>NC_134993.1:0-10000000 GCF_050947335.1 Megachile rotundata
ATTGATATTGATATATTGATATTGATATATTGATATTGATATATTGATATTGATATATTGATATTGATATTATTGATATTGATATATTGATATTGATATATTGATATTGATATATTGATATTGATATATTGATATTGATATATTGATATTGATATATTGATATTGATATATTGATATTGATATATTGATATTGATATATTGATATTGATATATTGATATTGATATATTGATATTGATATATTGATATTGATATATTGATATTGATATATTGATATTGATATATTGATATTGATATATTGATATTGATATATTTGATATTGATATATTGATATTGATATATTGATATTGATATATTGATATTGATATATTGATATTGATATATTGATATTGATATATTGATATTGATATATTGATATTGATATATTGATATTGATATATTGATATTGATATATTGATATTGATATATTGATATTGATATATTGATATTGATATATTGATATTGATATATTGATATTGATATATTGATATTGATATATTGATATTGATATATTGATATTGATATATTGATATTGATATATTGATATTGATATATTGATATTGATATATTGATATTGATATATTGATATTGATATATTGATATTGATATATTATATTGATATATGATATTGATATATTGATATTGATATATTATATTGATATTATTGATATATTATATTATATATTGATATATTGATATTATATTGATATTGATATATTTATATTATATCAATAAAATCTATATATATTAATATATCACAATCAACTATCACAATCACACAATCAATCACAATACATATCAAACATCACAATCACACATCACAATCACACAATCACAATCACACAATCACAATCACACATCACAATCACACAATCACAATCACACAATCACAATCACACAATCACAATCACACAATCACAATCACACATCAATCACACAATCACATCACACAATCACAATCACACAATCACAATCACACAATCACAATCACACAATCACAATCACACAATCACAATCACACAATCACAATCACACAATCACAATCACACAATCACAATCACACAATCACAATCACACAATCACAATCACACAATCACAATCACACAATCACAATCACACAATCACAATCACACAATCACAATCACACAATCACAATCACACAATCACAATCACAATCACAATCACAATCACAATCACACAATCACAATCACAGAATCACAATCACACAATCACAATCACACAATCACACAATCACACACTTTACACAATCTCACAATCACGCAATCACACAATAACACAGTCACACAATCACGCAATCACACAACCACACAATCACACAATCACTCAATCACAATCACACAATCACAATCACACAATCACAATCACACAATCACAATCACACAATCACAATCATACAATCACAATCACACAATCACAATCACACAATCACAATCACACAATCACACAATCACACAATCACACAATCTCACAATCACACAATCACACAATCACACAATCACACAATCACACAATCACAATCACACAATCACAATCACACAATCACAATCACACAATCACAATCACACAATCACAATCACACAATCACGAGCACACAATCACAATCACACAATCACACAATCACACAATCACACAATCACACAATCACACAATCACACAATCACACAATCACACAATCTCACAATCACACAATCACACAATCACACAATCACACAATCACACAATCAGACAATCACAATCGCTCAATCACAATTACACAATCACACAATCACACAATCACACAATCACACAATCACACAATCACACAATCACACAATCACACAATCGCACAATCACACAATCACACAAGCACACAATCACTCAATCACACAATCACACAATCACACAATCACACAATTGCACAATAACACTATCACAAAATCACAAAATCACACAATCACACAGTCACACAATCACACAATCACAATCACGCAATCACACAATCACGATCACACAATCACGATCACACAATCACAAGCACACAATCACAATCACACAATCACAATCACACAATCACACAATCACACAATCATCAATCACACAATCACACATTCACACAATCACACATTCACACAATCACACATTCACACAATCACACATTCACATAATCACACAATCACTCAATCACAAAATCACACAATCAAAATCACACAATCACACAATCACACAATTACACAATCACACAATCACACAGTCACACAATCACACAATCACAATCACGCAATCACACAATCACACAATCACACAATCACACAATCACACAATCACACAATCACACAATCACACAATCACACAATCACACAATCACACAATCACACAATCACACAATCACACAATCACACAATCACACAATCACACAATCACACAATCACACAATCACACAATCACACAATCACACAATCACACAATCACACAATCACACAATCACACAATCACACAATCACTCAATCACAATCACACAATCACAATCACACAGTCACAATCACACAATCACAATCACACAATCACAATCACACAATCACAATCACACAATCACAATCACAATCACACAATCACAATCAAACAATCACAATCACACAATCACGAGCACACAATCACAATCACACAATCACACAATCACACAATCACACAATCACACAATCACACAATCTCACAATCACACAATCACACAATCACACAATCACACAATCACACAATCACACAATCAGACAATCACAATCGCTCAATCACAATTACACAATCACACAATCACACAATCACACAATCACACAATCACACAATCACACAATCACACAATCACACAATCACACAATCACACAATCACACAATCACACAATCACACAATCACACAATCACACAATCACACAGTCACACAATCACACAATCACACAATCACACAATCACACAATCACACAATCACACAATCACACAATCACACAATCACACAATCACACAATCACACAATCACACAATCACACAATCACACAATCACACAATCACACAATCACTATCACACAATCACAATCACACAATCACAATCACACAATCACAATCACACAATCACAATCACACAATCACAATCACACAATCACAATCACACAATCACAATCACACAATCACAATCACACAATCACAATCACACAATCACAATCACACAATCACAATCACACAATCACAATCACACCATCACAATCACACAAATCACAATGACACAATCACACAATCATACAATCACACAATCTCACAATCACACAATCACACAATCACACAATCACACAATCACAATCACACAATCACAATCACACAATCACAATCACACAATCACAATCACACAATCACAATCACACAGTCACAATCACACAATCACACAATCACACAATCACACAATCTCACAATCACACAATCACACAATCACAATCGCACAATCACAATTACACAATCACACAATCACACAATCACACAATCACACAATCACACAATCACACAATCATCAATCACACAATCACGGTCACACAATCACAATCACACAATCACAATCACACAATCACAATCACACAATCACAATCACACAATCACAATCACACAATCACAATCACACAATCACAATCACACAATCACAATCACACAATCACAATCACACAATCACAATCACACAATCACAATCACACAATCACAATCACACAATCACAATCACACAATCACAATCACACAATCACAATCACACAATCACAATCACACAATCACAATCACACAATCACAATCACACAATCACAATCACACAATCACAATCACACAATCACAATCACACAATCACAATCACACAATCACAATCACACAATCACAATCACACAATCACAATCACACAATCACAATCACACAATCACAATCACACAATCACAATCACACAATCACAATCACACAATCACAATCACACAATCACAATCACACAATCACAATCACACAATCACAATCACACAATCACAATCACACAATCACAATCACACAATCACAATCACACAATCACAATCACACAATCACAATCACACAATCACAATCACACAATCACAATCACACAATCACAATCACACAATCACAATCACACAATCACAATCACACAATCACAATCACACAATCACAATCACACAATCACAATCACACAATCACAATCACACAATCACAATCAGACAATCACAATCACACAATCACAATCACACAATCACAATCACACAATCACAATCACACAATCACAATCACACAATCACAATCACAAAATCACAATCACACAATCACAATCACACAATCACAATCACACAATCACAATCACACAATCACAATCACACAATCACAATCACACAATCACAATCACACAATCACAATCACACAATCACAATCACACAATCACAATCACACAATCACAATCACACAATCACAATCACACAATCACAATCACACAATCACAATCACACAATCACAATCACACAATCACAATCACACAATCACAATCACACAATCACAATCACACAATCACAATCACACAATCACAATCACACAATCACAATCACACAATCACAATCACACAATCACAATCACACAATCACAATCACACAATCACACAATCACACACTTTACACAATCTCACAATCACGCAATCACACAATCACACAATCACACAATCACGCAATCACACAACCACACAATCACACAATCACTCAATCACAATCACACAATCACAATCACACAATCACAATCACACAATCACAATCACACAATCACAATCATACAATCACAATCACACAATCACAATCACACAATCACAATCACACAATCACAATCACACAATCACACAATCACACAATCACACAATCTCACAATCACACAATCACACAATCACACAATCACACAATCACACAATCACACAATCACAATCACACAATCACAATCACACAATCACAATCACACAATCACGAGCACACAATCACAATCACACAATCACACAATCACACAATCACACAATCACACAATCACACAATCACACAATCACACAATCACACAATCACACAATCTCACAATCACACAATCACACAATCACACAATCACACAATCACACAATCAGACAATCACAATCGCTCAATCACAATTACACAATCACACAATCACACAATCACACAATCACACAATCACACAATCACACTGTTATATCCCCGCCGAAATAGTGGGTGGAATACAACCGCGAGGGAAAAACGTTGGGTCCTAGTCCCGATTTCAAGAGGTGCAAGGGAAATTAACTTAATGATTATAAAATGCTGAGTATAAAAACGTATATTTTACGAACTGTTTGGAAAGGAGTACTTTACGAGAGTGTCGCCTCTTCGTTCGGTCTGGATCAGGGTTAGGAGTCTTGGTTTGAAGGGAAGGGAGATTCCGGGTAGGTAAGCAGGAAAGGACAGTTGGACTGTGGGAATAGGACTGTGCTGTTCTTGCACATTCTTATCATGAAGTTATTCTTATGCTACTTGCTTATAATGAAATGGTTACAGTAAATACGCATAATAATAATAATAATAGTAATGATGATAATAATAATAATAATAATAATAATAATGATAATAATGATAATAATAATAATGATGATTATAATGACGTTAATAACGGCGGGAGGAGTAGGATATAACACGCCCCCCCTTTAAAATGGAAGATGTATACCCTAACGGGTGTGCATCTTCCTTCGATAGGTTGTATGGTGTTTGTTGCGTATTTTGGTTTATACATTTGTTTATCTGTCACGAATTTATACATGTGTCTATGTGTCAGTGTAATGTTTTCGAGTGTGTGTGTGTGTGTGTACACGCGTTCCTTTTTCTTCTGTTGGGCAGTGACAATATAGTGCTTATTACTAGTTACAATGGTGTCGCATAGTACGCTCGATTTTGGCTTGTTGTCGCTGCTGTTGAATAATTTTCTATGTTTTTGAGTAATATGATTTCGGGTTTAACATTACTAGATGATGGTATAATCGGATCTGACGATAGGTTTGTTGTAGTTGTCGGCGCAGAACGGTTTTTATCTCGCTTACAGGATGAAAATAGTCTTATTATTTTCGTAAAAATTGACAATTTATATAATATAGCCAAGATAGTAAGTGATATGATAACAAGACCCGTCAAGTGTAAGACGGAGTGTATGTTCGTTATACGTTGTTCTGTTCTTTTGTGCTTAGCAATCTCTTTTGCTTGGTTAACAATATCGCTTAATTTAGTGCCTGTAGTAGCCAGATCATTCGTATCAACGTATGGCTTTATATGCGGTATATTTAAATGTACTTCCGAAAGGTTTGTAGATGCTAGCGATCGGTCTAAGTTAGTAATATTTAACTGAATTGGCGGTACATATGATTTTCGTATTTTAGATTCGAGAACTCGCGTGGTGGTTAGCGTGACAACCGTGGAAGTCGCTATGCATTTGGGAGCAATTTTAATTACTCCGGTTGAGTTTATTATAACGTGTATCGGATCCTTGTTAGGACAAGTTATGTGTAAGGGTTCTGCAATTGAAGTTGAAAATATCCAGGTATTCGGTTCTGTTAGTTGAGTCCAGAATGAAGTGAGCATTTTTATGACCCGAATATCGCAGGTAGTGAAATCGACGATTTTTGGATTTATTAATAGATTTACTTCACATGTAACTTTTGCAACGGTGTGAAATAACGGTCTCGTGCGCTTACAAAGATATATACCCATGGTTTCTTTACATTTTTCGATTTGGCTTTCGGTTAGCGGAGTGTATAAAACACGATCGCTTGTTATTGCTAAATATGGAGCTGCGGGTGTTATATACGCGTAGTTTTTATCTATTGATTCTTGTACCATTGGTACTGGTATTAATTTATATAAATTAAATATGTTGATTGTCAATAATGGGATTTCCAGTATATAAATGAGACGGCTTTTTGCATATGCCACCTGTACTTTTGAAATTCTAATTAGTTCTTCCATATAATTTGGTTCCGAAGGAGTTGGGAAAATTATGGATGGGTTCGAGGCTTGGATTTCTTTTATCGTAATGGCAAGTTCTGTCGGAGTGATTATTTTAGGGTGGATCATGCCTTGCTTAGCTAAAAAAATTGCGTCAATAATTGTGTTAAGGTCCAATTCATATTCGTTTAAACATTGATCTAATTGGATCAGGGACGACGTTATTTGTAAATTTTCAGTGTTGTAATTTACTGCCATTGTAACACGATTTGAAATGATTTGAAGAGTTTCTACTGCTTTGGTAATATTTGCAAATTTATTTCGGAGCTCGTTTATTCGGTAACTTGTTCTATCTATATTGGATTTAAAAATATTAGTTTGCTCTTCTAACAGCTTAGCTATGTGTTTTGTATCCTTATATACCCTATCGATTTGTTCGTTATAATAGTCTGCGTCATCGCTGTCCAGTGTTCCAAAAAGAACTTTTGAAATTTTACCAATGAACTCGAAAGGTGCCCGTTTTTGGCGTATGGTTTGTTTTTCATTTTTATCTTGATTTAACGTTGTTAGTTTTCCAATCTGTGTTATATATTCCTCAATCGCATGTATTCTATTTCCTACTAGCTTAATTTGAGAATCGACTATGCAGTAATTACTGATAGATGTGCATTTAGTGTCTATTGCACTCAAGTAGCGGTGTAAAGAGTCCGATTGATTTAACATGCCTAACATATCTACATATATGAGTAATCTCCATTGGTTGTCGTATATACGAAGATCATTTAATTTTTCGAAGTAAATGCCAGGATTATGTTCCATAGTTTCTATTTTGTACGGATAAAAGTCATGACTGCTTCGTGCCGGTGTCGTCAGTAACGAGACTCTGGAACATATGCGTGTTTAAGTTTGTTAGTGTGCACCGTTTTAGTGCTTGTTGGACTTAGATATATTATAGCGTTTACATCATTAACGATATCTTTAATTACGTATGGACCGGAGTAATGATTATCCAGTTTCCCTATTTTCTCGTTTAGCAGATAAACAGATTGTCCTGGTACAAATTTTTGTGTATTGGCATTACGATCATAGTATAGCTTCGAATTTTGTTTTGCTTTATTTAGGTTTTCGGTTGCAAGATTACGTAGTTCTGTTAATCGCGTCGTAAGGTCTACTAAAAATGTTTCGTACGTAAAGTTATGCTTCTCCAAGTAATCAAAGCTAGAAGGTACGCGAGCTTTTTTTCCAAAAATTAATTCATGGGGCGTGTATTTTGTGCCAACGTGTACTGATGTATTGTAAGAGAATATGGCAAACCTAATCCATCTGTCCCAGTCCCTGGTCGTTGTGATATAGTGTTTTAAGTATTCTATAAGTACTGCGTGGCTTCTTTCTAATGATCCGTTCGTTTGAGGATGAAAGGCAGTAGTTTTCAATTGTTTAATTTTAAATAATTTAGCTAATTGTCTCATAGTTGAACTCATAAAATTAGTAGCTTGATCAGTTAAAATGTAGTGAGGGGCGCCGTAACGAGTTATGAATTCCTTTGCTAAAGTCGTTGCTACAGTTTGTGCGGTCATATCAGGAAGTGCGTATGCTTCGCAAAATTTCGTAAGATGACATTGTACTGTCAGTATATATCTATTTCCGTTTTTCGATGTCGGTAAGGGTCCTACAATATCTAGAGCTACTTTCTCGAATGCATCTGCTGGTGTGTCTGTGATAACCATAGGTTGTTTAGTTTTAATTCTAACCAATTTCTTCCTTTGGCAACTATTACATTTTCTGATGAATTGTTCGATTTCTTTTTTCATACAGGGCCAAAAATATTTTTCGCGAATTCTATTAAAAGTTTTAACGATGCCTTTGTGACCTCCGATTGGTGCTTCATGATTTTCGCGTATAATGTTTAGTCTGTCTTCTAAATGAGGCGTTACTGTTTTGTCCAAACATAGCATTATAGTTATTCCGGAATCTTTATATATATAACGAAATATGCTTTGTATTTGTGTCATGTAAAATGGGTTCAATCCTACATCTTTTACGGCGACGGCAATGGACTTAATATTTTTCCTAATACAAACGTGT
Source organism: Megachile rotundata (assembly GCF_050947335.1). Taxonomy (NCBI): domain Eukaryota; kingdom Metazoa; phylum Arthropoda; class Insecta; order Hymenoptera; family Megachilidae; genus Megachile; species Megachile rotundata. Next base: position 9,151 of record NC_134993.1, read on the forward strand.
TTTAAATTATTTAAAGTTTCGAATAGGTTTTCTGATGTTGGCGTGTCGTGTTCTTTGTCCTTTACTACTAAACTAAGGATATATTTATTTTTTGATTTTGTTAAAACTACTTCTCCTATGGAGAGCGGTTGACTTTGAATATCGCTTTCTTTTAATAATTTCTTTTCTAGCAATGTTCTTACAGTAGGTGTAGAGCTTTTGCCATCTGCCGATATAAAATGTACATAATCGCTGTTAGTCATAAAAATTGTATCGTTCGTTACTATAACATTTGGTGTGGTAGTTATACTAGTAAAGTTTCTAATAAAGTCCGCGTAATCCCTACAACTCTGTTCTTGTCCGATCCTAGAATCAGTAGTTAATGTGTCATTTAATCTTTCGTCGTTACCGCTGATGGGGTAATGCACATCTGCTTTTGTTTGAATAATTTCATGTACGAATGAATCGTCACTGATGCTTCTATTTAAGGTCGAATTGTGTACGTCTGTGGATATATCCGTGGGTTTGTTGTTATTTAAAATCGGTCCTTCAGTATTTAATCTTTCTTCGTCGTTTGCGTGTTTGTTGTTTCTAGAAATTTCATAAAAGTCTATATTTTGGGGTGAAATTATATCTTCTATTGGTTGTGATTTCATATTGTCAGTCGTAATTGCTTCGATATCTGTTTCATCGTCAGTGTCTGTATTTGTATCCGTACCTATGTCTATGTCTGTGTTCGTATCTGTTTCTGTATTTGTTAGCGCGTCTAAATGTGGAATTTTGTGTCGAGGATTAATTGATGATTCCGAATCCGAGGATCGTTTCCTGCGAGGATATAGATGTGTCGTTTTTGTTCGCTTACGTAAATTATACGTATGTTTCTGTGTACTTTCCGTCGAAGGATCCGTACTTGTGCGCCGCGGTCTTTTCATTAAACTAACGTGTTCTTTTTTTTGTTTCTTGGAAGCTTGACGTGTCTTCCGATATAGAGTTTCCCGTAGGTTGTAATTGTGTTTAGTTTCCGTATTTGTGCTCGAAGTAGTAGTAGTTCTAAGACGTTTGGTATTAATAGGGAGTATGGTTAATGGATTGCATGGATTTCTTGAGAGAGCATCCGCGTTTAAATTATTTTTTCCGGGTTTGTATACGATGTTATATGAATATTCTTCCAGTATAAACCGCCAGCGTAGTAGTCGCGACGATGGGTCACTGACGTTTTGTAACCATATAAGTGGTTTGTGATCCGTTACTAATGTAAACGTGTTACCGTATAGATAAGGTCTGAAGTGTTTTACCGCGAAAACGATAGCTAATAATTCCTTTTCGGTGACCGAATAGTTTATTTCGGCTTTGTTCAGAGTGCGAGAGGCATATGCGACGGGTAAATCTTTGCCGATTGGTCCCTGACTTAACACTGCACCCAGAGCATGTTTTGATGCGTCGGTTGTTAGAATGAACGGTTTCTTAGGGTCCGGGTATTGTAAAAGTGGTTCTTGGCATATAGTGTCTCTTAGTTGTTCAAACGCTATTTCTTGCTCAGTCGTCCAGTGGAATTTAGTGTTTTTTTTTAATAAGGTAGTTAACGGTTTTGCAATTTTCGCGAAATTTGGTATAAATCGCCGATAGTAACCTACAAGGCCTAAGAATTCTTTAACGTTCTTTTCAGTTTTTGGTACGGGAAATTCTTTTACGGCACGTACTTTCTCGGGATTTGGCTGTACACCATTTTCTGAAATTTTGTGTCCTAAATAAGCTACCTCGCGTCTTAAAAACTCGCATTTGTTTGGTTGAAGTTTGAGTCCAGCGTTTTCTAAGCGTTCAGCAAGTTTCCTAAACTTTATTTCATGTTCTTCGAGAGATCGTGCGTAAATAACTATGTCGTCAATAAACCCGAGTACGTCTAAACCCATTAATATTTGGTTCATTAATCTTTGAAATGTCGCCGGTGCGTTTTTTAAGCCGAAAGGCATTCGCGTGTACTGATAGTGCCCATGTGTTGTGGAAAAAGCTGTCTTATGTGCATGATTTGGATCCATGGGTATCTGGTGAAACCCGGATGCTAAATCAAATGTTGAAAAGTATTTAGCACTGCCGAGCTGGTCAAGGATGTCTGTGATATTTGGAAGTGGGTATGCATCTCCAACGGTTTTTTCATTCAACTTACGAAAGTCCACTACCATTCTCCATTGTTTGTTACCTTCGATATCCGGTTTCTTCGGAACTACCCATATTGGCGAATTATAGGGGGAAGAAGACGGTTGTATGATATTTTCGTTTAATAATTTTGTTATTTGTCTTTGTATTTCGTCTTTGTGTATTTGTGGATGACGATATTGTTTAGTATTGATTGGTGTTTCGTCTGTTGTGTGTATACTGTGTTTTATTAATGTAGTTGCAGGAAGTTTGTCCCCTGGTAAATAAAATAGGTGATTATATTTTTGTGTTAGTTGTAAGATGTTTTCTTTTTCTTCTGAATTTAAGTGGTCTAATCTCAGAATTGCGTGCAGTTGAGTGATTCTTTCTCTTTGTGATAAGTTTATGGGATTTATAGCTATGTTTGTTGTGTCGACGGATGATCCGTGAGAAGTATTCGTAATCTCTTTAGGTAGATATTGTAGACGCGCCACGTGCCGAACGTTATCTATACCTGAGCTGGGTACCGGATGTGCAAGGTGGACTGATACCGTATCGTTGCAACTGTAACTCGCGGGAACCTTCGATTGCATCCTTTCCGACTCGCTGATGCTTGGGAATGTTTTGCGCGCCTTATCAGTAGAGATGCTTTTAATTTCTTGGGATTCAGACGGATCAACGTGTGTTAATATTGCTGATGGTGTTGGGAAAGTTACGTCTACTTCGTTCGCGTTAATTGCATAAGCGTAAGCTGTTCCGTTGGTATTTTTGACAAGAGATTCTCCAATGAATATCCCATTTCCTAAATTTAATTTTTCTAAAATTCCGATATCTATTTTTTCCGCGTTTGCTATTCGCACGGGGATAACTTTAACCGTTCGACCGGGGATAACTATGCTTTTATCATGAAAGGGTACAGTTGTATTATTGCTTAAGGTTAATGATTGCGATAAGAATGAAAGTGTTGCTTTTTCCTTGTTTAAAAAGTCTGTCCCTAAAATGCCCTTTTGATTAATTGGGAATGAGTCCGGTACGATGTGAAAAGTGTGTGAGTTATCGTTGATTATCATTGTAATTTCGGCTAAAGTTTCCGTTGTTTCTGTTGTTATTCCTCTTAGTTTGATTTTATTTCGTGTATTACATGGCGTATTTGGTGTCACTACGTTATGTTTAATTAGATTGACGCGTGATCCTGAATCAATAAGGAATTCTTGTTGTGATTCGCGAAACTGCTTAGATTCTAAAAGTATTGTGGGCGTGTTATCATTAACTGCCCGGACCGAGTAAATGCGCGCTTTAAAGGATGTTGGTAGGGGCGATTTTGTAAGTTTGGGTTTCACAGCTCGCCCGTCTGAGAAACGCTTGTTTCGTTTAAATGTTCTGAATACTCCGTACTTATATTACGAACCGGTGCGTGACGCAAATTATTTTTGGATCGACATTCGTCTGTAGTATGACCTTTAATTCTGCAGTGAGTACAAAATTTTTTATTCCTTTCTAGTGTTCGACATTCTTCGACTATATGACCGTTTCGTTTACAGTAAATACAGCTTTTTATGGGTTGTGAAGCCTGTCTATAAAAATTATTTTTAACGGATCGTTCCTGATAATTGTAAAATTGTGGTGGGAGTGATTGGGGCGGTACTGTTTGTTTGGGATACGAATATATGTTCTGTCGTTGTGGAAATTGTGTGTTCGGTGAAATCGGGATGGGAGTGCGGTAGGTTGGTTCATGGGTATTTAAAACAGCTTGATTGAGGAAAGGTCTTCTGTATGGGCAAGTATGATACTCGTGGTCTGATTTACCGCAATATTGACAATCGACTAGTCGTCCCGCGTATGATGTAGGTGGGGCCATAAACCTAGCTTGCCTATTTTTTACATGTTCCCATGCGACGCATGCATTTTCTATTGCCTCCTTTAGATTTGCGGGTGATGTAAATCCGACTTTATTTTCTAATTCGGTACTCCTTAGGCCGGATATAAAACTTTGTAGAGCGCTTTGTTCGAGACCGCATATCATACCTCGTGCTATATCGGGGGAATTGATTTCGCGAATAGCTTCTTTCGCTCGGTTTTGTATATTTTCGATTCGTCTACCGAAATCTAAGGGCGACTCCCACGTTTCTTGTCTTGCAAATGCTAATTCGGTTTGCCATTTAGACTGGCTTTGTCTTGGAACGTACACGCGTTTTATTTCAAGTAACATATTGCGCAGATTGTCAGACGGAAGGTAACCTAAGGCAATATCAGCATCTCCGCGGATTTTCGTTCTAACTACACGCGCTAAGAATGCCGAGTCTGACGGTCGGATTAGGGTACTGGCCGATTCGCAGGCACGAATAAATGAACTAGGAGGAATATTATAACCATCGAAAATTGGTATACATTCCGCGGCTTCTTTTACGGTATAGAAACTATCGGCTGTTGCCGGTACATTATTTCTGTTTGTTGTCGCGTTATCATTGAGTGATAGCCTACTGGATAATCGTTCCGCCAAATCGTCGGTATTTGGCATTTTGATAGTCTGATTGAATGGTTCGGACGCACGATTAAGTGTTTATATAGGATGGTTGTCAATTCTTATAACAAACTTACAGGATAATGTAGAATGTTAGAATGACCATGTCGTGGAAGAACGCTGCGGTTTTACTTGATCGCGCGGCGGCTGGTTGGCTGACTCGTGCAGGTTGATGTCCAGGCGGCGATACAGAGACTGCTTTGCGTCCTCCAGAATGTGACTCGTTTGGTTCCGAATCGTTGTATAGATGACCAGCCGATAAATGATGATGTTCCCGTTATGAATGCTGGTCGTTTCGGGTAATGAAATCCTTGCTTCGCACTTGGGACGCCCAACACCGCTGCCACCAATTTATGTTATATCCCCGCCGAAATAGTGGGTGGAATACAACCGCGAGGGAAAAACGTTGGGTCCTAGTCCCGATTTCAAGAGGTGCAAGGGAAATTAACTTAATGATTATAAAATGCTGAGTATAAAAACGTATATTTTACGAACTGTTTGGAAAGGAGTACTTTACGAGAGTGTCGCCTCTTCGGTCGGTCTGGATCAGGATTAGGAGTCTTGGTTTGAAGGGAAGGGAGATTCCGGGTAGGTAAGCAGGAAAGGACAGTTGGACTGTGGGAATAGGACTGTGCTGTTCTTGCACATTCTTATCATGAAGTTATTCTTATGCTACTTGCTTATAATGAAATGGTTACAGTAAATACGCATAATAATAATAATAATAGTAATGATGATAATAATAATAATAATAATAATAATAATGATAATAATGATAATAATAATAATGATGATTATAATGACGTTAATAACGGCGGGAGGAGTAGGATATAACACACACAATCACACAATCACAAAGTCACAATCACACAATCACGATCACACAATCACAGTCACACAATCACCATCACACAATCACACAGTCACAATCCCACAATCACGATCACACAATCACAATCCCACAATCAAGGCCACACAATGACGATCACACAATCACCATCACACAATCTCGACCACACAATCACGATCACACAATCACGATCACACAATCACGTTCACACAATAACAAACACACAGTCGCGATCACTCGATCACGATCACACAATCACGATCACACAGTCACGATCACACAATCACAATCACACAATCACGATCACACAATCACGATCACATAATCACGATCACACAATCACGATCACACAATCACCATCACACAATCACGATCACACAATCACGATCACACAATCACGATCACACAATCACCATCACACAATCACGATCACACAATCACGATCACACAATCACGATCACACTATCACGATCACACAATCACAGTCACACAATCACAATCACACAGTCACAATCACAATCACGATCACACAGTCACGATCACACAATCACAAACACACAGTCGCGATCACACGATCACGATCACACAATCACGATCACACAGTCACGATCACACAATCACAATCACACAATCACGATCACACAATCACCATCACACAATCACGATCACACAATCACGATCACACAATCACGATCACACTATCACGATCACACAATCACAGTCACACAATCACAATCACACAATCACAATCACAATCACGATCACACAGTCACGATCACACAATCACGATCACACGATCACGATCACACAATCACAATCACACAATCGTTATCACACAATCACGATCACACAATCACCATCAAACAATCAAGGCCACACAATGACGATCACACAATCACCATCACACAATCACAATCACACAATCACAATCACACAATCACAATCACACAATCACGATCACACAATCACAATCACGCAGTCACACAGTCACAATCCCACAATCACGATCACACAATCACGATCGCACAGTCACGATCACACGATCACGATCACACAATCACAATCACACAATCACAATCACACAATCACAATCACACAATCACAATCACACAATCACAATCACACAATCACAATCACACAATCACAATCACACAATCACAATCACACAATCACAATCACACAATCACAATCACACAATCACAATCACACAATCACAATCACACAATCACAATCACACAATCACAATCACACAATCACAATCACACAATCACAATCACACAATCACAATCACACAATCACAATCACACAATCACAATCACACAATCACAATCACACAATCACAATCACACAATCACAATCACACAATCACAATCACACAATCACAATCACACAATCACAATCACACAATCACAATCACACAATCACAACCACACAATCACAATCACACAATCACAATCACACAATCACAATCACACAATCACAATCACACAGTCACAATCACACAATCACAATCACACAATCACAATCACACAATCACAATCACACAATCACAATCACACAATCACAATCACACAATCACAATCACACAATCACAATCACGATCTCGATCACACAATCACAATCACACAATCACACAATCACAATCCCACAATCACAATCACACAATCACAGTCACACAATCACAATCACACAATCACAATCACACAATCACAATCACACAATCACAGTCACACAATCACAGTCACACAATCACAATCACACAATCACAATTACACAAACACTATCACACAATCACGATCACACAATCACGATCACACAATCACTATCACACAATCACACAATCACACAATCACACAGTCACAATCACACAATCACGATCACACAATCACAATCACACAATCACAATCACACAATCACGATCACACAATCACAATCCCAATCACAATCACAATCACACAATCACACAATCACAATCCCACAATCACAATCACACAATCACAGTCACACAATCACAATCACACAATCACACAGTCACAATCCCACAATCACGATCACACAATCACGATCGCACAGTCACGATCACGCAATCACAATCACGCAATCACAATCACACAATCACAGTCACACAATCACAGTCACGCAATCACAATCACACAATCACAATTACACAAACACGATCACACAATCGCGATCACACAATCACGATCACACAATCACACAATCACACAGTCACAATCCCACAATCACGATCACACAATCACAATCACACAATCACAATCACACAATCACGATCACACAATCACAATCACGCAGTCACACAGTCACAATCCCACAATCACGATCACACAATCACGATCGCACAGTCACGATCACACGATCACGATCACACAATCACAATCACACAATCACAATCACACAATCACAATCACACAATCACGATCACACAATCACCATCACACACTCACCATCACACAATCACGATCACACAATCACGATCACACAATCACGATCACACTATCACGATCACACAATCACAGTCACACAATCACAATCACACAATCACAATCACAATCACGATCACACAGTCACGATCACACGATCACGATCACACGATCACGATCACACAATCACGATCACACAATCACGATCACACAATCGCTATCACACAATCGCTATCACACAATCACAATCACACAATCACGATCACAGAATCACCATCACACAATCACCATCACACAATCACGATCACACAATCACGATCACACAATCACGATCAGACTATCACGATCACACAATCACAGTCACACAATCACAATCACACAATCACAATCACAATCACGATCACACAGTCACGACCACACGGTCACGATCACACGATCATGATCACACAATCACAATCACACAATCACGATCACACAATCACGATCACACAATCACGATCACACAATCACGATCACACAACCACGATCACACAATCGCTATCACACAATCGCTATCACACAATCACGATCACACAATCACGATCACACAATCACGATCACAATATCACAATCACACAGTCACACAATCACAATCACAATCACAATCACAATCACAATCACGATCACAGAATCACAATCACACAGTCACACAATCACAATCACAATCACAATCGCAATCACAATCACAATCACAATCACAATCACAATCACAATCACAATCACAATCACAATCACACTCACAATCACAATCACAATCACAATCACAATCACAATCACAATCACAATCACAATCACACAATCACAATCACACAATCACGATCACACAATCACCATCACACACTCACCATCACACAATCACGATCACACAATCACGATCACACAATCACGATCACACTATCACGATCACACAATCACAGTCACACAATCACAATCACACAATCACAATCACAATCACGATCACACAGTCACGATCACACGATCACGATCACACGATCACGATCACACAATCACGATCACACAATCACGATCACACAATCGCTATCACACAATCGCTATCACACAATCACAATCACACAATCACGATCACAGAATCACCATCACACAATCACCATCACACAATCACGATCACACAATCACGATCACACAATCACGATCAGACTATCACGATCACACAATCACAGTCACACAATCACAATCACACAATCACAATCACAATCACGATCACACAGTCACGACCACACGGTCACGATCACACGATCATGATCACACAATCACAATCACACAATCACGATCACACAATCACGATCACACAATCACGATCACACAATCACGATCACACAATCACGATCACACAACCACGATCACACAATCGCTATCACACAATCGCTATCACACAATCACGATCACACAATCACGATCACACAATCACGATCACAATATCACAATCACACAGTCACACAATCACAATCACAATCACAATCACGATCACAGAATCACAATCACACAATCACAATCACACAATCACAATCACACAATCGCAATCACACAATCACAATCACACAATCACAATCACACAATCACAATCACAATCACAATCCCACAATCACGATCACACAATCACGATCACACAGTCACCATCACACAATCACCATCACACAATCAAGGCCACACAACGACGATCACACAATCACCATCACACAATCACAATCACACAATCACAATCACAATCACAAAATCGCAATCACACAATCACAATCACACAATCACAATCACACAATCACAATCACAATCACAATCCCACAATCACGATCACACAATCACGATCACACAGTCACCATCACACAATCACCATCACACAATCAAGGCCACACAACGACGATCACACAATCACCATCACACAATCACAATCACACAATCACAATCACACAATCACAATCACACAATCACAATCACACAATCACAATCACACAATCACAATCACACAATCACAATCACACAATCACAATCACACAATCACAATCACACAATCACAATCACACAATCACTATCACTCAATCACAATCACGATCTCGATCACACAATCACAATCACACAATCACACAATCACAATCCCACAATCACAATCACACAATCACAGTCACACAATCACAATCACACAATCACAATCACACAATCACAATCACACAATCACAGTCACACAATCACAGTCACACAATCACAATCACACAATCACAATTACACAAACACGATCACACAATCACGATCACACAATCACGATCACACAATCACTATCACACAATCACACAATCACACAATCACACAATCACACAATCACAAAGTCACAATCACACAATCACGATCACACAATCACAGTCACACAATCACCATCACACAATCACACAGTCACAATCCCACAATCACGATCACACAATCACAATCCCACAATCAAGGCCACACAATGACGATCACACAATCACCATCACACAATCTCGACCACACAATCACGATCACACAATCACGATCACACAATCACGTTCACACAATAACAAACACACAGTCGCGATCACTCGATCACGATCACACAATCACGATCACACAGTCACGATCACACAATCACAATCACACAATCACGATCACACAATCACGATCACATAATCACGATCACACAATCACGATCACACAATCACCATCACACAATCACGATCACACAATCACGATCACACAATCACGATCACACAATCACCATCACACAATCACGATCACACAATCACGATCACACAATCACGATCACACTATCACGATCACACAATCACAGTCACACAATCACAATCACACAGTCACAATCACAATCACGATCACACAGTCACGATCACACAATCACAAACACACAGTCGCGATCACACGATCACGATCACACAATCACGATCACACAGTCACGATCACACAATCACAATCACACAATCACGATCACACAATCACCATCACACAATCACGATCACACAATCACGATCACACAATCACGATCACACTATCACGATCACACAATCACAGTCACACAATCACAATCACACAATCACAATCACAATCACGATCACACAGTCACGATCACACAATCACGATCACACGATCACGATCACACAATCACAATCACACAATCGTTATCACACAATCACGATCACACAATCACCATCAAACAATCAAGGCCACACAATGACGATCACACAATCACCATCACACAATCACAATCACACAATCACAATCACACAATCACAATCACACAATCACGATCACACAATCACAATCACGCAGTCACACAGTCACAATCCCACAATCACGATCACACAATCACGATCGCACAGTCACGATCACACGATCACGATCACACAATCACAATCACACAATCACAATCACACAATCACAATCACACAATCACAATCACACAATCACAATCACACAATCACAATCACACAATCACAATCACACAATCACAATCACACAATCACAATCACACAATCACAATCACACAATCACAATCACACAATCACAATCACACAATCACAATCACACAATCACAATCACACAATCACAATCACACAATCACAATCACACAATCACAATCACACAATCACAATCACACAATCACAATCACACAATCACAATCACACAATCACAATCACACAATCACAATCACACAATCACAATCACACAATCACAATCACACAATCACAATCACACAATCACAATCACACAATCACAATCACACAATCACAATCACACAATCACAACCACACAATCACAATCACACAATCACAATCACACAATCACAATCACACAATCACAATCACACAGTCACAATCACACAATCACAATCACACAATCACAATCACACAATCACAATCACACAATCACAATCACACAATCACAATCACACAATCACAATCACACAATCACAATCACGATCTCGATCACACAATCACAATCACACAATCACACAATCACAATCCCACAATCACAATCACACAATCACAGTCACACAATCACAATCACACAATCACAATCACACAATCACAATCACACAATCACAGTCACACAATCACAGTCACACAATCACAATCACACAATCACAATTACACAAACACTATCACACAATCACGATCACACAATCACGATCACACAATCACTATCACACAATCACACAATCACACAATCACACAGTCACAATCACACAATCACGATCACACAATCACAATCACACAATCACAATCACACAATCACGATCACACAATCACAATCCCAATCACAATCACAATCACACAATCACACAATCACAATCCCACAATCACAATCACACAATCACAGTCACACAATCACAATCACACAATCACACAGTCACAATCCCACAATCACGATCACACAATCACGATCGCACAGTCACGATCACGCAATCACAATCACGCAATCACAATCACACAATCACAGTCACACAATCACAGTCACACAATCACAATCACACAATCACAATTACACAAACACGATCACACAATCGCGATCACACAATCACGATCACACAATCACACAATCACACAGTCACAATCCCACAATCACGATCACACAATCACAATCACACAATCACAATCACACAATCACGATCACACAATCACAATCACGCAGTCACACAGTCACAATCCCACAATCACGATCACACAATCACGATCGCACAGTCACGATCACACGATCACGATCACACAATCACAATCACACAATCACAATCACACAATCACAATCACACAATCACGATCACACAATCACCATCACACACTCACCATCACACAATCACGATCACACAATCACGATCACACAATCACGATCACACTATCACGATCACACAATCACAGTCACACAATCACAATCACACAATCACAATCACAATCACGATCACACAGTCACGATCACACGATCACGATCACACGATCACGATCACACAATCACGATCACACAATCACGATCACACAATCGCTATCACACAATCGCTATCACACAATCACAATCACACAATCACGATCACAGAATCACCATCACACAATCACCATCACACAATCACGATCACACAATCACGATCACACAATCACGATCAGACTATCACGATCACACAATCACAGTCACACAATCACAATCACACAATCACAATCACAATCACGATCACACAGTCACGACCACACGGTCACGATCACACGATCATGATCACACAATCACAATCACACAATCACGATCACACAATCACGATCACACAATCACGATCACACAATCACGATCACACAACCACGATCACACAATCGCTATCACACAATCGCTATCACACAATCACGATCACACAATCACGATCACACAATCACGATCACAATATCACAATCACACAGTCACACAATCACAATCACAATCACAATCACAATCACAATCACGATCACAGAATCACAATCACACAGTCACACAATCACAATCACAATCACAATCGCAATCACAATCACAATCACAATCACAATCACAATCACAATCACAATCACTATCACAATCACAATCACAATCACACTCACAATCACAATCACAATCACAATCACAATCACAATCACAATCACAATCACAATCACAATCACAATCACAATCACAATCACAATCACAATCACAATCACAATCACAATCACAATCAGAATCACACAATCACATCACACAATCACGATCACACAATCACGATCACACAATCACGATCACACAATCACGATCACACAATCACGATCACACAATCACGATCACACAATCACGATCACACAATCACGATCACACAATCACGATCACACAATCACGATCACACAAACACGATCACACAATCACGATCACACAATCACGATCACACAATCACAGTCACACAATCACGATCACACACTCCCAATCACACAATCACAATCACACAATCACGATCACACAATCACGATCACACAATCACGATCATACAATCACGATCACACAATCACGATCACACAATCACGATCACACTATCACGATCACACAACCACGGTCACACAATCACGATCACACAATCACGATCACACAATCACTATCACAAAATCACAATCACACAGACACACAATCACAATCACAATCAGACAATCACAAACACACAATCACGATCACACAATCACGATCACACAATCACAAACACACAGTCGCGATCACACGATCACGATCACACGATCACGATCACACAATCACAATCACACAATCAAGGTCACACAATGACGATCACACCATCACCATCACACAATCACGACCACACAATCACGATCACACAATCGCGATCACACAATCACGATCACAATGTCGCAATCACACAGTCACACAATCACAATCACAATAACAATCACAATCACAATCACAATCACAATCATGATCACACAATCACAATCACACAGTCACACAATCACAATCACAATCACAATCACAATCACAATCACAATCACAATCACAATCACAATCACAATCACAATCACAATCACAATCACAATCACAATCACAATCACAATCACAATCACAATCACAATCACAATCACAATCACAATCACAATCACAATCACAATCACAATCACAATCACAATCACAATCACAATCACAATCACAATCACAATCACAATCACAATCACAATCACAATCACAATCACAATCACAATCACAATCACAATCACAATCACAATCACGATCACACAATCACAATCACAATCACGATCACACAATCACGATCACACAACCACGATCACACAATCACGATCACACAATCACGATCACACCATCACGATCACACAATCACGGTCACACAATCACGATCACACAATCACGATCACACAATCACGATCACACAATCACGATCACACAATCACGATCACACAATCACGATCACGCAGTCACACGATCACAATCACAATCACAATCACAATCACAATCACAATCACAATCACACAATCACACAATCACACAATCACAATCCCACAATCACAATCACACAATCACAGTCACACAATCACACAGTCACAATCCCACAATCACGATCACACAATCACGATCGCACAGTCACGATCACACGATCACGATCACACAATCACAATCACACAATCACAATCACACAATCACGATCACACAATCACCATCACACAATCACCATCACACAATCACGATCACACAATCAAGGTCACACAATGACGATCACACAATCACCATCACACAATCACGATCACACAATCACAATCACACAATCACGATCACACAATCACGATCACACAATCACAATCACACAATCACAAACAGACAGTCGCGATCACACGATCACGATCACACAATCACGATCACACAGTCACAATCACACAATCACGATCACACAATCACAATCACGCAGTCACACAGTCACAATCCCACAATCACGATCACACAATCACGATCGCACAGTCACGATCACACGATCACGATCACACAATCACAATCACACAATCACAATCACACAATCACAATCACACAATCACGATCACACAATCACCATCACACACTCACCATCACACAATCACGATCACACAATCACCATCACACAATCACGATCACACTATCACGATCACACAATCACAGTCACACAATCACAATCACACAATCACAATCACAATCACGATCACACAGTCACGATCGCACGATCACGATCACACGAACACGATCGCACAATCACGATCACACAATCACGATCACACAATCGCTATCACACAATCGCTATCACACAATCACAATCACACAATCACGATCACAGAATCACCATCACACAATCACCATCACACAATCACGATCACACAATCACGATCACACAATCACGATCAGACTATCACGATCACACAATCACAGTCACACAATCACAATCACACAATCACAATCACAATCACGATCACACAGTCACGACCACACGATCACAATCACACAATCACGATCACACAATCACAATCACACAATCACAATCACACAATCACGATCACACAATCACAATCACGCAGTCACACTATCACAATCACAATCACAATCACAATCACAATCACACAATCACACAATCACAATCCCACAATCACAATCACACAATCACAGTCACACAATCACAATCACACAATCACACAGTCACAATCCCACAATCACGATCACACAATCACGATCGCACAGTCACGATCACACGATCACGATCACACAATCACAATCACACAATCACAATCACACAATCACAATCACACAATCACAATCACACAATCACAGTCACACAATCACAATCACACAATCACAATTACACAAACACGATCACACAATCACGATCACACAATCACGATCACACAATCACCCAATCACACAATCACAATCACACAATCACACAGTCACAATCCCACAATCACGATCACACAATCACAATCACACAATCAGAATCACATAATCACGATCACACAATCACAATCACGCAGTCACACAGTCACAATCCCACAATCACGATCACACAATCACGATCGCACAGTCACGATCACACGATCACGATCACACAATCACAATCACACAATCACAATCACACAATCACAATCACACAATCACGATCACACAATCACGATCACACAATCACAATCACGCAGTCACACAGTCACAATCCCACAATCACGATCACACAATCACGATCGCACAGTCACGATCACACGATCACGATCACACAATCACAATCACACAATCACGATCACACTATCACGATCACACAATCACAGTCACACAATCACAATCACACAATCACAATCACAATCACGATCACACAGTCACGATCACACGATCACGATCACTCGATCACGATCACACAATCACGATCACACAATCACGATCACACAATCGCTATCACACAATCGCTATCACACAATCACAATCACACAATCACGATCACACAATCACCATCACACAATCACCATCACACAATCACGATCACACAATCACGATCACACAATCACGATCAGACTATCACGATCACACAATCACAGTCACACAATCACAATCACACAATTACAATCACACAGCCACACAATCACAATCACAATCAGACAATCACAAACACACAATCACGATCACACAATCACGATCACACAATCACGATCACACAATCACAAACACACAGTCGCGATCACACGATCACGATCACACGATCACGATCACACAATCACAATCCCACAATCAAGGCCACACAATGACGGTCACACAATCACCATCACACAATCTCGACCACACAATCACGATCACACAATCACGTTCACACAATAACAAACACACAGTCGCGATCACTCGATCACGATCACACAATCACGATCACACAGTCACGATCACACAATCACAATCACACAATCACGATCACACAATCACGATCACATAATCACGATCACACAATCACGATCACACAATCACCATCACACAATCACGATCACACAATCACGATCACACAATCACGATCACAAATCACCATCACACAATCACGATCACACAATCACGATCACACAATCACGATCACACTATCACGATCACACAATCACAGTCACACAATCACAATCACACAATCACAATCACAATCACGATCACACAGTCACGATCACACAATCACAAACACACAGTCGCGATCACACGATCACGATCACACAATCACGATCACACAGTCACGATCACACAATCACAATCACACAATCACGATCACACAATCACCATCACACAATCACGATCACACAATCACGATCACACAATCACGATCACACTATCACGATCACACAATCACAGTCAAACAATCACAATCACACAATCACAATCACAATCACGATCACACGGTCACGATCACACAATCACGATCACACGATCACGATCACACAATCACAATCACACAATCGTTATCACACAATCACGATCACACAATCACCATCACACAATCAAGGCCACACAATGACGATCACACAATCACCATCACACAATCACAATCACACAATCACAATCACACAATCACAATCACACAATCACAATCACACAATCACAGTCACACAATCACAATCACACAATCACAATTACACAAACACGATCACACAGTCACGATCACACAATCACGATCACACAATCACTATCACACAATCACACAATCACACAATCACAATCACACAATCACACAGTCACAATCCCACAATCACGATCACACAATCACAATCACACAATCACGATCACACAATCACCATCACACACTCACCATCACACAATCACGATCACACAATCACGATCACACAATCACGATCACACAATCACGATCACACAATCGCTATCACACAATCGTTATCACACAATCACAATCACACAATCACGATCACACAATCACCATCACACAATCACGATCACAAATCACCATCACACAATCACGATCACACAATCACGATCACACAATCACGATCACACTATCACGATCACACAATCACAGTCACACAATCACAATCACACAATCACAATCACAATCACGATCACACAGTCACGATCACACAATCACAAACACACAGTCGCGATCACACGATCACGATCACACAATCACGATCACACAGTCACGATCACACAATCACAATCACACAATCACGATCACACAATCACCATCACACAATCACGATCACACAATCACGATCACACAATCACGATCACACTATCACGATCACACAATCACAGTCAAACAATCACAATCACACAATCACAATCACAATCACGATCACACGGTCACGATCACACAATCACGATCACACGATCACGATCACACAATCACAATCACACAATCGTTATCACACAATCACGATCACACAATCACCATCACACAATCAAGGCCACACAATGACGATCACACAATCACCATCACACAATCACAATCACACAATCACAATCACACAATCACAATCACACAATCACAATCACACAATCACAGTCACACAATCACAATCACACAATCACAATTACACAAACACGATCACACAGTCACGATCACACAATCACGATCACACAATCACTATCACACAATCACACAATCACACAATCACAATCACACAATCACACAGTCACAATCCCACAATCACGATCACACAATCACAATCACACAATCACGATCACACAATCACCATCACACACTCACCATCACACAATCACGATCACACAATCACGATCACACAATCACGATCACACAATCACGATCACACAATCGCTATCACACAATCGTTATCACACAATCACAATCACACAATCACGATCACACAATCACCATCACACAATCACCAACACACAATCACGATCACACAATCACGATCACACAATCACGATCAGACTATCACGATCACACAATCACAGTCACACAATCACAATCACACAATCACAATCACAATCACGATCACACAGTCACGACCACACGATCACGATCACACGATCATGATCACACAATCACAATCACACAATCACGATCACACAATCACGATCACACAATCACGATCACACAATCACGATCACACAACCACGATCACACAATCGCTATCACACAATCGCTATCACACAATCACGATCGCACAAACACGATCACACAATCACGATCACAATATCACAATCACAATATCACAATCACACAGTCACACAATCACAATCACAATCACAATCACAATCACGATCACAGAATCACAATCACACAGTCACACAATCACAATCACAATCGCAATCGCAATCACAATCACAATCACAATCACAATCACAATCACAATCACAATCACAATCACAATCACAATCACAATCACAATCACAATCACAATCACAATCACAATCACAATCACAATCACAATCACAATCACAATCACAATCACATTCACAATCACAATCACAATCACAATCACAATCACAATCACAATCACAATCACAATCACAATCACAATCACAATCACAATCACAATCACAATCACAATCACAATCACAATCACAATCACAATCACAATCACAATCACAATCACAATCACAATCACAATCACAATCACAATCACAATCACAATCACAATCACAATCACAATCACAATCACAATCACAATCACAATCACAATCACAATCACAATCACAATCACAATCACAATCACAATCACAATCACAGTCACAATCACAATCACAATCACAATCACAATCACAATCACAATCACAATCACAATCACAATCACACAATCACATCACACAGTCACGATCACACAATCATGATCACACAATCAGGATCACACAATCACGATCACACAATCACGATCACACAATCACGTTCACACAATTACGATCACACAATCACGATCACACAAACACGATCACACAATCACGATCACACAATCACGATCACACAATCACAGTCACACAATCACGATCACACACTCCCAATCACACAATCACAATCACACAATCACGATCACACAATCACGATCACACAATCACGATCACACAATCACGATCACACAATCACGATCACACTATCACGATCACACAATCACGGTCACACAATCACGATCACACAATCACGATCACACAATCACTATCACAAAATCACAATCACACAGTCACACAATCACAATCACAATCAGACAATCACAAACACACAATCACGATCACACAATCACGATCACACAATCACGATCACTCAATCACAAACACACAGTCGCGATCACACGATCAGGATCACACGATCACGATCACACAATCACAAACACACAGTCGCGATCACACGATCACGATCACACAATCACGATCACACAGTCACGATCACACAATCACAATCACACAATCACGATCACACAATCACCATCACACAATCACGATCACACAATCACGATCACACAATCACGATCACACTATCACGATCACACAATCACAGTCAAACAATCACAATCACACAATCACAATCACAATCACGATCACACGGTCACGATCACACAATCACGATCACACGATCACGATCACACAATCACAATCACACAATCGTTATCACACAATCACGATCACACAATCACCATCACACAATCAAGGCCACACAATGACGATCACACAATCACCATCACACAATCACAATCACACAATCACAATCACACAATCACAATCACACAATCACAATCACACAATCACAGTCACACAATCACAATCACACAATCACAATTACACAAACACGATCACACAGTCACGATCACACAATCACGATCACACAATCACTATCACACAATCACACAATCACACAATCACAATCACACAATCACACAGTCACAATCCCACAATCACGATCACACAATCACAATCACACAATCACGATCACACAATCACCATCACACACTCACCATCACACAATCACGATCACACAATCACGATCACACAATCACGATCACACAATCACGATCACACAATCGCTATCACACAATCGTTATCACACAATCACAATCACACAATCACGATCACACAATCACCATCACACAATCACCAACACACAATCACGATCACACAATCACGATCACACAATCACGATCAGACTATCACGATCACACAATCACAGTCACACAATCACAATCACACAATCACAATCACAATCACGATCACACAGTCACGACCACACGATCACGATCACACGATCATGATCACACAATCACAATCACACAATCACGATCACACAATCACGATCACACAATCACGATCACACAATCACGATCACACAACCACGATCACACAATCGCTATCACACAATCGCTATCACACAATCACGATCGCACAAACACGATCACACAATCACGATCACAATATCACAATCACAATATCACAATCACACAGTCACACAATCACAATCACAATCACAATCACAATCACGATCACAGAATCACAATCACACAGTCACACAATCACAATCACAATCGCAATCGCAATCACAATCACAATCACAATCACAATCACAATCACAATCACAATCACAATCACAATCACAATCACAATCACAATCACAATCACAATCACAATCACAATCACAATCACAATCACAATCACAATCACAATCACAATCACATTCACAATCACAATCACAATCACAATCACAATCACAATCACAATCACAATCACAATCACAATCACAATCACAATCACAATCACAATCACAATCACAATCACAATCACAATCACAATCACAATCACAATCACAATCACAATCACAATCACAATCACAATCACAATCACAATCACAATCACAATCACAATCACAATCACAATCACAATCACAATCACAATCACAATCACAATCACAATCACAATCACAATCACAATCACAATCACAATCACAATCACAATCACAGTCACAATCACAATCACAATCACAATCACAATCACAATCACAATCACAATCACAATCACAATCACACAATCACATCACACAGTCACGATCACACAATCATGATCACACAATCAGGATCACACAATCACGATCACACAATCACGATCACACAATCACGTTCACACAATTACGATCACACAATCACGATCACACAAACACGATCACACAATCACGATCACACAATCACGATCACACAATCACAGTCACACAATCACGATCACACACTCCCAATCACACAATCACAATCACACAATCACGATCACACAATCACGATCACACAATCACGATCACACAATCACGATCACACAATCACGATCACACTATCACGATCACACAATCACGGTCACACAATCACGATCACACAATCACGATCACACAATCACTATCACAAAATCACAATCACACAGTCACACAATCACAATCACAATCAGACAATCACAAACACACAATCACGATCACACAATCACGATCACACAATCACGATCACTCAATCACAAACACACAGTCGCGATCACACGATCAGGATCACACGATCACGATCACACAATCACAATCCCACAATCAAGGCCACACAATGACGATCACACAATCACCATCACACAATCTCGACCACACAATCACGATCACACAATCACGATCACACAATCACGTTCACACAATAACAAACACACAGTCGCGATCACTCGATCACGATCACACAATCACGATCACACAGTCACGATCACACAATCACAATCACACAATCACGATCACACAATCACGATCACATAATCACGATCACACAATCACGATCACACAATCACCATCACACAATCACGATCACACAATCACGATCACACAATCACGATCACACAATCACCATCACACAATCACAATCACACAATCAAGGTCACAGAATGACGATCACACAATCACCATCACACAATCACGACCACACAATCACGATCACACAATCACGCTCACACAATCACGATCACACAATCACGTTCACACAATCACAAACACACAGTCGCGATCACACGATCACGATCACACAATCACGATCACACAGTCACGATCACACAATCACAATCACACAATCACGATCACACAATCACCATCACACAATCACGATCACACAATCACGATCACACAATCACGATCACACTATCACGATCACACAATCACAGTCACACAATCACAATCACACAATCACAATCACAATCACGATCACACAGTCACGATCACACAATCACGATCACACGATCACGATCACACAATCACAATCACACAATCGTTATCACACAATCACCATCACACAATCAAGGCCACACAATGACGATCACACAATCACCATCACACAATCACAATCACACAATCACAATCACACAATCACAATCACACAATCACAATCACACAATCACAATCACACAATCACAATCACACAATCACAATCACACAATCACAATCACTCAATCACCATCACACAATCACCATCACACAATCACAATCACACAATCACAATCACACAATCACAATCACACAATCACAATCACACAATCACAATCACACAATCACAATCACACAATCACAATCACACAATCACAATCACACAATCACAATCACACAATCACAATCACACAATCACAATCACACAATCACAATCACACAATCACAATCACACAATCACAATCACACAATCACAATCACACAATCACAATCACACAATCACAATCACACAATCACAATCACACAATCACAATCACACAATCACAATCACACAATCACAATCACACAATCACAATCACACAATCACAATCACACAATCACAATCACACAATCACAATCACACAATCACAATCACACAATCACAATCACACAATCACAATCACACAATCACAATCACACAATCACAATCACACAATCACAATCACACAATCACAATCACACAATCACAATCACACAATCACAATCACACAATCACAATCACACAATCACAATCACACAATCACAATCACACAATCACAATCACACAATCACAATCACACAATCACAATCACACAATCACAATCACACAATCACAATCACACAATCACAATCACACAATCACAATCACACAATCACAATCACACAATCACAATCACACAATCACAATCACACAATCACAATCACACAATCACAATCACACAATCACAATCACACAATCACAATCACACAATCACAATCACACAATCACAATCACACAATCACAATCACACAATCACAATCACACAATCACAATCACACAATCACAATCACACAATCACAATCACAATCACACAATCACAATCACACAATCACAATCACACAATCACAATCACACAATCACAATCACACAATCACAATCACACAATCACAATCACACAATCACAATCACACAATCACAATCACACAATCACAATCACGCAATCACAATCACACAATCACAATCACGCAATCACAATCACACAATCACAATCACACAATCACAATCACACAATCACAATCACACAATCACAATCACACAATCACAATCACACAATCACAATCACACAATCACAATCACACAATCACAATCACACAATCACAATCACACAATCACAATCACACAATCACAATCACACAATCACAATCACACAATCACAATCACACAATCACAATCACACAATCACAATCACACAATCACAATCACACAATCACAATCACACAATCACAATCACACAATCACAATCACACAATCACAATCACACAATCACAATCACACAATCACAATCACACAATCACAATCACACAATCACAATCACGATCTCGATCACACAATCACAATCACACAATCACACAATCACAATCCCACAATCACAACCACACAATCACAGTCACACAATCACGATCACACAATCACGATCACACTATCACAATCACACAATCACAATTACACAAACACTATCACACAATCACGATCACACAATCACTATCACACAATCACACAATCACACAGTCACAATCCCACAATCACGATCACACAATCACAATCACACAATCACAATCACACAATCACGATCACACAATCACAATCCCACAATCACGATCACACAATCACGATCGCACAGTCACGATCACACGATCACGATCACACAATCACAATCACATAATCACAATCACACAATCACAATCACACAATCACGATCACACAATCACCATCACACACTCACCATCACACAATCACGATCACACAATCACGATCACACAATCACGATCACACAATCACGATCACACAATCGCTATCACACAATCGTTATCACACAATCACAATCACACAATCACGATCACACAATCACCATCACACAATCACCATCACACAATCACGATCACACAATCACGATCACACAATCACGATCAGACTATCACGATCACACAATCACAGTCACACAATCACAATCACACAATCACAATCACAATCACGATCACACAGTCACGACCACACGATCACGATCACACGATCATGATCACACAATCACAATCACACAATCACGATCACACAATCACGATCACACAATCACGATCACACAATCACGATCACACAACCACGATCACACAATCGCTATCACACAATCGCTATCACACAATCACGATCGCACAATCACGATCACACAATCACGATCACAATATCACAATCACACAGTCACACAATCACAATCACAATCACAATCACAATCACGATCACAGAATCACAATCACACAGTCACGCAATCACAATCACAATCGCAATCACAATCACAATCACAATCACAATCACAATCACAATCACAATCACAATCACAATCACAATCACAATCACAATCACAATCACAATCACAATCACAATCACAATCACAATCACAATCACAATCACAATCACAATCACAATCACAATCACAATCACAATCACAATCACAATCACAATCACAATCACAATCACAATCACAATCACAATCACAATCACAATCACAATCACAATCACAATCACAATCACAATCACAATCACAATCACAATCACAATCACAATCACAATCACAATCACAATCACAATCACAATCACAATCACAATCACAATCACAATCACAATCACAATCACAATCACAATCACAATCACACAATCACATCACACAATCACGATCACACAATCACGATCACACAATCAGGATCACACAATCACGATCACACAATCACGATCACACAATCACGTTCACACAATTACGATCACACAATCACGATCACACAAACACGATCACACAATCACGATCACACAATCACGATCACACAATCACAGTCACACAATCACGATCACACACTCCCAATCACACAATCACAATCACACAATCACGATCACACAATCACGATCACACAATCACGATCACACAATCACGATCACACAATCACGATCACACTATCACGATCACACAATCACGGTCACACAATCACGATCACACAATCACGATCACACAATCACTATCACAAAATCACAATCACACAGTCACACAATCACAATCACAATCAGACAATCACAAACACACAATCACGATCACACAATCACGATCACACAATCACGATCACTCAATCACAAACACACAGTCGCGATCACACGATCAGGATCACACGATCACGATCACACAATCACAATCCCACAATCAAGGCCACACAATGACGATCACACAATCACCATCACACAATCTCGACCACACAATCACGATCACACAATCACGATCACACAATCACGTTCACACAATAACAAACACACAGTCGCGATCACTCGATCACGATCACACAATCACGATCACACAGTCACGATCACACAATCACAATCACACAATCACGATCACACAATCACGATCACATAATCACGATCACACAATCACGATCACACAATCACCATCACACAATCACGATCACACAATCACGATCACACAATCACGATCACACAATCACCATCACACAATCACAATCAAACAATCAAGGTCACAGAATGACGATCACACAATCACCATCACACAATCACGACCACACAATCACGATCACACAATCACGCTCACACAATCACGATCACACAATCACGTTCACACAACCACAAACACACAGTCGCGATCACACGATCACGATCACACAATCACGATCACACAGTCACGATCACACAATCACAATCACACAATCACGATCACACAATCACCATCACACAATCACGATCACACAATCACGATCACACAATCACGATCACACTATCACGATCACACAATCACAGTCACACAATCACAATCACACAATCACAATCACAATCACGATCACACAGTCACGATCACACAATCACGATCACACGATCACGATCACACAATCACAATCACACAATCGTTATCACACAATCACCATCACACAATCAAGGCCACACAATGACGATCACACAATCACCATCACACAATCACAATCACACAATCACAATAACACAATCACAATCACACAATCACAATCACACAATCACAATCACACAATCACAATCACACAATCACAATCACACAATCACAATCACACAATCACAACACACACACACCACACACAATCCCAACACACACCACACACACAATCACACACACAATCACCACACACACACCACACACCAACCACCCAACACCACACACAATCACACACACACAATCACACAACACAACACACAACCACAACACACAATCACAATCACACAATCACAATCACACAATCACAATCACACAATCACAATCACACAATCACAATCACACAATCACAATCACACAATCACAATCACACAATCACAATCACACAATCACAATCACACAATCACAATCACACAATCACAATCACACAATCACAATCACACAATCACAATCACACAATCACAATCACACAATCACAATCACACAATCACAATCACACAATCACAATCACACAATCACAATCACACAATCACAATCACACAATCACAATCACACAATCACAATCACACAATCACAATCACACAATCACAATCACACAATCACAATCACACAATCACAATCACACAATCACAATCACACAATCACAATCACACAATCACAATCACACAATCACAATCACACAATCACAATCACACAATCACAATCACACAATCACAATCACACAATCACAATCACACAATCACAATCACACAATCACAATCACACAATCACAATCACACAATCACAATCACACAATCACAATCACACAATCACAATCACACAATCACAATCACACAATCACAATCACACAATCACAATCACACAATCACAATCACACAATCACAATCACACAATCACAATCACACAATCACAATCACACAATCACAATCACACAATCACAATCACACAATCACAATCACACAATCACAATCACACAATCACAATCACACAATCACAATCACACAATCACAATCACACAATCACAATCACACAATCACAATCACACAATCACAATCACACAATCACAATCACACAATCACAATCACACAATCACAATCACACAATCACAATCACACAATCACAATCACACAATCACAATCACACAATCACAATCACACAATCACAATCACACAATCACAATCACACAATCACAATCACACAATCACAATCACACAATCACAATCACACAATCACAATCACACAATCACAATCACACAATCACAATCACACAATCACAATCACACAATCACAATCACACAATCACAATCACACAATCACAATCACACAATCACAATCACACAATCACAATCACACAATCACAATCACACAATCACAATCACACAATCACAATCACACAATCACAATCACACAATCACAATCACACAATCACAATCACACAATCACAATCACACAATCACAATCACACAATCACAATCACACAATCACAATCACACAATCACAATCACACAATCACAATCACGATCTCGATCACACAATCACAATCACACAATCACACAATCACAATCCCACAATCACAACCACACAATCACAGTCACACAATCACGATCACACAATCACGATCACACTATCACAATCACACAATCACAATTACACAAACACTATCACACAATCACGATCACACAATCACTATCACACAATCACACAATCACACAGTCACAATCCCACAATCACGATCACACAATCACAATCACACAATCACAATCACACAATCACGATCACACAATCACAATCACGCAGTCACACAGTCACAATCCCACAATCACGATCACACAATCACGATAGCACAGTCACGATCACACGATCACGATCACACAATCACAATCACATAATCACAATCACACGATCACAATCACACAATCACGATCACACAATCACCATCACACACTCACCATCACACAATCACGATCACACAATCACGATCACACAATCACGATCACACAATCACGATCACACAATCGCTATCACACAATCGTTATCACACAATCACAATCACACAATCACGATCACACAATCACCATCACACAATCACCATCACACAATCACGATCACACAATCACGATCACACAATCACGATCAGACTATCACGATCACACAATCACAGTCACACAATCACAATCACACAATCACAATCACAATCACGATCACACAGTCACGACCACACGATCACGATCACACGATCATGATCACACAATCACAATCACACAATCACGATCACACAATCACGATCACACAATCACGATCACACAATCACGATCACACAACCACGATCACACAATCGCTATCACACAATCGCTATCACACAATCACGATCGCACAATCACGATCACACAATCACGATCACAATATCACAATCACACAGTCACACAATCACAATCACAATCACAATCACAATCACGATCACAGAATCACAATCACACAGTCACGCAATCACAATCACAATCGCAATCACAATCACAATCACAATCACAATCACAATCACAATCACAATCACAATCACAATCACAATCACAATCACAATCACAATCACAATCACAATCACAATCACAATCACAATCACAATCACAATCACAATCACAATCACAATCACAATCACAATCACAATCACAATCACAATCACAATCACAATCACAATCACAATCACAATCACAATCACAATCACAATCACAATCACAATCACAATCACAATCACAATCACAATCACAATCACAATCACAATCACAATCACAATCACAATCATAATCACAATCACAATCACAATCACAATCACAATCACAATCACACAATCACATCACACAATCACGATCACACAATCACGATCACACAATCAGGATCACACAATCACGATCACACAATCACGATCACACAATCACGTTCACACAATTACGATCACACAATCACGATCACACAAACACGATCACACAATCACGATCACACAATCACGATCACACAATCACAGTCACACAATCACGATCACACACTCCCAATCACACAATCACAATCACACAATCACGATCACACAATCACGATCACACAATCACGATCACACAATCACGATCACACAATCACGATCACACTATCACGATCACACAATCACGGTCACACAATCACGATCACACAATCACGATCACACAATCACTATCACAAAATCACAATCACACAGTCACACAATCACAATCACAATCAGACAATCACAAACACACAATCACGATCACACAATCACGATCACACAATCACGATCACTCAATCACAAACACACAGTCGCGATCACACGATCAGGATCACACGATCACGATCACACAATCACAATCCCACAATCAAGGCCACACAATGACGATCACACAATCACCATCACACAATCTCGATCACACTATCACAATCACACAATCACAATTACACAAACACTATCACACAATCACGATCACACAATCACTATCACACAATCACACAATCACACAGTCACAATCCCACAATCACGATCACACAATCACAATCACACAATCACGATCACACAATCACGATCACACAATCACGATCACACAATCGCTATCACACAATCGTTATCACACAATCACAATCACACAATCACGATCACACAATCACCATCACACAATCACCATCACACAATCACGATCACACAATCACGATCACACAATCACGATCAGACTATCACGATCACACAATCACAGTCACACAATCACAATCACACAATCACAATCACAATCACGATCACACAGTCACGACCACACGATCACGGTCACACGATCATGATCACACAATCACAATCACACAATCACGATCACACAATCACGATCACACAATCACGATCACACAATCACGATCACACAACCACGATCACACAATCGCTATCACACAATCGCTATCACACAATCACGATCGCACAATCACGATCACACAATCACGATCACAATATCACAATCACACAGTCACACAATCACAATCACAATCACAATCACAATCACGATCACAGAATCACAATCACACAGTCACGCAATCACAATCACAATCGCAATCACAATCACAATCACAATCACAATCACAATCACAATCACAATCACAATCACAATCACAATCACAATCACAATCACAATCACAATCACAATCACAATCACAATCACAATCACAATCACAATCACAATCACAATCACAATCACAATCACAATCACAATCACAATCACAATCACAATCACAATCACAATCACAATCACAATCACAATCACAATCACAATCACAATCACAATCACAATCACAATCACAATCACAATCACAATCACAATCACAATCACAATCACAATCACAATCACAATCACAATCACAATCACAATCACACAATCACATCACACAATCACGATCACACAATCACGATCACACAATCAGGATCACACAATCACGATCACACAATCACGATCACACAATCACGTTCACACAATTACGATCACACAATCACGATCACACAAACACGATCACACAATCACGATCACACAATCACGATCACACAATCACGGTCACACAATCACGATCACACACTCCCAATCACACAATCACAATCACACAATCACAATCACACAATCACAATCACACAATCACAATCACACAATCACAATCACTCAATCACCATCACACAATCACCATCACACAATCACAATCACACAATCACAATCACACAATCACAATCACACAATCACAATCACACAATCACAATCACACAATCACAATCACACAATCACAATCACACAATCACAATCACACAATCACAATCACACAATCACAATCACACAATCACAATCACACAATCACAATCACACAATCACAATCACACAATCACAATCACACAATCACAATCACACAATCACAATCACACAATCACAATCACACAATCACAATCACACAATCACAATCACACAATCACAATCACACAATCACAATCACACAATCACAATCACACAATCACAATCACACAATCACAATCACACAATCACAATCACACAATCACAATCACACAATCACAATCACACAATCACAATCACACAATCACAATCACACAATCACAATCACACAATCACAATCACACAATCACAATCACACAATCACAATCACACAATCACAATCACACAATCACAATCACACAATCACAATCACACAATCACAATCACACAATCACAATCACACAATCACAATCACACAATCACAATCACACAATCACAATCACACAATCACAATCACACAATCACAATCACACAATCACAATCACACAATCACAATCACACAATCACAATCACACAATCACAATCACACAATCACAATCACACAATCACAATCACACAATCACAATCACACAATCACAATCACACAATCACAATCACACAATCACAATCACACAATCACAATCACACAATCACAATCACACAATCACAATCACACAATCACAATCACACAATCACAATCACACAATCACAATCACACAATCACAATCACGATCTCGATCACACAATCACAATCACACAATCACACAATCACAATCCCACAATCACAATCACACAATCACAGTCACACAATCACGATCACACAATCACGATCACACTATCACAATCACACAATCACAATTACACAAACACTATCACACAATCACGATCACACAATCACTATCACACAATCACACAATCACACAGTCACAATCCCACAATCACGATCACACAATCACAATCACACAATCACAATCACACAATCACGATCACACAATCACAATCACGCAGTCACACAGTCACAATCCCACAATCACGATCACACAATCACGATCGCACAGTCACGATCACACGATCACGATCACACAATCACAATCACATAATCACAATCACACAATCACAATCACACAATCACGATCACACAATCACCATCACACACTCACCATCACACAATTACGATCACACAATCACGATCACACAATCACGATCACACAATCACGATCACACAATCGCTATCACACAATCGTTATCACACAATCACAATCACACAATCACGATCACACAATCACCATCACACAATCACCATCACACAATCACGATCACACAATCACGATCACACAATCACGATCAGACTATCACGATCACACAATCACAGTCACACAATCACAATCACACAATCACAATCACAATCACGATCACACAGTCACGACCACACGATCACGATCACACGATCATGATCACACAATCACAATCACACAATCACGATCACACAATCACGATCACACAATCACGATCACACAATCACGATCACACAACCACGATCACACAATCGCTATCACACAATCGCTATCACACAATCACGATCGCACAATCACGATCACACAATCACGATCACAATATCACAATCACACAGTCACACAATCACAATCACAATCACAATCACAATCACGATCACAGAATCACAATCACACAGTCACGCAATCACAATCACAATCACAATCACAATCACAATCACAATCACAATCACAATCACAATCACAATCACAATCACAATCACAATCACAATCACAATCACAATCACAATCACAATCACAATCACAATCACAATCACAATCACAATCACAATCACAATCACAATCACAATCACAATCACAATCACAATCACAATCACAATCACAATCACAATCACAATCACAATCACAATCACAATCACAATCACAATCACAATCACAATCACAATCACAATCACAATCACAATCACAATCACAATCACAATCACAATCACACAATCACATCACACAATCACGATCACACAATCACGATCACACAATCAGGATCACACAATCACGATCACACAATCACGATCACACAATCACGTTCACACAACTACGATCACACAATCACGATCACACAAACACGATCACACAATCACGATCACACAATCACGATCACACAATCACAGTCACACAATCACGATCACACACTCCCAATCACACAATCACAATCACACAATCACGATCACACAATCACGATCACACAATCACGATCACACAATCACGATCACACTATCACGATCACACAATCACGGTCACACAATCACGATCACACAATCACGATCACACAATCACTATCACAAAATCACAATCACACAGTCACACAATCACAATCACAATCAGACAATCACAAACACACAATCACGATCACACAATCACGATCACACAATCACGATCACTCAATCACAAACACACAGTCGCGATCACACGATCAGGATCACACGATCACGATCACACAATCACAATCCCACAATCAAGGCCACACAATGACGATCACACAATCACCATCACACAATCTCGACCACACAATCACGATCACACAATCACGATCACACAATCACGTTCACACAATAACAAACACACAGTCGCGATCACTCGATCACGATCACACAATCACGATCACACAGTCACGATCACACAATCACAATCACACAATCACGATCACACAATCACGATCACATAATCACGATCACACAATCACGATCACACAATCACCATCACACAATCACGATCACACAATCACGATCACACAATCACGATCACACAATCACCATCACACAATCACAATCACACAATCAAGGTCACAGAATGACGATCACACAATCACCATCACACAATCACGACCACACAATCACGATCACACAATCACGCTCACACAATCACGATCACACAATCACGTTCACACAATCACAAACACACAGTCGCGATCACACGATCACGATCACACAATCACGATCACACAGTCACGATCACACAATCACAATCACACAATCACGATCACACAATCACCATCACACAATCACGATCACACAATCACGATCACACAATCACGATCACACTATCACGATCACACAATCACAGTCACACAATCACAATCACACAATCACAATCACAATCACGATCACACAGTCACGATCACACAATCACGATCACACGATCACGATCACACAATCACAATCACACAATCGTTATCACACAATCACCATCACACAATCAAGGCCACACAATGAGGATCACACAATCACCATCACACAATCACAATCACACAATCACAATCACACAATCACAATCACACAATCACAATCACACAATCACAATCACACAATCACAATCACACAATCACAATCACACAATCACAATCACACAATCACAATCACACAATCACAATCACACAATCACAATCACACAATCACAATCACACAATCACAATCACACAATCACAATCACACAATCACAATCACTCAATCACCATCACACAATCACCATCACACAATCACCATCACACAATCACAATCACACAATCACAATCACACAATCACAGTCACACAATCGCAATCACACAATCACAATCACACAATCACAATCACACAATCACAATCACACAATCACAATCACACAATCACAATCACACAATCACAATCACACAATCACAATCACACAATCACAATCACACAATCACAATCACACAATCACAATCACACAATCACAATCACACAATCACAATCACACAATCACAATCACACAATCACAATCACACAATCACAATCACACAATCACAATCACACAATCACAATCACACAATCACAATCACACAATCACAATCACACAATCACAATCACACAATCACAATCACACAATCACAATCACACAATCACAATCACACAATCACAATCACACAATCACAATCACACAATCACAATCACACAATCACAATCACACAATCACAATCACACAATCACAATCACACAATCACAATCACACAATCACAATCACACAATCACAATCACACAATCACAATCACACAATCACAATCACACAATCACAATCACACAATCACAATCACACAATCACAATCACACAATCACAATCACACAATCACAATCACACAATCACAATCACACAATCACAATCACACAATCACAATCACACAATCACAATCACACAATCACAATCACACAATCACAATCACACAATCACAATCACACAATCACAATCACACAATCACAATCACACAATCACAATCACACAATCACAATCACACAATCACAATCACACAATCACAATCACACAATCACAATCACACAATCACAATCACACAATCACAATCACACAATCACAATCACACAATCACAATCACACAATCACAATCACACAATCACAATCACACAATCACAATCACACAATCACAATCACACAATCACAATCACACAATCACAATCACACAATCACAATCACACAATCACAATCACACAATCACAATCACAATCACACAATCACAATCACACAATCACAATCACACAATCACAATCACACAATCACAATCACACAATCACGATCACACAATCACGATCACACAACCACGATCACACAATCGCTATCACACAATCGCTATCACACAATCACGATCGCACAATCACGATCACACAATCACGATCACAATATCACAATCACACAGTCACACAATCACAATCACAATCACAATCACAATCACGATCACAGAATCACAATCACACAGTCACGCAATCACAATCACAATCGCAATCACAATCACAATCACAATCACAATCACAATCACAATCACAATCACAATCACAATCACAATCACAATCACAATCACAATCACAATCACAATCACAATCACAATCACAATCACAATCACAATCACAATCACAATCACAATCACAATCACAATCACAATCACAATCACAATCACAATCACAATCACAATCACAATCACAATCACAATCACAATCACAATCACAATCACAATCACAATCACAATCACAATCACACAATCACATCACACAATCACGATCACACAATCACGATCACACAATCAGGATCACACAATCACGATCACACAATCACGATCACACAATCACGATCACACAATCACGTTCACACAATAACAAACACACAGTCGCGATCACTCGATCACGATCACACAATCACGGTCACACAGTCACGATCACACAATCACAATCACACAATCACGATCACACAATCACGATCACATAATCACGATCACACAATCACGATCACACAATCACCATCACACAATCACGATCACACAATCACGATCACACAATCACGATCACACAATCACCATCACACAATCACAATCACACAATCAAGGTCACAGAATGACGACAACACAATCACCATCACACAATCACGACCACACAATCACGATCACACAATCACGCTCACACAATCACGATCACACAATCACGTTCACACAACCACAAACACACAGTCGCGATCACACGATCACGATCACACAATCACGATCACACAGTCACGATCACACAATCACAATCACACAATCACGATCACACAATCACCATCACACAATCACGATCACACAATCACGATCACACAATCACGATCACACTATCACGATCACACAATCACAGTCACACAATCACAATCACACAATCACAATCACAATCACGATCACACAGTCACGATCACACAATCACGATCACACGATCACGATCACACAATCATAATCACACAATCGTTATCACACAATCACCATCACACAATCAAGGCCACACAATGACGATCACACAATCACCATCACACAATCACAATCACACAATCACAATCACACAATCACAATCACACAATCACAATCACACAATCACAATCACACAATCACAATCACACAATCACAATCACACAATCACAATCACACAATCACAATCACACAATCACAATCACACAATCACAATCACACAATCACAATCACACAATCACAATCACACAATCACAATCACACAATCACAATCACACAATCACAATCACACAATCACAATCACTCAATCACCATCACACAATCACCATCACACAATCACAATCACACAATCACAATCACACAATCACAATCACACAATCACAATCACACAATCACAATCACACAATCACAATCACACAATCACAATCACACAATCACAATCACACAATCACAATCACACAATCACAATCACACAATCACAATCACACAATCACAATCACACAATCACAATCACACAATCACAATCACACAATCACAATCACACAATCACAATCACACAATCACAATCACAAAATCACAATCACACAATCACAATCACACAATCACAATCACACAATCACAATCACACAATCACAATCACACAATCACAATCACACAATCACAATCACACAATCACAATCACACAATCACAATCACACAATCACAATCACACAATCACAATCACACAATCACAATCACACAATCACAATCACACAATCACAATCACACAATCACAATCACACAATCACAATCACACAATCACAATCACACAATCACAATCACACAATCACAATCACACAATCACAATCACACAATCACAATCACACAATCACAATCACACAATCACAATCACACAATCACAATCACACAATCACAATCACACAATCACAATCACACAATCACAATCACACAATCACAATCACACAATCACAATCACACAATCACAATCACACAATCACAATCACACAATCACAATCACACAATCACAATCACACAATCACAATCACACAATCACAATCACACAATCACAATCACACAATCACAATCACACAATCACAATCACACAATCACAATCACACAATCACAATCACACAATCACAATCACACAATCACAATCACACAATCACAATCACACAATCACAATCACACAATCACAATCACACAATCACAATCACACAATCACAATCACACAATCACAATCACACAATCACAATCACACAATCACAATCACACAATCACAATCACACAATCACAATCACACAATCACAATCACACAATCACAATCACACAATCACAATCACACAATCACAATCACACAATCACAATCACACAATCACAATCACACAATCACAATCACACAATCACAATCACACAATCACAATCACACAATCACAATCACACAATCACAATCACACAATCACAATCACACAATCACAATCACACAATCACAATCACACAATCACAATCACACAATCACAATCACACAATCACAATCACACAATCACAATCACACAATCACAATCACACAATCACAATCACACAATCACAATCACACAATCACAATCACACAATCACAATCACACAATCACAATCACACAATCACAATCACACAATCACAATCACACAATCACAATCACACAATCACAATCACACAATCACAATCACACAATCACAATCACACAATCACAATCACACAATCACAATCACACAATCACAATCACACAATCACAATCACACAATCACAATCACACAATCACAATCACACAATCACAATCACACAATCACAATCACACAATCACAATCACACAATCACAATCACACAATCACAATCACACAATCACAATCACACAATCACAATCACACAATCACAATCACACAATCACAATCACACAATCACAATCACACAATCACAATCACACAATCACAATCACACAATCACAATCACACAATCACAATCACACAATCACAATCACACAATCACAATCACACAATCACAATCACACAATCACAATCACACAATCACAATCACACAATCACAATCACACAATCACAATCACACAATCACAATCACACAATCACAATCACACAATCACAATCACACAATCACAATCACACAATCACAATCACACAATCACAATCACACAATCACAATCACACAATCACAATCACACAATCACAATCACACAATCACAATCACACAATCACAATCACACAATCACAATCACACAATCACAATCACACAATCACAATCACACAATCACAATCACACAATCACAATCACACAATCACAATGACACAATCACAATCACACAATCACAATCACACAATCACAATCACACAATCACAATCACACAATCACAATCACACAATCACAATCACAATCACACAATCACAATCACACAATCACAATCACACAATCACAATCACACAATCACAATCACACAATCACAATCACACAATCACAATCACACAATCACAATCACACAATCACAATCACACAATCACAATCACACAATCACAATCACACAATCACAATCACACAATCACAATCACACAATCACAATCACACAATCACAATCACACAATCACAATCACACAATCACAATCACACAATCACAATCACACAATCACAATCACACAATCACAATCACACAATCACAATCACACAATCACAATCACACAATCACAATCACACAATCACAATCACACAATCACAATCACACAATCACAATCACACAATCACAATCACACAATCACAATCACACAATCACAATCACAATCACACAATCACAATCACACAATCACAATCACACAATCACAATCACACAATCACAATCACACAATCACAATCACACAATCACAATCACACAATCACAATCACACAATCACAATCACACAATCACAATCACACAATCACAATCACACAATCACAATCAC
Source organism: Megachile rotundata (assembly GCF_050947335.1). Taxonomy (NCBI): domain Eukaryota; kingdom Metazoa; phylum Arthropoda; class Insecta; order Hymenoptera; family Megachilidae; genus Megachile; species Megachile rotundata. The sequence goes on from NC_134993.1 coordinate 50,599, forward strand.
ACAATCACAATCACACAATCACAATCACACAATCACAATCACACAATCACAATCACACAATCACAATCACACAATCACAATCACACAATCACAATCACACAATCACAATCACGATCTCGATCACACAATCACAATCACACAATCACACAATCACAATCCCACAATCACAATCACACAATCACAGTCACACAATCACGATCACACAATCACGATCACACTATCACAATCACACAATCACAATTACACAAACACTATCACACAATCACGATCACACAATCACTATCACACAATCACACAATCACACAGTCACAATCCCACAATCACGATCACACAATCACAATCACACAATCACAATCACACAATCACGATCACACAATCACAATCACGCAGTCACACAGTCACAATCCCACAATCACGATCACACAATCACGATCGCACAGTCACGATCACACGATCACGATCACACAATCACAATCACATAATCACAATCACACAATCACAATCACACAATCACGATCACACAATCACCATCACACACTCACCATCACACAATCACGATCACACAATCACGATCACACAATCACGATCACACAATCACGATCACACAATCGCTATCACACAATCGTTATCACACAATCACAATCACACAATCACGATCACACAATCACCATCACACAATCACCATCACACAATCACGATCACACAATCACGATCACACAATCACGATCAGACTATCACGATCACACAATCACAGTCACACAATCACAATCACACAATCACAATCACAATCACGATCACACAGTCACGACCACACGATCACGATCACACGATCATGATCACACAATCACAATCACACAATCACGATCACACAATCACGATCACACAATCACGATCACACAATCACGATCACACAACCACGATCACACAATCGCTATCACACAATCGCTATCACACAATCACGATCGCACAATCACGATCACACAATCACGATCACAATATCACAATCACACAGTCACACAATCACAATCACAATCACAATCACAATCACGATCACAGAATCACAATCACACAGTCACGCAATCACAATCACAATCGCAATCACAATCGCAATCACAATCACAATCACAATCACAATCACAATCACAATCACAATCACAATCACAATCACAATCACAATCACAATCACAATCACAATCACAATCACAATCACAATCACAATCACAATCACAATCACAATCACAATCACAATCACAATCACAATCACAATCACAATCACAATCACAATCACAATCACAATCACAATCACAATCACACAATCACATCACACAATCACGATCACACAATCACGATCACACAATCAGGATCACACAATCACGATCACACAATCACGATCACACAATCACGTTCACACAATTACGATCACACAATCACGATCACACAAACACGATCACACAATCACGATCACACAATCACGATCACACAATCACAGTCACACAATCACGATCACACACTCCCAATCACACAATCACAATCACACAATCACGATCACACAATCACGATCACACAATCACGATCACACAATCACGATCACACAATCACGATCACACTATCACGATCACACAATCACGGTCACACAATCACGATCACACAATCACGATCACACAATCACTATCACAAAATCACAATCACACAGTCACACAATCACAATCACAATCCGACAATCACAAACACACAATCACGATCACACAATCACGATCACACAATCACGATCACTCAATCACAAACACACAGTCGCGATCACACGATCAGGATCACACGATCACGATCACACAATCACAATCCCACAATCAAGGCCACACAATGACGATCACACAATCACCATCACACAATCTCGACCACGCAATCACGATCACACAATCACGATCACACAATCACGTTCACACAATAACAAACACACAGTCGCGATCACTCGATCACGATCACACAATCACGATCACACAGTCACGATCACACAATCACAATCACACAATCACGATCACACAATCACGATCACATAATCACGATCACACAATCACGATCACACAATCACCATCACACAATCACGATCACACAATCACGATCACACAATCACGATCACACAATCACCATCACACAATCACAATCACACAATCAAGGTCACAGAATGACGATCACACAATCACCATCACACAATCACGACCACACAATCACGATCACACAATCACGCTCACACAATCACGATCACACAATCACGTTCACACAATCACAAACACACAGTCGCGATCACACGATCACGATCACACAATCACGATCACACAGTCACGATCACACAATCACAATCACACAATCACGATCACACAATCACCATCACACAATCACGATCACACAATCACGATCACACAATCACGATCACACTATCACGATCACACAATCACAGTCACACAATCACAATCACACAATCACAATCACAATCACGATCACACAGTCACGATCACACAATCACGATCACACGATCACGATCACACAATCACAATCACACAATCGTTATCACACAATCACCATCACACAATCAAGGCCACACAATGAGGATCACACAATCACCATCACACAATCACAATCACACAATCACAATCACACAATCACAATCACACAATCACAATCACACAATCACAATCACACAATCACAATCACACAATCACAATCACACAATCACAATCACACAATCACAATCACACAATCACAATCACACAATCACAATCACTCAATCACCATCACACAATCACCATCACACAATCACCATCACACAATCACAATCACACAATCACAATCACACAATCACAGTCACACAATCGCAATCACACAATCACAATCGCACAATCACAATCACACAATCACAATCACACAATCACAATCACACAATCACAATCACACAATCACAATCACACAATCACAATCACACAATCACAATCACACAATCACAATCACACAATCACAATCACACAATCACAATCACACAATCACAATCACACAATCACAATCACACAATCACAATCACACAATCACAATCACACAATCACAATCACACAATCACAATCACACAATCACAATCACACAATCACAATCACACAATCACAATCACACAATCACAATCACACAATCACAATCACACAATCACAATCACACAATCACAATCACACAATCACAATCACACAATCACAATCACACAATCACAATCACACAATCACAATCACACAATCACAATCACACAATCACAATCACACAATCACAATCACACAATCACAATCACACAATCACAATCACACAATCACAATCACACAATCACAATCACACAATCACAATCACACAATCACAATCACACAATCACAATCACACAATCACAATCACACAATCACAATCACACAATCACAATCACACAATCACAATCACACAATCACAATCACACAATCACAATCACACAATCACAATCACACAATCACAATCACACAATCACAATCACACAATCACAATCACACAATCACAATCACACAATCACAATCACACAATCACAATCACACAATCACAATCACACAATCACAATCACACAATCACAATCACACAATCACAATCACACAATCACAATCACACAATCACAATCACACAATCACAATCACACAATCACAATCACACAATCACAATCACACAATCACAATCACACAATCACAATCACACAATCACAATCACACAATCACAATCACACAATCACAATCACACAATCACAATCACACAATCACAATCACACAATCACAATCACACAATCACAATCACACAATCACAATCACACAATCACAATCACACAATCACAATCACACAATCACAATCACACAATCACAATCACACAATCACAATCACAATCACACAATCACAATCACACAATCACAATCACACAATCACAATCACACAATCACAATCACACAATCACAATCACACAATCACAATCACACAATCACAATCACACAATCACAATCACACAATCACAATCACACAATCACAATCACACAATCACAATCACACAATCACAATCACACAATCACAATCACACAATCACAATCACACAATCACAATCACACAATCACAATCACACAATCACAATCACACAATCACAATCACACAATCACAATCACACAATCACAATCACACAATCACAATCACACAATCACAATCACACAATCACAATCACACAATCACAATCACACAATCACAATCACACAATCACAATCACACAATCACAATCACACAATCACAATCACACAATCACAATCACACAATCACAATCACACAATCACAATCACACAATCACAATCACGATCTCGATCACACAATCACAATCACACAATCACACAATCACAATCCCACAATCACAATCACACAATCACAGTCACACAATCACGATCACACAATCACGATCACACTATCACAATCACACAATCACAATTACACAAACACTATCACACAATCACGATCACACAATCACTATCACACAATCACACAATCACACAGTCACAATCACACAATCACGATCACACAATCACAATCACACAATCACAATCACACAATCACACAATCACAATCCCACAATCACAATCACACAATCACAGTCACACAATCACAATCACACAATCACACAGTCACAATCCCACAATCACGATCACACAATCACGATCGCACAGTCACGATCACACAATCACAATCACACAATCACAATCACACAATCACAGTCACACAATCACAGTCACACAATCACAATCACACAATCACAATTACACAAACACGATCACACAATCACGATCACACAATCACGATCACACAATCACTATCACACAATCACACAATCACACAGTCACAATCCCACAATCACGATCACACAATCACAATCACACAATCACAATCACACAATCACGATCACACAATCACAATCACGCAGTCACACAGTCACAATCCCACAATCACGATCACACAATCACGATCGCACAGTCACGATCACAGGATCACGATCACACAATCACAATCACACAATCACAATCACACAATCACAATCACACAATCACGATCACACAATCACCATCACACACTCACCATCACACAATCACGATCACACAATCACGATCACACAATCACGATCACACTATCACGATCACACAATCACAGTCACACAATCACAATCACACAATCACAATCACAATCACGATCACACAGTCACGATCACACGATCACGATTACACGATCACGATCACACAATCACGATCACACAATCACGATCACACAATCGCTATCACACAATCGCTATCACACAATCACAATCACACAATCACGATCACAGAATCACCATCACACAATCACCATCACACAGTCACGATCACACAATCACGATCACACAATCACGATCAGACTATCACAGTCACACAATCACAATCACACAATCACAATCACAATCACGATCACACAGTCACGACCACACGATCACGATCACACGATCATGATCACACAATCACCATCACACAATCACGATCACACAATCACGATCACACAATCACGATCACACAATCACCATCACACAACCACGATCACACAATCGCTATCACACAATCGCTATCACACAATCACGATCACACAATCACGATCACACAATCACGATCACACAATCACGATCACACAATCACGTTCACACAATTACGATCACACAATCACGATCACACAAACACGATCACACAATCACGATCACACAATCACGATCACACAATCACAGTCACACAATCACGATCACACACTCCCAATCACACAATCACAATCACACAATCACGATCACACAATCACGATCACACAATCACGATCACACAATCACGATCACACAATCACGATCACACTATCACGATCACACAATCACGGTCACACAATCACGATCACACAATCACGATCACACAATCACTATCACAAAATCACAATCACACAGTCACACAATCACAATCACAATCAGACAATCACAAACACACAATCACGATCACACAATCACGATCACACAATCACGATCACTCAATCACAAACACACAGTCGCGATCACACGATCAGGATCACACGATCACGATCACACAATCACAATCCCACAATCAAGGCCACACAATGACGATCACACAATCACCATCACACAATCTCGACCACACAATCACGATCACACAATCACGATCACACAATCACGTTCACACAATAACAAACACACAGTCGCGATCACTCGATCACGATCACACAATCACGATCACACAGTCACGATCACACAATCACAATCACACAATCACGATCACACAATCACGATCACATAATCACGATCACACAATCACGATCACACAATCACCATCACACAATCACGATCACACAATCACGATCACACAATCACGATCACACAATCACCATCACACAATCACAATCACACAATCAAGGTCACAGAATGACGATCACACAATCACCATCACACAATCACGACCACACAATCACGATCACACAATCACGCTCACACAATCACGATCACACAATCACGTTCACACAACCACAAACACACAGTCGCGATCACACGATCACGATCACACAATCACGATCACACAGTCACGATCACACAATCACAATCACACAATCACGATCACACAATCACCATCACACAATCACGATCACACAATCACGATCACACAATCACGATCACACTATCACGATCACACAATCACAGTCACACAATCACAATCACACAATCACAATCACAATCACGATCACACAGTCACGATCACACAATCACGATCACACGATCACGATCACACAATCACAATCACACAATCGTTATCACACAATCACCATCACACAATCAAGGCCACACAATGACGATCACACAATCACCATCACACAATCACAATCACACAATCACAATCACACAATCACAATCACACAATCACAATCACACAATCACAATCACACAATCACAATCACACAATCACAATCACACAATCACAATCACACAATCACAATCACACAATCACAATCACACAATCACAATCACACAATCACAATCACACAATCACAATCACTCAATCACCATCACACAATCACCATCACACAATCACAATCACACAATCACAATCACACAATCACAATCACACAATCACAATCACACAATCACAATCACACAATCACAATCACACAATCACAATCACACAATCACAATCACACAATCACAATCACACAATCACAATCACACAATCACAATCACACAATCACAATCACACAATCACAATCACACAATCACAATCACACAATCACAATCACACAATCACAATCACACAATCACAATCACACAATCACAATCACACAATCACAATCACACAATCACAATCACACAATCACAATCACACAATCACAATCACACAATCACAATCACACAATCACAATCACACAATCACAATCACACAATCACAATCACACAATCACAATCACACAATCACAATCACACAATCACAATCACACAATCACAATCACACAATCACAATCACACAATCACAATCACACAATCACAATCACACAATCACAATCACACAATCACAATCACACAATCACAATCACACAATCACAATCACACAATCACAATCACACAATCACAATCACACAATCACAATCACACAATCACAATCACAATCACACAATCACAATCACACAATCACAATCACACAATCACAATCACACAATCACAATCACACAATCACAATCACACAATCACAATCACACAATCACAATCACACAATCACAATCACACAATCACAATCACACAATCACAATCACACAATCACAATCACACAATCACAATCACACAATCACAATCACACAATCACAATCACACAATCACAATCACACAATCACAATCACACAATCACAATCACACAATCACAATCACACAATCACAATCACACAATCACAATCACACAATCACAATCACACAATCACAATCACACAATCACACACACAATCACAAGCACACAATCACAATCACACAATCACACAATCACAATCCCACAATCACAATCACACAATCACAGTCACACAATCACGATCACACAATCACGATCACACTATCACAATCACACAATCACAATTACACAAACACTATCACACAATCACGATCACACAATCACTATCACACAATCACACAATCACACAGTCACAATCCCACAATCACGATCACACAATCACAATCACACAATCACAATCACACAATCACGATCACACAATCACAATCACGCAGTCACACAGTCACAATCCCACAATCACGATCACACAATCACGATCGCACAGTCACGATCACACGATCACGATCACACAATCACAATCACATAATCACAATCACACAATCACAATCACACAATCACGATCACACAATCACCATCACACACTCACCATCACACAATCACGATCACACAATCACGATCACACAATCACGATCACACAATCACGATCACACAATCGCTATCACACAATCGTTATCACACAATCACAATCACACAATCACGATCACACAATCACCATCACACAATCACCATCACACAATCACGATCACACAATCACGATCACACAATCACGATCACACAATCACGATCAGACTATCACGATCACACAATCACAGTCACACAATCACAATCACACAATCACAATCACAATCACGATCACACAGTCACGACCACACGATCACGATCACACGATCATGATCACACAATCACAATCACACAATCACGATCACACAATCACGATCACACAATCACGATCACACAATCACGCTCACACAACCACGATCACACAATCGCTATCACACAATCGCTATCACACAATCACGATCGCACAATCACGATCACACAATCACGATCACAATATCACAATCACACAGTCACACAATCACAATCACAATCACAATCACAATCACGATCACAGAATCACAATCACACAGTCACGCAATCACAATCACAATCGCAATCACAATCACAATCACAATCACAATCACAATCACAATCACAATCACAATCACAATCACAATCACAATCACAATCACAATCACAATCACAATCACAATCACAATCACAATCACAATCACAATCACAATCACAATCACAATCACAATCACAATCACAATCACAATCACAATCACAATCACAATCACAATCACAATCACAATCACAATCACAATCACAATCACAATCACAATCACAATCACAATCACAATCACAATCACAATCACAATCACAATCACAATCACAATCACAATCACAATCACACAATCACATCACACAATCACGATCACACAATCACGATCACACAATCAGGATCACACAATCACGATCACACAATCACGATCACACAATCACGTTCACACAATTACGATCACACAATCACGATCACACAAACACGATCACACAATCACGATCACACAATCACGATCACACAATCACAGTCACACAATCACGATCACACACTCCCAATCACACAATCACAATCACACAATCACGATCACACAATCACGATCACACAATCACGATCACACAATCACGATCACACAATCACGATCACACTATCACGATCACACAATCACGGTCACACAATCACGATCACACAATCACGATCACACAATCACTATCACAAAATCACAATCACACAGTCACACAATCACAATCACAATCAGACAATCACAAACACACAATCACGATCACACAATCACGATCACACAATCACGATCACTCAATCACAAACACACAGTCGCGATCACACGATCAGGATCACACGATCACGATCACACAATCACAATCCCACAATCAAGGCCACACAATGACGATCACACAATCACCATCACACAATCTCGACCACACAATCACGATCACACAATCACGATCACACAATCACGTTCACACAATAACAAACACACAGTCGCGATCACTCGATCACGATCACACAATCACGATCACACAGTCACGATCACACAATCACAATCACACAATCACGATCACACAATCACGATCACATAATCACGATCACACAATCACGATCACACAATCACCATCACACAATCACGATCACACAATCACGATCACACAATCACGATCACACAATCACCATCACACAATCACAATCACACAATCAAGGTCACAGAATGACGATCACACAATCACCATCACACAATCACGACCACACAATCACGATCACACAATCACGCTCACACAATCACGATCACACAATCACGTTCACACAATCACAAACACACAGTCGCGATCACACGATCACGATCACACAATCACGATCACACAGTCACGATCACACAATCACAATCACACAATCACGATCACACAATCACCATCACACAATCACGATCACACAATCACGATCACACAATCACGATCACACTATCACGATCACACAATCACAGTCACACAATCACAATCACACAATCACAATCACAATCACGATCACACAGTCACGATCACACAATCACGATCACACGATCACGATCACACAATCACAATCACACAATCGTTATCACACAATCACCATCACACAATCAAGGCCACACAATGAGGATCACACAATCACCATCACACAATCACAATCACACAATCACAATCACACAATCACAATCACACAATCACAATCACACAATCACAATCACACAATCACAATCACACAATCACAATCACACAATCACAATCACACAATCACAATCACACAATCACAATCACACAATCACCATCACTCAATCACCATCGCACAATCACCATCACACAATCACCATCACACAATCACCATCACACAATCACAATCACACAATCACAGTCACACAATCACAGTCACACAATCACAATCACACAATCACAATCACACAATCACAATCACACAATCACAATCACACAATCACAATCACACAATCACAATCACACAATCACAATCACACAATCACAATCACACAATCACAATCACACAATCACAATCACACAATCACAATCACACAATCACAATCACACAATCACAATCACACAATCACAATCACACAATCACAATCACACAATCACAATCACACAATCACAATCACACAATCACAATCACACAATCACAATCACACAATCACAATCACACAATCACAATCACACAATCACAATCACACAATCACAATCACACAATCACAATCACACAATCACAATCACACAATCACAATCACACAATCACAATCACACAATCACAATCACACAATCACAATCACACAATCACAATCACACAATCACAATCACACAATCACAATCACACAATCACAATCACACAATCACAATCACACAATCACAATCACACAATCACAATCACACAATCACAATCACACAATCACAATCACACAATCACAATCACACAATCACAATCACACAATCACAATCACACAATCACAATCACACAATAACAATCACACAATCACAATCACACAATCACAATCACACAATCACAATCACACAATCACAATCACACAATCACAATCACACAATCACAATCACACAATCACAATCACACAATCACAATCACACAATCACAATCACACAATCACAATCACACAATCACAATCACACAATCACAATCACACAATCACAATCACACAATCACAATCACACAATCACAATCACACAATCACAATCACACAATCACAATCACACAATCACAATCACACAATCACAATCACACAATCACAATCACACAATCACAATCACACAATCACAATCACACAATCACAATCACACAATCACAATCACAATCACACAATCACAATCACACAATCACAATCACACAATCACAATCACACAATCACAATCACACAATCACAATCACACAATCACAATCACACAATCACAATCACACAATCACAATCACACAATCACAATCACACAATCACAATCACACAATCACAATCACACAATCACAATCACACAATCACAATCACACAATCACAATCACACAATCACAATCACACAATCACAATCACACAATCACAATCACACAATCACAATCACACAATCACAATCACACAATCACAATCACACAATCACAATCACACAATCACAATCACACAATCACAATCACACAATCACAATCACACAATCACAATCACACAATCACAATCACACAATCACAATCACACAATCACAATCACACAATCACAATCACACAATCACAATCACACAATCACAATCACACAATCACAATCACACAATCACAATCACACAATCACAATCACACAATCACAATCACACAATCACAATCACACAATCACAATCACACAATCACAATCACACAATCACAATCACACAATCACAATCACACAATCACAATCACACAATCACAATCACACAATCACAATCACACAATCACAATCACACAATCACAATCACACAATCACAATCACACAATCACAATCACGATCTCGATCACACAATCACAATCACACAATCACACAATCACAATCCCACAATCACAATCACACAATCACAGTCACACAATCACAATCACACAATCACAATTACACAAACACTATCACACAATCACGATCACACAATCACTATCACACAATCACACAATCACACAGTCACAATCACACAATCACGATCACACAATCACAATCACACAATCACAATCACACAATCACACAAGCACAATCCCACAATCACAATCACACAATCACAGTCACACAATCACAATCACACAATCACACAGTCACAATCCCACAATCACGATCACACAATCACGATCGCACAGTCACGATCACACAATCACAATCACACAATCACAATCACACAATCACAGTCACACAATCACAGTCACACAATCACAATCACACAATCACAATTACACAAACACGATCACACAATCACGATCACACAATCACGATCACACAATCACTATCACACAATCACACAATCACACAGTCACAATCCCACAATCACGATCACACAATCACAATCACACAATCACAATCACACAATCACGATCACACAATCACAATCACGCAGTCACACAGTCACAATCCCACAATCACGATCACACAATCACGATCGCACCGTCACGATCACACGATCACGATCACACAATCACAATCACACAATCACAATCACACAATCACAATCACACAATCACGATCACACAATCACCATCACACACTCACCATCACACAATCACGATCACACAATCACGATCACACAATCACGATCACACTATCACGATCACACAATCACAGTCACACAATCACAATCACACAATCACAATCACAATCACGATCACACAGTCACGATCACACGATCACGATTACACGATCACGATCACACAATCACGATCACACAATCACGATCACACAATCGCTATCACACAATCGCTATCACACAATCACAATCACACAATCACGATCACAGAATCACCATCACACAATCACCATCACACAGTCACGATCACACAATCACGATCACACAATCACGATCAGACTATCACGATCACACAATCACAGTCACACAATCACAATCACACAATCACAATCACAATCACGATCACACAGTCACGACCACACGATCACGATCACACGATCATGATCACACAATCACAATCACACAATCACGATCACACAATCACGATCACACAATCACGATCACACAATCACCATCACACAACCACGATCACACAATCGCTATCACACAATCGCTATCACACAATCACGATCACACAATCACGATCACACAATCACGATCACAATATCACAATCACACAGTCACACAATCACAATCACAATCACAATCACAATCACAATCACGATCACAGAATCACAATCACACAGTCACACAATCACAATCACAATCACAATCGCAATCACAATCACAATCACAATCACAATCACAATCACAATCACAATCACAATCACAATCACACTCACAATCACAATCACAATCACAATCACAATCACAATCACAATCACAATCACAATCACAATCACAATCACAATCACAATCACAATCACAATCACAATCACAATCACAATCACAATCACAATCACAATCACAATCACAATCACAATCACAATCACAATCACAATCACAATCACAATCACAATCACAATCACAATCACAATCACAATCACAATCACAATCACAATCACAATCACAATCACAATCACAATCACGATCACACAATCACAATCACAATCACGATCACACAATCACGATCACACAACCACGATCACACAATCACGATCACACAATCACGATCACACCATCACGATCACACAATCACGATCACACAATCACGATCACACAATCACGATCACACAATCACGATCACACAATCACGATCACACAATCACGATCACACAATCACGATCACGCAGTCACACGATCACAATCACAATCACAATCACAATCACAATCACACAATCACAATCCCACAATCACAATCACACAATCACAGTCACACAATCACGATCACACACTCCCAATCACACAATCACAATCACACAATCACAATCACACAATCACGATCACACAATCACGATCACACAATCACGATCACACAATCACGATCACACAATCACAGTCACAGAATCACAATCACAATCACAATCACAATCACAATCACAATCACAATCACAATCACAATCACAATCACAATCACAATCACAATCACAATCACACAATCACATCACACAATCACGATCACACAATCACGATCACACAATCACGATCACACAATCACGATCACACAATCACGATCACACAATCACGATCACACAATCACGATCACACAATCACGATCACACAAACACGATCACACAATCACGATCACACAATCACGATCACACAATCACGATCACACAATCACGATCACACAATCACACTCACACAATCACGATCACACACTCCCAATCACACAATCACAATCACACAATCACGATCACACAATCACGATCACACAATCACGATCACACAATCACGATCACACAATCACGATCACACTATCACGATCACACAATCACGGTCACACAATCACGATCACACAATCACGATCACACAATCACTATCACAAAATCACAATCACACAGACACAAAATCACAATCACAATCAGACAATCACAAACACACAATCACGATCACACAATCACGATCACACAATCACAAACACACAGTCGCGATCACACGATCACGATCACACGATCACGATCACACAATCACGATCACACAATCAAGGTCACACAATGACGATCACACCATCACCATCACACAATCACGACCACACAATCACGATCACACAATCGCGATCACACAATCACGATCACAATGTCGCAATCACACAGTCACACAATCACAATCACAATAACAATCACAATCACAATCACAATCACAATCATGATCACACAATCACAATCACACAGTCACACAATCACAATCACAATCACTATCACAATCACAATCACAATCACAATCACAATCACAATCACAATCACAATCACAATCACAATCACAATCAAAATCACAATCACAATCACAATCACAATCACAATCACAATCACAATCACAATCACAATCACAATCACAATCACAATCACAATCACAATCACAATCACGATCACACAATCACAATCACAATCACGATCACACAATCACGATCACACAACCACGATCACACAATCACGATCACACAATCACGATCACACCATCACGATCACACAACCACGATCACACAATCACGATCACACAATCACGATCACACAATCACGATCACACAATCACGATCACACAATCACGATCACACAATCACGATCACGCAGTCACACGATCACAATCACAATCACAATCACAGTCACAATCACAATCACAATCACACAATCACACAATCACACAATCACAATCCCACAATCACAATCACACAATCACAGTCACACAATCACAATCACACAATCACACAGTCACAATCCCACAATCACGATCACACAATCACGATCGCACAGTCACGATCACACGATCACGATCACACAATCACAATCACACAATCACAATCACACAATCACGATCACACAATCACCATCACACAATCACCATCACACAATCACGATCACACAATCAAGGTCACACAATGACGATCACACAATCACCATCACACAATCACGATCACACAATCACAATCACACAATCACGATCACACAATCACGATCACACAATCACAATCACACAATCACAAACAGACAGTCGCGATCGCACGATCACGATCACACGATCACGATCACACAATCACAATCACACAATCAAGGTCACACAATGACGATCACACAATCACCATCACACAATCACGACCACACAATCACGATCACACAATCACGATCACACAATCACGTTCACACAATCACAAACACACAGTCGCGATCACTCGATCACGATCACACAATCACGATCACACAGTCACGATCACACAATCACAATCACACAATCACAATATCACAATCGCAATCACACAATCACAATAACACAATCAGACAATCACACAATCACGATCAGACTATCACGATCACACAATCACGATCACACAATCACGATCACACAATCACGATCACACTATCACGATCAGACAATCACAGTCACACAATCACAATCACACAATCACAATCACAATCACGATCACACAGTCACGATCACACCATCACGATCACACGATCACGATCACACAATCACAATCACACAATCGTTATCACACAATCACGATCACACAGTCAAGATCACACAACCACAATCACACAATCACAATCCCACAATCACACAATCACACAGTCACAATCCCACAATCACGATCACACAATCACGATCACACAATCACAATCACACAATCACAATCACACAATCACACTGTCACAATCCCACAATCACGATCACATAATCACAATCACACAATCAGAGTCACACAATCACAATCACACAACCACAATCACACAATCACACAGCCACAATCCCACCATCACGATCACACAATCACGACCACACATTCACGATCACAAAATCACAATCACACAATCACAATCACACAATCACAATAACACAATCAGACAATCACACAGTCACACAATCACGATCACACAATCACGATCACACAATCACGATCACTCAATCACAAACACACAGTCGCGATCACACGATCACGATCACACGATCACGATCACACTATCACGATCACACAATCACGGTCACACAATCACGATCACACAATCACGATCACACAATCACTATCACAAAATCACAATCACACAGTCACACAATCACAATCACAATCAGACAATCACAAACACACAATCACGATCACACAATCACGGTCACACAATCACGATCACACAATCACGATCACACAATCACTATCACAAAATCACAATCACACAGTCACACAATCACAATCACAATCAGACAATCACAAACACACAATCACGATCACACAATCACGATCACACAATCACGATCACACAATCACAATCACACAATCACAATCACACAATCACACTGTCGCAATCCCACAATCACGATCACATAATCACGATCACACAGTCACGATCACACGATCGCGATCACACAATAACAATCACACAATCACAATCACACAATCACGAGCACACAATCACGATCGCACAATCACGATCACACAATCACGATCACACAGTCACGATCACACGATCGCGATCACACAATAACAATCACACAATCACAATCACACAATCACGAGCACACAATCACGATCACACATACACCATCACACAATCACGATCACACAATCACGATCACACAATCACGATCACACAGTCACGATCACACGATCGCGATCACACAATAACAATCACACAATCACAATCACACAATCACGAGCACACAATCACGATCACACATACACCATCACACAATCACGATCACACAATCGCGATCACACAATCACGATCACACTATCACGATCACACAATCACAGTCACAGAATCACAATCACACAATCACAATCACAATCACGACCACACAGTCACAATCACACAATCAGAGTCACACAATCACAATCACACAACCACAATCACACAATCACACAGCCACAATCCCACCATCACGATCACACAATCACGACCACACATTCACGGTCACAAAATCACAATCACACAATCACAATCACACAATCACAATAACACAATCAGACAATCACACAGTCACACAATCACGATCACACAATCACGATCACACAATCACGTTCACACAATCACAAACACACAGTCGCGATCACTCGATCACGATCACACAATCACGATCACACAGTCACGATCACACAATCACAATCACACAATCACAATATCACAATCGCAATCACACAATCACAATAACACAATCAGACAATCACACAATCACGATCAGACTATCACGATCACACAATCACGGTCACACAATCACGATCACACAATCACGATCACACAATCACTATCACAAAATCACAATCACACAGTCACACAATCACAATCACAATCAGACAATCACAAACACACAATCACGATCACACAATCACGATCACACAATCACGATCACACAATCACAATCACACAATCACAATCACACAATCACACTGTCACAATCCCACAATCACGATCACATAATCACGATCACACAGTCACGATCACACGATCGCGATCACACAATAACAATCACACAATCACAATCACACAATCACGAGCACACAATCACGATCACACAATCACGATCACACAATCACGATCACACAAACACGATCACACAATCACGATCACACAATCACGATCACACAATCACAGTCACACTATCACGATCACACACTCCCAATCACACAATCACAATCACACAATCACGATCACACAATCACAATTACACAAACACGATCACACAATCACGATCACACAATCACGATCACACAATCACAATCACACAATCACAATCACACAATCACGATCACACAATCACGATCACACTATCACGATCACACAATCACAGTCACACAATCACAATCACACAATCACAATCACAATCACGATCACACAGTCACGATCACACGATCACGATCACACGATCACGATCACACAATCACGATCACACAATCACGATCACACAATCGCTATCACACAATCGCTATCACACAATCACAATCACACAATCACGATCACAGAATCACCATCACACAATCACGATCACACAATCACGATCACAATATCACAATCACACAGTCACACAATCACAATCACAATCACAATCACACTGTCGCAATCCCACAATCACGATCACATAATCACGATCACACAGTCACGATCACACGATCGCGATCACACAATAACAATCACACAATCACAATCACACAATCACGAGCACACAATCACGATCACACAATCACGATCACACAATCACGATCACACAGTCACGATCACACGATCGCGATCACACAATAACAATCACACAATCACAATCACACAATCACGAGCACACAATCACGATCACACATACACCATCACACAATCACGATCACACAATCACGATCACACAATCACGATCACACAGTCACGATCACACGATCGCGATCACACAATAACAATCACACAATCACAATCACACAATCACGAGCACACAATCACGATCACACATACACCATCACACAATCACGATCACACAATCGCGATCACACAATCACGATCACACTATCACGATCACACAATCACAGTCACAGAATCACAATCACACAATCACAATCACAATCACGACCACACAGTCACAATCACACAATCAGAGTCACACAATCACAATCACACAACCACAATCACACAATCACACAGCCACAATCCCACCATCACGATCACACAATCACGACCACACATTCACGGTCACAAAATCACAATCACACAATCACAATCACACAATCACAATAACACAATCAGACAATCACACAGTCACACAATCACGATCACACAATCACGATCACACAATCACGTTCACACAATCACAAACACACAGTCGCGATCACTCGATCACGATCACACAATCACGATCACACAGTCACGATCACACAATCACAATCACACAATCACAATATCACAATCGCAATCACACAATCACAATAACACAATCAGACAATCACACAATCACGATCAGACTATCACGATCACACAATCACGGTCACACAATCACGATCACACAATCACGATCACACAATCACTATCACAAAATCACAATCACACAGTCACACAATCACAATCACAATCAGACAATCACAAACACACAATCACGATCACACAATCACGATCACACAATCACGATCACACAATCACAATCACACAATCACAATCACACAATCACACTGTCACAATCCCACAATCACGATCACATAATCACGATCACACAGTCACGATCACACGATCGCGATCACACAATAACAATCACACAATCACAATCACACAATCACGAGCACACAATCACGATCACACAATCACGATCACACAATCACGATCACACAAACACGATCACACAATCACGATCACACAATCACGATCACACAATCACAGTCACACTATCACGATCACACACTCCCAATCACACAATCACAATCACACAATCACGATCACACAATCACAATTACACAAACACGATCACACAATCACGATCACACAATCACGATCACACAATCACAATCACACAATCACAATCACACAATCACGATCACACAATCACGATCACACTATCACGATCACACAATCACAGTCACACAATCACAATCACACAATCACAATCACAATCACGATCACACAGTCACGATCACACGATCACGATCACACGATCACGATCACACAATCACGATCACACAATCACGATCACACAATCGCTATCACACAATCGCTATCACACAATCACAATCACACAATCACGATCACAGAATCACCATCACACAATCACGATCACACAATCACGATCACAATATCACAATCACACAGTCACACAATCACAATCACAATCACAATCACAATCACGATCACAGAATCACAATCACACAGTCACACAATCACAATCACAATCACAATCGCAATCACAATCACAATCACAATCACAATCACAATCACAATCACACTCACAATCACAATCACAATCACAATCACAATCACAATCACAATCACAATCACAATCACAATCACAATCACAATCACAATCACAATCACAATCACAATCACAATCACAATCACACTATCACATCACACAATCACGATCACACAATCACGATCACACAATCTCGATCACACAATCGCGATCACACAATCACGATCACACAATCGCGATCACACAATCACGATCACACAATCACGATCACACAATCACGATCACACAATCACGATCACACAAACACGATCACACAATCACGATCACACAATCACGATCACACAATCACAGTCACACAATCACGATCACACACTCCCAATCACACAATCACAATCACACAATCACAATCACACAATCACGATCACACAATCACGATCACACAATCACGATCACACAATCACGATCACACAATCAGGATCACACTATCACGATCACACGATCACGGTCACACAATCACGATCACACAATCACGATCACACAATCACTAAAACAAAATCACAATCACACAGACACACAATCACAATCACAATCAGACAATCACAAACACACAATCACGATCACACAATCACGATCACACAATCACAAACACACAGTCGCGATCACACGATCACGATCACACGATCACGATCACACAATCACAATCACACAATCAAGGTCACACAATGACGATCACACCATCACCATCACACAATCACGACCACACAATCACGATCACACAATCGCGATCACACAATCACGATCACAATGTCGCAATCACACAGTCACACAATCACAATCACAATAACAACCACTCACAATCACAATCACAATCACAATCACAATCACAATCACAATCACAATCACAATCACAATCACAATCACAATCACAATCACAATCACAATCACAATCACAATCACAATCACAATCACAATCACAATCACAATCACAATCACAATCACAATCACAATCACAATCACAATCGCAATCGCAATCACAAGCACAATCGCAATCGCAATCACAATCACAATCACAATCACAATCACAATCACAATCACAATCACAATCACAATCACAATCACAATCACAATCACAATCACGATCACACAATCACGATCGCACAGTCACGATCACACGATCACGATCACACAATCACGATCACACAATCACGATCACACAATCACGATCACACAATCACGGTCACACTATCACGATCAGACAATCACAGTCACACAATCACAATCACACAATCAAAATCACAATCACGATCACACAGTCACGATCACACCATCACGATCACACGATCACGATCACACAATCACAATCACACAATCGTTATCACACAATCACGATCACACAATCACGATCACACAGTCAAGATCACACAACCACAATCACACAATCACAATCCCACAATCACACAATCACACAGTCACAATCCCACAATCACGGTCACACAATCACGATCACACAATCACAATCACACAATCACAATCACACAATCACACTGTCACAATCCCACAATCACGACCACATAATCACGATCACACACTCACGATCACACGATCGCGATCACACAATAACAATCACACAATCACAATCACACAATCACGAGCACACAATCACGATCACACAATCACCATCACACAATCACGATCACACAATCGCGATCACACAATCACGATCACACTATCACGATCACACAATCACAGTCACAGAATCACAATCACACAATCACAATCACAATCACGATCACACAGTCACAATCACACAATCAGAGTCACACAATCACACTCACAACACCACAATCACACAATCACACAGCCACAATCCCACCATCACGATCACACAATCACGACCACACATTCACGGTCACAAAATCACAATCACACAATCACAATCACACAATCACAATCACACAATCAAAATCACACAATCACAATCACACAATCAAGGTCACACAATGACGATCACACAATCACCATCACACAATCACGATCACACAATCACAATCACACAATCACGATCACACAATCACGATCACTCAATCACAATCACACAATCACAAACACACAGTTGCGATCACACGATCACGATCACACGATCACGATCACACAATCACGATCACACAATCACAATCACACAATCAACGCCACACAATGACGATCACACAATCACCATCACACAATCTCGACCACACAATCACGATCACACAATCACGATCACACAATCACGTTCACACAATCACAAACACACAGTCCCGACCACTCGATCACGATCACACAATCACGATCACACAGTCACGATCACACAATCACAATCACACAATCACAATATCACAATCGCAATCACACAATCACAATAACACAATCAGACAATCACACAATCACACAATCACACAATCACACAATCACGATCACACAATCATGATCACACAATAACGATCACACAACCACGATCACACAATCACGATCACACAATCACGATCACACAATCACCATCACACAATCACCATCACACAATCACAATCACACAATCAAGGTCACACAATGACGATCACACAATCACCATCACACAATCACGACCACTCAATCACGATCACACAATCACGTGCACACAATCACAAACACACAGTCCCGACCACTCGATCACGATCACACAATCACGATCACACAGTCACGATCACACAATCACAATCACACAATCACAATATCACAATCGCAATCACACAATCACAATAACACAATCAGACAATCACACAATCACACAATCACACAATCACACAATCACACAATCACGATCACACAATCATGATCACACAATCACGATCACACAACCACGATCACACAATCACGATCACACAATCACGATCACACAATCACCATCACACAATCACCATCACACAATCACGACCACTCAATCACGATCACACAATCACGTTCACACAATCACAAACACAGAGTCGCGATCACACAATCAGAATCACACAATCACAATCACACAACCACAATCACACAATCACACAGTCACAATCCCACAATCACGATCACACAATCACGACCACACAGTCATGATCACACAATCACAATCATACAATCACAATCACACAATCACATTAACACAATCAAAATCACACAATCACAATCACACCATCAAGGTCACACAATGACGATCACACAATCACCATCACACAATCACGATCACACAATCACAATCGCACAATCACGATCACACAATCACGATCACTCAATCACAATCACACAATTACAAACACACAGTCGCGATCACACGATCACGATCACACGACCACGATCACACGATCACGATCACACAATCACAATCACACAATCAAGGCCACACAATGACGATCACACAATCACCTTCACACAATCTCGACCACACAATCACGATCACACAATCACGATCACACAATCACGTTCACACAATCACAAACACACAGTCGCGATCACTCGATCACGATCACACAATCACGATCACACAGTCACGATCACACAATCACAATCGCACAATCACGATCACACAATCACGATCACACAATCACGATCACACAATCACGATCACACAATCACCATCACACAATCACGATCACACAATCACGATCACACAATCACAATCACACAATCACCATCACACAATCACAATCACACAATCAAGGTCACACAATGACGATCACACAATAACCATCACACAACCACGACCACACAATCACGATCACACAATCACGCTCACGCAATCACGATCACACAATCACGACCACACAATCACGATCACACTATCACGATCACACAATCACAGTCACACAATCTCGATCACACAATCACGATCACACAATCACGATCACACAATCACCATCACACAATCACAATCACAATCACGATCACACAGTCACGAACACACCATCACGATCACACAATCAAGGTCACACAATGACGATCACACAATCACCATCACACAATCACGATCACTCAATCACAATCACACAATCACAAACACACAGTCGCGATCACACGATCACGATCGCACGACCACGATCACACGATCACGATCACACAATCACAATCACACAATCAAGGCCACACAATGACGATCACACAATCACCATCACACAATCTCGACCACACAATCACGATCACACAATCACGATCACACAATCACGTTCACACAATCACAAACACACAGTCGCGATCACTCGATCACGATCACACAATCACAATCACACAGTCACGATCACACAATCACAATCGCACAATCACGATCACACAATCAGGATCACACAATCACCATCACACAATCACAATCACACAATCAAGGTCACACAATGACGATCACACAATCACCATCACACAACCACGACCACACAATCACGATCACACAATCACGCTCACGCAATCACGATCACACAATCACGACCACACAATCACGATCACACAATCACGATCACACAATAACGATCACACAATCACAAACACACAGTCGCGATCACACTATCACGATCACACAATCACAGTCACACAATCACAATCACACAATCACAATCACAATCACGATCACACAATCACGCTCACGCAATCACGATCACACAATCACGACCACACAATCACGATCACACAATCACGATCACACAATCACAAACACACAGTCGCGATCACACTATCACGATCACACAATCACAGTCACACAATCACAATCACACAATCACAATCACAATCACGATCACACAGTCACGAACACACCATCACGATCACACAATCAAGGTCACACAATGACGATCACACAATCACCATCACACAATCACGATCACTCAATCACAATCACACAATCACAAACACGCAGTCGCGATCACACGATCACGATCGCACGACCACGATCACACGATCACGATCACACAATCACAATCACACAATCAAGGCCACACAATGACGATCACACAATCACCATCACACAATCTCGACCACACAATCACGATCACACAATCACGATCACACAATCACGTTCACACAATCACAAACACACAATCACAATCACACAATCACACTGTCACAATCCCACAATCACGATCACATAATCACGATCACACAGTCACGATCACACGATCGCGATCACACAATAACAATCACACAATCACAATCACACAATCACGAGCACACAATCACGATCACACAATCACGATCACACAATCACGATCACACAAACACGATCACACAATCACGATCACACAATCACGATCACACAATCACAGTCACACTATCACGATCACACACTCCCAATCACACAATCACAATCACACAATCACGATCACACAATCACGATCACACAATCACGATCACACAATCACGATCACACAATCACGATCACACAATCACGATCACACTATCACGATCACACAATCACGGTCACACAATCACGATCACACAATCACGATCACACAATCACTATCACAAAATCACAATCACACAGTCACACAATCACAATCACAATCAGACAATCACAAACACACAATCACGATCACACAATCACGATCACACAATCACGATCACTCAATCACAAACACACAGTCGCGATCACACGATCACGATCACACGATCACGATCACACAATCACAATCCCACAATCAAGGCCACACAATGACGATCACACAATCACCATCACACAATCTCGACCACACAATCACGATCACACAATCACGATCACACAATCACAATCACACAATCACAATCACACAATCACAATCACACAATCACAATCACACAATCACAATCACACAATCACAATCGCACAATCACAATCACACAATCACAATCACACAATCACAATCACACAATCACAATCACACAATCACGATCACACAATCACAATCACGCAGTCACACTATCACAATCCCAATGACAATCACAATCACAATCACACAATCACACAATCACAATCCCACAATCACAATCACACAATCACAGTCACACAATCACAATCACACAATCACACAGTCACAATCCCACAATCACGATCACACAATCACGATCGCACAGTCACGATCACACAATCACAATCACACAATCACAATCACACAATCACAGTCACACAATCACAGTCACACAATCACAATCACACAATCACAATTACACAAACACGATCACACAATCACGATCACACAATCACGATCACACAATCACAATCACACAATCACAATCACACAATCACGATCACACAATCACAATCACGCAGTCACACAGTCACAATCCCACAATCACGATCACACAATCACGATCGCACAGTCACGATCACACGATCACGATCACACAATCACAATCACACAATCACAATCACACAATCACAATCACACAATCACGATCACACAATCACCATCACACACTCACCATCACACAATCACGATCACACAATCACGATCACACAATCACGATCACACTATCACGATCACACAATCACAGTCACACAATCACAATCACACAATCACAATCACAATCACGATCACACAGTCACGATCACACGATCACGATCACACGATCACGATCACACAATCACGATCACACAATCACGATCACACAATCGCTATCACACAATCGCTATCACACAATCACAATCACACAATCACGATCACAGAATCACCATCACACAATCACGATCACACAATCACGATCACAATATCACAATCACACAGTCACACAATCACAATCACAATCACAATCACAATCACGATCACAGAATCACAATCACACAGTCACACAATCACAATCACAATCACAATCGCAATCACAATCACAATCACAATCACAATCACAATCACAATCACACTCACAATCACAATCACAATCACAATCACAATCACAATCACAATCACAATCACAATCACAATCACAATCACAATCACAATCACAATCACAATCACAATCACAATCACAATCACAATCACACTATCACATCACACAATCACGATCACACAATCACGATCACACAATCTCGATCACACAATCGCGATCACACAATCACGATCACACAATCACGATCACACAATCACGATCACACAATCACGATCACACAATCACGATCACACAATCACGATCACACAAACACGATCACACAATCACGATCACACAATCACGATCACACAATCACAGTCACACAATCACGATCACACACTCCCAATCACACAATCACAATCACACAATCACAATCACACAATCACGATCACACAATCACGATCACACAATCACGATCACACAATCACGATCACACAATCAGGATCACACTATCACGATCACACAATCACGGTCACACAATCACGATCACACAATCACGATCACACAATCACTAAAACAAAATCACAATCACACAGACACACAATCACAATCACAATCAGACAATCACAAACACACAATCACGATCACACAATCACGATCACACAATCACAAACACACAGTCGCGATCACACGATCACGATCACACGATCACGATCACACAATCACAATCACACAATCAAGGTCACACAATGACGATCACACCATCACCATCACACAATCACGACCACACAATCACGATCACACAATCGCGATCACACAATCACGATCACAATGTCGCAATCACACAGTCACACAATCACAATCACAATAACAACCACTCACAATCACAATCACAATCACAATCACAATCACAATCACAATCACAATCACAATCACAATCACAATCACAATCACAATCACAATCACAATCACAATCACAATCACAATCACAATCACAATCACAATCACAATCACAATCACAATCACAATCACAATCACAATCGCAATCGCAATCACAAGCACAATCGCAATCGCAATCACAATCACAATCACAATCACAATCACAATCACAATCACAATCACAATCACAATCACAATCACAATCACAATCACGATCACACAATCACGATCGCACAGTCACGATCACACGATCACGATCACACAATCACGATCACACAATCACGATCACACAATCACGATCACACAATCACGATCACACTATCACGATCAGACAATCACAGTCACACAATCACAATCACACAATCACGATCACTCAATCACAAACACACAGTCGCGATCACACGATCACGATCACACGATCACGATCACACAATCACAATCCCACAATCAAGGCCACACAATGACGATCACACAATCACCATCACACAATCTCGACCACACAATCACGATCACACAATCACGATCACACAATCACAATCACACAATCACAATCACACAATCACAATCACACAATCACAATCACACAATCACAATCACACAATCACAATCACACAATCACAATCACACAATCACAATCACACAATCACGATCACACAATCACAATCACGCAGTCACACTATCACAATCCCAATGACAATCACAATCACAATCACACAATCACACAATCACAATCCCACAATCACAATCACACAATCACAGTCACACAATCACAATCACACAATCACACAGTCACAATCCCACAATCACGATCACACAATCACGATCGCACAGTCACGATCACACAATCACAATCACACAATCACAATCACACAATCACAGTCACACAATCACAGTCACACAATCACAATCACACAATCACAATTACACAAACACGATCACACAATCACGATCACACAATCACGATCACACAATCACAATCACACAATCACAATCACACAATCACGATCACACAATCACAATCACGCAGTCACACAGTCACAATCCCACAATCACGATCACACAATCACGATCGCCCAGTCACGATCACACGATCACGATCACACAATCACAATCACACAATCACAATCACACAATCACAATCACACAATCACGATCACACAATCACCATGACACACTCACCATCACACAATCACGATCACACAATCACGATCACACAATCACGATCACACTATCACGATCACACAATCACAGTCACACAATCACAATCACACAATCACAATCACAATCACGATCACACAGTCACGATCACACGATCACGATCACACGATCACGATCACACAATCACGATCACACAATCACGATCACACAATCGCTATCACACAATCGCTATCACACAATCACAATCACACAATCACGATCACAGAATCACCATCACACAATCACGATCACACAATCACGATCACAATATCACAATCACACAGTCACACAATCACAATCACAATCACAATCACAATCACGATCACAGAATCACAATCACACAGTCACACAATCACAATCACAATCACAATCGCAATCACAATCACAATCACAATCACAATCACAATCACAATCACACTCACAATCACAATCACAATCACAATCACAATCACAATCACAATCACAATCACAATCACAATCACAATCACAATCACAATCACAATCACAATCACAATCACAATCACACTATCACATCACACAATCACGATCACACAATCACGATCACACAATCTCGATCACACAATCGCGATCACACAATCACGATCACACAATCACGATCACACAATCACGATCACACAATCACGATCACACAATCACGATCACACAATCACGATCACACAAACACGATCACACAATCACGATCACACAATCACGATCACACAATCACAGTCACACAATCACGATCACACACTCCCAATCACACAATCACAATCACACAATCACAATCACACAATCACGATCACACAATCACGATCACACAATCACGATCACACAATCACGATCACACAATCAGGATCACACTATCACGATCACACAATCACGGTCACACAATCACGATCACACAATCACGATCACACAATCACTAAAACAAAATCACAATCACACAGACACACAATCACAATCACAATCAGACAATCACAAACACACAATCACGATCACACAATCACGATCACACAATCACAAACACACAGTCGCGATCACACGATCACGATCACACGATCACGATCACACAATCACAATCACACAATCAAGGTCACACAATGACGATCACACCATCACCATCACACAATCACGACCACACAATCACGATCACACAATCGCGATCACACAATCACGATCACAATGTCGCAATCACACAGTCACACAATCACAATCACAATAACAACCACTCACAATCACAATCACAATCACAATCACAATCACAATCACAATCACAATCACAATCACAATCACAATCACAATCACAATCACAATCACAATCACAATCACAATCACAATCACAATCACAATCACAATCACAATCACAATCACAATCACAATCGCAATCGCAATCACAAGCACAATCGCAATCGCAATCACAATCACAATCACAATCACAATCACAATCACAATCACAATCACAATCACAATTACAATCACAATCACAATCACAATCACGATCACACAATCACGATCGCACAGTCACGATCACACGATCACGATCACACAATCACGATCACACAATCACGATCACACAATCACGATCACACAATCACGATCACACTATCACGATCAGACAATCACAGTCACACAATCACAATCACACAATCAAAATCACAATCACGATCACACAGTCACGATCACACCATCACGATCACACGATCACGATCACACAATCACAATCACACAATCGTTATCACACAATCACGATCACACAATCACGATCACACAGTCAAGATCACACAACCACAATCACACAATCACAATCCCACAATCACACAATCACACAGTCACAATCCCACAATCACGGTCACACAATCACGATCACACAATCACAATCACACAATCACAATCACACAATCACACTGTCACAATCCCACAATCACGACCACATAATCACGATCACACACTCACGATCACACGATCGCGATCACACAATAACAATCACACAATCACAATCACACAATCACGAGCACACAATCACGATCACACAATCACCATCACACAATCACGATCACACAATCGCGATCACACAATCACGATCACACTATCACGATCACACAATCACAGTCACAGAATCACAATCACACAATCACAATCACAATCACGATCACACAGTCACAATCACACAATCAGAGTCACACAATCACACTCACAACACCACAATCACACAATCACACAGCCACAATCCCACCATCACGATCACACAATCACGACCACACATTCACGGTCACAAAATCACAATCACACAATCACAATCACACAATCACAATCACACAATCAAAATCACACAATCACAATCACACAATCAAGGTCACACAATGACGATCACACAATCACCATCACACAATCACGATCACACAATCACAATCACACAATCACGATCACACAATCACGATCACTCAATCACAATCACACAATCACAAACACACAGTTGCGATCACACGATCACGATCACACGATCACGATCACACAATCACGATCACACAATTACAATCACACAATCAACGCCACACAATGACGATCACACAATCACCATCACACAATCTCGACCACACAATCACGATCACACAATCACGATCACACAATCACGTTCACACAATCACAAACACACAGTCCCGACCACTCGATCACGATCACACAATCACGATCACACAGTCACGATCACACAATCACAATCACACAATCACAATATCACAATCGCAATCACACAATCACAATAACACAATCAGACAATCACACAATCACACAATCACACAATCACACAATCACGATCACACAATCATGATCACACAATCACGATCACACAACCACGATCACACAATCACGATCACACAATCACGATCACACAATCACCATCACACAATCACCATCACACAATCACAATCACACAATCAAGGTCACACAATGACGATCACACAATCACCATCACACAATCACGACCACTCAATCACGATCACACAATCACGTGCACACAATCACAAACACACAGTCCCGACCACTCGATCACGATCACACAATCACGATCACACAGTCACGATCACACAATCACAATCACACAATCACAATATCACAATCGCAATCACACAATCACAATAACACAATCAGACAATCACACAATCACACAATCACACAATCACACAATCACACAATCACGATCACACAATCATGATCACACAATCACGATCACACAACCACGATCACACAATCACGATCACACAATCACGATCACACAATCACCATCACACAATCACCATCACACAATCACGACCACTCAATCACGATCACACAATCACGTTCACACAATCACAAACACAGAGTCGCGATCACACAATCAGAATCACACAATCACAATCACACAACCACAATCACACAATCACACAGTCACAATCCCACAATCACGATCACACAATCACGACCACACAGTCATGATCACACAATCACAATCATACAATCACAATCACACAATCACATTAACACAATCAAAATCACACAATCACAATCACACCATCAAGGTCACACAATGACGATCACACAATCACCATCACACAATCACGATCACACAATCACAATCGCACAATCACGATCACACAATCACGATCACTCAATCACAATCACACAATTACAAACACACAGTCGCGATCACACGATCACGATCACACGACCACGATCACACGATCACGATCACACAATCACAATCACACAATCAAGGCCACACAATGACGATCACACAATCACCTTCACACAATCTCGACCACACAATCACGATCACACAATCACGATCACACAATCACGTTCACACAATCACAAACACACAGTCGCGATCACTCGATCACGATCACACAATCACGATCACACAGTCACGATCACACAATCACAATCGCACAATCACGATCACACAATCACGATCACACAATCACGATCACACAATCACGATCACACAATCACCATCACACAATCACGATCACACAATCACGATCACACAATCACAATCACACAATCACCATCACACAATCACAATCACACAATCAAGGTCACACAATGACGATCACACAATAACCATCACACAACCACGACCACACAATCACGATCACACAATCACGCTCACGCAATCACGATCACACAATCACGACCACACAATCACGATCACACAATCACGATCACACAATAACGATCACACAATCACAAACACACAGTCGCGATCACACTATCACGATCACACAATCACAGTCACACAATCACAATCACACAATCACAATCACAATCACGATCACACAATCACGCTCACGCAATCACGATCACACAATCACGACCACACAATCACGATCACACAATCACGATCACACAATCACAAACACACAGTCGCGATCACACTATCACGATCACACAATCACAGTCACACAATCACAATCACACAATCACAATCACAATCACGATCACACAGTCACGAACACACCATCACGATCACACAATCAAGGTCACACAATGACGATCACACAATCACCATCACACAATCACGATCACTCAATCACAATCACACAATCACAAACACGCAGTCGCGATCACACGATCACGATCGCACGACCACGATCACACGATCACGATCACACAATCACAATCACACAATCAAGGCCACACAATGACGATCACACAATCACCATCACACAATCTCGACCACACAATCACGATCACACAATCACGATCACACAATCACGTTCACACAATCACAAACACACAATCACAATCACACAATCACACTGTCACAATCCCACAATCACGATCACATAATCACGATCACACAGTCACGATCACACGATCGCGATCACACAATAACAATCACACAATCACAATCACACAATCACGAGCACACAATCACGATCACACAATCACGATCACACAATCACGATCACACAAACACGATCACACAATCACGATCACACAATCACGATCACACAATCACAGTCACACTATCACGATCACACACTCCCAATCACACAATCACAATCACACAATCACGATCACACAATCACGATCACACAATCACGATCACACAATCACGATCACACAATCACGATCACACAATCACGATCACACTATCACGATCACACAATCACGGTCACACAATCACGATCACACAATCACGATCACACAATCACTATCACAAAATCACAATCACACAGTCACACAATCACAATCACAATCAGACAATCACAAACACACAATCACGATCACACAATCACGATCACACAATCACGATCACTCAATCACAAACACACAGTCGCGATCACACGATCACGATCACACGATCACGATCACACAATCACAATCCCACAATCAAGGCCACACAATGACGATCACACAATCACCATCACACAATCTCGACCACACAATCACGATCACACAATCACGATCACACAATCACAATCACACAATCACAATCACACAATCACAATCACACAATCACAATCACACAATCACAATCGCACAATCACAATCGCACAATCACAATCACACAATCACAATCACACAATCACAATCACACAATCACAATCACACAATCACGATCACACAATCACAATCACGCAGTCACACTATCACAATCCCAATGACAATCACAATCACAATCACACAATCACACAATCACAATCCCACAATCACAATCACACAATCACAGTCACACAATCACAATCACACAATCACACAGTCACAATCCCACAATCACGATCACACAATCACGATCGCACAGTCACGATCACACAATCACAATCACACAATCACAATCACACAATCACAGTCACACAATCACAGTCACACAATCACAATCACACAATCACAATTACACAAACACGATCACACAATCACGATCACACAATCACGATCACACAATCACAATCACACAATCACAATCACACAATCACGATCACACAATCACAATCACGCAGTCACACAGTCACAATCCCACAATCACGATCACACAATCACGATCGCACAGTCACGATCACACGATCACGATCACACAATCACAATCACACAATCACAATCACACAATCACAATCACACAATCACGATCACACAATCACCATCACACACTCACCATCACACAATCACGATCACACAATCACGATCACACAATCACGATCACACTATCACGATCACACAATCACAGTCACACAATCACAATCACACAATCACAATCACAATCACGATCACACAGTCACGATCACACGATCACGATCACACGATCACGATCACACAATCACGATCACACAATCACGATCACACAATCGCTATCACACAATCGCTATCACTCAATCACAATCACACAATCACGATCACAGAATCACCATCACACAATCACGATCACACAATCACGATCACAATATCACAATCACACAGTCACACAATCACAATCACAATCACAATCACAATCACGATCACAGAATCACAATCACACAGTCACACAATCACAATCACAATCACAATCGCAATCACAATCACAATCACAATCACAATCACAATCACAATCACACTCACAATCACAATCACAATCACAATCACAATCACAATCACAATCACAATCACAATCACAATCACAATCACAATCACAA
This sequence comes from Megachile rotundata, assembly GCF_050947335.1. Classification (NCBI taxonomy): domain Eukaryota; kingdom Metazoa; phylum Arthropoda; class Insecta; order Hymenoptera; family Megachilidae; genus Megachile; species Megachile rotundata. Next base: position 87,395 of record NC_134993.1, read on the forward strand.
TCACAATCACAATCACAATCACAATCACAATCACAATCACACTATCACATCACACAATCACGATCACACAATCACGATCACACAATCTCGATCACACAATCGCGATCACACAATCACGATCACACAATCACGATCACACAATCACGATCACACAATCACGATCACACAATCACGATCACACAATCACGATCACACAAACACGATCACACAATCACGATCACACAATCACGATCACACAATCACGATCACACACTCCCAATCACACAATCACAATCACACAATCACGATCACACAATCACGATCACACAATCACGATCACACAATCACGATCACACAATCACGATCACACAATCAGGATCACACTATCACGATCACACAATCACGGTCACACAATCACGATCACACAATCACGATCACACAATCACTAAAACAAAATCACAATCACACAGACACACAATCACAATCACAATCAGACAATCACAAACACACAATCACGATCACACAATCACGATCACACAATCACAAACACACAGTCGCGATCACACGATCACGATCACACGATCACGATCACACAATCACAATCACACAATCAAGGTCACACAATGACGATCACACCATCACCATCACACAATCACGACCACACAATCACGATCACACAATCGCGATCACACAATCACGATCACAATGTCGCAATCACACAGTCACACAATCACAATCACAATAACAACCACTCACAATCACAATCACAATCACAATCACAATCACAATCACAATCACAATCACAATCACAATCACAATCACAATCACAATCACAATCACAATCACAATCACAATCACAATCACAATCACAATCACAATCACAATCACAATCACAATCACAATCACAATCGCAATCGCAATCACAAGCACAATCGCAATCGCAATCACAATCACAATCACAATCACAATCACAATCACAATCACAATCACAATCACAATCACAATCACAATCACAATCACAATCACGATCACACAATCACGATCGCACAGTCACGATCACACGATCACGATCACACAATCACGATCACACAATCACGATCACACAATCACGATCACACAATCACGATCACACTATCACGATCAGACAATCACAGTCACACAATCACAATCACACAATCAAAATCACAATCACGATCACACAGTCACGATCACACCATCACGATCACACGATCACGATCACACAATCACAATCACACAATCGTTATCACACAATCACGATCACACAATCACGATCACACAGTCAAGATCACACAACCACAATCACACAATCACAATCCCACAATCACACAATCACACAGTCACAATCCCACAATCACGGTCACACAATCACGATCACACAATCACAATCACACAATCACAATCACACAATCACACTGTCACAATCCCACAATCACGACCACATAATCACGATCACACACTCACGATCACACGATCGCGATCACACAATAACAATCACACAATCACAATCACACAATCACGAGCACACAATCACGATCACACAATCACCATCACACAATCACGATCACACAATCGCGATCACACAATCACGATCACACTATCACGATCACACAATCACAGTCACAGAATCACAATCACACAATCACAATCACAATCACGATCACACAGTCACAATCACACAATCAGAGTCACACAATCACACTCACAACACCACAATCACACAATCACACAGCCACAATCCCACCATCACGATCACACAATCACGACCACACATTCACGGTCACAAAATCACAATCACACAATCACAATCACACAATCACAATCACACAATCAAAATCACACAATCACAATCACACAATCAAGGTCACACAATGACGATCACACAATCACCATCACACAATCACGATCACACAATCACAATCACACAATCACGATCACACAATCACGATCACTCAATCACAATCACACAATCACAAACACACAGTTGCGATCACACGATCACGATCACACGATCACGATCACACAATCACGATCACACAATCACAATCACACAATCAACGCCACACAATGACGATCACACAATCACCATCACACAATCTCGACCACACAATCACGATCACACAATCACGATCACACAATCACGTTCACACAATCACAAACACACAGTCCCGACCACTCGATCACGATCACACAATCACGATCACACAGTCACGATCACACAATCACAATCACACAATCACAATATCACAATCGCAATCACACAATCACAATAACACAATCAGACAATCACACAATCACACAATCACACAATCACACAATCACGATCACACAATCATGATCACACAATCACGATCACACAACCACGATCACACAATCACGATCACACAATCACGATCACACAATCACCATCACACAATCACCATCACACAATCACAATCACACAATCAAGGTCACACAATGACGATCACACAATCACCATCACACAATCACGACCACTCAATCACGATCACACAATCACGTGCACACAATCACAAACACACAGTCCCGACCACTCGATCACGATCACACAATCACGATCACACAGTCACGATCACACAATCACAATCACACAATCACAATATCACAATCGCAATCACACAATCACAATAACACAATCAGACAATCACACAATCACACAATCACACAATCACACAATCACACAATCACGATCACACAATCATGATCACACAATCACGATCACACAACCACGATCACACAATCACGATCACACAATCACGATCACACAATCACCATCACACAATCACCATCACACAATCACGACCACTCAATCACGATCACACAATCACGTTCACACAATCACAAACACAGAGTCGCGATCACACAATCAGAATCACACAATCACAATCACACAACCACAATCACACAATCACACAGTCACAATCCCACAATCACGATCACACAATCACGACCACACAGTCATGATCACACAATCACAATCATACAATCACAATCACACAATCACATTAACACAATCAAAATCACACAATCACAATCACACCATCAAGGTCACACAATGACGATCACACAATCACCATCACACAATCACGATCACACAATCACAATCGCACAATCACGATCACACAATCACGATCACTCAATCACAATCACACAATTACAAACACACAGTCGCGATCACACGATCACGATCACACGACCACGATCACACGATCACGATCACACAATCACAATCACACAATCAAGGCCACACAATGACGATCACACAATCACCTTCACACAATCTCGACCACACAATCACGATCACACAATCACGATCACACAATCACGTTCACACAATCACAAACACACAGTCGCGATCACTCGATCACGATCACACAATCACGATCACACAGTCACGATCACACAATCACAATCGCACAATCACGATCACACAATCACGATCACACAATCACGATCACACAATCACGATCACACAATCACCATCACACAATCACGATCACACAATCACGATCACACAATCACAATCACACAATCACCATCACACAATCACAATCACACAATCAAGGTCACACAATGACGATCACACAATAACCATCACACAACCACGACCACACAATCACGATCACACAATCACGCTCACGCAATCACGATCACACAATCACGACCACACAATCACGATCACACTATCACGATCACACAATCACAGTCACACAATCTCGATCACACAATCACGATCACACAATCACGATCACACAATCACCATCACACAATCACAATCACAATCACGATCACACAGTCACGAACACACCATCACGATCACACAATCAAGGTCACACAATGACGATCACACAATCACCATCACACAATCACGATCACTCAATCACAATCACACAATCACAAACACACAGTCGCGATCACACGATCACGATCGCACGACCACGATCACACGATCACGATCACACAATCACAATCACACAATCAAGGCCACACAATGACGATCACACAATCACCATCACACAATCTCGACCACACAATCACGATCACACAATCACGATCACACAATCACGTTCACACAATCACAAACACACAGTCGCGATCACTCGATCACGATCACACAATCACAATCACACAGTCACGATCACACAATCACAATCGCACAATCACGATCACACAATCAGGATCACACAATCACCATCACACAATCACAATCACACAATCAAGGTCACACAATGACGATCACACAATCACCATCACACAACCACGACCACACAATCACGATCACACAATCACGCTCACGCAATCACGATCACACAATCACGACCACACAATCACGATCACACAATCACGATCACACAATAACGATCACACAATCACAAACACACAGTCGCGATCACACTATCACGATCACACAATCACAGTCACACAATCACAATCACACAATCACAATCACAATCACGATCACACAATCACGCTCACGCAATCACGATCACACAATCACGACCACACAATCACGATCACACAATCACGATCACACAATCACAAACACACAGTCGCGATCACACTATCACGATCACACAATCACAGTCACACAATCACAATCACACAATCACAATCACAATCACGATCACACAGTCACGAACACACCATCACGATCACACAATCAAGGTCACACAATGACGATCACACAATCACCATCACACAATCACGATCACTCAATCACAATCACACAATCACAAACACGCAGTCGCGATCACACGATCACGATCGCACGACCACGATCACACGATCACGATCACACAATCACAATCACACAATCAAGGCCACACAATGACGATCACACAATCACCATCACACAATCTCGACCACACAATCACGATCACACAATCACGATCACACAATCACGTTCACACAATCACAAACACACAGTCGCGATCACTCGACCACGATCACACAATCACGATCACACAGTCACGATCACACAATCACTATCGCACAATCACGATCACACAATCACGATCACACAATCACGATCACACAATCACGATCACACAATCACCATCACACAATCACGATCACACAATCACGATCACACAATCACGATCACACAATCACCATCACACAATCACAATCACACAATCAAGGTCACACAATGACGATCACACCATCACCATCACACAATCACGACCACACAATCACGATCACACAATCACGATCACACAATCACGATCACACAATCACAATCACACAATCACAATATCACAATCGCAATCAGACAATCACAATATCACAATCAGACAATCACACAATCACACAATCACGATCACACTATCACGATCACACAATCGCAATCTCACAATCACAATCATACAATCACAATCTCACAATCACAATCACACAATCACAATCACACAATCACAATCACACAATCACAATCACGCAATCACAATCACACAATCACAATCCTACAATCACAATCCCACAATCACAATCACACAATCACAATCACAATCACAATCACAATCACACAATCACACAATCACAATCCCACAATCACAATCACACAATCACAATCACACAATCACAATCACACAATCACGATCACACAGTTACCATCACACAATCACCATCACACAATCACGATCACACAATCAAGGTCACACAATGACGATCACACAATCACCATCACACAATCACGATCACACAATCACGATCACACAATCACGATCACACAATCACAATCACACAATCAAGGTCACACAATGACGATCACACCATCACCATCACACAATCAGGACCACACAATCACGATCACACAATCACAAACACACAGTCGCGATCACTCGATCACGATCACACAATCACGATCACACAGTCACTATCACACAATCACAATCACACAATCACAATATCACAATCGCAATCACACAATCACCATCCCACAGTCACGATCACACAATCACGATCACACAATCACGATCACACAATCACAATCACGCAATCACAATCACACAATCGCAATCACACAATCACAATCATACAATCACAATCTCACAATCACAATCACACAATCACAATCACACAATCACAATCACAATCACAATCACAATCACAATCACAATCACAATCACACAATCACACAATCACAATCCCACAATCACAATCACACAATCACAGTCACACAATCACAATCACACAATCACAATCCCACAATCACAATCACACAATCACAGTCACACAATCACAATCACACAATCACACAGTCACAATCCCACAATCACGATCACACAATCACGATCGCACAGGCACGATCACACGATCACGATCACACAATCACAAACACACAATCACGATCACACAATCACGATCACACAATCACGATCACTCAATCACAAACACACAGTCGCGATCACACGATCAGGATCACACGATCACGATCACACAATCACAATCCCACAATCAAGGCCACACAATGACGATCACACAATCACCATCACACAATCTCGACCACACAATCACGATCACACAATCACGATCACACAATCACGTTCACACAATAACAAACACACAGTCGCGATCACTCGATCACGATCACACAATCACGATCACACATTCACGATCACACAATCACAATCACACAATCACGATCACACAATCACGATCACATAATCACGATCACACAATCACGATCACACAATCACCATCACACAATCACGATCACACAATCACGATCACACAATCACGATCACACAATCACCATCACACAATCACAATCACACAATCAAGGTCACAGAATGACGATCACACAATCACCATCACACAATCACGACCACACAATCACGATCACACAATCACGCTCACACAATCACGATCACACAATCACGTTCACACAATCACAAACACACAGTCGCGATCACACGATCACGATCACACAATCACGATCACACAGTCACGATCACACAATCACAATCACACAATCACGATCACACAATCACCATCACACAATCACGATCACACAATCACGATCACACAATCACGATCACACTATCACGATCACACAATCACAGTCACACAATCACAATCACACAATCACAATCACAATCACGATCACACAGTCACGATCACACAATCACGATCACACGATCACGATCACACAATCACAATCACACAATCGTTATCACACAATCACCATCACACAATGACGATCACACAATCACCATCACACAATCACCATCACACAATCACAATCACACAATCACAATCACACAATCACAATCACACAATCACAATCACACAATCACAATCACACAATCACAATCACACAATCACAATCACACAATCACAATCACACAATCACAATCACACAATCACACAATCACAATCACACAATCACAATCACTCAATCACCATCACACAATCACCATCACACAATCACAATCACACAATCACAATCACACAATCACAATCACACAATCACAATCACACAATCACAATCACACAATCACAATCACACAATCACAATCACACAATCACAATCACACAATCACAATCACACAATCACAATCACACAATCACAATCACACAATCACAATCACTCAATCACCATCACACAATCACCATCACACAATCACAATCACACAATCACAATCACACAATCACAATCACACAATCACAATCACACAATCACAATCACACAATCACAATCACACAATCACAATCACACAATCACAATCACACAATCACAATCACACAATCACAATCACACAATCACAATCACACAATCACAATCACACAATCACAATCACACAATCACAATCACACAATCACAATCACACAATCACAATCACACAATCACAATCACACAATCACAATCACACAATCACAATCACACAATCACAATCACACAATCACAATCACACAATCACAATCACACAATCACAATCACACAATCACAATCACACAATCACAATCACACAATCACAATCACACAATCACAATCACACAATCACAATCACACAATCACAATCACACAATCACAATCACACAATCACAATCACACAATCACAATCACACAATCACAATCACACAATCACAATCACACAATCACAATCACACAATCACAATCACACAATCACAATCACACAATCACAATCACACAATCACAATCACACAATCACAATCACACAATCACAATCACACAATCACAATCACACAATCACAATCACACAATCACAATCGCACAATCACAATCGCACAATCACAATCGCACAATCACAATCGCACAATCACAATCGCACAATCACAATCGCACAATCACAATCGCACAATCACAATCGCACAATCACAATCGCACAATCACAATCGCACAATCACAATCGCACAATCACAATCGCACAATCACAATCGCACAATCACAATCGCACAATCACAATCACACAATCACAATCACACAATCACAATCACACAATCACAATCACACAATCACAATCACACAATCACAATCACACAATCACAATCACACAATCACAATCACACAATCACAATCACACAATCACAATCACACAATCACAATCACAATCACACAATCACAATCACACAATCACAATCACACAATCACAATCACACAATCACAATCACACAATCACAATCACACAATCACAATCACACAATCACAATCACACAATCACAATCACACAATCACAATCACACAATCACAATCACACAATCACAATCACACAATCACAATCACACAATCACAATCACACAATCACAATCACACAATCACAATCACACAATCACAATCACACAATCACAATCACACAATCACAATCACACAATCACAATCACACAATCACAATCACACAATCACAATCACGATCTCGATCACACAATCACAATCACACAATCACACAATCACAATCCCACAATCACAATCACACAATCACAGTCACACAATCACGATCACACAATCACGATCACACTATCACAATCACACAATCACAATTACACAAACACTATCACACAATCACGATCACACAATCACTATCACACAATCACACAATCACACAGTCACAATCCCACAATCACGATCACACAATCACAATCACACAATCACAATCACACAATCACGATCACACAATCACAATCACGCAGTCACACAGTCACAATCCCACAATCACGATCACACAATCACGATCGCACAGTCACGATCACACGATCACGATCACACAATCACAATCACATAATCACAATCACACAATCACAATCACACAATCACGATCACACAATCACCATCACACACTCACCATCACACAATCACGATCACACAATCACGATCACACAATCACGATCACACAATCACGATCACACAATCGCTATCACACAATCGTTATCACACAATCACAATCACACAATCACGATCACACAATCACCATCACACAATCACCATCACACAATCACGATCACACAATCACGATCACACAATCACGATCAGACTATCACGATCACACAATCACAGTCACACAACCACAATCACACAATCACAATCACAATCACGATCACACAGTCACGACCACACGATCACGATCACACGATCATGATCACACAATCACAATCACACAATCACGATCACACAATCACGATCACACAATCACGATCACACAATCACGATCACACAACCACGATCACACAATCGCTATCACATAATCGCTATCACACAATCACGATCGCACAATCACGATCACACAATCACGATCACAATATCACAATCACACAGCCACACAATCACAATCACAATCACAATCACAATCACGATCACAGAATCACAATCACACAGTCACGCAATCACAATCACAATCGCAATCACAATCACAATCACAATCACAATCACAATCACAATCACAATCACAATCACAATCACAATCACAATCACAATCACAATCACAATCACAATCACAATCACAATCACAATCACAATCACAATCACAATCAAAATCACAATCACAATCACAATCACAATCACAATCACAATCACAATCACAATCACAATCACAATCACAATCACAATCACAATCACAATCACAATCACAATCACAATCACAATCACAATCACAATCACAATCACAATCACAATCACAATCACAATCACAATCACAATCACAATCACAATCACAATCACAATCACAATCACAATCACAATCACAATCACAATCACAATCACAATCACAATCACAATCACAATCACAATCACAATCACAATCACAATCACAATCACAATCACAATCACAATCACAATCACAATCACACAATCACATCACACAATCACGATCACACAATCACGATCACACAATCAGGATCACACAATCACGATCACACAATCACGATCACACAATCACGTTCACACAATTACGATCACACAATCACGATCACACAAACACGATCACACAATCACGATCACACAATCACGATCACACAATCACAGTCACACAATCACGATCACACACTCCCAATCACACAATCACAATCACACAATCACGATCACACAATCACGATCACACAATCACGATCACACAATCACGATCACACAATCACGATCACACTATCACGATCACACAATCACGGTCACACAATCACGATCACACAATCACGATCACACAATCACTATCACAAAATCACAATCACACAGTCACACAATCACAATCACAATCAGACAATCACAAACACACAATCACGATCACACAATCACGATCACACAATCACGATCACTCAATCACAAACACACAGTCGCGATCACACGATCAGGATCACACGATCACGATCACACAATCACAATCCCACAATCAAGGCCACACAATGACGATCACACAATCACCATCACACAATCTCGACCACACAATCACGATCACACAATCACGATCACACAATCACGTTCACACAATAACAAACACACAGTCGCGATCACTCGATCACGATCACACAATCACGATCACACAGTCACGATCACACAATCACAATCACACAATCACGATCACACAATCACGATCACATAATCACGATCACACAATCACGATCACACAATCACCATCACACAATCACGATCACACAATCACGATCACACAATCACGATCACACAATCACCATCACACAATCACAATCACACAATCAAGGTCACAGAATGACGATCACACAATCACCATCACACAATCACGACCACACAATCACGATCACACAATCACGCTCACACAATCACGATCACACAATCACGTTCACACAATCACAAACACACAGTCGCGATCACACGATCACGATCACACAATCACGATCACACAGTCACGATCACACAATCACAATCACACAATCACGATCACACAATCACCATCACACAATCACGATCACACAATCACGATCACACAATCACGATCACACTATCACGATCACACAATCACAGTCACACAATCACAATCACACAATCACAATCACAATCACGATCACACAGTCACGATCACACAATCACGATCACACGATCACGATCACACAATCACAATCACACAATCGTTATCACACAATCACCATCACACAATCAAGGCCACACAATGAGGATCACACAATCACCATCACACAATCACAATCACACAATCACAATCACACAATCACAATCACACAATCACAATCACACAATCACAATCACACAATCACAATCACACAATCACAATCACACAATCACAATCACACAATCACAATCACACAATCACCATCACTCAATCACCATCACACAATCACCATCACACAATCACAATCACACAATCACAATCACACAATCACAATCACACAATCACAATCACACAATCACAATCACACAATCACAATCACACAATCACAATCACACAATCACAATCACACAATCACAATCACACAATCACAATCACACAATCACAATCACACAATCACAATCACACAATCACAATCACACAATCACAATCACACAATCACAATCACACAATCACAATCACACAATCACAATCACACAATCACAATCACACAATCACAATCACACAATCACAATCACACAATCACAATCACACAATCACAATCACACAATCACAATCACACAATCACAATCACACAATCACAATCACACAATCACAATCACACAATCACAATCACACAATCACAATCACACAATCACAATCACACAATCACAATCACACAATCACAATCACACAATCACAATCACACAATCACAATCACACAATCACAATCACACAATCACAATCACACAATCACAATCACACAATCACAATCACACAATCACAATCACACAATCACAATCACACAATCACAATCACACAATCACAATCACACAATCACAATCACACAATCACAATCACACAATCACAATCACACAATCACAATCACACAATCACAATCACACAATCACAATCACACAATCACAATCACACAATCACAATCACACAATCACAATCACACAATCACAATCACACAATCACAATCACACAATCACAATCACACAATCACAATCACACAATCACAATCACACAATCACAATCACACAATCACAATCACACAATCACAATCACACAATCACAATCACACAGTCACAATCACACAATCACAATCACACAATCACAATCACACAATCACAATCACACAATCACAATCACACAATCACAATCACACAATCACAATCACACAATCACAATCACACAATCACAATCACACAATCACAATCACACAATCACAATCACACAATCACAATCACACAATCACAATCACACAATCACAATCACACAATCACAATCACACAATCACAATCACACAATCACAATCACACAATCACAATCACACAATCACAATCACACAATCACAATCACACAATCACAATCACACAATCACAATCACACAATCACAATCACACAATCACAATCACACAATCACAATCACACAATCACAATCACACAATCACAATCACACAATCACAATCACACAATCACAATCACACAATCACAATCACACAATCACAATCACACAATCACAATCACACAATCACAATCACACAATCACAATCACACAATCACAATCACACAATCACAATCACACAATCACAATCACACAATCACAATCACACAATCACAATCACACAATCACAATCACACAATCACAATCACACAATCACAATCACACAATCACAATCACACAATCACAATCACACAATCACAATCACACAATCACAATCACACAATCACAATCACACAATCACAATCACACAATCACAATCACACAATCACAATCACACAATCACAATCACACAATCACAATCACAATCACACAATCACAATCACACAATCACAATCACACAATCACAATCACACAATCACAATCACACAATCACAATCACACAATCACAATCACACAATCACAATCACACAATCACAATCACACAATCACAATCACACAATCACAATCACACAATCACAATCACACAATCACAATCACACAATCACAATCACACAATCACAATCACACAATCACAATCACACAATCACAATCACGATCTCGATCACACAATCACAATCACACAATCACACAATCACAATCCCACAATCACAATCACACAATCACAGTCACACAATCACGATCACACAATCACGATCACACTATCACAATCACACAATCACAATTACACAAACACTATCACACAATCACGATCACACAATCACTATCACACAATCACACAATCACACAGTCACAATCCCACAATCACGATCACACAATCACAATCACACAATCACAATCACACAATCACGATCACACAATCACAATCACGCAGTCACACAGTCACAATCCCACAATCACGATCACACAATCACGATCGCACAGTCACGATCACACGATCACGATCACACAATCACAATCACATAATCACAATCACACAATCACAATCACACAATCACGATCACACAATCACCATCACACACTCACCATCACACAATCACGATCACACAATCACGATCACACAATCACGATCACACAATCACGATCACACAATCGCTATCACACAATCGTTATCACACAATCACAATCACACAATCACGATCACACAATCACCATCACACAATCACCATCACACAATCACGATCACACAATCACGATCACACAATCACGATCAGACTATCACGATCACACAATCACAGTCACACAATCACAATCACACAATCACAATCACAATCACGATCACATAGTCACGACCACACGATCACGATCACACGATCATGATCACACAATCACAATCACACAATCACGATCACACTATCACGATCACACAATCACGATCACACAATCACGATCACACAACCACGATCACACAATCGCTATCACACAATCGCTATCACACAATCACGATCGCACAATCACGATCACACAATCACGATCACAATATCACAATCACACAGTCACACAATCACAATCACAATCACAATCACAATCACGATCACAGAATCACAATCACACAGTCACGCAATCACAATCACAATTGCAATCACAATCACAATCACAATCACAATCACAATCACAATCACAATCACAATCACAATCACAATCACAATCACAATCACAATCACAATCACAATCACAATCACAATCACAATCACAATCACAATCACAATCACAATCACAATCACAATCACAATCACAATCACAATCACAATCACAATCACAATCACAATCACAATCACAATCACAATCACAATCACAATCACAATCACAATCACAATCACAATCACAATCACAATCACAATCACAATCACAATCACAATCACAATCACAATCACAATCACAATCACAATCACAATCACAATCACAATCACAATCACAATCACAATCACAATCACAATCACAATCACAATCACAATCACAATCACAATCACAATCACAATCACAATCACAATCACAATCACAATCACAATCACAATCACAATCACAATCACACAATCACATCACACAATCACGATCACACAATCACGATCACACAATCAGGATCACACAATCACGATCACACAATCACGATCACACAATCACGTTCACACAATTACGATCACACAATCACGATCACACAAACACGATCACACAATCACGATCACACAATCACGATCACACAATCACAGTCACACAATCACGATCACACACTCCCAATCACACAATCACAATCACACAATCACGATCACACAATCACGATCACACAATCACGATCACACAATCACGATCACACAATCACGATCACACTATCACGATCACACAATCACGGTCACACAATCACGATCACACAATCACGATCACACAATCACTATCACAAAATCACAATCACACAGTCACACAATCACAATCACAATCAGACAATCACAAACACACAATCACGATCACACAATCACGATCACACAATCACGATCACTCAATCACAAACACACAGTCGCGATCACACGATCAGGATCACACGATCACGATCACACAATCACAATCCCACAATCAAGGCCACACAATGACGATCACACAATCACCATCACACAATCTCGACCACACAATCACGATCACACAATCACGATCACACAATCACGTTCACACAATAACAAACACACAGTCGCGATCACTCGATCACGATCACACAATCACGATCACACAGTCACGATCACACAATCACAATCACACAATCACGATCACACAATCACGATCACATAATCGCGATCACACAATCACGATCACACAATCACCATCACACAATCACGATCACACAATCACGATCACACAATCACGATCACACAATCACCATCACACAATCACAATCACACAATCAAGGTCACAGAATGACGATCACACAATCACCATCACACAATCACGACCACACAATCACGATCACACAATCACGCTCACACAATCACGATCACACAATCACGTTCACACAATCACAAACACACAGTCGCGATCACACGATCACGATCACACAATCACGATCACACAGTCACGATCACACAATCACAATCACACAATCACGATCACACAATCACCATCACACAATCACGATCACACAATCACGATCACACAATCACGATCACACTATCACGATCACACAATCACAGTCACACAATCACAATCACACAATCACAATCACAATCACGATCACACAGTCACGATCACACAATCACGATCACACGATCACGATCACACAATCACAATCACACAATCGTTATCACACAATCACCATCACACAATCAAGGCCACACAATGAGGATCACACAATCACCATCACACAATCACAATCACACAATCACAATCACACAATCACAATCACACAATCACAATCACACAATCACAATCACACAATCACAATCACACAATCACACAATCACAATCACACAATCACAATCACACAATCACAATCACACAATCACAATCACACAATCACAATCACACAATCACAATCACTCAATCACCATCACACAATCACCATCACACAATCACCATCACACAATCACAATCACACAATCACAATCACACAATCACAATCACACAATCACAATCACACAATCACAATCACACAATCACAATCACACAATCACAATCACACAATCACAATCACACAATCACAATCACACAATCACAATCACACAATCACAATCACACAATCACAATCACACAATCACAATCACACAATCACAATCACACAATCACAATCACACAATCACAATCACACAATCACAATCACACAATCACAATCACACAATCACAATCACACAATCACAATCACACAATCACAATCACACAATCAGAATCACACAATCACAATCACACAATCACAATCACACAATCACAATCACACAATCACAATCACACAATCACAATCACACAATCACAATCACACAATCACAATCACACAATCACAATCACACAATCACAATCACACAATCACAATCACACAATCACAATCACACAATCACAATCACACAATCACAATCACACAATCACAATCACACAATCACAATCACACAATCACAATCACACAATCACAATCACACAATCACAATCACACAATCACAATCACACAATCACAATCACACAATCACAATCACACAATCACAATCACACAATCACAATCACACAATCACAATCACACAATCACAATCACACAATCA
This sequence comes from Megachile rotundata, assembly GCF_050947335.1. NCBI lineage: Eukaryota > Metazoa > Arthropoda > Insecta > Hymenoptera > Megachilidae > Megachile > Megachile rotundata. The sequence goes on from NC_134993.1 coordinate 104,605, forward strand.
CAATCACACAATCACAATCACACAATCACAATCACACAATCACAATCACACAATCACAATCACACAATCACAATCACACAATCACAATCACACAATCACAATCACACAATCACAATCACAATCACACAATCACAATCACACAATCACAATCACACAATCACAATCACACAATCACAATCACACAATCACAATCACACAATCACAATCACACAATCACAATCACACAATCACAATCACACAATCACAATCACACAATCACAATCACACAATCACAATCACACAATCACAATCACACAATCACAATCACACAATCACAATCACACAATCACAATCACACAATCACAATCACACAATCACAATCACACAATCACAATCACACAATCACAATCACACAATCACAATCACACAATCACAATCACACAATCACGATCACACAATCACGATCACACAATCACAATCACACAATCACAATCACACAATCACAATCACACAATCACGATCACACAATCACGATCACACAATCACGATCACACAGTCAAGATCACACAACCACAATCACACAATCACAATCCCACAATCACACAATCACACAGTCACAATCCCACAATCACGATCACACAATCACGATCACACAATTACAATCACACAATCACAATCACACAATCACACTGTCACAATCCCACAATCACGATCACATAATCACGATCACACAGTCACGATCACACGATCGCGATCACACAATCACGATCACACTATCACGATCACACAATCACGATCACACAATCACACTCACACAATCACGATCACACACTCCCAATCACACAATCACAATCACACAATCACAATCACACAATCACGATCACACAATCACGATCACACAATCACGATCACACAATCACGATCACACAATCACGATCACACTATCACGATCACACAATCACGGTCACACAATCACGATCACACAATCACGATCACACAATCACTATCACAAAATCACAATCACACAGACACAAAATCACAATCACAATCAGACAATCACAAACACACAGTCACACAATCACAATCACAATCACAATCACAATCACAATCACAATCACAATCACAATCACAATCACAATCACAATCACAATCACAATCACAATCACAATCACAATCACAATCACAATCACAATCACGATCACACAATCACAATCACAATCACGATCACACAATCACGATCACACAACCACGATCACACAATCACGATCACACAATCACGATCACACCATCACGATCACACAATCACGATCACACAATCACGATCACACAATCACGATCACACAATCACGATCACACAATCACGATCACACAATCACGATCACACAATCACGATCACGCAGTCACACGATCACAATCACAATCACAATCACAGTCACAATCACAATCACAATCACACAATCACACAATCACACAATCACAATCCCACAATCACAATCACACAATCACAGTCACACAATCACAATCACACAATCACAATCACACAATCACAATCACACAATCACGATCACACAATCACAATCACACAATCACAATCACACAATCACAATCACACAATCACAATCACACAATCACAATCACACAATCACAATCGCACAATCACAATCACACAATCACAATCACACAATCACAATCACACAATCACAATCACACAATCACGATCACACAATCACAATCACGCAGTCACACTATCACAATCCCAATGACAATCGCAATCACAATCACACAATCACACAATCACAATCCCACAATCACAATCACACAATCACAGTCACACAATCACAATCACACAATCACACAGTCACAATCCCACAATCACGATCACACAATCACGATCGCACAGTCACGATCACACGATCACGATCACACAATCACAATCACACAATCACAATCACACAATCACAATCACACAATCACGATCACACAATCACCATCACACACTCACCATCACACAATCACGATCACACAATCACGATCACACAATCACGATCACACTATCACGATCACACAATCACAGTCACACAATCACAATCACACAATCACAATCACAATCACGATCACACAGTCACGATCACACGATCACGATCACACGATCACGATCACACAATCACGATCACACAATCACGATCACACAATCGCTATCACACAATCGCTATCACACAATCACAATCACACAATCACGATCACAGAATCACCATCACACAATCACGATCACACAATCACGATCACAATATCACAATCACACAGTCACACAATCACAATCACAATCACAATCACAATCACGATCACAGAATCACAATCACACAGTCACACAATCACAATCACAATCACAATCACAATCACAATCACAATCACAATCACAATCACAATCACAATCACACTATCACATCACACAATCACGATCACACAATCACGATCACACAATCACGATCACACAATCACGATCACACAATCACGATCACACAATCACGATCACACAATCACGATCACACAATCACGATCACACAATCACGATCACACAATCACGATCACACAATCACGATCACACAAACACGATCACACAATCACGATCACACAATCACGATCACACAATCACAGTCACACAATCACGATCACACACTCCCAATCACACAATCACAATCACACAATCACAATCACACAATCACGATCACACAATCACGATCACACAATCACGATCACACAATCACGATCACACAATCAGGATCACACTATCACGATCACACAATCACGGTCACACAATCACGATCACACAATCACGATCACACAATCACTATCACAAAATCACAATCACACAGACACACAATCACAATCACAATCAGACAATCACAAACACACAATCACGATCACACAATCACGATCACACAATCACAAACACACAGTCGCGATCACACGATCACGATCACACGATCACGATCACACAATCACAATCACACAATCAAGGTCACACAATGACGATCACACCATCACCATCACACAATCACGACCACACAATCACGATCACACAATCGCGATCACACAATCACGATCACAATGTCGCAATCACACAGTCACACAATCACAATCACAATAACAATCACAATCACAATCACAATCACAATCACAATCACAATCACAATCACAATCACAATCACAATCACAATCACAATCACAATCACAATCACAATCACAATCACAATCACAATCACAATCACAATCACAATCACAATCACAATCACAATCACAATCACAATCACAATCACAATCGCAATCGCAATCGCAATCACAATCACAATCGCAATCACAATCACAATCACAATCACAATCACAATCACAATCACAATCACAATCACAATCACAATCACAATCACGATCACACAATCACGATCGCACAGTCACGATCACACGATCACGATCACACAATCACGATCACACAATCACGTTCACACAATCACAAACACACAGTCGCGATCACTCGATCACGATCACACAATCACGATCACACAGTCACGATCACACAATCACAATCACACAATCACAATATCACAATCGCAATCACACAATCACAATAACACAATCAGACAATCACACAATCACACAATCACACAATCACACAATCACGATCAGACTATCACGATCACACAATCACGATCACACAATCACGATCACACAATCACGATCACACTATCACGATCAGACAATCACAGTCACACAATCACAATCACACAATCAAAATCACAATCACGATCACACAGTCACGATCACACCATCACGATCACACGATCACGATCACACAATCACAATCACACAATCGTTATCACACAATCACGATCACACAATCACGATCACACAGTCAAGATCACACAACCACAATCACACAATCACAATCCCACAATCACACAATCACACAGTCACAATCCCACAATCACGGTCACACAATCACGATCACACAATCACAATCACACAATCACAATCACACAATCACACTGTCACAATCCCACAATCACGACCACATAATCACGATCACACACTCACGATCACACGATCGCGATCACACAATAACAATCACGCAATCACAATCACACAATCACGAGCACACAATCACGATCACACAATCACCATCACACAATCACGATCACACAATCGCGATCACACAATCACGATCACACTATCACGATCACACAATCACAGTCACAGAATCACAATCACACAATCACAATCACAATCACGATCACACAGTCACAATCACACAATCAGAGTCACACAATCACACTCACAACACCACAATCACACAATCACACAGCCACAATCCCACCATCACGATCACACAATCACGACCACACATTCACGGTCACAAAATCACAATCACAGAATCACAATCACACAATCACAATCACACAATCAAAATCACACAATCACAATCACACAATCAAGGTCACACAATGACGATCACACAATCACCATCACACAATCACGATCACACAATCACAATCACACAATCACGATCACACAATCACGATCACTCAATCACAATCACACAATCACAAACACACAGTTGCGATCACACGATCACGATCACACGATCACGATCACACGATCACGATCACACAATCACAATCACACAATCAACGCCACACAATGACGATCACACAATCACCATCACACAATCTCGACCACACAATCACGATCACACAATCACGATCACACAATCACGTTCACACAATCACAAACACACAGTCCCGACCACTCGATCACGATCACACAATCACGATCACACAGTCACGATCACACAATCACAATCACACAATCACAATATCACAATCGCAATCACACAATCACAATAACACAATCAGACAATCACACAATCACACAATCACACAATCACACAATCACGATCACACAATCATGATCACACAATCACGATCACACAACCACGATCACACAATCACGATCACACAATCACGATCACACAATCACCATCACACAATCACCATCACACAATCAAAATCACACAATCAAGGTCACACAATGACGATCACACAATCACCATCACACAATCACGACCACTCAATCACGATCACACAATCACGTGCACACAATCACAAACACACAGTCCCGACCACTCGATCACGATCACACAAACACGATCACACAGTCACGATCACACAATCACAATCACACAATCACAATATCACAATCGCAATCACACAATCACAATAACACAATCAGACAATCACACAATCACACAATCACACAATCACACAATCACACAATCACGATCACACAATCATGATCACACAATCACGATCACACAACCACGATCACACAATCACGATCACACAATCACGATCACACAATCACCATCACACAATCACCATCACACAATCACAATCACACAATCAAGGTCACACAATGACGATCACACAATCACCATCACACAATCACGACCACTCAATCACGATCACACAATCACGTTCACACAATCACAAACACAGAGTCGCGATCACACGATCACGATCACGCAATCACGATCTCACAGTCACGATCACACAATCACGATCACACAGTCACGATCACACAATCAGAATCACACAATCACAATCACACAACCACAATCACACAATCACACAGTCACAATCCCACAATCACGATCACACAATCACGACCACACAGTCATGATCACACAATCACAATCATACAATCACAATCACACAATCACATTAACACAATCAAAATCACACAATCACAATCACACCATCAAGGTCACACAATGACGATCACACAATCACCATCACACAATCACGATCACACAATCACAATCACACAATCACGATCACACAATCACGATCACTCAATCACAATCACACAATTACAAACACACAGTCGCGATCACACGATCACGATCACACGACCACGATCACACGATCACGATCACACAATCACAATCACACAATCAAGGCCACACAATGACGATCACACAATCACCATCACACAACCACGACCACACAATCACGATCACACAATCACGCTCACGCAATCACGATCACACAATCACGACCACACAATCACGATCACACAATCACGATCACACAATCACGATCACACAATCACAAACACACAGTCGCGATCACACTATCACGATCACACAATCACAGTCACACAATCACAATCACACAATCACAATCACAATCACGATCACACAATCACGCTCACGCAATCACGATCACACAATCACGACCACACAATCACGATCACACAATCACGATCACACAATCACAAACACACAGTCGCGATCACACTATCACGATCACACAATCACAGTCACACAATCACAATCACACAATCACAATCACAATCACGATCACACAGTCACGAACACACCATCACGATCACACAATCAAGGTCACACAATGACGATCACACAATCACCATCACACAATCACGATCACTCAATCACAATCACACAATCACAAACACACAGTCGCGATCACACGATCACGATCGCACGACCACGATCACACGATCACGATCACACAATCACAATCACACAATCAAGGCCACACAATGACGATCACACAATCACCATCACACAATCTCGACCACACAATCACGATCACACAATCACGATCACACAATCACGTTCACACAATCACAAACACACAGTCGCGATCACTCGACCACGATCACACAATCACGATCACACAGTCACGATCACACAATCACAATCGCACAATCACGATCACACAATCACGATCACACAATCACGATCACACAATCACGATCACACAATCACCATCACACAATCACGATCACACAATCACGATCACACAATCACGATCACACAATCACCATCACACAATCACAATCACACAATCAAGGTCACACAATGACGATCACACCATCACCATCACACAATCACGACCACACAATCACGATCACACAATCACGATCACACAATCACGATCACACAATCACAATCACACAATCACAATATCACAATCGCAATCAGACAATCACAATATCACAATCAGACAATCACACAATCACACAATCACACAATCACGATCACACTATCACGATCACACAATCGCAATCTCACAATCACAATCATACAATCACAATCTCACAATCACAATCACACAATCACAATCACACAATCACAATCACACAATCACAATCACGCAATCACAATCACACAATCACAATCCTACAATCACAATCCCACAATCACAATCACACAATCACAATCACAATCACAATCACAATCACAATCACAATCACACAATCACACAATCACAATCCCACAATCACAATCACACAATCACAATCACACAATCACAATCACACAATCACGATCACACAGTCACCATCACACAATCACCATCACACAATCACGATCACACAATCAAGGTCACACAATGACGATCACACAATCACCATCACACAATCACGATCACACAATCACGATCACACAATCACGATCACACAATCAAGGTCACACAATGACGATCACACCATCACCATCACACAATCAGGACCACACAATCACGATCACACAATCACAAACACACAGTCGCGATCACTCGATCACGATCACACAATCACGATCACACAGTCACTATCACACAATCACAATCACACAATCACAATATCACAATCGCAATCACACAATCACCATCCCACAGTCACGATCACACAATCACGATCACACAATCACGATCACACAATCACAATCACGCAATCACAATCACACAATCGCAATCACACAATCACAATCATACAATCACAATCTCACAATCACAATCACACAATCACAATCACACAATCACAATCACAATCACAATCACAATCACAATCACAATCACAATCACAATCACACAATCACACAATCACAATCCCACAATCACAATCACACAATCACAGTCACACAATCACAATCACACAATCACACAGTCACAATCCCACAATCACGATCACACAATCACGATCGCACAGTCACGATCACACGATCACGATCACACAATCACAATCACACAATCACAATCACACAATCACAATCACACAATCACGATCACACAGTCACCATCACACAATCACCATCACACAATCACGATCACACAATCAAGGTCACACAATGACGATCACACAATCACCATCACACAATCACGATCACACAATCACGATCACACAATCACAATCACACAATTAAGGTCACACAATGACGATCACACCATCACCATCACACAATCAGGACCACACAATCACGATCACACAATCACAAACACACAGTCGCGATCACTCGATCACGATCACACAATCACGATCACACAGTCACTATCACACAATCACAATCACACAATCACAATATCACAATCGCAATCACACAATCACCATCCCACAGTCACGATCACACAATCACGATCACACAATCACGATCACACAATCACAATCACGCAATCACAATCACACAATCGCAATCACACAATCACAATCATACAATCACAATCTCACAATCACAATCACACAATCACTATCACACAATCACAATCACACAATCACAATCACACAATCACAATCACACAATCACAATCACACAATCACAATCACACAATCAAAATCACACAATCACAATCACACAATCAAGGTCACACAATGACGATCACACAATCACCATCACACAATCACGATCACACAATCACGATCACACAATCACGTTCACACAATCACAAACACACAGTCGCGATCACACAATCACGATCACACAATCACGATCACACAAACCCGATCACACAATCACGATCACACAATCACGATCACACAATCACAGTCACACAATCACGATCACACACTCCCAATCACACAATCACAATCACACAATCACAATCACACAATCACGATCACACAATCACGATCACACAATCACGATCACACAATCACGATCACACAATCAGGATCACACTATCACGATCACACAATCACGGTCACACAATCACGATCACACAATCACGATCACACAATCACTATCACAAAATCACAATCACACAGACACACAATCACAATCACAATCAGACAATCACAAACACACAATCACGATCACACAATCACGATCACACAATCACGATCACACAATCACAAACACACAGTCGCGATCACACGATCACGATCACACGATCACGATCACACAATCACAATCACACAATCAAGGTCACACAATGACGATCACACCATCACCATCACACAATCACGACCACACAATCACGATCACACAATCGCGATCACACAATCACGATCACAATGTCGCAATCACACAGTCACACAATCACAATCACAATAACAATCACAATCACAATCACAATCACAATCACAATCACAATCACAATCACAATCACAATCACAATCACAATCACAATCACAATCACAATCACAATCACAATCACAATCACAATCACAATCACAATCACAATCACAATCACAATCACAATCACAATCACAATCACAATCACAATCACAATCACAATCACAATCACAATCGCAATCGCAATCGCAATCACAATCACAATCGCAATCACAATCACAATCACAATCACAATCACAATCACAATCACAATCACAATCACAATCACAATCACAATCACGATCACACAATCACGATTGCACAGTCACGATCACACGATCACGATCACACAATCACGATCACACAATCACGTTCACACAATCACAAACACACAGTCGCGATCACTCGATCACGATCACACAATCACGATCACACAGTCACGATCACACAATCACAATCACACAATCACAATATCACAATCGCAATCACACAATCACAATAACACAATCAGACAATCACACAATCACACAATCACACAATCACACAATCACGATCAGACTATCACGATCACACAATCACGATCACACAATCACGATCACACAATCACGATCACACTATCACGATCAGTCAATCACAGTCACACAATCACAATCACACAATCAAAATCACAATCACGATCACACAGTCACGATCACACCATCACGATCACACGATCACGATCACACAATCACAATCACACAATCGTTATCACACAATCACGATCACACAATCACGATCACACAGTCAAGATCACACAACCACAATCACACAATCACAATCCCACAATCACACAATCACACAGTCACAATCCCACAATCACGGTCACACAATCACGATCACACAATCACAATCACACAATCACAATCACACAATCACACTGTCACAATCCCACAATCACGACCACATAATCACGATCACACACTCACGATCACACGATCGCGATCACACAATAACAATCACACAATCACAATCACACAATCACGAGCACACAATCACGATCACACAATCACCATCACACAATCACGATCACACAATCGCGATCACACAATCACGATCACACTATCACGATCACACAATCACAGTCACAGAATCACAATCACACAATCACAATCACAATCACGATCACACAGTCACAATCACACAATCAGAGTCACACAATCACACTCACAACACCACAATCACACAATCACACAGCCACAATCCCACCATCACGATCACACAATCACGACCACACATTCACGGTCACAAAATCACAATCACACAATCACAATCACACAATCACAATCACACAATCACAATCACACAATCAAAATCACACAATCACAATCACACAATCAAGGTCACACAATGACGATCACACAATCACAATCACACAATCACGATCACACAATCACGATCACTCAATCACAATCACACAATCACAAACACACAGTTGCGATCACACGATCACGATCACACGATCACGATCACACGATCACGATCACACAATCACAATCACACAATCAACGCCACACAATGACGATCACACAATCACCATCACACAATCTCGACCACACAATCACGATCACACAATCACGATCACACAATCACGTTCACACAATCACAAACACACAGTCCCGACCACTCGATCACGATCACACAATCACGATCACACAGTCACGATCACACAATCACAATCACACAATCACAATATCACAATCGCAATCACACAATCACAATAACACAATCAGACAATCACACAATCACACAATCACACAATCACACAATCACACAATCACGATCACACAATCATGATCACACAATCACGATCACACAACCACGATCACACAATCACGATCACACAATCACGATCACACAATCACCATCACACAATCACCATCACACAATCACAATCACACAATCAAGGTCACACAATGACGATCACACAATCACCATCACACAATCACGACCACTCAATCACGATCACACAATCACGTGCACACAATCACAAACACACAGTCCCGACCACTCGATCACGATCACACAATCACGATCACACAGTCACGATCACACAATCACAATCACACAATCACAATATCACAATCGCAATCACACAATCACAATAACACAATCAGACAATCACACAATCACACAATCACACAATCACACAATCCCGATCACACAATCATGATCACACAATCACGATCACACAACCACGATCACACAATCACGATCACACAATCACGATCACACAATCACCATCACACAATCACCATCACACAATCACAATCACACAATCAAGGTCACACAATGACGATCACACAATCACCATCACACAATCACGACCACTCAATCACGATCACACAATCACGTTCACACAATCACAAACACAGAGTCGCGATCACACGATCACGATCACGCAATCACGATCTCACAGTCACGATCACACAATCACGATCACACAGTCACGATCACACAATCAGAATCACACAATCACAATCACACAACCACAATCACACAATCACACAGTCACAATCCCACAATCACGATCACACAATCACGACCACACAGTCATGATCACACAATCACAATCATACAATCACAATCACACAATCACATTAACACAATCAAAATCACACAATCACAATCACACCATCAAGGTCACACAATGACGATCACACAATCACCATCACACAATCACGATCACACAATCACAAGCACACAATCACGATCACACAATCACGATCACTCAATCACAATCACACAATTACAAACACACAGTCGCGATCACACGATCACGATCACACGACCACGATCACACGATCACGATCACACAATCACAATCACACAATCAAGGCCACACAATGACGATCACACAATCACCTTCACACAGTCTCGACCACACAATCACGATCACACAATCACGATCACACAATCACGTTCACACAATCACAAACACACAGTCGCGATCACTCGATCACGATCACACAATCACGATCACACAGTCACGATCACACAATCACAATCGCACAATCACGATCACACAATCACGATCACACAATCACGATCACACAATCACGATCACACAATCACCATCACACAATCACGATCACACAATCACGATCACACAATCACAATCACACAATCACCATCACACAATCACAATCACACAATCAAGGTCACACAATGACGATCACACAATAACCATCACACAACCACGACCACACAATCACGATCACACAATCACGCTCACGCAATCACGATCACACAATCACGACCACACAATCACGATCACACTATCACGATCACACAATCACAGTCACACAATCTCGATCACACAATCACGATCACACAATCACGATCACACAATCAGGACCACACAATCACGATCACACAATCACAAACACACAGTCGCGATCACTCGATCACGATCACACAATCACGATCACACAGTCACTATCACACAATCACAATCACACAATCACAATATCACAATCGCAATCACACAATCACCATCCCACAGTCACGATCACACAATCACGATCACACAATCACGATCACACAATCACAATCACGCAATCACAATCACACAATCGCAATCACACAATCACAATCATACAATCACAATCTCACAATCACAATCACACAATCACTATCACACAATCACAATCACACAATCACAATCACACAATCACAATCACACAATCACAATCACACAATCACAATCACACAATCAAAATCACACAATCACAATCACACAATCAAGGTCACACAATGACGATCACACAATCACCATCACACAATCACGATCACACAATCACGATCACACAATCACGTTCACACAATCACAAACACACAGTCGCGATCACACAATCACGATCACACAATCACGATCACACAAACCCGATCACACAATCACGATCACACAATCACGATCACACAATCACAGTCACACAATCACGATCACACACTCCCAATCACACAATCACAATCACACAATCACAATCACACAATCACGATCACACAATCACGATCACACAATCACGATCACACAATCACGATCACACAATCAGGATCACACTATCACGATCACACAATCACGGTCACACAATCACGATCACACAATCACGATCACACAATCACTATCACAAAATCACAATCACACAGACACACAATCACAATCACAATCAGACAATCACAAACACACAATCACGATCACACAATCACGATCACACAATCACAAACACACAGTCGCGATCACACGATCACGATCACACGATCACGATCACACAATCACAATCACACAATCAAGGTCACACAATGACGATCACACCATCACCATCACACAATCACGACCACACAATCACGATCACACAATCGCGATCACACAATCACGATCACAATGTCGCAATCACACAGTCACACAATCACAATCACAATAACAATCACAATCACAATCACAATCACAATCACAATCACAATCACAATCACAATCACAATCACAATCACAATCACAATCACAATCACAATCACAATCACAATCACAATCACAATCACAATCACAATCACAATCACAATCACAATCACAATCACAATCACAATCACAATCACAATCACAATCACAATCACAATCGCAATCGCAATCGCAATCGCAATCGCAATCGCAATCGCAATCACAATCACAATCACAATCACAATCACAATCACAATCACAATCACAATCACAATCACAATCACAATCACGATCACACAATCACGATCGCACAGTCACGATCACACGATCACGATCACACAATCACGATCACACAATCACGTTCACACAATCACAAACACACAGTCGCGATCACTCGATCACGATCACACAATCACGATCACACAGTCACGATCACACAATCACAATCACACAATCACAATATCACAATCACAATCACAATCACGATCACACAGTCACAATCACACAATCAGAGTCACACAATCACACTCACAACACCACAATCACACAATCACACAGCCACAATCCCACCATCACGATCACACAATCACGACCACACATTCACGGTCACAAAATCACAATCACACAATCACAGTCACACAATCACAATCACACAATCAAAATCACACAATCACAATCACACAATCAAGGTCACACAATGACGATCACACAATCACAATCACACAATCACGATCACACAATCACGATCACTCAATCACAATCACACAATCACAAACACACAGTTGCGATCACACGATCACGATCACACGATCACGATCACACGATCACGATCACACGATCACGATCACACAATCACAATCACACAATCAACGCCACACAATGACGATCACACAATCACCATCACACAATCTCGACCACACAATCACGATCACACAATCACGATCACACAATCACGTTCACACAATCACAAACACACAGTCCCGACCACTCGATCACGATCACACAATCACGATCACACAGTCACGATCACACAATCACAATCACACAATCACAATATCACAATCGCAATCACACAATCACAATAACACAATCAGACAATCACACAATCACACAATCACACAATCACACAATCACACAATCACGATCACACAATCATGATCACACAATCACGATCACACAACCACGATCACACAATCACGATCACACAATCACGATCACACAATCACCATCACACAATCACCATCACACAATCACAATCACACAATCAAGGTCACACAATGACGATCACACAATCACCATCACACAATCACGACCACTCAATCACGATCACACAATCACGTGCACACAATCACAAACACACAGTCCCGACCACTCGATCACGATCACACAATCACGATCACACAGTCACGATCACACAATCACAATCACACAATCACAATATCACAATCGCAATCACACAATCACAATAACACAATCAGACAATCACACAATCACACAATCACACAATCACACAATCACACAATCCCGATCACACAATCATGATCACACAATCACGATCACACAACCACGATCACACAATCACGATCACACAATCACGATCACACAATCACCATCACACAATCACCATCACACAACCACAATCACACAATCACACAGTCACAATCCCACAATCACGATCACACAATCACGACCACACAGTCATGATCACACAATCACAATCATACAATCACAATCACACAATCACATTAACACAATCAAAATCACACAATCACAATCACACCATCAAGGTCACACAATGACGATCACACAATCACCATCACACAATCACGATCACACAATCACAATCACACAATCACGATCACACAATCACGATCACTCAATCACAATCACACAATTACAAACACACAGTCGCGATCACACGATCACGATCACACGACCACGATCACACGATCACGATCACACAATCACAATCACACAATCAAGGCCACACAATGACGATCACACAATCACCTTCACACAATCTCGACCACACAATCACGATCACACAATCACGATCACACAATCACGTTCACACAATCACAAACACACAGTCGCGATCACTCGATCACGATCACACAATCACGATCACACAGTCACGATCACACAATCACAATCGCACAATCACGATCACACAATCACGATCACACAATCACGATCACACAATCACGATCACACAATCACCATCACACAATCACGATCACACAATCACGATCACACAATCACAATCACACAATCACCATCACACAATCACAATCACACAATCAAGGTCACACAATGACGATCACACAATAACCATCACACAACCACGACCACACAATCACGATCACACAATCACGCTCACGCAATCACGATCACACAATCACGACCACACAATCACGATCACACTATCACGATCACACAATCACAGTCACACAATCTCGATCACACAATCACGATCACACAATCACGATCACACAATCACCATCACACAATCACAATCACAATCACGATCACACAGTCACGAACACACCATCACGATCACACAATCAAGGTCACACAATGACGATCACACAATCACCATCACACAATCACGATCACTCAATCACAATCACACAATCACAAACACACAGTCGCGATCACACGATCACGATCGCACGACCACGATCACACGATCACGATCACACAATCACAATCACACAATCAAGGCCACACAATGACGATCACACAATCACCATCACACAATCTCGACCACACAATCACGATCACACAATCACGATTACACAATCACGTTCACACAATCACAAACACACAGTCGCGATCACTCGATCACGATCACACAATCACAATCACACAGTCACGATCACACAATCACAATCGCACAATCACGATCACACAATCACGATCACACAATCACGGTCACACAATCACGATCACACAATCACCATCACACAATCACGATCACACAATCACGATCACACAATCAGGATCACACAATCACCATCACACAATCACAATCACACAATCAAGGTCACACAATGACGATCACACAATCACCATCACACAACCACGACCACACAATCACGATCACACAATCACGCTCACGCAATCACGATCACACAATCACGACCACACAATCACGATCACACAATCACGATCACACAATCACGATCACACAATCACAAACACACAGTCGCGATCACACTATCACGATCACACAATCACAGTCACACAATCACAATCACACAATCACAATCACAATCACGATCACACAGTCACGAACACACCATCACGATCACACAATCAAGGTCACACAATGACGATCACACAATCACCATCACACAATCACGATCACTCAATCACAATCACACAATCACAAACACACAGTCGCGATCACACGATCACGATCGCACGACCACGATCACACGATCACGATCACACAATCACAATCACACAATCAAGGCCACACAATGACGATCACACAATCACCATCACACAATCTCGACCACACAATCACGATCACACAATCACGATCACACAATCACGTTCACACAATCACAAACACACAGTCGCGATCAGACGATCACGATCACACGATCACGATCACACGACCGCGATCACACGATCACGATCACACGATCACGATCACACGAGCACGATCACACAATCACAATCACACAATCAAGGTCACACAATGACGATCACACCATCACCATCACACAATCACGACCACACAATCACGATCACACAATCACGATCACACAATCACGTTCACACAATCACAAACACACAGTCGCGATCACTCGATCACGATCACACAATCACGATCACACAGTCACTATCACACAATCACAATCACACAATCACAATATCACAATCGCAATCACACAATCACAATAACACAATCAGACAATCACACAATCACACAATCACACAATCACGATCACACAATCACGATCACACAATCACGATCACACAATCACGTTCACACAATCACAAACACACAGTCCCGACCACTCGATCACGATCACACAATCACGATCACACAGTCACGATCACACAATCACAATCACACAATCACAATATCACAATCGCAATCACACAATCACAATAACACAATCAGACAATCACACAATCACACAATCACACAATCACACAATCACACAATCACACAATCACGATCACACAATCACAATCACACAATCACAATCACACAGACAAAATCACACAATCACAATCACACAATCAAGGTCACACAATGACGATCACACAATCACTATCACACAATCACGGTCACACAATCACGATCACACAATCACGATCACTCAATCACAATCACAATCACACAATCACAAACACACAGTCGCGATCACACGATCACGATCACACGATCACGATCACACGATCACGATCACACAATCACAATCACACAATCAAGGCCACACAATGACGATCACACAATCACCATCACACAATCTCGACCACACTATCACGATCACACAATCACGTTCACACAATCACAAACACACAGTCGCGATCACACGATCACGATCACACAATCACGATCACACAGTCACGATCACACAATCACAATCACACAATCACGATCACATAATCACCATCACACAATCACGATCACACAATCACAATCACACAATGACGATCACACCATCACCATCACACAATCACGACCACACAATCACGATCACACAATCACGATCACACAATCACGTTCACACAATCACAAACACACAGTCGCGATCACTCGATCACGATCACACAATCACGATCACACAATCACGATCACTCAATCACAATCACACAATCACAAACACACAGTGGCGATCACACGATCACGATCACACGATCACGGTCACACGATCACGATCACACAATCACAATCAGACAATCGTTATCACACAATCACGATCACACAATCACGATCACACAATCACAATCACACAATCACAATCACACAATCAAGGTCACACAATGACGATCACACAATCACAATCCCACAATCGCGATCACACGATCACGATCACACTATCACGATCACACAATCACAATCACACAATCACGATCACACAATCACCATCACACAATCACGATCACACAATCACAATCACACAATGACGATCACACCATCACCATCACACAATCACAATCACACAATCACACAGTCACAATCCCACAATCACGATCACACAATCACGATCGCACAGTCACGATCACACGATCACGATCACACAATCACAATCACACAATCACAATCACACAATCACGATCACACAGTCACCATCACACAATCACCATCACACAATCACGATCACACAATCAAGGTCACACAATGACGATCACACAATCACCATCACACAATCACGATCACACAATCACAATCACACAATCACGATCACACAATCACAATCACACAATCAAGGTCACACAATGACGATCACACCATCACCATCACACAATCAGGACCACACAATCACGATCACACAATCACAAACACACAGTCGCGATCACTCGATCACGATCACACAATCACGATCACACAGTCACGATCACACAATCACAATCACACAATCACGTTCACACAATCACAAACACACAGTCGCGATCACTCGATCACGATCACACAATCACGATCACACAGTCACGATCACACAATCACAATCACACAATCACAATATCACAATCACAATCACAATCACGATCACACAGTCACAATCACACAATCAGAGTCACACAATCACACTCACAACACCACAATCACACAATCACACAGCCACAATCCCACCATCACGATCACACAATCACGACCACACATTCACGGTCACAAAATCACAATCACACAATCACAGTCACACAATCACAATCACACAATCAAAATCACACAATCACAATCACACAATCAAGGTCACACAATGACGATCACACAATCACAATCACACAATCACGATCACACAATCACGATCACTCAATCACAATCACACAATCACAAACACACAGTTGCGATCACACGATCACGATCACACGATCACGATCACACGATCACGATCACACGATCACGATCACACAATCACAATCACACAATCAACGCCACACAATGACGATCACACAATCACCATCACACAATCTCGACCACACAATCACGATCACACAATCACGATCACACAATCACGTTCACACAATCACAAACACACAGTCCCGACCACTCGATCACGATCACACAATCACGATCACACAGTCACGATCACACAATCACAATCACACAATCACAATATCACAATCGCAATCACACAATCACAATAACACAATCAGACAATCACACAATCACACAATCACACAATCACACAATCACACAATCACGATCACACAATCATGATCACACAATCACGATCACACAACCACGATCACACAATCACGATCACACAATCACGATCACACAATCACCATCACACAATCACCATCACACAATCACAATCACACAATCAAGGTCACACAATGACGATCACACAATCACCATCACACAATCACGACCACTCAATCACGATCACACAATCACGTGCACACAATCACAAACACACAGTCCCGACCACTCGATCACGATCACACAATCACGATCACACAGTCACGATCACACAATCACAATCACACAATCACAATATCACAATCGCAATCACACAATCACAATAACACAATCAGACAATCACACAATCACACAATCACACAATCACACAATCACACAATCCCGATCACACAATCATGATCACACAATCACGATCACACAACCACGATCACACAATCACGATCACACAATCACGATCACACAATCACCATCACACAATCACCATCACACAACCACAATCACACAATCACACAGTCACAATCCCACAATCACGATCACACAATCACGACCACACAGTCATGATCACACAATCACAATCATACAATCACAATCACACAATCACATTAACACAATCAAAATCACACAATCACAATCACACCATCAAGGTCACACAATGACGATCACACAATCACCATCACACAATCACGATCACACAATCACAATCACACAATCACGATCACACAATCACGATCACTCAATCACAATCACACAATTACAAACACACAGTCGCGATCACACGATCACGATCACACGACCACGATCACACGATCACGATCACACAATCACAATCACACAATCAAGGCCACACAATGACGATCACACAATCACCTTCACACAATCTCGACCACACAATCACGATCACACAATCACGATCACACAATCACGTTCACACAATCACAAACACACAGTCGCGATCACTCGATCACGATCACACAATCACGATCACACAGTCACGATCACACAATCACAATCGCACAATCACGATCACACAATCACGATCACACAATCACGATCACACAATCACGATCACACAATCACCATCACACAATCACGATCACACAATCACGATCACACAATCACAATCACACAATCACCATCACACAATCACAATCACACAATCAAGGTCACACAATGACGATCACACAATAACCATCACACAACCACGACCACACAATCACGATCACACAATCACGCTCACGCAATCACGATCACACAATCACGACCACACAATCACGATCACACTATCACGATCACACAATCACAGTCACACAATCTCGATCACACAATCACGATCACACAATCACGATCACACAATCACCATCACACAATCACAATCACAATCACGATCACACAGTCACGAACACACCATCACGATCACACAATCAAGGTCACACAATGACGATCACACAATCACCATCACACAATCACGATCACTCAATCACAATCACACAATCACAAACACACAGTCGCGATCACACGATCACGATCGCACGACCACGATCACACGATCACGATCACACAATCACAATCACACAATCAAGGCCACACAATGACGATCACACAATCACCATCACACAATCTCGACCACACAATCACGATCACACAATCACGATTACACAATCACGTTCACACAATCACAAACACACAGTCGCGATCACTCGATCACGATCACACAATCACAATCACACAGTCACGATCACACAATCACAATCGCACAATCACGATCACACAATCACGATCACACAATCACGGTCACACAATCACGATCACACAATCACCATCACACAATCACGATCACACAATCACGATCACACAATCAGGATCACACAATCACCATCACACAATCACAATCACACAATCAAGGTCACACAATGACGATCACACAATCACCATCACACAACCACGACCACACAATCACGATCACACAATCACGCTCACGCAATCACGATCACACAATCACGACCACACAATCACGATCACACAATCACGATCACACAATCACGATCACACAATCACAAACACACAGTCGCGATCACACTATCACGATCACACAATCACAGTCACACAATCACAATCACACAATCACAATCACAATCACGATCACACAGTCACGAACACACCATCACGATCACACAATCAAGGTCACACAATGACGATCACACAATCACCATCACACAATCACGATCACTCAATCACAATCACACAATCACAAACACACAGTCGCGATCACACGATCACGATCGCACGACCACGATCACACGATCACGATCACACAATCACAATCACACAATCAAGGCCACACAATGACGATCACACAATCACCATCACACAATCTCGACCACACAATCACGATCACACAATCACGATCACACAATCACGTTCACACAATCACAAACACACAGTCGCGATCAGACGATCACGATCACACGATCACGATCACACGACCGCGATCACACGATCACGATCACACGATCACGATCACACGAGCACGATCACACAATCACAATCACACAATCAAGGTCACACAATGACGATCACACCATCACCATCACACAATCACGACCACACAATCACGATCACACAATCACGATCACACAATCACGTTCACACAATCACAAACACACAGTCGCGATCACTCGATCACGATCACACAATCACGATCACACAGTCACTATCACACAATCACAATCACACAATCACAATATCACAATCGCAATCACACAATCACAATAACACAATCAGACAATCACACAATCACACAATCACACAATCACGATCACACAATCACGATCACACAATCACGATCACACAATCACGTTCACACAATCACAAACACACAGTCCCGACCACTCGATCACGATCACACAATCACGATCACACAGTCACGATCACACAATCACAATCACACAATCACAATATCACAATCGCAATCACACAATCACAATAACACAATCAGACAATCACACAATCACACAATCACACAATCACACAATCACACAATCACACAATCACGATCACACAATCACAATCACACAATCACAATCACACAGACAAAATCACACAATCACAATCACACAATCAAGGTCACACAATGACGATCACACAATCACTATCACACAATCACGGTCACACAATCACGATCACACAATCACGATCACTCAATCACAATCACAATCACACAATCACAAACACACAGTCGCGATCACACGATCACGATCACACGATCACGATCACACGATCACGATCACACAATCACAATCACACAATCAAGGCCACACAATGACGATCACACAATCACCATCACACAATCTCGACCACACTATCACGATCACACAATCACGTTCACACAATCACAAACACACAGTCGCGATCACACGATCACGATCACACAATCACGATCACACAGTCACGATCACACAATCACAATCACACAATCACGATCACATAATCACCATCACACAATCACGATCACACAATCACAATCACACAATGACGATCACACCATCACCATCACACAATCACGACCACACAATCACGATCACACAATCACGATCACACAATCACGTTCACACAATCACAAACACACAGTCGCGATCACTCGATCACGATCACACAATCACGATCACACAATCACGATCACTCAATCACAATCACACAATCACAAACACACAGTGGCGATCACACGATCACGATCACACGATCACGGTCACACGATCACGATCACACAATCACAATCAGACAATCGTTATCACACAATCACGATCACACAATCACGATCACACAATCACAATCACACAATCACAATCACACAATCAAGGTCACACAATGACGATCACACAATCACAATCCCACAATCGCGATCACACGATCACGATCACACTATCACGATCACACAATCACAATCACACAATCACGATCACACAATCACCATCACACAATCACGATCACACAATCACAATCACACAATGACGATCACACCATCACCATCACACAATCACAATCACACAATCACACAGTCACAATCCCACAATCACGATCACACAATCACGATCGCACAGTCACGATCACACGATCACGATCACACAATCACAATCACACAATCACAATCACACAATCACGATCACACAGTCACCATCACACAATCACCATCACACAATCACGATCACACAATCAAGGTCACACAATGACGATCACACAATCACCATCACACAATCACGATCACACAATCACAATCACACAATCACGATCACACAATCACAATCACACAATCAAGGTCACACAATGACGATCACACCATCACCATCACACAATCAGGACCACACAATCACGATCACACAATCACAAACACACAGTCGCGATCACTCGATCACGATCACACAATCACGATCACACAGTCACTATCACACAATCACAATCACACAATCACAATATCACAATCGCAATCACACAATCACCATCACACAATCACGATCACACAATCACGATCACACAATCACGATCACACAATCACGATCACACAATCACAATCACGTAATCACAATCACACAATCGCAATCATACAATCACAATCATACAATCACAATCTCACAATCACAATCACACAATCACAATCACACAATCACAATCACACAATCACAATCACACAATCACAATCCTACAATCACAATCCCACAATCACAATCACACAACCACAATCGCACAATCACGCAGTCACAATCCCACAATCACGATCACACAATCACGATCACACAATCACAATCACACAATCACAATCACACAATCACACTGTCACAATCCCACAATCACGATCACACAATCACGATCACACAATCACGATCACACAATCACAAACACACAGTCGCGATCACTCGATCACGATCACACAACCACGATCACACAGTCACTATCACACAATCACAATCACACAATCACAATATCACAATCGCAATCACACAATCACCATCACACAATCACGATCACACAATCACGATCACACAATAACGATCACACAATCACAATCACGCAATCACAATCACACAATCGCAATCATACAATCACAATCATACAATCACAATCTCACAATCACAATCACACAATCACGATCACACAATCACGATCACACAATCACGATCACACAATCACGATCACACAATCACAATCACACAATCACACTCACACAATCAAAATCACACAATCACAATCACATAATCAAGGTCACACAATGACGATCACACAATCACCATCACACAATCACGATCACACAATCAGAATCACACAATCACGATCACACAATCACGATCACTCAATCACAATCACACAATCACAAACACACAGTCGCGATCACACGATCACGATCACACGATCACGATCACACGATCACGATCACACGATCACGATCACACGATCACGATCACACAATCACAATCACACAATCAACGCCACACAATGACGATCACACACTCACCATCACACAATCTCGACCACACAATCACGTACACACAATCACGTTCACACAATCAACGCCACACAATGACGATCACACAATCACCATCACACAATCTCGACCACACAATCACGATCACACAATCACGATCACACAATCACGATCACACAATCACGTTCACACAATCACAAACACACAGTCCCGATCACTCGATCACGATCACACAATCACGATCACACAATCACGATCACACAATCACAATCACACAATCACGATCATACAATCACGTTCACACAATAACAAACACACAGTCGCGATCACTCGATCACGATCACACAATCACGATCACATAATCACGATCACACAATCACGATCGCACGATCACGATCACACGATCACGATCACACAATCACAATCACACAATCAAGGTCACACAATGACGATCACACCATCACCATCACACAACCACGACCACACAATCACGATCACACAATCACGATCACACAATCACGATCACACGATCACGATCACATCATCACGATCACACAATCACAATCACACAATCAAGGTCACACAATCAAGGTCACACAATGACGATCACACAATCACCATCACACAATCACGATCACACAATCACAAACACACAGTCCCGATCACTCGATCACGATCACACAATCACGATCACACAATCACAAACACACAGTCGCGATCACACGATCACGATCACACAATCACGATCACACAGTCACGATCACACAATCACAATCACACAATCACGATCACACAATCACAATCACAATCACAATCACACAGTCACGATCACACCATCACGATCACACAATCACCATCACACAATCACGATCACACAATCACGATCACACAATCACGTTCACACAATAACAAACACACAGTCGCGATCACTCGATCACAATCACACAATCATGATCACACAGTCACGATCACACAATCACAATCACACAATCACAATCACACAATCACAATGTCACAATCGCAATCACACAATCACAATAACACAATCAGACAATCACACAATCACACAATCACACAATCACGATCACACAATCATGATCACACAATCACGATCACACAATCACGATCACTCAATCACAATCAGACAATCACAAACACACAGTCGCGATCACACGATCACGATCACACGACCACGATCACACGATCACGATCACACAATCACAATCACACAATCAACGCCACACAATGACGATCACACAATCACCATCACACAATCTCGACAACACAATCACGATCACACAATCACGATCACACAATCACGTTCACACAATCACAAACAGACAGTCCCGACCACTCGATCACGATCACACAATCACGATCACACAGTCACGATCACACAATCACAATCACACAATCACAATATCACAATCGCAATCACACAATCACAATAACACAATCAGACAATCACACAATCACACAATCACACAATCACACAATCACGATCACACAATCATGATCACACAATCACGATCACACAATCACGATCACACAATCACGATCACACAATCACGATCACACAATCACCATCACACATTCACCATCACACAATCACAATCACACAATCAAGGTCACACAATGACGATCACACAATCTCCATCACACAATCACGACCACTCAATCACGATCACACAATCACGTTCACACAATCCCAAACACAGAGTCGCGATCACACGATCACGATCACACAATCACGATCACACAGTCACAATCACACAATCACAATCACACAATCAAAATCACACAATCACAATCACACCATCAAGGTCACACAATGACGATCACACAATCACCATCACACAATCACGATCACACAATCACAATCACACAATCACGATCACACAATCACGATCACTCAATCACAATCAGACAATCACAAACACACAGTCGCGATCACACGATCACGATCACACGACCACGATCACACGATCACGATCACACAATCACAATCACACAATCAAGGCCACACAATGACGATCACACAATCACCATCACACAATCTCGACCACACAATCACGATCACACAATCACAATCGCACAATCACGATCACACAATCACGATCACACAATCACGATCACACAATCACCATCACACAATCACGATCACACAATCACGATCACACAATCACCATCACACAATCACAATCACACAATCAAGGTCACACAATGACGATCACACAATCACCATCACACAATCACGACCACACAATCACGATCACACAATCACGATCACACAATCACAAACACACAGTCGCGATCACACTATCACGATCACACAATCTCAGTCACACAATCACAATCACACAATCACACAATCACAATCACAATCACGATCACACAGTCACGAACACACCATCACGATCACACAATCAAGGTCACACAATGACGATCACACAATCACCATCACACAATCACGATCAGACAATCACAATCACACAATCACGATCACACAATCACGATCACACAATCACAACCACACAATCACAAACACACAGTCGCGATCACTCGATCACGATCACACGATCACGATCACACGATCACGATCACACGATCACGATCACACAATCACAATCACACAATCAAGGTCACACAATGACGATCACACCATCACCATCACACAATCACGACCACACAATCACGATCACACAATCACAATCACACAATCACAATATCACAATCACAATCACACAATCACAATATCACAATCAGACAATCCCACAATCACACAATCACACAGTCACAATCCCACAATCACGATCACACAATCATGATCACACAATCACAATCACACAATCACAATCACACAATCACACTGTCTCAATCCCACAATCACGATCACATAATCACGATCACACAGTCACGATCACACGATCACGATCACACAATAACAATCACACAATCACAATCACACAATCACGAGCACACAATCACGATCACACAATCACCATCACACAATCACGATCACACAATCACGATCACACAATCACAATCACACAATCACGATCACACAATCACGATCACACAACCACGACCACACAATCACGATCACACAATCACGATCATACAATCACGTTCACACAATCGCAAACACACAGTCGCGATCACACTATCACGATCACACAATCACAGTCACACAATCACAATCACACAATCACAATCACAATCACGATCACACAGTCACGAACACACCATCACGATCACACAATCAAGGTCACACAATGACGATCACACAATCACCATCACAAAACCACGATCACTCAATCACAATCACACAATCACAAACACACAGCCGCGATCACACGATCACGATCACACAATCACAGTCACACAATCACCATCACACAATCAAGGCCACACAATGACGATCACACAATCACCATCACACAATCACGATCACACAATCACGATCACACAATCAAGGTCACACAATGACGATCACACAATCACCATCACACAATCACGATCAGACAATCACAATCACACAATCACAATCACACAATCAAGGTCACACAATGACGATCACACCATCACCATCACACAATCACGACCACACAATCACGATCACACAATCACGATCACACAATCACGTTCACACAATCACAAACACATTCGCGATCACTCGATCACGATCACACGATCACGATCACACAATCACAATCACACAATCAAGGTCACACAATGACGATCACACCATCACCATCACACAATCACGACCACTCAATCACGATCACTCGATCGCGATCACACGATCACGATCACACAATCACAATCACACAATCAAGGTCACACAATGACGATCACACCATCACCATCACACAATCACGACCACTCAATCACGATCACACAATCACGATCACACAATCACGATCACACAATCACGATCACACAATCACGTTCACACAATCACAAACACAGAGTCGCGATCACACGATCACGATCACACAACCACGATCACACAGTCACGATCACACAATCACGATCACACAGTCACGATCACACAATCAGAGTCACACAATCACAATCACACAACCACAATCACACAATCACACAGTCACAATCCCACAATCACGACCACACAGTCACGATCACACAATCACAATCATACAATCACAATCACACAATCACATTAACACAATCAGACAATCACACAGTCACACAATCACGATCACACAATCACGATCACACAATCACGATCACACAATCACGATCACACAATCACGATCACACAATCACGATCACACAATCACGATCACACAATCACAATCACACAATCACAATCACACAATCAAAATCACACAATCACAATCACACAATCCAGGTCACACAATGACGATCACACAATCACCATCACACAATCTCGACCACACAACCACGATCACACAATCACGTTCACACAATCACAAACACACAGTCGCGATCACTCGATCACGATCACACAATCACGATCACACAATCACAATCACACAATCAAGGTCACACAATGACGATCACACCATCACCATCACACAATCACGAGCACACAAACACGATCACACAAACACGATCACACGATCACAATCACACAATCACAAACACACAGTCGCGATCACACGATCACGATCACACGATCGCGATCACACGATCGCGATCACACGATCACGATCACACGATCACGATCACACAATCACAATCACACAATCAAGGTCACACAATGACGATCACACCATCACCATCACACAATCACGACCACACAATCACGATCACACAATCACGATCACACAATCACGATCACACAAACACGATCACACGATCACAATCACACAATCACAAACACACAGTCGCGATCACACGATCACGATCACACGATCACGATCACACGATCACGATCACACAATCACAATCACACAATCACGATCACACAATCACAATCACACAATCACAATCACACAATCACAATCACACAATCACAATCACACAATCACAATCACACAATCACAATCACACAATCACAATCACGATCACACAGTCACGAACACACCATCACGATCACACAATCAAGGTCACACAATGACGATCACACCATCACCATCACACAATCACGACCACACAATCACGATCACACAATCACGATCACACAATCACGTTCACACAATCACAAACACACAGTCGCGATCACTCGATCACGATCACACAATCACGATCACACAATCACGAACACACAATCACGATCACACAATCACAATCACACAATCACAATATCACAATCGCAATCACACAATCACAATATCACAATCAGACAATCACACAATCACGCTCACACTATCACGATCACACAATCACGATCACACAATCACGATCACACAATCACGATCACACAATCACGATCACACAATCATGATCACACGATCACAATCACACAATCACAAACACACAGTCGCGATCACACGATCACGATCACACGATCACGATCACACGATCACGATCACACGATCGCGACCACACAATCACAATCACACAAACACGATCACACGATCACAATCACACAATCACAAACACACAGTCGCGATCACACGATCACGATCACACGATCACGATCACACGATCACGATCACACGATCGCGACCACACAATCACAATCACACAATCACAATCACACAATCAAGGTCACACAATGACGATCACACCATCACCATCACACAACCACGACCACACAATCACGATCACACAATCACGATCACACAATCACGATCACACAATCACAATCACACAATCACAATCACACAATCAAGGTCACACAATGACGATCACACAATCACCATCACACAATCACGATCACACAATCACAATCACACAATCACGATCACACAATCACGATCACACAATCACGATCACACAAACACGATCACACGATCACAATCACACAATCACAAACACACAGTCGCGATCACACGATCACGATCACACGATCACGATCACACGATCACGATCACACGATCG
Organism: Megachile rotundata; assembly: GCF_050947335.1. NCBI lineage: Eukaryota > Metazoa > Arthropoda > Insecta > Hymenoptera > Megachilidae > Megachile > Megachile rotundata. The sequence goes on from NC_134993.1 coordinate 136,340, forward strand.
CGACCACACAATCACAATCACACAATCACAATCACACAATCAAGGTCACACAATGACGATCACACCATCACCATCACACAACCACGACCACACAATCACGATCACACAATCACGATCACACAATCACGATCACACGATCACGATCACACGATCACGATCACACAATCACAATCACACAATCAAGGTCACACAATGACGATCACACAATCACCATCACACAATCACGATCACACAATCACAAACACACAGTCGCGATCACTCGATCACGATCACACAATCACGATCACACAGTCACTATCACACAATCACAATCACACAATCACAATATCACAATCGCAATCACACAATCACAATAACACAATCAGACAATCACACAATCACACAATCACACAATCACGATCACACAATCATGATCACACAATCACGATCACACAATCACGATCACACAATCACGATCACACAATCACAATCACACAATCAAGGTCACACAATGACGATCACACAATCACCATCACACAATCACGATCACACAATCACGATCACACAATCACGATCACACAATCACAAACACACAGTCGCGATCACACGATCACGATCACACAATCACGATCACACAGTCACGATCACACAATCGCAATCACACAATCACGATCACACAATCACAATCACAATCACGATCACACAGTCACGATCACACCATCACGATCACACGATCACCATCACACAATCACGATCACACAATCACAATCACACAATGACGATCACACCATCACCATCACACAATCACGACCACACAATCACGATCACACAATCACGATCACACAATCACGTTCACACAATCACAAACACACAAACACGATCACACGATCACAATCACACAATCACAAACACACAGTCGCGATCACACGATCACGATCACACGATCACGATCACACGATCACGATCACACGATCACGATCACACAATCACAATCACACAATCGTTACCACACAATCACGATCACACAATCACCATCACACAATCAAGGCCACACAATGACGATCACACAATCACCATCACACAATCACAATCACACAATCACGATCACACAATCACGATCACACAATCACGATCACACAATCACGATCACACAATCACGATCACACAATCACGATCACACAATCACGATCACACAATCACGATCACACAATCACGATCACACAATCACGATCACACAATCACGATCACACAATCACGATCACACAATCACGATCACACAATCACGATCACACAATCACGATCACACAATCACGATCACACAATCACGATCACACAATCACGATCACACAATCACGATCACACAATCACGATCACACAATCACGATCACACAATCACGATCACACAATCACAATCACACATAATCACAATATCACAATCGCAATCACACAATCACAATATCACAATCAGACAATCACACAATCACACAATCACACAATCACACAATCACGCTCACACTATCACGATCACACAATCACGATCACACAATCACGATCACATAATCGCGATCACACAATCACGATCACACAATCACGATCACACAATCACGATCACACAATCACCATCACACAATCACCATCACACAATCACAATCACACAATCAAGGTCACACAATGACGATCACACAATCACCATCACACAATCACGACCACTCAATCACGATCACACAATCACGATCACACAATCACGATCACACAATCACGTTCACACAATCACAATCACACAATCAAAATCACACAATCACAATCACACAATCAAGGTCACACAATGACGATCACACAATCACCATCACACAATCTCGACCACACAATCACGATCACACAATCACGATCACACAATCACGTTCACACAATCACAAACACACAGTCGCGATAACTCGATCACGATCACACAATCACGATCACACAATCACGATCACTCAATCACAATCACACAATCACAAACACACAGTCGCGATCACACGATCACGATCACACGATCACGATCACACGATCACGATCACACAATCACAATCAGACAATCGTTATCACACAATCACGATCACACAATCACGATCACACAATCACGATCACTCAATCACAATCACACAATCACAAACACACAGTCGCGATCACACGATCACGATCACACAATCACCATCACACAATCACAATCACACAATCAAGGTCACACAATGACGATCACACAATCACCATCACACAATCACGATCACACAATCACAATCACACAATCACGATCACACAATCACGATCACACAATCACGATCACACAAACACGATCACACGATCACAATCACACAATCACAAACACACAGTCTTGATCACACGATCACGATCACACGATCACGATCACACGATCACGATCACACGATCGCGATCACACGATCACGATCGCACGATCACGATCACACGATCACGATCACACAATCACAATCACACAATCAAGGTCACACAATGACGATCACACTATCGCCATCACACAAAAACGACCACACAATCACGATCACACAATCACGATCACACAATCACGATCACACAATGACGATCACACGATCACGATCACACGATCACGATCACACGATCACGATCACACGATCACGATCACACAATCACAATCACACAATCAAGGTCACACAATGACGATCACACAATCACCATCACACAATCACGATCACACAATCACAAACACACAGTCGCGATCACTCGATCACGATCACACAATCACGATCACACAGTCACTATCACACAATCACAATCACACAATCACAATATCACAATCGCAATCACACAATCACAATAACACAATCAGACAATCACACAATCACACAATCACACAATCACGATCACACAATCATGATCACACAATCACGATCACACAATCACGATCACACAATCACGATCACACAATCACAATCACACAATCAAGGTCACACAATGACGATCACACAATCACCATCACACAATCACGATCACACAATCACGATCACACAATCACGATCACACAATCACAAACACACAGTCGCGATCACACGATCACGATCACACAATCACGATCACACAGTCACGATCACACAATCGCAATCACACAATCACGATCACACAATCACAATCACAATCACGATCACACAGTCACGATCACACCATCACGATCACACGATCACCATCACACAATCACGATCACACAATCACAATCACACAATGACGATCACACCATCACCATCACACAATCACGACCACACAATCACGATCACACAATCACGATCACACAATCACGTTCACACAATAACAAACACACAGTCGCGATCACTCGATCACGATCACACAATCATGATCACACAGTCACGATCACACAATCACAATCACACAATCACAATGTCACAATCGCAATCACACAATCACAATAACACAATCAGACAATCACACAATCACACAATCACACAATCACGATCACACAATCATGATCACACAATCACGATCACACAATCACGATCACACAATCACGATCACACAATCACGATCACACAATCACCATCACACAATCACGGTCACTCAATCACAATCACACAATCACGATCACTCAATCACAATCACACAATCACAAACACACAGTCGCGATCACACGATCACGATCACACGATCACGATCACACAATCACAATCACACAATCAACGCCACACAATGACGATCACACAATCACCATCACACAATCTCGACAACACAATCACGATCACACAATCACGATCACACAATCACGTTCACACAATCACAAACACACAGTCCCGACCACTCGATCACGATCACACAATCACGATCACACAATCACAATCACACAATCACAATATCACAATCGCAATCACACAATCACAATAACACAATCAGACAATCACACAATGACACAATCACACAATCACACAATCACACAATCACGATCACACAATCATGATCACACAATCACGATCACACAATCACGATCACACAATCACGATCACACAATCACGATCACACAATCACCATCACACAATCACCATCACACAATCACAATCACACAATCAAGGTCACACAATGACGATCACACAATCTCCATCACACAATCACGACCACTCAATCACGATCACACAATCACGTTCACACAATCACAAACACAGAGTCGCGATCACACGATCACGATCACACAATCACGAGCACACAGTCACGATCACACAATCACGATCACACAGTCACGATCACACAATCAGAGTCACACATTTACAATCACACAACCACAATCACACAATCACACAGTCACAATCCCACAATCACGATCACACAATCACGACCACACAGTCACGACCACACAATCACAATCATACAATCACAATCACACAATCACATTAACACAATCAGACAATCTCACAGTCACACAATCACGATCACACAATCACGATCACACAATCACGATCACACAATCACGATCACATAATCACGATCACACAATCACGATCACACAATCACGATCACACAGTCACAATCACACGATCACAATCACACAATCAAAATCACACAATCACAATCACACCATCAAGGTCACACAATGACGATCACACAATCACCATCACACAATCACGATCACACAATCACGTTCACACAATCACAAACACACAGTCGCGATCACTCGATCACGATCACACAATTACGATCACACAGTCACGATCACACAATCACAATCGCACAATCACGATCACACAATCACGATCACACAATCACGATCACACAATCACCATTACACAATCACGATCACACAATCACCATCACACAATCACAATCACACAATCAAGGTCACACAATGACGATCACACAATCACCATCACACAACCACGACCACACAATCACGATCACACAATCACGCTCACGCAATCACGATCACACAATCACGACCACACAATGACGATCACACAATCACGATCACACAATCACAAACACACAGTCGCGATCACACTATCACGATCACACAATCACAGTCACACAATCACAATCACACAATCACACAATCACAATCACAATCACGATCACACAGTCACGAACACACCATCACGATCACACAATCAAGGTCACACAATGACGATCACACAATCACCATCACACAATCACGATCAGACAATCACAATCACACAATCACGATCACACAATCACGATCACATAATCACAATCACACAATCACAAACACACAGTCGCGATCACTCGATCACGATCACACGATCACGATCACACAATCACAATCACACAATCAAGGTCACACAATGACGATCACACCATCACCATCACACAATCACGACCACACAATCACGATCACACAATCACAATCACACAAACACAATATCACAATCGCAATCACACAATCACAATATCACAATCAGACAATCCCACAATCACAAAATCACACAGTCACAATCCCACAATCACGATCACACAATCACGATCACACAATCACAATCACACAATCACAATCACTCAATCACAATCACACAATCACACTGTCACAATCCCACAATCACGATCACATAATCACGATCACACAGTCACGATCACACGATCACGATCACACAATAACAATCACACAATCACAATCACACAATCACGAGCACACAATCACGATCACACAATCACCATCACACAATCACGATCACACAATCACGATCACATAATCACAATCACACAATCACGATCACACAATCACGATCACACAACCACGACCACACAATCACGATCACACAATCACGATCATACAATCACGTTCACACAATCGCAAACACACAGTCGCGATCACACTATCACGATCACACAATCACAGTCACACAATCACAATCACACAATCACAATCACAATCACGATCACACAGTCACGAACACACCATCACGATCACACAATCAAGGTCACACAATGACGATCACACAATCACCATCACAAAACCACGATCACTCAATCACAATCACACAATCACAAACACACAGTCGCGATCACTCGATCACGATCACACAATCACGATCACACAATCACAATCACACAATCAAGGTCACACAATGACGATCACACCATCACCATCACACAATCACGACCACACAATCACGATCACACAAACACGATCACACGATCACAATCACACAATCACAAACACACAGTCGCGATCACACGATCACGATCACACGATCGCGATCACACGATCACGATCACACGATCGCGATCACACGATCGCGATCACACGATCATGATCACACGATCACGATCACACAATCACAATCACACAATCAAGGTCACACAATGACGATCACACCATCACCATCACACAATCACGACCACACAATCACGATCACACAATCACGATCACACAATCACGATCACACAAACACGATCACACGATCACAATCACACAATCACAAACACACAGTCGCGATCACACGATCACGATCACACGATCACGATCACACGATCACGATCACACGATCACGATCACACGATCACGATCACACGATCACGATCACACAATCACAATCACACAATCGTTACCACACAATCACGATCACACAATCACCATCACACAATCAAGGCCACACAATGACGATCACACAATCACCATCACACAATCACAATCACACAATCACAATCACACAATCACGATCACACAATCACGATCACACAATCACGATCACACAATCACGATCACACAATCACGATCACACAATCACGATCACACAATCACGATCACACAATCACGATCACACAATCACGATCACACAATCACGATCACACAATCACGATCACACAATCACGATCACACAATCACGATCACACAATCACGATCACACAACCACGATCACACAACCACGATCACACAATCACGATCACACAATCACGATCACACAATCACAATCACACAATCACAATCACACAATCACAATCACGCAATCACAATCACACAATCACAATCACACAATCACAATCACACAATCACAATCACACAATCACAATCACGATCACACAGTCACGAACACACCATCACGATCACACAATCAAGGTCACACAATGACGATCACACCATCACCATCACACAATCACGACCACACAATCACGATCACACAATCACGTTCACACAATCACAAACACACAGTCGCGATCACTCGATCACGATCACACAATCACGATCACACAATCACGATCACACAATCACAATCACACAATCACAATATCACAATCGCAATCACACAATCACAATATCACAATCAGACAATCACACAATCACACAATCACGCTCACACTATCACGATCACACAATCACGATCACACAATCACGATCACACAATCGCGATCACACAATCACGATCACACAATCACGATCACACAATCACGATCACACAATCACGATCACACAATCACCATCACACAATCACCATCACACAATCACAATCACACAATCAAGGTCACACAATGACGATCACACAATCACCATCACACTATCACGACCACTCAATCACGATCACACAATCACGATCACACAATCACGATCACACAATCACGTTCACACAATCACAAACACAGAGTCGCGATCACACGATCACGATCACACAATCACAATCACACAGTCACGATCACACAATCACAATCACACAATCACGATCACACAATCACAATCACAATCACGATCACACAGTCACGATCACACCATCACGATCACACGATCACCATCACACAATCACGATCACACAATCACAATCACACAATGACGATCACACCATCACCATCACACAATCACGACCACACAATCACGATCACACAATCACGATCACACAATCACGATCATACAATCACGTTCACACAATAACAAACACACAGTCGCGATCACTCGATCACGATCACACAATCACGATCACATAATCACGATCACACAATCACGATCACACAATCACGATCACACAATCACGATCACACTATCACGATCACACAATCACAGTCACACAATCACAATCACACAATCACAATCACAATCACGATCACACAGTCACGATCACACAATCACGATCACACGATCACGATCACACAATCACAATCACACAATCGTTATCACACAATCACGATCACACAATCACCATCACACAATCGAGGCCACACAATGACGATCACACAATCACCATCACACAATCACAATCACACAATCACGATCACACAATCACGATCACACAATCACGATCACACAATCACGATCACACAATCACGATCACACAATCACGATCACACAATCACAATCACACAATGACGATCACACCATCACCATCACACAATCACGACCACACAATCACGATCACACAATCACGATCACACAATCACGATCACACATTCACGATCACACAATCACGATCACACAATCACGATCACACAACCACGATCACACAATCACGATCACACAATCACGATCACACAATCACAATCACACAATCACAATCACACAATCACAATCACACAATCGCAATCACACAATCACAATCACAAAATCACAATCACACAATCACAATCACACAATCAGAATCACACAATCACAATCACACAATCACAATCACGATCACACAGTCACGAACACACCATCACGATCACACAATCAAGGTCACACAATGACGATCACACCATCACCATCACACAATCACGACCACACAATCACGATCACACAATCACGATCACACAATCACGTTCACACAATCACAAACACACAGTCGCGATCACTCGATCACGATCACACAATCACGAACACACAATCACGATCACACAATCACAATCACACAATCACAATATCACAATCGCAATCACACAATCACAATATCACAATCAGACAATCACACAATCACGCTCACACTATCACGATCACACAATCACGATCACACAATCACGATCACACAATCACGATCACACAATCACGATCACACAATCACGATCACACAATCACGATCACACAATCACCATCACACAATCACCATCACACAATCACAATCACACAATCAAGGTCACACAATGACGATCACACAATCACCATCACACAATCACGACCACTCAATCACGATCACACAATCACGATCACACAATCACGATCACACAATCACAATCACACAATCACAATCACACAATCAAAATCACGCAATCACAATCACACAATCAAGGTCACACAATGACGATCACACAATCACCATCACACAATCTCGACCACACAATCACGATCACACAATCACGATCACACAATCACGTTCACACAATCACAAACACACAGTCGCGATAACTCGATCACGATCACACAATCACGATCACACAATCACGATCACTCAATCACAATCACACAATCACAAACACACAGTCGCGATCACACGATCACGATCACACGATCACGATCACACGATCACGATCACACAATCACAATCAGACAATCGTTATCACACAATCACGATCACACAATCACGATCACACAATCACAATCACACAATCACAATCACACAATCAAGGTCACACAATGACGATCACACAATCACCATCACACAATCACGATCACACAATCACAATCACACAATCACGATCACACAATCACGATCACACAATCACGATCACACAAACACGATCACACGATCACAATCACACAATCACAAACACACAGTCGCGATCACACGATCACGATCACACGATCACGATCACACGATCACGATCACACGATCGCGATCACACGATCACGATCGCACGATCACGATCACACGATCACGATCACACAATCACAATCACACAATCAAGGTCACACAATGACGATCACACCATCACCATCACACAACCACGACCACACAATCACGATCACACAATCACGATCACACAATCACGATCACACAATCACGATCACACGATCACGATCACACGATCACGATCACACAATCACAATCACACAATCAAGGTCACACAATGACGATCACACAATCACCATCACACAATCACGATCACACAATCACAAACACACAGTCGCGATCACTCGATCACGATCACACAATCACGATCACACAGTCACTATCACACAATCACAATCACACAATCACAATATCACAATCGCAATCACACAATCACAATAACACAATCAGACAATCACACAATCACACAATCACACAATCACACAATCACGATCACACAATCATGATCTCACAATCACGATCACACATTCACGATCACACAATCACGATCACACAATCACAATCACACAATCAAGGTCACACAATGACGATCACACAATCACCATCACACAATCACGATCACACAATCACGATCACACAATCACGATCACACAATCACAAACACACAGTCGCGATCACACGATCACGATCACACAATCACGATCACACAGTCACGATCACACAATCGCAATCACACAATCACGATCACACAATCACAATCACAATCACGATCACACAGTCACGATCACACCATCACGATCACACGATCACCATCACACAATCACGATCACACAATCACAATCACACAATGACGATCACACCATCACCATCACACAATCACGACCACACAATCACGATCACACAATCACGATCACACAATCACGTTCACACAATAACAAACACACAGTCGCGATCACTCGATCACGATCACACAATCATGATCACACAGTCACGATCACACAATCACAATCACACAATCACAATGTCACAATCGCAATCACACAATCACAATAACACAATCAGACAATCACACAATCACACAATCACACAATCACGATCACACAATCATGATCACACAATCACGATCACACAATCACGATCACACAATCACGATCACACAATCACGATCACACAATCACCATCACACAATCACGATCACTCAATCACAATCACACAATCACGATCACTCAATCACAATCACACAATCACAAACACACAGTCGCGATCACACGATCACGATCACACGATCACGATCACACAATCACAATCACACAATCAACGCCACACAATGACGATCACACAATCACCATCACACAATCTCGACAACACAATCACGATCACACAATCACGATCACACAATCACGTTCACACAATCACAAACACACAGTCCCGACCACTCGATCACGATCACACAATCACGATCACACAGTCACGATCACACAATCACAATCACACAATCACAATATCACAATCGCAATCACACAATCACAATAACACAATCAGACAATCACACAATGACACAATCACACAATCACACAATCACACAATCACGATCACACAATCATGATCACACAATCACGATCACACAATCACGATCACACAATCACGATCACACAATCACGATCACACAATCACCATCACACAATCACCATCACACAATCACAATCACACAATCAAGGTCACACAATGACGATCACACAATCTCCATCACACAATCACGACCACTCAATCACGATCACACAATCACGTTCACACAATCACAAACACAGAGTCGCGATCACACGATCACGATCACACAATCACGATCACACAGTCACGATCACACAATCACGATCACACAGTCACGATCACACAATCAGAGTCACACATTTACAATCACACAACCACAATCACACAATCACACAGTCACAATCCCACAATCACGATCACACAATCACGACCACACAGTCACGACCACACAATCACAATCATACAATCACAATCACACAATCACATTAACACAATCAGACAATCACACAGTCACACAATCACGATCACACAATCACGATCACACAATCACGATCACACAATCACGATCACACAATCACGATCACACAATCACGATCACACAGTCACAATCACACAATCACAATCACACAATCAAAATCACACAATCACAATCACACCATCAAGGTCACACAATGACGATCACACAATCACCATCACACAATCACGATCACACAATCACAATCACAGAATCACGATCACACAATCACGATCACTCAATCACAATCACACAATCACAAACACACAGTCGCGATCACACGATCACGATCACACGACCACGATCACACGATCACGATCACACAATCACAATCACACAATCAAGGCCACACAATGACGATCACACAATCACCATCACACAATCTCGACCACACAATCACGATCACACAATCACGATCACACAATCACGTTCACACAATCACAAACACACAGTCGCGATCACTCGATCACGATCACACAATCACGATCACACAGTCACGATCACACAATCACAATCGCACAATCACGATCACACAATCACGATCACACAATCACGATCACACAATCACCATCACACAATCACGATCACACAATCACGATCACACAATCACCATAACACAATCACAATCACACAATCAAGGTCACACAATGACGATCACACAATCACCATCACACAACCACGACCACACAATCACGATCACACAATCACGCTCACGCAATCACGATCACACAATCACGACCACACAATCACGATCACACAATCACGATCACACAATCACAAACACACAGTCGCGATCACACTATCACGATCACACAATCACAGTCACACAATCACAATCACACAATCACACAATCACAATCACAATCACGATCACACAGTCACGAACACACCATCACGATCACACAATCAAGGTCACACAATGACGATCACACAATCACCATCACACAATCACGATCAGACAATCACAATCACACAATCACGATCACACAATCACGATCACACAATCACAATCACACAATCACAAACACACAGTCGCGATCACTCGATCACGATCACACGATCACGATCACACAATCACAATCACACAATCAAGGTCACACAATGACGATCACACCATCACCGTCACACAATCACGACCACACAATCACGATCACACAATCACAATCACACAATCACAATATCACAATCGCAATCACACAATCACAATATCACAATCAGACAATCCCACAATCACAAAATCACACAGTCACAATCCCACAATCACGATCACACAATCACGATCACACAATCACAATCACACAATCACAATCACACAATCACAATCACACAATCACACTGTCACAATCCCACAATCACGATCACATAATCACGATCACACAGTCACGATCACACGATCACGATCACACAATAACAATCACACAATCACAATCACACAATCACGAGGACACAATCACGATCACACAATCACCATCACACAATCACGATCACACAATCACGATCACATAATCACAATCACACAATCACGATCACACAATCACGATCACACAACCACGACCACACAATCACGATCACACAATCACGATCATACAATCACGTTCACACAATCGCAAACACACAGTCGCGATCACACTATCACGATCACACAATCACGATCACACAATCAGAGTCACACAATCACAATCACACAACCACAATCACACAATCACACAGTCACAATCCCACAATCACGACCACACAGTCACGATCACACAATCACAATCATACAATCACAATCACACAATCACATTAACACAATCAGACAATCACACAGTCACACAATCACGATCACACAATCACGATCACACAATCACGATCACACAATCACGATCACACAATCACGATCACACAATCACGATCACACAATCACGATCACACAATCACAATCACACAATCACAATCACACAATCAAAATCACACAATCACAATCACACAATCAAGGTCACACAATGACGATCACACAATCACCATCACACAATCTCGACCACACAATCACGATCACACAATCACGTTCACACAATCACGATCACTCAATCACAATCACACAATCGTTATCACACAATCACGATCACACAATCACGATCACACAATCACAATCACACAATCACAATCACACAATCAAGGTCACACAATGACGATCACACAATCACCACCACACAATCACGATCACACAATCACAATCATACAATCACAATCACACAATCACATTAACACAATCAGACAATCACACAGTCACACAATCACGATCACACAATCACGATCACACAATCACGATCACACAATCACGATCACACAATCACGATCACACAATCACGATCACACAATCACGATCACACAATCACAATCACACAATCACAATCACACAATCAAAATCACACAATCACAATCACACAATCAAGGTCACACAATGACGATCACACAATCACCATCACACAATCTCGACCACACAATCACGATCACACAATCACGTTCACACAATCACGATCACTCAATCACAATCACACAATCGTTATCACACAATCACGATCACACAATCACGATCACACAATCACAATCACACAATCACAATCACACAATCAAGGTCACACAATGACGATCACACAATCACCATCACACAATCACGATCACACAATCACAATCACACAATGACGATCACACAATCACCATCACACAATCACGACCACACAATCACGATCACACAATCACGATCACACAATCACGTTCACACAATAACAAACACACAGTCGCGATCACTCGATCACGATCACACAATCATGATCACACAGTCACGATCACACAATCACAATCACACAATCCCAATGTCACAATCGCAATCACACAATCACAATAACACAATCACACAATCACACAATCACGATCACACAATCATGATCACACAATCACGATCACACAATCACGATCACACAATCACGATCACACAATCACGATCACACAATCGCCATCACACAATCACGATCACTCAATCACAATCACACAATCACGATCACTCAATCACAATCACACAATCACAAACACACAGTCGCGATCACACGATCACGATCACACGATCACGATCACACGATCACGATCACACAATCACAATCACACAATCAACGCCACACAATGACGATCACACAATCACCATCACACAATCTCGACAACACAATCACGATCACACAATCACGATCACACAATCACGTTCACACAATCACAAACACACAGTCCCGACCACTCGATCACGATCACACAATCACGATCACACAGTCACGATCACACAATCACAATCACACAATCACAATATCACAATCGCAATCACACAATCACAATAACACAATCAGACAATCACACAATCACACAATCACACAATCACGATCACACAATCATGATCACACAATCACGATCACACAATCACGATCACACAATCACGATCACACAATCACGATCACACAATCACCATCACACAATCACCATCACACAATCACAATCACACAATCAAGGTCATACAATGACGATCACACAATCTCCATCACACAATCACGACCACTCAATCACGATCACACAATCACGTTCACACAATCACAAACACAGAGTCGCGATCACACGATCACGTTCACACAATCACGATCACACAGTCACGATCACACAATCACGATCACACAGTCACGATCACACAATCAGAGTCACACATTTACAATCACACAACCACAATCACACAATCACAGTCACAATCCCACAATCACGATCACACAATCACGACCACACAGTCACGATCACACAATCACAATCATACAATCACAATCACACAATCACATTAACACAATCAGACAATCACACAGTCACACAATCACGATCACACAATCACGATCACACAATCACGATCACTCAATCACGATCACACAATCACGACCACACAATCACGATCACACAATCACGATCACACAGTCACAATCACACAATCAAGGCCACACAATGGCGATCACACAATCACCATCACACAATCTCGACCACACAATCACGATCACACAATCACGATCACACAATCACGTTCACACAATCACAAACACACAGTCGCGATCACTCGATCACGATCACACAATCACGATCACACAGTCACGATCACACAATCACAATCGCACAATCAAGGCCACACAATGGCGATCACACAATCACCATCACACAATCTCGACCACACAATCACGATCACACAGTCACGTTCACACAATCACAAACACACAGTCGCGATCACTCGATCACGATCACACAATCACGATCACACAGTCACGATCACACAATCACAAGCGCACAATCACGATCACACAATCACGATCACACAATCACGATCACACAGTCACCATCACACAATCACGATCACAGAATCACGATCACACAATCACCATCACACAATCACAATCACACAATCAAGGTCACACAATGACGATCACACAATCACCATCACACAACCACGACCACACAATCACGATCACACAATCACGCTCACGCAATCACGATCACACAATCACGACCACACAATCACGATCACACAATCACGATCACACAATCACGATCACACAATCACGATCACACAATCACGATCACACAATCACGACCACACAATCACGATCACACAATCACGATCACACAACCACGATCACACAATCACGATCACACAATCACGATCACACAATCACGATCACACAATCACAATCACACAATCACACAATCACAATCACACAATCACAATCACACAATCACAATCACACAATCACAATCACACAATCACAATCACACAATCACGATCACACAATCACGATCACACAATCACGATCACACAATCACGATCACACAATCACGACCACACAATCACGATCACACAATCACGATCACACAACCACGATCACACAATCACGATCACACAATCACGATCACACAATCACGATCACACAATCACGATCACACAATCACACAATCACAATCACACAATCACAATCACACAATCACAATCACACAATCACAATCACACAATCACAATCACACAATCACAATCACACAATCACAATCACACAATCACAATCACACAACCACAATCACACAATCACAATCACAATCACGATCACACAGTCACGAACACACCATCACGATCACACAATCAAGGTCACACAATGACGATCACACAATCACCATCACACAATCACGATCAGACAATCACAATCACACAATCACGATCACACAATCACGATCACACAATCACAATCACACAATCAAGGTCACACAATGACGATCACACCATCACCATCACACAATCACGACCACACAATCACGATCACACAATCACGATCACACAATCACGTTCACACAATCACAAACACACAGTCGCGATCACTCGATCACGATCACACGATCACGATCACACAATCACAATCACACAATCAAGGTCACACAATGACGATCACACCATCACCATCACACAATCACGACCACTCAATCACGATCACACAATCACGATCACACAATCACGATCACACAATCACGTTCACACAATCACAAACACAGAGTCGCGATCACACGATCACGATCACACAACCACGATCACACAGTCACGATCACACAATCACGATCACACAGTCACGATCACACAATCAGAGTCACACAATCACAATCACACAACCACAATCACACAATCACACAGTCACAATCCCACAATCACGACCACACAGTCACGATCATACAATCACAATCATACTATCACAATCACACAATCACATTAACACAATCAGACAATCACACAGTCACACAATCACGATCACACAATCACGATAACACAATCACGATCACACAATCACGATCACACAATCACGATCACACAATCACGATCACACAATCACGATCACACAATCACAATCACACAATCACAATCACACAATCAAAATCACACAATCACAATCACACAATCAAGGTCACACAATGACGATCACACAATCACCATCACACAATCTCGACCACACAATCACGATCACACAATCACGTTCACACAATCACAAACACACAGTCGCGATCACTCGATCACGATCACACAATCACGATCACACAATCACGATCACTCAATCACAATCACACAATCGTTATCACACAATCACGATCACACAATCACGATCACACAATCACAATCACACAATCCCAATCACACAATCAAGGTCACACAATGACGATCACACAATCACCATCACACAATCACGATCACTCAATCACAATCACACAATCACAAACACACAGTCGCGATCACACGATCACGATCACACAATCACAGTCACACAATCACAATCACACAATCACAATCACAATCACGATCACAAAGTCACGATCACACAATCACGATCACACGATCACGATCACACAATCACAATCACACAATCGTTGTCACACAATCACGATCACACAATCACCATCACACAATCAAGGCCACACAATGACGATCACACAATCACCATCACACAATCACAATCACACAATCACACTGTCACAATCCCACAATCACGATCACATAATCACGATCACACAGTCACGATCACACGATCACGATCACACAATAACAATCACACAATCACAATCACACAATCACGAGCACACAATCACGATCACACAATCACGATCACACAATCACGATCACACAATCACGATCACACAATCACGATCACACAATCACGATCACACAATCACGATCACACTATCACGATCACACAATCACGATCACACAATCACGATCACACAATCACGATCACACAATCACGATCACACAATCACGATCACACAACCACGATCACACAATCACGATCACACAATCACGATCACACAATCACGATCACACAATCACAATCACACAATCACACAATCACAATCACACAATCACAATCACACAATCACAATCACACAATCACAATCACACAATCACAATCACACAATCACAATCGCACAATCACAATCACACAATCACAATCACACAATCACAATCACAATCACGATCACACAGTCACGAACACACCATCACGATCACACAATCAAGGTCACACAATGACGATCACACAATCACCATCACACAATCACGATCAGACAATCACAATCACACAATCACGATCACACAATCACGATCACACAATCACAATCACACAATCAAGGTCACACAATGGCGATCACACCATCACCATCACACAATCACGACCACACAATCACGATCACACAATCACGATCACACAATCACGTTCACACAATCACAGACACACAGTCGCGATCACTCGATCACGATCACACGATCACGATCACACAATCACAATCACACAATCAAGGTCTCACAATGACGATCACACCATCACCATCACACAATCACGACCACTCAATCACGATCACACAATCACGATCACACAATCGCGATCACACAATCACGTTCACACAATCACAAGCACAGAGTCGCGATCACACGATCACGATCACACAACCACGATCACACAGTCACGATCACACAATCACGATCACACAGTCACGATCACACAATCAGAGTCACACAATCACAATAACACAACCACAATCACACAATCACACAGTCACAATCCCACAATCACGACCACACAGTCACGATCACACAATCACAATCATACAATCACAATCACACAATCACATTAACACAATCAGACAATCACACAGTCACACAATCACGATCACAAAATCACGATCACACAATCACGATCACACAATCACGATCACACAATCACGATCACACAATCACGATCACACAATCACGATCACACAATCACAATCACACAATCACAATCACACAATCACGATCACACAATCACGATCACACAATCACAATCACACAATCACAATCACACAATCAAGGTCACACAATGACGATCACACAATCACCATCACACAATCACGATCACACAATCACAATCACACAATCACGATCACACAATCACGATCACACAATCACGATCACACAATCACGATCACACAAACACGATCACACGATCACAATCACACAATCACAAACACACAGTCGCGATCACACGATCACGATCACACGATCACGATCACACGATCGCGATCACACGATCGCGACCACACAATCACGATCACACAATCACGATCACACAATCACGATCACACAAACACGATCACACGATCACAATCACACAATCACAAACACACAGTCGCGATCACACGATCACGATCACACGATCACGATCACACAATCACAATCACACAATCAAGGCCACACAATGACGATCACACAATCACCATCACACAATCACAATCACACAATCACAATCACACAATCACACTGTCACAATCCCACAATCACGATCACATAATCACGATCACACAGTCACGATCACACGATCACGATCACACAATAACAATCACACAATCACAATCACACAATCACGAGCACACAATCACGATCACACAATCACAATCACACAATCAAGGCCACACAATGACGATCACACAATCACCATCACACAATCACAATCACACAATCACAATCACACAATCACACTGTCACAATCCCACAATCACGATCACATAATCACGATCACACAGTCACGATCACACGATCACGATCACACAATAACAATCACACAATCACAATCACACAATCACGAGCACACAATCACGATCACACAATCACGATCACACAATCACGATCACACAATCACGATCACACAATCACGATCACACAATCACGATCACACAATCACGATCACACTATCACGATCACACAATCACGATCACACAATCACGATCACACAATCACGATCACACAATCACGATCACACAATCACGATCACACAACCACGATCACACAATCACGATCACACAATCACGATCACACAATCACGATCACACAATCACAATCACACAATCACACAATCACAATCACACAATCACAATCACACAATCACAATCACACAATCACAATCACACAATCACAATCACACAATCACAATCGCACAATCACAATCACACAATCACAATCACACAATCACAATCACAATCACGATCACACAGTCACGAACACACCATCACGATCACACAATCAAGGTCACACAATGACGATCACACCATCACCATCACACAATCACGACCACACAATCACGATCACACAATCACGATCACACAATCACGATCACACAAACACGATCACACGATCACAATCACACAATCACAAACACACAGTCGCGATCACACGATCACGATCACACGATCACGATCACACAATCACAATCACACAATCAAGGTCACACAATGACGATCACACAATCACCATCACACAATCTCGACCACACAATCACGATCACACAATCACGTTCACACAATCACAAACACACAGTCGCGATCACTCGATCACGATCACACAATCACGATCACACAATCACGATCACTCAATCACAATCACACAATCGTTATCACACAATCACGATCACACAATCACGATCACACAATCACAATCACACAATCACAATCACACAATCAAGGTCACACAATGACGATCACACAATCACCATCACACAATCACGATCACACAATCACAATCACACAATCACGATCACACAATCACGATCACACAACCACGATCACACAACCACGATCACACAATCACGATCACACAATCACGATCACACAATCACGATCACACAACCACGATCACACAACCACGATCACACAATCACGATCACACAATCACGATCACACAATCACGTTCACACAATCACAAACACACAGTCGCGATCACTCGATCACGATCACACAATCACGATCACACAATCACGATCACTCAATCACAATCACACAATCGTTATCACACAATCACGATCACACAATCACGATCACACAATCACAATCACACAATCACAATCACACAATCAAGGTCACACAATGACGATCACACAATCACCATCACACAATCACGATCACTCAATCACAATCACACAATCGTTATCACACGATCACGATCACACGATCACGATCACACGATCGCGATCACACGATCAAGGTCACACAATGACGATCACACCATCACCATCACACAATCACGACCACACAATCACGATCACACAATCACGATCACACAATCACGATCACACAAACACGATCACACGATCACAATCACACAATCACAAACACACAGTCGCGATCACACGATCACGATCACACGATCACGATCACACGATCACGATCACACAATCACAATCACACAATCGTTATCACACAATCACGATCACACAATCACCATCACACAATCAAGGCCACACAATGACGATCACACAATCACCATCACACAATCACAATCACACAATCACGATCACACAATCACGATCACACAATCACGATCACACAATCACGATCACACAATCACGATCACACAATCACGATCACACAATCACGATCACACAATCACGATCACACAATCACGATCACACAATCACGATCACACAATCACCATCACACAATCACGACCACTCAATCACGATCACACAATCACGATCACACAATCACAATCACACAATCACAATCACACAATCAAAATCACACAATCACAATCACACAATCAAGGTCACACAATGTCGATCACACAATCACCATCACACAATCTCGACCACACAATCACGATCACACAATCACGATCACACAATCACGTTCACACAATCACAAACACACAGTCGCGATCACTCGATCACGATCACACGATAACGATCACACGATCACGATCACACAATCACAATCAGACAATCGTTATCACACAATCACGATCACACAATCACGATCACACAATCACAATCACACAATCACACAATCAAGGTCACACAATGACGATCACACAATCACCATCACACAATCACGATCACACAATCACAATCACACAATCACGATCACACAATCACGATCACACAATCACGATCACACAAACACGATCACACGATCACAATCACACAATCACAAACACACAGTCGCGATCACACGATCACGATCACACGATCGCGATCACACGATCACGATCGCACGATCACGATCACACGATCACGATCACACAATCACAATCACACAATCAAGGTCACACAATGACGATCACACCATCACCATCACACAACCACGACCACACAATCACGATCACACAATCACGATCACACAATCACGATCACACGATCACGATCACACGATCACGATCACACGATCACGATCACACAATCACAATCACACAATCAAGGTCACACAATGATGATCACACAATCACCATCACACAATCACGATCACACAATCACAAACACACAGTCGCGATCACTCGATCACGATCACACAATCACGATCACACAGTCACTATCACACAATCACAATCACACAATCACAATATCACAATCGCAATCACACAATCACAATAACACAATCAGACAATCACACAATCACACAATCACACAATCACACAATCACGATCACACAATCATGATCACACAATCACGATCACACAATCACGATCACACAATGACGATCACACAATCACAATCACACAATCAAGGTCACACAATGACGATCACACAATCACCATCACACAATCACGATCACACAATCACGATCACACAATCACGATCACACAATCACAAACACACAGTCGCGATCACACGATCACGATCACACAATCACGATCACACAGTCACGATCACACAATCACAATCACACAATCACGATCACACAATCACAATCACAATCACGATCACACAGTCACGATCACACCATCACGATCACACGATCACCATCACACAATCACGATCACACAATCACAATCACACAATGACGATCACACCATCACCATCACACAATCACGACCACACAATCACGATCACACAATCACGATCACACAATCACGTTCACACAATAACAAACACACAGTCGCGATCGCTCGATCACGATCACACAATCATGATCACACAGTCACGATCACACAATCACAATCACACAATCACAATGTCACAATCGCAATCACACAATCACAATAACACAATCAGACAATCACACAATCACACAATCACACAATCACGATAACACAATCATGATCACACAATCACGATCACACAATCACGATCACACAATCACGATCACACAATCACGATCACACAATCACCATCACACAATCACGATCACTCAATCACAATCACACAATCACGACCACTCAATCACAATCACACAATCACAAACACACAGTCGCGATCACTCGATCACGATCACAAAGTCACGATCACACAATCACGATCACACGATCACGATCACACAATCGTTATCACACAATCACGATCACACAATCACCATCACACAATCAAGGCCACACAATGACGATCACACAATCACCATCACACAATCACAATCACACAATCACAATCACACAATCACACTGTCACAATCCCACAATCACGATCACATAATCACGATCACACAGTCACGATCACACGATCACGATCACACAATAACAATCACACAATCACAATCTCACAATCACGAGCACACAATCACGATCACACAATCACGATCACACAATCACGATCACACAATCACGATCACACAATCACGATCACACAATCACGATCACACAATCACGATCACACAATCACGATCACACAATCACGATCACACAATCACGATGACACAATCACGACCACACAATCACGATCACACCACCACGATCACACAATCACGATCACACAATCACAATCACACAATCACGATCACACAATCACAATCACACAATCACACAATCA
Organism: Megachile rotundata; assembly: GCF_050947335.1. Classification (NCBI taxonomy): domain Eukaryota; kingdom Metazoa; phylum Arthropoda; class Insecta; order Hymenoptera; family Megachilidae; genus Megachile; species Megachile rotundata. Next base: position 160,954 of record NC_134993.1, read on the forward strand.
CAATCACACAATCACAATCACACAATCACAATCACACAATCACAATCACACAATCACAATCACACAATCACAATCACACAATCACAATCACACAATCACAATCACACAATCACAATCACACAATCACAATCACACAATCACAATCACACAATCACAATCACAATCACGATCACACAGTCACGAACACACCATCACGATCACACAATCAAGGTCACACAATGACGATCACACAATCACCATCACACAATCACGATCAGACAATCACAATCACACAATCACGATCACACAATCACGATCACACAATCACAATCACACAATCAAGGTCACACAATGACGATCACACCATCCCCATCACACAATCACGACCACACAATCACGATCACACAATCACGATCACACAATCACGATCACACAATCACAATCACACAATCACAATCACACAATCAAAATCACACAATCACAATCACACAATCAAGGTCACACAATGACGATCACACAATCACCATCACACAATCTCGACCACACAATCACGATCACACAATCACGATCACACAATCACGTTCACACAATCACAAACACACAGTCGCGATCACTCGATCACGATCACACAATCACGATCACACAATCACGATCACACAATCACGATCACTCAATCACAATCACACAATCACAAACACACAGTCGCGATCACACGATCACGATCACACGATAACGATCACACGATCACGATCACACAATCACAATCAGACAATCGTTATCACACAATCACGATCACACAATCACGATCACACAATCACAATCACACAATCACACAATCAAGGTCACACAATGACGATCACACAATCACCATCACACAATCACGATCACACAATCACAATCACACAATCACGATCACACAATCACGATCACACAATCACGATCACACAAACACGATCACACGATCACAATCACACAATCACAAACACACAGTCGCGATCACACGATCACGATCACACGATCACGATCACACGATCGCGATCACACGATCACGATCGCACGATCACGATCACACGATCACGATCACACAATCACAATCACACAATCAAGGTCACACAATGACGATCACACCATCACCATCACACAACCACGACCACACAATCACGATCACACAATCACGATCACACAATCACGATCACACAATCACGATCACACGATCACGATCACACGATCACGATCACACGATCACGATCACACAATCACAATCACACAATCAAGGTCACACAATGATGATCACACAATCACCATCACACAATCACGATCACACAATCACAAACACACAGTCGCGATCACTCGATCACGATCACACAATCACGATCACACAGTCACTATCACACAATCACAATCACACAATCACAATATCACAATCGCAATCACACAATCACAATAACACAATCAGACAATCACACAATCACACAATCACACAATCACACAATCACGATCACACAATCATGATCACACAATCACGATCACACAATCACGATCACACAATGACGATCACACAATCACAATCACACAATCAAGGTCACACAATGACGATCACACAATCACCATCACACAATCACGATCACACAATCACGATCACACAATCACGATCACACAATCACAAACACACAGTCGCGATCACACGATCACGATCACACAATCACGATCACACAATCACGATCACACAATCACAATCACACAATCACGATCACACAATCACAATCACAATCACGATCACACAGTCACGATCACACCATCACGATCACACGATCACCATCACACAATCACGATCACACAATCACAATCACACAATGACGATCACACCATCACCATCACACAATCACGACCACACAATCACGATCACACAATCACGATCACACAATCACGTTCACACAATAACAAACACACAGTCGCGATCGCTCGATCACGATCACACAATCATGATCACACAGTCACGATCACACAATCACCATCACACAATCAAGGCCACACAATGACGATCACACAATCACCATCACACAATCACAATCACACAATCACACTGTCACAATCCCACAATCACGATCACATAATCACGATCACACAGTCACGATCACACGATCACGATCACACAATAACAATCACACAATCACAATCACACAATCACGATCACACAGTCACGATCACACAATCACAATCACACAATCACGATCACACAATCACAATCACAATCACGATCACACAGTCACGATCACACCATCACGATCACACGATCACCATCACACAATCACGATCACACAATCACAATCACACAATGACGATCACACCATCACCATCACACAATCACGACCACACAATCACGATCACACAATCACGATCACACAATCACGTTCACACAATAACAAACACACAGTCGCGATCGCTCGATCACGATCACACAATCATGATCACACAGTCACGATCACACAATCACAATCACACAATCACAATGTCACAATCGCAATCACACAATCACAATAACACAATCAGACAATCACACAATCACACAATCACACAATCACGATAACACAATCATGATCACACAATCACGATCACACAATCACGATCACACAATCACGATCACACAATCACGATCACACAATCACCATCACACAATCACGATCACTCAATCACAATCACACAATCACGACCACTCAATCACAATCACACAATCACAAACACACAGTCGCGATCACTCGATCACGATCACAAAGTCACGATCACACAATCACGATCACACGATCACGATCACACAATCGTTATCACACAATCACGATCACACAATCACCATCACACAATCAAGGCCACACAATGACGATCACACAATCACCATCACACAATCACAATCACACAATCACACTGTCACAATCCCACAATCACGATCACATAATCACGATCACACAGTCACGATCACACGATCACGATCACACAATAACAATCACACAATCACAATCACACAATCACGAGCACACAATCACGATCACACAATCACGATCACACAATCACGATCACACAATCACGATCACACAATCACGATCACACAATCACGATCACACAATCACGATCACACAATCACGATCACACAATCACGATCACACAATCACGATCACACAATCACGACCACACAATCACGATCACACAACCACGATCACACAATCACGATCACACAATCACGATCACACAATCACGATCACACAATCACAATCACACAATCACACAATCTCAATCACACAATCACAATCACACAATCACAATCACACAATCACAATCACACAATCACAATCACACAATCACAATCACACAATCACAATCACACAATCACAATCACACAATCACAATCACACAATCACAATCACACAATCACGATCACACAATCAGGATCACACAATCACGATCACACAATCACGATCACACAATCACGACCACACAATCACGATCACACAACCACGATCACACAATCACGATCACACAATCACGATCACACAATCACGATCACACAATCACAATCACACAATCACACAATCACAATCACACAATCACAATCACACAATCACAATCACACAATCACAATCACACAATCACAATCACACAATCACAATCACACAATCACAATCACACAATCACAATCACACAATCACAATCACACAATCACAATCACAATCACGATCACACAGTCACGAACACACCATCACGATCACACAATCAAGGTCACACAATGACGATCACACAATCACCATCACACAATCACGATCAGACAATCACAATCACACAATCACGATCACACAATCACGATCACACAATCACAATCACACAATCAAGGTCACACAATGACGATCACACCATCACCATCACACAATCACGACCACACAATCACGATCACACAATCACGATCACACAATCACGTTCACACAATCACAAACACACAGTCGCGATCACTCGATCACGATCACACGATCACGATCACACAATCACAATCACACAATCAAGGTCTCACAATGACGATCACACCATCACCATCACACAATCACGACCACTCAATCACGATCACACAATCACGATCACACAATCGCGATCACACAATCACGTTCACACAATCACAAGCACAGAGTCGCGATCACACGATCACGATCACACAACCACGATCACACAGTCACGATCACACAATCACGATCACACAGTCACCATCACACAATCAGAGTCACACAATCACAATCACACAACCACAATCACACAATCACACAGTCACAATCCCACAATCACGACCACACAGTCACGATCACACAATCACAATCATACAATCACAATCACACAATCACATTAACACAATCAGACAATCACACAGTCACACAATCACGATCACACAATCACGATCACACAATCACGATCACACAATCACGATCACACAATCACGATCACACAATCACGATCACACAATCACGATCACACAATCACGATCACACAATCACGATCACACAATCACAATCACACAATCAAGATCACACAATCACGATCACACAATCACGATCACACAATCACGATCACACAATCACGATCACACAATCACGATCACACAATCACGATCACACAATCACGATCACACAATCACGATCACACAATCACGATCACACAATCACGATCACACAATCACGATCACACAATCACGATCACACAATCACAATCACACAATCACAATCACACAATCACAATCACACAATCACAATCACGATCACACAGTCACGAACACACCATCACGATCACACAATCAAGGTCACACAATGACGATCACACCATCACCATCACACAATCACGACCACACAATCACGATCACACAATCACGTTCACACAATCACAAACACACAGTCGCGATCACTCGATCACGATCACACAATCACGATCACACAATCACGATCACACAATCACGATCACACAATCACAATCACACAATCAAGGTCACACAATGACGATCACACCATCACCATCACACAATCACGACCACACAATCACGATCACACAATCACGATCACACAATCACGATCACACAATCACAATCACACAATCACAATCACACAATCAAAATCACACAATCACAATCACACAATCAAGGTCACACAATGACGATCACACAATCACACAATCACAATCACACAATCACGAGCACACAATCACGATCACACAATCACGATCACACAATCACGATCACACAATCACGATCACACAATCACGATCACACAATCACGATCACACAATCACGATCACACAATCACGATCACACAATCACGATCACACAATCACGATCACACAATCACGATCACACAATCACGACCACACAATCACGATCACACCACCACGATCACACAATCACGATCACACAATCACAATCACACAATCACGATCACACAATCACAATCACACAATCACACAATCACAATCACACAATCACAATCACACAATCACAATCACACAATCACAATCACACAATCACAATCACACAATCACAATCACACAATCACAATCACACAATCACAATCACACAATCACAATCACACAATCACAATCACACAATCACAATCACACAATCACAATCACAATCACGATCACACAGTCACGAACACACCATCACGATCACACAATCAAGGTCACACAATGACGATCACACAATCACCATCACACAATCACGATCAGACAATCACAATCACACAATCACGATCACACAATCACGATCACACAATCACAATCACACAATCAAGGTCACACAATGACGATCACACCATCACCATCACACAATCACGACCACACAATCACGATCACACAATCACGATCACACAATCACGATCACACAATCACAATCACACAATCACAATCACACAATCAAAATCACACAATCACAATCACACAATCAAGGTCACACAATGACGATCACACAATCACCATCACACAATCTCGACCACACAATCACGATCACACAATCACGATCACACAATCACGTTCACACAATCACAAACACACAGTCGCGATCACTCGATCACGATCACACAATCACGATCACACAATCACGATCACACAATCACGATCACTCAATCACAATCACACAATCACAAACACACAGTCGCGATCACACGATCACGATCACACGATAACGATCACACGATCACGATCACACAATCACAATCAGACAATCGTTATCACACAATCACGATCACACAATCACGATCACACAATCACAATCACACAATCACACAATCAAGGTCACACAATGACGATCACACAATCACCATCACACAATCACGATCACACAATCACAATCACACAATCACGATCACACAATCACGATCACACAATCACGATCACACAAACACGATCACACGATCACAATCACACAATCACAAACACACAGTCGCGATCACACGATCACGATCACACGATCACGATCACACGATCGCGATCACACGATCACGATCGCACGATCACGATCACACGATCACGATCACACAATCACAATCACACAATCAAGGTCACACAATGACGATCACACCATCACCATCACACAACCACGACCACACAATCACGATCACACAATCACGATCACACAATCACGATCACACGATCACGATCACACGATCACGATCACACGATCACGATCACACAATCACAATCACACAATCAAGGTCACACAATGATGATCACACAATCACCATCACACAATCACGATCACACAATCACAAACACACAGTCGCGATCACTCGATCACGATCACACAATCACGATCACACAGTCACTATCACACAATCACAATCACACAATCACAATATCACAATCGCAATCACACAATCACAATAACACAATCAGACAATCACACAATCACACAATCACACAATCACACAATCACGATCACACAATCATGATCACACAATCACGATCACACAATCACGATCACACAATGACGATCACACAATCACAATCACACAATCAAGGTCACACAATGACGATCACACAATCACCATCACACAATCACGATCACACAATCACGATCACACAATCACGATCACACAATCACAAACACACAGTCGCGATCACACGATCACGATCACACAATCACGATCACACAGTCACGATCACACAATCACAATCACACAATCACGATCACACAATCACAATCACAATCACGATCACACAGTCACGATCACACCATCACGTTCACACGATCACCATCACACAATCACGATCACCCAATCACAATCACACAATGACGATCACACCATCACCATCACACAATCACGACCACACAATCACGATCACACAATCACGATCACACAATCACGTTCACACAATAACAAACACACAGTCGCGATCGCTCGATCACGATCACACAATCATGATCACACAGTCACGATCACACAATCACAATCACACAATCACAATGTCACAATCGCAATCACACAATCACAATAACACAATCAGACAATCACACAATCACACAATCACACAATCACGATAACACAATCATGATCACACAATCACGATCACACAATCACGATCACACAATCACGATCACACAATCACGATCACACAATCACCATCACACAATCACGATCACTCAATCACAATCACACAATCACGACCACTCAATCACAATCACACAATCACAAACACACAGTCGCGATCACTCGATCACGATCACAAAGTCACGATCACACAATCACGATCACACGATCACGATCACACAATCGTTATCACACAATCACGATCACACAATCACCATCACACAATCAAGGCCACACAATGACGATCACACAATCACCATCACACAATCACAATCACACAATCACACTGTCACAATCCCACAATCACGATCACATAATCACGATCACACAGTCACGATCACACGATCACGATCACACAATAACAATCACACAATCACAATCACACAATCACGAGCACACAATCACGATCACACAATCACGATCACACAATCACGATCACACAATCACGATCACACAATCACGATCACACAATCACGATCACACAATCACGATCACACAATCACGATCACACAATCACGATCACACAATCACGACCACACAATCACGATCACACAACCACGATCACACAATCACGATCACACAATCACGATCACACAATCACGATCACACAATCACAATCACACAATCACACAATCACAATCACACAATCACAATCACACAATCACAATCACACAATCACAATCACACAATCACAATCACACAATCACAATCACACAATCACAATCACACAATCACGATCACACAATCACGATCACACAATCACGATCACACAATCACGACCACACAATCACGATCACACAACCACGATCACACAATCACGATCACACAATCACGATCACACAATCACGATCACACAATCACGATCACACAATCACACAATCACAATCACACAATCACAATCACACAATCACAATCACACAATCACAATCACACAATCACAATCACACAATCACAATCACACAATCACAATCACACAATCACAATCACACAATCACAATCACACAATCACAATCACACAATCACAATCACACAATCACAATCACACAATCACAATCACAATCACGATCACACAGTCACGAACACACCATCACGATCACACAATCAAGGTCACACAATGACGATCACACAATCACCATCACACAATCACGATCAGACAATCACAATCACACAATCACGATCACACAATCACGATCACACAATCACAATCACACAATCAAGGTCACACAATGACGATCACACCATCACCATCACACAATCACGACCACACAATCACGATCACACAATCACGATCACACAATCACGTTCACACAATCACAAACACACAGTCGCGATCACTCGATCACGATCACACGATCACGATCACACAATCACAATCACACAATCAAGGTCTCACAATGACGATCACACCATCACCATCACACAATCACGACCACTCAATCACGATCATACAATCACGATCACACAATCGCGATCACACAATCACGTTCACACAATCACAAGCACAGAGTCGCGATCACACGATCACGATCACACAACCACGATCACACAGTCACGATCACACAATCACGATCACACAGTCACCATCACACAATCAGAGTCACACAATCACAATCACACAACCACAATCACACAATCACACAGTCACAATCCCACAATCACGACCACACAGTCACGATCACACAATCACAATCATACAATCACAATCACACAATCACATTAACACAATCAGACAATCACACAGTCACACAATCACGATCACACAATCACGATCACACAATCACGATCACACAATCACGATCACACAATCACGATCACACAATCACGATCACACAATCACGATCACACAATCACGATCACACAATCACGATCACACAATCACAATCACACAATCAAGATCACACAATCACGATCACACAATCACGATCACACAATCACGATCACACAATCACGATCACACAATCACGATCACACAATCACGATCACACAATCACGATCACACAATCACGATCACACAATCACGATCACACAATCACGATCACACAATCACGATCACACAATCACGATCACACAATCACAATCACACAATCACAATCACACAATCACAATCACACAATCACAATCACGATCACACAGTCACGAACACACCATCACGATCACACAATCAAGGTCACACAATGACGATCACACCATCACCATCACACAATCACGACCACACAATCACGATCACACAATCACGTTCACACAATCACAAACACACAGTCGCGATCACTCGATCACGATCACACAATCACGATCACACAATCACGATCACACAATCACGATCACACAATCACAATCACACAATCACAATATCACAATCGCAATCACACAATCCCAATATCACAATCAGACAATCACGATCACACAATCACAATCACACAATCACAATCACAAAATCACAGTCACACAATCACAATCACACAATCACAATTACACAAACACGATCACACAATCACGATCACACAATCACAATCACACAATCACAATTACACAATCACAATCACACAATCACAGTCACACAATCACAATCACACAATCACAATTACACAAACACGATCACACAATCACGATCACACAATCACGATCACACAATCACTATCACACAATCACACAATCACACAATCACAATCACACAATCACACAGTCACAATCCCACAATCACGATCACACAATCACAATCACACAATCACAATCACACAATCACAATCACACAATCACGATCACACAATCACAATCACGCAGTCACACAGTCACAATCCCACAATCACGATCACACAATCACGATCGCACAGTCACGATCACACGATCACGATCACACAATCACAATCACACAATCACAATCACACAATCACAATCACACAATCACAATCACACAATCACGATCACACAATCACGATCACACAATCACAATCACACAATCACAATTACACAATCACAATCACACAATCACAGTCACACAATCACAATCACACAATCACAATTACACAAACACGATCACACTATCACGATCACACAATCACAGTCACACAATCACAATCACACAATCACAATCACAATCACGATCACACAGTCACGATCACACAATCACGATCACACAATCACGACCACACAATCACGATCACACAATCACGACCACACAATCACAAACACACAGTCGCGATCACACTATCACGATCACACAATCACAGTCACACAATCACAATCACAACCACGACCACACAATCACGCTCACGCAATCACGATCACACAATCACGACCACACAATCACGATCACACAATCACGATCACACAATCACAAACACACAGTCGCGATCACACTATCACGATCACACAATCACAGTCACACAATCACAATCACACAATCACAATCACAATCACGATCACACAGTCACGAACACACCATCACGATCACACAATCAAGGTCACACAATGACGATCACACAATCACCATCACACAATCACGATCACTCAATCACAATCACACAATCACAAACACACAGTCGCGATCACACGATCACGATCGCACGACCACGATCACACGATCACGATCACACAATCACAATCACACAATCAAGGCCACACAATGACGATCACGCAATCACGATCACACAATCACCATCACACAATCACGATCACACAATCACGATCACACAATCACCATCACACAATCACAATCACACAATCAAGGTCACACAATGACGATCACACAATCACCATCACACAACCACGACCACACAATCACGATCACACAATCACGCTCACGCAATCACGATCACACAATCACGACCACACAATCACGATCACACAATCACGATCACACAATCACAAACACACAGTCGCGATCACACTATCACGATCACACAATCACAGTCACACAATAACAATCACACAATCACAATCACAATCACGATCACACAGTCACGAACACACCATCACGATCACACAATCAAGGTCACACAATGACGATCACACAATCACCATCACACAATCACGATCACACACTCCCAATCACACAATCACAATCACACAATCACAATCACACAATCACAATCACACAATCACAATCACTCAATCACAATCACACAGTCGCGATCACACGATCACGATCACACGATCACGATCACACAATCACAATCCCACAATCAAGGCCACACAATGACGATCACACAATCACCATCACACAATCTCGACCACACAATCACGATCACACAATCACGATCACACAATCACGTTCACACAATAACAAACACACAGCCGCGATCACTCGATCACGATCACGCAATCACGATCACACAGTCACGATCACACAATCACAATCACACAATCACGATCACACAATCACGATCACATAATCACGATCACACAATCACGATCACACAATCACCATCACACAATCACGATCACACAATCACGATCACACAATCACGATCACACAATCACCATCACACAATCACAATCACACAATCAAGGTCACAGAATGACGATCACACAATCACCATCACACAATCACGCTCACACAATCACGATCACACAATCACGTTCACACAATCACAAACACACAGTCGCGATCACACGATCACGATCACACAATCACAATCACACAATCACGATCACACAATCACGATCACACAATCACGATCACACAATCACGATCACACAACCACGATCACACAATCGCTATCACACAATCGCTATCACACAATCACGATCGCACAATCACGATCACACAATCACGATCACAATATCACAATCACACAGTCACACAATCACAATCACAATCACAATCACAATCACAATCACGATCACAGAATCACAATCACACAGTCACACAATCACAATCACAATCACAATCGCAATCACAATCACAATCACAATCACAATCACAATCACAATCACAATCACAATCACAATCACAATCACAATCACAATCACAATCACAATCACAATCACAATCACAATCACAATCACAATCACAATCACAATCACAATCACAATCACAATCACAATCACAATCACAATCACAATCACAATCACAATCACAATCACAATCACAATCACAATCACAATCACAATCACAATCACAATCACAATCACAATCACAATCACAATCACAATCACAATCACAATCACAATCACAATCACAATCACAATCACAATCACAATCACAATCACAATCACAATCACAATCACAATCACAATCACAATCACAATCACAATCACAATCACAATCACAATCACAATCACAATCACAATCACAATCACAATCACAATCACAATCACAATCACAATCACACAATCACATCACACAATCACGATCACACAATCACGATCACACAATCACGATCACACAATCACGATCACACAATCACGATCACACAATCACGATCACACAAACACGATCACACAATCACGATCACACAATCACGATCACACAATCACAGTCACACAATCACGATCACACACTCCCAATCACACAATCACAATCACACAATCACAATCACACAATCACAATCACACAATCACAATCACACAATCACAATCACACAATCACAATCACTCAATCACAATCACACAGTCGCGATCACACGATCACGATCACACGATCACGATCACACAATCACAATCCCACAATCAAGGCCACACAATGACGATCACACAATCACCATCACACAATCTCGACCACACAATCACGATCACACAATCACGATCACACAATCACGTTCACACAATAACAAACACACAGTCGCGATCACTCGATCACGATCACACAATCACGATCACACAGTCACGATCACACAATCACAATCACACAATCACGATCACACAATCACGATCACATAATCACGATCACACAATCACGATCACACAATCACCATCACACAATCACGATCACACAATCCCGATCACACAATCACCATCACACAATCACAATCACACAATCAAGGTCACAGAATGACGATCACACAATCACCATCACACAATCACGACCACACAATCACGATCACACAATCACGCTCACACAATCACGATCACACAATCACGTTCACACAATCACAAACACACAGTCGCGATCACACGATCACGATCACACAATCACGATCACACAGTCACGATCACACAATCACAATCACACAATCACGATCACACAATCACCACCACACAATCACGATCACACAATCACGATCACACAATCACGATTACACTATCACGATCACACAATCACAGTCACACAATCACAATCACACAATCACAATCACAATCACGATCACACAGTCACGATCACACAATCACGATCACACGATCACGATCACACAATCACAATCACACAATCGTTATCACACAATCACGATCACACAATCACCATCACACAATCAAGGCCACACAATGACGATCACACAATCACCATCACACAATCACAATCACACAATCACAATCACACAATCACAATCACACAATCACAATCACACAATCAAGGTCACACAATGACGATCACACAATCACCATCACACAATCACGACCACTCAATCACGATCACACAATCACGATCACACAATCACGATCACACAATCACGTTCACACAATCACAAACACAGAGTCGCGATCACACGATCACGATCACACAACCACGATCACACAGTCACGATCACACAATCACGTTCACACAATCACAAACACAGAGTCGCGATCACACGATCACGATCACACAACCACGATCACACAGTCACGATCACACAATCACGATCACACAGTCACGATCACACAATCACAATCACACAATCACCATCACACAATCACAATCACACAATCAAGGTCACACAATGACGATCACACAATCACGATCACACAATCACGATCACACAATCACAATCACACAATCACAAACACACAGTCGCGATCACACGATCACGATCACACGATCACGATCACACAATCACAATCACACAATCAAGGTCACACAATGACGATCACACCATCACCATCACACAATCACGACCACACAATCACGATCACACAATCACAAACACATAGTCGCGATCACTCGATCACGATCACACGATCACGATCACACAATCACAATCACACAATCAAGGTCACACAATGACGATCACACCATCACCATCACACAATCACGACCACACAATCACGATCACACAATCACGATCACACAATCACAATCACACAATCACAATATCACAATCGCAATCACACAATCACAATATCACAATCAGACAATCACACAATCACACAATCACACAATCACGATCACACTATCACGATCACACAATCACGATCACACAATCACGATCACACAATCACGATCACACAATCACGATCACACAATCACGATCACACAATCACGATCACACAATCACCATCACACAATCACCATCACACAATCACAATCACAAAATCAAGGTCACACAATGACGATCACACAATCACCATCACACAATCACGACCACTCAATCACGATCACACAATCACGATCACACAATCACGATCACACAATCACGTTCACACAATCACAAACACAGAGTCGCGATCACACGATCACGATCACACAACCACGATCACACAGTCACGATCACACAATCACGATCACACAGTCACGATCACACAATCAGAGTCACACAATCACAATCACACAACCACAATCACACAATCACACAGTCACAATCCCACAATCACGACCACACAGTCACGATCACACAATCACAATCATACAATCACAATCACACAATCACATTAACACAATCAGACAATCACACAGTCACACAATCACGATCACACAATCACGATCACACAATCACGATCACACAATCACGATCACACAATCACGATCACACAATCACGATCACACAATCACGATCACACAATCACCATCACACAATCACAATCACACAATCACAATCACACAATCAAAATCACACAATCACAATCACACAATCAAGGTCACACAATGACGATCACACAATCACCATCACACAATCTCGACCACTCAATCACGATCACACAATCACCATCACACAATCACGTTCACACAATCACAGTCACACAATCACAATCACACAATCACAATCACAGTCACGATCACACAGTCACGATCACACCATCACGATCACACGATCACCATCACAGAATCACGATCACACAATCACAATCACACAATGACGATCACACCATCACCATCACACAATCACGACCACACAATCACGATCACACAATCACGATCACACAATCACGTTCACACAATCACAAGCACACAGTCGCGATCACTCGATCACGATCACACAATCACGATCACACAGTCACGATCACACAATCACAATCACACAATCACAATCACACAATCACAATGTCACAATCGCAATCACACAATCAAGGTCACGCAATGACGATCACACAATCACCATCACACAATCACGATCACACAATCACGATCACACAATTACGATCACACAATCACGATCACACAATCACGTTCACACAATCACAAACACACAGTCGCGATCACACGATCACGATCACACAATCACGATCACACAGTCACGATCACACAATCACAATCACACAATCACGATCACACAATCACCATCACACAATCACGATCACACAATCACGATCACACAATCACGATCACACAATCACGATCACACAATCACAGTCACACAATCACAATCACACAATCACAATCACACAATCACAACCACAATCACGATCACACAGTCACGATCACACCATCACGATCACACGATCACGATCACACAATCACAATCACACAATCGTTATCACACAATCACGATCACACAATCACCATCCCACAATCACCATCACACAATCACAATCACACAATCACGATCACACAATCACGATCACACAATCACAATCAGACAATCACAATCACACTGTCACAATCACACAATCACAATCATACAATCACAATCACACAATCACAATCTCACAATCACAATCACACTATCACAATCACACAATCACAATCACACAATCACAATCACACAATCACAATCACACAATCACAATCACACAATCACTATCACTCAATCACAATCACGATCTCGGTCACACAATCACAATCACAAAATCACACAATCACAATCCCACAATCACAATCACACAATCACAGTCACACAATCACAATCACACAATCACAATCACACAATCACAATCACACAACCACAGTCACACAATCACAGTCACACAATCACAATCACACAATCACAATTACACAAACACGATCACACAATCACGATCACACAATCACGATCACACAATCACTATCACACAATCACACAATCACACAATCACACAGTCACAATCACACAATCACGATCACACAATCACAGTCACACAATCACAATCACACAATCACACAGTCACAATCCCACAATCACGATCACACAATCACGATCGCACAGTCACGATCACACGATCACGATCACACAATCACAATCACACAATCACAATCACACAATCACAATCACACAATCACAATCACACAATCACAGTCACACAATCACAATCACACAATCACAATTACACAAACACGATCACACAATCACGATCACACAATCACAATCACACAATCACAATTTCACAATCAGAATCACACAATCACAGTCACACAATCACAATCACACAATCACAATTACACAAACACGATCACACAATCACGATCACACAATCACGATCACACAATCACTATCACACAATCACACAATCACACAATCACAATCACACAATCACACAGTCACAATCCCACAATCACGATCACACAATCACAATCACACAATCACAATCACACAATCACGATCACACAATCACAATCACGCAGTCACACAGTCACAATCCCACAATCACGATCACACAATCACGATCGCACAGTCACGATCACACGATCACGATCACACAATCACAATCACACAATCACAATCACACAATCACAATCACACAATCACAATCACACAATCACGATCACACAATCACCATCACACACTCACCATCACACAATCACGATCACGCAATCACGATCACACAATCACGATCACACAATCACGATCACACAATCACGATCACACAATCACAATCACACAATCACAATTACACAATCACAATCACACAATCACAGTCACACAATCACAATCACACAATCACAATTACACAAACACGATCACACTATCACGATCACACAATCACAGTCACACAATCACAATCACACAATCACAATCACAATCACGATCACACAGTCACGATCACACAATCACCATCACACAATCACGACCACACAATCACGATCACACAATCACGATCACACAATCACAAACACACAGTCGCGATCACACTATCACGATCACACAATCACAGTCACACAATCACAATCACAACCACGACCACACAATCACGCTCACGCAATCACGATCACACAATCACGACCACACAATCACGATCACACAATCACGATCACACAATCACAAACACACAGTCATGATCACACTATCACGATCACACAATCACAGTCACACAATCACAATCACACAATCACAATCACAATCACGATCACACAGTCACGGACACACCATCACGATCACACAATCAAGGTCACACAATGACGATCACACAATCACCATCACACAATCACGATCACTCAATCACAATCACACAATCACAAACACACAGTCGCGATCACACGATCACGATCGCACGACCACGATCACACGATCACGATCACACAATCACAATCACACAATCAAGGCCACACAATGACGATCACGCAATCACGATCACACAATCACCATCACACAATCACGATCACACAATCACGATCACACAATCACCATCACACAATCACAATCACACAATCAAGGTCACACAATGACGATCACACAATCACCATCACACAACCACGACCACACAATCACGATCATACAATCACGCTCACGCAATCACGATCACACAATCACAAACACACAGTCGCGATCACACTATCACGATCACACAATCACAGTCACACAATAACAATCACACAATCACAATCACAATCACGATCACACAGTCACGATCACACAATCACGATCACACGATCACGATCACACAATCACAATCACACAATCGTTATCACACAATCACGATCACACAATCACCATCACACTATCAAGGCCACACAATGACGATCACACAATCACCATCACACAATCACAATCACACAATCACAATCACACAATCACAATCACACAATCACAATCACACAATCACAGTCACACAATCACAATCACACAATCACAATTACACAAACACGATCACACAATCACGATCACACAATCACGATCACACAATCACTATCACACAATCACACAATCACACAATCACAATCACACAATCACACAGTCACAATCCCACAATCACGATCACACAATCACAATCACACAATCACAATCACACAATCACGATCACACAATCACAATCACGCAGTCACACAGTCACAATCCCACAATCACGATCACACAATCACGATCGCACAGTCACGATCACACGATCACGATCACACAATCACAATCACACAATCACAATCACACAATCACAATCACACAATCACGATCACACAATCACCATCACACACTCACCATCACACAATCACGATCACGCAATCACGATCACACAATCACGATCACACAATCACGATCACACAATCACAGTCACACTATCACGATCACACAATCACAGTCACACAATCACAATCACACAATCACAATCACAATCACGATCACACAGTCACGATCACACAATCACGATCACACGATCACGATCACACAATCACAATCACACAATCGTTATCACACAATCACGATCACACAATCACCATCACACAATCAAGGCCACACAATGACGATCACACAATCACCATCACACAATCACAATCACACAATCACAATCACACAATCACAATCACACAATCACAATCACACAATCACAGTCACACAATCACAATCACACAATCACAATTACACAAACACGATCACACAATCACGATCACACAATCACGATCACACAATCACTATCACACAATCACACAATCACACAATCACACAGTCACAATCCCACAATCACGATCACACAATCACAATCACACAATCACAATCACACAATCACGATCACACAATCACAATCACGCAGTCACACAGTCACAATCCCACAATCACGATCACACAATCACGATCGCACAGTCACGATCACACGATCACGATCACACAATCACAATCACACAATCACAATCACACAATCACAATCACACAATCACGATCACACAATCACCATCACACAATCACGATCACACAATCACCATCACACAATCACCATCACACAATCACGATCACACAATCACGATCAGACTATCACGATCACACAATCACAGTCACACAATCACAATCACACAATCACAATCACAATCACGATCACACAGTCACGACCACACGATCACGATCACACGATCATGATCACACAATCACAATCACACAATCACCATCACACAATCACGATCACACAATCACGATCAGACTATCACGATCACACAATCACAGTCACACAATCACAATCACACAATCACAATCACAATCACGATCACACAGTCACGACCACACGATCACGATCACACGATCATGATCACACAATCACAATCACACAATCACGATCACACAATCACGATCACACAATCACGATCACACAATCACGATCACACAACCACGATCACACAATCGCTATCACACAATCGCTATCACACAATCACGATCGCACAATCACGATCACACAATCACGATCACAATATCACAATCACACAGTCACACAATCACAATCACAATCACAATCACAATCACGATCACAGAATCACAATCACACAGTCACACAATCACAATCACAATCACAATCGCAATCACAATCACAATCACAATCACAATTACAATCACAATCACAATCACAATCACAATCACAATCACAATCACAATCACAATCACAATCACAATCACAATCACAATCACAATCACAATCACAATCACAATCACAATCACAATCACAATCACAATCACAATCACAATCACAATCACAATCACAATCACAATCACAATCACAATCACAATCACAATCACAATCACAATCACAATCACAATCACAATCACAATCACAATCACAATCACAATCACAATCACAATCACAATCACAATCACAATCACAATCACAATCACAATCACAATCACAATCACAATCACAATCACAATCACAATCACAATCACAATCACACAATCACATCACACAATCACGATCACACAATCACGATCACACAATCACGATCACAGAATCACGATCACACAATCACGATCACACAATCACGATCACACAATCACGATCACACAAACACGATCACACAATCACGATCACACAATCACGATCACACAATCACAGTCACACAATCACGATCACACACTCCCAATCACACAATCACAATCACACAATCACAATCACACAATCACAATCACACAATCACAATCACACAATCACAATCACACAATCACAATCACACAATCACAATCACACAATCACAATCACTCAATCACAATCACACAGTCGCGATCACACGATCACGATCACACGATCACGATCACACAATCACAATCCCACAATCAAGGCCACACAATGACGATCACACAATCACCATCACACAATCTCGACCACACAATCACGATCACACAATCACGATCACACAATCACGTTCACACAATAACAAACACACAGTCGCGATCACTCGATCACGATCACACAATCACGATCACACAGTCACGATCACACAATCACAATCACACAATCACGATCACACAATCACGATCACATAATCACGATCACACAATCACGATCACACAATCACCATCACACAATCACGATCACACAATCACGATCACACAATCACGATCACACAATCACCATCACACAATCACAATCACACAATCAAGGTCACAGAATGACGATCACACAATCACCATCACACAATCACGACCACACAATCACGATCACACAATCACGCTCACACAATCACGATCACACAATCACGTTCACACAATCACAAACACACAGTCGCGATCACACGATCACGATCACACAATCACGATCACACAGTCACGATCACACAATCACAATCACACAATCACGATCACACAATCACCACCACACAATCACGATCACACAATCACGATCACACAATCACGATCACACTATCACGATCACACAATCACAGTCACACAATCACAATCACACAATCACAATCACAATCACGATCACACACTCACGATCACACAATCACGATCACACAATCACGATCACACAATCACAATCACACAATCGTTATCACACAATCACGATCACACAATCACCATCACACAATCAAGGCCACACAATGACGATCACACAATCACCATCACACAATCACAATCACACAATCACAATCACACAATCACAATCACACAATCACAATCACACAATCACAATCACACAATCACAATCACACAATCACAATCACACAATCACAATCACACAATCACAATCACACAATCACAATCACACAATCACAATCACACAATCACAATCACACAATCACAATCACACAATCACAATCACACAATCACAATCACACAATCACAATCACACAATCCCAATCACACAATCACAATCACACAATCACAATCACACAATCACAATCACACAATCACAATCACACAATCACAATCACACAATCACAATCACACAATCACAATCACACAATCACAATCACACAATCACAATCACACAATCACAATCACACAATCACAATCACACAATCACAATCACACAATCACAATCACACAATCACAATCACACAATCACAATCACACAATCACAATCACACAATCACAATCACACAATCACAATCACACAATCACAATCACACAATCACAATCACACAATCACAATCACACAATCACAATCACGATCTCGATCACACAATCACAATCACACAATCACACAATCACAATCCCACAATCACAATCACACAATCACAGTCACACAATCACAATCACACAATCACAATCACACAATCACAATCACACAATCACAGTCACACAATCACAGTCACACAATCACAATCACAATCACGACCACACAATCACGCTCACGCAATCACGATCACACAATCACGACCACACAATCACGATCACACAATCACGATCACACAATCACAAACACACAGTCGCGATCACACTATCACGATCACACAATCACAGTCACACAATCACAATCACACAATCACAATCACAATCACGATCACACAGTCACGAACACACCATCACGATCACACAATCAAGGTCACACAATGACGATCACACAATCACCATCACACAATCACGATCACTCAATCAAAATCACACAATCACAAACACACAGTCGCGATCACACGATCACGATCGCACGACCACGATCACACGATCACGATCACACAATCACAATCACACAATCAAGGCCACACAATGACGATCACACAATCACCATCACACAATCTCGACCACACAATCACGATCACACAATCACGATCACACAATCGCGTTCACACAATCACAAACACACAGTCGCGATCACTCGATCACGATCACACAATCACGATCACACAGTCACGATCACACAATCACAATCGCACAATCACGATCACACAATCACGATCACACAATCACTATCACACAATCACGATCACACAATCACCATCACACAATCACGATCACACAATCACGATCACACAATCACGATCACACAATCACCATCACACAATCACAATCACACAATCAAGGTCACACAATGACGATCACACAATCACCATCACACAACCACGACCACACGATCACGATCACACAATCACGCTCACGCAATCACGATCACACAATCACGACCACACAATCACGATCACACAATCACGATCACACAATCACAAACACACAGTCGCTATCACACTATCACGATCACACAATCACAGTCACACAATCAGAATCACACAATCACAATCACAATCACGATCACACAGTCACGAACACACCATCACGATCACACAATCAAGGTCACACAATGACGATCACACAATCACCATCACACAATCACGATCAGACAATCACAATCACACAATCACGATCACACAATCACGATCACACAATCACAATCACACAATCACAAACACACAGTCGCGATCACACGATCACGATCACACGATCACGATCACACAATCACAATCACACAATCAAGGTCACACAATGACGATCACACAATCACCATCACACAATCACGACCACACAATCACGATCACACAATCACGATCACACAATCACGATCACACAATCACAGTCACACAATCACAATCACACAATCACGATCACACAATCACCATCACACAATCACCATCACACAATCACGATCACACAATCACGATCACACAATCACGATCACACTATCACGATCACACAATCACAGTCACACAATCACAATCACACAATCACAATCACAATCACAATCACAATCACACAGTCACGATCACACGATCACGATCACACGATCACGATCACACAATCACGATCACACAATCACGATCACACAATCACGATCACACAATCGTTATCACACAATCACAATCACACAATCACAATCACACAATCACGATCACACAATCACCATCACACAATCACCATCACACAATCACGATCACACAATCACGATCACACAATCACGATCAGACTATCACGATCACACAATCACAGTCACACAATCACAATCACACAATCACAATCACAATCACGATCACACAGTCACGACCACACGATCACGATCACACGATCATGATCACACAATCACAATCACACAATCACGATCACACAATCACGATCACACAATCACGATCACACAATCACGATCACACAACCACGATCACACAATCGCTATCACACAATCGCTATCACACAATCACGATCGCACAATCACGATCACACAATCACGATCACAATATCACAATCACACAGTCACACAATCACAATCACAATCACAATCACAATCACGAGCACAGAATCACAATCACACAGTCACACAATCACAATCACAATCACAATCGCAATCACAATCACAATCACAATCACAATCACAATCACAATCACAATCACAATCACAATCACAATCACAATCACAATCACAATCACAATCACAATCACAATCACAATCACAATCACAATCACAATCACAATCACAATCACAATCACAATCACAATCACAATCACAATCACAATCACAATCACAATCACAATCACAATCACAATCACAATCACAATCACAATCACAATCACAATCACAATCACAATCACAATCACAATCACAATCACAATCACAATCACAATCACAATCACAATCACAATCACAATCACAATCACAATCACAATCACAATCACAATCACAATCACAATCACAATCACAATCACAATCACAATCACACAATCACATCACACAATCACGATCACACAATCACGATCACACAATCACGATCACACAATCACGATCACATAATCACGATCACACAATCACGCTCACACAATCACGATCACACAATCACGTTCACACAATCACAAACACACAGTCGCGATCACACGATCACGATCACACAATCACGATCACACAGTCACGATCACACAATCACAATCACACAATCACGATCACACAATCACCACCACACAATCACGATCACACAATCACGATCACACAATCACGATCACACTATCACGATCACACAATCACAGTCACACAATCACAATCACACAATCACAATCACAATCACGATCACACAGTCACGATCACACAATCACGATCACACGATCACGATCACACAATCACAATCACACAATCGTTATCACACAATCACGATCACACAATCACCATCACACAATCAAGGCCACACAATGACGATCACACAATCACCATCACACAATCACAATCACACAATCACAATCACACAATCACAATCACACAATCACAATCACACAATCACAATCACACAATCACAATCACACAATCACAATCACACAATCACAATCACACAATCACAATCAGACAATCACAATCACACAATCACAATCACACAATCACAATCACACAATCACAATCACACAATCACAATCACACAATCACAATCACACAATCACAATCACACAATCACAATCACACAATCACAATCACTCAATCACCATCACACAATCACCATCACACAATCACAATCACACAATCACAATCACACAGTCACAATCACACAGTCAC
The DNA here is from genome assembly GCF_050947335.1 of Megachile rotundata. Taxonomy (NCBI): domain Eukaryota; kingdom Metazoa; phylum Arthropoda; class Insecta; order Hymenoptera; family Megachilidae; genus Megachile; species Megachile rotundata. The sequence goes on from NC_134993.1 coordinate 186,942, forward strand.
AATCACACAATCACAATCACACAATCACAATCACACAATCACAATCACACAATCACAATCACACAATCACAATCACACAATCACAATCACACAATCACAATCACACAATCACAATCACACAATCACAATCACACAATCCCAATCACACAATCACAATCACACAATCACAATCACACAATCACAATCACACAATCACAATCACACAATCACAATCACACAATCACAATCACACAATCACAATCACACAATCACAATCACACAATCACAATCACACAATCACAATCACACAATCACAATCACACAATCACAATCACACAATCACAATCACACAATCACAATCACACAATCACAATCACACAATCACAATCACACAATCACAATCACACAATCACAATCACACAATCACAATCACACAATCACAATCACACAATCACAATCACACAATCACAATCACACAATCACAATCACACAATCACAATCACACAATCACAATCACACAATCACAATCACACAATCACAATCACACAATCACAATCACACAATCACAATCACACAATCACAATCACACAATCACAATCACACAATCACAATCACACAATCACAATCACACAATCACAATCACACAATCACAATCACACAATCACAATCACACAATCACAATCACACAATCACAATCACACAATCACAATCACACAATCACAATCACACAATCACAATCACACAATCACAATCACACAATCACAATCACACAATCACAATCACACAATCACAATCACACAATCACAATCACACAATCACAATCAGACAATCACAATCACACAATCACAATCACACAATCACAATCACACAATCACAATCACGATCTCGATCACACAATCACAATCACACAATCACACAATCACAATCCCACAATCACAATCACACAATCACAGTCACACAATCACAATCACACAATCACAATCACACAATGACAATCACACAATCACAGTCACACAATCACAGTCACACAATCACAGTCACAATCACGACCACACAATCACGCTCACGCAATCACGATCACACAATCGCGACCACACAATCACGATCACACAATCACGATCACACAATCACAAACAGACAGTCGCGATCACACTATCACGATCACACAATCACAGTCACACAATCACAATCACACAATCACAATCACAATCACGATCACACAGTCACGAACACACCATCACGATCACACAATCAAGGTCACACAATGACGATCACACAATCACCATCACACAATCACGATCACTCAATCACAATCACACAATCACAAACACACAGTCGCGATCACACGATCACGATCGCACGACCACGATCACACGATCACGATCACACAATCACAATCACACAATCAAGGCCACACAATGACGATCACACAATCACAATCACACAATCTCGACCACACAATCACGATCACACAATCACGATCACACAATCGCGTTCACACAATCACAAACACACAGTCGCGATCATTAGATCACGATCACACAATCACGATCACACAGTCACGATCACACAATCACAATCGCACAATCACGATCACACAATCACGATCACACAATCACGATCACACAATCACGATCACACAATCACCATCACACAATCACGATCACACAATCACGATCACACAATCACGATCACACAATCACCATCACACAATCACAATCACACAATCAAGGTCACACAATGACGATCACACAATCACCATCACACAACCACGACCACACTATCACGATCACACAATCACGCTCACGCAATCACGATCACACAATCACGACCACACAATCACGATCACACAATCACGATCACACAATCACAAACACACAGTCGCTATCACACTATCACGATCACACAATCACAGTCACACAATCACAATCACACAATCACAATCACAATCACGATCACACAGTCACGAACACACCATCACGATCACACAATCAAGGTCACACAATGACGATCACACAATCACCATCACACAATCACGATCAGACAATCACAATCACACAATCACGATCACACAATCACGATCACACAATCACAATCACACAATCACAAACACACAGTCGCGATCACACGATCACGATCACACGATCACGATCACACAATCACAATCACACAATCAAGGTCACACAATGACGATCACACAATCACCATCACACAATCACGACCACACAATCACGATCACACAATCACGATCACACAATCACGATCACACAATCACAGTCACACAATCACAATCACACAATCACAACCACAATCACGATCACACAGTCACGATCACACCATCACGATCACACGATCACGATCACACAATCACAATCACACAATCGTTATCACACAATCACGATCACACAATCACCATCCCACAATCACCATCACACAATCACAATCACACAATCACGATCACACAATCACGATCACACAATCACAATCAGACAATCACAATCACACTGTCACAATCACACAATCACAATCATACAATCACAATCACACAATCACAATCTCACAATCACAATCACACTATCACAATCACACAATCACAATCACACAATCACAATCACACAATCACAATCACACAATCGCAATCACACAATCACAATCACACAATCACAATCACACAATCACAATCACAATCACAATCCCACAATCACGATCACACAATCACGATCACACAGTCACCATCACACAATCACCATCACACAATCAAGGCCACACAACGACGATCACACAATCACCATCACACAATCACAATCACACAATCACAATCACACAATCACAATCACACAATCACAATCACACAATCACAATCACACAATCACAATCACACAATCACAATCACACAATCACAATCACACAATCACAATCACACAATCACAATCACACAATCACAATCACACAATCACTATCACTCAATCACAATCACGATCTCGATCACACAATCACAATCACACAATCACACAATCACAATCCCACAATCACAATCACACAATCACAGTCACACAATCACAATCACACAATCACAATCACACAATCACAATCACACAATCACAGTCACACAATCACAGTCACACAATCACAATCACACAATCACAATTACACAAACACGATCACACAATCACGATCACACAATCACGATCACACAATCACTATCACACAATCACACAATCACACAATCACACAATCACACAGTCACAATCACACAATCACGATCACACAATCACAGTCACACAATCACCATCACACAATCACACAGTCACAATCCCACAATCACGATCACACAATCACGATCGCACAGTCACGATCACACGATCACGATCACACAATCACAATCACACAATCACAATCACACAATCACAATCACACAATCACAGTCACACAATCACAATCACACAATCACAATTACACAAACACGATCACACAATCACGATCACACAATAACGATCACACAATCACGATCACACAATCACTATCACACAATCACCCAATCACACAATCACAATCACACAATCACACAGTCACAATCCCACAATCACGATCACACAATCGCAATCCCACAATCAAGGCCACACAATGACGATCACACAATCACCATCACACAATCTCGACCACACAATCACGATCACACAATCACGATCACACAATCACGATCACACAACCACGATCACACAATCGCTATCACACAATCGCTATCACACAATCACGATCGCACAATCACGATCACACAATCACGATCACAATATCACAATCACACAGTCACACAATCACAATCACAATCACAATCACAATCACGATCACAGATTCACAATCACACAGTCACACAATCACAATCACAATCACAATCGCAATCACAATCACAATCACAATCACAATTACAATCACAATCACAATCACAATCACAATCACAATCACAATCACAATCACAATCACAATCACAATCACAATCACAATCACAATCACAATCACAATCACAATCACAGTCACACAATCACAATCACACAATCACAATCACAATCACGATCACACAGTCACGAACACACCATCACGATCACACAATCAAGGTCACACAATGACGATCACACAATCACCATCACACAATCACGATCAGACAATCACAATCACACAATCACGATCACACAATCACGATCACACAATCACAATCACACAATCACAAACACACAGTCGCGATCACACGATCACGATCACACGATCACGATCACACAATCACAATCACACAATCAAGGTCACACAATGACGATCACACAATCACCATCACACAATCACGACCACACAATCACGATCACACAATCACGATCACACAATCACGATCACACAATCACAGTCACACAATCACAATCACACAATCACAACCACAATCACGATCACACAGTCACGATCACACCATCACGATCACACGATCACGATCACACAATCACAATCACACAATCGTTATCACACAATCACGATCACACAATCACCATCCCACAATCACCATCACACAATCACAATCACACAATCACGATCACACAATCACGATCACACAATCACAATCAGACAATCACAATCACACTGTCACAATCACACAATCACAATCATACAATCACAATCACACAATCACAATCTCACAATCACAATCACACTATCACAATCACACAATCACAATCACACAATCACAATCACACAATCACAATCACACAATCGCAATCACACAATCACAATCACACAATCACAATCACACAATCACAATCACAATCACAATCCCACAATCACGATCACACAATCACGATCACACAGTCACCATCACACAATCACCATCACACAATCAAGGCCACACAACGACGATCACACAATCACCATCACACAATCACAATCACACAATCACAATCACACAATCACAATCACACAATCACAATCACACAATCACAATCACACAATCACAATCACACAATCACAATCACACAATCACAATCACACAATCACAATCACACAATCACAATCACACAATCACAATCACACAATCACTATCACTCAATCACAATCACGATCTCGATCACACAATCACAATCACACAATCACACAATCACAATCCCACAATCACAATCACACAATCACAGTCACACAATCACAATCACACAATCACAATCACACAATCACAATCACACAATCACAGTCACACAATCACAGTCACACAATCACAATCACACAATCACAATTACACAAACACGATCACACAATCACGATCACACAATCACGATCACACAATCACTATCACACAATCACACAATCACACAATCACACAGTCACAATCACACAATCACGATCACACAATCACAGTCACACAATCACCATCACACAATCACACAGTCACAATCCCACAATCACGATCACACAATCACGATCGCACAGTCACGATCACACGATCACGATCACACAATCACAATCACACAATCACAATCACACAATCACAATCACACAATCACAGTCACACAATCACAATCACACAATCACAATTACACAAACACGATCACACAATCACGATCACACAATAACGATCACACAATCACGATCACGCAATCACTATCACACAATCACCCAATCACACAATCACAATCACACAATCACACAGTCACAATCCCACAATCACGATCACACAATCGCAATCCCACAATCAAGGCCACACAATGACGATCACACAATCACCATCACACAATCTCGACCACACAATCACGATCACACAATCACGATCACACAATCACGATCACACAACCACGATCACACAATCGCTATCACACAATCGCTATCACACAATCACGATCGCACAATCACGATCACACAATCACGATCACAATATCACAATCACACAGTCACACAATCACAATCACAATCACAATCACAATCACGATCACAGATTCACAATCACACAGTCACACAATCACAATCACAATCACAATCGCAATCACAATCACAATCACAATCACAATTACAATCACAATCACAATCACAATCACAATCACAATCACAATCACAATCACAATCACAATCACAATCACAATCACAATCACAATCACAATCACAATCACAATCACAATCACAATCACAATCACAATCACAATCACAATCACAATCACAATCACAATCACAATCACAATCACAATCACAATCACAATCACAATCACAATCACAATCACAATCACAATCACAATCACAATCACAATCACAATCACAATCACAATCACAATCACAATCACAATCACAATCACAATCACAATCACAATCACAATCACAATCACAATCACAATCACAATCACACAATCACATCACACAATCACGATCACACAATCACGATCACACAATCACGATCACAGAATCACGATCACACAATCACGATCACACAATCACGATCACACAATCACGATCACACAAACACGATCACACAATCACGATCACACAATCACGATCACACAATCACAGTCACACAATCACGATCACACACTCCCAATCACACAATCACAATCACACAATCACAATCACACAATCACAATCACACAATCACAATCACACAATCACAATCACACAATCACAATCACACAATCACAATCACTCAATCACAATCACACAGTCGCGATCACACGATCACGATCACACGATCACGATCACACAATCACAATCCCACAATCAAGGCCACACAATGACGATCACACAATCACCATCACACAATCTCGACCACACAATCACGATCACACAATCACGATCACACAATCACGTTCACACAATAACAAACACACAGTCGCGATCACTCGATCACGATCACACAATCACGATCACACAGTCACGATCACACAATCACAATCACACAATCACGATCACACAATCACGATCACATAATCACGATCACACAATCACGATCACACAATCACCATCACACAATCACGATCACACAATCACGATCACACAATCACGATCACACAATCACCATCACACAATCACAATCACACAATCAAGGTCACAGAATGACGATCACACAATCACCATCACACAATCACGACCACACAATCACGATCACACAATCACGCTCACACAATCACGATCACACAATCACGTTCACACAATCACAAACACACAGTCGCGATCACACGATCACGATCACACAATCACGATCACACAGTCACGATCACACAATCACAATCACACAATCACGATCACACAATCACCACCACACAATCACGATCACACAATCACGATCACACAATCACGATCACACTATCACGATCACACAATCACAGTCACACAATCACAATCACACAATCACAATCACAATCACGATCACACACTCACGATCACACAATCACGATCACACAATCACGATCACACAATCACAATCACACAATCGTTATCACACAATCACGATCACACAATCACCATCACACAATCAAGGCCACACAATGACGATCACACAATCACCATCACACAATCACAATCACACAATCACAATCACACAATCACAATCACACAATCACAATCATACAATCACAATCACACAATCACAATCACACAATCACAATCACACAATCACAATCACACAATCACAATCACACAATCACAATCACACAATCACAATCACACAATCACAATCACACAATCACAATCACACAATCACAATCACACAATCACAATCACACAATCACAATCACACAATCCCAATCACACAATCACAATCACACAATCACAATCACACAATCACAATCACACAATCACAATCACACAATCACAATCACACAATCACAATCACACAATCACAATCACACAATCACAATCACACAATCACAATCACACAATCACAATCACACAATCACAATCACACAATCACAATCACACAATCACAATCACACAATCACAATCACACAATCACAATCACACAATCACAATCACACAATCACAATCACACAATCACAATCACACAATCACAATCACACAATCACAATCACACAATCACAATCACACAATCACAATCACGATCTCGATCACACAATCACAATCACACAATCACACAATCACAATCCCACAATCACAATCACACAATCACAGTCACACAATCACAATCACACAATCACAATCACACAATCACAATCACACAATCACAGTCACACAATCACAGTCACACAATCACAATCACAATCACGACCACACAATCACGCTCACGCAATCACGATCACACAACCACGACCACACAATCACGATCACACAATCACGATCACACAATCACAAACACACAGTCGCGATCACACTATCACGATCACACAATCACAGTCACACAATCACAATCACACAATCACAATCACAATCACGATCACACAGTCACGAACACACCATCACGATCACACAATCAAGGTCACACAATGACGATCACACAATCACCATCACACAATCACGATCACTCAATCAAAATCACACAATCACAAACACACAGTCGCGATCACACGATCACGATCGCACGACCACGATCACACGATCACGATCACACAATCACAATCACACAATCAAGGCCACACAATGACGATCACACAATCACCATCACACAATCTCGACCACACAATCACGATCACACAATCACGATCACACAATCGCGTTCACACAATCACAAACACACAGTCGCGATCACTCGATCACGATCACACAATCACGATCACACAGTCACGATCACACAATCACAATCGCACAATCACGATCACACAATCACGATCACACAATCACGATCACACAATCACGATCACACAATCACCATCACACAATCACGATCACACAATCACGATCACACAATCACGATCACACAATCACCATCACACAATCACAATCACACAATCAAGGTCACACAATGACGATCACACAATCACCATCACACAACCACGACCACACGATCACGATCACACAATCACGCTCACGCAATCACGATCACACAATCACGACCACACAATCACGATCACACAATCACGATCACACAATCACAAACACACAGTCGCTATCACACTATCACGATCACACAATCACAGTCACACAATCAGAATCACACAATCACAATCACAATCACGATCACACAGTCACGAACACACCATCACGATCACACAATCAAGGTCACACAATGACGATCACACAATCACCATCACACAATCACGATCAGACAATCACAATCACACAATCACGATCACACAATCACGATCACACAATCACAATCACACAATCACAAACACACAGTCGCGATCACACGATCACGATCACACGATCACGATCACACAATCACAATCACACAATCAAGGTCACACAATGACGATCACACAATCACCATCACACAATCACGACCACACAATCACGATCACACAATCACGATCACACAATCACGATCACACAATCACAGTCACACAATCACAATCACACAATCACGATCACACAATCACCATCACACAATCACCATCACACAATCACGATCACACAATCACGATCACACAATCACGATCACACTATCACGATCACACAATCACAGTCACACAATCACAATCACACAATCACAATCACAATCACAATCACAATCACACAGTCACGATCACACGATCACGATCACACGATCACGATCACACAATCACGATCACACAATCACGATCACACAATCACGATCACACAATCGTTATCACACAATCACAATCACACAATCACAATCACACAATCACGATCACACAATCACCATCACACAATCACCATCACACAATCACGATCACACAATCACGATCACACAATCACGATCAGACTATCACGATCACACAATCACAGTCACACAATCACAATCACACAATCACAATCACAATCACGATCACACAGTCACGACCACACGATCACGATCACACGATCATGATCACACAATCACAATCACACAATCACGATCACACAATCACGATCACACAATCACGATCACACAATCACGATCACACAACCACGATCACACAATCGCTATCACACAATCGCTATCACACAATCACGATCGCACAATCACGATCACACAATCACGATCACAATATCACAATCACACAGTCACACAATCACAATCACAATCACAATCACAATCACGATCACAGAATCACAATCACACAGTCACACAATCACAATCACAATCACAATCGCAATCACAATCACAATCACAATCACAATCACAATCACAATCACAATCACAATCACAATCACAATCACAATCACAATCACAATCACAATCACAATCACAATCACAATCACAATCACAATCACAATCACAATCACAATCACAATCACAATCACAATCACAATCACAATCACAATCACAATCACAATCACAATCACAATCACAATCACAATCACAATCACAATCACAATCACAATCACAATCACAATCACAATCACAATCACAATCACAATCACAATCACAATCACAATCACAATCACAATCACAATCACAATCACAATCACAATCACAATCACACAATCACATCACACAATCACGATCACACAATCACGATCACACAATCACGATCACACAATCACGATCACATAATCACGATCACACAATCACGCTCACACAATCACGATCACACAATCACGTTCACACAATCACAAACACACAGTCGCGATCACACGATCACGATCACACAATCACGATCACACAGTCACGATCACACAATCACAATCACACAATCACGATCACACAATCACCACCACACAATCACGATCACACAATCACGATCACACAATCACGATCACACTATCACGATCACACAATCACAGTCACACAATCACAATCACACAATCACAATCACAATCACGATCACACAGTCACGATCACACAATCACGATCACACGATCACGATCACACAATCACAATCACACAATCGTTATCACACAATCACGATCACACAATCACCATCACACAATCAAGGCCACACAATGACGATCACACAATCACCATCACACAATCACAATCACACAATCACAATCACACAATCACAATCACACAATCACAATCACACAATCACAATCACACAATCACAATCACACAATCACAATCACACAATCACAATCACACAATCACAATCACACAATCACAATCAGACAATCACAATCACACAATCACAATCACACAATCACAATCACACAATCACAATCACACAATCACAATCACACAATCACAATCACACAATCACAATCACACAATCACAATCACACAATCACAATCACTCAATCACAATCACACAATCACCATCACACAATCACAATCACACAATCACAATCACACAATCACAATCACACAATCACAATCACACAGTCACAATCACACAATCACAATCACACAATCACAATCACACAATCACAATCACACAATCACAATCACACAATCACAATCACACAATCACAATCACACAATCACAATCACACAATCACAATCACACAATCACAATCACACAATCACAATCACACAATCCCAATCACACAATCACAATCACACAATCACAATCACACAATCACAATCACACAATCACAATCACACAATCACAATCACACAATCACAATCACACAATCACAATCACACAATCACAATCACACAATCACAATCACACAATCACAATCACACAATCACAATCACACAATCACAATCACACAATCACAATCACACAATCACAATCACACAATCACAATCACACAATCACAATCACACAATCACAATCACACAATCACAATCACACAATCACAATCACACAATCACAATCACACAATCACAATCACACAATCACAATCACACAATCACAATCACACAATCACAATCACACAATCACAATCACACAATCACAATCACACAATCACAATCACACAATCACAATCACACAATCACAATCACACAATCACAATCACACAATCACAATCACACAATCACAATCACACAATCACAATCACACAATCACAATCACACAATCACAATCACACAATCACAATCACACAATCACAATCACACAATCACAATCACACAATCACAATCAGACAATCACAATCACACAATCACAATCACACAATCACAATCACACAATCACAATCACGATCTCGATCACACAATCACAATCACACAATCACACAATCACAATCCCACAATCACAATCACACAATCACAGTCACACAATCACAATCACACAATCACAATCACACAATGACAATCACACAATCACAGTCACACAATCACAGTCACACAATCACAGTCACAATCACGACCACACAATCACGCTCACGCAATCACGATCACACAATCGCGACCACACAATCACGATCACACAATCACGATCACACAATCACAAACAGACAGTCGCGATCACACTATCACGATCACACAATCACAGTCACACAATCACAATCACACAATCACAATCACAATCACGATCACACAGTCACGAACACACCATCACGATCACACAATCAAGGTCACACAATGACGATCACACAATCACCATCACACAATCACGATCACTCAATCACAATCACACAATCACAAACACACAGTCGCGATCACACGATCACGATCGCACGACCACGATCACACGATCACGATCACACAATCACAATCACACAATCAAGGCCACACAATGACGATCACACAATCACAATCACACAATCTCGACCACACAATCACGATCACACAATCACGATCACACAATCGCGTTCACACAATCACAAACACACAGTCGCGATCATTAGATCACGATCACACAATCACGATCACACAGTCACGATCACACAATCACAATCGCACAATCACGATCACACAATCACGATCACACAATCACGATCACACAATCACGATCACACAATCACCATCACACAATCACGATCACACAATCACGATCACACAATCACGATCACACAATCACCATCACACAATCACAATCACACAATCAAGGTCACACAATGACGATCACACAATCACCATCACACAACCACGACCACACTATCACGATCACACAATCACGCTCACGCAATCACGATCACACAATCACGACCACACAATCACGATCACACAATCACGATCACACAATCACAAACACACAGTCGCTATCACACTATCACGATCACACAATCACAGTCACACAATCACAATCACACAATCACAATCACAATCACGATCACACAGTCACGAACACACCATCACGATCACACAATCAAGGTCACACAATGACGATCACACAATCACCATCACACAATCACGATCAGACAATCACAATCACACAATCACGATCACACAATCACGATCACACAATCACAATCACACAATCACAAACACACAGTCGCGATCACACGATCACGATCACACGATCACGATCACACAATCACAATCACACAATCAAGGTCACACAATGACGATCACACAATCACCATCACACAATCACGACCACACAATCACGATCACACAATCACGATCACACAATCACGATCACACAATCACAGTCACACAATCACAATCACACAATCACAACCACAATCACGATCACACAGTCACGATCACACCATCACGATCACACGATCACGATCACACAATCACAATCACACAATCGTTATCACACAATCACGATCACACAATCACCATCCCACAATCACCATCACACAATCACAATCACACAATCACGATCACACAATCACGATCACACAATCACAATCAGACAATCACAATCACACTGTCACAATCACACAATCACAATCATACAATCACAATCACACAATCACAATCTCACAATCACAATCACACTATCACAATCACACAATCACAATCACACAATCACAATCACACAATCACAATCACACAATCGCAATCACACAATCACAATCACACAATCACAATCACACAATCACAATCACAATCACAATCCCACAATCACGATCACACAATCACGATCACACAGTCACCATCACACAATCACCATCACACAATCAAGGCCACACAACGACGATCACACAATCACCATCACACAATCACAATCACACAATCACAATCACACAATCACAATCACACAATCACAATCACACAATCACAATCACACAATCACAATCACACAATCACAATCACACAATCACAATCACACAATCACAATCACACAATCACAATCACACAATCACTATCACTCAATCACAATCACGATCTCGATCACACAATCACAATCACACAATCACACAATCACAATCCCACAATCACAATCACACAATCACAGTCACACAATCACAATCACACAATCACAATCACACAATCACAATCACACAATCACAGTCACACAATCACAGTCACACAATCACAATCACACAATCACAATTACACAAACACGATCACACAATCACGATCACACAATCACGATCACACAATCACTATCACACAATCACACAATCACACAATCACACAATCACACAGTCACAATCACACAATCACGATCACACAATCACAGTCACACAATCACCATCACACAATCACACAGTCACAATCCCACAATCACGATCACACAATCACGATCGCACAGTCACGATCACACGATCACGATCACACAATCACAATCACACAATCACAATCACACAATCACAATCACACAATCACAGTCACACAATCACAATCACACAATCACAATTACACAAACACGATCACACAATCACGATCACACAATAACGATCACACAATCACGATCACACAATCACTATCACACAATCACCCAATCACACAATCACAATCACACAATCACACAGTCACAATCCCACAATCACGATCACACAATCGCAATCCCACAATCAAGGCCACACAATGACGATCACACAATCACCATCACACAATCTCGACCACACAATCACGATCACACAATCACGATCACACAATCACGTTCACACAATAACAAACACACAGTCGCGATCACTCGATCACGATCACACAATCACGATCACACAGTCACGATCACACAATCACAATCACACAATCACGATCACACAATCACGATCACATAATCACGATCACACAATCACGATCACACAATCACCATCACACAATCACGATCACACAATCACGATCACACAATCACGATCACACAATCACCATCACACAATCACGATCACACAATCACGATCACACAATCACGATCACACTATCACGATCACACAATCACAGTCACACAATCACAATCACACAATCACAATCACAATCACGATCACACAGTCACGATCACACAATCACAAACACACAGTCGCGATCACACGATCACGATCACACAATCACGATCACACAATCAAGGTCACACAATGACGATCACACAATCACCATCACACAATCACGATCAGACAATCACAATCACACAATCACGATCACACAATCACGATCACACAATCACAATCACACAATCACAAACACACAGTCGCGATCACACGATCACGATCACACGATCACGATCACACAATCACAATCACACAATCAAGGTCACACAATGACGATCACACAATCACCATCACACAATCACGACCACACAATCACGATCACACAATCACGATCACACAATCACGATCACACAATCACAGTCACACAATCACAATCACACAATCACGATCACACAATCACAATCACACAATCACAATCACACAATCACAATCACACAATCACAATCACACAATCACAATCACACAATCACAATCACACAATCACAATCACACAATCACAATCACACAATCACAATCACACAATCACAATCACACAATCACAATCACACAATCACAATCACACAATCACAATCACACAATCACAATCACACAATCACAATCACACAATCACAATCACACAATCACAATCACACAATCACAATCACACAATCACAATCACACAATCACAATCACACAATCACAATCACACAATCACAATCACACAATCACAATCACACAATCACAATCACACAATCACAATCACACAATCACAATCACACAATCACAATCACACAATCACAATCACACAATCACAATCACACAATCACAATCACACAATCACAATCACACAATCACAATCACACAATCACAATCACACAATCACAATCACACAATCACAATCACACAATCACAATCAGACAATCACAATCACACAATCACAATCACACAATCACAATCACGATCTCGATCACACAATCACAATCACACAATCACACAATTACAATCCCACAATCACAATCACACAATCACAGTCACACAATCACAATCACACAATCACAATCACACAATGACAATCACACAATCACAGTCACACAATCACAGTCACACAATCACAGTCACAATCACGACCACACAATCACGCTCACGCAATCACGATCACACAATCGCGACCACACAATCACGATCACACAATCACGATCACACAATCACAAACAGACAGTCGCGATCACACTATCACGATCACACAATCACAGTCACACAATCACAATCACACAATCACAATCACAATCACGATCACACAGTCACGAACACACCATCACGATCACACAATCAAGGTCATACAATGACGATCACACAATCACCATCACACAATCACGATCACTCAATCACAATCACACAATCACAAACACACAGTCGCGATCACACGATCACGATCGCACGACCACGATCACACGATCACGATCACACAATCACAATCACACAATCAAGGCCACACAATGACGATCACACAATCACAATCACACAATCTCGACCACACAATCACGATCACACAATCACGATCACACAATCGCGTTCACACAATCACAAACACACAGTCGCGATCATTAGATCACGATCACACAATCACGATCACACAGTCACGATCACACAATCACAATCGCACAATCACGATCACACAATCACGATCACACAATCACGATCACACAATCACGATCACACAATCACCATCACACAATCACGATCACACAATCACGATCACACAATCACGATCACACAATCACCATCACACAATCACAATCACACAATCAAGGTCACACAATGACGATCACACAATCACCATCACACAACCACGACCACACTACCACGATCACACAATCACGCTCACGCAATCACGATCACACAATCACGACCACACAATCACGATCACACAATCACGATCACACAATCACAAACACACAGTCGCTATCACACTATCACGATCACACAATCACAGTCACACAATCACAATCACACAATCACAATCACAATCACGATCACACAGTCACGAACACACCATCACGATCACACAATCAAGGTCACACAATGACGATCACACAATCACCATCACACAATCACGATCAGACAATCACAATCACACAATCACGATCACACAATCACGATCACACAATCACAATCACACAATCACAAACACACAGTCGCGATCACACGATCACGATCACACGATCACGATCACACGATCACGATCACACAATCACAATCACACAATCAAGGTCACACAATGACGATCACACAATCACCATCACACAATCACGACCACACAATCACGATCACACAATCACGATCACACAATCACGATCACACAATCACAGTCACACAATCACAATCACACAATCACAACCACAATCACGATCACACAGTCACGATCACACCATCACGATCACACGATCACGATCACACAATCACAATCACACAATCGTTATCACACAATCACGATCACACAATCACCATCCCACAATCACCATCACACAATCACAATCACACAATCACGATCACACAATCACGATCACACAATCACAATCAGACAATCACAATCACACTGTCACAATCACACAATCACAATCATACAATCACAATCACACAATCACAATCTCACAATCACAATCACACTATCACAATCACACAATCACAATCACACAATCACAATCACACAATCACAATCACACAATCGCAATCACACAATCACAATCACACAATCACAATCACACAATCACAATCACAATCACAATCCCACAATCACGATCACACAATCACGATCACACAGTCACCATCACACAATCACCATCACACAATCAAGGCCACACAACGACGATCACACAATCACCATCACACAATCACAATCACACAATCACAATCACACAATCACAATCACACAATCACAATCACACAATCACAATCACACAATCACAATCACACAATCACAATCACACAATCACAATCACACAATCACAATCACACAATCACTATCACTCAATCACAATCACGATCTCGATCACACAATCACAATCACACAATCACACAATCACAATCCCACAATCACAATCACACAATCACAGTCACACAATCAAAATCACACAATCACAATCACACAATCACAATCACACAATCACAGTCACACAATCACAGTCACACAATCACAATCACACAATCACAATTACACAAACACGATCACACAATCACGATCACACAATCACGATCACACAATCACTATCACACAATCACACAATCACACAATCACACAATCACACAGTCACAATCACACAATCACGATCACACAATCACAGTCACACAATCACCATCACACAATCACACAGTCACAATCCCACAATCACGATCACACAATCACGATCGCACAGTCACGATCACACGATCACGATCACACAATCACAATCACACAATCACAATCACACAATCACAATCACACAATCACAGTCACACAATCACAATCACACAATCACAATTACACAAACACGATCACACAATCACGATCACACAATAACGATCACACAATCACGATCACACAATCACTATCACACAATCACCCAATCACACAATCACAATCACACAATCACACAGTCACAATCCCACAATCACGATCACACAATCGCAATCCCACAATCAAGGCCACACAATGACGATCACACAATCACCATCACACAATCTCGACCACACAATCACGATCACACAATCACGATCACACAATCACGTTCACACAATAACAAACACACAGTCGCGATCACTCGATCACGATCACACAATCACGATCACACAGTCACGATCACACAATCACAATCACACAATCACGATCACACAATCACGATCACATAATCACGATCACACAATCACGATCACACAATCACCATCACACAATCACGATCACACAATCACGATCACACAATCACGATCACACAATCACCATCACACAATCACGATCACACAATCACGATCACACAATCACGATCACACTATCACGATCACACAATCACAGTCACACAATCACAATCACACAATCACAATCACAATCACGATCACACAGTCACGATCACACAATCACAAACACACAGTCGCGATCACACGATCACGATCACACAATCACGATCACACAGTCACGATCACACAATCACAATCACACAATCACGATCACACAATCACCATCACACAATCACGATCACACAATCACGATCACACAATCACGATCACACTATCACGATCACACAATCACAGTCACACAATCACAATCACACAATCACAATCACAATCACGATCACACAGTCACGATCACACAATCACGATCACACGATCACGATCACACAATCACAATCACACAATCGTTATCACACAATCACGATCACACAATCACCATCAAACAATCAAGGCCACACAATGACGATCACACAATCACCATCACACAATCACAATCACACAATCACAATCACACAATCACAATCACACAATCACAATCACACAATCACGATCACACAATCACAATCACGCAGTCACACAGTCACAATCCCACAATCACGATCACACAATCACGATCGCACAGTCACGATCACACGATCACGATCACACAATCACAATCACACAATCACAATCACACAATCACAATCACACAATCACAATCACACAATCACGATCACACAATCACCATCACACACTCACCATCACACAATCACGATCACACAATCACGATCACACAATCACGATCACACTATCACGATCACACAATCACAGTCACACAATCACAATCACACAATCACAATCAAAATCACAATCACGATCACACAGTCACGATCACACGATCACGATCACACGATCACGATCACACAATCACGATCACACAATCACGATCACACAATCGCTATCACACAAACACGACCACACAATCACGATCACATAATCACGATCACACAATCACGATCACACAATCACCATCACACAATCACGATCACACAATCACGATCACACAATCACGATCACACAATCACCATCACACAATCACAATCACACAATCAAGGTCACAGAATGACGATCACACAATCACGATCACACAGTCACGATCACACAATCACAATCACACAATCACGATCACACAATCACCATCACACAATCACGATCACACAATCACGATCACACAATCACGATCACACTATCACGATCACACAATCACAGTCACACAATCACAATCACACAATCACAATCACAATCACGATCACACAGTCACGATCACACAATCACGATCACACGATCACGATCACACAATCACAATCACACAATCGTTATCACACAATCACGATCACACAATCACCATCACACAATCAAGGCCACACAATGACGATCACACAATCACCATCACACAATCACAATCACACAATCACGATCACACAATCACGATCACACAATCACGATCACACAATCACGATCACACAATCACGATCACACAATCACAATCACACAATCACAATCACACAATCACAATCACTCAATCACAATCACACAATCACCATCACACAATCACAATCACACAATCACAATCACACAATCACAATCACACAATCACAATCACACAATCACAATCACACAATCACAATCACACAATCACAATCACACAATCACAATCACACAATCACAATCACACAATCACAATCACACAATCACAATCACACAATCACAATCACACAATCACAATCACACAATCACAATCACACAATCACAATCACACAATCACAATCACACAATCACAATCACACAATCACAATCACACAATCACAATCACACAATCACAATCACACAATCACAATCACACAATCACAATCACACAATCACAATCACACAATCACAATCACACAATCACAATCACACAATCACAATCACACAATCACAATCACACAATCACAATCACACAATCACAATCACACAATCACAATCACACAATCACAATCACACAATCACAATCACACAATCACAATCACACAATCACAATCACACAATCACAATCACACAATCACAATCACACAATCACAATCACACAATCACAATCACACAATCACAATCACACAATCACAATCACACAATCACAATCACACAATCACAATCACACAATCACAATCACACAATCACAATCACACAATCACAATCACACAATCACAATCACACAATCACAATCACACAATCACAATCACACAATCACAATCACACAATCACAATCACACAATCACAATCACACAATCACAATCACACAATCACAATCACACAATCACAATCACACAATCACAATCACACAATCACAATCACACAATCACAATCACACAATCACAATCACACAATCACAATCACACAATCACAATCACACAATCACAATCACACAATCACAATCACACAATCACAATCACACAATCACAATCACACAATCACAATCACACAATCACAATCACACAATCACAATCACACAATCACAATCACACAATCACAATCACACAATCACAATCACACAATCACAATCACACAATCACAATCACACAATCACAATCACACAATCACAATCACACAATCACAATCACACAATCACAATCACACAATCACAATCACACAATCACAATCACACAATCACAATCACACAATCACAATCACACAATCACAATCACACAATCACAATCACACAATCACAATCACACAATCACAATCACACAATCACAATCACACAATCACAATCACACAATCACAATCACACAATCACAATCACACAATCACAATCACACAATCACAATCACACAATCACAATCACACAATCACAATCACACAATCACAATCACACAATCACAATCACACAATCACAATCACACAATCACAATCACACAATCACAATCACACAATCACAATCACACAATCACAATCACACAATCACAATCACACAATCACAATCACACAATCACAATCACACAATCACAATCACACAATCACAATCACACAATCACAATCACACAATCACAATCACACAATCACAATCACACAATCACAATCACACAATCACAATCACACAATCACAATCACACAATCACAATCACACAATCACAATCACACAATCACAATCACACAATCACAATCACACAATCACAATCACACAATCACAATCACACAATCACAATCACACAATCACAATCACACAATCACAATCACACAATCACAATCACACAATCACAATCACACAATCACAATCACACAATCACAATCACACAATCACAATCACACAATCACAATCACACAATCACAATCACACAATCACAATCACACAATCACAATCACACAATCACAATCACACAATCACAATCACACAATCACAATCACACAATCACAATCACACAATCACAACCACACAATCACAATCACACAATCACAATCACACAATCACAATCACACAATCACAATCACACAATCACAATCACACAATCACAATCACACAATCACAATCACACAATCACAATCACACAATCACAATCACACAATCACAATCACACAATCACAATCACACAATCACAATCACACAATCACAATCACACAATCACAATCACGATCTCGATCACACAATCACAATCACACAATCACACAATCACAATCCCACAATCACAATCACACAATCACAGTCACACAATCACAATCACACAATCACAATCACACAATCACAATCACACAATCACAGTCACACAATCACAGTCACACAATCGCAATCACACAATCACAATTACACAAACACTATCACACAATCACGATCACACAATCACGATCACACAATCACTATCACACAATCACACAATCACACAATCACACAGTCACAATCACACAATCACGATCACACAATCACAATCACACAATCACAATCACACAATCACGATCACACAATCACAATCACGCAGTCACACTATCACAATCACAATCCCAATCACAATCACAATCACACAATCACACAATCACAATCCCACAATCACAATCACACAATCACGATCGCACAGTCACGATCACGCAATCACAATCACACAATCACAATCACACAATCACAGTCACACAATCACAGTCACACAATCACAATCACACAATCACAATTACACAAACACGATCACACAATCGCGATCACACAATCACGATCACACAATCACACAATCACACAGTCACAATCCCACAATCACGATCACACAATCACAATCACACAATCACAATCACACAATCACGATCACACAATCACAATCACGCAGTCACACAGTCACAATCCCACAATCACGATCACACAATCACGATCGCACAGTCACGATCACACGATCACGATCACACAGTCACAATCACACAATCACAATCACACAATCACAATCACACAATCACAATCACACAATCACGATCACACAATCACCATCACACACTCACCATCACACAATCACGATCACACAATCACGATCACACAATCACGATCACACTATCACGATCACACAATCACAGTCACACAATCACAATCACACAATCACAATCACAATCACGATCACACAGTCACGATCACACGATCACGATCACACGATCACGATCACACAATCACGATCACACAATCACGATCACACAATCGCTATCACACAATCGCTATCACACAATCACAATCACACAATCACGATCACAGAATCACCATCACACAATCACCATCACACAATCACGATCACACAATCACGATCACACAATCACGATCAGACTATCACGATCACACAATCACAGTCACACAATCACAATCACACAATCACAATCACAATCACGATCACACAGTCACGACCACACTGTCACGATCACACGATCATGATCACACAATCACGATCACACAACCACGATCACACAATCGCTATCACACAATCGCTATCACACAATCACGATCACACAATCACGATCACACAATCACGATCACAATATCACAATCACACAGTCACACAATCACAATCACAATCACAATCACAATCACAATCACGATCACAGAATCACAATCACACAATCACAATCACACAATCACAATCACACAATCGCAATCACACAATCACAATCACACAATCACAATCACACAATCACAATCACAATCACAATCCCACAATCACGATCACACAATCACGATCACACAGTCACCATCACACAATCACCATCACACAATCAAGGCCACACAACGACGATCACACAATCACCATCACACAATCACAATCACACAATCACAATCACACAATCGCAATCACACAATCACAATCACACAATCACAATCACACAATCACAATCACAATCACAATCCCACAATCACGATCACACAATCACGATCACACAGTCACCATCACACAATCACCATCACACAATCAAGGCCACACAACGACGATCACACAATCACCATCACACAATCACAATCACACAATCACAATCACACAATCACAATCACACAATCACAATCACACAATCACAATCACACAATCACAATCACACAATCACAATCACACAATCACAATCACACAATCACTATCACTCAATCACAATCACGATCTCGATCACACAATCACAATCACACAATCACACAATCACAATCCCACAATCACAATCACACAATCACAGTCACACAATCACAATCACACAATCACAATCACACAATCACAATCACACAATCACAGTCACACAATCACAGTCACACAATCACAATCACACAATCACAATTACACAAACACGATCACACAATCACGATCACACAATCACGATCACACAATCACTATCACACAATCACACAATCACACAATCACACAATCACACAGTCACAATCACACAATCACGATCACACAATCCCAGTCACACAATCACCATCACACAATCACACAGTCACAATCCCACAATCACGATCACACAATCACGATCGCACAGTCGCGATCACACGATCACGATCACACAATCACAATCACACAATCACAATCACACAATCACAATCACACAATCACAGTCACACAATCACAATCACACAATCACAATTACACAAACACGATCACACAATCACGATCACACAATCACGATCACACAATCACGATCACACAATCACTATCACACAATCACCCAATCACACAATCACAATCACACAATCACACAGTCACAATCCCACAATCACGATCACACAATCACAATCCCACAATCAAGGCCACACAATGACGATCACACAATCACCATCACACAATCTCGACCACACAATCACGATCACACAATCACGATCACACAATCACGTTCACACAATAACAAACACACAGTCGCGATCACTCGATCACGATCACACAATCACGATCACACAGTCACGATCACACAATCACAATCACACAATCACGATCACACAATCACGATCACATAATCACGATCACACAATCACGATCACACAATCACCATCACACAATCACGATCACACAATCACGATCACACAATCACGATCACACAATCACCATCACACAATCACGATCACACAATCACGATCACACAATCACGATCACACTATCACGATCACACAATCACAGTCACACAATCACAATCACACAATCACAATCACAATCACGATCACACAGTCACGATCACACAATCACAAGCACACAGTCGCGATCACACGATCACGATCACACAATCACGATCACACAGTCACGATCACACAATCACAATCACACAATCACGATCACACAATCACCATCACACAATCACGATCACACAATCACGATCACACAATCACGATCACACTATCACGATCACACAATCACAGTCACACAATCACAATCACACAATCACAATCACAATCACGATCACACAGTCACGATCACACAATCACGATCACACGATCACGATCACACAATCACAATCACACAATCGTTATCACACAATCACGATCACACAATCACCATCAAACAATCAAGGCCACACAATGACGATCACACAATCACCATCACACAATCACAATCACACAATCACAATCACACAATCACAATCACACAATCACGATCACACAATCACAATCACGCAGTCACACAGTCACAATCCCACAATCACGATCACACAATCACGATCGCACAGTCACGATCACACGATCACGATCACACAATCACAATCACACAATCACAATCACACAATCACAATCACACAATCACGATCACACAATCACCATCACACACTCACCATCACACAATCACGATCACACAATCACGATCACACAATCACGATCACACTATCACGATCACACAATCACAGTCACACAATCACAATCACACAATCACAATCAAAATCACAATCACGATCACACAGTCACGATCACACGATCACGATCACACGATCACGATCACACAATCACGATCACACAATCACGATCACACAATCGCTATCACACAAACACGATCACACAATCACGATCACATAATCACGATCACACAATCACGATCACACAATCACCATCACACAATCACGATCACACAATCACGATCACACAATCACGATCACACAATCACCATCACACAATCACAATCACACAATCAAGGTCACAGAATGACGATCACACAATCACGATCACACAGTCACGATCACACAATCACAATCACACAATCACGATCACTCAATCACCATCACACAATCACGATCACACAATCACGATCACACAATCACGATCACACTATCACGATCACACAATCACAGTCACACAATCACAATCACACAATCACAATCACAATCACGATCACACAGTCACGATCACACAATCACGATCACACGATCACGATCACACAATCACAATCACACAATCGTTATCACACAATCACGATCACACAATCACCATCACACAATCACAATCACACAATCACAATCACACAATCACAATCACACAATCACAATCACACAATCACAATCACACAATCACAATCACACAATCACAATCACACAATCACAATCACACAATCACAATCACACAATCACAATCACACAATCACAATCACACAATCACAATCACACAATCACAATCACACAATCACAATCACACAATCACAATCACACAATCACAATCACACAATCACAATCACACAATCACAATCACACAAT
This sequence comes from Megachile rotundata, assembly GCF_050947335.1. NCBI lineage: Eukaryota > Metazoa > Arthropoda > Insecta > Hymenoptera > Megachilidae > Megachile > Megachile rotundata. The sequence continues at coordinate 214,341 of NC_134993.1, forward strand.
CACAATCACACAATCACAATCACACAATCACAATCACACAATCACAATCACACAATCACAATCACACAATCACAATCACACAATCACAATCACACAATCACAATCACACAATCACAATCACACAATCACAATCACACAATCACAATCACACAATCACAATCACACAATCACAATCACACAATCACAATCACACAATCACAATCACACAATCACAATCACACAATCACAATCACACAATCACAATCACACAATCACAATCACACAATCACAATCACACAATCACAATCACACAATCACAATCACACAATCACAATCACACAATCACAATCACACAATCACAATCACACAATCACAATCACACAATCACAATCACACAATCACAATCACACAATCACAATCACACAATCACAATCACACAATCACAATCACACAATCACAATCACACAATCACAATCACACAATCACAATCACACAATCACAATCACACAATCACAATCACACAATCACAATCACACAATCACAATCACACAATCACAATCACACAATCACAATCACACAATCACAATCACACAATCACAATCACACAATCACAATCACACAATCACAATCACACAATCACAATCACACAATCACAATCACACAATCACAATCACACAATCACAATCACACAATCACAATCACACAATCACAATCACACAATCACAATCACACAATCACAATCACACAATCACAATCACACAATCACAATCACACAATCACAATCACACAATCACAATCACACAATCACAATCACACAATCACAATCACACAATCACAATCACACAATCACAATCACACAATCACAATCACACAATCACAATCACACAATCACAATCACACAATCACAATCACACAATCACAATCACACAATCACAATCACACAATCACAATCACACAATCACAATCACACAATCACAATCACACAATCACAATCACACAATCACAATCACACAATCACAATCACACAATCACAATCACACAATCACAATCACACAATCACAATCACACAATCACAATCACACAATCACAATCACACAATCACAACCACACAATCACAATCACACAATCACAATCACACAATCACAATCACACAATCACAATCACACAATCACAATCACACAATCACAATCACACAATCACAATCACACAATCACAATCACACAATCACAATCACACAATCACAATCACACAATCACAATCACACAATCACAATCACACAATCACAATCAGACAATCACAATCACACAATCACAATCACACAATCACAATCACACAATCACAATCACGATCTCGATCACACAATCACAATCACACAATCACACAATCACAATCCCACAATCACAATCACACAATCACAGTCACACAATCACAATCACACAATCACAATCACACAATGACAATCACACAATCACAGTCACACAATCACAGTCACACAATCACAGTCACAATCACGACCACACAATCACGCTCACGCAATCACGATCACACAATCGCGACCACACAATCACGATCACACAATCACGATCACACAATCACAAACAGACAGTCGCGATCACACTATCACGATCACACAATCACAGTCACACAATCACAATCACACAATCACAATCACAATCACGATCACACAGTCACGAACACACCATCACGATCACACAATCAAGGTCACACAATGACGATCACACAATCACCATCACACAATCACGATCACTCAATCACAATCACACAATCACAAACACACAGTCGCGATCACACGATCACGATCGCACGACCACGATCACACGATCACGATCACACAATCACAATCACACAATCAAGGCCACACAATGACGATCACACAATCACAATCACACAATCTCGACCACACAATCACGATCACACAATCACGATCACACAATCGCGTTCACACAATCACAAACACACAGTCGCGATCATTAGATCACGATCACACAATCACGATCACACAGTCACGATCACACAATCACAATCGCACAATCACGATCACACAATCACGATCACACAATCACGATCACACAATCACGATCACACAATCACCATCACACAATCACGATCACACAATCACGATCACACAATCACGATCACACAATCACCATCACACAATCACAATCACACAATCAAGGTCACACAATGACGATCACACAATCACCATCACACAACCACGACCACACTACCACGATCACACAATCACGCTCACGCAATCACGATCACACAATCACGACCACACAATCACGATCACACAATCACGATCACACAATCACAAACACACAGTCGCTATCACACTATCACGATCACACAATCACAGTCACACAATCACAATCACACAATCACAATCACAATCACGATCACACAGTCACGAACACACCATCACGATCACACAATCAAGGTCACACAATGACGATCACACAATCACCATCACACAATCACGATCAGACAATCACAATCACACAATCACGATCACACAATCACGATCACACAATCACAATCACACAATCACAAACACACAGTCGCGATCACACGATCACGATCACACGATCACGATCACACAATCACAATCACACAATCAAGGTCACACAATGACGATCACACAATCACCATCACACAATCACGACCACACAATCACGATCACACAATCACGATCACACAATCACGATCACACAATCACAGTCACACAATCACAATCACACAATCACAACCACAATCACGATCACACAGTCACGATCACACCATCACGATCACACGATCACGATCACACAATCACAATCACACAATCGTTATCACACAATCACGATCACACAATCACCATCCCACAATCACCATCACACAATCACAATCACACAATCACGATCACACAATCACGATCACACAATCACAATCAGACAATCACAATCACACTGTCACAATCACACAATCACAATCATACAATCACAATCACACAATCACAATCTCACAATCACAATCACACTATCACAATCACACAATCACAATCACACAATCACAATCACACAATCACAATCACACAATCGCAATCACACAATCACAATCACACAATCACAATCACACAATCACAATCACAATCACAATCCCACAATCACGATCACACAATCACGATCACACAGTCACCATCACACAATCACCATCACACAATCAAGGCCACACAACGACGATCACACAATCACCATCACACAATCACAATCACACAATCACAATCACACAATCACAATCACACAATCACAATCACACAATCACAATCACACAATCACAATCACACAATCACAATCACACAATCACAATCACACAATCACAATCACACAATCACAATCACACAATCACAATCACACAATCACTATCACTCAATCACAATCACGATCTCGATCACACAATCACAATCACACAATCACACAATCACAATCCCACAATCACAATCACACAATCACAGTCACACAATCACAATCACACAATCACAATCACACAATCACAATCACACAATCACAGTCACACAATCACAGTCACACAATCACAATCACACAATCACAATTACACAAACACGATCACACAATCACGATCACACAATCACGATCACACAATCACTATCACACAATCACACAATCACACAATCACACAATCACACAGTCACAATCACACAATCACGATCACACAATCACAGTCACACAATCACCATCACACAATCACACAGTCACAATCCCACAATCACGATCACACAATCACGATCGCACAGTCACGATCACACGATCACGATCACACAATCACAATCACACAATCACAATCACACAATCACAATCACACAATCACAGTCACACAATCACAATCACACAATCACAATTACACAAACACGATCACACAATCACGATCACACAATAACGATCACACAATCACGATCACACAATCACTATCACACAATCACCCAATCACACAATCACAATCACACAATCACACAGTCACAATCCCACAATCACGATCACACAATCGCAATCCCACAATCAAGGCCACACAATGACGATCACACAATCACCATCACACAATCTCGACCACACAATCACGATCACACAATCACGATCACACAATCACGTTCACACAATAACAAACACACAGTCGCGATCACTCGATCACGATCACACAATCACGATCACACAGTCACGATCACACAATCACAATCACACAATCACGATCACACAATCACGATCACATAATCACGATCACACAATCACGATCACACAATCACCATCACACAATCACGATCACACAATCACGATCACACAATCACGATCACACAATCACCATCACACAATCACGATCACACAATCACGATCACACAATCACGATCACACTATCACGATCACACAATCACAGTCACACAATCACAATCACACAATCACAATCACAATCACGATCACACAGTCACGATCACACAATCACAAACACACAGTCGCGATCACACGATCACGATCACACAATCACGATCACACAGTCACGATCACACAATCACAATCACACAATCACGATCACACAATCACCATCACACAATCACGATCACACAATCACGATCACACAATCACGATCACACTATCACGATCACACAATCACAGTCACACAATCACAATCACACAATCACAATCACAATCACGATCACACAGTCACGATCACACAATCACGATCACACGATCACGATCACACAATCACAATCACACAATCGTTATCACACAATCACGATCACACAATCACCATCAAACAATCAAGGCCACACAATGACGATCACACAATCACCATCACACAATCACAATCACACAATCACAATCACACAATCACAATCACACAATCACAATCACACAATCACGATCACACAATCACAATCACGCAGTCACACAGTCACAATCCCACAATCACGATCACACAATCACGATCGCACAGTCACGATCACACGATCACGATCACACAATCACAATCACACAATCACAATCACACAATCACAATCACACAATCACAATCACACAATCACGATCACACAATCACCATCACACACTCACCATCACACAATCACGATCACACAATCACGATCACACAATCACGATCACACTATCACGATCACACAATCACAGTCACACAATCACAATCACACAATCACAATCAAAATCACAATCACGATCACACAGTCACGATCACACGATCACGATCACACGATCACGATCACACAATCACGATCACACAATCACGATCACACAATCGCTATCACACAAACACGATCACACAATCACGATCACATAATCACGATCACACAATCACGATCACACAATCACCATCACACAATCACGATCACACAATCACGATCACACAATCACGATCACACAATCACCATCACACAATCACAATCACACAATCAAGGTCACAGAATGACGATCACACAATCACGATCACACAGTCACGATCACACAATCACAATCACACAATCACGATCACACAATCACCATCACACAATCACGATCACACAATCACGATCACACAATCACGATCACACTATCACGATCACACAATCACAGTCACACAATCACAATCACACAATCACAATCACAATCACGATCACGCAGTCACGATCACACAATCACGATCACACGATCACGATCACACAATCACAATCACACAATCGTTATCACACAATCACGATCACACAATCACCATCACACAATCAAGGCCACACAATGACGATCACACAATCACCATCACACAATCACAATCACACAATCACGATCACACAATCACGATCACACAATCACGATCACACAATCACGATCACACAATCACGATCACACAATCACAATCACACAATCACAATCACACAATCACAATCACTCAATCACAATCACACAATCACCATCACACAATCACAATCACACAATCACAATCACACAATCACAATCACACAATCACAATCACACAATCACAATCACACAATCACAATCACACAATCACAATCACACAATCACAATCACACAATCACAATCACACAATCACAATCACACAATCACAATCACACAATCACAATCACACAATCACAATCACACAATCACAATCACACAATCACAATCACACAATCACAATCACACAATCACAATCACACAATCACAATCACACAATCACAATCACACAATCACAATCACACAATCACAATCACACAATCACAATCACACAATCACAATCACACAATCACAATCACACAATCACAATCACACAATCACAATCACACAATCACAATCACACAATCACAATCACACAATCACAATCACACAATCACAATCACACAATCACAATCACACAATCACAATCACACAATCACAATCACACAATCACAATCACACAATCACAATCACACAATCACAATCACACAATCACAATCACACAATCACAATCACACAATCACAATCACACAATCACAATCACACAATCACAATCACACAATCACAATCACACAATCACAATCACACAATCACAATCACACAATCACAATCACACAATCACAATCACACAATCACAATCACACAATCACAATCACACAATCACAATCACACAATCACAATCACACAATCACAATCACACAATCACAATCACACAATCACAATCACACAATCACAATCACACAATCACAATCACACAATCACAATCACACAATCACAATCACACAATCACAATCACACAATCACAATCACACAATCACAATCACACAATCACAATCACACAATCACAATCACACAATCACAATCACACAATCACAATCACACAATCACAATCACACAATCACAATCACACAATCACAATCACACAATCACAATCACACAATCACAATCACACAATCACAATCACACAATCACAATCACACAATCACAATCACACAATCACAATCACACAATCACAATCACACAATCACAATCACACAATCACAATCACACAATCACAATCACACAATCACAATCACACAATCACAATCACACAATCACAATCACACAATCACAATCACACAATCACAATCACACAATCACAATCACACAATCACAATCACACAATCACAATCACACAATCACAATCACACAATCACAATCACACAATCACAATCACACAATCACAATCACACAATCACAATCACACAATCACAATCACACAATCACAATCACACAATCACAATCACACAATCACAATCACACAATCACAATCACACAATCACAATCACACAATCACAATCACACAATCACAATCACACAATCACAATCACACAATCACAATCACACAATCACAATCACACAATCACAATCACACAATCACAATCACACAATCACAATCACACAATCACAATCACACAATCACAATCACACAATCACAATCACACAATCACAATCACACAATCACAATCACACAATCACAATCACACAATCACAATCACACAATCACAATCACACAATCACAATCACACAATCACAATCACACAATCACAATCACACAATCACAATCACACAATCACAATCACACAATCACAACCACACAATCACAATCACACAATCACAATCACACAATCACAATCACACAATCACAATCACACAATCACAATCACACAATCACAATCACACAATCACAATCACACAATCACAATCACACAATCACAATCACACAATCACAATCACACAATCACAATCACACAATCACAATCACACAATCACAATCACGATCTCGATCACACAATCACAATCACACAATCACACAATCACAATCCCACAATCACAATCACACAATCACAGTCACACAATCACAATCACACAATCACAATCACACAATCACAATCACACAATCACAGTCACACAATCACAGTCACACAATCGCAATCACACAATCACAATTACACAAACACTATCACACAATCACGATCACACAATCACGATCACACAATCACTATCACACAATCACACAATCACACAATCACACAGTCACAATCACACAATCACGATCACACAATCACAATCACACAATCACAATCACACAATCACGATCACACAATCACAATCACGCAGTCACACTATCACAATCACAATCCCAATCACAATCACAATCACACAATCACACAATCACAATCCCACAATCACAATCACACAATCACAGTCACACAATCACAATCACACAATCACACAGTCACAATCCCACAATCACGATCACACAATCACGATCGCACAGTCACGATCACGCAATCACAATCACACAATCACAATCACACAATCACAGTCACACAATCACAGTCACACAATCACAATCACACAATCACAATTACACAAACACGATCACACAATCGCGATCACACAATCACGATCACACAATCACACAATCACACAGTCACAATCCCACAATCACGATCACACAATCACAATCACACAATCACAATCACACAATCACGATCACACAATCACAATCACGCAGTCACACAGTCACAATCCCACAATCACGATCACACAATCACGATCGCACAGTCACGATCACACGATCACGATCACACAGTCACAATCACACAATCACAATCACACAATCACAATCACACAATCACAATCACACAATCACGATCACACAATCACCATCACACACTCACCATCACACAATCACGATCACACAATCACGATCACACAATCACGATCACACTATCACGATCACACAATCACAGTCACACAATCACAATCACACAATCACAATCACAATCACGATCACACAGTCACGATCACACGATCACGATCACACGATCACGATCACACAATCACGATCACACAATCACGATCACACAATCGCTATCACACAATCGCTATCACACAATCACAATCACACAATCACGATCACAGAATCACCATCACACAATCACCATCACACAATCACGATCACACAATCACGATCACACAATCACGATCAGACTATCACGATCACACAATCACAGTCACACAATCACAATCACACAATCACAATCACAATCACGATCACACAGTCACGACCACACTGTCACGATCACACGATCATGATCACACAATCACAATCACACAATCACGATCACACAATCACGATCACACAATCACGATCACACAATCACGATCACACAACCACGATCACACAATCGCTATCACACAATCGCTATCACACAATCACGATCACACAATCACGATCACACAATCACGATCACAATATCACAATCACACAGTCACACAATCACAATCACAATCACAATCACAATCACAATCACGATCACAGAATCACAATCACACAATCACAATCACACAATCACAATCACACAATCGCAATCACACAATCACAATCACACAATCACAATCACACAATCACAATCACAATCACAATCCCACAATCACGATCACACAATCACGATCACACAGTCACCATCACACAATCACCATCACACAATCAAGGCCACACAACGACGATCACACAATCACCATCACACAATCACAATCACACAATCACAATCACACAATCGCAATCACACAATCACAATCACACAATCACAATCACACAATCACAATCACAATCACAATCCCACAATCACGATCACACAATCACGATCACACAGTCACCATCACACAATCACCATCACACAATCAAGGCCACACAACGACGATCACACAATCACCATCACACAATCACAATCACACAATCACAATCACACAATCACAATCACACAATCACAATCACACAATCACAATCACACAATCACAATCACACAATCACAATCACACAATCACAATCACACAATCACAATCACACAATCACAATCACACAATCACTATCACTCAATCACAATCACGATCTCGATCACACAATCACAATCACACAATCACACAATCACAATCCCACAATCACAATCACACAATCACAGTCACACAATCACAATCACACAATCACAATCACACAATCACAATCACACAATCACAGTCACACAATCACAGTCACACAATCACAATCACACAATCACAATTACACAAACACGATCACACAATCACGATCACACAATCACGATCACACAATCACTATCACACAATCACACAATCACACAATCACACAATCACACAGTCACAATCACACAATCACGATCACACAATCCCAGTCACACAATCACCATCACACAATCACACAGTCACAATCCCACAATCACGATCACACAATCACGATCGCACAGTCGCGATCACACGATCACGATCACACAATCACAATCACACAATCACAATCACACAATCACAATCACACAATCACAGTCACACAATCACAATCACACAATCACAATTACACAAACACGATCACACAATCACGATCACACAATCACGATCACACAATCACGATCACACAATCACTATCACACAATCACCCAATCACACAATCACAATCACACAATCACACAGTCACAATCCCACAATCACGATCACACAATCACAATCCCACAATCAAGGCCACACAATGACGATCACACAATCACCATCACACAATCTCGACCACACAATCACGATCACACAATCACGATCACACAATCACGTTCACACAATAACAAACACACAGTCGCGATCACTCGATCACGATCACACAATCACGATCACACAGTCACGATCACACAATCACAATCACACAATCACGATCACACAATCACGATCACATAATCACGATCACACAATCACGATCACACAATCACCATCACACAATCACGATCACACAATCACGATCACACAATCACGATCACACAATCACCATCACACAATCACGATCACACAATCACGATCACACAATCACGATCACACTATCACGATCACACAATCACAGTCACACAATCACAATCACACAATCACAATCACAATCACGATCACACAGTCACGATCACACAATCACAAGCACACAGTCGCGATCACACGATCACGATCACACAATCACGATCACACAGTCACGATCACACAATCACAATCACACAATCACGATCACACAATCACCATCACACAATCACGATCACACAATCACGATCACACAATCACGATCACACTATCACGATCACACAATCACAGTCACACAATCACAATCACACAATCACAATCACAATCACGATCACACAGTCACGATCACACAATCACGATCACACGATCACGATCACACAATCACAATCACACAATCGTTATCACACAATCACGATCACACAATCACCATCAAACAATCAAGGCCACACAATGACGATCACACAATCACCATCACACAATCACAATCACACAATCACAATCACACAATCACAATCACACAATCACGATCACACAATCACAATCACGCAGTCACACAGTCACAATCCCACAATCACGATCACACAATCACGATCGCACAGTCACGATCACACGATCACGATCACACAATCACAATCACACAATCACAATCACACAATCACAATCACACAATCACGATCACACAATCACCATCACACACTCACCATCACACAATCACGATCACACAATCACGATCACACAATCACGATCACACTATCACGATCACACAATCACAGTCACACAATCACAATCACACAATCACAATCAAAATCACAATCACGATCACACAATCACAATCACACAATCACAATCACACAATCACAATCACACAATCACAATCACACAATCACAATCACACAATCACAATCACACAATCACAATCACACAATCACAATCACACAATCACAATCACACAATCACAATCACACAATCACAATCACACAATCACAATCACACAATCACAATCACACAATCACAATCACACAATCACAATCACACAATCACAATCACACAATCACAATCACACAATCACAATCACACAATCACAATCACACAATCACAATCACACAATCACAATCACACAATCACAATCACACAATCACAATCACACAATCACAATCACACAATCACAATCACACAATCACAATCACACAATCACAATCACACAATCACAATCACACAATCACAATCACACAATCACAATCACACAATCACAATCACACAATCACAATCACACAATCACAATCACACAATCACAATCACACAATCACAATCACACAATCACAATCACACAATCACAATCACACAATCACAATCACACAATCACAATCACACAATCACAATCACACAATCACAATCACACAATCACAATCACACAATCACAATCACACAATCACAATCACACAATCACAATCACACAATCACAATCACACAATCACAATCACACAATCACAATCACACAATCACAATCACACAATCACAATCACACAATCACAATCACACAATCACAATCACACAATCACAATCACACAATCACAATCACACAATCACAATCACACAATCACAATCACACAATCACAATCACACAATCACAATCACACAATCACAATCACACAATCACAATCACACAATCACAATCACACAATCACAATCACACAATCACAATCACACAATCACAATCACACAATCACAATCACACAATCACAATCACACAATCACAATCACACAATCACAATCACACAATCACAATCACACAATCACAATCACACAATCACAATCACACAATCACAATCACACAATCACAATCACACAATCACAATCACACAATCACAATCACACAATCACAATCACACAATCACAATCACACAATCACAATCACACAATCACAATCACACAATCACAATCACACAATCACAATCACACAATCACAATCACACAATCACAATCACACAATCACAATCACACAATCACAACCACACAATCACAATCACACAATCACAATCACACAATCACAATCACACAATCACAATCACACAATCACAATCACACAATCACAATCACACAATCACAATCACACAATCACAATCACACAATCACAATCACACAATCACAATCACACAATCACAATCACACAATCACAATCACGATCTCGATCACACAATCACAATCACACAATCACACAATCACAATCCCACAATCACAATCACACAATCACAGTCACACAATCACAATCACACAATCACAATCACACAATCACAATCACACAATCACAGTCACACAATCACAGTCACACAATCACAATCACACAATCACAATTACACAAACACTATCACACAATCACGATCACACAATCACGATCACACAATCACTATCACACAATCACACAATCACACAATCACACAGTCACAATCACACAATCACGATCACACAATCACAATCACACAATCACGATCACACAATCACAATCACGCAGTCACACTATCACAATCACAATCCCAATCACAATCACAATCACACAATCACACAATCACAATCCCACAATCACAATCACACAATCACAGTCACACAACCACAATCACACAATCACACAGTCACAATCCCACAATCACGATCACACAATCACGATCGCACAGTCACGATCACGCAATCACAATCACACAATCACAATCACACAATCACAGTCACACAATCACAGTCACACAATCACAATCACACAATCACAATTACACAAACACGATCACACAATCGCGATCACACAATCACGATCACACAATCACACAATCACACAGTCACAATCCCACAATCACGATCACACAATCACAATCACACAATCACAATCACACAATCACGATCACACAATCACAATCACGCAGTCACACAGTCACAATCCCACAATCACGATCACACAATCACGATCGCACAGTCACGATCACACGATCACGATCACACAATCACAATCACACAATCACAATCACACAATCACAATCACACAATCACAATCACACAATCACGATCACACAATCACCATCACACACTCACCATCACACAAACACGATCACACAATCACGATCACACAATCACGATCACACTATCACGATCACACAATCACAGTCACACAATCACAATCACACAATCACAATCACAATCACGATCACACAGTCACGATCACACGATCACGATCACACGATCACGATCACACAATCACGATCACACAATCACGATCACACAATCGCTATCACACAATCGCTATCACACAATCACAATCACACAATCACGATCACAGAATCACCATCACACAATCACCATCACACAATCACGATCACACAATCACGATCACACAATCACGATCAGACTATCACGATCACACAATCACAGTCACACAATCACAGTCACACAATCACAATCACAATCACGATCACACAGTCACGACCACACGGTCACGATCACACGATCATGATCACACAATCACAATCACACAATCACGATCACACAATCACGATCACACAATCACGATCACACAATCACGATCACACAACCACGATCACACAATCGCTATCACACAATCGCTATCACACAATCACGATCACACAATCACGATCACACAATCACGATCACAATATCACAATCACACAGTCACACAATCACAATCACAATCACAATCACAATCACAATCACGATCACAGAATCACAATCACACAGTCACACAATCACAATCACAATCACAATCGCAATCACAATCACAATCACAATCACAATCACAATCACAATCACAATCACAATCACAATCACAATCACAATCACACTCACAATCACAATCACAATCACAATCACAATCACAATCACAATCACAATCACAATCACAATCACAATCACAATCACAATCACAATCACAATCACAATCACAATCACAATCACAATCACAATCAGAATCACACAATCACATCACACAATCACGATCACACAATCACGACCACACAATCACGATCACACAATCACGATCACACAATCACGATCACACAATCACGATCACACAATCACGATCACACAATCACGATCACACAATCACGATCACACAAACACGATCACACAATCACGATCACACAATCACGATCACACAATCACAGTCACACAATCACGATCACACACTCCCAATCACACAATCACAATCACACAATCACGATCACACAATCACGATCACACAATCACGATCATACAATCACGATCACACAATCACGATCACACAATCACGATCACACTATCACGATCACACAACCACGGTCACACAATCACGATCACACAATCACGATCACACAATCACTATCACAAAATCACAATCACACAGACACACAATCACAATCACAATCAGACAATCACAAACACACAATCACGATCACACAATCACGATCACACAATCACAAACACACAGTCGCGATCACACGATCACGATCACACGATCACGATCACACAATCACAATCACAAAATCAAGGTCACACAATGACGATCACACCATCACCATCACACAATCACGACCACACAATCACGATCACACAATCGCGATCACACAATCACGATCACAATGTCGCAATCACACAGTCACACAATCACAATCACAATAACAATCACAATCACAATCACAATCACAATCATGATCACACAATCACAATCACACAGTCACACAATCACAATCACAATCACAATCACAATCACAATCACAATCACAATCACAATCACAATCACAATCACAATCACAATCACAATCACAATCACAATCACAATCACAATCACAATCACAATCACAATCACAATCACAATCACAATCACAATCACAATCACAATCACAATCACAATCACAATCACAATCACAATCACAATCACAATCACAATCACAATCACAATCACAATCACAATCACAATCACAATCACAATCACAATCACGATCACACAATCACAATCACAATCACGATCGCACAATCACGATCACACAACCACGATCACACAATCACGATCACACAATCACGATCACACCATCACGATCACACAATCACGGTCACACAATCACGATCACACAATCACGATCACACAATCACGATCACACAATCACGATCACACAATCACGATCACGCAGTCACACGATCACAATCACAATCACAATCACAATCACAATCACAATCACAATCACACAATCACACAATCACACAATCACAATCCCACAATCACAATCACACAATCACAGTCACACAATCACACAGTCACAATCCCACAATCACGATCACACAATCACGATCGCACAGTCACGATCACACGATCACGATCACACAATCACAATCACACAATCACAATCACACAATCACGATCACACAATCACCATCACACAATCACCATCACACAATCACGATCACACAATCAAGGTCACACAATGACGATCACACAATCACCATCACACAATCACGATCACACAATCACAATCACACAATCACGATCACACAATCACGATCACACAATCACAATCACACAATCACAAACAGACAGTCGCGATCACACGATCACGATCACACAATCACGATCACACAGTCACGATCACACAATCACAATCACACAATCACAATATCACAATCGCAATCACACAATCACAATAACACAATCAGACAATCACACAATCACACAATCACGATCAGACTATCACGATCACACAATCACGATCACACAATCACGATCACACAATCACGATCGCACAATCACGATCAGACAATCACAGTCACACAATCACAATCACACAATCACAATCACAATCACGATCACACAGTCACGATCACACCATCACGATCACACGATCACGATCACACAATCACAATCACACAATCGTTATCACACAATCACGATCACACAATCACGATCACACAGTCAAGATCACACAATCACAATCACACAATCACAATCCCACAATCACACAATCACACAGTCACAATCCCACAATCACGATCACACAATCACGATCACACAATCACAATCACACAATCACAATCACACAATCACACTGTCACAATCCCACAATCACGATCACATAATCACGATCACACAGTCACGATCACACGATCGCGATCACACAATAACAATCACACAATCACAATCACACAATCACGAGCACACAATCACGATCACACAATCACCATCACACAATCACGATCACACAATCGCGATCACACAATCACGATCACACTATCACGATCACACAATCACAGTCACAGAATCACAATCACACAATCACAATCACAATCACGACCACACAGTCACAATCACACAATCAGAGTCACACAATCACAATCACACAACCACAATCACACAATCACACAGCCACAATCCCACCATCACGATCACACAATCACGATCACACAATCACGATCACACAAACACGATCACACAATCACGATCACACAATCACGATCACACAATCACAGTCACACAATCACGATGACACACTCCCAATCACACAATCACAATCACACAATCACAATCACACAATCACAATCACACAATCACAATCACACAATCACAATCACACAATCACAATCACTCAATCACAATCACACAGTCGCGATCACACAATCACGATCACACAATCACTATCACACAATCACACAATCACACAATCACACAGTCACAATCACACAGTCACGATCACACAATCACAATCACACAATCACAATCACACAATCACGATCACACAATCACGATCACACAATCACAATCACGCAGTCACACTATCACAATCACAATCACAATCACAATCACACAATCACACAATCACAATCCCACAATCACAATCACACAATCACAGTCACACAATCACAATCACACAATCACACAGTCACAATCCCACAATCACGATCACACAATCACGATCGCACAGTCACGATCACACAATCACAATCACACAATCACAATCACACAATCACAGTCACACAATCACAGTCACACAATCACAATCACACAATCACAATTACACAAACACGATCACACAATCACGATCACACAATCACGATCACACAATCACTATCACACAATCACACAATCACACAGTCACAATCCCACAATCACGATCACACAATCACAATCACACAATCACAATCACACAATCACGATCACACAATCACAATCACGCAGTCACACAGTCACAATCCCACAATCACGATCACACAATCACGATCTCACAGTCACGATCACACGATCACGATCACACAATCACAATCACACAATCACAATCACACAATCACAATCACACAATCACAATCACACAATCACGATCACACAATCACCATCACACACTCACCATCACACAATCACGATCACACAATCACGATCACACAATCACGATCACACTATCACGATCACACAATCACAGTCACACAATCACAATCACACAATCACAATCACAATCACGATCACACAGTCACGATCACACGATCACGATCACACGAACACGATCGCACAATCACGATCACACAATCACGATCACACAATCGCTATCACACAATCGCTATCACACAATCACAATCATACAATCACGATCACAGAATCACCATCACACAATCACCATCACACAATCACGATCACACAATCACGATCACACAATCACGATCAGACTATCACGATCACACAATCACAGTCACACAATCACAATCACACAATCACAATCACACAATCACAATCACAATCACGATCACACAGTCACGACCACACGATCACAATCACACAATCACGATCACACAATCACAATCACACAATCACAATCACACAATCACGATCACACAATCACAATCACGCAGTCACACTATCACAATCACAATCACAATCACAATCACAATCACACAATCACACAATCACAATCCCACAATCACAATCACACAATCACAGTCACACAATCACAATCACACAATCACACAGTCACAATCCCACAATCACGATCACACAATCACGATCGCACAGTCACGATCACACGATCACGATCACACAATCACAATCACACAATCACAATCACACAATCACAATCACACAATCACAATCACACAATCACAGTCACACAATCACAATCACACAATCACAATTACACAAACACGATCACACAATCACGATCACACAATCACGATCACACAATCACCCAATCACACAATCACAATCACACAATCACACAGTCACAATCCCACAATCACGATCACACAATCACAATCACACAATCAGAATCACATAATCACGATCACACAATCACAATCACGCAGTCACACAGTCACAATCCCACAATCACGATCACACAATCACGATCGCACAGTCACGATCACACGATCACGATCACACAATCACAATCACACAATCACAATCACACAATCACAATCACACAATCACGATCACACAATCACCATCACACACTCACCATCACACAATCACGATCACACAATCACGATCACACAATCACGATCACACTATCACGATCACACAATCACAGTCACACAATCACAATCACACAATCACAATCACAATCACGATCACACAGTCACGATCACACAATCACGATCACACGATCACGATCACACAATCACAATCACACAATCGTTATCACACAATCACCATCACACAATCAAGGCCACACAATGACGATCACACAATCACCATCACACAATCACAATCACACAATCACAGTCACACAATCACAATCACACAATCACAATTACACAAACACGATCACACAATCACGATCACACAATCACGATCACACAATCACGATCACACAATCACTATCACACAATCACACAATCACACAATCACAATCACACAATCACACAGTCACAATCCCACAATCACGATCACACAATCACAATCACACAATCACAATCACACAATCACGATCACACAATCACAATCACGCAGTCACACAGTCACAATCCCACAATCACGATCACACAATCACGATCGCACAGTCACGATCACACGATCACGATCACACAATCACAATCACACAATCACGATCACACTATCACGATCACACAATCACAGTCACACAATCACAATCACACAATCACAATCACAATCACGATCACACAGTCACGATCACACGATCACGATCACACGATCACGATCACACAATCACGATCACACAATCACGATCACACAATCGCTATCACACAATCGCTATCACACAATCACAATCACACAATCACGATCACACAATCACCATCACACAATCACCATCACACAATCACGATCACACAATCACGATCACACAATCACGATCAGACTATCACGATCACACAATCACAGTCACACAATCACAAT
The DNA here is from genome assembly GCF_050947335.1 of Megachile rotundata. Lineage (NCBI taxonomy): Eukaryota > Metazoa > Arthropoda > Insecta > Hymenoptera > Megachilidae > Megachile > Megachile rotundata. The sequence goes on from NC_134993.1 coordinate 234,552, forward strand.
CACACAATTACAATCACACAGTCACACAATCACAATCACAATCAGACAATCACAAACACACAATCACGATCACACAATCACGATCACACAATCACGATCACACAATCACAAACACACAGTCGCGATCACACGATCACGATCACACGATCACGATCACACAATCACAATCCCACAATCAAGGCCACACAATGACGGTCACACAATCACCATCACACAATCTCGACCACACAATCACGATCACACAATCACGTTCACACAATAACAAACACACAGTCGCGATCACTCGATCACGATCACACAATCACGATCACACAGTCACGATCACACAATCACAATCACACAATCACGATCACACAATCACGATCACATAATCACGATCACACAATCACGATCACACAATCACCATCACACAATCACGATCACACAATCACGATCACACAATCACGATCACAAATCACCATCACACAATCACGATCACACAATCACGATCACACAATCACGATCACACTATCACGATCACACAATCACAGTCACACAATCACAATCACACAATCACAATCACAATCACGATCACACAGTCACGATCACACAATCACAAACACACAGTCGCGATCACACGATCACGATCACACAATCACGATCACACAGTCACGATCACACAATCACAATCACACAATCACGATCACACAATCACCATCACACAATCACGATCACACAATCACGATCACACAATCACGATCACACTATCACGATCACACAATCACAGTCACACAATCAAAATCACACAATCACAATCACAATCACGATCACACGGTCACGATCACACAATCACGATCACACGATCACGATCACACAATCACAATCACACAATCGTTATCACACAATCACGATCACACAATCACCATCACACAATCAAGGCCACACAATGACGATCACACAATCACCATCACACAATCACAATCACACAATCACAATCACACAATCACAATCACACAATCACAATCACACAATCACAATCACACAATCACAGTCACACAATCACAATCACACAATCACAATTACACAAACACGATCACACAGTCACGATCACACAATCACGATCACACAATCACTATCACACAATCACACAATCACACAATCACAATCACACAATCACACAGTCACAATCCCACAATCACGATCACACAATCACAATCACACAATCACAATCACGCAGTCACACAGTCACAATCCCACAATCACGATCACACAATCACGATCGCACAGTCACGATCACACGATCACGATCACACAATCACAATCACATAATCACAATCACACAATCACAATCACACAATCACGATCACACAATCACCATCACACACTCACCATCACACAATCACGATCACACAATCACGATCACACAATCACGATCACACAATCACGATCACACAATCGCTATCACACAATCGTTATCACACAATCACGATCAGACTATCACGATCACACAATCACAGTCACACAATCACAATCACACAATCACAATCACAATCACGATCACACAGTCACGACCACACGATCACGATCACACGATCATGATCACACAATCACAATCACACAATCACGATCACACAATCACGATCACACAATCACGATCACACAATCACGATCACACAACCACGATCACACAATCGCTATCACACAATCGCTATCACACAATCACGATCGCACAAACACGATCACACAATCACGATCACAATATCACAATCACACAGTCACACAATCACACAATCGCTATCACACAATCGCTATCACACAATCACGATCGCACAAACACGATCACACAATCACAATCACAATCACAATCACAATCACAATCACAATCACAATCACAATCACAATCACAATCACAATCACAATCACAATCACAATCACAATCACAATCACAATCACAATCACAATCACAATCACAATCACAATCACAATCACAATCACAATCACAATCACAATCACAATCACAATCACAATCACAATCACAATCACAATCACAATCACAATCACAATCACAATCACAATCACAATCACAATCACAATCACAATCACAATCACAATCACAATCACAATCACAATCACAATCACAATCACAATCACAATCACAATCACAATCACAATCACAATCACAATCACAATCACAATCACAATCACAATCACAATCACAATCACAATCACAATCACAATCACAATCACAATCACAATCACAATCACAATCACAATCACAATCACAACCACAATCACAATCACAATCACAATCACAATCACAATCACAATCACAATCACAATCACAATCACAATCACAATCACAATCACAATCACAATCACAATCACAATCACAATCACAATCACAATCACAATCACAATCACAATCACAATCACAATCACAATCACAATCACAATCACAACCACAATCACAATCACAATCACAATCACAATCACAATCACAATCACAATCACAATCACAATCACAATCACAATCACAATCACAATCACAATCACAATCACAATCACAATCACAATCACAATCACAATCACAATCACACAATCACATCACACAATCACGATCACACAATCACGATCACACAATCAGGATCACACAATCACGATCACACAATCACGATCACACAATCACGTTCACACAATTACGATCACACAATCACGATCACACAAACACGATCACACAATCACGATCACACAATCACGATCACACAATCACAGTCACACAATCACGATCACACACTCCCAATCACACAATCACAATCACACAATCACGATCACACAATCACGATCACACAATCACGATCACACAATCACGATCACACAATCACGATCACACTATCACGATCACACAATCACGGTCACACAATCACGATCACACAATCACGATCACACAATCACTATCACAAAATCACAATCACACAGTCACACAATCACAATCACAATCAGACAATCACAAACACACAATCACGATCACACAATCACGATCACACAATCACGATCACTCAATCACAAACACACAGTCGCGATCACACGATCAGGATCACACGATCACGATCACACAATCACGTTCACACAATAACAAACACACAGTCGCGATCACTCGATCACGATCACACAATCACGATCACACAGTCACGATCACACAATCACAATCACACAATCACGATCACACAATCACGATCACATAATCACGATCACACAATCACGATCACACAATCACCATCACACAATCACGATCACACAATCACGATCACACAATCACGATCACACAATCACCATCACACAATCACAATCACACAATCAAGGTCACAGAATGACGATCACACAATCACCATCACACAATCACGACCACACAATCACGATCACACAATCACGCTCACACAATCACGATCACACAATCACGTTCACACAATCACAAACACACAGTCGCGATCACACGATCACGATCACACAATCACGATCACACAGTCACGATCACACAATCACAATCACACAATCACGATCACACAATCACCATCACACAATCACGATCACACAATCACGATCACACAATCACGATCACACTATCACGATCACACAATCACAGTCACACAATCACAATCACACAATCACAATCACAATCACGATCACACAGTCACGATCACACAATCACGATCACACGATCACGATCACACAATCACAATCACACAATCGTTATCACACAATCACCATCACACAATCAAGGCCACACAATGACGATCACACAATCACCATCACACAATCACAATCACACAATCACAATCACACAATCACAATCACACAATCACAATCACACAATCACAATCACACAATCACAATCACACAATCACAATCACACAATCACAATCACACAATCACAATCACACAATCACAATCACACAATCACAATCACACAATCACAATCACACAATCACAATCACACAATCACAATCACTCAATCACCGTCACACAATCACCATCACACAATCACAATCACACAATCACAATCACACAATCACGATCACACAATCACGATCACACAATCACTATCACAAAATCACAATCACACAGTCACACAATCACAATCACAATCAGACAATCACAAACACACAATCACGATCACACAATCACGATCACACAATCACGATCACTCAATCACAAACACACAGTCGCGATCACACGATCAGGATCACACGATCACGATCACACAATCACGTTCACACAATAACAAACACACAGTCGCGATCACTCGATCACGATCACACAATCACGATCACACAGTCACGATCACACAATCACAATCACACAATCACGATCACACAATCACGATCACATAATCACGATCACACAATCACGATCACACAATCACCATCACACAATCACGATCACACAATCACGATCACACAATCACGATCACACAATCACCATCACACAATCACAATCACACAATCACAATCACACAATCACAATCACACAATCACAATCACACAATCACAATCACACAATCACAATCACACAATCACAATCACACAATCACGATCACACAATCACGATCACACAATCACGATCACACAATCACGATCACACAATCACGATCACACAATCACCATCACACAATCACCATCACACAATCACGATCACACAATCACAATCACACAATCACAATCACACAATCACAATCACACAATCACAATCACAATCACACAATCACAATCACACAATCACAATCACACAATCACAATCACACAATCACAATCACACAATCACAATCACACAATCACAATCACACAATCACAATCACACAATCACAATCACACAATCACAATCACACAATCACAATCACACAATCACAATCACACAATCACAATCACACAATCACAATCACACAATCACAATCACACAATCACAATCACACAATCACAATCACACAATCACAATCACACAATCACAATCACACAATCACAATCACACAATCACAATCACACAATCACAATCACACAATCACAATCACACAATCACAATCACACAATCACAATCACACAATCACAATCACACAATCACAATCACACAATCACAATCACACAATCACAATCACACAATCACAATCACACAATCACAATCACACAATCACACAATCACAATCCCACAATCACAATCACACAATCACAGTCACACAATCACGATCACACAATCACGATCACACTATCACAATCACACAATCACAATTACACAAACACTATCACACAATCACGATCACACAATCACTATCACACAATCACACAATCACACAGTCACAATCCCACAATCACGATCACACAATCACAATCACACAATCACAATCACACAATCACGATCACACAATCACAATCACGCAGTCACACAGTCACAATCCCACAATCACGATCACACAATCACGATCGCACAGTCACGATCACACGATCACGATCACACAATCACAATCACATAATCACAATCACACAATCACAATCACACAATCACGATCACACAATCACCATCACACACTCACCATCACACAATCACGATCACACAATCACGATCACACAATCACGATCACACAATCACGATCACACAATCGCTATCACACAATCGTTATCACACAATCACAATCACACAATCACGATCACACAATCACCATCACACAATCACCATCACACAATCACGATCACACAATCACGATCACACAATCACGATCAGACTATCACGATCACACAATCACAGTCACACAATCACAATCACACAATCACAATCACAATCACGATCACACAGTCACGACCACACGATCACGATCACACGATCATGATCACACAATCACAATCACACAATCACGATCACACAATCACGATCACACAATCACGATCACACAATCACGATCACACAACCACGATCACACAATCGCTATCACACAATCGCTATCACACAATCACGATCGCACAATCACGATCACACAATCACGATCACAATATCACAATCACACAGTCACACAATCACAATCACAATCACAATCACAATCACGATCACAGAATCACAATCACACAATCACAATCACACAATCACAATCACACAATCACAATCACACTTTCACAATCACACTTTCACAATCACACAATCACAATCACACAATCACAATCACACAATCACAATCACACAATCACAATCACACAATCACAATCACACAATCACAATCACACAATCACAATCACACAATCACAATCACACAATCACAATCACACAATCACAATCACACAATCACAATCACACAATCACAATCACACAATCACAATCACACAATCACAATCACAATCACACAATCACAATCACACAATCACAATCACACAATCACAATCACACAATCACAATCACACAATCACAATCACACAATCACAATCACACAATCACAATCACACAATCACAATCACACAATCACAATCACACAATCACAATCACACAATCACAATCACACAATCACAATCACACAATCACAATCACACAATCACAATCACACAATCACAATCACACAATCACAATCACACAATCACAATCACACAATCACAATCACACAATCACAATCACACAATCACAATCACACAATCACAATCACACAATCACAATCACACAATCACAATCACACAATCACAATCACACAATCACAATCACACAATCACAATCACACAATCACAATCACACAATCACAATCACACAATCACAATCACACAATCACAATCACACAATCACAATCACACAATCACAATCACACAATCACAATCACACAATCACAATCACACAATCACAATCACACAATCACAATCACACAATCACAATCACACAATCACAATCACGATCTCGATCACACAATCACAATCACACAATCACACAATCACAATCCCACAATCACAATCACACAATCACAGTCACACAATCACGATCACACAATCACGATCACACTATCACAATCACACAATCACAATTACACAAACACTATCACACAATCACGATCACACAATCACTATCACACAATCACACAATCACACAGTCACAATCCCACAATCACGATCACACAATCACAATCACACAATCACAATCACACAATCACGATCACACAATCACAATCACGCAGTCACACAGTCACAATCCCACAATCACGATCACACAATCACGATCGCACAGTCACGATCACACGATCACGATCACACAATCACAATCACATAATCACAATCACACAATCACAATCACACAATCACGATCACACAATCACCATCACACACTCACCATCACACAATCACGATCACACAATCACGATCACACAATCACGATCACACAATCGCTATCACACAATCGTTATCACACAATCACAATCACACAATCACGATCACACAATCACCATCACACAATCACCATCACACAATCACGATCACACAATCACGATCACACAATCACGATCAGACTATCACGATCACACAATCACAGTCACACAATCACAATCACACAATCACAATCACAATCACGATCACACAGTCACGACCACACGATCACGATCACACGATCATGATCACACAATCACAATCACACAATCACGATCACACAATCACGATCACACAATCACGATCACACAATCACGATCACACAACCACGATCACACAATCGCTATCACACAATCGCTATCACACAATCACGATCGCACAATCACGATCACACAATCACGATCACAATATCACAATCACACAGTCACACAATCACAATCACAATCACAATCACAATCACGATCACAGAATCACAATCACACAGTCACGCAATCACAATCACAATCACAATCGCAATCACAATCACAATCACAATCACAATCACAATCACAATCACAATCACAATCACAATCACAATCACAATCACAATCACAATCACAATCACAATCACAATCACAATCACAATCACAATCACAATCACAATCACAATCACAATCACAATCACAATCACAATCACAATCACAATCACAATCACAATCACAATCACAATCACAATCACAATCACAATCACAATCACAATCACAATCACAATCACAATCACAATCACAATCACAATCACAATCACAATCACAATCACAATCACAATCACAATCACAATCACAATCACAATCACAATCACAATCACAATCACAATCACAATCACAATCACAATCACAATCACAATCACAATCACACAATCACATCACACAATCACGATCACACAATCACGATCACACAATCAGGATCACACAATCACGATCACACAATCACGATCACACAATCACGTTCACACAATTACGATCACACAATCACGATCACACAAACACGATCACACAATCACGATCACACAATCACGATCACACAATCACAGTCACACAATCACGATCACACACTCCCAATCACACAATCACAATCACACAATCACGATCACACAATCACGATCACACAATCACGATCACACAATCACGATCACACAATCACGATCACACTATCACGATCACACAATCACGGTCACACAATCACGATCACACAATCACGATCACACAATCACTATCACAAAATCACAATCACACAGTCACACAATCACAATCACAATCAGACAATCACAAACACACAATCACGATCACACAATCACGATCACACAATCACGATCACTCAATCACAAACACACAGTCGCGATCACACGATCAGGATCACACGATCACGATCACACAATCACAATCCCACAATCAAGGCCACACAATGACGATCACACAATCACCATCACACAATCTCGACCACACAATCACGATCACACAATCACGATCACACAATCACGTTCACACAATAACAAACACACAGTCGCGATCACTCGATCACGATCACACAATCACGATCACACAGTCACGATCACACAATCACAATCACACAATCACGATCACACAATCACGATCACATAATCACGATCACACAATCACGATCACACAATCACCATCACACAATCACGATCACACAATCACGATCACACAATCACGATCACACAATCACCATCACACAATCACAATCACACAATCACAATCACACAATCACAATCACACAATCACAATCACACAATCACAATCACACAATCACAATCACACAATCACAATCACAATCACACAATCACAATCACACAATCACAATCACACAATCACAATCACACAATCACAATCACACAATCACAATCACACAATCACAATCACACAATCACAATCACACAATCACAATCACACAATCACAATCACACAATCACAATCACACAATCACAATCACACAATCACAATCACACAATCACAATCACACAATCACAATCACACAATCACAATCACACAATCACAATCACACAATCACAATCACGATCTCGATCACACAATCACAATCACACAATCACACAATCACAATCCCACAATCACAATCACACAATCACAGTCACACAATCACGATCACACAATCACGATCACACTATCACAATCACACAATCACAATTACACAAACACTATCACACAATCACGATCACACAATCACTATCACACAATCACACAATCACACAGTCACAATCCCACAATCACGATCACACAATCACAATCACACAATCACAATCACACAATCACGATCACACAATCACAATCACGCAGTCACACAGTCACAATCCCACAATCACGATCACACAATCACGATCGCACAGTCACGATCACACGATCACGATCACACAATCACAATCACATAATCACAATCACACAATCACAATCACACAATCACGATCACACAATCACCATCACACACTCACCATCACACAATCACGATCACACAATCACGATCACACAATCACGATCACACAATCACGATCACACAATCGCTATCACACAATCGTTATCACACAATCACAATCACACAATCACGATCACACAATCACCATCACACAATCACCATCACACAATCACGATCACACAATCACGATCACACAATCACGATCAGACTATCACGATCACACAATCACAGTCACACAATCACAATCACACAATCACAATCACAATCACGATCACACAGTCACGACCACACGATCACGATCACACGATCATGATCACACAATCACAATCACACAATCACGATCACACAATCACGATCACACAATCACGATCACACAATCACGATCACACAACCACGATCACACAATCGCTATCACACAATCGCTATCACACAATCACGATCGCACAATCACGATCACACAATCACGATCACAATATCACAATCACACAGTCACACAATCACAATCACAATCACAATCACAATCACGATCACAGAATCACAATCACACAATCACAATCACACAATCACAATCACACAATCACAATCACACTTTCACAATCACACTTTCACAATCACACAATCACAATCACACAATCACAATCACACAATCACAATCACACAATCACAATCACACAATCACAATCACACAATCACAATCACACAATCACAATCACACAATCACAATCACACAATCACAATCACACAATCACAATCACACAATCACAATCACACAATCACAATCACACAATCACAATCACACAATCACAATCACACAATCACAATCACAATCACACAATCACAATCACACAATCACAATCACACAATCACAATCACACAATCACAATCACACAATCACAATCACACAATCACAATCACACAATCACAATCACACAATCACAATCACACAATCACAATCACACAATCACAATCACACAATCACAATCACACAATCACAATCACACAATCACAATCACACAATCACAATCACACAATCACAATCACACAATCACAATCACACAATCACAATCACACAATCACAATCACACAATCACAATCACACAATCACAATCACACAATCACAATCACACAATCACAATCACACAATCACAATCACACAATCACAATCACACAATCACAATCACACAATCACAATCACACAATCACAATCACACAATCACAATCACACAATCACAATCACACAATCACAATCACACAATCACAATCACACAATCACAATCACACAATCACAATCACACAATCACAATCACACAATCACAATCACACAATCACAATCACACAATCACAATCACACAATCACAATCACACAATCACAATCACACAATCACAATCACACAATCACAATCACACAATCACAATCACACAATCACAATCACACAATCACAATCACACAATCACAATCACACAATCACAATCACACAATCACAATCACACAATCACAATCACACAATCACAATCACACAATCACAATCACGATCTCGATCACACAATCACAATCACACAATCACACAATCACAATCCCACAATCACAATCACACAATCACAGTCACACAATCACGATCACACAATCACGATCACACTATCACAATCACACAATCACAATTACACAAACACTATCACACAATCACGATCACACAATCACTATCACACAATCACACAATCACACAGTCACAATCCCACAATCACGATCACACAATCACAATCACACAATCACAATCACACAATCACGATCACACAATCACAATCACGCAGTCACACAGTCACAATCCCACAATCACGATCACGCAATCACGATCGCACAGTCACGATCACACGATCACGATCACACAATCACAATCACATAATCACAATCACACAATCACAATCACACAATCACGATCACACAATCACCATCACACACTCACCATCACACAATCACGATCACACAATCACGATCACACAATCACGATCACACAATCGCTATCACACAATCGTTATCACACAATCACAATCACACAATCACGATCACACAATCACCATCACACAATCACCATCACACAATCACGATCACACAATCACGATCACACAATCACGATCAGACTATCACGATCACACAATCACAGTCACACAATCACAATCACACAATCACAATCACAATCACGATCACACAGTCACGACCACACGATCACGATCACACGATCATGATCACACAATCACAATCACACAATCACGATCACACAATCACGATCACACAATCACGATCACACAATCACGATCACACAACCACGATCACACAATCGCTATCACACAATCGCTATCACACAATCACGATCGCACAATCACGATCACACAATCACGATCACAATATCACAATCACACAGTCACACAATCACAATCACAATCACAATCACAATCACGATCACAGAATCACAATCACACAGTCACGCAATCACAATCACAATCACAATCGCAATCACAATCACAATCACAATCACAATCACAATCACAATCACAATCACAATCACAATCACAATCACAATCACAATCACAATCACAATCACAATCACAATCACAATCACAATCACAATCACAATCACAATCACAATCACAATCACAATCACAATCACAATCACAATCACAATCACAATCACAATCACAATCACAATCACAATCACAATCACAATCACAATCACAATCACAATCACAATCACAATCACAATCACAATCACAATCACAATCACAATCACAATCACAATCACAATCACAATCACAATCACAATCACAATCACAATCACAATCACAATCACAATCACAATCACAATCACAATCACAACCACAATCACAATCACAATCACACAATCACATCACACAATCACGATCACACAATCACGATCACACAATCAGGATCACACAATCACGATCACACAATCACGATCACACAATCACGATCACACAATCACAGTCACACAATCACGATCACACACTCCCAATCACACAATCACAATCACACAATCACGATCACACAATCACGATCACACAATCACGATCACACAATCACGATCACACAATCACGATCACACAATCACGATCACACTATCACGATCACACAATCACGGTCACACAATCACGATCACACAATCACGATCACACAATCACTATCACAAAATCACAATCACACAGTCACACAATCACAATCACAATCAGACAATCACAAACACACAATCACGATCACACAATCACGATCACACAATCACGATCACTCAATCACAAACACACAGTCGCGATCACACGATCAGGATCACACGATCACGATCACACAATCACAATCCCACAATCAAGGCCACACAATGACGATCACACAATCACCATCACACAATCTCGACCACACAATCACGATCACACAATCACGATCACACAATCACGTTCACACAATAACAAACACACAGTCGCGATCACTCGATCACGATCACACAATCACGATCACACAGTCACGATCACACAATCACAATCACACAATCACGATCACACAATCACGATCACATAATCACGATCACACAATCACGATCACACAATCACCATCACACAATCACGATCACACAATCACGATCACACAATCACGATCACACAATCACCATCACACAATCACAATCACACAATCAGGGTCACAGAATGACGATCACACAATCACCATCACACAATCACGACAACACAATCACGATCACACAATCACGCTCACACAATCACGATCACACAATCACGTTCACACAATCACAAACACACAGTCGCGATCACACGATCACGATCACACAATCACGATCACGCAGTCACGATCACACAATCACAATCACACAATCACGATCACACAATCACCATCACACAATCACGATCACACAATCACGATCACACAATCACGATCACACTATCACGATCACACAATCACAGTCACACAATCACAATCACACAATCACAATCACAATCACGATCACACAGTCACGATCACACAATCACGATCACACGATCACGATCACACAATCACAATCACACAATCGTTATCACACAATCACCATCACACAATCAAGGCCACACAATGACGATCACACAATCACCATCACACAATCACAATCACACAATCACAATCACACAATCACAATCACACAATCACAATCACACAATCACAATCACACAATCACAATCACACAATCACAATCACACAATCACAATCACACAATCACAATCACACAATCACAATCACACAATCACAATCACACAATCACAATCACTCAATCACCATCACACAATCACCATCACACAATCACAATCACACAATCACAATCACACAATCACAATCACACAATCACAATCACACAATCACAATCACACAATCACAATCACACAATCACAATCACACAATCACAATCACACAATCACAATCACACAATCACAATCACACAATCACAATCACACAATCACAATCACACAATCACAATCACACAATCACAATCACACAATCACAATCACAATCACACAATCACAATCACACAATCACAATCACACAATCACAATCACACAATCACAATCACACAATCACAATCACACAATCACAATCACACAATCACAATCACACAATCACAATCACACAATCACAATCACACAATCACAATCACACAATCACAATCACACAATCACAATCACACAATCACAATCACACAATCACAATCACACAATCACAATCACACAATCACAATCACACAATCACAATCACACAATCACAATCACACAATCACAATCACACAATCACAATCACACAATCACAATCACACAATCACAATCACACAATCACAATCACACAATCACAATCACACAATCACAATCACACAATCACAATCACACAATCACAATCACACAATCACAATCACACAATCACAATCACACAATCACAATCACACAATCACAATCACGATTTCGATCACACAATCACAATCACACAATCACAATCCCACAATCACAATCACACAATCACAGTCACACAATCACGATCACACAATCACGATCACACTATCACAATCACACAATCACAATTACACAAACACTATCACACAATCACGATCACACAATCACTATCACACAATCACACAATCACACAGTCACAATCACACAATCACGATCACACAATCACAATCACACAATCACAATCACACAATCACACAATCACAATCCCACAATCACAATCACACAATCACAGTCACACAATCACAATCACACAATCACACAGTCACAATCCCACAATCACGATCACACAATCACGATCGCACAGTCACGATCACACAATCACAATCACACAATCACAATCACACAATCACAGTCACACAATCACAGTCACACAATCACAATCACACAATCACAATTACACAAACACGATCACACAATCACGATCACACAATCACGATCACACAATCACTATCACACAATCACACAATCACACAGTCACAATCCCACAATCACGATCACACAATCACAATCACACAATCACAATCACACAATCACGATCACACAATCACAATCACGCAGTCACACAGTCACAATCCCACAATCACGATCACACAATCACGATCGCACAGTCACGATCACACGATCACGATCACACAATCACAATCACACAATCACAATCACACAATCACAATCACACAATCACGATCACACAATCACCATCACACACTCACCATCACACAATCACGATCACACAATCACGATCACACAATCACGATCACACTATCACGATCACACAATCACAGTCACACAATCACAATCACACAATCACAATCACAATCACGATCACACAGTCACGATCACACGATCACGATTACACGATCACGATCACACAATCACGATCACACAATCACGATCACACAATCGCTATCACACAATCGCTATCACACAATCACAATCACACAATCACGATCACAGAATCACCATCACACAATCACCATCACACAGTCACGATCACACAATCACGATCACACAATCACGATCAGACTATCACGATCACACAATCACAGTCACACAATCACAATCACACAATCACAATCACAATCACGATCACACAGTCACGACCACACGATCACGATCACACGATCATGATCACACAATCACAATCACACAATCACGATCACACAATCACGATCACACAATCACGATCACACAATCACCATCACACAACCACGATCACACAATCGCTATCACACAATCGCTATCACACAATCACGATCACACAATCACGATCACACAATCACGATCACAATATCACAATCACACAGTCACACAATCACAATCACAATCACAATCACAATCACAATCACGATCACAGAATCACAATCACACAGTCACACAATCACAATCACAATCACAATCGCAATCACAATCACAATCACAATCACAATCACAATCACAATCACAATCACAATCACAATCACAATCACACTCACAATCACAATCACAATCACAATCACAATCACAATCACAATCACAATCACAATCACAATCACAATCACAATCACAATCACACAATCACATCACACAATCACGATCACACAATCACGATCACACAATCACGATCACACAATCACGATCACACAATCACGATCACACAATCACGATCACACAATCACGATCACACAAACACGATCACACAATCACGATCACACAATCACGATCACACAACCACAGTCACACAATCACGATCACACACTCCCAATCACACAATCACAATCACACAATCACGATCACACAATCACGATCACACAATCACGATCACACAATCACGATCACACAATCACGATCACACAATCACGATCACACTATCACGATCACACAATCACGGTCACACAATCACGATCACACAATCACGATCACACAATCACGATCACACAATCACTATCACAAAATCACAATCACACAGACACAAAATCACAATCACAATCAGACAATCACAAACACACAATCACGATCACACAATCACGATCACACAATCACAAACACACAGTCGCGATCACACGATCACGATCACACGATCACGATCACACAATCACAATCACACAATCAAGGTCACACAATGACGATCACACCATCACCATCACACAATCACGACCACACAGTCACGATCACACAATCGCGATCACACAATCACGATCACAATGTCGCAATCACACAGTCACACAATCACAATCACAATAACAATCACAATCACAATCACAATCACAATCATGATCACACAATCACAATCACACAATCACAATCACAATCACAATCACAATCACAATCACAATCACAATCACAATCACAATCACAATCACAATCACAATCACAATCACAATCACAATCACAATCACAATCACAATCACAATCACAATCACAATCACAATCACAATCACAATCACAATCACAATCACAATCACAATCACAATCACAATCACAATCACAATCACAATCACAATCACAATCACAATCACAATCACAATCACAATCACAATCACAATCACGATCACACAATCACAATCACAATCACGATCACACAATCACGATCACACAACCACGATCACACAATCACGATCACACAATCACGATCACACCATCACGATCACACAATCACGATCACACAATCACGATCACACAATCACGATCACACAATCACGATCACACAATCACGATCACGCAGTCACACGATCACAATCACAATCACAATCACAATCACAATCACAATCACAATCACAATCACAATCACACAATCACACAATCACACAATCACAATCCCACAATCACAATCACACAATCACAGTCACACAATCACGATCACACACTCCCAATCACACAATCACAATCACACAATCACAATCACACAATCACGATCACACAATCACGATCACACAATCACGATCACACAGTCAAGATCACACAACCACAATCACACAATCACAATCCCACAATCACACAATCACACAGTCACAATCCCACAATCACGATCACACAATCACGATCACACAATTACAATCACACAATCACAATCACACAATCACACTGTCACAATCCCACAATCGCGATCACATAATCACGATCACACAGTCACGATCACACGATCGCGATCACACAATCACGATCACACTATCACGATCACACAATCACAGTCACAGAATCACAATCACAATCACAATCACAATCACAATCACAATCACAATCACAATCACAATCACATTCACAATCACAATCACACTCACAATCACAATCACAATCACAATCACAATCACAATCACAATCACAATCACAATCACAATCACAATCACAATCACAATCACAATCACAATCACAATCACAATCACAATCACAATCACAATCACAATCACAATCACAATCACACAATCACATCACACAATCACGATCACACAATCACGATCACACAATCACGATCACACAATCACGATCACACAATCACGATCACACAATCACGATCACACAATCACGATCACACAATCACGATCACACAATCACGATCACACAAACACGATCACACAATCACGATCACACAATCACGATCACACAATCACACTCACACAATCACGATCACACACTCCCAGTCACACAATCACAATCACACAATCACAATCACACAATCACGATCACACAATCACGATCACACAATCACGATCACACAATCACGATCACACAATCACGATCACACTATCACGATCACACAATCACGGTCACACAATCACGATCACACAATCACGATCACACAATCACTATCACAAAATCACAATCACACAGACACAAAATCACAATCACAATCAGACAATCACAAACACACAATCACGATCACACAATCACGATCACACAATCACAAACACACAGTCGCGATCACACGATCACGATCACACGATCACGATCACACAATCACAATCACACAATCAAGGTCACACAATGACGATCACACCATCACCATCACACAATCACGACCACACAATCACGATCACACAATCGCGATCACACAATCACGATCACAATGTCGCAATCACACAGTCACACAATCACAATCACAATAACAATCACAATCACAATCACAATCACAATCATGATCACACAATCACAATCACACAGTCACACAATCACAATCACAATCACAATCACAATCACAATCACAATCACAATCACAATCACAATCACAATCACAATCACAATCACAATCACAATCACAATCACAATCACAATCACAATCACAATCACAATCACAATCACAATCACAATCACAATCACGATCACACAATCACAATCACAATCACGATCACACAATCACGATCACACAACCACGATCACACAATCACGATCACACAATCACGATCACACCATCACGATCACACAATCACGATCACACAATCACGATCACACAATCACGATCACACAATCACGATCACACAATCACGATCACACAATCACGATCACACAATCACGATCACGCAGTCACACGATCACAATCACAATCACAATCACAGTCACAATCACAATCACAATCACACAATCACACAATCACACAATCACAATCCCACAATCACAATCACACAATCACAGTCACACAATCACAATCACACAATCACACAGTCACAATCCCACAATCACGATCACACAATCACGATCGCACAGTCACGATCACACGATCACGATCACACAATCACAATCACACAATCACAATCACACAATCACGATCACACAATAACCATCACACAATCACCATCACACAATCACGATCACACAATCAAGGTCACACAATGACGATCACACAATCACCATCACACAATCACGATCACACAATCACAATCACACAATCACGATCACACAATCACGATCACACAATCACAATCACACAATCACAAACAGACAGTCGCGATCACACGATCACGATCACACGATCACGATCACACAATCACAATCACACAATCAAGGTCACACAATGACGATCACACAATCACCATCACACAATCACGACCACACAATCACGATCACACAATCACAGTCACACAATCACGATCACACACTCCCAATCACACAATCACAATCACACAATCACGATCACACAATCACGATCACACAATCACGATCACACAATCACGATCACACAATCACGATCACACAATCACGATCACACTATCACGATCACACAATCACGGTCACACAATCACGATCACACAATCACGATCACACAATCACGATCACACAATCACTATCACAAAATCACAATCACACAGACACAAAATCACAATCACAATCAGACAATCACAATCAGACAATCACAAACACACAATCACGATCACACAATCACGATCACACAATCACAAACACACAGTCGCGATCACACGATCACGATCACACGATCACGATCACACAATCACAATCACACAATCAAGGTCACACAATGACGATCACACCATCACCATCACACAATCACGACCACACAGTCACGATCACACAATCGCGATCACACAATCACGATCACAATGTCGCAATCACACAGTCACACAATCACAATCACAATAACAATCACAATCACAATCACAATCACAATCATGATCACACAATCACAATCACACAATCACAATCACAATCACAATCACAATCACAATCACAATCACAATCACAATCACAATCACAATCACAATCACAATCACAATCACAATCACAATCACAATCACAATCACAATCACAATCACAATCACAATCACAATCACAATCACAATCACAATCACAATCACAATCACAATCACAATCACAATCACAATCACAATCACAATCACAATCACAATCACAATCACAATCACAATCACAATCACAATCACAATCACAATCACAATCACAATCACAATCACGATCACACAATCACAATCACAATCACGATCACACAATCACGATCACACAACCACGATCACACAATCACGATCACACAATCACGATCACACCATCACGATCACACAATCACGATCACACAATCACGATCACACAATCACGATCACACAATCACGATCACACAATCACGATCACACAATCACGATCACGCAGTCACACGATCACAATCACAATCACAATCACAATCACAATCACAATCACAATCACACAATCACACAATCACACAATCACAATCCCACAATCACAATCACACAATCACAGTCACACAATCACGATCACACACTCCCAATCACACAATCACAATCACACAATCACAATCACACAATCACGATCACACAATCACGATCACACAATCACGATCACACAGTCAAGATCACACAACCACAATCACACAATCACAATCCCACAATCACACAATCACACAGTCACAATCCCACAATCACGATCACACAATCACGATCACACAATTACAATCACACAATCACAATCACACAATCACACTGTCACAATCCCACAATCGCGATCACATAATCACGATCACACAGTCACGATCACACGATCGCGATCACACAATCACGATCACACTATCACGATCACACAATCACAGTCACAGAATCACAATCACAATCACAATCACAATCACAATCACAATCACAATCACAATCACAATCACAATCACAATCACAATCACAATCACAATCACACTCACAATCACAATCACAATCACAATCACAATCACAATCACAATCACAATCACAATCACAATCACAATCACAATCACAATCACAATCACAATCACAATCACAATCACAATCACAATCACAATCACAATCACAATCACACAATCACATCACACAATCACGATCACACAATCACGATCACACAATCACGATCACACAATCACGATCACACAATCACGATCACACAATCACGATCACACAATCACGATCACACAATCACGATCACACAATCACGATCACACAAACACGATCACACAATCACGATCACACAATCACGATCACACAATCACGATCACACAATCACGATCACACAATCACGATCACACTATCACGATCACACAATCACGGTCACACAATCACGATCACACAATCACGATCACACAATCACGATCACACAATCACTATCACAAAATCACAATCACACAGACACAAAATCACAATCACAATCAGACAATCACAAACACACAATCACGATCACACAATCACGATCACACAATCACAAACACACAGTCGCGATCACACGATCACGATCACACGATCACGATCACACAATCACAATCACACAATCAAGGTCACACAATGACGATCACACCATCACCATCACACAATCACGACCACACAATCACGATCACACAATCGCGATCACACAATCACGATCACAATGTCGCAATCACACAGTCACACAATCACAATCACAATAACAATCACAATCACAATCACAATCACAATCATGATCACACAATCACAATCACACAGTCACACAATCACAATCACAATCACAATCACAATCACAATCACAATCACAATCACAATCACAATCACAATCACAATCACAATCACAATCACAATCACAATCACAATCACAATCACGATCACACAATCACAATCACAATCACGATCACACAATCACGATCACACAACCACGATCACACAATCACGATCACACAATCACGATCACACCATCACGATCACACAATCACGATCACACAATCACGATCACACAATCACGATCACACAATCACGATCACACAATCACGATCACACAATCACGATCACACAATCACGATCACGCAGTCACACGATCACAATCACAATCACAATCACAGTCACAATCACAATCACAATCACACAATCACACAATCACACAATCACAATCCCACAATCACAATCACACAATCACAGTCACACAATCACAATCACACAATCACACAGTCACAATCCCACAATCACGATCACACAATCACGATCGCACAGTCACGATCACACGATCACGATCACACAATCACAATCACACAATCACAATCACACAATCACGATCACACAATCACCATCACACAATCACCATCACACAATCACGATCACACAATCAAGGTCACACAATGACGATCACGCAATCACCATCACACAATCACGATCACACAATCACAATCACACAATCACGATCACACAATCACGATCACACAATCACAATCACACAATCACAAACAGACAGTCGCGATCACACGATCACGATCACACGATCACGATCACACAATCACAATCACACAATCAAGGTCACACAATGACGATCACACAATCACCATCACACAATCACGACCACACAATCACGATCACACAATCACGATCACACAATCACGTTCACACAATCACAAACACACAGTCGCGATCACTCGATCACGATCACACAATCACGATCACACAGTCACGATCACACAATCACAATCACACAATCACAATATCACAATCGCAATCACACAATCACAATAACACAATCAGACAATCACACAATCACACAATCACACAATCACACAATCACGATCAGACTATCACGATCACACAATCACGATCACACAATCACGATCACACTATCACGATCAGACAATCACAGTCACACAATCACAATCACACAATCACAATCACAATCACGATCACACAGTCACGATCACACCATCACGATCACACGATCACGATCACACAATCACAATCACACAATCGTTATCACACAATCACGATCACACAATCACGATCACACAGTCAAGATCACACAACCACAATCACACAATCACAATCCCACAATCACACAATCACACAGTCACAATCCCACAATCACGATCACACAATCACGATCACACAATCACAATCACACAATCACAATCACACAATGACACTGTCACAATCCCACAATCACGATCACATAATCACGATCACACAGTCACGATCACACGATCGCGATCACACAATAACAATCACACAATCACAATCACACAATCACGAGCACACAATCACGGTCACAAAATCACAATCACACAATCACAATCACACAATCACAATAACACAATCAGACAATCACACAGTCACACAATCACGATCACACAATCACGATCACACAATCACGATCACACAATCGCGATCACACAATCACGATCACACAATCACGATCACACAATCACAATCACACAATCACAATCACACAATCAAAATCACACAATCACAAACACACAGTTGCGATCACACGATCACGATCACACGATCACGATCACACGATCACGATCACACGATCACGATCACACAATCACAATCACACAATCAACGCCACACAATGACGATCACACAATCACCATCACACAATCTCGAACACACAATCACGATCACACAATCACGATCACACAATCACGTTCACACAATCACAAACACACAGTCCCGACCACTCGATCACGATCACACAATCACGATCACACAGTCACGATCACACAATCACAATCACACAATCACAATATCACAATCGCAATCACACAATCACAATAACACAATCACGATCACACAATCACGATCACACAAACACGATCACACAATCACGATCACACAATCACGATCACACAATCACGGTCACACAATCACGATCACACTATCACGATCACACAATCACGGTCACACAATCACGATCACACAATCACGATCACACAATCACTATCACAAAATCACAATCACACAGTCACACAATCACAATCACAATCAGACAATCACAAACACACAATCACGATCACACAATCACGATCACACAATCACGATCACTCAATCACAAACACACAGTCGCGATCACACGATCACGATCACACGATCACGATCACACAATCACAATCCCACAATCAAGGCCACACAATGACGATCACACAATCACCATCACACAATCTCGACCACACAATCACGATCACACAATCACGATCACACAATCACAATCACACAATCACAATCACACAATCACAATCACACAATCACAATCACACAATCACAATCACACAATCACAATCACACAATCACAATCGCACAATCACAATCACACAATCACAATCACACAATCACAATCACACAATCACAATCACACAATCACGATCACACAATCACAATCACGCAGTCACACTATCACAATCCCAATGACAATCACAATCACAATCACACAATCACACAATCACAATCCCACAATCACAATCACACAATCACAGTCACACAATCACAATCACACAATCACACAGTCACAATCCCACAATCACGATCACACAATCACGATCGCACAGTCACGATCACACAATCACAATCACACAATCACAATCACACAATCACAGTCACACAATCACAGTCACACAATCACAATCACACAATCACAATTACACAAACACGATCACACAATCACGATCACACAATCACGATCACACAATCACAATCACACAATCACAATCACACAATCACGATCACACAATCACTATCACGCAGTCACACAGTCACAATCCCACAATCACGATCACACAATCACGATCGCACAGTCACGATCACACGATCACGATCACACAATCACAATCACACAATCACAATCACACAATCACAATCACACAATCACGATCACACAATCACCATCACACACTCACCATCACACAATCACGATCACACAATCACGATCACACAATCACGATCACACTATCACGATCACACAATCACAGTCACACAATCACAATCACACAATCACAATCACAATCACGATCACACAGTCACGATCACACGATCACGATCACACGATCACGATCACACAATCACGATCACACAATCACGATCACACAATCGCTATCACACAATCGCTATCACACAATCACAATCACACAATCACGATCACAGAATCACCATCACACAATCACGATCACACAATCACGATCACAATATCACAATCACACAGTCACACAATCACAATCACAATCACAATCACAATCACGATCACAGAATCACAATCACACAGTCACACAATCACAATCACAATCACAATCACAATCGCAATCACAATCACAATCACAATCACACTCACAATCACAATCACACTCACAATCACAATCACAATCACAATCACAATCACAATCACAATCACAATCACAATCACAATCACAATCACAATCACAATCACAATCACAATCACAATCACAATCACAATCACAATCACAATCACAATCACAATCACAATCACAATCACACTATCACATCACACAATCACGATCACACGATCACGATCACACGACCACGATCACACGATCACGATCACACAATCACAATCACACAATCAAGGCCACACAATGACGATCACACAATCACCTTCACACAATCTCGACCACACAATCACGATCACACAATCACGATCACACAATCACGTTCACACAATCACAAACACACAGTCGCGATCACTCGATCACGATCACACAATCACGATCACACAGTCACGATCACACAATCACAATCGCACAATCACGATCACACAATCACGATCACACAATCACGATCACACAATCACGATCACACAATCACCATCACACAATCACGATCACACAATCACGATCACACAATCACAATCACACAATCACCATCACACAATCACAATCACACAATCAAGGTCACACAATGACGATCACACAATAACCATCACACAACCACGACCACACAATCACGATCACACAATCACGCTCACGCAATCACGATCACACAATCACGACCACACAATCACGATCACACTATCACGATCACACAATCACAGTCACACAATCTCGATCACACAATCACGATCACACAATCACGATCACACAATCACCATCACACAATCACAATCACAATCACGATCACACAGTCACGAACACACCATCACGATCACACAATCAAGGTCACACAATGACGATCACACAATCACCATCACACAATCACGATCACTCAATCACAATCACACAATCACAAACACACAGTCGCGATCACACGATCACGATCGCACGACCACGATCACACGATCACGATCACACAATCACAATCACACAATCAAGGCCACACAATGACGATCACACAATCACCATCACACAATCTCGACCACACAATCACGATCACACAATCACGATCACACAATCACGTTCACACAATCACAAACACACAGTCGCGATCACTCGATCACGATCACACAATCACAATCACACAGTCACGATCACACAATCACAATCGCACAATCACGATCACACAATCACGATCACACAATCACGGTCACACAATCACGATCACACAATCACCATCACACAATCACGATCACACAATCACGATCACACAATCAGGATCACACAATCACCATCACACAATCACAATCACACAATCAAGGTCACACAATGACGATCACACAATCACGATCACACAATCACAAACACACAGTCGCGATCACACTATCACGATCACACAATCACAGTCACACAATCACAATCACACAATCACAATCACAATCACGATCACACAATCACGCTCACGCAATCACGATCACACAATCACGACCACACAATCACGATCACACAATCACGATCACACAATCACAAACACACAGTCGCGATCACACTATCACGATCACACAATCACAGTCACACAATCACAATCACACAATCACAATCACAATCACGATCACACAGTCACGAACACACCATCATGATCACACAATCAAGGTCACACAATGACGATCACACAATCACCATCACACAATCACGATCACTCAATCACAATCACACAATCACAAACACACAGTCGCGATCACACGATCACGATCGCACGACCACGATCACACGATCACGATCACACAATCACAATCACACAATCAAGGCCACACAATGACGATCACACAATCACCATCACACAATCTCGACCACACAATCACGATCACACAATCACGATCACACAATCACGTTCACACAATCACAAACACACAGTCGCGATCACTCGACCACGATCACACAATCACGATCACACAGTCACGATCACACAATCACAATCGCACAATCACGATCACACAATCACGATCACACAATCACGATCACACAATCACGATCACACAATCACCATCACACAATCACGATCACACAATCACGATCACACAATCACGATCACACAATCACCATCACACAATCACAATCACACAATCAAGGTCACACAATGACGATCACACCATCACCATCACACAATCACGACCACACAATCACGATCACACAATCACGATCACACAATCACGATCACACAATCACAATCACACAATCACAATATCACAATCGCAATCAGACAATCACAATATCACAATCAGACAATCACACAATCACACAATCACACAATCACGATCACACTATCACGATCACACAATCGCAATCTCACAATCACAATCATACAATCACAATCTCACAATCACAATCACACAATCACAATCACACAATCACAATCACACAATCACAATCACGCAATCACAATCACACAATCACAATCCTACAATCACAATCCCACAATCACAATCACACAATCACAATCACAATCACAATCACAATCACAATCACAATCACACAATCACACAATCACAATCCCACAATCACAATCACACAATCACAATCACACAATCACAATCACACAATCACGATCACACAGTCACCATCACACAATCACCATCACACAATCACGATCACACAATCAAGGTCACACAATGACGATCACACAATCACCATCACACAATCACGATCAGACAATCACGATCACACAATCACGATCACACAATCACAATCACACAATCAAGGTCACACAATGACGATCACACCATCACCATCACACAATCAGGACCACACAATCACGATCACACAATCACAAACACACAGTCGCGATCACTCGATCACGATCACACAATCACGATCACACAGTCACTATCACACAATCACAATCACAATATCACAATCGCAATCACACAATCACCATCCCACAGTCACGATCACACAATCACGATCACACAATCACGATCACACAATCACAATCACGCAATCACAATCACACAATCGCAATCACACAATCACAATCATACAATCACAATCTCACAATCACAATCACACAATCACTATCACACAATCACAATCACACAATCACAATCACACAATCACAATCACACAATCACAATCACACAATCACAATCACACAATCAAAATCACACAATCACAATCACACAATCAAGGTCACACAATGACGATCACACAATCACCATCACACAATCACGATCACACAATCACAATAACACAATCACGATCACACAATCACGATCACTCAATCACAATCACACAATCACAAACACACAGTCACGATCACACGATCACGATCACACAAAAACAATGACACAATCACAATCACACAATCACGAGCACACAATCACGATCACACAATCACCATCACACAATCACGATCACACAATCACGATCACACAATCACGATCACACAATCACAATCACACAATCACAATAACACAATCAGACAAACACACAGTCACACAATCACGATCACACAATCACGATCACACAATCACGATCACACAGCCGCGATCACACAATCACGATCACACAATCACGATCACACAATCACGGTCACACAATCACAAACACAGAGTCGCGACCACACGATCACGATCACACAACCACGATCACACAGTCACGATCACACAATCACGATCACACAGTCACGATCACACAATCAGAGTCACACAATCACAATCACACAACCACAATCACACAATCACACAGTCACAATCCCACAATCACGACCACACAGTCACGATCACACAATCACAATCATACAATCACAATCACACAATCACATTAACACAATCAGATAATCACACAGTCACACAATCACGATCACACAATCACGATCACACAATCACGATCACACAAACACGATCACACGATCACAATCACACAATCACAAACACACAGTCGCGATCACACGATCACGATCACACGATCACGATCACACGACCGCGATCACACGATCACGATCACACGATCACGATCACACGATCACGATCACACAATCACAATCACACAATCAAGGTCACACAATGACGATCACACCATCACCATCACACAATCACGACCACACAATCACGATCACACAATCACGATCACACAATCACGTTCACACAATCACAAACACACAGTCGCGATCACTCGATCACGATCACACAATCACGATCACACAGTCACTATCACACAATCACAATCACACAATCACAATATCACAATCGCAATCACACAATCACAATAACACAATCAGACAATCACACAATCACACAATCACACAATCACGATCACACAATCACGATCACACAATCACGATCACACAATCACGATCACACAATCACGTTCACACAATCACAAACGCACAGTCCCGACCACTCGATCACGATCACACAATCACGATCACACAGTCACGATCACACAATCACAATCACACAATCACAATATCACAATCGCAATCACACAATCACAATAACACAATCAGACAATCACACAATCACACAATCACACAATCACGATCACACAATCACGATCACACAATCACGATCACACAATCACGTTCACACAATCACAAACACACAGTCCCGACCACTCGATCACGATCACACAATCACGATCACACAGTCACGATAACACAATCACAATCACACAATCACAATATCACAATCGCAATCACACAATCACAATAACACAATCAGACAATCACACAATCACACAATCACACAATCACACAATCACACAATCACACAATCACGATCACACAATCACAATCACACAATCACAATCACACAGTCAAAATCACACAATCACAATCACACAATCAAGGTCACACAATGACGATCACACAATCACTATCACACAATCACAGTCACACAATCACGATCACACAATCACGATCACTCAATCACAATCACAATCACACAATCACAAACACACAGTCGCGATCACACGATCACGATCACACGATCACGATCACACAATCACAATCACACAATCAAGGCCACACAATGACGATCACACAATCACCATCACACAATCTCGACCACACTATCACGATCACACAATCACGTTCACACAATCACAAACACACAGTCGCGATCACACGATCACGATCACACAATCACGATCACACAGTCACGATCACACAATCACAATCACACAATCACGATCACACAATCACCATCACACAATCACGATCACACAATCACAATCACACAATGACGATCACACCATCACCATCACACAATCACGACCACACAATCACGATCACACAATCACGATCACACAATCACGATCACACAATCACGTTCACACAATCACAAACACACAGTCGCGATCACACAATCACAATCGCACAATCACGATCACACAATCACGATCACACAATCACGGTCACACAATCACGATCACACAATCACCATCACACAATCACGATCACACAATCACGATCACACAATCAGGATCACACAATCACCATCACACAATCACAATCACACAATCAAGGTCACACAATGACGATCACACAATCACGATCACACAATCACAAACACACAGTCGCGATCACACTATCACGATCACACAATCACAGTCACACAATCACAATCACACAATCACAATCACAATCACGATCACACAATCACGCTCACGCAATCACGATCACACAATCACGACCACACAATCACGATCACACAATCACGATCACACAATCACAAACACACAGTCGCGATCACACTATCACGATCACACAATCACAGTCACACAATCACAATCACACAATCACAATCACAATCACGATCACACAGTCACGAACACACCATCATGATCACACAATCAAGGTCACACAATGACGATCACACAATCACCATCACACAATCACGATCACTCAATCACAATCACACAATCACAAACACACAGTCGCGATCACACGATCACGATCGCACGACCACGATCACACGATCACGATCACACAATCACAATCACACAATCAAGGCCACACAATGACGATCACACAATCACCATCACACAATCTCGACCACACAATCACGATCACACAATCACGATCACACAATCACGTTCACACAATCACAAACACACAGTCGCGATCACTCGACCACGATCACACAATCACGATCACACAGTCACGATCACACAATCACAATCGCACAATCACGATCACACAATCACGATCACACAATCACGATCACACAATCACGATCACACAATCACCATCACACAATCACGATCACACAATCACGATCACACAATCACGATCACACAATCACCATCACACAATCACAATCACACAATCAAGGTCACACAATGACGATCACACCATCACCATCACACAATCACGACCACACAATCACGATCACACAATCACGATCACACAATCACGATCACACAATCACAATCACACAATCACAATATCACAATCGCAATCAGACAATCACAATATCACAATCAGACAATCACACAATCACACAATCACACAATCACGATCACACTATCACGATCACACAATCGCAATCTCACAATCACAATCATACAATCACAATCTCACAATCACAATCACACAATCACAATCACACAATCACAATCACACAATCACAATCACGCAATCACAATCACACAATCACAATCCTACAATCACAATCCCACAATCACAATCACACAATCACAATCACAATCACAATCACAATCACAATCACAATCACACAATCACACAATCACAATCCCACAATCACAATCACACAATCACAATCACACAATCACAATCACACAATCACGATCACACAGTCACCATCACACAATCACCATCACACAATCACGATCACACAATCAAGGTCACACAATGACGATCACACAATCACCATCACACAATCACGATCACACAATCACGATCACACAATCACGATCACACAATCACAATCACACAATCAAGGTCACACAATGACGATCACACCATCACCATCACACAATCAGGACCACACAATCACGATCACACAATCACAAACACACAGTCGCGATCACTCGATCACGATCACACAATCACGATCACACAGTCACTATCACACAATCACAATCACACAATCACAATATCACAATCGCAATCACACAATCACCATCCCACAGTCACGATCACACAATCACGATCACACAATCACGATCACACAATCACAATCACGCAATCACAATCACACAATCGCAATCACACAATCACAATCATACAATCACAATCTCACAATCACAATCACACAATCACTATCACACAATCACAATCACACAATCACAATCACACAATCACAATCACACAATCACAATCACACAATCACAATCACACAATCAAAATCACACAATCACAATCACACAATCAAGGTCACACAATGACGATCACACAATCACCATCACACAATCACGATCACACAATCACAATAACACAATCACGATCACACAATCACGATCACTCAATCACAATCACACAATCACAAACACACAGTCACGATCACACGATCACGATCACACAAAAACAATGACACAATCACAATCACACAATCACGAGCACACAATCACGATCACACAATCACCATCACACAATCACGATCACACAATCACGATCACACAATCACGATCACACAATCACAATCACACAATCACAATAACACAATCAGACAAACACACAGTCACACAATCACGATCACACAATCACGATCACACAATCACGATCACACAATCACGATCACACAGCCGCGATCACACAATCACGATCACACAATCACGATCACACAATCACGGTCACACAATCACAAACACAGAGTCGCGACCACACGATCACGATCACACAACCACGATCACACAGTCACGATCACACAATCACGATCACACAGTCACGATCACACAATCAGAGTCACACAATCACAATCACACAACCACAATCACACAATCACACAGTCACAATCCCACAATCACGACCACACAGTCACGATCACACAATCACAATCATACAATCACAATCACACAATCACATTAACACAATCAGACAATCACACAGTCACACAATCACGATCACACAATCACGATCACACAATCACGATCACACAAACACGATCACACGATCACAATCACACAATCACAAACACACAGTCGCGATCACACGATCACGATCACACGATCACGATCACACGACCGCGATCACACGATCACGATCACACGATCACGATCACACGATCACGATCACACAATCACAATCACACAATCAAGGTCACACAATGACGATCACACCATCACCATCACACAATCACGACCACACAATCACGATCACACAATCACGATCACACAATCACGTTCACACAATCACAAACACACAGTCGCGATCACTCGATCACGATCACACAATCACGATCACACAGTCACTATCACACAATCACAATCACACAATCACAATATCACAATCGCAATCACACAATCACAATAACACAATCAGACAATCACACAATCACACAATCACACAATCACGATCACACAATCACGATCACACAATCACGATCACACAATCACGATCACACAATCACGTTCACACAATCACAAACGCACAGTCCCGACCACTCGATCACGATCACACAATCACGATCACACAGTCACGATCACACAATCACAATCACACAATCACAATATCACAATCGCAATCACACAATCACAATAACACAATCAGACAATCACACAATCACACAATCACACAATCACGATCACACAATCACGATCACACAATCACGATCACACAATCACGATCACACAATCACGTTCACACAATCACAAACACACAGTCCCGACCACTCGATCACGATCACACAATCACGATCACACAGTCACGATCACACAATCACAATCACACAATCACAATATCACAATCGCAATCACACAATCACAATAACACAATCAGACAATCACACAATCACACAATCACACAATCACACAATCACACAATCACACAATCACGATCACACAATCACAATCACACAATCACAATCACACAGTCAAAATCACACAATCACAATCACACAATCAAGGTCACACAATGACGATCACACAATCACTATCACACAATCACAGTCACACAATCACGATCACACAATCACGATCACTCAATCACAATCACAATCACACAATCACAAACACACAGTCGCGATCACACGATCACGATCACACGATCACGATCACACAATCACAATCACACAATCAAGGCCACACAATGACGATCACACAATCACCATCACACAATCTCGACCACACTATCACGATCACACAATCACGTTCACACAATCACAAACACACAGTCGCGATCACACGATCACGATCACACAATCACGATCACACAGTCACGATCACACAATCACAATCACACAATCACGATCACACAATCACCATCACACAATCACGATCACACAATCACAATCACACAATGACGATCACACCATCACCATCACACAATCACGACCACACAATCACGATCACACAATCACGATCACACAATCACGTTCACACAATCACAAACACACAGTCGCGATCACTCGATCACGATCACACAATCACGATCACACAGTCACGATCACACAATCACAATCACACAATCACAATGTCACAATCGCAATCACACAATCACAATAACACAATCAGACAATCACACAATCACACAATCACGCAATCACGATCACACAATCACCATCACACAATCACAATCACACAATCAAGGTCACACAATGACGATCACACAATCACCATCACACAATCACAATCACACAATCACGATCACACAATCACGATCACACAATCACGTTCACACAATCACAAACACACAGTCGCGATCACACGATCACGATCACACAATCACGATCACACAGTCACGATCACGCAATCACAATCACACAATCACGATCACACAATCACCATCACACAATCACGATCACACAATCACGATCACACAATCACGATCACACAATCACGATCACACAATCACAGTCACACAATCACAATCACACAATCACAACCACAATCACGATCACACAGTCACGATCACACCATCACGATCACACGATCACGATCACACAATCACAATCACACAATCGTTATCACACAATCACGATCACACAATCACGATCACAC
This sequence comes from Megachile rotundata, assembly GCF_050947335.1. Classification (NCBI taxonomy): domain Eukaryota; kingdom Metazoa; phylum Arthropoda; class Insecta; order Hymenoptera; family Megachilidae; genus Megachile; species Megachile rotundata. The sequence continues at coordinate 270,621 of NC_134993.1, forward strand.
AATCACGGTCACACAATCACAAACACAGAGTCGCGACCACACGATCACGATCACACAACCACGATCACACAGTCACGATCACACAATCACGATCACACAGTCACGATCACACAATCAGAGTCACACAATCACAATCACACAACCACAATCACACAATCACACAGTCACAATCCCACAATCACGACCACACAGTCACGATCACACAATCACAATCATACAATCACAATCACACAATCACATTAACACAGTCACACAATCACGATCACACAATCACGATCACACAATCACGATCACACAATCACGATCACACAATCACGATCACACAATCGTTATCACACAATCACGATCACACAATCACGATCACACAATCACAATCACACAATCACAATCACACAATCAAGGTCACACAATGACGATCACACAATTACCATCACACAATCACGATCACACAATCACAATCACACAATCACGATCACGCAATCACGATCACACAATCACGATCACACAAACACGATCACACGATCACAATCACACAATCACAAACACACAGTCGCGATCACACGATCACGATCACACGATCACGATCACACGACCGCGATCACACGATCACGATCACACGATCACGATCACACGATCACGATCACACAATCACAATCACACAATCAAGGTCACACAATGACGATCACACCATCACCATCACACAATCACGACCACACAATCACGATCACACAATCACGATCACACAATCACGTTCACACAATCACAAACACACAGTCGCGATCACTCGATCACGATCACACAATCACGATCACACAGTCACTATCACACAATCACAATCACACAATCACAATATCACAATCGCAATCACACAATCACAATAACACAATCAGACAATCACACAATCACACAATCACACAATCACGATCACACAATCACGATCACACAATCACGATCACACAATCACGTTCACACAATCACAAACACACAGTCCCGACCACTCGATCACGATCACACAATCACGATCACACAGTCACGATCACACAATCACAATCACACAATCACAATATCACAATCGCAATCACACAATCACAATAACACAATCAGACAATCACACAATCACACAATCACACAATCACGATCACACAATCACGATCACACAATCACGATCACACAATCACGTTCACACAATCACAAACACACAGTCCCGACCACTCGATCACGATCACACAATCACGATCACACAGTCACGATCACACAATCACAATCACAAAATCACAATATCACAATCGCAATCACACAATCACAATAACACAATCAGACAATCACACAATCACACAATCACACAATCACACAATCACACAATCACGATCACACAATCACAATCACACAATCACAATCACACAGTCAAAATCACACAATCACAATCACACAATCAAGGTCACACAATGACGATCACACAATCACTATCACACAATCACGGTCACACAATCACGATCACACAATCACGATCACTCAATCACAATCACAATCACACAATCACAAACACACAGTCGCGATCACACGATCACGATCACACGATCACAAACACACAGTCGCGATCACTCGATCACGATCACACAATCACGATCACACAGTCACGATCACACAATCACAATCACACAATCACAATATCACAATCGCAATCACACAATCACAATAACACAATCAGACAATCACACAATCACACAATCACACAATCACACAATCACACAATCACGATCACACAATCACAATCACACAATCACAATCACACAATCACAATCACACAATCACAATCACACAATCAAGGTCACACAATGACGATCACACAATTACCATCACACAATCACGATCACACAATCACAATCACACAATCACGATCACGCAATCACGATCACACAATCACGATCACACAAACACGATCCCACGATCACAATCACACAATCACAAACACACAGTCGCGATCACACGATCACGATCACACGATCACGATCACACGACCGCGATCACACGATCACGATCACACGATCACGATCACACGATCACGATCACACAATCACAATCACACAATCAAGGTCACACAATGACGATCACACCATCACCATCACACAATCACGACCACACAATCACGATCACACAATCACGATCACACAATCACGTTCACACAATCACAAACACACAGTCGCGATCACTCGATCACGATCACACAATCACGATCACACAGTCACTATCACACAATCACAATCACACAATCACAATATCACAATCGCAATCACACAATCACAATAACACAATCAGACAATCACACAATCACACAATCACACAATCACGATCACACAATCACGATCACACAATCACGATCACACAATCACGTTCACACAATCACAAACACACAGTCCCGACCACTCGATCACGATCACACAATCACGATCACACAGTCACGATCACACAATCACAATCACACAATCACAATATCACAATCGCAATCACACAATCACAATAACACAATCAGACAATCACACAATCACACAATCACACAATCACACAATCACACAATCACGATCACACAATCACAATCACACAATCACAATCACACAGACAAAATCACACAATCACAATCACACAATCAAGGTCACACAATGACGATCACACAATCACTATCACACAATCACTGTCACACAATCACGATCACACTATCACGATCACTCAATCACAATCACAATCACACAATCACAAACACACAGTCGCGATCACACGATCACGATCACACGATCACGATCACACGATCACGATCACACAATCACAATCACACAATCAAGGCCACACAATGACGATCACACAATCACCATCACACAATCTCGACCACACTATCACGATCACACAATCACGTTCACACAATCACAAACACACAGTCGCGATCACACGATCACGATCACACAATCACGATCACACAGTCACGATCACACAATCACAATCACACAATCACGATCACACAATCACCATCACACAATCACGATCACACAATCACAATCACACAATGACGATCACACCATCACCATCACACAATCACGACCACACAATCACGATCACACAATCACGATCACACAATCACGTTCACACAATCACAAACACACAGTCGCGATCACTCGATCACGATCACACAATCACGATCACACAATCACGATCACTCAATCACAATCACACAATCACAAACACACAGTGGCGATCACACGATCACGATCACACGATCACGGTCACACGATCACGATCACACAATCACAATCAGACAATCGTTATCACACAATCACGATCACACAATCACGATCACACAATCACATTCACACAATCACAATCACACAATCAAGGTCACACAATGACGATCACACAATCACAATCCCACAATCGCGATCACACGATCACGATCACACTATCACGATCACACAATCACGATCACACAATCACTATCACACAATCACGATCACACAGTCACCATCACACAATCACATACACACAATCACGATCACACAATCACGATCACACAATCACGATCACACAATTACGATCACACAATCACAATCACGCAGTCACACTATCACAATCACAATCACAATCACAATCACAATCACAATCACAATCACAATCACAATCACAATCACAATCACAATCACACAATCACACAATCACAATCCCACAATCACAATCACACAATCACAGTCACACAATCACAATCACACAATCACACAGTCACAATCCCACAATCACGATCACACAATCACGATCGCACAGTCACGATCACACGATCACAATATCACAATCGCAATCACACAATCACCATCACACAATCACGATCACACAATCACGATCACACAATCACAATCACGCAATCACAATCACACAATCGCAATCATACAATCACAATCATACAATCACAATCTCACAATCACAATCACACAATCACAATCACACAATCACAATCACACAATCACAATCACACAATCACAATCCTACAATCACAATCCCACAATCACAATCACACAACCACAATCGCACAATCACGCAGTCACAATCCCACAATCACGATCACACAATCACGATCACACAATCACAATCACACAATCACAATCACACAATCACACTGTCACAATCCCACAATCACGATCACACAATCACGATCACACAATCACGATCACACAATCACAAACACACAGTCGCGATCACTCGATCACGATCACACAATCACGATCACACAGTCACTATCACACAATCACAATCACACAATCACAATATCACAATCGCAATCACACAATCACCATCACACAATCACGATCACACAATCACGATCACACAATAACGATCACACAATCACAATCACGCAATCACAATCACACAATCGCAATCATACAATCACAATCATACAACCACAATCTCACAATCACAATCACACAATCACGATCACACAATCACGATCACACAATCACGATCACACAATCACGATCACACAATCACAATCACACAATCACACTCACACAATCAAAATCACACAATCACAATCACATAATCAAGGTCACACAATGACGATCACACAATCACCATCACACAATCACGATCACACGATCACGATCACACGATCACGATCACACGATCACGATCACACGATCACGATCACACAATCACAATCACACAATCAACGCCACACAATGACGATCACACACTCACCATCACACAATCTCGACCACACAATCACGTACACACAATCACGTTCACACAATCAACGCCACACAATGACGATCACACAATCACCATCACACAATCTCGACCACACAATCACGATCACACAATCACGATCACACAATCACGATCACACAATCACGTTCACACAATCACAAACACACAGTCCCGATCACTCGATCACGATCACACAATCACGATCACACAATCACGATCACACAATCACAATCACACAATCACGATCATACAATCACGTTCACACAATAACAAACACACAGTCGCGATCACTCGATCACGATCACACAATCACGATCACATAATCACGATCACACAATCACGATCGCACGATCACGATCACACGATCACGATCGCACAATCACAATCACACAATCAAGGTCACACAATGACGATCACACCATCACCATCACACAACCACGACCACACAATCACGATCACACAATCACGATCACACAATCACGATCACACAATCACGATCACACGATCACGATCACATCATCACGATCACACAATCACAATCACACAATCAAGGTCACACAATGACGATCACACAATCACCATCACACAATCACGATCACACAATCACAAACACACAGTCCCGATCACTCGATCACGATCACACAATCACGATCACACAGTCACTATCACACAATCACAATCACACAATCACAATCACACAATCACGATCACTCAATCACAATCACACAATCACGATCACTCAATCACAATCACACAATCACAAACACACAGTCGCGATCACACGATCACGTTCACACGATCACGATCACACGATCACGATCACACAATCACAATCACACAATCAACGCCACACAATGACGATCACACAATCACCATCACACAATCTCGACAACACAATCACGATCACACAATCACGATCACACAATCACGTTCACACAATCACAAACACACAGTCCCGACCACTCGATCACGATCACACAATCACGATCACACAGTCACGATCACACAATCACAATCACACAATCACAATATCACAATCGCAATCACACAATCACAATAACACAATCAGACAATCACACAATCACACAATCACACAATCACACAATCACGATCACACAATCATGATCACACAATCACGATCACACAATCACGATCACACAATCACGATCACACAATCACGATCACACAATCACCATCACACATTCACCATCACACAATCACAATCACACAATCAAGGTCACACAATGACGATCACACAATCTCCATCACACAATCACGACCACTCAATCACGATCACACAATCACGTTCACACAATCACAAACACAGAGTCGCGATCACACGATCACGATCACACAATCACGATCACACAGTCACAATCACACAATCACAATCACACAATCAAAATCACACAATCACAATCACACCATCAAGGTCACACAATGACGATCACACAATCACCATCACACAATCACGATCACACAATCACAATCACACAATCACGATCACACAATCACGATCACTCAATCACAATCAGACAATCACAAACACACAGTCGCGATCACACGATCACGATCACACGACCACGATCACACGATCACGATCACACAATCACAATCACACAATCAAGGCCACACAATGACGATCACACAATCACCATCACACAATCTCGACCACACAATCACGATCACACAATCACGATCACACAATCACGTTCACACAATCACAAACACACAGTCGCGATCACTCGATCACGATCACACAATCACGATCACACAGTCACGATCACACAATCACAATCGCACAATCACGATCACACAATCACGATCACACAATCACGATCACACAATCACCATCACACAATCACGATCACACAATCACGATCACACAATCACCATCACACAATCACAATCACACAATCAAGGTCACACAATGACGATCACACAATCACCATCACACAATCACGACCACACAATCACGATCACACAATCACAATCACACAATCACAATATCACAATCGCAATCACACAATCACAATATCACAATCAGACAATCCCACAATCACACAATCACACAGTCACAATCCCACAATCACGATCACACAATCATGATCACACAATCACAATCACACAATCACAATCACACAATCACACTGTCACAATCCCACAATCACGATCACATAATCACGATCACACAGTCACGATCACACGATCACGATCACACAATAACAATCACACAATCACAATCACACAATCACGAGCACACAATCACGATCACACAATCACCATCACACAATCACGATCACACAATCACGATCACACAATCGCAATCACACAATCACGATCACACAATCACGATCACACAACCACGACCACACAATCACGATCACACAATCACGATCATACAATCACGTTCACACAATCGCAAACACACAGTCGCGATCACACTATCACGATCACACAATCACAGTCACACAATCACAATCACACAATCACAATCACAATCACGATCACACAGTCACGAACACACCATCACGATCACACAATCAAGGTCACACAATGACGATCACACAATCACCATCACAAAACCACGATCACTCAATCACAATCACACAATCACAAACACACAGTCGCGATCACACGATCACGATCACACAATCACAGTCACACAATCACCATCACACAATCAAGGCCACACAATGACGATCACACAATCACCATCACACAATCACGATCACACAATCACGATCACACAATCAAGGTCACACAATGACGATCACACAATCACCATCACACAATCACGATCAGACAATCACAATCACACAATCACGATCACACAATCACGATCACACAATCACAATCACACAATCAAGGTCACACAATGACGATCACACCATTACCATCACACAATCACGACCACACAATCACGATCACACAATCACGATCACACAATCACGTTCACACAATCACAAACACATTCGCGATCACTCGATCACGATCACACGATCACGATCACACAATCACAATCACACAATCAAGGTCACACAATGACGATCACACCATCACCATCACACAATCACGACCACTCAATCACGATCACACAATCACGATCACACAATCACGATCACACAATCACGATCACACAATCACGTTCACACAATCACAAACACAGAGTCGCGATCACACGATCACGATCACACAACCACGATCACACAGTCACGATCACACAATCACGATCACACAGTCACGATCACACAATCAGAGTCACACAATCACAATCACACAACCACAATCACACAATCACACAGTCACAATCCCACAATCACGACCACACAGTCACGATCACACAATCACAATCATACAATCACAATCACACAATCACATTAACACAATCAGACAATCACACAGTCACACAATCACGATCACACAATCACGATCACACAATCACGATCACACAATCACGATCACACAATCACGATCACACAATCACGATCACACAATCACGATCACACAATCACAATCACACAATCACAATCACACAATCAAAATCACACAATCACAAACACACAATCCAGGTCACACAATGACGATCACACAATCACCATCACACAATCTCGACCACACAACCACGATCACACAATCACGTTCACACAATCACAAACACACAGTCGCGATCACTCGATCACGATCACACAATCACGATCACACAATCACAATCACACAATCAAGGTCACACAATGACGATCACACCATCACCATCACACAATCACGACCACACAAACACGATCACACAAACACGATCACACGATCACAATCACACAATCACAAACACACAGTCGCGATCACACGATCACGATCACACGATCGCGATCACACGATCGCGATCACACGATCGCGATCACACGATCGCGATCACACGATCACGATCACACAATCACAATCACACAATCAAGGTCACACAATGACGATCACACCATCACCATCACACAATCACGACCACACAATCACGATCACACAATCACGATCACACAATCACGATCACACAAACACGATCACACGATCACAATCACACAATCACAAACACACAGTCGCGATCACACGATCACGATCACACGATCACGATCACACGATCACGATCACACGATCACGATCACACAATCACCATCACACAATCACGATCACACAATCACAATCACACAATCACAATCACACAATCACAATCACACAATCACAATCACACAATCACAATCACACAATCACAATCACACAATCACAATCACACAATCACAATCACACAATCACAATCACGATCACACAGTCACGAACACACCATCACGATCACACAATCAAGGTCACACAATGACGATCACACCATCACCATCACACAATCACGACCACACAATCACGATCACACAATCACGATCACACAATCACGTTCACACAATCACAAACACACAGTCGCGATCACTCGATCACGATCACACAATCACGATCACACAATCACGAACACACAATCACGATCACACAATCACAATCACACAATCACAATATCACAATCGCAATCACACAATCACAATATCACAATCAGACAATCACACAATCACGCTCACACTATCACGATCACACAATCACGATCACACAATCACGATCACACAATCACGATCACACAATCACGATCACACAATCACGATCACACAATCACGATCACACAATCACCATCACACAATCACCATCACACAATCACAATCACACATTCAAGGTCACACAATGACGATCACACAATCACCATCACACAATCACGACCACTCAATCACGATCACACAATCACGATCACACAATCACAATCACACAATCACAATCACACAATCAAAATCACACAATCACAATCACACAATCAAGGTCACACAATGACGATCACACAATCACCATCACACAATCTCGACCACACAATCACGATCACACAATCACGATCACACAATCACGTTCACACAATCACAAACACACAGTCGCGATAACTCGATCACGATCACACAATCACGATCAGACAATCACGATCACTCAATCACAATTACACAATCACAAACACACAGTCGCGATCACACGATCACGATCACACGATCACGATCACACAATCACAATCAGACAATCGTTATCACACAATCACGATCACACAATCACGATCACACAATCACAATCACACAATCACAATCACACAATCAAGGTCACACAATGACGATCACACAATCACCATCACACAATCACGATCACACAATCACAATCACACAATCACGATCACACAGTCACGATCACACAATCACGATCACACAAACACGATCACACGATCACAATCACACAATCACAAACACACAGTCGCGATCACACGATCACGATCACACGATCACGATCACACGATCACGATCACACGATCGCGACCACACGATCACGATCGCACGATCACGATCACACGATCACGATCACACAATCACAATCACACAATCAAGGTCACACAATGACGATCACACCATCACCATCACACAACCACGACCACACAATCACGATCACACAATCACGATCACACAATCACGATCACACGATCACGATCACACGATCACGATCACACAATCACAATCACACAATCAAGGTCACACAATGACGATCACACAATCACCATCACACAATCACGATCACACAATCACAAACACACAGTCGCGATCACTCGATCACGATCACACAATCACGATCACACAGTCACTATCACACAATCACAATCACACAATCACAATATCACAATCGCAATCACACAATCACAATAACACAATCAGACAATCACACAATCACACAATCACACAATCACACAATCACGATCACACAATCATGATCACACAATCACGATCACACAATCACGATCACACAATCACGATCACACAATCACAATCACACAATCAAGGTCACACAATGACGATCACACAATCACCATCACACAATCACGATCACACAATCACGATCACACAATCACGATCACACAATCACAAACACACAGTCGCGATCACACGATCACGATCACACAATCACGATCACACAGTCACGATCACACAATCGCAATCACACAATCACGATCACACAATCACAATCACAATCACGATCACACAGTCACGATCACACCATCACGATCACACGATCACCATCACAGAATCACGATCACACAATCACAATCACACAATGACGATCACACCATCACCATCACACAATCACGACCACACAATCACGATCACACAATCACGATCACACAATCACGTTCACACAATAACAAACACACAGTCGCGATCACTCGATCACGATCACACGATCACGATCACACAATCACAATCACACAATCAACGCCACACAATGACGATTACACAATCACCATCACACAATCTCGACAACACAATCACGATCACACAATCACGATCACACAATCACGATCACACAATCTCGTTCACACAATCACAAACACACAGTCCCGACCACTCGATCACGATCACACAATCACGATCACACAGTCACGATCACACAATCACAATCACACAATCACAATATCACAATCGCAATCACACAATCACAATAACACAATCAGACAATCACACAATGACACAATCACACAATCACGATCACACAATCATGATCACACAATCACGATCACACAATCACGATCACACAATCACGATCACACAATCACGATCACACAATCACCATCACACAATCACCATCACACAATCACAATCACACAATCAAGGTCACACAATGACGATCACACAATCTCCATCACAAAATCACGACCACTCAATCACGATCACACAATCACGTTCACACAATCACAAACACAGAGTCGCGGTCACACGATCACGATCACACAATCACGATCACACAGTCACGATCACACAATCACGATCACACAATCTCGACCACACAATCACGATCACACAATCACGTTCACACAATCACAAACACACAGTCGCGATCACTCGATCACGATCACACAATCACGATCACACAATCACAATCACACAATCAAGGTCACACAATGACGATCACACCATCACCATCACACAATCACGACCACACAATCACGATCACACAAACACGATCACACGATCACAATCACACAATCACAAACACACAGTCGCGATCACACGATCACGATCACACGATCACGATCACACGATCACGATCACACGATCGCGATCACACGATCGCGATCACACGATCACGATCACACGATCACGATCACACAATCACAATCACACAATCAAGGTCACACAATGACGATCACACCATCACCATCACACAATCACGACCACACAATCACGATCACACAATCACGATCACACAATCACGATCACACAAACACGATCACACGATCACAATCACACAATCACAAACACACAGTCGCGATCACACGATCACGATCACACGATCACGATCACACGATCACGATCACACGATCACGATCACACAATCACAATCACACAATCGTTACCACACAATCACGATCACACAATCACCATCACACAATCAAGGCCACACAATGACGATCACACAATCACCATCACACAATCACAATCACACAATCACGATCACACAATCACGATCACACAATCACGATCACACAATCACGATCACACAATCACGATCACACAATCACGATCACACAATCACGATCACACAATCACGATCACACAATCACGATCACACAATCACGATCACACAATCACGATCACACAATCACGATCACACAATCACGATCACACAATCACGATCACACAATCACGATCACACAATCACGATCACACAATCACGATCACACAATCACGATCACACAATCACAATCACACACAATCACAATATCACAATCGCAATCACACAATCACAATATCACAATCAGACAATCACACAATCACACAATCACACAATCACACAATCACGCTCACACTATCACGATCACACAATCACGATCACACAATCACGATCACATAACCGCGATCACACAATCACGATCACACAATCACGATCACACAATCACGATCACACAATCACCATCACACAATCACCATCACACAATCACAATCACACAATCAAGGTCACACAATGACGATCACACAATCACCATCACACAATCACGACCACTCAATCACGATCACACAATCACGATCACACAATCACGATCACACAATCACGTTCACACAATCACAAACACAGAGTCGCGATCACACGATCACGATCACACAATCACAATCACACAGTCAACGCCACACAATGACGATCACACAATCACCATCACACAATCTCGACCACACAATCACGATCACACAATCACGATCACACAATCACGATCACACAATCACGATCACACAATCACGATCACACAATCACAATCACACAATCAAGGTCACACAATGACGATCACACAATCACCATCACACAATCACGATCACACAATCACGATCACACAATCACGATCACACAATCACAAACACACAGTCGCGATCACACGATCACGATCACACAATCACGATCACACAGTCACGATCACACAATCACAATCACACAATCACGATCACACAATCACAATCACAATCACGATCACACAGTCACGATCACACCATCTCGACCACACAATCACGATCACACAATCACGATCACACAATCACGATCACACAATCACGATCACACAATCACGATCACACAATCACAATCACACAATCAAGGTCACACAATGACGATCACACAATCACCATCACACAATCACGATCACACAATCACGATCACACAATCACGATCACACAATCACAAACACACAGTCGCGATCACACGATCACGATCACACAATCACGATCACACAGTCACGATCACACAATCACAATCACACAATCACGATCACACAATCACAATCACAATCACGATCACACAGTCACGATCACACCATCACGATCACACGATCACCATCACACAATCACGATCACACAATCACAATCACACAATGACGATCACACCATCACCATCACACAATCACGACCACACAATCACGATCACACAATCACGATCACACAATCACGATCATACAATCACGTTCACACAATAACAAACACACAGTCGCGATCACTCGATCACGATCACACAATCACGATCACATAATCACGATCACACAATCACGATCACACAATCACGATCACACAATCACGATCACACTATCACGATCACACAATCACGATCACACAGTCACGAACACACCATCACGATCACACAATCAAGGTCACACAATGACGATCACACCATCACCATCACACAATCACGACCACACAATCACGATCACACAATCACGATCACACAATCACGTTCACACAATCACAAACACACAGTCGCGATCACTCGATCACGATCACACAATCACGAACACACAATCACGATCACACAATCACAATCACACAATCACAATATCACAATCGCAATTACACAATCACAATATCACAATCAGACAATCACACAATCACGCTCACACTATCACGATCACACAATCACGATCACACAATCACGATCACACAGTCACGATCACACAATCACGATCACACAATCACGATCACACAATCACGATCACACAATCACCATCACACAATCACCATCACACAATCACAATCACACAATCAAGGTCACACAATGACGATCACACAATCACCATCACACAATCACGACCACTCAATCACGATCACACAATCACGATCACACAATCACGATCACACAATCACAATCACACAATCACAATCGCACAATCAAAATCACACAATCACAATCACACAATCAAGGTCACACAATGACGATCACACAATCACCATCACACAATCTCGACCACACAATCACGATCACACAATCACGATCACACAATCACGTTCACACAATCACAAACACACAGTCGCGATAACTCGATCACGATCACACAATCACGATCACACAATCACGATCACTCAATCACAATCACACAATCACAAACACACAGTCGCGATCACACGATCACGATCACACGATCACGATCACACAATCACAATCAGACAATCGTTATCACACAATCACGATCACACAATCACGATCACACAATCACAATCACACAATCACAATCACACAATCAAGGTCACACAATGACGATCACACAATCACCATCACACAATCACGATCACACAATCACAATCACACAATCACGATCACACAATCACGATCACACAATCACGATCACACAAACACGATCACACGATCACAATCACACAATCACAAACACACAGTCTTGATCACACGATCACGATCACACGATCACGATCACACGATCACGATCACACGATCGCGATCACACGATCACGATCGCACGATCACGATCACACGATCACGATCACACAATCACAATCACACAATCAAGGTCACACAATGACGATCACACCATCGCCATCACACAAAAACGACCACACAATCACGATCACACAATCACGATCACACAATCACGATCACACAATCACGATCACACAATGACGATCACACGATCACGATCACACGATCACGATCACACAATCACAATCACACAATCAAGGTCACACAATGACGATCACACAATCACCATCACACAATCACGATCACACAATCACAAACACACAGTCGCGATCACTCGATCACGATCACACAATCACGATCACACAGTCACTATCACACAATCACAATCACACAATCACAATATCACAATCGCAATCACACAATCACAATAACACAATCAGACAATCACACAATCACACAATCACACAATCACGATCACACAATCATGATCACACAATCACGATCACACAATCACGATCACACAATCACGATCACACAATCACAATCACACAATCAAGGTCACACAATGACGATCACACAATCACCATCACACAATCACGATCACACAATCACGATCACACAATCACGATCACACAATCACAAACACACAGTCGCGATCACACGATCACGATCACACAATCACGATCACACAGTCACGATCACACAATCGCAATCACACAATCACGATCACACAATCACAATCACAATCACGATCACACAGTCACGATCACACCATCACGATCACACGATCACCATCACACAATCACGATCACACAATCACAATCACACAATGACTATCACACCATCACCATCACACAATCACGACCACACAATCACGATCACACAATCACGATCACACAATCACGTTCACACAATAACAAACACACAGTCGCGATCACTCGATCACGATCACACAATCATGATCACACAGTCACGATCACACAATCACAATCACACAATCACAATGTCACAATCGCAATCACACAATCACAATAACACAATCAGACAATCACACAATCACACAATCACACAATCACGATCACACAATCATGATCACACAATCACGATCACACAATCACGATCACACAATCACGATCACACAATCACGATCACACAATCACCATCACACAATCACGGTCACTCAATCACAATCACACAATCACGATCACTCAATCACAATCACACAATCACAAACACACAGTCGCGATCACACGATCACGATCACACGATCACGATCACACAATCACAATCACACAATCAACGCCACACAATGACGATCACACAATCACCATCACACAATCTCGACAACACAATCACGATCACACAATCACGATCACACAATCACGTTCACACAATCACAAACACACAGTCCCGACCACTCGATCACGATCACACAATCACGATCACACAGTCACGATCACACAATCACAATCACACAATCACAATATCACAATCGCAATCACACAATCACAATAACACAATCAGACAATCACACAATGACACAATCACACAATCACACAATCACGATCACACAATCATGATCACACAATCACGATCACACAATCACGATCACACAATCACGATCACACAATCACGATCACACAATCACCATCACACAATCACCATCACACAATCACAATCACACAATCAAGGTCACACAATGACGATCACACAATCTCCATCACACAATCACGACCACTCAATCACGATCACACAATCACTTTCACACAATCACAAACACAGAGTCGCGATCACACGATCACGATCACACAATCACGATCACACAGTCACGATCACACAATCACGATCACACAGTCACGATCACACAATCAGAGTCACACATTTACAATCACACAACCACAATCACACAATCACACAGTCACAATCCCACAATCACGATCACACAATCACGACCACACAGTCACGACCACACAATCACAATCATACAATCACAATCACACAATCACATTAACACAATCAGACAATCTCACAGTCACACAATCACGATCACACAATCACGATCACACAATCACGATCACATAATCACGATCACACAATCACGATCACACAATCACGATCACACAGTCACAATCACACAATCACAATCACACAATCAAAATCACACAATCACAATCACACCATCAAGGTCACACAATGACGATCACACAATCACCATCACACAATCACGATCACACAATCACAATCACAGAATCACGATCACACAATCACGATCACTCAATCACAATCACACAATCACAAACACACAGTCGCGATCACACGATCACGATCACACGACCACGATCGCACGATCACGATCACACAATCACAATCACACAATCAAGGCCACACAATGACGATCACACAATCACCATCACACAATCTCGACCACACAATCACGATCACACAATCACGATCACACAATCACGTTCACACAATCACAAACACACAGTCGCGATCACTCGATCACGATCACACAATCACGATCACACAGTCACGATCACACAATCACAATCGCACAATCACGATCACACAATCACGATCACACAATCACGATCACACAATCACCATCACACAATCACGATCACACAATCACCATCACACAATCACAATCACACAATCAAGGTCACACAATGACGATCACACAATCACCATCACACAACCACGACCACACAATCACGATCACACAATCATGCTCACGCAATCACGATCACACAATCACGACCACACAATCACGATCACACAATCACGATCACACAATCACAAACACACAGTCGCGATCACACTATCACGATCACACAATCACAGTCACACAATCACAATCACACAATCACACAATCACAATCACAATCACGATCACACAGTCACGAACACACCATCACGATCACACAATCAAGGTCACACAATGACGATCACACAATCACCATCACACAATCACGATCAGACAATCACAATCACACAATCACGATCACACAATCACGATCACACAATCACAATCACACAATCACAAACACACAGTCGCGATCACTCGATCACGATCACACGATCACGATCACACAATCACAATCACACAATCAAGGTCACACAATGACGATCACACCATCACCATCACACAATCACGACCACACAATCACGATCACACAATCACAATCACACAAACACAATATCACAATCGCAATCACACAATCACAATATCACAATCAGACAATCCCACAATCACAAAATCACACAGTCACAATCCCACAATCACGATCACACAATCACGATCACACAATCACAATCACACAATAACAATCACTCAATCACAATCACACAATCACACTGTCACAATCCCACAATCACGATCACATAATCACGATCACACAGTCACGATCACACGATCACGATCACACAATAACAATCACACAATCACAATCACACAATCACGAGCACACAATCACGATCACACAATCACCATCACACAATCACGATCACACAATCACGATCACATAATCACAATCACACAATCACGATCACACAATCACGATCACACAACCACGACCACACAATCACGATCACACAATCACGATCATACAATCACGTTCACACAATCGCAAACACACAGTCGCGATCACACTATCACGATCACACAATCACAGTCACACAATCACAATCACACAATCACAATCACAATCACGATCACACAGTCACAAACACACCATCACGATCACACAATCAAGGTCACACAATGACGATCACACAATCACCATCACAAAACCACGATCACTCAATCACAATCACACAATCACAGACACACAGTCGCGATCACTCGATCACGATCACACAATCACGATCACACAATCACAATCACACAATCAAGGTCACACAATGACGATCACACCATCACCATCACACAATCACGACCACACAATCACGATCACACAAACACGATCACACGATCACAATCACACAATCACAAACACACAGTCGCGATCACACGATCACGATCACACGATCGCGATCACACGATCACGATCACACGATCGCGATCACACGATCGCGATCACACGATCATGATCACACGGTCACGATCACACAATCACAATCACACAATCAAGGTCACACAATGACGATCACACCATCACCATCACACAATCACGACCACACAATCACGATCACACAATCACGATCACACAATCACGATCACACAAACACGATCACACGATCACAATCACACAATCACAAACACACAGTCGCGATCACACGATCACGATCACACGATCACGATCACACGATCACGATCACACGATCACGATCACACGATCACGATCACACGATCACGATCACACAATCACAATCACACAATCGTTACCACACAATCACGATCACACAATCACCATCACACAATCAAGGCCACACAATGACGATCACACAATCACCATCACACAATCACGATCACACAATCACGATCACACAATCACGATCACACAATCACGATCACACAATCACGATCACACAATCACGATCACACAATCACGATCACACAATCACGATCACACAATCACGATCACACAATCACGATCACACAATCACGATCACACAATCACGATCACACAATCACGATCACACAATCACGATCACACAATCACGATCACACAATCACGATCACACAATCACGATCACACAATCACGATCACACAACCACGATCACACAACCACGATCACACAATCACGATCACACAATCACGATCACACAATCACGATCACACAATCACAATCACACAATCACAATCACACAATCACAATCACACAATCACAATCACACAATCACAATCACACAATCACAATCACACAATCACAATCACACAATCACAATCACGATCACACAGTCACGAACACACCATCACGATCACACAATCAAGGTCACACAATGACGATCACACCATCACCATCACACAATCACGACCACACAATCACGATCACACAATCACGTTCACACAATCACAAACACACAGTCGCGATCACTCGATCACGATCACACAATCACGATCACACAATCACGATCACACAATCACAATCACACAATCACAATATCACAATCGCAATCACACAATCACAATATCACAATCAGACAATCACACAATCACACAATCACACAATCACACAATCACGCTCACACTATCACGATCACACAATCACGATCACACAATCACGATCACACAATCGCGATCACACAATCACGATCACACAATCACGATCACACAATCACGATCACACAATCACGATCACACAATCACCATCACACAATCACAATCACACAATCAAGGTCACACAATGACGATCACACAATCACCATCACACTATCACGACCACTCAATCACGATCACACAATCACGATCACACAATCACGATCACACAATCACGATCACACAATCACGTTCACACAATCACAAACACAGAGTCGCGATCACACGATCACGATCACACAATCACAATCACACAGTCACGATCACACAATCACAATCACACAATCACGATCACACAATCACAATCACAATCACGATCACACAGTCACGATCACACCATCACGATCACACGATCACCATCACACAATCACGATCACACAATCACAATCACACAATGACGATCACACCATCACCATCACACAATCACGACCACACAATCACGATCACACAATCACGATCACACAATCACGATCATACAATCACGTTCACACAATAACAAACACACAGTCGCGATCACTCGATCACGATCACACAATCACGATCACATAATCACGATCACACAATCACGATCACACAATCACGATCACACAATCACGATCACACTATCACGATCACACAATCACAGTCACACAATCACAATCACACAATCACAATCACAATCACGATCACACAGTCACGATCACACAATCACGATCACACGATCACGATCACACAATCACAATCACACAATCGTTATCACACAATCACGATCACACAATCACCATCACACAATCGAGGCCACACAATGACGATCACACAATCACCATCACACAATCACAATCACACAATCACGATCACACAATCACGATCACACAATCACGATCACACAATCACGATCACACAATCACGATCACACAATCACAATCACACAATGACGATCACACCATCACCATCACACAATCACGACCACACAATCACGATCACACAATCACGATCACACAATCACGATCACACATTCACGATCACACAATCACGATCACACAATCACGATCACACAACCACGATCACACAATCACGATCACACAATCACGATCACACAATCACAATCACACAATCACAATCACACAATCACAATCACACAATCGCAATCACACAATCACAATCACACAATCACAATCACACAATCACAATCACACAATCACAATCACACAATCAGAATCACACAATCACAATCACACAATCACAATCACGATCACACAGTCACGAACACACCATCACGATCACACAATCAAGGTCACACAATGACGATCACACCATCACCATCACACAATCACGACCACACAATCACGATCACACAATCACGATCACACAATCACGTTCACACAATCACAAACACACAGTCGCGATCACTCGATCACGATCACACAATCACGAACACACAATCACGATCACACAATCACAATCACACAATCACAATATCACAATCGCAATCACACAATCACAATATCACAATCAGACAATCACACAATCACGCTCACACTATCACGATCACACAATCACGATCACACAATCACGATCACACAATCACGATCACACAATCACGATCACACAATCACGATCACACAATCACCATCACACAATCACCATCACACAATCACAATCACACAATCAAGGTCACACAATGACGATCACACAATCACCATCACACAATCACGACCACTCAATCACGATCACACAATCACGATCACACAATCACGATCACACAATCACAATCAGACAATCGTTATCACACAATCACGATCACACAATCACGATCACACAATCACAATCACACAATCACAATCACACAATCAAGGTCACACAATGACGATCACACAATCACCATCACACAATCACGATCACACAATCACAATCACACAATCACGATCACACAATCACGATCACACAATCACGATCACACAAACACGATCACACGATCACAATCACACAATCACAAACACACAGTCGCGATCACACGATCACGATCACACGATCACGATCACACGATCACGATCACACGATCGCGATCACACGATCACGATCGCACGATCACGATCACACGATCACGATCACACAATCACAATCACACAATCAAGGTCACACAATGACGATCACACCATCACCATCACACAACCACGACCACACAATCACGATCACACAATCACGATCACACAATCACGATCACACAATCACGATCACACGATCACGATCACACGATCACGATCACACAATCACAATCACACAATCAAGGTCACACAATGACGATCACACAATCACCATCACACAATCACGATCACACAATCACAAACACACAGTCGCGATCACTCGATCACGATCACACAATCACGATCACACAGTCACTATCACACAATCACAATCACACAATCACAATGTCACAATCGCAATCACACAATCACAATAACACAATCAGACAATCACACAATCACACAATCACACAATCACGATCACACAATCATGATCACACAATCACGATCACACAATCACGATCACACAATCACGATCACACAATCACGATCACACAATCACCATCACACAATCACGATCACTCAATCACAATCACACAATCACGATCACTCAATCACAATCACACAATCACAAACACACAGTCGCGATCACACGATCACGATCACACGATCACGATCACACAATCACAATCACACAATCAACGCCACACAATGACGATCACACAATCACCATCACACAATCTCGACAACACAATCACGATCACACAATCACGATCACACAATCACGTTCACACAATCACAAACACACAGTCCCGACCACTCGATCACGATCACACAATCACGATCACACAGTCACGATCACACAATCACAATCACACAATCACAATATCACAATCGCAATCACACAATCACAATAACACAATCAGACAATCACACAATGACACAATCACACAATCACACAATCACACAATCACGATCACACAATCATGATCACACAATCACGATCACACAATCACGATCACACAATCACGATCACACAATCACGATCACACAATCACCATCACACAATCACCATCACACAATCACAATCACACAATCAAGGTCACACAATGACGATCACACAATCTCCATCACACAATCACGACCACTCAATCACGATCACACAATCACGTTCACACAATCACAAACACAGAGTCGCGATCACACGATCACGATCACACAATCACGATCACACAGTCACGATCACACAATCACGATCACACAGTCACGATCACACAATCAGAGTCACACATTTACAATCACACAACCACAATCACACAATCACACAGCCACAATCCCACAATCACGATCACACAATCACGACCACACAGTCACGACCACACAATCACAATCATACAATCACAATCACACAATCACATTAACACAATCAGACAATCACACAGTCACACAATCACGATCACACAATCACGATCACACAATCACGATCACACAATCACGATCACACAATCACGATCACACAGTCACAATCACACAATCACAATCACACAATCAAAATCACACAATCACAATCACACCATCAAGGTCACACAATGACGATCACACAATCACCATCACACAATCACGATCACACAATCACAATCACAGAATCACGATCACACAATCACGATCACTCAATCACAATCACACTATCACAAACACACAGTCGCGATCACACGATCACGATCACACGATCACGATCACACAATCACAATCACACAATCAACGCCACACAATGACGATCACACAATCACCATCACACAATCTCGACAACACAATCACGATCACACAATCACGATCACACAATCACGTTCACACAATCACAAACACACAGTCCCGACCACTCGATCACGATCACACAATCACGATCACACAGTCACGATCACACAATCACAATCACACAATCACAATATCACAATCGCAATCACACAATCACAATAACACAATCAGACAATCACACAATGACACAATCACACAATCACACAATCACACAATCACGATCACACAATCATGATCACACAATCACGATCACACAATCACGATCACACAATCACGATCACACAATCACGATCACACAATCACCATCACACAATCACCATCACACAATCACAATCACACAATCAAGGTCACACAATGACGATCACACAATCTCCATCACACAATCACGACCACTCAATCACGATCACACAATCACGTTCACACAATCACAAACACAGAGTCGCGATCACACGATCACGATCACACAATCACGATCACACAGTCACGATCACACAATCACGATCACACAGTCACGATCACACAATCAGAGTCACACATTTACAATCACACAACCACAATCACACAATCACACAGCCACAATCCCACAATCACGATCACACAATCACGACCACACAGTCACGACCACACAATCACAATCATACAATCACAATCACACAATCACATTAACACAATCAGACAATCACACAGTCACACAATCACGATCACACAATCACGATCACACAATCACGATCACACAATCACGATCACACAATCACGATCACACAATCACGATCACACAGTCACAATCACACAATCACAATCACACAATCAAAATCACACAATCACAATCACACCATCAAGGTCACACAATGACGATCACACAATCACCATCACACAATCACGATCACACAATCACAATCACAGAATCACGATCACACAATCACGATCACTCAATCACAATCACACTATCACAAACACACAGTCGCGATTACACGATCACGATCACACGACCACGATCACACGATCACGATCACACAATCACAATCACACAATCAAGGCCACACAATGACGATCACACAATCACCATCACACAATCTCGACCACACAATCACGATCACACAATCACGATCACACAATCACGTTCACACAATCACAAACACACAGTCGCGATCACTCGATCACGATCACACAATCACGATCACACAGTCACGATCACACAATCACAATCGCACAATCACGATCACACAATCACGATCACACAATCACGATCACACAATCACCATCACACAATCACGATCACACAATCACGATCACACAATCACCATAACACAATCACAATCACACAATCAAGGTCACACAATGACGATCACACCATCACCATCGCACAATCACGACCACACAATAACGACCACACAATCACGATCACACAATCACAATCACACAATCACAATATCACAATCGCAATCACACAATCACAATATCACAATCAGACAATCCCACAATCACAAAATCACACAGTCACAATCCCACAATCACGATCACACAATCACGATCACACAATCACAATCACACAATCACAATCACACAATCACAATCACACAATCACACTGTCACAATCCCACAATCACGATCACATAATCACGATCACACAGTCACGATCACACGATCACGATCACACAATAACAATCACACAATCACAATCACACAATCACGAGCACACAATCACGATCACACAATCACCATCACACAATCACGATCACACAATCACGATCACATAATCACAATCACACAATCACGATCACACAATCACGATCACACAACCACGACCACACAATCACGATCACACAATCACGATCATACAATCACGTTCACACAATCGCAAACACACAGTCGCGATCACACTATCACGATCACACAATCACAATCACACAATCAAGGTCACACAATGACGATCACACCATCACCATCACACAATCACGACCACACAATCACGATCACACAATCACGATCACACAATCACGTTCACACAATCACAAACACACAGTCGCGATCACTCGATCACGATCACACGATCACGATCACACGATCACGATCACACAATCACAATCACACAATCAAGGTCACACAATGACGATCACACAATCACCATCACACTATCACGACCACTCAATCACGATCACACAATCACGATCACACAATCACGATCACACAATCACGTTCACACAATCACAAACACAAAGTCGCGATCACACGATCACGATCACACAATCACAATCACACAGTCACGATCACACAATCACAATCACACAATCACGATCACACAATCACAATCACAATCACGATCACACAGTCACGATCACACCATCACGATCACACGATCACCATCACACAATCACGATCACACAATCACAATCACACAATGACGATCACACCATCACCATCACACAATCACGACCACACAATCACGATCACACAATCACGATCACACAATCACGATCATACAATCACGTTCACACAATAACAAACACACAGTCGCGATCACTCGATCACGATCACACAATCACGATCACATAATCACGATCACACAATCACGATCACACAATCACGATCACACAATCACGATCACACTATCACGATCACACAATCACAGTCACACAATCACAATCACACAATCACAATCACAATCACGATCACACAGTCACGATCACACAATCACGATCACACGATCACGATCACACAATCACAATCACACAATCGTTATCACACAATCACGATCACACAATCACCATCACACAATCGAGGCCACACAATGACGATCACACAATCACCATCACACAATCACAATCACACAATCACGATCACACAATCACGATCACACAATCACGATCACACAATCACGATCACACAATCACGATCACACAATCACAATCACACAATGACGATCACACCATCACCATCACACAATCACGACCACACAATCACGATCACACAATCACGATCACACAATCACGATCACACATTCACGATCACACAATCACGATCACACAATCACGATCACACAACCACGATCACACAATCACGATCACACAATCACGATCACACCATCACAATCACACAATCACAATCACACAATCACAATCACACAATCGCAATCACACAATCACAATCACACAATCACAATCACACAATCACAATCACACAATCACAATCACACAATCAGAATCACACAATCACAATCACACAATCACAATCACGATCACACAGTCACGAACACACCATCACGATCACACAATCAAGGTCACACAATGACGATCACACCATCACCATCACACAATCACGACCACACAATCACGATCACACAATCACGATCACACAATCACGTTCACACAATCACAAACACACAGTCGCGATCACTCGATCACGATCACACAATCACGAACACACAATCACGATCACACAATCACAATCACACAATCACAATATCACAATCGCAATCACACAATCACAATATCACAATCAGACAATCACACAATCACGCTCACACTATCACGATCACACAATCACGATCACACAATCACGATCACACAATCACGATCACACAATCACGATCACACAATCACGATCACACAATCACGATCACACAATCACCATCACACAATCACCATCACACAATCACAATCACACAATCAAGGTCACACAATGACGATCACACAATCACCATCACACAATCACGACCACTCAATCACGATCACACAATCACGATCACACAATCACGATCACACAATCACAATCACACAATCACAATCACACAATCAAAATCACACAATCACAATCACACAATCAAGGTCACACAATGACGATCACACAATCACCATCACACAATCTCGACCACACAATCACGATCACACAATCACGATCACACAATCACGTTCACACAATCACAAACACACAGTCGCGATAACTCGATCACGATCACACAATCACGATCACACAATCACGATCACTCAATCACAATCACACAATCACAAACACACAGTCGCGATCACACGATCACGATCACACGATCACGATCACACGATCACGATCACACAATCACAATCAGACAATCGTTATCACACAATCACGATCACACAATCACGATCACACAATCACAATCACACAATCACAATCACACAATCAAGGTCACACAATGACGATCACACAATCACCATCACACAATCACGATCACACAATCACAATCACACAATCACGATCACACAATCACGATCACACAATCACGATCACACAAACACGATCACACGATCACAATCACACAATCACAAACACACAGTCGCGATCACACGATCACGATCACACGATCACGATCACACGATCACGATCACACGATCGCGATCACACCATCACGATCGCACGATCACGATCACACGATCACGATCACACAATCACAATCACACAATCAAGGTCACACAATGACGATCACACCATCACCATCACACAACCACGACCACACAATCACGATCACACAATCACGATCACACAATCACGATCACACAATCACGATCACACGATCACGATCACACGATCACGGTCACACAATCACAATCACACAATCAAGGTCACACAATGACGATCACACAATCACCATCACACAATCACGATCACACAATCACAAACACACAGTCGCGATCACTCGATCACGATCACACAATCACGATCACACAGTCACTATCACACAATCACAATCACACAATCACAATATCACAATCGCAATCACACAATCACAATAACACAATCAGACAATCACACAATCACACAATCACACAATCACACAATCACGATCACACAATCATGATCACACAATCACGATCACACAATCACGATCACACAATCACGATCACACAATCACAATCACACAATCAAGGTCACACAATGACGATCACACAATCACCATCACACAATCACGATCACACAATCACGATCACACAATCACGATCACACAATCACAAACACACAGTCGCGATCACACGATCACGATCACACAATCACGATCACACAGTCACGATCACACAATCGCAATCACACAATCACGATCACACAATCACAATCACAATCACGATCACACAGTCACGATCACACCATCACGATCACACGATCACCATCACACAATCACGATCACACAATCACAATCACACAATGACGATCACACCATCACCATCACACAATCACGACCACACAATCACGATCACACAATCACGATCACACAATCACGTTCACACAATAACAAACACACAGTCGCGATCACTCGATCACGATCACACAATCATGATCACACAGTCACGATCACACAATCACAATCACACAATCACAATGTCACAATCGCAATCACACAATCACAATAACATAATCAGACAATCACACAATCACACAATCACACAATCACGATCACACAATCATGATCACACAATCACGATCACACAATCACGATCACACAATCACGATCACACAATCACGATCACACAATCACCATCACACAATCACGATCACTCAATCACAATCACACAATCACGATCACTCAATCACAATCACACAATCACAAACACACAGTCGCGATCACACGATCACGATCACACGATCACGATCACACAATCACAATCACACAATCAACGCCACACAATGACGATCACACAATCACCATCACACAATCTCGACAACACAATCACGATCACACAATCACGATCACACAATCACGTTCACACAATCACAAACACACAGTCCCGACCACTCGATCACGATCACACAATCACGATCACACAGTCACGATCACACAATCACAATCACACAATCACAATATCACAATCGCAATCACACAATCACAATAACACAATCAGACAATCACACAATGACACAATCACACAATCACACAATCACACAATCACGATCACACAATCATGATCACACAATCACGATCACACAATCACGATCACACAATCACGATCACACAATCACGATCACACAATCACCATCACACAATCACCATCACACAATCACAATCACACAATCAAGGTCACACAATGACGATCACACAATCTCCATCACACAATCACGACCACTCAATCACGATCACAGAATCACGTTCACACAATCACAAACACAGAGTCGCGATCACACGATCACGATCACACAATCACGATCACACAGTCACGATCACACAATCACGATCACACAGTCACGATCACACAATCAGAGTCACACATTTACAATCACACAACCACAATCACACAATCACACAGTCACAATCCCACAATCACGATCACACAATCACGACCACACAGTCACGACCACACAATCACAATCATACAATCACAATCACACAATCACATTAACACAATCAGACAATCACACAGTCACACAATCACGATCACACAATCACGATCACACAATCACGATCACACAATCACGATCACACAATCACGATCACACAATCACGATCACACAGTCACAATCACACAATCACAATCACACAATCAAAATCACACAATCACAATCACAATCACGATCACACGACCACGATCACACGATCACGATCACACAATCACAATCACACAATCAAGGCCACACAATGACGATCACACAATCACCATCACACAATCTCGACCACACAATCACGATCACACAATCACGATCACACAATCACGTTCACACAATCACAAACACACAGTCGCGATCACTCGATCACGATCACACAATCACGATCACACAGTCACGATCACACAATCACAATCGCACAATCACGATCACACAATCACGATCACACAATCACGATCACACAATCACCATCACACAATCACGATCACACAATCACGATCACACAATCACCATAACACAATCACAATCACACAATCAAGGTCACACAATGACGATCACACCATCACCATCACACAATCACGACCACACAATCACGACCACACAATCACGATCACACAATCACAATCA
Organism: Megachile rotundata; assembly: GCF_050947335.1. Classification (NCBI taxonomy): domain Eukaryota; kingdom Metazoa; phylum Arthropoda; class Insecta; order Hymenoptera; family Megachilidae; genus Megachile; species Megachile rotundata. The sequence continues at coordinate 301,762 of NC_134993.1, forward strand.
CACAATCACAATATCACAATCGCAATCACACAATCACAATATCACAATCAGACAATCCCACAATCACAAAATCACACAGTCACAATCCCACAATCACGATCACACAATCACGATCACACAATCACAATCACACAATCACAATCACACAATCACAATCACACAATCACACTGTCACAATCCCACAATCACGATCACATAATCACGATCACACAGTCACGATCACACGATCACGATCACACAATAACAATCACACAATCACAATCACACAATCACGAGCACACAATCACGATCACACAATCACCATCACACAATCACGATCACACAATCACGATCACATAATCACAATCACACAATCACGATCACACAATCACGATCACACAACCACGACCACACAATCACGATCACACAATCACGATCATACAATCACGTTCACACAATCGCAAACACACAGTCGCGATCACACTATCACGATCACACAATCACAATCACACAATCAAGGTCACACAATGACGATCACACCATCACCATCACACAATCACGACCACACAATCACGATCACACAATCAAGATCACACAATCACGTTCACACAATCACAAACACACAGTCGCGATCACTCGATCACGATCACACGATCACGATCACACGATCACGATCACACAATCACAATCACACAATCAAGGTCACACAATGACGATCACACCATCACCATCACACAATCACGACCACTCAATCACGATCACACAATCACGATCACACAATCACGATCACACAATCACGTTCACACAATCACAAACACAGAGTCGCGATCACACGATCACGATCACACAACCACGATCACACAGTCACGATCACACAATCACGATCACACAGTCACGATCACACAATCAGAGTCACACAATCACAATCACACAACCACAATCACACAATCACACAGTCACAATCCCACAATCACGACCACACAGTCACGATCACACAATCACAATCATACAATCACAATCACACAATCACATTAACACAATCAGACAATCACACAGTCACACAATCACGATCACACAATCACGATCACACAATCACGATCACGCAATCACGATCACACAATCACGATCACACAATCACGATCACACAATCACGATCACACAATCACAATCACACAATCACAATCACACAATCAAAATCACACAATCACAATCACACAATCAAGGTCACACAATGACGATCACACAATCACCATCACACAATCTCGACCACACAATCACGATCACACAATCACGTTCACACAATCACGATCACTCAATCACAATCACACAATCGTTATCACACAATCACGATCACACAATCACGATCACACAATCACAATCACACAATCACAATCACACAATCAACGTCACACAATGACGATCACACAATCACCATCACACAATCACGATCACACAATCACAATCATACAATCACAATCACACAATCACATTAACACAATCAGACAATCACACAGTCACACAATCACGATCACACAATCACGATCACACAATCACGATCACACAATCACGATCACACAATCACGATCACACAATCACGATCACACAATCACGATCACACAATCACAATCACACAATCACAATCACACAATCAAAATCACACAATCACAATCACACAATCAAGGTCACACAATGACGATCACACAATCACCATCACACAATCTCGACCACACAATCACGATCACACAATCACGTTCACACAATCACGATCACTCAATCACAATCACACAATCGTTATCACATAATCACGATCACACAATCACGATCACACAATCACGATCACACAATCACAATCACACAATCACAATCACACAATCAAGGTCACACAATGACGATCACACAATCACCATCACACAATCACGATCACACAATCACAATCACACAATGACGATCACACAATCACCATCACACAATCACGACCACACAATCACGATCACACAATCACGATGACACAATCACGTTCACACAATAACAAACACACAGTCGCGATCACTCGATCACGATCACACAATCGCCATCACACAATCACGATCACTCAATCACAATCACACAATCACGATCACTCAATCACAATCACACAATCACAAACACACAGTCGCGATCACACGATCACGATCACACGATCACGATCACACGATCACGATCACACAATCACAATCACACAATCAACGCCACACAATGACGATCACACAATTACCATCACACAGTCTCGACAACACAATCACGATCACACAATCACGATCACACAATCACGTTCACACAATCACAAACACACAGTCCCGACCACTCGATCACGATCACACAATCACGATCACACAGTCACGATCACACAATCACAATCACACAATCACAATATCACAATCGCAATCACACAATCACAATAACACAATCAGACAATCACACAATCACACAATCACACAATCACATAATCACACAATCACGATCACACAATCATGATCACACAATCACGATCACACAATCACGATCACACAATCACGATCACACAATCACGATCACACAATCACCATCACACAATCACCATCACACAATCACAATCACACAATCAAGGTCACACAATGACGATCACACAATCTCCATCACACAATCACGACCACTCAATCACGATCACACAATCACGTTCACACAATCACAAACACAGAGTCGCGATCACACGAACACGTTCACACAATCACGATCACACAGTCACGATCACACAATCACGATCACACAATCACCATCACACAATCACGATCACACAATCACGATCACACAATCACCATCACACAATCACGATCACTCAATCACAATCACACAATCACGATCACACAATCACAATCACACAATGACGATCACACCATCACCATCACACAATCACGACCACACAATCACGATCACACAATCACGATCACACAATCACGTTCACACAATAACAAACACACAGTCGCGATCACTCGATCACGATCAGACAATCATGATCACACAGTCACGATCACACAATCACAATCACACAATCCCAATGTCGCAATCGCAATCACACAATCACAATAACACAATCACGATCACACAATCACGATCACACAATCACCATCACACAATCACGATCACTCAATCACAATCACACAATCACGATCACTCAATCACAATCACACAATCACAAACACACAGTCGCGATCACACGATCACGATCACACGATCACGATCACACGATCACGATCACACAATCACAATCACACAATCAACGCCACACAATGACGATCACACAATCACCATCACACAATCTCGACAACACAATCACGATCACACAATCACGATCACACAATCACGTTCACACAATCACAAACACACAGTCCCGACCACTCGATCACGATCACACAATCACGATCACACAGTCACGATCACACAATCACAATCACACAATCACAATATCACAATCGCAATCACACAATCACAATAACACAATCAGACAATCACACAATCACACAATCACACAATCACACAATCACACAATCACGATCACACAATCATGATCACACAATCACGATCACACAATCACGATCACACAATCACGATCACACAATCACGATCACACAATCACCATCACACAATCACCATCACACAATCACAATCACACAATCAAGGTCACACAATGACGATCACACAATCTCCATCACACAATCACGACCACTCAATCACGATCACACAATCACGTTCACACAATCACAAACACAGAGTCGCGATCACACGATCACGTTCACACAATCACGATCACACAGTCACGATCACACAATCACGATCACACAGTCACGATCACACAATCAGAGTCACACATTTACAATCACACAACCACAATCACACAATCACAGTCACAATCCCACAATCACGATCACACAATCACGACCACACAGTCACGATCACACAATCACAATCATACAATCACAATCACACAATCACATTAACACAATCAGACAATCACACAGTCACACAATCACGATCACACAATCACGATCACACAATCACGATCACACAATCACAAACACACAGTCGCGATCACACGATCACGATCACACAATCACGATCACACAGTCACGATCACACAATCGCAATCACACAATCACGATCACACAATCACAATCACAATCACGATCACACAGTCACGATCACACCATCACGATCACACGATCACCATCACACAATCACGATCACACAATCACAATCACACAATGACGATCACACCATCACCATCACACAATCACGACCACACAATCACGATCACACAATCACGATCACACAATCACGTTCACACAATAACAAACACACAGTCGCGATCACTCGATCACGATCACACAATCATGATCACACAGTCACGATCACACAATCACAATCACACAATCACAATGTCACAATCGCAATCACACAATCACAATAACACAATCAGACAATCACACAATCACACAATCACACAATCACGATCACACAATCATGATCACACAATCACGATCACACAATCACGATCACACAATCACGATCACACAATCACGATCACACAATCACCATCACACAATCACGATCACTCAATCACAATCACACAATCACGATCACTCAATCACAATCACACAATCACAAACACACAGTCGCGATCACACGATCACGATCACACGATCACGATCACACAATCACAATCACACAATCAACGCCACACAATGACGATCACACAATCACCATCACACAATCTCGAAAACACAATCACGATCACACAATCACGATCACACAATCACGTTCACACAATCACAAACACACAGTCCCGACCACTCGATCACGATCACACAATCACGATCACACAGTCACGATCACACAATCACAATCACACAATCACAATATCACAATCGCAATCACACAATCACAATAACACAATCAGACAATCACACAATGACACAATCACACAATCACACAATCACACAATCACGATCACACAATCATGATCACACAATCACGATCACACAATCACGATCACACAATCACGATCACACAATCACGATCACACAATCACCATCACACAATCACCATCACACAATCACAATCACACAATCAAGGTCACACAATGACGATCACACAATCTCCATCACACAATCACGACCACTCAATCACGATCACACAATCACGTTCACACAATCACAAACACAGAGTCGCGATCACACGATCACGATCACACAATCACGATCACACAGTCACGATCACACAATCACGATCACACAGTCACGATCACACAATCAGAGTCACACATTTACAATCACACAACCACAATCACACAATCACACAGTCACAATCCCACAATCACGATCACACAATCACGACCACACAGTCACGACCACACAATCACAATCATACAATCACAATCACACAATCACATTAACACAATCAGACAATCACACAGTCACACAATCACGATCACACAATCACGATCACACAATCACGATCACACAATCACGATCACACAATCACGATCACACAGTCACAATCACACAATCACAATCACACAATCAAAATCACACAATCACAATCACACCATCAAGGTCACACAATGACGATCACACAATCACCATCACACAATCACGATCACACAATCACAATCACAGAATCACGATCACACAATCACGATCACTCAATCACAATCACACAATCACAAACACACAGTCGCGATCACACGATCACGATCACACGACCACGATCACACGATCACGATCACACAATCACAATCACACAATCAAGGCCACACAATGACGATCACACAATCACCATCACACAATCTCGACCACACAATCACGATCACACAATCACGATCTCACAATCACGTTCACACAATCACAAACACACAGTCGCGATCACTCGATCACGATCACACAATCACGATCACACAGTCACGATCACACAATCACAATCGCACAATCACGATCACACAATCACGATCACACAATCACGATCACACAATCACCATCACACAATCACGATCACACAATCACGATCACACAATCACCATAACACAATCACAATCACACAATCAAGGTCACACAATGACGATCACACCATCACCATCACACAATCACGACCACACAATCACGACCACACAATCACGATCACACAATCACAATCACACAATCACAATATCACAATCGCAATCACACAATCACAATATCACAATCAGACAATCCCACAATCACAAAATCACACAGTCACAATCCCACAATCACGATCACACAATCACGATCACACAATCACAATCACACAATCACAATCACACAATCACAATCACACAATCACACTGTCACAATCCCACAATCACGATCACATAATCACGATCACACAGTCACGATCACACGATCACGATCACGCAATAACAATCACACAATCACAATCACACAATCACGAGCACACAATCACGATCACACAATCACCATCACACAATCACGATCACACAATCACGATCACATAATCACAATCACACAATCACGATCACACAATCACGATCACACAACCACGACCACACAATCACGATCACACAATCACGATCATACAATCACGTTCACACAATCGCAAACACACAGTCGCGATCACACTATCACGATCACACAATCACAATCACACAATCAAGGTCACACAATGACGATCACACCATCACCATCACACAATCACGACCACACAATCACGATCACACAATCACGATCACACAATCACGTTCACACAATCACAAACACACAGTCGCGATCACTCGATCACGATCACACGATCACGATCACACGATCACGATCACACAATCACAATCACACAATCAAGGTCACACAATGACGATCACACCATCACCATCACACAATCACGACCACTCAATCACGATCACACAATCACGATCACACAATCACGATCACACAATCACGATCACACAATCACGTTCACACAATCACAAACACAGAGTCGCGATCACACGATCACGATCACACAACCACGATCACACAGTCACGATCACACAATCACGATCACACAGTCACGATCACACAATCAGAGTCACACAATCACAATCACACAACCACAATCACACAATCACACAGTCACAATCCCACAATCACGACCACACAGTCACGATCACACAATCACAATCATACAATCACAATCACACAATCACATTAACACAATCAGACAATCACACAGTCACACAATCACGATCACACAATCACGATCATACAATCACGATCACACAATCACGATCACACAATCACGATCACACAATCACGATCACACAATCACGATCACACAATCACAATCACACAATCACAATCACACAATCAAAATCACACAATCACAATCACACAATCAAGGTCACACAATGACGATCACACAATCACCATCACACAATCTCGACCACACAATCACGATCACACAATCACGTTCACACAATCACGATCACTCAATCACAATCACACAATCGTTATCACACAATCACGATCACACAATCACGATCACACAATCACAATCACACAATCACAATCACACAATCAAGGTCACACAATGACGATCACACAATCACCATCACACAATCACGATCACACAATCACAATCATACAATCACAATCACACAATCACATTAACACAATCAGACAATCACACAGTCACACAATCACGATCACACAATCACGATCACACAATCACGATCACACAATCACGATCACACAATCACGATCACACAATCACGATCACACAATCACGATCACACAATCACAATCACACAATCACAATCACACAATCAAAATCACACAATCACAATCACACAATCAAGGTCACACAATGACGATCACACAATCACCATCACACAATCTCGACCACACAATCACGATCACACAATCACGTTCACACAATCACGATCACTCAATCACAATCACACAATCGTTATCACACAATCACGATCACACAATCACGATCACACAATCACGATCACACAATCACAATCACACAATCACAATCACACAATCAAGGTCACACAATGACGATCACACAATCACCATCACACAATCACGATCACACAATCACAATCACACAATGACGATCACACAATCACCATCACACAATCACGACCACACAATCACGATCACACAATCATGATCACACAATCACGTTCACACAATAACAAACACACAGTCGCGATCACTCGATCACGATCACACAATCGCCATCACACAATCACGATCACTCAATCACAATCACACAATCACGATCACTCAATCACAATCACACAATCACAAACACACAGTCGCGATCACACGATCACGATCACACGATCACGATCACACGATCACGATCACACAATCACAATCACACAATCAACGCCACACAATGACGATCACACAATTACCATCACACAATCTCGACAACACAATCACGATCACACAATCACGATCACACAATCACGTTCACACAATCACAAACACACAGTCCCGACCACTCGATCACGATCACACAATCACGATCACACAGTCACGATCACACAATCACAATCACACAATCACAATATCACAATCGCAATCACACAATCACAATAACACAATCAGACAATCACACAATCACACAATCACACAATCACATAATCACACAATCACGATCACACAATCATGATCACACAATCACGATCACACAATCACGATCACACAATCACGATCACACAATCACGATCACACAATCACCATCACACAATCACCATCACACAATCACAATCACACAATCAAGGTCACACAATGACGATCACACAATCTCCATCACACAATCACGACCACTCAATCACGATCACACAATCACGTTCACACAATCACAAACACAGAGTCGCGATCACACGAACACGTTCACACAATCACGATCACACAGTCACGATCACACAATCACGATCACACAATCACCATCACACAATCACGATCACACAATCACGATCACACAATCACCATCACACAATCACGATCACTCAATCACAATCACACAATCACGATCACACAATCACAATCACACAATGACGATCACACCATCACCATCACACAATCACGACCACACAATCACGATCACACAATCACGATCACACAATCACGTTCACACAATAACAAACACACAGTCGCGATCACTCGATCACGATCAGACAATCATGATCACACAGTCACGATCACACAATCACAATCACACAATCCCAATGTCACAATCGCAATCACACAATCACAATAACACAATCACGATCACACAATCACGATCACACAATCACCATCACACAATCACGATCACTCAATCACAATCACACAATCACGATCACTCAATCACAATCACACAATCACAAACACACAGTCGCGATCACACGATCACGATCACACGATCACGATCACACGATCACGATCACACAATCACAATCACACAATCAACGCCACACAATGACGATCACACAATCACCATCACACAATCTCGACAACACAATCACGATCACACAATCACGATCACACAATCACGTTCACACAATCACAAACACACAGTCCCGACCACTCGATCACGATCACACAATCACGATCACACAGTCACGATCACACAATCACAATCACACAATCACAATATCACAATCGCAATCACACAATCACAATAACACAATCAGACAATCACACAATCACACAATCACACAATCACACAATCACACAATCACGATCACACAATCATGATCACACAATCACGATCACACAATCACGATCACACAATCACGATCACACAATCACGATCACACAATCACCATCACACAATCACCATCACACAATCACAATCACACAATCAAGGTCACACAATGACGATCACACAATCTCCATCACACAATCACGACCACTCAATCACGATCACACAATCACGTTCACACAATCACAAACACAGAGTCGCGATCACACGATCACGTTCACACAATCACGATCACACAGTCACGATCACACAATCACGATCACACAGTCACGATCACACAATCAGAGTCACACATTTACAATCACACAACCACAATCACACAATCACAGTCACAATCCCACAATCACGATCACACAATCACGACCACACAGTCACGATCACACAATCACAATCATACAATCACAATCACACAATCACATTAACACAATCAGACAATCACACAGTCACACAATCACGATCACACAATCACGATCACACAATCACGATCACACAATCACGATCACACAATCACGATCACACAGTCACAATCACACAATCAAGGCCACACAATGGCGATCACACAATCACCATCACACAATCTCGACCACACAATCACGATCACACAATCACGATCACACAATCACGTTCACACAATCACAAACACACAGTCGCGATCACTCGATCACGATCACACAATCACGATCACACAGTCACGATCACACAATCACAATCGCACAATCAAGGCCACACAATGGCGATCACACAATCACCATCACACAATCTCGACCACACAATCACGATCACACAGTCACGTTCACACAATCACAAACACACAGTCGCGATCACTCGATCACGATCACACAATCACGATCACACAGTCACGATCACACAATCACAAGCGCACAATCACGATCACACAATCACGATCACACAATCACGATCACACAATCACCATCACACAATCACGATCACACGATCACGATCACACGATCACGATCACACAATCACAATCACACAATCAAGGTCACACAATGACGATCACACAATCACCATCACACAATCACGATCACACAATCACAAACACACAGTCGCGATCACTCGATCACGATCACACAATCACCATCACACAATCACAATCACACAATCAAGGTCACACAATGACGACCACACAATCACCATCACACAACCACGACCACACAATCACGATCACACAATCACGCTCACGCAATCACGATCACACAATCACGACCACACAATCACGATCACACAATCACGATCACACAATCACAAACACACAGTCGCGATCACACAATCACCATCACACAATCACAATCACACAATCAAGGCCACACAATGACGATCACACAATCACCATCACACAATCACGATCACACAATCACGATCACACAATCACGATCACACAATCACGATCACACAATCACGATCACACAATCACGATCACACAATCACGACCACACAATCACGATCACACAATCACGATCACACAACCACGATCACACAATCACGATCACACAATCACGATCACACAATCACGAACACACAATCACAATCACACAATCACACAATCACAATCACACAATCACAATCACACAATCACAATCACACAATCACAATCACACAATCACAATCACACAATCACAATCACACAATCACAATCACACAATCACAATCACACAACCACAATCACACAATCACAATCACAATCACGATCACACAGTCACGAACACACCATCACGATCACACAATCAAGGTCACACAATGACGATCACACAATCACCATCACACAATCACGATCAGACAATCACGATCACACAATCACGATCACACAATCACGATCACACAATCACAATCACACAATCAAGGTCACACAATGACGATCACACCATCACCATCACACAATCACGACCACACAATCACGATCACACAATCACGATCACACAATCACGGTCACACAATCACAAACACAGAGTCGCGATCACTCGATCACGATCACACGATCACGATCACACAATCACAATCACACAATCAAGGTCACACAATGACGATCACACCATCACCATCACACAATCACGACCACTCAATCACGATCACACAATCACGATCACACAATCACGATCACACAATCACGTTCACACAATCACAAACACAGAGTCGCGATCACACGATCACGATCACACAACCACGATCACACAGTCACGATCACACAATCACGATCACACAGTCACGATCACACAATCAGAGTCACACAATCACAATCACACAACCACAATCACACAATCACACAGTCACAATCCCACAATCACGACCACACAGTCACGATCACACAATCACAATCATACTATCACAATCACACAATCACATTAACACAATCAGACAATCACACAGTCACACAATCACGATCACACAATCACGATCACACAATCACGATCACACAATCACGATCACACAATCACGATCACACAATCACGATCACACAATCACGATCACACAATCACGATCACACAATCACGATCACACAATCACGATCACACAATCACAATCACACAATCAAAATCACACAATCACAATCACACAATCAAGGTCACACAATGACGATCACACAATCACCATCACACAATCTCGACCACACAATCACGATCACACAATCACGTTCACACAATCACAAACACACAGTCGCGATCACTCGATCACGATCACACAATCACGATCACACAATCACGATCACTCAATCACAATCACACAATCGTTATCACACAATCACGATCACACAATCACGATCACACAATCACAATCACACAATCCCAATCACACAATCAAGGTCACACAATGACGATCACACAATCACCATCACACAATCACGATCACTCAATCACAATCACACAATCACAAACACACAGTCGCGATCACACGATCACGATCACACAATCACAGTCACACAATCACAATCACACAATCACAATCACAATCACGATCACAAAGTCACGATCACACAATCACGATCACACGATCACGATCACACAATCACAATCACACAATCGTTGTCACACAATCACGATCACACAATCACCATCACACAATCAAGGCCACACAATGACGATCACACAATCACCATCACACAATCACAATCACACAATCACAATCACACAATCACACTGTCACAATCCCACAATCACGATCACATAATCACGATCACACAGTCACGATCACACGATCACGATCACACAATAACAATCACACAATCACAATCACACAATCACACAATCACAATCACACAATCACAATCACACAATCACAATCACACAATCACAATCACACAATCACAATCACACAATCACAATCACACAATCACAATCACACAGTCACAATCACAATCACGATCACACAGTCACGAACACACCATCACGATCACACAATCAAGGTCACACAATGACGATCACACAATCACCATCACACAATCACGATCAGACAGTCACAATCACACAATCACGATCACACAATCACGATCACACAATCACAATCACACAATCAAGGTCACACAATGGCGATCACACCATCACCATCACACAATCACGACCACACAATCACGATCACACAATCACGATCACACAATCACGTTCACACAATCACAGACACACAGTCGCGATCACTCGATCACGATCACACGATCACGATCACACAATCACAATCACACAATCAAGGTCTCACAATGACGATCACACCATCACCATCACACAATCACGACCACTCAATCACGATCACACAATCACGATCACACAATCGCGATCACACAATCACGTTCACACAATCACAAGCACAGAGTCGCGATCACACGATCACGATCACACAACCACGATCACACAGTCACGATCACACAATCACGATCACACAGTCACGATCACACAATCAGAGTCACACAATCACAATAACACAACCACAATCACACAATCACACAGTCACAATCCCACAATCACGACCACACAGTCACGATCACACAATCACAATCATACAATCACAATCACACAATCACATTAACACAATCAGACAATCACACAGTCACACAATCACGATCACAAAATCACGATCACACAATCACGATCACACAATCACGATCACACAATCACGATCACACAATCACGATCACACAATCACGATCACACAATCACAATCACACAATCACAATCACACAATCAAAATCACACAATCACAATCACACAATCAAGGTCACACAATGACGATCACACAATCACCATCACACAATCTCGACCACACAATCACGATCACACAATCACGTTCACACAATCACAAACACACAGTCGCGATCACTCGATCACGATCACACAATCACGATCACACAATCACGATCACTCAATCACAATCACACAATCGTTATCACACAATCGCGATCACACAATCACGATCACACAATCACAATCACACAATCACAATCACACAATCAAGGTCACACAATGACGATCACACAATCACCGTCACACAATCACGATCACACAATCACAATCACACAATCACGATCACACAATCACGATCACACAATCACGATCACACAAACACGATCACACGATCACAATCACACAATCACAAACACACAGTCGCGATCACACGATCACGATCACACGATCACGATCACACGATCGCGATCACACGATCGCGATCACACGATCGCGATCACACGATCACGATCACACAATCACAATCACACAATCAAGGTCACACAATGACGATCACACCATCACCATCACACAATCACGACCACACAATCACGATCACACAATCACGATCACACAATCACGATCACACAAACACGATCACACGATCACAATCACACAATCACAAACACACAGTCGCGATCAAACGATCACGATCACACGATCACGATCACACGATCACGATCACACGATCACGATCACACGATCACGATCACACGATCACGATCACACGATCACGATCACACAATCACAATCACACAATCGTTATCACACAATCACGATCACACAATCACCATCACACAATCACCATCACACAATCAAGGCCACACAATGACGATCACACAATCACCATCACACAATCACAATCACACAATCACGATCACACAATCACGATCACACAATCACGATCACACCATCACGATCACACAATCACGATCACACAATCACGATCACACAATCACGATCACACAATCACGATCACACAATCACGATCACACAATCACGATCACACAATCACGATCACACAATCACGATCACACAATCACGATCACACAATCACGATCACACAATCACGATCACACAATCACGATCACACAATCACGATCACACAATCACGATCACACAATCACGATCACACAATCACGATCACACAATCACAATCACACAATCACAATCACACAATCACAATCACACAATCACAATCACACAATCACAATCACGATCACACAGTCACGAACACACCATCACGATCACACAATCAAGGTCACACAATGACGATCACACCATCACCATCACACAATCACGACCACACAATCACGATCACACAATCACGTTCACACAATCACAAACACACAGTCGCGATCACTCGATCACGATCACACAATCACGATCACACAATCACGATCACACAATCACGATCACACAATCACAATCACACAATCACAATATCACAATCGCAATCACACAATCACAATATCACAATCAGACAATCACACAATCACACAATCACAGGATCACACAATCACGATCACACAACCACGATCACACAATCACGATCACACAATCACGATCACACAATCACAATCACACAATCACAATCACACAATCACAATCACACAATCGCAATCACACAATCACAATCACACAATCACAATCACACAATCACAATCACACAATCACAATCACACAATCAAAATCACACAATCACAATCACACAATCACAATCACACAATCACAATCACGATCACACAGTCACGAACACACCATCACGATCACACAATCAAGGTCACACAATGACGATCACACCATCACCATCACACAATCACGACCACACAATCACGATCACACAATCACGATCACACAATCACGTTCACACAATCACAAACACACAGTCGCGATCACTCGATCACGATCACACAATCACGATCACACAATCACGAACACACAATCACGATCACACAATCACAATCACACAATCACAATATCACAATCGCAATCACACAATCACAATATCACAATCAGACAATCACACAATCACGCTCACACTATCACGATCTCACAATCACGATCACACAATCACGATCACACAATCACGATCACACAATCACGATCACACAATCACGATCACACAATCACCATCACACAATCACCATCACACAATCACAATCACACAATCAAGGTCACACAATGACGATCACACAATCACCATCACACAACCACGACCACTCAATCACGATCACACAATGACGATCACACAATCACCATCACACAATCACGATCACACAATCACAATCACACAATCACGATCACACAATCACGATCACACAATCACGATCACACAAACACGATCACACGATCACAATCACACAATCACAAACACACAGTCGCGATCACACGATCACGATCACACGATCACGATCACACGATCGCGATCACACGATCACGATCGCACGATCACGATCACACGATCACGATCACACAATCACAATCACACAATCAAGGTCACACAATGACGATCACACCATCACCATCACACAACCACGACCACACAATCACGATCACACAATCACGATCACACAATCACGATCACACAATCACGATCACACGATCACGATCACACGATCACGATCACACAATCACAATCACACAATCAAGGTCACACAATGATGATCACATAATCACCATCACACAATCACGATCACACAATCACGATCACACAATCACGATCACACAATCACGATCACACAATCACAATCACACGATCACAATATCACAATCGCAATCACACAATCACAATATCACAATCAGACAATCACACAATCACACAATCACAGGATCACACAATCACGATCACACAACCACGATCACACAATCACGATCACACAATCACGATCACACAATCACAATCACACAATCACAATCACACAATCACAATCACACAATCGCAATCACACAATCACAATCACACAATCACAATCACACAATCACAATCACACAATCACAATCACACAATCAAAATCACACAATCACAATCACACAATCACAATCACACAATCACAATCACACAATCACAATCACGATCACACAGTCACGAACACACCATCACGATCACACAATCAAGGTCACACAATGACGATCACACCATCACCATCACACAATCACGACCACACAATCACGATCACACAATCACGATCACACAATCACGTTCACACAATCACAAACACACAGTCGCGATCACTCGATCACGATCACACAATCACGATCACACAATCACGAACACACAATCACGATCACACAATCACAATCACACAATCACAATATCACAATCGCAATCACACAATCACAATATCACAATCAGACAATCACACAATCACGCTCACACTATCACGATCTCACAATCACGATCACACAATCACGATCACACAATCACGATCACACAATCACGATCACACAATCACGATCACACAATCACCATCACACAATCACCATCACACAATCACCATCACACAATCACAATCACACAATCAAGGTCACACAATGACGATCACACAATCACCATCACACAATCACGACCACTCAATCACGATCACACAATGACGATCACACAATCACCATCACACAATCACGATCACACAATCACAATCACACAATCACGATCACACAATCACGATCACACAATCACGATCACACAAACACGATCACACGATCACAATCACACAATCACAAACACACAGTCGCGATCACACGATCACGATCACACGATCACGATCACACGATCGCGATCACACGATCACGATCGCACGATCACGATCACACGATCACGATCACACAATCACAATCACACAATCAAGGTCACACAATGACGATCACACCATCACCATCACACAACCACGACCACACAATCACGATCACACAATCACGATCACACAATCACGATCACACAATCACGATCACACGATCACGATCACACGATCACGATCACACAATCACAATCACACAATCAAGGTCACACAATGATGATCACACAATCACCATCACACAATCACGATCACACAATCACAAACACACAGTCGCGATCACTCGATCACGATCACACAATCACGATCACACAGTCACTATCACACAATCACAATCACACAATCACAATATCACAATCGCAATCACACAATCACAATAACACAATCAGACAATCACACAATCACACAATCACACAATCACACAATCACGATCACACAATCATGATCACACAATCACGATCACACAATCACGATCACACAATGACGATCACACAATCACAATCACACAATCAAGGTCACACAATGACGATCACACAATCACAATCACACAATCACGATCACACAATCACAATCACACAATCACAATCACACAATCAAGGTCACACAATGACGATCACACAATCACCATCACACAATCACGATCACTCAATCACAATCACACAATCGTTATCACACGATCACGATCACACGATCACGATCACACAATCACAATCACACAATCAAGGTCACACAATGACGATCACACCATCACCATCACACAATCACGACCACACAATCACGATCACACAATCACGATCACACAATCACGATCACACAACCACGATCACACGATCACAATCACACAATCACAAACACACAGTCGCGATCACACGATCACGATCACACGATCACGATCACACGATCACGATCACACAATCACAATCACACAATCGTTATCACACAATCACGATCACACAATCACCATCACACAATCAAGGCCACACAATGACGATCACACAATCACCATCACACAATCACAATCACACAATCACGATCACACAATCACGATCACACAATCACGATCACACAATCACGATCACACAATCACGATCACACAATCACGATCACACAATCACGATCACACAATCACGATCACACAATCACGATCACACAATCACGATCACACAATCACGATCACACAATCACGATCACACAATCACGATCACACAATCACGATCACACAATCACGATCACACAATCACGATCACACAATCACGATCACACAATCACGATCACACAATCACGATCACACAATCACGATCACACAATCACGATCACACAATCACGATCACACAATCACGATCACACAATCACGATCACACAATCACGATCACACAATCACGATCACACAATCACGATCACACAATCACGATCACACAATCACGATCACACAACCACGATCACACAACCACGGTCACACAACCACGATCACACAATCACGATCACACAATCACGATCACACAATCACGATCACACAATCACGATCACACAACCACGATCACACAACCACGATCACACAATCACGATCACACAATCACGATCACACAATCACGATCACACAATCACGATCACACAATCACAATCACACAATCAAGGTCACACAATGGCGATCACACCATCACCATCACACAATCACGACCACACAATCACGATCACACAATCACGATCACACAATCACGTTCACACAATCACAGACACACAGTCGCGATCACTCTCTCACGATCACACGATCACGATCACACAATCACAGTCACACAATCAAGGTCTCACAATGACGATCACACCATCACCATCACACAATCACGACCACTCAATCACGATCACACAATCACGATCACACAATCGCGATCACACAATCACGTTCACACAATCACAAGCACAGAGTCGCGATCACACGATCACGATCACACAACCACGATCACACAGTCACGATCACACAATCACGATCACACAGTCACGATCACACAATCAGAGTCACACAATCACAATAACACAACCACAATCACACAATCACACAGTCACAATCCCACAATCACGACCACACAGTCACGATCACACAATCACAATCATACAATCACAATCACACAATCACATTAACACAATCAGACAATCACACAGTCACACAATGACGATCACAAAATCACGATCACACAATCACGATCACACAATCACGATCACACAATCACGATCACACAATCACGATCACACAATCACGATCACACAATCACGATCACACAATCACAATCACACAATCACAATCACACAATCAAAATCACACAATCACAATCACACAATCAAGGTCACACAATGACGATCACACAATCACCATCACACAATCTCGACCACACAATCACGATCACACAATCACGTTCACACAATCACAAACACACAGTCGCGATCACTCGATCACGATCACACAATCACGATCACACAATCACGATCACTCAATCACAATCACACAATCGTTATCACACAATCGCGATCACACAATCACGATCACACAATCACAATCACACAATCACAATCACACAATCAAGGTCACACAATGACGATCACACAATCACCGTCACACAATCACGATCACACAATCACAATCACACAATCACGATCACACAATCACGATCACACAATCACGATCACACAAACACGATCACACGATCACAATCACACAATCACAAACACACAGTCGCGATCACACGATCACGATCACACGATCGCGATCACACGATCGCGATCACACGATCGCGATCACACGATCGCGATCACACAATCACAATCACACAATCAAGGTCACACAATGACGATCACACCATCACCATCACACAATCACGACCACACAATCACGATCACACAATCACGATCACACAATCACGATCACACAAACACGATCACACGATCACAATCACACAATCACAAACACACAGTCGCGATCAAACGATCACGATCACACGATCACGATCACACGATCACGATCACACGATCACGATCACACGATCACGATCACACAATCACAATCACACAATCGTTATCACACAATCACGATCACACAATCACCATCACACAATCAAGGCCACACAATGACGATCACACAATCACCATCACACAATCACGATCACACAATCACGATCACACAATCACGATCGCACAATCACGATCACACAATCACGATCACACAATCACGATCACACAATCACGATCACACAATCACGATCACACAATCACGATCACACAATCACGATCACACAATCACGATCACACAATCACGATCACACAATCACGATCACACAATCACGATCACACAATCACGATCACACAATCACGATCACACAATCACGATCACACAATCACGATCACACAATCACGATCACACAATCACGATCACACAATCACGATCACACAATCACAATCACACAATCACAATCACACAATCACAATCACACAATCACAATCACACAATCACAATCACGATCACACAGTCACGAACACACCATCACGATCACACAATCAAGGTCACACAATGACGATCACACCATCACCATCACACAATCACGACCACACAATCACGTTCACACAATCACAAACACACAGTCGCGATCACTCGATCACGATCACACAATCACGATCACACAATCACGATCACACAATCACGATCACACAATCACAATCACACAATCACAATATCACAATCGCAATCACACAATCACAATATCACAATCAGACAATCACACAATCACACAATCACACGATCACACAATCACGATCACACAACCACGATCACACAATCACGATCACACAATCACGATCACACAATCACAATCACACAATCACAATCACACAATCACAATCACACAATCGCAATCACACAATCACAATCACACAATCACAATCACACAATCACAATCACACAATCAAAATCACACAATCACAATCACACAATCACAATCACACAATCACAATCACGATCACACAGTCACGAACACACCATCACGATCACACAATCAAGGTCACACAATGACGATCACACCATCACCATCACACAATCACGACCACACAATCACGATCACACAATCACGATCACACAATCACGTTCACACAATCACAAACACACAGTCGCGATCACTCGATCACGATCACACAATCACGATCACACAATCACGAACACACAATCACGATCACACAATCACAATCACACAATCACAATATCACAATCGCAATCACACAATCACAATATCACAATCAGATAATCACACAATCACGCTCACACTATCACGATCTCACAATCACGATCACACAATCACGATCACACAATCACGATCACACAATCACGATCACACAATCACGATCACACAATCACCATCACACAATCACCATCACACAATCACAATCACACAATCAAGGTCACACAATGACGATCACACAATCACCATCACACAATCACGACCACTCAATCACGATCACACAATCACGATCACACAATCACAATCACACAATCACAATCACACAATCAAAATCACACAATCACAATCACACAATCAAGGTCACACAATGACGATCACACAATCACCATCACACAATCTCGACCACACAATCACGATCACACAATCACGATCACACAATCACGTTCACACAATCACAAACACACAGTCGCGATCACTCGATCACGATCACACAATCACGATCACACAATCACGATCACACAATCACGATCACTCAATCACAATCACACAATCACAAACACACAGTCGCGATCACACGATCACGATCACACGATAACGATCACACGATCACGATCACACAATCACAATCAGACAATCGTTATCACACAATCACGATCACACAATCACGATCACACAATCACAATCACACAATCACACAATCAAGGTCACACAATGACGATCACACAATCACCATCACACAATCACGATCACACAATCACAATCACACAATCACGATCACACAATCACGATCACACAATCACGATCACACAATCACGATCACACAAACACGATCACACGATCACAATCACACAATCACAAACACACAGTCGCGATCACACGATCACGATCACACGATCACGATCACACGATCGCGATCACACGATCACGATCGCACGATCACGATCACACGATCACGATCACACAATCACAATCACACAATCAAGGTCACACAATGACGATCACACCATCACCATCACACAACCACGACCACACAATCACGATCACACAATCACGATCACACAATCACGATCACACAATCACGATCACACGATCACGATCACACGATCACGATCACACAATCACAATCACACAATCAAGGTCACACAATGATGATCACACAATCACCATCACACAATCACGATCACACAATCACAAACACACAGTCGCGGTCACTCGATCACGATCACACAATCACGATCACACAGTCACTATCACACAATCACAATCACACAATCACAATATCACAATCGCAATCACACAATCACAATAACACAATCAGACAATCACACAATCACACAATCACACAATCACACAATCACGATCACACAATCATGATCACACAATCACGATCACACAATCACGATCACACAATGACGATCACACAATCACAATCACACAATCAAGGTCACACAATGACGATCACACAATCACCATCACACAATCACGATCACACAATCACGATCACACAATCACGATCACACAATCACGATCACACAATCACAAACACACAGTCGCGATCACACGATCACGATCACACAATCACGATCACACAGTCACGATCACACAATCACAATCACACAATCACGATCACACAATCACAATCACAATCACGATCACACAGTCACGATCACACCATCACGATCACACGATCACCATCACACAATCACGATCACACAATCACAATCACACAATGACGATCACACCATCACCATCACACAATCACGACCACACAATCACGATCACACAATCACGATCACACAATCACGTTCACACAATAACAAACACACAGTCGCGATCGCTTGATCACGATCACACAATCATGATCACACAGTCACGATCACACAATCACAATCACACAATCACAATGTCACAATCGCAATCACACAATCACAATAACACAATCAGACAATCACACAATCACACAATCACACAATCACACAATCACACAATCACGATAACACAATCATGATCACACAATCACGATCACACAATCACGATCACACAATCACGATCACACAATCACGATCACACAATCGCCATCACACAATCACGATCACTCAATCACAATCACACAATCACGACCACTCAATCACAATCACACAATCACAAACACACAGTCGCGATCACTCGATCACGATCACAAAGTCACGATCACACAATCACGATCACACGATCACGATCACACAATCGTTATCACACAATCACGATCACACAATCACCATCACACAATCAAGGCCACACAATGACGATCACACAATCACCATCACACAATCACAATCACACAATCACAATCACACAATCACACTGTCACAATCCCGCAATCACGATCACATAATCACGATCACACAGTCACGATCACACGATCACGATCACACAATAACAATCACACAATCACAATCACACAATCACGAGCACACAATCACGATCACACAATCACGATCACACAATCACGATCACACAATCACGATCACACAATCACGATCACACAATCACGACCACTCAATCACGATCACACAATCACGATCACACAATCACAATCACACAATCACAATCACACAATCAAAATCACACAATCACAATCACACAATCAAGGTCACACAATGACGATCACACAATCACCATCACACAATCTCGACCACACAATCACGATCACACAATCACGATCACACAATCACGTTCACACAATCACAAACACAAAGTCGCGATCACTCGATCACGATCACACAATCACGATCACACAATCACGATCACACAATCACGATCACTCAATCACAATCACACAATCACAAACACACAGTCGCGATCACACGATCACGATCACACGATAACGATCACACGATCACGATCACACAATCACAATCAGACAATCGTTATCACACAATCACGATCACACAATCACGATCACACAATCACAATCACACAATCACACAATCAAGGTCACACAATGACGATCACACAATCACCATCACACAATCACGATCACACAATCACAATCACACAATCACGATCACACAATCACGATCACACAATCACGATCACACAAACACGATCACACGATCACAATCACACAATCACAAACACACAGTCGCGATCACACGATCACGATCACACGATCACGATCACACAATCACAATCACACAATCAAGGTCACACAATGACGATCACACAATCACCATCACACAATCACGACCACTCAATCACGATCACACAATGACGATCACACAATCACCATCACACAATCACGATCACACAATCACAATCACACAATCACGATCACACAATCACGATCACACAATCACGATCACACAAACACGATCACACGATCACAATCACACAATCACAAACACACAGTCGCGATCACACGATCACGATCACACGATCACGATCACACGATCGCGATCACACGATCACGATCGCACGATCACGATCACACGATCACGATCACACAATCACAATCACACAATCAAGGTCACACAATGACGATCACACCATCACCATCACACAACCACGACCACACAATCACGATCACACAATCACGATCACACAATCACGATCACACAATCACGATCACACGATCACGATCACACGATCACGATCACACAATCACAATCACACAATCAAGGTCACACAATGATGATCACACAATCACCATCACACAATCACGATCACACAATCACAAACACACAGTCGCGATCACTCGATCACGATCACACAATCACGATCACACAGTCACTATCACACAATCACAATCACACAATCACAATATCACAATCGCAATCACACAATCACAATAACACAATCAGACAATCACACAATCACACAATCACACAATCACACAATCACGATCACACAATCATGATCACACAATCACGATCACACAATCACGATCACACAATGACGATCACACAATCACAATCACACAATCAAGGTCACACAATGACGATCACACAATCACAATCACACAATCACGATCACACAATCACAATCACACAATCACAATCACACAATCAAGGTCACACAATGACGATCACACAATCACCATCACACAATCACGATCACTCAATCACAATCACACAATCCTTATCACACGATCACGATCACACGATCACGATCACACAATCACAATCACACAATCAAGGTCACACAATGACGATCACACCATCACCATCACACAATCACGACCACACAATCACGATCACACAATCACGATCACACAATCACGATCACACAAACACGATCACACGATCACAATCACACAATCACAAACACACAGTCGCGATCACACGATCACGATCACACGATCACGATCACACGATCACGATCACACAATCACAATCACACAATCGTTATCACACAATCACGATCACACAATCACCATCACACAATCAAGGCCACACAATGACGATCACACAATCACCATCACACAATCACGATCACACAATCACGATCACACAATCACGATCACACAATCACGATCACACAATCACGATCACACAATCACGATCACACAATCACGATCACACAATCACGATCACACAATCACGATCACACAATCACGATCACACAATCACGATCACACAATCACGATCACACAATCACGATCACACAATCACGATCACACAATCACGATCACACAATCACGATCACACAATCACGATCACACAATCACGATCACACAATCACGATCACACAATCACGATCACACAATCACGATCACACAATCACGATCACACAATCACGATCACACAATCACGATCACACAATCACGATCACACAATCACGATCACACAATCACGATCACACAATCACGATCACACAATCACGATCACACAACCACGATCACACAACCACGGTCACACAACCACGATCACACAATCACGATCACACAATCACGATCACACAATCACGATCACACAATCACGATCACACAACCACGATCACACAACCACGATCACACAATCACGATCACACAATCACGATCACACAATCACGATCACACAATCACGATCACACAATCACAATCACACAATCAAGGTCACACAATGGCGATCACACCATCACCATCACACAATCACGACCACACAATCACGATCACACAATCACGATCACACAATCACGTTCACACAATCACAGACACACAGTCGCGATCACTCTCTCACGATCACACGATCACGATCACACAATCACAGTCACACAATCAAGGTCTCACAATGACGATCACACCATCACCATCACACAATCACGACCACTCAATCACGATCACACAATCACGATCACACAATCGCGATCACACAATCACGTTCACACAATCACAAGCACAGAGTCGCGATCACACGATCACGATCACACAACCACGATCACACAGTCACGATCACACAATCACGATCACACAGTCACGATCACACAATCAGAGTCACACAATCACAATAACACAACCACAATCACACAATCACACAGTCACAATCCCACAATCACGACCACACAGTCACGATCACACAATCACAATCATACAATCACAATCACACAATCACATTAACACAATCAGACAATCACACAGTCACACAATGACGATCACAAAATCACGATCACACAATCACGATCACACAATCACGATCACACAATCACGATCACACAATCACGATCACACAATCACGATCACACAATCACAATCACACAATCACAATCACACAATCAAAATCACACAATCACAATCACACAATCAAGGTCACACAATGACGATCACACAATCACCATCACACAATCTCGACCACACAATCACGATCACACAATCACGTTCACACAATCACAAACACACAGTCGCGATCACTCGATCACGATCACACAATCACGATCACACAATCACGATCACTCAATCACAATCACACAATCGTTATCACACAATCGCGATCACACAATCACGATCACACAATCACAATCACACAATCACAATCACACAATCAAGGTCACACAATGACGATCACACAATCACCGTCACACAATCACGATCACACAATCACAATCACACAATCACGATCACACAATCACGATCACACAATCACGATCACACAAACACGATCACACGATCACAATCACACAATCACAAACACACAGTCGCGATCACACGATCACGATCACACGATCGCGATCACACGATCGCGATCACACGATCGCGATCACACGATCGCGATCACACGATCACGATCACACAATCACAATCACACAATCAAGGTCACACAATGACGATCACACCATCACCATCACACAATCACGACCACACAATCACGATCACACAATCACGATCACACAATCACGATCACACAAACACGATCACACGATCACAATCACACAATCACAAACACACAGTCGCGATCAAACGATCACGATCACACGATCACGATCACACGATCACGATCACACGATCACGATCACACGATCACGATCACACAATCACAATCACACAATCGTTATCACACAATCACGATCACACAATCACCATCACACAATCAAGGCCACACAATGACGATCACACAATCACCATCACACAATCACAATCACACAATCACGATCACACAATCACGATCACACAATCACGATCACACAATCACGATCACACAATCACGATCACACAATCACGATCACACAATCACGATCACACAATCACGATCACACAATCACGATCACACAATCACGATCACACAATCACGATCACACAATCACGATCACACAATCACGATCACACAATCACGATCACACAATCACGATCACACAATCACGATCACACAATCACGATCACACAATCACGATCACACAATCACGATCACACAATCACAATCACACAATCACAATCACACAATCACAATCACACAATCGCAATCACACAATCACAATCACACAATCACAATCACACAATCACAATCACACAATCAAAATCACACAATCACAATCACACAATCACAATCACACAATCACAATCACGATCACACAGTCACGAACACACCATCACGATCACACAATCAAGGTCACACAATGACGATCACACCATCACCATCACACAATCACGACCACACAATCACGATCACACAATCACGATCACACAATCACGTTCACACAATCACAAACACACAGTCGCGATCACTCGATCACGATCACACAATCACGATCACACAATCACGAACACACAATCACGATCACACAATCACAATCACACAATCACAATATCACAATCGCAATCACACAATCACAATATCACAATCAGACAATCACACAATCACGCTCACACTATCACGATCTCACAATCACGATCACACAATCACGATCACACAATCACGATCACACAATCACGATCACACAATCACGATCACACAATCACCATCACACAATCACCATCACACAATCACAATCACACAATCAAGGTCACACAATGACGATCACACAATCACCATCACACAATCACGACCACTCAATCACGATCACACAATCACGATCACACAATCACAATCACACAATCACAATCACACAATCAAAATCACACAATCACAATCACACAATCAAGGTCACACAATGACGATCACACAATCACCATCACACAATCTCGACCACACAATCACGATCACACAATCACGATCACACAATCACGTTCACACAATCACAAACACACAGTCGCGATCACTCGATCACGATCACACAATCACGATCACACAATCACGATCACACAATCACGATCACTCAATCACAATCACACAATCACAAACACACAGTCGCGATCACACGATCACGATCACACGATAACGATCACACGATCACGATCACACAATCACAATCAGACAATCGTTATCACACAATCACGATCACACAATCACGATCACACAATCACAATCACACAATCACACAATCAAGGTCACACAATGACGATCACACAATCACCATCACACAATCACGATCACACAATCACAATCACACAATCACGATCACACAATCACGATCACACAATCACGATCACACAATCACGATCACACAAACACGATCACACGATCACAATCACACAATCACAAACACACAGTCGCGATCACACGATCACGATCACACGATCACGATCACACGATCGCGATCACACGATCACGATCGCACGATCACGATCACACGATCACGATCACACAATCACAATCACACAATCAAGGTCACACAATGACGATCACACCATCACCATCACACAACCACGACCACACAATCACGATCACACAATCACGATCACACAATCACGATCACACAATCACGATCACACGATCACGATCACACGATCACGATCACACAATCACAATCACACAATCAAGGTCACACAATGATGATCACACAATCACCATCACACAATCACGATCACACAATCACAAACACACAGTCGCGGTCACTCGATCACGATCACACAATCACGATCACACAGTCACTATCACACAATCACAATCACACAATCACAATATCACAATCGCAATCACACAATCACAATAACACAATCAGACAATCACACAATCACACAATCACACAATCACACAATCACGATCACACAATCATGATCACACAATCACGATCACACAATCACGATCACACAATGACGATCACACAATCACAATCACACAATCAAGGTCACACAATGACGATCACACAATCACCATCACACAATCACGATCACACAATCACGATCACACAATCACGATCACACAATCACGATCACACAATCACAAACACACAGTCGCGATCACACGATCACGATCACACAATCACGATCACACAGTCACGATCACACAATCACAATCACACAATCACGATCACACAATCACAATCACAATCACGATCACACAGTCACGATCACACCATCACGATCACACGATCACCATCACACAATCACGATCACACAATCACAATCACACAATGACGATCACACCATCACCATCACACAATCACGACCACACAATCACGATCACACAATCACGATCACACAATCACGTTCACACAATAACAAACACACAGTCGCGATCGCTTGATCACGATCACACAATCATGATCACACAGTCACGATCACACAATCACAATCACACAATCACAATGTCACAATCGCAATCACACAATCACAATAACACAATCAGACAATCACACAATCACACAATCACACAATCACACAATCACACAATCACGATAACACAATCATGATCACACAATCACGATCACACAATCACGATCACACAATCACGATCACACAATCACGATCACACAATCGCCATCACACAATCACGATCACTCAATCACAATCACACAATCACGACCACTCAATCACAATCACACAATCACAAACACACAGTCGCGATCACTCGATCACGATCACAAAGTCACGATCACACAATCACGATCACACGATCACGATCACACAATCGTTATCACACAATCACGATCACACAATCACCATCACACAATCAAGGCCACACAATGACGATCACACAATCACCATCACACAATCACAATCACACAATCACAATCACACAATCACACTGTCACAATCCCACAATCACGATCACATAATCACGATCACACAGTCACGATCACACGATCACGATCACACAATAACAATCACACAATCACAATCACACAATCACGAGCACACAATCACGATCACACAATCACGATCACACAATCACGATCACACAATCACGATCACACAATCACGATCACACAATCACGACCACTCAATCACGATCACACAATCACGATCACACAATCACAATCACACAATCACAATCACACAATCAAAATCACACAATCACAATCACACAATCAAGGTCACACAATGACGATCACACAATCACCATCACACAATCTCGACCACACAATCACGATCACACAATCACGATCACACAATCACGTTCACACAATCACAAACACAAAGTCGCGATCACTCGATCACGATCACACAATCACGATCACACAATCACGATCACACAATCACGATCACTCAATCACAATCACACAATCACAAACACACAGTCGCGATCACACGATCACGATCACACGATAACGATCACACGATCACGATCACACAATCACAATCAGACAATCGTTATCACACAATCACGATCACACAATCACGATCACACAATCACAATCACACAATCACACAATCAAGGTCACACAATGACGATCACACAATCACCATCACACAATCACGATCACACAATCACAATCACACAATCACGATCACACAATCACGATCACACAATCACGATCACACAAACACGATCACACGATCACAATCACACAATCACAAACACACAGTCGCGATCACACGATCACGATCACACGATCACGATCACACAATCACAATCACACAATCAAGGTCACACAATGACGATCACACCATCACCATCACACAACCACGACCACACAATCACGATCACACAATCACGATCACACAATCACGATCACACAATCACGATCACACGATCACGATCACACGATCACGATCACACAATCACAATCACACAATCAAGGTCACACAATGATGATCACACAATCACCATCACACAATCACGATCACACAATCACAAACACACAGTCGCGATCACTCGATCACGATCACACAATCACGATCACACAGTCACTATCACACAATCACAATCACACAATCACAATATCACAATCGCAATCACACAATCACAATAACACAATCAGACAATCACACAATCACACAATCACACAATCACACAATCACGATCACACAATCATGATCACACAATCACGATCACACAATCACGATCACACAATGACGATCACACAATCACAATCACACAATCAAGGTCACACAATGACGATCACACAATCACCATCACACAATCACGATCACACAATCACGATCACACAATCACGATCACACAATCACGATCACACAATCACAAACACACAGTCGCGATCACACGATCACGATCACACAATCACGATCACACAGTCACGATCACACAATCACAATCACACAATCACGATCACACAATCACAATCACAATCACGATCACACAGTCACGATCACACCATCACGATCACACGATCACCATCACACAATCACGATCACACAATCACAATCACACAATGACGATCACACCATCACCATCACACAATCACGACCACACAATCACGATCACACAATCACGTTCACACAATAACAAACACACAGTCGCGATCGCTCGATCACGATCACACAATCATGATCACACAGTCACGATCACACAATCACAATCACACAATCACAATGTCACAATCGCAATCACACAATCACAATAACACAATCAGACAATCACACAATCACACAATCACACAATCACACAATCACACAATCACGATAACACAATCACGATCACACAATCACGATCACACAATCACGATCACACAATCACGATCACACAATCACCATCACACAATCACGATCACTCAATCACAATCACACAATCACGACCACTCAATCACAATCACACAATCACAAACACACAGTCGCGATCACTCGATCACGATCACAAAGTCACGATCACACAATCACGATCACACGATCACGATCACACAATCGTTATCACACAATCACGATCACACAATCACCATCACACAATCAAGGCCACACAATGACGATCACACAATCACCATCACACAATCAAGGCCACACAATGACGATCACACAATCACCATCACACAATCACAATCACACAATCACAATCACACAATCACACTGTCACAATCCCACAATCACGATCACATAATCACGATTACACAGTCACGATCACACGATCACGATCACACAATAACAATCACGCAATCACAATCACACAATCACGAGCACACAATCACGATCACACAATCACGATCACACAATCACGATCACACAATCACGATCACACAATCACGATCACACAATCGCGATCACACAATCACGATCACACAATCACGATCACACAATCACGACCACACAATCACGATCACACAACCACGATCACACAATCACGATCACACAATCACGATCACACAATCACGATCACACAATCACAATCACACAATCACAATCACACAATCACACAATCACAATCACACAATCACAATCACACAATCACAATCACACAATCACAATCACACAATCACAATCACACAATCACAATCACACAATCACAATCACAATCACGATCACACAGTCACGAACACACCATCACGATCACACAATCAAGGTCACACAATGACGATCACACAATCACCATCACACAATCACGATCAGACAATCACAATCACACAATCACGATCACACAATCACGATCACACAATCACAATCACACAATCAAGGTCACACAATGACGATCACACCATCACCATCACACAATCACGACCACACAATCACGATCACACAATCACGATCACACAATCACGTTCACACAATCACAAACACACAGTCGCGATCACTCGATCACGATCACACGATCACGATCACACAATCACAATCACACAATCAAGGTCTCACAATGACGATCACACCATCACCATCACACAATCACGACCACTCAATCACGATCACACAATCACGATCACACAATCGCGATCACACAATCACGTTCACACAATCACAAGCACAGAGTCGCGATCACACGATCACGATCACACAACCACGATCACACAGTCACGATCACACAATCACGATCACACAGTCACCATCACACAATCAGAGTCACACAATCACAATCACACAACCACAATCACACAATCACACAGTCACAATCCCACAATCACGACCACACAGTCACGATCACACAATCACAATCATACAATCACAATCACACAATCACATTAACACAATCAGACAATCACACAGTCACACAATCACGATCACACAATCACGATCACACAATCACGATCACACAATCACGATCACACAATCACGATCACACAATCACGATCACACAATCACGATCACACAATCACGATCACACAATCACGATCACACAATCAAAATCACACAATCACGATCACACAATCACGATCACACAATCACGATCACACAATCACGATCACACAATCACGATCACACAATCACGATCACACAATCACGATCACACAATCACGATCACACAATCACGATCACACAATCACGATCACACAATCACGATCACACAATCACGATCACACAATCACGATCACACAATCACGATCACACAATCACCATCGCACAATCACAATCACACAATCACAATCACACAATCACAATCACACAATCACAATTACGATCACACAGTCACGAACACACCATCACGATCACACAATCAAGGTCACACAATGACGATCACACCATCACCATCACACAATCACGACCACACAATCACGATCACACAATCACGTTCACACAATCACAAACACACAGTCGCGATCACTCGATCACGATCACACAATCACGATCACACAATCACGATCACACAATCACGATCACACAATCACAATCACACAATCACAATATCACAATCGCAATCACACAATCACAATATCACAATCAGACAATGACACAATCACACAATCACACGATCACACAATCACGATCACACAACCACGATCACACAATCACGATCACACAATCACGATCACACAATCACAATCACACAATCACAATCACACAATCACAATCACACAATCGCAATCACACAATCACAATCACACAATCACAATCACACAATCACAATCACACAATCAAAATCACACAATCACAATCACACAATCACAATCACACAATCACAATCACACAATCACAATCACACAATCACAATCACGATCACACAGTCACGAACACACCATCACGATCACACAATCAAGGTCACACAATGACGATCACACCATCACCATCACACAATCACGACCACACAATCACGATCACACAATCACGATCACACAATCACGTTCACACAATCACAAACACACAGTCGCGATCACTCGATCACGATCACACAATCACGATCACACAATCACGAACACACAATCACGATCACACAATCACAATCACACAATCACAATATCACAATCGCAATCACACAATCACAATATCACAATCAGACAATCACACAATCACGCTCACACTATCACGATCTCACAATCACGATCACACAATCACGATCACACAATCACGATCACACAATCACGATCACACAATCACGATCACACAATCACCATCACACAATCACCATCACACAATCACAATCACACAATCAAGGTCACACAATGACGATCACACAATCACCATCACACAATCACGACCACTCAATCACGATCACACAATCACGATCACACAATCACAATCACACAATCACAATCACACAATCAAAATCACACAATCACAATCACACAATCAAGGTCACACAATGACGATCACACAATCACCATCACACAATCTCGACCACACAATCACGATCACACAATCACGATCACACAATCACGTTCACACAATCACAAACACACAGTCGCGATCACTCGATCACGATCACACAATCACGATCACACAATCACGATCACACAATCACGATCACTCAATCACAATCACACAATCACAAACACACAGTCGCGATCACACGATCACGATCACACGATAACGATCACACGATCACGATCACACAATCACAATCAGACAATCGTTATCACACAATCACGATCACACAATCACGATCACACAATCACAATCACACAATCACACAATCAAGGTCACACAATGACGATCACACAATCACCATCACACAATCACGATCACACAATCACAATCACACAATCACGATCACACAATCACGATCACACAATCACGATCACACAAACATGATCACACGATCACAATCACACAATCACAAACACACAGTCGCGATCACACGATCACGATCACACGATCACGATCACACGATCGCGATCACACGATCACGATCGCACGATCACGATCACACGATCACGATCACACAATCACAATCACACAATCACGATCACACAATCACGATCACACAATCACGATCACACAATCACCATCGCACAATCACAATCACACAATCACAATCACACAATCACAATCACACAATCACAATTACGATCACACAGTCACGAACACACCATCACGATCACACAATCAAGGTCACACAATGACGATCACACCATCACCATCACACAATCACGACCACACAATCACGATCACACAATCACGTTCACACAATCACAAACACACAGTCGCGATCACTCGATCACGATCACACAATCACGATCACACAATCACGATCACACAATCACGATCACACAATCACAATCACACAATCACAATATCACAATCGCAATCACACAATCACAATATCACAATCAGACAATGACACAATCACACAATCACACGATCACACAATCACGATCACACAACCACGATCACACAATCACGATCACACAATCACGATCACACAATCACAATCACACAATCACAATCACACAATCACAATCACACAATCGCAATCACACAATCACAATCACACAATCACAATCACACAATCACAATCACACAATCAAAATCACACAATCACAATCACACAATCACAATCACACAATCACAATCACACAATCACAATCACACAATCACAATCACGATCACACAGTCACGAACACACCATCACGATCACACAATCAAGGTCACACAATGACGATCACACCATCACCATCACACAATCACGACCACACAATCACGATCACACAATCACGATCACACAATCACGTTCACACAATCACAAACACACAGTCGCGATCACTCGATCACGATCACACAATCACGATCACACAATCACGAACACACAATCACGATCACACAATCACAATCACACAATCACAATATCACAATCGCAATCACACAATCACAATATCACAATCAGACAATCACACAATCACGCTCACACTATCACGATCTCACAATCACGATCACACAATCACGATCACACAATCACGATCACACAATCACGATCACACAATCACGATCACACAATCACCATCACACAATCACCATCACACAATCACAATCACACAATCAAGGTCACACAATGACGATCACACAATCACCATCACACAATCACGACCACTCAATCACGATCACACAATCACGATCACACAATCACAATCACACAATCACAATCACACAATCAAAATCACACAATCACAATCACACAATCAAGGTCACACAATGACGATCACACAATCACCATCACACAATCTCGACCACACAATCACGATCACACAATCACGATCACACAATCACGTTCACACAATCACAAACACACAGTCGCGATCACTCGATCACGATCACACAATCACGATCACACAATCACGATCACACAATCACGATCACTCAATCACAATCACACAATCACAAACACACAGTCGCGATCACACGATCACGATCACACGATAACGATCACACGATCACGATCACACAATCACAATCAGACAATCGTTATCACACAATCACGATCACACAATCACGATCACACAATCACAATCACACAATCACACAATCAAGGTCACACAATGACGATCACACAATCACCATCACACAATCACGATCACACAATCACAATCACACAATCACGATCACACAATCACGATCACACAATCACGATCACACAAACATGATCACACGATCACAATCACACAATCACAAACACACAGTCGCGATCACACGATCACGATCACACGATCACGATCACACGATCGCGATCACACGATCACGATCGCACGATCACGATCACACGATCACGATCACACAATCACAATCACACAATCAAGGTCACACAATGACGATCACACCATCACCATCACACAACCACGACCACACAATCACGATCACACAATCACGATCACACAATCACGATCACACAATCACGATCACACGATCACGATCACACGATCACGATCACACAATCACAATCACACAATCAAGGTCACACAATGATGATCACACAATCACCATCACACAATCACGATCACACAATCACAAACACACAGTCGCGATCACTCGATCACGATCACACAATCACGATCACACAGTCACTATCACACAACCACAATCACACAATCACAATATCACAATCGCAATCACACAATCACAATAACACAATCAGACAATCACACAATGACACAATCACACAATCACACAATCACGATCACACAATCATGATCACACAATCACGATCACACAATCACGATCACACAATGACGATCACACAATCACAATCACACAATCAAGGTCACACAATGACGATCACACAATCACCATCACACAATCACGATCACACAATCACGATCACACAATCACGATCACACAATCACAAACACACAGTCGCGATCACACGATCACGATCACACAATCACGATCACACAGTCACGATCACACAATCACAATCACACAATCACGATCACACAATCACAATCACAATCACGATCACACAGTCACGATCACACCATCACGATCACACGATCACCATCACACAATCACGATCACACAATCACAATCACACAATGACGATCACACCATCACCATCACACAATCACGACCACACAATCACGATCACACAATCACGATCACACAATCACGTTCACACAATAACAAACACACAGTCGCGATCGCTCGATCACGATCACACAATCATGATCACACAGTCACGATCACACAATCACAATCACACAATCACAATGTCACAATCGCAATCACACAATCACAATAACACAATCAGACAATCACACAATCACACAATCACACAATCACGATAACACAATCATGATCACACAATCACGATCACACAATCACGATCACACAATCACGATCACACAATCACGATCACACAATCACCATCACACAATCACGATCACTCAATCACAATCACACAATCACGACCACTCAATCACAATCACACAATCACAAACACACAGTCGCGATCACTCGATCACGATCACAAAGTCACGATCACACAATCACGATCACACGATCACGATCACACAATCGTTATCACACAATCACGATCACACAATCACCATCACACAATCAAGGCCACACAATGACGATCACACAATCACCATCACACAATCACAATCACACAATCACAATCACACAATCACACTGTCACAATCCCACAATCACGATCACATAATCACGATCACACAGTCACGATCACACGATCACGATCACACAATAACAATCACACAATCACAATCACACAATCACGAGCACACAATCACGATCACACAATCACGATCACACAATCACGATCACACAATCACGATCACACAATCACGATCACACAATCACGATCACACAATCACGATCACACAATCACGATCACACAATCACGATCACACAATCACGATCACACAATCACGACCACACAATCACGATCACACAACCACGATCACACAATCACGATCACACAATCACGATCACACAATCACGATCACACAATCACAATCACACAATCACAATCACACAATCACACAATCACAATCACACAATCACAATCACACAATCACAATCACACAATCACAATCACACAATCACAATCACACAATCACAATCACACAATCACAATCACACAATCACAATCACACAATCACAATCACACAATCACAATCACACAATCACAATCACAATCACGATCACACAGTCACGAACACACCATCACGATCACACAATCAAGGTCACACAATGACGATCACACAATCACCATCACACAATCACGATCAGACAATCACAATCACACAATCACGATCACACAATCACGATCACACAATCACGATCACACAATCACGATCACACAATCACGATCACACAATCACAATCACACAATCAAAATCACACAATCAAAATCACACAATCACAATCACACAATCAAGGTCACACAATGACGATCACACAATCACCATCACACCATCTCGACCACACAATCACGATCACACAATCACGTTCACACAATCACAAACACACAGTCGCGATCACTCGATCACGATCACACAATCACGATCACACAATCACGATCACTCAATCACAATCACACAATCGTTATCACACAATCACGATCACACAATCACGATCACACAATCACAATCACACAATCACAATCACACAATCAAGGTCACAAAATGACGATCACACAATCACCATCACACAATCACGATCACACAATCACAATCACACAATCACGATCACACAATCACGATCACACAATCACGATCACACAATCACGATCACACAAACACGATCACACGATCACAATCACACAATCACAAACACACAGTCGCGATCACACGATCACGATCACACGATCACGATCACACGATCGCGATCACACGATCGCGATCACACGATCACGATCACACAATCACAATCACACAATCAAGGTCACACAATGACGATCACACCATCACCATCACACAATCACGACCACACAATCACGATCACACAATCACGATCACACAATCACGATCACACAAACACGATCACACGATCACAATCACACAATCACAAACACACAGTCGCGATCACACGATCACGACCACACGATCACGATCACACAATCACAATCACACAATCAAGGTCACACAATGACGATCACACAATCACCATCACACAATCTCGACCACACAATCACGATCACACAATCACGTTCACACAATCACAAACACACAGTCGCGATCACTCGATCACGATCACACAATCACGATCACACAATCACGATCACTCAATCACAATCACACAATCGTTATCACACAATCACGATCACACAATCACGATCACACAATCACAATCACACAATCACAATCACACAATCAAGGTCACACAATGACGATCACACAATCACCATCACACAATCACGATCACACAATCACAATCACACAATCACGATCACACAATCACGATCACACAACCACGATCACACAACCACGATCACACAATCACGATCACACAGTCGCGATCACACGATCACGATCACACGATCACGATCACACGATCGCGATCACACGATCGCGATCACACGATCACGATCACACGATCACGATCACACAATCACGATCACACAATCACGATCACTCAATCACAATCACACAATCACAAACACACAGTCGCGATCACACGATCACGATCACACGATAACGATCACACGATCACGATCACACAATCACAATCAGACAATCGTTATCACACAATCACGATCACACAATCACGATCACACAATCACAATCACACAATCACACAATCAAGGTCACACAATGACGATCACACAATCACCATCACACAATCACGATCACACAATCACAATCACACAATCACGATCACACAATCACGATCACACAATCACGATCACACAAACACGATCACACGATCACAATCACACAATCACAAACACACAGTCGCGATCACACGATCACGATCACACGATCACGATCACACGATCGCGATCACACGATCACGATCGCACGATCACGATCACACGATCACGATCACACAATCACAATCACACAATCAAGGTCACACAATGACGATCACACCATCACCATCACACAACCACGACCACACAATCACGATCACACAATCACGATCACACAATCACGATCACACAATCACGATCACACGATCACGATCACACGATCACGATCACACAATCACAATCACACAATCAAGGTCACACAATGATGATCACACAATCACCATCACACAATCACGATCACACAATCACAAACACACAGTCGCGGTCACTCGATCACGATCACACAATCACGATCACACAGTCACTATCACACAATCACAATCACACAATCACAATATCACAATCGCAATCACACAATCACAATAACACAATCAGACAATCACACAATCACACAATCACACAATCACACAATCACGATCACACAATCATGATCACACAATCACGATCACACAATCACGATCACACAATGACGATCACACAATCACAATCACACAATCAAGGTCACACAATGACGATCACACAATCACCATCACACAATCACGATCACACAATCACGATCACACAATCACGATCACACAATCACGATCACACAATCACAATCACACAATCACACAATCAAGGTCACACAATGACGATCACACAATCACCATCACACAATCACGATCACACAATCACAATCACACAATCACGATCACACAATCACGATCACACAATCACGATCACACAAACACGATCACACGATCACAATCACACAATCACAAACACACAGTCGCGATCACACGATTACGATCACACAATCACGATCACACAGTCACGATCACACAATCACAATCACACAATCACGATCACACAATCACAATCACAATCACGATCACACAGTCACGATCACACCATCACGATCACACGATCACCATCACACAATCACGATCACACAATCACAATCACACAATGACGATCACACCATCACCATCACACAATCACGACCACACAATCACGATCACACAATCACGATCACACAATCACGTTCACACAATAACAAACACACAGTCGCGATCGCTTGATCACGATCACACAATCATGATCACACAGTCACGATCACACAATCACAATCACACAATCACAATGTCACAATCGCAATCACACAATCACAATAACACAATCAGACAATCACACAATCACACAATCACACAATCACACAATCACACAATCACGATAACACAATCATGATCACACAATCACGATCACACAATCACGATCACACAATCACGATCACACAATCACGATCACACAATCGCCATCACACAATCACGATCACTCAATCACAATCACACAATCACGACCACTCAATCACAATCACACAATCACAAACACACAGTCGCGATCACTCGATCACGATCACAAAGTCACGATCACACAATCACGATCACACGATCACGATCACACAATCGTTATCACACAATCACGATCACACAATCACCATCACACAATCAAGGCCACACAATGACGATCACACAATCACCATCACACAATCACAATCACACAATCACAATCACACAATCACACTGTCACAATCCCACAATCACGATCACATAATCACGATCACACAGTCACGATCACACGATCACGATCACACAATAACAATCACACAATCACAATCACACAATCACGAGCACACAATCACGATCACACAATCACGATCACACAATCACGATCACACAATCACGATCACACAATCACGATCACACAATCACGACCACTCAATCACGATCACACAATCACGATCACACAATCACAATCACACAATCACAATCACACAATCAAAATCACACAATCACAATCACACAATCAAGGTCACACAATGACGATCACACAATCACCATCACACAATCTCGACCACACAATCACGATCACACAATCACGATCACACAATCACGTTCACACAATCACAAACACAAAGTCGCGATCACTCGATC
Source organism: Megachile rotundata (assembly GCF_050947335.1). Lineage (NCBI taxonomy): Eukaryota > Metazoa > Arthropoda > Insecta > Hymenoptera > Megachilidae > Megachile > Megachile rotundata. The sequence goes on from NC_134993.1 coordinate 346,307, forward strand.
ACGATCACACAATCACGATCACACAATCACGATCACACAATCACGATCACTCAATCACAATCACACAATCACAAACACACAGTCGCGATCACACGATCACGATCACACGATAACGATCACACGATCACGATCACACAATCACAATCAGACAATCGTTATCACACAATCACGATCACACAATCACGATCACACAATCACAATCACACAATCACACAATCAAGGTCACACAATGACGATCACACAATCACCATCACACAATCACGATCACACAATCACAATCACACAATCACGATCACACAATCACGATCACACAATCACGATCACACAAACACGATCACACGATCACAATCACACAATCACAAACACACAGTCGCGATCACACGATCACGATCACACGATCACGATCACACAATCACAATCACACAATCAAGGTCACACAATGACGATCACACCATCACCATCACACAACCACGACCACACAATCACGATCACACAATCACGATCACACAATCACGATCACACAATCACGATCACACGATCACGATCACACGATCACGATCACACAATCACAATCACACAATCAAGGTCACACAATGATGATCACACAATCACCATCACACAATCACGATCACACAATCACAAACACACAGTCGCGATCACTCGATCACGATCACACAATCACGATCACACAGTCACTATCACACAATCACAATCACACAATCACAATATCACAATCGCAATCACACAATCACAATAACACAATCAGACAATCACACAATCACACAATCACACAATCACACAATCACGATCACACAATCATGATCACACAATCACGATCACACAATCACGATCACACAATGACGATCACACAATCACAATCACACAATCAAGGTCACACAATGACGATCACACAATCACCATCACACAATCACGACCACACAATCACGATCACACAATCACGATCACACAATCACGATCACACAATAACAAACACACAGTCGCGATCGCTTGATCACGATCACACAATCATGATCACACAGTCACGATCACACAATCACAATCACACAATCACAATGTCACAATCGCAATCACACAATCACAATAACACAATCAGACAATCACACAATCACACAATCACACAATCACACAATCACCATCACACAATCACGATCACACAATCACAATCACACAATCACGATCACACAATCACGATCACACAATCACGATCACACAAACACGATCACACGATCACAATCACACAATCACAAACACACAGTCGCGATCACACGATCACGATCACACGATCGCGATCACACGATCGCGATCACACGATCGCGATCACACGATCACGATCACACGATCACGATCACACAATCACGATCACACAATCACGATCACTCAATCACAATCACACAATCACAAACACACAGTCGCGATCACACGATCACGATCACACGATAACGATCACACGATCACGATCACACAATCACAATCAGACAATCGTTATCACACAATCACGATCACACAATCACGATCACACAATCACAATCACACAATCACACAATCAAGGTCACACAATGACGATCACACAATCACCATCACACAATCACGATCACACAATCACAATCACACAATCACGATCACACAATCACGATCACACAATCACGATCACACAAACACGATCACACGATCACAATCACACAATCACAAACACACAGTCGCGATCACACGATCACGATCACACGATCACGATCACACGATCGCGATCACACGATCACGATCGCACGATCACGATCACACGATCACGATCACACAATCACAATCACACAATCAAGGTCACACAATGACGATCACACCATCACCATCACACAACCACGACCACACAATCACGATCACACAATCACGATCACACAATCACGATCACACAATCACGATCACACGATCACGATCACACGATCACGATCACACAATCACAATCACACAATCAAGGTCACACAATGATGATCACACAATCACCATCACACAATCACGATCACACAATCACAAACACACAGTCGCGGTCACTCGATCACGATCACACAATCACGATCACACAGTCACTATCACACAATCACAATCACACAATCACAATATCACAATCGCAATCACACAATCACAATAACACAATCAGACAATCACACAATCACACAATCACACAATCACACAATCACGATCACACAATCATGATCACACAATCACGATCACACAATCACGATCACACAATGACGATCACACAATCACAATCACACAATCAAGGTCACACAATGACGATCACACAATCACCATCACACAATCACGATCACACAATCACGATCACACAATCACGATCACACAATCACGATCACACAATCACAATCACACAATCACACAATCAAGGTCACACAATGACGATCACACAATCACCATCACACAATCACGATCACACAATCACAATCACACAATCACGATCACACAATCACGATCACACAATCACGATCACACAAACACGATCACACGATCACAATCACACAATCACAAACACACAGTCGCGATCACACGATCACGATCACACAATCACGATCACACAGTCACGATCACACAATCACAATCACACAATCACGATCACACAATCACAATCACAATCACGATCACACAGTCACGATCACACCATCACGATCACACGATCACCATCACACAATCACGATCACACAATCACAATCACACAATGACGATCACACCATCACCATCACACAATCACGACCACACAATCACGATCACACAATCACGATCACACAATCACGTTCACACAATAACAAACACACAGTCGCGATCGCTTGATCACGATCACACAATCATGATCACACAGTCACGATCACACAATCACAATCACACAATCACAATGTCACAATCGCAATCACACAATCACAATAACACAATCAGACAATCACACAATCACACAATCACACAATCACACAATCACACAATCACGATAACACAATCATGATCACACAATCACGATCACACAATCACGATCACACAATCACGATCACACAATCACGATCACACAATCGCCATCACACAATCACGATCACTCAATCACAATCACACAATCACGACCACTCAATCACAATCACACAATCACAAACACACAGTCGCGATCACTCGATCACGATCACAAAGTCACGATCACACAATCACGATCACACGATCACGATCACACAATCGTTATCACACAATCACGATCACACAATCACCATCACACAATCAAGGCCACACAATGACGATCACACAATCACCATCACACAATCACAATCACACAATCACAATCACACAATCACACTGTCACAATCCCACAATCACGATCACATAATCACGATCACACAGTCACGATCACACGATCACGATCACACAATAACAATCACACAATCACAATCACACAATCACGAGCACACAATCACGATCACACAATCACGATCACACAATCACGATCACACAATCACGATCACACAATCACGATCACACAATCACGACCACTCAATCACGATCACACAATCACGATCACACAATCACAATCACACAATCACAATCACACAATCAAAATCACACAATCACAATCACACAATCAAGGTCACACAATGACGATCACACAATCACCATCACACAATCTCGACCACACAATCACGATCACACAATCACGATCACACAATCACGTTCACACAATCACAAACACAAAGTCGCGATCACTCGATCACGATCACACAATCACGATCACACAATCACGATCACACAATCACGATCACACAATCACGATCACTCAATCACAATCACACAATCACAAACACACAGTCGCGATCACACGATCACGATCACACGATAACGATCACACGATCACGATCACACAATCACAATCAGACAATCGTTATCACACAATCACGATCACACAATCACGATCACACAATCACAATCACACAATCACACAATCAAGGTCACACAATGACGATCACACAATCACCATCACACAATCACGATCACACAATCACAATCACACAATCACGATCACACAATCACGATCACACAATCACGATCACACAAACACGATCACACGATCACAATCACACAATCACAAACACACAGTCGCGATCACACGATCACGATCACACGATCACGATCACACAATCACAATCACACAATCAAGGTCACACAATGACGATCACACCATCACCATCACACAACCACGACCACACAATCACGATCACACAATCACGATCACACAATCACGATCACACAATCACGATCACACGATCACGATCACACGATCACGATCACACAATCACAATCACACAATCAAGGTCACACAATGATGATCACACAATCACCATCACACAATCACGATCACACAATCACAAACACACAGTCGCGATCACTCGATCACGATCACACAATCACGATCACACAGTCACTATCACACAATCACAATCACACAATCACAATATCACAATCGCAATCACACAATCACAATAACACAATCAGACAATCACACAATCACACAATCACACAATCACACAATCACGATCACACAATCATGATCACACAATCACGATCACACAATCACGATCACACAATGACGATCACACAATCACAATCACACAATCAAGGTCACACAATGACGATCACACAATCACCATCACACAATCACGATCACACAATCACGATCACACAATCACGATCACACAATCACAAACACACAGTCGCGATCACACGATCACGATCACACAATCACGATCACACAGTCACGATCACACAATCACAATCACACAATCACGATCACACAATCACAATCACAATCACGATCACACAGTCACGATCACACCATCACGATCACACGATCACCATCACACAATCACGATCACACAATCACAATCACACAATGACGATCACACCATCACCATCACACAATCACGACCACACAATCACGATCACACAATCACGATCACACAATCACGTTCACACAATAACAAACACACAGTCGCGATCGCTCGATCACGATCACACAATCATGATCACACAGTCACGATCACACAATCACAACCACACAATCACAATGTCACAATCGCAATCACACAATCACAATAACACAATCAGACAATCACACAATCACACAATCACACAATCACACAATCACACAATCACGATAACACAATCACGATCACACAATCACGATCACACAATCACGATCACACAATCACGATCACACAATCACGATCACACAATCACCATCACACAATCACGATCACTCAATCACAATCACACAATCACGACCACTCAATCACAATCACACAATCACAAACACACAGTCGCGATCACTCGATCACGATCACAAAGTCACGATCACACAATCACGATCACACGATCACGATCACACAATCGTTATCACACAATCACGATCACACAATCACCATCACACAATCAAGGCCACACAATGACGATCACACAATCACCATCACACAATCACAATCACACAATCACAATCACACAATCACAATCACACAATCACAATCACACAATCACACTGTCACAATCCCACAATCACGATCACATAATCACGATCACACAGTCACGATCACACGATCACGATCACACAATAACAATCACACAATCACAATCACACAATCACGAGCACACAATCACGATCACACAATCACGATCACACAATCACGATCACACAATCACGATCACACAATCACGATCACACAATCACGATCACACAATCACGATCACACAATCACAATCACACAATCACAATCACACAATCACACAATCACAATCACACAATCACAATCACACAATCACAATCACACAATCACAATCACACAATCACAATCACACAATCACAATCACACAATCACAATCACACAATCACAATCACACAATCACAATCACACAATCACAATCACACAATCACAATCACAATCACGATCACACAGTCACGAACACACCATCACGATCACACAATCAAGGTCACAAAATGACGATCACACAATCACCATCACACAATCACGATCAGACAATCACAATCACACAATCACGATCACACAATCACGATCACACAATCACAATCACACAATCAAGGTCACACAATGACGATCACACCATCACCATCACACAATCACGACCACACAATCACGATCACACAATCACGATCACACAATCACGTTCACACAATCACAAACACACAGTCGCGATCACTCGATCACGATCACACGATCACGATCACACAATCACAATCACACAATCAAGGTCTCACAATGACGATCACACCATCACCATCACACAATCACGACCACTCAATCACGATCACACAATCACGATCACACAATCGCGATCACACAATCACGTTCACACAATCACAAGCACAGAGTCGCGATCACACGATCACGATCACACAACCACGATCACACAGTCACGATCACACAATCACGATCACACAGTCACCATCACACAATCAGAGTCACACAATCACAATCACACAACCACAATCACACAATCACACAGTCACAATCCCACAATCACGACCACACAGTCACGATCACACAATCACAATCATACAATCACAATCACACAATCACATTAACACAATCAGACAATCACACAGTCACACAATCACGATCACACAATCACGATCACACAATCACGATCACACAATCACGATCACACAATCACGATCACACAATCACGATCACACAATCACGATCACACAATCACGATCACACAATCACAATCACACAATCAAAATCACACAATCACGATCACACAATCACGATCACACAATCACGATCACACAATCACGATCACACAATCACGATCACACAATCACGATCACACAATCACGATCACACAATCACGATCACACAATCACGATCACACAATCACGATCACACAATCACGATCACACAATCACGATCACACAATCACAATCGCACAATCACAATCACACAATCACAATCACACAATCACAATCACACAATCACAATCACGATCACACAGTCACGAACACACCATCACGATCACACAATCAAGGTCACACAATGACGATCACACCATCACCATCACACAATCACGACCACACAATCACGATCACACAATCACGTTCACACAATCACAAACACACAGTCGCGATCACTCGATCACGATCACACAATCACGATCACACAATCACGATCACACAATCACGATCACACAATCACAATCGCACAATCACAATCACACAATCACAATCACACAATCACAATCACACAATCACAATCACGATCACACAGTCACGAACACACCATCACGATCACACAATCAAGGTCACACAATGACGATCACACCATCACCATCACACAATCACGACCACACAATCACGATCACACAATCACGTTCACACAATCACAAACACACAGTCGCGATCACTCGATCACGATCACACAATCACGATCACACAATCACGATCACACAATCACGATCACACAATCACAATCACACAATCACAATATCACAATCGCAATCACACAATCACAATATCACAATCAGACAATCACACAATCACACAATCACACGATCACACAATCACGATCACACAACCACGATCACACAATCACGATCACACAATCACGATCACACAATCACAATCACACAATCACAATCACACAATCACAATCACACAATCGCAATCACACAATCACAATCACACAATCACAATCACACAATCACAATCACACAATCAAAATCACACAATCACAATCACACAATCACAATCACACAATCACAATCACACAATCACAATCACGATCACACAGTCACGAACACACCATCACGATCACACAATCAAGGTCACACAATGACGATCACACCATCACCATCACACAATCACGACCACACAATCACGATCACACAATCACGATCACACAATCACGTTCACACAATCACAAACACACAGTCGCGATCACTCGATCACGATCACACAATCACGATCACACAATCACGAACACACAATCACGATCACACAATCACAGTCACACAATCACAATATCACAATCGCAATCACACAATCACAATATCACAATCAGACAATCACACAATCACGCTCACACTATCACGATCTCACAATCACGATCACACAATCACGATCACACAATCACGATCACACAATCACGATCACACAATCACGATCACACAATCACCATCACACAATCACCATCACACAATCACAATCACACAATCAAGGTCACACAATGACGATCACACAATCACCATCACACAATCACGACCACTCAATCACGATCACACAATCACGATCACACAATCACAATCACACAATCACAATCACACAATCAAAATCACACAATCACAATCACACAATCAAGGTCACACAATGACGATCACACAATCACCATCACACAATCTCGACCACACAATCACGATCACACAATCACGATCACACAATCACGTTCACACAATCACAAACACACAGTCGCGATCACTCGATCACGATCACACAATCACGATCACACAATCACGATCACACAATCACGATCACTCAATCACAATCACACAATCACAAACACACAGTCGCGATCACACGATCACGATCACACGATAACGATCACACGATCACGATCACACAATCACAATCAGACAATCGTTATCACACAATCACGATCACACAATCACGATCACACAATCACAATTACACAATCACACAATCAAGGTCACACAATGACGATCACACAATCACCATCACACAATCACGATCACACAATCACAATCACACAATCACGATCACACAATCACGATCACACAATCACGATCACACAAACATGATCACACGATCACAATCACACAATCACAAACACACAGTCGCGATCACACGATCACGATCACACGATCACGATCACACGATCGCGATCACACGATCACGATCGCACGATCACGATCACACGATCACGATCACACAATCACAATCACACAATCAAGGTCACACAATGACGATCACACCATCACCATCACACAACCACGACCACACAATCACGATCACACAATCACGATCACACAATCACGATCACACAATCACGATCACACGATCACGATCACACGATCACGATCACACAATCACAATCACACAATCAAGGTCACACAATGATGATCACACAATCACCATCACACAATCACGATCACACAATCACAAACACACAGTCGCGATCACTCGATCACGATCACACAATCACGATCACACAGTCACTATCACACAATCACAATCACACAATCACAATATCACAATCGCAATCACACAATCACAATAACACAATCAGACAATCACACAATGACACAATCACACAATCACACAATCACGATCACACAATCATGATCACACAATCACGATCACACAATCACGATCACACAATGACGATCACACAATCACAATCACACAATCAAGGTCACACAATGACGATCACACAATCACCATCACACAATCACGATCACACAATCACGATCACACAATCACAAACACACAGTCGCGATCACACGATCACGATCACACAATCACGATCACACAGTCACGATCACACAATCACAATCACACAATCACGATCACACAATCACAATCACAATCACGATCACACAGTCACGATCACACCATCACGATCACACGATCACCATCACACAATCACGATCACACAATCACAATCACACAATGACGATCACACCATCACCATCACACAATCACGACCACACAATCACGATCACAGAATCACGATCACACAATCACGTTCACACAATAACAAACACACAGTCGCGATCGCTCGATCACGATCACACAATCATGATCACACAGTCACGATCACACAATCACAATCACACAATCACAATGTCACAATCGCAATCACACAATCACAATAACACAATCAGACAATCACACAATCACACAATCACACAATCACGATAACACAATCATGATCACACAATCACGATCACACAATCACGATCACACAATCACGATCACACAATCACGATCACACAATCACCATCACACAATCACGATCACTCAATCACAATCACACAATCACGACCACTCAATCACAATCACACAATCACAAACACACAGTCGCGATCACTCGATCACGATCACAAAGTCACGATCACACAATCACGATCACACGATCACGATCACACAATCGTTATCACACAATCACGATCACACAATCACCATCACACAATCAAGGCCACACAATGACGATCACACAATCACCATCACACAATCACAATCACACAATCACAATCACACAATCACACTGTCACAATCCCACAATCACGATCACATAATCACGATCACACAGTCACGATCACACGATCACGATCACACAATAACAATCACACAATCACAATCACACAATCACGAGCACACAATCACGATCACACAATCACGATCACACAATCACGATCACACAATCACGATCACACAATCACGATCACACAATCACGATCACACAATCACGATCACACAATCACGATCACACAATCACGATCACACAATCACGATCACACAATCACGACCACACAATCACGATCACACAACCACGATCACACAATCACGATCACACAATCACGATCACACAATCACGATCACACAATCACAATCACACAATCACAATCACACAATCACACAATCACAATCACACAATCACAATCACACAATCACAATCACACAATCACAATCACACAATCACAATCACACAATCACAATCACACAATCACAATCACACAATCACAATCACACAATCACAATCACACAATCACAATCACACAATCACAATCACACAATCACAATCACACAATCACAATCACACAATCACAATCACACAATCACAATCACACAATCACAATCACAATCACGATCACACAGTCACGAACACACCATCACGATCACACAATCAATGTCACACAATGACGATCACACAATCACCATCACACAATCACGATCAGACAATCACAATCACACAATCACGATCACACAATCACGATCACACAATCACAATCACACAATCAAGGTCACACAATGACGATCACACCATCACCATCACACAATCACGACCACACAATCACGATCACACAATCACGATCACACAATCACGTTCACACAATCACAAACACACAGTCGCGATCACTCGATCACGATCACACGATCACGATCACACAATCACAATCACACAATCAAGGTCTCACAATGACGATCACACCATCACCATCACACAATCACGACCACTCAATCACGATCACACAATCACGATCACACAATCGCGATCACACAATCACGTTCACACAATCACAAGCACAGAGTCGCGATCACACGATCACGATCACACAACCACGATCACACAGTCACGATCACACAATCACGATCACACAGTCACCATCACACAATCAGAGTCACACAATCACAATCACACAACCACAATCACACAATCACACAGTCACAATCCCACAATCACGACCACACAGTCACGATCACACAATCACAATCATACAATCACAATCACACAATCACATTAACACAATCAGACAATCACACAGTCACACAATCACGATCACACAATCACGATCACACAATCACGATCACACAATCACGATCACACAATCACGATCACACAATCACGATCACACAATCACGATCACACAATCACGATCACACAATCACAATCACACAATCAAAATCACACAATCAAAATCACACAATCACAATCACACAATCAAGGTCACACAATGACGATCACACAATCACCATCACACAATCTCGACCACACAATCACGATCACACAATCACGTTCACACAATCACAAACACACAGTCGCGATCACTCGATCACGATCACACAATCACGATCACACAATCACGATCACTCAATCACAATCACACAATCGTTATCACACAATCACGATCACACAATCACGATCACACAATCACAATCACACAATCACAATCACACAATCAAGGTCACAAAATGACGATCACACAATCACCATCACACAATCACGATCACACAATCACAATCACACAATCACGATCACACAATCACGATCACACAATCACGATCACACAATCACGATCACACAAACACGATCACACGATCACAATCACACAATCACAAACACACAGTCGCGATCACACGATCACGATCACACGATCACGATCACACGATCGCGATCACACGATCGCGATCACACGATCACGATCACACAATCACAATCACACAATCAAGGTCACACAATGACGATCACACCATCACCATCACACAATCACGACCACACAATCACGATCACACAATCACGATCACACAATCACGATCACACAAACACGATCACACGATCACAATCACACAATCACAAACACACAGTCGCGATCACACGATCACGACCACACGATCACGATCACACAATCACAATCACACAATCAAGGTCACACAATGACGATCACACAATCACCATCACACAATCTCGACCACACAATCACGATCACACAATCACGTTCACACAATCACAAACACACAGTCGCGATCACTCGATCACGATCACACAATCACGATCACACAATCACGATCACTCAATCACAATCACACAATCGTTATCACACAATCACGATCACACAATCACGATCACACAATCACAATCACACAATCACAATCACACAATCAAGGTCACACAATGACGATCACACAATCACCATCACACAATCACGATCACACAATCACAATCACACAATCACGATCACACAATCACGATCACACAACCACGATCACACAACCACGATCACACAATCACGATCACACAATCACGATCACACAATCACGATCACACAATCACGATCACACAACCACGATCACACAACCACGATCACACAATCACGATCACACAATCACGATCACACAATCACGTTCACACAATCACAAACACACAGTCGCGATCACTCGATCACGATCACACAATCACGATCACACAATCACGATCACTCAATCACAATCACACAATCGTTATCACACAATCACGATCACACAATCACGATCACACAATCACAATCACACAATCACAATCACACAATCAAGGTCACACAATGACGATCACACAATCACCATCACACAATCACGATCACACAATCACAATCACACAATCACGATCACACAATCACGATCACACAATCACGATCACACAAACACGATCACACGATCACAATCACACAATCACAAACACACAGTCGCGATCACACGATCACGATCACACGATCACGATCACACGATCGCGATCACACGATCGCGATCACACGATCACGATCACACGATCACGATCACACAATCACGATCACACAATCACGATCACTCAATCACAATCACACAATCACAAACACACAGTCGCGATCACACGATCACGATCACACGATAACGATCACACGATCACGATCACACAATCACAATCAGACAATCGTTATCACACAATCACGATCACACAATCACGATCACACAATCACAATCACACAATCACACAATCAAGGTCACACAATGACGATCACACAATCACCATCACACAATCACGATCACACAATCACAATCACACAATCACGATCACACAATCACGATCACACAATCACGATCACACAAACACGATCACACGATCACAATCACACAATCACAAACACACAGTCGCGATCACACGATCACGATCACACGATCACGATCACACGATCGCGATCACACGATCACGATCGCACGATCACGATCACACGATCACGATCACACAATCACAATCACACAATCAAGGTCACACAATGACGATCACACCATCACCATCACACAACCACGACCACACAATCACGATCACACAATCACGATCACACAATCACGATCACACAATCACGATCACACGATCACGATCACACGATCACGATCACACAATCACAATCACACAATCAAGGTCACACAATGATGATCACACAATCACCATCACACAATCACGATCACACAATCACAAACACACAGTCGCGGTCACTCGATCACGATCACACAATCACGATCACACAGTCACTATCACACAATCACAATCACACAATCACAATATCACAATCGCAATCACACAATCACAATAACACAATCAGACAATCACACAATCACACAATCACACAATCACACAATCACGATCACACAATCATGATCACACAATCACGATCACACAATCACGATCACACAATGACGATCACACAATCACAATCACACAATCAAGGTCACACAATGACGATCACACAATCACCATCACACAATCACGATCACACAATCACGATCACACAATCACGATCACACAATCACGATCACACAATCACAATCACACAATCACACAATCAAGGTCACACAATGACGATCACACAATCACCATCACACAATCACGATCACACAATCACAATCACACAATCACGATCACACAATCACGATCACACAATCACGATCACACAAACACGATCACACGATCACAATCACACAATCACAAACACACAGTCGCGATCACACGATCACGATCACACAATCACGATCACACAGTCACGATCACACAATCACAATCACACAATCACGATCACACAATCACAATCACAATCACGATCACACAGTCACGATCACACCATCACGATCACACGATCACCATCACACAATCACGATCACACAATCACAATCACACAATGACGATCACACCATCACCATCACACAATCACGACCACACAATCACGATCACACAATCACGATCACACAATCACGATCACACAATCGCCATCACACAATCACGATCACTCAATCACAATCACACAATCACGACCACTCAATCACAATCACACAATCACAAACACACAGTCGCGATCACTCGATCACGATCACAAAGTCACGATCACACAATCACGATCACACGATCACGATCACACAATCGTTATCACACAATCACGATCACACAATCACCATCACACAATCAAGGCCACACAATGACGATCACACAATCACCATCACACAATCACAATCACACAATCACAATCACACAATCACACTGTCACAATCCCACAATCACGATCACATAATCACGATCACACAGTCACGATCACACGATCACGATCACACAATAACAATCACACAATCACAATCACACAATCACGAGCACACAATCACGATCACACAATCACGATCACACAATCACGATCACACAATCACGATCACACAATCACGATCACACAATCACGACCACTCAATCACGATCACACAATCACGATCACACAATCACAATCACACAATCACAATCACACAATCAAAATCACACAATCACAATCACACAATCAAGGTCACACAATGACGATCACACAATCACCATCACACAATCTCGACCACACAATCACGATCACACAATCACGATCACACAATCACGTTCACACAATCACAAACACAAAGTCGCGATCACTCGATCACGATCACACAATCACGATCACACAATCACGATCACACAATCACGATCACTCAATCACAATCACACAATCACAAACACACAGTCGCGATCACACGATCACGATCACACGATAACGATCACACGATCACGATCACACAATCACAATCAGACAATCGTTATCACACAATCACGATCACACAATCACGATCACACAATCACAATCACACAATCACACAATCAAGGTCACACAATGACGATCACACAATCACCATCACACAATCACGATCACACAATCACAATCACACAATCACGATCACACAATCACGATCACACAATCACGATCACACAAACACGATCACACGATCACAATCACACAATCACAAACACACAGTCGCGATCACACGATCACGATCACACGATCACGATCACACAATCACAATCACACAATCAAGGTCACACAATGACGATCACACCATCACCATCACACAACCACGACCACACAATCACGATCACACAATCACGATCACACAATCACGATCACACAATCACGATCACACGATCACGATCACACGATCACGATCACACAATCACAATCACACAATCAAGGTCACACAATGATGATCACACAATCACCATCACACAATCACGATCACACAATCACAAACACACAGTCGCGATCACTCGATCACGATCACACAATCACGATCACACAGTCACTATCACACAATCACAATCACACAATCACAATATCACAATCGCAATCACACAATCACAATAACACAATCAGACAATCACACAATCACACAATCACACAATCACACAATCACGATCACACAATCATGATCACACAATCACGATCACACAATCACGATCACACAATGACGATCACACAATCACAATCACACAATCAAGGTCACACAATGACGATCACACAATCACCATCACACAATCACGATCACACAATCACGATCACACAATCACGATCACACAATCACAAACACACAGTCGCGATCACACGATCACGATCACACAATCACGATCACACAGTCACGATCACACAATCACAATCACACAATCACGATCACACAATCACAATCACAATCACGATCACACAGTCACGATCACACCATCACGATCACACGATCACCATCACACAATCACGATCACACAATCACAATCACACAATGACGATCACACCATCACCATCACACAATCACGACCACACAATCACGATCACACAATCACGATCACACAATCACGTTCACACAATAACAAACACACAGTCGCGATCGCTCGATCACGATCACACAATCATGATCACACAGTCACGATCACACAATCACAACCACACAATCACAATGTCACAATCGCAATCACACAATCACAATAACACAATCAGACAATCACACAATCACACAATCACACAATCACACAATCACACAATCACGATAACACAATCACGATCACACAATCACGATCACACAATCACGATCACACAATCACGATCACACAATCACGATCACACAATCACCATCACACAATCACGATCACTCAATCACAATCACACAATCACGACCACTCAATCACAATCACACAATCACAAACACACAGTCGCGATCACTCGATCACGATCACAAAGTCACGATCACACAATCACGATCACACGATCACGATCACACAATCGTTATCACACAATCACGATCACACAATCACCATCACACAATCAAGGCCACACAATGACGATCACACAATCACCATCACACAATCACAATCACACAATCACAATCACACAATCACAATCACACAATCACAATCACACAATCACACTGTCACAATCCCACAATCACGATCACATAATCACGATCACACAGTCACGATCACACGATCACGATCACACAATAACAATCACACAATCACAATCACACAATCACGAGCACACAATCACGATCACACAATCACGATCACACAATCACGATCACACAATCACGATCACACAATCACGATCACACAATCACGATCACACAATCACGATCACACAATCACGATCACACAATCACGATCACACAATCACGATCACACAATCACGACCAGACAATCACGATCACACAACCACGATCACACAATCACGATCACACAATCACGATCACACAATCACGATCACACAATCACAATCACACAATCACAATCACACAATCACACAATCACAATCACACAATCACAATCACACAATCACAATCACACAATCACAATCACACAATCACAATCACACAATCACAATCACACAATCACAATCACACAATCACAATCACACAATCACAATCACACAATCACAATCACAATCACGATCACACAGTCACGAACACACCATCACGATCACACAATCAAGGTCACAAAATGACGATCACACAATCACCATCACACAATCACGATCAGACAATCACAATCACACAATCACGATCACACAATCACGATCACACAATCACAATCACACAATCAAGGTCACACAATGACGATCACACCATCACCATCACACAATCACGACCACACAATCACGATCACACAATCACGATCACACAATCACGTTCACACAATCACAAACACACAGTCGCGATCACTCGATCACGATCACACGATCACGATCACACAATCACAATCACACAATCAAGGTCTCACAATGACGATCACACCATCACCATCACACAATCACGACCACTCAATCACGATCACACAATCACGATCACACAATCGCGATCACACAATCACGTTCACACAATCACAAGCACAGAGTCGCGATCACACGATCACGATCACACAACCACGATCACACAGTCACGATCACACAATCACGATCACACAGTCACCATCACACAATCAGAGTCACACAATCACAATCACACAACCACAATCACACAATCACACAGTCACAATCCCACAATCACGACCACACAGTCACGATCACACAATCACAATCATACAATCACAATCACACAATCACATTAACACAATCAGACAATCACACAGTCACACAATCACGATCACACAATCACGATCACACAATCACGATCACACAATCACGATCACACAATCACGATCACACAATCACGATCACACAATCACGATCACACAATCACGATCACACAATCACAATCACACAATCAAAATCACACAATCACGATCACACAATCACGATCACACAATCACGATCACACAATCACGATCACACAATCACGATCACACAATCACGATCACACAATCACGATCACACAATCACGATCACACAATCACGATCACACAATCACGATCACACAATCACGATCACACAATCACGATCACACAATCACGATCACACAATCACAATCGCACAATCACAATCACACAATCACAATCACACAATCACAATCACACAATCACAATCACGATCACACAGTCACGAACACACCATCACGATCACACAATCAAGGTCACACAATGACGATCACACCATCACCATCACACAATCACGACCACACAATCACGATCACACAATCACGTTCACACAATCACAAACACACAGTCGCGATCACTCGATCACGATCACACAATCACGATCACACAATCACGATCACACAATCACGATCACACAATCACAATCGCACAATCACAATCACACAATCACAATCACACAATCACAATCACACAATCACAATCACGATCACACAGTCACGAACACACCATCACGATCACACAATCAAGGTCACACAATGACGATCACACCATCACCATCACACAATCACGACCACACAATCACGATCACACAATCACGTTCACACAATCACAAACACACAGTCGCGATCACTCGATCACGATCACACAATCACGATCACACAATCACGATCACACAATCACGATCACACAATCACAATCACACAATCACAATATCACAATCGCAATCACACAATCACAATATCACAATCAGACAATCACACAATCACACAATCACACGATCACACAATCACGATCACACAACCACGATCACACAATCACGATCACACAATCACGATCACACAATCACAATCACACAATCACAATCACACAATCACAATCACACAATCGCAATCACACAATCACAATCACACAATCACAATCACACAATCACAATCACACAATCAAAATCACACAATCACAATCACACAATCACAATCACACAATCACAATCACACAATCACAATCACGATCACACAGTCACGAACACACCATCACGATCACACAATCAAGGTCACACAATGACGATCACACCATCACCATCACACAATCACGACCACACAATCACGATCACACAATCACGATCACACAATCACGTTCACACAATCACAAACACACAGTCGCGATCACTCGATCACGATCACACAATCACGATCACACAATCACGAACACACAATCACGATCACACAATCACAGTCACACAATCACAATATCACAATCGCAATCACACAATCACAATATCACAATCAGACAATCACACAATCACGCTCACACTATCACGATCTCACAATCACGATCACACAATCACGATCACACAATCACGATCACACAATCACGATCACACAATCACGATCACACAATCACCATCACACAATCACCATCACACAATCACAATCACACAATCAAGGTCACACAATGACGATCACACAATCACCATCACACAATCACGACCACTCAATCACGATCACACAATCACGATCACACAATCACAATCACACAATCACAATCACACAATCAAAATCACACAATCACAATCACACAATCAAGGTCACACAATGACGATCACACAATCACCATCACACAATCTCGACCACACAATCACGATCACACAATCACGATCACACAATCACGTTCACACAATCACAAACACACAGTCGCGATCACTCGATCACGATCACACAATCACGATCACACAATCACGATCACACAATCACGATCACTCAATCACAATCACACAATCACAAACACACAGTCGCGATCACACGATCACGATCACACGATAACGATCACACGATCACGATCACACAATCACAATCAGACAATCGTTATCACACAATCACGATCACACAATCACGATCACACAATCACAATTACACAATCACACAATCAAGGTCACACAATGACGATCACACAATCACCATCACACAATCACGATCACACAATCACAATCACACAATCACGATCACACAATCACGATCACACAATCACGATCACACAAACATGATCACACGATCACAATCACACAATCACAAACACACAGTCGCGATCACACGATCACGATCACACGATCACGATCACACGATCGCGATCACACGATCACGATCGCACGATCACGATCACACGATCACGATCACACAATCACAATCACACAATCAAGGTCACACAATGACGATCACACCATCACCATCACACAACCACGACCACACAATCACGATCACACAATCACGATCACACAATCACGATCACACAATCACGATCACACGATCACGATCACACGATCACGATCACACAATCACAATCACACAATCAAGGTCACACAATGATGATCACACAATCACCATCACACAATCACGATCACACAATCACAAACACACAGTCGCGATCACTCGATCACGATCACACAATCACGATCACACAGTCACTATCACACAATCACAATCACACAATCACAATATCACAATCGCAATCACACAATCACAATAACACAATCAGACAATCACACAATGACACAATCACACAATCACACAATCACGATCACACAATCATGATCACACAATCACGATCACACAATCACGATCACACAATGACGATCACACAATCACAATCACACAATCAAGGTCACACAATGACGATCACACAATCACCATCACACAATCACGATCACACAATCACGATCACACAATCACAAACACACAGTCGCGATCACACGATCACGATCACACAATCACGATCACACAGTCACGATCACACAATCACAATCACACAATCACGATCACACAATCACAATCACAATCACGATCACACAGTCACGATCACACCATCACGATCACACGATCACCATCACACAATCACGATCACACAATCACAATCACACAATGACGATCACACCATCACCATCACACAATCACGACCACACAATCACGATCACACAATCACGATCACACAATCACGTTCACACAATAACAAACACACAGTCGCGATCGCTCGATCACGATCACACAATCATGATCACACAGTCACGATCACACAATCACAATCACACAATCACAATGTCACAATCGCAATCACACAATCACAATAACACAATCAGACAATCACACAATCACACAATCACACAATCACGATAACACAATCATGATCACACAATCACGATCACACAATCACGATCACACAATCACGATCACACAATCACGATCACACAATCACCATCACACAATCACGATCACTCAATCACAATCACACAATCACGACCACTCAATCACAATCACACAATCACAAACACACAGTCGCGATCACTCGATCACGATCACAAAGTCACGATCACACAATCACGATCACACGATCACGATCACACAATCGTTATCACACAATCACGATCACACAATCACCATCACACAATCAAGGCCACACAATGACGATCACACAATCACCATCACACAATCACAATCACACAATCACAATCACACAATCACACTGTCACAATCCCACAATCACGATCACATAATCACGATCACACAGTCACGATCACACGATCACGATCACACAATAACAATCACACAATCACAATCACACAATCACGAGCACACAATCACGATCACACAATCACGATCACACAATCACGATCACACAATCACGATCACACAATCACGATCACACAATCACGATCACACAATCACGATCACACAATCACGATCACACAATCACGATCACACAATCACGATCACACAATCACGACCACACAATCACGATCACACAACCACGATCACACAATCACGATCACACAATCACGATCACACAATCACGATCACACAATCACAATCACACAATCACAATCACACAATCACACAATCACAATCACACAATCACAATCACACAATCACAATCACACAATCACAATCACACAATCACAATCACACAATCACAATCACACAATCACAATCACACAATCACAATCACACAATCACAATCACACAATCACAATCACACAATCACAATCACACAATCACAATCACACAATCACAATCACACAATCACAATCACAATCACGATCACACAGTCACGAACACACCATCACGATCACACAATCAAGGTCACACAATGACGATCACACAATCACCATCACACAATCACGATCAGACAATCACAATCACACAATCACGATCACACAATCACGATCACACAATCACAATCACACAATCAAGGTCACACAATGACGATCACACCATCACCATCACACAATCACGACCACACAATCACGATCACACAATCACGATCACACAATCACGTTCACACAATCACAAACACACAGTCGCGATCACTCGATCACGATCACACGATCACGATCACACAATCACAATCACACAATCAAGGTCTCACAATGACGATCACACCATCACCATCACACAATCACGACCACTCAATCACGATCACACAATCACGATCACACAATCGCGATCACACAATCACGTTCACACAATCACAAGCACAGAGTCGCGATCACACGATCACGATCACACAACCACGATCACACAGTCACGATCACACAATCACGATCACACAGTCACCATCACACAATCAGAGTCACACAATCACAATCACACAACCACAATCACACAATCACACAGTCACAATCCCACAATCACGACCACACAGTCACGATCACACAATCACAATCATACAATCACAATCACACAATCACATTAACACAATCAGACAATCACACAGTCACACAATCACGATCACACAATCACGATCACACAATCACGATCACACAATCACGATCACACAATCACGATCACACAATCACGATCACACAATCACGATCACACAATCACGATCACACAATCACAATCACACAATCAAAATCACACAATCAAAATCACACAATCACAATCACACAATCAAGGTCACACAATGACGATCACACCATCACCATCACACAATCACGACCACACAATCACGATCACACAATCACCATCACACAATCACGATCATACAATCACGTTCACACAATAACAAACACACAGTCGCGATCACTCGATCACGATCACACGATCACGATCACATAATCACGATCACACAATCACGATCACACAATCACGATCACACAATCACGATCACACTATCACGACCACACAATAACAGTCACACAATCACAATCACACAATCACAATCACAATCACGATCACACAGTCACGATCACACAATCACGATCACACGATCACGATCACACAATCACAATCACACAATCGTTATCACACAATCACGATCACACAATCACCATCACACAATCAAGGCCACACAATGACGATCACACAATCACCATCACACAATCACAATCACACAATCACGATCACACAATCACGATCACACAATCACGATCACACAATCACGATCACACAATCACGATCACACAATCGCGATCACACAATCGCGATCACACAATCGCGATCACACAATCGCGATCACACAATCGCGATCACACAATCACGATCACACAATCACGATCACACAATCACGATCACACAATCACGATCACACAATCACGATCACACAATCACGATCACACAATCACGATCACACAATCGCAATCACACAATCGCAATCACACAATCACAATCACACAATCACAATCACACAATCACAATCACACAATCACAATCACACAATCACAATCACACAATCACAATCACACAATCACAATCACACAATCACAATCACACAATCACAATCACACAATCACAATCACACAATCACAATCACACAATCAAAATCACACAATCACAATCACACAATCAAGGTCACACAATGACGATCACACAATCACCATCACACAATCTCGACCACACAATCACGATCACACAATCACGATCACACAATCACGTTCACACAATCACAAACACACAGTCGCGATCACTCGATCACGATCACACAATCACGATCACACAATCACGATCACTCAATCACAATCACACAATCACAAACACACAGTCGCGATCACACGATCACGATCACACGATCACGATCACACGATCACGATCACACAATCACAATCAGACAATCGTTATCACACAATCACGATCACACAATCACGATCACACAATCACAATCACACAATCACAATCACACAATCAAGGTCACACAATGACGATCACACAATCACCATCACACAATCACGATCACACAATCAGAATCACACAATCACGATCACACAATCACGATCACACAATCACGATCACACAAACACGGTCACACGATCACAATCACACAATCGCAAACACACAGTCGCGATCACACGATCACGATCACACGATCACGATCACACGATCACGATCACACAATCACAATCAGACAATCGTTATCACACAATCACGATCACACAATCACGATCACACAATCACAATCACACAATCACAATCACACAATCAAGGTCACACAATGACGATCACACAATCACCATCACACAATCACGATCACACAATCACAATCACACAATCACGATCACACAATCACCATCACACAATCACAAACACACAGTCGCGATCACTCGATCACGATCACACAAACACGATCACACAGTCACTATCACACAATCACAATCACACAATCACAATATCACAATCGCAATCACACAATCACAATAACACAATCAGACAATCACACAATCACACAATCACGATCACACAATCATGATCACACAATCACGATCACACAATCACGATCACACAATCACGATCACACAATCACAATCACACAATCAAGGTCACACAATCACACTCACACAATGACGATCACACCATCACCATCACACAATCACGACCACACAATCACGATCACACAATCACGATCACACAATCACGTTCACACAATAACAAACACACAGTCGCGATCACTCGATCACGATCACACAATCATGATCACACAGTCACGATCACACAATCACAATCACACAATCACAATGTCACAATCGCAATCACACAATCACAATAACACAATCAGACAATCACACAATCACACAATCACACAATCACGATCACACAATCATGATCACACAATCACGATCACACAATCACGATCACACAATCACGATCACACAATCACGATCACACAATCACCATCACACAATCACGATCACTCAATCACAATCACACAATCACGATCACTCAATCACAATCACACAATCACAAACACACAGTCGCGATCACACGATCACGATCACACGATCACGATCACACGATCACGATCACACAATCACAATCACACAATCAACGCCACACAATGACGATCACACAATCACCATCACACAATCTCGACAACACAATCACGATGACACAATCACGATCACACAATCACGTTCACACAATCACAAACACACAGTCCCGACCACTCGATCACGATCACACAGTCACGATCACACAATCACAATCACGCAATAACAATATCACAATCGCAATCACACAATCACAATAACACAATCAGACAATCACACAATCACACAATCACACAATCACACAATCACGATCACACAATCACGATCACACAATCACGATCACACAATCACCATCACACAATCACCATCACACCATCACAATCACACAATCAAGGTCACACAATGACGATCACACAATCTCCATCACACAATCACGACCACTCAATCACGATCACACAATCACGTTCACACAATCACAAACACAGAGTCGCGATCACACGATCACGATCACACAATCACCATCACACAATCACGATCACTCAATCACAATCACACAATCACGATCACTCAATCACCATCACACAATCTCGACCACACAATCACGATCCCACAATCACGATCACACAATGACGATCACACAATCACGATCACACAATCACGATCACACAATCACCATCACACAATCAAGGCCACACAATGACGATCACACAATCACCATCACACAATCACAATCACACAATCACGATCACACAATCACGATCACACAATCACGATCACACAATCACGATCACACAATCACGATCTCACAATCACGATCACACAATCACGATCACACAATCACGATCACACAATCACGATCACACAATCACGATCACACAATCACGATCACACAATCACGATCACACAATCACGATCACACAATCACGATCACACAATCACGACCACACAATCACGATCACACAACCACGATCACACAATCACGATCACACAATCACGATCACACAATCACGATCACACAATCACAATCACACAATCACAATCACACAATCACACAATCACAATCACACAATCACAATCACACAATCACAATCACACAATCACAATCACACAATCACAATCACACAATCACAATCACACAATCACAATCACACAATCACAATCACACAATCACAATCACACAATCACAATCACACAATCACAATCACAATCACGATCACACAGTCACGAACACACCATCACGATCACACAATCAAGGTCACAAAATGACGATCACACAATCACCATCACACAATCACGATCAGACAATCACAATCACACAATCACGATCACACAATCACGATCACACAATCACAATCACACAATCAAGGTCACACAATGACGATCACACCATCACCATCACACAATCACGACCACACAATCACGATCACACAATCACGATCACACAATCACGTTCACACAATCACAAACACACAGTCGCGATCACTCGATCACGATCACACGATCACGATCACACAATCACAATCACACAATCAAGGTCTCACAATGACGATCACACCATCACCATCACACAATCACGACCACTCAATCACGATCACACAATCACGATCACACAATCGCGATCACACAATCACGTTCACACAATCACAAGCACAGAGTCGCGATCACACGATCACGATCACACAACCACGATCACACAGTCACGATCACACAATCACGATCACACAGTCACCATCACACAATCAGAGTCACACAATCACAATCACACAACCACAATCACACAATCACACAGTCACAATCCCACAATCACGACCACACAGTCACGATCACACAATCACAATCATACAATCACAATCACACAATCACATTAACACAATCAGACAATCACACAGTCACACAATCACGATCACACAATCACGATCACACAATCACGATCACACAATCACGATCACACAATCACGATCACACAATCACGATCACACAATCACGATCACACAATCACGATCACACAATCACAATCACACAATCAAAATCACACAATCACGATCACACAATCACGATCACACAATCACGATCACACAATCACGATCACACAATCACGATCACACAATCACGATCACACAATCACGATCACACAATCACGATCACACAATCACGATCACACAATCACGATCACACAATCACGATCACACAATCACGATCACACAATCACGATCACACAATCACAATCGCACAATCACAATCACACAATCACAATCACACAATCACAATCACACAATCACAATCACGATCACACAGTCACGAACACACCATCACGATCACACAATCAAGGTCACACAATGACGATCACACCATCACCATCACACAATCACGACCACACAATCACGATCACACAATCACGTTCACACAATCACAAACACACAGTCGCGATCACTCGATCACGATCACACAATCACGATCACACAATCACGATCACACAATCACGATCACACAATCACAATCGCACAATCACAATCACACAATCACAATCACACAATCACAATCACACAATCACAATCACGATCACACAGTCACGAACACACCATCACGATCACACAATCAAGGTCACACAATGACGATCACACCATCACCATCACACAATCACGACCACACAATCACGATCACACAATCACGTTCACACAATCACAAACACACAGTCGCGATCACTCGATCACGATCACACAATCACGATCACACAATCACGATCACACAATCACGATCACACAATCACAATCACACAATCACAATATCACAATCGCAATCACACAATCACAATATCACAATCAGACAATCACACAATCACACAATCACACGATCACACAATCACGATCACACAACCACGATCACACAATCACGATCACACAATCACGATCACACAATCACAATCACACAATCACAATCACACAATCACAATCACACAATCGCAATCACACAATCACAATCACACAATCACAATCACACAATCACAATCACACAATCAAAATCACACAATCACAATCACACAATCACAATCACACAATCACAATCACACAATCACAATCACGATCACACAGTCACGAACACACCATCACGATCACACAATCAAGGTCACACAATGACGATCACACCATCACCATCACACAATCACGACCACACAATCACGATCACACAATCACGATCACACAATCACGTTCACACAATCACAAACACACAGTCGCGATCACTCGATCACGATCACACAATCACGATCACACAATCACGAACACACAATCACGATCACACAATCACAGTCACACAATCACAATATCACAATCGCAATCACACAATCACAATATCACAATCAGACAATCACACAATCACGCTCACACTATCACGATCTCACAATCACGATCACACAATCACGATCACACAATCACGATCACACAATCACGATCACACAATCACGATCACACAATCACCATCACACAATCACCATCACACAATCACAATCACACAATCAAGGTCACACAATGACGATCACACAATCACCATCACACAATCACGACCACTCAATCACGATCACACAATCACGATCACACAATCACAATCACACAATCACAATCACACAATCAAAATCACACAATCACAATCACACAATCAAGGTCACACAATGACGATCACACAATCACCATCACACAATCTCGACCACACAATCACGATCACACAATCACGATCACACAATCACGTTCACACAATCACAAACACACAGTCGCGATCACTCGATCACGATCACACAATCACGATCACACAATCACGATCACACAATCACGATCACTCAATCACAATCACACAATCACAAACACACAGTCGCGATCACACGATCACGATCACACGATAACGATCACACGATCACGATCACACAATCACAATCAGACAATCGTTATCACACAATCACGATCACACAATCACGATCACACAATCACAATTACACAATCACACAATCAAGGTCACACAATGACGATCACACAATCACCATCACACAATCACGATCACACAATCACAATCACACAATCACGATCACACAATCACGATCACACAATCACGATCACACAAACATGATCACACGATCACAATCACACAATCACAAACACACAGTCGCGATCACACGATCACGATCACACGATCACGATCACACGATCGCGATCACACGATCACGATCGCACGATCACGATCACACGATCACGATCACACAATCACAATCACACAATCAAGGTCACACAATGACGATCACACCATCACCATCACACAACCACGACCACACAATCACGATCACACAATCACGATCACACAATCACGATCACACAATCACGATCACACGATCACGATCACACGATCACGATCACACAATCACAATCACACAATCAAGGTCACACAATGATGATCACACAATCACCATCACACAATCACGATCACACAATCACAAACACACAGTCGCGATCACTCGATCACGATCACACAATCACGATCACACAGTCACTATCACACAATCACAATCACACAATCACAATATCACAATCGCAATCACACAATCACAATAACACAATCAGACAATCACACAATGACACAATCACACAATCACACAATCACGATCACACAATCATGATCACACAATCACGATCACACAATCACGATCACACAATGACGATCACACAATCACAATCACACAATCAAGGTCACACAATGACGATCACACAATCACCATCACACAATCACGATCACACAATCACGATCACACAATCACGATCACACAATCACAAACACACAGTCGCGATCACACGATCACGATCACACAATCACGATCACACAGTCACGATCACACAATCACAATCACACAATCACGATCACACAATCACAATCACAATCACGATCACACAGTCACGATCACACCATCACGATCACACGATCACCATCACACAATCACGATCACACAATCACAATCACACAATGACGATCACACCATCACCATCACACAATCACGACCACACAATCACGATCACACAATCACGATCACACAATCACGTTCACACAATAACAAACACACAGTCGCGATCGCTCGATCACGATCACACAATCATGATCACACAGTCACGATCACACAATCACAATCACACAATCACAATGTCACAATCGCAATCACACAATCACAATAACACAATCAGACAATCACACAATCACACAATCACACAATCACGATAACACAATCATGATCACACAATCACGATCACACAATCACGATCACACAATCACGATCACACAATCACGATCACACAATCACCATCACACAATCACGATCACTCAATCACAATCACACAATCACGACCACTCAATCACAATCACACAATCACAAACACACAGTCGCGATCACTCGATCACGATCACAAAGTCACGATCACACAATCACGATCACACGATCACGATCACACAATCGTTATCACACAATCACGATCACACAATCACCATCACACAATCAAGGCCACACAATGACGATCACACAATCACCATCACACAATCACAATCACACAATCACAATCACACAATCACACTGTCACAATCCCACAATCACGATCACATAATCACGATCACACAGTCACGATCACACGATCACGATCACACAATAACAATCACACAATCACAATCACACAATCACGAGCACACAATCACGATCACACAATCACGATCACACAATCACGATCACACAATCACGATCACACAATCACGATCACACAATCACGATCACACAATCACGATCACACAATCACGATCACACAATCACGATCACACAATCACGATCACACAATCACGACCACACAATCACGATCACACAACCACGATCACACAATCACGATCACACAATCACGATCACACAATCACGATCACACAATCACAATCACACAATCACAATCACACAATCACACAATCACAATCACACAATCACAATCACACAATCACAATCACACAATCACAATCACACAATCACAATCACACAATCACAATCACACAATCACAATCACACAATCACAATCACACAATCACAATCACACAATCACAATCACACAATCACAATCACACAATCACAATCACACAATCACAATCACACAATCACAATCACACAATCACAATCACACAATCACAATCACAATCACGATCACACAGTCACGAACACACCATCACGATCACACAATCAAGGTCACACAATGACGATCACACAATCACCATCACACAATCACGATCAGACAATCACAATCACACAATCACGATCACACAATCACGATCACACAATCACAATCACACAATCAAGGTCACACAATGACGATCACACCATCACCATCACACAATCACGACCACACAATCACGATCACACAATCACGATCACACAATCACGTTCACACAATCACAAACACACAGTCGCGATCACTCGATCACGATCACACGATCACGATCACACAATCACAATCACACAATCAAGGTCTCACAATGACGATCACACCATCACCATCACACAATCACGACCACTCAATCACGATCACACAATCACGATCACACAATCGCGATCACACAATCACGTTCACACAATCACAAGCACAGAGTCGCGATCACACGATCACGATCACACAACCACGATCACACAGTCACGATCACACAATCACGATCACACAGTCACCATCACACAATCAGAGTCACACAATCACAATCACACAACCACAATCACACAATCACACAGTCACAATCCCACAATCACGACCACACAGTCACGATCACACAATCACAATCATACAATCACAATCACACAATCACATTAACACAATCAGACAATCACACAGTCACACAATCACGATCACACAATCACGATCACACAATCACGATCACACAATCACGATCACACAATCACGATCACACAATCACGATCACACAATCACGATCACACAATCACGATCACACAATCACGATCACACAATCACAATCACACAATCAAAATCACACAATCAAAATCACACAATCACAATCACACAATCAAGGTCACACAATGACGATCACACCATCACCATCACACAATCACGACCACACAATCACGATCACACAATCACCATCACACAATCACGATCATACAATCACGTTCACACAATAACAAACACACAGTCGCGATCACTCGATCACGATCACACGATCACGATCACATAATCACGATCACACAATCACGATCACACAATCACGATCACACAATCACGATCACACTATCACGACCACACAATAACAGTCACACAATCACAATCACACAATCACAATCACAATCACGATCACACAGTCACGATCACACAATCACGATCACACGATCACGATCACACAATCACAATCACACAATTGTTATCACACAATCACGATCACACAATCACCATCACACAATCAAGGCCACACAATGACGATCACACAATCACCATCACACAATCACAATCACACAATCACGATCACACAATCACGATCACACAATCACGATCACACAATCACGATCACACAATCACGATCACACAATCGCGATCACACAATCGCGATCACACAATCGCGATCACACAATCGCGATCACACAATCGCGATCACACAATCACGATCACACAATCACGATCACACAATCACGATCACACAATCACGATCACACAATCACGATCACACAATCACGATCACACAATCGCAATCACACAATCGCAATCACACAATCACAATCACACAATCACAATCACACAATCACAATCACACAATCACAATCACACAATCACAATCACACAATCACAATCACACAATCACAATCACACAATCACAATCACACAATCACAATCACACAATCACAATCACACAATCACAATCACACAATCAAAATCACACAATCACAATCACACAATCAAGGTCACACAATGACGATCACACAATCACCATCACACAATCTCGACCACACAATCACGATCACACAATCACGATCACACAATCACGTTCACACAATCACAAACACACAGTCGCGATCACTCGATCACGATCACACAATCACGATCACACAATCACGATCACTCAATCACAATCACACAATCACAAACACACAGTCGCGATCACACGATCACGATCACACGATCACGATCACACGATCACGATCACACAATCACAATCAGACAATCGTTATCACACAATCACGATCACACAATCACGATCACACAATCACAATCACACAATCACAATCACACAATCAAGGTCACACAATGACGATCACACAATCACCATCACACAATCACGATCACACAATCAGAATCACACAATCACGATCACACAATCACGATCACACAATCACGATCACACAAACACGGTCACACGATCACAATCACACAATCGCAAACACACAGTCGCGATCACACGATCACGATCACACGATCACGATCACACGATCACGATCACACAATCACAATCAGACAATCGTTATCACACAATCACGATCACACAATCACGATCACACAATCACAATCACACAATCACAATCACACAATCAAGGTCACACAATGACGATCACACAATCACCATCACACAATCACGATCACACAATCACAATCACACAATCACGATCACACAATCACCATCACACAATCACAAACACACAGTCGCGATCACTCGATCACGATCACACAAACACGATCACACAGTCACTATCACACAATCACAATCACACAATCACAATATCACAATCGCAATCACACAATCACAATAACACAATCAGACAATCACACAATCACACAATCACGATCACACAATCATGATCACACAATCACGATCACACAATCACGATCACACAATCACGATCACACAATCACAATCACACAATCAAGGTCACACAATCACACTCACACAATGACGATCACACCATCACCATCACACAATCACGACCACACAATCACGATCACACAATCACGATCACACAATCACGTTCACACAATAACAAACACACAGTCGCGATCACTCGATCACGATCACACAATCATGATCACACAGTCACGATCACACAATCAC
Organism: Megachile rotundata; assembly: GCF_050947335.1. Taxonomy (NCBI): domain Eukaryota; kingdom Metazoa; phylum Arthropoda; class Insecta; order Hymenoptera; family Megachilidae; genus Megachile; species Megachile rotundata. Next base: position 381,365 of record NC_134993.1, read on the forward strand.
AATCACACAATCACAATGTCACAATCGCAATCACACAATCACAATAACACAATCAGACAATCACACAATCACACAATCACACAATCACGATCACACAATCATGATCACACAATCACGATCACACAATCACGATCACACAATCACGATCACACAATCACGATCACACAATCACCATCACACAATCACGATCACTCAATCACAATCACACAATCACGATCACTCAATCACAATCACACAATCACAAACACACAGTCGCGATCACACGATCACGATCACACGATCACGATCACACGATCACGATCACACAATCACAATCACACAATCAACGCCACACAATGACGATCACACAATCACCATCACACAATCTCGACAACACAATCACGATGACACAATCACGATCACACAATCACGTTCACACAATCACAAACACACAGTCCCGACCACTCGATCACGATCACACAGTCACGATCACACAATCACAATCACGCAATAACAATATCACAATCGCAATCACACAATCACAATAACACAATCAGACAATCACACAATCACACAATCACACAATCACACAATCACGATCACACAATCACGATCACACAATCACGATCACACAATCACCATCACACAATCACCATCACACCATCACAATCACACAATCAAGGTCACACAATGACGATCACACAATCTCCATCACACAATCACGACCACTCAATCACGATCACACAATCACGTTCACACAATCACAAACACAGAGTCGCGATCACACGATCACGATCACACAATCACCATCACACAATCACGATCACTCAATCACAATCACACAATCACGATCACTCAATCACCATCACACAATCTCGACCACACAATCACGATCCCACAATCACGATCACACAATGACGATCACACAATCACGATCACACAATCACGATCACACAATCACCATCACACAATCAAGGCCACACAATGACGATCACACAATCACCATCACACAATCACAATCACACAATCACGATCACACAATCACGATCACACAATCACGATCACACAATCACGATCACACAATCACGATCTCACAATCACGATCACACAATCACGATCACACAATCACGATCACACAATCACGATCACACAATCACGATCACACAATCACGATCACACAATCACCATCACACAATCACGATCACACAATCACGATCACACAGTCACTATCACACAATCACAATCACACAATCACAATATCACAATCGCAATCACACAATCACAATAACACAATCAGACAATCACACAATCACACAATCACACAATCACACAATCACGATCACACAATCATGATCACACAATCACGATCACACAATCACGATCACACAATGACGATCACACAATCACAATCACACAATCAAGGTCACACAATGACGATCACACCATCACCATCACACAATCACGACCACACAATCACGATCACACAATCACGATCACACAATCACGTTCACACAATAACAAACACACAGTCGCGATCGCTTGATCACGATCACACAATCACGTTCACACAATAACAAACACACAGTCGCGATCGCTTGATCACGATCACACAATCATGATCACACAGTCACGATCACACAATCACAATCACACAATCACAATGTCACAATCGCAATCACACAATCACAATAACACAATCAGACAATCACACAATCACACAATCACACAATCACACAATCACACAATCACGATAACACAATCATGATCACACAATCACGATCACACAATCACGATCACACAATCACGATCACACAATCACGATCACACAATCGCCATCACACAATCACGATCACTCAATCACAATCACACAATCACGACCACTCAATCACAATCACACAATCACAAACACACAGTCGCGATCACTCGATCACGATCACAAAGTCACGATCACACAATCACGATCACACGATCACGATCACACAATCGTTATCACACAATCACGATCACACAATCACCATCACACAATCAAGGCCACACAATGACGATCACACAATCACCATCACACAATCACAATCACACAATCACAATCACACAATCACACTGTCACAATCCCACAATCACGATCACATAATCACGATCACACAGTCACGATCACACGATCACGATCACACAATAACAATCACACAATCACAATCACACAATCACGAGCACACAATCACGATCACACAATCACGATCACACAATCACGATCACACAATCACGATCACACAATCACGATCACACAATCACGACCACTCAATCACGATCACACAATCACGATCACACAATCACAATCACACAATCACAATCACACAATCAAAATCACACAATCACAATCACACAATCAAGGTCACACAATGACGATCACACAATCACCATCACACAATCTCGACCACACAATCACGATCACACAATCACGATCACACAATCACGTTCACACAATCACAAACACAAAGTCGCGATCACTCGATCACGATCACACAATCACGATCACACAATCACGATCACACAATCACGATCACTCAATCACAATCACACAATCACAAACACACAGTCGCGATCACACGATCACGATCACACGATAACGATCACACGATCACGATCACACAATCACAATCAGACAATCGTTATCACACAATCACGATCACACAATCACGATCACACAATCACAATCACACAATCACACAATCAAGGTCACACAATGACGATCACACAATCACCATCACACAATCACGATCACACAATCACAATCACACAATCACGATCACACAATCACGATCACACAATCACGATCACACAAACACGATCACACGATCACAATCACACAATCACAAACACACAGTCGCGATCACACGATCACGATCACACGATCACGATCACACAATCACAATCACACAATCAAGGTCACACAATGACGATCACACCATCACCATCACACAACCACGACCACCCAACCACGATCACACAATCACGATCACACAATCACGATCACACAATCACGATCACACAATCACAATCACACAATCACAATCACACAATCACACAATCACAATCACACAATCACAATCACACAATCACAATCACACAATCACACAATCACAATCACACAATCACAATCACACAACCACAATCACACAATCACAATCACAATCACGATCACACAGTCACGAACACACCATCACGATCACACAATCAAGGTCACACTATGACGACCACACAATCACCATCACACAATCACGATCAGACAATCACAATCACACAATCACGATCACACAATCACGATCACACAATCACAATCACACAATCAAGGTCACACAATGACGATCACACCATCACCATCACACAATCACGACCACACAATCGCGATCACACAATCACGATCACACAATCACGTTCACACAATCACAAACACACAGTCGCGATCACTCGATCACGATCACACGATCACGATCACACAATCACAATCACACAATCAAGGTCACACAATGACGATCACACCATCACCATCACACAATCACGACCACTCAATCACGATCACACAATCACGATCACACAATCACGATCACACAATCACGTTCACACAATCACAAACACAGAGTCGCGATCACACGATCACGATCACACAACCACGATCACACAGTCACGATCACACAATCACGATCACACAGTCACGATCACACAATCAGAGTCACACAATCACAATCACACAACCACAATCACACAATCACACAGTCACAATCCCAGAATCACGACCACACAGTCACGATCACACAATCACAATCATACTATCACAATCACACAATCACATTAACACAATCAGACAATCACACAGTCACACAATCACGATCACACAATCACGATCACACAATCACGATCACACAATCACGATCACACAATCACGATCACACAATCACGATCACACAATCACGATCACACAATCACGATCACACAATCACGATCACACAATCACAATCACACAATCACAATCACGCAATCAAAATCACACAATCACAATCACACAATCAAGGTCACACAATCACGATCACACAATCACCATCACACAATCTCGACCACACAATCACGATCACACAATCACGTTCACACAATCACAAACACACAGTCGCGATCACTCGATCACGATCACACAATCACGATCACACAATCACGGTCACTCAATCACAATCACACAATCGTTATCACACAATCACGATCACACAATCACGATCACACAATCACAATCACACAATCACAATCACACAATCAAGGTCACACAATGACGATCACACAATCACCATCACACAATCACGATCACTCAATCACAATCACACAATCACAAACACACAGTCGCGATCACACGATCACGATCACACAATCACAGTCACACAATCACAATCACACAATCACAATCACAATCACGATCACAAAGTCACGATCACACAATCACGATCACACGATCACGATCACACAATCACAATCACACAATCGTTATCACACAATCACGATCACACAATCACCATCACACAATCAAGGCCACACAATGACGATCACACAATCACCATCACACAATCACAATCACACAATCACACTGTCACAATCCCACAATCACGATCACATAATCACGATCACACAGTCACGATCACACGATCACGATCACACAATAACAATCACACAATCACGAGCACGCAATCACGATCACACAATCACGATCACACAATCACGATCACACAACCACGATCACACAACCACGATCACACAATCACGATCACACAATCACGATCACACAATCACGATCACACAATCACGATCACACAATCACGATCACACAATCACAATCACACAATCACAATCACACAATCACAATCACACAATCACGATCACACAATCACAATCACACAATCACAATCACACAATCACGTTCACACAATCACAAACACAGAGTCGCGATCACACGATCACGATCACACAATCACAATCACACAGTCAACGCCACACAATGACGATCACACAATCACCATCACACAATCTCGACCACACAATCACGATCCCACAATCACGATCACACAATGACGATCACACAATCACGATCACACAATCACGATCACACAATCACCATCACACAATCAAGGCCACACAATGACGATCACACAATCACCATCACACAATCACAATCACACAATCACGATCACACAATCACGATCACACAATCACGATCACACAATCACGATCACACAATCACGATCTCACAATCACGATCACACAATCACGATCACACAATCACGATCACACAATCACGATCACACAATCACGATCACACAATCACGATCACACAATCACCATCACACAATCACGATCACACAATCACGATCACACAATCACGATCACACAATCACGATCACACAATCACGATCACACAATCACGATCACACAACCACGATCACACAACCACGATCACACAATCACGATCACACAATCACGATCACACAATCACGATCACACAATCACGATCACACAATCACGATCACACAATCACAATCACACAATCACAATCACACAATCACAATCACACAATCACAATCACACAATCACAATCACACAATCACAATCACGATCACACAGTCACGAACACACCATCACGATCACACAATCAAGGTCACACAATGACGATCACACCATCACCATCACACAATCACGACCACACAATCACGATCACACAATCACGTTCACACAATCACAAACACACAGTCGCGATCACTCGATCACGATCACACAATCACGATCACACAATCACGATCACACAATCACAATCACACAATCACAATATCACAATCGCAATCACGCAATCACAATATCACAATCAGACAATCACACAATCACACAATCACACAATCACACAATCACGCTCACACTATCACGATCACACAATCACGATCACACAATCACGATCACACAATCACGATCACACAATCACGATCACACAATCACGATCACACAATCACGATCACACAATCACCATCACACAATCACCATCACACAATCACAATCACACAATCAAGGTCACACAATGACGATCACACAATCACCATCACACAATCACGACCACTCAATCACGATCACACAATCACGATCACACAATCACGATCACACAATCACGATCACACAATCACGATCACACAATCACAATCACACAATCAAGGTCACACAATGACGATCACACAATCACCATCACACAATCACGATCACACAATCACAAACACACAGTCGCGATCACACGATCACGATCACACAATCACGATCACACAGTCACGATCACACAATCACAATCACACAATCACGATCACACAATCACAATCACAATCACGATCACACAGTCACGATCACACCATCACGATCACACGATCACCATCACACAATCACGATCACACAATCACAATCACACAATGACGATCACACCATCACCATCACACAATCACAACCACACAATCACGATCACACAATCACGATCACACAATCACGATCATACAATCACGTTCACACAATAACAAACACACAGTCGCGATCACTCGATCACGATCACACAATCAAGATCACATAATCACGATCACACAATCACGATCACACAATCACGATCACACAATCACGATCACACTATCACGATCACACAATCACAGTCACACAATCACAATCACACAATCACAATCACAATCACGATCACACAGTCACGATCACACAATCACGATCACACGATCACGATCACACAATCACAATCACACAATCGTTATCACACAATCACGATCACACAATCACCATCACACAATCAAGGCCACACAATGACGATCACACAATCACCATCACACAATCACAATCACACAATCACGATCACACAATCACGATCACACAATCACGATCACACAATCACAATCACACAATCACGATCACACAATCACAATCACACAATCACAATCACAAAATCACAATCACACAATCACAATCACACAATCACAATCACACAATCACAATCACGATCACACAGTCACGAACACACCATCACGATCACACAATCAAGGTCACACAATGACGATCACACCATCACCATCACACAATCACGACCACACAATCACGATCACACAATCACGATCACACAATCACGTTCACACAATCACAAACACACAGTCGCGATCACTCGATCACGATCACACAATCACGATCACACAATCACGAACACACAATCACGATCACACAATCACAATCACACAATCACAATATCACAATCGCAATCACACAATCACAATATCACAATCAGACAATCACACAATCACGCTCACACTATCACGATCACACAATCACGATCACACAATCACGATCACACAATCACGATCACACAATCACGATCACACAATCACGATCACACAATCACGATCACACAATCACCATCACACAATCACCATCACACAATCACAATCACACAATCAAGGTCACACAATGACGATCACACAATCACCATCACACAATCACGACCACACAATCAGGATCACACAATCACGATCACACAATCACGTTCACACAATCACAAACACACAGTCGCGTTCACTCGATCACGATCACACAATCACGATCACACAATCACGATCACACAAACACGATCACACGATCACAATCACACAATCACAAACACACAGTCGCGATCACACGATCACGATCACACGATCACGATCACACGATCACGATCACACGATCGCGATCACACGATCACGATCGCACGATCACGATCACACGATCACGATCACACAATCACAATCACACAATCAAGGTCACACAATGACGATCACACCATCACCATCACACAACCACGACCACACAATCACGATCACACAATCACGATCACACAATCACGATCACACAATCACGATCACACGATCACGATCACACGATCACGATCACACAATCACAATCACACAATCAAGGTCACACAATGACGATCACACAATCACCATCACACAATCACGATCACACAATCACAAACACACAGTCGCGATCACTCGATCACGATCACACAATCACGATCACACAGTCACTATCACACAATCACAATCACACAATCACAATATCACAATCGCAATCACAGAATCACAATAACACAATCAGACAATCACACAATCACACAATCACACAGTCACACAATCACGATCACACAATCATGATCACACAATCACGATCACACAATCACGATCACACAATCACGATCACACAATCACAATCACACAATCAAGGTCACACAATGACGATCACACAATCACCATCACACAATCACGATCACACAATCACGATCACACAATCACGATCACACAATCACAAACACACAGTCGCGATCACACGATCACGATCACACAATCACGATCACACAGTCACGATCACACAATCACAATCACACAATCACGATCACACAATCACAATCACAATCACGATCACACAGTCACGATCACACCATCACGATCACACGATCACCATCACACAATCACGATCACACAATCACAATCACACAATGACGATCACACCATCACCATCACACAATCACGACCACACAATCACGATCACACAATCACGATCACACAATCACGTTCACACAATAACAAACACACAGTCGCGATCACTCGATCACGATCACACAATCATGATCACACAGTCACGATCACACAATCACAATCACACAATCACAATGTCACAATCGCAATCACACAATCACAATAACACAATCAGACAATCACACAATCACACAATCACACAATCACGATCACACAATCATGATCACACAATCACGATCACACAATCACGATCACACAATCACGATCACACAATCACCATCACACAATCACGATCAGAAAATCACAATCACACAATCACGATCACACAATCACGATCACACAATCACAATCACACAATCAAGGTCACACAATGACGATCACACCATCACCATCACACAATCACGACCACACAATCGCGATCACACAATCACGATCACACAATCACGTTCACACAATCACAAACACACAGTCGCGATCACTCGATCACGATCACACGATCACGATCACACAATCACAATCACACAATCAAGGTCACACAATGACGATCACACCATCACCATCACACAATCACGACCACTCAATCACGATCACACAATCACGATCACACAATCACGATCACACAATCACGTTCACACAATCACAAACACAGAGTCGCGATCACACGATCACGATCACACAACCACGATCACACAGTCACGATCACACAATCACGATCACACAGTCACGATCACACAATCAGAGTCACACAATCACAATCACACAACCACAATCACACAATCACACAGTCACAATCCCACAATCACGACCACACAGTCACGATCACACAATCACAATCATACTATCACAATCACACAATCACATTAACACAATCAGACAATCACACAGTCACACAATCACGATCACACAATCACGATCACACAATCACGATCACACAATCACGATCACACAATCACGATCACACAATCACAATCACACAATCACAATCACACAATCAAAATCACACAATCACAATCACACAATCATGGTCACACAATGACGATCACACAATCACCATCACACAATCTCGACCACACAATCACGATCACACAATCACGTTCACACAATCACAAACACACAGTCGCGATCACTCGATCACGATCACACAATCACGATCACACAATCACGATCACTCAATCACAATCACACAATCGTTATCACACAATCACGATCACACAATCACGATCACACAATCACAATCACACAATCACAATCACACAATCAAGGTCACACAATGACGATCACACAATCACCATCACACAATCACGATCACTCAATCACAATCACACAATCACAAACACACAGTCGCGATCACACGATCACGATCACACAATCACAGTCACACAATCACAATCACACAATCACAATCACAATCACGATCACAAAGTCACGATCACACAATCACGATCACACAATCGTTATCACACAATCACGATCACACAATCACCATCACACAATCAAGGCCACACAATGACGATCACACAATCACCATCACACAATCACAATCACACAATCACACTGTCACAATCCCACAATCACGATCACATAATCACGATCACACAGTCACGATCACACGATCACGATCACACAATAACAATCACACAATCACAATCACACAATCACGAGCACACAATCACGATCACACAATCACGATCACACAATCACGATCACACAATCACGATCACACAATCACGATCACACAATCACGATCACACAATCACGATCACACAATCACGATCACACAATCACGATCACACAATCACGATCACACAATCACGATCACACAACCACGATCACACAATCACGATCACACAATCACGATCACACAATCACGATCACACAATCTCAATCACACAATCACAATCACACAATCACACAATCACAATCACACAATCACAATCACACAATCACAATCACACAATCACAATCACACAATCACAATCACACAATCACAATCACACAATCACAATCACACAATCACAATCACACAATCACAATCACACCATCACAATCACAATCACGATCACACAGTCACGAACACACCATCACGATCACACAATCAAGGTCACACAATGACGATCACACAATCACCATCACACAATCACGATCAGACAATCACAATCACACAATCACGATCACACAATCACGATCACACAATCACAATCACACAATCAAAGTCACACAATGACGATCACACCATCACCATCACACAATCACGACCACACAATCACGATCACACAATCACGATCACACAATCACGTTCACACAATCACAAACACACAGTCGCGATCACTCGATCACGATCACACGATCACGATCACACAATCACAATCACACAATCACGATCACACAATCACGATCACACAATCACGATCACACAAACACGATCACACGATCACAATCACACAATCACAAACACACAGTCGCGATCACACGATCACGATCACACGATCACGATCACACGATCACGATCACACGATCGCGATCACACGATCGCGATCACACGATCACGATCACACGATCACGATCACACAGTCACAATCACACAATCAAGGTCACACAATGACGATCACACCATCACCATCACACACTCACGACCACACAATCACGATCACACAATCACGATCACACAATCACAATCACGCAATCACAATCACACAATCACAATCACACAATCACAATCACACAATCACAATCACACAATCACAATCACACAATCACAATCACACAATCACAATCACACAATCACAATCACACAATCACAATCACACAATCACAATCACACAATCACAATCACACAATCACAATCACACAATCACAATCACACAATCACAATCACACAATCACGTTCACACAATCACAAACACAGAGTCGCGATCACACAATCACGATCACACAATCACGATCACACAATCACAATCACGCAATCACAATCACACAATCACGATCACACAATCACGATCATACAATCACGTTCACACAATAACAAACACACAGTCGCGATCACTCGATCACGATCACACAATCAAGATCACATAATCACGATCACACAATCACGATCACACAATCACGATCACACAATCACGATCACACTATCACGATCACACAATCACAGTCACACAATCACAATCACACAATCACAATCACAATCACGATCACACAGTCACGATCACACAATCACGATCACACGATCACGATCACACAATCACAATCACACAATCGTTATCACACAATCACGATCACACAATCACCATCACACAATCAAGGCCACACAATGACGATCACACAATCACCATCACACAATCACAATCACACAATCACGATCACACAATCACGATCACACAATCACGATCACACAATCACAATCACACAATCACGATCACACAATCACAATCACACAATCACAATCACACAATCACAATCACACAATCACAATCACACAATCACAATCACACAATCACAATCACGATCACACAGTCACGAACACACCATCACGATCACACAATCAAGGTCACACAATGACGATCACACCATCACCATCACACAATCACGACCACACAATCACGATCACACAATCACGATCACACAATCACGTTCACACAATCACAAACACACAGTCGCGATCACTCGATCACGATCACACAATCACGATCACACAATCACGAACACACAATCACGATCACACAATCACAATCTCACAATCACACAATCACAATATCACAATCGCAATCACACAATCACAATATCACAATCAGACAATCACACAATCACGCTCACACTATCACGATCACACAATCACGATCACACAATCACGATCACACAATCACGATCACACAATCACGATCACACAATCACGATCACACAATCACGATCACACAATCACCATCACACAATCACCATCACACAATCACAATCACACAATCAAGGTCACACAATGACGATCACACAATCACCATCACACAATCACGACCACACAATCAGGATCACACAATCACGATCACACAATCACGTTCACACAATCACAAACACACAGTCGCGTTCACTCGATCACGATCACACAATCACGATCACACAATCACGATCACACAAACACGATCACACGATCACAATCACACAATCACAAACACACAGTCGCGATCACACGATCACGATCACACGATCACGATCACACGATCACGATCACACGATCGCGATCACACGATCACGATCGCACGATCACGATCACACGATCACGATCACACAATCACAATCACACAATCAAGGTCACACAATGACGATCACACCATCACCATCACACAACCACGACCACACAATCACGATCACACAATCACGATCACACAATCACGATCACACAATCACGATCACACGATCACGATCACACGATCACGATCACACAATCACAATCACACAATCAAGGTCACACAATGACGATCACACAATCACCATCACACAATCACGATCACACAATCACAAACACACAGTCGCGATCACTCGATCACGATCACACAATCACGATCACACAATCACCATCACACAATCACGATCAGAAAATCACAATCACACAATCACGATCACACAATCACGATCACACAATCACAATCACACAATCAAGGTCACACAATGACGATCACACCATCACCATCACACAATCACGACCACTCAATCACGATCACACAATCACGATCACACAATCACGATCACACAATCACGTTCACACAATCACAAACACAGAGTCGCGATCACACGATCACGATCACACAACCACGATCACACAGTCACAATCACACAATCACGATCACACAGTCACGATCACACAATCACGATCACACAATCACGATCACACTATCACGATCACACAATCACAGTCACACAATCACAATCACACAATCACAATCACAATCACGATCACACAGTCACGATCACACAATCACGATCACACGATCACGATCACACAATCACAATCACACAATCGTTATCACACAATCACGATCACACAATCACCATCACACAATCAAGGCCACACAATGACGATCACACAATCACCATCACACAATCACAATCACACAATCACGATCACACAATCACGATCACACAATCACGATCACACAATCACAATCACACAATCACGATCACACAATCACAATCACACAATCACAATCACACAATCACAATCACACAATCACAATCACACAATCACAATCACACAATCACAATCACGATCACACAGTCACGAACACACCATCACGATCACACAATCAAGGTCACACAATGACGATCACACCATCACCATCACACAATCACGACCACACAATCACGATCACACAATCACGATCACACAATCACGTTCACACAATCACAAACACACAGTCGCGATCACTCGATCACGATCACACAATCACGATCACACAATCACGAACACACAATCACGATCACACAATCACAATCTCACAATCACACAATCACAATATCACAATCGCAATCACACAATCACAATATCACAATCAGACAATCACACAATCACGCTCACACTATCACGATCACACAATCACGATCACACAATCACGATCACACAATCACGATCACACAATCACGATCACACAATCACGATCACACAATCACGATCACACAATCACCATCACACAATCACCATCACACAATCACAATCACACAATCAAGGTCACACAATGACGATCACACAATCACCATCACACAATCACGACCACACAATCAGGATCACACAATCACGATCACACAATCACGTTCACACAATCACAAACACACAGTCGCGTTCACTCGATCACGATCACACAATCACGATCACACAATCACGATCACACAAACACGATCACACGATCACAATCACACAATCACAAACACACAGTCGCGATCACACGATCACGATCACACGATCACGATCACACGATCACGATCACACGATCGCGATCACACGATCACGATCGCACGATCACGATCACACGATCACGATCACACAATCACAATCACACAATCAAGGTCACACAATGACGATCACACCATCACCATCACACAACCACGACCACACAATCACGATCACACAATCACGATCACACAATCACGATCACACAATCACGATCACACGATCACGATCACACGATCACGATCACACAATCACAATCACACAATCAAGGTCACACAATGACGATCACACAATCACCATCACACAATCACGATCACACAATCACAAACACACAGTCGCGATCACTCGATCACGATCACACAATCACGATCACACAATCACCATCACACAATCACGATCAGAAAATCACAATCACACAATCACGATCACACAATCACGATCACACAATCACAATCACACAATCAAGGTCACACAATGACGATCACACCATCACCATCACACAATCACGACCACTCAATCACGATCACACAATCACGATCACACAATCACGATCACACAATCACGTTCACACAATCACAAACACAGAGTCGCGATCACACGATCACGATCACACAACCACGATCACACAGTCACAATCACACAATCACGATCACACAGTCACGATCACACAATCAGAGTCACACAATCACAATCACACAACCACAATCACACAATCACACAGTCACAATCCCACAATCACGACCACACAGTCACGATCACACAATCACAATCATACTATCACAATCACACAATCACATTAACACAATCAGACAATCACACAGTCACACAATCACGATCACACAATCACGATCACACAATCACGATCACACAATCACGATCACACAATCACGATCACACAATCACGATCACACAATCACGATCACACAATCACAATCACACAATCACAATCACACAATCAAAATCACACAATCACAATCACACAATCAAGGTCACACAATGACGATCACACAATCACCATCACACAATCTCGACCACACAATCACGATCACACAATCACGTTCACACAATCACAAACACACAGTCGCGATCACTCGATCACGATCACACAATCACGATCACACAATCACGATCACTCAATCACAATCACACAATCGTTATCACACAATCACGATCACACAATCACGATCACACAATCACAATCACACAATCACAATCACACAATCAAGGTCACACAATGACGATCACACAATCACCATCACACAATCACGATCACTCAATCACAATCACACAATCACAAACACACAGTCGCGATCACACGATCACGATCACACAATCACAGTCACACAATCACAATCACACAATCACAATCACAATCACGATCACAAAGTCACGATCACACAATCACGATCACACAATCGTTATCACACAATCACGATCACACAATCACCATCACACAATCAAGGCCACACAATGACGATCACACAATCACCATCACACAATCACAATCACACAATCACACTGTCACAATCCCACAATCACGATCACATAATCACGATCACACAGTCACGATCACACGATCACGATCACACAATAACAATCACACAATCACAATCACACAATCACGAGCACACAATCACGATCACACAATCACGATCACACAATCACGATCACACAATCACGATCACACAATCACGATCACACAATCACGATCACACAATCACGATCACACAATCACGATCACACAATCACGATCACACAATCACGATCACACAATCACGATCACACAACCACGATCACACAATCACGATCACACAATCACGATCACACAATCTCAATCACACAATCACAATCACACAATCACACAATCACAATCACACAATCACAATCACACAATCACAATCACACAATCACAATCACACAATCACAATCACACAATCACAATCACACAATCACAATCACACAATCACAATCACACAATCACAATCACACCATCACAATCACAATCACGATCACACAGTCACGAACACACCATCACGATCACACAATCAAGGTCACACAATGACGATCACACAATCACCATCACACAATCACGATCAGACAATCACAATCACACAATCACGATCACACAATCACGATCACACAATCACAATCACACAATCAAAGTCACACAATGACGATCACACCATCACCATCACACAATCACGACCACACAATCACGATCACACAATCACGATCACACAATCACGTTCACACAATCACAAACACACAGTCGCGATCACTCGATCACGATCACACGATCACGATCACACAATCACAATCACACAATCACGATCACACAATCACGATCACACAATCACGATCACACAAACACGATCACACGATCACAATCACACAATCACAAACACACAGTCGCGATCACACGATCACGATCACACGATCACGATCACACGATCACGATCACACGATCGCGATCACACGATCGCGATCACACGATCACGATCACACGATCACGATCACACAGTCACAATCACACAATCAAGGTCACACAATGACGATCACACCATCACCATCACACACTCACGACCACACAATCACGATCACACAATCACGATCACACAATCACAATCACGCAATCACAATCACACAATCACAATCACACAATCACAATCACACAATCACAATCACACAATCACAATCACACAATCACAATCACACAATCACAATCACACAATCACAATCACACAATCACAATCACACAATCACAATCACACAATCACAATCACACAATCACAATCACACAATCACAATCACACAATCACGTTCACACAATCACAAACACAGAGTCGCGATCACACAATCACGATCACACAATCACGATCACACAATCACAATCACGCAATCACAATCACACAATCACGATCACACAATCACGATCATACAATCACGTTCACACAATAACAAACACACAGTCGCGATCACTCGATCACGATCACACAATCAAGATCACATAATCACGATCACACAATCACGATCACACAATCACGATCACACAATCACGATCACACTATCACGATCACACAATCACAGTCACACAATCACAATCACACAATCACAATCACAATCACGATCACACAGTCACGATCACACAATCACGATCACACGATCACGATCACACAATCACAATCACACAATCGTTATCACACAATCACGATCACACAATCACCATCACACAATCAAGGCCACACAATGACGATCACACAATCACCATCACACAATCACAATCACACAATCACGATCACACAATCACGATCACACAATCACGATCACACAATCACAATCACACAATCACGATCACACAATCACAATCACACAATCACAATCACACAATCACAATCACACAATCACAATCACACAATCACAATCACACAATCACAATCACGATCACACAGTCACGAACACACCATCACGATCACACAATCAAGGTCACACAATGACGATCACACCATCACCATCACACAATCACGACCACACAATCACGATCACACAATCACGATCACACAATCACGTTCACACAATCACAAACACACAGTCGCGATCACTCGATCACGATCACACAATCACGATCACACAATCACGAACACACAATCACGATCACACAATCACAATCACACAATCACAATATCACAATCGCAATCACACAATCACAATATCACAATCAGACAATCACACAATCACGCTCACACTATCACGATCACACAATCACGATCACACAATCACGATCACACAATCACGATCACACAATCACGATCACACAATCACGATCACACAATCACCATCACACAATCACCATCACACAATCACAATCACACAATCAAGGTCACACAATGACGATCACACAATCACCATCACACAATCACGACCACACAATCAGGATCACACAATCACGATCACACAATCACGTTCACACAATCACAAACACACAGTCGCGTTCACTCGATCACGATCACACAATCACGATCACACAATCACGATCACACAAACACGATCACACGATCACAATCACACAATCACAAACACACAGTCGCGATCACACGATCACGATCACACGATCACGATCACACGATCACGATCACACGATCGCGATCACACGATCACGATCGCACGATCACGATCACACGATCACGATCACACAATCACAATCACACAATCAAGGTCACACAATGACGATCACACCATCACCATCACACAACCACGACCACACAATCACGATCACACAATCACGATCACACAATCACGATCACACAATCACGATCACACGATCACGATCACACGATCACGATCACACAATCACAATCACACAATCAAGGTCACACAATGACGATCACACAATCACCATCACACAATCACGATCACACAATCACAAACACACAGTCGCGATCACTCGATCACGATCACACAATCACGATCACACAGTCACTATCACACAATCACAATCACACAATCACAATATCACAATCGCAATCACAGAATCACAATAACACAATCAGACAATCACACAATCACACAATCACACAGTCACACAATCACGATCACACAATCATGATCACACAATCACGATCACACAATCACGATCACACAATCACGATCACACAATCACAATCACACAATCAAGGTCACACAATGACGATCACACAATCACCATCACACAATCACGATCACACAATCACGATCACACAATCACGATCACACAATCACAAACACACAGTCGCGATCACACGATCACGATCACACAATCACGATCACACAGTCACGATCACACAATCACAATCACACAATCACGATCACACAATCACAATCACAATCACGATCACACAGTCACGATCACACCATCACGATCACACGATCACCATCACACAATCACGATCACACAATCACAATCACACAATGACGATCACACCATCACCATCACACAATCACGACCACACAATCACGATCACACAATCACGATCACACAATCACGTTCACACAATAACAAACACACAGTCGCGATCACTCGATCACGATCACACAATCATGATCACACAGTCACGATCACACAATCACAATCACACAATCACAATGTCACAATCGCAATCACACAATCACAATAACACAATCAGACAATCACACAATCACACAATCACACAATCACGATCACACAATCATGATCACACAATCACGATCACACAATCACGATCACACAATCACGATCACACAATCACGATCACACAATCACCATCACACAATCACGATCAGACAATCACAATCACACAATCACGATCACACAATCACGATCACACAATCACAATCACACAATCAAGGTCACACAATGACGATCACACCATCACCATCACACAATCACGACCACACAATCGCGATCACACAATCACGATCACACAATCACGTTCACACAATCACAAACACACAGTCGCGATCACTCGATCACGATCACACGATCACGATCACACAATCACAATCACACAATCAAGGTCACACAATGACGATCACACCATCACCATCACACAATCACGACCACTCAATCACGATCACACAATCACGATCACACAATCACGATCACACAATCACGTTCACACAATCACAAACACAGAGTCGCGATCACACGATCACGATCACACAACCACGATCACACAGTCACGATCACACAATCACGATCACACAGTCACGATCACACAATCAGAGTCACACAATCACAATCACACAACCACAATCACACAATCACACAGTCACAATCCCACAATCACGACCACACAGTCACGATCACACAATCACAATCATACTATCACAATCACACAATCACATTAACACAATCAGACAATCACACAGTCACACAATCACGATCACACAATCACGATCACACAATCACGATCACACAATCACGATCACACAATCACGATCACACAATCACGATCACACAATCACGATCTCACAATCACAATCACACAATCACAATCACACAATCAAAATCACACAATCACAATCACACAATCAAGGTCACACAATGACGATCACACAATCACCATCACACAATCTCGACCACACAATCACGATCACACAATCACGTTCACACAATCACAAACACACAGTCGCGATCACTCGATCACGATCACACAATCACGATCACACAATCACGATCACTCAATCACAATCACACAATCGTTATCACACAATCACGATCACACAATCACGATCACACAATCACAATCACACAATCACAATCACACAATCAAGGTCACACAATGACGATCACACAATCACCATCACACAATCACGATCACTCAATCACAATCACACAATCACAAACACACAGTCGCGATCACACGATCACGATCACACAATCACAGTCACACAATCACAATCACACAATCACAATCACAATCACGATCACAAAGTCACGATCACACAATCACGATCACACAATCGTTATCACACAATCACGATCACACAATCACCATCACACAATCAAGGCCACACAATGACGATCACACAATCACCATCACACAATCACAATCACACAATCACACTGTCACAATCCCACAATCACGATCACATAATCACGATCACACAGTCACGATCACACGATCACGATCACACAATAACAATCACACAATCACAATCACACAATCACGAGCACACAATCACGATCACACAATCACGATCACACAATCACGATCACACAATCACGATCACACAATCACGATCACACAATCACGATCACACAATCACGATCACACAATCACGATCACACAATCACGATCACACAACCACGATCACACAATCACGATCACACAATCACGATCACACAATCACGATCACACAATCTCAATCACACAATCACAATCACACAATCACACAATCACAATCACACAATCACAATCACACAATCACAATCACACAATCACAATCACACAAACACAATCACACAATCACAATCACACAATCACAATCACACAATCACAATCACACAATCACAATCACACAATCACAATCACACAATCACAATCACACCATCACAATCACAATCACGATCACACAGTCACGAACACACCATCACGATCACACAATCAAGGTCACACAATGACGATCACACAATCACCATCACACAATCACGATCAGACAATCACAATCACACAATCACGATCACACAATCACGATCACACAATCACAATCACACAATCAAAGTCACACAATGACGATCACACCATCACCATCACACAATCACGACCACACAATCACGATCACACAATCACGATCACACAATCACGTTCACACAATCACAAACACACAGTCGCGATCACTCGATCACGATCACACGATCACGATCACACAATCGCAATCACACAATCACGATCACACAATCACGATCATACAATCACGATCACACAAACACGATCACACGATCACAATCACACAATCACAAACACACAGTCGCGATCACACGATCACGATCACACGATCACGATCACACGATCACGATCACACGATCGCGATCACACGATCGCGATCACACGATCACGATCACACGATCACGATCACACAGTCACAATCACACAATCAAGGTCACACAATGACGATCACACCATCACCATCACACACTCACGACCACACAATCACGATCACACAATCACGATCACACAATCACAATCACGCAATCACAATCACACAATCACAATCACACAATCACAATCACACAATCACAATCACACAATCACAATCACACAATCACAATCACACAATCACAATAACACAATCACAATCACACAATCACAATCACACAATCACAATCACACAATCACGTTCACACAATCACAAACACAGAGTCGCGATCACACGATCACGATCACACAATCACAATCACACAGTCAACGCCACTCAATGACGATCACACAATCACCATCACACAATCTCGACCACACAATCACGATCCCACAATCACGATCCCACAATCACGATCACACAATCACGATCACACAATCACGATCACACAATCACCATCACACAATCAAGGCCACACAATGACGATCACACAATCACCATCACACAATCACAATCACACAATCACGATCACACAATCACGATCACACAATCACGATCACACAATCACGATCACACAATCACGATCACACAATCACGATCACACAATCACGATCACACAATCACGATCACACAATCACGATCACACAATCACGATCACACAATCACGATCACACAATCACGATCACACAATCACGATCACACAATCACGATCACACAATCACGATCACACAACCACGATCACACAACCACGATCACACAATCACGATCACACAATCACGATCACACAATCACGATCACACAATCACGATCACACAATCACGATCACACAATCACGATCACACAATCACAATCACACAATCACAATCACACAATCAAAATCACACAATCACAATCACACAATCAAGGTCACACAATGACGATCACACAATCACCATCACACAATCTCGACCACACAATCACGATCACACAATCACGTTCACACAATCACAAACACACAGTCGCGATCACTCGATCACGATCACACAATCACGATCACACAATCACGATCACTCAATCACAATCACACAATCGTTATCACACAATCACGATCACACAATCACGATCACACAATCACAATCACACAATCACAATCACACAATCAAGGTCACACAATGACGATCACACAATCACCATCACACAATCACGATCACTCAATCACAATCACACAATCACAAACACACAGTCGCGATCACACGATCACGATCACACAATCACAGTCACACAATCACAATCACACAATCACAATCACAATCACGATCACAAAGTCACGATCACACAATCACGATCACACAATCGTTATCACACAATCACGATCACACAATCACCATCACACAATCAAGGCCACACAATGACGATCACACAATCACCATCACACAATCACAATCACACAATCACACTGTCACAATCCCACAATCACGATCACATAATCACGATCACACAGTCACGATCACACGATCACGATCACACAATAACAATCACACAATCACAATCACACAATCACGAGCACACAATCACGATCACACAATCACGATCACACAATCACGATCACACAATCACGATCACACAATCACGATCACACAATCACGATCACACAATCACGATCACACAATCACGATCACACAATCACGATCACACAATCACGATCACACAATCACGATCACACAACCACGATCACACAATCACGATCACACAATCACGATCACACAATCACGATCACACAATCTCAATCACACAATCACAATCACACAATCACACAATCACAATCACACAATCACAATCACACAATCACAATCACACAATCACAATCACACAATCACAATCACACAATCACAATCACACAATCACAATCACACAATCACAATCACACAATCACAATCACACCATCACAATCACAATCACGATCACACAGTCACGAACACACCATCACGATCACACAATCAAGGTCACACAATGACGATCACACAATCACCATCACACAATCACGATCACACAATCACGATCACACAATCACGATCACAAAGTCACGATCACACAATCACGATCACACAATCACAATCACACAATCACGATCACACAATCACGATCACACAATCACGATCACACAAACACGATCACACGATCACAATCACACAATCACAAACACACAGTCGCGATCACACGATCACGATCACACGATCACGATCACACGATCGCGATCACACGATCACGATCGCACGATCACGATCACACGATCACGATCACACAATCACAATCACACAATCAAGGTCACACAATGACGATCACACCATCACCATCACACAACCACGACCACACAATCACGATCACACAATCACGATCACACAATCACGATCACACAATCACGATCACACGATCACGATCACACGATCACGATCACACAATCACAATCACACAATCAAGGTCACACAATGACGATCACACAATCACCATCACACAATCACGATCACACAATCACAAACACACAGTCGCGATCACTCGATCACGATCACACAATCACGATCACACAGTCACTATCACACAATCACAATCACACAATCACAATATCACAATCGCAATCACAGAATCACAATAACACAATCAGACAATCACACAATCACACAATCACACAGTCACACAATCACGATCACACAATCATGATCACACATTCACGATCACACAATCACGATCACACAATCACGATCACACAATCACAATCACACAATCAAGGTCACACAAAGACGATCACACAATCACCATCACACAATCACGATCACACAATCACGATCACACAATCACGATCACACAATCACAAACACACAGTCGCGATCACACGATCACGATCACACAATCACGATCACACAGTCACGATCACACAATCACAATCACACAATCACGATCACACAATCACAATCACAATCACGATCACACAGTCACGATCACACCATCACGATCACACGATCACCATCACACAATCACGATCACACAATCACAATCACACAATGACGATCACACCATCACCATCACACAATCACGACCACACAATCACGATCACACAATCACGATCACACAATCACGTTCACACAATAACAAACACACAGTCGCGATCACTCGATCACGATCACACAATCATGATCACACAGTCACGATCACACAATCACAATCACACAATCACAATGTCACAATCGCAATCACACAATCACAATAACACAATCAGACAATCACACAATCACACAATCACACAATCACGATCACACAATCATGATCACACAATCACGATCACACAATCACGATCACACAATCACGATCACACAATCACGATCACACAATCACCATCACACAATCACGATCACTCAATCACAATCACACAATCACGATCACTCAATCACAATCACACAATCACAAACATACAGTCGCGATCACACGATCACGATCACACGATCACGATCACACGATCACGATCACACAATCACAATCACACAATCAACGCCACACAATGACGATCACACAATCACCATCACACAATCTCGACAACACAATCACGATCACACAATCACGATCACACAATCACGTTCACACAATCACAAACACACAGTCCCGACCACTCGATCACGATCACACAATCACAATCACACAGTCACGATCACAACAATCACAATCACACAATCACAATATCACAATCGCAATCACACAATCACAATAACACAATCAGACAATCACACAATCACACAATCACACAATCACACAATCACACAATCACGATCACACGATCACGATCACACGATCACGATCACACGATCGCGATCACAAGATCACGATCGCACGATCACGATCACACGATCACGATCACACAATCACAATCACACAATCAAGGTCACACAATGACGATCACACCATCACCATCACACAACCACGACCACACAATCACGATCACACAATCACGATCACACAATCACGATCACACAATCACGATCACACGATCACGATCACACGATCACGATCACACAATCACAATCACACAATCAAGGTCACACAATGACGATCACACAATCACCATCACACAATCACGATCACACAATCACAAACACACAGTCGCGATCACTCGATCACGATCACACAATCACGATCACACAGTCACTATCACACAATCACAATCACACAATCACAATATCACAATCGCAATCACACAATCACAATAACACAATCAGACAATCACACAATCACACAATCACACAATCACACAATCACGATCACACAATCATGATCACACAATCACGATCACACAATCACGATCACACAATCACGATCACACAATCACAATCACACAATCAAGGTCACACAATGACGATCACACAATCACCATCACACAATCACGATCACACAATCACGATCACACAATCACGATCACACAATCACAAACACACAGTCGCGATCACACGATCACGATCACACAATCACGATCACACAGTCACGATCACACAATCACAATCACACAATCACGATCACACAATCACAATCACAATCACGATCACACAGTCACGATCACACCATCACGATCACACGATCACCATCACACAATCACGATCACAAAATCACAATCACACAATGACGATCACACCATCACCATCACACAATCACGACCACACAATCACGATCACACAATCACGATCACACAATCACGTTCACACAATAACAAACACACAGTCGCGATCACCCGATCACGATCACACAATCATGATCACACAGTCACGATCACACAATCACAATCACACAATCACAATGTCACAATCGCAATCACACAATCACAATAACACAATCAGACAATCACACAATCACACAATCACACAATCACGATCACACAATCATGATCACACAATCACGATCACACAATCACGATCACCCAATCACGATCACACAATCACGATCACACAATCACCATCACACAATCACGATCACTCAATCACAATCACACAACCAACGCCACACAATGACGATCACACAATCACCATCACACAATCTCGACAACACAATCACGATCACACAATCACGATCACACAATCACGTTCACACAATCACAAACACACAGTCCCGACCACTCGATCACGATCACACAATCACGATCACACAGTCACGATCACACAATCACAATCACACAATCACAATATCACAATCGCAATCACACAATCACAATAACACAATCAGACAATCACACAATCACACAATCACACAATCACAATATCACAATCGCAATCACACAATCACAATAACACAATCAGACAATCACACAATCACACAATCACACAATCACACAATCACACAATCACGATCACACGATCACGATCACACGATCACGATCACACGATCACGATCACACGATCGCGATCACACGATCACGATCGCACGATCACGATCACACGATCACGATCACACAATCACAATCACACAATCAAGGTCACACAATGACGATCACACCATCACCATCACACAACCACGACCACACAATCACGATCACACAATCACGATGACACAATCACGATCACACGATCACGATCACACGATCACGATCACACAATCACAATCACACAATCAAGGACACACAATCACAATCATACAATCACAATCACACAATCACATTAACACCATCAGACAATCACACAGTCACACAATCACGATCACACAATCACGATCACACAATCACGAACACACAATCACGATCACACAATCACGATCACACAATCACGATCACACAGTCACAATCACACAATCACAATCACACAATCAAAATCACACAATCACAATCACACCATCAAGGTCACACAATGACGATCACACAATCACCATCACACAATCACGATCACACAATCACAATCACACAATCACGATCACACAATCACGATCACTCAATCACAATCACACAATCACAAACACACAGTCGCGATCACTCGATCACGATCACACGATCACGATCACACAATCACAATCACACAATCAAGGTCACACAATGACGATCACACCATCACCATCACACAATCACGACCACACAATCACGATCACACAATCACAATCACACAATCACAATATCACAATCGCAATCACACAATCACAATATCACAATCAGACAATCCCACAATCACACAATCACACAGTCACAATCCCACAATCACGATCACACAATCACGATCACACAATCACAATCACACAATCACAATCACACAATCACAATCACACAATCACACTGTCACAATCCCACAATCACGATCACATAATCACGATCACACAGTCACGATCACACGATCACGATCACACAATAACAATCACACAATCACAATCACACAATCACGAGCACACAATCACGATCACACAATCACCATCACACAATCACGATCACACAATCACGATCACACAATCACAATCACACAATCACGATCACACAATCACGATCACACAACCACGACCACACAATCACGATCACACAATCACGATCATACAATCACGTTCACACAATCGCAAACACACAGTCGCGATCACACTATCACGATCACACAATCACAGTCACACAATCACAATCACACAATCACAATCACAATCACGATCACACAGTCACGAACACACCATCACGATCACACAATCAAGGTCACACAATGACGATCACACAATCACCATCACAAAACCACGATCACTCAATCACAATCACACAATCACAAACACACAGTCGCGATCACACGATCACGATCACACAATCACAGTCACACAATCACCATCACACAATCAAGGCCACACAATGACGATCACACAATCACCATCACACAATCACAATCACACAATCACAATCACACAATCACAATCACACAATCACAATCACACAATCACACTGTCACAATCCCACAATCACGATCACATAATCACGATCACACAATCACGATCACACAATCACGATCACACAATCACGATCACACAATCACGATCACACAATCACGATCACACAATCACGATCACACAATCACGATCACACAATCACGATCACACAACCACGATCACACAATCACGATCACACAATCACGATCACACAATCACGATCACACAATCACGATCACACAATCACAATCACACAATCACACAATCACAATCACACAATCACAATCACACAATCACAATCACACAATCACAATCACACAATCACAATCACACAATCACAATCCCACAACCACAATCACACAATCGCAATCACAATCACGATCACACAGTCACGAACACACCATCACGATCACACAATCAAGGTCACACAATGACGATCACACAATCACCATCACACAATCACGATCAGACAATCACAATCACACAATCACGATCACACAATCACGATCACACAATCACAATCACACAATCAAGGTCACACAATGACGATCACACCATCACCATCACACAATCACGACCACACAATCACGATCACACAATCACGATCACACAATCACGTTCACACAATCACAAACACACAGTCGCGATCACTCGATCACGATCACACGATCACGATCACACAATCACAATCACACAATCAAGGTCACACAATGACGATCACACCATCACCATCACACAATCACGACCACTCAATCACGATCACACAATCACGATCACACAATCACGATCACACAATCACGATCACACAATCACGATCACACAATCACGATCACACAATCACGATCACACAATCACGATCACACAATCACGATCACACAATCACGATCACACAATCACAATCACACAATCACAATCACACAATCAAAATCACACAATCACAATCACACAATCAAGGTCACACAATGACGATCACACAATCACCATCACACAATCTCGACCACACAATCACGATCACACAATCGCGTTCACACAATCACAAACACACAGTCGCGATCACTCGATCACGATCACACAATCACGATCACACAATCACGATCACTCAATCACAATCACACAATCGTTATCACACAATCACGATCACACAATCACGATCACACAATCACAATCACATAATCACAATCACACAATCAAGGCCACACAATGACGATCACACAATCACCATCACACAATCACGATCACACAATCACAATCACACAATCACGATCACACAATCACGATCACACAATCACGATCACACAAACACGATCACACGATCGCAATCACACAATCACAAACACACAGTCGCGATCACACGATCACGATCACACGATCACGATCACACGATCACGATCACACGATCACGATCACACGATCGCGATCACACGATCACGATCACACGATCACGATCACACAATCACAATCACACAATCAAGGTCACGCAATGACGATCACATCATCACCATCACACAATCACGACCACACAATCACGATCACACAATCACGATCACACAATCACGATCACACAAACACGATCACACGATCACAATCACACAATCACAAACACACAGTCGCGATCACACGATCACGATCACACGATCACGATCACACGATCACGATCACACAATCACAATCACACAATCGTTATCACACAATCACGATCACACAATCACCATCACACAATCAAGGCCACACAATGACGATCACACAATCACCATCACACAATCACGACCACACAATCACGATCACACAATCACGATCACACAGTCACGATCACACAATCACAATCACACAATCACAATATCACAATCGCAATCACACAATCACAATCACACAATCACACAATCACACAATCACACAATCACACAATCACACAATCACGATCACACAATCATGATCACACAATAACGATCACACAATCACGATCACACAATCACGATCACACAATCACGATCACACAATCACCATCACACAATCACCATCACACCATCACAATCACACAATCAAGGTCACACAATGACGATCACACAATCTTCATCACACAATCACGACCACTCAATCACGATCACACAATCACGTTCACACAATCACAAACACAGAGTCGCGATCACACGATCACGATCACACAATCACGATCACACAATCACGATCACTCAATCACAATCACACAATCGTTATCACACAATCACGATCACACAATCACGATCACACAATCACAATCACACAATCACAATCACACAATCAAGGTCACACAATGACGATCACACAATCACCATCACACAATCACGATCACTCAATCACAATCACACAATCACAAACACACAGTCGCGATCACACGATCACGATCACACAATCACAGTCACACAATCACAATCACACAATCACAATTACAATCACGATCACAAAGTCACGATCACACAATCACGATCACACGATCACGATCACACAATCACAATCACACAATCGTTATCACACAATCACGATCACACAATCACCATCACACAATCAAGGCCACACAATGACGATCACACAATCACCATCACACAATCACAATCACACAATCACACTGTCACAATCCCACAATCACGATCACATAATCACGATCACACAGTCACGATCACACGATCACGATCACACAATAACAATCACACAATCACAATCACACAATCACGAGCACACAATCACGATCACACAATCACGATCACACAATCACGATCACACAATCACGATCACACAATCACGATCACACAATCACGATCACACAATCACGATCACACAATCACGATCACACAATCACGATCACACAATCACGATCACACAACCACGATCACACAATCACGATCACACAATCACGATCACACAATCACGATCACACAATCTCAATCACACAATCACAATCACACAATCACACAATCACAATCACACAATCACAATCACACAATCACAATCACACAATCACAATCACACAATCACAATCACACAATCACAATCACACAATCACAATCACACAATCACAATCACACCATCGCAATCACAATCACGATCACACAGTCACGACCACACCATCACGATCACACAATCAAGGTCACACAATGACGATCACACAATCACCATCACACAATCACGATCAGACAATCACAATCACACAATCACGATCACACAATCACGATCACACAATCACAATCACACAATCAAAGTCACACAATGACGATCACACCATCACCATCACACAATCACGACCACACAATCACGATCACACAATCACGATCACACAATCACGTTCACACAATCACAAACACACAGTCGCGATCACTCGATCACGATCACACGATCACGATCACACAATCACAATCACACAATCACAATCACACAATCACGATCACACAATCACGATCACACAATCACGATCACACAAACACGATCACACGATCACAATCACACAATCACAAACACACAGTCGCGATCACACGATCACGATCACACGATCACGATCACACGATCACGATCACACAATCACGATCACACAATCACGATCACACAATCACGATCACACAACCACGATCACACAATCACGATCACACAATCACGATCACACAATCACGATCACACAATCTCAATCACACAATCACAATCACACAATCACACAATCACAATCACACAATCACAATCACACAATCACAATCACACAATCACAATCACACAATCACAATCACACAATCACAATCACACAATCACAATCACACAATCACAATCACACCATCACAATCACAATCACGATCACACAGTCACGAACACACCATCACGATCACACAATCAAGGTCACACAATGACGATCACACAATCACCATCACACAATCACGATCAGACAATCACAATCACACAATCACGATCACACAATCACGATCACACAATCACAATCACACAATCAAAGTCACACAATGACGATCACACCATCACCATCACACAATCACGACCACACAATCACGATCACACAATCACGATCACACAATCACGTTCACACAATCACAAACACACAGTCGCGATCACTCGATCACGATCACACGATCACGATCACACAATCACAATCACACAATCACGATCACACAATCACGATCACACAATCACGATCACACAAACACGATCACACGATCACAATCACACAATCACAAACACACAGTCGCGATCACACGATCACGATCACACGATCACGATCACACGATCACGATCACACGATCGCGATCACACGATCGCGATCACACGATCACGATCACACGATCACGATCACACAATCACAATCACACAATCAAGGTCACACAATGACGATCACACCATCACCATCACACACTCACGACCACACAATCACGATCACACAATCACGATCACACAATCACAATCACGCAATCACAATCACACAATCACAATCACACAATCACAATCACACAATCACAATCACACAATCACAATCACACAATCACAATCACACAATCACAATCACACAATCACAATCACACAATCACGTTCACACAATCACAAACACAGAGTCGCGATCACACGATCACGATCACACAATCACAATCACACAGTCAACGCCACACAATGACGATCACACAATCACCATCACACAATCTCGACCACACAATCACGATCCCACAATCACGATCACACAATCACGATCACACAATCACGATCACACAATCACGATCACACAATCACCATCACACAATCAAGGCCACACAATGACGATCACACAATCACCATCACACAATCACGATCACACAATCACGATCACACAATCACGATCACACAATCACGATCACACAATCACGATCACACAATCACGATCACACAATCACGATCACACAATCACGATCACACAATCACGATCACACAATCACGATCACACAATCACCATCACACAATCACGATCACACAATCACGATCACACAATCACGATCACACAATCACGATCACACAATCACGATCACACAATCACGATCACACAACCACGATCACA
Source organism: Megachile rotundata (assembly GCF_050947335.1). Classification (NCBI taxonomy): domain Eukaryota; kingdom Metazoa; phylum Arthropoda; class Insecta; order Hymenoptera; family Megachilidae; genus Megachile; species Megachile rotundata. Next base: position 415,425 of record NC_134993.1, read on the forward strand.
CAACCACGATCACACAATCACGATCACACAATCACGATCACACAATCACGATCACACAATCACGATCACACAATCACGATCACACAATCACGATCACACAATCACAATCACACAATCACAATCACACAATCACAATCACACAATCACAATCACACAATCACAATCACACAATCACAATCACACAATCACAATCACACAATCACAATCACACAATCACAATCACACAATCACAATCACACAATCACAATCACACAATCACACAGTCACGAACACACCATCACGATCACACAATCAAGGTCACACAATGACGATCACACCATCACCATCACACAATCACGACCACACAATCACGATCACACAATCACGTTCACACAATCACAAACACACAGTCGCGATCACTCGATCACGATCACACAATCACGATCACACAATCACGATCACACAATCACAATCACACAATCACAATATCACAATCGCAATCACACAATCACAATATCACAATCAGACAATCACACAATCACACAATCACACAATCACACAATCACGCTCACACTATCACGATCACACAATCACGATCACACAATCACGATCACACAATCACGATCACACAATCACGATCACACAATCACGATCACACAATCACGATCACACAATCACCATCACACAATCACCATCACACAATCACAATCACACAATCAAGGTCACACAATGACGATCACACAATCACCATCACACAATCACGACCACTCAATCACGATCACACAATCACGATCACACAATCACGATCACACAATCACGTTCACACAATCACAAACACAGAGTCGCGATCACACGATCACGATCACACAATCACAATCACACAGCCAACGCCACACAATGACGATCACACAATCACCATCACACAATCTCGACCACACAATCACGATCACACAATCACGATCACACAATCACGATCACACAATCACGATCACACAATCACGATCACACAATCACAATCACACAATCAAGGTCACACAATGACGATCACACAATCACCATCACACAATCACGATCACACAATCACGATCACACAATCACGATCACACAATCACGATCACACAATCACAATCACACAATGACGATCACACCATCACCATCACACAATCACAACCACACAATCACGATCACACAATCACGATCACACAATCACGATCACACAATCACGATCATACAATCACGTTCACACAATAACAAACACACAGTCGCGATCACTCGATCACGATCACACAATCACGATCACATAATCACGATCACACAATCACGATCACACAATCACGATCACACAATCACGATCACACTATCACGATCACACAATCACAGTCACACAATCACAATCACACAATCACAATCACAATCACGATCACACAGTCACGATCACACAATCACGATCACACGATCACGATCACACAATCACAATCACACAATCGTTATCACACAATCACGATCACACAATCACCATCACACAATCAAGGCCACACAATGACGATCACACAATCGCCATCACACAATCACGATCACACAATCACGATCACACAATCACGATCACACAATCACGATCACACAATCACAATCACACAATCACGATCACACAATCACAATCACACAATCACAATCACACAATCACAATCACACAATCACAATCACACAATCACAATCACACAATCACAATCACACAATCACAATCACACAATCACAATCACACAATCACAATCACGATCACACAGTCACGAACACACCATCACGATCACACAATCAAGGTCACACAATGACGATCACACCATCACCATCACACAATCACGACCACACAATCACGATCACACAATCACGATCACACAATCACGTTCACACAATCACAAACACACAGTCGCGATCACTCGATCACGATCACACAATCACGATCACACAATCACGAACACACAATCACGATCACACAATCACAATCACACAATCACAATATCACAATCGCAATCACACAATCACAATATCACAATCAGACAATCACACAATCACGCTCACACTATCACGATCACACAATCACGATCACACAATCACGATCACACAATCACGATCACACAATCACGATCACACAATCACGATCACACAATCACGATCACACAATCACCATCACACAATCACCATCACACAATCACAATCACACAATCAAGGTCACACAATGACGATCACAAAATCACCATCACACAATCACGACCACTCAATCACGATCACACAATCACGATCACACAATCACAATCACACAATCACAATCACACAATCAAAATCACACAATCACAATCACACAATCAAGGTCACACAATGACGATCACACAATCACCATCACACAATCTCGACCACACAATCAGGATCACACAATCACGATCACACAATCACGTTCACACAATCACAAACACACAGTCGCGTTCACTCGATCACGATCACACAATCACGATCACACAATCACGATCACTCAATCACAATCACACAATCACAAACATACAGTCGCGATCACACGATCACGATCACACGATCACGATCACACGATCACGATCACACAACCACAATCACACAATCAACGCCACACAATGACGATCACACAATCACCATCACACAATCTCGACAACACAATCACGATCACACAATCACGATCACACAATCACGTTCACACAATCACAAACACACAGTCCCGACCACTCGATCACGATCACACAATCACGATCACACAGTCACGATCACAACAATCACAATCACACAATCACAATATCACAATCGCAATCACACAATCACAATAACACAATCAGACAATCACACAATCACACAATCACACAATCACACAATCACACAATCACGATCACACGATCACGATCACACGATCACGATCACACGATCACGATCACACGATCGCGATCACACGATCACGATCGCACGATCACGATCACACGATCACGATCACACAATCACAATCACACAATCAAGGTCACACAATGACGATCACACCATCACCATCACACAATCACGATCACACAATCACGATCACACAATCACGATCACACAATCACGATCACACAATCACAAACACACAGTCGCGATCACACGATCACGATCACACAATCACGATCACACAGTCACGATCACACAATCACAATCACACAATCACGATCACACAATCACAATCACAATCACGATCACACAGTCACGATCACACCATCACGATCACACGATCACCATCACACAATCACGATCACACAATGACAATCACACAATGACGATCAAACCATCACCATCACACAATCACGACCACACAATCACGATCACACAATCACGATCACACAATCACGTTCACACAATAACAAACACACAGTCGCGATCACTCGATCACGATCACACAATCATGATCACACAGTCACGATCACACAATCACAATCACACAATCACAATGTCACAATCGCAATCACACAATCACAATAACACAATCAGACAATCACACAATCACACAATCACACAATCACGATCACACAATCATGATCACACAATCACGATCACACAATCACGATCACACAATCACGATCACACAATCACGATCACACAATCACCATCACACAATCACGATCACTCAATCACAATCACACAATCAACGCCAGACAATGACGATCACACAATCACCATCACACAATCTCGACAACACAATCACGATCACACAATCACGATCACACAATCACGTTCACACAATCACAAACACACAGTCCCGACCACTCGATCACGATCACACAATCACGATCACACAGTCACGATCACACAATCACAATCACACAATCACAATATCACAATCGCAATCACACAATCACAATAACACAATCAGACAATCACACAATCACACAATCACACAATCACAATATCACAATCGCAATCACACAATCACAATAACACAATCAGACAATCACACAAACACACAATCACACAATCACGATCACACAATCATGATCACACAATCACGATCACACAATCACGATCACACGGTCACGATCACACGATCACGATCACACGAGCACGATCACACGATCGCGATCACACGATCACGATCGCACGATCACGATCACACGATCACGATCACACAATCACAATCACACAATCAAGGTCACACAATGACGATCACACCATCACCATCACACAACCACGACCACACAATCACGATCACACAATCACGATCACACAATCACGATCACACGATCACGATCACACGATCACGATCACACAATCACAATCACACAATCAAGGACACACAATCACAATCATACAATCACAATCACACAATCACATTAACACAATCAGACAATCACACAGTCACACAATCACGATCACACAATCACGATCACACAATCACGATCACACAATCACGATCACACAATCACGATCACACAATCACGATCACACAATAACAAACACACAGTCGCGATCACTCGATCACGATCACACAATCATGATCACACAGTCACGATCACACAATCACAATCACACAATCACAATGTCACAATCGCAATCACACAATCACAATAACACAATCAGACAATCACACAATCACACAATCACACAATCACGATCACACAATCATGATCACACAATCACGATCACACAATCACGATCACACGATCACGATCACACGATCACGATCACACGATCACGATCACACGATCGCGATCACACGATCACGATCGCACGATCACGATCACACGATCACGATCACACAATCACAATCACACAATCAAGGTCACACAATGACGATCACACCATCACCATCACACAACCACGACCACACAATCACGATCACACAATCACGATCACACAATCACGATCACACGATCACGATCACACGATCACGATCACACAATCACAATCGCACAATCAAGGACACACAATCACAATCATACAATCACAATCACACAATCACATTAACACAATCAGACAATCACACAGTCACACAATCACGATCACACAATCACGATCACACAATCACGATCACACAATCACGATCACACAATCACCATCACACAATCACGATCACTCAATCACAATCACACAATCACGATCACTCAATCACAAACACACAGTCGCGATCACACGATCACGATCACACAATCACGATCACACAGTCACGATCACACAATCACAATCATACAATCACGATCACACAATCACAATCACAATCACGATCACACAGTCACGATCACACCATCACGATCACACGATCACCATCACACAATCACGATCACACATTCACAATCACACAATGACGATCACACCATCACCATCACACAATCACGATCACTCAATCACAATCACACAATCACGATCACTCAATCACAAACACACAGTCGCGATCACACGATCACGATCACACAATCACGATCACACAATCACGATCACACAATCACGTTCACACAATAACAAACACACAGTCGCGATCACTCGATCACGATCACACAATCATGATCACACAGTCACGATCACACAATCACAATCACACAATCACAATGTCACAATCGCAATCACACAATCACAATAACACAATCAGACAATCACACAATCACACAATCACACAATCACGATCACACAATCATGATCACACAATCACGATCACACAATCACGATCACACAATCACGATCACACAATCACGATCACACAATCACCATCACACAATCACGATCACTCAACCACAATCACACAATCACGATCACTCAATCACAATCACACAATCACAAACACACAGTCGCGATCACACGATCACGATCACACGATCACGATCACACGATCACGATCACACAATCACAATCACACAATCAACGCCACACAATGACGATCACACAATCACCATCACACAATCTCGACAACACAATCACGATCACACAATCACGATCACACAATCACGTTCACACAATCACAAACACACAGTCCCGACCACTCGATCACGATCACACAATCACGATCACACAGTCACGATCACAACAATCACAATCACACAATCACAATATCACAATCGCAATCACACAATCACAATAACACAATCAGACAATCACACAATCACACAATCACACAATCACACAATCACACAATCACGATCACACGATCACGATCACACGATCACGATCACACGATCACGATCACACGATCGCGATCACACGATCACGATCGCACGATCACGATCACACGATCACGATCACACAATCACAATCACACAATCAAGGTCACACAATGACGATCACACCATCACCATCACACAACCACGACCACACAATCACGATCACACAATCACCATCACACAATCAAGGCCACACAATGACGATCACACAATCACCATCACACAATCACAATCACACAATCACGATCACACAATCACGATCACACAATCACGATCACACAATCACAATCACACAATCACGATCACACAATCACAATCACACAATCACAATCACACAATCACAATCGCACAATCACAATCACACAATCACAATCACACAATCACAATCACACAATCACAATCACACAATCACAATCACGATCACACAGTCACGAACACACCATCACGATCACACAATCAAGGTCACACAATGACGATCACACCATCACCATCACACAATCACGACCACACAATCACGATCACACAATCACGTTCACACAATCACAAACACACAGTCGCGATCACTCGATCACGATCACACAATCACGATCACACAATCACGAACACACAATCACGATCACACAATCACAATCACACAATCACAATATCACAATCGCAATCACACAATCACAATATCACAATCAGACAATCACACAATCACGCTCACACTATCACGATCACACAATCACGATCACACAATCACGATCACACAATCACGATCACACAATCACGATCACACAATCACGATCACACAATCACGATCACACAATCACCATCACACAATCACCATCACACAATCACAATCACACAATCAAGGTCACACAATGACGATCACAAAATCACCATCACACAATCACGACCACTCAATCACGATCACACAATCACGATCACACAATCACAATCACACAATCACAATCACACAATCAAAATCACACAATCACAATCACACAATCAAGGTCACACAATGACGATCACACAATCACCATCACACAATCTCGACCACACAATCAGGATCACACAATCACGATCACACAATCACGTTCACACAATCACAAACACACAGTCGCGTTCACTCGATCACGATCACACAATCACGATCACACAATCACGATCACTCAATCACAATCACACAATCACAAACATACAGTCGCGATCACACGATCACGATCACACGATCACGATCACACGATCACGATCACACAATCACAATCACACAATCAACGCCACACAATGACGATCACACAATCACCATCACACAATCTCGACAACACAATCACGATCACACAATCACGATCACACAATCACGTTCACACAATCACAAACACACAGTCCCGACCACTCGATCACGATCACACAATCACGATCACACAGTCACGATCACAACAATCACAATCACACAATCACAATATCACAATCGCAATCACACAATCACAATAACACAATCAGACAATCACACAATCACACAATCACACAATCACACAATCACACAATCACGATCACACGATCACGATCACACGATCACGATCACACGATCACGATCACACGATCGCGATCACACGATCACGATCGCACGATCACGATCACACGATCACGATCACACAATCACAATCACACAATCAAGGTCACACAATGACGATCACACCATCACCATCACACAACCACGACCACACAATCACGATCACACAATCACGATCACACAATCACGATCACACAATCACGATCACACGATCACGATCACACGATCACGATCACTCAATCACAATCACACAATCACGATCACTCAATCACAATCACACAATCACAAACACACAGTCGCGATCACACGATCACGATCACACGATCACGATCACACGATCACGATCACACAATCACAATCACACAATCAACGCCACACAATGACGATCACACAATCACCATCACACAATCTCGACAACACAATCACGATCACACAATCACGATCACACAATCACGTTCACACAATCACAAACACACAGTCCCGACCACTCGATCACGATCACACAATCACGATCACACAGTCACGATCACAACAATCACAATCACACAATCACAATATCACAATCGCAATCACACAATCACAATAACACAATCAGACAATCACACAATCACACAATCACACAATCACACAATCACACAATCACGATCACACGATCACGATCACACGATCACGATCACACGATCACGATCACACGATCGCGATCACACGATCACGATCGCACGATCACGATCACACGATCACGATCACACAATCACAATCACACAATCAAGGTCACACAATGACGATCACACCATCACCATCACACAACCACGACCACACAATCACGATCACACAATCACGATCACACAATCACGATGACACAATCACGATCACACGATCACGATCACACGATCACGATCACACAATCACAATCACACAATCAAGGTCACACAATGACGATCACACAATCACCATCACACAATCACGATCACACAATCACAAACACACAGTCGCGATCACTCGATCACGATCACACAATCACGATCACACAGTCACTATCACACAATCACAATCACACAATCACAATATCACAATCGCAATCACACAATCACAATAACACAATCAGACAATCACACAATCACACAATCACACAATCACACAATCACGATCACACAATCATGATCACACAATCACGATCACACAATCACGATCACACAATCACAATCACACAATCACAAACACACAGTCGCGATCACACGATCACGATCACACGATCACGATCACACGATCACGATCACACAATCACAATCACACAATCAACGCCACACAATGACGATCACACAATCACCATCACACAATCACGACAACACAATCACGATCACACAATCACGATCACACAATCACGTTCACACAATCAAGGTCACACAATGACGATCACACCATCACCATCACACAACCATTACCACACAATCACGATCACACAATCACGATCACACAATCACGATCACACAATCACGATCACACGATCACGATCACACGATCACGATCACACGATCGCGATCACACGATCACGATCGCACGATCACGATCACACGATCACGATCACACAATCACAATCACACAATCAAGGTCACACAATGACGATCACACCATCACCATCACACAACCACGACCACACAATCACGATCACACAATCACGATCACACAATCACGATCACACAATCACGATCACACGATCACGATCACACGATCACGATCACTCAATCACAATCACACAATCACGATCACTCAATCACAATCACACAATCACAAACACACAGTCGCGATCACACGATCACGATCACACGATCACGATCACACGATCACGATCACACAATCACAATCACACAATCAACGCCACACAATGACGATCACACAATCACCATCACACAATCTCGACAACACAATCACGATCACACAATCACGATCACACAATCACGTTCACACAATCACAAACACACAGTCCCGACCACTCGATCACGATCACACAATCACGATCACACAGTCACGATCACAACAATCACAATCACACAATCACAATATCACAATCGCAATCACACAATCACAATAACACAATCAGACAATCACACAATCACACAATCACACAATCACACAATCACACAATCACGATCACACGATCACGATCACACGATCACGATCACACGATCACGATCACACGATCGCGATCACACGATCACGATCGCACGATCACGATCACACGATCACGATCACACAATCACAATCACACAATCAAGGTCACACAATGACGATCACACCATCACCATCACACAACCACGACCACACAATCACGATCACACAATCACGATCACACAATCACGATGACACAATCACGATCACACGATCACGATCACACGATCACGATCACACAATCACAATCACACAATCAAGGTCACACAATGACGATCACACAATCACCATCACACAATCACGATCACACAATCACAAACACACAGTCGCGATCACTCGATCACGATCACACAATCACGATCACACAGTCACTATCACACAATCACAATCACACAATCACAATATCACAATCGCAATCACACAATCACAATAACACAATCAGACAATCACACAATCACACAATCACACAATCACACAATCACGATCACACAATCATGATCACACAATCACGATCACACAATCACGATCACACAATCACGATCACACAATCACAATCACACAATCAAGGTCACACAATGACGATCACACAATCACCATCACACAATCACGATCACACAATCACGATCACACAATCACGATCACACAATCACAAACACACAGTCGCGATCACACGATCACGATCACACAATCACGATCACACAGTCACGATCACACAATCACAATCACACAATCACGATCACACAATCACAATCACACAATCACAATCACACAATCACAATGTCACAATCGCAATCACACAATCACAATAACACAATCAGACAATCACACAATCACACAATCACACAATCACGATCACACAATCATGATCACACAATCACGATCACACAATCACGATCACACAATCACGATCACACAATCACGATCACACAATCACCATCACACAATCACGATCACTCAATCACAATCACACAATCAACGCCACACAATGACGATCACACAATCACCATCACACAATCTCGACAACACAATCACGATCACACAATCACGATCACACAATCACGTTCACACAATCACAAACACACAGTCCCGACCACTCGATCACGATCACACAATCACGATCACACAGTCACGATCACACAATCACAATCACACAATCACAATATCACAATCGCAATCACACAATCACAATAACACAATCAGACAATCACACAATCACACAATCACACAATCACAATATCACAATCGCAATCACACAATCACAATAACACAATCAGGCAATCACACAATCACACAATCACACAATCACGATCACACAATCATGATCACACAATCACGATCACACAATCACGATCACACGATCACGATCACACGATCACGATCACACGATCACGATCACACGATCGCGATCACACGATCACGATCGCACGATCACGATCACACGATCACGATCACACAATCACAATCACACAATCAAGGTCACACAATGACGATCACACCATCACCATCACACAACCACGACCACACAATCACGATCACACAATCACGATCACACAATCACGATCACACGATCACGATCACACGATCACGATCACACAATCACAATCACACAATCAAGGACACACAATCACAATCATACAATCACAATCACACAATCACATTAACACAATCAGACAATCACACAGTCACACAATCACGATCACACAATCACGATCACACAATCACGATCACACAATCACGATCACACAATCACGATCACACAATAACAAACACACAGTCGCGATCACTCGATCACGATCACACAATCATGATCACACAGTCACGATCACACAATCACAATCACACAATCACAATGTCACAATCGCAATCACACAATCACAATAACACAATCAGACAATCACACAATCACACAATCACACAATCACGATCACACAATCATGATCACACAATCACGATCACACAATCACGATCACACGATCACGATCACACGATCACGATCACACGATCACGATCACACGATCGCGATCACACGATCACGATCGCACGATCACGATCACACGATCACGATCACACAATCACAATCACACAATCAAGGTCACACAATGACGATCACACCATCACCATCACACAACCACGACCACACAATCACGATCACACAATCACGATCACACAATCACGATCACACGATCACGATCACACGATCACGATCACACAATCACAATCGCACAATCAAGGACACACAATCACAATCATACAATCACAATCACACAATCACATTAACACAATCAGACAATCACACAGTCACACAATCACGATCACACAATCACGATCACACAATCACGATCACACAATCACGATCACACAATCACCATCACACAATCACGATCACTCAATCACAATCACACAATCACGATCACTCAATCACAAACACACAGTCGCGATCACACGATCACGATCACACAATCACGATCACACAGTCACGATCACACAATCACAATCACACAATCACGATCACACAATCACAATCACAATCACGATCACACAGTCACGATCACACCATCACGATCACACGATCACCATCACACAATCACGATCACACAATCACAATCACACAATGACGATCACACCATCACCATCACACAATCACGACCACACAATCACGATCACACAATCACGATCACACAATCACGTTCACACAATAACAAACACACAGTCGCGATCACTCGATCACGATCACACAATCATGATCACACAGTCACGATCACACAATCACAATCACACAATCACAATGTCACAATCGCAATCACACAATCACAATAACACAATCAGACAATCACACAATCACACAATCACACAATCACGATCACACAATCATGATCACACAATCACGATCACACAATCACGATCACACAATCACGATCACACAATCACGATCACACAATCACCATCACACAATCACGATCACTCAATCACAATCACACAATCACGATCACTCAATCACAATCACACAATCACAAACACACAGTCGCGATCACACGATCACGATCACACGATCACGATCACACGATCACGATCACACAATCACAATCACACAATCAACGCCACACAATGACGATCACACAATCACCATCACACAATCTCGACAACACAATCACGATCACACAATCACGATCACACAATCACGTTCACACAATCACAAACACACAGTCCCGACCACTCGATCACGATCACACAATCACGATCACACAGTCACGATCACAAGAATCACAATCACACAATCACAATATCACAATCGCAATCACACAATCACAATAACACAATCAGACAATCACACAATCACACAATCACACAATCACACAATCACACAATCACGATCACACGATCACGATCACACGATCACGATCACACGATCGCGATCACACGATCACGATCGCACGATCACGATCACACGATCACGATCACACAATCACAATCACACAATCAAGGTCACACAATGACGATCACACCATCACCATCACACAACCACGACCACACAATCACGATCACACAATCACGATCACACAATCACGATGACACAATCACGATCACACGATCACGATCACACGATCACGATCACACAATCACAATCACACAATCAAGGTCACACAATGACGATCACACAATCACCATCACACAATCACGATCACACAATCACAAACACACAGTCGCGATCACTCGATCACGATCACACAATCACGATCACACAGTCACTATCACACAATCACAATCACACAATCACAATATCACAATCGCAATCACACAATCACAATAACACAATCAGACAATCACACAATCACACAATCACACAATCACACAATCACGATCACACAATCATGATCACACAATCACGATCACACAATCACGATCACACAATCACGATCACACAATCACAATCACACAATCAAGGTCACACAATGACGATCACACAATCACCATCACACAATCACGATCACACAATCACGATCACACAATCACGATCACACAATCACAAACACACAGTCGCGATCACACGATCACGATCACACAATCACGATCACACAGTCACGATCACACAATCACAATCACACAATCACGATCACACAATCACAATCACACAATCACAATCACACAATCACAATGTCACAATCGCAATCACACAATCACAATAACACAATCAGACAATCACACAATCACACAATCACACAATCACGATCACACAATCATGATCACACAATCACGATCACACAATCACGATCACACAATCACGATCACACAATCACGATCACACAATCACCATCACACAATCACGATCACTCAATCACAATCACACAATCAACGCCACACAATGACGATCACACAATCACCATCACACAATCTCGACAACACAATCACGATCACACAATCACGATCACACAATCACGTTCACACAATCACAAACACACAGTCCCGACCACTCGATCACGATCACACAATCACGATCACACAGTCACGATCACACAATCACAATCACACAATCACAATATCACAATCGCAATCACACAATCACAATAACACAATCAGACAATCACACAATCACACAATCACACAATCACAATATCACAATCGCAATCACACAATCACAATAACACAATCAGACAATCACACAATCACACAATCACACAATCACGATCACACAATCATGATCACACAATCACGATCACACAATCACGATCACACGATCACGATCACACGATCACGATCACACGATCACGATCACACGATCGCGATCACACGATCACGATCGCACGATCACGATCACACGATCACGATCACACAATCACAATCACACAATCAAGGTCACACAATGACGATCACACCATCACCATCACACAACCACGACCACACAATCACGATCACACAATCACGATCACACAATCACGATCACACGATCACGATCACACGATCACGATCACACAATCACAATCACACAATCAAGGACACACAATCACAATCATACAATCACAATCACACAATCACATTAACACAATCAGACAATCACACAGTCACACAATCACGATCACACAATCACGATCACACAATCACGATCACACAATCACGATCACACAATCACGATCACACAATAACAAACACACAGTCGCGATCACTCGATCACGATCACACAATCATGATCACACAGTCACGATCACACAATCACAATCACACAATCACAATGTCACAATCGCAATCACACAATCACAATAACACAATCAGACAATCACACAATCACACAATCACACAATCACGATCACACAATCATGATCACACAATCACGATCACACAATCACGATCACACGATCACGATCACACGATCACGATCACACGATCACGATCACACGATCGCGATCACACGATCACGATCGCACGATCACGATCACACGATCACGATCACACAATCACAATCACACAATCAAGGTCACACAATGACGATCACACCATCACCATCACACAACCACGACCACACAATCACGATCACACAATCACGATCACACAATCACAAACACACAGTCGCGATCACACGATCACGATCACACAATCACGATCACACAGTCACGATCACACAATCACAATCATACAATCACAATCACACAATCACATTAACACAATCAGACAATCACACAGTCACACAATCACGATCACACAATCACGATCACACAATCACGATCACACAATCACGATCACACAATCACCATCACACAATCACGATCACTCAATCACAATCACACAATCACGATCACTCAATCACAAACACACAGTCGCGATCACACGATCACGATCACACAATCACGATCACACAGTCACGATCACACAATCACAATCACACAATCACGATCACACAATCACAATCACAATCACGATCACACAGTCACGATCACACCATCACGATCACACGATCACCATCACACAATCACGATCACACAATCACAATCACACAATGACGATCACACCATCACCATCACACAATCACGACCACACAATCACGATCACACAATCACGATCACACAATCACGTTCACACAATAACAAACACACAGTCGCGATCACTCGATCACGATCACACAATCATGATCACACAGTCACGATCACACAATCACAATCACACAATCACAATGTCACAATCGCAATCACACAATCACAATAACACAATCAGACAATCACACAATCACACAATCACACAATCACGATCACACAATCATGATCACACAATCACGATCACACAATCACGATCACACAATCACGATCACACAATCACGATCACACAATCACCATCACACAATCACGATCACTCAATCACAATCACACAATCACGATCACTCAATCACAATCACACAATCACAAACACACAGTCGCGATCACACGATCACGATCACACGATCACGATCACACGATCACGATCACACAATCACAATCACACAATCAACGCCACACAATGACGATCACACAATCACCATCACACAATCTCGACAACACAATCACGATCACACAATCACGATCACACAATCACGTTCACACAATCACAAACACACAGTCCCGACCACTCGATCACGATCACACAATCACGATCACACAGTCACGATCACAAGAATCACAATCACACAATCACAATATCACAATCGCAATCACACAATCACAATAACACAATCAGACAATCACACAATCACACAATCACACAATCACACAATCACACAATCACGATCACACGATCACGATCACACGATCACGATCACACGATCGCGATCACACGATCACGATCGCACGATCACGATCACACGATCACGATCACACAATCACAATCACACAATCAAGGTCACACAATGACGATCACACCATCACCATCACACAACCACGACCACACAATCACGATCACACAATCACGATCACACAATCACGATCACACAATCACGATCACACGATCACGATCACACGATCACGATCACACAATCACAATCACACAATCAAGGTCACACAATGACGATCACACAATCACCATCACACAATCACGATCACACAATCACAAACACACAGTCGCGATCACTCGATCACGATCACACAATCACGATCACACAGTCACTATCACACAATCACAATCACACAATCACAATATCACAATCGCAATCACACAATCACAATAACACAATCAGACAATCACACAATCACACAATCACACAATCACACAATCACGATCACACAATCATGATCACACAATCACGATCACACAATCACGATCACACAATCACGATCACACAATCACAATCACACAATCAAGGTCACACAATGACGATCACACAATCACCATCACACAATCACGATCACACAATCACGATCACACAATCACGATCACACAATCACAAACACACAGTCGCGATCACACGATCACGATCACACAATCACGATCACACAGTCACGATCACACAATCACAATCACACAATCACGATCACACAATCACAATCACAATCACGATCACACAGTCACGATCACACCATCACGATCACACGATCACCATCACACAATCACGATCACACAATCACAATCACACAATGACGATCAAACCATCACCATCACGCAATCACGACCACACAATCACGATCACACAATCACGTTCACACAATAACAAACACACATTCGCGATCACTCGATCACGATCACACAATCATGATCACACAGTCACGATCACACAATCACAATCACACAATCACAATGTCACAATCGCAATCACACAATCACAATAACACAATCAGACAATCACACAATCACACAATCACACAATCACGATCACACAATCATGATCACACAATCACGATCACACAATCACGATCACACAATCACGATCACACAATCACGATCACACAATCACCATCACACAATCACGATCACTCAATCACAATCACACAATCAACGCCACACAATGACGATCACACAATCACCATCACACAATCTCGACAACACAATCACGATCACACAATCACGATCACACAATCACGTTCACACAATCACAAACACACAGTCCCGACCACTCGATCACGATCACACAATCACGATCACACAGTCACGATCACACAATCACAACCACACAATCACAATATCACAATCGCAATCACACAATCACAATAACACAATCAGACAATCACACAATCACACAATCACACAATCACAATATCACAATCGCAATCACACCATCACAATAACACAATCAGACAATCACACAATCACACAATCACACAATCACGATCACACAATCACGATCACACGATCGCGATCACACGATCACGATCGCACGATCACGATCACACGATCACGATCACACAATCACAATCACACAATCAAGGTCACACAATGACGATCACACCATCACCATCACACAACCACGACCACACAATCACGATCACACAATCACGATCACACAATCACGATCACACGATCACGATCACACGATCACGATCACACAATCACAATCACACAATCAAGGACACACAATCACAATCATACAATCACAATCACACAATCACATTAACACAATCAGACAATCACACAGTCACACAATCACGATCACACAATCACGATCACACAATCACGATCACACAATCACGATCACACAATAACAAACACACAGTCGCGATCACTCGATCACGATCACACAATCATGATCACACAATCACGATCACACAATCACGATCACACAATCACGATCACACAATCACAATCACACAATCACGATCACACAATCACAATCACAATCACGATCACACAGTCACGATCACACCATCACGATCACACGATCACCATCACACAATCACGATCACACAATCACAATCACACAATGACGATCACACCATCACCATCACACAATCACGACCACACAATCACGATCACACAATCACGATCACACAATCACGTTCACACAATAACAAACACACAGTCGCGATCACTCGATCACGATCACACAATCATGATCACACAGTCACGATCACACAATCACAATCACACAATCACAATGTCACAATCGCAATCACACAATCACAATAACACAATCAGACAATCACACAATCACACAATCACACAATCACGATCACACAATCATGATCACACAATCACGATCACACAATCACGATCACACAATCACGATCACACAATCACGATCACACAATCACCATCACACAATCACGATCACTCAATCACAATCACACAATCACGATCACTCAATCACAATCACACAATCACAAACACACAGTCGCGATCACACGATCACGATCACACGATCACGATCACACGATCACGATCACACAATCACAATCACACAATCAACGCCACACAATGACGATCACACAATCACCATCACACAATCTCGACAACACAATCACGATCACACAATCACGATCACACAATCACGTTCACACAATCACAAACACACAGTCCCGACCACTCGATCACGATCACACAATCACGATCACACAGTCACGATCACAAGAATCACAATCACACAATCACAATATCACAATCGCAATCACACAATCACAATAACACAATCAGACAATCACACAATCACACAATCACACAATCACACAATCACACAATCACACAATCACGATCACACGATCACGATCACACGATCACGATCACACGATCACGATCACACGATCGCGATCACACGATCACGATCGCACGATCACGATCACACGATCACGATCACACAATCACAATCACACAATCAAGGTCACACAATGACGATCACACCATCACCATCACACAACCACGACCACACAATCACGATCACACAATCACGATCACACAATCACGATCACACAATCACGATCACACGATCACGATCACACGATCACGATCACACAATCACAATCACACAATCAAGGTCACACAATGACGATCACACAATCACCATCACACAATCACGATCACACAATCACAAACACACAGTCCCGACCACTCGATCACGATCACACAATCACGATCACACAGTCACGATCACAAGAATCACAATCACACAATCACAATATCACAATCGCAATCACACAATCACAATAACACAATCAGACAATCACACAATCACACAATCACACAATCACACAATCACGATCACACGATCACGATCACACGATCACGATCACACGATCACGATCACACGATCGCGATCACACGATCACGATCGCACGATCACGATCACACGATCACGATCACACAATCACAATCACACAATCAAGGTCACACAATGACGATCACACCATCACCATCACACAACCACGACCACACAATCACGATCACACAATCACGATCACACAATCACGATCACACAATCACGATCACACGATCACGATCACACGATCACGATCACACAATCACAATCACACAATCAAGGTCACACAATGACGATCACACAATCACCATCACACAATC
This sequence comes from Megachile rotundata, assembly GCF_050947335.1. Classification (NCBI taxonomy): domain Eukaryota; kingdom Metazoa; phylum Arthropoda; class Insecta; order Hymenoptera; family Megachilidae; genus Megachile; species Megachile rotundata. The sequence goes on from NC_134993.1 coordinate 435,771, forward strand.
ACGATCACACAATCACAAACACACAGTCGCGATCACTCGATCACGATCACACAATCACGATCACACAGTCACTATCACACAATCACAATCACACAATCACAATATCACAATCGCAATCACACAATCACAATAACACAATCAGACAATCACACAATCACACAATCACACAATCACACAATCACGATCACACAATCATGATCACACAATCACGATCACACAATCACGATCACACAATCACGATCACACAATCACAATCACACAATCAAGGTCACACAATGACGATCACACAATCACCATCACACAATCACGATCACACAATCACGATCACACAATCACGATCACACAATCACAAACACACAGTCGCGATCACACGATCACGATCACACAATCACGATCACACAGTCACGATCACACAATCACAATCACACAATCACGATCACACAATCACAATCACAATCACGATCACACAGTCACGATCACACCATCACGATCACACGATCACCATCACACAATCACGATCACACAATCACAATCACACAATGACGATCAAACCATCACCATCACACAATCACGACCACACAATCACGATCACACAATCACGTTCACACAATAACAAACACACATTCGCGATCACTCGATCACGATCACACAATCATGATCACACAGTCACGATCACACAATCACAATCACACAATCACAATGTCACAATCGCAATCACACAATCACAATAACACAATCAGACAATCACACAATCACACAATCACACAATCACGATCACACAATCATGATCACACAATCACGATCACACAATCACGATCACACAATCACGATCACACAATCACCATCACACAATCACGATCACTCAATCACAATCACACAATCAACGCCACACAATGACGATCACACAATCACCATCACACAATCTCGACAACACAATCACGATCACACAATCACGATCACACAATCACGTTCACACAATCACAAACACACAGTCCCGACCACTCGATCACGATCACACAATCACGATCACACAGTCACGATCACACAATCACAACCACACAATCACAATATCACAATCGCAATCACACAATCACAATAACACAATCAGACAATCACACAATCACACAATCACACAATCACAATATCACAATCGCAATCACACCATCACAATAACACAATCAGACAATCACACAATCACACAATCACACAATCACGATCACACAATCACGATCACACGATCGCGATCACACGATCACGATCGCACGATCACGATCACACGATCACGATCACACAATCACAATCACACAATCAAGGTCACACAATGACGATCACACCATCACCATCACACAACCACGACCACACAATCACGATCACACAATCACGATCACACAATCACGATCACACGATCACGATCACACGATCACGATCACACAATCACAATCACACAATCAAGGACACACAATCACAATCATACAATCACAATCACACAATCACATTAACACAATCAGACAATCACACAGTCACACAATCACGATCACACAATCACGATCACACAATCACGATCACACAATCACGATCACACAATAACAAACACACAGTCGCGATCACTCGATCACGATCACACAATCATGATCACACAGTCACGATCACACAATCACAATCACACAATCACAATGTCACAATCGCAATCACACAATCACAATAACACAATCAGACAATCACACAATCACACAATCACACAATCACACAATCACGATCACACAATCATGATCACACAATCACGATCACACAATCACGATCACACGATCACGATCACACGATCACGATCACACGATCACGATCACACGATCGCGATCACACGATCACGATCGCACGATCACGATCACACGATCACGATCACACAATCACAATCACACAATCAAGGTCACACAATGACGATCACACCATCACCATCACACAACCACGACCACACAATCACGATCACACAATCACGATCACACAATCACGATCACACGATCACGATCACACGATCACGATCACACAATCACAATCACACAATCAAGGACACACAATCACAATCATACAATCACAATCACACAATCACATTAACACAATCAGACAATCACACAGTCACACAATCACGATCACACAATCACGATCACACAATCACGATCACACAATCACGATCACACAATCACGATCACACAATCACGATCACACAGTCACAATCACACAATCACAATCACACAATCAAAATCACACAATCACAATCACACCATCAAGGTCACACAATGACGATCACACAATCACCATCACACAATCACGATCACACAATCACAATCACACAATCACGATCACACAATCACGATCACTCAATCACAATCACACAATCACAAACACACAGTCGCGATCACTCGATCACGATCACACGATCACTATCACACAATCACAATCACACAATCAAGGTCACACAATGACGATCACACCATCACCATCACACAATCACGACCACACAATCACGATCACACAATCACAATCACACAATCACAATATCACAATCGCAATCACACAATCACAATATCACAATCAGACAATCCCACAATCACACAATCACACAGTCACAATCCCACAATCACGATCACACAATCACGATCACACAATCACAATCACACAATCACAATCACAATCACGATCACACAGTCACGAACACACCATCACGATCACACAATCAAGGTCACACAATGACGATCACACAATCACCATCACAAAACCACGATCACTCAATCACAATCACACAATCACAAACACACAGTCGCGATCACACGATCACGATCACACAATCACAGTCACACAATCACCATCACACTATCAAGGCCACACAATGACGATCACACAATCACCATCACACAATCACAATCACACAATCACAATCACACAATCACACTGTCACAATCCCACAATCACGATCACATAATCACGATCACACAGTCACGATCACACGATCACGATCACACAATTACAATCACACAATCACAATCACACAATCACGAGCACACAATCACAATCACACAATCACGATCACACGATCACGATCACACGATCACGATCACACAATCACAATCGCACAATCAAGGACACACAATCACAATCATACAATCACAATCACACAATCACATTAACACAATCAGACAATCACACAGTCACACAATCACGATCACACAATCACGATCACACAATCACGATCACACAATCACGATCACACAATCACCATCACACAATCACGATCACTCAATCACAATCACACAATCACGATCACTCAATCACAAACACACAGTCGCGATCACACGATCACGATCACACAATCACGATCACACAGTCACGATCACACAATCACAATCACACAATCACGATCACACAATCACAATCACAATCACGATCACACAGTCACGATCACACCATCACGATCACACGATCACCATCGCACAATCACGATCACACAATCACAATCACACAATGACGATCACACCATCACCATCACACAATCACGACCACACAATCACGATCACACAATCACGATCACACAATCACGTTCACACAATAACAAACACACAGTCGCGATCACTCGATCACGATCACACAATCATGATCACACAGTCACGATCACACAATCACAATCACACAATCACAATGTCACAATCGCAATCACACAATCACAATAACACAATCAGACAATCACACAATCACACAATCACACAATCACGATCACACAATCATGATCACACAATCACGATCACACAATCACGATCACACAATCACGATCACACAATCACGATCACACAATCACCATCACACAATCACGATCACTCAATCACAATCACACAATCACGATCACTCAATCACAATCACACAATCACAAACACACAGTCGCGATCACACGATCACGATCACACGATCACGATCACACGATCACGATCACACAATCACAATCACACAATCAACGCCACACAATGACGATCACACAATCACCATCACACAATCTCGACAACACAATCACGATCACACAATCACGATCACACAATCACGTTCACACAATCACAAACACACAGTCCCGACCACTCGATCACGATCACACAATCACGATCACACAGTCACGATCACAAGAATCACAATCACACAATCACAATATCACAATCGCAATCACACAATCACAATAACACAATCAGACAATCACACAATCACACAATCACACAATCACACAATCACACAATCACACAATCACGATCACACGATCACGATCACACGATCACGATCACACGATCACGATCACACGATCGCGATCACACGATCACGATCGCACGATCACGATCACACGATCACGATCACACAATCACAATCACACAATCAAGGTCACACAATGACGATCACACCATCACCATCACACAACCACGACCACACAATCACGATCACACAATCACGATCACACAATCACGATCACACAATCACGATCACACGATCACGATCACACGATCACGATCACACAATCACAATCACACAATCAAGGTCACACAATGACGATCACACAATCACCATCACACAATCACGATCACACAATCACAAACACACAGTCGCGATCACTCGATCACGATCACACAATCACGATCACACAGTCACTATCACACAATCACAATCACACAATCACAATATCACAATCGCAATCACACAATCACAATAACACAATCAGACAATCACACAATCACACAATCACACAATCACACAATCACGATCACACAATCATGATCACACAATCACGATCACACAATCACGATCACACAATCACGATCACACAATCACAATCACACAATCAAGGTCACACAATGACGATCACACAATCACCATCACACAATCACGATCACACAATCACGATCACACAATCACGATCACACAATCACAAACACACAGTCGCGATCACACGATCACGATCACACAATCACGATCACACAGTCACGATCACACAATCACAATCACACAATCACGATCACACAATCACAATCACAATCACGATCACACAGTCACGATCACACCATCACGATCACACGATCACCATCACACAATCACGATCACACAATCACAATCACACAATGACGATCAAACCATCACCATCACACAATCACGACCACACAATCACGATCACACAATCACGATCACACAATCACGTTCACACAATAACAAACACACAGTCGCGATCACTCGATCACGATCACACAATCATGATCACACAGTCACGATCACACAATCTCAATCACACAATCACAATGTCACAATCGCAATCACACAATCACAATAACACAATCAGACAATCACACAATCACACAATCACACAATCACGATCACACAATCATGATCACACAATCACGATCACACAATCACGATCACACAATCACGATCACACAATCACGATCACACAATCACCATCACACAATCACGATCACTCAATCACAATCACACAATCAACGCCACACAATGACGATCACACAATCACCATCACACAATCTCGACAACACAATCACGATCACACAATCACGATCACACAATCACGTTCACACAATCACAAACACACAGTCCCGACCACTCGATCACGATCACACAATCACGATCACACAGTCACGATCACACAATCACAATCACACAATCACAATATCACAATCGCAATCACACAATCACAATAACACAATCAGACAATCACACAATCACACAATCACACAATCACAATATCACAATCGCAATCACACCATCACAATAACACAATCAGACAATCACACAATCACACAATCACACAATCACGATCACACAATCACGATCACACGATCGCGATCACACGATCACGATCGCACGATCACGATCACACGATCACGATCACACAATCACAATCACACAATCAAGGTCACACAATGACGATCACACCATCACCATCACACAACCACGACCACACAATCACGATCACACAATCACGATCACACAATCACGATCACACGATCACGATCACACGATCACGATCACACAATCACAATCACACAATCAAGGACACACAATCACAATCATACAATCACAATCACACAATCACATTAACACAATCAGACAATCACACAGTCACACAATCACGATCACACAATCACGATCACACAATCACGATCACACAATAACAAACACACAGTCGCGATCACTCGATCACGATCACACAATCATGATCACACAGTCACGATCACACAATCACAATCACACAATCACAATGTCACAATCGCAATCACACAATCACAATAACACAATCAGACAATCACACAATCACACAATCACACAATCACGATCACACAATCATGATCACACAATCACGATCACACAATCACGATCACACGATCACGATCACACGATCACGATCACACGATCGCGATCACACGATCACGATCGCACGATCACGATCACACGATCACGATCACACAATCACAATCACACAATCAAGGTCACACAATGACGATCACACCATCACCATCACACAACCACGACCACACAATCACGATCACACAATCACGATCACACAATCACGATCACACGATCACGATCACACGATCACGATCACACAATCACAATCACACAATCAAGGACACACAATCACAATCATACAATCACAATCACACAATCACATTAACACAATCAGACAATCACACAGTCACACAATCACGATCACACAATCACGATCACACAATCACGATCACACAATCACGATCACACAATCACGATCACACAATCACGATCACACAGTCACAATCACACAATCACAATCACACAATCAAAATCACACAATCACAATCACACCATCAAGGTCACACAATGACGATCACACAATCACCATCACACAATCACGATCACACAATCACAATCACACAATCACGATCACACAATCACGATCACTCAATCACAATCACACAATCACAAACACACAGTCGCGATCACTCGATCACGATCACACGATCACGATCACACAATCACAATCACACAATCAAGGTCACACAATGACGATCACACCATCACCATCACACAATCACGACCACACAATCACGATCACACAATCACAATCACACAATCACAATATCACAATCGCAATCACACAATCACAATATCACAATCAGACAATCCCACAATCACACAATCACACAGTCACAATCCCACAATCACGATCACACAATCACGATCACACAATCACAATCACACAATCACGATCACACAATCACGATCACACAACCACGACCACACAATCACGATCACACAATCACGATCATACAATCACGTTCACACAATCGCAAACACACAGTCGCGATCACACTATCACGATCACACAATCACAGTCACACAATCACAATCACACTATCAAGGCCACACAATGACGATCACACAATCACCATCACACAATCTCGACCACACAATCACGATCACACAATCACGTTCACACAATCACAAACACACAGTCGCGATCACTCGATCACGATCACACAATCACGATCACACAAACACAGTCACACAATCAAGGTCACACAATGACGATCACACCATCACCATCACACAATCACGACCACACAATCACGATCACACAATCACAATCACACAATCACAATATCACAATCGCAATCACACAATCACAATATCACAATCAGACAATCCCACAATCACACAATCACACAGTCACAATCCCACAATCACGATCACACAATCACGATCACACAATCACAATCACACAATCACAATCACAATCACGATCACACAGTCACGAACACACCATCACGATCACACAATCAAGGTCACACAATGACGATCACACAATCACCATCACAAAACCACGATCACTCAATCACAATCACACAATCACAAACACACAGTCGCGATCACACGATCACGATCACACAATCACAGTCACACAATCACCATCACACTATCAAGGCCACACAATGACGATCACACAATCACCATCACACAATCACAATCACACAATCACAATCACACAATCACACTGTCACAATCCCACAATCACGATCACATAATCACGATCACACAGTCACGATCACACGATCACGATCACACAATTACAATCACACAATCACAATCACACAATCACGAGCACACAATCACAATCACACAATCACGATCACACAATCACGATCACACAATCACGACCACACAATCACGATCACACAATCACGATCACACAATCACGATCACACAATCACGATCACACAATCACGATCACACAATCACGTTCACACAATCACAAACACACAGTCGCGATCACTCGATCACGATCACACAATCACGATCACACAATCATGATCACTCAATCACAATCACACAATCGTTATCACACAATCACGATCACACAATCACGATCACACAATCAAGGTCACACAATGACGATCACACAATCACCATCACACAATCACGATCACACAATCACAATCACACAATCACGATCACACAATCACGATCACACAATCACGATCACACAAACACGATCACACGATCACAATCACACAATCACAAACACACAGTCGCGATCACACGATCACGATCACACGATCACGATCACACGATCACGATCACACGATCGCGATCACACGATCACGATCACACGATCACGATCACACAATCACAATCACACAATCAAGGTCACACAATGACGATCACACCATCACCATCACACAATCACGACCACACAATCACGATCACACAATCACGATCACACAATCACGATCACACAAACACGATCACACGATCACAATCACACAATCACAAACACACAGTCGCGATCACACGATCACGATCACACGATCACGATCACACGATCACGATCACACAATCACAATCACACAATCGTTATCACACAATCACGATCACACAATCACCATCACACAATCAAGGCCACACAATGACGATCACACAATCACCATCACACAATCACGACCACACAATCACGACCACACAATCACGATCACACAGTCACGATCACACAATCACAATCACACAATCACAATATCACAATCGCAATCACACAATCACAATAACACAATCAGACAATCACACAATCACACAATCACACAATCACACAATCACACAATCACGATCACACAATCATGATCACACAATAACGATCACACAATCACGATCACACAATCACGATCACACAATCACCATCACACAATCACCATCACACCATCACAATCACACAATCAAGGTCACACAATGACGATCACACAATCTTCATCACACAATCACGACCACTCAATCACGATCACACAATCACGTTCACACAATCACAAACACAGAGTCGCGATCACACGATCACGATCACACAATCACGATCACACAGTCACGATCACACAATCACGATCACACAGTCACGATCACTCGATCACGATCACACGATCACGATCACACAATCACAATCACACAATCAAGGTCACACAATGACGATCACACCATCACCATCACACAATCACGACCACACAATCACGATCACACAATCACAATCACACAATCACAATATCACAATCGCAATCACACAATCACAATATCACAATCAGACAATCCCACAATCACACAATCACACAGTCACAATCCCACAATCACGATCACACAATCACGATCACACAATCACGATCACACTATCACGATCACACAATCACGATCACACAGTCACAATCACACAATCACAATCACACAATCAAAATCACACAATCACAATCACACCATCAAGGTCACACAATGACGATCACACAATCACCATCACACAATCACGATCACACAATCACAATCACACAATCACGATCACACAATCACGATCACTCAATCACAATCACACAATCACAAACACACAGTCGCGATCACTCGATCACGATCACACGATCACGATCACACAATCACAATCACACAATCAAGGTCACACAATGACGATCACACCATCACCATCACACAATCACGACCACACAATCACGATCACACAATCACAATCACACAATCACAATATCACAATCGCAATCACACAATCACAATATCACAATCAGACAATCCCACAATCACACAATCACACAGTCACAATCCCACAATCACGATCACACAATCACGATCACACAATCACAATCACACAATCACAATCACACAATCACAATCACACAATCACACTGTCACAATCCCACAATCACGATCACATAATCACGATCACACAGTCACGATCACACGATCACGATCACACAATAACAATCACACAATCACAATCACACAATCACGAGCACACAATCACGATCACACAATCACCATCACACAATCACCATCACACAATCACGATCACACAATCACAATCACACAATCACGATCACACAATCACGATCACACAACCACGACCACACAATCACGATCACACAATCACGATCATACAATCACGTTCACACAATCGCAAACACACAGTCGCGATCACACTATCACGATCACACAATCACAGTCACACAATCACAATCACACAATCACAATGACAATCACGATCACACAGTCACGAACACACCATCACGATCACACAATCAAGGTCACACAATGACGATCACACAATCACCATCACAAAACCACGATCACTCAATCACAATCACACAGTCGCGATCACACGATCACGATCACACAATCACTGTCACACAATCACCATCACACAATCAAGGCCACACAATGACGATCACACAATCACCATCACACAATCACAATCACACATTCACAATCACACAATCACACTGTCACAATCCCACAATCACGATCACACAGTCACGATCACACGATCACGATCACACAATAACAATCACACAACACAATCACACAATCACGAGCACACAATCACGATCACACAATCACGATCACACAATCACGATCACACAATCACGATCACACAATCACGATCACACAATCACGATCACACAATCACGATCACACAATCACGATCACACAATCACGATCACACAATCTCGATCACACAATCACGATCACACAATCACGATCACACAATCACGATCACACAATCACGATCACACAACCACGATCACACAATCACGATCACACAATCACGATCACACAATCACGATCACACAATCACGATCACACAATCACAATCACACAATCACACAATCACAATCACACAATCACAATCACACAATCACAATCACACAATCACAATCACACAATCACAATCACACAATCACAATCACACAACCACAATCACACAATCACAATCACAATCACGATCACACAGTCACGAACACACCATCACGATCACACAATCAAGGTCACACAATGACGATCACACAATCACCATCACACAATCACGATCAGACAATCACAATCACACAATCACGATCACACAATCACGATCACACAATCACAATCACACAATCAAGGTCACACAATGACGATCACACCATCACCATCCCACAATCACGACCACACAATCAGTGTCACACAATCACAATCACACAACCACAATCACACAATCACACAGTCACAATCCCACAATCACGACCACACAGTCACGATCACACAATCACAATCATACAATCACAATCACACAATCACATTAACACAATCAGACAATCACACAGTCACACAATCACGATCACACAATCACGATCACACAATCACGATCACACAATCACGATCACACAATCACGATCACACAATCACGATCACACAATCACGATCACACAATCACATTCACACAATCACAATCACACAATCAAAATCACACAATCACAATCACACAATCAAGGTCACACAATGACGATCACACAATCACCATCACACAATCTCGACCACACAATCACGATCACACAATCACGATCACACAATCACGATCACACAATCACGATCACACAATCACGATCACACAATCACGATCACACAATCACGATCACACAATCACGATCACACAATCACGATCACACAACCACGATCACACAATCACGATCACACAATCACGATCACACAACCACGATCACACAATCACGATCACACAATCACGTTCACACAATCACAAACACACAGTCGCGATCACTCGATCACGATCACACAATCACGATCACACAATCACGATCACTCAATCACAATCACACAATCGTTATCACACAATCACGAGCACACAATCACGATCACACAATCACAATCACACAATCACAATCACACAATCAAGGTCACACAATGACGATTACACAATCACGATCACACAATCACGATCAGACAATCACAATCACACAATCACGATCACACAATCACGATCACACAATCACAATCACACAATCAAGGTCACACAATGACGATCACACCATCACCATCACACAATCACGACCACACAATCACGATCACACAATCACGATCACACAATCACGTTCACACAATCACAAACACACAGTCGCGATCACTCGATCACGATCACACGATCACGATCAGACAATCACAATCACACAATCACGATCACACAATCACGATCACACAATCACAATCACACAATCAAGGTCACACAATGACGATCACACCATCACCATCACACAATCACGACCACACAATCACGATCACACAATCACGATCACACAATCACAATCATACAATCACAATCACACAATCACATTAACACAATCAGACAATCACACAGTCACACAATCACGATCACACAATCACGATCACACAATCACGATCACACAATCACGATCACACAATCACGATCACACAATCACGATCACACAGTCACAATCACACAATCACAATCACACAATCAAAATCACACAATCACAATCACACCATCAAGGTCACACAATGACGATCACACAATCACCATCACACAATCACGATCACACAATCACAATATCACAATCGCAATCACACAATCACAATATCACAATCAGACAATCCCACAATCACACAATCACACAGTCACAATCCCACAATCACGATCACACAATCACGATCACACAATCACAATCACACAATCACAATCACACAATCACAATCACACAATCACACTGTCACAATCCCACAATCACGATCACATAATCACGATCACACAGTCACGATCACACGATCACGATCACACAATAACAATCACACAATCACAATCACACAATCACGAGCACACAATCACGATCACACAATCACCATCACACAATCACGATCACACAATCACGATCACACAATCACAATCACACAATCACGATCACACAACCACGACCACACAATCACGATCACACAATCACGATCATACAATCACGTTCACACAATCGCAAACACACAGTCGCGATCACACTATCACGATCACACAATCACAGTCACACAATCACAATCACACAATCACAATCACAATCACGATCACACAGTCACGAACACACCATCACGATCACACAATCAAGGTCACACAATGACGATCACACAATCACCATCACAAAACCACGATCACTCAATCACAATCACACAATCACAAACACACAGTCGCGATCACACGATCACGATCACACAATCACAGTCACACAATCACCATCACACTATCAAGGCCACACAATGACGATCACACAATCACCATCACACAATCACAATCACACAATCACAATCACACAATCACACTGTCACAATCCCACAATCACGATCACACAATCACGATCACACAATCACGACCACACAATCACGATCACACAATCACGATCACACAATCACGATCACACAATCACGATCACACAATCACGATCACACAATCACGATCACACAATCACGATCACACAATCACGATCACACAATCACGATCACACAATCACGATCACACAATCACGATCACACAACCACGATCACACAATCAAGGTCACACAATGACGATCACACAATCACCATCACACAATCTCGACCACACAATCACGATCACACAATCACGTTCACACAATCACAAACACACAGTCGCGATCACTCGATCACGATCACACAATCACGATCACACAATCATGATCACTCAATCACAATCACACAATCGTTATCACACAATCACGATCACACAATCACGATCACACAATCACAATCACACAATCACAATCACACAATCAAAGTCACACAATGACGATCACACAATCACCATCACACAATCACGATCACACAATCACAATCACACAATCACGATCACACAATCACGACCACACAATCACGATCACACAAACACGATCACACGATCACAATCACACAATCACAAACACACAGTCGCGATCACACGATCACGATCACACGATCACGATCACACGATCGCGATCACACGATCACGATCACACGATCACGATCACACAATCACAATCACACAATCAAGGTCACACAATGACGATCACACCATCACCATCACACAATCACGACCACACAATCACGATCACACAATCACGATCACACAATCACGATCACACAAACACGATCACACGATCACAATCACACAATCACAAACACACAGTCGCGATCACACGATCACGATCACACGATCACGATCACACGATCACGATCACACGATCACGATCACACAATCACAATCACACAATCGTTATCACACAATCACGATCACACAATCACCATCACACAATCAAGGCCACACAATGACGATCACACAATCACCATCACACAATCACGACCACACAATCACGATCACACAATCACGATCACACAGTCACGATCACACAATCACAATCACACAATCACAATATCACAATCGCAATCACACAATCACAATAACACAATCAGATAATCACACAATCACACAATCACACAATCACACAATCACACAATCACGATCACACAATCATGATCACACAATAACGATCACACAATCACGATCACACAATCACGATCACACAATCACGATCACACAATCACCATCACACAATCACCATCACACCATCACAATCACACAATCAAGGTCACACAATGACGATCACACAATCTTCATCACATAATCACGACCACTCAATCACGATCACACAATCACGTTCACACAATCACAAACACACAGTCGCGATCACTCGATCACGATCACACAATCACGATCACACAATCATGATCACTCAATCACAATCACACAATCGCGATCACACGATCACGATCGCACGATCACGATCACACGATCACGATCACACAATCACAATCACACAATCAAGGTCACACAATGACGATCACACCATCACCATCACACAACCACGACCACACAATCACGATCACACAATCACGATCACACAATCACGATCACACGATCACGATCACACGATCACGATCACACAATCACAATCACACAATCAAGGACACACAATCACAATCATACAATCACAATCACACAATCACATTAACACAATCAGACAATCACACAGTCACACAATCACGATCACACAATCACGATCACACAATCACGATCACACAATCACGATCACACAATAACAAACACACAGTCGCGATCACTCGATCACGATCACACAATCATGATCACACAATCACGATCACACAATCACGATCACACAATCACGATCACACAATCACAATCACACAATCACGATCACACAATCACAATCACAATCACGATCACACAGTCACGATCACACCATCACGATCACACGATCACCATCACACAATCACGATCACACAATCACAATCACACAATGACGATCACACCATCACCATCACACAATCACGACCACACAATCACGATCACACAATCACGATCACACAATCACGTTCACACAATAACAAACACACAGTCGCGATCACTCGATCACGATCACACAATCATGATCACACAGTCACGATCACACAATCACAATCACACAATCACAATGTCACAATCGCAATCACACAATCACAATAACACAATCAGACAATCACACAATCACACAATCACACAATCACGATCACACAATCATGATCACACAATCACGATCACACAATCACGATCACACAATCACGATCACACAATCACGATCACACAATCACCATCACACAATCACGATCACTCAATCACAATCACACAATCACGATCACTCAATCACAATCACACAATCACAAACACACAGTCGCGATCACACGATCACGATCACACGATCACGATCACACGATCACGATCACACAATCACAATCACACAATCAACGCCACACAATGACGATCACACAATCACCATCACACAATCTCGACAACACAATCACGATCACACAATCACGATCACACAATCACGTTCACACAATCACAAACACACAGTCCCGACCACTCGATCACGATCACACAATCACGATCACACAGTCACGATCACAAGAATCACAATCACACAATCACAATATCACAATCGCAATCACACAATCACAATAACACAATCAGACAATCACACAATCACACAATCACACAATCACACAATCACACAATCACACAATCACGATCACACGATCACGATCACACGATCACGATCACACGATCACGATCACACGATCGCGATCACACGATCACGATCGCACGATCACGATCACACGATCACGATCACACAATCACAATCACACAATCAAGGTCACACAATGACGATCACACCATCACCATCACACAACCACGACCACACAATCACGATCACACAATCACGATCACACAATCACGATCACACAATCACGATCACACGATCACGATCACACGATCACGATCACACAATCACAATCACACAATCAAGGTCACACAATGACGATCACACAATCACCATCACACAATCACGATCACACAATCACAAACACACAGTCCCGACCACTCGATCACGATCACACAATCACGATCACACAGTCACGATCACAAGAATCACAATCACACAATCACAATATCACAATCGCAATCACACAATCACAATAACACAATCAGACAATCACACAATCACACAATCACACAATCACACAATCACGATCACACGATCACGATCACACGATCACGATCACACGATCACGATCACACGATCGCGATCACACGATCACGATCGCACGATCACGATCACACGATCACGATCACACAATCACAATCACACAATCAAGGTCACACAATGACGATCACACCATCACCATCACACAACCACGACCACACAATCACGATCACACAATCACGATCACACAATCACGATCACACAATCACGATCACACGATCACGATCACACGATCACGATCACACAATCACAATCACACAATCAAGGTCACACAATGACGATCACACAATCACCATCACACAATCACGATCACACAATCACAAACACACAGTCGCGATCACTCGATCACGATCACACAATCACGATCACACAGTCACTATCACACAATCACAATCACACAATCACAATATCACAATCGCAATCACACAATCACAATAACACAATCAGACAATCACACAATCACACAATCACACAATCACACAATCACGATCACACAATCATGATCACACAATCACGATCACACAATCACGATCACACAATCACGATCACACAATCACAATCACACAATCAAGGTCACACAATGACGATCACACAATCACCATCACACAATCACGATCACACAATCACGATCACACAATCACGATCACACAATCACAAACACACAGTCGCGATCACACGATCACGATCACACAATCACGATCACACAGTCACGATCACACAATCACAATCACACAATCACGATCACACAATCACAATCACAATCACGATCACACAGTCACGATCACACCATCACGATCACACGATCACCATCACACAATCACGATCACACAATCACAATCACACAATGACGATCAAACCATCACCATCACACAATCACGACCACACAATCACGATCACACAATCACGTTCACACAATAACAAACACACATTCGCGATCACTCGATCACGATCACACAATCATGATCACACAGTCACGATCACACAATCACAATCACACAATCACAATGTCACAATCGCAATCACACAATCACAATAACACAATCAGACAATCACACAATCACACAATCACACAATCACGATCACACAATCATGATCACACAATCACGATCACACAATCACGATCACACAATCACGATCACACAATCACCATCACACAATCACGATCACTCAATCACAATCACACAATCAACGCCACACAATGACGATCACACAATCACCATCACACAATCTCGACAACACAATCACGATCACACAATCACGATCACACAATCACGTTCACACAATCACAAACACACAGTCCCGACCACTCGATCACGATCACACAATCACGATCACACAGTCACGATCACACAATCACAACCACACAATCACAATATCACAATCGCAATCACACAATCACAATAACACAATCAGACAATCACACAATCACACAATCACACAATCACAATATCACAATCGCAATCACACCATCACAATAACACAATCAGACAATCACACAATCACACAATCACACAATCACGATCACACAATCACGATCACACGATCGCGATCACACGATCACGATCGCACGATCACGATCACACGATCACGATCACACAATCACAATCACACAATCAAGGTCACACAATGACGATCACACCATCACCATCACACAACCACGACCACACAATCACGATCACACAATCACGATCACACAATCACGATCACACGATCACGATCACACGATCACGATCACACAATCACAATCACACAATCAAGGACACACAATCACAATCATACAATCACAATCACACAATCACATTAACACAATCAGACAATCACACAGTCACACAATCACGATCACACAATCACGATCACACAATCACGATCACACAATCACGATCACACAATAACAAACACACAGTCGCGATCACTCGATCACGATCACACAATCATGATCACACAGTCACGATCACACAATCACAATCACACAATCACAATGTCACAATCGCAATCACACAATCACAATAACACAATCAGACAATCACACAATCACACAATCACACAATCACACAATCACGATCACACAATCATGATCACACAATCACGATCACACAATCACGATCACACGATCACGATCACACGATCACGATCACACGATCACGATCACACGATCGCGATCACACGATCACGATCGCACGATCACGATCACACGATCACGATCACACAATCACAATCACACAATCAAGGTCACACAATGACGATCACACCATCACCATCACACAACCACGACCACACAATCACGATCACACAATCACGATCACACAATCACGATCACACGATCACGATCACACGATCACGATCACACAATCACAATCACACAATCAAGGACACACAATCACAATCATACAATCACAATCACACAATCACATTAACACAATCAGACAATCACACAGTCACACAATCACGATCACACAATCACGATCACACAATCACGATCACACAATCACGATCACACAATCACGATCACACAATCACGATCACACAGTCACAATCACACAATCACAATCACACAATCAAAATCACACAATCACAATCACACCATCAAGGTCACACAATGACGATCACACAATCACCATCACACAATCACGATCACACAATCACAATCACACAATCACGATCACACAATCACGATCACTCAATCACAATCACACAATCACAAACACACAGTCGCGATCACTCGATCACGATCACACGATCACTATCACACAATCACAATCACACAATCAAGGTCACACAATGACGATCACACCATCACCATCACACAATCACGACCACACAATCACGATCACACAATCACAATCACACAATCACAATATCACAATCGCAATCACACAATCACAATATCACAATCAGACAATCCCACAATCACACAATCACACAGTCACAATCCCACAATCACGATCACACAATCACGATCACACAATCACAATCACACAATCACAATCACAATCACGATCACACAGTCACGAACACACCATCACGATCACACAATCAAGGTCACACAATGACGATCACACAATCACCATCACAAAACCACGATCACTCAATCACAATCACACAATCACAAACACACAGTCGCGATCACACGATCACGATCACACAATCACAGTCACACAATCACCATCACACTATCAAGGCCACACAATGACGATCACACAATCACCATCACACAATCACAATCACACAATCACAATCACACAATCACACTGTCACAATCCCACAATCACGATCACATAATCACGATCACACAGTCACGATCACACGATCACGATCACACAATTACAATCACACAATCACAATCACACAATCACGAGCACACAATCACAATCACACAATCACGATCACACGATCACGATCACACGATCACGATCACACAATCACAATCGCACAATCAAGGACACACAATCACAATCATACAATCACAATCACACAATCACATTAACACAATCAGACAATCACACAGTCACACAATCACGATCACACAATCACGATCACACAATCACGATCACACAATCACGATCACACAATCACCATCACACAATCACGATCACTCAATCACAATCACACAATCACGATCACTCAATCACAAACACACAGTCGCGATCACACGATCACGATCACACAATCACGATCACACAGTCACGATCACACAATCACAATCACACAATCACGATCACACAATCACAATCACAATCACGATCACACAGTCACGATCACACCATCACGATCACACGATCACCATCACACAATCACGATCACACAATCACAATCACACAATGACGATCACACCATCACCATCACACAATCACGACCACACAATCACGATCACACAATCACGATCACACAATCACGTTCACACAATAACAAACACACAGTCGCGATCACTCGATCACGATCACACAATCATGATCACACAGTCACGATCACACAATCACAATCACACAATCACAATGTCACAATCGCAATCACACAATCACAATAACACAATCAGACAATCACACAATCACACAATCACACAATCACGATCACACAATCATGATCACACAATCACGATCACACAATCTCGACAACACAATCACGATCACACAATCACGATCACACAATCACGTTCACACAATCACAAACACACAGTCCCGACCACTCGATCACGATCACACAATCACGATCACACAGTCACGATCACAAGAATCACAATCACACAATCACAATATCACAATCGCAATCACACAATCACAATAACACAATCAGACAATCACACAATCACACAATCACACAATCACACAATCACACAATCACACAATCACGATCACACGATCACGATCACACGATCACGATCACACGATCACGATCACACGATCGCGATCACACGATCACGATCGCACGATCACGATCACACGATCACGATCACACAATCACAATCACACAATCAAGGTCACACAATGACGATCACACCATCACCATCACACAACCACGACCACACAATCACGATCACACAATCACGATCACACAATCACGATCACACAATCACGATCACACGATCACGATCACACGATCACGATCACACAATCACAATCACACAATCAAGGTCACACAATGACGATCACACAATCACCATCACACAATCACGATCACACAATCACAAACACACAGTCGCGATCACTCGATCACGATCACACAATCACGATCACACAGTCACTATCACACAATCACAATCACACAATCACAATATCACAATCGCAATCACACAATCACAATAACACAATCAGACAATCACACAATCACACAATCACACAATCACACAATCACGATCACACAATCATGATCACACAATCACGATCACACAATCACGATCACACAATCACGATCACACAATCACAATCACACAATCAAGGTCACACAATGACGATCACACAATCACCATCACACAATCACGATCACACAATCACGATCACACAATCACGATCACACAATCACAAACACACAGTCGCGATCACACGATCACGATCACACAATCACGATCACACAGTCACGATCACACAATCACAATCACACAATCACGATCACACAATCACAATCACAATCACGATCACACAGTCACGATCACACCATCACGATCACACGATCACCATCACACAATCACGATCACACAATCACAATCACACAATGACGATCAAACCATCACCATCACACAATCACGACCACACAATCACGATCACACAATCACGATCACACAATCACGTTCACACAATAACAAACACACAGTCGCGATCACTCGATCACGATCACACAATCATGATCACACAGTCACGATCACACAATCTCAATCACACAATCACAATGTCACAATCGCAATCACACAATCACAATAACACAATCAGACAATCACACAATCACACAATCACACAATCACGATCACACAATCATGATCACACAATCACGATCACACAATCACGATCACACAATCACGATCACACAATCACGATCACACAATCACCATCACACAATCACGATCACTCAATCACAATCACACAATCAACGCCACACAATGACGATCACACAATCACCATCACACAATCTCGACAACACAATCACGATCACACAATCACGATCACACAATCACGTTCACACAATCACAAACACACAGTCCCGACCACTCGATCACGATCACACAATCACGATCACACAGTCACGATCACACAATCACAATCACACAATCACAATATCACAATCGCAATCACACAATCACAATAACACAATCAGACAATCACACAATCACACAATCACACAATCACAATATCACAATCGCAATCACACCATCACAATAACACAATCAGACAATCACACAATCACACAATCACACAATCACGATCACACAATCACGATCACACGATCGCGATCACACGATCACGATCGCACGATCACGATCACACGATCACGATCACACAATCACAATCACACAATCAAGGTCACACAATGACGATCACACCATCACCATCACACAACCACGACCACACAATCACGATCACACAATCACGATCACACAATCACGATCACACGATCACGATCACACGATCACGATCACACAATCACAATCACACAATCAAGGACACACAATCACAATCATACAATCACAATCACACAATCACATTAACACAATCAGACAATCACACAGTCACACAATCACGATCACACAATCACGATCACACAATCACGATCACACAATAACAAACACACAGTCGCGATCACTCGATCACGATCACACAATCATGATCACACAGTCACGATCACACAATCACAATCACACAATCACAATGTCACAATCGCAATCACACAATCACAATAACACAATCAGACAATCACACAATCACACAATCACACAATCACGATCACACAATCATGATCACACAATCACGATCACACAATCACGATCACACGATCACGATCACACGATCACGATCACACGATCGCGATCACACGATCACGATCGCACGATCACGATCACACGATCACGATCACACAATCACAATCACACAATCAAGGTCACACAATGACGATCACACCATCACCATCACACAACCACGACCACACAATCACGATCACACAATCACGATCACACAATCACGATCACACGATCACGATCACACGATCACGATCACACAATCACAATCACACAATCAAGGACACACAATCACAATCATACAATCACAATCACACAATCACATTAACACAATCAGACAATCACACAGTCACACAATCACGATCACACAATCACGATCACACAATCACGATCACACAATCACGATCACACAATCACGATCACACAATCACGATCACACAGTCACAATCACACAATCACAATCACACAATCAAAATCACACAATCACAATCACACCATCAAGGTCACACAATGACGATCACACAATCACCATCACACAATCACGATCACACAATCACAATCACACAATCACGATCACACAATCACGATCACTCAATCACAATCACACAATCACAAACACACAGTCGCGATCACTCGATCACGATCACACGATCACGATCACACAATCACAATCACACAATCAAGGTCACACAATGACGATCACACCATCACCATCACACAATCACGACCACACAATCACGATCACACAATCACAATCACACAATCACAATATCACAATCGCAATCACACAATCACAATATCACAATCAGACAATCCCACAATCACACAATCACACAGTCACAATCCCACAATCACGATCACACAATCACGATCACACAATCACAATCACACAATCACGATCACACAATCACGATCACACAACCACGACCACACAATCACGATCACACAATCACGATCATACAATCACGTTCACACAATCGCAAACACACAGTCGCGATCACACTATCACGATCACACAATCACAGTCACACAATCACAATCACACTATCAAGGCCACACAATGACGATCACACAATCACCATCACACAATCTCGACCACACAATCACGATCACACAATCACGTTCACACAATCACAAACACACAGTCGCGATCACTCGATCACGATCACACAATCACGATCACACAATCACAGTCACACAATCAAGGTCACACAATGACGATCACACCATCACCATCACACAATCACGACCACACAATCACGATCACACAATCACAATCACACAATCACAATATCACAATCGCAATCACACAATCACAATATCACAATCAGACAATCCCACAATCACACAATCACACAGTCACAATCCCACAATCACGATCACACAATCACGATCACACAATCACAATCACACAATCACAATCACAATCACGATCACACAGTCACGAACACACCATCACGATCACACAATCAAGGTCACACAATGACGATCACACAATCACCATCACAAAACCACGATCACTCAATCACAATCACACAATCACAAACACACAGTCGCGATCACACGATCACGATCACACAATCACAGTCACACAATCACCATCACACTATCAAGGCCACACAATGACGATCACACAATCACCATCACACAATCACAATCACACAATCACAATCACACAATCACACTGTCACAATCCCACAATCACGATCACATAATCACGATCACACAGTCACGATCACACGATCACGATCACACAATTACAATCACACAATCACAATCACACAATCACGAGCACACAATCACAATCACACAATCACGATCACACAATCACGATCACACAATCACGACCACACAATCACGATCACACAATCACGATCACACAATCACGATCACACAATCACGATCACACAATCACGATCACACAATCACGTTCACACAATCACAAACACACAGTCGCGATCACTCGATCACGATCACACAATCACGATCACACAATCATGATCACTCAATCACAATCACACAATCGTTATCACACAATCACGATCACACAATCACGATCACACAATCAAGGTCACACAATGACGATCACACAATCACCATCACACAATCACGATCACACAATCACAATCACACAATCACGATCACACAATCACGATCACACAATCACGATCACACAAACACGATCACACGATCACAATCACACAATCACAAACACACAGTCGCGATCACACGATCACGATCACACGATCACGATCACACGATCACGATCACACGATCGCGATCACACGATCACGATCACACGATCACGATCACACAATCACAATCACACAATCAAGGTCACACAATGACGATCACACCATCACCATCACACAATCACGACCACACAATCACGATCACACAATCACGATCACACAATCACGATCACACAAACACGATCACACGATCACAATCACACAATCACAAACACACAGTCGCGATCACACGATCACGATCACACGATCACGATCACACGATCACGATCACACAATCACAATCACACAATCGTTATCACACAATCACGATCACACAATCACCATCACACAATCAAGGCCACACAATGACGATCACACAATCACCATCACACAATCACGACCACACAATCACGACCACACAATCACGATCACACAGTCACGATCACACAATCACAATCACACAATCACAATATCACAATCGCAATCACACAATCACAATAACACAATCAGACAATCACACAATCACACAATCACACAATCACACAATCACACAATCACGATCACACAATCATGATCACACAATAACGATCACACAATCACGATCACACAATCACGATCACACAATCACCATCACACAATCACCATCACACCATCACAATCACACAATCAAGGTCACACAATGACGATCACACAATCTTCATCACACAATCACGACCACTCAATCACGATCACACAATCACGTTCACACAATCACAAACACAGAGTCGCGATCACACGATCACGATCACACAATCACGATCACACAGTCACGATCACACAATCACGATCACACAGTCACGATCACTCGATCACGATCACACGATCACGATCACACAATCACAATCACACAATCAAGGTCACACAATGACGATCACACCATCACCATCACACAATCACGACCACACAATCACGATCACACAATCACAATCACACAATCACAATATCACAATCGCAATCACACAATCACAATATCACAATCAGACAATCCCACAATCACACAATCACACAGTCACAATCCCACAATCACGATCACACAATCACGATCACACAATCACGATCACACTATCACGATCACACAATCACGATCACACAGTCACAATCACACAATCACAATCACACAATCAAAATCACACAATCACAATCACACCATCAAGGTCACACAATGACGATCACACAATCACCATCACACAATCACGATCACACAATCACAATCACACAATCACGATCACACAATCACGATCACTCAATCACAATCACACAATCACAAACACACAGTCGCGATCACTCGATCACGATCACACGATCACGATCACACAATCACAATCACACAATCAAGGTCACACAATGACGATCACACCATCACCATCACACAATCACGACCACACAATCACGATCACACAATCACAATCACACAATCACAATATCACAATCGCAATCACACAATCACAATATCACAATCAGACAATCCCACAATCACACAATCACACAGTCACAATCCCACAATCACGATCACACAATCACGATCACACAATCACAATCACACAATCACAATCACACAATCACAATCACACAATCACACTGTCACAATCCCACAATCACGATCACATAATCACGATCACACAGTCACGATCACACGATCACGATCACACAATAACAATCACACAATCACAATCACACAATCACGAGCACACAATCACGATCACACAATCACCATCACACAATCACCATCACACAATCACGATCACACAATCACAATCACACAATCACGATCACACAATCACGATCACACAACCACGACCACACAATCACGATCACACAATCACGATCATACAATCACGTTCACACAATCGCAAACACACAGTCGCGATCACACTATCACGATCACACAATCACAGTCACACAATCACAATCACACAATCACAATGACAATCACGATCACACAGTCACGAACACACCATCACGATCACACAATCAAGGTCACACAATGACGATCACACAATCACCATCACAAAACCACGATCACTCAATCACAATCACACAGTCGCGATCACACGATCACGATCACACAATCACTGTCACACAATCACCATCACACAATCAAGGCCACACAATGACGATCACACAATCACCATCACACAATCACAATCACACATTCACAATCACACAATCACACTGTCACAATCCCACAATCAC
The DNA here is from genome assembly GCF_050947335.1 of Megachile rotundata. Taxonomy (NCBI): domain Eukaryota; kingdom Metazoa; phylum Arthropoda; class Insecta; order Hymenoptera; family Megachilidae; genus Megachile; species Megachile rotundata. The sequence continues at coordinate 463,682 of NC_134993.1, forward strand.
GATCACACAGTCACGATCACACGATCACGATCACACAATAACAATCACACAACACAATCACACAATCACGAGCACACAATCACGATCACACAATCACGATCACACAATCACGATCACACAATCACGATCACACAATCACGATCACACAATCACGATCACACAATCACGATCACACAATCACGATCACACAATCACGATCACACAATCTCGATCACACAATCACGATCACACAATCACGATCACACAATCACGATCACACAATCACGATCACACAACCACGATCACACAATCACGATCACACAATCACGATCACACAATCACGATCACACAATCACGATCACACAATCACAATCACACAATCACACAATCACAATCACACAATCACAATCACACAATCACAATCACACAATCACAATCACACAATCACAATCACACAATCACAATCACACAACCACAATCACACAATCACAATCACAATCACGATCACACAGTCACGAACACACCATCACGATCACACAATCAAGGTCACACAATGACGATCACACAATCACCATCACACAATCACGATCAGACAATCACAATCACACAATCACGATCACACAATCACGATCACACAATCACAATCACACAATCAAGGTCACACAATGACGATCACACCATCACCATCCCACAATCACGACCACACAATCAGTGTCACACAATCACAATCACACAACCACAATCACACAATCACACAGTCACAATCCCACAATCACGACCACACAGTCACGATCACACAATCACAATCATACAATCACAATCACACAATCACATTAACACAATCAGACAATCACACAGTCACACAATCACGATCACACAATCACGATCACACAATCACGATCACACAATCACGATCACACAATCACGATCACACAATCACGATCACACAATCACGATCACACAATCACATTCACACAATCACAATCACACAATCAAAATCACACAATCACAATCACACAATCAAGGTCACACAATGACGATCACACAATCACCATCACACAATCTCGACCACACAATCACGATCACACAATCACGATCACACAATCACGATCACACAATCACGATCACACAATCACGATCACACAATCACGATCACACAATCACGATCACACAATCACGATCACACAATCACGATCACACAACCACGATCACACAATCACGATCACACAATCACGATCACACAACCACGATCACACAATCACGATCACACAATCACGTTCACACAATCACAAACACACAGTCGCGATCACTCGATCACGATCACACAATCACGATCACACAATCACGATCACTCAATCACAATCACACAATCGTTATCACACAATCACGAGCACACAATCACGATCACACAATCACAATCACACAATCACAATCACACAATCAAGGTCACACAATGACGATTACACAATCACGATCACACAATCACGATCAGACAATCACAATCACACAATCACGATCACACAATCACGATCACACAATCACAATCACACAATCAAGGTCACACAATGACGATCACACCATCACCATCACACAATCACGACCACACAATCACGATCACACAATCACGATCACACAATCACGTTCACACAATCACAAACACACAGTCGCGATCACTCGATCACGATCACACGATCACGATCAGACAATCACAATCACACAATCACGATCACACAATCACGATCACACAATCACAATCACACAATCAAGGTCACACAATGACGATCACACCATCACCATCACACAATCACGACCACACAATCACGATCACACAATCACGATCACACAATCACAATCATACAATCACAATCACACAATCACATTAACACAATCAGACAATCACACAGTCACACAATCACGATCACACAATCACGATCACACAATCACGATCACACAATCACGATCACACAATCACGATCACACAATCACGATCACACAGTCACAATCACACAATCACAATCACACAATCAAAATCACACAATCACAATCACACCATCAAGGTCACACAATGACGATCACACAATCACCATCACACAATCACGATCACACAATCACAATATCACAATCGCAATCACACAATCACAATATCACAATCAGACAATCCCACAATCACACAATCACACAGTCACAATCCCACAATCACGATCACACAATCACGATCACACAATCACAATCACACAATCACAATCACACAATCACAATCACACAATCACACTGTCACAATCCCACAATCACGATCACATAATCACGATCACACAGTCACGATCACACGATCACGATCACACAATAACAATCACACAATCACAATCACACAATCACGAGCACACAATCACGATCACACAATCACCATCACACAATCACGATCACACAATCACGATCACACAATCACAATCACACAATCACGATCACACAACCACGACCACACAATCACGATCACACAATCACGATCATACAATCACGTTCACACAATCGCAAACACACAGTCGCGATCACACTATCACGATCACACAATCACAGTCACACAATCACAATCACACAATCACAATCACAATCACGATCACACAGTCACGAACACACCATCACGATCACACAATCAAGGTCACACAATGACGATCACACAATCACCATCACAAAACCACGATCACTCAATCACAATCACACAATCACAAACACACAGTCGCGATCACACGATCACGATCACACAATCACAGTCACACAATCACCATCACACTATCAAGGCCACACAATGACGATCACACAATCACCATCACACAATCACAATCACACAATCACAATCACACAATCACACTGTCACAATCCCACAATCACGATCACACAATCACGATCACACAATCACGACCACACAATCACGATCACACAATCACGATCACACAATCACGATCACACAATCACGATCACACAATCACGATCACACAATCACGATCACACAATCACGATCACACAATCACGATCACACAATCACGATCACACAATCACGATCACACAATCACGATCACACAACCACGATCACACAATCAAGGTCACACAATGACGATCACACAATCACCATCACACAATCTCGACCACACAATCACGATCACACAATCACGTTCACACAATCACAAACACACAGTCGCGATCACTCGATCACGATCACACAATCACGATCACACAATCATGATCACTCAATCACAATCACACAATCGTTATCACACAATCACGATCACACAATCACGATCACACAATCACAATCACACAATCACAATCACACAATCAAAGTCACACAATGACGATCACACAATCACCATCACACAATCACGATCACACAATCACAATCACACAATCACGATCACACAATCACGACCACACAATCACGATCACACAAACACGATCACACGATCACAATCACACAATCACAAACACACAGTCGCGATCACACGATCACGATCACACGATCACGATCACACGATCGCGATCACACGATCACGATCACACGATCACGATCACACAATCACAATCACACAATCAAGGTCACACAATGACGATCACACCATCACCATCACACAATCACGACCACACAATCACGATCACACAATCACGATCACACAATCACGATCACACAAACACGATCACACGATCACAATCACACAATCACAAACACACAGTCGCGATCACACGATCACGATCACACGATCACGATCACACGATCACGATCACACGATCACGATCACACAATCACAATCACACAATCGTTATCACACAATCACGATCACACAATCACCATCACACAATCAAGGCCACACAATGACGATCACACAATCACCATCACACAATCACGACCACACAATCACGATCACACAATCACGATCACACAGTCACGATCACACAATCACAATCACACAATCACAATATCACAATCGCAATCACACAATCACAATAACACAATCAGATAATCACACAATCACACAATCACACAATCACACAATCACACAATCACGATCACACAATCATGATCACACAATAACGATCACACAATCACGATCACACAATCACGATCACACAATCACGATCACACAATCACCATCACACAATCACCATCACACCATCACAATCACACAATCAAGGTCACACAATGACGATCACACAATCTTCATCACATAATCACGACCACTCAATCACGATCACACAATCACGTTCACACAATCACAAACACAGAGTCGCGATCACACGATCACGATCACACAATCACGATCACACAGTCACGATCACACAATCACGATCACACAGTCACGATCACTCGATCACGATCACACGATCACGATCACACAATCACAATCACACAATCAAGGTCACACAATGACTATCACACCATCACCATCACACAATCACGACCACACAATCACGATCACACAATCACAATCACACAATCACAATATCACAATCGCAATCACACAATCACAATATCACAATCAGACAATCCCACAATCACACAATCACACAGTCACAATCCCACAATCACGATCACACAATCACGATCACACAATCACGATCACACAATCACGATCACACAATCACGATCACACAATCACGATCACACAGTCACAATCACACAATCACAATCACACAATCAAAATCACACAATCACAATCACACCATCAAGGTCACACAATGACGATCACACAATCACCATCACACAATCACGATCACACAATCACAATCACACAATCACGATCACACAATCACGATCACTCAATCACAATCACACAATCACAAACACACAGTCGCGATCACTCGATCACGATCACACGATCACGATCACACAATCACAATCACACAATCAAGGTCACACAATGACGATCACACCATCACCATCACACAATCACGACCACACAATCACGATCACACAATCACAATCACACAATCACAATATCACAATCGCAATCACACAATCACAATATCACAATCAGACAATCCCACAATCACACAATCACACAGTCACAATCCCACAATCACGATCACACAATCACGATCACACAATCACAATCACACAATCACAATCACACAATCACAATCACACAATCACACTGTCACAATCCCACAATCACGATCACATAATCACGATCACACAGTCACGATCACACGATCACGATCACACAATAACAATCACACAATCACAATCACACAATCACGAGCACACAATCACGATCACACAATCACCATCACACAATCACCATCACACAATCACGATCACACAATCACAATCACACAATCACGATCACACAATCACGATCACACAACCACGACCACACAATCACGATCACACAATCACGATCATACAATCACGTTCACACAATCGCAAACACACAGTCGCGATCACACTATCACGATCACACAATCACAGTCACACAATCACAATCACACAATCACAATCACAATCACGATCACACAGTCACGAACACACCATCACGATCACACAATCAAGGTCACACAATGACGATCACACAATCACCATCACAAAACCACGATCACTCAATCACAATCACACAATCACAAACACACAGTCGCGATCACACGATCACGATCACACAATCACTGTCACACAATCACCATCACACAATCAAGGCCACACAATGACGATCACACAATCACCATCACACAATCACAATCACACATTCACAATCACACAATCACACTGTCACAATCCCACAATCACGATCACACAGTCACGATCACACGATCACGATCACACAATAACAATCACACAACACAATCACACAATCACGAGCACACAATCACGATCACACAATCACGATCACACAATCACGATCACACAATCACGATCACACAATCACGATCACACAATCACGATCACACAATCACGATCACACAATCACGATCACACAATCTCGATCACACAATCACGATCACACAATCACGATCACACAATCACGATCACACAATCACGATCACACAACCACGATCACACAATCACGATCACACAATCACGATCACACAATCACGATCACACAATCACGATCACACAATCACAATCACACAATCACACAATCACAATCACACAATCACAATCACACAATCACAATCACACAATCACAATCACACAATCACAATCACACAATCACAATCACACAATCACAATCACACAACCACAATCACACAATCACAATCACAATCACGATCACACAGTCACGAACACACCATCACGATCACACAATCAAGGTCACACAATGACGATCACACAATCACCATCACACAATCACGATCAGACAATCACAATCACACAATCAAGATCACACAATCACGATCACACAATCACAATCACACAATCAAGGTCACACAATGACGATCACACCATCACCATCCCACAATCACGACCACACAATCAGAGTCACACAATCACAATCACACAACCACAATCACACAATCACACAGTCACAATCCCACAATCACGACCACACAGTCACGATCACACAATCACAATCATACAATCACAATCACACAATCACATTAACACAATCAGACAATCACACAGTCACACAATCACGATCACACAATCACGATCACACAATCACGATCACACAATCACGATCACACAATCACGATCACACAATCACGATCGGGCAATCACGATCACACAATCACATTCACACAATCACAATCACACAATCAAAATCACACAATCACAATCACACAATCAAGGTCACACAATGACGATCACACAATCACCATCACACAATCTCGACCACACAATCACGATCACACAATCACGATCACACAATCACGATCACACAATCACGATCACACAATCACGATCACACAATCACGATCACACAATCACGATCACACAATCACGATCACACAATCACGATCACACAACCACGATCACACAATCACAATCACACAATCACGATCACACAACCACGATCACACAATCACGATCACACAATCACGTTCACACAATCACAAACACACAGTCGCGATCACTCGATCACGATCACACAATCACGATCACACAATCACGATCACTCAATCACAATCACACAATCGTTATCACACAATCACGAGCACACAATCACGATCACACAATCACAATCACACAATCACAATCACACAATCAAGGTCACACAATGACGATCACACAATCACGATCACACAATCACGATCAGACAATCACAATCACACAATCACGATCACACAATCACGATCACACAATCACAATCACACAATCAAGGTCACACAATGACGATCACACCATCACCATCACACAATCACGACCACACAATCACGATCACACAATCACGATCACACAATCACGTTCACACAATCACAAACACACAGTCGCGATCACTCGATCACGATCACACGATCACGATCACACAATCACAATCACACAATCAAGGTCACACAATGACGATCACACAATCACGATCACACAATCACGATCAGACAATCACAATCACACAATCACGATCACACAATCACGATCACACAATCACAATCACACAATCAAGGTCACACAATGACGATCACACCATCACCATCACACAATCACGACCACACAGTCACGATCACACAATCACAATCATACAATCACAATCACACAATCACATTAACACAATCAGACAATCACACAGTCACACAATCACGATCACACAATCACGATCACACAATCACGATCACACAATCACGATCACACAATCACGATCACACAATCACGATCACACAGTCACAATCACACAATCACAATCACACAATCAAAATCACACAATCACAATCACACCATCAAGGTCACACAATGACGATCACACAATCACCATCACACAATCACGATCACACAATCACAATCACACAATCACGATCACACAATCACGATCACTCAATCACAATCACACAATCACAAACACACAGTCGCGATCACTCGATCACGATCACACGATCACGATCACACAATCACAATCACACAATCAAGGTCACACAATGACGATCACACCATCACCATCACACAATCACGACCACACAATCACGATCACACAATCACAATCACACAATCACAATATCACAATCGCAATCACACAATCACAATATCACAATCAGACAATCCCACAATCACACAATCACACAGTCACAATCCCACAATCACGATCACACAATCACGATCACACAATCACAATCACACAATCACAATCACACAATCACAATCACACAATCACACTGTCACAATCCCACAATCACGATCACATAATCACGATCACACAGTCACGATCACACGATCACGATCACACAATAACAATCACACAATCACAATCACACAATCACGAGCACACAATCACGATCACACAATCAACATCACACAATCACCATCACGCAATCACCATCACACAATCACGATCACACAATCACAATCACACAATCACGATCACACAATCACGATCACACAACCACGACCACACAATCACGATCACACAATCACGATCATACAATCACGTTCACACAATCGCAAACACACAATCACGATCACACTATCACGATCACACAATCACAGTCACACAATCACAATCACACAATCACAATCACACAATCACAATCACAATCACGATCACACAGTCACGAACACACCATCACGATCACACAATCACCATCACAAAACCGCGATCACTCAATCACAATCACACAATCACAAACACACAGTTGCGATCACACGATCACGATCACACAATCACAGTCACACAATCACCATCACACAATCAAGGCCACACAATGACGATCACACAATCACCATCACACAATCACAATCACACATTCACAATCACACAATCACACTGTCACAATCCCACAATCACGATCACATAATCACGATCACACAGTCACGATCACACGATCACGATCACACAATAACAATCACACAACACAATCACACAATCACGAGCACACAATCACGATCACACAATCACGATCACACAATCACGATCACACAATCACGATCACACAATCACGATCACACAATCACGATCACACAATCACAATCACACAATCAAGGTCACACAATGACGATCACACCATCACCATCACACAATCACGACCACACAATCACGATCACACAATCACGATCACACAATCACGTTCACACAATCACAAACACACAGTCGCGATCACTCGATCACGATCACACGATCACGACCACACAATCACAATCACACAATCAAGGTCACACAATGACGATCACACCATCACCATCACACAATCACGACCACTCAATCACGATCACACAATCACGATCACACAATCACGATCACACAATCACGTTCACACAATCACAAACACAGAGTCGCGATCACACGATCACGATCACACAACCACGATCACACAGTCACGATCACACAATCACGATCACACAGTCACGATCACACAATCAGAGTCACACAATCGCAATCACACAACCACAATCACACAATCACACAGTCACAATCCCACAATCACGACCACACAGTCACGATCACACAATCACAATCATACAATCACAATCACACAATCACATTAACACAATCAGACAATCACACAGTCACACAATCACGATCACACAATCACGATCACACAATCACGATCACACAATCACGATCACACAATCACGATCACACAATCACGATCACACAAACACAATCACACAATCACAATCACACAATCAAAATCACACAATCACAATCACACAATCAAGGTCACACAATGACGATCACACAATCACCATCACACAATCTCGACCACACAATCACGATCACACAATCACGTTCACACAATCACAAACACACAGTCGCGATCACTCGATCACGATCACACAATCACGATCACACAATCACGATCACACAATCACGATCACACAATCACAATCACACAATCACAATCACACAATCAAGGTCACACAATGACGATCACACAATCACGATCACACAATCACGATCAGACAATCACAATCACACAATCACGATCACACAATCACGATCACACAATCACAATCACACAATCAAGGTCACACAATGACGATCACACCATCACCATCACACAATCACGACCACACAATCACGATCACACAATCACGATCACACAATCACGTTCACACAATCACAAACGCACAGTCGCGATCACTCGATCACGATCACACGATCACGATCATACAATCACAATCACACAATCAAGGTCTCACAATGACGATCACACCATCACCATCACACAATCACGACCACTTAATCACGATCACACAATCACGATCACACAATCACGTTCACACAATCACAAACACAGAGTCGCGATCACACGATCACGATCACACAACCACGATCACACAGTCACGATCACACAATCACGATCACACAGTCTCGATCACACAATCAGAGTCACACAATCACAATCACACAACCACAATCACACAATCACACAGTCACAATCCCACAATCACGACCACACAGTCACGATCACACAATCACAATCATACAATCACAATCACACAATCACATTAACACAATCAGACAATCACACAGTCACACAATCACGATCACACAATCACGATCACACAATCACGATCACACAATCACGATCACACAATCACGATCACACAATCACGATCACACAATCACGATCACACAATCACAATCACACAATCACAATCACACAATCAAAATCACACAATCACAATCACACAATCAAGGTCACCCAATGACGATCACACAATCACCATCACACAATCTCGACCACACAATCACGATCACACAATCACGTTCACACAATCACAAACACACAGTCGCGATCACTCGATCACGATCACACAATCACGATCACACAATCACGATCACACAATCACGATCACTCAATCACAATCACACAATCGTTATCACACAATCACGATCACACAATCACGATCACACAATCACAATCACACAATCACAATCACACAATCAAGGTCACACAATGACGATCACACAATCACCATCACACAATCACGATCACACAATCACAATCACACAATCACGATCACACAATCACGATCACACAATCACGATCACACAAACACGATCACACGATCACAATCACACAATCACAAACACACAGTCGCGATCACACGATCATGATCACACGATCACGATCACACGATCACGATCACACAATCACAATCACACAATCAAGGTCACACAATGACGATCACGCCATCACCATCACACAATCACGACCACACAATCACGATCACACAATCACGATCACACAATCACGATCACACAAACACGATCACACGATCACAATCACACAATCACAATCACACAATCACAAACACACAGTCGCGATCACACGATCACGATCACACGATCACGATCACACGATCACGATCACACGATCACGATCACACGATCACGATCACACGATCACGATCACACGATCACGATCACACGATCACGATCACACGATCACGATCACACGATCACGATCACACAATCACAATCACACAATCGTTATCACACAATCACGATCACACAATCACCATCACACAATCAAGGCCACACAATGACGATCACACAATCACCATCACACAATCACGATCACACAATCACGATCACACAATCACGATCACACAATCACGATCACACAATCACGATCACACAATCACGATCACACAATCACGATCACACAATCACGATCACACAATCACGATCACACAATCACGATCACACAATCACGATCACACAATCACGATCACACAACCACGATCACACAATCACGATCACACAATCACGATCACACAACCACGATCACACAATCACGATCACACAATCACGATCACACAATCACGATCACACAATCACAATCACACAATCACAATCACACAATCACAATCACACAATCACAATCACACAATCACAATCACACAATCACAATCACACAATCACAATCACACAATCACAATCACACAATCACAATCACACAATCACAATCACACAATCACAATCACACAATCACAATCACGATCACACAGTCACGAACACACCATCACGATCACACAATCAAGGTCACACAATGACGATCACACCATCACCATCACACAATCACGACCACACAATCACGATCACACAATCACGTTCACACAATCACAAACACACAGTCGCGATCACTCGATCACGATCACACGATCACGATCACACAATCACAATCACACAATCAAGGTCTCACAATGACGATCACACCATCACCATCACACAATCACGACCACTCAATCACGATCACACAATCACGATCACACAATCACGTTCACACAATCACAAACACAGAGTCGCGATCACACGATCACGATCACACAATCACGATCACACAGTCACGATCACACAATCACGACCACACAGTCACGATCACACAATCAGAGTCACACATTTACAATCACACAACCACACTCACACAATCACACAGTCACAATCCCACAATCACGATCACACAATCACGACCACACAGTCACGATCACACAATCACAATCATACAATCACAATCACACAATCACATTAACACAATCAGACAATCACACAGTCACACAATCACGATCACACAATCACGATCACACAATCACGATCACACAATCACGATCACACAATCACGATCACACAATCACGATCACACAGTCACAATCACACAATCACAATCACACAATCAAAATCACACAATCACAATCACACCATCAAGGTCACACAATGACGATCACACAATCACCATCACACAATCACGATCACACAATCACAATCACACAATCACGATCACACAATCACGATCACTCAATCACAATCACACAATCACAAACACACAGTCGCGATCACTCGATCACGATCACACGATCACGATCACACAATCACAATCACACAATCAAGGTCACACAATGACGATCACACCATCACCATCACACAATCACGACCACACAATCACGATCACACAATCACAATCACACAATCACAATATCACAATCGCAATCACACAATCACAATATCACAATCAGACAATCCCACAATCACACAATCACACAGTCACAATCCCACAATCACGATCACACAATCACGATCACACAATCACGATCACACAATCACAATCACACAATCACAATCACACAATCACAATCACACAATCACACTGTCACAATCCCACAATCACGATCACATAATCACGATCACACAGTCACGATCACACGATCACGATCACACAATAACAATCACACAATCACGATCACACAATCACGATCACACAATCACGATCACACAATCACGATCACACAATCACGATCACACAATCACGATCACACAACCACGATCACACAATCACGATCACACAACCACGATCACACAATCACGATCACACAATCACGATCACACAATCACGATCACACAACCACGATCACACAACCACGATCACACAATCACGATCACACAATCACGATCACACAATCACGATCACACAATCACGATCACACAATCACAATCACACAATCACAATCACACAATCACAATCACACAATCACAATCACACAATCACAATCACACAATCACAATCACGATCACACAGTCACGAACACACCACCACGATCACACAATCAGAGTCACACATTTACAATCACACAACCACACTCACACAATCACACAGTCACAATCCCACAATCACGATCACACAATCACGACCACACAGTCACGATCACACAATCACAATCATACAATCACAATCACACAATCACATTAACACAATCAGACAATCACACAGTCACACAATCACGATCACACAATCACGATCACACAATCACGATCACACAATCACGATCACACAATCACGATCACACAATCACGATCACACAGTCACAATCACACAATCACAATCACACAATCAAAATCACACAATCACAATCACACCATCAAGGTCACACAATGACGATCACACAATCACCATCACACAATCACGATCACACAATCACAATCACACAATCACGATCACACAATCACGATCACTCAATCACAATCACACAATCACGATCACACAACCACGATCACACAACCACGATCACACAATCACGATCACACAATCACGATCACACAATCACACTGTCACAATCCCACAATCACGATCACATAATCACGATCACACAGTCACAATCACACCATCAAGGTCACACAATGACGATCACACAATCACCATCACACAATCACGATCACACAATCACAATCACACAATCACGATCACACAATCACGATCACTCAATCACAATCACACAATCACAAACACACAGTCGCGATCACTCGATCACGATCACACGATCACGATCACACAATCACAATCACACAATCAAGGTCACACAATGACGATCACACCATCACCATCACACAATCACGACCACACAATCACGATCACACAATCACAATCACACAATCACAATATCACAATCGCAATCACACAATCACAATATCACAATCAGACAATCCCACAATCACACAATCACACAGTCACAATCCCACAATCACGATCACACAATCACGATCACACAATCACAATCACACAATCACAATCACACAATCACAATCACACAATCACACTGTCACAATCCCACAATCACGATCACATAATCACGATCACACAGTCACGATCACACGATCACGATCACACAATAACAATCACACAATCACGATCACACAATCACGATCACACAATCACGATCACACAATCACGATCACACAATCACGATCACACAATCACGATCACACAACCACGATCACACAATCACGATCACACAACCACGATCACACAATCACGATCACACAATCACGATCACACAATCACGATCACACAACCACGATCACACAACCACGATCACACAATCACGATCACACAATCACGATCACACAATCACGATCACACAATCACGATCACACAATCACAATCACACAATCACAATCACACAATCACAATCACACAATCACAATCACACAATCACAATCACACAATCACAATCACACAATCACAATCACGATCACACAGTCACGAACACACCATCACGATCACACAATCAGAGTCACACATTTACAATCACACAACCACACTCACACAATCACACAGTCACAATCCCACAATCACGATCACACAATCACGACCACACAGTCACGATCACACAATCACAATCATACAATCACAATCACACAATCACATTAACACAATCAGACAATCACACAGTCACACAATCACGATCACACAATCACGATCACACAATCACGATCACACAATCACGATCACACAATCACGATCACACAATCACGATCACACAGTCACAATCACACAATCACAATCACACAATCAAAATCACACAATCACAATCACACCATCAAGGTCACACAATGACGATCACACAATCACCATCACACAATCACGATCACACAATCACAATCACACAATCACGATCACACAATCACGATCACTCAATCACAATCACACAATCACAAACACACAGTCGCGATCACTCGATCACGATCACACGATCACGATCACACAATCACAATCACACAATCAAGGTCACACAATGACGATCATACCATCACCATCACACAATCACGACCACACAATCACGATCACACAATCACAATCACACAATCACAATATCACAATCGCAATCACACAATCACAATATCACAATCAGACAATCCCACAATCACACAATCACACAGCCACAATCCCACAATCACGATCACACAATCACGATCACACAATCACAATCACACAATCACAATCACACAATCACAATCACACAATCACACTGTCACAATCCCACAATCACGATCACATAATCACGATCACACAGTCACGATCACACGATCACGATCACACAATAACAATCACACAATCACAATCACACAATCACGAGCACAAAATCACGATCACACAATCACCATCACACAATCACCATCACACAATCACCATCACACAATCACGATCACACAATCACAATCACACAATCACGATCACACAATCACGATCACACAACCACGACCACACAATCACGATCACACAATCACGATCATACAATCACGTTCACACAATCGCAAACACACAGTCGCGATCACACTATCACGATCACACAATCACAGTCACACAATCACAATCACACAATCACAATCACAATCACGATCACACAGTCACGAACACACCATCACGATCACACAATCAAGGTCACACAATGACGATCACACAATCACCATCACAAAACCACGATCACTCAATCACAATCACACAATCACAAACACACAGTTGCGATCACACGATCACGATCACACAATCACAGTCACACAATCACCATCACACAATCAAGGCCACACAATGACGATCACACAATCACCATCACACAATCACAATCACACATTCACAATCACACAATCACACTGTCACAATCCCACAATCACGATCACATAATCACGATCACACAGTCACGATCACACGATCACGATCACACAATAACAATCACACAACACAATCACACAATCACGAGCACACAATCACGATCACACAATCACGATCACACAATCACGATCACACAATCACGATCACACAATCACGATCACACAATCACGATCACACAATCACGATCACACAATCACGATCACACAATCACGATCACACAATCACGATCACACAATCACGATCACACAATCACGATCACACAATCACGATCACACAATCACGATCACACAATCACGATCACACAATCACGATCACACAATCACGATCACACAATCACGATCACACAACCACGATCACACAACCACGATCACACAATCACGATCACACAATCACGATCACACAATCACGATCACACAATCACGATCACACAATCACGATCACACAATCACGATCACACAATCACCATCACACAATCACAATCACACAATCACAATCACACAATCACAATCACACAATCACAATCACACAATCACAATCACACAATCACAATCACACAATCACAATCACACAATCACAATCACACAATCACAATCACCATCACACAGTCACGAACACACCATCACGATCACACAATCAAGGTCACACAATGACGATCACACCATCACCATCACACAATCACGACCACACAATCACGATCACACAATCACGTTCACACAATCACAAACACACAGTCGCGATCACTCGATCACGATCACACAATCACGATCACACAATCACGATCACACAATCACAATCACACAATCACAATATCACAATCGCAATCACACAATCACAATATCACAATCAGACAATCACACAATCACACAATCACACAATCACACAATCACGCTCACACTATTACGATCACACAATCACGATCACACAATCACGATCACACCATCACGATCACACAATCACGATCACACAATCACGATCACACAATCACGATCACACAATCACCATCACACAATCACCATCACACAATCACAATCACACAATCAAGGTCACACAATGACGATCACACAATCACCATCACACAATCACGACCACTCAATCACGATCACACAATCACGATCACACAATCACGATCACACAATCACGTTCACACAATCACAAACACAGAGTCGCGATCACACGATCACGATCACACAATCACAATCACACAGTCAACGCCACACAATGACGATCACACAATCACCATCACACAATCTCGACCACACAATCACGATCACACAATCACGATCACACAATCACGATCACACAATCACGATCACACAATCACGATCACACAATCACAATCACACAATCAAGGTCACACAATGACGATCACACAATCACCATCACACAATCACGATCACACAATCACGATCACACAATCACAATGTCACAATCGCAATCACACAATCACAATAACACAATCAGACAACCACACAATCACACAATCACGATCACACAATCATGATCACACAATCACGATCACACAATCACGATCACACAATCACGATCACACAATCACGATCACACAATCACCATCACACAATCACGATCACACAATCACGATCACACAATCACGATCACACAATCACGATCTCACAACCACGATCACACAACCACGATCACACAATCACGATCACACAATCACAATCACACAATCACAATCACACAGTCACAATCACACAATCACAATCACACAATCGCAATCACACAATCACAATCACACAATCACAATCACACAATCACAATCACACAATCACAAACACACAATCACAATCACGATCACACAGTCACGAACATACCATCACGATCACACAATCAAGGTCACACAATGACGATCACACCATCACCATCACACAATCACGACCACACAATCACGATCACACAATCACGTTCACACAATCACAAACACACAGTCGCGATCACTCGATCACGATCACACAATCACGATCACACAATCACCATCACACAATCAAGGCCACACAATGACGATCACACAATCACCATCACACAATCACGACCACACAATCACGATCACACAATCACGATCACACAGTCACGATCACACAATCACAATCACACAATCACAATATCACAATCGCAATCACACAATCACAATAACACAATCAGACAATCACACAATCACACAATCACACAATCACACAATCACACAATCACGATCACACAATCATGATCACACAATAACGATCACACAATCACGATCACACAATCACGATCACACAATCACGATCACACAATCACCATCACACAATCACCATCACACCATCACAATCACACAAACAAGGTCACACAATGACGATCACACAATCTCCATCACACAATCACGACCACTCAATCACGATCACACAATCACGTTCACACAATCACAAACACAGAGTCGCGATCACACGATCACGATCACACAATCACGATCACACAGTCACGATCACACAATCAGAGTCACACATTTACAATCACACAACCACAATCACACAATCACACAGTCACAATCCCACAATCACGATCACACAATCACAATCATACAATCACAATCACACAATCACATTAACACAATCAGACAATCACACAGTCACACAATCACGATCACACAATCACGATCACACAATCACGATCACACAATCACGATCACACAATCACGATCACACAATCACGATCACACAGTCACAATCACACAATCACAATCACACAATCAAAATCACACAATCACAATCACACCATCAAGGTCACACAATGACGTTCACACAATCACCATCACACAATCACGATCACACAATCACAATCACACAATCACGATCACACAATCACGATCACTCAATCACAATCACACAATCACAAACACACAGTCGCGATCACTCGATCACGATCACACGATCGCGATCACACAATCACAATCACACAATCAAGGTCACACAATGACGATCACACCATCACCATCACACAATCACGACCACACAATCACGATCACACAATCACAATCACACAATCACAATATCACAATCGCAATCACACAATCACAATATCACAATCAGACAATCACACAATCACACAATCACACAATCACACAATCACGATCACACTATCACGATCACACAATCACGATCACACAATCACGATCACACAATCACGATCACACTATCACGATCACACTATCACGATCACACAATCACAGTCACACAATCACAGTCACACAATCACAATCACACAATCACAATCACAATCACGATCACACAGTCATGATCACACCATCACAATCACACGTTCACGATCACACAATCACAATCACACAATCGTTATCACACAATCACGACCACACAATCACCATCCCACAATCACCATCACACAATCACCATCACACAATCACGATCACACAATCACGATCACACAATCACGTTCACACAATCGCAAACACACAGTCGCGATCACACTATCACGATCACACAATCACAGTCACACAATCACAATCACACAATCACAATCACAATCACGATCACACAGTCACGAACACACCATCACGATCACACAATCAAGGTCACACAATGACGATCACACAATCACCATCACAAAACCACGATCACTCAATCACAATCACACAATCACAAACACACAGTCGCGATCACACGATCACGATCACACGATCACGATCACACGATCACGATCACACGATCACGATCACACGATCACGATCACACAATCACAGTCACACAATCCCAATCACACAATCACAATCACAATCACGATCACACAGTCACGATCACACAATCACGATCACACGATCACGATCACACAATCACAATCACACAATCGTTATCACACAATCACGATCACACGATCACGATCACACGATCACGATCACACGATCACGATCACACGATCACGATCACACGATCACGATCACACGATCACGATCACACAATCACGATCACACAATCACGATCACACAACCACGATCACACAATCACGATCACACAATCACGATTACACAATCAAGATCACACAATCACGATCACACAATCACAATCACACAATCACAATCACACAATCACAATCACACAATCACAATCACACAATCACAGTCACACAATCACAATCACAATCACGATCACACAGTCACGAACACACCATCACGATCACACAATCAAGGTCACACAATGACGATCACACAATCACCATCACACAATCACGATCAGACAATCACAATCACACAATCACGATCACACAATCACAATCACACAATCAAGGTCACACAATGACGATCACACCATCACCATCACACAATCACGACCATACAATCACGATCACACAATCACGATCACACAATCACGTTCACACAATCACAAACACACAGTCGCGATCACTCGATCTCGATCACACGATCACGATCACACAATCACAATCACACAATCAAGGTCACACAATGACGATCACACCATCACCATCACACAATCACGACCACACAATCACGACCACACAACCACAATCACACAATCACAATATCACAATCGCAATCACACAATCACAATATCACAATCAGACAATCACACAATCACACAATCACACAATCACACAATCACGATCACACAATCACGATCACACAATCACGATCACACAATCACGATCACACAATCACGATCACACAACCACGACCACACAATCACGATCACACAATCACGATCATACAATCACGTTCACACAATCGCAAACACACAGTCGCGATCACACTATCACGATCACACAATCACAGTCACACAATCACAATCACACAATCACAATCACAATCACAATCACGATCACACAGTCACGAACACACTATCACAAACACACAGTCCCGACCACTCGATCACGATCACACAATCACGATCACACAGTCACGATCACACAATCACAATCACACAATCACAATATCACAATCGCAATCACACAATCACAATAACACAATCAGACAATCACACAATCACACAATCACACAATCACGATCACACAATCATGATCACACAATCACGATCACACAATCACGATCACACAATCACGATCACACAATCACGATCACACAATAACCATCACACAATCACCATCACACAATCACAATCACACAATCAAGGCCACACAATGACGATCACACAATCACCATCACACAATCACGACCACACAATCACGATCACACAATCACGATCACACAATCACGTTCACACAATCACAAACACACAGTCGCGATCACTCGATCACGATCACACGATCACGATCACACAATCACAATCACACAATCAAGGTCACACAATGACGATCACACCATCACCATCACGCAATCACGACCACACAATCACGATCACACAATCACAATCACACAATCACAATATCACAATCGCAATCACACAATCACAATATCACAATCAGACAATCACACAATCACACAATCACACAATCACGATCACACAATCACGATCACACAATCACGATCCCACAATCACGATCACACAATCACCATCCCACAATCACAATCACACAATCACAATCACACAATCACAATCACACAATCACAATCACACAATCACAATCACACAATCACAATCACACAATCACAATCACACAATCCCAATCACACAATCACAATCACAATCACAATCCCACAATCACGATCACACAATCACGATCACACAATCACCATCACACAATCACCATCACACAATCACAATCACACAATCAAGGTCATACAATGACGATCACACAATCACCAGCATACAATCACGACCAGACAATCACGATCACACAATCACGTTCACACAATCACAAACACACAGTCGCGATCACACAATCACAATCCCACAATCACGATCACACAATCACGATCACACAATCACGATCCCACAATCACGATCACACAATCACGATCACACAATCACCATCACACAATCACCATCACACAATCACAATCACACAATCAAGGTCACACAATGACGATCACACAATCACCATCATACAATCACGACCAGACAATCACGATCACACAATCACGTTCACACAATCACAAACACACAGTCGCGATCACACAATCACAATCCCACAATCGCGATCACACGATCACGATCACACAATCACGATCACACAATCACGATCTCACAATCACGATCACACAATCACGATCACACAATCACTGTCACACAATCACAATCACACAATCACAATCACACAGTCACACAATCACAATCACAATCAGACAATCACAAACACACAATCACGATCACACAATCACGATCACACAATCACGATCACACAATCACGATCACACAATTACGATCACACGATCACAATCACGCAGTCACACTATCACAATCACAATCACAATCACAATCACAATCACAATCACAATCACAATCACAATCACACAATCACACAATCACAATCCCACAATCACAATCACACAATCACAGTCACACAATCACAATCACACAATCACACAGTCACAATCCCACAATCACGATCACACAATCACGATCGCACAGTCACGATCACACGATCACGATCACACAATCACAATCACACAATCACAATCACACAATCACGATCACACAGTCACCATCACACAATTACCATCACACAATCACGATCACACAATCAAGGTCACACAATGACGATCACACAATCACCATCACACAATCACGATCACACAATCACAATCACACAATCACGATCACACAATCACGATCACACAATCACAATCACACAATCAAGGTCACACAATGACGATCACACCATCACCATCACACAATCAGGTCCACACAATCACGATCACACAATCACAAACACACAGTCGCGATCACTCGATCACGATCACACAATCACGATCACACAGTCACTATCACACAATCACAATCACACAATCACAATATCACAATCGCAATCACACAATCACCATCACACAATCACGATCACACAATCACGATCACACAATCACGATCACACAATCACGATCACACAATCACAATCACGCAATCACAATCACACAATCGCAATCACACAATCACAATCATACAATCACAATCTCACAATCACAATCACACAATCATAATCACACAATCACAATCACACAATCACAATCACACAATCACAATCACACAATCACAATCCTACAATCACAATCCCACAATCACAATCACACAACCACAATCGCACAATCACGCAGTCACAATCCCACAACCACGATCACACAATCCCGATCACACAATCACAATCACACAATCACAATCACACAATCACACTGTCACAATCCCACAATCACGATCACACAATCACGATCACACAGTCACGATCACACGATCACGATCACACAAAAACAATGACACAATCACAATCACACAATCACGAGCACACAATCACGATCACACAATCACCATCACACAATCACGATCACACAATCACGATCACACAATCACGATCACACAATCACGTTCACACAATCACAAACACACAGTCGCGATCACTCGATCACGATCACACGATCACGATCACACAATCACAATCACACAATCAAGGTCACACAATGATGATCACACCATCACCATCACACAATCACGACCACACAATCACGATCACACAATCACAATCACACAATCACAATATCACAATCGCAATCACACAATCACAATATCACAATCAGACAATCACACAATCACACAATCACACAATCACGATCACACTATCACGATCACACAATCACGATCACACAATCACGATCACACAATCACGATCACACAATCACGATCACACAATCACGATCACACAATCACGATCACACAATCACCATCACACAATCACCATCACACAATCACAATCACACAATCAAGGTCACACAATGACGATCACACAATCACCATCACACAATCACGACCACTCAATCACGATCATACAATCACGATCACACAATCACGATCACACAATCACGTTCACACAATCACAAACACAGAGTCGCGATCACACGATCGCGATCACACAACCACGATCACACAGTCACGATCACACAATCACGATCACACAGTCACGATCACACAATCAGAGTCACACAATCACAATCACACAACCACAATCACACAATCACACAGTCACAATCCCACAATCACGACCACACAGTCACGATCACACAATCACAATCATACAATCACAATCACACAATCACATTAACACAATCAGACAATCACACAGTCACACAATCACGATCACACAATCACGATCACACAATCACGATCACACAATCACCATCACACAATCTCGACCACACAATCACGATCACACAATCACGATCACACAATCACGTTCACACAATCACAAACACACAGTCGCGATCACTCGATCACGAACACACAATCACGATCACACAATCACGATCACACAATCACGATCACACAATCACGATCACACAATCACGATCACACAATCACAATCACACAATCACAATCACACAATCACAATCACACAATCAAAATCACACAATCACAATCACACAATCAAGGTCACACAATGACGATCACACAATCACCATCACACAATCTCGACCACACAATCACGATCACACAATCACGATCACACAGTCACGTTCACACAATCGCAAACACACAGTCGCGATCACACGATCACGATCACACGATCACGATCACACGATCACGATCACACAATCACAATCACACAATCAAGGTCACACAATGACGATCACACCATCACCATCACACAATCACGACCACACAATCACGATCACACAATCACGATCACACAATCACGTTCACACAATCACCATCCCACAATCACAATCACACAATCACAATCACACAATCACAATCACACAATCACAATCACACAATCACAATCACACAATCACAATCACACAATCACAATCACAATCACAATCCCACAATCACGATCACACAATCACGATCACACAATCACCATCACACAATCACCATCACACAATCACAATCACACAATCAAGGTCACACAATGACGATCACACAATCACCAGCATACAATCACGACCAGACAATCACGATCACACAATCACGTTCACACAATCACAAACACACAGTCGCGATCACACAATCACAATCCCACAATCACGATCACACAATCACGATCCCACAATCACGATCACACAATCACGATCACACAATCACCATCACACAATCACCATCACACAATCACAATCACACAATCAAGGTCACACAATGACGATCACACAATCACCATCATACAATCACGACCAGACAATCACGATCACACAATCACGTTCACACAATCACAAACACGCAGTCGCGATCACACAATCACAATCCCACAATCGCGATCACACGATCACGATCACACAATCACGATCACACAATCACGATCTCACAATCACGATCACACAATCACGATCACACAATCACTATCACACAATCACTATCACACAATCACGATCACACAATCACGATCACACAATCACGCAGTCACACTATCACAATCACAATCACAATCACAATCACAATCACAATCACAATCACAATCACAATCACAATCACACAATCACACAATCACAATCCCACAATCACAATCACACAATCACAGTCACACAATCACAATCACACAATCACGCAATCACAATCCCACAATCACGATCACACAACCACGATCGCACAGTCACGATCACACGATCACGATCACACAATAACAATCACACAATCACAATCACACAATCACGATCACACAATCACGATCACACAGTCACGATCACACAATCACAATCTCACAATCACGATCACACAATCACCATCACACAATCACCATCACACAATCACGATCACACAATCACGATCACACTATCACGATCACACAATCACGATCACACAATCACGATCACACAATCACGATCACACAATCACTATCACACAATCACAATCACACAATCACAATCACACAGTCACACAATCACAATCACAATCAGACAATCACAAACACACAATCACGATCACACAATCACGATCACACAATCACGATCACACAATCACGATCACACAATTACGATCACACAATCACAATCACGCAGTCACACTATCACAATCACAATCACAATCACAATCACAATCACAATCACAATCACAATCACAATCACAATCACACAATCACACAATCACAATCCCACAATCACAATCACACAATCACAGTCACACAATCACAATCACACAATCACACAGTCACAATCCCACAATCACGATCACACAATCACGATCGCACAGTCACGATCACACGATCACGATCACACAATCACAATCACACAATCACAATCACACAATCACGATCACACAGTCACCATCACACAATTACCATCACACAATCACGATCACACAATCAAGGTCACACAATGACGATCACACAATCACCATCACACAATCACGATCACACAATCACAATCACACAATCACGATCACACAATCACGATCACACAATCACAATCACACAATCAAGGTCACACAATGACGATCACACCATCACCATCACACAATCAGGACCACACAATCACGATCACACAATCACAAACACACAGTCGCGATCACTCGATCACGATCACACAATCACGATCACACAGTCACTATCACACAATCACGATCACACAGTCACCATCACACAATTACCATCACACAATCACGATCACACAATCAAGGTCACACAATGACGATCACACAATCACCATCACACAATCACGATCACACAATCACAATCACACAATCACGATCACACAATCACGATCACACAATCACAATCACACAATCAAGGTCACACAATGACGATCACACCATCACCATCACACAATCAGGACCACACAATCACGATCACACAATCACAAACACACAGTCGCGATCACTCGATCACGATCACACAATCACGATCACACAGTCACTATCACACAATCACAATCACACAATCACAATATCACAATCGCAATCACACAATCACCATCACACAATCACGATCACACAATCACGATCACACAATCACGATCACACAATCACGATCACACAATCACAATCACGCAATCACAATCACACAATCGCAATCACACAATCACAATCATACAATCACAATCTCACAATCACAATCACACAATCACAATCACACAATCACAATCACACAATCACAATCACACAATCACAATCACACAATCACAATCCTACAATCACAATCCCACAATCACAATCACACAACCACAATCGCACAATCACGCAGTCACAATCCCACAACCACGATCACACAATCCCGATCACACAATCACAATCACACAAACACAATCACACAATCACACTGTCACAATCCCACAATCACGATCACACAATCACGATCACACAGTCACGATCACACGATCACGATCACACAAAAACAATGACACAATCACAATCACACAATCACGAGCACACAATCACGATCACACAATCACCATCACACAATCACGATCACACAATCACGATCACACAATCACGATCACACAATCACGTTCACACAATCACAAACACACAGTCGCGATCACTCGATCACGATCACACGATCACGATCACACAATCACAATCACACAATCAAGGTCACACAATGATGATCACACCATCACCATCACACAATCACGACCACACAATCACGATCACACAATCACAATCACACAATCACAATATCACAATCGCAATCACACAATCACAATATCACAATCAGACAATCACACAATCACACAATCACACAATCACGATCACACTATCACGATCACACAATCACGATCACACAATCACGATCACACAATCACGATCACACAATCACGATCACACAATCACGATCACACAATCACGATCACACAATCACGATCACACAATCACCATCACACAATCACCATCACACAATCACAATCACACAATCAAGGTCACACAATGACGATCACACAATCACCATCACACAATCACGACCACTCAATCACGATCATACAATCACGATCACACAATCACGATCACACAATCACGTTCACACAATCACAAACACAGAGTCGCGATCACACGATCACGATCACACAACCACGATCACACAGTCACGATCACACAATCACGATCACACAGTCACGATCACACAATCAGAGTCACACAATCACAATCACACAACCACAATCACACAATCACACAGTCACAATCCCACAATGACGACCACACAGTCACGATCACACAATCACAATCATACAATCACAATCACACAATCACATTAACACAATCAGACAATCACACAGTCACACAATCACGATCACACAATCACGATCACACAATCATGATCACACAATCACGATCACACAATCACGATCACACAATCACGATCACACAATCACGATCACACAATCACAATCACACAATCACAATCACACAATCACAATCACACAATCAAAATCACACAATCACAATCACACAATCAAGGTCACACAATGACGATCACAAAATCACCATCACACAATCTCGACCAC
The DNA here is from genome assembly GCF_050947335.1 of Megachile rotundata. Lineage (NCBI taxonomy): Eukaryota > Metazoa > Arthropoda > Insecta > Hymenoptera > Megachilidae > Megachile > Megachile rotundata. Next base: position 492,732 of record NC_134993.1, read on the forward strand.
ACAATCACGATCACACAATCACGATCACACAATCACGTTCACACAATCACAAACACACAGTCGCGATCACTCGATCACGAACACACAATCACGATCACACAATCACGATCACACAATCACGATCACACAATCACGATCACACAATCACGATCACACAATCACAATCACACAATCACAATCACACAATCACAATCACACAATCAAAATCACACAATCACAATCACACAATCAAGGTCACACAATGACGATCACACAATCACCATCACACAATCTCGACCACACAATCACGATCACACAATCACGATCACACAATCACGTTCACACAATCACAAACACACAGTCGCGATCACACGATCACGATCACACGATCACGATCACACGATCACGATCACACAATCACAATCACACAATCAAGGTCACACAATGACGATCACACCATCACCATCACACAATCACGACCACACAATCACGATCACACAATCACGATCACACAATCACCATCACACAATCACCATCACACAATCACAATCACACAATCAAGGTCACACAATGACGATCACACAATCACCATCATACAATCACGACCAGACAATCACGATCACACAATCACGTTCACACAATCACAAACACGCAGTCGCGATCACACAATCACAATCCCACAATCGCGATCACACGATCACGATCACACAATCACGATCACACAATCACGATCTCACAATCACGATCACACAATCACGATCACACAATCACTATCACACAATCACTATCACACAATCACGATCACACAATCACGATCACACAATCACGCAGTCACACTATCACAATCACAATCACAATCACAATCACAATCACAATCACAATCACAATCACAATCACACAATCACACAATCACAATCCCACAATCACAATCACACAATCACAGTCACACAATCACAATCACACAATCACGCAATCACAATCCCACAATCACGATCACACAACCACGATCGCACAGTCACGATCACACGATCACGATCACACAATAACAATCACACAATCACAATCACACAATCACGATCACACAATCACCATCACACAATCACCATCACACAATCACGATCACACAATCACGATCGCACAATCACAATCACACAATCACGATCACACAATCACGATCACACAGTCACGATCACACAATCACAATCTCACAATCACGATCACACAATCACCATCACACAATCACCATCACACAATCACGATCACACAATCACGATCACACTATCACGATCACACAATCACGATCACACAATCACGATCACACAATCACGATCACACAATCACTATCACACAATCACAATCACACAATCACAATCACACAGTCACACAATCACAATCACAATCAGACAATCACAAACACACAATCACGATCACACAATCACGATCACACAATTACGATCACACAATCACAATCACGCAGTCACACTATCACAATCACAATCACAATCACAATCACAATCACAATCACAATCACAATCACAATCACAATCACAATCACACAATCACACAATCACAATCCCACAATCACAATCACACAATCACAGTCACACAATCACAATCACACAATCACACAGTCACAATCCCACAATCACGATCACACAATCACGATCGCACAGTCACGATCACACGATCACGATCACACAATCACAATCACACAATCACAATCACACAATCACGATCACACAGTCACCATCACACAATTACCATCACACAATCACGATCACACAATCAAGGTCACACAATGACGATCACACAATCACCATCACACAATCACGATCACACAATCACAATCACACAATCACGATCACACAATCACGATCACACAATCACAATCACACAATCAAGGTCACACAATGACGATCACACCATCACCATCACACAATCAGGACCACACAATCACGATCACACAATCACAAACACACAGTCGCGATCACTCGATCACGATCACACAATCACGATCACACAGTCACTATCACACAATCACAATCACACAATCACAATATCACAATCGCAATCACACAATCACCATCACACAATCACGATCACACAATCACGATCACACAATCACGATCACACAATCACGATCACACAATCACAATCACGCAATCACAATCACACAATCGCAATCACACAATCACAATCATACAATCACAATCTCACAATCACAATCACACAATCACAATCACACAATCACAATCACACAATCACAATCACACAATCACAATCACACAATCACAATCACACAATCACAATCCTACAATCACAATCCCACAATCACAATCACACAACCACAATCGCACAATCACGCAGTCACAATCCCACAACCACGATCACACAATCCCGATCACACAATCACAATCACACAATCACAATCACACAATCACACTGTCACAATCCCACAATCACGATCACACAATCACGATCACACAGTCACGATCACACGATCACGATCACACAAAAACAATGACACAATCACAATCACACAATCACGAGCACACAATCACGATCACACAATCACCATCACACAATCACGATCACACAATCACGATCACACAATCACGATCACACAATCACGTTCACACAATCACAAACACACAGTCGCGATCACTCGATCACGATCACACGATCACGATCACACAATCACAATCACACAATCAAGGTCACACAATGATGATCACACCATCACCATCACACAATCACGACCACACAATCACGATCACACAATCACAATCACACAATCACAATATCACAATCGCAATCACACAATCACAATATCACAATCAGACAATCACACAATCACACAATCACACAATCACGACCACACTATCACGATCACACAATCACGATCACACAATCACGATCACATAATCACGATCACACAATCACGATCACACAATCACGATCACACAATCACGATCACACAATCACGATCACACAATCACCATCACACAATCACCATCACACAATCACAATCACACAATCAAGGTCACACAATGACGATCACACAATCACCATCACACAATCACGACCACTCAATCACGATCATACAATCACGATCACACAATCACGATCACACAATCACGTTCACACAATCACAAACACAGAGTCGCGATCACACGATCACGATCACACAACCACGATCACACAATCACGATCACACAGTCACGATCACACAATCAGAGTCACACAATCACAATCACACAACCACAATCACACAATCACACAGTCACAATCCCACAATCACGACCACACAGTCACGATCACACAATCACAATCATACAATCACAATCACACAATCACATTAACACAATCAGACAATCACACAGTCACACAATCACGATCACACAATCACGATCACACAATCACGATCACACAATCACGATCACACAATCACGATCACACAATCACAATCACACAATCACAATCACACAATCACAATCACACAATCAAAATCACACAATCACAATCACACAATCAAGGTCACACAATGACGATCACACAATCACCATCACACAATCTCGACCACACAATCACGATCACACAATCACGTTCACACAATCACAAACACACAGTCGCGATCACTCGATCACGAACACACAATCACGAACACACAATCACGATCACACAATCACGATCACACAATCACGATCACACAATCACGATCACACAATCACGATCACACAATCACAATCACACAATCACAATCACACAATCACAATCACACAATCAAAATCACACAATCACAATCACACAATCAAGGTCACACAATGACGATCACACAATCACCATCACACAATCTCGACCACACAATCACGATCACACAATCACGATCACACAATCACGTTCACACAATCACAAACACACAGTCGCGATCACACGATCACGATCACACGATCACGATCACACGATCACGATCACACAATCACAATCACACAATCAAGGTCACACGATGACGATCACACCATCACCATCACACAATCACGACCACACAATCACGATCACACAATCACGATCACACAATCACGTTCACACAATCACAAACACACAGTCGCGATCACTCGATCACGATCACACAATCACGATCACACAGTTACTATCACACAATCACAATCACACAATCACAATATCACAATCGCAATCACACAATCAGAATAACACAATCAGACAATCACACAATCACACAATCACACAATCACGATCACACAATCATGATCACACAATCACGATCACACAATCACGATCACACAATCACGATCACACAATCACGATCACACAATCACCATCACACAATCACAATCACACAATCAAGGTCACACAATGACGATCACACAATCACCATCACACAATCACGATCACACAATCACGATCACACAATCACGATCACACAATCACGATCACACAATCACAAACACACAGTCGCGATCACACGATCACGATCACACAATCACGATCACACAGTCGCGATCACACAATCACAATCACACAATCACGATCACACAATCACAATCACAATCACGATCACACCGTCACGATCGCACCATCCCGATCACACGATCACCATCACACAATCACGATCACACAATCACAATCACACAATGACGATCACACCATCACCATCACACAATCACGACCACACAATCACGATCACACAATCACGCTCACACAATCACAAACACACAGTCGCGATCACTCGATCACGATCACACAATCACGATCACACAGTCACGATCACACAATCACAATCACACAATCACAATGTCACAATCGCAATCACACAATCACAATAACACAATCAGACAATCACACAATCACACAATCACACAATCACGATCACACAATCATGATCACACAATCACGATCACACAATCACGATCACACAATCACGATCACACAATCACCATCACACAATCACAATCACACAATCAAGGTCACACAATGACGATCACACAATCACCAGCATACAATCACGACCAGACAATCACGATCACACAATCACGTTCACACAATCACAAACACACAGTCGGGATCACACAATCACAATCCCACAATCACGATCACACAATCACGATCACACAATCACCATCACACAATCACCATCACACAATCACAATCACACAATCAAGGTCACACAATGACGATCACACAATCACCATCATACAATCACGACCACACAATCACGATCACACAATCACGATCACACAATCACGATCACACAATCACGTTCACACAATCACAAACCCACAATCGCGATCACACGATCACGATCACACAATCACGATCCCACAATCACGATCACACAATCACGATCACACAATCACCATCACACAATCACCATCACACAATCACAATCACACAATCAAGGTCACACGATGACGATCACACAATCACCATCATACAATCACGACCAGACAATCACGATCACACAATCACGATCACACAATCACTATCACACAATCACTATCACACAATCACGATCACACAATCACGATCACACAATCACGCAGTCACACTATTACAATCACAATCACAATCACAATCACAATCACAATCACAATCACAATCACAATCACAATCACACAATCACACAATCGCAATCCCACAATCACAATCACACAATCACAGTCACACAATCACAATCACACAATCACGCAATCACAATCCCACAATCACGATCACACAACCACGATCGCACAGTCACGATCACACGATCACGATCACACAATAACAATCACACAATCACAATCACACAATCACGATCACACAATCACGATCACACAATCACGTTCACACAATCACAAACACAGAGTCGCGATCACACGATCACGATCACACAACCACGATCACACAGTCACGATCACACAATCACGATCACACAGTCACGATCACACAATCAGAGTCACACAATCACAATCACACAACCACAATCACACAATCACACAGTCACAATCCCACAATCACGACCACACAGTCACGATCACACAATCGCAATCATACAATCACAATCACACAATCACATTAACACAATCAGACAATCACACAGTCACACAATCACGATCACACAATCACGATCACACAATCACGATCACACAATCACGATCACACAATCACGATCACACAATCACGATCACACAATCACGATCACACAATCACGATCACACAATCACGATCACACAATCACAATCACACAATCACAATCACACAATCAAAATCACACAATCACAATCACACAATCAAGGTCACACAATGACGATCACACAATCACCATCACACAATCTCGACCACACAATCACGATCACACAATCACGATCACACAATCACGTTCACACAATCACAAACACACAGTCGCGATCACTCGATCACGAACACACAATCACGATCACACAATCACGATCACACAATCACGATCACACAATCACGATCACACAATCACGATCACACAATCACAATCACACAATCACAATCACACAATCACAATCACACAATCAAAATCACACAATCACAATCACACAATCAAGGTCACACAATGACGATCACACAATCACCATCACACAATCTCGACCACACAATCACGATCACACAATCACGATCACACAATCACGTTCACACAATCACAAACACACAGTCGCGATCACACGATCACGATCACACGATCACGATCACACGATCACGATCACACAATCACAATCACACAATCAAGGTCACACGATGACGATCACACAATCACCATCATACAATCACGACCAGACAATCACGATCACACAATCACGATCACACAATCACTATCACACAATCACTATCACACAATCACGATCACACAATCACGATCACACAATCACGCAGTCACACTATTACAATCACAATCACAATCACAATCACAATCACAATCACAATCACACAATCACACAATCACAATCCCACAATCACAATCACACAATCACAGTCACACAATCACAATCACACAATCACGCAATCACAATCCCACAATCACGATCACACAACCACGATCGCACAGTCACGATCACACGATCACGATCACACAATAACAATCACACAATCACAATCACACAATCACGATCACACAATCACGATCACACAATCACGTTCACACAATCACAAACACAGAGTCGCGATCACACGATCACGATCACACAACCACGATCACACAGTCACGATCACACAATCACGATCACACAGTCACGATCACACAATCAGAGTCACACAATCACAATCACACAACCACAATCACACAATCACACAGTCACAATCCCACAATCACGACCACACAATCACGATCACACAATCACAATCATACAATCACAATCACACAATCACATTAACACAATCAGACAATCACACAGTCACACAATCACGATCACACAATCACGATCACACAATCACGATCACACAATCACGATCACACAATCACGATCACACAATCACGATCACACAATCACAATCACACAATCACAATCACACAATCACAATCACACAATCAAAATCACACAATCAGAATCACACAATCAAGGTCACACAATGACGATCACACAATCACCATCACACAATCTCGACCACACAATCACGATCACACAATCACGATCACACAATCACGTTCACACAATCACAAACACACAGTCGCGATCACTCGATCACGAACACACATCACGATCACACAATCACGATCACACAATCACGATCACACAATCACGATCACACAATCACGATCACACAATCACAATCACACAATCACAATCACACAATCACAATCACACAATCAAAATCACACAATCACAATCACACAATCAAGGTCACACAATGACGATCACACAATCACCATCACACAATCTCGACCACACAATCACGATCACACAATCACGATCACACAATCACGTTCACACAATCACAAACACACAGTCGCGATCACACGATCACGATCACACGATCACGATCACACGATCACGATCACACAATCACAATCACACAATCAAGGTCACACAATGACGATCACACCATCACCATCACACAATCACGACCACACAATCACGATCACACAATCACGATCACACAATCACGTTCACACAATCACAAACACACAGTCGCGATCACTCGATCACGATCACACAATCACGATCACACAGTTACTATCACACAATCACAATCACACAATCACAATATCACAATCGCAATCACACAATCACTATAACACAATCAGACAATCACACAATCACACAATCACACAATCACGATCACACAATCATGATCACACAATCACGATCACACAATCACGATCACACAATCACGATCACACAATCACGATCACACAATCACCATCACACAATCACAATCACACAATCAAGGTCACACAATGACGATCACACAATCACCATCACACAATCACGATCACACAATCACGATCACACAATCACGATCACACAATCACAAACACACAGTCGCGATCACACGATCACGATCACACAATCACGATCACACAGTCGCGATCACACAATCACAATCACACAATCACGATCACACAATCACAATCACAATCACGATCACACCGTCACGATCGCACCATCCCGATCACACGATCACCATCACACAATCACGATCACACAATCACGCAGTCACACTATTACAATCACAATCACAATCACAATCACAATCACAATCACAATCACAATCACAATCACAATCACACAATCACACAATCACAATCCCACAATCACAATCACACAATCACAGTCACACAATCACAATCACACAATCACGCAATCACAATCCCACAATCACGATCACACAACCACGATCGCACAGTCACGATCACACGATCACGATCACACAATAACAATCACACAATCACAATCACACAATCACGATCACACAATCACGATCACACAATCACGTTCACACAATCAGAAACACAGAGTCGCGATCACACGATCACGATCACACAACCACGATCACACAGTCACGATCACACAATCACGATCACACAGTCACGATCACACAATCAGAGTCACACAATCACAATCACACAACCACAATCACACAATCACACAGTCACAATCCCACAATCACGACCACACAGTCACGATCACACAATCACAATCATACAATCACAATCACACAATCACATTAACACAATCAGACAATCACACAGTCACACAATCACGATCACACAATCACGATCACACAATCACGATCACACAATCACGATCACACAATCACGATCACACAATCACGATCACACAATCACGATCACACAATCACGATCACACAATCACAATCACACAATCACAATCACACAATCAAAATCACACAATCACAATCACACAATCAAGGTCACACAATGACGATCACACAATCACCATCACACAATCTCGACCACACAATCACGATCACACAATCACGATCACACAATCACGTTCACACAATCACAAACACACAGTCGCGATCACTCGATCACGAACACACAATCACGATCACACAATCACGATCACACAATCACGATCACACAATCACGATCACACAATCACGATCACACAATCACAATCACACAATCACAATCACACAATCACAATCACACAATCAAAATCACACAATCACAATCACACAATCAAGGTCACACAATGACGATCACACAATCACCATCACACAATCTCGACCACACAATCACGATCACACAATCACGATCACACAATCACGTTCACACAATCACAAACACACAGTCGCGATCACACGATCACGATCACACGATCACGATCACACAATCACAATCACACAATCAAGGTCACACAATGACGATCACACCATCACCATCACACAATCACGACCACACAATCACGATCACACAATCACGACCACACAATCACGATCACACAATCACGCTCACACAATCACAAACACACAGTCGCGATCGCTCGATCACGATCACACAATCACGATCACACAGTCACGATCACACAATCACAATCACACAATCACAATGTCACAATCGCAATCACACAATCACAATAACACAATCAGACAATCACACAATCACACAATCACACAATCACGATCACACAATCATGATCACACAATCACGATCACACAATCACGATCACACAATCACGATCACACAATCACCATCACACAATCACAATCACACAATCAAGGTCACACAATGACGATCACACAATCACCAGCATACAATCACGACCAGACAATCACGATCACACAATCACGTTCACACAATCACAAACACACAGTCGGGATCACACAATCACAATCCCACAATCACGATCACACAATCACGATCACACAATCACCATCACACAATCACCATCACACAATCACAATCACACAATCAAGGTCACACAATGACGATCACACAATCACCATCATACAATCACGACCACACAATCACGATCACACAATCACGATCACACAATCACGATCACACAATCACGTTCACACAATCACAAACCCACAATCGCGATCACACGATCACGATCACACAATCACGATCCCACAATCACGATCACACAATCACGATCACACAATCACCATCACACAATCACCATCACACAATCACAATCACACAATCAAGGTCACACGATGACGATCACACAATCACCATCATACAATCACGACCAGACAATCACGATCACACAATCACGATCACACAATCACTATCACACAATCACTATCACACAATCACGATCACACAATCACGATCACACAATCACGCAGTCACACTATTACAATCACAATCACAATCACAATCACAATCACAATCACAATCACACAATCACACAATCACAATCCCACAATCACAATCACACAATCACAGTCACACAATCACAATCACACAATCACGCAATCACAATCCCACAATCACGATCACACAACCACGATCGCACAGTCACGATCACACGATCACGATCACACAATAACAATCACACAATCACAATCACACAATCACGATCACACAATCACGATCACACAATCACGTTCACACAATCACAAACACAGAGTCGCGATCACACGATCACGATCACACAACCACGATCACACAGTCACGATCACACAATCACGATCACACAGTCACGATCACACAATCAGAGTCACACAATCACAATCACACAACCACAATCACACAATCACACAGTCACAATCCCACAATCACGACCACACAGTCACGATCACACAATCACAATCATACAATCACAATCACACAATCACATTAACACAATCAGACAATCACACAGTCACACAATCACGATCACACAATCACGATCACACAATCACGATCACACAATCACGATCACACAATCACGATCACACAATCACGATCACACAATCACAATCACACAATCACAATCACACAATCACAATCACACAATCAAAATCACACAATCACAATCACACAATCAAGGTCACACAATGACGATCACACAATCACCATCACACAATCTCGACCACACAATCACGATCACACAATCACGATCACACAATCACGTTCACACAATCACAAACACACAGTCGCGATCACTCGATCACGAACACACAATCACGATCACACAATCACGATCACACAATCACGATCACACAATCACGATCACACAATCACGATCACACAATCACAATCACACAATCACAATCACACAATCACAATCACACAATCAAAATCACACAATCACAATCACACAATCAAGGTCACACAATGACGATCACACAATCACCATCACACAATCTCGACCACACAATCACGATCACACAATCACGATCACACAATCACGTTCACACAATCACAAACACACAGTCGCGATCACACGATCACGATCACACGATCACGATCACACGATCACGATCACACAATCACAATCACACAATCAAGGTCACACAATGACGATCACACCATCACCATCACACAATCACGACCACACAATCACGATCACACAATCACGATCACACAATCACGTTCACACAATCACAAACACACAGTCGCGATCACTCGATCACGATCACACAATCACGATCACACAGTTACTATCACACAATCACAATCACACAATCACAATATCACAATCGCAATCACACAATCACAATAACACAATCAGACAATCACACAATCACACAATCACACAATCACGATCACACAATCATGATCACACAATCACGATCACACAATCACGATCACACAATCACGATCACACAATCACGATCACACAATCACCATCACACAATCACAATCACACAATCAAGGTCACACAATGACGATCACACAATCACCATCACACAATCACGATCACACAATCACGATCACACAATCACGATCACACAATCACAAACACACAGTCGCGATCACACGATCACGATCACACAATCACGATCACACAGTCGCGATCACACAATCACAATCACACAATCACGATCACACAATCACAATCACAATCACGATCACACCGTCACGATCGCACCATCCCGATCACACGATCACCATCACACAATCACGATCACACAATCACAATCACACAATGACGATCACACCATCACCATCATACAATCACGACCACACAATCACGATCACACAATCACGCTCACACAATCACAAACCCACAATCGCGATCACACGATCACGATCACACAATCACGATCCCACAATCACGATCACACAATCACGATCACACAATCACCATCACACAATCACCATCACACAATCACAATCACCCAATCAAGGTCACACGATGACGATCACACAATCACCATCATACAATCACGACCAGACAATCACGATCACACAATCACGATCACACAATCACTATCACACAATCACTATCACACAATCACGATCACACAATCACGATCACACAATCACGCAGTCACACTATTACAATCACAATCACAATCACAATCACAATCACAATCACAATCACAATCACAATCACAATCACAATCACACAATCACACAATCACAATCCCACAATCACAATCACACAATCACAGTCACACAATCACAATCACACAATCACGCAATCACAATCCCACAATCACGATCACACAACCACGATCGCACAGTCACGATCACACGATCACGATCACACAATAACAATCACACAATCACAATCACACAATCACGATCACACAATCACCATCACACAATCACCATCACACAATCACCATCACACAATCACGATCACACAATCACGATCGCACAATCACAAGCACACGATCACGATCACACAATCACGATCACACAGTCACGATCACACAATCACAATCTCACAATCACGATCACACAATCACCATCACACAATCACCATCACACAATCACGATCACACAATCACGATCACACTATCACGATCACACATTCACGATCACACAATCACGATCACACAATCACGATCACACAATCACTATCACACAATCACAATCACACAACCACAATAACACAATCACAATCACACAGTCACACAATCACAATCACAATCAGACAATCACAAACACACAATCACGATCACACAATCACGATCACACAATCACGATCACACAATCACGATCACACAATTACGATCACACAATCACTATCACGCAGTCACACTATAACAATCACAATCACAATCACAATCACAATCACAATCACAATCACAATCACAATCACAATCACAATCACACAATCACACAATCACAATCCCACAATCACAATCACACAATCACAGTCACACAATCACAATCATGCAATCACACAGTCACAATCCCACAATCACGATCACACAATCACGATCGCACAGTCACGACCACACGATCACGATCACACAATCACAATCACACAATCACAATCACACAATCACGATCACACAGTCACCATCACACAATTACCATCACACAATCACGATCACACAATCAAGGTCACACAATGACAATCACACAATCACCATCACACAATCACGATCACACAATAACAATCACACAATCACGATCACACAATCACGATCACACGATCACAATCACACAATCAACGTCACACAATGACGATCACACCATCACCATCACACAATCAGGACCACACAATCACGATCACACAATCACAAACACACAGTCGCGATCACTCGATCACGATCACACAATCACGATCACACAGTCACTATCACACAATCACAATCACACAATCACAATATCACAATCGCAATCACACAATCACAATCACACAATCAATGTCACACAATGACGATCACACAATCACCATCACACAATCTCGACCACACAATCACGATCACACAATCTCGATCACACAATCACGTTCACACAATCACAAACACACAGTCGCGATCACTCGATCACGATCACACAATCACGATCACACAATCACGATCACACAATCACGATCACTCAATCACAATCACACAATCACAAACACACAGTCGCGATCACATGATCACGATCACACGATCACGATCACACAATCACAATCACACAATCACGATCACACAATCACGATCACACAATCACGATCACACAAACACGATCACACGATCACAATCACACAATCACAAACACACAGTCGCGATCACACGATCACGATCACACGATCACGATCACACGATCGCGATCACACGATCACGATCACACGATCACGATCACACGATCACGATCACACAATCACAATCACACAATCAAGGCACACAATGACGATCACACCATCATCATCACACAATCACGACCACACAATCACGATCACACAATCACGATCACACAATCACGTTCACACAATCACAAACACACAGTCGCGATCACTCGATCACGATCACACAATCACGATCACACAGACACTATCACACAATCGCAATCACACAATCACAATATCACAATCGCAATCACACAATCACAATAACACAATCAGACAATCACACAATCACACAATCACACAATCACGATCACACAATCATGATCACACAATCACGATCACACAATCACGATCACACAATCACGATCACACAATCACGATCACACAATCACCATCACACAATCACAATCACACAATCAAGGTCACACAATGACGATCACACAATCACGATCACACGATCACAATCACACAATCACAAACACACAGTCGCGATCACACGATCACGATCACACGATCACGATCACACGATCGCGATCACACGATCACGATCACACGATCACGATCACACAATCACAATCACACAATCAAGGTCACACAATGACGATCACACCATCACCATCACACAATCACGACCACACAATCACGATCACACAATCACGATCACACAATCACGATCACACAATCACAAACACACAGTCGCGATCACACGATCACGATCACACAATCACGATCACACAGTCACGATCACACAATCACAATCACACAATCACGATCACACAATCACAATCACAATCACGATCACACAGTCAGGATCACACCATCACGATCACACGATCACCATCACACAATCACGATCACACAATCACAATCACACAATGACGATCACACCATCACCATCACACAATCACGACCACACAATCACGATCACACAATCACGTTCACACAATCACGAACACACAGTCGCGATCACTCGATCACGATCACACAATCACGATCACACAGTCACGATCACACAATCACAATCACACAATCACAATGTCACAATCGCAATCACACAATCACAATAACACAATCAGACAATCACACAATCACACAATCACACAATCACGATCACACAATCATGATCACACAATCACGATCACACAATCACGATCACACAATCACGATCACACAATCACCATCACACAATCACAATCACACAATCAAGGTCACACAATGACGATCACACAATCACCAGCATACAATCACGACCAGACAATCACGATCACACAATCACGTTCACACAATCACAAACACACAGTCGGGATCACACAATCACAATCCCACAATCACGATCACACAATCACGATCACACAATCACCCTCACACAATCACCATCACACAATCACAATCACACAATCAAGGTCACACAATGACGATCACACAATCACCATCATACAATCACGACCACACAATCACGATCACACAATCACGATCACACAATCACGATCACACAATCACGTTCACACAATCACAAACCCACAATCGCGATCACACGATCACGATCACACAATCACGATCCCACAATCACGATCACACAATCACGATCACACAATCACCATCACACAATCACCATCACACAATCACAATCACCCAATCAAGGTCACACGATGACGATCACACAATCACCATCATACAATCACGACCAGACAATCACGATCACACAATCACGATCACACAATCACTATCACACAATCACTATCACACAATCACGATCACACAATCACGATCACACAATCACGCAGTCACACTATTACAATCACAATCACAATCACAATCACAATCACAATCACAATCACAATCACAATCACAATCACAATCACACAATCACACAATCACAATCCCACAATCACAATCACACAATCACAGTCACACAATCACAATCACACAATCACGCAATCACAATCCCACAATCACGATCACACAACCACGATCGCACAGTCACGATCACACGATCACGATCACACAATAACAATCACACAATCACAATCACACAATCACGATCACACAATCACCATCACACAATCACCATCACACAATCACGATCACACAATCACGATCGCACAATCACAAGCACACGATCACGATCACACAATCACGATCACACAGTCACGATCACACAATCACAATCTCACAATCACGATCACACAATCACCATCACACAATCACCATCACACAATCACGATCACACAATCACGATCACACTATCACGATCACACATTCACGATCACACAATCACGATCACACAATCACGATCACACAATCACTATCACACAATCACAATCACACAACCACAATAACACAATCACAATCACACAGTCACACAATCACAATCACAATCAGACAATCACAAACACACAATCACGATCACACAATCACGATCACACAATCACGATCACACAATTACGATCACACAATCACTATCACGCAGTCACACTATAACAATCACAATCACAATCACAATCACAATCACAATCACAATCACAATCACAATCACAATCACAATCACACAATCACACAATCACAATCCCACAATCACAATCACACAATCACAGTCACACAATCACAATCATGCAATCACACAGTCACAATCCCACAATCACGATCACACAATCACGATCGCACAGTCACGACCACACGATCACGATCACACAATCACAATCACACAATCACAATCACACAATCACGATCACACAGTCACCATCACACAATTACCATCACACAATCACGATCACACAATCAAGGTCACACAATGACAATCACACAATCACCATCACACAATCACGATCACACAATAACAATCACACAATCACGATCACACAATCACGATCACACGATCACAATCACACAATCAACGTCACACAATGACGATCACACCATCACCATCACACAATCAGGACCACACAATCACGATCACACAATCACAAACACACAGTCGCGATCACTCGATCACGATCACACAATCACGATCACACAGTCACTATCACACAATCACAATCACACAATCACAATATCACAATCGCAATCACACAATCACAATCACACAATCAATGTCACACAATGACGATCACACAATCACCATCACACAATCTCGACCACACAATCACGATCACACAATCTCGATCACACAATCACGTTCACACAATCACAAACACACAGTCGCGATCACTCGATCACGATCACACAATCACGATCACACAATCACGATCACACAATCACGATCACTCAATCACAATCACACAATCACAAACACACAGTCGCGATCACATGATCACGATCACACGATCACGATCACACAATCACAATCACACAATCACGATCACACAATCACGATCACACAATCACGATCACACAAACACGATCACACGATCACAATCACACAATCACAAACACACAGTCGCGATCACACGATCACGATCACACGATCACGATCACACGATCGCGATCACACGATCACGATCACACGATCACGATCACACGATCACGATCACACAATCACAATCACACAATCAAGGCACACAATGACGATCACACCATCATCATCACACAATCACGACCACACAATCACGATCACACAATCACGATCACACAATCACGTTCACACAATCACAAACACACAGTCGCGATCACTCGATCACGATCACACAATCACGATCACACAGACACTATCACACAATCGCAATCACACAATCACAATATCACAATCGCAATCACACAATCACAATAACACAATCAGACAATCACACAATCACACAATCACACAATCACGATCACACAATCATGATCACACAATCACGATCACACAATCACGATCACACAATCACGATCACACAATCACGATCACACAATCACCATCACACAATCACAATCACACAATCAAGGTCACACAATGACGATCACACAATCACGATCACACGATCACAATCACACAATCACAAACACACAGTCGCGATCACACGATCACGATCACACGATCACGATCACACGATCGCGATCACACGATCACGATCACACGATCACGATCACACAATCACAATCACACAATCAAGGTCACACAATGACGATCACACCATCACCATCACACAATCACGACCACACAATCACGATCACACAATCACGATCACACAATCACGATCACACAATCACAAACACACAGTCGCGATCACACGATCACGATCACACAATCACGATCACACAGTCACGATCACACAATCACAATCACACAATCACGATCACACAATCACAATCACAATCACGATCACACAGTCAGGATCACACCATCACGATCACACGATCACCATCACACAATCACGATCACACAATCACAATCACACAATGACGATCACACCATCACCATCACACAATCACGACCACACAATCACGATCACACAATCACGTTCACACAATCACGAACACACAGTCGCGATCACTCGATCACGATCACACAATCACGATCACACAGTCACGATCACACAATCACAATCACACAATCACAATGTCACAATCGCAATCACACAATCACAATAACACAATCAGACAATCACACAATCACACAATCACACAATCACGATCACACAATCATGATCACACAATCACGATCACACAATCACGATCACACAATCACCATCACACAATCACAATCACACAATGAAGGTCACACAATGACGATCACACAATCACCATCACACAATCACGATCACACAATCACGATCACACAATCACGATCACACAATCACGATCACACAATCACGTTCACACAATCACAAACACACAGTCGCGATCACACGATCACGATCACACAATCACGATCACACAGTCACGATCACACAATCACAATCACACAATCACGATCACACAATCACCATCGCACAATCACGATCAGACAATCACGATCACACAATCACGATCACACAATCACGATCACACAATCACAGTCACACAATCACAATCACACAATCACAACCACAATCACGATCACACAGTCACGATCACACCACCACGATCACACGATCACGATCACACAATCACAATCACACAATCGTTATCACACAATCACGATCACACAATCACCATCCCACAATCACCATCACACAATCACCATCACACAATCACAATCATACAATCACAATCACACAATCAAGGTCACACAATGACGATCACACAATCACCAGCATACAATCACGACCAGACAATCACGATCACACAATCACGTTCACACAATCACAAACACACAGTCGCGATCACACAATCACAATCCCACAATCACGATCACACAATCACGATCACACAATCACCATCACACAATCACCATCACACAAACACAATCACACAATCAAGGTCACACAATGACGATCACACAATCACCATCATACAATCACGACCACACAATCACGATCACACAATCACGATCACACAATCACGATCACACAATCACGTTCACACAATCACAAACCCACAATCGCGATCACACGATCACGATCACACAATCACGATCCCACAATCACGATCACACAATCACCATCACACAATCACCATCACACAATCACAATCACACAATCAAGGTCACACAATGACGATCACACAATCACCATCATACAATCACGACCAGACAATCACGATCACACAATCGCGTTCACACAATCACAAACCCACAATCGCGATCACACGATCACGATCACACAATCACGATCCCACAATCACGATCACACAATCACCATCACACAATCACCATCACACAATCACAATCACACAATCAAGGTCACACAATGACGATCACACAATCACCATCATACAATCACGACCAGACAATCACGATCACACAATCACGTTCACACAATCACAAACACACAGTCGCGATCACACAATCACAATCCCACAATCGCGATCACACGATCACGATCACACAATCACGATCACACAATCACGATCACACAATCACGATCACACAATCACTATCACACAATCACTATCACACAATCACGATCACACAATCACGATCACACAATCACGCAGTCACACTATCACAATCACAATCACAATCACAATCACAATCACAATCACAATCACACAATCACGCAATCACTATCACACAATCACGATCACACAATCACGATCACACAATCACGCAGTCACACTATCACAATCACAATCACAATCACAATCACAATCACAATCACACAATCACGCAATCACAATCCCACAATCACAATCACACAATCACAGTCACACAATCACAATCACACAATCACGCAATCACAATCCCACAATCACGATCACACAACCACGATCGCACAGTCACGATCACACGATCACGATCACACAATAACAATCACACAATCACAATCACACAATCACGATCACACAATCACCATCACACAATCACCATCACGCAATCACCATCACACAATCACGATCACACAATCACGATCGCACAATCACAATCACACGATCACGATCACACAATCACGATCACACAGTCACGATCACACAATCACAATCTCACAATCACGATCACACAATCACCATCACACAATCACCATCACACAATCACGATCACACAATCACGATCACACTATCACGATCACACAATCACGATCACACAATCACGATCACACAATCACGATCACACAATCACTATCACACAATCACAATCACACAATCACAATCACACAATCACAATCACACAGTCACACAATCACAATCACAATCAGACAATCACAAACACACAATCACGATCACACAATCACGATCACACAATCACGATCACACAATTACGATCACACAATCACAATCACGCAGTCACACTATCACAATCACAATCGCAATCACAATCACAATCACAATCACAATCACAATCACTATCACAATCACAATCACAATCACAATCACAATCACAATCACACAATCACACAATCACAATCCCACAATCACAATCACACAATCACAGTCACACAATCACAATCAGACAATCACACAGTCACAATCCCACATTCACGATCACACAATCACGATCGCACAGTCACGATCACACGATCACGATCACACAATCACAATCACACAATCACAATCACACAATCACGATCACACAATCACAATCACACAATCAAGGTCACACAATGACGATCACACCATCACCATCACACAATCAGGACCACACAATCACGATCACACAATCACAAACACACAGTCGCGATCACTCGATCACGATCACACAATCACGATCACACAGTCACTATCACACAATCACAATCACACAATCACAATATCACAATCGCAATCACACAATCACCATCACACAATCACAATCATACAATCGCAATCACACAATCACCATCACACAATCACGATCACACAATAACGATCACACAATCACGATCACACAATCACAATCACGCAATCACAATCACACAATCGCAATCACACAATCACAATCATACAACCACAAGCGCACAATCACGCAGTCACAATCCCACAATCACGATCACACAATCACGATCACACAATCACAATCACACAATCACAATCACACAATCACGCTGTCACAATCCCACAATCACGATCACACAATCACGATCACACAGTCACGATCACACGATCACGATCACACAAAAACAATGACACAATCACAATCACACAATCACGAGCACACAATCACGATCACACAATCACCATCACACAATCACGATCACACAATCACGATCACACAATCACGATCACACTATCACGATCACACAATCACAGTCACACAATCACAATCACACAATCACAATCACAATCACGATCACACAGTCACGATCACACAATCAGAGTCACACAATCACAATCACACAACCACAATCACACAATCACACAGTCACAATCCCACAATCACGATCACACAATCACGACCACACAGTCACGATCACACAATCACAATCACACAATCACAATCACACAATCACAATAACGCAATCAGACAATCACATAGTCACACAATCACGATCACACAAGCACGATCACACAATCACGATCACACAATCACGTTCACACAGTCGCGATCACACAATCACGATGACACAATCACGATCACACAATCACAATCACACAATCACAATCACACAATCAAAATCACACAATCACAATCACACAATCAACGTCACACAATGACGATCACACAATCACCATCACACAATCACGATCACACAATCACAATCACACAATCACGATCACACAATCACGATCACTCAATCACAATCACACAATCACAAACACACAGTCGCGATCACACGATCACGATCACACGATCACGATCACACGATCACGATCACACAATCACAATCACACAATCAACGCCACACAATGACGATCACACAATCACCATCACACAATCTCGACCACACAATCACGATCACACAATCACGATCACACAATCACGTTCACACAATCAACGCCACACAATGACGATCACACAATCACCATCACACAATCTCGACCACACAATCACGATCACACAATCACGATCACACAGTCACGTTCACACAATCACAAACACACAGTCCCGATCACTCGATCACGATCACACAATCACGATCACACAATCACGATCACACAATCACAATCACACAATCACAATCACACAGTCAAAATCACACAATCACAATCACACAATC
This sequence comes from Megachile rotundata, assembly GCF_050947335.1. Classification (NCBI taxonomy): domain Eukaryota; kingdom Metazoa; phylum Arthropoda; class Insecta; order Hymenoptera; family Megachilidae; genus Megachile; species Megachile rotundata. Next base: position 516,061 of record NC_134993.1, read on the forward strand.
AAGGTCACACAATGACGATCACACAATCACCATCACACAATCACGGTCACACAATCACGATCACACAATCACGATCACTCAATCACAATCACAATCACACAATCACAAACACACAGTCGCGATCACACGATCACGATCACACGATCATGATCACACGATCACGATCACACGATCACGATCACACGATCACGATCACACAATCACAATCACACAATCAAGGCCACACAATGACGATCACACAATCACCATCACACAATCTCGACCACACAATCACGATCACACAGTCACGATCACACAATCACGTTCACACAATAACAAACACACAGTCGCGATCACTCGATCACGATCACACAATCACGATCACACAGTCACGATCACACAATCACAATCACACAATCACGATCACACAATCACGATCACATAATCACGATCACACAATCACGATCACACAATCACCATCACACAATCACGATCACACAATCACGATCACACAATCACGATCACACAATCACCATCACACAATCACAATCACGCAATCAAGGCCACACAATGACGATCACACAATCACCATCACACAATCTCGACCACACAATCACGATCACACAATCACGATCACACAATCACGATCACTCAATCACAATCACAATCACACAATCACAAACACACAGTCGCGATCACACGATCACGATCACACGATCACGATCACACGATCGCGATCACACGATCACGATCACACGATCACGATCACACAATCACAATCACACAATCAAGGTCACACAATCACAATATCACAATCGCAATCACACAATCACAATATCACAATCAGACAATCACACAATCACACAATCACACAATCACGATCACACTATCACGATCACACAATCACGATCACACAATCACGATCACACAATCACGATCACACAATCACGATCACACAATCACGATCACACAATCACGATCACACAATCACCATCACACAATCACCATCACACAATCACAATCACACAATCAAGGTCACACAATGACGATCACACAATCACGACCACTCAATCACGATCACACAATCACGATCACACAATCACGATCACACAATCACGTTCACACAATCACAAACACAGAGTCGCGATCACACGATCACGATCACACAACCACGATCACACAGTCACGATCACACAATCACGATCACACAGTCACGATCACACAATCAGAGTCACACAATGACAATCACACAACCACAATCACACAATCACACAGTCACAATCCCACAATCACGACCACACAGTCACGATCACACAATCACAATCATACAATCACAATCACACAATCACATTAACACAATCAGACAATCACACAGTCACACAATCACGATCACACAATCACGATCACACAATCACGATCACACAATCACGATCACACAATCACGATCACACAATCACAATCACACAATCACAATCACACAATCACAATCACACAATCAAAATCACGCAATCACAATCACACAATCAAGGTCACACAATGACGATCACACAATCACCATCACACAATCTCGACCACACAATCACGATCACACAATCACGATCACACGATCACAATCACACAATCACAAACACACAGTCGCGATCACACGATCACGATCACACGATCACGATCACACGATCGCGATCACACGATCACGATCACACGATCACGATCACACAATCACAATCACACAATCAAGGTCACACAATGACGATCACACCATCGCCATCACACAATCACGACCACACAATCACGATCACACAATCACGATCACACAATCACGTTCACACAATCACAAACACACAGTCGCGATCACTCGATCACGATCACACAGTCACGATCACACAGTCACTATCACACAATGACAATCACACAATCACAATATCACAATCGCAATCACACAATCACAATAACACAATCAGACAATCACACAATCACACAATCACACAATCACGATCACACAATCATGATCACACAATCACGATCACACAATCGCGATCACACAATCACGATCACACAATCACGATCACACAATCACGATCACACAATCACAGTCACACAATCACAATCACACAATCACAACCACAATCACGATCACACAGTCACGATCACACCATCACGATCACACGATCACGATCACACAATCACAATCACACAATCGTTATCACACAATCACGATCACACAATCACCATCCCACAATCACCATCACACAATCACCATCACACAATCACGATCACACAATCACGATCACACAATCACAATCACACAATCACAATCACACAGTCACAATCACACAATCACAATCATACAATCACAATCACACAATCACAATCTCACAATCACAATCACACTATCACAATCACACAATCACAATCACACAATCACAATCACACAATCACAATCACACAATCACAATCACACAATCACAATCACAATCACAATCCCACAATCACGATCACACAATCACCATCACACAATCACCATCACACAATCACAATCTTACAATCAAGGTCACACAATGACGATCACACAATCACCAGCATACAATCACGACCAGACAATCACGATCACACAATCACGTTCACACAATCACAAACACACAGTCGCGATCACACAATCACCATTCCACAATCACCATCACACAATCACCATCACGCAATCACGATCACACAATCACGATCACACAATCACAATCACACAATCACAATCACACAATCACAATCACACAGTCACAATCACACAATCACAATCATACAATCACAATCACACAATCACAATCTCACAATCACAATCACACTATCACAATCACACAATCACAATCACACAATCACAATCACACAATCACAATCACACAATCACAATCACACAATCACAATCACACAATCACAATCACACAATCACACAATCACAATCACAATCACAATCCCACAATCACGATCACACAATCACGATCACACAATCACCATCACACAATCACCATCACACAATCACAATCACACAATCAAGGTCACACAATGACGATCACACAATCACCAGCATACAATCACGACCAGACAATCACGATCACACAATCACGTTCACACAATCACAAACACACAGTCGCGATCACACAATCACAATCCCACAATCACGATCACACAATCACGATCACACAATCACGATCCCACAATCACGATCACACAATCACGATCACACAATCACCATCACACAATCACCATCACACAATCACAATCACACAATCAAGGTCACACAATGACGATCACACAATCACCATCATACAATCACGACCAGACAATCACGATCACACAATCACGTTCACACAATCACAAACACACAATCACGATCACACAATCACGATCACACAATCACGATCACACAGTCACGATCACACAATCACGATCACACAGTCGCGATCACGCAATCACAATCACACAATCACAATCACACAATCACACAATCACAATCCCACAATCACAATCACACTATCACAGTCACACAATCACAATCACACAATCACACAGTCACAATCCCACAATCACGATCACACAATCACGATCGCACAGTCACGATCACACGATCACGATCACACAATCACAATCACACAATCACAATCACACAATCACGATCACACAATCACGATCACACAGTCACCATCACACAATTACCATCACACAATCACGATCACACAATCAAGGTCACACAATGACGATCACACAATTACCATCACACAATCACGATCACACAATCAAGGTCACACAATGACGATCACACAAGCACCATCACACAATCACGATCACACAATCACAATCACACAATCACGATCACACAATCACGATCACACAATCACAATCACACAATCAAGGTCACACAATGACGATCACACTATCACCATCACACAATCAGGACCACACAATCACGATCACACAATCACAAACACACAGTCGCGATCACTCGATCACGATCACACAATCACGATCACACAGTCACTATCACACAATCACAATCACACAATCACAATATCACAATCGCAATCACACAATCACCATCACACAATCACGATCACACAATCACGATCACACAATCACGATCACACAATCACAATCACGCAATCACAATCACACAATCGCAATCACACAATCACAATCATACAATCACAATCTCACAATCACAATCACACAATCACAATCACACAATCACAATCACACAATCACAATCACACAATCACAATCACACAATCACAATCCTACAATCACAATCCCACAATCACAATCACACAACCACAATCGCACAATCACGCAGTCACAATCCCACAACCACGATCGCACAATCCCGATCACACAATCACAATCACACAATCACAATCACACAATCACAATCACACAATCACACTGTCACAATCCCACAATCACGATCACACAATCACGATCACACAGTCACGATCACACGATCACGATCACACAAAAACAATGACACAATCACAATCACACAATCACGAGCACACAATCACGATCACACAATCACCATCACACAATCACGATCACACAATCACGATCACACAATCACGTTCACACAATCACAAACACACAGTCGCGATCACTCGATCACGATCACACAATCACGATCACACAATCACCATCACACAATCACCATCACACAATCACCATCACACAATCACAATCACACAATCAAGGTCACACAATGACGATCACACAATCACCATCACACAATCACGACCACTCAATCACGATCACACAATCACGATCACACAATCACGATCACACAATCACGATCACACAATCACGATCACACAATCACGATCACACAATCACGATCACACAATCACAATCACACAATCACAATCACACAATCACAATCACACAATCAAAATCACACAATCACAATCACACAATCAAGGTCACACAATGACGATCACACAATCACCATCACACAATCTCGACCACACAATCACGATCACACAATCACGATCACACAATCACGTTCACACAATCACAAACACACAGTCGCGATCACTCGATCACGAACACACAATCACGATCACACAATCACGATCACTCAATCACAATCACACAATCACAAACACACAGTCGCGATCACACGATCACGATCACACGATCACGATCACACGATCACGATCACACGATCACGATCACACGATCACGATCACACAATCACAATCACACAATCAAGGTCACACAATGACGATCACACCATCACCATCACACAATCACGACCACACAATCACGATCACACAATCACGTTCACACAATCACGATCACACAATCACGTTCACACAATCACAAACACACAGTCGCGATCACTCGATCACGATCACACAATCACGATCACACAGTTACTATCACACAATCACAATCACACAATCACAATATCACAATCGCAATCACACAATCACAATAACACAATCAGACAATCACACAATCACACAATCACACAATCACGATCACACAATCATGATCACACAATCACGATCACACAATCACGATCACACAATCACGATCACACAATCACGATCACACAATCACCATCACACAATCACAATCACACAATCAAGGTCACACAATGACGATCACACAATCACCATCACACAATCACGATCACACAATCACGATCACACAATCACGATCACACAATCACAAACACACAGTCGCGATCACACGATCACGATCACACAATCACGATCACACAGTCGCGATCACACAATCACAATCACACAATCACCATCACACAATCACAATCACAATCACGATCACACCGTCACGATCACACCATCACGATCACACGATCACCATCACACAATCACGATCACACAATCACAATCACACAATGACGATCACACCATCACCATCACACAATCACGACCACACAATCACGATCACACAATCACGTTCACACAATCATAAACACACAGTCGCGATCACTCGATCACGATCACACAATCACGATCACACAGTCACGATCACACAATCACAATCACACAATCACAATGTCACAATCGCAATCACACAATCACAATAACACAATCAGACAATCACACAATCACACAATCACACAATCACGATCACACAATCATGATCACACAATCACGATCACACAATCACGATCACACAATCACGATCACACAATCACCATCACACAATCACAATCACACAATCAAGGTCACACAATGACGATCACACAATCACCAGCATACAATCACGACCAGACAATCACGATCACACAATCACGTTCACACAATCACAAACACACAGTCGGGATCACACAATCACAATCCCACAATCACGATCACACAATCACGATCACACAATCACCATCACACAATCACCATCACACAATCACAATCACACAATCAAGGTCACACAATGACGATCACACAATCACCATCATACAATCACGACCACACAATCACGATCACACAATCACGATCACACAATCACGATCACACAATCACGTTCACACAATCACAAACCCACAATCGCGATCACACGATCACGATCACACAATCACGATCCCACAATCACGATCACACAATCACGATCACACAATCACCATCACACAATCACCATCACACAATCACAATCACACAATCAAGGTCACACAATGACGACCACACAATCACCATCATACAATCACGACCAGACAATCACGATCACACAATCACGATCACACAATCACTATCACACAATCACGATCACACAATCACGATCGCACAATCACAATCACACGATCACGATCACACAATCACGATCACACAGTCACGATCACACAATCACAATCTCACAATCACGATCACACAATCACGCAGTCACACTATCACAATCACAATCACAATCACAATCACAATCACAATCACAATCACAATCACAATCACAATCACAATCACACAATCACACAATCACAATCCCACAATCACAATCACACAATCACAGTCACACAATCACAATCACACAATCACGCAATCACAATCCCACAATCACGATCACACAACCACGATCGCACAGTCACGATCACACGATCACGATCACACGATAACAATCACACAATCACAATCACACAATCACGATCACACAATCACCATCACACAATCACCATCACACAATCACGATCACACAATCACGATCGCACAATCACAATCACACGATCACGATCACACAATCACGATCACACAGTCACGATCACACAATCACAATCTCACAATCACGATCACACAATCACCATCACACAATCACCATCACACAAACACGATCACACAATCACGATCACACTATCACGATCACACAATCACGATCACACAATCACGATCACAAAATCACGATCACACAATCACTATCACACAATCACAATCACACAACCACAATAACACAATCACAATCACACAGTCACACAATCACAATCACAATCAGACAATCACAAACACACAATCACGATCACACAATCACGATCACACAATCACGATCACACAATTACGATCACACAATCACTATCACGCAGTCACACTATCACAATCACAATCACAATCACAATCACAATCACAATCACAATCACAATCACAATCACAATCACACAATCACACAATCACAATCCCACAATCACAATCACACAATCACAGTCACACAATCACAATCATGCAATCACACAGTCACAATCCCACAATCACGATCACACAATCACGATCGCACAGTCACGACCACACGATCACGATCACACAATCACAATCACACAATCACAATCACACAATCACGATCACACAGTCACCATCACACAATTACCATCACACAATCACGATCACACAATCAAAGTCACACATGACGATCACACAATCACCATCACACAATCACGATCACACAATCACAACCACACAATCACGAACACACAATGACGATCACACAATCACAATCACACAATCAAGGTCACACAATGACGATCACACAATCACGATCACACAATCACCATCACACAATCACCATCACACAATCACAATCACACAATCAAGGTCACACAATGACGACCACACAATCACCATCATACAATCACGACCAGACAATCACGACCACACAATCACGATCACACAATCACGTTCACACAATCACAAACCCACAATCGCGATCACACGATCACGATCACACAATCACGATCCCACAATCACGATCACACAATCACGATCACACAATCACCATCACACAATCACCATCACACAATCACAATCACCCAATCAAGGTCACACGATGACGATCACACAATCACCATCATACAATCACGACCAGACAATCACGATCACACAATCACGATCACACAATCACTATCACACAATCACTATCACACAATCACGATCACACAATCACGATCACACAATCACGCAGTCACACTATTACAATCACAATCACAATCACAATCACAATCACAATCACAATCACAATCACAATCACAATCACAATCACACAATCACACAATCACAATCCCACAATCACAATCACACAATCACAGTCACACAATCACAATCACACAATCACGCAATCACAATCCCACAATCACGATCACACAACCACGATCGCACAGTCACGATCACACGATCACGATCACACAATAACAATCACACAATCACAATCACACAATCACGATCACACAATCACCATCACACAATCACCATCACACAATCACGATCACACAATCACGATCGCACAATCACAAGCACACGATCACGATCACACAATCACGATCACACAGTCACGATCACACAATCACAATCTCACAATCACGATCACACAATCACCATCACACAATCACCATCACACAATCACGATCACACAATCACGATCACACTATCACGATCACACATTCACGATCACACAATCACGATCACACAATCACGATCACACAATCACTATCACACAATCACAATCACACAACCACAATAACACAATCACAATCACACAGTCACACAATCACAATCACAATCAGACAATCACAAACACACAATCACGATCACACAATCACGATCACACAATCACGATCACACAATCACGATCACACAATCACTATCACGCAGTCACACTATAACAATCACAATCACAATCACAATCACAATCACAATCACAATCACAATCACAATCACAATCACAATCACAATCACACAATCACACAATCACAATCCCACAATCACAATCACACAAACACAGTCACACAATCACAATCATGCAATCACACAGTCACAATCCCACAATCACGATCACACAATCACGATCGCACAGTCACGACCACACGATCACGATCACACAATCACAATCACACAATCACAATCACACAATCACAATCACACAATCACGATCACACAGTCACCATCACACAATTACCATCACACAATCACGATCACACAATCAAGGTCACACAATGACAATCACACAATCACCATCACACAATCACGATCACACAATCACAATCACACAATCACGATCACACAATCACGATCACACAATCACAATCACACAATCAACGTCACACAATGACGATCACACCATCACCATCACACAATCAGGACCACACAATCACGATCACACAATCACAAACACACAGTCGCGATCACTCGATCACGATCACACAATCACGATCACACAGTCACTATCACACAATCACAATCACACAATCACAATATCACAATCGCAATCACACAATCACAATCACACAATCAATGTCACACAATGACGATCACACAATCACCATCACACAATCTCGACCACACAATCACGATCACACAATCTCGATCACACAATCACGTTCACACAATCACAAACACACAGTCGCGATCACTCGATCACGATCACACAATCACGATCACACAATCACGATCACACAATCACGATCACTCAATCACAATCACACAATCACAAACACACAGTCGCGATCACATGATCACGATCACACGATCACGATCACACAATCACAATCACACAATCACGATCACACAATCACGATCACACAATCACGATCACACAAACACGATCACACGATCACAATCACACAATCACAAACACACAGTCGCGATCACACGATCACGATCACACGATCACGATCACACGATCGCGATCACACGATCACGATCACACGATCACGATCACACAATCACAATCACACAATCAAGGCACACAATGACGATCACACCATCATCATCACACAATCACGACCACACAATCACGATCACACAATCACGATCACACAATCACGTTCACACAATCACAAACACACAGTCGCGATCACTCGATCACGATCACACAATCACGATCACACAGACACTATCACACAATCGCAATCACACAATCACAATATCACAATCGCAATCACACAATCACAATAACACAATCAGACAATCACACAATCACACAATCACACAATCACGATCACACAATCATGATCACACAATCACGATCACACAATCACGATCACACAATCACGATCACACAATCACGATCACACAATCACCATCACACAATCACAATCACACAATCAAGGTCACACAATGACGATCACACAATCACGATCACACGATCACAATCACACAATCACAAACACACAGTCGCGATCACACGATCACGATCACACGATCACGATCACACGATCGCGATCACACGATCACGATCACACGATCACGATCACACAATCACAATCACACAATCAAGGTCACACAATGACGATCACACCATCACCATCACACAATCACGACCACACAATCACGATCACACAATCACGATCACACAATCACGATCACACAATCACGATCACACAATCACAAACACACAGTCGCGATCACACGATCACGATCACACAATCACGATCACACAGTCACGATCACACAATCACAATCACACAATCACGATCACACAATCACAATCACAATCACGATCACACAGTCACGATCACACCATCACGATCACACGATCACCATCACACAATCACGATCACACAATCACAATCACACAATGACGATCACACCATCACCATCACACAATCACGACCACACAATCACGATCACACAATCACGTTCACACAATCACGAACACACAGTCGCGATCACTCGATCACGATCACACAATCACGATCACACAGTCACGATCACACAATCACAATCACACAATCACAATGTCACAATCGCAATCACACAATCACAATAACACAATCAGACAATCACACAATCACACAATCACACAATCACGATCACACAATCATGATCACACAATCACGATCACACAATCACGATCACACAATCATCATCACACAATCACAATCACACAATGAAGGTCACACAATGACGATCACACAATCACCATCACACAATCACGATCACACAATCACGATCGCACAGTCACGACCACACGATCACGATCACACAATCACAATCACACAATCACAATCACACAATCACGATCACACAGTCACCATCACACAATTACCATCACACAATCACGATCACACAATCAAAGTCACACAATGACGATCACACAATCACCATCACACAATCACGATCACACAATCACGATCACACAATCACAACCACACAATCACGAACACACAATGACGATCACACAATCACAATCACACAATCAAGGTCACACAATGACGATCACACAATCACGATCACACAATCACCATCACACAATCACCATCACACAATCACAATCACACAATCAAGGTCACACAATGACGACCACACAATCACCATCATACAATCACGACCAGACAATCACGACCACACAATCACGATCACACAATCACGTTCACACAATCACAAACCCACAATCGCGATCACACGATCACGATCACACAATCACGATCCCACAATCACGATCACACAATCACGATCACACAATCACCATCACACAATCACCATCACACAATCACAATCACCCAATCAAGGTCACACGATGACGATCACACAATCACCATCATACAATCACGACCAGACAATCACGATCACACAATCACGATCACACAATCACTATCACACAATCACTATCACACAATCACGATCACACAATCACGATCACACAATCACGCAGTCACACTATTACAATCACAGTCACAATCACAATCACAATCACAATCACAATCACAATCACAATCACACAATCACACAATCACAATCCCACAATCACAATCACACAATCACAGTCACACAATCACAATCACACAATCACGCAATCACAATCCCACAATCACGATCACACAACCACGATCGCACAGTCACGATCACACGATCACGATCACACAATAACAATCACACAATCACAATCACACAATCACGATCACACAATCACCATCACACAATCACCATCACACAATCACGATCACACAATCACGATCGCACAATCACAAGCACACGATCACGATCACACAATCACGATCACACAGTCACGATCACACAATCACAATCTCACAATCACGATCACACAATCACCATCACACAATCACCATCACACAATCACGATCACACAATCACGATCACACTATCACGATCACACATTCACGATCACACAATCACGATCACACAATCACGATCACACAATCACTATCACACAATCACAATCACACAACCACAATAACACAATCACAATCACACAGTCACACAATCACAATCACAATCAGACAATCACAAACACACAATCACGATCACACAATCACGATCACACAATCACGATCACACAATTACGATCACACAATCACTATCACGCAGTCACACTATAACAATCACAATCACAATCACAATCACAATCACAATCACAATCACAATCACAATCACAATCACACAATCACACAATCACAATCCCACAATCACAATCACACAATCACAGTCACACAATCACAATCATGCAATCACACAGTCACAATCCCACAATCACGATCACACAATCACGATCGCACAGTCACGACCACACGATCACGATCACACAATCACAATCACACAATCACAATCACACAATCACGATCACACAGTCACCATCACACAATTACCATCACACAATCACGATCACACAATCAAGGTCACACAATGACAATCACACAATCACCATCACACAATCACGATCACACAATCACAATCACACAATCACGATCACACAATCACGATCACACAATCACAATCACACAATCAACGTCACACAATGACGATCACACCATCACCATCACACAATCAGGACCACACAATCACGATCACACAATCACAAACACACAGTCGCGATCACTCGATCACGATCACACAATCACGATCACACAGTCACTATCACACAATCACAATCACACAATCACAATATCACAATCGCAATCACACAATCACAATCACACAATCAATGTCACACAATGACGATCACACAATCACCATCACACAATCTCGACCACACAATCACGATCACACAATCTCGATCACACAATCACGTTCACACAATCACAAACACACAGTCGCGATCACTCGATCACGATCACACAATCACGATCACACAATCACGATCACACAATCACGATCACTCAATCACAATCACACAATCACAAACACACAGTCGCGATCACATGATCACGATCACACGATCACGATCACACAATCACAATCACACAATCACGATCACACAATCACGATCACACAATCACGATCACACAAACACGATCACACGATCACAATCACACAATCACAAACACACAGTCGCGATCACACGATCACGATCACACGATCACGATCACACGATCGCGATCACACGATCACGATCACACGATCACGATCACACAATCACAATCACACAATCAAGGCACACAATGACGATCACACCATCATCATCACACAATCACGACCACACAATCACGATCACACAATCACGATCACACAATCACGTTCACACAATCACAAACACACAGTCGCGATCACTCGATCACGATCACACAATCACGATCACACAGACACTATCACACAATCGCAATCACACAATCACAATATCACAATCGCAATCACACAATCACAATAACACAATCAGACAATCACACAATCACACAATCACACAATCACGATCACACAATCATGATCACACAATCACGATCACACAATCACGATCACACAATCACGATCACACAATCACGATCACACAATCACCATCACACAATCACAATCACACAATCAAGGTCACACAATGACGATCACACAATCACGATCACACGATCACAATCACACAATCACAAACACACAGTCGCGATCACACGATCACGATCACACGATCACGATCACACGATCGCGATCACACGATCACGATCACACGATCACGATCACACAATCACAATCACACAATCAAGGTCACACAATGACGATCACACCATCACCATCACACAATCACGACCACACAATCACGATCACACAATCACGATCACACAATCACGATCACACAATCACAAACACACAGTCGCGATCACACGATCACGATCACACAATCACGATCACACAGTCACGATCACACAATCGCAATCACACAATCACGATCACACAATCACAATCACAATCACGATCACACAGTCACGATCACACCATCACGATCACACGATCACCATCACACAATCACGGTCACACAATCACAATCACACAATGACGATCACACCATCACCATCACACAATCACGACCACACAATCACGATCACACAATCACGTTCACACAATCACGAACACACAGTCGCGATCACTCGATCACGATCACACAATCACGATCACACAGTCACGATCACACAATCACAATCACACAATCACAATGTCACAATCGCAATCACACAATCACAATAACACAATCAGACAATCACACAATCACACAATCACACAATCACGATCACACAATCATGATCACACAATCACGATCACACAATCACGATCACACAATCACCATCACACAATCACAATCACACAATGAAGGTCACACAATGACGATCACACAATCACCATCACACAATCACGATCACACAATCACGATCGCACAGTCACGACCACACGATCACGATCACACAATCACAATCACACAATCACAATC
Source organism: Megachile rotundata (assembly GCF_050947335.1). Classification (NCBI taxonomy): domain Eukaryota; kingdom Metazoa; phylum Arthropoda; class Insecta; order Hymenoptera; family Megachilidae; genus Megachile; species Megachile rotundata. Next base: position 531,154 of record NC_134993.1, read on the forward strand.
ACACAATCACGATCACACAGTCACCATCACACAATTACCATCACACAATCACGATCACACAATCAAAGTCACACAATGACGATCACACAATCACCATCACACAATCACGATCACACAATCACAACCACACAATCACGAACACACAATGACGATCACACAATCACAATCACACAATCAAGGTCACACAATGACGATCACACAATCACGATCACACAATCACCATCACACAATCACCATCACACAATCACAATCACACAATCAAGGTCACACAATGACGACCACACAATCACCATCATACAATCACGACCAGACAATCACGACCACACAATCACGATCACACAATCACGTTCACACAATCACAAACCCACAATCGCGATCACACGATCACGATCACACAATCACGATCCCACAATCACGATCACACAATCACGATCACACAATCACCATCACACAATCACCATCACACAATCACAATCACCCAATCAAGGTCACACGATGACGATCACACAATCACCATCATACAATCACGACCAGACAATCACGATCACACAATCACGATCACACAATCACTATCACACAATCACTATCACACAATCACGATCACACAATCACGATCACACAATCACGCAGTCACACTATTACAATCACAATCACAATCACAATCACAATCACAATCACAATCACAATCACAATCACAATCACAATCACAATCACACAATCACACAATCACAATCCCACAATCACAATCACACAATCACAGTCACACAATCACAATCACACAATCACGCAATCACAATCCCACAATCACGATCACACAACCACGATCGCACAGTCACGATCACACGATCACGATCACACAATAACAATCACACAATCACAATCACACAATCACGATCACACAATCACCATCACACAATCACCATCACACAATCACGATCACACAATCACGATCGCACAATCACAAGCACACGATCACGATCACACAATCACGATCACACAGTCACGATCACACAATCACAATCTCACAATCACGATCACACAATCACCATCACACAATCACCATCACACAATCACGATCACACAATCACGATCACACTATCACGATCACACATTCACGATCACACAATCACGATCACACAATCACGATCACACAATCACTATCACACAATCACAATCACACAACCACAATAACACAATCACAATCACACAGTCACACAATCACAATCACAATCAGACAATCACAAACACACAATCACGATCACACAATCACGATCACACAATCACGATCACACAATTACGATCACACAATCACTATCACGCAGTCACACTATAACAATCACAATCACAATCACAATCACAATCACAATCACAATCACAATCACAATCACAATCACACAATCACACAATCACAATCCCACAATCACAATCACACAAACACAGTCACACAATCACAATCATGCAATCACACAGTCACAATCCCACAATCACGATCACACAATCACGATCGCACAGTCACGACCACACGATCACGATCACACAATCACAATCACACAATCACAATCACACAATCACGATCACACAGTCACCATCACACAATTACCATCACACAATCACGATCACACAATCAAGGTCACACAATGACAATCACACAATCACCATCACACAATCACGATCACACAATCACAATCACACAATCACGATCACACAATCACGATCACACAATCACAATCACACAATCAACGTCACACAATGACAATCACACCATCACCATCACACAATCAGGACCACACAATCACGATCACACAATCACAAACACACAGTCGCGATCACTCGATCACGATCACACAATCACGATCACACAGTCACTATCACACAATCACAATCACACAATCACAATATCACAATCGCAATCACACAATCACAATCACACAATCAATGTCACACAATGACGATCACACAATCACCATCACACAATCTCGACCACACAATCACGATCACACAATCTCGATCACACAATCACGTTCACACAATCACAAACACACAGTCGCGATCACTCGATCACGATCACACAATCACGATCACACAATCACGATCACACAATCACGATCACTCAATCACAATCACACAATCACAAACACACAGTCGCGATCACATGATCACGATCACACGATCACGATCACACAATCACAATCACACAATCACGATCACACAATCACGATCACACAATCACGATCACACAAACACGATCACACGATCACAATCACACAATCACAAACACACAGTCGCGATCACACGATCACGATCACACGATCACGATCACACGATCGCGATCACACGATCACGATCACACGATCACGATCACACAATCACAATCACACAATCAAGGCACACAATGACGATCACACCATCATCATCACACAATCACGACCACACAATCACGATCACACAATCACGATCACACAATCACGTTCACACAATCACAAACACACAGTCGCGATCACTCGATCACGATCACACAATCACGATCACACAGACACTATCACACAATCGCAATCACACAATCACAATATCACAATCGCAATCACACAATCACAATAACACAATCAGACAATCACACAATCACACAATCACACAATCACGATCACACAATCATGATCACACAATCACGATCACACAATCACGATCACACAATCACGATCACACAATCACGATCACACAATCACCATCACACAATCACAATCACACAATCAAGGTCACACAATGACGATCACACAATCACGATCACACGATCACAATCACACAATCACAAACACACAGTCGCGATCACACGATCACGATCACACGATCACGATCACACGATCGCGATCACACGATCACGATCACACGATCACGATCACACAATCACAATCACACAATCAAGGTCACACAATGACGATCACACCATCACCATCACACAATCACGACCACACAATCACGATCACACAATCACGATCACACAATCACGATCACACAATCACAAACACACAGTCGCGATCACACGATCACGATCACACAATCACGATCACACAGTCACGATCACACAATCACAATCACACAATCACGATCACACAATCACAATCACAATCACGATCACACAGTCACGATCACACCATCACGATCACACGATCACCATCACACAATCACGATCACACAATCACAATCACACAATGACGATCACACCATCACCATCACACAATCACGACCACACAATCACGATCACACAATCACGTTCACACAATCACGAACACACAGTCGCGATCACTCGATCACGATCACACAATCACGATCACACAGTCACGATCACACAATCACAATCACACAATCACAATGTCACAATCGCAATCACACAATCACAATAACACAATCAGACAATCACACAATCACACAATCACACAATCACGATCACACAATCATGATCACACAATCACGATCACACAATCACGATCACACAATCACCATCACACAATCACAATCACACAATGAAGGTCACACAATGACGATCACACAATCACCATCACACAATCACGATCACACAATCACGATCACACAATCACGATCACACAATCACGATCACACAATCACGTTCACACAATCACAAACACACAGTCGCGATCACACGATCACGATCACACAATCACGATCACACAGTCACGATCACACAATCACAATCACACAATCACGATCACACAATCACCATCGCACAATCACGATCACACAATCACGATCACACAATCACGATCACACAATCACGATCACACAATCAGAGTCACACAATCACAATCACACAATCACAACCACAATCACGATCACACAGTCACGATCACACCACCACGATCACACGATCACGATCACACAATCACAATCACACAATCGTTATCACACAATCACGATCACACAATCACCATCCCACAATCACCATCACACAATCACCATCACACAATCACAATCATACAATCACAATCACACAATCAAGGTCACACAATGACGATCACACAATCACCAGCATACAATCACGACCAGACAATCACGATCACACAATCACGTTCACACAATCACAAACACACAGTCGCGATCACACAATCACAATCCCACAATCACGATCACACAATCACGATCACACAATCACCATCACACAATCACCATCACACAAACACAATCACACAATCAAGGTCACACAATGACGATCACACAATCACCATCATACAATCACGACCACACAATCACGATCACACAATCACGATCACACAATCACGATCACACAATCACGTTCACACAATCACAAACCCACAATCGCGATCACACGATCACGATCACACAATCACGATCCCACAATCACGATCACACAATCACCATCACACAATCACCATCACACAATCACCATCACACAATCACAATCACACAATCAAGGTCACACAATGACGATCACACAATCACCATCATACAATCACGACCAGACAATCACGATCACACAATCGCGTTCACACAATCACAAACCCACAATCGCGATCACACGATCACGATCACACAATCACGATCCCACAATCACGATCACACAATCACCATCACACAATCACCATCACACAATCACAATCACACAATCAAGGTCACACAATGACGATCACACAATCACCATCATACAATCACGACCAGACAATCACGATCACACAATCACGTTCACACAATCACAAACACACAGTCGCGATCACACAATCACAATCCCACAATCGCGATCACACGATCACGATCACACAATCACGATCACACAATCACGATCACACAATCACGATCACACAATCACTATCACACAATCACTATCACACAATCACGATCACACAATCACGATCACACAATCACGCAGTCACACTATCACAATCACAATCACAATCACAATCACAATCACAATCACAATCACACAATCACGCAATCACTATCACACAATCACGATCACACAATCACGATCACACAATCACGCAGTCACACTATCACAATCACAATCACAATCACAATCACAATCACAATCACAATCACAATCACACAATCACGCAATCACAATCCCACAATCACAATCACACAATCACAGTCACACAATCACAATCACACAATCACGCAATCACAATCCCACAATCACGATCACACAACCACGATCGCACAGTCACGATCACACGATCACGATCACACAATAACAATCACACAATCACAATCACACAATCACGATCACACAATCACCATCACACAATCACCATCACGCAATCACCATCACACAATCACGATCACACAATCACGATCACACAATCACCATCACACAATCACAATCACACAATGAAGGTCACACAATGACGATCACACAATCACCATCACACAATCACGATCACACAATCACGATCACACAATCACGATCACACAATCACGATCACACAATCACGTTCACACAATCACAAACACACAGTCGCGATCACACGATCACGATCACACAATCACGATCACACAGTCACGATCACACAATCACAATCACACAATCACGATCACACAATCACCATCGCACAATCACGATCACACAATCACGATCACACAATCACGATCACACAATCACGATCACACAATCAGAGTCACACAATCACAATCACACAATCACAACCACAATCACGATCACACAGTCACGATCACACCACCACGATCACACGATCACGATCACACAATCACAATCACACAATCGTTATCACACAATCACGATCACACAATCACCATCCCACAATCACCATCACACAATCACCATCACACAATCACAATCATACAATCACAATCACACAATCAAGGTCACACAATGACGATCACACAATCACCAGCATACAATCACGACCAGACAATCACGATCACACAATCACGTTCACACAATCACAAACACACAGTCGCGATCACACAATCACAATCCCACAATCACGATCACACAATCACGATCACACAATCACCATCACACAATCACCATCACACAAACACAATCACACAATCAAGGTCACACAATGACGATCACACAATCACCATCATACAATCACGACCACACAATCACGATCACACAATCACGATCACACAATCACGATCACACAATCACGTTCACACAATCACAAACCCACAATCGCGATCACACGATCACGATCACACAATCACGATCCCACAATCACGATCACACAATCACCATCACACAATCACCATCACACAATCACCATCACACAATCACAATCACACAATCAAGGTCACACAATGACGATCACACAATCACCATCATACAATCACGACCAGACAATCACGATCACACAATCGCGTTCACACAATCACAAACCCACAATCGCGATCACACGATCACGATCACACAATCACGATCCCACAATCACGATCACACAATCACCATCACACAATCACCATCACACAATCACAATCACACAATCAAGGTCACACAATGACGATCACACAATCACCATCATACAATCACGACCAGACAATCACGATCACACAATCACGTTCACACAATCACAAACACACAGTCGCGATCACACAATCACAATCCCACAATCGCGATCACACGATCACGATCACACAATCACGATCACACAATCACGATCACACAATCACGATCACACAATCACTATCACACAATCACTATCACACAATCACGATCACACAATCACGATCACACAATCACGCAGTCACACTATCACAATCACAATCACAATCACAATCACAATCACAATCACAATCACACAATCACGCAATCACTATCACACAATCACGATCACACAATCACGATCACACAATCACGCAGTCACACTATCACAATCACAATCACAATCACAATCACAATCACAATCACAATCACAATCACACAATCACGCAATCACAATCCCACAATCACAATCACACAATCACAGTCACACAATCACAATCACACAATCACGCAATCACAATCCCACAATCACGATCACACAACCACGATCGCACAGTCACGATCACACGATCACGATCACACAATAACAATCACACAATCACAATCACACAATCACGATCACACAATCACCATCACACAATCACCATCACGCAATCACCATCACACAATCACGATCACACAATCACGATCGCACAATCACAATCACACGATCACGATCACACAATCACGATCACACAGTCACGATCACACAATCACAATCTCACAATCACGATCACACAATCACCATCACACAATCACCATCACACAATCACGATCACACAATCACGATCACACTATCACGATCACACAATCACGATCACACAATCACGATCACACAATCACGATCACACAATCACTATCACACAATCACAATCACACAATCACAATCACACAATCACAATCACACAGTCACACAATCACAATCACAATCAGACAATCACAAACACACAATCACGATCACACAATCACGATCACACAATCACGATCACACAATTACGATCACACAATCACAATCACGCAGTCACACTATCACAATCACAATCACAATCACAATCACAATCACAATCACAATCACAATCACAATCACAATCACAATCACAATCACAATCACAATCACACAATCACACAATCACAATCCCACAATCACAATCACACAATCACAGTCACACAATCACAATCAGACAATCACACAGTCACAATCCCACATTCACGATCACACAATCACGATCGCACAGTCACGATCACACGATCACGATCACACAATCACAATCACACAATCACAATCACACAATCACGATCACACAGTCACCATCACACAATTACCATCACACAATCACGATCACACAATCAAGGTCACACAATGACGATCACACAATCACCATCACACAATCACGATCACACAATCACAATCACACAATCACGATCACACAATCACGATCACACAATCACAATCACACAATCAAGGTCACACAATGACGATCACACCATCACCATCACACAATCAGGACCACACAATCACGATCACACAATCACAAACACACAGTCGCGATCACTCGATCACGATCACACAATCACGATCACACAGTCACTATCACACAATCACAATCACACAATCACAATATCACAATCGCAATCACACAATCACCATCACACAATCACAATCATACAATCGCAATCACACAATCACCATCACACAATCACGATCACACAATAACGATCACACAATCACGATCACACAATCACAATCACGCAATCACAATCACACAATCGCAATCACACAATCACAATCATACAACCACAAGCGCACAATCACGCAGTCACAATCCCACAATCACGATCACACAATCACGATCACACAATCACAATCACACAATCACAATCACACAATCACGCTGTCACAATCCCACAATCACGATCACACAATCACGATCACACAGTCACGATCACACGATCACGGTCACACAAAAACAATGACACAATCACAATCACACAATCACGAGCACACAATCACGATCACACAATCACATAGTCACACAATCACGATCACACAAGCACGATCACACAATCACGATCACACAATCACGTTCACACAGTCGCGATCACACAATCACGATGACACAATCACGATCACACAATCACAATCACACAATCACAATCACACAATCAAAATCACACAATCACAATCACACAATGAACGTCACACAATGACGATCACACAATCACCATCACACAATCACGATCACACAATCACAATCACACAATCACGATCACACAATCACGATCACTCAATCACAATCACACAATCACAAACACACAGTCGCGATCACACGATCACGATCACACGATCACGATCACACGATCACGATCACACAATCACAATCACACAATCAACGCCACACAATGACGATCACACAATCACCATCACACAATCTCGACCACACAATCACGATCACACAATCACGATCACACAATCACGTTCACACAATCAACGCCACACAATGACGATCACACAATCACCATCACACAATCTCGACCACACAATCACGATCACACAATCACGATCACACAGTCACGTTCACACAATCACAAACACACAGTCCCGATCACTCGATCACGATCACACAATCACGATCACACAATCACGATCACACAATCACAATCACACAATCACAGTCACACAGTCAAAATCACACAATCACAATCACACAATCAAGGTCACACAATGACGATCACACAATCACCATCACACAATCACGGTCACACAATCACGATCACACAATCACGATCACTCAATCACAATCACAATCACACAATCACAAACACACAGTCGCGATCACACGATCACGATCACACGATCATGATCACACGATCACGATCACACGATCACGATCACACGATCACGATCACACAATCACAATCACACAATCAAGGCCACACAATGACGATCACACAATCACCATCACACAATCTCGACCACACAATCACGATCACACAGTCACGATCACACAATCACGTTCACACAATCACAAACACACAGTCGCGATCACTCGATCACGATCACACAATCACGATCACACAGTCACTATCACACAATGACAATCACACAATCACAATATCACAATCGCAATCACACAATCACAATAACACAATCAGACAATCACACAATCACACAATCACACAATCACGATCACACAATCATGATCACACAATCACGATCACACAATCGCGATCACACAATCACGATCACACAATCACGATCACACAATCACCATCACACAATCACAATCACACAATCAAGGTCACACAATGACGATCACACAATCACCATCACACAATCACGATCACACAATCACGATCACACAATCACGATCACACAATCACAAACACACAGTCGCGATCACACGATCACGATCACACAATCACGATCACACAGTCGCGATCACACAATCACAATCACACAATCACGATCACACAATCACCATCACACAATCACGATCACACAATCACGATCACACAATCACGATCACACAATCACAGTCACACAATCACAATCACACAATCACAACCACAATCACGATCACACAGTCACGATCACACCATCACGATCACACGATCACGATCACACAATCACAATCACACAATCGTTATCACACAATCACGATCACACAATCACCATCCCACAATCACCATCACACAATCACCATCACACAATCACGATCACACAATCACGATCACACAATCACAATCACACAATCACAATCACACAGTCACAATCACACAATCACAATCATACAATCACAATCACACAATCACAATCTCACAATCACAATCACACTATCACAATCACACAATCACAATCACACAATCACAATCACACAATCACAATCACACAATCACAATCACACAATCACAATCACACAATCACAATCACACAATCACAATCACACAATCACAATCACAATCACAATCCCACAATCACGATCACACAATCACCATCACACAATCACCATCACACAATCACAATCTTACAATCAAGGTCACACAATGACGATCACACAATCACCAGCATACAATCACGACCAGACAATCACGATCACACAATCACGTTCACACAATCACAAACACACAGTCGCGATCACACAATCACCATTCCACAATCACCATCACACAATCACCATCACGCAATCACGATCACACAATCACGATCACACAATCACAATCACACAATCACAATCACACAATCACAATCACACAGTCACAATCACACAATCACAATCATACAATCACAATCACACAATCACAATCTCACAATCACAATCACACTATCACAATCACACAATCACAATCACACAATCACAATCACACAATCACAATCACACAATCACAATCACACAATCACAATCACACAATCACAATCACACAATCACAATCACAATCACAATCCCACAATCACGATCACACAATCACGATCACACAATCACCATCACACAATCACCATCACACAATCACAATCACACAATCAAGGTCACACAATGACGATCACACAATCACCAGCATACAATCACGACCAGACAATCACGATCACACAATCACGTTCACACAATCACAAACACACAGTCGCGATCACACAATCACAATCCCACAATCACGATCACACAATCACGATCACACAATCACGATCCCACAATCACGATCACACAATCACGATCACACAATCACCATCACACAATCACCATCACACAATCACAATCACACAATCAAGGTCACACAATGACGATCACACAATCACCATCATACAATCACGACCAGACAATCACGATCACACAATCACGTTCACACAATCACAAACACACAATCACGATCACACAATCACGATCACACAATCACGATCACACAGTCACGATCACACAATCACAATCTCACAATCACGATCACACAATCACCATCACACAATCACCATCACACAATCACGATCACACAATCACGATCACACTATCACGATCACACAATCACGATCACACAATCACGATCACACAATCACGATCACACAATCACTATCACACAATCACAATCACAAAATCACAATCACACAATCACAATCACACAGTCACACAATCACAATCACAATCAGACAATCACAAACACACAATCACGATCACACAATCACGATCACACAATCACAATCACGCAGTCACACTATCACAATCACAATCACAATCACAATCACAATCACAATCACAATCACAATCACAATCACAATCACAATCACAATCACAATCACAATCACAATCACAATCACACAATCACACAATCACAATCCCACAATCACAATCACACAATCACAGTCACACAATCACAATCACACAATCACACAGTCACAATCCCACAATCACGATCACACAATCACGATCGCACAGTCACGATCACACGATCACGATCACACAATCACAATCACACAATCACAATCACACAATCACGATCACACAGTCACCATCGCACAATTACCATCACACAATCACGATCACACAATCAAGGTCACACAATGACGATCACACAATCACCATCACACAATCACGATCACACAATCACAATCACACAATCACGATCACACAATCACGATCACACAATCACAATCACACAATCACACTGTCACAATCCCACAATCACGATCACACAATCACGATCACACAATCACGATCACACAGTCGCGATCACGCAATCACAATCACACAATCACAATCACACAATCACACAATCACAATCCCACAATCACAATCACACTATCACAGTCACACAATCACAATCACACAATCACACAGTCACAATCCCACAATCACGATCACACAATCACGATCGCACAGTCACGATCACACGATCACGATCACACAATCACAATCACACAATCACAATCACACAATCACGATCACACAATCACGATCACACAGTCACCATCACACAATTACCATCACACAATCACGATCACACAATCAAGGTCACACAATGACGATCACACAAGCACCATCACACAATCACGATCACACAATCACAATCACACAATCACGATCACACAATCACGATCACACAATCACAATCACACAATCAAGGTCACACAATGACGATCACACTATCACCATCACACAATCAGGACCACACAATCACGATCACACAATCACAAACACACAGTCGCGATCACTCGATCACGATCACACAATCACGATCACACAGTCACTATCACACAATCACAATCACACAATCACAATATCACAATCGCAATCACACAATCACCATCACACAATCACGATCACACAATCACGATCACACAATCACGATCACACAATCACAATCACGCAATCACAATCACACAATCGCAATCACACAATCACAATCATACAATCACAATCTCACAATCACAATCACACAATCACAATCACACAATCACAATCACACAATCACAATCACACAATCACAATCACACAATCACAATCCTACAATCACAATCCCACAATCACAATCACACAACCACAATCGCACAATCACGCAGTCACAATCCCACAACCACGATCACACAATCCCGATCACACAATCACAATCACACAATCACAATCACACAATCACAATCACACAATCACACTGTCACAATCCCACAATCACGATCACACAATCACGATCACACAGTCACGATCACACGATCACGATCACACAAAAACAATGACACAATCACAATCACACAATCACGAGCACACAATCACGATCACACAATCACCATCACACAATCACGATCACACAATCACGATCACACAACCACGTTCACACAATCACAAACACACAGTCGCGATCACTCGATCACGATCACACAATCACGATCACACAATCACCATCACACAATCACCATCACACAATCACCATCACACAATCACAATCACACAATCAAGGTCACACAATGACGATCACACAATCACCATCACACAATCACGACCACTCAATCACGATCACACAATCACGATCACACAATCACGATCACACAATCACGATCACACAATCACGATCACACAATCACGATCACACAATCACGATCACACAATCACAATCACACAATCACAATCACACAATCACAATCACACAATCAAAATCACACAATCACAATCACACAATCAAGGTCACACAATGACGATCACACAATCACCATCACACAATCTCGACCACACAATCACGATCACACAATCACGATCACACAATCACGTTCACACAATCACAAACACACAGTCGCGATCACTCGATCACGAACACACAATCACGATCACACAATCACGATCACTCAATCACAATCACACAATCACAAACACACAGTCGCGATCACACGATCACGATCACACGATCACGATCACACGATCACGATCACACGATCACGATCACACGATCACGATCACACAATCACAATCACACAATCAAGGTCACACAATGACGATCACACCATCACCATCACACAATCACGACCACACAATCACGATCACACAATCACGATCACACAATCACGATCACACAATCACGTTCACACAATCACAAACACACAGTCGCGATCACTCGATCACGATCACACAATCACGATCACACAGTTACTATCACACAATCACAATCACACAATCACAATATCACAATCGCAATCACACAATCACAATAACACAATCAGACAATCACACAATCACACAATCACACAATCACGATCACACAATCATGATCACACAATCACGATCACACAATCACGATCACACAATCACGATCACACAATCACGATCACACAATCACCATCACACAATCACAATCACACAATCAAGGTCACACAATGACGATCACACAATCACCATCACACAATCACGATCACACAATCACGATCACACAATCACGATCACACAATCACAAACACACAGTCGCGATCACACGATCACGATCACACAATCACGATCACACAGTCGCGATCACACAATCACAATCACACAATCACGATCACACAATCACAATCACAATCACGATCACACCGTCACGATCACACCATCACGATCACACGATCACCATCACACAATCACGATCACACAATCACAATCACACAATGACGATCACACCATCACCATCACACAATCACGACCACACAATCACGATCACACAATCACGTTCACACAATCATAAACACACAGTCGCGATCACTCGATCACGATCACACAATCACGATCACACAGTCACGATCACACAATCACAATCACACAATCACAATGTCACAATCGCAATCACACAATCACAATAACACAATCAGACAATCACACAATCACACAATCACACAATCACGATCACACAATCATGATCACACAATCACGATCACACAATCACGATCACACAATCACGATCACACAATCACCATCACACAATCACAATCACACAATCAAGGTCACACAATGACGATCACACAATCACCAGCATACAATCACGACCAGACAATCACGATCACACAATCACGTTCACACAATCACAAACACACAGTCGGGATCACACAATCACAATCCC
The DNA here is from genome assembly GCF_050947335.1 of Megachile rotundata. Taxonomy (NCBI): domain Eukaryota; kingdom Metazoa; phylum Arthropoda; class Insecta; order Hymenoptera; family Megachilidae; genus Megachile; species Megachile rotundata. Next base: position 546,221 of record NC_134993.1, read on the forward strand.
ACAATCACGATCACACAATCACGATCACACAATCACCATCACACAATCACCATCACACAATCACAATCACACAATCAAGGTCACACAATGACGATCACACAATCACCATCATACAATCACGACCACACAATCACGATCACACAATCACGATCACACAATCACGATCACACAATCACGTTCACACAATCACAAACCCACAATCGCGATCACACGATCACGATCACACAATCACGATCCCACAATCACGATCACACAATCACGATCACACAATCACCATCACACAATCACCATCACACAATCACAATCACACAATCAAGGTCACACAATGACGACCACACAATCACCATCATACAATCACGACCAGACAATCACGATCACACAATCACGATCACACAATCACTATCACACAATCACGATCACACAATCACGATCGCACAATCACAATCACACGATCACGATCACACAATCACGATCACACAGTCACAATCACACAATCACAATCTCACAATCACGATCACACAATCACGCAGTCACACTATCACAATCACAATCACAATCACAATCACAATCACAATCAAAATCACAATCACAATCACACAATCACACAATCACAATCCCACAATCACAATCACACAATCACAGTCACACAATCACAATCACACAATCACGCAATCACAATCCCACAATCACGATCACACAACCACGATCGCACAGTCACGATCACACGATCACGATCACACGATAACAATCACACAATCACAATCACACAATCACGATCACACAATCACCATCACACAATCACCATCACACAATCACGATCACACAATCACGATCGCACAATCACAATCACACGATCACGATCACACAATCACGATCACACAGTCACGATCACACAATCACAATCTCACAATCACGATCACACAATCACCATCACACAATCGCCATCACACAAACACGATCACACAATCACGATCACACTATCACGATCACACAATCACGATCACACAATCACGATCACAAAATCACGATCACACAATCACTATCACACAATCACAATCACACAACCACAATAACACAATCACAATCACACAGTCACACAATCACAATCACACTCAGACAATCACAAACACACAATCACGATCACACAATCACGATCACACAATCACGATCACACAATTACGATCACACAATCACTATCACGCAGTCACACTATCACAATCACAATCACAATCACAATCACAATCACAATCACAATCACAATCACAATCACAATCACACAATCACACAATCACAATCCCACAATCACAATCACACAATCACAGTCACACAATCACAATCATGCAATCACACAGTCACAATCCCACAATCACGATCACACAATCACGATCGCACAGTCACGACCACACGATCACGATCACACAATCACAATCACACAATCACAATCACACAATCACGATCACACAGTCACCATCACACAATTACCATCACACAATCACGATCACACAATCAAAGTCACACAATGACGATCACACAATCACCATCACACAATCACGATCACACAATCACAACCACACAATCACGAACACACAATGACGATCACACAATCACAATCACACAATCAAGGTCACACAATGACGATCACACAATCACCATCACACAATCACGGTCACACAATCACGATCACACAATCACGATCACTCAATCACAATCACAATCACACAATCACAAACACAAAGTCGCGTTCACACGATCACGATCACACGATCACGATCACACGATCACGATCACACAATCACAATCACACAATCAAGGCCACACAATGACGATCACACAATCACCATCACACAATCTCGACGACACAATCACGATCACACAATTACGATCACACAATCACGTTCACACAATAACAAACACACAGTCGCGATCACTCGATCACGATCACACAATCACGATCACACAGTCACGATCACACAATCACAATCAAACAATCACGGTCACACAATCACGATCACATAATCACGATCACACAATCACGATCACACAATCACGATCACACAATCACCATCACACAATCACGATCACACAATCACGATCACACAATCACGATCACACAATCACGATCACACAATCACGATCACACAATCACGATCACACAATCACGATCACACAATCACGATCACACAATCACAATCACACAATCACAATCACACAATCACAATCACACAATCACAATCACACAATCACAATCACAATCACGACCACACAGTCACGAACACACCATCACGATCACACAATCAAGGTCACACAATGACGATCACACAATCACCATCACACAATCACGATCAGACAATCACAATCACACAATCACGATCACACAATCACGATCACACAATCACGATCACACAATCACAATCACACAATCACAAACACACAGTCGCCATCACACGATCACGATCACACGATCACGATCACACAATCACAATCACACAATCAAGGTCACACAATGACGATCACACCATCACCATCACACAATCACGACCACACAATCACGATCACACAATTACGATCACACAATCACGATCACACAATCACGTTTACACAATCACAAACACACAGTCGCGATCACTCGATCACGATCACACGATCACGATCACACAATCACAATCACACAATCAAGGTCACACAATGACGATCACACCATCACCATCACACAATCACGACCACACAATCACGATCACACAATCACAATCACACAATCACAATATCACAATCGCAATCACACAATCACAATATCACAATCAGACAATCACACAATCACACAATCACACAATCACGATCACACTATCACGATCACACAATCACGATCACACAATCACGATCACACAATCACCATCACACAATCACCATCACACAATCACAATCACACAATCAAGGTCACACAATGACGATCACACAATCACCATCACACAATCACGACCACTCAATCACGATCACACAATCACGATCACACAATCACGTTCACACAATCACAAACACAGAGTCGCGAACACACGATCACGATCACACAACCACGATCACACAGTCACGATCACACAATCACGATCACACAGTCACGATCACACAATCAGAGTCGCACAACCACAATCACACAACCACAATCACACAATCACACAGTCACAATCCCACAATCACGACCACACTGTCACGATCACACAATCACAATCATACAATCACAATCACACAATCACATTAACGCAATCAGACAATCACACAGTCACACAATCACGATCACACAATCACGATCACACAATCACGATCACACAATCACGATCACACAATCACGATCACACAATCACGATCACACAATCACGATCACACAATCACGATCACACAATCACGATCACACAATCACAATCACACAACCAAAATCACACAATCACAATCACACAATCAATGTCACACAATGACGATCACACAATCACCATCACACAATCTCGACCACACTATCACGATCACACAATCACGATCACACAATCACGTTCACACAATCACAAACACACAGTCGCGATCACTCGATCACGATCACACAATCACGATCACACAATCACGATCACTCAATCACAATCACACAATCACAAACACACAGTCGCGATCACATGATCACGATCACACGATCACGATCACACAATCACAATCACACAATCACGATCACACAATCACGATCACACAATCACGATCACACAAACACGATCACACGATCACAATCACACAATCACAAACACACAGTCGCGATCACACGATCACGATCACACGATCGCGATCACACAATCACAATCACACAATCACAATGTCACAATCGCAATCACACAATCACAATAACACAATCAGACAATCACACAATCACACAATCACACAATCACGATCACACAATCATGATCACACAATCACGATCACACAATCACGATCACACAATCACAATCACACAATGACGATCACACCATCACCATCACACAATCACGACCACACAATCACGATCACACAATCACGATCACACAATCACCATCGCACAATCACGATCACACAATCACGATCACACAATCACGATCACACAATCACGATCACACAATCACAGTCACACAATCACAATCACACAATCACAACCACAATCACGATCACACAGTCACGATCACACCACCACGATCACACGATCACGATCACACAATCACAATCACACAATCGTTATCACACAATCACGATCACACAATCACCATCCCACAATCACCATCACACAATCACCATCACACAATCACAATCATACAATCACAATCACACAATCAAGGTCACACAATGACGATCACACAATCACCATCATACAATCACGACCACACAATCACGATCACACAATCACAATCACACAATCACAATATCACAATCGCAATCACACAATCACCATCACACAATCACGATCACACAATCACGATCACACAATCACGATCACACAATCACGATCACACAATCACAATCACGCAATCACAATCACACAATCGCAATCACACAATCACAATCATACAATCGCAATCACACAATCACCATCACACAATCACGATCACACAATAACGATCACACAATCACGATCACACAATCACAATCACGCAATCACAATCACACAATCGCAATCACACAATCACAATCATACAACCACAAGCGCACAATCACGCAGTCACAATCCCACAATCACGATCACACAATCACGATCACACAATCACAATCACACAATCACAATCACACAATCACGCTGTCACAATCCCACAATCACGATCACACAATCACGATCACACAGTCACGATCACACGATCACGATCACACAAAAACAATGACACAATCACAATCACACAATCACGAGCACACAATCACGATCACACAATCACCATCACACAATCACGATCACACAATCACGATCACACAATCACGATCACACTATCACGATCACACAATCACAGTCACACAATCACAATCACACAATCACAATCACAATCACGATCACACAGTCACGATCACACAATCAGAGTCACACAATCACAATCACACAACCACAATCACACAATCACACAGTCACAATCCCACAATCACGATCACACAATCACGACCACACAGTCACGATCACACAATCACAATCACACAATCACAATCACACAATCACAATAACACAATCAGACAATCACATAGTCACACAATCACGATCACACAAGCACGATCACACAATCACGATCACACAATCACGTTCACACAGTCGCGATCACACAATCACGATGACACAATCACGATCACACAATCACAATCACACAATCACAATCACACAATCAAAATCACACAATCACAATCACACAATCAACGTCACACAATGACGATCACACAATCACCATCACACAATCACGATCACACAATCACAATCACACAATCACGATCACACAATCACGATCACTCAATCACAATCACACAATCACAAACACACAGTCGCGATCACACGATCACGATCACACGATCACGATCACACAATCACAATCACACAATCAACGCCACACAATGACGATCACACAATCACCATCACACAATCTCGACCACACAATCACGATCACACAATCACGATCACACAATCACGTTCACACAATCAACGCCACACAATGACGATCACACAATCACCATCACACAATCTCGACCACACAATCACGATCACACAATCACGATCACACAGTCACGTTCACACAATCACAAACACACAGTCCCGATCACTCGATCACGATCACACAATCACGATCACACAATCACGATCACACAATCACAATCACACAATCACAATCACACAGTCAAAATCACACAATCACAATCACACAATCAAGGTCACACAATGACGATCACACAATCACCATCACACAATCACGGTCACACAATCACGATCACACAATCACGATCACTCAATCACAATCACAATCACACAATCACAAACACACAGTCGCGATCACACGATCACGATCACACGATCATGATCACACGATCACGATCACACGATCACGATCACACGATCACGATCACACAATCACAATCACACAATCAAGGCCACACAATGACGATCACACAATCACCATCACACAATCTCGACCACACAATCACGATCACACAGTCACGATCACACAATCACGTTCACACAATAACAAACACACAGTCGCGATCACTCGATCACGATCACACAATCACGATCACACAGTCACGATCACACAATCACAATCACACAATCACGATCACACAATCACGATCACATAATCACGATCACACAATCACGATCACACAATCACCATCACACAATCACGATCACACAATCACGATCACACAATCACGATCACACAATCACCATCACACAATCACAATCACGCAATCAAGGTCACAGAATGACGATCACACAATCACCATCACACAATCACGACCACACAATCACGATCACACAATCACGCTCACACAATCACGATCACACAATCACGTTCACACAATCACAAACACACAGTCGCGATCACACGATCACGATCACACAATCACGATCACACAGTCACGATCACACAATCACAATCACACAATCACGATCACTCAATCACCATCACACAATCACGATCACACAATCACGATCACACAACCACGATCACACTATCACGATCAGACAATCACAGTCACACAATCACAATCACACAATCACAATCACAATCACGATCACACAGTCACGATCACACAATCACGATCACACGATCACGATCACACAATCACAATCACACAATCGTTATCACACAATCACCATCACACAATCAAGGCCACACAATGACGATCACACAATCACCATCACACAATCACGATCACACAATCACAATCACACAATCACAATCACAACCACAATCGCACAATCACACAATCACAATCCCACAATCACAATCACACAATCACAGTCACACAATCACAATCACACAATCACACAGTCACAATCCCACAATCACGATCACACAATCACGATCGCACAGTCACGATCACACGGTCACAATCACACAATCACAAACACACAGTCGCGATCACACGATCACGATCACACGATCACGATCACACGATCGCGATCACACGATCACGATCACACGATCACGATCACACAATCACAATCACACAATCAAGGTCACACAATCACAATATCACAATCGCAATCACACAATCACAATATCACAATAAGACAATCACACAATCACACAATCACACAATCACGATCACACTATCACGATCACACAATCACGATCACACAATCACGATCACACAATCACGATCACACAATCACGATCACACAATCACGATCACACAATCACGATCACACAATCACCATCACACAATCACCATCACACAATCACAATCACACAATCAAGGTCACACAATGACGATCACACAATCACCATCACACAATCACGACCACTCAATCACGATCACACAATCACGATCACACAATCACGATCACACAATCACGTTCACACAATCACAAACACAGAGTCGCGATCACACGATCACGATCACACAACCACGATCACACAGTCACGATCACACAATCACGATCACACAGTCACGATCACACAATCAGAGTCACACAATGACAATCACACAACCACAATCACACAATCACACAGTCACAATCCCACAATCACGACCACACAGTCACGATCACACAATCACAATCATACAATCACAATCACACAATCACATTAACACAATCAGACAATCACACAGTCACACAATCACGATCACACAATCACGATCACACAATCACGATCACACAATCACGATCACACAATCACGATCACACAATCACAATCACACAATCACAATCACACAATCACAATCACACAATCAAAATCACGCAATCACAATCACACAATCAAGGTCACACAATGACGATCACACAATCACCATCACACAATCTCGACCACACAATCACGATCACACAATCACGATCACACGATCACAATCACACAATCACAAACACACAGTCGCGATCACACGATCACGATCACACGATCACGATCACACGGTCGCGATCACACGATCACGATCACACGATCACGATCACACAATCACAATCACACAATCAAGGTCACACAATGACGATCACACCATCGCCATCACACAATCACGACCACACAATCACGATCACACAATCACGATCACACAATCACGTTCACACAATCACACACACACAGTCGCGATCACTCGATCACGATCACACAATCACGATCACACAGTCACTATCACACAATGACAATCACACAATCACAATATCACAATCGCAATCACACAATCACAATAACACAATCAGACAATCACACAATCACACAATCACACAATCACGATCACACAATCATGATCACACAATCACGATCACACAATCGCGATCACACAATCACGATCACACAATCACGACCACACAATCACCATCACACAATCACAATCACACAATCAAGGTCACACAATGACGATCACACAATCACCATCACACAATCACGATCACACAATCACGATCACACAATCACGATCACACAATCACAAACACACAGTCGCGATCACACGATCACGATCACACAATCACGATCACACAGTCGCGATCACACAATCACAATCACACAATCACGATCACACAATCACCATCACACAATCACGATCACACAATCACGATCACACAATCACAGTCACACAATCACAATCACACAATCACAACCACAATCACGATCACACAGTCACGATCACACCATCACGATCACACGATCACGATCACACAATCACAATCACACAATCGTTATCACACAATCACGATCACACAATCACCATCCCACAATCACCATCACACAATCACCATCACACAATCACGATCACACAATCACGATCACACAATCACAATCACACAATCACAATCACACAGTCACAATCACACAATCACAATCATACAATCACAATCACACAATCACAATCTCACAATCACAATCACACTATCACAATCACACAATCACAATCACACAATCACAATCACACAATCACAATCACACAATCACAATCACACAATCACAATCACACAATCACAATCACACAATCACAATCACAATCACAATCCCACAATCACGATCACACAATCACCATCACACAATCACCATCACACATCACAATCTTACAATCAAGGTCACACAATGACGATCACACAATCACCAGCATACAATCACGACCAGACAATCACGATCACACAATCACGTTCACACAATCACAAACACACAGTCGCGATCACACAATCACCATCCCACAATCACCATCACACAATCACCATCACGCAATCACGATCACACAATCACGATCACACAATCACAATCACACAATCACAATCACACAATCACAATCACACAGTCACAATCACACAATCACAATCATACAATCACAATCACACAATCACAATCTCACAATCACAATCACACTATCACAATCACACAATCACAATCACACAATCACAATCACACAATCACAATCACACAATCACAATCACACAATCACAATCACACAATCACAATCACAATCACAATCCCACAATCACGATCACACAATCACGATCACACAATCACCATCACACAATCACCATCACACAATCACAATCACACAATCAAGGTCACACAATGACGATCACACAATCACCAGCATACAATCACGACCAGACAATCACGATCACACAATCACGTTCACACAATCACAAACACACAGTCGCGATCACACAATCACAATCCCACAATCACGATCACACAATCACGATCACACAATCACGATCCCACAATCACGATCACACAATCACGATCACACAATCAACATCACACAATCACCATCACACAATCACAATCACACAATCAAGGTCACACAATGACGATCACACAATCACCATCATACAATCACGACCAGACAATCACGATCACACAATCACGTTCACACAATCACAAACACACAATCACGATCACACAATCACGATCACACAATCACGATCACACAGTCACGATCACACAATCACAATCTCACAATCACGATCACACAATCACCATCACACAATCACCATCACACAATCACGATCACACAATCACGATCACACTATCACGATCACACAATCACGATCACACAATCACGATCACACAATCACGATCACACAATCACTATCACACAATCACAATCACAAAATCACAATCACACAATCACAATCACACAGTCACACAATCACAATCACAATCAGACAATCACAAACACACAATCACGATCACACAATCACGATCACACAATCACGATCACACAATTACGATCACACAATCACAATCACGCAGTCACACTATCACAATCACAATCACAATCACAATCACAATCACAATCACAATCACAATCACAATCACAATCACAATCACAATCACAATCACACAATCACACAATCACAATCCCACAATCACAATCACACAATCACAGTCACACAATCACAATCACACAATCACACAGTCACAATCCCAAAATCACGATCACAGAATCACGATCGCACAGTCACGATCACACGATCACGATCACACAATCACAATCACACAATCACAATCACACAATCACGATCACACAGTCACCATCGCACAATTACCATCACACAATCACGATCACACAATCAAGGTCACACAATGACGATCACACAATCACCATCACACAATCACGATCACACAATCACAATCACACAATCACGATCACACAATCACGATCACACAATCACAATCACACAATCACACTGTCACAATCCCACAATCACGATCACACAATCACGATCACACAATCACGATCACACAGTCGCGATCACGCAATCACAATCACACAATCACAATCACACAATCACACAATCACAATCCCACAATCACAATCACACTATCACAGTCACACAATCACAATCACACAATCACACAGTCACAATCCCACAATCACGATCACACAATCACGATCGCACAGTCACGATCACACGATCACGATCACACAATCACAATCACACAATCACAATCACACAATCACGATCACACAATCACGATCACACAGTCACCATCACACAATTACCATCACACAATCACGATCACACAATCAAGGTCACACAATGACGATCACACAAGCACCATCACACAATCACGATCACACAATCACAATCACACAATCACGATCACACAATCACGATCACACAATCACAATCACACAATCAAGGTCACACAATGACGATCACACTATCACCATCACACAATCAGGACCACACAATCACGATCACACAATCACAAACACACAGTCGCGATCACACGATCACGATCACACGATCACGATCACACAATCACGATCACACAGTCACGATCACACAATCACAATCACACAATCACAATGTCACAATCGCAATCACACAATCACAATAACACAATCAGACAATCGCACAATCACACAATCACACAATCACGATCACACAATCATGATCACACAATCACGATCACACAATCACGATCACACAATCACGATCACACAATCACCATCACACAATCACAATCACACAATCAAGGTCACACAATGACGATCACACAATCACCAGCATACAATCACGACCAGACAATCACGATCACACAATCACGTTCACACAATCACAAACACACAGTCGGGATCACACAATCACAATCCCACAATCACGATCACACAATCACGATCACACAATCACCATCACACAATCACCATCACACAATCACAATCACACAATCAAGGTCACACAATGACGATCACACAATCACCATCATACAATCACGACCAAACAATCACGATCACACAATCACGATCACACAATCACGATCACACAATCACGTTCACACAATCACAAACCCACAATCGCGATCACACGATCACGATCACACAATCACGATCCCACAATCACGATCACACAATCACGATCACAAAATCACCATCACACAATCACCATCACACAATCACAATCACACAATCAAGGTCACACAATGACGACCACACAATCACCATCATACAATCACGACCAGACAATCACGATCACACAATCACGATCACACAATCACTATCACACAATCACTATCACACAATCACGATCACACAATCACGATCACACAATCACGCAGTCACACTATCACAATCACAATCACAATCACAATCACAATCACAATCACAATCACAATCACAATCACACAATCACACAATCACAATCCCACAATCACAATCACACAATCACAGTCACACAATCACAATCACACAATCACGCAATCACAATCCCACAATCACGATCACACAACCACGATCGCACAGTCACGATCACACGATCACGATCACACAATAACAATCACACAATCACAATCACACAATCACGATCACACAATCACCATCACACAATCACCATCACACAATCACGATCACACAATCACGATCGCACAATCACAATCACACGATCACGATCACACAATCACGATCACACAGTCACGATCACACAATCACAATCTCACAATCACGATCACACAATCACCATCACACAATCACCATCACACAAACACGATCACACAATCACGATCACACTATCACGATCACACAATCACGATCACACAATCACGATCACAAAATCACGATCACACAATCACTATCACACAATCACAATCACACAACCACAATAACACAATCACAATCACACAGTCACACAATCACAATCACAATCAGACAATCACAAACACACAATCACGATCACACAATCACGATCACACAATCACGATCACACAATTACGATCACACAATCACTATCACGCAGTCACACAATCACAATCACAATCACAATCACAATCACAATCACAATCACAATCGCACAATCACACAATCACAATCCCACAATCACAATCACACAATCACAGTCACACAATCACAATCATGCAATCACACAGTCACAATCCCACAATCACGATCACACAATCACGATCGCACAGTCACGACCACACGATCACGATCACACAATCACAATCACACAATCACAATCACACAATCACGATCACACAGTCACCATCACACAATTACCATCACGCAATCACGATCACACAATCAAAGTCACACAATGACGATCACACAATCACCATCACACAATCACGATCACACAATCACAACCACACAATCACGAACACACAATGACGATCACACAATCACAATCACACAATCAACGTCACACAATGACGATCACACCATCACCATCACACAATCAGGACCACACAATCACGATCACACAATCACAAACACACAGTCGCGATCACTCGATCACGATCACACAATCACGATCACACAGTCACTATCACACAATCACAATCACACAATCACAATATCACAATCGCAATCACACAATCACCATCACACAATCACGATCACACAATCACAATCACACAATCACAATCACACAGTCAAAATCACACAATCACAATCACACAATCAAGGTCACACAATGACGATCACACAATCACCATCACACAATCACGGTCACACAATCACGATCACACAATCACGATCACTCAATCACAATCACAATCACACAATCACAAACACAAAGTCGCGTTCACACGATCACGATCACACGATCACGATCACACAATCACAATCACACAATCAAGGCCACACAATGACGATCACACAATCACCATCACACAATCTCGACCACACAATCACGATCACACAATTACGATCACACAATCACGTTCACACAATAACAAACACACAGTCGCGATCACTCGATCACGATCACACAATCACGATCACACAGTCACGATCACACAATCACAATCAAACAATCACGGTCACACAATCACGATCACATAATCACGATCACACAATCACGATCACACAATCACGATCACACAATCACCATCACACAATCACGATCACACAATCACGATCACACAATCACGATCACACAATCACGATCACACAATCACGATCACACAATCACGATCACACAATCACGATCACACAATCACGATCACACAATCACAATCACACAATCACAATCACACAATCACAATCACACAATCACAATCACAATCACGACCACACAGTCACGAACACACCATCACGATCACACAATCAAGGTCACACAATGACGATCACACAATCACCATCACACAATCACGATCAGACAATCACAATCACACAATCACGATCACACAATCACGATCACACAATCACAATCACACAATCACAAACACACAGTCGCCATCACACGATCACGATCACACGATCACGATCACACAATCACAATCACACAATCAAGGTCACACAATGACGATCACACCATCACCATCACACAATCACGACCACACAATCACGATCACACAATTACGATCACACAATCACGATCACACAATCACGTTTACACAATCACAAACACACAGTCGCGATCACTCGATCACGATCACACGATCACGATCACACAATCACAATCACACAATCAAGGTCACACAATGACGATCACACCATCACCATCACACAATCACGACCACACAATCACGATCACACAATCACAATCACACAATCACAATATCACAATCGCAATCACACAATCACAATATCACAATCAGACAATCACACAATCACACAATCACACAATCACGATCACACTATCACGATCACACAATCACGATCACACAATCACGATCACACAATCACCATCACACAATCACCATCACACAATCACAATCACACAATCAAGGTCACACAATGACGATCACACAATCACCATCACACAATCACGACCACTCAATCACGATCACACAATCACGATCACACAATCACGTTCACACAATCACAAACACAGAGTCGCGAACACACGATCACGATCACACAACCACGATCACACAGTCACGATCACACAATCACGATCACACAGTCACGATCACACAATCAGAGTCGCACAACCACAATCACACAACCACAATCACACAATCACGCAGTCACAATCCCACAATCACGACCACACTGTCACGATCACACAATCACAATCATACAATCACAATCACACAATCACATTAACGCAATCAGACAATCACACAGTCACACAATCACGATCACACAATCACGATCACACAATCACGATCACACAATCACGATCACACAATCACGATCACACAATCACGATCACACAATCACGATCACACAATCACGATCACACAATCACAATCACACAATCACAATCACACAACCAAAATCACACAATCACAATCACACAATCAATGTCACACAATGACGATCACACAATCACCATCACACAATCTCGACCACACTATCACGATCACACAATCACGATCACACAATCACGTTCACACAATCACAAACACACAGTCGCGATCACTCGATCACGATCACACAATCACGATCACACAATCACGATCACTCAATCACAATCACACAATCACAAACACACAGTCGCGATCACATGATCACGATCACACGATCACGATCACACAATCACAATCACACAATCACGATCACACAATCACGATCACACAATCACGATCACACAAACACGATCACACGATCACAATCACACAATCACAAACACACAGTCGCGATCACACGATCACGATCACACGATCGCGATCACACAATCACAATCACACAATCACAATGTCACAATCGCAATCACACAATCACAATAACACAATCAGACAATCACACAATCACACAATCACACAATCACGATCACACAATCATGATCACACAATCACGATCACACAATCACGATCACACAATCACAATCACACAATGACGATCACACCATCACCATCACACAATCACGACCACACAATCACGATCACACAATCACGATCACACAATCACCATCGCACAATCACGATCACACAATCACGATCACACAATCACGATCACACATTCACGATCACACAATCACAGTCACACAATCACAATCACACAATCACAACCACAATCACGATCACACAGTCACGATCACACCACCACGATCACACGATCACGATCACACAATCACAATCACACAATCGTTATCACACAATCACGATCACACAATCACCATCCCACAATCACCATCACACAATCACCATCACACAATCACAATCATACAATCACAATCACACAATCAAGGTCACACAATGACGATCACACAATCACCATCATACAATCACGACCACACAATCACGATCACACAATCACGATCACACAATCACGTTCACACGATCACGATCACACAATCACGATCACACAGTCACGATCACACAATCACAATCTCACAATCACGATCACACAATCACCATCACACAATCACCATCACACAATCACGATCACACAATCACGATCACACTATCACGATCACACAATCACGACCACACAATCACGATCACACAATCACGATCACACAATCACGATCACACAATCACGTTCACACAATCACAAACCCACAATCGCGATCACACGATCACGATCACACAATCACGATCACACAATCACGATCACACAATCACGATCACACAATCACGATCACACAATCACCATCACACAATCACAATCACACAATCAAGGTCACACAATGACGATCACACAATCACCATCACACAATCACGATCACACAATCACGATCACACAATCACGATCACACAATCACAAACACACAGTCGCGATCACACGATCACGATCACACAATCACGATCACACAGTCGCGATCACACAATCACAATCACACAATCACGATCACACAATCACAATCACAATCACGATCACACCGTCACGATCACACCATCACGATCACACGATCACCATCACACAATCACGATCACACAATCACAATCACACAATGACGATCACACCATCACCATCACACAATCACGACCACACAATCACGATCACACAATCACGTTCACACAATCACAAACACACAGTCGCGATCACTCGATCACGATCACACAATCACGATCACACAGTCACGATCACACAATCACAATCACACAATCACAATGTCACAATCGCAATCACACAATCACAATAACACAATCAGACAATCACACAATCACACAATCACACAATCACGATCACACAATCATGATGACACAATCACGATCACACAATCACGATCACACAATCACGATCACACAATCACCATCACACAATCACAATCACACAATCAAGGTCACACAATGACGATCACACAATCACCAGCATACAATCACGACCAGACAATCACGATCACACAATCACGTTCACACAATCACAAACACACAGTCGGGATCACACAATCACAATCCCACAATCACGATCACACAATCACGATCACACAATCACCATCACACAATCACCATCACACAATCACAATCACACAATCAAGGTCACACAATGACGATCACACAATCACCATCATACAATCACGACCACACAATCACGATCACACAATCACGATCACACAATCACGATCACACAACCACGTTCACACAATCACAAACCCACAATCGCGATCACACGATCACGATCACACAATCACGACCACACAATCACGATCACACAATCACGTTCACACAATCACAAACACACAGTCGCGATCACTCGATCACAACCACACAATCACGAACACACAATGACGATCACACAATCACAATCACACAATCAACGTCACACAATGACGATCACACCATCACCATCACACAATCAGGACCACACAATCACGATCACACAATCACAAACACACAGTCGCGATCACTCGATCACGATCACACA
Source organism: Megachile rotundata (assembly GCF_050947335.1). Lineage (NCBI taxonomy): Eukaryota > Metazoa > Arthropoda > Insecta > Hymenoptera > Megachilidae > Megachile > Megachile rotundata. The sequence continues at coordinate 564,077 of NC_134993.1, forward strand.
ATCACGATCACACAGTCACTATCACACAATCACAATCACACAATCACAATATCACAATCGCAATCACACAATCACCATCACACAATCACGATCACACAATCACAATCACACAATCACAATCACACAGTCAAAATCACACAATCACAATCACACAATCAAGGTCACACAATGACGATCACACAATCACCATCACACAATCACGGTCACACAATCACGATCACACAATCACGATCACTCAATCACAATCACAATCACACAATCACAAACACAAAGTCGCGTTCACACGATCACGATCACACGATCACGATCACACAATCACAATCACACAATCAAGGCCACACAATGACGATCACACAATCACCATCACACAATCTCGACCACACAATCACGATCACACAATTACGATCACACAATCACGTTCACACAATAACAAACACACAGTCGCGATCACTCGATCACGATCACACAATCACGATCACACAGTCACGATCACACAATCACAATCAAACAATCACGGTCACACAATCACGATCACATAATCACGATCACACAATCACGATCACACAATCACGATCACACAATCACCATCACACAATCACGATCACACAATCACGATCACACAATCACGATCACACAATCACGATCACACAATCACGATCACACAATCACGATCACACAATCACGATCACACAATCACGATCACACAATCACAATCACACAATCACAATCACACAATCACAATCACACAATCACAATCACAATCACGACCACACAGTCACGAACACACCATCACGATCACACAATCAAGGTCACACAATGACGATCACACAATCACCATCACACAATCACGATCAGACAATCACAATCACACAATCACGATCACACAATCACGATCACACAATCACGATCACACAATCACAATCACACAATCACAAACACACAGTCGCCATCACACGATCACGATCACACGATCACGATCACACAATCACAATCACACAATCAAGGTCACACAATGACGATCACACCATCACCATCACACAATCACGACCACACAATCACGATCACACAATTACGATCACACAATCACGATCACACAATCACGTTTACACAATCACAAACACACAGTCGCGATCACTCGATCACGATCACACGATCACGATCACACAATCACAATCACACAATCAAGGTCACACAATGACGATCACACCATCACCATCACACAATCACGACCACACAATCACGATCACACAATCACAATCACACAATCACAATATCACAATCGCAATCACACAATCACAATATCACAATCAGACAATCACACAATCACACAATCACACAATCACGATCACACTATCACGATCACACAATCACGATCACACAATCACGATCACACAATCACCATCACACAATCACCATCACACAATCACAATCACACAATCAAGGTCACACAATGACGATCACACAATCACCATCACACAATCACGACCACTCAATCACGATCACACAATCACGATCACACAATCACGTTCACACAATCACAAACACAGAGTCGCGAACACACGATCACGATCACACAACCACGATCACACAGTCACGATCACACAATCACGATCACACAGTCACGATCACACAATCAGAGTCGCACAACCACAATCACACAACCACAATCACACAATCACGCAGTCACAATCCCACAATCACGACCACACTGTCACGATCACACAATCACAATCATACAATCACAATCACACAATCACATTAACGCAATCAGACAATCACACAGTCACACAATCACGATCACACAATCACGATCACACAATCACGATCACACAATCACGATCACACAATCACGATCACACAATCACGATCACACAATCACGATCACACAATCACGATCACACAATCACAATCACACAATCACAATCACACAACCAAAATCACACAATCACAATCACACAATCAATGTCACACAATGACGATCACACAATCACCATCACACAATCTCGACCACACTATCACGATCACACAATCACGATCACACAATCACGTTCACACAATCACAAACACACAGTCGCGATCACTCGATCACGATCACACAATCACGATCACACAATCACGATCACTCAATCACAATCACACAATCACAAACACACAGTCGCGATCACATGATCACGATCACACGATCACGATCACACAATCACAATCACACAATCACGATCACACAATCACGATCACACAATCACGATCACACAAACACGATCACACGATCACAATCACACAATCACAAACACACAGTCGCGATCACACGATCACGATCACACGATCGCGATCACACAATCACAATCACACAATCACAATGTCACAATCGCAATCACACAATCACAATAACACAATCAGACAATCACACAATCACACAATCACACAATCACGATCACACAATCATGATCACACAATCACGATCACACAATCACGATCACACAATCACAATCACACAATGACGATCACACCATCACCATCACACAATCACGACCACACAATCACGATCACACAATCACGATCACACAATCACCATCGCACAATCACGATCACACAATCACGATCACACAATCACGATCACACATTCACGATCACACAATCACAGTCACACAATCACAATCACACAATCACAACCACAATCACGATCACACAGTCACGATCACACCACCACGATCACACGATCACGATCACACAATCACAATCACACAATCGTTATCACACAATCACGATCACACAATCACCATCCCACAATCACCATCACACAATCACCATCACACAATCACAATCATACAATCACAATCACACAATCAAGGTCACACAATGACGATCACACAATCACCATCATACAATCACGACCACACAATCACGATCACACAATCACGATCACACAATCACGTTCACACAATCACGAACACACAGTCGCGATCACTCGATCACGATCACACAATCACGATCACACAGTCACGATCACACAATCACAATCACACAATCACAATGTCACAATCGCAATCACACAATCAGACAATCACACAATCACACAATCACACAATCACGATCACACAATCATGATCACACAATCACGACCACACAATCACGATCACACAATCACGATCACACAATCACGTTCACACGATCACGATCACACAATCACGATCACACAGTCACGATCACACAATCACAATCTCACAATCACGATCACACAATCACCATCACACAATCACCATCACACAATCACGATCACACAATCACGATCACACTATCACGATCACACAATCACGACCACACAATCACGATCACACAATCACGATCACACAATCACGATCACACAATCACGTTCACACAATCACAAACCCACAATCGCGATCACACGATCACGATCACACAATCACGATCACACAATCACGATCACACAATCACGATCACACAATCACGATCACACAATCACCATCACACAATCACAATCACACAATCAAGGTCACACAATGACGATCACACAATCACCATCACACAATCACGATCACACAATCACGATCACACAATCACGATCACACAATCACAAACACACAGTCGCGATCACACGATCACGATCACACAATCACGATCACACAGTCGCGATCACACAATCACAATCACACAATCACGATCACACAATCACAATCACAATCACGATCACACCGTCACGATCACACCATCACGATCACACGATCACCATCACACAATCACGATCACACAATCACAATCACACAATGACGATCACACCATCACCATCACACAATCACGACCACACAATCACGATCACACAATCACGTTCACACAATCACAAACACACAGTCGCGATCACTCGATCACGATCACACAATCACGATCACACAGTCACGATCACACAATCACAATCACACAATCACAATGTCACAATCGCAATCACACAATCACAATAACACAATCAGACAATCACACAATCACACAATCACACAATCACGATCACACAATCATGATCACACAATCACGATCACACAATCACGATCACACAATCACGATCACACAATCACCATCACACAATCACAATCACACAATCAAGGTCACACAATGACGATCACACAATCACCAGCATACAATCACGACCAGACAATCACGATCACACAATCACGTTCACACAATCACAAACACACAGTCGGGATCACACAATCACAATCCCACAATCACGATCACACAATCACGATCACACAATCACCATCACACAATCACCATCACACAATCACAATCACACAATCAAGGTCACACAATGACGATCACACAATCACCATCATACAATCACGACCACACAATCACGATCACACAATCACGATCACACAATCACGATCACACAACCACGTTCACACAATCACAAACCCACAATCGCGATCACACGATCACGATCACACAATCACGATCCCACAATCACGATCACACAATCACGATCACACAATCACCATCACACAATCACCATCACACAATCACAATCACACAATCAAGGTCACACAATGACGACCACACAATCACCATCATACAATCACGACCAGACAATCACGATCACACAATCACTATCACACAATCACTATCACACAATCACGATCACACAATCACGATCACACAATCACGCAGTCACACTATCACAATCACAATCACAATCACAATCACAATCACAATCACAATCACAATCACAATCACAATCACAATCACACAATCACACAATCACAATCCCACAATCACAATCACACAATCACAGTCACACAATCACAATCACACAATCACGCAATCACAATCCCACAATCACGATCACACAACCACGATCGCACAGTCACGATCACACGATCACGATCACACAATAACAATCACACAATCACAATCACACAATCACGATCACACAATCACCATCACACAATCACCATCACACAATCACGATCACACAATCACGATCGCACAATCACAATCACACGATCACGATCACACAATCACGATCACACAGTCACGATCACACAATCACAATCTCACAATCACGATCACACAATCACCATCACACAATCACCATCACACAATCACGATCACACAATCACGATCACACTATCACGATCACACAATCACGATCACACAATCACGATCACACAATCACGATCACACAATCACTATCACACAATCACAATCACACAACCACAATAACACAATCACAATCACACAGTCACACAATCACAATCACAATCAGACAATCACAAACACACAATCACGATCACACAATCACGATCACACAATCACGATCACACAATTACGATCACACAATCACTATCACGCAGTCACACTATCACAATCACAATCACAATCACAATCACAATCACAATCACAATCACAATCACAATCACACAATCACACAATCACAATCCCACAATCACAATCACACAATCACAGTCACACAATCACAATCATGCAATCACACAGTCACAATCCCACAATCACGATCACACAATCACGATCGCACAGTCACGACCACACGATCACGATCACACAATCACAATCACACAATCACAATCACACAATCACGATCACACAGTCACCATCACACAATTACCATCACACAATCACGATCACACAATCAAAGTCACACAATGACGATCACACAATCACCATCACACAATCACGATCACACAATCACAATCACACAATCACGATCACACAATCACGATCACACAATCACAATCACACAATCAACGTCACACAATGACGATCACACCATCACCATCACACAATCAGGACCACACAATCACGATCACACAATCACAAACACACAGTCGCGATCACTCGATCACGATCACACAATCACGATCACACAGTCACTATCACACAATCACAATCACACAATCACAATATCACAATCGCAATCACACAATCACCATCACACAATCACGATCACACAATCACAATCACACAGTCAAGATCACACAATCACAATCTCACAATCACGATCACACAATCACCATCACACAATCACCATCACACAATCACGATCACACAATCACGATCACACTATCACGATCACACAATCACGACCACACAATCACGATCACACAATCACGATCACACAATCACGATCACACAATCACGATCACACAATCACGTTCACACAATCACAAACCCACAATCGCGATCACACGATCACGATCACACAATCACGATCACACAATCACGATCACACAATCACGATCACACAATCACGATCACACAATCACCATCACACAATCACAATCACACAATCAAGGTCACACAATGACGATCACACAATCACCATCACACAATCACGATCACACAATCACGATCACACAATCACGATCACACAATCACAAACACACAGTCGCGATCACACGATCACGATCACACAATCACGATCACACAGTCGCGATCACACAATCACAAACACACAGTCGCGATCACACGATCACGATCACACAATCACGATCACACAGTCGCGATCACACAATCACAATCACACAATCACGATCACACAATCACAATCACAATCACGATCACACCGTCACGATCACACCATCACGATCACACGATCACCATCACACAATCACGATCACACAATCACAATCACACAATGACGATCACACCATCACCATCACACAATCACGACCACACAATCACGATCACACAATCACGTTCACACAATCACAAACACACAGTCGCGATCACTCGATCACGATCACACAATCACGATCACACAGTCACGATCACACAATCACAATCACACAATCACAATGTCACAATCGCAATCACACAATCACAATAACACAATCAGACAATCACACAATCACACAATCACACAATCACGATCACACAATCATGATCACACAATCACGATCACACAATCACGATCACACAATCACGATCACACAATCACCATCACACAATCACAATCACACAATCAAGGTCACACAATGACGATCACACAATCACCAGCATACAATCACGACCAGACAATCACGATCACACAATCACGTTCACACAATCACAAACACACAGTCGGGATCACACAATCACAATCCCACAATCACGATCTCACAATCACGATCACACAATCACCATCACACAATCACCATCACACAATCACAATCACACAATCAAGGTCACACAATGACGATCACACAATCACCATCATACAATCACGACCACACAATCACGATCACACAATCACGATCACACAATCACGATCACACAATCACGTTCACACAATCACAAACCCACAATCGCGATCACACGATCACGATCACACAATCACGATCCCACAATCACGATCACACAATCACGATCACACAATCACCATCACACAATCACCATCACACAATCACAATCACACAATCAAGGTCACACAATGACGACCACACAATCACCATCATACAATCACGACCAGACAATCACGATCACACAATCACGATCACACAATCACTATCACACAATCACTATCACACAATCACGATCACACAATCACCATCACACAATCTCGACCACACTATCACGATCACACAATCACGATCACACAATCACGTTCACACAATCACAAACACACAGTCGCGATCACTCGATCACGATCACACAATCACGATCACACAATCACGATCACTCAATCACAATCACACAATCACAAACACACAGTCGCGATCACATGATCACGATCACACGATCGCGATCACACAATCACAGTCACACAATCACAATCACACAATCAATGTCACACAATGACGATCACACAATCACCATCACACAATCTCGACCACACTATCACGATCACACAATCACGATCACACAATCACGTTCACACAATCACAAACACACAGTCGCGATCACTCGATCACGATCACACAATCACGATCACACAATCACGATCACTCAATCACAATCACACAATCACAAACACACAGTCGCGATCACATGATCACGATCACACGATCACGATCACACAATCACAATCACACAATCACGATCACACAATCACGATCACACAATCACGATCACACAAACACGATCACACGATCACAATCACACAATCACAAACACACAGTCGCGATCACACGATCACGATCGCACGATCGCGATCACACAATCACAATCACACAATCACAATGTCACAATCGCAATCACACAATCACAATAACACAATCAGACAATCACACAATCACACAATCACACAATCACGATCACACAATCATGATCACACAATCACGATCACACAATCACGATCACACAATCACAATCACACAATGACGATCACACCATCACCATCACACAATCACGACCACACAATCACGATCACACAATCACGATCACACAATCACCATCGCACAATCACGATCACACAATCACGATCACACAATCACGATCACACATTCACGATCACACAATCACAGTCACACAATCACAATCACACAATCACAACCACAATCACGATCACACAGTCACGATCACACCACCACGATCACACGATCACGGTCACACAATCACAATCACACAATCGTTATCACACAATCACGATCACACAATCACAATCACACAATCAAGGTCACACAATGACGATCACACAATCACCATCACACAATCACGATCACACAATCACGATCACACAATCACGATCACACAATCACAAACACACAGTCGCGATCACACGATCACGATCATACAATCACGATCACACAGTCGCGATCACACAATCACAATCACACAATCACAATGTCACAATCGCAATCACACAATCACCATCACACAATCACGATCACACAATCACGATCACACTATCACGATCACACAATCACGACCACACAATCACGATCACACAATCACGATCACACAATCACGATCACACAATCACGTTCACACAATCACAAACCCACAATCGCGATCACACGATCACGATCACACAATCACGATCACACAATCACGATCACACAATCACGATCACACAATCACGATCACACAATCACCATCACACAATCACAATCACACAATCAAGGTCACACAATGACGATCACACAATCACCATCACACAATCACGATCACACAATCACGATCACACAATCACGATCACACAATCGCAAACACACAGTCGCGATCACACGATCACGATCACACAATCACGATCACACAGTCGCGATCACACAATCACAATCACACAATCACGATCACACAATCACAATCACAATCACGATCACACCGTCACGATCACACCATCACGATCACACGATCACCATCACACAATCACGATCACACAATCACAATCACACAATGACGATCACACCATCACCATCACACAATCACGACCACACAATCACGATCACACAATCACGTTCACACAATCACAAACACACAGTCGCGATCACTCGATCACGATCACACAATCACGATCACACAGTCACGATCACACAATCACAATCACACAATCACAATGTCACAATCGCAATCACACAATCACAATAACACAATCAGACAATCACACAATCACACAATCACACAATCACGATCACACAATCATGATCACACAATCACGATCACACAATCACGATCACACAATCACGATCACACAATCACCATCACACAATCACAATCACACAATCAAGGTCACACAATGACGATCACACAATCACCAGCATACAATCACGACCAGACAATCACGATCACACAATCACGTTCACACAATCACAAACACACAGTCGGGATCACACAATCACAATCCCACAATCACGATCACACAATCACGATCACACAATCACCATCACACAATCACCATCACACAATCACAATCACACAATGACGATCACACAATCACCATCATACAATCACGACCACACAATCACGATCACACAATCACGATCACACAATCACGATCACACAATCACGTTCACACAATCACAAACCCACAATCGCGATCACACGATCACGATCACACAATCACGATCCCACAATCACGATCACACAATCACGATCACACAATCACCATCACACAATCACCATCACACAATCACAATCACACAATCAAGGTCACACAATGACGACCACACAATCACCATCATACAATCACGACCAGACAATCACGATCACACAATCACTATCACACAATCACTATCACACAATCACGATCACACAATCACGATCACACAATCACGCAGTCACACTATCACAATCACAATCACAATCACAATCACAATCACAATCACAATCACAATCACAATCACAATCACAATCACACAATCACACAATCACAATCCCACAATCACAATCACACAATCACAGTCACACAATCACAATCACACAATCACGCAATCACAATCCCACAATCACGATCACACAACCACGATCGCACAGTCACGATCACACGATCACGATCACACAATAACAATCACACAATCACAATCACACAATCACGATCACACAATCACCATCACACAATCACCATCACACAATCACGATCACACAATCACGATCGCACAATCACAATCACACGATCACGATCACACAATCACGATCACACAGTCACGATCACACAATCACAATCTCACAATCACGATCACACAATCACCATCACACAATCACCATCACACAATCACGATCACACAATCACGATCACACTATCACGATCACACAATCACGATCACACAATCACGATCACACAATCACGATCACACAATCACTATCACACAATCACAATCACACAACCACAATAACACAATCACAATCACACAGTCACACAATCACAATCACAATCAGACAATCACAAACACACAATCACGATCACACAATCACGATCACACAATCACGATCACACAATTACGATCACACAATCACTATCACGCAGTCACACTATCACAATCACAATCACAATCACAATCACAATCACAATCACAATCACAATCACACAATCACACAATCACAATCCCACAATCACAATCACACAATCACAGTCACACAATCACAATCATGCAATCACACAGTCACAATCCCACAATCACGATCACACAATCACGATCGCACAGTCACGACCACACGATCACGATCACACAATCACAATCACACAATCACAATCACACAATCACGATCACACAGTCACCATCACACAATTACCATCACACAATCACGATCACACAATCAAAGTCACACAATGACGATCACACAATCACCATCACACAATCACGATCACACAATCACAATCACACAATCACGATCACACAATCACGATCACACAATCACAATCACACAATCAACGTCACACAATGACGATCACACCATCACCATCACACAATCAGGACCACACAATCACGATCACACAATCACAAACACACAGTCGCGATCACTCGATCACGATCACACAATCACGATCACACAGTCACTATCACACAATCACAATCACACAATCACAATATCACAATCGCAATCACACAATCACCATCACACAATCACGATCACACAATCACAATCACACAGTCAAGATCACACAATCACAATCTCACAATCACGATCACACAATCACCATCACACAATCACCATCACACAATCACGATCACACAATCACGATCACACTATCACGATCACACAATCACGACCACACAATCACGATCACACAATCACGATCACACAATCACGATCACACAATCACGATCACACAATCACGTTCACACAATCACAAACCCACAATCGCGATCACACGATCACGATCACACAATCACGATCACACAATCACGATCACACAATCACGATCACACAATCACGATCACACAATCACCATCACACAATCACAATCACACAATCAAGGTCACACAATGACGATCACACAATCACCATCACACAATCACGATCACACAATCACGATCACACAATCACGATCACACAATCACAAACACACAGTCGCGATCACACGATCACGATCACACAATCACGATCACACAGTCGCGATCACACAATCACAAACACACAGTCGCGATCACACGATCACGATCACACAATCACGATCACACAGTCGCGATCACACAATCACAATCACACAATCACGATCACACAATCACAATCACAATCACGATCACACCGTCACGATCTCACCATCACGATCACACGATCACCATCACACAATCACGATCACACAATCACAATCACACAATGACGATCACACCATCACCATCACACAATCACGACCACACAATCACGATCACACAATCACGTTCACACAATCACAAACACACAGTCGCGATCACTCGATCACGATCACACAATCACGATCACACAGTCACGATCACACAATCACAATCACACAATCACAATGTCACAATCGCAATCACACAATCACAATAACACAATCAGACAATCACACAATCACACAATCACACAATCACGATCACACAATCATGATCACACAATCACGATCACACAATCACGATCACACAATCACGATCACACAATCACCATCACACAATCACAATCACACAATCAAGGTCACACAATGACGATCACACAATCACCAGCATACAATCACGACCAGACAATCACGATCACACAATGACGTTCACACAATCACAAACACACAGTCGGGATCACACAATCACAATCCCACAATCACGATCTCACAATCACGATCACACAATCACCATCACACAATCACCATCACACAATCACAATCACACAATCAAGGTCACACAATGACGATCACACAATCACCATCATACAATCACGACCACACAATCACGATCACACAATCACGATCACACAATCACGATCACACAATCACGTTCACACAATCACAAACCCACAATCGCGATCACACGATCACGATCACACAATCACGATCCCACAATCACGATCACACAATCACGATCACACAATCACCATCACACAATCACCATCACACAATCACAATCACACAATCAAGGTCACACAATGACGACCACACAATCACCATCATACAATCACGACCAGACAATCACGATCACACAATCACGATCACACAATCACTATCACACAATCACTATCACACAATCACGATCACACAATCACGATCACACAATCACGCAGTCACACTATCACAATCACAATCACAATCACAATCGCAATCACAATCACAATCACAATCACACAATCACACAATCACACAATCACACAATCACAATCCCACAATCACAATCACACAATCACAGTCACACAATCACAATCACACAATCACGCAATCACAATCCCACAATCACGATCACACAACCACGATCGCACAGTCACGATCACACGATCACGATCACACAATAACAATCACACAATCACAATCACACAATCACGATCACACAATCACCATCACACAATCACCATCACACAATCACGATCACACAATCACGATCGCACAATCACAATCACACGATCACGATCACACAATCACGATCACACAGTCACGATCACACAATCACAATCTCACAATCACGATCACACAATCACCATCACACAATCACCATCACACAATCACGATCACACAATCACGATCACACTATCACGATCACACAATCACGATCACACAATCACGATCACACAATCACGATCACACAATCACTATCACACAATCACAATCACACAACCACAATAACACAATCACAATCACACAGTCACACAATCACAATCACAATCAGACAATCACAAACACACAATCACGATCACACAATCACGATCACACAATCACAATCACACAATCACGATCACACAATCACGATCACACAATCACAATCACACAATCAACGTCACACAATGACGATCACACCATCACCATCACACAATCAGGACCACACAATCACGATCACACAATCACAAACACACAGTCGCGATCACTCGATCACGATCACACAATCACGATCACAAAGTCACTATCACACAATCACAATCACAATCACACAATCACAATATCACAATCGCAATCACACAATCACCATCACACAATCACGATCACACAATCACAATCACACAATCACAATCACACAATCACAATCACACAATCAAGGTCACACAATGACGATCACACAATCACCATCACACAATCACGGTCACACAATCACGATCACACAATCACGATCACTCAATCACAATCACAATCACACAATCACAAACACAACGTCGCGATCACACGATCACGATCACACGATCACGATCACACGATCACGATCACACAATCACAATCACACAATCAAGGCCACACAATGACGATCACACAATCACCATCACACAATCTCGACCACACAATCACGATCACACAATTACGATCACACAATCACGTTCACACAATAACAAACACACAGTCGCGATCACTCGATCACGATCACACAATCACGATCACACAGTCACGATCACACAATCACAATCACACAATCACGATCACACAATCACGATCACATAATCACGATCACACAATCACGATCACACAATCACGATCACACAATCACCATCACACAATCACGATCACACAATCACGATCACACAATCACGATCACACAATCACGATCACACAATCACGATCACACAATCACGATCACACAATCACGATCACACAATCACGATCACACAATCACGATCACACAATCACGATCACACAATCACGATCACACAATCACGAACACACAATCACGATCACACAATCACGATCACACAATCACGATCACACAATCACGATCACACAATCACGATCACACAATCACAATCACACAATCACAATCACACAATCACAATCACACAATCACAATCACAATCACGACCACACAGTCACGAACACACCATCACGATCACACAATCAAGGTCACACAATGACGATCACACAATCACCATCACACAATCACGATCAGACAATCACGACCACACAATCACGATCACACAATTACGATCACACAATCACGATCACACAATCACGTTTACACAATCACAAACACACAGTCGCGATCACTCGATCACGATCACACGATCACGATCACACAATCACAATCACACAATCAAGGTCACACAATGACGATCACACCATCACCATCACACAATCACGACCACACAATCACGATCACACAATCACAATCACACAATCACAATATCACAATCGCAATCACACAATCACAATATCACAATCAGACAATCACACAATCACACAATCACACAATCACGATCACACTATCACGATCACACAATCACGATCACACAATCACGATCACACAATCACCATCACACAATCACCATCACACAATCACAATCACACAATCAAGGTCACACAATGACGATCACACAATCACCATCACACAATCACGACCACTCAATCACGATAACACAATCACGATCACACAATCACGATCACACAATCACGTTCACACAATCACAAACACAGAGTCGCGAACACACGATCACGATCACACAACCACGATCACACAGTCACGATCACACAATCACGATCACACAGTCACGATCACACAATCAGAGTCGCACAACCACAATCACACAACCACAATCACACAATCACACAGTCACAATCCCACAATCACGACCACACAGTCACGATCACACAATCACAATCACACAATCACAATGTCACAATCGCAATCACACAATCACAATAACACAATCAGACAATCACACAATCACACAATCACACAATCACGATCACACAATCATGATCACACAATCACGATCACACAATCACGATCACACAATGACGATCACACCATCACCATCACACAATCACGACCACACAATCACAATCACACAACCAAAATCACACAATCACAATCACACAATCAATGTCACACAATGACGATCACACAATCACCATCACACAATCTCGACCACACTATCACGATCACACAATCACGATCACACAATCACGTTCACACAATCACAAACACACAGTCGCGATCACTCGATCACGATCACACAATCACGATCACACAATCACGAACACTCAATCACAATCACACAATCACAAACACACAGTCGCGATCACATGATCACGATCACACGATCACGATCACACAATCACAATCACACAATCACGATCACACAATCACGATCACACAATCACGATCACACAAACACGATCACACGATCACAGTCACACAATCACAAACACACAGTCGCGATCACACGATCACGATCACACGATCACGATCACACGATCGCGATCACACGATCACGATCACACGATCACGATCACACAATCACAATCACACAATCAAGGCACACAATGACGATCACACCATCACCATCACACAATCACGACCACACAATCACGATCACACAATCACGATCACACAATCACGTTCACACAATCACAAACACACAGTCGCGATCACTCGATCACGATCACACAATCACGATCACACAGTCACTATCACAGAATCACAATCACACAATCACAATATCACAATCGCAATCACACAATCACAATAACACAATCAGACAATCACACAATCACACAATCACACAATCACGATCACACAATCATGATCACACAATCACGATCACACAATCACGATCACACAATCACGATCACACAATCACCATCACACAATCACAATCACACAATCAAGGTCACACAATGACGATCACACAATCACGATCACACGATCACAATCACACAATCACAAACACACAGTCGCGATCACACGATCACGATCACACGATCACGATCACACGATCGCCATCACACGATCACGATCACACGATCACGATCACACAATCACAATCACACAATCAATGTCACACAATGACGATCACACCATCACCATCACACAATCACGACCACACAATCACGATCACACAATCACGATCGCACAATCACGATCACACAATCACAAACACACAGTCGCGATCACACGATCACGATCACACAATCACGATCACACAATCACGATCACACAGTCACGATCACACAATCACAATCACACAATCACGATCACACAATCACAATCACAATCACGATCACACAGTCACGATCACACCATCACGATCACACGATCACCATCACACAATCACGATCACACAATCACAATCACACAATGACGATCACACCATCACCATCACACAATGACGACCACACAATCACGATCACACAATCACGTTCACACAATCACGAACACACAGTCGCGATCACTCGATCACGATCACATAATCACGATCACACAGTCACCATCACACAATCACAATCACACAATCACAATGTCACAATCGCAATCACACAATCACAATAACACAATCAGACAATCACACAATCACACAATCACACAATCACGATCACACAATCATGATCACACAATCACGATCACACAATCACGATTACACAATGACGATCACACCATCACCATCACACAATCACGACCACACAATCACGATCACACAATCACGATCACACAATCACCATCGCACAATCACGATCACACAATCACGATCACACAATCACGATCACACAATCACGATCACACAGTCACGATCACACAATCACAATCACACAATCACGATCACACAATCACAATCACAATCACGATCACACAGTCACGATCACACCATCACGATCACACGATCACCATCACACAATCACGATCACACAATCACAATCACACAATGACGATCACACCATCACCATCACACAATCACGACCACACAATCACGATCACACAATCACGTTCACACAATCACGAACACACAGTCGCGATCACTCGATCACGATCACACAATCACGATCACACAGTCACGATCACACAATCACAATCACACAATCACAATGTCACAATCGCAATCACACAATCACAATAACACAATCAGACAATCACACAATCACACAATCACACAATCACGATCACACAATCATGATCACACAATCACGATCACACAATCACGATCACACAATCACAATCACACAATGACGATCACACCATCACCATTACACAATCACGACCACACAATCACGATCACACAATCACGATCACACAATCACCATCGCACAATCACGATCACACAATCACGATCACACAATCACGATCACACAATCACCATCACACAATCACCATCACACAATCACAATCACACAATCAAGGTCACACAATGACGATCACACAATCACCATCATACAATCACGACCAGACAATCACGATCACACAATCACGTTCACACAATCACAAACACACAGTCGCGATCACACAATCACAATCCCACAATCGCGATCACACGATCACGATCACACAATCACGATCACGCAATCACGATCACACAATCACGATCACTCAATCACAATCACACAATCACAAACACACAGTCGCGATCACACGATCACGATCACACGATCACGATCACACGATCACGATCACACAATCACAATCACACAATCAAGGCCACACAATGACGATCACACAATCACCATCACACAATCTCGACCACACAATCACGATCACACAGTCACGATCACACAATCACGTTCACACAATAACAAACACACAGTCGCGATCACTCGATCACGATCACACAATCACGATCACACAGTCACGATCACACAATCACAATCACACAATCACGATCACACAATCACGATCACATAATCACGATCACACAATCACGATCACACAATCACCATCACACAATCACGATCACACAATCACGATCACACAATCACGATCACACAATCACCATCACACAATCACAATCACGCAATCAAGGTCACAGAATGACGATCACACAATCACCATCACACAATTACCATCACACAATCACAATCACACAATCACGAGCACACAATCACGATCACACAATCACCATCACACAATCACGATCACACAATCACGATCACACAATCACGATCACACTATCACGATCACACAATCACCGTCACACAATCACAATCACACAATCACAATCACAATCACGATAACACAGTCACGATCACACAATCAGAGTCACACAATCACAATCACACAACCACAATCACACAATCACACAGTCACAATCCCACAATCACGATCACACAATCACGACCACACAGTCACGATCACACAATCACAATCACACAATCACAATCACACAATCACAATAACACAATCAGACAATCACACAATCACACAATCACACAATCACGATCACACAATCATGATCACACAATCACGATCACACAATCACGATCACACAATCACGATCACAAAATCACGATCACACAATCACCATCACACAATCACAATCACACAATCAAGGTCACACAATGACGATCACATAATCACCATCACACAATCACGATCACACAATCACGATCACACAATCACGATCACACAATCACAAACACACAGTCGCCATCACACGATCACGATCACACAATCACGATCACACAGTCGCGATCACACAATCACAATCACACAATCACGATCACACAATCACAATCACAATCACGATCACACCGTCACGATCACACCATCGCGATCACACGATCACCATCACACAATCACGATCACACAATCACAATCACACAATGACGATCACACCATCACCATCACACAATCACGACCACACAATCACGATCACACAATCACGTTCACACAATCACAAACACACAGTCGCGATCACTCGATCACGATCACACAATCACGATCACACAGTCACGATCACACAATCACAATCACACAATCACAATGTCACAATCGCAATCACACAATCACAATAACACAATCAGACAATCACACAATCACACAATCACACAATCACGATCACACAATCATGATCACACAATCACGATCACACAATCACGATCACACAATCACGATCACACAATCACCATCACACAATCACAATCACACAATCAAGGTCACACAATGACGATCACACAATCACCAGCATACAATCACGACCAGACAATCACGATCACACAATCACGTTCACACAATCACAAACACACAGTCGGGATCACACAATCACAATCCCACAATCACGATCACACAATCACGATCACACAATCACCATCACACAATCACCATCACACAATCACAATCACACAATCAAGGTCACACAATGACGATCACACAATCACCATCATACAATCACGACCACACAATCACGATCACACAATCACGATCACACAATCACGATCACACAATCACGTTCACACAATCACAAACCCACAATCGCGATCACACGATCACGATCACACAATCACGATCCCACAATCACGATCACACAATCACGATCACACAATCACCATCACACAATCACCATCACACAATCACAATCACACAATCAAGGTCACACAATGACGACCACACAATCACCATCATACAATCACGACCAGACAATCACGATCACACAATCACGATCACACAATCACTATCACACAATCACTATCACACAATCACGATCACACAATCACGATCACACAATCACGCAGTCACACTATCACAATCACAATCACAATCACAATCACAATCACAATCACAATCACAATCACAATCACAATCACACAATCACACAATCACAATCCCACAATCACAATCACACAATCACAGTCACACAATCACAATCACACAATCACGCAATGACAATCCCACAATCACGATCACACATCCACGATCGCACAGTCACGATCACACGATCACGATCACACAATAACAATCACACAATCACAATCACACAATCACGATCACACAATCACCATCACACAATCACCATCACACAATCACGATCACACAATCACGATCGCACAATCACAATCACACGATCACGATCACACAATCACGATCACACAGTCACGATCACACAATCACAATCTCACAATCACGATCTCACAATCACCATCACACAATCACCATCACACAATCACGATCACACAATCACGATCACACAATCACGATCACACAATCACTATCACACAATCACAATCACACAACCACAATAACACAATCACAATCACACAGTCACACAATCACAATCACAATCAGACAATCACAAACACACAATCACGATCACGCAATCACGATCACACAATCACGATCACACAATTACGATCACACAATCACTATCACGCAGTCACACTATCGCAATCACAATCACAATCACAATCACAATCACAATCACAATCACAATCACAATCACAATCACAATCACACAATCACACAATCACAATCCCACAATCACAATCACACAATCACAGTCACACAATCACAATCATGCAATCACACAGTCACAATCCCACAATCACGATCACACAATCACGATCGCACAGTCACGACCACACGATCACGATCACACAATCACAATCACACAATCACAATCACACAATCACGATCACACAGTCACCATCACACAATTACCATCACACAATCACGATCACACAATCAAGGTCACACAATGACGATCACACAATCACCATCACACAATCACGATCACACAATCACAATCACACAATCACGATCACACAATCACGATCACACAATCACAATCACACAATCAACGTCACACAATGACGATCACACCATCACCATCACACAATCAGGACCACACAATCACGATCACACAAACACAAACACACAGTCGCGATCACTCGATCACGATCACACAATCACGATCACACAGTCACTATCACACAATCACAATCACACAATCACAATATCACAATCGCAATCACACAATCACCATCACACAATCACGATCACACAATCACAATCACACAATCACAATCACACAGTCAAAATCACACAATCACAATCACACAATCAAGGTCACACAATGACGATCACACAATCACCATCACACAATCACGGTCACACAATCACGATCACACAATCACGATCACTCAATCACAGTCACAATCACACAATCACAAACACAAAGTCGCGATCACACGATCACGATCACACGATCACGATCACACGATCACGATCACACGATCACGATCACACAATCACAGTCACACAATCAAGGCCACACAATGACGATCACACAATCACCATCACACAATCTCGACCACACAATCGCGATCACACAATCACGATCACACAGTCACGTTCACACAATAACAAACACACAGTCGCGATCACTCGATCACGATCACACAATCACGATCACACAGTCACGATCACACAATCACAATCACACAATCACGATCACACAATCACGATCACATAATCACGATCACACAATCACGATCACACAATCACGATCACACAATCACCATCACACAATCACGATCACACGATCACGATCACACAATCACGATCACACAATCACGATCACACAATCACGATCACACAATCACGAACGCACAATCACGATCACACAATCACGATCACACAATCACGATCACACAATCACGATCACACAATCACGATCACACAATCACGATCACACAATCACGATCACACAATCACGATCACACAATCACAATCACACAATCACAATCACACAATCACAATCACACAATCACAATCACACAATCACAATCACACAATCACAATCACACAATCACAATCACAATCACGACCACACAGTCACGAACACACCATCACGATCACACAATCAAGGTCACACAATGACGATCACACAATCACCATCACACAATCACGATCAGACAATCACAATCACACAATCACGATCACACAATCACAATCACACAATCACGATCACACAATCACAATCACACAATCACAAACACACAGTCGCCATCACACGATCACGATCACACGATCACGATCACACAATCACAATCACACAATCAAGGTCACACAATGACGATCACACCATCACCATCACACAATCACGACCACACAATCACGATCACACAATCACGATCACACAATCACGATCACACAATCACGTTCACACAATCACAAACACACAGTCGCGATCACTCGATCACGATCACACGACCACGATCACACAATCACAATCACACAATCAAGGTCACACAATGACGATCACACCATCACCATCACACAATCACGACCACACAATCACGATCACACAATCACAATCACAATCACGATCACACAGTCACGATCACACCATCACGATCACACGATCACCATCACACAATCACGATCACACAATCACAATCACACAATGACGATCACACCATCACCATCACACAATCACGACCACACAATCACGATCACACAATCACGTTCACACAATCACAAACACACAGTCGCGATCACACAATCACAATCCCACAATCACGATCACACAATCACGATCACACAATCACAATCACACAATCACCATCACACAATCACCATCACACAAACACAATCACACAATCAAGGTCACACAATGACGATCACACAATCACCATCATACAATCACGACCACACAATCACGATCACACAATCACGATCACACAATCACGATCACACAATCACCATCACACAATCACAATCACACAATCAAGGTCACACAATGACGATCACACAATCACCATCACACAATCACGATCACACAATCACGATCACACAATCACGATCACACAATCACGTACACACAATCACAAACACACAGTCGCGATCACACGATCACGATCACACAATCACGATCACACAGTCACGATCACACAATCACAATCACACAATCACGATCACACAATCACCATCGCACAATCACGATCACACAATCACGATCACACAATCACGATCACACAATCACGATCACACAATCACAGTCACACAATCACAATCACACAATCACAACCACAATCACGATCACACAGTCACGATCACACCACCACGATCACACGATCACGATCACACAATCACAATCACACAATCGTTATCACACAATCACGATCACACAATCACCATCCCACAATCACCATCACACAATCACCATCACACAATCACAATCATACAATCACAATCACACAATCAAGGTCACACAATGACGATCACACAATCACCAGCATACAATCACGACCAGACAATCACGATCACACAATCACGTTCACACAATCACAAACACACAGTCGAGATCACACAATCACAATCCCACAATCACGATCACACAATCACGGTCACACAATCACAATCACACAATCACGATCACACAATCACGATCACACTATCACGATCACACAATCACGATAACACAATCACGATCACACAATCACGATCACACAATCACTATCACACAATCAAAATCACACAATCACAATCACACAATCACAATCACACAGTCACAAAATCACAATCACAATCAGACAATCACAAACACACAATCACGATCACACAATCACGATCACACAATCACGATCACACAATTACGATCACACAATCACAATCACGCAGTCACACTATCACAATCACAATCACAATCACAATCACAATCACAATCACAATCACAATCACAATCACACAATCACACAATCACAATCCCACAATCACAATCACACAATCACAGTCACACAATCACAATCAGACAATCACACAGTCACAATCCCACATTCACGATCACACAATCACGATCGCACAGTCACGATCACACGATCACGATCACACAATCACAATCACACAATCACAATCACACAATCACGATCACACAGTCACCATCACACAATTACCATCACACAATCACGATCACACAATCAAGGTCACACAATGACGATCACACAATCACCATCACACAATCACGATCACACAATCACAATCACACAATCACGATCACACAATCACGATCACACAATCACAATCACACAATCAAGGTCACACAATGACGATCAACACCATCACCATCACACAATCAGGACCACACAATCACGATCACACAATCACAAACACACAGTCGCGATCACTCGATCACGATCACACAATCACGATCACACAGTCACTATCACACAATCACAATCACACAATCACAATATCACAATCGCAATCACACAATCACCATCACACAATCACGATCACACAATCACGATCACACAATCACGATCACACAATCACAATCACGCAATCACAATCACACAATCGCAATCACACAATCACAATCATACAATCGCAATCACACAATCACCATCACACAATCACGATCACACAATAACGATCCCACAATCACGATCACACAATCACAATCACGCAATCACAATCACACAATCGCAATCACACAATCACAATCATACAACCACAAGCGCACAATCACGCAGTCACAATCCCACAATCACGATCACACAATCACGATCACACAATTACAATCACACAATCACAATCACACAATCACGCTGTCACAATCCCACAATCACGATCACACAATCACGATCACACAGTCACGATCACACGATCACGATCACACAAAAACAATGACACAATCACAATCACACAATCACGAGCACACAATCACGATCACACAATCACCATCACACAATCACGATCACACAATCACGATCACACAATCACGATCACACAATCACGATCACACAATCACGATCACACAATCACGTTCACACAGTCGCGATCACACAATCACGATGACACAATCACGATCACACAATCACAATCACACAATCACGATCACACAATCACGATCACATAATCACGATCACATAATCACGTTCACACAATCACCATCACACAATCACGATCACACAATCACGATCACACAATCACGATCACACAATCACCATCACAAAATCACAATCACGCAATCAAGGTCACAGAATGACGATCACACAATCACCATCACACAATCACGACCACACAATCACGATCACACAATCACGCTCACACAATCACGATCACACAATCACGTTCACACAATCACAAACACACAGTCGCGATCACACGATCACGATCACACAATCACGATCACACAATCACGATCACACAATCACCATCACACAATCACAATCACACAATCAAGGTCACACAATGACGATCACACAATCACCATCACACAATCACGATCACACAATCACGATCACACAATCACGATCACACAATCACGTTCACACAATCACAAACACACAGTCGCGATCACACGATCACGATCACACAATCACGATCACACAGTCACGATCACACAATCACAATCACACAATCACGATCACACAATCACCATCGCACAATCACGATCACACAATCACGATCACACAATCACGATCACACAATCGCGATCACACAATCACAGTCACACAATCACAATCACACAATCACAACCACAATCACGATCACACAGTCACGATCACACCACCACGATCACACGATCACGATCACACAATCACAATCACACAATCGTTATCACACAATCACGATCACACAATCACCATCCCACAATCACCATCACACAATCACCATCACACAATCACAATCATACAATCACAATCACACAATCAAGGTCACACAATGACGATCACACAATCACCAGCATACAATCACGACCAGACAATCACGATCACACAATCACGTTCACACAATCACAAACACACAGTCGAGATCACACAATCACAATCCCACAATCACGATCACACAATCACGATCACACAATCACAATCACACAATCACCATCACACAATCACCATCACACAAACACAATCACACAATCAAGGTCACACAATGACGATCACACAATCACCATCATACAATCACGACCACACAATCACGATCACACAATCACGATCACACAATCACGATCACACAATCACGTTCACACAATCACAAACCCACAATCGCGATCACACGATCACGATCACACAATCACGATCCCACAATCACGATCACACAATCACCATCACACAATCACCATCACACAATCACAATCACACAATCAAGGTCACACAATGACGATCACACAATCACCATCATACAATCACGACCAGACAATCACGATCACACAATCACGTTCACACAATCACAAACACACAGTCGCGATCACACAATCACAATCCCACAATCGCGATCACACGATCACGATCACACAATCACGATCACACAATCACGATCACACAATCACGATCACACAATCACTATCACACAATCACGATCACACAATCACGATCACACAATCACGCAGTCACACTATCACAATCACAATCACAATCACAATCACAATCACAATCACAATCACACAATCACGCAATCACAATCCCACAATCACAATCACACAATCACAGTCACACAATCACAATCACACAATCACGCAATCACAATCCCACAATCACGATCACACAACCACGATCGCACAGTCACGATCACACGATCACGATCACACAATAACAATCACACAATCACAATCACACAATCACGATCACACAATCACCATCACACAATCACCATCACGCAATCACCATCACACAATCACGATCACACAATCACGATCGCACAATCACAATCACACGATCACGATCACACAATCACAATCACACGATCACGATCACACAATCACGATCACACAGTCACGATCACACAATCACAATCTCACAATCACGATCACACAATCACCATCACACAATCACCATCACACAATCACGATCACACAATCACGATCACACTATCACGATCACACAATCACGATAACACAATCACGATCACACAATCACGATCACACAATCACTATCACACAATCACAATCACACAATCACAATCACACAATCACAATCACACAATCACAATCACACAGTCACAAAATCACAATCACAATCAGACAATCACAAACACACAATCACGATCACACAATCACGATCACACAATCACGATCACACAATTACGATCACACAATCACAATCACGCAGTCACACTATCACAATCACAATCACAATCACAATCACAATCACAATCACAATCACAATCACAATCACACAATCACACAATCACAATCCCACAATCACAATCACACAATCACAGTCACACAATCACAATCAGACAATCACACAGTCACAATCCCACATTCACGATCACACAATCACGATCGCACAGTCACGATCACACGATCACGATCACACAATCACAATCACACAATCACAATCACACAATCACGATCACACAGTCACCATCACACAATTACCATCACACAATCACGATCACACAATCAAGGTCACACAATGACGATCACACAATCACCATCACACAATCACGATCACACAATCACAATCACACAATCACGATCACACAATCACGATCACACAATCACAATCACACAATCAAGGTCACACAATGACGATCACACCATCACCATCACACAATCAGGACCACACAATCACGATCACACAATCACAAACACACAGTCGCGATCACTCGATCACGATCACACAATCACGATCACACAGTCACTATCACACAATCACAATCACACAATCACAATATCACAATCGCAATCACACAATCACCATCACACAATCACGATCACACATTCACGATCACACAATCACGATCACACAATCACAATCACGCAATCACAATCACACAATCGCAATCACACAATCACAATCATACAATCGCAATCACACAATCACCATCACACAATCACGATCACACAATAACGATCCCACAATCACGATCACACAATCACAATCACGCAATCACAATCACACAATCGCAATCACACAATCACAATCATACAACCACAAGCGCACAATCACGCAGTCACAATCCCACAATCACGATCACACAATCACGATCACACAATCACAATCACACAATCACAATCACACAATCACGCTGTCACAATCCCACAATCACGATCACACAATCACGATCACACAGTCACGATCACACGATCACGATCACACAAAAACAATGACACAATCACAATCACACAATCACGAGCACACAATCACGATCACACAATCACCATCACACAATCACGATCACACAATCACGATCACACAATCACGATCACACAATCACGATCACACAATCACGATCACACAATCACGTTCACACAGTCGCGATCACACAATCACGATGACACAATCACGATCACACAATCACAATCACACAATCACGATCACACAATCACGATCACATAATCACGATCACATAATCACGTTCACACAATCACCATCACACAATCACGATCACACAATCACGATCACACAATCACGATCACACAATCACCATCACAAAATCACAATCACGCAATCAAGGTCACAGAATGACGATCACACAATCACCATCACACAATCACGACCACACAATCACGATCACACAATCACGCTCACACAATCACGATCACACAGTCACGTTCACACAATCACAAACACACAGTCCCGATCACTCGATCACGATCACACAATCACGATCACACAATCACGATCACACAATCACAATCACACAATCACAATCACACAGTCAAAATCACACAATCACAATCACACAATCAAGGTCACACAATGACGATCACACAATCACCATCACACAATCACGGTCACACAATCACGATCACACAATCACGATCACTCAATCACAATCACAATCACACAAGCACAAACACACAGTCGCGATCACACGATCACGATCACACGATCATGATCACACGATCACGATCACACGATCACGATCACACGATCACGATCACACAATCACAATCACACAATCAAGGCCACACAATGACGATCACACAATCACCATCACACAATCTCGACCACACAATCACGATCACACAGTCACGATCACACAATCACGTTCACACAATAACAAACACACAGTCGCGATCACTCGATCACGATCACACAATCACGATCACACAGTCACGATCACACAATCACAATCACACAATCACGATCACTCAATCACCATCACACAATCACGATCACACAATTACGATCACACAACCACGATCACACTATCACGATCACACAATCACAGTCACACAATCACAATCACACAATCACAATCACAATCACGATCACACAGTCACGATCACACAATCACGATCACACGATCACGATCACACAATCACAATCACACAATCGTTATCACGCAATCACGATCACACAATCACCATCACACAATCAAGGCCACACAATGACGATCACACAATCACCATCACACAATCACGATCACACAATCACAATCACACAATCACAATCACAACCACAATCACACAATCACACAATCACAATCCCACAATCACAATCACACAATCACAGTCACACAATCTCAATCACACAATCACACAGTCACAATCCCACAATCACGATCACACAATCACGATCGCACAGTCACGATCACACGATCACGATCACACAATCACAATCACACAATCACAATCACACAATCACAATCACACAATCACAAACACACAGTCGCCATCACACGATCACGATCACACGATCACGATCACACAATCACAATCACACAATCACGATCACACAATCACGATCACACAATCACGATCACACAATCACGTTCACACAATCACAAACACACAGTCGCGATCACTCGATCACGATCACACGATCACGATCACACAGTCACAATCACACAATCAAGTTCACGCAATGACGATCACACCATCACCATCACACAATCACGACCACACAATCACGATCACACAATCACAATCACACAATCACAATATCACAATCGCAATCACACAATCACAATATCACAATCAGACAATCACACAATCACACAATCACACAATCACACAATCACGATCACACTATCACGATCACACAATCACGATCACACAATCACGATCACACAATCACCATCACACAATCACCATCACACAATCACAATCACACAATCAAGGTCACACAATGACGATCACACAATCACCATCACACAATCACGACCACTCAATCACGATCACACAATCACGATCACACAATCACGTTCACACAATCACAAACACAGAGTCGCGAACACACGATCACGATCACACAACCACGATCACACAGTCACGATCACACAATCACGATCACACAGTCACGATCACACAATCAGAGTCGCACAACCACAATCACACAACCACAATCACACAATCACACAGTCACAATCCCACAATCACGACCACACAGTCACGATCACACAATCACAATCATACAATCACAATCACACAATCACATTAACACAATCAGACAATCACACAGTCACACAATCACGATCACAAAATCACGATCACACAATCACGATCACACAATCACGATCACACAATCACGATCACACAATCACGATCACACAATCACGATCACACAATCACGATCACACAATCACAATCACACAATCACAATCACACAATCAAAATCACACAATCACAATCACACAATCAATGTCACACAATGACGGTCACACAATCACCATCACACAATCTCGAACACACAATCACGATCACACAATCACGATCACACAATCACGTTCACACAATCACAAACACACAGTCGCGATCACTCGATCACGATCACACAATCACGATCACACAATCACGATCACTCAATCACAATCACACAATCACAAACACACAGTCGCGATCACATGATCACGATCACACGATCACGATCACACAATCACGATCACACAATCACGATCACACAATCACGATCACACAAACACGATCACACGATCACAATCACACAATCACAAACACACAGTCGCGATCACACGATCACGATCACACGATCACGATCACACGATCGCGATCACACGATCACGATCACACGATCACGATCACACAATCACAATCACACAATCAAGGCACACAATGACGATCACACCATCACCATCACACAATCACGACCACACAATCACGATCACACAATCACGATCACACAATCACGTTCACACGATCACAAACACACAGTCGCGATCACTCGATCACGATCACACAATCACGATCACACAGTCACTATCACACAATCACAATCACACAATCACAATATCACAATCGCAATCACACAATCACAATAACACAATCAGACTATCACACAATCACACAATCACACAATCACGATCACACAATCATGATCACACAATCACGATCACACAATCACGATCACAGAATCACGATCACACAATCACCATCACACAATCACAATCACACAATCAAGGTCACACAATGACGATCACACAATCACGATCACACGATCACAATCACACAATCACAAACACACAGTCGCGACCACACGATCACGATCACACGATCACGATCACACGATCGCGATCACACGATCACGATCACACGATCACGATCACACAATCACAATCACACAATCAAGGTCACACAATGACGATCACACCATCACCATCACACAATCACGACCACACAATCACGATCACACAATCACAAACACACAGTCGCGATCACACGATCACGATCACACAATCACGATCACACAGTCACGATCACACAATCACAATCACACAATCACGATCACACAATCACAATCACAATCACGATCACACAGTCACGATCACACCATCACCATCACACGATCACGATCACACAATCACAATCACACAATCAAGGCACACAATGACGATCACACCATCACCATCACACAATCACGACCACACAATCTCGATCACACAATCACGATCACACAATCACGTTCACACGATCACAAACACACAGTCGCGATCACTCGATCACGATCACACAATCACGATCACACAGTCACTATCACACAATCACAATCACACAATCACAATATCACAATCGCAATCACACAATCACAATAACACAATCAGACGATCACACAATCACACAATCACACAATCACACAATCACGATCACACAATCATGATCACACAATCACGATCACACAATCACGATCACACAATCACGATCACACAATCACGATCACACAATCACCATCACACAATCACAATCACACAATCAAGGTCACACAATGACGATCACACCATCACGATCACACGATCACAATCACACAATCACAAACACACAGTCGCGATCACACGATAACGATCACACGATCACGATCACACGATCGCGATCACACGATCACGATCACACGATCACGATCACACAACCACGATCACACAATCACGATCACACAATAACAATCACACAATCACGATCACACAATCACGATCACACAATCACGATCACACAATCACGATCGCACAATCGCGATCACACAATCGCGATCACACAATCGCGATCACACAATCACGATCACACAATCACGATCACACAACCACGATCACACAATCACGATCACACAATCACGATCACACAATCACGATCACACAATCACGATCACACAATCACGATCACACAATCACAATCACACAATCACACAATCACAATCACACAATCACAATCACACAATCACAATCACACAATCACAATCACACAATCACAATCACACAATCACAATCACACAATCACAATCACACAATCACAATCACACAATCACAATCACACAATCACAATCACACAATCACAATCACACAATCACAATCACACAATCACAATCACACAATCACAATCACACAATCACAATCACACAATCACAATCACACAATCACAATCACACAATCACAATCACACAATCACAATCACACAATCACAATCACACAATCACAATCACAATCACGATCACAATCACGATCACACAGTCACGATGATACCATCACGATCACACAATCAAGGTCACACAATGACGATCACACAATCACCATCACACAATCACGATCAGACAATCACAATCACACAATCACGATCACACAATCACGATCACACAATCACAATCACACAATCAAGGTCACACAATGACGATCACACAATCACCATCACACAATCACAATCACACAATCACAATCACACAATCACACTGTCACAATCCCACAGTCACGATCACATAATCACGATCACACAGTCACGATCACACGATCACGATCACACAATAACAATCACACAATCACAATCACACAATCACGAGCACACAATCACGATCACACAATCACGATCACACAATCACGATCACACAGTCACGATCACACAATCACGATCACACAATCACGATCACACAATCACGATCACACAATCACGATCACACAATCACGATCACACAATCACGATCACACAATCACGATCACACAATCACGATCACACAATCACGATCACACAATCACAATATCACAATCGCAATCACACAATCACAATAACACAATCAGACGATCACACAATCACACAATCACACAATCACACAATCACGATCACACAATCATGATCACACAATCACGATCACACAATCACGATCACACAATCACGATCACACAATCACGATCACACAATCACCATCACACAATCACAATCACACAATCAAGGTCACACAATGACGATCACACCATCACGATCACACGATCACAATCACACAATCACAAACACACAGTCGCGATCACACGATAACGATCACACGATCACGATCACACGATCGCGATCACACGATCACGATCACACGATCACGATCACACAATCACAATCACACAATCAAGGTCACACAATGACGATCACACCATCACCATCACACAATCACGATCACACAATCACGATCACACAATCACGATCACACAATCGTTATCACACAATCACGATCACACAATCACCATCACACAATCAAGGCCACACAATGACGATCACACAATCACCATCACACAATCACAATCACACAATCACAATCACACAATCACACTGTCACAATCCCACAATCACGATCACATAATCACGATCACACAGTCACGATCACACGATCACGATCACACAATAACAATCACACAATCACGATCACACAATCACGATCACACAATCACGATCGCACAATCACAATCACACAATCACAATCACACAGTCAAAATCACACAATCACAATCACACAATCAAGGTCACACAATGACGATCACACAATCACCATCACACAATCACGGTCACACAATCACGATCACACAATCACGATCACACAGTCACGTTCACACAATCACAAACACACAGTCCCGATCACTCGATCACGATCACACAATCACGATCACACAATCACGATCACACAATCACAATCACACAATCACAATCACACAGTCAAAATCACACAATCACAATCACACAATCAAGGTCACACAATGACGATCACACAATCACCATCACACAATCACGGTCACACAATCACGATCACACAATCACGATCACTCAATCACAATCACAATCACACAAGCACAAACACACAGTCGCGATCACACGATCACGATCACACGATCATGATCACACGATCACGATCACACGATCACGATCACACGATCACGATCACACAATCACAATCACACAATCAAGGCCACACAATGACGATCACACAATCACCATCACACAATCTCGACCACACAATCACGATCACACAGTCACGATCACACAATCACGTTCACACAGTAACAAACACACAGTCGCGATCACTCGATCACGATCACACAATCACGATCACACAGTCACGATCACACAATCACAATCACACAATCACGATCACTCAATCACCATCACACAATCACGATCACACAATTACGATCACACAACCACGATCACACTATCACGATCACACAATCACAGTCACACAATCACAATCACACAATCACAATCACAATCACGATCACACAGTCACGATCACACAATCACGATCACACGATCACGATCACACAATCACAATCACACAATCGTTATCACGCAATCACGATCACACAATCACCATCACACAATCAAGGCCACACAATGACGATCACACAATCACCATCACACAATCACGATCACACAATCACAATCACACAATCACAATCACAACCACAATCACACAATCACACAATCACAATCCCACAATCACAATCACACAATCACAGTCACACAATCTCAATCACACAATCACACAGTCACAATCCCACAATCACGATCACACAATCACGATCGCACAGTCACGATCACACGATCACGATCACACAATCACAATCACACAATCACAATCACACAATCACAATCACACAATCACAAACACACAGTCGCCATCACACGATCACGATCACACGATCACGATCACACAATCACAATCACACAATCACGATCACACAATCACGATCACACAATCACGATCACACAATCACGTTCACACAATCACAAACACACAGTCGCGATCACTCGATCACGATCACACGATCACGATCACACAGTCACAATCACACAATCAAGTTCACGCAATGACGATCACACCATCACCATCACACAATCACGACCACACAATCACGATCACACAATCACAATCACACAATCACAATATCACAATCGCAATCACACAATCACAATATCACAATCAGACAATCACACAATCACACAATCACACAATCACACAATCACGATCACACTATCACGATCACACAATCACGATCACACAATCACGATCACACAATCACCATCACACAATCACCATCACACAATCACAATCACACAATCAAGGTCACACAATGACGATCACACAATCACCATCACACAATCACGACCACTCAATCACGATCACACAATCACGATCACACAATCACGTTCACACAATCACAAACACAGAGTCGCGAACACACGATCACGATCACACAACCACGATCACACAGTCACGATCACACAATCACGATCACACAGTCACGATCACACAATCAGAGTCGCACAACCACAATCACACAACCACAATCACACAATCACACAGTCACAATCCCACAATCACGACCACACAGTCACGATCACACAATCACAATCATACAATCACAATCACACAATCACATTAACACAATCAGACAATCACACAGTCACACAATCACGATCACAAAATCACGATCACACAATCACGATCACACAATCACGATCACACAATCACGATCACACAATCACGATCACACAATCACGATCACACAATCACGATCACACAATCACAATCACACAATCACAATCACACAATCAAAATCACACAATCACAATCACACAATCAATGTCACACAATGACGATCACACAATCACCATCACACAATCTCGAACACACAATCACGATCACACAATCACGATCACACAATCACGTTCACACAATCACAAACACACAGTCGCGATCACTCGATCACGATCACACAATCACGATCACACAATCACGATCACTCAATCACAATCACACAATCACAAACACACAGTCGCGATCACATGATCACGATCACACGATCACGATCACACAATCACGATCACACAATCACGATCACACAATCACGATCACACAAACACGATCACACGATCACAATCACACAATCACAAACACACAGTCGCGATCACACGATCACGATCACACGATCACGATCACACGATCGCGATCACACGATCACGATCACACGATCACGATCACACAATCACAATCACACAATCAAGGCACACAATGACGACCACACCATCACCATCACACAATCACGACCACACAATCACGATCACACAATCACGTTCACACGATTACAAACACACAGTCGCGATCACTCGATCACGATCACACAATCACGATCACACAGTCACTATCACACAATCACAATCACACAATCACAATATCACAATCGCAATCACACAATCACAATAACACAATCAGACTATCACACAATCACACAATCACACAATCACGATCACACAATCATGATCACACAATCACGATCACACAATCACGATCACAGAATCACGATCACACAATCACCATCACACAATCACAATCACACAATCAAGGTCACACAATGACGATCACACAATCACGATCACACGATCACAATCACACAATCACAAACACACAGTCGCGACCACACGATCACGATCACACGATCACGATCACACGATCACGATCACACAATCACAATCACACAATCAAGGTCACACAATGACGATCACACCATCACCATCACACAATCACGACCACACAATCACGATCACACAATCACAAACACACAGTCGCGATCACACGATCACGATCACACAATCACGATCACACAGTCACGATCACACAATCACAATCACACAATCACGATCACACAATCACAATCACAATCACGATCACACAGTCACGATCACACCATCACCATCACACGATCACGATCACACAATCACAATCACACAATCAAGGCACACAATGACGATCACACCATCACCATCACACAATCACGACCACACAATCTCGATCACACAATCACGATCACACAATCACGTTCACACGATCACAAACACACAGTCGCGATCACTCGATCACGATCACACAATCACGATCACACAGTCACTATCACACAATCACAATCACACAATCACAATATCACAATCGCAATCACACAATCACAATAACACAATCAGACGATCACACAATCACACAATCACACAATCACACAATCACGATCACACAATCATGATCACACAATCACGATCACACAATCACGATCACACAATCACGATCACACAATCACGATCACACAATCACCATCACACAATCACAATCACACAATCAAGGTCACACAATGACGATCACACCATCACGATCACACGATCACAATCACACAATCACAAACACACAGTCGCGATCACACGATAACGATCACACGATCACGATCACACGATCGCGATCACACGATCACGATCACACAACCACGATCACACAATCACGATCACACAATAACAATCACACAATCACGATCACACAATCACGATCACACAATCACGATCACACAATCACGATCGCACAATCGCGATCACACAATCGCGATCACACAATCGCGATCACACAATCACGATCACACAATCACGATCACACAACCACGATCACACAATCACGATCACACAATCACGATCACACAATCACGATCACACAATCACGATCACACAATCACCATCACACAATCACAATCACACAATCACACAATCACAATCACACAATCACAATCACACAATCACAATCACACAATCACAATCACACAATCACAATCACACAATCACAATCACACAATCACAATCACACAATCACAATCACACAATCACAATCACACAATCACAATCACACAATCACAATCACACAATCACAATCACACAATCACAATCACACAATCACAATCACACAATCACAATCACACAATCACAATCACACAATCACAATCACAATCACGATCACAATCACGATCACACAGTCACGATGATACCATCACGATCACACAATCAAGGTCACACAATGACGATCACACAATCACCATCACACAATCACGATCACACAATCACAATCACACAATCAAGGTCACACAATGACGATCACACAATCACCATCACACAATCACAATCACACAATCACAATCACACAATCACAATCACACAATCACAATCACACAATCCCACTGTCACAATCCCACAGTCACGATCACATAATCACGATCACACAGTCACGATCACACGATCACGATCACACAATAACAATCACACAATCACAATCACACAATCACGAGCACACAATCACGATCACACAATCACGATCACACAATCACGATCACACAATCACGATCACACAATCACGATCACACAATCACGATCACACAATCACGATCACACAATCACGATCACACAATCACGATCACACAATCACGATCACACAATCACGATCACACAATCACGATCACACAATCACGATCACACAATCACAATATCACAATCGCAATCACACAATCACAATAACACAATCAGACGATCACACAATCACACAATCACACAATCACACAATCACGATCACACAATCATGATCACACAATCACGATCACACAATCACGATCACACAATCACGATCACACAATCACGATCACACAATCACCATCACACAATCACAATCACACAATCAAGGTCACACAATGACGATCACACCATCACGATCACACGATCACAATCACACAATCACAAACACACAGTCGCGATCACACGATAACGATCACACGATCACGATCACACGATCGCGATCACACGATCACGATCACACGATCACGATCACACAATCACAATCACACAATCAAGGTCACACAATGACGATCACACCATCACCATCACACAATCACGATCACACAATCACGATCACACAATCACGATCACACAATCGTTATCACACAATCACGATCACACAATCACCATCACACAATCAAGGCCACACAATGACGATCACACAATCACCATCACACAATCACAATCACACAATCACAATCACACAATCACACTGTCGCAATCCCACAATCACGATCACATAATCACGATCACACAGTCACGATCACACGATCACGATCACACAATAACAATCACACAATCACGATCACACAATCACGATCACACAATCACGATCGCACAATCACGATCGCACAATCGCGATCACACAATCGCGATCACACAATCGCGATCACACAATCACGATCACACAATCACGATCACACAACCACGATCACACAATCACGATCACACAATCACGATCACACAATCACCATCACACAATCACGATCACACAATCACCATCACACAATCACAATCACACAATCACACAATCACAATCACACAATCACAATCACACAATCACAATCACACAATCACAATCACACAATCACAATCACACAATCACAATCACACAATCACAATCACACAATCACAATCACACAATCACAATCACACAATCACAATCACACAATCACAATCACACAATCACAATCACACAATCACAATCACACAATCACAATCACACAATCACAATCACACAATCACAATCACACAATCACAATCACACAATCACAATCACACAATCACAATCACACAATCACAATCACACAATCACAATCACACAATCACAATCACACAATCACAATCACAATCACGATCACAATCACGATCACACAGTCACGATGATACCATCACGATCACACAATCAAGGTCACACAATGACGATCACACAATCACCATCACACAATCACGATCAGACAATCACAATCACACAATCACGATCACACAATCACGATCACACAATCACAATCACACAATCAAGGTCACACAATGACGATCACACAATCACCATCACACAATCACAATCACACAATCACAATCACACAATCACACTGTCACAATCCCACAATCACGATCACATAATCACGATCACACAGTCACGATCACACGATCACGATCACACAATAACAATCACACAATCACAATCACACAATCACGAGCACACAATCACGATCACACAATCACGATCACACAATCACGATCACACAATCACGATCACACAATCACGATCACACAATCACGATCACACAATCACGATCACACAATCACGATCACACAATCACGATCACACAATCACGATCACACAATCACGATCACACAATCACGATCACACAATCACGATCACACAATCACGATCACACAATCACGATCACACAATCACGATCACACAATCACGATCACACAACCACGATCACACAATCACGATCACACAATCACGATCACACAATCACGATCACACAATCACAATCACACAATCACAATCACACAATCACACAATCACAATCACACAATCACAATCACACAATCACAATCACACAATCACAATCACACAATCACAATCACACAATCACAATCACACAATCACAATCACACAATCACAATCACACAATCACAATCACACAATCACAATCACACAATCACAATCACACAATCACAATCACACAGTCGCGATCACACGATCACGATCACACGATCACGATCACAAAATCACAATCACACAATCAAGGCCACACAATGACGATCACACAATCACCATCACACAATCTCGACCACACAATCACGATGACACAATCGCGTTCACACAATAACAAACACACAGTTGCGATCACTCGATCACGATCACACAATCACGATCACACAATCACGATCACTCAATCACAATCACACAATCACAAACACACAGTCGCGATCACATGATCACGATCACACGATCACGATCACACAATCACAATCACACAATCACGATCACACAATCACGATCACACAATCACGATCACACAAACACGATCACACGATCACAATCACACAATCACAAACACACAGTCGCGATCACACGATCACGATCACACGATCACGATCACACGATCGCGATCACACGATCACGATCACACGATCACGATCACACAATCACAATCACACAATCAAGGCACACAATGACGATCACACCATCACCATCACACAATCACGACCACACAATCACGATCACACAATCACGATCACACAATCACGTTCACACGATCACAAACACACAGTCGCGATCACTCGATCACGATCACACAATCACGATCACACAGTCACTATCACACAATCACAATCACACAATCACAATATCACAATCGCAATCACACAATCACAATAACACAATCAGACGATCACACAATCACACAATCACACAATCACGATCACACAATCATGATCACACAATCACGATCACACAATCACGATCACACAATCACGATCACACAATCACCATCACACAATCACAATCACACAATCACAATATCACAATCGCAATCACACAATCACAATAACACAATCAGACGATCACACAATCACACAATCACACAATCACGATCACACAATCATGATCACACAATCACGATCACACAATCACGATCACACAATCACGATCACACAATCACGATCACACAATCACGTTCACAGAATGACGATCACACAATCACCATCACACAATCACGACCACACAATCACGATCACACAATCACGCTCACACAATCACGATCACACAATCACGTTCACACAATCACGATCACACAGTCACTATCACACAATCACAATCACACAATCACAATATCACAATCGCAATCACACAATCACAATAACACAATCAGACGATCACACAATCACACAATCACACAATCACGATCACACAATCATGATCACACAATCACGATCACACAATCACGATCACACAATCACCATCACACAATCACAATCACACAATCAAGGTCACACAATGACGATAACACCATCACCATCACACAATCACGACCACACAATCACGATCACACAATCACGATCACACAATCACGATCACACAATCACGATCACACAATCACGATCACACAATCACAAACACACAGTCGCGATCACACGATCACGATCACACAATCACGATCACACAGTCACGATCACACAATCACAATCACACAATCACGATGACACAATCACAATCACAATCACGATCACACAGTCACGATCACACCATCACCATCACACGATCACGATCACACAATCACAATCACACAATCAAGGCACACAATGACGATCACACCATCACCATCACACAATCACGACCACACAATCACGATCACACAATCACGATCACACAATCACGTTCACACGACCACAAACACACAGTCGCGATCACTCGATCACGATCACACAATCACGATCACACAGTCACTATCACACAATCACAATCACACAATCACAATATCACAATCGCAATCACACAATCACAATAACACAATCAGACGATCACACAATCACACAATCACACAATCACGATCACACAATCATGATCACACAATCACGATCACACAATCACGATCACACAATCACGATCACACAATCACGATCACACAATCACCATCACACAATCACAATCACACAATCAAGGTCACACAATGACGATCACACAATCACGATCACACGATCACAATCACACAATCACAAACACACAGTCGCGATCACACGATCACGATCACACGATCACGATCACACGATCGCGATCACACGATCACGATCACACGACCACGATCACACAATCACAATCACACAATCAAGGTCACACAATGACGATCACACCATCACCATCACACAATCACGACCACACAATCACGATCACACAATCACGATCACACAATCACAAACACACAGTCGCGATCACACGATCACGATCACACAATCACGATCACACAGTCACGATCACACAATCACAATCACACAATCACGATCACACAATCACGATCACACAATCACAATCACAATCACGATCACACAGTCACGATCACACCATCACGATCACACGATCACCATCACACA
Organism: Megachile rotundata; assembly: GCF_050947335.1. Classification (NCBI taxonomy): domain Eukaryota; kingdom Metazoa; phylum Arthropoda; class Insecta; order Hymenoptera; family Megachilidae; genus Megachile; species Megachile rotundata. The sequence goes on from NC_134993.1 coordinate 608,183, forward strand.
ATCACGATCACACAATCACAATCACACAATGACGATCACACCATCACCATCACACAATCACGACCACACAATCACGATCACACAATCACGTTCACACAATCACGAACACACAGTCGCGATCACTCGATCACGATCACACAATCACGATCACACAGTCACGATCACACAATCACAATCACACAATCACAATGTCACAATCGCAATCACACAATCACAATAACACAATCAGACAATCACACAATCACACAATCACACAATCACGATCACACAATCATGATCACACAATCACGATCACACAATCACGATCACACAATCACGATCACACAATCACCATCACACAATCACAATAACACAATCAGACAATCACACAATCACACAATCACACAATCACGATCACACAATCATGATCACACAATCACGATCACACAATCACGATCACACAATCACGATCACACAATCACCATCACACAATCACGATCACACAATCACGATCACACAATCACAATCACACAATCACGATCACACAATCACGATCACACAACCACGACCACACAATCACGATCACACAATCACGATCATACAATCACGTTCACACAATCGCAAACACACAGTCGCGATCACACTATCACGATCACACAATCACAGTCACACAATCACAATCACACAATCACAATCACAATCACGATCACACAGTCACGAACACACCATCACGATCACACAATCAAGGTCGCACAATGACGATCACACAATCACCATCACAAAACCACGATCACTCAATCACAATCACACAATCACAAACACACAGTCGCGATCACACGATCACGATCACACAATCACAGTCACACAATCACAATCACACAATCACAATCACAATCACGATCACACAGTCACGATCACACAATCACAATCACACGATCACGATCACACAATCACAATCACACAATCGTTATCACACAATCACGATCACACAATCACCATCACACAATCAAGGCCACACAATGACGATCACACAATCACCATCACACAATCACAATCACACAATCACAATCACACAATCACACTGTCACAATCCCACAATCACGATCACATAATCACGATCACACAGTCACGATCACACGATCACGATCACACAATAACAATCACACAATCACAATCACACAATCACGATCACACAATCACGATCACACAATCACGATCACACAATCACGATCACACAATCACGATCACACAATCACGATCACACAATCACGATCACACAATCACGATCACACAATCACGATCACACAATCACGATCACACAATCACGATCACACAATCACGATCATACAATCACGATCACACAATCACGATCACACAATCGCGATCACACAATCGCGATCACACAATCGCGATCACACAATCACGATCACACAACCACGATCACACAATCACGATCACACAATCACGATCACACAATCACGATCACACAATCACCATCACACAACCACAATCACACAATCACACAATCACAATCACACAATCACAATCACACAATCACAATCACACAATCACAATCACACAATCACAATCACACAATCACAATCACACAATCACAATCACACAATCACAATCACACAATCACAATCACACAGTCGCGATCACACGATCACGATCACACGATCACGATCACACGATCACGATCACACGATCACGATCACACAATCACAATCACACAATCAAGGCCACACAATGACGATCACACAATCACCATCACACAATCTCGACCACACAATCACGATCACACAATCGCGTTCACACAATAACAAACACACAGTCGCGATCACTCGATCACGATCACACAATCACGATCACACAGTCACGATCACACAATCACAATCACACAATCACGATCACACAATCACGATCACATAACCACGATCACACAATCACGATCACACAATCACCATCACACAATCACGATCACACAATCACGATCACACAATCACGATCACACAATCACCATCACACAATCACAATCACACAATCAAGGTCACAGAATGACGATCACACAATCACCATCACACAATCACGACCACACAATCACGATCACACAATCACGCTCACACAATCACGATCACACAATCACGTTCACACAATCACAAACACACAGTCGCGATCACACGATCACGATCACACAATCACGATCACACAATCACGATCACACAATCACCATCACACAATCACGATCACACAATCACGATCACACAATCACGATCACACAATCACCATCACACAATCACAATCACACAATCAAGGTCACAGAATGACGATCACACAATTACCATCACACAATCACGACCACACAATCACGATCACACAATCACGCTCACACAATCACGATCACACAATCACGTTCACACAATCACAAACACAGAGTCGCGATCACACGATCACGATCACACAATCACGATCACACAGTCACGATCACACAATCACGATCACACAGTCACGATCACGCAATCAGAGTCACACATTTACAATCACACAACCACAATCACACAATCACACAGTCACAATCCCACAATCACGATCACACAATCACGAGCACACAGTCACGATCACACAATCACAATCATACAATCACAATCACACAATCACATTAACACAATCAGACAATCACACAGTCACACAATCACGATCACACAATCACGATCACACAATCACGATCACACAATCACGATCACACAATCACGATCACACAATCACGATCACAAGGTCACAATCACACAATCACAATCACACAATCAAAATCACACAATCACAATCACACCATCAAGGTCACACAATGACGATCACACAATCACCATCACACAATCACGATCACACAATCACGATCACACAATCACAATCACACAATCACGATCACACAATCACGATCACTCAATCACAATCACACAATCACAAACACACAGTCGCGATCACACGATCACGATCACACGACCACGATCACACAATCACAATCACACAATCAAGGCCACACAATGACGATCACACAATCACCCTCACACAATCTCGACCACACAATCACGATCACACAATCACGATCACACAATCACGTTCACACAATCACAAACACACAGTCGCGATCACTCGATCACGATCACACAATCACGATCACACGGTCACGATCACACAATCACAATCGCACAATCACGATCACACAATCACGATCACACTATCACGATCACACAATCGCAGTCACACAATCACAATCACACAATCACACAATCACAATCACAATCACGATCACACAGTCACGAACACACCATCACGATCACACAATCAAGGTCACACAATGACGATCACACAATCACCATCACACAATCACGATCAGACAATCACAATCACACAATCACGATCACACAATCACGATCACACAATCACAATCACACAATCACAAACACACAGTCGCGATCACTCGATCACGATCACACGATCACGATCACACAATCACAATCACACAATCAAGGTCACACAATGACGATCACACCATCACCATCACACAATCACGACCACACAATCACGATCACACAATCACAATCACACAATCACAATATCACAATCGCAATCACACAATCACAATATCACAATCAGACAATCCCACAATCACACAATCACACAGTCACAATCCCACAATCACCATCACACAATCACGATCACACAATCACAATCACACAATCACAATCACACAATCGCAATCACACAATCACACTGTCACAATCCCACAATCACGATCACATAATCACGATCACACAGTCACGATCACACGATCACGATCACACAATAACAATCACACAGTCGCGATCACACTATCGCGATCACACAATCACAGTCACACAATCACAATCACACAATCACAATCACAATCACGATCACACAGTCACGAACACACCATCACGATCACACAATCAAGGTCACACAATGACGATCACACAATCACCATCACAAAACCACGATCACTCAATCACAATCACACAATCACAAACACACAGTCGCGATCACACAATCACGACCACACAATCACGATCACACAATCACGTTCACACAATCACAAACACACAGTCGCGATCACTCGATCACGATCACACGATCACGATCACACAATCACAATCACACAATCAAGGTCACACAATGACGATCACACCATCACCATCACACAATCACGACCACACAATCACGATCACACAATCACAATCACACAATCACAATATCACAATCGCAATCACACAATCACAATATCACAATCAGACAATCACACAATCACACAATCACACAATCACGATCACACTATCACGATCACACAATCACGATCACACAATCACGATCACACAATCACCATCACACAATCACCATCACACAATCACAATCACACAATCAAGGTCACACAATGACGATCACACAATCACCATCACACAATCACGCCCACTCAATCACGATAACACAATCACGATCACACAATCACGATCACACAATCACGTTCACACAATCACAAACACAGAGTCGCGAACACACGATCACGATCACACAACCACGATCACACAGTCACGATCACACAATCACGATCACACAGTCACGATCACACAATCAGAGTCGCACAACCACAATCACACAACCACAATCACACAATCACGATCACACAATCACGATCACACAAACACGATCACACGATCACAATCACACAATCACAAACACACAGTCGCGATCACACGATCACGATCACACGATCACGATCACACGATCGCGATCACACGATCACGATCACACGATCACGATCACACAATCACAATCACACAATCAAGGCACACAATGACGATCACACCATCACCATCACACAATCACGACCACACAATCACGATCACACAATCACGATCACACAATCACGTTCACACAATCACAAACACACAGTCGCGATCACTCGATCACGATCACACAATCACGATCACACAGTCACTATCACAGAATCACAATCACACAATCACAATATCACAATCGCAATCACACAATCACAATAACACAATCAGCCAATCACACAATCACACAATCACACAATCACGATCACACAATCATGATCACACAATCACGATCACACAATCACGATCACACAATCACGATCACACAATCACCATCACACAATCACAATCACACAATCAAGGTCACACAATGACGATCACACAATCACGATCACACGATCACAATCACACAATCACAAACACACAGTCGCGATCACACGATCACGATCACACGATCACGATCACACGATCGCGATCACACGATCACGATCACACGATCACGATCACACAATCACAATCACACAATCAATGTCACACAATGACGATCACACCATCACCATCACACAATCACGACCACACAATCACGATCACACAATCACGATCGCACAATCACGATCACACAATCACAAACACACAGTCGCGATCACACGATCACGATCACACAATCACGATCACACAGTCACGATCACACAATCACAATCACACAATCACGATCACACAATCACGTTCACACAATCACGAACACACAGTCGCGATCACTCGATCACGATCACACAATCACGATCACACAGTCACGATCACACAATCACAATCACACAATCACAATGTCACAATCGCAATCACACAATCACAATAACACAATCAGACAATCACACAATCACACAATCACACAATCACGATCACACAATCATGATCACACAATCACGATCACACAATCACGATCACACAATCACAATCACACAATGACGATCACACCATCACCATTACACAATCACGACCACACAATCACGATCACACAATCACCATCGCACAATCACGATCACACAATCACGATCACACAATCACGATCACACAATCACGATCACACAATCACAGTCACACAATCACAATCACACAATCACAACCACAATCACGATCACACAGTCACGATCACACCACCACGATCACACGATCACGATCACACAATCACAATCACACAATCGTTATCACACAATCACGATCACACAATCACCATCCCACAATCACCATCACACAATCACCATCACATTATCACAATCATACAATCACAATCACACAATCAAGGTCACACAATGACGATCACACAATCACCAGCATACAATCACGACCAGACAATCACGATCACACAATCACGTTCACACAATCACAAACACACAGTCGCGATCACACAATCACAATCCCACAATCACGATCACACAATCACGATCACACAATCACCATCACACAATCACCATCACACAAACACAATCACACAATCAAGGTCACACAATGACGATCACACAATCACCATCATACAATCACGACCACACAATCACGATCACACAATCACGATCACACAATCACGATCACACAATCACGTTCACACAATCACAAACCCACAATCGCGATCACACGATCACGATCACACAATCACGATCCCACAATCACGATCACACAATCACCATCACACAATCACCATCACACAATCACAATCACACAATCAAGGTCACACAATGACGATCACACAATCACCATCATACAATCACGACCAGACAATCACGATCACACAATCACGTTCACACAATCACAAACACACAGTCGCGATCACACAATCACAATCCCACAATCGCGATCACACGATCACGATCACACAATCACGATCACACAATCACGATCACACAATCACGATCACACAATCACTATCACACAATCACGATCACACAATCACGATCACACAATCACGATCACACAGTCACGATCACACGATCACGATCACACAAAAACAATGACACAATCACAATCACACAATCAAGGTCACACAATGACGATCACACCATCACCATCACACAATCACGACCACACAATCACGATCACACAATCACGATCACACAATCACAAACACACAGTCGCGATCACACGATCACGATCACACAATCACGATCACACAGTCACGATCACACAATCACAATCACACAATCACGATCACACAATCACGATCACACAATCACAATCACAATCACGATCACACAGTCACGATCACACCATCACGATCACACGATCACCATCACACAATCACGATCACACAATCACAATCACACAATGACGATCACACCATCACCATCACACAATCACGACCACACAATCACGATCACACAATCACGTTCACACAATCACGAACACACAGTCGCGATCACTCGATCACGATCACACAATCACGATCACACAGTCACGATCACACAATCACAATCACACAATCACAATGTCACAATCGCAATCACACAATCACAATAACACAATCAGACAATCACACAATCACACAATCACACAATCACGATCACACAATCATGATCACACAATCACGATCACACAATCACGATCACACAATCACGATCACACAATCACCATCACACAATCACAATAACACAATCAGACAATCACACAATCACACAATCACACAATCACGATCACACAATCATGATCACACAATCACGATCACACAATCACGATCACACAATCACGATCACACAATCACCATCACACAATCACGATCACACAATCACGATCACACAATCACAATCACACAATCACGATCACACAATCACGATCACACAACCACGACCACACAATCACGATCACACAATCACGATCATACAATCACGTTCACACAATCGCAAACACACAGTCGCGATCACACTATCACGATCACACAATCACAGTCACACAATCACAATCACACAATCACAATCACAATCACGATCACACAGTCACGAACACACCATCACGATCACACAATCAAGGTCGCACAATGACGATCACACAATCACCATCACAAAACCACGATCACTCAATCACAATCACACAATCACAAACACACAGTCGCGATCACACGATCACGATCACACAATCACAGTCACACAATCACAATCACACAATCACAATCACAATCACGATCACACAGTCACGATCACACAATCACAATCACACGATCACGATCACACAATCACAATCACACAATCGTTATCACACAATCACGATCACACAATCACCATCACACAATCAAGGCCACACAATGACGATCACACAATCACCATCACACAATCACAATCACACAATCACAATCACACAATCACACTGTCACAATCCCACAATCACGATCACATAATCACGATCACACAGTCACGATCACACGATCACGATCACACAATAACAATCACACAATCACAATCACACAATCACGATCACACAATCACGATCACACAATCACGATCACACAATCACGATCACACAATCACGATCACACAATCACGATCACACAATCACGATCACACAATCACGATCACACAATCACGATCACACAATCACGATCACACAATCACGATCACACAATCACGATCATACAATCACGATCACACAATCACGATCACACAATCGCGATCACACAATCGCGATCACACAATCGCGATCACACAATCACGATCACACAACCACGATCACACAATCACGATCACACAATCACGATCACACAATCACGATCACACAATCACCATCACACAACCACAATCACACAATCACACAATCACAATCACACAATCACAATCACACAATCACAATCACACAATCACAATCACACAATCACAATCACACAATCACAATCACACAATCACAATCACACAATCACAATCACACAATCACAATCACACAGTCGCGATCACACGATCACGATCACACGATCACGATCACACGATCACGATCACACGATCACGATCACACAATCACAATCACACAATCAAGGCCACACAATGACGATCACACAATCACCATCACACAATCTCGACCACACAATCACGATCACACAATCGCGTTCACACAATAACAAACACACAGTCGCGATCACTCGATCACGATCACACAATCACGATCACACAGTCACGATCACACAATCACAATCACACAATCACGATCACACAATCACGATCACATAACCACGATCACACAATCACGATCACACAATCACCATCACACAATCACGATCACACAATCACGATCACACAATCACGATCACACAATCACCATCACACAATCACAATCACACAATCAAGGTCACAGAATGACGATCACACAATCACCATCACACAATCACGACCACACAATCACGATCACACAATCACGCTCACACAATCACGATCACACAATCACGTTCACACAATCACAAACACACAGTCGCGATCACACGATCACGATCACACAATCACGATCACACAATCACGATCACACAATCACCATCACACAATCACGATCACACAATCACGATCACACAATCACGATCACACAATCACCATCACACAATCACAATCACACAATCAAGGTCACAGAATGACGATCACACAATTACCATCACACAATCACGACCACACAATCACGATCACACAATCACGCTCACACAATCACGATCACACAATCACGTTCACACAATCACAAACACAGAGTCGCGATCACACGATCACGATCACACAATCACGATCACACAGTCACGATCACACAATCACGATCACACAGTCACGATCACGCAATCAGAGTCACACATTTACAATCACACAACCACAATCACACAATCACACAGTCACAATCCCACAATCACGATCACACAATCACGAGCACACAGTCACGATCACACAATCACAATCATACAATCACAATCACACAATCACATTAACACAATCAGACAATCACACAGTCACACAATCACGATCACACAATCACGATCACACAATCACGATCACACAATCACGATCACACAATCACGATCACACAATCACGATCACAAGGTCACAATCACACAATCACAATCACACAATCAAAATCACACAATCACAATCACACCATCAAGGTCACACAATGACGATCACACAATCACCATCACACAATCACGATCACACAATCACGATCACACAATCACAATCACACAATCACGATCACACAATCACGATCACTCAATCACAATCACACAATCACAAACACACAGTCGCGATCACACGATCACGATCACACGACCACGATCACACAATCACAATCACACAATCAAGGCCACACAATGACGATCACACAATCACCCTCACACAATCTCGACCACACAATCACGATCACACAATCACGATCACACAATCACGTTCACACAATCACAAACACACAGTCGCGATCACTCGATCACGATCACACAATCACGATCACACGGTCACGATCACACAATCACAATCGCACAATCACGATCACACAATCACGATCACACTATCACGATCACACAATCGCAGTCACACAATCACAATCACACAATCACACAATCACAATCACAATCACGATCACACAGTCACGAACACACCATCACGATCACACAATCAAGGTCACACAATGACGATCACACAATCACCATCACACAATCACGATCAGACAATCACAATCACACAATCACGATCACACAATCACGATCACACAATCACAATCACACAATCACAAACACACAGTCGCGATCACTCGATCACGATCACACGATCACGATCACACAATCACAATCACACAATCAAGGTCACACAATGACGATCACACCATCACCATCACACAATCACGACCACACAATCACGATCACACAATCACAATCACACAATCACAATATCACAATCGCAATCACACAATCACAATATCACAATCAGACAATCCCACAATCACACAATCACACAGTCACAATCCCACAATCACCATCACACAATCACGATCACACAATCACAATCACACAATCACAATCACACAATCGCAATCACACAATCACACTGTCACAATCCCACAATCACGATCACATAATCACGATCACACAGTCACGATCACACGATCACGATCACACAATAACAATCACACAGTCGCGATCACACTATCGCGATCACACAATCACAGTCACACAATCACAATCACACAATCACAATCACAATCACGATCACACAGTCACGAACACACCATCACGATCACACAATCAAGGTCACACAATGACGATCACACAATCACCATCACAAAACCACGATCACTCAATCACAATCACACAATCACAAACACACAGTCGCGATCACACAATCACGACCACACAATCACGATCACACAATCACGTTCACACAATCACAAACACACAGTCGCGATCACTCGATCACGATCACACGATCACGATCACACAATCACAATCACACAATCAAGGTCACACAATGACGATCACACCATCACCATCACACAATCACGACCACACAATCACGATCACACAATCACAATCACACAATCACAATATCACAATCGCAATCACACAATCACAATATCACAATCAGACAATCACACAATCACACAATCACACAATCACGATCACACTATCACGATCACACAATCACGATCACACAATCACGATCACACAATCACCATCACACAATCACCATCACACAATCACAATCACACAATCAAGGTCACACAATGACGATCACACAATCACCATCACACAATCACGCCCACTCAATCACGATAACACAATCACGATCACACAATCACGATCACACAATCACGTTCACACAATCACAAACACAGAGTCGCGAACACACGATCACGATCACACAACCACGATCACACAGTCACGATCACACAATCACGATCACACAGTCACGATCACACAATCAGAGTCGCACAACCACAATCACACAACCACAATCACACAATCACGATCACACAATCACGATCACACAAACACGATCACACGATCACAATCACACAATCACAAACACACAGTCGCGATCACACGATCACGATCACACGATCACGATCACACGATCGCGATCACACGATCACGATCACACGATCACGATCACACAATCACAATCACACAATCAAGGCACACAATGACGATCACACCATCACCATCACACAATCACGACCACACAATCACGATCACACAATCACGATCACACAATCACGTTCACACAATCACAAACACACAGTCGCGATCACTCGATCACGATCACACAATCACGATCACACAGTCACTATCACAGAATCACAATCACACAATCACAATATCACAATCGCAATCACACAATCACAATAACACAATCAGCCAATCACACAATCACACAATCACACAATCACGATCACACAATCATGATCACACAATCACGATCACACAATCACGATCACACAATCACGATCACACAATCACCATCACACAATCACAATCACACAATCAAGGTCACACAATGACGATCACACAATCACGATCACACGATCACAATCACACAATCACAAACACACAGTCGCGATCACACGATCACGATCACACGATCACGATCACACGATCGCGATCACACGATCACGATCACACGATCACGATCACACAATCACAATCACACAATCAATGTCACACAATGACGATCACACCATCACCATCACACAATCACGACCACACAATCACGATCACACAATCACGATCGCACAATCACGATCACACAATCACAAACACACAGTCGCGATCACACGATCACGATCACACAATCACGATCACACAGTCACGATCACACAATCACAATCACACAATCACGATCACACAATCACGTTCACACAATCACGAACACACAGTCGCGATCACTCGATCACGATCACACAATCACGATCACACAGTCACGATCACACAATCACAATCACACAATCACAATGTCACAATCGCAATCACACAATCACAATAACACAATCAGACAATCACACAATCACACAATCACACAATCACGATCACACAATCATGATCACACAATCACGATCACACAATCACGATCACACAATCACAATCACACAATGACGATCACACCATCACCATTACACAATCACGACCACACAATCACGATCACACAATCACCATCGCACAATCACGATCACACAATCACGATCACACAATCACGATCACACAATCACGATCACACAATCACAGTCACACAATCACAATCACACAATCACAACCACAATCACGATCACACAGTCACGATCACACCACCACGATCACACGATCACGATCACACAATCACAATCACACAATCGTTATCACACAATCACGATCACACAATCACCATCCCACAATCACCATCACACAATCACCATCACATTATCACAATCATACAATCACAATCACACAATCAAGGTCACACAATGACGATCACACAATCACCAGCATACAATCACGACCAGACAATCACGATCACACAATCACGTTCACACAATCACAAACACACAGTCGCGATCACACAATCACAATCCCACAATCACGATCACACAATCACGATCACACAATCACCATCACACAATCACCATCACACAAACACAATCACACAATCAAGGTCACACAATGACGATCACACAATCACCATCATACAATCACGACCACACAATCACGATCACACAATCACGATCACACAATCACGATCACACAATCACGTTCACACAATCACAAACCCACAATCGCGATCACACGATCACGATCACACAATCACGATCCCACAATCACGATCACACAATCACCATCACACAATCACCATCACACAATCACAATCACACAATCAAGGTCACACAATGACGATCACACAATCACCATCATACAATCACGACCAGACAATCACGATCACACAATCACGTTCACACAATCACAAACACACAGTCGCGACCACACAATCACAATCCCACAATCGCGATCACACGATCACGATCACACAATCACGATCACACAATCACGATCACACAATCACGATCACACAATCACTATCACACAATCACGATCACACAATCACGATCACACAATCACGATCACACAATCACAATCACGCAATCACAATCACACAATCGCAATCACACAATCACAATCATACAACCACAAGCGCACAATCACGCAGTCACAATCCCACAATCACGATCACACAATCACGATCACACAATCACAATCACACAATCACAATCACACAATCACGCTGTCACAATCCCACAATCACGATCACACAATCACGATCACACAGTCACGATCACACGATCACGATCACACAAAAACAATGACACAATCACAATCACACAATCACGAGCACACAATCACGATCACACAATCACCATCACACAATCACGATCACACAATCACGATCACACAATCACGATCACACTATCACGATCACACAATCACAGTCACACAATCACAATCACACAATCACAATCACAATCACGATCACACAGTCACGATCACACAATCAGAGTCACACAATCACAATCACAAAACCACAATCACACAATCACACAGTCACAATCCCACAGTCACGATCACACAATCACGACCACACAGTCACGATCACACAATCATAATCACACAATCACAATCACACAATCACAATAACACAATCAGACAATCAAACAGTCACACAATCACGATCACACAATCACGATCACACAATCACGATCACACAATCACGTTCACACAGTCTCGATCACACAATCACGATGACACAATCACGATCACACAATCAACGTCACACAATGACGATCACACAATCACCATCACACAATCACGATCACACAATCACAATCACACAATCACGATCACACAATCACGATCACTCAATCACAATCACACAATCACAAACACACAGTCGCGATCACACGATCACGATCACACGATCACGATCACACGATCACGATCACACAATCACGTTCACACAATCAACGCCACACAATGACGATCACACAGTCACCATCACACAATCTCGACCACACAATCACGATCACAAAATCACGATCACACAGTCACGATCACACAATCACAATCACACAATCACAATCACACAGTCAAAATCACACAATCACAATCACACAATCAAGGTCACACAATGACGATCACACAATCACCATCACACAATCACGGTCACACAATCACGATCACACAATCACGATCACTCAATCACAATCACAATCACACAATCACAAACACACAGTAGCGATCACACGATCACGATCACACGATCATGATCACACGATCACGATCACACGATCACGATCACACGATCACGATCACACAATCACAATCACACAATCAAGGCCACACAATGACGATCACACAATCACCATCACACAATCTCGACCACACAATCACGATCACACAGTCACGATCACACAATCACGTTCACACAATAACAAACACACAGTCGCGATCACTCGATCACGATCACACAATCACGATCACACAGTCACGATCACACAATCACGATCACACAATCACGATCACACAATCACCATCACACAATCACAATCACGCAATCAAGGTCACAGAATGACGATCACACAATCACCATCACACAATTACCATCACACAATCACAATCACACAATCACGAGCACACAATCACGATCACACAATCACCATCACACAATCACGATCACACAATCACGATCACACAATCACGATCACACTATCACGATCACACAATCACCGTCACACAATCACAATCACACAATCACAATCACAATCACGATCACACAGTCACGATCACACAATCACAATCACACAATCACAATGTCACAATCGCAATCACACAATCACAATAACACAATCAGACAATCACACAATCACACAATCACACAATCACGATCACACAATCATGATCACACAATCACGATCACACAATCACGATCACACAATCACGATCACACAATCACCATCACACAATCACAATCACACAATCAAGGTCACACAATGACGATCACACAATCACCAGCATACAATCACGACCAGACAATCACGATCACACAATCACGTTCACACAATCACAAACACACAGTCGGGATCACACAATCACAATCCCACAATCACGATCACACAATCACGATCACACAATCACCATCACACAATCACCATCACACAATCACAATCACACAATCAAGGTCACACAATGACGATCACACAATCACCATCATACAATCACGACCACACAATCACGATCACACAATCACGATCACACAATCACGATCACACAATCACGTTCACACAATCACAAACCCACAATCGCGATCACACGATCACGATCACACAATCACGATCCCACAATCACGATCACACAATCACGATCACACAATCACCATCACACAATCACCATCACACAATCACAATCACACAATCAAGGTCACACAATGACGACCACACAATCACCATCATACAATCACGACCAGACAATCACGATCACACAATCACGATCACACAATCACTATCACACAATCACTATCACACAATCACGATCACACAATCACGATCACACAATCACGCAGTCACACTATCACAATCACAATCACAATCACAATCACAATCACAATCACAATCACAATCACAATCACACAATCACACAATCACAATCCCACAATCACAATCACACAATCACAGTCACACAATCACAATCACACAATCACGCAATGACAATCCCACAATCACGATCACACAACCACGATCGCACAGTCACGATCACACGATCACGATCACACAATAACAATCACACAATCACAATCACACAATCACGATCACACAATCACCATCACACAATCACCATCACACAATCACGATCACACAATCACGATCGCACAATCACAATCACACGATCACGATCACACAATCACGATCACACAGTCACGATCACACAATCACAATCTCACAATCACGATCACACAATCACCATCACACAGTCACCATCACACAATCACGATCACACAATCACGATCACACAATCACGATCACACAATCACTATCACACAATCACAATCACACAACCACAATAACACAATCACAATCACACAGTCACACAATCACAATCACAATCAGACAATCACAAACACACAATCACGATCACGCAATCACGATCACACAATCACGATCACACAATTACGATCACACAATCACTATCACGCAGTCACACTATCGCAATCACAATCACAATCACAATCACAATCACAATCACAATCACAATCACAATCACAATCACAATCACAATCACAATCACAATCACAATCACACAATCACACAATCACAATCCCACAATCACAATCACACAATCACAGTCACACAATCACAATCATGCAATCACACAGTCACAATCCCACAATCACGATCACACAATCACGATCGCACAGTCACGACCACACGATCACGATCACACAATCACAATCACACAATCACAATCACACAATCACGATCACACAGTCACCATCACACAATTACCATCACACAATCACGATCACACAATCAAGGTCACACAATGACGATCACACAATCACCATCACACAATCACAATCACACAATCACGATCACACAATCACGATCACACAATCACAATCACACAATCGACGTCACACAATGACGATCACACCATCACCATCACACAATCAGGACCACACAATCACGATCACACAAACACAAACACACAGTCGCGATCACTCGATCACGATCACACAATCACGATCACACAGACACTATCACACAATCACAATATCACAATCGCAATCACACAATCACCATCACACAATCACGATCACACAATCACAATCACACAATCACAATCACACAGTCAAAATCACACAATCACAATCACACAATCAAGGTCACACAATGACGATCACACAATCACCATCACACAATCACGGTCACACAATCACGATCACACAATCACGATCACTCAATCACAGTCACAATCACACAATCACAAACACAAAGTCGCGATCACACGATCACGATCACACGATCACGATCACACGATCACGATCACACAATCACAATCACACAATCAAGGCCACACAATGACGATCACACAATCACCATCACACAATCTCGACCACACAATCGCGATCACACAATCACGATCACACAATCACGTTCACACAATAACAAACACACAGTCGCGATCACTCGATCACGATCACACAATCACGATCACACAATCAAGGTCACACAATGACGATCACACCATCACCATCACACAGTCACGACCACACAATCACGATCACACAATCACGATCACACAATCACGTTCACACAATCACAAACACACACCCGCGATCACTCGATCACGATCACACAATCACGATCACACAGTCAAGATCACACAATCACAATCACACAATCACAATATCACAATCGCAATCACACAATCACAATCTCACAATCACAATCACAAAATCACAATCACACAATCACAATCACACAATCACAATCTCACAATCACAATCACACAATCACAATCCCACAATCACAATCCCACAATCACAATCCCACAATCACAATCCCACAATCACACAATCACACAGTCACAATCCCACAATCACGATCACACAATCACGATCACACAATCACAATCACACAATCATACTGTCACAATCCCACAATCACGATCACACAGTCACGATCACACGATCGCGATCACACAATAACAATCACACAATCACAATCACACAATCACGAGCACACAATCACGATCACACAATCACCATCACACAATCACGATCACACAATCGCGATCACACAATCACGATCACACTATCACGATCACACAATCACAGTCACAGAATCACAATCACACAATCACAATCACAATCACGATCACACAGTCACAATCACACAATCAGAGTCACACAATCACAATCACAAAACCACAATCACACAATCACACAGTCACAATCCCACAATCACGATCACACAATCACGACCACACATTCACGGTCACACAATCACAATCCCACAATCACAATCCCACAATCACAATCCCACAGTCACAATCCCACAATCACGATCACACAATCACGATCACACAATCACAATCACACAATCATACTGTCACAATCCCACAATCACGATCACACAGTCACGATCACACGATCGCGATCACACAATAACAATCACACAATCACAATCACACAATCACGAGCACACAATCACGATCACACAATCACCATCACACAATCACGATCACACAATCGCGATCACACAATCACGATCACACTATCACGATCACACAATCACAGTCACAGAATCACAATCACACAATCACAATCACAATCACGATCACACAGTCACAATCACACAATCAGAGTCACACAATCACAATCACAAAACCACAATCACACAATCACACAGTCACAATCCCACAATCACGATCACACAATCACGACCACACATTCACGGTCACACAATCACAATCCCACAATCACAATCCCACAATCACAATCCCACAGTCACAATCCCACAATCACGATCACACAATCACGATCACACAATCACAATCACACAATCATACTGTCACAATCCCACAATCACGATCACACAGTCACGATCACACGATCGCGATCACACAATAACAATCACACAATCACAATCACACAATCACGAGCACACAATCACGATCACACAATCACCATCACACAATCACGATCACACAATCGCGATCACACAATCACGATCACACTATCACGATCACACAATCACAGTCACAGAATCACAATCACACAATCACAATCACAATCACGATCACACAGTCACAATCACACAATCAGAGTCACACAATCACAATCACACAATCACGAGCACACAATCACGATCACACAATCACCATCACACAATCACGATCACACAATCGCGATCACACAATCACGATCACACGATCACGATCACACAATCACAATCACACAATCGTTATCACACAATCACGATCACACAATCACCATCACACAATCAAGGCCACACAATGACGATCACACAATCACCATCACACAATCACAATCACACAATCACGATCACACAATCACGATCACACAATCACGATCACACAATCACGATCACACAATCACGATCACACAATCACGATCACACAATCACGATCACACAATCACGATCACACAATCACGATCACACAATCACGACCACACAATCACGATCACACAATCACGATCACACAATCACGTTCACACAATCACAAACACACAGTCGCGATCACTCGATCACGATCACACAATCACGATCACACAATCACGATCACACAATCACGATCACACAATCACAATGACACAATCCCAATCATGCAATCACAATCACACAATCACAATCTCACAATCACAATCACACAATCACAATCACACAATCACAATCCCACAATCACAATCCCACAATCACAATCCCACAATCACAATCCGACAATCACAATCCCACAATCACAATCCCACAATCACAATCCCACAATCACAATCCCACAATCACAATCCGACAATCACAATCCCACAATCACAATCCCACAGTCACAATCCCACAATCACGATCACACAATCACGATCACACAATCACAATCACACAATCACAATCACACAATCACACTGTCACAATCCCACAATCACGATCACACAATCACGATCACACAGTCACGATCACACGATCACGATCACACAATAACAATCACACAATAACAATCACACAATCACAATCACACAATCACGAGCACACAATCACGATCACACAATCACCATCACACAATCACGATCACACAATCACGATCACACAATCACAATCACACAATCACGATCACACAATCACTATCACACAATCACAATCACACAATCACAAACACACAGTCGCGATCACACGACCACGATCACACGATCACGATCACACAATCACAATCACACAATCAAGGTCACACAATGACGATCACACCATCACCATCACACAATCACGACCACACAATCACGATCACACAATCACGATCACACAATCACGTTCACACAATCACAAACACACACTCGCGATCACTCGATCGCGATCACACAATCACGATCACACAGCCAAGATCACAAAATCACAATCACACAATCACAATATCACAATCGCAATCACACAATCACAATAACACAATCAGACAATCACACAATCACACAATCACGATCACACTATCACGATCACACAATCACGATAACACAATCACGATCACACAATCACGATCACACAATCACGATCACACAATCACGATCACACAATCACAATCACGCAATCACAATCACACAATCACAATGACACAATCACAATCATGCAATCACAATCACACAATCACAATCTCACAATCACAATCACACAATCACAATCACACAATCACAATCACACAATCACAATCACACAATCACAATCACACAATCACAATCACACAATCACAATCACACAATCACAATCACACAATCACAATCACACAATCACAATCCCACAATCACAATCCCACAATCACAATCCCACAATCACAATCCCACAATCACAATCCCACAATCACAATCCCACAATCACAATCCCACAATCCCACAATCACACCGTCACAATCCCACAATCACGATCACACAATCACGATCACACAATCACAATCACACAATCACAATCACACAATCACACTGTCACAATCCCACAATCACGATCACACAATCACGATCACACAGTCACGATCACACGTTCACGATCACACAATAACAATCACACAATCACAATCACACAATCACGAGCACACAATCACGATCACACAATCACCATCACACAATCACGATCACACAATCACGATCACACAATCACAATCACACAATCACGATCACACAATCACTATCACACAATCACAATCACACAATCACAAACACACAGTCGCGATCACACGACCACGATCACACAATCACGATAACACAATCACGATCACACAATCACGATCACACAATCACGATCACATAATCACGATCACACAGTCACGATCACACGATCGCGATCACACAATAACAATCACACAATCACAATCACACAATCACGAGCACACAATCACGATCACACAATCATCATCACATAATCACGATCACACAATCGCGATCACACAATCACGATCACACTATCACGATCACACAATCACAGTCACAGAATCACAATCACACAATCACAATCACAATCACGATCACACAGTCACAATCACACAATCAGAGTCACACAATCACAATCACACAACCACAATCACACAATCACACAGTCACAATCCGACAATCACGATCACACAATCACGACCACACATTCACGGTCACACAATCGCAATCACACAATCGCAATCACACAATCGCAATCACATAATCACAATCACACAATCGCAATCACACAATCACAATCACACAATCACAATCACACAATCACAATCACACAATCACAATCACACAATCACGATCACACAATCACGTTCACACAATAACAAACACACAGTCGCGATCACTCGATCACGATCACACAATCACGATCACACAGTCACGATCACACAATCACAATCACACAATCACGATCACACAATCACGATCACATAATCACGATCACACAATCACGATCACACAATCACCATCACACAATCACGATCACACAATCACGATCACACAATCACGATCACACAATCACCATCACACAATCACGATCACACAATCACGATCACACAATCACGATCACACAATCACGATCACACAATCACGACCACACAATCACGATCACACAATCACGATCACACAATCACGTTCACACAATCACAAACACACAGTCGCGATCACTCGATCACGATCACACAATCACGATCACACAATCACAATCACGCAATCACAATCACACAATCACAATGACACAATCCCAATCATGCAATCACAATCACACAATCACAATCTCACAATCACAATCACACAATCACAATCACACAATCACAATCACACAATCACAATCACACAACCACAATCACACAATCACAATCACACAATCACAATCACACAATCACAATCACACAATCACAATCCCACAATCACAATCCCACAATCACAATCCCACAATCACAATCCCACAATCACAATCCCACAATCACAATCCCACAATCACAATCCCACAATCACAATCCCACAATCACAATCCCACAATCACAATCCCACAATCACAATCCCACAATCACAATCCGACAATCACAATCCCACAATCACAATCCCACAGTCACAATCCCACAATCACGATCACACAATCACGATCACACAATCACAATCACACAATCACAATCACACAATCACACTGTCACAATCCCACAATCACGATCACACAATCACGATCACACAGTCACGATCACACGATCACGATCACACAATAACAATCACACAATCACGAGCACACAATCACGATCACACAATCACCATCACACAATCACGATCACACAATCACGATCACACAATCACAATCACACAATCACGATCACACAATCACTATCACACAATCACAATCACACAATCACAAACACACAGTCGCGATCACACGACCACGATCACACGATCACGATCACACAATCACAATCACACAATCAAGGTCACACAATGACGATCACACCATCACCATCACACAATCACGACCACACAATCACGATCACACAATCACGATCACACAATCACGTTCACACAATCACAAACACACACTCGCGATCACTCGATCACGATCACACAATCACGATCACACAGCCAAGATCACAAAATCACAATCACACAATCACAATATCACAATCGCAATCACACAATCACAATAACACAATCAGACAATCACACAATCACACAATCACGATCACACTATCACGATCACACAATCACGATAACACAATCACGATCACACAATCACGATCACACAATCACGATCACACAATCACGATCACACAATCACAATCACGCAATCACAATCACACAATCACAATGACACAATCACAATCATGCAATCACAATCACACAATCACAATCTCACAATCACAATCACACAATCACAATCACACAATCACAATCACACAATCACAATCACACAATCACAATCACACAATCACAATCACACAATCACAATCACACAATCACAATCACACAATCACAATCACACAATCACAATCCCACAATCACAATCCCACAATCACAATCCCACAATCACAATCCCACAATCACAATCCCACAATCACAATCCCACAATCACAATCCCACAATCACAATCCCACAATCCCACAATCACACCGTCACAATCCCACAATCACGATCACACAATCACGATCACACAATCACAATCACACAATCACAATCACACAATCACACTGTCACAATCCCACAATCACGATCACACAATCACGATCACACAGTCACGATCACACGTTCACGATCACACAATAACAATCACACAATCACAATCACACAATCACGAGCACACAATCACGATCACACAATCACCATCACACAATCACGATCACACAATCACGATCACACAATCACAATCACACAATCACGATCACACAATCACTATCACACAATCACAATCACACAATCACAAACACACAGTCGCGATCACACGACCACGATCACACAATCACGATAACACAATCACGATCACACAATCACGATCACACAATCACGATCACATAATCACGATCACACAGTCACGATCACACGATCGCGATCACACAATAACAATCACACAATCACAATCACACAATCACGAGCACACAATCACGATCACACAATCATCATCACATAATCACGATCACACAATCGCGATCACACAATCACGATCACACTATCACGATCACACAATCACAGTCACAGAATCACAATCACACAATCACAATCACAATCACGATCACACAGTCACAATCACACAATCAGAGTCACACAATCACAATCACACAACCACAATCACACAATCACACAGTCACAATCCGACAATCACGATCACACAATCACGACCACACATTCACGGTCACACAATCGCAATCACACAATCGCAATCACACAATCGCAATCACATAATCACAATCACACAATCGCAATCACACAATCACAATCACACAATCACAATCACACAATCACAATCACACAATCACAATCACACAATCACGATCACACAATCACGTTCACACAATAACAAACACACAGTCGCGATCACTCGATCACGATCACACAATCACGATTACACAGTCACGATCACACAATCACAATCACACAATCACGATCACACAATCACGATCACATAATCACGATCACACAATCACGATCACACAATCACCATCACACAATCACGATCACACAATCACGATCACACAATCACGATCACACAATCACGATCACACAATCACCATCACACAATCACGATCACACAATCACGATCACACAATCACGATCACACAATCACGACCACACAATCACGATCACACAATCACGATCACACAATCACGTTCACACAATCACAAACACACAGTCGCGATCACTCGATCACGATCACACAATCACGATCACACAATCACAATCACGCAATCACAATCACACAATCACAATGACACAATCCCAATCATGCAATCACAATCACACAATCACAATCTCACAATCACAATCACACAATCACAATCACACAATCACAATCACACAATCACAATCACACAATCACAATCACACAATCACAATCACACAATCACAATCACACAATCACAATCACACAATCACAATCACACAATCACAATCACACAATCACAATCCCACAAACACAATCCCACAATCACAATCCCACAATCACAATCCCACAATCACAATCCCACAATCACAATCCCACAATCACAATCCCACAATCACAATCCCACAATCACAATCCCACAATCACAATCCCACAATCACAATCCGACAATCACAATCCCACAATCACAATCCCACAGTCACAATCCCACAATCACGATCACACAATCACAATCACACAATCACAATCACACAATCACACTGTCACAATCCCACAATCACGATCACACAGTCACGATCACACAGTCACGATCACACGATCACGATCACACAATAACAATCACACAATCACGAGCACACAATCACGATCACACAATCACCATCACACAATCACGATCACACAATCACGATCACACAATCACAATCACACAATCACGATCACACAATCACTATCACACAATCACAATCACACAATCACAAACACACAGTCGCGATCACACGACCACGATCACACGATCACGATCACACAATCACAATCACACAATCAAGGTCACACAATGACGATCACACCATCACCATCACACAATCACGACCACACAATCACGATCACACAATCACGATCACACAATCACGTTCACACAATCACGTTCACACAATCACAAACACACACTCGCGATCACTCGATCACGATCACACAATCACGATCACACAGTCAAGATCACAAAATCACAATCACACAATCACAATATCACAATCGCAATCACACAATCACAATAACACAATCAGACAATCACACAATCACACAATCACGATCACACTATCACGATCACACAATCACGATAACACAATCACGATCACACAATCACGATCACACAATCACGATCACACAATCACGATCACGCAATCACAATCACGCAATCACAATCACACAATCACAATGACACAACCACAATCATGCAATCACAATCACACAATCACAATCTCACAATCACAATCACACAATCACAATCACACAATCACAATCACACAATCACAATCACACAATCACAATCACACAATCACAATCACACAATCACAATCACACAATCACAATCACACAATCACAATCACACAATCACAATCACACAATCACAATCACACAATCACAATCACACAATCACAATCCCACAATCACAATCCCACAATCACAATCCCACAATCACAATCCCACAATCACAATCCCACAATCACAATCCCACAATCACAATCCCACAATCACAATCCCACAATCACAATCCCACAATCCCACAATCACACCGTCACAATCCCACAATCACGATCACACAATCACGATCACACAATCACAATCACACAATCACAATCACACAATCACACTGTCACAATCCCACAATCACGATCACACAATCACGATCACACAGTCACGATCACACGTTCACGATCACACAATAACAATCACACAATCACAATCACACAATCACGAGCACACAATCACGATCACACAATCACCATCACACAATCACGATCACACAATCACGATCACACAATCACAATCACACAATCACGATCACACAATCACTATCACACAATCACAATCACACAATCACAAACACACAGTCGCGATCACACGACCACGATCACACAATCACGATAACACAATCACGATCACACAATCACGATCACACAACCACGATCACATAATCACGATCACACAGTCACGATCACACGATCGCGATCACACAATAACAATCACACAATCACAATCACACAATCACGAGCACACAATCACGATCACACAATCATCATCACACAATCACGATCACACAATCGCGATCACACAATCACGATCACACTATCACGATCACACAATCACAGTCACAGAATCACAATCACACAATCACAATCACAATCACGATCACACAGTCACAATCACACAATCAGAGTCACACAATCACAATCACACAACCACAATCACACAATCACACAGTCACAATCCGACAATCACGATCACACAAACACGACCACACATTCACGGTCACACAATCGCAATCACACAATCGCAATCACACAATCGCAATCACATAATCACAATCACACAATCGCAATCACACAATCACAATCACACAATCACAATCACACAATCACAATCACACAATCACGATCACACAATCACGATCACTCAATCACAATCACACAATCACAAACACACAGTCGCGATCACACGATCACGATCACACGATCACGATCACACGATCACGATCACACAATCACGTTCACACAATCAACGCCACACAATGACGATCACACAGTCACCATCACACAATCTCGACCACACAATCACGATCACAAAATCACGATCACACAGTCACGATCACACAATCACAATCACACAATCACAATCACACAGTCAAAATCACACAATCACAATCACACAATCAAGGTCACACAATGACGATCACACAATCACCATCACACAATCACGGTCACACAATCACGATCACACAATCACGATCACTCAATCACAATCACAATCACACAATCACAAACACACAGTAGCGATCACACGATCACGATCACACGATCATGATCACACGATCACGATCACACGATCACGATCACACGATCACGATCACACAATCACAATCACACAATCAAGGCCACACAATGACGATCACACAATCACCATCACACAATCTCGACCACACAATCACGATCACACAGTCACGATCACACAATCACGTTCACACAATAACAAACACACAGTCGCGATCACTCGATCACGATCACACAATCACGATCACACAGTCACGATCACACAATCACGATCACACAATCACGATCACACAATCACCATCACACAATCACAATCACGCAATCAAGGTCACAGAATGACGATCACACAATCACCATCACACAATTACCATCACACAATCACAATCACACAATCACGAGCACACAATCACGATCACACAATCACCATCACACAATCACGATCACACAATCACGATCACACAATCACGATCACACTATCACGATCACACAATCACCGTCACACAATCACAATCACACAATCACAATCACAATCACGATCACACAGTCACGATCACACAATCACAATCACACAATCACAATGTCACAATCGCAATCACACAATCACAATAACACAATCAGACAATCACACAATCACACAATCACACAATCACGATCACACAATCATGATCACACAATCACGATCACACAATCACGATCACACAATCACGATCACACAATCACCATCACACAATCACAATCACACAATCAAGGTCACACAATGACGATCACACAATCACCAGCATACAATCACGACCAGACAATCACGATCACACAATCACGTTCACACAATCACAAACACACAGTCGGGATCACACAATCACAATCCCACAATCACGATCACACAATCACGATCACACAATCACCATCACACAATCACCATCACACAATCACAATCACACAATCAAGGTCACACAATGACGATCACACAATCACCATCATACAATCACGACCACACAATCACGATCACACAATCACGATCACACAATCACGATCACACAATCACGTTCACACAATCACAAACCCACAATCGCGATCACACGATCACGATCACACAATCACGATCCCACAATCACGATCACACAATCACGATCACACAATCACCATCACACAATCACCATCACACAATCACAATCACACAATCAAGGTCACACAATGACGACCACACAATCACCATCATACAATCACGACCAGACAATCACGATCACACAATCACGATCACACAATCACTATCACACAATCACTATCACACAATCACGATCACACAATCACGATCACACAATCACGCAGTCACACTATCACAATCACAATCACAATCACAATCACAATCACAATCACAATCACAATCACACAATCACACAATCACAATCCCACAATCACAATCACACAATCACAGTCACACAATCACAATCACACAATCACGCAATGACAATCCCACAATCACGATCACACAACCACGATCGCACAGTCACGATCACACGATCACGATCACACAATAACAATCACACAATCACAATCACACAATCACGATCACACAATCACCATCACACAATCACCATCACACAATCACGATCACACAATCACGATCGCACAATCACAATCACACGATCACGATCACACAATCACGATCACACAGTCACGATCACACAATCACAATCTCACAATCACGATCACACAATCACCATCACACAGTCACCATCACACAATCACGATCACACAATCACGATCACACAATCACGATCACACAATCACTATCACACAATCACAATCACACAACCACAATAACACAATCACAATCACACAGTCACACAATCACAATAACAATCAGACAATCACAAACACACAATCACGATCACGCAATCACGATCACACAATCACGATCACACAATTACGATCACACAATCACTATCACGCAGTCACACTATCGCAATCACAATCACAATCACAATCACAATCACAATCACAATCACAATCACAATCACAATCACAATCACAATCACAATCACAATCACACAATCACACAATCACAATCCCACAATCACAATCACACAATCACAGTCACACAATCACAATCATGCAATCACACAGTCACAATCCCACAATCACGATCACACAATCACGATCGCACAGTCACGACCACACGATCACGATCACACAATCACAATCACACAATCACAATCACACAATCACGATCACACAGTCACCATCACACAATTACCATCACACAATCACGATCACACAATCAAGGTCACACAATGACGATCACACAATCACCATCACACAATCACGGTCACACAATCACGATCACACAATCACGATCACACAATCACGTTCACACAATCACAAACACACACCCGCGATCACTCGATCACGATCACACAATCACGATCACACAGTCAAGATCACACAATCACAATCACACAATCACAATATCACAATCGCAATCACACAATCACAATCTCACAATCACAATCACAAAATCACAATCACACAATCACAATCACACAATCACAATCTCACAATCACAATCACACAATCACAATCCCACAATCACAATCCCACAATCACAATCCCACAATCACAATCCCACAATCACACAATCACACAGTCACAATCCCACAATCACGATCACACAATCACGATCACACAATCACAATCACACAATCATACTGTCACAATCCCACAATCACGATCACACAGTCACGATCACACGATCGCGATCACACAATAACAATCACACAATCACAATCACACAATCACGAGCACACAATCACGATCACACAATCACCATCACACAATCACGATCACACAATCGCGATCACACAATCACGATCACACTATCACGATCACACAATCACAGTCACAGAATCACAATCACACAATCACAATCACAATCACGATCACACAGTCACAATCACACAATCAGAGTCACACAATCACAATCACAAAACCACAATCACACAATCACACAGTCACAATCCCACAATCACGATCACACAATCACGACCACACATTCACGGTCACACAATCACAATCCCACAATCACAATCCCACAATCACAATCCCACAGTCACAATCCCACAATCACGATCACACAATCACGATCACACAATCACAATCACACAATCATACTGTCACAATCCCACAATCACGATCACACAGTCACGATCACACGATCGCGATCACACAATAACAATCACACAATCACAATCACACAATCACGAGCACACAATCACGATCACACAATCACCATCACACAATCACGATCACACAATCGCGATCACACAATCACGATCACACTATCACGATCACACAATCACAGTCACAGAATCACAATCACACAATCACAATCACAATCACGATCACACAGTCACAATCACACAATCAGAGTCACACAATCACAATCACAAAACCACAATCACACAATCACACAGTCACAATCCCACAATCACGATCACACAATCACGACCACACATTCACGGTCACACAATCACAATCCCACAATCACAATCCCACAATCACAATCCCACAGTCACAATCCCACAATCACGATCACACAATCACGATCACACAATCACAATCACACAATCATACTGTCACAATCCCACAATCACGATCACACAGTCACGATCACACGATCGCGATCACACAATAACAATCACACAATCACAATCACACAATCACGAGCACACAATCACGATCACACAATCACCATCACACAATCACGATCACACAATCGCGATCACACAATCACGATCACACTA
Organism: Megachile rotundata; assembly: GCF_050947335.1. NCBI lineage: Eukaryota > Metazoa > Arthropoda > Insecta > Hymenoptera > Megachilidae > Megachile > Megachile rotundata. The sequence goes on from NC_134993.1 coordinate 640,178, forward strand.
TCACGATCACACAATCACAGTCACAGAATCACAATCACACAATCACAATCACAATCACGATCACACAGTCACAATCACACAATCAGAGTCACACAATCACAATCACACAATCACGAGCACACAATCACGATCACACAATCACCATCACACAATCACGATCACACAATCGCGATCACACAATCACGATCACACGATCACGATCACACAATCACAATCACACAATCGTTATCACACAATCACGATCACACAATCACCATCACACAATCAAGGCCACACAATGACGATCACACAATCACCATCACACAATCACAATCACACAATCACGATCACACAATCACGATCACACAATCACGATCACACAATCACGATCACACAATCACGATCACACAATCACGACCACACAATCACGATCACACAATCACGATCACACAATCACGATCACACAATCACGATCACACAATCACGACCACACAATCACGATCACACAATCACGATCACACAATCACTATCACACAATCACAATCACACAATCACAAACACACAGTCGCGATCACACGACCACGATCACACGATCACGATCACACAATCACAATCACACAATCACACTGTCACAATCCCACAATCACGATCACACAATCACGATCACACAGTCACGATCACACGATCACGATCACACAATAACAATCACACAATAACAATCACACAATCACAATCACACAATCACGAGCACACAATCACGATCACACAATCACCATCACACAATCACGATCACACAATCACGATCACACAATCACAATCACACAATCACGATCACACAATCACTATCACACAATCACAATCACACAATCACAAACACACAGTCGCGATCACACGACCACGATCACACGATCACGATCACACAATCACAATCACACAATCAAGGTCACACAATGACGATCACACCATCACCATCACACAATCACGACCACACAATCACGATCACACAATCACGATCACACAATCACGTTCACACAATCACAAACACACACTCGCGATCACTCGATCGCGATCACACAATCACGATCACACAGCCAAGATCACAAAATCACAATCACACAATCACAATATCACAATCGCAATCACACAATCACAATAACACAATCAGACAATCACACAATCACACAATCACGATCACACTATCACGATCACACAATCACGATAACACAATCACGATCACACAATCACGATCACACAATCACGATCACACAATCACGATCACACAATCACAATCACGCAATCACAATCACACAATCACAATGACACAATCACAATCATGCAATCACAATCACACAATCACAATCTCACAATCACAATCACACAATCACAATCACACAATCACAATCACACAATCACAATCACACAATCACAATCACACAATCACAATCACACAATCACAATCACACAATCACAATCACACAATCACAATCACACAATCACAATCCCACAATCACAATCCCACAATCACAATCCCACAATCACAATCCCACAATCACAATCCCACAATCACAATCCCACAATCACAATCCCACAATCCCACAATCACACCGTCACAATCCCACAATCACGATCACACAATCACGATCACACAATCACAATCACACAATCACAATCACACAATCACACTGTCACAATCCCACAATCACGATCACACAATCACGATCACACAGTCACGATCACACGTTCACGATCACACAATAACAATCACACAATCACAATCACACAATCACGAGCACACAATCACGATCACACAATCACCATCACACAATCACGATCACACAATCACGATCACACAATCACAATCACACAATCACGATCACACAATCACTATCACACAATCACAATCACACAATCACAAACACACAGTCGCGATCACACGACCACGATCACACAATCACGATAACACAATCACGATCACACAATCACGATCACACAATCACGATCACATAATCACGATCACACAGTCACGATCACACGATCGCGATCACACAATAACAATCACACAATCACAATCACACAATCACGAGCACACAATCACGATCACACAATCATCATCACATAATCACGATCACACAATCGCGATCACACAATCACGATCACACTATCACGATCACACAATCACAGTCACAGAATCACAATCACACAATCACAATCACAATCACGATCACACAGTCACAATCACACAATCAGAGTCACACAATCACAATCACACAACCACAATCACACAATCACACAGTCACAATCCGACAATCACGATCACACAATCACGACCACACATTCACGGTCACACAATCGCAATCACACAATCGCAATCACACAATCGCAATCACATAATCACAATCACACAATCGCAATCACACAATCACAATCACACAATCACAATCACACAATCACAATCACACAATCACAATCACACAATCACGATCACACAATCACGTTCACACAATAACAAACACACAGTCGCGATCACTCGATCACGATCACACAATCACGATCACACAGTCACGATCACACAATCACAATCACACAATCACGATCACACAATCACGATCACATAATCACGATCACACAATCACGATCACACAATCACCATCACACAATCACGATCACACAATCACGATCACACAATCACGATCACACAATCACCATCACACAATCACGATCACACAATCACGATCACACAATCACGATCACACAATCACGATCACACAATCACGACCACACAATCACGATCACACAATCACGATCACACAATCACGTTCACACAATCACAAACACACAGTCGCGATCACTCGATCACGATCACACAATCACGATCACACAATCACAATCACGCAATCACAATCACACAATCACAATGACACAATCCCAATCATGCAATCACAATCACACAATCACAATCTCACAATCACAATCACACAATCACAATCACACAATCACAATCACACAATCACAATCACACAACCACAATCACACAATCACAATCACACAATCACAATCACACAATCACAATCACACAATCACAATCCCACAATCACAATCCCACAATCACAATCCCACAATCACAATCCCACAATCACAATCCCACAATCACAATCCCACAATCACAATCCCACAATCACAATCCCACAATCACAATCCCACAATCACAATCCCACAATCACAATCCCACAATCACAATCCGACAATCACAATCCCACAATCACAATCCCACAGTCACAATCCCACAATCACGATCACACAATCACGATCACACAATCACAATCACACAATCACAATCACACAATCACACTGTCACAATCCCACAATCACGATCACACAATCACGATCACACAGTCACGATCACACGATCACGATCACACAATAACAATCACACAATCACGAGCACACAATCACGATCACACAATCACCATCACACAATCACGATCACACAATCACGATCACACAATCACAATCACACAATCACGATCACACAATCACTATCACACAATCACAATCACACAATCACAAACACACAGTCGCGATCACACGACCACGATCACACGATCACGATCACACAATCACAATCACACAATCAAGGTCACACAATGACGATCACACCATCACCATCACACAATCACGACCACACAATCACGATCACACAATCACGATCACACAATCACGTTCACACAATCACAAACACACACTCGCGATCACTCGATCACGATCACACAATCACGATCACACAGCCAAGATCACAAAATCACAATCACACAATCACAATATCACAATCGCAATCACACAATCACAATAACACAATCAGACAATCACACAATCACACAATCACGATCACACTATCACGATCACACAATCACGATAACACAATCACGATCACACAATCACGATCACACAATCACGATCACACAATCACGATCACACAATCACAATCACGCAATCACAATCACACAATCACAATGACACAATCACAATCATGCAATCACAATCACACAATCACAATCTCACAATCACAATCACACAATCACAATCACACAATCACAATCACACAATCACAATCACACAATCACAATCACACAATCACAATCACACAATCACAATCACACAATCACAATCACACAATCACAATCACACAATCACAATCCCACAATCACAATCCCACAATCACAATCCCACAATCACAATCCCACAATCACAATCCCACAATCACAATCCCACAATCACAATCCCACAATCACAATCCCACAATCCCACAATCACACCGTCACAATCCCACAATCACGATCACACAATCACGATCACACAATCACAATCACACAATCACAATCACACAATCACACTGTCACAATCCCACAATCACGATCACACAATCACGATCACACAGTCACGATCACACGTTCACGATCACACAATAACAATCACACAATCACAATCACACAATCACGAGCACACAATCACGATCACACAATCACCATCACACAATCACGATCACACAATCACGATCACACAATCACAATCACACAATCACGATCACACAATCACTATCACACAATCACAATCACACAATCACAAACACACAGTCGCGATCACACGACCACGATCACACAATCACGATAACACAATCACGATCACACAATCACGATCACACAATCACGATCACATAATCACGATCACACAGTCACGATCACACGATCGCGATCACACAATAACAATCACACAATCACAATCACACAATCACGAGCACACAATCACGATCACACAATCATCATCACATAATCACGATCACACAATCGCGATCACACAATCACGATCACACTATCACGATCACACAATCACAGTCACAGAATCACAATCACACAATCACAATCACAATCACGATCACACAGTCACAATCACACAATCAGAGTCACACAATCACAATCACACAACCACAATCACACAATCACACAGTCACAATCCGACAATCACGATCACACAATCACGACCACACATTCACGGTCACACAATCGCAATCACACAATCGCAATCACACAATCGCAATCACATAATCACAATCACACAATCGCAATCACACAATCACAATCACACAATCACAATCACACAATCACAATCACACAATCACAATCACACAATCACGATCACACAATCACGTTCACACAATAACAAACACACAGTCGCGATCACTCGATCACGATCACACAATCACGATTACACAGTCACGATCACACAATCACAATCACACAATCACGATCACACAATCACGATCACATAATCACGATCACACAATCACGATCACACAATCACCATCACACAATCACGATCACACAATCACGATCACACAATCACGATCACACAATCACGATCACACAATCACCATCACACAATCACGATCACACAATCACGATCACACAATCACGATCACACAATCACGACCACACAATCACGATCACACAATCACGATCACACAATCACGTTCACACAATCACAAACACACAGTCGCGATCACTCGATCACGATCACACAATCACGATCACACAATCACAATCACGCAATCACAATCACACAATCACAATGACACAATCCCAATCATGCAATCACAATCACACAATCACAATCTCACAATCACAATCACACAATCACAATCACACAATCACAATCACACAATCACAATCACACAATCACAATCACACAATCACAATCACACAATCACAATCACACAATCACAATCACACAATCACAATCACACAATCACAATCACACAATCACAATCACACAATCACAATCCCACAAACACAATCCCACAATCACAATCCCACAATCACAATCCCACAATCACAATCCCACAATCACAATCCCACAATCACAATCCCACAATCACAATCCCACAATCACAATCCCACAATCACAATCCCACAATCACAATCCGACAATCACAATCCCACAATCACAATCCCACAGTCACAATCCCACAATCACGATCACACAATCACAATCACACAATCACAATCACACAATCACACTGTCACAATCCCACAATCACGATCACACAGTCACGATCACACAGTCACGATCACACGATCACGATCACACAATAACAATCACACAATCACGAGCACACAATCACGATCACACAATCACCATCACACAATCACGATCACACAATCACGATCACACAATCACAATCACACAATCACGATCACACAATCACTATCACACAATCACAATCACACAATCACAAACACACAGTCGCGATCACACGACCACGATCACACGATCACGATCACACAATCACAATCACACAATCAAGGTCACACAATGACGATCACACCATCACCATCACACAATCACGACCACACAATCACGATCACACAATCACGATCACACAATCACGTTCACACAATCACGTTCACACAATCACAAACACACACTCGCGATCACTCGATCACGATCACACAATCACGATCACACAGTCAAGATCACAAAATCACAATCACACAATCACAATATCACAATCGCAATCACACAATCACAATAACACAATCAGACAATCACACAATCACACAATCACGATCACACTATCACGATCACACAATCACGATAACACAATCACGATCACACAATCACGATCACACAATCACGATCACACAATCACGATCACGCAATCACAATCACGCAATCACAATCACACAATCACAATGACACAACCACAATCATGCAATCACAATCACACAATCACAATCTCACAATCACAATCACACAATCACAATCACACAATCACAATCACACAATCACAATCACACAATCACAATCACACAATCACAATCACACAATCACAATCACACAATCACAATCACACAATCACAATCACACAATCACAATCACACAATCACAATCACACAATCACAATCACACAATCACAATCCCACAATCACAATCCCACAATCACAATCCCACAATCACAATCCCACAATCACAATCCCACAATCACAATCCCACAATCACAATCCCACAATCACAATCCCACAATCCCACAATCACACCGTCACAATCCCACAATCACGATCACACAATCACGATCACACAATCACAATCACACAATCACAATCACACAATCACACTGTCACAATCCCACAATCACGATCACACAATCACGATCACACAGTCACGATCACACGTTCACGATCACACAATAACAATCACACAATCACAATCACACAATCACGAGCACACAATCACGATCACACAATCACCATCACACAATCACGATCACACAATCACGATCACACAATCACAATCACACAATCACGATCACACAATCACTATCACACAATCACAATCACACAATCACAAACACACAGTCGCGATCACACGACCACGATCACACAATCACGATAACACAATCACGATCACACAATCACGATCACACAACCACGATCACATAATCACGATCACACAGTCACGATCACACGATCGCGATCACACAATAACAATCACACAATCACAATCACACAATCACGAGCACACAATCACGATCACACAATCATCATCACACAATCACGATCACACAATCGCGATCACACAATCACGATCACACTATCACGATCACACAATCACAGTCACAGAATCACAATCACACAATCACAATCACAATCACGATCACACAGTCACAATCACACAATCAGAGTCACACAATCACAATCACACAACCACAATCACACAATCACACAGTCACAATCCGACAATCACGATCACACAAACACGACCACACATTCACGGTCACACAATCGCAATCACACAATCGCAATCACACAATCGCAATCACATAATCACAATCACACAATCGCAATCACACAATCACAATCACACAATCACAATCACACAATCACAATCACACAATCACGATCACACAATCACGATCACTCAATCACAATCACACAATCACAAACACACAGTCGCGATCACACGATCACGATCACACGATCACGATCACACGATCACGATCACACAATCACGTTCACACAATCAACGCCACACAATGACGATCACACAGTCACCATCACACAATCTCGACCACACAATCACGATCACAAAATCACGATCACACAGTCACGATCACACAATCACAATCACACAATCACAATCACACAGTCAAAATCACACAATCACAATCACACAATCAAGGTCACACAATGACGATCACACAATCACCATCACACAATCACGGTCACACAATCACGATCACACAATCACGATCACTCAATCACAATCACAATCACACAATCACAAACACACAGTAGCGATCACACGATCACGATCACACGATCATGATCACACGATCACGATCACACGATCACGATCACACGATCACGATCACACAATCACAATCACACAATCAAGGCCACACAATGACGATCACACAATCACCATCACACAATCTCGACCACACAATCACGATCACACAGTCACGATCACACAATCACGTTCACACAATAACAAACACACAGTCGCGATCACTCGATCACGATCACACAATCACGATCACACAGTCACGATCACACAATCACGATCACACAATCACGATCACACAATCACCATCACACAATCACAATCACGCAATCAAGGTCACAGAATGACGATCACACAATCACCATCACACAATTACCATCACACAATCACAATCACACAATCACGAGCACACAATCACGATCACACAATCACCATCACACAATCACGATCACACAATCACGATCACACAATCACGATCACACTATCACGATCACACAATCACCGTCACACAATCACAATCACACAATCACAATCACAATCACGATCACACAGTCACGATCACACAATCACAATCACACAATCACAATGTCACAATCGCAATCACACAATCACAATAACACAATCAGACAATCACACAATCACACAATCACACAATCACGATCACACAATCATGATCACACAATCACGATCACACAATCACGATCACACAATCACGATCACACAATCACCATCACACAATCACAATCACACAATCAAGGTCACACAATGACGATCACACAATCACCAGCATACAATCACGACCAGACAATCACGATCACACAATCACGTTCACACAATCACAAACACACAGTCGGGATCACACAATCACAATCCCACAATCACGATCACACAATCACGATCACACAATCACCATCACACAATCACCATCACACAATCACAATCACACAATCAAGGTCACACAATGACGATCACACAATCACCATCATACAATCACGACCACACAATCACGATCACACAATCACGATCACACAATCACGATCACACAATCACGTTCACACAATCACAAACCCACAATCGCGATCACACGATCACGATCACACAATCACGATCCCACAATCACGATCACACAATCACGATCACACAATCACCATCACACAATCACCATCACACAATCACAATCACACAATCAAGGTCACACAATGACGACCACACAATCACCATCATACAATCACGACCAGACAATCACGATCACACAATCACGATCACACAATCACTATCACACAATCACTATCACACAATCACGATCACACAATCACGATCACACAATCACGCAGTCACACTATCACAATCACAATCACAATCACAATCACAATCACAATCACAATCACAATCACACAATCACACAATCACAATCCCACAATCACAATCACACAATCACAGTCACACAATCACAATCACACAATCACGCAATGACAATCCCACAATCACGATCACACAACCACGATCGCACAGTCACGATCACACGATCACGATCACACAATAACAATCACACAATCACAATCACACAATCACGATCACACAATCACCATCACACAATCACCATCACACAATCACGATCACACAATCACGATCGCACAATCACAATCACACGATCACGATCACACAATCACGATCACACAGTCACGATCACACAATCACAATCTCACAATCACGATCACACAATCACCATCACACAGTCACCATCACACAATCACGATCACACAATCACGATCACACAATCACGATCACACAATCACTATCACACAATCACAATCACACAACCACAATAACACAATCACAATCACACAGTCACACAATCACAATAACAATCAGACAATCACAAACACACAATCACGATCACGCAATCACGATCACACAATCACGATCACACAATTACGATCACACAATCACTATCACGCAGTCACACTATCGCAATCACAATCACAATCACAATCACAATCACAATCACAATCACAATCACAATCACAATCACAATCACAATCACACAATCACACAATCACAATCCCACAATCACAATCACACAATCACAGTCACACAATCACAATCATGCAATCACACAGTCACAATCCCACAATCACGATCACACAATCACGATCGCACAGTCACGACCACACGATCACGATCACACAATCACAATCACACAATCACAATCACACAATCACGATCACACAGTCACCATCACACAATTACCATCACACAATCACGATCACACAATCAAGGTCACACAATGACGATCACACAATCACCATCACACAATCACGGTCACACAATCACGATCACACAATCACGATCACACAATCACGTTCACACAATCACAAACACACACCCGCGATCACTCGATCACGATCACACAATCACGATCACACAGTCAAGATCACACAATCACAATCACACAATCACAATATCACAATCGCAATCACACAATCACAATCTCACAATCACAATCACAAAATCACAATCACACAATCACAATCACACAATCACAATCTCACAATCACAATCACACAATCACAATCCCACAATCACAATCCCACAATCACAATCCCACAATCACAATCCCACAATCACACAATCACACAGTCACAATCCCACAATCACGATCACACAATCACGATCACACAATCACAATCACACAATCATACTGTCACAATCCCACAATCACGATCACACAGTCACGATCACACGATCGCGATCACACAATAACAATCACACAATCACAATCACACAATCACGAGCACACAATCACGATCACACAATCACCATCACACAATCACGATCACACAATCGCGATCACACAATCACGATCACACTATCACGATCACACAATCACAGTCACAGAATCACAATCACACAATCACAATCACAATCACGATCACACAGTCACAATCACACAATCAGAGTCACACAATCACAATCACAAAACCACAATCACACAATCACACAGTCACAATCCCACAATCACGATCACACAATCACGACCACACATTCACGGTCACACAATCACAATCCCACAATCACAATCCCACAATCACAATCCCACAGTCACAATCCCACAATCACGATCACACAATCACGATCACACAATCACAATCACACAATCATACTGTCACAATCCCACAATCACGATCACACAGTCACGATCACACGATCGCGATCACACAATAACAATCACACAATCACAATCACACAATCACGAGCACACAATCACGATCACACAATCACCATCACACAATCACGATCACACAATCGCGATCACACAATCACGATCACACTATCACGATCACACAATCACAGTCACAGAATCACAATCACACAATCACAATCACAATCACGATCACACAGTCACAATCACACAATCAGAGTCACACAATCACAATCACAAAACCACAATCACACAATCACACAGTCACAATCCCACAATCACGATCACACAATCACGACCACACATTCACGGTCACACAATCACAATCCCACAATCACAATCCCACAATCACAATCCCACAGTCACAATCCCACAATCACGATCACACAATCACGATCACACAATCACAATCACACAATCATACTGTCACAATCCCACAATCACGATCACACAGTCACGATCACACGATCGCGATCACACAATAACAATCACACAATCACAATCACACAATCACGAGCACACAATCACGATCACACAATCACCATCACACAATCACGATCACACAATCGCGATCACACAATCACGATCACACTATCACGATCACACAATCACAGTCACAGAATCACAATCACACAATCACAATCACAATCACGATCACACAGTCACAATCACACAATCAGAGTCACACAATCACAATCACACAATCACGAGCACACAATCACGATCACACAATCACCATCACACAATCACGATCACACAATCGCGATCACACAATCACGATCACACGATCACGATCACACAATCACAATCACACAATCGTTATCACACAATCACGATCACACAATCACCATCACACAATCAAGGCCACACAATGACGATCACACAATCACCATCACACAATCACAATCACACAATCACGATCACACAATCACGATCACACAATCACGATCACACAATCACGATCACACAATCACGATCACACAATCACGATCACACAATCACGATCACACAATCACGATCACACAATCACGATCACACAATCACGACCACACAATCACGATCACACAATCACGATCACACAATCACGTTCACACAATCACAAACACACAGTCGCGATCACTCGATCACGATCACACAATCACGATCACACAATCACGATCACACAATCACGATCACACAATCACAATGACACAATCCCAATCATGCAATCACAATCACACAATCACAATCTAACAATCACAATCACACAATCACAATCACACAATCACAATCACACAATCACAATCCCACAATCACAATCCCACAATCACAATCCCACAATCACAATCCGACAATCACAATCCCACAATCACAATCCCACAATCACAATCCCACAATCACAATCCCACAATCACAATCCGACAATCACAATCCCACAATCACAATCCCACAGTCACAATCCCACAATCACGATCACACAATCACGATCACACAATCACAATCACACAATCACAATCACACAATCACACTGTCACAATCCCACAATCACGATCACACAATCACGATCACACAGTCACGATCACACGATCACGATCACACAATAACAATCACACAATAACAATCACACAATCACAATCACACAATCACGAGCACACAATCACGATCACACAATCACCATCACACAATCACGATCACACAATCACGATCACACAATCACAATCACACAATCACGATCACACAATCACTATCACACAATCACAATCACACAATCACAAACACACAGTCGCGATCACACGACCACGATCACACGATCACGATCACACAATCACAATCACACAATCAAGGTCACACAATGACGATCACACCATCACCATCACACAATCACGACCACACAATCACGATCACACAATCACGATCACACAATCACGTTCACACAATCACAAACACACACTCGCGATCACTCGATCGCGATCACACAATCACGATCACACAGCCAAGATCACAAAATCACAATCACACAATCACAATATCACAATCGCAATCACACAATCACAATAACACAATCAGACAATCACACAATCACACAATCACGATCACACTATCACGATCACACAATCACGATAACACAATCACGATCACACAATCACGATCACACAATCACGATCACACAATCACGATCACACAATCACAATCACGCAATCACAATCACACAATCACAATGACACAATCACAATCATGCAATCACAATCACACAATCACAATCTCACAATCACAATCACACAATCACAATCACACAATCACAATCACACAATCACAATCACACAATCACAATCACACAATCACAATCACACAATCACAATCACACAATCACAATCACACAATCACAATCACACAATCACAATCCCACAATCACAATCCCACAATCACAATCCCACAATCACAATCCCACAATCACAATCCCACAATCACAATCCCACAATCACAATCCCACAATCACAATCCCACAATCCCACAATCACACCGTCACAATCCCACAATCACGATCACACAATCACGATCACACAATCACAATCACACAATCACAATCACACAATCACACTGTCACAATCCCACAATCACGATCACACAATCACGATCACACAGTCACGATCACACGTTCACGATCACACAATAACAATCACACAATCACAATCACACAATCACGAGCACACAATCACGATCACACAATCACCATCACACAATCACGATCACACAATCACGATCACACAATCACAATCACACAATCACGATCACACAATCACTATCACACAATCACAATCACACAATCACAAACACACAGTCGCGATCACACGACCACGATCACACAATCACGATAACACAATCACGATCACACAATCACGATCACACAATCACGATCACATAATCACGATCACACAGTCACGATCACACGATCGCGATCACACAATAACAATCACACAATCACAATCACACAATCACGAGCACACAATCACGATCACACAATCATCATCACATAATCACGATCACACAATCGCGATCACACAATCACGATCACACTATCACGATCACACAATCACAGTCACAGAATCACAATCACACAATCACAATCACAATCACGATCACACAGTCACAATCACACAATCAGAGTCACACAATCACAATCACACAACCACAATCACACAATCACACAGTCACAATCCGACAATCACGATCACACAATCACGACCACACATTCACGGTCACACAATCGCAATCACACAATCGCAATCACACAATCGCAATCACATAATCACAATCACACAATCGCAATCACACAATCACAATCACACAATCACAATCACACAATCACAATCACACAATCACAATCACACAATCACGATCACACAATCACGTTCACACAATAACAAACACACAGTCGCGATCACTCGATCACGATCACACAATCACGATCACACAGTCACGATCACACAATCACAATCACACAATCACGATCACACAATCACGATCACATAATCACGATCACACAATCACGATCACACAATCACCATCACACAATCACGATCACACAATCACGATCACACAATCACGATCACACAATCACCATCACACAATCACGATCACACAATCACGATCACACAATCACGATCACACAATCACGATCACACAATCACGACCACACAATCACGATCACACAATCACGATCACACAATCACGTTCACACAATCACAAACACACAGTCGCGATCACTCGATCACGATCACACAATCACGATCACACAATCACAATCACGCAATCACAATCACACAATCACAATGACACAATCCCAATCATGCAATCACAATCACACAATCACAATCTCACAATCACAATCACACAATCACAATCACACAATCACAATCACACAATCACAATCACACAACCACAATCACACAATCACAATCACACAATCACAATCACACAATCACAATCACACAATCACAATCCCACAATCACAATCCCACAATCACAATCCCACAATCACAATCCCACAATCACAATCCCACAATCACAATCCCACAATCACAATCCCACAATCACAATCCCACAATCACAATCCCACAATCACAATCCCACAATCACAATCCCACAATCACAATCCGACAATCACAATCCCACAATCACAATCCCACAGTCACAATCCCACAATCACGATCACACAATCACGATCACACAATCACAATCACACAATCACAATCACACAATCACACTGTCACAATCCCACAATCACGATCACACAATCACGATCACACAGTCACGATCACACGATCACGATCACACAATAACAATCACACAATCACGAGCACACAATCACGATCACACAATCACCATCACACAATCACGATCACACAATCACGATCACACAATCACAATCACACAATCACGATCACACAATCACTATCACACAATCACAATCACACAATCACAAACACACAGTCGCGATCACACGACCACGATCACACGATCACGATCACACAATCACAATCACACAATCAAGGTCACACAATGACGATCACACCATCACCATCACACAATCACGACCACACAATCACGATCACACAATCACGATCACACAATCACGTTCACACAATCACAAACACACACTCGCGATCACTCGATCACGATCACAGAATCACGATCACACAGCCAAGATCACAAAATCACAATCACACAATCACAATATCACAATCGCAATCACACAATCACAATAACACAATCAGACAATCACACAATCACACAATCACGATCACACTATCACGATCACACAATCACGATAACACAATCACGATCACACAATCACGATCACACAATCACGATCACACAATCACGATCACACAATCACAATCACGCAATCACAATCACACAATCACAATGACACAATCACAATCATGCAATCACAATCACACAATCACAATCTCACAATCACAATCACACAATCACAATCACACAATCACAATCACACAATCACAATCACACAATCACAATCACACAATCACAATCACACAATCACAATCACACAATCACAATCACACAATCACAATCACACAATCACAATCCCACAATCACAATCCCACAATCACAATCCCACAATCACAATCCCACAATCACAATCCCACAATCACAATCCCACAATCACAATCCCACAATCACAATCCCACAATCACAATCCCACAATCCCACAATCACACCGTCACAATCCCACAATCACGATCACACAATCACGATCACACAATCACAATCACACAATCACAATCACACAATCACACTGTCACAATCCCACAATCACGATCACACAATCACGATCACACAGTCACGATCACACGTTCACGATCACACAATAACAATCACACAATCACAATCACACAATCACGAGCACACAATCACGATCACACAATCACCATCACACAATCACGATCACACAATCACGATCACACAATCACAATCACACAATCACGATCACACAATCACTATCACACAATCACAATCACACAATCACAAACACACAGTCGCGATCACACGACCACGATCACACAATCACGATAACACAATCACGATCACACAATCACGATCACACAATCACGATCACATAATCACGATCACACAGTCACGATCACACGATCGCGATCACACAATAACAATCACACAATCACAATCACACAATCACGAGCACACAATCACGATCACACAATCATCATCACATAATCACGATCACACAATCGCGATCACACAATCACGATCACACTATCACGATCACACAATCACAGTCACAGAATCACAATCACACAATCACAATCACAATCACGATCACACAGTCACAATCACACAATCAGAGTCACACAATCACAATCACACAACCACAATCACACAATCACACAGTCACAATCCGACAATCACGATCACACAATCACGACCACACATTCACGGTCACACAATCGCAATCACACAATCGCAATCACACAATCGCAATCACATAATCACAATCACACAATCGCAATCACACAATCACAATCACACAATCACAATCACACAATCACAATCACACAATCACAATCACACAATCACGATCACACAATCACGTTCACACAATAACAAACACACAGTCGCGATCACTCGATCACGATCACACAATCACGATTACACAGTCACGATCACACAATCACAATCACACAATCACGATCACACAATCACGATCACATAATCACGATCACACAATCACGATCACACAATCACCATCACACAATCACGATCACACAATCACGATCACACAATCACGATCACACAATCACGATCACACAATCACCATCACACAATCACGATCACACAATCACGATCACACAATCACGATCACACAATCACGACCACACAATCACGATCACACAATCACGATCACACAATCACGTTCACACAATCACAAACACACAGTCGCGATCACTCGATCACGATCACACAATCACGATCACACAATCACAATCACGCAATCACAATCACACAATCACAATGACACAATCCCAATCATGCAATCACAATCACACAATCACAATCTCACAATCACAATCACACAATCACAATCACACAATCACAATCACACAATCACAATCACACAATCACAATCACACAATCACAATCACACAATCACAATCACACAATCACAATCACACAATCACAATCACACAATCACAATCACACAATCACAATCACACAATCACAATCCCACAAACACAATCCCACAATCACAATCCCACAATCACAATCCCACAATCACAATCCCACAATCACAATCCCACAATCACAATCCCACAATCACAATCCCACAATCACAATCCCACAATCACAATCCCACAATCACAATCCGACAATCACAATCCCACAATCACAATCCCACAGTCACAATCCCACAATCACGATCACACAATCACGATCACACAATCACAATCACACAATCACAATCACACAATCACACTGTCACAATCCCACAATCACGATCACACAATCACGATCACACAGTCACGATCACACGATCACGATCACACAATAACAATCACACAATCACGAGCACACAATCACGATCACACAATCACCATCACACAATCACGATCACACAATCACGATCACACAATCACAATCACACAATCACGATCACACAATCACTATCACACAATCACAATCACACAATCACAAACACACAGTCGCGATCACACGACCACGATCACACGATCACGATCACACAATCACAATCACACAATCAAGGTCACACAATGACGATCACACCATCACCATCACACAATCACGACCACACAATCACGATCACACAATCACGATCACACAATCACGTTCACACAATCACGTTCACACAATCACAAACACACACTCGCGATCACTCGATCACGATCACACAATCACGATCACACAGTCAAGATCACAAAATCACAATCACACAATCACAATATCACAATCGCAATCACACAATCACAATAACACAATCAGACAATCACACAATCACACAATCACGATCACACTATCACGATCACACAATCACGATAACACAATCACGATCACACAATCACGATCACACAATCACGATCACACAATCACGATCACGCAATCACAATCACGCAATCACAATCACACAATCACAATGACACAACCACAATCATGCAATCACAATCACACAATCACAATCTCACAATCACAATCACACAATCACAATCACACAATCACAATCACACAATCACAATCACACAATCACAATCACACAATCACAATCACACAATCACAATCACACAATCACAATCACACAATCACAATCACACAATCACAATCACACAATCACAATCACACAATCACAATCCCACAATCACAATCCCACAATCACAATCCCACAATCACAATCCCACAATCACAATCCCACAATCACAATCCCACAATCACAATCCCACAATCACAATCCCACAATCACAATCCCACAATCCCACAATCACACCGTCACAATCCCACAATCACGATCACACAATCACGATCACACAATCACAATCACACAATCACAATCACACAATCACACTGTCACAATCCCACAATCACGATCACACAATCACGATCACACAGTCACGATCACACGTTCACGATCACACAATAACAATCACACAATCACAATCACACAATCACGAGCACACAATCACGATCACACAATCACCATCACACAATCACGATCACACAATCACGATCACACAATCACAATCACACAATCACGATCACACAATCACTATCACACAATCACAATCACACAATCACAAACACACAGTCGCGATCACACGACCACGATCACACAATCACGATAACACAATCACGATCACACAATCACGATCACACAATCACGATCACATAATCACGATCACACAGTCACGATCACACGATCGCGATCACACAATAACAATCACACAATCACAATCACACAATCACGAGCACACAATCACGATCACACAATCATCATCACACAATCACGATCACACAATCGCGATCACACAATCACGATCACACTATCACGATCACACAATCACAGTCACAGAATCACAATCACACAATCACAATCACAATCACGATCACACAGTCACAATCACACAATCAGAGTCACACAATCACAATCACACAACCACAATCACACAATCACACAGTCACAATCCGACAATCACGATCACACAAACACGACCACACATTCACGGTCACACAATCGCAATCACACAATCGCAATCACACAATCGCAATCACATAATCACAATCACACAATCGCAATCACACAATCACAATCACACAATCACAATCACACAATCACAATCACACAATCACAATCACACAATCACGATCACACAATCACGTTCACACAATAACAAACACACAGTCGCGATCACTCGATCACGATCACACAATCACGATCACACAGTCACGATCACACAATCACAATCACACAATCACGATCACACAATCACGATCACATAATCACGATCACACAATCACGATCACACAATCACCATCACACAATCACGATCACACAATCACGATCACACAATCACGATCACACAATCACCATCACACAATCACAATCACACAATCAAGGTCACAGAATGACGATCACACAATCACCATCACACAATCACGACCACACAATCACGATCACACAATCACGCTCACACAATCACGATCACACATTCACGTTTACACAATCACAAACACACAGTCGCGATCACACGATCACGATCACACAATCACGATCACACAGTCACGATCACACAATCACAATCACACAATCACGATCACACAATCACCATCACACAATCACGATCACACAATCACGATCACACAATCACGATCAGACTATCACGATCACACAATCACAGTCACACAATCACAATCACACAATCACAATCACAATCACGATCACACAGTCACGATCACACAATCACGATCACACGATCACGATCACACAATCACAATCACACAATCGTTATCACACAATCACGATCACACAATCACCATCACACAATCAAGGCCACACAATGACGATCACACAATCACAATCCCACAATCACAATCCCACAATCACAATCCCACAATCACAATCCGACAATCACAATCCCACAATCACAATCCCACAGTCACAATCCCACAATCACGATCACACAATCACAATCACACAATCAGAGTCACACAATCACAATCACACAACCACAATCACACAATCACACAGTCACAATCCGACAATCACGATCACACAAACACGACCACACATTCACGGTCACACAATCGCAATCACACAATCGCAATCACACAATCGCAATCACATAATCACAATCACACAATCGCAATCACACAATCACAATCACACAATCACAATCACACAATCACGATCACACAATCACGATCACACGATCACGATCACACAATAACAATCACACAATCACGAGCACACAATCACGATCACACAATCACCATCACGCAATCACGATCACACAATCACGATCACACAATCACAATCACACAATCACGATCACACAATC
The DNA here is from genome assembly GCF_050947335.1 of Megachile rotundata. NCBI lineage: Eukaryota > Metazoa > Arthropoda > Insecta > Hymenoptera > Megachilidae > Megachile > Megachile rotundata. The sequence goes on from NC_134993.1 coordinate 661,778, forward strand.
ACTATCACACAATCACAATCACACAATCACAAACACACAGTCGCGATCACACGACCACGATCACACGATCACGATCACACAATCACAATCACACAATCAAGGTCACACAATGACGATCACACCATCACCATCACACAATCACGACCACACAATCACGATCACACAATCACGATCACACAATCACGTTCACACAATCACAAACACACACTCGCGATCACTCGATCACGATCACACAATCACGATCACACAGCCAAGATCACAAAATCACAATCACACAATCACAATATCACAATCGCAATCACACAATCACAATAACACAATCAGACAATCACACAATCACACAATCACGATCACACTATCACGATCACACAATCACGATAACACAATCACGATCACACAATCACGATCACACAATCACGATCACACAATCACGATCACACAATCACAATCACGCAATCACAATCACACAATCACAATGACACAATCACAATCATGCAATCACAATCACACAATCACAATCTCACAATCACAATCACACAATCACAATCACACAATCACAATCACACAATCACAATCACACAATCACAATCACACAATCACAATCACACAATCACAATCACACAATCACAATCACACAATCACAATCCCACAATCACAATCCCACAATCACAATCCCACAATCACAATCCCACAATCACAATCCCACAATCACAATCCCACAATCACAATCCCACAATCACAATCCCACAATCACAATCCCACAATCACAATCCCACAATCCCACAATCACACCGTCACAATCCCACAATCACGATCACACAATCACGATCACACAATCACAATCACACAATCACAATCACACAATCACACTGTCACAATCCCACAATCACGATCACACAATCACGATCACACAGTCACGATCACACGTTCACGATCACACAATAACAATCACACAATCACAATCACACAATCACGAGCACACAATCACGATCACACAATCACCATCACACAATCACGATCACACAATCACGATCACACAATCACAATCACACAATCACCATCACACAATCACTATCACACAATCACAATCACACAATCACAAACACACAGTCGCGATCACACGACCACGATCACACAATCACGATAACACAATCACGATCACACAATCACGATCACACAATCACGATCACATAATCACGATCACACAGTCACGATCACACGATCGCGATCACACAGTCACGATCACACGATCGCGATCACACAATAACAATCACACAATCACAATCACACAATCACGAGCACACAATCACGATCACACAATCATCATCACATAATCACGATCACACAATCGCGATCACACAATCACGATCACAGAATCACAATCACACAATCACAATCACAATCACGATCACACAGTCACAATCACACAATCAGAGTCACACAATCACAATCACACAACCACAATCACACAATCACACAGTCACAATCCGACAATCACGATCACACAATCACGACCACACATTCACGGTCACACAATCGCAATCACACAATCGCAATCACACAATCGCAATCACATAATCACAATCACACAATCGCAATCACACAATCACAATCACACAATCACAATCACACAATCACAATCACACAATCACAATCACACAATCACGATCACACAATCACGTTCACACAATAACAAACACACAGTCGCGATCACTCGATCACGATCACACAATCACGATTACACAGTCACGATCACACAATCACAATCACACAATCACGATCACACAATCACGATCACATAATCACGATCACACAATCACGATCACACAATCACCATCACACAATCACGATCACACAATCACGATCACACAATCACGATCACACAATCACGATCACACAATCACCATCACACAATCACGATCACACAATCACGATCACACAATCACGATCACACAATCACGATCACACAATCACGACCACACAATCACGATCACACAATCACGATCACACAATCACGTTCACACAATCACAAACACACAGTCGCGATCACTCGATCACGATCACACAATCACGATCACACAATCACAATCACGCAATCACAATCACACAATCACAATGACACAATCCCAATCATGCAATCACAATCACACAATCACAATCTCACAATCACAATCACACAATCACAATCACACAATCACAATCACACAATCACAATCACACAATCACAATCCCACAATCACAATCCGACAATCACAATCCCACAATCACAATCCCACAGTCACAATCCCACAATCACGATCACACAATCACGATCACACAATCACAATCACACAATCACAATCACACAATCACAATCACACAATCACACTGTCACAATCCCACAATCACGATCACACAATCACGATCACACAGTCACGATCACACGATCACGATCACACAATAACAATCACACAATCACGAGCACACAATCACGATCACACAATCACCATCACACAATCACGATCACACAATCACGATCACACAATCACAATCACACAATCACGATCACACAATCACTATCACACAATCACAATCACACTATCACAAACACACAGTCGCGATCACACGACCACGATCACACGATCACGATCACACAATCACAATCACACAATCAAGGTCACACAATGACGATCACACCATCACCATCACACAATCACGATCACACAGTCACGATCACACGTTCACGATCACACAATAACAATCACACAATCACAATCACACAATCACGAGCACACAATCACGATCACACAATCACCATCACACAACCACGATCACACAATCACGATCACACAATCACAATCACACAATCACGATCACACAATCACTATCACACAATCACAATCACACAATCACAAACACACAGTCGCGATCACACGACCACGATCACACAATCACGATAACACAATCACGATCACACAATCACGATCACACAATCACGATCACATAATCACGATCACACAGTCACGATCACACGATCGCGATCACACAATAACAATCACACAATCACAATCACACAATCACGAGCACACAATCACGATCACACAATCATCATCACACAATCACGATCACACAATCGCGATCACACAATCACGATCACACTATCACGATCACACAATCACAGTCACAGAATCACAATCACACAATCACAATCACAATCACGATCACACAGTCACAATCACACAATCAGAGTCACACAATCACAATCACACAACCACAATCACACAATCACACAGTCACAATCCGACAATCACGATCACACAAACACGACCACACATTCACGGTCACACAATCGCAATCACACAATCGCAATCACACAATCGCAATCACACAATCACAATCACACAATCGCAATCACACAATCACAATCACACAATCACAATCACACAATCACAATCACACAATCACAATCACACAATCACGATCACACAATCACGTTCACACAATAACAAACACACAGTCGCGATCACTCGATCACGATCACACAATCACGATCACACAGTCACGATCACACAATCACAATCACACAATCACGATCACACAATCACGATCACATAATCACGATCACACAATCACGATCACACAATCACCATCACACAATCACGATCACACAATCACGATCACACAATCACGATCACACAATCACCATCACACAATCACAATCACACAATCAAGGTCACAGAATGACGATCACACAATCACCATCACACAATCACGACCACACAATCACGATCACACAATCACGCTCACACAATCACGATCACACATTCACGTTTACACAATCACAAACACACAGTCGCGATCACACGATTACGATCACACAATCACGATCACACAGTCACGATCACACAATCACAATCACACAATCACGATCACACAATCACCATCACACAATCACGATCACACAATCACGATCACACAATCACGATCACACTATCACGATCACACAATCACAGTCACACAATCACAATCACACAATCACAATCACAATCACGATCACACAGTCACGATCACACAATCACGATCACACGATCACGATCACACAATCACAATCACACAATCGTTATCACACAATCACGATCACACAATCACCATCACACAATCAAGGCCACACAATGACGATCACACAATCACCATCACACAATCACGAGCACACAATCACGATCACACAATCACCATCACACAATCAAGGCCACACAATGACGATCACACAATCACAATCACACAATCACGAGCACACAATCACGATCACACAATCACCATCACACAATCACGATCACACAATCGCGATCACACAATCACGATCACACGATCACGATCACACAATCACAATCACACAATCGTTATCACACAACCACGATCACACAATCACCATCACACAATCAAGGCCACACAATGACGATCACACAATCACCATCACACAATCACAATCACACAATCACGATCACACAATCACGATCACACAATCACGATCACACAATCACGATCACACAATCACGATCACACAATCACGATCACACAATCACGATCACACAATCACGATCACACAATCACGACCACACAATCACGATCACACAATCACGATCACACAATCACGTTCACACAATCACAAACACACAGTCGCGATCACTCGATCACGATCACACAATCACGATCACACAATCACGATCACACAATCACGATCACACAATCACAATGACACAATCCCAATCATGCAATCACAATCACACAATCACAATCTCACAATCACAATCACACAATCACAATCACACAATCACAATCCCACAATCACAATCCCACAATCACAATCCCACAATCACAATCCGACAATCACAATCCCACAATCACAATCCCACAATCACAATCCCACAATCACAATCCCACAATCACAATCCGACAATCACAATCCCACAATCACAATCCCACAGTCACAATCCCACAATCACGATCACACAATCACGATCACACAATCACAATCACACAATCACAATCACACAATCACACTGTCACAATCCCACAATCACGATCACACAATCACGATCACACAGTCACGATCACACGATCACGATCACACAATAACAATCACACAATAACAATCACACAATCACAATCACACAATCACGAGCACACAATCACGATCACACAATCACCATCACACAATCACGATCACACAATCACGATCACACAATCACAATCACACAATCACGATCACACAATCACTATCACACAATCACAATCACACAATCACAAACACACAGTCGCGATCACACGACCACGATCACACGATCACGATCACACAATCACAATCACACAATCAAGGTCACACAATGACGATCACACCATCACCATCACACAATCACGACCACACAATCACGATCACACAATCACGATCACACAATCACGTTCACACAATCACAAACACACACTCGCGATCACTCGATCACGATCACACAATCACGATCACACAGCCAAGATCACAAAATCACAATCACACAATCACAATATCACAATCGCAATCACACAATCACAATAACACAATCAGACAATCACACAATCACACAATCACGATCACACTATCACGATCACACAATCACGATAACACAATCACGATCACACAATCACGATCACACAATCACGATCACACAATCACGATCACACAATCACAATCACGCAATCACAATCACACAATCACAATGACACAATCACAATCATGCAATCACAATCACACAATCACAATCTCACAATCACAATCACACAATCACAATCACACAATCACAATCACACAATCACAATCACACAATCACAATCACACAATCACAATCACACAATCACAATCACACAATCACAATCACACAATCACAATCACACAATCACAATCACACAATCACAATCACACAATCACAATCCCACAATCACAATCGCACAATCACAATCCCACAATCACAATCCGACAATCACAATCCCACAATCACAATCCCACAATCACAATCCCACAATCACAATCCCACAATCACAATCCGACAATCACAATCCCACAATCACAATCCCACAGTCACAATCCCACAATCACGATCACACAATCACAATCCCACAATCACAATCCCACAATCACAATCCCACAATCACAATCCCACAATCACAATCCCACAATCACAATCCCACAATCACAATCCCACAATCACAATCCCACAATCACAATCCCACAATCCCACAATCACACCGTCACAATCCCACAATCACGATCACACAATCACGATCACACAATCACAATCACACAATCACAATCACACAATCACACTGTCACAATCCCACAATCACGATCACACAATCACGATCACACAGTCACGATCACACGTTCTCAATCACACAATAACAATCACACAATCACAATCACACAATCACGAGCACACAATCACGATCACACAATCACCATCACACAATCACGATCACACAATCACGATCACACAATCACAATCACACAATCACGATCACACAATCACTATCACACAATCACAATCACACAATCACAAACACACAGTCGCGATCACACGACCACGATCACACAATCACGATAACACAATCACGATCACACAATCACGATCACACAATCACGATCACATAATCACGATCACACAGTCACGATCACACGATCGCGATCACACAATAACAATCACACAATCACAATCACACAATCACGAGCACACAATCACGATCACACAATCATCATCACACAATCACGATCACACAATCGCGATCACACAATCACGATCACACTATCACGATCACACAATCACAGTCACAGAATCACAATCACACAATCACAATCACAATCACGATCACACAGTCACAATCACACAATCAGAGTCACACAATCACAATCACACAACCACAATCACACAATCACACAGTCACAATCCGACAATCACGATCACACAATCACGACCACACATTCACGGTCACACAATCGCAATCACACAATCGCAATCACACAATCGCAATCACATAATCACAATCACACAATCGCAATCACACAATCACAATCACACAATCACAATCACACAATCACAATCACACAATCACAATCACACAATCACGATCACACAATCACGTTCACACAATAACAAACACACAGTCGCGATCACTCGATCACGATCACACAATCACGATTACACAGTCACGATCACACAATCACAATCACACAATCACGATCACACAATCACGATCACATAATCACGATCACACAATCACGATCACACAATCACCATCACACAATCACGATCACACAATCACGATCACACAATCACGATCACACAATCACGATCACACAATCACCATCACACAATCACGATCACACAATCACGATCACACAATCACGATCACACAATCACGATCACACAATCACGACCACACAATCACGATCACACAATCACGATCACACAATCACGTTCACACAATCACAAACACACAGTCGCGATCACTCGATCACGATCACACAATCACGATCACACAATCACAATCACGCAATCACAATCACACAATCACAATGACACAATCCCAATCATGCAATCACAATCACACAATCACAATCTCACAATCACAATCACACAATCACAATCACACAATCACAATCACACAATCACAATCACACAATCACAATCACACAATCACAATCACACAATCACAATCACACAATCACAATCCCACAATCACAATCCCACAATCACAATCCCACAATCACAATCCCACAATCACAATCCCACAATCACAATCCCACAATCACAATCCCACAATCACAATCCCACAATCACAATCCCACAATCACAATCCGACAATCACAATCCCACAATCACAATCCCACAGTCACAATCCCACAATCACGATCACACAATCACGATCACACAATCACAATCACACAATCACAATCACACAATCACACTGTCACAATCCCACAATCACGATCACACAATCACGATCACACAGTCACGATCACACGATCACGATCACACAATAACAATCACACAATCACGAGCACACAATCACGATCACACAATCACGATCACAATCACGATCACACAGTCACGATCACACAATCACGATCACACGATCACGATCACACAATCACAATCACACAATCGTTATCACACAATCACGATCACACAATCACCATCACACAATCAAGGCCACACAATGACGATCACACAATCACCATCACACAATCACGAGCACACAATCACGATCACACAATCACCATCACACAATCACGATCACACAATCACGATCACACAATCACAATCACACAATCACGATCACACAATCACTATCACACAATCACAATCACACAATCACAAACACACAGTCGCGATCACACGACCACGATCACACGATCACGATCACACAATCACAATCACACAATCAAGGTCACACAATGACGATCACACCATCACCATCACACAATCACGACCACACAATCACGATCACACAATCACGATCACACAATCACGTTCACACAATCACAAACACACACTCGCGATCACTCGATCACGATCACACAATCACGATCACACAGTCAAGATCACACAATCACAATCACACAATCACAATATCACAATCGCAATCACACAATCACAATAACACAATCAGACAATCACACAATCACACAATCACGATCACACTATCACGATCACACAATCACGATAACACAATCACGATCACACAATCACGATCACACAATCACGATCACACAATCACGATCACACAATCACGATCACACAATCACAATCACGCAATCGCAATCACACAATCACAATGACACAATCACAATAATGCAATCACAATCACACAATCAAAATCTCACAATCACAATCACACAATCACAATCACACAATCACAATCACACAATCACAATCACACAATCACAATCACACAATCACAATCACACAATCACAATCCCACAATCACAATCCCACAATCACAATCCCACAATCACAATCCCACAATCCCACAATCACACAGTCACAATCCCACAATCACGATCACACAATCACGATCACACAATGACAATCACACAATCACAATCACACAATCACACTGTCACAATCCCACAATCACGATCACACAATCACGATCACACAGTCACGATCACACGATCACGATCACACAATAACAATCACACAATCACAATCACACAATCACGAGCACACAATCACGATCACACAATCACCATCACACAATCACGATCACACAATCACGATCACACAATCACAATCACACAATCACGATCACACAATCACTATCACACAATCACAATCACACAATCACAAACACACAATCACAAACACACAGTCGCGATCACACGACCACGATCACACGATCACGATCACACAATCACAATCACACAATCAAGGTCACACAATGACGATCACACCATCACCATCACACAGTCACGACCACACAATCACGATCACACAATCACGATCACACAATCACGTTCACACAATCACAAACACACACCCGCGATCACTCGATCACGATCACACAATCACGATCACGCAGTCAAGATCACACAATCACAATCACACAATCACAATATCACAATCGCAATCACACAATCACAATAACACAATCAGACAATCACACAATCACACAATCACACAATCACGATCACACTATCACGATCACACAATCACGATAACACAATCACGATCACACAATCACGATCACACAATCACGATCACACAATCACGATCACACAATCACGTTCACACAATCACAAACACACAGTCGCGATCACTAGATCACGATCACACGATCACGATCACACAACCACAATCACACAATCAAGGTCACACAATGACGATCACACCATCACCATCACACAATCACGACCACACAATCACGATCACACAATTACAATCACACAATCACAATATCACAATCGCAATCACACAATCACAATATCACAATCAGACAATCACACAATCACACAATCACACAATCACGATCACACTATCACGATCACACAATCACGATCACACAATCACGTTCACACAATCACAAACACACAGTCGCGATCACTAGATCACGATCACACGATCACGATCACACAACCACAATCACACAATCAAGGTCACACAATGACGATCACACCATCACCATCACACGATCACGACCACACAATCACGATCACACAATCACAATCACACAATCACAATATCACAATCGCAATCACACAATCACAATATCACAATCAGACAATCACACAATCACACAATCACACAATCACGATCACACAATCACGATCACACAATCACGATTACACAATCACAATCACGCAATCACAATCCCACAATCACAATCACACAATCACAATCATACAATCACAATCACACAATCACAATCTCACAATCACAATCACACAATCACAATCACACAATCACAATCACACAATCACAATCACACAATCACAATCACACAATCACAATCACACAATCACAATCACACAATCACAATCACACAATCACAATCACAATCACACAATCACAATCACACAATCACAATCCCACAATCACAAACCCACAATCACAATCCCACAATCACAATCCCACAATCACACAATCACACAGTCACAATCCCACAATCACGATCACACAATCACGATCACACAATCACAATCACACAATCACAATCACACAATCACACTGTCACAATCCCACAATCACGATCACACAATCACGATCACACAGTCACGATCACACGATCACGATCACACAATAACAATCACACAATCACAATCACACAATCACGCGCACACAATCACGATCACACAATCACCATCACACAATCACGATCACACAATCACGATCACGCAATCACGATCACGCAATCACGATCACACAATCACGATCACACAATCACGATCACACAATCACGATCACACAATCACGATCACACAATCACGATCACACAATCACGATCACACAATCACGATCACACAATCACGATCACACAATCACGATCACACAATCACGATCACACAATCACGATCACACAACCACGATCACACAATCGCCATCACACAATCGCAATCACAAAATCGCAATCACACAATCGCAATCACACAATCGTAATCACACAATCACAATCACACAATTACAATCACACAATCACAATCACACAATCACAATCACACAATCACAATCACACAATCACAATCACACAATCACAATCACACAATCACAATCACACAATCACAATCACACAATCACAATCACACAATCACAATCACACAATCACAATCCCACAATCACAATCACACAATCACACAATCACAATCCCACAATCACAATCCCGCAATCACACAATCACACAGTCACAATCCCACAATCACGATCACACAATCACGATCACACAATCACACAATCACAATCACACAATCACACTGTCACAATCCCACAATCACGATCACACAATCACGATCACACAGTCACGATCACACGATCACGATCACACAATAACAATCACACAATCACAATCACACAATCACGCGCACACAATCGCGATCACACAATCACCATCACACAATCACGATCACACAATCACGATCACACAATCACCATCACGCAATCACGATCACACAATCACGATCACACAATCACGATCACACAATCACGATCACACAATCACGATCACACAATCACGATCACACAATCACGATCACACAATCACGATCACACAATCACGATCACACAATCACGATCACACAATCACGATCACACAATCACGATCACACAATCACGATCACACAATCACGATCACACAATCACGATCACACAATCACGATCACACAACCACGATCACACAATCGCAATCACACAATCGCAATCACAAAATCGCAATCACACAATCGCAATCACACAATCGTTATCACACAATCGCAATCACACAATCGCAATCACACAATCACAATCACACAATCACAATCACACAATCACAATCACACAATCACAATCACACAATCACAATCACACAATCACAATCACACAATCACAATCACACAATCACAATCACACAATCACAATCACACAATCACAATCACACAGTCACAATCACACAGTCACAATCACACAAGCACAATCACACAATCACAATCCCACAATCACAATCACACAATCACAATCCCACAATCACACAATCACACAGTCACAATCCCACAATCACGATCACACAATCACGATCACACAATCACAATCACACAATCACAATCACACAGTCACACTGTCACAATCCCACAATCACGATCACACAATCACGATCACACGATCACGATCACACAATAACAATCACACAATCACAATCACACAATCACGAGCACACAATCACGATCACACAATCACCATCACACAATCACGATCACACAATCACGATCACACAATCACAATCACACAATCACGATCACACAATCACTATCACACAATCACAATCACACAATCACAAACACACAGTCGCGATCACACGACCACGATCTCACGATCACGATCACACAATCACAATCACACAATCACAATCACACAATCAAGGTCACACAATGACGATCACACAATCACCATCACACAATCACGGTCACACAATCACGATCACACAATCACGATCACTCAATCACAATCACAATCACACAATCACAAACACACAGTCGCGATCACACGTTCACGATCACACGATCATGATCACACGATCACGATCACACGATCACGATCACACAATCACAATCACACAATCAAGGCCACACAATGACGATCACACAATCACCATCACACAATCTCGACCACACAATCACGATCACACAATCACGATCACACAATCACGATCACACAATCACCATCACACAATCACGATCACACAATCACGATCACACAATCACGATCACACAATCACCATCACACAATCACAATCACACAATCAAGGTCACACAATGACGATCACACAATCACCATCACACAACCACGACCACACAATCACGACCACACAATCACGCTCACGCAATCACGATCACACAATCACGACCACACAATCACGATCACACAATCACGATCACACAATCACGATCACACAATCACGATCACACAATCACAAACACACAGTCGCGATCACACTATCACGATCACACAATCACAGTCACACAATCACAATCACACAATCACAATCACAATCACGATCACACAGTCACGAACACACCATCACGATCACACAATCAAGGTCACACAATGACGATCACACAATCACCATCACACAATCACGATCAGACAATCACAATCACACAATCACGATCACACAATCACGATCACACAATCACAATCACGCAATCACAAACACACAGTCGCGATCACACGATCATGATCACACAATCACAATCACACAATCAAGGTCACACAATGACGATCACACCATCACCATCACACAATCACGACCACACAATCACGATCACACAATCACGTTCACACAATCACAAACACACAGTCGCGATCACTCGATCACGATCACACGATCACGATCACACAATCACAATCACACAATCAAGGTCACACAATGACGATCACACCATCACCATCACACAATCACGACCACACAATCACGATCACACAATTACAATCACACAATCACAATATCACAATCGCAATCACACAATCACAATATCACAATCAGACAATCACACAATCACACAATCACACAATCACGATCACACTATCACGATCACACAATCACGATCACACAATCACGTTCACACAATCACAAACACACAGTCGCGATCACTAGATCACGATCACACGATCACGATCACACAACCACAATCACACAATCAAGGTCACACAATGACGATCACACCATCACCATCACACGATCACGACCACACAATCACGATCACACAATCACAATCACACAATCACAATATCACAATCGCAATCACACAATCACAATATCACAATCAGACAATCACACAATCACACAATCACACAATCACGATCACACAATCACGATCACACAATCACGATTACACAATCACAATCACGCAATCACAATCCCACAATCACAATCACACAATCACAATCATACAATCACAATCACACAATCACAATCTCACAATCACAATCACACAATCACAATCACACAATCACAATCACACAATCACAATCACACAATCACAATCACACAATCACAATCACACAATCACAATCACACAATCGCAATCACAATCACACAATCACAATCACACAATCACAATCCCACAATCACAAACCCACAATCACAATCCCACAATCACAATCCCACAATCACAATCCCACAATCACACAATCACACAGTCACAATCCCACAATCACGATCACACAATCACGATCACACAATCACAATCACACAATCACAATCACACAATCACACTGTCACAATCCCACAATCACGATCACACAATCACGATCACACAGTCACGATCACACGATCACGATCACACAATAACAATCACACAATCACAATCACACAATCACGCGCACACAATCACGATCACACAATCACCATCACACAATCACGATCACACAATCACGATCACGCAATCACGATCACGCAATCACGATCACACAACCACGATCACACAATCGCCATCACACAATCGCAATCACAAAATCGCAATCACACAATCGCAATCACACAATCGTAATCACACAATCACAATCACACAATTACAATCACACAATCACAATCACACAATCACAATCACACAATCACAATCACACAATCACAATCACACAATCACAATCACACAATCACAATCACACAATCACAATCACACAATCACAATCACACAATCACAATCACACAATCACAATCACACAATCACAATCACACAATCACAATCACACAATCACAATCACACAATCACAATCCCACAATCACAATCACACAATCACACAATCACAATCCCACAATCACAATCCCGCAATCACACAATCACACAGTCACAATCCCACAATCACGATCACACAATCACGATCACACAATCACACAATCACAATCACACAATCACACTGTCACAATCCCACAATCACGATCACACAATCACGATCACACAGTCACGATCACACGATCACGATCACACAATAACAATCACACAATCACAATCACACAATCACGCGCACACAATCGCGATCACACAATCACCATCACACAATCACGATCACACAATCACGATCACACAATCACCATCACGCAATCACGATCACACAATCACGATCACACAATCACGATCACACAATCACGATCACACAATCACGATCACACAATCACGATCACACAATCACGATCACACAATCACGATCACACAATCACGATCACACAATCACGATCACACAATCACGATCACACAATCACGATCACACAATCACGATCACACAATCACGATCACACAATCACGATCACACAATCACGATCACACAATCACGATCACACAACCACGATCACACAATCGCAATCACACAATCGCAATCACAAAATCGCAATCACACAATCGCAATCACACAATCGTTATCACACAATCGCAATCACACAATCGCAATCACACAATCACAATCACACAATCACAATCACACAATCACAATCACACAATCACAATCACACAATCACAATCACACAATCACAATCACACAATCACAATCACACAATCACAATCACACAATCACAATCACACAATCACAATCACACAATCACAATCACACAGTCACAATCACACAGTCACAATCACACAGTCACAATCACACAAGCACAATCACACAATCACAATCCCACAATCACAATCACACAATCACAATCCCACAATCACACAATCACACAGTCACAATCCCACAATCACGATCACACAATCACGATCACACAATCACAATCACACAATCACAATCACACAGTCACACTGTCACAATCCCACAATCACGATCACACAATCACGATCACACGATCACGATCACACAATAACAATCACACAATCACAATCACACAATCACGAGCACACAATCACGATCACACAATCACCATCACACAATCACGATCACACAATCACGATCACACAATCACAATCACACAATCACGATCACACAATCACTATCACACAATCACAATCACACAATCACAAACACACAGTCGCGATCACACGACCACGATCTCACGATCACGATCACACAATCACAATCACACAATCACAATCACACAATCAAGGTCACACAATGACGATCACATAATCACCATCACACAATCACGGTCACACAATCACGATCACACAATCACGATCACTCAATCACAATCACAATCACACAATCACAAACACACAGTCGCGATCACACGTTCACGATCACACGATCATGATCACACGATCACGATCACACGATCACGATCACACAATCACAATCACACAATCAAGGCCACACAATGACGATCACACAATCACCATCACACAATCTCGACCACACAATCACGATCACACAATCACGATCACACAATCACGATCACACAATCACCATCACACAATCACGATCACACAATCACGATCACACAATCACGATCACACAATCACCATCACACAATCACAATCACACAATCAAGGTCACACAATGACGATCACACAATCACCATCACACAACCACGACCACACAATCACGACCACACAATCACGCTCACGCAATCACGATCACACAATCACGACCACACAATCACGATCACACAATCACGATCACACAATCACGATCACACAATCACGATCACACAATCACAAACACACAGTCGCGATCACACTATCACGATCACACAATCACAGTCACACAATCACAATCACACAATCACAATCACAATCACGATCACACAGTCACGAACACACCATCACGATCACACAATCAAGGTCACACAATGACGATCACACAATCACCATCACACAATCACGATCAGACAATCACAATCACACAATCACGATCACACAATCACGATCACACAATCACAATCACGCAATCACAAACACACAGTCGCGATCACACGATCATGATCACACAATCACAATCACACAATCAAGGTCACACAATGACGATCACACCATCACCATCACACAATCACGACCACACAATCACGATCACACAATCACGTTCACACAATCACAAACACACAGTCGCGATCACTCGATCACGATCACACGATCACGATCACACAATCACAATCACACAATCAAGGTCACACAATGACGATCACACCATCACCATCACACAATCACGACCACACAATCACGATCACACAATTACAATCACACAATCACAATATCACAATCGCAATCACACAATCACAATATCACAATCAGACAATCACACAATCACACAATCACACAATCACGATCACACTATCACGATCACACAATCACGATCACACAATCAGGTTCACACAATCACAAACACACAGTCGCGATCACTCGATCACGATCACACGATCACGATCACACAATCACAATCACACAATCAAGGTCACACAATGACGATCACACCATCACCATCACACAATCACGACCACACAATCACGATCACACAATCACAATCACTCAATCACAATATCACAATCGCAATCACACGATCACAATATCACAATCAGACAATCACACAATCACACAATCACACAATCACGATCACACTATCACGATCACACAATCACGATCACACAATCACGATCACACAATCACCATCACACAATCACAATCACACAATCAAGGTCACACAATGACGATCACACAATCACCATCACACAACCACGACCACACAATCACGACCACACAATCACGCTCACGCAATCACGATCACACAATCACGACCACACAATCACGATCACACAATCACGATCACACAATCGCAATCACACAATCGCAATCACACAATCGCAATCACACAATCGCAATCACACAATCACAATCACACAATCACAATCACACAATCACAATCACACAATCACAATCACAATCACGATCACACAGTCACGACCACACGATCACGATCACACGATCATGATCACACAATCACGATCACACAATCACGATCACACAATCACCATCACACAATCACGATCACACAACCACGATCACACAATCGCTATCACACAATCGCTATCACACAATCACGATCACACAATCACGATCACACAATCACGATCACACAATCACGATCGCACAATCACTATCACACAATCACACAATCACACAATCACAATCACACAATCACACAGTCACAATCCCACAATCACGATCACACAATCACAATCACACAATCACAATCACACAATCACAATCACACAATCACGATCACACAATCACAATCACGCAGTCACACTAACACAATCACAATCACAATCACAATCACAATCACGATCACACAGTCACGATCACACGATCACGATCACACGATCACGATCACACAATCACGATCACACAATCACGATCACACAATCGCTATCACACAATCGCTATCACACAATCACAATCACACAATCACGATCACACAATCACCATCACACAATCACCATCACACAATCACGATCACACAATCACGATCACACAATCACGATCAGACTATCACGATCACACAATCACAGTCACACAATCACAATCACACAATCACAATCACAATCACGATCACACAGTCACGACCACACGATCACGATCACACGATCATGATCACACAATCACGATCACACAATCACGATCACACAATCACCATCACACAATCACGATCACACAACCACGATCACACAATCGCTATCACACAATCGCTATCACACAATCACGATCACACAATCACGATCACACAATCACGATCACAATATCACAATCACACAGTCCCACTTTCACAATCACAATCACAATCACAATCACAATCACAATCACGATCACAGAATCACAATCACACACTCACACAATCACAACCACAATCACAATCGCAATCACAATCACAATCACAATCACAATCACAATCACAATCACAATCACAATCACAATCACAATCACAATCACAATCACAATCACAATCACATTCACAATCACACAATCACATCACACAATCACGATCACACAATCACGATCACACAATCACGATCACACAATCACGATCACACAATCACGATCACACAATCACGATCACACAATCACGATCACACAATCACGATCACACAATCACGATCACACAATCACGATCACACAATCACGATCACACAAACACGATCACACAATCACGATCACACAATCACGATCACACAATCACAGTCACACAATCACGATCACACACTCCCAATCACACAATCACAATCACACAATCACGATCACTCAATCACGATCACACAATCACGATCGCACAATCACGATCACACAATCACGATCACACAATCACGATCACACAATCACGATCACACTATCACGATCACACAATCACGGTCACACCATCACGATCACACAATCACGATCACACAATCACTATCACAAAATCACAATCACACAGTCACACAATCACAATCACAATCAGACAATCACAAACACACAATCACGATCACACAATCACGATCACACAATCACGATCACACAATCACAAACACACAGTCGCGATTACACGATCACGATCACACGATCACGATCACACGATCACGATCACACAATCACAATCACACAATCAAGGTCACACAATGACGATCACACCATCACCATCACACAATCACGACCACACAATCACGATCACACAATCGCGATCACACAATCACGATCACAATATCACAATCACACAGTCACACAATCCCAATCACAATAACAATCACAATCACAATCACAATCACAATCACAATCACAATCACAATCACAATCACAATCACAATCACAATCACGATCACACAATCACGATCACACAATCACGATCACACAATCACGATCACACAATCACGATCACACAATCACGATCACACAATCACGATCACACAATCACGATCACACAATCACGATCACACAATCACGATCACACAATCACGATCACACAATCACGATCACACAATCACGATCACACAATCACGATCACACAATCACGATCACACAATCACGATCACACAATCACGATCACACAATCACGTTCACACAATCACAAACACACAATCACGATCACACAATCACGATCACACAATCACGATCACACTATCACGATCACACAATCACAGTCACACAATCACAATCACACAATCACAATCACAATCACGATCACACAGTCACGATCACACAATCACGATCACACGATCACGATCACACAATCACAATCGCACAATCGTTATCACACAATCACGATCACACAATCACGATCACACAGTCACGATCACACAATCACAATCACACAATCACGATCACACAATCACGATCACATAATCACGATCACACAATCACGATCACACAATCACCATCACACAATCACGATCACACAATCACGATCACACAATCACGATCACACAATCACCATCACACAATCACAATCACACAATCAAGGTCACAGAATGACGATCACACAATCACCATCACACAATCACGACCACACAATCACGATCACACAATCACGCTCACACAATCACGATGACACAATCACGTTCACACAATCACAAACACACAGTCGCGATCACACGATCACGATCACACAATCACGATCACACAGTCACGATCACACAATCACAATCACACAATCACGATCACACAATCACCATCACACAATCACGATCACACAATCACGATCACACAATCACGATCACACTATCACGATCACACAATCACAGTCACACAATCACAATCACACAATCACAATCACAATCACGATCACACAGTCACGATCACACAATCACGATCACACGATCACGATCACACAATCACAATCACACAATCGTTATCACACAATCACGATCACACAATCACCATCACACAATCAAGGCCACACAATGACGATCACACAATCACCATCACACAATCACAATCACACAATCACGATCACACAATCACGATCACAACATCACGATCACACAATCACGATCACACAATCACGATCACACAATCACGATCACACAATCACAATCACACAATCACAATTACACAAACACGATCACACAATCACGATCACACAATCACGATCACACAATCACTATCACACAATCACACAATCACACAATCACAATCACACAATCACACAGTCACAATCCTACAATCACGATCACACAATCACAATCACACAATCACAATCACACAATCACGATCACACAATCACAATCACGCAGTCACACTAACACAATCACCATCACAATCACAATCACAATCACGATCACACAGTCACGATCACACGATCGCGATCACACGATCACGATCACACAATCACGATCACACAATCGCTATCACACAATCGCTATCACACAATCACGATCACAAAATCACGATCACAAAATCACGATCACAATATCACAATCACACAGTCCCACAATCACAATCACAATCACAATCACAATCACAATCACAATCACAATCACAATCACAATCACAATCACAATCACAATCACGATCACAGAATCACAATCACACAGTCACACAATCACAATCGCAATCACAATCGCAATCACGATCACGATCACAATCACAATCACAATCACAATCACAATCACAATCACAATCACAATCACAATCACAATCACAATCACAATCACAATCACAATCACAATCACAATCACAATCACAATCACAATCACAATCACAATCACATTCACAATCACACAATCACATCACACAATCACGATCACACAATCACGATCACACAATCACGATCACGCAGTCACACTATCACAATCACAATCACAATCAAAATCACAATCACAATCACAATCACAATCACACAATCACACAATCACAATCCCACAATCACAATCACACAATCACAGTCACACAATCACAATCACACAATCACACAGTCACCATCCCACAATCGCAATCACACAATCACGATCGCACAGTCACGATCACACGATCACGATCACACAATCACAATCACACAATCACAATCACACAATCACGATCACACAATCACCATCACACAATCACCATCACACAATCACGATCACACAATCAAGGTCACACAATGACGATCACACAATCACCATCACACAATCACGATCACACAATCACAATCACACAATCACGATCACACAATCACGATCACAGAATAACAATCACACAATCACGATCACACAATCACGATCACACAATCACGATCACACAATCACTATCACACAATCACACAATCACACAATCACAATCACACAATCACACAGTCACAATCCTACAATCACGATCACACAATCACAATCACACAATCACAATCACACAATCACGATCACACAATCACAATCACGCAGTCACACTAACACAATCACCATCACAATCACAATCACAATCACGATCACACAGTCACGATCACACGATCGCGATCACACGATCACGATCACACAATCACGATCACACAATCGCTATCACACAATCGCTATCACACAATCACGATCACAAAATCACGATCACAAAATCACGATCACAATATCACAATCACACAGTCCCACAATCACAATCACAATCACAATCACAATCACAATCACAATCACAATCACAATCACAATCACAATCACAATCACAATCACGATCACAGAATCACAATCACACAGTCACACAATCACAATCGCAATCACAATCGCAATCACGATCACGATCACAATCACAATCACAATCACAATCACAATCACAATCACAATCACAATCACAATCACAATCACAATCACAATCACAATCACAATCACAATCACAATCACAATCACAATCACAATCACAATCACAATCACATTCACAATCACACAATCACATCACACAATCACGATCACACAATCACGATCACACAATCACGATCACGCAGTCACACTATCACAATCACAATCACAATCAAAATCACAATCACAATCACAATCACAATCACACAATCACACAATCACAATCCCACAATCACAATCACACAATCACAGTCACACAATCACAATCACACAATCACACAGTCACCATCCCACAATCGCAATCACACAATCACGATCGCACAGTCACGATCACACGATCACGATCACACAATCACAATCACACAATCACAATCACACAATCACGATCACACAATCACCATCACACAATCACCATCACACAATCACGATCACACAATCAAGGTCACACAATGACGATCACACAATCACCATCACACAATCACGATCACACAATCACAATCACACAATCACGATCACACAATCACGATCACAGAATAACAATCACACAATCACAAACACACAGTCGCGATCACACGATCACGATCACACGATCACGATCACACAATCACAATCACACAATCAAGGTCACACAATGACGATCACACCATCACCATCACACAATCACGACCACACAATCACGATCACACAATCACGATCACACAATCACGTTCACACAATCACAAACACACAGTCGCGATCACTCGATCACGATCACACAATCACGATCACACAGTCACGATCACACAATCACAATCACACAATCACAATATCACAATCGCAATCACACAATCACAATAACACAATCAGACAATCACACAATCACACAATCACACAATCACACAATCACGATCAGACTATCACGATCACACAATCACGATCACACAATCACGATCACACAATCACGATCACACAATCACGATCACACTATCACGATCAGACAATCACAGTCACACAATCACAATCACACAATCACAATCACAATCACGATCACACAGTCACGATCACACCATCACGATCACACGATCACGATCACACAATCACAATCACACAATCACGATCACACAATCACTATCACACAATCACAATCACACAATCACAATCACACAATCACACTGTCACAATCCCACAATCACGATCACACAATCACGATCACACAGTCACGATCACACGATCACGATCACACAATAACAATCACACAATCACAATCACACAATCACGAGCACACAATCACGATCACACAATCACCATCACACAATCACGATCACACAATCACGATCACACAATCACAATCACACAATCACGATCACACAATCACTATCACACAATCACAATCACACAATCACAAACACACAGTCGCGATCACACGACAACGATCACACGATCACGATCACACAATCACAATCACACAATCAAGGTCACACAATGACGATCACACCATCACCATCACACAATCACGACCACACAATCACGATCACACAATCACGATCACACAATCACGTTCACACAATCACAAACACACACTCGCGATCACTCGATCACGATCACACAATCACGATCACACAGTCAAGATCACAAAATCACAATCACACAATCACAATATCACAATCGCAATCACACAATCACAATAACACAATCAGACAATCACACAATCACACAATCACGATCACACTATCACGATCACACAATCACGATAACACAATCACGATCACACAATCACGATCACACAATCACGATCACACAATCACGATCACACAATCACAATCACGCAATCACAATCACACAATCACAATGACACAATCCCAATCATGCAATCACAATCACACAATCACAATCTCACAATCACAATCACACAATCACAATCACACAATCACAATCACACAATCACAATCACACAATCACAATCACACAATCACAATCACACAATCACAATCACACAATCACAATCACACAATCACAATCCCACAATCACAATCCCACAATCACAATCCCACAATCACAATCCCACAATCACAATCCCACAATCACAATCCCACAATCACAATCCCACAATCACAATCCGACAATCACAATCCCACAATCACAATCCCACAGTCACAATCCCACAATCACGATCACACAATCACGATCACACAATCACAATCACACAATCACAATCACACAATCACACTGTCACAATCCCACAATCACGATCACACAATCACGATCACACAGTCACGATCACACGATCACGATCACACAATAACAATCACACAATCACAATCACACAATCACGAGCATACAATCACGATCACACAATCACCATCACACAATCACGATCACACAATCACGATCACACAATCACAATCACACAATCACGATCACACAATCACTATCACACAATCACAATCACACAATCACAAACACACAGTCGCGATCACACGACCACGATCACACGATCACGATCGCACAATCACAATCACACAATCAAGATCACACAATGACGATCACACCATCACCATCACACAATCACGACCACAAAATCACGATCACACAATCACGATCACACAATCACGTTCACACAATCACAAACACACACTCGCGATCACTCGATCACGATCACACAATCACGATCACACAGTCAAGATCACACAATCACAATCACACAATCACAATATCACAATCGCGATCACACAATCACAATAACACAATCAGACAATCACACAATCACACAATCACGATCACACAATCACAATCACACAATCACGATCACACAATCACTATCACACAATCACGACCACACAATCACGATCACACAATCACGATCACACAATCACGTTCACACAATCACAAACACACACTAGCGATCACTCGATCACGATCACACAATCACGATCACACAGTCAAGATCACAAAATCACAATCACACAATCACAATATCACAATCGCAATCACACAATCACAATAACACAATCAGACAATCACACATTCACACAATCACGATCACACTATCACGATCACACAATCACGATAACACAATCACGATCACACAATCACGATCACACAATCACGATCACACAATCACGATCACACAATCACACAATCACAATGACACAATCACAATCATGCAATCACAATCACACAATCACAATCTCCCAATCACAATCACACAATCACAATCACACAATCACAATCACACAATCACAATCACACAATCCCAATCACACAATCACAATCACACAATCACAATCACACAATCACAATCACACAATCACAATCCCACAATCACAATCCCACAATCACAATCCCACAATCACAATCCCACAATCACAATCCCACAATCACAATCCCACAATCACAATCCCACAATCACAATCCCACAATCACAATCCCACAATCACAATCCCACAATCACAATCCCACAATCACAATCCCACAATCCCACAATCACACAGTCACAATCCCACAATCACGATCACACAATCACGATCACACATTCACAATCACACAATCACAATCACACAATCACACTGTCACAATCCCACAATCACGATCACACAATCACGATCACACAGTCACGATCACACGTTCACGATCACACAATAACAATCACACAATCACAATCACACAATCACGAGCACACAATCACGATCACACAATCACCATCACACAATCACGATCACACAATCACGATCACACAATCACAATCACACAATCACGATCACACAATCACTATCACACAATCACAATCACACAATCACAAACACACAGTCGCGATCTCACGACCACGATCACACAATCACGATAACACAATCACGATCACACAATCACGATCACACAATCACGATCACATAATCACGATCACACAGTCACGATCACATGATCGCGATCACACAATAACAATCACACAATCACAATCACACAATCACGAGCACACAATCACGATCACACAATCACCATCACACAATCACGATCACACGATCACGATCACACAATCACCATCACACAATCACAATCACACAATCACGATCACACAATCACGGTCACACAATCACGATCACACAATCACGATCACACCATCACGGTCACACAATCACGATCACACAATCACGATCACACAATCACGACCACACAATCACGATCACACAATCACGATCACACAATCACGTTCACACAATCACAAACACACAGTCGCGATCACTCGATCACGACCACACAATCACGATCACACAATCACAATCACGCAATCACAATCACACAATCACAATGACACAATCCCAATCATGCAATCACAATCACACAATCACAATCTCACAATCACAATCACACAATCACAATCACACAATCACAATCACACAATCACAATCACACAATCACAATCACACAATCACAATCACACAATCACAATCACACAATCACAATCACACAATCACAATCCCAAAATCACAATCCCACAATCACAATCCCACAATCACAATCCCACAATCACAATCCCACAATCACAATCCCACAATCACAATCCCACAATCACAATCCCACAATCACAATCCCACAATCACAATCCGACAATCACAATCCCACAATCACAATCCCACAGTCACAATCCCACAATCACGATCACACAATCACGATCACACAATCACAATCACACAATCACAATCACACAATCACACTGTCACAATCCCACAATCACGATCACACAACCACGATCACACAGTCACGATCACACGATCACGATCACACAATAACAATCACACAATCACAATCACACAATCACGAGCACACAATCACGATCACACAATCACCATCACACAATCACGATCACACAATCACGATCACACAATCACAATCACACAATCACGATCACACAATCACTATCACACAATCACAATCACACAATCACAAACACACAGTCGCGATCACACGACCACGATCACAGGATCACGATCACACAATCACAATCACACAATCAAGGTCACACAATGACGATCACACCATCACCATCACACAATCACGACCACACAATCACGATCACACAATCACGATCACACAATCACGTTCACACAATCACAAACACACACTCGCGATCACTCGATCACGATCACACAATCACGATCACACAGTCAAGATCACAAAATCACAATCACACAATCACAATATCACAATCGCAATCACACAATCACAATAACACAATCAGGCAATCACACAATCACACAATCACGATCACACTATCACGATCACACAATCACGATAACACAATCACGATCACACAATCACGATCACACAATCACGATCACACAATCACGATCACACAATCACAATCACACAATCACAATGACACAATCACAATCATGCAATCACAATCATGCAATCACAATCTCACAATCACAATCTCACAATCACAATCACACAATCACAATCACACAATCACAATCACACAATCACAATCACACAATCACAATCACACAATCACAATCACACAATCACAATCACACAATCACAATCACACAATCACAATCACACAATCACAATCACACAATCACAATCACACAATCACAATCACACAATCACAATCCCACAACCACAATCCCACAATCACAATCCCACAATCACAATCCCACAATCACAATCCCACAATCACAATCCCACAATCACAATCCCACAATAACAATCCCACAATCACAATCCCACAATCACAATCCCACAATCACAATCCCACAATCCCACAATCACACAGTCACAATCCCACAATCACGATCACACAATCACGATCACACAATCACAATCACACAATCACAATCACACAATCACACTGTCACAATCCCACAATCACGATCACACAATCACGATCACACAGTCACGATCACACGTTCACGATCACACAATAACAATCACACAATCACGATCACACAATCAAGGTCACACAATGACGATCACACAATCACCATCACACAATCACGATCACACAATCACAATCACACAATCACGATCACACAATCACGATCACAGAATAACAATCACACAATCACAAACACACAGTCGCGATCACACGATCACGATCACACAATCACAATCACACAATCAAGGTCACACAATGACGATCACACCATCACCATCACACAATCACGACCACACAATCACGATCACACAATCACGATCACACAATCACGTTCACACAATCACAAACACACAGTCGCGATCACTCGATCACGATCACACAATCACGATCACACAGTCACGATCACACAATCACAGTCACACAATCACAATATCACAATCGCAATCACACAATCACAATAACACAATCAGACAATCACACAATCACACAATCACACAATCACACAATCACGATCAGACTATCACGATCACACAATCACGATCACACAATCACGATCACACAATCACGATCACACAATCACGATCACACTATCACGATCAGACAATCACGATCACACAATCACTATCACACAATCACAATCACACAATCACAATCACACAATCACACTGTCACAATCCCACAATCACGATCACACAATCACGATCACACAGTCACGATCACACGATCACGATCACACAATAACAATCACACAATCACAATCACACAATCACGAGCACACAATCACGATCACACAATCACCATCACACAATCACGATCACACAATCACGATCACACAATCACAATCACACAATCACGATCACACAATCACTATCACACAATCACAATCACACAATCACAAACACACAGTCGCGATCACACGACAACGATCACACGATCACGATCACACAATCACAATCACACAATCAAGGTCACACAATGACGATCACACCATCACCATCACACAATCACGACCACACAATCACGATCACACAATCACGATCACACAATCACGTTCACACAATCACAAACACACACTCGCGATCACTCGATCACGATCACACAATCACGATCACACAGTCAAGATCACAAAATCACAATCACACAATCACAATATCACAATCGCAATCACACAATCACAATAACACAATCAGACAATCACACAATCACACAATCACGATCACACTATCACGATCACACAATCACGATAACACAATCACGATCACACAATCACGATCACACAATCACGATCACACAATCACGATCACACAATCACAATCACGCAATCACAATCACACAATCACAATGACACAATCCCAATCATGCAATCACAATCACACAA
Organism: Megachile rotundata; assembly: GCF_050947335.1. Classification (NCBI taxonomy): domain Eukaryota; kingdom Metazoa; phylum Arthropoda; class Insecta; order Hymenoptera; family Megachilidae; genus Megachile; species Megachile rotundata. Next base: position 691,909 of record NC_134993.1, read on the forward strand.
TCACAATCTCACAATCACAATCACACAATCACAATCACACAATCACAATCACACAATCACAATCACACAATCACAATCACACAATCACAATCACACAATCACAATCACACAATCACAATCACACAATCACAATCACACAATCACAATCACACAATCACAATCACACAGTCACAATCCCACAATCACGATCACACAATCACGATCACACAATCACAATCACACAATCACAATCACACAATCACACTGTCACAATCCCACAATCACGATCACACAATCACGATCACACAGTCACGATCACACGTTCACGATCACACAATAACAATCACACAATCACAATCACACAATCACGAGCACACAATCACGATCACACAATCACCATCACACAATCACGATCACACAATCACGATCACACAATCACAATCACACAATCACGATCACACAATCACTATCACACAATCACAATCACACAATCACAAACACACAGTCGCGATCACACGACCACGATCACACAATCACGATAACACAATCACGATCACACAATCACGATCACACAATCACGATCACATAATCACGATCACACAGTCACGATCACACGATCGCGATCACACAATAACAATCACACAATCACAATCACACAATCACGAGCACACAATCACGATCACACAATCACCATCACACAATCACGATCACACGATCACGATCACACAATTACCATCACACAATCACAATCACACAATCACGATCACACAATCACGATCACACAATCACGATCACACAATCACGATCACACAATCACGATCACACAATCACGATCACACAATCACGATCACACAATCACGATCACACAATCACGACCACACAATCACGATCACACAATCACGATCACACAATCACGTTCACACAATCACAAACACACAGTCGCGATCACTCGATCACGATCACACAATCACGATCACACAATCACAATCACGCAATCACAATCACACAATCACAATGACACAATCCCAATCATGCAATCACAATCACACAATCACAATCTCACAATCACAATCACACAATCACAATCACACAATCACAATCACACAATCACAATCACACAATCACAATCACACAATCACAATCACACAATCACAATCACACAATCACAATCACACAATCACAATCCCAAAATCACAATCCCACAATCACAATCCCACAATCACAATCCCACAATCACAATCCCACAATCACAATCCCACAATCACAATCCCACAATCACAATCCCACAATCACGATCACACAATCACGATCACACAATCACAATCACACAATCGCAATCACACAATCACACTGTCACAATCCCACAATCACGATCACACAATCACGATCACACAGTCACGATCACACGATCACGATCACACAATAACAATCACACAATCACAATCACACAATCACGAGCACACAATCACGATCACACAATCACCATCACACAATCACGATCACACAATCACGATCACACAATCACAATCACACAATCACGATCACACAATCACTATCACACAATCACAATCACACAATCACAAACACACAGTCGCGATCACACGACCACGATCACAGGATCACGATCACACAATCACAATCACACAATCAAGGTCACACAATGACGATCACACCATCACCATCACACAATCACGACCACACAATCACGATCACACAATCACGATCACACAATCACGTTCACACAATCACAAACACACACTCGCGATCACTCGATCACGATCACACAATCACGATCACACAGTCAAGATCACAAAATCACAATCACCCAATCACACAATCACAATATCACAATCGCAATCACGCATTCACAATAACACAATCAGGCAATCACACAATCACACAATCACGATCACACTATCACGATCACACAATCACGATAACACAATCACGATCACACAATCACGATCACACAATCACGATCACACAATCACGATCACACAATCACAATCACGCAATCACAATCACACAATCACAATGACACAATCACAATCATGCAATCACAATCACACAATCACAATCTCACAATCACAATCACACAATCACAATCACACAATCACAATCACACAATCACAATCACACAATCACAATCACACAATCACAATCACACAATCACAATCACACAATCACAATCACACAATCACAATCCCACAATCACAATCCCACAATCACAATCCCACAATCACAATCCCACAATCACAATCCCACAATCACAATCCCACAATCACAAACCCACAATCACAATCCCACAATCACAATCCCACAATCCCACAATCACACAGTCACAATCCCACAATCACGATCACACAATCACGATCACACAATCACAATCACACAATCACAATCACACAATCACACTGTCACAATCCCACAATCACGATCACACAATCACGATCACACAGTCACGATCACACGTTCACGATCACACAATAACAATCACACAATCACAATCACACAATCACGAGCACACAATCACGATCACACAATCACCATCACACAATCACGATCACACAATCACGATCACACAATCACAATCACACAATCACGATCACACAATCACTATCACACAATCACAATCACACAATCACAAACACACAGCCGCGATCACACGACCACGATCACACAATCACGATAACACAATCACGATCACACAATCACGATCACACAATCACGATCACATAATCACGATCACACAGTCACGATCACACGATCGCGATCACACAATAACAATCACACAATCACAATCACACAATCACGAGCACACAATCACGATCACACAATCACCATCACACAATCACGATCACACAATCGCGATCACACAATCACGATCACACTATCACGATCACACAATCACAGTCACAGAATCACAATCACACAATCACAATCACAATCACGATCACACAGTCACAATCACACAATCAGAGTCACACAATCACAATCACACAACCACAATCACACAATCACACAGTCACAATCCGACAATCACGATCACACAATCACGACCACACATTCACGGTCACACAATCGCAATCACACAATCGCAATCACACAATCGCAATCACATAATCACAATCACACAATCGCAATCACACAATCACAATCACACAATCACAAACACACAGTCGCGATCACACGACCACGATCACACAATCACGATAACACAATCACGATCACACAATCACGATCACACAATCACGATCACATAATCACGATCACACAGTCACGATCACACGATCGCGATCACACAATAACAATCACACAATCACAATCACACAATCACGAGCACACAATCACGATCACACAATCACCATCACACAATCACGATCACACAATCGCGATCACACAATCACGATCACACTATCACGATCACACAATCACAGTCACAGAATCACAATCACACAATCACAATCACAATCACGATCACACAGTCACAATCACACAATCAGAGTCACACAATCACAATCACACAACCACAATCACACAATCACACAGTCACAATCCGACAATCACGATCACACAATCACGACCACACATTCACGGTCACACAATCGCAATCACACAATCGCAATCACACAATCGCAATCACATAATCACAATCACACAATCGCAATCACACAATCACAATCACACAATCACAATCACACAATCACAATCACACAATCACAATCACACAATCACGATCACACAATCACGTTCACACAATAACAAACACACAGTCGCGATCACTCGATCACGATCACACAATCACGATCACACAGTCACGATCACACAATCACAATCACACAATCACGATCACACAATCACGATCACATAATCACGATCACACAATCACGATCACACAATCACCATCACACAATCACGATCACACAATCACGATCACACAATCACGGTCACACAATCACCATCACACAATCACAATCACACAATCAAGGTCACAGAATGACGATCACACAATCACCATCACACAATCACGACCACACAATCACGATCACACAATCACGCTCACACAATCACGATCACACAATCACGTTCACACAATCACAAACACACAGTCGCGATCACACGATCACGATCACACAATCACGATCACACAGTCACGATCACACAATCACAATCACACAATCACGATCACACAATCACCATCACACAATCACGATCACACAATCACGATCACACAATCACGATCACACTATCACGATCACACAATCACAGTCACACAATCACAATCACACAATCACAATCACAATCACAATCACGATCACACAGTCACGATCACACATTCACGATCACACGATCACGATCACACAATCACAATCACACAATCGTTATCACACAATCACGATCACACAATCACCATCACACAATCAAGGCCACACAATGACGATCACACAATCACCATCACACAATCACAATCACACAATCACGATCACACAATCACGATCACACAATCACGATCACACAATCACGATCACACAATCACGATCACACAATCACGATCACACAATCACGACCACACAATCACGATCACACAATCACGTTCACACAATCACAAACACACAGTCGCGATCACTCGATCACGATCACACAATCACGATCACACAGTCACGATCACACAATCACAATCACACAATCACAATATCACAATCGCAATCACACAATCACAATAACACAATCAGACAATAACACAATCACACAATCACACAATCACACAATCACGATCAGACTATCACGATCACACAATCACGATCACACAATCACGATCATACAATCACGATCACACTATCACGATCAGGCAATCACAGTCACACAATCACAATCACACAATCACAATCACAATCACGATCACACAGTCGCGATCACACCATCACGATCACACGATCACGATCACACAATCGCAACCACACAATCGTTATCACACAATCACGATCACACAATCACCATCCCACAATCACCATCACACAATCACAATCACACAATCACGATCACACAATCACGATCACACAATCACGATCACACAACCACGATCACACAATCGCAATCACACAATCGCAATCACACAATCACAATCACACAATCACAATCACACAATCACAATCACACAATCACAATCACACAATCACAATCACACAATCACAATCACACAATCACAATCACACAATCACAATCCCACAATCACAATCCCACAATCACAATCCCACAATCACAATCCCACAATCACAATCCCACAATCCCACAATCACACAGTCACAATCCCACTATCACGATAACACAATCACGATCACACAATCACAATCACACCATCACAATCACACAATCACAATCACACAATCACACTGTCACAATCCCACAATCACGATCACACAATCACGATCACACAGTCACGATCACACGATCACGATCACACAATAACAATCACACAATCACAATCACACAATCACGAGCACACAATCACGATCACACAATCACCATCACACAATCACGATCACACAATCACGATCACACAATCACAATCACACAATCACTATCACACAATCACAATCACACAATCACAAACACACAATCACAAACACACAGTCGCGATCACACGACCACGATCACACGATCACGATCACACAATCACAATCACACAATCAAGGTCACACAATGACGATCACACCATCACCATCACACAGTCACGACCACACAATCACGATCACACAATCACGATCACACAATCACGTTCACACAATCACAAACACACACCCGCGATCACTCGATCACGATCACACAATCACGATCACACAGTCAAGATCACACAATCACAATCACACAATCACAATATCACAATCGCAATCACACAATCACAATAACACAATCAGACAATCACACAATCACACAATCACGAACACACTATCACGATCACACAATCACGATAACACAATCACGATCACACAATCACGATCACACAATCACGATCACACAATCACGATCACACAATCACAATCACGCAATCACAATCACACAATCACAATGACACAATCACAATCATGCAATCACAATCACACAATCACAATCTCACAATCACAATCACACAATCACAATCACACAATCACAATCACACAATCACAATCACACAATCACAAACACACAATCACAATCACACAATCACAATCACACAATCACAATCACACAATCACAATCACACAATCACAATCCCACAATCACAATCCCACAATCACAATCCCACAATCACAATCCCACAATCACAATCCCACAATCACAATCCCACAATCACAATCCCACAATCCCACAATCACACCGTCACAATCCCACAATCACGATCACACAATCACGATCACACAATCACAATCACACAATCACAATCACACAATCACACTGTCACAATCCCACAATCACGATCACACAATCACGATCACACAGTCACGATCACACGTTCACGATCACACAATAACAATCACACAATCACAATCACACAATCACGAGCACACAATCACGATCACACAATCACCATCACACAATCACGATCACACAATCACGATCACACAATCACAATCACACAATCACGATCACACAATCACTATCACACAATCACAATCACACAATCACAAACACACAGTCGCGATCACACGACCACGATCACACAATCACGATAACACAATCACGATCACACAATCACGATCACACAATCACGATCACATAATCACGATCACACAGTCACGATCACACGATCGCGATCACACAATAACAATCACACAATCACAATCACACAATCACGAGCACACAATCACGATCACACAATCACGATCACACAATCATCATCACATAATCACGATCACACAATCGCGATCACACAATCACGATCACACTATCACGATCACACAATCACAGTCACAGAATCACAATCACACAATCACAATCACAATCACGATCACACAGTCACAATCACACAATCAGAGTCACACAATCACAATCACACAACCACAATCACACAATCACACAGTCACAATCCGACAATCACGATCACACAATCACGACCACACATTCACGGTCACACAATCGCAATCACACAATCGCAATCACACAATCGCAATCACATAATCACAATCACACAATCGCAATCACACAATCACAATCACACAATCACAATCACACAATCACAATCACACAATCACAATCACACAATCACGATCACACAATCACGTTCACACAATAACAAACACACAGTCGCGATCACTAGATCACGATCACACAATCACGATCACACAGTCACGATCACACAATCACAATCACACAATCACGATCACACAATCACGATCACATAATCACGATCACACAATCACGATCACACAATCACCATCACACAATCACGATCACACAATCACGATCACACAATCACGATCACACGATCACGATCACACAATCGCAATCACACAATCACGATCACACAATCACGATCACACAGTCACGATCACACGATCACGATCACACAATAACAATCACACAATCACAATCACACAATCACGAGCACACAATCACGATCACACAATCACCATCACACAATCACGATCACACAATCACGATCACACAATCACAATCACACAATCACTATCACACAATCACAATCACACAATCACAAACACACAATCACAAACACACAGTCGCGATCACACGACCACGATCACACGATCACGATCACACAATCACAATCACACAATCAAGGTCACACAATGACGATCACACCATCACCATCACACAGTCACGACCACACAATCACGATCACACAATCACGATCACACAATCACGTTCACACAATCACAAACACACACCCGCGATCACTCGATCACGATCACACAATCACGATCACACAGTCAAGATCACACAATCACAATCACACAATCACAATATCACAATCGCAATCACACAATCACAATAACACAATCAGACAATCACACAATCACACAATCACGATCACACTATCACGATCACACAATCACGATAACACAATCACGATCACACAATCACGATCACACAATCACGATCACACAATCACGATCACACAATCACGATCACACAATCACAATCACGCAATCACAATCACACAATCACAATGACACAATCACAATCATGCAATCACAATCACACAATCACAATCTCACAATCACAATCACAAAATCACAATCACACAATCACAATCACACAATCACAATCACACAATCACAATCACACAATCACAATCCCACAATCACAATCCCACAATCACAATCCCACAATCACACAATCACACAGTCACAATCCCACAATCACGATCACACAATCACGATCACACAATCACAATCACAATCATACTGTCACAATCCCACAATCACGATCACACAGTCACGATCACACGATCGCGATCACACAATAACAATCACACAATCACAATCACACAATCACGAGCACACAATCACGATCACACAATCACCATCACACAATCACGATCACACAATCGCGATCACACAATCACGATCACACTATCACGATCACACAATCACAGTCACAGAATCACAATCACACAATCACAATCACAATCACGATCACACAGTCACAATCACACAATCAGAGTCACACAATCACAATCACACAACCACAATCACACAATCACACAGTCACAATCCCACAATCACGATCACACAATCACGACCACACATTCACGGTCACACAATCACAATCCCACAATCACAATCCCACAATCACAATCCCACAGTCACAATCCCACAATCACGATCACACAATCACGATCACACAATCACAATCACACAATCATACTGTCACAATCCCACAATCACGATCACACAGTCACGATCACACGATCGCGATCACACAATAACAATCACACAATCACAATCACACAATCACGAGCACACAATCACGATCACACAATCACCATCACACAATCACGATCACACAATCGCGATCACACAATCACGATCACACTATCACGATCACACAATCACAGTCACAGAATCACAATCACACAATCACAATCACAATCACGATCACACAGTCACAATCACACAATCAGAGTCACACAATCACAATCACACAATCACGAGCACACAATCACGATCACACAATCACCATCACACAATCACGATCACACAATCGCGATCACACAATCACGATCACACGATCACGATCACACAATCACAATCACACAATCGTTATCACACAATCACGATCACACAATCACCATCACACAATCAAGGCCACACAATGACGATCACACAATCACCATCACACAATCACAATCACACAATCACGATCACACAATCACGATCACACAATCACGATCACACAATCACGATCACACAATCACGATCACACAATCACGATCACACAATCACGATCACACAATCACGATCACACAATCACGATCACACAATCACGACCACACAATCACGATCACACAATCACGATCACACAATCACGTTCACACAATCACAAACACACAGTCGCGATCACTCGATCACGATCACACAATCACGATCACACAATCACAATCACGCAATCACAATCACACAATCACAATGACACAATCCCAATCATGCAATCACAATCACACAATCACAATCTCACAATCACAATCACACAATCACAATCACACAATCACAATCACACAATCACAATCACACAATCACAATCACACAATCACAATCACACAATCACAATCACACAATCACAATCACACAATCACAATCCCACAATCACAATCCCACAATCACAATCCCACAATCACAATCCCACAATCACAATCCCACAATCACAATCCCACAATCACAATCCCACAATCACAATCCCACAATCACAATCCGACAATCACAATCCCACAATCACAATCCCACAGTCACAATCCCACAATCACGATCACACAATCACGATCACACAATCACAATCACACAATCACAATCACACAATCACACTGTCACAATCCCACAATCACGATCACACAATCACAATCATGCAATCACAATCACACAATCACAATCTCACAATCACAATCACACAATCACAATCACACAATCACAATCACACAATCACAATCACACAATCACAAACACACAATCACAATCACACAATCACAATCACACAATCACAATCACACAATCACAATCACACAATCACAATCCCACAATCACAATCCCACAATCACAATCCCACAATCACAATCCCACAATCACAATCCCACAATCACAATCCCACAATCACAATCCCACAATCACAATCCCACAATCCCACAATCACACCGTCACAATCCCACAATCACGATCACACAATCACGATCACACAATCACAATCACACAATCACAATCACACAATCACACTGTCACAATCCCACAATCACGATCACACAATCACGATCACACAGTCACGATCACACGTTCACGATCACACAATAACAATCACACAATCACAATCACACAATCACGAGCACACAATCACGATCACACAATCACCATCACACAATCACGATCACACAATCACGATCACACAATCACAATCACACAATCACGATCACACAATCACTATCACACAATCACAATCACACAATCACAAACACACAGTCGCGATCACACGACCACGATCACACAATCACGATAACACAATCACGATCACACAATCACGATCACACAATCACGATCACATAATCACGATCACACAGTCACGATCACACGATCGCGATCACACAATAACAATCACACAATCACAATCACACAATCACGAGCACACAATCACGATCACACAATCACGATCACACAATCATCATCACATAATCACGATCACACAATCGCGATCACACAATCACGATCACACTATCACGATCACACAATCACAGTCACAGAATCACAATCACACAATCACAATCACAATCACGATCACACAGTCACAATCACACAATCAGAGTCACACAATCACAATCACACAACCACAATCACACAATCACACAGTCACAATCCGACAATCACGATCACACAATCACGACCACACATTCACGGTCACACAATCGCAATCACACAATCGCAATCACACAATCGCAATCACATAATCACAATCACACAATCGCAATCACACAATCACAATCACACAATCACAATCACACAATCACAATCACACAATCACAATCACACAATCACGATCACACAATCACGTTCACACAATAACAAACACACAGTCGCGATCACTCGATCACGATCACACAATCACGATCACACAGTCACGATCACACAATCACAATCACACAATCACGATCACACAATCACGATCACATAATCACGATCACACAATCACGATCACACAATCACCATCACACAATCACGATCACACAATCACGATCACACAATCACGATCACACAATCACCATCACACAATCACGATCACACAATCACGATCACACAATCACGATCACACAATCACGATCACACAATCACGACCACACAATCACGATCACACAATCACGATCACACAATCACGTTCACACAATCACAAACACACAGTCGCGATCACTCGATCACGATCACACAATCACGATCACACAATCACAATCACGCAATCACAATCACACAATCACAATGACACAATCCCAATCATGCAATCACAATCACACAATCACGATCACACAATCACGATCACACAATCACGATCACACAATCACCATCACACAATCACGATCACACAATCACGATCACACAATCACGATCACACAATCACGATCACACAATCACGACCACACAATCACGATCACACAATCACGATCACACAATCACGTTCACACAATCACCATCACACAGTCGCGATCACTCGATCACGATCACACAATCACGATCACACAATCACAATCACGCAATCACAATCACACAATCACAATGACACAATCACGATCACACAATCACGATCACACAATCACAATCACACAATCACAATCACACAATCACAATCACACAATCACAATCACACAATCACAATCACACAATCACAATCCCACAATCACAATCCCACAATCACAATCCCACAATCACAATCCCACAATCACAATCCCACAATCACAATCCCACAATCACAATCCCACAATCACAATCCCACAATCACAATCCGACAATCACAATCCCACAATCACAATCCCACAGTCACAATCCCACAATCACGATCACACAATCACGATCACACAATCACAATCACACAATCACAATCACACAATCACACTGTCACAATCCCACAATCACGATCACACAATCACAATCATGCAATCACAATCACACAATCACAATCTCACAATCACAATCACACAATCACAATCACACAATCACAATCACACAATCACAATCACACAATCACAAACACACAATCACAATCACACAATCACAATCACACAATCACAATCACACAATCACAATCACACAATCACAATCCCACAATCACAATCCCACAATCACAATCCCACAATCACAATCCCACAATCACAATCCCACAATCACAATCCCACAATCACAATCCCACAATCACAATCCCACAATCCCACAATCACACCGTCACAATCCCACAATCACGATCACACAATCACGATCACACAATCACAATCACACAATCACAATCACACAATCACACTGTCACAATCCCACAATCACGATCACACAATCACGATCACACAGTCACGATCACACGTTCACGATCACACAATAACAATCACACAATCACAATCACACAAACACGAGCACACAATCACGATCACACAATCACCATCACACAATCACGATCACACAATCACGATCACACAATCACAATCACACAATCACGATCACACAATCACTATCACACAATCACAATCACACAATCACAAACACACAGTCGCGATCACACGACCACGATCACACAATCACGATAACACAATCACGATCACACAATCACGATCACACAATCACGATCACATAATCACGATCACACAGTCACGATCACACGATCGCGATCACACAATAACAATCACACAATCACAATCACACAATCACGAGCACACAATCACGATCACACAATCACGATCACACAATCATCATCACATAATCACGATCACACAATCGCGATCACACAATCACGATCACACTATCACGATCACACAATCACAGTCACAGAATCACAATCACACAATCACAATCACAATCACGATCACACAGTCACAATCACACAGTCACAATCACACAATCAGAGTCACACAATCACAATCACACAACCACAATCACACAATCACACAGTCACAATCCGACAATCACGATCACACAATCACGACCACACATTCACGGTCACACAATCGCAATCACACAATCGCAATCACACAATCGCAATCACATAATCACAATCACACAATCGCAATCACACAATCACAATCACACAATCACAATCACACAATCACAATCACACAATCACAATCACACAATCACGATCACACAATCACGTTCACACAATAACAAACACACAGTCGCGATCACTCGATCACGATCACACAATCACGATCACACAGTCACGATCACACAATCACAATCACACAATCACGATCACACAATCACGATCACATAATCACGATCACACAATCACGATCACACAATCACCATCACACAATCACGATCACACAATCACGATCACACAATCACGATCACACAATCACCATCACACAATCACGATCACACAATCACGATCACACAATCACGATCACACAATCACGATCACACAATCACGACCACACAATCACGATCACACAATCACGATCACACAATCACGTTCACACAATCACAAACACACAGTCGCGATCACTCGATCACGATCACACAATCACGATCACACAATCACAATCACGCAATCACAATCACACAATCACAATGACACAATCCCAATCATGCAATCACAATCACACAATCACAATCTCACAATCACAATCACACAATCACAATCACACAATCACAATCACACAATCACAATCACACAATCACAATCACACAATCACAATCACACAATCACAATCACACAATCACAATCCCACAATCACAATCCCACAATCACAATCCCACAATCACAATCCCACAATCACAATCCCACAATCACAATCCCACAATCACAATCCCACAATCACAATCCCACAATCACAATCCCACAATCACAATCCCACAATCACAATCCGACAATCACAATCCCACAATCACAATCCCACAGTCACAATCCCACAATCACGATCACACAATCACGATCACACAATCACAATCACACAATCACAATTACACAATCACACTGTCACAATCCCACAATCACGATCACACAATCACGATCACACAGTCACGATCACACGATCACGATCACACAATAACAATCACACAATCACAATCACACAATCACGAGCACACAATCACGATCACACAATCACCATCACACAATCACGATCACACAATCACGATCACACAATCACAATCACACAATCACGATCACACAATCACAATCACACAATCACAATCACACAATCACAAACACACAGTCGCGATCACACGACCACGATCACACGATCACGATCACACAATCACAATCACACAATCAAGGTCACACAATGACGATCACACCATCACCATCACACAATCACGACCACACAATCACGATCACACAATCACGATCACACAATCACGTTCACACAATCACAAACACACACTCGCGATCACTCGATCACGATCACACAATCACGATCACACAGTCAAGATCACAAAATCACAATCACACAATCACAATATCACAATCGCAATCACACAATCACAATAACACAATCAGACAATCACACAATCACACAATCACGATCACACTATCACGATCACACAATCACGATAACACAATCACCATCACACAATCACGATCACACGATCACGATCACACAATCACCATCACACAATCACAATCACACAATCACGATCACACAATCACGATCACACAATCACGATCACACAATCACGATCACACCATCACGGTCACACAATCACGATCACACAATCACGATCACACAATCACGACCACACAATCACGATCACACAATCACGATCACACAATCACGTTCACACAATCACAAACACACAGTCGCGATCACTCGATCACGACCACACAATCACGATCACACAATCACAATCACGCAATCACAATCACACAATCACAATGACACAATCCCAATCATGCAATCACAATCACACAATCACAATCTCACAATCACAATCACACAATCACAATCACACAATCACAATCACACAATCACAATCACACAATCACAATCACACAATCACAATCACACAATCACAATCACACAATCACAATCACACAATCACAATCCCAAAATCACAATCCCACAATCACAATCCCACAATCACAATCCCACAATCACAATCCCACAATCACAATCCCACAATCACAATCCCACAATCACAATCCCACAATCACAATCCCACAATCACAATCCGACAATCACAATCCCACAATCACAATCCCACAGTCACAATCCCACAATCACGATCACACAATCACGATCACACAATCACAATCACACAATCACAATCACACAATCACACTGTCACAATCCCACAATCACGATCACACAACCACGATCACACAGTCACGATCACACGATCACGATCACACAATAACAATCACACAATCACAATCACACAATCACGAGCACACAATCACGATCACACAATCACCATCACACAATCACGATCACACAATCACGATCACACAATCACAATCACACAATCACGATCACACAATCACTATCACACAATCACAATCACACAATCACAAACACACAGTCGCGATCACACGACCACGATCACAGGATCACGATCACACAATCACAATCACACAATCAAGGTCACACAATGACGATCACACCATCACCATCACACAATCACGACCACACAATCACGATCACACAATCACGATCACACAATCACGTTCACACAATCACAAACACACACTCGCGATCACTCGATCACGATCACACAATCACGATCACACAGTCAAGATCACAAAATCACAATCACACAATCACAATATCACAATCGCAATCACACAATCACAATAACACAATCAGGCAATCACACAATCACACAATCACGATCACACTATCACGATCACACAATCACGATAACACAATCACGATCACACAATCACGATCACACAATCACGATCACACAATCACGATCACACAATCACAATCACACAATCACAATGACACAATCACAATCATGCAATCACAATCATGCAATCACAATCTCACAATCACAATCTCACAATCACAATCACACAATCACAATCACACAATCACAATCACACAATCACAATCACACAATCACAATCACACAATCACAATCACACAATCACAATCACACAATCACAATCACACAATCACAATCACACAATCACAATCACACAATCACAATCACACAATCACAATCCCACAACCACAATCCCACAATCACAATCCCACAATCACAATCCCACAATCACAATCCCACAATCACAATCCCACAATCACAATCCCACAATAACAATCCCACAATCACAATCCCACAATCACAATCCCACAATCACAATCCCACAATCCCACAATCACACAGTCACAATCCCACAATCACGATCACACAATCACGATCACACAATCACAATCACACAATCACAATCACACAATCACACTGTCACAATCCCACAATCACGATCACACAATCACGATCACACAGTCACGATCACACGTTCACGATCACACAATAACAATCACACAATCACGATCACACAATCAAGGTCACACAATGACGATCACACAATCACCATCACACAATCACGATCACACAATCACAATCACACAATCACGATCACACAATCACGATCACAGAATAACAATCACACAATCACAAACACACAGTCGCGATCACACGATCACGATCACACAATCACAATCACACAATCAATGTCACACAATGACGATCACACCATCACCATCACACAATCACGACCACACAATCACGATCACACAATCACGATCACACAATCACGTTCACACAATCACAAACACACAGTCGCGATCACTCGATCACGATCACACAATCACGATCACACAGTCACGATCACACAATCACAGTCACACAATCACAATATCACAATCGCAATCACACAATCACAATAACACAATCAGACAATCACACAATCACACAATCACACAATCACACAATCACGATCAGACTATCACGATCACACAATCACGATCACACAATCACGATCACACAATCACGATCACACAATCACGATCACACTATCACGATCAGACAATCACGATCACACAATCACTATCACACAATCACAATCACACAATCACAATCACACAATCACACTGTCACAATCCCACAATCACGATCACACAATCACGATCACACAGTCACGATCACACGATCACGATCACACAATAACAATCACACAATCACAATCACACAATCACGAGCACACAATCACGATCACACAATCACCATCACACAATCACGATCACACAATCACGATCACACAATCACAATCACACAATCACGATCACACAATCACTATCACACAATCACAATCACACAATCACAAACACACAGTCGCGATCACACGACAACGATCACACGATCACGATCACACAATCACAATCACACAATCAAGGTCACACAATGACGATCACACCATCACCATCACACAATCACGACCACACAATCACGATCACACAATCACGATCACACAATCACGTTCACACAATCACAAACACACACTCGCGATCACTCGATCACGATCACACAATCACGATCACACAGTCAAGATCACAAAATCACAATCACACAATCACAATATCACAATCGCAATCACACAATCACAATAACACAATCAGACAATCACACAATCACACAATCACGATCACACTATCACGATCACACAATCACGATAACACAATCACGATCACACAATCACGATCACACAATCACGATCACACAATCACGATCACACAATCACAATCACGCAATCACAATCACACAATCACAATGACACAATCCCAATCATGCAATCACAATCACACAATCACAATCTCACAATCACAATCACACAATCACAATCACACAATCACAATCACACAATCACAATCACACAATCACAATCACACAATCACAATCACACAATCACAATCACACAATCACAATCACACAATCACAATCACACAATCACAATCACACAATCACAATCACACAATCACAATCACACAGTCACAATCCCACAATCACGATCACACAATCACGATCACACAATCACAATCACACAATCACAATCACACAATCACACTGTCACAATCCCACAATCACGATCACACAATCACGATCACACAGTCACGATCACACGTTCACGATCACACAATAACAATCACACAATCACAATCACACAATCACGAGCACACAATCACGATCACACAATCACCATCACACAATCACGATCACACAATCACGATCACACAATCACAATCACACAATCACGATCACACAATCACTATCACACAATCACAATCACACAATCACAAACACACAGTCGCGATCACACGACCACGATCACACAATCACGATAACACAATCACGATCACACAATCACGATCACACAATCACGATCACATAATCACGATCACACAGTCACGATCACACGATCGCGATCACACAATAACAATCACACAATCACAATCACACAATCACGAGCACACAATCACGATCACACAATCACCATCACACAATCACGATCACACGATCACGATCACACAATTACCATCACACAATCACAATCACACAATCACGATCACACAATCACGATCACACAATCACGATCACACAATCACGATCACACAATCACGATCACACAATCACGATCACACAATCACGATCACACAATCACGACCACACAATCACGATCACACAATCACGATCACACAATCACGTTCACACAATCACAAACACACAGTCGCGATCACTCGATCACGATCACACAATCACGATCACACAATCACAATCACGCAATCACAATCACACAATCACAATGACACAATCCCAATCATGCAATCACAATCACACAATCACAATCTCACAATCACAATCACACAATCACAATCACACAATCACAATCACACAATCACAATCACACAATCACAATCACACAATCACAATCACACAATCACAATCACACAATCACAATCACACAATCACAATCCCAAAATCACAATCCCACAATCACAATCCCACAATCACAATCCCACAATCACAATCCCACAATCACAATCCCACAATCACAATCCCACAATCACAATCCCACAATCACGATCACACAATCACGATCACACAATCACAATCACACAATCGCAATCACACAATCACACTGTCACAATCCCACAATCACGATCACACAATCACGATCACACAGTCACGATCACACGATCACGATCACACAATAACAATCACACAATCACAATCACACAATCACGAGCACACAATCACGATCACACAATCACCATCACACAATCACGATCACACAATCACGATCACACAATCACAATCACACAATCACGATCACACAATCACTATCACACAATCACAATCACACAATCACAAACACACAGTCGCGATCACACGACCACGATCACAGGATCACGATCACACAATCACAATCACACAATCAAGGTCACACAATGACGATCACACCATCACCATCACACAATCACGACCACACAATCACGATCACACAATCACGATCACACAATCACGTTCACACAATCACAAACACACACTCGCGATCACTCGATCACGATCACACAATCACGATCACACAGTCAAGATCACAAAATCACAATCACCCAATCACACAATCACAATATCACAATCGCAATCACGCATTCACAATAACACAATCAGGCAATCACACAATCACACAATCACGATCACACTATCACGATCACACAATCACGATAACACAATCACGATCACACAATCACGATCACACAATCACGATCACACAATCACGATCACACAATCACAATCACGCAATCACAATCACACAATCACAATGACACAATCACAATCATGCAATCACAATCACACAATCACAATCTCACAATCACAATCACACAATCACAATCACACAATCACAATCACACAATCACAATCACACAATCACAATCACACAATCACAATCACACAATCACAATCACACAATCACAATCACACAATCACAATCCCACAATCACAATCCCACAATCACAATCCCACAATCACAATCCCACAATCACAATCCCACAATCACAATCCCACAATCACAATCCCACAATCACAATCCCACAATCACAATCCCACAATCCCACAATCACACAGTCACAATCCCACAATCACGATCACACAATCACGATCACACAATCACAATCACACAATCACAATCACACAATCACACTGTCACAATCCCACAATCACGATCACACAATCACGATCACACAGTCACGATCACACGTTCACGATCACACAATAACAATCACACAATCACAATCACACAATCACGAGCACACAATCACGATCACACAATCACCATCACACAATCACGATCACACAATCACGATCACACAATCACAATCACACAATCACGATCACACAATCACTATCACACAATCACAATCACACAATCACAAACACACAGCCGCGATCACACGACCACGATCACACAATCACGATAACACAATCACGATCACACAATCACGATCACACAATCACGATCACATAATCACGATCACACAGTCACGATCACACGATCGCGATCACACAATAACAATCACACAATCACAATCACACAATCACGAGCACACAATCACGATCACACAATCACCATCACACAATCACGATCACACAATCGCGATCACACAATCACGATCACACTATCACGATCACACAATCACAGTCACAGAATCACAATCACACAATCACAATCACAATCACGATCACACAGTCACAATCACACAATCAGAGTCACACAATCACAATCACACAACCACAATCACACAATCACACAGTCACAATCCGACAATCACGATCACACAATCACGACCACACATTCACGGTCACACAATCGCAATCACACAATCGCAATCACACAATCGCAATCACATAATCACAATCACACAATCGCAATCACACAATCACAATCACACAATCACAAACACACAGTCGCGATCACACGACCACGATCACACAATCACGATAACACAATCACGATCACACAATCACGATCACACAATCACGATCACATAATCACGATCACACAGTCACGATCACACGATCGCGATCACACAATAACAATCACACAATCACAATCACACAATCACGAGCACACAATCACGATCACACAATCACCATCACACAATCACGATCACACAATCGCGATCACACAATCACGATCACACTATCACGATCACACAATCACAGTCACAGAATCACAATCACACAATCACAATCACAATCACGATCACACAGTCACAATCACACAATCAGAGTCACACAATCACAATCACACAACCACAATCACACAATCACACAGTCACAATCCGACAATCACGATCACACAATCACGACCACACATTCACGGTCACACAATCGCAATCACACAATCGCAATCACACAATCGCAATCACATAATCACAATCACACAATCGCAATCACACAATCACAATCACACAATCACAATCACACAATCACAATCACACAATCACAATCACACAATCACGATCACACAATCACGTTCACACAATAACAAACACACAGTCGCGATCACTCGATCACGATCACACAATCACGATCACACAGTCACGATCACACAATCACAATCACACAATCACGATCACACAATCACGATCACATAATCACGATCACACAATCACGATCACACAATCACCATCACACAATCACGATCACACAATCACGATCACACAATCACGGTCACACAATCACCATCACACAATCACAATCACACAATCAAGGTCACAGAATGACGATCACACAATCACCATCACACAATCACGACCACACAATCACGATCACACAATCACGCTCACACAATCACGATCACACAATCACGTTCACACAATCACAAACACACAGTCGCGATCACACGATCACGATCACACAATCACGATCACACAGTCACGATCACACAATCACAATCACACAATCACGATCACACAATCACCATCACACAATCACGATCACACAATCACGATCACACAATCACGATCACACTATCACGATCACACAATCACAGTCACACAATCACAATCACACAATCACAATCACAATCACAATCACGATCACACAGTCACGATCACACATTCACGATCACACGATCACGATCACACAATCACAATCACACAATCGTTATCACACAATCACGATCACACAATCACCATCACACAATCAAGGCCACACAATGACGATCACACAATCACCATCACACAATCACAATCACACAATCACGATCACACAATCACGATCACACAATCACGATCACACAATCACGATCACACAATCACGATCACACAATCACGATCACACAATCACGACCACACAATCACGATCACACAATCACGTTCACACAATCACAAACACACAGTCGCGATCACTCGATCACGATCACACAATCACGATCACACAGTCACGATCACACAATCACAATCACACAATCACAATATCACAATCGCAATCACACAATCACAATAACACAATCAGACAATAACACAATCACACAATCACACAATCACACAATCACGATCAGACTATCACGATCACACAATCACGATCACACAATCACGATCATACAATCACGATCACACTATCACGATCAGGCAATCACAGTCACACAATCACAATCACACAATCACAATCACAATCACGATCACACAGTCGCGATCACACCATCACGATCACACGATCACGATCACACAATCGCAACCACACAATCGTTATCACACAATCACGATCACACAATCACCATCCCACAATCACCATCACACAATCACAATCACACAATCACGATCACACAATCACGATCACACAATCACGATCACACAACCACGATCACACAATCGCAATCACACAATCGCAATCACACAATCACAATCACACAATCACAATCACACAATCACAATCACACAATCACAATCACACAATCACAATCACACAATCACAATCACACAATCACAATCACACAATCACAATCCCACAATCACAATCCCACAATCACAATCCCACAATCACAATCCCACAATCACAATCCCACAATCACAATCCCACAATCCCACAATCACACAGTCACAATCCCACTATCACGATAACACAATCACGATCACACAATCACAATCACACCATCACAATCACACAATCACAATCACACAATCACACTGTCACAATCCCACAATCACGATCACACAATCACGATCACACAGTCACGATCACACGATCACGATCACACAATAACAATCACACAATCACAATCACACAATCACGAGCACACAATCACGATCACACAATCACCATCACACAATCACGATCACACAATCACGATCACACAATCACAATCACACAATCACTATCACACAATCACAATCACACAATCACAAACACACAATCACAAACACACAGTCGCGATCACACGACCACGATCACACGATCACGATCACACAATCACAATCACACAATCAAGGTCACACAATGACGATCACACCATCACCATCACACAGTCACGACCACACAATCACGATCACACAATCACGATCACACAATCACGTTCACACAATCACAAACACACACCCGCGATCACTCGATCACGATCACACAATCACGATCACACAGTCAAGATCACACAATCACAATCACACAATCACAATATCACAATCGCAATCACACAATCACAATAACACAATCAGACAATCACACAATCACACAATCACGAACACACTATCACGATCACACAATCACGATAACACAATCACGATCACACAATCACGATCACACAATCACGATCACACAATCACGATCACACAATCACAATCACGCAATCACAATCACACAATCACAATGACACAATCACAATCATGCAATCACAATCACACAATCACAATCTCACAATCACAATCACACAATCACAATCACACAATCACAATCACACAATCACAATCACACAATCACAAACACACAATCACAATCACACAATCACAATCACACAATCACAATCACACAATCACAATCACACAATCACAATCCCACAATCACAATCCCACAATCACAATCCCACAATCACAATCCCACAATCACAATCCCACAATCACAATCCCACAATCACAATCCCACAATCCCACAATCACACCGTCACAATCCCACAATCACGATCACACAATCACGATCACACAATCACAATCACACAATCACAATCACACAATCACACTGTCACAATCCCACAATCACGATCACACAATCACGATCACACAGTCACGATCACACGTTCACGATCACACAATAACAATCACACAATCACAATCACACAATCACGAGCACACAATCACGATCACACAATCACCATCACACAATCACGATCACACAATCACGATCACACAATCACAATCACACAATCACGATCACACAATCACTATCACACAATCACAATCACACAATCACAAACACACAGTCGCGATCACACGACCACGATCACACAATCACGATAACACAATCACGATCACACAATCACGATCACACAATCACGATCACATAATCACGATCACACAGTCACGATCACACGATCGCGATCACACAATAACAATCACACAATCACAATCACACAATCACGAGCACACAATCACGATCACACAATCACGATCACACAATCATCATCACATAATCACGATCACACAATCGCGATCACACAATCACGATCACACTATCACGATCACACAATCACAGTCACAGAATCACAATCACACAATCACAATCACAATCACGATCACACAGTCACAATCACACAATCAGAGTCACACAATCACAATCACACAACCACAATCACACAATCACACAGTCACAATCCGACAATCACGATCACACAATCACGACCACACATTCACGGTCACACAATCGCAATCACACAATCGCAATCACACAATCGCAATCACATAATCACAATCACACAATCGCAATCACACAATCACAATCACACAATCACAATCACACAATCACAATCACACAATCACAATCACACAATCACGATCACACAATCACGTTCACACAATAACAAACACACAGTCGCGATCACTAGATCACGATCACACAATCACGATCACACAGTCACGATCACACAATCACAATCACACAATCACGATCACACAATCACGATCACATAATCACGATCACACAATCACGATCACACAATCACCATCACACAATCACGATCACACAATCACGATCACACAATCACGATCACACGATCACGATCACACAATCGCAATCACACAATCACGATCACACAATCACGATCACACAGTCACGATCACACGATCACGATCACACAATAACAATCACACAATCACAATCACACAATCACGAGCACACAATCACGATCACACAATCACCATCACACAATCACGATCACACAATCACGATCACACAATCACAATCACACAATCACTATCACACAATCACAATCACACAATCACAAACACACAATCACAAACACACAGTCGCGATCACACGACCACGATCACACGATCACGATCACACAATCACAATCACACAATCAAGGTCACACAATGACGATCACACCATCACCATCACACAGTCACGACCACACAATCACGATCACACAATCACGATCACACAATCACGTTCACACAATCACAAACACACACCCGCGATCACTCGATCACGATCACACAATCACGATCACACAGTCAAGATCACACAATCACAATCACACAATCACAATATCACAATCGCAATCACACAATCACAATAACACAATCAGACAATCACACAATCACACAATCACGATCACACTATCACGATCACACAATCACGATAACACAATCACGATCACACAATCACGATCACACAATCACGATCACACAATCACGATCACACAATCACGATCACACAATCACAATCACGCAATCACAATCACACAATCACAATGACACAATCACAATCATGCAATCACAATCACACAATCACAATCTCACAATCACAATCACAAAATCACAATCACACAATCACAATCACACAATCACAATCACACAATCACAATCACACAATCACAATCCCACAATCACAATCCCACAATCACAATCCCACAATCACACAATCACACAGTCACAATCCCACAATCACGATCACACAATCACGATCACACAATCACAATCACAATCATACTGTCACAATCCCACAATCACGATCACACAGTCACGATCACACGATCGCGATCACACAATAACAATCACACAATCACAATCACACAATCACGAGCACACAATCACGATCACACAATCACCATCACACAATCACGATCACACAATCGCGATCACACAATCACGATCACACTATCACGATCACACAATCACAGTCACAGAATCACAATCACACAATCACAATCACAATCACGATCACACAGTCACAATCACACAATCAGAGTCACACAATCACAATCACACAACCACAATCACACAATCACACAGTCACAATCCCACAATCACGATCACACAATCACGACCACACATTCACGGTCACACAATCACAATCCCACAATCACAATCCCACAATCACAATCCCACAGTCACAATCCCACAATCACGATCACACAATCACGATCACACAATCACAATCACACAATCATACTGTCACAATCCCACAATCACGATCACACAGTCACGATCACACGATCGCGATCACACAATAACAATCACACAATCACAATCACACAATCACGAGCACACAATCACGATCACACAATCACCATCACACAATCACGATCACACAATCGCGATCACACAATCACGATCACACTATCACGATCACACAATCACAGTCACAGAATCACAATCACACAATCACAATCACAATCACGATCACACAGTCACAATCACACAATCAGAGTCACACAATCACAATCACACAATCACGAGCACACAATCACGATCACACAATCACCATCACACAATCACGATCACACAATCGCGATCACACAATCACGATCACACGATCACGATCACACAATCACAATCACACAATCGTTATCACACAATCACGATCACACAATCACCATCACACAATCAAGGCCACACAATGACGATCACACAATCACCATCACACAATCACAATCACACAATCACGATCACACAATCACGATCACACAATCACGATCACACAATCACGATCACACAATCACGATCACACAATCACGATCACACAATCACGATCACACAATCACGATCACACAATCACGATCACACAATCACGACCACACAATCACGATCACACAATCACGATCACACAATCACGTTCACACAATCACAAACACACAGTCGCGATCACTCGATCACGATCACACAATCACGATCACACAATCACAATCACGCAATCACAATCACACAATCACAATGACACAATCCCAATCATGCAATCACAATCACACAATCACAATCTCACAATCACAATCACACAATCACAATCACACAATCACAATCACACAATCACAATCACACAATCACAATCACACAATCACAATCACACAATCACAATCACACAATCACAATCACACAATCACAATCCCACAATCACAATCCCACAATCACAATCCCACAATCACAATCCCACAATCACAATCCCACAATCACAATCCCACAATCACAATCCCACAATCACAATCCCACAATCACAATCCGACAATCACAATCCCACAATCACAATCCCACAGTCACAATCCCACAATCACGATCACACAATCACGATCACACAATCACAATCACACAATCACAATCACACAATCACACTGTCACAATCCCACAATCACGATCACACAATCACAATCATGCAATCACAATCACACAATCACAATCTCACAATCACAATCACACAATCACAATCACACAATCACAATCACACAATCACAATCACACAATCACAAACACACAATCACAATCACACAATCACAATCACACAATCACAATCACACAATCACAATCACACAATCACAATCCCACAATCACAATCCCACAATCACAATCCCACAATCACAATCCCACAATCACAATCCCACAATCACAATCCCACAATCCCACAATCACACCGTCACAATCCCACAATCACGATCACACAATCACGATCACACAATCACAATCACACAATCACAATCACACAATCACACTGTCACAATCCCACAATCACGATCACACAATCACGATCACACAGTCACGATCACACGTTCACGATCACACAATAACAATCACACAATCACAATCACACAATCACGAGCACACAATCACGATCACACAATCACCATCACACAATCACGATCACACAATCACGATCACACAATCACAATCACACAATCACGATCACACAATCACTATCACACAATCACAATCACACAATCACAAACACACAGTCGCGATCACACGACCACGATCACACAATCACGATAACACAATCACGATCACACAATCACGATCACACAATCACGATCACATAATCACGATCACACAGTCACGATCACACGATCGCGATCACACAATAACAATCACACAATCACAATCACACAATCACGAGCACACAATCACGATCACACAATCACGATCACACAATCATCATCACATAATCACGATCACACAATCGCGATCACACAATCACGATCACACTATCACGATCACACAATCACAGTCACAGAATCACAATCACACAATCACAATCACAATCACGATCACACAGTCACAATCACACAATCAGAGTCACACAATCACAATCACACAACCACAATCACACAATCACACAGTCACAATCCGACAATCACGATCACACAATCACGACCACACATTCACGGTCACACAATCGCAATCACACAATCGCAATCACACAATCGCAATCACATAATCACAATCACACAATCGCAATCACACAATCACAATCACACAATCACAATCACACAATCACAATCACACAATCACAATCACACAATCACGATCACACAATCACGTTCACACAATAACAAACACACAGTCGCGATCACTCGATCACGATCACACAATCACGATCACACAGTCACGATCACACAATCACAATCACACAATCACGATCACACAATCACGATCACATAATCACGATCACACAATCACGATCACACAATCACCATCACACAATCACGATCACACAATCACGATCACACAATCACGATCACACAATCACCATCACACAATCACGATCACACAATCACGATCACACAATCACGATCACACAATCACGATCACACAATCACGACCACACAATCACGATCACACAATCACGATCACACAATCACGTTCACACAATCACAAACACACAGTCGCGATCACTCGATCACGATCACACAATCACGATCACACAATCACAATCACGCAATCACAATCACACAATCACAATGACACAATCCCAATCATGCAATCACAATCACACAATCACGATCACACAATCACGATCACACAATCACGATCACACAATCACCATCACACAATCACGATCACACAATCACGATCACACAATCACGATCACACAATCACGATCACACAATCACGACCACACAATCACGATCACACAATCACGATCACACAATCACGTTCACACAATCACCATCACACAGTCGCGATCACTCGATCACGATCACACAATCACGATCACACAATCACAATCACGCAATCACAATCACACAATCACAATGACACAATCACGATCACACAATCACGATCACACAATCACAATCACACAATCACAATCACACAATCACAATCACACAATCACAATCACACAATCACAATCACACAATCACAATCCCACAATCACAATCCCACAATCACAATCCCACAATCACAATCCCACAATCACAATCCCACAATCACAATCCCACAATCACAATCCCACAATCACAATCCCACAATCACAATCCCACAATCACAATCCGACAATCACAATCCCACAATCACAATCCCACAGTCACAATCCCACAATCACGATCACACAATCACGATCACACAATCACAATCACACAATCACAATCACACAATCACACTGTCACAATCCCACAATCACGATCACACAATCACAATCATGCAATCACAATCACACAATCACAATCTCACAATCACAATCACACAATCACAATCACACAATCACAATCACACAATCACAATCACACAATCACAAACACACAATCACAATCACACAATCACAATCACACAATCACAATCACACAATCACAATCACACAATCACAATCCCACAATCACAATCCCACAATCACAATCCCACAATCACAATCCCACAATCACAATCCCACAATCACAATCCCACAATCACAATCCCACAATCCCACAATCACACCGTCACAATCCCACAATCACGATCACACAATCACGATCACACAATCACAATCACACAATCACAATCACACAATCACACTGTCACAATCCCACAATCACGATCACACAATCACGATCACACAGTCACGATCACACGTTCACGATCACACAATAACAATCACACAATCACAATCACACAAACACGAGCACACAATCACGATCACACAATCACCATCACACAATCACGATCACACAATCACGATCACACAATCACAATCACACAATCACGATCACACAATCACTATCACACAATCACAATCACACAATCACAAACACACAGTCGCGATCACACGACCACGATCACACAATCACGATAACACAATCACGATCACACAATCACGATCACACAATCACGATCACATAATCACGATCACACAGTCACGATCACACGATCGCGATCACACAATAACAATCACACAATCACAATCACACAATCACGAGCACACAATCACGATCACACAATCACGATCACACAATCATCATCACATAATCACGATCACACAATCGCGATCACACAATCACGATCACACTATCACGATCACACAATCACAGTCACAGAATCACAATCACACAATCACAATCACAATCACGATCACACAGTCACAATCACACAATCAGAGTCACACAATCACAATCACACAACCACAATCACACAATCACACAGTCACAATCCGACAATCACGATCACACAATCACGACCACACATTCACGGTCACACAATCGCAATCACACAATCGCAATCACACAATCGCAATCACATAATCACAATCACACAATCGCAATCACACAATCACAATCACACAATCACAATCACACAATCACAATCACACAATCACAATCACACAATCACGATCACACAATCACGTTCACACAATAACAAACACACAGTCGCGATCACTCGATCACGATCACACAATCACGATCACACAGTCACGATCACACAATCACAATCACACAATCACGATCACACAATCACGATCACATAATCACGATCACACAATCACGATCACACAATCACCATCACACAATCACGATCACACAATCACGATCACACAATCACGATCACACAATCACCATCACACAATCACGATCACACAATCACGATCACACAATCACGATCACACAATCACGATCACACAATCACGACCACACAATCACGATCACACAATCACGATCACACAATCACGTTCACACAATCACAAACACACAGTCGCGATCACTCGATCACGATCACACAATCACGATCACACAATCACAATCACGCAATCACAATCACACAATCACAATGACACAATCCCAATCATGCAATCACAATCACACAATCACAATCTCACAATCACAATCACACAATCACAATCACACAATCACAATCACACAATCACAATCACACAATCACAATCACACAATCACAATCACACAATCACAATCACACAATCACAATCCCACAATCACAATCCCACAATCACAATCCCACAATCACAATCCCACAATCACAATCCCACAATCACAATCCCACAATCACAATCCCACAATCACAATCCCACAATCACAATCCCACAATCACAATCCCACAATCACAATCCGACAATCACAATCCCACAATCACAATCCCACAGTCACAATCCCACAATCACGATCACACAATCACGATCACACAATCACAATCACACAATCACAATTACACAATCACACTGTCACAATCCCACAATCACGATCACACAATCACGATCACACAGTCACGATCACACGATCACGATCACACAATAACAATCACACAATCACAATCACACAATCACGAGCACACAATCACGATCACACAATCACCATCACACAATCACGATCACACAATCACGATCACACAATCACAATCACACAATCACGATCACACAATCACAATCACACAATCACAATCACACAATCACAAACACACAGTCGCGATCACACGACCACGATCACACGATCACGATCACACAATCACAATCACACAATCAAGGTCACACAATGACGATCACACCATCACCATCACACAATCACGACCACACAATCACGATCACACAATCACGATCACACAATCACGTTCACACAATCACAAACACACACTCGCGATCACTCGATCACGATCACACAATCACGATCACACAGTCAAGATCACAAAATCACAATCACACAATCACAATATCACAATCGCAATCACACAATCACAATAACACAATCAGACAATCACACAATCACACAATCACGATCACACTATCACGATCACACAATCACGATAACACAATCACGATCACACAATCACGATCACACAATCACGATCACACAATCACGATCACACAATCACAATCACGCAATCACAATCACACAATCACAATGACACAATCACAATCATGCAATCACAATCACACAATCACAATCTCACAATCACAATCACACAATCACAATCACACAATCACAATCACACAATCACAATCACACAATCACAATCACACAATCACAATCACACAATCGCAATCACACAATCACAATCACACAATCACAATCACACAATCACAATCCCACAATCACAATCCCACAATCACAATCCCACAATCACAATCCCACAATCACAATCCCGCAATCACAATCCCACAATCACAATCCCACAATCACAATCCCACAATCCCACAATCACACCGTCACAATCCCACAATCACGATCACACAATCACGATCACACAATCACAATCACACAATCACAATCACACAATCACACTGTCACAATCCCACAATCACGATCACACAATCACGATCACACAGTCACGATCACACGTTCACGATCACACAATAACAATCACACAATCACAATCACACAATCACGAGCACACAATCACGATCACACAATCACCATCACACAATCACGATCACACAATCACGATCACACAATCACAATCACACAATCACAATATCACAATCACAAACACACAGTCGCGATCACACGATCACGATCACACAATCACGATCACACAGTCACGATCACACAATCACAATCACACAATCACGATCACACAATCACCATCACACAATCACGATCACACAATCACGATCACACAATCACGATCACACTATCACGATCACACAATCACAGTCACACAATCACAATCACACAATCACAATCACAATCACGATCACACAGTCACGATCACACAATCACGATCACACGATCACGATCACACAATCACAATCACACAATCGTTATCACACAATCACGATCACACAATCACCATCACACAATCAAGGCCACACAATGACGATCACACAATCACCATCACACAATCACGAGCACACAATCACGATCACACAATCACCATCACACAATCACGATCACACAATCACGATCACACAATCACAATCACACAATCACGATCACACAATCACTATCACACAATCACAATCACACAATCACAAACACACAGTCGCGATCACACGACCA
Organism: Megachile rotundata; assembly: GCF_050947335.1. Classification (NCBI taxonomy): domain Eukaryota; kingdom Metazoa; phylum Arthropoda; class Insecta; order Hymenoptera; family Megachilidae; genus Megachile; species Megachile rotundata. Next base: position 726,178 of record NC_134993.1, read on the forward strand.
CGATCACACGATCACGATCACACAATCACAATCACACAATCAAGGTCACACAATGACGATCACACCATCACCATCACACAATCACGACCACACAATCACGATCACGCAATCACGATCACACAATCACGTTCACACAATCACAAACACACACTCGCGATCACTCGATCACGATCACACAATCACGATCACACAGTCAAGATCACACAATCACAATCACACAATCACAATATCACAATCGCAATCACACAATCACAATAACACAATCAGACAATCACACAATCACACAATCACGATCACACTATCACGACCACACAATCACGATAACACAATCACGATCACACAATCACGATCACACAATCACGATCACACAATCACGATCACAAAATCACAATCACGCAATCGCAATCACACAATCACAATGACACAATCACAATAATGCAATCACAATCACACAATCAAAATCTCACAATCACAATCACACAATCACAATCACACAATCACAATCACACAATCACAATCACACAATCACAATCACACAATCACAATCACACAATCACAATCCCACAATCACAATCCCACAATCACAATCCCACAATCACAATCCCACAATCCCACAATCACACAGTCACAATCCCACAATCACGATCACACAATCACGATCACACAATGACAATCACACAATCACAATCACACAATCACACTGTCACAATCCCACAATCACGATCACACAATCACGATCACACAGTCACGATCACACGATCACGATCACACAATAACAATCACACAATCACAATCACACAATCACGAGCACACAATCACAATCACACAATCACAATCACACAATCACGATCACACAATCACGTTCACACAATAACAAACACACAGTCGCGATCACTCGATCACGATCACACAATCACGATCACACAGTCACGATCACACAATCACAATCACACAATCACGATCACACAATCACGATCACATAATCACGATCACACAATCACGATCACACAATCACCATCACACAATCACGATCACACAATCACGATCACACAATCACGATCACACAATCACCATCACACAATCACGATCACACAATCACGATCACACAATCACGATCACACAATCACGATCACACAATCACGACCACACAATCACGATCACACAATCACGATCACACAATCACGTTCACACAATCACAAACACACAGTCGCGATCACTCGATCACGATCACACAATCACGATCACACAATCACAATCACGCAATCACAATCACACAATCACAATGACACAATCCCAATCATGCAATCACAATCACACAATCACAATCTCACAATCACAATCACACAATCACAATCACACAATCACAATCACACAATCACAATCACACAATCACAATCACACAATCACAATCACACAATCACAATCACACAATCACAATCACACAATCACAATCCCACAATCACAATCCCACAATCACAATCCCACAATCACAATCCCACAATCACAATCCCACAATCACAATCCCACAATCACAATCCCACAATCACAATCCCACAATCACAATCCCACAATCACAATCCCACAATCACAATCCGACAATCACAATCCCACAATCACAATCCCACAGTCACAATCCCACAATCACGATCACACAATCACGATCACACAATCACAATCACACAATCACAATTACACAATCACACTGTCACAATCCCACAATCACGATCACACAATCACGATCACACAGTCACGATCACACGATCACGATCACACAATAACAATCACACAATCACAATCACACAATCACGAGCACACAATCACGATCACACAATCACCATCACACAATCACGATCACACAATCACGATCACACAATCACAATCACACAATCACGATCACACAATCACAATCACACAATCACAATCACACAATCACAAACACACAGTCGCGATCACACGACCACGATCACACGATCACGATCACACAATCACAATCACACAATCAAGGTCACACAATGACGATCACACCATCACCATCACACAATCACGACCACACAATCACGATCACACAATCACGATCACACAATCACGTTCACACAATCACAAACACACACTCGCGATCACTCGATCACGATCACACAATCACGATCACACAGTCAAGATCACAAAATCACAATCACACAATCACAATATCACAATCGCAATCACACAATCACAATAACACAATCAGACAATCACACAATCACACAATCACGATCACACTATCACGATCACACAATCACGATAACACAATCACGATCACACAATCACGATTACACAATCACGATCACACAATCACGATCACACAATCACAATCACGCAATCACAATCACACAATCACAATGACACAATCACAATCATGCAATCACAATCACACAATCACAATCTCACAATCACAATCACACAATCACAATCACACAATCACAATCACACAATCACAATCACACAATCACAATCACACAATCACAATCACACAATCGCAATCACACAATCACAATCACACAATCACAATCACACAATCACAATCCCACAATCACAATCCCACAATCACAATCCCACAATCACAATCCCACAATCACAATCCCGCAATCACAATCCCACAATCACAATCCCACAATCACAATCCCACAATCACAATCCCACAATCCCACAATCACACCGTCACAATCCCACAATCACGATCACACAATCACGATCACACAATCACAATCACACAATCACAATCACACAATCACACTGTCACAATCCCACAATCACGATCACACAATCACGATCACACAGTCACGATCACACGTTCACGATCACACAATAACAATCACACAATCACAATCACACAATCACGAGCACACAATCACGATCACACAATCACCATCACACAATCACGATCACACAATCACGATCACACAATCACAATCACACAATCACAATATCACAATCACAAACACACAGTCGCGATCACACGATCACGATCACACAATCACGATCACACAGTCACGATCACACAATCACAATCACACAATCACGATCACACAATCACCATCACACAATCACGATCACACAATCACGATCACACAATCACGATCACACTATCACGATCACACAATCACAGTCACACAATCACAATCACACAATCACAATCACAATCACGATCACACAGTCACGTTCACACAATCACGATCACACGATCACGATCACACAATCACAATCACACAATCGTTATCACACAATCACGATCACACAATCACCATCACACAATCAAGGCCACACAATGACGATCACACAATCACCATCACACAATCACGAGCACACAATCACGATCACACAATCACCATCACACAATCACGATCACACAATCACGATCACACAATCACAATCACACAATCACGATCACACAATCACTATCTCACAATCACAATCACACAATCACAAACACACAGTCGCGATCACACGACCACGATCACACGATCACGATCACACAATCACAATCACACAATCAAGGTCACACAATGACGATCACACCATCACCATCACACAATCACGACCACACAATCACGATCACGCAATCACGATCACACAATCACGTTCACACAATCACAAACACACACTCGCGATCACTCGATCACGATCACACAATCACGATCACACAGTCAAGATCACACAATCACAATCACACAATCACAATATCACAATCGCAATCACACAATCACAATAACACAATCAGACAATCACACAATCACACAATCACGATCACACTATCACGATCACACAATCACGATAACACAATCACGATCACACAATCACGATCACACAATCACGATCACACAATCACGATCACAAAATCACAATCACGCAATCGCAATCACACAATCACAATGACACAATCACAATAATGCAATCACAATCACACAATCAAAATCTCACAATCACAATCACACAATCACAATCACACAATCACAATCACACAATCACAATCACACAATCACAATCACACAATCACAATCACACAATCACAATCCCACAATCACAATCCCACAATCACAATCCCACAATCACAATCCCACAATCCCACAATCACACAGTCACAATCCCACAATCACGATCACACAATCACGATCACACAATGACAATCACACAATCACAATCACACAATCACACTGTCACAATCCCACAATCACGATCACACAATCACGATCACACAGTCACGATCACACGATCACGATCACACAATAACAATCACACAATCACAATCACACAATCACGAGCACACAATCACGATCACACAATCACCATCACACAATCACGATCACACAATCACGATCACACAATCACAATCACACAATCACGATCACACAATCACTATCACACAATCACAATCACACAATCACAAACACACAATCACAAACACACAGTCGCGATCACACGACCACGATCACACGATCACGATCACACAATCACAATCACACAATCAAGGTCACACAATGACGATCACACCATCACCATCACACAGTCACGACCACACAATCACGATCACACAATCACGATCACACAATCACGTTCACACAATCACAAACACACACCCGCGATCACTCGATCACGATCTCACAATCACGATCACGCAGTCAAGATCACACAATCACAATCACACAATCACAATATCACAATCGCAATCACACAATCACAATAAAACAATCAGACAATCACACAATCACACAATCACGATCACACTATCACGATCACACAATCACGATAACACAATCACGATCACACAATCACGATCACACAATCACGATCACACAATCACGATCACACAATCACGATCACACAGTCACAATCACGCAATCACAATCACACAATCACAATGACACAATCACAATCATGCAATCACAATCACACAATCACAATCTCACAATCACGATCCCACAATCACACAATCACACAGTCACAATCCCACAATCACGATCACACAATCACGATCACACAATCACAATCACACAATCATACTGTCACAATCCCACAATCACGATCACACAGTCACGATCACACGATCGCGATCACACAATAACAATCACACAATCACAATCACACAATCACGAGCACACAATCACGATCACACAATCACCATCACACAATCACGATCACACAATCGCGATCACACAATCACGATCACACTATCACGATCACACAATCACAGTCACAGAATCACAATCACACAATCACAATCACAATCACGATCACACAGTCACAATCACACAATCAGAGTCACACAATCACAATCACACAACCACAATCACACAATCACACAGTCACAATCCCACAATCACGATCACACAATCACGACCACACATTCACGGTCACACAATCACAATCCCACAATCACAATCCCACAATCACAATCCCACAATCACAATCCCACAATCCCACAATCACACAGTCACAATCCCACAATCACGATCACACAATCACGATCACACAGTGACAATCACACAATCACAATCACACAATCACACTGTCACAATCCCACAATCACGATCACACAATCACGATCTCACAGTCACGATCACACGATCACGATCACACAATAACAATCACACAATCACAATCACACAATCACGAGCACACAATCACGATCACACAATCACCATCACACAATCACGATCACACAATCACGATCACACAATCACAATCACACAATCACGATCACACAATCACTATCACACAATCACAATCACACAATCACAATCACACAATCACGAGCACACAATCACGATCACACAATCAGCATCACACAATCACGATCACACAATCACGATCACACAATCACAATCACACAATCACAAACACACAGTCCCGACCACTCGATCACGATCACACAATCACGATCACACAGTCACGATCACACAATCACAATCACACAATCACAATATCACAATCGCAATCACACAATCACAATAACACAATCAGACAATCACACAATCACACATTCACACAATCACACAATCACACAATCACGATCACGCAATCATGATCACACAATCACGATCACACAATCACGATCACACAATCACGATCACACAATCACGATCACACAATCACCATCACACGATCACGATCACACAATCACAATCACACAATCAAGGTCACACAATGACGATCACACCATCACCATCACACAATCACGACCACACAATCACGATCACACAATCACGTTCACACAATCACAAACACACACTCGCGATCACTCGATCACGATCACACAATCACGATCACACAGTCAAGATCACACAATCACAATCACACAATCACAATATCACAATCGCAATCACACAATCACAATAACACAATCAGACAATCACACAATCACACAATCACGATCACACTATCACGATCACACAATCACGATCACACAATCACGATCACACAATCACAATCACGCAATCACAATCACACAATCACAATGACACAATCACAATCATGCAAGCACAATCACACAATCACAATCTCACAATCACAATCACACAATCACAATCACACAATCACAATCACACAATCACAATCACACAATCACAATCACACAATCACAATCACACAATCACAATCCCACAATCACAATCCCACAATCACACAATCACACAGTCACAATCCCACAATCACGATCACACAATCACGATCACACAATCACCATCACACAATCACGATCCCACAATCACGATCACACAATCACGACCACACATTCACGGTCACACAATCACAATCACACAATCACAATCACACAATCACAATAACACATTCAGACAATCACACAGTCACACAATCACGATCACACAATCACGATCACACAATCACGATCACACAATCGCGATCACACAACCACGATCACACAATCACGATCACACAATCGCAATCACACAATCACAATCACACAATCACGATCACACAGTCACGATCACACAATCACGATCACACAGTCACGATCACACAATCAGAATCACACAATCACAATCACACAACCAGAATCACACAATCACACAGTCACAATCCCACAATCACGATCACACAATCACGACCACACAGTCACGATCACACAATCACAATCATACAATCACAATCACACAATCACATTAACACATTCAGACAATCACACAGTCACACAATCACGATCACACAATCACGATCACACAATCACGATCACACAATCACGATCACACAGTCACAATCACACAATCACAATCACACAATCAAAATCACACAATCACAATCACACCATCAAGGTCACACAATGACGATCACACAATCACCATCACACAATCACGATCAGACAATCACAATCACACAATCACGATCACACAATCACGATCACTCAATCACAATCACACAATCACAAACACACAGTCGCGATCACACGATCACGATCACACGACCACGATCACACGATCACGATCACACAATCACAATCACACAATCAAGGCCACACAATGACGATCACACAATCACCATCACACAATCTCGACCACACAATCACGATCACACAATCACGATCACACAATCACGTTCACACAATCACAAACACACAGTCGCGATCACTCGATCACGGTCACACAATCACGATCACACAGTCACGATCACACAATCACAATCGCACAATCACGATCACACAATCACGATCACACAATCACGATCACACAATCACGATCACACAATCACCATCACACAATCACGATCACACAATCACGATCACACAATCACGATCACACAATCACCATCACACAATCACAAGCACACAATCAAGGTCACACAATGACGATCACACAATCACCATCACACAACCACGACCACACAATCACGATCACACAATCACGCTCACGCAATCACGATCACACAATCACGACCACACAATCACGATCACACAATCACGATCACACAATCACAAACACACAGTCGCGATCACACTATCACGATCACACAATCACAGTCACAATCACACAATCACAATCACAATCACGATCACACAGTCACGAACACACCATCACGATCACACAATCAAGGTCACACAATGACGATCACACAATCACCATCACAAAATCACGATCACTCAATCACAATCACACAATCACAAACACACAGTCGCGATCACACGATCACGATCGCACGACCACGATCACACGATCACGATCACACAATCACAATCACACAATCAAGGCCACACAATGACGATCACACAATCACCATCAAACAATCTCGACCACACAATCACGATCACACAATCACAATCACACAATCACGTTCACACAATCACAAACACACAGTCGCGATCACTCGATCACGATCACACAATCACGATCACACAGTCACGATCACACAATCACAATCGCACAATCACGATCACACAATCACGATCACACAATCACGATCACACAATCACGATCACACAATCACCATCACACAATCACAATCACACAATCAAGGTCACACAATGACGATCACACAATCACCATCACACAACCACGACCACACAATCACGACCACACAATCACGCTCACGCAATCACGATCACACAATCACGACCACACAATCACGATCGCACAATCACGATCACACAATCACGATCACACAATCACAAACACACAGTCGCGATCACACTATCACGATCACACCATCACAGTCACACAATCACAATCACACAATCACAATCACAATCACGATCACACAGTCACGAACACACCATCACGATCACACAATCAAGGTCACACAATGACGATCACACAATCACCATCACACAATCACGATCAGACAATCACAATCACACAATCACGATCACACAATCACGATCACACAATCACAATCACACAATCACAAACACACAGTCGCGATCACACGATCACGATCACACAATCACAATCACACAATCAAGGTCACACAATGACGATCACACCATCACCAGCACACAATCACGACCACACAATCACGACCACACAATCACGATCACACAATCACGTTCACACAATCACAAACACACAGTCGCGATCACTCGATCACGATCACACGATCACGATCACACAATCACAATCACACAATCAAGGTCACACAATGACGATCACACCATCACCATCACACAATCACGACCACACAATCACGATCACACAATTACAATCACACAATCACAATATCACAATCGCAATCACACAATCACAATATCACAATCAGACAATCACACAATCACACAATCACACAATCACGATCACACTATCACGATCACACAATCACGATCACACAATCACGTTCACACAATCACAAACACACAGTCGCGATCACTAGATCACGATCACACGATCACGATCACACAACCACAATCACACAATCAAGGTCACACAATGACGATCACACCATCACCATCACACGATCACGACCACACAATCACGATCACACAATCACAATCACACAATCACAATATCACAATCGCAATCACACAATCACAATATCACAATCAGACAATCACACAATCACACAATCACACAATCACGATCACACAATCACGATCACACAATCACGATCACACAATCACAATCACGCAATCACAATCCCACAATCACAATCACACAATCACAATCATACAATCACAATCACACAATCACAATCTCACAATCACAATCACACAATCACAATCACACAATCACAATCACACAATCACAATCACACAATCACAATCACACAATCACAATCACAATCACACAATCACAATCACACAATCACAATCCCACAATCACAATCCCACAATCACAATCCCACAATCACAATCCCACAATCACACAATCACACAGTCACAATCCCACAATCACGATCACACAATCACGATCACACAATCACAATCACACAATCACAATCACACAATCACACTGTCACAATCCCACAATCACGATCACACAATCACGATCACACAGTCACGATCACACGATCACGATCACACAATAACAATCACACAATCACAATCACACAATCACGCGCACACAATCACGATCACACAATCACCATCACACAATCACGATCACACAATCACGATCACGCAATCACGATCACGCAATCACGATCACACAATCACGATCACACAATCACGATCACACAATCACGATCACACAATCACGATCACACAATCACGATCACACAATCACGATCACACAATCACGATCACACAATCACGATCACACAATCACGATCACACAATCACGATCACACAACCACGATCACACAATCGCCATCACACAATCGCAATCACAAAATCGCAATCACACAATCGCAATCACACAATCGTAATCACACAATCACAATCACACAATCACAATCACACAATCACAATCACACAATCACAATCACACAATCACAATCACACAATCACAATGACACAATCACAATCACACAATCACAATCACACAATCACAATCACACAATCACAATCACACAATCACAATCACACAATCACAATCACACAATCACAATCACACAATCACAATCACACAATCACAATCACACAATCACAATCCCACAATCACAATCACACAATCACAATCCCACAATCACAATCCCACAATCACACAATCACACAGTCACAATCCCACAATCACGATCACACAATCACGATCACACAATCACACAATCACAATCACACAATCACACTGTCACAATCCCACAATCACGATCACACAATAACAATCACACAATCACAATCACACAATCACGCGCACACAATCGCGATCACACAATCACCATCACACAATCACGATCACACAATCACGATCACACAATCACCATCACGCAATCACGATCACACAATCACGATCACACAATCACGATCACACAATCACGATCACACAATCACGATCACACAATCACGATCACACAATCACGATCACACAATCACGATCACACAATCACGATCACACAATCACGATCACACAATCACGATCACACAATCACGATCACACAATCACGATCACACAATCACGATCACACAATCACGATCACACAAACACGATCACACAATCGCAATCACACAATCGCAATCACAAAATCGCAATCACACAATCGCAATCACACAATCGTTATCACACAATCGCAATCACACAATCGCAATCACACAATCACAATCACACAATCACAATCACACAATCACAATCACACAATCACAATCACACAATCACAATCACACAATCACAATCACACAATCACAATCACACAATCACAATCACACAATCACAATCACACAATCACAATCACACAGTCACAATCACACAGTCACAATCACACAGTCACAATCACACAGTCACAATCACACAAGCACAATCACACAATCACAATCCCACAATCACAATCACACAATCACAATCCCACAATCACACAATCACACAGTCACAATCCCACAATCACGATCACACAATCACGATCACACAATCACAATCACACAATCACAATCACACAGTCACACTGTCACAATCCCACAATCACGATCACACAATCACGATCACACGATCACGATCACACAATAACAATCACACAATCACAATCACACAATCACAATCACACAATCACAATCACACAATCACGATCACACAATCACGTTCACACAATAACAAACACACAGTCGCGATCACTCGATCACGATCACACAATCACGATCACACAGTCACGATCACACAATCACCATCACACAATCACGATCACACAATCACGATCACACAATCACGATCACACAATCACGATCACACAATCACGACCACACAATCACGATCACACAATCACGATCACACAATCACGTTCACACAATCACAAACACACAGTCGCGATCACTCGATCACGATCACACAATCACGATCACACAATCACAATCACGCAATCACAATCACACAATCACGATCACACAATAACAATCACACAATCACAATCACACAATCACGAGCACACAATCACGATCACACAATCACCATCACACAATCACGATCACACAATCACGATCACACAATCACAATCACACAATCACGATCACACAATCACAATCACACAATCACAATCACACAATCACAAACACACAGTCGCGATCACACGACCACGATCACACGATCACGATCACACAATCACAATCACACAATCAAGGTCACACAATGACGATCACACCATCACCATCACACAATCACGATCACACAATCACTATCACACAATCACAATCACACAATCACAAACACACAATCACAAACACACAGTCGCGATCACACGACCACGATCACACGATCACGATCACACAATCACAATCACACAATCAAGGTCACACAATGACGATCACACCATCACCATCACACAGTCACGACCACACAATCACGATCACACAATCACGATCACACAATCACGTTCACACAATCACAAACACACACCCGCGATCACTCGATCACGATCACACAATCACGATCACGCAGTCAAGATCACACAATCACAATCACACAATCACAATATCACAATCGCAATCACACAATCACAATAAAACAATCAGACAATCACACAATCACACAATCACGATCACACTATCACGATCACACAATCACGATAACACAATCACGATCACACAATCACGATCACACAATCACGATCACACAATCACGATCACACAATCACGATCACACAGTCACAATCACGCAATCACAATCACACAATCACAATGACACAATCACAATCATGCAATCACAATCACACAATCACAATCTCACAATCACGATCCCACAATCACACAATCACACAGTCACAATCCCACAATCACGATCACACAATCACGATCACACAATCACAATCACACAATCATACTGTCACAATCCCACAATCACGATCACACAGTCACGATCACACGATCGCGATCACACAATAACAATCACACAATCACAATCACACAATCACGAGCACACAATCACGATCACACAATCACCATCACACAATCACGATCACACAATCGCGATCACACAATCACGATCACACTATCACGATCACACAATCACAGTCACAGAATCACAATCACACAATCACAATCACAATCACGATCACACAGTCACAATCACACAATCAGAGTCACACAATCACAATCACACAACCACAATCACACAATCACACAGTCACAATCCCACAATCACGATCACACAATCACGACCACACATTCACGGTCACACAATCACAATCCCACAATCACAATCCCACAATCACAATCCCACAATCACAATCCCACAATCCCACAATCACACAGTCACAATCCCACAATCACGATCACACAATCACGATCACACAGTGACAATCACACAATCACAATCACACAATCACACTGTCACAATCCCACAATCACGATCACACAATCACGATCTCACAGTCACGATCACACGATCACGATCACACAATAACAATCACACAATCACAATCACACAATCACGAGCACACAATCACGATCACACAATCACCATCACACAATCACGATCACACAATCACGATCACACAATCACAATCACACAATCACGATCACACAATCACTATCACACAATCACAATCACACAATCACAATCACACTATCACGAGCACACAATCACGATCACACAATCAGCATCACACAATCACGATCACACAATCACGATCACACAATCACAATCACACAATCACAAACACACAGTCCCGACCACTCGATCACGATCACACAATCACGATCACACAGTCACGATCACACAATCACAATCACACAATCACAATATCACAATCGCAATCACACAATCACAATAACACAATCAGACAATCACACAATCACACATTCACACAATCACACAATCACACAATCACGATCACGCAATCATGATCACACAATCACGATCACACAACCACGATCACACAATCACGATCACACAATCACGATCACACAATCACCATCACACGATCACGATCACACAATCACAATCACACAATCGCCATCACACAATCGCAATCACAAAATCGCAATCACACAATCGCAATCACACAATCGTAATCACACAATCACAATCACACAATCACAATCACACAATCACAATCACACAATCACAATCACACAATCACAATGACACAATCACAATCACACAATCACAATCACACAATCACAATCACACAATCACAATCACACAATCACAATCACACAATCACAATCACACAATCACAATCACACAATCACAATCACACAATCACAATCACACAATCACAATCACACAATCACAATCACACAATCACAATCCCACAATCACAATCACACAATCACAATCCCACAATCACAATCCCACAATCACACAATCACACAGTCACAATCCCACAATCACGATCACACAATCACGATCACACAATCACACAATCACAATCACACAATCACACTGTCACAATCCCACAATCACGATCACACAATAACAATCACACAATCACAATCACACAATCACGCGCACACAATCGCGATCACACAATCACCATCACACAATCACGATCACACAATCACGATCACACAATCACCATCACGCAATCACGATCACACAATCACGATCACACAATCACGATCACACAATCACGATCACACAATCACGATCACACAATCACGATCACACAATCACGATCACACAATCACGATCACACAATCACGATCACACAATCACGATCACACAATCACGATCACACAATCACGATCACACAATCACGATCACACAATCACGATCACACAAACACGATCACACAATCGCAATCACACAATCGCAATCACAAAATCGCAATCACACAATCGCAATCACACAATCGTTATCACACAATCGCAATCACACAATCGCAATCACACAATCACAATCACACAATCACAATCACACAATCACAATCACACAGTCACAATCACACAGTCACAATCACACAGTCACAATCACACAAGCACAATCACACAATCACAATCCCACAATCACAATCACACAATCACAATCCCACAATCACACAATCACACAGTCACAATCCCACAATCACGATCACACAATCACGATCACACAATCACAATCACACAATCACAATCACACAGTCACACTGTCACAATCCCACAATCACGATCACACAATCACGATCACACGATCACGATCACACAATAACAATCACACAATCACAATCACACAATCACGAGCACACAATCACGATCACACAATCACCATCACACAATCACGATCACACAATCACGATCACACAATCACAATCACACAATCACGATCACACAATCACTATCACACAATCACAATCACACAATCACAAACACACAGTCGCGATCACACGACCACGATCTCACGATCACGATCACACAATCACAATCACACAATCACAATCACACAATCACAATCACACAATCACAATCACACAATCACAATCACACAATCACAATCACAATCACACAATCACAATCACACAATCACAATCCCACAATCACAATCCCACAATCACAATCCCACAATCACAATCCCACAATCACACAATCACACAGTCACAATCCCACAATCACGATCACACAATCACGATCACACAATCACAATCACACAATCACAATCACACAATCACACTGTCACAATCCCACAATCACGATCACACAATCACGATCACACAGTCACGATCACACGATCACGATCACACAATAACAATCACACAATCACAATCACACAATCACGCGCACACAATCACGATCACACAATCACCATCACACAATCACGATCACGCAATCACGATCACGCAATCACGATCACGCAATCACGATCACACAATCACGATCACACAATCACGATCACACAATCACGATCACACAATCACGATCACACAATCACGATCACACAATCACGATCACACAATCACGATCACACAATCACGATCACACAATCACGATCACACAATCACGATCACACAACCACGATCACACAATCGCCATCACACAATCGCAATCACAAAATCGCAATCACACAATCGCAATCACACAATCGTAATCACACAATCACAATCACACAATCACAATCACACAATCACAATCACACAATCACAATCACACAATCACAATCACACAATCACAATGACACAATCACAATCACACAATCACAATCACACAATCACAATCACACAATCACAATCACACAATCACAATCACACAATCACAATCACACAATCACAATCACACAATCACAATCACACAATCACAATCACACAATCACAATCACACAATCACAATCCCACAATCACAATCACACAATCACAATCCCACAATCACAATCCCACAATCACACAATCACACAGTCACAATCCCACAATCACGATCACACAATCACGATCACACAATCACACAATCACAATCACACAATCACACTGTCACAATCCCACAATCACGATCACACAATAACAATCACACAATCACAATCACACAATCACGCGCACACAATCGCGATCACACAATCACCATCACACAATCACGATCACACAATCACGATCACACAATCACCATCACGCAATCACGATCACACAATCACGATCACACAATCACGATCACACAATCACGATCACACAATCACGATCACACAATCACGATCACACAATCACGATCACACAATCACGATCACACAATCACGATCACACAATCACGATCACACAATCACGATCACACAATCACGATCACACAAACACGATCACACAATCGCGATCACACAATCGCAATCACAAAATCGCAATCACACAATCGCAATCACACAATCGTTATCACACAATCGCAATCACACAATCGCAATCACACAATCACAATCACACAATCACAATCACACAATCACAATCACACAATCACAATCACACAATCACAATCACACAATCACAATCACACAATCACAATCACACAATCACAATCACACAATCACAATCACACAATCACAATCACACAATCACAATCACACAATCACAATCACACAGTCACAATCACACAGTCACAATCACACAGTCACAATCACACAGTCACAATCACACAAGCACAATCACACAATCACAATCCCACAATCACAATCACACAATCACAATCCCACAATCACACAATCACACAGTCACAATCCCACAATCATGATCACACAATCACGATCACACAATCACAATCACACAATCACAATCACACAGTCACACTGTCACAATCCCACAATCACGATCACACAATCACGATCACACGATCACGATCACACAATAACAATCACACAATCACAATCACACAATCACGAGCACACAATCACGATCACACAATCACCATCACACAATCACGATCACACAATCACGATCACACAATCACAATCACACAATCACGATCACACAATCACTATCACACAATCACAATCACACAATCACAAACACACAGTCGCGATCACACGACCACGATCTCACGATCACGATCACACAATCACAATCACACAATCACAATCACACAATCAAGGTCACACAATGACGATCACACAATCACCATCACACAATCACGGTCACACAATCACGATCACACAATCACGATCACTCAATCACAATCACAATCACACAATCACAAACACACAGTCGCGATCACACGTTCACGATCACACGATCACGATCACACGATCACGATCACACGATCACGATCACACAATCACAATCACACAATCAAGGCCACACAATGACGATCACACAATCACCATCACACAATCTCGACCACACAATCACGATCACACAATCACGATCACACAATCACGATCACACAATCACCATCACACAATCACGATCACACAATCACGATCACACAATCACGATCACACAATCACCATCACACAATCACAATCACACAATCAAGGTCACACAATGACGATCACACAATCACCATCACACAACCACGACCACACAATCACGACCACACAATCACGCTCACGCAATCACGATCACACAATCACGACCACACAATCACGATCACACAATCACGATCACACAATCACGATCACACAATCACGAACACACCATCACGATCACACAATCAAGGTCACACAATGACGATCACACAATCACCATCACACAATCACGATCAGACAATCACAATCACACAATCACGATCACACAATCACGATCACACAATCACAATCACGCAATCACAAACACACAGTCGCGATCACACGATCATGATCACACAATCACAATCACACAATCAAGGTCACACAATGACGATCACACCATCACCATCACACAATCACGACCACACAATCACGATCACACAATCACGTTCACACAATCACAAACACACAGTCGCGATCACTCGATCACGATCACACGATCACGATCACACAATCACAATCACACAATCAAGGTCACACAATGACGATCACACCATCACCATCACACAATCACGACCACACAATCACGATCACACAATTACAATCACACAATCACAATATCACAATCGCAATCACACAATCACAATATCACAATCAGACAATCACACAATCACACAATCACACAATCACGATCACACTATCACGATCACACAATCACGATCACACAATCACGTTCACACAATCACAAACACACTGTCGCGATCACTCGATCACGATCACACGATCACGATCACACAATCACAATCACACAATCAAGGTCACACAATGACGATCACACCATCACCATCACACAATCACGACCACACAATCACGATCACACAATCACAATCACTCAATCACAATATCACAATCGCAATCACACGATCACAATATCACAATCAGACAATCACACAATCACACAATCACACAATCACGATCACACTATCACGATCACACAATCACGATCACACAATCACGATCACACAATCACGATCACACAATCACCATCACACAATCACAATCACACAATCAAGGTCACACAATGACGATCACACAATCACCATCACACAACCACGACCACACATTCACGACCACACAATCACGCTCACGCAATCACGATCACACAATCACGACCACACAATCACGATCACACAATCACGATCACACAATCGCAATCACACAATCGCAATCACACAATCGCAATCACACAATCGCAATCACACAATCACAATCACACAATCACAATCACACAATCACAATCACACAATCACAATCACGATCTCGATCACACAATCACAATCACACAATCACACAATCACAATCCCACAATCACAATCACACAATCACAGTCACACAATCACAATCACACAATCACAATCACACAATCACAATCACACAATCACAATCACACAATCACAGTCACACAATCACAGTCACACAATCACAATCACACAATCACAATTACACAAACACGATCACACAATCACGATCACACAATCACGATCGCACAATCACTATCACACAATCACACAATCACACAATCACAATCACACAATCACACAGTCACAATCCCACAATCACGATCACACAATCACAATCACACAATCACAATCACACAATCACAATCACACAATCACGATCACACAATCACAATCACGCAGTCACACTAACACAATCACAATCACAATCACAATCACAATCACGATCACACAGTCACGATCACACGATCACGATCACACGATCACGATCACACAATCACGATCACACAATCACGATCACACAATCGCTATCACACAATCGCTATCACACAATCACAATCACACAATCACGATCACACAATCACCATCACACAATCACCATCACACAATCACGATCACACAATCACGATCACACAATCACGATCAGACTATCACGATCACACAATCACAGTCACACAATCACAATCACACAATCACAATCACAATCACGATCACACAGTCACGACCACACGATCACGATCACACGATCATGATCACACAATCACGATCACACAATCACGATCACACAATCACCATCACACAATCACGATCACACAACCACGATCACACAATCGCTATCACACAATCGCTATCACACAATCACGATCACACAATCACGATCACACAATCACGATCACAATATCACAATCACACAGTCCCACTTTCACAATCACAATCACAATCACAATCACAATCACAATCACGATCACAGAATCACAATCACACACTCACACAATCACAATCACAATCACAATCGCAATCACAATCACAATCACAATCACAATCACAATCACAATCACAATCACAATCACAATCACAATCACAATCACAATCACAATCACAATCACAATCACAATCACAATCACATTCACAATCACACAATCACATCACACAATCACGATCACACAATCACGATCACACAATCACGATCACACAATCACGATCACACAATCACGATCACACAATCACGATCACACAATCACGATCACACAATCACGATCACACAATCACGATCACACAATCACGATCACACAATCACGATCACACAATCACGATCACACAAACACGATCACACAATCACGATCACACAATCACGATCACACAATCACAGTCACACAATCACGATCACACACTCCCAATCACACAATCACAATCACACAATCACGATCACTCAATCACGATCACACAATCACGATCGCACAATCACGATCACACAATCACGATCACACAATCACGATCACACAATCACGATCACACTATCACGATCACACAATCACGGTCACACCATCACGATCACACAATCACGATCACACAATCACTATCACAAAATCACAATCACACAGTCACACAATCACAATCACAATCAGACAATCACAAACACACAATCACGATCACACAATCACGATCACACAATCACGATCACACAATCACAAACACACAGTCGCGATCACACAATCACGATCACACGATCACGATCACACGATCACGATCACACAATCACAATCACACAATCAAGGTCACACAATGACGATCACACCATCACCATCACACAATCACGATCACACAATCACGATCACACAATCGCGATCACACAATCACGATCACAATATCACAATCACACAGTCACACAATCCCAATCACAATAACAATCACAATCACAATCATGATCACACAATCACAATCACACAGTCACACAATCACAATCACAATCACAATCACAATCACAATCACAATCACAATCACAATCACAATCACAATCACGATCACACAATCACGATCACACAATCACGATCACACAATCACGATCACACAATCACGATCACACAATCACGATCACACAATCACGATCACACAATCACGATCACACAATCACGATCACACAATCACGATCACACAATCACGATCACACAATCACGATCACACAATCACGATCACACAATCACGATCACACAATCACGATCACACAATCACGATCACACAATCACGATCACACAATCACAATCAAAATCACAATCACAATCACACAATCACACAATCACACAATCACAATCCCACAATCACAATCACACAATCACAGTCACACAATCACAATCACACAATCACACAGTCACAATCCCACAATCACGATCACACAATCACAATCGCACAGTCACGATCACACGATCACGATCACACAATCACAATCACACAATCACAAACACACAGTCGCGATCACACGATCACGATCTCACGATCACGATCACACTATCACAATCACACAATCAAGGTCACACAATGACGATCACCCAATCACCATCACACAATCACGACCACACAATCACGATCACACAATCACGATCACACAATCACGTTCACACAATCACAAACACACAGTCGCGATCACTCGATCACGATCACACAATCACGATCACACAGTCACGATCACACAATCACAATCACACAATCACAATATCACAATCGCAATCACACAATCACAATAACACAATCAGACAATCACACAATCACACAATCACACAATCACACAATCACGATCAGACTATCACGATCACACAATCACGATCACACAATCACGATCACACAATCACGATCACACTATCACGATCAGACAATCACAGTCACACAATCACAATCACACAATCACAATCACAATCACGATCACACAGTCACGATCACACCATCACGATCACACGATCACGATCACACAATTACAATTACACAATCGTTATCACACAATCACGATCACACAATCACCATCCCACAATCACCATCACACAATCACCGTCACACAATCACGATCACACAATCACAATCACGCAATCACAATCCCACAATCACAATCACAAAATCACAATCATACAATCACAATCACACAACCACAATCTCACAATCACAATCACACAATCACAATCACACAATCACAATCACACAATCACAATCACAATCACACAATCACAATCACACAATCACAATCACACAATCACAATCACACAATCACAATCCCACAATCACAATCCCACAATCACAATCCCACAATCACAATCCCACAATCACAATCCCACAATCACAATCCCACAATCACAATCCCACAATCACACAATCACACAGTCACAATCCCACAATCACGATCACACAATCACGATCACACAATCACAATCACACAATCACGCGCACACAATCACGATCACACAATCACCATCACACAATCACGATCACACAATCACGATCACACAATCACGATCACGCAATCACAAACACACACTCGCGATCACTCGATCACGATCACACAATCACGATCACACAATCACAATCACACAATCACGATCACACAATCACTATCACACAATCACAATCGCACAATCACAAACACACAGTCGCGATCACACGACCACGATCACACGATCACGATCACACAATCACAATCACACAATCAAGGTCACACAATGACGATCACACCATCACCATCACAAAATCACGACCACACAATCACGATCACACAATCACGATCACACAATCACGTTCACACAATCACAAACACACACTCGCGATCACTCGATCACGATCACACAATCACGATCACACAGTCAAGATCACACAATCACAATCACACAATCACAATATCACAATCGCAATCACACAATCACAATAACATAATCAGACAATCACACAATCACACAATCACGATCACACTATCACGATCACACAATCACGATAACACAATCACGATCACACAATCACGATCACACAATCACGATCACACAATCACGATCACACAATCACAATCACGCAATCAGAATCACACAATCACAATGACACAATCACAATCATGCAATCACAATCACACAATCATACTGTCACAATCCCACAATCACGATCACATAATCACGATCACACAGTCACGATCACACGATCGCGATCACACAATAACAATCACACAATCACAATCACACAATCACGAGCACACAATCACGATCACAATCACGATCACAATCACGATCACAATCACGATCACACAGTCACAATCACACAATCAGAGTCACACAATCACAATCACACAACCACAATCACACAATCACACAGTCACAATCCCACAATCACGATCACACAATCACGACCACACATTCACGGTCACACAATTACAATCACACAATCACAATCACACAATCACAATAACACAATCAGACAATCGCACAGTCACACAATCACGATCACACAATCACGATCACACAATCACGATCACACAATCGCGATCACACAATCACGATCACACAGTCACGATCACACATTCACAATCACACAATCACAATCACACAATCAAAATCACACAATCACAATCACACAATCAAGGTCACACAATGACGATCACACAATCACCATCACACAATCACGATCACACAATCACAATCACACAATCACGATCACACAATCACGATCACTCAATCACAATCACACAATCACAAACACACAGTTGCGATCACACGATCACGATCACACGATCACGATCACACGATCACGATCACACAATCACAATCACACAATCAACGCCACACAATGACGATCACACAATCACCATCACACAATCTCGACCACACAATCACGATCACACAATCACGTTCACACAATCACAAACACACAGTCCCGACCACTCGATCACGATCACACAATCACGATCACACAGTCACGATCACACAATCACAATCACACAATCACAATATCACAATCGCAATCACACAATCACAATAACACAATCAGACAATCACACAATCACACAATCACGATCACACAATCATGATCACACAATCACGATCACACAACCACGATCACACAATCACGATCACACAATCACGATCACACAATCACCATCACACAATCACCATCACACAATCACAATCACACAATCAAGGTCACGCAATGACGATCACACAATCACCATCACACAATCACGATCACACAATCACAATCACACAATCACGATCACACAATCACGATCACTCGATCACAATCACACAATCACAAACACACAGTTGCGATCACACGATCACGATCACACGATCACGATCACACGATCACGATCACACGATCACGATCACACGATCACGATCACACGATCACGATCACACAATCGCAATCACACAATCAAGGTCACACAATGACGATCACACCATCACCATCACACAATCACGACCACACAATCACGATCACACAATCGCGATCACACAATCACGATCACAATATCACAATCACACAGTCACACAATCCCAATCACAATAACAATCACAATCACAATCACAATCACAATCATGATCACACAATCACAATCACACAGTCACACAATCACAATCACAATCACAATCACAATCACAATCACAATCACAATCACAGTCACAATCACAATCACAATCACGATCACACAATCACGATCACACAATCACGATCACACAATCACGATCACACAATCACGATCACACAATCACGATCACACAATCACGATCACACAATCACGATCACACAATCACCATCACACAATCACGACCACACAATCACGATCACACAATCACGATCACACAATCACGTTCACACAATCACAAACACACAGTCGCGATCACTCGATCACGATCACACAATCACGATCACACAGTCACGATCACACAATCACAATCACACAATCACAATATCACAATCGCAATCACACAATCACAATAACACAATCAGACAATCACACAATCACACAATCACACAATCACACAATCACGATCAGACTATCACGATCACACAATCACGATCACACAATCACGATCACACAATCACGATCACACTATCACGATCAGACAATCACAGTCACACAATCACAATCACACAATCACAATCACAATCACGATCACACAGTCACGATCACACCATCACGATCACACGATCACGATCACACAATTACAATTACACAATCGTTATCACACAATCACGATCACACAATCACCATCCCACAATCACCATCACACAATCACCGTCACACAATCACGATCACACAATCACAATCACGCAATCACAATCCCACAATCACAATCACAAAATCACAATCATACAATCACAATCACACAACCACAATCTCACAATCACAATCACACAATCACAATCACACAATCACAATCACACAATCACAATCACAATCACACAATCACAATCACACAATCACAATCACACAATCACAATCACACAATCACAATCCCACAATCACAATCCCACAATCACAATCCCACAATCACAATCCCACAATCACAATCCCACAATCACAATCCCACAATCACACAATCACACAGTCACAAT
Organism: Megachile rotundata; assembly: GCF_050947335.1. Lineage (NCBI taxonomy): Eukaryota > Metazoa > Arthropoda > Insecta > Hymenoptera > Megachilidae > Megachile > Megachile rotundata. Next base: position 751,931 of record NC_134993.1, read on the forward strand.
CCCACAATCACGATCACACAATCACGATCACACAATCACAATCACACAATCACGCGCACACAATCACGATCACACAATCACCATCACACAATCACGATCACACAATCACGATCACACAATCACGATCACGCAATCACAAACACACACTCGCGATCACTCGATCACGATCACACAATCACGATCACACAATCACAATCACACAATCACGATCACACAATCACTATCACACAATCACAATCGCACAATCACAAACACACAGTCGCGATCACACGACCACGATCACACGATCACGATCACACAATCACAATCACACAATCAAGGTCACACAATGACGATCACACCATCACCATCACAAAATCACGACCACACAATCACGATCACACAATCACGATCACACAATCACGTTCACACAATCACAAACACACACTCGCGATCACTCGATCACGATCACACAATCACGATCACACAGTCAAGATCACACAATCACAATCACACAATCACAATATCACAATCGCAATCACACAATCACAATAACATAATCAGACAATCACACAATCACACAATCACGATCACACTATCACGATCACACAATCACGATAACACAATCACGATCACACAATCACGATCACACAATCACGATCACACAATCACGATCACACAATCACGATCACACAATCACGATCACACAATCACGATCACACAATCACGATCACACAATCACGATCACACAATCACGATCACACAATCACGATCACACAATCACGATCACACAATCACGATCACACAATCACGATCACACAATCACAATCGCACAGTCACGATCACACGATCACGATCACACAATCACAATCACACAATCACAATCGCACAATCACGATCACACAATCACCATCACACAATCACCATCACACTATCACGATCACACAATCAAGGTCACACAATGACGATCACACAATCACCATCACACAATCACGATCACACAATCACAATCACACAATCACAAACACACAGTCGCGATCACACGATCACGATCACACGATCACGATCACACAATCACAATCACACAATCAAGGTCACACAATGACGATCACCCCATCACCATCACACAATCACGACCACACAATCACGATCACACAATCACGATCACACAATCACGTTCACACAATCACAAACACACAGTCGCGATCACTCGATCACGATCACACAATCACGATCACACAGTCACGATCACACAATCACAATCACACAATCACAATATCACAATCGCAATCACACAATCACAATAACACAATCAGACAATCACACAATCACACAATCACACAATCACACAATCACGATCAGACTATCACGATCACACAATCACGATCACACAATCACGATCACACAATCACGATCACACAATCACGATCACACTATCACGATCAGACAATCACAGTCACACAATCACAATCACACAATCACAATCACAATCACGATCACACAGTCACGATCACACCATCACGATCACACGATCACGATCACACAATCACAATCACACAATCGTTATCACACAATCACGATCACACAACCACCATCCCACAATCACCATCACACAATCACCATCACACAATCACGATCACACAATCACAATCACGCAATCACAATCCCACAATCACAATCACAAAATCACAATCATACAATCACAATCACACAACCACAATCTCACAATCACAATCACACAATCACAATCACACAATCACAATCACAATCACACAATCACAATCACACAATCACAATCACACAATCACAATCACACAATCACAATCCCACAATCACAATCCCACAATCACAATCCCACAATCACAATCTCACAATCACAATCCCACAATCACAATCCCACAATCACAATCCCACAATCACACAATCACACAGTCACAATCCCACAATCACGATCACACAATCACGATCACACAATCACAATCACACAATCACGCGCACACAATCACGATCACACAATCACCATCACACAATCACGATCACACAATCACGATCACACAATCACAATCACGCAATCACGATCACACAATCACGATCACACAATCACGATCACACAATCACGATCACACAATCACGATCACACAATCACGATCACACAATCACGATCACACAATCACGATCACACAATCACGATCACACAATCACGATCACACAATCACGATCACACAATCACGATCACACAATCACGATCACACAACCACGATCACACAATCGCAATCACACAATCGCAATCACACAATCGCGATCACACAATCACGATCACACATTCACAATCACACAATCACAATCACACAATCAAAATCACACAATCACAATCACACAATCAAGGTCACACAATGACGATCACACAATCACAATCACACAATCACAATCACACAATCACGATCCCACAATCACGATCACACAATCAGGATCACACAATCACAATCACACAATCACAATCACACAATCACACTGTCACAATCCCACAATCACGATCACACAATCACGATCACACAGTCACGATCACACGATCACGATCACACAATAACAATCACACAATCACAATCACACAATCACGAGCACCCAATCACGATCACACAATCACCATCACACAATCACGATCACACAATCACGATCACACAATCACAATCACACAATCACGATCACACAATCACTATCACACAATCACAATCGCACAATCACAAACACACAGTCGCGATCACACGACCACGATCACACGATCACGATCACACAATCACAATCGCACAATCAAGGTCACACAATGACGATCACACCATCACCATCACAAAATCACGACCACACAATCACGATCACACAATCACGATCACACAATCACGTTCACACAATCACAAACACACACTCGCGATCACTCGATCACGATCACACAATCACGATCACACAGTCAAGATCACACAATCACAATCACACAATCACAATATCACAATCGCAATCACACAATCACAATAACACAATCAGACAATCACACAATCACACAATCACGATCACACTATCACGATCACACAATCACGATAACACAATCACGATCACACAATCACGATCACACAATCACGATCACACAATCACGATCACACAATCACAACCACGCAATCAGAATCACACAATCACAATGACACAATCACAATCATGCAATCACAATCACACAATCATACTGTCACAATCCCACAATCACGATCACATAATCACGATCACACAGTCACGATCACACGATCGCGATCACACAATAACAATCACACAATCACAATCACACAATCACGAGCACACAATCACGATCACAATCACGATCACACAGTCACAATCACACAATCAGAGTCACACAATCACAATCACACAACCACAATCACACAATCACACAGTCACAATCCCACAATCACGATCACACAATCACGACCACACATTCACGGTCACACAATCACCATCACACAATCACGATCACACAATCACAATCACACAATCACGATCACACAATCACGATCACTCAATCACAATCACACAATCACAAACACACAGTTGCGATCACACGACCACGATCACACGATCACGATCACACGATCACGATCACACAATCACAATCACACAATCAACGCCACACAATGACGATCACACAATCACCATCACACAATCTCGACCACACAATCACGATCACACAATCACGTTCACACAATCACAAACACACAGTCCCGACCACTCGATCACGATCACACAATCACGATCACACAGTCACGATCACACAATCACAATCACACAATCACAATATCACAATCGCAATCACACAATCACAATAACACAATCAGACAATCACACAATCACACAATCACACAATCACACAATCACACAATCACACAATCACGATCACACAATCATGATCACACAATCACGATCACACAACCACGATCACACAATCACGATCACACAATCACGATCACACAATCACCATCACACAATCACCATCACACAATCACAATCACACAATCAAGGTCACGCAATGACGATCACACAATCACCATCACACAATCACGACCACTGAATCACGATCACACAACCACGTTCACACAATCACAAACACAGAGTCGCGATCACACGATCACGATCACACAATCACGATCACACAGTCACGATCACACAATCACGATCACACAGTCACGATCACACAATCAGAATCACACAATCACAATCACACAACCACAATCACACAATCACACAGTCACAATACCACAATCACGATCACACAATCACGACTACACAGTCGCGATCACACAATCACAATCATACAATCACAATCACGCAATCTCATTAACACAATCAGACAATCACACAGTCACACAATCACGATCACACAATCACGATCACACAATCACGATCACACAATCACGATCACACAGTCACAATCACACAATCACAATCACACAATCAAAATCACACAATCACAATCATGCAATCACAATCACACAATCATACTGTCACAATCCCACAATCACGATCACATAATCACGATCACACAGTCACGATCACACGATCGCGATCACACAATAACAATCACACAATCACAATCACACAATCACGAGCACACAATCACGATCACAATCACGATCACACAGTCACAATCACACAATCAGAGTCACACAATTACAATCACACAACCACAATCACACAATCACACAGTCACAATTCCACAATCACGATCACACAATCACGACCACACATTCACGGTCACACAATCACAATCACACAATCACAATCACAGAATCACAATAACACAATCAGACAATCACACAGTCACACAATCACGATCACACAATCACCATCACACAATCACGATCACACAATCACGATCACACAATCACGATCACACAATCACGATCACACAATCACGATCACACAATCACGATCACACAATCCCGATCACACAATCGCGATCACACAATCGCGATCACACAATCGCGATCACACAATCGCGATCACACAACCGCGATCACACAACCGCGATCACACAACCGCGATCACACAATCGCGATCACACAATCGCGATCACACAATCGCGATCACACAATCGCGATCACACAATCGCGATCACACAATCGCAATCACACAATCGCAATCACACAATCGCAATCACACAATCGCAATCACACAATCACAATCACACAATCACAATCACACAATCGCAATCACACAATCGCAATCACACAATCGCTATCACACAATCACGATCACACAATCACGATCACACAATCACGATCACAATATCACAATCACACAGTCCCACTTTCACAATCACAATCACAATCACAATCACAATCACAATCACAATCACAATCACGATCACAGAATCACAATCACACAGTCACACAATCACAATCACAATCACAATCGCAATCACAATCACAATCACAATCATGATCACACAATCACAATCACACAGTCACACAATCACAATCACAATCACAATCACAATCACAATCACAATCACAATCACAATCACAATCACAATCACAATCACAATCACAATCACAATCACAATCACAATCACAATCACAATCACAAGCACAATCACAATCACAATCACAATCACAATCACAATCACAATCACAATCACAATCACAATCACAATCACAATCACAATCACGATCACACAATCACGATCACACAATCACCATCACACAATCACCATCACACAATCACGATCACACAATCACGATCACACGATCACGATCAGACTATCACGATCACACAATCACAGTCACACAATCACAATCACACAATCACAATCACAATCACGATCACACAGTCACGACCACACGATCACGATCACACGATCATGATCACACAATCACGATCACACAATCACGATCACACAATCACCATCACACAATCACGATCACACAACCACGATCACACAATCGCTATCACACAATCGCTATCACACAATCACGATCACACAATCACAATCACACAATCAAGGTCACACAATGACGATCACACCATCACCATCACACAATCACGACCACACAATCACGATCACACAATCACGATCACACAATCACGTTCACACAATCACAAACACACACTCGCGATCACTCGATCACGATCACGCAATCACAATCACACAATCACAATGACACAATCACAATCATGCAATCACAATCACACAATCACAATCACACAATCACAATCACGATCTCGATCACACAATCACAATCACACAATCACAATCACGATCTCGATCACACAATCACAATCACACAATCACACAATCACAATCCCACAATCACAATCACACAATCACAGTCACACAATCACAATCACACAATCACAATCACACAATCACAATCACACAATCACAGTCACACAATCACAGTCACACAATCACAATCACACAATCACAATTACACAAACACGATCACACAATCACGATCACACAATCACGATCGCACAATCACTATCACACAATCACACAATCACACAATCACAATCACACAATCACACAGTCACAATCCCACAATCACGATCACACAATCACAATTACACAATCACAATCACACAATCACGATCACACAATCACAATCACGCAGTCACACTAACACAATCACAATCACAATCACAATCGCAATCACGATCACACAGTCACGATCACACGATCACGATCACACGATCACGATCACACAATCACGATCACACAATCACGATCACACAATCGCTATCACACAATCGCTATCACACAATCACAATCACACAATCACGATCACACAATCACCATCACACAATCACCATCACACAATCATGATCACACAATCACGATCACACAATCACGATCAGACTATCACGATCACACAATCACAGTCACACAATCACAATCACACAATCACAATCACAATCACGATCACACAGTCACGACCACACGATCACGATCACACGATCATGATCACACAATCACGATCACACAATCGCGATCACACAATCACGATCACAATATCACAATCACACAGTCACACAATCCCAATCACAATAAAAATCACAATCACAATCACAATCACAATCATGATCACACAATCACAATCACAATCACAATCACAATCACAATCACAATCACAATCACAATCACAATCACAATCACAATCACAATCACAATCACAATCACAATCACAATCACAATCACAATCACAATCACAATCACAATCACAATCACGATCACACAATCACGATCACACAATCACGATCACACAATCACGATCACACAATCACGATCACACAATCACGATCACACAATCACGATCACACAATCACGATCACACAATCACGATCACACAATCACGATCACACAATCACGATCACACAATCACGATCACACAATCACGATCACACAATCACGATCACGCAGTCACTATCACAATCACAATCACAATCAAAATCACAATCAAAATCACAATCACACAATCACACAATCACACAATCACAATCCCACAATCACAATCACACAATCACAGTCACACAATCACAATCACACAATCACACAGTCACAATCCCACAATCACGATCACACAATCACAATCGCTCAGTCACGATCACACGATCACGATCACACAATCACAATCACACAATCACAATCGCTCAATCACGATCACACAATCACCATCACACAATCACCATCACACAATCACGATCACACAATCAAGGTCACACAATGACGATCACACAATCACCATCACACAATCACGATCACACAATCACAATCACACAATCACAATCACACAATCAAAATCACACAATCACAATCACACAATCAAGGTCACACAATGACGATCACACAATCACAATCACACAATCACAATCACACAATCACGATCCCACAATCACGATCACACAATCACGATCACACAATCACAATCACACAATCACAATCACACAATCACACTGTCACAATCCCACAATCACGATCACACAAACACGATCACACAGTCACGATCACACGATCACGATCACACAATAACAATCACACAATCACGAGCACCCAATCACGATCACACAATCACCATCACACAATCACGATCACACAATCACGATCACACAATCAGAATCACACAATCACGATCACACAATCACTATCACACAATCACAATCACACAATCACAAACACACAGTCGCGATCACACGACCACGATCACACGATCACGATCACACAATCACAATCACACAATCAAGGTCACACAATGACGATCACACCATCACCATCACACAATCACGACCACACAATCACGATCACACAATCACGATCACAGAATCACGTTCACACAATCACAAACACACACTCGCGATCATTCGATCACGATCACACAATCACGATCACACAGTCAAGATCACACAATCACAATCACACAATCACAATATCACAATCGCAATCACACAATCACAATAACACAATCAGACAATCACACAATCACACAATCACGATCACACTATCACGATCACACAATCACGATCACACAATCACGATCACACAATCACGATCACACAATCACGATCACACAATCACAATCACGCAATCACAATCACACAATCACAATGACACAATCACAATCATGCAATCACAATCACACAATCATACTGTCACAATCCCACAATCACGATCACATAATCACGATCACACAGTCACGATCACACGATCGCGATCACACAATAACAATCACACAATCACAATCACACAATCACGAGCACACAATCACGATCACAATCACGATCACACAGTCACAATCACACAATCAGAGTCACACAATCACAATCACACAACCACAATCACACAATCACACAGTCACAATCCCACAATCACGATCACACAATCACGACCACACATTCACGGTCACACAATCACAATCACACAATCACAATCACACAATCACAATAACACAATCAGACAATCACACAGTCACACAATCACGATCACACAATCACGATCACACAATCACGGTCACACAATCGCGATCACACAATCACGATCACACAATCACGATCACACATTCACAATCACACAATCACAATCACACAATCAAAATCACACAATTACAATCACACAATCAAGGTCACACAATGACGATCACAAAATCACCATCACACAATCACGATCACACAATCACAATCACACAATCACGATCACACAATCACGATCACTCAATCACAATCACACAATCACAAACACACAGTTGCGATCACACGATCACGATCACACAATCACAATCACACAATCACAATATCACAATCGCTATCACACAATCGCTATCACACAATCACAATCACACAATCACGATCACACAATCACCATCACACAATCACCATCACACAATCACGATCACACAATCACGATCACACAATCACGATCAGACTATCACGATCACACAATCACAGTCACACAATCACAATCACACAATCACAATCACAATCACGATCACACAGTCACGACCACACGATCACGATCACACGATCATGATCACACAATCACGATCACACAATCACGATCACACAATCACCATCACACAATCACGATCACACAACCACGATCACACAATCGCTATCACACAATCGCTATCACACAATCACGATCACACAATCACGATCACACAATCACGATCACAATATCACAATCACACAGTCCCACTTTCACAATCACAATCACAATCACAATCACAATCACAATCACGATCACAGAATCACAATCACACAGTCACACAATCACAATCACAATCACAATCGCAATCACAATCACAATCACAATCACAATCACAATCACAATCACAATCACAATCACAATCACAATCACAATCACAATCACAATCACAATCACATTCACAATCACACAATCACATCACACAATCACGATCACACAATCACGATCACACAATCACGATCACACAATCACGATCACACAATCACGATCACACAATCACGATCACACAATCACGATCACACAATCACGATCACACAATCACGATCACACAATCACGATCACACAATCACGATCACACAAACACGATCACACAATCACGATCACACAATCACGATCACACAATCACAGTCACACAATCACGATCACACACTCCCAATCACACAATCACAATCACACAATCACGATCACTCAATCACGATCACACAATCACGATCGCACAATCACGATCACACAATCACGATCACACAATCACGATCACACAATCACGATCACACTATCACGATCACACAATCACGGTCACACCATCACGATCACACAATCACGATCACACAATCACTATCACAAAATCACAATCACACAGTCACACAATCACAATCACAATCAGACAATCACAAACACACAATCACGATCACACAATCACGATCACACAATCACGATCACACAATCACGATCACACAATCACAAACACACAGTCGCGATCACACGATCACGATCACACGATCACGATCACACAATCACAATCACACAATCAAGGTCACACAATGACGATCAGACCATCACCATCACACAATCACGACCACACAATCACGATCACACAATCGCGATCACACAATCACGATCACAATATCACAATCACACAGTCACACAATCCCAATCACAATAACAATCACAATCACAATCACAATCACAATCACAATCATGATCACACAATCACAATCACACAGTCACACAATCACAATCACAATCACAATCACAATCACAATCACAATCACAATCACAATCACAATCACAATCACAATCACGATCACACAATCACGATCACACAATCACGATCACACAATCACGATCACACAATCACGATCACACAATCACGATCACACAATCACGATCACACAATCACGATCACACAATCACGATCACACAATCACGATCACACAATCACGATCACACAATCACGATCACACAATCACGATCACACAATCACGATCACACAATCACGATCACACAATCACGATCACACAATCACGATCACACAATCACGATCACACAATCACAATCAAAATCACAATCACAATCACACAATCACACAATCACACAATCACAATCCCACAATCACAATCACACAATCACAGTCACACAATCACAATCACACAATCACACAGTCACAATCCCACAATCACGATCACACAATCACAATCGCACAGTCACGATCACACGATCACGATCACACAATCACAATCACGCAATCACAATCCCACAATCACAATCACAAAATCACAATCATACAATCACAATCACACAACCACAATCTCACAATCACAATCACAATCACACAATCACAATCACAATCACACAATCACAATCACACAATCACAATCACACAATCACAATCACACAATCACAATCCCACAATCACAATCCCACAATCACAATCCCACAATCACAATCCCACAATCACAATCCCACAATCACAATCCCACAATCACAATCCCACAATCACAATCCCACAATCACACAATCACACAGTCACAATCCCACAATCACGATCACACAATCACGATCACACAATCACTATCACAAAATCACAATCACACAGTCACACAATCACAATCACAATCAGACAATCACAAACACACAATCACGATCACACAATCACGATCACACAATCACGATCACACAATCACGATCACACAATCACGATCACAATATCACAATCACACAGTCCCACTTTCACAATCACAATCACAATCACAATCACAATCACAATCACGATCACAGAATCACAATCACACAGTCACACAATTACAATCACAATCACAATCGCAATCACAATCACAATCACAATCACAATCACAATCACAATCACAATCACAATCACAATCACAATCACAATCACAATCACAATCACAATCACAATCACAATCACAATCACATTCACAATCACACAATCACAATCACACAATCACAATCACAATCACGATCACACAGTCACGATCACACCATCACGATCACACGATCACGATCACACAATCACAATCACACAATCGTTATCACACAATCACGATCACACAACCACCATCCCACAATCACCATCACACAATCACCATCACACAATCACGATCACACAATCACAATCACGCAATCACAATCCCACAATCACAATCACAAAATCACAATCATACAATCACAATCACACAACCACAATCTCACAATCACAATCACACAATCACAATCACACAATCACAATCACAATCACACAATCACAATCACACAATCACAATCACACAATCACAATCACACAATCACAATCCCACAATCACAATCCCACAATCACAATCCCACAATCACAATCCCACAATCACAATCCCACAATCACACAATCACACAGTCACAATCCCACAATCACGATCACACAATCACGATCACACAATCACAATCACACAATCACGCGCACACAATCACGATCACACAATCACCATCACACAATCACGATCACACAATCACGATCACACAATCACAATCACGCAATCACGATCACACAATCACGATCACACAATCACGATCACACAATCACGATCACACAATCACGATCACACAATCACGATCACACAATCACGATCACACAATCACGATCACACAATCACGATCACACAATCACGATCACACAATCACGATCACACAATCACGATCACACAATCACGATCACACAATCACGATCACACAACCACGATCACACAATCGCAATCACACAATCGCAATCACACAATCGCAATCACACAATCACGATCACATATTCACAATCACACAATCACAATCACACAATCAAAATCACACAATCACAATCACACAATCAAGGTCACACAATGACGATCACACAATCACAATCACACAATCACAATCACACAATCACGATCCCACAATCACGATCACACAATCAGGATCACACAATCACAATCACACAATCACAATCACACAATCACACTGTCACAATCCCACAATCACGATCACACAATCACGATCACACAGTCACGATCACACGATCACGATCACACAATAACAATCACACAATCACAATCACACAATCACGAGCACCCAATCACGATCACACAATCACCATCACACAATCACGATCACACAATCACGATCACACAATCACAATCACACAATCACGATCACACAATCACTATCACACAATCACAATCGCACAATCACAAACACACAGTCGCGATCACACGACCACGATCACACGATCACGATCACACAATCACAATCGCACAATCAAGGTCACACAATGACGATCACACCATCACCATCACAAAATCACGACCACACAATCACGATCACACAATCACGATCACACAATCACGATCACACAATCACGTTCACACAATCACAAACACACACTCGCGATCACTCGATCACGATCACACAATCACGATCACACAGTCAAGATCACACAATCACAATCACACAATCACAATATCACAATCGCAATCACACAATCACAATAACACAATCAGACAATCACACAATCACACAATCACGATCACACTATCACGATCACACAATCACGATAACACAATCACGATCACACAATCACGATCACACAATCACGATCACACAATCACGATCACACAATCACAACCACGCAATCAGAATCACACAATCACAATGACACAATCACAATCATGCAATCACAATCACACAATCATACTGTCACAATCCCACAATCACGATCACATAATCACGATCACACAGTCACGATCACACGATCGCGATCACACAATAACAATCACACAATCACAATCACACAATCACGAGCACACAATCACGATCACAATCACGATCACACAGTCACAATCACACAATCAGAGTCACACAATCACAATCACACAACCACAATCACACAATCACACAGTCACAATCCCACAATCACGATCACACAATCACGACCACACATTCACGGTCACACAATCACCATCACACAATCACGATCACACAATCACAATCACACAATCACGATCACACAATCACGATCACTCAATCACAATCACACAATCACAAACACACAGTTGCGATCACACGATCACGATCACACGATCACGATCACACGATCACGATCACACAATCACAATCACACAATCAACGCCACACAATGACGATCACACAATCACCATCACACAATCTCGACCACACAATCACGATCACACAATCACGTTCACACAATCACAAACACACAGTCCCGACCACTCGATCACGATCACACAATCACGATCACACAGTCACGATCACACAATCACAATCACACAATCACAATATCACAATCGCAATCACACAATCACAATAACACAATCAGACAATCACACAATCACACAATCACACAATCACACAATCACACAATCACACAATCACGATCACACAATCATGATCACACAATCACGATCACACAACCACGATCACACAATCACGATCACACAATCACGATCACACAATCACCATCACACAATCACCATCACACAATCACAATCACACAATCAAGGTCACGCAATGACGATCACACAATCACCATCACACAATCACGACCACTCAATCACGATCACACAACCACGTTCACACAATCACAAACACAGAGTCGCGATCACACGATCACGATCACACAATCACGATCACACAGTCACGATCACACAATCACGATCACACAGTCACGATCACACAATCAGAATCACACAATCACAATCACACAACCACAATCACACAATCACACAGTCACAATACCACAATCACGATCACACAATCACGACTACACAGTCGCGATCACACAATCACAATCATACAATCACAATCACGCAATCTCATTAACACAATCAGACAATCACACAGTCACACAATCACGATCACACAATCACGATCACACAATCACGATCACACAATCACGATCACACAGTCACAATCACACAATCACAATCACACAATCAAAATCACACAATCACAATCATGCAATCACAATCACACAATCATACTGTCACAATCCCACAATCACGATCACATAATCACGATCACACAGTCACGATCACACGATCGCGATCACACAATAACAATCACACAATCACAATCACACAATCACGAGCACACAATCACGATCACAATCACGATCACACAGTCACAATCACACAATCAGAGTCACACAATTACAATCACACAACCACAATCACACAATCACACAGTCACAATCCCACAATCACGATCACACAATCACGACCACACATTCACGGTCACACAATCACAATCACACAATCACAATCACAGAATCACAATAACACAATCAGACAATCACACAGTCACACAATCACGATCACACAATCACCATCACACAATCACGATCACACAATCACGATCACACAATCACGATCACACAATCACGATCACACAATCACGATCACACAATCACGATCACACAATCCCGATCACACAATCGCGATCACACAATCGCGATTACACAATCGCGATCACACAATCGCGATCACACAACCGCGATCACACAACCGCGATCACACAACCGCGATCACACAATCGCGATCACACAATCGCGATCACACAATCGCGATCACACAATCGCGATCACACAATCGCAATCACACAATCGCAATCACACAATCGCAATCACACAATCGCAATCACACAATCGCAATCACACAATCACAATCACACAATCACAATCACACAATCGCAATCACACAATCGCTATCACACAATCACGATCACACAATCACGATCACACAATCACGATCACAATATCACAATCACACAGTCCCACTTTCACAATCACAATCACAATCACAATCACAATCACAATCACAATCACAATCACGATCACAGAATCACAATCACACAGTCACACAATCACAATCACAATCACAATCGCAATCACAATCACAATCACAATCATGATCACACAATCACAATCACACAGTCACACAATCACAATCACAATCACAATCACAATCACAATCACAATCACAATCACAATCACAATCACAATCACAATCACAATCACAATCACAATCACAATCACAATCACAATCACAATCACAATCACAAGCACAATCACAAGCACAATCACAATCACAATCACAATCACAATCACAATCACAATCACAATCACAATCACAATCACAATCACAATCACAATCACAATCACGATCACACAATCACGATCACACAATCACCATCACACAATCACCATCACACAATCACGATCACACAATCACGATCACACAATCACGATCAGACTATCACGATCACACAATCACAGTCACACAATCACAATCACACAATCACAATCACAATCACGATCACACAGTCACGACCACACGATCACGATCACACGATCATGATCACACAATCACGATCACACAATCACGATCACACAATCACCATCACACAATCACGATCACACAACCACGATCACACAATCGCTATCACACAATCGCTATCACACAATCACGATCACACGATCACAATCACACAATCAAGGTCACACAATGACGATCACACCATCACCATCACACAATCACGACCACACAATCACGATCACACAATCACGATCACACAATCACGTTCACACAATCACAAACACACACTCGCGATCACTCGATCACGATCACGCAATCACAATCACACAATCACAATGACACAATCACAATCATGCAATCACAATCACACAATCACAATCACACAATCACAATCACGATCTCGATCACACAATCACAATCACACAATCACAATCACACAATCACAATCACGATCTCGATCACACAATCACAATCACACAATCACACAATCACAATCCCACAATCACAATCACACAATCACAGTCACACAATCACAATCACACAATCACAATCACACAATCACAATCACACAATCACAGTCACACAATCACAGTCACACAATCACAATCACACAATCACAATTACACAAACACGATCACACAATCACGATCACACAATCACGATCGCACAATCACTATCACACAATCACACAATCACACAATCACAATCACACAATCACACAGTCACAATCCCACAATCACGATCACACAATCACAATTACACAATCACAATCACACAATCACGATCACACAATCACAATCACGCAGTCACACTAACACAATCACAATCACAATCACAATCGCAATCACGATCACACAGTCACGATCACACGATCACGATCACACGATCACGATCACACAATCACGATCACACAATCACGATCACACAATCGCTATCACACAATCGCTATCACACAATCACAATCACACAATCACGATCACACAATCACCATCACACAATCACCATCACACAATCATGATCACACAATCACGATCACACAATCACGATCAGACTATCACGATCACACAATCACAGTCACACAATCACAATCACACAATCACAATCACAATCACGATCACACAGTCACGACCACACGATCACGATCACACGATCATGATCACACAATCACGATCACACAATCACGATCACAATATCACAATCACACAGTCCCACAATCACAATCACAATCACAATCACAATCACAATCACAATCACAATCACAATCACAATCACAATCACAATCACGATCACAGAATCACAATCACACAGTCACACAATCACAATCACAATCACAATCGCAATCACAATCACATTCACAATCACACAATCACATCACACAATCACCATCACACAATCATGATCACACAATCATGACCACACAATCACGATCACACAATCGCGATCACACAATCACGATCACAATATCACAATCACACAGTCACACAATCCCAATCACAATAACAATCACAATCACAATCACAATCACAATCATGATCACACAATCACAATCACACAGTCACACAATCACAATCACAATCACAATCACAATCACAATCACAATCACAATCACAATCACAATCACAATCACAATCACAATCACAATCACAATCACAATCACAATCACAATCACAATCACAATCACAATCACAATCACGATCACACAATCACGATCACACAATCACGATCACACAATCACGATCACACAATCACGATCACACAATCACGATCACACAATCACGATCACACAATCACGATCACACAATCACGATCACACAATCACGATCACACAATCACGATCACACAATCACGATCACACAATCACGATCACACAATCACGATCACACAATCACGATCACACAATCACGATCACGCAATCACGATCACGCAGTCACTATCACAATCACAATCACAATCAAAATCACAATCACACAATCACACAATCACACAATCACAATCCCACAATCACAATCACACAATCACAGTCACACAATCACAATCACACAATCACACAGTCACAATCCCACAATCACGATCACACAATCACAATCGCTCAGTCACGATCACACGATCACGATCACACAATCACAATCACACAATCACAATCGCACAATCACGATCACACAATCACCATCACACAATCACCATCACACAATCACGATCACACAATCAAGGTCACACAATGACGATCACACAATCACCATCACACAATCACGATCACACAATCACAATCACACAATCACAATCACACAATCAAAATCACACAATCACAATCACACAATCAAGGTCACACAATGACGATCACACAATCACAATCACACAATCACAATCACACAATCACGATCCCACAATCACGATCACACAATCACGATCACACAATCACAATCACACAATCACAATCACACAATCACACTGTCACAATCCCACAATCACGATCACACAAACACGATCACACAGTCACGATCACACGATCACGATCACACAATAACAATCACACAATCACGAGCACCCAATCACGATCACACAATCACCATCACACAATCACGATCACACAATCACGATCACACAATCACAATCACACAATCACAAACACACAGTCGCGATCACACGACCACGATCACACGATCACGATCACACAATCACAATCACACAATCAGGGTCACACAATGACGATCACACCATCACCATCACACAATCACGACCACACAATCACGATCACACAATCACGATCACACAATCACGTTCACACAATCACAAACACACACTCGCGATCATTCGATCACGATCACACAATCACGATCACACAGTCAAGATCACACAATCACAATCACACAATCACAATATCACAATCGCAATCACACAATCACAATAACACAATCAGACAATCACACAATCACACAATCACGATCACACTATCACGATCACACAATCACGATCACACAATCACGATCACACAATGACGATCACACAATCACGATCACACAATCACAATCACGCAATCACAATCACACAATCACAATGACACAATCACAATCATGCAATCACAATCACACAATCATACTGTCACAATCCCACAATCACGATCACATAATCACGATCACACAGTCACGATCACACGATCGCGATCACACAATAACAATCACACAATCACAATCACACAATCACGAGCACACAATCACGATCACAATCACGATCACACAGTCACAATCACACAATCAGAGTCACACAATCACAATCACACAACCACAATCACACAATCACACAGTCACAATCCCACAATCACGATCACACAATCACGACCACACATTCACGGTCACACAATCACAATCACACAATCACAATCACACAATCACAATAACACAATCAGACAATCACACAGTCACACAATCACGATCACACAATCACGATCACACAATCACGGTCACACAATCGCGATCACACAATCACGATCACACAATCACGATCACACATTCACAATCACACAATCACAATCACAAAATCAAAATCACACAATTACAATCACACAATCAAGGTCACACAATGACGATCACAAAATCACCATCACACAATCACGATCACACAATCACAATCACACAATCACGATCACACAATCACGATCACTCAATCACAATCACACAATCACAAACACACAGTTGCGATCACACGATCACGATCACACGATCACGATCACACGATCACGATCACACAATCACAATCACACAATCAACGCCACACAATCACAATCACACAATCAACGCCACACAATGACGATCACACAATCACCATCACACAATCTCGACCACACAATCACGATCACACAATCACGTTCACACAATCACAAACACACAGTCCCGACCACTCGATCACGATCACACAATCACGATCACACAGTCACGATCACACAATCACAATCACACAATCACAATATCACAATCGCAATCACACAATCACAATAACACAATCAGACAATCACACAATCACACAATCACACAATCACACAATCACACAATCACACAATCACGATCACACAATCATGATCACACAATCACGATCACACAACCACGATCACACAATCACGATCACACAATCACGATCACACAATCACCATCACACAATCACCATCACACAATCACAATCACACAATCAAGGTCACGCAATGACGATCACACAATCACCATCACACAATCACGACCACTCAATCACGATCACACAACCACGTTCACACAATCACAAACACAGAGTCGCGATCACACGATCACGATCACACAATCACGATCACACAGTCACGATCACACAATCACGATCACACAGTCACGATCACACAATCAGAATCACACAATCACAATCACACAACCACAATCACACAATCACACAGTCACAATACCACAATCACGATCACACAATCACGACTACACAGTCGCGATCACACAATCACAATCATACAATCACAATCACGCAATCTCATTAACACAATCAGACAATCACACAGTCACACAATCACGATCACACAATCACGATCACACAATCACGATCACACAATCACGATCACACAGTCACAATCACACAATCACAATCACACAATCAAAATCACACAATCACAATCATGCAATCACAATCACACAATCATACTGTCACAATCCCACAATCACGATCACATAATCACGATCACACAGTCACGATCACACGATCGCGATCACACAATAACAATCACACAATCACAATCACACAATCACGAGCACACAATCACGATCACAATCACGATCACACAGTCACAATCACACAATCAGAGTCACACAATTACAATCACACAACCACAATCACACAATCACACAACCACAATCACACAATCACACAGTCACAATCCCACAATCACGATCACACAATCACGACCACACATTCACGGTCACACAATCACAATCACACAATCACAATCACAGAATCACAATAACACAATCAGACAATCACACAGTCACACAATCACGATCACACAATCACCATCACACAATCACGATCACACAATCACGATCACACAATCACGATCACACAATCACGATCACACAATCACGATCACACAATCACGATCACACAATCCCGATCACACAATCGCGATCACACAATCGCGATTACACAATCGCGATCACACAATCGCGATCACACAACCGCGATCACACAACCGCGATCACACAACCGCGATCACACAATCGCGATCACACAATCGCGATCACACAATCGCGATCACACAATCGCGATCACACAATCGCAATCACACAATCGCAATCACACAATCGCAATCACACAATCGCAATCACACAATCGCAATCACACAATCACAATCACACAATCACAATCACACAATCGCAATCACACAATCGCTATCACACAATCACGATCACACAATCACGATCACACAATCACGATCACAATATCACAATCACACAGTCCCACTTTCACAATCACAATCACAATCACAATCACAATCACAATCACAATCACAATCACAATCACAATCACGATCACAGAATCACAATCACACAGTCACACAATCACAATCACAATCACAATCGCAATCACAATCACAATCACAATCATGATCACACAATCACAATCACACAGTCACACAATCACAATCACAATCACAATCACAATCACAATCACAATCACAATCACAATCACAATCACAATCACAATCACAATCACAATCACAATCACAATCACAATCACAATCACAATCACAAGCACAATCACAATCACAATCACAATCACAATCACAATCACAATCACAATCACAATCACAATCACAATCACAATCACAATCACAATCACGATCACACAATCACGATCACACAATCACCATCACACAATCACCATCACACAATCACGATCACACAATCACGATCACACAATCACGATCAGACTATCACGATCACACAATCACAGTCACACAATCACAATCACACAATCACAATCACAATCACGATCACACAGTCACGACCACACGATCACGATCACACGATCATGATCACACAATCACGATCACACAATCACGATCACACAATCACCATCACACAATCACGATCACACAACCACGATCACACAATCGCTATCACACAATCGCTATCACACAATCACGATCACACGATCACAATCACACAATCAAGGTCACACAATGACGATCACACCATCACCATCACACAATCACGACCACACAATCACGATCACACAATCACGATCACACAATCACGTTCACACAATCACAAACACACACTCGCGATCACTCGATCACGATCACGCAATCACAATCACACAATCACAATGACACAATCACAATCATGCAATCACAATCACACAATCACAATCACACAATCACAATCACGATCTCGATCACACAATCACAATCACACAATCACAATCACACAATCACAATCACGATCTCGATCACACAATCACAATCACACAATCACACAATCACAATCCCACAATCACAATCACACAATCACAGTCACACAATCACAATCACACAATCACAATCACACAATCACAATCACACAATCACAGTCACACAATCACAGTCACACAATCACAATCACACAATCACAATTACACAAACACGATCACACAATCACGATCACACAATCACGATCGCACAATCACTATCACACAATCACACAATCACACAATCACAATCACACAATCACACAGTCACAATCCCACAATCACGATCACACAATCACAATTACACAATCACAATCACACAATCACGATCACACAATCACAATCACGCAGTCACACTAACACAATCACAATCACAATCACAATCGCAATCACGATCACACAGTCACGATCACACGATCACGATCACACGATCACGATCACACAATCACGATCACACAATCACGATCACACAATCGCTATCACACAATCGCTATCACACAATCACAATCACACAATCACGATCACACAATCACCATCACACAATCACCATCACACAATCATGATCACACAATCACGATCACACAATCACGATCAGACTATCACGATCACACAATCACAGTCACACAATCACAATCACACAATCACAATCACAATCACGATCACACAGTCACGACCACACGATCACGATCACACGATCATGATCACACAATCACGATCACACAATCACGATCACAATATCACAATCACACAGTCCCACAATCACAATCACAATCACAATCACAATCACAATCACAATCACAATCACAATCACAATCACAATCACAATCACGATCACAGAATCACAATCACACAGTCACACAATCACAATCACAATCACAATCGCAATCACAATCACATTCACAATCACACAATCACATCACACAATCACCATCACACAATCATGATCACACAATCACGACCACACAATCACGATCACACAATCGCGATCACACAATCACGATCACAATATCACAATCACACAGTCACACAATCCCAATCACAATAACAATCACAATCACAATCACAATCACAATCATGATCACACAATCACAATCACACAGTCACACAATCACAATCACAATCACAATCACAATCACAATCACAATCACAATCACAATCACAATCACAATCACAATCACAATCACAATCACAATCACAATCACAATCACAATCACAATCACAATCACGATCACACAATCACGATCACACAATCACGATCACACAATCACGATCACACAATCACGATCACACAATCACGATCACACAATCACGATCACACAATCACGATCACACAATCACGATCACACAATCACGATCACACAATCACGATCACGCAATCACGATCACGCAGTCACTATCACAATCACAATCACAATCAAAATCACAATCACACAATCACACAATCACACAATCACAATCCCACAATCACAATCACACAATCACAGTCACACAATCACAATCACACAATCACACAGTCACAATCCCACAATCACGATCACACAATCACAATCGCTCAGTCACGATCACACGATCACGATCACACAATCACAATCACACAATCACAATCGCACAATCACGATCACACAATCACCATCACACAATCACCATCACACAATCACGATCACACAATCAAGGTCACACAATGACGATCACACAATCACCATCACACAATCACGATCACACAATCACAATCACACAATCACAATCACACAATCAAAATCACACAATCACAATCACACAATCAAGGTCACACAATGACGATCACACAATCACAATCACACAATCACAATCACACAATCACGATCCCACAATCACGATCACACAATCACGATCACACAATCACAATCACACAATCACAATCACACAATCACACTATCACAATCCCACAATCACGATCACACAAACACGATCACACAGTCACGATCACACGATCACGATCACACAATAACAATCACACAATCACGAGCACCCAATCACGATCACACAATCACCATCACACAATCACGATCACACAATCACGATCACACAATCACAAACACACAGTCGCGATCACACGACCACGATCACACGATCACGATCACACAATCACAATCACACAATCAAGGTCACACAATGACGATCACACCATCACCATCACACAATCACGACCACACAATCACGATCACACAATCACGATCACACAATCACGTTCACACAATCACAAACACACACTCGCGATCATTCGATCACGATCACACAATCACGATCACACAGTCAAGATCACACAATCACAATCACACAATCACAATATCACAATCGCAATCACACAATCACAATAACACAATCAGACAAACACACAATCACACAATCACGATCACACTATCACGATCACACAATCACGATCACACAATCACGATCACACAATCACGATCACACAATCACGATCACACAATCACAATCACGCAATCACAATCACACAATCACAATGACACAATCACAATCATGCAATCACAATCACACAATCATACTGTCACAATCCCACAATCACGATCACATAATCACGATCACACAGTCACGATCACACGATCGCGATCACACAATAACAATCACACAATCACAATCACACAATCACGAGCACACAATCACGATCACAATCACGATCACACAGTCACAATCACACAATCAGAGTCACACAATCACAATCACACAACCACAATCACACAATCACACAGTCACAATCCCACAATCACGATCACACAATCACGACCACACATTCACGGTCACACAATCACAATCACACAATCACAATCACACAATCACAATAACACAATCAGACAATCACACAGTCACACAATCACGATCACACAATCACGATCACACAATCACGGTCACACAATCGCGATCACACAATCACGATCACACAATCACGATCACACATTCACAATCACACAATCACAATCACAAAATCAAAATCACACAATTACAATCACACAATCAAGGTCACACAATGACGATCACAAAATCACCATCACACAATCACGATCACACAATCACAATCACACAATCACGATCACACAATCACGATCACTCAATCACAATCACACAATCACAAACACACAGTTGCGATCACACGATCACGATCACACGATCACGATCACACGATCACGATCACACAATCACAATCACACAATCAACGCCACACAATGACGATCACACAATCACCATCACACAATCTCGACCACACAATCACGATCACACAATCACGTTCACACAATCACAAACACACAGTCCCGACCACTCGATCACGATCACACAATCACGATCACACAGTCACGATCACACAATCACAATCACACAATCGCTATCACACAATCGCTATCACACAATCGCTATCACACAATCACAATCACACAATCACGATCACACAATCACCATCACACAATCACCATCACACAATCACGATCACACAATCACGATCACACAATCACGATCACACAATCACGATCAGACTATCACGATCACACAATCACAGTCACACAATCACAATCACACAATCACAATCACAATCACGATCACACAGTCACGACCACACGATCACGATCACACGATCATGATCACACAATCACGATCACACAATCACGATCACACAATCACCATCACACAATCACGATCACACAACCACGATCACACAATCGCTATCACACAATCGCTATCACACAATCACGATCACACAATCACGATCACACAATCACGATCACAATATCACAATCACACAGTCCCACTTTCACAATCACAATCACAATCACAATCACAATCACAATCACGATCACAGAATCACAATCACACAGTCACACAATCACAATCACAATCACAATCGCAATCACAATCACAATCACAATCACAATCACAATCACAATCACAATCACAATCACAATCACAATCACAATCACAATCACAATCACAATCACAATCACAATCACATTCACAATCACACAATCACATCACACAATCACGATCACACAATCACGATCACACAATCACGATCACACAATCACGATCACACAATCACGATCACACAATCACGATCACACAATCACGATCACACAATCACGATCACACAATCACGATCACACAATCACGATCACACAATCACGATCACACAATCACGATCACACAAACACGATCACACAATCACGATCACACAATCACGATCACACAATCACAGTCACACAATCACGATCACACACTCCCAATCACACAATCACAATCACACAATCACGATCACTCAATCACGATCACACAATCACGATCGCACAATCACGATCACACAATCACGATCACACAATCACGATCACACAATCACGATCACACTATCACGATCACACAATCACGGTCACACCATCACGATCACACAATCACGATCACACAATCACTATCACAAAATCACAATCACACAGTCACACAATCACAATCACAATCAGACAATCACAAACACACAATCACGATCACACAATCACGATCACACAATCACGATCACACAATCACGATCACACAATCACAAACACACAGTCGCGATCACACGATCACGATCACACGATCACGATCACACGATCACGATCACACAATCACAATCACACAATCAAGGTCACACAATGACGATCAGACCATCACCATCACACAATCACGACCACACAATCACGATCACACAATCGCGATCACACAATCACGATCACAATATCACAATCACACAGTCACACAATCCCAATCACAATAACAATCACAATCACAATCACAATCACAATCATGATCACACAATCACAATCACACAGTCACACAATCACAATCACAATCACAATCACAATCACAATCACAATCACAATCACAATCACAATCACAATCACAATCACAATCACAATCACAATCACGATCACACAATCACGATCACACAATCACGATCACACAATCACGATCACACAATCACGATCACACAATCACGATCACACAATCACGATCACACAATCACGATCACACAATCACGATCACACAATCACGATCACACAATCACGATCACACAATC
Organism: Megachile rotundata; assembly: GCF_050947335.1. Taxonomy (NCBI): domain Eukaryota; kingdom Metazoa; phylum Arthropoda; class Insecta; order Hymenoptera; family Megachilidae; genus Megachile; species Megachile rotundata. The sequence goes on from NC_134993.1 coordinate 779,838, forward strand.
ACGATCACACAATCACAATCAAAATCACAATCACAATCACACAATCACACAATCACACAATCACACAATCACAATCCCACAATCACAATCACACAATCACAGTCACACAATCACAATCACACAATCACACAGTCACAATCCCACAATCACGATCACACAATCACAATCGCACAGTCACGATCACACGATCACGATCACACAATCACAATCACGCAATCACAATCCCACAATCACAATCACAAAATCACAATCATACAATCACAATCACACAACCACAATCTCACAATCACAATCACACAATCACAATCACACAATCACAATCACAATCACACAATCACAATCACACAATCACAATCACACAATCACAATCACACAATCACAATCCCACAATCACAATCCCACAATCACAATCCCACAATCACAATCCCACAATCACAATCCCACAATCACAATCCCACAATCACAATCCCACAATCACACAATCACACAGTCACAATCCCACAATCACGATCACACAATCACGATCACACAATCACAATCACACAATCACGCGCACACAATCACGATCACACAATCACCATCACACAATCACGATCACACAATCACGATCACACAATCACAATCACGCAATCACGATCACACAATCACGATCACACAATCACGATCACACAATCACGATCACACAATCACGATCACACAATCACGATCACACAATCACGATCACACAATCACGATCACACAATCACGATCACACAATCACGATCACACAATCACGATCACACAACCACGATCACACAATCGCAATCACACAATCGCAATCACACAATCGCAATCACACAATCACGATCACACATTCACAATCACACAATCACAATCACACAATCAAAATCACACAATCACAATCACACAATCAAGGTCACACAATGACGATCACACAATCACAATCACACAATCACAATCACACAATCACGATCCCACAATCACGATCACACAATCAGGATCACACAATCACAATCACACAATCACAATCACACAATCACACTGTCACAATCCCACAATCACGATCACACAATCACGATCACACAGTCACGATCACACGATCACGATCACACAATAACAATCACACAATCACAATCACACAATCACGAGCACCCAATCACGATCACACAATCACCATCACACAATCACGATAACACAATCACGATCACACAATCACGATCACACAATCACGATCACACAATCACGATCACACAATCACAATCACGCAATCAGAATCACACAATCACAATGACACAATCACAATCATGCAATCACAATCACACAATCATACTGTCACAATCCCACAATCACGATCACATAATCACGATCACACAGTCACGATCACACGATCGCGATCACACAATAACAATCACACAATCACAATCACACAATCACGAGCACACAATCACGATCACAATCACGATCACACAGTCACAATCACACAATCAGTGTCACACAATCACAATCACACAACCACAATCACACAATCACACAGTCACAATCCCACAATCACGATCACACAATCACGACCACACATTCACGGTCACACAATCACCATCACACAATCAAGATCACACAATCACAATCACACAATCACGATCACACAATCACGATCACTCAATCACAATCACACAATCACAAACACACAGTTGCGATCACACGATCACGATCACACGATCACGATCACACGATCACGATCACACAATCACAATCACACAATCAACGCCACACAATGACGATCACACAATCACCATCACACAATCTCGACCACACAATCACGATCACACAATCACGTTCACACAATCACAAACACACAGTCCCGACCACTCGATCACGATCACACAATCACGATCACACAGTCACGATCACACAATCACAATCACACAATCACAATATCACAATCGCAATCACACAATCACAATAACACAATCAGACAATCACACAATCACACAATCACACAATCACACAATCACGATCACACAATCATGATCACACAATCACGATCACACAACCACGATCACACAATCACGATCACACAATCACGATCACACAATCACCATCACACAATCACCATCACACAATCACAATCACACAATCAAGGTCACGCAATGACGATCACACAATCACCATCACACAATCACGACCACTCAATCACGATCACACAACCACGTTCACACAATCACAAACACAGAGTCGCGATCACACGATCACGATCACACAATCACGATCACACAGTCACGATCACACAATCACGATCACACAGTCACGATCACACAATCAGAATCACACAATCACAATCACACAACCGCAATCACACAATCACACAGTCACAATACCACAATCACGATCACACAATCACGACTACACAGTCGCGATCACACAATCACAATCATACAATCACAATCACGCAATCTCATTAACACAATCAGACAATCACACAGTCACACAATCACGATCACACAATCACGATCACACAATCACGATCACACAATCACGATCACACAGTCACAATCACACAATCACAATCACACAATCAAAATCACACAATCACAATCATGCAATCACAATCACACAATCATACTGTCACAATCCCACAATCACGATCACATAATCACGATCACACAGTCACGATCACACGATCGCGATCACACAATAACAATCACACAATCACAATCACACAATCACGAGCACACAATCACGATCACAATCACGATCACACAGTCACAATCACACAATCAGAGTCACACAATTACAATCACACAACCACAATCACACAATCACACAGTCACAATACCACAATCACGATCACACAATCACGACTACACAGTCGCGATCATACAATCACAATCATACAATCACAATCACGCAATCTCATTAACACAATCAGACAATCACACAGTCACACAATCACGATCACACAATCACGATCACACAATCACGATCACACAATCACGATCACACAGTCACAATCCCACAATCACGATCACACAATCACGACCACACATTCACGGTCACACAATCACAATCACACAATCACAATCACAGAATCACAATAACACAATCAGACAATCACACAGTCACACAATCACGATCACACAATCACCATCACACAATCACGATCACACAATCACGATCACACAATCGCGATCACACAATCGCGATCACACAATCGCGATCACACAATCGCGATCACACAATCGCGATCACACAATCGCGATCACACAATCGCGATCACACAATCGCGATCACACAATCGCGATCACACAATCGCGATCACACAATCGCGATCACACAATCGCGATCACACAATCGCGATCACACAATCGCGATCACACAATCGCGATCACACAACCGCGATCACACAACCGCGATCACACAATCGCGATCACACAATCGCGATCACACAATCGCAATCACACAATCGCAATCACACAATCGCAATCACACAATCGCAATCACACAATCGCAATCACACAATCCCAATCACACAATCCCAATCACACAATCGCAATCACACAATCGCAATCACACAATCGCAATCACACAATCACAATCACACAATCACAATCACACAATCACCATCACACAATCACGATCACACAATCACGATCACACAATCACGATCACACAATCACGATCACACAATCACGATCACACAATCCCGATCACACAATCGCGATCACACAATCGCGATCACACAATCGCGATCACACAACCGCGGTCACACAACCGCGATCACACAACCGCGATCACACAATCGCGATCACACAATCGCGATCACACAATCGCAATCACACAATCGCAATCACACAATCGCAATCACACAATCGCAATCACACAATCGCAATCACACAATCACAATCACACAATCACAATCACACAATCACAATCACACAATCACAATCACACAATCACAATCACACAATCACAATCACACAATCACAATCACACAATCACAATCACACAATCACAATCACGATCTCGATCACACAATCACAATCACACAATCACACAATCACAATCCCACAATCACAATCACACAATCACAGTCACACAATCACAATCACACAACCACGATCACACAATCGCTATCACACAATCGCTATCACACAATCACGATCACACAATCACGATCACACAATCACGATCACAATATCACAATCACACAGTCCCACTTTCACAATCACAATCACAATCACAATCACAATCACAATCACAATCACAATCACGATCACAGAATCACAATCACACAGTCACACAATCACAATCACAATCACAATCGCAATCACAATCACAATCACAATCATGATCACACAATCACAATCACACAGTCACACAATCACAATCACAATCACAATCACAATCACAATCACAATCACAATCACAATCACAATCACAATCACAATCACAATCACAATCACAATCACAATCACAATCACAATCACAATCACAATCACAATCACAATCACAAGCACAATCACAATCACAATCACAATCACAATCACAATCACAATCACAATCACAATCACAATCACAATCACAATCACGATCACACAATCACGATCACACAATCACCATCACACAATCACCATCACACAATCACGATCACACAATCACGATCACACAATCACGATCAGACTATCACGATCACACAATCACAGTCACACAATCACAATCACACAATCACAATCACAATCACGATCACACAGTCACGACCACACGATCACGATCACACGATCATGATCACACAATCACGATCACACAATCACGATCACACAATCACCATCACACAATCACGATCACACAACCACGATCACACAATCGCTATCACACAATCGCTATCACACAATCACGATCACACAATCACAATCACACAATCACGATCTCGATCACACAATCACAATCACACAATCACACAATCACAATCCCACAATCACAATCACACAATCACAGTCACACAATCACAATCACACAATCACAATCACACAATCACAATCACACAATCACAATCACACAATCACAGTCACACAATCACAGTCACACAATCACAATCACACAATCACAATTACACAAACACGATCACACAATCACGATCACACAATCACGATCGCACAATCACTATCACACAATCACACAATCACACAATCACACAATCACAATCACACAATCACACAGTCACAATCCCACAATCACGATCACACAATCACAATTACACAATCACAATCACACAATCACGATCACACAATCACAATCACGCAGTCACACTAACACAATCACAATCACAATCACAATCGCAATCACGATCACACAGTCACGATCACACGATCACGATCACACGATCACGATCACACAATCACGATCACACAATCACGATCACACAATCGCTATCACACAATCGCTATCACACAATCACAATCACACAATCACGATCACACAATCACCATCACACAGTCACGATCACACAATCAGAATCACACAATCACAATCACACAATCACGATCACACAATCACGATCACACAATCACGATCGCACAATCACTATCACACAATCACACAATCACACAATCACAATCACACAATCACACAGTCACAAACCCACAATCACGATCACACAATCACAATTACACAATCACAATCACACAATCACGATCACACAATCACAATCACGCAGTCACACTAACACAATCACAATCACAATCACAATCGCAATCACGATCACACAGTCACGATCACACGATCACGATCACACGATCACGATCACACAATCACGATCACACAATCACGATCACACAATCACGATCACACAATCGCTATCACACAATCACGATCACACAATCACGATCACACAATCACGATCACAATATCACAATCACACAGTCCCACAATCACAATCACAATCACAATCACAATCACAATCACAATCACAATCACGATCACAGAATCACAATCACACAGTCACACAATCACAATCACAATCACAATCGCAATCACAATCACAATCACAATCACAATCACAATCACAATCACAATCACAATCACAATCACAATCACAATCACAATCACAATCACCATCACAATCACAATCACAATCACAATCACATTCACAATCACACAATCACATCACACAATCACGATCACACAATCACGATCACACAATCACGATCACACAATCACGGTCACACAATCACGATCACACAATCACGATCACACAATCACGATCACACAATCACGATCACACAATCACGATCACACAATCACGATCACACAATCACGATCACACTATCACGATCACACAATCACGGTCACACAATCACAATCACACAATCACGAGCACACAATCACGATCACAATCACGATCACACAGTCACAATCACACAATCAGAGTCACACAATCACAATCACACAACCACAATCACACAATCACACAGTCACAATCCCACAATCACGATCACACAATCACGACCACACATTCACGGTCACACAATCACAATCACACAATCACAATCACACAATCACAATAACACAATCAGACAATCACACAGTCACACAATCACGATCACACAATCACCATCACACAATCACGATCACATAATCACGATCACACAGTCACGATCACACGATCGCGATCACACAATAACAATCACACAATCACAATCACACAATCACGATCACACAATCACGATCACACAATCACGATCACACAACCGCGATCACACAATCGCGATCACACAATCGCGATCACACAATCGCAATCACACAATCGCAATCACACAATCGCAATCACACAATCACAATCACACAACCACAATCACACAATCACAATCACACAATCACGATCACACAATCACGATCACACATTCACGATCGCACAATCACTATCACACAATCACACAATCACACAATCACAATCACACAATCACACAGTCACAATCCCACAATCACGATCACACAATCACAATTACACAATCACAATCACACAATCACGATCACACAATCACAATCACGCAGTCACAATAACACAATCACAATCACAATCACAATCGCAATCACGATCACACAGTCACGATCACACGATCACGATCACACGATCACGATCACACAATCACGATCACAATCACGATCACACAGTCACAATCACACAATCAGAGTCACACAATCACAATCACACAACCACAATCACACAATCACACAGTCACAATCCCACAATCACGATCACACAATCACGACCACACATTCACGGTCACACAATCACAATCACACAATCACAATCACACAATCACAATAACACAATCAGACAATCACACAGTCACACAATCACGATCACACAATCACGATCACACAATCACGGTCACACAATCGCGATCACACAATCACGATCACACAATCACGATCACACATTCACAATCACACAATCACAATCACACAATCAAAATCACACAATTACAATCACACAATCAAGGTCACACAATGACGATCACAAAATCACCATCACACAATCACGATCACACAATCACAATCACACAATCACGATCACACAATCACGATCACTCAATCACAATCACACAATCACAAACACACAGTTGCGATCACACGATCACGATCACACGATCACGATCACACGATCACGATCACACAATCACAATCACACAATCAACGCCACACAATGACGATCACACAATCACCATCACACAATCTCGACCACACAATCACGATCACACAATCACGTTCACACAATCACAAACACACAGTCCCGACCACTCGATCACGATCACACAATCACGATCACACAGTCACGATCACACAATCACAATCACACAATCACAATATCACAATCGCAATCACACACTCACAATAACACAATCAGACAATCACACAATCACACAATCACACAATCACACAATCACACAATCACGATCACACAATCATGATCACACAATCACGATCACACAACCACGATCACACAATCACGATCACACAATCACGATCACACAATCACCATCACACAATCACCATCACACAATCACAATCACACAATCAAGGTCACGCAATGACGATCACACAATCACCATCACACAATCACGACCACTCAATCACGATCACACACCCACGTTCACACAATCACAAACACAGAGTCGCGATCACACGATCACGATCACACAATCACGATCACACAGTCACGATCACACAATCACGATCACACAGTCACGATCACACAATCAGAATCACACAATCACAATCACACAACCACAATCACACAATCACACAGTCACAATCCCACAATCACGATCACACAATCACGACTACACAGTCACGATCACACAATCACAATCATACAATCACAATCACACAATCACATTAACACAATCAGACAATCACACAGTCACACAATCACGATCACACAATCACGATCACACAATCACGATCACACAATCACGATCACACAGTCACAATCACACAATCACAATCACACAATCAAAATCACACAATCACAATCATGCAATCACAATCACACAATCATACTGTCACAATCCCACAATCACAATCACACAATCACAATCACACAATCACAATCACGATCTCGATCACACAATCACAATCACACAATCACACAATCACAATCCCACAATCACAATCACACAATCACAGTCACACAATCACAATCACACAACCACGATCACACAATCGCTATCACACAATCGCTATCACACAATCACGATCACACAATCACGATCACACAATCACGATCACAATATCACAATCACACAGTCCCACTTTCACAATCACAATCACAATCACAATCACAATCACAATCACAATCACAATCACGATCACAGAATCACAATCACACAGTCACACAATCACAATCACAATCACAATCGCAATCACAATCACAATCACAATCATGATCACACAATCACAATCACACAGTCCCGACCACTCGATCACGATCACACAATCACGATCACACAGTCACGATCACACAATCACAATCACACAATCACAATATCACAATCGCAATCACACACTCACAATAACACAATCAGACAATCACACAATCACACAATCACACAATCACACAATCACACAATCACGATCACACAATCATGATCACACAATCACGATCACACAACCACGATCACACAATCACGATCACACAATCACGATCACACAATCACCATCACACAATCACCATCACACAATCACAATCACACAATCAAGGTCACGCAATGACGATCACACAATCACCATCACACAATCACGACCACTCAATCACGATCACACACCCACGTTCACACAATCACAAACACAGAGTCGCGATCACACGATCACGATCACACAATCACGATCACACAGTCACGATCACACAATCACGATCACACAGTCACGATCACACAATCAGAATCACACAATCACAATCACACAACCACAATCACACAATCACACAGTCACAATCCCACAATCACGATCACACAATCACGACTACACAGTCACGATCACACAATCACAATCATACAATCACAATCACACAATCACATTAACACAATCAGACAATCACACAGTCACACAATCACGATCACACAATCACGATCACACAATCACGATCACACAGTCACAATCACACAATCACAATCACACAATCAAAATCACACAATCACAATCATGCAATCACAATCACACAATCATACTGTCACAATCCCACAATCACGATCACATAATCACGATCACACAGTCACGATCACACGATCGCGATCACACAATAACAATCACACAATCACAATCACACAATCACGAGCACACAATCACGATCACAATCACGATCACACAGTCACAATCACACAATCAGAGTCACACAATTACAATCACACAACCACAATCACACAATCACACAGTCACAATCCCACAATCACGATCACACAATCACGACCACACATTCACGGTCACACAATCACAATCACTCAATCACAATCACACAATCACAATAACACAATCAGACAATCACACAGTCACACAATCACGATCACACAATCACCATCACACAATCACGATCACATAATCACGATCACACAGTCACGATCACACGATCGCGATCACACAATAACAATCACACAATCACAATCACACAATCACGATCACACAATCACGATCACACAATCACGATCACACAACCGCGATCACACAATCGCGATCACACAATCGCGATCACACAATCGCAATCACACAATCGCAATCACACAATCGCAATCACACAATCACAATCACACAATCACAATCACACAATCACAATCACACAATCACGATCACACAATCACGATCACACAATCACGATCGCACAATCACTATCACACAATCACACAATCACACAATCACAATCACACAATCACACAGTCACAAACCCACAATCACGATCACACAATCACAATTACACAATCACAATCACACAATCACGATCACACAATCACAATCACGCAGTCACACTAACACAATCACAATCACAATCACAATCGCAATCACGATCACACAGTCACGATCACACGATCACGATCACACGATCACGATCACACAATCACGATCACACAATCACGATCACACAATCACGATCACACAATCGCTATCACACAATCGCTATGACACAATCACAATCACACAATCACGATCACACAATCACCATCACACAATCACCATCACACAATCACGATCACACAATCACGATCACACAATCACGATCAGACTATCACGATCACACAATCACAGTCACACAATCACAATCACACAATCACAATCACAATCACGATCACACAGTCACGACCACACGATCACGATCACACGATCATGATCACACAATCACGATCACACAATCACGATCACACAATCACCATCACACAATCACGATCACACAACCACGATCACACAATCGCTATCACACAATCGCTATCACACAATCACGATCACACAATCACGATCACACAATCACGATCACAATATCACAATCACACAGTCCCACAATCACAATCACAATCACAATCACAATCACAATCACAATCACAATCACGATCACAGAATCACAATCACACAGTCACACAATCACAATCACAATCACAATCGCAATCACAATCACAATCACAATCACAATCACAATCACAATCACAATCACAATCACAATCACAATCACAATCACAATCACAATCACCATCACAATCACAATCACAATCACAATCACATTCACAATCACACAATCACATCACACAATCACGATCACACAATCACGATCACACAATCACGATCACACAATCACGATCACACAATCACGGTCACACAATCACGATCACACAATCACGATCACACAATCACGATCACACAATCACGATCACACAATCACGATCACACAATCACGATCACACAATCACGATCACACTATCACGATCACACAATCACGGTCACACAATCACAATCACACAATCACGAGCACACAATCACGATCACAATCACGATCACACAGTCACAATCACACAATCAGAGTCACACAATCACAATCACACAACCACAATCACACAATCACACAGTCACAATCCCACAATCACGATCACACAATCACGACCACACATTCACGGTCACACAATCACAATCACACAATCACAATCACACAATCACAATAACACAATCAGACAATCACACAGTCACACAATCACGATCACACAATCACCATCACACAATCACGATCACATAATCACGATCACACAGTCACGATCACACGATCGCGATCACACAATAACAATCACACAATCACAATCACACAATCACGATCACACAATCACGATCACACAATCACGATCACACAACCGCGATCACACAATCGCGATCACACAATCGCGATCACACAATCGCAATCACACAATCGCAATCACACAATCGCAATCACACAATCACAATCACACAACCACAATCACACAATCACAATCACACAATCACGATCACACAATCACGATCACACATTCACGATCGCACAATCACTATCACACAATCACACAATCACACAATCACAATCACACAATCACACAGTCACAATCCCACAATCACGATCACACAATCACAATTACACAATCACAATCACACAATCACGATCACACAATCACAATCACGCAGTCACAATAACACAATCACAATCACAATCACAATCGCAATCACGATCACACAGTCACGATCACACGATCACGATCACACGATCACGATCACACAATCACGATCACAATCACGATCACACAGTCACAATCACACAATCAGAGTCACACAATCACAATCACACAACCACAATCACACAATCACACAGTCACAATCCCACAATCACGATCACACAATCACGACCACACATTCACGGTCACACAATCACAATCACACAATCACAATCACACAATCACAATAACACAATCAGACAATCACACAGTCACACAATCACGATCACACAATCACGATCACACAATCACGGTCACACAATCGCGATCACACAATCACGATCACACAATCACGATCACACATTCACAATCACACAATCACAATCACACAATCAAAATCACACAATTACAATCACACAATCAAGGTCACACAATGACGATCACAAAATCACCATCACACAATCACGATCACACAATCACAATCACACAATCACGATCACACAATCACGATCACTCAATCACAATCACACAATCACAAACACACAGTTGCGATCACACGATCACGATCACACGATCACGATCACACGATCACGATCACACAATCACAATCACACAATCAACGCCACACAATGACGATCACACAATCACCATCACACAATCTCGACCACACAATCACGATCACACAATCACGTTCACACAATCACAAACACACAGTCCCGACCACTCGATCACGATCACACAATCACGATCACACAGTCACGATCACAGAATCACAATCACACAATCACAATATCACAATCGCAATCACACACTCACAATAACACAATCAGACAATCACACAATCACACAATCACACAATCACACAATCACACAATCACGATCACACAATCATGATCACACAATCACGATCACACAACCACGATCACACAATCACGATCACACAATCACGATCACACAATCACCATCACACAATCACCATCACACAATCACAATCACACAATCAAGGTCACGCAATGACGATCACACAATCACCATCACACAATCACGACCACTCAATCACGATCACACACCCACGTTCACACAATCACAAACACAGAGTCGCGATCACACGATCACGATCACACAATCACGATCACACAGTCACGATCACACAATCACGATCACACAGTCACGATCACACAATCAGAATCACACAATCACAATCACACAACCACAATCACACAATCACACAGTCACAATCCCACAATCACGATCACACAATCACGACTACACAGTCACGATCACACAATCACAATCATACAATCACAATCACACAATCACATTAACACAATCAGACAATCACACAGTCACACAATCACGATCACACAATCACGATCACACAATCACGATCACACAATCACGATCACACAGTCACAATCACACAATCACAATCACACAATCAAAATCACACAATCACAATCATGCAATCACAATCACACAATCATACTGTCACAATCCCACAATCACGATCACATAATCACGATCACACAGTCACGATCACACGATCGCGATCACACAATAACAATCACACAATCACAATCACACAATCACGAGCACACAATCACGATCACAATCACGATCACACAGTCACAATCACACAATCAGAGTCACACAATTACAATCACACAACCACAATCACACAATCACACAGTCACAATCCCACAATCACGATCACACAATCACGACCACACATTCACGGTCACACAATCACAATCACTCAATCACAATCACACAATCACAATAACACAATCAGACAATCACACAGTCACACAATCACGATCACACAATCACCATCACACAATCACGATCACATAATCACGATCACACAGTCACGATCACACGATCGCGATCACACAATAACAATCACACAATCACAATCACACAATCACGATCACACAATCACGATCACACAATCACGATCACACAACCGCGATCACACAATCGCGATCACACAATCGCGATCACACAATCGCAATCACACAATCGCAATCACACAATCGCAATCACACAATCACAATCACACAATCACAATCACACAATCACAATCACACAATCACGATCACACAATCACGATCACACAATCACGATCGCACAATCACTATCACACAATCACACAATCACACAATCACAATCACACAATCACACAGTCACAAACCCACAATCACGATCACACAATCACAATTACACAATCACAATCACACAATCACGATCACACAATCACAATCACGCAGTCACACTAACACAATCACAATCACAATCACAATCGCAATCACGATCACACAGTCACGATCACACGATCACGATCACACGATCACGATCACACAATCACGATCACACAATCACGATCACACAATCACGATCACACAATCGCTATCACACAATCGCTATGACACAATCACAATCACACAATCACGATCACACAATCACCATCACACAATCACCATCACACAATCACGATCACACAATCACGATCACACAATCACGATCAGACTATCACGATCACACAATCACAGTCACACAATCACAATCACACAATCACAATCACAATCACGATCACACAGTCACGACCACACGATCACGATCACACGATCATGATCACACAATCACGATCACACAATCACGATCACACAATCACCATCACACAATCACGATCACACAACCACGATCACACAATCGCTATCACACAATCGCTATCACACAATCACGATCACACAATCACGATCACACAATCACGATCACAATATCACAATCACACAGTCCCACAATCACAATCACAATCACAATCACAATCACAATCACAATCACAATCACGATCACAGAATCACAATCACACAGTCACACAATCACAATCACAATCACAATCGCAATCACAATCACAATCACAATCACAATCACAATCACAATCACAATCACAATCACAATCACAATCACAATCACAATCACAATCACCATCACAATCACAATCACAATCACAATCACATTCACAATCACACAATCACATCACACAATCACGATCACACAATCACGATCACACAATCACGATCACACAATCACGATCACACAATCACGGTCACACAATCACGATCACACAATCACGATCACACAATCACGATCACACAATCACGATCACACAATCACGATCACACAATCACGATCACACAATCACGATCACACTATCACGATCACACAATCACGGTCACACAATCACAATCACACAATCACGAGCACACAATCACGATCACAATCACGATCACACAGTCACAATCACACAATCAGAGTCACACAATCACAATCACACAACCACAATCACACAATCACACAGTCACAATCCCACAATCACGATCACACAATCACGACCACACATTCACGGTCACACAATCACAATCACACAATCACAATCACACAATCACAATAACACAATCAGACAATCACACAGTCACACAATCACGATCACACAATCACCATCACACAATCACGATCACATAATCACGATCACACAGTCACGATCACACGATCGCGATCACACAATAACAATCACACAATCACAATCACACAATCACGATCACACAATCACGATCACACAATCACGATCACACAACCGCGATCACACAATCGCGATCACACAATCGCGATCACACAATCGCAATCACACAATCGCAATCACACAATCGCAATCACACAATCACAATCACACAACCACAATCACACAATCACAATCACACAATCACGATCACACAATCACGATCACACATTCACGATCGCACAATCACTATCACACAATCACACAATCACACAATCACAATCACACAATCACACAGTCACAATCCCACAATCACGATCACACAATCACAATTACACAATCACAATCACACAATCACGATCACACAATCACAATCACGCAGTCACAATAACACAATCACAATCACAATCACAATCGCAATCACGATCACACAGTCACGATCACACGATCACGATCACACGATCACGATCACACAATCACGATCACACAATCACGATCACACAATCACGATCACACAATCACGATCACACAATCGCTATCACACAATCGCTATCACACAATCACAATCACACAATCACGATCACACAATCACCATCACACAATCACCACCACACAATCACGATCACACAATCACGATCACACAATCACGATCAGACTATCACGATCACACAATCACAGTCACACAATCACAATCACACAATCACAATCACAATCACAAACACACAGTCCCGACCACTCGATCACGATCACACAATCACAATCACACAGTCACGATCACACAATCACAATCACACAATCACAATATCACAATCGCAATCACACAATCACAATAACACAATCCGACAATCACACAATCACACAATCACACAATCACACAATCACACAATCACGATCACACAATCATGATCACACAATCACGATCACACAACCACGATCACACAATCACGATCACACAATCACGATCACACAATCACGATCAGACTATCACGATCACACAATCACAGTCACACAATCACAATCACACAATCACAATCACAATCACGATCACACAGTCACGACCACACGATCACGATCACACGATCATGATCACACAATCACGATCACACAATCACGATCACACAATCACGATCACACAACCACGATCACACAATCGCTATCACACAATCGCTATCACACAATCACGATCACACAATCACGATCACACAATCACGATCACAATATCACAATCACACAGTCCCACAATCACAATCACAATCACAATCACAATCACAATCACAATCACGATCACAGAATCACAATCACACAGTCACACAATCACAATCACAATCACAATCGCAATCACAATCACAATCACAATCACAATCACAATCACAATCACAATCACAATCACATTCACAATCACACAATCACATCACACAATCACGATCACACAATCACGATCACACAATCACGATCACACAATCACGATCACACAATCACGGTCACACAATCACGATCACACAATCACGATCACACAATCACGATCACACAATCACGATCACACAATCACGATCACACAATCACGATCACACAATCACGATCACACTATCACGATCACACAATCACGGTCACACAATCACAATCACACAATCACGAGCACACAATCACGATCACAATCACGATCACACAGTCACAATCACACAATCAGAGTCACACAATCACAATCACACAACCACAATCACACAATCACACAGTCACAATCCCACAATCACGATCACACAATCACGACCACACATTCACGGTCACACAATCACAATCACACAATCACAATCACACAATCACAATAACACAATCAGACAATCACACAGTCACACAATCACGATCACACAATCACCATCACACAATCACGATCACATAATCACGATCACACAGTCACGATCACACGATCGCGATCACACAATAACAATCACACAATCACAATCACACAATCACGATCACACAATCACGATCACACAATCACGATCACACAACCGCGATCACACAATCGCGATCACACAATCGCGATCACACAATCGCAATCACACAATCGCAATCACACAATCGCAATCACACAATCACAATCACACAACCACAATCACACAATCACAATCACACAATCACGATCACACAATCACGATCACACATTCACGATCGCACAATCACTATCACACAATCACACAATCACACAATCACAATCACACAATCACACAGTCACAATCCCACAATCACGATCACACAATCACAATTACACAATCACAATCACACAATCACGATCACACAATCACAATCACGCAGTCACAATAACACAATCACAATCACAATCACAATCGCAATCACGATCACACAGTCACGATCACACGATCACGATCACACGATCACGATCACACAATCACGATCACACAATCACGATCACACAATCACGATCACACAATCACGATCACACAATCGCTATCACACAATCGCTATCACACAATCACAATCACACAATCACGATCACACAATCACCATCACACAATCACCACCACACAATCACGATCACACAATCACGATCACACAATCACGATCAGACTATCACGATCACACAATCACAGTCACACAATCACAATCACACAATCACAATCACAATCACGATCACACAGTCACGACCACACGATCACGATCACACGATCATGATCACACAATCACGATCACACAATCACGATCACACAATCACCATCACACAATCACGATCACACAACCACGATCACACAATCGCTATCACACAATCGCTATCACACAATCACGATCACACAATCACGATCACACAATCACGATCACAATATCACAATCACACAGTCCCACAATCACAATCACAATCACAATCACAATCACAATCACAATCACAATCACGATCACAGAATCACAATCACACAGTCACACAATCACAATCACAATCACAATCGCAATCACAATCACAATCACAATCACAATCACAATCACAATCACAATCACAATCACAATCACAATCACAATCACAATCACAATCACAATCACAATCACAATCACAATCACAATCACAATCACAATCACAATCACATTCACAATCACACAATCACATCACACAATCACGATCACACAATCACGATCACACAATCACGATCACACAATCACGATCACACAATCACGATCACACAATCACGATCACACAATCACGATCACACAATCACGATCACACAATCACGATCACACAATCACGATCACACAATCACGATCACACAATCACGATCACACAATCACGATCACACAAACACGATCACACAATCACGATCACACAATCACGATCACACAATCACAGTCACACAATCACGATCACACACTCCCGATCACACAATCACAATCACACAATCACGATCACACAATCACGATCACACAATCACGATCACACAATCACGATCACACAATCACGATCACACAATCACGATCACACAATCACGATCACACAATCACGTTCACACAATCACGATCACACTATCACGATCACACTATCACGATCACACAATCACGGTCACACAATCACAATCACACAATCACGAGCACACAATCACGATCACAATCACGATCACACAGTCAGAATCACACAATCAGAGTCACACAATCACAATCACACAACCACAATCACACAATCACACAGTCACAATCCCACAATCACGATCACACAATCACGACCACACATTCACGGTCACACAATCACAATCACACAATCACAATCACACAATCACAATCACACAATCACAATAACACAATCAGACAATCACACAGTCACACAATCACGATCACACAATCACGATCACACAATCACGGTCACACAATCGCGATCACACAATCACGATCACACAATCACGATCACACATTCACAATCACACAATCACAATCACACAATCAAAATCACACAATCACAATCACACAATCAATGTCACACAATGACGATCACACAATCACCATCACACAATCACGATCACACAATCACAATCACACAATCACGATCACACAATCACGATCACTCAATCACAATCACACAATCACAAACACACAGTTGCGATCACACGATCACGATCACACGATCACGATCACACGATCACGATCACACAATCACAATCACACAATCAACGCCACACAATGACGATCACACAATCACCATCACACAATCTCGACCACACAATCACGATCACACAATCACGTTCACACAATCACAAACACACAGTCCCGACCACTCGATCACGATCACACAATCACAATCACACAGTCACGATCACACAATCACAATCACACAATCACAATATCACAATCGCAATCACACAATCACAATAACACAATCCGACAATCACACAATCACACAATCACACAATCACACAATCACACAATCACGATCACACAATCATGATCACACAATCACGATCACACAACCACGATCACACAATCACGATCACACAATCACGATCACACAATCACGATCAGACTATCACGATCACACAATCACAGTCACACAATCACAATCACACAATCACAATCACAATCACGATCACACAGTCACGACCACACGATCACGATCACACGATCATGATCACACAATCACGATCACACAATCACGATCACACAATCACGATCACACAACCACGATCACACAATCGCTATCACACAATCGCTATCACACAATCACGATCACACAATCACGATCACACAATCACGATCACAATATCACAATCACACAGTCCCACAATCACAATCACAATCACAATCACAATCACAATCACAATCACGATCACAGAATCACAATCACACAGTCACACAATCACAATCACAATCACAATCGCAATCACAATCACAATCACAATCACAATCACAATCACAATCACAATCACAATCACATTCACAATCACACAATCACATCACACAATCACGATCACACAATCACGATCACACAATCACGATCACACAATCACGATCACACAATCACGATCACACAATCACGATCACACAATCACGATCACACAATCACGATCACACAATCACGATCACACAATCACGATCACACAAACACGATCACACAATCACGATCACACAATCACGATCACACAATCACAGTCACACAATCACGATCACACACTCCCAATCACACAATCACAATCACACAATCACGATCACACAATCACGATCACACAATCACGATCACACAATCACGATCACACAATCACGATCACACAATCACGATCACACAATCACGATCACACTATCACGATCACACAATCACGGTCACACAATCACAATCACACAATCACGAGCACACAATCACGATCACAATCACGATCACACAGTCACAATCACACAATCAGAGTCACACAATCACAATCACACAACCACAATCACACAATCACACAGTCACAATCCCACAATCACGATCACACAATCACGACCACACATTCACGGTCACACAATCACAATCACACAATCACAATCACACAATCACAATAACACAATCAGACAATCACACAGTCACACAATCACGATCACACAATCACGATCACACAATCACGGTCACACAATCGCGATCACACAATCACGATCACACAATCACGATCACACATTCACAATCACACAATCACAATCACACAATCAAAATCACACAATCACAATCACACAATCAAGGTCACACAATGACGATCACACAATCACCATCACACAATCACGATCACACAATCACAATCACACAATCACGATCACACAATCACGATCACTCAATCACAATCACACAATCACAAACACACAGTTGCGATCACACAATCACGATCACACGATCACGATCACACGATCACGATCACACGATCACGATCACACAATCACAATCACACAATCAACGCCACACAATGACGATCACACAATCACCATCACACAATCTCGACCACACAATCACGATCACACAATCACGTTCACACAATCACAAACACACAGTCCCGACCACTCGATCACGATCACACAATCACGATCACACAGTCACGATCACACAATCACAATCACACAATCACAATATCACAATCGCAATCACACAATCACAATAACACAATCCGACAATCACACAATCACACAATCACACAATCACACAATCACACAATCACGATCACACAATCATGATCACACAATCACGATCACACAACCACGATCACACAATCACGATCACACAATCACGATCACACAATCACCATCACACAATCACCATCACACAATCACAATCACACAATCAAGGTCACGCAATGACGATCACACAATCACCATCACACAATCACGACCACTCAATCACGATCACACAACCACGTTCACACAATCACAAACACAGAGTCGCGATCACACGATCACGATCACACAATCACGATCACACAGTCACGATCACACAATCACGATCACACAGTCACGATCACACAATCAGAATCACGCAATCACAATCACACAACCACAATCACACAATCACACAGTCACAATCCCACAATCACGATCACACAATCACGACTACACAGTCACGATCACACAATCACAATCATACAATCACAATCACACAATCACATTAACACAATCAGACAATCACACAGTCACACAATCACGATCACACAATCACGATCACACAATCACGATCACACAATCACGATCACACAGTCACAATCACACAATCACAATCACACAATCAAAATCACACAATCACAATCATGCAATCACAATCACACAATCATACTGTCACAATCCCACAATCACGATCACATAATCACGATCACACAGTCACGATCACACGATCGCGATCACACAATAACAATCACACAATCACAGTCACACAATCACGAGCACACAATCACGATCACAATCACGATCACACAGTCACAATCACACAATCAGAGTCACACAATTACAATCACACAACCACAATCACACAATCACACAGTCACAATCCCACAATCACGATCACACAATCACGACCACACATTCACGGTCACACAATCACAATCACACAATCACAATCACACAATCACAATCACACAATCACAATCACACAATCACAATCACACAATCACAATCACACAATCACAATCACGATCTCGATCACACAATCACAATCACACAATCACAATCACGATCTCGATCACACAATCACAATCACACAATCACAATCACGATCTCGATCACACAATCACAATCACACAATCACACAATCACAATCCCACAATCACAATCACACAATCACAGTCACACAATCACAATCACACAATCACAATCACACAATCACAATCACACAATCACAATCACACAATCACAGTCACACAATCACAGTCACACAATCACAATCACACAATCACAATTACACAAACACGATCGCACAATCACGATCACACAATCACGATCGCACAATCACTATCACACAATCACACAATCACGCAATCACAATCACACAATCACACAGTCACAATCCCACAATCACGATCACACAATCACAATTACACAATCACAATCACGCAATCACGATCACACAATCACAATCACGCAGTCACACTAACACAATCACAATCACAATCACAATCGCAATCACGATCACACAGTCACGATCACACGATCACGATCACACGATCACGATCACACAATCACGATCACACAATCACGATCACACAATCGCTATCACACAATCGCTATCACACAATCACAATCACACAATCACGATCACACAATCACCATCACACAATCGCCATCACACAATCACGATCACACAATCACGATCACACAATCACGATCAGACTATCACGATCACACAATCACAGTCACACAATCACAATCACACAATCACAATCACAATCACGATCACACAGTCACGACCACACGATCACGATCACACGATCATGATCACACAATCACGATCACACAATCACGATCACACAATCACCATCACACAATCACGATCACACAACCACGATCACACAATCGCTATCACACAATCGCTATCACACAATCACGATCACACAATCACGATCACACAATCACGATCACAATATCACAATCGCAATCACAATCACAATCACAATCACAATCACAATCACAATCACGATCACAGAATCACAATCACACAGTCACACAATCACAATCACAATCACAATCGCAATCACAATCACAATCACAATCACAATCACAATCACAATCACAATCACAATCACAATCACAATCACAATCACAATCACATTCACAATCACACAATCACATCACACAATCACGATCACACAATCACGATCACACAATCACGATCACACAATCACGATCACACAATCACGATCACACAATCACGATCACACAATCACGATCACACAATCACGATCACACAATCACAAACACACAGTCGCGATCACACGATCACGATCACACGATCACGATCACACAATCACAATCACACAATCAAGGTCACACAATGACGATCACACCATCACCATCACACAATCACGACCACACAATCACGATCACACAATCGCGATCACACAATCACGATCACAATATCACAATCACACAGTCACACAATCCCAATCACAATAACAATCACAATCACAATCACAATCACAATCATGATCAAACAATCACAATCACACAGTCACA
Source organism: Megachile rotundata (assembly GCF_050947335.1). Taxonomy (NCBI): domain Eukaryota; kingdom Metazoa; phylum Arthropoda; class Insecta; order Hymenoptera; family Megachilidae; genus Megachile; species Megachile rotundata. The sequence goes on from NC_134993.1 coordinate 804,270, forward strand.
CAATCACAATCACAATCACAATCACAATCACAATCAAAATCACAATCACAATCACAATCACAATCACAATCACAATCACAATCACAATCACAATCACAATCACAATCACAATCACGATCACACAATCACGATCACACGATCACGATCACACAATCACGATCACACAATCACGATCACACAATCACGATCACACAATCACGATCACACAATCACGATCACACAATCACGATCACACAATCACGATCACACAATCACGATCACACAATCACGATCACACAATCACGATCACACAATCACGATCACACAATCACGATCACACAATCACGATCACACAATCACGATCACACAATCACGATCACGCAGTCACACTATCACAATCACAATCACAATCAAAATCACAATCACAATCACAATCACACAATCACACAATCACACAATCACAATCCCACAATCACAATCACACAATCACAGTCACACAATCACAATCACACAATCACAATCACACAATCACACAGTCACAATCCCACAATCACGATCACACAATCACAATCGCACAGTCACGATCACACGATCACGATCACACAATCACAATCACACAATCACAATCGCACAATCACGATCACACAATCACCATCACACAATCACCATCACACAATCACGATCACACAATCAAGGTCACACAATGACGATCACACAATCACCATCACACAATCACGATCACACAATCACAATCACACAATCACAAACACACAGTCGCGATCACACGATCACGATCACACGATCACGATCACACAATCACAATCACACAATCAAGGTCACACAATGACGATCACCCCATCACCATCACACAATCACGACCACACAATCACGATCACACAATCACGTTCACACAATCACAAACACACAGTCGCGATCACTCGATCACGATCACACAATCACGATCACACAGTCACGATCACACAATCACAATCACACAATCACAATATCACAATCGCAATCACACAATCACAATAACACAATCAGACAATCACACAATCACACAATCACACAATCACACAATCACGATCAGACTATCACGATCACACAATCACGATCACACAATCACGATCACACAATCACGATCACACAATCACGATCACACTATCACGATCAGACAATCACAGTCACACAATCACAATCACACAATCACAATCACAATCACGATCACACAGTCACGATCACACCATCACGATCACACGATCACGATCACACAATCACAATCACATAATCGTTATCACACAATCACGATCACACAATCACCATCCCACAATCACCATCACACAATCACCATCACACAATCACGGTCACACAATCACAATCACGCAATCACAATCCCACAATCACAATCACAAAATCACAATCATACAATCACAATCACACAATCACAATCTCACAATCACAATCACACAATCACAATCACACAATCACAATCACACAATCACAATCACAATCACACAATCACAATCACACAATCACAATCACACAATCACAATCCCACAATCACAATCCCACAATTACAATCCCACAATCACAATCCCACAATCACAATCCCACAATCACAATCCGACAATCACACAATCACACAGTCACAATCCCACAATCACGATCACACAATCACGATCACACAATCACAATCACACAATCACGCGCACACAATCACGATCACACAATCACCATCACACAATCACGATCACACAATCACGATCACACAATCACGATCACGCAATCACGATCACACAATCACGATCACACAATCACGATCACACAATCACGATCACACAATCACGATCACACAATCACGATCACACAATCACGATCACACAATCACGATCACACAATCACGATCACACAACCACGATCACACAATCGCAATCACACAATCGCAATCACACAATCGCAATCGCACAATCGCGATCACACAATCGCGATCACACAATCACGATCACACATTCACAATCACACAATCACAATCACACAATCAAAATCACACAATCACAATCACACAATCAAGGTCACGCAATGACGATCACACAATCACAATCACACAATCACAATCACACAATCACAATCACACAATCACCATCACACAATCACGATCACACAATCACAATCACACAATCACGATCACACAATCACGATCACTCAATCACAATCACACAATCACAAACACACAGTCGCGATCACACGATCACGATCACACGATCACGATCACACAATCACAATCACACAATCAAGGTCACACAATGACGATCACACCATCACCATCACACAATCACGACCACACAATCACGATCACACAATCGCGATCACACAATCACGATCACAATATCACAATCACACAGTCACACAATCCCAATCACAATAACAATCACAATCACAATCACAATCACAATCATGATCACACAATCACAATCACACAGTCACACAATCACAATCACAATCACAATCACAATCACAATCACAATCACAATCACAATCACAATCACAATCACAATCACAATCACAATCACAATCACAATCACAATCACAATCACAATCACAATCACAATCACAATCACAATCACAATCACAATCACAATCACAATCACAATCACAATCACAATCACAATCACAATCACAATCACAATCACATTCACAATCACACAATCACATCACACAATCACGATCACACAATCACGATCACACAATCACGATCACACTATCACGATCACACAATCACGATCACACAATCACGATCACACAATCACGATCACACAATCACGATCACACAATCACGATCACACAATCACGATCACACAATCACAATCACACAATCACAATAACACAATCAGACAATCACACAGTCACACAATCACGATCACACAATCACGATCACACAATCACGGTCACACAATCGCGATCACACAATCACGATCACACAATCACGATCACACATTCACAATCACACAATCACAATCACACAATCAAAATCACACAATCACAATCACACAATCAAGGTCACACAATGACGATCACACAATCACCATCACACAATCACGATCACACAATCACAATCACACAATCACGATCACACAATCACGATCACTCAATCACAATCACACAATCACAAACACACAGTTGCGATCACACGATCACGATCACACGATCACGATCACACGATCACGATCACACGATCACGATCACACAATCACAATCACACAATCAACGCCACACAATGACGATCACACAATCACCATCACACAATCTCGACCACACAATCACGATCACACAATCACGTTCACACAATCACAAACACACAGTCCCGACCACTCGATCACGATCACACAATCACGATCACACAGTCACGATCACACAATCACAATCACACAATCACAATATCACAATCGCAATCACACAATCACAATAACACAATCCGACAATCACACAATCACACAATCACACAATCACACAATCACACAATCACGATCACACAATCATGATCACACAATCACGATCACACAACCACGATCACACAATCACGATCACACAATCACGATCACACAATCACCATCACACAATCACCATCACACAATCACAATCACACAATCAAGGTCACGCAATGACGATCACACAATCACCATCACACAATCACGACCACTCAATCACGATCACACAACCACGTTCACACAATCACAAACACAGAGTCGCGATCACACGATCACGATCACACAATCACGATCACACAGTCACGATCACACAATCACGATCACACAGTCACGATCACACAATCAGAATCACACAATCACAATCACACAACCACAATCACACAATCACACAGTCACAATCCCACAATCACGATCACACAATCACGACTACACAGTCACGATCACACAATCACAATCATACAATCACAATCACACAATCACATTAACACAATCAGACAATCACACAGTCACACAATCACGATCACACAATCACGATCACACAATCACGATCACACAATCACGATCACACAGTCACAATCACACAATCACAATCACACAATCAAAATCACACAATCACAATCATGCAATCACAATCACACAATCATACTGTCACAATCCCACAATCACGATCACATAATCACGATCACACAGTCACGATCACACGATCGCGATCACACAATAACAATCACACAATCACAATCACACAATCACGAGCACACAATCACGATCACAATCACGATCACACAGTCACAATCACACAATCAGAGTCACACAATTACAATCACACAACCACAATCACACAATCACACAGTCACAATCCCACAATCACGATCACACAATCACGACCACACATTCACGGTCACACAATCACAATCACACAATCACAATCACACAATCACAATAACACAATCAGACAATCACACAGTCACACAATCACGATCACACAATCACCATCACACAATCACGATCACATAATCACGATCACACAGTCACGATCACACGATCGCGATCACACAATAACAATCACACAATCACAATCACACAATCACGATCACACAATCACGATCACACAATCACGATCACACAACCGCGATCACACAATCGCGATCACACAATCGCGATCACACAATCGCAATCACACAATCGCAATCACACAATCGCAATCACACAATCGCAATCACACAATCACAATCACACAATCACAATCACACAATCACAATCACACAATCACAATCACACAATCACAATCACACAATCACAATCACACAATCACAATCACACAATCACAATCACACAATCACAATCACACAATCACAATCACGATCTCGATCACACAATCACAATCACACAATCACAATCACGATCTCGATCACACAATCACAATCACACAATCACACAATCACAATCCCACAATCACAATCACACAATCACAGTCACACAATCACAATCACACAATCACAATCACACAATCACAATCACACAATCACAATCACACAATCACAGTCACACAATCACAGTCACACAATCACAATCACACAATCACAATTACACAAACACGATCACACAATCACGATCACACAATCACGATCGCACAATCACTATCACACAATCACACAATCACACAATCACAATCACACAATCACACAGTCACAATCCCACAATCACGATCACACAATCACAATTACACAATCACAATCACGCAATCACGATCACACAATCACAATCACGCAGTCACACTAACACAATCACAATCACAATCACAATCGCAATCACGATCACACAGTCACGATCACACGATCACGATCACACGATCACGATCACACAATCACGATCACACAATCACGATCACACAATCGCTATCACACAATCGCTATCACACAATCACAATCACACAATCACGATCACACAATCACCATCACACAATCGCCATCACACAATCACGATCACACAATCACGATCACACAATCACGATCAGACTATCACGATCACACAATCACAGTCACACAATCACAATCACACAATCACAATCACAATCACGATCACACAGTCACGACCACACGATCACGATCACACGATCATGATCACACAATCACGATCACACAATCACGATCACACAATCACCATCACACAATCACGATCACACAACCACGATCACACAATCGCTATCACACAATCGCTATCACACAATCACGATCACACAATCACGATCACACAATCACGATCACAATATCACAATCACACAGTCCCACAATCGCAATCACAATCACAATCACAATCACAATCACAATCACAATCACGATCACAGAATCACAATCACACAGTCACACAATCACAATCACAATCACAATCGCAATCACAATCACAATCACAATCACAATCACAATCACAATCACAATCACAATCACAATCACAATCACAATCACAATCACATTCACAATCACACAATCACATCACACAATCACGATCACACAATCACGATCACACAATCACGATCACACAATCACGATCACACAATCACGATCACACAATCACGATCACACAATCACGATCACACAATCACGATCACACAATCACAAACACACAGTCGCGATCACACGATCACGATCACACGATCACGATCACACAATCACAATCACACAATCAAGGTCACACAATGACGATCACACCATCACCATCACACAATCACGACCACACAATCACGATCACACAATCGCGATCACACAATCACGATCACAATATCACAATCACACAGTCACACAATCCCAATCACAATAACAATCACAATCACAATCACAATCACAATCATGATCAAACAATCACAATCACACAGTCACACAATCACAATCACAATCACAATCACAATCACAATCAAAATCACAATCACAATCACAATCACAATCACAATCACAATCACAATCACAATCACAATCACAATCACAATCACAATCACAATCACGATCACACGATCACGATCACACGATCACGATCACACAATCACGATCACACAATCACGATCACACAATCACGATCACACAATCACGATCACACAATCACGATCACACAATCACGATCACACAATCACGATCACACAATCACGATCACACAATCACGATCACACAATCACGATCACACAATCACGATCACACAATCACGATCACGCAGTCACACTATCACAATCACAATCACAATCAAAATCACAATCACAATCACAATCACACAATCACACAATCACACAATCACACAATCACAATCCCACAATCACAATCACACAATCACAGTCACACAATCACAATCACACAATCACACAGTCACAATCCCACAATCACGATCACACAATCACAATCGCACAGTCACGATCACACGATCACGATCACACAATCACAATCACACAATCACAATCGCACAATCACGATCACACAATCACCATCACACAATCACCATCACACAATCACGATCACACAATCAAGGTCACACAATGACGATCACACAATCACCATCACACAATCACGATCACACAATCACAATCACACAATCACAAACACACAGTCGCGATCACACGATCACGATCACACGATCACGATCACACAATCACAATCACACAATCAAGGTCACACAATGACGATCACCCCATCACCATCACACAATCACGACCACACAATCACGATCACACAATCACGTTCACACAATCACAAACACACAGTCGCGATCACTCGATCACGATCACACAATCACGATCACACAGTCACGATCACACAATCACAATCACACAATCACAAAATCACAATCGCAATCACACAATCACAATAACACAATCAGACAATCACACAATCACACAATCACACAATCACACAATCACGATCAGACTATCACGATCACACAATCACGATCACACAATCACGATCACACAATCACGATCACACAATCACGATCACACTATCACGATCAGACAATCACAGTCACACAATCACAATCACACAATCACAATCACAATCACGATCACACAGTCACGATCACACCATCACGATCACACGATCACGATCACACAAACACAATCACACAATCGTTATCACACAATCACGATCACACAATCACCATCCCACAATCACCATCACGCAATCACCATCACACAATCACGATCACACAATCACAATCACGCAATCACAATCCCACAATCACAATCACAAAATCACAATCATACAATCACAATCACACAATCACAATCTCACAATCACAATCACACAATCACAATCACACAATCACAATCACACAATCACAATCACAATCACACAATCACAATCACACAATCACAATCACACAATCACAATCCCACAATCACAATCCCACAATTACAATCCCACAATCACAATCCCACAATCACAATCCCACAATCACAATCCGACAATCACACAATCACACAGTCACAATCCCACAATCACGATCACACAATCACGATCACACAATCACAATCACACAATCACGCGCACACAATCACGATCACACAATCACCATCACACAATCACGATCACACAATCACGATCACACAATCACGATCACGCAATCACGATCACACAATCACGATCACACAATCACGATCACACAATCACGATCACACAATCACGATCACACAATCACGATCACACAATCACGATCACACAATCACGATCACACAATCACGATCACACAACCACGATCACACAATCGCAATCACACAATCGCAATCACACAATCGCAATCGCACAATCGCGATCACACAATCACGATCACACATTCACAATCACACAATCACAATCACACAATCAAAATCACACAATCACAATCACACAATCAAGGTCACGCAATGACGATCACACAATCACAATCACACAATCACAATCACACAATCACCATCACACAATCACGATCACACAATCACAATCACACAATCACGATCACACAATCACGATCACTCAATCACAATCACACAATCACAAACACACAGTCGCGATCACACGATCACGATCACACGATCACGATCACACAATCACAATCACACAATCAAGGTCACACAATGACGATCACACCATCACCATCACACAATCACGACCACACAATCACGATCACACAATCGCGATCACACAATCACGATCACAATATCACAATCACACAGTCACACAATCCCAATCACAATAACAATCACAATCACAATCACAATCACAATCATGATCACACAATCACAATCACACAGTCACACAATCACAATCACAATCACAATCACAATCACAATCACAATCACAATCACAATCACAATCACAATCACAATCACAATCACAATCACAATCACAATCACAATCACAATCACAATCACAATCACAATCACAATCACAATCACAATCACAATCACAATCACGATCACGATCACAGAATCACGATCACACAATCACGATCACACAATCACGATCACACAATCACGATCACACAATCACGATCACACAATCACGATCACACAATCACGATCACACAATCACGATCACACAATCACGATCACACAATCACGATCACACAATCACGATCACACAATCACGATCACACAAACACGATCACACAATCACGATCACACAATCACGATCACACAATCACAGTCACACAATCACGATCACACAATCACGATCACACACTCCCAATCACACAATCACGATCACACAATCACGATCACACAATCACGATTACCCAATCACGATCACACAATCACGATCACACAATCACGGTCACACAATCACGATCACACAATCACGATCACACAATCACGATCACACAATCACGATCACACAATCACGATCACACAATCACGATCACGCAGTAACACTATCACAATCACAATCACAATCTAAATCACAATCACAATCACAATGACACAATCACACAATCACACAATCACAATCCCACAATCACAATCACACAATCGCAGTCACACAATCACAATCACACAATCACACAGTCACAATCCCACAATCACGATCACACAATCACGATCGCACAGTCACGATCACACGATCACGGTCACACAATCACAATCACACAATCACAATCACACAATCACGATCACACAATCACCATCACACAATCACCATCACACAATCACGATCACACAATCAAGGTCACACAATGACGATCACACAATCACCATCTCACAATCACGATCACACAATCACAATCACACAATCACAAACACACAGTCGCGATCACACGATCACGATCACACGATCACGATCACACAATCACAATCACACAATCAAGGTCACACAATGACGATTACCCCATCACCATCACAAAATCACGACCACACAATCACGATCACACAATCACGATCACACAATCACGTTCACACAATCACAAACACACAGTCGCGATCACTCGATCACGATCACACAATCACGATCACACAGTCACGATCACACAATCACAATCACACAATCACATTATCACAATCGCAATCACACAATCACAATAACACAATCAGACAATCACACAATCACAATAACACAATCAGACAATCACACAATCACACAATCACGATCAGACTATCACGAACACAATCACGATCACACAATCACGATCACACAATCACGATCACACTATCACGATCAGACAATCACAGTCACACAATCACAATCGCACAATCACAATCACAATCACGATCACACAGTCACGATCACACCATCACGATCACACGATCACGATCACACAATCACAATCACACAATCGTTATCACACAATCACGATCACACAATCACCATCCCACAATCACCATCACACAATCACCATCACACAATCACGATCACACAATCACGATCACACAATCACGATCACACAATCACAATCACGCAATCACAATCCCACAATCACAATCACACAATCACAATCATACAATCACAATCACACAATCACAATCTCACAATCACAATCACACAATCACAATCACACAATCACAATCACACAATCACAATCACACAATCACAATCACACAATCACAATCACACAATCACAATCCCACAATCACAATCCCACAATCACAATCCCACAATCACACAATCACACAGTCACAATCCCACAATCACGATCACACAATCACGATCACACAATCACAATCACACAATCACGCGCACACAATCACGATCACACAATCACCATCACACAATCACGATCACACAATCACGATCACACAATCACAATCACGCAATCACGATCACACAATCACGATCACACAATCACGATCACACAATCACGATCACACAATCACGATCACACAATCACGATCACACAATCACGATCACACAATCACGATCACACAATCACGGTCACACAATCACGGTCACACAATCACGATCACACAATCACGATCACACAATCACGATCACACAATCACGATCACACAATCACGATCACACAACCACGATCACACAATCGCAATCACACAATCGCAATCACACAATCGCAATCACACAACCGCAATCACAAAATCGCAATCACACAATCGCAATCACACAATCACAATCACACAATCACAATCACACAATCACAATCACACAATCACAATCACACAATCATGATCACACAATCACGATCACACAACCACGATCACACAAACACGATCACACAATCACGATCACACAATCACCATCACACAATCGCCATCACACAATCACAACCACACAATCAAGGTCACGCAATGACGATCACACAATCACGATCACACAATCACGATCACACAATCACCATCACACAATCACGATCACACAATCACGATCACACAATCACGATCACACAATCACGATCACACAGTCACAATCACACAATCACAATCACACAATCAAAATCACACAATCACAATCATGCAATCACAATCACACAATCATACTGTCACAATCCCACAATCACGATCACATAATCACAATCACACAATCACGAGCACACAATCACGATCACAATCACGATCACGCAGTCACAATCACACAAGCAGAGTCACACAATTACAATCACACAACCACAATCACACAATCACACAGTCACAATCCCACAATCACGATCACACAATCACGACCACACATTCACGGTCACACAATCACAATCACACAATCACAATCACACAATCACAATAACACAATCAGACAATCACACAGTCACACAATCACGATCACACAATCACGATCACACAATCACGATTACCCAATCACGATCACACAATCACGATCACACAATCACGGTCACACAATCACGATCACACAATCACGATCACACAATCACGATCACACAATCACGATCACACAATCACGATCACACAATCACGATCACGCAGTCACACTATCACAATCACAATCACAATCAAAATCACAATCACAATCACAATGACACAATCACACAATCACACAATCACAATCCCACAATCACAATCTCACAATCACGATCACACAGTCACCATCACACAATCACCATCACACAATCACGATCACACAATCAAGGTCACACAATGACGATCACACAATCACCATCACACAATCACGATTACACAATCACAATCACACAATCATGATCACACAATCACGATCACACAATCACAATCACGCAATCACGATCACACAATCACGACCACACAATCACGATCACACAATCACAAACACACAGTCGCGATCACACTATCACGATCACACAATCACAGTCACACAATCACAATCACACAATCACAATCACAATCACGATCACACAGTCACGAACACACCATCACGATCACACAATCAAGGTCACACAATGACGATCACACAATCACCATCACACAATCACGATCACTCAATCACAATCACACAATCACAAACACACAGTCGCGATCACACGATCACGATCGCACGACCACGATCACACGATCACGATCACACAATCACAATCACACAATCAAGGTCACACAATGACGATCACACCATCACCATCACACAATCACGACCACACAATCACGATCACACAATCACGATCACACAATCACGTTCACACAATCACAAGCACACAGTCGCGATCACTCGATCACGATCACACGATCACGATCATACAATCACAATCACACAATCAAGGTCACACAATGACGATCACACCATTACCATCACACAATCACGACCACACAATCACGATCACACAATTACAATCACACAATCACAATATCACAATCGCAATCACACAATCACAATATCACAATCAGACAATCACACAATCACACAATCACACAATCACGATCACACTATCACGATCACACAATCACGATCACACAATCACGTTCACACAATCACAAACACACAGTCGCGATCACTCGATCACGATCACACAATCACAATCACACAACCACAATCACACAATCACACAGTCACAATCCCACAATCACGACCACACAGTCACGATCACACAATCACAATCATACAATCACAATCACACAATCACATTAACACAATCAGACAATCACACGGTCACACAATCACGATCACACAATCACGATCACACAATCACGATCACACAATCACGATCACACAATCACGTTCACACAATCACAAACACACAGTCGCGATCACTCGATCACGATCACACAATCACGATCACACAATCACGATCACACAATCACGATCACACAATCACGATCACACAATCACGACCACACAATCACAATCACGCAATCACAATCCCAAAATCACAATCACACAATCACAATCATACAATCACAATCACACAATCACAATCTCACAATCACAATCACACAATCACAATCACAATCACACAATCACAATCACACAATCACAATCACACAATCACAATCACACAATCACAATCACACAATCACAATCACACAATCACAATCCCACAATCACAATCCCACAATCAGAATCCCACAATCACAATCCCACAATCACAATCCCACAATCACAATCCCACAATCACAATCCCACAATCACAATCCCACAATCACACAATCACACAGTCACAATCCCACAATCACGATCACACAATCACGATCACACAATCACAATCACACAATCACGCGCACACAATCACGATCACACAATCACGATCACACAATCACGATCACACAATCACGATCACGCAATCACGATCACACAATCACGATCACACAATCACGATCACACAATCACGATCACACAATCACGATCACAAAATCACGATCACACAATCACGATCACACAATCACGATCACACAATCGCGATCACGCAGTCACACTATCACAATCACAATCACAATCAAAATCACAATCACAATCACAATCACACAATCACACAATCACACAATCACAATCCCACAATCACAATCACACAATCACAGTCACACAATCACAATCACACAATCACACTGTCACAATCCCACAATCACGATCACACAATCACGATCACACAGTCACGATCACACGATCACGATCACGCAATAACAATCACACAATCACAATCACACAATCACGAGCACACAATCACGATCACACAATCACCATCACACAATCACGATCACACAATCACGATCACACAATCACAATCACACAATCACGATCACACAATCACTATCACACAATCGCAATCACACAATCGCAAACACTCAGTCGCGATCACACGACCACGATCACAAGATCACGATCACACAATCACAATCACACAATCAAGGTCACACAATGACGATCACACCATCACCATCACACAATCACGACCACACAATCACGATCACACAATCACGATCACACAATCACGTTCACACAATCACAAACACACACTCGCGATCACTCGATCACGATCACACAATCACGATCACACAGTCAAGATCACACAATCACAATCACACAATCACAATATCACAATCGCAATCACACAATCACAATAACACAATCAGACAATCACACAATCACACAATCACGATCACACTATCACGATCACACAATCACGATAACACAATCACGATCACACAATCACGATCACACAATCACGATCACACAATCACGATCACACAATCACAATCACGCAATCACAATCACACAATCACAATGACACAATCACAATCATGCAATCACAATCACACAATCATACTGTCACAATCCCACAATCACGATCACATAATCACGATCACACAGTCACGATCACACGATCGCGGTCACACAATAACAATCACACAATCACAATCACACAATCACAATCACACAATCACGAGCACACAATCACGATCACAATCACGATCACACAGTCACAATCACACAATCAGAGTCACACAATCACAATCACACAACCACAATCACACAATCACACAGTCACAATCCCACAATCACGATCACACAATCACGACCACACATTCACGGTTACACAATCACAATCACACAATCACAATCACACAATCACAATAACACAATCAGACAATCACACAATCACACAATCACGATCACACAATCACGATCACACAATCACGATCACACAATCGCGATCACACAATCACGATCACACGATCACGATCACACAATCACAATCACACAATCAAGGCCACACAATGACAATCACACAATCACCATCACACAATCTCGACCACACAATCACGATCACACAATCACGTTCACACAATCACAAACACACAGTTGCGATCACTCGATCACAATCACACAATCACGATCACACAATCACCATCACACAATCACAATCACACAATCAAGGTCACACAATGACGATCATACAATCACCATCACACAACCACGACCACACAATCACGATCACACAATCACGCTCACGCAATCACGATCACACAATCACGACCACACAATCACGATCACACAATCACGATCACACAATCACAAACACACAGTCGCGATCACACTATCACGATCACACAATCACAGTCACACAATCACAATCACACAATCACAATCACAATCACGATCACACAGTCACGAACACACCATCACGATCACACAATCAAGGTCACACAATGACGATCACACAATCACCATCACACAATCACGATCACTCAATCACAATCACTCAATCACAATCACACAATCACAAACACACAGTCGCGATCACACGATCACGATCGCACGACCACGATCACACGATCACGATCACACAATCA
Organism: Megachile rotundata; assembly: GCF_050947335.1. NCBI lineage: Eukaryota > Metazoa > Arthropoda > Insecta > Hymenoptera > Megachilidae > Megachile > Megachile rotundata. The sequence goes on from NC_134993.1 coordinate 819,894, forward strand.
CAATCACACAATCAAGGCCACACAATGACGATCACACAATCACCATCACACAATCTCGACCACACAATCACGATCACACAATCACGTTCACACAATCACAAACACACAGTCGCGATCACACAATCACGATCACACAATCACAAACACACAGTCGCGATCACACTATCACGATCACACAATCACAGTCACACAATCACAATCACACAATCACAATCACAATCACGATCACACAGTCACGAACACACCATCACGATCACACAATCAAGGTCACACAATGACGATCACACAATCACCATCACACAATCACGATCACTCAATCACAATCACTCAATCACAATCACACAATCACAAACACACAGTCGCGATCACACGATCACGATCGCACGACCACGATCACACGATCACGATCACACAATCACAATCACACAATCAAGGCCACACAATGACGATCACACAATCACCATCACACAATCTCGACCACACAATCACGATCACACAATCACGATCACACAATCACGTTCACACAATCACAAACACACAGTCGCGATCGCTCGATCACGATCACACAATCACGATCACACAGTCACGATCACACAATCACAATCGCACAATCACGATCACACAATCACCATCACACAATCACGATCACACAATCACGATCACACAATCACGACCACACAACCACGCTCACGCAATCACGATCACACAATCACGACCACACAATCACGATCACACAATCACGATCACACAATCACGATCACACAATCACGATCACACTATCACGATCACACTATCACGATCACACAATCACAGTCACACAATCACAATCACACAATCACAATCACAATCACGATCACACAGTCATGATCACACCATCACGATCACACGATCACGATCAGACAATCACAATCACACAATCGTTATCACACAGTCACGATCACACAATCACGATCACACAATCACGAGCACACAATCACAAACACACAGTCGCGATCACACTATCACGATCACACAATCACAGTCACACAATCACAATCACACAATCACAATCACAATCACGATCACACAGTCACGAACACACCATCACGATCACACAATCAAGGTCACACAATGACGATCACACAATCACCATCACACAATCACGATCAGACAATCACAATCACACAATCACGATCACACAATCACGATCACACAATCACAATCACACAATCACAAACACACAGTCGCGATCACACGACCACGATCACACAATCACAATCACACAATCAAGGTCACACAATGACGATCACACCATCACCATCACACAATCACGACCTCACAATCACGATCACACAATCACGTTCTCACAATCACAAACACACAGTCGCGATCACTCGATCACGATCACACGATCACGATCACACAATCACAATCACACAATCAGGGTCACACAATGACGATCACACCATCACAATCACACAATCACGACCACACAATCACGATCACACAATTACAATCACACAATCACAATATCACAATCGCAATCACACAATCACAATATCACAATCAGACAATCACACAATCACACAATCACACAATCACGACCACACAATCACGCTCACGCAATCACGATCACACAATCACGACCACACAAACACGATCACACAATCACAATCACACAATCACGATCACACAATCACGACCACACATTCACGGTCACACAATCACAATCACACAATCACAATCACACAATCACAATAACACAATCAGACAATCACACAGTCACACAATCACGATCACACAATCACGATCACACAATCACGATCACACAATCGCGATCACACAATCACGATCACACGATCACGATCACACAATCACAATCACACAATCAAGGCCACACAATGACGATCACACAATCACCATCACACAATCTCGACCACACAATCACGATCACACAATCACGATCACACAATCACGTTCACACAATCACAAACACACAGTCGCGATCACTCGATCACAATCACACAATCACGATCACACAATCACCATCACACAATCACAATCACACAATCAAGGTCACACAATGACGATCACACAATCACCATCACACAACCACGACCACACAATCACGATCACACAATCACGCTCACGCAATCACGATCACACAATCACGACCACACAATCACGATCACACAATCACGATCACACAATCACAAACACACAGTCGCGATCACACTATCACGATCACACAATCACAGTCACACAATCACAATCACACAATCACAATCACACAATCACAATCACAATCACGATCACACAGTCACGAACACACCATCACGATCACACAATCAAGGTCACACAATGACGATCACACAATCACCATCACACAATCACGATCACTCAATCACAATCACACAATCACAAACACACAGTCGCGATCACACGATCACGATCGCACGACCACGATCACACAATCACCATCACACAATCACAATCACACAATCAAGGTCACACAATCACGATCACACAATCACGATCTCACAATCACGATCACACAATCACCATCACACAATCACGATCACACAATCACGATCACACAATCACGATCACACAATCACCATCACACAATCACAATCACACAATCAAGGTCACACAATGACGATCACACAATCACCATCACACAACCACGACCACACAATCACGACCACACAATCACGCTCACGCAATCACGATCACACAATCACGACCACACAATCACGATCACACAATCACAGTCACACAATCACAATCACACAATCACAATCACAATCACGATCACACAGTCATGATCACACCATCACGATCACACGATCACGATCAGACAATCACAATCACACAATCGTTATCACACAGTCACGATCACACAATCACGATCACACAATCACGATCACACAATCACAAACACACAGTCGCGATCACACTATCACGATCACACAATCACAGTCACACAATCACAATCACACAATCACAATCACAATCACGATCACACAGTCACGAACACACCATCACGATCACACGATCACGATCACACAATCACAATCACACAATCAAGGTCACACAATGACGATCACACCATCACCATCACACAATCACGATCACACAATCACGATCACACAATCACGTTCACACAATCACAAACACACAGTCGCGATCACTCGATCACGATCACACGATCACGATCACACAATCACAATCACACGATCAAGGTCACACAATGACGATCACACCATCACCATCACACAATCACGACCACACAATCACGATCACACAATCAAAATCACACAATCACAATATCACAATCGCAATCACACAATCACAATATCACAATCAGACAATCACACAATCACACAATCACACAATCACGATCACACTATCACGATCACACAATCACGATCACACAATCACGATCACACAATCACGGTCACACAATCACGATCACACAATGACGATCACACAATCACCATCACACAATCACGATCACACAATCACAATCACACAATCACGATCACACAATCACGATCACACAATCACGATCACACAAACACGATCACACGATCACAATCACACAATCACAAACACACAGTCGCGATCACACTATCACGATCACACGATCACGATCACACGATCGCGATCACACGATCACGATCACACGATCACGATCACACAATCACAATCACACAATCAAGGTCACACAATGACGATCACACCATCACCATCACACAATCACGACCACACAATCACGATCACACAATCACGTTCACACAATCACAAGCACACAGTCGCGATCACTCGATCACGATCACACAATCACGATCACACAGTCACCATCACACAATCACAATCACACAATCACAATATCACAATCGCAATCACACAATCACAATAACACAATCAGACAATCACACAATCACACAATCACACAATCACGATCACACAATCATGATCACACAATCACGATCACACAATCACGATCACACAATCACGATCACACAATCACAGTCACACAATCACAATCACACAATCACAATTACACAAACACGATCACACAATCACGATCACACAATCACGATCACACAATCACGATCACACAATCACACAATCACACAATCACAATCACACAATCACACAGTCACAATCCCACAATCACGATCACACAATCACGATCACACAGTTACGATCACACAATCACGATCACACAATCACAGTCACACAATCACAATCACACAGTCACAATCACAATCACGATCACACAAACACGATCGCACAATCACGATCACACAATCTCGACCACACAATCACGATCACACAAACACGATCACACAATCACTATCACACAATCACTATCACACAATCACGATCACACAATTACGATCACACAATCACAATCACGCAGTCACACTATCACAATCACAATCACAATCACAATCACAATCACAATCACACAATCACACAATCACAATCCCACAATCACAATCACACAATCACCATCACACAATCACGATCACACAATCAAGGTCACACAATGACGATCACACAATCACCATCACACAATCACGATTACACAATCACAATCACACAATCACGATCACACAATCACGATCACACAATCACAATCAAGCAATCACGATCACACAATCACGACCACACAATCACGATCACACAATCACGATCACACAATCACAAACACACAGTCGCGATCACACTATCACGATCACACAATCACAGTCACACAATCACAATCACACAATCACAATCACAATCACGATCACACAGTCACGAAGACACCATCACGATCACACAATCAAGGTCACACAATGACGATCACACAATCACCATCACACAATCACGATCACTCAATCACAATCACACAATCACAAACACACAGTCGCGATCACACGATCACGATCGCACGACCACGATCACACGATCACGATCACACAATCACAATCACACAATCAAGGTCACACAATGACGATCACACCATCACCATCACACAATCACGACCACACAATCACGATCACACAATCACGATCACACAATCACAAACACACAGTCGCGATCACACTATCACGATCACACAATCACAGTCACACAATCACAATCACACAATCACAATCACAATCACGATCACACAGTCACGAACACACCATCACGATCACACAATCAAGGTCACACAATGACGATCACACAATCACCATCACACAATCACGATCAGACAATCACAATCCCACAATCACGATCACACAATCACGATCACACAATCACAATCACACAATCACAATCACACAATCACACTGTCACAATCCCACAATCACGATCACATAATCACGATCACACAGTCACGATCACACGATCACGATCACACAATTGTGGGAATGAGAGAATGATGAGAGAATGACTGAGAGAATGTGAGAGAATGATGAGAGAATGACTGAGAGAATGACGCTGTCGGTGACCGAATGTCGGTAACAACATTGTAAATTATTATAAGTTATCGACAGTATTACTATAAGTTATCGACAGTTTAGAATGTTGTAAGCGAGCGGGCGTGATGTGTGTTTTTTTTATAAAAGGAGCGTTGTTGATTAGAGACCGTGTTTGTGAGTGGACGTATGAGAAGAGAAAAGGCGAAAAAAGTCGGGAAAAAAGTTGTAAATGTAAAGTCGTTTTATTTTAAAAGTTCTTGTGTTAAGTTTTGTTCTTTAGTATTAGTGTTAATGTTTTGTTTTACCCTTAATACATAATAAAAGAGTCTTTTTTCTTTGTACAAAAACCGAATCAAACGGTGCAAAAATCATTTCAACATCTTAATTCCTACAATTTTTGGGGGCTCGTCCGGGATTCAGAGAAAAGGATCCGAAAAGATTGCGTGGTTATTTGCATTGTTGGTGCGTGCAAAGAATCAAACGTTTAAGAACAAAATATGCCGAGGCACACTGTATCAGAATTAAAAGACATGCTGCGAACTTTCGGACTAAATACATCAGGAAGTAAGACCGAACTAATAGCGCGACTGCACGAACATGATCCGTCGGGCAGGTGGATGAATGCTTCGAATGAGGAGAACGATCTGCGTAATGAAAGTGTGTCCATCACGGAAGAGGAAGAAGGAGCAGTTGGTGGGGTAAGTGCTCCTTTGATAATGGGAAAAGATGAACTTGAAAGAAGTCGTTTAGAAATTGATCTCCTGCGACGGGAAAAAGCTTTGATGGAGCGTGAGCTTGCGGTCACGCAGCGTGAGCTTCAGATGGTAAGAATGGAGCGTCCGAGTATTGCCGAAGAACAGCCGGCAGTGCGTAGCAGCCGGATAGGGGTGGCGACTGTTGCAGAGTTGCTGAAATTCTTCGACGGGAAGTCGGAAGATTTTCCAAGCTGGGCCAAGCAAATTCAGATGTTGCAGGCAACGTATCGGCTTGAGGATGAAGAAGTGAAAGTGCTAATAGGAATGAGGCTGCAAGGAAAAGCTAGGGAATGGATGCAGTCTCGTCCAGAATTCATTGAGATGAATGTTAAACAGCTGCTTGACCGATTCAAAGAAATGTTTCACCATAGGCCAAGCGTAGTTGCGGTGCGTCAGCAGTTCCAGGAGCGGACTTGGAAAAGGGGTGAGCCGTTTGATGAATATTTTTATGACAAAATTATAAAAGCAAACAGGGTGCCGGTGGAAGATCCAATAGAGCTCGTTGAGTATCTGGTCGAGGGAATTCCGGATCCTATGCTTCGGAATCAAGCAAGAATGCAATGTTTCGTCACTCCGGATGCATTATTGCGCGCATTCGAGAGGCTTTCGCTGCCGTCAGGGAATCAGCAGACTGGTGCTGTTCGAGTAAATCATCCAAAACCTGTGGCTGCAGCGATGGCAGGTACTTCAGGAGTTAGAAGAGTTGACGAATGGGCGCCAAGAAGAGGATCGGATAGGTGTTATAACTGCGGAGGAGCGGGGCATATTAGCAGGAACTGTCCCACTAAGGAGCGCGGATTAAAATGCTATCATTGCAACGAATATGGACACATCGCTCCAGAATGTAAAAAACATGATGAGAAGCAAGCAACCCGGAGTACGAATTACGTGGAGCAACCGGCAGCGGAAAAAACTTATAAAACGGTGAGAATGAATGATCATGACATTCTAGCGCTCATTGATACAGGTAGTGACTTGACTCTCATGACGGTAGCATGTTATGTTAAAATTGGTGAGCCGCGATTATCAACAAGCGAGTTAGTGTTCCGAGGCGTAGGAGGAACTACTTTTAAGACGTTAGGAAAGTTTATAGCGAAACTCGCGGTGGACGGTCATTTGTATGAGGTTATGGTTCATGTGGTGTTAGATACGGTATTAAAACACGACGTTTTGTTAGGTACGGATTTTTTGGGCTCAGTAAAAGTAACAATAAATTGCGGATCGGTCACAATCCTTCCAACTTGCCAAAAATCTGATTCTGATAATGAGGTTCCGGATATTTTTCTAATTGAATGTGATGAGAAAAAATCAAAGGTAGACTTATCTCATCTTGGAGAGGGTATGATTAAGGAAAAAGTACAGACATTGGTTGAAAGTTATATTCCTGATAGAACGCGAGAAACTGAAGTGCGAATGCATATAATATTGAAAGACGACAGGCCAGTTTACCAGCGAGCGAGGCGATTAGCTCCGATAGAAAGGCAAATTGTGAATACACAAATAGAAGAGTGGTTGAGAGATGGTATCATCCAGCCATCGCTTTCTGAATATGCTAGTCCTGTCGTCTTAGTAAAAAAAAAAGACGGCTCCACACGTTTATGTGTAGATTATCGACAGATAAATAAGAAAATTGTAAAAGATCGCTATCCTTTACCCCTTGTCGAAGATCAGTTGGATGCGTTACAAGGGGCGAGAATTTTTAGCACTCTCGATCTTAAAAACGGATTTTTCCATGTGCCAGTAGGTGAGGATAGTCGAAAATTTACTGCTTTTATCGTACCTGATGGCCAGTACGAATTTTTACGCGTACCTTTCGGTCTTTGCAACTCGCCAGCTGTCTTCGCCAAATTTATTCATGCTGAGTTCAGAGGATTGATAAATGAGGGAATTGTAATGGTATACATGGATGATTTAATAATACCGTCGAATAACATTGAAGAGGGGGTGCAGAGGCTCGAGAGAATTCTTTTAGTGGCAAGGGACGGGGGGTTAGATATTAATTGGAAAAAATGCCGAATTTTACAGAAAAGGGTTCAATTTCTTGGACATGTAATAGAGAATGGGAATGTTCAGCCTTCTGAAGAAAAAACGGAAGCCGTAGTAAAATTTCCGATACCGAAGAGCGCGAAAAATGTACAAAGCTTCCTGGGATTGACCGGTTATTTCCGTAAATTTGTACGCGAATACGCCTTGATTGCTAGACCTTTAACGAATTTGTTGCGGGCTGATGCGAAATTTAAATTTGAGAATGAGGAAGTAAAAGCATTTGAAACTTTGAAAGCTCGATTGTGTGAAAAACCGATATTAAGATTGTATCAAATAGGTGCGGCAACTGAACTGCATACTGATGCTTCAATGTATGGGTTTGGGGCGATTTTGATGCAGTATGATGATAGCGATGGCAAAATGCACCCTGTACACTTCGCGAGCGGGAAAACGACATCTGCGGAATCAAGATACGCGAGTTACGAACTTGAAGTTTTAGCTATAGTGCGGGCACTTAAAAAATTTCGTGTATATTTAATAGGGATACGATTCAAGATTGTAACAGATTGTAAGGCTTTTGCCTTAACTATGAATAAGCGTGATTTATGTGTTCGGGTTGCTAGATGGGCCCTACTGTTGGAGGAGTTCGATTACGAAATTGAGCATCGTGCAAGTGGGCGTATGGCGCATGTAGATGCACTGAGTCGAAATCCTCTTCCCAGGTGCTTATTAGTATATAGAGAATTGGATGGTTTATCAGCGAAAATTTACAAGGCGCAACGGGAGGATGAAGGAGTTCGGAAAGTATTGGAGTTAGTTGAGCAGGGGAAAATTGAGGGTTATTTAACACGAGGAGGCGTTTTATTTAAATTAGTTGAGGGTGATATTCGTCTTGTGGTACCGAAGGCGTTACAGTCGCAGCTTATACGCAGTGTACATGAAAGGGGGCATTTTGCGGTGGCTAAAACAGAGGCGATGTTGCGTGGGGACTACTGGTTTCAGGGTATTGGGCCGAAAGTTGAGAGAGTGGTTAAAAATTGTGTGCAATGTATTTTAGCCGAAAGAAAAGCAGGTAGACAGGAGGGGTTTCTCCATCCGATTGACAAGGGAGAGTTGCCTCTTGACACTTATCATATTGATCATCTCGGCCCACTTTTGTCGACAAAAAAAAGCTATAAATATATTTTTGCCGTAGTCGATGCATTTACTAAATTTGTTTGGTTGTATACGACTAAAACCACTAATAGTCGCGAGGTAGTTCGGCACTTAGAGAAACAGGCGGTTATATTCGGGAATCCACGTCGGATTATCTCTGATCGAGGAACGGCATTCACTTCCAGCGAATTTGAAGAATATTGCGTGCGAGAAAAAATTGAACATTCGCTCATTGCAACAGGTGTACCACGAGGCAACGGACAAGTAGAAAGGCTGAACCGAACGCTTATTCCACTCTTAACAAAATTGGCAACGCCGAATCCGAATGAGTGGTTCAAATATCTAGAGTCAATCCAGAGGTATCTAAATTCAACACATCATCGAAGTATAAACACCACGCCTTTTCAATTATTTTTCGGGACACGAATGCGAGCGAAAGATGACGCACCGGTTCGGGAGATTCTTGAACAGGAATGGGCGACAATGTTTCAAGAAGAACGGGATAAAGAGAGGACAGTCGCCAAAAACAACATTGCAAAGATCCAGGCCGAAAATCGAAAAACTTATGATAAAAACAGGAAGGAGGCTAGAGTCTACGGTGATGGTGAATTGGTAGCAATTAAGCGAACTCAATTGGGGCCCGGATTGAAACTAGCAACGAAATACCTTGGTCCGTACCGCGTTAGCAGAACATTGCGCAACCATCGCTACGTTGTAGAAAAAGAAGGAGATCATGAAGGGCCGCGACAGACAACCACTGTTGCGGACCATATGAAACCATGGGTGGACATGGATTCGGAGATGAGCGACGAAGACGAGGATTCGGAAGGTGCAGCATCCGAGGGCGGATGCTAGTGCAGGATGGCCGAGTGTGGGAATGAGAGAATGATGAGAGAATGACTGAGAGAATGTGAGAGAATGATGAGAGAATGACTGAGAGAATGACGCTGTCGGTGACCGAATGTCGGTAACAACATTGTAAATTATTATAAGTTATCGACAGTATTACTATAAGTTATCGACAGTTTAGAATGTTGTAAGCGAGCGGGCGTGATGTGTGTTTTTTTTATAAAAGGAGCGTTGTTGATTAGAGACCGTGTTTGTGAGTGGACGTATGAGAAGAGAAAAGGCGAAAAAAGTCGGGAAAAAAGTTGTAAATGTAAAGTCGTTTTATTTTAAAAGTTCTTGTGTTAAGTTTTGTTCTTTAGTATTAGTGTTAAAGTTTTGTTTTACCCTTAATACATAATAAAAGAGTCTTTTTTCTTTGTACAAAAACCGAATCAAACGGTGCAAAAATCATTTCAACATCTTAATTCCTACACAATCAAGGTCACACAATGACGATCACACCATCACCATCACACAATCACGATCACACAATCACGATCACACAATCACGTTCACACAATCACAAACACACAGTCGCGATCACTCGATCACGATCACACGATCACGATCACACAATCACAATCACACGATCAAGGTCACACAATGACGATCACACCATCACCATCACACAATCACGACCACACAATCACGATCACACAATCAAAATCACACAATCACAATATCACAATCGCAATCACACAATCACAATATCACAATCAGACAATCACACAATCACACAATCACACAATCACGATCACACTATCACGATCACACAATCACGATCACACAATCACGATCACACAATCACGGTCACACAATCACGATCACACAATCACGATCACACAATGACGATCACACAATCACCATCACACAATCACGATCACACAATCACAATCACACAATCACGATCACACAATCACGATCACACAATCACGATCACACAAACACGATCACACGATCACAATCACACAATCACAAACACACAGTCGCGATCACACGATCACGATCACACGATCACGATCACACGATCGCGATCACACGATCACGATCACACGATCACGATCACACAATCACAATCACACAATCAAGGTCACACAATGACGATCACACCATCACCATCACACAATCACGACCACACAATCACGATCACACAATCACGTTCACACAATCACAAGCACACAGTCGCGATCACTCGATCACGATCACACAATCACGATCACACAGTCCCTATCACACAATCACAATATCACAATCGCAATCACACAATCACAATAACACAATCAGACAATCACACAATCACACAATCACACAATCACGATCACACAATCATGATCACACAATCACGATCACACAATCACGATCACACAATCACGATCACACAATCACAGTCACACAATCACAATCACACAATCACAATTACACAAACACGATCACACAATCACGATCACACAATCACGATCACACAATCACGATCACACAATCACACAATCACACAATCACAATCACACAATCACACAGTCACAATCCCACAATCACGATCACACAATCACGATCACACAGTTACGATCACACAATCACGATCACACAATCACAGTCACACAATCACAATCACACAGTCACAATCACAATCACGATCACACAAACACGATCGCACAATCACGATCACACAATCTCGACCACACAATCACGATCACACAAACACGATCACACAATCACTATCACACAATCACTATCACACAATCACGATCACACAATTACGATCACACAATCACAATCACGCAGTCACACTATCACAATCACAATCACAATCACAATCACAATCACAATCACAATCACAATCACAATCACAATCACAATCACACAATCACACAATCACAATCCCACAATCACAATCACACAATCACAGCCACACAATCACAATCACACAATCACACAGTCACAATCCCACAATCACGATCACACAATCACGATCGCACAGTCACGATCGCACGATCACGATCACACAATCACAATCACACAATCACAATCACACAATCACGATCACACAGTCACCATCACACAATCACCATCACACAATCACAAACACACAGTCGCGATCACACTATCACGATCACACAATCACAGTCACACAATCACAATCACACAATCACAATCACAATCACGATCACACAGTCACGAACACACCATCACGATCACACAATCAAGGTCACACAATGACGATCACACAATCACCATCACACAATCACGATCACTCAATCACAATCACACAATCACAAACACACAGTCGCGATCACACGATCACGATCGCACGACCACGATCACACGATCACGATCACACAATCACAATCACACAATCAAGGTCACACAATGACGATCACACCATCACCATCACACAATCACGACCACACAATCACGATCACACAATCACGATCACACAATCACGTTCACACAATCACAAGCACACAGTCGCGATCACTCGATCACGATAACACGATCACGATCACACAATCACAATCACACAATCAAGGTCACACAATGACGATCACACCATCACCATCACACAATCACGACCACACAATCACGATCACACAATTACAATCACACAATCACAATATCACAATCGCAATCACACAATCACAATATCACAATCAGACAATCACACAATCACAAAATCACACAATCACGATCACACTATCACGATCACACAATCACGATCACACAATCACGTTCACACAATCACAAACACACAGTCGCGATCACTCGATCACGATCACACGATCACGATCACACAATCACAATCACACAATCAATGTCACACAATGACGATCACACCATCACCATCACACAATCACGACCACACAATCACGATCACACAATTATAATCACACAATCACAATATCACAATCGCAATCACACAATCACAATATCACAATCAGACAATCACACAATCACAAAATCACACAATCACGATCACACTATCACGATCACACAATCACGATCACACAATCACGTTCACACAATCACAAACACACAGTCGCGATCACTCGATCACGATCACACGATCACGATCACACAATCACAATCACACAATCAATGTCACACAATCACACAATCACACAATCACGACCACTCAATCACGATCACACAATCACGATCACACAATCACGATCACACAATCACGTTCACACAATCACAAACACAGAGTCGCGATCACACGATCACGATCACACAACCACGATCACACAGTCACGATCACACAATCACGATCACACAGTCACGATCACACAATCAGAGTCACACAATCACAATCACACAACCACAATCACACAATCACACAGTCACAATCCCACAATCACGACCACACAGTCACGATCACACAATCACAATCATACAATCACAATCATACAATCACAATCACACAATCACATTAACACAATCAGACAATCACACAGTCACACAATCACGATCACACAATCACGATCACACAATCACGATCACACAATCACGATCACACAATCACGATCACACAATCACAATCACACAATCACAATCACACAATCACAATCACACAATCAAAATCACACAATCACAATCACACAATCAAGGCCACACAATGACGATCACACAATCACCATCACACAATCTCGACCACACAATCACGATCACACAATCACGATCACACAATCACGTTCACACAATCGCAAACACACAGTCGCGATCACTCGATCACGATCACACAATCACGATCACACAATTACGATCACTCAATCACAATCACACAATCACAAACACACAGTCGCGATCACACGATCACGATCACACGATCACGATCACACAATCACAATCACACAATCGTTATCACACAATCACGATCACACAATCACGATCACACAATCACAATCACACAATCACAATCACACAATCAAGGTCACACAATGACGATCACACAATCACCATCACACAATCACGATCACACAATCACAATCACACAATCACGATCACACAATCACGATCACACAATCACGATCACACAAACACGATCACACGATCACAATCACACAATCACAAACACACAATCAAGGTCACACAATGACGATCACACAATCACCATCACACAATCACGACCACTCAATCACGATCACACAATCACGATCACACAATCACGATCACACAATCACGTTCACACAATCACGATCACACAATCACAATCACACAATCACGGTCTCACAATGACGATCACACAATCACCATCACACAATCACGACCACTCAATCACGATCACACAATCACGATCACACAATCACGTTCACACAATCACAAACACAGAGTCGCGATCACACGATCACGATCACACAACCACGATCACACAGTCACGATCACACAATCAGAGTCACACAATCACAATCACACAACCACAATCACACAATCACACAGTCACAATCCCACAATCCTGACCACACAGTCACGATCACACAATCACAATCATACAATCACAATCACACAATCACATTAACACAATCAGACAATCACACAGTCACACAATCATGATCACACAATCACGATCACACAATCACGATCACACAATCACGATCACACAATCACGATCACACAATCACGATCACACAATCACGATCACACAATCACAATCACACAATCACAATATCACAATCGCAATCACACAATCACAATATCACAATCAGACAATCACACAATCACACAATCGCACAATCACGATCACACAATCACGATCACACAATCACGATCACACAATCACGATCACACAATCGCGATCACACTATCACGATCACACTATCACGATCACACAATCACAGTCACACAATCACAATCACACAATCACAATCACAATCACGATCACACAGTCATGATCACACCATCACGATCACACGATCACGATCAGACAATCACAATCACACAATCGTTATCACACAATCACGATCACACAATCACCATCCCACAATCACCATCACACAATCACCATCACACAATCACCATCACACAATCACGATCACACAATCACAATCTCACAATCACAATCACACAATCACAATCACACAATCACAATCACACAATCACAATCACACAATCACAATTACACAATCACAATCACACAATCACAATCCCACAATCACAATCCCACAATCACAGTGCCACAATCACAATCCCACAATCACAATCCCACAATCACACAATCACACAGTCACAATCCCACAATCACGATCACACAATCACAATCACACAATCACAATCACACAATCACACTGTCACAATCCCACAATCACGATCACATAATCACGATCACACAGTCACGATCACACGATCACGACCACACAATCACAATCACACAATCGTTGTCACACAATCACGATCACACAATCACGATCACACAATCACAATCACACAATCACAATCACACAATCACAATCACACAATCAAGGTCACACAATGACGATCACACAATCACCATCACACAATCACGATCACACAATCACAATCACACAATCACGATCACACAATCACGATCACACAATCACGATCACACAAACACGATCACACGATCACAATCACACAATTACAAACACACAGTCGCGATCACACGATCACGATCACACGATCACGATCACACGATCGCGATCACACGATCACGATCACACGATCACGATCACACAATCACAATCACACAATCAAGGTCACACAATGACGACCACACCATCACCATCACACAATCACGACCACACAATCACGATCACACAATCACGTTCACACAATCACAAGCACACAGTCGCGATCACTCGATCACGATCACACAATCACGATCACACAGTCACTATCACACAATCACAATCACACAATCACAATATCACAATCGCAATCACACAATCACAATATCACAATCAGACAATCACACAATCACACAATCACACAATCACGATCACACTATCACGATCACACAATCACGATCACACAATCACGTTCACACAATCACAAACACACAGTCGCGATCACTCGATCACGATCACACGATCACGATCACACAATCACAATCACACAATCAAGGTCACACAATGACGATCACACCATCACCATCACACAATCACGACCACACAATCACGATCACACAATCACAATCACACAATCACAATATCACAATCGCAATCACACAATCACAATATCACAATCAGACAATCACACAATCACACAATCGCACAATCACGATCACACAATCACGATCACACAATCACGATCACACAATCACGATCACACAATCGCGATCACACTATCACGATCACACTATCACGATCACACAATCACAGTCACACAATCACAATCACACAATCACAATCACAATCACGATCACACAGTCATGATCACACCATCACGATCACACGATCACGATCAGACAATCACAATCACACAATCGTTATCACACAATCACGATCACACAATCACCATCCCACAATCACCATCACACAATCACCATCACACAATCACCATCACACAATCACGATCACACAATCACAATCTCACAATCACAATCACACAATCACAATCACACAATCACAATCACACAATCACAATCACACAATCACAATTACACAATCACAATCACACAATCACAATCCCACAATCACAATCCCACAATCACAGTCCCACAATCACAATCCCACAATCACAATCCCACAATCACACAATCACACAGTCACAATCCCACAATCACGATCACACAATCACAATCACACAATCACAATCACACAATCACACTGTCACAATCCCACAATCACGATCACATAATCACGATCACACAGTCACGATCACACGATCACGATCACACAATCAAGGTCACACAATGACGATCACACCATCACCATCACACAATCACGACCACACAATCACGATCACACAATCACGGTCACACAATCACGTTCACACAATCACAAACACACAGTCGCGATCACTCGATCACGATCACACGATCACGATCACACAATCACAATCACACAATCAAGGTCACACAATGACGATCACACCATCACCATCACACAATCACGACCACACAATCACGACCACACAATCACGATCACACAATCACAATCACACAATCACAATATCACAATCGCAATCACACAATCACAATATCACAATCAGACAATCACACTATCACACAATCACACAATCACGATCACACTATCACGATCACACAATCACGATCACACAATCACGATCACACAATCACGGTCACACAATCACGATCACACAATCACGATCTCACAATCACGACCACACAATCACGATCACACAATCACCATCACACAATCACCATCACACAATCACAATCACACAATCAAGGTCACACAATGACGATCACACAATCACCATCACACAATCACGACCACTCAATCACGATCACACAATCACGATCACACAATCACGATCACACAATCACGTTCACACAATCACAAACACAGAGTCGCGATCACACGATCACCATCACACAACCACGATCACACAGTCACGATCACACAATCACGATCACACAGTCACGATCACACAATCAGAGTCACACAATCACAATCACACAACCACAATCACACAATCACACAGTCACAATCCCACAATCACGACCACACAGTCACGATCACACAATCACAATCATACAATCACAATCACACAATCACATTAACACAATCAGACAATCACACAGTCACACAATCACGATCACACAATCACGATCACACAATCACGATCACACAATCACGATCACACAATCACGATCACACAATCACGATCACACAATCACAATCACACAATCACAATCACACAATCAAAATCACACAATCACAATCACACAATCAAGGTCACACAATGACGATCACACAATCACCATCACACAATCTCGACCACACAATCACGATCACACAATCACGATCACACAATCACGATCACACAATCACGTTCACACAATCGCAAACACACAGTCGCGATCACTCGATCACGATCACACAATCACGATCACACAATCACGATCACACAATCACATTCACACAATCACAAACACACAATCACAATCACACAATCAAGGTCACACAATGACGATCACACAATCACCATCACACAATCACGATCACACAATCACAATCACACAATCACGATCACACAATCACGATCACACAAACACGATCACACGATCACAATCACACAATCACAAACACACAGTCGCGATCGCACGATCACGATCACACGATTACGATCACACAATCACAATCACACAATCAAGGTCACACAATGACGATCACACCATCACCATCACACAATCACGACCACACAATCACGATCACACAACCACGTTCACACAATCACAAGCACACAGTCGCGATCACTCGATCACGATCACACAATCACGATCACACAGTCACTATCACACAATCACAATCACACAATCACAATATCACAATCGCAATCACACAATCACAATAACACAATCAGACAATCACACAATCACACAATCACACAATCACGATCACACAATCATGATCACACAATCACGATCACACAATCACGATCACACAATCACGATCACACAATCACAGTCACACAATCACAATCACACAATCACAATTACACAAACACGATCACACAATCACGATCACACAATCACGATCACACAATCACGATCACACAATCACACAATCACACAATCACAATCACACAGTCACAATCCCACAATCACGATCACACAATCACGATCACACAATCACTATCACACAATCACTATCACACAATCACGATCACACAATTACGATCACACAATCACAATCACGCAGTCACACTATCACAATCAGAATCACAATCACAATCACAATCACACAATCACACAATCACAATCCCACAATCACAATCACACAATCACAGTCACACAATCACAATCACACAATCACACAGTCACAATCCCACAATCACGATCACACAATCACGATCGCACAGTCACGATCACACGATCACGATCACACAATCACAATCACACAATCACAATCACACAATCACGATCACACAGTCACCATCGCACAATCACCATCACACAATCACGATCACACAATCAAGGTCACACAATGACGATCACACAATCACCATCACACATTCACGATTACACAATCACAATCACACAATCACGATCACACAATCACGATCACACAATCACGATCACACAATCACAATCACGCAATCACGATCACACAATCACGACCGCACAATCACGATCACACAATCACGATCACACAATCACAAACACACAGTCGCGATCACACTATCACGATCACACAATCACAGTCACACAATCACAATCACACAATCACAATCACAATCACGATCACACAGTCACGAACACACCATCACGATCACACAATCAAGGTCACACAATGACGATCACACAATCACCATCACACAATCACGATCACTCAATCACAATCACACAATCACAAACACACAGTCGCGATCACACGATCACGATCGCACGACCACGATCACACGATCACGATCACACAATCACAATCACACAATCAAGGTCACACAATGACGATCACACCATCACCATCACACAATCACGACCACACAATCACGATCACACAATCACGATCACACAATCACGTTCACACAATCACAAGCACACAGTCGCGATCACTCGATCACGATCACACGATCACGATCACACAATCACAATCACACAATCAAGGTCACACAATGACGATCACACCATCACCATCACACAATCACGACCACATAATCACGATCACACAATTACAATCACACAATCACAATATCACAATCGCAATCACACAATCACAATATCACAATCAGACAATCACACAATCACACAATCACACATTCACGATCCCACTATCACGATCACACAATCACGATCACACAATCACGATCACACAATCACGATCACACAATCACGTTCACACAATCACAAACACAGAGTCGCGATCACACGATCACGATCACACAACCACGATCACACAGTCACGATCACACAATCACGATCACACAGTCACGATCACACAATCAGAGTCACACAATCACAATCACACAACCACAATCACACAATCACACAGTCACAATCCCACAATCACGACCACACAGTCACGATCACACAATCACAATCATACAATCACAATCACACAATCACATTAACACAATCAGACAATCACACAGTCACACAATCACGATCACACAATCACGATCACACAATCACGATCACACAATCACGATCACACAATCACGATCACACAATCACAATCACACAATCACAATCACACAATCACAATCACACAATCAAAATCACACAATCACAATCACACAATCAAGGCCACACAATGACGATCACACAATCACCATCACACAATCTCGACCACACAATCACGATCACACAATCACGATCACACAATCACGTTCACACAATCGCAAACACACAGTCGCGATCACTCGATCACGATCACACAATCACGATCACACAATCACGATCACTCAATCACAATCACACAATCACAAACACACAGTCGCGATCACACGATCACGATCACACGATCACGATCACACAATCACAATCACACAATCGATATCACACAATCACGATCACACAATCACGATCACACAATCACAATCACACAATCACGTTCACACAATCACAAACACAGAGTCGCAATCACACGATAACGATCACACAACCACGATCACACAGTCACGATCACACAATCACGATCACACAGTCACGATCACACAATCAGAGTCACACAATCACAATCACACAACCACAATCACACAATCACACAGTCACAATCCCACAATCACGACCACACAGTCACGATCACACAATCACAATCATACAATCAAGGTCACACAATGACGATCACGCCATCACCATCACACAATCACGACCACACAATCACGATCACACAATCACGATCACACAATCACGTTCACACAATCAGAAGCACACAGTCGCGATCACTCGATCACGATCACACGATCACGATCACACAATCACAATCACACAATCAAGGTCACACAATGACGATCACACCATCACCATCACACAATCACGACCACACAATCACGATCACACAATTACAATCACACAATCACAATATCACAATCGCAATCACACAATCACAATATCACAATCAGACAATCACACAATCACACAATCACACAATCACGATCACACTATCACGATCACACAATCACGATCACACAATCACGTTCACACAATCACAAACACACAGTCGCGATCACTCGATCACGATCACACGATCACGATCACACAATCACAATCACACAATCAATGTCACACAATGACGATCACACCATCACCATCACACAATCACGACCACACAATCACGATCACACAATCACAATCACACAATCACAATATCACAATCGCAATCACACAATCACAATATCACAATCAGACAATCACACAATCACACAATCACACAATCACGATCACACTATCACGATCACACAATCACGATCACACAATCACGATCACACAATCACGATCACACAATCACGATCACACAATCACCATCACACAATCGCCATCACACAATCACAATCACACAATCAAGGTCACACAATGACGATCACACAATCACCATCACACAATCACGACCACTCAATCACGATCACACAATCACGATCACACAATCACGATCACACAATCACGTTCACACAATCACAAACACAGAGTCGCGATCACACGATCACGATCACACAACCACGATCACACAGTCACGATCACACAGTCACGATCACACAATCACGATCACACAGTCACGATCACACAATCAGAGTCACACAATCACAATCACACAACCACAATCACACAATCACACAGTCACAATCCCACAATCACGACCACACAGTCACGATCACACAATCACAATCATACAAACACAATCACACAATCACATTAACACAATCAGACAATCACACAGTCACACAATCACGATCACACAATCACGATCACACAATCACGATCACACAATCACGATCACACAATCACGATCACACAATCACAATCACACAATCACAATCACACAATCACAATCACACAATCAAAATCACAAAATCACAATCACACAATCAAGGCCACACAATGACGATCACACAATCACCATCACACAATCTCGACCACACAATCACGATCACACAATCACGATCACACAATCACGTTCACACAATCGCAAACACACAGTCGCGATCACTCGATCACGATCACACAATCACGATCACACAATCACGATCACCCAATCACAATCACACAGTCACGATCACACAATCAGAGTCACACAATCACAATCACACAACCACAATCACACAATCACACAGTCACAATCCCACAATCACGACCACACAGTCACGATCACACAATCACAATCATACAATCACAATCACACAATCACACTAACACAATCAGACAATCACACAGTCACACAATCACGATCACACAATCACGATCACACAATCACGATCACACAATCACGATCACACAATCACGATCACACAATCACAATCACACAATCACAATCACACAATCACAATCACACAATCAAAATCACACAATCACAATCACACAATCAAGGCCACACAATGACGATCACACAATCACCATCACACAATCTCGACCACACAATCACGATCACACAATCACGATCACACAATCACGTTCACACAATCGCAAACACACAGTCGCGATCACTCGATCACGATCACACAATCACGATCACACAATCACGATCACTCAATCACAATCACACAATCACAAACACACAGTCGCGATCGCACGATCACGATCACACGATCACGATCACACAATCACAATCACACAATCGTTATCACACAATCACGATCACACAATCACGATCACACAATCACAATCACACAATCACAATCACACAATCACAATCACACAATCAAGGTCACACAATGACGATCACACAATCACCATCACACAATCACGATCACACAATCACAATCACACAATCACAGCCACACAATCACAATCACACAATCACGATCACACAAACACGATCACACGATCACAATCACACAATCACAAACACACAGTCGCGATCACACGATCACGATCACACGATCACGATCACACGATCACGATCACACGATCGCGATCACACGATCACGATCACACGATCACGATCACACAGTCACGATCACACCATCACGATCACACGATCACGATCACACAATCACAATCACACAATCGTTATCACACAATCACGATCACACAATCACCATCCCACAATCACCATCACACAATCACCATCACACAATCACGATCACAAAATCACGATCACACAATCACAATCACACAATCAAGGCCACACAATGACGATCACACAATCACCATCACACAATCTCGACCACACAATCACGATCACACAATCACGATCACACAATCACGTTCACACAATCACAAACACACAGTCGCGATCACTCGATCACAATCACACAATCACGATCACACAATCACCATCACACAATCACAATCACACAATCAAGGTCACACAATGACGATCACACAATCACCATCACACAACCACGACCACACAATCACGATCACACAACCACGCTCACGCAATCACGATCACACAATCACGACCACACAATCACGATCACACAATCACGATCACACAATCACAAACACACAGTCGCGATCACACTATCACGATCACACAATCACAGTCACACAATCGCAATCACACAATCACAATCACAATCACGATCACACAGTCACGAACACACCATCACGATCACACAATCAAGGTCACACAATGACGATCACACAATCACCATCACACAATCACGATCACTCAATCACAATCACACAATCACAAACACACAGTCGCGATCACACGATCACGATCGCACGACCACGATCACACGATCACGATCACACAATCACAATCACACAATCAAGGCCACACAATGACGATCACACAATCACCATCACACAATCTCGACCACACAATCACGATCACACAATCACGATCACACAATCACGTTCACACAATCACAAACACACATTCGCGATCACTCGATCACGATCACACAATCACGATCACACAGTCACGATCACACAATCACAATCGCACAATCACGATCACACAATCACGTTCACACAATCACGATCACACAATCACGATCACACAATCACCATCACACAATCACGATCACACAATCACGATCACACAATCACCATCACACAATCACAATCACACAATCAAGGTCACACAATGACGATCACACAATCACCATCACACAACCACGACCACACAATCACGACCACACAATCACGCTCACGCAATCACGATCACACAATCACGACCACACAATCACGATCACACAATCACGATCACACAATCACGATCACACAATCACAAACACACAGTCGCGATCACACTATCACGATCACACAATCACAGCCACACAATCACAATCACACAATCACAATCACAATCACGATCACACAGTCACGAACACACCATCACGATCACACAATCAAGGTCACACAATGACGATCACACAATCACCATCACACAATCACGATCAGACAATCACAATCACACAATCACGATCACACAATCACGATCACACAATCACAATCACACAATCACAAACACACAGTCGCGATCACACGATCACGATCACACAATCACAATCACACAATCAAGGTCACACAATGACGATCACACCATCACCATCACACAATCACGACCACACAATCACGATCACACAATCACAAACGCACAGTCGCGATCACTCGATCACGATCACACGATCACGATCACACAATCACAATCACACAATCAAGGTCACACAATGACGATCACACCATCACCATCACACAATCACGACCACACAATCACGATCACACAATTACAATCACACAATCACAATATCACAATCGCAATCACACAATCACAATATCACAATCAGACAATCACACAATCACACAATCACACAATCACGATCACACTATCACGATCACACAATCACGATCACACAATCACGTTCACACAATCACAAACACACAGTCGCGATCACTCGATCACGATCACACGATCACGATCACACAATCACAATCACACAATCAAGGTCACACAATGACGATCACACCATCACCATCACACAATCACGACCACACAATCACGATCACACAATCACAATCACACAATCACAATATCACAATCGCAATCACACAATCACAATATCACAATCAGACAATCACACAATCACACAATCACACAATCACGATCACACAATCACGATCACACAATCACGATCACACAATCACGATCACACAATCACGATCACACTATCACGATCACACTATCACGATCACACAATCACAGTGACACAATCACAATCACACAATCACAATCACAATCACGATCACACAGTCATGATCACACCATCACGATCACACGATCACGATCAGACAATCACAATCACACAATCGTTATCACACAATCACGATCACACAATCACCATCCCACAATCACCATCACACAATCACCATCACACAATCACCATCACACAATCACGATCACACAATCACAATCTCACAATCACAATCACACAATCACAATCACACAATCACAATCACACAATCACAATCACACAATCACAATCACACAATCACTATTACACAATCACAATCACAATCCCACAATCACAATCCCACAATCACAATCCCACAATCACAATCCCACAATCACACAATCACACAGTCACAATCCCACAATCACGATCACACAATCACGATCACACAATCACAATCACACAATCACAATCACACAATCACACTGTCACAATCCCACAATCACGATCACACAGTCACGATCACACGATCACGATCACACAATCAAGGTCACACAATGACGATCACACCATCCCCATCACACAATCACGACCACACAATCACGATCACACAATCACGATCACACAATCACGTTCACACAATCACAAACACACAGTCGCGATCACTCGATCACGATCACACGATCACGATCACACAATCACAATCAAACAATCAAGGTCACACAATGACGATCACACCATCACCATCACACAGTCACGACCACACAATCACGACCACACAATCACGATCACACAATCACAATCACACAATCACAATATCACAATCGCAATCACACAATCACAATATCACAATCAGACAATCACACAATCACACAATCACACAATCACGATCACACTATCACGATCACACAATCACGATCACACAATCACGATCACACAATCACGGTCACACAATCACGATCACACAATCACGATCACACAATCACGATCACACAATCACTACCACTCAATCACGATCACACAATCACGATCACACAATCACGATCACACAGTCACGATCACACAATCACGATCACACAGTCGCGATCACACGATCACGATCACACGATCACGATCACACAATCACAATCACACAATCGTTATCACACAATCACGATCACACAATCACGATCACACAATCACAATCACACAATCACAATCACACAATCAAGGTCACACAATGACGATCACACAATCACCATCACACAATCACGATCACACAATCACAATCACACAATCACGATCACACAATCACGATCACACAATCACGATCACACAAACACGATCACACGATCACAATCACACAGTCACAAACACACAGTCGCGATCACACGATCACGATCACACGATCACGATCACACGATCGCGATCACACGATCACGATCACACGATCACGATCACACAATCACAATCACACAATCAAGGTCACACAATGACGATCACACCATCACCATCACACAATCACGACCACACAATCACGATCACACAATCACGTTCACACAATCACAAGCACACAGTCGCGATCACTCGATCACGATCACACAATCACGATCACACAGTCACTATCACACAATCACAATCGCACAATCACAATATCACAATCGCAATCACACAATCACAATAACACAATCAGACAATCACACAATCACACAATCACACAATCACGATCACACAATCATGATCACACAATCACGATCACACAATCACGATCACACAATCACGATCACACAATCACAGTCACACAATCACAATCACACAATCACAATTACACAAACACGATCACACAATCACGATCACACAATCACGATCACACAATCACGATCACACAATCACACAATCACACAATCACAATCACACAATCACACAGTCACAATCCCACAATCACGATCACACAATCACGATCACACAGTTACGATCACACAATCACGATCACACAATCACAGTCACACAATCACAATCACACAGTCACAATCACATTCACGATCACACAAACACGATCACACAATCACGATCACACAATCTCGACCACACAATCACGATCACACAAACGCGATCACACAATCACTATCACACAATCACTATCACACAATCACGATCACACAATTACGATCACACAATCACAATCACGCAGTCACACTATCACAATCACAATCACAATCACAATCACAATCACACAATCACACAATCGCAATCCCACAATCACAATCACACAATCACAGTCACACAATCACAATCACACAATCACACAGTCACAATCCCACAATCACGATCACACAATCAGGATCGCACAGTCACGATCACACGATCACGATCACACAATCACAATCACACAATCACAATCACACAATCACGATCACACAGTCACCATCACACAATCACCATCACACAATCACGATCACACAATCAAGGTCACACAATGACGATCACACAATCACCATCACACAATCACGATTACACAATCACAATCACACAATCACGATCACACAATCACGATCACACAATCACAATCACGCAATCACGATCACACAATCACGACTACACAATCACGATCACACAATCACGATCACACAATCACAAACACACAGTCGCGATCACATAATCACGATCACACAATCACAGTCACACAATCACAGTCACACAATCACAATCACACAATCACACAGTCACAATCCCACAATCACGATCACACAATCAGGATCGCACAGTCACGATCACACGATCACGATCACACAATCACAATCACACAATCACAATCACACAATCACGATCACACAGTCACCATCACACAATCACCATCACACAATCACGATCACACAATCAAGGTCACACAATGACGATCACACAATCACCATCACACAATCACCATCACTCAATCACAATCACACAATCACAAACACACAGTCGCGATCACACGATCACGATCGCACGACCACGATCACACGATCACGATCACACAATCACAATCACACAATCAAGGTCACACAATGACGATCACACCATCGCCATCACACAATCACGACCACACAATCACGATCACACAATCACGATCACACAATCACGTTCACACAATCACAAGCACACAGTCGCGATCACTCGATCACGATCACACGATCACGATCACGCAATCACAATCACACAATCAAGGTCACACAATGACGATCACACCATCACCATCACACAATCACGACCACACAACCACGATCACACAATTACAATCACACAATCACAATATCACAATCGCAATCACACAATCACAATATCACAATCAGACAATCACACAATCACACAATCACACAATCACGATCACACTATCACGATCACACAATCACGATCACACAATCACGTTCACACAATCACAAACACACAGTCGCGATCACTCGATCACGATCACACGATCACGATCACACAATCACAATTACACAATCAATGTCACACAATGACGATCACACCATCACCATCACACAATCACGACCACACAATCACGATCACACAATCACAATCACACAATCACAATATCACAATTGCAATCACACAATCACAATATCACAATCAGACAATCACACAATCACACAATCACACAATCACGATCACACTATCACGATCACACAATCACGATCACACAATCACGATCACACAATCACGATCACACAATCACGATCACACAATCACGATCACACAATCACCATCACACAATCACCATCACACAATCACAATCACACAATCAAGGTCACACAATGACGATCACACAATCACCATCACACAATCACGACCACTCAATCACGATCACACAATCACGATCACACAATCACGATCACACAATCACGTTCACACAATCACAAACACAGAGTCGCGATCACACGATCACGATCACACAACCACGATCACACAGTCACGATCACACAATCACGATCACACAGTCACGATCACACAATCAGAGTCACACAATCACAATCACACAACTACAATCACACAATCGCACAGTCACAATCCCACAATCACGACCACACAGTCACGATCACACAATCACAATCATACAATCACAATCACACAATCACATTAACACAATCAGACAATCACACAGTCACACAATCACGATCACACAATCAAGGCCACACAATGACGATCACACAATCACCATCACACAATCTCGACCACACAATCACGATCACACAATCACGATCACACAATCACGATCA
Organism: Megachile rotundata; assembly: GCF_050947335.1. Lineage (NCBI taxonomy): Eukaryota > Metazoa > Arthropoda > Insecta > Hymenoptera > Megachilidae > Megachile > Megachile rotundata. The sequence goes on from NC_134993.1 coordinate 849,777, forward strand.
CACAAACACGATCACACGATCACAATCACACAGTCACAAACACACAGTCGCGATCACACGATCACGATCACACGATCACGATCACACGATCGCGATCACACGATCACGATCACACGATCACGATCACACAATCACAATCACACAATCAAGGTCACACAATGACGATCACACCATCACCATCACACAATCACGACCACACAATCACGATCACACAATCACGTTCACACAATCACAAGCACACAGTCGCGATCACTCGATCACGATCACACAATCACGATCACACAGTCACTATCACACAATCACAATCGCACAATCAAGGTCACACAATCACGATCACACAATCACCATCACACAATCACGACCACTCAATCACGATCACACAATCACGATCACACAATCACGATCACACAATCACGTTCACACAATCACAAGCACACAGTCGCGATCACTCGATCACGATCACACAATCACGATCACACAGTCACTATCACACAATCACAATCGCACAATCACAATATCACAATCGCAATCACACAATCACAATAACACAATCAGACAATCACACAATCACACAATCACACAATCACGATCACACAATCATGTTCACACAATCACGATCACACAATCACGATCACACAATCACGATCACACAATCACAGTCACACAATCACAATCACACAATCACGATTACACAAACACGATCACACAATCACGATCACACAATCACGATCACACAATCACGATCACACAATCACACAATCACACAATCACAATCACACAATCACACAGTCACAATCCCACAATCACGATCACACAATCACGATCACACAGTTACGATCACACAATCACGATCACACAATCACAGTCACACAATCACAATCACACAGTCACAATCACAATCACGATCACACAAACACGATCACACAATCACGATCACACAATCTCGACCACACAATCACGATCACACAGACACGATCACACAATCACTATCACACAATCACTATCACACAATCACGATCACACAATTACGATCACACAATCACAATCACGCAGTCACACTATCACAATCACAATCACAATCACAATCACAATCACACAATCACACAATCGCAATCCCACAATCACATTCACACAATCACAGTCACACAATCACAATCACACAATCACACAGTCACAATCCCACAATCACGATCACACAATCACGATCACACAATCATGATCACACAATCACGATCACACAGTCACCATCACACAATCACCATCACACAATGACGATCACACAATCACCATCACACAATCACGATCACTCAATCACAATCACACAATCACAAACACACAGTCGCGATCACACGATCACGATCGCACGACCACGATCACACGATCACGATCACACAATCACAATCACACAATCAAGGCCACACAATGACGATCACACAATCACCATCACACAATCTCGACCACACAATCACGATCACACAATCACGATCACACAATCACGTTCACACAATCACAAACACACAGTCGCGATCACTCGATCACGATCACACAATCACGATCACACAGTCACGATCACACAATCACAATCGCACAATTACGATCACACAATCACGATCACACAATCACGATCACACAATCACGATCACACAATCACCATCACACAATCACGATCACACAATCACGATCACACAATCACCATCACACAATCACAATCACACAATCAAGGTCACACAATGACGATCACACAATCACCATCACACAACCACGACCACACAATCACGACCACACAATCACGCTCACGCAATCACGATCACACAATCACGACCACACAATCACGATCACACAATCACGATCACACAATCACGATCACACAATCACAAACACACAGTCGCGATCACACTATCACGATCACACAATCACAGTCACACAATCACAATCACACAATCACAATCACAATCACGATCACACAGTCACGAACACACCATCACGATCACACAATCAAGGTCACACAATGACGATCACACAATCACCATCACACAATCACGATCAGACAATCACAATCACACAATCACGATCACACAATCACGATCACACAATCACAATCACACAATCACAAACACACAGTCGCGATCACACGATCACGATCACACAATCACAATCACACAATCAAGGTCACACAATGACGATCACACCATCACCATCACACAATCACGACCACACAATCACGATCACACAATCACAAACACACAGTCGCGATCACTCGATCACGATCACGCGATCACGATCGCACAATCACAATCACACAATCAAGGTCACACAATGACGATCACACCATCACAATCACACAATCACGACCACACAATCACGATCACACAATTACAATCACACAATCACAATATCACAATCGCAATGACACAATCACAATATCACAATCAGACAATCACACAATCACACAATCACACAATCACGATCACACTATCACGATCACACAATCACGATCACACAATCACGTTCACACAATCACAAACACACAGTCGCGATCACTCGATCACGATCACACGATCACGATCACACAATCACAATCACACAATCAAGGTCAGACAATGACGATCACACCATCACCATCACACAATCACGACCACACAATCACGATCACACAATCACAATCACACAATCACAATATCACAATCGCAATCACACAATCACAATATCACAATCAGACAATCACACAATCACACAATCACACAATCACGATCACACAATCACCATCACACAATCACGATCACACAATCACAGTCACACAATCACAATCACACAATCACAATCACAATCACGATCACACAGTCATGATCACACCATCACGATCACACGATCACGATCAGACAATCACAATCACACAATCGTTATCACACAATCACGATCACACAATCACCATCCCACAATCACCATCACACAATCACCATCACACAATCACCATCACACAATCACGATCACACAATCACAATCTCACAATCACAATCACACAATCACAATCACACAATCACAATCACACAATCACAATCACAATCACACAATCACTATTACACAATCACAATCACAATCCCACAATCACAATCCCACAATCACAATCCCACAATCACAATCCCACAATCACAATCCCACAATCACACAATCACACAGTCACAATCCCACAATCACGATCACACAATCACGATCACACAATCACAATCACACAATCACAATCACACAATCACACTGTCACAATCCCACAATCACGATCACATAATCACGATCACACAGTCACGATCACACGATCACGATTACACAATCAAGGTCACACAATGACGATCACACCATCACCATCACACAATCACGACCACTCAATCACGATCACACAATCACGATCACACAATCACGTTCACACAATCACAAACACACAGTCGCGATCACTTGATCACGATCACACTATCACGATCACACAATCACAATCACACAATCAAGGTCACACAATGACGATCACACCATCACCATCACACAATCACGATCACACAATCACGATCACACAATCACGATCACACAATCACCATCACACAATCACCATCACACAATCACCATCACACAATCACCATCACACAATCACAATCACACAATCAAGGTCACACAATGACGATCACACAATCACCATCACACAATCACGACCACTCAATCACGATCACACAATCACGATCACACAATCACGATCACACAATCACGTTCACACAATCACAAACACAGAGTCGCGATCACACGATCACGATCACACAACCACGATCACACAGTCACGATCACACAATCACGATCACACAGTCACGATCACACAATCAGAGTCACACAATCACAATCACACAACCACAATCACACAATCGCACAGTCACAATCCCACAATCACGACCACACAGTCACGATCACACAATCACAATCATACAATCACAATCACACAATCACATTAACACAATCAGACAATCACACAGTCACACAATCACGATCACACAATCAAGGCCACACAATGACGATCACACAATCACCATCACACAATCTCGACCACACAATCACGATCACACAATCACGATCACACAATCACGATCACACAAACACGATCACACGATCACAATCACACAGTCACAAACACACAGTCGCGATCACACGATCACGATCACACGATCACGATCACACGATCGCGATCACACGATCACGATCACACGATCACGATCACACGATCACAATCACACAATCAAGGTCACACAATGACGATCGCACCATCACCATCACACAATCACGACCACACAATCACGATCACACAATTACGTTCACACAATCACAAGCACACAGTCGCGATCACTCGATCACGATCACACAATCACGATCACACAGTCACTATCACACAATCACAATCGCACAATCACAATATCACAATCGCAATCACACAATCACAATAACACAATCAGACAATCACACAATCACACAATCACACAATCACACAATCACGATCACACAATCATGATCACACAATCACGATCACACAATCACGATCACACAATCACGATCACACAATCACAGTCACACAATCACAATCACACAATCACGATTACACAAACACGATCACACAATCACGATCACACAATCACGATCACACAATCACGATCACACAATCACACAATCACAATCACACAATCACACAGTCACAATCCCACAATCACGATCACACAATCACGATCACACAGTTACGATCACACAATCACGATCACACAATCACAGTCACACAATCACAATCACACAGTCACAATCACAATCACGATCACACAAACACGATCACACAATCACGATCACACAATCTCGACCACACAATCACGATCACACAAACACGATCACACAATCACTATCACACAATCACTATCACACAATCACGATCACACAATTACGATCACACAATCACAATCACGCAGTCACACTATCACAATCACAATCACAATCACAATCACAATCACACAATCACTCAATCGCAATCCCACAATCACAATCACACAATCACAGTCACACAATCACAATCACACAATCACACAGTCACAATCCCACAATCACGATCGCACAATCACGATCGCACAGTCACGATCACACGATCACGATCACACAATCACAATCACACAATCACAATCACACAATCACGATCACACAGTCACCATCACACAATCACCATCACACAATCACGATCACACAATCAAGGTCACACAATGACGATCACACAATCACCATCACACAATCACGATCACACAATCACAATCACACAATCACGATCACACAATCACGATCACACAATCACGATCACACAATCACGATCACACTATCACGATCACACTATCACGATCACACAATCACAGTGACACAATCACAATCACACAATCACAATCACAATCACGATCACACAGTCATGATCACACCATCACGATCACACGATCACGATCAGACAATCACAATCACACAATCGTTATCACACAATCACGATCACACAATCACCATCCCACAATCACCATCACACAATCACCATCACACAATCACCATCACACAATCACGATCACACAATCACAATCTCACAATCACAATCACACAATCACAATCACACAATCACAATCACACAATCACAATCACACAATCACAATCACACAATCACTATTACACAATCACAATCACAATCCCACAATCACAATCCCACAATCACAATCCCACAATCACAATCCCACAATCACACAATCACACAGTCACAATCCCACAATCACGATCACACAATCACGATCACACAATCACAATCACACAATCACAATCACACAATCACACTGTCACAATCCCACAATCACGATCACACAGTCACGATCACACGATCACGATCACACAATCAAGGTCACACAATGACGATCACACCATCCCCATCACACAATCACGACCACACAATCACGATCACACAATCACGATCACACAATCACGTTCACACAATCACAAACACACAGTCGCGATCACTCGATCACGATCACACGATCACGATCACACAATCACAATCAAACAATCAAGGTCACACAATGACGATCACACCATCACCATCACACAGTCACGACCACACAATCACGACCACACAATCACGATCACACAATCACAATCACACAATCACAATATCACAATCGCAATCACACAATCACAATATCACAATCAGACAATCACACAATCACACAATCACACAATCACGATCACACTATCACGATCACACAATCACGATCACACAATCACGATCACACAATCACGGTCACACAATCACGATCACACAATCACGATCACACAATCACGATCACACAATCACTACCACTCAATCACGATCACACAATCACGATCACACAATCACGATCACACAGTCACGATCACACAATCACGATCACACAGTCGCGATCACACGATCACGATCACACGATCACGATCACACAATCACAATCACACAATCGTTATCACACAATCACGATCACACAATCACGATCACACAATCACAATCACACAATCACAATCACACAATCAAGGTCACACAATGACGATCACACAATCACCATCACACAATCACGATCACACAATCACAATCACACAATCACGATCACACAATCACGATCACACAATCACGATCACACAAACACGATCACACGATCACAATCACACAGTCACAAACACACAGTCGCGATCACACGATCACGATCACACGATCACGATCACACGATCGCGATCACACGATCACGATCACACGATCACGATCACACAATCACAATCACACAATCAAGGTCACACAATGACGATCACACCATCACCATCACACAATCACGACCACACAATCACGATCACACAATCACGTTCACACAATCACAAGCACACAGTCGCGATCACTCGATCACGATCACACAATCACGATCACACAGTCACTATCACACAATCACAATCGCACAATCACAATATCACAATCGCAATCACACAATCACAATAACACAATCAGACAATCACACAATCACACAATCACACAATCACGATCACACAATCATGATCACACAATCACGATCACACAATCACGATCACACAATCACGATCACACAATCACAGTCACACAATCACAATCACACAATCACAATTACACAAACACGATCACACAATCACGATCACACAATCACGATCACACAATCACGATCACACAATCACACAATCACACAATCACAATCACACAATCACACAGTCACAATCCCACAATCACGATCACACAATCACGATCACACAGTTACGATCACACAATCACGATCACACAATCACAGTCACACAATCACAATCACACAGTCACAATCACATTCACGATCACACAAACACGATCACACAATCACGATCACACAATCTCGACCACACAATCACGATCACACAAACGCGATCACACAATCACTATCACACAATCACTATCACACAATCACGATCACACAATTACGATCACACAATCACAATCACGCAGTCACACTATCACAATCACAATCACAATCACAATCACAATCACACAATCACACAATCGCAATCCCACAATCACAATCACACAATCACAGTCACACAATCACAATCACACAATCACACAGTCACAATCCCACAATCACGATCACACAATCAGGATCGCACAGTCACGATCACACGATCACGATCACACAATCACAATCACACAATCACAATCACACAATCACGATCACACAGTCACCATCACACAATCACCATCACACAATCACGATCACACAATCAAGGTCACACAATGACGATCACACAATCACCATCACACAATCACGATTACACAATCACAATCACACAATCACGATCACACAATCACGATCACACAATCACAATCACGCAATCACGATCACACAATCACGACTACACAATCACGATCACACAATCACGATCACACAATCACAAACACACAGTCGCGATCACATAATCACGATCACACAATCACAGTCACACAATCACAGTCACACAATCACAATCACACAATCACACAGTCACAATCCCACAATCACGATCACACAATCAGGATCGCACAGTCACGATCACACGATCACGATCACACAATCACAATCACACAATCACAATCACACAATCACGATCACACAGTCACCATCACACAATCACCATCACACAATCACGATCACACAATCAAGGTCACACAATGACGATCACACAATCACCATCACACAATCACCATCACTCAATCACAATCACACAATCACAAACACACAGTCGCGATCACACGATCACGATCGCACGACCACGATCACACGATCACGATCACACAATCACAATCACACAATCAAGGTCACACAATGACGATCACACCATCGCCATCACACAATCACGACCACACAATCACGATCACACAATCACGATCACACAATCACGTTCACACAATCACAAGCACACAGTCGCGATCACTCGATCACGATCACACGATCACGATCACGCAATCACAATCACACAATCAAGGTCACACAATGACGATCACACCATCACCATCACACAATCACGACCACACAACCACGATCACACAATTACAATCACACAATCACAATATCACAATCGCAATCACACAATCACAATATCACAATCAGACAATCACACAATCACACAATCACACAATCACGATCACACTATCACGATCACACAATCACGATCACACAATCACGTTCACACAATCACAAACACACAGTCGCGATCACTCGATCACGATCACACGATCACGATCACACAATCACAATTACACAATCAATGTCACACAATGACGATCACACCATCACCATCACACAATCACGACCACACAATCACGATCACACAATCACAATCACACAATCACAATATCACAATCGCAATCACACAATCACAATATCACAATCAGACAATCACACAATCACACAATCACACAATCACGATCACACTATCACGATCACACAATCACGATCACACAATCACGATCACACAATCACGATCACACAATCACGATCACACAATCACGATCACACAATCACCATCACACAATCACCATCACACAATCACAATCACACAATCAAGGTCACACAATGACGATCACACAATCACCATCACACAATCACGACCACTCAATCACGATCACACAATCACGATCACACAATCACGATCACACAATCACGTTCACACAATCACAAACACAGAGTCGCGATCACACGATCACGATCACACAACCACGATCACACAGTCACGATCACACAATCACGATCACACAGTCACGATCACACAATCAGAGTCACACAATCACAATCACACAACTACAATCACACAATCGCACAGTCACAATCCCACAATCACGACCACACAGTCACGATCACACAATCACAATCATACAATCACAATCACACAATCACATTAACACAATCAGACAATCACACAGTCACACAATCACGATCACACAATCAAGGCCACACAATGACGATCACACAATCACCATCACACAATCTCGACCACACAATCACGATCACACAATCACGATCACACAATCACGATCACACAAACACGATCACACGATCACAATCACACAGTCACAAACACACAGTCGCGATCACACGATCACGATCACACGATCACGATCACACGATCGCGATCACACGATCACGATCACACGATCACGATCACACAATCACAATCACACAATCAAGGTCACACAATGACGATCACACCATCACCATCACACAATCACGACCACACAATCACGATCACACAATCACGTTCACACAATCACAAGCACACAGTCGCGATCACTCGATCACGATCACACAATCACGATCACACAGTCACTATCACACAATCACAATCGCACAATCAAGGTCACACAATCACGATCACACAATCACCATCACACAATCACGACCACTCAATCACGATCACACAATCACGATCACACAATCACGATCACACAATCACGTTCACACAATCACAAGCACACAGTCGCGATCACTCGATCACGATCACACAATCACGATCACACAGTCACTATCACACAATCACAATCGCACAATCACAATATCACAATCGCAATCACACAATCACAATAACACAATCAGACAATCACACAATCACACAATCACACAATCACGATCACACAATCATGTTCACACAATCACGATCACACAATCACGATCACACAATCACGATCACACAATCACAGTCACACAATCACAATCACACAATCACGATTACACAAACACGATCACACAATCACGATCACACAATCACGATCACACAATCACGATCACACAATCACACAATCACACAATCACAATCACACAATCACACAGTCACAATCCCACAATCACGATCACACAATCACGATCACACAGTTACGATCACACAATCACGATCACACAATCACAGTCACACAATCATAATCACACAGTCACAATCACAATCACGATCACACAAACACGATCACACAATCACGATCACACAATCTCGACCACACAATCACGATCACACAGACACGATCACACAATCACTATCACACAATCACTATCACACAATCACGATCACACAATTACGATCACACAATCACAATCACGCAGTCACACTATCACAATCACAATCACAATCACAATCACAATCACACAATCACACAATCGCAATCCCACAATCACATTCACACAATCACAGTCACACAATCACAATCACACAATCACACAGTCACAATCCCACAATCACGATCACACAATCACGATCACACAATCATGATCACACAATCACGATCACACAGTCACCATCACACAATCACCATCACACAATGACGATCACACAATCACCATCACACAATCACGATCACTCAATCACAATCACACAATCACAAACACACAGTCGCGATCACACGATCACGATCGCACGACCACGATCACACGATCACGATCACACAATCACAATCACACAATCAAGGCCACACAATGACGATCACACAATCACCATCACACAATCTCGACCACACAATCACGATCACACAATCACGATCACACAATCACGTTCACACAATCACAAACACACAGTCGCGATCACTCGATCACGATCACACAATCACGATCACACAGTCACGATCACACAATCACAATCGCACAATTACGATCACACAATCACGATCACACAATCACGATCACACAATCACGATCACACAATCACCATCACACAATCACGATCACACAATCACGATCACACAATCACCATCACACAATCACAATCACACAATCAAGGTCACACAATGACGATCACACAATCACCATCACACAACCACGACCACACAATCACGACCACACAATCACGCTCACGCAATCACGATCACACAATCACGACCACACAATCACGATCACACAATCACGATCACACAATCACGATCACACAATCACAAACACACAGTCGCGATCACACTATCACGATCACACAATCACAGTCACACAATCACAATCACACAATCACAATCACAATCACGATCACACAGTCACGAACACACCATCACGATCACACAATCAAGGTCACACAATGACGATCACACAATCACCATCACACAATCACGATCAGACAATCACAATCACACAATCACGATCACACAATCACGATCACACAATCACAATCACACAATCACAAACACACAGTCGCGATCACACGATCACGATCACACAATCACAATCACACAATCAAGGTCACACAATGACGATCACACCATCACCATCACACAATCACGACCACACAATCACGATCACACAATCACAAACACACAGTCGCGATCACTCGATCACGATCACGCGATCACGATCGCACAATCACAATCACACAATCAAGGTCACACAATGACGATCACACCATCACAATCACACAATCACGACCACACAATCACGATCACACAATTACAATCACACAATCACAATATCACAATCGCAATGACACAATCACAATATCACAATCAGACAATCACACAATCACACAATCACACAATCACGATCACACTATCACGATCACACAATCACGATCACACAATCACGTTCACACAATCACAAACACACAGTCGCGATCACTCGATCACGATCACACGATCACGATCACACAATCACAATCACACAATCAAGGTCAGACAATGACGATCACACCATCACCATCACACAATCACGACCACACAATCACGATCACACAATCACAATCACACAATCACAATATCACAATCGCAATCACACAATCACAATATCACAATCAGACAATCACACAATCACACAATCACACAATCACGATCACACAATCACCATCACACAATCACGATCACACAATCACAGTCACACAATCACAATCACACAATCACAATCACAATCACGATCACACAGTCATGATCACACCATCACGATCACACGATCACGATCAGACAATCACAATCACACAATCGTTATCACACAATCACGATCACACAATCACCATCCCACAATCACCATCACACAATCACCATCACACAATCACCATCACACAATCACGATCACACAATCACAATCTCACAATCACAATCACACAATCACAATCACACAATCACAATCACACAATCACAATCACAATCACACAATCACTATTACACAATCACAATCACAATACCACAATCACAATCCCACAATCACAATCCCACAATCACAATCCCACAATCACACAATCACACAGTCACAATCCCACAATCACGATCACACAATCACGATCACACAATCACAATCACACAATCACAATCACACAATCACACTGTCACAATCCCACAATCACGATCACATAATCACGATCACACAGTCACGATCACACGATCACGATTACACAATCAAGGTCACACAATGACGATCACACCATCACCATCACACAATCACGACCACTCAATCACGATCACACAATCACGATCACACAATCACGTTCACACAATCACAAACACACAGTCGCGATCACTTGATCACGATCACACTATCACGATCACACAATCACAATCACACAATCAAGGTCACACAATGACGATCACACCATCACCATCACACAATCACGATCACACAATCACGATCACACAATCACGATCACACAATCACCATCACACAATCACCATCACACAATCACCATCACACAATCACAATCACACAATCAAGGTCACACAATGACGATCACACAATCACCATCACACAATCACGACCACTCAATCACGATCACACAATCACGATCACACAATCACGATCACACAATCACGTTCACACAATCACAAACACAGAGTCGCGATCACACGATCACGATCACACAACCACGATCACACAGTCACGATCACACAATCACGATCACACAGTCACGATCACACAATCAGAGTCACACAATCACAATCACACAACCACAATCACACAATCGCACAGTCACAATCCCACAATCACGACCACACAGTCACGATCACACAATCACAATCATACAATCACAATCACACAATCACATTAACACAATCAGACAATCACACAGTCACACAATCACGATCACACAATCAAGGCCACACAATGACGATCACACAATCACCATCACACAATCTCGACCACACAATCACGATCACACAATCACGATCACACAATCACGATCACACAAACACGATCACACGATCACAATCACACAGTCACAAACACACAGTCGCGATCACACGATCACGATCACACGATCACGATCACACGATCGCGATCACACGATCACGATCACACGATCACGATCACACGATCACAATCACACAATCAAGGTCACACAATGACGATCGCACCATCACCATCACACAATCACGACCACACAATCACGATCACACAATTACGTTCACACAATCACAAGCACACAGTCGCGATCACTCGATCACGATCACACAATCACGATCACACAGTCACTATCACACAATCACAATCGCACAATCACAATATCACAATCGCAATCACACAATCACAATAACACAATCAGACAATCACACAATCACACAATCACACAATCACACAATCACGATCACACAATCATGATCACACAATCACGATCACACAATCACGATCACACAATCACGATCACACAATCACAGTCACACAATCACAATCACACAATCACGATTACACAAACACGATCACACAATCACGATCACACAATCACGATCACACAATCACGATCACACAATCACACAATCACAATCACACAATCACACAGTCACAATCCCACAATCACGATCACACAATCACGATCACACAGTTACGATCACACAATCACGATCACACAATCACAGTCACACAATCACAATCACACAGTCACAATCACAATCACGATCACACAAACACGATCACACAATCACGATCACACAATCTCGACCACACAATCACGATCACACAAACACGATCACACAATCACTATCACACAATCACTATCACACAATCACGATCACACAATTACGATCACACAATCACAATCACGCAGTCACACTATCACAATCACAATCACAATCACAATCACAATCACACAATCACTCAATCGCAATCCCACAATCACAATCACACAATCACAGTCACACAATCACAATCACACAATCACACAGTCACAATCCCACAATCACGATCGCACAATCACGATCGCACAGTCACGATCACACGATCACGATCACACAATCACAATCACACAATCACAATCACACAATCACGATCACACAGTCACCATCACACAATCACCATCACACAATCACGATCACACAATCAAGGTCACACAATGACGATCACACAATCACCATCACACAATCACGATTACACAATCACAATCACACAATCACGATCACACAATCACGATCACACAATCACAATCACGCAATCACGATCACACAATCACGACTACACAATCACGATCACACAATCACGATCACACAATCACAAACACACAGTCGCGATCACACTATCACGATCACACAATCACAGTCACACAATCACAATCACACAATCACAATCACAATCACGATCACACAGTCAAGAACACACCATCACGATCACACAATCAATGTCACACAATGACGATCACACAATCACCATCACACAATCACCATCACACAATCACAATCACACAATCACAAACACACAGTCGCGATCACACGATCACGATCGCACGACCACGATCACACGATCACGATCACACAATCACAATCACACAATCAAGGTCACACAATGACGATCACACCATCGCCATCACACAATCACGACCACACAATCACGATCACGCAATCACGAACACACAATCACGTTCACACAATCACAAGCACACAGTCGCGATCACTCGATCACGATCACACGATCACGATCACACAATCACAATCACACAATCAAGGTCACACAATGACGATCACACCATCACCATCACACAATCACGACCACACAATCACGATCACACAATTACAATCACACAATCACAATATCACAATCGCAATCACACAATCACAATATCACAATCAGACAATCACACAATCACACAATCACACAATCACGATCACACTATCACGATCACACAATCACGATCACACAATCACGTTCACACAATCGCAAACACACAGTCGCGATCACTCGATCACGATCACACAATCACGATCACACAATCACAATAACACAATCAGACAATCACACAATCACACAATCACACAATCACGATCACACAATCATGATCACACAATCACGATCACACAATCACGATCACACAATCCCGATCACACAATCACAGTCACACAATCACAATCACACAATCACAATTACACAAACACGATCACACAATCACGATCACACAATCACGATCACACAATTACAATCACACAATCACAATATCACAATCGCAATCACACAATCACAATATCACAATCAGACAATCACACAATCACACAATCACACAATCACGATCACACTATCACGATCACACAATCACGATCACACAATCACGTTCACACAATCACAAACACAGAGTCGCGATCACACGATCACGATCACACAACCACGATCACACAGTCACGATCACACAATCACGATCACACAGTCACGATCACACAATCAGAGTCACACAATCACAATCACACAACCACAATCACACAATCACACAGTCACAATCCCACAATCACGACCACACAGTCACGATCACACAATCACAATCATACAATCACAATCACACAATCACATTAACACAATCAGACAATCACACAGTCACACAATCACGATCACACAATCAGGATCACACAATCACGATCACACAATTACGATCACACAATCACGATCACACAATCACAATCACACAACCACAATCACACAATCACACAGTCACAATCCCACAATCACGACCACACAGTCACGATCACACAATCACAATCATACAATCACAATCACACAATCACATTAACACAATCAGACAATCACACAGTCACACAATCACGATCACACAATCAGGATCACACAATCACGATCACACAATTACGATCACACAATCACGATCACACAATCACAATCACACAATCACAATCACACAATCACAATCACACAATCAAAATCACACAATCACAATCACACAATCAAGGCCACACAATGACGATCACACAATCACCATCACACAATCTCGACCACACAATCACGATCACACAAACACGATCACACGATCACAATCACACAGTCACAAACACACAGTCGCGATCACACGATCACGATCACACGATCACGATCACACGATCGCGATCACACGATCACGATCACACGATCACGATCACACAATCACAATCACACAATCAAGGTCACACAATGACGATCACACCATCACCATCACACAATCACGACCACACAATCACGATCACACAATCACGTTCACACAATCACAAGCACACAGTCGCGATCACTCGATCACGATCACACAATCACGATCACACAGTCACTATCACACAATCACAATCGCACAATCACAATATCACAATCGCAATCACACAATCACAATAACACAATCAGACAATCACACAATCACACAATCACACAATCACGATCACACAATCATGATCACACAATCACGATCACACAATCACGATCACACAATCACGATCACACAATCACAGTCACACAATCACAATCACACAATCACAATTACACAAACACGATCACACAATCACGATCACACAATCACGATCACACAATCACGATCACACAATCACACAATCACACAATCACAATCACACAATCACACAGTCACAATCCCACAATCACGATCACACAATCACGATCACACAGTTACGATCACACAATCACGATCACACAATCACAGTCACACAATCACAATCACACAGTCACAATCACAATCACGATCACACAAACACGATCACACAATCACGATCACACAATCTCGACCACACAATCACGATCACACAAACACGATCACACAATCACTATCACACAATCACTATCACACAATCACGATCACACAATTACGATCACACAATCACAATCACGCAGTCACACTATCACAATCACAATCACAATCACAATCACAATCACACAATCACACAATCGCAATCCCACAATCACAATCACACAATCACAGTCACACAATCACAATCACACAATCACACAGTCACAATCCCACAATCACGATCACACAATCACGATCGCACAGTCACGATCACACGATCACGATCACACAATCACAATCACACAATCACAATCACACAATCACGATCACACAGTCACCATCACACAATCACCATCACACAATCACGATCACACAATCAAGGTCACACAATGACGATCACACAATCACCATCACACAATCACGATTACACAATCACAATCACACAATCACGATCACACAATCACGATCACACAATCACAATCACGCAATCACGATCACACAATCACGACTACACAATCACGATCACACAATCACGATCACACAATCACAAACACACAGTCGCGATCACACTATCACGATCACACAATCACAGTCACACAATCACAATCACACAATCACAATCACAATCACGATCACACAGTCAAGAACACACCATCACGATCACACAATCAAGGTCACACAATGACGATCACAAAATCACCATCACACAATCACCATCACTCAATCACAATCACACAATCACAAACACACAGTCGCGATCACACGATCACGATCGCACGACCACGATCACACGATCACGATCACACAATCACAATCACACAATCAAGGTCACACAATGACGATCACACCATCGCCATCACACAATCACGATCACACAATCACGATCACACAATCACGATCACACAATCACGTTCACACAATCACAAGCACACAGTCGCGATCACTCGATCACGATCACACGATCACGATCACACAATCACAATCACACAATCAAGGTCACACAATGACGATCACACCATCACCATCACACAATCACGACCACACAATCACGATCACACAATTACAATCACACAATCACAATATCACAATCGCAATCACATAATCACAATATCACAATCAGACAATCACACAATCACACAATCACACAATCACGATCACACTATCACGATCACACAATCACGATCACACAATCACGTTCACACAATCACAAACACAGAGTCGCGATCACACGATCACGATCACACAACCACGATCACACAGTCACGATCACACAATCACGATCACACAGTCACAATAACACAATCAGACAATCACACAATCACACAATCACACAATCACACAATCACGATCACACAATCATGATCACACAATCACGATCACACAATCACGATCACCAAATCACGATCACACAATCACAGTCACACAATCACAATCACACAATCACAATTACACAAACACGATCACACAATCACGATCACACAATCACGATCACACAATCACAAACACACAGTCGCGATCACACTATCACGATCACACAATCACAGACCCACAATCACAATCACACAATCACAATCACACAATCAAAATCACACAATCACAATCACACAATCAAGGCCACACAATGACGATCACACAATCTCGACCACACAATCACGATCACACAATCACGATCACACAATCACGTTCACACAATCGCAAACACACAGTCGCGATCACTCGATCATGATCACACAATCACGATCACACAATCACGATCACTCAATCACAATCACACAATCACAAACACACAGTCGCGGTCACACGATCACGATCACACGATCACGATCACACGATCACGATCACACAATCACAATCACACAATCGTTATCACACAATCACGATCACACAATCACGATCACACAATCACAATCACACAATCACAATCACACAATCAAGGTCACACAATGACGATCACACAATCACCATGACACAATCACGATCACACAATCACGTTCACACAATCACTGTCACACAATCACAATCACACAATCACAATCACAATCACGATCACACAAACACGATCACACAATCACGATCACACAATCACAATCACACAATCAAGGTCACACAATGACGATCACACCATCGCCATCACACAATCACGACCACTCAATCACGATCACACAATCACGATCACACAATCACGTTCACACAATCACAAGCACACAGTCGCGATCACTCGATCACGATCACACGATCACGATCACACAATCACAATCACACAATCAAGGTCACACAATGACGATCACACCATCACCATCACACAATCACGACCACACAATCACGATCACACAATTACAATCACACAATCACAATATCACAATCGCAATCACACAATCACAATATCACAATCAGACAATCACACAATCACACAATCACGATCACACTATCACGATCACACAATCACGATCACACAATCACGATCACACAATCACGATCACACAATCACGATCACACAATCACCATCACACAATCACCATCACACAATCACCATCACACAATCACCATCACACAATCACAATCACACAATCAAGGTCACACAATGACGATCACACAATCACCATCACACAATCACGACCACTCAATCACGATCACACAATCACGATCACACAATCACGATCACACAATCACGTTCACACAATCACAAACACAGAGTCGCGATCACACGATCACGATCACACAACCACGATCACACAGTCACGATCACACAATCACGATCACACAGTCACGATCACACAATCAGAGTCACACAATCACAATCACACAACCACAATCACACAATCGCACAGTCACAATCCCACAATCACGACCACACAGTCACGATCACACAATCACAATCATACAATCACAATCACACAATCACATTAACACAATCAGACAATCACACAGTCACACAATCACGATCACACAATCAAGGCCACACAATGACGATCACACAATCACCATCACACAATCTCGACCACACAATCACGATCACACAATCACGATCACACAATCACGATCACACAAACACGATCACACGATCACAATCACACAGTCACAAACACACAGTCGCGATCACACGATCACGATCACACGATCACGATCACACGATCGCGATCACACGATCACGATCACACGATCACGATCACACGATCACAATCACACAATCAAGGTCACACAATGACGATCGCACCATCACCATCACACAATCACGACCACACAATCACGATCACACAATCACGTTCACACAATCACAAGCACACAGTCGCGATCACTCGATCACGATCACACAATCACGATCACACAGTCACTATCACACAATCACAATCGCACAATCACAATATCACAATCGCAATCACACAATCACAATAACACAATCAGACAATCACACAATCACACAATCACACAATCACACAATCACGATCACACAATCATGATCACACAATCACGATCACACAATCACGATCACACAATCACGATCACACAATCACAGTCACACAATCACAATCACACAATCACGATTACACAAACACGATCACACAATCACGATCACACAATCACGATCACACAATCACGATCACACAATCACACAATCACAATCACACAATCACACAGTCACAATCCCACAATCACGATCACACAATCACGATCACACAGTTACGATCACACAATCACGATCACACAATCACAGTCACACAATCACAATCACACAGTCACAATCACAATCACGATCACACAAACACGATCACACAATCACGATCACACAATCTCGACCACACAATCACGATCACACAAACACGATCACACAATCACTATCACACAATCACTATCACACAATCACGATCACACAATTACGATCACACAATCACAATCACGCAGTCACACTATCACAATCACAATCACAATCACAATCACAATCACACAATCACTCAATCGCAATCCCACAATCACAATCACACAATCACAGTCACACAATCACAATCACACAATCACACAGTCACAATCCCACAATCACGATCACACAATCACGATCGCACAGTCACGATCACACGATCACGATCACACAATCACAATCACACAATCACAATCACACAATCACGATCACACAGTCACCATCACACAATCACCATCACACAATCACGATCACACAATCAAGGTCACACAATGACGATCACACAATCACCATCACACAATCACGATTACACAATCACAATGACACAATCACGATCACACAATCACGATCACACAATCACAATCACGCAATCACGATCACACAATCACGACTACACAATCACGATCACACAATCACAAACACACAGTCGCGATCACACTATCACGATCACACAATCACAGTCACACAATCACAATCACACAATCACAATCACAATCACGATCACACAGTCAAGAACACACCATCACGATCACACAATCAATGTCACACAATGACGATCACACAATCACCATCACACAATCACCATCACACAATCACAATCACACAATCACAAACACACAGTCGCGATCACACGATCACGATCGCACGACCACGATCACACGATCACGATCACACAATCACAATCACACAATCAAGGTCACACAATGACGATCACACCATCGCCATCACACAATCACGACCACACAATCACGATCACGCAATCACGAACACACAATCACGTTCACACAATCACAAGCACACAGTCGCGATCACTCGATCACGATCACACGATCACGATCACACAATCACAATCACACAATCAAGGTCACACAATGACGATCACACCATCACCATCACACAATCACGACCACACAATCACGATCACACAATTACAATCACACAATCACAATATCACAATCGCAATCACACAATCACAATATCACAATCAGACAATCACACAATCACACAATCACACAATCACGATCACACTATCACGATCACACAATCACGATCACACAATCACGTTCACACAATCGCAAACACACAGTCGCGATCACTCGATCACGATCACACAATCACGATCACACAATCACAATAACACAATCAGACAATCACACAATCACACAATCACACAATCACGATCACACAATCATGATCACACAATCACGATCACACAATCACGATCACACAATCCCGATCACACAATCACAGTCACACAATCACAATCACACAATCACAATTACACAAACACGATCACACAATCACGATCACACAATCACGATCACACAATTACAATCACACAATCACAATATCACAATCGCAATCACACAATCACAATATCACAATCAGACAATCACACAATCACACAATCACACAATCACGATCACACTATCACGATCACACAATCACGATCACACAATCACGTTCACACAATCACAAACACAGAGTCGCGATCACACGATCACGATCACACAACCACGATCACACAGTCACGATCACACAATCACGATCACACAGTCACGATCACACAATCAGAGTCACACAATCACAATCACACAACCACAATCACACAATCACACAGTCACAATCCCACAATCACGACCACACAGTCACGATCACACAATCACAATCATACAATCACAATCACACAATCACATTAACACAATCAGACAATCACACAGTCACACAATCACGATCACACAATCAGGATCACACAATCACGATCACACAATTACGATCACACAATCACGATCACACAATCACAATCACACAACCACAATCACACAATCACACAGTCACAATCCCACAATCACGACCACACAGTCACGATCACACAATCACAATCATACAATCACAATCACACAATCACATTAACACAATCAGACAATCACACAGTCACACAATCACGATCACACAATCAGGATCACACAATCACGATCACACAATTACGATCACACAATCACGATCACACAATCACAATCACACAATCACAATCACACAATCACAATCACACAATCAAAATCACACAATCACAATCACACAATCAAGGCCACACAATGACGATCACACAATCACCATCACACAATCTCGACCACACAATCACGATCACACAAACACGATCACACGATCACAATCACACAGTCACAAACACACAGTCGCGATCACACGATCACGATCACACGATCACGATCACACGATCGCGATCACACGATCACGATCACACGATCACGATCACACAATCACAATCACACAATCAAGGTCACACAATGACGATCACACCATCACCATCACACAATCACGACCACACAATCACGATCACACAATCACGTTCACACAATCACAAGCACACAGTCGCGATCACTCGATCACGATCACACAATCACGATCACACAGTCACTATCACACAATCACAATCGCACAATCACAATATCACAATCGCAATCACACAATCACAATAACACAATCAGACAATCACACAATCACACAATCACACAATCACGATCACACAATCATGATCACACAATCACGATCACACAATCACGATCACACAATCACGATCACACAATCACAGTCACACAATCACAATCACACAATCACAATTACACAAACACGATCACACAATCACGATCACACAATCACGATCACACAATCACGATCACACAATCACACAATCACACAATCACAATCACACAATCACACAGTCACAATCCCACAATCACGATCACACAATCACGATCACACAGTTACGATCACACAATCACGATCACACAATCACAGTCACACAATCACAATCACACAGTCACAATCACAATCACGATCACACAAACACGATCACACAATCACGATCACACAATCTCGACCACACAATCACGATCACACAAACACGATCACACAATCACTATCACACAATCACTATCACACAATCACGATCACACAATTACGATCACACAATCACAATCACGCAGTCACACTATCACAATCACAATCACAATCACAATCACAATCACACAATCACACAATCGCAATCCCACAATCACAATCACACAATCACAGTCACACAATCACAATCACACAATCACACAGTCACAATCCCACAATCACGATCACACAATCACGATCGCACAGTCACGATCACACGATCACGATCACACAATCACAATCACACAATCACAATCACACAATCACGATCACACAGTCACCATCACACAATCACCATCACACAATCACGATCACACAATCAAGGTCACACAATGACGATCACACAATCACCATCACACAATCACGATTACACAATCACAATCACACAATCACGATCACACAATCACGATCACACAATCACAATCACGCAATCACGATCACACAATCACGACTACACAATCACGATCACACAATCACGATCACACAATCACAAACACACAGTCGCGATCACACTATCACGATCACACAATCACAGTCACACAATCACAATCACACAATCACAATCACAATCACGATCACACAGTCAAGAACACACCATCACGATCACACAATCAAGGTCACACAATGACGATCACAAAATCACCATCACACAATCACCATCACTCAATCACAATCACACAATCACAAACACACAGTCGCGATCACACGATCACGATCGCACGACCACGATCACACGATCACGATCACACAATCACAATCACACAATCAAGGTCACACAATGACGATCACACCATCGCCATCACACAATCACGATCACACAATCACGATCACACAATCACGATCACACAATCACGTTCACACAATCACAAGCACACAGTCGCGATCACTCGATCACGATCACACGATCACGATCACACAATCACAATCACACAATCAAGGTCACACAATGACGATCACACCATCACCATCACACAATCACGACCACACAATCACGATCACACAATTACAATCACACAATCACAATATCACAATCGCAATCACACAATCACAATATCACAATCAGACAATCACACAATCACACAATCACACAATCACGATCACACTATCACGATCACACAATCACGATCACACAATCACGTTCACACAATCACAAACACAGAGTCGCGATCACACGATCACGATCACACAACCACGATCACACAGTCACGATCACACAATCACGATCACACAGTCACAATAACACAATCAGACAATCACACAATCACACAATCACACAATCACACAATCACGATCACACAATCATGATCACACAATCACGATCACACAATCACGATCACCAAATCACGATCACACAATCACAGTCACACAATCACAATCACACAATCACAATTACACAAACACGATCACACAATCACGATCACACAATCACGATCACACAATCACAAACACACAGTCGCGATCACACTATCACGATCACACAATCACAGACCCACAATCACAATCACACAATCACAATCACACAATCAAAATCACACAATCACAATCACACAATCAAGGCCACACAATGACGATCACACAATCTCGACCACACAATCACGATCACACAATCACGATCACACAATCACGTTCACACAATCGCAAACACACAGTCGCGATCACTCGATCATGATCACACAATCACGATCACACAATCACGATCACTCAATCACAATCACACAATCACAAACACACAGTCGCGGTCACACGATCACGATCACACGATAACGATCACACGATCACGATCACACAATCACAATCACACAATCGTTATCACACAATCACGATCACACAATCACGATCACACAATCACAATCACACAATCACAATCACACAATCAAGGTCACACAATGACGATCACACAATCACCATGACACAATCACGATCACACAATCACGTTCACACAATCACTGTCACACAATCACAATCACACAATCACAATCACAATCACGATCACACAAACACGATCACACAATCACGATCACACAATCACAATCACACAATCAAGGTCACACAATGACGATCACACCATCGCCATCACACAATCACGACCACTCAATCACGATCACACAATCACGATCACACAATCACGTTCACACAATCACAAGCACACAGTCGCGATCACTCGATCACGATCACACGATCACGATCACACAATCACAATCACACAATCAAGGTCACACAATGACGATCACACCATCACCATCACACAATCACGACCACACAATCACGATCACACAATTACAATCACACAATCACAATATCACAATCGCAATCACACAATCACAATATCACAATCAGACAATCACACAATCACACAATCACGATCACACTATCACGATCACACAATCACGATCACACAATCACGATCACACAATCACGATCACACAATCACGATCACACAATCACCATCACACAATCACCATCACACAATCACCATCACACAATCACCATCACACAATCACAATCACACAATCAAGGTCACACAATGACGATCACACAATCACCATCACACAATCACGACCACTCAATCACGATCACACAATCACGATCACACAATCACGATCACACAATCACGTTCACACAATCACAAACACAGAGTCGCGATCACACGATCACGATCACACAACCACGATCACACAGTCACGATCACACAATCACGATCACACTGTCACGATCACACAATCAGAGTCACACAATCACAATCACACAACCACAATCACACAGTCACAATCCCACAATCACGACCACACAGTCACGATCACACAATCACAATCATACAATCACAATCACACAATCACATTAACACAATCAGACAATCACACAGTCACACAATCACAATCACACAATCACAATCACACAATCAAAATCACACAATCACAATCACACAATCAAGGCCACACAATGACGATCACACAATCACCATCACACAATCTCGACCACACAATCACGATCACACAATCACGATCACACAATCACGATCACACAAAAACGATCACACGATCACAATCACACAGTCACAAACACACAGTCGCGATCACACGATCACGATCGCACGACCACGATCACACGATCACGATCACACAATCACAATCACACAATCACGATCACACAGTCACCATCACACAATCACCATCACACAATCACGATCACACAATCAAGGTCACACAATGACGATCACACAATCACCATCACACAATCACGATTACACAATCACAATCACACAATCACGATCACACAATCACGATCACACAATCACAATCACGCAATCACGATCACACAATCACGACTACACAATCACGATCACACAATCACGATCACACAATCACAAACACACAGTCGCGATCACACTATCACGATCACACAATCACAGTCACACAATCACAATCACACAATCACAATCACAATCACGATCACACAGTCAAGAACACACCATCACGATCACACAATCAATGTCACACAATGACGATCACACAATCACCATCACACAATCACCATCACTCAATCACAATCACACAATCACAAACACACAGTCGCGATCACACGATCACGATCGCACGACCACGATCACACGATCACGATCACACAATCGCAATCACACAATCAAGGTCACACAATGACGATCACACCATCGCCATCACACAATCACGACCACACAATCACGATCACGCAATCACGAACACACAATCACGTTCACACAATCACAAGCACACAGTCGCGATCACTCGATCACGATCACACGATCACGATCACACAATCACAATCACACAATCAAGGTCACACAATGACGATCACACCATCACCATCACACAATCACGACCACACAATCACGATCACACAATTACAATCACACAATCACAATATCACAATCGCAATCACACAATCTCAATATCACAATCAGACAATCACACAATCACACAATCACACAATCACGATCACACTATCACGATCACACAATCACGATCACACAATCACGTTCACACAATCACAAACACAGAGTCGCGATCGCACGATCACGATCACACAACCACGATCACACAGTCACGATCGCACAATCACGATCACACAGTCACGATCACACAATCAGAGTCACACAATCACAATCACACAACCACAATCACACAATCACACAGTCACAATCCCACAATCACGACCACACAGTCACGATCACACAATCACAATCATACAATCACAATCACACAATCACATTAACACAATCAGACAATCACACAGTCACACAATCACGATCACACAATCAGGATCACACAATCACGATCACACAATTACGATCACACAATCACGATCACACAATCACAATCACACAACCACAATCACACAATCACACAGTCACAATCCCACAATCACGATCACACAGTCACGATCACACAATCACAATCATACAATCACAATCACACAATCACATTAACACAATCAGACAATCACACAGTCACACAATCACGATCACACAATCAGGATCACACAATCACGATCACACAATTACGATCACACAATCACGATCACACAATCACAATCACACAATCACAATCACACAATCACAATCACACAATCAAAATCACACAATCACAATCACACAATCAAGGCCACACAATGGCGATCACACAATCACCATCACACAATCTCGACCACACAATCACGATCACACAATCACGATCACACAATCACGATCACACAAACACGATCACACGATCACAATCACACAGTCACAAACACACAGTCGCGATCACACGATCACGATCACACGATCACGATCACACGATCGCGATCACACGATCACGATCACACGATCACGATCACACAATCACAATCACACAATCAAGGTCACACAATGACGATCACACCATCACCATCACACAATCACGACCACACAATCACGATCACACAAGCACGTTCACACAATCACAAGCACACAGTCGCGATCACTCGATCACGATCACACAATCACGATCACACAGTCACTATCACACAATCACAATCGCACAATCACAATATCACAATCGCAATCACACAATCACAATAACACAATCAGACAATCACACAATCACACAATCACACAATCACGATCACACAATCATGATCACACAATCACGATCACACAATCACGATCACACAATCACGATCACACAATCACAGTCACACAATCACAATCACACAATCACAATTACACAAACACGATCACACAATCACGATCACACAATCACGATCACACAATCACGATCACACAATCACACAATCACACAATCACAATCACACAATCACACAGTCACAATCCCACAATCACGATCACACAATCACGATCACACAGTTACGATCACACAATCACGATCACACTATCACAGTCACACAATCACAATCACACAGTCACAATCACAATCACGATCACACAAACACGATCACACAATCACGATCACACAATCTCGACCACACAATCACGATCACACAAACACGATCACACAATCACTATCACACAATCACTATCACACAATCACGATCACACAATTACGATCACACAATCACAATCACGCAGTCACACTATCACAATCACAATCACAATCACAATCACAATCACACAATCACACAATCGCAATCCCACAATCACAATCACACAATCACAGTCACACAATCACAATCACACAATCACACAGTCACAATCCCACAATCACGATCACACAATCACGATCGCACAGTCACGATCACACGATCACGATCACACAATCACAATCACACAATCACAATCACACAATCACGATCACACAGTCACCATCACAGAATCACCATCACACAATCACGATCACACAATCAAGGTCACACAATGACGATCACACAATCACCATCACACAATCACGATTACACAATCACAATCACACAATCACGATCACACAATCACGATCACACAATCACAATCACGCAATCACGATCACACAATCACGACTACACAATCACGATCACACAATCACGATCACACAATCACAAACACACAGTCGCGATCACACTATCACGATCACACAATCACAGTCACACAATCACAATCACACAATCACAATCACAATCACGATCACACAGTCAAGAACACACCATCACGATCACACAATCAAGGTCACACAATGACGATCACACAATCACCATCACACAATCACCATCACTCAATCACAATCACACAATCACAAACACACAGTCGCGATCACACGATCACGATCGCACGACCACGATCACACGATCACGATCACACAATCACAATCACACAATCAAGGTCACACAATGACGATCACACCATCGCCATCACACAATCACGACCACACAATCACGATCACACAATCACGATCACACAATCACGTTCACACAATCACAAGCACACAGTCGCGATCACTCGATCACGATCACACGATCACGATCACACAATCACAATCACACAATCAAGGTCACACAATGACGATCACACCATCACCATCACACAATCACGACCACACAATCACGATCACACAATTACAATCACACAATCACAATATCACAATCGCAATCACACAATCACAATATCACAATCAGACAATCACACAATCACACAATCACACAATCACGATCACACTATCACGATCACACAATCACGATCACACAATCACGTTCACACAATCACAAACACAGAGTCGCGATCACACGATCACGATCACACAACCACGATCACACAGTCATGATCACACAATCACGATCACACAGTCACGATCACACAATCAGAGTCACACAATCACATTAACACAATCAGACAATCACACAGTCACACAATCACGATCACACAATCAGGATCACACAATCACGATCACACAATTACGATCACACAATCACGATCACACAATCACAATCACACAATCACAATCACACAATCACAATCACACAATCAAAATCACACAATCACAATCACACAATCAAGGCCACACAATGACGATCACACAATCACCATCACACAATCTCGACCACACAATCACGATCACACAATCACGTTCACACAATCGCAAACACACAGTCGCGATCACTCGATCACGATCACACAATCACGATCACACAATCACAATAACACAATCAGACAATCACACAATCACACAATCACACAATCACACAATCACGATCACACAATCATGATCACACAATCACGATCACACAATCACGATCACCAAATCACGATCACACAATCACAGTCACACAATCGCAATCACACAATCACAATTACACAAACACGATCACACAATCACGATCACACAATTACAATCACACAATCACAATATCACAATCGCAATCACACAATCACAATATCACAATCAGACAATCACACAATCACACAATCACACAATCATGATCACACTATCACGATCACACAATCACGATCACACAATCACGTTCACACAATCACAAACACAGAGTCGCGATCACACGATCACGATCACACAACCACGATCACACAGTCACGATCACACAATCACGATCACACAGTCACGATCACACAATCAGAGTCACACAATCACAATCACACAACCACAATCACACAATCACACAGTCACAATTCCACAATCACGACCACACAGTCACGATCACACAATCACAATCATACAATCACAATCACACAATCACATTAACACAATCAGACAATCACACAGTCACACAATCACGATCACACAATCAGGATCACACAATCACGATCACACAATTACGATCACACAATCACGATCACACAATCACAATCACACAATCACAATCACACAATCACAATCACACAATCAAAATCACACAATCACAATCACACAATCAAGGCCACACAATGACGATCACACCATCAGCATCACACAATCACGACCACACAATCACGATCACACAATCACGTTCACACAATCACAAGCACACAGTCGCGATCACTCGATCACGATCACACAATCACGATCACACAGTCACTATCACACAATCACAATCGCACAATCACAATATCACAATCGCAATCACACAATCACAATAACACAATCAGACAATCACACAATCACACAATCACACAATCACGATCACACAATCATGATCACACAATCACGATCACACAATCACGATCACACAATCACAGTCACACAATCACAATCACACAATCACAATTACACAAACACGATCACACAATCATGATCACACAATCACGATCACACAATCACGATCACACAATCACACAATCACACAATCACAATCACACAATCACACAGTCACAATCCCACAATCACGATCACACAGTTACGATCACACAATCACGATCACACAATCACAGTCACACAATCACAATCACGCAGTCACAATCACAATCACGATCACACAAACACGATCGCACAATCACGATCACACAATCTCGACCACACAATCACGATCACACAATCACAATCACGCAGTCACACTATCACAATCACAATCACAACCACAATCACAATCACAATCACACAATCACACAATCGCAATCCCACAATCACAATCACACAATCACAGTCACACAATCACAATCACACAATCACACAGTCACAATCCCACAATCACGATCACACAATCACGATCGCACAGTCACGATCACACGATCACGATCACACAATCACAATCACACAATCACGATCACACAGTCACCATCACACAATCACCATCACACAATCACGATCACACAATCAAGGTCACACAATGACGATCACACAATCACCATCACACAATCACGATTACACAATCACAATCACACAATCACGATCACACAATCACGATCACACAATCACGATCACACAATCACAAACACATAGTCGCGATCACACTATCACGATCACACAATCACAGTCACACAATCACAATCACACAATCACAATCACAATCACGATCACACAGTCAAGAACACACCATCACGATCACACAATCAAGGTCACACAATGACGATCACACAATCACCATCACACAATCACCATCACTCAATCACAATCACACAATCACAAACACACAGTCGCGATCACACGATCACGATCGCACGACCACGATCACACGATCACGATCACACAATCACAATCACACAATCAAGGCCACACAATGACGATCACACAATCACCATCACACAATCTCGACCACACAATCACGATCACACAATCACGATCAAACAATCACAATCACGTTCACACAATCGCAAACACACAGTCGCGATCACTCGATCACGATCACACAATCACGATCACACAATCACAATAACACAATCAGACAATCACACAATCACACAATCACACAATCACGATCACACAATCATGATCACACAATCACGATCACACAATCACGATCACACAATCACGATCACACAATCACAGTCACACAATCACAATCACACAATCACAATTACACAAACACGATCACACAATCACGATCACACAATCACGATCACACAATCACGATCACACAATCACACAATCACACAATCACAATCACACAATCACACAGTCACAATCCCACAATCACGATCACACAATCACGATCACACAATCACGATCACACAGTTACGATCACACAATCACGATCACACAATCACAGTCACACAATCACAATCACACAGTCACAATCACAATCACGATCACACAAACACGATCACACAATCACGATCACACAATCTCGACCACACAATCACGATCACACAAACACGTTCACACAATCACTATCACACAATCACTATCACACAATCACGATCACACAATTACGATCACACAATCACAATCACGCAGTCACACTATCACAATCACAATCACAATCACAATCACAATCACACAATCACACAATCACAATCCCACAATCACAATCACACAATCACAGTCACACAATCACAATCACACAATCACGATCACACAGTCACCATCACACAATCACCATCACACAATCACGATCACACAATCAAGGTCACACAATGACGATCACACAATCACCATGACACAATCACGATCACACAATCACGATCACACAATCACAGTCACACAATCACAATCACACAATCACAATTACACAAACACGATCACACAATTACGATCACACAATCACAACCACGCAGTCACACTATCACAATCACAATCACAATCACAATCACAATCACACAATCACACAATCACAATCCCACAATCACAATCACACAATCACAGTCACACAATCACAATCACACAATCACACAGTCACAATCCCACAATCACGATCACACAATCACGATCGCACAGTCACGATCACACGATCACGATCACACAATCACAATCACACAATCACAATCACACAATCACGATCACACAGTCACCATCACACAATCACCATCACACAATCACGATCACACAATCAAGGTCACACAATGACGATCACACAATCACCATCACACAATCACGATTACACAATCACAATCACACAATCACGATCACACAATCACGATCACACAATCACAATCACGCAATCACGATCACACAATCACGACTACACAATCACGATCACACAATCACGATCACACAATCACAAACACACAGTCGCGATCACACTATCACGATCACACAATCACAGTCACACAATCACAATCACACAATCACAATCACACAATCAAAATCACACAATCACACTCACACAATCAAGGCCACACAATGACGATCACACAATCACCATCACACAATCTCGACCACACAATCACGATCACACAATCACGATCACACAATCACGTTCACACAATCGCAAACACACAGTCGCGATCACTCGATCACGATCACACAATCACGATCACACAATCACGATCACTCAATCACAATCACACAATCACAAACACACAGTCGCGGTCACACGATCACGATCACACGATCACGATCACACAATCACAATCACACAATCGTTATCACACAATCACGATCACACAATCACGATCACACAATCACAATCACACAATCACAATCACACAATCAAGGTCACACAATGACGATCACACAATCACCATGACACAATCACGATCACACAATCACGTTCACACAATCACAGTCACACAATCACAATCACACAATCACAATCACAATCACGATCACACAAACACGATCACACAATCACGATCACACAATCACAATCACACAATCAAGGTCACACAATGACGATCACACCATCGCCATCACACAATCACGACCACTCAATCACGATCACACAATCACGATCACACAATCACGTTCACACAATCACAAGCACACAGTCGCGATCACTCGATCACGATCACACGATCACGATCACACAATCACAATCACACAATCAAGGTCACACAATGACGATCACACCATCACCATCACACAATCACGACCACACAATCACGATCACACAATTACAATCACACAATCACAATATCACAATCGCAATCACACAATCACAATATCACAATCAGACAATCACACAATCACACAATCACACAATCACGATCACACTATCACGATCACACAATCACGATCACACAATCACGATCACACAATCACGATCACACAATCACGATCACACAATCACGATCACACAATCACGATCACACAATCACCATCACACAATCACCATCACACAATCACAGTCACACAATCACAATCACACAATCACACAGTCACAATCCCACAATCACGATCACACAATCACGATCGCACAGTCACGATCACACGATCACGATCACACAATCACAATCACACAATCACAATCACACAATCACGATCACACAGTCACCATCACACAATCACCATCACACAATCACGATCACACAATCAAGGTCACACAATGACGATCACACAATCACCATCACACAATCACGATTACACAATCACAATCACACAATCACGATCACACAATCACGATCACACAATCACAATCACGCAATCACGATCACACAATCACGACTACACAATCACGATCACACAATCACGATCACACAATCACAAACACACAGTCGCGATCACACTATCACGATCACACAATCACAGTCACACAATCACAATCACACAATCACAATCACACAATCAAAATCACACAATCACACTCACACAATCAAGGCCACACAATGACGATCACACAATCACCATCACACAATCTCGACCACACAATCACGATCACACAATCACGATCACACAATCACGTTCACACAATCGCAAACACACAGTCGCGATCACTCGATCACGATCACACAATCACGATCACACAATCACGATCACTCAATCACAATCACACAATCACAAACACACAGTCGCGGTCACACGATCACGATCACACGATCACGATCACACAATCACAATCACACAATCGTTATCACACAATCACGATCACACAATCACGATCACACAATCACAATCACACAATCACAATCACACAATCAAGGTCACACAATGACGATCACACAATCACCATGACACAATCACGATCACACAATCACGTTCACACAATCACAGTCACACAATCACAATCACACAATCACAATCACAATCACGATCACACAAACACGATCACACAATCACGATCACACAATCACAATCACACAATCAAGGTCACACAATGACGATCACACCATCGCCATCACACAATCACGACCACTCAATCACGATCACACAATCACGATCACACAATCACGTTCACACAATCACAAGCACACAGTCGCGATCACTCGATCACGATCACACGATCACGATCACACAATCACAATCACACAATCAAGGTCACACAATGACGATCACACCATCACCATCACACAATCACGACCACACAATCACGATCACACAATTACAATCACACAATCACAATATCACAATCGCAATCACACAATCACAATATCACAATCAGACAATCACACAATCACACAATCACACAATCACGATCACACTATCACGATCACACAATCACGATCACACAATCACGATCACACAATCACGATCACACAATCACGATCACACAATCACGATCACACAATCACGATCACACAATCACCATCACACAATCACCATCACACAATCACCATCACACAATCACAATCACACAATCAAGGTCACACAATGACGATTACACAATCACCATCACACAATCACGACCACTCAATCACGATCACACAATCACGATCACACAATCACGATCACACAATCACGTTCACACAATCACAAACACAGAGTCGCGATCACACGATCACGATCACACAACCACGATCACACAGTCACGATCACACAATCACGATCACACAGTCACGATCACACAATCAGAGTCACACAATCACAATCACACAACCACAATCACACAATCGCACAGTCACAATCCCACAATCACGACCACACAGTCACGATCACACAATCACAATCATACAATCACAATCACACAATCACATTAACACAATCAGACAATCACACAGTCACACAATCACGATCACCCAATCACGATCACACAATCACGATCACACAATCACGATCACACAATCACGATCACACAATCACGATCACACAATCACAATCACACAATCACAATCACACAATCACAATCACACAATCAAAATCACACAATCACAATCACCCAATCAAGGCCACACAATGACGATCACACAATCACCATCACACAATCTCGACCACACAATCACGATCACACAATCACGAAAACACAATCACGTTCACACAATCGCAAACACACAGTCGCGATCACTCGATCACGATCACACAATCACGATCACTCAATCACAATCACACAATCACAAACACACAGTCGCGATCACACGATCACGATCACACGATCACGATCACACAATCACAATCACACAATCGTTATCACACAATCACGATCACACAATCACGATCACACAATCACAATCACACAATCACAATCACACAATCAAGGTCACACAATGACGATCACACAATCACCATCACACAATCACGATCACACAATCACAATCACACAATCACGATCACACAATCACGATCACACAATCACGATCACACAAACGCGATCACACGATCACAATCTCACAATCACAAACACACAATCAAGGTCACACAATGACGATCACACAATCACCATCACACAATCACGACCACTCAATCACGATCACACAATCACGATCACACAATCACGTTCACACAATCACAAACACAGAGTCGCGATCACACGATCACGATCACACAACCACGATCACACAGTCACGATCACACAATCACGATCACACTGTCACGATCACACAATCAGAGTCACACAATCACAATCACACAACCACAATCACACAATCACACAGTCACAATCCCACAATCACGACCACACAGTCACGATCACACAATCACAATCATACAATCACAATCACACAATCACATTAACACAATCAGACAATCACACAGTCACACAATCACGATCACACAATCAGGATCACACAACCACGATCACACAATTACGATCACACAATCACGATCACACAATCACAATCACACAATCACAATCACACAATCACAATCACACAATCAAAATCACACAATCACAATCACACAATCAAGGCCACACAATGACGATCACACAATCACCATCATACAATCTCGACCACACAATCACGATCACACAATCACGATCACACAATCACGATCACACAAACACGATCACACGATCACAATCACACAGTCACAAACACACAGTCGCGATCACACGATCACGATCACACGATCACGATCACACGATCGCGATCACACGATCACGATCACACGATCACGATCACACAATCACAATCATACAATCAAGGTCACACAATGACGATCACACCATCACCATCACACAATCACGACCACACAATCACGATCACACAATCACGTTCACACAATCACAAGCACACAGTCGCGATCACTCGATCACGATCACACAATCACGATCACACAGACACTATCACACAATCACAATCGCACAATCACAATATCACAATCGCAATCACACAATCACAATAACGCAATCAGACAATCACACAATCACACAATCACACAATCACGATCACACAATCATGATCACACAATCACGATCACACAATCACGATCACACAATCACGATCACACAATCACAGTCACACAATCACAATCACACAATCACAATTACACAAACACGATCACACAATCATGATCACACAATCACGATCACACAATCACACAATCACACAATCACAATCACACAATCACACAGTCACAATCCCACAATCACGATCACACAGTTACGATCACACAATCACGATCACACAATCACAGTCACACAATCACAATCACGCAGTCACAATCACAATCACGATCACACAAACACGATCACACAATCACGATCACACAATCTCGACCACACAATCACGATCACACAAACACGATCACACAATCACTATCACACAATCACTATCACACAATCACGATCACACAATTACGATCACACAATCACAATCACGCAGTCACACTATCACAATCACAATCACAATCACAATCACAATCACAATCACACAATCACACAATCGCAATCCCACAATCACAATCACACAATCACAGTCACACAATCACAATCACACAATCACACATTCACAATCCCACAATCACGATCACACAATCACGATCGCACAGTCACGATCACACGATCACGATCACACAATCACAATCACACAATCACGATCACACAGTCACCATCACACAATCACCATCACACAATCACGATCACACAATCAAGGTCACACAATGACGATCACACAATCACCATCACACAATCACGATTACACAATCACAATCACACAATCACGATCACACAATCACGATCACACAATCACAATCACGCAATCACGATCACACAATCACGACTACACAATCACGATCACACAATCACGATCACACAATCACAAACACACAGTCGCGATCACACTATCACGATCACACAATCACAGTCACACAATCACAATCACACAATCACAATCACAATCACGATCACACAGTCAAGAACACACCATCACGATCACACAATCAAGGTCACACAATGACGATCACACAATCACCATCACACAATCACCATCACTCAATCACAATCACACAATCACAAACACACAGTCGCGATCACACGATCACGATCGCACGACCACGATCACACGATCACGATCACACAATCACAATCACACAATCAAGGTCACACAATGACGATCACACCATCGCCATCACACAATCACGACCACACAATCACGATCACACAATCACGATCACACAATCACGTTCACACAATCACAAGCACACAGTCGCGATCACTCGATCACGATCACACGATCACGATCACACAATCACGATCACACAATTACAATCACACAATCACAATATCACAATCGCAATCACACAATCACAATATCACAATCAGACAATCACACAATCACACAATCACACAATCACGATCACACTATCACGATCACACAATCACGATCACACAATCACGTGCACACAATCACAAACACAGAGTCGCGATCACACGATCACGTTCACACAACCACGATCACACAGTCACGATCACACAATCACGATCACACAGTCACGATCACACAATCAGAGTCACACAATCACAATCACACAACCACAATCACACAATCACACAGTCACAATCCCACAATCACGACCACACAGTCACGATCACACAATCACAATCATACAATCACAATCACACAATCACATTAACACAATCAGACAATCACACAGTCACACAATCACGATCACACAATCAGGATCACACAATCACGATCACACAATTACGATCACACAATCACGATCACACAATCACAATCACACAATCACAATCACACAATCACAATCACACAATCAAAATCACACAATCACAATCACACAATCAAGGCCACACAATGACGATCACACAATCACCATCACACAATCTCGACCACACAATCACGATCACACAATCACGATCAAACAATCACAATCACGTTCACACAATCGCAAACACACAGTCGCGATCACTCGATCACGATCACACAATCACGATCACACAATCACAATAACACAATCAGACAATCACACAATCACACAATGACACAATCACGATCACACAATCATGATCACACAATCACGATCACACAATCACGATCACACAATCACGATCACACAATCACAGTCACACAATCACAATCACACAATCACAATTACACAAACACGATCACACAATCACGATCACACAATCACGATCACACAATCACGATCACACAATCACACAATCACACAATCACAATCACACAATCACACAGTCACAATCCCACAATCACGATCACACAATCACGATCACACAGTTACGATCACACAATCACGATCACACAATCACAGTCACACAATCACAATCACGCAGTCACAATCACAATCACGATCACACAAACACGATCACACAATCACGATCACACAATCTCGACCACACAATCACGATCACACAAACACGATCACACAATCACTATCACACAATCACTATCACACAATCACGATCACACAATTACGATCACACAATCACAATCACGCAGTCACACTATCACAATCACAATCACAATCACAATCACAATCACAATCACAATCACACAATCACACAATCGCAATCCCACAATCACAATCACACAATCACAGTCACACAATCACAATCACACAATCACACATTCACAATCCCACAATCACGATCACACAATCACGATCGCACAGTCACGATCACACGATCACGATCACACAATCACAATCACACAATCACGATCACACAGTCACCATCACACAATCACCATCACACAATCACGATCACACAATCAAGGTCACACAATGACGATCACACAATCACCATCACACAATCACGATTACACAATCACAATCACACAATCACGATCACACAATCACGATCACACAATCACAATCACGCAATCACGATCACACAATCACGACTACACAATCACGATCACACAATCACGATCACACAATCACAAACACACAGTCGCGATCACACTATCACGATCACACAATCACAGTCACACAATCACAATCACACAATCACAATCACAATCACGATCACACAGTCAAGAACACACCATCACGATCACACAATCAAGGTCACACAATGACGATCACACAATCACCATCACACAATCACCATCACTCAATCACAATCACACAATCACAAACACACAGTCGCGATCACACGATCACGATCGCACGACCACGATCACACGATCACGATCACACAATCACAATCACACAATCAAGGTCACACAATGACGATCACACCATCGCCATCACACAATCACGACCACACAATCACGATCACACAATCACGATCACACAATCACGTTCACACAATCACAAGCACACAGTCTCGATCACTCGATCACGATCACACGATCACGATCACACAATCACGATCACACAATTACAATCACACAATCACAATATCACAATCGCAATCACACAATCACAATATCACAATCAGACAATCACACAATCACACAATCACACAATCACGATCACACTATCACGATCACACAATCACGATCACACAATCACGTGCACACAATCACAAACACAGAGTCGCGATCACACGATCACGATCACACAACCACGATCACACAGTCACGATCACACAATCACGATCACACAGTCACGATCACACAATCAGAGTCACACAATCACAATCACACAACCACAATCACACAATCACACAGTCACAATCCCACAATCACGACCACACAGTCACGATCACACAATCACAATCATACAATCACAATCACACAATCACATTAACACAATCAGACAATCACACAGTCACACAATCACGATCACACAATCAGGATCACACAATCACGATCACACAATTACGATCACACAATCACGATCACACAATCACAATCACACAATCACAATCACACAATCACAATCACACAATCAAAATCACACAATCACAATCACACAATCAAGGCCACACAATGACGATCACACAATCACCATCACACAATCTCGACCACACAATCACGATCACACAATCACGATCAAACAATCACAATCACGTTCACACAATCGCAAACACACAGTCGCGATCACTCGATCACGATCACACAATCACGATCACACAATCACGATCACACAATCACAATAACACAATCAGACAATCACACAATCACACAATGACACAATCACGATCACACAATCATGATCACACAATCACGATCACACAATCA
Source organism: Megachile rotundata (assembly GCF_050947335.1). NCBI lineage: Eukaryota > Metazoa > Arthropoda > Insecta > Hymenoptera > Megachilidae > Megachile > Megachile rotundata. The sequence goes on from NC_134993.1 coordinate 893,405, forward strand.
CGATCACACAATCACGATCACACAATCACAGTCACACAATCACAATCACACAATCACAATTACACAAACACGATCACACAATCACGATCACACAATCACGATCACACAATCACGATCACACAATCACACAATCACACAATCACAATCACACAATCACACAGTCACAATCCCACAATCACGATCACACAATCACGATCACACAGTTACGATCACACAATCACGATCACACAATCACAGTCACACAATCACAATCACACAGTCACAATCACAATCACGATCACACAAACACGATCACACAATCACGATCACACAATCTCGACCACACAATCACGATCACACAAACACGTTCACACAATCACTATCACACAATCACTATCACACAATCACGATCACACAATTACGATCACACAATCACAATCACGCAGTCACACTATCACAATCACAATCACAATCACAATCACAATCACACAATCACACAATCACAATCCCACAATCACAATCACACAATCACAGTCACACAATCACAATCACACAATCACACAGTCACAATCCCACAATCACGATCACACAATCACGATCGCACAGTCACGATCACACGATCACGATCACACAATCACAATCACACAATCACAATCACACAATCACGATCACACAGTCACCATCACACAATCACCATCACACAATCACGATCACACAATCAAGGTCACACAATGACGATCACACAATCACCATCACACAATCACGATTACACAATCGCAATCACACAATCACGATCACACAATCACGATCACACAATCACAATCACGCAATCACGATCACACAATCACGACTACACAATTTCGATCACACAATCACGATCACACAATCACAAACACACAGTCGCGATCACACTATCACGATCACACAATCACAGTCACACAATCACAATCACACAATCACAATCACACAATCACAATATCACAATCAGACAATCACACAATCACACATTCACACAATCACGATCACACTATCACGATCACACAATCACGATCACACAATCACGATCACACAATCACGTTCACACAATCACGATCACACAATCACCATCACACAATCACCATCACACAATCACAACCACACAATCAAGGTCACACAATGACGATCACACAATCACCATCACACAATCACGACCACTCAATCACGATCACACAATCACGATCACACAATCACGATCACACAATCACGTTCACACAATCACAAACACAGAGTCGCCATCACACGATCACGATCACACAACCACGATCACACAGTCACGATCACACAATCACGATCACACAGTCACGATCACACAATCAGAGTCATACAATCACAATCACACAACCACAATCACACAATCGCACAGTCACAATCCCACAATCACGACCACACAGTCACGATCACACAATCACAATCATACAATCACAATCACACAATCACATTAACACAATCAGACAATCACACAGTCACACAATCACGATCACACAATCACGATCACACAATCACGATCACACAATCACGATCACACAATCACGATCACACAATCACAATCACACAATCACAATCACACAATCACAATCACACAATCAAAATCACACAATCACAATCACACAATCAAGGCCACACAATGACGATCACACAATCACCATCACACAATCTCCACCACACAATAATTATCACACAATCACGATCACACAATCACGTTCACACAATCGCAAACACACAGTCGCGATCACTCGATCACGGTCACACAATCACGATCACACAATCACGATCACTCAATCACAATCACACAATCACAAACACACAGTCGCGATCACACGATCACGATCACACGATCACGATCACACAATCACAATCACACAATCGTTATCACACAATCACGATCACACAATCACGATCACACAATCACGATCACACAATCACAATCACACAATCACGATCACACAATCAGGATCACACAATCACGATCACACAAACACGATCACACGATCACAATCACACAATCACAAACACACAATCAAGGTCACACAATGACGATCACACAATCACCATCACACAATCACGACCACTCAATCACGATCACACAATCACGATCACACAATCACGATCACACAATCACGTTCACACAATCACAAACACAGAGTCGCGATCACACGATCACGATCACACAACCACGATCACACAGTCACGATCACACAGTCACGATCACACAATCAGAGTCACACAATCACAATCACACAACCACAATCACACAATCACACAGTCACAATCCCACAATCACGACCACACAGTCACGATCACACAATCACAATCATACAATCACAATCACACAATCACATTAACACAATCAGACAATCACACAGTCACACAATCACGATCACACAATCAGGATCACACAATCACGATCACACAATCACGATCACACAATCACGATCACACAATCACAATCACACAATCACAATCACACAATCACAATCACACAATCAAAATCACACAATCACAATCACACAATCAAGGCCACACAATGACGATCACACAATCACCATCACACAATCTCGACCACACAATCACGATCACACAATCACGATCACACAATCACGATCACACAATCACAATCACGCAATCACGATCACACAATCACGACTACACAATCACGATCACACAATCACGATCACACAATCACAAACACACAGTCGCGATCACACTATCACGATCACACAATCACAGTCACACAATCACAATCAAACAATCACAATCACAATCACGATCACACAGTCACGAACACACCATCACGATCACACAATCAAGGTCACACAATGACGATCACACAATCGCCATCACACAATCACGATCACTCAATCACAATCACACAATCACAAACACACAGTCGCGATCACACGATCACGATGGCACGACCACGATCACACGATCACGATCACACAATCACAATCACACAATCAAGGTCACACAATGACGATCACACCATCACCATCACACAATCACGACCACACAATCACGATCACACAATCACGATCACACAATCACGTTCACACAATCACAAGCACACAGTCGCGATCACTCGATCACGATCACACGATCACGATCACACAATCACAATCACACAATCAAGGTCACACAATGACGATCACACAATCGCCATCACACAATCACGATCACTCAATCACAATCACACAATCACAAACACACAGTCGCGATCACACGATCACGATGGCACGACCACGATCGCACGATCACGATCACACAATCACAATCACACTATCAATGTCACACAATGACGATCACACCATCACCATCACACAATCACGACCACACAATCACGATCACACAATCACAATCACACAATCACAATATCACAATCGCAATCACACAATCACAATATCACAATCAGACAATCACACAATCACACAATCACACAATCACGATCACACTATCACGATCACACAATCACGATCACACAATCACGATCACACAATCACGATCACACAATCACGATCACACAATCACCATCACACAATCACCATCACACAATCACAATCACACAATCAAGGTCACACAATGACGATCACACAATCACCATCACACAATCAGGACCACTCAATCACGATCACACAATCACGATCACACAATCACGATCACACAATCACGTTCACACAATCACAAACACAGAGTCGCGATCACACGATCACGATCACACAACCACGATCACACAGTCACGATCACACAATCACGATCACACAGTCACGATCACACAATCAGAGTCACACAATCACAATCACACAACCACAATCACACAATCGCACAGTCACAATCCCACAATCACGACCACACAGTCACGATCACACAATCACAATCATACAATCACAATCACACAATCACATTAACACAATCAGACAATCACACAGTCACACAATCACGATCACACAATCACGATCACACAATCACGATCACACAATCACGATCACACAATCACGATCACACAATCACAATCACACAATCACAATCACACAATCAAAATCACACAATCACAATCACACAATCAAGGCCACACAATGACGATCACACAATCACCATCACACAATCTCGACAACACAATCACGATCACACAATCACATTCACACAATCGCAAACACACAGTCGCGATCACTCGATCACGATCACACAATCACGATCACACAATCACGATCACTCAATCACAATCACACAATCACAAACACACAGTCGCGATCACACGATCACGATCACACGATCACGATCACACAATCACAATCACACAATCGTTATCACACAATCACGATCACACAATCACAATCACACAATCACAATCACACAATCAAGGTCACACAATGACTATCACACAATCACCATCACACAATCACGATCACACAATCACAATCACACAATCACGATCACACAATCACGATCACACAATCACGATCACACAAACACGATCACACGATCACAATCACACAATCACAAACACACAATCAAGGTCACACAATGACGATCACACAATCACCATCACACAATCACGACCACTCAATCACGATCACACAATCACGATCACACAGTCACGATCACACAATCAGAGTCACACAATCACAATCACACAACCACAATCACACAATCACACAGTCACAATCCCACAATCACGACCACACAGTCACGATCACACAATCACAATCATACAATCACAATCACACAATCACATTAACACAATCAGACAATCACACAGTCACACAATCACGATCACACAATCAGGTTCACACAATCACGATCACACAATCACGATCACACAATCACGATCACACAATCACAATCACACAATCACAATCACACAATCACAATCACACAATCAAAATCACACAATCACAATCACACAATCAAGGCCACACAATGACGATCACACAATCACCATCACACAATCTCGACCACACAATCACGATCACACAATCACGATCACACAATCACGTTCGCACAATCGCAAACACACAGTCGCGATCACTCGATCACGATCACACAATCACGATCACACAATCACGATCACTCAATCACAATCACACAATCACAAACACACAGTCGCGATCACACGATCACGATCACACGATCACGATCACACAATCACAATCACACAATCGTTATCACACAATCACGATCACACAATCACGATCACACAATCACGATCACACAATCACAATCACACAATCACAATCACACAATCAAGGTCACACAATGACGATCACACAATCACCATCACACAATCACGATCACACAATCACAATCACACAATCACGATCACACAATCACGATCACACAATCACGATCACACAATCACAATCACACAATCAAGGTCACACAATGGCGATCACACCATCACCATCACACAATCACGACCACACAATCACGATCACACAATCACGTTCACACAATCACAAACACACAGTCGCGATCACTCGATCACGATCACACAATCACGATCACACAGTCACTATCACACAATCACAATCACACAATCACAATATCACAATCGCAATCACACAATCACAATAACACAATCAGACAATCACACAATCACACAATCACGATCACACAATCATGATCACACAATCACGATCACACAATCACGATCACACAATCACGATCACACAATCACAGTCACACAATCACAATCACACAATCACAATTACACAAACACGATCACACATTCACGATCACACAATCACGATCACACAATCACGATCACACAATCACACAATCACACAATCACACAATCACACAATCACACAATCACAATCACACAATCACACAGTCACAATCCCACAATCACGATCACACAATCACGATCACACAGTCACGATCACACAATCACGATCACACAATCACAGTCACACAATCACAATCACACAGTCACAATCACAATCAAGATCACACAAACACGATCACACAATCACGATCACACAATCTCGACCACACAATCACGATCACACAAACACGATCACACAATCACTATCACACAATCACTATCACACAATCACGATCACACAATTACTATCACGCAATCACAATCACGCAGTCACACTATCACAATCACAATCACAATCGCAATCACAATCACACAATCACACAATCACAATCCCACAATCACAATCACAATAACACAATCACAGTCACACAATCACAGTCACACAATCACAATCACACAATCACACAGTCACAATCCCACAATCACGATCACACAATCACGATCGCACAGTCACGATCACACGATCACGATCACACAATCACAATCACACAATCACAATCACACAATCACGATCACACAGTCACCATCACACAATCACCATCACACAATCACGATCACACAATCAAGGTCACACAATGACGATCACACAATCACCATCACACAATCACGATTACACAATCACAATCACACAATCACGATCACAAAATCACGATCACACAATCACAATCACGCAATCACGATCACACAATCACGACCACACAATCACGATCACACAATCACGATCACACAATCACAAACACACAGTCGCGATCACACTATCACGATCACACAATCACAGTCACACAATCACAATCACACAATCACAATCACAATCACGATCACACAGTCACGAACACACCATCACGATCACACAATCAAGGTCACACAATGACGATCACACAATCACCATCACACAATCACGATCACTCAATCACAATCACACAATCACAAACACACAGTCGCGATCACACGATCACGATCGCACGACCACGATCACACAATCACAATCACACAATCACAATTACACAAACACGATCACACATTCACGATCACACAATAACGATCACACAATCACGATCACACAATCACACAATCACACAATCACAATCACACAATCACACAGTCACAATCCCACAATCACGATCACACAATCACGATCACACAGTCACGATCACACAATCACGATCACGCAATCACAGTCACACAATCACAATCACACAGTCACAATCACAATCAAGATCACACAAACACGATCACACAATCACGATCACACAATCTCGACCACACAATCACGATCACACAAACACGATCACACAATCACTATCACACAATCACTATCACACAATCACGATCACACAATTACGATCACACAATCACAATCACGCAGTCACACTATCACAATCACAATCACAATCACAATCACAATCACACAATCACACAATCACACAATCACAATCCCACAATCACAATCACACAATCACAGTCACACAATCACAATCACACAATCACACAGTCACAATCCCACAATCACGATCACACAATCACGATCGCACAGTCACGATCACACGATCACGATCACACAATCACAATCACACAATCAAGGCCACACAATGACGATCACACAATCACAATCGCACAATCACGATCACACAATCACGATCACACAATCACGATCACACAATCACCATCACACAATCACGATCACACAATCACGATCACACAATCACGATCACACAATCACCATCACACAATCACAACCACACAATCAAGGTCACACAATGACGATCACACAATCACCATCACACAACCACGACCACACAATCACGACCACACAATCACGCTCACGCAATCACGATCACACAATCACGACCACACAATCACGATCACACAATCACGATCACACAATCACGATCACACAATCACGATCACACAATCACGATCACACAATCACGATCACACAATCACAAACACACAGTCGCGATCACACTATCACGATCACACAATCACAGTCACACAATCACAATCACACAATCACACTCACAATCACGATCACACAGTCAAGGTCACACAATCACAATCACACAATCACAAACACACAGTCGCGATCACACGATCACGATCACACAATCACGATCACACAATCACAATCACACAATCAAGGTCACACAATGACGATCACACCATCACCATCACACAATCACGACCACACAATCACGATCACACAATCACGATCACACAATCACGTTCACACAATCACAAACACACAGTCGCGATCACTCGATCACGATCACACGATCACGATCACACAATCACAATCACACAATCAAGGTCACACAATGACGATCGCACCATCACCATCACACAATCACGACCACACAATCACGATCACACAATCACAATCACACAATCACAATATCACAATCGCAATCACACAATCACAATATCACAATCAGACAACCACACAATCACACAATCACACAATCACGATCACACTATCACGATCAGACAATCACGATCACACAATCACGTTCACACAATCACAAACACACAGTCGCGATCACTCGATCACGATCACGCGATCACGATCACACAATCACAATCACACAATCAAGGTCACACAATGACGATCACACCATCACCATCACACAATCACGACCACACAATCACGATCACACAATCACGATCACACAATCACGTTCACACAATCACAAACACACAGTCGCGATCACTCGATCACGATCACACGATCACGATCACACAATCACAATCACAAAATCAAGGTCACACAATGACGATCACACCATCACCATCACACAATCACGACCACACAATCACGATCACACAATTACAATCACACAATCACAATATCACAATCGCAATCACACAATCACAATATCACAATCAGACAATCACACAATCACACAATCACACAATCACGATCACACTATCACGATCACACAATCACGATCACACAATCACGTTCACACAATCACAAACACACAGTCGCGATCACTCGATCACGATCACACGATCACGATCACACAATCACCATCACACAATCACCATCACACAATCACAATCACACAATCAAGGTCACAAAATGACGATCACACAATCACCATCACACAATCACGACCACTCAATCACGATCACACAATCACGATCACACAATCACGATCACTCAATCACAATCACACAATCACAAACACACAGTCGCGATCACACGATCACGATCACACAATCACAATCACACAATCGTTCTCACACAATCACGATCACACAATCACAATCACACAATCACAATCACACAATCAAGGTCACACAATGACTATCACACAATCACCATCACACAATCACGATCACACAATCACAATCACACAATCACGATCACACAATCACGATCACACAATCACGATCACACAAACACGATCACACGATCACAATCACACAATCACAAACACACAATCAAGGTCACACAATGACGATCACACAATCACCATCACACAATCACGACCACTCAATCACGATCACACAATCACGATCACACAATCACGATCACACAATCACGTTCACACAATCACAAACACAGAGTCGCGATCACACGATCACGATCACACAACCACGATCACACAGTCACGATCACACAATCACGATCACACAGTCACGATCACACAATCAGAGTCACACAATCACAATCACACAACCACAATCACACAATCACACAGTCACAATCCCACAATCACGACCACACAGTCACGATCACACAATCACAATCATACAATCACAATCACACAATCACATTAACACAATCAGACAATCACACAGTCACACAATCACGATCACACAATCAGGTTCACACAATCACGATCACACAATCACGATCACACAATCACGATCACACAATCACAATCACACAATCACAATCACACAATCACAATCACACAATCAAAATCACACAATCACAATCACACAATCAAGGCCACACAATGACGATCACACAATCACCATCATACAATCTCGACCACACAATCACGATCACACAATCACGATCACACAATCACGTTCACACAATCGCAAACACACAGTCGCGATCACTCGATCACGATCACACAATCACGATCACACAATCACGATCACTCAATCACAATCACACAATCACAAACACACAGTCGCGATCACACGATCACGATCACACGATCACGATCACACAATCACAATCACACAATCGTTATCACACAATCACGATCACACAATCACGATCACACAATCACGATCACACAATCACAATCACACAATCACAATCACACAATCAAGGTCACACAATGACGATCACACAATCACCATCACACAATCACGATCACACAATCACAATCACACAATCACGATCACACAATCACGATCACACAATCACGATCACACAATCACAATCACACAATCAAGGTCACACAATGGCGATCACACCATCACCATCACACAATCACGACCACACAATCACGATCACACAATCACGTTCACACAATCACAAACACACAGTCGCGATCACTCGATCACGATCACACAATCACGATCACACAGTCACTATCACACAATCACAATCACACAATCACAATATCACAATCGCAATCACACAATCACAATAACACAATCAGACAATCACACAATCACACAATCACGATCACACAATCATGATCACACAATCACGATCACACAATCACGATCACACAATCACGATCACACAATCACAGTCACACAATCACAATCACACAATCACAATTACACAAACGCGATCACACATTCACGATCACACAATCACGATCACACAATCACGATCACACAATCACACAATCACACAATCACAATCACACAATCACACAGTCACAATCCCACAATCACGATCACACAATCACGATCACACAGTCACGATCACACAATCACGATCACACAATCACAGTCACACAATCACAATCACACAGTCACAATCACAATCAAGATCACACAAACACGATCACACAATCACGATCACACAATCTCGACCACACAATCACGATCACACAAACACGATCACACAATCACTATCACACAATCACTATCACACAATCACGATCACACAATTACTATCACACAATCACAATCACGCAGTCACACTATCACAATCACAATCACAATCACAATCACAATCACAATCACACAATCACACAATCACAATCCCACAATCACAATCACACAATCACAGTCACACAATCACAGTCACACAATCACAATCACACAATCACACAGTCACAATCCCACAATCACGATCACACAATCACGATCGCACAGTCACGATCACACGATCACGATCACACAATCACAATCACACAATCACAATCACACAATCACGACCACACAGTCACCATCACACAATCACCATCACACAATCACGATCACACAATCAAGGTCACACAATGACGATCACACAATCACCATCACACAATCACGATTACACAATCACAATCACACAATCACGATCACAAAATCACGATCACACAATCACAATCACGCAATCACGATCACACAATCACGACCACACAATCACGATCACACAATCACGATCACACAATCACAAACACACAGTCGCGATCACACTATCACGATCACACAATCACAGTCACACAATCACAATCACACAATCACAATCACAATCACGATCACACAGTCACGAACACACCATCACGATCACACAATCAAGGTCACACAATGACGATCACACAATCACCATCACACAATCACGATCACTCAATCACAATCACACAATCACAAACACACAGTCGCGATCACACGATCACGATCGCACGATCACGATCACACAATCACAATCACACAATCACAATTACACAAACACCATCACACATTCACGATCACACAATAACGATCACACAATCACGATCACACAATCACACAATCACACAATCACAATCACACAATCACACAGTCACAATCCCACAATCACGATCACACAATCACGATCACACAGTCACGATCACACAATCACGATCACACAATCACAGTCACACAATCACAATCACACAGTCACAATCACAATCAAGATCACACAAACACGATCACACAATCACGATCACACAATCTCGACCACACAATCACGATCACACAAACACGATCACACAATCACTATCACACAATCACTATCACACAATCACGATCACACAATTACGATCACACAATCACAATCACGCAGTCACACTATCACAATCACAATCACAATCACAATCACAATCACACAATCACACAATCACACAATCACAATCCCACAATCACAATCACACAATCACAGTCACACAATCACAATCACACAATCACACAGTCACAATCCCACAATCACGATCACACAATCACGATCGCACAGTCACGATCACACGATCACGATCACACGATCACAATCACACAATCAAGGCCACACAATGACGATCACACAATCACAATCGCACAATCACGATCACACAATCACGATCACACAATCACGATCACACAATCACCATCACACAATCACGATCACACAATCACGATCACATAATCACGATCACACAATCACCATCACACAATCACAACCACACAATCAAGGTCACACAATGACGATCACACAATCACCATCACACAACCACGACCACACAATCACGACCACACAATCACGCTCACGCAATCACGATCACACAATCACGACCACACAATCACGATCACACAATCACGATCACACAATCACGATCACACAATCACGATCACACAATCACGATCACACAATCACGATCACACAATCACAAACACACAGTCGCGATCACACTATCACGATCACACAATCACAGTCACACAATCACAATCACACAATCACACTCACAATCACGATCACACAGTCAAGGTCACACAATCACAATCACACAATCACAAACACACAGTCGCGATCACACGATCACGATCACACAATCACGATCACACAATCACAATCACACAATCAAGGTCACACAATGACGATCACACCATCACCATCACACAATCACGACCACACAATCACGATCACACAATCACGATCACACAATCACGTTCACACAATCACAAACACACAGTCGCGATCACTCGATCACGATCACACGATCACGATCACACAATCACAATCACACAATCAAGGTCACACAATGACGATCGCACCATCACCATCACACAATCACAACCACACAATCACGATCACACAATCACAATCACACAATCACAATATCACAATCGCAATCACACAATCACAATATCACAATCAGACAACCACACAATCACACAATCACACAATCACGATCACACTATCACGATCAGACAATCACGATCACACAATCACGTTCACACAATCACAAACACACAGTCGCGATCACTCGATCACGATCACGCGATCACGATCACACAATCACAATCACACAATCAAGGTCACACAATGACGATCACACCATCGCCATCACACAATCACGACCACACAATCACGATCACACAATCACGATCACACAATCACGTTCACACAATCACAAACACACAGTCGCGATCACTCGATCACGATCACACGATCACGATCACACAATCACAATCACAAAATCAAGGTCACACAATGACGATCACACCATCACCATCACACAATCACGACCACACAATCACGATCACACAATTACAATCACACAATCACAATATCACAATCGCAATCACACAATCACAATATCACAATCAGACAATCACACAATCACACAATCACACAATCACGATCACACTATCACGATCACACAATCACGATCACACAATCACGTTCACACAATCACAAACACACAGTCGCGATCACTCGATCACGATCACACGATCACGATCACACAATCACCATCACACAATCACCATCACACAATCACAATCACACAATCAAGGTCACAAAATGACGATCACACAATCACCATCACACAATCACGACCACTCAATCACGATCACACAATCACGATCACACAATCACGATCACTCAATCACAATCACACAATCACAAACACACAGTCGCGATCACACGATCACGATCACACAATCACAATCACACAATCGTTCTCACACAATCACGATCACACAATCACAATCACACAATCACAATCACACAATCAAGGTCACACAATGACGATCACACAATCACAATCGCACAATCACGATCACACAATCACGATCACACAATCACGATCACACAATCACCATCACACAATCACGATCACACAATCACGATCACACAATCACGATCACACAATCACCATCACACAATCACAATCACACAATCAAGGTCACACAATGACGATCACACAATCACCATCACACAACCACGACCACACAATCACGACCACACAATCACGCTCACGCAATCACGATCACACAATCACGACCACACAATCACAAACGCACAGTCGCGATCACACTATCACGATCACACAATCACAGTCACACAATCACAATCACACAATCACAATCACAATCACGATCACACAGTCACGAACACACCATCACGATCACACAATCAAGGTCAGACAATCACAATCACACAATCACAAACACACAGTCGCGATCACACGATCACGATCACACGATCACGATCACACAATCACGATCACACAGTCACGATCACACAATCACGATCACACAATCACAGTCACACAATCACAATCACACAGTCACAATCACAATCAAGATCACACAAACACGATCACACAATCACGATCACACAATCACAAACACACAGTCGCGATCACACGATCACGATCACACAATCACGATCACACAATCACAATCACACAATCAAGGTCACACAATGACGATCACACCATCACCATCACACAATCACGACCACACAATCACGATCACACAATCACGATCACACAATCACGTTCACACAATCACAAACACACAGTCGCGATCACTCGATCACGATCACACGATCACGATCACACAATCACAATCACACAATCAAGGTCACACAATGACGATCGCACCATCACCATCACACAATCACAACCACACAATCACGATCACACAATCACAATCACACAATCACAATATCACAATCGCAATCACACAATCACAATATCACAATCAGACAACCACACAATCACACAATCACACAATCACGATCACACTATCACGATCAGACAATCACGATCACACAATCACGTTCACACAATCACAAACACACAGTCGCGATCACTCGATCACGATCACGCGATCACGATCACACAATCACAATCACACAATCAAGGTCACACAATGACGATCACACCATCACCATCACACAATCACGACCACACAATCACGATCACACAATCACGATCACACAATCACGTTCACACAATCACAAACACACAGTCGCGATCACTCGATCACGATCACACGATCACGATCACACAATCACAATCACAAAATCAAGGTCACACAATGACGATCACACCATCACCATCACACAATCACGACCACACAATCACGATCACACAATTACAATCACACAATCACAATATCACAATCGCAATCACACAATCACAATATCACAATCAGACAATCACACAATCACACAATCACACAATCACGATCACACTATCACGATCACACAATCACGATCACACAATCACGTTCACACAATCACAAACACACAGTCGCGATCACTCGATCACGATCACACGATCACGATCACACAATCACCATCACACAATCACCATCACACAATCACAATCACACAATCAAGGTCACAAAATGACGATCACACAATCACCATCACACAATCACGACCACTCAATCACGATCACACAATCACGATCACACAATCACGATCACTCAATCACAATCACACAATCACAAACACACAGTCGCGATCACACGATCACGATCACACAATCACAATCACACAATCGTTCTCACACAATCACGATCACACAATCACAATCACACAATCACAATCACACAATCAAGGTCACACAATGACGATCACACAATCACAATCGCACAATCACGATCACACAATCACGATCACACAATCACGATCACACAATCACCATCACACAATCACGATCACACAATCACGATCACACAATCACGATCACACAATCACCATCACACAATCACAATCACACAATCAAGGTCACACAATGACGATCACACAATCACCATCACACAACCACGACCACACAATCACGACCACACAATCACGCTCACGCAATCACGATCACACAATCACGACCACACAATCACAAACGCACAGTCGCGATCACACTATCACGATCACACAATCACAGTCACACAATCACAATCACACAATCACAATCACAATCACGATCACACAGTCACGAACACACCATCACGATCACACAATCAAGGTCAGACAATCACAATCACACAATCACAAACACACAGTCGCGATCACACGATCACGATCACACGATCACGATCACACAATCACGATCACACAGTCACGATCACACAATCACGATCACACAATCACAGTCACACAATCACAATCACACAGTCACAATCACAATCAAGATCACACAAACACGATCACACAATCACGATCACACAATCTCGACCACACAATCACGATCACACAAACACGATCACACAATCACGATCACACAATCACAATCACACAATCAAGGTCACACAATGACGATCGCACCATCACCATCACACAATCACGACCACACAATCACGATCACACAATCACAATCACACAATCACAATATCACAATCGCAATCACACAATCACAATATCACAATCAGACAACCACACAATCACACAATCACACAATCACGATCACACTATCACGATCACACAATCACGATCACACAATCACAAACACACAGTCGCGATCACTCGATCACGATCACACGATCACGATCACACAATCACAATCACACAATCAAGGTCACACAATGACGATCACACCATCACCATCACACAATCACGACCACACAATCACGATCACACAATCACGATCACACAATCACGTTCACACAATCACAAGCACACAGTCGCGATCACTCGATCACGATCACACGATCACGATCACACAATCACAATCACACAACCAAGGTCACACAATGACGATCACACCATCACCATTACACAATCACGACCACACAATCACGATCACACAATCACAATCACACAATCACAATATCACAATCGCAATCACACAATCACAATATCACAATCAGACAATCACACAATCACACAATCACACAATCACGATCACACTATCACGATCACACAATCACAATCACACAATCACAGTCACACAATCACAATCACACAGTCACAATCCCACAATCACGATCACACAATCACGATCGCACAGTCACGATCACACGATCACGATCACACAATCACAATCACACAATCACAATCACACAATCACGATCACACAGTCACCATCACACAATCACCATCACACAATCACGATCACACAATCAAGGTCACACAATGACGATCACACAATCACCATCACACAATCACGATTACACAATCACAATCACACAATCACGATCACACAATCACGATCACACAATCACAATCACGCAATCACGATCACACAATCACGACCACACAATCACGATCACACAATCACGATCACACAATCACAAACACACAGTCGCGATCACACTATCACGATCACACAATCACAGTCGCACAATCACAATCACACAATCACAATCACACAATCACAATCACACAATCACGATCACTCAATCACAATCACACAATCATAAACACACAGTCGCGATCACACGATCACGATCGCACGACCACGATCACACGATCACGATCACACAATCACAATCACACAATCAAGGTCACACAATGACGATCACACCATCACCATCACACAATCACGACCACACAATCACGATCACACAATCACGATCACACAATCACGTTCACACAATCACAAACACACAGTCGCGATCACTCGATCACAATCACACGATCACGATCACACAATCACAATCACACAATCAAGGTCACACAATGACGATCACACCATCACCATCACACAATCACGACCACACAATCACGATCACACAATCACAATCACACAATCACAATATCACAATCGCATACACACAATCACAATATCACAATCAGACAATCACACAATCACACAATCACACAATCACGATCACACTATCACGATCACACAATCACGATCACACAATCACGATCACACAATCACGATCACACAATCACGTTCACACAATCACAAACACAGAGTCGCGATCACACGATCACGATCACACAACCACGATCACACAGTCACGATCACACAGTCACGATCACACAATCAGAGTCACACAATCACAATCACACAACCACAATCACACAATCACACAGTCACAATCCCACAATCACGACCACACAGTCACGATCACACAATCACAATCATACAATCACAATCACACAATCACATTAACACAATCAGACAATCACACAGTCACACAATCACGATCACACAATCAGGATCACACAATCACGATCACACAATCACGATCAGACAATCACGATCACACAATCACAATCACACAATCACAATCACACAATCACAATCACACAATCAAAATCACACAATCACAATCACACAATCAAGGCCACACAATGACGATCACACAATCACCATCACACAATCTCGACCACACAATCACGATCACACAATCACGATCACACAATCACGATCACACAATCACAATCACGCAATCACGATCACACAATCACGACTACACAATCACGATCATACAATCACGATCACACAATCACAAACACACAGTCGCGATCACACTATCACGATCACACAATCACAGTCACACAATCACAATCACACAATCACAATCACAATCACGATCACACAGTCACGAACACACCATCACGATCACACAATCAAGGTCACACAATGACGATCACACAATCACCATCACACAATCACGATCACTCAATCACAATCACACAATCACAAACACACAGTCGCGATCACACGATCACGATGGCACGACCACGATCACACGATCACGATCACACAATCACAATCACACAATCAAGGTCACACAATGACGATCACACCATCACCATCACACAATCACGACCACACAATCACGATCACACAATCACGATCACACAATCACGTTCACACAATCACAAGCACACAGTCGCGATCACTCGATCACGATCACACGATCACGATCACACAATCACAATCACACAATCAAGGTCACACAATGACGATCACACCATCACCATCACACAATCACGACCACACAATCACGATCACACAATTACAATCACACAATCACAATATCACAATCGCAATCACACAATCACAATATCACAATCAGACAATCACACAATCACACAATCACACAATCACGATCACACTATCACGATCACACAATCACGATCACACAATCACGTTCACACAATCACAAACACACAGTCGCGATCACTCGATCACGATCGCACGATCACGATCACACAATCACAATCACACTATCAATGTCACACAATGACGATCACACCATCACCATCACACAATCACGACCACACAATCACGATCACACAATCACAATCACACAATCACAATATCACAATCGCAATCACACAATCACAATATCACAATCAGACAATCACACAATCACACAATCACACAATCACGATCACACTATCACAATCACACAATCACGATCACACAATCACGATCACACAATCACGATCACACAATCACGATCACACAATCACCATCACACAATCACCATCACACAATCACAATCACACAATCAAGGTCACACAATGACGATCACACAATCACCATCACACAATCAGGACCACTCAATCACGATCACACAATCACGATCACACAATCACGATCACACAATCACGTTCACACAATCACAAACACAGAGTCGCGATCACACGATCACGATCACACAACCACGATCACACAGTCACGATCACACAATCACGATCACACAGTCACGATCACACAATCAGAGTCACACAATCACAATCACACAACCACAATCACACAATCGCACAGTCACAATCCCACAATCACGACCACACAGTCACGATCACACAATCACAATCATACAATCACAATCACACAATCACATTAACACAATCAGACAATCACACAGTCACACAATCACGATCACACAATCACGATCACACAATCACGATCACACAATCACGATCACACAATCACGATCACACAATCACAATCACACAATCACAATCACACAATCAAAATCACACAATCACAATCACACAATCAAGGCCACACAATGACGATCACACAATCACCATCACACAATCTCGACAACACAATCACGATCACACAATCACGATCACACAATCACATTCACACAATCGCAAACACACAGTCGCGATCACTCGATCACGATCACACAATCTCGATCACACAATCACGATCACTCAATCACAATCACACAATCACAAACACACAGTCGCGATCACACGATCACGATCACACGATCACGATCACACAATCACAATCACACAATCGTTATCACACAATCACGATCACACAATCACAATCACACAATCACAATCACACAATCAAGGTCACACAATGACTATCACACAATCACCATCACACAATCACGATCACACAATCACAATCACAGAATCACGATCACACAAACACGATCACACAATCACGATCACACAAACACGATCACACGATCACAATCACACAATCACAAACACACAATCAAGGTCACACAATGACGATCACACAATCACCATCACACAATCACGACCACTCAATCACGATCACACAATCACGATCACACAATCACGATCACACAATCACGTTCACACAATCACAAGCACAGAGTCGCGATCACACGATCACGATCACACAACCACGATCACACAGTCACGATCACACAATCACGATCACACAGTCACGATCACACAATCAGAGTCACACAATCACAATCACACAACCACAATCACACAATCACACAGTCACAATCCCACAATCACGACCACACAGTCACGATCACACAATCACAATCATACAATCACAATCACACAATCACATTAACACAATCAGACAATCACACTGTCACACAATCACGATCACACAATCAGGTTCACACAATCACGATCACACAATCACGATCACACAATCACGATCACACAATCACAATCACACAATCACAATCACACAATCACAATCACACAATCAAAATCACACAATCACAATCACACAATCAAGGCCACACAATGACGAACACACAATCACCATCACACAATCTCGACCACACAATCACGATCACACAATCACGATCACACAATCACGTTCACACAATCGCAAACACACAGTCGCGATCACTCGATCACGATCACACAATCACGATCACTCAATCACAATCACACAATCACAAACACACAGTCGCGATCACACGATCACGATCACACGATCACGATCACACAATCACAATTACACAATCGTTATCACACAATCACGATCACACAATCACGATCACACAATCACGATCACACAATCACAATCACACAATCACAATCACACAATCAAGGTCACACAATGACGGTCACACAATCACCATCACACAATCACGATCACACAATCACAATCACACAATCACGATCACATAATCACGATCACACAATCACGATCACACAATCACAATCACACAATCAAGGTCACACAATGGCGATCACACCATCACCATCACACAATCACGACCACACAATCACGATCACACAATCACGTTCACACAATCACAAACACACAGTCGCGATCACTCGATCACGATCACACAATCACGATCACACAGTCACTATCACACAATCACAATCACACAATCACAATATCACAATCGCAATCACACAATCACAATAACACAATCAGACAATCACACAATCACACAATCACGATCACACAATCATGATCACACAATCACAATCACACAATCACGATCCCACAATCACGATCACACAATCACAGTCACACAATCACAATCACACAATCACAATTACACAAACACGATCACACATTCACGATCACACAATCACGATCACACAATCACGATCACACAATCACACAATCACACAATCACACAATCACAATCACACAATCACACAGTCACAATCCCACAATCACGATCACACAATCACGATCACACAGTCACGATCACACAATCACGATCACACAATCACAGTCACACAATCACAATCACACAGTCACAATCACAATCAAGATCACACAAACACGATCACACAATCACGATCACACAATCTCGACCACACAATCACGATCACACAAACACGATCACACAATCACTATCACACAATCACTATCACACAATCACGATCACACAATTACTATCACACAATCACAATCACGCAGTCACACTATCACAATCACAATCACAATCACAATCACAATCACAATCACACAATCACACAATCACAATCCCACAATCACAATCACACAATCACAGTCACACAATCACAATCACACAATCACACAGTCACAATCCCACAATCACGATCACACAATCACGATCGCACAGTCACGATCACACGATCACGATCACACAATCACAATCACACAATCACAATTACACAAACACGATCACACAATCACGATCACACAATCACAGTCACACAATCACAATCACACAGTCACAATCACAATCAAGATCACACAAACACGATCACACAATCACGATCACACAATCTCGACCACACAATCACGATCACACAAACACGATCACACAATCACTATCACACAATCACGATCACACAATCACCATCACACAATCACGATCACACAATCACGATCACACAATCACGATCACACAATCACCATCACACAATCACAACCACACAATCAAGGTCACACAATGACGATCACACAATCACCATCACACAACCACGACCACACAATCACGACCACACAATCACGCTCACGCAATCACGATCACACAATCACGACCACACAATCACGATCACACAATCACGATCACACAATCACGATCACACAATCACGATCACACAATCACGATCACACAATCACGATCACACAATCACAAACACACAGTCGCGATCACACTATCACGATCACACAATCACAGTCACACAATCACAATCACACAATCACAATCACAATCACGATCACACAGTCAAGGTCACACAATCACAATCACACAATCACAAACACACAGTCGCGATCACACGATCACGATCACACAATCACGATCACACAATCACAATCACACAATCAAGGTCACACAATGACGATCACACCATCACCATCACACAATCACGACCACACAATCACGATCACACAATCACGATCACACAATCACGTTCACACAATCACAAACACACAGTCGCGATCACTCGATCACGATCACACGATCACGATCGCACAATCACAATCACACAATCAAGGTCACACAATGACGATCGCACCATCACCATCACACAATCACGACCACACAATCACGATCACACAATCACAATCACACAATCACAATATCACAATCGCAATCACACAATCACAATATCACAATCAGACAACCACACAATCACACAATCACACAATCACGATCACACTATCACGATCAGACAATCACGATCACACAATCACGTTCACACAATCACAAACACACAGTCGCGATCACTCGATCACGATCACGCGATCACGATCACACAATCACAATCACACAATCAAGGTCACACAATGACGATCACACCATCACCATCACACAATCACGACCACACAATCACGATCACACAATCACGATCACACAATCACGTTCACACAATCACAAGCACACAGTCGCGATCACTCGATCACGATCACACGATCACGATCACACAATCACAATCACACAATCAAGGTCACACAACGACGATCACACCATCACCATCACACAATCACGACCACACAATCACGATCACACAATTACAATCACACAATCACAATATCACAATCGCAATCACACAATCACAATATCACAATCAGACAATCACACAATCACACAATCACACAATCACGATCACACTATCACGATCACACAACCACGATCACACAATCACGTTCACACAATCACAAACACACAGTCGCGATCACTCGATCACGATCACACGATCACGATCACACAATCACCATCACACAATCACCATCACACAATCACAATCACACAATCAAGGTCACACAATGACGATCACACAATCACCATCACACAATCACGACCACTCAATCACGATCACACAATCACGATCACACAATCACGATCACTCAATCACAATCACACAATCACAAACACACAGTCGCGATCACACGATCACGATCACACAATCACAATCACACAATCGTTCTCACACAATCACGATCACACAATCACAATCACACAATCACAATCACACAATCAAGGTCACACAATGACGATCACACAATCACAATCGCACAATCACGATCACACAATCACGATCACACAATCACGATCACACAATCACCATCACACAATCACGATCACACAATCACGATCACACAATCACGATCACACAATCACCATCACACAATCACAATCACACAATCAAGGTCACACAATGACGATCACACAATCACCATCACACAACCACGACCACACAATCACGACCACACAATCACGCTCACGCAATCACGATCACACAATCACGACCACACAATCACGATCACACAATCACGATCACACAATCACGATCACACAATCACGATCACACAATCACGATCACACAATCACAAACGCACAGTCGCGATCACACTATCACGATCACACAATCACAGTCACACAATCACAATCACACAATCACAATCACAATCACGATCACACAGTCACGAACACACCATCACGATCACACAATCAAGGTCAGACAATCACAATCACACAATCACAAACACACAGTCGCGATCACACGATCACGATCACACAATCACGATCACACAGTCACGATCACACAATCACGATCACACAATCACAGTCACACAATCACAATCACACAGTCACAATCACAATCAAGATCACACAAACACGATCACACAATCACGATCACACAATCTCGACCACACAATCACGATCACACAAACACGATCACACAATCACGATCACACAATCACAATCACACAATCAAGGTCACACAATGACGATCGCACCATCACCATCACACAATCACGACCACACAATCACGATCACACAATCACAATCACACAATCACAATATCACAATCGCAATCACACAATCACAATATCACAATCAGACAACCACACAATCACACAATCACACAATCACGATCACACTATCACGATCACACAATCACGATCACACAATCACAAACACACAGTCGCGATCACTCGATCACGATCACACGATCACGATCACACAATCACAATCACACAATCAAGGTCACACAATGACGATCACACCATCACCATCACACAATCACGACCACACAATCACGATCACACAATCACGATCACACAATCACGTTCACACAATCACAAGCACACAGTCGCGATCACTCGATCACGATCACACGATCACGATCACACAATCACAATCACACAACCAAGGTCACACAATGACGATCACACCATCACCATCACACAATCACGACCACACAATCACGATCACACAATCACGATCACACAATCACGTTCACACAATCACAAGCACAGAGTCGCGATCACACGATCACGATCACACAACCACGATCACACAGTCACGATCACACAATCACGATCACACAGTCACGATCACACAATCAGAGTCACACAATCACAATCACACAACCACAATCACACAATCACACAGTCACAATCCCACAATCACGACCACACAGTCACGATCACACAATCACAATCATACAATCACAATCACACAATCACATTAACACAATCAGACAATCACACTGTCACACAATCACGATCACACAATCAGGTTCACACAATCACGATCACACAATCACGATCACACAATCACGATCACACAATCACAATCACACAATCACAATCACACAATCACAATCACACAATCAAAATCACACAATCACAATCACACAATCAAGGCCACACAATGACGAACACACAATCACCATCACACAATCTCGACCACACAATCACGATCACACAATCACGATCACACAATCACGTTCACACAATCGCAAACACACAGTCGCGATCACTCGATCACGATCACACAATCACGATCACTCAATCACAATCACACAATCACAAACACACAGTCGCGATCACACGATCACGATCACACGATCACGATCACACAATCACAATCACACAATCGTTATCACACAATCACGATCACACAATCACGATCACACAATCACGATCACACAATCACAATCACACAATCACAATCACACAATCAAGGTCACACAATGACGATCACACAATCACCATCACACAATCACGATCACACAATCACAATCACACAATCACGATCACACAATCACGATCACACAATCACGATCACACAATCACAATCACACAATCAAGGTCACACAATGGCGATCACACCATCACCATCACACAATCACGACCACACAATCACGATCACACAATCACGTTCACACAATCACAAACACACAGTCGCGATCACTCGATCACGATCACACAATCACGATCACACAGTCACTATCACACAATCACAATCACACAATCACAATATCACAATCGCAATCACACAATCACAATAACACAATCAGACAATCACACAATCACACAATCACGATCACACAATCATGATCACACAATCACAATCACACAATCACGATCACACAATCACGATCACACAATCACAGTCACACAATCACAATCACACAATCACAATTACACAAACACGATCACACATTCACGATCACACAATCACGATCACACAATCACGATCACACAATCACACAATCACACAATCACAATCACACAATCACACAGTCACAATCCCACAATCACGATCACACAATCACGATCACACAGTCACGATCACACAATCACGATCACACAATCACAGTCACACAATCACAATCACACAGTCACAATCACAATCAAGATCACACAAACACGATCACACAATCACGATCACACAATCTCGACCACACAATCACGATCACACAAACACGATCACACAATCACTATCACACAATCACTATCACACAATCACGATCACACAATTACTATCACACAATCACAATCACGCAGTCACACTATCACAATCACAATCACAATCACAATCACAATCACACAATCACACAATCACAATCCCACAATCACAATCACACAATCACAGTCACACAATCACAATCACACAATCACACAGTCACAATCCCACAATCACGATCACACAATCACGATCGCACAGTCACGATCACACGATCACGATCACACAATCACAATCACACAATCACAATCACACAATCACGATCACACAGTCACCATCACACAATCACCATCACACAATCACGATCACACAATCAAGGTCACACAATGACGATCACACAATCACCATCACACAATCACGATTACACAATCACAATCACACAATCACGATCACAAAATCACGATCACACAATCACAATCACGCAATCACGATCACACAATCACGACCACACAATCACGATCACACAATCACGATCACACAATCACAAACACACAGTCGCGATCACACTATCACGATCACACAATCACAGTCACACAATCACAATCACACAATCACAATCACAATCACGATCACACAGTCACGAACACACCATCACGATCACACAATCAAGGTCACACAATGACGATCACACAATCACCATCACACAATCACGATCACTCAATCACAATCACACAATCACAAACACACAGTCGCGATCACACGATCACGATCGCACGACCACGATCACACAATCACAATCACACAATCACAATTACACAAACACGATCACACATTCACGATCACACAATAACGATCACACAATCACGATCACACAATCACACAATCACACAATCACAATCACACAATCACACAGTCACAATCCCACAATCACGATCACACAATCACGATCACACAGTCACGATCACACAATCACGATCACACAATCACAGTCACACAATCACAATCACACAGTCACAATCACAATCAAGATCACACAAACACGATCACACAATCACGATCACACAATCTCGACCACACAATCACGATCACACAAACACGATCACACAATCACTATCACACAATCACTATCACACAATCACGATCACACAATTACGATCACACAATCACAATCACGCAGTCACACTATCACAATCACAATCACAATCACAATCACAATCACACAATCACACAATCACACAATCACAATCCCACAATCACAATCACACAATCACAGTCACACAATCACAATCACACAATCACACAGTCACAATCCCACAATCACGATCACACAATCACGATCGCACAGTCAC
Organism: Megachile rotundata; assembly: GCF_050947335.1. Lineage (NCBI taxonomy): Eukaryota > Metazoa > Arthropoda > Insecta > Hymenoptera > Megachilidae > Megachile > Megachile rotundata. The sequence continues at coordinate 921,800 of NC_134993.1, forward strand.
GATCACACGATCACGATCACACAATCACAATCACACAATCAAGGCCACACAATGACGATCACACAATCACAATCGCACAATCACGATCACACAATCACGATCACACAATCACGATCACACAATCACCATCACACAATCACGATCACACAATCACGATCACACAATCACGATCACACAATCACCATCACACAATCACAACCACACAATCAAGGTCACACAATGACGATCACACAATCACCATCACACAACCACGACCACACAATCACGACCACACAATCACGCTCACGCAATCACGATCACACAATCACGACCACACAATCACGATCACACAATCACGATCACACAATCACGATCACACAATCACGATCACACAATCACGATCACACAATCACGATCACACAATCACAAACACACAGTCGCGATCACACTATCACGATCACACAATCACAGTCACACAATCACAATCACACAATCACAATCACAATCACGATCACACAGTCAAGGTCACACAATCACAATCACACAATCACAAACACACAGTCGCGATCACACGATCACGATCACACAATCACGATCACACAATCACAATCACACAATCAAGGTCACACAATGACGATCACACCATCACCATCACACAATCACGACCACACAATCACGATCACACAATCACGATCACACAATCACGTTCACACAATCACAAACACACAGTCGCGATCACTCGATCACGATCACACGATCACGATCACACAATCACAATCACACAATCAAGGTCACACAATGACGATCGCACCATCACCATCACACAATCACGACCACACAATCACGATCACACAATCACAATCACACAATCACAATATCACAATCGCAATCACACAATCACAATATCACAATCAGACAACCACACAATCACACAATCACACCATCACGATCACACTATCACGATCAGACAATCACGATCACACAATCACGTTCACACAATCACAAACACACAGTCGCGATCACTCGATCACGATCACGCGATCACGATCACACAATCACAATCACACAATCAAGGTCACACAATGACGATCACACCATCACCATCACACAATCACGACCACACAATCACGATCACACAATCACGATCACACAATCACGTTCACACAATCACAAACACACAGTCGCGATCACTCGATCACGATCACACGATAACGATCACACAATCACAATCACACAATCAAGGTCACACAATGACGATCACACCATCACCATCACACAATCACGACCACACAATCACGATCACACAATTACAATCACACAATCACAATATCACAATCGCAATCACACAATCACAATATCACAATCAGACAATCACACAATCACACAATCACACAATCACGATCACACTATCACGATCACACAATCACGATCACACAATCACGTTCACACAATCACAAACACACAGTCGCGATCACTCGATCACGATCACACGATCACGATCACACAATCACCATCACACAATCACCATCACACAATCACAATCACACAATCAAGGTCACACAATGACGATCACACAATCACCATCACACAATCACGACCACTCAATCACGATCACACAATCACGATCACACAATCACGATCACTCAATCACAATCACACAATCACAAACACACAGTCGCGATCACACGATCACGATCACACAATCACAATCACACAATCGTTCTCACACAATCACGATCACACAATCACAATCACACAATCACAATCACACAATCAAGGTCACACAATGACGATCACACAATCACAATCGCACAATCACGATCACACAATCACGATCACACAATCACGATCACACAATCACCATCACACAATCACGATCACACAATCACGATCACACAATCACGATCACACAATCACCATCACACAATCACAATCACACAATCAAGGTCACACAATGACGATCACACAATCACCATCACACAACCACGACCACACAATCACGACCACACAATCACGCTCACGCAATCACGATCACACAATCACGACCACACAATCACGATCACACAATCACGATCACACAATCACGATCACACAATCACGATCACACAATCACGATCACACAATCACAAACGCACAGTCGCGATCACACTATCACGATCACACAATCACAGTCACACAATCACAATCACACAATCACAATCACAATCACGATCACACAGTCACGAACACACCATCACGATCACACAATCAAGGTCAGACAATCACAATCACACAATCACAAACACACAGTCGCGATCACACGATCACGATCACACGATCACGATCACACAATCACGATCACACAGTCACGATCACACAATCACGATCACACAATCACAGTCACACAATCACAATCACACAGTCACAATCACAATCAAGATCACACAAACACGATCACACAATCACGATCACACAATCACGATCACACAATCACAATCACACAATCACAATCACACAATAAAGGTCACACAATGACGATCACACAATCACCATCACACAATCACGATCACACAATCACAATCACACAATCACGATCACACAATCACAATCACACAATCAAGGTCACACAATGACGATCACACAATCACCATCACACAACCACGACCACACAATCACGACCACACAATCACGCTCACGCAATCACGATCACACAATCACGACCACACAATCACGATCACACAATCACGATCACACAATCACGATCACACAATCACGATCACACAATCACGATCACACAACCACAAACGCACAGTCGCGATCACACTATCACGATCACACAATCACAGTCACACAATCACAATCACACAATCACAATCACAATCACGATCACACAGTCACGAACACACCATCACGATCACACAATCAAGGTCAGACAATCACAATCACACAATCACAAACACACAGTCGCGATCACACGATCACGATCACACGATCACGATCACACAATCACGATCACACAGTCACGATCACACAATCACGATCACACAATCACAGTCACACAATCACAATCACACAACCAAGGTCACACAATGACGATCACACCATCACCATCACACAATCACGACCACACAATCACGATCACACAATCACAATCACACAATCACAATATCACAATCGCAATCACACAATCACAATATCACAATCAGACAATCACACAATCACGATCACACTATCACGATCACACAATCACGATCACACAATCACGATCACACAATCACGATCACACAATCACCATCACACAATCTCGACCACACAATCACGATCACACAATCACGATCACACAATCACAATCACACAACCAAGGTCACACAATGACGATCACACAATCACCATCACACAATCACGACCACTCAATCACGATCACACAATCACGACCACTCAATCACGATCACACAATCACGATCACACAATCACGATCACACAATCACGATCACACAATCACGTTCACACAATCACAAACACAGAGTCGCGATCACACGATCACGATCACACAACCACGATCACACAGTCACGATCACACAATCACGATCACACAGTCACGATCACACAATCAGAGTCACACAATCACAATCACACAACCACAATCACACAATCACACAGTCACAATCCCACAATCACGACCACACAGTCACGATCACACAATCACAATCATACAATCACAATCACACAATCACATTAACACAATCAGACAATCACACAGTCACACAATCACGATCACACAATCACGATCACACAATCACGATCACACAATCACGATCACACAATCACGATCACACAATCACGATCACACAATCACGATCACACAATCACGATCACACAATCACAATCACACAATCACAATCACACAATCACAATCACACAATCAAAATCACACAATCACAATCACACAATCAAGGCCACACAATGACGATCACACAATCACCATCACACAATCTCGACCACACAATCACGATCACACAATCACGATCACACAATCACGTTCACACAATCGCAAACACACAGTCGCGATCACTCGATCACGATCACACAATCACGATCACACAATCACGATCACTCAATCACAATCACACAATCACAAACACACAGTCGCGATCACACGATCACGATCACACAATCACAATCACACAATCGTTATCACACAATCACGATCACACAATCACGATCACACAATCACAATCACGCCATCACAATCACACAATCAAGGTCACACAATGACGATCACACCATCACCATCACACAATCACGATCACACAATCACGTTCACACAATCACAAACACACAGTCGCGATCACTCGATCACGATCACACAATCACGATCACACAGTCACTATCACACAATCACAATCACAAAATCACAATATCACAATCGCAATCACACAATTACAATAACACAATCAGACAATCACACAATCACACAATCACGATCACACAATCATGATCACACAATCACGATCACACAATCACGATCACACAATCACGATCACACAATCACAGTCACACAATCACAATCACACAATCACAATTACACAAACACGATCACACAATCACGATCACACAATCACGATCACACAATCACGTTCACACAATCACACAATCACACAATCACGATCACACAATCACGATCACACAATCACGATCACACTATCACGATCACACTATCACGATCACACAATCACAGTCACACAATCACAATCACACAATCGCAATCACAATCACGATCACACAGTCATGATCACGCCATCACGATCACACGATCACGATCACACAATCACAATCACACAATCGTTATCACACAATCACGATCACACAATCACCATCCCACAATCACCATCATACAATCACCATCACACAATCACCATCACACAATCACGATCACACAATCACAATCTCACAATCACAATCACACAATCACAATCACACAATCACAATCACACTATCACAATCACACAATCACAATTACACAATGACAATCACACAATCACAATCCCACAATCACAATCCCACAATCACAATCCCACAATCACAATCCCACAATCACAATCCCACAATCACACAATCACACAGTCACAATCCCACAATCACGATCACACAATCACGATCACACAATCACAATCACACAATCACAATCACACAATCACAATCACACAATCACACTGTCACAATCCCACAATCACGATCACATAATCACGATCACACAGTCACGATCACACGATCACGATCACACAATCAAGGTCACACAATGACGATCACACCATCACCATCACACAATCACGACCACACAATCACGATCACACAATCACGATCACACAATCACGTTCACACAATCACAAACACAGAGTCGCGATCACACGATCACGATCACACAACCACGATCACACAGTGACGATCACACAATCACGATCACACAATCAGAGTCACACAATCACAATCACACAACCACAATCACACAGTCACAATCCCACAATCACGACCACACAGTCACGATCACACAATCACTATCATACAATCACAATCACACAATCACATTAACACAATCAGACAATCACACAGTCACACAATCACGATCACACAATCACGATCACACAATCACGATCACACAATCACGATCACACAGTCGCGATCACTCGATCACGATCACACGATCACGATCACACGATCACGATCACACAATCACAATCACACAATCAAGGTCACACAATGACGATCACACCATCACCATCACACAATCACGACCACACAATAACGATCACACAATCACAATCACACAATCACAATATCACAATCGCAATCACACAATCACAATATCACAATCAGACAATCACACAATCACACAATCACACAATCACGATCACACTATCACGATCACACAATCACGATCACACAATCACGATCACACAATCACGATCACACAATCACGATCACACAGTCATGATCACGCCATCACGATCACACGATCACGATCACACAATCACAATCACACAATCGTTATCACACAATCACGATCACACAATCACCATCCCACAATCACCATCACACAATCACCATCACACAATCACCATCACACAATCACGATCACACAATCACAATCTCACAATCACAATCACACAATCACAATCACACAATCACAATCACACAATCACAATCACACAATCACAATCACACAATCACAATTACACAATGACAATCACACAATCACATTCCCACAATCACAATCCCACAATCACAATCCCACAATCACAATCCCACAATCACAATCCCACAATCACAATCCCACAATCACAATCCCACAATCACACAATCACACAGTCACAATCCCACAATCACGATCACACAATCACGATCACACAATCACAATCACACAATCACAATCACACAATCACAATCACACCATCACACTGTCACAATCCCACAATCACGATCACATAATCACGATCACACAGTCACGATCACACGATCACGATCACACAATCAAGGTCACACAATGACGATCACACCATCACCATTACACAATCACGACCACACAATCGCGATCACACAATCACGATCACACAATCACGTTCACACAATCACAAACACACAGTCGCGATCACTCGATCACGATCACACAATCACAATCACACAATCAAGGTCACGCAATGACGATCACACCATCGCCATCACACAATCACGACCACACAATCACGATCACACAATCACAATCACACAATCACAATATCACAATCGCAATCACGCAATCACAATATCACAATCAGACAATCACACAATCACACAATCACACAATCACGATCAAACTATCACGATCACACAATCACGATCACACAATCACGATCACACAATCACGATCACACAATCACGATCACACAATCACGATCACACAATCACCATCACACAATCACCATCACACAATCACAATCACACAATCAAGGTCACACAATGACGATCACACAATCACCATCACACAATCACGAGCACTCAATCACGATCACACAATCACGATCACACAATCACGATCACACAATCACGTTCACACAATCACAAACACATAGTCGCGATCACACGATCACGATCACACAACCACGATCACACAGTGACGATCACACAATCACGATCACACAGTCACGATCACACAATCAGAGTCACACAATCACAATCACACAACCACAATCACACAGTCACAATCCCACAATCACGACCACACCGTCACGATCACACAATCACAATCATACAATCACAATCACACAATCACATTAACACAATCAGACAATCACACAGTCACACAATCGCGATCACACAATCACGATCACACAATCACGATCACACAATCACGATCACACAATCACGATCACACAATCACGATCACACAATCACGATCACACAATCACGGTCACGCAGTCACACTATCACAATCACAATCACAATCACAATCACAATCACAATCACAATCACAATCACAATCACATAATCACACAATCACACAATCACAATCCCACAATCACAATCACACAATCACAGTCACACAATCACAATCACACAATCACACAGTCACAATCCCACAATCACGATCACACAATCACGATCGCACAGTCACGATCACACGATCACGATCACACAATCACAATCACACAATCACAATCACACAATCACGATCACACAATCACCATCACACAATCACCATCACACAATCACGATCACACAATCAAGGTCACACAATGACGATCACACAATCACCATCACACAATCACGATCACACAATCACAATCACACAATCACAATCACACAATCACAATCACACAATCAAAATCGCACAATCACAATCACACAATCAACGCCACACAATGACGATCACACAATCACCATCACACAATCTCGACCACACAATCACGATCACACAATCACGATCACACAATCACAATCACACAACCAAGGTCACACAATGACGATCACACCATCACCATCACACAATCACGACCGCACAATCACGATCACACAATCACAATCACACAATCACAATATCACAATCGCAATCACACAATCACAATATCACAATCAGACAATCACACAATCACACAATCACACAATCACGATCACACTATCACGATCACACAATCACAATCACACAATCACAGTCACACAATCACAATCACACAATCACACAGTCACAATCCCACAATCACGATCACACAATCACGATCGCACAGTCACGATCACACGATCACGATCACACAATCACAATCACACAATCACAATCACACAATCACGATCACACAGTCACCATCACACAATCACCATCACACAATCACGATCACACAATCAAGGTCACACAATGACGATCACACAATCACCATCACACAATCACGATTACACAATCACAATCACACAATCACGATCACACAATCACGATCACACAATCACAATCACGCAATCACGATGACACAATCACGACCACACAATCACGATCACACAATCACGATCACACAATCAAGGTCACACAATGACGATCACACAATCACCATCACACAATCACGACCACTCAATCACGATCACACAATCACGATCACACAATCACGATCACACAATCACGTTCACACTATCACAAACACAGAGTCGCGATCACACGATCACGATCACACAACCACGATCACACAGTCACGATCACACAATCACGATCACACAGTCACGATCACACAATCAGAGTCACACAATCACAATCACACAACCACAATCACACAATCACACAGTCACAATCCCACAATCACAACCACACAGTCACGATCACACAATCACAATCATACAATCACAATCACACAATCACATTAACACAATCAGACAATCACACAGTCACACAATCACGATCACACAATCACGATCACACAATCACGATCACACAATCACGATCACACAATCACGATGACACAATCACGATCACACAATCACAATCACACAATCACAATCACACAATCACAATCACACAATCAAAATCACACAATCACAATCACACAATCAAGGCCACACAATGACGATCACACAATCACCATCACACAATCTCGACCACACAATCACGATCACACAATCACGATCACACAATCACGTTCACACAATCGCAAACACACAGCCGCGATCACTCGATCACGATCACACAATTACGATCACACAATCACGATCACTCAATCACAATCACACAATCACAAACACACAGTCGCGATCACACGATCACGATCACACAATCACAATCACACAATCGTTATCACACAACCACGATCACACAATCACGATCACACAATCACAATCACGCAATCACAATCACACAATCAAGGTCAGACAATGACGATCACACCATCACCATCACACAATCACGATCACACAATCACGTTCACACAATCACAAACACACAGTCGCGATCACTCGATCACGATCACACAATCACGATCACACAGTCACTATCACACAATCACAATCACACAATCACAATATCACAATCGCAATCACACAATTACAATAACACAATCAGACAATCACACAATCACACAATCACGATCACACAATCATGATCACACAATCACGATCACACAATCGCGATCACACAATCACGATCACACAATCACGATCACACAGTCACGATCACACAATCACAATCGCACAATCACGATCACACAATCACGATCACACAATCACGATCACACAATCACCATCACACAATCACGATCACACAATCACGATCACACAATCACGATCACACAATCACCATCACACAATCACAATCACACAATCACAATATCACAATCGCAATCACGCAATCACAATATCACAATCAGACAATCACACAATCACACAATCACACAATCACGATCAAACTATCACGATCACACAATCACGATCACACAATCACGATCACACAATCACGATCACACAATCACGATCACACAATCACGATCACACAATCACCATCACACAATCACCATCACACAATCACAATCACACAATCAAGGTCACACAATGACGATCACACAATCACCATCACACAATCACGACCACTCAATCACGATCACACAATCACGATCACACAATCACGATCACACAATCACGTTCACACAATCACAAACACATAGTCGCGATCACACGATCACGATCACACAACCACGATCACACAGTGACGATCACACAATCACGATCACACAGTCACGATCACACAATCAGAGTCACACAATCACAATCACACAACCACAATCACACAGTCACAATCCCACAATCACGACCACACCGTCACGATCACACAATCACAATCATACAATCACAATCACACAATCACATTAACACAATCAGACAATCACACAGTCACACAATCACGATCACACAATCACGATCACACAATCACGATCACACAATCACGATCACACAATCACGATCACACAATCACGATCACACAATCACGATCACACAATCACGATCACGCAGTCACACTATCTCAATCACAATCACAATCACAATCACAATCACATAATCACACAATCACACAATCACAATCCCACAATCACAATCACACAATCACAGTCACACAATCACAATCACACAATCACACAGTCACAATCCCACAATCACGATCACACAATCACGATCGCACAGTCACGATCACACGATCACGATCACACAATCACAATCACACAATCACAATCACACAATCACGATCACACAATCACCATCACACAATCACCATCACACAATCACCATCACACAATCACGATCACACAATCAAGGTCACACAATGACGATCACACAATCACCATCACACAATCACGATCACACAATCACAATCACACAATCACAATCACACAATCACAATCACACAATCAAAATCACACAATCACAATCACACAATCAACGCCACACAATGACGATCACACAATCACCATCACACAATCTCGACCACACAATCACGATCACACAATCACGATCACACAATCACAATCACACAACCAAGGTCACACAATGACGATCACACCATCACCATCACACAATCACGACCGCACAATCACGATCACACAATCACAATCACACAATCACAATATCACAATCGCAATCACACAATCACAATATCACAATCAGACAATCACACAATCACACAATCACACAATCACGATCACACTATCACGATCACACAATCAGAATCACACAATCACAGTCACACAATCACAATCACACAATCACACAGTCACAATCCCACAATCACGATCACACAATCACGATCGCACAGTCACGATCACACGATCACGATCACACAATCACAATCACACAATCACAATCACACAATCACGATCACACAGTCACCATCACACAATCACCATCACACAATCACGATCACACAATCAAGGTCACACAATGACGATCACACAATCACCATCACACAATCACGATTACACAATCACAATCACACAATCACGATCACACAATCACGATCACACAATCACAATCACGCAATCACGATCACACAATCACGACCACACAATCACGATCACACAATCACGATCACACAATCAAGGTCACACAATGACGATCACACAATCACCATCACACAATCACGACCACTCAATCACGATCACACAATCACGATCACACAATCACGATCACACAATCACGTTCACACTATCACAAACACAGAGTCGCGATCACACGATCACGATCACACAACCACGATCACACAGTCACGATCACACAATCACGATCACACAGTCACGATCACACAATCAGAGTCACACAATCACAATCACACAACCACAATCACACAATCACACAGTCACAATCCCACAATCACGACCACACAGTCACGATCACACAATCACAATCATACAATCACAATCACACAATCACATTAACACAATCAGACAATCACACAGTCACACAATCACGATCACACAATCACGATCACACAATCACGATCACACAATCACGATCACACAATCACGATCACACAATCACGATCACACAATCACAATCACACAATCACAATCACACAATCACAATCACACAATCACAATCACACAATCAAAATCACACAATCACAATCACACAATCAAGGCCACACAATGACGATCACACAATCACCATCACACAATCTCGACCACACAATCACGATCACACAATCACGATCACACAATCACGTTCACACAATCGCAAACACACAGTCGCGATCACTCGATCACGATCACACAATTACGATCACACAATCACGATCACTCAATCACAATCACACAATCACAAACACACAGTCGCGATCACACGATCACGATCACACAATCACAATCACACAATCGTTATCACACAACCACGATCACACAATCACGATCACACAATCACAATCACGCAATCACAATCACACAATCAAGGTCAGACAATGACGATCACACCATCACCATCACACAATCACGATCACACAATCACGTTCACACAATCACAAACACACAGTCGCGATCACTCGATCACGATCACACAATCACGATCACACAGTCACTATCACACAATCACAATCACACAATCACAATATCACAATCGCAATCACACAATTACAATAACACAATCAGACAATCACACAATCACACAATCACGATCACACAATCATGATCACACAATCACGATCACACAATCACGATCACACAATCACGATCACACAATCACGATCACACAGTCACGATCACACAATCACAATCGCACAATCACGATCACACAATCACGATCACACAATCACGATCACACAATCACCATCACACAATCACGATCACACAATCACGATCACACAATCACGATCACACAATCACCATCACACAATCACAATCACACAATCAAGGTCACACAATGACGATCACACCATCACCATCACACAATCACGACCACACAATCACGATCACACAATCACGATCACACAATCACGTTCACACAATCACAAACACACAGTCGCGATCACTTGATCACGATCACACAATCACCATCACACAATCACCATCACACAATCACAATCACACAATCAAGGTCACACAATGACGATCACACAATCACGATCACACAATCACGATCACACAATCACGATCACACAATCACGATCACACAATCACGATCACACAATCACGTTCACACAATCACAAACACAGAGTCGCGATCACACGATCACGATCACACAACCACGATCACACAGTGACGATCACACAATCACGATCACACAGTCACGATCACACAATCAGAGTCACACAATCACAATCACACAACCACAATCACACAGTCACAATCCCACAATCACGACCACACAGTCACGATCACACAATCACAATCATACAATCACAATCACACAATCACATTAACACAATCAGACAATCACACAGTCACACAATCACGATCACACAATCACGATCACACAATCACGATCACACAATCACGATCACACAATCACGATCACACAATCACGATCACACAATCACGATCACACAATCACGATCACACAATCACAATCACACAATCACAATCACACAATCAAAATCACACAATCACAATCACACAATCAAGGTCACACAATGACGATCACACAATCACCATCACACAATCTCGACCACACAATCACGATCACACAATCACGATCACACAATCACGATCACACAATCACGTTCACACAATCGCAAACACACAGTCGCGAACACTCGATCACGATCACACAACCACGATCACACAATCACTATCACTCAATCAAAATCACACAATCACAAACACACAGTCGCGATCACACGATCACGATCACACGATCACGATCACACAATCACAATCACACAATCGTTATCACACAATCACGATCACACAATTACAATCACACAATCACAATCACACAATCACAATCACACAATCAAGGTCACACAATGACGATCACACAATCACCATCACACAATCACGATCACACAATCGCAATCACACAATCACGATCACACAATCACGATCACACAATCACAATCACACAAACACGATCACACGATCACAATCACACAATCACAAACACACAGTCGCGATCACACGATCACGATCACACGATCACGATCACACGACCGCGATCACACGATCACGATCACACGATCACGATCACACAATCACAATCACACAATCAAGGTCACACAATGACGATCACACCATCACCATCACACAATCACGACCACACAATCACAATCACACAATCACGTTCACACAATCACAAACACACAGTCGCGATCACTCGATCACGATCACACAATGACGATCACACAGTCACTATCACACAATCACAATCACACAATCACAATATCACAATCGCAATCACACAATCACAATAACACAATCAGACAATCACACAATCACACAATCACACAATCACGATCACACAATCATGATCACACAATCACGATCACACAATCACGATCACACAATCACGATCACACGATCACAGTCACACAATCACAATCACACAATCACAATTACACAAACACGGTCACACAATCACGATCACACAATCACGATCACACAATCACGATCACACAATCACGATCACACAAACACGATCACACAATCACGATCACACAATCACGATCACACAATCACAGTCACACAATCACGATCACACACTCCCAATCACACTATCACAATCACACAATCACAATCACACAATCACGATCACACAATCACGATCACACAATCACGATCACACAATCACGTTCACACAATCACGATCACACTGTCACGATCACACAATCACGGTCACACAATCACGATCACAAAATCACAATCACACAGTCACACAATCACAATCACAATCAGACAATCACAAACACACAATCACGATCACACAATCACGATCACACAATCACTCTCACAGAATCACAAACACACAGTCGCGATCACACGATCACGATCACACGATCACGATCACACAATCACAATCACACAATCAAGGTCACACAATGACGATCACACCATCACCATTTCACAATCACGATCACACAATCGCGATCACACAATCACGATCACAATATCACAATCACACAGTCACACAATCCCAATCACAATAACAATCACAATCACAATCACAATCACAATCATGATCACACAATCACAATCACACTGTCACACAATCACAATCACAATCACAATCACAATCACAATCACAATCACAATCACAATCACAATCACAATCACAATCACGATCACAATCACGATCACAATCACAATCACGATCACAATCACAATCACGACCACACAATCACGA
Source organism: Megachile rotundata (assembly GCF_050947335.1). Classification (NCBI taxonomy): domain Eukaryota; kingdom Metazoa; phylum Arthropoda; class Insecta; order Hymenoptera; family Megachilidae; genus Megachile; species Megachile rotundata. The sequence continues at coordinate 937,080 of NC_134993.1, forward strand.
TCACACAATCACGATCACACAATCACGATCACACAATCACGATCACACAATCACGATCACACAATCACGATCACACAATCACGATCACACAATCACGATCACACAATCACGATCACACAATCACGATCACACAATCACGATCACACAATCACGATCACACAATCACGATCACGCAGTCACACTATCACAATCACAATCACAATCACAATCACAATCACAATCACAATCACAATCACAATCACAATCACAATCACAATCACACAATCACACAATCACACAATCACACAATCACAATCCCACAATCACAATCACACAATCACAGTCACACAATCACAATCACACAATCACACAGTCACAATTCCACAATCACGATCACACAATCACGATCGCACAGTCACGATCACACGATCACGATCACACAATCACAATCACACAATCACAATCACACAATCACAATCACACAATCACGATCACACAATCACCATCACACAATCACCATCACACAATCACCATCACACAATCAAGGTCACACAATGACGATCACACAATCACCATCACACAATCACGATCACACAATCACAATCACACAATCACGATCACACAATCACGATCACACAATCACGATCACACAATAACAATCACACAATCACAAACACACAGTCGCGATCACACGATCACGATCACACAATCACAATCACACAATCAAGGTCACACAAAGACGATCACACCATCACCATCACACAATCACGACCACACAATCACGATCACACAATCACGATCACACAATCACGTTCACACAATCACAAACACACAGTCGCGATCACTCGATCACGATCGCACAATCACGATCACACAGTCACGATCACACAATCACAATCACACAATCACAATATCACAATCGCAATCACACAATCACAATAACACAATCAGACAATCACACAATCACACAATCACACAATCACACAATCACGATCAGACTATCACGATCACACAATCACGATCACACAATCACGATCACACAATCACGATCACACAATCACGATCACACTATCACGATCAGACAATCACAGTCACACAATCACAATCACACAATCACAATCACACAATCACAATCACAATCACGATCACACAGTCACGATCACACCATCACGATCACACGATCACGATCACACAATCACAATCACACAATCGTTATCACACAATCACGATCACACAATCACCATCCCACAATCACCATCACACAATCACCATCACACAATCACGATCACACAATCACGATCACACAATCACGATCACACAATCACAATCACGCAATCACAATCCCATAATCACAATCACACAATCACAATCATACAATCACAATCACACAATCACAATCTCACAATCAGAATCACACAATCACAATCACACAATCACAAACACACAGTCGCGATCACACGACCACGATCACACGATCACGATCGCACAATCACAATCACACAATCAAGGTCACACAATGACGATCACACCATCACCATCACACAATCACGACCACACAATCACGATCACACAATCACGATCACACAATCACGTTCACACAATCACAAACACACACTCGCGATCACTCGATCACGATCACACAATCACGATCACACAGTCCAGATCACACAATCACAATCACACAATCGCAATATCACAATCAGACAATCACACAATCACCCAATCACGATCACACTATCACGATCACACAATCACGATAGCACAATCACGATCACACAATCACGATCACACAATCACGATCACACAATCACGATCACACAATCACAATCACGCAATCACAATCACACAATCACAATGACACAATCACAATCATGCAATCACAATCACACAATCACAATCTCACAATCACAATCACACAATCACAATCACACAATCACAATCACACAATCACAATCACACAATCACAATCACACAATCACACAATCACAATCACACAATCACAATCACACAATCACAATCACACAATCACAATCCCACAATTACAATCCCACAATCACAATCCCACAATCACACAATCACACAGTCACAATCCCACAATCACGATCACACAATCACAATCACACAATCACAATCACACAATCATACTGTCACAATCCCACAATCACGATCACATAATTACGATCACACAGTCACGATCACACGATCGCGATCACACAATAACAATCACACAATCACAATCACACAATCACGAGCACACAATCACGATCACACAATCACCATCACACAATCACGATCACACAATCGCAATCACACAATCACGATCACACTATCACGATCACACAATCACAGTCACAGAATCACAATCACACAATCACAATCACAATCACGATCACACAGTCACAATCACACAATCAGAGACACACAATCACAATCACACAACCACAATCACACAATCACACAGTCACAATCCCACAATCACGATCACACAATCACGACCACACATTCACGGTCACACAATCACAATCACACAATCACAATCACACAATCACAATAACACAATCAGACAATCACACAGTCACACAATCACGATCACACAATCACGATCACACAATCACGATCACACAATCGCGATCACACAATCACGATCACACAATCACGATCACACAATCACAATCACACAATCACAATCACACAATCACAATCACACAATCACAATCACACAATCAAGGTCACACAATGACGATCACACAATCACCATCACACAATCACGATCACACAATCGCAATCACACAATCACGATCACACAATCACGATCACACAATCACAATCACACAAACACGATCACACGATCACAATCACACAATCACAAACACACAGTCGCGATCACACGATCACGATCACACAATCACGATCACACAATCACGGTCACACAATCACAATCACGCAATCACAATCCCATAATCGCAATCACACAATCACAATCATACAATCACAATCACACAATCACAATCTCACAATCAGAATCACACAATCACAATCACACAATCACAATCACACAATCGCAATATCACAATCAGACAATCACACAATCACCCAATCACGATCACACTATCACGATCACACAATCACGATAGCACAATCACGATCACACAATCACGATCACACAATCACGATCACACAATCACGATCACACAATCACAATCACGCAATCACAATCACACAATCACAATGACACAATCACAATCATGCAATCACAATCACACAATCACAATCTCACAATCACAATCACACAATCACAATCACACAATCACAATCACACAATCACAATCACACAATCACAATCACACAATCACAATCACACAATCACAATCCCACAATTACAATCCCACAATCACAATCCCACAATCACACAATCACACAGTCACAATCCCACAATCACGATCACACAATCACAATCACACAATCACAATCACACAATCATACTGTCACAATCCCACAATCACGATCACATAATTACGATCACACAGTCACGATCACACGATCGCGATCACACAATAACAATCACACAATCACAATCACACAATCACGAGCACACAATCACGATCACACAATCACCATCACACAATCACGATCACACAATCGCAATCACACAATCACGATCACACTATCACGATCACACAATCACAGTCACAGAATCACAATCACACAATCACAATCACAATCACGATCACACAGTCACAATCACACAATCAGAGACACACAATCACAATCACACAACCACAATCACACAATCACACAGTCACAATCCCACAATCACGATCACACAATCACGACCACACATTCACGGTCACACAATCACAATCACACAATCACAATCACACAATCACAATAACACAATCAGACAATCACACAGTCACACAATCACGATCACACAATCACGATCACACAATCACGATCACACAATCGCGATCACACAATCACGATCACACAATCACGATCACACAATCACAATCACACAATCACAATCACACAATCACAATCACACAATCAAGGTCACACAATGACGATCACACAATCACCATCACACAATCACGATCACACAATCGCAATCACACAATCACGATCACACAATCACGATCACACAATCACAATCACACAAACACGATCACACGATCACAATCACACAATCACAAACACACAGTCGCGATCACACGATCACGATCACACGACCGCGATCACACGATCACGATCACACGATCACGATCACACAATCACAATCACACAATCAAGGTCACACAATGACGATCACACCATCACCATCACACAATCACGACCACACAAGCACAATCACACAATCACGTTCACACAATCACAAACACACAGTCGCGATCACTCGATCACGATCACACAATGACGATCACACAGTCACTATCACACAATCACAATCACACAATCACAATATCACAATCGCAATCACACAATCACAATAACACAATCAGACAATCACACAATCACACAATCACACAATCACGATCACACAATCATGATCACACAATCACGATCACACAATCACGATCACACAATCACGATCACACGATCACAGTCACACAATCACAATCACACAATCACAATTACACAAACACGGTCACACAATCACGATCACACAATCACGATCACACAATCACGATCACACAATCACGATCACACAAACACGATCACACAATCACGATCACACAATCACGATCACACAATCACAGTCACACAATCACGATCACACACTCCCAATCACACAATCACAATCGCACAATCACAATCACACAATCACGATCACACAATCACGATCACACAATCACGATCACACAATCACATTCACACAATCACGATCACACTGTCACGATCACACAATCACGGTCACACAATCACGATCACAAAATCACAATCACACAGTCACACAATCACAATCACAATCAGACAATCACAAACACACAATCACGATCACACAATCACGATCACACAATCACTCTCACAGAATCACAAACACACAGTCGCGATCACACGATCACGATCACACGATCACGATCACACAATCACAATCACACAATCAAGGTCACACAATGACGATCACACCATCACCATTTCACAATCACGATCACACAATCGCGATCACACAATCACGATCACAATATCACAATCACACAGTCACACAATCCCAATCACAATAACAATCACAATCACAATCACAATCACAATCATGATCACACAATCACAATCACACTGTCACACAATCACAATCACAATCACAATCACAATCACAATCACAATCACAATCACAATCACAATCACAATCACAATCACAATCACAATCACAATCACAATCACGATCACAATCACGATCACAATCACAATCACGATCACAATCACAATCACGATCACACAATCACGATCACACAATCACGATCACACAATCACGATCACACAATCACGATCACACAATCACGATCACACAATCACGATCACACAATCACGATCACACAATCACGATCACACAATCACGATCACACAATCACGATCACACAATCACGATCACACAATCACAATCACACAATCACCATCACACAATCACCATCACACAATCACAGTCACACAATCACAATCACACAATCACACAGTCACAATTCCACAATCACGATCACACAATCACGATCGCACAGTCACGATCACACGATCACGATCACACAATCACAATCACACAATCACAATCACACAATCACAATCACACAATCACGATCACACAATCACCATCACACAATCACCATCACACAATCACCATCACACAATCAAGGTCACACAATGACGATCACACAATCACCATCACACAATCACGATCACACAATCACAATCACACAATCACGATCACACAATCACGATCACACAATAACAATCACACAATCACAAACACACAGTCGCGATCACACGATCACGATCACACAATCACAATCACACAATCAAGGTCACACAAAGACGATCACACCATCACCATCACACAATCACGACCACACAATCACGATCACACAATCACGATCACACAATCACGTTCACACAATCACAAACACACAGTCGCGATCACTCGATCACGATCACACAATCACGATCACACAGTCACGATCACACAATCACAATCACACAATCACAATATCACAATCGCAATCACACAATCACAATAACACAATCAGACAATCACACAATCACACAATCACACAATCACGATCAGACTATCACGACCACACAATCACGATCACACAATCACGATCACACAATCACGATCACACAATCACGATCACACTATAACGATCAGACAATCACAGTCACACAATCACAATCACACAATCACAATCACACAATCACAATCACAATCACGATCACACAGTCACGATCACACCATCACGATCACACGATCACGATCACACAATCACAATCACACAATCGTTATCACACAATCACGATCACACAATCACCATCCCACAATCACCATCACACAATCACCATCACACAATCACGATCACACAATCACGATCACACAATCACGATCACACAATCACAATCACGCAATCACAATCCCATAATCACAATCACACAATCACAATCATACAATCACAATCACACAATCACAATCTCACAATCAGAATCACACAATCACAATCACACAATCACAAACACACAGTCGCGATCACACGACCACGATCACACGATCACGATCGCACAATCACAATCACACAATCAAGGTCACACAATGACGATCACACCATCACCATCACACAATCACGACCACACAATCACGATCACACAATCACGATCACACAATCACGTTCACACAATCACAAACACACACTCGCGATCACTCGATCACGATCACACAATCACGATCACACAGTCAAGATCACACAATCACAATCACACAATCGCAATATCACAATCAGACAATCACACAATCACCCAATCACGATCACACTATCACGATCACACAATCACGATAGCACAATCACGATCACACAATCACGATCACACAATCACGATCACACAATCACGATCACACAATCACAATCTCGCAATCACAATCACACAATCACAATGACACAATCACAATCATGCAATCACAATCACACAATCACAATCTCACAATCACAATCACACAATCACAATCACACAATCACAATCACACAATCACAATCACACAATCACAATCACACAATCACAATCACACAATCACAATCACACAATCACAATCCCACAATTACAATCCCACAATCACAATCCCACAATCACACAATCACACAGTCACAATCCCACAATCACGATCACACAATCACAATCACACAATCACAATCACACAATCATACTGTCACAATCCCACAATCACGATCACATAATTACGATCACACAGTCACGATCACACGATCGCGATCACACAATAACAATCACACAATCACAATCACACAATCACGAGCACACAATCACGATCACACAATCACCATCACACAATCACGATCACACAATCGCGATCACACAATCACGATCACACTATCACGATCACACAATCACAGTCACAGAATCACAATCACACAATCACAATCACAATCACGATCACACAGTCACAATCACACAATCAGAGACACACAATCACAATCACACAACCACAATCACACAATCACACAGTCACAATCCCACAATCACGATCACACAATCACGACCACACATTCACGGTCACACAATCACAATCACACAATCACAATCACACAATCACAATAACACAATCGGACAATCACACAGTCACACAATCACGATCACACAATCACGATCACACAATCACGATCACACAATCGCGATCACACAATCACGATCACACAATCACGATCACACAATCACAATCACACAATCACAATCACACAATCAAAATCACACAATCACAATCACACAATCAAGGTCACACAATGACGATCACACAATCACCATCACACAATCACGATCACACAATCACAATCACACAATCACGATCACACAATCATGATCACACAATCACGATCACACAACCACGATCACACAATCACGATCACACAATCACGATCACACAATCACCATCACACAATCACCATCACACAATCACAATCACACAATCAAGGTCACGCAATGACGATCACACAATCACCATCACACAATCACGACCACTCAATCACGATCACACAATCACGTTCACACAATCACAAACACAGAGTCGCGATCACACGATCACGATCACACAATCACGATCACACAATCAGGATCACACAATCACGATCACACAATCACAATCACACAATCACAAACACACAGTCGCGATCACACGATCACGATCACACGACCACGATCACACGATCACGATCACACAATCACAATCACACAATCAAGGCCACACAATGACGATCACACAATCACCATCACACAATCTCGACCACACAATCACGATCACACAATCACGATCACACAATCACGTTCACACAATCACAAACACACAGTCGCGATCACTCGATCACGATCACACAATCACGATCACACAGTCACGACCGCACAATCACGATCACACAATCACGATCACACAATCACGATCACACAATCACGATCACACAATCACCATCACACAATCACGATCACACAATCACGATCACACAATCACGATCACACAATCACCATCACACAATCACAATCACACAATCAAGGTCACACAATGACGATCACACAATCACCATCACACAACCACGACCACACAATCACGATCACACAATCACGCTCACGCAATCACGATCACACAATCACGACCACACAATCACGATCACACAATCACGATCACACAATCACAAACACACAGTCGCGATCACACTATCACTATCACACAATCACAGTCACACAATCACAATCACACAATCACAATCACAATCACGATCACACAATCACCATCCCACAATCACCATCACACAATCACCATCACACAATCACGATCACACAATCACGATCACACAATCACGATCACACAATCACAATCACGCAATCACAATCCCACAATCACAATCACACAATCACAATCATACAATCACAATCACACAATCACAATCTCACAATCACAATCACACAATCACAATCACACAATCACAAACACACAGTCGCGATCACACGACCACGATCACACAATCACAATCACACAATCAAGGTCACACAATGACGATCACACCATCACCATCACACAATCACGACCACACAATCACGATCACACAATCACGATCACACAATCACGTTCACACAATCACAAACACACACTCGCGATCACTCGATCACGATCACACAATCACGATCACACAGTCAAGATCACAAAATCACAATCACACGATCACAATATCACAATCAGACAATCACACAATCACACAATCACGATCACACTATCACGATCACACAATCACGATAACACAATCACGATCACACAATTACGATCACACAATCACGATCACACAATCACAATGACGCAATCACAATCACACAATCACAATGACACAATCACAATCATGCAATCACAATCACACAATCACAATCTCACAATCACAATCACACAATCACAATCACACAATCACAATCACACAATCACAATCACACAATCACAATCACACAATCACAATCACACAATCACAATCCCACAATCACAATCCCACAATCACAATCCCACAATCACAATCCCACAATCACACAATCACACAGTCACAATCCCACAATCCCGATCACACAATCACGATCACACAATCACAATCACACAATCACAATCACACAATCATACTGTCACAATCCTACAATCACGATCACATAATCACGATCACACAGTCACGATCACACGATCGCGATCACACAATAACAATCACACAATCACAATCACACAATCACGAGCACACAATCACGATCACACAATCACCATCACACAATCACGATCACACAATCGCGATCACACAATCACGATCACACTATCACGATCACACAATCACAGTCACAGAATCACAATCACACAATCACAATCACAATAACGATCACACAGTCACAATCACACAATCAGAGACACACAACCACAATCACACAACCACAATCACACAAACACACAGTCACAATCCCACAATCACGATCACACAATCACGACCACACATTCACGGTCACACAATCACAATCACACAATCACAATCACACAATCACAATAACACAATCAGACAATCACACAGTCACACAATCACGATCACACAATCACGATCACACAATCACGATCACACAATCGCGATCACACAATCACGATCACACAATCACGATCACACAATCACAATCACACAATCACAATCACACAATCAAAATCACACAATCACAATCACACAATCAAGGTCACACAATGACGATCACACAATCACCATCACACAATCACGATCACACAATCACGATCACACAATCACGATCACACAGTCACGATCACACAATCACGATCACACAGTCACGATCACACAATCAGAATCACACAATCACAATCACACAACCACAATCACACAATCACACAGTCACAATCCCACAATCACGATCACACAATCACGACCACACAGTCACGATCACACAATCACAATTATACAATCACAATCACACAATCACATTAACACAATCATACAATCACACAGTCACACAATCACGATCACACAATCACGATCACACAATCACGATCACACAATCACGATCACACAATCACGATCACACAATCACGATCACACAATCACAATCACACAATCACAAACACACAGTCGCGATCACACGATCACGATCACACGACCACGATCACACGATCACGATCACACAATCACAATCACACAATCAAGGCCACACAATGACGATCACACAATCACCATCTCACAATCTCGACCACACAATCACGATCACACAATCACGATCACACAATCACGTTCACACAATCACAAACACACAGTCGCGATCACTCGATCACGATCACACAATCACGATCACACAGTCACGATCGCACAATCACGATCACACAATCACGATCACACAATCACGATCACACAATCACGATCACACAATCACCATCACACAATCACGATCACACAATCACGATCACACAATCACCATCACACAATCACCATCACACAATCACGATCACACTATCACGATCACACAATCACAATCACGCAATCACAATCCCACAATCACAATCACACAATCACAATCATACAATCACAATCACACAATCACAATCTCACAATCACAATCACACAATCACAATCACACAATCACAAACACACAGTCGCGATCACACGACCACGATCACACGATCACGATCACACAATCACAATCACACAATCAAGGTCACACAATGACGATCACACCATCACCATCCCACAATCACCATCACACAATCACCATCACACAATCACCATCACACAATCACGACCACACAATCACGATCACACAATCACGATCACACAATCACGTTCACACAATCACAAACACACACTCGCGATCACTCGATCACGATCACACAATCACGATCACACAGTCAAGATCACACAATCACAATCACACAATCACAATATCACAATCAGACAATCACACAATCACACAATCACGATCACACTATCACGATCACACAATCACGATCACACAATCACGATCACACAATTACGATCACACAATCACCATCACACAATCACGATCACACAATCGCGATCACACAATCACGATCACACTATCACGATCACACAATCACAGTCACAGAATCACAATCACACAATCACAATCACAATCACGATCACACAGTCACAATCACACAATCAGAGACACACAATCACAATCACACAACCACAATCACACAATCACACAGTCACAATCCCACAATCACGATCACACAATCACGACCACACATTCACGGTCACACAATCACAATCACACAATCACAATCACACAATCACAATAACACAATCAGACAATCACACAGTCACACAATCACGATCACACAATCACGATCACACAATCACGATCACACAATCGCGATCACACAATCACGATCACACAATCACGATCACACAATCACAATCACACAATCACAATCACACAATCAAAATCACACAATCACAATCACACAATCAAGGTCACACAATGACGATCACACAATCACCATCACACAATCACGATCACACAATCACAATCACACAATCACGATCACACAATCATGATCACACAATCACGATCACACAACCACGATCACACAATCACGATCACACAATCACGATCACACAATCACCATCACACAATCACCATCACACAATCACAATCACACAATCAAGGTCACGCAATGACGATCACACAATCACCATCACACAATCACGACCACTCAATCACGATCACACAATCACGTTCACACAATCACAAACACAGAGTCGCGATCACACGATCACGATCACACAATCACGATCACACAATCAGGATCACACAATCACGATCACACAATCACAATCACACAATCACAAACACACAGTCGCGATCACACGATCACGATCACACGACCACGATCACACGATCGCGATCACACAATCACAATCACACAATCAAGGCCACACAATGACGATCACACAATCACCATCACACAATCTCGACCACACAATCACGATCACACAATCACGATCACACAATCACGTTCACACAATCACAAACACACAGTCGCGATCACTCGATCACGATCACACAATCACGATCACACAGTCACGACCGCACAATCACGATCACACAATCACGATCACACAATCACGATCACACAATCACCATCACACAATCACGATCACACAATCACGATCACACAATCACGATCACACAATCACCATCACACAATCACAATCACACAATCAAGGTCACACAATGACGATCACACAATCACCATCACACAACCACGACCACACAATCACGATCACACAATCACGCTCACGCAATCACGATCACACAATCACGACCACACAATGACGATCACACAATCACGATCACACAATCACAAACACACAGTCGCGATCACACTATCACGATCACACAATCACAGTCACACAATCACAATCACACAATCACAATCACAATCACGATCACACAATCACCATCCCACAATCACCATCACACAATCACCATCACACAATCACGATCACACAATCACGATCACACAATCACGATCACACAATCACAATCACGCAATCACAATCCCACAATCACAATCACACAATCACAATCATACAATCACAATCACACAATCACAATCTCACAATCACAATCACACAATCACAATCACACAATCACAAACACACAGTCGCGATCACACGACCACGATCACACGATCACGATCACACAATCACAATCACACAATCAAGGTCACACAATGACGATCACACCATCACCATCACACAATCACGACCACACAATCACGATCACACAATCACGATCACACAATCACGTTCACACAATCACAAACACACACTCGCGATCACTCGATCACGATCACACAATCACGATCACACAGTCAAGATCACAAAATCACAATCACACGATCACAATATCACAATCAGACAATCACACAATCACACAATCACGATCACACTATCACGATCACACAATCACGATAACACAATCACGATCACACAATTACGATCACACAATCACGATCACACAATCACAATGACGCAATCACAATCACACAATCACAATGACACAATCACAATCATGCAATCACAATCACACAATCACAATCTCACAATCACAATCACACAATCACAATCACACAATCACAATCACACAATCACAATCACACAATCACAATCACACAATCACAATCACACAATCACAATCCCACAATCACAATCCCACAATCACAATCCCACAATCACAATCCCACAATCACACAATCACACAGTCACAATCCCACAATCCCGATCACACAATCACGATCACACAATCACAATCACACAATCACAATCACACAATCATACTGTCACAATCCTACAATCACGATCACATAATCACGATCACACAGTCACGATCACACGATCGCGATCACACAATAACAATCACACAATCACAATCACACAATCACGAGCACACAATCACGATCACACAATCACCATCACACAATCACGATCACACAATCGCGATCACACAATCACGATCACACTATCACGATCACACAATCACAGTCACAGAATCACAATCACACAATCACAATCACAATAACGATCACACAGTCACAATCACACAATCAGAGACACACAACCACAATCACACAACCACAATCACACAAACACACAGTCACAATCCCACAATCACGATCACACAATCACGACCACACATTCACGGTCACACAATCACAATCACACAATCACAATCACACAATCACAATAACACAATCAGACAATCACACAGTCACACAATCACGATCACACAATCACGATCACACAATCACGATCACACAATCGCGATCACACAATCACGATCACACAATCACGATCACACAATCACAATCACACAATCACAATCACACAATCAAAATCACACAATCACAATCACACAAACAAGGTCACACAATGACGATCACACAATCACCATCACACAATCACGATCACACAATCACGATCACACAATCACGATCACACAGTCACGATCACACAATCACGATCACACAGTCACGATCACACAATCAGAATCACACAATCACAATCACACAACCACAATCACACAATCACACAGTCACAATCCCACAATCACGATCACACAATCACGACCACACAGTCACGATCACACAATCACAATCATACAATCACAATCACACAATCACATTAACACAATCATACAATCACACAGTCACACAATCACGATCACACAATCACGATCACACAATCACGATCACACAATCACGATCACACAATCACGATCACACAATCACGATCACACAATCACAATCACACAATCACAAACACACAGTCGCGATCACACGATCACGATCACACGACCACGATCACACGATCACGATCACACAATCACAATCACACAATCAAGGCCACACAATGACGATCACACAATCACCATCACACAATCTCGACCACACAATCACGATCACACAATCACGATCACACAATCACGTTCACACAATCACAAACACACAGTCGCGATCACTCGATCACGATCACACAATCACGATCACACAGTCACGATCGCACAATCACGATCACACAATCACGATCACACAATCACGATCACACAATCACGATCACACAATCACCATCACACAATCACGATCACACAATCACGATCACACAATCACCATCACACAATCACCATCACACAATCACGATCACACTATCACGATCACACAATCACAATCACGCAATCACAATCCCACAATCACAATCACACAATCACAATCATACAATCACAATCACACAATCACAATCTCACAATCACAATCACACAATCACAATCACACAATCACAAACACACAGTCGCGATCACACGACCACGATCACACGATCACGATCACACAATCACAATCACACAATCAAGGTCACACAATGACGATCACACCATCACCATCCCACAATCACCATCACACAATCACCATCACACAATCACCATCACACAATCACGACCACACAATCACGATCACACAATCACGATCACACAATCACGTTCACACAATCACAAACACACACTCGCGATCACTCGATCACGATCACACAATCACGATCACACAGTCAAGATCACACAATCACAATCACACAATCACAATATCACAATCAGACAATCACACAATCACACAATCACGATCACACTATCACGATCACACAATCACGATCACACAATCACGATCACACAATCACGATCACACAATCACAATCACGCAATCACAATCACACAATCACAATGACACAATCACAATCATGCAATCACAATCACACAATCACAATCTCACAATCACAATCACACAATCACAATCACACAATCACAATCACACAATCACAATCACACAATCACAATCACACAATCACAATCACACAATCACAATCACACAATCACAATCCCACAATCACAATCCCACAATCACAATCCCACAATCACACAATCACACAGTCACAATCCCACAATCACAATCACACAATCACAATCACACAATCACAATCACAAAATCACGATCACACAATCACGATCACACAATCACGATCACACAATCACGATCACACAATCACGATCACACAATCACAATCACACAATCACAAACACACAGTCGCGATCACACGATCACGATCACACGACCACGATCACACGATCACGATCACACAATCACAATCACACAATCAAGGCCACACAATGACGATCACACAATGACCATCACACAATCTCGACCACACAATCACGATCACACAATCACGATCACACAATCACGTTCACACAATCACAAACACACAGTCGCGATCACTCGATCACGATCACACAATCACGATCACACAGTCACGATCGCACTATCACGATCACACAATCACGATCACACAATCACGATCACACAATCACGATCACACAATCACCATCACACAATCACGATCACACAATCACGATCACACAATCACGATCACACAATCACCATCACACAATCACAATCACACAATCAAGGTCACACAATGACGATCACACAATCACCATCACACAACCACGACCACACAATCACGATCACACAATCACGCTCACGCAATCACGATCACACAATCACGACCACACAATCACGATCACACAATCACGATCACACAATCACAAACACACAGTCGCGATCACACTATCACGATCACACAATCACAGTCACACAATCACAATCACACAATCACAATCACAATCACGATCACACAGTCACGAACACACCATCACGATCACACAATCAAGGTCACACAATGACGATCACACAATCACCATCACACAATCACGATCACTCAATCACAATCACACAATCACAAACACACAGTCGCGATCACACGATCACAATCGCACGACCACGATCACACGATCACGATCACACAATCACAATCACACAATCAAGGCCACACAATGACGATCACACAATCACCATCACACAATCTCGACCACACAATCACGATCACACAATCACGATCACACAATCACGTTCACACAATCGCAAACACACAGTCGCGATCACTCGATCACGATCACACAATCACGATCACACAGTCCCGATCACACAATCACAATCGCACAGTCACGATCACACAATCACGATCACACAATCACGATCACACAATCACGATCACACAATCACCATCACACAATCACGATCACACAATCACGATCACACAATCACGATCACACAATCACCATCACACAATCACAATCACACAATCAAGGTCACACAATGACGATCACACAATCACCATCACACAACCACGACCACACAATCACGATCACACAATCGCGATCACACAATCACGATCACACTATCACGATCACACAATCACAGTCACAGAATCACAATCACACAATCACAATCACAATAACGATCACACAGTCACAATCACACAATCAGAGACACACAA
Source organism: Megachile rotundata (assembly GCF_050947335.1). NCBI lineage: Eukaryota > Metazoa > Arthropoda > Insecta > Hymenoptera > Megachilidae > Megachile > Megachile rotundata. Next base: position 954,734 of record NC_134993.1, read on the forward strand.
CCACAATCACACAACCACAATCACACAAACACACAGTCACAATCCCACAATCACGATCACACAATCACGACCACACATTCACGGTCACACAATCACAATCACACAATCACAATCACACAATCACAATAACACAATCAGACAATCACACAGTCACACAATCACGATCACACAATCACGATCACACAATCACGATCACACAATCGCGATCACACAATCACGATCACACAATCACGATCACACAATCACAATCACACAATCACAATCACACAATCAAAATCACACAATCACAATCACACAATCAAGGTCACACAATGACGATCACACAATCACCATCACACAATCACGATCACACAATCACGATCACACAATCACGATCACACAGTCACGATCACACAATCACGATCACACAGTCACGATCACACAATCAGAATCACACAATCACAATCACACAACCACAATCACACAATCACACAGTCACAATCCCACAATCACGATCACACAATCACGACCACACAGTCACGATCACACAATCACAATCATACAATCACAATCACACAATCACATTAACACAATCATACAATCACACAGTCACACAATCACGATCACACAATCACGATCACACAATCACGATCACACAATCACGATCACACAATCACGATCACACAATCACGATCACACAATCACAATCACACAATCACAAACACACAGTCGCGATCACACGATCACGATCACACGACCACGATCACACGATCACGATCACACAATCACAATCACACAATCAAGGCCACACAATGACGATCACACAATCACCATCACACAATCTCGACCACACAATCACGATCACACAATCACGATCACACAATCACGTTCACACAATCACAAACACACAGTCGCGATCACTCGATCACGATCACACAATCACGATCACACAGTCACGATCGCACAATCACGATCACACAATCACGATCACACAATCACGATCACACAATCACGATCACACAATCACCATCACACAATCACGATCACACAATCACGATCACACAATCACCATCACACAATCACCATCACACAATCACGATCACACTATCACGATCACACAATCACAATCACGCAATCACAATCCCACAATCACAATCACACAATCACAATCATACAATCACAATCACACAATCACAATCTCACAATCACAATCACACAATCACAATCACACAATCACAAACACACAGTCGCGATCACACGACCACGATCACACGATCACGATCACACAATCACAATCACACAATCAAGGTCACACAATGACGATCACACCATCACCATCCCACAATCACCATCACACAATCACCATCACACAATCACCATCACACAATCACGACCACACAATCACGATCACACAATCACGATCACACAATCACGTTCACACAATCACAAACACACACTCGCGATCACTCGATCACGATCACACAATCACGATCACACAGTCAAGATCACACAATCACAATCACACAATCACAATATCACAATCAGACAATCACACAATCACACAATCACGATCACACTATCACGATCACACAATCACGATCACACAATCACGATCACACAATCACGATCACACAATCACAATCACGCAATCACAATCACACAATCACAATGACACAATCACAATCATGCAATCACAATCACACAATCACAATCTCACAATCACAATCACACAATCACAATCACACAATCACAATCACACAATCACAATCACACAATCACAATCACACAATCACAATCACACAATCACAATCACACAATCACAATCCCACAATCACAATCCCACAATCACAATCCCACAATCACACAATCACACAGTCACAATCCCACAATCACAATCACACAATCACAATCACACAATCACAATCACAAAATCACGATCACACAATCACGATCACACAATCACGATCACACAATCACGATCACACAATCACGATCACACAATCACAATCACACAATCACAAACACACAGTCGCGATCACACGATCACGATCACACGACCACGATCACACGATCACGATCACACAATCACAATCACACAATCAAGGCCACACAATGACGATCACACAATGACCATCACACAATCTCGACCACACAATCACGATCACACAATCACGATCACACAATCACGTTCACACAATCACAAACACACAGTCGCGATCACTCGATCACGATCACACAATCACGATCACACAGTCACGATCGCACTATCACGATCACACAATCACGATCACACAATCACGATCACACAATCACGATCACACAATCACCATCACACAATCACGATCACACAATCACGATCACACAATCACGATCACACAATCACCATCACACAATCACAATCACACAATCAAGGTCACACAATGACGATCACACAATCACCATCACACAACCACGACCACACAATCACGATCACACAATCACGCTCACGCAATCACGATCACACAATCACGACCACACAATCACGATCACACAATCACGATCACACAATCACAAACACACAGTCGCGATCACACTATCACGATCACACAATCACAGTCACACAATCACAATCACACAATCACAATCACAATCACGATCACACAGTCACGAACACACCATCACGATCACACAATCAAGGTCACACAATGACGATCACACAATCACCATCACACAATCACGATCACTCAATCACAATCACACAATCACAAACACACAGTCGCGATCACACGATCACAATCGCACGACCACGATCACACGATCACGATCACACAATCACAATCACACAATCAAGGCCACACAATGACGATCACACAATCACCATCACACAATCTCGACCACACAATCACGATCACACAATCACGATCACACAATCACGTTCACACAATCGCAAACACACAGTCGCGATCACTCGATCACGATCACACAATCACGATCACACAGTCCCGATCACACAATCACAATCGCACAGTCACGATCACACAATCACGATCACACAATCACGATCACACAATCACGATCACACAATCACCATCACACAATCACGATCACACAATCACGATCACACAATCACGATCACACAATCACCATCACACAATCACAATCACACAATCAAGGTCACACAATGACGATCACACAATCACCATCACACAACCACGACCACACAATCACGACCACACAATCACGCTCACGCAATCACGATCACACAATCACGACCACACAATCACGATCACACAATCACGATCACACAATCACGATCACACAATCACAGTCACACAATCACAATCACACAATCACAATCACAATCACGATCACACAGTCACGAATACACCATCACGATCACACAATCAAGATCACACAATGACGATCACACCATCACCATCACACAATCACGACCACACAATCACGATCACACAATTACAATCACACAATCACAATATCACAATCGCAATCACACAATCACAATATCACAATCAGACAATCAGACAATCACACAATCACACAATCACACAATCACGATCACACTATCACGATCACACAATCACGATCACACAATCACGTTCACACAATCACAAACACACAGTCGCGATCACTCGATCACGATCACACGATCACGATCACACAATCACAATCACACAATCAAGGTCACACAATGACGATCACACCATCACCATCACACAATCACGACCACACAATCACGATCACACAATCACAATCACACAATCACAATATCACAATCGCAATCACACAATCACAATATCACAATCAGGCAATCACACAATCACACAATCACACAATCACGATCACACTATCACGATCACACAACCACGATCACACAATCACGATCACACAATCACGATCACACAGTCACGATCGCACAATCACGATCACACAATCACGATCACACAATCACGATCACACAATCACGATCACACAATCACCATCACACAATCACGATCACACAATCACGATCACACAATCACCATCACACAATCACCATCACACAATCACGATCACACTATCACGATCACACAATCACAATCACGCAATCACAATCCCACAATCACAATCACACAATCACAATCATACAATCACAATCACACAATCACAATCTCACAATCACAATCACACAATCACAATCACACAATCACAAACACACAGTCGCGATCACACGACCACGATCACACGATCACGATCACACAATCACAATCACACAATCAAGGTCACACAATGACGATCACACCATCACCATCCCACAATCACCATCACACAATCACCATCACACAATCACCATCACACAATCACGACCACACAATCACGATCACACAATCACGATCACACAATCACGTTCACACAATCACAAACACACACTCGCGATCACTCGATCACGATCACACAATCACGATCACACAGTCAAGATCACACAATCACAATCACACAATCACAATATCACAATCAGACAATCACACAATCACACAATCACGATCACACTATCACGATCACACAATCACGATCACACAATCACGATCACACAATCACGATCACACAATCACCATCACACAATCACGATCACACAATCGCGATCACACAATCACGATCACACTATCACGATCACACAATCACAGTCACAGAATCACAATCACACAATCACAATCACAATCACGATCACACAGTCACAATCACACAATCAGAGACACACAATCACAATCACACAACCACAATCACACAATCACACAGTCACAATCCCACAATCACGATCACACAATCACGACCACACATTCACGGTCACACAATCACAATCACACAATCACAATCACACAATCACAATAACACAATCAGACAATCACACAGTCACACAATCACGATCACACAATCACCATCACACAATCACGATCACACAATCACAATCACACAATCACGATCACACAATCATGATCACACAATCACGATCACACAACCACGATCACACAATCACGATCACACAATCACGATCACACAATCACCATCACACAATCACCATCACACAATCACAATCACACAATCAAGGTCACGCAATGACGATCACACAATCACCATCACACAATCACGACCACTCAATCACGATCACACAATCACGTTCACACAATCACAAACACAGAGTCGCGATCACACGATCACGATCACACAATCACGATCACACAATCAGGATCACACAATCACGATCACACAATCACAATCACACAATCACAAACACACAGTCGCGATCACACGATCACGATCACACGACCACGATCACACGATCACGATCACACAATCACAATCACACAATCAAGGCCACACAATGACGATCACACAATCACCATCACACAATCTCGACCACACAATCACGATCACACAATCACGATCACACAATCACGTTCACACAATCACAAACACACAGTCGCGATCACTCGATCACGATCACACAATCACGATCACACATTCACGACCGCACAATCACGATCACACAATCACGATCACACAATCACGATCACACAATCACCATCACACAATCACGATCACACAATCACGATCACAAAATCACGATCACACAATCACCATCACACAATCACAATCACACAATCAAGGTCACACAATGACGATCACACAATCACCATCACACAACCACGACCACACAATCACGATCACACAATCACGCTCACGCAATCACGATCACACAATCACGACCACACAATCACGATCACACAATCACGATCACACAATCACAAACACACAGTCGCGATCACACTATCACGATCACACAATCACAGTCACACAATCACAATCACACAATCACAATCACAATCACGATCACACAATCACCATCCCACAATCACCATCACACAATCACCATCACACAATCACGATCACACAATCACGATCACACAATCACGATCACACAATCACAATCACGCAATCACAATCCCACAATCACAATCACACAATCACAATCATACAATCACAATCACACAATCACAATCTCACAATCACAATCACACAATCACAATCACACAATCACAAACACACAGTCGCGATCACACGACCACGATCACACGATCACGATCACACAATCACAATCACACAATCAAGGTCACACAATGACGATCACACCATCACCATCACACAATCACGACCACACAATCACGATCACACAATCACGATCACACAATCACGTTCACACAATCACAAACACACACTCGCGATCACTCGATCACGATCACACAATCACGATCACACAGTCAAGATCACAAAATCACAATCACACGATCACAATATCACAATCAGACAATCACACAATCACACAATCACGATCACACTATCACGATCACACAATCACGATAACACAATCACGATCACACAATTACGATCACACAATCACGATCACACAATCACAATGACGCAATCACAATCACACAATCACAATGACACAATCACAATCATGCAATCACAATCACACAATCACAATCTCACAATCACAATCACACAATCACAATCACACAATCACAATCACACAATCACAATCACACAATCACAATCACACAATCACAATCACACAATCACAATCTCACAATCACAATCACACAATCACAATCACACAATCACAAACACACAGTCGCGATCACACGACCACGATCACACGATCACGATCACACAATCACAATCACACAATCAAGGTCACACAATGACGATCACACCATCACCATCCCACAATCACCATCACACAATCACCATCACACAATCACCATCACACAATCACGACCACACAATCACGATCACACAATCACGATCACACAATCACGTTCACACAATCACAAACACACACTCGCGATCACTCGATCACGATCACACAATCACGATCACACAGTCAAGATCACACAATCACAATCACACAATCACAATATCACAATCAGACAATCACACAATCACACAATCACGATCACACTATCACGATCACACAATCACGATCACACAATCACGATCACACAATCACGATCACACAATCACAATCACGCAATCACAATCACACAATCACAATGACACAATCACAATCATGCAATCACAATCACACAATCACAATCTCACAATCACAATCACACAATCACAATCACACAATCACAATCACACAATCACAATCACACAATCACAATCACACAATCACAATCACACAATCACAATCACACAATCACAATCCCACAATCACAATCCCACAATCACAATCCCACAATCACACAATCACACAGTCACAATCCCACAATCACAATCACACAATCACAATCACACAATCACAATCACACAATCACGATCACACAATCACGATCACACAATCACGATCACACAATCACGATCACACAATCACGATCACACAATCACAATCACACAATCACAAACACACAGTCGCGATCACACGATCACGATCACACGACCACGATCACACGATCACGATCACACAATCACAATCACACAATCAAGGCCACACAATGACGATCACACAATGACCATCACACAATCTCGACCACACAATCACGATCACACAATCACGATCACACAATCACGTTCACACAATCACAAACACACAGTCGCGATCACTCGATCACGATCACACAATCACGATCACACAGTCACGATCGCACTATCACGATCACACAATCACGATCACACAATCACGATCACACAATCACGATCACACAATCACCATCACACAATCACGATCACACAATCACGATCACACAATCACGATCACACAATCACCATCACACAATCACAATCACACCATCAAGGTCACACAATGACGATCACACCATCACCATCCCACAATCACCATCACACAATCACCATCACACAATCACCATCACACAATCACGATCACACTATCACGATCACACAATCACAATCACGCAATCACAATCCCACAATCACAATCACACAATCACAATCATACAATCACAATCACACAATCACAATCTCACAATCACAATCACACAATCACAATCACACAATCACAAACACACAGTCGCGATCACACGACCACGATCACACGATCACGATCACACAATCACAATCACACAATCAAGGTCACACAATGACGATCACACCATCACCATCCCACAATCACCATCACACAATCACCATCACACAATCACCATCACACAATCACGACCACACAATCACGATCACACAATCACGATCACACAATCACGTTCACACAATCACAAACACACACTCGCGATCACTCGATCACGATCACACAATCACGATCACACAGTCAAGATCACACAATCACAATCACACAATCACAATATCACAATCAGACAATCACACAATCACACAATCACGATCACACTATCACGATCACACAATCACGATCACACAATCACGATCACACAATCACGATCACACAATCACCATCACACAATCACGATCACACAATCGCGATCACACAATCACGATCACACTATCACGATCACACAATCACAGTCACAGAATCACAATCACACAATCACAATCACAATCACGATCACACAGTCACAATCACACAATCAGAGACACACAATCACAATCACACAACCACAATCACACAATCACACAGTCACAATCCCACAATCACGATCACACAATCACGACCACACATTCACGGTCACACAATCACAATCACACAATCACAATCACACAATCACAATAACACAATCAGACAATCACACAGTCACACAATCACGATCACACAATCACCATCACACAATCACGATCACACAATCACAATCACACAATCACGATCACACAATCATGATCACACAATCACGATCACACAACCACGATCACACAATCACGATCACACAATCACGATCACACAATCACCATCACACAATCACCATCACACAATCACAATCACACAATCAAGGTCACGCAATGACGATCACACAATCACCATCACACAATCACGACCACTCAATCACGATCACACAATCACGTTCACACAATCACAAACACAGAGTCGCGATCACACGATCACGATCACACAATCACGATCACACAATCAGGATCACACAATCACGATCACACAATCACAATCACACAATCACAAACACACAGTCGCGATCACACGATCACGATCACACGACCACGATCACACGATCACGATCACACAATCACAATCACACAATCAAGGCCACACAATGACGATCACACAATCACCATCACACAATCTCGACCACACAATCACGATCACACAATCACGATCACACAATCACGTTCACACAATCACAAACACACAGTCGCGATCACTCGATCACGATCACACAATCACGATCACACAGTCACGACCGCACAATCACGATCACACAATCACGATCACACAATCACGATCACACAATCACCATCACACAATCACGATCACACAATCACGATCACAAAATCACGATCACACAATCACCATCACACAATCACAATCACACAATCAAGGTCACACAATGACGATCACACAATCACCATCACACAACCACGACCACACAATCACGATCACACAATCACGCTCACGCAATCACGATCACACAATCACGACCACACAATCACGATCACACAATCACGATCACACAATCACAAACACACAGTCGCGATCACACTATCACGATCACACAATCACAGTCACACAATCACAATCACACAATCACAATCACAATCACGATCACACAATCACCATCCCACAATCACCATCACACAATCACCATCACACAATCACGATCACACAATCACGATCACACAATCACGATCACACAATCACAATCACGCAATCACAATCCCACAATCACAATCACACAATCACAATCATACAATCACAATCACACAATCACAATCTCACAATCACAATCACACAATCACAATCACACAATCACAAACACACAGTCGCGATCACACGACCACGATCACACGATCACGATCACACAATCACAATCACACAATCAAGGTCACACAATGACGATCACACCATCACCATCACACAATCACGACCACACAATCACGATCACACAATCACGATCACACAATCACGTTCACACAATCACAAACACACACTCGCGATCACTCGATCACGATCACACAATCACGATCACACAGTCAAGATCACAAAATCACAATCACACGATCACAATATCACAATCAGACAATCACACAATCACACAATCACGATCACACTATCACGATCACACAATCACGATAACACAATCACGATCACACAATTACGATCACACAATCACGATCACACAATCACAATGACGCAATCACAATCACACAATCACAATGACACAATCACAATCATGCAATCACAATCACACAATCACAATCTCACAATCACAATCACACAATCACAATCACACAATCACAATCACACAATCACAATCACACAATCACAATCACACAATCACAATCTCACAATCACAATCACACAATCACAATCACACAATCACAAACACACAGTCGCGATCACACGACCACGATCACACGATCACGATCACACAATCACAATCACACAATCAAGGTCACACAATGACGATCACACCATCACCATCCCACAATCACCATCACACAATCACCATCACACAATCACCATCACACAATCACGACCACACAATCACGATCACACAATCACGATCACACAATCACGTTCACACAATCACAAACACACACTCGCGATCACTCGATCACGATCACACAATCACGATCACACAGTCAAGATCACACAATCACAATCACACAATCACAATATCACAATCAGACAATCACACAATCACACAATCACGATCACACTATCACGATCACACAATCACGATCACACAATCACGATCACACAATCACGATCACACAATCACGTTCACACAATCACAAACACACACTCGCGATCACTCGATCACGATCACACAATCACGATCACACAATCACGATCACACTATCACGATCAGACAATCACAGTCACACAGTCACAATCACACAATCACAATCACAATCACGATCACACAGTCACGATCACACCATCACGATCACACGATCACGATCACACAATCACAATCACACAATCGTTATCACACAATCACGATCACACAATCACCATCCCACAATCACCATCACACAATCACCATCACACAATCACGATCACACTATCACGATCACACAATCACGATCACACAATCACAATCACGCAATCACAATCCCACAATCACAATCACACAATCACAATCATACAATCACAATCACACAATCACAATCACACAATCACAATCACACAATCACAAACACACAGTCGCGATCACACGACCACGATCACACGATCACGATCACACAATCACAATCACACAATCAAGGTCACACAATGACGATCACACCATCACCATCCCACAATCACCATCACACAATCACCATCTCACAATCACGACCACACAATCACGATCACACAATCACGTTCACACAATCACAAACAGTCACTCGCGATCACTCGATCACGATCACACAATCACGATCACACAGTCAAGATCACACAATCACAATCACACAATCACAATATCACAATCAGACAATCACACAATCACACAATCACGATCACACTATCACGATCACACAATCACGATCACACAATCACGATCACACAATCACGATCACACAATCACAATCACGCAATCACAATCACACAATCACAATGACACAATCACAATCATGCAATCACAATCACACAATCACAATCTCACAATCACAATCACACAATCACAATCACACAATCACAATCACACAATCACAATCACACAATCACAATCACACAATCACAATCACACAATCACAATCACACAATCACAATCACACAATCACAATCACACAATCACAATCACACAATCACAATCCCACAATCACAATCCCACAATCACAATCCCACAATCACAATCCCACAATCACACAATCACACAGTCACAATCCCACAATCCCGATCACACAATCACGATCACACAATCACAATCACACAATCACAATCACACAATCATACTGTCACAATCCTACAATCACGATCACATAATCACGATCACACAGTCACGATCACACGATCGTGATCACACAATAACAATCACACAATCACAATCACACAATCACGAGCACACAATCACGATCACACAATCACCATCACACAATCACGATCACACAATCGCGATCACACAATCACGATCACACTATCACGATCACACTATCACGATCACACAATCACAGTCACAGAATCACAATCACACAATCACAATCACAATCACGATCACACAGTCACAATCACACAATCAGAGACACACAATCACAATCACACAACCACAATCACACAATCACACAGTCACAATCCCACAATCACGATCACACAATCACGACCACACATTCACGGTCACACAATCACAATCACACAATCACAATCACACAATCACAATAACACAATCAGACAATCACACAGTCACACAATCACGATCACACAATCACGATCACACAATCACGATCACACAATCGCGATCACACAATCACGATCACACAATCACGATCACACAATCACAATCACACAATCACAATCACACAATCAAGATCACACAATCACAATCACACAATCAAGGTCACACAATGACGATCACACAATCACCATCACACAATCACGATCACACAATCACAATCACACAATCACGATCACACAATCATGATCACACAATCACGATCACACAACCACGATCACACAATCACGATCACACAATCACGATCACACAATCACCATCACACAATCACCATCACACAATCACAATCACACAATCAAGGTCACGCAATGACGATCACACAATCACCATCACACAATCACGACCACTCAATCACAATCACACAATCACGATCACACAATCATGATCACACAATCACGATCACACTATCACGATCACACAATCACGTTCACACAATCACAAATACACAGTCGCGATCACTCGATCACGATCACACGATCACGATCACACAATCACAATCACACAATCAAGGTCACACAATGACGATCACACCATCACCATCACACAATCACGACCACACAATCACGATCACACAATCACAATCACACAATCACAATATCACAATCGCAATCACACAATCACAATATCACAATCAGGCAATCACACAATCACACAATCACACAATCACGATCACACTATCACGATCACACAACCACGATCACACAATCACGATCACACAATCACGATCACACTATCACGATCACACTATCACGATCACACAATCACAGTCACACAATCACAATCACACAATCACAATCACAATCACGATCACACAATCATGATCACACCATCACGATCACACGATCACGATCACACAATCACCATCACACAATCACGATCACACAATCACAATCTCACAATCACAATCACACAATCACAATCACACAATCACAATCCCACAATCACACAATCACACAGTCACAATCCCACAATCACGATCACACAATCACGATCACACAATCACGATCACACAATCACGTTCACACAATCACAAACACAGAGTCGCTATCACACGATCACGATCGCACAACCACGATCACACAGTCACGATCACACAATCACGATCACACAGTCACGATCACACAATCAGAGTCACACAATCACAATCACACAATCACAATAACACAATCAGACAATCACACAATCACACAATCACACAATCACGATCACACAATCATGATCACACAATCACGATCACACAATCACGATCACACAATCACGATCACACAATCACGATCACACAATCACAATCACGCAATCACAATCACACAATCACAATGACACAATCACAATCATGCAATCACAATCACACAATCACAATCTCACAATCACAATCACACAATCACAATCACACAATCACAATCACACAATCACAATCACACAATCACAATCACACAATCACAATCACACAATCACAATCACACAATCACAATCCCACAATCACAATCCCACAATCACAATCCCACAATCACACAATCACACAGTCACAATCCCACAATCACAATCACACAATCACAATCACACAATCACAATCACACAATCACGATCACACAATCACGATCACACAATCACGATCACACAATCACGATCACACAATCACGATCACACAATCACAATCACACAATCACAAACACACAGTCGCGATCACACGATCACGATCACACGACCACGATCACACGATCACGATCACACAATCACAATCACACAATCAAGGCCACACAATGACGATCACACAATGACCATCACACAATCTCGACCACACAATCACGATCACACAATCACGATCACACAATCACGTTCACACAATCACAAACACACAGTCGCGATCACTCGATCACGATCACACAATCACGATCACACAGTCACGATCGCACTATCACGATCACACAATCACGATCACACAATCACGATCACACAATCACGATCACACAATCACCATCACACAATCACGATCACACAATCACGATCACACAATCACGATCACACAATCACCATCACACAATCACAATCACACAATCAAGGTCACACAATGACGATCACACCATCACCATCCCACAATCACCATCACACAATCACCATCACACAATCACCATCACACAATCACGATCACACTATCACGATCACACAATCACAATCACGCAATCACAATCCCACAATCACAATCACACAATCACAATCATACAATCACAATCACACAATCACAATCTCACAATCACAATCACACAATCACAATCACACAATCACAAACACACAGTCGCGATCACACGACCACGATCACACGATCACGATCACACAATCACAATCACACAATCAAGGTCACACAATGACGATCACACCATCACCATCCCACAATCACCATCACACAATCACCATCACACAATCACCATCACACAATCACGACCACACAATCACGATCACACAATCACGATCACACAATCACGTTCACACAATCACAAACACACACTCGCGATCACTCGATCACGATCACACAATCACGATCACACAGTCAAGATCACACAATCACAATCACACAATCACAATATCACAATCAGACAATCACACAATCACACAATCACGATCACACTATCACGATCACACAATCACGATCACACAATCACGATCACACAATCACGATCACACAATCACCATCACACAATCACGATCACACAATCGCGATCACACAATCACGATCACACTATCACGATCACACAATCACAGTCACAGAATCACAATCACACAATCACAATCACAATCACGATCACACAGTCACAATCACACAATCAGAGACACACAATCACAATCACACAACCACAATCACACAATCACACAGTCACAATCCCACAATCACGATCACACAATCACGACCACACATTCACGGTCACACAATCACAATCACACAATCACAATCACACAATCACAATAACACAATCAGACAATCACACAGTCACACAATCACGATCACACAATCACCATCACACAATCACGATCACACAATCACAATCACACAATCACGATCACACAATCATGATCACACAATCACGATCACACAACCACGATCACACAATCACGATCACACAATCACGATCACACAATCACCATCACACAATCACCATCACACAATCACAATCACACAATCAAGGTCACGCAATGACGATCACACAATCACCATCACACAATCACGACCACTCAATCACGATCACACAATCACGTTCACACAATCACAAACACAGAGTCGCGATCACACGATCACGATCACACAATCACGATCACACAATCAGGATCACACAATCACGATCACACAATCACAATCACACAATCACAAACACACAGTCGCGATCACACGATCACGAACACACGACCACGATCACACGATCACGATCACACAATCACAATCACACAATCAAGGCCACACAATGACGATCACACAATCACCATCACACAATCTCGACCACACAATCACGATCACACAATCACGATCACACAATCACGTTCACACAATCACAAACACACAGTCGCGATCACTCGATCACGATCACACAATCACGATCACACAGTCACGACCGCACAATCACGATCACACAATCACGATCACACAATCACGATCACACAATCACCATCACACAATCACGATCACACAATCACGATCACAAAATCACGATCACACAATCACCATCACACAATCACAATCACACAATCAAGGTCACACAATGACGATCACACAATCACCATCACACAACCACGACCACACAATCACGATCACACAATCACGCTCACGCAATCACGATCACACAATCACGACCACACAATCACGATCACACAATCACGATCACACAATCACAAACACACAGTCGCGATCACACTATCACGATCACACAATCACAGTCACACAATCACAATCACACAATCACAATCACAATCACGATCACACAATCACCATCCCACAATCACCATCACACAATCACCATCACACAATCACGATCACACAATCACGATCACACAATCACGATCACACAATCACAATCACGCAATCACAATCCCACAATCACAATCACACAATCACAATCATACAATCACAATCACACAATCACAATCTCACAATCACAATCACACAATCACAATCACACAATCACAAACACACAGTCGCGATCACACGACCACGATCACACGATCACGATCACACAATCACAATCACACAATCAAGGTCACACAATGACGATCACACCATCACCATCACACAATCACGACCACACAATCACGATCACACAATCACGATCACACAATCACGTTCACACAATCACAAACACACACTCGCGATCACTCGATCACGATCACACAATCACGATCACACAGTCAAGATCACAAAATCACAATCACACGATCACAATATCACAATCAGACAATCACACAATCACACAATCACGATCACACTATCACGATCACACAATCACGATAACACAATCACGATCACACAATTACGATCACACAATCACGATCACACAATCACAATGACGCAATCACAATCACACAATCACAATGACACAATCACAATCATGCAATCACAATCACACAATCACAATCTCACAATCACAATCACACAATCACAATCACACAATCACAATCACACAATCACAATCACACAATCACAATCACACAATCACAATCTCACAATCACAATCACACAATCACAATCACACAATCACAAACACACAGTCGCGATCACACGACCACGATCACACGATCACGATCACACAATCACAATCACACAATCAAGGTCACACAATGACGATCACACCATCACCATCCCACAATCACCATCACACAATCACCATCACACAATCACCATCACACAATCACGACCACACAATCACGATCACACAATCACGATCACACAATCACGTTCACACAATCACAAACACACACTCGCGATCACTCGATCACGATCACACAATCACGATCACACAGTCAAGATCACACAATCACAATCACACAATCACAATATCACAATCAGACAATCACACAATCACACAATCACGATCACACTATCACGATCACACAATCACGATCACACAATCACGATCACACAATCACGATCACACAATCACAATCACGCAATCACAATCACACAATCACAATGACACAATCACAATCATGCAATCACAATCACACAATCACAATCTCACAATCACAATCACACAATCACAATCACACAATCACAATCACACAATCACAATCACACAATCACAATCACACAATCACAATCACACAATCACAATCCCACAATCACAATCCCACAATCACAATCCCACAATCACAATCCCACAATCACACAATCACACAGTCACAATCCCACAATCACAATCACACAATCACAATCACACAATCACAATCACACAATCACGATCACACAATCACGATCACACAATCACGATCACACAATCACGATCACACAATCACGATCACACAATCACAATCACACAATCACAAACACACAGTCGCGATCACACGATCACGATCACACGACCACGATCACACGATCACGATCACACAATCACAATCACACAATCAAGGCCACACAATGACGATCACACAATGACCATCACACAATCTCGACCACACAATCACGATCACACAATCACGATCACACAATCACGTTCACACAATCACAAACACACAGTCGCGATCACTCGATCACGATCACACAATCACGATCACACAGTCACGATCGCACTATCACGATCACACAATCACGATCACACAATCACGATCACACAATCACGATCACACAATCACCATCACACAATCACGATCACACAATCACGATCACACAATCACGATCACACAATCACCATCACACAATCACAATCACACAATCAAGGTCACACAATGACGATCACACAATCACCATCACACAACCACGACCACACAATCACGATCACACAATCACGCTCACGCAATCACGATCACACAATCACGACCACACAATCACGATCACACAATCACGATCACACAATCACAAACACACAGTCGCGATCACACTATCACGATCACACAATCACAGTCACACAATCACAATCACACAATCACAATCACAATCACGATCACACAGTCACGAACACACCATCATGATCACACAATCAAGGTCACACAATGACGATCACACAATCACCATCACACAATCACGATCACTCAATCACAATCACACAATCACAAACACACAGTCGCGATCACACGATCACGATCGCACGACCACGATCACACGATCACGATCACACAATCACAATCACACAATCAAGGCCACACAATGACGATCACACAATCACCATCACACAATCTCGACCACACAATCACGATCACACAATCACGATCACACAATCACGTTCACACAATCGCAAACACACAGTCGCGATCACTCGATCACGATCACACAATCACGATCACACAGTCCCGATCACACAATCACAATCGCACAGTCACGATCACACAATCACGATCACACAATCACGATCACACAATCACCATCACACAATCACGATCACACAATCACGATCACACAATCACGATCACACAATCACCATCACACAATCACAATCACACAATCAAGGTCACACAATGACGATCACACAATCACCATCACACAACCACGACCACACAATCACGACCACACAATCACGCTCACGCAATCACGATCACACAATCACGACCACACAATCACGATCACACAATCACGATCACACAATCACGATCACACAATCACAGTCACACAATCACAATCACACAATCACAATCACAATCACGATCACACAGTCACGAATACACCATCACGATCACACAATCAAGATCACACAATGACGATCACACCATCACCATCACACAATCACGACCACACAATCACGATCACACAATTACAATCACACAATCACAATATCACAATCGCAATCACACAATCACAATATCACAATCAGACAATCACACAATCACACAATCACACAATCACGATCACACTATCACGATCACACAATCACGATCACACAATCACGTTCACACAATCACAAACACACAGTCGCGATCACTCGATCACGATCACACGATCACGATCACACAATCACAATCACACAATCAAGGTCACACAATGACGATCACACCATCACCATCACACAATCACGACCACACAATCACGATCACACAATCACAATCACACAATCACAATATCACAATCGCAATCACACAATCACAATATCACAATCAGGCAATCACACAATCACACAATCACACAATCACGATCACACTATCACGATCACACAACCACGATCACACAATCACGATCACACAATCACGATCACACTATCACGATCACACTATCACGATCACACAATCACAGTCACACAATCACAATCACACAATCACAATCACAATCACGATCACACAGTCATGATCACACCATCACGATCACACGATCACGATCACACGATCACGATCACACGATCACGATCACACGATCACGATCACACAATCACAATCACACAATCGTTATCACACAATCACGATCACACAATCACCATCCCACAATCACCATCACACAATCACCATCACACAATCACCATCACACAATCACGATCACACAATCACAATCTCACAATCACAATCACACAATCACAATCACACAATCACAATCATACAATCACAATTACACAATCACAATCACACAATCACAATCCCACAATCACAATCCCACAATCACAATCCCACAATCACAATCCCACAATCACAATCCCGCAATCACACAATCACACAGTCACAATCCCACAATCACGATCACACAATCACGATCACACAATCACGATCACACAATCACGTTCACACAATCACAAACACAGAGTCGCTATCACACGATCACGATCACACAACCACGATCACACAGTCACGATCACACAATCACGATCACACAATCACCATCCCACAATCACCATCACACAATCACCATCACACAATCACCATCACACAATCACGATCACACAATCACAATCTCACAATCACAATCACACAATCACAATCACACAATCACAATCATACAATCACAATCACACAATCACGATCACACAATCACGATCACACAATAACAATCACACAATCACAAACACACAGTCGCGATCACACGATCACGATCACACGATCACGATCACACAATCACAATCACACAATCAAGGTCACACAATCACGATCACACCATCACCATCACACAATCACGACCACACAATCACGATCACACAATCACGATCACAAAATCACGTTCACACAATCACAAACACACAGTCGCGATCACTCGATCACGATCACACAATCACGATCACACAGTCACGATCACACAATCAGAATCACACAATCACAATATCACAATCGCAATCACACAATCACAATAACACAATCAGACAATCACACAATCACACAATCACACAATCACGATCAGACTATCACGATCACACAATCACGATCACACAATCACGATCACACAATCACGATCACACTATCACGATCAGACAATCACAGTCACACAGTCACAATCACACAATCACAATCACAATCACGATCACACAGTCACGATCACACCATCACGATCACACGATCACGATCACACAATCACAATCACACAATCGTTATCACACAATCACGATCACACAATCACCATCCCACAATCACCATCACACAATCACCATCACACAATCACGATCACACTATCACGATCACACAATCACGATCACACAATCACAATCACGCAATCACAATCCCACAATCACAATCACACAATCACAATCATACAATCACAATCACACAATCACAATCACACAATCACAATCACACAATCACAAACACACAGTCGCGATCACACGACCACGATCACACGATCACGATCACACAATCACAATCACACAATCAAGGTCACACAATGACGATCACACCATCACCATCCCACAATCACCATCACACAATCACCATCTCACAATCACGACCACACAATCACGATCACACAATCACGTTCACACAATCACAAACAGTCACTCGCGATCACTCGATCACGATCACACAATCACGATCACACAGTCAAGATCACACAATCACAATCACACAATCACAATATCACAATCAGACAATCACACAATCACACAATCACGATCACGCTATCACGATCACACAATCACGATCACACAATCACGATCACACAATCACGATCACACAATCACAATCACGCAATCACAATCACACAATCACAATGACACAATCACAATCATGCAATCACAATCACACAATCACAATCTCACAATCACAATCACACAATCACAATCACACAATCACAATCACACAATCACAATCACACAATCACAATCACACAATCACAATCACACAATCACAATCACACAATCACAATCACACAATCACAATCACACAATCACAATCACACAATCACAATCCCACAATCACAATCCCACAATCACAATCCCACAATCACAATCCCACAATCACACAATCACACAGTCACAATCCCACAATCCCGATCACACAATCACGATCACACAATCACAATCACACAATCACAATCACACAATCATACTGTCACAATCCTACAATCACGATCACATAATCACGATCACACAGTCACGATCACACGATCGTGATCACACAATAACAATCACACAATCACAATCACACAATCACGAGCACACAATCACGATCACACAATCACCATCACACAATCACGATCACACAATCGCGATCACACAATCACGATCACACTATCACGATCACACTATCACGATCACACAATCACAGTCACAGAATCACAATCACACAATCACAATCACAATCACGATCACACAGTCACAATCACACAATCAGAGACACACAATCACAATCACACAACCACAATCACACAATCACACAGTCACAATCCCACAATCACGATCACACAATCACGACCACACATTCACGGTCACACAATCACAATCACACAATCACAATCACACAATCACAATAACACAATCAGACAATCACACAGTCACACAATCACGATCACACAATCACGATCACACAATCACGATCACACAATCGCGATCACACAATCACGATCACACAATCACGATCACACAATCACAATCACACAATCACAATCACACAATCAAGATCACACAATCACAATCACACAATCAAGGTCACACAATGACGATCACACAATCACCATCACACAATCACGATCACACAATCACAATCACACAATCACGATCACACAATCATGATCACACAATCACGATCACACAACCACGATCACACAATCACGATCACACAATCACGATCACACAATCACCATCACACAATCACCATCACACAATCACAATCACACAATCAAGGTCACGCAATGACGATCACACAATCACCATCACACAATCACGACCACTCAATCACAATCACACAATCACGATCACACAATCATGATCACACAATCACGATCACACTATCACGATCACACAATCACGTTCACACAATCACAAATACACAGTCGCGATCACTCGATCACGATCACACGATCACGATCACACAATCACAATCACACAATCAAGGTCACACAATGACGATCACACCATCACCATCACACAATCACGACCACACAATCACGATCACACAATCACAATCACACAATCACAATATCACAATCGCAATCACACAATCACAATATCACAATCAGGCAATCACACAATCACACAATCACACAATCACGATCACACTATCACGATCACACAACCACGATCACACAATCACGATCACACAATCACGATCACACTATCACGATCACACTATCACGATCACACAATCACAGTCACACAATCACAATCACACAATCACAATCACAATCACGATCACACAATCATGATCACACCATCACGATCACACGATCACGATCACACAATCACCATCACACAATCACGATCACACAATCACAATCTCACAATCACAATCACACAATCACAATCACACAATCACAATCCCACAATCACACAATCACACAGTCACAATCCCACAATCACGATCACACAATCACGATCACACAATCACGATCACACAATCACGTTCACACAATCACAAACACAGAGTCGCTATCACACGATCACGATCGCACAACCACGATCACACAGTCACGATCACACAATCACGATCACACAGTCACGATCACACAATCAGAGTCACACAATCACAATCACACAATCACAATAACACAATCAGACAATCACACAATCACACAATCACACAATCACGATCACACAATCATGATCACACAATCACGATCACACAATCACGATCACACAATCACGATCACACAATCACGATCACACAATCACAATCACGCAATCACAATCACACAATCACAATGACACAATCACAATCATGCAATCACAATCACACAATCACAATCTCACAATCACAATCACACAATCACAATCACACAATCACAATCACACAATCACAATCACACAATCACAATCACACAATCACAATCACACAATCACAATCACACAATCACAATCCCACAATCACAATCCCACAATCACAATCCCACAATCACACAATCACACAGTCACAATCCCACAATCACAATCACACAATCACAATCACACAATCACAATCACACAATCACGATCACACAATCACGATCACACAATCACGATCACACAATCACGATCACACAATCACGATCACACAATCACAATCACACAATCACAAACACACAGTCGCGATCACACGATCACGATCACACGACCACGATCACACGATCACGATCACACAATCACAATCACACAATCAAGGCCACACAATGACGATCACACAATGACCATCACACAATCTCGACCACACAATCACGATCACACAATCACGATCACACAATCACGTTCACACAATCACAAACACACAGTCGCGATCACTCGATCACGATCACACAATCACGATCACACAGTCACGATCGCACTATCACGATCACACAATCACGATCACACAATCACGATCACACAATCACGATCACGCAATCACCATCACACAATCACGATCACACAATCACGATCACACAATCACGATCACACAATCACCATCACACAATCACAATCACACAATCAAGGTCACACAATGACGATCACACAATCACCATCACACAACCACGACCACACAATCACGATCACACAATCACGCTCACGCAATCACGATCACACAATCACGACCACACAATCACGATCACACAATCACGATCACACAATCACAAACACACAGTCGCGATCACACTATCACGATCACACAATCACAGTCACACAATCACAATCACACAATCACAATCACAATCACGATCACACAGTCACGAACACACCATCACGATCACACAATCAAGGTCACACAATGACGATCACACAATCACCATCACACAATCACGATCACTCAATCACAATCACACAATCACAAACACACAGTCGCGATCACACGATCACGATCGCACGACCACGATCACACGATCACGATCACACAATCACAATCACACAATCAAGGCCACACAATGACGATCACACAATCACCATCACACAATCTCGACCACACAATCACGATCACACAATCACGATCACACAATCACGTTCACACAATCACAATATCACAATCGCAATCACACAATCACAATATCACAATCAGGCAATCACACAATCACACAATCACACAATCACGATCACACTATCACGATCACACAACCACGATCACACAATCACGATCACACAATCACGATCACACTATCACGATCACACTATCACGATCACACAATCACAGTCACACAATCACAATCACACAATCACAATCACAATCACGATCACACAATCATGATCACACCATCACGATCACACGATCACGATCACACAATCACCATCACACAATCACGATCACACAATCACAATCTCACAATCACAATCACACAATCACAATCACACAATCACAATCCCACAATCACACAATCACACAGTCACAATCCCACAATCACGATCACACAATCACGATCACACAATCACGATCACACAATCACGTTCACACAATCACAAACACAGAGTCGCTATCACACGATCACGATCGCACAACCACGATCACACAGTCACGATCACACAATCACGATCACACAGTCACGATCACACAATCAGAGTCACACAATCACAATCACACAATCACAATAACACAATCAGACAATCACACAATCACACAATCACACAATCACGATCACACAATCATGATCACACAATCACGATCACACAATCACGATCACACAATCACGATCACACAATCACGATCACACAATCACAATCACGCAATCACAATCACACAATCACAATGACACAATCACAATCATGCAATCACAATCACACAATCACAATCTCACAATCACAATCACACAATCACAATCACACAATCACAATCACACAATCACAATCACACAATCACAATCACACAATCACAATCACACAATCACAATCACACAATCACAATCCCACAATCACAATCCCACAATCACAATCCCACAATCACAATCCCACAATCACACAATCACACAGTCACAATCCCACAATCACAATCACACAATCACAATCACACAATCACAATCACACAATCACGATCACACAATCACGATCACACAATCACGATCACACAATCACGATCACACAATCACAATCACACAATCACAAACACACAGTCGCGATCACACGATCACGATCACACGACCACGATCACACGATCACGATCACACAATCACAATCACACAATCAAGGCCACACAATGACGATCACACAATGACCATCACACAATCTCGACCACACAATCACGATCACACAATCACGATCACACAATCACGTTCACACAATCACAAACACACAGTCGCGATCACTCGATCACGATCACACAATCACGATCACACAGTCACGATCGCACTATCACGATCACACAATCACGATCACACAATCACGATCACACAATCACGATCACACAATCACCATCACACAATCACGATCACACAATCACGATCACACAATCACGATCACACAATCACCATCACACAATCACAATCACACAATCAAGGTCACACAATGACGATCACACAATCACCATCACACAACCACGACCACACAATCACGATCACACAATCACGCTCGCGCAATCACGATCACACAATCACGACCACACAATCACGATCACACAATCACGATCACACAATCACAAACACACAGTCGCGATCACACTATCACGATCACACAATCACAGTCACACAATCACAATCACACAATCACAATCACAATCACGATCACACAGTCACGAACACACCATCACGATCACACAATCAAGGTCACACAATGACGATCACACAATCACCATCACACAATCACGATCACTCAATCACAATCACACAATCACAAACACACAGTCGCGATCACACGATCACGATCGCACGACCACGATCACACGATCACGATCACACAATCACAATCACACAATCAAGGCCACACAATGACGATCACACAATCACCATCACACAATCTCGACCACACAATCACGATCACACAATCACGATCACACAATCACGTTCACACAATCACAAACACACAGTCGCGATCACTCGATCACGATCACACAATCACGATCACACAGTCCCGATCACACAATCACAATCGCATAGTCACGATCACACAATCACGATCGCACAATCACGATCACACAATCACGATCACACAATCACCATCACACAATCACGATCACACAATCACGATCACACAATCACGATCACACAATCACCATCACACAATCACAATCACACAATCAAGGTCACACAATGACGATCACACAATCACCATCACACAACCACGACCACACAATCACGACCACACAATCACGCTCACGCAATCACGATCACACAATCACGACCACACAATCACGATCACACAATCACGATCACACAATCACGATCACACAATCACAAACACACAGTCGCGATCACACTATCACGATCACACAATCACAGTCACACAATCACAATCACACAATCACAATCACAATCACGATCACACAGTCACGAATACACCATCACGATCACACAATCAAGGTCACACAATGACGATCACACAATCACCATCACACAATCACGATCAGACAATCACAATCACACAATCACGATCACACAATCACGATCACACAATCACAATCACACAATCACAAACACACAATCGCGAACACACGATCA
This sequence comes from Megachile rotundata, assembly GCF_050947335.1. Taxonomy (NCBI): domain Eukaryota; kingdom Metazoa; phylum Arthropoda; class Insecta; order Hymenoptera; family Megachilidae; genus Megachile; species Megachile rotundata. Next base: position 982,613 of record NC_134993.1, read on the forward strand.
CGATCACACGATCACGATCACACAATCACAATCACACAATCAAGGTCACACAATGACGATCACACCATCAATATCACACAATCACGACCACACAATCACGATCACACAATTACGATCACACAATCACGTTCACACAATCACAAACACACAGTCGCGATCACTCGATCACGATCACACGATGAAGATCACACAATCACAATCACACAATCAAGATCACACAATGACGATCACACCATCACCATCACACAATCACGACCACACAATCACGATCACACAATTACAATCACACAATCACAATATCACAATCGCAATCACACAATCACAATATCACAATCAGACAATCACACAATCACACAATCACACAATCACGATCACACTATCACGATCACACAACCACGATCACACAATCACGATCACACAATCACGATCACACTATCACGATCAGACTATCACGATCACACAATCACAGTCACACAATCACAATCACACAATCACAATCACAATCACGATCACACAGTCATGATCACACCATCACGATCACACGATCACGATCACACGATCACGATCACACAATCACAATCACACAATCGTTATCACACAATCACGATCACACAATCACCATCCCACAATCACCATCACACAATCACCATCACACAATCACCATCACACAATCACGATCACACAATCACAATCTCACAATCACAATCACACAATCACAATCACACAATCACAATCATACAATCACAATTACACAATCACAATCACACAATCACAATCCCACAATCACAATCCCACAATCACAATCCCACAATCACAATCCCACAATCACAATCCCGCAATCACACAATCACACAGTCACAATCCCACAATCACGATCACACAATCACGATCACACAATCACGATCACACAATCACGTTCACACAATCACAAACACAGAGTCGCTATCACACGATCACGATCACACAACCACGATCACACAGTCACGATCACACAATCACGATCACACAATCACCATCCCACAATCACCATCACACAATCACCATCACACAATCACCATCACACAATCACGATCACACAATCACAATCTCACAATCACAATCACACAATCACAATCACACAATCACAATCATACAATCACAATCACACAATCACGATCACACAATCACGATCACACAATAACAATCACACAATCACAAACACACAGTCGCGATCACACGATCACGATCACACGATCACGATCACACAATCACAATCACACAATCAAGGTCACACAATCACGATCACACCATCACCATCACACAATCACGACCACACAATCACGATCACACAATCACTATCACACAATCACGTTCACACAATCACAAACACACAGTCGCGATCACTCGATCACGATCACACAATCACGATCACACAGTCACGATCACACAATCAGAATCACACAATCACAATATCACAATCGCAATCACACAATCACAATAACACAATCAGACAATCACACAATCACACAATCACACAATCACACAATCACGATCAGACTATCACGATCACACAATCACGATCACACAATCACGATCACACAATCACGATCACACTATCACGATCAGACAATCACAGTCACACAGTCACAATCACACAATCACAATCACAATCACGATCACACAGTCACGATCACACCATCACGATCACACGATCACGATCACACAATCACAATCACACAATCGTTATCACACAATCACGATCACACAATCACCATCCCACAATCACCATCACACAATCACCATCACACAATCACGATCACACTATCACGATCACACAATCACGATCACACAATCACAATCACGCAATCACAATCCCACAATCACAATCACACAATCACAATCATACAATCACAATCACACAATCACAATCACACAATCACAATCACACAATCACAAACACACAGTCGCGATCACACGACCACGATCACACGATCACGATCACACAATCACAATCACACAATCAAGGTCACACAATGACGATCACACCATCACCATCCCACAATCACCATCACACAATCACCATCACACAATCACGACCACACAATCACGATCACACAATCACGTTCACACAATCACAAACACTCACTCGCGATCACTCGATCACGATCACACAATCACGATCACACAGTCAAGATCACACAATCACAATCACACAATCACAATATCACAATCAGACAATCACACAATCACACAATCACGATCACACTATCACGATCACACAATCACGATCACACAATCACGATCACACAATCACGATCACACAATCACGATCATACAATCACAATCACGCAATCACAATCACACAATCACAATGACACAATCACAATCATGCAATCACAATCACACAATCACAATCTCACAATCACAATCACACAATCACAATCACACAATCACAATCACACAATCACAATCACACAATCACAATCACACAATCACAATCACACAATCACAATCACACAATCACAATCCCACAATCACAATCCCACAATCACAATCCCACAATCACACAATCACACAGTCACAATCCCACAATCCCGATCACACAATCACGATCACACAATCACAATCACACAATCACAATCACACAATCATACTGTCACAATCCTACAATCACGATCACATAATCACGATCACACAGTCACGATCACACGATCGTGATCACACAATAACAATCACACAATCACAATCACACAATCACGAGCACACAATCACGATCACACAATCACCATCACACAATCACGATCACACAATCGCGATCACACAATCACGATCACACTATCACGATCACACAATCACAGTCACAGAATCACAATCACACAATCACAATCACAATCACGATCACACAGTCACAATCACACAATCAGAGACACACAATCACAATCACACAACCACAATCACACAATCACACAGTCACAATCCCACAATCACGATCACACAATCACGACCACACATTCACGGTCACACAATCACAATCACACAATCACAATCACACAATCACAATCACACAATCACAATCACACAATCACAATAACACAATCAGACAATCACACAGTCACACAATCACGATCACACAATCACGATCACACAATCACGATCACACAATCGCGATCACACAATCACGATCACACAATCACGATCACACAATCACAATCACACAATCACAATCACACAATCAAAATCACACAATCACAATCACACAATCAAGGTCACACAATGACGATCACACAATCACCATCACACAATCACGATCACACAATCACAATCACACAATCACGATCACACAATCATGATCACACAATCACGATCACACAACCACGATCACACAATCACGATCACACAATCACGATCACACAATCACCATCACACAATCACCATCACACAATCACAATCACACAATCAAGGTCACGCAATGACGATCACACAATCACCATCACACAATCACGACCACTCAATCACAATCACACAATCACGATCACACAATCATGATCACACAATCACGATCACACTATCACGATCACACAATCACGTTCACACAATCACAAATACACAGTCGCGATCACTCGATCACGATCACACGATCACGATCACACAATCACAATCACACAATCAAGGTCACACAATGACGATCACACCATCACCATCACACAATCACGACCACACCATCACGATCACACAATCACAATCACACAATCACAATATCACAATCGCAATCACACAATCACAATATCACAATCAGGCAATCACACAATCACACAATCACACAATCACGATCACACTATCACGATCACACAACCACGATCACACAATCACGATCACACAATCACGATCACACTATCACGATCACACTATCACGATCACACAATCACAGTCACACAATCACAATCACACAATCACAATCACAATCACGATCACACAGTCATGATCACACCATCACGATCACACGATCACGATCACACAATCACCATCACACAATCACGATCACACAATCACAATCTCACAATCACAATCACACAATCACAATCACACAATCACAATCCCACAATCACACAATCACACAGTCACAATCCCACAATCACGATCACACAATCACGATCACACAATCACGATCACACAATCACGTTCACACAATCACAAACACAGAGTCGCTATCACACGATCACGATCGCACAACCACGATCACACAGTCACGATCACACAATCACGATCACACAGTCACGATCACACAATCAGAGTCACACAATCACAATCACACAATCACAATAACACAATCAGACAATCACACAATCACACAATCACACAATCACGATCACACAATCATGATCACACAATCACGATCACACAATCACGATCACACAATCACAGTCACACAATCACAATCACACAATCACAATTACACAAACACGATCACACAATCACGATCACACAATCACGATCACACAATCACACAATCACACAATCACAATCACACAATCACACAGTCACAATCCCACAATCACGATCACACAATCACGATCACACAGTTACGATCACACAATCACGATCACACAATCACGATCGCACAGTCACGATCACACGATCACGATCACACAATCACAATCACACAATCACAATCACACAATCACGATCACACAGTCACCATCACACAATCACCATCACACAATCACGATCACACAATCAAGGTCACACAATGACGATCACACAATCACCATCACACAATCACGATTACACAATCACAATCACACAATCACGATCACACAATCACGATCACACAATCACAATCACACAATCACACAATCACACAATCACAATCACACAATCACACAGTCACAATCCCACAATCACGATCACACAATCACGATCACACAGTTACGATCACACAATCACGATCCCACAATCACGATCACACAATCACGACCACACAATCGCGATCACACAATCACAATCACACAATCACAAACACACAGTCGCGATCACACTATCACGATCACTCAATCACAATCACACAATCACGATCACACAATCACGATCACACAATCACGATCACACAATCACGATCACACAATCACGATCACACAATCACGATCACACAATCACCATCACACAATCACCATCACACAATCACAATCACACAATCAAGGTCACGCAATGACGATCACACAATCACCATCACACAATCACGACCACTCAATCACGATCACACAATCACGTTCACACAATCACAAACACAGAGTCGCGATCACACGATCACGATCACACAATCACGATCACACAATCAGGATCACACAATCACGATCACACAATCACAATCACACAATCACAAACACACAGTCGCGATCACACGATCACGATCACACGACCACGATCACACGATCACGATCACACAATCACAATCACACAATCAAGGCCACACAATGACGATCACACAATCACCATCACACAATCTCGACCACACAATCACGATCACACAATCACGATCACACAATCACGTTCACACAATCACAAACACACAGTCGCGATCACTCGATCACGATCACACAATCACGATCACACAGTCACGACCGCACAATCACGATCACACAATCACGATCACACAATCACGATCACACAATCACCATCACACAATCACGATCACACAATCACGATCACAAAATCACGATCACACAATCACCATCACACAATCACAATCACACAATCAAGGTCACACAATGACGATCACACAATCACCATCACACAACCACGACCACACAATCACGATCACACAATCACGCTCACGCAATCACGATCACACAATCACGACCACACAATCACGATCACACAATCACGATCACACAATCACAAACACACAGTCGCGATCACACTATCACGATCACACAATCACAGTCACACAATCACAATCACACAATCACAATCACAATCACGATCACACAATCACCATCCCACAATCACCATCACACAATCACCATCACACAATCACGATCACACAATCACGATCACACAATCACGATCACACAATCACAATCACGCAATCACAATCCCACAATCACAATCACACAATCACAATCATACAATCACAATCACACAATCACAATCTCACAATCACAATCACACAATCACAATCACACAATCACAAACACACAGTCGCGATCACACGACCACGATCACACGATCACGATCACACAATCACAATCACACAATCAAGGTCACACAATGACGATCACACCATCACCATCACACAATCACGACCACACAATCACGATCACACAATCACGATCACACAATCACGTTCACACAATCACAAACACACACTCGCGATCACTCGATCACGATCACACAATCACGATCACACAGTCAAGATCACAAAATCACAATCACACGATCACAATATCACAATCAGACAATCACACAATCACACAATCACGATCACACTATCACGATCACACAATCACGATAACACAATCACGATCACACAATTACGATCACACAATCACGATCACACAATCACAATGACGCAATCACAATCACACAATCACAATGACACAATCACAATCATGCAATCACAATCACACAATCACAATCTCACAATCACAATCACACAATCACAATCACACAATCACAATCACACAATCACAATCACACAATCACAATCACACAATCACAATCTCACAATCACAATCACACAATCACAATCACACAATCACAAACACACAGTCGCGATCACACGACCACGATCACACGATCACGATCACACAATCACAATCACACAATCAAGGTCACACAATGACGATCACACCATCACCATCCCACAATCACCATCACACAATCACCATCACACAATCACCATCACACAATCACGACCACACAATCACGATCACACAATCACGATCACACAATCACGTTCACACAATCACAAACACACACTCGCGATCACTCGATCACGATCACACAATCACGATCACACAGTCAAGATCACACAATCACAATCACACAATCACAATATCACAATCAGACAATCACACAATCACACAATCACGATCACACTATCACGATCACACAATCACGATCACACAATCACGATCACACAATCACGATCACACAATCACAATCACGCAATCACAATCACACAATCACAATGACACAATCACAATCATGCAATCACAATCACACAATCACAATCTCACAATCACAATCACACAATCACAATCACACAATCACAATCACACAATCACAATCACACAATCACAATCACACAATCACAATCACACAATCACAATCACACAATCACAATCACACAATCACAATCCCACAATCACAATCCCACAATCACAATCCCACAATCACACAATCACACAGTCACAATCCCACAATCACAATCACACAATCACAATCACACAATCACAATCACACAATCACGATCACACAATCACGATCACACAATCACGATCACACAATCACGATCACACAATCACGATCACACAATCACAATCACACAATCACAAACACACAGTCGCGATCACACGATCACGATCACACGACCACGATCACACGATCACGATCACACAATCACAATCACACAATCAAGGCCACACAATGACGATCACACAATGACCATCACACAATCTCGACCACACAATCACGATCACACAATCACGATCACACAATCACGTTCACACAATCACAAACACACAGTCGCGATCACTCGATCACGATCACACAATCACGATCACACAGTCACGATCGCACTATCACGATCACACAATCACGATCACACAATCACGATCACACAATCACGATCACACAATCACCATCACACAATCACGATCACACAATCACGATCACACAATCACGATCACACAATCACCATCACACAATCACAATCACACAATCAAGGTCACACAATGACGATCACACAATCACCATCACACAACCACGACCACACAATCACGATCACACAATCACGCTCACGCAATCACGATCACACAATCACGACCACACAATCACGATCACACAATCACGATCACACAATCACAAACACACAGTCGCGATCACACTATCACGATCACACAATCACAGTCACACAATCACAATCACACAATCACAATCACAATCACGATCACACAGTCACGAACACACCATCACGATCACACAATCAAGGTCACACAATGACGATCACACAATCACCATCACACAATCACGATCACTCAATCACAATCACACAATCACAAACACACAGTCGCGATCACACGATCACGATCGCACGACCACGATCACACGATCACGATCACACAATCACAATCACACAATCAAGGCCACACAATGACGATCACACAATCACCATCACACAATCTCGACCACACAATCACGATCACACAATCACGATCACACAATCACGTTCACACAATCGCAAACACACAGTCGCGATCACTCGATCACGATCACACAATCACGATCACACAGTCCCGATCACACAATCACAATCGCACAGTCACGATCACACAATCACGATCACACAATCACGATCACACAATCACCATCACACAATCACGATCACACAATCACGATCACACAATCACGATCACACAATCACCATCACACAATCACAATCACACAATCAAGGTCACACAATGGCGATCACACAATCACCATCACACAACCACGACCACACAATCACGACCACACAATCACGCTCACGCAATCACGATCACACAATCACGACCACACAATCACGATCACACAATCACGATCACACAATCACGATCACACAATCACAGTCACACAATCACAATCACACAATCACAATCACAATCACGATCACACAGTCACGAATACACCATCACGATCACACAATCAAGATCACACAATGACGATCACACCATCACCATCACACAATCACGACCACACAATCACGATCACACAATTACAATCACACAATCACAATATCACAATCGCAATCACACAATCACAATATCACAATCAGACAATCACACAATCACACAATCACACAATCACGATCACACTATCACGATCACACAATCACGATCACACAATCACGTTCACACAATCACAAACACACAGTCGCGATCACTCGATCACGATCACACGATCACGATCACACAATCACAATCACACAATCAAGGTCACACAATGACGATCACACCATCACCATCACACAATCACGACCACACAATCACGATCACACAATCACAATCACACAATCACAATATCACAATCGCAATCACACAATCACAATATCACAATCAGGCAATCACACAATCACACAATCACACAATCACGATCACACTATCACGATCACACAACCACGATCACACAATCACGATCACACAATCACGATCACACTATCACGATCACACTATCACGATCACACAATCACAGTCACACAATCACAATCACACAATCACAATCACAATCACGATCACACAGTCATGATCACACCATCACGATCACACGATCACGATCACACGATCACGATCACACGATCACGATCACACGATCACGATCACACAATCACAATCACACAATCGTTATCACACAATCACGATCACACAATCACCATCCCACAATCACCATCACACAATCACCATCACACAATCACCATCACACAATCACGATCACACAATCACAATCTCACAATCACAATCACACAATCACAATCACACAATCACAATCATACAATCACAATTACACAATCACAATCACACAATCACAATCCCACAATCACAATCCCACAATCACAATCCCACAATCACAATCCCACAATCACAATCCCGCAATCACACAATCACACAGTCACAATCCCACAATCACGATCACACAATCACGATCACACAATCACGATCACACAATCACGTTCACACAATCACAAACACAGAGTCGCTATCACACGATCACGATCACACAACCACGATCACACAGTCACGATCACACAATCACGATCACACAATCACCATCCCACAATCACCATCACACAATCACCATCACACAATCACCATCACACAATCACGATCACACAATCACAATCTCACAATCACAATCACACAATCACAATCACACAATCACAATCATACAATCACAATCACACAATCACGATCACACAATCACGATCACACAATAACAATCACACAATCACAAACACACAGTCGCGATCACACGATCACGATCACACGATCACGATCACACAATCACAATCACACAATCAAGGTCACACAATCACGATCACACCATCACCATCACACAATCACGACCACACAATCACGATCACACAATCACGATCACAAAATCACGTTCACACAATCACAAACACACAGTCGCGATCACTCGATCACGATCACACAATCACGATCACACAGTCACGATCACACAATCAGAATCACACAATCACAATATCACAATCGCAATCACACAATCACAATAACACAATCAGACAATCACACAATCACACAATCACACAATCACACAATCACGATCAGACTATCACGATCACACAATCACGATCACACAATCACGATCACACAATCACGATCACACTATCACGATCAGACAATCACAGTCACACAGTCACAATCACACAATCACAATCACAATCACGATCACACAGTCACGATCACACCATCACGATCACACGATCACGATCACACAATCACAATCACACAATCGTTATCACACAATCACGATCACACAATCACCATCCCACAATCACCATCACACAATCACCATCACACAATCACGATCACACTATCACGATCACACAATCACGATCACACAATCACAATCACGCAATCACAATCCCACAATCACAATCACACAATCACAATCATACAATCACAATCACACAATCACAATCACACAATCACAATCACACAATCACAAACACACAGTCGCGATCACACGACCACGATCACACGATCACGATCACACAATCACAATCACACAATCAAGGTCACACAATGACGATCACACCATCACCATCCCACAATCACCATCACACAATCACCATCTCACAATCACGACCACACAATCACGATCACACAATCACGTTCACACAATCACAAACAGTCACTCGCGATCACTCGATCACGATCACACAATCACGATCACACAGTCAAGATCACACAATCACAATCACACAATCACAATATCACAATCAGACAATCACACAATCACACAATCACGATCACACTATCACGATCACACAATCACGATCACACAATCACGATCACACAATCACGATCACACAATCACAATCACGCAATCACAATCACACAATCACAATGACACAATCACAATCATGCAATCACAATCACACAATCACAATCTCACAATCACAATCACACAATCACAATCACACAATCACAATCACACAATCACAATCACACAATCACAATCACACAATCACAATCACACAATCACAATCACACAATCACAATCACACAATCACAATCACACAATCACAATCACACAATCACAATCCCACAATCACAATCCCACAATCACACTCCCACTAATCCAACAATCACAATACACAGTCACATCACTATCCCACACAATCACAATCCCACAATCGATCACACAATCACACGATCACACAACTACAATCACATCACACAATCACAATCACATACTTCACAATCACACAATCACGATCCACTAATCCGATCACACAACTCACATCAACACAGATCACACATACACGATCACACAATCACGATCACACAATCACAATCACACAATCACCATCACACAATCACGATCACACAATCGCGATCACACAATCACGATCACACTATCACGATCACACTATCACGATCACACAATCACAGTCACAGAATCACAATCACACAATCACAATCACAATCACGATCACACAGTCACAATCACACAATCAGAGACACACAATCACAATCACACAACCACAATCACACAATCACACAGTCACAATCCCACAATCACGATCACACAATCACGACCACACATTCACGGTCACACAATCACAATCACACAATCACAATCACACAATCACAATAACACAATCAGACAATCACACAGTCACACAATCACGATCACACAATCACGATCACACAATCACGATCACACAATCGCGATCACACAATCACGATCACACAATCACGATCACACAATCACAATCACACAATCACAATCACACAATCAAGATCACACAATCACAATCACACAATCAAGGTCACACAATGACGATCACACAATCACCATCACACAATCACGATCACACAATCACAATCACACAATCACGATCACACAATCATGATCACACAATCACGATCACACAACCACGATCACACAATCACGATCACACAATCACGATCACACAATCACCATCACACAATCACCATCACACAATCACAATCACACAATCAAGGTCACGCAATGACGATCACACAATCACCATCACACAATCACGACCACTCAATCACAATCACACAATCACGATCACACAATCATGATCACACAATCACGATCACACTATCACGATCACACAATCACGTTCACACAATCACAAATACACAGTCGCGATCACTCGATCACGATCACACGATCACGATCACACAATCACAATCACACAATCAAGGTCACACAATGACGATCACACCATCACCATCACACAATCACGACCACACAATCACGATCACACAATCACAATCACACAATCACAATATCACAATCGCAATCACACAATCACAATATCACAATCAGGCAATCACACAATCACACAATCACACAATCACGATCACACTATCACGATCACACAACCACGATCACACAATCACGATCACACAATCACGATCACACTATCACGATCACACTATCACGATCACACAATCACAGTCACACAATCACAATCACACAATCACAATCACAATCACGATCACACAATCATGATCACACCATCACGATCACACGATCACGATCACACAATCACCATCACACAATCACGATCACACAATCACAATCTCACAATCACAATCACACAATCACAATCACACAATCACAATCCCACAATCACACAATCACACAGTCACAATCCCACAATCACGATCACACAATCACGATCACACAATCACGATCACACAATCACGTTCACACAATCACAAACACAGAGTCGCTATCACACGATCACGATCGCACAACCACGATCACACAGTCACGATCACACAATCACGATCACACAGTCACGATCACACAATCAGAGTCACACAATCACAATCACACAATCACAATAACACAATCAGACAATCACACAATCACACAATCACACAATCACGATCACACAATCATGATCACACAATCACGATCACACAATCACGATCACACAATCACGATCACACAATCACGATCACACAATCACAATCACGCAATCACAATCACACAATCACAATGACACAATCACAATCATGCAATCACAATCACACAATCACAATCTCACAATCACAATCACACAATCACAATCACACAATCACAATCACACAATCACAATCACACAATCACAATCACACAATCACAATCACACAATCACAATCACACAATCACAATCCCACAATCACAATCCCACAATCACAATCCCACAATCACACAATCACACAGTCACAATCCCACAATCACAATCACACAATCACAATCACACAATCACAATCACACAATCACGATCACACAATCACGATCACACAATCACGATCACACAATCACGATCACACAATCACGATCACACAATCACAATCACACAATCACAAACACACAGTCGCGATCACACGATCACGATCACACGACCACGATCACACGATCACGATCACACAATCACAATCACACAATCAAGGCCACACAATGACGATCACACAATGACCATCACACAATCTCGACCACACAATCACGATCACACAATCACGATCACACAATCACGTTCACACAATCACAAACACACAGTCGCGATCACTCGATCACGATCACACAATCACGATCACACAGTCACGATCGCACTATCACGATCACACAATCACGATCACACAATCACGATCACACAATCACGATCACGCAATCACCATCACACAATCACGATCACACAATCACGATCACACAATCACGATCACACAATCACCATCACACAATCACAATCACACAATCAAGGTCACACAATGACGATCACACAATCACCATCACACAACCACGACCACACAATCACGATCACACAATCACGCTCACGCAATCACGATCACACAATCACGACCACACAATCACGATCACACAATCACGATCACACAATCACAAACACACAGTCGCGATCACACTATCACGATCACACAATCACAGTCACACAATCACAATCACACAATCACAATCACAATCACGATCACACAGTCACGAACACACCATCACGATCACACAATCAAGGTCACACAATGACGATCACACAATCACCATCACACAATCACGATCACTCAATCACAATCACACAATCACAAACACACAGTCGCGATCACACGATCACGATCGCACGACCACGATCACACGATCACGATCACACAATCACAATCACACAATCAAGGCCACACAATGACGATCACACAATCACCATCACACAATCTCGACCACACAATCACGATCACACAATCACGATCACACAATCACGTTCACACAATCACAATATCACAATCGCAATCACACAATCACAATATCACAATCAGGCAATCACACAATCACACAATCACACAATCACGATCACACTATCACGATCACACAACCACGATCACACAATCACGATCACACAATCACGATCACACTATCACGATCACACTATCACGATCACACAATCACAGTCACACAATCACAATCACACAATCACAATCACAATCACGATCACACAATCATGATCACACCATCACGATCACACGATCACGATCACACAATCACCATCACACAATCACGATCACACAATCACAATCTCACAATCACAATCACACAATCACAATCACACAATCACAATCCCACAATCACACAATCACACAGTCACAATCCCACAATCACGATCACACAATCACGATCACACAATCACGATCACACAATCACGTTCACACAATCACAAACACAGAGTCGCTATCACACGATCACGATCGCACAACCACGATCACACAGTCACGATCACACAATCACGATCACACAGTCACGATCACACAATCAGAGTCACACAATCACAATCACACAATCACAATAACACAATCAGACAATCACACAATCACACAATCACACAATCACGATCACACAATCATGATCACACAATCACGATCACACAATCACGATCACACAATCACGATCACACAATCACGATCACACAATCACAATCACGCAATCACAATCACACAATCACAATGACACAATCACAATCATGCAATCACAATCACACAATCACAATCTCACAATCACAATCACACAATCACAATCACACAATCACAATCACACAATCACAATCACACAATCACAATCACACAATCACAATCACACAATCACAATCACACAATCACAATCCCACAATCACAATCCCACAATCACAATCCCACAATCACAATCCCACAATCACACAATCACACAGTCACAATCCCACAATCACAATCACACAATCACAATCACACAATCACAATCACACAATCACGATCACACAATCACGATCACACAATCACGATCACACAATCACGATCACACAATCACGATCACACAATCACAATCACACAATCACAAACACACAGTCGCGATCACACGATCACGATCACACGACCACGATCACACGATCACGATCACACAATCACAATCACACAATCAAGGCCACACAATGACGATCACACAATGACCATCACACAATCTCGACCACACAATCACGATCACACAATCACGATCACACAATCACGTTCACACAATCACAAACACACAGTCGCGATCACTCGATCACGATCACACAATCACGATCACACAGTCACGATCGCACTATCACGATCACACAATCACGATCACACAATCACGATCACACAATCACGATCACACAATCACCATCACACAATCACGATCACACAATCACGATCACACAATCACGATCACACAATCACCATCACACAATCACAATCACACAATCAAGGTCACACAATGACGATCACACAATCACCATCACACAACCACGACCACACAATCACGATCACACAATCACGCTCGCGCAATCACGATCACACAATCACGACCACACAATCACGATCACACAATCACGATCACACAATCACAAACACACAGTCGCGATCACACTATCACGATCACACAATCACAGTCACACAATCACAATCACACAATCACAATCACAATCACGATCACACAGTCACGAACACACCATCACGATCACACAATCAAGGTCACACAATGACGATCACACAATCACCATCACACAATCACGATCACTCAATCACAATCACACAATCACAAACACACAGTCGCGATCACACGATCACGATCGCACGACCACGATCACACGATCACGATCACACAATCACAATCACACAATCAAGGCCACACAATGACGATCACACAATCACCATCACACAATCACGATCAGACAATCACAATCACACAATCACGATCACACAATCACGATCACACAATCACAATCACACAATCACAAACACACAATCGCGAACACACGATCACGATCACACGATCACGATCACACAATCACAATCACACAATCAAGGTCACACAATGACGATCACACCATCAATATCACACAATCACGACCACACAATCACGATCACACAATTACGATCACACAATCACGTTCACACAATCACAAACACACAGTCGCGATCACTCGATCACGATCACACGATGAAGATCACACAATCACAATCACACAATCAAGATCACACAATGACGATCACACCATCACCATCACACAATCACGACCACACAATCACGATCACACAATTACAATCACACAATCACAATATCACAATCGCAATCACACAATCACAATATCACAATCAGACAATCACACAATCACACAATCACACAATCACGATCACACTATCACGATCACACAACCACGATCACACAATCACGATCACACAATCACGATCACACTATCACGATCAGACTATCACGATCACACAATCACAGTCACACAATCACAATCACACAATCACAATCACAATCACGATCACACAGTCATGATCACACCATCACGATCACACGATCACGATCACACGATCACGATCACACAATCACAATCACACAATCGTTATCACACAATCACGATCACACAATCACCATCCCACAATCACCATCACACAATCACCATCACACAATCACCATCACACAATCACGATCACACAATCACAATCTCACAATCACAATCACACAATCACAATCACACAATCACAATCATACAATCACAATTACACAATCACAATCACACAATCACAATCCCACAATCACAATCCCACAATCACAATCCCACAATCACAATCCCACAATCACAATCCCGCAATCACACAATCACACAGTCACAATCCCACAATCACGATCACACAATCACGATCACACAATCACGATCACACAATCACGTTCACACAATCACAAACACAGAGTCGCTATCACACGATCACGATCACACAACCACGATCACACAGTCACGATCACACAATCACGATCACACAATCACCATCCCACAATCACCATCACACAATCACCATCACACAATCACCATCACACAATCACGATCACACAATCACAATCTCACAATCACAATCACACAATCACAATCACACAATCACAATCATACAATCACAATCACACAATCACGATCACACAATCACGATCACACAATAACAATCACACAATCACAAACACACAGTCGCGATCACACGATCACGATCACACGATCACGATCACACAATCACAATCACACAATCAAGGTCACACAATCACGATCACACCATCACCATCACACAATCACGACCACACAATCACGATCACACAATCACTATCACACAATCACGTTCACACAATCACAAACACACAGTCGCGATCACTCGATCACGATCACACAATCACGATCACACAGTCACGATCACACAATCAGAATCACACAATCACAATATCACAATCGCAATCACACAATCACAATAACACAATCAGACAATCACACAATCACACAATCACACAATCACACAATCACGATCAGACTATCACGATCACACAATCACGATCACACAATCACGATCACACAATCACGATCACACTATCACGATCAGACAATCACAGTCACACAGTCACAATCACACAATCACAATCACAATCACGATCACACAGTCACGATCACACCATCACGATCACACGATCACGATCACACAATCACAATCACACAATCGTTATCACACAATCACGATCACACAATCACCATCCCACAATCACCATCACACAATCACCATCACACAATCACGATCACACTATCACGATCACACAATCACGATCACACAATCACAATCACGCAATCACAATCCCACAATCACAATCACACAATCACAATCATACAATCACAATCACACAATCACAATCACACAATCACAATCACACAATCACAAACACACAGTCGCGATCACACGACCACGATCACACGATCACGATCACACAATCACAATCACACAATCAAGGTCACACAATGACGATCACACCATCACCATCCCACAATCACCATCACACAATCACCATCACACAATCACGACCACACAATCACGATCACACAATCACGTTCACACAATCACAAACACTCACTCGCGATCACTCGATCACGATCACACAATCACGATCACACAGTCAAGATCACACAATCACAATCACACAATCACAATATCACAATCAGACAATCACACAATCACACAATCACGATCACACTATCACGATCACACAATCACGATCACACAATCACGATCACACAATCACGATCACACAATCACGATCATACAATCACAATCACGCAATCACAATCACACAATCACAATGACACAATCACAATCATGCAATCACAATCACACAATCACAATCTCACAATCACAATCACACAATCACAATCACACAATCACAATCACACAATCACAATCACAATCACACAATCACAATCACACAATCACAATCACACAATCACAATCACACAATCACAATCCCACAATCACAATCCCACAATCACAATCCCACAATCACACAATCACACAGTCACAATCCCACAATCCCGATCACACAATCACGATCACACAATCACAATCACACAATCACAATCACACAATCATACTGTCACAATCCTACAATCACGATCACATAATCACGATCACACAGTCACGATCACACGATCGTGATCACACAATAACAATCACACAATCACAATCACACAATCACGAGCACACAATCACGATCACACAATCACCATCACACAATCACGATCACACAATCGCGATCACACAATCACGATCACACTATCACGATCACACAATCACAGTCACAGAATCACAATCACACAATCACAATCACAATCACGATCACACAGTCACAATCACACAATCAGAGACACACAATCACAATCACACAACCACAATCACACAATCACACAGTCACAATCCCACAATCACGATCACACAATCACGACCACACATTCACGGTCACACAATCACAATCACACAATCACAATCACACAATCACAATCACACAATCACAATCACACAATCACAATAACACAATCAGACAATCACACAGTCACACAATCACGATCACACAATCACGATCACACAATCACGATCACACAATCGCGATCACACAATCACGATCACACAATCACGATCACACAATCACAATCACACAATCACAATCACACAATCAAAATCACACAATCACAATCACACAATCAAGGTCACACAATGACGATCACACAATCACCATCACACAATCACGATCACACAATCACAATCACACAATCACGATCACACAATCATGATCACACAATCACGATCACACAACCACGATCACACAATCACGATCACACAATCACGATCACACAATCACCATCACACAATCACCATCACACAATCACAATCACACAATCAAGGTCACGCAATGACGATCACACAATCACCATCACACAATCACGACCACTCAATCACAATCACACAATCACGATCACACAATCATGATCACACAATCACGATCACACTATCACGATCACACAATCACGTTCACACAATCACAAATACACAGTCGCGATCACTCGATCACGATCACACGATCACGATCACACAATCACAATCACACAATCAAGGTCACACAATGACGATCACACCATCACCATCACACAATCACGACCACACCATCACGATCACACAATCACAATCACACAATCACAATATCACAATCGCAATCACACAATCACAATATCACAATCAGGCAATCACACAATCACACAATCACACAATCACGATCACACTATCACGATCACACAACCACGATCACACAATCACGATCACACAATCACGATCACACTATCACGATCACACTATCACGATCACACAATCACAGTCACACAATCACAATCACACAATCACAATCACAATCACGATCACACAGTCATGATCACACCATCACGATCACACGATCACGATCACACAATCACCATCACACAATCACGATCACACAATCACAATCTCACAATCACAATCACACAATCACAATCACACAATCACAATCCCACAATCACACAATCACACAGTCACAATCCCACAATCACGATCACACAATCACGATCACACAATCACGATCACACAATCACGTTCACACAATCACAAACACAGAGTCGCTATCACACGATCACGATCGCACAACCACGATCACACAGTCACGATCACACAATCACGATCACACAGTCACGATCACACAATCAGAGTCACACAATCACAATCACACAATCACAATAACACAATCAGACAATCACACAATCACACAATCACACAATCACGATCACACAATCATGATCACACAATCACGATCACACAATCACGATCACACAATCACAGTCACACAATCACAATCACACAATCACAATTACACAAACACGATCACACAATCACGATCACACAATCACGATCACACAATCACACAATCACACAATCACAATCACACAATCACACAGTCACAATCCCACAATCACGATCACACAATCACGATCACACAGTTACGATCACACAATCACGATCACACAATCACGATCGCACAGTCACGATCACACGATCACGATCACACAATCACAATCACACAATCACAATCACACAATCACGATCACACAGTCACCATCACACAATCACCATCACACAATCACGATCACACAATCAAGGTCACACAATGACGATCACACAATCACCATCACACAATCACGATTACACAATCACAATCACACAATCACGATCACACAATCACGATCACACAATCACAATCACGCAATCACGATCACACAATCACGACCACACAATCGCGATCACACAATCACAATCACACAATCACAAACACACAGTCGCGATCACACTATCACGATCACTCAATCACAATCACACAATCACGATCACACAATCACGATCACACAATCACGATCACACAATCACGATCACACAATCACGATCACACAATCACGATCACACAATCACGATCACACAATCACCATCACACAATCACCATCACACAATCACAATCACACAATCAAGGTCACACAATGACGATCACACAATCACCATCACACAATCACGACCACTCAATCACGATCACACAATCACGATCACACAATCACAATCACACAATCACAAACACACAGTCGCGATCACACGATCACGATCACACGACCACGATCACACGATCACGATCACACAATCACAATCACACAATCAAGGCCACACAATGACGATCACACAATCACCATCACACAATCTCGACCACACAATCACGATCACACAATCACGATCACACAATCACGTTCACACAATCACAAACACACAGTCGCGATCACTCGATCACGATCACACAATCACGATCACACAGTCACGATCGCACAATCACGATCACACAATCACGATCACACAATCACGATCACACAATCACGATCACACAATCACCATCACACAATCACGATCACACAATCACGATCACACAATCACCATCACACAATCACCATCACACAATCACGATCACACTATCACGATCACACAATCACAATCACGCAATCACAATCCCACAATCACAATCACACAATCACAATCATACAATCACAATCACACAATCACAATCTCACAATCACAATCACACAATCACAATCACACAATCACAAACACACAGTCGCGATCACACGACCACGATCACACGATCACGATCACACAATCACAATCACACAATCAAGGTCACACAATGACGATCACACCATCACCATCCCACAATCACCATCACACAATCACCATCACACAATCACCATCACACAATCACGACCACACAATCACGATCACACAATCACGATCACACAATCACGTTCACACAATCACAAACACACACTCGCGATCACTCGATCACGATCACACAATCACGATCACACAGTCAAGATCACACAATCACAATCACACAATCACAATATCACAATCAGACAATCACACAATCACACAATCACGATCACACTATCACGATCACACAATCACGATCACACAATCACGATCACACAATCACGATCACACAATCACAATCACGCAATCACAATCACACAATCACAATGACACAATCACAATCATGCAATCACAATCACACAATCACAATCTCAC
This sequence comes from Megachile rotundata, assembly GCF_050947335.1. Taxonomy (NCBI): domain Eukaryota; kingdom Metazoa; phylum Arthropoda; class Insecta; order Hymenoptera; family Megachilidae; genus Megachile; species Megachile rotundata. The sequence continues at coordinate 1,005,556 of NC_134993.1, forward strand.
AATCACAATCACACAATCACAATCACACAATCACAATCACACAATCACAATCACACAATCACAATCACACAATCACAATCACACAATCACAATCACACAATCACAATCACACAATCACAATCCCACAATCACAATCCCACAATCACAATCCCACAATCACAATCCCACAATCACACAATCACACAGTCACAATCCCACAATCACAATCACACAATCACAATCACACAATCACAATCACACAATCACGATCACACAATCACGATCACACAATCACGATCACACAATCACGATCACACAATCACGATCACACAATCACAATCACACAATCACAAACACACAGTCGCGATCACACGATCACGATCACACGACCACGATCACACGATCACGATCACACAATCACAATCACACAATCAAGGCCACACAATGACGATCACACAATGACCATCACACAATCTCGACCACACAATCACGATCACACAATCACGATCACACAATCACGTTCACACAATCACAAACACACAGTCGCGATCACTCGATCACGATCACACAATCACGATCACACAGTCACGATCGCACTATCACGATCACACAATCACGATCACACAATCACGATCACACAATCACGATCACACAATCACCATCACACAATCACGATCACACAATCACGATCACACAATCACGATCACACAATCACCATCACACAATCACAATCACACAATCAAGGTCACACAATGACGATCACACAATCACCATCACACAACCACGACCACACAATCACGATCACACAATCACGCTCACGCAATCACGATCACACAATCACGACCACACAATCACGATCACACAATCACGATCACACAATCACAAACACACAGTCGCGATCACACTATCACGATCACACAATCACAGTCACACAATCACAATCACACAATCACAATCACAATCACGATCACACAGTCACGAACACACCATCACGATCACACAATCAAGGTCACACAATGACGATCACACAATCACCATCACACAATCACGATCACTCAATCACAATCACACAATCACAAACACACAGTCGCGATCACACGATCACGATCGCACGACCACGATCACACGATCACGATCACACAATCACAATCACACAATCAAGGCCACACAATGACGATCACACAATCACCATCACACAATCTCGACCACACAATCACGATCACACAATCACGATCACACAATCACGTTCACACAATCACAAACACACAGTCGCGATCACTCGATCACGATCACACAATCACGATCACACAGTCCCGATCACACAATCACAATCGCACAGTCACGATCACACAATCACGATCACACAATCACGATCACACAATCACGATCACACAATCACCATCACACAATCACGATCACACAATCACGATCACACAATCACGATCACACAATCACGATCACACAATCACCATCACACAATCACAATCACACAATCAAGGTCACACAATGACGATCACACAATCACCATCACACAACCACGACCACACAATCACGACCACACAATCACGCTCACGCAATCACGATCACACAATCACGACCACACAATCACGATCACACAATCACGATCACACAATCACGATCACACAATCACAAACACACAGTCGCGATCACACTATCACGATCACACAATCACAGTCACACAATCACAATCACACAATCACAATCACAATCACGATCACACAGTCACGAATACACCATCACGATCACACAATCAAGGTCACACAATGACGATCACACAATCACCATCACACAACCACGATCAGACAATCACAATCACACAATCACGATCACACAATCACGATCACACAATCACAATCACACAATCACAAACACACAATCGCGATCACACGATCACGATCACACGATCACGATCACACAATCACAATCACACAATCAAGGTCACACAATGACGATCACACCATCAATATCACACAATCACGACCACACAATCACGATCACACAATTACGATCACACAATCACGTTCACACAATCACAAACACACAGTCGCGATCACTCGATCACGATCACACGATCAAGATCACACAATCACAATCACACAATCAAGATCACACAATGACGATCACACCATCACCATCACACAATCACGACCACACAATCACGATCACACAATTACAATCACACAATCACAATATCACAATCGCAATCACACAATCACAATATCACAATCAGACAATCACACAATCACACAATCACACAATCACGATCACACTATCACATTCACACAATCACGATCACACAATCACGATCACACAATCACGATCACACTATCACGATCACACTATCACGATCACACAATCACAGTCACACAATCACAATCACACAATCACAATCACAATCACGATCACACAGTCATGATCACACCATCACGATCACACGATCACGATCACACGATCACGATCACACAATCACAATCACACAATCGTTATCACACAATCACGATCACACAATCACCATCCCACAATCACCATCACACAATCACCATCACACAATCACCATCACACAATCACGATCACACAATCACAATCTCACAATCACAATCACACAATCACAATCACACAATCACAATCATACAATCACAATTACACAATCACAATCACACAATCACAATCCCACAATCACAATCCCACAATCACAATCCCACAATCACAATCCCACAATCACAATCCCGCAATCACACAATCACACAGTCACAATCCCACAATCACGATCACACAATCACGATCACACAATCACGATCACACAATCACGTTCACACAATCACAAACACAGAGTCGCTATCACACGACCACGATCACACAACCACGATCACACAGTCACGATCACACAATCACGATCACACAATCACCATCCCACAATCACCATCACACAATCACCATCACACAATCACCATCACACAATCACGATCACACAATCACAATCTCACAATCACAATCACACAATCACAATCACACAATCACAATCATACAATCACAATCACACAATCACGATCACACAATCACGATCACACAATAACAATCACACAATCACAAACACACAGTCGCGATCACACGATCACGATCACACGATCACGATCACACAATCACAATCACACAATCAAGGTCACACAATGACGATCACACCATCACCATCACACAATCACGACCACACAATCACGATCACACAATCACGATCACACAATCACGTTCACACAATCACAAACACACAGTCGCGATCACTCGATCACGATCACACAATCACGATCACACAGTCACGATCACACAATCACAATCACACAATCACAATATCACAATCGCAATCACACAATCACAATAACACAATCAGACAATCACACAATCACACAATCACACAATCACACAATCACGATCAGACTATCACGATCACACAATCACGATCACACAATCACGATCACACAATCACGATCACACTATCACGGTCAGACAATCACAGTCACACAGTCACAATCACACAATCACAATCACAATCACGATCACACAGTCACGATCACACCATCACGATCACACGATCACGATCACACAATCACAATCACACAATCGTTATCACACAATCACGATCACACAATCACCATCCCACAATCACCATCACACAATCACCATCACACAATCACGATCACACTATCACGATCACACAATCACGATCACACAATCACAATCACGCAATCACAATCCCACAATCACAATCACACAATCACAATCATACAATCACAATCACACAATCACAATCACACAATCACAAACACACAGTCGCGATCACACGACCACGATCACACGATCACGATCACACAATCACAATCACACAATCAAGGTCACACAATGACGATCACACCATCACCATCCCACAATCACCATCACACAATCACCATCACACAATCACGACCACACAATCACGATCACACAATCACGTTCACACAATCACAAACACTCACTCGCGATCACTCGATCACGATCACACAATCACGATCACACAGTCAAGATCACACAATCACAATCACACAATCACAATATCACAATCAGACAATCACACAATCACACAATCACGATCACACTATCACGATCACACAATCACGATCACACAATCACGATCACACAATCACGATCACACAATCACAATCACGCAATCACAATCACACAATCACAATGCCACAATCACAATCATGCAATCACAATCACACAATCACAATCTCACAATCACAATCACACAATCACAATCACACAATCACAATCACACAATCACAATCACACAATCACAATCACACAATCACAATCACACAATCACAATCACACAATCACAATCACACAATCACAATCCCACAATCACAATCCCACAATCACAATCCCACAATCACAATCCCACAATCACACAATCACACAGTCACAATCCCACAATCCCGATCACACAATCACGATCACACAATCACAATCACACAATCACAATCACACAATCATACTGTCACAATCCTACAATCACGATCACATAATCACGATCACACAGTCACGATCACACGATCGTGATCACACAATCACCATCACACAATCACCATCACACAATCACAATCACACAATCAAGGTCACGCAATGACGATCACACAATCACCATCACACAATCACGACCACTCAATCACAATCACACAATCACGATCACACAATCATGTTCACACAATCACGATCACACTATCACGATCACACAATCACGATCACACAATCACGTTCACACAATCACAAATACACAGTCGCGATCACTCGATCACGATCACACGATCACGATCACACAATCACAATCACACAATCAAGGTCACACAATGACGATCACACCATCACCATCACACAATCACGACCACACAATCACGATCACACAATCACAATCACACAATCACAATATCACAATCGCAATCACACAATCACAATATCACAATCAGGCAATCACACAATCACACAATCACACAATCACGATCACACTATCACGATCACACAACCACGATCACACAATCACGATCACACAATCACGATCACACTATCACGATCACACTATCACGATCACACAATCACAGTCACACAATCACAATCACACAATCACAATCACAATCACGATCACACAGTCATGATCACACCATCACGATCACACGATCACGATCACACAATCACCATCACACAATCACGATCACACAATCACAATCTCACAATCACAATCACACAATCACAATCACACAATCACAATCCCACAATCACACAATCACACAGTCACAATCCCACAATCACGATCACACAATCACGATCACACAATCACGTTCACACAATCACAAACACAGAGTCGCTATCACACGATCACGATCGCACAACCACGATCACACAGTCACGATCACACAATCACGATCACACAGTCACGATCACACAATCAGAGTCACACAATCACAATCACACAATAACAATAACACAATCAGACAATCACACAATCACACAATCACACAATCACGATCACACAATCATGATCACACAATCACGATCACACAATCACGATCACACAATCACGATCACACAATCACAGTCACACAATCACAATCACACAATCACAATTACACAAACACGATCACACAATCACGATCACACAATCACGATCACACAATCACGATCACACAATCACACAATCACACAATCACAATCACACAATCACACAGTCACAATCCCACAATCACGATCACACAATCACGATCACACAGTTACGATCACACAATCACGATCACACAATCACAGTCACACAATCACAATCACACAGTCACAATCACAATCACGATCACACAAACACGATCACACAATCACGATCACACAATCACGATCACACAATCACGATCACACAATCACCATCACACAATCACCATCACACAATCACCGTCACACAATCTCGACCACACAATCACGATCACACAATCACGATCACACAATCACGTTCACACAAACGCAAACACACAGTCGCGATCACTCGATCACGATCACACAATCACGATCACACAATCACAATCACACAATCACAAACACACAGTCGCGATCACACGATCACGATCACACGATCACGATCACACAATCACGATCACACAATCATGTTCACACAATCACGATCACACTATCACGATCACACAATCACGATCACACAATCACGTTCACACAATCACAAATACACAGTCGCGATCACTCGATCACGATCACACGATCACGATCACACAATCACAATCACACAATCAAGGTCACACAATGACGATCACACCATCACCATCACACAATCACGACCACACAATCACGATCACACAATCACAATCACACAATCACAATATCACAATCGCAATCACACAATCACAATATCACAATCAGGCAATCACACAATCACACAATCACACAATCACGATCACACTATCACGATCACACAACCACGATCGCACAATCACGATCACACAATCACGATCACACTATCACGATCACACTATCACGATCACACAATCACAGTCACACAATCACAATCACACAATCACAATCACAATCACGATCACACAGTCATGATCACACCATCACGATCACACGATCACGATCACACAATCACCATCACACAATCACGATCACACAATCACAATCTCACAATCACAATCACACAATCACAATCACACAATCACAATCCCACAATCACACAATCACACAGTCACAATCCCACAATCACGATCACACAATCACGATCACACAATCACGTTCACACAATCACAAACACAGAGTCGCTATCACACGATCACGATCGCACAACCACGATCACACAGTCACGATCACACAATCACGATCACACAGTCACGATCACACAATCAGAGTCACACAATCACAATCACACAATAACAATAACACAATCAGACAATCACACAATCACACAATCACACAATCACGATCACACAATCATGATCACACAATCACGATCACACAATCACGATCACACAATCACGATCACACAATCACAGTCACACAATCACAATCACACAATCACAATTACACAAACACGATCACACAATCACGATCACACAATCACGATCACACAATCACGATCACACAATCACACAATCACACAATCACAATCACACAATCACACAGTCACAATCCCACAATCACGATCACACAATCACGATCACACAGTTACGATCACACAATCACGATCACACAATCACAGTCACACAATCACAATCACACAGTCACAATCACAATCACGATCACACAAACACGATCACACAATCACGATCACACAATCACGATCACACAATCACGATCACACAATCACCATCACACAATCACCATCACACAATCACAATCACACAATCAAGGTCACACAATGACGATCACACAATCACCATCACACAATCACGACCACTCAATCACGATCACACAATCTCGATCACACAATCACGATCACGCAAACACGATCACACAATCACTATCACACAATCACTATCACACAATCACGATCACACAATTACGATCACACAATCACAATCAGGCAGTCACACTATCACAATCACAATCACAATCACAATCACAATCACAATCACACAATCACAATCCCACAATCACAATCACACAATCACAGTCACACAATCACACAGACACAGTCCCACAATCACGATCACACAATCACGATCGCACAGTCACGATCACACGATCACGATCACACAATCACAATCACACAATCACAATCACACAATCACGATCACACAGTCACCATCGCACAATCACCATCACACAATCACGATCACACAATCAAGGTCACACAATGACGATCACACAATCACCATCACACAATCACGATTACACAATCACAATCACACAATCACGATCACACAATCACGATCACACAATCACAATCACGCAATCACGATCACACAATCACGACCACACAATCGCGATCACACAATCACAATCACACAATCACAAACACACAGTCGCGATCACACTATCACGATCACTCAATCACAATCACACAATCACGATCACACAATCACGATCACACAATCACGATCACACAATCACGATCACACAATCACGATCACACAATCACGATCACACAATCACGATCACACAATCACGATCACACAATCACAATCACACAATCACAATCACACACTCAAAATCACACAATCACAATCACACAATCAAGGTCGCACAATGACGATCACACAATCACCGTCACACAATCTCGACCACACAATCACGATCACACAATCACGATCACACAATCACGTTCACACAATCGCAAACACACAGTCGCGATCACTCGATCACGATCACACAATCACGATCACACAATCACAATCACACAATCACAAACACACAGTCGCGATCACACGATCACGATCACACGATCACGATCACACAATCACAATCACACAATCGCTATCACACAATCACGATCACACAATCACGATCACACAATCACAATCACACAATCACAATCACACGATCACAATCACACAATCAAGGTCACACAATGACGATCACACAATCACCATCACACAATCACGATCACACAGTCACAATCACACAATCACGATCACACAATCACGATCACACAATCACGATCACACAAACACGATCATACGATCACAATCACACAATCACAAACACACAGTCGCGATCACACGATCACGATCACACGATCACGATCACACGATCGCGATCACACGATCACGATCACACGATCACGATCACACAATCACAATCACACAACCAAGGTCACACAATGACGATCACACCATCACCATCACACAATCACGACCACACAATCACGATCACACAATCACGTTCACACAATCACAAACACTCACTCGCGATCACTCGATCACGATCACACAATCACGATCACACAGTCAAGATCACACAATCACAATCACACAATCACAATATCACAATCAGACAATCACACAATCACACAATCACGATCACACTATCACGATCACACAATCACGATCACACAATCACGATCACACAATCACAATCACACGATCACAATCACACAATCAAGGTCACACAATGACGATCACACAATCACCATCACACAATCACGATCACACAGTCACAATCACACAATCACGATCACACAATCACGATCACACAATCACGATCACACAAACACGATCATACGATCACAATCACACAATCACAAACACACAGTCGCGATCACACGATCACGATCACACGATCACGATCACACGATCGCGATCACACGATCACGATCACACGATCACGATCACACAATCACAATCACACAACCAAGGTCACACAATGACGATCACACCATCACCATCACACAATCACGACCACACAATCACGATCACACAATCACGTTCACACAATCACAAACACTCACTCGCGATCACTCGATCACGATCACACAATCACGATCACACAGTCAAGATCACACAATCACAATCACACAATCACAATCACACAATCACAATATCACAATCAGACAATCACACAATCACACAATCACGATCACACTATCACGATCACACAATCACGATCACACAATCACGATCACACAATCACGATCACACAATCACAATCACGCAATCACAATCACACAATCACAATGACACAATCACAATCATGCAATCACAATCACACAATCACAATCCCACAATCACAATCCCACAATCACACAATCACACAGTCACAATCCCACAATCCCGATCACACAATCACGATCACACAATCACAATCACACAATCACAATCACACAATCATACTGTCACAATCCTACAATCACGATCACATAATCACGATCACACAGTCACGATCACACGATCGTGATCACACAATAACAATCACACAATCACAATCACACAATCACGAGCACACAATCACGATCACACAATCACCATCACACAATCACGATCACACAATCGCGATCACACAATCACGATCACACTATCACGATCACACAATCACAGTCACAGAATCACAATCACACAATCACAATCACAATCACGATCACACAGTCACAATCACACAATCAGAGACACACAATCACAATCACACAACCACAATCACACAATCACACAGTCACAATCCCACAATCACGATCACACAATCACGACCACACATTCACGGTCACACAATCACAATCACACAATCACAATCACACAATCACAATAACACAATCAGACAATCACACAGTCACACAATCACGATCACACAATCACGATCACACAATCACGATCACACAATCGCGATCACACAATCACGATCACACAATCACGATCACACAATCACAATCACACAATCACAATCACACAATCAAAATCTCACAATCACAATCACACAATCAAGGTCACACAATGACGATCACACAATCACCATCACACAATCACGATCACACAATCACAATCACACAATCACGATCACACAATCATGATCACACAATCACGATCACACAACCACGATCACACAATCACGATCACACAATCACGATCACACAATCACCATCACACAATCACCATCACACAATCACAATCACACAATCAAGGTCACGCAATGACGATCACACAATCACCATCACACAATCACGACCACTCAATCACAATCACACAATCACGATCACACAATCATGATCACACAATCACGATCACACTATCACGATCACACAATCACGATCACACAATCACGTTCACACAATCACAAACACACAGTCGCGATCACTCGATCACGATCACACGATCACGATCACACAATCACAATCACGCAATCAAGGTCACACAATGACGATCACACCATCACCATCACACAATCACGACCACACAATCACGATCACACAATCACAATCACACAATCACAATATCACAATCGCAATCACACAATCACAATATCACAATCAGGCAATCACACAATCACACAATCACACAATCACGATCACACTATCACGATCACACAACCACGATCACACAATCACGATCACACAATCACGATCACACTATCACGATCACACAATCACAGTCACACAATCACAATCACACAATCACAATCACAATCACGATCACACAGTCATGATCACACCATCACGATCACACGATCTCGATCACACAATCATAATCACACAATCGTTATCACACAATCACGATCACACAATCACCATCCCACAATCACCATCACACAATCACCATCACACAATCACCATCACACAATCACGATCACACAATCACAATCTCACAATCACAATCACACAATCACAATCCCACAATCACACAATCACACAGTCACAATCCCACAATCACGATCACACAATCACGATCACACAATCACGATCACACAATCACGTTCACACAATCACAAACACAGAGTCGCTATCACACGATCACGATCACACAACCACGATCACACAGTCACGATCACACAATCACGATCACACAGTCACGATCACACAATCTCGATCACACAATCACGATCACGCAAACACGATCACACAATCACTATCACACAATCACTATCACACAATCACGGTCACACAATCACGATCACACAATCACAATCACGCAATCACGATCACACAATCACGACCACACAATCGCGACCACACAATCACAATCACACAATCACAAACACACAGTCGCGATCACACTATCACGATCACTCAATCACAATCACACAATCACAATCACACAATCACAATCACAATCACGATCACACAGTCACAATCACACAATCAGAGACACACAATCACAATCACACAACCACAATCACACAATCACACAGTCACAATCCCACAATCACGATCACACAATCACGACCACACATTCACGGTCACACAATCACAATCACACAATCACAATCACACAATCACAATAACACAATCAGACAATCACACAGTCACACAATCACGATCACACAATCACGATCACACAATCACGATCACACAATCGCGATCACACAATCACGATCACACAATCACGATCACACAATCACAATCACACAATCACAATCACACAATCAAAATCACACAATCACAATCACACAATCAAGGTCACACAATGACGATCACACAATCACCATCACACAATCACGATCACACAATCACAATCACACAATCACGATCACACAATCATGATCACACAATCACGATCACACAACCACGATCACACAATCACGATCACACAATCACGATCACACAATCACCATCACACAATCACCATCACACAATCACAATCACACAATCAAGGTCACGCAATGACGATCACACAATCACCATCACACAATCACGACCACTCAATCACGATCACACAATCACGTTCACACAATCACAAACACAGAGTCGCGATCACACGATCACGATCACACAATCACGATCACACAATCAGGATCACACAATCACGATCACACAATCACAATCACACAATCACAAACACACAGTCGCGATCACACGATCACGATCACACGACCACGATCACACGATCACGATCACACAATCACAATCACACAATCAAGGCCACACAATGACGATCACACAATCACCATCACACAATCTCGACCACACAATCACGATCACACAATCACGATCACACAATCACGTTCACACAATCACAAACACACAGTCGCGATCACTCGATCACGATCACACAATCACGATCACACAGTCACGACCGCACAATCACGATCACACAATCACGATCACACAATCACGATCACACAATCACGATCACACAATCACCATCACACAATCACGATCACACAATCACGATCACACAATCACGATCACACAATCACCATCACACAATCACAATCACACAATCAAGGTCACACAATGACGATCACACAATCACCATCACACAACCACGACCACACAATCACGATCACACAATCACGCTCACGCAATCACGATCACACAATCACGACCACACAATCACGATCACACAATCACGATCACACAATCACAAACACACAGTCGCGATCACACTATCACGATCACACAATCACAGTCACACAATCACAATCACACAATCACAATCACAATCACGATCACACAATCACCATCCCACAATCACCATCACACAATCACCATCACACAATCACGATCACACAATCACGATCACGCAATCACGATCACACAATCACAATCACGCAATCACAATCCCACAATCACAATCACACAATCACAATCATACAATCACAATCACACAATCACAATCTCACAATCACAATCACACAATCACAATCACACAATCACAAACACACAGTCGCGATCACACGACCACGATCACACGATCACGATCACACAATCACAATCACACAATCAAGGTCACACAATGACGATCACACCATCACCATCACACAATCACGACCACACAATCACGATCACACAATCACGATCACACAATCACGTTCACACAATCACAAACACACACTCGCGATCACTCGATCACGATCACACAATCACGATCACACAGTGAAGATCACAAAATCACAATCACACGATCACAATATCACAATCAGACAATCACACAATCACACAATCACGATCACACTATCACGATCACACAATCACGATAACACAATCACGATCACACAATTACGATCACACAATCACGATCACACAATCACAATGACGCAATCACAATCACACAATCACAATGACACAATCACAATCATGCAATCACAATCACACAATCACAATCTCACAATCACAATCACACAATCACAATCACACAATCACAATCACACAAACACAATCACACAATCACAATCACACAATCACAATCACACAATCACAATCACACAATCACAATCACACAATCACAATCCCACAATCACAATCCCACAATCACAATCCCACAATCACAATCCCACAATCACAATCCCACAATCACACAATCACACAGTCACAATCCCACAATCCCGATCACACAATCACGATCACACAATCACGATCACACAATCACGTTCACACAATCACAAACACAGAGTCGCTATCACACGATCACGATCACACAACCACGATCACACAGTCACGATCACACAATCACGATCACACAGTCACGATCACACAATCTCGATCACACAATCACGATCACGCAAACACGATCACACAATCACTATCACACAATCACTATCACACAATCACGGTCACACAATCACGATCACACAATCACAATCACGCAATCACGATCACACAATCACGACCACACAATCGCGACCACACAATCACAATCACACAATCACAAACACACAGTCGCGATCACACTATCACGATCACTCAATCACAATCACACAATCACAATCACACAATCACAATCACAATCACGATCACACAGTCACAATCACACAATCAGAGACACACAATCACAATCACACAACCACAATCACACAATCACACAGTCACAATCCCACAATCACGATCACACAATCACGACCACACATTCACGGTCACACAATCACAATCACACAATCACAATCACACAATCACAATAAAACAATCAGACAATCACACAGTCACACAATCACGATCACACAATCACGATCACACAATCACGATCACACAATCGCGATCACACAATCACGATCACACAATCACGATCACACAATCACAATCACACAATCACAATCACACAATCAAAATCACACAATCACAATCACACAATCAAGGTCACACAATGACGATCACACAATCACCATCACACAATCACGATCACACAATCACAATCACACAATCACGATCACACAATCATGATCACACAATCACGATCACACAACCACGATCACACAATCACGATCACACAATCACGATCACACAATCACCATCACACAATCACCATCACACAATCACAATCACACAATCAAGGTCACGCAATGACGATCACACAATCACCATCACACAATCACGACCACTCAATCACGATCACACAATCACGTTCACACAATCACAAACACAGAGTCGCGATCACACGATCACGATCACACAATCACGATCACACAATCAGGATCACACAATCACGATCACACAATCACAATCACACAATCACAAACACACAGTCGCGATCACACGATCACGATCACACGACCACGATCACACGATCACGATCACACAATCACAATCACACAATCAAGGCCACACAATGACGATCACACAATCACCATCACACAATCTCGACCACACAATCACGATCACACAATCACGATCACACAATCACGTTCACACAATCACAAACACACAGTCGCGATCACTCGATCACGATCACACAATCACGATCACACAGTCACGACCGCACAATCACGATCACACAATCACGATCACACAATCACGATCACACAATCACGATCACACAATCACCATCACACAATCACGATCACACAATCACGATCACACAATCACGATCACACAATCACCATCACACAATCACAATCACACAATCAAGGTCACACAATGACGATCACACAATCACCATCACACAACCACGACCACACAATCACGATCACACAATCACGCTCACGCAATCACGATCACACAATCACGACCACACAATCACGATCACACAATCACGATCACACAATCACAAACACACAGTCGCGATCACACTATCACGATCACACAATCACAGTCACACAATCACAATCACACAATCACAATCACAATCACGATCACACAATCACCATCCCACAATCACCATCACACAATCACCATCACACAATCACGATCACACAATCACGATCACGCAATCACGATCACACAATCACAATCACGCAATCACAATCCCACAATCACAATCACACAATCACAATCATACAATCACAATCACACAATCACAATCTCACAATCACAATCACACAATCACAATCACACAATCACAAACACACAGTCGCGATCACACGACCACGATCACACGATCACGATCACACAATCACAATCACACAATCAAGGTCACACAATGACGATCACACCATCACCATCACACAATCACGACCACACAATCACGATCACACAATCACGATCACACAATCACGTTCACACAATCACAAACACACACTCGCGATCACTCGATCACGATCACACAATCACGATCACACAGTGAAGATCACAAAATCACAATCACACGATCACAATATCACAATCAGACAATCACACAATCACACAATCACGATCACACTATCACGATCACACAATCACGATAACACAATCACGATCACACAATTACGATCACACAATCACGATCACACAATCACAATGACGCAATCACAATCACACAATCACAATGACACAATCACAATCATGCAATCACAATCACACAATCACAATCTCACAATCACAATCACACAATCACAATCACACAATCACAATCACACAAACACAATCACACAATCACAATCACACAATCACAATCACACAATCACAATCACACAATCACAATCACACAATCACAATCCCACAATCACAATCCCACAATCACAATCCCACAATCACAATCCCACAATCACAATCCCACAATCACACAATCACACAGTCACAATCCCACAATCCCGATCACACAATCACGATCACACAATCACAATCACACAATCACAATCACACAATCATACTGTCACAATCCTACAATCACGATCACATAATCACGATCACACAGTCACGATCACACGATCGCGATCACACAATAACAATCACACAATCACAATCACACAATCACGAGCACACAATCACGATCACACAATCACCATCACACAATCACGATCACACAATCGCGATCACACAATCACGATCACACTATCACGATCACACAATCACAGTCACAGAATCACAATCACACAATCACAATCACAATAACGATCACACAGTCACAATCACACAATCAGAGACACACAATCACAATCACACAACCACAATCACACAAACACACAGTCACAATCCCACAATCACGATCACACAATCACGACCACACATTCACGGTCACACAATCACAATCACACAATCACAATCACACAATCACAATAACACAATCATACAATCACACAGTCACACAATCACGATCACACAATCACGATCACACAATCACGATCACACAATCGCGATCACACAATCACGATCACACAATCACGATCACACAATCACAATCACACAATCACAATCACACAATCAAAATCACACAATCACAATCACACAATCAAGGTCACACAATGACGATCACACAATCACCATCACACAATCACGATCACACAATCACGATCACACAATCACGATCACACAGTCACGATCACACAATCACGATCACACAGTCACGATCACACAATCAGAATCACACAATCACAATCACACAACCACAATCACACAATCACACAGTCACAATCCCACAATCACGATCACACAATCACGACCACACAGTCACGATCACACAATCACAATCATACAATCACAATCACACAATCACATTAACACAATCATACAATCACACAGTCACACAATCACGATCACACAATCACGATCACACAATCACGATCACACAATCACGATCACACAATCACGATCACACAATCACGATCACACAATCACAATCACACAATCACAAACACACAGTCGCGATCACACGATCACGATCACACGACCACGATCACACGATCACGATCACACAATCACAATCACACAATCAAGGCCACACAATGACGATCACACAATCACCATCACACAATCTCGACCACACAATCACGATCACACAATCACGATCACACAATCACGTTCACACAATCACAAACACACAGTCGCGATCACTCGATCACGATCACACAATCACGATCACACAGTCACGATCGCACAATCACGATCACACAATCACGATCACACAATCACGATCACACAATCACGATCACACAATCACCATCACACAATCACGATCACACAATCACGATCACACAATCACCATCACACAATCACCATCACACAATCACGATCACACTATCACGATCACACAATCACAATCACGCAATCACAATCCCACAATCACAATCACACAATCACAATCATACAATCACAATCACACAATCACAATCTCACAATCACAATCACACTATCACAATCACACAATCACAAACACACAGTCGCGATCACACGACCACGATCACACGATCACGATCACACAATCACAATCACACAATCAAGGTCACACAATGACGATCACACCATCACCATCCCACAATCACCATCACACAATCACCATCACACAATCACCATCACACAATCACGACCACACAATCACGATCACACAATCACGATCACACAATCACGTTCACACAATCACAAACACACACTCGCGATCACTCGATCACGATCACACAATCACGATCACACAGTCAAGATCACACAATCACAATCACACAATCACAATATCACAATCAGACAATCACACAATCACACAATCACGATCACACTATCACGATCACACAATCACGATCACACAATCACGATCACACAATCACGATCACACAATCACAATCACGCAATCACAATCACACAATCACAATGACACAATCACAATCATGCAATCACAATCACACAATCACAATCTCACAATCACAATCACACAATCACAATCACACAATCACAATCACACAATCACAATCACACAATCACAATCACACAATCACAATCACACAATCACAATCACACAATCACAATCCCACAATCACAATCCCACAATCACACAATCACACAGTCACAATCCCACAATCACAATCACACAATCACAATCACACAATCACAATCACACAATCACGATCACACAATCACGATCACACAATCACGATCACACAATCACGATCACACAATCACGATCACACAATCACAATCACACAATCACAAACACACAGTCGCGATCACACGATCACGATCACACGACCACGATCACACGATCACGATCACACAATCACAATCACACAATCAAGGCCACACAATGACGATCACACAATGACCATCACACAATCTCGACCACACAATCACGATCACACAATCACGATCACACAATCACGTTCACACAATCACAAACACACAGTCGCGATCACTCGATCACGATCACACAATCACGATCACACAGTCACGATCGCACTATCACGATCACACAATCACGATCACACAATCACGATCACACAATCACGATCACACAATCACCATCACACAATCACGATCACACAATCACGATCACACAATCACGATCACACAATCACCATCACACAATCACAATCACACAATCAAGGTCACACAATGACGATCACACAATCACCATCACACAACCACGACCACACAATCACGATCACACAATCACGCTCACGCAATCACGATCACACAAGCACGACCACACAATCACGATCACACAATCACGATCACACAATCACAAACACACAGTCGCGATCACACTATCACGATCACACAATCACAGTCACACAATCACAATCACACAATCACAATCATACAATCACAATCACACAATCACAATCTCACAATCACAATCACACAATCACAATCACACAATCACAAACACACAGTCGCGATCACACGACCACGATCACACGATCACGATCACACAATCACAATCACACAATCAAGGTCACACAATGACGATCACACCATCACCATCACACAATCACGACCACACAATCACGATCACACAATCACGATCACACAATCACGTTCACACAATCACAAACACACACTCGCGATCACTCGATCACGATCACACAATCACGATCACACAGTGAAGATCACAAAATCACAATCACACGATCACAATATCACAATCAGACAATCACACAATCACACAATCACGATCACACTATCACGATCACACAATCACGATAACACAATCACGATCACACAATTACGATCACACAATCACGATCACACAATCACAATGACGCAATCACAATCACACAATCACAATGACACAATCACAATCATGCAATCACAATCACACAATCACAATCTCACAATCACAATCACACAATCACAATCACACAATCACAATCACACAAACACAATCACACAATCACAATCACACAATCACAATCACACAATCACAATCACACAATCACAATCACACAATCACAATCCCACAATCACAATCCCACAATCACAATCCCACAATCACAATCCCACAATCACAATCCCACAATCACACAATCACACAGTCACAATCCCACAATCCCGATCACACAATCACGATCACACAATCACAATCACACAATCACAATCACACAATCATACTGTCACAATCCTACAATCACGATCACATAATCACGATCACACAGTCACGATCACACGATCGCGATCACACAATAACAATCACACAATCACAATCACACAATCACGAGCACACAATCACGATCACACAATCACCATCACACAATCACGATCACACAATCGCGATCACACAATCACGATCACACTATCACGATCACACAATCACAGTCACAGAATCACAATCACACAATCACAATCACAATAACGATCACACAGTCACAATCACACAATCAGAGACACACAATCACAATCACACAACCACAATCACACAAACACACAGTCACAATCCCACAATCACGATCACACAATCACGACCACACATTCACGGTCACACAATCACAATCACACAATCACAATCACACAATCACAATAACACAATCATACAATCACACAGTCACACAATCACGATCACACAATCACGATCACACAATCACGATCACACAATCGCGATCACACAATCACGATCACACAATCACGATCACACAATCACAATCACACAATCACAATCACACAATCAAAATCACACAATCACAATCACACAATCAAGGTCACACAATGACGATCACACAATCACCATCACACAATCACGATCACACAATCACGATCACACAATCACGATCACACAGTCACGATCACACAATCACGATCACACAGTCACGATCACACAATCAGAATCACACAATCACAATCACACAACCACAATCACACAATCACACAGTCACAATCCCACAATCACGATCACACAATCACGACCACACAGTCACGATCACACAATCACAATCATACAATCACAATCACACAATCACATTAACACAATCATACAATCACACAGTCACACAATCACGATCACACAATCACGATCACACAATCACGATCACACAATCACGATCACACAATCACGATCACACAATCACGATCACACAATCACAATCACACAATCACAAACACACAGTCGCGATCACACGATCACGATCACACGACCACGATCACACGATCACGATCACACAATCACAATCACACAATCAAGGCCACACAATGACGATCACACAATCACCATCACACAATCTCGACCACACAATCACGATCACACAATCACGATCACACAATCACGTTCACACAATCACAAACACACAGTCGCGATCACTCGATCACGATCACACAATCACGATCACACAGTCACGATCGCACAATCACGATCACACAATCACGATCACACAATCACGATCACACAATCACGATCACACAATCACCATCACACAATCACGATCACACAATCACGATCACACAATCACCATCACACAATCACCATCACACAATCACGATCACACTATCACGATCACACAATCACAATCACGCAATCACAATCCCACAATCACAATCACACAATCACAATCATACAATCACAATCACACAATCACAATCTCACAATCACAATCACACTATCACAATCACACAATCACAAACACACAGTCGCGATCACACGACCACGATCACACGATCACGATCACACAATCACAATCACACAATCAAGGTCACACAATGACGATCACACCATCACCATCCCACAATCACCATCACACAATCACCATCACACAATCACCATCACACAATCACGACCACACAATCACGATCACACAATCACGATCACACAATCACGTTCACACAATCACAAACACACACTCGCGATCACTCGATCACGATCACACAATCACGATCACACAGTCAAGATCACACAATCACAATCACACAATCACAATATCACAATCAGACAATCACACAATCACACAATCACGATCACACTATCACGATCACACAATCACGATCACACAATCACGATCACACAATCACGATCACACAATCACAATCACGCAATCACAATCACACAATCACAATGACACAATCACAATCATGCAATCACAATCACACAATCACAATCTCACAATCACAATCACACAATCACAATCACACAATCACAATCACACAATCACAATCACACAATCACAATCACACAATCACAATCACACAATCACAATCACACAATCACAATCCCACAATCACAATCCCACAATCACACAATCACACAGTCACAATCCCACAATCACAATCACACAATCACAATCACACAATCACAATCACACAATCACGATCACACAATCACGATCACACAATCACGATCACACAATCACGATCACACAATCACGATCACACAATCACAATCACACAATCACAAACACACAGTCGCGATCACACGATCACGATCACACGACCACGATCACACGATCACGATCACACAATCACAATCACACAATCAAGGCCACACAATGACGATCACACAATGACCATCACACAATCTCGACCACACAATCACGATCACACAATCACGATCACACAATCACGTTCACACAATCACAAACACACAGTCGCGATCACTCGATCACGATCACACAATCACGATCACACAGTCACGATCGCACTATCACGATCACACAATCACGATCACACAATCACGATCACACAATCACGATCACACAATCACCATCACACAATCACGATCACACAATCACGATCACACAATCACGATCACACAATCACCATCACACAATCACAATCACACAATCAAGGTCACACAATGACGATCACACAATCACCATCACACAACCACGACCACACAATCACGATCACACAATCACGCTCACGCAATCACGATCACACAAGCACGACCACACAATCACGATCACACAATCACGATCACACAATCACAAACACACAGTCGCGATCACACTATCACGATCACACAATCACAGTCACACAATCACAATCACACAATCACAATCACAATGACGATCACACAGTCACGAACACACCATCACGATCACACAATCAAGGTCACACAATGACGATCACACAATCACCATCACACAATCACGATCAGACAATCACAATCACACAATCACGATCACACAATCACGATCACACAATCACAATCACACAATCACAAACACACAATCGCGAACACACGATCACGATCACACGATCACGATCACACAATCACAATCACACAATCAAGGTCACACAATGACGATCACACCATCAATATCACACAATCACGACCACACAATCACGATCACACAATTACGATCACACAATCACGTTCACACAATCACAAACACACAGTCGCGATCACTCGATCACGATCACACGATCAAGATCACACAATCACAATCACACAATCAAGATCACACAATGGCGATCACACCATCACCATCACACAATCACGACCACACAATCACGATCACACAATTACAATCACACAATCACAATATCACAATCGCAATCACACAATCACAATATCACAATCAGACAATCACACAATCACACAATCACACAATCACGATCACACTATCACGATCACACAACCACGATCACACAATCACGATCACACAATCACGATCACACTATCACGATCACACTATCACGATCACACAATCACAGTCACACAATCACAATCACACAATCACAATCACAATCACGATCACACAGTCATGATCACACCATCACGATCACACGATCACGATCACACGATCACGATCACACAATCACAATCACACAATCGTTATCACACAATCACGATCACACAATCACCATCCCACAATCACCATCACACAATCACCATCACACAATCACCATCACACAATCACGATCACACAATCACAATCTCACAATCACAATCACACAATCACAATCACACAATCACAATCAAACAATCACAATTACACAATCACAATCACACAATCACAATCCCACAATCACAATCCCACAATCACAATCCCACAATCACAATCCCACAATCACAATCCCGCAATCACACAATCACACAGTCACAATCCCACAATCACGATCACACAATCACGATCACACAATCACGATCACACAATCACGTTCACACAATCACAAACACAGAGTCGCTATCACACGATCACGATCACACAACCACGATCACACAGTCACGATCACACAATCACGATCACACAATCACCATCCCACAATCACCATCACACAATCACCATCACACAATCACCATCACACAATCACGATCACACAATCACAATCTCACAATCACAATCACACAATCACAATCACACAATCACAATCATACAATCACAATCACACAATCACGATCACACAATCACGATCACACAATAACAATCACACAATCACAAACACACAGTCGCGATCACACGATCACGATCACACGATCACGATCACACAATCACAATCACACAATCAAGGTCACACAATCACGATCACACCATCACCATCACACAATCACGACCACACAATCACGATCACACAATCACTATCACACAATCACGTTCACACAATCACAAACACACAGTCGCGATCACTCGATCACGATCACACAATCACGATCACACAGTCACGATCACACAATCAGAATCACACAATCACAATATCACAATCGCAATCACACAATCACAATAACACAATCAGACAATCACACAATCACACAATCACACAATCACGATCAGACTATCACGATCACACAATCACGATCACACAATCACAATCACAATCACGATCACACAGTCACGAACACACCATCACGATCACACAATCAAGGTCACACAATGACGATCACACAATCACCATCACACAATCACGATCAGACAATCACAATCACACAATCACGATCACACAATCACGATCACACAATCACAATCACACAATCACAAACACACAATCGCGAACACACGATCACGATCACACGATCACGATCACACAATCACAATCACACAATCAAGGTCACACAATGACGATCACACCATCAATATCACACAATCACGACCACACAATCACGATCACACAATTACGATCACACAATCACGTTCACACAATCACAAACACACAGTCGCGATCACTCGATCACGATCACACGATCAAGATCACACAATCACAATCACACAATCAAGATCACACAATGACGATCACACCATCACCATCACACAATCACGACCACACAATCACGATCACACAATTACAATCACACAATCACAATATCACAATCGCAATCACACAATCACAATATCACAATCAGACAATCACACAATCACACAATCACACAATCACGATCACACTATCACGATCACACAACCACGATCACACAATCACGATCACACAATCACGATCACACTATCACGATCACACTATCACGATCACACAATCACAGTCACACAATCACAATCACACAATCACAATCACAATCACGATCACACAGTCATGATCACACCATCACGATCACACGATCACGATCACACGATCACGATCACACAATCACAATCACACAATCGTTATCACACAATCACGATCACACAATCACCATCCCACAATCACCATCACACAATCACCATCACACAATCACCATCACACAATCACGATCACACAATCACAATCTCACAATCACAATCACACAATCACAATCACACAATCACAATCAAACAATCACAATTACACAATCACAATCACACAATCACAATCCCACAATCACAATCCCACAATCACAATCCCACAATCACAATCCCACAATCACAATCCCGCAATCACACAATCACACAGTCACAATCCCACAATCACGATCACACAATCACGATCACACAATCACGATCACACAATCACGTTCACACAATCACAAACACAGAGTCGCTATCACACGATCACGATCACACAACCACGATCACACAGTCACGATCACACAATCACGATCACACAATCACCATCCCACAATCACCATCACACAATCACCATCACACAATCACCATCACACAATCACGATCACACAATCACAATCTCACAATCACAATCACACAATCACAATCACACAATCACAATCATACAATCACAATCACACAATCACGATCACACAATCACGATCACACAATAACAATCACACAATCACAAACACACAGTCGCGATCACACGATCACGATCACACGATCACGATCACACAATCACAATCACACAATCAAGGTCACACAATCACGATCACACCATCACCATCACACAATCACGACCACACAATCACGATCACACAATCACTATCACACAATCACGTTCACACAATCACAAACACACAGTCGCGATCACTCGATCACGATCACACAATCACGATCACACAGTCACGATCACACAATCAGAATCACACAATCACAATATCACAATCGCAATCACACAATCACAATAACACAATCAGACAATCACACAATCACACAATCACACAATCACGATCAGACTATCACGATCACACAATCACGATCACACAATCACGATCACACAATCACGATCACACTATCACGATCAGACAATCACAGTCACACAGTCACAATCACACAATCACAATCACAATCACGATCACACAGTCACGATCACACCATCACGATCACACGATCACGATCACACAATCACAATCACACAATCGTTATCACACAATCACGATCACACAATCACCATCCCACAATCACCATCACACAATCACCATCACACAATCACGATCACACTATCACGATCACACAATCACGATCACACAATCACAATCACGCAATCACAATCCCACAATCACAATCACACAATCACAATCATACAATCACAATCACACAATCACAATCACACAATCACAATCACACAATCACAAACACACAGTCGCGATCACACGACCACGATCACACGATCACGATCACACAATCACAATCACACAATCAAGGTCACACAATGACGATC
This sequence comes from Megachile rotundata, assembly GCF_050947335.1. Lineage (NCBI taxonomy): Eukaryota > Metazoa > Arthropoda > Insecta > Hymenoptera > Megachilidae > Megachile > Megachile rotundata. The sequence goes on from NC_134993.1 coordinate 1,032,704, forward strand.
ACACCATCACCATCCCACAATCACCATCACACAATCACCATCACACAATCACGACCACACAATCACGATCACACAATCACGTTCACACAATCACAAACACTCACTCGCGATCACTCGATCACGATCACACAATCACGATCACACAGTCAAGATCACACAATCACAATCACACAATCACAATATCACGATCAGACAATCACACAATCACACAATCACGATCACACTATCACGATCACACAATCACGATCACACAATCACGATCACACAATCACGATCACACAATCACAATCACGCAATCACAATCACACAATCACAATGACACAATCACAATCATGCAATCACAATCACACAATCACAATCTCACAATCACAATCACACAATCACAATCACACAATCACAATCACACAATCACAATCACACAATCACAATCACACAATCACAATCACACAATCACAATCACACAATCACAATCCCACAATCACAATCCCACAATCACAATCCCACAATCACACAATCACACAGTCACAATCCCACAATCCCGATCACACAATCACGATCACACAATCACAATCACACAATCACAATCACACAATCATACTGTCACAATCCTACAATCACGATCACATAATCACGATCACACAGTCACGATCACACGATCGTGATCACACAATAACAATCACACAATCACAATCACACAATCACGAGCACACAATCACGATCACACAATCACCATCACACAATCACGATCACACAATCGCGATCACACAATCACGATCACACTATCACGATCACACAATCACAGTCACAGAATCACAATCACACAATCACAATCACAATCACGATCACACAGTCACAATCACACAATCAGAGACACACAATCACAATCACACAACCACAATCACACAATCACACAGTCACAATCCCACAATCACGATCACACAATCACGACCACACATTCACGGTCACACAATCACAATCACACAATCACAATCACACAATCACAATAACACAATCAGACAATCACACAGTCACACAATCACGATCACACAATCACGATCACACAATCACGATCACACAATCGCGATCACACAATCACGATCACACAATCACGATCACACAATCACAATCACACAATCACAATCACACAATCAAAATCACACAATCACAATCACACAATCAAGGTCACACAATGACGATCACACAATCACCATCACACAATCACGAACACACAATCACAATCACACAATCACGATCACACAATCATGATCACACAATCACGATCACACAGCCACGATCACACAATCACGATCACACAATCACGATCACACAATCACCATCACACAATCACCATCGCACAATCACAATCACACAATCAAGGTCACGCAATGACGATCACACAATCACCATCACACAATCACGACCACTCAATCACAAACACACAATCACGATCACACAATCATGATCACACAATCACGATCACACTATCACGATCACACAATCACGTTCACACAATCACAAATACACAGTCGCGATCACTCGATCACGATCACACGATCACGATCACACAATCACAATCACACAATCAAGGTCACACAATGACGATCACACCATCACCATCACACAATCACGACCACACAATCACGATCACACAATCACAATCACACAATCACAATATCACAATCGCAATCACACAATCACAATATCACAATCAGGCAATCACACAATCACACAATCACACAATCACGATCACACTATCACGATCACACAACCACGATCACACAATCACGATCACACAATCACGATCACACTATCACGATCACACTATCACGATCACACAATCACAGTCACACAATCACAATCACACAATCACAATCACAATCACGATCACACAGTCATGATCACACCATCACGATCACACGATCACGATCACACAATCACCATCACACAATCACGATCACACAATCACAATCTCACAATCACAATCACACAATCACAATCACACAATCACAATCCCACAATCACACAATCACACAGTCACAATCCCACAATCACGATCACACAATCACGATCACACAATCACGTTCACACAATCACAAACACAGAGTCGCTATCACACGATCACGATCGCACAACCACGATCACACAGTCACGATCACACAATCACGATCACACAGTCACGATCACACAATCAGAGTCACACAATCACAATCACACAATCACAATAACACAATCAGACAATCACACAATCACACAATCACACAATCACGATCACACAATCATGATCACACAATCACGATCACACAATCACGATCACACAATCACAGTCACACAATCACAATCACACAATCACAATTACACAAACACGATCACACAATCACGATCACACAATCACGATCACACAATCACACAATCACACAATCACAATCACACAATCACACAGTCACAATCCCACAATCACGATCACACAATCACGATCACACAATTACGATCACACAATCACGATCACCCAATCACAGTCACACAATCACAATCACACAGTCACAATCACAATCACGATCACACAAACACGATCACACAATCACGATCACACAATCACGATCACACAATCACGATCACACAATCACCATCACACAATCACCATCACACAATCACAATCACACAATCAAGGTCACACAATGACGATCACACAATCACCATCACACAATCACGACCACTCAATCACGATCACACAATCTCGATCACACAATCACGATCACGCAAACACGATCACACAATCACTATCACACAATCACTATCACACAATCACGATCACACAATTACGATCACACAATCACAATCAGGCAGTCACACTATCACAATCACAATCACAATCACAATCACAATCACAATCACACAATCACACAATCACAATCCCACAATCACAATCACACAATCACAGTCACACAATCACACAGACACAGTCCCACAATCACGATCACACAATCACGATCGCACAGTCACGATCACACGATCACGATCACACAATCACAATCACACAATCACAATCACACAATCACGATCACACAGTCACCATCACACAATCACCATCACACAATCACGATCACACAATCAAGGTCACACAATGACGATCACACAATCACCATCACACAATCACGATTACACAATCACAATCACACAATCACGATCACACAATCACGATCACACAATCACAATCACGCAATCACGATCACACAATCACGACCACACAATCGCGATCACACAATCACAATCACACAATCACAAACACACAGTCGCGATCACACTATCACGATCACTCAATCACAATCACACAATCACGATCACACAATCACGATCACACAATCACGATCACACAATCACGATCACACAATCACGATCACACAATCACGATCACACAATCACCATCACACAATCACCATCACACAATCACAATCACACAATCAAGGTCACACAATGACGATCACACAATCACCATCACACAATCACGACCACTCAATCACGATCACACAATCACAATCACACAATCACAAACACACAGTCGCGATCACACGATCACGATCACACGACCACGATCACACGATCACGATCACACAATCACAATCACACAATCAAGGCCACACAATGACGATCACACAATCACCATCACACAATCTCGACCACACAATCACGATCACACAATCACGATCACACAATCACGTTCACACAATCACAAACACACAGTCGCGATCACTCGATCACGATCACACAATCACGATCACACAGTCACGATCGCACAATCACGATCACACAATCACGATCACACAATCACGATCACACAATCACGATCACACAATCACCATCACACAATCACGATCACACAATCACGATCACACAATCACCATCACACAATCGCCATCACACAATCACGATCACACTATCACGATCACACAATCACAATCACGCAATCACAATCCCACAATCACAATCACACAATCACAATCATACAATCACAATCACACAATCACAATCTCACAATCACAATCACACAATCACAATCACACAATCACAATCACACAATCACAAACACACAGTCGCGATCACACGACCACGATCACACGATCACGATCACACAATCAAGGTCACACAATGACGATCACACCATCACCATCCCACAATCACCATCACACAATCACCATCACACAATCACCATCACACAATCACGACCACACAATCACGATCACACAATCACGATCACACAATCACGTTCACACAATCACAAACACACACTCGCGATCACTCGATCACGATCACACAATCACGATCACACAGTCAAGATCACACAATCACAATCACACAATCACAATATCACAATCAGACAATCACACAATCACACAATCACGATCACACTATCACGATCACACAATCACGATCACACAATCACGATCACACAATCACGATCACACAATCACAATCACGCAATCACAATCACACAATCACAATGACACAATCACAATCATGCAATCACAATCACACAATCACATTCTCACAATCACAATCACACAATCACAATCACACAATCACAATCACACAATCACAATCACACAATCACAATCACACAATCACAATCACACAATCACAATCACACAATCACAATCACACAATCACAATCCCACAATCACAATCCCACAATCACAATCCCACAATCACACAATCACACAGTCACAATCCCACAATCACAATCACACAATCACAATCACACAATCACAATCACACAATCACAATCACACAATCACGATCACACAATCACGATCACACAATCACGATCACACAATCACGATCACACAATCACAATCACACAATCACAAACACACAGTCGCGATCACACGATCACGATCACACGACCACGATCACACGATCACGATCACACAATCACAATCACACAATCAAGGCCACACAATGACGATCACACAATGACCATCACACAATCTCGACCACACAATCACGATCACACAATCACGATCACACAATCACGTTCACACAATCACAAACACACAGTCGCGATCACTCGATCACGATCACACAATCACGATCACACAGTCACGATCGCACTATCACGATCACACAATCACGATCACACAATCACGATCACACAATCACGATCACACAATCACCATCACACAATCACGATCACACAATCACGATCACACAATCACGATCACACAATCACCATCACACAATCACAATCACACAATCAAGGTCACACAATGACGATCACACAATCACCATCACACAACCACGACCACACAATCACGATCACACAATCACGCTCACGCAATCACGATCACACAATCACGACCACACAATCACGATCACACAATCACGATCACACAATCACAAACACACAGTCGCGATCACACTATCACGATCACACAATCACAGTCACACAATCACAATCACACAATCACAATCACAATCACGATCACACAGTCACGAACACACCATCACGATCACACAATCAAGGTCACACAATGACGATCACACAATCACCATCACACAATCACGATCACTCAATCACAATCACACAATCACAAACACACAGTCGCGATCACACGATCACGATCGCACGACCACGATCACACGATCACGATCACACAATCACAATCACACAATCAAGGCCACACAATGACGATCACACAATCACCATCACACAATCTCGACCACACAATCACGATCACACAATCACGATCACACAATCACGTTCACACAATCACAAACACACAGTCGCGATCACTCGATCACGATCACACAATCACGATCACACAGTCCCGATCACACAATCACAATCGCACAGTCACGATCACACAATCACGATCACACAATCACGATCACACAATCACGATCACACAATCACCATCACACAATCACGATCACACAATCACGATCACACAATCACGATCACACAATCACGATCACACAATCACCATCACACAATCACAATCACACAATCAAGGTCACACAATGACGATCACACAATCACCATCACACAACCACGACCACACAATCACGACCACACAATCACGCTCACGCAATCACGATCACACAATCACGACCACACAATCACGATCACACAATCACGATCACACAATCACGATCACACAATCACAAACACACAGTCGCGATCACACTATCACGATCACACAATCACAGTCACACAATCACAATCACACAATCACAATCACAATCACGATCACACAGTCACGAATACACCATCACGATCACACAATCAAGGTCACACAATGACGATCACACAATCACCATCACACAACCACGATCAGACAATCACAATCACACAATCACGATCACACAATCACGATCACACAATCACAATCACACAATCACAAACACACAATCGCGATCACACGATCACGATCACACGATCACGATCACACAATCACAATCACACAATCAAGGTCACACAATGACGATCACACCATCAATATCACACAATCACGACCACACAATCACGATCACACAATTACGATCACACAATCACGTTCACACAATCACAAACACACAGTCGCGATCACTCGATCACGATCACACGATCAAGATCACACAATCACAATCACACAATCAAGATCGCACAATGACGATCACACCATCACCATCACACAATCACGACCACACAATCACGATCACACAATTACAATCACACAATCACAATATCACAATCGCAATCACACAATCACAATATCACAATCAGACAATCACACAATCACACAATCACACAATCACGATCACACTATCACGATCACACAATCACGATCACACAATCACGTTCACACAATCACAAACACACAGTCGCGATCACTCGATCACGATCACACGATCACGATCACACAATCACAATCACACAATCAAGGTCACACAATGACGATCACACCATCACCATCACACAATCACGACCACACAATCACGATCACACAATCACAATTACACAATCACAATATCACAATCGCAATCACACAATCACAATATCACAATCAGGCAATCACACAATCACACAATCACACAATCACGATCACACTATCACGATCACACAACCACGATCACACAATCACGATCACACAATCACGATCACACTATCACGATCACACTATCACGATCACACAATCACAGTCACACAATCACAATCACACAATCACAATCACAATCACGATCACACAGTCATGATCACACCATCACGATCACACGATCACGATCACACGATCACGATCACACAATCACAATCACACAATCGTTATCACACAATCACGATCACACAATCACCATCCCACAATCACCATCACACAATCACCATCACACAATCACCATCACACAATCACGATCACACAATCACAATCTCACAATCACAATCACACAATCACAATCACACAATCACAATCATACAATCACAATTACACAATCACAATCACACAATCACAATCCCACAACCACAATCCCACAATCACAATCCCACAATCACAATCCCACAATCACAATCCCGCAATCACACAATCACACAGTCACAATCCCACAATCACGATCACACAATCACGATCACACAATCACGATCACACAATCACGTTCACACAATCACAAACACAGAGTCGCTATCACACGATCACGATCACACAACCACGATCACACAGTCACGATCACACAATCACGATCACACAATCACCATCCCACAATCACCATCACACAATCACCATCACACAATCACCATCACACAATCACGATCACACAATCACAATCTCACAATCACAATCACACAATCACAATCACACAATCACAATCATACAATCACAATCACACAATCACGATCACACAATCACGATCACACAATAACAATCACACAATCACAAACACACAGTCGCGATCACACGATCACGATCACACGATCACGATCACACAATCACAATCACACAATCAAGGTCACACAATGACGATCACACCATCACCATCACACAATCACGACCACACAATCACGATCACACAATCACGATCACACAATCACGTTCGCACAATCACAAACACACAGTCGCGATCACTCGATCACGATCACACAATCACGATCACACAGTCACGATCACACAATCACAATCACACAATCACAATATCACAATCGCAATCACACAATCACAATAACACAATCAGACAATCACACAATCACACAATCACACAATCACACAATCACGATCAGACTATCACGATCACACAATCACGATCACACAATCACGATCACACAATCACGATCACACTATCACGGTCAGACAATCACAGTCACACAGTCACAATCACACAATCACAATCACAATCACGATCACACAGTCACGATCACACCATCACGATCACACGATCACGATCACACAATCACAATCACACAATCGTTATCACACAATCACGATCACACAATCACCATCCCACAATCACCATCACACAATCACCATCACACAATCACGATCACACTATCACGATCACACAATCACGATCACACAATCACAATCACGCAATCACAATCCCACAATCACAATCACACAATCACAATCATACAATCACAATCACACAATCACAATCACACAATCACAAACACACAGTCGCGATCACACGACCACGATCACACGATCACGATCACACAATCACAATCACACAATCAAGGTCACACAATGACGATCGCACCATCACCATCCCACAATCACCATCACACAATCACCATCACACAATCACGACCACACAATCACGATCACACAATCACGTTCACACAATCACAAACACTCACTCGCGATCACTCGATCACGATCACACAATCACGATCACACAGTCAAGATCACACAATCACAATCACACAATCACAATATCACAATCAGACAATCACACAATCACACAATCACGATCACACTATCACGATCACACAATCACGATCACACAATCACGATCACACAATCACGATCACACAATCACAATCACGCAATCACAATCACACAATCACAATGCCACAATCACAATCATGCAATCACAATCACACAATCACAATCTCACAATCACAATCACACAATCACAATCACACAATCACAATCACACAATCACAATCACACAATCACAATCACACAATCACAATCACACAATCACAATCACACAATCACAATCACACAATCACAATCCCACAATCACAATCCCACAATCACAATCCCACAATCACACAATCACGCAGTCACAATCCCACAATCCCGATCACACAATCACGATCACACAATCACAATCACACAATCACAATCACACAATCATACTGTCACAATCCTACAATCACGATCACATAATCACGATCACACAGTCACGATCACACGATCGTGATCACACAATCACCATCACACAATCACCATCACACAATCACAATCACACAATCAAGGTCACGCAATGACGATCACACAATCACCATCACACAATCACGACCACTCAATCACAATCACACAATCACGATCACACAATCATGTTCACACAATCACGATCACACTATCACGATCACACAATCACGATCACACAATCACGTTCACACAATCACAAATACACAGTCGCGATCACTCGATCACGATCACACGATCACGATCACACAATCACAATCACACAATCAAGGTCACACAATGACGATCACACCATCACCATCACACAATCACGACCACACAATCACGATCACACAATCACAATCACACAATCACAATATCACAATCGCAATCACACAATCACAATATCACAATCAGGCAATCACACAATCACACAATCACACAATCACGATCACACTATCACGATCACACAACCACGATCACACAATCACGATCACACAATCACGATCACACTATCACGATCACACTATCACGATCACACAATCACAGTCACACAATCACAATCACACAATCACAATCACAATCACGATCACACAGTCATGATCACACCATCACGATCACACGATCACGATCACACAATCACCATCACACAATCACGATCACACAATCACAATCTCACAATCACAATCACACAATCACAATCACACAATCACAATCCCACAATCACACAATCACACAGTCACAATCCCACAATCACGATCACACAATACCGATCACACAATCACGTTCACACAATCACAAACACAGAGTCGCTATCACACGATCACGATCGCACAACCACGATCACACAGTCACGATCACACAATCACGATCACACAGTCACGATCACACAATCAGAGTCACACAATCACAATCACACAATAACAATGACACAATCAGACAATCACACAATCACACAATCACACAATCACGATCACACAATCATGATCACACAATCACGATCACACAATCACGATCACACAATCACGATCACACAATCACAGTCACACAATCACAATCACACAATCACAATTACACAAACACGATCACACAATCACGATCACACAATCACGATCACACAATCACGATCACACAATCACACAATCACACAATCACAATCACACAATCACACAGTCACAATCCCACAATCACGATCACACAATCACGATCACACAGTTACGATCACACAATCACGATCACACAATCACAGTCACACAATCACAATCACACAGTCACAATCACAATCACGATCACACAAACACGATCACACAATCACGATCACACAATCACGATCACACAATCACGATCACACAATCACCATCACACAATCACCATCACACAATCACAATCACACAATCAAGGTCACACAATGACGATCACACAATCACCATCACACAATCACGACCACTCAATCACGATCACACAATCTCGATCACACAATCACGATCACGCAAACACGATCACACAATCACTATCACACAATCACTATCACACAATCACGATCACACTATCACGATCACACAATAACGATCACACAATCACAAACACACAGTCGCGATCACTCGATCACGATCACACGATCACGATCACACAATCACAATCACGCAATCAAGGTCACACAATGACGATCACACCATCACCATCACACAATCACGACCACACAATCACGATCACACAATCACAATCACACAATCACAATATCACAATCGCAATCACACAATCACAATATCACAATCAGGCAATCACACAATCACACAATCACACAATCACGATCACACTATCACGATCACACAACCACGATCACACAATCACGATCACACAATCACGATCACACTATCACGATCACACAATCACAGTCACACAATCACAATCACACAATCGCAATCACAATCACGATCACACAGTCATGATCACACCATCACGATCACACGATCTCGATCACACAATCGTTATCACACAATCACGATCACACAATCACCATCCCACAATCACCATCACACAATCACCATCACACAATCACCATCACACAATCACGATCACACCATCACAATCTCACAATCACAATCACACAATCACAATCCCACAATCACACAATCACACAGTCACAATCCCACAATCACGATCACACAATCACGATCACACAATCACGATCACACAATCACGTTCACACAATCACAAACACAGAGTCGCTATCACACGATCACGATCACACAACCACGATCACACAGTCACGATCACACAATCACGATCACACAGTCACGATCACACAATCAGAGTCACACAATCACAATCACACAATCACAATAACACAATCAGACAATCACACAATCACACAATCACACAATCAAGATCACACAATCATGATCACACAATCACGATCACACATCACGATCACACAATCACGATCACACAATCACAGTCACACAATCACAATCACACAATCACAATCACACAATCACAATTACACAAACACGATCACACAATCACGATCACACAATCACGATCACACAATCACACAATCACACAATCACAATCACACAATCACACAGTCACAATCCCACAATCACGATCACACAATCACGATCACACAGTTACGATCACACAATCACGATCACACAATCACAGTCACACAATCACAATCACACAGTCACAATCACAATCACGATCACACAAACACGATCACACAATCACGATCACACAATCACGATCACACAATCACGATCACACAATCACCATCACACAATCACCATCACACAACCACAATCACACAATCAAGGTCACACAATGACGATCACACAATCACCATCACACAATCACGACCACTCAATCACGATCACACAATCTCGATCACACAATCACGATCACGCAAACACGATCACACAATCACTATCACACAATCACTATCACACAATCACGATCACACAATCACGATCACACAATCACAATCACGCAATCACGATCACACAATCACGACCACACAATCGCGACCACACAATCACAATCACACAATCACAAACACACAGTCGCGATCACACTATCACGATCACTCAATCACAATCACACAATCACAATCACACAATCACAATCACAATCACGATCACACAGTCACAATCACACAATCAGAGACACACAATCACAATCACACAACCACAATCACACAATCACACAGTCACAATCCCACAATCACGATCACACAATCACGACCACACATTCACGGTCACACAATCACAATCACACAATCACAATCACACAATCACAATAACACAATCAGACAATCACACAGTCACACAATCACGATCACACAATCACGATCACACAATCACGATCACACAATCGCGATCACACAATCACGATCACACAATCACGATCACACAATCACAATCACACAATCACAATCACACAATCAAAATCACACAATCACAATCACACAATCAAGGTCACACAATGACGATCACACAATCACCATCACACAATCACGATCACACAATCACAATCACACAATCACGATCACACAATCATGATCACACAATCACGATCACACAACCACGATCACACAATCACGATCACACAATCACGATCACACAATCACCATCACACAATCACCATCACACAATCACAATCACACAATCAAGGTCACGCAATGACGATCACACAATCACCATCACACAATCACGACCACTCAATCACGATCACACAATCACGTTCACACAATCACAAACACAGAGTCGCGATCACACGATCACGATCACACAATCACGATCACACAATCAGGATCACACAATCACGATCACACAATCACAATCACACAATCACAAACACACAGTCGCGATCACACGATCACGATCACACGACCACGATCACACGATCACGATCACACAATCACAATCACACAATCAAGGCCACACAATGACGATCACACAATCACCATCACACAATCTCGACCACACAATCACGATCACACAATCACGATCACACAATCACGTTCACACAATCACAAACACACAGTCGCGATCACTCGATCACGATCACACAATCACGATCACACAGTCACGACCGCACAATCACGATCACACAATCACGATCACACAATCACGATCACACAATCACGATCACACAATCACCATCACACAATCACGATCACACAATCACGATCACACAATCACGATCACACAATCACCATCACACAATCACAATCACACAATCAAGGTCACACAATGACGATCACACAATCACCATCACACAACCACGACCACACAATCACGATCACACAATCACGCTCACGCAATCACGATCACACAATCACGACCACACAATCACGATCACACAATCACGATCACACAATCACAAACACACAGTCGCGATCACACTATCACGATCACACAATCACAGTCACACAATCACAATCACACAATCACAATCACAATCACGATCACACAATCACCATCCCACAATCACCATCACACAATCACCATCACACAATCACGATCACACAATCACGATCACACAATCACGATCACACAATCACAATCACGCAATCACAATCCCACAATCACAATCACACAATCACAATCATACAATCACAATCACACAATCACAATCTCACAATCACAATCACACAATCACAATCACACAATCACAAACACACAGTCGCGATCACACGACCACGATCACACGATCACGATCACACAATCACAATCACACAATCAAGGTCACACAATGACGATCACACCATCACCATCACACAATCACGACCACACAATCACGATCACACAATCACGATCACACAATCACGTTCACACAATCACAAACACACACTCGCGATCACTCGATCACGATCACACAATCACGATCACACAGTCAAGATCACAAAATCACAATCACACGATCACAATATCACAATCAGACAATCACACAATCACACAATCACGATCACACTATCACGATCACACAATCACGATAACACAATCACGATCACACAATTACGATCACACAATCACGATCACACAATCACAATGACGCAATCACAATCACACAATCACAATGACACAATCACAATCATGCAATCACAATCACACAATCACAATCTCACAATCACAATCACACAATCACAATCACACAATCACAATCACACAATCACAATCACACAATCACAATCACACAATCACAATCACACAATCACAATCCCACAATCACAATCCCACAATCACAATCCCACAATCACAATCCCACAATCACACAATCACACAGTCACAATCCCACAATCCCGATCACACAATCACGATCACACAATCACAATCACACAATCACAATCACACAATCATACTGTCACAATCCTACAATCACGATCACATAATCACGATCACACAGTCACGATCACACGATCGCGATCACACAATAACAATCACACAATCACAATCACACAATCACGAGCACACAATCACGATCACACAATCACCATCACACAATCACGATCACACAATCGCGATCACACAATCACGATCACACTATCACGATCACACAATCACAGTCACAGAATCACAATCACACAATCAAAATCACACAATCACAATCACACAATCAAGGTCACACAATGACGATCACACAATCACCATCACACAATCACGATCACACAATCACGATCACACAATCACGATCACACAGTCACGATCACACAATCACGATCACACAGTCACGATCACACAATCAGAATCACACAATCACAATCACACAACCACAATCACACAATCACACAGTCACAATCCCACAATCACGATCACACAATCACGACCACACAGTCACGATCACACAATCACAATCATACAATCACAATCACACAATCACATTAACACAATCATACAATCACACAGTCACACAATCACGATCACACAATCACGATCACACAATCACGATCACACAATCACGATCACACAATCACGATCACACAATCACGATCACACAATCACAATCACACAATCACAAACACACAGTCGCGATCACACGATCACGATCACACGACCACGATCACACGATCACGATCACACAATCACAATCACACAATCAAGGCCACACAATGACGATCACACAATCACCATCACACAATCTCGACCACACAATCACGATCACACAATCACGATCACACAATCACGTTCACACAATCACAAACACACAGTCGCGATCACTCGATCACGATCACACAATCACGATCACACAGTCACGACCGCACAATCACGATCACACAATCACGATCACACAATCACGATCACACAATCACGATCACACAATCACCATCACACAATCACGATCACACAATCACGATCACACAATCACGATCACACAATCACCATCACACAATCACAATCACACAATCAAGGTCACACAATGACGATCACACAATCACCATCACACAACCACGACCACACAATCACGATCACACAATCACGCTCACGCAATCACGATCACACAATCACGACCACACAATCACGATCACACAATCACGATCACACAATCACAAACACACAGTCGCGATCACACTATCACGATCACACAATCACAGTCACACAATCACAATCACACAATCACAATCACAATCACGATCACACAATCACCATCCCACAATCACCATCACACAATCACCATCACACAATCACGATCACACAATCACGATCACACAATCACGATCACACAATCACAATCACGCAATCACAATCCCACAATCACAATCACACAATCACAATCATACAATCACAATCACACAATCACAATCTCACAATCACAATCACACAATCACAATCACACAATCACAAACACACAGTCGCGATCACACGACCACGATCACACGATCACGATCACACAATCACAATCACACAATCAAGGTCACACAATGACGATCACACCATCACCATCACACAATCACGACCACACAATCACGATCACACAATCACGATCACACAATCACGTTCACACAATCACAAACACACACTCGCGATCACTCGATCACGATCACACAATCACGATCACACAGTCAAGATCACAAAATCACAATCACACGATCACAATATCACAATCAGACAATCACACAATCACACAATCACGATCACACTATCACGATCACACAATCACGATAACACAATCACGATCACACAATTACGATCACACAATCACGATCACACAATCACAATGACGCAATCACAATCACACAATCACAATGACACAATCACAATCATGCAATCACAATCACACAATCACAATCTCACAATCACAATCACACAATCACAATCACACAATCACAATCACACAATCACAATCACACAATCACAATCACACAATCACAATCACACAATCACAATCCCACAATCACAATCCCACAATCACAATCCCACAATCACAATCCCACAATCACACAATCACACAGTCACAATCCCACAATCCCGATCACACAATCACGATCACACAATCACAATCACACAATCACAATCACACAATCATACTGTCACAATCCTACAATCACGATCACATAATCACGATCACACAGTCACGATCACACGATCGCGATCACACAATAACAATCACACAATCACAATCACACAATCACGAGCACACAATCACGATCACACAATCACCATCACACAATCACGATCACACAATCGCGATCACACAATCACGATCACACTATCACGATCACACAATCACAGTCACAGAATCACAATCACACAATCAAAATCACACAATCACAATCACACAATCAAGGTCACACAATGACGATCACACAATCACCATCACACAATCACGATCACACAATCACGATCACACAATCACGATCACACAGTCACGATCACACAATCACGATCACACAGTCACGATCACACAATCAGAATCACACAATCACAATCACACAACCACAATCACACAATCACACAGTCACAATCCCACAATCACGATCACACAATCACGACCACACAGTCACGATCACACAATCACAATCATACAATCACAATCACACAATCACATTAACACAATCATACAATCACACAGTCACACAATCACGATCACACAATCACGATCACACAATCACGATCACACAATCACGATCACACAATCACGATCACACAATCACGATCACACAATCACAATCACACAATCACAAACACACAGTCGCGATCACACGATCACGATCACACGACCACGATCACACGATCACGATCACACAATCACAATCACACAATCAAGGCCACACAATGACGATCACACAATCACCATCACACAATCTCGACCACACAATCACGATCACACAATCACGATCACACAATCACGTTCACACAATCACAAACACACAGTCGCGATCACTCGATCACGATCACACAATCACGATCACACAGTCACGATCGCACAATCACGATCACACAATCACGATCACACAATCACGATCACACAATCACGATCACACAATCACCATCACACAATCACGATCACACAATCACGATCACACAATCACCATCACACAATCACCATCACACAATCACGATCACACTATCACGATCACACAATCACAATCACGCAATCACAATCCCACAATCACAATCACACAATCACAATCATACAATCACAATCACACAATCACAATCTCACAATCACAATCACACAATCACAATCACACAATCACAAACACACAGTCGCGATCACACGACCACGATCACACGATCACGATCGCACAATCACAATCACACAATCAAGGTCACACAATGACGATCACACCATCACCATCCCACAATCACCATCACACAATCACCATCACACAATCACCATCACACAATCACGACCACACAATCACGATCACACAATCACGATCACACAATCACGTTCACACAATCACAAACACACACTCGCGATCACTCGATCACGATCACACAATCACGATCACACAGTCAAGATCACACAATCACAATCACACAATCACAATATCACAATCAGACAATCACACAATCACACAATCACGATCACACTATCACGATCACACAATCACGATCACACAATCACGATCACACAATCACAATCACACAATCACAATCACGCAATCACAATCACACAATCACAATGACACAATCACAATCATGCAATCACAATCACACAATCACAATCTCACAATCACAATCACACAATCACAATCACACAATCACAATCACACAATCACAATCACACAATCACAATCACACAATCACAATCACACAATCACAATCACACAATCACAATCCCACAATCACAATCCCACAATCACACAATCACACAGTCACAATCCCACAATCACAATCACACAATCACAATCACACAATCACAATCACACAATCACGATCACACAATCACGATCACACAATCACGATCACACAATCACGATCACACAATCACGATCACACAATCACGATCACACAATCACAATCACACAATCACAAACACACAGTCGCGATCACACGATCACGATCACACGACCACGATCACACGATCACGATCACACAATCACAATCACACAATCAAGGCCACACAATGACGATCACACAATGACCATCACACAATCTCGACCACACAATCACGATCACACAATCACGATCACACAATCACGTTCACACAATCACAAACACACAGTCGCGATCACTCGATCACGATCACACAATCACGATCACACAGTCACGATCGCACTATCACGATCACACAATCACGATCACACAATCACGATCACACAATCACGATCACACAATCACCATCACACAATCACGATCACACAATCACGATCACACAATCACGATCACACAATCACCATCACACAATCACAATCACACAATCAAGGTCACACAATGACGATCACACAATCACCATCACACAACCACGACCACACAATCACGATCACACAATCACGCTCACGCAATCACGATCACACAATCACGACCACACAATCACGATCACACAATCACGATCACACAATCACAAACACACAGTCGCGATCACACTATCACGATCACACAATCACAGTCACACAATCACAATCACACAATCACAATCACAATCACGATCACACAGTCACGAACACACCATCACGATCACACAATCAAGGTCACACAATGACGATCACACAATCACCATCACACAATCACGATCACTCAATCACAATCACACAATCACAAACACACAGTCGCGATCACACGATCACGATCGCACGACCACGATCACACGATCACGATCACACAATCACAATCACACAATCAAGGCCACACAATGACGATCACACAATCACCATCACACAATCTCGACCACACAATCACGATCACACAATCACGATCACACAATCACGTTCACACAATCACAAACACACAGTCGCGATCACTCGATCACGATCACACAATCACGATCACACAGTCCCGATCACACAATCACAATCGCACAGTCACGATCACACAATCACGATCACACAATCACGATCACACAATCACGATCACACAATCACCATCACACAATCACGATCACACAATCACGATCACACAATCACGATCACACAATCACCATCACACAATCACAATCACACAATCAAGGTCACACAATGACGATCACACAATCACCATCACACAACCACGACCACACAATCACGACCACACAATCACGCTCACGCAATCACGATCACACAATCACGACCACACAATCACGATCACACAATCACGATCACACAATCACGATCACACAATCACAAACACACAGTCGCGATCACACTATCACGATCACACAATCACAGTCACACAATCACAATCACACAATCACAATCACAATCACGATCACACAGTCACGAATACACCATCACGATCACACAATCAAGGTCACACAATGACGATCACACAATCACCATCACACAATCACGATCAGACAATCACAATCACACAATCACGATCACACAATCACGATCACACAATCACAATCACACAATCACAAACACACAATCGCGAACACACGATCACGATCACACGATCACGATCACACAATCACAATCACACAATCAAGGTCACACAATGACGATCACACCATCAATATCACACAATCACGACCACACAATCACGATCACACAATTACGATCACACAATCACGTTCACACAATCACAAACACACAGTCGCGATCACTCGATCACGATCACACGATCAAGATCACACAATCACAATCACACAATCAAGATCACACAATGACGATCACACCATCACCATCACACAATCACGACCACACAATCACGATCACACAATTACAATCACACAATCACAATATCACAATCGCAATCACACAATCACAATATCACAATCAGACAATCACACAATCACACAATCACACAATCACGATCACACTATCACGATCACACAATCACGATCACACAATCACGTTCACACAATCACAAACACACAGTCGCGATCACTCGACCACGATCACACGATCACGATCACACAATCACAATCACACAATCAAGGTCACACAATGACGATCACACCATCACCATCACACAATCACGACCACACAATCACGATCACACAATCACAATCACACAATCACAATATCACAATCGCAATCACACAATCACAATATCACAATCAGGCAATCACACAATCACACAATCACACAATCACGATCACACTATCACGATCACACAACCACGATCACACAATCACGATCACACAATCACGATCACACTATCACGATCACACTATCACGATCACACAATCACAGTCACACAATCAAAATCACACAATCACAATCACAATCACGATCACACAGTCATGATCACACCATCACGATCACACGATCACGATCACACGATCACGATCACACGATCACGATCACACAATCACAATCACACAATCGTTATCACACAATCACGATCACACAATCACCATCCCACAATCACCATCACACAATCACCATCACACAATCACCATCACACAATCACGATCACACAATCACAATCTCACAATCACAATCACACAATCACAATCACACAATCACAATCATACAATCACAATTACACAATCACAATCACACAATCACAATCCCACAATCACAATCCCACAATCACAATCCCACAATCACAATCCCACAATCACAATCCCGCAATCACACAATCACACAGTCACAATCCCACAATCACGATCACACAATCACGATCACACAATCACGATCACACAATCACGTTCACACAATCACAAACACAGAGTCGCTATCACACGATCACGATCACACAACCACGATCACACAGTCACGATCACACAATCACGATCACACAATCACCATCCCACAATCACCATCACACAATCACCATCACACAATCACCATCACACAATCACGATCACACAATAACAATCACACAATCACAAACACACAGTCGCGATCACACGATCACGATCACACGATCACGATCACACAATCACAATCACACAATCAAGGTCACACAATCACGATCACACCATCACCATCACACAATCACGACCACACAATCACGATCACACAATCACGATCACACAATCACGTTCACACAATCACAAACACACAGTCGCGATCACTCGATCACGATCACACAATCACGATCACACAGTCACGATCACACAATCAGAATCACACAATCACAATATCACAATCGCAATCACACAATCACAATAACACAATCAGACAATCACACAATCACACAATCACACAATCACGATCAGACTGTCACGATCACACAATCACGATCACACAATCACGATCACACAATCACGATCACACTATCACGATCAGACAATCACAGTCACACAGTCACAATCACACAATCACAATCACAATCACGATCACACAGTCACGATCACACCATCACGATCACACGATCACGATCACACAATCACAATCACACAATCGTTATCACACAATCACGATCACACAATCACCATCCCACAATCACCATCACACAATCACCATCACACAATCACGATCACACTATCACGATCACACAATCACGATCACACAATCACAATCACGCAATCACAATCCCACAATCACAATCACACAATCACAATCATACAATCACAATCACACAATCACAATCACACAATCACAATCACACAATCACAATCACACAATCACAAACACACAGTCGCGATCACACGACCACGATCACACGATCACGATCACACAATCACAATCACACAATCAAGGTCACACAATGACGATCACACCATCACCATCCCACAATCACCATCACACAATCACCATCACACAATCACGACCACACAATCACGATCACACAATCACGTTCACACAATCACAAACACTCACTCGCGATCACTCGATCACGATCACACAATCACGATCACACAGTCAAGATCACACAATCACAATCACACAATCACAATATCACAATCAGACAATCACACAATCACACAATCACGATCACACTATCACGATCACACAATCACGATCACACAATCACGATCACACAATCACGATCACACAATCACAATCACGCAATCACAATCACACAATCACAATGACACAATCACAATCATGCAATCACAATCACACAATCACAATCTCACAATCACAATCACACAATCACAATCACACAATCACAATCACACAATCACAATCACACAATCACAATCACACAATCACAATCACACAATCACAATCACACAATCACAATCACACAATCACAATCACACAATCACAATCACACAATCACAATCACACAATCACAATCCCACAATCACAATCCCACAATCACAATCCCACAATCACACAATCACACAGTCACAATCCCACAATCCCGATCACACAATCACGATCACACAATCACAATCACACAATCACAATCACACAATCATACTGTCACAATCCTACAATCACGATCACATAATCACGATCACACAGTCACGATCACACGATCGTGATCACACAATAACAATCACACAATCACAATCACACAATCACGAGCACACAATCACGATCACACAATCACCATCACACAATCACGATCACACAATCGCGATCACACAATCACGATCACACTATCACGATCACACTATCACGATCACACAATCACAGTCACAGAATCACAATCACACAATCACAATCACAATCACGATCACACAGTCACAATCACACAATCAGAGACACACAATCACAATCACACAACCACAATCACACAATCACACAGTCACAATCCCACAATCACGATCACACAATCACGACCACACATTCACGGTCACACAATCACAATCACACAATCACAATCACACAATCACAATAACACAATCAGACAATCACACAGTCACACAATCACGATCACACAATCACGATCACACAATCACGATCACACAATCGCGATCACACAATCACGATCACACAATCACGATCACACAATCACAATCACACAATCACAATCACACAATCAAAATCACACAATCACAATCACACAATCAAGGTCACACAATGACGATCACACAATCACCATCACACAATCACGATCACACAATCACAATCACACAATCACGATCACACAATCATGATCACACAATCACGATCACACAACCACGATCACACAATCACGATCACACAATCACGATCACACAATCACCATCACACAATCACCATCACACAATCACAATCACACAATCAAGGTCACGCAATGACGATCACACAATCACCATCACACAATCACGACCACTCAATCACAATCACACAATCACGATCACACAATCATGATCACACAATCACGATCACACTATCACGATCACACAATCACGTTCACACAATCACAAATACACAGTCGCGATCACTCGATCACGATCACACGATCACGATCACACAATCACAATCACACAATCAAGGTCACACAATGACGATCACACCATCACCATCACACAATCACGACCACACAATCACGATCACACAATCACAATCACACAATCACAATATCACAATCGCAATCACACAATCACAATATCACAATCAGGCAATCACACAATCACACAATCACACAATCACGATCACACTATCACGATCACACAACCACGATCACACAATCACGATCACACAATCACGATCACACTATCACGATTACACTATCACGATCACACAATCACAGTCACACAATCACAATCACACAATCACAATCACAATCACGATCACACAGTCATGATCACACCATCACGATCACACGATCACGATCACACAATCACCATCACACAATCACGATCACACAATCACAATCTCACAATCACAATCACACAATCACAATCACACAATCACAATCCCACAATCACACAATCACACAGTCACAATCCCACAATCACGATCACACAATCACGATCACACAATCACGATCACAAAATCACGTTCACACAATCACAAACACAGAGTCGCTATCACACGATCACGATCGCACAACCACGATCACACAGTCACGATCACACAATCACGATCACACAGTCACGATCACACAATCAGAGTCACACAATCACAATCACACAATCACAATAACACAATCAGACAATCACACAATCACACAATCACACAATCACGATCACACAATCATGATCACACAATCACGATCACACAATCACGATCACACAATCACGATCACACAATCACGATCACACAATCACAATCACGCAATCACAATCACACAATCACAATGACACAATCACAATCATGCAATCACAATCACACAATCACAATCTCACAATCACAATCACACAATCACAATCACACAATCACAATCACACAATCACAATCACACAATCACAATCACACAATCACAATCACACAATCACAATCCCACAATCACAATCCCACAATCACAATCCCACAATCACACAATCACACAGTCACAATCCCACAATCACAATCACACAATCACAATCACACAATCACAATCACACAATCACGATCACACAATCACGATCACACAATCACGATCACACAATCACGATCACACAATCACGATCACACAATCACAATCACACAATCACAAACACACAGTCGCGATCACACGATCACGATCACACGACCACGATCACACGATCACGATCACACAATCACAATCACACAATCAAGGCCACACAATGACGATCACACAATGACCATCACACAATCTCGACCACACAATCACGATCACACAATCACGATCACACAATCACGTTCACACAATCACAAACACACAGTCGCGATCACTCGATCACGATCACACAATCACGATCACACAGTCACGATCGCACTATCACGATCACACAATCACGATCACACAATCACGATCACACAATCACGATCACACAATCACCATCACACAATCACGATCACACAATCACGATCACACAATCACCATCACACAGTCACAATCACACAATCAAGGTCACACAATGACGATCACACAATCACCATCACATAACCACGACCACACAATCACGATCACACAATCACGCTCACGCAATCACGATCACACAATCACGACCACACAATCACGATCACACAATCACGATCACACAATCACAAACACACAGTCGCGATCACACTATCACGATCACACAATCACAGTCACACAATCACAATCACACAATCACAATCACAATCACGATCACACAGTCACGAACACACCATCACGATCACACAATCAAGGTCACACAATGACGATCACACAATCACCATCACACAATCACGATCACTCAATCACAATCACACAATCACAAACACACAGTCGCGATCACACGATCACGATCGCACGACCACGATCACACGATCACGATCACACAATCACAATCACACAATCAAGGCCACACAATGACGATCACACAATCACCATCACACAATCTCGACCACACAATCACGATCACACAATCACGATCACACAATCACGTTCACACAATCACAAACACACAGTCGCGATCACTCGATCACGATCACACAATCACGATCACACAGTCCCGATCACACAATCACAATCGCACAGTCACGATCACACAATCACGATCACACAATCACGATCACACAATCACGATCACACAATCACCATCACACAATCACGATCACACAATCACGATCACACAATCACGATCACACAATCACCATCACACAATCACAATCACACAATCAAGGTCACACAATGACGATCACACAATCACCATCACACAACTACGACCACACAATCACGACCACACAATCACGCTCACGCAATCACGATCACACAATCACGACCACACAATCACGATCACACAATCACGATCACACAATCACGATCACACAATCACAAACACACAGTCACGATCACACTATCACGATCACACAATCACAGTCACACAATCACAATCACACAATCACAATCACAATCACGATCACACAGTCACGAATACACCATCACGATCACACAATCAAGGTCACACAATGACGATCACACAATCACCATCACACAATCACGATCAGACAATCACAATCACACAATCACGATCACACAATCACGATCACACAATCACAATCACACAATCACAAACACACAATCGCGAACACACGATCACGATCACACGATCACGATCACACAATCACAATCACACAATCAAGGTCACACAATGACGATCACACCATCAATATCACACAATCACGACCACACAATCACGATCACACAATTACGATCACACAATCACGTTCACACAATCACAAACACACAGTCGCGATCACTCGATCACGATCACACGATCAAGATCACACAATCACAATCACACAATCAAGATCACACAATGACGATCACACCATCACCATCACACAATCACGACCACACAATCACGATCACACAATTACAATCACACAATCACAATATCACAATCGCAATCACACAATCACAATATCACAATCAGACAATCACACAATCACACAATCACACAATCACGATCACACTATCACGATCACACAACCACGATCACACAATCACGATCACACAATCACGATCACACTATCACGATCACACTATCACGATCACACAATCACAGTCACACAATCACAATCACAGAATCACAATCACAATCACGATCACACAGTCATGATCACACCATCACGATCACACGATCACGATCACACGATCACGATCACACGATCACGATCACACAATCACAATCACACAATCGTTATCACACAATCACGATCACACAATCACCATCCCACAATCACCATCACACAATCACCATCACACAATCACCATCACACAATCACGATCACACAATCACAATCTCACAATCACAATCACACAATCACAATCACACAATCACAATCATACAATCACAATTACACAATCACAACCACACAATCACAATCCCACAATCACAATCCCACAATCACAATCCCACAATCACAATCCCACAATCACAATCCCGCAATCACACAATCACACAGTCACAATCCCACAATCACGATCACACAATCACGATCACACAATCACGATCACACAATCACGTTCACACAATCACAAACACAGAGTCGCTATCACACGATCACGATCACACAACCACGATCACACAGTCACGATCACACAATCACGATCACACAATCACCATCCCACAATCACCATCACACAATCACCATCACACAATCACCATCACACAATCACGATCACACAATCACAATCTCACAATCACAATCACACAATCACAATCACACAATCACAATCATACAATCACAATCACACAATCACGATCACACAATCACGATCACACAATAACAATCACACAATCACAAACACACAGTCGCGATCACACGATCACGATCACACGATCACGATCACACAATCACAATCACACAATCAAGGTCACACAATCACGATCACACCATCACCATCACACAATCACGACCACACAATCACGATCACACAATCACGATCACACAATCACGATCACACAATCACGTTCACACAATCACAAACACACAGTCGCGATCACTCGATCACGATCACACAATCACGATCACACAGTCACGATCACACAATCAGAATCACACAATCACAATATCACAATCGCAATCACACAATCACAATAACACAATCAGACAATCACACAATCACACAATCACACAATCACACAATCACGATCAGACTATCACGATCACACAATCACGATCACACAATCACGATCACACAATCACGATCACACTATCACGATCAGACAATCACAGTCACACAGTCACAATCACACAATCACAATCACAATCACGATCACACAGTCACGATCACACCATCACGATCACACGATCACGATCACACAATCACAATCACACAATCGTTATCACACAATCACGATCACACAATCACCATCCCACAATCACCATCACACAATCACCATCACACAATCACGATCACACTATCACGATCACACAATCACGATCACACAATCACAATCACGCAATCACAATCCCACAATCACAATCACACAATCACAATCATACAATCACAATCACACAATCACAATCACACAATCACAATCACACAATCACAATCACACAATCACAAACACACAGTCGCGATCACACGACCACGATCACACGATCACGATCACACAATCACAATCACACAATCAAGGTCACACAATGACGATCACACCATCACCATCCCACAATCACCATCACACAATCACCATCACACAATCACGACCACACAATCACGATCACACAATCACGTTCACACAATCACAAACACTCACTCGCGATCACTCGATCACGATCACACAATCACGATCACACAGTCAAGATCACACAATCACAATCACACAATCACCATCACACAATCACAATCCCACAATCACAATCCCACAATCACAATCCCACAATCACACAATCACACAGCCACAATCCCACAATCCCGATCACACAATCACGATCACACAATCACAATCACACAATCACAATCACACAATCATACTGTCACAATCCTACAATCACGATCACATAATCACGATCACACAGTCACGATCACACGATCGTGATCACACAATAACAATCACACAATCACAATCACACAATCACGAGCACACAATCACGATCACACAATCACCATCACACAATCACGATCACACAATCGCGATCACACAATCACGATCACACTATCACGATCACACAATCACAGTCACAGAATCACAATCACACAATCACAATCACAATCACGATCACACAGTCACAATCACACAATCAGAGACACACAATCACAATCACACAACCACAATCACACAATCACACAGTCACAATCCCACAATCACGATCACACAATCACGACCACACATTCACGGTCACACAATCACAATCACACAATCACAATCACACAATCACAATAACACAATCAGACAATCACACAGTCACACAATCACGATCACACAATCACGATCACACAATCACGATCACACAATCGCGATCACACAATCACGATCACACAATCACACAATCACACAATCACACAATCACGATCACACTATCACGATCACACAACCACGATCACACAATCACGATCACACAATCACGATCACACTATCACGATCACACTATCACGATCACACAATCACAGTCACACAATCACAATCACACAATCACAATCACAATCACGATCACACAGTCATGATCACACCATCACGATCACACGATCACGATCACACAATCACCATCACACAATCACGATCACACAATCACAATCTCACAATCACAATCACAGAATCACAATCACACAATCACAATCCCACAATCACACAATCACACAGTCACAATCCCACAATCACGATCACACAATCACGATCACACAATCACGATCACACAATCACGTTCACACAATCACAAACACAGAGTCGCTATCACACGATCACGATCGCACAACCACGATCACACAGTCACGATCACACAATCACGATCACACAGTCACGATCACACAATCAGAGTCACACAATCACAATCACACAATCACAATAACACAATCAGACAATCACACAATCACACAATCACACAATCACGATCACACAATCATGATCACACAATCACGATCACACAATCACGATCACACAATCACAGTCACACAATCACAATCACACAATCACAATTACACAAACACGATCACACAATCACGATCACACAATCACGATCACACAATCACACAATCACACAATCACAATCACACAATCACACAGTCACAATCCCACAATCACGATCACACAATCACGATCACACAGTTACGATCACACAATCACGATCACACAATCACAGTCACACAATCACAATCACACAGTCACAATCACAATCACGATCACACAAACACGATCACACAATCACGATCACACAATCACGATCACACAATCACGATCACACAATCACCATCACACAATCACCATCACACAATCACAATCACACAATCAAGGTCACACAATGACGATCACACAATCACCATCACACAATCACGACCACTCAATCACGATCACACAATCTCGATCACACAATCACGATCACGCAAACACGATCACACAATCACTATCACACAATCACTATCACACAATCACGATCACACAATTACGATCACACAATCACAATCAGGCAGTCACACTATCACAATCACAATCACAATCACAATCACAATCACAATCACACAATCACACAATCACAATCCCACAATCACAATCACACAATCACAGTCACACAATCACACAGACACAGTCCCACAATCACGATCACACAATCACGATCGCACAGTCACGATCACACGATCACGATCACACAATCACAATCACACAATCACAATCACACAATCACGATCACACAGTCACCATCACACAATCACCATCACACAATCACGATCACACAATCAAGGTCACACAATGACGATCACACAATCACCATCACACAATCACGATTACACAATCACAATCACACAATCACGATCACACAATCACGATCACACAATCACAATCACGCAATCACGATCACACAATCACGACCACACAATCGCGATCACACAATCACAATCACACAATCACAAACACACAGTCGCGATCACACTATCACGATCACTCAATCACAATCACACAATCACGATCACACAATCACGATCACACAATCACGATCACACAATCACGATCACACAATCACGATCACACAATCACGATCACACAATCACCATCACACAATCACCATCACACAATCACAATCACACAATCAAGGTCACACAATGACGATCACACAATCACCATCACACAATCACGACCACTCAATCACGATCACACAATCACAATCACACAATCACAAACACACAGTCGCGATCACACGATCACGATCACACGACCACGATCACACGATCACGATCACACAATCACAATCACACAATCAAGGCCACACAATGACGATCACACAATCACCATCACACAATCTCGACCACACAATCACGATCACACAATCACGATCACACAATCACAAACACACAGTCGCGATCACTCGATCACGATCACACAATCACGATCACACAGTCACGATCGCACAATCACGATCACACAATCACGATCACACAATCACGATCACACAATCACGATCACACAATCACCATCACACAATCACGATCACACAATCACGATCACACAATCACCATCACACAATCACCATCACACAATCACGATCACACTATCACGATCACACAATCACAATCACGCAATCACAATCCCACAATCACAATCACACAATCACAATCATACAATCACAATCACACAATCACAATCTCACAATCACAACCACACAATCACAATCACACAATCACAAACACACAGTCGCGATCACACGACCACGATCACACGATCACGATCACACAATCACAATCACACAATCAAGGTCACACAATGACGATCACACCATCACCATCCCACAATCACCATCACACAATCACCATCACACAATCACCATCACACAATCACGACCACACAATCACGATCACACAATCACGATCACACAATCACGTTCACACAATCACAAACACACACTCGCGATCACTCGATCACGATCACACAATCACGATCACACAGTCAAGATCACACAATCACAATCACACAATCACAATATCACAATCAGACAATCACACAATCACACAATCACGATCACACTATCACGATCACACAATCACGATCACACAATCACGATCACACAATCACGATCACACAATCACAATCACGCAATCACAATCACACAATCACAATGACACAATCACAATCATGCAATCACAATCACACAATCACAATCTCACAATCACAATCACACAATCACAATCACACAATCACAATCACACAATCACAATCACACAATCACAATCCCACAATCACAATCCCACAATCACAATCCCACAATCACACAATCACACAGTCACAATCCCACAATCACAATCACACAATCACAATCACACAATCACAATCACACAATCACAATCACACAATCACGATCACACAATCACGATCACACAATCACGATCACACAATCACGATCACACAATCACAATCACACAATCACAAACACACAGTCGCGATCACACGATCACGATCACACGACCACGATCACACGATCACGATCACACAATCACAATCACACAATCAAGGCCACACAATGACGATCACACAATGACCATCACACAATCTCGACCACACAATCACGATCACACAATCACGATCACACAATCACGTTCACACAATCACAAACACACAGTCGCGATCACTCGATCACGATCACACAATCACGATCACACAGTCACGATCGCACTATCACGATCACACAATCACGATCACACAATCACGATCACACAATCACGATCACACAATCACCATCACACAATCACGATCACACAATCACGATCACACAATCACGATCACACAATCACCATCACACAATCACAATCACACAATCAAGGTCACACAATGACGATCACACAATCACCATCACACAACCACGACCACACAATCACGATCACACAATCACGCTCACGCAATCACGATCACACAATCACGACCACACAATCACGATCACACAATCACGATCACACAATCACAAACACACAGTCGCGATCACACTATCACGATCACACAATCACAGTCACACAATCACAATCACACAATCACAATCACAATCACGATCACACAGTCACGAACACACCATCACGACCACACAATCAAGGTCACACAATGACGATCACACAATCACCATCACACAATCACGATCACTCAATCACAATCACACAATCACAAACACACAGTCGCGATCACACGATCACGATCGCACGACCACGATCACACGATCACGATCACACAATCACAATAACACAATCAAGGCCACACAATGACGATCACACAATCACCATCACACAATCTCGACCACACAATCACGATCACACAATCACGATCACACAATCACGTTCACACAATCACAAACACACAGTCGCGATCACTCGATCACGATCACACAATCACGATCACACAGTCCCGATCACACAATCACAATCGCACAGTCACGATCACACAATCACGATCACACAATCACGATCACACAATCACGATCACACAATCACCATCACACAATCACGATCACACAATCACGATCACACAATCACGATCACACAATCACCATCACACAATCACAATCACACAATCAAGGTCACACAATGACGATCACACAATCACCATCACACAACCACGACCACACAATCACGACCACACAATCACGCTCACGCAATCACGATCACACAATCACGACCACACAATCACGATCACACAATCACGATCACACAATCACGATCACACAATCACAAACACACAGTCGCGATCACACTATCACGATCACACAATCACAGTCACACAGTCACAATCACACAATCACAATCACAATCACGATCACACAGTCACGAATACACCATCACGATCACACAATCAAGGTCACACAATGACGATCACACAATCACCATCACACAACCACGATCAGACAATCACAATCACACGATCACGATCACACAATCACGATCACACAATCACAATCACACAATCACAAACACACAATCGCGATCACACGATCACGATCACACGATCACGATCACACAATCACGACCACACAATCACGATCACACAATCACGATCACACAATCACGATCACACAATCACAAACACACAGTCGCGATCACACTATCACGATCACACAATCACAGTCACACAGTCACAATCACACAATCACAATCACAATCACGATCACACAGTCACGAATACACCATCACGATCACACAATCAAGGTCACACAATCACGATCACACAATCACCATCACACAATCACGATCAGACAATCACAATCACACAATCACGATCACACAATCACGATCACACAATCACAATCACACAATCACAAACACA
The DNA here is from genome assembly GCF_050947335.1 of Megachile rotundata. Lineage (NCBI taxonomy): Eukaryota > Metazoa > Arthropoda > Insecta > Hymenoptera > Megachilidae > Megachile > Megachile rotundata. The sequence goes on from NC_134993.1 coordinate 1,067,530, forward strand.
CAATCGCGAACACACGATCACGATCACACGATCACGATCACACAATCACAATCACACAATCACAATATCACAATCAGACAATCACACAATCACACAATCACGATCACACTATCACGATCACACAATCACGATCACACAATCACGATCACACAATCACGATCACACAATCACAATCACGCAATCACAATCACACAATCACAATGACACAATCACAATCATGCAATCACAATCACACAATCACAATCTCACAATCACAATCACACAATCACAATCACACAATCACAATCACACAATCACAATCACACAATCACAATCACACAATCGCAATCACACAATCACAATCACACAATCACAATCACACAATCACAATCCCACAATCACAATCCCACAATCACAATCCCACAATCACACAATCACACAGCCACAATCCCACAATCCCGATCACACAATCACGATCACACAATCACAATCACACAATCACAATCACACAATCATACTGTCACAATCCTACAATCACGATCACATAATCACGATCACACAGTCACGATCTCACGATCGTGATCACACAATAACAATCACACAATCACAATCACACAATCACGAGCACACAATCACGATCACACAATCACCATCACACAATCACGATCACACAATCGCGATCACACAATCACGATCACACTATCACGATCACACAATCACAGTCACAGAATCACAATCACACAATCACAATCACAATCACGATCACACAGTCACAATCACACAATCAGAGACACACAATCACAATCACACAACCACAATCACACAATCACACAGTCACAATCCCACAATCACGATCACACAATCACGACCACACATTCACGGTCACACAATCACAATCACACAATCACAATCACACAATCACAATAACACAATCAGACAATCACACAGTCACACAATCACGATCACACAATCACGATCACACAATCACGATCACACAATCGCGATCACACAATCACGATCACACAATCACGATCACACAATCACAATCACACAATCACAATCACACAATCAAAATCACACAATCACAATCACACAATCAAGGTCACACAATGACGATCACACAATCACCATCACACAATCACGATCACACAATCACAATCACACAATCACGATCACACAATCATGATCACACAATCACGATCACACAACCACGATCACACAATCACGATCACACAATCACGATCACACAATCACCATCACACAATCACCATCACACAATCACAATCACACAATCAAGGTCACGCAATGACGATCACACAATCACCATCACACAATCACGACCACTCAATCACAATCACACAATCACGATCACACAATCATGATCACACAATCACGATCACACTATCACGATCACACAATCACGTTCACACAATCACAAATACACAGTCGCGATCACTCGATCACGATCACACGATCACGATCACACAATCACAATCACACAATCAAGGTCACACAATGACGATCACACCATCACCATCACACAATCACGACCACACAATCACGATCACACAATCACAATCACACAATCACAATATCACAATCGCAATCACACAATCACAATATCACAATCAGGCAATCACACAATCACACAATCACACAATCACGATCACACTATCACGATCACACAACCACGATCACACAATCACGATCACACAATCACGATCACACTATCACGATCACACTATCACGATCACACAATCACAGTCACACAGTCACAATCACACAATCACAATCACAATCACGATCACACAGTCATGATCACACCATCACGATCACACGATCACGATCACACAATCACCATCACACAATCACGATCACACAATCACAATCTCACAATCACAATCACACAATCACAATCACACAATCACAATCCCACAATCACACAATCACACAGTCACAATCCCACAATCACGATCACACAATCACGATCACACAATCACGATCACACAATCACGTTCACACAATCACAAACACAGAGTCGCTATCACACGATCACGATCGCACAACCACGATCACACAGTCACGATCACACAATCACGATCACACAGTCACGATCACACAATCAGAGTCACACAATCACAATCACACAATCACAATAACACAATCAGACAATCACACAATCACACAATCACACAATCACGATCACACAATCATGATCACACAATCACGATCACACAATCACGATCACACAATCACAGTCACACAATCACAATCACACAATCACAATTACACAAACACGATCACACAATCACGATCACACAATCACGATCACACAATCACACAATCACACAATCACAATCACACAATCACACAGTCACAATCCCACAATCACGATCACACAATCACGATCACACAGTTACGGTCACACAATCACGATCACACAATCACAGTCACACAATCACAATCACACAGTCACAATCACAATCACGATCACACAAACACGATCACACAATCACGATCACACAATCACGATCACACAATCACGATCACACAATCACCATCACACAATCACCATCACACAATCACAATCACACAATCAAGGTCACACAATGACGATCACACAATCACCATCACACAATCACGACCACTCAACCACGATCACACAATCTCGATCACACAATCACGATCACGCAAACACGATCACACAATCACTATCACACAATCACTATCACACAATCACGATCACACAATTACGATCACACAATCACAATCAGGCAGTCACACTATCACAATCACAATCACAATCACAATCACAATCACAATCACACAATCACACAATCACAATCCCACAATCACAATCACACAATCACAGTCACACAATCACACAGACACAGTCCCACAATCACGATCACACAATCACGATCGCACAGTCACGATCACACGATCACGATCACACAATCACAATCACACAATCACAATCACACAATCACGATCACACAGTCACCATCACACAATCACCATCACACAATCACGATCACACAATCAAGGTCACACAATGACGATCACACAATCACCATCACACAATCACGATTACACAATCACAATCACACAATCACGATCACACAATCACGATCACACAATCACAATCACGCAATCACGATCACACAATCACGACCACACAATCGCGATCACACAATCACAATCACACAATCACAAACACACAGTCGCGATCACACTATCACGATCACTCAATCACAATCACACAATCACGATCACACAATCACGATCACACAATCACGATCACACAATCACGATCACACAATCACGATCACACAATCACGATCACACAATCACCATCACACAATCACCATCACACAATCACAATCACACAATCAAGGTCACACAATGACGATCACACAATCACCATCACACAATCACGACCACTCAATCACGATCACACAATCACAATCACACAATCACAAACACACAGTCGCGATCACACGATCACGATCACACGACCACGATCACACGATCACGATCACACAATCACAATCACACAATCAAGGCCACACAATGACGATCACACAATCACCATCACACAATCTCGACCACACAATCACGATCACACAATCACGATCACACAATCACGTTCACACAATCACAAACACACAGTCGCGATCACTCGATCACGATCACACAATCACGATCACACAGTCACGATCGCACAATCACGATCACACAATCACGATCACACAATCACGATCACACAATCACGATCACACAATCACCATCACACAATCACGATCACACAATCACGATCACACAATCACCATCACACAATCACCATCACACAATCACGATCACACTATCACGATCACACAATCGCAATCACGCAATCACAATCCCACAATCACAATCACACAATCACAATCATACAATCACAATCACACAATCACAATCTCACAATCACAACCACACAATCACAATCACACAATCACAAACACACAGTCGCGATCACACGACCACGATCACACGATCACGATCACACAATCACAATCACACAATCAAGGTCACACAATGACGATCACACCATCACCATCCCACAATCACCATCACACAATCACCATCACACAATCACCATCACACAATCACGACCACACAATCACGATCACACAATCACGATCACACAATCACGTTCACACAATCACAAACACACACTCGCGATCACTCGATCACGATCACACAATCACGATCACACAGTCAAGATCACACAATCACAATCACACAATCACAATATCACAATCAGACAATCACACAATCACACAATCACGATCACACTATCACGATCACACAATCACGATCACACAATCACGATCACACAATCACGATCACACAATCACAATCACGCAATCACAATCACACAATCACAATGACACAATCACAATCATGCAATCACAATCACACAATCACAATCTCACAATCACAATCACACAATCACAATCACACAATCACAATCACACAATCACAATCACACAATCACAATCACACAATCACAATCACACAATCACAATCACACAATCACAATCCCACAATCACAATCCCACAATCACAATCCCACAATCACACAATCACACAGTCACAATCCCACAATCACAATCACACAATCACAATCACACAATCACAATCACACAATCACAATCACACAATCACGATCACACAATCACGATCACACAATCACGATCACACAATCACGATCACACAATCACAATCACACAATCACAAACACACAGTCGCGATCACACGATCACGATCACACGACCACGATCACACGATCACGATCACACAATCACAATCACACAATCAAGGCCACACAATGACGATCACACAATGACCATCACACAATCTCGACCACACAATCACGATCACACAATCACGATCACACAATCACGTTCACACAATCACAAACACACAGTCGCGATCACTCGATCACGATCACACAATCACGATCACACAGTCACGATCGCACTATCACGATCACACAATCACGATCACACAATCACGATCACACAATCACGATCACACAATCACCATCACACAATCACGATCACACAATCACGATCACACAATCACGATCACACAATCACCATCACACAATCACAATCACACAATCAAGGTCACACAATGACGATCACACAATCACCATCACACAACCACGACCACACAATCACGATCACACAATCACGCTCACGCAATCACGATCACACAATCACGACCACACAATCACGATCACACAATCACGATCACACAATCACAAACACACAGTCGCGATCACACTATCACGATCACACAATCACAGTCACACAATCACAATCACACAATCACAATCACAATCACGATCACACAGTCACGAACACACCATCACGATCACACAATCAAGGTCACACAATGACGATCACACAATCACCATCACACAATCACGATCACTCAATCACAATCACACAATCACAAACACACAGTCGCGATCACACGATCACGATCGCACGACCACGATCACACGATCACGATCACACAATCACAATCACACAATCAAGGCCACACAATGACGATCACACAATCACCATCACACAATCTCGACCACACAATCACGATCACACAATCACGATCACACAATCACGTTCACACAATCACAAACACACAGTCGCGATCACTCGATCACGATCACACAATCACGATCACACAGTCCCGATCACACAATCACAATCGCACAGTCACGATCACACAATCACGATCACACAATCACGATCACACAATCACGATCACACAATCACGATCACACTATCACGATCACACTATCACGATCACACAATCACAGTCACACAATCACAATCACACAATCACAATCACAATCACGATCACACAGTCATGATCACACCATCACGATCACACGATCACGATCACACGATCACGATCACACGATCACGATCACACAATCACAATCTCACAATCGTTATCACACAATCACGATCACACAATCACCATCCCACAATCACCATCACACAATCACCATCACACAATCACCATCACACAATCACGATCACACAATCACAATCTCACAATCACAATCACACAATCACAATCACACAATCACAATCATACAATCACAATTACACAATCACAATCACACAATCACAATCCCACAATCACAATCCCACAATCACAATCCCACAATCACAATCCCACAATCACAATCCCGCAATCACACAATCACACAGTCACAATCCCACAATCACGATCACACAATCACGATCACACAATCACGATCACACAATCACGTTCACACAATCACAAACACAGAGTCGCTATCACACGATCACGATCACACAACCACGATCACACAGTCACGATCACACAATCACGATCACACAATCACCATCCCACAATCACCATCACACAATCACCATCACACAATCACCATCACACAATCACGATCACACAATCACAATCTCACAATCACAATCACACAATCACAATCACACAATCACAATCATACAATCACAATCACACAATCACGATCACACAATCACGATCACACAATAACAATCACACAATCACAAACACACAGTCGCGATCACACGATCACGATCACACGATCACGATCACACAATCACAATCACACAATCAAGGTCACACAATCACGATCACACCATCACCATCACACAATCACGACCACACAATCACGATCACACAATCACGATCACACAATCACGTTCACACAATCACAAACACACAGTCGCGATCACTCGATCACGATCACACAATCACGATCACACAGTCACGATCACACAATCAGAATCACACAATCACAATATCACAATCGCAATCACACAATCACAATAACACAATCAGACAATCACACAATCACACAATCACACAATCACACAATCACGATCAGACTATCACGATCACACAATCACGATCACACAATCACGATCACACAATCACGATCACACTATCACGATCAGACAATCACAGTCACACAGTCACAATCACACAATCACAATCACAATCACGATCACACAGTCACGATCACACCATCACGATCACACGATCACGATCACACAATCACAATCACACAATCGTTATCACACAATCACGATCACACAATCACCATCCCACAATCACCATCACACAATCACCATCACACAATCACGATCACACTATCACGATCACACAATCACGATCACACAATCACAATCACGCAATCACAATCCCACAATCACAATCACACAATCACAATCATACAATCACAATCACACAATCACAATCACACAATCACAATCACACAATCACAATCACACAATCACAAACACACAGTCGCGATCACACGACCACGATCACACGATCACGATCACACAATCACAATCACACAATCAAGGTCACACAATGACGATCACACCATCACCATCCCACAATCACCATCACACAATCACCATCACACAATCACGACCACACAATCACGATCACACAATCACGTTCACACAATCACAAACACTCACCCGCGATCACTCGATCACGATCACACAATCACGATCACACAGTCAAGATCACACAATCACAATCACACAATCACAATATCACAATCAGACTATCACACAATCACACAATCACGATCACACTATCACGATCACACAATCACGATCACACAATCACGATCACACAATCACGATCACACAATCACAATCACGCAATCACAATCACACAATCACAATGACACAATCACAATCATGCAATCACAATCACACAATCACAATCTCACAATCACAATCACACAATCACAATCACACAATCACAATCACACAATCACAATCACACAATCACAATCACACAATCACAATCACACAATCACAATCACACAATCACAATCACACAATCACAATCACACAATCACAATCCCACAATCACAATCCCACAATCACAATCCCACAATCACACAATCACACAGTCACAATCCCACAATCCCGATCACACAATCACGATCACACAATCACAATCACACAATCACAATCACACAATCACAATCACACAATCATACTGTCACAATCCTACAATCACGATCACATAATCACGATCACACAGTCACGATCACACGATCGTGATCACACAATAACAATCACACAATCACAATCACACAATCACGAGCACACAATCACGATCACACAATCAACATCACACAATCACGATCACACAATCGCGATCACACAATCACGATCACACTATCACGATCACACAATCACAGTCACAGAATCACAATCACACAATCACAATCACAATCACGATCACACAGTCACAATCACACAATCAGAGACACACAATCACAATCACACAACCACAATCACACAATCACACAGTCACAATCCCACAATCACGATCACACAATCACGACCACACATTCACGGTCACACAATCACAATCACACAATCACAATCACACAATCACAATAACACAATCAGACAATCACACAGTCACACAATCACGATCACACAATCACGATCACACAATCACGATCACACAATCGCGATCACACAATCACGATCACACAATCACGATCACACAATCACAATCACACAATCACAATCACACAATCAAAATCACACAATCACAATCACACAATCAAGGTCACACAATGACGATCACACAATCACCATCACACAATCACGATCACACAATCACAATCACACAATCACGATCACACAATCATGATCACACAATCACGATCACACAACCACGATCACACAATCACGATCACACAATCACGATCACACAATCACCATCACACAATCACCATCACACAATCACAATCACACAATCAAGGTCACGCAATGACGATCACACAATCACCATCACACAATCACGACCACTCAATCACAATCACACAATCACGATCACACAATCATGATCACACAATCACGATCACACTATCACGATCACACAATCACGTTCACACAATCACAAATACACAGTCGCGATCACTCGATCACGATCACACGATCACGATCACACAATCACAATCACACAATCAAGGTCACACAATGACGATCACACCATCACCATCACACAATCACGACCACACAATCACGATCACACAATCACAATCACACAATCACAATATCACAATCGCAATCACACAATCACAATATCACAATCAGGCAATCACACAATCACACAATCACACAATCACGATCACACTATCACGATCACACAACCACGATCACACAATCACGATCACACAATCACGATCACACTATCACGATCACACTATCACGATCACACAATCACAGTCACACAATCACAATCACACAATCACAATCACAATCACGATCACACAGTCATGATCACACCATCACGATCACACGATCACGATCACACAATCACCATCACACAATCACGATCACACAATCACAATCTCACAATCACAATCACACAATCACAATCACACAATCACAATCCCACAATCACACAATCACACAGTCACAATCCCACAATCACGATCACACAATCACGATCACACAATCACGATCACACAATCACGTTCACACAATCACAAACACAGAGTCGCTATCACACGATCACGATCGCACAACCACGATCACACAGTCACGATCACACAATCACGATCACACAGTCACGATCACACAATCAGAGTCACACAATCACAATCACACAATCACAATAACACAATCAGACAATCACACAATCACACAATCACACAATCACGATCACACAATCATGATCACACAATCACGATCACACAATCACGATCACACAATCACAGTCACACAATCACAATCACACAATCACAATTACACAAACACGATCACACAATCACGATCACACAATCACGATCACACAATCACACAATCACACAATCACAATCACACAATCACACAGTCACAATCCCACAATCACGATCACACAATCACGATCACACAGTTACGATCACACAATCACGATCACACAATCACAGTCACACAATCACAATCACACAGTCACAATCACAATCACGATCACACAAACACGATCACACAATCACGATCACACAATCACGATCACACAATCACGATCACACAATCACCATCACACAATCACCATCACACAATCACAATCACACAATCAAGGTCACACAATGACGATCACACAATCACCATCACACAATCACGACCACTCAATCACGATCACACAATCTCGATCACACAATCACGATCACGCAAACACGATCACACAATCACTATCACACAATCACTATCACACAATCACGATCACACAATTACGATCACACAATCACAATCAGGCAGTCACACTATCACAATCACAATCACAATCACAATCACAATCACACAATCACACAATCACAATCCCACAATCACAATCACACAATCACAGTCACACAATCACACAGACACAGTCCCACAATCACGATCACACAATCACCATCACACAATCACCATCACACAATCACAATCACACAATCAAGGTCACACAATGACGATCACACAATCACCATCACACAATCACGACCACTCAATCACGATCACACAATCACAATCACACAATCACAAACACACAGTCGCGATCACACGATCACGATCACACGACCACGATCACACGATCACGATCACACAATCACAATCACACAATCAAGGCCACACAATGACGATCACACAATCACCATCACACAATCTCGACCACACAATCACGATCACACAATCACGATCACACAATCACGTTCACACAATCACAAACACACAGTCGCGATCACTCGATCACGATCACACAATCACGATCACACAGTCACGATCGCACAATCACGATCACACAATCACGATCACACAATCACGATCACACAATCACGATCACACAATCACCATCACACAATCACGATCACACAATCACGATCACACAATCACCATCACACAATCACCATCACACAATCACGATCACACTATCACGATCACACAATCACAATCACGCAATCACAATCCCACAATCACAATCACACAATCACAATCATACAATCACAATCACACAATCACAATCTCACAATCACAACCACACAATCACAATCACACAATCACAAACACACAGTCGCGATCACACGACCACGATCACACGATCACGATCACACAATCACAATCACACAATCAAGGTCACACAATGACGATCACACCATCACCATCCCACAATCACCATCACACAATCACCATCACACAATCACCATCACACAATCACGACCACACAATCACGATCACACAATCACGATCACACAATCACGTTCACACAATCACAAACACACACTCGCGATCACTCGATCACGATCACACAATCACGATCACACAGTCAAGATCACACAATCACAATCACACAATCACACAATCACGATCACACTATCACGATCACACAATCACGATCACACAATCACGATCACACAATCACGATCACGCAATCACAATCACACAATCACAATGACACAATCACAATCATGCAATCACAATCACACAATCACAATCTCACAATCACAATCACACAATCACAATCACACAATCACAATCACACAATCACAATCACACAATCACAATCACACAATCACAATCACACAATCACAATCACACAATCACAATCACACAATCACAATCCCACAATCACAATCCCACAATCACAATCCCACAATCACACAATCACACAGTCACAATCCCACAATCACAATCACACAATCACAATCACACAATCACAATCACACAATCACAATCACACAATCACGATCACACAATCACGATCACACAATCACGATCACACAATCACGATCACACAATCACAATCACACAATCACAAACACACAGTCGCGATCACACGATCACGATCACACGACCACGATCACACGATCACGATCACACAATCACAATCACACAATCAAGGCCACACAATGACGATCACACAATGACCATCACACAATCTCGACCACACAATCACGATCACACAATCACGATCACACAATCACGTTCACACAATCACAAACACACAGTCGCGATCACTCGATCACGATCACACAATCACGATCACACAGTCACGATCGCACTATCACGATCACACAATCACGATCACACAATCACGATCACACAATCACGATCACACAATCACCATCACACAATCACGATCACACAATCACGATCACACAATCACGATCACACAATCACCATCACACAATCACAATCACACAATCAAGGTCACACAATGACGATCACACAATCACCATCACACAACCACGACCACACAATCACGATCACACAATCACGCTCACGCAATCACGATCACACAATCACGACCACACAATCACGATCACACAATCACGATCACACAATCACAAACACACAGTCGCGATCACACTATCACGATCACACAATCACAGTCACACAATCACAATCACACAATCACAATCACAATCACGATCACACAGTCACGAACACACCATCACGATCACACAATCAAGGTCACACAATGACGATCACACAATCACCATCACACAATCACGATCACTCAATCACAATCACACAATCACAAACACACAGTCGCGATCACACGATCACGATCGCACGACCACGATCACACGATCACGATCACACAATCACAATCACACAATCAAGGCCACACAATGACGATCACACAATCACCATCACACAATCTCGACCACACAATCACGATCACACAATCACGATCACACAATCACGTTCACACAATCACAAACACACAGTCGCGATCACTCGATCACGATCACACAATCACGATCACACAGTCCCGATCACACAATCACAATCGCACAGTCACGATCACACAATCACGATCACACAATCACGATCACACAATCACGATCACACAATCACCATCACACAATCACGATCACACAATCACGATCACACAATCACGATCACACAATCACCATCACACAATCACAATCACACAATCAAGGTCACACAATGACGATCACACAATCACCATCACACAACCACGACCACACAATCACGACCACACAATCACGCTCACGCAATCACGATCACACAATCACGACCACACAATCACGATCACACAATCACGATCACACAATCACGATCACACAATCACAAACACACAGTCGCGATCACACTATCACGATCACACAATCACAGTCACACAATCACAATCACACAATCACAATCACAATCACGATCACACAGTCACGAATACACCATCACGATCACACAATCAAGGTCACACAATGACGATCACACAATCACCATCACACAACCACGATCAGACAATCACAATCACACAATTACGATCACACAATCACGATCACACAATCACAATCACACAATCACAAACACACAATCGCGATCACACGATCACGATCACACGATCACGATCACACAATCACAATCACACAATCAAGGTCACACAATGACGATCACACCATCAATATCACACAATCACGACCACACAATCACGATCACACAATTACGATCACACAATCACGTTCACACAATCACAAACACACAGTCGCGATCACTCGATCACGATCACACGATCAAGATCACACAATCACAATCACACAATCAAGATCACACAATGACGATCACACCATCACCATCACACAATCACGACCACACAATCACGATCACACAATCACAATCACACAATCACAATATCACAATCGCAATCACAGAATCACAATATCACAATCAGGCAATCACACAATCACACAATCACACAATCACGATCACACTATCACGATCACACAACCACGATCACACAATCACGATCACACAATCACGATCACACTATCACGATCACACTATCACGATCACACAATCACAGTCACACAATCACAATCACACAATCACAATCACAATCACGATCACACAGTCATGATCACACCATCACGATCACACGATCACGATCACACGATCACGATCACACAATCACAATCACACAATCGTTATCACACAATCACGATCACACAATCACCATCCCACAATCACCATCACACAATCACCATCACACAATCACCATCACACAATCACGATCACACAATCACAATCTCACAATCACAATCACACAATCACAATCACACAATCACAATCATACAATCACAATTACACAATCACAATCACACAATCACAATCCCACAATCACAATCCCACAATCACAATCCCACAATCACAATCCCACAATCACAATCCCGCAATCACACAATCACACAGTCACAATCCCACAATCACGATCACACAATCACGATCACACAATCACGATCACACAATCACGTTCACACAATCACAAACACAGAGTCGCTATCACACGATCACGATCACACAACCACGATCACACAGTTACGATCACACAATCACGATCACACAATCACAGTCACACAATCACAATCACACAGTCACAATCACAATCACGATCACACAAACACGATCACACAATCACGATCACACAATCACGATCACACAATCACGATCACACAATCACCATCACACAATCACCATCACACAATCACAATCACACAATCAAGGTCACACAATGACGATCACACAATCACCATCACACAATCACGACCACTCAATCACGATCACACAATCTCGATCACACAATCACGATCACGCAAACACGATCACACAATCACTATCACACAATCACTATCACACAATCACGATCACACAATTACGATCACACAATCACAATCAGGCAGTCACACTATCACAATCACAATCACAATCACAATCACAATCACACAATCACACAATCACAATCCCACAATCACAATCACACAATCACAGTCACACAATCACACAGACACAGTCCCACAATCACGATCACACAATCACCATCACACAATCACCATCACACAATCACAATCACACAATCAAGGTCACACAATGACGATCACACAATCACCATCACACAATCACGACCACTCAATCACGATCACACAATCACAATCACACAATCACAAACACACAGTCGCGATCACACGATCACGATCACACGACCACGATCACACGATCACGATCACACAATCACAATCACACAATCAAGGCCACACAATGACGATCACACAATCACCATCACACAATCTCGACCACACAATCACGATCACACAATCACGATCACACAATCACGTTCACACAATCACAAACACACAGTCGCGATCACTCGATCACGATCACACAATCACGATCACACAGTCACGATCGCACAATCACGATCACACAATCACGATCACACAATCACGATCACACAATCACGATCACACAATCACCATCACACAATCACGATCACACAATCACGATCACACAATCACCATCACACAATCACCATCACACAATCACGATCACACTATCACGATCACACAATCACAATCACGCAATCACAATCCCACAATCACAATCACACAATCACAATCATACAATCACAATCACACAATCACAATCTCACAATCACAACCACACAATCACAATCACACAATCACAAACACACAGTCGCGATCACACGACCACGATCACACGATCACGATCACACAATCACAATCACACAATCAAGGTCACACAATGACGATCACACCATCACCATCCCACAATCACCATCACACAATCACCATCACACAATCACCATCACACAATCACGACCACACAATCACGATCACACAATCACGATCACACAATCACGTTCACACAATCACAAACACACACTCGCGATCACTCGATCACGATCACACAATCACGATCACACAGTCAAGATCACACAATCACAATCACACAATCACACAATCACGATCACACTATCACGATCACACAATCACGATCACACAATCACGATCACACAATCACGATCACGCAATCACAATCACACAATCACAATGACACAATCACAATCATGCAATCACAATCACACAATCACAATCTCACAATCACAATCACACAATCACAATCACACAATCACAATCACACAATCACAATCACACAATCACAATCACACAATCACAATCACACAATCACAATCACACAATCACAATCACACAATCACAATCCCACAATCACAATCCCACAATCACAATCCCACAATCACACAATCACACAGTCACAATCCCACAATCACAATCACACAATCACAATCACACAATCACAATCACACAATCACAATCACACAATCACGATCACACAATCACGATCACACAATCACGATCACACAATCACGATCACACAATCACAATCACACAATCACAAACACACAGTCGCGATCACACGATCACGATCACACGACCACGATCACACGATCACGATCACACAATCACAATCACACAATCAAGGCCACACAATGACGATCACACAATGACCATCACACAATCTCGACCACACAATCACGATCACACAATCACGATCACACAATCACGTTCACACAATCACAAACACACAGTCGCGATCACTCGATCACGATCACACAATCACGATCACACAGTCACGATCGCACTATCACGATCACACAATCACGATCACACAATCACGATCACACAATCACGATCACACAATCACCATCACACAATCACGATCACACAATCACGATCACACAATCACGATCACACAATCACCATCACACAATCACAATCACACAATCAAGGTCACACAATGACGATCACACAATCACCATCACACAACCACGACCACACAATCACGATCACACAATCACGCTCACGCAATCACGATCACACAATCACGACCACACAATCACGATCACACAATCACGATCACACAATCACAAACACACAGTCGCGATCACACTATCACGATCACACAATCACAGTCACACAATCACAATCACACAATCACAATCACAATCACGATCACACAGTCACGAACACACCATCACGATCACACAATCAAGGTCACACAATGACGATCACACAATCACCATCACACAATCACGATCACTCAATCACAATCACACAATCACAAACACACAGTCGCGATCACACGATCACGATCGCACGACCACGATCACACGATCACGATCACACAATCACAATCACACAATCAAGGCCACACAATGACGATCACACAATCACCATCACACAATCTCGACCACACAATCACGATCACACAATCACGATCACACAATCACGTTCACACAATCACAAACACACAGTCGCGATCACTCGATCACGATCACACAATCACGATCACACAGTCCCGATCACACAATCACAATCGCACAGTCACGATCACACAATCACGATCACACAATCACGATCACACAATCACGATCACACAATCACCATCACACAATCACGATCACACAATCACGATCACACAATCACGATCACACAATCACCATCACACAATCACAATCACACAATCAAGGTCACACAATGACGATCACACAATCACCATCACACAACCACGACCACACAATCACGACCACACAATCACGCTCACGCAATCACGATCACACAATCACGACCACACAATCACGATCACACAATCACGATCACACAATCACGATCACACAATCACAAACACACAGTCGCGATCACACTATCACGATCACACAATCACAGTCACACAATCACAATCACACAATCACAATCACAATCACGATCACACAGTCACGAATACACCATCACGATCACACAATCAAGGTCACACAATGACGATCACACAATCACCATCACACAACCACGATCAGACAATCACAATCACACAATTACGATCACACAATCACGATCACACAATCACAATCACACAATCACAAACACACAATCGCGATCACACGATCACGATCACACGATCACGATCACACAATCACAATCACACAATCAAGGTCACACAATGACGATCACACCATCAATATCACACAATCACGACCACACAATCACGATCACACAATTACGATCACACAATCACGTTCACACAATCACAAACACACAGTCGCGATCACTCGATCACGATCACACGATCAAGATCACACAATCACAATCACACAATCAAGATCACACAATGACGATCACACCATCACCATCACACAATCACGACCACACAATCACGATCACACAATCACAATCACACAATCACAATATCACAATCGCAATCACAGAATCACAATATCACAATCAGGCAATCACACAATCACACAATCACACAATCACGATCACACTATCACGATCACACAACCACGATCACACAATCACGATCACACAATCACGATCACACTATCACGATCACACTATCACGATCACACAATCACAGTCACACAATCACAATCACACAATCACAATCACAATCACGATCACACAGTCATGATCACACCATCACGATCACACGATCACGATCACACGATCACGATCACACAATCACAATCACACAATCGTTATCACACAATCACGATCACACAATCACCATCCCACAATCACCATCACACAATCACCATCACACAATCACCATCACACAATCACGATCACACAATCACAATCTCACAATCACAATCACACAATCACAATCACACAATCACAATCATACAATCACAATTACACAATCACAATCACACAATCACAATCCCACAATCACAATCCCACAATCACAATCCCACAATCACAATCCCACAATCACAATCCCGCAATCACACAATCACACAGTCACAATCCCACAATCACGATCACACAATCACGATCACACAATCACGATCACACAATCACGTTCACACAATCACAAACACAGAGTCGCTATCACACGATCACGATCACACAACCACGATCACACAGTCACGATCACACAATCACGATCACACAATCACCATCCCACAATCACCATCACACAATCACCATCACACAATCACCATCACACAATCACGATCACACAATCACAATCTCACAATCACAATCACACAATCACAATCACACAATCACAATCATACAATCACAATCACACAATCACGATCACACAATCACGATCACACAATAACAATCACACAATCACAAACACACAGTCGCGATCACACGATCACGATCACACGATCACGATCACACAATCACAATCACACAATCAAGGTCACACAATGACGATCACACCATCACCATCACACAATCACGACCACACAATCACGATCACACAATCACGATCACACAATCACGTTCACACAATCACAAACACACAGTCGCGATCACTCGATCACGATCACACAATCACGATCACACAGTCACGATCACACAATCACAATCACACAATCACAATATCACAATCGCAATCACACAATCACAATAACACAATCAGACAATCACACAATCACACAATCACACAATCACACAATCACGATCAGACTATCACGATCACACAATCACGATCACACAATCACGATCACACAATCACGATCACACTATCACGGTCAGACAATCACAGTCACACAGTCACAATCACACAATCACAATCACAATCACGATCACACAGTCACGATCACACCATCACGATCACACGATCACGATCACACAATCACAATCACACAATCGTTATCACACAATCACGATCACACAATCACCATCCCACAATCACCATCACACAATCACCATCACACAATCACGATCACACTATCACGATCACACAATCACGATCACACAATCACAATCACGCAATCACAATCCCACAATCACAATCACACAATCACAATCATACAATCACAATCACACAATCACAATCACACAATCACAAACACACAGTCGCGATCACACGACCACGATCACACGATCACGATCACACAATCACAATCACACAATCAAGGTCACACAATGACGATCACACCATCACCATCCCACAATCACCATCACACAATCACCATCACACAATCACGACCACACAATCACGATCACACAATCACGTTCACACAATCACAAACACTCACTCGCGATCACTCGATCACGATCACACAATCACGATCACACAGTCAAGATCACACAATCACAATCACACAATCACAATATCACAATCAGACAATCACACAATCACACAATCACGATCACACTATCACGATCACACAATCACGATCACACAATCACGATCACACAATCACGATCACACAATCACAATCACGCAATCACAATCACACAATCACAATGCCACAATCACAATCATGCAATCACAATCACACAATCACAATCTCACAATCACAATCACACAATCACAATCACACAATCACAATCACACAATCACAATCACACAATCACAATCACACAATCACAATCACACAATCACAATCACACAATCACAATCACACAATCACAATCCCACAATCACAATCCCACAATCACAATCCCACAATCACACAATCACACAGTCACAATCCCACAATCCCGATCACACAATCACGATCACACAATCACAATCACACAATCACAATCACACAATCATACTGTCACAATCCTACAATCACGATCACATAATCACGATCACACAGTCACGATCACACGATCGTGATCACACAATCACCATCACACAATCACCATCACACAATCACAATCACACAATCAAGGTCACGCAATGACGATCACACAATCACCATCACACAATCACGACCACTCAATCACAATCACACAATCACGATCACACAATCATGTTCACACAATCACGATCACACTATCACGATCACACAATCACGATCACACAATCACGTTCACACAATCACAAATACACAGTCGCGATCACTCGATCACGATCACACGATCACGATCACACAATCACAATCACACAATCAAGGTCACACAATGACGATCACACCATCACCATCACACAATCACGACCACACTATCACGATCACACAACCACGATCACACAATCACGATCACACAATCACGATCACACTATCACGATCACACTATCACGATCACACAATCACAATATCACAATCGCAATCACACAATCACAATAACACAATCAGACAATCACACAATCACACAATCACACAATCACACAATCACGATCAGACTATCACGATCACACAATCACGATCACACAATCACGATCACACAATCACGATCACACTATCACGGTCAGACAATCACAGTCACACAGTCACAATCACACAATCACAATCACAATCACGATCACACAGTCACGATCACACCATCACGATCACACGATCACGATCACACAATCACAATCACACAATCGTTATCACACAATCACGATCACACAATCACCATCCCACAATCACCATCACACAATCACCATCACACAATCACGATCACACTATCACGATCACACAATCACGATCACACAATCACAATCACGCAATCACAATCCCACAATCACAATCACACAATCACAATCATACAATCACAATCACACAATCACAATCACACAATCACAAACACACAGTCGCGATCACACGACCACGATCACACGATCACGATCACACAATCACAATCACACAATCAAGGTCACACAATGACGATCACACCATCACCATCCCACAATCACCATCACACAATCACCATCACACAATCACGACCACACAATCACGATCACACAATCACGTTCACACAATCACAAACACTCACTCGCGATCACTCGATCACGATCACACAATCACGATCACACAGTCAAGATCACACAATCACAATCACACAATCACAATATCACAATCAGACAATCACACAATCACACAATCACGATCACACTATCACGATCACACAATCACGATCACACAATCACGATCACACAATCACGATCACACAATCACAATCACGCAATCACAATCACACAATCACAATGCCACAATCACAATCATGCAATCACAATCACACAATCACAATCTCACAATCACAATCACACAATCACAATCACACAATCACAATCACACAATCACAATCACACAATCACAATCACACAATCACAATCACACAATCACAATCACACAATCACAATCACACAATCACAATCCCACAATCACAATCCCACAATCACAATCCCACAATCACACAATCACACAGTCACAATCCCACAATCCCGATCACACAATCACGATCACACAATCACAATCACACAATCACAATCACACAATCATACTGTCACAATCCTACAATCACGATCACATAATCACGATCACACAGTCACGATCACACGATCGTGATCACACAATCACCATCACACAATCACCATCACACAATCACAATCACACAATCAAGGTCACGCAATGACGATCACACAATCACCATCACACAATCACGACCACTCAATCACAATCACACAATCACGATCACACAATCATGTTCACACAATCACGATCACACTATCACGATCACACAATCACGATCACACAATCACGTTCACACAATCACAAATACACAGTCGCGATCACTCGATCACGATCACACGATCACGATCACACAATCACAATCACACAATCAAGGTCACACAATGACGATCACACCATCACCATCACACAATCACGACCACACAATCACGATCACACAATCACAATCACACAATCACAATATCACAATCGCAATCACACAATCACAATATCACAATCAGGCAATCACACAATCACACAATCACACAATCACGATCACACTATCACGATCACACAACCACGATCACACAATCACGATCACACAATCACGATCACACTATCACGATCACACTATCACGATCACACAATCACAGTCACACAATCACAATCACACAATCACAATCACAATCACGATCACACAGTCATGATCACACCATCACGATCACACGATCACGATCACACAATCACCATCACACAATCACGATCACACAATCACAATCTCACAATCACAATCACACAATCACAATCACACAATCACAATCCCACAATCACACAATCACACAGTCACAATCCCACAATCACGATCACACAATCACGATCACACAATCACGTTCACACAATCACAAACACAGAGTCGCTATCACACGATCACGATCGCACAACCACGATCACACAGTCACGATCACACAATCACGATCACACAGTCACGATCACACAATCAGAGTCACACAATCACAATCACACAATAACAATAACACAATCAGACAATCACACAATCACACAATCACACAATCACGATCACACAATCATGATCACACAATCACGATCATACAATCACGATCACACAATCACGATCACACAATCACAGTCACACAATCACAATCACACAATCACAATTACACAAACACGATCACACAATCACGATCACACAATCACGATCACACAATCACGATCACACAATCACACAATCACACAATCACAATCACACAATCACACAATCACACAGTCACAATCCCACAATCACGATCACACAATCACGATCACACAGTTACGATCACACAATCACGATCACACAATCACAGTCACACAATCACAATCACACAGTCACAATCACAATCACGATCACACAAACACGATCACACAATCACGATCACACAATCACGATCACACAATCACGATCACACAATCACCATCACACAATCACCATCACACAATCACCATCACACAATCACAATCACACAATCAAGGTCACACAATGACGATCACACAATCACCATCACACAATCACGACCACTCAATCACGATCACACAATCTCGATCACACAATCACGATCACGCAAACACGATCACACAATCACTATCACACAATCACTATCACACAATCACGATCACACAGTTACGATCACACAATCACAATCAGGCAGTCACACTATCACAATCACAATCACAATCACAATCACAATCACAATCACACAATCACACAATCACAATCCCACAATCACAATCACACAATCACAGTCACACAATCACACAGACACAGTCCCACAATCACGATCACACAATCACGATCGCACAGTCACGATCACACGATCACGATCACACAATCACAATCACACAATCACAATCACACAATCACGATCACACAGTCACCATCACACAATCACCATCACACAATCACGATCACACAATGACGATCACACAATCACCATCACACAATCACCATCACACAATCACAATCACACAATCAAGGTCACACAATGACGATCACACAATCACCATCACACAACCACGACCACACAATCACGACCACACAATCACGCTCACGCAATCACGATCACACAATCACGACCACACAATCACGATCACACAATCACGATCACACAATCACGATCACACAATCACAAACACACAGTCGCGATCACACAATCACGATCACACAATCACGATCACACAATCACAATCACGCAATCACGATCACACAATCACGACCACACAATCGCGATCACACAATCACAATCACACAATCACAAACACACAGTCGCGATCACACTATCACGATCACTCAATCACAATCACACAATCACGATCACACAATCACGATCACACAATCACGATCACACAATCACGATCACACAATCACGATCACACAATCACGATCACACAATCACGATCACACAATCACGATCACACAATCACGATCACACAATCACGATCACACAATCACAATCACACAATCACAATCACACACTCAAAATCACACAATCACAATCACACAATCAAGGTCACACAATGACGATCACACAATCACCGTCACACAATCTCGACCACACAATCACGATCACACAATCACGATCACACAATCACGTTCACACAATCGCAAACACACAGTCGCGATCACTCGATCACGATCACACAATCACGATCACACAATCACAATCACACAATCACAAACACACAGTCGCGATCACACGATCACGATCACAAGATCACGATCACACAATCACAATCACACAATCGCTATCACACAATCACGATCACACAATCACGATCACACAATCACAATCACACAATCACAATCACACGATCACAATCACACAATCAAGGTCACACAATGACGATCACACAATCACCATCACACAATCACGATCACACAGTCACAATCACACAATCACGATCACACAATCACGATCACACAATCACGATCACACAAACACGATCATACGATCACAATCACACAATCACAAACACACAGTCGCGATCACACGATCACGATCACACGATCACGATCACACGATCGCGATCACACGATCACGATCACACGATCACGATCACACAATCACAATCACACAACCAAGGTCACACAATGACGATCACACCATCACCATCACACAATCACGACCACACAATCACGATCACACAATCACGTTCACACAATCACAAACACTCACTCGCGATCACTCGATCACGATCACACAATCACGATCACACAGTCAAGATCACACAATCACAATCACACAATCACAATATCACAATCAGACAATCACACAATCACACAATCACGATCACACTATCACGATCACACAATCACGATCACACAATCACGATCACACAATCACGATCACACAATCACAATCACGCAATCACAATCACACAATCACAATGACACAATCACAATCATGCAATCACAATCACACAATCACAATCCCACAATCACACAATCACACAGTCACAATCCCACAATCCCGATCACACAATCACGATCACACAATCACAATCACACAATCACAATCACACAATCATACTGTCACAATCCTACAATCACGATCACATAATCACGATCACACAGTCACGATCACACGATCGTGATCACACAATAACAATCACACAATCACAATCACACAATCACGAGCACACAATCACGATCACACAATCACCATCACACAATCACGATCACACAATCGCGATCACACAATCACGATCACACTATCACGATCACACAATCACAGTCACAGAATCACAATCACACAATCACAATCACAATCACGATCACACAGTCACAATCACACAATCAGAGACACACAATCACAATCACACAACCACAATCACACAATCACACAGTCACAATCCCACAATCACGATCACACAATCACGACCACACATTCACGGTCACACAATCACAATCACACAATCACAATCACACAATCACAATAACACAATCAGACAATCACACAGTCACACAATCACGATCACACAATCACGATCACACAATCACGATCACACAATCGCGATCACACAATCACGATCACACAATCACGATCACACAATCACAATCACACAATCACAATCACACAATCAAAATCACACAATCACAATCACACAATCAAGGTCACACAATGACGATCACACAATCACCATCACACAATCACGATCACACAATCACAATCACACAATCACGATCACACAATCATGATCACACAATCACGATCACACAACCACGATCACACAATCACGATCACACAATCACGATCACACAATCACCATCACACAATCACCATCACACAATCACAATCACACAATCAAGGTCACGCAATGACGATCACACAATCACCATCACACAATCACGACCACTCAATCACAATCACACAATCACGATCACACAATCATGATCACACAATCACGATCACACTATCACGATCACACAATCACGATCACACAATCACGTTCACACAATCACAAACACACAGTCGCGATCACTCGATCACGATCACACGATCACGATCACACAATCACAATCACACAATCAAGGTCACACAATGACGATCACACCATCACCATCACACAATCACGACCACACAATCACGATCACACAATCACAATCACACAATCACAATATCACAATCGCAATCACACAATCACAATATCACAATCAGGCAATCACACAATCACACAATCACACAATCACGATCACACTATCACGATCACACAACCACGATCACACAATCACGATCACACAATCACGATCACACTATCACGATCACACAATCACAGTCACACAATCACAATCACACAATCACAATCACAATCACGATCACACAGTCATGATCACACCATCACGATCACACGATCTCGATCACACAATCATAATCACACAATCGTTATCACACAATCACGATCACACAATCACCATCCCACAATCACCATCACACAATCACCATCACACAATCACCATCACACAATCACGATCACACAATCACAATCTCACAATCACAATCACACAATCACAATCCCACAATCACACAATCACACAGTCACAATCCCACAATCACGATCACACAATCACGATCACACAATCACGATCACACAATCACGTTCACACAATCACAAACACAGAGTCGCTATCACACGATCACGATCACACAACCACGATCACACAGTCACGATCACACAATCACGATCACACAGTCCCGATCACACAATCAGAGTCACACAATCACAATCACACAACCACAATCACACAATCACACAGTCACAATCCCACAATCACGACCACACAGTCACGATCACACAATCACAATCATACAATCACAATCACACAATCACATTAACACAATCAGACAATCACACAGTCACACAATCACGATCACACAATCACGATCACACAATCACGATCACACAATCACGATCACACAATCACAATCACACAATCACAATCACACAATCAAAATCACACAATCACAAT
The DNA here is from genome assembly GCF_050947335.1 of Megachile rotundata. Taxonomy (NCBI): domain Eukaryota; kingdom Metazoa; phylum Arthropoda; class Insecta; order Hymenoptera; family Megachilidae; genus Megachile; species Megachile rotundata. The sequence goes on from NC_134993.1 coordinate 1,095,104, forward strand.
CACACAATCAAGGTCACACAATGACGATCACACAATCACCGTCACACAATCTCGACCACACAATCACGATCACACAATCACGATCACACAATCACGTTCACACAATCGCAAACACACAGTCGCGATCACTCGATCACGATCACACAATCACGATCACACAATCACGATCACACAATCACAATCACACAATCACAAACACACAGTCGCGATCACACGATCACGATCACACGATCACGATCACACAATCACAATCACACAATCGCTATCACACAATCACGATCACACAATCACGATCACACAATCACAATCACACAATCACAATCACACGATCACAATCACACAATCAAGGTCACACAATGACGATCACACAATCACCATCACACAATCACGATCACCCAGTCACAATCACACAATCACGATCACACAATCACGATCACACAATCACGATCACACAAACACGATCATACGATCACAATCACACAATCACAAACACACAGTCGCGATCACACGATCACGATCACACGATCACGATCACACGATCGCGATCACACGATCACGATCACACGATCACGATCACACAATCACAATCACACAACCAAGGTCACACAATGACGATCACACCATCACCATCACACAATCACGACCACACAATCACGATCACACAATCACGTTCACACAATCACAAACACACAGTCGCGATCACTCGATCACGATCACACAATCACGATCACACAGTCACTATCACACAATCACAATAACACAATCACAATATCACAATCGCAATCACACCATCACAATAACACAATCAGACAATCACACAATCACACAATCACACAATCACGATCACACAATCATGATCACACAATCACGATCGCACAATCACGATCACACAATCACGATCACACAATCACAGTCACACAATCACAATCACACAATCACAATTACACAAACAAGATCACACAATCACGATCACACAATCACACAATCACACAATCACAATCACACAATCACACAGTCACAATCCCACAATCACGATCACACAGTCACGATCACACAGTTACGATCACACAATCACGATCACACAATCACAGTCACACAATCACAATCACACAGTCACAATCACAATCACGATCACACAAACACGATCACACAAACACGATCACACAATCACGATCACACAATCTCGACCACACAATCACGATCCCACAATCACGATCACACAATCACGATCGCACAGTCACGATCACACGATCACGATCACACAATCACAATCACACAATCACAATCACACAATCACAATCACACAATCACAATCACACAATCACAATCACACAGTCACCATCACACAATCACCATCACACAATCACGATCACACAATCAAGGTCACACAATGACGATCACACAATCACGATCACACAATCACGTTCACACAATCACAAACACACAGTCGCGATCACTCGATCACGATCACACAATCACGATCACACAGTCCCGATCACACAATCACAATCGCACAATCACGATCACACAATCACGATCAAACAATCACGATCACACAATCACGATCACACAATCACCATCACACAATCACGATCACACAATCACGATCACACAATCACGATCACACAATCACGATCACACAATCACCATCACACAATCACAATCACACAATCAAGGTCACACAATGACGATCACACAATCACCATCACACAACCACGACCACACAATCACGACCTCACAATCACGCTCACGCAATCACGATCACACAATCACGACCACACAATCACGATCACACAATGACGATCACACAATCACCATCACACAATCACGATCAGACAATCACAATCACACAATCACGATCACACAATCACGATCACGCAATCACAATCACACAATCACAAACACACAGTCGCGATCACACGTTCACGATCACACGATCACGATCACACAATCACAATCACAAAATCAAGGTCACACAATGACGATCACACCATCACCATCACACAATCACGACCACACAATCACGATCACACAATCACGATCACACAATCACGATCACACAATCACGTTCACACAATCACAAACACACAGTCGCGATCACTCGATCACGATCACACGATCACGATCACACCATCACAATCACACAATCAAGGTCACACAATGACGATCACACCATCACCATCACACAATCACGACCACATAATCACGATCACACAATTACAATCACACAATCACAATATCACAATCGCAATGACACAATCACAATATCACAATCAGACAATCACACAATCACACAATCGCACAATCACGATCACACTATCACGATCACACAATCACGATCACACAATCACGTTCACACAATCACAAACACACAGTCGCGATCACTCGATCACGATCACACGATCACGATCACACAATCACAATCACACAATCAAGGCCACACAATGACGATCACACCATCACCATCACACAATCACGACCACACAATCACGATCACACAATCACAATTACACAATCAAAATATCGCAATCGCAATCACACAATCATAATATCACAATCAGACAATCACACAATCACACAATCACACAATCACGATCACACTATCACGATCACACAATCACGATCACACAATCACGATCACACAATCACGATCACACTATCACGATCACACTATCACGATCACACTATCACGATCACACAATCACAGTCACACAATCACAATCACACAATCACAATCACAATCACGATCACACAGTCATGATCACACCATCACGATCACACGATCACGATCACACAATCACAATCACACATTCGTTATCACACAATCACGATCACACAATCACCATCCCACAATCACCATCACACAATCACCATCACACAATCACCATCACACAATCACGATCACACAATCACAATCTCACAATCACAATCACAATCACACAATCACAATCACACAATCACAATCACACAATCACAATCACACAATCACAATCACACAATCACAATTACACAATCACAATCACACAATCACAATCCCACAATCACAATCCCACAATCACAATCCCACAATCACATTCCCACAATCACACAATCACACAGTCACAATCCCACAATCACGATCACACAATCACGATCACACAATCACAGTCACACAATCACAATCACACAATCACACTGTCACAACCCCCACAATCACGATCACATAATCACGATCACACAGTCACGATCACACGATCACGATCACACAATCAAGGTCAGACAATGACGGTCACACCATCACCATCACACAATCACGACCACACAATCACGATCACACAATCACGATCACACAATCACGTTCACACAATGACAAACACACAGTCGCGATCACTCGATCACGATCACACGATCACGATCACACGATCACGATCACACAATCACAATCACACAATCAAGGTCAGACAATGACGATCACACCATCACCATCACACAATCACGACCACACAATCACGATCACACAATCACAATCACACAATCACAATATCACAATCGCAATCACACAATCACAATATCACAATCAGACAATCACACAATCACACAATCACACAATCACGATCACACTATCACGATCACACTATCACGATCACACAATCACAGTCACACAATCACAATCACACAATCACAATCACAATCACGATCACACAGTCATGATCACACCATCACGATCACACGATCACGATCACACAATCACAATCACACAATCGTTATCACACAATCACGATTACACAATCACCATCCCACAATCACCATCACACAATCACCATCACACAATCACCATCACACAATCACGATCACACAATCACAATCTCACAATCACAATCACACAATCACAATCACACTATCACAATCACACAATCACAATCACACAATCACAATTACACAATCACAATCACACAATCACAATCCCACAATCACAATCCCACAATCACAATCCCACAATCACAATCCCACAATCACAATCCCACAATCACAATCCCACAATCACAATCCCACAATCACACAATCACACAGTCACAATCCCACAATCACGATCACACAATCACGATCACACAATCACAATCACACAATCACAATCACACAATCACAATCACACAATCACACTGTCACAATCCCACAATCACGATCACATAATCACGATCACACAGTCACGATCACACGATCACGATCACACAATCACACTGTCACAATCCCACAATCACGATCACATAATCACGATCACACAGTCACGATCACACGATCACGATCACACAATCACAAACACACAGTCGCGATCACTCGATCACGATCACACAATCACGATCACACAACCACGATCACACAATCACAGTCACACAATCACAATCACACAATCACAATTACACAAACACGATCACACAATCACGATCACACAATCACGATCACACAATCACGATCACACAATCACACAATCACAATCACACAATCACACAGTCACAATCCCACAATCACGATCACACAATGACGATCACACAGTCACGATCATACAATCACGATCACACAATCACAGTCACACAATCACAATCACACAGTCACAATCACAATCACGATCACACAAACACGATCACACAATCACGATCACACAATCTCGACCACACAATCACGATCACACAAACACGATCACACAATCACTATCACACAATCACTATCACACAATCACGATCACACAATTACGATCACACAATCACAATCACGCAGTCACACTATCGCAATCACAATCACAATCACAATCACAATAACACAATCACACAATCACAATCCCACAATCACAATCACACAATCACAGTCACACAATCACAATCACACAATCACACAGTCACAATCCCACAATCACGATCACACAATCACGATCGCACAGTCACGATCACACGATCACGATCACACAATCACAATCACACAATCACAATCACACAATCACGATCACACAGTCACCATCACACAATCACCATCACACAATCACGATCACACAATCAAGGTCACACAATGACGATCACACAATCACCATCACACAATCACGATTACACAATCACAATCACACAATCACGATCACACAATCACGATCACACAATCACAATCACACAATCAAGGTCACACAATGACGATCACAAGATCACCATCACACAATCACGACCACACAATCACGATCACACAATCACAAACACACAATCACAATCTCACAATCACAATCACACAATCACAATCACACAATCACAATCACACAATCACAATCACACAATCACAATCCTACAATCACAATCCCACAATCACAATCACACAACCACAATCGCACAATCACGCAGTCACAATCCCACAATCACGATCACACAATCACGATCACACAATCACAATCACACAATCACAATCACACAATCACACTGTCACAATCCCACAATCACGATCACACAATCACGATCACACAGTCACGATCACACGATCACGATCACACAAAAACAATGACACAATCACAATCACACAATCACGAGCACACAATCACGATCACACGATCACCATCACACAATCACGATCACACAATCACAATCACACAATCACAAACACGCAGTCGCGATCACACGATCACGATCACACGATCACGATCACAATCACAATCACGATCACACAGTCACGATCACACAATCAGAGTCACACAATCACAATCACACAACCACAATCACACAATCGCACAGTCACAATCCCACAATCACGATCACACAATCACGACCACACAATCACGATCACACAATCACAATCACACAATCACAATCACACAATCATACTGTCACAATCCTACAATCACGATCACATAATCACGATCACACAGTCACGATCACACGATCGTGATCACACAATAACAATCACACAATCACAATCACACAATCACGAGCACACAATCACGATCACACAATCACCATCACACAATCACGATCACACAATCGCGATCACACAATCACGATCACACTATCACGATCACACAATCACAGTCACAGAATCACAATCACACAATCACAATCACAATCACGATCACACAGTCACAATCACACAATCAGAGACACACAATCACAATCACACAACCACAATCACACAATCACACAGTCACAATCCCACAATCACGATCACACAATCACGACCACACATTCACGGTCACACAATCACAATCACACAATCACAATCACACAATCACAATAACACAATCAGACAATCACACAGTCACACAATCACGATCACACAATCACGATCACACAATCACGATCACACAATCGCGATCACACAATCACGATCACACAATCACGATCACACAATCACAATCACACAATCACAATCACACAATCAAAATCACACAATCACAATCACACAATCAAGGTCACACAATGACGATCACACAATCACCATCACACAATCACGATCACACAATCACAATCACACAATCACGATCACACAATCATGATCACACAATCACGATCACACAACCACGATCACACAATCACGATCACACAATCACGATCACACAATCACCATCACACAATCACCATCACACAATCACAATCACACAATCAAGGTCACGCAATGACGATCACACAATCACCATCACACAATCACGACCACTCAATCACAATCACACAATCACGATCACACAATCATGATCACACAATCACGATCACACTATCACGATCACACAATCACGATCACACAATCACGTTCACACAATCACAAACACACAGTCGCGATCACTCGATCACGATCACACGATCACGATCACACAATCACAATCACACAATCAAGGTCACACAATGACGATCACACCATCACCATCACACAATCACGACCACACAATCACGATCACACAATCACAATCACACAATCACAATATCACAATCGCAATCACACAATCACAATATCACAATCAGGCAATCACACAATCACACAATCACACAATCACGATCACACTATCACGATCACACAACCACGATCACACAATCACGATCACACAATCACGATCACACTATCACGATCACACAATCACAGTCACACAATCACAATCACACAATCACAATCACAATCACGATCACACAGTCATGATCACACCATCACGATCACACGATCTCGATCACACAATCATAATCACACAATCGTTATCACACAATCACGATCACACAATCACCATCCCACAATCACCATCACACAATCACCATCACACAATCACCATCACACAATCACGATCACACAATCACAATCTCACAATCACAATCACACAATCACAATCCCACAATCACACAATCACACAGTCACAATCCCACAATCACGATCACACAATCACGATCACACAATCACGATCACACAATCACGTTCACACAATCACAAACACAGAGTCGCTATCACACGATCACGATCACACAACCACGATCACACAGTCACGATCACACAATCACGATCACACAGTCCCGATCACACAATCAGAGTCACACAATCACAATCACACAACCACAATCACACAATCACACAGTCACAATCCCACAATCACGACCACACAGTCACGATCACACAATCACAATCATACAATCACAATCACACAATCACATTAACACAATCAGACAATCACACAGTCACACAATCACGATCACACAATCACGATCACACAATCACGATCACACAATCACGATCACACAATCACAATCACACAATCACAATCACACAATCAAAATCACACAATCACAATCACACAATCAAGGTCACACAATGACGATCACACAATCACCGTCACACAATCTCGACCACACAATCACGATCACACAATCACGATCACACAATCACGTTCACACAATCGCAAACACACAGTCGCGATCACTCGATCACGATCACACAATCACGATCACACAATCACGATCACACAATCACAATCACACAATCACAAACACACAGTCGCGATCACACGATCACGATCACACGATCACGATCACACAATCACAATCACACAATCGCTATCACACAATCACGATCACACAATCACGATCACACAATCACAATCACACAATCACAATCACACGATCACAATCACACAATCAAGGTCACACAATGACGATCACACAATCACCATCACACAATCACGATCACCCAGTCACAATCACACAATCACGATCACACAATCACGATCACACAATCACGATCACACAAACACGATCATACGATCACAATCACACAATCACAAACACACAGTCGCGATCACACGATCACGATCACACGATCACGATCACACGATCGCGATCACACGATCACGATCACACGATCACGATCACACAATCACAATCACACAACCAAGGTCACACAATGACGATCACACCATCACCATCACACAATCACGACCACACAATCACGATCACACAATCACGTTCACACAATCACAAACACACAGTCGCGATCACTCGATCACGATCACACAATCACGATCACACAGTCACTATCACACAATCACAATAACACAATCACAATATCACAATCGCAATCACACCATCACAATAACACAATCAGACAATCACACAATCACACAATCACACAATCACGATCACACAATCATGATCACACAATCACGATCGCACAATCACGATCACACAATCACGATCACACAATCACAGTCACACAATCACAATCACACAATCACAATTACACAAACAAGATCACACAATCACGATCACACAATCACACAATCACACAATCACAATCACACAATCACACAGTCACAATCCCACAATCACGATCACACAGTCACGATCACACAGTTACGATCACACAATCACGATCACACAATCACAGTCACACAATCACAATCACACAGTCACAATCACAATCACGATCACACAAACACGATCACACAAACACGATCACACAATCACGATCACACAATCTCGACCACACAATCACGATCCCACAATCACGATCACACAATCACGATCGCACAGTCACGATCACACGATCACGATCACACAATCACAATCACACAATCACAATCACACAATCACAATCACACAATCACAATCACACAATCACAATCACACAGTCACCATCACACAATCACCATCACACAATCACGATCACACAATCAAGGTCACACAATGACGATCACACAATCACGATCACACAATCACGTTCACACAATCACAAACACACAGTCGCGATCACTCGATCACGATCACACAATCACGATCACACAGTCCCGATCACACAATCACAATCGCACAATCACGATCACACAATCACGATCAAACAATCACGATCACACAATCACGATCACACAATCACCATCACACAATCACGATCACACAATCACGATCACACAATCACGATCACACAATCACGATCACACAATCACCATCACACAATCACAATCACACAATCAAGGTCACACAATGACGATCACACAATCACCATCACACAACCACGACCACACAATCACGACCTCACAATCACGCTCACGCAATCACGATCACACAATCACGACCACACAATCACGATCACACAATGACGATCACACAATCACCATCACACAATCACGATCAGACAATCACAATCACACAATCACAATCGCACAATCACGATCACACAATCACGATCAAACAATCACGATCACACAATCACGATCACACAATCACCATCACACAATCACGATCACACAATCACGATCACACAATCACAATCACACAGTCACCATCACACAATCACCATCACACAATCACGATCACACAATCAAGGTCACACAATGACGATCACACAATCACGATCACACAATCACGTTCACACAATCACAAACACACAGTCGCGATCACTCGATCACGATCACACAATCACGATCACACAGTCCCGATCACACAATCACAATCGCACAATCACGATCACACAATCACGATCAAACAATCACGATCACACAATCACGTTCACACAATCACAAACACACAGTCGCGATCACTCGATCACGATCACACGATCACGATCACACCATCACAATCACACAATCAAGGTCACACAATGACGATCACACCATCACCATCACACAATCACGACCACATAATCACGATCACACAATTACAATCACACAATCACAATATCACAATCGCAATGACACAATCACAATATCACAATCAGACAATCACACAATCACACAATCGCACAATCACGATCACACTATCACGATCACACAATCACGATCACACAATCACGTTCACACAATCACAAACACACAGTCGCGATCACTCGATCACGATCACACGATCACGATCACACAATCACAATCACACAATCAAGGCCACACAATGACGATCACACCATCACCATCACACAATCACGACCACACAATCACGATCACACAATCACAATTACACAATCAAAATATCGCAATCGCAATCACACAATCATAATATCACAATCAGACAATCACACAATCACACAATCACACAATCACGATCACACTATCACGATCACACAATCACGATCACACAATCACGATCACACAATCACGATCACACTATCACGATCACACTATCACGATCACACTATCACGATCACACAATCACAGTCACACAATCACAATCACACAATCACAATCACAATCACGATCACACAGTCATGATCACACCATCACGATCACACGATCACGATCACACAATCACAATCACACATTCGTTATCACACAATCACGATCACACAATCACCATCCCACAATCACCATCACACAATCACCATCACACAATCACCATCACACAATCACGATCACACAATCACAATCTCACAATCACAATCACAATCACACAATCACAATCACACAATCACAATCACACAATCACAATCACACAATCACAATTACACAATCACAATCACACAATCACAATCCCACAATCACAATCCCACAATCACAATCCCACAATCACATTCCCACAATCACACAATCACACAGTCACAATCCCACAATCACGATCACACAATCACGATCACACAATCACAGTCACACAATCACAATCACACAATCACACTGTCACAACCCCCACAATCACGATCACATAATCACGATCACACAGTCACGATCACACGATCACGATCACACAATCAAGGTCAGACAATGACGGTCACACCATCACCATCACACAATCACGACCACACAATCACGATCACACAATCACGATCACACAATCACGTTCACACAATGACAAACACACAGTCGCGATCACTCGATCACGATCACACGATCACGATCACACGATCACGATCACACAATCACAATCACACAATCAAGGTCAGACAATGACGATCACACCATCACCATCACACAATCACGACCACACAATCACGATCACACAATCACAATCACACAATCACAATATCACAATCGCAATCACACAATCACAATATCACAATCAGACAATCACACAATCACACAATCACACAATCACGATCACACTATCACGATCACACTATCACGATCACACAATCACAGTCACACAATCACAATCACACAATCACAATCACAATCACGATCACACAGTCATGATCACACCATCACGATCACACGATCACGATCACACAATCACAATCACACAATCGTTATCACACAATCACGATTACACAATCACCATCCCACAATCACCATCACACAATCACCATCACACAATCACCATCACACAATCACGATCACACAATCACAATCTCACAATCACAATCACACAATCACAATCACACTATCACAATCACACAATCACAATCACACAATCACAATTACACAATCACAATCACACAATCACAATCCCACAATCACAATCCCACAATCACAATCCCACAATCACAATCCCACAATCACAATCCCACAATCACAATCCCACAATCACAATCCCACAATCACACAATCACACAGTCACAATCCCACAATCACGATCACACAATCACGATCACACAATCACAATCACACAATCACAATCACACAATCACAATCACACAATCACACTGTCACAATCCCACAATCACGATCACATAATCACGATCACACAGTCACGATCACACGATCACGATCACACAATCACACTGTCACAATCCCACAATCACGATCACATAATCACGATCACACAGTCACGATCACACGATCACGATCACACAATCACAAACACACAGTCGCGATCACTCGATCACGATCACACAATCACGATCACACAACCACGATCACACAATCACAGTCACACAATCACAATCACACAATCACAATTACACAAACACGATCACACAATCACGATCACACAATCACGATCACACAATCACGATCACACAATCACACAATCACAATCACACAATCACACAGTCACAATCCCACAATCACGATCACACAATGACGATCACACAGTCACGATCATACAATCACGATCACACAATCACAGTCACACAATCACAATCACACAGTCACAATCACAATCACGATCACACAAACACGATCACACAATCACGATCACACAATCTCGACCACACAATCACGATCACACAAACACGATCACACAATCACTATCACACAATCACTATCACACAATCACGATCACACAATTACGATCACACAATCACAATCACGCAGTCACACTATCGCAATCACAATCACAATCACAATCACAATAACACAATCACACAATCACAATCCCACAATCACAATCACACAATCACAGTCACACAATCACAATCACACAATCACACAGTCACAATCCCACAATCACGATCACACAATCACGATCGCACAGTCACGATCACACGATCACGATCACACAATCACAATCACACAATCACAATCACACAATCACGATCACACAGTCACCATCACACAATCACCATCACACAATCACGATCACACAATCAAGGTCACACAATGACGATCACACAATCACCATCACACAATCACGATTACACAATCACAATCACACAATCACGATCACACAATCACGATCACACAATCACAATCACACAATCAAGGTCACACAATGACGATCACAAGATCACCATCACACAATCACGACCACACAATCACGATCACACAATCACAAACACACAATCACAATCTCACAATCACAATCACACAATCACAATCACACAATCACAATCACACAATCACAATCACACAATCACAATCCTACAATCACAATCCCACAATCACAATCACACAACCACAATCGCACAATCACGCAGTCACAATCCCACAATCACGATCACACAATCACGATCACACAATCACAATCACACAATCACAATCACACAATCACACTGTCACAATCCCACAATCACGATCACACAATCACGATCACACAGTCACGATCACACGATCACGATCACACAAAAACAATGACACAATCACAATCACACAATCACGAGCACACAATCACGATCACACGATCACCATCACACAATCACGATCACACAATCACAATCACACAATCACAAACACGCAGTCGCGATCACACGATCACGATCACACGATCACGATCACAATCACAATCACGATCACACAGTCACGATCACACAATCAGAGTCACACAATCACAATCACACAACCACAATCACACAATCGCACAGTCACAATCCCACAATCACGATCACACAATCACGACCACACAATCACGATCACACAATCACAATCACACAATCACGATCACACAATCACGTTCACACAATCACAAACACACAGCCGCGATCACTCGATCACGATCACACAATCACGATCACACAATTACAATGACACAATCACAATATCACAATCGCAATCACACAATCACAATATCACAATCAGACAATCACACAATCACACAATCACACAATCACGATAACACTATCACGATCACACAATCACGATCACACAATCACGTTCGCACAATCACAAACACACAGTCGCGATCACTCGATCACGATCACACGATCACGATCACACAATCACAATCACACAATCAAGGTCACACAATGACGATCACACCATCACCATCACACAATCACGACCACACAATCACGATCACACAATCACAATCACACAATCACAATATCACAATCGCAATCACACAATCACAATATCACAATCAGACAATCACACAATCACACAATCACACAATCACGATCACACTATCACGATCACACTATCACGATCACACAATCACGATCACACAATCACGATCACACTATCACGATCACACTATCACGATCACACAATCACAGTCACACAATCACAATCACACAATCACAATCACAATCACGATCACACAGTCATAATCACACCATCACGATCACACGATCACGATCACACAATCACAATCACACAATCGTTATCACACAATCACGATCACACAATTACCATCCCACAATCACCATCACACAATCACCATCACACAATCACGATCACACACTCACAATCTCACAATCACAATCACACAATCACAATCACACAATCACAATCCCACAATCACAATCCCACAATCACACAATCACACAGTCACAATCCCACAATCACGATCACACAATCACGATCACACAATCACAATCACACAATCACAATCACACAATCACACTGTCACAATCCCACAATCACGATCACATAATCACGATCACACAGTCACGATCACACGATCACGATCACACAATCAAGGTCACACAATGACGATCACACAATCACCATCACACAATCACGACCACTCAATCACGATCACACAATCACGATCCCACAATCACGATCACACAATCACGACCACACAGTCACGATCACACAATCACAATCACACAATCACGATCACACAATCACGTTCACACAATCACAAACACACAGCCGCGATCACTCGATCACGATCACACAATCACCATCGCACAATCACGACCACACAATCACGATCACACAATCACGATCACACAATCACGTTCACACAATCACAAACACACAGTCGCGATCACTCGATCACGATCACACAATCACGATCACACAATCACGATCACTCAATCACAATCACACAATCACAAACACACAGTCGCGATCACACGATCACGATCACACGATCACGATCACACAATCACAATCACACAATCGTTATCACACAATCACGATCACACAATCACGATCACACAATCACAATCACACAATCACAATCACACAATCAAGGTCACACAATGACGATCACACAATCACCATCACACAATCACGATCACACAATCAAAATCACACAATCACGATCACACAATCACGATCACACAAACACGATCACACGATCACAATCACACAATCACAAACACACAGTCGCGATCACACGATCACGATCACACGATCACGATCACACGATCGCGATCACACGATCACGATCACACGATCACGATCACACAATCACAATCACACAATCAAGGTCACACAATGACGATCACACCATCACCATCACACAATCACGACCACACAATCACGATCACACAATCACGTTCACACAATCACAAACACACAGTCGCGATCACTCGATCACGATCACACAATGACGATCACACAGTCACTATCACACAATCATGATCACACAATCACGATCACACAATCACGATCACACAATCACAGTCACACAATCACAATCACACAATCACAATTACACAAACACGATCACACAATCACGATCACACAATCATGATCACACAATCACCATCACACAATCACGATCACACAATCACGATCACACAATCACGATCACACAATCACCATCACACAATCACAATCACACAATCAAGGTCACACAATGACGATCACACAATCACCATCACACAACCACGACCACACAATCACGACCACACAATCACGCTCACGCAATCACGATCACACAATCACGACCGCACAATCACGATCACACAATCACGATCACACAATCACGATCACACAATCACAAACACACAGTCGCGATCACACTATCACGATCACACAATCACCATCACACAATCACAATCACACAATCAAGGTCACACAATGACGATCACACAATCACCATCACACAATCACGACCACTCAATCACGATCACACAATCACGATCACACAGTCACGATCACACAATCACGTTCACACAATCACAAACACAGAGTCGCGATCACACGATCACCATCACACAACCACGATCACACAGTCAGGATCACACAATCACGATCACACAGTCACGATCACACAATCAGAGTCACACAATCACAATCACACAACCACAATCACACAATCAAAATCACACAATCACAATCACACAATCAAGGTCACACAATGACGATCACACAATCACCATCACACAATCTCGACCACACAATCACGATCACACAATCACGATCACACAATCACGTTCACACAATCGCAAACACACAGTCGCGATCACTCGATCACGATCACACAATCACGATCACACAATCACGATCACTCAATCACAATCACACAATCACAAACACACAGTCGCGATCACACGATCACGATCACACAATCACAATCACACAATCGTTATCACACAATCACGATCACACAATCACGATCACACAATCACAATCACACAATCACAATCACACAATCAAGGTCACACAATGACGATCACACAATCACCATCACACAATCACGATCACACAATCACGATCACACAATCACGATCACACAATCACGATCACACAATCACGATCACACAAACACCATCACACGATCACAATCACACAATCACAAACACACAGTCGCGATCACACGATCACGATCACACGATCACGATCACACGATCGCGATCACACGATCACGATCACACGATCACTATCACACAATCACAATCACACAATCAAGGTCACACAATGACGATCACACCATCACCATCACACAATCACGACCACACAATCGCGATCACACAATCACGTTCACACAATCACAAACACACAGTCGCGATCACTCGATCACGATCACACAATGACGATCACACAGTCACTATCACACAACCACAATCACACAATCACAATATCACAATCGCAATCACACAATCACAATAACACAATCAGACAATCACACAATCACACAATCACACAATCACGATCACACAATCATGATCACACAATCACGATCACACAATCACGATCACACAATTACGATCACACAATCACAGTCACACAATCACAATCACACAATCACAATTACACAAACACGATCACACAATCACGATCACACAATCACGATCACACAATCACACAATCACACAATCACAATCACACAATCACACAGTCACAATCCCACAATCACGATCACACAATCACGATCACACAGTCACGATCACACAATCACGATCACACAATCACAGTCACACAATCACAATCACACAGTCACAATCACAATCACGATCACACAAACACGATCACACAATCACGATCACACAATCTCGACGACACAATCACGATCACACAAACACGATTACACAATCACAATCACACAATCACGATCACACAATCACGATCACACAATCACAATCACACAATCAAGGTCACACAATGACGATCACACCATCACCATCACACAATCACGATCACACAATCACGATCACACAATCACAGTCACACAATCACAATCACACAGTCACAATCACAATCACGATCACACAAACACGATCACACAATCACGATCACACAATCTCGACCACACAATCACGATCACACAAACACGATCACACAATCACTATCACACAATCACTATCACACAATCACGATCACACAATTACGATCACACAATCACAATCACGCAGTCACACTATCGCAATCACAATCACAATCACAATCACAATCACACAATCACACAATCACAATCCCACAATCACAATCACACAATCACAGTCACACAATCACACAGTCACAATCCCACAATCACGATCACACAATCACGATCGCACAGTCACGATCACACGATCACGATCACACAATCACATTCACACAATCACAATCACACAATCACGATCACACAGTCACCATCACACAATCACCATCACACAATCACGATCACACAATCAAGGTCACACAATGACGATCGCACAATCACCATTACACAATCACGATTACACAATCACAATCACACAATCACGATCACACAATCACGATCACACAATCACAATCACACAATCAAGGTCACACAATCACGATCACACCATCACCATCACACAATCACGACCACACAATCACGATCACACAATCACAAACACACAATCACAATCTCACAATCACAATCACACAATCACAATCACACAATCACAATCACACAATCACAATCCTACAATCACAATCCCACAATCACAATCACACAACCACAATCGCACAATCACGCAGTCACAATCCCACAATCACGATCACACAATCACGATCACACAATCACAATCACAATCACGATCACACAGTCACGATCACACAATCAGAGTCACACAATCACAATCACACAACCACAATCACACAATCACACAGTCACAATCCCACAATCACGATCACACAATCACGACCACACAGTCACGATCACACGATCACGATAACACAATCAAGGTCACACAATGACGATCACACCATCACCATCACACAATCACGACCACACAATCACGATCACACAATCACGATCACACAATCACGTTCACACAATCACAAACACACAGTCGCGATCACTCGATCACGATCACACGATCACGATCACACAATCACAATCACACAATCAAGGTCACACAATGACGATCACACCATCACCATCACACAATCACGACCACATAATCACGATCACACAATCACAATCACACAACCACAATCGCACAATCACGATCACACAATCACGATCACACAATCACGATCACACAATCACGATCACACAATCACGATCACACAATCACGATCACACAATCACGATCACACAATCACGATCACACAATCACGGTCACACAATCACGATCACACAATCACGATCACACAATCACGACCACACAATGACGATCACACAATCACCATCACACAAACACCATCACACAATCACAATCACACAATCAAGGTCACACAATGACGATCACACAATCACCATCACACAATCACGACCACTCAATCACGATCACACAATCACGATCACACAATCACGTTCACACAATCACAAACACAGAGTCGCGATCACACGATCACGATCACACAACCACGATCACACAGTCACGACCACACAATCACGATCACACAGTCACGATCACACAATCAGAGTCACACAATCACAATCACACAACCACAATCACACAATCACACAGTCGCAATCCCACAATCACGACCACACAGTCACGATCACACAATCACAATCATACAATCACAATCACACAATCACATTAACACAATCAGGCAATCACACAGTCACACAATCACGATCACACAATCACGATCACACAATCACGATCACACAATCACGATCACACAATCACGATCACAAAATCACGATCACACAATCACGATCACACAATGACAATCACACAATCACAATCACACAATCAAAATCACACAATCACAATCACACAATCAAGGTCATACAATGACGATCACACAATCACCATCACACAATCTCGACCACACAATCACGATCACACAATCAAGGTCACACAATGACGATCACACAATCACCATCACACAATCACGATTACACAATCACAATCACACAATCACGATCACACAAACACCATCACACAATCACAATCACACAATCAAGGTCACACAATGACGATCACACAATCACGATCACACAATCACGTTCACACAATCACAAACACAGAGTCGCGATCACACGATCACGATCACACAACCACGATCACACAGTCACGACCACACAATCACGATCACACAGTCACGATCACACAATCAGGGTCACACAATCACAATCACACAACCACAATCACACAATCACACAGTCGCAATCCCACAATCACGACCACACAGTCACGATCACACAATCACAATCATACAATCACAATCACACAATCACATTAACACAATCAGGCAATCACACAGTCACACAATCACGATCACACAATCACGATCACACAATCACGATCACACAATCACGATCACACAATCACGATCACAAAATCACGATCACACAATCACGATCACACAATGACAATCACACAATCACAATCACACAATCAAAATCACACAATCACAATCACACAATCAAGGTCATACAATGACGATCACACAATCACCATCACACAATCTCGACCACACAATCACGATCACACAATCAAGGTCACACAATGACGATCACACAATCACCATCACACAATCACGATTACACAATCACAATCACACAATCACGATCACACAATCACGATCACACAATCACGATCACACAATCACAATCACGCAATCACGATCACACAATCACGACCACACAATCACGATCACACAATCACGATCACACAATCACAAACACACAGTCGCGATCACACTATCACGATCACACAATCACAGTCACACAATCACAATCACACAATCACAATCACAATCACGATCACACAGTCACGAACACACCATCACGATCATACAATCAAGGTCACACAATGACGATCACACAATCACCATCACACAATCACGATCAGTCAATCACAATCACACAATCACAAACACACAGTCGCGATCACACGATCACGATCGCACGACCACGATCACACGATCACGATGACACAATCACAATCACACAATCAAGGTCACACAATGACGATCACACCATCACCATTACACAATCACGACCACACAATCACGATCACACAATCACGATCACACAATCACGTTCACACAATCACAAACACACAGTCGCGATCACTCGATCACGATCACACGATCACGATCACACAATCACAATCACACAATCAAGGTCACACAATGACGATCACACCATCACCATCACACAATCACGACCACACAATCACGATCACACAATTACAATCACACAATCACAATATCACAATCGCAATCACACAATCACAATATCACAATCAGACAATCACACAATCACACGATCACACAAACACAATCACACAATCACGATCACACAATCTCGACCACACAATCACGATCACACAAACACGATCACACAATCACTATCACACAATCACTATCACACAATCACGATCACACAATTACGATCACACAATCACAATCACGCAGTCACACTATCGCAATCACAATCACAATCACAATCACAATCACACAATCACACAATCACAATCCCACAATCACAATCACACAATCACAGTCACACAATCACACAGTCACAATCCCACAATCACGATCACACAATCACGATCGCACAGTCACGATCACACGATCACGATCACACAATCACATTCACACAATCACAATCACACAATCACGATCACACAGTCACCATCACACAATCACCATCACACAATCACGATCACACAATCAAGGTCACACAATGACGATCGCACAATCACCATTACACAATCACGATTACACAATCACAATCACACAATCACGATCACACAATCACGATCACACAATCACAATCACACAATCAAGGTCACACAATCACGATCACACCATCACCATCACACAATCACGACCACACAATCACGATCACACAATCACAAACACACAATCACAATCTCACAATCACAATCACACAATCACAATCACACAATCACAATCACACAATCACAATCCTACAATCACAATCCCACAATCACAATCACACAACCACAATCGCACAATCACGCAGTCACAATCCCACAATCACGATCACACAATCACGATCACACAATCACAATCACAATCACGATCACACAGTCACGATCACACAATCAGAGTCACACAATCACAATCACACAACCACAATCACACAATCACACAGTCACAATCCCACAATCACGATCACACAATCACGACCACACAGTCACGATCACACGATCACGATAACACAATCAAGGTCACACAATGACGATCACACCATCACCATCACACAATCACGACCACACAATCACGATCACACAATCACGATCACACAATCACGTTCACACAATCACAAACACACAGTCGCGATCACTCGATCACGATCACACGATCACGATCACACAATCACAATCACACAATCAAGGTCACACAATGACGATCACACCATCACCATCACACAATCACGACCACATAATCACGATCACACAATCACAATCACACAACCACAATCGCACAATCACGATCACACAATCACGATCACACAATCACGATCACACAATCACGATCACACAATCACGATCACACAATCACGATCACACAATCACGATCACACAATCACGATCACACAATCACGGTCACACAATCACGATCACACAATCACGATCACACAATCACGACCACACAATGACGATCACACAATCACCATCACACAAACACCATCACACAATCACAATCACACAATCAAGGTCACACAATGACGATCACACAATCACCATCACACAATCACGACCACTCAATCACGATCACACAATCACGATCACACAATCACGTTCACACAATCACAAACACAGAGTCGCGATCACACGATCACGATCACACAACCACGATCACACAGTCACGACCACACAATCACGATCACACAGTCACGATCACACAATCAGAGTCACACAATCACAATCACACAACCACAATCACACAATCACACAGTCGCAATCCCACAATCACGACCACACAGTCACGATCACACAATCACAATCATACAATCACAATCACACAATCACATTAACACAATCAGGCAATCACACAGTCACACAATCACGATCACACAATCACGATCACACAATCACGATCACACAATCACGATCACACAATCACGATCACAAAATCACGATCACACAATCACGATCACACAATGACAATCACACAATCACAATCACACAATCAAAATCACACAATCACAATCACACAATCAAGGTCATACAATGACGATCACACAATCACCATCACACAATCTCGACCACACAATCACGATCACACAATCAAGGTCACACAATGACGATCACACAATCACCATCACACAATCACGATTACACAATCACAATTACACAATCACGATCACACAAACACCATCACACAATCACAATCACACAATCAAGGTCACACAATGACGATCACACAATCACGATCACACAATCACGTTCACACAATCACAAACACAGAGTCGCGATCACACGATCACGATCACACAACCACGATCACACAGTCACGACCACACAATCACGATCACACAGTCACGATCACACAATCAGGGTCACACAATCACAATCACACAACCACAATCACACAATCACACAGTCGCAATCCCACAATCACGACCACACAGTCACGATCACACAATCACAATCATACAATCACAATCACACAATCACATTAACACAATCAGGCAATCACACAGTCACACAATCACGATCACACAATCACGATCACACAATCACGATCACACAATCACGATCACACAATCACGATCACAAAATCACGATCACACAATCACGATCACACAATGACAATCACACAATCACAATCACACAATCAAAATCACACAATCACAATCACACAATCAAGGTCATACAATGACGATCACACAATCACCATCACACAATCTCGACCACACAATCACGATCACACAATCAAGGTCACACAATGACGATCACACAATCACCATCACACAATCACGATTACACAATCACAATCACACAATCACGATCACACAATCACGATCACACAATCACGATCACACAATCACAATCACGCAATCACGATCACACAATCACGACCACACAATCACGATCACACAATCACGATCACACAATCACAAACACACAGTCGCGATCACACTATCACGATCACACAATCACAGTCACACAATCACAATCACACAATCACAATCACAATCACGATCACACAGTCACGAACACACCATCACGATCATACAATCAAGGTCACACAATGACGATCACACAATCACCATCACACAATCACGATCAGTCAATCACAATCACACAATCACAAACACACAGTCGCGATCACACGATCACGATCGCACGACCACGATCACACGATCACGATGACACAATCACAATCACACAATCAAGGTCACACAATGACGATCACACCATCACCATTACACAATCACGACCACACAATCACGATCACACAATCACGATCACACAATCACGTTCACACAATCACAAACACACAGTCGCGATCACTCGATCACGATCACACGATCACGATCACACAATCACAATCACACAATCAAGGTCACACAATGACGATCACACCATCACCATCACACAATCACGACCACACAATCACGATCACACAATTACAATCACACAATCACAATATCACAATCGCAATCACACAATCACAATATCACAATCAGACAATCACACAATCACACAATCACACAATCACGATCACACTATCACGATCACACAATCACGATCACACAATCACGTTCACACAATCACAAACACACAGTCGCGATCACTCGATCACGATCACACGATCACGATCACACAATCACAATCACACAATCAAGGTCACACAATGACGATCACACCATCACCATCACACAATCACGACCACACAATCACGATCACACAATCACAATCACACAATCACAATATCACAATCGCAATCACACAATCACAATATCACAATCAGACAATCACACAATCACACAATCACACAATCACGATCACACTATCACGATCACACAATCACGATCACACAGTCACGATCACACAATCAGAGTCACACAATCACAATCACACAACCACAATCACACAATCACACAGTCACAATCCCACAATCACGAACACACAGTCGCGATCACACAATCACAATCATACAATCACAATCACACAATCACATTAACAGAATCAGACAATCACACAGTCACACAATCACGATCACAAAATAACGATCACACAATCACGATCACACAATCACGATCACACAATCACGATCACACAATCACGATCACACAATCACAATCACACAATCAAAATCACACAATCACAATCACACAATCAAGGCCACACAATGACGATCACACAATCACCATCACACAATCTCGACCACACAATCACGATTACACAATCACGATCACACAATCACGTTCACACAATCGCAAACACACAGTCGCGATCACTCGATCACGATCACACAATCACGATCACACAATCACGATCACTCAATCACAATCACACAATCACAAACACACAGTCGCGATCACACGATCACGATCACACGATCACGATCACACAATCACAATCACACAATCGTTATCACACAATCACGATCACACAATCACGATCACACAATCACAATCACACAATCACAATCACCCAGTCGCGATCACACGATCACGATCACACGATCACGATCACACGATCGCGATCACACGATCACGATCACACGATCACGATCACACAATCACAATCACACAATCAAGGTCACACAATGACGATCACACCATCACCATCACACAATCACGACCACACAATCACGATCACACAATCACGTTCACACAATCACAAACACACAGTCGCGATCACTCGATCACGATCACACAATAACGATCACACAATCACAATCACACAATCACAATCACACAATCACAATCACACAATCAAGGTCACACAATGACGATCACACAATCACGATCACACAATCATGATCACACAATCACGATCACACAATCACGATCACACAATCACACAATCACACAATCACAATCACACAATCACACAGTCACAATCCCACAATCACGATCACACAATCACGATCACACAGTCACGATCACACAATCACGATCACACAATCACAGTCACACAATCACAATCACACAGTCACAATCACAATCACGATCACACAAACACGATCACACAATCACGATCACACAATCTCGACCACACAATCACGATCACACAAACACGATCACACAATCACTATCACACAATCACTATCACACAATCACGATCACACAATTACGATCACACAATCACAATCACGCAGTCACACTATCACAATCACAATCACAATCACAATCACAATCACACAATCACACAATCACAATCCCACAATCACAATCACACAATCACAGTCACACAATCACAGTCACACAATCACACAGTCACAATCCCACAATCACGATCACACAATCACGATCGCACAGTCACGATCACACGATCACGATCACACAATCACAATCACACAATCACAATCACACAATCACGATCACACAGTCACCATCACACAATCACCATCACACAATCACGATCACACAATCAAGGTCACACAATGACGATCACACAATCACCATCACACAATCACGATTACACAATCACAATCACACAATCACGATCACACAATCACAATCACACAATCACGATCACACAATCACGTTCACACAATCACAAACACACAGCCGCGATCACTCGATCACGATCACACAATCACGATCACACAATTACAATCACACAATCACAATATCACAATCGCAATCACACAATCACAATATCACAATCAGACAATCACACAATCACACAATCACACAATCACGATCACACTATCACGATCACACAATCACGATCACACAATCACGTTCACACAATCACAAACACACAGTCGCGATCACTCGATCACGATCACACGATCACGATCACACAATCACAATCACACAATCAAGGTCACACAATGACGATCACACCATCACCATCACATAATCACGACCACACAATCACGATCACACAATCACAATCACACAATCACAATATCACAATCGCAATCACACAATCACAATATCACAATCAGACAATCACACAATCACACAATCACACAATCACGATCACACTATCACGATCACACTATCACGATCACACAATCACGATCACACAATCACGATCACACTATCACGATCACACTATCACGATCACACAATCACAGTCACACAATCACAATCACACAATCACAATCACAATCACGATCACACAGTCATGATCACACCATCACGATCACACGATCACGATCACACAATCACAATCACACAATCGTTATCACACAATCACGATCACACAATTACCATCCCACAATCACCATCACACAATCACCATCACACAATCACGATCACACAATCACAATCTCACAATCACAATCACACAATCACAATCACACAATCACAATCCCACAATCACAATCCCACAATCACACAATCACACAGTCACAATCCCACAATCACGATCACACAATCACGATCACACAATCACAATCACACAATCACAATCACACAATCACACTGTCACAATCCCACAACCACGATCACATAATCACGATCACACAGTCACGATCACACGATCACGATCACACAATCAAGGTCACACAATGACGATCACACAATCACCATCACACAATCACGACCACTCAATCACGATCACACAATCACGATCCCACAATCACGATCACACAATCACGACCACACAGTCACGATCACACAATCACAATCACACAATCACGATCACACAATCACGTTCACACAATCACAAACACACAGCCGCGATCACTCGATCACGATCACACAATCACCATCGCACAATCACGACCACACAATCACGATCACACAATCACGATCACACAATCACGTTCACACAATCACAAACACACAGTCGCGATCACTCGATCACGATCACACAATCACGATCACACAATCACGATCACTCAATCACAATCACACAATCACAAACACACAGTCGCGATCACACGATCACGATCACACGATCACGATCACACAATCACAATCACACAATCGTTATCACACAATCACGATCACACAATCACGATCACACAATCACAATCACACAATCACAATCACACAATCAAGGTCACACAATGACGATCACACAATCACCATCACACAATCACGATCACACAATCACAATCACACAATCACGATCACACAATCACGATCACACAAACACGATCACACGATCACAATCACACAATCACAAACACACAGTCGCGATCACACGATCACGATCACACGATCACGATCACACGATCACGATCACACAATCACAATCACACAATCAAGGTCACACAATGACGATCACACCATCACCATCACACAATCACGACCACACAATCACGATCACACAATCACGTTCACACAATCACAAACACACAGTCGCGATCACTCGATCACGATCACACAATGACGATCACACAGTCACTATCACACAATCATGATCACACAATCACGATCACACAATCACGATCACACAATCACAGTCACACAATCACAATCACACAATCACAATTACACAAACACGATCACACAATCACGATCACACAATCACGATCACACAATCACACAATCACACAATCACAATCACACAATCACACAGTCACAATCCCACAATCACGATCATACAATCACGATCACACAGTCACGATCACACAATCACGATCACACAATCACAGTCACATAATCACAATCACACAGTCACAATCACAATCACGATCACACAAACACGATCACACAATCACGATCACACAATCTCGACCACACAATCACGATCACACAAACACGATCACACAATCATTATCACACAATCACTATCACACAATGACGATCACACAATTACGATCACACAATCACAATCACGCAGTCACACTATCGCAATCACAATCACAGTCACAATCACAATCACAATCACAATCACACAATCACACAATCACAATCCCACAATCACAATCACACAATCACAGTCACACAATCACAATCATACAATTACACAGTCACAATCCCACAATCACGATCACACAATCACGATCGCACAGTCACGATCACACGATCACGATCACACAATCACAATCACACAATCGCAATCACACAATCACGATCACATAGTCACCATCACACAATCACCATCACACAATCACGATCACACAATCAAGGTCACACAATGACGATCACACAATCACCATCACACAATCACGATTACACAATCACAATCACACAATCACGATCACACAATCACGATCACACAATCACAATCACACAATCAAGGTCACACAATGACGATCACACCATCACCATCACACAATCACGACCACACAATCACGATCACACAATCACAAACACACAATCACAATCTCACAATCACAATCACACAATCAGAATCACACAATCACAATCACACAATCACAATCACACAATCACAATCACACAATCACAATCCTACAATCACAATCCCACAATCACAATCACACAACCACAATCGCACAATCACGCAGTCACAATCCCACAATCACAATCACACAATCACGATCACACAATCACAATCACACAATCACAATCACACAATCACACTGTCACAATCCCACAACCACGATCACACAATCACGATCACACAGTCACGATCACACGATCACGATCACACAAAAACAATGACACAATCACAACCACACAATCACGAGCACACAATCACGATCACACAATCACCATCACACAATCACGATCACACAATCACGATCACACAATCACGATCACACTATCACGATCACACAATCACAGTCACACAATCACAATCACACAATCACAATCACAATCACGATCACACAGTCACGATCGCACAATCAGAGTCACACAATCACAATCACACAACCACAATCACACAATCACGCAGTCACAATCCCACAATCACGATCACACAATCACGACCACACAGACACGATCACACAATCACAATCACACAATCACGATCACACAATCACGTTCACACAATCACAAACACACAGTCGCGATCACTCGATCACGATCACACAATCACGATCACACAGTCACGATCACACAATCACAATCGCACAATCACGATCATACAATCACGATCACACAATCACGATCACACAATCACGATCACACAATCACCATCACACAATCACGATCACACAATCACGATCACACAATCACGATCACACAATCACCATCACACAATCACGATCACACAATCACGATCACACAATCACGATCACACAATCACCATCACACAATCACAATCACACAATCAAGGTCACACAATGACGATCACACAATCACGTTCACACAATCACAAACACAGAGTCGCGATCACACGATCACACAGTCAGGATCACACATTCACGATCACACAGTCACGATCACACAATCAGAGTCACACAATCACAATCACACAACCACAATCACACAATCAAAATCACACAATCACAATCACACAATCAAGGTCACACAATGACGATCACACAATCACCATCACACAATCTCGACCACACAATCACGATCACACAATCACGATCACACAATCACGTTCACACAATCGCAAACACACAGTCGCGATCACTCGATCACGATCACACAATCACGATCACACAATCACGATCACTCAATCACAATCACACAATCACAAACACACAGTCGCGATCACACGATCACGATCACACGATCACGATCACACAATCACAATCACACAATCGTTATCACACAATCACGATCACACAATCACGATCACACAATCACAATCACACAATCACAATCACACAATCACAATCACACAATCAAGGTCACACAATGACGATCACACAATCACCATCACACAATCACGATCACACAATCACGATCACACAATCACGATCACACAATCACGATCACACAATCACGATCACACAAACACCATCACACGATCACAATCACACAATCACAAACACACAGTCGCGATCACACGATCACGATCACACGATCACGATCACACGATCGCGATCACACGATCACGATCACACGATCACTATCACACAATCACAATCACACAATCAAGGTCACACAATGACGATCACACCATCACCATCACACAATCACGACCACACAATCACGATCACACAATCACGTTCACACAATCACAAACACACAGTCGCGATCACTCGATCACGATCACACAATGACGATCACACAGTCACTATCACACAACCACAATCACACAATCACAATATCACAATCGCAATCACACAATCACAATAACACAATCAGACAATCACACAATCACACAATCACACAATCACGATCACACAATCATGATCACACAATCACGATCACACAATCACGATCACACAATTACGATCACACAATCACAGTCACACAATCACAATCACACAATCACAATTACACAAACACGATCACACAATCACGATCACACAATCACGATCACACAATCACACAATCACACAATCACAATCACACAATCACACAGTCACAATCCCACAATCACGATCACACAATCACGATCACACAATCACGATCACACAATCACAATCACACAATCAAGGTCATCAATGACGATCACACCATCACCATCACACAATCACGACCACACAATCACGATCACACAATCACAAACACACAATCACAATCTCACAATCACAATCACACAATCACAATCACACAATCACAATCACACAATCACAATCACACAATCACAATCCTACAATCACAATCCCACAATCACAATCACACAACCACAATCGCACAATCACGCAGTCTCAATCCCACAATCACGATCACATAATCACGATCACACAATCACGATCACACAATCACAATCACAATCACGATCACACAGTCACGATCACACAATCAGAGTCACACAATCACAATCACACAACCACAATCACACAATCACACAGTCACAATCCCACAATCACGATCACACAATCACGACCACACAGTCACGATCACACGATCACGATAACACAATCAAGGTCACACAATGACGATCACACCATCACCATCACACAATCACGACCACACAATCACGATCACACAATCACGATCACACAATCACGTTCACACAATCACAAACACACAGTCGCGATCACTCGATCACGATCACACGATCACGATCACACAATCACAATCACACAATCAAGGTCACACAATGACGATCACACCATCACCATCACACAATCACGACCACACAATCACAATCACACAATCACAATCACACAATCACAATATCACAATCGCAATCACACAATCACAATATCACAATCAGACAATCACACAATCACACAATCACACAATCACGATCACACAATCACGATCACACAATCACGATCACACAATCACGATCACACAATCACGATCACACAATCACGATCACACAATCACGATCACACAATCACGATCACACAATCACGATCACACAATCACGATCACACAATCACCATCACACAATCACCATCACACAATCACAATCACACAATCAAGGTCACACAATGACGATCACACAATCACCATCACACAATCACGACCACTCAATCACGATCACACAATCACGATCACACAATCACGTTCACACAATCACAAACACAGAGTCGCGATCACACGATCACGATCACACAACCACGATCACACAGTCACGATCACACAATCACGATCACACAGTCACGATCACACAATCAGAGTCACACAATCACAATCACACAACCACAATCACACAATCACACAGTCGCAATCCCACAATCACGACCACACAGTCACGATCACACAATCACAATCATTCAATCACAATCACACAATCACATTAACACAATCAGACAATCACACAGTCACACAATCACGATCACACAATCACGATCACACAATCACGATCACACAATCACGATCACACAATCACGATCACACAATCACGATCACACAATCACAATCCCACAATCACAATCCCACAATCACAATCCCACAATCACAATCCCACAATCACACAATCACACAGTCACAATCCCACAATCACGATCACACGATCACGATCACACAATCACAATCACACAATCGTTATCACACAATCACGATCACACAATCACGATCACACAATCACAATCACACAATCAAGGTCACACAATGACGATCACACCATCACCATCACACAATCACGACCACACAATCACGATCACACAATCACGTTCACACAATCACAAACACACAGTCGCGATCACTCGATCACGATCACACAATGACGATCACACAGTCACTATCACACAACCACAATCACACAATCACAATATCACAATCGCAATCACACAATCACAATAACACAATCAGAAAATCACACAATCACACAATCACACAATCACGATCACACAATCATGATCACACAATCACGATCACACAATCACGATCACACAATTACGATCACACAATCACAGTCACACAATCACAATCACACAATCACAATTACACAAACACGATCACACAATCACGATCACACAATCACGATCACACAATCACACAATCACACAATCACAATCACACAATCACACAGTCACAATCCCACAATCACGATCACACAATCACGATCACACAGTCACGATCACACAATCACGATCACACAATCACAGTCACACAATCACAATCACACAGTCACAATCACAATCACGATCACACAAACACAATCACACAATCACGATCACACAATCTCGACCACACAATCACGATCACACAAACACGATCACACAATCACTATCACACAATCACTATCACACAATCACGATCACACAATTACGATCACACAATCACAATCACGCAGTCACACTATCGCAATCACAATCACAATCACAATCACAATCACACAATCACACAATCACAATCCCACAATCACAATCACACAATCACAATCACACAGTCACAATCCCACAATCACGATCACACAATCACGATCGCACAGTCACGATCACACGATCACGATCACACAATCACATTCACACAATCACAATCACACAATCACGATCACACAGTCACCATCACACAACCACCATCACACAATCACGATCACACAATCAAGGTCACACAATGACGATCGCACAATCACCATTACACAATCACGATTACACAATCACAATCACACAATCACGATCACACAATCACGATCACACAATCACAATCACACAATCAAGGTCACACAATGACGATCACACCATCACCATCACACAATCACGACCACACAATCACGATCACACAATCACAAACACACAATCACAATCTCACAATCACAATCACACAATCACAATCACACAATCACAATCACACAATCACAATCACACAATCACAATCCTACAATCACAATCCCACAATCACAATCACACAACCACAATCGCACAATCACGCAGTCACAATCCCACAATCACGATCACACAATCACGATCACACAATCACAATCACAATCACGATCACACAGTCACGATCACACAATCAGAGTCACACAATCACAATCACACAACCACAATCACACAATCACACAGTCACAATCCCACAATCACGATCACACAATCACGACCACACAGTCACGATCACACGATCACGATAACACAATCAAGGTCACACAATGACGATCACACCATCACCATCACACAATCACGACCACACAATCACGATCACACAATCACGATCACACAATCACGTTCACACAATCACAAACACACAGTCGCGATCACTCGATCACGATCACACGATCACGATCACACAATCACAATCACACAATCAAGGTCACACAATGACGATCACACCATCACCATCACACAATCACGACCACATAATCACGATCACACAATCACAATCACACAATCACAATCTCACAATCACAATCACACAATCACAATCACACAATCACAATCACACAATCACAATCACACAATCACAATCACACAATCACAATCCTACAATCACAATCCCACAATCACAATCACACAACCACAATCGCACAATCACGCAGTCACAATCCCACAATCACGATCACACAATCACGATCACACAATCACAATCACAATCACGATCACACAGTCACGATCACACAATCACAATCCCACAATCACAATCACACAATCACGATCACACAGTCACCATCACACAATCACCATCACACAATCACGATCACACAATCAAGGTCACACAATGACGATCACACCATCACCGTCACACAATCACGACCACATAATCACGATCACACAATCACAATCACACAATCACAATATCACAATCGCAATCACACAATCACAATATCACAATCAGACAATCACACAATCACACAATCACACAATCACGATCACACAATCACGATCACACAATCACGATCACACAATCACGATCACACAATCACGATCACACAATCACGATCACACAATCACGATCACACAATCACGATCACACAATCACGATCACACAATCACGATCACACAATCACGGTCACACAATCACGATCACACAATCACGATCACACAATCACGACCACACAATGACGATCACACAATCACCATCACACAAACACCATCACACAATCACAATCACACAATCAAGGTCACACAATGACGATCACACAATCACCATCACACAATCACGACCACTCAATCACGATCACACAATCACGATCACACAATCACGTTCACACAATCACAAACACAGAGTCGCGATCACACGATCACGATCACACAACCACGATCACACAGTCACGACCACACAATCACGATCACACAGTCACGATCACACAATCAGAGTCACACAATCACAATCACACAACCACAATCACACAATCACACAGTCGCAATCCCACAATCACGACCACACAGTCACGATCACACAATCACAATCATACAATCACAATCACACAATCACATTAACACAATCAGGCAATCACACAGTCACACAATCACGATCACACAATCACGATCACACAATCACAATCACGCAATCACGATCACACAATCACGACCACACAATCACGATCACACAATCACGATCACACAATCACAAACACACAGTCGCGATCACACTATCACGATCACACAATCACAGTCACACAATCACAATCACACAATCACAATCACAATCACGATCACACAGTCACGAACACACCATCACGATCATACAATCAAGGTCACACAATGACGATCACACAATCACCATCACACAATCACGATCAGTCAATCACAATCACACAATCACAAACACACAGTCGCGATCACACGATCACGATCGCACGACCACGATCACACGATCACGATCACACAATCACAATCACACAATCAAGGTCACACAATGACGATCACACCATCACCATTACACAATCACGACCACACAATCACGATCACACAATCACGATCACACAATCACGTTCACACAATCACAAACACACAGTCGCGATCACTCGATCACGATCACACGATCACGATCACACAATCACGATCACACAATCAAGGTCACACAATGACGATCACACCATCACCATCACACAATCACGACCACACAATCACGATCACACAATTACAATCACACAATCACAATATCACAATCGCAATCACACAATCACAATATCACAATCAGACAATCACACAATCACACAATCACACAATCACGATCACACTATCACGATCACACAATCACGATCACACAATCACGTTCACACAATCACAAACACACAGTCGCGATCACTCGATCACGATCACACGATCACGATCACACAATCACAATCACACAATCAAGGTCACACAATGACGATCACACCATCACCATCACACAATCACGACCACACAATCACGATCACACAATCACAATCACACAATCACAATATCACAATCGCAATCACACAATCACAATATCACAATCAGACAATCACACAATCACACAATCACACAATCACGATCACACTATCACGATCACACAATCACGATCACACAATCACGATCACACAACCACGATCACATAGTCACGATCACACAATCACGATCACACAGTCGCGATCACACAATCAGAGTCACACAATCACAATCACACAACCACAATCACACAATCACACAGTCACAATCCCACAATCACGAACACACAGTCGCGATCACACAATCACAATCATACAATCACAATCACACAGTCACACAATCACGATCACAAAATAACGATCACACAATCACGATCACACAATCACGATCACACAATCACGATCACACAATCACGATCACACAATCACGATCACACAATCACAATCACACAATCAAAATCACACAATCACAATCACACAATCAAGGCCACACAATGACGATCACACAATCACCATCACACAATCTCGACCACACAATCACGATTACACAATCACGATCACACAATCACGTTCACACAATCGCAAACACACAGTCGCGATCACTCGATCACGATCACACAATCACGATCACACAATCACGATCACTCAATCACAATCACACAATCACAAACACACAGTCGCGATCACACGATCACGATCACACGATCACGATCACACAATCACAATCACACAATCGTTATCACACAATCACGATCACACAATCACGATCACACAATCACAATCACACAATCACAATCACACAATCAAGGTCACACAATGACGATCACACAATCACCATCACACAATCACGATCACACAATCACAATCACACAATCACGATCACACAATCACGATCACACAATCACGATCACACAAACACGATCACACGATCACAATCACACAATCACAAACACCCAGTCGCGATCACACGATCACGATCACACGATCACGATCACACGATCGCGATCACACGATCACGATCACACGATCACGATCACACAATCACAATCACACAATCAAGATCACACAATGACGATCACACCATCACCATCACACAATCACGACCACACAATCACGATCACACAATCACGTTCACACAATCACAAACACACAGTCGCGATCACTCGATCACGATCACACAATAACGATCACACAATCACAATCACACAATCACAATCACACAATCACAATCACACAATCACACAGTCACAATCCCACAATCACGATCACACAATCACGACCACACAGTCACGATCACACGATCACGATAACACAATCAAGGTCACACAATGACGATCACACCATCACCATCACACAATCACGACCACACAATCACGATCACACAATCACGATCACACAATCACGTTCACACAATCACAAACACACAGTCGCGATCACTCGATCACGATCACACGATCACGATCACACAATCACAATCACACAATCAAGGTCACACAATGACGATCACACCATCACCATCACACAATCACGACCACACAATCACAATCACACAATCACAATCACACAATCACAATATCACAATCGCAATCACACAATCACAATATCACAATCAGACAATCACACAATCACACAATCACACAATCACGATCACACAATCACGATCACACAATCACGATCACACAATCACGATCACACAATCACGATCACACAATCACGATCACACAATCACGATCACACAATCACGATCACACAATCACGATCACACAATCACCATCACACAATCACCATCACACAATCACAATCACACAATCAAGGTCACACAATGACGATCACACAATCACCATCACACAATCACGACCACTCAATCACGATCACACAATCACGATCACACAATCACGTTCACACAATCACAAACACAGAGTCGCGATCACACGATCACGATCACACAACCACGATCACACAGTCACGATCACACAATCACGATCACACAGTCACGATCACACAATCAGAGTCACACAATCACAATCACACAACCACAATCACACAATCACACAGTCGCAATCCCACAATCACGACCACACAGTCACGATCACACAATCACAATCATTCAATCACAATCACACAATCACATTAACACAATCAGACAATCACACAGTCACACAATCACGATCACACAATCACGATCACACAATCACGATCACACAATCACGATCACACAATCACGATCACACAATCACGATCACACAATCACAATCCCACAATCACAATCCCACAATCACAATCCCACAATCACAATCCCACAATCACACAATCACACAGTCACAATCCCACAATCACGATCACACGATCACGATCACACAATCACAATCACACAATCGTTATCACACAATCACGATCACACAATCACGATCACACAATCACAATCACACAATCAAGGTCACACAATGACGATCACACCATCACCATCACACAATCACGACCACACAATCACGATCACACAATCACGTTCACACAATCACAAACACACAGTCGCGATCACTCGATCACGATCACACAATGACGATCACACAGTCACTATCACACAACCACAATCACACAATCACAATATCACAATCGCAATCACACAATCACAATAACACAATCAGAAAATCACACAATCACACAATCACACAATCACGATCACACAATCATGATCACACAATCACGATCACACAATCACGATCACACAATTACGATCACACAATCACAGTCACACAATCACAATCACACAATCACAATTACACAAACACGATCACACAATCACGATCACACAATCACGATCACACAATCACACAATCACACAATCACAATCACACAATCACACAGTCACAATCCCACAATCACGATCACACAATCACGATCACACAGTCACGATCACACAATCACGATCACACAATCACAGTCACACAATCACAATCACACAGTCACAATCACAATCACGATCACACAAACACAATCACACAATCACGATCACACAATCTCGACCACACAATCACGATCACACAAACACGATCACACAATCACTATCACACAATCACTATCACACAATCACGATCACACAATTACGATCACACAATCACAATCACGCAGTCACACTATCGCAATCACAATCACAATCACAATCACAATCACACAATCACACAATCACAATCCCACAATCACAATCACACAATCACAATCACACAGTCACAATCCCACAATCACGATCACACAATCACGATCGCACAGTCACGATCACACGATCACGATCACACAATCACATTCACACAATCACAATCACACAATCACGATCACACAGTCACCATCACACAACCACCATCACACAATCACGATCACACAATCAAGGTCACACAATGACGATCGCACAATCACCATTACACAATCACGATTACACAATCACAATCACACAATCACGATCACACAATCACGATCACACAATCACAATCACACAATCAAGGTCACACAATGACGATCACACCATCACCATCACACAATCACGACCACACAATCACGATCACACAATCACAAACACACAATCACAATCTCACAATCACAATCACACAATCACAATCACACAATCACAATCACACAATCACAATCACACAATCACAATCCTACAATCACAATCCCACAATCACAATCACACAACCACAATCGCACAATCACGCAGTCACAATCCCACAATCACGATCACACAATCACGATCACACAATCACAATCACAATCACGATCACACAGTCACGATCACACAATCAGAGTCACACAATCACAATCACACAACCACAATCACACAATCACACAGTCACAATCCCACAATCACGATCACACAATCACGACCACACAGTCACGATCACACGATCACGATAACACAATCAAGGTCACACAATGACGATCACACCATCACCATCACACAATCACGACCACAGAATCACGATCACACAATCACGATCACACAATCACGTTCACACAATCACAAACACACAGTCGCGATCACTCGATCACGATCACACGATCACGATCACACAATCACAATCACACAATCAAGGTCACACAATGACGATCACACCATCACCATCACACAATCACGACCACATAATCACGATCACACAATCACAATCACACAATCACAATCTCACAATCACAATCACACAATCACAATCACACAATCACAATCACACAATCACAATCACACAATCACAATCACACAATCACAATCCTACAATCACAATCCCACAATCACAATCACACAACCACAATCGCACAATCACGCAGTCACAATCCCACAATCACGATCACACAATCACGATCACACAATCACAATCACAATCACGATCACACAGTCACGATCACACAATCACAATCCCACAATCACAATCACACAATCACGATCACACAGTCACCATCACACAATCACCATCACACAATCACGATCACACAATCAAGGTCACACAATGACGATCACACCATCACCGTCACACAATCACGACCACATAATCACGATCACACAATCACAATCACACAATCACAATATCACAATCGCAATCACACAATCACAATATCACAATCAGACAATCACACAATCACACAATCACACAATCACGATCACACAATCACGATCACACAATCACGATCACACAATCACGATCACACAATCACGATCACACAATCACGATCACACAATCACGATCACACAATCACGATCACACAATCACGATCACACAATCACGGTCACACAATCACGATCACACAATCACGATCACACAATCACGACCACACAATGACGATCACACAATCACCATCACACAAACACCATCACACAATCACAATCACACAATCAAGGTCACACAATGACGATCACACAATCACCATCACACAATCACGACCACTCAATCACGATCACACAATCACGATCACACAATCACGTTCACACAATCACAAACACAGAGTCGCGATCACACGATCACGATCACACAACCACGATCACACAGTCACGACCACACAATCACGATCACACAGTCACGATCACACAATCAGAGTCACACAATCACAATCACACAACCACAATCACACAATCACACAGTCGCAATCCCACAATCACGACCACACAGTCACGATCACACAATCACAATCATACAATCACAATCACACAATCACATTAACACAATCAGGCAATCACACAGTCACACAATCACGATCACACAATCACGATCACACAATCACAATCACGCAATCACGATCAC
The DNA here is from genome assembly GCF_050947335.1 of Megachile rotundata. Classification (NCBI taxonomy): domain Eukaryota; kingdom Metazoa; phylum Arthropoda; class Insecta; order Hymenoptera; family Megachilidae; genus Megachile; species Megachile rotundata. Next base: position 1,137,076 of record NC_134993.1, read on the forward strand.
ACAATCACGACCACACAATCACGATCACACAATCACGATCACACAATCACAAACACACAGTCGCGATCACACTATCACGATCACACAATCACAGTCACACAATCACAATCACACAATCACAATCACAATCACGATCACACAGTCACGAACACACCATCACGATCATACAATCAAGGTCACACAATGACGATCACACAATCACCATCACACAATCACGATCAGTCAATCACAATCACACAATCACAAACACACAGTCGCGATCACACGATCACGATCGCACGACCACGATCACACGATCACGATCACACAATCACAATCACACAATCAAGGTCACACAATGACGATCACACCATCACCATCACACAATCACGACCACACAATCACGATCACACAATTACAATCACACAATCACAATATCACAATCGCAATCACACAATCACAATATCACAATCAGACAATCACACAATCACACAATCACACAATCACGATCACACTATCACGATCACACAATCACGATCACACAATCACGTTCACACAATCACAAACACACAGTCGCGATCACTCGATCACGATCACACGATCACGATCACACAATCACAATCACACAATCAAGGTCACACAATGACGATCACACCATCACCATCACACAATCACGACCACACAATCACGATCACACAATCACAATCACACAATCACAATATCACAATCGCAATCACACAATCACAATATCACAATCAGACAATCACACAATCACACAATCACACAATCACGATCACACTATCACGATCACACAATCACGATCACACAATCACGATCACACAACCACGATCACATAGTCACGATCACACAATCACGATCACACAGTCGCGATCACACAATCAGAGTCACACAATCACAATCACACAACCACAATCACACAATCACACAGTCACAATCCCACAATCACGAACACACAGTCGCGATCACACAATCACAATCATACAATCACAATCACACAATCACATTAACAGAATCAGACAATCACACAGTCACACAATCACGATCACAAAATAACGATCACACAATCACGATCACACAATCACGATCACACAATCACGATCACACAATCACGATCACACAATCACGATCACACAATCACAATCACACAATCAAAATCACACAATCACAATCACACAATCAAGGCCACACAATGACGATCACACAATCACCATCACACAATCTCGACCACACAATCACGATTACACAATCACGATCACACAATCACGTTCACACAATCGCAAACACACAGTCGCGATCACTCGATCACGATCACACAATCGCGATCACACAATCACGATCACTCAATCACAATCACACAATCACAAACACACAGTCGCGATCACACGATCACGATCACACGATCACGATCACACAATCACAATCACACAATCGTTATCACACAATCACGATCACACAATCACGATCACACAATCACAATCACACAATCACAATCACACAATCAAGGTCACACAATGACGATCACACAATCACCATCACACAATCACGATCACACAATCACAATCACACAATCACGATCACACAATCACGATCACACAATCACGATCACACAAACACGATCACACGATCACAATCACACAATCACAAACACCCAGTCGCGATCACACGATCACGATCACACGATCACGATCACACGATCGCGATCACACGATCACGATCACACGATCACGATCACACAATCACAATCACACAATCAAGATCACACAATGACGATCACACCATCACCATCACACAATCACGACCACACAATCACGATCACACAATCACGTTCACACAATCACAAACACACAGTCGCGATCACTCGATCACGATCACACAATAACGATCACACAATCACAATCACACAATCACAATCACACAATCACAATCACACAATCACAATCACACAATCACAATCACACAATCAAGGTCACACAATGACGATCACACAATCACGATCACACAATCATGATCACACAATCACGATCACACAATCTCGACCACACAATCACGATCACACAAACACGATCACACAATCACTATCACACAATCACTATCACACAATCACGATCACACAATTACGATCACACAATCACAATCACGCAGTCACACTATCACAATCACAATCACAATCACAATCACAATCACACAATCACACAATCACAATCCCACAATCACAATCACACAATCACAGTCACACAATCACAGTCACACAATCACACAGTCACAATCCCACAATCACGATCACACAATCACGATCGCACAGTCACGATCACACGATCACGATCACACAATCACAATCACACAATCACAATCACACAATCACGATCACACAGTCACCATCACACAATCACCATCACACAATCACGATCACACAATCAAGGTCACACAATGACGATCACACAATCACCATCACACAATCACGATTACACAATCACAATCACACAATCACGATCACACAATCACAATCACGCAATCACGATCACACAATCACGACCACACAATCACGATCACACAATCACGATCACACAATCACAAACACACAGTCGCGATCACACTATCACGATCACACAATCACAGTCACACAATCACAATCACACAATCACAATCACAATCACGATCACACAGTCACGAACACAAAATCACGATCACACAATCAAGGTCACACAATGACGATCACACAATCACGATCATTCAATCACAATCACACAATCAAAATCACACAATCACAATCACACAATCAAGGTCACACAATGACGATCACACAATCACCATCACACAATCTCGACCTCACAATCACGATCACACAATCACGATCACACAATCACGACCACACAATCACGATCACACAATTACAATCACACAATCACAATATCACAATCGCAATCACACAATCACAATATCACAATCAGACAGTCACACAATCACACAATCACACAATCACGATCACACTATCACGATCACACAATCACGATCACACAATCACGTTCACACAATCACAAACACACAGTCGCGATCACTCGATCACGATCACACGATCACGATCACACAGTCAGGATCACACAATCACGATCACACAGTCACGATCACACAATCAGAGTCACACAATCACAATCACACAACCACAATCACACAATCAAAATCACACAATCACGATCACACAATCACGATCACTCAATCACAATCACACAATCACAAACACACAGTCGCGATCACACGATCACGATCACACAATCACAATCACACAATCGTTATCACACAATCACGATCACACAATCACGATCACACAATCACAATCACACAATCACAATCACACAATCAAGGTCACACAATGACGATCACACAATCACCATCACACAATCACGATCACACAATCACGATCACACAATCACGATCACACAATCACGATCACACAATCACGATCACACAAACACCATCACACGATCACAATCACACAATCACAAACACACAGTCGCGATCACACGATCACGATCACACGATCACGATCACACGATCGCGATCACACGATCACGATCACACGATCACTATCACACAATCACAATCACACAATCAAGGTCACACAATGACGATCACACCATCACCATCACACAATCACGACCACACAATCACGATCACACAATCACGTTCACACAATCACAAACACACAGTCGCGATCACTCGATCACGATCACACAATGACGATCACACAGTCACTATCACACAACCACAATCACACAATCACAATATCACAATCGCAATCACACAATCACAATAACACAATCAGACAATCACACAATCACACAATCACACAATCACGATCACACAATCATGATCACACAATCACGATCACACAATCACGATCACACAATTACGATCACACAATCACAGTCACACAATCACAATCACACAATCACAATTACACAAACACGATCACACAATCACGATCACACAATCACGATCACACAATCACACAATCACACAATCACAATCACACAATCACACAGTCACAATCCCACAATCACGATCACACAATCACGATCACACAGTCACGATCACACAATCACGATCACACAATCACAGTCACACAATCACAATCACACAGTCACAATCACAATCACGATCACACAAACACGATCACACAATCACGATCACACAATCTCGACGACACAATCACGATCACACAAACACGATTACACAATCACAATCACACAATCACGATCACACAATCACGATCACACAATCACAATCACACAATCAAGGTCACACAATGACGATCACACCATCACCATCACACAATCACGACCACACAATCACGATCACACAATCACAAACACACAATCACTATCTCACAATCACAATCACACAATCACAATCACACAATCACAATCACACAATCACAATCACACAATCACAATCCTACAATCACAATCCCACAATCACAATCACACAACCACAATCGCACAATCACGCAGTCTCAATCCCACAATCACGATCACATAATCACGATCACACAATCACGATCACACAATCACAATCACAATCACGATCACACAGTCACGATCACACAATCAGAGTCACACAATCACAATCACACAACCACAATCACACAATCACACAGTCACAATCCCACAATCACGATCACACAATCACGACCACACAGTCACGATCACACGATCACGATAACACAATCAAGGTCACACAATGACGATCACACCATCACCATCACACAATCACGACCACACAATCACGATCACACAATCACGATCACACAATCACGTTCACACAATCACAAACACACAGTCGCGATCACTCGATCACGATCACACGATCACGATCACACAATCACAATCACACAATCAAGGTCACACAATGACGATCACACCATCACCATCACGCAATCACGACCACACAATCACAATCACACAATCACAATCACACAATCACACAGTCACAATCACACAGTCACAATCCCACAATCACGATCACACAATCACGATCACACAGTCACGATCACACAATCACGATCACACAATCACAGTCACACAATCACAATCACACAGTCACAATCACAATCACGATCACACAAACACAATCACACAATCACGATCACACAATCTCGACCACACAATCACGATCACACAAACACGATCACACAATCACTATCACACAATCACTATCACACAATCACGATCACACAATTACGATCACACAATCACAATCACGCAGTCACACTATCGCAATCACAATCACAATCACAATCACAATCACACAATCACACAATCACAATCCCACAATCACAATCACACAATCACAGTCACACAATCACACAGTCACAATCCCACAATCACGATCACACAATCACGATCGCACAGTCACGATCACACGATCACGATCACACAATCACAATCACACAATCAAGGTCACACAATGACGATCACACCATCACCATCACACAATCACGACCACACAATCACGATCACACAATCACGATCACACAATCACGATCACACAATCACGTTCACACAATCACAAACACACAGTCGCGATCACTCGATCACGATCACACGATCACGATCACACAATCACAATCACACAATCAAGGTCACACAATGACGATCACACCATCACCATCACACAATCACGACCACATAATCACGATCACACAATCACAATCACACAATCACAATCTCACAATCACAATCACACAATCACAATCACACAATCACAATCACACAATCACAATCACACAATCACAATCACACAATCACAATCCTACAATCACAATCCCACAATCACAATCACACAACCACAATCGCACAATCACGCAGTCACAATCCCACAATCACGATCACACAATCACGATCACACAATCACAATCACAATCACGATCCCACAGTCACGACCACACAATCACAATCCCACAATCACAATCACACAATCACGATCACACAGTCACCATCACACAATCACCATCACACAATCACGATCACACAATCAAGGTCACACAATGACGATCACACCATCACCGTCACACAATCACGACCACATAATCACGATCACACAATCACAATCACACAATCACAATATCACAATCGCAATCACACAATCACAATATCACAATCAGACAATCACACAATCACACAATCACACAATCACGATCACACAATCACGATCACACAATCACGATCACACAATCACGATCACACAATCACGATCACACAATCACGATCACACAATCACGATCACACAATCACGATCACACAATCACGATCACACAATCACGGTCACACAATCACGATCACACAATCACGATCACACAATCACGACCACACAATGACGATCACACAATCACCATCACACAAACACCATCACACAATCACAATCACACAATCAAGGTCACACAATGACGATCACACAATCACCATCACACAATCACGACCACTCAATCACGATCACACAATCACGATCACACAATCACGTTCACACAATCACAAACACAGAGTCGCGATCACACGATCACGATCACACAACCACGATCACACAGTCACGACCACACAATCACGATCACACAGTCACAATCCCACAATCACACAATCACACAGTCACAATCCCACAATCACGATCACACGATCACGATCACACAATCACAATCACACAATCGTTATCACACAATCACGATCACACAATCACGATCACACAATCACAATCACACAATCACAATCACACAATCAAGGTCACACAATGACGATCACACAATCACCATCACACAATCACGATCACACAATCACGATCACACAATCACGATCACACAATCACGATCACACAATCACGATCACACAAACACCATCACACGATCACAATCACACAATCACAAACACACAGTCGCGATCACACGATCACGATCACACGATCACGATCACACGATCGCGATCACACGATCACGATCACACGATCACTATCACACAATCACAATCACACAATCAAGGTCACACAATGACGATCACACCATCACCATCACACAATCACGACCACACAATCACGATCACACAATCACGTTCACACAATCACAAACACACAGTCGCGATCACTCGATCACGATCACACAATGACGATCACACAGTCACTATCACACAACCACAATCACACAATCACAATATCACAATCGCAATCACACAATCACAATAACACAATCAGAAAATCACACAATCACACAATCACACAATCACGATCACACAATCATGATCACACAATCACGATCACACAATCACGATCACACAATTACGATCACACAATCACAGTCACACAATCACAATCACACAATCACAATTACACAAACACGATCACACAATCACGATCACACAATCACGATCACACAATCACACAATCACACAATCACAATCACACAATCACACAGTCACAATCCCACAATCACGATCACACAATCACGATCACACAGTCACGATCACACAATCACGATCACACAATCACAGTCACACAATCACAATCACACAGTCACAATCACAATCACGATCACACAAACACAATCACACAATCACGATCACACAATCTCGACCACACAATCACGACCACACAAACACGATCACACAATCACTATCACACAATCACTATCACACAATCACGATCACACAATTACGATCACACAATCACAATCACGCAGTCACACTATCGCAGTCACAATCACAATCACAATCACAATCACACAATCACACAATCACAATCCCACAATCACAATCACACAATCACAGTCACACAATCACACAGTCACAATCCCACAATCACGATCACACAATCACGATCGCACAGTCACGATCACACGATCACGATCACACAATCACATTCACACAATCACAATCACACAATCACGATCACACAGTCACCATCACACAATCACCATCACACAATCACGATCACACAATCAAGGTCACACAATGACGATCGCACAATCACCATTACACAATCACGATTACACAATCACAATCACACAATCACGATCACACAATCACGATCACACAATCACAATCACACAATCAAGGTCACACAATGACGATCACACCATCACCATCACACAATCACGACCACACAATCACGATCACACAATCACAAACACACAATCACAATCTCACAATCACAATCACACAATCACAATCACACAATCACAATCACACAATCACAATCACACAATCACAATCCTACAATCACAATCCCACAATCACAATCACACAACCACAATCGCACAATCACGCAGTCACAATCCCACAATCACGATCACACAATCACGATCACACAATCACAATCACAATCACGATCACACAGTCACGATCACACAATCAGAGTCACACAATCACAATCACACAACCACAATCACACAATCACACAGTCACAATCCCACAATCACGATCACACAATCACGACCACACAGTCACGATCACACGATCACGATAACACAATCAAGGTCACACAATGACGATCACACCATCACCATCACACAATCACGACCACACAATCACGATCACACAATCACGATCACACAATCACGTTCACACAATCACAAACACACAGTCGCGATCACTCGATCACGATCACACGATCACGATCACACGATCACGATCACACAATCACAATCACACAATCAAGGTCACACAATGACGATCACACCATCACCATCACACAATCACGACCACATAATCACGATCACACAATCACAATCACACAATCACAATCTCACAATCACAATCACACAATCACAATCACACAATCACAGTCACACAATCACAATCACACAATCACAATCACACAATCACAATCCTACAATCACAATCCCACAATCACAATCACACAACCACAATCGCACAATCACGCAGTCACAATCCCACAATCACGATCACACAATCACGATCACACAATCACAATCACAATCACGATCACACAGTCACGATCACACAATCACAATCCCACAATCACAAACACAACATCACGATCACACAGTCACCATCACACAATCACCATCACACAATCACGATCACACAATCAAGGTCACACAATGACGATCACACCATCACCGTCACACAATCACGACCACATAATCACGATCACACAATCACAATCACACAATCACAATATCACAATCGCAATCACACAATCACAATATCACAATCAGACAATCACACAATCACACAATCACACAATCACGATCACACAATCACGATCACACAATCACGATCACACAATCACGATCACACAATCACGATCACACAATCACGATCACACAATCACGATCACACAATCACGATCACACAATCACGGTCACACAATCACGATCACACAATCACGATCACACAATCACGACCACACAATGACGATCACACAATCACGTTCACACAATCACAAACACAGAGTCGCGATCACACGATCACGATCACACAACCACGATCACACAGTCACGACCACGCAATCACGATCACACAATCACGATCACACAATCACAAACACACAGTCGCGATCACACTATCACGATCACACAATCACAGTCACACAATCACAATCACACAATCACAATCACAATCACGATCACACAGTCACGAACACACCATCACGATCATACAATCAAGGTCACACAATGACGATCACACAATCACGATCACACAATCTCGACGACACAATCACGATCACACAAACACGATTACACAATCACAATCACACAATCACGATCACACAATCACGATCACACAATCACAATCACACAATCAAGGTCACACAATGACGATCACACCATCACCATCACACAATCACGATCACACAATCACGATCACACAATCACAGTCACACAATCACAATCACACAGTCACAATCACAATCACGATCACACAAACACGATCACACAATCACGATCACACAATCTCGACCACACAATCACGATCACACAAACACGATCACACAATCACTATCACACAATCACTATCACACAATCACGATCACACAATTACGATCACACAATCACAATCACGCAGTCACACTATCGCAATCACAATCACAATCACAATCACAATCACACAATCACACAATCACAATCCCACAATCACAATCACACAATCACAGTCACACAATCACACAGTCACAATCCCACAATCACGATCACACAATCACGATCGCACAGTCACGATCACACGATCACGATCACACAATCACATTCACACAATCACAATCACACAATCACGATCACACAGTCACCATCACACAATCACCATCACACAATCACGATCACACAATCAAGGTCACACAATGACGATCGCACAATCACCATTACACAATCACGATTACACAATCACAATCACACAATCACGATCACACAATCACGATCACACAATCACAATCACACAATCAAGGTCACACAATCACGATCACACCATCACCATCACACAATCACGACCACACAATCACGATCACACAATCACAAACACACAATCACAATCTCACAATCACAATCACACAATCACAATCACACAATCACAATCACACAATCACAATCCTACAATCACAATCCCACAATCACAATCACACAACCACAATCGCACAATCACGCAGTCACAATCCCACAATCACGATCACACAATCACGATCACACAATCACAATCACAATCACGATCACACAGTCACGATCACACAATCAGAGTCACACAATCACAATCACACAACCACAATCACACAATCACACAGTCACAATCCCACAATCACGATCACACAATCACGACCACACAGTCACGATCACACGATCACGATAACACAATCAAGGTCACACAATGACGATCACACCATCACCATCACACAATCACGACCACACAATCACGATCACACAATCACGATCACACAATCACGTTCACACAATCACAAACACACAGTCGCGATCACTCGATCACGATCACACGATCACGATCACACAATCACAATCACACAATCAAGGTCACACAATGACGATCACACCATCACCATCACACAATCACGACCACATAATCACGATCACACAATCACAATCACACAACCACAATCGCACAATCACGATCACACAATCACGATCACACAATCACGATCACACAATCACGATCACACAATCACGATCACACAATCACGATCACACAATCACGATCACACAATCACGATCACACAATCACGGTCACACAATCACGATCACACAATCACGATCACACAATCACGACCACACAATGACGATCACACAATCACCATCACACAAACACCATCACACAATCACAATCACACAATCAAGGTCACACAATGACGATCACACAATCACCATCACACAATCACGACCACTCAATCACGATCACACAATCACGATCACACAATCACGTTCACACAATCACAAACACAGAGTCGCGATCACACGATCACGATCACACAACCACGATCACACAGTCACGACCACACAATCACGATCACACAGTCACGATCACACAATCAGAGTCACACAATCACAATCACACAACCACAATCACACAATCACACAGTCGCAATCCCACAATCACGACCACACAGTCACGATCACACAATCACAATCATACAATCACAATCACACAATCACATTAACACAATCAGGCAACCACACAGTCACACAATCACGATCACACAATCACGATCACACAATCACGATCACACAATCACGATCACACAATCACGATCACAAAATCACGATCACACAATCACGATCACACAATGACAATCACACAATCACAATCACACAATCAAAATCACACAATCACAATCACACAATCAAGGTCATACAATGACGATCACACAATCACCATCACACAATCTCGACCACACAATCACGATCACACAATCAAGGTCACACAATGACGATCACACAATCACCATCACACAATCACGATTACACAATCACAATCACACAATCACGATCACACAAACACCATCACACAATCACAATCACACAATCAAGGTCACACAATGACGATCACACAATCACGATCACACAATCACGTTCACACAATCACAAACACAGAGTCGCGATCACACGATCACGATCACACAACCACGATCACACAGTCACGACCACACAATCACGATCACACAGTCACGATCACACAATCAGGGTCACACAATCACAATCACACAACCACAATCACACAATCACACAGTCGCAATCCCACAATCACGACCACACAGTCACGATCACACAATCACAATCATACAATCACAATCACACAATCACATTAACACAATCAGGCAATCACACAGTCACACAATCACGATCACACAATCACGATCACACAATCACGATCACACAATCACGATCACACAATCACGATCACAAAATCACGATCACACAATCACGATCACACAATGACAATCACACAATCACAATCACACAATCAAAATCACACAATCACAATCACACAATCAAGGTCATACAATGACGATCACACAATCACCATCACACAATCTCGACCACACAATCACGATCACACAATCAAGGTCACACAATGACGATCACACAATCACCATCACACAATCACGATTACACAATCACAATCACACAATCACGATCACACAATCACGATCACACAATCACGATCACACAATCACAATCACGCAATCACGATCACACAATCACGACCACACAATCACGATCACACAATCACGATCACACAATCACAAACACACAGTCGCGATCACACTATCACGATCACACAATCACAGTCACACAATCACAATCACACAATCACAATCACAATCACGATCACACAGTCACGAACACACCATCACGATCATACAATCAAGGTCACACAATGACGATCACACAATCACCATCACACAATCACGATCAGTCAATCACAATCACACAATCACAAACACACAGTCGCGATCACACGATCACGATCGCACGACCACGATCACACGATCACGATGACACAATCACAATCACACAATCAAGGTCACACAATGACGATCACACCATCACCATTACACAATCACGACCACACAATCACGATCACACAATCACGATCACACAATCACGTTCACACAATCACAAACACACAGTCGCGATCACTCGATCACGATCACACGATCACGATCACACAATCACAATCACACAATCAAGGTCACACAATGACGATCACACCATCACCATCACACAATCACGACCACACAATCACGATCACACAATTACAATCACACAATCACAATATCACAATCGCAATCACACAATCACAATATCACAATCAGACAATCACACAATCACACGATCACACAAACACAATCACACAATCACGATCACACAATCTCGACCACACAATCACGATCACACAAACACGATCACACAATCACTATCACACAATCACTATCACACAATCACGATCACACAATTACGATCACACAATCACAATCACGCAGTCACACTATCGCAATCACAATCACAATCACAATCACAATCACACAATCACACAATCACAATCCCACAATCACAATCACACAATCACAGTCACACAATCACACAGTCACAATCCCACAATCACGATCACACAATCACGATCGCACAGTCACGATCACACGATCACGATCACACAATCACATTCACACAATCACAATCACACAATCACGATCACACAGTCACCATCACACAATCACCATCACACAATCACGATCACACAATCAAGGTCACACAATGACGATCGCACAATCACCATTACACAATCACGATTACACAATCACAATCACACAATCACGATCACACAATCACGATCACACAATCACAATCACACAATCAAGGTCACACAATCACGATCACACCATCACCATCACACAATCACGACCACACAATCACGATCACACAATCACAAACACACAATCACAATCTCACAATCACAATCACACAATCACAATCACACAATCACAATCACACAATCACAATCCTACAATCACAATCCCACAATCACAATCACACAACCACAATCGCACAATCACGCAGTCACAATCCCACAATCACGATCACACAATCACGATCACACAATCACAATCACAATCACGATCACACAGTCACGATCACACAATCAGAGTCACACAATCACAATCACACAACCACAATCACACAATCACACAGTCACAATCCCACAATCACGATCACACAATCACGACCACACAGTCACGATCACACGATCACGATAACACAATCAAGGTCACACAATGACGATCACACCATCACCATCACACAATCACGACCACACAATCACGATCACACAATCACGATCACACAATCACGTTCACACAATCACAAACACACAGTCGCGATCACTCGATCACGATCACACGATCACGATCACACAATCACAATCACACAATCAAGGTCACACAATGACGATCACACCATCACCATCACACAATCACGACCACATAATCACGATCACACAATCACAATCACACAACCACAATCGCACAATCACGATCACACAATCACGATCACACAATCACGATCACACAATCACGATCACACAATCACGATCACACAATCACGATCACACAATCACGATCACACAATCACGATCACACAATCACGGTCACACAATCACGATCACACAATCACGATCACACAATCACGACCACACAATGACGATCACACAATCACCATCACACAAACACCATCACACAATCACAATCACACAATCAAGGTCACACAATGACGATCACACAATCACCATCACACAATCACGACCACTCAATCACGATCACACAATCACGATCACACAATCACGTTCACACAATCACAAACACAGAGTCGCGATCACACGATCACGATCACACAACCACGATCACACAGTCACGACCACACAATCACGATCACACAGTCACGATCACACAATCAGAGTCACACAATCACAATCACACAACCACAATCACACAATCACACAGTCGCAATCCCACAATCACGACCACACAGTCACGATCACACAATCACAATCATACAATCACAATCACACAATCACATTAACACAATCAGGCAATCACACAGTCACACAATCACGATCACACAATCACGATCACACAATCACGATCACACAATCACGATCACACAATCACGATCACAAAATCACGATCACACAATCACGATCACACAATGACAATCACACAATCACAATCACACAATCAAAATCACACAATCACAATCACACAATCAAGGTCATACAATGACGATCACACAATCACCATCACACAATCTCGACCACACAATCACGATCACACAATCAAGGTCACACAATGACGATCACACAATCACCATCACACAATCACGATTACACAATCACAATCACACAATCACGATCACACAAACACCATCACACAATCACAATCACACAATCAAGGTCACACAATGACGATCACACAATCACGATCACACAATCACGTTCACACAATCACAAACACAGAGTCGCGATCACACGATCACGATCACACAACCACGATCACACAGTCACGACCACACAATCACGATCACACAGTCACGATCACACAATCAGGGTCACACAATCACAATCACACAACCACAATCACACAATCACACAGTCGCAATCCCACAATCACGACCACACAGTCACGATCACACAATCACAATCATACAATCACAATCACACAATCACATTAACACAATCAGGCAATCACACAGTCACACAATCACGATCACACAATCACGATCACACAATCACGATCACACAATCACGATCACACAATCACGATCACAAAATCACGATCACACAATCACGATCACACAATGACAATCACACAATCACAATCACACAATCAAAATCACACAATCACAATCACACAATCAAGGTCATACAATGACGATCACACAATCACCATCACACAATCTCGACCACACAATCACGATCACACAATCAAGGTCACACAATGACGATCACACAATCACCATCACACAATCACGATTACACAATCACAATCACACAATCACGATCACACAATCACGATCACACAATCACGATCACACAATCACAATCACGCAATCACGATCACACAATCACGACCACACAATCACGATCACACAATCACGATCACACAATCACAAACACACAGTCGCGATCACACTATCACGATCACACAATCACAGTCACACAATCACAATCACACAATCACAATCACAATCACGATCACACAGTCACGAACACACCATCACGATCATACAATCAAGGTCACACAATGACGATCACACAATCACCATCACACAATCACGATCAGTCAATCACAATCACACAATCACAAACACACAGTCGCGATCACACGATCACGATCGCACGACCACGATCACACGATCACGATGACACAATCACAATCACACAATCAAGGTCACACAATGACGATCACACCATCACCATTACACAATCACGACCACACAATCACGATCACACAATCACGATCACACAATCACGTTCACACAATCACAAACACACAGTCGCGATCACTCGATCACGATCACACGATCACGATCACACAATCACAATCACACAATCAAGGTCACACAATGACGATCACACCATCACCATCACACAATCACGACCACACAATCACGATCACACAATTACAATCACACAATCACAATATCACAATCGCAATCACACAATCACAATATCACAATCAGACAATCACACAATCACACAATCACACAATCACGATCACACTATCACGATCACACAATCACGATCACACAATCACGTTCACACAATCACAAACACACAGTCGCGATCACTCGATCACGTTCACACGATCACGATCACACAATCACAATCACACAATCAAGGTCACACAATGACGATCACACCATCACCATCACACAATCACGACCACACAATCACGATCACACAATCACAATCACACAATCACAATATCACAATCGCAATCACACAATCACAATATCACAATCAGACAATCACACAATCACACAATCACACAATCACGATCACACTATCACGATCACACAATCACGATCACACAGTCACGATCACACAATCAGAGTCACACAATCACAATCACACAACCACAATCACACAATCACACAGTCACAATCCCACAATCACGAACACACAGTCGCGATCACACAATCACAATCATACAATCACAATCACACAATCACATTAACAGAATCAGACAATCACACAGTCACACAATCACGATCACAAAATAACGATCACACAATCACGATCACACAATCACGATCACACAATCACGATCACACAATCACGATCACACAATCACAATCACACAATCAAAATCACACAATCACAATCACACAATCAAGGCCACACAATGACGATCACACAATCACCATCACACAATCTCGACCACACAATCACGATTACACAATCACGATCACACAATCACGTTCACACAATCGCAAACACACAGTCGCGATCACTCGATCACGATCACACAATCACGATCACACAATCACGATCACTCAATCACAATCACACAATCACAAACACACAGTCGCGATCACACGATCACGATCACACGATCACGATCACACAATCACAATCACACAATCGTTATCACACAATCACGATCACACAATCACGATCACACAATCACAATCACACAATCACAATCACCCAGTCGCGATCACACGATCACGATCACACGATCACGATCACACGATCGCGATCACACGATCACGATCACACGATCACGATCACACAATCACAATCACACAATCAAGGTCACACAATGACGATCACACCATCACCATCACACAATCACGACCACACAATCACGATCACACAATCACGTTCACACAATCACAAACACACAGTCGCGATCACTCGATCACGATCACACAATAACGATCACACAATCACAATCACACAATCACAATCACACAATCACAATCACACAATCAAGGTCACACAATGACGATCACACAATCACGATCACACAATCATGATCACACAATCACGATCACACAATCACGATCACACAATCACACAGTCACAATCCCACAATCACGATCACACAATCACGATCACACAGTCACGATCACACAATCACGATCACACAATCACAGTCACACAATCACAATCACACAGTCACAATCACAATCACGATCACACAAACACGATCACACAATCACGATCACACAATCTCGACCACACAATCACGATCACACAAACACGATCACACAATCACTATCACACAATCACTATCACACAATCACGATCACACAATTACGATCACACAATCACAATCACGCAGTCACACTATCACAATCACAATCACAATCACAATCACAATCACACAATCACACAATCACAATCCCACAATCACAATCACACAATCACAGTCACACAATCACAGTCACACAATCACACAGTCACAATCCCACAATCACGATCACACAATCACGATCGCACAGTCACGATCACACGATCACGATCACACAATCACAATCACACAATCACAATCACACAATCACGATCACACAGTCACCATCACACAATCACCATCACACAATCACGATCACACAATCAAGGTCACACAATGACGATCACACAATCACCATCACACAATCACGATTACACAATCACAATCACACAATCACGATCACACAATCACAATCACACAATCACGATCACACAATCACGTTCACACAATCACAAACACACAGCCGCGATCACTCGATCACGATCACACAATCACGATCACACAATTACAATCACACAATCACAATATCACAATCGCAATCACACAATCACAATATCACAATCAGACAATCACACAATCACACAATCACACAATCACGATCACACTATCACGATCACACAATCACGATCACACAATCACGTTCACACAATCACAAACACACAGTCGCGATCACTCGATCACGATCACACGATCACGATCACACAATCACAATCACACAATCAAGGTCACACAATGACGATCACACCATCACCATCACATAATCACGACCACACAATCACGATCACACAATCACAATCACACAATCACAATATCACAATCGCAATCACACAATCACAATATCACAATCAGACAATCACACAATCACACAATCACACAATCACGATCACACTATCACGATCACACTATCACGATCACACAATCACGATCACACAATCACGATCACACTATCACGATCACACTATCACGATCACACAATCACAGTCACACAATCACAATCACACAATCACAATCACAATCACGATCACACAGTCATGATCACACCATCACGATCACACGATCACGATCACACAATCACAATCACACAATCGTTATCACACAATCACGATCACACAATTACCATCCCACAATCACCATCACACAATCACCATCACACAATCACGATCACACAATCACAATCTCACAATCACAATCACACAATCACAATCACACAATCACAATCCCACAATCACAATCCCACAATCACACAATCACACAGTCACAATCCCACAATCACGATCACACAATCACGATCACACAATCACAATCACACAATCACAATCACACAATCACACTGTCACAATCCCACAACCACGATCACATAATCACGATCACACAGTCACGATCACACGATCACGATCACACAATCAAGGTCACACAATGACGATCACACAATCACCATCACACAATCACGACCACTCAATCACGATCACACAATCACGATCCCACAATCACGATCACACAATCACGACCACACAGTCACGATCACACAATCACAATCACACAATCACGATCACACAATCACGTTCACACAATCACAAACACACAGCCGCGATCACTCGATCACGATCACACAATCACCATCGCACAATCACGACCACACAATCACGATCACACAATCACGATCACACAATCACGTTCACACAATCACAAACACACAGTCGCGATCACTCGATCACGATCACACAATCACGATCACACAATCACGATCACTCAATCACAATCACACAATCACAAACACACAGTCGCGATCACACGATCACGATCACACGATCACGATCACACAATCACAATCACACAATCGTTATCACACAATCACGATCACACAATCACGATCACACAATCACAATCACACAATCACAATCACACAATCAAGGTCACACAATGACGATCACACAATCACCATCACACAATCACGATCACACAATCACAATCACACAATCACGATCACACAATCACGATCACACAAACACGATCACACGATCACAATCACACAATCACAAACACACAGTCGCGATCACACGATCACGATCACACGATCACGATCACACGATCGCGATCACACGATCACGATCACACGATCACGATCACACAATCACAATCACACAATCAAGGTCACACAATGACGATCACACCATCACCATCACACAATCACGACCACACAATCACGATCACACAATCACGTTCACACAATCACAAACACACAGTCGCGATCACTCGATCACGATCACACAATGACGATCACACAGTCACTATCACACAATCATGATCACACAATCACGATCACACAATCACGATCACACAATCACAGTCACACAATCACAATCACACAATCACAATTACACAAACACGATCACACAATCACGATCACACAATCACGATCACACAATCACGATCACACAATCACACAATCACACAATCACAATCACACAATCACACAGTCACAATCCCACAATCACGATCATACAATCACGATCACACAGTCACGATCACACAATCACGATCACACAATCACAGTCACACAATCACAATCACACAGTCACAATCACAATCACGATCACACAAACACGATCACACAATCACGATCACACAATCTCGACCACACAATCACGATCACACAAACACGATCACACAATCATTATCACACAATCACTATCACACAATGACGATCACACAATTACGATCACACAATCACAATCACGCAGTCACACTATCGCAATCACAATCACAGTCACAATCACAATCACAATCACAATCACACAATCACACAATCACAATCCCACAATCACAATCACACAATCACAGTCACACAATCACAATCATACAATTACACAGTCACAATCCCACAATCACGATCACACAATCACGATCGCACAGTCACGATCACACGATCACGATCACACAATCACAATCACACAATCGCAATCACACAATCACGATCACATAGTCACCATCACACAATCACCATCACACAATCACGATCACACAATCAAGGTCACACAATGACGATCACACAATCACCATCACACAATCACGATTACACAATCACAATCACACAATCACGATCACACAATCACGATCACACAATCACAATCACACAATCAAGGTCACACAATGACGATCACACCATCACCATCACACAATCACGACCACACAATCACGATCACACAATCACAAACACACAATCACAATCTCACAATCACAATCACACAATCAGAATCACACAATCACAATCACACAATCACAATCACACAATCACAATCACACAATCACAATCCTACAATCACAATCCCACAATCACAATCACACAACCACAATCGCACAATCACGCAGTCACAATCCCACAATCACAATCACACAATCACGATCACACAATCACAATCACACAATCACAATCACACAATCACACTGTCACAATCCCACAACCACGATCACACAATCACGATCACACAGTCACGATCACACGATCACGATCACACAAAAACAATGACACAATCACAACCACACAATCACGAGCACACAATCACGATCACACAATCACCATCACACAATCACGATCACACAATCACGATCACACAATCACGATCACACTATCACGATCACACAATCACAGTCACACAATCACAATCACACAATCACAATCACAATCACGATCACACAACCACGATCACACAGTCACGATCACACAATCACGATCACACAGTCACGATCACACAATCAGAGTCACACAATCACAATCACACAACCACAATCACACAATCACACAGTCGCAATCCCACAATCACGACCACACAGTCACGATCACACAATCACAATCATTCAATCACAATCACACAATCACATTAACACAATCAGACAATCACACAGTCACACAATCACGATCACACAATCACGATCACACAATCACGATCACACAATCACGATCACACAATCACGATCACACAATCACGATCACACAATCACAATCCCACAATCACAATCCCACAATCACAATCCCACAATCACAATCCCACAATCACACAATCACACAGTCACAATCCCACAATCACGATCACACAATCACAATTACACAAACACGATCACACAATCACGATCACACAATCACGATCACACAATCACACAATCACACAATCACAATCACACAATCACACAGTCACAATCCCACAATCACGATCACACAATCACGATCACACAATCACGATCACACAGTCACGATCACACAATCACGATCACACAATCACAGTCACACAATCACAATCACACAGTCACAATCACAATCACGATCACACAAACACGATCACACAATCACGATCACACAATCTCGACGACACAATCACGATCACACAAACACGATTACACAATCACAATCACACAATCACGATCACACAATCACGATCACACAATCACAATCACACAATCAAGGTCACACAATGACGATCACACCATCACCATCACACAATCACGATCACACAATCACGATCACACAATCACAGTCACACAATCACAATCACACAGTCACAATCACAATCACGATCACACAAACACGATCACACAATCACGATCACACAATCTCGACCACACAATCACGATCACACAAACACGATCACACAATCACTATCACACAATCACTATCACACAATCACGATCACACAATTACGATCACACAATCACAATCACGCAGTCACACTATCGCAATCACAATCACAATCACAATCACAATCACACAATCACACAATCACAATCCCACAATCACAATCACACAATCACAGTCACACAATCACACAGTCACAATCCCACAATCACGATCACACAATCACGATCGCACAGTCACGATCACACGATCACGATCACACAATCACATTCACACAATCACAATCACACAATCACGATCACACAGTCACCATCACACAATCACCATCACACAATCACGATCACACAATCAAGGTCACACAATGACGATCGCACAATCACCATTACACAATCACGATTACACAATCACAATCACACAATCACGATCACACAATCACGATCACACAATCACAATCACACAATCAAGGTCACACAATCACGATCACACCATCACCATCACACAATCACGACCACACAATCACGATCACACAATCACAAACACACAATCACAATCTCACAATCACAATCACACAATCACAATCACACAATCACAATCACACAATCACAATCCTACAATCACAATCCCACAATCACAATCACACAACCACAATCGCACAATCACGCAGTCACAATCCCACAATCACGATCACACAATCACGATCACACAATCACAATCACAATCACGATCACACAGTCACGATCACACAATCAGAGTCACACAATCACAATCACACAACCACAATCACACAATCACACAGTCACAATCCCACAATCACGATCACACAATCACGACCACACAGTCACGATCACACGATCACGATAACACAATCAAGGTCACACAATGACGATCACACCATCACCATCACACAATCACGACCACACAATCACGATCACACAATCACGATCACACAATCACGTTCACACAATCACAAACACACAGTCGCGATCACTCGATCACGATCACACGATCACGATCACACAATCACAATCACACAATCAAGGTCACACAATGACGATCACACCATCACCATCACACAATCACGACCACATAATCACGATCACACAATCACAATCACACAACCACAATCGCACAATCACGATCACACAATCACGATCACACAATCACGATCACACAATCACGATCACACAATCACGATCACACAATCACGATCACACAATCACGATCACACAATCACGATCACACAATCACGGTCACACAATCACGATCACACAATCACGATCACACAATCACGACCACACAATGACGATCACACAATCACCATCACACAAACACCATCACACAATCACAATCACACAATCAAGGTCACACAATGACGATCACACAATCACCATCACACAATCACGACCACTCAATCACGATCACACAATCACGATCACACAATCACGTTCACACAATCACAAACACAGAGTCGCGATCACACGATCACGATCACACAACCACGATCACACAGTCACGACCACACAATCACGATCACACAGTCACGATCACACAATCAGAGTCACACAATCACAATCACACAACCACAATCACACAATCACACAGTCGCAATCCCACAATCACGACCACACAGTCACGATCACACAATCACAATCATACAATCACAATCACACAATCACATTAACACAATCAGGCAATCACACAGTCACACAATCACGATCACACAATCACGATCACACAATCACGATCACACAATCACGATCACACAATCACGATCACAAAATCACGATCACACAATCACGATCACACAATGACAATCACACAATCACAATCACACAATCAAAATCACACAATCACAATCACACAATCAAGGTCATACAATGACGATCACACAATCACCATCACACAATCTCGACCACACAATCACGATCACACAATCAAGGTCACACAATGACGATCACACAATCACCATCACACAATCACGATTACACAATCACAATCACACAATCACGATCACACAAACACCATCACACAATCACAATCACACAATCAAGGTCACACAATGACGATCACACAATCACGATCACACAATCACGTTCACACAATCACAAACACAGAGTCGCGATCACACGATCACGATCACACAACCACGATCACACAGTCACGACCACACAATCACGATCACACAGTCACGATCACACAATCAGGGTCACACAATCACAATCACACAACCACAATCACACAATCACACAGTCGCAATCCCACAATCACGACCACACAGTCACGATCACACAATCACAATCATACAATCACAATCACACAATCACATTAACACAATCAGGCAATCACACAGTCACACAATCACGATCACACAATCACGATCACACAATCACGATCACACAATCACGATCACACAATCACGATCACAAAATCACGATCACACAATCACGATCACACAATGACAATCACACAATCACAATCACACAATCAAAATCACACAATCACAATCACACAATCAAGGTCATACAATGACGATCACACAATCACCATCACACAATCTCGACCACACAATCACGATCACACAATCAAGGTCACACAATGACGATCACACAATCACCATCACACAATCACGATTACACAATCACAATCACACAATCACGATCACACAATCACGATCACACAATCACGATCACACAATCACAATCACGCAATCACGATCACACAATCACGACCACACAATCACGATCACACAATCACGATCACACAATCACAAACACACAGTCGCGATCACACTATCACGATCACACAATCACAGTCACACAATCACAATCACACAATCACAATCACAATCACGATCACACAGTCACGAACACACCATCACGATCATACAATCAAGGTCACACAATGACGATCACACAATCACCATCACACAATCACGATCAGTCAATCACAATCACACAATCACAAACACACAGTCGCGATCACACGATCACGATCGCACGACCACGATCACACGATCACGATGACACAATCACAATCACACAATCAAGGTCACACAATGACGATCACACCATCACCATTACACAATCACGACCACACAATCACGATCACACAATCACGATCACACAATCACGTTCACACAATCACAAACACACAGTCGCGATCACTCGATCACGATCACACGATCACGATCACACAATCACAATCACACAATCAAGGTCACACAATGACGATCACACCATCACCATCACACAATCACGACCACACAATCACGATCACACAATTACAATCACACAATCACAATATCACAATCGCAATCACACAATCACAATATCACAATCAGACAATCACACAATCACACGATCACACAAACACAATCACACAATCACGATCACACAATCTCGACCACACAATCACGATCACACAAACACGATCACACAATCACTATCACACAATCACTATCACACAATCACGATCACACAATTACGATCACACAATCACAATCACGCAGTCACACTATCGCAATCACAATCACAATCACAATCACAATCACACAATCACACAATCACAATCCCACAATCACAATCACACAATCACAGTCACACAATCACACAGTCACAATCCCACAATCACGATCACACAATCACGATCGCACAGTCACGATCACACGATCACGATCACACAATCACATTCACACAATCACAATCACACAATCACGATCACACAGTCACCATCACACAATCACCATCACACAATCACGATCACACAATCAAGGTCACACAATGACGATCGCACAATCACCATTACACAATCACGATTACACAATCACAATCACACAATCACGATCACACAATCACGATCACACAATCACAATCACACAATCAAGGTCACACAATCACGATCACACCATCACCATCACACAATCACGACCACACAATCACGATCACACAATCACAAACACACAATCACAATCTCACAATCACAATCACACAATCACAATCACACAATCACAATCACACAATCACAATCCTACAATCACAATCCCACAATCACAATCACACAACCACAATCGCACAATCACGCAGTCACAATCCCACAATCACGATCACACAATCACGATCACACAATCACAATCACAATCACGATCACACAGTCACGATCACACAATCAGAGTCACACAATCACAATCACACAACCACAATCACACAATCACACAGTCACAATCCCACAATCACGATCACACAATCACGACCACACAGTCACGATCACACGATCACGATAACACAATCAAGGTCACACAATGACGATCACACCATCACCATCACACAATCACGACCACACAATCACGATCACACAATCACGATCACACAATCACGTTCACACAATCACAAACACACAGTCGCGATCACTCGATCACGATCACACGATCACGATCACACAATCACAATCACACAATCAAGGTCACACAATGACGATCACACCATCACCATCACACAATCACGACCACATAATCACGATCACACAATCACAATCACACAACCACAATCGCACAATCACGATCACACAATCACGATCACACAATCACGATCACACAATCACGATCACACAATCACGATCACACAATCACGATCACACAATCACGATCACACAATCACGATCACACAATCACGGTCACACAATCACGATCACACAATCACGATCACACAATCACGACCACACAATGACGATCACACAATCACCATCACACAAACACCATCACACAATCACAATCACACAATCAAGGTCACACAATGACGATCACACAATCACCATCACACAATCACGACCACTCAATCACGATCACACAATCACGATCACACAATCACGTTCACACAATCACAAACACAGAGTCGCGATCACACGATCACGATCACACAACCACGATCACACAGTCACGACCACACAATCACGATCACACAGTCACGATCACACAATCAGAGTCACACAATCACAATCACACAACCACAATCACACAATCACACAGTCGCAATCCCACAATCACGACCACACAGTCACGATCACACAATCACAATCATACAATCACAATCACACAATCACATTAACACAATCAGGCAATCACACAGTCACACAATCACGATCACACAATCACGATCACACAATCACGATCACACAATCACGATCACACAATCACGATCACAAAATCACGATCACACAATCACGATCACACAATGACAATCACACAATCACAATCACACAATCAAAATCACACAATCACAATCACACAATCAAGGTCATACAATGACGATCACACAATCACCATCACACAATCTCGACCACACAATCACGATCACACAATCAAGGTCACACAATGACGATCACACAATCACCATCACACAATCACGATTACACAATCACAATCACACAATCACGATCACACAAACACCATCACACAATCACAATCACACAATCAAGGTCACACAATGACGATCACACAATCACGATCACACAATCACGTTCACACAATCACAAACACAGAGTCGCGATCACACGATCACGATCACACAACCACGATCACACAGTCACGACCACACAATCACGATCACACAGTCACGATCACACAATCAGGGTCACACAATCACAATCACACAACCACAATCACACAATCACACAGTCGCAATCCCACAATCACGACCACACAGTCACGATCACACAATCACAATCATACAATCACAATCACACAATCACATTAACACAATCAGGCAATCACACAGTCACACAATCACGATCACACAATCACGATCACACAATCACGATCACACAATCACGATCACACAATCACGATCACAAAATCACGATCACACAATCACGATCACACAATGACAATCACACAATCACAATCACACAATCAAAATCACACAATCACAATCACACAATCAAGGTCATACAATGACGATCACACAATCACCATCACACAATCTCGACCACACAATCACGATCACACAATCAAGGTCACACAATGACGATCACACAATCACCATCACACAATCACGATTACACAATCACAATCACACAATCACGATCACACAATCACGATCACACAATCACGATCACACAATCACAATCACGCAATCACGATCACACAATCACGACCACACAATCACGATCACACAATCACGATCACACAATCACAAACACACAGTCGCGATCACACTATCACGATCACACAATCACAGTCACACAATCACAATCACACAATCACAATCACAATCACGATCACACAGTCACGAACACACCATCACGATCATACAATCAAGGTCACACAATGACGATCACACAATCACCATCACACAATCACGATCAGTCAATCACAATCACACAATCACAAACACACAGTCGCGATCACACGATCACGATCGCACGACCACGATCACACGATCACGATGACACAATCACAATCACACAATCAAGGTCACACAATGACGATCACACCATCACCATTACACAATCACGACCACACAATCACGATCACACAATCACGATCACACAATCACGTTCACACAATCACAAACACACAGTCGCGATCACTCGATCACGATCACACGATCACGATCACACAATCACAATCACACAATCAAGGTCACACAATGACGATCACACCATCACCATCACACAATCACGACCACACAATCACGATCACACAATTACAATCACACAATCACAATATCACAATCGCAATCACACAATCACAATATCACAATCAGACAATCACACAATCACACAATCACACAATCACGATCACACTATCACGATCACACAATCACGATCACACAATCACGTTCACACAATCACAAACACACAGTCGCGATCACTCGATCACGATCACACGATCACGATCACACAATCACAATCACACAATCAAGGTCACACAATGACGATCACACCATCACCATCACACAATCACGACCACACAATCACGATCACACAATCACAATCACACAATCACAATATCACAATCGCAATCACACAATCACAATATCACAATCAGACAATCACACAATCACACAATCACACAATCACGATCACACTATCACGATCACACAATCACGATCACACAGTCACGATCACACAATCAGAGTCACACAATCACAATCACACAACCACAATCACACAATCACACAGTCACAATCCCACAATCACGAACACACAGTCGCGATCACACAATCACAATCATACAATCACAATCACACAATCACATTAACAGAATCAGACAATCACACAGTCACACAATCACGATCACAAAATAACGATCACACAATCACGATCACACAATCACGATCACACAATCACGATCACACAATCACGATCACACAATCACAATCACACAATCAAAATCACACAATCACAATCACACAATCAAGGCCACACAATGACGATCACACAATCACCATCACACAATCTCGACCACACAATCACGATTACACAATCACGATCACACAATCACGTTCACACAATCGCAAACACACAGTCGCGATCACTCGATCACGATCACACAATCACGATCACACAATCACGATCACTCAATCACAATCACACAATCACAAACACACAGTCGCGATCACACGATCACGATCACACGATCACGATCACACAATCACAATCACACAATCGTTATCACACAATCACGATCACACAATCACGATCACACAATCACAATCACACAATCACAATCACCCAGTCGCGATCACACGATCACGATCACACGATCACGATCACACGATCGCGATCACACGATCACGATCACACGATCACGATCACACAATCACAATCACACAATCAAGGTCACACAATGACGATCACACCATCACCATCACACAATCACGACCACACAATCACGATCACACAATCACGTTCACACAATCACAAACACACAGTCGCGATCACTCGATCACGATCACACAATAACGATCACACAATCACAATCACACAATCACAATCACACAATCACAATCACACAATCAAGGTCACACAATGACGATCACACAATCACGATCACACAATCATGATCACACAATCACGATCACACAATCACGATCACACAATCACACAGTCACAATCCCACAATCACGATCACACAATCACGATCACACAGTCACGATCACACAATCACGATCACACAATCACAGTCACACAATCACAATCACACAGTCACAATCACAATCACGATCACACAAACACGATCACACAATCACGATCACACAATCTCGACCACACAATCACGATCACACAAACACGATCACACAATCACTATCACACAATCACTATCACACAATCACGATCACACAATTACGATCACACAATCACAATCACGCAGTCACACTATCACAATCACAATCACAATCACAATCACAATCACACAATCACACAATCACAATCCCACAATCACAATCACACAATCACAGTCACACAATCACAGTCACACAATCACACAGTCACAATCCCACAATCACGATCACACAATCACGATCGCACAGTCACGATCACACGATCACGATCACACAATCACAATCACACAATCACAATCACACAATCACGATCACACAGTCACCATCACACAATCACCATCACACAATCACGATCACACAATCAAGGTCACACAATGACGATCACACAATCACCATCACACAATCACGATTACACAATCACAATCACACAATCACGATCACACAATCACAATCACACAATCACGATCACACAATCACGTTCACACAATCACAAACACACAGCCGCGATCACTCGATCACGATCACACAATCACGATCACACAATTACAATCACACAATCACAATATCACAATCGCAATCACACAATCACAATATCACAATCAGACAATCACACAATCACACAATCACACAATCACGATCACACTATCACGATCACACAATCACGATCACACAATCACGTTCACACAATCACAAACACACAGTCGCGATCACTCGATCACGATCACACGATCACGATCACACAATCACAATCACACAATCAAGGTCACACAATGACGATCACACCATCACCATCACATAATCACGACCACACAATCACGATCACACAATCACAATCACACAATCACAATATCACAATCGCAATCACACAATCACAATATCACAATCAGACAATCACACAATCACACAATCACACAATCACGATCACACTATCACGATCACACTATCACGATCACACAATCACGATCACACAATCACGATCACACTATCACGATCACACTATCACGATCACACAATCACAGTCACACAATCACAATCACACAATCACAATCACAATCACGATCACACAGTCATGATCACACCATCACGATCACACGATCACGATCACACAATCACAATCACACAATCGTTATCACACAATCACGATCACACAATTACCATCCCACAATCACCATCACACAATCACCATCACACAATCACGATCACACAATCACAATCTCACAATCACAATCACACAATCACAATCACACAATCACAATCCCACAATCACAATCCCACAATCACACAATCACACAGTCACAATCCCACAATCACGATCACACAATCACGATCACACAATCACAATCACACAATCACAATCACACAATCACACTGTCACAATCCCACAACCACGATCACATAATCACGATCACACAGTCACGATCACACGATCACGATCACACAATCAAGGTCACACAATGACGATCACACAATCACCATCACACAATCACGACCACTCAATCACGATCACACAATCACGATCCCACAATCACGATCACACAATCACGACCACACAGTCACGATCACACAATCACAATCACACAATCACGATCACACAATCACGTTCACACAATCACAAACACACAGCCGCGATCACTCGATCACGATCACACAATCACCATCGCACAATCACGACCACACAATCACGATCACACAATCACGATCACACAATCACGTTCACACAATCACAAACACACAGTCGCGATCACTCGATCACGATCACACAATCACGATCACACAATCACGATCACTCAATCACAATCACACAATCACAAACACACAGTCGCGATCACACGATCACGATCACACGATCACGATCACACAATCACAATCACACAATCGTTATCACACAATCACGATCACACAATCACGATCACACAATCACAATCACACAATCACAATCACACAATCAAGGTCACACAATGACGATCACACAATCACCATCACACAATCACGATCACACAATCACAATCACACAATCACGATCACACAATCACGATCACACAAACACGATCACACGATCACAATCACACAA
Source organism: Megachile rotundata (assembly GCF_050947335.1). Lineage (NCBI taxonomy): Eukaryota > Metazoa > Arthropoda > Insecta > Hymenoptera > Megachilidae > Megachile > Megachile rotundata. Next base: position 1,170,344 of record NC_134993.1, read on the forward strand.
TCACAAACACACAGTCGCGATCACACGATCACGATCACACGATCACGATCACACGATCGCGATCACACGATCACGATCACACGATCACGATCACACAATCACAATCACACAATCAAGGTCACACAATGACGATCACACCATCACCATCACACAATCACGACCACACAATCACGATCACACAATCACGTTCACACAATCACAAACACACAGTCGCGATCACTCGATCACGATCACACAATGACGATCACACAGTCACTATCACACAATCATGATCACACAATCACGATCACACAATCACGATCACACAATCACAGTCACACAATCACAATCACACAATCACAATTACACAAACACGATCACACAATCACGATCACACAATCACGATCACACAATCACGATCACACAATCACACAATCACACAATCACAATCACACAATCACACAGTCACAATCCCACAATCACGATCATACAATCACGATCACACAGTCACGATCACACAATCACGATCACACAATCACAGTCACACAATCACAATCACACAGTCACAATCACAATCACGATCACACAAACACGATCACACAATCACGATCACACAATCTCGACCACACAATCACGATCACACAAACACGATCACACAATCATTATCACACAATCACTATCACACAATGACGATCACACAATTACGATCACACAATCACAATCACGCAGTCACACTATCGCAATCACAATCACAGTCACAATCACAATCACAATCACAATCACACAATCACACAATCACAATCCCACAATCACAATCACACAATCACAGTCACACAATCACAATCATACAATTACACAGTCACAATCCCACAATCACGATCACACAATCACGATCGCACAGTCACGATCACACGATCACGATCACACAATCACAATCACACAATCGCAATCACACAATCACGATCACATAGTCACCATCACACAATCACCATCACACAATCACGATCACACAATCAAGGTCACACAATGACGATCACACAATCACCATCACACAATCACGATTACACAATCACAATCACACAATCACGATCACACAATCACGATCACACAATCACAATCACACAATCAAGGTCACACAATGACGATCACACCATCACCATCACACAATCACGACCACACAATCACGATCACACAATCACAAACACACAATCACAATCTCACAATCACAATCACACAATCAGAATCACACAATCACAATCACACAATCACAATCACACAATCACAATCACACAATCACAATCCTACAATCACAATCCCACAATCACAATCACACAACCACAATCGCACAATCACGCAGTCACAATCCCACAATCACAATCACACAATCACGATCACACAATCACAATCACACAATCACAATCACACAATCACACTGTCACAATCCCACAACCACGATCACACAATCACGATCACACAGTCACGATCACACGATCACGATCACACAAAAACAATGACACAATCACAACCACACAATCACGAGCACACAATCACGATCACACAATCACCATCACACAATCACGATCACACAATCACGATCACACAATCACGATCACACTATCACGATCACACAATCACAGTCACACAATCACAATCACACAATCACAATCAAAATCACGATCACACAGTCACGATCGCACAATCAGAGTCACACAATCACAATCACACAACCACAATCACACAATCACGCAGTCACAATCCCACAATCACGATCACACAATCACGACCACACAGACACGATCACACAATCACAATCACACAATCACGATCACACAATCACGTTCACACAATCACAAACACACAGTCGCGATCACTCGATCACGATCACACAATCACGATCACACAGTCACGATCACACAATCACAATCGCACAATCACGATCATACAATCACGATCACACAATCACGATCACACAATCACGATCACACAATCACCATCACACAATCACGATCACACAATCACGATCACACAATCACGATCACACAATCACCATCACACAATCACGATCACACAATCACGATCACACAATCACGATCACACAATCACCATCACACAATCACAATCACACAATCAAGGTCACACAATGACGATCACACAATCACCATCACACAACCACGACCACACAATCACGACCACACAATCACGCTCACGCAATCACGATCACACAATCACGACCACACAATCACGATCACACAATCACGATCACACAATCACGATCACACAATCACAAACACACAGTCGCGATCACACTATCACGATCACACAATCACCATCACACTATCACAATCACACAATCAAGGTCACACAATGACGATCACACAATCACCATCACACAATCACGACCACTCAATCACGATCACACAATCACGATCACACAATCACGATCACACAATCACGTTCACACAATCACAAACACAGAGTCGCGATCACACGATCACACAGTCAGGATCACACATTCACGATCACACAGTCACGATCACACAATCAGAGTCACACAATCACAATCACACAACCACAATCACACAATCAAAATCACACAATCACAATCACACAATCAAGGTCACACAATGACGATCACACAATCACCATCACACAATCTCGACCACACAATCACGATCACACAATCACGATCACACAATCACGTTCACACAATCGCAAACACACAGTCGCGATCACTCGATCACGATCACACAATCACGATCACACAATCACGATCACTCAATCACAATCACACAATCACAAACACACAGTCGCGATCACACGATCACGATCACACGATCACGATCACACAATCACAATCACACAATCGTTATCACACAATCACGATCACACAATCACGATCACACAATCACAATCACACAATCACAATCACACAATCACAATCACACAATCAAGGTCACACAATGACGATCACACAATCACCATCACACAATCACGATCACACAATCACGATCACACAATCACGATCACACAATCACGATCACACAATCACGATCACACAAACACCATCACACGATCACAATCACACAATCACAAACACACAGTCGCGATCACACGATCACGATCACACGATCACGATCACACGATCGCGATCACACGATCACGATCACACGATCACTATCACACAATCACAATCACACAATCAAGGTCACACAATGACGATCACACCATCACCATCACACAATCACGACCACACAATCACGATCACACAATCACGTTCACACAATCACAAACACACAGTCGCGATCACTCGATCACGATCACACAATGACGATCACACAGTCACTATCACACAACCACAATCACACAATCACAATATCACAATCGCAATCACACAATCACAATAACACAATCAGACAATCACACAATCACACAATCACACAATCACGATCACACAATCATGATCACACAATCACGATCACACAATCACGATCACACAATTACGATCACACAATCACAGTCACACAATCACAATCACACAATCACAATTACACAAACACGATCACACAATCACGATCACACAATCACGATCACACAATCACACAATCACACAATCACAATCACACAATCACACAGTCACAATCCCACAATCACGATCACACAATCACGATCACACAATCACGATCACACAATCACAATCACACAATCAAGGTCATCAATGACGATCACACCATCACCATCACACAATCACGACCACACAATCACGATCACACAATCACAAACACACAATCACAATCTCACAATCACAATCACACAATCACAATCACACAATCACAATCACACAATCACAATCACACAATCACAATCCTACAATCACAATCCCACAATCACAATCACACAACCACAATCGCACAATCACGCAGTCTCAATCCCACAATCACGATCACATAATCACGATCACACAATCACGATCACACAATCACAATCACAATCACGATCACACAGTCACGATCACACAATCAGAGTCACACAATCACAATCACACAACCACAATCACACAATCACACAGTCACAATCCCACAATCACGATCACACAATCACGACCACACAGTCACGATCACACGATCACGATAACACAATCAAGGTCACACAATGACGATCACACCATCACCATCACACAATCACGACCACACAATCACGATCACACAATCACGATCACACAATCACGTTCACACAATCACAAACACACAGTCGCGATCACTCGATCACGATCACACGATCACGATCACACAATCACAATCACACAATCAAGGTCACACAATGACGATCACACCATCACCATCACACAATCACGACCACACAATCACAATCACACAATCACAATCACACAATCACAATATCACAATCGCAATCACACAATCACAATATCACAATCAGACAATCACACAATCACACAATCACACAATCACGATCACACAATCACGATCACACAATCACGATCACACAATCACGATCACACAATCACGATCACACAATCACGATCACACAATCACGATCACACAATCACGATCACACAATCACGATCACACAATCACGATCACACAATCACCATCACACAATCACCATCACACAATCACAATCACACAATCAAGGTCACACAATGACGATCACACAATCACCATCACACAATCACGACCACTCAATCACGATCACACAATCACGATCACACAATCACGTTCACACAATCACAAACACAGAGTCGCGATCACACGATCACGATCACACAACCACGATCACACAGTCACGATCACACAATCACGATCACACAGTCACGATCACACAATCAGAGTCACACAATCACAATCACACAACCACAATCACACAATCACACAGTCGCAATCCCACAATCACGACCACACAGTCACGATCACACAATCACAATCATTCAATCACAATCACACAATCACATTAACACAATCAGACAATCACACAGTCACACAATCACGATCACACAATCACGATCACACAATCACGATCACACAATCACGATCACACAATCACGATCACACAATCACGATCACACAATCACAATCCCACAATCACAATCCCACAATCACAATCCCACAATCACAATCCCACAATCACACAATCACACAGTCACAATCCCACAATCACGATCACACGATCACGATCACACAATCACAATCACACAATCGTTATCACACAATCACGATCACACAATCACGATCACACAATCACAATCACACAATCAAGGTCACACAATGACGATCACACCATCACCATCACACAATCACGACCACACAATCACGATCACACAATCACGTTCACACAATCACAAACACACAGTCGCGATCACTCGATCACGATCACACAATGACGATCACACAGTCACTATCACACAACCACAATCACACAATCACAATATCACAATCGCAATCACACAATCACAATAACACAATCAGAAAATCACACAATCACACAATCACACAATCACGATCACACAATCATGATCACACAATCACGATCACACAATCACGATCACACAATTACGATCACACAATCACAGTCACACAATCACAATCACACAATCACAATTACACAAACACGATCACACAATCACGATCACACAATCACGATCACACAATCACACAATCACACAATCACAATCACACAATCACACAGTCACAATCCCACAATCACGATCACACAATCACGATCACACAGTCACGATCACACAATCACGATCACACAATCACAGTCACACAATCACAATCACACAGTCACAATCACAATCACGATCACACAAACACAATCACACAATCACGATCACACAATCTCGACCACACAATCACGATCACACAAACACGATCACACAATCACTATCACACAATCACTATCACACAATCACGATCACACAATTACGATCACACAATCACAATCACGCAGTCACACTATCGCAATCACAATCACAATCACAATCACAATCACACAATCACACAATCACAATCCCACAATCACAATCACACAATCACAATCACACAGTCACAATCCCACAATCACGATCACACAATCACGATCGCACAGTCACGATCACACGATCACGATCACACAATCACATTCACACAATCACAATCACACAATCACGATCACACAGTCACCATCACACAACCACCATCACACAATCACGATCACACAATCAAGGTCACACAATGACGATCGCACAATCACCATTACACAATCACGATTACACAATCACAATCACACAATCACGATCACACAATCACGATCACACAATCACAATCACACAATCAAGGTCACACAATGACGATCACACCATCACCATCACACAATCACGACCACACAATCACGATCACACAATCACAAACACACAATCACAATCTCACAATCACAATCACACAATCACAATCACACAATCACAATCACACAATCACAATCACACAATCACAATCCTACAATCACAATCCCACAATCACAATCACACAACCACAATCGCACAATCACGCAGTCACAATCCCACAATCACGATCACACAATCACGATCACACAATCACAATCACAATCACGATCACACAGTCACGATCACACAATCAGAGTCACACAATCACAATCACACAACCACAATCACACAATCACACAGTCACAATCCCACAATCACGATCACACAATCACGACCACACAGTCACGATCACACGATCACGATAACACAATCAAGGTCACACAATGACGATCACACCATCACCATCACACAATCACGACCACAGAATCACGATCACACAATCACGATCACACAATCACGTTCACACAATCACAAACACACAGTCGCGATCACTCGATCACGATCACACGATCACGATCACACAATCACAATCACACAATCAAGGTCACACAATGACGATCACACCATCACCATCACACAATCACGACCACATAATCACGATCACACAATCACAATCACACAATCACAATCTCACAATCACAATCACACAATCACAATCACACAATCACAATCACACAATCACAATCACACAATCACAATCACACAATCACAATCCTACAATCACAATCCCACAATCACAATCACACAACCACAATCGCACAATCACGCAGTCACAATCCCACAATCACGATCACACAATCACGATCACACAATCACAATCACAATCACGATCACACAGTCACGATCACACAATCACAATCCCACAATCACAATCACACAATCACGATCACACAGTCACCATCACACAATCACCATCACACAATCACGATCACACAATCAAGGTCACACAATGACGATCACACCATCACCGTCACACAATCACGACCACATAATCACGATCACACAATCACAATCACACAATCACAATATCACAATCGCAATCACACAATCACAATATCACAATCAGACAATCACACAATCACACAATCACACAATCACGATCACACAATCACGATCACACAATCACGATCACACAATCACGATCACACAATCACGATCACACAATCACGATCACACAATCACGATCACACAATCACGATCACACAATCACGATCACACAATCACGGTCACACAATCACGATCACACAATCACGATCACACAATCACGACCACACAATGACGATCACACAATCACCATCACACAAACACCATCACACAATCACAATCACACAATCAAGGTCACACAATGACGATCACACAATCACCATCACACAATCACGACCACTCAATCACGATCACACAATCACGATCACACAATCACGTTCACACAATCACAAACACAGAGTCGCGATCACACGATCACGATCACACAACCACGATCACACAGTCACGACCACACAATCACGATCACACAGTCACGATCACACAATCAGAGTCACACAATCACAATCACACAACCACAATCACACAATCACACAGTCGCAATCCCACAATCACGACCACACAGTCACGATCACACAATCACAATCATACAATCACAATCACACAATCACATTAACACAATCAGGCAATCACACAGTCACACAATCACGATCACACAATCACGATCACACAATCACAATCACGCAATCACGATCACACAATCACGACCACACAATCACGATCACACAATCACGATCACACAATCACAAACACACAGTCGCGATCACACTATCACGATCACACAATCACAGTCACACAATCACAATCACACAATCACAATCACAATCACGATCACACAGTCACGAACACACCATCACGATCATACAATCAAGGTCACACAATGACGATCACACAATCACCATCACACAATCACGATCAGTCAATCACAATCACACAATCACAAACACACAGTCGCGATCACACGATCACGATCGCACGACCACGATCACACGATCACGATCACACAATCACAATCACACAATCAAGGTCACACAATGACGATCACACCATCACCATCACACAATCACGACCACACAATCACGATCACACAATTACAATCACACAATCACAATATCACAATCGCAATCACACAATCACAATATCACAATCAGACAATCACACAATCACACAATCACACAATCACGATCACACTATCACGATCACACAATCACGATCACACAATCACGTTCACACAATCACAAACACACAGTCGCGATCACTCGATCACGATCACACGATCACGATCACACAATCACAATCACACAATCAAGGTCACACAATGACGATCACACCATCACCATCACACAATCACGACCACACAATCACGATCACACAATCACAATCACACAATCACAATATCACAATCGCAATCACACAATCACAATATCACAATCAGACAATCACACAATCACACAATCACACAATCACGATCACACTATCACGATCACACAATCACGATCACACAATCACGATCACACAACCACGATCACATAGTCACGATCACACAATCACGATCACACAGTCGCGATCACACAATCAGAGTCACACAATCACAATCACACAACCACAATCACACAATCACACAGTCACAATCCCACAATCACGAACACACAGTCGCGATCACACAATCACAATCATACAATCACAATCACACAATCACATTAACAGAATCAGACAATCACACAGTCACACAATCACGATCACAAAATAACGATCACACAATCACGATCACACAATCACGATCACACAATCACGATCACACAATCACGATCACACAATCACGATCACACAATCACAATCACACAATCAAAATCACACAATCACAATCACACAATCAAGGCCACACAATGACGATCACACAATCACCATCACACAATCTCGACCACACAATCACGATTACACAATCACGATCACACAATCACGTTCACACAATCGCAAACACACAGTCGCGATCACTCGATCACGATCACACAATCGCGATCACACAATCACGATCACTCAATCACAATCACACAATCACAAACACACAGTCGCGATCACACGATCACGATCACACGATCACGATCACACAATCACAATCACACAATCGTTATCACACAATCACGATCACACAATCACGATCACACAATCACAATCACACAATCACAATCACACAATCAAGGTCACACAATGACGATCACACAATCACCATCACACAATCACGATCACACAATCACAATCACACAATCACGATCACACAATCACGATCACACAATCACGATCACACAAACACGATCACACGATCACAATCACACAATCACAAACACCCAGTCGCGATCACACGATCACGATCACACGATCACGATCACACGATCGCGATCACACGATCACGATCACACGATCACGATCACACAATCACAATCACACAATCAAGATCACACAATGACGATCACACCATCACCATCACACAATCACGACCACACAATCACGATCACACAATCACGTTCACACAATCACAAACACACAGTCGCGATCACTCGATCACGATCACACAATAACGATCACACAATCACAATCACACAATCACAATCACACAATCACAATCACACAATCACAATCACACAATCACAATCACACAATCAAGGTCACACAATGACGATCACACAATCACGATCACACAATCATGATCACACAATCACGATCACACAATCTCGACCACACAATCACGATCACACAAACACGATCACACAATCACTATCACACAATCACTATCACACAATCACGATCACACAATTACGATCACACAATCACAATCACGCAGTCACACTATCACAATCACAATCACAATCACAATCACAATCACACAATCACACAATCACAATCCCACAATCACAATCACACAATCACAATCACACAGTCACAATCCCACAATCACGATCACACAATCACGATCGCACAGTCACGATCACACGATCACGATCACACAATCACATTCACACAATCACAATCACACAATCACGATCACACAGTCACCATCACACAACCACCATCACACAATCACGATCACACAATCAAGGTCACACAATGACGATCGCACAATCACCATTACACAATCACGATTACACAATCACAATCACACAATCACGATCACACAATCACGATCACACAATCACAATCACACAATCAAGGTCACACAATGACGATCACACCATCACCATCACACAATCACGACCACACAATCACGATCACACAATCACAAACACACAATCACAATCTCACAATCACAATCACACAATCACAATCACACAATCACAATCACACAATCACAATCACACAATCACAATCCTACAATCACAATCCCACAATCACAATCACACAACCACAATCGCACAATCACGCAGTCACAATCCCACAATCACGATCACACAATCACGATCACACAATCACAATCACAATCACGATCACACAGTCACGATCACACAATCAGAGTCACACAATCACAATCACACAACCACAATCACACAATCACACAGTCACAATCCCACAATCACGATCACACAATCACGACCACACAGTCACGATCACACGATCACGATAACACAATCAAGGTCACACAATGACGATCACACCATCACCATCACACAATCACGACCACAGAATCACGATCACACAATCACGATCACACAATCACGTTCACACAATCACAAACACACAGTCGCGATCACTCGATCACGATCACACGATCACGATCACACAATCACAATCACACAATCAAGGTCACACAATGACGATCACACCATCACCATCACACAATCACGACCACATAATCACGATCACACAATCACAATCACACAATCACAATCTCACAATCACAATCACACAATCACAATCACACAATCACAATCACACAATCACAATCACACAATCACAATCACACAATCACAATCCTACAATCACAATCCCACAATCACAATCACACAACCACAATCGCACAATCACGCAGTCACAATCCCACAATCACGATCACACAATCACGATCACACAATCACAATCACAATCACGATCACACAGTCACGATCACACAATCACAATCCCACAATCACAATCACACAATCACGATCACACAGTCACCATCACACAATCACCATCACACAATCACGATCACACAATCAAGGTCACACAATGACGATCACACCATCACCGTCACACAATCACGACCACATAATCACGATCACACAATCACAATCACACAATCACAATATCACAATCGCAATCACACAATCACAATATCACAATCAGACAATCACACAATCACACAATCACACAATCACGATCACACAATCACGATCACACAATCACGATCACACAATCACGATCACACAATCACGATCACACAATCACGATCACACAATCACGATCACACAATCACGATCACACAATCACGATCACACAATCACGGTCACACAATCACGATCACACAATCACGATCACACAATCACGACCACACAATGACGATCACACAATCACCATCACACAAACACCATCACACAATCACAATCACACAATCAAGGTCACACAATGACGATCACACAATCACCATCACACAATCACGACCACTCAATCACGATCACACAATCACGATCACACAATCACGTTCACACAATCACAAACACAGAGTCGCGATCACACGATCACGATCACACAACCACGATCACACAGTCACGACCACACAATCACGATCACACAGTCACGATCACACAATCAGAGTCACACAATCACAATCACACAACCACAATCACACAATCACACAGTCGCAATCCCACAATCACGACCACACAGTCACGATCACACAATCACAATCATACAATCACAATCACACAATCACATTAACACAATCAGGCAATCACACAGTCACACAATCACGATCACACAATCACGATCACACAATCACAATCACGCAATCACGATCACACAATCACGACCACACAATCACGATCACACAATCACGATCACACAATCACAAACACACAGTCGCGATCACACTATCACGATCACACAATCACAGTCACACAATCACAATCACACAATCACAATCACAATCACGATCACACAGTCACGAACACACCATCACGATCATACAATCAAGGTCACACAATGACGATCACACAATCACCATCACACAATCACGATCAGTCAATCACAATCACACAATCACAAACACACAGTCGCGATCACACGATCACGATCGCACGACCACGATCACACGATCACGATCACACAATCACAATCACACAATCAAGGTCACACAATGACGATCACACCATCACCATCACACAATCACGACCACACAATCACGATCACACAATTACAATCACACAATCACAATATCACAATCGCAATCACACAATCACAATATCACAATCAGACAATCACACAATCACACAATCACACAATCACGATCACACTATCACGATCACACAATCACGATCACACAATCACGTTCACACAATCACAAACACACAGTCGCGATCACTCGATCACGATCACACGATCACGATCACACAATCACAATCACACAATCAAGGTCACACAATGACGATCACACCATCACCATCACACAATCACGACCACACAATCACGATCACACAATCACAATCACACAATCACAATATCACAATCGCAATCACACAATCACAATATCACAATCAGACAATCACACAATCACACAATCACACAATCACGATCACACTATCACGATCACACAATCACGATCACACAATCACGATCACACAACCACGATCACATAGTCACGATCACACAATCACGATCACACAGTCGCGATCACACAATCAGAGTCACACAATCACAATCACACAACCACAATCACACAATCACACAGTCACAATCCCACAATCACGAACACACAGTCGCGATCACACAATCACAATCATACAATCACAATCACACAATCACATTAACAGAATCAGACAATCACACAGTCACACAATCACGATCACAAAATAACGATCACACAATCACGATCACACAATCACGATCACACAATCACGATCACACAATCACGATCACACAATCACGATCACACAATCACAATCACACAATCAAAATCACACAATCACAATCACACAATCAAGGCCACACAATGACGATCACACAATCACCATCACACAATCTCGACCACACAATCACGATTACACAATCACGATCACACAATCACGTTCACACAATCGCAAACACACAGTCGCGATCACTCGATCACGATCACACAATCGCGATCACACAATCACGATCACTCAATCACAATCACACAATCACAAACACACAGTCGCGATCACACGATCACGATCACACGATCACGATCACACAATCACAATCACACAATCGTTATCACACAATCACGATCACACAATCACGATCACACAATCACAATCACACAATCACAATCACACAATCAAGGTCACACAATGACGATCACACAATCACCATCACACAATCACGATCACACAATCACAATCACACAATCACGATCACACAATCACGATCACACAATCACGATCACACAAACACGATCACACGATCACAATCACACAATCACAAACACCCAGTCGCGATCACACGATCACGATCACACGATCACGATCACACGATCGCGATCACACGATCACGATCACACGATCACGATCACACAATCACAATCACACAATCAAGATCACACAATGACGATCACACCATCACCATCACACAATCACGACCACACAATCACGATCACACAATCACGTTCACACAATCACAAACACACAGTCGCGATCACTCGATCACGATCACACAATAACGATCACACAATCACAATCACACAATCACAATCACACAATCACAATCACACAATCACAATCACACAATCACAATCACACAATCAAGGTCACACAATGACGATCACACAATCACGATCACACAATCATGATCACACAATCACGATCACACAATCTCGACCACACAATCACGATCACACAAACACGATCACACAATCACTATCACACAATCACTATCACACAATCACGATCACACAATTACGATCACACAATCACAATCACGCAGTCACACTATCACAATCACAATCACAATCACAATCACAATCACACAATCACACAATCACAATCCCACAATCACAATCACACAATCACAGTCACACAATCACAGTCACACAATCACACAGTCACAATCCCACAATCACGATCACACAATCACGATCGCACAGTCACGATCACACGATCACGATCACACAATCACAATCACACAATCACAATCACACAATCACGATCACACAGTCACCATCACACAATCACCATCACACAATCACGATCACACAATCAAGGTCACACAATGACGATCACACAATCACCATCACACAATCACGATTACACAATCACAATCACACAATCACGATCACACAATCACAATCACGCAATCACGATCACACAATCACGACCACACAATCACGATCACACAATCACGATCACACAATCACAAACACACAGTCGCGATCACACTATCACGATCACACAATCACAGTCACACAATCACAATCACACAATCACAATCACAATCACGATCACACAGTCACGAACACAAAATCACGATCACACAATCAAGGTCACACAATGACGATCACACAATCACGATCATTCAATCACAATCACACAATCAAAATCACACAATCACAATCACACAATCAAGGTCACACAATGACGATCACACAATCACCATCACACAATCTCGACCTCACAATCACGATCACACAATCACGATCACACAATCACGACCACACAATCACGATCACACAATTACAATCACACAATCACAATATCACAATCGCAATCACACAATCACAATATCACAATCAGACAGTCACACAATCACACAATCACACAATCACGATCACACTATCACGATCACACAATCACGATCACACAATCACGTTCACACAATCACAAACACACAGTCGCGATCACTCGATCACGATCACACGATCACGATCACACAGTCAGGATCACACAATCACGATCACACAGTCACGATCACACAATCAGAGTCACACAATCACAATCACACAACCACAATCACACAATCAAAATCACACAATCACAATCACACAATCAAGGTCACACAATGACGATCACACAATCACCATCACACAATCTCGACCACACAATCACGATCACACAATCACGATCACACAATCACGTTCACACAATCGCAAACACACAGTCGCGATCACTCGATCACGATCACACAATCACGATCACACAATCACGATCACTCAATCACAATCACACAATCACAAACACACAGTCGCGATCACACGATCACGATCACACGATCACGATCACACAATCACAATCACACAATCGTTATCACACAATCACGATCACACAATCACGATCACACAATCACAATCACACAATCACAATCACACAATCAAGGTCACACAATGACGATCACACAATCACCATCACACAATCACGATCACACAATCACGATCACACAATCACGATCACACAATCACGATCACACAATCACGATCACACAAACACCATCACACGATCACAATCACACAATCACAAACACACAGTCGCGATCACACGATCACGATCACACGATCACGATCACACGATCGCGATCACACGATCACGATCACACGATCACTATCACACAATCACAATCACACAATCAAGGTCACACAATGACGATCACACCATCACCATCACACAATCACGACCACACAATCACGATCACACAATCACGTTCACACAATCACAAACACACAGTCGCGATCACTCGATCACGATCACACAATGACGATCACACAGTCACTATCACACAACCACAATCACACAATCACAATATCACAATCGCAATCACACAATCACAATAACACAATCAGACAATCACACAATCACACAATCACACAATCACGATCACACAATCATGATCACACAATCACGATCACACAATCACGATCACACAATTACGATCACACAATCACAGTCACACAATCACAATCACACAATCACAATTACACAAACACGATCACACAATCACGATCACACAATCACGATCACACAATCACACAATCACACAATCACAATCACACAATCACACAGTCACAATCCCACAATCACGATCACACAATCACGATCACACAGTCACGATCACACAATCACGATCACACAATCACAGTCACACAATCACAATCACACAGTCACAATCACAATCACGATCACACAAACACGATCACACAATCACGATCACACAATCTCGACGACACAATCACGATCACACAAACACGATTACACAATCACAATCACACAATCACGATCACACAATCACGATCACACAATCACAATCACACAATCAAGGTCACACAATGACGATCACACCATCACCATCACACAATCACGACCACACAATCACGATCACACAATCACAAACACACAATCACTATCTCACAATCACAATCACACAATCACAATCACACAATCACAATCACACAATCACAATCACACAATCACAATCCTACAATCACAATCCCACAATCACAATCACACAACCACAATCGCACAATCACGCAGTCTCAATCCCACAATCACGATCACATAATCACGATCACACAATCACGATCACACAATCAAAATCACAATCACGATCACACAGTCACGATCACACAATCAGAGTCACACAATCACAATCACACAACCACAATCACACAATCACACAGTCACAATCCCACAATCACGATCACACAATCACGACCACACAGTCACGATCACACGATCACGATAACACAATCAAGGTCACACAATGACGATCACACCATCACCATCACACAATCACGACCACACAATCACGATCACACAATCACGATCACACAATCACGTTCACACAATCACAAACACACAGTCGCGATCACTCGATCACGATCACACGATCACGATCACACAATCACAATCACACAATCAAGGTCACACAATGACGATCACACCATCACCATCACGCAATCACGACCACACAATCACAATCACACAATCACAATCACACAATCACACAGTCACAATCACACAGTCACAATCCCACAATCACGATCACACAATCACGATCACACAGTCACGATCACACAATCACGATCACACAATCACAGTCACACAATCACAATCACACAGTCACAATCACAATCACGATCACACAAACACAATCACACAATCACGATCACACAATCTCGACCACACAATCACGATCACACAAACACGATCACACAATCACTATCACACAATCACTATCACACAATCACGATCACACAATTACGATCACACAATCACAATCACGCAGTCACACTATCGCAATCACAATCACAATCACAATCACAATCACACAATCACACAATCACAATCCCACAATCACAATCACACAATCACAGTCACACAATCACACAGTCACAATCCCACAATCACGATCACACAATCACGATCGCACAGTCACGATCACACGATCACGATCACACAATCACATTCACACAATCACAATCACACAATCACGATCACACAGTCACCATCACACAATCACCATCACACAATCACGATCACACAATCAAGGTCACACAATGACGATCGCACAATCACCATTACACAATCACGATTACACAATCACAATCACACAATCACGATCACACAATCACGATCACACAATCACAATCACACAATCAAGGTCACACAATGACGATCACACCATCACCATCACACAATCACGACCACACAATCACGATCACACAATCACAAACACACAATCACAATCTCACAATCACAATCACACAATCACAATCACACAATCACAATCACACAATCACAATCACACAATCACAATCCTACAATCACAATCCCACAATCACAATCACACAACCACAATCGCACAATCACGCAGTCACAATCCCACAATCACGATCACACAATCACGATCACACAATCACAATCACAATCACGATCACACAGTCACGATCACACAATCAGAGTCACACAATCACAATCGCACAACCACAATCACACAATCACACAGTCACAATCCCACAATCACGATCACACAATCACGACCACACAGTCACGATCACACGATCACGATAACACAATCAAGGTCACACAATGACGATCACACCATCACCATCACACAATCACGACCACACAATCACGATCACACAATCACGATCACACAATCACGATCACACAATCACGTTCACACAATCACAAACACACAGTCGCGATCACTCGATCACGATCACACGATCACGATCACACAATCACAATCACACAATCAAGGTCACACAATGACGATCACACCATCACCATCACACAATCACGACCACATAATCACGATCACACAATCACAATCACACAATCACAATCTCACAATCACAATCACACAATCACAATCACACAATCACAATCACACAATCACAATCACACAATCACAATCACACAATCACAATCCTACAATCACAATCCCACAATCACAATCACACAACCACAATCGCACAATCACGCAGTCACAATCCCACAATCACGATCACACAATCACGATCACACAATCACAATCACAATCACGATCCCACAGTCACGATCACACAATCACAATCCCACAATCACAATCACACAATCACGATCACACAGTCACCATCACACAATCACCATCACACAATCACGATCACACAATCAAGGTCACACAATGACGATCACACCATCACCGTCACACAATCACGACCACATAATCACGATCACACAATCACAATCACACAATCACAATATCACAATCGCAATCACACAATCACAATATCACAATCAGACAATCACACAATCACACAATCACACAATCACGATCACACAATCACGATCACACAATCACGATCACACAATCACGATCACACAATCACGATCACACAATCACGATCACACAATCACGATCACACAATCACGATCACAAAATCACGATCACACAATCACGGTCACACAATCACGATCACACAATCACGATCACACAATCACGACCACACAATGACGATCACACAATCACCATCACACAAACACCATCACACAATCACAATCACACAATCAAGGTCACACAATGACGATCACACAATCACCATCACACAATCACGACCACTCAATCACGATCACACAATCACGATCACACAATCACGTTCACACAATCACAAACACAGAGTCGCGATCACACGATCACGATCACACAACCACGATCACACAGTCACGACCACACAATCACGATCACACAGTCACAATCCCACAATCACACAATCACACAGTCACAATCCCACAATCACGATCACACGACCACGATCACACAATCACAATCACACAATCGTTATCACACAATCACGATCACACAATCACGATCACACAATCACAATCACACAATCACAATCACACAATCAAGGTCACACAATGACGATCACACAATCACCATCACACAATCACGATCACACAATCACGATCACACAATCACGATCACACAATCACGATCACACAATCACGATCACACAAACACCATCACACGATCACAATCACACAATCACAAACACACAGTCGCGATCACACGATCACGATCACACGATCACGATCACACGATCGCGATCACACGATCACGATCACACGATCACTATCACACAATCACAATCACACAATCAAGGTCACACAATGACGATCACACAAACACGATCACACAATCACTATCACACAATCACTATCACACAATCACGATCACACAATTACGATCACACAATCACAATCACGCAGTCACACTATCGCAATCACAATCACAATCACAATCACAATCACACAATCACACAATCACAATCCCACAATCACAATCACACAATCACAGTCACACAATCACACAGTCACAATCCCACAATCACGATCACACAATCACGATCGCACAGTCACGATCACACGATCACGATCACACAATCACATTCACACAATCACAATCACACAATCACGATCACACAGTCACCATCACACAATCACCATCACACAATCACGATCACACAATCAAGGTCACACAATGACGATCGCACAATCACCATTACACAATCACGATTACACAATCACAATCACACAATCACGATCACACAATCACGATCACACAATCACAATCACACAATCAAGGTCACACAATGACGATCACACCATCACCATCACACAATCACGACCACACAATCACGATCACACAATCACAAACACACAATCACAATCTCACAATCACAATCACACAATCACAATCACACAATCACAATCACACAATCACAATCACACAATCACAATCCTACAATCACAATCCCACAATCACAATCACACAACCACAATCGCACAATCACGCAGTCACAATCCCACAATCACGATCACACAATCACGATCACACAATCACAATCACAATCACGATTACACAGTCACGATCACACAATCAGAGTCACACAATCACAATCACACAACCACAATCACACAATCACACAGTCACAATCCCACAATCACGATCACACAATCACGACCACACAGTCACGATCACACGATCACGATAACACAATCAAGGTCACACAATGACGATCACACCATCACCATCACACAATCACGACCACACAATCACGATCACACAATCACGATCACACAATCACGTTCACACAATCACAAACACACAGTCGCGAACACTCGATCACGATCACACGATCACGATCACACAATCACAATCACACAATCAAGGTCACACAATGACGATCACACCATCACCATCACACAATCACGACCACATAATCACGATCACACAATCACAATCACACAATCACAATCTCACAATCACAATCACACAATCACAATCACACAATCACAATCACACAATCACAATCACACAATCACAATCACACAATCACAATCCTACAATCACAATCCCACAATCACAATCACACAACCACAATCGCACAATCACGCAGTCACAATCCCACAATCACGATCACACAATCACGATCACACAATCACAATCACAATCACGATCACACAGTCACCATCACACAATCACCATCACACAATCACGATCACACAATCAAGGTCACACAATGACGATCGCACAATCACCATTACACAATCACGATTACACAATCACAATCACACAATCACGATCACACAATCACGATCACACAATCACAATCACACAATCAAGGTCACACAATGACGATCACACCATCACCATCACACAATCACGACCACACAATCACGATCACACAATCACAAACACACAATCACAATCTCACAATCACAATCACACAATCACAATCACACAATCACAATCACACAATCACAATCACACAATCACAATCACACAATCACAATCCTACAATCACAATCCCACAATCACAATCACACAACCACAATCGCACAATCACGCAGTCACAATCCCACAATCACGATCACACAATCACGATCACACAATCACAATCACAATCACGATCACACAGTCACGATCACACAATCAGAGTCACACAATCACAATCACACAACCACAATCACACAATCACACAGTCACAATCCCACAATCACGATCACACAATCACGACCACACAGTCACGATCACACGATCACGATAACACAATCAAGGTCACACAATGACGATCACACCATCACCATCACACAATCACGACCACACAATCACGATCACACAATCACGATCACACAATCACGTTCACACAATCACAAACACACAGTCGCGATCACTCGATCACGATCACACGATCACGATCACACAATCACAATCACACAATCAAGGTCACACAATGACGATCACACCATCACCATCACACAATCACGATCACACAATCACAATCACAATCACGATCACACAGTCACGATCACACAATCACAATCCCACAATCACAATCACACAATCACGATCACACAGTCACCATCACACAATCACCATCACACAATCACGATCACACAATCAAGGTCACACAATGACGATCACACCATCACCGTCACACAATCACGACCACATAATCACGATCACACAATCACAATCACACAATCACAATATCACAATCGCAATCACACAATCACAATATCACAATCAGACAATCACACAATCACACAATCACACAATCACGATCACACAATCACGATCACACAATCACGATCACACAATCACGATCACACAATCACGATCACACAATCACGATCACACAATCACGACCACACAATGACGATCACACAATCACCATCACACAAACACCATCACACAATCACAATCACACAATCAAGGTCACACAATGACGATCACACAATCACCATCACACAATCACGACCACTCAATCACGATCACACAATCACGATCACACAATCACGTTCACACAATCACAAACACAGAGTCGCGATCACACGATCACGATCACACAACCACGATCACACAGTCACGACCACACAATCACGATCACACAGTCACAATCCCACAATCACACAATCACACAGTCACAATCCCACAATCACGATCACACGATCACGATCACACAATCACAATCACACAATCGTTATCACACAATCACGATCACACAATCACGATCACACAATCACAATCACACAATCACAATCACACAATCAAGGTCACACAATGACGATCACACAATCACCATCACACAATCACGATCACACAATCACGATCACACAATCACGATCACACAATCACGATCACACAATCACGATCACACAAACACCATCACACGATCACAATCACACAATCACAAACACACAGTCGCGATCACACGATCACGATCACACGATCACGATCACACGATCGCGATCACACGATCACGATCACACGATCACTATCACACAATCACAATCACACAATCAAGGTCACACAATGACGATCACACCATCACCATCACACAATCACGACCACACAATCACGATCACACAATCACGTTCACACAATCACAAACACACAGTCGCGATCACTCGATCACGATCACACAATGACGATCACACAGTCACTATCACACAACCACAATCACACAATCACAATATCACAATCGCAATCACACAATCACAATAACACAATCAGAAAATCACACAATCACACAATCACACAATCACGATCACACAATCATGATCACACAATCACGATCACACAATCACGATCACACAATTACGATCACACAATCACAGTCACACAATCACAATCACACAATCACAATTACACAAACACGATCACACAATCACGATCACACAATCACGATCACACAATCACACAATCACACAATCACAATCACACAATCACACAGTCACAATCCCACAATCACGATCACACAATCACGATCACACAGTCACGATCACACAATCACGATCACACAATCACAGTCACACAATCACAATCACACAGTCACAATCACAATCACGATCACACAAACACAATCACACAATCACGATCACACAATCTCGACCACACAATCACGATCACACAAACACGATCACACAATCACTATCACACAATCACTATCACACAATCACGATCACACAATTACGATCACACAATCACAATCACGCAGTCACACTATCGCAGTCACAATCACAATCACAATCACAATCACACAATCACACAATCACAATCCCACAATCACAATCACACAATCACAGTCACACAATCACACAGTCACAATCCCACAATCACGATCACACAATCACGATCGCACAGTCACGATCACACGATCACGATCACACAATCACATTCACACAATCACAATCACACAATCACGATCACACAGTCACCATCACACAATCACCATCACACAATCACGATCACACAATCAAGGTCACACAATGACGATCGCACAATCACCATTACACAATCACGATTACACAATCACAATCACACAATCACGATCACACAATCACGATCACACAATCACAATCACACAATCAAGGTCACACAATGACGATCACACCATCACCATCACACAATCACGACCACACAATCACGATCACACAATCACAAACACACAATCACAATCTCACAATCACAATCACACAATCACAATCACACAATCACAATCACACAATCACAATCACACAATCACAATCCTACAATCACAATCCCACAATCACAATCACACAACCACAATCGCACAATCACGCAGTCACAATCCCACAATCACGATCACACAATCACGATCACACAATCACAATCACAATCACGATCACACAGTCACGATCACACAATCAGAGTCACACAATCACAATCACACAACCACAATCACACAATCACACAGTCACAATCCCACAATCACGATCACACAATCACGACCACACAGTCACGATCACACGATCACGATAACACAATCAAGGTCACACAATGACGATCACACCATCACCATCACACAATCACGACCACACAATCACGATCACACAATCACGATCACACAATCACGTTCACACAATCACAAACACACAGTCGCGATCACTCGATCACGATCACACGATCACGATCACACGATCACGATCACACAATCACAATCACACAATCAAGGTCACACAATGACGATCACACCATCACCATCACACAATCACGACCACATAATCACGATCACACAATCACAATCACACAATCACAATCTCACAATCACAATCACACAATCACAATCACACAATCACAGTCACACAATCACAATCACACAATCACAATCACACAATCACAATCCTACAATCACAATCCCACAATCACAATCACACAACCACAATCGCACAATCACGCAGTCACAATCCCACAATCACGATCACACAATCACGATCACACAATCACAATCACAATCACGATCACACAGTCACGATCACACAATCACAATCCCACAATCACAAACACAACATCACGATCACACAGTCACCATCACACAATCACCATCACACAATCACGATCACACAATCAAGGTCACACAATGACGATCACACCATCACCGTCACACAATCACGACCACATAATCACGATCACACAATCACAATCACACAATCACAATATCACAATCGCAATCACACAATCACAATATCACAATCAGACAATCACACAATCACACAATCACACAATCACGATCACACAATCACGATCACACAATCACGATCACACAATCACGATCACACAATCACGATCACACAATCACGATCACACAATCACGATCACACAATCACGATCACACAATCACGGTCACACAATCACGATCACACAATCACGATCACACAATCACGACCACACAATGACGATCACACAATCACGTTCACACAATCACAAACACAGAGTCGCGATCACACGATCACGATCACACAACCACGATCACACAGTCACGACCACGCAATCACGATCACACAGTCACGATCACACAATCAGAGTCACACAATCACAATCACACAACCACAATCACACAATCACACAGTCGCAATCCCACAATCACGACCACACAGTCAGGATCACACAATCACAATCATACAATCACAATCACACAATCACATTAACACAATCAGGCAATCACACAGTCACACAATCACGATCACACAATCACGATCACACAATCACGATCACACAATAACGATCACAAAATCACGATCACACAATCACGATCACACAATGACAATCACACAATCACAATCACACAATCAAAATCACACAATCACAATCACACAATCAAGGTCATACAATGACGATCACACAATCCCCATCACACAATCTCGACCACACAATCACGATCACACAATCAAGGTCACACAATGACGATCACACAATCACCATCACACAATCACGATTACACAATCACAATCACACAATCACGATCACACAATCACGATCACACAATCACAATCACGCAATCACGATCACACAATCACGACCACACAATCACGATCACACAATCACGATCACACAATCACAAACACACAGTCGCGATCACACTATCACGATCACACAATCACAGTCACACAATCACAATCACACAATCACAATCACAATCACGATCACACAGTCACGAACACACCATCACGATCATACAATCAAGGTCACACAATGACGATCACACAATCACCATCACACAATCACGATCAGTCAATCACAATCACACAATCACAAACACACAGTCGCGATCACACGATCACGATCGCACGACCACGATCACACGATCACGATCACACAATCACAATCACACAATCAAGGTCACACAATGACGATCACACCATCACCATTACACAATCACGACCACACAATCACGATCACACAATCACGATCACACAATCACGTTCACACAATCACAAACACACAATCGCGATCACTCGATCACGATCACACGATCACGATCACACAATCACAATCACACAATCAAGGTCACACAATGACGATCACACCATCACCATCACACAATCACGACCACACAATCACGATCACACAATCACAATCACACAATTACAATATCACAATCGCAATCACACAATCACAATATCACAATCAGACAATCACACAATCACACAATCACACAATCACGATCACACTATCACGATCACACAATCACGATCACACAATCACGATCACACAACCACGATCACACAGTCACGATCACACAATCACGATCACACAGTCACGATCACACAATCAGAGTCACACAATCACAATCACACAACCACAATCACACAATCACACAGTCACAATCCCACAATCACGAACACACAGTCGCGATCACACAATCACAATCATACAATCACAATCACACAATCACATTAACAGAATCAGACAATCACACAGTCACACAATCACGATCACAAAATAACGATCACACAATCACGATCACACAATCACGATCACACAATCACGATCACACAATCACAATCACACAATCAAAATCACACAATCACAATCACACAATCAAGGCCACACAATGACGATCACACAATCACCATCACACAATCTCGACCACACAATCACGATTACACAATCACGATCACACAATCACGTTCACACAATCGCAAACACACAGTCGCGATCACTCGATCACGATCACACAATCACGATCACACAATCACGATCACTCAATCACAATCACACGATCACAAACACACACAGTCGCGATCACACGATCACGATCACACGATCACGATCACACAATCACAATCACACAATCGTTATCACACAATCACGATCACACAATCACGATCACACAATCACAATCACACAATCACAATCACACAATCAAGGTCACACAATGACGATCACACAATCACCATCACACAATCACGATCACACAATCACAATCACACAATCACGATCACACAATCACTATCACACAATCACGATCACACAAACACGATCACACGATCACAATCACACAATCACAAACACCCAGTCGCGATCACACGATCACGATCACACGATCACGATCACACGATCGCGATCACACGATCACGATCACACGATCACGATCACACAATCACAATCACACAATCAAGGTCACACAATGACGATCACACCATCACCATCACACAATCACGATCACACAATCACGTTCACACAATCACAAACACACAGTCGCGATCACTCGATCACGATCACACAAGAACGATCACACAATCACAATCACACAATCACAATCACACAATCACAATCACACAATCACAATCACACAATCCAGGTCACACAATGACGATCACACAATCACGATCACACAATCATGATCACACAATCACGATCACACAATCACGATCACACAATCACACAATCACACAATCACAATCACACAATCACACAGTCACAATCCCACAATCACGATCACACAATCACGATCACACAGTCACGATCACACAATCACGATCACACAATCACAGTCACACAATCACAATCACACAGTCACAATCACAATCACGATCACACAAACACGATCACACAATCACGATCACACAATCTCGACCACACAATCACGATCACACAAACACGATCACACAATCACTATCACACAATCACTATCACACAATCACGATCACACAATTACGATCACACAATCACAATCACGCAGTCACACTATCACAATCACAATCACAATCACAATCACAATCACACAATCACACAATCACAATCCCACAATCACAATCACACAATCACAGTCACACAATCACAGTCACACAATCACACAGTCACAATCCCACAATCACGATCACACAATCACGATCGCACAGTCACGATCACACGATCACGATCACACAATCACAATCACACAATCACAATCACACAATCACGATCACACAGTCACCATCACACAATCACCATCACACAATCACGATCACACAATCAAGGTCACACAATGACGATCACACAATCACCATCACACAATCACGATTACACAATCACAATCACACAATCACGATCACACAATCACAATCACGCAATCACGATCACACAATCACGACCACACAATCACGATCACACAATCACGATCACACAATCACAAACACACAGTCGCGATCACACTATCACGATCACACAATCACAGTCACACAATCACAATCACACAATCACAATCACAATCACGATCACACAGTCGCGAACACAAAATCACGATCACACAATCAAGGTCACACAATGACGATCACACAATCACGATCACTCAATCACAATCACACAATCACAAACACACAGTCGCGATCACACGATCACGATCGCACGACCACGATCACACGATCACGATCACACAATCACAATCACACAATCAAGGCCACACAATGACGATCACACAATCACCATCACACAATCTCGACCACACAATCACGATCACACAATCACGATCACACAATCACAATCACACAATCACAAACACACAGTCGCGATCACACGATCACGATCACACGATCACGATCACACAATCACAATCACACAATCGTTATCACACAATCACGATCACACAATCACGATCACACAATCACAATCACACAATCACAATCACACAATCAAGGTCACACAATGACGATCACACAATCACCATCACACAATCACGATCACACAATCACAATCACACAATCACGATCACACAATCACGATCACACAATCACGATCACACAAACACGATCACACGATCACAATCACACAATCACAAACACCCAGCCGCGATCACACGATCACGATCACACGATCACGATCACACGATCGCGATCACACGATCACGATCACACGATCACGATCACACAATCACAATCACACAATCAAGGTCACACAATGACGATCACACCATCACCATCACACAATCACGACCACACAATCACGATCACACAATCACGTTCACACAATCACAAACACACAGTCGCGATCACTCGATCACGATCACACAATAACGATCACACAATCACAATCACACAATCACAATCACACAATCACAATCACACAATCAAGGTCACACAATGACGATCACACAATCACGATCACACAATCATGATCACACAATCACGATCACACAATCACGATCACACAATCACACAATCACACAATCACAATCACACAATCACACAGTCACAATCCCACAATCACGATCACACAATCACGATCACACAGTCACGATCACACAATCACGATCACACAATCACAGTCACACAATCACAATCACACAGTCACAATCACAATCACGATCACACAAACACGATCACACAATCACGATCACACAATCTCGACCACACAATCACGATCACACAAACACGATCACACAATCACTATCACACAATCACTATCACACAATCACGATCACACAATTACGATCACACAATCACAATCACGCAGTCACACTATCACAATCACAATCACAATCACAATCACAATCACACAATCACACAATCACAATCCCACAATCACAATCACACAATCACAGTCACACAATCACAGTCACACAATCACACAGTCACAATCCCACAATCACGATCACACAATCACGATCGCACAGTCACGATCACACGATCACGATCACACAATCACAATCACACAATCACAATCACACAATCACGATCACACAGTCACCATCACACAATCACCATCACACAATCACGATCACACAATCAAGGTCACACAATGACGATCACACAATCTCCATCACACAATCACGATTACACAATCACAATCACACAATCACGATCACACAATCACAATCACGCAATCACGATCACACAATCACGACCACACAATCACGATCACACAATCACGACCACACAATCACAAACACACAGTCGCGATCACTCGATCACGATCACACAATCACGATCACACAGTCACGATCACACAATCACAATCGCACAATCACGATCACACTATCACGATCACACAATCACGATCACACAATCACGATCACACAATCCCGATCACACTATCACGATCACACTATCACGATCACACAATCACAGTCACACAATCACAATCACACAATCACAATCACACAATCACAATCACAATCACGATCACACAGTCATGATCACACCATCACGATAACACGATGCCGATCACACAATCACAATCACACAATCGTTATCACACAATCACGATCTCACAATCACCATCCCACAATCACCATCACACAATCACCATCACACAATCACCATCACACAATCACGATCACACAATCACAATCTCACAATCACAATCACACAATCACAATCACACAATCACAATCACACAATCACAATTACACAATCACAATCACACAATCACAATCCCACAATCACAATCCCACAATCACAATCCCACAATCACAATCCCACAATCACAATCCCACAATCACACAATCACACAGTCACAATCCCACAATCACGATCACACAATCACGATCACACAATCACAATCACACAATCACAATCACACAGTCACACTGTCACAATCCCACAATCACGATCACATAATCACGATCACACAGTCACGATCACACGATCACGATCACACAATCAAGGTCACACAATGACGATCACACCATCACCATCACACAATCACGACCACACAATCACGATCACACAATTACAATCACACAATCACAATATCACAATCGCAATCACACAATCACAATATCACAATCAGACAATCACACAATCACACAATCACACAATCACACAATCACGATCACACTATCACGATCACACAATCACGATCACACAATCACGATCACACAATCACGATCACACAATCACGATCACACAATCACCATCACACAATCACCATCACACAATCACCATCACACAATCACAGTCACACAATCAAGGTCACACAATGACGATCACACAATCACCATCACACAATCACGACCACTCAATCACGATCACACAATCACGATCACACAATCACGATCACACAATCACGTTCACACAATCACAAACACAGAGTCGTGATCACACGATCACGATCACACAACCACGATCACACAGACACCATCACACAATCACGATCACACAGTCACGATCACACAATCAGAGTCACACAATCACAATCACACAACCACAATCACACAATCACACAGTCACAATCCCACAATCACGACCACACAGTCACGATCACACAATCACAATCATACAATCACAATCACACAATCACATTAACACAATCAGACAATCACACAGTCACACAATCACGATCACACAATCACGATCACACAATCACGATCACACGATCACGATCACACGATCGCGATCACACGATCACGATCACACGATCACGATCACACAATCACAATCACACAATCAAGGTCACACAATGACGATCACACCATCACCATCACACAATCACGACCACACAATCACGATCACACAATCACGTTCACACAATCACAAACACACAGTCGCGATCACTCGATCACGATCACACAATGACGATCACACAGTCACTATCACACAATCACAATATCACAATCGCAATCACACAATCACAATAACACAATCAGACAATCACACAATCACACAATCACACAATCACGATCACACAATCATGATCACACAATCACGATCACACAATCACGATCACACAATCACGATCACACAATCACAGTCACACAATCACAATCACACAATCACAATTACACAAACACGATCACACAATCACGATCACACAATCACGATCACACAATCACACAATCACACAATCACACAATCACACAATCACAATCACACAATCACACAGTCCCAATCCCACAATCACGATCACACAATCACGATCACACAGTCACGATCGCACAATCACGATCACACAATCACAGTCACACAATCACAATCACACAGTCACAATCACAATCACGATCACACAAACACGATCACACAATCACTATCACACAATCACGATCACACAATTACGATCACACAATCACAATCACGCAGTCACACTATCGCAATCACAATCACAATCACAATCACAATCACACAATCACACAATCACAATCCCACAATCACAATCACACAACCACAGTCACACAATCACAATCACACAATCACACAGTCACAATCCCATAATCACGATCACACAATCACGATCGCACAGTCACGATCACACGATCACGATCACACAATCACAATCACACAATCACAATCACACAATCACGATCACACAGTCACCATCACACAATCACCATCACACAATCACGATCACACAATCAAGGTCACACAATGACGATCACACAATCACCATCACACAATCACGATTACACAATCACAATCACACAATCACGATCACACAATCGCGATCACACAATCACAATCACACAATCAAGGTCACACAATGACGATCACACCATCACCATCACACAATCACGTCCACACAATCACGATCACACAATCACAAACACACAATCACAATCTCACAATCACAATCACACAATCACAATCACACAATCACAATCACACAATCAAAATCACACAATCACAATCCTACAATCACAATCCCACAATCACAATCACACAACCACAATCGCACAATCACGCAGTCACAATCCCACAATCACGATCACACAATCACGATCACACAATCACAATCACACAATCACAATCACACAATCACGCTGTCACAATCCCACAATCACGATCACACAATCACGATCACACAGTCACGATCACACGATCACGATCACACAAAAACAATGACACAATCACAATCACACAATCACGAGCACAGAATCACGATCACACAATCACCATCACACAATCACGATCACACAATCACGATCACACAATCACGATCACACTATCACGATCACACAATCACAGTCACACAATCACAATCACACAATCACAATCACAATCACGATCACACAGTCACGATCACACAATCAGAGTCACACAATCACAATCACACAACCACAATCACACAATCACACAGTCACAATCCCACAATCACGATCACACAATCACGACCACACAGTCACGATCACACAATCACAATCACACAATCACAATCACACAATCACAATCACACAATCACAATCACACAATCACAATCACACAATCACAATAACACAATCAGACAATCACACAGTCACACAATCACGATCACACAATCACGATCACACAATCACGATCACACAATCACGATCACACAATCACGATCACACAATCACGATCACACAGTCGCGATCACACAATCACGATGACACAATCACGATCACACAATCACAATCACACAATCACAATCACACAATCAAAATCACACAATCACAATCACACAATCAAGGTCACACAATGACGATCACACAATCACCATCACACAATCACGATCACACAATCACGATCACACAATCACGATCACACTATCACGATCACACAATCACAGTCACACAATCACAATCACACAATCACAATTACACAAACACGATCACACAATCACGATCACACAATCACGATCACACAATCACACAATCACACAATCACACAATCACACAATCACAATCACACAATCACACAGTCCCAATCCCACAATCACGATCACACAATCACGATCACACAATCACGATCACACAATCACGATCACACAATCACAATCACACAATCAAGGTCACACAATGACGATCACACCATCACCATCACACAATCACGACCACACAATCACGATCACACAATCACAAACACACAATCACAATCTCACAATCACAATCACACAATCACAATCACACAATCACAATCACACAATCACAATCACACAATCACAATCCTACAATCACAATCCCACAATCACAATCACACAACCACAATCGCACAATCACGCAGTCACAATCCCACAATCACGATCACACAATCACGATCACACAATCACAATCACAATCACGATCACACAGTCACGATCACACAATCAGAGTCACACAATCACAATCACACAACCACAATCACACAATCACACAGTCACAATCCCACAATCACGATCACACAATCACGACCACACAGTCACGATCACACGATCACGATAACACAATCAAGGTCACACAATGACGATCACACCATCACCATCACACAATCACGACCACACAATCACGATCACACAATCACGATCACACAATCACGTTCACACAATCACAAACACACAGTCGCGATCACTCGATCACGATCACACGATCACGATCACACGATCACGATCACACAATCACAATCACACAATCAAGGTCACACAATGACGATCACACCATCACCATCACACAATCACGACCACATAATCACGATCACACAATCACAATCACACAATCACAATCTCACAATCACAATCACACAATCACAATCACACAATCACAATCACACAATCACAATCACACAATCACAATACTACAATCACAATCCCACAATCACAATCACACAACCACAATCGCACAATCACGCAGTCACAATCCCACAATCACGATCACACAATCACGATCACACAATCACAATCACAATCACGATCACACAGTCACCATCACACAATCACCATCACACAATCACGATCACACAATCAAGGTCACACAATGACGATCGCACAATCACCATTACACAATCACGATTACACAATCACAATCACACAATCACGATCACACAATCACGATCACACAATCACAATCACACAATCAAGGTCACACAATGACGATCACACCATCACCATCACACAATCACGACCACACAATCACGATCACACAATCACAAACACACAATCACAATCTCACAATCACAATCACACAATCACAATCACACAATCACAATCACACAATCACAATCACACAATCACAATCCTACAATCACAATCCCACAATCACAATCACACAACCACAATCGCACAATCACGCAGTCACAATCCCACAATCACGATCACACAATCACGATCACACAATCACAATCACAATCACGATCACACAGTCACGATCACACAATCAGAGTCACACAATCACAATCACACAACCACAATCACACAATCACACAGTCACAATCCCACAATCACGATCACACAATCACGACCACACAGTCACGATCACACGATCACGATAACACAATCAAGGTCACACAATGACGATCACACCATCACCATCACACAATCACGACCACACAATCACGATCACACAATCACGATCACACAATCACGTTCACACAATCACAAACACACAGTCGCGATCACTCGATCACGATCACACGATCACGATCACACAATCACAATCACACAATCAAGGTCACACAATGACGATCACACCATCACCATCACACAATCACGATCACACAATCACAATCACAATCACGATCACACAGTCACGATCACACAATCACAATCCCACAATCACAATCACACAATCACGATCGCACAGTCACCATCACACAATCACCATCACACAATCACGATCACACAATCAAGGTCACACAATGACGATCACACCATCACCGTCACACAATCACGACCACATAATCACGATCACACAATCACAATCACACAATCACAATATCACAATCGCAATCACACAATCACAATATCACAATCAGACAATCACACAATCACACAATCACACAATCACGATCACACAATCACGATCACACAATCACACAATCACACAATCACACAATCACACAATCACAATCACACAATCACAACGTCCCAATCCCACAATCACGATCACACAATCACGATCACACAGTCACGATCGCACAATCACGATCACACAATCACAGTCACACAATCACAATCACACAGTCACAATCACAATCACGATCACACAAACACGATCACACAATCACTATCACACAATCACGATCACACAATTACGATCACACAATCACAATCACGCAGTCACACTATCGCAATCACAATCACAATCACAATCACAATCACACGATCACACAATCACAATCCCACAATCACAATCACACAACCACAGTCACACAATCACAATCACACAATCACACAGTCACAATCCCATAATCACGATCACACAATCACGATCGCACAGTCACGATCACACGATCACGATCACACAATCACAATCACACAATCACAATCACACAATCACGATCACACAGTCACCATCACACAATCACCATCACACAATCACGATCACACAATCAAGGTCACACAATGACGATCACACAATCACCATCACACAATCACGATTACACAATCACAATCACACAATCACGATCACACAATCGCGATCACACAATCACAATCACACAATCAAGGTCACACAATGACGATCACGCCATCACCATCACACAATCACGTCCACACAATCACGATCACACAATCACAAACACACAATCACAATCTCACAATCACAATCACACAATCACAATCACACAATCACAATCACACAATCAAAATCACACAATCACAATCCTACAATCACAATCCCACAATCACAATCACACAACCACAATCGCACAATCACGCAGTCACAATCCCACAATCACGATCACACAATCACGATCACACAATCACAATCACACAATCACAATCACACAATCACGCTGTCACAATCCCACAATCACGATCACACAATCACGATCACACAGTCACGATCACACGATCACGATCACACAAAAACAATGACACAATCACAATCACACAATCACGAGCACAGAATCACGATCACACAATCACCATCACACAATCACGATCACACAATCACGATCACACAATCACGATCACACTATCACGATCACACAATCACAGTCACACAATCACAATCACACAATCACAATCACAATCACGATCACACAGTCACGATCACACAATCAGAGTCACACAATCACAATCACACAACCACAATCACACAATCACACAGTCACAATCCCACAATCACGATCACACAATCACGACCACACAGTCACGATCACACAATCACAATCACACAATCACAATCACACAATCACAATCACACAATCACAATCACACAATCACAATCACACAATCACAATCACACAATCACAATAACACAATCAGACAATCACACAGTCACACAATCACGATCACACAATCACGATCACACAATCACGATCACACAATCACGATCACACAATCACGATCACACAATCACGATCACACAATCACGATCACAATCACGATCACACAGTCACCATCACACAATCACCATCACACAATCACGATCACACAACCAAGGTCACACAATGACGGTCGCACAATCACCATTACACAATCACGATTACACAATCACAATCACACAATCACGATCACACAATCACGATCACACAATCACAATCACACAATCAAGGTCACACAATGACGATCACACCATCACCATCACACAATCACGACCACACAATCACGATCACACAATCACAAACACACAATCACAATCTCACAATCACAATCACACAATCACAATCACACAATCACAATCACACAATCACAATCACACAATCACAATCCTACAATCACAATCCCACAATCACAATCACACAACCACAATCGCACAATCACGCAGTCACAATCCCACAATCACGATCACACAATCACGATCACACAATCACAATCACAATCACGATCACACAGTCACGATCACACAATCAGAGTCACACAATCACAATCACACAACCACAATCACACAATCACACAGTCACAATCCCACAATCACGATCACACAATCACGACCACACAGTCACGATCACACGATCACGATAACACAATCAAGGTCACACAATGACGATCACACCATCACCATCACACAATCACGACCACACAATCACGATCACACAATCACGATCACACAATCACGTTCACACAATCACAAACACACAGTCGCGATCACTCGATCACGATCACACGATCACGATCACACAATCACAATCACACAATCAAGGTCACACAATGACGATCACACCATCACCATCACACAATCACGATCACACAATCACAATCACAATCACGATCACACAGTCACGATCACACAATCACAATCCCACAATCACAATCACACAATCACGATCGCACAGTCACCATCACACAATCACCATCACACAATCACGATCACACAATCAAGGTCACACAATGACGATCACACCATCACCGTCACACAATCACGACCACATAATCACGATCACACAATCACAATCACACAATCACAATATCACAATCGCAATCACACAATCACAATATCACAATCAGACAATCACACAATCACACAATCACACAATCACGATCACACAATCACGATCACACAATCACGATCACACAATCACGATCACACAATCACGATCACACAATCACGATCACACAATCACGATCACACAATCACGATCACACAATCACGATCACACAATCACGATCACACAATCACGATCACACAATCACGGTCACACAATCACGATCACACAATCACGATCACACAATCACGACCACACAATGACGATCACACAATCACCATCACACAAACACCATCACACAATCACAATCACA
Organism: Megachile rotundata; assembly: GCF_050947335.1. Lineage (NCBI taxonomy): Eukaryota > Metazoa > Arthropoda > Insecta > Hymenoptera > Megachilidae > Megachile > Megachile rotundata. The sequence goes on from NC_134993.1 coordinate 1,209,750, forward strand.
CAATCAAGGTCACACAATGACGATCACACAATCACCATCACACAATCACGACCACTCAATCACGATCACACAATCACGATCACACAATCACGTTCACACAATCACAAACACAGAGTCGCGATCACACGATCACGATCACACAACCACGATCACACAGTCACGACCACACAATCACGATCACACAGTCACAATCCCACAATCACACAATCACACAGTCACAATCCCACAATCACGATCACACGATCACGATCACACAATCACAATCACACAATCGTTATCACACAATCACGATCACACAATCACGATCACACAATCACAATCACACAATCACAATCACACAATCAAGGTCACACAATGACGATCACACAATCACCATCACACAATCACGATCACACAATCACGATCACACAATCACGATCACACAATCACGATCACACAATCACGATCACACAAACACCATCACACGATCACAATCACACAATCACAAACACACAGTCGCGATCACACGATCACGATCACACGATCACGATCACACGATCGCGATCACACGATCACGATCACACGATCACTATCACACAATCACAATCACACAATCAAGGTCACACAATGACGACCACACCATCACCATCACACAATCACGACCACACAATCACGATCACACAATCACGTTCACACAATCACAAACACACAGTCGCGATCACTCGATCACGATCACACAATGACGATCACACAGTCACTATCGACAACCACAATCACACAATCACAATATCACAATCGCAATCACACAATCACAATAACACAATCAGAAAATCACACAATCACACAATCACACAATCACGATCACACAATCATGATCACACAATCACGATCACACAATCACGATCACACAATTACGATCACACAATCACAGTCACACAATCACAATCACACAATCACAATTACACAAACACGATCACACAATCACGATCACACAATCACGATCACACAATCACACAATCACACAATCACAATCACACAATCACACAGTCACAATCCCACAATCACGATCACACAATCACGATCACACAGTCACGATCACACAATCACGATCACACAATCACAGTCACACAATCACAATCACACAGTCACAATCACAATCACGATCACACAAACACAATCACACAATCGCGATCACACAATCTCGACCACACAATCACGATCACACAAACACGATCACACAATCACTATCACACAATCACTATCACACAATCACGATCACACAATTACGATCACACAATCACAATCACGCAGTCACACTATCGCAATCACAATCACAATCACAATCACAATCACACAATCACACAATCACAATCCCACAATCACAATCACACAATCACAGTCACACAATCACACAGTCACAATCCCACAATCACGATCACACAATCACGATCGCACAGTCACGATCACACGATCACGATCACACAATCACATTCACACAATCACAATCACACAATCACGATCACACAGTCACCATCACACAATCACCATCACACAATCACGATCACACAATCAAGGTCACACAATGACGATCGCACAATCACCATTACACAATCACGATTACACAATCACAATCACACAATAACGATCACACAATCACGATCACACAATCACAATCACACAATCAAGGTCACACAATGACGATCACACCATCACCATCACACAATCACGACCACACAATCACGATCACACAATCACAAGCACACAATCACAATCTCACAATCACAATCACACAATCACAATCACACAATCACAATCACACAATCACAATCACACAATCACAATCCTACAATCACAATCCCACAATCACAATCACACAACCACAATCGCACAATCACGCAGTCACAATCCCACAATCACGATCACACAATCACGATCACACAATCACAATCACAATCACGATCACACAGTCACGATCACACAATCAGAGTCACACAATCACAATCACACAACCACAATCACACAATCACACAGTCACAATCCCACAATCACGATCACACAATCACGACCACACAGTCACGATCACACGATCACGATAACACAATCAAGGTCACACAATGACGATCACACCATCACCATCACACAATCACGACCACACAATCACGATCACACAATCACGATCACACAATCACGTTCACACAATCACAAACACACAGTCGCGATCACTCGATCACGATCACACGATCACGATCACACAATCACAATCACACAATCAAGGTCACACAATGACGATCACACCATCACCATCACACAATCACGACCACATAATCACGATCACACAATCACAATCACACAATCACAATCTCACAATCACAATCACACAATCACAATCACACAATCACAATCACACAATCACAATCACACAATCACAATCACACAATCACAATCCTACAATCACAATCCCACAATCACAATCACACAACCACAATCGCACAATCACGCAGTCACAATCCCACAATCACGATCACACAATCACGATCACACAATCACAATCACAATCACGATCACACAGTCACGATCACACAATCACAATCCCACAATCACAAACACAACATCACGATCACACAGTCACCATCACACAATCACCATCACACAATCACGATCACACAATCAAGGTCACACAATGACGATCACACCATCACCGTCACACAATCACGACCACATAATCACGATCACACAATCACAATCACACAATCACAATATCACAATCGCAATCACACAATCACAATATCACAATCAGACAATCACACAATCACACAATCACACAATCACGATCACACAATCACGATCACACAATCACGATCACACAATCACGATCACACAATCACGATCACACAATCACGATCACACAATCACGATCACACAATCACGATCACACAATCACGATCACACAATCACGGTCACACAATCACGATCACACAATCACGATCACACAATCACGACCACACAATGACGATCACACAATCACCATCACACAAACACCATCACACAATCACAATCACACAATCAAGGTCACACAATGACGATCACACAATCACCATCACACAATCACGACCACTCAATCACGATCACACAATCACGATCACACAATCACGTTCACACAATCACAAACACAGAGTCGCGATCACACGATCACGATCACACAACCACGATCACACAGTCACGACCACACAATCACGATCACACAGTCACGATCACACAATCAGAGTCACACAATCACAATCACACAACCACAATCACACAATCACACAGTCGCAATCCCACAATCACGACCACACAGTCACGATCACACAATCACAATCATACAATCACAATCACACAATCACATTAACACAATCAGGCAATCACACAGTCACACAATCACGATCACACAATCACGATCACACAATCACGATCACACAATCACGATCACAAAATCACGATCACACAATCACGATCACAAAATGACAATCACACAATCACAATCACACAATCAAAATCACACAATCACAATCACACAATCAAGGTCATACAATGACGATCACACAATCACCATCACACAATCTCGACCACACAATCACGATCACACAATCAAGGTCACACAATGACGATCACACAATCACCATCACACAATCACGATTACACAATCACAATCACACAATCACGATCACACAATCACGATCACACAATCACAATCACGCAATCACGATCACACAATCACGACCACACAATCACGATCACACAATCACGATCACACAATCACAAACACACAGTCGCGATCACACTATCACGATCACACAATCACAGTCACACAATCACAATCACACAATCAAGGTCACACAATGACGATCACACCATCACCATTACACAATCACGACCACACAATCACGATCACACAATCACGATCACACAATCACGTTCACACAATCACAAACACACAGTCGCGATCACTCGATCACGATCACACGATCACGATCACACAATCACAATCACACAATCAAGGTCACACAATGACGATCACACCATCACCATCACACAATCACGACCACACAATCACGATCACACAATCACAATCACACAATTACAATATCACAATCGCAATCACACAATCACAATATCACAATCAGACAATCACACAATCACACAATCACACAATCACGATCACACTATCACGATCACACAATCACGATCACACAATCACGATCACACAACCACGATCACACAGTCACGATCACACAATCACGATCACACAGTCACGATCACACAATCAGAGTCACACAATCACAATCACACAACCACAATCACACAATCACACAGTCACAATCCCACAATCACGAACACACAGTCGCGATCACACAATCACAATCATACAATCACAATCACACAATCACATTAACAGAATCAGACAATCACACAGTCCCACAATCACGATCACAAAATAACGATCACACAATCACGATCACACAATCACGATCACACAATCACGATCACACAATCACGATCACACAATCACAATCACACAATCAAAATCACACAATCACAATCACACAATCAAGGCCACACAATGACGATCACACAATCACCATCACACAATCTCGACCACACAATCACGATTACACAATCACGATCACACAATCACGTTCACACAATCGCAAACACACAGTCGCGATCACTCGATCACGATCACACAATCACGATCACACAATCACGATCACTCAATCACAATCACACAATCACAAACACACAGTCGCGATCACACGATCACGATCACACGATCACGATCACACAATCACAATCACACAATCGTTATCACACAATCACGATCACACAATCACGATCACACAATCACAATCACACAATCACAATCACACAATCAAGGTCACACAATGACGATCACACAATCACCATCACACAATCACGATCACACAATCACAATCACACAATCACGATCACACAATCACGATCACACAATCACGATCACACAAACACGATCACACGATCACAATCACACAATCACAAACACCCAGTCGCGATCACACGATCACGATCACACGATCACGATCACACGATCGCGATCACACGATCACGATCACACGATCACGATCACACAATCACAATCACACAATCAAGGTCACACAATGACGATCACACCATCACCATCACACAATCACGACCACACAATCACGATCACACAATCACGTTCACACAATCACAAACACACAGTCGCGATCACTCGATCACGATCACACAATAACGATCACACAATCACAATCACACAATCACAATCACACAATCACAATCACACAATCAAGGTCACACAATGACGATCACACAATCACGATCACACAATCATGATCACACAATCACGATCACACAATCACGATCACACAATCACACAATCACACAATCACAATCACACAATCACACAGTCACAATCCCACAATCACGATCACACAATCACGATCACACAGTCACGATCACACAATCACGATCACACAATCACAGTCACACAATCACAATCACACAGTCACAATCACAATCACGATCACACAAACACGATCACACAATCACGATCACACAATCTCGACCACACAATCACGATCACACAAACACGATCACACAATCACTATCACACAATCACTATCACACAATCACGATCACACAATTACGATCACACAATCACAATCACGCAGTCACACTATCACAATCACAATCACAATCACAATCACAATCACACAATCACACAATCACAATCCCACAATCACAATCACACAATCACAGTCACACAATCACAGTCACACAATCACACAGTCACAATCCCACAATCACGATCACACAATCACGATCGCACAGTCACGATCACACGATCACGATCACACAATCACAATCACACAATCACAATCACACAATCAAGGTCACACAATGACGATCACACAATCACCATCACACAATCACGATTACACAATCACAATCACACAATCACGATCACACAATCAAGGTCACACAATGACGATCACACAATCACCATCACACAATCACGATTACACAATCACAATCACACAATCACGATCACACAATCACAATCACGCAATCACGATCACACAATCACGACCACACAATCACGATCACACAATCACGATCACACAATTACGATCACACAATCACAATCACGCAGTCACACTATCGCAATCACAATCACAATCACAATCACAATCACACAATCACACAATCACAATCCCACAATCACAATCACACAACCACAGTCACACAATCACAATCACACAATCACACAGTCACAATCCCATAATCACGATCACACAATCACGATCGCACAGTCACGATCACACGATCACGATCACACAATCACGATCACACAATCACAATCACACAATCAAGGTCACACAATGACGATCACACCATCACCATCACACAATCACGACCACACAATCACGATCACACAATCACAAACACACAATCACAATCTCACAATCACAATCACACAATCACAATCACACAATCACAATCACACAATCAAAATCACACAATCACAATCCTACAATCACAATCCCACAATCACAATCACACAACCACAATCGCACAATCACGCAGTCACAATCCCACAATCACGATCACACAATCACGATCACACAATCACAATCACACAATCACAATCACACAATCACGCTGTCACAATCCCACAATCACGATCACACAATCACGATCACACAGTCACGATCACACGATCACGATCACACAAAAACAATGACACAATCACAATCACACAATCACGAGCACAGAATCACGATCACACAATCACCATCACACAATCACGATCACACAATCACAATCACACAATCACAATCACACAATCAAAATCACACAATCACAATCACACAATCAAGGTCACACAATGACGATCACACAATCACCATCACACAATCACGATCACACAATCACGATCACACAATCACGATCACACTATCACGATCACACAATCACAGTCACACAATCACAATCACACAATCACAATCACAATCACGATCACACAGTCACGATTACACAATCAGAGTCACACAATCACAATCACACAACCACAATCACACAATCACACAGTCACAATCCCACAATCACGATCACACAATCACGACCACACAGTCACGATCACACAATCACAATCACACAGTCACGATCACACAATCACAATCATACAATCACAATCACACAATCACATTAACACAATCAGACAATCACACAGTCACACAATCACGATCACACAATCACGATCACACAATCACGATCACACAATCACGATCACACAATCACGATCACACAATCACGATCACGCAATCACGATCACACAATCACAATCACACAATCACAATCACACAATCACAATCACACAATCAAAATCACACAATCACAATCACACAATAAAGGTCACACAATGACGATCACACAATCACCATCACACAATCTCGACCACACAATCACGATCACACAATCACGATCACACAATCACGTTCACACAATCGCAAACACACAGTCGCGATCACTCGATCACGATCACACAATCACGATCACTCAATCACAATCACACAATCACAAACACACAGTCGCGATCACACGATCACGATCACACGATCACGATCACACAATCACAATCATACAATCGTTATCACACAATCACGATCACATAATCACGATCACACAATCACAATCACACAATCACAATCACACAATCAAGGTCACACAATGACGATCACACAATCACCATCACACAATCACGATCACACAATCACAATCACACAATCACGATCACACAATCACGATCACACAATCACGATCACACAATCACAATCACACAATCAAGGTCACACAATGACGATCACACCATCACCATCACACAATCACGACCACACAATCACGATCACACAATCACAAACACACAATCACAATCTCACAATCACAATCACACAATCACAATCACACAATCACAATCACACAATCACGCTGTCACAATCCCACAATCACGATCACACAATCACGATCACACAGTCACGATCACACGATCACGATCACACAAAAACAATGACACAATCACAATCACACAATCACGAGCACAGAATCACGATCACACAATCACCATCACACAATCACGATCACACAATCACGATCACACAATCACGATCACACTATCACGATCACACAATCACAGTCACACAATCACAATCACACAATCACAATCACAATCACGATCACACAGTCACGATCACACAATCAGAGTCACACAATCACAATCACACAACCACAATCACACAATCACACAGTCACAATCCCACAATCACGATCACACAATCACGACCACACAGTCACGATCACACAATCACAATCACACAATCACAATCACACAATCACAATCACACAATCACAATCACACAATCACACAATCACAATCACACAATCACAATCACACAATCACAATAACACAATCAGACAATCACACAGTCACACAATCACGATCACACAATCACGATCACACAATCACGATCACACAATCACGATCACACAATCACGATCACACAGTCACGATCACACAATCACGATCACACAGTCGCGATCACACAATCACGATGTCACAATCACGATCACACAATCACAATCACACAATCACAATCACACAATCAAAATCACACAATCACAATCACACAATCAAGGTCACACAATGACGATCACACAATCACCATCACACAATCACGATCACACAATCACAATCACACAATCACGATCACACAATCACGATCACTCAATCACAATCACACAACCGCAAACACACAGTCGCGATCACACGATCACGATCACAGGATCACGATCACAGGATCACGATCACACGATCACGATCACACAATCACAATCACACAATCAACGCCACACAATGACGATCACACAATCACCATCACACAATCTCGACCACACAATCACGATCACACAATCACGATCACACAATCGCGTTCACACAATCAACGCCACACAATGACGATCACACAATCACCATCACACAATCACAATCACACAATCACGATCACACAATCACAATCACGCAGTCACACAGTCACAATCCCACAATCACGATCACACAATCACGATCGCACAGTCACGATCACACGATCACGATCACACAATTACAATCACACAATCACAATCACACAATCACAATCACACAATCACGATCACACAATCACCATCACACACTCACCATCACACAATCACGATCACACAATCACGATCACACAATCACGATCACACTATCACGATCACACAATCACAGTCACACAATTACAATCACACAATCACAATCACACAATCACAATCACACAATCACGATCACACAATCACCATCACACACTCACCATCACACAATCACGATCACACAATCACGATCACACAATCACGATCACACTATCACGATCACACAATCACAGTCACACAATCACAATCACACAATCACAATCACAATCACGATCACACAATCACCATCACACAATCACCATCACACAATCACGATCACACAATCACGATCACACAATCACGATCAGACTATCACGATCACACAATCACAGTCACACAATCACAATCACACAATCACAATCACAATCACGATCACACAGTCACGATCACACGATCACGATCACACGATCATGATCACACAATCACAATCACACAATCACGATCACACAACCACGATCACACAATCACGATCACACAATCACGATCACACAACCACGATCACACAATCGCTATCACACAATCACGATCACACAATCACGATCACACAATCACGGTCACACAATCACGGTCACACAATCACGATCACATAATCACTATCACACAATCACACAATCACACAATCACACAATCACAATCACACAATCACACAGTCACAATCCCACAATCACGATCACACAATCACAATCACACAATCACAATCACACAATCACGATCACACAATCACAATCACGCAGTCACACAGTCACAATCCCACAATCACGATCACACAATCACGATCGCACAGTCACGATCACACGATCACGATCACACAATTACAATCACACAATCACAATCACACAATCACAATCACACAATCACGATCACACAATCACCATCACACACTCACCATCAGACAATCACGATCACACAATCACGATCACACAGTCACGATCACACGATCACGATCACACGATCACGATCACACAATCACGATCACACAATCACGATCACACAATCGCTATCACACAATCACAATCACACAATCACGATCACACAATCACCATCACACAATCACCATCACACAATCACGATCACACAATCACGATCACACAATCACGATCAGACTATCACGATCACACAATCACAGTCACACAATCACAATCACACAATCACAATCACAATCACGATCACACAGTCACGACCACACGATCACGATCACACGATCATGATCACACAATCACAATCACACAATCACGATCACACAATCACGATCACACAATCACGATCACACAACCACGATCACACAATCGCTATCACACAATCGCTATCACACAATCACGATCACACAATCACGATCACACAATCACGGTCACACAATCACAATAACACAATCAGACAATCACACAATCACACAATCACACAATCACACAATCACGATCAGACTATCACGATCACACAACCACGATCACACAATCACGATCACACAATCACGATCACACTATCACGATCAATCACAGTCACACAATCACAATCATACAATCACAATCACACAATCACAATCTCACAATCACAATCACACAATCACAATCACACAATCACAATCACGCAATCACAATCACACAATCACAATCACACAATCACAATCACACAACCACAATCACACAAGCACAATCCCACAATCACAATCCCACAATCACAATCCCACAATCACAATCCAACAATCACAATCCCACAATCACAATCCCACAATCACAATCCCACAATCACACAATCACACAGTCACAATCCCACAATCACGATCACACAATCACGATCACACAATCACAATCACACAATCACACTGTCATAATCCCACAATCACGATCACACAATCACGATCACACGATCACGATCACACAATAACAATCACACAATCACAATCACACAATCACGAGCACACAATCACGATCACACAATCACCATCACACAATCACGATCACACAATCACGTTCACACAATCACAAACACACAGTCGCGATCACTCGATCACGATCACACGATCACGATCACACAATCACAATCACACAATCAAGGTCACACAATGACGATCACACCATCACCATCACACAATCACGACCACATAATCACGATCACACAATCACAATCACACAATCACAATCTCACAATCACAATCACACAATCACAATCACACAATCACAATCACACAATCACAATCACACAATCACAATCACACAATCACAATCCTACAATCACAATCCCACAATCACAATCACACAACCACAATCGCACAATCACGCAGTCACAATCCCACAATCACGATCACACAATCACGATCACACAATCACAATCACAATCACGATCACACAGTCACGATCACACAATCACAATCCCACAATCACAAACACAACATCACGATCACACAGTCACCATCACACAATCACCATCACACAATCACGATCACACAATCAAGGTCACACAATGACGATCACACCATCACCGTCACACAATCACGACCACATAATCACGATCACACAATCACAATCACACAATCACAATATCACAATCGCAATCACACAATCACAATATCACAATCAGACAATCACACAATCACACAATCACACAATCACGATCACACAATCACGATCACACAATCACGATCACACAATCACGATCACACAATCACGATCACACAATCACGATCACACAATCACGATCACACAATCACGATCACACAATCACGATCACACAATCACACAGTCACAATCCCACAATCACGAACACACAGTCGCGATCACACAATCACAATCATACAATCACAATCACACAATCACATTAACAGAATCAGACAATCACACAGTCACACAATCACGATCACACAATCACGATCACACAATCACGATCACACAGTCACGATCACACAATCAGAGTCACACAATCACAATCACACAACCACAATCACACAATCACACAGTCACAATCCCACAATCACGAACACACAGTCGCGATCACACAATCACAATCATACAATCACAATCACACAATCACATTAACAGAATCAGACAATCACACAGTCACACAATCACGATCACAAAATAACGATCACACAATCACGATCACACAATCACGATCACACAATCACGATCACACAATCACGATCACACAATCACAATCACACAATCAAAATCACACAATCACAATCACACAATCAAGGCCACACAATGACGATCACACAATCACCATCACACAATCTCGACCACACAATCACGATTACACAATCACGATCACACAATCACGTTCACACAATCGCAAACACACAGTCGCGATCACTCGATCACGATCACACAATCACGATCACACAATCACGATCACTCAATCACAATCACACAATCACAAACACACAGTCGCGATCACACGATCACGATCACACGATCACGATCACACAATCACAATCACACAATCGTTATCACACAATCACGATCACACAATCACGATCACACAATCACAATCACACAATCACAATCACACAATCAAGGTCACACAATGACGATCACACAATCACCATCACACAATCACGATCACACAATCACAATCACACAATCACGATCACACAATCACGATCACACAATCACGATCACACAATCACGATCACACAAACACGATCACACGATCACAATCACACAATCACAAACACCCAGTCGCGATCACACGATCACGATCACACGATCACGATCACACGATCGCGATCACACGATCACGATCACACGATCACGATCACACAATCACAATCACACAATCAAGGTCACACAATGACGATCACACCATCACCATCACACAATCACGACCACACAATCACGATCACACAATCACGTTCACACAATCACAAACACACAGTCGCGATCACTCGATCACGATCACACAATAACGATCACACAATCACAATCACACAATCACAATCACACAATCACAATCACACAATCACAATCACACAATCAAGGTCACACAATGACGATCACACAATCACGATCACACAATCATGATCACACAATCACGATCACACAATCACGATCACACAATCACACAATCACACAATCACAATCACACAATCACACAGTCACAATCCCACAATCACGATCACACAATCACGATCACACAGTCACGATCACACAATCACGATCACACAATCACAGTCACACAATCACAATCACACAGTCACAATCACAATCACGATCACACAAACACGATCACACAATCACGATCACACAATCTCGACCACACAATCACGATCACACAAACACGATCACACAATCACTATCACACAATCACTATCACACAATCACGATCACACAATTACGATCACACAATCACAATCACGCAGTCACACTATCACAATCACAATCACAATCACAATCACAATCACACAATCACACAATCACAATCCCACAATCACAATCACACAATCACAGTCACACAATCACAGTCACACAATCACACAGTCACAATCCCACAATCACGATCACACAATCACGATCGCACAGTCACGATCACACGATCACGATCACACAATCACAATCACACAATCACAATCACACAATCACGATCACACAGTCACCATCACACAATCACCATCACACAATCACGATCACACAATCAAGGTCACACAATGACGATCACACAATCACCATCACACAATCACGATTACACAATCACAATCACACAATCACGATCACACAATCACAATCACGCAATCACGATCACACAATCACGACCACACAATCACGATCACACAATCACGATCACACAATCACAAACACACAGTCGCGATCACACTATCACGATCACACAATCACAGTCACACAATCACAATCACACAATCACAATCACAATCACGATCACACAGTCGCGAACACAAAATCACGATCACACAATCAAGGTCACACAATGACGATCACACAATCACGATCACTCAATCACAATCACACAATCACAAACACACAGTCGCGATCACACGATCACGATCGCACGACCACGATCACACGATCACGATCACACAATCACAATCACACAATCAAGGCCACACAATGACGATCACACAATCACCATCACACAATCTCGACCACACAATCACGATCACACAATCACGATCACACAATCACAATCACACAATCACAAACACACAGTCGCGATCACACGATCACGATCACACGATCACGATCACACAATCACAATCACACAATCGTTATCACACAATCACGATCACACAATCACGATCACACAATCACAATCACACAATCACAATCACACAATCAAGGTCACACAATGACGATCACACAATCACCATCACACAATCACGATCACACAATCACAATCACACAATCACGATCACACAATCACGATCACACAATCACGATCACAAAAACACGATCACACGATCACAATCACACAATCACAAACACCCAGCCGCGATCACACGATCACGATCACACGATCACGATCACGATCACACGATCACGATCACACAATCACAATCACACAATCAAGGTCACACAATGACGATCACACCATCACCATCACACAATCACGACCACACAATCACGATCACACAATCACGTTCACACAATCACAAACACACAGTCGCGATCACTCGATCACGATCACACAATAACGATCACACAATCACAATCACACAATCACAATCACACAATCACAATCACACAATCAAGGTCACACAATGACGATCACACAATCACGATCACACAATCATGATCACACAATCACGATCACACAATCACGATCACACAATCACACAATCACACAATCACAATCACACAATCACACAGTCACAATCCCACAATCACGATCACACAATCACGATCACACAGTCACGATCACACAATCACGATCACACAATCACAGTCACACAATCACAATCACACAGTCACAATCACAATCACGATCACACAAACACGATCACACAATCACGATCACACAATCTCGACCACACAATCACGATCACACAAACACGATCACACAATCACTATCACACAATCACTATCACACAATCACGATCACACAATTACGATCACACAATCACAATCACGCAGTCACACTATCACAATCACAATCACAATCACAATCACAATCACACAATCACACAATCACAATCCCACAATCACAATCACACAATCACAGTCACACAATCACAGTCACACAATCACACAGTCACAATCCCACAATCACGATCACACAATCACGATCGCACAGTCACGATCACACGATCACGATCACACAATCACAATCACAAAATCACAATCACACAATCACGATCACACAGTCACCATCACACAATCACCATCACACAATCACGATCACACAATCAAGGTCACACAATGACGATCACACAATCACCATCACACAATCACGATTACACAATCACAATCACACAATCACGATCACACAATCACAATCACGCAATCACGATCACACAATCACGACCACACAATCACGATCACACAATCACGATCACACAATCACAAACACACAGTCGCGATCACTCGATCACGATCACACAATCACGATCACACAGTCACGATCACACAATCACAATCGCACAATCACGATCACACTATCACGATCACACAATCACGATCACACAATCACGATCACACAATCACGATCACACTATCACGATCACACTATCACGATCACACAATCACAGTCACACAATCACAATCACACAATCACAATCACAATCACGATCACACAGTCATGATCACACCATCACGATCACACGATGCCGATCACACAATCACAATCACACAATCGTTATCACACAATCACGATCTCACAATCACCATCCCACAATCACCATCACACAATCACCATCACACAATCACCATCACACAATCACGATCACACAATCACAATCTCACAATCACAATCACACAATCACAATCACACAATCACAATCACACAATCACAATTACACAATCACAATCACACAATCACAATCCCACAATCACAATCCCACAATCACAATCCCACAATCACAATCCCACAATCACAATCCCACAATCACACAATCACACAGTCACAATCCCACAATCACGATCACACAATCACGATCACACAATCACAATCACACAATCACAATCACACAGTCACACTGTCACAATCCCACAATCACGATCACATAATCACGATCACACAGTCACGATCACACGATCACGATCACACAATCAAGGTCACACAATGACGATCACACCATCACCATCACACAATCACGACCACACAATCACGATCACACAATTACAATCACACAATCACAATATCACAATCGCAATCACACAATCACAATATCACAATCAGACAATCACACAATCACACAATCACACAATCACACAATCACACAATCACGATCACACTATCACGATCACACAATCACGATCACACAATCACGATCACACAATCACGATCACACAATCACGATCACACAATCACGATCACACAATCACCATCACACAATCACCATCACACAATCACCGTCACACAATCACAGTCACACAATCAAGGTCACACAATGACGATCACACAATCACCATCACACAATCACGACCACTCAATCACGATCACACAATCACGATCACACAATCACGATCACACAATCACGTTCACACAATCACAAACACAGAGTCGTGATCACACGATCACGATCACACAACCACGATCACACAGACACCATCACACAATCACGATCACACAGTCACGATCACACAATCAGAGTCACACAATCACAATCACACAACCACAATCACACAATCACACAGTCACAATCCCACAATCACGACCACACAGTCACGATCACACAATCACAATCATACAATCACAATCACACAATCACATTAACACAATCAGACAATCACACAGTCACACAATCACGATCACACAATCACGATCACACAATCACGATCACACGATCACGATCACACGATCGCGATCACACGATCACGATCACACGATCACGATCACACAATCACAATCACACAATCAAGGTCACACAATGACGATCACACCATCACCATCACACAATCACGACCACACAATCACGATCACACAATCACGTTCACACAATCACAAACACACAGTCGCGATCACTCGATCACGATCACACAATGACGATCACACAGTCACTATCACACAATCACAATATCACAATCGCAATCACACAATCACAATAACACAATCAGACAATCACACAATCACACAATCACACAATCACGATCACACAATCATGGTCACACAATCACGATCACACAATCACGATCACACAATCACGATCACACAATCACAGTCACACAATCACAATCACACAATCACAATTACACAAACACGATCACACAATCACGATCACACAATCACGATCACACAATCACACAATCACACAATCACACAATCACACAATCACAATCACACAATCACACAGTCCCAATCCCACAATCACGATCACACAATCACGATCACACAGTCACGATCGCACAATCACGATCACACAATCACAGTCACACAATCACAATCACACAGTCACAATCACAATCACGATCACACAAACACGATCACACAATCACTATCACACAATTACGATCACACAATTACGATCACACAATCACAATCACAATCACAATCACAATCACACAATCACACAATCACAATCCCACAATCACAATCACACAACCACAGTCACACAATCACAATCACACAATCACACAGTCACAATCCCATAATCACGATCACACAATCACGATCGCACAGTCACGATCACACGATCACGATCACACAATCACAATCACACAATCACAATCACACAATCACGATCACACAGTCACCATCACACAATCACCATCACACAATCACGATCACACAATCAAGGTCACACAATGACGATCACACAATCACCATCACACAATCACGATTACACAATCACAATCACACAATCACGATCACACAATCACGATCACACAATCACAATCACACAATCAAGGTCACACAATGACGATCACACCATCACCATCACACAATCACGACCACACAATCACGATCACACAATCACAAACACACAATCACAATCTCACAATCACAATCACACAATCACAATCACACAATCACAATCACACAATCAAAATCACACAATCACAATCCTACAATCACAATCCCACAATCACAATCACACAACCACAATCGCACAATCACGCAGTCACAATCCCACAATCACGATCACACAATCACGATCACACAATCACAATCACACAATCACAATCACACAATCACGCTGTCACAATCCCACAATCACGATCACACAATCACGATCACACAGTCACGATCACACGATCACGATCACACAAAAACAATGACACAATCACAATCACACAATCACGAGCACAGAATCACGATCACACAATCACCATCACACAATCACGATCACACAATCACGATCACACAATCACGATCACACTATCACGATCACACAATCACAGTCACACAATCACAATCACACAATCACAATCACAATCACGATCACACAGTCACGATCACACAATCAGAGTCACACAATCACAATCACACAACCACAATCACACAATCACACAGTCACAATCCCACAATCACGATCACACAATCACGACCACACAGTCACGATCACACAATCACAATCACACAATCACAATCACACAATCACAATCACACAATCACAATCACACAATCACAATCACACAATCACAATCACACAATCACAATAACACAATCAGACAATCACACAGTCACACAATCACGATCACACAATCACGATCACACAATCACGATCACACAATCACGATCACACAATCACGATCACACAGTCGCGATCACACAATCACGATGACACAATCACGATCACACAATCACAATCACACAATCACAATCACACAATCAAAATCACACAATCACAATCACACAATCAAGGTCACACAATGACGATCACACAATCACCATCACACAATCACGATCACACAATCACGATCACACAATCACGATCACACTATCACGATCACACAATCACAGTCACACAATCACAATCACACAATCACAATCACAATCACGATCACACAGTCACGATCACACAATCAGAGTCACACAATCACAATCACACAACCACAATCACACAATCACACAGTCACAATCCCACAATCACGATCACACAATCACGACCACACAGTCACGATCACACAATCACAATCACACAGTCACGATCACACAATCACAATCATACAATCACAATCACACAATCACATTAACACAATCAGACAATCACACAGTCACACAATCACGATCACACAATCACGATCACACAATCACGATCACACAATCACGATCACACAATCACGATCACACAATCACGATCACACAATCACGATCACACAATCACGATCACACAATCACAATCACACAATCACAATCACACAATCACAATCACACAATCAAAATCACACAATCACAATCACACAATAAAGGTCACACAATGACGATCACACAATCACCATCACACAATCTCGACCACACAATCACGATCACACAATCACGATCACACAATCACGTTCACACAATCGCAAACACACAGTCGCGATCACTCGATCACGATCACACAATCACGATCACTCAATCACAATCACACAATCACAAACACACAGTCGCGATCACACGATCACGATCACACGATCACGATCACACAATCACAATCATACAATCGTTATCACACAATCACGATCACACAATCACGATCACACAATCACAATCACACAATCACAATCACACAATCAAGGTCACACAATGACGATCACACAATCACCATCACACAATCACGATCACACAATCACAATCACACAATCACGATCACACAATCACGATCACACAATCACGATCACACAATCACAATCACACAATCAAGGTCACACAATGACGATCACACCATCACCATCACACAATCACGACCACACAATCACGATCACACAATCACAAACACACAATCACAATCTCACAATCACAATCACACAATCACAATCACACAATCACAATCACACAATCACGCTGTCACAATCCCACAATCACGATCACACAATCACGATCACACAGTCACGATCACACGATCACGATCACACAAAAACAATGACACAATCACAATCACACAATCACGAGCACAGAATCACGATCACACAATCACCATCACACAATCACGATCACACAATCACGATCACACAATCACGATCACACTATCACGATCACACAATCACAGTCACACAATCACAATCACACAATCACAATCACAATCACGATCACACAGTCACGATCACACAATCAGAGTCACACAATCACAATCACACAACCACAATCACAGAATCACACAGTCACAATCCCACAATCACGATCACACAATCACGACCACACAGTCACGATCACACAATCACAATCACACAATCACAATTACACAATCACAATCACACAATCACAATCACACAATCACAATCACACAATCACAATAACACAATCAGACAATCACACAGTCACACAATCACGATCACACAATCACGATGACACAATCACGATCACACAATCACGATCACACAATCACGATCACACAGTCACGATCACACAATCACGATCACACAGTCGCGATCACACAATCACGATGACACAATCACGATCACACAATCACAATCACACAATCACAATCACACAATCAAAATCACACAATCACAATCACACAATCAAGGTCACACAATGACGATCACACAATCACCATCACACAATCACGATCACACAATCACAATCACACAATCACGATCACACAATCACGATCACTCAATCACAATCACACAACCGCAAACACACAGTCGCGATCACACGATCACGATCACAGGATCACGATCACAGGATCACGATCACACGATCACGATCACACAATCACAATCACACAATCAACGCCACACAATGACGATCACACAATCACCATCACACAATCTCGACCACACAATCACGATCACACAATCACGATCACACAATCGCGTTCACACAATCAACGCCACACAATGACGATCACACAATCACCATCACACAATCACAATCACACAATCACGATCACACAATCACAATCAGGCAGTCACACAGTCACAATCCCACAATCAGGATCACACAATCACGATCGCACAGTCACGATCACACGATCACGATCACACAATTACAATCACACAATCACAATCACACAATCACAATCACACAATCACGATCACACAATCACCATCACACACTCACCATCACACAATCACGATCACACAATCACGATCACACAATCACGATCACACTATCACGATCACACAATCACAGTCACACAATTACAATCACACAATCACAATCACACAATCACAATCACACAATCACGATCACACAATCACCATCACACACTCACCATCACACAATCACGATCACACAATCACGATCACACAATCACGATCACACTATCACGATCACACAATCACAGTCACACAATCACAATCACACAATCACAATCACAATCACGATCACACAATCACCATCACACAATCACCATCACACAATCACGATCACACAATCACGATCACACAATCACGATCAGACTATCACGATCACACAATCACAGTCACACAATCACAATCACACAATCACAATCACAATCACGATCACACAGTCACGACCACACGATCACGATCACACGATCATGATCACACAATCACAATCACACAATCACGATCACACAACCACGATCACACAATCACGATCACACAATCACGATCACACAACCACGATCACACAATCGCTATCACACAATCACGATCACACAATCACGATCACACAATCACGGTCACACAATCACGGTCACACAATCACGATCACATAATCACTATCACACAATCACACAATCACACAATCACACAATCACAATCACACAATCACACAGTCACAATCCCACAATCACGATCACACAATCACAATCACACAATCACAATCACACAATCACGATCACACAATCACAATCACGCAGTCACACAGTCCCAATCCCACAATCACGATCACACAATCACGATCGCACAGTCACGATCACACGATCACGATCACACAATTACAATCACACAATCACAATCACACAATCACAATCACACAATCACGATCACACAATCACCATCACACACTCACCATCAGACAATCACGATCACACAATCACGATCACACAGTCACGATCACACGATCACGATCACACGATCACGATCACACAATCACGATCACACAATCACGATCACACAATCGCTATCACACAATCACAATCACACAATCACGATCACACAATCACCATCACACAATCACCATCACACAATCACGATCACACAATCACGATCACACAATCACGATCAGACTATCACGATCACACAATCACAGTCACACAATCACAATCACACAATCACAATCACAATCACGATCACACAGTCACGACCACACGATCACGATCACACGATCATGATCACACAATCACAATCACACAATCACGATCACACAATCACGATCACACAATCACGATCACACAACCACGATCACACAATCGCTGTCACACAATCGCTATCACACAATCACGATCACACAATCACGATCACACAATCACGGTCACACAATCACAATAACACAATCAGACAATCACACAATCACACAATCACACAATCACACAATCACGATCAGACTATCACGATCACACAACCACGATCACACAATCACGATCACACAATCACGATCACACTATCACGATCAATCACAGTCACACAATCACAATCATACAATCACAATCACACAATCACAATCTCACAATCACAATCACACAATCACAATCACACAATCACAATCACGCAATCACAATCACACAATCACAATCACACAATCACAATCACACAACCACAATCACACAAGCACAATCCCACAATCACAATCCCACAATCACAATCCCACAATCACAATCCAACAATCACAATCCCACAATCACAATCCCACAATCACACAATCACACAGTCACAATCCCACAATCACGATCACACAATCACGATCACACAATCACAATCACACAATCACACTGTCATAATCCCACAATCACGATCACACAATCACGATCACACGATAACGATCACACAATAACAATCACGCAATCACAATCACACAATCACGAGCACACAATCACGATCACACAATCACCATCACACAATCACGATCACACAATCACGATCACACAATCACAATCACACAATCACGATCACACAATCACTATCACACAATCACAATCACACAATCACGACCACACAATCACGATCACACAATCACGATCACACAATCACGTTCACACAATCACAAACACACAGTCGCGATCACTCGATCACGGTCACACAATCACAATCACACAATCACAATCACACAATCACAATCACACAATCACAATCACACAATCACAATCACACAATCACAATCACACAATCACAATCACACAATCACAATGACACAATCACAATCACACAATCACAATCACACAATCACAATCACACAATCACAATCACACAATCACAATCACACAATCACAATCACACAATCACAATCACAATCACACAATCACAATCACACAATCACAATCACACAATCACACAATCACAATCACACAATCACAATCACACAATCACAATCACACAATCACAATCACACAATCACAATCACACAATCACAATCACACAATCACAATCACACAATCACAATCACACAATCACAATCACACAATCACAATCACACAATCACAATCACACAATCACAATCACACAATCACAATCACACAATCACACAATCACAATCACACAATCACAATCACACAATCACAATCACACAATCACAATCACACAATCACAATCACACAATCACAATCACACAATCACAATCACACAATCACAATCACACAATCACAATCACACAATCACAATCACACAATCACAATCACACAATCACAATCACACAATCACAATCACACAATCACAATCACACAATCACAATCACACAATCACAATCACACAATCACAATCACACAATCACAATCACACAATCACAATCACACAATCACAATCACACAATCACAATCACACAATCACAATCACACAATCACAATCACACAATCACAATCACACAATCACAATCACACAATCACAATCACACAATCACAATCACACAATCACAATCACACAATCACAATCACACAATCACAATCACACAATCACAATCACACAATCACAATCACACAATCACAATCACACAATCACAATCACACAATCACAATCACACAATCACAATCACACAATCACAATCACACAATCACAATCACACAATCACAATCACACAATCACAATCACACAATCACAATCACACAATCACAATCACACAATCACAATCACACAATCACAATCACACAATCACAATCACACAATCACAATCACACAATCACAATCACACAATCACAATCACACAATCACAATCACACAATCACAATCACACAATCACAATCACACAATCACAATCACACAATCACAATCACACAATCACAATCACACAATCACAATCACACAATCACAATCACACAATCACAATCACACAATCACAATCACACAATCACAATCACACAATCACAATCACACAATCACAATCACACAATCACAATCACACAATCACAATCACACAATCACAATCACACAATCACAATCACACAATCACAATCACACAATCACAATCACACAATCACAATCACACAATCACAATCACACAATCACAATCACACAATCACAATCACACAATCACAATCACACAATCACAATCACACAATCACAATCACACAATCACAATCACACAATCACAATCACACAATCACAATCACACAATCACAATCACACAATCACAATCACACAATCACAATCACACAATCACAATCACACAATCACAATCACACAATCACAATCACACAATCACAATCACACAATCACAATCACACAATCACAATCACACAATCACAATCACACAATCACAATCACACAATCACAATCACACAATCACAATCACACAATCACAATCACACAATCACAATCACACAATCACAATCACACAATCACAATCACACAATCACAATCACACAATCACAATCACACAATCACAATCACACAATCACAATCACACAATCACAATCACACAATCACAATCACACAATCACAATCACACAATCACAATCACACAATCACAATCACACAATCACAATCACACAATCACAATCACACAATCACAATCACACAATCACAATCACACAATCACAATCACACAATCACAATCACACAATCACAATCACACAATCACAATCACACAATCACAATCACACAATCACAATCACACAATCACAATCACACAATCACAATCACACAATCACAATCACACAATCACAATCACACAATCACAATCACACAATCACAATCACACAATCACAATCACACAATCACAATCACACAATCACAATCACACAATCACAATCACACAATCACAATCACACAATCACAATCACACAATCACAATCACACAATCACAATCACACAATCACAATCACACAATCACAATCACACAATCACAATCACACAATCACAATCACACAATCACAATCACACAATCACAATCACACAATCACAATCACACAATCACAATCACACAATCACAATCACACAATCACAATCACACAATCACAATCACACAATCACAATCACACAATCACAATCACACAATCACAATCACACAATCACAATCACACAATCACAATCACACAATCACAATCACACAATCACAATCACACAATCACAATCACACAATCACAATCACACAATCACAATCACACAATCACAATCACACAATCACAATCACACAATCACAATCACACAATCACAATCACACAATCACAATCACACAATCACAATCACACAATCACAATCACACAATCACAATCACACAATCACAATCACACAATCACAATCACACAATCACAATCACACAATCACAATCACACAATCACAATCACACAATCACAATCACACAATCACAATCACACAATCACAATCACACAATCACAATCACACAATCACAATCACACAATCACAATCACACAATCACAATCACACAATCACAATCACACAATCACAATCACACAATCACAATCACACAATCACAATCACACAATCACAATCACACAATCACAATCACACAATCACAATCACACAATCACAATCACACAATCACAATCACACAATCACAATCACACAATCACAATCACACAATCACAATCACACAATCACAATCACACAATCACAATCACACAATCACAATCACACAATCACAATCACACAATCACAATCACACAATCACAATCACACAATCACAATCACACAATCACAATCACACAATCACAATCACACAATCACAATCACACAATCACAATCACACAATCACAATCACACAATCACGATTACACAAACACGATCACACAATCACGATCACACAATCACGATCACACAATCACGATCACACAATCACTATCACACAATCACACAATCACACAATCACACAATCACACAATCACAATCACACAGTCACGATCCCACAATCACGATCACACAATCACAATCACACAATCACGATCACACTATCACAATCACAATCACAATCACAATCACAATCACAATCACACAATCACACAATCACAATCCCACAATCACAACCACACAATCACAGTCACACAATCACAATCACACAATCACAATCACACAATCACAGTCACACAATCACAGTCACACAATCACAATCACACAATCACAATTACACAAACACGATCACACAATCACGATCACACAATCACGATCACACAATCACTATCACACAATCACACAATCACACAATCACACAATCACAATCACACAATCACACAATCACACAGTCACAATCCCACAATCACGATCACACAATCACAATCACACAATCACAATCACACAATCACGATCACACAATCACGATCACACAATCACAATCACGCAGTCACACAGTCACAATCCCACAATCACGATCACACAATCACGATCGCACAGTCACGATCACACGATCACGATCACACAATCACAATCACACAATCACAATCACACAATCACAATCACACAATCACGATCACACAATCACCATCACACACTCACCATCACACAATCACGATCACACAATCACGATCACACTATCACGATCACACAATCACAGTCACACAATCACAATCACACAATCACAATCACAATCACGATCACACAGTCACGATCACACGATCACGATCACACGATCACGATCACACAATCACGATCACACAATCACGATCAGACTATCACGATCACACAATCACAGTCACACAATCACAATCACACAATCACAATCACAATCACGATCACACAGTCACGACCACACGATCACGATCACACGATCATGATCACACAATCACAATCACACAATCACGATCACACAATCACGATCACACAATCACGATCACACAATCACGATCACACAACAACGATCACACAATCGCTATCACACAATCGCTATTACACAATCACGATCACACAATCACGATCACACATTCACGATCACGCAGTCACACTATCACAATCACAATCACAATCACAATCACAATCACAATCACAATCACAATCACAATCACACAATCACACAACCACACAATCACAATCCCACAATCACAATCACACAATCACAGTCACACAATCACAATCCCACAATCACAATCACACAATCACAGTCACACAATCACAATCACACAATCACACAGTCACAATCTCACAATCACGATCACACAATCACGATCGCACAGTCACGATCACACGATCACGATCACACAATCACAATCACACAATCACAATCACACAATCACGATCACACAATCACCATCACACAATCACCATCACACAATCACGATCACACAATTAAGGTCACACAATGACGATCACACAATCACCATCACACAATCACGACCACTCAATCACGATCACACAATCACGATCACACAATCACGATCACACAATCACGTTCACACAATCACAAACACAGAGTCGCGATCACACGATCACGATCACACAACCACGATCACACAATCACAATCACACAATCACGATCCCACAATCACAATCCCACAATCACAATCCCACAATCACAATCCCACAATCACACAATCACACAGTCACAATCCCACAATCACGATCACACAATCACAATCACACAATCACGATCACACAATCACCATCACACAATCACCATCACACAATCACGATCACACAATCACGATCACACAATCACAGTCACACAATCACAATCACACAATCACAATCACAATCACGATCACACAGTCACGACCACACGATCACGATCACACGATCATGATCACACAATCACAATCACACAATCACGATCACACAATCACGATCACACAATCACGATCACACAACCACGATCACACAATCGCTATCACACAATCGCTATCACACAATCACGATCACACAATCACGATCACACAATCACGGTCACACAATCACAATAACACAATCAGACAATCACACAATCACACAATCACACAATCACACAATCACGATCAGACTATCACGATCACACAACCACGATCACACAATCACGATCACACTATCACGATCAATCACAGTCACACAATCACAATCATACAATCACAATCACACAATCACAATCTCACAATCACAATCACACAATCACAATCACACAATCACAATCACGCAATCACAATCACACAATCACAATCACACAATCACAATCACACAATCACAATCACACAAGCACAATCCCACAATCACAATCCCACAATCACAATCCCACAATCACAATCCCACAATCACAATCCCACAATCACACAATCACACAGTCACAATCCCACAATCACGATCACACAATCACGATCACACAATCACAATCACACAATCACACTGTCATAATCCCACAATCACGATCACACAATCACGATCACACGATCACGATCACACAATAACAATCACACAATCACAATCACACAATCACGAGCACACAATCACGATCACACAATCACCATCACACAATCACGATCACACAATCACGATCACACAATCACAATCACACAATCACGATCACACAATCACTATCACACAATCACAATCACACAATCACGACCACACAATCACGATCACACAATCACGATCACACAATCACGTTCACACAATCACAAACACACAGTCGCGATCACTCGATCACGGTCACACAATCACAATCACACAATCACAATCACACAATCACAATCACACAATCACAATCACACAATCACAATCACACAATCACAATCACACAATCACAATCACACAATCACAATCACACAATCACAATCACACAATCACAATCACACAATCACAATCACACAATCACAATCACACAATCACAATCACACAATCACAATCACACAATCACAATCACACAATCACAATCACACAATCACAATCACACAATCACAATCACACAATCACAATCACACAATCACAATCACACAATCACGATTACACAAACACGATCACACAATCACGATCACACAATCACGATCACACAATCACGATCACACAATCACTATCACACAATCACACAATCACACAATCACACAATCACACAATCACAATCACACAGTCACGATCCCACAATCACGATCACACAATCACAATCACACAATCACGATCACACTATCACAATCACAATCACAATCACAATCACAATCACAATCACACAATCACACAATCACAATCCCACAATCACAACCACACAATCACAGTCACACAATCACAATCACACAATCACAATCACACAATCACAGTCACACAATCACAGTCACACAATCACAATCACACAATCACAATTACACAAACACGATCACACAATCACGATCACACAATCACGATCACACAATCACTATCACACAATCACACAATCACACAATCACACAATCACAATCACACAATCACACAATCACACAGTCACAATCCCACAATCACGATCACACAATCACAATCACACAATCACAATCACACAATCACGATCACACAATCACGATCACACAATCACAATCACGCAGTCACACAGTCACAATCCCACAATCACGATCACACAATCACGATCGCACAGTCACGATCACACGATCACGATCACACAATCACAATCACACAATCACAATCACACAATCACAATCACACAATCACGATCACACAATCACCATCACACACTCACCATCACACAATCACGATCACACAATCACGATCACACTATCACGATCACACAATCACAGTCACACAATCACAATCACACAATCACAATCACACAATCACAATCACACAATCACAATCACACAATCACAATCACACAATCACAATCACACAATCACAATCACACAATCACAATCACACAATCACAATCACACAATCACAATCACACAATCACAATCACACAATCACAATCACACAATCACAATCACACAATCACAATCACACAATCACAATCACACAATAACAATCACACAATCACAATCACACAATCACAATCACACAATCACAATCACACAATCACAATCACACAATCACAATCACACAATCACAATCACACAATCACAATCACACAATCACAATCACACAATCACAATCACACAATCACAATCACACAATCACAATCACACAATCACAATCACACAATCACAATCACACAATCACAATCACACAATCACAATCACACAATCACAATCACACAATCACAATCACACAATCACAATCACACAATCACAATCACACAATCACAATCACACAATCACAATCACACAATCACAATCACACAATCACAATCACACAATCACAATCACACAATCACAATCACACAATCACAATCACACAATCACAATCACACAATCACAATCACACAATCACAATCACACAATCACAATCACACAATCACGATCACACAATCACAATCACACAATCACGATCACACAATCACGATTACGCAAACACGATCACACAATCACGATCACACAATCACGATCACACAATCACTATCACACAATCACACAATCACACAATCACACAATCACAATCACACAATCACACAGTCACAATCCCACAATCACGATCACACAATCACAATCACACAATCACAATCACACAATCGCGATCACACAATCACAATCACGCAGTCACACAGTCACAATCCCACAATCACGATCACACAATCACGATCGCACAGTCACGATCACACGATCACGATCACACAATCACAATCACACAATCACAATCACACAATCACAATCACACAATCACGATCACACAATCACCATCACACACTCACCATCACACAATCACGATCACACAATCACGATCACACAATCACGATCACACTATCACGATCACACAATCACAGTCACACAATCACAATCACACAATCACAATCACAATCACGATCACACAGTCACGATCACACGATCACGATCACACGATCACGATCACACAATCACGATCACACAATCACGATCAGACTATCACGATCACACAATCACCGTCACACAATCACAATCACACAATCACAATCACAATCACGATCACACAGTCACGACCACACGATCACGGTCACACGATCATGATCACACAATCACAATCACACAATCACGATCACACAATCACGATCACACAATCACGATCACACAATCACGATCACACAATCACGATCACACAACAACGATCACACAATCGCTATCACACAATCGCTATTACACAATCACGATCACACAATCACGATCACACAATCACGATCACGCAGTCACACTATCACAATCACAATCACAATCACGATCACGCAGTCACACTATCACAATCACAATCACAATCACAATCACAATCACAATCACAATCACAATCACAATCACAATCACAATCACAATCACAATCACAATCACAATCACAATCACAATCACACAATCACACAACCACACAATCACAATCCCACAATCACAATCACACAATCACAGTCACACAATCACAATCCCACAATCACAATCACACAATCACAGTCACACAATCACAATCACACAATCACACAATCACACAGTCACAATCTCACAATCACGATCACACAATCACGATCGCACAGTCACGATCACACGATCACGATCACACAATCACAATCACACAATCACAATCACACAATCACGATCACACAATCACCATCACACAATCACCATCACACAATCACGATCACACAATCAAGGTCACACAATGACGATCACACAATCACCATCACACAATCACGACCACTCAATCACGATCACACAATCACAATCACACAATCACAATCATGCAATCACAATCACACAATCACAATCTCACAACCACAATCACACAATCACAATCACACAATCACAATCACACAATCACAATCACACAATCACAATCACACAATCACAATCACACAATCACAATCACACAATCACAATCACACAATCACAATCACACAATCACAATCACACAATCACAATCACACAATCACAATCACACAATCACAATCACACAATCACAATAACACAATCAGACGATCACACAGTCACACAATCACAGATCACACAATCACGATCACACAATCACGATCACACAATCACGATCACACAGTCGCGATCACACAATCACGATGACACAATCACGATCACACAATCACAATCACACAATCACAATCACACAATCAAAATCACACAACCACAATCACACAATCAAGGTCACACAATGACGATCACACAATCACCATCACACAATCACGATCACACAATCACAATCACACAATCACGATCACACAATCACGATCACTCAATCACAATCACACAATCACAAACACACAGTCGCGATCACACGATCACGCTCACACGATCACGATCACACGATCACGATCACACGATCACGATCACACGATCACGATCACACGATCACGATCACACGATCCCGATCACACGATCACGATCACACAATCACAATCACACAATCAACGCCACACAATGACGATCACACAGTCACCATCACACAATCTCGACCACACAATCACGATCACACAATCACGATCACACAATCACGTTCACACAATCAAAGCCACACAATGACGATTACACAATCACCATCACACAATCTCGACCACACAATCACGATCACACAATCACGATCACACAATCACGTTCACACAATCACAAACACACAGTCCCGATCACTCGATCACGATCACACAATCACGATCACACAATCACGATCACACAATCACAATCACACAATCACAATCACACAATCACAATCACACAGTCAAAATCACACAATCACAATCACACAATCAAGGTCACACAATGACGATCACACAATCACCATCACACAATCACGGTCACACAATCACGATCACACAATCACGATCACTCAATCACAATCACAATCACACAATCACAAACACACAGTCGCGATCACACGATCACGATCACACGGTCACGATCACGCGATCACGATCACACGATCACGATCACACAATCACAATCACACAATCAAGGCCACGCAATGACGATCACACAATCACCATCACACAATCTCGACCACACAATCACGATCACACAATCACGATCACACAATCACGTTCACACAATAACAAACACACAGTCGCGATCACTCGATCACGATCACACAATCACGATCGCACAGTCACGATCACACAATAACAATCACACAATCACAATCACACAATCACGAGCACACAATCACGATCACACAATCACCATCACACAATCACGATCACACAATCACGATCACACAATCACAATCACACAATCACGATCACACAATCACTATCACACAATCACAAACACACAATCACAAACACACAGTCGCGATCACACGACCACGATAACACGATCACGATCACACAATCACAATCACACAATCAAGGTCACACAATGACGATCACACCATCACCATCACACAATCACGACCACACAATCACGATCACACAATCACGATCACACAATCACGTTCACACAATCACAAACACACAGTCGCGATCACTCGATCACGATCAGACAATCACGATCACACAGTCAAGATCAAACAACCACAATCACACAATTACAATATCACAATCGCAATCACACAATCACAATAACACAATCAGACAATCACACAATCACACAATCACGATCACACTATCACGATCACACAATCACGATAACACAATCACGATCACACAATCACGATCACACAATCACGATCACACAATCACAATCATGCAATCACAATCACACAATCACAATCTCACAATCACAATCACACAATCACAATCACACAATCACAATCACACAATCACAATCACACAATCACAATCACACAATCACAATCACACAATCACAATCACACAATCAAAATCACACAATCACAATCACACAATCACAATCACACAATCACAATCACACAATCACAATCACACAATCACAATAACACAATCAGACAATCACACAGTCACACAATCACGATCACACAATCACGATCACATAATCACGATCACACAATCACGATCACACAGTCGCGATCACACAATCACGATGACACAATCACGATCACACAATCACAATCACACAATCACAATCACACAATCAAAATCACACAACCACAATCACACAATCAAGGTCGCACAATGACGATCACACAATCACCATCACACAATCTCGACCACACAATCACGATCACACAATCACGATCACACAATCACGTTCACACAATAACAAACACACAGTCGCGATCACTCGATCACGATCACACAATCACGATCGCACAGTCACGATCACACAATAACAATCACACAATCACAATCACACAATCACGAGCACACAATCACGATCACACAATCACCATCACACAATCACGATCACACAATCACGATCACACAATCACAATCACACAATCACGATCACACAATCACTATCACACAATCACAAACACACAATCACAAACACACAATCACAAACACACAGTCGCGATCACACGACCACGATAACACGATCACGATCACACAATCACAATCACACAATCAAGGTCACACAATGACGATCACACCATCACCATCACACAATCACGACCACACAATCACGATCACACAATCACGATCACACAATCACGTTCACACAATCACAAACACACAGTCGCGATCACTCGATCACGATCAGACAATCACGATCACACAGTCAAGATCAAACAACCACAATCACACAATTACAATATCACAATCGCAATCACACAATCACAATAACACAATCAGACAATCACACAATCACACAATCACGATCACACTATCACGATCACACAATCACGATAACACAATCACGATCACACAATCACGATCACACAATCACGATCACACAATCACAATCATGCAATCACAATCACACAATCACAATCTCACAATCACAATCACACAATCACAATCACACAATCACAATCACACAATCACAATCACACAATCACAATCACACAATCACAATCACACAATCACAATCACACAATCACAATCACACAATCACAATCACACAATCACAATCACACAATCACAATCACACAATCACAATCACACAATCACAATAACACAATCAGACAATCACACAGTCACACAATCACGATCACACAATCACGATCACACAATCACGATCACACAATCACGATCACACAGTCGCGATCACACAATCACGATGACACAATCACGATCACACAATCACAATCACACAATCACAATCACACAATCAAAATCACACAACCACAATCACACAATCAAGGTCGCACAATGACGATCACACAATCACCATCACACAATCACGATCACACAATCACAATCACACAATCACGATCACACAATCACGATCACTCAATCACAATCACACAATCACAAACACACAGTCGCGATCACACGATCACGCTCACACGATCACGATCACACGATCACGATCACACGATCACGATCACACGATCACGATCACAGAATCACAATCACACAATCAAGGCCACACAATGACGATCACACAATCACCATCACACAATCTCGACCACACAATCACGATCACACAATCACGATCACACAATCACGTTCACACAATAACAAACACACAGTCGCGATCACTCGATCACGATCACACAATCACGATCACACAGTCACGATCACACAATCACAATCACACAATCACGATCACACAATCACGATCACATAATCACGATCACACAATCACGATCACACAATCACCATCACACAATCACGATCACACAATCACGATCACACAATCACGATCACACAATCACCATCACACAATCACAATCACACAATCAAGGTCACAGAATGACGATCACACAATCACCATCACACAATCACGACCACACAATCACGATCACACAATCACGCTCACACAATCACGATCACACAATCACGTTCACACAATCACAAACACACAGTCGCGATCACACGATCACGATCACACAATCACGATCACACGATCACGATCACACGATCACGATCACACAATCACAATCACACAATCGTTATCACACAATCACGATCACACAATCACCATCACACAATCAAGGCCACACAACGACGATCACACAATCACCATCACACAATCACAATCACACAATCACAATCACACAATCACAATCACACAATCACAGTCACACAATCACAATCACACGATCACGATCACACAATAACAATCACACAATCACAATCACACAATCACGAGCACACAATCACGATCACACAATCACCATCACACAATCACGATCACACAATCACGATCACACAATCACAATCACACAATCACGATCACACAATCACTATCACACAATCACAAACACACAATCACAAACACACAGTCGCGATCACACGACCACGATAACACGATCACGATCACACAATCACAATCACACAATCAAGGTCACACAATGACGATCACACCATCACCATCACACAATCACGATCACACAATCACCATCACACAATCACGATCACACAATCACGATCACACAATCACAGTCACACAATCACGATCACACACTCCCAACCACACAATCACAATCACACAATCACGATCACACAATCACGATCACACAATCACGATCACACAATCACGATCACACAATCACGATCACACAATCACGCTCACACAATCACGATCACACAATCACCATCACACAATCACAATCACACAATCAAGGTCACAGAATGACGATCACACAATCACCATCACACAATCACGACCACACAATCACGATCACACAATCACGCTCACACAATCACGATCACACAATCACGTTCACACAATCACAAACACACAGTCGCGATCACACGATCACGATCACACAATCACGATCAC
The DNA here is from genome assembly GCF_050947335.1 of Megachile rotundata. NCBI lineage: Eukaryota > Metazoa > Arthropoda > Insecta > Hymenoptera > Megachilidae > Megachile > Megachile rotundata. The sequence goes on from NC_134993.1 coordinate 1,247,665, forward strand.
ACAGTCACGATCACACAATCACAATCACACAATCACGATCACACAATCACCATCACACAATCACGATCACACAATCACGATCACACAATCACGATCACACTATCACGATCACACAATCACAGTCACACAATCACAATCACACAGTCACAATCACACAATCACAATCACAATCACGATCACACAGTCACGATCACACAATCACGATCACACGATCACGATCACAGAATCACAATCACACAATCGTTATCACACAATCACGATCACACAATCACCATCACACAATCAAGGCCACACAATGACGATCACACAATCACCATCACACAATCACAATCACGCAATCACAATCACACAATCACAATCACACAATCACAATCACACAATCACATTCACACAATCACAATCACACAATCACAATCACTCTATCACAATCACACAATCACAATCACACAATCACAATCACACAATCACAATCACACAATCACAATCACACAATCACAATCACACAATCACAATCACACAATCACAATCTCACAATCACAATCACACAATCACAATCACACAATCACAATCACACAATCACAATCACACAATCACAATCACACAATCACAATCACACAATCACAATCACACAATCACAATCACACAATCACAATCACACAATCACAATCACACAATCACAATCACACAATCACAATCACGATCTCGATCACACAATCACAATCACACAATCACACAATCACAATCCCACAATCACAATCACACAATCACAGTCACACAATCACAATCACACACTCACATTCACACAATCACAATCACACAATCACAGTCACACAATCACGACCACACAATCACGATCACACAATCGCGATCGCACAATCACGATCACAATATCACAATCACACAGTCACACAATCACAATCACAATAACAATCACAATCACAATCATGATCACACAATCACAATCACACAGTCACACAATCACAATCACAATCACAATCACAATAACAATCACAATCACAATCACAATCACAATCACAATCACAATCACAATCACAATCACAATCACAATCACGATCACACAATCACGATCACACAATCACGATCACACAATCACGATCACACAATCACGATCACACAATCACGATCACACAATCACGATCACACAATCACAATCACACAATCGTTATCACACAATCACGATCACACAATCACCATCCCACAATCACCATCACACAATCACCATCACACAATCACGATCACACAATCACGATCACACAATCGCGATCACACAATCACAATCACGCAATCACAATCACACAATCACAATCACACAATCACAATCATACAATCACAATCACACAATCACAATCTCACAATCACAATCACACAATCACAATCACACAATCACAATCACACAATCACAATCACACAATCACAATCACACAATCACAATCCCACAATCACAATCCCACAATCACAATCCCACAATCGCAATCCCACAATCACACAATCACACAGTCACAATCCCACAATCACGATCACACAATCACGATCACACAATCACAATCACACAATCACAATCACACAATCACACTGTCACAATCCCACAATCACGATCACACAATCACGATCACACAGGCACGATCACACGATCACGATCACACAATAACAATCACACAATCACAATCACACAATCACGAGCACACAATCACGATCACACAATCACCATCACACAATCACGATCACACAATCACGATCACACAATCACAATCACACAATCACGATCACACAATCACTATCACACAATCACAAACACACAATCACAAACACACAGTCGCGATCACACGACCACGATAACACGATCACGATCACACAATCACAATCACACAATCAAGGTCACACAATGACGATCACACCATCACCATCACACAATCACGACCACACAATCACGATCACACAATCACGATCACACAATCACGTTCACACAATCACAAACACACAGTCGCGATCACTCGATCACGATCAGACAATCACGATCACACAGTCAAGATCAAACAACCACAATCACACAATTACAATATCACAATCGCAATCACACAATCACAATAACACAATCAGACAATCACACAATCACACAATCACGATCACACTATCACGATCACACAATCACGATAACACAATCACGATCACACAATCACGATCACACAATCACGATCACACAATCACAATCATGCAATCACAATCACACAATCACAATCTCACAATCACAATCACACAATCACAATCACACAATCACAATCACACAATCACAATCACACAATCACAATCACACAATCACAATCACACAATCACAATCACACAATCACAATCACACAATCACAATCACACAATCACAATCACACAATCACAATCACACAATCACAATCACACAATCACAATCACACAATCACAATAACACAATCAGACAATCACACAGTCACACAATCACGATCACACAATCACGATCACACAATCACGATCACACAATCACGATCACACAGTCGCGATCACACAATCACGATGACACAATCACGATCACACAATCACAATCACACAATCACAATCACACAATCAAAATCACACAACCACAATCACACAATCAAGGTCGCACAATGACGATCACACAATCACCATCACACAATCACGATCACACAATCACAATCACACAATCACGATCACACAATCACGATCACTCAATCACAATCACACAATCACAAACACACAGTCGCGATCACACGATCACGCTCACACGATCACGATCACACGATCACGATCACACGATCACGATCACACGATCACGATCACAGAATCACAATCACACAATCAAGGCCATACAATGACGATCACACAATCACCATCACACAATCTCGACCACACAATCACGATCACACAATCACGATCACACAATCACGTTCACACAATAACAAACACACAGTCGCGATCACTCGATCACGATCACACAATCACGATCACACAGTCACGATCACACAATCACAATCACACAATCACGATCACACAATCACGATCACATAATCACGATCACACAATCACGATCACACAATCACCATCACACAATCACGATCACACAATCACGATCACACAATCACGATCACACAATCACCATCACACAATCACAATCACACAATCAAGGTCACAGAATGACGATCACACAATCACCATCACACAATCACGACCACACAATCACGATCACACAATCACGCTCACACAATCACGATCACACAATCACGTTCACACAATCACAAACACACAGTCGCGATCACACGATCACGATCACACAATCACGATCACACGATCACGATCACACGATCACGATCACACAATCACAATCACACAATCGTTATCACACAATCACGATCACACAATCACCATCACACAATCAAGGCCACACAACGACGATCACACAATCACCATCACACAATCACAATCACACAATCACAATCACACAATCACAATCACACAATCACAATCACACAATCACAGTCACACAATCACAATCACACGATCACGATCACACAATAACAATCACACAATCACAATCACACAATCACGAGCACACAATCACGATCACACAATCACCATCACACAATCACGATCACACAATCACGATCACACAATCACAATCACACAATCACGATCACACAATCACTATCACACAATCACAAACACACAATCACAAACACACAGTCGCGATCACACGACCACGATAACACGATCACGATCACACAATCACAATCACACAATCAAGGTCACACAATGACGATCACACCATCACCATCACACAATCACGATCACACAATCACCATCACACAATCACGATCACACAATCACGATCACACAATCACAGTCACACAATCACGATCACACACTCCCAACCACACAATCACAATCACACAATCACGATCACACAATCACGATCACACAATCACGATCACACAATCACGATCACACAATCACGATCACACAATCACGCTCACACAATCACGATCACACAATCACCATCACACAATCACAATCACACAATCAAGGTCACAGAATGACGATCACACAATCACCATCACACAATCACGACCACACAATCACGATCACACAATCACGCTCACACAATCACGATCACACAATCACGTTCACACAATCACAAACACACAGTCGCGATCACACGATCACGATCACACAATCACGATCACACAGTCACGATCACACAATCACAATCACACAATCACGATCACACAATCACCATCACACAATCACGATCACACAATCACGATCACACAATCACGATCACACTATCACGATCACACAATCACAGTCACACAATCACAATCACACAATCACAATCACACAATCACAATCACAATCACGATCACACAGTCACGATCACACAATCACGATCACACGATCACGATCACAGAATCACAATCACACAATCGTTATCACACAATCACGATCACACAATCACCATCACACAATCAAGGCCACACAATGACGATCACACAATCACCATCACACAATCACAATCACGCAATCACAATCACACAATCACAATCACACAATCACAATCACACAATCACATTCACACAATCACAATCACACAATCACAATCACTCTATCACAATCACACAATCACAATCACACAATCACAATCACACAATCACAATCACACAATCACAATCACACAATCACAATCACACAATCACAATCACACAATCACAATCTCACAATCACAATCACACAATCACAATCACACAATCACAATCACACAATCACAATCACACAATCACAATCACACAATCACAATCACACAATCACAATCACACAATCACAATCACACAATCACAATCACACAATCACAATCACACAATCACAATCACACAATCACAATCACACAATCACAATCACGATCTCGATCACACAATCACAATCACACAATCACACAATCACAATCCCACAATCACAATCACACAATCACAGTCACACAATCACAATCACACACTCACAATCACACAATCACAATCACACAATCACAGTCACACAATCACGACCACACAATCACGATCACACAATCGCGATCGCACAATCACGATCACAATATCACAATCACACAGTCACACAATCACAATCACAATAACAATCACAATCACAATCATGATCACACAATCACAATCACACAGTCACACAATCACAATCACAATCACAATCACAATAACAATCACAATCACAATCACAATCACAATCACAATCACAATCACAATCACAATCACGATCACACAATCACGATCACACAATCACGATCACACAATCACGATCACACAATCACGATCACACAATCACGATCACACAATCACGATCACACAATCACGATCACACAATCACAATCACACAATCGTTATCACACAATCACGATCACACAATCACCATCCCACAATCACCATCACACAATCACCATCACACAATCACGATCACACAATCACGATCACACAATCGCGATCACACAATCACAATCACGCAATCACAATCACACAATCACAATCACACAATCACAATCATACAATCACAATCACACAATCACAATCTCACAATCACAATCACACAATCACAATCACACAATCACAATCACACAATCACAATCACACAATCACAATCACACAATCACAATCCCACAATCACCACCCCACAATCACAATCCCACAATCGCAATCCCACAATCACACAATCACACAGTCACAATCCCACAATCACGATCACACAATCACGATCACACAATCACAATCACACAATCACAATCACACAATCACACTGTCACAATCCCACAATCACGATCACACAATCACGATCACACAGGCACGATCACACGATCACGATCACACAATAACAATCACACAATCACAATCACACAATCACGAGCACACAATCACGATCACACAATCACCATCACACAATCACGATCACACAATCACGATCACACAATCACAATCACACAATCACGATCACACAATCACTATCACACAATCACAAACACACAATCACAAACACACAGTCGCGATCACACGACCACGATAACACGATCACGATCACACAATCACAATCACACAATCAAGGTCACACAATGACGATCACACCATCACCATCACACAATCACGACCACACAATCACGATCACACAATCACGATCACACAATCACGTTCACACAATCACAAACACACAGTCGCGATCACTCGATCACGATCAGACAATCACGATCACACAGTCAAGATCAAACAACCACAATCACACAATTACAATATCACAATCGCAATCACACAATCACAATAACACAATCAGACAATCACACAATCACACAATCACGATCACACTATCACGATCACACAATCACGATAACACAATCACGATCACACAATCACGATCACACAATCACGATCACACAATCACAATCATGCAATCACAATCACACAATCACAATCTCACAATCACAATCACACAATCACAATCACACAATCACAATCACACAATCACAATCACACAATCACAATCACACAATCACAATCACACAATCACAATCACACAATCACAATCACACAATCACAATCACACAATCACAATCACACAATCACAATCACACAATCACAATCACACAATCACAATCACACAATCACAATAACACAATCAGACAATCACACAGTCACACAATCACGATCACACAATCACGATCACACAATCACAATCACACAATCGTTATCACACAATCACGATCACACAATCACCATCACACAATCAAGGCCACACAACGACGATCTCACAATCACCATCACACAATCACAATCACACAATCACAATCACACAATCACAATCACACAATCACAGTCACACAATCACAATCACACGATCACGATCACACAATAACAATCACACAATCACAATCACACAATCACGAGCACACAATCACGATCACACAATCACCATCACACAATCACGATCACACAATCACGATCACACAATCACAATCACACAATCACGATCACACAATCACTATCACACAATCACAAACACACAATCACAAACACACAGTCGCGATCACACGACCACGATAACACGATCACGATCACACAATCACAATCACACAATCAAGGTCACACAATGACGATCACACCATCACCATCACACAATCACGATCACACAATCACCATCACACAATCACGATCACACAATCACGATCACACAATCACAGTCACACAATCACGATCACACACTCCCAACCACACAATCACAATCACACAATCACGATCACACAATCACGATCACACAATCACGATCACACAATCACGATCACACAATCACGATCACACAATCACGCTCACACAATCACGATCACACAATCACCATCACACAATCACAATCACACAATCAAGGTCACAGAATGACGATCACACAATCACCATCACACAATCACGACCACACAATCACGATCACACAATCACGCTCACACAATCACGATCACACAATCACGTTCACACAATCACAAACACACAGTCGCGATCACACGATCACGATCACATAATCACGATCACACAGTCACGATCACACAAACACAATCACACAATCACGATCACACAATCACCATCACACAATCACGATCACACAATCACGATCACACAATCACGATCACACTATCACGATCACACAATCACAGTCACACAATCACAATCACACAATCACAATCACAATCACGATCACACAGTCACGATCACACAATCACGATCACACGATCACGATCACAGAATCACAATCACACAATCGTTATCACACAATCACGATCACACAATCACCATCACACAATCAAGGCCACACAATGACGATCACACAATCACCATCACACAATCACAATCACGCAATCACAATCACACAATCACAATCACACAATCACAATCACACAATCACATTCACACAATCACAATCACACAATCACAATCACTCTATCACAATCACACAATCACAATCACACAATCACAATCACACAATCACAATCACACAATCACAATCACACAATCACAATCACACAATCACAATCACACAATCACAATCTCACAATCACAATCACACAATCACAATCACACAATCACAATCACACAATCACAATCACACAATCACAATCACACAATCACAATCACACAATCACAATCACACAATCACAATCACACAATCACAATCACACAATCACAATCACACAATCACAATCACACAATCACAATCACGATCTCGATCACACAATCACAATCACACAATCACACAATCACAATCCCACAATCACAATCACACAATCACAGTCACACAATCACAATCACACACTCACAATCACACAATCACAATCACACAATCACAGTCACACAATCACGACCACACAATCACGATCACACAATCGCGATCGCACAATCACGATCACAATATCACAATCACACAGTCACACAATCACAATCACAATAACAATCACAATCACAATCATGATCACACAATCACAATCACACAGTCACACAATCACAATCACAATCACAATCACAATAACAATCACAATCACAATCACAATCACAATCACAATCACAATCACAATCACAATCACAATCACAATCACGATCACACAATCACGATCACACAATCACGATCACACAATCACGATCACACAATCGCGATCACACAATCACAATCACGCAATCACAATCACACAATCACAATCACACAATCACAATCATACAATCACAATCACACAATCACAATCTCACAATCACAATCACACAATCACAATCACACAATCACAATCACACAATCACAATCACACAATCACAATCACACAATCACAATCCCACAATCACAATCCCACAATCACAATCCCACAATCGCAATCCCACAATCACACAATCACACAGTCACAATCCCACAATCACGATCACACAATCACGATCACACAATCACAATCACACAATCACAATCACACAATCACACTGTCACAATCCCACAATCACGATCACACAATCACGATCACACAGGCACGATCACACGATCACGATCACACAATAACAATCACACAATCACAATCACACAATCACGAGCACACAATCACGATCACACAATCACCATCACACAATCACGATCACACAATCACGATCACACAATCACAAACACACAGTCGCGATCACACGACCACGATAACACGATCACGATCACACAATCACAATCACACAATCAATGTCACACAATGACGATCACACCATCACCATCACACAATCACGACCACACAATCACGATCACACAATCACGATCACACAATCACGTTCACACAATCACAAACACACAGTCGCGATCACTCGATCACGATCAGACAATCACGATCACACAGTCAAGATCAAACAACCACAATCACACAATTACAATATCACAATCGCAATCACACAATCACAATAACACAATCAGACAATCACACAATCACACAATCACGATCACACTATCACGATCACACAATCACGATAACACAATCACGATCACACAATCACGATCACACAATCACGATCACACAATCACAATCATGCAATCACAATCACACAATCACAATCTCACAATCACAATCACACAATCACAATCACACAATCACAATCACACAATCACAATCACACAATCACAATCACACAATCACAATCACACAATCACAATCACACAATCACAATCACACAATCACAATCACACAATCACAATCACACAATCACAATCACACAATCACAATCACACAATCACAATCACACAATCACAATAACACAATCAGACAATCACACAGTCACACAATCACGATCACACAATCACGATCACACAATCACGATCACACAATCACGATCACACAGTCGCGATCACACAATCACGATGACACAATCACGATCACACAATCACAATCACACAATCACAATCACACAATCAAAATCACACAACCACAATCACACAATCAAGGTCGCACAATGACGATCACACAATCACCATCACACAATCACGATCACACAATCACAATCACACAATCACGATCACACAATCACGATCACTCAATCACAATCACACAATCACAAACACACAGTCGCGATCACACGATCACGCTCACACGATCACGATCACACGATCACGATCACACGATCACGATCACACGATCACGATCACAGAATCACAATCACACAATCAAGGCCACACAATGACGATCACACAATCACCATCACACAATCTCGACCACACAATCACGATCACACAATCACGATCACACAATCACGTTCACACAATAACAAACACACAGTCGCGATCACTCGATCACGATCACACAATCACGATCACACAGTCACGATCACACAATCACAATCACACAATCACGATCACACAATCACGATCACATAATCACGATCACACAATCACGATCACACAATCACCATCACACAATCACGATCACACAATCACGATCACACAATCACGATCACACAATCACCATCACACAATCACAATCACACAATCAAGGTCACAGAATGACGATCACACAATCACCATCACACAATCACGACCACACAATCACGATCACACAATCACGCTCACACAATCACGATCACACAATCACGTTCACACAATCACAAACACACAGTCGCGATCACACGATCACGATCACACAATCACGATCACACGATCACGATCACACGATCACGATCACACAATCACAATCACACAATCGTTATCACACAATCACGATCACACAATCACCATCACACAATCAAGGCCACACAACGACGATCACACAATCACCATCACACAATCACAATCACACAATCACAATCACACAATCACAATCACACAATCACAGTCACACAATCACAATCACACAATCACAATCACACAATCACAATCACACAATCACAGTCACACAATCACAGTCACACAATCACAATCACACAATCACAATTACACAAACACGATCACACAATCACGATCACACAATCACGATCACACAATCACTATCACACAATCACACAATCACACAATCACACAGTCACAATCACACAATCACGATCACACAATCACAATCACACAATCACAATCACACAATCACGATCACACAATCACATTCACGCAGTCACACTATCACAATCGCAATCACACAATCACACAATCACAATCCCACAATCACAATCACACAATCACAGTCACACAATCACAATCACACAATCACACAGTCACAATCCCACAACCACGATCACACAATCACGATCGCACAGTCACGATCACACGATCACGATCACACAATCACAATCACACAATCACAATCACACAATCACGATCACACAATCACCATCACACACTCACCATCACACAATCACGATCACACAATCACGATCACACAATCACGATCACACTATCACGATCACACAATCACAGTCACACAATCACAATCACACAATCACAATCACAATCACGATCACACAGTCACGATCACACAATCACGATCACACGATCACGATCACACAATCACAATCACACAATCACAGTCACACAATCACAATCACACAATCGCAATTACACAAACACTATCACACAATCACGATCACACAATCACGATCACACAATCACTATCACACAATCACACAATCACACAATCACACAGTCACAATCACACAATCACGATCACACAATCACAATCACACAATCACAATCACACAATCACGATCACACAATCACAATCACGCAGTCACACAGACACAATCCCACAATCACGATCACACAATCACGATCGCACAGTCACGATCACACGATCACGATCACACAATCACAATCACACAATCACAATCACACAATCACAATCACACAATCACAATCACACAATCACGATCACACAATCACCATCACACACTCACCATCACACAATCACGATCACACAATCACGATCACACAATCACGATCACACTATCACGATCACACAATCACAGTCACACAATCACAATCACACAATCACAATCACAATCACGATCACACAGTCACGATCACACGATCACGATCACACGATCACGATCACGCAATCACGATCACACAATCACGATCGCACGATCATGATCACACAATCACGATCACACAATCACGATCACACAATCACGATCACACAACCACGATCACACAATCGCTATCACACAATCGCTATCACACAATCGCTATCACACAATCGCTATCACACAATCACGATCGCACAATCACGATCACACAATCACGATCACAATATCACAATCACACAGTCACACAATCACAATCGCAATCACAATCACAATCACGATCACAGAATCACAATCACACAGTCACACAATCACAATCACAATCACAATCGCAATCACAATCACAATCACAATCACAATCACAATCACAATCACAATCACAATCACAATCACAATCACAATCACAATCACAATCACAATCACAATCACAATCACAATCACAATCACAATCACAATCACAATCACAATCACAATCACGATCACAATCACGATCACAATCACGATCACAATCACAATCACAATCACACAATCACATCACACAATCACGATCACACAATCACGATCACACAATCACGATCACACAATCACGATCACACAATCACGATCACACAATCACGATCACACAATCACGATCACACAATCACGATCACACAAACACGATCACACAATCACGATCACACAATCACGATCACACAATCACGATCACACAATCACGATCACACAATCACGATCACACAATCACGATCACACTATCACGATCACACAATCACGGTCACACAATCACGATCACACAATCACGATCACACAATCACGATCACACAATCACAATCACAAAATCACAATCACACAGTCACACAATCACATCACAATCAGACAATCACAAACACACAATCACGATCACACAATCACGATCACACAATCACGATCACACAATCACAAACACACAGTCGCGATCACACGATCACGATCACACGATCACGATCACACGATCACGATCACACAATCACGATCACACAATCACGATCACACAATCACGATCACACAATCACGATCACACAAACACGATCACACAATCACGATCACACAATCACGATCACACAATCACAGTCACACAATCACGATCACACAATCAGGATCACACAATCACAATCACACAATGAAGGTCACACAATGACGATCACACCATCACCATCACACAATCACGACCACACAATCACGATCACACAATCGCGATCGCACAATCACGATCACAATATCACAATCACACAGTCACACAATCACAATCACAATAACAATCACAATCACAATCACAATCACAATCATGATCACACAATCACAATCACACAGTCGCACAATCACAATCACAATCACAATCACAATCACAATCACAATCACAATCACAATCACAATCACAATCACAATCACAATCACAATCACAATCACAATCACAATCACAATCACAATCACAATCACGATCACACAATCACGATCACACAATCACGATCACACAATCACGATCACACAATCACGATCACACAATCACGATCACACAATCACGATCACACAATCACGATCACACAATCACGATCACACAATCACAATCACACAATCGTTATCACACAATCACGATCACACAATCACCATCACACAATCACCATCACACAATCACGATCACACAATCGCGATCACGCAATCGCGATCACGCAATCACAATCACGCAATCACAATCACGCAATCACAATCACACAATCACAATCACACAATCACAATCACACAATCACAATCTCACAATCACAATCTCACAATCACAATCACACAATCACAATCACACAATCACAATCACACAATCACAATCACACAATCACAATCACACAATCACAATCCCACAATCACAATCCCACAATCACAATCCCACAATCACACAATCACACAGTCACAATCCCACAATCACGATCACACAATCACGATCACACAATCACAATCACACAATCACAATCACACAATCACACTGTCACGATCCCACAATCACGATCACACAATCACGATCACACAGTCACGATCACACGATCACGATCACACAATAACAATCACACAATCACAATCACACAATCACGAGCACACAATCACGATCACACAATCACCATCACACAATCACGATCACACAATCACGATCACACAATCACAATCACACAATCACGATCACACAATCACTATCACACAATCACAATCACACAATCACAAACACACAGTCGCGATCACACGACCACGATCACACGATCACGATCACACAATCACAGTCACACAATCAAGGTCACACAATGACGATCACACCATCACCATCACACAATCACGACCACACAATCACGATCACACAATCACGATCACACAATCACGTTCACACAATCACAAACACACAGTCGCGATCACTCGATCACGATCACACAATCACGATCACACAGTCAAGATCAAACAACCACAATCACACAATCACAATATCACAATCGCAATCACACAATCACAATAACACAATCAGACAATCACACAATCACACAATCACGATCACACTATCACGATCACACAATCACGATAACACAATCACGATCACACAATCACGATCACACAATCACGATCACACAATCACAATCACGCAATCACAATCACACAATCACAATGACACAATCACAATCATGCAATCACAATCACACAATCACAATCTCACAATCACAATCACACAATCACAATCACACAATCACAATCACACAATCACAATCACACAATCACAATCACACAATCACAATCACACAATCACAATCACACAATCACAATCACACAATCACAATCACACAATCACAATCACACAATCACAATCACACAATCACAATCACACAATCACAATCACACAATCACAATCACACAATCACAATCACACAATCACAATCACACAATCACAATCACACAATCACAATCACACAATCACAATCACACAATCACAATAACACAATCAGACAATCACACAGTCACACAATCACGATCACACAATCACGATCACACAATCACGATCACACAATCACGATCACACAGTCGCGATCACACAATCACGATGACACAATCACGATCACACAATCACAATCACACAATCACAATCACACAATCACAATCACACAATCACAATCACACAATCAAAATCACACAACCACAATCACACAATCAAGGTCACACAATGACGATCACACAATCACCATCACACAATCACGATCACACAATCACAATCACACAATCACGATCACACAATCACGATCACTCAATCACAATCACACAATCACAAACATACAGTCGCGATCACACGATCACGCTCACACGATCACGATCACACGATCACGATCACACGATCACGATCACACGATCACGATCGCACGATCACGATCGCACGATCACGATCACACGATCACGATCACACGATCACGATCACACGATCACGATCACACAGTCACAATCACACAATCAACGCCACACAATGACGATCACACAATCACCATCACACAATCTCGACCACACAATCACGATCACACAATCACAATCACACAATCACAATCACAATCACACAATCACACAATCACTATCACACAATCACAATCACGATCTCGATCACACAATCACAATCACACAATCACACAATCACAATCCCACAATCACAATCACACAATCACAATCACACAATCACAATCACACAATCACAGTCACACAATCACAGTCACACAATCACAATCACACAATCACAATTACACAAACACGATCACACAATCACGATCACACAATCACGATCACACAATCACTATCACACAATCACACAATCACACAATCACACAGTCACAATCACACAATCACGATCACACAATCACAATCACACAATCACAATCACACAATCACGATCACACAATCAGAATCACAATCACAATCACAATCACACAATCACACAATCACAATCCCACAATCACAATCACACAATCACAGTCACACAATCACAATCACACAATCACACAGTCACAATCCCACAATCACGATCACACAATCACGATCGCACAGTCACGATCACACGATCACGATCACACAATCACAATCACACAATCACAATCACACAATCACAATCACACAATCACGATCACACAATCACCATCACACACTCACCATCACACAATCACGATCACACAATCACGATCACACAATCACGATCACACTATCACGATCACACAATCACAGTCACACAATCACAATCACACAATCACAATCACAATCACGATCACACAGTCACGATCACACGATCACGATCACACGATCACGATCACACAATCACGATCACACAACCACGATCACACAATCGCTATCACACAATCGCTATCACACAATCACAATCACACAATCACGATCACACAATCACCATCACACAATCACCATCACACAATCACGATCACACAATCACGATCACACAATCACGATCAGACTATCACGATCACACAATCACAGTCACACAATCACAATCACACAATCACAATCACAATCACAATCACGATCACACAGTCACGACCACACGATCACGATCACACGATCATGATCACACAATCACAATCACACAATCACGATCACACAATCACGATCACACAATCACGACCACACAATCACGATCACACAACCACGATCACACAATCGCTATCACACAATCGCTATCACACAATCACGATCGCACAATCACGATCACACAATCACGATCACAATATCACAATCACACAGTCACACAATCACAATCACAATCACAATCACAATCACGATCACAGAATCATAATCACACACTCACACAATCACAATCACAATCACAATCGCAATCACAATCACAATCACAATCACAATCACAATCACAATCACAATCACAATCACAATCACAATCACAATCACAATCACAATCACAATCACAATCACAATCACAATCACAATCACAATCACAATCACAATCACAATCACACAATCACATCACACAATCACGATCACACAATCACGATCACACAATCACGATCACACAATCACGATCACACAATCACGATCACACAATCACGATCACACAATCACGATCACACAATCACGATCACACAATCACGGTCACACAATCACGATCACACAATCACGATCACACAATCACGATCACACAATCACAGTCACACAATCACGATCACACACTTCCAACCACACAATCACAATCACACAATCACAATCACACAATCACGATCACACAATCACGATCACACAATCACGATCACACAATCACGATCACACAATCACGATCACACTATCACGATCACACAATCACGGTCACACAATCACGATCACACAATCACGATCACACAATCACTATCACAAAATCACAATCACACAGTCACACAATCACAATCACAATCAGACAATCACAAACACACAATCACGATCACACAATCACGATCACACAATCACGATCACACAATCACGATCACACAATCACAAACACACAGTCGCGATCACACGATCACGATCACACGATCACGATCACACAATCACAATCCCACAATCAAGGCCACACAATGACGATCACACAATCACCATCACACAATCTCGACCACACAATCACGATCACACAATCACGATCACACAATCACGATCACACAATCACGATCACACAATCACGTTCACACAATAACAAACACACAGTCGCGATCACTCGATCACGATCACACAATCACGATCACACAGTCACGATCACACAATCACAATCACACAATCACGATCACACAGTCACGATCACACAATCACGATCACACAATCACGATCACACAATCACGATCACACAATCACGATCACACAATCACGATCACACAATCACGATCACACAATCACGTTCACACAATCACAAACACACAGTCGCGATCACACGATCACGATCACACAATCACGATCACACAGTCACGACCACACAATCACAATCACACAATCACGATCACGCAATCACGATCACGCAATCACGATCACACAATCACGATCACACTATCACGATCACACAATCACAGTCACACAATCACAATCACAATCACGATCACACAGTCACGATCACACAATCACGATCACACGATCACGATCACACAATCACAATCACACAATCGTTATCACACAATCACGATCACACAATCAAGGCCACACAATGACGATCACACAATCACCATCACACAATCACAATCACACAATCACAATCACACAATCACAATCACACAATCACAATCACACAATCACAATCACACAATCACAATCACACAATCACAATCACACAATCACAATCACACAATCACAATCACACAATCACAATCACACAATCACAATCACACAATCACAATCACACAATCACAATCACACAATCACAATCACTCAATCACAATCACACAATCACATTCACACAATCACAATCACACAATCACAATCACACAATCACAATCACACAATCACAATCACACAATCACAATCACACAATCACAATCACACAATCAGAATCTCACAATCACAATCACGCAATCACAATCACGCAATCACAATCACGCAATCACAATCACGCAATCACAATCACGCAATCACAATCACACAATCACAATCACACAATCACAATCACACAATCACAATCACACAATCACAATCACACAATCACAATCACACAATCACAATCACACAATCACAATCACACAATCACAATCACACAATCACAATCACACAATCACAATCACACAATCACAATCACACAATCACAATCACACAATCACAATCACACAATCACAATCACACAATCACAATCACACCATCACAATCACACAATCACAATCACACAATCACAATCACACAATCACAATCACACAATCACAATCACACAATCACAATCACACAATCACAATCACACAATCACAATCACACAATCACAATCACACAATCACAATCACACAATCACAATCACACAATCACAATCACACAATCACAATCACACAATCACAATCACACAATCACAATCACACAATCACAATCACACAATCACAATCACACAATCACAATCACACAATCACAATCACACAATCACAATCACACAATCACAATCACGATCTCGATCACACAATCACAATCACACAATCACACAATCACAATCCCACAATCACAATCACACAATCACAGTCACACAATCACAATCACACAATCACAATCACACAATCACAATCACACAATCACAGTCACACAATCACAGTCACACAATCACAATCACACAATCACAATTACACAAACACTATCACACAATCACGATCACGCAATCACGATCACACAATCACTATCACACAATCACACAATCACACAATCACACAATCACACAGTCACAATCACACAATCACGATCACACAATCACAATCACACAATCACAATCACACAATCACGATCACACAATCACAATCACGCAGTCACACTATCACAATCACAATCACAATCACAATCACAATCACAATCACACAATCACACAATCACAATCCCACAATCACAATCACACAATCACACAGTCACAATCCCACAATCACGATCACACAATCACGATCGCACAGTCACGATCACACGATCACAATCACACAATCACAATCACACAATCACAATCACACAATCACAATCACACAATCACAGTCACACAATCACAGTCACACAATCACAATCACACAATCACAATTACACAAACACGATCACACAATCACGATCACACAATCACGATCACACAATCACTATCACACAATCACACAATCACACAGTCACAATCCCACAATCACGATCACACAATCACAATCACGCAATCACAATCACACAATCACGGTCACACAATCACAATCACGCAGTCACACAGGCACAATCCCACAATCACGATCACACAATCACGATCGCACCGTCACGATCACACGATCACGATCACACAATCACAATCACACAATCACAATCACACAATCACAGTCACACAATCACAGTCACACAATCACAATCACACAATCACAATTACACAAACACGATCACACAATCACGATCACACAATCACCATCACACACTCACCATCACACAATCACGATCACACAATCACGATCACACAATCACGATCACACTATCACGATCACACAATCACAGTCACACAATCACAATCACACAATCACAATCACAATCACGATCACACAGTCACGATCACACGATCACGATCACACAATCACGATCACACAATCACGATCACACAATCGCTATCACACAATCGCTATCACACAATCACGATCACACAATCACGATCACACAATCACCATCACACAATCACCATCACACAATCACGATCACACAATCACGATCACACAATCACGATCAGACTATCACGATCACACAATCACAGTCACACAATCACAATCACACAATCACAATCACAATCACAATCACGATCACACAGTCACGACCACACGATCACGATCACACGATCATGATCACACAATCACAATCACACAATCACGATCACACAATCACGATCACACAATCACGACCACACAATCACGATCACACAACCACGATCACACAATCGCTATCACACAATCGCTATCACACAATCACGATCGCACAATCACGATCACACAATCACGATCACAATATCACAATCACACAGTCACACAATCACAATCACAAACACAATCACAATCACGATCACAGAATCATAATCACACACTCACACAATCACAATCACAATCACAATCACAATCACGATCACAGAATCATAATCACACACTCACACAATCACAATCACAATCACAATCGCAATCACAATCACAATCACAATCACAATCACAATCACAATCACAATCACAATCACAATCACAATCACAATCACAATCACAATCACAATCACAATCACAATCACAATCACAATCACAATCACAATCACAATCACAATCACAATCACAATCACAATCACAATCACAATCACAATCACAATCACAATCACAATCACAATCACAATCACACAATCACATCACACAATCACGATCACACAATCACCATCAGACAATCACGATCACACAATCACGATCACACAATCACGATCACACAATCACGATCACACAATCACGGTCACACAATCACGATCACACAATCACGATCACACAATCACGATCACACAATCACGACCACACAATCACGATCACACTATCACGATCACACAATCACGGTCACACAATCACGATCACACAATCACGATCACACAATCACTATCACAAAATCACAATCACACAGTCACACAATCACAATCACAATCAGACAATCACAAACACACAATCACGATCACACAATCACGATCACACAATCACGATCACACAATCACAAACACACAGTCGCGATCACACGATCAGGATCACACGATCACGATCACACAATCTCGACCACACAATCACGATCACACAATCACGATCACACAATCACGTTCACACAATAACAAACACACAGTCGCGATCACTCGATCACGATCACACAATCACGATCACACAGTCACGATCACACAATCACGATCACATAATCACGATCACACAATCACGATCACACAATCACCATCACACAATCACGATCACACAATCACGATCACACAATCACGATCACACAATCTCCATCACACAGTCACAATCACACAATCAAGGTCACAGAATGACGATCACACAATCACCATCACACAATCACGACCACACAATCACGATCACACAATCACGCTCACACAATCACGATCACACAGTCACGTTCACACAATCACAAACACACAGTCGCGATCACACGATCACGATCACACAATCACGATCACACAGTCACGATCACACAATCACAATCACACAATCACGATTACACAATCACAATCACACAATCACGATCACACAATCACGATCACACTATCACGATCACACAATCACAGTCACACAATCACAATCACAATCACGATCACACAGTCACGATCACACAATCACGATCACACGATCACGATCACACAATCACAATCACACAATCGTTATCACACAATCACGATCACACAATCAAGGCCACACAATGACGATCACACAATCACCATCACACAATCACAATCACACAATCACAATCACACAATCACAATCACACAATCACAATCACACAATCACAATCACACAATCACAATCACACAATCACAATCACACAATCACAATCACACAATCACAATCACACAATCACAATCACACAATCACAATCACACAATCACAATCACACAATCACAATCACACAATCACAATCACACAATCACAATCACACAATCACAATCTCACAATCACAATCACACAATCACAATCACACAATCACAATCACACAATCACAATCACACAATCACAATCACACAATCACAATCACACAATCACAATCACACAATCACAATCACACAATCACAATCACACAATGACAATCACACAATCACAATCACACAATCACAATCACACAATCACAATCACACAATCACAATCACACAATCACAATCACACAATCACAATCACACAATCACAATCACACAATCACAATCACACAATCACAATCACACAATCACAATCACACAATCACAATCACACAATCACAATCACACAATCACAATCACGATCTCGATCACACAATCACAATCACACAATCACACAATCACAATCCCACAATCACAATCACACAATCACAATCACACAATCACGATCACACAATCACAATCACGCAGTCACACTATCACAATCACAATCACAATCACAATCACAATCACAATCACACAATCACACAATCACAATCCCACAATCACAATCACACAATCACAATCACACAATCACAGTCACACAATCACAATCACACAATCACACAGTCACAATCCCACAATCACGATCACACAATCACGATCGCACAGTCACGATCACACGATCACAATCACACAATCACAATCACACAATCACAATCACACAATCACAATCACACAATCACAATCACACAATCACAGTCACACAATCACAGTCACACAATCACAATCACACAATCACAATTAGACAAACACGATCACACAATCACGATCACACAATCACGATCACACAATCACTATCACACAATCACACAATCACACAGTCACAATCCCACAATCACGATCACACAATCACAATCACACAATCACAATCACACAATCACGATCACACAATCACAATCACGCAGTCACACAGGCACAATCCCACAATCACGATCACACAATCACGATCGCACGATCACGATCACACAATCACAATCACACAATCACAATCACACAATCACAATCACACAATCACGATCACACAATCACCATCACACACTCACCATCACACAATCACGATCACACAATCACGATCACACAATCACGATCACACTATCACGATCACACAATCACAGTCACACAATCACAATCACACAATCACAATCACAATCACGACCACACAGTCACGATCACACGATCACGATCACACGATCACGATCACACAATCACGATCACACAATCACGATCACACAATCGCTATCACACAATCGCTATCACACAATCACGATCACACAATCACGATCACACAATCACCATCAGACAATCACCATCACACAATCACGATCACACAATCACGATCACACAATCACGATCACACAATCACAATCACACAATCACAATCACACAATCACAATCACACAATCACAACCACACAATCACAGTCACACAATCACAGTCACACAATCACAATCACACAATCACAATTACACAAACACGATCACACAATCACGATCACACAATCACCATCACACACTCACCATCACACAATCACGATCACACAATCACGATCACACAATCACGATCACACTATCACGATCACACAATCACAATCACACATTCACAATCACAATCACGATCACACAGTCACGATCACACGATCACGATCACACGATCACGATCACACAATCACGATCACACAATCACGATCACACAATCGCTATCACACAATCGCTATCACACAATCACAATCACACAATCACGATCACACAATCACCATCACACAATCACCATCACACAATCACGATCACACAATCACGATCACACAATCACGATCAGACTATCACGATCACACAATCACAGTCACACAATCACAATCACACAATCACAATCACACAGTCACACAATCACAATCACAATCAGACAATCACAAACACACAATCTCGATCACACAATCACGATCACACAATCACGATCACACAATCACGATCACACAATCACAAACACACAGTCGCGATCACACGATCACGATCACACGATCACGATCACACGATCACGATCACACGATCACGATCACACGATCACGATCACACAATCACAATCCCACAATCAAGGCCACACAATGACGATCACACAATCTCGACCACACAATCACGATCACACAATCACGATCACACAATCACGTTCACACAATAACAAACACACAGTCGCGATCACTCGATGACGATCACACAATCACGATCACACAGTCACGATCACACAATCACAATCACACAATCACGATCACACAATCACGATCACATAATCACGATCACACAATCACGATCACACAATCACCATCACACAATCACGATCACACAATCACGATCACACAATCACGATCACACAATCACCATCACACAATCACAATCACACAATCAAGGTCACAGAATGACGATCACACAATCACCATCACACAATCACGACCACACAATCACGATCACACAATCACGCTCACACAATCACGATCACACAATCACGTTCACACAATCACAAACACACAGTCGCGATCACACGATCACGATCACACAATCACGATCACACAGTCACGATCACACAATCACAATCACACAATCACGATCACACAATCACCATCACACAATCACGATCACACAATCACGATCACACAATCACGATCACACTATCACGATCACACAATCACAGTCACACAATCGCAATCACAATCACGATCACACAGTCACGATCACACAATCACGATCACACGATCACGATCACACAATGACGATCACACAATCACCATCACACAATCACAATCACACAATCACAATCACACAATCACGATCACACAATCACGATCACATAATCACGATCACACAATCACGATCACACAATCACCATCACACAATCACGATCACACAATCACGATCACACAATCACGATCACACAATCACCATCACACAATCACAATCACACAATCAAGGTCACAGAATGACGATCACACAATCACCATCACACAATCACGACCACACAATCACGATCACACAATCACGCTCACACAATCACGATCACACAATCACGTTCACACAATCACAAACACACAGTCGCGATCACACGATCACGATCACACAATCACGATCACACAGTCACGATCACACAATCACAATCACACAATCACGATCACACAATCACCATCACACAATCACGATCACACAATCACGATCACACAATCACGATCACACTATCACGATCACACAATCACAGTCACACAATCGCAATCACAATCACGATCACACAGTCACGATCACACAATCACGATCACACGATCACGATCACACAATCACAATCACACAATCGTTATCACACAATCACGATCACACAATCACCATCACACAATCAAGGCCACACAATGACGATCACACAATCACCATCACACAATCACAATCACACAATCACAATCACACAATCACAATCACACAATCACAATCACACAATCACAATCACACAATCACAATCACACAATCACAATCACACAATCACAATCACACAATCACAATCACACAATCACAATCACACAATCACAATCACACAATCACAATCACACAATCACAATCACACAATCACAATCACACAATCACAATCACTCAATCACAATCACACAATCACAATCACACAATCACAATCACACAATCACAATCACACAATCACAATCACACAATCACAATCACACAATCACAATCACACAATCACAATCACACAATCACAATCTCACAATCACAATCACACAATCACAATCACACAATCACAATCACACAATCACAATCACACAATCACAATCACACAATCACAATCACACAATCACAATCACACAATCACAATCACACAATCACAATCACACAATCACAATCACACAATCACAATCACACAATCACAATCACACAATCACAATCACACAATCACAATCACACAATCACAATCACACAATCACAATCACACAATCACAATCACACAATCACAATCACACAATCACAATCACACAATCACAATCACACAATCAGAATCACACAATCACAATCACACAATCACAATCACACAATCACAATCACACAATCACGATCACACAATCACCATCACACAATCACGATCACACAATCACGATCACACAGTCACGATCACACTATCACGATCACACAATCACAGTCACACAATCACAATCACACAATCACAATCACAATCACGATCACACAGTCACGATCACACAGTCACGATCACACAATCACGATCACACGATCACGATCACACAATGACGATCACACAATCACCATCACACAATCACAATCACACAATCACGATCACACAATCACGATCACACAATCACGATCACATAATCACGATCACACAATCACGATCACACAATCACCATCACACAATCACGATCACACAATCACGATCACACAATCACGATCACACAATCACCATCACACAATCACAATCACACAATCAAGGTCACAGAATGACGATCACACAATCACCATCACACAATCACGACCACACAATCACGATCACACAATCACGCTCACACAATCACGATCACACAATCACGTTCACACAATCACAAACACACAGTCGCGATCACACGATCACGATCACACAATCACGATCACACAGTCACGATCACACAATCACAATCACACAATCACGATCACACAATCACCATCACACAATCACGATCACACAATCACGATCACACTATCACGATCACACAATCACGATCACACAATCACGATCACACAATCACGATCACACAATCACGATCACACAATCACGATCACACAATCACGATCACACAATCACGATCACACAATCACAATCACACAATCGTTATCACACAATCACGATCACACAATCACCATCACACAATCACCATCACACAATCACGATCACACAATCGCGATCACACAATCGCGATCACGCAATCACAATCACGCAATCACAATCACACAATCACAATCACACAATCACAATCATACAATCACAATCACACAATCACAATCTCACAATCACAATCACACAATCACAATCACACAATCACAATCACACAATCACAATCACACAATCACAATCACACAATCACAATCACACAATCACAATCCCACAATCACAATCCCACAATCACAATCCCACAATCACACAATCACACAGTCACAATCCCACAATCACGATCACACAATCACGATCACACAATCACAATCACACAATCACAATCACACTGTCACGATCCCACAATCACGATCACACAATTACGATCACACAGTCACGATCACACGATCACGATCACACAATAACAATCACACAATCACAATCACACAATCACGAGCACACAATCACGATCACACAATCACCATCACACAATCACGATCACACAATCACGATCACACAATCACAATCACACAATCACGATCACACAATCACTATCACACAATCACAATCACACAATCACAAACACACAGTCGCGATCACACGACCACGATCACACGATCACGATCACACAATCACAGTCACACAATCAAGGTCACACAATGACGATCACACCATCACCATCACACAATCACGACCACACAATCACGATCACACAATCACGATCACACAATCACGTTCACACAATCACAAACACACAGTCGCGATCACTCGATCACGATCACACAATCACGATCACACAGTCAAGATCAAACAACCACAATCACACAATCACAATATCACAATCGCAATCACACAATCACAATAACACAATCAGACAATCACACAATCACACAATCACGATCACACTATCACGATCACACAATCACGATAACACAATCACGATCACACAATCACGATCACACAATCACGATCACACAATCACAATCACGCAATCACAATCACACAATCACAATGACACAATCACAATCATGCAATCACAATCACACAATCACAATCTCACAATCACAATCACACAATCACAATCACACAATCACAATCACACAATCACAATCACACAATCACAATCACACAATCACAATCACACAATCACAATCACACAATCACAATCACACAATCACAATCACACAATCACAATCACACAATCACAATCACACAATCACAATCACACAATCACAATCACACAATCACAATCACACAATCACAATCACACAATCACAATCACACAATCACAATCACACAATCACAATCACACAATCACAATCACACAATCACAATCACACAATCACAATCACACAATCACAATCACACAATCACAATCACACAATCACAATCACACAATCACAATCACACAATCACAATCACACAATCACAATCACACAATCACAATCACACAATCACAATCACACAATCACAATCACACAATCAGACAATCACACAGTCACACAATCACGATCACACAATCACGATCACACAATCACGATCACACAATCACGATCACACAGTCGCGATCACACAATCACGATGACACAATCACGATCACACAATCACAATCACACAATCACAATCACACAATCAAAATCACACAACCACAATCACACAATCAAGGTCACACAATGACGATCACACAATCACCATCACACAATCACGATCACACAATCACAATCACACAATCACGATCACACAATCACGATCACTCAATCACAATCACACAATCACAAACATACAGTCGCGATCACACGATCACGCTCACACGATCACGATCACACGATCACGATCACACGATCACGATCACACGATCACGATCGCACGATCACGATCGCACGATCACGATCACACGATCACGATCACACGATCACGATCACACGATCACGATCACACAGTCACAATCACACAATCAACGCCACACAATGACGATCACACAATCACCATCACACAATCTCGACCACACAATCACGATCACACAATCACAATCACACAATCACAATCACAATCACACAATCACTATCACACAATCACAATCACGATCTCGATCACACAATCACAATCACACAATCACACAATCACAATCCCACAATCACAATCACACAATCACAGTCACACAATCACAATCACACAATCACAATCACACAATCACAATCACACAATCACAGTCGCACAATCACAGTCACACAATCACAATCACACAATCACGATTACACAAACACGATCACACAATCACGATCACACAATCACGATCACACAATCACTATCACACAATCACACAATCACACAATCACACAGTCACAATCACACAATCACGATCACACAATCACAATCACACAATCACAATCACACAATCACGATCACACAATCAGAATCACAATCACAATCACAATCACACAATCACACAATCACAATCCCACAATCACAATCACACAATCACAGTCACACAATCACAATCACACAATCACACAGTCACAATCCCACAATCACGATCACACAATCACGATCGCACAGTCACGATCACACGATCACGATCACACAATCACAATCACGCAATCACAATCACACAATCACAATCACACAATCACAATCACACAATCACGATCACACAATCACCATCACACACTCACCATCACACAATCACGATCACACAATCACGATCACACAATCACGATCACACAATCACGATCACACAATCACGACCACACAATCACGATCACACAACCACGATCACACAATCGCTATCACACAATCGCTATCACACAATCACGATCGCACAATCACGATCACACAATCACGATCACAATATCACAATCACACAGTCACACAATCACAATCACAATCACAATCACAATCACGATCACAGAATCATAATCACACACTCACACAATCACAATCACAATCACAATCGCAATCACAATCACAATCACAATCACAATCACAATCACAATCACAATCACAATCACAATCACAATCACAATCACAATCACAATCACAATCACAATCACAATCACAATCACAATCACAATCACAATCACAATCACAATCACAATCACAATCACAATCACAATCTCAATCACAATCACAATCACAATCACAATCACAATCACAATCACAATCACAATCACAATCACAATCACAATCACAATCACAATCACAATCACAATCACAATCACAATCACAATCACAATCACAATCACAATCACAATCACAATCACACAATCACATCACACAATCACGATCACACAATCACGATCACACAATCACGATCACACAATCACGATCACACAATCACGATCACACAATCACGATCACACAATCACGATCACACAATCACGATCACACAATCACGATCACACAATCACGGTCACACAATCACGATCACACAATCACGATCACACAATCACAATCACACAATCACGATCACACAATCACGATCACACAATCACGATCACACAATCACGATCACACAATCACGATCACACTATCACGATCACACAATCACGGTCACACAATCACGATCACACAATCACGATCCCACAATCACTATCACAAAATCACAATCACACAGTCACACAATCACAATCACAATCAGACAATCACAAACACACAATCACGATCACACAATCACGATCACACAATCACAAACACACAGTCGCGATCACACGATCACGATCACACGATCACGATCACACAATCACAATCCCACAATCAAGGCCACACAATGACGATCACACAATCACCATCACACAATCTCGACCACACAATCACGATCACACAATCACGATCACACAATCACGATCACACAATCACGATCACACAATCACGTTCACACAATAACAAACACACAGTCGCGATCACTCGATCACGATCACACAATCACGATCACACAGTCACGATCACACAATCACAATCACACAATCACGATCACACAATCACGATCACATAATCACGATCACACAATCACGATCACACAATCACCATCACACAATCACGATCACACAATCACGATCACACAATCACGATCACACAATCACGATCACGCAATCACAATCACGCAATCACAATCACGCAATCACAATCACGCAATCACAATCACGCAATCACAATCACACAATCACAATCACACAATCACAATCACACAATCACAATCACAAAATCACAATCACACAATCACAATCACACAATCACAATCACACAATCACAATCACACAATCACAATCACACAATCACAATCACACAATCACAATCACACAATCACAATCACACAATCACAATCACACAATCACAATCACACAATCACAATCACACAATCACAATCACACAATCACAATCACACAATCACAATCACACAATCACAATCACACAATCACAATCACACAATCACAATCACACAATCACAATCACACAACAACAATCACACAATCACAATCACACAATCACAATCACACAATCACAATCACACAATCACAATCACACAATCACAATCACACAATCACAATCACACAATCACAATCACGATCTCGATCACACAATCACAATCACACAATCACACAATCACAATCCCACAATCACAATCACACAATCACAGTCACACAATCACAATCACACAATCACAATCACACAATCACAGTCACACAATCACAGTCACACAATCACAATCACACAATCACAATTACACAAACACTATCACACAATCACGATCACGCAATCACGATCACACAATCACTATCACACAATCACACAATCACACAATCACACAATCACACAATCACACAGTCACAATCACACAATCACGATCACACAATCACAATCACACAATCACAATCACACAATCACGATCACACAATCACAATCACGCAGTCACACTATCACAATCACAATCACAATCACAATCACAATCACAATCACACAATCACACAATCACAATCCCACAATCACAATCACACAATCACAATCACACAATCACAGTCACACAATCACAATCACACAATCACAATTACACAAACACTATCACACAATCACGATCACGCAATCACGATCACACAATCACTATCACACAATCACACAATCACACAATCACACAATCACACAATCACACAGTCACAATCACACAATCACGATCACACAATCACAATCACACAATCACAATCACACAATCACGATCACACAATCACAATCACGCAGTCACACTATCAAAATCACAATCACAATCACAATCACAATCACAATCACACAATCACACAATCACAATCCCACAATCACAATCACACAATCACAATCACACAATCACAGTCACACAATCACAATCACACAATCACACAGTCACAATCCCACAATCACGATCACACAATCACGATCGCACAGTCACGATCACACGATCACAATCACACAATCACAATCACACAATCACGATCACACAATCACAATCACACAATCACTATCACACAATCACACAATCACACAGTCACAATCCCACAATCACGATCACACAATCACAATCACACAATCACAATCACACAATCACGATCACACAATCACAATCACGCAGTCACACAGGCACAATCCCACAATCACGATCACACAATCACGATCGCACGATCACGATCACACAATCACAATCACACAATCACAATCACACAATCACAATCACACAATCACGATCACACAATCACCATCACACACTCACCATCACACAATCACGATCACACAATCACGATCACACAATCACGATCACACTATCACGATCACACAATCACAGTCACACAATCACAATCACACAATCACAATCACAATCACGATCACACAGTCACGATCACACGATCACGATCACACGATCACGATCACACAATCACGATCACACAATCACGATCACACAATCGCTATCACACAATCGCTATCACACAATCACAATCACACAATCACGATCACACAATCACCATCACACAATCACCATCACACAATCACGATCACACAATCACGATCACACAATCACGATCAGACTATCACGATCACACAATCACAGTCACACAATCACAATCACACAATCACAATCACACAGTCACACAATCACAATCACAATCAGACAATCACAAACACACAATCTCGATCACACAATCACGATCACACAATCACGATCACACAATCACGATCACACAATCACGATCACACAATCACGATCACACAATCACAAACACACAGTCGCGATCACACGATCACGATCACACGATCACGATCACACGATCACGATCACACGATCACGATCACACGATCACGATCACACAATCACAATCCCACAATCAAGGCCACACAATGACGATCACACAATCTCGACCACACAATCACGATCACACAATCACGATCACACAATCACGTTCACACAATAACAAACACACAGTCGCGATCACTCGATCACGATCACACAATCACGATCACACAGTCACGATCACACAATCACAATCACACAATCACGATCACACAATCACGATCACACAATCTCGATCACACAATCACGATCACACAATCACGATCACACAATCACGATCACACAATCACAAACACACAGTCGCGATCAGACGATCACGATCACACGATCACGATCACACGATCACGATCACACGATCACGATCACACGATCACGATCACACAATCACAATCCCACAATCAAGGCCACACAATGACGATCACACAATCTCGACCACACAATCACGATCACACAATCACAATCACACAATCGTTATCACACAATCACGATCACACAATCACCATCACACAATCAAGGCCACACAATGACGATCACACAATCACCATCACACAATCACAATCACACAATCACAATCACACAATCACAATCACACAATCACAATCACACAATCACAATCACACAATCACAATCACACAATCACAATCACACAATCACAATCACACAATCACAATCACACAATCACAATCACACAATCACAATCACACAATCACAATCACACAATCACAATCACACAATCACAATCACTCAATCACAATCACACAATCACAATCACACAATCACAATCACACAATCACAATCACACAATCACAATCAAACAATCACAATCACACAATCACAATCACACAATCACAATCACACAATCACAATCTCACAATCACAATCGCACAATCACAATCGCACAATCACAATCGCACAATCACAATCGCACAATCACAATCGCACAATCACAATCACACAATCACAATCACACAATCACAATCACACAATCACAATCACACAATCACAATCACACAATCACAATCACACAATCACAATCACACAATCACAATCACACAATCACAATCACACAATCACAATCACACAATCACAATCACACAATCACAATCACACAATCACAATCACACAATCACAATCACACAATCACAATCACACAATCACAATCACACAATCACAATCACACAATCACAATCACACAATCACAATCACACAATCACAATCACACAATCACAATCACACAATCACAATCACACAATCACAATCACACAATCACAATCACACAATCACAATCACACAATCACAATCACACAATCACAATCACACAATCACAATCACGATCTCGATCACAATCACACAATCACAGTCACACAATCACAATCACACAATCACAATCACACAATCACAATCACACAATCACAGTCACACAATCACAGTCACACAATCACAATCACACAATCACAATTACACAAACACTATCACACAATCACGATCACGCAATCACGATCACACAATCACTATCACACAATCACACAATCACACAATCACACAGTCACAATCACACAATCACGATCACACAATCACAATCACACAATGACAATCACACAATCACGATCACACAATCACAATCACGCAGTCACACTATCACAATCACAATCACAATCACAATCACAATCACAATCACAATCACACAATCACACAATCACAATCCCACAATCACAATCACACAATCACAGTCACACAATCACAATCACACAATCACACAGTCACAATCCCACAATCACGATCACACAATCACGATCGCACAGTCACGATCACACGATCACGATCACACAATCACAATCACACAATCACAATCACACAATCACAATCACACAATCAGAGTCACACAATCACAGTCACACAATCACAATCACACAATCACAATTACACAAACACAATCACACAATCACGATCACACAATCACGATCACACAATCACTATCACACAATCACACAATCACACAGTCACAATCCCACAATCACGATCACACAATCACAATCACACAATCACAATCACACAATCACGATCACACAATCACAATCACGCAGTCACACAGGCACAATCCCACAATCACGATCACACAATCACGATCGCACAGTCACGATCACACGATCACGATCACACAATCACAATCACACAATCACAGTCACACAATCACAATCACACAATCACAATCACAATCACGATCACACAGTCACGATCACACGATCACGATCACACGATCACGATCACACAATCACGATCACACAATCACGATCACACAATCGCTATCACACAATCGCTATCACACAATCACAATCACACAATCACGATCACACAATCACCATCACACAATCACCATCACACAATCACGATCACACAATCACGATCACACAATCACGATCACACAATCACCATCACACAATCACAATCACACAATCAAGGTCACAGAATGACGATCACACAATCACCATCACACAATCACGACCACACAATCACGATCACACAATCACGCTCACACAATCACGATCACACAATCACGTTCACACAATCACAAACACACAGTCGCGATCACACGATCACGATCACACAATCACGATCACACAGTCACGATCACACAATCACAATCACACAGTCACGATCACACAATCACCATCACACAATCACGATCACACAATCACGATCACACAGTCACGATCACACTATCACGATCACACAATCACAGTCACACAATCACAATCACACAATCACAATCACAATCACGATCACACAGTCACGATCACACAGTCACGATCACACAATCACAATCACACAATCACGATCACACAATCACGATCACATAATCACGATCACACAATCACGATCACACAATCACCATCACACAATCACGATCACACAATCACGATCACACAATCACGATCACACAATCACGATCACACAATCACCATCACACAATCACAATCACACAATCAAGGTCACAGAATGACGATCACACAATCACCATCACACAATCACGACCACACAATCACGATCACACAATCACGCTCACACAATCACGATCACACAATCACGTTCACACAATCACAAACACACAGTCGCGACCACACGATCACGATCACACAATCACGATCACACAGTCACGATCACACAATCACAATCACACAATCACGATCACACAATCACCATCACACAATCACGATCACACAATCACGATCACACAATCACGATCACACTATCACGATCACACAATCACAGTCACACAATCGCAATCACAATCACGATCACACAGTCACGATCACACAATCACGATCACACGATCACGATCACACAATCACAATCACACAATCGTTATCACACAATCACGATCACACAATCACCATCACACAATCAAGGCCACACAATGACGATCACACAATCACCATCACACAATCACAATCACACAATCACAATCACACAATCACAATCACACAATCACAATCACACAATCACAATCACACAATCACAATCACACAATCACAATCACACAATCACAATCACACAATCACAATCACACAATCACAATCACACAATCACAATCACACAATCACAATCACACAATCACAATCACACAATCACAATCACACAATCACAATCACTCAATCACAATCACACAATCACAATCACACAATCACAATCACACAATCACAATCACACAATCACAATCACACAATCACAATCACACAATCACAATCACACAATCACAATCACACAATCACAATCACACAATCACAATCTCACAATCACAATCACACAATCACAATCACACAATCACAATCACACAATCACAATCACACAATCACAATCACACAATCACAATCACACAATCACAATCACACAATCACAATCACACAATCACAATCACACAATCACAATCACACAATCACAATCACACAATCACAATCACACAATCACAATCACACAATCACAATCACACAATCACAATCACACAATCACAATCACACAATCACAATCACACAATCACAATCACACAATCACAATCACACAATCACAATCACACAATCACAATCACACAATCACAATCACACAATCACAATCACACAATCACAATCACACAATCACAATCACACAATCACAATCACACAATCACAATCACACAATCACAATCACACAATCACAATCACACAATCACAATCACACAATCACGATCACACAATCACAATCACACAATCACAATCACACAATCACAATCACACAATCACAATCACGATCTCGATCACAATCACACAATCACAGTCACACAATCACAATCACACAATCACAATCACACAATCACAATCACACAATCACAGTCACACAATCACAGTCACACAATCACAATCACACAATCACAATTACACAAACACTATCACACAATCACGATCACGCAATCACGATCACACAATCTCGATCACACAATCACGATCACACAATCACGATCACACAATCACGATCACACAATCACGATCACACAATCACAAACACACAGTCGCGATCACACGATCACGATCACACGATCACGATCACACGATCACGATCACACGATCACGATCACACAATCACAATCCCACAATCAAGGCCACACAATGACGATCACACAATCTCGACCACACAATCACGATCACACAATCACAATCACACAATCGTTATCACACAATCACGATCACACAATCACCATCACACAATCAAGGCCACACAATGACGATCACACAATCACCATCACACAATCACAATCACACAATCACAATCACACAATCACAATCACACAATCACAATCACACAATCACAATCACACAATCACAATCACACAATCACAATCACACAATCACAATCACACAATCACAATCACACAATCACAATCACACAATCACAATCACACAATCACAATCACACAATCACAATCACTCAATCACAATCACACAATCACAATCACACAATCACAATCACACAATCACAATCACACAATCACAATCACACAATCACAATCACACAATCACAATCACACAATCACAATCACACAATCACAATCACACAATCACAATCTCACAATCACAGTCGCACAATCACAGTCGCACAATCACAATCGCACAATCACAATCGCACAATCACAATCGCACAATCACAATCACACAATCACAATCACACAATCACAATCACACAATCACAATCACACAATCACAATCACACAATCACAATCACACAATCACAATCACACAATCACGATCACACAATCACGATCACACAATCACGATCACACAATCACAATCACACAATCACAATCACACAATCACAATCACACAATCACAATCACACAATCACAATCACACAATCACAATCACACAATCACAATCACACAATCACAATCACACAATCACAATCACACAATCACAATCACACAATCACAATCACACAATCACAATCACACAATCACAATCACACAATCACAATCACACAATCACAATCACACAATCACAATCACACAATCACAATCACACAATCACAATCACACAATCACAATCACACAATCACAATCACACAATCACAATCACACAATCACAATCACACAATCACAATCACACAATCACAATCACACAATCACAATCACACAATCACAATCACACAATCACAATCACACAATCACAATCACACAATCACAATCACGATCTCGATCACAATCACACAATCACAGTCACACAATCACAATCACACAATCACAATCACACAATCACAATCACACAATCACAGTCACACAATCACAGTCACACAATCACAATCACACAATCACAATTTCACAAACACTATCACACAATCACGATCACGCAATCACGATCACACAATCACTATCACACAATCACACAATCACACAATCACACAGTCACAATCACACAATCACGATCACACAATCACAATCACACAATGACAATCACACAATCACGATCACACAATCACAATCACGCAGTCACACTATCACAATCACAATCACAATCACAATCACAATCACAATCACAATCACAATCACAATCACACAATCACACAATCACAATCCCACAATCACAATCACACAATCACAGTCACACAATCACAATCACACAATCACACAGTCACAATCCCACAATCACGATCACACAATCACGATCGCACAGTCACGATCACACGATCACGATCACACAATCACAATCACACAATCACAATCACACAATCACAATCACACAATCAGAGTCACACAATCACAGTCACACAATCACAATCACACAATCACAATTACACAAACACAATCACACAATCACGATCACACAATCACGATCACACAATCACGATCACACAATCACTATCACACAATCACACAATCACACAGTCACAATCCCACAATCACGATCACACAATCACAATCACACAATCACAATCACACAATCACAATCACACAATCACAATCACGCAGTCACACAGGCACAATCCCACAATCACGATCACACAATCACGATCGCACAGTCACGATCACACGATCACGATCACACAATCACAATCACACAATCACAGTCACACAATCACAATCACACAATCACAATCACAATCACGATCACACAGTCACGATCACACGATCACGATCACACGATCACGATCACACAATCACGATCACACAATCACGATCACACAATCGCTATCACACAATCGCTATCACACAATCACAATCACACAATCACGATCACACAATCACCATCACACAATCACCATCACACAATCACGATCACACAATCACGATCACACAATCACGATCACACAATCACCATCACACAATCACAATCACACAATCAAGGTCACAGAATGACGATCACACAATCACCATCACACAATCACGACCACACAATCACGATCACACAATCACGCTCACACAATCACGATCACACAATCACGTTCACACAATCACAAACACACAGTCGCGATCACACGATCACGATCACACAATCACGATCACACAGTCACGATCACACAATCACAATCACACAATCACGATCACACAATCACCATCACACAATCACGATCACACAATCACGATCACACAGTCACGATCACACTATCACGATCACACAATCACAGTCACACAATCACAATCACACAATCACAATCACAATCACGATCACACAGTCACGATCACACAGTCACGATCACACAATCACAATCACACAATCACGATCACACAATCACGATCACATAATCACGATCACACAATCACGATCACACAATCACCATCACACAATCACGATCACACAATCACGATCACACAATCACGATCACACAATCACCATCACACAATCACAATCACACAATCAAGGTCACAGAATGACGATCACACAATCACCATCACACAATCACGACCACACAATCACGATCACACAATCACGCTCACACAATCACGATCACACAATCAGGTTCACACAATCACAAACACACAGTCGCGATCACACGATCACGATCACACAATCACGATCACACAGTCACGATCACACAATCACAATCACACAATCACGATCACACAATCACCATCACACAATCACGATCACACAATCACGATCACACAATCACGATCACACTATCACGATCACACAATCACAGTCACACAATCGCAATCACAATCACGATCACACAGTCACGATCACACAATCACGATCACACGATCACGATCACACAATCACAATCACACAATCGTTATCACACAATCACGATCACACAATCACCATCACACAATCAAGGCCACACAATGACGATCACACAATCACCATCACACAATCACAATCACACAATCACAATCACACAATCACAATCACACAATCACAATCACACAATCACAATCACACAATCACAATCACACAATCACAATCACACAATCACAATCACACAATCACAATCACACAATCACAATCACACAATCACAATCACACAATCACAATCACACAATCACAATCACACAATCACAATCACTCAATCACAATCACACAATCACAATCACACAATCACAATCACACAATCACAATCACACAATCACAATCACACAATCACAATCACACAATCACAATCACACAATCACAATCACACAATCACAATCTCACAATCACAATCACACAATCACAATCACACAATCACAATCACACAATCACAATCACACAATCACAATCACACAATCACAATCACACAATCACAATCACACAATCACAATCACACAATCACAATCACACAATCACAATCACACAATCACAATCACACAATCACAATCACACAATCACAATCACACAATCACAATCACACAATCACAATCACACAATCACAATCACACAATCACAATCACACAATCACAATCACACAATCACAATCACACAATCACAATCACACAATCACAATCACACAATCACAATCACACAATCACAATCACACAATCACAATCACACAATCACAATCACACAATCACAATCACACAATCACAATCACACAATCACAATCACACAATCACAATCACACAATCACAATCACACAATCACAATCACACAATCACAATCACACAATCACAATCACACAATCACAATCACACAATCACAATCACACAATCACAATCACACAATCACAATCACACAATCACAATCACACAATCACAATCACACAATCACAATCACACAATCACAATCACACAATCACAATCACACAATCACAATCACACAATCACAATCACACAATCACAATCACACAATCACAATCACACAATCACAATCACACAATCACAATCACACAATCACAATCACGATCTCGATCACAATCACACAATCACAGTCACACAATCACAATCACACAATCACAATCACACAATCACAATCACACAATCACAGTCACACAATCACAGTCACACAATCACAATCACACAATCACAATTACACAAACACTATCACACAATCACGATCACGCAATCACGATCACACAATCACTATCACACAATCACACAATCACACAATCACACAGTCACAATCACACAATCACGATCACACAATCACAATCACACAATCACAATCACACAATCACGATCACACAATCACAATCACGCAGTCACACTATCACAATCACAATCACAATCACAATCACAATCACACAATCACACAATCACAATCCCACAATCACAATCACACAATCACAGTCACACAATCACAATCACACAATCACACAGTCACAATCCCACAATCACGATCACACAATCACGATCGCACAGTCACGATCACACGATCACGATCACACAATCACAATCACACAATCACAATCACACAATCACAATCACACAATCACGATCACACAATCACCATCACACACTCACCATCACACAATCACGATCACACAATCACGATCACACAATCACGATCACACTATCACGATCACACAATCACAGTCACACAATCACAATCACACAATCACAATCACAATCACGATCACACAGTCACGATCACACGATCACGATCACACGATCACGATCACACAATCACGATCACACAATCACGATCACAAAATCGCTATCACACAATCGCTATCACACAATCACAATCACACAGTCACGACCACACGATCACGATCACACGATCATGATCACACAATCACAATCACACAATCACGATCACAAAAACACGATCACACAATCACGATCACACAACCACGATCACACAATCGCTATCACACAATCGCTATCACACAATCACGATCGCACAATCACGATCACACAATCACGATCACAATATCACAATCACACAGTCACACAATCACAATCACAATCACAATCACAATCACGATCACAGAATCACAATCACACAGTCACACAATCACAATCACAATCACAATCGCAATCACAATCACAATCACAATCACAATCACAATCACAATCACAATCACAATCACAATCACAATCACAATCACAATCACAATCACAATCACAATCACAATCACAATCACAATCACAATCACAATCACAATCACAATCACAATCACAATCACAATCACAATCACAATCTCAATCACACAATCACATCACACAATCACGATCACACAATCACGATCACACAATCACGATCACACAATCACGATCACACAATCACGATCACACAATCACGATCACACAATCACGATCACACAATCACGATCACACAATCACGATCACACAATCACGATCACACAAACACGATCACACAATCACGATCACACAATCACGGTCACACAATCACGATCACACAATCACGATCACACAATCACTATCACAAAATCACAATCACACAGTTACAAAATCACAATCACAATCAGACAATCACAAACACACAATCACGATCACACAATCACGATCACACAATCACGATCACACAATCACCATCACACAATCACGATCACACAATCACGATCACACAATCACGATCACACAATCAAGGTCACAGAATGACGATCACACAATCACCATCACACAATCACGACCACACAATCACGATCACACAATCACGCTCACACAATCACGATCACTCAATCACGATCACACAATCACGCTCACACAATCACGATCACACAATCACGTTCACACAATCACAAACACACAATCACGATCAGACAATCACGTTCACACAATAACAAACAC
This sequence comes from Megachile rotundata, assembly GCF_050947335.1. Taxonomy (NCBI): domain Eukaryota; kingdom Metazoa; phylum Arthropoda; class Insecta; order Hymenoptera; family Megachilidae; genus Megachile; species Megachile rotundata. The sequence continues at coordinate 1,292,043 of NC_134993.1, forward strand.
ACAGTCGCGATCACTCGATCACGATCACACAATCACGATCACACAGTCACGATCACACAATCACAATCACACAATCACCATCACACAATCACGATCACACAATCACGATCACACAATCACGATCACACAATCACGATCACACAAACACGATCACACAATCACGATCACACAATCACGATCACACAATCACAGTCACACAATCACGATCACACACTCCCAATCACACAATCACAATCACACAATCACAATCACAAAATCACGATCACACAATCACGATCACACAACCACGATCACACAATCACGATCACACAATCACGATCACACTATCACGATCACACAATCACGATCACACAATCACGATCACACAATCACTATCACAAAATCACAATCACACAGTCACACAATCACAATCACAATCAGACAATCACAAACACACAATCACGATCACACAATCACGATCACACAATCACGATAACACAATCACAAACACACAGTCGCGATCACACGATCACGATCACACGATCACGATCACACGATCACGATCACACAATCACAATCCCACAATCAAGGCCACACAATGACGATCACACAATCACCATCACACAATCTCGACCACACAATCACGATCACACAATCACGATCAGACAATCACGTTCACACAATAACAAACACACAGTCGCGATCACTCGATCACGATCACACAATCACGATCACACAGTCACGATCACACAATCACAATCACACAATCACGATCACACAATCACGATCACATAATCACGATCACACAATCACGATCACACAATCACCATCACACAATCACGATCACACAATCACGATCACACAATCACGATCACACAATCACCATCACACAATCACAATCACACAATCAAGGTCACAGAATGACGATCACACAATCACCATCACACAATCACGACCACACAATCACGATCACACAATCACGCTCACACAATCACGATCACACAATCACGTTCACACAATCACAAACACACAGTCGCGATCACACGATCACGATCACACAATCACGATCACACAGTCACGATCACACAATCACGATCACACAATCACGATCACACAAACACGATCACACAATCACGATCACACAATCACGATCACACAATCACAGTCACACAATCACGATCACACACTCCCAATCACACAATCACAATCACACAATCACAATCACACAATCACGATCACACAATCACGATCACACAACCACGATCACACAATCACGATCACACAATCACGATCACACTATCACGATCACACAATCACGGTCACACAATCACGATCACACAATCACGATCACACAATCACTATCACAAAATCACAATCACACAGTCACACAATCACAATCACAATCAGACAATCACAAACACACAATCACGATCACACAATCACGATCACACAATCACGATAACACAATCACAAACACACAGTCGCGATCACACGATCACGATCACACGATCACGATCACACGATCACGATCACACAATCACAATCCCACAATCAAGGCCACACAATGACGATCACACAATCACCATCACACAATCTCGACCACACAATCACGATCACACAATCACGATCAGACAATCACGTTCACACAATAACAAACACACAGTCGCGATCACTCGATCACGATCACACAATCACGATCACACAGTCACGATCACACAATCACAATCACACAATCACGATCACACAATCACGATCACATAATCACGATCACACAATCACGATCACACAATCACCATCACACAATCACGATCACACAATCACGATCACACAATCACGATCACACAATCACCATCACACAATCACAATCACACAATCAAGGTCACAGAATGACGATCACACAATCACCATCACACAATCACGACCACACAATCACGATCACACAATCACGCTCACACAATCACGATCACACAATCACGTTCACACAATCACAAACACACAGTCGCGATCACACGATCACGATCACACAATCACGATCACACAGTCACGATCACACAATCACAATCACACAATCACGATCACACAATCACCATCACACAATCACGATCACACAATCACGATCACACAATCACGATCACACTATCACGATCACACAATCACAGTCACACAATCACAATCACACAATCACAATCACAATCACGGTCACACAGTCACGATTACACAATCACGATCACACGATCACGATCACACAATCACAATCACACAATCGTTATCACACAATCACGATCACACAATCACCATCACACAATCAAGGCCACGCAATGACGATCACACAATCACAATCACACAATCACAATCACACAATCACAATCACACAATCACAATCACACAATCACAATCCCACAATCACAATCACACAATCACAATCACACAATCACAATCACACAATCACAATCACACAATCACAATCACACAATCACAATCACACAATCACAATCACACAATCACAATCACACAATCACAATCACACAATCACAATCACTCAATCACAATCACACAATCACAATCACACAATCACAATCACACAATCACAATCACACAATCACAATCACACAATCACAATCACACAATCACAATCACACAATCACAATCACACAATCACAATCACACAATCACAATCACACAATCACAATCTCACAATCACAATCACACAATCAAAATCACACAATCACAATCACACAATCACAATCACACAATCACAATCACACAATCACAATCACACAATCACAATCACACAATCACAATCACACAATCACAATCACACAATCACAATCACACAATCACAATCACACAATCACAATCACACAATCACAATCACACAATCACAATCACACAATCACAATCACACAATCACAATCACACAATCACAATCACACAATCACAATCACACAATCACAATCACACAATCACAATCACACAATCACAATCACACAATCACAATCACACAATCACAATCACACAATCACAATCACACAATCACAATCACACAATCACAATCACACAATCACAATCACACAATCACAATCACACAATCACAATCACACAATCACAATCACACAATCACAATCACACAATCACAATCACACAATCACAATCACACAATCACAATCACACAATCACAATCACACAATCACAATCACACAATCACAATCACACAATCACAATCACACAATCACAATCACACAATCACAATCACACAATCACAATCACACAATCACAATCACACAATCACAATCACACAATCACAATCACACAATCACAATCACACAATCACAATCACACAATCACAATCACACAATCACAATCACACAATCACAATCACACAATCACAATCACACAATCACAATCACACAATCACAATCACACAATCACAATCACACAATCACAATCACACAATCACAATCACACAATCACAATCACACAATCACAATCACACAATCACAATCACACAATCACAATCACACAATCACAATCACACAATCACAATCACACAATCACAATCACACAATCACAATCACACAATCACAATCACACAATCACAATCACACAATCACAATCACACAATCACAATCACACAATCACAATCACACAATCACAATCACACAATCACAATCACACAATCACAATCACACAATCACAATCACACAATCACAATCACACAATCACAATCACACAATCACAATCACACAATCACAATCACACAATCACAATCACACAATCACAATCACACAATCACAATCACACAATCACAATCACACAATCACAATCACACAATCACAATCACACAATCACAATCACACAATCACAATCACACAATCACAATCACACAATCACAGTCACACAATCACAATCACACAATCACAATCACACAATCACAATCACACAATCACAATCACACAATCACAATCACACAATCACAATCACACAATCACAATCACACAATCACAATCACACAATCACAATCACACAATCACAATCACACAATCACAATCACACAATCACAATCACACAATCACAATCACACAATCACAATCACACAATCACAATCACACAATCACAATCACACAATCACAATCACACAATCACAATCACACAATCACAATCACACAATCACAATCACACAATCACAATCACACAATCACAATCACACAATCACAATCACACAATCACAATCACACAATCACAATCACACAATCACAATCACACAATCACAATCACACAATCACAATCACACAATCACAATCACACAATCACAATCACACAATCACAATCACACAATCACAATCACACAATCACAATCACACAATCACAATCACACAATCACAATCACACAATCACAATCACACAATCACAATCACACAATCACAATCACACAATCACAATCACACAATCACAATCACACAATCACAATCACACAATCACAAAATCACACAGTCACAATCCCACAATCACGATCACACAATCACAATCACACAATCACGATCACACAATCACAATCACGCAGTCACACAGTCACAATCCCACAATCACGATCACACAATCACGATCGCACAGTCACGATCACACGATCACGATCACACAATCACAATCACACAATCACAATCACACAATCACAATCACACAATCACGATCACACAATCACCATCACACACTCACCATCACACAATCACGATCACACAATCACGATCACACAATCACGATCACACTATCACGATCACACAATCACAGTCACACAATCACAATCACACAAACACAATCACAATCACGATCACACAGTCACGATCACACGATCACGATCACACGATCACGATCACACAATCACGATCACACAATCACGATCACACAATCACGATCACACAAACACGATCACACAATCACGATCACACAATCACGATCACACAATCACGATCACACAATCACGATCACACAATCACGATCACACAAACACGATCACAAAATCACGATCACACAATCACGATCACACAATCACAGTCACACAATCACGATCACACACTCCCAATCACACAATCACAATCGCACAATCACAATCACACAATCACGATCACACAATCACGATCACACAATCACGATCACACAATCACGATCACACAATCACGATCACACTATCACGATCACACAATCACGGTCACACAATCACGATCACACAATCATGATCACACAATCACTATCACAAAATCACAATCACACAGACACACAATCACAATCACAATCAGACAATCACAAACACACAATCACGATCACACAATCACGACCACACAATCACGATCACACAATCACAAACACACAGTCGCGATCACACGATCACGATCACACGATCACGATCACACAATCACAATCACACAATCAAGGTCACACAATGACGATCACACCATCACCATCACACAATCACGACCACACAATCACGATCACACAATCGCGATCACACAATCACGATCACAATATCGCAATCACGCAGTCACACAATCACAATCACAATAACAATCACAATCACAATCACAATCACAATAACAATCACAATCACAATCACAATCACGATCACACAATCACAATCACAATCACGATCACACAATCACGATCACACAATCACGATCACACAATCACGATCACACAATCACGATCACACAATCACGATCACACAATCACGATCACACAATCACGATCACACAATCACGATCACACAATCACGATCACACAATCACGATCACACAATCACGATCACACAATCACGATCACACAATCACGATCACACAATCACGATCACAAAATCACAATCACACAGTCACACAATCACAATCACAATCAGACAATCACAAACACACAATCACGATCACACAATCACGATCACACAATCACGATAACACAATCACAAACACACAGTCGCGATCACACGATCACGATCACACGATCACGATCACACGATCACGATCACACAATCACAATCCCACAATCAAGGCCACACAATGACGATCACACAATCACCATCACACAATCTCGACCACACAATCACGATCACACAATCACGATCAGACAATCACGTTCACACAATAACAAACACACAGTCGCGATCACTCGATCACGATCACACAATCACGATCACACAGTCACGATCACACAATCACAATCACACAATCACGATCACACAATCACGATCACATAATCACGATCACACAATCACGATCACACAATCACCATCACACAATCACGATCACACAATCACGATCACACAATCACGATCACACAATCACCATCACACAATCACAATCACACAATCAAGGTCACAGAATGACGATCACACAATCACCATCACACAATCACGACCACACAATCACGATCACACAATCACGCTCACACAATCACGATCACACAATCACGTTCACACAATCACAAACACACAGTCGCGATCACACGATCACGATCACACAATCACGATCACACAGTCACGATCACACAATCACGATCACACAATCACGATCACACAAACACGATCACACAATCACGATCACACAATCACGATCACACAATCACAGTCACACAATCACGATCACACACTCCCAATCACACAATCACAATCACACAATCACAATCACACAATCACGATCACACAATCACGATCACACAACCACGATCACACAATCACGATCACACAATCACGATCACACTATCACGATCACACAATCACGGTCACACAATCACGATCACACAATCACGATCACACAATCACGATCACACAATCACTATCACAAAATCACAATCACACAGTCACACAATCGCAATCACAATCAGACAATCACAAACACACAATCACGATCACACAATCACGATCACACAATCACGATAACACAATCACAAACACACAGTCGCGATCACACGATCACGATCACACGATCACGATCACACGATCACGATCACACAATCACAATCCCACAATCAAGGCCACACAATGACGATCACACAATCACCATCACACAATCTCGACCACACAATCACGATCACACAATCACGATCAGACAATCACGTTCACACAATAACAAACACACAGTCGCGATCACTCGATCACGATCACACAATCACGATCACACAGTCACGATCACACAATCACAATCACACAATCACGATCACACAATCACGATCACATAATCACGATCACACAATCACGATCACACAATCACCATCACACAATCACGATCACACAATCACGATCACACAATCACGATCACACAATCACCATCACACGATCACAATCACACAATCAAGGTCACAGAATGACGATCACACAATCACCATCACACAATCACGACCACACAATCACGATCACACAATCACGCTCACACAATCACGATCACACAATCACGTTCACACAATCACAAACACACAGTCGCAATCACACGATCACGATCACACAATCACGATCACACAGTCACGATCACACAATCACAATCACACAATCACAATCACACAATCACCATCACACAATCACGATCACACAATCACGATCACACAATCACGATCACACTATCACGATCACACAATCACAGTCACACAATCACAATCACACAATCACAATCACAATCACGGTCACACAGTCACGATCACACAATCACGATCACACGATCACGATCACACAATCACAATCACACAATCGTTATCACACAATCACGATCACACAATCACCATCACACAATCAAGGCCACGCAATGACGATCACACAATCACAATCACACAATCACAATCACACAATCACAATCACACAATCACAATCCCACAATCACAATCACACAATCACAATCACACAATCACAATCACACAATCACAATCACACAATCACAAGCACACAATCACAATCACACAATCACAATCACACAATCACAATCACACAATCACAATCACTCAATCACAATCACACAATCACAATCACACAATCACAATCACACAATCACAATCACACAATCACAATCACACAATCACAATCACACAATCACAATCACACAATCACAATCACACAATCACAATCACACAATCACAATCACACAATCACAATCACACAATCACAATCACGATCTCGATCACACAATCACAATCACACAATCACACAATCACAATCCCACAATCACAATCACACAATCACAGTCACACAATCACAATCACACACTCACAATCACACAATCACAATCACACAATCACAGTCACACAATCACGACCACACAATCACGATCACACAATCGCGATCGCACAATCACGATCACAATATCACAATCACACAGTCACACAATCACAATCACAATAACAATCACAATCACAATCATGATCACACAATCACAATCACACAGTCACACAATCACAATCACAATCACAATCACAATAACAATCACAATCACAATCACAATCACAATCACAATCACAATCACAATCACAATCACAATCACAATCACGATCACACAATCACGATCACACAATCACGATCACACAATCACGATCACACAATCGCGATCACACAATCACAATCACGCAATCACAATCACACAATCACAATCACACAATCACAATCATACAATCACAATCACACAATCACAATCTCACAATCACAATCACACAATCACAATCACACAATCACAATCACACAATCACAATCACACAATCACAATCACACAATCACAATCCCACAATCACAATCCCACAATCACAATCCCACAATCGCAATCCCACAATCACACAATCACACAGTCACAATCCCACAATCACGATCACACAATCACGATCACACAATCACAATCACACAATCACAATCACACAATCACACTGTCACAATCCCACAATCACGATCACACAATCACGATCACACAGGCACGATCACACGATCACGATCACACAATAACAATCACACAATCACAATCACACAATCACGAGCACACAATCACGATCACACAATCACCATCACACAATCACGATCACACAATCACGATCACACAATCACAATCACACAATCACGATCACACAATCACTATCACACAATCACAAACACACAATCACAAACACACAGTCGCGATCACACGACCACGATAACACGATCACGATCACACAATCACAATCACACAATCAAGGTCACACAATGACGATCACACCATCACCATCACACAATCACGACCACACAATCACGATCACACAATCACGATCACACAATCACGTTCACACAATCACAAACACACAGTCGCGATCACTCGATCACGATCAGACAATCACGATCACACAGTCAAGATCAAACAACCACAATCACACAATTACAATATCACAATCGCAATCACACAATCACAATAACACAATCAGACAATCACACAATCACACAATCACGATCACACTATCACGATCACACAATCACGATAACACAATCACGATCACACAATCACGATCACACAATCACGATCACACAATCACAATCATGCAATCACAATCACACAATCACAATCTCACAATCACAATCACACAATCACAATCACACAATCACAATCACACAATCACGATCACACAATCACGATCACACAAATACGATCACACAATCACGATCACACAATCACGATCACACAATCACGATCACACAATCACGATCACACAATCACGATCACACAAACACGATCACAAAATCACGATCACACAATCACGATCACACAATCACAGTCACACAATCACGATCACACACTCCCAATCACACAATCACAATCGCACAATCACAATCACACAATCACGATCACACAATCACGATCACACAATCACGATCACACAATCACGATCACACAATCACGATCACACTATCACGATCACACAATCACGGTCACACAATCACGATCACACAATCATGATCACACAATCACTATCACAAAATCACAATCACACAGACACACAATCACAATCACAATCAGACAATCACAAACACACAATCACGATCACACAATCACGACCACACAATCACGATCACACAATCACAAACACACAGTCGCGATCACACGATCACGATCACACGATCACGATCACACAATCACAATCACACAATCAAGGTCACACAATGACGATCACACCATCACCATCACACAATCACGACCACACAATCACGATCACACAATCGCGATCACACAATCACGATCACAATATCGCAATCACGCAGTCACACAATCACAATCACAATAACAATCACAATCACAATCACAATCACAATAACAATCACAATCACAATCACAATCACGATCACACAATCACAATCACAATCACGATCACACAATCACGATCACACAATCACGATCACACAATCACGATCACACAATCACGATCACACAATCACGATCACACAATCACGATCACACAATCACGATCACACAATCACGATCACACAATCACGATCACACAATCACGATCACACAATCACGATCACACAATCACGATCACACAATCACGATCACACAATCACGATCACAAAATCACAATCACACAGTCACACAATCACAATCACAATCAGACAATCACAAACACACAATCACGATCACACAATCACGATCACACAATCACGATAACACAATCACAAACACACAGTCGCGATCACACGATCACGATCACACGATCACGATCACACGATCACGATCACACAATCACAATCCCACAATCAAGGCCACACAATGACGATCACACAATCACCATCACACAATCTCGACCACACAATCACGATCACACAATCACGATCAGACAATCACGTTCACACAATAACAAACACACAGTCGCGATCACTCGATCACGATCACACAATCACGATCACACAGTCACGATCACACAATCACAATCACACAATCACGATCACACAATCACGATCACATAATCACGATCACACAATCACGATCACACAATCACCATCACACAATCACGATCACACAATCACGATCACACAATCACGATCACACAATCACCATCACACAATCACAATCACACAATCAAGGTCACAGAATGACGATCACACAATCACCATCACACAATCACGACCACACAATCACGATCACACAATCACGCTCACACAATCACGATCACACAATCACGTTCACACAATCACAAACACACAGTCGCGATCACACGATCACGATCACACAATCACGATCACACAGTCACGATCACACAATCACGATCACACAATCACGATCACACAAACACGATCACACAATCACGATCACACAATCACGATCACACAATCACAGTCACACAATCACGATCACACACTCCCAATCACACAATCACAATCACACAATCACAATCACACAATCACGATCACACAATCACGATCACACAACCACGATCACACAATCACGATCACACAATCACGATCACACTATCACGATCACACAATCACGGTCACACAATCACGATCACACAATCACGATCACACAATCACGATCACACAATCACTATCACAAAATCACAATCACACAGTCACACAATCGCAATCACAATCAGACAATCACAAACACACAATCACGATCACACAATCACGATCACACAATCACGATAACACAATCACAAACACACAGTCGCGATCACACGATCACGATCACACGATCACGATCACACGATCACGATCACACAATCACAATCCCACAATCAAGGCCACACAATGACGATCACACAATCACCATCACACAATCTCGACCACACAATCACGATCACACAATCACGATCAGACAATCACGTTCACACAATAACAAACACACAGTCGCGATCACTCGATCACGATCACACAATCACGATCACACAGTCACGATCACACAATCACAATCACACAATCACGATCACACAATCACGATCACATAATCACGATCACACAATCACGATCACACAATCACCATCACACAATCACGATCACACAATCACGATCACACAATCACGATCACACAATCACCATCACACGATCACAATCACACAATCAAGGTCACAGAATGACGATCACACAATCACCATCACACAATCACGACCACACAATCACGATCACACAATCACGCTCACACAATCACGATCACACAATCACGTTCACACAATCACAAACACACAGTCGCAATCACACGATCACGATCACACAATCACGATCACACAGTCACGATCACACAATCACAATCACACAATCACAATCACACAATCACCATCACACAATCACGATCACACAATCACGATCACACAATCACGATCACACTATCACGATCACACAATCACAGTCACACAATCACAATCACACAATCACAATCACAATCACGGTCACACAGTCACGATCACACAATCACGATCACACGATCACGATCACACAATCACAATCACACAATCGTTATCACACAATCACGATCACACAATCACCATCACACAATCAAGGCCACGCAATGACGATCACACAATCACAATCACACAATCACAATCACACAATCACAATCACACAATCACAATCCCACAATCACAATCACACAATCACAATCACACAATCACAATCACACAATCACAATCACACAATCACAAGCACACAATCACAATCACACAATCACAATCACACAATCACAATCACACAATCACAATCACTCAATCACAATCACACAATCACAATCACACAATCACAATCACACAATCACAATCACACAATCACAATCACACAATCACAATCACACAATCACAATCACACAATCACAATCACACAATCACAATCACACAATCACAATCACACAATCACAATCACACAATCACAATCACGATCTCGATCACACAATCACAATCACACAATCACACAATCACAATCCCACAATCACAATCACACAATCACAGTCACACAATCACAATCACACACTCACAATCACACAATCACAATCACACAATCACAGTCACACAATCACGACCACACAATCACGATCACACAATCGCGATCGCACAATCACGATCACAATATCACAATCACACAGTCACACAATCACAATCACAATAACAATCACAATCACAATCATGATCACACAATCACAATCACACAGTCACACAATCACAATCACAATCACAATCACAATAACAATCACAATCACAATCACAATCACAATCACAATCACAATCACAATCACAATCACAATCACAATCACGATCACACAATCACGATCACACAATCACGATCACACAATCACGATCACACAATCGCGATCACACAATCACAATCACGCAATCACAATCACACAATCACAATCACACAATCACAATCATACAATCACAATCACACAATCACAATCTCACAATCACAATCACACAATCACAATCACACAATCACAATCACACAATCACAATCACACAATCACAATCACACAATCACAATCCCACAATCACAATCCCACAATCACAATCCCACAATCGCAATCCCACAATCACACAATCACACAGTCACAATCCCACAATCACGATCACACAATCACGATCACACAATCACAATCACACAATCACAATCACACAATCACACTGTCACAATCCCACAATCACGATCACACAATCACGATCACACAGGCACGATCACACGATCACGATCACACAATAACAATCACACAATCACAATCACACAATCACGAGCACACAATCACGATCACACAATCACCATCACACAATCACGATCACACAATCACGATCACACAATCACAATCACACAATCACGATCACACAATCACTATCACACAATCACAAACACACAATCACAAACACACAGTCGCGATCACACGACCACGATAACACGATCACGATCACACAATCACAATCACACAATCAAGGTCACACAATGACGATCACACCATCACCATCACACAATCACGACCACACAATCACGATCACACAATCACGATCACACAATCACGTTCACACAATCACAAACACACAGTCGCGATCACTCGATCACGATCAGACAATCACGATCACACAGTCAAGATCAAACAACCACAATCACACAATTACAATATCACAATCGCAATCACACAATCACAATAACACAATCAGACAATCACACAATCACACAATCACGATCACACTATCACGATCACACAATCACGATAACACAATCACGATCACACAATCACGATCACACAATCACGATCACACAATCACAATCATGCAATCACAATCACACAATCACAATCTCACAATCACAATCACACAATCACAATCACACAATCACAATCACACAATCACAATCACACAATCACAATCACACAATCACAATCACACAATCACAATCACACAATCACAATCACACAATCACAATCACACAATCACAATCACACAATCACAATCACACAATCACAATCACACAATCACAATCACACAATCACAATCACACAATCACAATAACACAATCAGACAATCACACAGTCACACAATCACGATCACACAATCACGATCACACAATCACGATCACACAATCACGATCACACAGTCGCGATCACACAATCACGATGACACAATCACGATCACACAATCACAATCACACAATCACAATCACACAATCAAAATCACACAACCACAATCACACAATCAAGGTCGCACAATGACGATCACACAATCACCATCACACAATCACGATCACACAATCACAATCACACAATCACGATCACACAATCACGATCACTCAATCACAATCACACAATCACAAACACACAGTCGCGATCACACGATCACGCTCACACGATCACGATCACACGATCACGATCACACGATCACGATCACACGATCACGATCACAGAATCACAATCACACAATCAAGGCCACACAATGACGATCACACAATCACCATCACACAATCTCGACCACACAATCACGATCACACAATCACGATCACACAATCACGTTCACACAATAACAAACACACAGTCGCGATCACTCGATCACGATCACACAATCACGATCACACAGTCACGATCACACAATCACAATCACACAATCACGATCACACAATCACGATCACATAATCACGATCACACAATCACGATCACACAATCACCATCACACAATCACGATCACACAATCACGATCACACAATCACGATCACACAATCACCATCACACAATCACAATCACACAATCAAGGTCACAGAATGACGATCACACAATCACCATCACACAATCACGACCACACAATCACGATCACACAATCACGCTCACACAATCACGATCACACAATCACGTTCACACAATCACAAACACACAGTCGCGATCACACGATCACGATCACACAATCACGATCACACGATCACGATCACACGATCACGATCACACAATCACAATCACACAATCGTTATCACACAATCACGATCACACAATCACCATCACACAATCAAGGCCACACAACGACGATCACACAATCACCATCACACAATCACAATCACACAATCACAATCACACAATCACAATCACACAATCACAGTCACACAATCACAATCACACAATCACAATCACACAATCACAATCACACAATCACAGTCACACAATCACAGTCACACAATCACAATCACACAATCACAATTACACAAACACGATCACACAATCACGATCACACAATCACGATCACACAATCACTATCACACAATCACACAATCACACAATCACACAATCACACAGTCACAATCACACAATCACGATCACACAATCACAATCACACAATCACAATCACACAATCACGATCACACAATCACATTCACGCAGTCACACTATCACAATCGCAATCACACAATCACACAATCACAATCCCACAATCACAATCACACAATCACAGTCACACAATCACAATCACACAATCACACAGTCACAATCCCACAACCACGATCACACAATCACGATCGCACAGTCACGATCACACGATCACGATCACACAATCACAATCACACAATCACAATCACACAATCACGATCACACAATCACCATCACACACTCACCATCACACAATCACGATCACACAATCACGATCACACAATCACGATCACACTATCACGATCACACAATCACAGTCACACAATCACAATCACACAATCACAATCACAATCACGATCACACAGTCACGATCACACAATCACGATCACACGATCACGATCACACAATCACAATCACACAATCGTTATCACACAATCACGATCACACAATCAACATCACACAATCAAGGCCACACAATGACGATCACACAATCACCATCACACAATCACAATCACACAATCACAATCACACAATCACAATCACACAATCACAATCACACAATCACAGTCACACAATCACAATCACACAATCACAATTACACAAACACGATCACACAATCACGATCACACAATCACGATCACACAATCACTATCACACAATCACACAATCACACAATCACACAATCACAATCACACAATCACACAGTCACACCCCCACAATCACGATCACACAATCACAATCACACAATCACGATCACACAATCACAATCACGCAGTCACACAGTCACAATCCCACAATCACGATCACACAATCACGATCGCACAGTCACGATCACACGATCACGATCACACAATCACAATCACACAATCACAATCACACAATCACAATCACACAATCACGATCACACAATCACCATCACACACTCACCATCACACAATCACGATCACACAATCACGATCACACAATCACGATCACACTATCACGATCACACAATCACAGTCACACAATCACAATCACACAATCACAATCACAATCACGATCACACAGTCACGATCACACGATCACGATCACACAATCACGATCACACAATCACGATCACACAATCACGATCACACAATCGCTATCACACAATCGCTATCACACAATCACAATCACACAATCACGATCACACAATCACCATCACACAATCACGATCACACAATCACGATCACACAATCACAGTCACACAATCACGATCACACACTCCCAACCACACAATCACAATCACACAATCACGATCACACAATCACGATCACACAATCACGATCACACAATCACGATCACACAATCACGATCACACAATCACGATCACACAATCACGATCACACAATCACGATCACATAATCAAGATCACACAATCACGATCACACAATCACCATCACACAATCACGATCACACAATCACGATCACACAATCACGATCACACAATCACCATCACACAATCACAATCACACAATCAAGGTCACAGAATGACGGTCACACAATCACCATCACACAATCACGACCACACAATCACGATCACACAATCACGCTCACACAATCACGATCACACAATCACGTTCACACAATCACAAACACACAGTCGCGATCACACGATCACGATCACACAATCACGATCACACAGTCACGATCACACAATCACAATCACACAATCACGATCACACAATCACCATCACACAATCACGATCACACAATCACGATCACACAATCACGATCACACTATCACGATCACACAATCACAGTCACACAATCACAATCACACAATCACAATCACGATCACGATCACACAGTCACGATCACACAATCACGATCACACGATCACGATCACAGAATCACAATCACACAATCGTTATCACACAATCACGATCACACAATCACCATCACACAATCAAGGCCACACAATGACGATCACACAATCACCATCACACAATCACAATCACGCAATCACAATCACACAATCACAATCACACAATCACAATCACACAATCACATTCACAGAATCACAATCACACAATCACAATCACTCTATCACAATCACACAATCACAATCACACAATCACAATCACACAATCACAATCACACAATCACAATCACACAATCACAATCACACAATCACAATCACACAATCACAATCTCACAATCACAATCACACAATCACAATCACACAATCACAATCACACAATCACAATCACACAATCACAATCACACAATCACAATCACACAATCACAATCACACAATCACAATCACACAATCACAATCACACAATCACAATCACACAATCACAATCACACAATCACAATCACACAATCACAATCACACAATCACAATCACGATCTCGATCACACAATCACAATCACACAATCACACAATCACAATCCCACAATCACAATCACACAATCACAGTCACACAATCACAATCACACACTCAGAATCACACAATCACAATCACACAATCACAGTCACACAATCACAGTCACACAATCACAATCACACAATCGCAATTACACAAACACTATCACACAATCACGATCACACAATCACGATCACACAATCACTATCACACAATCACACAATCACACAATCACACAGTCACAATCACACAATCACGATCACACAATCACAATCACACAATCACAATCACACAATCACGATCACACAATCACAATCACGCAGTCACACAGACACAATCCCACAATCACGATCACACAATCACGATCGCACAGTCACGATCACACGATCACGATCACACAATCACAATCACACAATCACAATCACACAATCACAATCACACAATCACAATCACACAATCACGATCACACAATCACCATCACACACTCACCATCACACAATCACGATCACACAATCACGATCACACAATCACGATCACACTATCACGATCACACAATCACAGTCACACATTCACAATCACACAATCACAATCACAATCACGATCACACAGTCACGATCACACGATCACGATCACACGATCACGATCACGCAATCACGATCACACAATCACGATCGCACGATCATGATCACACAATCACGATCACACAATCACGATCACACAATCACGATCACACAACCACGATCACACAATCGCTATCACACAATCGCTATCACACAATCGCTATCACACAATCGCTATCACACAATCACGATCGCACAATCACGATCACACAATCACGATCACAATATCACAATCACACAGTCACACAATCACAATCGCAATCACAATCACAATGACGATCACAGAATCACAATCACACAGTCACACAATCACAATCACAATCACAATCGCAATCACAATCACAATCACAATCACAATCACAATCACAATCACAATCACAATCACAATCACAATCACAATCACAATCACAATCACAATCACAATCACAATCACAATCACAATCACAATCACAATCACAATCACAATCACAATCACAATCACAATCACGATCACAATCACGATCACAATCACGATCACAATCACAATCACAATCACACAATCACATCACACAATCACGATCACACAATCACGATCACACAATCACGATCACACAATCACGATCACACAATCACGATCACACAATCACGATCACACAATCACGATCACACAATCACGATCACACAAACACGATCACACAATCACGATCACACAATCACGATCACACAATCACGATCACACAATCACGATCACACAATCACGATCACACAATCACGATCACACTATCACGATCACACAATCACGGTCACACAATCACGATCACACAATCACGATCACACAATCACGATCACACAATCACAATCACAAAATCACAATCACACAGTCACACAATCACATCACAATCAGACAATCACAAACACACAATCACGATCACACAATCACGATCACACAATCACGATCACACAATCACAAACACACAGTCGCGATCACACGATCACGATCACACGATCACGATCACACGATCACGATCACACAATCACGATCACACAATCACGATCACACAATCACGATCACACAATCACGATCACACAAACACGATCACACAATCACGATCACACAATCACGATCACACAATCACAGTCACACAATCACGATCACACAATCAGGATCACACAATCACAATCACACAATGAAGGTCACACAATGACGATCACACCATCACCATCACACAATCACGACCACACAATCACGATCACACAATCGCGATCGCACAATCACGATCACAATATCACAATCACACAGTCACACAATCACAATCACAATAACAATCACAATCACAATCACAATCACAATCATGATCACACAATCACAATCACACAGTCACACAATCACAATCACAATCACAATCACAATCACAATCACAATCACAATCACAATCACAATCACAATCACAATCACAATCACAATCACAATCACAATCACAATCACAATCACAATCACAATCACAATCACAATCACAATCACAATCACAATCACAATCACGATCACACAATCACGATCACACAATCACGATCACACAATCACGATCACACAATCACGATCACACAATCACGATCACACAATCACGATCACACAATCACGATCACACAATCACGATCACACAATCACAATCACACAATCGTTATCACACAATCACGATCACACAATCACCATCACACAATCACCATCACACAATCACGATCACACAATCGCGATCACACAATCGCGATCACGCAATCACAATCACGCAATCACAATCACACAATCACAATCACACAATCACAATCATACAATCACAATCACACAATCACAATCTCACAATCACAATCACACAATCACAATCACACAATCACAATCACACAATCACAATCACACAATCACAATCACACAATCACAATCACACAATCACAATCCCACAATCACAATCCCACAATCACAATCCCACAATCACACAATCACACAGTCACAATCCCACAATCACGATCACACAATCACGATCACACAATCACAATCACACAATCACAATCACACAATCACACTGTCACGATCCCACAATCACGATCACACAATCACGATCACACAGTCACGATCACACGATCACGATCACACAATAACAATCACACAATCACAATCACACAATCACGAGCACACAATCACGATCACACAATCACCATCACACAATCACGATCACACAATCACGATCACACAATCACAATCACACAATCACGATCACACAATCACTATCACACAATCACAATCACACAATCACAAACACACAGTCGCGATCACACGACCACGATCACACGATCACGATCACACAATCACAGTCACACAATCAAGGTCACACAATGACGATCACACCATCACCATCACACAATCACGACCACACAATCACGATCACACAATCACGATCACACAATCACGTTCACACAATCACAAACACACAGTCGCGATCACTCGATCACGATCACACAATCACGATCACACAGTCAAGATCAAACAACCACAATCACACAATCACAATATCACAATCGCAATCACACAATCACAATAACACAATCAGACAATCACACAATCACACAATCACGATCACACTATCACGATCACACAATCACGATAACACAATCACGATCACACAATCACGATCACACAATCACGATCACACAATCACAATCACGCAATCACAATCACACAATCACAATGACACAATCACAATCATGCAATCACAATCACACAATCACAATCTCACAATCACAATCACACAATCACAATCACACAATCACAATCACACAATCACAATCACACAATCACAATCACACAATCACAATCACACAATCACAATCACACAATCACAATCACACAATCACAATCACACAATCACAATCACACAATCACAATCACACAATCACAATCACACAATCACAATCACACAATCACAATCACACAATCACAATCACACAATCACAATCACACAATCACAATCACACAATCACAATCACACAATCACAATCACACAATCACAATCACACAATCACAATCACACAATCACAATAACACAATCAGACAATCACACAGTCACACAATCACGATCACACAATCACGATCACACAATCACGATCACACAATCACGATCACACAGTCGCGATCACACAATCACGATGACACAATCACGATCACACAATCACAATCACACAATCACAATCACACAATCACAATCACACAATCACAATCACACAATCAAAATCACACAACCACAATCACACAATCAAGGTCACACAATGACGATCACACAATCACCATCACACAATCACGATCACACAATCACAATCACACAATCACGATCACACAATCACGATCACTCAATCACAATCACACAATCACAAACATACAGTCGCGATCACACGATCACGCTCACACGATCACGATCACACGATCACGATCACACGATCACGATCACACGATCACGATCGCACGATCACGATCGCACGATCACGATCACACGATCACGATCACACAATCACAATCACGATCTCGATCACACAATCACAATCACACAATCACACAATCACAATCCCACAATCACAATCACACAATCACAATCACACAATCACAATCACACAATCACAGTCACACAATCACAGTCACACAATCACAATCACACAATCACAATTACACAAACACGATCACACAATCACGATCACACAATCACGATCACACAATCACTATCACACAATCACACAATCACACAATCACACAGTCACAATCACACAATCACGATCACACAATCACAATCACACAATCACAATCACACAATCACGATCACACAATCAGAATCACAATCACAATCACAATCACACAATCACACAATCACAATCCCACAATCACAATCACACAATCACAGTCACACAATCACAATCACACAATCACACAGTCACAATCCCACAATCACGATCACACAATCACGATCGCACAGTCACGATCACACGATCACGATCACACAATCACAATCACACAATCACAATCACACAATCACAATCACACAATCACGATCACACAATCACCATCACACACTCACCATCACACAATCACGATCACACAATCACGATCACACAATCACGATCACACTATCACGATCACACAATCACAGTCACACAATCACAATCACACAATCACAATCACAATCACGATCACACAGTCACGATCACACGATCACGATCACACGATCACGATCACACAATCACGATCACACAACCACGATCACACAATCGCTATCACACAATCGCTATCACACAATCACAATCACACAATCACGATCACACAATCACCATCACACAATCACCATCACACAATCACGATCACACAATCACGATCACACAATCACGATCAGACTATCACGATCACACAATCACAGTCACACAATCACAATCACACAATCACAATCACAATCACAATCACGATCACACAGTCACGACCACACGATCACGATCACACGATCATGATCACACAATCACAATCACACAATCACGATCACACAATCACGATCACACAATCACGACCACACAATCACGATCACACAACCACGATCACACAATCGCTATCACACAATCGCTATCACACAATCACGATCGCACAATCACGATCACACAATCACGATCACAATATCACAATCACACAGTCACACAATCACAATCACAATCACAATCACAATCACGATCACAGAATCATAATCACACACTCACACAATCACAATCACAATCACAATCGCAATCACAATCACAATCACAATCACAATCACAATCACAATCACAATCACAATCACAATCACAATCACAATCACAATCACAATCACAATCACAATCACAATCACAATCACAATCACAATCACAATCACAATCACAATCACAATCACAATCACAATCACAATCACAATCACAATCACAATCACAATCACAATCACAATCACAATCACAATCACAATCACAATCACAATCACAATCACAATCACAATCACAATCACAATCACAATCACAATCACAATCACAATCACACAATCACATCACACAATCACGATCACACAATCACGATCACACAATCACGATCACACAATCACGATCACACAATCACGATCACACAATCACGATCACACAATCACGATCACACAATCACGATCACAC
Organism: Megachile rotundata; assembly: GCF_050947335.1. Taxonomy (NCBI): domain Eukaryota; kingdom Metazoa; phylum Arthropoda; class Insecta; order Hymenoptera; family Megachilidae; genus Megachile; species Megachile rotundata. The sequence continues at coordinate 1,316,004 of NC_134993.1, forward strand.
AATCACGGTCACACAATCACGATCACACAATCACGATCACACAATCACGATCACACAATCACAGTCACACAATCACGATCACACACTTCCAACCACACAATCACAATCACACAATCACAATCACACAATCACGATCACACAATCACGATCACACAATCACGATCACACAATCACGATCACACAATCACGATCACACTATCACGATCACACAATCACGGTCACACAATCACGATCACACAATCACGATCACACAATCACTATCACAAAATCACAATCACACAGTCACACAATCACAATCACAATCAGACAATCACAAACACACAATCACGATCACACAATCACGATCACACAATCACGATCACACAATCACGATCACACAATCACAAACACACAGTCGCGATCACACGATCACGATCACACGATCACGATCACACAATCACAATCCCACAATCAAGGCCACACAATGACGATCACACAATCACCATCACACAATCTCGACCACACAATCACGATCACACAATCACGATCACACAATCACGATCACACAATCACGTTCACACAATAACAAACACACAGTCGCGATCACTCGATCACGATCACACAATCACGATCACACAGTCACGATCACACAATCACAATCACACAATCACGATCACACAGTCACGATCACACAATCACGATCACACAATCACGATCACACAATCACGATCACACAATCACGATCACACAATCACGATCACACAATCACAATCACACAATCAAGGTCACAGAATGACGATCACACAATCACCATCACACAATCACGACCACACAATCACGATCACACAATCACGCTCACACAATCACGATCACACAATCACGTTCACACAATCACAAACACACAGTCGCGATCACACGATCACGATCACACAATCACGATCACACAGTCACGACCACACAATCACAATCACACAATCACGATCACGCAATCACGATCACGCAATCACGATCACACAATCACGATCACACTATCACGATCACACAATCACAGTCACACAATCACAATCACAATCACGATCACACAGTCACGATCACACAATCACGATCACACGATCACGATCACACAATCACAATCACACAATCGTTATCACACAATCACGATCACACAATCAAGGCCACACAATGACGATCACACAATCACCATCACACAATCACAATCACACAATCACAATCACACAATCACAATCACACAATCACAATCACACAATCACAATCACACAATCACAATCACACAATCACAATCACACAATCACAATCACACAATCACAATCACACAATCACAATCACACAATCACAATCACACAATCACAATCACACAATCACAATCACTCAATCACAATCACACAATCACATTCACACAATCACAATCACACAATCACAATCACACAATCACAATCACACAATCACAATCACACAATCACAATCACACAATCACAATCACACAATCAGAATCTCACAATCACAATCACCCAATCACAATCACGCAATCACAATCACGCAATCACAATCACGCAATCACAATCACGCAATCACAATCACACAATCACAATCACACAATCACAATCACACAATCACAATCACACAATCACAATCACACAATCACAATCACACAATCACAATCACACAATCACAATCACACAATCACAATCACACAATCACAATCACACAATCACAATCACACAATCACAATCACACAATCACAATCACACAATCACAATCACACAATCACAATCACACAATCACAATCACACAATCACAATCACACAATCACAATCACACAATCACAATCACACAATCACAATCACACAATCACAATCACACAATCACAATCACACAATCACAATCACACAATCACAATCACACAATCACAATCACACAATCACAATCACACAATCACAATCACACAATCACAATCACACAATCACAATCACACAATCACAATCACGATCTCGATCACACAATCACAATCACACAATCACACAATCACAATCCCACAATCACAATCACACAATCACAGTCACACAATCACAATCACACAATCACAATCACACAATCACAATCACACAATCACAGTCACACAATCACAGTCACACAATCACAATCACACAATCACAATTACACAAACACTATCACACAATCACGATCACGCAATCACGATCACACAATCACTATCACACAATCACACAATCACACAATCACACAATCACACAATCACACAGTCACAATCACACAATCACGATCACACAATCACAATCACACAATCACAATCACACTATCACGATCACACAATCACAATCACGCAGTCACACTATCACAATCACAATCACAATCACAATCACAATCACAATCACACAATCACACAATCACAATCCCACAATCACAATCACACAATCACACAGTCACAATCCCACAATCACGATCACACAATCACGATCGCACAGTCACGATCACACGATCACAATCACACAATCACAATCACACAATCACAATCACACAATCACAATCACACAATCACAGTCACACAATCACAGTCACACAATCACAATCACACAATCACAATTACACAAACACGATCACACAATCACGATCACACAATCACGATCACACAATCACTATCACACAATCACACAATCACACAGTCACAATCCCACAATCACGATCACACAATCACAATCACACAATCACAATCACACAATCACGATCACACAATCACAATCACGCAGTCACACAGGCACAATCCCACAATCACGATCACACAATCACGATCGCACAGTCACGATCACACGATCACGATCACACAATCACAATCACACAATCACAATCACACAATCACAGTCACACAATCACAGTCACACAATCACAATCACACAATCACAATTACACAAACACGATCACACAATCACGATCACACAATCACCATCACACACTCACCATCACACAATCACGATCACACAATCACGATCACACAATCACGATCACACTATCACGATCACACAATCACAGTCACACAATCACAATCACACAATCACAATCACAATCACGATCACACAGTCACGATCACACGATCACGATCACACAATCACGATCACACAATCACGATCACACAATCGCTATCACACAATCGCTATCACACAATCACAATCACACAACACGATCACACAATCACCATCACACAATCACCATCACACAATCACGATCACACAATCACGATCACACAATCACGATCAGACTATCACGATCACACAATCACAGTCACACAATCACAATCACACAATCACAATCACAATCACAATCACGATCACACAGTCACGACCACACGATCACGATCACACGATCATGATCACACAATCACAATCACACAATCACGATCACACAATCACGATCACACAATCACGACCACACAATCACGATCACACAACCACGATCACACAATCGCTATCACACAATCGCTATCACACAATCACGATCGCACAATCACGATCACACAATCACGATCACAATATCACAATCACACAGTCACACAATCACAATCACAATCACAATCACAATCACGATCACAGAATCATAATCACACACTCACACAATCACAATCACAATCACAATCACAATCACGATCACAGAATCATAATCACACACTCACACAATCACAATCACAATCACAATCGCAATCACAATCACAATCACAATCACAATCACAATCACAATCACAATCACAATCACAATCACAATCACAATCACAATCACAATCACAATCACAATCACAATCACAATCACAATCACAATCACAATCACAATCACAATCACAATCACAATCACAATCACAATCACAATCACAATCACAATCACAATCACAATCACAATCACAATCACAATCACACAATCACATCACACAATCACGATCACACAATCACCATCACACAATCACGATCACACAATCACGATCACACAATCACGATCACACAATCACGATCACACAATCACGGTCACACAATCACGATCACACAATCACGATCACACAATCACGATCACACAATCACGACCACACAATCACGATCACACTATCACGATCACACAATCACGGTCACACAATCACGATCACACAATCACGATCACACAATCACTATCACAAAATCACAATCACACAGTCACACAATCACAATCACAATCAGACAATCACAAACACACAATCACGATCACACAATCACGATCACACAATCACGATCACACAATCACAAACACACAGTCGCGATCACACGATCAGGATCACACGATCACGATCACACAATCACAATCCCACAATCAAGGCCACACAATGACGATCACACAATCACCATCACACAATCTCGACCACACAATCACGATCACACAATCACGATCACACAATCACGTTCACACAATAACAAACACACAGTCGCGATCACTCGATCACGATCACACAATCACGATCACACAGTCACGATCACACAATCACGATCACATAATCACGATCACACAATCACGATCACACAATCACCATCACACAATCACGATCACACAATCACGATCACACAATCACGATCACACAATCACCATCACACAGTCACAATCACACAATCAAGGTCACAGAATGACGATCACACAATCACCATCACACAATCACGACCACACAATCACGATCACACAATCACGCTCACACAATCACGATCACACAGTCACGTTCACACAATCACAAACACACAGTCGCGATCACACGATCACGATCACACAATCACGATCACACAGTCACGATCACACAATCACAATCACACAATCACGATTACACAATCACAATCACACAATCACGATCACACAATCACGATCACACTATCACGATCACACAATCACAGTCACACAATCACAATCACAATCACGATCACACAGTCACGATCACACAATCACGATCACACGATCACGATCACACAATCACAATCACACAATCGTTATCACACAATCACGATCACACAATCAAGGCCACACAATGACGATCACACAATCACCATCACACAATCACAATCACACAATCACAATCACACAATCACAATCACACAATCACAATCACACAATCACAATCACACAATCACAATCACACAATCACAATCACACAATCACAATCACACAATCACAATCACACAATCACAATCACACAATCACAATCACACAATCACAATCACACAATCACAATCACACAATCACAATCACACAATCACAATCACACAATCACAATCACACAATCACAATCACACAATCACAATCACACAATCACAATCACACAATCACAATCACACAATCACAATCACACAATCACAATCACACAATCACAATCACACAATCACAATCTCACAATCACAATCACACAATCACAATCACACAATCACAATCACACAATCACAATCACACAATCACAATCACACAATCACAATCACACAATCACAATCACACAATCACAATCACACAATGACAATCACACAATCACAATCACACAATCACAATCACACAATCACAATCACACAATCACAATCACACAATCACAATCACACAATCACAATCACACAATCACAATCACACAATCACAATCACACAATCACAATCACACAATCACAATCACACAATCACAATCACACAATCACAATCACAAAATCACAATCACACAATCACAATCACGATCTCGATCACACAATCACAATCACACAATCACACAATCACAATCCCACAATCACAATCACACAATCACAGTCACACAATCACAATCACACAATCACAATCACACAATCACAGTCACACAATCACAGTCACACAATCACAATCACACAATCACAATTACACAAACACTATCACACAATCACGATCACGCAATCACGATCACACAATCACTATCACACAATCACACAATCACACAATCACACAATCACACAGTCACAATCACACAATCACGATCACACAATCACAATCACACAATCACAATCACACAATCACGATCACACAATCACAATCACGCAGTCACACTATCACAATCACAATCACAATCACAATCACAATCACAATCACACAATCACACAATCACAATCCCACAATCACAATCACACAATCACAATCACACAATCACAGTCACACAATCACAATCACACAATCACACAGTCACAATCCCACAATCACGATCACACAATCACGATCGCACAGTCACGATCACACGATCACAATCACACAATCACAATCACACAATCACAATCACACAATCACAATCACACAATCACAATCACACAATCACAGTCACACAATCACAGTCACACAATCACAATCACACAATCACAATTAGACAAACACGATCACACAATCACGATCACACAATCACGATCACACAATCACTATCACACAATCACACAATCACACAGTCACAATCCCACAATCACGATCACACAATCACAATCACACAATCACAATCACACAATCACGATCACACAATCACAATCACGCAGTCACACAGGCACAATCCCACAATCACGATCACACAATCACGATCGCACGATCACGATCACACAATCACAATCACACAATCACAATCACACAATCACAATCACACAATCACGATCACACAATCACCATCACACACTCACCATCACACAATCACGATCACACAATCACGATCACACAATCACGATCACACTATCACGATCACACAATCACAGTCACACAATCACAATCACACAATCACAATCACAATCACGATCACACAGTCACGATCACACGATCACGATCACACGATCACGATCACACAATCACGATCACACAATCACGATCACACAATCGCTATCACACAATCGCTATCACACAATCACGATCACACAATCACGATCACACAATCACCATCAGACAATCACCATCACACAATCACGATCACACAATCACGATCACACAATCACGATCACACAATCACAATCACACAATCACAATCACACAATCACAATCACACAATCACAACCACACAATCACAGTCACACAATCACAGTCACACAATCACAATCACACAATCACAATTACACAAACACGATCACACAATCACGATCACACAATCACCATCACACACTCACCATCACACAATCACGATCACACAATCACGATCACACAATCACGATCACACTATCACGATCACACAATCACAATCACACATTCACAATCACAATCACGATCACACAGTCACGATCACACGATCACGATCACACGATCACGATCACACAATCACGATCACACAATCACGATCACACAATCGCTATCACACAATCGCTATCACACAATCACAATCACACAATCACGATCACACAATCACCATCACACAATCACCATCACACAATCACGATCACACAATCACGATCACACAATCACGATCAGACTATCACGATCACACAATCACAGTCACACAATCACAATCACACAATCACAATCACACAGTCACACAATCACAATCACAATCAGACAATCACAAACACACAATCTCGATCACACAATCACGATCACACAATCACGATCACACAATCACGATCACACAATCACAAACACACAGTCGCGATCACACGATCACGATCACACGATCACGATCACACGATCACGATCACACGATCACGATCACACGATCACGATCACACAATCACAATCCCACAATCAAGGCCACACAATGACGATCACACAATCTCGACCACACAATCACGATCACACAATCACGATCACACAATCACGTTCACACAATAACAAACACACAGTCGCGATCACTCGATGACGATCACACAATCACGATCACACAGTCACGATCACACAATCACAATCACACAATCACGATCACACAATCACGATCACATAATCACGATCACACAATCACGATCACACAATCACCATCACACAATCACGATCACACAATCACGATCACACAATCACGATCACACAATCACCATCACACAATCACAATCACACAATCAAGGTCACAGAATGACGATCACACAATCACCATCACACAATCACGACCACACAATCACGATCACACAATCACGCTCACACAATCACGATCACACAATCACGTTCACACAATCACAAACACACAGTCGCGATCACACGATCACGATCACACAATCACGATCACACAGTCACGATCACACAATCACAATCACACAATCACGATCACACAATCACCATCACACAATCACGATCACACAATCACGATCACACAATCACGATCACACTATCACGATCACACAATCACAGTCACACAATCGCAATCACAATCACGATCACACAGTCACGATCACACAATCACGATCACACGATCACGATCACACAATGACGATCACACAATCACCATCACACAATCACAATCACACAATCACAATCACACAATCACGATCACACAATCACGATCACATAATCACGATCACACAATCACGATCACACAATCACCATCACACAATCACGATCACACAATCACGATCACACAATCACGATCACACAATCACCATCACACAATCACAATCACACAATCAAGGTCACAGAATGACGATCACACAATCACCATCACACAATCACGACCACACAATCACGATCACACAATCACGCTCACACAATCACGATCACACAATCACGTTCACACAATCACAAACACACAGTCGCGATCACACGATCACGATCACACAATCACGATCACACAGTCACGATCACACAATCACAATCACACAATCACGATCACACAATCACCATCACACAATCACGATCACACAATCACGATCACACAATCACGATCACACTATCACGATCACACAATCACAGTCACACAATCGCAATCACAATCACGATCACACAGTCACGATCACACAATCACGATCACACGATCACGATCACACAATCACAATCACACAATCGTTATCACACAATCACGATCACACAATCACCATCACACAATCAAGGCCACACAATGACGATCACACAATCACCATCACACAATCACAATCACACAATCACAATCACACAATCACAATCACACAATCACAATCACACAATCACAATCACACAATCACAATCACACAATCACAATCACACAATCACAATCACACAATCACAATCACACAATCACAATCACACAATCACAATCACACAATCACAATCACACAATCACAATCACACAATCACAATCACTCAATCACAATCACACAATCACAATCACACAATCACAATCACACAATCACAATCACACAATCACAATCACACAATCACAATCACACAATCACAATCACACAATCACAATCACACAATCACAATCTCACAATCACAATCACACAATCACAATCACACAATCACAATCACACAATCACAATCACACAATCACAATCACACAATCACAATCACACAATCACAATCACACAATCACAATCACACAATCACAATCACACAATCACAATCACACAATCACAATCACACAATCACAATCACACAATCACAATCACACAATCACAATCACACAATCACAATCACACAATCACAATCACACAATCACAATCACACAATCACAATCACACAATCACAATCACACAATCACAATCACACAATCAGAATCACACAATCACAATCACACAACCACAATCACACAATCACAATCACACAATCACAATCACACAATCACAATCACGATCTCGATCACAATCACACAATCACAGTCACACAATCACAATCACACAATCACAATCACACAATCACAGTCACACAATCACAGTCACACAATCACAGTCACACAATCACAATCACACAATCACAATTACACAAACACTATCACACAATCACGATCACGCAATCACGATCACACAATCACTATCACACAATCACACAATCACACAATCACACAGTCACAATCACACAATCACGATCACACAATCACAATCACACAATCACAATCACACAATCACGATCACACAATCACAATCACGCAGTCACACTATCACAATGACAATCACAATCACAATCACAATCACACAATCACACAATCACAATCCCACAATCACAATCACACAATCACAGTCACACAATCACAATCACACAATCACACAGTCACAATCCCACAATCACGATCACACAATCACGATCGCACAGTCACGATCACACGATCACGATCACACAATCACAATCACACAATCACAATCACACAATCACAATCACACAATCAGAGTCACACAATCACAGTCACACAATCACGATCACACAATCACCATCACACACTCACCATCACACAATCACGATCACACAATCACGATCACACAATCACGATCACACTATCACGATCACACAATCACAGTCACACAATCACAATCACACAATCACAATCACAATCACGATCACACAGTCACGATCACACGATCACGATCACACGATCACGATCACACAATCACGATCACACAATCACGATCACACAATCGCTATCACACAATCGCTATCACACAATCACAATCACACAATCACGATCACACAATCACCATCACACAATCACCATCACACAATCACGATCACACAATCACGATCACACAATCACGATCACACAATCACCATCACACAATCACAATCACACAATCAAGGTCACAGAATGACGATCACACAATCACCATCACACAATCACGACCACACAATCACGATCACACAATCACGCTCACACAATCACGATCACACAATCACGTTCACACAATCACAAACACACAGTCGCGATCACACGATCACGATCACACAATCACGATCACACAGTCACGATCACACAATCACAATCACACAATCACGATCACACAATCACCATCACACAATCACGATCACACAATCACGATCACACAGTCACGATCACACTATCACGATCACACAATCACAGTCACACAATCACAATCACACAATCACAATCACAATCACGATCACACAGTCACGATCACACAGTCACGATCACACAATCACAATCACACAATCACGATCACACAATCACGATCACATAATCACGATCACACAATCACGATCACACAATCACCATCACACAATCACGATCACACAATCACGATCACACAATCACGATCACACAATCACCATCACACAATCACAATCACACAATCAAGGTCACAGAATGACGATCGCACAATCACCATCACACAATCACGACCACACAATCACGATCACACAATCACGCTCACACAATCACGATCACACAATCACGTTCACACAATCACAAACACACAGTCGCGATCACACGATCACGATCACACAATCACGATCACACAGTCACGATCACACAATCACAATCACACAATCACGATCACACAATCACCATCACACAATCACGATCACACAATCACGATCACACAATCACGATCACACTATCACGATCACACAATCACAGTCACACAATCGCAATCACAATCACGATCACACAGTCACGATCACACAATCACGATCACACGATCACGATCACACAATCACAATCACACAATCGTTATCACACAATCACGATCACACAATCACCATCACACAATCAAGGCCACACAATGACGATCACACAATCACCATCACACAATCACAATCACACAATCACAATCACACAATCACAATCACACAATCACAATCACACAATCACAATCACACAATCACAATCACACAATCACAATCACACAATCACAATCACACAATCACAATCACACAATCACAATCACACAATCAGAATCACACAATCACAATCACACAATCACAATCACACAATCACAATCACTCAATCACAATCACACAATCACAATCACACAATCCCAATCACACAATCACAATCACACAATCACAATCACACAATCACAATCACACAATCACAATCACACAATCACAATCACACAATCACAATCTCACAATCACAATCACACAATCACAATCACACAATCACAATCACACAATCACAATCACACAATCACAATCACACAATCACAATCACACAATCACAATCACACAATCACAATCACACAATCACAATCACACAATCACAATCACACAATCACAATCACACAATCACAATCACACAATCACAATCACACAATCACAATCACACAATCACAATCACACAATCACAATCACACAATCACAATCACACAATCACAATCACACAATCACAATCACACAATCACAATCACACAATCACAATCGCACAATCACAATCACACAATCACAATCACACAATCACAATCACACAATCACAATCACACAATCACAATCACACAATCACAATCACACAATCACAATCACACAATCACAATCACACAATCACAATCACACAATCACAATCACACAATCACAATCACACAATCACAATCACACAATCACAATCACACAATCACAATCACACAATCACAATCACACAATCACAATCACACAATCACAATCACACAATCACAATCACACAATCACAATCACACAATCACAATCACACAATCACAATCACACAATCACAATCACACAATCACAATCACACAATCACAATCACACAATCACAATCACGATCTCGATCACAATCACACAATCACAGTCACACAATCACAATCACACAATCACAATCACACAATCACAATCACACAATCACAGTCACACAATCACAGTCACACAATCACAATCACACAATCACAATTACACAAACACTATCACACAATCACGATCACGCAATCACGATCACACAATCACTATCACACAATCACACAATCACACAATCACACAGTCACAATCACACAATCACGATCACACAATCACAATCACACAATCACAATCACACAATCACGATCACACAATCACAATCACGCAGTCACACTATCACAATCACAATCACAATCACAATCACAATCACACAATCACACAATCACAATCCCACAATCACAATCACACAATCACAGTCACACAATCACAATCACACAATCACACAGTCACAATCCCACAATCACGATCACACAATCACGATCGCACAGTCACGATCACACGATCACGATCACACAATCACAATCACACAATCACAATCACACAATCACAATCACACAATCAGAGTCACACAATCACAGTAACACAATCACAATCACACAATCACAATTACACAAACACAATCACACAATCACGATCACACAATCACGATCACACAATCACTATCACACAATCACACAATCACACAGTCACAATCCCACAATCACGATCACACAATCACAATCACACAATCACAATCACACAATCACGATCACACAATCACAATCACGCAGTCACACAGGCACAATCCCACAATCACGATCACACAATCACGATCGCACAGTCACGATCACACGATCACGATCACACAATCACAATCACACAATCACAATCACACAATCACAATCACACAATCACAATCACACAATCACGGTCACACAATCACCATCACACACTCACCATCACACAATCACGATCACACAATCACGATCACACAATCACGATCACACTATCACGATCACACAATCACAGTCACACAATCACAATCACACAATCACAATCACAATCACGATCACACAGTCACGATCACACGATCACGATTACACGATCACGATCACACAATCACGATCACACAATCACGATCACACAATCGCTATCACACAATCGCTATCACACAATCACAATCACACAATCACGATCACACAATCACCATCACACAATCACCATCACACAATCACGATCACACAATCACGATCACACAATCACGATCACACAATCACCATCACACAATCACAATCACACAATCAAGGTCACAGAATGACGATCACACAATCACCATCACACAATCACGACCACACAATCACGATCACACAATCACGCTCACACAATCACGATCACACAATCACGTTCACACAATCACAAACACACAGTCGCGATCACACGATCACGATCACACAATCACGATCACACAGTCACGATCACACAATCACAATCACACAATCACGATCACACAATCACCGTCACACAATCACGATCACACAATCACGATCACACAGTCACGATCACACTATCACGATCACACAATCACGATCACACAATCACAATCACACAATCGTTATCACACAATCACGATCACACAATCACAATCACACAATCACAATCACACAATCACGATCACACAATCACAATCACGCAGTCACACAGTCACAATCCCACAATCACGATCACACAATCACGATCGCACAGTCACGATCACACGATCACGATCACACAATCACAATCACACAATCACAATCACACAATCACAATCACACAATCACAATCACACAATCACGATCACACAATCACCATCACACACTCACCATCACACAATCACGATCACACAATCACGATCACACAATCACGATCACACTATCACGATCACACAATCACAGTCACACAATCACAATCACACAATCACAATCACAATCACGATCACACAGTCACGATCACACGATCACGATCACACGATCACGATCACGCAATCACGATCACACAATCACGATCGCACGATCATGATCACACAATCACGATCACACAATCACGATCACACAATCACGATCACACAACCACGATCACACAATCGCTATCACACAATCGCTATCACACAATCGCTATCACACAATCGCTATCACACAATCACGATCGCACAATCACGATCACACAATCACGATCACACAATCAGGATCACACAATCACAATCACACAATGAAGGTCACACAATGACGATCACACCATCACCATCACACAATCACGACCACACAATCACGGTCACACAATCGCGATCGCACAATCACGATCACAATATCACAATCACACAGTCACACAATCACAATCACAATAACAATCACAATCACAATCATGATCACACAATCACAATCACACAGTCACACAATCACAATCACAATCACAATCACAATCACAATCACAATCACAATCACAATCACAATCACAATCACAATCACAATCACAATCACAATCACAATCACAATCACAATCACAATCACAATCACAATCACAATCACAATCACAATCACGATCACACAATCACGATCACACAATCACGATCACACAATCACGATCACACAATCACGATCACACAATCACGATCACACAATCACGATCACACAATCACGATCACACAATCACGATCACACAATCACGATCACACAATCACGATCACACAATCACAATCACACAATCGTTATCACACAATCACGATCACACAATCACCATCACACAATCACCATCACACAATCACGATCACACAATCGCGATCACACAATCGCGATCACGCAATCACAATCACGCAATCACAATCACACAATCACAATCACACAATCACAATCATACAATCACAATCACACAATCACAATCTCACAATCACAATCACACAATCACAATCACACAATCACAATCACACAATCACAATCACACAATCACAATCACACAATCACAATCACACAATCACAATCCCACAATCACAATCCCACAATCACAATCCCACAATCACACAATCACACAGTCACAATCCCACAATCACGATCACACAATCACGATCACACAATCACAATCACACAATCACAATCACACTGTCACGATCCCACAATCACGATCACACAATTACGATCACACAGTCACGATCACACGATCACGATCACACAATAACAATCACACAATCACAATCACACAATCACGAGCACACAATCACGATCACACAATCACCATCACACAATCACGATCACACAATCACGATCACACAATCACAATCACACAATCACGATCACACAATCACTATCACACAATCACAATCACACAATCACAAACACACAGTCGCGATCACACGACCACGATCACACGATCACGATCACACAATCACAGTCACACAATCAAGGTCACACAATGACGATCACACCATCACCATCACACAATCACGACCACACAATCACGATCACACAATCACGATCACACAATCACGTTCACACAATCACAAACACACAGTCGCGATCACTCGATCACGATCACACAATCACGATCACACAGTCAAGATCAAACAACCACAATCACACAATCACAATATCACAATCGCAATCACACAATCACAATAACACAATCAGACAATCACACAATCACACAATCACGATCACACTATCACGATCACACAATCACGATAACACAATCACGATCACACAATCACGATCACACAATCACGATCACACAATCACAATCACGCAATCACAATCACACAATCACAATGACACAATCACAATCATGCAATCACAATCACACAATCACAATCTCACAATCACAATCACACAATCACAATCACACAATCACAATCACACAATCACAATCACACAATCACAATCACACAATCACAATCACACAATCACAATCACACAATCACAATCACACAATCACAATCACACAATCACAATCACACAATCACAATCACACAATCACAATCACACAATCACAATCACACAATCACAATCACACAATCACAATCACACAATCACAATCACACAATCACAATCACACAATCACAATCACACAATCACAATCACACAATCACAATCACACAATCACAATCACACAATCACAATCACACAATCACAATCACACAATCACAATCACACGATCACAATCACACAATCACAATCACACAATCACAATCACACAATCACAATCACACAATCAGACAATCACACAGTCACACAATCACGATCACACAATCACGATCACACAATCACGATCACACAATCACGATCACACAGTCGCGATCACACAATCACGATGACACAATCACGATCACACAATCACAATCACACAATCACAATCACACAATCAAAATCACACAACCACAATCACACAATCAAGGTCACACAATGACGATCACACAATCACCATCACACAATCACGATCACACAATCACAATCACACAATCACGATCACACAATCACGATCACTCAATCACAATCACACAATCACAAACATACAGTCGCGATCACACGATCACGCTCACACGATCACGATCACACGATCACGATCACACGATCACGATCACACGATCACGATCGCACGATCACGATCGCACGATCACGATCACACGATCACGATCACACGATCACGATCACACGATCACGATCACACAGTCACAATCACACAATCAACGCCACACAATGACGATCACACAATCACCATCACACAATCTCGACCACACAATCACGATCACACAATCACAATCACACAATCACAATCACAATCACACAATCACTATCACACAATCACAATCACGATCTCGATCACACAATCACAATCACACAATCACACAATCACAATCCCACAATCACAATCACACAATCACAGTCACACAATCACAATCACACAATCACAATCACACAATCACAATCACACAATCACAGTCGCACAATCACAGTCACACAATCACAATCACACAATCACGATTACACAAACACGATCACACAATCACGATCACACAATCACGATCACACAATCACTATCACACAATCACACAATCACACAATCACACAGTCACAATCACACAATCACGATCACACAATCACAATCACACAATCACAATCACACAATCACGATCACACAATCAGAATCACAATCACAATCACAATCACACAATCACACAATCACAATCCCACAATCACAATCACACAATCACAGTCACACAATCACAATCACACAATCACAATCACACAATCACAATCACACAATCACAGTCGCACAATCACAGTCACACAATCACAATCACACAAACACGATCACACAATCACGATCACACAATCACGACCACACAATCACGATCACACAACCACGATCACACAATCGCTATCACACAATCGCTATCACACAATCACGATCGCACAATCACGATCACACAATCACGATCACAATATCACAATCACACAGTCACACAATCACAATCACAATCACAATCACAATCACGATCACAGAATCATAATCACACACTCACACAATCACAATCACAATCACAATCGCAATCACAATCACAATCACAATCACAATCACAATCACAATCACAATCACAATCACAATCACAATCACAATCACAATCACAATCACAATCACAATCACAATCACAATCACAATCACAATCACAATCACAATCACAATCACAATCACAATCACAATCACAATCACAATCACAATCTCAATCACAATCACAATCACAATCACAATCACAATCACAATCACAATCACAATCACAATCACAATCACAATCACAATCACAATCACAATCACAATCACAATCACAATCACAATCACAATCACAATCACAATCACAATCACAATCACAATCACAATCACAATCACAATCACAATCACAATCACAATCACACAATCACATCACACAATCACGATCACACAATCACGATCACACAATCACGATCACACAATCACGATCACACAATCACGATCACACAATCACGATCACACAATCACGATCACACAATCACGATCACACAATCACGGTCACACAATCACGATCACACAATCACGATCACACAATCACAATCACACAATCACGATCACACAATCACGATCACACAATCACGATCACACAATCACGATCACACAATCACGATCACACAATCACGATCACACTATCACGATCACACAATCACGGTCACACAATCACGATCACACAATCACGATCCCACAATCACTATCACAAAATCACAATCACACAGTCACACAATCACAATCACAATCAGACAATCACAAACACACAATCACGATCACACAATCACGATCACACAATCACGATCACACAATCACAAACACACAGTCGCGATCACACGATCACGATCACACGATCACGATCACACAATCACAATCCCACAATCAAGGCCACACAATGACGATCACACAATCACCATCACACAATCTCGACCACACAATCACGATCACACAATCACGATCACACAATCACGATCACACAATCACGATCACACAATCACGTTCACACAATAACAAACACACAGTCGCGATCACTCGATCACGATCACACAATCACGATCACACAGTCACGATCACGCAATCACAATCACACAATCACGATCACACAATCACGATCACATAATCACGATCACACAATCACGATCACACAATCACCATCACACAATCACGATCACACAATCACGATCACACAATCACGATCACACAATCACGATCACGCAATCACAATCACGCAATCACAATCACGCAATCACAATCACGCAATCACAATCACGCAATCACAATCACACAATCACAATCACACAATCACAATCACACAATCACAATCACAAAATCACAATCACACAATCACAATCACACAATCACAATCACACAATCACAATCACACAATCACAATCACACAATCACAATCACACAATCACAATCACACAATCACAATCACACAATCACAATCACACAATCACAATCACACAATCACAATCACACAATCACAATCACACAATCACAATCACACAATCACAATCACACAATCACAATCACACAATCACAATCACACAATCACAATCACACAATCACAATCACACAATCACAATCACACAATCACAATCACACAATCACAATCACGATCTCGATCACACAATCACAATCACACAACCACACAATCACAATCCCACAATCACAATCACACAATCACAGTCACACAATCACAATCACACAATCACAATCACACAATCACAGTCACACAATCACAGTCACACAATCACAATCACACAATCACAATTACACAAACACTATCACACAATCACGATCACGCAATCACGATCACACAATCACTATCACACAATCACACAATCACACAATCACACAATCACACAATCACACAGTCACAATCACACAATCACGATCACACAATCACAATCACACAATCACAATCACACAATCACGATCACACAATCACAATCACGCAGTCACACTATCACAATCACAATCACAATCACAATCACAATCACAATCACACAATCACACAATCACAATCCCACAATCACAATCACACAATCACAATCACACAATCACAGTCACACAATCACAATCACACAATCACAATTACACAAACACTATCACACAATCACGATCACGCAATCACGATCACACAATCACTATCACACAATCACACAATCACACAATCACACAATCACACAATCACACAGTCACAATCACACAATCACGATCACACAATCACAATCACACAATCACAATCACACAATCACGATCACACAATCACAATCACGCAGTCACACTATCACAATCACAATCACAATCACAATCACAATCACAATCACACAATCACACAATCACAATCCCACAATCACAATCACACAATCACAATCACACAATCACAGTCACACAATCACAATCACACAATCACACAGTCACAATCCCACAATCACGATCACACAATCACGATCGCACAGTCACGATCACACGATCACAATCACACAATCACAATCACACAATCACAATCACACAATCACAATCACACAATCACAATCACACAATCACAGTCACACAATCACAGTCACACAATCACAATCACACAATCACAATTACACAAACACGATCACACAATCACGATCACACAATCACGATCACACAATCACTATCACACAATCACACAATCACACAGTCACAATCCCACAATCACGATCACACAATCACAATCACACAATCACAATCACACAATCACGATCACACAATCACAATCACGCAGTCACACAGGCACAATCCCACAATCACGATCACACAATCACGATCGCACGATCACGATCACACAATCACAATCACACAATCACAATCACACAATCACAATCACACAATCACGATCACACAATCACCATCACACACTCACCATCACACAATCACGATCACACAATCACGATCACACAATCACGATCACACTATCACGATCACACAATCACAGTCACACAATCACAATCACACAATCACAATCACAATCACGATCACACAGTCACGATCACACGATCACGATCACACGATCACGATCACACAATCACGATCACACAATCACGATCACACAATCGCTATCACACAATCGCTATCACACAATCACGATCACACAATCACGATCACACAATCACCATCAGACAATCACCATCACACAATCACGATCACACATTCACGATCACACAATCACGATCACACAATCACAATCACACAATCACAATCACACAATCACAATCACACAATCACAATCACACAATCACAATCACACAATCACAGTCACACAATCACAGTCACACAATCACAATCACACAATCACAATTACACAAACACGATCACACAATCACGATCACACAATCACCATCACACACTCACCATCACACAATCACGATCACACAATCACGATCACACAATCACGATCACACTATCACGATCACACAATCACAGTCACACAATCACAATCACACAATCACAATCACAATCACGATCACACAGTCACGATCACACGATCACGATCACACGATCACGATCACACAATCACGATCACACAATCACGATCACACAATCGCTATCACACAATCGCTATCACACAATCACAATCACACAATCACGATCACACAATCACCATCACACAATCACCATCACACAATCACGATCACACAATCACGATCACACAATCACGATCAGACTATCACGATCACACAATCACAGTCACACAATCACAATCACACAATCACAATCACACAGTCACACAATCACAATCACAATCAGACAATCACAAACACACAATCTCGATCACACAATCACGATCACACAATCACGATCACACAATCACGATCACACAATCACGATCACACAATCACAAACACACAGTCGCGATCACACGATCACGATCACACGATCACGATCACACGATCACGATCACACGATCACGATCACACGATCACGATCACACAATCACAATCCCACAATCAAGGCCACACAATGACGATCACACAATCTCGACCACACAATCACGATCACACAATCACGATCACACAATCACGTTCACACAATAACAAACACACAGTCGCGATCACTCGATCACGATCACACAATCACGATCACACAGTCACGATCACACAATCACAATCACACAATCACGATCACACAATCACGATCACACAATCTCGATCACACAATCACGATCACACAATCACGATCACACAATCACGATCACACAATCACAAACACACAGTCGCGATCAGACGATCACGATCACACGATCACGATCACACGATCACGATCACACGATCACGATCACACGATCACGATCACACAATCACAATCCCACAATCAAGGCCACACAATGACGATCACACAATCTCGACCACACAATCACGATCACACAATCACAATCACACAATCGTTATCACACAATCACGATCACACAATCACCATCACACAATCAAGGCCACACAATGACGATCACACAATCACCATCACACAATCACAATCACACAATCACAATCACACAATCACAATCACACAATCACAATCACACAATCACAATCACACAATCACAATCACACAATCACAATCACACAATCACAATCACACAATCACAATCACACAATCACAATCACACAATCACAATCACACAATCACAATCACACAATCACAATCACACAATCACAATCACTCAATCACAATCACACAATCACAATCACACAATCACAATCACACAATCACAATCACACAATCACAATCAAACAATCACAATCACACAATCACAATCACACAATCACAATCACACAATCACAATCTCACAATCACAATCGCACAATCACAATCGCACAATCACAATCGCACAATCACAATCGCACAATCACAATCACACAATCACAATCACACAATCACAATCACACAATCACAATCACACAATCACAATCACACAATCACAATCACACAATCACAATCACACAATCACAATCACACAATCACAATCACACAATCACAATCACACAATCACAATCACACAATCACAATCACACAATCACAATCACACAATCACAATCACGATCTCGATCACAATCACACAATCACAGTCACACAATCACAATCACACAATCACAATCACACAATCACAATCACACAATCACAGTCACACAATCACAGTCACACAATCACAATCACACAATCACAATTACACAAACACTATCACACAATCACGATCACGCAATCACGATCACACAATCACTATCACACAATCACACAATCACACAATCACACAGTCACAATCACACAATCACGATCACACAATCACAATCACACAATGACAATCACACAATCACGATCACACAATCACAATCACGCAGTCACACTATCACAATCACAATCACAATCACAATCACAATCACAATCACAATCACACAATCACACAATCACAATCCCACAATCACAATCACACAATCACAGTCACACAATCACAATCACACAATCACACAGTCACAATCCCACAATCACGATCACACAATCACGATCGCACAGTCACGATCACACGATCACGATCACACAATCACAATCACACAATCACAATCACACAATCACAATCACACAATCAGAGTCACACAATCACAGTCACACAATCACAATCACACAATCACAATTACACAAACACAATCACACAATCACGATCACACAATCACGATCACACAATCACAATCACGCAGTCACACAGGCACAATCCCACAATCACGATCACACAATCACGATCGCACAGTCACGATCACACGATCACGATCACACAATCACAATCACACAATCACAGTCACACAATCACAATCACACAATCACAATCACAATCACGATCACACAGTCACGATCACACGATCACGATCACACGATCACGATCACACAATCACGATCACACAATCACGATCACACAATCGCTATCACACAATCGCTATCACACAATCACAATCACACAATCACGATCACACAATCACCATCACACAATCACCATCACACAATCACGATCACACAATCACGATCACACAATCACGATCACACAATCACCATCACACAATCACAATCACACAATCAAGGTCACAGAATGACGATCACACAATCACCATCACACAATCACGACCACACAATCACGATCACACAATCACGCTCACACAATCACGATCACACAATCACGTTCACACAATCACAAACACACAGTCGCGATCACACGATCACGATCACACAATCACGATCACACAGTCACGATCACACAATCACAATCACACAATCACGATCACACAATCACCATCACACAATCACGATCACACAATCACGATCACACAGTCACGATCACACTATCACGATCACACAATCACAGTCACACAATCACAATCACACAATCACAATCACAATCACGATCACACAGTCACGATCACACAGTCACGATCACACAATCACAATCACACAATCACGATCACACAATCACGATCACATAATCACGATCACACAATCACGATCACACAATCACCATCACACAATCACGATCACACAATCACGATCACACAATCACGATCACACAATCACCATCACACAATCACAATCACACAATCAAGGTCACAGAATGACGATCACACAATCACCATCACACAATCACGACCACACAATCACGATCACACAATCACGCTCACACAATCACGATCACACAATCACAATCACACAATCACAATCACACAATCACAATCACACAATCACAATCACACAATCACAATCACACAATCACAATCACACAATCACAATCACACAATCACAATCACACAATTACAATCACACAATCACAATCACACAATCACAATCACACAATCACAATCACACAATCACAATCACACAATCACAATCACACAATCACAATCACACAATCACAATCACACAATCACAATCACACAATCACAATCACACAATCACAATCACACAATCACAATCACACAATCACAATCACACAATCACAATCACACAATCACAATCACACAATCACAATCACGATCTCGATCACAATCACACAATCACAGTCACACAATCACAATCACACAATCACAATCACACAATCACAATCACACAATCACAGTCACACAATCACAGTCACACAATCACAATCACACAATCACAATTACACAAACACTATCACACAATCACGATCACGCAATCACGATCACACAATCACTATCACACAATCACACAATCACACAATCACACAGTCACAATCACACAATCACGATCACACAATCACAATCACACAATCACAATCACACAATCACGATCACACAATCACAATCACGCAGTCACACTATCACAATCACAATCACAATCACAATCACAATCACACAATCACACAATCACAATCCCACAATCACAATCACACAATCACAGTCACACAATCACAATCACACAATCACACAGTCACAATCCCACAATCACGATCACACAATCACGATCGCACAGTCACGATCACACGATCACGATCACACAATCACAATCACACAATCACAATCACACAATCACAATCACACAATCAGAGTCACACAATCACAGTCACACAATCACAATCACACAATCACAATTACACAAACACAATCACACAATCACGATCACACAATCACGATCACACAATCACGATCACACAATCACTATCACACAATCACACAATCACACAGTCACAATCCCACAATCACGATCACACAATCACAATCACACAATCACAATCACACAATCACGATCACACAATCACAATCACGCAGTCACACAGGCACAATCCCACAATCACGATCACACAATCACGATCGCACAGTCACGATCACACGATCACGCTCACACAATCACAATCACACAATCACAATCACACAATCACAATCACACAATCACAATCACACAATCACGATCACACAATCACCATCACACACTCACCATCACACAATCACGATCACACAATCACGATCACACAATCACGATCACACTATCGCGATCACACAATCACAGTCACACAATCACAATCACACAATCACAATCACAATCACGATCACACAGTCACGATCACACGATCACGATCACACGATCACGATCACACAATCACGATCACACAATCACGATCACACAATCGCTATCACACAATCGCTATCACACAATCACAATCACACAATCACGATCACACAATCACCATCACACAATCACCATCACACAATCACGATCACACAATCACGATCACACAATCACGATCACACAATCACCATCACACAATCACAATCACACAATCAAGGTCACAGAATGACGATCACACAATCACCATCACACAATCACGACCACACAATCACGATCACACAATCACGCTCACACAATTACGATCACACAATCACGTTCACACAATCACAAACACACAGTCGCGATCACACGATCACGATCACACAATCACGATCACACAGTCACGATCACACAATCACAATCACACAATCACGATCACACAATCACCATCACACAATCACGATCACACAATCACGATCACACAGTCACGATCACACTATCACGATCACACAATCACAGTCACACAATCACAATCGCACAATCACAATCACAATCACGATCACACAGTCACGATCACACAATCACGATCACACGATCACGATCACACAATCACAATCACACAATCGTTATCACACAATCACGATCACACAATCACCATCACACAATCAAGGCGACACAATGACGATCACACAATCACCATCACACAATCACAACCACACAATCACAATCACACAATCACAATCACACAATCACAATCACACAATCACAATCACACAATCACAATCACACAATCACAATTACACAAACACGATCACACAATCACGATCACACAATCACGATCACACAATCACTATCACACAATCACACAATCACACAATCACAATCACACAATCACACAGTCACAATCCCACAATCACGATCACACAATCACAATCACACAATCACAATCACACAATCACGATCACACAATCACACAGTCACAATCCCACAATCACGATCACACTATCACGATCGCACAGTCACGATCACACGATCACGATCACACAATCACAATCACACAATCACAATCACACAATCACAATCACACAATCACGATCACACAATCACCATCACACATTCACCATCACACAATCACGATCACACAATCACGATCACACAATCACGATCACACTATCACGATCACACAATCACAGTCACACAATCACAATCACACAATCACAATCACAATCACGATCACACAGTCACGATCACACGATCACGATCACACGATCACGATCACACAATCACGATCACACAATCACGATCACAAAATCGCTATCACACAATCGCTATCACACAATCACAATCACACAGTCACGACCACACGATCACGATCACACGATCATGATCACACAATCACAATCACACAATCACGATCACAAAAACACGATCACACAATCACGATCACACAACCACGATCACACAATCGCTATCACACAATCGCTATCACACAATCACGATCGCACAATCACGATCACACAATCACGATCACAATATCACAATCACACAGTCACACAATCACAATCACAATCACAATCACAATCACGATCACAGAATCACAATCACACAGTCACACAATCACAATCACAATCACAATCGCAATCACAATCACAATCACAATCACAATCACAATCACAATCACAATCACAATCACAATCACAATCACAATCACAATCACAATCACAATCACAATCACAATCACAATCACAATCACAATCACAATCTCAATCACACAATCACATCACACAATCACGATCACACAATCACGATCACACAATCACGATCACACAATCACGATCACACAATCACGATCACACAATCACGATCACACAATCACGATCACACAATCACGATCACACAATCACGATCACACAATCACGATCACACAAACACGATCACACAATCACGATCACACAATCACGGTCACACAATCACGATCACACAATCACGATCACACAATCACTATCACAAAATCACAATCACACAGTTACAAAATCACAATCACAATCAGACAATCACAAACACACAATCACGATCACACAATCACGATCACACAATCACGATCACACAATCACCATCACACAATCACGATCACACAATCACGATCACACAATCACGATCACACAATCAAGGTCACAGAATGACGATCACACAATCACCATCACACAATCACGACCACACAATCACGATCACACAATCACGCTCACACAATCACGATCACACAATCACGATCACACAATCACGCTCACACAATCACGATCACACAATCACGTTCACACAATCACAAACACACAATCACGATCAGACAATCACGTTCACACAATAACAAACACACAGTCGCGATCACTCGATCACGATCACACAATCACGATCACACAGTCACGATCACACAATCACAATCACACAATCACCATCACACAATCACGATCACACAATCACGATCACACAATCACGATCACACAATCACGATCACACAAACACGATCACACAATCACGATCACACAATCACGATCACACAATCACAGTCACACAATCACGATCACACACTCCCAATCACACAATCACAATCACACAATCACAATCACAAAATCACGATCACACAATCACGATCACACAACCACGATCACACAATCACGATTACACAATCACGATCACACTATCACGATCACACAATCACGATCACACAATCACGATCACACAATCACTATCACAAAATCACAATCACACAGTCACACAATCACAATCACAATCAGACAATCACAAACACACAATCACGATCACACAATCACGATCACACAATCACGATAACACAATCACAAACACACAGTCGCGATCACACGATCACGATCACACGATCACGATCACACGATCACGATCACACAATCACAATCCCACAATCAAGGCCACACAATGACGATCACACAATCACCATCACACAATCTCGACCACACAATCACGATCACACAATCACGATCAGACAATCACGTTCACACAATAACAAACACACAGTCGCGATCACTCGATCACGATCACACAATCACGATCACACAGTCACGATCACACAATCACAATCACACAATCACGATCACACAATCACGATCACATAATCACGATCACACAATCACGATCACACAATCACCATCACACAATCACGATCACACAATCACGATCACACAATCACGATCACACAATCACCATCACACAATCACAATCACACAATCAAGGTCACAGAATGACGATCACACAATCACCATCACACAATCACGACCACACAATCACGATCACACAATCACGCTCACACAATCACGATCACACAATCACGTTCACACAATCACAAACACACAGTCGCGATCACACGATCACGATCACACAATCACGATCACACAGTCACGATCACACAATCACGATCACACAATCACGATCACACAAACACGATCACACAATCACGATCACACAATCACGATCACACAATCACAGTCACACAATCACGATCACACACTCCCAATCACACAATCACAATCACACAATCACAATCACACAATCACGATCACACAATCACGATCACACAACCACGATCACACAATCACGATCACACAATCACGATCACACTATCACGATCACACAATCACGGTCACACAATCACGATCACACAATCACGATCACACAATCACTATCACAAAATCACAATCACACAGTCACACAATCACAATCACAATCAGACAATCACAAACACACAATCACGATCACACAATCACGATCACACAATCACGATAACACAATCACAAACACACAGTCGCGATCACACGATCACGATCACACGATCACGATCACACGATCACGATCACACAATCACAATCCCACAATCAAGGCCACACAATGACGATCACACAATCACCATCACACAATCTCGACCACACAATCACGATCACACAATCACGATCAGACAATCACGTTCACACAATAACAAACACACAGTCGCGATCACTCGATCACGATCACACAATCACGATCACACAGTCACGATCACACAATCACAATCACACAATCACGATCACACAATCACGATCACATAATCACGATCACACAATCACGATCACACAATCACCATCACACAATCACGATCACACAATCACGATCACACAATCACGATCACACAATCACCATCACACAATCACAATCACACAATCAAGGTCACAGAATGACGATCACACAATCACCATCACACAATCACGACCACACAATCACGATCACACAATCACGCTCACACAATCACGATCACACAATCACGTTCACACAATCACAAACACACAGTCGCGATCACACGATCACGATCACACAATCACGATCACACAGTCACGATCACACAATCACAATCACACAATCACGATCACACAATCACCATCACACAATCACGATCACACAATCACGATCACACAATCACGATCACACTATCACGATCACACAATCACAGTCACACAATCACAATCACACAATCACAATCACAATCACGGTCACACAGTCACGATCACACAATCACGATCACACGATCACGATCACACAATCACAATCACACAATCGTTATCACACAATCACGATCACACAATCACCATCACACAATCAAGGCCACGCAATGACGATCACACAATCACAATCACACAATCACAATCACACAATCACAATCACACAATCACAATCCCACAATCACAATCACACAATCACAATCACACAATCACAATCACACAATCACAATCACACAATCACAATCACACAATCACAATCACACAATCACAATCACACAATCACAATCACACAATCACAATCACACAATCACAATCACTCAATCACAATCACACAATCACAATCACACAATCACAATCACACAATCACAATCACACAATCACAATCACACAATCACAATCACACAATCACAATCACACAATCACAATCACACAATCACAATCACACAATCACAATCACACAATCACAATCACACAATCACAATCACACAATCACAATCACACAATCACAATCACACAATCACAATCACACAATCACAATCACACAATCACAATCACACAATCACAATCACACAATCACAATCACACAATCACAATCACACAATCACAATCACACAATCACAATCACACAATCACAATCACACAATCACAATCACACAATCACAATCACACAATCACAATCACACAATCACAATCACACAATCACAATCACACAATCACAATCACACAATCACAATCACACAATCACAATCACACAATCACAATCACACAATCACAATCACACAATCACAATCACACAATCACAATCACACAATCACAATCACACAATCACAATCACACAATCACAATCACACAATCACAATCACACAATCACAATCACACAATCACAATCACACAATCACAATCACACAATCACAATCACACAATCACAATCACACAATCACAATCACACAATCACAATCACACAATCACAATCACACAATCACAATCACACAATCACAATCACACAATCACAATCACACAATCACAATCACACAATCACAATCACACAATCACAATCACACAATCACAATCACACAATCACAATCACACAATCACAATCACACAATCACAATCACACAATCACAATCACACAATCACAATCACACAATCACAATCACACAATCACAATCACACAATCACAATCACACAATCACAATCACACAATCACAATCACACAATCACAATCACACAATCACAATCACACAATCACAATCACACAATCACAATCACACAATCACAATCACACAATCACAATCACACAATCACAATCACACAATCACAATCACACAATCACAATCACACAATCACAATCACACAATCACAATCACACAATCACAATCACACAATCACAATCACACAATCACAATCACACAATCACAATCACACAATCACAATCACACAATCACAATCACACAATCACAATCACACAATCACAATCACACAATCACAATCACACAATCACAATCACACAATCACAATCACACAATCACAATCACACAATCACAATCACACAATCACAATCACACAATCACAATCACACAATCACAATCACACAATCACAATCACACAATCACAATCACACAATCACAATCACACAATCACAATCACACAATCACAATCACACAATCACAATCACACAATCACAATCACACAATCACAATCACACAATCACAATCACACAATCACAATCACACAATCACAATCACACAATCACAATCACACAATCACAATCACACAATCACAATCACACAATCACAATCACACAATCACAATCACACAATCACAATCACACAATCACAATCACACAATCACAATCACACAATCACAATCACACAATCACAATCACACAATCACAATCACACAATCACAATCACACAATCACAATCACACAATCACAATCACACAATCACAATCACACAATCACAATCACACAATCACAATCACACAATCACAATCACACAATCACAATCACACAATCACAAAATCACACAGTCACAATCCCACAATCACGATCACACAATCACAATCACACAATCACGATCACACAATCACAATCACGCAGTCACACAGTCACAATCCCACAATCACGATCACACAATCACGATCGCACAGTCACGATCACACGATCACGATCACACAATCACAATCACACAATCACAATCACACAATCACAATCACACAATCACGATCACACAATCACCATCACACACTCACCATCACACAATCACGATCACACAATCACGATCACACAATCACGATCACACTATCACGATCACACAATCACAGTCACACAATCACAATCACACAAACACAATCACAATCACGATCACACAGTCACGATCACACGATCACGATCACACGATCACGATCACACAATCACGATCACACAATCACGATCACACAATCGCTATCACACAATCGCTATCACACAACAACAATCACACAATCACGATCACACAATCACCATCACACAATCACCATCACACAATCACGATCACACAATCACGATCACACAATCACGATCAGACTATCACGATCACACAATCACAGTCAAACAATCACAATCACACAATCACAATCACAATCACGATCACACAGTCACGACCACACGATCACGATCACACGATCATGATCACACAATCACAATCACACAATCACGATCACACAATCACGATCACACAATCACGATCACACAATCACGATCACACAACCACGATCACACAATCGCTATCACACAATCGCTATCACACAATCACGATCACACAATCACGATCACACAATCACGATCACAATATCACAATCACACAGTCACACAATCACAATCACAATCACAATCACAATCACGATCACAGAATCACAATCACACAGTCACACAATCACAATCACAATCACAATCGCAATCACAATCACAATCACAATCACAATCACAATCACAATCACAATCACAATCACAATCACAATCACAATCACACTCACAGTCACAGTCACAATCACAATCACAATCACAATCACAATCACAATCACAATCACAATCACAATCACAATCACAATCACAATCACAATCACACAATCACATCACACAATTACGATCACACAATCACGATCACACAATCACGATCACACAATCACGATCACACAATCACGATCACACAATCACGATCACACAATTACGATCACACAATCACAATCACACAATCACAATCACACAATCACAATCACACAATCACGATCACACAATCACCATCACACACTCACCATCACACAATCACGATCACACAATCACGATCACACAATCACGATCACACTATCGCGATCACACAATCACAGTCACACAATCACAATCACACAATCACAATCACAATCACGATCACACAGTCACGATCACACGATCACGATCACACGATCACGATCACACAATCACGATCACACAATCACGATCACACAATCGCTATCACACAATCGCTATCACACAATCACAATCACACAATCACGATCACACAATCACCATCACACAATCACCATCACACAATCACGATCACACAATCACGATCACACAATCACGATCACACAATCACCATCACACAATCACAATCACACAATCAAGGTCACAGAATGACGATCACACAATCACCATCACACAATCACGACCACACAATCACGATCACACAATCACGCTCACACAATTACGATCACACAATCACGTTCACACAATCACAAACACACAGTCGCGATCACACGATCACGATCACACAATCACGATCACACAGTCACGATCACACAATCACAATCACACAATCACGATCACACAATCACCATCACACAATCACGATCACACAATCACGATCACACAGTCACGATCACACTATCACGATCACACAATCACAGTCACACAATCACAATCGCACAATCGAAATCACAATCACGATCACACAGTCACGATCACACAATCACGATCACACGATCACGATCACACAATCACAATCACACAATCGTTATCACACAATCACGATCACACAATCACCATCACACAATCAAGGCGACACAATGACGATCACACAATCACCATCACACAATCACAACCACACAATCACAATCACACAATCACAATCACACAATCACAATCACACAATCACAGTCACACAATCACAATCACACAATCACAATTACACAAACACGATCACACAATCACGATCACACAATCACGATCACACAATCACTATCACACAATCACACAATCACACAATCACAATCACACAATCACACAGTCACAATCCCACAATCACGATCACACAATCACAATCACACAATCACAATCACACTATCACGATCACACAATCACACAGTCACAATCCCACAATCACGATCACACTATCACGATCGCACAGTCACGATCACACGATCACGATCACACAATCACAATCACACAATCACAATCACACAATCACAATCACACAATCACGATCACACAATCACCATCACACACTCACCATCACACAATCACGATCACACAATCACGATCACACAATCACGATCACACTATCACGATCACACAATCACAGTCACACAATCACAATCACACAATCACAATCACAATCACGATCACACAGTCACGATCACACGATCACGATCACACGATCACGATCACACAATCACGATCACACAATCACGATCACAAAATCGCTATCACACAATCGCTATCACACAATCACAATCACACAGTCACGACCACACGATCACGATCACACGATCATGATCACACAATCACAATCACACAATCACGATCACAAAAACACGATCACACAATCACGATCACACAACCACGATCACACAATCGCTATCACACAATCGCTATCACACAATCACGATCGCACAATCACGATCACACAATCACGATCACAATATCACAATCACACAGTCACACAATCACAATCACAATCACAATCACAATCACGATCACAGAATCACAATCACACAGTCACACAATCACAATCACAATCACAATCGCAATCACAATCACAATCACAATCACAATCACAATCACAATCACAATCACAATCACAATCACAATCACAATCACAATCACAATCACAATCACAATCACAATCACAATCACAATCACAATCACAATCACAATCACAATCTCAATCACACAATCACATCACACAATCACGATCACACAATCACGATCACACAATCACGATCACACAATCACGATCACACAATCACGATCACACAATCACGATCACACAATCACGATCACACAATCACGATCACACAATCACGATCACACAAACACGATCACACAATCACGATCACACAATCACGGTCACACAATCACGATCACACAATCACGATCACACAATCACTATCACAAAATCACAATCACACAGTTACAAAATCACAATCACAATCAGACAATCACAAACACACAATCACGATCACACAATCACGATCACACAATCACGATCACACAATCACCATCACACAATCACGATCACACAATCACGATCACACAATCACGATCACACAATCAAGGTCACAGAATGACGATCACACAATCACCATCACACAATCACGACCACACAATCACGATCACACAATCACGCTCACACAATCACGATCACACAATCACGATCACACAATCACGCTCACACAATCACGATCACACAATCACGTTCACACAATCACAAACACACAATCACGATCAGACAATCACGTTCACACAATAACAAACACACAGTCGCGATCACTCGATCACGATCACACAATCACGATCACACAGTCACGATCACACAATCACAATCACACAATCACCATCACACAATCACGATCACACAATCACGATCACACAATCACGATCACACAATCACGATCACACAAACACGATCACACAATCACGATCACACAATCACGATCACACAATCACAGTCACACAATCACGATCACACACTCCCAATCACACAATCACAATCACACAATCACAATCACAAAATCACGATCACACAATCACGATCACACAACCACGATCACACAATCACGATCACACAATCACGATCACACTATCACGATCACACAATCACGATCACACAATCACGATCACACAATCACTATCACAAAATCACAATCACACAGTCACACAATCACAATCACAATCAGACAATCACAAACACACAATCACGATCACACAATCACGATCACACAATCACGATAACACAATCACAAACACACAGTCGCGATCACACGATCACGATCACACGATCACGATCACACGATCACGATCACACAATCACAATCCCACAATCAAGGCCACACAATGACGATCACACAATCACCATCACACAATCTCGACCACACAATCACGATCACACAATCACGATCAGACAATCACGTTCACACAATAACAAACACACAGTCGCGATCACTCGATCACGATCACACAATCACGATCACACAGTCACGATCACACAATCACAATCACACAATCACGATCACACAATCACGATCACATAATCACGATCACACAATCACGATCACACAATCACCATCACACAATCACGATCACACAATCACGATCACACAATCACGATCACACAATCACCATCACACAATCACAATCACACAATCAAGGTCACAGAATGACGATCACACAATCACCATCACACAATCACGACCACACAATCACGATCACACAATCACGCTCACACAATCACGATCACACAATCACGTTCACACAATCACAAACACACAGTCGCGATCACACGATCACGATCACACAATCACGATCACACAGTCACGATCACACAATCACGATCACACAATCACGATCACACAAACACGATCACACAATCACGATCACACAATCACGATCACACAATCACAGTCACACAATCACGATCACACACTCCCAATCACACAATCACAATCACACAATCACAATCACACAATCACGATCACACAATCACGATCACACAACCACGATCACACAATCACGATCACACAATCACAGTCACACTATCACGATCACACAATCACGGTCACACAATCACGATCACACAATCACGATCACACAATCACGATCACACGATCACGATCACACAATCACAATCACACAATCGTTATCACACAATCACGATCACACAATCACCATCACACAATCAAGGCCACGCAATGACGATCACACAATCACAATCACACAATCACAATCACACAATCACAATCACACAATCACAATCCCACAATCACAATCACACAATCACAATCACACAATCACAATCACACAATCACAATCACACAATCACAATCACACAATCACAATCACACAATCACAATCACACAATCACAATCACACAATCACAATCACTCAATCACAATCACACAATCACAATCACACAATCACAATCACACAATCACAATCACACAATCACAATCACACAATCACAATCACACAATCACAATCACACAATCACAATCACACAATCACAATCACACAATCACAATCACACAATCACAATCACACAATCAAAATCACACAATCACAATCACACAATCACAATCACACAATCACAATCACACAATCACAATCACACAATCACAATCACACAATCACAATCACACAATCACAATCACACAATCACAATCACACAATCACAATCACACAATCACAATCACACAATCACAATCACACAATCACAATCACACAATCACAATCACACAATCACAATCACACAATCACAATCACACAATCACAATCACACAATCACAATCACACAATCACAATCACACAATCACAATCACACAATCACAATCACACAATCACAATCACACAATCACAATCACACAATCACAATCACACAATCACAATCACACAATCACAATCACACAATCACAATCACACAATCACAATCACACAATCACAATCACACAATCACAATCACACAATCACAATCACACAATCACAATCACACAATCACAATCACACAATCACAATCACACAATCACAATCACACAATCACAATCACACAATCACAATCACACAATCACAATCACACAATCACAATCACACAATCACAATCACACAATCACAATCACACAATCACAATCACACAATCACAATCACACAATCACAATCACACAATCACAATCACACAATCACAATCACACAATCACAATCACACAATCACAATCACACAATCACAATCACACAATCACAATCACACAATCACAATCACACAATCACAATCACACAATCACAATCACACAATCACAATCACACAATCACAATCACACAATCACAATCACACAATCACAATCACACAATCACAATCACACAATCACAATCACACAATCACAATCACACAATCACAATCACACAATCACAATCACACAATCACAATCACACAATCACAATCACACAATCACAATCACACAATCACAATCACACAATCACAATCACACAATCACAATCACACAATCACAATCACACAATCACAATCACACAATCACAATCACACAATCACAATCACACAATCACAATCACACAATCACAATCACACAATCACAATCACACAATCACAATCACACAATCACAATCACACAATCACAATCACACAATCACAATCACACAATCACAATCACACAATCACAATCACACAATCACAATCACACAATCACAATCACACAATCACAATCACACAATCACAATCACACAATCACAATCACACAATCACAATCACACAATCACAATCACACAATCACAATCACACAATCACAATCACACAATCACAATCACACAATCACAATCACACAATCACAATCACACAATCACAATCACACAATCACAATCACACAATCACAATCACACAATCACAATCACACAATCACAATCACACAATCACAATCACACAATCACAATCACACAATCACAATCACACAATCACAATCACACAATCACAATCACACAATCACAATCACACAATCACAATCACACAATCACAATCACACAATCACAATCACACAATCACAATCACACAATCACAATCACACAATCACAATCACACAATCACAATCACACAATCACAATCACACAATCACAATCACACAATCACAATCACACAATCACAATCACACAATCACAATCACACAATCACAATCACACAATCACAAAATCACACAGTCACAATCCCACAATCACGATCACACAATCACAATCACACAATCACGATCACACAATCACAATCACGCAGTCACACAGTCACAATCCCACAATCACGATCACACAATCACGATCGCACAGTCACGATCACACGATCACGATCACACAATCACAATCACACAATCACAATCACACAATCACAATCACACAATCACGATCACACAATCACCATCACACACTCACCATCACACAATCACGATCACACAATCACGATCACACAATCACGATCACACTATCACGATCACACAATCACAGTCACACAATCACAATCACACAAACACAATCACAATCACGATCACACAGTCACGATCACACGATCACGATCACACGATCACGATCACACAATCACGATCACACAATCACGATCACACAATCGCTATCACACAATCGCTATCACACAACAACAATCACACAATCACGATCACACAATCACCATCACACAATCACCATCACACAATCACGATCACACAATCACGATCACACAATCACGATCAGACTATCACGATCACACAATCACAGTCAAACAATCACAATCACACAATCACAATCACAATCACGATCACACAGTCACGACCACACGATCACGATCACACGATCATGATCACACAATCACAATCACACAATCACGATCACACAATCACGATCACACAATCACGATCACACAATCACGATCACACAACCACGATCACACAATCGCTATCACACAATCGCTATCACACAATCACGATCACACAATCACGATCACACAATCACGATCACAATATCACAATCACACAGTCACACAATCACAATCACAATCACAATCACAATCACGATCACAGAATCACAATCACACAGTCACACAATCACAATCACAATCACAATCGCAATCACAATCACAATCACAATCACAATCACAATCACAATCACAATCACAATCACAATCACAATCACAATCACACTCACAATCACAGTCACAATCACAATCACAATCACAATCACAATCACAATCACAATCACAATCACAATCACAATCACAATCACAATCACAATCACACAATCACATCACACAATTACGATCACACAACCACGATCACACAATCACGATCACACAATCACGATCACACAATCACGATCACACAATCACGATCACACAATCACGATCACACAATCACGATCACACAATCACGATCACACAATCACGATCACACAATCACGATCACACAAACACGATCACAAAATCACGATCACACAATCACGATCACACAATCACGATCACACAATCACGATCACACAATCACGATCACACAATCACGATCACACAATCACGATCACGCAGTCACACGATCACAATCACAATCACAATCACAATCACAATCACAATCACAATCACAATCACACAATCACACAATCACACAATCACAATCCCACAATCACAATCACACAATCACAGTCACACAATCACAATCACACAATCACACAGTCACAATCCCACAATCACGATCACACAATCACGATCACACAATCACGATCGCACAGTCACGATCACACGATCACGATCACACAATCACAATCACACAATCACAATCACACAATCACGATCACACAATCACCATCACACAATCACCATCACACAATCACCATCACACAATTAAGGTCACACAATGACGATCACACCATCACGATCACACAATCACGATCAGACTATCACGATCACACAATCACAGTCAAACAATCACAATCACACAATCACAATCACAATCACGATCACACAGTCACGACCACACGATCACGATCACACGATCATGATCACACAATCACAATCACACAATCACGATCACACAATCACGATCACACAATCACGATCACACAATCACGATCACACAACCACGATCACACAATCGCTATCACACAATCGCTATCACACAATCACGATCACACAATCACGATCACACAATCACGATCACAATATCACAATCACACAGTGACACAATCACAATCACAATCACAATCACAATCTCGATCACAGAATCACAATCACACAGTCACACAATCACAATCACAATCACAATCGCAATCACAATCACAATCACAATCACAATCACAATCACAATCACAATCACAATCACAATCACACTCACAATCACAATCACAATCAGAATCACAATCACAATCACAATCACAATCACAATCACAATCACAATCACAATCACAATCACAATCACAATCACAATCACAATCACACAATCACATCACACAATTACGATCACACAATCACGATCACACAATCACGATCACACAATCACGATCACACAATCACGATCACACAATCACGATCACACAATCACGATCACACAATCACGATCACACAATCACGATCACACAATCACGATCACACAATCACGATCACACAATCACGATCACACAAACACGATCACAAAATCACGATCACACAATCACGATCACACAATCACGATCACACAATCACAGTCACACAATCACGATCACACAATCACAATCGCACAATCACGATCACACAATCACGATCACACAATCACGATCACACAATCACGATCACACAATCACGATCACACAATCACGATCACACTATCACGATCACACAATCACGGTCACACAATCACGATCACACAATCATGATCACACAATCACTATCACAAAATCACAATCACACAGACACACAATCACAATCACAATCAGACAATCACAAACACACAATCACGATCACACAATCACGACCACACAATCACGATCACACAATCACAAACACACAGTCGCGATCACACGATCACGATCACACGATCACGATCACACAATCACAATCACACAATCAAGGTCACACAATGACGATCACACCATCACCATCACACAATCACGACCACACAATCACGATCACACAATCGCGATCACACAATCACGATCACAATATCGCAATCACGCAGTCACACAATCACAATCACAATAACAATCACAATCACAATCACAATCACAATAACAATCACAATCACAATCACAATCACGATCACACAATCACAATCACAATCACGATCACACAATCACGATCACACAATCACGATCACACAATCACGATCACACAATCACGATCACACAATCACGATCACACAATCACGATCACACAATCACGATCACACAATCACGATCACACAATCACGATCACACAATCACGATCACACAATCACGATCACACAATCACGATCACACAATCACGATCACAAAATCACAATCACACAATCACGATCACACAATCACGATCACATAATCACGATCACACAATCACGATCACACAATCACCATCACACAATCACGATCACACAATCACGATCACACAATCACGATCACACGATCACGATCACACGATCACGATCACACGATCACGATCACACAATCACAATCCCACAATCAAGGCCACACAATGACGATCACACAATCACCATCACACAATCTCGACCACACAATCACGATCACACAATCACGATCAGACAATCACGTTCACACAATAACAAACACACAGTCGCGATCACTCGATCACGATCACACAATCACGATCACACAGTCACGATCACACAATCACAATCACACAATCACGATCACACAATCACGATCACATAATCACGATCACACAATCACGATCACACAATCACCATCACACAATCACGATCACACAATCACGATCACACAATCACGATCACACAATCACCATCACACAATCACAATCACACAATCAAGGTCACAGAATGACGATCACACAATCACCATCACACAATCACGACCACACAATCACGATCACACAATCACGCTCACACAATCACGATCACACAATCACGTTCACACAATCACAAACACACAGTCGCGATCACACGATCACGATCACACAATCACGATCACACAGTCACGATCACACAATCACGATCACACAATCACGATCACACAAACACGATCACACAATCACGATCACACAATCACGATCACACAATCACAGTCACACAATCACGATCACACACTCCCAATCACACAATCACAATCACACAATCACAATCACACAATCACGATCACACAATCACGATCACACAACCACGATCACACAATCACGATCACACAATCACGATCACACTATCACGATCACACAATCACGGTCACACAATCACGATCACACAATCACGATCACACAATCACTATCACAAAATCACAATCACACAGTCACACAATCGCAATCACAATCAGACAATCACAAACACACAATCACGATCACACAATCACGATCACACAATCACGATAACACAATCACAAACACACAGTCGCGATCACACGATCACGATCACACGATCACGATCACACGATCACGATCACACAATCACAATCCCACAATCAAGGCCACACAATGACGATCACACAATCACCATCACACAATCTCGACCACACAATCACGATCACACAATCACGATCAGACAATCACGTTCACACAATAACAAACACACAGTCGCGATCACTCGATCACGATCACACAATCACGATCACACAGTCACGATCACACAATCACAATCACACAATCACGATCACACAATCACGATCACATAATCACGATCACACAATCACGATCACACAATCACCATCACACAATCACGATCACACAATCACGATCAC
The DNA here is from genome assembly GCF_050947335.1 of Megachile rotundata. Taxonomy (NCBI): domain Eukaryota; kingdom Metazoa; phylum Arthropoda; class Insecta; order Hymenoptera; family Megachilidae; genus Megachile; species Megachile rotundata. Next base: position 1,360,638 of record NC_134993.1, read on the forward strand.
ACAATCACGATCACACAATCACCATCACACGATCACAATCACACAATCAAGGTCACAGAATGACGATCACACAATCACCATCACACAATCACGACCACACAATCACGATCACACAATCACGCTCACACAATCACGATCACACAATCACGTTCACACAATCACAAACACACAGTCGCAATCACACGATCACGATCACACAATCACGATCACACAGTCACGATCACACAATCACAATCACACAATCACGATCACACAATCACCATCACACAATCACGATCACACAATCACGATCACACAATCACGATCACACTATCACGATCACACAATCACAGTCACACAATCACAATCACACAATCACAATCACAATCACGGTCACACAGTCACGATCACACAATCACGATCACACGATCACGATCACACAATCACAATCACACAATCGTTATCACACAATCACGATCACACAATCACCATCACACAATCAAGGCCACGCAATGACGATCACACAATCACAATCACACAATCACAATCACACAATCACAATCACACAATCACAATCCCACAATCACAATCACACAATCACAATCACACAATCACAATCACACAATCACAATCACACAATCACAAGCACACAATCACAATCACACAATCACAATCACACAATCACAATCACACAATCACAATCACTCAATCACAATCACACAATCACAATCACACAATCACAATCACACAATCACAATCACACAATCACAATCACACAATCACAATCACACAATCACAATCACACAATCACAATCACACAATCACAATCACACAATCACAATCACACAATCACAATCTCACAATCACAATCACACAATCAAAATCACACAATCACAATCACACAATCACAATCACACAATCACAATCACACAATCACAATCACACAATCACAATCACACAATCACAATCACACAATCACAATCACACAATCACAATCACACAATCACAATCACACAATCACAATCACACAATCACAATCACACAATCACAATCACACAATCACAATCACACAATCACAATCACACAATCACAATCACACAATCACAATCACACAATCACAATCACACAATCACAATCACACAATCACAATCACACAATCACAATCACACAATCACAATCACACAATCACAATCACACAATCACAATCACACAATCACAATCACACAATCACAATCACACAATCACAATCACACAATCACAATCACACAATCACAATCACACAATCACAATCACACAATCACAATCACACAATCACAATCACACAATCACAATCACACAATCACAATCACACAATCACAATCACACAATCACAATCACACAATCACAATCACACAATCACAATCACACAATCACAATCACACAATCACAATCACACAATCACAATCACACAATCACAATCACACAATCACAATCACACAATCACAATCACACAATCACAATCACACAATCACAATCACACAATCACAATCACACAATCACAATCACACAATCACAATCACACAATCACAATCACACAATCACAATCACACAATCACAATCACACAATCACAATCACACAATCACAATCACACAATCACAATCACACAATCACAATCACACAATCACAATCACACAATCACAAAATCACACAGTCACAATCCCACAATCACGATCACACAATCACAATCACACAATCACGATCACACAATCACAATCACGCAGTCACACAGTCACAATCCCACAATCACGATCACACAATCACGATCGCACAGTCACGATCACACGATCACGATCACACAATCACAATCACACAATCACAATCACACAATCACGATCACACAATCACCATCACACACTCACCATCACACAATCACGATCACACAATCACGATCACACTATCACGATCACACTATCACGATCACACAATCACAGTCACACAATCACAATCACACAATCACAATCACAATCACGATCACACAGTCACGATCACACGATCACGATCACACGATCACGATCACACAATCACGATCACACAATCACGATCACACAATCGCTATCACACAATCGCTATCACACAATCACAATCACACAATCACGATCACACAATCACCATCACACAATCACCATCACACAATCACGATCACACAATCACGATCACACAATCACGATCAGACTATCACGATCACACAATCACAGTCAAACAATCACAATCACACAATCACAATCACAATCACGATCACACAGTCACGACCACACGATCACGATCACACGATCATGATCACACAATCACAATCACACAATCACGATCACACAATCACGATCACACAATCACGATCACACAATCACGATCACACAACCACGATCACACAATCGCTATCACACAATCGCTATCACACAATCACGATCACACAATCACGATCACACAATCACGATCACAATATCACAATCACACAGTCACACAATCACAATCACAATCACAATCACAATCACGATCACAGAATCACAATCACACAGTCACACAATCACAATCACAATCACAATCGCGATCACAATCACAATCACAATCACAATCACAATCACAATCACAATCACAATCACAATCACAATCACAATCACACTCACAATCACAATCACAATCACAATCACAATCACAATCACAATCACAATCACAATCACAATCACAATCACAATCACAATCACAATCACAATCACACAATCACATCACACAATTACGATCACACAATCACGATCACACAATCACGATCACACAATCACGACCACACAATCACGATCACACAATCACGATCACACAATCACGATCACACAATCACGATCACACAATCACGATCACACAATCACGATCACACAATCACGATCACACAAACACGATCACAAAATCACGATCACACAATCACGATCACACAATCACGATCACACAATCACGATCACACAATCACGATCACACAATCACGATCACACAATCACGATCACACAATCACGGTCACACAATCACGATCACACAATCATGATCACACAATCACTATCACAAAATCACAATCACACAGACACACAATCACAATCACAATCAGACAATCACAAACACACAATCACGATCACACAATCACGACCACACAATCACGATCACACAATCACAAACACACAGTCGCGATCACACGATCACGATCACACGATCACGATCACACAATCACAATCACACAATCAAGGTCACACAATGACGATCACACCATCACCATCACACAATCACGACCACACAATCACGATCACACAATCGCGATCACACAATCACGATCACAATATCGCAATCACGCAGTCACACAATCACAATCACAATAACAATCACAATCACAATCACAATCACAATCACAATCACAATCACAATCACAATCACAATCACAATCACAATCACAATCACGATCACACAATCACAATCACAATCACGATCACACAATCACGATCACACAATCACGATCACACAATCACGATCACACAATCACGATCACACAATCACGATCACACAATCACGATCACACAATCACGATCACACAATCACGATCACACAATCACGATCACGCAGTCACACGATCACAATCACAATCACAATCACAATCACAATCACAATCACAATCACAATCACAATCACAATCACACAATCACACAATCACACAATCACAATCCCACAATCACAATCACACAATCACAGTCACACAATCACAATCACACAATCACACAGTCACAACCCCACAATCACGATCACACAATCACGATCGCACAGTCACGATCACACGATCACGATCACACAATCACAATCACACAATCACAATCACACAATCACGACCACACAATCACGATCACACAATCACGCTCACACAATCACGATCACACAATCACGTTCACACAATCACAAACACACAGTCGCAATCACACGATCACGATCACACAATCACGATCACACAGTCACGATCACACAATCACAATCACACAATCACGATCACACAATCACCATCACACAATCACGATCACACAATCACGATCACACAATCACGATCACACTATCACGATCACACAATCACAGTCACACAATCACAATCACACAATCACAATCACAATCACGGTCACACAGTCACGATCACACAATCACGATCACACGGTCACGATCACACAATCACAATCACACAATCGTTATCACACAATCACGATCACACAATCACCATCACACAATCAAGGCCACGCAATGACGATCACACAATCACAATCACACAATCACAATCACACAATCACAATCACACAATCACAATCCCACAATCACAATCACACAATCACAATCACACAATCACAATCACACAATCACAATCACACAATCACAAGCACACAATCACAATCACACAATCACAATCACACAATCACAATCACACAATCACAATCACTCAATCACAATCACACAATCACAATCACACAATCACAATCACACAATCACAATCACACAATCACAATCACACAATCACAATCACACAATCACAATCACACAATCACAATCACACAATCACAATCACACAATCACAATCACACAATCACAATCTCACAATCACAATCACACAATCAAAATCACACAATCACAATCACACAATCACAATCACACAATCACAATCACACAATCACAATCACACAATCACAATCACACAATCACAATCACACAATCACAATCACACAATCACAATCACACAATCACAATCACACAATCACAATCACACAATCACAATCACACAATCACAATCACACAATCACAATCACACAATCACAATCACACAATCACAATCACACAATCACAATCACACAATCACAATCACACAATCACAATCACACAATCACAATCACACAATCACAATCACACAATCACAATCACACAATCACAATCACACAATCACAATCACACAATCACAATCACACAATCACAATCACACAATCACAATCACACAATCACAATCACACAATCACAATCACACAATCACAATCACACAATCACAATCACACAATCACAATCACACAATCACAATCACACAATCACAATCACACAATCACAATCACACAATCACAATCACACAATCACAATCACACAATCACAATCACACAATCACAATCACACAATCACAATCACACAATCACAATCACACAATCACAATCACACAATCACAATCACACAATCACAATCACACAATCACAATCACACAATCACAATCACACAATCACAATCACACAATCACAAAATCACACAGTCACAATCCCACAATCACGATCACACAATCACAATCACACAATCACGATCACACAATCACAATCACGCAGTCACACAGTCACAATCCCACAATCACGATCACACAATCACGATCGCACAGTCACGATCACACGATCACGATCACACAATCACAATCACACAATCACAATCACACAATCACGATCACACAATCACCATCACACACTCACCATCACACAATCACGATCACACAATCACGATCACACTATCACGATCACACTATCACGATCACACAATCACAGTCACACAATCACAATCACACAATCACAATCACAATCACGATCACACAGTCACGATCACACGATCACGATCACACGATCACGATCACACAATCACGATCACACAATCACGATCACACAATCGCTATCACACAATCGCTATCACACAATCACAATCACACAATCACGATCACACAATCACCATCACACAATCACCATCACACAATCACGATCACACAATCACGATCACACAATCACGATCAGACTATCACGATCACACAATCACAGTCAAACAATCACAATCACACAATCACAATCACAATCACGATCACACAGTCACGACCACACGATCACGATCACACGATCATGATCACACAATCACAATCACACAATCACGATCACACAATCACGATCACACAATCACGATCACACAATCACGATCACACAACCACGATCACACAATCGCTATCACACAATCGCTATCACACAATCACGATCACACAATCACGATCACACAATCACGATCACAATATCACAATCACACAGTCACACAATCACAATCACAATCACAATCACAATCACGATCACAGAATCACAATCACACAGTCACACAATCACAATCACAATCACAATCGCGATCACAATCACAATCACAATCACAATCACAATCACAATCACAATCACAATCACAATCACAATCACAATCACACTCACAATCACAATCACAATCACAATCACAATCACAATCACAATCACAATCACAATCACAATCACAATCACAATCACAATCACAATCACAATCACACAATCACATCACACAATTACGATCACACAATCACGATCACACAATCACGATCACACAATCACGACCACACAATCACGATCACACAATCACGATCACACAATCACGATCACACAATCACGATCACACAATCACGATCACACAATCACGATCACACAATCACGATCACACAAACACGATCACAAAATCACGATCACACAATCACGATCACACAATCACGATCACACAATCACGATCACACAATCACGATCACACAATCACGATCACACAATCACGATCACACAATCACGGTCACACAATCACGATCACACAATCATGATCACACAATCACTATCACAAAATCACAATCACACAGACACACAATCACAATCACAATCAGACAATCACAAACACACAATCACGATCACACAATCACGACCACACAATCACGATCACACAATCACAAACACACAGTCGCGATCACACGATCACGATCACACGATCACGATCACACAATCACAATCACACAATCAAGGTCACACAATGACGATCACACCATCACCATCACACAATCACGACCACACAATCACGATCACACAATCGCGATCACACAATCACGATCACAATATCGCAATCACGCAGTCACACAATCACAATCACAATAACAATCACAATCACAATCACAATCACAATCACAATCACAATCACAATCACAATCACAATCACAATCACAATCACAATCACGATCACACAATCACAATCACAATCACGATCACACAATCACGATCACACAATCACGATCACACAATCACGATCACACAATCACGATCACACAATCACGATCACACAATCACGATCACACAATCACGATCACACAATCACGATCACACAATCACGATCACGCAGTCACACGATCACAATCACAATCACAATCACAATCACAATCACAATCACAATCACAATCACAATCACAATCACACAATCACACAATCACACAATCACAATCCCACAATCACAATCACACAATCACAGTCACACAATCACAATCACACAATCACACAGTCACAACCCCACAATCACGATCACACAATCACGATCGCACAGTCACGATCACACGATCACGATCACACAATCACAATCACACAATCACAATCACACAATCACGATCACACAATCACCATCACACAATTAAGGTCACACAATGACGATCACACCATCACCATCACACAATCACGACCACACAATGACGATCACACAATCACCATCACACAATCACGATCACACAATCACAATCACACAATCACGATCACACAATCACGATCACACAATCACAATCACACAATCACAAACACACAGTCCCGACCACACGATCACGATCACACGATCACGACCACACAATCACGATCACACAATCACGATCACACAATCACGTTCACACAATCACAAACACACAGTCGCGATCACTCGATCACGATCACACAATCACGATCACACAGTCACGATCACACAATCACAATCACACAATCACAATATCACAATCGCAATCACACAATCACAATAACACAATCAGACAATCACACAATCACACAATCACACAATCACACAATCACGATCAGACTATCACGATCACACTATCACGATCACACAATCACGATCACACAATCACCATCACGCAATCACAATCACACAATCAAGGTCACACAATGACGATCACACAATCACCATCACACAATCACGACCACTCAATCACGATCACACAATCACGATCACATAATCACGATCACACAATCACGCTCACACAATCACAAACACAGAGTCGCGATCACACGATCACGATCACACAACCACGATCACACAGTCACAATCCCACAATCACGACCACACAATCACGATCACACAATCACCATCACACAATCACAATCACACAATCAAGGTCACACAATGACGATCACACAATCACCATCACACAATCACGACCACTCAATCACGATCACACAATCACGATCACACAATCACAATCATACAATCACAATCACACAATCACATTAACACAATCAGACAATCACACAGTCACACAATCACGATCACACAATCTCGACCACTCAATCACGATCACACAATCACCATCACACAATCACGTTCACACAATCACAGTCACACAATCACAATTACACAATCACAATCACAATCACGATCACACAGTCACGATCACACCATCACGATCACACGATCACCATCACACAATCACGATCACACAATCACAATCACACAATGACGATCACACCATCACCATCACACAATCACGACCACACAATCACGATCACACAATCACGATCACACAATCACGTTCACACAATCACAAGCACACAGTCGCGATCACTCGATCACGATCACACAATCACGATCACACAGTCACGGTCACACAATCACAATCACACAATCACAATCACACAATCACAATGTCACAATCGCAATCACACAATCACAATAACACAATCAGACAATCACACAATCACACAATCACACAATCACGATCACACAATCATGATCACACAATCACGATCACACAATCACGATCACACCATCACGATCACACAATCACGATCACACAATCACCATCACACAATCACAATCACACAATCAAGGTCACACAATGACGATCACACAATCACCATCACACAATCACGATCACACAATCACGATCACACAATTACGATCACACAATCACGATCACACAATCACGTTCACACAATCACAAACACACAGTCGCGATCACACGATCACGATCACACAATCACGATCACACAGTCACGATCACACAATCACAATCACACAATCACGATCACACAATCACCATCACACAATCACGATCACACAATCACGATCACACAAACACGATCACACAATCACGATCACACAATCACGATCACACAATCACAGTCACACAATCACAATCACACAATCACAACCACAATCACGATCACACAGTCACGATCACACCATCACGATCACACGATCACGATCACACAATCACAATCACACAATCGTTATCACACAATCACGATCACACAATCACCATCCCACAATCACCATCACACAATCACCATCACACAATCACGATCACACAATCACGATCACACAATCACAATCACACTGTCACAATCACACAATCACAATCATACAATCACAATCACACAATCACAACCTCACAATCACAATCACACTATCACAATCACACAATCACAATCACACAATCACAATCGCACAATCACAATCACACAATCACCATCACACAATCACAATCACACAATCACAATCACACAATCACAATCACAATCACAATCCCACAATCACGATCACACAATCACGATCACACGATCACCATCACACAATCACGATCACACAATCACGATCACACAATCACGATCACACAAACACGATCACACAATCACGATCACACAATCACGATCACACAATCACGATCACACAATCACAGTCACACAATCACGATCACACACTCCCAATCACACAATCACCATCACACAATCACAATCACACAATCACGATCACACAATCACGATCACACAACCACGATCACACAATCACGATCACACAATCACGATCACACTATCACGATCACACAATCACGGTCACACAATCACGATCACACAATCACGATCACACAATCACTATCACAAAATCACAATCACACAGTCACACAATCACAATCACAATCAGACAATCACAAACACACAATCACGATCACACAATCACGATAACACAATCACAAACACACAGTCGCGATCACACGATCACGATCACACGATCACGATCACACAATCACAATCCCACAATCAAGGCCACACAATGACGATCACACAATCACCATCACACAATCTCGACCACACAATCACGATCACACAATCACGATCAGACAATCACGTTCACACAATAACAAACACACAGTCGCGATCACTCGATCACGATCACACAATCACGATCACACAGTCACGATCACACAATCACAATCACACAATCACGATCACACAATCACGATCACACAATCACGACCACATAATCACGATCACACAATCACGATCACACAATCACCATCACACAATCACGATCACACAATCACGATCACACAATCACGATCACACAATCACCATCACACAATCACAATCACACAATCAAGGTCACAGAATGACGATCACACAATCACCATCACACAATCACGACCACACAATCACGATCACACAATCACGCTCACACAATCACGATCACACAATCACGTTCACACAATCACAAACACACAGTCGCGATCACACGATCACGATCACACAATCACGATCACACAGTCACGATCACACAATCACAATCACACAATCACGATCACACAATCACCATCACAAAATCACGATCACACAATCACGATCACACAATCACGATTACACTATCACGATCACACAATCACAGTCACACAATCACAATCACACAATCACAATTACAATCACGATCACACAGTCACGATCACACAATCACGATCACACGATCACGATCACACAATCACAATCACACAATCGTTATCACACAATCACGATCACACAATCACCATCACACAATCAAGGCCACACAATGACGATCACACAATCACCATCACACAATCACAATCACACAATCACAATCACACAATCACAATCACACAATCACAATCACACAATCACAATCACACAATCACAATCACACAATCACAATCACACAATCACAATCACACAATCACAATCACACAATCACAATCACACAATCACAATCACACAGTCACAATCACACAATCACAATCACACAATCACAATCACACAATCACAATCACACAATCACAATCACACAATCACAATCACACAATCACAATCACACAATCACAATCACACAATCACAATCACACAATCAGAATCACACAATCACAATCACACAATCACAATCACACAATCACAATCACACAATCACAATCACGATCTCGATCACACAATCACAATCACGATCTCGATCACACAATCACAATCACACAATCACACAATCACAATCCCACAATCACAATCACACAATCACAGTCACACAATCACAATCACACAATCACAATCACACAATCACAATCACACAATCACAGTCACACAATCACAGTCACACAATCACAATCACACAATCACAATTACACAAACACTATCACTCAATCACGATCACACAATCACGATCACACAATCACGATCACACAATCACTATCACACAATCACACAATCACACAATCACAATCACACAATCACGATCACACAATCACAATCACGCAGTCACACTATCACAATCACAATCACAATCACAATCACACAATCACACAATCACAATCCCACAATCACAATCACACAATCACAATCACACAATCACAAACACACAGTCGCGATCACACGATCACGATCACACGATCACGATCACACAATCACAATCACACAATCAAGGTCACACAATGACGATCACACCATCACCATCACACAATCACGACCACACAATCACGATCACACAATCACGATCACACTATCACGATCAGACAATCACAGTCACACAATCTCAATCACACAATCACAATCACAATCACGATCACACAGTCACGATCACACCATCACGATCACACGATCACGATCACACAATCACAATCACACAATCGTTATCACACAATCACGATCACACAATCACGATCACACAGTCAAGATCACACAACCACAATCACACAATCACAATCCCACAATCACACAATCACACAGTCACAATCCCACAATCACGATCACACAATCACGATCACACAATCACAATCACACAATCACAATCACACAATCACACTGTCACAATCCCACAATCACGATCACATAATCACGATCACACAGTCACGATCACACGATCGCGGTCACACAATAACAATCACACAATCACGAGCACACAATCACGATCACACAATCACCATCACACAATCAGAGTCACACAATCACAATCACACAACCACAATCACACAATCACACAGCCACAATCCCACAATCACGATCACACAATCACGATCACACAATCACAGTCACAGAATCACAATCACACAATCACAATCACAATCACGATCACACAGTCACAATCACACAATCAGAGTCACACAATCACAATCACACAACCACAATCACACAATCACACAGCCACAATCCCACAATCACGATCACACAATCACGACCACACATTCACGGTCACAAAATCACAATCACACAATCACAATCACACAATCACAATAACACAATCAGACAATCACACAGTCACACAATCACGATCACACAATCACGATCACACAATCACGATCACACAATCGCGATCACACAATCACGATCACACAATCACGATCACACAATCACAATCACACAATCACAATCACACAATCAAAATCACACAATCACAATCACACAATCAAGGTCACACAATGACGATCACACAATCACCATCACACAATCACGATCACACAATCACAATCACACAATCACCATCACACAATCACGATCACTCAATCACAATCACACAATCACAAACACACAGTTGCGATCACACGATCACGATCACACGATCACGATCGCACGATCACGATCACACAATCACAATCACACAATCAACGCCACACAATGACGATCACACAATCACCATCACACAATCTCGACCACACAATCACGATCACACAATCACGATCACACAATCACGTTCACACAATCACAAACACACAGTCCCGACCACTCGATCACGACCACACAATCACGTTCACACAATCACAAACACAGAGTCGCGATCACACGATCACGATCACACAATCACGATCACACAGTCACGATCACACAATCACGATCACACAGTCACGATCACACAATCAGAATCACACAATCACAATCACACAACCACAATCACACAATCACACAGTCACAATCCCACAATCACGATCACACAATCAGTACCACACAATCATGATCACACAATCACAATCATACAATCACAATCACACAATCACATTAACACAATCAAAATCACACAATCACAATCACACCATCAAGGTCACACAATGACGATCACACAATCACCATCACACAATCACGATCACACAATCACAATCACACAATCACGATCACACAATCACGATCAATCAATCACAATCACACAATCACAAACACACAGTCGCGATCACTCGATCACGATCACACAATCACGATCACACAGTCACGATCACACAATCACAATCGCACAATCGCGATCACACAATCACGATCACACAATCACCATCACACAATCACGATCACACAATCACGATCACACAATCACCATCACACAATCACAATCACACAATCAAGGTCACACAATGACGATCACACAATAACCATCACACAACCACGACCATACAATCACGATCACACAATCACGCTCACGCAATCACGATCACACAATCACGACCACACAATCACGATCACACAATCACGATCACACAATCACAAACACACAGTCGCGATCACACTATCGCGATCACACAATCACAGTCACACAATCACAATCACACAATCACAATCACAATCACGATCACACAGTCACGAACACTCCATCACGATCACACAATCAAGGTCACACAATGACTATCACACAATCACCATCACACAATCACGATCACACAATCACGTTCACACAATCACAAACACACAGTCGCGATCACTCGATCACGATCACACAATCACGATCACACAGTCACGATCACACAATCACAATCACACAATCACGATCACACAATCACCATCACAAAATCACGATCACACAATCACGATCACACAATCACGATCACACAGTCACGATCACACAATCACAATCACACAATCACGATCACACAATCACCATCACAAAATCACGATCACACAATCACGATCACACAATCACGATTACACTATCACGATCACACAATCACAGTCACACAATCACAATCACACAATCACAATTACAATCACGATCACACAGTCACGATCACACAATCACGATCACACGATCACGATCACACAATCACAATCACACAATCGTTATCACACAATCACGATCACACAATCACCATCACACAATCAAGGCCACACAATGACGATCACACAATCACCATCACACAATCACAATCACACAATCACAATCACACAATCACAATCACACAATCACAATCACACAATCACAATCACACAATCACAATCACACAATCACAATCACACAATCACAATCACACAATCACAATCACACAATCACAATCACACAGTCACAATCACACAATCACAATCACACAATCACAATCACACAATCACAATCACACAATCACAATCACACAATCACAATCACACAATCACAATCACACAATCACAATCACACAATCACAATCACACAATCAGAATCACACAATCACAATCACACAATCACAATCACACAATCACAATCACGATCTCGATCACACAATCACAATCACGATCTCGATCACACAATCACAATCACACAATCACACAATCACAATCCCACAATCACAATCACACAATCACAGTCACACAATCACAATCACACAATCACAATCACACAATCACAATCACACAATCACAGTCACACAATCACAGTCACACAATCACAATCACACAATCACAATTACACAAACACTATCACTCAATCACGATCACACAATCACGATCACACAATCACGATCACACAATCACTATCACAATCACAATCACAATCACAATCACACAATCACACAATCACAATCCCACAATCACAATCACACAATCACAATCACACAATCACAATTACACAAACACTATCACTCAATCACGATCACACAATCACGATCACACAATCACAATCACGCAGTCACACTATCACAATCACAATCACAATCACAATCACACAATCACACAATCACAATCCCACAATCACAATCACACAATCACAATCACACAATCACAAACACACAGTCGCGATCACACGATCACGATCACACGATCACGATCACACAATCACAATCACACAATCAAGGTCACACAATGACGATCACACCATCACCATCACACAATCACGACCACACAATCACGATCACACAATCACGATCACACTATCACGATCAGACAATCACAGTCACACAATCTCAATCACACAATCACAATCACAATCACGATCACACAGTCACGATCACACCATCACGATCACACGATCACGATCACACAATCACAATCACACAATCGTTATCACACAATCACGATCACACAATCACGATCACACAGTCAAGATCACACAACCACAATCACACAATCACAATCCCACAATCACACAATCACACAGTCACAATCCCACAATCACGATCACACAATCACGATCACACAATCACAATCACACAATCACAATCACACAATCACACTGTCACAATCCCACAATCACGATCACATAATCACGATCACACAGTCACGATCACACGATCGCGATCACACAATAACAATCACACAATCACGAGCACACAATCACGATCACACAATCACCATCACACAATCAGAGTCACACAATCACAATCACACAACCACAATCACACAATCACACAGCCACAATCCCACAATCACGATCACACAATCACGATCACACAATCACAGTCACAGAATCACAATCACACAATCACAATCACAATCACGATCACACAGTCACAATCACACAATCAGAGTCACACAATCACAATCACACAACCACAATCACACAATCACACAGCCACAATCCCACAATCACGATCACACAATCACGACCACACATTCACGGTCACAAAATCACAATCACACAATCACAATCACACAATCACAATAACACAATCAGACAATCACACAGTCACACAATCACGATCACACAATCACGATCACACAATCACGATCACACAATCGCGATCACACAATCACGATCACACAATCACGATCACACAATCACAATCACACAATCACACTCACACAATCAAAATCACACAATCACAATCACACAATCAAGGTCACACAATGACGATCACACAATCACCATCACACAATCACGATCACACAATCACAATCACACAATCACCATCACACAATCACGATCACTCAATCACAATCACACAATCACAAACACACAGTTGCGATCACACGATCACGATCACACGATCACGATCGCACGATCACGATCACACAATCACAATCACACAATCAACGCCACACAATGACGATCACACAATCACCATCACACAATCTCGACCACACAATCACGATCACACAATCACGATCACACAATCACGTTCACACAATCACAAACACACAGTCCCGACCACTCGATCACGACCACACAATCACGTTCACACAATCACAAACACAGAGTCGCGATCACACGATCACGATCACACAATCACGATCACACAGTCACGATCACACAATCACGATCACACAGTCACGATCACACAATCAGAATCACACAATCACAATCACACAACCACAATCACACAATCACACAGTCACAATCCCACAATCACGATCACACAATCACGACCACACACTCATGATCACACAATCACAATCATACAATCACAATCACACAATCACATTAACACAATCAAAATCACACAATCACAATCACACCATCAAGGTCACACAATGACGATCACACAATCACCATCACACAATCACGATCACACAATCACAATCACACAATCACGATCACACAATCACGATCAATCAATCACAATCACACAATCACAAACACACAGTCGCGATCACTCGATCACGATCACACAATCACGATCACACAGTCACGATCACACAATCACAATCGCACAATCGCGATCACACAATCACGATCACACAATCACCATCACACAATCACGATCACACAATCACGATCACACAATCACCATCACACAATCACAATCACACAATCAAGGTCACACAATGACGATCACACAATAACCATCACACAACCACGACCATACAATCACGATCACACAATCACGCTCACGCAATCACGATCACACAATCACGACCACACAATCACGATCACACAATCACGATCACACAATCACAAACACACAGTCGCGATCACACTATCACGATCACACAATCACAGTCACACAATCACAATCACACAATCACAATCACAATCACGATCACACAGTCACGAACACTCCATCACGATCACACAATCAAGGTCACACAATGACTATCACACAATCACCATCACACAATCACGATCACACAATCACGTTCACACAATCACAAACACACAGTCGCGATCACTCGATCACGATCACACAATCACGATCACACAGTCACGATCACACAATCACAATTGCACAATCACGATCACACAATCACGATCACACAATCACGATCACACAATCACGATCACACAATCACCATCACACAATCACGATCACACAATCACGATCACACAATCACAATCACACAATCACAATCACACAATCACCATCACACAATCACAATCACACAATCAAGGTCACACAATGACGATCACACAATCACCATCACACAACCACGACCACACAATCACGATCACACAATCACGCTCACGCAATCACGATCACACAATCACGACCACACAATCACGATCACACAACCACGATCACACAATCACGATCATACAATCACAAACACACAGTCGCGATCACACTATCACGATCACACAATCACAGTCACACAATCACAATCACACAATCACAATCACAATCACGACCACACAATCACGCCCACGCAATCACGATCACACAATCACGACCACACAATCACGATCACACAATCACGATCACACAATCACAAACACACAGTCGCGATCACACTATCACGATCACACAATCACAGTCACACAATCACAATCACACAATCACAATCACAATCACGATCACACAGTCACGAACACTCCATCACGATCACACAATCAAGGTCACACAATGACTATCACACAATCACCATCACACAATCACGATCACACAATCACGTTCACACAATCACAAACACACAGTCGCGATCACTCGATCACGATCACACAATCACGATCACACAGTCACGATCACACAATCACAATTGCACAATCACGATCACACAATCACGATCACACAATCACGATCACACAATCACGATCACACAATCACCATCACACAATCACGATCACACAATCACGATCACACAATCACAATCACACAATCACAATCACACAATCACCATCACACAATCACAATCACACAATCAAGGTCACACAATGACGATCACACAATCACCATCACACAACCACGACCACACAATCACGATCACACAATCACGCTCACGCAATCACGATCACACAATCACGACCACACAATCACGATCACACAACCACGATCCCACAATCACGATCATACAATCACAAACACACAGTCGCGATCACACTATCACGATCACACAATCACAGTCACACAATCACAATCACACAATCACAATCACAATCACGACCACACAATCACGCCCACGCAATCACGATCACACAATCACGACCACACAATCACGATCACACAATCACGATCACACAATCACAAACACACAGTCGCGATCACACTATCACGATCACACAATCACAGTCACACAATCACAATCACACAATCACAATCACAATCACGATCACACAGTCACGAACACACCATCACGATCACACAATCAAGGTCACACAATGACGATCACACAATCACCATCACACATTCACGATCACTCAATCACAATCACACAATCACAAACACACAGTCGCGATCACACGATCACGATCGCACGACCACGATCACACGATCACGATCACACAATCACAATCACACAATCAAGGCCACACAATGACGATCACACAATCACCATCACACAATCACGATCACACAATCACCATCACACAATCACGATCACACAATCACGATCACACAATCACGATCACACAATCACGATTACACAATCACGATCACACAATCACAGTCACACAATCACAATCACACAATCACAACCACAATCACGATCACACAGTCATGATCACACCATCACGATCACACGATCACGATCACACAATCACAATCACACAATCGTTATCACACAATCACGATCACACAATCACCATCCCACAATCACCATCACACAATCACCATCACACAATCACGATCACACAATCACGATCACACAATCACAATCACACTGTCACAATCACACAATCACAATCATACAATCACCATCACACAATCACAACCTCACAATCACAATCACACTATCACAATCACACAATCACAATCACACAATCACAATCACACAATCACAATCACACAATCACAATCACACAATCACAATCACACAATCACCATCACACAATCACAATCACACAATCACAATCACACAATCACGATCACATAATCACGATCACACAATCACGCTCACACAATCACAAACACAGAGTCGCGATCACACGATCACGATCACACAACCACGATCACACAGTCACAATCCCACAATCACGACCACACAATCACGATCACACAATCACCATCACACAATCACAATCACACAATCAAGGTCACACAATGACGATCACACAATCACCATCACACAATCACGACCACTCAATCACGATCACACAATCACGATCACACAATCACAATCATACAATCACAATCACACAATCACATTAACACAATCAGACAATCACACAGTCACACAATCACGATCACACAATCTCGACCACTCAATCACGATCACACAATCACCATCACACAATCACGTTCACACAATCACAGTCACACAATCACAATTACACAATCACAATCACAATCACGATCACACAGTCACGATCACACCATCACGATCACACGATCACCATCACACAATCACGATCACACAATCACAATCACACAATGACGATCACACCATCACCATCACACAATCACGACCACACAATCACGATCACACAATCACGATCACACAATCACGTTCACACAATCACAAGCACACAGTCGCGATCACTCGATCACGATCACACAATCACGATCACACAGTCACGGTCACACAATCACAATCACACAATCACAATCACACAATCACAATGTCACAATCGCAATCACACAATCACAATAACACAATCAGACAATCACACAATCACACAATCACACAATCACGATCACACAATCATGATCACACAATCACGATCACACAATCACGATCACACCATCACGATCACACAATCACGATCACACAATCACCATCACACAATCACAATCACACAATCAAGGTCACACAATGACGATCACACAATCACCATCACACAATCACGATCACACAATCACGATCACACAATTACGATCACACAATCACGATCACACAATCACGTTCACACAATCACAAACACACAGTCGCGATCACACGATCACGATCACACAATCACGATCACACAGTCACGATCACACAATCACAATCACACAATCACGATCACACAATCACCATCACACAATCACGATCACACAATCACGATCACACAAACACGATCACACAATCACGATCACACAATCACGATCACACAATCACAGTCACACAATCACAATCACACAATCACAACCACAATCACGATCACACAGTCACGATCACACCATCACGATCACACGATCACGATCACACAATCACAATCACACAATCGTTATCACACAATCACGATCACACAATCACCATCCCACAATCACCATCACACAATCACCATCACACAATCACGATCACACAATCACGATCACACAATCACAATCACACTGTCACAATCACACAATCACAATCATACAATCACAATCACACAATCACAACCTCACAATCACAATCACACTATCACAATCACACAATCACAATCACACAATCACAATCGCACAATCACAATCACACAATCACCATCACACAATCACAATCACACAATCACAATCACACAATCACAATCACAATCACAATCCCACAATCACGATCACACAATCACGATCACACGATCACCATCACACAATCACGATCACACAATCACGATCACACAATCACGATCACACAAACACGATCACACAATCACGATCACACAATCACGATCACACAATCACGATCACACAATCACAGTCACACAATCACGATCACACACTCCCAATCACACAATCACCATCACACAATCACAATCACACAATCACGATCACACAATCACGATCACACAACCACGATCACACA
Source organism: Megachile rotundata (assembly GCF_050947335.1). NCBI lineage: Eukaryota > Metazoa > Arthropoda > Insecta > Hymenoptera > Megachilidae > Megachile > Megachile rotundata. The sequence continues at coordinate 1,382,301 of NC_134993.1, forward strand.
ATCACGATCACACAATCACGATCACACTATCACGATCACACAATCACGGTCACACAATCACGATCACACAATCACGATCACACAATCACTATCACAAAATCACAATCACACAGTCACACAATCACAATCACAATCAGACAATCACAAACACACAATCACGATCACACAATCACGATAACACAATCACAAACACACAGTCGCGATCACACGATCACGATCACACGATCACGATCACACAATCACAATCCCACAATCAAGGCCACACAATGACGATCACACAATCACCATCACACAATCTCGACCACACAATCACGATCACACAATCACGATCAGACAATCACGTTCACACAATAACAAACACACAGTCGCGATCACTCGATCACGATCACACAATCACGATCACACAGTCACGATCACACAATCACAATCACACAATCACGATCACACAATCACGATCACACAATCACGACCACATAATCACGATCACACAATCACGATCACACAATCACCATCACACAATCACGATCACACAATCACGATCACACAATCACGATCACACAATCACCATCACACAATCACAATCACACAATCAAGGTCACAGAATGACGATCACACAATCACCATCACACAATCACGACCACACAATCACGATCACACAATCACGCTCACACAATCACGATCACACAATCACGTTCACACAATCACAAACACACAGTCGCGATCACACGATCACGATCACACAATCACGATCACACAGTCACGATCACACAATCACAATCACACAATCACGATCACACAATCACCATCACAAAATCACGATCACACAATCACGATCACACAATCACGATTACACTATCACGATCACACAATCACAGTCACACAATCACAATCACACAATCACAATTACAATCACGATCACACAGTCACGATCACACAATCACGATCACACGATCACGATCACACAATCACAATCACACAATCGTTATCACACAATCACGATCACACAATCACCATCACACAATCAAGGCCACACAATGACGATCACACAATCACCATCACACAATCACAATCACACAATCACAATCACACAATCACAATCACACAATCACAATCACACAATCACAATCACACAATCACAATCACACAATCACAATCACACAATCACAATCACACAATCACAATCACACAATCACAATCACACAATCACAATCACACAGTCACAATCACACAATCACAATCACACAATCACAATCACACAATCACAATCACACAATCACAATCACACAATCACAATCACACAATCACAATCACACAATCACAATCACACAATCACAATCACACAATCAGAATCACACAATCACAATCACACAATCACAATCACACAATCACAATCACACAATCACAATCACGATCTCGATCACACAATCACAATCACGATCTCGATCACACAATCACAATCACACAATCACACAATCACAATCCCACAATCACAATCACACAATCACAGTCACACAATCACAATCACACAATCACAATCACACAATCACAATCACACAATCACAGTCACACAATCACAGTCACACAATCACAATCACACAATCACAATTACACAAACACTATCACTCAATCACGATCACACAATCACGATCACACAATCACGATCACACAATCACTATCACACAATCACACAATCACACAATCACAATCACACAATCACGATCACACAATCACAATCACGCAGTCACACTATCACAATCACAATCACAATCACAATCACACAATCACACAATCACAATCCCACAATCACAATCACACAATCACAATCACACAATCACAAACACACAGTCGCGATCACACGATCACGATCACACGATCACGATCACACAATCACAATCACACAATCAAGGTCACACAATGACGATCACACCATCACCATCACACAATCACGACCACACAATCACGATCACACAATCACGATCACACTATCACGATCAGACAATCACAGTCACACAATCTCAATCACACAATCACAATCACAATCACGATCACACAGTCACGATCACACCATCACGATCACACGATCACGATCACACAATCACAATCACACAATCGTTATCACACAATCACGATCACACAATCACGATCACACAGTCAAGATCACACAACCACAATCACACAATCACAATCCCACAATCACACAATCACACAGTCACAATCCCACAATCACGATCACACAATCACGATCACACAATCACAATCACACAATCACAATCACACAATCACACTGTCACAATCCCACAATCACGATCACATAATCACGATCACACAGTCACGATCACACGATCGCGGTCACACAATAACAATCACACAATCACGAGCACACAATCACGATCACACAATCACCATCACACAATCAGAGTCACACAATCACAATCACACAACCACAATCACACAATCACACAGCCACAATCCCACAATCACGATCACACAATCACGATCACACAATCACAGTCACAGAATCACAATCACACAATCACAATCACAATCACGATCACACAGTCACAATCACACAATCAGAGTCACACAATCACAATCACACAACCACAATCACACAATCACACAGCCACAATCCCACAATCACGATCACACAATCACGACCACACATTCACGGTCACAAAATCACAATCACACAATCACAATCACACAATCACAATAACACAATCAGACAATCACACAGTCACACAATCACGATCACACAATCACGATCACACAATCACGATCACACAATCGCGATCACACAATCACGATCACACAATCACGATCACACAATCACAATCACACAATCACAATCACACAATCAAAATCACACAATCACAATCACACAATCAAGGTCACACAATGACGATCACACAATCACCATCACACAATCACGATCACACAATCACAATCACACAATCACCATCACACAATCACGATCACTCAATCACAATCACACAATCACAAACACACAGTTGCGATCACACGATCACGATCACACGATCACGATCGCACGATCACGATCACACAATCACAATCACACAATCAACGCCACACAATGACGATCACACAATCACCATCACACAATCTCGACCACACAATCACGATCACACAATCACGATCACACAATCACGTTCACACAATCACAAACACACAGTCCCGACCACTCGATCACGACCACACAATCACGTTCACACAATCACAAACACAGAGTCGCGATCACACGATCACGATCACACAATCACGATCACACAGTCACGATCACACAATCACGATCACACAGTCACGATCACACAATCAGAATCACACAATCACAATCACACAACCACAATCACACAATCACACAGTCACAATCCCACAATCACGATCACACAATCAGTACCACACAATCATGATCACACAATCACAATCATACAATCACAATCACACAATCACATTAACACAATCAAAATCACACAATCACAATCACACCATCAAGGTCACACAATGACGATCACACAATCACCATCACACAATCACGATCACACAATCACAATCACACAATCACGATCACACAATCACGATCAATCAATCACAATCACACAATCACAAACACACAGTCGCGATCACTCGATCACGATCACACAATCACGATCACACAGTCACGATCACACAATCACAATCGCACAATCGCGATCACACAATCACGATCACACAATCACCATCACACAATCACGATCACACAATCACGATCACACAATCACCATCACACAATCACAATCACACAATCAAGGTCACACAATGACGATCACACAATAACCATCACACAACCACGACCATACAATCACGATCACACAATCACGCTCACGCAATCACGATCACACAATCACGACCACACAATCACGATCACACAATCACGATCACACAATCACAAACACACAGTCGCGATCACACTATCGCGATCACACAATCACAGTCACACAATCACAATCACACAATCACAATCACAATCACGATCACACAGTCACGAACACTCCATCACGATCACACAATCAAGGTCACACAATGACTATCACACAATCACCATCACACAATCACGATCACACAATCACGTTCACACAATCACAAACACACAGTCGCGATCACTCGATCACGATCACACAATCACGATCACACAGTCACGATCACACAATCACAATCACACAATCACGATCACACAATCACCATCACAAAATCACGATCACACAATCACGATCACACAATCACGATCACACAGTCACGATCACACAATCACAATCACACAATCACGATCACACAATCACCATCACAAAATCACGATCACACAATCACGATCACACAATCACGATTACACTATCACGATCACACAATCACAGTCACACAATCACAATCACACAATCACAATTACAATCACGATCACACAGTCACGATCACACAATCACGATCACACGATCACGATCACACAATCACAATCACACAATCGTTATCACACAATCACGATCACACAATCACCATCACACAATCAAGGCCACACAATGACGATCACACAATCACCATCACACAATCACAATCACACAATCACAATCACACAATCACAATCACACAATCACAATCACACAATCACAATCACACAATCACAATCACACAATCACAATCACACAATCACAATCACACAATCACAATCACACAATCACAATCACACAGTCACAATCACACAATCACAATCACACAATCACAATCACACAATCACAATCACACAATCACAATCACACAATCACAATCACACAATCACAATCACACAATCACAATCACACAATCACAATCACACAATCAGAATCACACAATCACAATCACACAATCACAATCACACAATCACAATCACGATCTCGATCACACAATCACAATCACGATCTCGATCACACAATCACAATCACACAATCACACAATCACAATCCCACAATCACAATCACACAATCACAGTCACACAATCACAATCACACAATCACAATCACACAATCACAATCACACAATCACAGTCACACAATCACAGTCACACAATCACAATCACACAATCACAATTACACAAACACTATCACTCAATCACGATCACACAATCACGATCACACAATCACGATCACACAATCACTATCACAATCACAATCACAATCACAATCACACAATCACACAATCACAATCCCACAATCACAATCACACAATCACAATCACACAATCACAATTACACAAACACTATCACTCAATCACGATCACACAATCACGATCACACAATCACAATCACGCAGTCACACTATCACAATCACAATCACAATCACAATCACACAATCACACAATCACAATCCCACAATCACAATCACACAATCACAATCACACAATCACAAACACACAGTCGCGATCACACGATCACGATCACACGATCACGATCACACAATCACAATCACACAATCAAGGTCACACAATGACGATCACACCATCACCATCACACAATCACGACCACACAATCACGATCACACAATCACGATCACACTATCACGATCAGACAATCACAGTCACACAATCTCAATCACACAATCACAATCACAATCACGATCACACAGTCACGATCACACCATCACGATCACACGATCACGATCACACAATCACAATCACACAATCGTTATCACACAATCACGATCACACAATCACGATCACACAGTCAAGATCACACAACCACAATCACACAATCACAATCCCACAATCACACAATCACACAGTCACAATCCCACAATCACGATCACACAATCACGATCACACAATCACAATCACACAATCACAATCACACAATCACACTGTCACAATCCCACAATCACGATCACATAATCACGATCACACAGTCACGATCACACGATCGCGATCACACAATAACAATCACACAATCACGAGCACACAATCACGATCACACAATCACCATCACACAATCAGAGTCACACAATCACAATCACACAACCACAATCACACAATCACACAGCCACAATCCCACAATCACGATCACACAATCACGATCACACAATCACAGTCACAGAATCACAATCACACAATCACAATCACAATCACGATCACACAGTCACAATCACACAATCAGAGTCACACAATCACAATCACACAACCACAATCACACAATCACACAGCCACAATCCCACAATCACGATCACACAATCACGACCACACATTCACGGTCACAAAATCACAATCACACAATCACAATCACACAATCACAATAACACAATCAGACAATCACACAGTCACACAATCACGATCACACAATCACGATCACACAATCACGATCACACAATCGCGATCACACAATCACGATCACACAATCACGATCACACAATCACAATCACACAATCACACTCACACAATCAAAATCACACAATCACAATCACACAATCAAGGTCACACAATGACGATCACACAATCACCATCACACAATCACGATCACACAATCACAATCACACAATCACCATCACACAATCACGATCACTCAATCACAATCACACAATCACAAACACACAGTTGCGATCACACGATCACGATCACACGATCACGATCGCACGATCACGATCACACAATCACAATCACACAATCAACGCCACACAATGACGATCACACAATCACCATCACACAATCTCGACCACACAATCACGATCACACAATCACGATCACACAATCACGTTCACACAATCACAAACACACAGTCCCGACCACTCGATCACGACCACACAATCACGTTCACACAATCACAAACACAGAGTCGCGATCACACGATCACGATCACACAATCACGATCACACAGTCACGATCACACAATCACGATCACACAGTCACGATCACACAATCAGAATCACACAATCACAATCACACAACCACAATCACACAATCACACAGTCACAATCCCACAATCACGATCACACAATCACGACCACACACTCATGATCACACAATCACAATCATACAATCACAATCACACAATCACATTAACACAATCAAAATCACACAATCACAATCACACCATCAAGGTCACACAATGACGATCACACAATCACCATCACACAATCACGATCACACAATCACAATCACACAATCACGATCACACAATCACGATCAATCAATCACAATCACACAATCACAAACACACAGTCGCGATCACTCGATCACGATCACACAATCACGATCACACAGTCACGATCACACAATCACAATCGCACAATCGCGATCACACAATCACGATCACACAATCACCATCACACAATCACGATCACACAATCACGATCACACAATCACCATCACACAATCACAATCACACAATCAAGGTCACACAATGACGATCACACAATAACCATCACACAACCACGACCATACAATCACGATCACACAATCACGCTCACGCAATCACGATCACACAATCACGACCACACAATCACGATCACACAATCACGATCACACAATCACAAACACACAGTCGCGATCACACTATCACGATCACACAATCACAGTCACACAATCACAATCACACAATCACAATCACAATCACGATCACACAGTCACGAACACTCCATCACGATCACACAATCAAGGTCACACAATGACTATCACACAATCACCATCACACAATCACGATCACACAATCACGTTCACACAATCACAAACACACAGTCGCGATCACTCGATCACGATCACACAATCACGATCACACAGTCACGATCACACAATCACAATTGCACAATCACGATCACACAATCACGATCACACAATCACGATCACACAATCACGATCACACAATCACCATCACACAATCACGATCACACAATCACGATCACACAATCACAATCACACAATCACAATCACACAATCACCATCACACAATCACAATCACACAATCAAGGTCACACAATGACGATCACACAATCACCATCACACAACCACGACCACACAATCACGATCACACAATCACGCTCACGCAATCACGATCACACAATCACGACCACACAATCACGATCACACAACCACGATCACACAATCACGATCATACAATCACAAACACACAGTCGCGATCACACTATCACGATCACACAATCACAGTCACACAATCACAATCACACAATCACAATCACAATCACGACCACACAATCACGCCCACGCAATCACGATCACACAATCACGACCACACAATCACGATCACACAATCACGATCACACAATCACAAACACACAGTCGCGATCACACTATCACGATCACACAATCACAGTCACACAATCACAATCACACAATCACAATCACAATCACGATCACACAGTCACGAACACTCCATCACGATCACACAATCAAGGTCACACAATGACTATCACACAATCACCATCACACAATCACGATCACACAATCACGTTCACACAATCACAAACACACAGTCGCGATCACTCGATCACGATCACACAATCACGATCACACAGTCACGATCACACAATCACAATTGCACAATCACGATCACACAATCACGATCACACAATCACGATCACACAATCACGATCACACAATCACCATCACACAATCACGATCACACAATCACGATCACACAATCACAATCACACAATCACAATCACACAATCACCATCACACAATCACAATCACACAATCAAGGTCACACAATGACGATCACACAATCACCATCACACAACCACGACCACACAATCACGATCACACAATCACGCTCACGCAATCACGATCACACAATCACGACCACACAATCACGATCACACAACCACGATCCCACAATCACGATCATACAATCACAAACACACAGTCGCGATCACACTATCACGATCACACAATCACAGTCACACAATCACAATCACACAATCACAATCACAATCACGACCACACAATCACGCCCACGCAATCACGATCACACAATCACGACCACACAATCACGATCACACAATCACGATCACACAATCACAAACACACAGTCGCGATCACACTATCACGATCACACAATCACAGTCACACAATCACAATCACACAATCACAATCACAATCACGATCACACAGTCACGAACACACCATCACGATCACACAATCAAGGTCACACAATGACGATCACACAATCACCATCACACATTCACGATCACTCAATCACAATCACACAATCACAAACACACAGTCGCGATCACACGATCACGATCGCACGACCACGATCACACGATCACGATCACACAATCACAATCACACAATCAAGGCCACACAATGACGATCACACAATCACCATCACACAATCACGATCACACAATCACCATCACACAATCACGATCACACAATCACGATCACACAATCACGATCACACAATCACGATTACACAATCACGATCACACAATCACAGTCACACAATCACAATCACACAATCACAACCACAATCACGATCACACAGTCATGATCACACCATCACGATCACACGATCACGATCACACAATCACAATCACACAATCGTTATCACACAATCACGATCACACAATCACCATCCCACAATCACCATCACACAATCACCATCACACAATCACGATCACACAATCACGATCACACAATCACAATCACACTGTCACAATCACACAATCACAATCATACAATCACCATCACACAATCACAACCTCACAATCACAATCACACTATCACAATCACACAATCACAATCACACAATCACAATCACACAATCACAATCACACAATCACAATCACACAATCACAATCACACAATCACCATCACACAATCACAATCACACAATCACAATCACACAATCACAATCACAATCACAATCCCACAATCACGATCACACAATCACGATCACACGATCACCATCACACAATCACGATCACACAATCACGATCACACAATCACGATCACACAAACACGATCACACAATCACGATCACACAATCACGATCACACAATCACGATCACACAATCACAGTCACACAATCACGATCACACACTCCCAATCACACAATCACCATCACACAATCACAATCACACAATCACGATCACACAATCACGATCACACAACCACGATCACACAATCACGATCACACAATCACGATCACACTATCACGATCACACAATCACGGTCACACAATCACGATCACACAATCACGATCACACAATCACTATCACAAAATCACAATCACACAGTCACACAATCACAATCACAATCAGACAATCACAAACACACAATCACGATCACACAATCACGATCACACAATCACGATAACACAATCACAAACACACAGTCGCGATCACACGATCACGATCACACGATCACGATCACACAATCACAATCCCACAATCAAGGCCACACAATGACGATCACACAATCACCATCACACAATCTCGACCACACAATCACGATCACACAATCACGATCAGACAATCACGTTCACACAATAACAAACACACAGTCGCGATCACTCGATCACGATCACACAATCACGATCACACAGTCACGATCACACAATCACAATCACACAATCACGATCACACAATCACGACCACATAATCACGATCACACAATCACGATCACACAATCACCATCACACAATCACGATCACACAATCACGATCACACAATCACGATCACACAATCACCATCACACAATCACAATCACACAATCAAGGTCACAGAATGACGATCACACAATCACCATCACACAATCACGACCACACAATCACGATCACACAATCACGCTCACACAATCACGATCACACAATCACGTTCACACAATCACAAACACACAGTCGCGATCACACGATCACGATCACACAATCACGATCACACAGTCACGATCACACAATCACAATCACACAATCACGATCACACAATCACCATCACACAATCACGATCACACAATCACGATCACACAATCACGATTACACTATCACGATCACACAATCACAGTCACACAATCACAATCACACAATCACAATCACAATCACGATCACACAGTCACGATCACACAATCACGATCACACGATCACGATCACACAATCACAATCACACAATCGTTATCACACAATCACGATCACACAATCACCATCACACAATCAAGGCCACACAATGACGATCACACAATCACCATCACACAATCACAATCACACAATCACAATCACACAATCACAATCACACAATCACAATCACACAATCACAATCACACAATCACAATCACACAATCACAATCACACAATCACAATCACACAATCACAATCACACAATCACAATCACACAATCACAATCACACAATCACAATCACACAATCACAATCACACAATCACAATCACACAATCACAATCACACAATCACAATCACACAATCACAATCACACAATCACAATCACACAATCACAATCACACAATCACAATCACACAATCACAATCACACAATCACAATCACACAATCACAATCACACAATCACAATCACACAATCACAATCACACAATCAGAATCACACAATCACAATCACACAATCACAATCACACAATCACAATCACGATCTCGATCACACAATCACAATCACGATCTCGATCACACAATCACAATCACACAATCACACAATCACAATCCCACAATCACAATCACACAATCACAGTCACACAATCACAATCACACAATCACAATCACACAATCACAATCCCACAATCAAAATCACACAATCACAATCACACAATCAAGGTCACACAATGACGATCACACAATCACCATCACACAATCTCGACCACTCAATCACGATCACACAATCACCATCACACAATCACGTTCACACAATCACAGTCACACAATCACAATTACACAATCACAATCACAATCACGATCACACAGTCACGATCACACCATCACGATCACACGATCACCATCACACAATCACGATCACACAATCACAATCACACAATGACGATCACACCATCACCATCACACAATCACGACCACACAATCACGATCACACAATCACGATCACACAATCACAATCACACTGTCACAATCACACAATCACAATCATACAATCACAATCACACAATCACAACCTCACAATCACAATCACACTATCACAATCACACAATCACAATCACACAATCACAATCACACAATCACAATCACACAATCACAATCACACAATCACCATCACACAATCACAATCACACAATCACAATCACACAATCACAATCACAATCACAATCCCACAATCACGATCACACAATCACGATCACACGATCACCATCACACAATCACGATCACACAATCACGATCACACAAACACGATCACACAATCACGATCACACAGTCACGATCACACAATCACGATCACACGATCACGATCACACAATCACAATCACACAATCGTTATCACACAATCACGATCACACAATCACCATCACACAATCACCATCACACAATCACAATCACACAATCACAATCACACAATCACAATCACACAATCACAATCACACAATCACAATCACACAATCACAATCACACAATCACAATCACACAATCACAATCACACAATCACAATCACACAATCACAATCACACAATCACAATCACACAATCACAATCACACAATCACAATCACACAATCACAATCACACAATCACAATCACACAATCACAATCACACAATCACAATCACACAATCACAATCACACAATCAGAATCACACAATCACAATCACACAATCACAATCACACAATCACAATCACACAATCACAATCACACAATCACAATCACACAATCACAATCACGATCTCGATCACACAATCACAATCACACAATCACACAATCACAATCCCACAATCACAATCACACAATCACAGTCACACAATCACAATCACACAATCACAATCACACAATCACAATCACACAATCACAGTCACACAATCACAGTCACACAATCACAATCACACAATCACAATTACACAAACACTATCACACAATCACGATCACACAATCACGATCACACAATCACTATCACACAATCACACAATCACACAATCACACAGTCACAATCACAAAATCACGATCACACAATCACAATCACACAATCACAATCACACAATCACGATCACACAATCACAACCACGCAGTCACACTATCACAATCACAATCACAATCACAATCACACAATCACACAATCACAATCCCACAATCACAATCACACAATCACAATCACACAATCACAAACACACAGTCGCGATCACACGATCACGATCACACGATCACGATCACACAATCACAATCACACAATCAAGGTCACACAATGACGATCACACCATCACCATCACACAATCACGACCACACAATCACGATCACACAATCACGATCACACTATCACGATCAGACAATCACAGTCACACAATCACAATCACACAATCACAATCACAATCACGATCACGCAGTCACGATCACACCATCACGATCACACGATCACGATCACACAATCACAATCACACAATCGTTATCACACAATCACGATCACACAATCACGATCACACAGTCAAGATCACACAACCACAATCACACAATCACAATCCCACAATCACACAATCACACAGTCACAATCCCACAATCACGATCACACAATCACGATCACACAATCACAATCACACAATCACAATCACACAATCACACTGTCACAATCCCACAATCACGATCACATAATCACGATCACACAGTCACGATCACACGATCGCGATCACACAATAACAATCACACAATCACGAGCACACAATCACGATCACACAATCACCATCACACAATCAGAGTCACACAATCACAATCACACAACCACAATCACACAATCACACAGCCACAATCCCACAATCACGATCACACAATCACGATCACACAATCACAGTCACAGAATCACAATCACACAATCACAATCACAATCACGATCACACAGTCACAATCACACAATCAGAGTCACACAATCACAATCACACAACCACAATCACACAATCACACAGCCACAATCCCACAATCACGATCACACAATCACGACCACACATTCACGGTCACAAAATCACAATCACACAATCACAATCACACAATCACAATAACACAATCAGACAATCACACAGTCACACAATCACGATCACACAATCACGATCACACAATCACGATCACACAATCGCGATCACACAATCACGATCACACAATCACGATCACACAATCACAATCACACAATCACAATCACACAATCAAAATCACACAATCACAATCACACAATCAAGGTCACACAATGACGATCACACAATCACCATCACACAATCACGATCACACAATCACAATCACACAATCACCATCACACAATCACGATCACTCAATCACAATCACACAATCACAAACACACAGTTGCGATCACACGATCACGATCACACGATCACGATCGCACGATCACGATCACACAATCACAATCACACAATCAACGCCACACAATGACGATCACACAATCACCATCACACAATCACAAACACACAGTCCCGACCACTCGATCACGACCACACAATCACGTTCACACAATCACAAACACAGAGTAGCGATCACACGATCACGATCACACAATCACGATCACACAGTCACGATCACACAATCACGATCACACAGTCACGATCACACAATCAGAATCACACAATCACAGTCACACAACCACAATCACACAATCACACAGTCACAATCCCACAATCACGATCACACAATCACGACCACACACTCATGATCACACAATCACAATCATACAATCACAATCACACAATCACATTAACACAATCAAAATCACACAATCACAATCACACAATCGCGATCACACAATCACGATCACACAATCACCATCACACAATCACGATCACACAATCACAATCACACAATCACGATCACACAATCACGATCACTCAATCACAATCACACAATCACAAACACACAGTCGCGATCACTCGATCACGATCACACAATCACGATCACACAGTCACGATCACACAATCACAATCGCACAATCGCGATCACACAATCACGATCACACAATCACCATCACACAATCACGATCACACAATCACGATCACACAATCACGATCACACAATCACGATCACACAATCACGATCACACAATCACCATCACACAATCACAATCACACAATCAAGGTCACACAATGACGATCACACAATAACCATCACACAACCACGACCATACAATCACGATCACACAATCACGCTCACGCAATCACGATCACACAATCACGACCACACAATCACGATCACACAATCACGATCACACAATCACAAACACACAGTCGCGATCACACTATCACGATCACACAATCACAGTCACACAATCACAATTACACAATCACAATCACAATCACGATCACACAGTCACGATCACACCATCACGATCACACGATCACCATCACACAATCACGATCACACAATCACAATCACACAATGACGATCACACCATCACCATCACACAATCACGACCACACAATCACGATCACACAATCACGATCACACAATCACGTTCACACAATCACAAGCACACAGTCGCGATCACTCGATCACGATCACACAATCACGATCACACAGTCACGATCACACAATCACAATCACACAATCACAATCACACAATCACAATGTCACAATCGCAATCACACAATCACAATAACACAATCAGACAATCACACAATCACACAATCACACAATCACGATCACACAATCATGATCACACAATCACGATCACACAATCACGATCACACAATCACGATCACACAATCACGATCACACAATCACCATCACACAATCACAATCACACAATCAAGGTCACACAATGACGATCACACAATCACCATCACACAATCACGATCACACAATCACGATCACACAATTACGACCACACAATCACGATCACACAATCACGTTCACACAATCACAAACACACAGTCGCGATCACACGATCACGATCACACAATCACGATCACACAGTCAAGATCACACAATCACAATCACACAATCACGATCACACAATCACCATCACACAATCACGATCACACAATCACGATCACACAATCACGATCACACAATCACGATCACACAATCACGATCACACAATCACAGTCACACAATCACAATCACACAATCACAACCACATTCACGATCACACAGTCACGATCACACCATCACGATCACACGCTCACGATCACACAATCACAATCACACAATCGTTATCACACAATCACGATCACACAATCACCATCCCACAATCACCATCACACAATCACCATCACACAATCACGATCACACAATCACGATCACACAATCACAATCACACTGTCACAATCACACAATCACAATCATACAATCACAATCACACAATCACAACCTCACAATCACAATCACACTATCACAATCACACAATCACAATCACACAATCACAATCACACAATCACAATCACACAATCACAATCACACAATCACCATCACACAATCACAATCACACAATCACAATCACACAATCACAATCACAATCACAATCCCACAATCACGATCACACAATCACGATCACACGATCACCATCACACAATCACGATCACACAATCACGATCACACAAACACGATCACACAATCACGATCACACAGTCACGATCACACAATCACGATCACACGATCACGATCACACAATCACAATCACACAATCGTTATCACACAATCACGATCACACAATCACCATCACACAATCAC
Source organism: Megachile rotundata (assembly GCF_050947335.1). NCBI lineage: Eukaryota > Metazoa > Arthropoda > Insecta > Hymenoptera > Megachilidae > Megachile > Megachile rotundata. The sequence continues at coordinate 1,399,152 of NC_134993.1, forward strand.
CATCACACAATCACAATCACACAATCACAATCACACAATCACAATCACACAATCACAATCACACAATCACAATCACACAATCACAATCACACAATCACAATCACACAATCACAATCACACAATCACAATCACACAATCACAATCACACAATCACAATCACACAATCACAATCACACAATCACAATCACACAATCACAATCACACAATCACAATCACACAATCACAATCACACAATCACAATCACACAATCACAATCACACAATCAGAATCACACAATCACAATCACACAATCACAATCACACAATCACAATCACACAATCACAATCACACAATCACAATCACACAATCACAATCACGATCTCGATCACACAATCACAATCACACAATCACACAATCACAATCCCACAATCACAATCACACAATCACAGTCACACAATCACAATCACACAATCACAATCACACAATCACAATCACACAATCACAGTCACACAATCACAGTCACACAATCACAATCACACAATCACAATTACACAAACACTATCAAACAATCACGATCACACAATCACGATCACACAATCACTATCACACAATCACACAATCACACAATCACACAGTCACAATCACAAAATCACGATCACACAATCACAATCACACAATCACAATCACACAATCACGATCACACAATCACAACCACGCAGTCACACTATCACAATCACAATCACAATCACAATCACACAATCACACAATCACAATCCCACAATCACAATCACACAATCACAATCACACAATCACAAACACACAGTCGCGACCACACGATCACGATCACACGATCACGATCACACAATCACAATCACACAATCAAGGTCACACAATGACGATCACACCATCACCATCACACAATCACGACCACACAATCACGATCACACAATCACGATCACACTATCACGATCAGACAATCACAGTCACAATCACAATCACACAATCACAATCACAATCACGATCACGCAGTCACGATCACACCATCACGATCACACGATCACGATCACACAATCACAATCACACAATCGTTATCACACAATCACGATCACACAATCACGATCACACAGTCAAGATCACACAACCACAATCACACAATCACAATCCCACAATCACACAATCACACAGTCACAATCCCACAATCACGATCACACAATCACGATCACACAATCACAATCACACAATCACAATCACACAATCACACTGTCACAATCCCACAATCACGATCACATAATCACGATCACACAGTCACGATCACACGATCGCGATCACACAATAACAATCACACAATCACGAGCACACAATCACGATCACACAATCACCATCACACAATCAGAGTCACACAATCACAATCACACAACCACAATCACACAATCACACAGCCACAATCCCACAATCACGATCACACAATCACGATCACACAATCACAGTCACAGAATCACAATCACACAATCACAATCACAATCACGATCACACAGTCACAATCACACAATCAGAGTCACACAATCACAATCACACAACCACAATCACACAATCACACAGCCACAATCCCACAATCACGATCACACAATCACGACCACACATTCACGGTCACAAAATCACAATCACACAATCACAATCACACAATCACAATAACACAATCAGACAATCACACAGTCACACAATCACGATCACACAATCACGATCACACAATCACGATCACACAATCGCGATCACACAATCACGATCACACAATCACGATCACACAATCACAATCACACAATCACAATCACACAATCAAAATCACACAATCACAATCACACAATCAAGGTCACACAATGACGATCACACAATCACCATCACACAATCACGATCACACAATCACAATCACACAATCACCATCACACAATCACGATCACTCAATCACAATCACACAATCACAAACACACAGTTGCGATCACACGATCACGATCACACGATCACGATCGCACGATCACGATCACACAATCACAATCACACAATCAACGCCACACAATGACGATCACACAATCACCATCACACAATCTCGACCACACAATCACGATCACACAATCACGATCACACAATCACGTTCACACAATCACAAACACACAGTCCCGACCACTCGATCACGACCACACAATCACGTTCACACAATCACAAACACAGAGTAGCGATCACACGATCACGATCACACAATCACGATCACACAGTCACGATCACACAACCACAATCACACAATCACACAGTCACAATCCCACAATCACGATCACACAATCAGTACCACACAATCATGATCACACAATCACAATCATACAATCACAATCACACAATCACATTAACACAATCAAAATCACACAATCACAATCACACCATCAAGGTCACACAATGACGATCACACAATCACCATCACACAATCACGATCACACAATCACAATCACACAATCACGATCACACAATCACGATCAATCAATCACAATCACACAATCACAAACACACAGTCGCGATCACTCGATCACGATCACACAATCACGATCACACAGTCACGATCACACAATCACAATCGCACAATCGCGATCACACAATCACGATCACACAATCACCATCACACAATCACGATCACACAATCACGATCACACAATCACCATCACACAATCACAATCACACAATCAAGGTCACACAATGACGATCACACAATAACCATCACACAACCACGACCATACAATCACGATCACACAATCACGCTCACGCAATCACGATCACACAATCACGACCACACAATCACGATCACACAATCACGATCACACAATCACAAACACACAGTCGCGATCACACTATCACGATCACACAATCACAGTCACACAATCACAATCACACAATCACAATCACAATCACGATCACACAGTCACGAACACTCCATCACGATCACACAATCAAGGTCACACAATGACTATCACACAATCACCATCACACAATCACGATCACACAATCACGTTCACACAATCACAAACACACAGTCGCGATCACTCGATCACGATCACACAATCACGATCACACAGTCACGATCACACAATCACAATCACACAATCACGATCACACAATCACCATCACAAAATCACGATCACACAATCACGATCACACAATCACGATCACACAGTCACGATCACACAATCACAATCACACAATCACGATCACACAATCACCATCACAAAATCACGATCACACAATCACGATCACACAATCACGATTACACTATCACGATCACACAATCACAGTCACACAATCACAATCACACAATCACAATTACAATCACGATCACACAGTCACGATCACACAATCACGATCACACGATCACGATCACACAATCACAATCACACAATCGTTATCACACAATCACGATCACACAATCACCATCACACAATCAAGGCCACACAATGACGATCACACAATCACCATCACACAATCACAATCACACAATCACAATCACACAATCACAATCACACAATCACAATCACACAATCACAATCACACAATCACAATCACACAATCACAATCACACAATCACAATCACACAATCACAATCACACAATCACAATCACACAGTCACAATCACACAATCACAATCACACAATCACAATCACACAATCACAATCACACAATCACAATCACACAATCACAATCACACAATCACAATCACACAATCACAATCACACAATCACAATCACACAATCAGAATCACACAATCACAATCACACAATCACAATCACACAATCACAATCACGATCTCGATCACACAATCACAATCACGATCTCGATCACACAATCACAATCACACAATCACACAATCACAATCCCACAATCACAATCACACAATCACAGTCACACAATCACAATCACACAATCACAATCACACAATCACAATCACACAATCACAGTCACACAATCACAGTCACACAATCACAATCACACAATCACAATTACACAAACACTATCACTCAATCACGATCACACAATCACGATCACACAATCACGATCACACAATCACGATCACACAATCACTATCACAATCACAATCACAATCACAATCACACAATCACACAATCACAATCCCACAATCACAATCACACAATCACAATCACACAATCACAATTACACAAACACTATCACTCAATCACGATCACACAATCACGATCACACAATCACAATCACGCAGTCACACTATCACAATCACAATCACAATCACAATCACACAATCACACAATCACAATCCCACAATCACAATCACACAATCACAATCACACAATCACAAACACACAGTCGCGATCACACGATCACGATCACACGATCACGATCACACAATCACAATCACACAATCAAGGTCACACAATGACGATCACACCATCACCATCACACAATCACGACCACACAATCACGATCACACAATCACGATCACACTATCACGATCAGACAATCACAGTCACACAATCTCAATCACACAATCACAATCACAATCACGATCACACAGTCACGATCACACCATCACGATCACACGATCACGATCACACAATCACAATCACACAATCGTTATCACACAATCACGATCACACAATCACGATCACACAGTCAAGATCACACAACCACAATCACACAATCACAATCCCACAATCACACAATCACACAGTCACAATCCCACAATCACGATCACACAATCACGATCACACAATCACAATCACACAATCACAATCACACAATCACACTGTCACAATCCCACAATCACGATCACATAATCACGATCACACAGTCACGATCACACGATCGCGATCACACAATAACAATCACACAATCACGAGCACACAATCACGATCACACAATCACCATCACACAATCAGAGTCACACAATCACAATCACACAACCACAATCACACAATCACACAGCCACAATCCCACAATCACGATCACACAATCACGATCACACAATCACAGTCACAGAATCACAATCACACAATCACAATCACAATCACGATCACACAGTCACAATCACACAATCAGAGTCACACAATCACAATCACACAACCACAATCACACAATCACACAGCCACAATCCCACAATCACGATCACACAATCACGACCACACATTCACGGTCACAAAATCACAATCACACAATCACAATCACACAATCACAATAACACAATCAGACAATCACACAGTCACACAATCACGATCACACAATCACGATCACACAATCACGATCACACAATCGCGATCACACAATCACGATCACACAATCACGATCACACAATCACAATCACACAATCACAATCACACAATCAAAATCACACAATCACAATCACACAATCAAGGTCACACAATGACGATCACACAATCACCATCACACAATCACGATCACACAATCACAATCACACAATCACCATCACACAATCACGATCACTCAATCACAATCACACAATCACAAACACACAGTTGCGATCACACGATCACGATCACACGATCACGATCGCACGATCACGATCACACAATCACAATCACACAATCAACGCCACACAATGACGATCACACAATCACCATCACACAATCTCGACCACACAATCACGATCACACAATCACGATCACACAATCACGTTCACACAATCACAAACACACAGTCCCGACCACTCGATCACGACCACACAATCACGTTCACACAATCACAAACACAGAGTCGCGATCACACGATCACGATCACACAATCACGATCACACAGTCACGATCACACAATCACGATCACACAGTCACGATCACACAATCAGAATCACACAATCACAATCACACAACCACAATCACACAATCACACAGTCACAATCCCACAATCACGATCACACAATCACGACCACACACTCATGATCACACAATCACAATCATACAATCACAATCACACAATCACATTAACACAATCAAAATCACACAATCACAATCACACCATCAAGGTCACACAATGACGATCACACAATCACCATCACACAATCACGATCACACAATCACAATCACACAATCACGATCACACAATCACGATCAATCAATCACAATCACACAATCACAAACACACAGTCGCGATCACTCGATCACGATCACACAATCACGATCACACAGTCACGATCACACAATCACAATCGCACAATCGCGATCACACAATCACGATCACACAATCACCATCACACAATCACGATCACACAATCACGATCACACAATCACCATCACACAATCACAATCACACAATCAAGGTCACACAATGACGATCACACAATAACCATCACACAACCACGACCATACAATCACGATCACACAATCACGCTCACGCAATCACGATCACACAATCACGACCACACAATCACGATCACACAATCACGATCACACAATCACAAACACACAGTCGCGATCACACTATCACGATCACACAATCACAGTCACACAATCACAATCACACAATCACAATCACAATCACGATCACACAGTCACGAACACTCCATCACGATCACACAATCAAGGTCACACAATGACTATCACACAATCACCATCACACAATCACGATCACACAATCACGTTCACACAATCACAAACACACAGTCGCGATCACTCGATCACGATCACACAATCACGATCACACAGTCACGATCACACAATCACAATTGCACAATCACGATCACACAATCACGATCACACAATCACGATCACACAATCACGATCACACAATCACCATCACACAATCACGATCACACAATCACGATCACACAATCACAATCACACAATCACAATCACACAATCACCATCACACAATCACAATCACACAATCAAGGTCACACAATGACGATCACACAATCACCATCACACAACCACGACCACACAATCACGATCACACAATCACGCTCACGCAATCACGATCACACAATCACGACCACACAATCACGATCACACAACCACGATCACACAATCACGATCATACAATCACAAACACACAGTCGCGATCACACTATCACGATCACACAATCACACAATCACAATCACAATCACGACCACACAATCACGCCCACGCAATCACGATCACACAATCACGACCACACAATCACGATCACACAATCACGATCACACAATCACAAACACACAGTCGCGATCACACTATCACGATCACACAATCACAGTCACACAATCACAATCACACAATCACAATCACAATCACGATCACACAGTCACGAACACTCCATCACGATCACACAATCAAGGTCACACAATGACTATCACACAATCACCATCACACAATCACGATCACACAATCACGTTCACACAATCACAAACACACAGTCGCGATCACTCGATCACGATCACACAATCACGATCACACAGTCACGATCACACAATCACAATTGCACAATCACGATCACACAATCACGATCACACAATCACGATCACACAATCACGATCACACAATCACCATCACACAATCACGATCACACAATCACGATCACACAATCACAATCACACAATCACAATCACACAATCACCATCACACAATCACAATCACACAATCAAGGTCACACAATGACGATCACACAATCACCATCACACAACCACGACCACACAATCACGATCACACAATCACGCTCACGCAATCACGATCACACAATCACGACCACACAATCACGATCACACAACCACGATCCCACAATCACGATCATACAATCACAAACACACAGTCGCGATCACACTATCACGATCACACAATCACAGTCACACAATCACAATCACACAATCACAATCACAATCACGACCACACAATCACGCCCACGCAATCACGATCACACAATCACGACCACACAATCACGATCACACAATCACGATCACACAATCACAAACACACAGTCGCGATCACACTATCACGATCACACAATCACAGTCACACAATCACAATCACACAATCACAATCACAATCACGATCACACAGTCACGAACACACCATCACGATCACACAATCAAGGTCACACAATGACGATCACACAATCACCATCACACATTCACGATCACTCAATCACAATCACACAATCACAAACACACAGTCGCGATCACACGATCACGATCGCACGACCACGATCACACGATCACGATCACACAATCACAATCACACAATCAAGGCCACACAATGACGATCACACAATCACCATCACACAATCACGATCACACAATCACCATCACACAATCACGATCACACAATCACGATCACACAATCACGATCACACAATCACGATTACACAATCACGATCACACAATCACAGTCACACAATCACAATCACACAATCACAACCACAATCACGATCACACAGTCATGATCACACCATCACGATCACACGATCACGATCACACAATCACAATCACACAATCGTTATCACACAATCACGATCACACAATCACCATCCCACAATCACCATCACACAATCACCATCACACAATCACGATCACACAATCACGATCACACAATCACAATCACACTGTCACAATCACACAATCACAATCATACAATCACCATCACACAATCACAACCTCACAATCACAATCACACTATCACAATCACACAATCACAATCACACAATCACAATCACACAATCACAATCACACAATCACAATCACACAATCACAATCACACAATCACCATCACACAATCACAATCACACAATCACAATCACACAATCACAATCACAATCACAATCCCACAATCACGATCACACAATCACGATCACACGATCACCATCACACAATCACGATCACACAATCACGATCACACAATCACGATCACACAAACACGATCACACAATCACGATCACACAATCACGATCACACAATCACGATCACACAATCACAGTCACACAATCACGATCACACACTCCCAATCACACAATCACCATCACACAATCACAATCACACAATCACGATCACACAATCACGATCACACAACCACGATCACACAATCACGATCACACAATCACGATCACACTATCACGATCACACAATCACGGTCACACAATCACGATCACACAATCACGATCACACAATCACTATCACAAAATCACAATCACACAGTCACACAATCACAATCACAATCAGACAATCACAAACACACAATCACGATCACACAATCACGATCACACAATCACGATAACACAATCACAAACACACAGTCGCGATCACACGATCACGATCACACGATCACGATCACACAATCACAATCCCACAATCAAGGCCACACAATGACGATCACACAATCACCATCACACAATCTCGACCACACAATCACGATCACACAATCACGATCAGACAATCACGTTCACACAATAACAAACACACAGTCGCGATCACTCGATCACGATCACACAATCACGATCACACAGTCACGATCACACAATCACAATCACACAATCACGATCACACAATCACGACCACATAATCACGATCACACAATCACGATCACACAATCACCATCACACAATCACGATCACACAATCACGATCACACAATCACGATCACACAATCACCATCACACAATCACAATCACACAATCAAGGTCACAGAATGACGATCACACAATCACCATCACACAATCACGACCACACAATCACGATCACACAATCACGCTCACACAATCACGATCACACAATCACGTTCACACAATCACAAACACACAGTCGCGATCACACGATCACGATCACACAATCACGATCACACAGTCACGATCACACAATCACAATCACACAATCACGATCACACAATCACCATCACACAATCACGATCACACAATCACGATCACACAATCACGATTACACTATCACGATCACACAATCACAGTCACACAATCACAATCACACAATCACAATCACAATCACGATCACACAGTCACGATCACACAATCACGATCACACGATCACGATCACACAATCACAATCACACAATCGTTATCACACAATCACGATCACACAATCACCATCACACAATCAAGGCCACACAATGACGATCACACAATCACCATCACACAATCACAATCACACAATCACAATCACACAATCACAATCACACAATCACAATCACACAATCACAATCACACAATCACAATCACACAATCACAATCACACAATCACAATCACACAATCACAATCACACAATCACAATCACACAATCACAATCACACAATCACAATCACACAATCACAATCACACAATCACAATCACACAATCACAATCACACAATCACAATCACACAATCACAATCACACAATCACAATCACACAATCACAATCACACAATCACAATCACACAATCACAATCACACAATCACAATCACACAATCACAATCACACAATCAGAATCACACAATCACAATCACACAATCACAATCACACAATCACAATCACGATCTCGATCACACAATCACAATCACGATCTCGATCACACAATCACAATCACACAATCACACAATCACAATCCCACAATCACAATCACACAATCACAGTCACACAATCACAATCACACAATCACAATCACACAATCACAATCCCACAATCAAAATCACACAATCACAATCACACAATCAAGGTCACACAATGACGATCACACAATCACCATCACACAATCTCGACCACTCAATCACGATCACACAATCACCATCACACAATCACGTTCACACAATCACAGTCACACAATCACAATTACACAATCACAATCACAATCACGATCACACAGTCACGATCACACCATCACGATCACACGATCACCATCACACAATCACGATCACACAATCACAATCACACAATGACGATCACACCATCACCATCACACAATCACGATCACACTATCACGATCAGACAATCACAGTCACACAATCACAATCACACAATCACAATCACAATCACGATCACGCAGTCACGATCACACCATCACGATCACACGATCACGATCACACAATCACAATCACACAATCGTTATCACACAATCACGATCACACAATCACGATCACACAGTCAAGATCACACAACCACAATCACACAATCACAATCCCACAATCACACAATCACACAGTCACAATCCCACAATCACGATCACACAATCACGATCACACAATCACAATCACACAATCACAATCACACAATCACACTGTCACAATCCCACAATCACGATCACATAATCACGATCACACAGTCACGATCACACGATCGCGATCACACAATAACAATCACACAATCACGAGCACACAATCACGATCACACAATCACCATCACACAATCAGAGTCACACAATCACAATCACACAACCACAATCACACAATCACACAGCCACAATCCCACAATCACGATCACACAATCACGATCACACAATCACAGTCACAGAATCACAATCACACAATCACAATCACAATCACGATCACACAGTCACAATCACACAATCAGAGTCACACAATCACAATCACACAACCACAATCACACAATCACACAGCCACAATCCCACAATCACGATCACACAATCACGACCACACATTCACGGTCACAAAATCACAATCACACAATCACAATCACACAATCACAATAACACAATCAGACAATCACACAGTCACACAATCACGATCACACAATCACGATCACACAATCACGATCACACAATCGCGATCACACAATCACGATCACACAATCACGATCACACAATCACAATCACACAATCACAATCACACAATCAAAATCACACAATCACAATCACACAATCAAGGTCACACAATGACGATCACACAATCACCATCACACAATCACGATCACACAATCACAATCACACAATCACCATCACACAATCACGATCACTCAATCACAATCACACAATCACAAACACACAGTTGCGATCACACGATCACGATCACACGATCACGATCGCACGATCACGATCACACAATCACAATCACACAATCAACGCCACACAATGACGATCACACAATCACCATCACACAATCACAAACACACAGTCCCGACCACTCGATCACGACCACACAATCACGTTCACACAATCACAAACACAGAGTAGCGATCACACGATCACGATCACACAATCACGATCACACAGTCACGATCACACAATCACGATCACACAGTCACGATCACACAATCAGAATCACACAATCACAGTCACACAACCACAATCACACAATCACACAGTCACAATCCCACAATCACGATCACACAATCACGACCACACACTCATGATCACACAATCACAATCATACAATCACAATCACACAATCACATTAACACAATCAAAATCACACAATCACAATCACACAATCGCGATCACACAATCACGATCACACAATCACCATCACACAATCACGATCACACAATCACAATCACACAATCACGATCACACAATCACGATCACTCAATCACAATCACACAATCACAAACACACAGTCGCGATCACTCGATCACGATCACACAATCACGATCACACAGTCACGATCACACAATCACAATCGCACAATCGCGATCACACAATCACGATCACACAATCACCATCACACAATCACGATCACACAATCACGATCACACAATCACGATCACACAATCACGATCACACAATCACCATCACACAATCACAATCACACAATCAAGGTCACACAATGACGATCACACAATAACCATCACACAACCACGACCATACAATCACGATCACACAATCACGCTCACGCAATCACGATCACACAATCACGACCACACAATCACGATCACACAATCACGATCACACAATCACAAACACACAGTCGCGATCACACTATCACGATCACACAATCACAGTCACACAATCACAATTACACAATCACAATCACAATCACGATCACACAGTCACGATCACACCATCACGATCACACGATCACCATCACACAATCACGATCACACAATCACAATCACACAATGACGATCACACCATCACCATCACACAATCACGACCACACAATCACGATCACACAATCACGATCACACAATCACGTTCACACAATCACAAGCACACAGTCGCGATCACTCGATCACGATCACACAATCACGATCACACAGTCACGATCACACAATCACAATCACACAATCACAATCACACAATCACAATGTCACAATCGCAATCACACAATCACAATAACACAATCAGACAATCACCCAATCACACAATCACACAATCACGATCACACAATCATGATCACACAATCACGATCACACAATCACGATCACACAATCACGATCACACAATCACGATCACACAATCACCATCACACAATCACAATCACACAATCAAGGTCACACAATGACGATCACACAATCACCATCACACAATCACGATCACACAATCACGATCACACAATTACGATCACACAATCACGATCACACAATCACGTTCACACAATCACAAACACACAGTCGCGATCACACGATCACGATCACACAATCACGATCACACAGTCAAGATCACACAATCACAATCACACAATCACGATCACACAATCACCATCACACAATCACGATCACACAATCACGATCACACAATCACGATCACACAATCACGATCACACAATCACGATCACACAATCACAGTCACACAATCACAATCACACAATCACAACCACATTCACGATCACACAGTCACGATCACACCATCACGATCACACGCTCACGATCACACAATCACAATCACACAATCGTTATCACACAATCACGATCACACAATCACCATCCCACAATCACCATCACACAATCACCATCACACAATCACGATCACACAATCACGATCACACAATCACAATCACACTGTCACAATCACACAATCACAATCATACAATCACAATCACACAATCACAACCTCACAATCACAATCACACTATCACAATCACACAATCACAATCACACAATCACAATCACACAATCACAATCACACAATCACAATCACACAATCACCATCACACAATCACAATCACACAATCACAATCACACAATCACAATCACAATCACAATCACAATCCCACAATCACGATCACACAATCACGATCACACGATCACCATCACACAATCACGATCACACAATCACGATCACACAAACACGATCACACAATCACGATCACACAGTCACGATCACACAATCACGATCACACGATCACGATCACACAATCACAATCACACAATCGTTATCACACAATCACGATCACACAATCACCATCACACAATCACCATCACACAATCACAATCACACAATCACAATCACACAATCACAATCACACAATCACAATCACACAATCACAATCACACAATCACAATCACACAATCACAATCACACAATCACAATCACACAATCACAATCACACAATCACAATCACACAATCACAATCACACAATCACAATCACACAATCACAATCACACAATCACAATCACACAATCACAATCACACAATCACAATCACACAATCACAATCACACAATCACAATCACACAATCAGAATCACACAATCACAATCACACAATCACAATCACACAATCACAATCACACAATCACAATCACACAATCACAATCACACAATCACAATCACGATCTCGATCACACAATCACAATCACACAATCACACAATCACAATCCCACAATCACAATCACACAATCACAGTCACACAATCACAATCACACAATCACAATCACACAATCACAATCACACAATCACAGTCACACAATCACAGTCACACAATCACAATCACACAATCACAATTACACAAACACTATCACACAATCACGATCACACAATCACGATCACACAATCACTATCACACAATCACACAATCACACAATCACACAGTCACAATCACAAAATCACGATCACACAATCACAATCACACAATCACAATCACACAATCACGATCACACAATCACAACCACGCAGTCACACTATCACAATCACAATCACAATCACAATCACACAATCACACAATCACAATCCCACAATCACAATCACACAATCACAATCACACAATCACAAACACACAGTCGCGACCACACGATCACGATCACACGATCACGATCACACAATCACAATCACACAATCAAGGTCACACAATGACGATCACACCATCACCATCACACAATCACGACCACACAATCACGATCACACAATCACGATCACACTATCACGATCAGACAATCACAGTCACACAATCACAATCACACAATCACAATCACAATCACGATCACGCAGTCACGATCACACCATCACGATCACACGATCACGATCACACAATCACAATCACACAATCGTTATCACACAATCACGATCACACAATCACGATCACACAGTCAAGATCACACAACCACAATCACACAATCACAATCCCACAATCACACAATCACACAGTCACAATCCCACAATCACGATCACACAATCACGATCACACAATCACAATCACACAATCACAATCACACAATCACACTGTCACAATCCCACAATCACGATCACATAATCACGATCACACAGTCACGATCACACGATCGCGATCACACAATAACAATCACACAATCACGAGCACACAATCACGATCACACAATCACCATCACACAATCAGAGTCACACAATCACAATCACACAACCACAATCACACAATCACACAGCCACAATCCCACAATCACGATCACACAATCACGATCACACAATCACAGTCACAGAATCACAATCACACAATCACAATCACAATCACGATCACACAGTCACAATCACACAATCATAGTCACACAATCACAATCACACAACCACAATCACACAATCACACAGCCACAATCCCACAATCACGATCACACAATCACGACCACACATTCACGGTCACAAAATCACAATCACACAATCACAATCACACAATCACAATAACACAATCAGACAATCACACAGTCACACAATCACGATCACACAATCACGATCACACAATCACGATCACACAATCGCGATCACACAATCACGATCACACAATCACGATCACACAATCACAATCACACAATCACAATCACACAATCAAAATCACACAATCACAATCACACAATCAAGGTCACACAATGACGATCACACAATCACCATCACACAATCACGATCACACAATCACAATCACACAATCACCATCACACAATCACGATCACTCAATCACAATCACACAATCACAAACACACAGTTGCGATCACACGATCACGATCACACGATCACGATCGCACGATCACGATCACACAATCACAATCACACAATCAACGCCACACAATGACGATCACACAATCACCATCACACAATCTCGACCACACAATCACGATCACACAATCACGATCACACAATCACGTTCACACAATCACAAACACACAGTCCCGACCACTCGATCACGACCACACAATCACGTTCACACAATCACAAACACAGAGTAGCGATCACACGATCACGATCACACAATCACGATCACACAGTCACGATCACACAATCACGATCACACAGTCACGATCACACAATCAGAATCACACAATCACAGTCACACAACCACAATCACACAATCACACAGTCACAATCCCACAATCACGATCACACAATCACGACCACACACTCATGATCACACAATCACAATCATACAATCACAATCACACAATCACATTAACACAATCAAAATCACACAATCACAATCACACCATCAAGGTCACACAATGACGATCACACAATCACCATCACACAATCACGATCACACAATCACAATCACACAATCACGATCACACAATCACGATCACTCAATCACAATCACACAATCACAAACACACAGTCGCGATCACTCGATCACGATCACACAATCACGATCACACAGTCACGATCACACAATCACAATCGCACAATCGCGATCACACAATCACGATCACACAATCACCATCACACAATCACGATCACACAATCACGATCACACAATCACGATCACACAATCACGATCACACAATCACCATCACACAATCACAATCACACAATCAAGGTCACACAATGACGATCACACAATAACCATCACACAACCACGACCATACAATCACGATCACACAATCACGCTCACGCAATCACGATCACACAATCACGACCACACAATCACGATCACACAATCACGATCACACAATCACAAACACACAGTCGCGATCACACTATCACGATCACACAATCACAGTCACACAATCACAATCACACAATCACAATCACAATCACGATCACACAGTCACGAACACTCCATCACGATCACACAATCAAGGTCACACAATGACTATCACACAATCACCATCACACAATCACGATCACACAATCACGTTCACACAATCACAAACACACAGTCGCGATCACTCGATCACGATCACACAATCACGATCACACAGTCACGATCACACAATCACAATTGCACAATCACGATCACACAATCACGATCACACAATCACGATCACACAATCACGATCACACAATCACCATCACACAATCACGATCACACAATCACGATCACACAATCACAATCACACAATCACAATCACACAATCACCATCACACAATCACAATCACACAATCAAGGTCACACAATGACGATCACACAATCACCATCACACAACCACGACCACACAATCACGATCACACAATCACGCTCACGCAATCACGATCACACAATCACGACCACACAATCACGATCACACAACCACGATCACACAATCACGATCATACAATCACAAACACACAGTCGCGATCACACTATCACGATCACACAATCACAGTCACACAATCACAATCACACAATCACAATCACAATCACGACCACACAATCACGCCCACGCAATCACGATCACACAATCACGACCACACAATCACGATCACACAGTCACGATCACACAATCACAAACACACAGTCGCGATCACACTATCACGATCACACAATCACAGTCACACAATCACAATCACACAATCACAATCACAATCACGATCACACAGTCACGAACACACCATCACGATCACACAATCAACGTCACACAATGACGATCACACAATCACCATCACACAATCACGATCACTCAATCACAATCACACAATCACAAACACACAGTCGCGATCACACGATCACGATCGCACGACCACGATCACACGATCACGATCACACAATCACAATCACACAATCAAGGCCACACAATGACGATCACACAATCACCATCACACAATCTCGACCACACAATCACGATCACACAATCACGATCACACAATCACGTTCACACAACCACAAACACACAGTCGCGATCACTCGATCACGATCACACAATCACGATCACACAGTCACGATCACACAATCACAATCGCACAATCACGATCACACAATCACGATCACACAATCAGGATCACACAATCACGATCATACAATCACCATCACACAATCACGATCACACCATCACGATCACACAATCACGATCACACAATCACCATCACACAATCACAATCACACAATCAAGGTCACACAATGACGATCACACAATCACCATCACACAACCACGACCACACAATCACGATCACACAATCACGCTCACGCAATCACGATCACACAATCACGACCACACAATCACGATCACACAATCACGATCACACAATCACAAACACACAGTCGCGATTACACTATCACGATCACACAATCACAGTCACACAATCACAATCACACAATCACAATCACAATCACGATCACACAGTCACGAACACACCATCACGATCACACAATCACGATCACACAATCACAATCACACAATCACAATCACACAATCAAAATCACACCATCACAATCACACAATCAAGGTCACACAATGACGATCACACAATCACCATCACACAATCACGATCACACAATCACAATCACACAATCACCATCACACAATCACGATCACTCAATCACAATCACACAATCACAAACACACAGTTGCGATCACACGATCACGATCACACGATCACGATCGCACGATCACGATCACACAATCACAATCACACAATCAACGCCACACAATGACGATCACACAATCACCATCACACAATCTCGACCACACAATCACGATCACACAATCACGATCACACAATCACGTTCACACAATCACAAACACACAGTCCCGACCACTCGATCACGACCACACAATCACGTTCACACAATCACAAACACAGAGTCGCGATCACACGATCACGATCACACAATCACGATCACACAGTCACGATCACACAATCACGATCACACAGTCACGATCACACAATCAGAATCACACAATCACAATCACACAACCACAATCACACAATCACACAGTCACAATCCCACAATCACGATCACACAATCACGACCACACACTCATGATCACACAATCACAATCATACAATCACAATCACACAATCACATTAACACAATCAAAATCACACAATCACAATCACACCATCAAGGTCACACAATGACGATCACACAATCACCATCACACAATCACGATCACACAATCACAATCACACAATCACGATCACACAATCACGATCACTCAATCACAATCACACAATCACAAACACACAGTCGCGATCACTCGATCACGATCACACAATCACGATCACACAGTCACGATCACACAATCACAATCGCACAATCGCGATCACACAATCACGATCACACAATCACCATCACACAATCACGATCACACAATCACGATCACACAATCACGATCACACAATCACCATCACACAATCACAATCACACAATCAAGGTCACACAATGACGATCACACAATAACCATCACACAACCACGACCATACAATCACGATCACACAATCACGCTCACGCAATCACGATCACACAATCACGACCACACAATCACGATCACACAATCACGATCACACAATCACAAACACACAGTCGCGATCACACTATCACGATCACACAATCACAGTCACACAATCACAATCACACAATCACAATCACAATCACGATCACACAGTCACGAACACTCCATCACGATCACACAATCAAGGTCACACAATGACTATCACACAATCACCATCACACAATCACGATCACACAATCACGTTCACACAATCACAAACATACAGTCGCGATCACTCGATCACGATCACACAATCACGATCACACAGTCACGATCACACAATCACAATTGCACAATCACGATCACACAATCACGATCACACAATCACGATCACACAATCACGATCACACAATCACCATCACACAATCACGATCACACAATCACAATCACAATCACGACCACACAATCACGCCCACGCAATCACGATCACACAATCACGACCACACAATCACGATCACACAGTCACGATCACACAATCACAAACACACAGTCGCGATCACACTATCACGATCACACAATCACAGTCACACAATCACAATCACACAATCACAATCACAATCACGATCACACAGTCACGAACACACCATCACGATCACACAATCAAGGTCACACAATGACGATCACACAATCACCATCACACAATCACGATCACTCAATCACAATCACACAATCACAAACACACAGTCGCGATCACACGATCACGATCGCACGACCACGATCACACGATCACGATCACACAATCACAATCACACAATCAAGGCCACACAATGACGATCACACAATCACCATCACACAATCTCGACCACACAATCACGATCACACAATCACGATCACACAATCACGTTCACACAATCACAAACACACAGTCGCGATCACTCGATCACGATCACACAATCACGATCACACAATCACCATCCCACAATCACCATCACACAATCACCATCACACAATCACGATCACACAATCACGATCACACAATCACAATCACACTGTCACAATCACACAATCACAATCATACAATCACAATCACACAATCACAACCTCACAATCACAATCACACTATCACAATCACACAATCACAATCACACAATCACAATCACACAATCACAATCACACAATCACAATCACACAATCACCATCACACAATCACAATCACACAATCACAATCACACAATCACAATCACAATCACAATCACAATCCCACAATCACGATCACACAATCACGATCACACGATCACCATCACACAATCACGATCACACAATCACGATCACACAAACACGATCACACAATCACGATCACACAGTCACGATCACACAATCACGATCACACGATCACGATCACACAATCACAATCACACAATCGTTATCACACAATCACGATCACACAATCACCATCACACAATCACCATCACACAATCACAATCACACAATCACAATCACACAATCACAATCACACAATCACAATCACACAATCACAATCACACAATCACAATCACACAATCACAATCACACAATCACAATCACACAATCACAATCACACAATCACAATCACACAATCACAATCACACAATCACAATCACACAATCACAATCACACAATCACAATCACACAATCACAATCACACAATCACAATCACACAATCACAATCACACAATCACAATCACACAATCAGAATCACACAATCACAATCACACAATCACAATCACACAATCACAATCACACAATCACAATCACACAATCACAATCACACAATCACAATCACACAATCACAATCACGATCTCGATCACACAATCACAATCACACAATCACACAATCACAATCCCACAATCACAATCACACAATCACAGTCACACAATCACAATCACACAATCACAATCACACAATCACAATCACACAATCACAGTCACACAATCACAGTCACACAATCACAATCACACAATCACAATTACACAAACACTATCACACAATCACGATCACACAATCACGATCACACAATCACTATCACACAATCACACAATCACACAATCACACAGTCACAATCACAAAATCACGATCACACAATCACAATCACACAATCACAATCACACAATCACGATCACACAATCACAACCACGCAGTCACACTATCACAATCACAATCACAATCACAATCACACAATCACACAATCACAATCCCACAATCACAATCACACAATCACAATCACACAATCACAAACACACAGTCGCGACCACACGATCACGATCACACGATCACGATCACACAATCACAATCACACAATCAAGGTCACACAATGACGATCACACCATCACCATCACACAATCACGACCACACAATCACGATCACACAATCACGATCACACTATCACGATCAGACAATCACAGTCACACAATCACAATCACACAATCACAATCACAATCACGATCACGCAGTCACGATCACACCATCACGATCACACGATCACGATCACACAATCACAATCACACAATCGTTATCACACAATCACGATCACACAATCACGATCACACAGTCAAGATCACACAACCACAATCACACAATCACAATCCCACAATCACACAATCACACAGTCACAATCCCACAATCACGATCACACAATCACGATCACACAATCACAATCACACAATCACAATCACACAATCACACTGTCACAATCCCACAATCACGATCACATAATCACGATCACACAGTCACGATCACACGATCGCGATCACACAATAACAATCACACAATCACGAGCACACAATCACGATCACACAATCACCATCACACAATCAGAGTCACACAATCACAATCACACAACCACAATCACACAATCACACAGCCACAATCCCACAAT
This sequence comes from Megachile rotundata, assembly GCF_050947335.1. Taxonomy (NCBI): domain Eukaryota; kingdom Metazoa; phylum Arthropoda; class Insecta; order Hymenoptera; family Megachilidae; genus Megachile; species Megachile rotundata. Next base: position 1,421,991 of record NC_134993.1, read on the forward strand.
CACGATCACACAATCACGATCACACAATCACAGTCACAGAATCACAATCACACAATCACAATCACAATCACGATCACACAGTCACAATCACACAATCAGAGTCACACAATCACAATCACACAACCACAATCACACAATCACACAGCCACAATCCCACAATCACGATCACACAATCACGACCACACATTCACGGTCACAAAATCACAATCACACAATCACAATCACACAATCACAATAACACAATCAGACAATCACACAGTCACACAATCACGATCACACAATCACGATCACACAATCACGATCACACAATCGCGATCACACAATCACGATCACACAATCACGATCACACAATCACAATCACACAATCACAATCACACAATCAAAATCACACAATCACAATCACACAATCAAGGTCACACAATGACGATCACACAATCACCATCACACAATCACGATCACACAATCACAATCACACAATCACCATCACACAATCACGATCACTCAATCACAATCACACAATCACAAACACACAGTTGCGATCACACGATCACGATCACACGATCACGATCGCACGATCACGATCACACAATCACAATCACACAATCAACGCCACACAATGACGATCACACAATCACCATCACACAATCTCGACCACACAATCACGATCACACAATCACGATCACACAATCACGTTCACACAATCACAAACACACAGTCCCGACCACTCGATCACGACCACACAATCACGTTCACACAATCACAAACACAGAGTAGCGATCACACGATCACGATCACACAATCACGATCACACAGTCACGATCACACAATCACGATCACACAGTCACGATCACACAATCAGAATCACACAATCACAGTCACACAACCACAATCACACAATCACACAGTCACAATCCCACAATCACGATCACACAATCACGACCACACACTCATGATCACACAATCACAATCATACAATCACAATCACACAATCACATTAACACAATCAAAATCACACAATCACAATCACACCATCAAGGTCACACAATGACGATCACACAATCACCATCACACAATCACGATCACACAATCACAATCACACAATCACGATCACACAATCACGATCACTCAATCACAATCACACAATCACAAACACACAGTCGCGATCACTCGATCACGATCACACAATCACGATCACACAGTCACGATCACACAATCACAATCGCACAATCGCGATCACACAATCACGATCACACAATCACCATCACACAATCACGATCACACAATCACGATCACACAATCACGATCACACAATCACGATCACACAATCACCATCACACAATCACAATCACACAATCAAGGTCACACAATGACGATCACACAATAACCATCACACAACCACGACCATACAATCACGATCACACAATCACGCTCACGCAATCACGATCACACAATCACGACCACACAATCACGATCACACAATCACGATCACACAATCACAAACACACAGTCGCGATCACACTATCACGATCACACAATCACAGTCACACAATCACAATCACACAATCACAATCACAATCACGATCACACAGTCACGAACACTCCATCACGATCACACAATCAAGGTCACACAATGACTATCACACAATCACCATCACACAATCACGATCACACAATCACGTTCACACAATCACAAACACACAGTCGCGATCACTCGATCACGATCACACAATCACGATCACACAGTCACGATCACACAATCACAATTGCACAATCACGATCACACAATCACGATCACACAATCACGATCACACAATCACGATCACACAATCACCATCACACAATCACGATCACACAATCACGATCACACAATCACAATCACACAATCACAATCACACAATCACCATCACACAATCACAATCACACAATCAAGGTCACACAATGACGATCACACAATCACCATCACACAACCACGACCACACAATCACGATCACACAATCACGCTCACGCAATCACGATCACACAATCACGACCACACAATCACGATCACACAACCACGATCACACAATCACGATCATACAATCACAAACACACAGTCGCGATCACACTATCACGATCACACAATCACAGTCACACAATCACAATCACACAATCACAATCACAATCACGACCACACAATCACGCCCACGCAATCACGATCACACAATCACGACCACACAATCACGATCACACAGTCACGATCACACAATCACAAACACACAGTCGCGATCACACTATCACGATCACACAATCACAGTCACACAATCACAATCACACAATCACAATCACAATCACGATCACACAGTCACGAACACACCATCACGATCACACAATCAACGTCACACAATGACGATCACACAATCACCATCACACAATCACGATCACTCAATCACAATCACACAATCACAAACACACAGTCGCGATCACACGATCACGATCGCACGACCACGATCACACGATCACGATCACACAATCACAATCACACAATCAAGGCCACACAATGACGATCACACAATCACCATCACACAATCTCGACCACACAATCACGATCACACAATCACGATCACACAATCACGTTCACACAACCACAAACACACAGTCGCGATCACTCGATCACGATCACACAATCACGATCACACAGTCACGATCACACAATCACAATCGCACAATCACGATCACACAATCACGATCACACAATCAGGATCACACAATCACGATCATACAATCACCATCACACAATCACGATCACACCATCACGATCACACAATCACGATCACACAATCACCATCACACAATCACAATCACACAATCAAGGTCACACAATGACGATCACACAATCACCATCACACAACCACGACCACACAATCACGATCACACAATCACGCTCACGCAATCACGATCACACAATCACGACCACACAATCACGATCACACAATCACGATCACACAATCACAAACACACAGTCGCGATTACACTATCACGATCACACAATCACAGTCACACAATCACAATCACACAATCACAATCACAATCACGATCACACAGTCACGAACACACCATCACGATCACACAATCACGATCACACAATCACAATCACACAATCACAATCACACAATCAAAATCACACCATCACAATCACACAATCAAGGTCACACAATGACGATCACACAATCACCATCACACAATCACGATCACACAATCACAATCACACAATCACCATCACACAATCACGATCACTCAATCACAATCACACAATCACAAACACACAGTTGCGATCACACGATCACGATCACACGATCACGATCGCACGATCACGATCACACAATCACAATCACACAATCAACGCCACACAATGACGATCACACAATCACCATCACACAATCTCGACCACACAATCACGATCACACAATCACGATCACACAATCACGTTCACACAATCACAAACACACAGTCCCGACCACTCGATCACGACCACACAATCACGTTCACACAATCACAAACACAGAGTCGCGATCACACGATCACGATCACACAATCACGATCACACAGTCACGATCACACAATCACGATCACACAGTCACGATCACACAATCAGAATCACACAATCACAATCACACAACCACAATCACACAATCACACAGTCACAATCCCACAATCACGATCACACAATCACGACCACACACTCATGATCACACAATCACAATCATACAATCACAATCACACAATCACATTAACACAATCAAAATCACACAATCACAATCACACCATCAAGGTCACACAATGACGATCACACAATCACCATCACACAATCACGATCACACAATCACAATCACACAATCACGATCACACAATCACGATCACTCAATCACAATCACACAATCACAAACACACAGTCGCGATCACTCGATCACGATCACACAATCACGATCACACAGTCACGATCACACAATCACAATCGCACAATCGCGATCACACAATCACGATCACACAATCACCATCACACAATCACGATCACACAATCACGATCACACAATCACGATCACACAATCACCATCACACAATCACAATCACACAATCAAGGTCACACAATGACGATCACACAATAACCATCACACAACCACGACCATACAATCACGATCACACAATCACGCTCACGCAATCACGATCACACAATCACGACCACACAATCACGATCACACAATCACGATCACACAATCACAAACACACAGTCGCGGTCACACTATCACGATCACACAATCACAGTCACACAATCACAATCACACAATCACAATCACAATCACGATCACACAGTCACGAACACTCCATCACGATCACACAATCAAGGTCACACAATGACTATCACACAATCACCATCACACAATCACGATCACACAATCACGTTCACACAATCACAAACATACAGTCGCGATCACTCGATCACGATCACACAATCACGATCACACAGTCACGATCACACAATCACAATTGCACAATCACGATCACACAATCACGATCACACAATCACGATCACACAATCACGATCACACAATCACCATCACACAATCACGATCACACAATCACGATCACACAATCACAATCACACAATCACAATCACACAATCACCATCACACAATCACAATCACACAATCAAGGTCACACAATGACGATCACACAATCACCATCACACAACCACGACCACACAATCACGATCACACAATCACGCTCACGCAATCACGATCACACAATCACGACCACACAATCACGATCACACAACCACGATCACACAATCACGATCATACAATCACAAACACACAGTCGCGATCACATTATCACGATCACACAATCACAGTCACACAATCACAATCACACAATCACAATCACAATCACGACCACACAATCACGCCCACGCAATCACGATCACACAATCACGACCACACAATCACGATCACACAGTCACGATCACACAATCACAAACACACAGTCGCGATCACACTATCACGATCACACAATCACAGTCACACAATCACAATCACACAATCACAATCACAATCACGATCACACAGTCACGAACACACCATCACGATCACACAATCAAGGTCACACAATGACGATCACACAATCACCATCACACAATCACGATCACTCAATCACAATCACACAATCACAAACACACAGTCGCGATCACACGATCACGATCGCACGACCACGATCACACGATCACGATCACACAATCACAATCACACAATCAAGGCCACACAATGACGATCACACAATCACCATCACACAATCTCGACCACACAATCACGATCACACAATCACGATCACACAATCACGTTCACACAATCACAAACACACAGTCGCGATCACTCGATCACGATCACACAATCACGATCACACAGTCACGATCACACAATCACAATCGCACAATCACGATCACACAATCACGATCACACAATCAGGATCACACAATCACGATCATACAATCACCATCACACAATCACGATCACACAATCACGATCACACAATCACGATCACACAATCACCATCACACAATCACAATCACACAATCAAGGTCACACAATGACGATCACACAATCACCATCACACAACCACGACCACACAATCACGATCACACAATCACGCTCACGCAATCACGATCACACAATCACGACCACACAATCACGATCACACAATCACGATCACACAATCACAAACACACAGTCGCGATTACACTATCACGATCACACAATCACAGTCACACAATCACAATCACACAATCACAACCACAATCACGATCACACAGTCACGAACACACCATCACGATCACACAATCAAGGTCACACAATGACGATCACACAATCACCATCACACAATCACGATCAGACAATCTCAATCACACAATCACGATCACACAATCACGATCACGCAATCACAATCACACAATCACAAACACACAGTCGCGATCACACGATCACGATCACACGATCACGATCACACAATCACAATCACACAATCAAGGTCACACAATGACGATCACACCATCACCATCACACAATCACGACCACACAATCACGATAACACAATCACGATCACACAATCACAATCACACAATCACAATATCACAATCGCAATCACACAATCACAATATCACAATCAGACAATCACACAATCACACAATCACACAATCACGATCACACTATCGCGATCACACAATCACGATCACACAATCAGGATCACACAATCACGATCACACAATCACGATCACACAATCACGATCACACAATCACGATCACACAATCACGATCACACAATCACCATCACACAATCACAATCACACAATCAAGGTCACACAATGACGATCACACAATCACCATCACACAATCACGACCACTCAATCACGATCACACAACCACGATCACACAATCACGATCACACAATCACGTTCACACAATCACAGACACAGAGTCGCGATCACACGATCACGATCACACAACCACGATCACATAGTCACAATCCCACAATCACGACCACACAGTCACGATCACACAATCACAATCATACAATCACAATCACACAATCACATTAACACAATCAGACAATCACACAGTCACACAATCACGATCACACAATCACGATCACACAATCACGATCACACAATCACGATCACACAATCACGATCACACAATCACGATCACACAATCACCATCACACCATCACGATCACACAATCAAGGTCACACAATGACGATCACACAATCACCATCACACAATCACGATCACTCAATCACAATCACACAATCACAAACACACAGTCGCGATCACACGATCACGATCGCACGACCACGATCACACGATCACGATCACACAATCACAATCACACAATCAAGGCCACACAATGACGATCACACAATCACCATCACACAATCTCGACCACACAATCACGATCACACAATCACGATCACACAATCACGTTCACACAATCACAAACACACAGTCGCGATCACTCGATCACGATCACACAATCACGATCACACAGTCACGATCACACAATCACAATCGCACAATCACGATCACACAATCACGATCACACAATCAGGATCACACAATCACGATCATACAATCACCATCACACAATCACGATCACACAATCACGATCACACAATCACGATCACACAATCACCATCACACAATCACAATCACACAATCAAGGTCACACAATGACGATCACACAATCACCATCACACAACCACGACCACACAATCACGATCACACAATCACGCTCACGCAATCACGATCACACAATCACGACCACACAATCACGATCACACAATCACGATCACACAATCACAAACACACAGTCGCGATTACACTATCACGATCACACAATCACAGTCACACAATCACAATCACACAATCACAATCACAATCACGATCACACAGTCACGAACACACCATCACGATCACACAATCACGATCACACAATCACAATCACACAATCACAATCACACAATCAAAATCACACAATCACAATCACACAATCAAGGTCACACAATGACGATCACACAATCACCATCACACAATCACGATCACACAATCACAATCACACAATCACCATCACACAATCACGATCACTCAATCACAATCACACAATCACAAACACACAGTTGCGATCACACGATCACGATCACACGATCACGATCGCACGATCACGATCACACAATCACAATCACACAATCAACGCCACACAATGACGATCACACAATCACCATCACACAATCTCGACCACACAATCACGATCACACAATCACGATCACACAATCACGTTCACACAATCACAAACACACAGTCCCGACCACTCGATCACGACCACACAATCACGTTCACACAATCACAAACACAGAGTCGCGATCACACGATCACGATCACACAATCAGAATCACACAATCACAATCACACAACCACAATCACACAATCACACAGTCACAATCCCACAATCACGATCACACAATCACGACCACACACTCATGATCACACAATCACAATCATACAATCACAATCACACAATCACATTAACACAATCAAAATCACACAATCACAATCACACCATCAAGGTCACACAATGACGATCACACAATCACCATCACACAATCACGATCACACAATCACAATCACACAATCACGATCACACAATCACGATCACTCAATCACAATCACACAATCACGATCACTCAATCACAATCACACAATCACAAACACACAGTTGCGATCACACGATCACGATCACACGATCACGATCGCACGATCACGATCACACAATCACAATCACACAATCAACGCCACACAATGACGATCACACAATCACCATCACACAATCTCGACCACACAATCGCGATCACACAATCACGATCACACAATCACCATCACACAATCACGATCACACAATCACGATCACACAATCACGATCACACAATCACCATCACACAATCACAATCACACAATCAAGGTCACACAATGACGATCACACAATAACCATCACACAACCACGACCATACAATCACGATCACACAATCACGCTCACGCAATCACGATCACACAATCACGACCACACAATCACGATCACACAATCACGATCACACAATCACAAACACACAGTCGCGATCACACTATCACGATCACACAATCACAGTCACACAATCACAATCACACAATCACAATCACAATCACGATCACACAGTCACGAACACTCCATCACGATCACACAATCAAGGTCACACAATGACTATCACACAATCACCATCACACAATCACGATCACACAATCACGTTCACACAATCACAAACACACAGTCGCGATCACTCGATCACGATCACACAATCACGATCACACAGTCACGATCACACAATCACAATTGCACAATCACGATCACACAATCACGATCACACAATCACGATCACACAATCACGATCACACAATCACCATCACACAATCACGATCACACAATCACGATCACACAATCACAATCACACAATCACAATCACACAATCACCATCACACAATCACAATCACACAATCAAGGTCACACAATGACGATCACACAATCACCATCACACAACCACGACCACACAATCACGATCACACAATCACGCTCACGCAATCACGATCACACAATCACGACCACACAATCACGATCACACAACCACGATCACACAATCACGATCATACAATCACAAACACACAGTCGCGATCACATTATCACGATCACACAATCACAGTCACACAATCACAATCACACAATCACAATCACAATCACGACCACACAATCACGCCCACGCAATCACGATCACACAATCACGACCACACAATCACGATCACACAGTCACGATCACACAATCACAAACACACAGTCGCGATCACACTATCACGATCACACAATCACAGTCACACAATCACAATCACACAATCACAATCACAATCACGATCACACAGTCACGAACACACCATCACGATCACACAATCAAGGTCACACAATGACGATCACACAATCACCATCACACAATCACGATCACTCAATCACAATCACACAATCACAAACACACAGTCGCGATCACACGATCACGATCGCACGACCACGATCACACGATCACGATCACACAATCACAATCACACAATCAAGGCCACACAATGACGATCACACAATCACCATCACACAATCTCGACCACACAATCACGATCACACAATCACGATCACACAATCACGTTCACACAATCACAAACACACAGTCGCGATCACTCGATCACGATCACACAATCACGATCACACAGTCACGATCACACAATCACAATCGCACAATCACGATCACACAATCACGATCACACAATCAGGATCACACAATCATGATCATACAATCACCATCACACAATCACGATCACACAATCACGATCACACAATCACGATCACACAATCACCATCACACAATCACAATCACACAATCAAGGTCACACAATGACGATCACACAATCACCATCACACAACCACGACCACACAATCACGATCACACAATCACGCTCACGCAATCACGATCACACAATCACGACCACACAATCACGATCACACAATCACGATCACACAATCACAAACACACAGTCGCGATTACACTATCACGATCACACAATCACAGTCACACAATCACAATCACACAATCACAACCACAATCACGATCACACAGTCACGAACACACCATCACGATCACACAATCAAGGTCACACAATGACGATCACACAATCACCATCACACAATCACGATCAGACAATCTCAATCACACAATCACGATCACACAATCACGATCACGCAATCACAATCACACAATCACAAACACACAGTCGCGATCACACGATCACGATCACACGATCACGATCACACAATCACAATCACACAATCAAGGTCACACAATGACGATCACACCATCACCATCACACAATCACGACCACACAATCACGATAACACAATCACGATCACACAATCACAATCACACAATCACAATATCACAATCGCAATCACACAATCACAATATCACAATCAGACAATCACACAATCACACAATCACACAATCACGATCACACTATCGCGATCACACAATCACGATCACACAATCAGGATCACACAATCACGATCACACAATCACGATCACACAATCACGATCACACAATCACGATCACACAATCACGATCACACAATCACCATCACACAATCACAATCACACAATCAAGGTCACACAATGACGATCACACAATCACCATCACACAATCACGACCACTCAATCACGATCACACAACCACGATCACACAATCACGATCACACAATCACGTTCACACAATCACAGACACAGAGTCGCGATCACACGATCACGATCACACAACCACGATCACATAGTCACAATCCCACAATCACGACCACACAGTCACGATCACACAATCACAATCATACAATCACAATCACACAATCACATTAACACAATCAGACAATCACACAGTCACACAATCACGATCACACAATCACGATCACACAATCACGATCACACAATCACGATCACCCTATCACGATCACACAATCACGATCACACAATCACGATCACACAATCACGATCACACAATCACGATCACCCTATCACGATCACACAATCACGATCACACAATCACGATCACACAATCACGATCACACAATCACAATCACACAATCACAATCACACAATCAAAATCACACAATCACAATCACACAATCAAGGTCACACAATGACGATCACACAATCACCATCACACAATCTCGACCACTCAATCACGATCACACAATCACCATCACACAATCACGTTCACACAATCACAGTCACACAATCACAATCACACAATCACAATCACAATCACGATCACACAGTCACGATCACACCATCACGATCACACGATCACCATCACACAATCACGATCACACAATCACAATCACACAATGACGATCACACCATCACCATCACACAATCACGACCACACAATCACGATCACACAATCACGATCTCACATTCACGTTCACACAATCACAAGCACACAGTCGCGATCACTCGATCACGATCACACAATCACGATCACACAGTCACGATCACACAATCACAATCACACAATCACAATCACACAATCACAATGTCACAATCGCAATCACACAATCACAATAACACAATCAGACAATCACACAATCACACAATCGCACAATCACGATCACACAATCATGATCACACAATCACGATCACACAATCACGATCACACAATCACGATCACACAATCACGATCACACAATCACCATCACACAATCACAATCACACAATCAAGGTCACACAATGACGATCACACAATCACCATCACACAATCACGATCACACAATCACGATCACACAATTACGATCACACAATCACGATCACACAATCACGTTCACACAATCACAAACACACAGTCGCGATCACACGATCACGATCACACAATCACGATCACACAGTCACGATCACACAATCACAATCACACAATCACGACCACACGATCACGATCACACAATCACAGTCACACAATCACAGTCACACAATCACAATCACACAATCACAACCACAATCACGATCACACAGTCACGATCACACAATCACGATCACACAATCACCATCACACAATCACAATCACACAATCAAGGTCAAACAATGACGATCACACAATCACCATCACACAATCTCGACCACTCAATCACGATCACACAGTCACCATCACACAATCACGTTCACACAATCACAGTCACACAATCACAATCACACAATCACAATCACAATCACGATCACACAGTCACGATCACACCATCACGATCACACGATCACCATCACACAATCACGATCACACAATCACGATCACACAATCACGATCACACAATCACGATCACACAATCACAGTCACACAATCACAGTCACACAATCACAATCACACAATCACAACCACAATCACGATCACACAGTCACGATCACACCATCACGATCACACGATCACGATCACACAATCACAATCACACAATCGTTATCACACAATCACGATCACACAATCACCATCCCACAATCACCATCACACGATCACCATCACACAATCACGATCACACAATCACGATCACACAATCACAATCACACAATCACAATCACACTGTCACAATCACACAATCACAATCATACAATCACAGTCACACAATCACAATCACACAATCACAATCACACAATCACAATCACACAATCACAGTCACACAATCACAGTCACACAATCACAATCACACAATCACAATTACACAATCACAATCACACAATCACAATCACGATCTCGATCACACAATCACAATCACGATCTCGATCACACAATCACAATCACACAATCACACAATCACAATCCCACAATCACAATCACACAATCACAGTCACACAATCACAATCACACAATCACAATCACACAATCACAATCACACAATCACAGTCACACAATCACAGTCACACAATCACAATCACACAATCACAATTACACAAACACTATCACACAATCACGATCACACAATCACGATCACACAATCACTATCACACAATCACACAATCACACAATCACACAGTCACAATCACACAATCACGATCACACAATCACAATCACACAATCACAATCACACAATCACGATCACACAATCACAATCACGCAGTCACACTATCACAATCACAATCACAATCACAATCACACAATCACACAATCACAATCCCACAATCACAATCACACAATCACAATCACACAATCACAAACACACAGTCGCGATCACACGATCACGATCACACGATCACGATCACACAATCACAATCACACAATCAAGGTCACACAATGACGATCACACCATCACCATCACACTATCACGACCACACAATCACGATCACACAATCACGATCACACTATCACGATCAGACAATCACAGTCACACAATCACAATCACACAATCACAATCACAATCACGATCACACAGTCACGATCACACCATCACGATCACACGATCACGATCACACAATCACAATCACACAATCGTTATCACACAATCACGATCACACAATCACGATCACAGAGTCAAGATCACACAACCACAATCACACAATCACAATCCCACAATCACACAATCACACAGTCACAATCCCACAATCACGATCACACAATCACGATCACACAATCACAATCACACAATCACAATCACACAATCACACTGTCACAATCCCACAATCACGATCACATAATCACGACCACACAGTCACGATCACACGATCGCGATCACACAATAACAATCACACAATCACGAGCACACAATCACGATCACACAATCACCATCACACAATCAGAGTCACACAATCACAATCACACAACCACAATCACACAATCACACAGCCACAATCCCACAATCACGATCACACAATCACGATCACACAATCACAGTCACAGAATCACAATCACACAATCACAATCACAATCACGATCACACAGTCACAATCACACAATCAGAGTCACACAATCACAATCACACAACCACAATCACACAATCACACAGCCACAATCCCACAATCACGATCACACAATCACGACCACACATTCACGGTCACAAAATCACAATCACACAATCACAATCACACAATCACAATAACACAATCAGACAATCACACAGTCACACAATCACGATCACACAATCACGATCACACAATCACGATCACACAATCGCGATCACACAATCACGATCACACAATCACGATCACCCAATCACAATCACACAATCACAATCACACAATCAAAATCACACAATCACAATCACAATCACACAATCAAGGTCACACAATGACGATCACACAATCACCATCACACAATCACGATCACACAATCACAATCACACAATCACCATCACACAATCACGATCACTCAATCACAATCACACAATCACAAACACACAGTTGCGATCACACGATCACGATCACACGATCACGATCGCACGATCACGATCACACAATCACAATCACACAATCAACGCCACACAATGACGATCACACAATCACCATCACACAATCTCGACCACACAATCACGATCACACAATCACGATCACACAATCACGTTCACACAATCACAAACACACAGTCCCGACCACTCGATCACGACCACACAATCACGTTCACACAATCACAAACACAGAGTCGCGATCACACGATCACGATCACAGAATCACGATCACACAATCACAATCACACAACCACAATCACACAATCACACAGCCACAATCCCACAATCACGATCACACAATCACGACCACACATTCACGGTCACAAAATCACAATCACACAATCACAATCACACAATCACAATAACACAATCAGACAATCACACAGTCACACAATCACGATCACACAATCACGATCACACAATCACGATCACACAATCGCGATCACACAATCACGATCACACAATCACGATCACCCAATCACAATCACACAATCACAATCACACAATCAAAATCACACAATCACAATCACAATCACACAATCAAGGTCACACAATGACGATCACACAATCACCATCACACAATCACGATCACACAATCACAATCACACAATCACCATCACACAATCACGATCACTCAATCACAATCACACAATCACAAACACACAGTTGCGATCACACGATCACGATCACACGATCACGATCGCACGATCACGATCACACAATCACAATCACACAATCAACGCCACACAATGACGATCACACAATCACCATCACACAATCTCGACCACACAATCACGATCACACAATCACGATCACACAATCACGTTCACACAATCACAAACACACAGTCCCGACCACTCGATCACGACCACACAATCACGTTCACACAATCACAAACACAGAGTCGCGATCACACGATCACGATCACAGAATCACGATCACACAGTCACGATCACACAATCACGATCACACAGTCACGATCACACAATCAGAATCACACAATCACAATCACACAACCACAATCACACAATCACACAGTCACAATCCCACAATCACGATCACACAATCACGACCACACACTCATGATCACACAATCACAATCATACAATCACAATCACACAATCACATTAACACAATCAAAATCACACAATCACAATCACACCATCAAGGTCACACAATGACGATCACACAATCACCATCACACAATCACGATCACACAATCACAATCACACAATCACGATCACACAATCACGATCACTCAATCACAATCACACAATCACAAACACACAGTCGCGATCACTCGATCACGATCACACAATCACGATCACACAGTCACGATCACACAATCACAATCGCACAACCGCGATCACACAATCACGATCACACAATCACCATCACACAATCACGATCACACAATCACGATCACACAATCACGATCACACAATCACCATCACACAATCACAATCACACAATCAAGGTCACACAATGACGATCACACAATAACCATCACACAACCACGACCATACAATCACGATCACACAATCACTCTCACGCAATCACGATCACACAATCACGACCACACAATCACGATCACACAATCACGATCACACAATCACAAACACACAGTCGCGATCACACTATCACGATCACACAATCACAGTCACACAATCACAATCACACAATCACAATCACAATCACGATCACACAGTCACGAACACTCCATCACGATCACACAATCAAGGTCACACAATGACTATCACACAATCACCATCACACAATCACGATCACACAATCACGTTCACACAATCACAAACACACAGTCGCGATCACTCGATCACGATCACACAATCACGATCACACAGTCACGATCACACAATCACAATCGCACAATCACGATCACACAATCACGATCACACAATCAAGATCACACAATCACGATCACACAATCACCATCACACAATCACGATCACACAATCACGATCACACAATCACAATCACACAATCACCATCACACAATCACAATCACACAATCAAGGTCACACAATGACGATCACACAATCACCATCACACAACCACGACCACACAATCACGATCACACAATCACGCTCACGCAATCACGATCACACAATCACGACCACACAATCACGATCACACAACCACGATCACACAATCACGATCATACAATCACAAACACACAGTCGCGATCACACTATCACGATCACACAATCACAGTCACACAATCACAATCACACAATCACAATCACAATCACGACCACACAATCACGCTCACGCAATCACGATCACACAATCACGACCACACAATCACGATCACACAATCACGATCACACAATCACAAACACACAGTCGCGATCACACTATCACGATCACACAATCACAGTCACACAATCACAATCACACAATCACAATCACAATCACGATCACACAGTCACGAACACACCATCACGATCACACAATCAAGGTCACACAATGACGATCACACAATCACCATCACACAATCACGATCACTCAATCACAATCACACAATCACAAACACACAGTCGCGATCACACGATCACGATCGCACGACCACGATCACACGATCACGATCACACAATCACAATCACACAATCAAGGCCACACAATGACGATCACACAATCACCATCACACAATCTCGACCACACAATCACGATCACACAATCACGATCACACAATCACGTTCACACAATCACAAACACACAGTCGCGATCACTCGATCACGATCACACAATCACGATCACACAGTCACGATCACACAATCACAATCGCACAATCACGATCACACAATCACGATCACACAATCAGGATCACACAATCACGATCATACAATCACCATCACACAATCACGATCACACAATCACGATCACACAATCACGATCACACAATCACCATCACACAATCACAATCACGCAATCAAGGTCACACAATGACGATCACACAATCACCATCACACAACCACGACCACACAATCACGATCACACAATCACGCTCACGCAATCACGATCACACAATCACGACCACACAATCACGATCACACAATCACGATCACACAATCACAAACACACAGTCGCGATTACACTATCACGATCACACAATCACAGTCACACAATCACAGTCACACAATCACAATCACACAATCACAATCACAATCACGACCACACAATCACGCTCACGCAATCACGATCACACAATCACGACCACACAATCACGATCACACAATCACGATCACACAATCACAAACACACAGTCGTGATCACACTATCACGATCACACCATCACCATCACACAATCACGACCACACAATCACGACCACACAATCACGATCACACAATCACAAACACACAGTCGCGATCACTCGATCACGATCACACGATCACGATCACACAATCACAATCACACAATCAAGGTCACACAATGACGATCACACCATCACCATCACACAATCACGACCACACAATCACGATAACACAATCACGATCACACAATCACAATCACACAATCACAATATCACAATCGCAATCACACAATCTCAATATCACAATCAGACAATCACACAATCACACAATCACACAATCACGATCACACTATCGCGATCACACAATCACGATCACACAATCACGATCACACAATCACGATCACACAATCACGATCACACAATCACCATCACACAATCACAATCACACAATCAAGGTCACACAATGACGATCACACAATCACCATCACACAATCACGACCACACAATCACGATCACACAATCACGATCTCACAATCACGTTCACACAATCACAAGCACACAGTCGCGATCACTCGATCACGATCACACAATCACGATCACACAGTCACGATCACACAATCACAATCACACAATCACAATCACACAATCACAATGTCACAATCGCAATCACACAATCACAATAACACAATCAGACAATCACACAATCACACAATCACACAATCACGATCACACAATCATGATCACACAATCACGATCACACAATCACGATCACACAATCACGATCACACAATCACCATCACACAATCACAATCACACAATCAAGGTCACACAATGACGATCACACAATCACCATCACACAATCACGATCACACAATCACGATCACACAATTACGATCACACAATCACGATCACACAATCACGTTCACACAATCACAAACACACAGTCGCGATCACACGATCACGATCACACAATCACGATCACACAGTCACGATCACACAATCACAATCACACAATCACGTTCACACAATCACAGTCACACAATCACAATCACACAATCACAATCACAATCACGATCACACAGTCACGATCACACCATCACGATCACACGATCACCATCACACAATCACGATCACACAATCACGATCACACAATCACGATCACACAATCACGATCACACAATCACAGTCACACAATCACAGTCACACAATCACAATCACACAATCACAACCACAATCACGATCACACAGTCACGATCACACCATCACGATCACACGATCACGATCACACAATCACAATCACACAATCGTTATCACACAATCACGATCACACAATCACCATCCCACAATCACCATCACACAATCACCATCACACAATCACGATCACACAATCACGATCACACAATCACAATCACACAATCACAATCACACTGTCACAATCACACAATCACAATCACACAATCACAATCACACAATCACAATCACACAATCACAATCACACAATCACAATCACACAATCACAATCACACAATCACAATCACACAATCACAATCACACAATCACAATCACACAATCACAATCACACAATCACAATCACACAATCACAATCACACAATCACAATTACACAATCACAATCACACAATCACAATCACGATCTCGATCACACAATCACAATCACGATCTCGATCACACAATCACAATCACACAATCACACAATCACAATCCCACAATCACAATCACACAATCACAGTCACACAATCACAATCACACAATCACAATTACACAATCACAATCACACAATCACAGTCACACAATCACAGTCACACAATCACAATCACACAATCACAATTACACAAACACTATCACACAATCACGATCACACAATCACGATCACACAATCACTATCACACAATCACACAATCACACAATCACACAGTCACAATCACACAATCACGATCACACAATCACAATCACACAATCACAATCACACAATCACGATCACACAATCACAATCACGCAGTCACACTATCACAATCACAATCACAATCACAATCACACAATCACACAATCACAATCCCACAATCACAATCACACAATCACAATCACACAATCACAAACACACAGTCGCGATCACACGATCACGATCACACGATCACGATCACACGATCACGATCACACAATCACAATCACACAATCAAGGTCACACAATGACGATCACACCATCACCATCACACTATCACGACCAC
Organism: Megachile rotundata; assembly: GCF_050947335.1. Taxonomy (NCBI): domain Eukaryota; kingdom Metazoa; phylum Arthropoda; class Insecta; order Hymenoptera; family Megachilidae; genus Megachile; species Megachile rotundata. The sequence goes on from NC_134993.1 coordinate 1,442,108, forward strand.
ACAATCACGATCACACAATCACGATCACACTATCACGATCAGACAATCACAGTCACACAATCACAATCACACAATCACAATCACAATCACGATCACACAGTCACGATCACACCATCACGATCACACGATCACGATCACACAATCACAATCACACAATCGTTATCACACAATCACGATCACACAATCACGATCACAGAGTCAAGATCACACAACCACAATCACACAATCACAATCCCACAATCACACAATCACACAGTCACAATCCCACAATCACGATCACACAATCACGATCACACAATCACAATCACACAATCACAATCACACAATCACACTGTCACAATCCCACAATCACGATCACATAATCACGACCACACAGTCACGATCACACGATCGCGATCACACAATAACAATCACACAATCACGAGCACACAAACACGATCACACAATCACCATCACACAATCAGAGTCACACAATCACAATCACACAACCACAATCACACAATCACACAGCCACAATCCCACAATCACGATCACACAATCACGATCACACAATCACAGTCACAGAATCACAATCACACAATCACAATCACAATCACGATCACACAGTCACAATCACACAATCAGAGTCACACAATCACAATCACACAACCACAATCACACAATCACACAGCCACAATCCCACAATCACGATCACACAATCACGACCACACATTCACGGTCACAAAATCACAATCACACAATCACAATAACACAATCAGACAATCACACAGTCACACAATCACGATCACACAATCACGATCACACAATCACGATCACACAATCGCGATCACACAATCACGATCACACAATCACGATCACCCAATCACAATCACACAATCACAATCACACAATCAAAATCACACAATCACAATCACACAATCAAGGTCACACAATGACGATCACACAATCACCATCACACAATCACGATCACACAATCACAATCACACAATCACCATCACACAATCACGATCACTCAATCACAATCACACAATCACAAACACACAGTTGCGATCACACGATCACGATCACACGATCACGATCGCACGATCACGATCACACAATCACAATCACACAATCAACGCCACACAATGACGATCACACAATCACCATCACACAATCTCGACCACACAATCACGATCACACAATCACGATCACACAATCACGTTCACACAATCACAAACACACAGTCCCGACCACTCGATCACGACCACACAATCACGTTCACACAATCACAAACACAGAGTCGCGATCACACGATCACGATCACAGAATCACGATCACACAGTCACGATCACACAATCACGATCACACAGTCACGATCACACAATCAGAATCACACAATCACAATCACACAACCACAATCACACAATCACACAGTCACAATCCCACAATCACGATCACACAATCACGACCACACACTCATGATCACACAATCACAATCATACAATCACAATCACACAATCACATTAACACAATCAAAATCACACAATCACAATCACACCATCAAGGTCACACAATGACGATCACACAATCACCATCACACAATCACGATCACACAATCACAATCACACAATCACGATCACACAATCACGATCACTCAATCACAATCACACAATCACAAACACACAGTCGCGATCACTCGATCACGATCACACAATCACGATCACACAGTCACGATCACACAATCACAATCGCACAATCGCGATCACACAATCACGATCACACAATCACCATCACACAATCACGATCACACAATCACGATCACACAATCACGATCACACAATCACCATCACACAATCACAATCACACAATCAAGGTCACACAATGACGATCACACAATAACCATCACACAACCACGACCATACAATCACGATCACACAATCACGCTCACGCAATCACGATCACACAATCACGACCACACAATCACGATCACACAATCACGATCACACAATCACAAACACACAGTCGCGATCACACTATCCCGATCACACAATCACAGTCACACAATCACAATCACACAATCACAATCACAATCACGATCACACAGTCACGAACACTCCATCACGATCACACAATCAAGGTCACACAATGACTATCACACAATCACCATCACACAATCACGATCACACAATCACGTTCACACAATCACAAACACACAGTCGCGATCACTCGATCACGATCACACAATCACGATCACACAGTCACGATCACACAATCACAATCGCACAATCACGATCACACAATTACGATCACACAATCAAGATCACACAATCACGATCACACAATCACCATCACACAATCACGATCACACAATCACGATCACACAATCACAATCACACAATCACCATCACACAATCACAATCACACAATCAAGGTCACACAATGACGATCACACAATCACCATCACACAACCACGACCACACAATCACGATCACACAATCACGCTCACGCAATCACGATCACACAATCACGACCACACAATCACGATCACACAACCACGATCACACAATCACGATCATACAATCACAAACACACAGTCGCGATCACACTATCACGATCACACAATCACAGTCACACAATCACAATCACACAATCACAATCACAATCACGACCACACAATCACGCTCACGCAATCACGATCACACAATCACGACCACACAATCACGATCACACAATCACGATCACACAATCACAAACACACAGTCGCGATCACACTATCACGATCACACAATCACAGTCACACAATCACAATCACACAATCACAATCACAATCACGATCACACAGTCACGAACACACCATCACGATCACACAATCAAGGTCACACAATGACGATCACACAATCACCATCACACAATCACGATCACTCAATCACAATCACACAATCACAAACACACAGTCGCGATCACACGATCACGATCGCACGACCACGATCACACGATCACGATCACACAATCACAATCACACAATCAAGGCCACACAATGACGATCACACAATCACCATCACACAATCTCGACCACACAATCACGATCACACAATCACGATCACACAATCACGTTCACACAATCACAAACACACAGTCGCGATCACTCGATCACGATCACACAATCACGATCACACAGTCACGATCACACAATCACAATCGCACAATCACGATCACACAATCACGATCACACAATCAGGATCACACAATCACGATCATACAATCACCATCACACAATCACGATCACACAATCACGATCACACAATCACGATCACACAATCACCATCACACAATCACAATCACACAATCAAGGTCACACAATGACGATCACACAATCACCATCACACACCCACGACCACACAATCACGATCACACAATCACGCTCACGCAATCACGATCACACAATCACGACCACACAATCACGATCACACAATCACGATCACACAATCACAAACACACAGTCGCGATTACACTATCACGATCACACAATCACAGTCACACAATCACAGTCACACAATCACAATCACACAATCACAATCACAATCACGACCACACAATCACGCTCACGCAATCACGATCACACAATCACGACCACACAATCACGATCACACAATCACGATCACACAATCACAAACACACAGTCGTGATCACACTATCACGATCACACCATCACCATCACACAATCACGACCACACAATCACGACCACACAATCACGATCACACAATCACAAACACACAGTCGCGATCACTCGATCACGATCACACGATCACGATCACACAATCACAATCACACAATCAAGGTCACACAATGACGATCACACCATCACCATCACACAATCACGACCACACAATCACGATAACACAATCACGATCACACAATCACAATCACACAATCACAATATCACAATCGCAATCACACAATCTCAATATCACAATCAGACAATCACACAATCACACAATCACACAATCACGATCACACTATCGCGATCACACAATCACGATCACACAATCACGATCACACAATCACGATCACACAATCACGATCACACAATCACCATCACACAATCACAATCACACAATCAAGGTCACACAATGACGATCACACAATCACCATCACACAATCACGACCACTCAATCACGATCACACAATCACGATCACACAATCACGATCACACAATCACGTTCACACAATCACAGACACAGAGTCGCGATCACACGATCACGATCACACAACCACGATCACATAGTCACAATCCCACAATCACGACCACACAGTCACGATCACACAATCACAATCATACAATCACAATCACACAATCACATTAACACAATCAGACAATCACACAGTCACACAATCACGATCACACAATCACGATCACACAATCACGATCACACAATCACGATCACACAATCACGATCACACAATCACGATCACACAATCACGATCACACAATCACAATCACACAATCACAATCACACAACCACAATCACACAATCAAAATCACACAATCACAATCACACAATCAAGGTCACATAATGACGATCACACAATCACCATCACACAATCTCGACCACTCAATCACGATCACACAATCACCATCACACAATCACGTTCACACAATCACAGTCACACAATCACAATCACACAATCACAACCACAATCACGATCACACAGTCACGATCACACCATCACGATCACACGATCACGATCACACAATCACAATCACACAATCGTTATCACACAATCACGATCACACAATCACCATCCCACAATCACCATCACACGATCACCATCACACAATCACGATCACACAATCACGATCACACAATCACGATCACACAATCACGATCACACAATCACGATCACACAATCACAGTCACACAATCACAGTCACACAATCACAATCACACAATCACAACCACAATCACGATCACACAGTCACGATCACACCATCACGATCACACGATCACGATCACACAATCACAATCACACAATCGTTATCACACAATCACGATCACACAATCACCATCCCACAATCACCATCACACGATCACCATCACACAATCACGATCACACAATCACGATCACACAATCACAATCACACAATCACAATCACACTGTCACAATCACACAATCACAATCATACAATCACAGTCACACAATCACAATCACACAATCACAATCACACAATCACAATCACACAATCACAGTCACACAATCACAGTCACACAATCACAATCACACAATCACAATTACACAATCACAATCACACAATCACAATCACGATCTCGATCACACAATCACAATCACGATCTCGATCACACAATCACAATCACACAATCACACAATCACACAATCACAATCCCACAATCACAATCACACAATCACAGTCACACAATCACAATCACACAATCACAATCACACAATCACAATCACACAATCACAGTCACACAATCACAGTCACACAATCACAATCACACAATCACAATTACACAAACACTATCACACAATCACGATCACACAATCACGATCACACAATCACTATCACACAATCACACAATCACACAATCACACAGTCACAATCACACAATCACGATCACACAATCACAATCACACAATCACAATCACACAATCACGATCACACAATCACAATCACGCAGTCACACTATCACAATCACAATCACAATCACAATCACACAATCACACAATCACAATCCCACAATCACAATCACACAATCACAATCACACAATCACAAACACACAGTCGCGATCACACGATCACGATCACACGATCACGATCACACAATCACAATCACACAATCAAGGTCACACAATGACGATCACACCATCACCATCACACTATCACGACCACACAATCACGATCACACAATCACGATCACACTATCACGATCAGACAATCACAGTCACACAATCACAATCACACAATCACAATCACAATCACGATCACACAGTCACGATCACACCATCACGATCACACGATCACGATCACACAATCACAATCACACAATCGTTATCACACAATCACGATCACACAATCACGATCACAGAGTCAAGATCACACAACCACAATCACACAATCACAATCCCACAATCACACAATCACACAGTCACAATCCCACAATCACGATCACACAATCACGATCACACAATCACAATCACACAATCACAATCACACAATCACACTGTCACAATCCCACAATCACGATCACATAATCACGACCACACAGTCACGATCACACGATCGCGATCACACAATAACAATCACACAATCACGAGCACACAATCACGATCACACAATCACCATCACACAATCAGAGTCACACAATCACAATCACACAACCACAATCACACAATCACACAGCCACAATCCCACAATCACGATCACACAATCACGATCACACAATCACAGTCACAGAATCACAATCACACAATCACAATCACAATCACGATCACACAGTCACAATCACACAATCAGAGTCACACAATCACAATCACACAACCACAATCACACAATCACACAGCCACAATCCCACAATCACGATCACACAATCACGACCACACATTCACGGTCACAAAATCACAATCACACAATCACAATCACACAATCACAATAACACAATCAGACAATCACACAGTCACACAATCACGATCACACAATCACGATCACACAATCACGATCACACAATCGCGATCACACAATCACGATCACACAATCACGATCACCCAATCACAATCACACAATCACAATCACACAATCAAAATCACACAATCACAATCACAATCACACAATCAAGGTCACACAATGACGATCACACAATCACCATCACACAATCACGATCACACAATCACAATCACACAATCACCATCACACAATCACGATCACTCAATCACAATCACACAATCACAAACACACAGTTGCGATCACACGATCACGATCACACGATCACGATCGCACGATCACGATCACACAATCACAATCACACAATCAACGCCACACAATGACGATCACACAATCACCATCACACAATCTCGACCACACAATCACGATCACACAATCACGATCACACAATCACGTTCACACAATCACAAACACACAGTCCCGACCACTCGATCACGACCACACAATCACGTTCACACAATCACAAACACAGAGTCGCGATCACACGATCACGATCACAGAATCACGATCACACAGTCACGATCACACAATCACGATCACACAGTCACGATCACACAATCAGAATCACACAATCACAATCACACAACCACAATCACACAATCACACAGTCACAATCCCACAATCACGATCACACAATCACGACCACACACTCATGATCACACAATCACAATCATACAATCACAATCACACAATCACATTAACACAATCAAAATCACACAATCACAATCACACCATCAAGGTCACACAATGACGATCACACAATCACCATCACACAATCACGATCACACAATCACAATCACACAATCACGATCACACAATCACGATCACTCAATCACAATCACACAATCACAAACACACAGTCGCGATCACTCGATCACGATCACACAATCACGATCACACAGTCACGATCACACAATCACAATCGCACAATCGCGATCACACAATCACGATCACACAATCACCATCACACAATCACGATCACACAATCACGATCACACAATCACGATCACACAATCACCATCACACAATCACAATCACACAATCAAGGTCACACAATGACGATCACACAATAACCATCACACAACCACGACCATACAATCACGATCACACAATCACGCTCACGCAATCACGATCACACAATCACGACCACACAATCACGATCACACAATCACGATCACACAATCACAAACACACAGTCGCGATCACACTATCACGATCACACAATCACAGTCACACAATCACAATCACACAATCACAATCACAATCACGATCACACAGTCACGAACACTCCATCACGATCACACAATCAAGGTCACACAATGACTATCACACAATCACCATCACACAATCACGATCACACAATCACGTTCACACAATCACAAACACACAGTCGCGATCACTCGATCACGATCACACAATCACGATCACACAGTCACGATCACACAATCACAATCGCACAATCACGATCACACAATCACGATCACACAATCAAGATCACACAATCACGATCACACAATCACCATCACACAATCACGATCACACAATCACGATCACACAATCACAATCACACAATCACCATCACACAATCACAATCACACAATCAAGGTCACACAATGACGATCACACAATCACCATCACACAACCACGACCACACAATCACGATCACACAATCACGCTCACGCAATCACGATCACACAATCACGACCACACAATCACGATCACACAACCACGATCACACAATCACGATCATACAATCACAAACACACAGTCGCGATCACACTATCACGATCACACAATCACAGTCACACAATCACAATCACACAATCACAATCACAATCACGACCACACAATCACGCTCACGCAATCACGATCACACAATCACGACCACACAATCACGATCACACAATCACGATCACACAATCACAAACACACAGTCGCGATCACACTATCACGATCACACAATCACAGTCACACAATCACAATCACACAATCACAATCACAATCACGATCACACAGTCACGAACACACCATCACGATCACACAATCAAGGTCACACAATGACGATCACACAATCACCATCACACAATCACGATCACTCAATCACAATCACACAATCACAAACACACAGTCGCGATCACACGATCACGATCGCACGACCACGATCACACGATCACGATCACACAATCACAATCACACAATCAAGGCCACACAATGACGATCACACAATCACCATCACACAATCTCGACCACACAATCACGATCACACAATCACGATCACACAATCACGTTCACACAATCACAAACACACAGTCGCGATCACTCGATCACGATCACACAATCACGATCACACAGTCACGATCACACAATCACAATCGCACAATCACGATCACACAATCACGATCACACAATCAGGATCACACAATCACGATCATACAATCACCATCACACAATCACGATCACACAATCACGATCACACAATCACGATCACACAATCACCATCACACAATCACAATCACGCAATCAAGGTCACACAATGACGATCACACAATCACCATCACACAACCACGACCACACAATCACGATCACACAATCACGCTCACGCAATCACGATCACACAATCACGACCACACAATCACGATCACACAATCACGATCACACAATCACAAACACACAGTCGCGATTACACTATCACGATCACACAATCACAGTCACACAATCACAGTCACACAATCACAATCACACAATCACAATCACAATCACGACCACACAATCACGCTCACGCAATCACGATCACACAATCACGACCACACAATCACGATCACACAATCACGATCACACAATCACAAACACACAGTCGTGATCACACTATCACGATCACACCATCACCATCACACAATCACGACCACACAATCACGACCACACAATCACGATCACACAATCACAAACACACAGTCGCGATCACTCGATCACGATCACACGATCACGATCACACAATCACAATCACACAATCAAGGTCACACAATGACGATCACACCATCACCATCACACAATCACGACCACACAATCACGATAACACAATCACGATCACACAATCACAATCACACAATCACAATATCACAATCGCAATCACACAATCTCAATATCACAATCAGACAATCACACAATCACACAATCACACAATCACGATCACACTATCGCGATCACACAATCACGATCACACAATCACGATCACACAATCACGATCACACAATCACGATCACACAATCACCATCACACAATCACAATCACACAATCAAGGTCACACAATGACGATCACACAATCACCATCACACAATCACGACCACTCAATCACGATCACACAATCACGATCACACAATCACGATCACACAATCACGTTCACACAATCACAGACACAGAGTCGCGATCACACGATCACGATCACACAACCACGATCACATAGTCACAATCCCACAATCACGACCACACAGTCACGATCACACAATCACAATCATACAATCACAATCACACAATCACATTAACACAATCAGACAATCACACAGTCACACAATCACGATCACACAATCACGATCACACAATCACGATCACACAATCACGATCACACAATCACGATCACACAATCACGATCACACAATCACGATCACACAATCACAATCACACAATCACAATCACACAATCACAATCACACAATCAAAATCACACAATCACAATCACACAATCAAGGTCACACAATGACGATCACACAATCACCATCACACAATCTCGACCACTCAATCACGATCACACAATCACCATCACACAATCACGTTCACACAATCACAGTCACACAATCACAATCACACAATCACAATCACAATCACGATCACACAGTCACGATCACACCATCACGATCACACGATCACCATCACACAATCACGATCACACAATCACAATCACACAATCACAATGTCACAATCGCAATCACACAATCACAATAACACAATCAGACAATCACACAATCACACAATCACACAATCACGATCACACAATCATGATCACACAATCACGATCACACAATCACGATCACACAATCACGATCACACAATCACCATCACACAATCACAATCACACAATCAAGGTCACACAATGACGATCACACAATCACCATCACACAATCACGATCACACAATCACGATCACACAATTACGATCACACAATCACGATCACACAATCACGTTCACACAATCACAAACACACAGTCGCGATCACACGATCACGATCACACAATCACGATCACACAGTCACGATCACACAATCACAATCACACAATCACGTTCACACAATCACAGTCACACAATCACAATCACACAATCACAATCACAATCACGATCACACAGTCACGATCACACCATCACGATCACACGATCACCATCACACAATCACGATCACACAATCACGATCACACAATCACGATCACACAATCACGATCACACAATCACAGTCACACAATCACAGTCACACAATCACAATCACACAATCACAACCACAATCACGATCACACAGTCACGATCACACCATCACGATCACACGATCACGATCACACAATCACAATCACACAATCGTTATCACACAATCACGATCACACAATCACCATCCCACAATCACCATCACACAATCACCATCACACAATCACGATCACACAATCACGATCACACAATCACAATCACACAATCACAATCACACTGTCACAATCACACAATCACAATCACACAATCACAATCACACAATCACAATCGCACAATCACAATCACACAATCACAATCACACAATCACAATCACACAATCACAATCACACAATCACAATCACACAATCACAATCACACAATCACAATCACACAATCACAATCACACAATCACAATCACACAATCACAATCACACAATCACAATTACACAATCACAATCACACAATCACAATCACGATCTCGATCACACAATCACAATCACGATCTCGATCACACAATCACAATCACACAATCACACAATCACAATCCCACAATCACAATCACACAATCACAGTCACACAATCACAATCACACAATCACAATTACACAATCACAATCACACAATCACAGTCACACAATCACAGTCACACAATCACAATCACACAATCACAATTACACAAACACTATCACACAATCACGATCACACAATCACGATCACACAATCACTATCACACAATCACACAATCACACAATCACACAGTCACAATCACACAATCACGATCACACAATCACAATCACACAATCACAATCACACAATCACGATCACACAATCACAATCACGCAGTCACACTATCACAATCACAATCACAATCACAATCACACAATCACACAATCACAATCCCACAATCACAATCACACAATCACAATCACACAATCACAAACACACAGTCGCGATCACACGATCACGATCACACGATCACGATCACACGATCACGATCACACAATCACAATCACACAATCAAGGTCACACAATGACGATCACACCATCACCATCACACTATCACGACCACACAATCACGATCACACAATCACGATCACACTATCACGATCAGACAATCACAGTCACACAATCACAATCACACAATCACAATCACACAATCACAATCACAATCACGATCACACAGTCACGATCACACCATCACGATCACACGATCACGATCACACAATCACAATCACACAATCGTTATCACACAATCACGATCACACAATCACGATCACAGAGTCAAGATCACACAACCACAATCACACAATCACAATCCCACAATCACACAATCACACAGTCACAATCCCACAATCACGATCACACAATCACGATCACACAATCACAATAACACAATCACAATCACACAATCACACTGTCACAATCCCACAATCACGATCACATAATCACGACCACACAGTCACGATCACACGATCGCGATCACACAATAACAATCACACAATCACGAGCACACAAACACGATCACACAATCACCATCACACAATCAGAGTCACACAATCACAATCACACAACCACAATCACACAATCACACAGCCACAATCCCACAATCACGATCACACAATCACGATCACACAATCACAGTCACAGAATCACAATCACACAATCACAATCACAATCACGATCACACAGTCACAATCACACAATCAGAGTCACACAATCACAATCACACAACCACAATCACACAATCACACAGCCACAATCCCACAATCACGATCACACAATCACGACCACACATTCACGGTCACAAAATCACAATCACACAATCACAATAACACAATCAGACAATCACACAGTCACACAATCACGATCACACAATCACGATCACACAATCACGATCACACAATCGCGATCACACAATCACGATCACACAATCACGATCACCCAATCACAATCACACAATCACAATCACACAATCAAAATCACACAATCACAATCACACAATCAAGGTCACACAATGACGATCACACAATCACCATCACACAATCACGATCACACAATCACAATCACACAATCACCATCACACAATCACGATCACTCAATCACAATCACACAATCACAAACACACAGTTGCGATCACACGATCACGATCACACGATCACGATCGCACGATCACGATCACACAATCACAATCACACAATCAACGCCACACAATGACGATCACACAATCACCATCACACAATCTCGACCACACAATCACGATCACACAATCACGATCACACAATCACGTTCACACAATCACAAACACACAGTCCCGACCACTCGATCACGACCACACAATCACGTTCACACAATCACAAACACAGAGTCGCGATCACACGATCACGATCACAGAATCACGATCACACAGTCACGATCACACAATCACGATCACACAGTCACGATCACACAATCAGAATCACACAATCACAATCACACAACCACAATCACACAATCACACAGTCACAATCCCACAATCACGATCACACAATCACGACCACACACTCATGATCACACAATCACAATCATACAATCACAATCACACAATCACATTAACACAATCAAAATCACACAATCACAATCACACCATCAAGGTCACACAATGACGATCACACAATCACCATCACACAATCACGATCACACAATCACAATCACACAATCACGATCACACAATCACGATCACTCAATCACAATCACACAATCACAAACACACAGTCGCGATCACTCGATCACGATCACACAATCACGATCACACAGTCACGATCACACAATCACAATCGCACAATCGCGATCACACAATCACGATCACACAATCACCATCACACAATCACGATCACACAATCACGATCACACAATCACGATCACACAATCACCATCACACAATCACAATCACACAATCAAGGTCACACAATGACGATCACACAATAACCATCACACAACCACGACCATACAATCACGATCACACAATCACGCTCACGCAATCACGATCACACAATCACGACCACACAATCACGATCACACAATCACGATCACACAATCACAAACACACAGTCGCGATCACACTATCCCGATCACACAATCACAGTCACACAATCACAATCACACAATCACAATCACAATCACGATCACACAGTCACGAACACTCCATCACGATCACACAACCAAGGTCACACAATGACTATCACACAATCACCATCACACAATCACGATCACACAATCGCGTTCACACAATCACAAACACACAGTCGCGATCACTCGATCACGATCACACAATCACGATCACACAGTCACGATCACACAATCACAATCGCACAATCACGATCACACAATTACGATCACACAATCAAGATCACACAATCACGATCACACAATCACCATCACACAATCACGATCACACAATCACGATCACACAATCACAATCACACAATCACCATCACACAATCACAATCACACAATCAAGGTCACACAATGACGATCACACAATCACCATCACACAACCACGACCACACAATCACGATCACACAATCACGCTCACGCAATCACGATCACACAATCACGACCACACAATCACGATCACACAACCACGATCACACAATCACGATCATACAATCACAAACACACAGTCGCGATCACACTATCACGATCACACAATCACAGTCACACAATCACAATCACACAATCACAATCACAATCACGACCACACAATCACGCTCACGCAATCACGATCACACAATCACGACCACACAATCACGATCACACAATCACAAACACACAGTCGCGATCACACTATCACGATCACACAATCACAGTCACACAATCACAATCACACAATCACAATCACAATCACGATCACACAGTCACGAACACACCATCACGATCACACAATCAAGGTCACACAATGACGATCACACAATCACCATCACACAATCACGATCACTCAATCACAATCACACAATCACAAACACACAGTCGCGATCACACGATCACGATCGCACGACCACGATCACACGATCACGATCACACAATCACAATCACACAATCAAGGCCACACAATGACGATCACACAATCACCATCACACAATCTCGACCACACAATCACGATCACACAATCACGATCACACAATCACGTTCACACAATCACAAACACACAGTCGCGATCACTCGATCACGATCACACAATCACGATCACACAGTCACGATCACACAATCACAATCGCACAATCACGATCACACAATCACGATCACACAATCAGGATCACACAATCACGATCATACAATCACCATCACACAATCACGATCACACAATCACGATCACACAATCACGATCACACAATCACCATCACACAATCACAATCACACAATCAAGGTCACACAATGACGATCACACAATCACCATCACACAACCACGACCACACAATCACGATCACACAATCACGCTCACGCAATCACGATCACACAATCACGACCACACAATCACGATCACACAATCACGATCACACAATCACAAACACACAGTCGCGATTACACTATCACGATCACACAATCACAGTCACACAATCACAGTCACACAATCACAATCACACAATCACAATCACAATCACGACCACACAATCACGCTCACGCAATCACGATCACACAATCACGACCACACAATCACGATCACACAATCACGATCACACAATCACAAACACACAGTCGTGATCACACTATCACGATCACACCATCACCATCACACAATCACGACCACACAATCACGACCACACAATCACGATCACACAATCACAAACACACAGTCGCGATCACTCGATCACGATCACACGATCACGATCACACAATCACAATCACACAATCAAGGTCACACAATGACGATCACACCATCACCATCACACAATCACGACCACACAATCACGATAACACAATCACGATCACACAATCACAATCACACAATCACAATATCACAATCGCAATCACACAATCTCAATATCACAATCAGACAATCACACAATCACACAATCACACAATCACGATCACACTATCGCGATCACACAATCACGATCACACAATCACGATCACACAATCACGATCACACAATCACGATCACACAATCACCATCACACAATCACAATCACACAATCAAGGTCACACAATGACGATCACACAATCACCATCACACAATCACGACCACTCAATCACGATCACACAATCACGATCACACAATCACGATCACACAATCACGTTCACACAATCACAGACACAGAGTCGCGATCACACGATCACGATCACACAACCACGATCACATAGTCACAATCCCACAATCACGACCACACAGTCACGATCACACAATCACAATCATACAATCACAATCACACAATCACATTAACACAATCAGACAATCACACAGTCACACAATCACGATCACACAATCACGATCACACAATCACGATCACACAATCACGATCACACAATCACGATCACACAATCACGATCACACAATCACGATCACACAATCACAATCACACAATCACAATCACACAACCACAATCACACAATCAAAATCACACAATCACAATCACACAATCAAGGTCACATAATGACGATCACACAATCACCATCACACAATCTCGACCACTCAATCACGATCACACAATCACCATCACACAATCACGTTCACACAATCACAGTCACACAATCACAATCACACAATCACAATCACAATCACGATCACACAGTCACGATCACACCATCACGATCACACGATCACCATCACACAATCACGATCACACAATCACAATCACACAATGACGATCACACCATCACCATCACACAATCACGACCACACAATCACGATCACACAATCACGATCTCACAATCACGTTCACACAATCACAAGCACACAGTCGCAATCACTCGATCACGATCACACAATCACGATCACACAGTCACGATCACACAATCACAATCACACAATCACAATCACACAATCACAATGTCACAATCGCAATCACACAATCACAATAACACAATCAGACAATCACACAATCACACAATCACACAATCACGATCACACAATCATGATCACACAATCACGATCACACAATCACGATCACACAATCACGATCACACAATCACGATCACACAATCACCATCACACAATCACAATCACACAATCAAGGTCACACAATGACGATCACACAATCACCATCACACAATCACGATCACACAATCACGATCACACAATTACGATCACACAATCACGATCACACAATCACGTTCACACAATCACAAACACACAGTCGCGATCACACGATCACGATCACACAATCACGATCACACAGTCACGATCACACAATCACAATCACACAATCACGTTCACACAATCACAGTCACACAATCACAATCACACAATCACAATCACAATCACGATCACACAGTCACGATCACACCATCACGATCACACGATCACCATCACACAATCACGATCACACAATCACGATCACACAATCACGATCACACAATCACGATCACACAATCACAGTCACACAATCACAGTCACACAATCACAATCACACAATCACAACCACAATCACGATCACACAGTCACGATCACACCATCACGATCACACGATCACGATCACACAATCACAATCACACAATCACAATCACACAATCACAATCACACAATCACAATCACACAATCACAATCACACAATCACAATCACACAATCACAATCACACAATCACAATCACACAATCACAATCACAATCACAATCCCACAATCACGATCACACAATCACGATCACACAATCACCATCACACAATCACCATCACACAATCAAGGCCACGCAACGACGATCACATAATCAGCATCACACAATCACAATCACACAATCACAATCACACAATCACAATCACACAATCACTATCACTCAATCACAATCACGATCTCGATCACACAATCACAATCACACAATCACACAATCACAATCCCACAATCACAATCACACAATCACAGTCACATAATCACAATCACACAATCACAATCACACAATCACAATCACACAATCACAGTCACACAATCACAGTCACACAATCACAATCACACAATCACAATTACACAAACACGATCACACAATCACGATCACACAATCACGATCACACAATCACTATCACACAATCACACAATCACACAATCACACAGTCACAATCACACAATCACGATCACACAATCACAATCACACAATCACAATCACACAATCACGATCACACAATCACAATCACGCAGTCACACAATCACAATCACAATCACAATCACAATCACAATCACAATCACAATCACAATCACACAATCACACAATCACAATCACACAATCACAATCCCACAATCACAATCACACAATCACAGTCACACAATCACAATCACACAATCACACAGTCACAATCCCACAATCACGATCACACAATCACGATCGCACAGTCACGATCACACGATCACGATCACACAATCACAATCACACAATCACAATCACACAATCACAATCACACAATCACAGTCACACAATCACAATCACACAATCACAATTACACAAACACGATCACACAATCACGATCACACAATCACGATCACACAATCACTATCACACAATCACACAATCACACAATCACAATCACACAATCACACAGTCACAATCCCACAATCACGATCACACAATCACAATCACACAATCACAATCACACAATCACGATCACACAATCACAATCACGCAGTCACACAGTCACAATCCCACAATCACGATCACACAATCACGATCGCACAGTCACGATCACACGATCACAAACACACAATCTCAATCACACAATCACAATCACACAATCACAATTACACAAACACGATCACACAATCACGATCACACAATCACGATCACACAATCACGATCACACAATCACACAATCACAATCACACAATCACACAGTCACAATCCCACAATCACGATCACACAATCACGATCGCACAGTCACGATCACACGATCACAAACACACAATCACAGTCACACAATCACAATCACACAATCACAATTACACAAACACGATCACACAATCACGATCGCACAGTCACGATCACACGATCACAAACACACAATCACAGTCACACAATCACAATCACACAATCACAATCACACAATCACAATCACACAATCAAGGCCACACAATGACGATCACACAATCACCATCACACAATCACAATCACACAATCACAATCACACAATCACGATCACACAATCACACAATCACAATCACACAATCACACAGTCACAATCCCACAATCACGATCACACAATCACAATCACACAATCACAATCACACAATCACGATCACACAATCACAATCACGCAGTCACACAGTCACAATCCCACAATCACGATCACACAATCACGATCACACAATCACGATCCCACAATCACCATCACACAATCACGATCACACAATCACGATCACACAATCACGATCACACTATCACGATCACACAATCACAGTCACACAATCACAATCACACAATCACAATCACAATCACGATCACACAGTCACGATCACACAATCACAAACACACAGTCGCGATCACACGATCACGATCACACAATCACGATCACACAGTCACGATCACACAATCACAATCACACAATCACGATCACACAATCACCATCACACAATCACGATCACACAATCACGATCACACAATCACGATCACACTATCACGATCACACAATCACAGTCACACAATCACAATCACACAATCACAATCACAATCACGATCACACAGTCACGATCACACAATCACGATCACACGATCACGATCACACAATCACAATCACACAATCGTTATCACACAATCACGATCACACAATCACCATCACACAATCAAGGCCACACAATGACGATCACACAATCACCATCACACAATCACAATCACACAATCACAATCACACAATCACAATCACACAATCACAATCACACAATCACAGTCACACAATCACAATCACGCAGTCACACAGTCACAATCCCACAATCACGATCACACAATCACGATCGCACAGTCACGATCACACGATCACGATCACACAATCACAATCACACAATCACAATCACACAATCACAATCACACAATCACGATCACACAATCACCATCACACACTCACCATCACACAATCACGATCACACAATCACGATCACACAATCACGATCACACTATCACGATCACACAATCACAGTCACACAATCACAATCACACAATCACAATCACAATCACGATCACACAGTCACGATCACACGATCACGATCACACGATCACGATCACACAATCACAATCACACAATCAAGGTCACACAATGACGATCACACCATCACCATCACACAATCACGACCACACAATCACGATCACACAATCACGATCACACAATCACAATCACACAATCACAATCACACAATCACAATCACACAATCACAAACACACAATTGCGATCACACGATCACGATCACACGATCACGATCGCACGATCACGATCACACAATCACAATCACACAATCACAAACACACAGTCGCGATCACTCGATCACGATCACACGATCACGATCGCACGATCACGATCACACAATCACAATCACACAATCAACGCCACACAATGACGATCACACAATCACCATCACACAATCTCGACCACACAATCACGATCACACAATCACGATCACACAATCACAAACACACAGTCGCGATCACACTATCACGATCACACAATCACAGTCACACAATCACAATCACACAATCACAATAACACAATCAGACAATCACACAGTCACACAATCACGATCACACAATCACGATCACACAATCACGATCACACAATCGCGATCACACAATCACGATCACACAATCACGATCACACAATCACAATCACACAATCACAATCACACAATCAAAATCACACAATCACAATCACACAATCAAGGTCACACAATGACGATCACACAATCACCATCACACAATCACGATCACACAATCACGATCACTCAATCACAATCACACAATCACAAACACACAGTTGCGATCACACGATCACGATCACACGATCACGATCGCACGATCACGATCACACAATCACAATCACACAATCAACGCCACACAATGACGATCACACAATCACCATCACACAATCTCGACCACACAATCACGATCACACAATCACGATCACACAATCACGTTCACACAATCACAAACACACAGTCCCGACCACTCGATCACGACCACACAATCACGTTCACACAATCACAAACACAGAGTCGCGATCACACGATCACGATCACACAATCACGATCACACAGTCACGATCACACCATCACGATCACACAGTCACGATCACACAATCAGAATCACACAATCACAATCACACAACCACAATCACACAATCACACAGTCACAATCCCACAATCACGATCACACAATCACGACCACACAGTCATGATCACACAATCACAATCATACAATCACAATCACACAATCACATTAACACAATCAAAATCACACAATCACAATCACACCATCAAGGTCACACAATGACGATCACACAATCACCATCACACAATCACGATCACACAATCACAATCACACAATCACGATCACACAATCACGATCACTCAATCACAATCACACAATCACAAACACACAGTCGCGATCACTCGATCACGATCACACAATCACGATCACACAGTCACGATCACACAATCACAATCGCACAATCGCGATCACACAATCACGATCACACAATCACCATCACACAATCACGATCACACAATCACGATCACACAATCACGATCACACAATCACCATCACACAATCACAATCACACAATCAAGGTCACACAATGACGATCACACAATAACCATCACACAACCACGACCATACAATCACGATCACGCAATCACGCTCACGCAATCACGATCACACAATCACGACCACACAATCACGATCACACAATCACGATCACACAATCACAAACACACAGTCGCGATCACACTATCACGATCACACAATCACAGTCACACAATCACAATCACACAATCACAATCACAATCACGATCACACAGTCACGAACACACCATCACGATCACACAATCAAGGTCACACAATGACGATCACACAATCACCATCACACAATCACGATCACTCAATCACAATCACACAATCACAAACACACAGTCGCGATCACACGATCACGATCGCACGACCACGATCACACGATCACGATCACACAATCACAATCACACAATCAAGGCCACACAATGACGATCACACAATCACCATCACACAATCTCGACCACACAATCACGATCACACAATCACGATCACACAATCACGTTCACACAATCACAAACACACAGTCGCGATCACTCGATCACGATCACACAATCACGATCACACAGTCACGATCACACAATCACAATCGCACAATCACGATCACACAATCACGATCACACAATCAGGATCACACAATCACGATCATACAATCACCATCACACAATCACGATCACACAATCACGATCACACAATCACGATCACACAATCACCATCACACAATCACAATCACACAATCAAGGTCACACAATGACGATCACACAATCACCATCACACAACCACGACCACACAATCACGATCACACAATCACGCTCACGCAATGACGATCACACAATCACGACCACACAATCACGATCACACAATCACGATCACACAATCACAAACACACAGTCGCGATTACACTATCACGATCACACAATCACAGTCACACAATCACAGTCACACAATCACAATCACACAATCACAATCACAATCACGACCACACAATCACGCTCACGCAATCACGATCACACAATCACGACCACACAATCACGATCACACAATCACGATCACACAATCACAAACACACAGTCGTGATCACACTATCACGATCACACCATCACCATCACACAATCACGACCACACAATCACGACCACACAATCACGATCACACAATCACAAACACACAGTCGCGATCACTCGATCACGATCACACGATCACGATCACACAATCACAATCACACAATCAAGGTCACACAATGACGATCACACCATCACCATCACACAATCACGACCACACAATCACGATAACACAATCACGATCACACAATCACAATCACACAATCACAATATCACAATCGCAATCACACAATCTCAATATCACAATCAGACAATCACACAATCACACAATCACACAATCACGATCACACTATCGCGATCACACAATCACGATCACACAATCACGATCACACAATCACGATCACACAATCACGATCACACAATCACCATCACACAATCACAATCACACAATCAAGGTCACACAATGACGATCACACAATCACCATCACACAATCACGACCACTCAATCACGATCACACAATCACGATCACACAATCACGATCACACAATCACGTTCACACAATCACAGACACAGAGTCGCGATCACACGATCACGATCACACAACCACGATCACATAGTCACAATCCCACAATCACGACCACACAGTCACGATCACACAATCACAATCATACAATCACAATCACACAATCACATTAACACAATCAGACAATCACACAGTCACACAATCACGATCACACAATCACGATCACACAATCACGATCACACAATCACGATCACACAATCACGATCACACAATCACGATCACACAATCACGATCACACAATCACAATCACACAATCACAATCACACAACCACAATCACACAATCAAAATCACACAATCACAATCACACAATCAAGGTCACACAATGACGATCACACAATCACCATCACACAATCTCGACCACTCAATCACGATCACACAATCACCATCACACAATCACGTTCACACAATCACAGTCACACAATCACAATCACACAATCACAATCACAATCACGATCACACAGTCACGATCACACCATCACGATCACACGATCACCATCACACAATCACGATCACACAATCACAATCACACAATGACGATCACACCATCACCATCACACAATCACGACCACACAATCACGATCACACAATCACGATCTCACAATCACGTTCACACAATCACAAGCACACAGTCGCGATCACTCGATCACGATCACACAATCACGATCACACAGTCACGATCACACAATCACAATCACACAATCACAATCACACAATCACAATGTCACAATCGCAATCACACAATCACAATAACACAATCAGACAATCACACAATCACACAATCACACAATCACGATCACACAATCATGATCACACAATCACGATCCCACAATCACGATCACACAATCACGATCACACAATCACAAACACACAGTCGCGATCACACGATCACGATCACACAATCACGATCACACAGTCACGATCACACAATCACAATCACACAATCACGTTCACACAATCACAGTCACACAATCACAATCACACAATCACAATCACAATCACGATCACACAGTCACGATCACACCATCACGATCACACGATCACCATCACACAATCACGATCACACAATCACGATCACACAATCACGATCACACAATCACGATCACACAATCACAGTCACACAATCACAGTCACACAATCACAATCACACAATCACAACCACAATCACGATCACACAGTCACGATCACACCATCACGATCACACGATCACGATCACACAATCACAATCACACAATCGTTATCACACAATCACGATCACACAATCACCATCCCACAATCACCATCACACAATCACCATCACACAATCACGATCACACAATCACGATCACACAATCACAATCACACAATCACAATCACACTGTCACAATCACACAATCACAATCACACAATCACAATCACACAATCACAATCACACAATCACAATCACACAATCACAATCACACAATCACAATCACACAATCACAATCACACAATCACAATCACACAATCACAATCACACAATCACAATCACACAATCACAATCACACAATCACAATCACACAATCACAATCACACAATCACAATCACACAATCACAATCACACAATCACAATCACAATCACAATCCCACAATCACGATCACACAATCACGATCACACAATCACCATCACACAATCACCATCACACAATCAAGGCCACGCAACGACGATCACATAATCAGCATCACACAATCACAATCACACAATCACAATCACACAATCACAATCACACAATCACTATCACTCAATCACAATCACGATCTCGATCACACAATCACAATCACACAATCACACAATCACAATCCCACAATCACAATCACACAATCACAGTCACATAATCACAATCACACAATCACAATCACACAATCACAATCACACAATCACAGTCACACAATCACAGTCACACAATCACAATCACACAATCACAATTACACAAACACGATCACACAATCACGATCACACAATCACGATCACACAATCACTATCACACAATCACACAATCACACAATCACACAGTCACAATCACACAATCACGATCACACAATCACAATCACACAATCACAATCACACAATCACGATCACACAATCACAATCACGCAGTCACACAATCACAATCACAATCACAATCACAATCACAATCACAATCACAATCACACAATCACACAATCACACAATCACAATCACACAATCACAATCCCACAATCACAATCACACAATCACAGTCACACAATCACAATCACACAATCACACAGTCACAATCCCACAATCACGATCACACAATCACGATCGCACAGTCACGATCACACAATCACAATCACACAATCACAATCACACAATCACAATCACACAATCACAATCACACAATCACAATCACACAATCACAATCACACAATCACAATCACACAATCACAATCACACAATCACAATCACACAATCACAATCACACAATCACAATCACACAATCACAATCACACAATCACAATCACACAATCACAATCACACAATCACAATCACACAATCACAATCACACAATCACAATCACACAATCACAATCACACAATCACAATCACACAATCACAATCACACAATCACAATCACACAATCACAATCACACAATCACAATCACACAATCACAATCACACAATCACAATCACACAATCACAATCACACAATCACAATCACACAATCACAATCACACAATCACAATCACACAATCACAATCACACAATCACAATCACACAATCACAATCACACAATCACAATCACACAATCACAATCACACAATCACAATCACACAATCACAATCACACAATCACAATCACACAATCACAATCACACAATCACAATCACACAATCACAATCACACAATCACAATCACACAATCACAATCACACAATCACAATCACACAATCACAATCACACAATCACAATCACACAATCACAATCACACAATCACAATCACACAATCACAATCACACAATCACAATCACACAATCACAATCACACAATCACAATCACACAATCACAATCACACAATCACAATCACACAATCACAATCACACAATCACAATCACACAATCACAATCACACAATCACAATCACACAATCACAATCACACAATCACAATCACACAATCACAATCACACAATCACAATCACACAATCACAATCACACAATCACAATCACACAATCACAATCACACAATCACAATCACACAATCACAATCACACAATCACAATCACACAATCACAATCACACAATCACAATCACACAATCACAATCACACAATCACAATCACACAATCACAATCACACAATCACAATCACACAATCACAATCACACAATCACAATCACACAATCACAATCACACCATCACAATCACACAATCACAATCACACAATCACAACCACACAATCACAATCACACAATCACAATCACACAATCACAATCACACAATCACAATCACACAATCACAATCACACAATCACAATCACACAATCACAATCACACAATCACAATCACACAATCACAATCACACAATCACAATCACACAATCACAATCACACAATCACAATCACACAATCACAATCACACAATCACAATCACACAATCACAATCACACAATCACAATCACACAATCACAATCACACAATCACAATCACGATCTCGATCACACAATCACAATCACACAATCACACAATCACAATCCCACAATCACAATCACACAATCACAGTCACACAATCACAATCACACAATCACAATCACACAATCACAATCACACAATCACAGTCACACAATCACAGTCACACAATCACAATCACACAATCACAATTACACAAACACTATCACACAATCACGATCACACAATCACGATCACACAATCACTATCACACAATCACACAATCACACAATCACACAATCACACAGTCACAATCACACAATCACGATCACACAATCACAATCACACAATCACAATCACACAATCACGATCACACAATCACAATCACGCAGTCACACTATCACAATCACAATCCCAATCACAATCACAATCACACAATCACACAATCACAATCCCACAATCACAATCACACAATCACAGTCACACAATCACAATCACACAATCACACAGTCACAATCCCACAATCACGATCACACAATCACGATCGCACAGTCACGATCACGCAATCACAATCACACAATCACAATCACACAATCACAGTCACACAATCACAGTCACACAATCACAATCACACAATCACAATTACACAAACACGATCACACAATCGCGATCACACAATCACGATCACACAATCACACAATCACACAGTCACAATCCCACAATCACGATCACACAATCACAATCACACAATCACAATCACACAATCACGATCACACAATCACAATCACGCAGTCACACAGTCACAATCCCACAATCACGATCACACAATCACGATCGCACAGTCACGATCACACGATCACGATCACACAATCACAATCACACAATCACAATCACACAATCACAATCACACAATCACGATCACACAATCACCATCACACACTCACCATCACACAATCACGATCACACAATCACGATCACACAATCACGATCACACTATCACGATCACACAATCACAATCACACAATCACAATCACACAATCACAATCACACAATCACAATCACACAATCACAACCACACAATCACAATCACACAATCACAATCACACAATCACAATCACACAATCACAATCACACAATCACAATCACACAATCACAATCACACAATCACAATCACACAATCACAATCACACAATCACAATCACACAATCACAATCACACAATCACAATCACACAATCACAATCACACAATCACAATCACGATCTCGATCACACAATCACAATCACACAATCACACAATCACAATCCCACAATCACAATCACACAATCACAGTCACACAATCACAATCACACAATCACAATCACACAATCACAATCACACAATCACAGTCACACAATCACAGTCACACAATCACAATCACACAATCACAATTACACAAACACTATCACACAATCACGATCACACAATCACGATCACACAATCACTATCACACAATCACACAATCACACAATCACACAGTCACAATCACACAATCACGATCACACAATCACAATCACACAATCACAATCACACAATCACAATCACAATCACGATCACACAGTCACGATCACACGATCACGATCACACGATCACGATCACACAATCACGATCACACAATCACGATCACACAATCGCTATCACACAATCGCTATCACACAATCACAATCACACAATCACGATCACAGAATCACCATCACACAATCACCATCACACAATCACGATCACACAATCACGATCACACAATCACGATCAGACTATCACGATCACACAATCACAGTCACACAATCACAATCACACAATCACAATCACAATCACGATCACACAGTCACGACCACACGGTCACGATCACACGATCATGATCACACAATCACAATCACACAATCACGATCACACAATCACGATCACACAATCACGATCACACAATCACGATCACACAACCACGATCACACAATCGCTATCACACAATCGCTATCACACAATCACGATCACACAATCACGATCACACAATCACGATCACAATATCACAATCACACAGTCACACAATCACAATCACAATCACAATCACGATCACAATCACGATCACAGAATCACAATCACACAATCACAATCACACAATCACAATCACACAATCGCAATCACACAATCACAATCACACAATCACAATCACACAATCACAATCACAATCACAATCCCACAATCACGATCACACAATCACGATCACACAGTCACCATCACACAATCACAATCACACAATCACAATCACACAATCACAATCACACAATCACAATCACACAATCACAATCACACAATCACAACCACACAATCACAATCACACAATCACAATCACACAATCACAATCACACAATCACAATCACACAATCACAATCACACAATCACAATCACACAATCACAATCACACAATCACAATCACACAATCACAATCACACAATCACAATCACACAATCACAATCACACAATCACAATCACACAATCACAATCACACAATCACAATCACGATCTCGATCACACAATCACAATCACACAATCACACAATCACAATCACACAATCACAGTCACACAATCACAATCACACAATCACAATCACACAATCACAATCACACAATCACAGTCACACAATCACAGTCACACAATCACAATCACACAATCACAATTACACAAACACTATCACACAATCACGATCACACAATCACGATCACACAATCACTATCACACAATCACACAATCACACAATCACACAATCACACAGTCACAATCACACAATCACGATCACACAATCACAATCACACAATCACAATCACACAATCACGATCACACAATCACAATCACGCAGTCACACTATCACAATCACAATCCCAATCACAATCACAATCACACAATCACACAATCACAATCCCACAATCACAATCACACAATCACAGTCACACAATCACAATCACACAATCACACAGTCACAATCCCACAATCACGATCACACAATCACGATCGCACAGTCACGATCACGCAATCACAATCACACAATCACAATCACACAATCACAGTCACACAATCACAGTCACACAATCACAATCACACAATCACAATTACACAAACACGATCACACAATCGCGATCACACAATCACGATCACACAATCACACAATCACACAGTCACAATCCCACAATCACGATCACACAATCACAATCACACAATCACAATCACACAATCACGATCACACAATCACAATCACGCAGTCACACAGTCACAATCCCACAATCACGATCACACAATCACGATCGCACAGTCACGATCACACGATCACGATCACACAATCACAATCACACAATCACAATCACACAATCACAATCACACAATCACGATCACACAATCACCATCACACACTCACCATCACACAATCACGATCACACAATCACGATCACACAATCACGATCACACTATCACGATCACACAATCACAGTCACACAATCACAATCACACAATCACAATCACAATCACGATCACACAGTCACGATCACACGATCACGATCACACGATCACGATCACACAATCACGATCACACAATCACGATCACACAATCGCTATCACACAATCGCTATCACACAATCACAATCACACAATCACGATCACAGAATCACCATCACACAATCACCATCACACAATCACGATCACACAATCACGATCACACAATCACGATCAGACTATCACGATCACACAATCACAGTCACACAATCACAATCACACAATCACAATCACAATCACGATCACACAGTCACGACCACACGGTCACGATCACACGATCATGATCACACAATCACAATCACACAATCACGATCACACAATCACGATCACACAATCACGATCACACAATCACGATCACACAACCACGATCACACAATCGCTATCACACAATCGCTATCACACAATCACGATCACACAATCACGATCACACAATCACGATCACAATATCACAATCACACAGTCACACAATCACAATCACAATCACAATCACAATCACAATCACGATCACAGAATCACAATCACACAATCACAATCACACAATCACAATCACACAATCGCAATCACACAATCACAATCACACAATCACAATCACACAATCACAATCACAATCACAATCCCACAATCACGATCACACAATCACGATCACACAGTCACCATCACACAATCACCATCACACAATCAAGGCCACACAACGACGATCACACAATCACCATCACACAATCACAATCACACAATCACAATCACAAAATCGCAATCACACAATCACAATCACACAATCACAATCACACAATCACAATCACAATCACAATCCCACAATCACGATCACACAATCACGATCACACAGTCACCATCACACAATCACCATCACACAATCAAGGCCACACAACGACGATCACACAATCACCATCACACAATCACAATCACACAATCACAATCACACAATCACAATCACACAATCACAATCACACAATCACAATCACACAATCACAATCACACAATCACAATCACACAATCACAATCACACAATCACAATCACACAATCACTATCACTCAATCACAATCACGATCTCGATCACACAATCACAATCCCACAATCACAATCACACAATCACAGTCACACAATCACAATCACACAATCACAATCACACAATCACAATCACACAATCACAGTCACACAATCACAGTCACACAATCACAATCACACAATCACAATTACACAAACACGATCACACAATCACGATCACACAATCACGATCACACAATCACTATCACACAATCACACAATCACACAATCACACAATCACACAGTCACAATCACACAATCACGATCACACAATCACAGTCACACAATCACCATCACACAATCACACAGTCACAATCCCACAATCACGATCACACAATCACAATCCCACAATCAAGGCCACACAATGACGATCACACAATCACCATCACACAATCTCGACCACACAATCACGATCACACAATCACGATCACACAATCACGTTCACACAATAACGAACACACAGTCGCGATCACTCGATCACGATCACACAATCACGATCACACAGTCACGATCACACAATCACAATCACACAATCACGATCACACAATCACGATCACATAATCACGATCACACAATCACGATCACACAATCACCATCACACAATCACGATCACACAATCACGATCACACAATCACGATCACACAATCACCATCACACAATCACGATCACACAATCACGATCACACAATCACGATCACACTATCACGATCACACAATCACAGTCACACAATCACAATCACACAGTCACAATCACAATCACGATCACACAGTCACGATCACACAATCACAAACACACAGTCGCGATCACACGATCACGATCACACAATCACGATCACACAGTCACGATCACACAATCACAATCACACAATCACGATCACACAATCACCATCACACAATCACGATCACACAATCACGATCACACAATCACGATCACACTATCACGATCACACAATCACAGTCACACAATCACAATCACACAATCACAAACACAATCACGATCACACAGTCACGATCACACAATCACGATCACACGATCACGATCACACAATCACAATCACACAATCGTTATCACACAATCACGATCACACAATCACCATCAAACAATCAAGGCCACACAATGACGATCACACAATCACCATCACACAATCACAATCACACAATCACAATCACACAATCACAATCACGCAATCACGATCACACAATCACAATCACGCAGTCACACAGTCACAATCCCACAATCACGATCACACAATCACGATCGCACAGTCACGATCACACGATCACGATCACACAATCACAATCACACAATCACAATCACACAATCACAATCACACAATCACAATCACACAATCACAATCACACAATCACAATCACACAATCACAATCACACAATCACAATCACACAATCACAATCACACAATCACAATCACACAATCACAATCACACAATCACAATCACACAATCACAATCACACAATCACAATCACACAACCACAATCACACAATCACAATCACACAATCACAATCACACAATCACAATCACACAATCACAATCACACAATCACAATCACACAATCACAATCACACAATCACAACCACACAATCACAATCACACAATCACAATCACACAATCACAATCACACAATCACAATCACACAATCACAATCACACAATCACAATCACACAATCACAATCACACAATCACAATCACACAATCACAATCACACAATCACAATCACACAATCACAATCACACAATCACAATCACACAATCACAATCACGATCTCGATCACACAATCACAATCACACAATCACCATCACACAATCACGATCACACAATCACGATCACACAATCACGATCACACTATCACGATCACACAATCACAGTCACACAATCACAATCACACAATCACAATCACAATCACGATCACACAGTCACGATCACACGATCACGATCACACGATCACGATCACACAATCACGATCACACAATCACGATCACACAATCGCTATCACACAATCGCTATCACACAATCACAATCACACAATCACGATCACAGAATCACCATCACACAATCGCCATCACACAATCACGATCACACAATCACGATCACACAATCACGATCAGACTATCACGATCACACAATCACAGTCACACAATCACAATCACACAATCACAATCACAATCACGATCACACAGTCACGACCACACGGTCACGATCACACGATCATGATCACACAATCACAATCACACAATCACGATCACACAATCACAATCACACAATCACAATCACACAATCACGATCACACAATCACAATCACGCAGTCACACAGTCACAATCCCACAATCACGATCACACAATCACGATCGCACAGTCACGATCACACGATCACGATCACACAATCACAATCACACAATCACAATCACACAATCACAATCACACAATCACGATCACACAATCACCATCACACACTCACCATCACACAATCACGATCACACAATCACGATCACACAATCACGATCACACTATCACGATCACACAATCACAGTCACACAATCACAATCACACAATCACAATCACAATCACGATCACACAGTCACGATCACACGATCACGATCACACGATCACGATCACACAATCACGATCACACAATCACGATCACACAATCGCTATCACACAATCGCTATCACACAATCACAATCACACAATCACGATCACAGAATCACCATCACACAATCGCCATCACACAATCACGATCACACAATCACGATCACACAATCACGATCAGACTATCACGATCACACAATCACAGTCACACAATCACAATCACACAATCACAATCACAATCACGATCACACAGTCACGACCACACGGTCACGATCACACGATCATGATCACACAATCACAATCACACAATCACGATCACACAATCACGATCACACAATCACGATCACACAATCACGATCACACAACCACGATCACACAATCGCTATCACACAATCGCTATCACACAATCACGATCACACAATCACGATCACACAATCACGATCACAATATCACAATCACACAGTCACACAATCACAATCACAATCACAATCACAATCACAATCACGATCACAGAATCACAATCACACAGTCACACAATCACAATCACAATCACAATCGCAATCACAATCACAATCACAATCACAATCACAATCACAATCACAATCACAATCACAATCACACTCACAATCACAATCACAATCACAATCACAATCACAATCACAATCACAATCACAATCACAATCACAATCACAATCACAATCACAATCACAATCACAATCACAATCACAATCACAATCAGAATCACACAATCACATCACACAATCACGATCACACAATCACGATCACACAATCACGATCACACAATCACGATCACACAATCACGATCACACAATCACGATCACACAATCACGATCACACAATCACGATCACACAATCACGATCACACAATCACGATCACACAAACACGATCACACAATCACGATCACACAATCACGATCACACAATCACAGTCACACAATCACGATCACACACTCCCAATCACACAATCACAATCACACAATCACGATCACACAATCACGATCACACAATCACGATCATACAATCACGATCACACAATCACGATCACACAATCACGATCACACTATCACGATCACACAACCACGGTCACACAATCACGAACACACAATCACGATCACACAATCACTATCACAAAATCACAATCACAGAGACACACAATCACAATCACAATCAGACAATCACAAACACACAATCACGATCACACAATCACGATCACACAATCACAAACACACAGTCGCGATCACACGATCACGATCACACGATCACGATCACACAATCACAATCACACAATCAAGGTCACACAATGACGATCACACCATCACCATCACACAATCACGACCACACAATCACGATCACACAATCGCGATCACACAATCACGATCACAATGTCGCAATCACACAGTTACACAATCACAATCACAATAACAATCACAATCACAATCACAATCACAATCATGATCACACAATCACAATCACACAGTCACACAATCACAATCACAATCACAATCACAATCACAATCACAATCACAATCACAATCACAATCACAATCACAATCACAATCACAATCACAATCACAATCACAATCACAATCACAATCACAATCACAATCACAATCACAATCACAATCACAATCACAATCACAATCACAATCACAATCACAATCACAATCACAATCACAATCACAATCACAATCACAATCACAATCACAATCACAATCACGATCACACAATCACAATCACAATCAAGATCACACAATCACGATCACACAACCACGATCACACAATCACGATCACACAATCACGATCACACCATCACGATCACACAATCACGGTCACACAATCACGATCACACAATCACGATCACACAATCACGATCACACAATCACGATCACACAATCACGATCACACAATCACGATCACGCAGTCACACGATCACAATCACAATCACAATCACAATCACAATCACAATCACACAATCACACAATCACACAATCACAATCCCACAATCACAATCACACAATCACAGTCACACAATCACACAGTCACAATCCCACAATCACGATCACACAATCACGATCGCACAGTCACGATCACACGATCACGATCACACAATCACAATCACACAATCACAATCACACAATCACGATCACACAATCACCATCACACAATCACCATCACACAATCACGATCACACAATCAAGGTCACACAATGACGATCACACAATCACCATCACACAATCACGATCACACAATCACAATCACACAATCACGATCACACAATCACGATCACACAATCACAATCACACAATCACAAACAGACAGTCGCGATCACACGATCACGATCACACAATCACGATCACACAGTCACAATCACACAATCACGATCACACAATCACAATCACGCAGTCACACAGTCACAATCCCACAATCACGATCACACAATCACGATCGCACAGTCACGATCACACGATCACGATCACACAATCACAATCACACAATCACAATCACACAATCACAATCACACAATCACGATCACACAATCACCATCACACACTCACCATCACACAATCACGATCACACAATCACCATCACACAATCACGATCACACTATCACGATCACACAATCACAGTCACACAATCACAATCACACAATCACAATCACAATCACGATCACACAGTCACGATCACACGATCACGATCACACGAACACGATCGCACAATCACGATCACACAATCACGATCACACAATCGCTATCACACAATCGCTATCACACAATCACAATCACACAATCACGATCACAGAATCACCATCACACAATCACCATCACACAATCACGATCACACAATCACGATCACACAATCACGATCAGACTATCACGATCACACAATCACAGTCACACAATCACAATCACACAATCACAATCACAATCACGATCACACAGTCACGACCACACGATCACAATCACACAATCACGATCACACAATCACAATCACACAATCACAATCACACAATCACGATCACACAATCACAATCACGCAGTCACACTATCACAATCACAATCACAATCACAATCACAATCACACAATCACACAATCACAATCCCACAATCACAATCACACAATCACAGTCACACAATCACAATCACACAATCACAATCACGCAGTCACACAATCACAATCACAATCACACAATCACAATCACACAATCACAATCACACAATCACAATCACACAATCACAATCACACAATCACAATCACACAATCACAATCACACAATCACAATCACACAATCACAATCACACAATCACAATCACACAATCACAATCACACAATCACAATCACACAATCACAATCACGCAGTCACACAGTCACAATCCCACAATCACGATCACACAATCACGATCGCACAGTCACGATCACACGATCACGATCACACAATCACAATCACATAATCACAATCACACAATCACAATCACACAATCACGATCACACAATCACCATCACACACTCACCATCACACAATCACGATCACACAATCACGTTCACACAATCACGATCACACAATCACGATCACACAATCGCTATCACACAATCGTTATCACACAATCACAATCACACAATCACGATCACACAATCACCATCACACAATCACCATCACACAATCACGATCACACAATCACGATCACACAATCACGATCAGACTATCACGATCACACAATCACAGTCACACAATCACAATCACACAATCACAATCACAATCACGATCACACAGTCACGACCACACGATCACGATCACACGATCATGATCACACAATCACAATCACACAATCACGATCACACAATCACGATCACACAATCACGATCACACAATCACGATCACACAACCACGATCACACAATCGCTATCACACAATCGCTATCACACAATCACGATCGCACAATCACGATCACACAATCACGATCACAATATCACAATCACACAGTCACACAATCACAATCACAATCACAATCACAATCACGATCACAGAATCACAATCACACAGTCACGCAATCACAATCACAATCGCAATCGCAATCACAATCACAATCACAATCACAATCACAATCACAATCACAATCACAATCACAATCACAATCACAATCACAATCACAATCACAATCACAATCACAATCACAATCACAATCACAATCACAATCACAATCACAATCACAATCACAATCACAATCACAATCACAATCACAATCACAATCACAATCACAATCACAATCACAATCACAATCACAATCACAATCACAATCACAATCACAATCACAATCACAATCACAATCACAATCACAATCACAATCACAATCACAATCACAATCACAATCACAATCACAATCACAATCACAATCACAATCACAATCACAATCACAATCACAATCACAATCACAATCACAATCACAATCACAATCACAATCACACAATCACATCACACAATCACGATCACACAATCACGATCACACAATCAGGATCACACAATCACGATCACACAATCACGATCACACAATCACGTTCACACAATTACGATCACACAATCACGATCACACAAACACGATCACACAATCACGATCACACAATCACGATCACACAATCACAGTCACACAATCACGATCACACACTCCCAATCACACAATCACAATCACACAATCACGATCACACAATCACGATCACACAATCACGATCACACAATCACGATCACACAATCACGATCACACTATCACGATCACACAATCACGGTCACACAATCACGATCACACAATCACGATCACACAATCACTATCACAAAATCACAATCACACAGTCACACAATCACAATCACAATCAGACAATCACAAACACACAATCACGATCACACAATCACGATCACACAATCACGATCACTCAATCACAAACACACAGTCGCGATCACACGATCAGGATCACACGATCACGATCACACAATCACAATCCCACAATCAAGGCCACACAATGACGATCACACAATCACCATCACACAATCTCGACCACACAATCACGATCACACAATCACGTTCACACAATAACAAACACACAGTCGCGATCACTCGATCACGATCACACAATCACGATCACACAGTCACGATCACACAATCACAATCACACAATCACGATCACACAATCACGATCACATAATCACGATCACACAATCACGATCACACAATCACCATCACACAATCACGATCACACAATCACGATCACACAATCACGATCACACAATCACCATCACACAATCACAATCACACAATCAAGGTCACAGAATGACGATCACACAATCACCATCACACAATCACGACCACACAATCACGATCACACAATCACGCTCACACAATCACGATCACACAATCACGTTCACACAACCACAAACACACAGTCGCGATCACACGATCACGATCACACAATCACGATCACACAGTCACGATCACACAATCACAATCACACAATCACGATCACACAATCACCATCACACAATCACGATCACACAATCACGATCACACAATCACGATCACACTATCACGATCACACAATCACAGTCACACAATCACAATCACACAATCACAATCACAATCACGATCACACAGTCACGATCACACAATCACGATCACACGATCACGATCACACAATCACAATCACACAATCGTTATCACACAATCACCATCACACAATCAAGGCCACACAATGACGATCACACAATCACCATCACACAATCACAATCACACAATCACAATCACACAATCACAATCACACAATCACAATCACACAATCACAATCACACAATCACAATCACACAATCACAATCACACAATCACAATCACACAATCACAATCACACAATCACAATCACACAATCACAATCACACAATCACAATCACACAATCACAATCACACAATCACAATCACACAATCACAATCACACAATCACAATCACTCAATCACCATCACACAATCACCATCACACAATCACAATCACACAATCACAATCACACAATCACAATCACACAATCACAATCACACAATCACAATCACACAATCACAATCACACAATCACAATCACACAATCACAATCACACAATCACAATCACACAATCACAATCACACAATCACAATCACACAATCACAATCACACAATCACAATCACACAATCACAATCACACAATCACAATCACACAATCACAATCACACAATCACAATCACACAATCACAATCACACAATCACAATCACACAATCACAATCACACAATCACAATCACACAATCACAATCACACAATCACAATCACACAATCACAATCACACAATCACAATCACACAATCACAATCACACAATCACAATCACACAATCACAATCACACAATCACAATCACACAATCACAATCACACAATCACAATCACACAATCACAATCACACAATCACAATCACACAATCACAATCACACAATCACAATCACACAATCACAATCACACAATCACAATCACACAATCACAATCACACAATCACAATCACACAATCACAATCACACAATCACAATCACACAATCACAATCACACAATCACAATCACACAATCACAATCACACAATCACAATCACACAATCACAATCACACAATCACAATCACACAATCACAATCACACAATCACAATCACACAATCACAATCACACAATCACAATCACACAATCACAATCACACAATCACAATCACACAATCACAATCACACAATCACAATCACACAATCACAATCACACAATCACAATCACACAATCACAATCACACAATCACAATCACACAATCACAATCACACAATCACAATCACACAATCACAATCACACAATCACAATCACACAATCACAATCACACAATCACAATCACACAATCACAATCACACAATCACAATCACACAATCACAATCACACAATCACAATCACACAATCACAATCACACAATCACAATCACACAATCACAATCACACAATCACAATCACACAATCACAATCACACAATCACAATCACACAATCACAATCACACAATCACAATCACACAATCACAATCACACAATCACAATCACACAATCACAATCACACAATCACAATCACACAATCACAATCACACAATCACAATCACACAATCACAATCACAATCACACAATCACAATCACAATCACACAATTACAATCACACAATCACAATCACACAATCACAATCACACAATCACAATCACACAATCACAATCACACAATCACAATCACACAATCACAATCACACAATCACAATCACACAATCACAATCACACAATCACAATCACACAATCACAATCACACAATCACAATCACACAATCACAATCACACAATCACAATCACACAATC
This sequence comes from Megachile rotundata, assembly GCF_050947335.1. Classification (NCBI taxonomy): domain Eukaryota; kingdom Metazoa; phylum Arthropoda; class Insecta; order Hymenoptera; family Megachilidae; genus Megachile; species Megachile rotundata. The sequence continues at coordinate 1,484,224 of NC_134993.1, forward strand.
ACAATCACACAATCACAATCACACAATCACAATCACGATCTCGATCACACAATCACAATCACACAATCACACAATCACAATCCCACAATCACAATCACACAATCACAGTCACACAATCACGATCACACAATCACGATCACACTATCACAATCACACAATCACAATTACACAAACACTATCACACAATCACGATCACACAATCACGATCACACAATCACGATCACACAATCACGATCACTCAATCACAAACACACAGTCGCGATCACACGATCAGGATCACACGATCACGATCACACAATCACAATCCCACAATCAAGGCCACACAATGACGATCACACAATCACCATCACACAATCTCGACCACACAATCACGATCACACAATCACAATCACACAATCACAATCACACAATCACAATCACAATCACACAATCACAATCACAATCACACAATTACAATCACACAATCACAATCACACAATCACAATCACACAATCACAATCACACAATCACAATCACACAATCACAATCACACAATCACAATCACACAATCACAATCACACAATCACAATCACACAATCACAATCACACAATCACAATCACACAATCACAATCACACAATCACAATCACACAATCACAATCACACAATCACAATCACACAATCACAATCACACAATCACAATCACGATCTCGATCACACAATCACAATCACACAATCACACAATCACAATCCCACAATCACAATCACACAATCACAGTCACACAATCACGATCACACAATCACGATCACACTATCACAATCACACAATCACAATTACACAAACACTATCACACAATCACGATCACACAATCACGATCACACAATCACGATCACACAATCACGATCACTCAATCACAAACACACAGTCGCGATCACACGATCAGGATCACACGATCACGATCACACAATCACAATCCCACAATCAAGGCCACACAATGACGATCACACAATCACCATCACACAATCTCGACCACACAATCACGATCACACAATCACGTTCACACAATAACAAACACACAGTCGCGATCACTCGATCACGATCACACAATCACGATCACACAGTCACGATCACACAATCACAATCACACAATCACGATCACACAATCACGATCACATAATCACGATCACACAATCACGATCACACAATCACCATCACACAATCACGATCACACAATCACGATCACACAATCACGATCACACAATCACCATCACACAATCACAATCACACAATCAAGGTCACAGAATGACGATCACACAATCACCATCACACAATCACGACCACACAATCACGATCACACAATCACGCTCACACAATCACGATCACACAATCACGTTCACACAACCACAAACACACAGTCGCGATCACACGATCACGATCACACAATCACGATCACACAGTCACGATCACACAATCACAATCACACAATCACGATCACACAATCACCATCACACAATCACGATCACACAATCACGATCACACAATCACGATCACACTATCACGATCACACAATCACAGTCACACAATCACAATCACACAATCACAATCACAATCACGATCACACAGTCACGATCACACAATCACGATCACACGATCACGATCACACAATCACAATCACACAATCGTTATCACACAATCACCATCACACAATCAAGGCCACACAATGACGATCACACAATCACCATCACACAATCACAATCACACAATCACAATCACACAATCACAATCACACAATCACAATCACACAATCACAATCACACAATCACAATCACACAATCACAATCACACAATCACAATCACACAATCACAATCACACAATCACAATCACACAATCACAATCACACAATCACAATCACACAATCACAATCACACAATCACAATCACACAATCACAATCACACAATCACAATCACTCAATCACCATCACACAATCACCATCACACAATCACAATCACACAATCACAATCACACAATCACAATCACACAATCACAATCACACAATCACAATCACACAATCACAATCACACAATCACAATCACACAATCACAATCACACAATCACAATCACACAATCACAATCACACAATCACAATCACACAATCACAATCACACAATCACAATCACACAATCACAATCACACAATCACAATCACACAATCACAATCACACAATCACAATCACACAATCACAATCACACAATCACAATCACACAATCACAATCACACAATCACAATCACACAATCACAATCACACAATCACAATCACACAATCACAATCACACAATCACAATCACACAATCACAATCACACAATCACAATCACACAATCACAATCACACAATCACAATCACACAATCACAATCACACAATCACAATCACACAATCACAATCACACAATCACAATCACACAATCACAATCACACAATCACAATCACACAATCACAATCACACAATCACAATCACACAATCACAATCACACAATCACAATCACACAATCACAATCACACAATCACAATCACACAATCACAATCACACAATCACAATCACACAATCACAATCACACAATCACAATCACACAATCACAATCACACAATCACAATCACACAATCACAATCACACAATCACAATCACACAATCACAATCACACAATCACAATCACACAATCACAATCACACAATCACAATCACACAATCACAATCACACAATCACAATCACACAATCACAATCACACAATCACAATCACACAATCACAATCACACAATCACAATCACACAATCACAATCACACAATCACAATCACACAATCACAATCACACAATCACAATCACACAATCACAATCACACAATCACAATCACACAATCACAATCACACAATCACAATCACACAATCACAATCACACAATCACAATCACACAATCACAATCACACAATCACAATCACACAATCACAATCACACAATCACAATCACACAATCACAATCACACAATCACAATCACACAATCACAATCACACAATCACAATCACACAATCACAATCACACAATCACAATCACACAATCACAATCACACAATCACAATCACACAATCACAATCACACAATCACAATCACACAATCACAATCACACAATCACAATCACACAATCACAATCACACAATCACAATCACACAATCACAATCACACAATCACAATCACACAATCACAATCACACAATCACAATCACACAATCACAATCACACAATCACAATCACACAATCACAATCACACAATCACAATCACACAATCACAATCACAATCACACAATCACAATCACAATCACACAATTACAATCACACAATCACAATCACACAATCACAATCACACAATCACAATCACACAATCACAATCACACAATCACAATCACACAATCACAATCACACAATCACAATCACACAATCACAATCACACAATCACAATCACACAATCACAATCACACAATCACAATCACACAATCACAATCACACAATCACAATCACACAATCACAATCACACAATCACAATCACACAATCACAATCACGATCTCGATCACACAATCACAATCACACAATCACACAATCACAATCCCACAATCACAATCACACAATCACAGTCACACAATCACGATCACACAATCACGATCACACTATCACAATCACACAATCACAATTACACAAACACTATCACACAATCACGATCACACAATCACTATCACACAATCACACAATCACACAGTCACAATCCCACAATCACGATCACACAATCACAATCACACAATCACAATCACACAATCACAATCACACAATCACAATCACACAATCACAATCACACAATCACAATCACACAATCACAATCACACAATCACAATCACACAATCACAATCACACAATCACAATCACACAATCACAATCACACAATCACAATCACACAATCACAATCACACAATCACAATCACACAATCACAATCACACAATCACAATCACACAATCACAATCACACAATCACAATCACACAATCACAATCACACAATCACAATCACACAATCACAATCACACAATCACAATCACACAATCACAATCACACAATCACAATCACACAATCACAATCACACAATCACAATCACACAATCACAATCACACAATCACAATCACACAATCACAATCACACAATCACAATCACACAATCACAATCACACAATCACAATCACACAATCACAATCACACAATCACAATCACACAATCACAATCACACAATCACAATCACACAATCACAATCACACAATCACAATCACACAATCACAATCACACAATCACAATCACACAATCACAATCACACAATCACAATCACACAATCACAATCACACAATCACAATCACACAATCACAATCACACAATCACAATCACACAATCACAATCACACAATCACAATCACACAATCACAATCACACAATCACAATCACACAATCACAATCACACAATCACAATCACACAATCACAATCACACAATCACAATCACACAATCACAATCACACAATCACAATCACACAATCACTATCACACAATCACAATCACACAATCACAATCACACAATCACAATCACACAATCACAATCACACAATCACAATCACACAATCACAATCACACAATCACAATCACACAATCACAATCACACAATCACAATCACACAATCACAATCACACAATCACAATCACACAATCACAATCACACAATCACAATCACACAATCACAATCACACAATCACAATCACACAATCACAATCACACAATCACAATCACACAATCACAATCACACAATCACAATCACACAATCACAATCACACAATCACAATCACACAATCACAATCACACAATCACAATCACACAATCACAATCACACAATCACAATCACACAATCACAATCACACAATCACAATCACACAATCACAATCACACAATCACAATCACACAATCACAATCACACAATCACAATCACACAATCACAATCACACAATCACAATCACACAATCACAATCACACAATCACAATCACACAATCACAATCACACAATCACAATCACACAATCACAATCACACAATCACAATCACACAATCACAATCACACAATCACAATCACACAATCACAATCACACAATCACAATCACACAATCACAATCACACAATCACAATCACACAATCACAATCACACAATCACAATCACACAATCACAATCACACAATCACAATCACACAATCACAATCACACAATCACAATCACACAATCACAATCACACAATCACAATCACACAATCACAATCACACAATCACAATCACAATCACACAATCACAATCACAATCACACAATTACAATCACACAATCACAATCACACAATCACAATCACACAATCACAATCACACAATCACAATCACACAATCACAATCACACAATCACAATCACACAATCACAATCACACAATCACAATCACACAATCACAATCACACAATCACAATCACACAATCACAATCACACAATCACAATCACACAATCACAATCACACAATCACAATCACACAATCACAATCACACAATCACAATCACACAATCACAATCACACAATCACAATCACACAATCACAATCACACAATCACAATCACACAATCACAATCACGATCTCGATCACACAATCACAATCACACAATCACACAATCACAATCCCACAATCACAATCACACAATCACAGTCACACAATCACGATCACACAATCACGATCACACTATCACAATCACACAATCACAATTACACAAACACTATCACACAATCACGATCACACAATCACTATCACACAATCACACAATCACACAGTCACAATCCCACAATCACGATCACACAATCACAATCACACAATCACAATCACACAATCACGATCACACAATCACAATCACGCAGTCACACAGTCACAATCCCACAATCACGATCACACAATCACGATCGCACAGTCACGATCACACGATCACGATCACACAATCACAATCACATAATCACAATCACACAATCACAATCACACAATCACGATCACACAATCACCATCACACACTCACCATCACACAATCACGATCACACAATCACGATCACACAATCACGATCACACAATCACGATCACACAATCGCTATCACACAATCGTTATCACACAATCACAATCACACAATCACGATCACACAATCACCATCACACAATCACCATCACACAATCACGATCACACAATCACGATCACACAATCACGATCAGACTATCACGATCACACAATCACGATCACACAATCACAGTCACACAATCACAATCACACAATCACAATCACAATCACGATCACACAGTCACGACCACACGATCACGATCACACGATCATGATCACACAATCACAATCACACAATCACGATCACACAATCACGATCACACAATCACGATCACACAATCACGATCACACAACCACGATCACACAATCGCTATCACACAATCGCTATCACACAATCACGATCGCACAATCACGATCACACAATCACGATCACAATATCACAATCACACAGTCACACAATCACAATCACAATCACAATCACAATCACGATCACAGAATCACAATCACACAGTCACGCAATCACAATCACAATCGCAATCACAATCACAATCACAATCACAATCACAATCACAATCACAATCACAATCACAATCACAATCACAATCACAATCACAATCACAATCACAATCACAATCACAATCACAATCACAATCACAATCACAATCACAATCACAATCACAATCACAATCACAATCACAATCACAATCACAATCACAATCACAATCACAATCACAATCACAATCACAATCACAATCACAATCACAATCACAATCACAATCACAATCACAATCACAATCACAATCACAATCACAATCACAATCACAATCACAATCACAATCACAATCACAATCACAATCACAATCACAATCACAATCACAATCACAATCACAATCACAATCACAATCACAATCACAATCACAATCACAATCACAATCACAATCACACAATCACATCACACAATCACGATCACACAATCACGACCACACAATCAGGATCACACAATCACGATCACACAAACACGATCACACAATCACGTTCACACAATTACGATCACACAATCACGATCACACAAACACGATCACACAATCACGATCACACAATCACGATCACACAATCACAGTCACACAATCACGATCACACACTCCCAATCACACAATCACAATCACACAATCACGATCACACAATCACGATCACACAATCACGATCACACAATCACGATCACACAATCACGATCACACTATCACGATCACACAATCACGGTCACACAATCACGATCACACAATCACGATCACACAATCACTATCACAAAATCACAATCACACAGTCACACAATCACAATCACAATCAGACAATCACAAACACACAATCACGATCACACAATCACGATCACACAATCACGATCACTCAATCACAAACACACAGTCGCGATCACACGATCAGGATCACACGATCACGATCACACAATCACAATCCCACAATCAAGGCCACACAATGACGATCACACAATCACCATCACACAATCTCGACCACACAATCACGATCACACAATCACGATCACACAATCACGTTCACACAATAACAAACACACAGTCGCGATCACTCGATCACGATCACACAATCACGATCACACAGTCACGATCACACAATCACAATCACACAATCACGATCACACAATCACGATCACATAATCACGATCACACAATCACGATCACACAATCACCATCACACAATCACGATCACACAATCACGATCACACAATCACGATCACACAATCACCATCACACAATCACAATCACACAATCAAGGTCACAGAATGACGATCACACAATCACCATCACACAATCACGACCACACAATCACGATCACACAATCACGCTCACACAATCACGATCACACAATCACGTTCACACAATCACAAACACACAGTCGCGATCACACGATCACGATCACACAATCACGATCACACAGTCACGATCACACAATCACAATCACACAATCACGATCACACAATCACCATCACACAATCACGATCACACAATCACGATCACACAATCACGATCACACTATCACGATCACACAATCACAGTCACACAATCACAATCACACAATCACAATCACAATCACGATCACACAGTCACGATCACACAATCACGATCACACGATCACGATCACACAATCACAATCACACAATCGTTATCACACAATCACCATCACACAATCAAGGCCACACAATGAGGATCACACAATCACCATCACACAATCACAATCACACAATCACAATCACACAATCACAATCACACAATCACAATCACACAATCACAATCACAATCACAATCACAATCACAATCACAATCACAATCACAATCACAATCACAATCACAATCACAATCACAATCACAATCACAATCACAATCACAATCACAATCACAATCACAATCACAATCACAATCACAATCACAATCACAATCACAATCACAATCACACAATCACATCACACAATCACGATCACACAATCACGACCACACAATCAGGATCACACAATCACGATCACACAATCACGATCACACAATCACGTTCACACAATTACGATCACACAATCACGATCACACAAACACGATCACACAATCACGATCACACAATCACGATCACACAATCACAGTCACACAATCACGATCACACACTCCCAATCACACAATCACAATCACACAATCACGATCACACAATCACGATCACACAATCACGATCACACAATCACGATCACACAATCACGATCACACTATCACGATCACACAATCACGGTCACACAATCACGATCACACAATCACGATCACACAATCACTATCACAAAATCACAATCACACAGTCACACAATCACAATCACAATCAGACAATCACAAACACACAATCACGATCACACAATCACGATCACACAATCACGATCACTCAATCACAAACACACAGTCGCGATCACACGATCAGGATCACACGATCACGATCACACAATCACAATCCCACAATCAAGGCCACACAATGACGATCACACAATCACCATCACACAATCTCGACCACACAATCACGATCACACAATCACGATCACACAATCACGTTCACACAATAACAAACACACAGTCGCGATCACTCGATCACGATCACACAATCACGATCACACAGTCACGATCACACAATCACAATCACACAATCACGATCACACAATCACGATCACATAATCACGATCACACAATCACGATCACACAATCACCATCACACAATCACGATCACACAATCACGATCACACAATCACGATCACACAATCACCATCACACAATCACAATCACACAATCAAGGTCACAGAATGACGATCACACAATCACCATCACACAATCACGACCACACAATCACGATCACACAATCACGCTCACACAATCACGATCACACAATCACGTTCACACAATCACAAACACACAGTCGCGATCACACGATCACGATCACACAATCACGATCACACAGTCACGATCACACAATCACAATCACACAATCACGATCACACAATCACCATCACACAATCACGATCACACAATCACGATCACACAATCACGATCACACTATCACGATCACACAATCACAGTCACACAATCACAATCACACAATCACAATCACAATCACGATCACACAGTCACGATCACACAATCACGATCACACGATCACGATCACACAATCACAATCACACAATCGTTATCACACAATCACCATCACACAATCAAGGCCACACAATGAGGATCACACAATCACCATCACACAATCACAATCACACAATCACAATCACACAATCACAATCACACAATCACAATCACACAATCACAATCACACAATCACAATCACACAATCACAATCACACAATCACAATCACACAATCACAATCACACAATCACAATCACACAATCACAATCACACAATCACAATCACACAATCACAATCACACAATCACAATCACACAATCACAATCACACAATCACAATCACACAATCACAATCACACAATCACAATCACACAATCACAATCACACAATCACAATCACACAATCACAATCACACAATCACAATCACACAATCACAATCACACAATCACAATCACACAATCACAATCACACAATCACAATCACACAATCACAATCACACAATCACAATCACACAATCACAATCAGACAATCACAATCACACAATCACAATCACACAATCACAATCACACAATCACAATCACACAATCACAATCACACAATCACAATCACACAATCACCATCACACAATCACGATCACACAATCACGATCACACAATCACGATCAGACTATCACGATCACACAATCACGATCACACAATCACAGTCACACAATCACAATCACACAATCACAATCACAATCACGATCACACAGTCACGACCACACGATCACGATCACACGATCATGATCACACAATCACAATCACACAATCACGATCACACAATCACGATCACACAATCACGATCACACAATCACGATCACACAACCACGATCACACAATCGCTATCACACAATCGCTATCACACAATCACGATCGCACAATCACGATCACACAATCACGATCACAATATCACAATCACACAGTCACACAATCACAATCACAATCACAATCACAATCACGATCACAGAATCACAATCACACAGTCACGCAATCACAATCACAATCGCAATCACAATCACAATCACAATCACAATCACAATCACAATCACAATCACAATCACAATCACAATCACAATCACAATCACAATCACAATCACAATCACAATCACAATCACAATCACAATCACAATCACAATCACAATCACAATCACAATCACAATCACAATCACAATCACAATCACAATCACAATCACAATCACAATCACACAATCACATCACACAATCACGATCACACAATCACGACCACACAATCAGGATCACACAATCACGATCACACAATCACGATCACACAATCACGTTCACACAATTACGATCACACAATCACGATCACACAAACACGATCACACAATCACGATCACACAATCACGATCACACAATCACAGTCACACAATCACGATCACACACTCCCAATCACACAATCACAATCACACAATCACGATCACACAATCACGATCACACAATCACGATCACACAATCACGATCACACAATCACGATCACACTATCACGATCACACAATCACGGTCACACAATCACGATCACACAATCACGATCACACAATCACTATCACAAAATCACAATCACACAGTCACACAATCACAATCACAATCAGACAATCACAAACACACAATCACGATCACACAATCACGATCACACAATCACGATCACTCAATCACAAACACACAGTCGCGATCACACGATCAGGATCACACGATCACGATCACACAATCACAATCCCACAATCAAGGCCACACAATGACGATCACACAATCACCATCACACAATCTCGACCACACAATCACGATCACACAATCACGATCACACAATCACGTTCACACAATAACAAACACACAGTCGCGATCACTCGATCACGATCACACAATCACGATCACACAGTCACGATCACACAATCACAATCACACAATCACGATCACACAATCACGATCACATAATCACGATCACACAATCACGATCACACAATCACCATCACACAATCACGATCACACAATCACGATCACACAATCACGATCACACAATCACCATCACACAATCACAATCACACAATCAAGGTCACAGAATGACGATCACACAATCACCATCACACAATCACGACCACACAATCACGATCACACAATCACGCTCACACAATCACGATCACACAATCACGTTCACACAATCACAAACACACAGTCGCGATCACACGATCACGATCACACAATCACGATCACACAGTCACGATCACACAATCACAATCACACAATCACGATCACACAATCACCATCACACAATCACGATCACACAATCACGATCACACAATCACGATCACACTATCACGATCACACAATCACAGTCACACAATCACAATCACACAATCACAATCACAATCACGATCACACAGTCACGATCACACAATCACGATCACACGATCACGATCACACAATCACAATCACACAATCGTTATCACACAATCACCATCACACAATCAAGGCCACACAATGAGGATCACACAATCACCATCACACAATCACAATCACACAATCACAATCACACAATCACAATCACACAATCACAATCACACAATCACAATCACAATCACAATCACAATCACAATCACAATCACAATCACAATCACAATCACAATCACAATCACAATCACAATCACAATCACAATCACAATCACAATCACAATCACAATCACAATCACAATCACAATCACAATCACAATCACAATCACAATCACAATCACACAATCACATCACACAATCACGATCACACAATCACGACCACACAATCAGGATCACACAATCACGATCACACAATCACGATCACACAATCACGTTCACACAATTACGATCACACAATCACGATCACACAAACACGATCACACAATCACGATCACACAATCACGATCACACAATCACAGTCACACAATCACGATCACACACTCCCAATCACACAATCACAATCACACAATCACGATCACACAATCACGATCACACAATCACGATCACACAATCACGATCACACAATCACGATCACACTATCACGATCACACAATCACGGTCACACAATCACGATCACACAATCACGATCACACAATCACTATCACAAAATCACAATCACACAGTCACACAATCACAATCACAATCAGACAATCACAAACACACAATCACGATCACACAATCACGATCACACAATCACGATCACTCAATCACAAACACACAGTCGCGATCACACGATCAGGATCACACGATCACGATCACACAATCACAATCCCACAATCAAGGCCACACAATGACGATCACACAATCACCATCACACAATCTCGACCACACAATCACGATCACACAATCACGATCACACAATCACGTTCACACAATAACAAACACACAGTCGCGATCACTCGATCACGATCACACAATCACGATCACACAGTCACGATCACACAATCACAATCACACAATCACGATCACACAATCACGATCACATAATCACGATCACACAATCACGATCACACAATCACCATCACACAATCACGATCACACAATCACGATCACACAATCACGATCACACAATCACCATCACACAATCACAATCACACAATCAAGGTCACAGAATGACGATCACACAATCACCATCACACAATCACGACCACACAATCACGATCACACAATCACGCTCACACAATCACGATCACACAATCACGTTCACACAATCACAAACACACAGTCGCGATCACACGATCACGATCACACAATCACGATCACACAGTCACGATCACACAATCACAATCACACAATCACGATCACACAATCACCATCACACAATCACGATCACACAATCACGATCACACAATCACGATCACACTATCACGATCACACAATCACAGTCACACAATCACAATCACACAATCACAATCACAATCACGATCACACAGTCACGATCACACAATCACGATCACACGATCACGATCACACAATCACAATCACACAATCGTTATCACACAATCACCATCACACAATCAAGGCCACACAATGAGGATCACACAATCACCATCACACAATCACAATCACACAATCACAATCACACAATCACAATCACACAATCACAATCACACAATCACAATCACACAATCACAATCACACAATCACAATCACACAATCACAATCACACAATCACAATCACACAATCACAATCACACAATCACAATCACACAATCACAATCACACAATCACAATCACACAATCACAATCACACAATCACAATCACACAATCACAATCACACAATCACAATCACACAATCACAATCACACAATCACAATCACACAATCACAATCACACAATCACAATCACACAATCACAATCACACAATCACAATCACACAATCACAATCACACAATCACAATCACACAATCACAATCACACAATCACAATCACACAATCACAATCACACAATCACAATCACACAATCACAATCACACGATCACAATCACACGATCACAATCACACGATCACAATCACACGATCACAATCACACAATCACAATCACACAATCACAATCACACAATCACAATCACACAATCACAATCACACAATCACAATCACACAATCACAATCACACAATCACAATCACACAATCACAATCACACAATCACAATCACACAATCACAATCACACAATCACAATCACACAATCACAATCACACAATCACAATCACACAATCACAATCACACAATCACAATCACACAATCACAATCACACAATCACAATCACACAATCACAATCACACAATCACAATCACACAATCACAATCACACAATCACAATCACACAATCACAATCACACAATCACAATCACACAATCACAATCACACAATCACAATCACACAATCACAATCACACAATCACAATCACACAATCACAATCACACAATCACAATCACACAATCACAATCACACAATCACAATCACACAATCACAATCACACAATCACAATCACACAATCACAATCACACAATCACAATCACACAATCACAATCACACAATCACAATCACACAATCACAATCACACAATCACAATCACACAATCACAATCACACAATCACAATCACACAATCACAATCACACAATCACAATCACACAACCACAATCACACAATCACAATCACACAATCACAATCACACAATCACAATCACACAATCACAATCACACAATCACAATCACACAATCACAATCACACAATCACAATCACACAATCACAATCACACAATCACAATCACACAATCACAATCACACAATCACAATCACACAATCACAATCACACAATCACAATCACACAATCACAATCACACAATCACAATCACACAATCACAATCACACAATCACAATCACACAATCACAATCACACAATCACAATCACACAATCACAATCACACAATCACAATCACACAATCACAATCACACAATCACAATCACACAATCACAATCACACAATCACAATCACACAATCACAATCACACAATCACAATCACACAATCACAATCACACAATCACAATCACACAATCACAATCACACAATCACAATCACACAATCACAATCACACAATCACAATCACACAATCACAATCACACAATCACAATCACACAATCACAATCACACAATCACAATCACACAATCACAATCACACAATCACAATCACACAATCACAATCACACAATCACAATCACACAATCACAATCACACAATCACAATCACACAATCACAATCACACAATCACAATCACACAATCACAATCACACAATCACAATCACACAATCACAATCACACAATCACAATCACACAATCACAATCACACAATCACACAATCACAATCACACAATCACAATCACACAATCACAATCACACAATCACAATCACACAATCACAATCACGATCTCGATCACACAATCACAATCACACAATCACACAATCACAATCCCACAATCACAATCACACAATCACAGTCACACAATCACGATCACACAATCACGATCACACTATCACAATCACACAATCACAATTACACAAACACTATCACACAATCACGATCACACAATCACTATCACACAATCACACAATCACACAGTCACAATCACACAATCACGATCACACAATCACAATCACACAATCACAATCACACAATCACACAATCACAATCCCACAATCACAATCACACAATCACAGTCACACAATCACAATCACACAATCACACAGTCACAATCCCACAATCACGATCACACAATCACGATCGCACAGTCACGATCACACAATCACAATCACACAATCACAATCACACAATCACAGTCACACAATCACAGTCACACAATCACAATCACACAATCACAATTACACAAACACGATCACACAATCACGATCACACAATCACGATCACACAATCACTATCACACAATCACACAATCACACAGTCACAATCCCACAATCACGATCACACAATCACAATCACACAATCACAATCACACAATCACGATCACACAATCACAATCACGCAGTCACACAGTCACAATCCCACAATCACGATCACACAATCACGATCGCACAGTCACGATCACACGATCACGATCACACAATCACAATCACACAATCACAATCACACAATCACAATCACACAATCACGATCACACAATCACCATCACACACTCACCATCACACAATCACGATCACACAATCACGATCACACAATCACGATCACACTATCACGATCACACAATCACAGTCACACAATCACAATCACACAATCACAATCACAATCACGATCACACAGTCACGATCACACGATCACGATTACACGATCACGATCACACAATCACGATCACACAATCACGATCACACAATCGCTATCACACAATCGCTATCACACAATCACAATCACACAATCACGATCACAGAATCACCATCACACAATCACCATCACACAGTCACGATCACACAATCACGATCACACAATCACGATCAGACTATCACGATCACACAATCACAGTCACACAATCACAATCACACAATCACAATCACAATCACGATCACACAGTCACGACCACACGATCACGATCACACGATCATGATCACACAATCACAATCACACAATCACGATCACACAATCACGATCACACAATCACGATCACACAATCACCATCACACAACCACGATCACACAATCGCTATCACACAATCGCTATCACACAATCACGATCACACAATCACGATCACACAATCACGATCACAATATCACAATCACACAGTCACACAATCACAATCACAATCACAATCACAATCACAATCACGATCACAGAATCACAATCACACAGTCACACAATCACAATCACAATCACAATCGCAATCACAATCACAATCACAATCACAATCACAATCACAATCACAATCACAATCACAATCACAATCACACTCACAATCACAATCACAATCACAATCACAATCACAATCACAATCACAATCACAATCACAATCACAATCACAATCACAATCACAATCACAATCACAATCACAATCACAATCACAATCACAATCACAATCACAATCACAATCACAATCACAATCACAATCACAATCACAATCACAATCACAATCACAATCACAATCACAATCACAATCACAATCACAATCACAATCACAATCACAATCACAATCACAATCACAATCACAATCACAATCACAATCACAATCACAATCACAATCACGATCACACAATCACAATCACAATCACGATCACACAATCACGATCACACAACCACGATCACACAATCACGATCACACAATCACGATCACACCATCACGATCACACAATCACGATCACACAATCACGATCACACAATCACGATCACACAATCACGATCACACAATCACGATCACACAATCACGATCACACAATCACGATCACGCAGTCACACGATCACAATCACAATCACAATCACAATCACAATCACAATCACAATCACACAATCACAATCCCACAATCACAATCACACAATCACAGTCACACAATCACGATCACACACTCCCAATCACACAATCACAATCACACAATCACAATCACACAATCACGATCACACAATCACGATCACACAATCACGATCACACAGTCAAGAATACACAACCACAATCACACAATCACAATCCCACAATCACACAATCACACTGTCACAATCCCACAATCACGATCACATAATCACGATCACACAGTCACGATCACACGATCGCGATCACACAATCACGATCACACTATCACGATCACACAATCACAGTCACAGAATCACAATCACAATCACAATCACAATCACAATCACAATCACAATCACAATCACAATCACAATCACAATCACAATCACACTCACAATCACAATCACAATCACAATCACAATCACAATCACAATCACAATCACAATCACAATCACAATCACAATCACAATCACAATCACAATCACAATCACAATCACAATCACAATCACAATCACAATCACAATCACAATCACAATCACACAATCACATCACACAATCACGATCACACAATCACGATCACACAATCACGATCACACAATCACGATCACACAATCACGATCACACAATCACGATCACACAATCACGATCACACAATCACGATCACACAATCACGATCACACAAACACGATCACACAATCACGATCACACAATCACGATCACACAATCACACTCACACAATCACGATCACACACTCCCAATCACACAATCACAATCACACAATCACAATCACACAATCACGATCACACAATCACGATCACACAATCACGATCACACAATCACGATCACACAATCACGATCACACTATCACGATCACACAATCACGGTCACACAATCACGATCACACAATCACGATCACACAATCACTATCACAAAATCACAATCACACAGACACAAAATCACAATCACAATCAGACAATCACAAACACACAATCACGATCACACAATCACGATCACACAATCACAAACACACAGTCGCGATCACACGATCACGATCACACGATCACGATCACACAATCACAATCACACAATCAAGGTCACACAATGACGATCACACCATCACCATCACACAATCACGACCACACAATCACGATCACACAATCGCGATCACACAATCACGATCACAATGTCGCAATCACACAGTCACACAATCACAATCACAATAACAATCACAATCACAATCACAATCACAATCATGATCACACAATCACAATCACACAGTCACACAATCACAATCACAATCACAATCACAATCACAATCACAATCACAATCACAATCACAATCACAATCACAATCACAATCACAATCACAATCACAATCACAATCACAATCACAATCACAATCACAATCACAATCACAATCACAATCACAATCACAATCACAATCACAATCACAATCACAATCACAATCACAATCACAATCACAATCACAATCACAATCACAATCACGATCACACAATCACAATCACAATCACGATCACACAATCACGATCACACAACCACGATCACACAATCACGATCACACAATCACGATCACACCATCACGATCACACAATCACGATCACACAATCACGATCACACAATCACGATCACACAATCACGATCACACAATCACGATCACACAATCACGATCACACAATCACGATCACACAATCACGATCACACAATCACGATCACGCAGTCACACGATCACAATCACAATCACAATCACAGTCACAATCACAATCACAATCACACAATCACACAATCACACAATCACAATCCCACAATCACAATCACACAATCACAGTCACACAATCACAATCACACAATCACACAGTCACAATCCCACAATCACGATCACACAATCACGATCGCACAGTCACGATCACACGATCACGATCACACAATCACAATCACACAATCACAATCACACAATCACGATCACACAATCACCATCACACAATCACCATCACACAATCACGATCACACAATCAAGGTCACACAATGACGATCACACAATCACCATCACACAATCACGATCACACAATCACAATCACACAATCACGATCACACAATCACGATCACACAATCACAATCACACAATCACAAACAGACAGTCGCGATCACACGATCACGATCACACGATCACGATCACACAATCACAATCACACAATCAAGGTCACACAATGACGATCACACAATCACCATCACACAATCACGACCACACAATCACGATCACACAATCACGATCACACAATCACGTTCACACAATCACAAACACACAGTCGCGATCACTCGATCGCGATCACACAATCACGATCACACAGTCACGATCACACAATCACAATCACACAATCACAATATCACAATCGCAATCACACAATCACAATAACACAATCAGACAATCACACAATCACACAATCACACAATCACACAATCACGATCAGACTATCACGATCACACAATCACGATCACACAATCACGATCACACAATCACGATCACACTATCACGATCAGACAATCACAGTCACACAATCACAATCACACAATCACAATCACAATCACGATCACACAGTCACGATCACACCATCACGATCACACGATCACGATCACACAATCACAATCACACAATCGTTATCACACAATCACGATCACACAGTCAAGATCACACAACCACAATCACACAATCACAATCCCACAATCACACAATCACACAGTCACAATCCCACAATCACGATCACACAATCACGATCACACAATCACAATCACACAATCACAATCACACAATCACACTGTCACAATCCCACAATCACGATCACATAATCACGATCACACAGTCACGATCACACGATCGCGATCACACAATAACAATCACACAATCACAATCACACAATCACGAGCACACAATCACGATCACACATACACCATCACACAATCACGATCACACAATCGCGATCACACAATCACGATCACACTATCACGATCACACAATCACAGTCACAGAATCACAATCACACAATCACAATCACAATCACGACCACACAGTCACAATCACACAATCAGAGTCACACAATCACAATCACACAACCACAATCACACAATCACACAGCCACAATCCCACCATCACGATCACACAATCACGACCACACATTCACGGTCACAAAATCACAATCACACAATCACAATCACACAATCACAATAACACAATCAGACAATCACACAGTCACACAATCACGATCACACAATCACGATCACACAATCACGATCACACAATCGCGATCACACAATCACGATCACACAATCACGATCACACAATCACAATCACACAATCACAATCACACAATCAAAATCACACAATCACAAACACACAGTTGCGATCACACGATCACGATCACGCGATCACGATCACACGATCACGATCACACAATCACAATCACACAATCAACGCCACACAATGACGATCACACAATCACCATCACACAATCTCGAACACACAATCACGATCACACAATCACGATCACACAATCACGTTCACACAATCACAAACACACAGTCCCGACCACTCGATCACGATCACACAATCACGATCACACAGTCACGATCACACAATCACAATCACACAATCACAATATCACAATCGCAATCACACAATCACAATAACACAATCAGACAATCACACAATCACACAATCACACAATCACACAATCACACAATCACGATCACACAATCATTATCAAACAATCACGATCACACAACCACGATCACACAATCACGATCACACAATCACGATCACACAATCACGATCACACAATCACGATCACACAATCACGATCACACTATCACGATCACACAATCACAGTCACACAATCACAATCACACAATCACAATCACAATCACGATCACACAGTCACGATCACACAATCACGATCACACGATCACGATCACGCAATCACAATCACACAATCGTTATCACACAATCACGATCACACAATCACCATCACACAATCAAGGCCACACAATGACGATCACACAATCACCATCACACAATCACAATCACACAATCACAATCACACAATCACAATCACACAATCACGATCACACAATCACGATCACACAATCACGATCACTCAATCACAAACACACAGTCGCGATCACACGATCACGATCACACGATCACGATCACACAATCACAATCCCACAATCAAGGCCACACAATGACGATCACACAATCACCATCACACAATCTCGACCACACAATCACGATCACACAATCACGATCACACAATCACAATCACACAATCACAATCACACAATCACAATCACACAATCACAATCACACAATCACAATCACACAATCACAATCGCACAATCACAATCACACAATCACAATCACACAATCACAATCACACAATCACAATCACACAATCACGATCACACAATCACGATCACACAATCACGATCACACAATCACGATCACACAACCACGATCACACAATCGCTATCACACAATCGCTATCACACAATCACGATCGCACAATCACGATCACACAATCACGATCACAATATCACAATCACACAGTCACACAATCACAATCACAATCACAATCACGATCACAGAATCACAATCACACAGTCACACAATCACAATCACAATCACAATCGCAATCACAATCACAATCACAATCACAATCACAATCACATCACACAATCACGATCACACAATCACGATCACACAATCACGATCACACAATCACGATCACACAACCACGATCACACAATCGCTATCACACAATCGCTATCACACAATCACGATCGCACAATCACGATCACACAATCACGATCACACAACCACGATCACACAATCGCTATCACACAATCGCTATCACACAATCACGATCGCACAATCACGATCACACAATCACGATCACAATATCACAATCACACAGTCACACAATCACAATCACAATCACAATCACAATCACGATCACAGAATCACAATCACACAGTCACACAATCACAATCACAATCACAATCGCAATCACAATCACAATCACAATCACAATCACAATCACAATCACAATCACAATCACAATCACAATCACAATCACAATCACAATCACAATCACAATCACAATCACAATCACAATCACAATCACAATCACAATCACAATCACAATCACAATCACAATCACAATCACAATCACAATCACATCACACAATCACGATCACACAATCACGATCACACAATCACGATCACACAATCACGATCACACAATCACGATCACACAATCACGATCGCACAATCACGATCGCACAATCACGATCGCACAATCACGATCACACAATCACGATCACACAATCACGATCACACAAACACGATCACACAATCACGATCACACAATCACGATCACACAATCACAGTCACACTATCACGATCACACACTCCCAATCACACAATCACAATCACACAATCACGATCACACAATCACGATCACACAATCACGATCACACAATCACGATCACACAATCACGATCACACAATCACGATCACACTATCACGATCACACAATCACGGTCACACAATCACGATCACACAATCACTATCACAAAATCACAATCACACAGTCACACAATCACAATCACAATCAGACAATCACAAACACACAATCACGATCACACAATCACGATCACACAATCACGATCACTCAATCACAAACACACAGTCGCGATCACACGATCACGATCACACGATCACGATCACACAATCACAATCCCACAATCAAGGCCACACAATGACGATCACACAATCACCATCACACAATCTCGACCACACAATCACGATCACACAATCACGATCACACAATCACAATCACACAATCACAATCACACAATCACAATCACACAATCACAATCACACAATCACAATCACACAATCACAATCGCACAATCACAATCACACAATCACAATCACACAATCACAATCACACAATCACAATCACACAATCACAATCACACAATCACAATCACACAATCACAATCGCACAATCACAATCACACAATCACAATCACACAATCACAGTCACACAATCACAGTCACACAATCACAATCACACAATCACAATTACACAAACACGATCACACAATCACGATCACACAATCACGATCACACAATCACAATCACACAATCACAATCACACAATCACGATCACACAATCACAATCACGCAGTCACACAGTCACAATCCCACAATCACGATCACACAATCACGATCGCACAGTCACGATCACACGATCACGATCACACAATCACAATCACACAATCACAATCACACAATCACAATCACACAATCACGATCACACAATCACCATCACACACTCACCATCACACAATCACGATCACACAATCACGATCACACAATCACGATCACACTATCACGATCACACAATCACAGTCACACAATCACAATCACACAATCACAATCACAATCACGATCACACAGTCACGATCACACGATCACGATCACACGATCACGATCACACAATCACGATCACACAATCACGATCACACAATCGCTATCACACAATCGCTATCACACAATCGCTATCACACAATCACAATCACACAATCACGATCACAGAATCACCATCACACAATCACGATCACACAATCACGATCACAATATCACAATCACACAGTCACACAATCACAATCACAATCACAATCACAATCACGATCACAGAATCACAATCACACAGTCACACAATCACAATCACAATCACAATCGCAATCACAATCACAATCACAATCACAATCACAATCACAATCACAATCACACTCACAATCACAATCACAATCACAATCACAATCACAATCACAATCACAATCACAATCACAATCACAATCACAATCACAATCACAATCACAATCACAATCACAATCACAATCACAATCACACTATCACATCACACAATCACGATCACACAATCACGATCACACAATCACGATCACACAATCACGATCACACAATCACGATCACACAATCACGATCACACAATCACGATCACACAATCACGATCACACAAACACGATCACACAATCACGATCACACAATCACGATCACACAATCACAGTCACACAATCACGATCACACACTCCCAATCACACAATCACAATCACACAATCACAATCACACAATCACGATCACACAATCACGATCACACAATCACGATCACACAATCACGATCACACAATCAGGATCACACTATCACGATCACACAATCACGGTCACACAATCACGATCACACAATCACGATCACACAATCACTAAAACAAAATCACAATCACACAGACACACAATCACAATCACAATCAGACAATCACAAACACACAATCACGATCACACAATCACGATCACACAATCACAAACACACAGTCGCGATCACACGATCACGATCACACGATCACGATCACACGATCACGATCACACGATCACGATCACACAATCACAATCACACAATCAAGGTCACACAATGACGATCACACCATCACCATCACACAATCACGACCACACAATCACGATCACACAATCGCGATCACACAATCACGATCACAATGTCGCAATCACACAGTCACACAATCACAATCACAATAACAACCACAATCACAATCACAATCACAATCACAATCACAATCACAATCACAATCACAATCACAATCACAATCACAATCACAATCACAATCACAATCACAATCACAATCACAATCACAATCACAATCACAATCACAATCGCAATCGCAATCACAATCACAATCGCAATCACAATCACAATCACAATCACAATCACAATCACAATCACAATCACAATCACAATCACAATCACGATCACACAATCACGATCGCACAGTCACGATCACACGATCACGATCACACAATCACGATCACACAATCACGTTCACACAATCACAAACACACAGTCGCGATCACTCGATCACGATCACACAATCACGATCACACAGTCACGATCACACAATCACAATCACACAATCACAATATCACAATCGCAATCACACAATCACAATAACACAATCAGACAATCACACA
Organism: Megachile rotundata; assembly: GCF_050947335.1. Classification (NCBI taxonomy): domain Eukaryota; kingdom Metazoa; phylum Arthropoda; class Insecta; order Hymenoptera; family Megachilidae; genus Megachile; species Megachile rotundata. Next base: position 1,510,251 of record NC_134993.1, read on the forward strand.
ATCACACAATCACACAATCACACAATCACGATCAGACTATCACGATTACACAATCACGATCACACAATCACGATCACACAATCACGATCACACTATCACGATCAGACAATCACAGTCACACAATCACAATCACACAATCAAAATCACAATCACGATCACACAGTCACGATCACACCATCACGATCACACGATAACGATCACACAATCACAATCACACAATCGTTATCACACAATCACGATCACACAATCACGATCACACAGTCAAGATCACACAACCACAATCACACAATCACAATCCCACAATCACACAATCACACAGTCACAATCCCACAATCACGGTCACACAATCACGATCACACAATCACAATCACACAATCACAATCACACAATCACACTGTCACAATCCCACAATCACGACCACATAATCACGATCACACACTCACGATCACACGATCGCGATCACACAATAACAATCACACAATCACAATCACACAATCACGAGCACACAATCACGATCACACAATCACCATCACACAATCACGATCACACAATCGCGATCACACAATCACGATCACACTATCACGATCACACAATCACAGTCACAGAATCACAATCACACAATCACAATCACAATCACGATCACACAGTCACAATCACACAATCAGAGTCACACAATCACACTCACAACACCACAATCACACAATCACACAGCCACAATCCCACCATCACGATCACACAATCACGACCACACATTCACGGTCACAAAATCACAATCACACAATCACAATCACACAATCACAATCACACAATCAAAATCACACAATCACAATCACACAATCAAGGTCACACAATGACGATCACACAATCACCATCACACAATCACGATCACACAATCACAATCACACAATCACGATCACACAATCACGATGACTCAATCACAATCACACAATCACAAACACACAGTTGCGATCACACGATCACGATCACACGATCACGATCACACAATCACGATCACACAATCCCAATCACACAATCAACGCCACACAATGACGATCACACAATCACCATCACACAATCTCGACCACACAATCACGATCACACAATCACGATCACACAATCACGTTCACACAATCACAAACACACAGTCCCGATCACTCGATCACGATCACACAATCACGATCACACAGTCACGATCACACAATCACAATCACACAATCACAATATCACAATCGCAATCACACAATCACAATAACACAATCAGACAATCACACAATCACACAATCACACAATCACACAATCACGATCACACAATCATGATCACACAATCACGATCACACAACCACGATCACACAATCACGATCACACAATCACGATCACACAATCACCATCACACAATCACCATCACACAATCACAATCACACAATCAAGGTCACACAATGACGATCACACAATCACCATCACACAATCACGACCACTCAATCACGATCACACAATCACGTGCACACAATCACAAACACACAGTCCCGACCACTCGATCACGATCACACAATCACGATCACACAGTCACGATCACACAATCACAATCACACAATCACAATATCACAATCGCAATCACACAATCACAATAACACAATCAGACAATCACACAATCACACAATCACACAATCACACAATCACACAATCACACAATCACGATCACACAATCATGATCACACAATCACGATCACACAACCACGATTACACAATCACGATCACACAATCACAATCACACAATCACAATCACACAATCACAATCACACAATCACAATCACACAATCACAATCACACAATCACAATCACACAATCACAATCACACAATCACAATCACACAATCACAATCACACAATCACAATCACACAATCACAATCACACAATCACAATCACACAATCACAATCACACAATCACAATCACACAATCACAATCACACAATCACAATCACACAATCACAATCACACAATCACAATCACACAATCACAATCACACAATCACAATCACACAATCACAATCACACAATCACAATCACACAATCACAATCACACAATCACAATCACACAATCACAATCACACAATCACAATCACACAATCACAATCACACAATCACAATCACACAATCACAATCACACAATCACAATCACACAATCACAATCACACAATCACAATCACACAATCACAATCACACAATCACAATCACACAATCACAATCACACAATCACAATCACAAAATCACAATCACACAATCACAATCACACAATCACAATCACACAATCACAATCACACAATCACAATCACACAATCACAATCACACAATCACAATCACACAATCACAATCACACAATCACAATCACACAATCACAATCACACAATCACAATCACACAATCACAATCACACAATCACAATCACACAATCACAATCACACAATCACAATCACACAATCACAATCACACAATCACAATCACGATCTCGATCACACAATCACAATCACACAATCACACAATCACAATCCCACAATCACAATCACACAATCACAGTCACACAATCACGATCACACAATCACGATCACACTATCACAATCACACAATCACAATTACACAAACACTATCACACAATCACGATCACACAATCACTATCACACAATCACACAATCACACAGTCACAATCACACAATCACGATCACACAATCACAATCACACAATCACAATCACACAATCACACAATCACAATCCCACAATCACAATCACACAATCACAGTCACACAATCACAATCACACAATCACACAGTCACAATCCCACAATCACGATCACACAATCACGATCGCACAGTCACGATCACACAATCACAATCACACAATCACAATCACACAATCACAGTCACACAATCACAGTCACACAATCACAATCACACAATCACAATTACACAAACACGATCACACAATCACGATCACACAATCACGATCACACAATCACTATCACACAATCACACAATCACACAGTCACAATCCCACAATCACGATCACACAATCACAATCACACAATCACAATCACACAATCACGATCACACAATCACAATCACGCAGTCACACAGTCACAATCCCACAATCACGATCACACAATCACGATCGCACAGTCACGATCACACGATCACGATCACACAATCACAATCACACAATCACAATCACACAATCACAATCACACAATCACGATCACACAATCACCATCACACACTCACCATCACACAATCACGATCACACAATCACGATCACACAATCACGATCACACTATCACGATCACACAATCACAGTCACACAATCACAATCACACAATCACAATCACAATCACGATCACACAGTCACGATCACACGATCACGATTACACGATCACGATCACACAATCACGATCACACAATCACGATCACACAATCGCTATCACACAATCGCTATCACACAATCACAATCACACAATCACGATCACAGAATCACCATCACACAATCACTATCACACAGTCACGATCACACAATCACGATCACACAATCACGATCAGACTATCACGATCACACAATCACAGTCACACAATCACAATCACACAATCACAATCACAATCACGATCACACAGTCACGACCACACGATCACGATCACACGATCATGATCACACAATCACAATCACACAATCACGATCACACAATCACGATCACACAATCACGATCACACAATCACCATCACACAACCACGATCACAATATCACAATCACACAGTCACACAATCACAATCACAATCACAATCACAATCACAATCACGATCACAGAATCACAATCACACAGTCACACAATCACAATCACAATCACAATCGCAATCACAATCACAATCACAATCACAATCACAATCACAATCACAATCACAATCACAATCACAATCACACTCACAATCACAATCACAATCACAATCACAATCACAATCACAATCACAATCACAATCACAATCACAATCACAATCACAATCACAATCACAATCACAATCACAATCACAATCACAATCACAATCACAATCACAATCACAATCACAATCACAATCACAATCACAATCACAATCACAATCACAATCACAATCACAATCACAATCACAATCACAATCACAATCACAATCACAATCACAATCACAATCACAATCACAATCACAATCACAATCACAATCACAATCACAATCACGATCACACAATCACAATCACAATCACGATCACACAATCACGATCACACAACCACGATCACACAATCACGATCACACAATCACGATCACACCATCACGATCACACAATCACGATCACACAATCACGATCACACAATCACGATCACACAATCACGATCACACAATCACGATCACACAATCACGATCACACAATCACGATCACGCAGTCACACGATCACAATCACAATCACAATCACAATCACAATCACAATCACAATCACAATCACAATCACACAATCACAATCCCACAATCACAATCACACAATCACAGTCACACAATCACGATCACACACTCCCAATCACACAATCACAATCACACAATCACAATCACACAATCACGATCACACAATCACGATCACACAATCACGATCACACAGTCAAGAATACACAACCACAATCACACAATCACAATCCCACAATCACACAATCACACTGTCACAATCCCACAATCACGATCACATAATCACGATCACACAGTCACGATCACACGATCGCGATCACACAATCACGATCACACTATCACGATCACACAATCACAGTCACAGAATCACAATCACAATCACAATCACAATCACAATCACAATCACAATCACAATCACAATCACAATCACAATCACAATCACAATCACACTCACAATCACAATCACAATCACAATCACAATCACAATCACAATCACAATCACAATCACAATCACAATCACAATCACAATCACAATCACAATCACAATCACAATCACAATCACAATCACAATCACAATCACAATCACAATCACAATCACACAATCACATCACACAATCACGATCACACAATCACGATCACACAATCACGATCACACAATCACGATCACACAATCACGATCACACAATCACGATCACACAATCACGATCACACAATCACGATCACACAATCACGATCACACAAACACGATCACACAATCACGATCACACAATCACGATCACACAATCACACTCACACAATCACGATCACACACTCCCAATCACACAATCACAATCACACAATCACAATCACACAATCACGATCACACAATCACGATCACACAATCACGATCACACAATCACGATCACACAATCACGATCACACTATCACGATCACACAATCACGGTCACACAATCACGATCACACAATCACGATCACACAATCACTATCACAAAATCACAATCACACAGACACAAAATCACAATCACAATCAGACAATCACAAACACACAATCACGATCACACAATCACGATCACACAATCACAAACACACAGTCGCGATCACACGATCACGATCACACGATCACGATCACACAATCACAATCCCACAATCAAGGCCACACAATGACGATCACACAATCACCATCACACAATCTCGACCACACAATCACGATCACACAATCACGATCACACAATCACAATCACACAATCACAATCACACAATCACAATCACACAATCACAATCACACAATCACAATCGCACAATCACAATCGCACAATCACAATCACACAATCACAATCACACAATCACAATCACACAATCACAATCACACAATCACAATCACACAATCACAATCACACAATCACAATCGCACAATCACAATCACACAATCACAATCACACAATCACAGTCACACAATCACAGTCACACAATCACAATCACACAATCACAATTACACAAACACGATCACACAATCACGATCACACAATCACGATCACACAATCACAATCACACAATCACAATCACACAATCACGATCACACAATCACAATCACGCAGTCACACAGTCACAATCCCACAATCACGATCACACAATCACGATCGCACAGTCACGATCACACGATCACGATCACACAATCACAATCACACAATCACAATCACACAATCACAATCACACAATCACGATCACACAATCACCATCACACACTCACCATCACACAATCACGATCACACAATCACGATCACACAATCACGATCACACTATCACGATCACACAATCACAGTCACACAATCACAATCACACAATCACAATCACAATCACGATCACACAGTCACGATCACACGATCACGATCACACGATCACGATCACACAATCACGATCACACAATCACGATCACACAATCGCTATCACACAATCGCTATCACACAATCACAATCACACAATCACGATCACAGAATCACCATCACACAATCACGATCACACAATCACGATCACAATATCACAATCACACAGTCACACAATCACAATCACAATCACAATCACAATCACGATCACAGAATCACAATCACACAGTCACACAATCACAATCACAATCACAATCGCAATCACAATCACAATCACAATCACAATCACAATCACAATCACAATCACACTCACAATCACAATCACAATCACAATCACAATCACAATCACAATCACAATCACAATCACAATCACAATCACAATCACAATCACAATCACAATCACAATCACAATCACAATCACAATCACAATCACACTATCACATCACACAATCACGATCACACAATCACGATCACACAATCACGATCACACAATCACGATCACACAATCACGATCACACAATCACGATCACACAATCACGATCACACAATCACGATCACACAAACACGATCACACAATCACGATCACACAATCACGATCACACAATCACAGTCACACAATCACGATCACACACTCCCAATCACACAATCACAATCACACAATCACAATCACACAATCACGATCACACAATCACGATCACACAATCACGATCACACAATCACGATCACACAATCAGGATCACACTATCACGATCACACAATCACGGTCACACAATCACGATCACACAATCACGATCACACAATCACTAAAACAAAATCACAATCACACAGACACACAATCACAATCACAATCAGACAATCACAAACACACAATCACGATCACACAATCACGATCACACAATCACAAACACACAGTCGCGATCACACGATCACGATCACACGATCACGATCACACAATCACAATCACACAATCAAGGTCACACAATGACGATCACACCATCACCATCACACAATCACGACCACACAATCACGATCACACAATCGCGATCACACAATCACGATCACAATGTCGCAATCACACAGTCACACAATCACAATCACAATAACAACCACAATCACAATCACAATCACAATCACAATCACAATCACAATCACAATCACAATCACGATCACAGAATCACAATCACACAATCACACAATCACGATCAGACTATCACGATTACACAATCACGATCACACAATCACGATCACACAATCACGATCACACTATCACGATCAGACAATCACAGTCACACAATCACAATCACACAATCAAAATCACAATCACGATCACACAGTCACGATCACACCATCACGATCACACGATAACGATCACACAATCACAATCACACAATCGTTATCACACAATCACGATCACACAATCACGATCACACAGTCAAGATCACACAACCACAATCACACAATCACAATCCCACAATCACACAATCACACAGTCACAATCCCACAATCACGGTCACACAATCACGATCACACAATCACAATCACACAATCACAATCACACAATCACACTGTCACAATCCCACAATCACGACCACATAATCACGATCACACACTCACGATCACACGATCGCGATCACACAATAACAATCACACAATCACAATCACACAATCACGAGCACACAATCACGATCACACAATCACCATCACACAATCACGATCACACAATCGCGATCACACAATCACGATCACACTATCACGATCACACAATCACAGTCACAGAATCACAATCACACAATCACAATCACAATCACGATCACACAGTCACAATCACACAATCAGAGTCACACAATCACACTCACAACACCACAATCACACAATCACACAGCCACAATCCCACCATCACGATCACACAATCACGACCACACATTCACGGTCACAAAATCACAATCACACAATCACAATCACACAATCACAATCACACAATCAAAATCACACAATCACAATCACACAATCAAGGTCACACAATGACGATCACACAATCACCATCACACAATCACGATCACACAATCACAATCACACAATCACGATCACACAATCACGATGACTCAATCACAATCACACAATCACAAACACACAGTTGCGATCACACGATCACGATCACACGATCACGATCACACAATCACGATCACACAATCCCAATCACACAATCAACGCCACACAATGACGATCACACAATCACCATCACACAATCTCGACCACACAATCACGATCACACAATCACGATCACACAATCACGTTCACACAATCACAAACACACAGTCCCGATCACTCGATCACGATCACACAATCACGATCACACAGTCACGATCACACAATCACAATCACACAATCACAATATCACAATCGCAATCACACAATCACAATAACACAATCAGACAATCACACAATCACACAATCACACAATCACACAATCACGATCACACAATCATGATCACACAATCACGATCACACAACCACGATCACACAATCACGATCACACAATCACGATCACACAATCACCATCACACAATCACCATCACACAATCACAATCACACAATCAAGGTCACACAATGACGATCACACAATCACCATCACACAATCACGACCACTCAATCACGATCACACAATCACGTGCACACAATCACAAACACACAGTCCCGACCACTCGATCACGATCACACAATCACGATCACACAGTCACGATCACACAATCACAATCACACAATCACAATATCACAATCGCAATCACACAATCACAATAACACAATCAGACAATCACACAATCACACAATCACACAATCACACAATCACACAATCACGATCACACAATCATGATCACACAATCACGATCACACAACCACGATCACACAATCACGATCACACAATCACGATCACACAATCACCATCACACAATCACCATCACACAATCACAATCACACAATCAAGGTCACACAATGACGATCACACAATCACCATCACACAATCACGACCACTCAATCACGATCACACAATCACGTTCACACAATCACAAACACAGAGTCGCGATCACACGATCACGATCACGCAATCACGATCTCACAGTCACGATCACACAATCACGATCACACAGTCACGATCACACAATCAGAATCACACAATCACAATCACACAACCACAATCACACAATCACACAGTCACAATCCCACAATCACGATCACACAATCACGACCACACAGTCATGATCACACAATCACAATCATACAATCACAATCACACAATCACATTAACACAATCACAATCACACCATCAAGGTCACACAATGACGATCACACAATCACCATCACACAATCACGATCACACAATCACAATCACACAATCACGATCACACAATCACGATCACTCAATCACAATCACACAATTACAAACACACAGTCGCGATCACACGATCACGATCACACGACCACGATCACACGATCACGATCACACAATCACAATCACACAATCAAGGCCACACAATGACGATCACACAATCACCTTCACACAATCTCGACCACACAATCACGATCACACAATCACGATCACACAATCACGTTCACACAATCACAAACACACAGTCGCGATCACTCGATCACGATCACACAATCACAATCACACAGTCACGATCACACAATCACAATCGCACAATCACGATCACACAATCACGATCACACAATCACGATCACACAATCACGATCACACAATCACCATCACACAATCACGATCACACAATCACGATCACACAATCACAATCACACAATCACCATCACACAATCACAATCACACAATCAAGGTCACACAATGACGATCACACAATAACCATCACACAACCACGACCACACAATCACGATCACACAATCACGCTCACGCAATCACGATCACACAATCACGACCACACAATCACGATCACACTATCACGATCACACAATCACAGTCACACAATCTCGATCACACAATCACGATCACACAATCACGATCACACAATCACTATCACACAATCACAATCACAATCACGATCACACAGTCACGAACACACCATCACGATCACACAATCAAGGTCACACAATGACGATCACACAATCACCATCACACAATCACGATCACTCAATCACAATCACACAATCACAAACACACAGTCGCGATCACACGATCACGATCGCACGACCACGATCACACGATCACGATCACACAATCACAATCACACAATCAAGGCCACACAATGACGATCACACAATCACCATCACACAATCTCGACCACACAATCACGATCACACAATCACGATCACACAATCACGTTCACACAATCACAAACACACAGTCGCGATCACTCGATCACGATCACACAATCACAATCACACAGTCACGATCACACAATCACAATCGCACAATCACGATCACACAATCACGATCACACAATCACGGTCACACAATCACGATCACACAATCACCATCACACAATCACGATCACACAATCACGATCACACAATCAGGATCACACAATCACCATCACACAATCACAATCACACAATCAAGGTCACACAATGACGATCACACAATCACCATCACACAACCACGACCACACAATCACGATCACACAATCACGCTCACGCAATCACGATCACACAATCACGACCACACAATCACGATCACACAATCACGATCACACAATCACGATCACACAATCACAAACACACAGTCGCGATCACACTATCACGATCACACAATCACAGTCACACAATCACAATCACACAATCACAATCACAATCACGATCACACAATCACGCTCACGCAATCACGATCACACAATCACGACCACACAATCACGATCACACAATCACGATCACACAATCACAAACACACAGTCGCGATCACACTATCACGATCACACAATCACAGTCACACAATCACAATCACACAATCACAATCACAATCACGATCACACAGTCACGAACACACCATCACGATCACACAATCAAGGTCACACAATGACGATCACACCATCACCATCACACAATCACGATCACACAATCACGATCACACAATCACGATCACACAATCACAATCACACAATCAAGGTCACACAATGACGATCACACCATCACCATCACACAATCAGGACCACACAATCACGATCACACAATCACAAACACACAGTCGCGATCACTCGATCACGATCACACAATCACGATCACACAGTCACTATCACACAATCACAATCACACAATCACAATATCACAATCGCAATCACACAATCACCATCCCACAGTCACGATCACACAATCACGATCACACAATCACGATCACACAATCACAATCACGCAATCACAATCACACAATCGCAATCACACAATCACAATCATACAATCACAATCTCACAATCACAATCACACAATCACAATCACACAATCACAATCACAATCACAATCACAATCACAATCACAATCACAATCACACAATCACACAATCACAATCCCACAATCACAATCACACAATCACAGTCACACAATCACAATCACACAATCACACAGTCACAATCCCACAATCACGATCACACAATCACGATCGCACAGTCACGATCACACGATCACGATCACACAATCACAATCACACAATCACAATCACACAATCACAATCACACAATCACGATCACACAGTCACCATCACACAATCACCATCACACAATCACGATCACACAATCAAGGTCACACAATGACGATCACACAATCACCATCACACAATCACGATCACACAATCACGATCACACAATCACGATCACACAATCACAATCACACAATCAAGGTCACACAATGACGATCACACCATCACCATCACACAATCAGGACCACACAATCACGATCACACAATCACAAACACACAGTCGCGATCACTCGATCACGATCACACAATCACGATCACACAGTCACTATCACACAATCACAATCACACAATCACAATATCACAATCGCAATCACACAATCACCATCCCACAGTCACGATCACACAATCACGATCACACAATCACGATCACACAATCACAATCACGCAATCACAATCACACAATCGCAATCACACAATCACAATCATACAATCACAATCTCACAATCACAATCACACAATCACAATCACACAATCACAATCACAATCACAATCACAATCACAATCACAATCACAATCACACAATCACACAATCACAATCCCACAATCACAATCACACAATCACAGTCACACAATCACAATCACACAATCACACAGTCACAATCCCACAATCACGATCACACAATCACGATCGCACAGTCACGATCACACGATCACGATCACACAATCACAATCACACAATCACGATCACAGAATCACCATCACACAATCACGATCACACAATCACGATCACAATATCACAATCACACAGTCACACAATCACAATCACAATCACAATCACAATCACGATCACAGAATCACAATCACACAGTCACACAATCACAATCACAATCACAATCGCAATCACAATCACAATCACAATCACAATCACAATCACAATCACACTCACAATCACAATCACAATCACAATCACAATCACAATCACAATCACAATCACAATCACAATCACAATCACAATCACAATCACAATCACAATCACAATCACAATCACAATCACAATCACAATCACACTATCACATCACACAATCACGATCACACAATCACGATCACACAATCACGATCACACAATCACGATCACACAATCACGATCACACAATCACGATCACACAATCACGATCACACAATCACGATCACACAAACACGATCACACAATCACGATCACACAATCACGATCACACAATCACTAAAACAAAATCACAATCACACAGACACACAATCACAATCACAATCAGACAATCACAAACACACAATCACGATCACACAATCACGATCACACAATCACAAACACACAGTCGCGATCACACGATCACGATCACACGATCACGATCACACAATCACAATCACACAATCAAGGTCACACAATGACGATCACACCATCACCATCACACAATCACGACCACACAATCACGATCACACAATCGCGATCACACAATCACGATCACAATGTCGCAATCACACAGTCACACAATCACAATCCCAATAACAACCACAATCACAATCACAATCACAATCACAATCACAATCACAATCACAATCACAATCACAATCACAATCACAATCACAATCACAATCACAATCACAATCACAATCACAATCACAATCACAATCACAATCACAATCACAATCGCAATCGCAATCGCAATCGCAATCACAATCGCAATCGCAATCACAATCACAATCACAATCACAATCACAATCACAATCACAATCACAATCACAATCACAATCACAATCACAATCACAATCACAATCACGATCACACAATCACGATCGCACAGTCACGATCACACGATCACGATCACACAATCACGATCACACAATCACGTTCACACAATCACAAACACACAGTCGCGATCACTCGATCACGATCACACAATCACGATCACACAGTCACGATCACACAATCACAATCACACAATCACAATATCACAATCGCAATCACACAATCACAATAACACAATCAGACAATCACACAATCACACAATCACACAATCACACAATCACGATCAGACTATCACGATCACACAATCACGATCACACAATCACGATCACACAATCACGATCACACTATCACGATCAGACAATCACAGTCACACAATCACAATCACACAATCAAAATCACAATCACGATCACACAGTCACGATCACACCATCACGATCACACGATCACGATCACACAATCACAATCACACAATCGTTATCACACAATCACGATCACACAATCACGATCACACAGTCAAGATCACACAACCACAATCACACAATCACAATCCCACAATCACACAATCACACAGTCACAATCCCACAATCACGGTCACACAATCACGATCACACAATCACAATCACACAATCACAATCACACAATCACACTGTCACAATCCCACAATCACGACCACATAATCACGATCACACACTCACGATCACACGATCGCGATCACACAATAACAATCACACAATCACAATCACACAATCACGAGCACACAATCACGATCACACAATCACCATCACACAATCACGATCACACAATCGCGATCACACAATCACGATCACACTATCACGATCACACAATCACAGTCACAGAATCACAATCACACAATCACAATCACAATCACGATCACACAGTCACAATCACACAATCAGAGTCACACAATCACACTCACAACACCACAATCACACAATCACACAGCCACAATCCCACCATCACGATCACACAATCACGACCACACATTCACGGTCACAAAATCACAATCACACAATCACAATCACACAATCACAATCACACAATCAAAATCACACAATCACAATCACACAATCAAGGTCACACAATGACGATCACACAATCACCATCACACAATCACGATCACACAATCACAATCACACAATCACGATCACACAATCACGATGACTCAATCACAATCACACAATCACAAACACACAGTTGCGATCACACGATCACGATCACACGATCACGATCACACAATCACGATCACACAATCCCAATCACACAATCAACGCCACACAATGACGATCACACAATCACCATCACACAATCTCGACCACACAATCACGATCACACAATCACGATCACACAATCACGTTCACACAATCACAAACACACAGTCCCGACCACTCGATCACGATCACACAATCACGATCACACAGTCACGATCACACAATCACAATCACACAATCACAATATCACAATCGCAATCACACAATCACAATAACACAATCAGACAATCACACAATCACACAATCACACAATCACACAATCACGATCACACAATCATGATCACACAATCACGATCACACAACCACAATCACACAATCACGATCACACAATCACGATCACACAATCACCATCACACAATCACCATCACACAATCACAATCACACAATCAAGGTCACACAATGACGATCACACAATCACCATCACACAATCACGACCACTCAATCACGATCACACAATCACGTGCACACAATCACAAACACACAGTCCCGACCACTCGATCACGATCACACAATCACGATCACACAGTCACGATCACACAATCACAATCACACAATCACAATATCACAATCGCAATCACACAATCACAATAACACAATCAGACAATCACACAATCACACAATCACACAATCACGATCACACAATCATGATCACACAATCACGATCACCCAACCACGATCACACAATCACGATCACACAATCACGATCACACAATCACCATCACGCAATCACCATCACACCATCACAATCACACAATCAAGGTCACACAATGACGATCACACAATCACCATCACACAATCACGACCACTCAATCACGATCACACAATCACGTTCACACAATCACAAACACAGAGTCGCGATCACACGATCACGATCACGCAATCACGATCTCACAGTCACGATCACACAATCACGATCACACAGTCACGATCACACAATCAGAATCACACAATCACAATCACACAACCACAATCACACAATCACACAGTCACAATCCCACAATCACGATCACACAATCACGACCACACAGTCATGATCACACAATCACAATCATACAATCACAATCACACAATCACATTAACACAATCAAAATCACACAATCACAATCACACCATCAAGGTCACACAATGACGATCACACAATCACCATCACACAATCACGATCACACAATCACAATCACACAATCACGATCACACAATCACGATCACTCAATCACAATCACACAATTACAAACACACAGTCGCGATCACACGATCACGATCACACGACCACGATCACACGATCACGATCACGCAATCACAATCACACAATCAAGGCCACACAATGACGATCACACAATCACCTTCACACAATCTCGACCACACAATCACGATCACACAATCACGATCACACAATCACGTTCACACAATCACAAACACACAGTCGCGATCACTCGATCACGATCACACAATCACGATCACACAGTCACGATCACACAATCACAATCGCACAATCACGATCACACAATCACGATCACACAATCACGATCACACAATCACGATCACACAATCACCATCACACAATCACGATCACACAATCACGATCACACAATCACAATCACACAATCACCATCACACAATCACAATCACACAATCAAGGTCACACAATGACGATCACACAATAACCATCACACAACCACGACCACACAATCACGATCACACAACCACGCTCACGCAATCACGATCACACAATCACGACCACACAATCACGATCACACTATCACGATCACACAATCACAGTCACACAATCTCGATCACACAATCACGATCACACAATCACGATCACACAATCACCATCACACAATCACAATCACAATCACGATCACACAGTCACGAACACACCATCACGATCACACAATCAAGGTCACACAATGACGATCACACAATCACCATCACACAATCACGATCACTCAATCACAATCACACAATCACAAACACACAGTCGCGATCACACGATCACGATCGCACGACCACGATCACACGATCACGATCACACAATCACAATCACACAATCAAGGCCACACAATGACGATCACACAATCACCATCACACAATCTCGACCACACAATCACGATCACACAATCACGATCACACAATCACGTTCACACAATCACAAACACACAGTCGCGATCACTCGATCACGATCACACAATCACAATCACACAGTCACGATCACACAATCACAATCGCACAATCACGATCACACAATCACGATCACACAATCACGGTCACACAATCACGATCACACAATCACCATCACACAATCACGATCACACAATCACGATCACACAATCAGGATCACACAATCACCATCACACAATCACAATCACACAATCAAGGTCACACAATGACGATCACACAATCACCATCACACAACCACGACCACACAATCACGATCACACAATCACGCTCACGCAATCACGATCACACAATCACGACCACACAATCACGATCACACAATCACGATCACACAATCACGATCACACAATCACAAACACACAGTCGCGATCACACTATCACGATCACACAATCACAGTCACACAATCACAATCACACAATCACAATCACAATCACGATCACACAATCACGCTCACGCAATCACGATCACACAATCACGACCACACAATCACGATCACACAATCACGATCACACAATCACAAACACACAGTCGCGATCACACTATCACGATCACACAATCACAGTCACACAATCACAATCACACAATCACAATCACAATCACGATCACACAGTCACGAACACACCATCACGATCACACAATCAAGGTCACACAATGACGATCACACAATCACCATCACACAATCACGATCACTCAATCACAATCACACAATCACAAACACACAGTCGCGATCACACGATCACGATCGCACGACCACGATCACACGATCACGATCACACAATCACAATCACACAATCAAGGCCACACAATGACGATCACACAATCACCATCACACAATCTCGACCACACAATCACGATCACACAATCACGATCACACAATCACGTTCACACAATCACAAACACACAGTCGCGATCACTCGACCACGATCACACAATCACGATCACACAGTCACGATCACACAATCACAATCGCACAATCACGATCACACAATCACGATCACACAATCACGATCACACAATCACGATCACACAATCACCATCACACAATCACGATCACACAATCACGATCACACAATCACGATCACACAATCACCATCACACAATCACAATCACACAATCAAGGTCACACAATGACGATCACACCATCACCATCACACAATCACGACCACACAATCACGATCACACAATCACGATCACACAATCACGATCACACAATCACAATCACACAATCACAATATCACAATCGCAATCAGACAATCACAATATCACAATCAGACAATCACACAATCACACAATCACACAATCACGATCACACTATCACGATCACACAATCGCAATCTCACAATCACAATCATACAGTCACAATCTCACAATCACAATCACACAATCACAATCACACAATCACAATCACACAATCACAATCACGCAATCACAATCACACAATCACAATCCTACAATCACAATCCCACAATCACAATCACACAATCACAATCACAATCACAATCACAATCACAATCACAATCACACAATCACACAATCACAATCCCACAATCACAATCACACAATCACAATCACACAATCACAATCACACAATCACGATCACACAGTTACCATCACACAATCACCATCACACAATCACGATCACACAATCAAGGTCACACAATGACGATCACACAATCACCATCACACAATCACGATCACACAATCACGATCACACAATCACGATCACACAATCACAATCACACAATCAATGTCACACAATGACGATCACACCATCACCATCACACAATCAGGACCACACAATCACGATCACACAATCACAAACACACAGTCGCGATCACTCGATCACGATCACACAATCACGATCACACATTCACTATCACACAATCACAATCACACAATCACAATATCACAATCGCAATCACACAATCACCATCCCACAGTCACGATCACACAATCACGATCACACAATCACGATCACACAATCACAATCACGCAATCACAATCACACAATCGCAATCACACAATCACAATCATACAATCACAATCTCACAATCACAATCACACAATCACAATCACACAATCACAATCACAATCACAATCACAATCACAATCACAATCACAATCACACAATCACACAATCACAATCCCACAATCACAATCACACAATCACAGTCACACAATCACAATCACACAATCACACAGTCACAATCCCACAATCACGATCACACAATCACGATCGCACAGTCACGATCACACGATCACGATCACACAATCACAATCACACAATCACAATCACACAATCACAATCACACAATCACGATCACACAGTCACCATCACACAATCACCATCACACAATCACGATCACACAATCAAGGTCACACAATGACGATCACACAATCACCATCACACAATCACGATCACACAATTACGATCACACAATCACGATCACACAATCACAATCACACAATCAAGGTCACACAATGACGATCACACCATCACCATCACACAATCAGGACCACACAATCACGATCACACAATCACAAACACACAGTCGCGATCACTCGATCACGATCACACAATCACGATCACACAGTCACTATCACACAATCACAATCACACAATCACAATATCACAATCGCAATCACACAATCACCATCCCACAGTCACGATCACACAATCACGATCACACAATCACGATCACACAATCACAATCACGCAATCACAATCACACAATCGCAATCACACAATCACAATCATACAATCACAATCTCACAATCACAATCACACAATCACAATCACACAATCACACAATCACAATCACAATCACAATCACAATCACAATCACAATCACAATCACACAATCACACAATCACAATCCCACAATCACAATCACACAATCACAGTCACACAATCACAATCACACAATCACACAGTCACAATCCCACAATCACGATCACACAATCACGATCGCACAGTCACGATCACACGATCACGATCACACAATCACAAACACACAATCACGATCACACAATCACGATCACACAATCAAGGTCACACAATGACGATCACACCATCACCATCACACAATCAGGACCACACAATCACGATCACACAATCACAAACACACAGTCGCGATCACTCGATCACGATCACACAATCACGATCACACAGTCACTATCACACAATCACAATCACACAATCACAATATCACAATCGCAATCACACAATCACCATCCCACAGTCACGATCACACAATCACGATCACACAATCACGATCACACAATCACAATCACGCAATCACAATCACACAATCGCAATCACACAATCACAATCATACAATCACAATCTCACAATCACAATCACACAATCACAATCACACAATCACAATCACAATCACAATCACAATCACAATCACAATCACAATCACAATCACACAATCACACAATCACAATCCCACAATCACAATCACACAATCACAGTCACACAATCACAATCACACAATCACACAGTCACAATCCCACAATCACGATCACACAATCACGATCGCACAGTCACGATCACACGATCACGATCACACAATCACAATCACACAATCACAATCACACAATCACAATCACACAATCACGATCACACAGTCACCATCACACAATCGCCATCACACAATCACGATCACACAATCAAGGTCACACAATGACGATCACACAATCACCATCACACAATCACGATCACACAATCACGATCACACAATCACGATCACACAATCACAATCACACAATCAAGGTCACACAATGACCATCACACCATCACCATCACACAATCAGGACCACACAATCACGATCACACAATCACAAACACACAGTCGCGATCACTCGATCACGATCACACAATCACGATCACACAGTCACTATCACACAATCACAATCACACAATCACAATATCACAATCGCAATCACACAATCACCATCCCACAGTCACGATCACACAATCACGATCACACAATCACGATCACACAATCACAATCACGCAATCACAATCACACAATCGCAATCACACAATCACAATCATACAATCACAATCTCACAATCACAATCACACAATCACAATCACACAATCACAATCACAATCACAATCACAATCACAATCACAATCACAATCACACAATCACACAATCACAATCCCACAATCACAATCACACAATCACAGTCACACAATCACAATCACACAATCACACAGTCACAATCCCACAATCACGATCACACAATCACGATCGCACAGTCACGATCACACGATCACGATCACACAATCACAAACACACAATCACGATCACACAATCGCGATCACACAATCACGATCACTCAATCACAAACACACAGTCGCGATCACACGATCAGGATCACACGATCACGATCACACAATCACAATCCCACAATCAAGGCCACACAATGACGATCACACAATCACCATCACACAATCTCGACCACACAATCACGATCACACAATCACGATCACACAATCACGTTCACACAATAACAAACACACAGTCGCGATCACTCGATCACGATCACACAATCACGATCACACAGTCACGATCACACAATCACAATCACACAATCACGATCACACAATCACGATCACATAATCACGATCACACAATCACGATCACACAATCACCATCACACAATCACGATCACACAATCACGATCACACAATCACGATCACACAATCACCATCACACAATCACAATCACACAATCAAGGTCACAGAATGACGATCACACAATCACCATCACACAATCACGACCACACAATCACGATCACACAATCACGCTCACACAATCACGATCACACAATCACGTTCACACAATCACAAACACACAGTCGCGATCACACGATCACGATCACACAATCACGATCACACAGTCACGATCACACAATCACAATCACACAATCACGATCACACAATCACCATCACACAATCACGATCACACAATCACGATCACACAATCACGATCACACTATCACGATCACACAATCACAGTCACACAATCACAATCACACAATCACAATCACAATCACGATCACACAGTCACGATCACACAATCACGATCACACGATCACGATCACACAATCACAATCACACAATCGTTATCACACAATCACCATCACACAATCAAGGCCACACAATGACGATCACACAATCACCATCACACAATCACAATCACACAATCACAATCACACAATCACAATCACACAATCACAATCACACAATCACAATCACACAATCACAATCACACAATCACAATCACACAATCACAATCACACAATCACAATCACACAATCACAATCACACAATCACAATCACACAATCACAATCACTCAATCACCATCACACAATCACCATCACACAATCACAATCACACAATCACAATCACACAATCACAATCACACAATCACAATCACACAATCACAATCACACAATCACAATCACACAATCACAATCACACAATCACAATCACACAATCACAATCACACAATCACAATCACACAATCACAATCACACAATCACAATCACACAATCACAATCACACAATCACAATCACACAATCACAATCACACAATCACAATCACACAATCACAATCACACAATCACAATCACACAATCACAATCACACAATCACAATCACACAATCACAATCACACAATCACAATCACACAATCACAATCACACAATCACAATCACACAATCACAATCACACAATCACAATCACACAATCACAATCACACAATCACAATCACACAATCACAATCACAATCACACAATCACAATCACACAATCACAATCACACAATCACAATCACACAATCACAATCACACAATCACAATCACACAATCACAATCACACAATCACAATCACACAATCACAATCACACAATCACAATCACACAATCACAATCACACAATCACAATCACACAATCACAATCACACAATCACAATCACACAATCACAATCACACAATCACAATCACACAATCACAATCACACAATCACAATCACACAATCACAATCACACAATCACAATCACACAATCACAATCACACAATCACAATCACGATCTCGATCACACAATCACAATCACACAATCACACAATCACAATCCCACAATCACAATCACACAATCACAGTCACACAATCACGATCACACAATCACGATCACACTATCACAATCACACAATCACAATTACACAAACACTATCACACAATCACGATCACACAATCACTATCACACAATCACACAATCACACAGTCACAATCCCACAATCACGATCACACAATCACAATCACACAATCACAATCACACAATCACGATCACACAATCACAATCACACAATCACAATCACACAATCACGATCACACAATCACAATCACGCAGTCACACAGTCACAATCCCACAATCACGATCACACAATCACGATCGCACAGTCACGATCACACGATCACGATCACACAATCACAATCACATAATCACAATCACACAATCACAATCACACAATCACGATCACACAATCACCATCACACACTCACCATCACACAATCACGATCACACAATCACGATCACACAATCACGATCACACAATCACGATCACACAATCACGATCACTCAATCACAAACACACAGTCGCGATCACACGATCAGGATCACACGATCACGATCACACAATCACAATCCCACAATCAAGGCCACACAATGACGATCACACAATCACCATCACACAATCTCGACCACACAATCACGATCACACAATCACAAACACACAGTCGCGATCACACGATCACGATCACACGATCACGATCACACAATCACAATCACACAATCAAGGTCACACAATGACGATCACACCATCACCATCACACAATCACGACCACACAATCACGATCACACAATCGCGATCACACAATCACGATCACAATGTCGCAATCACACAGTCACACAATCACAATCACAATAACAACCACAATCACAATCACAATCACAATCACAATCACAATCACAATCACAATCACAATCACAATCACAATCACAATCACAATCACAATCACAATCACAATCACAATCACAATCACAATCACAATCACAATCACAATCACAATCACAATCACAATCACAATCACAATCGCAATCGCAATCACAATCACAATCGCAATCACAATCACAATCACAATCACAATCACAATCACAATCACAATCACAATCACAATCACAATCACAATCACAATCACGATCACACAATCACGATCGCACAGTCACGATCACACGATCACGATCACACAATCACGATCACACAATCACGTTCACACAATCACAAACACACAGTCGCGATCACTCGATCACGATCACACAATCACGATCACACAGTCACGATCACACAATCACAATCACACAATCACAATATCACAATCGCAATCACACAATCACAATAACACAATCAGACAATCACACAATCACACAATCACACAATCACACAATCACGATCAGACTATCACGATCACACAATCACGATCACACAATCACGATCACACAATCACGATCACACTATCACGATCAGACAATCACAGTCACACAATCACAATCACACAATCAAAATCACAATCACGATCACACAGTCACGATCACACCATCACGATCACACGATCACGATCACACAATCACAATCACACAATCGTTATCACACAATCACGATCACACAATCACGATCACACAGTCAAGATCACACAACCACAATCACACAATCACAATCCCACAATCACACAATCACACAGTCACAATCCCACAATCACGGTCACACAATCACGATCACACAATCACAATCACACTGTCACAATCCCACAATCACGACCACATAATCACGATCACACACTCACGATCACACGATCGCGATCACACAATAACAATCACACAATCACAATCACACAATCACGAGCACACAATCACGATCACACAATCACAATCACACAATCACAATCACACAATCACAATCACAATCACAATCACAATCACAATCACAATCACAATCACACAATCACACAATCACAATCACACAATCACAATCACACAATCACAATCACACAATCACAATCACACAATCACAATCACACAATCACAATCACACAATCACAATCACACAATCACAATCTCACAATCACAATCACACAATCACAATCACACAATCACAATCACAATCACAATCACACAATCACAATCACACAATCACAATCTCACAATCACAATCACACAATCACAATCACACAATCACAATCACAATCACAATCACAATCACAATCACACAATCACGATCACACAGTCACCATCACACAATCACCATCACACAATCACGATCACACAATCAAGGTCACACAATGACGATCACACAATCACCATCACACAATCACGATCACACAATCACGATCACACAATCACGATCACACAATCACAATCACACAATCACAATCACACAATCACAATCACACAATCACAATCACACAATCACAATCACACAATCACGATCACACAGTCACCATCACACAATCACCATCACACAATCACGATCACACAATCAAGGTCACACAATGACGATCACACAATCACCATCACACAATCACGATCACACAATCACGATCACACAATCACGATCACACAATCACAATCACACAATCAAGGTCACACAATGACGATCACACCATCACCATCACACAATCAGGACCACACAATCACGATCACACAATCACAAACACACAGTCGCGATCACTCGATCACGATCACACAATCACGATCACACAGTCACTATCACACAATCACAATCACACAATCACAATATCACAATCGCAATCACACAATCACCATCCCACAGTCACGATCACACAATCACGATCACACAATCACGATCACACAATCACAATCACGCAATCACAATCACACAATCGCAATCACACAATCACAATCATACAATCACAATCTCACAATCACAATCACACAATCACAATCACACAATCACAATCACAATCACAATCACAATCACAATCACAATCACAATCACACAATCACACAATCACAATCCCACAATCACAATCACACAATCACAGTCACACAATCACAATCACACAATCACACAGTCACAATCCCACAATCACGATCACACAATCACGATCGCACAGTCACGATCACACGATCACGATCACACAATCACAAACACACAATCACGATCACACAATCGCGATCACACAATCACGATCACTCAATCACAAACACACAGTCGCGATCACACGATCAGGATCACACGATCACGATCACACAATCACAATCCCACAATCAAGGCCACACAATGACGATCACACAATCACCATCACACAATCTCGACCACACAATCACGATCACACAATCACGATCACACAATCACGTTCACACAATAACAAACACACAGTCGCGATCACTCGATCACGATCACACAATCACGATCACACAGTCACGATCACACAATCACAATCACACAATCACGATCACACAATCACGATCACATAATCACGATCACACAATCACGATCACACAATCACCATCACACAATCACGATCACACAATCACGATCACACAATCACGATCACACAATCACCATCACACAATCACAATCACACAATCAAGGTCACAGAATGACGATCACACAATCACCATCACACAATCACGACCACACAATCACGATCACACAATCACGCTCACACAATCACGATCACACAATCACGTTCACACAATCACAAACACACAGTCGCGATCACACGATCACGATCACACAATCACGATCACACAGTCACGATCACACAATCACAATCACACAATCACGATCACACAATCACCATCACACAATCACGATCACACAATCACGATCACACAATCACGATCACACTATCACGATCACACAATCACAGTCACACAATCACAATCACACAATCACAATCACAATCACGATCACACAGTCACGATCACACAATCACGATCACACGATCACGATCACACAATCACAATCACACAATCGTTATCACACAATCACCATCACACAATCAAGGCCACACAATGACGATCACACAATCACCATCACACAATCACAATCACACAATCACAATCACACAATCACAATCACACAATCACAATCACACAATCACAATCACACAATCACAATCACACAATCACAATCACACAATCACAATCACACAATCACAATCACACAATCACAATCACACAATCACAATCACACAATCACAATCACTCAATCACCATCACACAATCACCATCACACAATCACAATCACACAATCACAATCACACAATCACAATCACACAATCACAATCACACAATCACAATCACACAATCACAATCACACAATCACAATCACACAATCACAATCACACAATCACAATCACACAATCACAATCACACAATCACAATCACACAATCACAATCACACAATCACAATCACACAATCACAATCACACAATCACAATCACACAATCACAATCACACAATCACAATCACACAATCACAATCACACAATCACAATCACACAATCACAATCACACAATCACAATCACACAATCACAATCACACAATCACAATCACACAATCACAATCACACAATCACAATCACACAATCACAATCACAATCACACAATCACAATCACAATCACACAATCACAATCACACAATCACAATCACACAATCACAATCACACAATCACAATCACACAATCACAATCACACAATCACAATCACACAATCACAATCACACAATCACAATCACACAATCACAATCACACAATCACAATCACACAATCACAATCACACAATCACAATCACACAATCACAATCACACAATCACAATCACACAATCACAATCACACAATCACAATCACACAATCACAATCACACAATCACAATCACACAATCACAATCACGATCTCGATCACACAATCACAATCACACAATCACACAATCACAATCCCACAATCACAATCACACAATCACAGTCACACAATCACGATCACACAATCACAATCACACTATCACAATCACACAATCACAATTACACAAACACTATCACACAATCACGATCACACAATCACTATCACACAATCACACAATCACACAGTCACAATCCCACAATCACGATCACACAATCACAATCACACAATCACAATCACACAATCACGATCACACAATCACAATCACACAATCACAATCACACAATCACGATCACACAATCACAATCACGCAGTCACACAGTCACAATCCCACAATCACGATCACACAATCACGATCGCACAGTCACGATCACACGATCACGATCACACAATCACAATCACATAATCACAATCACACAATCACAATCACACAATCACGATCACACAATCACCATCACACACTCACCATCACACAATCACGATCACACAATCACGATCACACAATCACGATCACACAATCACGATCACACAATCACGATCACTCAATCACAAACACACAGTCGCGATCACACGATCAGGATCACACGATCACGATCACACAATCACAATCCCACAATCAAGGCCACACAATGACGATCACACAATCACCATCACACAATCTCGACCACACAATCACGATCACACAATCACAAACACACAGTCGCGATCACACGATCACGATCACACGATCACGATCACACAATCACAATCACACAATCAAGGTCACACAATGACGATCACACCATCACCATCACACAATCACGACCACACAATCACGATCACACAATCGCGATCACACAATCACGATCACAATGTCGCAATCACACAGTCACACAATCACAATCACAATAACAACCACAATCACAATCACAATCACAATCACAATCACAATCACAATCACAATCACAATCACAATCACAATCACAATCACAATCACAATCACAATCACAATCACAATCACAATCACAATCACAATCACAATCACAATCACAATCACAATCACAATCACAATCGCAATCGCAATCACAATCACAATCGCAATCACAATCACAATCACAATCACAATCACAATCACAATCACAATCACAATCACAATCACAATCACAATCACAATCACGATCACACAATCACGATCGCACAGTCACGATCACACGATTACGATCACACAATCACGATCACACAATCACGTTCACACAATCACAAACACACAGTCGCGATCACTCGATCACGATCACACAATCACGATCACACAGTCACGATCACACAATCACAATCACACAATCACAATATCACAATCGCAATCACACAATCACAATAACACAATCAGACAATCACACAATCACACAATCACACAATCACACAATCACGATCAGACTATCACGATCACACAATCACGATCACACAATCACGATCACACAATCACGATCACACTATCACGATCAGACAATCACAGTCACACAATCACAATCACACAATCAAAATCACAATCACGATCACACAGTCACGATCACACCATCACGATCACACGATCACGATCACACAATCACAATCACACAATCGTTATCACACAATCACGATCACACAATCACGATCACACAGTCAAGATCACACAACCACAATCACACAATCACAATCCCACAATCACACAATCACACAGTCACAATCCCACAATCACGGTCACACAATCACGATCACACAATCACAATCACACTGTCACAATCCCACAATCACGACCACATAATCACGATCACACACTCACGATCACACGATCGCGATCACACAATAACAATCACACAATCACAATCACACAATCACGAGCACGCAATCACGATCACACAATCACAATCACACAATCACAATCACACAATCACAATCACAATCACAATCACAATCACAATCACAATCACAATCACACAATCACACAATCACAATCACACAATCACAATCACACAATCACAATCACACAATCACAATCACACAATCACAATCACACAATCACAATCACACAATCACAATCACACAATCACAATCTCACAATCACAATCACACAATCACAATCACACAATCACAATCACAATCACAATCACACAATCACAATCACACAATCACAATCTCACAATCACAATCACACAATCACAATCACACAATCACAATCACAATCACAATCACAATCACAATCACACAATCACGATCACACAGTCACCATCACACAATCACCATCACACAATCACGATCACACAATCAAGGTCACACAATGACGATCACACAATCACCATCACACAATCACGATCACACAATCACGATCACACAATCACGATCACACAATCACAATCACACAATCACAATCACACAATCACAATCACACAATCACAATCACACAATCACAATCACACAATCACAATCACACAATCACAATCTCACAATCACAATCACACAATCACAATCACACAATCACAATCACAATCACAATCACAATCACAATCACAATCACAATCACACAATCACACAATCACAATCCCACAATCACAATCACACAATCACAGTCACACAATCACAATCACACAATCACACAGTCACAATCCCACAATCACGATCACACAATCACGATCGCACAGTCACGATCACACGATCACGATCACACAATCACAAACACACAATCACAATCACACAATCACAATCACACAATCACGATCACACAGTCACCATCACACAATCACCATCACACAATCACGATCACACAATCAAGGTCACACAATGACGATCACACAATCACCATCACACAATCACGATCACACAATCACGATCACACAATCACGATCACACAATCACAATCACACAATCAAGGTCACACAATGACGATCACACCATCACCATCACACAATCAGGACCACACAATCACGATCACACAATCACAAACACACAGTCGCGATCACTCGATCACGATCACACAATCACGATCACACAGTCACTATCACACAATCACAATCACACAATCACAATATCACAATCGCAATCACACAATCACCATCCCACAGTCACGATCACACAATCACGATCACACAATCACGATCACACAATCACAATCACGCAATCACAATCACACAATCGCAATCACACAATCACAATCATACAATCACAATCTCACAATCACAATCACACAATCACAATCACACAATCACAATCACAATCACAATCACAATCACAATCACAATCACAATCACACAATCACACAATCACAATCCCACAATCACAATCACACAATCACAGTCACACAATCACAATCACACAATCACACAGTCACAATCCCACAATCACGATCACACAATCACGATCGCACAGTCACGATCACACGATCACGATCACACAATCACAAACACACAATCACGATCACACAATCACGATCACACAATCACGATCACTCAATCACAAACACACAGTCGCGATCACACGATCAGGATCACACGATCACGATCACACAATCACAATCCCACAATCAAGGCCACACAATGACGATCACACAATCACCATCACACAATCTCGACCACACAATCACGATCACACAATCACGATCACACAATCACGTTCACACAATAACAAACACACAGTCGCGATCACTCGATCACGATCACACAATCACGATCACACAGTCACGATCACACAATCACAATCACACAATCACGATCACACAATCACGATCACATAATCACGATCACACAATCACGATCACACAATCACCATCACACAATCACGATCACACAATCACGATCACACAATCACGATCACACAATCACCATCACACAATCACAATCACACAATCAAGGTCACAGAATGACGATCACACAATCACCATCACACAATCACGACCACACAATCACGATCACACAATCACGCTCACACAATCACGATCACACAATCACGTTCACACAATCACAAACACACAGTCGCGATCACACGATCACGATCACACAATCACGATCACACAGTCACTATCACACAATCACAATCACACAATCACAATATCACAATCGCAATCACACAATCACCATCCCACAGTCACGATCACACAATCACGATCACACAATCACGATCACACAATCACAATCACGCAATCACAATCACACAATCGCAATCACACAATCACAATCATACAATCACAATCTCACAATCACAATCACACAATCACAATCACACAATCACAATCACAATCACAATCACAATCACAATCACAATCACAATCACACAATCACACAATCACAATCCCACAATCACAATCACACAATCACAGTCACACAATCACAATCACACAATCACACAGTCACAATCCCACAATCACGATCACACAATCACGATCGCACAGTCACGATCACACGATCACGATCACACAATCACAATCACACAATCACAATCACACAATCACGATCACACAATCGCGATCACACAATCACGATCACACTATCACGATCACACAATCACAGTCACAGAATCACAATCACACAATCACAATCACAATCACGATCACACAGTCACAATCACACAATCAGAGTCACACAATCACACTCACAACACCACAATCACACAATCACACAGCCACAATCCCACCATCACGATCACACAATCACGACCACACATTCACGGTCACAAAATCACAATCACACAATCACAATCACACAATCACAATCACACAATCAAAATCACACAATCACAATCACACAATCAAGGTCACACAATGACGATCACACAATCACCATCACACAATCACGACCACTCAATCACGATCACACAATCACGTGCACACAATCACAAACACACAGTCCCGACCACTCGATCACGATCACACAATCACGATCACACAGTCACGATCACACAATCACAATCACACAATCACAATATCACAATCGCAATCACACAATCACAATAACACAATCAGACAATCACACAATCACACAATCACACAATCACACAATCACACAATCACGATCACACAATCATGATCACACAATCACGATCACACAACCACGATCACACAATCACGATCACACAATCACGATCACACAATCACCATCACACAATCACCATCACACAATCACAATCACACAATCAAGGTCACACAATGACGATCACACAATCACCATCACACAATCACGACCACTCAATCACGATCACACAATCACGTTCACACAATCACAAACACAGAGTCGCGATCACACGATCACGATCACGCAATCACGATCTCACAGTCACGATCACACAATCACGATCACACAGTCACGATCACACAATCAGAATCACACAATCACAATCACACAACCACAATCACACAATCACACAGTCACAATCCCACAATCACGATCACACAATCACGACCACACAGTCATGATCACACA
This sequence comes from Megachile rotundata, assembly GCF_050947335.1. Taxonomy (NCBI): domain Eukaryota; kingdom Metazoa; phylum Arthropoda; class Insecta; order Hymenoptera; family Megachilidae; genus Megachile; species Megachile rotundata. The sequence goes on from NC_134993.1 coordinate 1,543,908, forward strand.
ATCACAATCATACAATCACAATCACACAATCACATTAACACAATCAAAATCACACAATCACAATCACACCATCAAGGTCACACAATGACGATCACACAATCACCATCACACAATCACGATCACACAATCACAATCACACAATCACGATCACACAATCACGATCACTCAATCACAATCACACAATTACAAACACACAGTCGCGATCACACGATCACGATCACACGACCACGATCACACGATCACGATCACACAATCACAATCACACAATCAAGGCCACACAATGACGATCACACAATCACCTTCACACAATCTCGACCACACAATCACGATCACACAATCACGATCACACAATCACGTTCACACAATCACAAACACACAGTCGCGATCACTCGATCACGATCACACAATCACGATCACACAGTCACGATCACACAATCACAATCGCACAATCACGATCACACAATCACGATCACACAATCACGATCACACAATCACGATCACACAATCACCATCACACAATCACGATCACACAATCACGATCACACAATCACAATCACACAATCACCATCACACAATCACAATCACACAATCAAGGTCACACAATGACGATCACACAATAACCATCACACAACCACGACCACACAATCACGATCACACAATCACGCTCACGCAATCACGATCACACAATCACGACCACACAATCACGATCACACTATCACGATCACACAATCACAGTCACACAATCTCGATCACACAATCACGATCACACAATCACGATCACACAATCACCATCACACAATCACAATCACAATCACGATCACACAGTCACGAACACACCATCACGATCACACAATCAAGGTCACACAATGACGATCACACAATCACCATCACACAATCACGATCACTCAATCACAATCACACAATCACAAACACACAGTCGCGATCACACGATCACGATCGCACGACCACGATCACACGATCACGATCACACAATCACAATCACACAATCAAGGCCACACAATGACGATCACACAATCACCATCACACAATCTCGACCACACAATCACGATCACACAATCACGATCACACAAGCACGTTCACACAATCACAAACACACAGTCGCGATCACTCGATCACGATCACACAATCACAATCACACAGTCACGATCACACAATCACAATCGCACAATCACGATCACACAATCACGATCACACAATCACGGTCACACAATCACGACCACACAATCACCATCACACAATCACGATCACACAATCACGATCACACAATCAGGATCACACAATCACCATCACACAATCACAATCACACAATCAAGGTCACACAATGACGATCACACAATCACCATCACACAACCACGACCACACAATCACGATCACACAATCACGCTCACGCAATCACGATCACACAATCACGACCACACAATCACGATCACACAATCACGATCACACAATCACGATCACACAATCACAAACACACAGTCGCGATCACACTATCACGATCACACAATCACAGTCACACAATCACAATCACACAATCACAATCACAATCACGATCACACAATCACGCTCACGCAATCACGATCACACAATCACGACCACACAATCACGATCACACAATCACGATCACACAATCACAAACACGCAGTCGCGATCACACTATCACGATCACACAATCACAGTCACACAATCACAATCACACAATCACAATCACAATCACGACCACACAGTCACGAACACACCATCACGATCACACAATCAAGGTCACACAATGACGATCACACAATCACCATCACACAATCACGATCACTCAATCACAATCACACAATCACAAACACACAGTCGCGATCACACGATCACGATCGCACGACCACGATCACACGATCACGATCACACAATCACAATCACACAATCAAGGCCACACAATGACGATCACACAATCACCATCACACAATCTCGACCACACAATCACGATCACACAATCACGATCACACAATCACGTTCACACAATCACAAACACACAGTCGCGATCACTCGACCACGATCACACAATCACGATCACACAGTCACGATCACACAATCACAATCGCACAATCACGATCACACAATCACGATCACACAATCACGATCACACAATCACGATCACACAATCACCATCACACAACCACGATCACACAATCACGATCACACAATCACGATCACACAATCACCATCACACAATCACAATCACACAATCAAGGTCACACAATGACGATCACACCATCACCATCACACAATCACGACCACACAATCACGATCACACAATCACGATCACACAATCACGATCACACAATCACAATCACACAATCACAATATCACAATCGCAATCAGACAATCACAATATCACAATCAGACAATCACACAATCACACAATCACACAATCACGATCACACTATCACGATCACACAATCGCAATCTCACAATCACAATCATACAATCACAATCTCACAATCACAATCACACAATCACAATCACACAATCACAATCACACAATCACAATCACGCAATCACAATCACACAATCACGATCCTACAATCACAATCCCACAATCACAATCACACAATCACAATCACAATCACAATCACAATCACAATCACAATCACACAATCACACAATCACAATCCCACAATCACAATCACACAATCACAATCACACAATCACAATCACACAATCACGATCACACAGTTACCATCACACAATCACCATCACACAATCACGATCACACAATCAAGGTCACACAATGACGATCACACAATCACCATCACACAATCACGATCACACAATCACGATCACACAATCACGATCACACAATCACAATCACACAATCAAGGTCTCACAATGACGATCACACCATCACCATCACACAATCAGGACCACACAATCACGATCACACAATCACAAACACACAGTCGCGATCACTCGATCACGATCACACAATCACGATCACACAGTCACTATCACACAATCACAATCACACAATCACAATATCACAATCGCAATCACACAATCACCATCCCACAGTCACGATCACACAATCACGATCACACAATCACGATCACACAATCACAATCACGCAATCACAATCACACAATCGCAATCACACAATCACAATCATACAATCACAATCTCACAATCACAATCACACAATCACAATCACACAATCACAATCACAATCACAATCACAATCACAATCACAATCACAATCACAATCACACAATCACACAATCACAATCCCACAATCACAATCACACAATCACAGTCACACAATCACAATCACACAATCACACAGTCACAATCCCACAATCACGATCACACAATCACGATCGCACAGTCACGATCACACGATCACGATCACACAATCACAATCACACAATCACAATCACACAATCACAATCACACAATCACGATCACACAGTCACCATCACACAATCACCATCACACAATCACGATCACACAATCAAGGTCACACAATGACGATCACACAATCACCATCACACAATCACGATCACACAATCACGATCACACAATCACGATCACACAATCACAATCACACAATCAAGGTCACACAATGACGATCACACCATCACCATCACACAATCAGGACCACACAATCACGATCACACAATCACAAACACACAGTCGCGATCACTCGATCACGATCACACAATCACGATCACACAGTCACTATCACACAATCACAATCACACAATCACAATATCACAATCGCAATCACACAATCACCATCCCACAGTCACGATCACACAATCACGATCACACAATCACGATCACACAATCACAATCACGCAATCACAATCACACAATCGCAATCACACAATCACAATCATACAATCACAATCTCACAATCACAATCACACAATCACAATCACACAATCACAATCACAATCACAATCACAATCACAATCACAATCACAATCACACAATCACACAATCACAATCCCACAATCACAATCACACAATCACAGTCACACAATCACAATCACACAATCACACAGTCACAATCCCACAATCACGATCACACAATCACGATCGCACAGTCACGATCACACGATCACGATCACACAATCACAAACACACAATCACGATCACACAATCACGATCACACAATCACGATCACTCAATCACAAACACACAGTCGCGATCACACGATCAGGATCACACGATCACGATCACACAATCACAATCCCACAATCAAGGCCACACAATGACGATCACACAATCACCATCACACAATCTCGACCACACAATCACGATCGCACAATCACGATCACACAATCACGTTCACACAATAACAAACACACAGTCGCGATCACTCGATCACGATCACACAATCACGATCACACAGTCACGATCACACAATCACAATCACACAATCACGATCACACAATCACGATCACATAATCACGATCACACAATCACGATCACACAATCACCATCACACAATCACGATCACACAATCACGATCACACAATCACGATCACACAATCACCATCACACAATCACAATCACACAATCAAGGTCACAGAATGACGATCACACAATCACCATCACACAATCACGACCACACAATCACGATCACACAATCACGCTCACACAATCACGATCACACAATCACGTTCACACAATCACAAACACACAGTCGCGATCACACGATCACGATCACACAATCACGATCACACAGTCACGATCACACAATCACAATCACACAATCACGATCACACAATCACCATCACACAATCACGATCACACAATCACGATCACACAATCACGATCACACTATCACGATCACACAATCACAGTCACACAATCACAATCACACAATCACAATCACAATCACGATCACACAGTCACGATCACACAATCACGATCACACGATCACGATCACACAATCACAATCACACAATCGTTATCACACAATCACCATCACACAATCAAGGCCACACAATGACGATCACACAATCACCATCACACAATCACAATCACACAATCACAATCACACAATCACAATCACACAATCACAATCACACAATCACAATCACACAATCACAATCACACAATCACAATCACACAATCACAATCACACAATCACAATCACACAATCACAATCACACAATCACAATCACACAATCACAATCACTCAATCACCATCACACAATCACCATCACACAATCACAATCACACAATCACAATCACACAATCACAATCACACAATCACAATCACACAATCACAATCACACAATCACAATCACACAATCACAATCACACAATCACAATCACACAATCACAATCACACAATCACAATCACACAATCACAATCACACAATCACAATCACACAATCACAATCACACAATCACAATCACACAATCACCATCACTCAATCACCATCACACAATCACCATCACACAATCACAATCACACAATCACAATCACACAATCACAATCACACAATCACAATCACACAATCACAATCACACAATCACAATCACACAATCACAATCACACAATCACAATCACACAATCACAATCACACAATCACAATCACACAATCACAATCACACAATCACAATCACACAATCACAATCACACAATCACAATCACACAATCACAATCACACAATCACAATCACACAATCACAATCACACAATCACAATCACACAATCACAATCACACAATCACAATCACACAATCACAATCACACAATCACAATCACACAATCACAATCACACAATCACAATCACACAATCACAATCACACAATCACAATCACACAATCACAATCACACAATCACAATCACACAATCACAATCACACAATCACAATCACACAATCACAATCACACAATCACAATCACACAATCACAATCACACAATCACAATCACACAATCACAATCACACAATCACAATCACACAATCACAATCACACAATCACAATCACACAATCACAATCACACAATCACAATCACACAATCACAATCACACAATCACAATCACACAATCACAATCACACAATCACAATCACACAATCACAATCACACAATCACAATCACACAATCACAATCACAATCACACAATCACAATCACACAATCACAATCACACAATCACAATCACACAATCACAATCACACAATCACAATCACACAATCACAATCACACAATCACAATCACACAATCACAATCACACAATCACAATCACACAATCACAATCACACAATCACAATCACACAATCACAATCACACAATCACAATCACACAATCACAATCACACAATCACAATCACACAATCACAATCACACAATCACAATCACACAATCACAATCACGATCTCGATCACACAATCACAATCACACAATAACACAATCACAATCCCACAATCACAATCACACAATCACAGTCACACAATCACGATCACACAATCACGATCACACTATCACAATCACACAATCACAATTACACAAACACTATCACACAATCACGATCACACAATCACTATCACACAATCACACAATCACACAGTCACAATCCCACAATCACGATCACACAATCACAATCACACAATCACAATCACACAATCACGATCACACAATCACGATCACACAATCACGATCACTCAATCACAAACACACAGTCGCGATCACACGATCAGGATCACACGATCACGATCACACAATCACAATCCCACAATCAAGGCCACACAATGACGATCACACAATCACCATCACACAATCTCGACCACACAATCACGATCACACAATCACGATCACACAATCACGTTCACACAATAACAAACACACAGTCGCGATCACTCGATCACGATCACACAATCACGATCACACAGTCACGATCACACAATCACAATCACACAATCACGATCACACAATCACGATCACATAATCACGATCACACAATCACGATCACACAATCACCATCACACAATCACGATCACACAATCACGATCACACAATCACGATCACACAATCACCATCACACAATCACAATCACACAATCAAGGTCACAGAATGACGATCACACAATCACCATCACACAATCACGACCACACAATCACGATCACACAATCACGCTCACACAATCACGATCACACAATCACGTTCACACAATCACAAACACACAGTCGCGATCACACGATCACGATCACACAATCACGATCACACAGTCACGATCACACAATCACAATCACACAATCACGATCACACAATCACCATCACACAATCACGATCACACAATCACGATCACACAATCACGATCACACTATCACGATCACACAATCACAGTCACACAATCACAATCACACAATCACAATCACAATCACGATCACACAGTCACGATCACACAATCACGATCACACGATCACGATCACACAATCACAATCACACAATCGTTATCACACAATCACCATCACACAATCAAGGCCACACAATGACGATCACACAATCACCATCACACAATCACAATCACACAATCACAATCACACAATCACAATCACACAATCACAATCACACAATCACAATCACACAATCACAATCACACAATCACAATCACACAATCACAATCACACAATCACAATCACACAATCACAATCACTCAATCACCATCACACAATCACCATCACACAATCACCATCACACAATCACAATCACACAATCACAATCACACAATCACAATCACACAATCACAATCACACAATCACAATCACACAATCACAATCACACAATCACAATCACACAATCACAATCACACAATCACAATCACACAATCACAATCACACAATCACAATCACACAATCACAATCACACAATCACAATCACTCAATCACCATCACACAATCACCATCACACAATCACAATCACACAATCACAATCACACAATCACAATCACACAATCACAATCACACAATCACAATCACACAATCACAATCACACAATCACAATCACACAATCACAATCACACAATCACAATCACACAATCACAATCACACAATCACAATCACACAATCACAATCACACAATCACAATCACACAATCACAATCACACAATCACAATCACACAATCACAATCACACAATCACAATCACACAATCACAATCACACAATCACAATCACACAATCACAATCACACAATCACAATCACACAATCACAATCACACAATCACAATCACACAATCACAATCACACAATCACAATCACACAATCACAATCACACAATCACAATCACACAATCACAATCACACAATCACAATCACACAATCACAATCACACAATCACAATCACACAATCACAATCACACAATCACAATCACACAATCACAATCACACAATCACAATCACGCAATCACAATCACACAATCACAATCACACAATCACAATCACACAATCACAATCACACAATCACAATCACACAATCACAATCACACAATCACAATCACACAATCACAATCACACAATCACAATCACACAATCACAATCACACAATCACAATCACACAATCACAATCACACAATCACAATCACAATCACACAATCACAATCACACAATCACAATCACACAATCACAATCACACAATCACAATCACACAATCACAATCACACAATCACAATCACACAATCACAATCACACAATCACAATCACACAATCACAATCACACAATCACAATCACACAATCACAATCACACAATCACAATCACACAATCACAATCACACAATCACAATCACACAATCACAATCACACAATCACAATCACACAATCACAATCACGATCTCGATCACACAATCACAATCACACAATCACACAATCACAATCCCACAATCACAATCACACAATCACAGTCACACAATCACGATCACACAATCACGATCACACTATCACAATCACACAATCACAATTACACAAACACTATCACACAATCACGATCACACAATCACTATCACACAATCACACAATCACACAGTCACAATCCCACAATCACGATCACACAATCACAATCACACAATCACAATCACACAATCACGATCACACAATCACAATCACGCAGTCACACAGTCACAATCCCACAATCACGATCACACAATCACGATCGCACAGTCACGATCACACGATCACGATCACACAATCACAATCACATAATCGCAATCACACAATCACAATCACACAATCACGATCACACAATCACCATCACACACTCACCATCACACAATCACGATCACACAATCACGATCACACAATCACGATCACACAATCACGATCACACAATCGCTATCACACAATCGTTATCACACAATCACAATCACACAATCACGATCACACAATCACCATCACACAATCACCATCACACAATCACGATCACACAATCACGATCACACAATCACGATCAGACTATCACGATCACACAATCACAGTCACACAATCACAATCACACAATCACAATCACAATCACGATCACACAGTCACGACCACACGATCACGATCACACGATCATGATCACACAATCACAATCACACAATCACGATCACACAATCACGATCACACAATCACGATCACACAATCACGATCACACAACCACGATCACACAATCGCTATCACACAATCGCTATCACACAATCACGATCGCACAATCACGATCACACAATCACGATCACAATATCACAATCACACAGTCACACAATCACAATCACAATCACAATCACAATCACGATCACAGAATCACAATCACACAGTCACGCAATCACAATCACAATCGCAATCACAATCACAATCACAATCACAATCACAATCACAATCACAATCACAATCACAATCACAATCACAATCACAATCACAATCACAATCACAATCACAATCACAATCACAATCACAATCACAATCACAATCACAATCACAATCACAATCACAATCACAATCACAATCACAATCACAATCACAATCACAATCACAATCACAATCACAATCACAATCACAATCACAATCACAATCACAATCACAATCACAATCACAATCACAATCACAATCACAATCACAATCACAATCACAATCACAATCACAATCACAATCACAATCACAATCACAATCACAATCACAATCACAATCACAATCACAATCACAATCACAATCACAATCACAATCACAATCACAATCACAATCACAATCACAATCACAATCACAATCACAATCACAATCACAATCACAATCACAATCACAATCACAATCACAATCACAATCTCAATCACAATCACAATCACAATCACACAATCACATCACACAATCACGATCACACAATCACGATCACACAATCAGGATCACACAATCACGATCACACAATCACGATCACACAATCACGTTCACACAATTACGATCACACAATCACGATCACACAAACACGATCACACAATCACGATCACACAATCACGATCACACAATCACAGTCACACAATCACGATCACACACTCCCAATCACACAATCACAATCACACAATCACGATCACACAATCACGATCACACAATCACGATCACACAATCACGATCACACAATCACGATCACACTATCACGATCACACAATCACGGTCACACAATCACGATCACACAATCACGATCACACAATCACTATCACAAAATCACAATCACACAGTCACACAATCACAATCACAATCAGACAATCACAAACACACAATCACGATCACACAATCACGATCACACAATCACGATCACTCAATCACAAACACACAGTCGCGATCACACGATCAGGATCACACGATCACGATCACACAATCACAATCCCACAATCAAGGCCACACAATGACGATCACACAATCACCATCACACAATCTCGACCACACAATCACGATCACACAATCACGTTCACACAATAACAAACACACAGTCGCGATCACTCGATCACGATCACACAATCACGATCACACAGTCACGATCACACAATCACAATCACACAATCACGATCACACAATCACGATCACATAATCACGATCACACAATCACGATCACACAATCACCATCACACAATCACGATCACACAATCACAATCACACAATCACAATCACACAATCACAATCACACAATCACAATCACACAATCACAATCACACAATCACAATCACACAATCACAATCACACAATCACAATCACACAATCACAATCACACAATCACAATCACACAATCACAATCACACAATCACAATCACACAATCACAATCACACAATCACAATCACACAATCACAATCACACAATCACAATCACACAATCACAATCACACAATCACAATCACACAATCACAATCACACAATCACAATCACACAATCACAATCACACAATCACAATCACACAATCACAATCACACAATCACAATCACACAATCACAATCACACAATCACAATCACACAATCACAATCACACAATCACAATCACACAATCACAATCACACAATCACAATCACACAATCACAATCACACAATCACAATCACACAATCACAATCACACAATCACAATCACACAATCACAATCACACAATCACAATCACACAATCACAATCACACAATCACAATCACACAATCACAATCACACAATCACAATCACACAATCACAATCACACAATCACAATCACACAATCACAATCACACAATCACAATCACACAATCACAATCACACAATCACAATCACACAATCACAATCACACAATCACAATCACACAATCACAATCACACAATCACAATCACACAATCACAATCACACAATCACAATCACACAATCACAATCACACAATCACAATCACACAATCACAATCACACAATCACAATCACACAATCACAATCACACAATCACAATCACACAATCACAATCACACAATCACAATCACACAATCACAATCACACAATCACAATCACACAATCACAATCACACAATCACAATCACACAATCACAATCACACAATCACAATCACACAATCACAATCACACAATCACAATCACACAATCACAATCACACAATCACAATCACACAATCACAATCACACAATCACAATCACACAATCACAATCACACAATCACAATCACACAATCACAATCACACAATCACAATCACACAATCACAATCACACAATCACAATCACACAATCACAATCACACAATCACAATCACACAATCACAATCACACAATCACAATCACACAATCACAATCACACAATCACAATCACACAATCACAATCACACAATCACAATCACACAATCACAATCACACAATCACAATCACACAATCACAATCACACAATCACAATCACACAATCACAATCACACAATCACAATCACACAATCACAATCACACAATCACAATCACACAATCACAATCACACAATCACAATCACACAATCACAATCACACAATCACAATCACACAATCACAATCACACAATCACAATCACACAATCACAATCACACAATCACAATCACACAATCACAATCACACAATCACAATCACACAATCACAATCACACAATCACAATCACACAATCACAATCACACAATCACAATCACACAATCACAATCACACAATCACAATCACACAATCACAATCACGATCTCGATCACACAATCACAATCACACAATCACACAATCACAATCCCACAATCACAATCACACAATCACAGTCACACAATCACGATCACACAATCACGATCACACTATCACAATCACACAATCACAATTACACAAACACTATCACACAATCACGATCACACAATCACTATCACACAATCACACAATCACACAGTCACAATCCCACAATCACGATCACACAATCACAATCACACAATCACAATCACACAATCACGATCACACAATCACAATCACGCAGTCACACAGTCACAATCCCACAATCACGATCACACAATCACGATCGCACAGTCACGATCACACGATCACGATCACACAATCACAATCACATAATCACAATCACACAATCACAATCACACAATCACGATCACACAATCACCATCACACACTCACCATCACACAATCACGATCACACAATCACGATCACACAATCACGATCACACAATCACGATCACACAATCGCTATCACACAATCGTTATCACACAATCACAATCACACAATCACGATCACACAATCACCATCACACAATCACCATCACACAATCACGATCACACAATCACGATCACACAATCACGATCAGACTATCACGATCACACAATCACAGTCACACAATCACAATCACACAATCACAATCACAATCACGATCACACAGTCACGACCACACGATCACGATCACACGATCATGATCACACAATCACAATCACACAATCACGATCACACAATCACGATCACACAATCACGATCACACAATCACGATCACACAACCACGATCACACAATCGCTATCACACAATCGCTATCACACAATCACGATCGCACAATCACGATCACACAATCACGATCACAATATCACAATCACACAGTCACACAATCACAATCACAATCACAATCACAATCACGATCACAGAATCACAATCACACAGTCACGCAATCACAATCACAATCGCAATCACAATCACAATCACAATCACAATCACAATCACAATCACAATCACAATCACAATCACAATCACAATCACAATCACAATCACAATCACAATCACAATCACAATCACAATCACAATCACAATCACAATCACAATCACAATCACAATCACAATCACAATCACAATCACAATCACAATCACAATCACAATCACAATCACAATCACAATCACAATCACAATCACAATCACAATCACAATCACAATCACACAATCACATCACACAATCACGATCACACAATCACGATCACACAATCAGGATCACACAATCACGATCACACAATCACGACCACACAATCACGTTCACACAATTACGATCACACAATCACAGTCACACAATCACGATCACACACTCCCAATCACACAATCACGATCACACAATCACGATCACACAATCACGATCACACAATCACGATCACACAATCACGATCACACAATCACGATCACACTATCACGATCACACAATCACGGTCACACAATCACGATCACACAATCACGATCACACAATCACTATCACAAAATCACAATCACACAGTCACACAATCACAATCACAATCAGACAATCACAAACACACAATCACGATCACACAATCACGATCACACAATCACGATCACTCAATCACAAACACACAGTCGCGATCACACGATCAGGATCACACGATCACGATCACACAGTCACGATCACACAATCACAATCACACAATCACGATCACACAATCACCATCACACAATCACGATCACACAATCACGATCACACAATCACGATCACACTATCACGATCACACAATCACAGTCACACAATCACAATCACACAATCACAATCACAATCACGATCACACAGTCACGATCACACAATCACGATCACACGATCACGATCACACAATCACAATCACGCAGTCACACAGTCACCATCCCACAGTCACGATCACACAATCACGATCACACAATCACGATCACACAATCACAATCACGCAATCACAATCACACAATCGCAATCACACAATCACAATCATACAATCACAATCTCACAATCACAATCACACAATCACAATCACACAATCACAATCACAATCACAATCACAATCACAATCACAATCACAATCACACAATCACACAATCACAATCCCACAATCACAATCACACAATCACAGTCACACAATCACAATCACACAATCACACAGTCACAATCCCACAATCACGATCACACAATCACGATCGCACAGTCACGATCACACGATCACGATCACACAATCACAAACACACAATCACGATCACACAATCACGATCACACAATCACGATCACTCAATCACAAACACACAGTCGCGATCACACGATCAGGATCACACGATCACGATCACACAATCACAATCCCACAATCAAGGCCACACAATGACGATCACACAATCACCATCACACAATCTCGACCACACAATCACGATCACACAATCACGATCACACAATCACGTTCACACAATAACAAACACACTGTCGCGATCACTCGATCACGATCACACAATCACGATCACACAGTCACGATCACACAATCACAATCACACAATCACGATCACACAATCACGATCACATAATCACGATCACACAATCACGATCACACAATCACCATCACACAATCACGATCACACAATCACGATCACACAATCACGATCACACAATCACCATCACACAATCACAATCACACAATCAAGGTCACAGAATGACGATCACACAATCACCATCACACAATCACGACCACACAATCACGATCACACAATCACGCTCACACAATCACGATCACACAATCACGTTCACACAATCACAAACACACAGTCGCGATCACACGATCACGATCACACAATCACGATCACACAGTCACGATCACACAATCACAATCACACAATCACGATCACACAATCACCATCACACAATCACGATCACACAATCACGATCACACAATCACGATCACACTATCACGATCACACAATCACAGTCACACAATCACAATCACACAATCACAATCACAATCACGATCACACAGTCACGATCACACAATCACGATCACACGATCACGATCACACAATCACAATCACACAATCGTTATCACACAATCACCATCACACAATCAAGGCCACACAATGACGATCACACAATCACCATCACACAATCACAATCACACAATCACAATCACACAATCACAATCACACAATCACAATCACACAATCACAATCACACAATCACAATCACACAATCACAATCACACAATCACAATCACACAATCACAATCACACAATCACAATCACACAATCACAATCACACAATCACAATCACTCAATCACCATCACACAATCACCATCACACAATCACAATCACACAATCACAATCACACAATCACAATCACACAATCACAATCACACAATCACAATCACACAATCACAATCACACAATCACAATCACACAATCACAATCACACAATCACAATCACACAATCACAATCACACAATCACAATCACACAATCACAATCACACAATCACAATCACACAATCACAATCACACAATCACAATCACTCAATCACCATCACACAATCACCATCACACAATCACAATCACACAATCACAATCACACAATCACAATCACACAATCACAATCACACAATCACAATCACACAATCACAATCACACAATCACAATCACACAATCACAATCACACAATCACAATCACACAATCACAATCACACAATCACAATCACACAATCACAATCACACAATCACAATCACACAATCACAATCACACAATCACAATCACACAATCACAATCACACAATCACAATCACACAATCACAATCACACAATCACAATCACACAATCACAATCACACAATCACAATCACACAATCACAATCACACAATCACAATCACACAATCACAATCACACAATCACAATCACACAATCACAATCACACAATCACAATCACACAATCACAATCACACAATCACAATCACACAATCACAATCACACAATCACAATCACACAATCACAATCACACAATCACAATCACACAATCACAATCACACAATCACAATCACACAATCACAATCACACAATCACAATCACACAATCACAATCACACAATCACAATCACACAATCACAATCACACAATCACAATCACACAATCACAATCACACAATCACAATCACACAATCACAATCACACAATCACAATCACACAATCACAATCACACAATCACAATCACACAATCACAATCACACAATCACAATCACACAATCACAATCACACAATCACAATCACACAATCACAATCACACAATCACAATCACACAATCACAATCACACAATCACAATCACACAATCACAATCACACAATCACAATCACACAATCACAATCACAATCACACAATCACAATCACACAATCACAATCACACAATCACAATCACACAATCACAATCACACAATCACAATCACACAATCACAATCACACAATCACAATCACACAATCACAATCACACAATCACAATCACACAATCACAATCACACAATCACAATCACACAATCACAATCACACAATCACAATCACACAATCACAATCACACAATCACAATCACACAATCACAATCACACAATCACAATCACGATCTCGATCACACAATCACAATCACACAATCACACAATCACAATCCCACAATCACAATCACACAATCACAGTCACACAATCACGATCACACAATCACGATCACACTATCACAATCACACAATCACAATTACACAAACACTATCACACAATCACGATCACACAATCACTATCACACAATCACACAATCACACAGTCACAATCCCACAATCACGATCACACAATCACAATCACACAATCACAATCACACAATCACGATCACACAATCACAATCACGCAGTCACACAGTCACAATCCCACAATCACGATCACACAATCACGATCGCACAGTCACGATCACACGATCACGATCACACAATCACAATCACATAATCGCAATCACACAATCACAATCACACAATCACGATCACACAATCACCATCACACACTCACCATCACACAATCACGATCACACAATCACGATCACACAATCACGATCACACAATCACGATCACACAATCGCTATCACACAATCGTTATCACACAATCACAATCACACAATCACGATCACACAATCACCATCACACAATCACCATCACACAATCACGATCACACAATCACGATCACACAATCACGATCAGACTATCACGATCACACAATCACAGTCACACAATCACAATCACACAATCACAATCACAATCACGATCACACAGTCACGACCACACTATCACGATCACACGATCATGATCACACAATCACAATCACACAATCACGATCACACAATCACGATCACACAATCACGATCACACAATCACGATCACACAACCACGATCACACAATCGCTATCACACAATCGCTATCACACAATCACGATCGCACAATCACGATCACACAATCACGATCACAATATCACAATCACACAGTCACACAATCACAATCACAATCACAATCACAATCACGATCACAGAATCACAATCACACAGTCACGCAATCACAATCACAATCGCAATCACAATCACAATCACAATCACAATCACAATCACAATCACAATCACAATCACAATCACAATCACAATCACAATCACAATCACAATCACAATCACAATCACAATCACAATCACAATCACAATCACAATCACAATCACAATCACAATCACAATCACAATCACAATCACAATCACAATCACAATCACAATCACAATCACAATCACAATCACAATCACAATCACAATCACAATCACAATCACAATCACAATCACAATCACAATCACAATCACAATCACAATCACAATCACAATCACAATCACAATCACAATCACAATCACAATCACAATCACAATCACAATCACAATCACAATCACAATCACAATCACAATCACAATCACAATCACAATCACAATCACAATCACAATCACAATCACAATCACAATCACAATCACAATCACAATCACAATCACAATCACAATCTCAATCACAATCACAATCACAATCACACAATCACATCACACAATCACGATCACACAATCACGATCACACAATCAGGATCACACAATCACGATCACACAATCACGATCACACAATCACGTTCACACAATCACGATCACACAAACACGATCACACAATCACGATCACACAATCACGATCACACAATCACAGTCACACAATCACGATCACACACTCCCAATCACACAATCACAATCACACAATCACGATCACACAATCACGATCACACAATCACGATCACACAATCACGATCACACAATCACGATCACACTATCACGATCACACAATCACGGTCACACAATCACGATCACACAATCACGATCACACAATCACTATCACAAAATCACAATCACACAGTCACACAATCACAATCACAATCAGACAATCACAAACACACAATCACGATCACACAATCACGATCACACAATCACGATCACTCAATCACAAACACACAGTCGCGATCACACGATCAGGATCACACGATCACGATCACACAATCACAATCCCACAATCAAGGCCACACAATGACGATCACACAATCACCATCACACAATCTCGACCACACAATCACGATCACACAATCACGTTCACACAATAACAAACACACAGTCGCGATCACTCGATCACGATCACACAATCACGATCACACAGTCACGATCACACAATCACAATCACACAATCACGATCACACAATCACGATCACATAATCACGATCGCACAATCACGATCACACAATCACCATCACACAATCACGATCACACAATCACAATCACACAATCACAATCACACAATCACAATCACACAATCACAATCACACAATCACAATCACACAATCACAATCACACAATCACAATCACACAATCACAATCACACAATCACAATCACACAATCACAATCACACAATCACAATCACACAATCACAATCACACAATCACAATCACACAATCACAATCACACAATCACAATCACACAATCACAATCACACAATCACAATCACACAATCACAATCACACAATCACAATCACACAATCACAATCACACAATCACAATCACACAATCACAATCACACAATCACAATCACACAATCACAATCACACAATCACAATCACACAATCACAATCACACAATCACAATCACACAATCACAATCACACAATCACAATCACACAATCACAATCACACAATCACAATCACACAATCACAATCACACAATCACAATCACACAATCACAATCACACAATCACAATCACACAATCACAATCACACAATCACAATCACACAATCACAATCACACAATCACAATCACACAATCACAATCACACAATCACAATCACACAATCACAATCACACAATCACAATCACACAATCACAATCACACAATCACAATCACACAATCACAATCACACAATCACAATCACACAATCACAATCACACAATCACAATCACACAATCACAATCACACAATCACAATCACACAATCACAATCACACAATCACAATCACACAATCACAATCACACAATCACAATCACACAATCACAATCACACAATCACAATCACACAATCACAATCACACAATCACAATCACACAATCACAATCACACAATCACAATCACACAATCACAATCACACAATCACAATCACACAATCACAATCACACAATCACAATCACACAATCACAATCACACAATCACAATCACACAATCACAATCACACAATCACAATCACACAATCACAATCACACAATCACAATCACACAATCACAATCACACAATCACAATCACACAATCACAATCACACAATCACAATCACACAATCACAATCACACAATCACAATCACACAATCACAATCACACAATCACAATCACACAATCACAATCACACAATCACAATCACACAATCACAATCACACAATCACAATCACACAATCACAATCACACAATCACAATCACACAATCACAATCACACAATCACAATCACACAATCACAATCACACAATCACAATCACACAATCACAATCACACAATCACAATCACACAATCACAATCACACAATCACAATCACACAATCACAATCACACAATCACAATCACACAATCACAATCACACAATCACAATCACACAATCACAATCACACAATCACAATCACACAATCACAATCACACAATCACAATCACACAATCACAATCACACAATCACAATCACACAATCACAATCACACAATCACAATCACACAATCACAATCACACAATCACAATCACACAATCACAATCACACAATCACAATCACACAATCACAATCACACAATCACAATCACACAATCACAATCACACAATCACAATCACACAATCACAATCACACAATCACAATCACACAATCACAATCACACAATCACAATCACACAATCACAATCACACAATCACAATCACACAATCACAATCACGATCTCGATCACACAATCACAATCACACAATCACACAATCACAATCCCACAATCACAATCACACAATCACAGTCACACAATCACGATCACACAATCACGATCACACTATCACAATCACACAATCACAATTACACAAACACTATCACACAATCACGATCACACAATCACTATCACACAATCACACAATCACACAGTCACAATCCCACAATCACGATCACACAATCACAATCACACAATCACAATCACACAATCACAATCACACAATCACAATCACGATCTCGATCACACAATCACAATCACACAATCACACAATCACACAATCACAATCCCACAATCACAATCCCACAATCACAATCACACAATCACAGTCACACAATCACGATCACACAATCACGATCACACCATCACAATCACACAATCACAATTACACAAACACTATCACACAATCACGATCACACAATCACTATCACACAATCACACAATCACACAGTCACAATCACACAATCACGATCACACAATCACAATCACACAATCACAATCACACAATCACACAATCACAATCCCACAATCACAATCACACAATCACAGTCACACAATCACAATCACACAATCACACAGTCACAATCCCACAATCACGATCACACAATCACGATCGCACAGTCACGATCACACAATCACAATCACACAATCACAATCACACAATCACAGTCACACAATCACAGTCACACAATCACAATCACACAATCACAATTACACAAAAACGATCACACAATCACGATCACACAATCACGATCACACAATCACTATCACACAATCACACAATCACACAGTCACAATCCCACAATCACGATCACACAATCACAATCACACAATCACAATCACACAATCACGATCACACAATCACAATCACGCAGTCACACAGTCACAATCCCACAATCACGATCACACAATCACGATCGCACAGTCACGATCACACGATCACGATCACACAATCACAATCACACAATCACAATCACACAATCACAATCACACAATCACGATCACACAATCACCATCACACACTCACCATCACACAATCACGATCACACAATCACGATCACACAATCACGATCACACTATCACGATCACACAATCACAGTCACACAATCACAATCACACAATCACAATCACACAATCACAATCACAATCACGATCACACAGTCACGATCACACGATCACGATTACACGATCACGATCACACAATCACGATCACACAATCACGATCACACAATCGCTATCACACAATCGCTATCACACAATCACAATCACACAATCACGATCACAGAATCACCATCACACAATCACCATCACACAGTCACGATCACACAATCACGATCACACAATCACGATCAGACTATCACGATCACACAATCACAGTCACACAATCACAATCACACAATCACAATCACAATCACGATCACACAGTCACGACCACACGATCACGATCACACGATCATGATCACACAATCACAATCACACAATCACGATCACACAATCACGATCACACAATCACCATCACACAACCACGATCACACAATCGCTATCACACAATCGCTATCACACAATCACGATCACACAATCACGATCACACAATCACGATCACAATATCACAATCACACAGTCACACAATCACAATCACAATCACAATCACAATCACAATCACGATCACAGAATCACAATCACACAGTCACACAATCACAATCACAATCACAATCGCAATCACAATCACAATCACAATCACAATCACAATCACAATCACAATCACAATCACACTCACAATCACAATCACAATCACAATCACAATCACAATCACAATCACAATCACAATCACAATCACAATCACAATCACAATCACAATCACAATCACAATCACAATCACAATCACAATCACAATCACAATCACAATCACAATCACAATCACAATCACAATCACAATCACAATCACAATCACAATCACAATCACAATCACAATCACAATCACAATCACAATCACAATCACGATCACACAATCACAATCACAATCACGATCACACAATCACGATCACACAACCACGATCACACAATCACGATCACACAATCACGATCACACCATCACGATCACACAATCACGATCACACAATCACGATCACACAATCA
This sequence comes from Megachile rotundata, assembly GCF_050947335.1. Classification (NCBI taxonomy): domain Eukaryota; kingdom Metazoa; phylum Arthropoda; class Insecta; order Hymenoptera; family Megachilidae; genus Megachile; species Megachile rotundata. The sequence goes on from NC_134993.1 coordinate 1,567,331, forward strand.
CGATCACACAATCACGATCACACAATCACGATCACACAATCACGATCACACAATCACGATCACACAATCACGATCACACAATCACGATCACGCAGTCACACGATCACAATCACAATCACAATCACAATCACAATCACAATCACAATCACACAATCACAATCCCACAATCACAATCACACAATCACAGTCACACAATCACGATCACACACTCCCAATCACACAATCACAATCACACAATCACAATCACACAATCACGATCACACAATCACGATCACACAATCACGATCACACAGTCAAGATCACACAACCACAATCACACAATCACAATCCCACAATCACACAATCACACAGTCACAATCCCACAATCACGATCACACAATCACGATCACACAATTACAATCACACAATCACAATCACACAATCACACTGTCACAATCCCACAATCACGATCACATAATCACGATCACACAGTCACGATCACACGATCGCGATCACACAATCACGATCACACTATCACGATCACACAATCACAGTCACAGAATCACAATCACAATCACAATCACAATCACAATCACAATCACAATCACAATCACAATCACAATCACAATCACAATCACAATCACACTCACAATCACAATCACAATCACAATCACAATCACAATCACAATCACAATCACAATCACAATCACAATCACAATCACAATCACAATCACAATCACAATCACAATCACAATCACAATCACAATCACAATCACAATCACAATCACAATCACAATCACAATCACAATCACAATCACAATCACAATCACAATCACAATCACAATCACAATCACAATCACAATCACAATCACAATCACAATCACAATCACAATCACGATCACACAATCACAATCACAATCACGATCACACAATCACGATCACACAACCACGATCACACAATCACGATCACACAATCACGATCACACCATCACGATCACACAATCACGATCACACAATCACGATCACACAATCACGATCACACAATCACGATCACACAATCACGATCACACAATCACGATCACACAATCACGATCACGCAGTCACACGATCACAATCACAATCACAATCACAATCACAATCACAATCACAATCACAATCACAATCACAATCACACAATCACAATCCCACAATCACAATCACTCAATCACAGTCACACAATCACGATCACACACTCCCAATCACACAATCACAATCACACAATCACAATCACACAATCACGATCACACAATCACGATCACACAATCACGATCACACAGTCAAGATCACACAACCACAATCACACAATCACAATCCCACAATCACACAATCACACAGTCACAATCCCACAATCACGATCACACAATCACGATCACACAATTACAATCACACAATCACAATCACACAATCACACTGTCACAATCCCACAATCACGATCACATAATCACGATCACACAGTCACGATCACACGATCGCGATCACACAATCACGATCACACTATCACGATCACACAATCACAGTCACAGAATCACAATCACAATCACAATCACAATCACAATCACAATCACAATCACAATCACAATCACAATCACAATCACACTCACAATCACAATCACAATCACAATCACAATCACAATCACAATCACAATCACAATCACAATCACAATCACAATCACAATCACAATCACAATCACAATCACAATCACAATCACAATCACAATCACAATCACAATCACAATCACAATCACACAATCACATCACACAATCACGATCACACAATCACGATCACACAATCACGATCACACAATCACGATCACACAATCACGATCACACAATCACGATCACACAATCACGATCACACAATCACGATCACACAAACACGATCACACAATCACGATCACACAATCACGATCACACAATCACACTCACACAATCACGATCACACACTCCCAATCACACAATCACAATCACACAATCACAATCACACAATCACGATCACACAATCACGATCACACAATCACGATCACACAATCACGATCACACAATCACGATCACACTATCACGATCACACAATCACGGTCACACAATCACGATCACACAATCACGATCACACAATCACTATCACAAAATCACAATCACACAGACACAAAATCACAATCACAATCAGACAATCACAAACACACAATCACGATCACACAATCACGATCACACAATCACAAACACACAGTCGCGATCACACGATCACGATCACACGATCACGATCACACAATCACAATCACACAATCAAGGTCACACAATGACGATCACACCATCACCATCACACAATCACGACCACACAATCACGATCACACAATCGCGATCACACAATCACGATCACAATGTCGCAATCACACAGTCACACAATCACAATCACAATAACAATCACAATCACAATCACAATCACAATCATGATCACACAATCACAATCACACAGTCACACAATCACAATCACAATCACAATCACAATCACAATCACAATCACAATCACAATCACAATCACAATCACAATCACAATCACAATCACAATCACAATCACAATCACAATCACAATCACAATCACAATCACAATCACAATCACAATCACAATCACAATCACAATCACAATCACAATCACAATCACAATCACAATCACAATCACAATCACAATCACAATCACGATCACACAATCACAATCACAATCACGATCACACATTCACGATCACACAACCACGATCACACAATCACGATCACACAATCACGATCACACCATCACGATCACACAATCACGATCACACAATCACGATCACACAATCACGATCACACAATCACGATCACACAATCACGATCACACAATCACGATCACACAATCACGATCACGCAGTCACACGATCACAATCACAATCACAATCACAGTCACAATCACAATCACAATCACACAATCACACAATCACACAATCACAATCCCACAATCACAATCACACAATCACAGTCACACAATCACAATCACACAATCACAATCACACAATCACAATCACACAATCACGATCACACAATCACAATCACACAATCACAATCACACAATCACAATCACACAATCACAATCACACAATCACAATCACACAATCACAATCGCACAATCACAATCACACAATCACAATCACACAATCACAATCACACAATCACAATCACACAATCACGATCACACAATCACAATCACGCAGTCACACTATCACAATCCCAATGACAATCACAATCACAATCACACAATCACACAATCACAATCCCACAATCACAATCACACAATCACAGTCACACAATCACAATCACACAATCACACAGTCACAATCCCACAATCACGATCACACAATCACAATCGCACAGTCACGATCACACAATCACAATCACACAATCACAATCACACAATCACAGTCACACAATCACAGTCACACAATCACAATCACACAATCACAATTACACAAACACGATCACACAATCACGATCACACAATCACGATCACACAATCACAATCACACAATCACAATCACACAATCACGATCACACAATCACAATCACGCAGTCACACAGTCACAATCCCACAATCACGATCACACAATCACGATCGCACAGTCACGATCACACGATCACGATCACACAATCACAATCACACAATCACAATCACACAATCACGATCACACAATCACCATCACACACTCACCATCACACAATCACGATCACACAATCACGATCACACAATCACGATCACACTATCACGATCACACAATCACAGTCACACAATCACAATCACACAATCACAATCACAATCACGATCACACAGTCACGATCACACGATCACGATCACACGATCACGATCACACAATCACGATCACACAATCACGATCACACAATCGCTATCACACAATCGCTATCACACAATCACAATCACACAATCACGATCACAGAATCACCATCACACAATCACGATCACACAATCACGATCACAATATCACAATCACACAGTCACACAATCACAATCACAATCACAATCACAATCACGATCACAGAATCACAATCACACAGTCACACAATCACAATCACAATCACAATCGCAATCACAATCACAATCACAATCACAATCACAATCACAATCACAATCACACTCACAATCACAATCACAATCACAATCACAATCACAATCACAATCACAATCACAATCACAATCACAATCACAATCACAATCACAATCACACTATCACATCACACAATCACGATCACACAATCACGATCACACAATCACGATCACACAATCACGATCACACAATCACGATCACACAATCACGATCACACAATCACGATCACACAATCACGATCACACAATCACGATCACACAATCACGATCACACAATCACGATCACACAATCACGATCACACAATCACGATCACACAAACACGATCACACAATCACGATCACACAATCACGATCACACAATCACAGTCACACAATCACGATCACACACTCCCAATCACACAATCACAATCACACAATCACAATCACACAATCACGATCACACAATCACGATCACACAATCACGATCACACAATCACGATCACACAATCAGGATCACACTATCACGATCACACAATCACGGTCACACAATCACGATCACACAATCACTATCACAAAATCACAATCACACAGACACACAATCACAATCACAATCAGACAATCACAAACACACAATCACGATCACACAATCACGATCACACAATCACAAACACACAGTCGCGATCACACGATCACGATCACACGATCACGATCACACAATCACAATCACACAATCAAGGTCACACAATGACGATCACACCATCACCATTACACAATCACGACCACACAATCACGATCACACAATCGCGATCACACAATCACGATCACAATGTCGCAATCACACAGTCACACAATCACAATCACAATAACAATCACAATCACAATCACAATCACAATCACAATCACAATCACAATCACAATCACAATCACAATCACAATCACAATCACAATCACAATCACAATCACAATCACAATCACAATCACAATCACAATCACAATCACAATCACAATCACAATCACAATCACAATCACAATCACAATCGCAATCGCAATCACAATCGCAATCGCAATCACAATCACAATCACAATCACAATCACAATCACAATCACAATCACAATCACAATCACAATCACAATCACAATCACGATCACACAATCACGATCGCACAGTCACGATCACACGATCACGATCACACAATCACGATCACACAATCACGTTCACACAATCACAAACACACAGTCGCGATCACTCGATCACGATCACACAATCACGATCACACAGTCACGATCACACAATCACAATCACACAATCACAATATCACAATCGCAATCACACAATCACAATAACACAATCAGACAATCACACAATCACACAATCACACAATCACACAATCACGATCAGACTATCACGATCACACAATCACGATCACACAATCACGATCACACTATCACGATCAGACAATCACAGTCACACAATCACAATCACACAATCAAAATCACAATCACGATCACACAGTCACGATCACACCATCACGATCACACGATCACGATCACACAATCACAATCACACAATCGTTATCACACAATCACGATCACACAATCACGATCACACAGTCAAGATCACACAACCACAATCACACAATCACAATCCCACAATCACACAATCACACAGTCACAATCCCACAATCACGGTCACACAATCACGATCACACAATCACAATCACACAATCACAATCACACAATCACACTGTCACAATCCCACAATCACGACCACATAATCACGATCACACACTCACGATCACACGATCGCGATCACACAATAACAATCACACAATCACAATCACACAATCACGAGCACACAATCACGATCACACAATCACCATCACACAATCACGATCACACAATCGCGATCACACAATCACGATCACACTATCACGATCACACAATCACAGTCACAGAATCACAATCACACAATCACAATCACAATCACGATCACACAGTCACAATCACACAATCAGAGTCACACAATCACACTCACAACACCACAATCACACAATCACACAGCCACAATCCCACCATCACGATCACACAATCACGACCACACATTCACGGTCACAAAATCACAATCACACAATCACAATCACACAATCACAATCACACAATCAAAATCACACAATCACAATCACACAATCAAGGTCACACAATGACGATCACACAATCACCATCACACAATCACGATCACACAATCACAATCACACAATCACGATCACACAATCACGATCACTCAATCACAATCACACAATCACAAACACACAGTTGCGATCACACGATCACGATCACACGATCACGATCACACGATCACGATCACACAATCACAATCACACAATCAACGCCACACAATGACGATCACACAATCACCATCACACAATCTCGACCACACAATCACGATCACACAATCACGATCACACAATCACGTTCACACAATCACAAACACACAGTCCCGACCACTCGATCACGATCACACAATCACGATCACACAGTCACGATCACACAATCACAATCACACAATCACAATATCACAATCGCAATCACACAATCACAATAACACAATCAGACAATCACACAATCACACAATCACACAATCACACAATCACGATCACACAATCATGATCACACAATCACGATCACACAACCACGATCACACAATCACGATCACACAATCACGATCACACAATCACCATCACACAATCACCATCACACAATCACAATCACACAATCAAGGTCACACAATGACGATCACACAATCACCATCACACAATCACGACCACTCAATCACGATCACACAATCACGTGCACACAATCACAAACACACAGTCCCGACCACTCGATCACGATCACACAATCACGATCACACAGTCACGATCACACAATCACAATCACACAATCACAATATCACAATCGCAATCACACAATCACAATAACACAATCAGACAATCACACAATCACACAATCACACAATCACACAATCACGATCACACAATCACGATCACACAATCACCATCACACAATCACCATCACACAATCACAATCACACAATCAAGGTCACACAATGACGATCACACAATCACCATCACACAATCACGACCACTCAATCACGATCACACAATCACGTTCACACAATCACAAACACAGAGTCGCGATCACACGATCACGATCACGCAATCACGATCTCACAGTCACGATCACACAATCACGATCACACAGTCACGATCACACAATCAGAATCACACAATCACAATCACACAACCACAATCACACAATCACACAGTCACAATCCCACAATCACGATCACACAATCACGACCACACAGTCATGATCACACAATCACAATCATACAGTCACAATCACACAATCACATTAACACAATCAAAATCACACAATCACAATCACACCATCAAGGTCACACAATAACGATCACACAATCACCATCACACAATCACGATCACACAATCACAGTCACACAATCACGATCACACAATCACGATCACTCAATCACAATCACACAATTACAAACACACAGTCGCGATCACACGATCACGATCACACGACCACGATCACACGATCACGATCACACAATCACAATCACACAATCAAGGCCACACAATGACGATCACACAATCACCTTCACACAATCTCGACCACACAATCACGATCACACAATCACGGTCACACAATCACGTTCACACAATCACAAACACACAGTCGCGATCACTCGATCACGATCACACAATCACGATCACACAGTCACGATCACACAATCACAATCGCACAATCACGATCACACAATCACGATCACACAATCACGATCACACAATCACGATCACACAATCACCATCACACAATCACGATCACACAATCACGATCACACAATCACAATCACACAATCACCATCACACAATCACAATCACACAATCAAGGTCACACAATGACGATCACACAATAACCATCACACAACCACGACCACACAATCACGATCACACAATCACGCTCACGCAATCACGATCACACAATCACGACCACACAATCACGATCACACTATCACGATCACACAATCACAGTCACACAATCTCGATCACACAATCACGATCACACAATCACGATCACACAATCACCATCACACAATCACAATCACAATCACGATCACACAGTCACGAACACACCATCACGATCACACAATCAAGGTCACACAATGACGATCACACAATCACTATCACACAATCACGATCACTCAATCACAATCACACAATCACAAACACACAGTCGCGATCACACGATCACGATCGCACGACCACGATCACACGATCACGATCACACAATCACAATCACACAATCAAGGCCACACAATGACGATCACACAATCACCATCACACAATCTCGACCACACAATCACGATCACACAATCACGATCACACAATCACGTTCACACAATCACAAACACACAGTCGCGATCACTCGATCACGATCACACAATCACAATCACACAGTCACGATCACACAATCACAATCGCACAATCACGATCACACAATCACGATCACACAATCACGATCACACAATCACAAACACACAGTCGCGATCACACGATCACGATCACACGATCACGATCACACAATCACAATCACACAATCAAGGTCACACAATGACGATCACACCATCACCATCACACAATCACGACCACACAATCACGATCACACAATCGCGATCACACAATCACGATCACAATGTCGCAATCACACAGTCACACAATCACAATCACAATAACAATCACAATCACAATCACAATCACAATCACAATCACAATCACAATCACAATCACAATCACAATCACAATCACAATCACAATCACAATCACAATCACAATCACAATCACAATCACAATCACAATCACAATCACAATCACAATCACAATCACAATCACAATCACAATCACAATCACAATCACAATCACAATCACAATCGCAATCGCAATCACAATCACAATCACAATCACAATCACAATCACAATCACAATCACGATCACACAATCACGATCGCACAGTCACGATCACACGATCACGATCACACAATCACGATCACACAATCACGTTCACACAATCACAAACACACAGTCGCGATCACTCGATCACGATCACACAATCACGATCACACAGTCACGATCACACAATCACAATCACACAATCACAATATCACAATCGCAATCACACAATCACAATAACACAATCAGACAATCACACAATCACACAATCGCACAATCACACAATCACGATCAGACTATCACGATCACACAATCACAATCACACAATCACGATCACACAATCACGATCACACTATCACGATCAGACAATCACAGTCACACAATCACAATCACACAATCAAAATCACAATCACGATCACACAGTCACGATCACACCATCACGATCACACGATCACGATCACACAATCACAATCACACAATCGTTATCACACAATCACGATCACACAATCACGATCACACAGTCAAGATCACACAACCACAATCACACAATCACAATCCCACAATCACACAATCACACAGTCACAATCCCACAATCACGGTCACACAATCACGATCACACAATCACAATCACACAATCACAATCACACAATCACACTGTCACAATCCCACAATCACGACCACATAATCACGATCACACACTCACGATCACACGATCGCGATCACACAATAACAATCACACAATCACAATCACACAATCACGAGCACACAATCACGATCACACAATCACCATCACACAATCACGATCACACAATCGCGATCACACAATCACGATCACACTATCACGATCACACAATCACAGTCACCGAATCACAATCACACAATCACAATCACAATCACGATCACACAGTCACAATCACACAATCAGAGTCACACAATCACACTCACAACACCACAATCACACAATCACACAGCCACAATCCCACCATCACGATCACACAATCACGACCACACATTCACGGTCACAAAATCACAATCACACAATCACAATCACACAATCACAATCACACAATCAAAATCACACAATCACAATCACACAATCAAGGTCACACAATGACGATCACACAATCACCATCACACAATCACGATCACACAATCACAATCACACAATCACGATCACACAATCACGATCACTCAATCACAATCACACAATCACAAACACACAGTTGCGATCACACGATCACGATCACACGATCACGATCACACGATCACGATCACACAATCACAATCACACAATCAACGCCACACAATGACGATCACACAATCACCATCACACAATCTCGACCACACAATCACGATCACACAATCACGATCACACAATCACGTTCACACAATCACAAACACACAGTCCCGACCACTCGATCACGATCACACAATCACGATCACACAGTCACGATCACACAATCACAATCACACAATCACAATATCACAATCGCAATCACACAATCACAATAACACAATCAGACAATCACACAATCACACAATCACACAATCACACAATCACGATCACACAATCATGATCACACAATCACGATCACACAACCACGATCACACAATCACGATCACACAATCACGATCACACAATCACCATCACACAATCACCATCACACAATCACAATCACACAATCAAGGTCACACAATGACGATCACACAATCACCATCACACAATCACGACCACTCAATCACGATCACACAATCACGTGCACACAATCACAAACACACAGTCCCGACCACTCGATCACGATCACACAATCACGATCACACAGTCACGATCACACAATCACAATCACACAATCACAATATCACAATCGCAATCACACAATCACAATAACACAATCAGACAATCACACAATCACACAATCACACAATCACACAATCACACAATCACGATCACACAATCATGATCACACAATCACGATCACACAACCACGATCACACAATCACGATCACACAATCACGATCACACAATCACCATCACACAATCACCATCACACAATCACAATCACACAATCAAGGTCACACAATGACGATCACACAATCACCATCACACAATCACGACCACTCAATCACGATCACACAATCACGTTCACACAATCACAAACACAGAGTCGCGATCACACGATCACGATCACGCAATCACGATCTCACAGTCACGATCACACAATCACGATCACACAGTCACGATCACACAATCAGAATCACACAATCACAATCACACAACCACAATCACACAATCACACAGTCACAATCCCACAATCACGATCACACAATCACGACCACACAGTCATGATCACACAATCACAATCATACAGTCACAATCACACAATCACATTAACACAATCAAAATCACACAATCACAATCACACCATCAAGGTCACACAATGACGATCACACAATCACCATCACACAATCACGATCACACAATCACAGTCACACAATCACGATCACACAATCACGATCACTCAATCACAATCACACAATTACAAACACACAGTCGCGATCACACGATCACGATCACACGACCACGATCACACGATCACGATCACACAATCACAATCACACAATCAAGGCCACACAATGACGATCACACAATCACCTTCACACAATCTCGACCACACAATCACGATCACACAATCACGATCACACAATCACGTTCACACAATCACAAACACACAGTCGCGATCACTCGATCACGATCACACAATCACGATCACACAGTCACGATCACACAATCACAATCGCACAATCACGATCACACAATCACGATCACACAATCACGATCACACAATCACGATCACACAATCACCATCACACAATCACGATCACACAATCACGATCACACAATCACAATCACACAATCACCATCACACAATCACAATCACACAATCAAGGTCACACAATGACGATCACACAATAACCATCACACAACCACGACCACACAATCACGATCACACAATCACGCTCACGCAATCACGATCACACAATCACGACCACACAATCACGATCACACTATCACGATCACACAATCACAGTCACACAATCTCGATCACACAATCACGATCACACAATCACGATCACACAATCACCATCACACAATCACAATCACAATCACGATCACACAGTCACGAACACACCATCACGATCACACAATCAAGGTCACACAATGACGATCACACAATCACCATCACACAATCACGATCACTCAATCACAATCACACAATCACAAACACACAGTCGCGATCACACGATCACGATCGCACGACCACGATCACACGATCACGATCACACAATCACAATCACACAATCAAGGCCACACAATGACGATCACACAATCACCATCACACAATCTCGACCACACAATCACGATCACACAATCACGATCACACAATCACGTTCACACAATCACAAACACACAGTCGCGATCACTCGATCACGATCACACAATCACAATCACACAGTCACGATCACACAATCACAATCGCACAATCACGATCACACAATCACGATCACACAATCACGGTCACACAATCACGATCACACAATCACCATCACACAATCACGATCACACAATCACGATCACACAATCAGGATCACACAATCACCATCACACAATCACAATCACACAATCAAGGTCACACAATGACGATCACACAATCACCATCACACAACCACGACCACACAATCACGATCACACAATCACGCTCACGCAATCACGATCACACAATCACGACCACACAATCACGATCACACAATCACGATCACACAATCACGATCACACAATCACAAACACACAGTCGCGATCACACTATCACGATCACACAATCACAGTCACACAATCACAATCACACAATCACAATCACAATCACGATCACACAATCACGCTCACGCAATCACGATCACACAATCACGACCACACAATCACGATCACACAATCACGATCACACAATCACAAACACACAGTCGCGATCACACTATCACGATCACACAATCACAGTCACACAATCACAATCACACAATCACAATCACAATCACGATCACACAGTCACGAACACACCATCACGATCACACAATCAAGGTCACACAATGACGATCACACAATCACCATCACACAATCACGATCACTCAATCACAATCACACAATCACAAACACACAGTCGCGATCACACGATCACGATCGCACGACCACGATCACACGATCACGATCACACAATCACAATCACACAATCAAGGCCACACAATGACGATCACACAATCACCATCACACAATCTCGACCACACAATCACGATCACACAATCACGATCACACAATCACGTTCACACAATCACAAACACACAGTCGCGATCACTCGACCACGATCACACAATCACGATCACACAGTCACGATCACACAATCACAATCGCACAATCACGATCACACAATCACGATCACACAATCACGATCACACAATCACGATCACACAATCACCATCACACAATCACGATCACACAATCACGATCACACAATCACGATCACACAATCACCATCACACAATCACAATCACACAATCAAGGTCACACAATGACGATCACACCATCACCATCACACAATCACGACCACACAATCACGATCACACAATCACGATCACACAATCACGATCACACAATCACAATCACACAGTCACTATCACACAATCACAATCACACAATCACAATATCACAATCGCAATCACACAATCACCATCCCACAGTCACGATCACACAATCACGATCACACAATCACGATCACACAATCACAATCACGCAATCACAATCACACAATCGCAATCACACAATCACAATCATACAATCACAATCTCACAATCACAATCACACAATCACTATCACACAATCACAATCACACAATCACAATCACACAATCACAATCACACAATCACAATCACACAATCACAATCACACAATCACAATCACACAATCAAAATCACACAATCACAATCACACAATCAAGGTCACACAATGACGATCACACAATCACCATCACACAATCACGATCACACAATCACAATAACACAATCACGATCACACAATCACGATCACTCAATCACAATCACACAATCACAAACACACAGTCACGATCACACGATCACGATCACACAAAAACAATGACACAATCACAATCACACAATCACGAGCACACAATCACGATCACACAATCACGATCACACAATCACGATCACACAATCACGATCACACAATCACGATCACACAATCACAATCACACAATCACAATAACACAATCAGACAAACACACAGTCACACAATCACGATCACACAATCACGATCACACAATCACGATCACACAATCACGATCACACAGCCGCGATCACACAATCACGATCACACAATCACGATCACACAATCACGGTCACACAATCACAAACACAGAGTCGCGACCACACGATCACGATCACACAACCACGATCACACAGTCACGATCACACAATCACGATCACACAGTCACGATCACACAATCAGAGTCACACAATCACAATCACACAACCACAATCACACAATCACACAGTCACAATCCCACAATCACGACCACACAGTCACGATCACACAATCACAATCATACAATCACAATCACACAATCACATTAACACAATCAGACAATCACACAGTCACACAATCACGATCACACAATCACGATCACACAATCACGATCACACAATCACGATCACACAATCACGATCACACAATCGTTATCACACAATCACGATCACACAATCACGATCACACAATCACAATCACACAATCACAATCACACAATCAAGGTCACACAATGACGATCACACAATTACCATCACACAATCACGATCACACAATCACAATCACACAATCACGATCACGCAATCACGATCACACAATCACGATCACACAAACACGATCACACGATCACAATCACACAATCACAAACACACAGTCGCGATCACACGATCACGATCACACGATCACGATCACACGACCGCGATCACACGATCACGATCACACGATCACGATCACACGATCACGATCACACAATCACAATCACACAAACAAGGTCACACAATGACGATCACACCATCACCATCACACAATCACGACCACACAATCACGATCACACAATCACGATCACACAATCACGTTCACACAATCACAAACACACAGTCGCGATCACTCGATCACGATCACACAATCACGATCACACAGTCACTATCACACAATCACAATCACACAATCACAATATCACAATCGCAATCACACAATCACAATAACACAATCAGACAATCACACAATCACACAATCACACAATCACACAATCACACAATCACACAATCACGATCACACAATCACAATCACACAATCACAATCACACAGTCAAAATAACACAATCACAATCACACAATCAAGGTCACACAATGACGATCACACAATCACTATCACACAATCACGGTCACACAATCACGATCACACAATCACGATCACTCAATCACAATCACAATCACACAATCACAAACACACAGTCGCGATCACACGATCACGATCACACGATCACGATCACACAATCACAATCACACAATCAAGGCCACACAATGACGATCACACAATCACCATCACACAATCTCGACCACACTATCACGATCACACAATCACGTTCACACAATCACAAACACACAGTCGCGATCACACGATCACGATCACACAATCACGATCACACAGTCACGATCACACAATCACAATCACACAATCACGATCACACAATCACCATCACACAATCACGATCACACAATCACAATCACACAATGACGATCACACCATCACCATCACACAATCACGACCACACAATCACGATCACACAATCACGATCACACAATCACGTTCACACAATCACAAACACACAGTCGCGATCACTCGATCACGATCACACAATCACGATCACACAGTCACGATCACACAATCACAATCACACAATCACAATGTCACAATCGCAATCACACAATCACAATAACACAATCAGACAATCACACAATCACACAATCACGCAATCACGATCACACAATCACCATCACACAATCACAATCACACAATCAAGGTCACACAATGACGATCACACAATCACCATCACACAATCACGATCACACAATCACGATCACACAATCACGATCACACAATCACGTTCACACAATCACAAACACACAGTCGCGATCACACGATCACGATCACACAATCACGATCACACAGTCACGATCACACAATCACAATCACACAATCACGATCACACAATCACCATCACACAATCACGATCACACAATCACGATCACACAATCACGATCACACAATCACGATCACACAATCACAGTCACACAATCACAATCACACAGTCACAACCACAATCACGATCACACAGTCACGATCACACCATCACGATCACACGATCACGATCACACAATCACAATCACACAATCGTTATCACACAATCACGATCACACAATCACGATCACACAATCACGGTCACACAATCACAAACACAGAGTCGCGACCACACGATCACGATCACACAACCACGATCACACAGTCACGATCACACAATCACGATCACACAGTCACGATCACACAATCAGAGTCACACAATCACAATCACACAACCACAATCACACAATCACACAGTCACAATCCCACAATCACGACCACACAGTCACGATCACACAATCACAATCATACAATCACAATCACACAATCACATTAACACAGTCACACAATCACGATCACACAATCACGATCACACAATCACGATCACACAATCACGATCACACAATCGTTATCACACAATCACGATCACACAATCACGATCACACAATCACAATCACACAATCACAATCACACAATCAAGGTCACACAATGACGATCTCACAATTACCATCACACAATCACGATCACACAATCACAATCACACAATCACGATCACGCAATCACGATCACACAATCACGATCACACAAACACGATCACACGATCACAATCACACAATCACAAACACACAGTCGCGATCACACGATCACGATCACACGATCACGATCACACGACCGCGATCACACGATCACGATCACACGATCACGATCACACGATCACGATCACACAATCACAATCACACAATCAAGGTCACACAATGACGATCACACCATCACCATCACACAATCACGACCACACAATCACGATCACACAATCACGATCACACAATCACGTTCACACAATCACAAACACACAGTCGCGATCACTCGATCACGATCACACAATCACGATCACACAGTCACTATCACACAATCACAATCACACAATCACAATATCACAATCGCAATCACACAATCACAATAACACAATCAGACAATCACACAATCACACAATCACACAATCACGATCACACAATCACGATCACACAATCACGATCACACAATCACGTTCACACAATCACAAACACACAGTCCCGACCACTCGATCACGATCACACAATCACGATCACACAGTCACGATCACACAATCACAATCACACAATCACAATATCACAATCGCAATCACACAATCACAATAACACAATCAGACAATCACACAATCACACAATCACACAATCACACAATCACACAATCACACAATCACGATCACACAATCACAATCACACAATCACAATCACACAGACAAAATCACACAATCACAATCACACAATCAAGGTCACACAATGACGATCACACAATCACTATCACACAATCACGGTCACACAATCACGATCACACAATCACGATCACTCAATCACAATCACAATCACACAATCACAAACACACAGTCGCGATCACACGATCACGATCACACGATCACGATCACACGATCACGATCACACAATCACAATCACACAATCAAGGCCACACAATGACGATCACACAATCACCATCACACAATCTCGACCACACTATCACGATCACACAATCACGTTCACACAATCACAAACACACAGTCGCGATCACACGATCACGATCACACAATCACGATCACACAGTCACGATCACACAATCACAATCACACAATCACGATCACACAATCACCATCACACAATCACGATCACACAATCACAATCACACAATGACGATCACACCATCACCATCACACAATCACGACCACACAATCACGATCACACAATCACGATCACACAATCACGTTCACACAATCACAAACACACAGTCGCGATCACTCGATCACGATCACACAATCACGATCACACAATCACGATCACTCAATCACAATCACACAATCACAAACACACAGTGGCGATCACACGATCACGATCACACGATCACGGTCACACGATCACGATCACACAATCACAATCAGACAATCGTTATCACACAATCACGATCACACAATCACGATCACACAATCACAATCACACAATCACAATCACACAATCAAGGTCACACAATGACGATCACACAATCACAATCCCACAATCGCGATCACACGATCACGATCACACTATCACGATCACACAATCACGATCACACAATCACTATCACACAATCACGATCACACAGTCACCATCACACAATCACATACACACAATCACGATCACACACTCACGATCACACAATCACGATCACACAATTACGATCACACAAACACAATCACGCAGTCACACTATCACAATCACAATCACAATCACAATCACAATCACAATCACAATCACAATCACAATCACAATCACAATCACAATCACAATCACAATCACAATCACACAATCACACAATCACAATCCCACAATCACAATCACACAATCACAGTCACACAATCACAATCACACAATCACACAGTCACAATCCCACAATCACGATCACACAATCACGATCGCACAGTCACGATCACACGATCACGATCACACAATCACAATCACACAATCACAATCACACAATCACGATCACACAGTCACCATCACACAATCACCATCACACAATCACGATCACACAATCAAGGTCACACAATGACGATCACACAATCACCATCACACAATCACGATCACACAATCACAATCACACAATCACGATCACACAATCACAATCACACAATCAAGGTCACACAATGACGATCACACCATCACCATCACACAATCAGGACCACACAATCACGATCACACAATCACAAACACACAGTCGCGATCACTCGATCACGATCACACAATCACGATCACACAGTCACTATCACACAATCACAATCACACAATCACAATATCACAATCGCAATCACACAATCACCATCACACAATCACGATCACACAATCACGATCACACAATCACGATCACACAATCACAATCACGCAATCACAATCACACAATCGCAATCATACAATCACAATCATACAATCACAATCTCACAATCACAATCACACAATCACAATCACACAATCACAATCACACAATCACAATCACACAATCACAATCCTACAATCACAATCCCACAATCACAATCACACAACCACAATCGCACAATCACGCAGTCACAATCCCACAATCACGATCACACAATCACGATCACACAATCACAATCACACAATCACAATCACACAATCACACTGTCACAATCCCACAATCACGATCACACAATCACGATCACACAATCACGATCACACAATCACAAACACACAGTCGCGATCACTCGATCACGATCACACAATCACGATCACACAGTCACTATCACACAATCACAATCACACAATCACAATATCACAATCGCAATCACACAATCACCATCACACAATCACGATCACACAATCACGATCACACAATAACGATCACACAATCACAATCACGCAATCACAATCACACAATCGCAATCATACAATCACAATCATACAATCACAATCTCACAATCACAATCACACAATCACGATCACACAATCACGATCACACAATCACGATCACACAATCACGATCACACAATCACAATCACACAATCACACACACACAATCAAAATCACACAATCACAATCACATAATCAAGGTCACACAATGACGATCACACAATCACCATCACACAATCACGATCACACAATCACAATCACACAATCACGATCACACAATCACGATCACTCAATCACAATCACACAATCACAAACACACAGTCGCGATCACACGATCACGATCACACGATCACGATCACACGATCACGATCACACAATCACAATCACACAATCAACGCCACACAATGACGATCACACACTCACCATCACACAATCTCGACCACACAATCACGTACACACAATCACGTTCACACAATCAACGCCACACAATGACGATCACACACTCACCATCACACAATCTCGACCACACAATCACGTACACACAATCACGTTCACACAATCAACGCCACACAATGACGATCACACAATCACCATCACACAATCTCGACCACACAATCACGATCACACAATCACGATCACACAATCACGATCACACAATCACGTTCACACAATCACAAACACACAGTCCCGATCACTCGATCACGATCACACAATCACGATCACACAATCACGATCACACAATCACAATCACACAATCACGATCATACAATCACGTTCACACAATAACAAACACACAGTCGCGATCACTCGATCACGATCACACAATCACGATCACATAATCACGATCACACAATCACGATCGCACGATCACGATCACACGATCACGATCACACAATCACAATCACACAATCAAGGTCACACAATGACGATCACACCATCACCATCACACAACCACGACCACACAATCACGATCACACAATCACGATCACACAATCACGATCACACAATCACGATCACACGATCACGATCACATCATCACGATCACACAATCACAATCACACAATCAAGGTCACACAATCAAGGTCACACAATGACGATCACACAATCACCATCACACAATCACGATCACACAATCACAAACACACAGTCCCGATCACTCGATCACGATCACACAATCACGATCACACAGTCACTATCACACAATCACAATCACACAATCACAATATCACAATCGCAATCACACAATCACAATAACACAATCAGACAATCACACAATCACACAATCACACAATCACACAATCACGATCACACAATCATGATCACACAATCACGATCACACAATAACGATCACACAATCACGATCACACAATCAGAATCACACAATCAAGGTCACACAATGACGATCACACAATCACCATCACACAATCACGATCACACAATCACGATCACACAATCACGATCACACAATCACAAACACACAGTCGCGATCACACGATCACGATCACACAATCACGATCACACAGTCACGATCACACAATCACAATCACACAATCACGATCACACAATCACAATCACAATCACGATCACACAGTCACGATCACACCATCACGATCACACAATCACCATCACACAATCACGATCACACAATCACAATCACACAATGACGATCACACCATCACCATCACACAATCACGACCACACAATCACGATCACACAATCACGATCACACAATCACGTTCACACAATAACAAACACACAGTCGCGATCACTCGATCACAATCACACAATCATGATCACACAGTCACGATCACACAATCACAATCACACAATCACAATCACACAATCACAATGTCACAATCGCAATCACACAATCACAATAACACAATCAGACAATCACACAATCACACAATCACACAATCACGATCACACAATCATGATCACACAATCACGATCACACAATCACGATCACACAATCACGATCACACAATCACGATCACACAATCACCATCACACAATCACGATCACTCAATCACAATCACACAATCACGATCACTCAATCACAATCACACAATCACAAACACACAGTCGCGATCACACGATCACGTTCACACGATCACGATCACACGATCACGATCACACAATCACAATCACACAATCAACGCCACACAATGACGATCACACAATCACCATCACACAATCTCGACAACACAATCACGATCACACAATCACGATCACACAATCACGTTCACACACTCACAAACACACAGTCCCGACCACTCGATCACGATCACACAATCACGATCACACAGTCACGATCACACAATCACAATCACACAATCACAATATCACAATCGCAATCACACAATCACAATAACACAATCAGACAATCACACAATCACACAATCACACAATCACACAATCACGATCACACAATCATGATCACACAATCACGATCACACAATCACGATCACACAATCACGATCACACAATCACGATCACACAATCAAGGTCACACAATGACGATCACACAATCTCCATCACACAATCACGACCACTCAATCACGATCACACAATCACGTTCACACAATCACAAACACAGAGTCGCGATCACACGATCACGATCACACAATCACGATCACACAGTCACAATCACACAATCACAATCACACAATCAAAATCACACAATCACAATCACACCATCAAGGTCACACAATGACGATCACACAATCACCATCACACAATCACGATCACACAATCACAATCACACAATCACGATCACACAATCACGATCACTCAATCACAATCAGACAATCACGAACACACAGTCGCGATCACACGATCACGATCGCACGACCACGATCACACGATCACGATCACACAATCACAATCACACAATCAAGGCCACACAATGACGATCACACAATCACCATCACACAATCTCGACCACACAATCACGATCACACAATCACGATCACACAATCACGTTCACACAATCACAAACACACAGTCGCGATCACTCGATCACGATCACACAATCACGATCACACAGTCACGATCACACAATCACAATCGCACAATCACGATCACACAATCACGATCACACAATCACGATCACACAATCACCATCACACAATCACGATCACACAATCACGATCACACAATCACCATCACACAATCACAATCACACAATCAAGGTCACACAATGACGATCACACAATCACCATCACACAATCACGACCACACAATCACGATCACACAATCACGATCACACAATCACAAACACACAGTCGCGATCACACTATCACGATCACACAATCTCAGTCACACAATCACAATCACACAATCACACAATCACAATCACAATCACGATCACACAGTCACGAACACACCATCACTA
This sequence comes from Megachile rotundata, assembly GCF_050947335.1. Lineage (NCBI taxonomy): Eukaryota > Metazoa > Arthropoda > Insecta > Hymenoptera > Megachilidae > Megachile > Megachile rotundata. Next base: position 1,590,804 of record NC_134993.1, read on the forward strand.
TCACACAATCAAGGTCACACAATGACGATCACACAATCACCATCACACAATCACGATCAGACAATCACAATCACACAATCACGATCACACAATCACGATCACACAATCACAATCACACAATCACAAACACACAGTCGCGATCACTCGATCACGATCACACGATCACGATCACACGATCACGATCACACAATCACAATCACACAATCAAGGTCACACAATGACGATCACACCATCACCATCACACAATCACGACCACACAATCACGATCACACAATCACAATCACACAATCACAATATCACAATCACAATCACACAATCACAATATCACAATCAGACAATCCCACAATCACACAATCACACAGTCACAATCCCACAATCACGATCACACAATCATGATCACACAATCACAATCACACAATCACAATCACACAATCACACTGTCACAATCCCACAATCACGATCACATAATCACGATCACACAGTCACGATCACCCGATCACGATCACACAATAACAATCACACAATCACAATCACACAATCACGAGCACACAATCACGATCACACAATCACCATCACACAATCACGATCACACAATCACGATCACACAATCACAATCACACAATCACGATCACACAATCACGATCACACAACCACGACCACACAATCACGATCACACAATCACGATCATACAATCACGTTCACACAATCGCAAACACACAGTCGCGATCACACTATCACGATCACACAATCACAGTCACACAATCACAATCACACAATCACAATCACAATCACGATCACACAGTCACGAACACACCATCACGATCACACAATCAAGGTCACACAATGACGATCACACAATCACCATCACAAAACCACGATCACTCAATCACAATCACACAATCACAAACACACAGTCGCGATCACACGATCACGATCACACAATCACAGTCACACAATCACCATCACACAATCAAGGCCACACAATGACGATCACACAATCACCATCACACAATCACGATCACACAATCACGATCACACAATCAAGGTCACACAATGACGATCACACAATCACCATCACACAATCACGATCAGACAATCACAATCACACAATCACGATCACACAATCACGATCACACAATCACAATCACACAATCAAGGTCACACAATGACGATCACACCATCACCATCACACAATCACGACCACACAATCACGATCACACAATCACGATCACACAATCACGTTCACACAATCACAAACACATTCGCGATCACTCGATCACGATCACACGATCACGATCACACAATCACAATCACACAATCAAGGTCACACAATGACGATCACACCATCACCATCACACAATCACAAACACACAGTCGCGATCACACGATCACGATCACACAACCACGATCACACAGTCACGATCACACAATCACGATCACACAGTCACGATCACACAATCAGAGTCACACAATCACAATCACACAACCACAATCACACAATCACACAGTCACAATCCCACAATCACGACCACACAGTCACGATCACACAATCACAATCATACAATCACAATCACACAATCACATTAACACAATCAGACAATCACACAGTCACACAATCACGATCACACAATCACGATCACACAATCACGATCACACAATCACGATCACACAATCACGATCACACAATCACGATCACACAATCACGATCACACAATCACAATCACACAATCACAATCACACAATCAAAATCACACAATCACAATCACACAATCCAGGTCACACAATGACGATCACACAATCACCATCACACAATCTCCACCACACAACCACGATCACACAATCACGTTCACACAATCACAAACACACAGTCGCGATAACTCGATCACGATCACACAATCACGATCACACAATCACAATCACACAATCAAGGTCACACAATGACGATCACACCATCACCATCACACAATCACGACCACACAAACACGATCACACAAACACGATCACACGATCACAATCACACAATCACAAACACACAGTCGCGATCACACGATCACGATCACACGATCGCGATCACACGATCGCGATCACACGATCGCGATCACACGATCGCGATCACACGATCACGATCACACGATCACGATCACACAATCACAATCACACAATCAAGGTCACACAATGACGATCACACCATCACCATCACACAATCACGACCACACAATCACGATCACACAATCACGATCACACAATCACGATCACACAAACACGATCACACGATCACAATCACACAATCACAAACACACAGTCGCGATCACACGATCACGATCACACGATCACGATCACACGATCACGATCACACGATCACGATCACACAATCACAATCACACAATCACGATCACACAATCACAATCACACAATCACAATCACACAATCACAATCACACAATCACAATCACACAATCACAATCACACAATCACAATCACACAATCACAATCACACAATCACAATCACACAATCACAATCACGATCACACAGTCACGAACACACCATCACGATCACACAATCAAGGTCACACAATGACGATCACACCATCACCATCACACAATCACGACCACACAATCACGATCACACAATCACGATCACACAATCACGTTCACACAATCACAAACACACAGTCGCGATCACTCGATCACGATCACACAATCACGATCACACAATCACGAACACACAATCACGATCACACAATCACAATCACACAATCACAATATCACAATCGCAATCACACAATCACAATATCACAATCAGACAATCACACAATCACGCTCACACTATCACGATCACACAATCACGATCACACAATCACGATCACACAATCACGATCACACAATCACGATCACACAATCACGATCACACAATCACGATCACACAATCACCATCACACAATCACCATCACACAATCACAATCACACAATCAAGGTCACGAAATGACGATCACACAATCACCATCACACAATCACGACCACTCAATCACGATCACACAATCACGATCACACAATCACGATCACACAATCACAATCACACAATCACAATCACACAATCAAAATCACACAATCACAATCACACAATCAAGGTCACACAATGACGATCACACAATCACCATCACACAATCTCGACCACACAATCACGATCACACAATCACGATCACACAATCACGTTCACACAATCACAAACACACAGTCGCGATAACTCGATCACGATCACACAATCACGATCAGACAATCACGATCACTCAATCACAATCACACAATCACAAACACACAGTCGCGATCACACGATCACGATCACACGATCACGATCACACAATCACAATCAGACAATCGTTATCACACAATCACGATCACACAATCACGATCACACAATCACAATCACACAATCACAATCACACAATCAAGGTCACACAATGACGATCACACAATCACCATCACACAATCACGATCACACAATCACAATCACACAATCACGATCACACAATCACGATCACACAATCACGATCACACAAACACGATCACACGATCACAATCACACAATCACAAACACACAGTCGCGATCACACGATCACGATCACACGATCACGATCACACGATCACGATCACACGATCGCGACCACACGATCACGATCGCACGATCACGATCACACGATCACGATCACACAATCACAATCACACAATCAAGGTCACACAATGACGATCACACCATCACCATCACACAACCACGACCACACAATCACGATCACACAATCACGATCACACAATCACGATCACACGATCACGATCACACGATCACGATCACACAATCACAATCACACAATCAAGGTCACACAATGACGATCACACAATCACCATCACACAATCACGATCACACAATCACAAACACACAGTCGCGATCACTCGATCACGATCACACAATCACGATCACACAGTCACTATCACACAATCACAATCACACAATCACAATATCACAATCGCAATCACACAATCACAATAACACAATCAGACAATCACACAATCACACAATCACACAATCACACAATCACGATCACACAATCATGATCACACAATCACGATCACACAATCACGATCACACAATCACGATCACACAATCACAATCACACAATCAAGGTCACACAATGACGATCACACAATCACCATCACACAATCACGATCACACAATCACGATCACACAATCACGATCACACAATCACAAACACACAGTCGCGATCACACGATCACGATCACACAATCACGATCACACAGTCACGATCACACAATCGCAATCACACAATCACGATCACACAATCACAATCACAATCACGATCACACAGTCACGATCACACCATCACGATCACACGATCACCATCACACAATCACGATCACACAATCACAATCACACAATGACGTTCACACCATCACCATCACACAATCACGACCACACAATCACGATCACACAATCACGATCACACAATCACGTTCACACAATAACAAACACACAGTCGCGATCACTCGATCACGATCACACGATCACGATCACACAATCACAATCACACAATCAACGCCACACAATGACGATCACACAATCACCATCACACAATCTCGACAACACAATCACGATCACACAATCACGATCACACAATCACGTTCACACAATCACAAACACACAGTCCCGACCACTCGATCACGATCACACAATCACGATCACACAGTCACGATCACACAATCACAATCACACAATCACAATATCACAATCGCAATCACACAATCACAATAACACAATCAGACAATCACACAATGACACAATCACACAATCACACAATCACACAATCACGATCACACAATCATGATCACACAATCACGATCACACAATCACGATCACACAATCACGATCACACAATCACGATCACACAATCACCATCACACAATCACCATCACACAATCACAATCACACAATCAAGGTCACACAATGACGATCACACAATCTCCATCACACAATCACGACCACTCAATCACGATCACACAATCACGTTCACACAATCACAAACACAGAGTCGCGATCACACGATCACGATCACACAATCACGATCACACAGTCACGATCACACAATCACGATCACACAATCTCGACCACACAATCACGATCACACAATCACGTTCACACAATCACAAACACACAGTCGCGATCACTCGATCACGATCACACAATCACGATCACACAATCACAATCACACAATCAAGGTCACACAATGACGATCACACCATCACCATCACACAATCACGACCACACAATCACGATCACACAAACACGATCACACGATCACAATCACACAATCACAAACACACAGTCGCGATCACACGATCACGATCACACGATCACGATCACACGATCACGATCACACGATCGCGATCACACGATCACGATCACACGATCACGATCACACGATCACGATCACACAATCACAATCACACAATCAAGGTCACACAATGACGATCACACCATCACCATCACACAATCACGACCACACAATCACGATCACACAATCACGATCACACAATCACGATCACACAAACACGATCACACGATCACAATCACACAATCACAAACACACAGTCGCGATCACACGATCACGATCACACGATCACGATCACACGATCACGATCACACGACCACGATCACACAATCACAATCACACAATCGTTACCACACAATCACGATCACACAATCACCATCACACAATCAAGGCCACACAATGACGATCACACAATCACCATCACACAATCACAATCACACAATCACGATCACACAATCACGATCACACAATCACGATCACACAATCACGATCACACAATCACGATCACACAATCACGATCACACAATCACGATCACACAATCACGATCACACAATCACGATCACACAATCACGATCACACAATCACGATCACACAATCACGATCACACAATCACGATCACACAATCACGATCACACAATCACGATCACACAATCACGATCACACAATCACGATCACACAATCACGATCACACAATCACGATCACACAATCACAATCACACACAATCACAATATCACAATCGCAATCACACAATCACAATATCACAATCAGACAATCACACAATCACACAATCACACAATCACACAATCACGCTCACACTATCACGATCACACAATCACGATCACACAATCACGATCACATAATCGCGATCACACAATCACGATCACACAATCACGATCACACAATCACGATCACACAATCACCATCACACAATCACCATCTCACAATCACAATCACACAATCAAGGTCACACAATGACGATCACACAATCACCATCACACAATCACGACCACTCAATCACGATCACACAATCACGATCACACAATCACGATCACACAATCACGTTCACACAATCACAAACACAGAGTCGCGATCACACGATCACGATCACACAATCACAATCACACAGTCAACGCCACACAATGACGATCACACAATCACCATCACACAATCTCGACCACACAATCACGATCACACAATCACGATCACACAATCACGATCACACAATCACGATCACACAATCACGATCACACAATCACAATCACACAATCAAGGTCACACAATGACGATCACACAATCACCATCACACAATCACGATCACACAATCACGATCACACAATCACGATCACACAATCACGATCACACAATCACAAACACACAGTCGCGATCACACGATCACGATCACACAATCACGATCACACAGTCACGATCACACAATCACAATCACACAATCACGATCACACAATCACAATCACAATCACGATCACACAGTCACGATCACACCATCACGATCACACGATCACCATCACACAATCACGATCACACAATCACGATCACACAATCACGATCACACAATCACGATCACACAATCACGATCACACAATCACGATCACACAATCACGATCACACAATCACAATCACACAATCACAATCACACAATCAAAATCACACAATCACAATCACACAATCCAGGTCACACAATGACGATCACACAATCACCATCACACAATCTCGACCACACAACCACGATCACACAATCACGTTCACACAATCACAAACACACAGTCGCGATCACTCGATCACGATCACACAATCACGATCACACAATCACAATCACACAATCAAGGTCACACAATGACGATCACACCATCACCATCACATAATCACGACCACACAAACACGATCACACAAACACGATCACACGATCACAATCACACAATCACAAACACACAGTCGCGATCACACGATCACGATCACACGATCGCGATCACACGATCGCGATCACACGATCGCGATCACACGATCGCGATCACACGATCACGATCACACGATCACGATCACACAATCACAATCACACAATCAAGGTCACACAATGACGATCACACCATCACCATCACACAATCACGACCACACAATCACGATCACACAATCACGATCACACAATCACGATCACACAAACACGATCACACGATCACAATCACACAATCACAAACACACAGTCGCGATCACACGATCACGATCACACGATCACGATCACACGATCACGATCACACGATCACGATCACACAATCACAATCACACAATCACGATCACACAATCACAATCACACAATCACAATCACACAATCACAATCACACAATCACAATCACACAATCACAATCACACAATCACAATCACACAATCACAATCACGATCACACAGTCACGAACACACCATCACGATCACACAATCAAGGTCACACAATGACGATCACACCATCACCATCACACAATCACGACCACACAATCACGATCACACAATCACGATCACACAATCACGTTCACACAATCACAAACACACAGTCGCGATCACTCGATCACGATCACACAATCACGATCACACAATCACGAACACACAATCACGATCACACAATCACAATCACACAATCACAATATCACAATCGCAATCACACAATCACAATATCACAATCAGACAATCACACAATCACGCTCACACTATCACGATCACACAATCACGATCACACAATCACGATCACACAATCACGATCACACAATCACGATCACACAATCACGATCACACAATCACGATCACACAATCACCATCACACAATCACCATCACACAATCACAATCACACAATCAAGGTCACACAATGACGATCACACAATCACCATCACACAATCACGACCACTCAATCACGATCACACAATCACGATCACACAATCACGATCACACAATCACAATCACACAATCACAATCACACAATCAAAATCACACAATCACAATCACACAATCAAGGTCACACAATGACGATCACACAATCACCATCACACAATCTCGACCACACAATCACGATCACACAATCACGATCACACAATCACGTTCACACAATCACAAACACACAGTCGCGATAACTCGATCACGATCACACAATCACGATCAGACAATCACGATCACTCAATCACAATCACACAATCACAAACACACAGTCGCGATCACACGATCACGATCACACGATCACGATCACACAATCACAATCAGACAATCGTTATCACACAATCACGATCACACAATCACGATCACACAATCACAATCACACAATCACAATCACACAATCAAGGTCACACAATGACGATCACACAATCACCATCACACAATCACGATCACACAATCAGAATCACACAATCACGATCACACAATCACGATCACACAATCACGATCACACAAACACGATCACACGATCACAATCACACAATCACAAACACACAGTCGCGATCACACGATCACGATCACACGATCACTATCACACGATCACGATCACACGATCGCGACCACACGATCACGATCGCACGATCACGATCACACGATCACGATCACACAATCACAATCACACAATCAAGGTCACACAATGACGATCACACCATCACCATCACACAACCACGACCACACAATCACGATCACACAATCACGATCACACAATCACGATCACACGATCACGATCACACGATCACGATCACACAATCACAATCACACAATCAAGGTCACACAATGACGATCACACAATCACCATCACACAATCACGATCACACAATCACAAACACACAGTCGCGATCACTCGATCACGATCACACAATCACGATCACACAGTCACTATCACACAATCACAATCACACAATCACAATATCACAATCGCAATCACACAATCACAATAACACAATCAGACAATCACACAATCACACAATCACACAATCACACAATCACGATCACACAATCATGATCACACAATCACGATCACACAATCACGATCACACAATCACGATCACACAATCACAATCACACAATCAAGGTCACACAATGACGATCACACAATCACCATCACACAATCACGATCACACAATCACGATCACACAATCACGATCACACAATCACAAACACACAGTCGCGATCACACGATCACGATCACACAATCACGATCACACAGTCACGATCACACAATCGCAATCACACAATCACGATCACACAATCACAATCACAATCACGATCACACAGTCACGATCACACCATCACGATCACACGATCACCATCACACAATCACGATCACACAATCACAATCGCACAATGACGATCACACCATCACCATCACACAATCACGACCACACAATCACGATCACACAATCACGATCACACAATCACGTTCACACAATAACAAACACACAGTCGCGATCACTCGATCACGATCACACGATCACGATCACACAATCACAATCACACAATCAACGCCACACAATGACGATCACACAATCACCATCACACAATCTCGACAACACAATCACGATCACACAATCACGATCACACAATCACGTTCACACAATCACAAACACACAGTCCCGACCACTCGATCACGATCACACAATCACGATCACACAGTCACGATCACACAATCACAATCACACAATCACAATATCACAATCGCAATCACACAATCACAATAACACAATCAGACAATCACACAATGACACAATCACACAATCACACAATCACACAATCACGATCACACAATCATGATCACACAATCACGATCACACAATCACGATCACACAATCACGATCACACAATCACGATCACACAATCACCATCACACAATCACCATCACACAATCACAATCACACAATCAAGGTCACACAATGACGATCACACAATCTCCATCACACAATCACGACCACTCAATCACGATCACACAATCACGTTCACACAATCACAAACACAGAGTCGCGATCACACGATCACGATCACACAATCACGATCACACAGTCACGATCACACAATCACGATCACACAATCTCGACCACACAATCACGATCACACAATCACGTTCACACAATCACAAACACACAGTCGCGATCACTCGATCACGATCACACAATCACGATCACACAATCACAATCACACAATCACAAACACACAGTCGCGATCACACGATCACGATCACACGATCACGATCACACGATCACGATCACACGACCACGATCACACAATCACAATCACACAATCGTTACCACACAATCACGATCACACAATCACCATCACACAATCAAGGCCACACAATGACGATCACACAATCACCATCACACAATCAAGGCCACACAATGACGATCACACAATCACCATCACACAATCACAATCACACAATCACGATCACACAATCACGATCACACAATCACGATCACACAATCACGATCACACAATCACGATCACACAATCACGATCACACAATCACGATCACACAATCACGATCACACAATCACGATCACACAATCACGATCACACAATCACGATCACACAATCACGATCACACAATCACGATCACACAATCACGATCACACAATCACGATCACACAATCACGATCACACAATCACGATCACACAATCACGATCACACAATCACGATCACACAATCACAATCACACACAATCACAATATCACAATCGCAATCACACAATCACAATATCACAATCAGACAATCACACAATCACACAATCACACAATCACACAATCACGCTCACACTATCACGATCACACAATCACGATCACACAATCACGATCACATAATCGCGATCACACAATCACGATCACACAATCACGATCACACAATCACGATCACACAATCACCATCACACAATCACCATCACACAATCACAATCACACAATCAAGGTCACACAATGACGATCACACAATCACCATCACACAATCACGACCACACAATCACGATCACACAATCACGATCACACAATCACGATCACACAATCACGCTCACACAATCACAAACACAGAGTCGCGATCACACGATCACGATCACACAATCACAATCACACAGTCAACGCCACACAATGACGATCACACAATCACCATCACACAATCTCGACCACACAATCACGATCACCCAATCACGATCACACAATCACGATCACACAATCACGATCACACAATCACGATCACACAATCACAATCACACAATCAAGGTCACACAATGACGATCACACAATCACCATCACACAATCACGATCACACAATCACGATCACACAATCACGATCACACAATCACAAACACACAGTCGCGATCACACGATCACGATCACACAATCACGATCACACAGTCACGATCACACAATCACAATCACACAATCACGATCACACAATCACAATCACAATCACGATCACACAGTCACGATCACACCATCACGATCACACGATCACCATCACACAATCACGACCACACAATCACAATCACACAATGACGATCACACCATCACCATCACACAATCACGACCACACAATCACGATCACACAATCACGATCACACAATCACGATCACACAATCACGATCATACAATCACGTTCACACAATAACAAACACACAGTCGCGATCACTCGATCACGATCACACAATCACGATCACATAATCACGATCACACAATCACGATCACACAATCACGATCACACAATCACGATCACACTATCACGATCACACAATCACGATCACGCAGTCACGAACACACCATCACGATCACACAATCAAGGTCACACAATGACGATCACACCATCACCATCACACAATCACGACCACACAATCACGATCACACAATCACGATCACACAATCACGTTCACACAATCACAAACACACAGTCGCGATCACTCGATCACGATCACACAATCACGAACACACAATCACGATCACACAATCACAATCACACAATCACAATATCACAATCGCAATCACACAATCACAATATCACAAGCAGACAATCACACAATCACGCTCACACTATCACGATCACACAATCACGATCACACAATCACGATCACACAATCACGATCACACAATCACGATCACACAATCACGATCACACAATCACGATCACACAATCACCATCACACAATCACCATCACACAATCACAATCACACAATCAAGGTCACACAATGACGATCACACAATCACCATCACACAATCACGACCACTCAATCACGATCACACAATCACGATCACACAATCACGATCACACAATCACAATCACACAATCACAATCACACAATCAAAATCACACAATCACAATCACACAATCAAGGTCACACAATGACGATCACACAATCACCATCACACAATCTCGACCACACAATCACGATCACACAATCACGATCACACAATCACGTTCACACAATCACAAACACACAGTCGCGATAACTCGATCACGATCACACAATCACGATCACACAATCACGATCACTCAATCACAATCACACAATCACAAACACACAGTCGCGATCACACGACCACGATCACACGATCACGATCACACAATCACAATCAGACAATCGTTATCACACAATCACGATCACACAATCACGATCACACAATCACAATCACACAATCACAATCACACAATCAAGGTCACACAATGACGATCACACAATCACCATCACACAATCACGATCACACAATCACAATCACACAATCACGATCACACAATCACGATCACACAATCACGATCACACAAACACGATCACACGATCACAATCACACAATCACAAACACACAGTCTTGATCACACGATCACGATCACACGATCACGATCACACGATCACGATCACACGATCGCGATCACACGATCACGATCGCACGATCACGATCACACGATCACGATCACACAATCACAATCACACAATCACAATCACACAATCAAGGTCACACAATGACGATCACACTATCGCCATCACACAAAAACGACCACACAATCACGATCACACAATCACGATCACACAATCACGATCACACAATGACGATCACACGATCACGATCACACGATCACGATCACACAATCACAATCACACAATCAAGGTCACACAATGACGATCACACAATCACCATCACACAATCACGATCACACAATCACAAACACACAGTCGCGATCACTCGATCACGATCACACAATCACGATCACACAGTCACTATCACACAATCACAATCACACAATCACAATATCACAATCGCAATCACACAATCACAATAACACAATCAGACAATCACACAATCACACAATCACACAATCACGATCACACAATCATGATCACACAATCACGATCACACAATCACGATCACACAATCACGATCACACAATCACAATCACACAATCAAGGTCACACAATGACGATCACACAATCACCATCACACAATCACGATCACACAATCACGATCACACAATCACGATCACACAATCACAAACACACAGTCGCGATCACACGATCACGATCACACAATCACGATCACACAGTCACGATCACACAATCGCAATCACACAATCACGATCACACAATCACAATCACAATCACGATCACACAGTCACGATCACACCATCACGATCACACGATCACCATCACACAATCACGATCACACAATCACAATCACACAATGACGATCACACCATCACCATCACACAATCACGACCACACAATCACGATCACACAATCACGATCACACAATCACGTTCACACAATAACAAACACACAGTCGCGATCACTCGATCACGATCACACAATCATGATCACACAGTCACGATCACACAATCACAATCACACAATCACAATGTCACAATCGCAATCACACAATCACAATAACACAATCAGACAATCACACAATCACACAATCACACAATCACGATCACACAATCATGATCACACAATCACGATCACACAATCACGATCACACAATCACGATCACACAATCACGATCACACAATCACCATCACACAATCACGGTCACTCAATCACAATCACACAATCACGATCACTCAATCACAATCACACAATCACAAACACACAGTCGCGATCACACGATCACGATCACACGATCACGATCACACAATCACAATCACACAATCAACGCCACACAATGACGATCACACAATCACCATCACACAATCTCGACAACACAATCACGATCACACAATCACGATCACACAATCACGTTCACACAATCACAAACACACAGTCCCGACCACTCGATCACGATCACACAATCACGATCACACAATCACAATCACACAATCACAATATCACAATCGCAATCACACAATCACAATAACACAATCAGACAATCACACAATGACACAATCACACAATCACACAATCACACAATCACGATCACACAATCATGATCACACAATCACGATCACACAATCACGATCACACAATCACGATCACACAATCACGATCACACAATCACCATCACACAATCACCATCACACAATCACAATCACACAATCAAGGTCACACAATGACGATCACACAATCTCCATCACACAATCACGACCACTCAATCACGATCACACAATCACGATCACACAATCACGATCACACAATCACAATCACACAATCACAATCACACAATCAAAATGACACAATCACAATCACACAATCAAGGTCACACAATGACGATCACACAATCACCATCACACAATCTCGACCACACAATCACGATCACACAATCACGATCACACAATCACGTTCACACAATCACAAACACACAGTCGCGATAACTCGATCACGATCACACAATCACGATCACACAATCACGATCACTCAATCACAATCACACAATCACAAACACACAGTCGCGATCACACGATCACGATCACACGATCACGATCACACAATCACAATCAGACAATCGTTATCACACAATCACGATCACACAATCACGATCACAAAATCACAATCACACAATCACAATCACACAATCAAGGTCACACAATGACGATCACACAATCACCATCACACAATCACGATCACACAATCACAATCACACAATCACGATCACACAATCACGATCACACAATCACGATCACACAAACACGATCACACGATCACAATCACACAATCACAAACACACAGTCTTGATCACACGATCACGATCACACGATCACGATCACACGATCACGATCACACGATCGCGATCACACGATCACGATCGCACGATCACGATCACACGATCACGATCACACAATCACAATCACACAATCACAATCACACAATCAAGGTCACACAATGACGATCACACTATCGCCATCACACAAAAACGACCACACAATCACGATCACACAATCACGATCACACAATCACGATCACACAATGACGATCACACGATCACGATCACACGATCACGATCACACAATCACAATCACACAATCAAGGTCACACAATGACGATCACACAATCACCATCACACAATCACGATCACACAATCACAAACACACAGTCGCGATCACTCGATCACGATCACACAATCACGATCACACAGTCACTATCACACAATCACAATCACACAATCACAATATCACAATCGCAATCACACAATCACAATAACACAATCAGACAATCACACAATCACACAATCACACAATCACGATCACACAATCATTATCACACAATCACGATCACACAATCACGATCACACAATCACGATCACACAATCACAATCACACAATCAAGGTCACACAATGACGATCACACAATCACCATCACACAATCACGATCACACAATCACGATCACACAATCACGATCACACAATCACAAACACACAGTCGCGATCACACGATCACGATCACACAATCACGATCACACAATCGCAATCACACAATCACGATCACACAATCACAATCACAATCACGATCACACAGTCACGATCACACCATCACGATCACACGATCACCATCACACAATCACGATCACACGATCACAATCACACAATGACGATCACACCATCACCATCACACAATCACGACCACACAATCACGATCACACAATCACGATCACACAATCACGTTCACACAATAACAAACACACAGTCGCGATCACTCGATCACGATCACACAATCATGATCACACAGTCACGATCACACAATCACAATCACACAATCACAATGTCACAATCGCAATCACACAATCACAATAACACAATCAGACAATCACACAATCACACAATCACACAATCACGATCACACAATCATGATCACACAATCACGATCACACAATCACGATCACACAATCACGATCACACAATCACGATCACACAATCACCATCACACAATCACGGTCACTCAATCACAATCACACAATCACGATCACTCAATCACAATCACACAATCACAAACACACAGTCGCGATCACACGATCACGATCACACGATCACGATCACACAATCACAATCACACAATCAACGCCACACAATGACGATCACACAATCACCATCACACAATCTCGACAACACAATCACGATCACACAATCACGATCACACAATCAAGTTCACACAATCACAAACACACAGTCCCGACCACTCGATCACGATCACACAATCACGATCACACAATCACAATCACACAATCACAATATCACAATCGCAATCACACAATCACAATAACACAATCAGACAATCACACAATGACACAATCACACAATCACACAATCACACAATCACGATCACACAATCATGATCACACAATCACGATCACACAATCACGATCACACAATCACGATCACACAATCACGATCACACAATCACCATCACACAATCACCATCACACAATCACAATCACACAATCAAGGTCACACAATGACGATCACACAATCTCCATCACACAATCACGACCACTCAATCACGATCACACAATCACGTTCACACAATCACAAACACAGAGT
This sequence comes from Megachile rotundata, assembly GCF_050947335.1. Lineage (NCBI taxonomy): Eukaryota > Metazoa > Arthropoda > Insecta > Hymenoptera > Megachilidae > Megachile > Megachile rotundata. The sequence continues at coordinate 1,608,171 of NC_134993.1, forward strand.
CGCGATCACACGATCACGATCACACAATCACGATCACACAGTCACGATCACACAATCACGATCACACAGTCACGATCACACAATCAGAGTCACACATTTACAATCACACAACCACAATCACACAATCACACAGTCACAATCCCACAATCACGATCACACAATCACGACCACACAGTCACGACCACACAATCACAATCATACAATCACAATCACACAATCACATTAACACAATCAGACAATCTCACAGTCACACAATCACGATCACACAATCACGATCACACAATCACGATCACATAATCACGATCACACAATCACGATCACACAATCACGATCACACAGTCACAATCACACAATCACAATCACACAATCAAAATCACACAATCACAATCACACCATCAAGGTCACACAATGACGATCACACAATCACCATCACACAATCACGATCACACAATCACAATCACAGAATCACGATCACACAATCACGATCACTCAATCACAATCACACAATCACAAACACACAGTCGCGATCACACGATCACGATCACACGACCACGATCGCACGATCACGATCACACAATCACAATCACACAATCAAGGCCACACAATGACGATCACACAATCACCATCACACAATCTCGACCACACAATCACGATCACACAATCACGATCACACAATCACGTTCACACAATCACAAACACACAGTCGCGATCACTCGATCACGATCACACAATCACGATCACACAGTCACGATCACACAATCACAATCGCACAATCACGATCACACAATCACGATCACACAATCACGATCACACAATCACCATCACACAATCACGATCACACAATCACCATCACACAATCACAATCACACAATCAAGGTCACACAATGACGATCACACAATCACCATCACACAACCACGACCACACAATCACGATCACACAATCACGCTCACGCAGTCACGATCACACAATCACGACCACACAATCACGATCACACAATCACGATCACACAATCACAAACACACAGTCGCGATCACACTATCACGATCACACAATCACAGTCACACAATCACAATCACAATCACGATCACACAGTCACGAACACACCATCACGATCACACAATCAAGGTCACACAATGACGATCACACAATCACCATCACACAATCACGATCAGACAATCACAATCACACAATCACGATCACACAATCACGATCACACAATCACAATCACACAATCACAAACACACAGTCGCGATCACTCGATCACGATCACACGATCACGATCACACAATCACAATCACACAATCAAGGTCACACAATGACGATCACACCATCACCATCACACAATCACGACCACACAATCACGATCACACAATCACAATCACACAAACACAATATCACAATCGCAATCACACAATCACAATATCACAATCAGACAATCCCACAATCACAAAATCACACAGTCACAATCCCACAATCACGATCACACAATCACGATCACACAATCACAATCACACAATCACAATCACTCAATCACAATCACACAATCACACTGTCACAATCCCACAATCACGATCACATAATCACGATCACACAGTCACGATCACACGATCACGATCACACAATAACAATCACACAATCACAATCACACAATCACGAGCACACAATCACGATCACACAATCACCATCACACAATCACGATCACACAATCACGATCACATAATCACAATCACACAATCACGATCACACAATCACGATCACACAACCACGACCACACAATCACGATCACACAATCACGATCATACAATCACGTTCACACAATCGCAAACACACAGTCGCGATCACACTATCACGATCACACAATCACAGTCACACAATCACAATCACACAATCACAATCACAATCACGATCACACAGTCACGAACACACCATCACGATCACACAATCAAGGTCACACAATGACGATCACACAATCACCATCACAAAACCACGATCACTCAATCACAATCACACAATCACAAACACACAGTCGCGATCACTCGATCACGATCACACAATCACGATCACACAATCACAATCACACAATCAAGGTCACACAATGACGATCACACCATCACCATCACACAATCACGACCACACAATCACGATCACACAAACACGATCACACGATCACAATCACACAATCACAAACACACAGTCGCGATCACACGATCACGATCACACGATCACGATCACACGATCACGATCACACAATCGTTACCACACAATCACGATCACACAATCACCATCACACAATCAAGGCCACACAATGACGATCACACAATCACCATCACACAATCACGATCACACAGTCACGATCACACAATCACGATCACACAGTCACGATCACACAATCAGAGTCACACATTTACAATCACACAACCACAATCACACAATCACACAGTCACAATCCCACAATCACGATCACACAATCACGACCACACAGTCACGACCACACAATCACAATCATACAATCACAATCACACAATCACATTAACACAATCAGACAATCTCACAGTCACACAATCACGATCACACAATCACGATCACACAATCACGATCACATAATCACGATCACACAATCACGATCACACAATCACGATCACACAGTCACAATCACACAATCACAATCACACAATCAAAATCACACAATCACAATCACACCATCAAGGTCACACAATGACGATCACACAATCACCATCACACAATCACGATCACACAATCACAATCACAGAATCACGATCACACAATCACGATCACTCAATCACAATCACACAATCACAAACACACAGTCGCGATCACACGATCACGATCACACGACCACGATCGCACGATCACGATCACACAATCACAATCACACAATCAAGGCCACACAATGACGATCACACAATCACCATCACACAATCTCGACCACACAATCACGATCACACAATCACGATCACACAATCACGTTCACACAATCACAAACACACAGTCGCGATCACTCGATCACGATCACACAATCACGATCACACAGTCACGATCACACAATCACAATCGCACAATCACGATCACACAATCACGATCACACAATCACGATCACACAATCACCATCACACAATCACGATCACACAATCACCATCACACAATCACAATCACACAATCAAGGTCACACAATGACGATCACACAATCACCATCACACAACCACGACCACACAATCACGATCACACAATCACGCTCACGCAGTCACGATCACACAATCACGACCACACAATCACGATCACACAATCACGATCACACAATCACAAACACACAGTCGCGATCACACTATCACGATCACACAATCACAGTCACACAATCACAATCACACAATCACACAATCACAATCACAATCACGATCACACAGTCACGAACACACCATCACGATCACACAATCAAGGTCACACAATGACGATCACACAATCACCATCACACAATCACGATCAGACAATCACAATCACACAATCACGATCACACAATCACGATCACACAATCACAATCACACAATCACAAACACACAGTCGCGATCACTCGATCACGATCACACGATCACGATCACACAATCACAATCACACAATCAAGGTCACACAATGACGATCACACCATCACCATCACACAATCACGACCACACAATCACGATCACACAATCACAATCACACAAACACAATATCACAATCGCAATCACACAATCACAATATCACAATCAGACAATCCCACAATCACAAAATCACACAGTCACAATCCCACAATCACGATCACACAATCACGATCACACAATCACAATCACACAATCACAATCACTCAATCACAATCACACAATCACACTGTCACAATCCCACAATCACGATCACATAATCACGATCACACAGTCACGATCACACGATCACGATCACACAATCACCATCACACAATCACGATCACACAATCACGATCACACAATCACGATCACACAATCACGATCACACAATCACGATCACACAATCACGATCACACAATCACGATCACACAATCACGATCACACAATCACGATCACACAATCACGATCACACAATCACGATCACACAATCACGATCACACAATCACGATCACACAATCACGATCACACAATCACGATCACACAATCACGATCACACAATCACGATCACACAACCACGATCACACAACCACGATCACACAATCACGATCACACAATCACGATCACACAATCACGATCACACAATCACAATCACACAATCACAATCACGCAATCACAATCACACAATCACAATCACACAATCACAATCACACAATCACAATCACACAATCACAATCACGATCACACAGTCACGAACACACCATCACGATCACACAATCAAGGTCACACAATCACAATCACACAATCACAATATCACAATCGCAATCACACAATCACAATATCACAATCAGACAATCACACAATCACACAATCACACAATCACACAATCACGCTCACACTATCACGATCACACAATCACGATCACACAATCACGATCACACAATCGCGATCACACAATCACGATCACACAATCACGATCACACAATCACGATCACACAATCACGATCACACAATCACCATCACACAATCACCATCACACAATCACAATCACACAATCAAGGTCACACAATGACGATCACACAATCACCATCACACTATCACGACCACTCAATCACGATCACACAATCACGATCACACAATCACGATCACACAATCACGTTCACACAATCACAAACACAGAGTCGCGATCACACGATCACGATCACACAATCACAATCACACAGTCACGATCACACAATCACAATCACACAATCACGATCACACAATCACAATCACAATCACGATCACACAGTCACGATCACACCATCACGATCACACGATCACCATCACACAATCACGATCACACAATCACAATCACACAATGACGATCACACCATCACCATCACACAATCACGACCACACAATCACGATCACACAATCACGATCACACAATCACGATCATACAATCACGTTCACACAATAACAAACACACAGTCGCGATCACTCGATCACGATCACACAATCACGATCACATAATCACGATCACACAATCACGATCACACAATCACGATCACACAATCACGATCACACTATCACGATCACACAATCACAGTCACACAATCACAATCACACAATCACAATCACAATCACGATCACACAGTCACGATCACACAATCACGATCACACGATCACGATCACACAATCACAATCACACAATCGTTATCACACAATCACGATCACACAATCACCATCACACAATCGAGGCCACACAATGACGATCACACAATCACCATCACACAATAACAATCACACAATCACGATCACACAATCACGATCACACAATCACGATCACACAATCACGATCACACAATCACGATCACACAATCACAATCACACAATGACGATCACACCATCACCATCACACAATCACGACCACACAATCACGATCACACAATCACGATCACACAATCACGATCACACATTCACGATCACACAATCACGATCACACAATCACGATCACACAACCACGATCACACAATCACGATCACACAATCACGATCACACAATCACAATCACACAATCACAATCACACAATCACAATCACACAATCGCAATCACACAATCACAATCACACAATCACAATCACGCAATCACAATCACACAATCACAATCACACAATCAGAATCACACAATCACAATCACACAATCACAATCACGATCACACAGTCACGAACACACCATCACGATCACACAATCAAGGTCACACAATGACGATCACACCATCACCATCACACAATCACGACCACACAATCACGATCACACAATCACGATCACACAATCACGTTCACACAATCACAAACACACAGTCGCGATCACTCGATCACGATCACACAATCACGAACACACAATCACGATCACACAATCACAATCACACAATCACAATATCACAATCGCAATCACACAATCACAATCACACAATCAAGGTCACACAATGACGATCACACAATCACCATCACACAATCACGACCACTCAATCACGATCACACAATCACGATCACACAATCACGATCACACAATCACAATCACACAATCAAAATCACACAATCACAATCACACAATCAAGGTCACACAATGACGATCACACAATCACCATCACACAATCTCGACCACACAATCACGATCACACAATCACGATCACACAATCACGTTCACACAATCACAAACACACAGTCGCGATAACTCGATCACGATCACACAATCACGATCACACAATCACGATCACTCAATCACAATCACACAATCACAAACACACAGTCGCGATCACACGATCACGATTACACGATCACGATCACACGATCACGATCACACAATCACAATCAGACAATCGTTATCACACAATCACGATCACACAATCACGATCACACAATCACAATCACACAATCACAATCACACAATCAAGGTCACACAATGACGATCACACAGTCACCATCACACAATCACGATCACACAATCACAATCACACAATCACGATCACACAATCACGATCACACAATCACGATCACACAAACACGATCACACGATCACAATCACACAATCACAAACACACAGTCGCGATCACACGATCACGATCACACGATCACGATCACACGATCGCGATCACACGATCACGATCGCACGATCACGATCACACGATCACGATCACACAATCACAATCACACAATCAAGGTCACACAATGACGATCACACCATCACCATCACACAACCACGACCACACAATCACGATCACACAATCACGATCACACAATCACGATCACACAATCACGATCACACGATCACGATCACACGATCACGATCACACAATCACAATCACACAATCAAGGTCACACAATGACGATCGCACAATCACCATCACACAATCACGATCACACAATCACAAACACACAGTCGCGATCACTCGATCACGATCACACAATCACGATCACACAGTCACTATCACACAATCACAATCACACAATCACAATATCACAATCGCAATCACACAATCACAATAACACAATCAGACAATCACACAATCACACAATCACACAATCACACAATCACGATCACACAATCATGATCACACAATCACGATCACACAATCACGATCACACAATCACGATCACACAATCACAATCACACAATCAAGGTCACACAATGACGATCACACAATCACCATCACACAATCACGATCACACAATCACGATCACACAATCACGATCACACAATCACAAACACACAGTCGCGATCACACGATCACGATCACACAATCACGATCACACAGTCACGATCACACAATCGCAATCACACAATCACGATCACACAATCACAATCACAATCACGATCACACAGTCACGATCACACCATCACGATCACACGATCACCATCACACAATCACGATCACACAATCACAATCACACAATGACGATCACACCATCACCATCACACAATCACGACCACACAATCACGATCACACAATCACGATCACACAATCACGTTCACACAATAACAAACACACAGTCGCGATCACTCGATCACGATCACACAATCATGATCACACAGTCACGATCACACAATCACAATCACACAATCACAATGTCACAATCGCAATCACACAATCACAATAACACAATCAGACAATCACACAATCACACAATCACACAATCACGATCACACAATCATGATCACACAATCACGATCACACAATCACGATCACACAATCACGATCACACAATCACGATCACACAATCACCATCACACAATCACGATCACTCAATCACAATCACACAATCACGATCACTCAATCACAATCACACAATCACAAACACACAGTCGCGATCACACGATCACGATCACACGATCACGATCACACAATCACAATCAGACAATCGTTATCACACAATCACGATCACACAATCACGATCACACAATCACAATCACACAATCACAATCACACAATCAAGGTCACACAATGACGATCACACAATCACCATCACACAATCACGATCACACAATCACAATCACACAATCACGATCACACAATCACGATCACACAATCACGATCACACAAACACGATCACACGATCACAATCACACAATCACAAACACACAGTCGCGATCACACGATCACGATCACACGATCACGATCACACGATCACGATCACACGATCGCGATCACACGATCACGATCGCACGATCACGATCACACGATCACGATCACACAATCACAATCACACAATCAAGGTCACACAATGACGATCACACCATCACCATCACACAACCACGACCACACAATCACGATCACACAATCACGATCACACAATCACGATCACACAATCACGATCACACAATCACGATCACACAGTCACAATCACACAATCACAATCACACAATCAAAATCACACAATCACAATCACACCATCAAGGTCACACAATGACGATCACACAATCACCATCACACAATCACGATCACACAATCACAATCACAGAATCACGATCACACAATCACGATCACTCAATCACAATCACACAATCACAAACACACAGTCGCGATCACACGATCACGATCACACGACCACGATCACACGATCACGATCACACAATCACAATCACACAATCAAGGCCACACAATGACGATCACACAATCACCATCACACAATCTCGACCACACAATCACGATCACACAATCACGTTCACACAATCACAAACACACAGTCGCGATCACTCGATCACGATCACACAATCACGATCACACAGTCACGATCACACAATCACAATCGCACAATCACGATCACACAATCACGATCACACAATCACGATCACACAATCACCATCACACAATCACGATCACACAATCACGATCACACAATCACCATAACACAATCACAATCACACAATCAAGGTCACACAATGACGATCACACAATCACCATCACACAACCACGACCACACAATCACGATCACACAATCACGCTCACGCAATCACGATCACACAATCACGACCACACAATCACGATCACACAATCACGATCACACAATCACAAACACACAGTCGCGATCACACTATCACGATCACACAATCACAGTCACACAATCACAATCACACAATCACACAATCACAATCACAATCACGATCACACAGTCACGAACACACCATCACGATCACACAATCAAGGTCACACAATGACGATCACACAATCACCATCACACAATCACGATCAGACAATCACAATCACACAATCACGATCACACAATCACGATCACACAATCACAATCACACAATCACAAACACACAGTCGCGATCACTCGATCACGATCACACGATCACGATCACACAATCACAATCACACAATCAAGGTCACACAATGACGATCACACCATCACCATCACACAATCACGACCACACAATCACGATCACACAATCACAATCACACAATCACAATATCACAATCGCAATCACACAATCACAATATCACAATCAGACAATCCCACAATCACAAAATCACACAGTCACAATCCCACAATCACGATCACACAATCACGATCACACAATCACAATCACACAATCACAATCACACAATCACAATCACACAATCACACTGTCACAATCCCACAATCACGATCACATAATCACGATCACACAGTCACGATCACACGATCACGATCACACAATAACAATCACACAATCACAATCACACAATCACGAGCACACAATCACGATCACACAATCACCATCACACAATCACGATCACACAATCACGATCACATAATCACAATCACACAATCACGATCACACAATCACGATCACACAACCACGACCACACAATCACGATCACACAATCACGATCATACAATCACGTTCACACAATCGCAAACACACAGTCGCGATCACACTATCACGATCACACAATCACAATCACACAATCAAGGTCACACAATGACGATCACACCATCACCATCACACAATCACGACCACACAATCACGATCACACAATCACGATCACACAATCACGTTCACACAATCACAAACACACAGTCGCGATCACTCGATCACGATCACACGATCACGATCACACGATCACGATCACACAATCACAATCACACAATCAAGGTCACACAATGACGATCACACCATCACCATCACACAATCACGACCACTCAATCACGATCACACAATCGCGATCACACAATCACGTTCACACAATCACAAACACAGAGTCGCGATCACACGATCACGATCACACAACCACGATCACACAGTCACGATCACACAATCACGATCACACAGTCACGATCACACAATCAGAGTCACACAATCACAATCACACAACCACAATCACACAATCACACAGTCACAATCCCCCAATCACGACCACACAGTCACGATCACACAATCACAATCATACAATCACAATCACACAATCACATTAACACAATCAGACAATCACACAGTCACACAATCACGATCACACAATCACGATCACACAATCACGATCACACAATCACGATCACACAATCACGATCACACAATCACGATCACACAATCACGATCACACAATCACAATCACACAATCACAATCACACAATCAAAATCACACAATCACAATCACACAATCAAGGTCACACAATGACGATCACACAATCACCATCACACAATCTCGACCACACAATCACGATCACACAATCACGTTCACACAATCACGATCACTCAATCACAATCACACAATCGTTATCACACAATCACGATCACACAATCACGATCACACAATCACAATCACACAATCACAATCACACAATCACAATCACACAATCAAGGTCACACAATGACGATCACACAATCACCATCACACAATCACGATCACACAATCACAATCATACAATCACAATCACACAATCACATTAACACAATCAGACAATCACACAGTCACACAATCACGATCACACAATCACGATCACACAATCACGATCACACAATCACGATCACACAATCACGATCACACAATCACGATCACACAATCACGATCACACAATCACAATCACACAATCACAATCACACAATCAAAATCACACAATCAAGGTCACACAATGACGATCACACAATCACCATCACACAATCTCGACCACACAATCACGATCACACAATCACGTTCACACAATCACGATCACTCAATCACAATCACACAATCGTTATCACACAATCACGATCACACAATGACGATCACACAATCACAATCACACAATCACAATCACACAATCAAGGTCACACAATGACGATCACACAATCACCATCACACAATCACGATCACACAATCACAATCACACAATGACGATCACACAATCACCATCACACAATCACGACCACACAATCACGATCACACAATCACGATCACACAATCACGTTCACACAATAACAAACACACAGTCGCGATCACTCGATCACGATCACACAATCATGATCACACAGTCACGATCACACAATCACAATCACACAATCCCAATGTCACAATCGCAATCACACAATCACAATAACACAATCACACAATCACACAATCACGATCACACAATCATGATCACACAATCACGATCACACAATCACGATCACACAATCACGATCACACAATCACGATCACACAATCGCCATCACACAATCACGATCACTCAATCACAATCACACAATCACGATCACTCAATCACAATCACACAATCACAAACACACAGTCGCGATCACACGATCACGATCACACGATCACGATCACACGATCACGATCACACAATCACAATCACACAATCAACGCCACACAATGACGATCACACAATCACCATCACACAATCTCGACAACACAATCACGATCACACAATCACGATCACACAATCACGTTCACACAATCACAAACACACAGTCCCGACCACTCGATCACGATCACACAATCACGATCACACAGTCACGATCACACAATCACAATCACACAATCACAATATCACAATCGCAATCACACAATCACAATAACACAATCAGACAATCACACAATCACACAATCACACAATCACACAATCACACAATCACGATCACACAATCATGATCACACAATCACGATCACACAATCACGATCACACAATCACGATCACACAATCACGATCACACAATCACCATCACACAATCACCATCACACAATCACAATCACACAATCAAGGTCACACAATGACGATCACACAATCTCCATCACACAATCACGACCACTCAATCACGATCACACAATCACGTTCACACAATCACAAACACAGAGTCGCGATCACACGATCACGTTCACACAATCACGATCACACAGTCACGATCACACAATCACGATCACACAATCACCATCACACAATCACGATCACACAATCACGATCACACAATCACCATCACACAATCACGATCACTCAATCACAATCACACAATCACGATCACACAATCACAATCACACAATGACGATCACACCATCACCATCACACAATCACGACCACACAATCACGATCACACAATCACGATCACACAATCACGTTCACACAATAACAAACACACAGTCGCGATCACTCGATCACGATCAGACAATCATGATCACACAGTCACGATCACACAATCACAATCACACAATCCCAATGTCACAATCGCAATCACACAATCACAATAACACAATCACGATCACACAATCACGATCACACAATCACCATCACACAATCACGATCACTCAATCACAATCACACAATCACGATCACTCAATCACAATCACACAATCACAAACACACAGTCGCGATCACACGATCACGATCACACGATCACGATCACACGATCACGATCACACAATCACAATCACACAATCAACGCCACACAATGACGATCACACAATCACCATCACACAATCTCGACAACACAATCACGATCACACAATCACGATCACACAATCGCGTTCACACAATCACAAACACACAGTCCCGACCACTCGATCACGATCACACAATCACGATCACACAGTCACGATCACACAATCACAATCACACAATCACAATATCACAATCGCAATCACACAATCACAATAACACAATCAGACAATCACACAATCACACAATCACACAATCACACAATCACACAATCACGATCACACAATCATGATCACACAATCACGATCACACAATCACGATCACACAATCACGATCACACAATCACGATCACACAATCACCATCACACAATCACCATCACACAATCACAATCACACAATCAAGGTCACACAATGACGATCACACAATCTCCATCACACAATCACGACCACTCAATCACGATCACACAATCACGTTCACACAATCACAAACACAGAGTCGCGATCACACGATCACGTTCACACAATCACGATCACACAGTCACGATCACACAATCACGATCACACAGTCACGATCACACAATCAGAGTCACACATTTACAATCACACAACCACAATCACACAATCACAGTCACAATCCCACAATCACGATCACACAATCACGACCACACAGTCACGATCACACAATCACAATCATACAATCACAATCACACAATCACATTAACACAATCAGACAATCACACAGTCACACAATCACGATCACACAATCACGATCACACAATCACGGTCACACAATCACGATCACACAATCACGACCACACAATCACGATCACACAATCACGATCACACAGTCACAATCACACAATCAAGGCCACACAATGGCGATCACACAATCACCATCACACAATCTCGACCACACAATCACGATCACACAATCACGATCACACAATCACGTTCACACAATCACAAACACACAGTCGCGATCACTCGATCACGATCACACAATCACGATCACACAGTCACGATCACACAATCACAATCGCACAATCAAGGCCACACAATGGCGATCACACAATCACCATCACACAATCTCGACCACACAATCACGATCACACAGTCACGTTCACACAATCACAAACACACAGTCGCGATCACTCGATCACGATCACACAACCACGATCACACAGTCACGATCACACAATCACAAGCGCACAATCACGATCACACAATCACGATCACACAATCACGATCACACAATCACCATCACACAATCACGATCACACAATCACGATCACACAATCACCATCACACAATCACAATCACACAATCAAGGTCACACAATGACGATCACACAATCACCATCACACAACCACGACCACACAATCACGATCACACAATCACGCTCACGCAATCACGATCACACAATCACAAACACACAGTCGCGATCACACAATCACCATCACACAATCACAATCACACAATCAAGGCCACACAATGACGATCACACAATCACCATCACACAATCACGATCACACAATCACGATCACACAATCACGATCACACAATCACGATCACACAATCACGATCACACAATCACGATCACACAATCACGACCACACAATCACGATCACACAATCACGATCACACAACCACGATCACACAATCACGATCACACAATCACGATCACACAATCACGATCACACAATCACAATCACACAATCACACAATCACAATCACACAATCACAATCACACAATCACAATCACACAATCACAATCACACAATCACAATCACACAATCACAATCACACAATCACAATCACACAATCACAATCACACAATCACAATCACACAACCACAATCACACAATCACAATCACAATCACGATCACACAGTCACGAACACACCATCACGATCACACAATCAAGGTCACACAATGACGATCACACAATCACCATCACACAATCACGATCAGACAATCACAATCACACAATCACGATCACACAATCACGATCACACAATCACAATCACACAATCAAGGTCACACAATGACGATCACACCATCACCATCACACAATCACGACCACACAATCACGATCACACAATCACGATCACACAATCACGTTCACACAATCACAAACACACAGTCGCGATCACTCGATCACGATCACACGATCACGATCACACAATCACAATCACACAATCAAGGTCACACAATGACGATCACACCATCACCATCACACAATCACGACCACTCAATCACGATCACACAATCACGATCACACAATCACGATCACACAATCACGTTCACACAATCACAAACACAGAGTCGCGATCACACGATCACGATCACACAACCACGATCACACAGTCACGATCACACAATCACGATCACACAGTCACGATCACACAATCAGAGTCACACAATCACAATCACACAACCACAATCACACAATCACACAGTCACAATCCCACAATCACGACCACACAGTCACGATCACACAATCACAATCATACTATCACAATCACACAATCACATTAACACAATCAGACAATCACACAGTCACACAATCACGATCACACAATCACGATCACACAATCACGATCACACAATCACGATCACACAATCACGATCACACAATCAGGATCACACAATCACGATCACACAATCACGATCACACAATCACAATCACACAATCACAATCACACAATCAAAATCACACAATCACAATCACACAATCAAGGTCACACAATGACGATCACACAATCACCATCACACAATCTCGACCACACAATCACGATCACACAATCACGTTCACACAATCACAAACACACAGTCGCGATCACTCGATCACGATCACACAATCACGATCACACAATCACGATCACTCAATCACAATCACACAATCGTTATCACACAATCACGATCACACAATCACGATCACACAATCACAATCACACAATCCCAATCACACAATCAAGGTCACACAATGACGATCACACAATCACCATCACACAATCACGATCACTCAATCACAATCACACAATCACAAACACACAGTCGCGATCACACGATCACGATCACACAATCACAGTCACACAATCACAATCACACAATCACAATCACAATCACGATCACAAAGTCACGATCACACAATCACGATCACACGATCACGATCACACAATCACAATCACACAATCGTTGTCACACAATCACGATCACACAATCACCATCACACAATCAAGGCCACACAATGACGATCACACAATCACCATCACACAATCACAATCACACAATCACAATCACACAATCACACTGTCACAATCCCACAATCACGATCACATAATCACGATCACACAGTCACGATCACACGATCACGATCACACAATAACAATCACACAATCACAATCACACAATCACGAGCACACAATCACGATCACACAATCACGATCACACAATCACAAACACACAGTCGCGATCACTCGATCACGATCACACAATCACGATCACACAGTCACGATCACACAATCACAATCGCACAATCAAGGCCACACAATGGCGATCACACAATCACCATCACACAATCTCGACCACACAATCACGATCACACAGTCTCGTTCACACAATCACAAACACACAGTCGCGATCACTCGATCACGATCACACAATCACGATCACACAGTCACGATCACACAATCACAAGCGCACAATCACGATCACACAATCACGATCACACAATCACGATCACACAATCACCATCACACAATCACGATCACACAATCACGATCACACAATCACCATCACACAATCACAATCACACAATCAAGGTCACACAATGACGATCACACAATCACCATCACACAACCACGACCACACAATCACGATCACACAATCACGCTCACGCAATCACGATCACACAATCACGACCACACAATCACGATCACACAATCACGATCACACAATCACAAACACACAGTCGCGATCACACAATCACCATCACACAATCACAATCACACAATCAAGGCCACACAATGACGATCACACAATCACCATCACACAATCACGATCACACAATCACGATCACACAATCACGATCACACAATCACGATCACACAATCACGATCACACAATCACGATCACACAATCACGACCACACAATCACGATCACACAATCACGATCACACAACCACGATCACACAATCACGATCACACAATCACGATCACACAATCACGATCACACAATCACAATCACACAATCACACAATCACAATCACACAATCACAATCACACAATCACAATCACACAATCACAATCACACAATCACAATCACACAATCACAATCACACAATCACAATCACACAATCACAATCACACAACCACAATCACACAATCACAATCACAATCACGATCACACAGTCACGAACACACCATCACGATCACACAATCAAGGTCACACAATGACGATCACACAATCACCATCACACAATCACGATCAGACAATCACAATCACACAATCACGATCACACAATCACGATCACACAATCACAATCACACAATCAAGGTCACACAATGACGATCACACCATCACCATCACATAATCACGACCACACAATCACGATCACACAATCACGATCACACAATCACGTTCACACAATCACAAACACACAGTCGCGATCACTCGATCACGATCACACGATCACGATCACACAATCACAATCACACAATCAAGGTCACACAATGACGATCACACCATCACCATCACACAATCACGACCACTCAATCACGATCACACAATCACGATCACACAATCACGATCACACAATCACGTTCACACAATCACAAACACAGAGTCGCGATCACACGATCACGATCACACAACCACGATCACACAGTCACGATCACACAATCACGATCACACAGTCACGATCACACAATCAGAGTCACACAATCACAATCACACAACCACAATCACACAATCACACAGTCACAATCCCACAATCACGACCACACAGTCACGATCACACAATCACAATCATACTATCACAATCACACAATCACATTAACACAATCAGACAATCACACAGTCACACAATCACGATCACACAATCACGATCACACAATCACGATCACACAATCACGATCACACAATCACGATCACACAATCACGATCACACAATCACGATCACACAATCACGATCACACAATCACAATCACACAATCACAATCACACAATCACAATCACACAATCAAGGTCACACAATGACGATCACACAATCACCATCACACAATCTCGACCACACAATCACGATCACACAATCACGTTCACACAATCACAAACACACAGTCGCGATCACTCGATCACGATCACACAATCACGATCACACAATCACGATCACTCAATCACAATCACACAATCGTTATCACACAATCACGATCACACAATCACGATCACACAATCACAATCACACAATCCCAATCACACAATCAAGGTCACACAATGACGATCACGCAATCACCATCACACAATCACGATCACTCAATCACAATCACACAATCACAAACACACAGTCGCGATCACACGATCACGATCACACAATCACAGTCACACAATCACAATCACACAATCACAATCACAATCACGATCACAAAGTCACGATCACACAATCACGATCACACGATCACGATCACACAATCACAATCACACAATCGTTGTCACACAATCACGATCACACAATCACCATCACACAATCAAGGCCACACAATGACGATCACACAATCACCATCACACAATCACAATCACACAATCACAATCACACAATCACACTGTCACAATCCCACAATCACGATCACATAATCACGATCACACAGTCACGATCACACGATCACGATCACACAATAACAATCACACAATCACAATCACACAATCACGAGCACACAATCACGATCACACAATCACGATCACACAATCACGATCACACAATCACGATCACACAATCACGATCACACAATCACGATCACACTATCACGATCACACAATCACGATCACACAATCACGATCACACAATCACGATCACACAATCACGATCACACAATCACGATCACACAACCACGATCACACAATCACGATCACACAATCACGATCACACAATCACGATCACACAATCACAATCACACAATCACACAATCACAATCACACAATCACAATCACACAATCACAATCACACAATCACAATCACACAATCACAATCACACAATCACAATCACACAATCACAATCGCACAATCACAATCACACAATCACAATCACACAATCACAATCACAATCACGATCACACAGTCACGAACACACCATCACGATCACACAATCAAGGTCACACAATGACGATCACACAATCACCATCACACAATCACGATCAGACAATCACAATCACACAATCACGATCACACAATCACGATCACACAATCACAATCACACAATCAAGGTCACACAATGGCGATCACACCATCACCATCACACAATCACGACCACACAATCACGATCACACAATCACGATCACACAATCACGTTCACACAATCACAGACACACAGTCGCGATCACTCGATCACGATCACACGATCACGATCACACAATCACAATCACACAATCAAGGTCTCACAATGACGATCACACCATCACCATCACACAATCACGACCACTCAATCACGATCACACAATCACGATCACACAATCGCGATCACACAATCACGTTCACACAATCACAAGCACAGAGTCGCGATCACACGATCACGATCACACAACCACGATCACACAGTCACGATCACACAATCACGATCACACAGTCACGATCACACAATCAGAGTCACACAATCACAATAACACAACCACAATCACACAATCACACAGTCACAATCCCACAATCACGACCACACAGTCACGATCACACAATCACAATCATACAATCACAATCACACAATCACATTAACACAATCAGACAATCACACAGTCACACAATCACGATCACAAAATCACGATCACACAATCACGATCACACAATCACGATCACACAATCACGATCACACAATCACGATCACACAATCACGATCACACAATCACAATCACACAATCACAATCACACAATCAAAATCACACAATCACAATCACACAATCAAGGTCACACAATGACGATCACACAATCACCATCACACAATCTCGACCACACAATCACGATCACACAATCACGTTCACACAATCACAAACACACAGTCGCGATCACTCGATCACGATCACACAATCACGATCACACAATCACGGTCACTCAATCACAATCACACAATCGTTATCACACAATCGCGATCACACAATCACGATCACACAATCACAATCACACAATCACAATCACACAATCAAGGTCACACAATGACGATCACACAATCACCGTCACACAATCACGATCACACAATCACAATCACACAATCACGATCACACAATCACGATCACACAATCACGATCACACAAGCACGATCACACGATCACAATCACACAATCACAAACACACAGTCGCGATCACACGATCACGATCTCACGATCACGATCACACGATCACGATCACACGATCACGATCACACAATCACAATCACACAATCAAGGTCACACAATGACGATCACACCATCACCATCACACAATCACGACCACACAATCACGATCACACAATCACGATCACACAATCACGATCACACAAACACGATCACACGATCACAATCACACAATCACAAACACACAGTCGCGATCAAACGATCACGATCACACGATCACGATCACACGATCACGATCACACAATCACAATCACACAGTCGTTATCACACAATCACGATCACACAATCACCATCACACAATCACCATCACACAATCAAGGCCACACAATGACGATCACACAATCACCATCACACAATCACAATCACACAATCACGATCACACAATCACGATCACACAATCACGATCACACAATCACGATCACACAATCACGATCACACAATCACGATCACACAATCACGATCACACAATCACGATCACACAATCAAAATCACACAATCACAATCACACAATCAAGGTCACACAATGACGATCACACAATCACCGTCACACAATCACGATCACACAATCACAATCACACAATCACGATCACACAATCACGATCACACAATCACGATCACACAAGCACGATCACACGATCACAATCACACAATCACAAACACACAGTCGCGATCACACGATCACGATCTCACGATCACGATCACACGATCACGATCACACGATCACGATCACACAATCACAATCACACAATCAAGGTCACACAATGACGATCACACCATCACCATCACACAATCACGACCACACAATCACGATCACACAATCACGATCACACAATCACGATCACACAAACACGATCACACGATCACAATCACACAATCACAAACACACAGTCGCGATCAAACGATCACGATCACACGATCACGATCACACGATCACGATCACACAATCACAATCACACAGTCGTTATCACACAATCACGATCACACAATCACCATCACACAATCACCATCACACAATCAAGGCCACACAATGACGATCACACAATCACCATCACACAATCACAATCACACAATCACGATCACACAATCACGATCACACAATCACGATCACACAATCACGATCACACAATCACGATCACACAATCACGATCACACAATCACGATCACACAATCACGATCACACAATCACGATCACACAATCACGATCACACAATCACGATCACACAATCACGATCACACAATCACGATCACACAATCACGATCACACAATCACGATCACACAATCACGATCACACAATCACAATCACACAATCACAATCACACAATCACAATCACACAATCACAATCACACAATCACAATCACACAATCACAATCACGATCACACAGTCACGAACACACCATCACGATCACACAATGAAGGTCACACAATGACGATCACACCACCACCATCACACAATCACGACCACACAATCACGATCACACAATCACGTTCACACAATCACAAACACACAGTCGCGATCACTCGATCACGATCACACAATCACGATCACACAATCACGATCACACAATCACGATCACACAATCACAATCACACAATCACAATATCACAATCGCAATCACACAATCACAATATCACAATCAGACAATCACACAATCACACAATCACACGATCACACAATCACGATCACACAACCACGATCACACAATCACGATCACACAATCACGATCACACAATCACAATCACACAATCACAATCACACAATCACAATCACACAATCGCAATCACACAATCACAATCACACAATCACAATCACACAATCACAATCACACAATCAAAATCACACAATCACAATCACACAATCACAATCACACAATCACAATCACGATCACACAGTCACGAACACACCATCACGATCACACAATCAAGGTCACACAATGACGATCACACCATCACCATCACACAATCACGACCACACAATCACGATCACACAATCACGATCACACAATCACGTTCACACAATCACAAACACACAGTCGCGATCACTCGATCACGATCACACAATCACGATCACACAATCACGAACACACAATCACGATCACACAATCACAATCACACAATCACAATATCACAATCGCAATCACACAATCACAATATCACAATCAGACAATCACACAATCACGCTCACACTATCACGATCTCACAATCACGATCACACAATCACGATCACACAATCACGATCACACAATCACGATCACACAATCACCATCACACAATCACCATCACACAATCACAATCACACAATCAAGGTCACACAATGACGATCACACAATCACCATCACACAATCACGACCACTCAATCACGATCACACAATCACGATCACACAATCACAATCACACAATCACAATCACACAATCAAAATCACACAATCACAATCACACAATCAAGGTCACACAATGACGATCACACAATCACCATCACACAATCTCGACCACACAATCACGATCACACAATCACGATCACACAATCACGTTCACACAATCACAAACACACAGTCGCGATCACTCGATCACGATCACACAATCACGATCACACAATCACGATCACACAATCACGATCACTCAATCACAATCACACAATCACAAACACACAGTCGCGATCACACGATCACGATCACACGATAACGATCACACGATCACGATCACACAATCACAATCAGACAATCGTTATCACACAATCACGATCACACAATCACGATCACACAATCACAATCACACAATCACACAATCAAGGTCACACAATGACGATCACACAATCACCATCACACAATCACGATCACACAATCACAATCACACAATCACGATCACACAATCACGATCACACAATCACGATCACACAAACACGATCACACGATCACAATCACACAATCACAAACACACAGTCGCGATCACACGATCACGATCACACGATCACGATCACACGATCGCGATCACACGATCACGATCGCACGATCACGATCACACGATCACGATCACACAATCACAATCACACAATCAAGGTCACACAATGACGATCACACCATCACCATCACACAACCACGACCACACAATCACGATCACACAATCACGATCACACAATCACGATCACACAATCACGATCACACGATCACGATCACACGATCACGATCACACAATCACAATCACACAATCAAGGTCACACAATGATGATCACACAATCACCATCACACAATCACGATCACACAATCACAAACACACAGTCGCGATCACTCGATCACGATCACACAATCACGATCACACAGTCACTATCACACAATCACAATCACACAATCACAATATCACAATCGCAATCACACAATCACAATAACACAATCAGACAATCACACAATCACACAATCACACAATCACACAATCACGATCACACAATCATGATCACACAATCACGATCACACAATCACGATCACACAATGACGATCACACAATCACAATCACACAATCAAGGTCACACAATGACGATCACACAATCACCATCACACAATCACGATCACACAATCACGATCACACAATCACGATCACACAATCACAAACACACAGTCGCGATCACACGATCACGATCACACAATCACGATCACACAGTCACGATCACACAATCACAATCACACAATCACGATCACACAATCACAATCACAATCACGATCACACAGTCACGATCACACCATCACGATCACACGATCACCATCACACAATCACGATCACACAATCACCATCACACAATCAAGGCCACACAATGACGATCACACAATCACCATCACACAATCACAATCACACAATCACAATCACACAATCACACTGTCACAATCCCACAATCACGATCACATAATCACGATCACACAGTCACGATCACACGATCACGATCACACAATAACAATCACACAATCACAATCACACAATCACGAGCACACAATCACGATCACACAATCACGATCACACAATCACGATCACACAATCACGATCACACAATCACGATCACACAATCACGATCACACAATCACGATCACACAATCACGATCACACAATCACGATCACACAATCACGATCACACAATCACGATCACACAATCACGACCACACAATCACGATCACACAACCACGATCACACAATCACGATCACACAATCACGATCACACAATCACGATCACACAATCACAATCAC
This sequence comes from Megachile rotundata, assembly GCF_050947335.1. Classification (NCBI taxonomy): domain Eukaryota; kingdom Metazoa; phylum Arthropoda; class Insecta; order Hymenoptera; family Megachilidae; genus Megachile; species Megachile rotundata. The sequence goes on from NC_134993.1 coordinate 1,632,988, forward strand.
ACAATCACAATCACACAATCACACAATCACAATCACACAATCACAATCACACAATCACAATCACACAATCACAATCACACAATCACAATCACACAATCACAATCACACAATCACAATCACACAATCACAATCACACAATCACAATCACAATCACGATCACACAGTCACGAACACACCATCACGATCACACAATCAAGGTCACACAATGACGATCACACAATCACCATCACACAATCACGATCAGACAATCACAATCACACAATCACGATCACACAATCACGATCACACAATCACAATCACACAATCAAGGTCACACAATGACGATCACACCATCACCATCACACAATCACGACCACACAATCACGATCACACAATCACGAACACACAATCACGTTCACACAATCACAAACACACAGTCGCGATCACTCGATCACGATCACACGATCACGATCACACAATCACAATCACACAATCAAGGTCTCACAATGACGATCACACCATCACCATCACACAATCACCACCACTCAATCACGATCACACAATCACGATCACACAATCGCGATCACACAATCACGTTCACACAATCACAAGCACAGAGTCGCGATCACACGATCACGATCACACAACCACGATCACACAGTCACGATCACACAATCACGATCACACAGTCACCATCACACAATCAGAGTCACACAATCACAATCACACAACCACAATCACACAATCACACAGTCACAATCCCACAATCACGACCACACAGTCACGATCACACAATCACAATCATACAATCACAATCACACAATCACATTAACACAATCAGACAATCACACAGTCACACAATCACGATCACACAATCACGATCACACAATCACGATCACACAATCACGATCACACAATCACGATCACACAATCACGATCACACAATCACGATCACACAATCACGATCACACAATCACGATCACACAATCACAATCACACAATCAAAATCACACAATCAAAATCACACAATCACAATCACACAATCAAGGTCACACAATGACGATCACACAATCACCATCACACAATCTCGACCACACAATCACGATCACACAATCACGTTCACACAATCACAAACACACAGTCGCGATCACTCGATCACGATCACACAATCACGATCACACAATCACGATCACTCAATCACAATCACACAATCGTTATCACACAATCACGATCACACAATCACGATCACACAATCACAATCACACAATCACAATCACACAATCAAGGTCACACAATGACGATCACACAATCACCATCACACAATCACGATCACACAATCACAATCACACAATCACGATCACACAATCACGATCACACAATCACGATCACACAATCACGATCACACAAACACGATCACACGATCACAATCACACAATCACAAACACACAGTCGCGATCACACGATCACGATCACACGATCACGATCACACGATCGCGATCACACGATCGCGATCACACGATCACGATCACATAATCACAATCACACAATCAAGGTCACACAATGACGATCACACCATCACCATCACACAATCACGACCACACAATCACGATCACACAGTCACGATCACACCATCACGATCACACGATCACCATCACACAATCACGATCACACAATCACCATCACACAATCAAGGCCACACAATGACGATCACACAATCACCATCACACAATCACAATCACACAATCACAATCACACAATCACACTGTCACAATCCCACAATCACGATCACATAATCACGATCACACAGTCACGATCACACGATCACGATCACACAATAACAATCACACAATCACAATCACACAATCACGAGCACACAATCACGATCACACAATCACGATCACACAATCACGATCACACAATCACGATCACACAATCACGATCACACAATCACGATCACACAATCACGATCACACAATCACGATCACACAATCACGATCACACAATCACGATCACACAATCACGATCACACAATCACGATCACACAATCACGACCACACAATCACGATCACACAATCACGATCACACAATCACGATCACACAATCACGATCACACAATCACAATCACACAATCACAATCACACAATCACACAATCACAATCACACAATCACAATCACACAATCACAATCACACAATCACAATCACACAATCACAATCACACAATCACAATCACACAATCACAATCACACAATCACAATCACAATCACGATCACACAGTCACGAACACACCATCACGATCACACAATCAAGGTCACACAATGACGATCACACAATCACCATCACACAATCACGATCAGACAATCACAATCACACAATCACGATCACACAATCACGATCACACAATCACAATCACACAATCAAGGTCACACAATGACGATCACACCATCACCATCACACAATCACGACCACACAATCACGATCACACAATCACGAACACACAATCACGTTCACACAATCACAAACACACAGTCGCGATCACTCGATCACGATCACACGATCACGATCACACAATCACAATCACACAATCAAGGTCTCACAATGACGATCACACCATCACCATCACACAATCACCACCACTCAATCACGATCACACAATCACGATCACACAATCGCGATCACACAATCACGTTCACACAATCACAAGCACAGAGTCGCGATCACACGATCACGATCACACAACCACGATCACACAGTCACGATCACACAATCACGATCACACAGTCACCATCACACAATCAGAGTCACACAATCACAATCACACAACCACAATCACACAATCACACAGTCACAATCCCACAATCACGACCACACAGTCACGATCACACAATCACAATCATACAATCACAATCACACAATCACATTAACACAATCAGACAATCACACAGTCACACAATCACGATCACACAATCACGATCACACAATCACGATCACACAATCACGATCACACAATCACGATCACACAATCACGATCACACAATCACGATCACACAATCACGATCACACAATCACGATCACACAATCACAATCACACAATCAAAATCACACAATCAAAATCACACAATCACAATCACACAATCAAGGTCACACAATGACGATCACACCATCACCATCACACAATCACGACCACACAATCACGATCACACAATCACGAACACACAATCACGTTCACACAATCACAAACACACAGTCGCGATCACTCGATCACGATCACACGATCACGATCACACAATCACAATCACACAATCAAGGTCTCACAATGACGATCACACCATCACCATCACACAATCACCACCACTCAATCACGATCACACAATCACGATCACACAATCGCGATCACACAATCACGTTCACACAATCACAAGCACAGAGTCGCGATCACACGATCACGATCACACAACCACGATCACACAGTCACGATCACACAATCACGATCACACAGTCACCATCACACAATCAGAGTCACACAATCACAATCACACAACCACAATCACACAATCACACAGTCACAATCCCACAATCACGACCACACAGTCACGATCACACAATCACAATCATACAATCACAATCACACAATCACATTAACACAATCAGACAATCACACAGTCACACAATCACGATCACACAATCACGATCACACAATCACGATCACACAATCACGATCACACAATCACGATCACACAATCACGATCACACAATCACGATCACACAATCACGATCACACAATCACGATCACACAATCACAATCACACAATCAAAATCACACAATCAAAATCACACAATCACAATCACACAATCAAGGTCACACAATGACGATCACACAATCACCATCACACAATCTCGACCACACAATCACCATCACACAATCACGTTCACACAATCACAAACACACAGTCGCGATCACTCGATCACGATCACACAATCACGATCACACAATCACGATCACTCAATCACAATCACACAATCGTTATCACACAATCACGATCACACAATCACGATAACACAATCACAATCACACAATCACAATCACACAATCAAGGTCACACAATGACGATCACACAATCACCATCACACAATCACGATCACACAATCACAATCACACAATCACGATCACACAATCACGATCACACAATCACGATCACACAATCACGATCACACAAACACGATCACACGATCACAATCACACAATCACAAACACACAGTCGCGATCACACGATCACGATCACACGATCACGATCACACGATCGCGATCACACGATCGCGATCACACGATCACGATCACACAATCACAATCACACAATCAAGGTCACACAATGACGATCACACCATCACCATCACACAATCACGACCACACAATCACGATCACACAATCACGATCACACAATCACGATCACACAAACACGATCACACGATCACAATCACACAATCACAAACACACAGTCGCGATCACTCGATCACGATCACACGATCACGATCACACAATCACAATCACACAATCAAGGTCTCACAATGACGATCACACCATCACCATCACACAATCACGACCACTCAATCACGATCACACAATCACGATCACACAATCGCGATCACACAATCACGTTCACACAATCACAAGCACAGAGTCGCGATCACACGATCACGATCACACAACCACGATCACACAGTCACGATCACACAATCACGATCACACAGTCACCATCATACAATCAGAGTCACACAATCACAATCACACAACCACAATCACACAATCACACAGTCACAATCCCACAATCACGACCACACAGTCACGATCACACAATCACAATCATACAATCACAATCACACAATCACATTAACACAATCAGACAATCACACAGTCACACAATCACGATCACACAATCACGATCACACAATCACGATCACACAATCACGATCACACAATCACGATCACACAATCACGATCACACAATCACGATCACACAATCACGATCACACAATCACGATCACACAATCACAATCACACAATCAAAATCACACAATCAAAATCACACAATCACAATCACACAATCAAGGTCACACAATGACGATCACACAATCACCATCACACAATCTCGACCACACAATCACGATCACACAATCACGTTCACACAATCACAAACACACAGTCGCGATCACTCGATCACGATCACACAATCACGATCACACAATCACGATCACTCAATCACAATCACACAATCGTTATCACACAATCACGATCACACAATCACGATCACACAATCACAATCACACAATCACAATCACACAATCAAGGTCACACAATGACGATCACACAATCACCATCACACAATCACGATCACACAATCACAATCACACAATCACGATCACACAATCACGATCACACAATCACGATCACACAAACACGATCACACGATCACAATCACACAATCACAAACACACAGTCGCGATCACACGATCACGATCACACGATCACGATCACACGATCGCGATCACACGATCGCGATCACACGATCACGATCACACAATCACAATCACACAATCAAGGTCACACAATGACGATCACACCATCACCATCACACAATCACGACCACACAATCACGATCACACAATCACGATCACACAATCACGATCACACAAACACGATCACACGATCACAATCACACAATCACAAACACACAGTCGCGATCACACGATCACGATCACACGATCACGATCACACAATCACAATCACACAATCAAGGTCACACAATGACGATCACACAATCACCATCACACAATCTCGACCACACAATCACGATCACACAATCACGTTCACACAATCACAAACACACAGTCGCGATCACTCGATCACGATCACACAATCACGATCACACAATCACGATCACTCAATCACAATCACACAATCGTTATCACACAATCACGATCACACAATCACGATCACACAATCACGATCACTCAATCACAATCACACAATCGTTATCACACAATCACGATCACACAATCACGATCACACAATCACAATCACACAATCACAATCACACAATCAAGGTCACACAATGACGATCACACAATCACCATCACACAATCACGATCACACAATCACAATCACACAATCACGATCACACAATCACGATCACACAATCACGATCACACAAACACGATCACACGATCACAATCACACAATCACAAACACACAGTCGCGATCACACGATCACGATCACACGATCACGATCACACGATCGCGATCACACGATCGCGATCACACGATCACGATCACACAATCACAATCACACAATCAAGGTCACACAATGACGATCACACCATCACCATCACACAATCACGACCACACAATCACGATCACACAATCACGATCACACAATCACGATCACACAAACACGATCACACGATCACAATCACACAATCACAAACACACAGTCGCGATCACACGATCACGATCACACGATCACGATCACACAATCACAATCACACAATCAAGGTCACACAATGACGATCACACAATCACCATCACACAATCTCGACCACACAATCACGATCACACAATCACGTTCACACAATCACAAACACACAGTCGCGATCACTCGATCACGATCACACGATCACGATCACACAATCACAATCACACAATCAAGGTCTCACAATGACGATCACACCATCACCATCACACAATCACGACCACTCAATCACGATCACACAATCACGATCACACAATCGCGATCACACAATCACGTTCACACAATCACAAGCACAGAGTCGCGATCACACGATCACGATCACACAACCACGATCACACAGTCACGATCACACAATCACGATCACACAGTCACCATCATACAATCAGAGTCACACAATCACAATCACACAACCACAATCACACAATCACACAGTCACAATCCCACAATCACGACCACACAGTCACGATCACACAATCACAATCATACAATCACAATCACACAATCACATTAACACAATCAGACAATCACACAGTCACACAATCACGATCACACAATCACGATCACACAATCACGATCACACAATCACGATCACACAATCACGATCACACAATCACGATCACACAATCACGATCACACAATCACGATCACACAATCACGATCACACAATCACAATCACACAATCAAAATCACACAATCAAAATCACACAATCACAATCACACAATCAAGGTCACACAATGACGATCACACAATCACCATCACACAATCTCGACCACACAATCACGATCACACAATCACGTTCACACAATCACAAACACACAGTCGCGATCACTCGATCACGATCACACAATCACGATCACACAATCACGATCACTCAATCACAATCACACAATCGTTATCACACAATCACGATCACACAATCACGATCACACAATCACAATCACACAATCACAATCACACAATCAAGGTCACACAATGACGATCACACAATCACCATCACACAATCACGATCACACAATCACAATCACACAATCACGATCACACAATCACGATCACACAATCACGATCACACAAACACGATCACACGATCACAATCACACAATCACAAACACACAGTCGCGATCACACGATCACGATCACACGATCACGATCACACGATCGCGATCACACGATCGCGATCACACGATCACGATCACACAATCACAATCACACAATCAAGGTCACACAATGACGATCACACCATCACCATCACACAATCACGACCACACAATCACGATCACACAATCACGATCACACAATCACGATCACACAAACACGATCACACGATCACAATCACACAATCACAAACACACAGTCGCGATCACACGATCACGATCACACGATCACGATCACACAATCACAATCACACAATCAAGGTCACACAATGACGATCACACAATCACCATCACACAATCTCGACCACACAATCACGATCACACAATCACGTTCACACAATCACAAACACACAGTCGCGATCACTCGATCACGATCACACAATCACGATCACACAATCACGATCACTCAATCACAATCACACAATCGTTATCACACAATCACGATCACACAATCACGATCACACAATCACAATCACACAATCACAATCACACAATCAAGGTCACACAATGACGATCACACAATCACCATCACACAATCACGATCACACAATCACAATCACACAATCACGATCACACAATCACGATCACACAACCACGATCACACAACCACGATCACACAATCACGATCACACAATCACGATCACACAATCACGATCACACAACCACGATCACACAACCACGATCACACAATCACGATCACACAATCACGATCACACAATCACGTTCACACAATCACAAACACACAGTCGCGATCACTCGATCACGATCACACAATCACGATCACACAATCACGATCACTCAATCACAATCACACAATCGTTATCACACAATCACGATCACACAATCACGATCACACAATCACGATCACACAATCACGATCACACAATCACGATCACACAATCACGATCACACAATCACGATCACACAATCACGATCACACAATCACGATCACACAATCACAATCACACAATCAAAATCACACAATCAAAATCACACAATCACAATCACACAATCAAGGTCACACAATGACGATCACACAATCACCATCACACAATCTCGACCACACAATCACGATCACACAATCACGTTCACACAATCACAAACACACAGTCGCGATCACTCGATCACGATCACACAATCACGATCACACAATCACGATCACTCAATCACAATCACACAATCGTTATCACACAATCACGATCACACAATCACGATCACACAATCACAATCACACAATCACAATCACACAATCAAGGTCACACAATGACGATCACACAATCACCATCACACAATCACGATCACACAATCACAATCACACAATCACGATCACACAATCACGATCACACAATCACGATCACACAAACACGATCACACGATCACAATCACACAATCACAAACACACAATCGCGATCACACGATCACGATCACACGATCACGATCACACGATCGCGATCACACGATCACGATCGCACGATCACGATCACACGATCACGATCACACAATCACAATCACACAATCAAGGTCACAAAATGACGATCACACCATCACCATCACACAACCACGACCACACAATCACGATCACACAATCACGATCACACAATCACGATCACACGATCACGATCACACGATCACGATCACACGATCACGATCACACAATCACAATCACACAATCAAGGTCACACAATGATGATCACACAATCACCATCACACAATCACGATCACACAATCACAAACACACAGTCGCGATCACTCGATCACGATCACACAATCACGATCACACAGTCACTATCACACAATCACAATCACACAATCACAATATCACAATCGCAATCACACAATCACAATAACACAATCAGACAATCACACAATCACACAATCACACAATCACACAATCACGATCACACAATCATGATCACACAATCACGATCACACAATCACGATCACACAATGACGATCACACAATCACAATCACACAATCAAGGTCACACAATGACGATCACACAATCACCATCACACAATCACGATCACACAATCACGATCACACAATCACGATCACACAATCACAAACACACAGTCGCGATCACACGATCACGATCACACAATCACGATCACACAGTCACGATCACACAATCACAATCACACAATCACGATCACACAATCACAATCACAATCACGATCACACAGTCACGATCACACCATCACGATCACACGATCACCATCACACAATCACGATCACACAATCACAATCACACAATGACGATCACACCATCACCATCACACAATCACGACCACACAATCACGATCACACAATCACGATCACACAATCACGTTCACACAATAACAAACACACAGTCGCGATCGCTCGATCACGATCACACAATCATGATCACACAGTCACGATCACACAATCACAATCACACAATCACAATGTCACAATCGCAATCACACAATCACAATAACACAATCAGACAATCACACAATCACACAATCACACAATCACGATAACACAATCATGATCACACAATCACGATCACACAATCACGATCACACAATCACGATCACACAATCACCATCACACAATCACGATCACTCAATCACAATCACACAATCACGACCACTCAATCACAATCACACAATCACAAACACACAGTCGCGATCACTCGATCACGATCACAAAGTCACGATCACACAATCACGATCACACGATCACGATCACACAATCGTTATCACACAATCACGATCACACAATCACCATCACACAATCAAGGCCACACAATGACGATCACACAATCACCATCACACAATCACGATCACACAATCACAATCACACAATCACAATATCACAATCGCAATCACACAATCACAATATCACAATCAGACAATCACACAATCACGCTCACACTATCACGATCTCACAATCACGATCACACAATCACGATCACACAATCACGATCACACAATCACGATCACACAATCACGATCACACAATCACCATCACACAATCACCATCACACAATCACAATCACACAATCAAGGTCACACAATGACGATCACACAATCACCATCACACAATCACGACCACTCAATCACGATCACACAATCACGATCACACAATCACAATCACACAATCACAATCACACAATCAAAATCACACAATCACAATCACACAATCAAGGTCACACAATGACGATCACACAATCACCATCACACAATCTCGACCACACAATCACGATCACACAATCACGATCACACAATCACGTTCACACAATCACAAACACACGATCGCGATCACACGATCACGATCGCACGATCACGATCACACGATCACGATCACACAATCACAATCACACAATCAAGGTCACACAATGACGATCACACCATCACCATCACACAACCACGACCACACAATCACGATCACACAATCACGATCACACAATCACGATCACACGATCACGATCACACGATCACGATCACACGATCACGATCACACAATCACAATCACACAATCAAGGTCACACAATGATGATCACACAATCACCATCACACAATCACGATCACACAATCACAAACACACAGTCGCGATCACTCGATCACGATCACACAATCACGATCACACAGTCACTATCACACAATCACAATCACACAATCACAATATCACAATCGCAATCACACAATCACAATAACACAATCAGACAATCACACAATCACACAATCACACAATCACACAATCACGATCACACAATCATGATCACACAATCACGATCACACAATCACGATCACACAATGACGATCACACAATCACAATCACACAATCAAGGTCACACAATGACGATCACACAATCACCATCACACAATCACGATCACACAATCACGATCACACAATCACGATCACACAATCACAAACACACAGTCGCGATCACACGATCACGATCACACAATCACGATCACACAGTCACGATCACACAATCACAATCACACAATCACGATCACACAATCACAATCACAATCACGATCACACAGTCACGATCACACCATCACGATCACACGATCACCATCACACAATCACGATCACACAATCACAATCACACAATGACGATCACACCATCACCATCACACAATCACGACCACACAATCACGATCACACAATCACGATCACACAATCACGTTCACACAATCACGTTCACACAATCACAAACACACAGTCGCGATCACTCGATCACGATCACACAATCACGATCACACAATCACGATCACTCAATCACAATCACACAATCGTTATCACACAATCACGATCACACAATCACGATCACACAATCACAATCACACAATCACAATCACACAATCAAGGTCACACAATGACGATCACACAATCACCATCACACAATCACGATCACACAATCACAATCACACAATCACGATCACACAATCACGATCACACAATCACGATCACACAAACACGATCACACGATCACAATCACACAATCACAAACACACAATCGCGATCACACGATCACGATCACACGATCACGATCACACGATCGCGATCACACGATCACGATCGCACGATCACGATCACACGATCACGATCACACAATCACAATCACACAATCAAGGTCACAAAATGACGATCACACCATCACCATCACACAACCACGACCACACAATCACGATCACACAATCACGATCACACAATCACGATCACACGATCACGATCACACGATCACGATCACACGATCACGATCACACAATCACAATCACACAATCAAGGTCACACAATGATGATCACACAATCACCATCACACAATCACGATCACACAATCACAAACACACAGTCGCGATCACTCGATCACGATCACACAATCACGATCACACAGTCACTATCACACAATCACAATCACACAATCACAATATCACAATCGCAATCACACAATCACAATAACACAATCAGACAATCACACAATCACACAATCACACAATCACACAATCACGATCACACAATCATGATCACACAATCACGATCACACAATCACGATCACACAATGACGATCACACAATCACAATCACACAATCAAGGTCACACAATGACGATCACACAATCACCATCACACAATCACGATCACACAATCACGATCACACAATCACGATCACACAATCACAAACACACAGTCGCGATCACACGATCACGATCACACAATCACGATCACACAGTCACGATCACACAATCACAATCACACAATCACGATCACACAATCACAATCACAATCACGATCACACAGTCACGATCACACCATCACGATCACACGATCACCATCACACAATCACGATCACACAATCACAATCACACAATGACGATCACACCATCACCATCACACAATCACGACCACACAATCACGATCACACAATCACGATCACACAATCACGTTCACACAATAACAAACACACAGTCGCGATCGCTCGATCACGATCACACAATCATGATCACACAGTCACGATCACACAATCACAATCACACAATCACAATGTCACAATCGCAATCACACAATCACAATAACACAATCAGACAATCACACAATCACACAATCACACAATCACGATAACACAATCATGATCACACAATCACGATCACACAATCACGATCACACAATCACGATCACACAATCACCATCACACAATCACGATCACTCAATCACAATCACACAATCACGACCACTCAATCACAATCACACAATCACAAACACACAGTCGCGATCACTCGATCACGATCACAAAGTCACGATCACACAATCACGATCACACGATCACGATCACACAATCGTTATCACACAATCACGATCACACAATCACCATCACACAATCAAGGCCACACAATGACGATCACACAATCACCATCACACAATCACGATCACACAATCACAATCACACAATCACAATATCACAATCGCAATCACACAATCACAATATCACAATCAGACAATCACACAATCACGCTCACACTATCACGATCTCACAATCACGATCACACAATCACGATCACACAATCACGATCACACAATCACGATCACACAATCACGATCACACAATCACCATCACACAATCACCATCACACAATCACAATCACACAATCAAGGTCACACAATGACGATCACACAATCACCATCACACAATCACGACCACTCAATCACGATCACACAATCACGATCACACAATCACAATCACACAATCACAATCACACAATCAAAATCACACAATCACAATCACACAATCAAGGTCACACAATGACGATCACACAATCACCATCACACAATCTCGACCACACAATCACGATCACACAATCACGATCACACAATCACGTTCACACAATCACAAACACACAGTCGCGATCACTCGATCACGATCACACAATCACAATCACACAATCACGATCACACAATCACGATCACTCAATCACAATCACACAATCACAAACACACAGTCGCGATCACACGATCACGATCACACGATAACGATCACACGATCACGATCACACAATCACAATCAGACAATCGTTATCACACAATCACGATCACACAATCACGATCACACAATCACAATCACACAATCACACAATCAAGGTCACACAATGACGATCACACAATCACCATCACACAATCACGATCACACAATCACAATCACACAATCACGATCACACAATCACGATCACACAATCACGATCACACAAACACGATCACACGATCACAATCACACAATCACAAACACACAGTCGCGATCACACGATCACGATCACACGATCACGATCACACGATCGCGATCACACGATCACGATCGCACGATCACGATCACACGATCACGATCACACAATCACAATCACACAATCAAGGTCACACAATGACGATCACACCATCACCATCACACAACCACGACCACACAATCACGATCACACAATCACGATCACACAATCACGATCACACGATCACGATCACACGATCACGATCACACGATCACGATCACACAATCACAATCACACAATCAAGGTCACACAATGATGATCACACAATCACCATCACACAATCACGATCACACAATCACAAACACACAGTCGCGATCACTCGATCACGATCACACAATCACGATCACACAGTCACTATCACACAATCACAATCACACAATCACAATATCACAATCGCAATCACACAATCACAATAACACAATCAGACAATCACACAATCACACAATCACACAATCACACAATCACGATCACACAATCATGATCACATAATCACGATCACACAATCACGATCACACAATGACGATCACACAATCACAATCACACAATCAAGGTCACACAATGACGATCACACAATCACCATCACACAATCACGATCACACAATCACGATCACACAATCACGATCACACAATCACAAACACACAGTCGCGATCACACGATCACGATCACACAATCACGATCACACAGTCACGATCACACAATCACAATCACACAATCACGATCACACAATCACAATCACAATCACGATCACACAGTCACGATCACACCATCACGATCACACGATCACCATCACACAATCACGATCACACAATCACAATCACACAATGACGATCACACCATCACCATCACACAATCACGACCACACAATCACGATCACACAATCACGATCACACAATCACGTTCACACAATAACAAACACACAGTCGCGATCGCTCGATCACGATCACACAATCATGATCACACAGTCACGATCACACAATCACAATCACACAATCACAATGTCACAATCGCAATCACACAATCACAATAACACAATCAGACAATCACACAATCACACAATCACACAATCACACAATCACACAATCACGATAACACAATCATGATCACACAATCACGATCACACAATCACGATCACACAATCACGATCACACAATCACGATCACACAATCACCATCACACAATCACGATCACTCAATCACAATCACACAATCACGACCACTCAATCACAATCACACAATCACAAACACACAGTCGCGATCACTCGATCACGATCACACAATCATGATCACACAGTCACGATCACACAATCACAATCACACAATCACGATCACACAATCACAATCACACAATCACGATCACACAATCACAATCACAATCACGTCACACAGTCACGATCACACCATCACGATCACACGATCACCATCACACAATCACGATCACACAATCACAATCACACAATGACGATCACACCATCACCATCACACAATCACGACCACACAATCACGATCACACAATCACGATCACACAATCACGTTCACACAATAACAAACACACAGTCGCGATCGCTCGATCACGATCACACAATCATGATCACACAGTCACGATCACACAATCACAATCACACAATCACAATGTCACAATCGCAATCACACAATCACAATAACACAATCAGACAATCACACAATCACACAATCACACAATCACACAATCACACAATCACGATAACACAATCACGACCACACAATCACGATCACACAATCACGATCACACAATCACGTTCACACAATCACAAACACACAGTCGCGATCACTCGATCACGATCACACGATCACGATCACACAATCACGATCACACAATCACGATCACACAATCACAATCACACAATCACAATATCACAATCGCAATCACACAATCACAATATCACAATCAGACAATCACGATCACACAATCACAATCACACAATCACAATCACACAATCACAGTCACACAATCACAATCACACAATCACAATTACACAAACACGATCACACAATCACGATCACACAATCACAATCACACAATCACAATTACACAATCACAATCACACAATCACAGTCACACAATCACAATCACACAATCACAATTACACAAACACGATCACACAATCACGATCACACAATCACGATCACACAATCACTATCACACAATCACACAATCACACAATCACAATCACACAATCACACAGTCACAATCCCACAATCACGATCACACAATCACAATCACACAATCACAATCACACAATCACAATCACACAATCACATTAACACAATCAGACAATCACACAGTCACACAATCACGATCACACAATCACGATCACACAATCACGATCACACAATCACGATCACACAATCACGATCACACAATCACGATCACACAATCACGATCACACAATCAAAATCACACAATCACGATCACACAATCACGATCACACAATCACGATCACACAATCACGATCACACAATCACGATCACACAATCACGATCACACAATCACGATCACACAATCACGATCACACAATCACGATCACACAATCACGATCACACAATCACGATCACACAATCACGATCACACAATCACGATCACACAATCACAATCACACAATCACAATCACACAATCACAATCACACAATCACAATCACACAATCACAATCACGATCACACAGTCACGAACACACCATCACGATCACACAATCAAGGTCACACAATGACGATCACACCATCACCATCACACAATCACGACCACACAATCACGATCACACAATCACGTTCACACAATCACAAACACACAGTCGCGATCACTCGATCACGATCACACAATCACGATCACACAATCACGATCACACAATCACGATCACACAATCACAATCACACAATCACAATATCACAATCGCAATCACACAATCACAATATCACAATCAGACAATCACGATCACACAATCACAATCACACAATCACAATCACACAATCACAGTCACACAATCACAATCACACAATCACAATTACACAAACACGATCACACAATCACGATCACACAATCACAATCACACAATCACAATTACACAATCACAATCACACAATCACAGTCACACAATCACAATCACACAATCACAATTACACAAACACGATCACACAATCACGATCACACAATCACGATCACACAATCACTATCACACAATCACACAATCACACAATCACAATCACACAATCACACAGTCACAATCCCACAATCACGATCACACAATCACAATCACACAATCACAATCACACAATCACGATCACACAATCACAATCACGCAGTCACACAGTCACAATCCCACAATCACGATCACACAATCACGATCGCACAGTCACGATCACACGATCACGATCACACAATCACAATCACACAATCACAATCACACAATCACAATCACACAATCACAATCACACAATCACAATCACACAATCACAATCACACAATCACGATCACACAATCACGATCACACAATCACAATCACACAATCACAATTACACAATCACAATCACACAATCACAGTCACACAATCACAATCACACAATCACAATTACACAAACACGATCACACTATCACGATCACACAATCACAGTCACACAATCACAATCACACAATCACAATCACAATCACGATCACACAGTCACGATCACACAATCACGATCACACAATCACGACCACACAATCACGATCACACAATCACGACCACACAATCACAAACACACAGTCGCGATCACACTATCACGATCACACAATCACAGTCACACAATAACAATCACACAATCACAATCACAATCACGATCACACAGTCACGAACACACCATCACGATCACACAATCAAGGTCACACAATGACGATCACACAATCACCATCACACAATCACGATCACACACTCCCAATCACACAATCACAATCACACAATCACAATCACACAATCACAATCACACAATCACAATCACACAATCACAATCACACAATCACAATCACTCAATCACAATCACACAGTCGCGATCACACGATCACGATCACACGATCACGATCACACAATCACAATCCCACAATCAAGGCCACACAATGACGATCACACAATCACCATCACACAATCTCGACCACACAATCACGATCACACAATCACGATCACACAATCACGTTCACACAATAACAAACACACAGTCGCGATCACTCGATCACGATCACGCAATCACGACCACACAATCACGATCACACAATCACGCTCACACAATCACGATCACACAATCACGTTCACACAATCACAAACACACAGTCGCGATCACACGATCACGATCACACAATCACAATCACACAATCACGATCACACAATCACGATCACACAATCACGATCACACAATCACGATCACACAATCACGATCACACAACCACGATCACACAATCGCTATCACACAATCGCTATCACACAATCACGATCGCACAATCACGATCACACAATCACGATCACAATATCACAATCACACAGTCACACAATCACAATCACAATCACAATCACAATCACGATCACAGAATCACAATCACACAGTCACACAATCACAATCACAATCACAATCGCAATCACAATCACAATCACAATCACAATCACAATCACAATCACAATCACAATCACAATCACAATCACAATCACAATCACAATCACAATCACAATCACAATCACAATCACAATCACAATCACAATCACAATCACAATCACAATCACAATCACAATCACAATCACAATCACAATCACAATCACAATCACAATCACAATCACAATCACAATCACAATCACAATCACAATCACAATCACAATCACAATCACAATCACAATCACAATCACAATCACAATCACAATCACAATCACAATCACAATCACAATCACAATCACAATCACAATCACAATCACAATCACAATCACAATCACAATCACAATCACAATCACAATCACAATCACAATCACAATCACAATCACAATCACAATCACACAATCACATCACACAATCAAGATCACACAATCACGATCACACAATCACGATCACACAATCACGATCACACAATCACGATCACACAATCACGATCACACAATCACGATCACACAAACACGATCACACAATCACGATCACACAATCACGATCACACAATCACAGTCACACAATCACGATCACACACTCCCAATCACACAATCACAATCACACAATCACAATCACACAATCACAATCACACAATCACAATCACACAATCACAATCACACAATCACAATCACTCAATCACAATCACACAGTCGCGATCACACGATCACGATCACACGATCACGATCACACAATCACAATCCCACAATCAAGGCCACACAATGACGATCACACAATCACCATCACACAATCTCGACCACACAATCACGATCACACAATCACGATCACACAATCACGTTCACACAATAACAAACACACAGTCGCGATCACTCGATCACGATCACACAATCACGATCACACAGTCACGATCACACAATCACAATCAAACAATCACGATCACACAATCACGATCACATAATCACGATCACACAATCACGATCACACAATCACCATCACACAATCACGATCACACAATCACGATCACACAATCACGATCACACAATCACCATCACACAATCACAATCACACAATCAAGGTCACAGAATGACGATCACACAATCACCATCACACAATCACGATCACACAATCACGCTCACACAATCACGATCACACAATCACGTTCACACAATCACAAACACACAGTCGCGATCACACGATCACGATCACACAATCACGATCACACAGTCACGATCACACAATCACAATCACACAATCACGATCACACAATCACCACCACACAATCACGATCACACAATCACGATCACACAATCACGATTACACTATCACGATCACACAATCACAGTCACACAATCACAATCACACAATCACAATCACAATCACGATCACACAGTCACGATCACACAATCACGATCACACGATCACGATCACACAATCACAATCACACAATCGTTATCACACAATCACGATCACACAATCACCATCACACAATCAAGGCCACACAATGACGATCACACAATCACCATCACACAATCACGACCACTCAATCACGATCACACAATCACGATCACACAATCACGATCACACAATCACGTTCACACAATCACAAACACAGAGTCGCGATCACACGATCACGATCACACAACCACGATCACACAGTCACGATCACACAATCACGTTCACACAATCACAAACACAGAGTCGCGATCACACGATCACGATCACACAACCACGATCACACAGTCACGATCACACAATCACGATCACACAGTCACGATCACACAATCACAATCACACAATCACCATCACACAATCACAATCACACAATCAAGGTCACACAATGACGATCACACAATCACGATCACACAATCACGATCACACAATCACAATCACACAATCACAAACACACAGTCGCGATCACACGATCACGATCACACGATCACGATCACACAATCACATTAACACAATCAGACAATCACACAGTCACACAATCACGATCACACAATCACGATCACACAATCACGATCACACAATCACGATCACACAATCACGATCACACAATCACGATCACACAATTACGATCACACAATCACCATCACACAATCACAATCACACAATCAAAATCACGCAATCACAATCACACAATCAAGGTCACACAATGACGATCACACAATCACCATCACACAATCTCGACCACTCAATCACGATCACACAATCACCATCACACAATCACGTTCACACAATCACAGTCACACAATCACAATCACACAATCACAATCACAGTCACGATCACACCATCACGATCACACGATCACCATCACAGAATCACGATCACACAATCACAATCACACAATGACGATCACACCATCACCATCACACAATCACGACCACACAATCACGATCACACAATCACGATCACACAATCACGTTCACACAATCACAAGCACACAGTCGCGATCACTCGATCACGATCACACAATCACGATCACACAGTCACGATCACACAATCACAATCACACAATCACAATCACACAATCACAATGTCACAATCGCAATCACACAATCAAGGTCACGCAATGACGATCACACAATCACCATCACACAATCACGATCACACAATCACGATCACACAATTACGATCACACAATCACGATCACACAATCACGTTCACACAATCACAAACACACAGTCGCGATCACACGATCACGATCACACAATCACGATCACACAGTCACGATCACACAATCACAATCACACAATCACGATCACACAATCACCATCACACAATCACGATCACACAATCACGATCACACAATCACGATCACACAATCACGATCACACAATCACAGTCACACAATCACAATCACACAATCACAATCACACAATCACAACCACAATCACGATCACACAGTCACGATCACACCATCACGATCACACGATCACGATCACACAATCACAATCACACAATCGTTATCACACAATCACGATCACACAATCACCATCCCACAATCACCATCACACAATCACAATCACACAATCACGATCACACAATCACGATCACACAATCACAATCAGACAATCACAATCACACTGTCACAATCACACAATCACAATCATACAATCACAATCACACAATCACAATCTCACAATCACAATCACACTATCACAATCACACAATCACAATCACACAATCACAATCACACAATCACAATCACACAATCACAATCACACAATCACTATCACTCAATCACAATCACGATCTCGATCACACAATCACAATCACAAAATCACACAATCACAATCCCACAATCACAATCACACAATCACAGTCACACAATCACAATCACACAATCACAATCACACAATCACAATCACACAACCACAGTCACACAATCACAGTCACACAATCACAATCACACAATCACAATTACACAAACACGATCACACAATCACGATCACACAATCACGATCACACAATCACTATCACACAATCACACAATCACACAATCACACAGTCACAATCACACAATCACGATCACACAATCACAGTCACACAATCACAATCACACAATCACACAGTCACAATCCCACAATCACGATCACACAATCACGATCGCACAGTCACGATCACACGATCACGATCACACAATCACAATCACACAATCACAATCACACAATCACAATCACACAATCACAGTCACACAATCACAATCACACAATCACAATTACACAAACACGATCACACAATCACGATCACACAATCACAATCACACAATCACAATTACACAATCAGAATCACACAATCACAGTCACACAATCACAAACACACAATCACAATTACACAAACACGATCACACAATCACGATCACACAATCACGATCACACAATCACGATCACACAATCACTATCACACAATCACACAATCACACAATCACAATCACACAATCACACAGTCACAATCCCACAATCACGACCACACAATCACAATCACACAATCACAATCACACAATCACGATCACACAATCACAATCACGCAGTCACACAGTCACAATCCCACAATCACGATCACACAATCACGATCGCACAGTCACGATCACACGATCACGATCACACAATCACAATCACACAATCACAATCACACAATCACAATCACACAATCACAATCACACAATCACGATCACACAATCACCATCACACACTCACCATCACACAATCACGATCACGCAATCACGATCACACAATCACGATCACACAATCACGATCACACAATCACGATCACACAATCACAATCACACAATCACAATTACACAATCACAATCACACAATCACAGTCACACAATCACAATCACACAATCACAATTACAGAAACACGATCACACTATCACGATCACACAATCACAGTCACACAATCACAATCACACAATCACAATCACAATCACGATCACACAGTCACGATCACACAATCATGATCACACAATCACGACCACACAATCACGATCACACAATCACGATCACACAATCACAAACACACAGTCGCGATCACACTATCACGATCACACAATCACAGTCACACAATCACAATCACAACCACGACCACACAATCACGCTCACGCAATCACGATCACACAATCACGACCACACAATCACGATCACACAATCACGATCACACAATCACAAACACACAGTCATGATCACACTATCACGATCACACAATCACAGTCACACAATCACAATCACACAATCACAATCACAATCACGATCACACAGTCACGAACACACCATCACGATCACACAATCAAGGTCACACAATGACGATCACACAATCACCATCACACAATCACGATCACTCAATCACAATCACACAATCACAAACACACAGTCGCGATCACACGATCACGATCGCACGACCACGATCACACGATCACGATCACACAATCACAATCACACAATCAAGGCCACACAATGACGATCACGCAATCACGATCACACAATCACCATCACACAATCACGATCACACAATCACGATCACACAATCACCATCACACAATCACAATCACACAATCAAGGTCACACAATGACGATCACACAATCACCATCACACAACCACGACCACACAATCACGATCACACAATCACGCTCACGCAATCACGATCACACAATCACAAACACACAGTCGCGATCACACTATCACGATCACACAATCACAGTCACACAATAACAATCACACAATCACAATCACAATCACGATCACACAGTCACGATCACACAATCACGATCACACGATCACGATCACACAATCACAATCACACAATCGTTATCACACAATCACGATCACACAATCACCATCACACTATCAAGGCCACACAATGACGATCACACAATCACCATCACACAATCACAATCACACAATCACAATCACACAATCACAATCACACAATCACAATCACACAATCACAGTCACACAATCACAATCACACAATCACAATTACACAAACACGATCACACAATCACGATCACACAATCACGATCACACAATCACTATCACACAATCACACAATCACACAATCACAATCACACAATCACACAGTCACAATCCCACAATCACGATCACACAATCACAATCACACAATCACAATCACACAATCACGATCACACAATCACAATCACGCAGTCACACAGTCACAATCCCACAATCACGATCACACAATCACGATCGCACAGTCACGATCACACGATCACGATCACACAATCACAATCACACAATCACAATCACACAATCACAATCACACAATCACAATCACACAATCACGATCACACAATCACCATCACACACTCACCATCACACAATCACGATCACGCAATCACGATCACACAATCACGATCACACAATCACGATCACACAATCACAGTCACACTATCACGATCACACAATCACAGTCACACAATCACAATCACACAATCACAATCACAATCACGATCACACAGTCACGATCACACAATCACGATCACACGATCACGATCACACAATCACAATCACACAATCGTTATCACACAATCACGATCACACAATCACCATCACACAATCAAGGCCACACAATGACGATCACACAATCACCATCACACAATCACAATCACACAATCACAATCACACAATCACAATCACACAATCACAATCACACAATCACAGTCACACAATCACAATCACACAATCACAATTACACAAACACGATCACACAATCACGATCACACAATCACGATCACACAATCACTATCACACAATCACACAATCACACAATCACACAGTCACAATCCCACAATCACGATCACACAATCACAATCACACAATCACAATCACACAATCACGATCACACAATCACAATCACGCAGTCACACAGTCACAATCCCACAATCACGATCACACAATCACGATCGCACAGTCACGATCACACGATCACGATCACACAATCACAATCACACAATCACAATCACACAATCACAATCACACAATCACGATCACACAATCACCATCACACACTCACCATCACACAATCACGATCACACAATCACGATCACACAATCACGATCACACTATCACGATCACACAATCACAGTCACACAATCACAATCACACAATCACAATCACAATCACAATCACAATCACAATCACACAGTCACGATCACACGATCACGATCACACGATCACGATCACACAATCACGATCACACAATCACGATCACACAATCACGATCACACAATCGCTATCACACAATCACGATCGCACAATCACGATCACACAATCACGATCACAATATCACAATCACACAGTCACACAATCACAATCACAATCACAATCACAATCACAATCACAATCACAATCACAATCACAATCACAATCACAATCACAATCACAATCACAATCACAATCACAATCACAATCACAATCACAATCACAATCACAATCACAATCACAATCACAATCACAATCACAATCACAATCACAATCACAATCACAATCACAATCACAATCACAATCACAATCACAATCACAATCACAATCACACAATCACATCACACAATCACGATCACACAATCACGATCACACAATCACGATCACAGAATCACGATCACACAATCACGATCACACAATCACGATCACACAATCACGATCACACAAACACGATCACACAATCACGATCACACAATCACGATCACACAATCACAGTCACACAATCACGATCACACACTCCCAATCACACAATCACAATCACACAATCACAATCACACAATCACAATCACACAATCACAATCACACAATCACAATCACACAATCACAATCACACAATCACAATCACGCAATCACAATCACTCAATCACAATCACACAGTCGCGATCACACGATCACGATCACACGATCACGATCACACAATCACAATCCCACAATCAAGGCCACACAATGACGATCACACAATCACCATCACACAATCTCGACCACACAATCACGATCACACAATCACGATCACACAATCACGTTCACACAATAACAAACACACAGTCGCGATCACTCGATCACGATCACACAATCACGATCACACAGTCACGATCACACAATCACAATCACACAATCACGATCACACAATCACGATCACATAATCACGATCACACAATCACGATCACACAATCACCATCACACAATCACGATCACACAATCACGATCACACAATCACGATCACACAATCACCATCACACAATCACAATCACACAATCAAGGTCACAGAATGACGATCACACAATCACCATCACACAATCACGACCACACAATCACGATCACACAATCACGCTCACACAATCACGATCACACAATCACGTTCACACAATCACAAACACACAGTCGCGATCACACGATCACGATCACACAATCACGATCACACAGTCACGATCACACAATCACAATCACACAATCACGATCACACAATCACCACCACACAATCACGATCACACAATCACGATCACACAATCACGATCACACTATCACGATCACACAATCACAGTCACACAATCACAATCACACAATCACAATCACAATCACGATCACACACTCACGATCACACAATCACGATCACACGATCACGATCACACAATCACAATCACACAATCGTTATCACACAATCACGATCACACAATCACCATCACACAATCAAGGCCACACAATGACGATCACACAATCACCATCACACAATCACAATCACACAATCACAATCACACAATCACAATCACACAATCACAATCACACAATCACAATCACACAATCACAATCACACAATCACAATCACACAATCACAATCACACAATCACAATCACACAATCACGATCACACAATCACGATCACACAATCACGATCACACAATCACGATCACACAACCACGATCACACAATCGCTATCACACAATCGCTATCACACAATCACGATCGCACAATCACGATCACACAATCACGATCACAATATCACAATCACACAGTCACACAATCACAATCACAATCACAATCACAATCACGATCACAGAATCACAATCACACAGTCACACAATCACAATCACAATCACAATCGCAATCACAATCACAATCACAATCACAATCACAATCACAATCACAATCACAATCACAATCACAATCACAATCACAATCACAATCACAATCACAATCACAATCACAATCACAATCACAATCACAATCACAATCACAATCACAATCACAATCACAATCACAATCACAATCACAATCACAATCACAATCACAATCACAATCACAATCACAATCACAATCACACAATCACATCACACAATCACGATCACACAATCACGATCACACAATCACGATCACACAATCACGATCACACAATCACGATCACACAATCACGCTCACACATACACGATCACACAATCACGTTCACACAATCACAAACACACAGTCGCGATCACACGATCACGATCACACAATCACGATCACACAGTCACGATCACACAATCACAATCACACAATCACGATCACACAATCACCACCACACAATCACGATCACACAATCACGATCACACAATCACGATCACACTATCACGATCACACAATCACAGTCACACAATCACAATCACACAATCACAATCACAATCACGATCACACAGTCACGATCACACAATCACGATCACACGATCACGATCACACAATCACAATCACACAATCGTTATCACACAATCACGATCACACAATCACCATCACACAATCAAGGCCACACAATGACGATCACACAATCACCATCACACAATCACAATCACACAATCACAATCACACAATCACAATCACACAATCACAATCACACAATCACAATCACACAATCACAATCACACAATCACAATCACACAATCACAATCACACAATCACAATCACACAATCACAATCACACAATCACAATCAGACAATCACAATCACACAATCACAATCACACAATCACAATCACACAATCACAATCACACAATCACAATCACACAATCACAATCACACAATCACAATCACACAATCACAATCACACAATCACAATCACACAATCACAATCACACAATCACAATCACACAATCCCAATCACACAATCACAATCACACAATCACAATCACACAATCACAATCACACAATCACAATCACACAATCACAATCACACAATCACAATCACACAATCACAATCACACAATCACAATCACACAATCACAATCACACAATCACAATCACACAATCACAATCACACAATCACAATCACACAATCACAATCACACAATCACAATCACACAATCACAATCACACAATCACAATCACACAATCACAATCACACAATCACAATCACACAATCACAATCACACAATCACAATCACACAATCACAATCACACAATCACAATCACACAATCACAATCACACAATCACAATCACACAATCACAATCACACAATCACAATCACACAATCACAATCACACAATCACAATCACACAATCACAATCACACAATCACAATCACACAATCACAATCACACAATCACAATCACACAATCACAATCACACAATCACAATCACACAATCACAATCACACAATCACAATCACACAATCACAATCACGATCTCGATCACACAATCACAATCACACAATCACACAATCACAATCCCACAATCACAATCACACAATCACAGTCACACAATCACAATCACACAATCACAATCACACAATGACAATCACACAATCACAGTCACACAATCACAGTCACACAATCACAGTCACAATCACGACCACACAATCACGCTCACGCAATCACGATCACACAATCGCGACCACACAATCACGATCACACAATCACGATCACACAATCACAAACACACAGTCGCGATCACACTATCACGATCACACAATCACAGTCACACAATCACAATCACATAATCACAATCACAATCACGATCACACAGTCACGAACACACCATCACGATCACACAATCAAGGTCACACAATGACGATCACACAATCACCATCACACAATCACGATCACTCAATCACAATCACACAATCACAAACACACAGTCGCGATCACACGATCACGATCGCACGACCACGATCACACGATCACGATCACACAATCACAATCACACAATCAAGGCCACACAATGACGATCACACAATCACCATCACACAATCTCGACCACACAATCACGATCACACAATCACGATCACACAATCGCGTTCACACAATCACAAACACACAGTCGCGATCACTCGATCACGATCACACAATCACGATCACACAGTCACGATCACACAATCACAATCGCACAATCACGATCACACAATCACGATCACACAATCACGATCACACAATCACGATCACACAATCACCATCACACAATCACGATCACACAATCACGATCACACAATCACGATCACACAATCACCATCACACAATCACAATCACACAATCAAGGTCACACAATGACGATCACACAATCACCATCACACAACCACGACCACACTATCACGATCACACAATCACGCTCACGCAATCACGATCACACAATCACGACCACACAATCACGATCACACAATCACGATCACACAATCACAAACACACAGTCGCTATCACACTATCACGATCACACAATCACAGTCACACAATCACAATCACACAATCACAATCACAATCACGATCACACAGTCACGAACACACCATCACGATCACACAATCAAGGTCACACAATGACGATCACACAATCACCATCACACAATCACGATCAGACAATCACAATCACACAATCACGATCACACAATCACGATCACACAATCACAATCACACAATCACAAACACACAGTCGCGATCACACGATCACGATCACACGATCACGATCACACAATCACAATCACACAATCAAGGTCACACAATGACGATCACACAATCACCATCACACAATCACGACCACACAATCACGATCACACAATCACGATCACACAATCACGATCACACAATCACAGTCACACAATCACAATCACACAATCACAACCACAATCACGATCACACAGTCACGATCACACCATCACGATCACACGATCACGATCACACAATCACAATCACACAATCGTTATCACACAATCACGATCACACAATCACCATCCCACAATCACCATCACACAATCACAATCACACAATCACGATCACACAATCACGATCACACAATCACAATCAGACAATCACAATCAAACTGTCACAATCACACAATCACAATCATACAATCACAATCACACAATCACAATCTCACAATCACAATCACACTATCACAATCACACAATCACAATCACACAATCACAATCACACAATCACAATCACACAATCGCAATCACACAATCACAATCACACAATCACAATCACACAATCACAATCACACAATCACAATCACAATCACAATCCCACAATCACGATCACACAATCACGATCACACAGTCACCATCACACAATCACCATCACACAATCAAGGCCACACAACGACGATCACACAATCACCATCACACAATCACAATCACACAATCACAATCACACAATCACAATCACACAATCACAATCACACAATCACAATCACACAATCACAATCACACAATCACAATCACACAATCACAATCACACAATCACTATCACTCAATCACAATCACGATCTCGATCACACAATCACAATCACACAATCACACAATCACAATCCCACAATCACAATCACCCAATCACAGTCACACAATCACAATCACACAATCACAATCACACAATCACAATCACACAATCACAGTCACACAATCACAGTCACACAATCACAATCACACAATCACAATTACACAAACACGATCACACAATCACGATCACACAATCACGATCACACAATCACTATCACACAATCACACAATCACACAATCACACAATCACACAGTCACAATCACACAATCACGATCACACAATCACAGTCACACAATCACCATCACACAATCACACAGTCACAATCCCACAATCACGATCACACAATCACGATCGCACAGTCACGATCACACGATCACGATCACACAATCACAATCACACAATCACAATCACACAATCACAATCACACAATCACAGTCACACAATCACAATCACACAATCACAATTACACAAACACGATCACACAATCACGATCACACAATCACGATCACACAATCACGATCACACAATCACTATCACACAATCACCCAATCACACAATCACAATCACACAATCACACAGTCACAATCCCACAATCACGATCACACAATCACAATCCCACAATCAAGGCCACACAATGACGATCACACAATCACCATCACACAATCTCGACCACACAATCACGATCACACAATCACGATCACACAATCACGTTCACACAATAACAAACACACAGTCGCGATCACTCGATCACGATCACACAATCACGATCACACAGTCACGATCACACAATCACAATCACACAATCACGATCACACAATCACGATCACATAATCACGATCACACAATCACGATCACACAATCACCATCACACAATCACGATCACACAATCACGATCACACAATCACGATCACACAATCACCATCACACAATCACGATCACACAATCACGATCACACAATCACGATCACACTATCACGATCACACAATCACAGTCACACAATCACAATCACACAATCACAATCACAATCACGATCACACAGTCACGATCACACAATCACAAACACACAGTCGCGATCACACGATCACGATCACACAATCACGATCACACAGTCACGATCACACAATCACAATCACACAATCACGATCACACAATCACCATCACACAATCACGATCACACAATCACGATCACACAATCACGATCACACTATCACGATCACACAATCACAGTCACACAATCACAATCACACAATCACAATCACAATCACGATCACACAGTCACGATCACACAATCACGATCACACGATCACGATCACACAATCACAATCACACAATCGTTATCACACAATCGTTATCACACAATCACGATCACACAATCACCATCAAACAATCAAGGCCACACAATGACGATCACACAATCACCATCACACAATCACAATCACACAATCACAATCACACAATCACAATCACACAATCACGATCACACAATCACAATCACGCAGTCACACAGTCACAATCCCACAATCACGATCACACAATCACGATCGCACAGTCACGATCACACGATCACGATCACACAATCACAATCACACAATCACAATCACACAATCACAATCACACAATCACGATCACACAATCACCATCACACACTCACCATCACACAATCACGATCACACAATCACGATCACACAATCACGATCACACTATCACGATCACACAATCACAGTCACACAATCACAATCACACAATCACAATCAAAATCACAATCACGATCACACAGTCACGATCACACGATCACGATCACACGATCACGATCACACAATCACGATCACACAATCACGATCACACAATCGCTATCACACAAACACGATCACACAATCACGATCACATAATCACGATCACACAATCACGATCACACAATCACCATCACACAATCACGATCACACAATCACGATCACACGATCACGATCACACGATCACGATCACACAATCACGATCACACAATCACGATCACACAATCGCTATCACACAAACACGATCACACAATCACGATCACATAATCACGATCACACAATCACGATCACACAATCACCATCACACAATCACGATCACACAATCACGATCACACAATCACGATCACACAATCACCATCACACAATCACAATCACACAATCAAGGTCACAGAATGACGATCACACAATCACGATCACACAGTCACGATCACACAATCACAATCACACAATCACGATCACACAATCACCATCACACAATCACGATCACACAATCACGATCACACAATCACGATCACACTATCACGATCACACAATCACAGTCACACAATCACAATCACACAATCACAATCACAATCACGATCACACAGTCACGATCACACAATCACGATCACACGATCACGATCACACAATCACAATCACACAATCGTTATCACACAATCACGATCACACAATCACCATCCCACAATCACCATCACACAATCACAATCACACAATCACGATCACACAATCACGATCACACAATCACAATCAGACAATCACAATCACACTGTCACAATCACACAATCACAATCATACAATCACAATCACACAATCACAATCTCACAATCACAATCACACTATCACAATCACACAATCACAATCACACAATCACAATCACACAATCACAATCACACAATCACAATCACACAATCACTATCACTCAATCACAATCACGATCTCGATCACACAATCACAATCACAAAATCACACAATCACAATCCCACAATCACAATCACACAATCACAGTCACACAATCACAATCACACAATCACAATCACACAATCACAATCACACAACCACAGTCACACAATCACAGTCACACAATCACAATCACACAATCACAATTACACAAACACGATCACACAATCACGATCACACAATCACGATCACACAATCACTATCACACAATCACACAATCACACAATCACACAGTCACAATCACACAATCACGATCACACAATCACAGTCACACAATCACAATCACACAATCACACAGTCACAATCCCACAATCACGATCACACAATCACGATCGCACAGTCACGATCACACGATCACGATCACACAATCACAATCACACAATCACAATCACACAATCACAATCACACAATCACAGTCACACAATCACAATCACACAATCACAATTACACAAACACGATCACACAATCACGATCACACAATCACAATCACACAATCACAATTACACAATCAGAATCACACAATCACAGTCACACAATCACAAACACACAATCACAATTACACAAACACGATCACACAATCACGATCACACAATCACGATCACACAATCACGATCACACAATCACTATCACACAATCACACAATCACACAATCACAATCACACAATCACACAGTCACAATCCCACAATCACGACCACACAATCACAATCACACAATCACAATCACACAATCACGATCACACAATCACAATCACGCAGTCACACAGTCACAATCCCACAATCACGATCACACAATCACGATCGCACAGTCACGATCACACGATCACGATCACACAATCACAATCACACAATCACAATCACACAATCACAATCACACAATCACAATCACACAATCACGATCACACAATCACCATCACACACTCACCATCACACAATCACGATCACGCAATCACGATCACACAATCACGATCACACAATCACGATCACACAATCACGATCACACAATCACAATCACACAATCACAATTACACAATCACAATCACACAATCACAGTCACACAATCACAATCACACAATCACAATTACACAAACACGATCACACTATCACGATCACACAATCACAGTCACACAATCACAATCACACAATCACAATCACAATCACGATCACACAGTCACGATCACACAATCATGATCACACAATCACGACCACACAATCACGATCACACAATCACGATCACACAATCACAAACACACAGTCGCGATCACACTATCACGATCACACAATCACAGTCACACAATCACAATCACAACCACGACCACACAATCACGCTCACGCAATCACGATCACACAATCACGACCACACAATCACGATCACACAATCACGATCACACAATCACAAACACACAGTCATGATCACACTATCACGATCACACAATCACAGTCACACAATCACAATCACACAATCACAATCACAATCACGATCACACAGTCACGAACACACCATCACGATCACACAATCAAGGTCACACAATGACGATCACACAATCACCATCACACAATCACGATCACTCAATCACAATCACACAATCACAAACACACAGTCGCGATCACACGATTACGATCGCACGACCACGATCACACGATCACGATCACACAATCACAATCACACAATCAAGGCCACACAATGACGATCACGCAATCACGATCACACAATCACCATCACACAATCACGATCACACAATCACGATCACACAATCACCATCACACAATCACAATCACACAATCAAGGTCACACAATGACGATCACACAATCACCATCACACAACCACGACCACACAATCACGATCACACAATCACGCTCACGCAATCACGATCACACAATCACAAACACACAGTCGCGATCACACTATCACGATCACACAATCACAGTCACACAATAACAATCACACAATCACAATCACAATCACGATCACACAGTCACGATCACACAATCACGATCACACGATCACGATCACACAATCACAATCACACAATCGTTATCACACAATCACGATCACACAATCACCATCACACTATCAAGGCCACACAATGACGATCACACAATCACCATCACACAATCACAATCACACAATCACAATCACACAATCACAATCACACAATCACAATCACACAATCACAGTCACACAATCACAATCACACAATCACAATTACACAAACACGATCACACAATCACGATCACACAATCACGATCACACAATCACTATCACACAATCACACAATCACACAATCACAATCACACAATCACACAGTCACAATCCCACAATCACGATCACACAATCACAATCACACAATCACAATCACACAATCACGATCACACAATCACAATCACGCAGTCACACAGTCACAATCCCACAATCACGATCACACAATCACGATCGCACAGTCACGATCACACGATCACGATCACACAATCACAATCACACAATCACAATCACACAATCACAATCACACAATCACAATCACACAATCACGATCACACAATCACCATCACACACTCACCATCACACAATCACGATCACGCAATCACGATCACACAATCACGATCACACAATCACGATCACAGAATCACAGTCACACTATCACGATCACACAATCACAGTCACACAATCACAATCACACAATCACAATCACAATCACGATCACACAGTCACGATCACACAATCACGATCACACGATCACGATCACACAATCACAATCACACAATCGTTATCACACAATCACGATCACACAATCACCATCACACAATCAAGGCCACACAATGACGATCACACAATCACCATCACACAATCACAATCACACAATCACAATCACACAATCACAATCACACAATCACAATCACACAATCACAGTCACACAATCACAATCACACAATCACAATTACACAAACACGATCACACAATCACGATCACACAATCACGATCACACAATCACTATCACACAATCACACAATCACACAATCACACAGTCACAATCCCACAATCACGATCACACAATCACAATCACACAATCACAATCACACAATCACGATCACACAATCACAATCACGCAGTCACACAGTCACAATCCCACAATCACGATCACACAATCACGATCGCACAGTCACGATCACACGATCACGATCACACAATCACAATCACACAATCACAATCACACAATCACAATCACACAATCACGATCACACAATCACCATCACACACTCACCATCACACAATCACGATCACACAATCACGATCACACAATCACGATCACACTATCACGATCACACAATCACAGTCACACAATCACAATCACACAATCACAATCACAATCACAATCACAATCACAATCACACAGTCACGATCACACGATCACGATCACACGATCACGATCACACAATCACGATCACACAATCACGATCACACAATCACGATCACACAATCGCTATCACACAATCACGATCGCACAATCACGATCACACAATCACGATCACAATATCACAATCACACAGTCACACAATCACAATCACAATCACAATCACAATCACAATCACAATCACAATCACAATCACAATCACAATCACAATCACAATCACAATCACAATCACAATCACAATCACAATCACAATCACAATCACAATCACAATCACAATCACAATCACAATCACAATCACAATCACAATCACAATCACAATCACAATCACAATCACAATCACAATCACAATCACAATCACAATCACAATCACAATCACAATCACAATCACAATCACAATCACAATCACAATCACAATCACAATCACAATCACAATCACACAATCACATCACACAATCACGATCACACAATCACGATCACACAATCACGATCACAGAATCACGATCACACAATCACGATCACACAGTCACGATCACACAATCACAATCACACAATCACGATCACACAATCACGATCACATAATCACGATCACACAATCACGATCACACAATCACCATCACACAATCACGATCACACAATCACGATCACACAATCACGATCACACAATCACCATCACACAATCACAATCACACAATCAAGGTCACAGAATGACGATCACACAATCACCATCACACAATCACGACCACACAATCACGATCACACAATCACGCTCACACAATCACGATCACACAATCACGTTCACACAATCACAAACACACAGTCGCGATCACACGATCACGATCACACAATCACGATCACACAGTCACGATCACACAATCACAATCACACAATCACGATCACACAATCACCACCACACAATCACGATCACACAATCACGATCACACAATCACGATCACACTATCACGATCACACAATCACAGTCACACAATCACAATCACACAATCACAATCACAATCACGATCACACACTCACGATCACACAATCACGATCACACGATCACGATCACACAATCACAATCACACAATCGTTATCACACAATCACGATCACACAATCACCATCACACAATCAAGGCCACACAATGACGATCACACAATCACCATCACACAATCACAATCACACAATCACAATCACACAATCACAATCACACAATCACAATCACACAATCACAATCACACAATCACAATCACACAATCACAATCACACAATCACAATCACACAATCACGATCACACAATCACGATCACACAATCACGATCACACAATCACGATCACACAACCACGATCACACAATCGCTATCACACAATCGCTATCACACAATCACGATCGCACAATCACGATCACACAATCACGATCACAATATCACAATCACACAGTCACACAATCACAATCACAATCACAATCACAATCACGATCACAGAATCACAATCACACAGTCACACAATCACAATCACAATCACAATCGCAATCACAATCACAATCACAATCACAATCACAATCACAATCACAATCACAATCACAATCGCAATCACAATCACAATCACAATCACAATCACAATCACAATCACAATCACAATCACAATCACAATCACAATCACAATCACAATCACAATCACAATCACAATCACAATCACAATCACAATCACAATCACAATTACAATCACAATCACAATCACAATCACAATCACAATCACAATCACAATCACAATCACACAATCACATCACACAATCACGATCACACAATCACGATCACACAATCACGATCACACAATCACGATCACACAATCACGATCACACAATCACGCTCACACATACACGATCACACAATCACGTTCACACAATCACAAACACACAGTCGCGATCACACGATCACGATCACACAATCACGATCACACAGTCACGATCACACAATCACAATCACACAATCACGATCACACAATCACCACCACACAATCACGATCACACAATCACAATCACACAATCACAATCACACAATCACAATCACACAATCACAATCACACAATCACGATCACACAATCACGATCACACAATCACGATCACACAATCACGCTCACACATACACGATCACACAATCACGTTCACACAATCACAATCACACAATCACAATCACACAATCACAATCACACAATCACAATCACACAATCACAATCACACAATCACAATCACTCAATCACAATCACACAATCACCATCACACAATCACAATCACACAATCACAATCACACAATCACAATCACACAGTCACAATCACACAGTCACAATCACACAGTCACAATCACACAATCACAATCACACAATCACAATCACACAATCACAATCACACAATCACAATCACACAATCACAATCACACAATCACAATCACACAATCACAATCACACAATCACAATCACACAATCACAATCACACAATCACAATCACACAATCACAATCACACAATCACAATCACACAATCACAATCACACAATCACAATCACACAATCACAATCACACAATCACAATCACACAATCACAATCACACAATCACAATCACACAATCACAATCACACAATCACAATCACACAATCACAATCACACAATCACAATCACACAATCACAATCACACAATCACAATCACACAATCACAATCACACAATCACAATCACACAATCACAATCACACAATCACAATCACACAATCACAATCACACAATCACAATCACACAATCACAATCACACAATCACAATCACACAATCACAATCACACAATCACAATCACACAATCACAATCACACAATCACAATCACACAATCACAATCACACAATCACAATCACACAATCACAATCACACAATCACAATCACACAATCACAATCACACAATCACCATCACACAATCACAATCACACAATCACAATCACACAATCACAATCACACAATCACAATCACACAATCACAATCACACAATCACAATCACACAATCACAATCACACAATCACAATCACACAATCACAATCACACAATCACAATCACACAATCACAATCACACAATCACAATCACACAATCACAATCACACAATCACAATCACACAATCACAATCACACAATCACAATCACACAATCACAATCACGATCTCGATCACACAATCACAATCACACAATCACACAATCACAATCCCACAATCACAATCACACAATCACAGTCACACAATCACAATCACACAATCACAATCACACAATGACAATCACACAATCACAGTCACACAATCACAGTCACACAATCACAGTCACAATCACGACCACACAATCACGCTCACGCAATCACGATCACACAATCGCGACCACACAATCACGATCACACAATCACGATCACACAATCACAAACACACAGTCGCGATCACACTATCACGATCACACAATCACAGTCACACAATCACAATCACACAATCACAATCACAATCACGATCACACAGTCACGAACACACCATCACGATCACACAATCAAGGTCACACAATGACGATCACACAATCACCATCACACAATCACGATCACTCAATCACAATCACACAATCACAAACACACAGTCGCGATCACACGATCACGATCGCACGACCACGATCACACGATCACGATCACACAATCACAATCACACAATCAAGGCCACACAATGACGATCACACAATCACCATCACACAATCTCGACCACACAATCACGATCACACAATCACGATCACACAATCGCGTTCACACAATCACAAACACACAGTCGCGATCACTCGATCACGATCACACAATCACGATCACACAGTCACGATCACACAATCACAATCGCACAATCACGATCACACAATCACGATCACACAATCACGATCACACAATCACGATCACACAATCACCATCACACAATCACGATCACACAATCACGATCACACAATCACGATCACACAATCACCATCACACAATCACAATCACACAATCAAGGTCACACAATGACGATCACACAATCACCATCACACAACCACGACCACACTATCACGATCACACAATCACGCTCACGCAATCACGATCACACAATCACGACCACACAATCACGATCACACAATCACGATCACACAATCACAAACACACAGTCGCTATCACACTATCACGATCACACAATCACAGTCACACAATCACAATCACACAATCACAATCACAATCACGATCACACAGTCACGAACACACAATCACGATCACACAATCAAGGTCACACAATGACGATCACACAATCACCATCACACAATCACGATCAGACAATCACAATCACACAATCACGATCACACAATCACGATCACACAATCACAATCACACAATCACAAACACACAGTCGCGATCACACGATCACGATCACACGATCACGATCACACAATCACAATCACACAATCAAGGTCACACAATGACGATCACACAATCACCATCACACAATCACGACCACACAATCACGATCACACAATCACGATCACACAATCACGATCACACAATCACAGTCACACAATCACAATCACACAATCACAACCACAATCACGATCACACAGTCACGATCACACCATCACGATCACACGATCACGATCACACAATCACAATCACACAATCGTTATCACACAATCACGATCACACAATCACCATCCCACAATCACCATCACACAATCACAATCACACAATCACGATCACACAATCACGATCACACAATCACAATCAGACAATCACAATCAAACTGTCACAATCACACAATCACAATCATACAATCACAATCACACAATCACAATCTCACAATCACAATCACACTATCACAATCACACAATCACAATCACACAACCACAATCACACAATCACAATCACACAATCGCAATCACACAATCACAATCACACAATCACAATCACACAATCACAATCACAATCACAATCCCACAATCACGATCACACAATCACGATCACACAGTCACCATCACACAATCACCATCACACAATCAAGGCCACACAACGACGATCACACAATCACCATCACACAATCACAATCACACAATCACAATCACACAATCACAATCACACAATCACAATCACACAATCACAATCACACAATCACAATCACACAATCACAATCACACAATCACAATCACACAATCACAATCACACAATCACTATCACTCAATCACAATCACGATCTCGATCACACAATCACAATCACACAATCACACAATCACAATCCCACAATCACAATCACCCAATCACAGTCACACAATCACAATCACACAATCACAATCACACAATCACAATCACACAATCACAGTCACACAATCACAGTCACACAATCACAATCACACAATCACAATTACACAAACACGATCACACAATCACGATCGCACAATCACGATCACACAATCACTATCACACAATCACACAATCACACAATCACACAATCACACAGTCACAATCACACAATCACGATCACACAATCACAGTCACACAATCACCATCACACAATCACACAGTCACAATCCCACAATCACGATCACACAATCACGATCGCACAGTCACGATCACACGATCACGATCACACAATCACAATCACACAATCACAATCACACAATCACAATCACACAATCACAGTCACACAATCACAATCACACAATCACAATTACACAAACACGATCACACAATCACGATCACACAATCACGATCACACAATCACGATCACACAATCACTATCACACAATCACCCAATCACACAATCACAATCACACAATCACACAGTCACAATCCCACAATCACGATCACACAATCACAATCCCACAATCAAGGCCACACAATGACGATCACACAATCACCATCACACAATCTCGACCACACAATCACGATCACACAATCACGATCACACAATCACGTTCACACAATAACAAACACACAGTCGCGATCACTCGATCACGATCACACAATCACGATCACACAGTCACGATCACACAATCACAATCACACAATCACGATCACACAATCACGATCACATAATCACGATCACACAATCACGATCACACAATCACCATCACACAATCACGATCACACAATCACGATCACACAATCACGATCACACAATCACCATCACACAATTACGATCACACAATCACGATCACACAATCACGATCACACTATCACGATCACACAATCACAGTCACACAATCACAATCA
Source organism: Megachile rotundata (assembly GCF_050947335.1). Lineage (NCBI taxonomy): Eukaryota > Metazoa > Arthropoda > Insecta > Hymenoptera > Megachilidae > Megachile > Megachile rotundata. The sequence goes on from NC_134993.1 coordinate 1,676,727, forward strand.
CACAATCACAATCACAATCACGATCACACAGTCACGATCACACAATCACAAACACACAGTCGCGATCACACGATCACGATCACACAATCACGATCACACAGTCACGATCACACAATCACAATCACACAATCACGATCACACAATCACCATCACACAATCACGATCACACAATCACGATCACACAATCACGATCACACTATCACGATCACACAATCACAGTCACACAATCACAATCACACAATCACAATCACAATCACGATCACACAGTCACGATCACACAATCACGATCACACGATCACGATCACACAATCACAATCACACAATCGTTATCACACAATCGTTATCACACAATCACGATCACACAATCACCATCAAACAATCAAGGCCACACAATGACGATCACACAATCACCATCACACAATCACAATCACACAATCACAATCACACAATCACAATCACACAATCACGATCACACAATCACAATCACGCAGTCACACAGTCACAATCCCACAATCACGATCACACAATCACGATCGCACAGTCACGATCACACGATCACGATCACACAATCACAATCACACAATCACAATCACACAATCACAATCACACAATCACAATCACACAATCACGATCACACAATCACCATCACACACTCACCATCACACAATCACGATCACACAATCACGATCACACAATCACGATCACACTATCACGATCACACAATCACAGTCACACAATCACAATCACACAATCACAATCAAAATCACAATCACGATCACACAGTCACGATCACACGATCACGATCACACGATCACGATCACACAATCACGATCACACAATCACGATCACACAATCGCTATCACACAAACACGATCACACAATCACGATCACATAATCACGATCACACAATCACGATCACACAATCACCATCACACAATCACGATCACACAATCACGATCACACAATCACGATCACACAATCACCATCACACAATCACAATCACACAATCAAGGTCACAGAATGACGATCACACAATCACGATCACACAGTCACGATCACACAATCACAATCACACAATCACGATCACACAATCACCATCACACAATCACGATCACACAATCACGATCACACTATCACGATCACACAATCACAGTCACACAATCACAATCACACAATCACAATCACAATCACGATCACACAGTCACGATCACACAATCACGATTACACGATCACGATCACACAATCACAATCACACAATCGTTATCACACAATCACGATCACACAATCACCATCACACAATCAAGGCCACACAATGACGATCACACAATCACCATCACACAATCACAATCACACAATCACAATCACACAATCACAATCACACAATCACAATCACACAATCACGATCACACAATCACGATCACACAATCACAATCACACAATCACAATCACACAATCACAATCACTCAATCACAATCACACAATCACCATCACACAATCACAATCACACAATCACAATCACACAATCACAATCACACAATCACAATCACACAATCACAATCACACAATCACAATCACACAATCACAATCACACAATCACAATCACACAATCACAATCACACAATCACAATCACACAATCACAATCACACAATCACAATCACACAATCACAATCACACAATCACAATCACACAATCACAATCACACAATCACAATCACACAATCACAATCACACAATCACAATCACACAATCACAATCACACAATCACAATCACACAATCACAATCACACAATCACAATCACACAATCACAATCACACAATCACAATCACACAATCACAATCACACAATCACAATCACACAATCACAATCACACAATCACAATCACACAATCACAATCACACAATCACAATCACACAATCACAATCACACAATCACAATCACACAATCACAATCACACAATCACAATCACACAATCACAATCACACAATCACAATCACACAATCACAATCACACAATCACAATCACACAATCACAATCACACAATCACAATCACACAATCACAATCACACAATCACAATCACACAATCACAATCACACAATCACAATCACACAATCACAATCACACAATCACAATCACACAATCACAATCACACAATCACAATCACACAATCACAATCACACAATCACAATCACACAATCACAATCACACAATCACAATCACACAATCACAATCACACAATCACAATCACACAATCACAATCACACAATCACAATCACACAATCACAATCACACAATCACAATCACACAATCACAATCACACAATCACAATCACACAATCACAATCACACAATCACAATCACACAATCACAATCACACAATCACAATCACACAATCACAATCACACAATCACAATCACACAATCACAATCACACAATCACAATCACACAATCACAATCACACAATCACAATCACACAATCACAATCACACAATCACAATCACACAATCACAATCACACAATCACAATCACACAATCACAATCACACAATCACAATCACACAATCACAATCACACAATCACAATCACACAATCACAATCACACAATCACAATCACACAATCACAATCACACAATCACAATCACACAATCACAATCACACAATCACAATCACACAATCACAATCACACAATCACAATCACACAATCACAATCACACAATCACAATCACACAATCACAATCACACAATCACAATCACACAATCACAATCACACAGTCACAATCACACAATCACAATCACACAATCACAATCGCGATCTCGATCACACAATCGCAATCACACAATCACACAATCACAATCCCACAATCACAATCACACAATCACAGTCACACAATCACAATCACACAATCACAATCACACAATCACAATCACACAATCACAGTCACACAATCACAGTCACACAATCACAATCACACAATCACAATTACACAAACACTATCACACAATCACGATCACACAATCACGATCACACAATCACTATCACACAATCACACAATCACACAATCACACAGTCACAATCACACAATCACGATCACACAATCACAATCACACAATCACAGTCACACAATCACAGTCACACAATCACAATCACACAATCACAATTACACAAACACGATCACACAATCGCGATCACACAATCACGATCACACAATCACACAATCACACAGTCACAATCCCACAATCACGATCACACAATCACAATCACACAATCACAATCACACAATCACGATCACACAATCACAATCACGCAGTCACACAGTCACAATCCCACAATCACGATCACACAATCACGATCGCACAGTCACGATCACACGATCACGATCACACAATCACAATCACACAATCACAATCACACAATCACAATCACACAATCACGATCACACAATCACCATCACACACTCACCATCACACAATCACGATCACACAATCACGATCACACAATCACGATCACACTATCACGATCACACAATCACAGTCGCACAATCACAATCACACAATCACAATCACAATCACGATCACACAGTCACGATCACACGATCACGATCACACGATCACGATCACACAATCACGATCACACAATCACGATCACACAATCGCTATCACACAATCGCTATCACACAATCACAATCACACAATCACGATCACAGAATCACCATCACACAATCACCATCACACAATCACGATCACACAATCACGATCACACAATCACGATCAGACTATCACGATCACACAATCACAGTCACACAATCACAATCACACAATCACAATCACAATCACGATCACACAGTCACGACCACACGGTCACGATCACACGATCATGATCACACAATCACAATCACACAATCACGATCACACAATCACGATCACACAATCACGATCACACAATCACGATCACACAACCACGATCACACAATCGCTATCACACAATCGCTATCACACAATCACGATCACACAACCACGATCACACAATCACGATCACAATATCACAATCACACAGTCACACAATCACAATCACAATCACAATCACAATCACGATCACAGAATCACAATCACACAATCACAATCACACAATCACAATCACACAATCGCAATCACACAATCACAATCACACAATCACAATCACACAATCACAATCACAATCACAATCCCACAATCACGATCACACAATCACGATCACACAGTCACCATCACACAATCACCATCACACAATCAAGGCCACACAACGACGATCACACAATCACCATCACACAATCACAATCACACAATCACAATCACACAATCGCAATCACACAATCACAATCACACAATCACAATCACACAATCACAATCACAATCACAATCCCACAATCACGATCACACAATCACGATCACACAGTCACCATCACACAATCACCATCACACAATCAAGGCCACACAACGACGATCACACAATCACCATCACACAATCACAATCACACAATCACAATCACACAATCACAATCACACAATCACAATCACACAATCACAATCACACAATCACAATCACACAATCACAATCACACAATCACAATCACACAATCACAATCACACAATCACAATCACACAATCACTATCACTCAATCACAATCACGATCTCGATCACACAATCACAATCACACAATCACACAATCACAATCCCACAATCACAATCACACAATCACAGTCACACAATCACAATCACACAATCACAATCACACAATCACAATCACACAATCACAGTCACACAATCACAGTCACACAATCACAATCACACAATCACAATTACACAAACACGATCACACAATCACGATCACACAATCACGATCACACAATCACGATCACACAATCACTATCACACAATCACACAATCACACAATCACACAATCACACAGTCACAATCACACAATCACGATCACACAATCACAGTCACACAATCACCATCACACAATCACACAGTCACAATCCCACAATCACGATCACACAATCACGATCGCACAGTCACGATCACACGATCACGATCACACAATCACAATCACACAATCACAATCACACAATCACAATCACACAATCACAGTCACACAATCACAATCACACAATCACAATTACACAAACACGATCACACAATCACGATCACACAATCACGATCACACAATCACGATCACACAATCACTATCACACAATCACCCAATCACACAATCACAATCACACAATCACACAGTCACAATCCCACAATCACGATCACACAATCACAATCCCACAATCAAGGCCACACAATGACGATCACACAATCACCATCACACAATCACACAGTCACAATCCCACAATCACGATCACACAATCACAATCACACAATCACGATCACACAATCACGATTACATAATCACGATCACACAATCACGATCACACAATCACCATCACACAATCACGATCACACAATCACGATCACACAATCACGATCACACAATCACCATCACACAATCACGATCACACAATCACGATCACACAATCACGATCACACTATCACGATCACACAATCACAGTCACACAATCACAATCACACAATCACAATCACAATCACGATCACACAGTCACGATCACACAATCACAAGCACACAGTCGCGATCACACGATCACGATCACACAATCACGATCACACAGTCACGATCACACAATCACAATCACACAATCACGATCACACAATCACCATCACACAATCACGATCACACAAGCACGATCACACAATCACGATCACACTATCACGATCACACAATCACAGTCACACAATCACAATCACACAATCACAATCACAATCACGATCACACAGTCACGATCACACAATCACGATCACACGATCACGATCACACAATCACAATCACACAATCGTTATCACACAATCACGATCACACAATCACCATCAAACAATCAAGGCCACACAATGACGATCACACAATCACCATCACACAATCACAATCACACAATCACAATCACACAATCACAATCACAATCACACAATCACGATCACACAATCACAATCACGCAGTCACACAGTCACAATCCCACAATCACGATCACACAATCACGATCGCACAGTCACGATCACACGATCACGATCACACAATCACAATCACACAATCACAATCACACAATCACAATCACACAATCACGATCACACAATCACCATCACACACTCACCATCACACAATCACGATCACACAATCACGATCACACAATCACGATCACACTATCACGATCACACAATCACAGTCACACAATCACAATCACACAATCACAATCAAAATCACAATCACGATCACACAGTCACGATCACACGATCACGATCACACGATCACGATCACACAATCACGATCACACAATCACGATCACACAATCGCTATCACACAAACACGATCACACAATCACGATCACATAATCACGATCACACAATCACGATCACACAATCACAATCACACAATCACAATCACACAATCACAATCACACAATCACAATCACACAATCACAATCACACTATCACAATCACACAATCACAATCACACAATCACAATCACACAATCACAATCACACAATCACAATCACACAATCACAATCACACAATCACAATCACACAATCACAATCACACAATCACAATCACACAATCACAATCACACAATCACAATCACACAATCACAATCACACAATCACAATCACACAATCACAATCACACAATCACAATCACACAATCACAATCACACAATCACAATCACACAATCACAATCACACAATCACAATCACACAATCACAATCACACAATCACAATCACACAATCACAATCACACAATCACAATCACACAATCACAATCACACAATCACAATCACACAATCACAATCACACAATCACAATCACACAATCACAATCACACAATCACAATCACACAATCACAATCACACAATCACAATCACACAATCACAATCACACAATCACAATCACACAATCACTATCACTCAATCACAATCACGATCTCGATCACACAATCACAATCACACAATCACACAATCACAATCCCACAATCACAATCACACAATCACAGTCACACAATCACAATCACACAATCACAATCACACAATCACAATCACACAATCACAGTCACACAATCACAGTCACACAATCACAATCACACAATCACAATTACACAAACACGATCACACAATCACGATCACACAATCACGATCACACAATCACGATCACACAATCACTATCACACAATCACACAATCACACAATCACACAATCACACAGTCACAATCACACAATCACGATCACACAATCACAGTCACACAATCACCATCACACAATCACACAGTCACAATCCCACAATCACGATCACACAATCACGATCGCACAGTCACGATCACACGATCACGATCACACAATCACAATCACACAATCACAATCACACAATCACAATCACACAATCACAGTCACACAATCACAATCACACAATCACAATTACACAAACACGATCACACAATCACGATCACACAATCACGATCACACAATCACGATCACACAATCACTATCACACAATCACCCAATCACACAATCACAATCACACAATCACACAGTCACAATCCCACAATCACGATCACACAATCACAATCCCACAATCAAGGCCACACAATGACGATCACACAATCACCATCACACAATCACACAGTCACAATCCCACAATCACGATCACACAATCACAATCACACAATCACGATCACACAATCACGATCACATAATCACGATCACACAATCACGATCACACAATCACCATCACACAATCACGATCACACAATCACGATCACACAATCACGATCACACAATCACCATCACACAATCACGATCACACAATCACGATCACACAATCACGATCACACTATCACGATCACACAATCACAGTCACACAATCACAATCACACAATCACAATCACAATCACGATCACACAGTCACGATCACACAATCACAAGCACACAGTCGCGATCACACGATCACGATCACACAATCACGATCACACAGTCACGATCACACAATCACAATCACACAATCACGATCACACAATCACCATCACACAATCACGATCACACAAGCACGATCACACAATCACGATCACACTATCACGATCACACAATCACAGTCACACAATCACAATCACACAATCACAATCACAATCACGATCACACAGTCACGATCACACAATCACGATCACACGATCACGATCACACAATCACAATCACACAATCGTTATCACACAATCACGATCACACAATCACCATCAAACAATCAAGGCCACACAATGACGATCACACAATCACCATCACACAATCACAATCACACAATCACAATCACACAATCACAATCACAATCACACAATCACGATCACACAATCACAATCACGCAGTCACACAGTCACAATCCCACAATCACGATCACACAATCACGATCGCACAGTCACGATCACACGATCACGATCACACAATCACGATCACACTATCACGATCACACAATCACAGTCACACAATCACAATCACACAATCACAATCACAATCACGATCACACAGTCACGATCACACAATCACGATCACACGATCACGATCACACAATCACAATCACACAATCGTTATCACACAATCACGATCACACAATCACCATCAAACAATCAAGGCCACACAATGACGATCACACAATCACCATCACACAATCACAATCACACAATCACAATCACACAATCACAATCACAATCACACAATCACGATCACACAATCACAATCACGCAGTCACACAGTCACAATCCCACAATCACGATCACACAATCACGATCGCACAGTCACGATCACACGATCACGATCACACAATCACAATCACACAATCACAATCACACAATCACAATCACACAATCACGATCACACAATCACCATCACACACTCACCATCACACAATCACGATCACACAATCACGATCACACAATCACGATCACACAATCACCATCACACAATCACGATCACACAATCACGATCACACAATCACGATCACACTATCACGATCACACAATCACAGTCACACAATCACAATCACACAATCACAATCACAATCACGATCACACAGTCACGATCACACAATCACAAGCACACAGTCGCGATCACACGATCACGATCACACAATCACGATCACACAGTCACGATCACACAATCACAATCACACAATCACGATCACACAATCACCATCACACAATCACGATCACACAAGCACGATCACACAATCACGATCACACTATCACGATCACACAATCACAGTCACACAATCACAATCACACAATCACAATCACAATCACGATCACACAGTCACGATCACACAATCACGATCACACGATCACGATCACACAATCACAATCACACAATCGTTATCACACAATCACGATCACACAATCACCATCAAACAATCAAGGCCACACAATGACGATCACACAATCACCATCACACAATCACAATCACACAATCACAATCACACAATCACAATCACAATCACACAATCACGATCACACAATCACAATCACGCAGTCACACAGTCACAATCCCACAATCACGATCACACAATCACGATCGCACAGTCACGATCACACGATCACGATCACACAATCACGATCACACTATCACGATCACACAATCACAGTCACACAATCACAATCACACAATCACAATCACAATCACGATCACACAGTCACGATCACACAATCACGATCACACGATCACGATCACACAATCACAATCACACAATCGTTATCACACAATCACGATCACACAATCACCATCAAACAATCAAGGCCACACAATGACGATCACACAATCACCATCACACAATCACAATCACACAATCACAATCACACAATCACAATCACAATCACACAATCACGATCACACAATCACAATCACGCAGTCACACAGTCACAATCCCACAATCACGATCACACAATCACGATCGCACAGTCACGATCACACGATCACGATCACACAATCACAATCACACAATCACAATCACACAATCACAATCACACAATCACGATCACACAATCACCATCACACACTCACCATCACACAATCACGATCACACAATCACGATCACACAATCACGATCACACTATCACGATCACACAATCACAGTCACACAATCACAATCACACAATCACAATCAAAATCACAATCACGATCACACAGTCACGATCACACGATCACGATCACACGATCACGATCACACAATCACGATCACACAATCACGATCACACAATCGCTATCACACAAACACGATCACACAATCACGATCACATAATCACGATCACACAATCACGATCACACAATCACCATCACACAATCACGATCACACAATCACGATCACACAATCACGATCACACAATCACCATCACACAATCACAATCACACAATCAAGGTCACAGAATGACGATCACACAATCACGATCACACAGTCACGATCACACAATCACAATCACACAATCACGATCACACAATCACCATCACACAATCACGATCACACAATCACGATCACACAATCACGATCACACTATCACGATCACACAATCACAGTCACACAATCACAATCACACAATCACAATCACAATCACGATCACACAGTCACGATCACACAATCACGATCACACGATCACGATCACACAATCACAATCACACAATCGTTATCACACAATCACGATCACACAATCACCATCACACAATCAAGGCCACACAATGACGATCACACAATCACCATCACACAATCACAATCACACAATCACAATCACACAATCACAATCACACAATCACAATCACACAATCACAATCACACAATCACGATCACACAATCACAATCACACAATCACAATCACACAATCACAATCACTCAATCACAATCACACAATCACCATCACACAATCACAATCACACAATCACAATCACACAATCACAATCACACAATCACAATCACACAATCAGAATCACACAATCACAATCACACAATCACAATCACACAATCACAATCACACAATCACAATCACACAATCACAATCACTCAATCACAATCACACAATCACCATCACACAATCACAATCACACAATCACAATCACACAATCACAATCACACAATCACAATCACACAATCACAATCACACAATCACAATCACACAATCACAATCACACAATCACAATCACACAATCACAATCACACAATCACAATCACACAATCACAATCACACAATCACAATCACACAATCACAATCACACAATCACAATCACACAATCACAATCACACAATCACAATCACACAATCACAATCACACAATCACAATCACACAATCACAATCACACAATCACAATCACACAATCACAATCACACAATCACAATCACACAATCACAATCACACAATCACAATCACACAATCACAATCACACAATCACAATCACACAATCACAATCACACAATCACAATCACACAATCACAATCACACAGTCACAATCACACAATCACAATCACACAATCACAATCGCGATCTCGATCACACAATCGCAATCACACAATCACACAATCACAATCCCACAATCACAATCACACAATCACAGTCACACAATCACAATCACACAATCACAATCACACAATCACAATCACACAATCACAGTCACACAATCACAGTCACACAATCACAATCACACAATCACAATTACACAAACACTATCACACAATCACGATCACACAATCACGATCACACAATCACTATCACACAATCACACAATCACACAATCACACAGTCACAATCACACAATCACGATCACACAATCACAATCACACAATCACAGTCACACAATCACAGTCACACAATCACAATCACACAATCACAATTACACAAACACGATCACACAATCGCGATCACACAATCACGATCACACAATCACACAATCACACAGTCACAATCCCACAATCACGATCACACAATCACAATCACACAATCACAATCACACAATCACAATCACACAATCACGATCACACAATCACAATCACGCAGTCACACAGTCACAATCCCACAATCACGATCACACAATCACGATCGCACAGTCACGATCACACGATCACGATCACACAATCACAATCACACAATCACAATCACACAATCACAATCACACAATCACGATCACACAATCACCATCACACACTCACCATCACACAATCACGATCACACAATCACGATCACACAATCACGATCACACTATCACGATCACACAATCACAGTCACACAATCACAATCACACAATCACAATCACAATCACGATCACACAGTCACGATCACACGATCACGATCACACGATCACGATCACACAATCACGATCACACAATCACGATCACACAATCGCTATCACACAATCGCTATCACACAATCACAATCACACAATCACGATCACAGAATCACCATCACACAATCACCATCACACAATCACGATCACACAATCACGATCACACAATCACGATCAGACTATCACGATCACACAATCACAGTCACACAATCACAATCACACAATCACAATCACAATCACGATCACACAGTCACGACCACACGGTCACGATCACACGATCATGATCACACAATCACAATCACACAATCACGATCACACAATCACGATCACACAATCACGATCACACAATCACGATCACACAACCACGATCACACAATCGCTATCACACAATCGCTATCACACAATCACGATCACACAACCACGATCACACAATCACGATCACAATATCACAATCACACAGTCACACAATCACAATCACAATCACAATCACAATCACAATCACGATCACAGAATCACAATCACACAATCACAATCACACAATCACAATCACACAATCGCAATCACACAATCACAATCACACAATCACAATCACACAATCACAATCACAATCACAATCCCACAATCACGATCACACAATCACGATCACACAGTCACCATCACACAATCACCATCACACAATCAAGGCCACACAACGACGATCACACAATCACCATCACACAATCACAATCACACAATCACAATCACACAATCGCAATCACACAATCACAATCACACAATCACAATCACACAATCACAATCACAATCACAATCCCACAATCACGATCACACAATCACGATCACACAGTCACCATCACACAATCACCATCACACAATCAAGGCCACACAACGACGATCACACAATCACCATCACACAATCACAATCACACAATCACAATCACACAATCACAATCACACAATCACAATCACACAATCACAATCACACAATCACAATCACACAATCACAATCACACAATCACAATCACACAATCACTATCACTCAATCACAATCACGATCTCGATCACACAATCACAATCACACAATCACACAATCACAATCCCACAATCACAATCACACAATCACAGTCACACAATCACTATCACACAATCACAATCACACAATCACAATCACACAATCACAGTCACACAATCACAGTCACACAATCACAATCACACAATCACAATTACACAAACACGATCACACAATCACGATCACACAATCACGATCACACAATCACGATCACACAATCACTATCACACAATCACACAATCACACAATCACACAATCACACAGTCACAATCACACAATCACGATCACACAATCACAGTCACACAATCACCATCACACAATCACACAGTCACAATCCCACAATCACGATCACACAATCACGATCGCACAGTCACGATCACACGATCACGATCACACAATCACAATCACACAATCACAATCACACAATCACAATCACACAATCACAGTCACACAATCACAATCACACAATCACAATTACACAAACACGATCACACAATCACGATCACACAATCACGATCACACAATCACGATCACACAATCACTATCACACAATCACCCAATCACACAATCACAATCACACAATCACACAGTCACAATCCCACAATCACGATCACACAATCACAATCCCACAATCAAGGCCACACAATGACGATCACACAATCACCATCACACAATCACACAGTCACAATCCCACAATCACGATCACACAATCACAATCACACAATCACGATCACACAATCACGATCACATAATCACGATCACACAATCACGATCACACAATCACCATCACACAATCACGATCACACAATCACGATCACACAATCACGATCACACAATCACCATCACACAATCACGATCACACAATCACGATCACACAATCACGATCACACTATCACGATCACACAATCACAGTCACACAATCACAATCACACAATCACAATCACAATCACGATCACACAGTCACGATCACACAATCACAAGCACACAGTCGCGATCACACGATCACGATCACACAATCACGATCACACAGTCACGATCACACAATCACAATCACACAATCACGATCACACAATCACCATCACACAATCACGATCACACAAGCACGATCACACAATCACGATCACACTATCACGATCACACAATCACAGTCACACAATCACAATCACACAATCACAATCACAATCACGATCACACAGTCACGATCACACAATCACGATCACACGATCACGATCACACAATCACAATCACACAATCGTTATCACACAATCACGATCACACAATCACCATCAAACAATCAAGGCCACACAATGACGATCACACAATCACCATCACACAATCACAATCACACAATCACAATCACACAATCACAATCACAATCACACAATCACGATCACACAATCACAATCACGCAGTCACACAGTCACAATCCCACAATCACGATCACACAATCACGATCGCACAGTCACGATCACACGATCACGATCACACAATCACAATCACACAATCACAATCACACAATCACAATCACACAATCACGATCACACAATCACCATCACACACTCACCATCACACAATCACGATCACACAATCACGATCACACAATCACGATCACACTATCACGATCACACAACCACAGTCACACAATCACAATCACACAATCACAATCAAAATCACAATCACGATCACACAGTCACGATCACACGATCACGATCACACGATCACGATCACACAATCACGATCACACAATCACGATCACACAATCGCTATCACACAAACACGATCACACAATCACGATCACATAATCACGATCACACAATCACGATCACACAATCACAATCACACAATCACAATCACACAATCACAATCACACAATCACAATCACACAATCACAATCACACAATCACAATCACACAATCACAATCACACAATCACAATCACACAATCACAATCACACAATCACAATCACACAATCACAATCACACAATCACAATCACACAATCACAATCACACAATCACAATCACACAATCACAATCACACAATCACAATCACACAATCACAATCACACAATCACAATCACACAATCACAATCACACAATCACAATCACACAATCACAATCACACAATCACAATCACACAATCACAATCACACAATCACAATCACACAATCACAATCACACAATCACAATCACACAATCACAATCACACAATCACAATCACACAATCACAATCACACAATCACAATCACACAATCACAATCACACAATCACAATCACACAATCACAATCACACAATCACAATCACACAATCACAATCACACAATCACTATCACTCAATCACAATCACGATCTCGATCACACAATCACAATCACACAATCACACAATCACAATCCCACAATCACAATCACACAATCACAGTCACACAATCACAATCACACAATCACAATCACACAATCACAATCACACAATCACAGTCACACAATCACAGTCACACAATCACAATCACACAATCACAATTACACAAACACGATCACACAATCACGATCACACAATCACGATCACACAATCACGATCACACAATCACTATCACACAATCACACAATCACACAATCACACAATCACACAGTCACAATCACACAATCACGATCACACAATCACAGTCACACAATCACCATCAAACAATCACACAGTCACAATCCCACAATCACGATCACACAATCACGATCGCACAGTCACGATCACACGATCACGATCACACAATCACAATCACACAATCACAATCACACAATCACAATCACACAATCACAGTCACACAATCACAATCACACAATCACAATTACACAAACACGATCACACAATCACGATCACACAATCGCGATCACACAATCACGATCACACAATCACTATCACACAATCACCCAATCACACAATCACAATCACACAATCACACAGTCACAATCCCACAATCACGATCACACAATCACAATCCCACAATCAAGGCCACACAATGACGATCACACAATCACCATCACACAATCACACAGTCACAATCCCACAATCACGATCACACAATCACAATCACACAATCACGATCACACAATCACGATCACATAATCACGATCACACAATCACGATCACACAATCACCATCACACAATCACGATCACACAATCACGATCACACAATCACGATCACACAATCACCATCACACAATCACGATCACACAATCACGATCACACAATCACGATCACACTATCACGATCACACAATCGCAGTCACACAATCACGATCACACAATCACAATCACAATCACGATCACACAGTCACGATCACACAATCACAAGCACACAGTCGCGATCACACGATCACGATCACACAATCACGATCACACAGTCACGATCACACAATCACAATCACACAATCACGATCACACAATCACCATCACACAATCACGATCACACAAGCACGATCACACAATCACGATCACACTATCACGATCACACAATCACAGTCACACAATCACAATCACACAATCACAATCACAATCACGATCACACAGTCACGATCACACAATCACGATCACACGATCACGATCACACAATCACAATCACACAATCGTTATCACACAATCACGATCACACAATCACCATCAAACAATCAAGGCCACACAATGACGATCACACAATCACCATCACACAATCACAATCACACAATCACAATCACACAATCACAATCACAATCACACAATCACGATCACACAATCACAATCACGCAGTCACACAGTCACAATCCCACAATCACGATCACACAATCACGATCGCACAGTCACGATCACACGATCACGATCACACAATCACGATCACACTATCACGATCACACAATCACAGTCACACAATCACAATCACACAATCACAATCACAATCACGATCACACAGTCACGATCACACAATCACGATCACACGATCACGATCACACAATCACAATCACACAATCGTTATCACACAATCACGATCACACAATCACCATCAAACAATCAAGGCCACACAATGACGATCACACAATCACCATCACACAATCACAATCACACAATCACAATCACAATCACACAATCACGATCACACAATCACAATCACGCAGTCACACAGTCACAATCCCACAATCACGATCACACAATCACGATCGCACAGTCACGATCACACGATCACGATCACACAATCACAATCACACAATCACAATCACACAATCACAATCACACAATCACGATCACACAATCACCATCACACACTCACCATCACACAATCACGATCACACAATCACGATCACACAATCACGATCACACTATCACGATCACACAATCACAGTCACACAATCACAATCACACAATCACAATCAAAATCACAATCACGATCACACAGTCACGATCACACGATCACGATCACACGATCACGATCACACAATCACGATCACACAATCACGATCACACAATCGCTATCACACAAACACGATCACACAATCACGATCACATAATCACGATCACACAATCACGATCACACAATCACCATCACACAATCACGATCACACAATCACGATCACACAATCACGATCACACAATCACCATCACACAATCACAATCACACAATCAAGGTCACAGAATGACGATCACACAATCACGATCACACAGTCACGATCACACAATCACAATCACACAATCACGATCACACAATCACCATCACACAATCACGATCACACAATCACGATCACACAATCACGATCACACTATCACGATCACACAATCACAGTCACACAATCACAATCACACAATCACAATCACAATCACGATCACACAGTCACGATCACACAATCACGATCACACGATCACGATCACACAATCACAATCACACAATCGTTATCACACAATCACGATCACACAATCACCATCACACAATCAAGGCCACACAATGACGATCACACAATCACCATCACACAATCACAATCACACAATCACAATCACACAATCACAATCACACAATCACAATCACACAATCACAATCACACAATCACGATCACACAATCACAATCACACAATCACAATCACACAATCACAATCACTCAATCACAATCACACAATCACCATCACACAATCACAATCACACAATCACAATCACACAATCACAATCACACAATCACAATCACACAATCACAATCACACAATCACAATCACACAATCACAATCACACAATCACAATCACACAATCACAATCACACAATCACAATCACACAATCACAATCACACAATCACAATCACACAATCACAATCACACAATCACAATCACACAATCACAATCACACAATCACAATCACACAATCACAATCACACAATCACAATCACACAATCACAATCACACAATCACAATCACACAATCACAATCACACAATCACAATCACACAATCACAATCACACAATCACAATCACACAATCACAATCACACAATCACAATCACACAATCACAATCACACAATCACAATCACACAATCACAATCACACAATCACAATCACACAATCACAATCACACAATCACAATCACACAATCACAATCACACAATCACAATCACACAATCACAATCACACAATCACAATCACACAATCACAATCACACAATCACAATCACACAATCACAATCACACAATCACAATCACACAATCACAATCACACAATCACAATCACACAATCACAATCACACAATCACAATCACACAATCACAATCACACAATCACAATCACACAATCACAATCACACAATCACAATCACACAATCACAATCACACAATCACAATCACACAATCACAATCACACAATCACAATCACACAATCACAATCACACAATCACAATCACACAATCACAATCACACAATCACAATCACACAATCACAATCACACAATCACAATCACACAATCACAATCACACAATCACAATCACACAATCACAATCACACAATCACAATCACACAATCACAATCACACAATCACAATCACACAATCACAATCACACAATCACAATCACACAATCACAATCACACAATCACAATCACACAATCACAATCACACAATCACAATCACACAATCACAATCACACAATCACAATCACACAATCACAATCACACAATCACAATCACACAATCACAATCACACAATCACAATCACACAATCACAATCACACAATCACAATCACACAATCACAATCACACAATCACAATCACACAATCACAATCACACAATCACAATCACACAATCACAATCACACAATCACAATCACACAATCACAATCACACAATCACAATCACACAATCACAATCACACAATCACAACCACACAATCACAACCACACAATCACAATCACACAATCACAATCACACAATCACAATCACACAATCACAATCACACAATCACAATCACACAATCACAATCACACAATCACAATCACACAATCACAATCACACAATCACAATCACACAATCACAATCACACAATCACAATCACGATCTCGATCACACAATCACAATCACACAATCACACAATCACAATCCCACAATCACAATCACACAATCACAGTCACACAATCACAATCACACAATCACAATCACACAATCACAATCACACAATCACAGTCACACAATCACAGTCACACAATCACAATCACACAATCACAATTACACAAACACTATCACACAATCACGATCACACAATCACGATCACACAATCACTATCACACAATCACACAATCACACAATCACACAGTCACAATCACACAATCACGATCACACAATCACAATCACACAATCACAATCACACAATCACGATCACACAATCACAATCACGCAGTCACACTATCACAATCACAATCCCAATCACAATCACAATCACACAATCACACAATCACAATCCCACAATCACAATCACACAATCACAGTCACACAATCACAATCACACGATCACACAGTCACAATCCCACAATCACGATCACACAATCACGATCGCACAGTCACGATCACGCAATCACAATCACACAATCACAATCACACAATCACAGTCACACAATCACAGTCACACAATCACAATCACACAATCACAATTACACAAACACGATCACACAATCGCGATCACACAATCACGATCACACAATCACACAATCACACAGTCACAATCCCACAATCACGATCACACAATCACAATCACACAATCACAATCACACAATCACGATCACACAATCACAATCACGCAGTCACACAGTCACAATCCCACAATCACGATCACACAATCACGATCGCACAGTCACGATCACACGATCACGATCACACAATCACAATCACACAATCACAATCACACAATCACAATCACACAATCAGAATCACACAATCACGATCACACAATCACCATCACACACTCACCATCACACAATCACGATCACACAATCACGATCACACAATCACGATCACACTATCACGATCACACAATCACAGTCACACAATCACAATCACACAATCACAATCACAATCACGATCACACAGTCACGATCACACGATCACGATCACACGATCACGATCACACAATCACGATCACACAATCACGATCACACAATCGCTATCACACAATCGCTATCACACAATCACAATCACACAATCACGATCACAGAATCACCATCACACAATCACCATCACACAATCACGATCACACAATCACGATCACACAATCACGATCAGACTATCACGATCACACAATCACAGTTACACAATCACAATCACACAATCACAATCACAATCACGATCACACAGTCACGACCACACGGTCACGATCACACGATCATGATCACACAATCACAATCACACAATCACGATCACACAATCACGATCACACAATCACGATCACACAATCACGATCACACAACCACGATCACACAATCGCTATCACACAATCGCTATCACACAATCACGATCACACAATCACGATCACACAATCACGATCACAATATCACAATCACACAGTCACACAATCACAATCACAATCACAATCACAATCACAATCACGATCACAGAATCACAATCACACAGTCACACAATCACAATCACAATCACAATCGCAATCACAATCACAATCACAATCACAATCACAATCACAATCACAATCACAATCACAATCACAATCACACTCACAATCACAATCACAATCACAATCACAATCACAATCACAATCACAATCACAATCACAATCACAATCACAATCACAATCACAATCACAATCACAATCACAATCACAATCACAATCACAATCACAATCACAATCACAATCACAATCACAATCACAATCACAATCACACAATCACGATCACACAGTCACGATCACACAATCACGATCACACAATCACGATCACACAATCACGATCACACAATCACGATCACACAATCACGATCACACAATCACGATCACACAAACACGATCACACAATCACGATCACACAATCACGGTCACACAATCACAGTCACACAATCACGATCACACACTCCCAATCACACAATCACAATCACACAATCACGATCACACAATCACGATCACACAATCACGATCATACAATCACGATCACACAATCACGATCACACAATCACGATCACACTATCACGATCACACAACCACGGTCACACAATCACGATCACACAATCACGATCACACAATCACTATCACAAAATCACAATCACACAGACACACAATCACAATCACAATCAGACAATCACAAACACACAATCACGATCACACAATCACGATCACACAATCACAAACACACAGTCGCGATCACACGATCACGATCACACGATCACGATCACACAATCACAATCACACAATCAAGGTCACACAATGACGATCACACCATCACCATCACACAATCACGACCACACAATCACGATCACACAATCGCGATCACACAATCACGATCACAATGTCGCAATCACACAGTCACACAATCACAATCACAATAACAATCACAATCACAATCACAATCACAATCATGATCACACAATCACAATCACACAGTCACACAATCACAATCACAATCACAATCACAATCACAATCACAATCACAATCACAATCACAATCACAATCACAATCACAATCACAATCACAATCACAATCACAATCACAATCACAATCACAATCACAATCACAATCACAATCACAATCACAATCACAATCACAATCACAATCACAATCACAATCACAATCACAATCACAATCACAATCACAATCACAATCACAATCACAATCACAATCACAATCACAATCACAATCACAATCACAATCACAATCACAATCACAATCACAATCACAATCACAATCACAATCACGATCACACAATCACAATCACAATCACGATCACACAATCACGATCACACAACCACGATCACACAATCACGATCACACAATCACGATCACACCATCACGATCACACAATCACGGTCACACAATCACGATCACACAATCACGATCACACAATCACGATCACACAATCACGATCACACAATCACGATCACGCAGTCACACGATCACAATCACAATCACAATCACAATCACAATCACAATCACAATCACACAATCACACAATCACACAATCACAATCCCACAATCACAATCACACAATCACAGTCACACAATCACACAGTCACAATCCCACAATCACGATCACACAATCACGATCGCACAGTCACGATCACACGATCACGATCACACAATCACAATCACACAATCACAATCACACAATCACGATCACACAATCACCATCACACAATCACCATCACACAATCATGATCACACAATCAAGGTCACACAATGACGATCACACAATCACCATCACACAATCACGATCACACAATCACAATCACACAATCACGATCACACAATCACGATCACACAATCACAATCACACAATCACAAACAGACAGTCGCGATCACACGATCACGATCACACAATCACGATCACACATTCACGATCACACAATCACAATCACACAATCACAATATCACAATCGCAATCACACAATCACAATAACACAATCAGACAATCACACAATCACACAATCACACAATCACACAATCACGATCAGACTATCACGATCACACAATCACGATCACACAATCACGATCACACAATCACGATCACACAATCACGATCAGACAATCACAGTCACACAATCACAATCACACAATCACAATCACAATCACGATCACACAGTCACGATCACACCATCACGATCACACGATCACGATCACACAATCACAATCACACAATCGTTATCACACAATCACGATCACACAATCACGATCACACAGTCAAGATCACACAATCACAATCACACAATCACAATCCCACAATCACACAATCACACAGTCACAATCCCACAATCACGATCACACAATCACGATCACACAATCACAATCACACAATCACAATCACACAATCACACTGTCACAATCCCACAATCACGATCACATAATCACGATCACACAGTCACGATCACACGATCGCGATCACA
Source organism: Megachile rotundata (assembly GCF_050947335.1). Lineage (NCBI taxonomy): Eukaryota > Metazoa > Arthropoda > Insecta > Hymenoptera > Megachilidae > Megachile > Megachile rotundata. The sequence continues at coordinate 1,700,807 of NC_134993.1, forward strand.
CAATAACAATCACACAATCACAATCACACAATCACGAGCACACAATCACGATCACACAATCACCATCACACAATCACGATCACACAATCGCGATCACACAATCACGATCACACTATCACGATCACACAATCACAGTCACAGAATCACAATCACACAATCACAATCACAATCACGACCACACAGTCACAATCACACAATCAGAGTCACACAATCACAATCACACAACCACAATCACACAATCACACAGCCACAATCCCACCATCACGATCACACAATCACGACCACACATTCACGGTCACAAAATCACAATCACACAATCACAATAACACAATCAGACAATCACACAGTCACACAATCACAATCACAATCACAATCACAATCACAATCACAATCACGATCACAGAATCACAATCACAATCACGATCACAGAATCACAATCACACAGTCACACAATCACAATCACAATCACAATCGCAATCACAATCACAATCACAATCACAATCACAATCACAATCACAATCACAATCACAATCACAATCACAATCACAATCACAATCACAATCACAATCACAATCACAATCACAATCACAATCACAATCACAATCACAATCACAATCACAATCACAATCACAATCACAATCACAATCACAATCACAATCACAATCACAATCACAATCACAATCACAATCACAATCACAATCACAATCACAATCACAATCACAATCACAATCACAATCACAATCACAATCACAATCACAATCACAATCACAATCACAATCACAATCACAATCACAATCACAATCACAATCACAATCACAATCACAATCACACAATCACATCACACAATCATGATCACACAATCACGATCACACAATCACGATCACACAATCACGATCACACAATCACGATCACACAATCACGATCACACAATCACGATCACACAAACACGATCACACAATCACGATCACACAATCACGATCACACAATCACAGTCACACAATCACGATGACACACTCCCAATCACACAATCACAATCACACAATCACAATCACACAATCACAATCACACAATCACAATCACACAATCACAATCACTCAATCACAATCACACAGTCGCGATCACACAATCACGATCACACAATCACTATCACACAATCACACAATCACACAATCACACAGTCACAATCACACAGTCACGATCACACAATCACAATCACACAATCACAATCACACAATCACGATCACACAATCACGATCACACAATCACAATTACACAAACACGATCACACAATCGCGATCACACAATCACGATCACACAATCACACAATCACACAGTCACAATCCCACAATCACGATCACACAATCACAATCACACAATCACAATCACACAATCACGATCACACAATCACAATCACGCAGTCACACAGTCACAATCCCACAATCACGATCACACAATCACGATCGCACAGTCACGATCACACGATCACGATCACACAATCACAATCACACAATCACAATCACACAATCACAATCACACAATCAGAATCACACAATCACGATCACACAATCACCATCACACACTCACCATCACACAATCACGATCACACAATCACGATCACACAATCACGATCACACTATCACGATCACACAATCACAGTCACACAATCACAATCACACAATCACAATCACAATCACAATCACGATCACACAGTCACGATCACACGATCACGATCACACGATCACGATCACACAATCACGATCACACAATCACGATCACACAATCGCTATCACACAATCGCTATCACACAATCACAATCACACAATCACGATCACAGAATCACCATCACACAATCACCATCACACAATCACGATCACACAATCACGATCACACAATCACGATCAGACTATCACGATCACACAATCACAGTTACACAATCACAATCACACAATCACAATCACAATCACGATCACACAGTCACGACCACACGGTCACGATCACACGATCATGATCACACAATCACAATCACACAATCACGATCACACAATCACGATCACACAATCACGATCACACAATCACGATCACACAACCACGATCACACAATCGCTATCACACAATCGCTATCACACAATCACGATCACACAATCACGATCACACAATCACGATCACAATATCACAATCACACAGTCACACAATCACAATCACAATCACAATCACAATCACAATCACGATCACAGAATCACAATCACACAGTCACACAATCACAATCACAATCACAATCGCAATCACAATCACAATCACAATCACAATCACAATCACAATCACAATCACAATCACAATCACAATCACACTCACAATCACAATCACAATCACAATCACAATCACAATCACAATCACAATCACAATCACAATCACAATCACAATCACAATCACAATCACAATCACAATCACAATCACAATCACAATCACAATCACAATCACAATCACAATCACAATCACAATCACAATCACAATCACACAATCACGATCACACAATCACGATCACACAATCACGATCACACAATCACGATCACACAATCACGATCACACAATCACGATCACACAATCACGATCACACAATCACGATCACACAAACACGATCACACAATCACGATCACACAATCACGGTCACACAATCACAGTCACACAATCACGATCACACACTCCCAATCACACAATCACAATCACACAATCACGATCACACAATCACGATCACACAATCACGATCATACAATCACGATCACACAATCACGATCACACAATCACGATCACACTATCACGATCACACAACCACGGTCACACAATCACGATCACACAATCACGATCACACAATCACTATCACAAAATCACAATCACACAGACACACAATCACAATCACAATCAGACAATCACAAACACACAATCACGATCACACAATCACGATCACACAATCACAAACACACAGTCGCGATCACACGATCACGATCACACGATCACGATCACACAATCACAATCACACAATCAAGGTCACACAATGACGATCACACCATCACCATCACACAATCACGACCACACAATCACGATCACACAATCGCGATCACACAATCACGATCACAATGTCGCAATCACACAGTCACACAATCACAATCACAATAACAATCACAATCACAATCACAATCACAATCACAATCATGATCACACAATCACAATCACACAGTCACACAATCACAATCACAATCACAATCACAATCACAATCACAATCACAATCACAATCACAATCACAATCACAATCACAATCACAATCACAATCACAATCACAATCACAATCACAATCACAATCACAATCACAATCACAATCACAATCACAATCACAATCACAATCACAATCACAATCACAATCACAATCACAATCACAATCACAATCACAATCACAATCACAATCACAATCACAATCACAATCACAATCACAATCACAATCACAATCACAATCACAATCACAATCACAATCACAATCACAATCACAATCACAATCACGATCACACAATCACAATCACAATCACGATCACACAATCACGATCACACAACCACGATCACACAATCACGATCACACAATCACGATCACACCATCACGATCACACAATCACGGTCACACAATCACGATCACACAATCACGATCACACAATCACGATCACACAATCACGATCACACAATCACGATCACGCAGTCACACGATCACAATCACAATCACAATCACAATCACAATCACAATCACAATCACACAATCACACAATCACACAATCACAATCCCACAATCACAATCACACAATCACAGTCACACAATCACACAGTCACAATCCCACAATCACGATCACACAATCACGATCGCACAGTCACGATCACACGATCACGATCACACAATCACAATCACACAATCACAATCACACAATCACGATCACACAATCACCATCACACAATCACCATCACACAATCATGATCACACAATCAAGGTCACACAATGACGATCACACAATCACCATCACACAATCACGATCACACAATCACAATCACACAATCACGATCACACAATCACGATCACACAATCACAATCACACAATCACAAACAGACAGTCGCGATCACACGATCACGATCACACAATCACGATCACACATTCACGATCACACAATCACAATCACACAATCACAATATCACAATCGCAATCACACAATCACAATAACACAATCAGACAATCACACAATCACACAATCACACAATCACACAATCACGATCAGACTATCACGATCACACAATCACGATCACACAATCACGATCACACAATCACGATCACACAATCACGATCAGACAATCACAGTCACACAATCACAATCACACAATCACAATCACAATCACGATCACACAGTCACGATCACACCATCACGATCACACGATCACGATCACACAATCACAATCACACAATCGTTATCACACAATCACGATCACACAATCACGATCACACAGTCAAGATCACACAATCACAATCACACAATCACAATCCCACAATCACACAATCACACAGTCACAATCCCACAATCACGATCACACAATCACGATCACACAATCACAATCACACAATCACAATCACACAATCACACTGTCACAATCCCACAATCACGATCACATAATCACGATCACACAGTCACGATCACACGATCGCGATCACACAATAACAATCACACAATCACAATCACACAATCACGAGCACACAATCACGATCACACAATCACCATCACACAATCACGATCACACAATCGCGATCACACAATCACGATCACACTATCACGATCACACAATCACAGTCACAGAATCACAATCACACAATCACAATCACAATCACGACCACACAGTCACAATCACACAATCAGAGTCACACAATCACAATCACACAACCACAATCACACAATCACACAGCCACAATCCCACCATCACGATCACACAATCACGACCACACATTCACGGTCACAAAATCACAATCACACAATCACAATAACACAATCAGACAATCACACAGTCACACAATCACAATCACAATCACAATCACAATCACAATCACAATCACGATCACAGAATCACAATCACAATCACGATCACAGAATCACAATCACACAGTCACACAATCACAATCACAATCACAATCGCAATCACAATCACAATCACAATCACAATCACAATCACAATCACAATCACAATCACAATCACAATCACAATCACAATCACAATCACAATCACAATCACAATCACAATCACAATCACAATCACAATCACAATCACAATCACAATCACAATCACAATCACAATCACAATCACAATCACAATCACAATCACAATCACAATCACAATCACAATCACAATCACAATCACAATCACAATCACAATCACAATCACAATCACAATCACAATCACAATCACAATCACAATCACAATCACAATCACAATCACAATCACAATCACAATCACAATCACAATCACAATCACAATCACAATCACACAATCACATCACACAATCATGATCACACAATCACGATCACACAATCACGATCACACAATCACGATCACACAATCACGATCACACAATCACGATCACACAATCACGATCACACAAACACGATCACACAATCACGATCACACAATCACGATCACACAATCACAGTCACACAATCACGATGACACACTCCCAATCACACAATCACAATCACACAATCACAATCACACAATCACAATCACACAATCACAATCACACAATCACAATCACTCAATCACAATCACACAGTCGCGATCACACAATCACGATCACACAATCACTATCACACAATCACACAATCACACAATCACACAGTCACAATCACACAGTCACGATCACACAATCACAATCACACAATCACAATCACACAATCACGATCACACAATCACGATCACACAATCACAATCACGCAGTCACACTATCACAATCACAATCACAATCACAATCACACAATCACACAATCACAATCCCACAATCACAATCACACAATCACAGTCACACAATCACAATCACACAATCACACAGTCACAATCCCACAATCACGATCACACAATCACGATCGCACAGTCACGATCACACAATCACAATCACACAATCACAATCACACAATCACAGTCACACAATCACAGTCACACAATCACAATCACACAATCACAATTACACAAACACGATCACACAATCACGATCACACAATCACGATCACACAATCACTATCACACAATCACACAATCACACAGTCACAATCCCACAATCACGATCACACAATCACAATCACACAATCACAATCACACAATCACGATCACACAATCACAATCACGCAGTCACACAGTCACAATCCCACAATCACGATCACACAATCACGATCGCACAGTCACGATCACACGATCACGATCACACAATCACGATCATACAATCACGATCACACAATCACGATCACACAATCACGATCACACTATCACGATCACACAACCACGGTCACACAATCACGATCACACAATCACGATCACACAATCACTATCACAAAATCACAATCACACAGACACACAATCACAATCACAATCAGACAATCACAAACACACAATCACGATCACACAATCACGATCACACAATCACAAACACACAGTCGCGATCACACGATCACGATCACACGATCACGATCACACAATCACAATCACACAATCAAGGTCACACAATGACGATCACACCATCACCATCACACAATCACGACCACACAATCACGATCACACAATCGCGATCACACAATCACGATCACAATGTCGCAATCACGCAGTCACACAATCACAATCACAATAACAATCACAATCACAATCACAATCACAATCATGATCACACAATCACAATCACACAGTCACACAATCACAATCACAATCACAATCACAATCACAATCACAATCACAATCACAATCACAATCACAATCACAATCACAATCACAATCACAATCACAATCACAATCACAATCACAATCACAATCACAATCACAATCACAATCACAATCACAATCACAATCACAATCACAATCACAATCACAATCACAATCACAATCACAATCACAATCACAATCACAATCACAATCACAATCACAATCACAATCACAATCACAATCACAATCACAATCACAATCACAATCACAATCACGATCACACAATCACAATCACAATCACGATCACACAATCACGATCACACAACCACGATCACACAATCACGATCACACAATCACGATCACACCATCACGATCACACAATCACGGTCACACAATCACGATCACACAATCACGATCACACAATCACGATCACACAATCACGATCACACAATCACGATCACACAATCACGATCACGCAGTCACACGATCACAATCACAATCACAATCACAATCACAATCACAATCACAATCACACAATCACACAATCACACAATCACAATCCCACAATCACAATCACACAATCACAGTCACACAATCACACAGTCACAATCCCACAATCACGATCACACAATCACGATCGCACAGTCACGATCACACGATCACGATCACACAATCACAATCACACAATCACAATCACACAATCACGATCACACAATCACCATCACACAATCACCATCACACAATCATGATCACACAATCAAGGTCACACAATGACGATCACACAATCACCATCACACAATCACGATCACACAATCACAATCACACAATCACGATCACACAATCACGATCACACAATCACAATCACACAATCACAAACAGACAGTCGCGATCACACGATCACGATCACACAATCACGATCACACAGTCACGATCACACAATCACAATCACACAATCACAATATCACAATCGCAATCACACAATCACAATAACACAATCAGACAATCACACAATCACACAATCACACAATCACACAATCACGATCAGACTATCACGATCACACAATCACGATCACACAATCACGATCACACAATCACGATCACACAATCACGATCAGACAATCACAGTCACACAATCACAATCACACAATCACAATCACAATCACGATCACACAGTCACGATCACACCATCACGATCACACGATCACGATCACACAATCACAATCACACAATCGTTATCACACAATCACGATCACACAATCACGATCACACAGTCAAGATCACACAATCACAATCACACAATCACAATCCCACAATCACACAATCACACAGTCACAATCCCACAATCACGATCACACAATCACGATCACACAATCACAATCACACAATCACAATCACACAATCACACTGTCACAATCCCACAATCACGATCACATAATCACGATCACACAGTCACGATCACACGATCGCGATCACACAATAACAATCACACAATCACAATCACACAATCACGAGCACACAATCACGATCACACAATCACCATCACACAATCACGATCACACAATCGCGATCACACAATCACGATCACACTATCACGATCACACAATCACAGTCACAGAATCACAATCACACAATCACAATCACAATCACGACCACACAGTCACAATCACACAATCAGAGTCACACAATCACAATCACAGAACCACAATCACACAATCACACAGCCACAATCCCACCATCACGATCACACAATCACGACCACACATTCACGGTCACAAAATCACAATCACACAATCACAATAACACAATCAGACAATCACACAGTCACACAATCACAATCACAATCACAATCACAATCACAATCACGATCACAGAATCACAATCACAATCACGATCACAGAATCACAATCACACAGTCACACAATCACAATCACAATCACAATCGCAATCACAATCACAATCACAATCACAATCACAATCACAATCACAATCACAATCACAATCACAATCACAATCACAATCACAATCACAATCACAATCACAATCACAATCACAATCACAATCACAATCACAATCACAATCACAATCACAATCACAATCACAATCACAATCACAATCACAATCACAATCACAATCACAATCACAATCACAATCACAATCACAATCACAATCACAATCACAATCACAATCACAATCACAATCACAATCACAATCACAATCACAATCACACAATCACATCACACAATCACGATCACACAATCACGATCACACAATCACGATCACACAATCACGATCACACAATCACGATCACACAATCACGATCACACAATCACGATCACACAAACACGATCACACAATCACGATCACACAATCACGATCACACAATCACAGTCACACAATCACGATGACACACTCCCAATCACACAATCACAATCACACAATCACAATCACACAATCACAATCACACAATCACAATCACACAATCACAATCACACAATCACAATCACTCAATCACAATCACACAGTCGCGATCACACAATCACGATCACACAATCACTATCACACAATCACACAATCACACAATCACACAGTCACAATCACACAGTGACGATCACACAATCACAATCACACAATCACAATCACACAATCACGATCACACAATCACGATCACACAATCACAATCACGCAGTCACACTATCACAATCACAATCACAATCACAATCACACAATCACACAATCACAATCCCACAATCACAATCACACAATCACAGTCACACAATCACAATCACACAATCACACAGTCACAATCCCACAATCACGATCACACAATCACGATCGCACAGTCACGATCACACAATCACAATCACACAATCACAATCACACAATCACAGTCACACAATCACAGTCACACAATCACAATCACACAATCACAATTACACAAACACGATCACACAATCACGATCACACAATCACGATCACACAATCACTATCACACAATCACACAATCACACAGTCACAATCCCACAATCACGATCACACAATCACAATCACACAATCACAATCACACAATCACGATCACACAATCACAATCACGCAGTCACACAGTCACAATCCCACAATCACGATCACACAATCACGATCGCACAGTCACGATCACACGATCACGATCACACAATCACAATCACACAATCACAATCACACAATCACAATCACACAATCACAATCACACAATCACGATCACACAATCACCATCACACACTCACCATCACACAATCACGATCACACAATCACGATCACACAATCACGATCACACTATCACGATCACACAATCACAGTCACACAATCACAATCACACAATCACAATCACAATCACGATCACACAGTCACGATCACACGATCACGATCACACGAACACGATCGCACAATCACGATCACACAATCACGATCACACAATCGCTATCACACAATCGCTATCACACAATCACAATCACACAATCACGATCACAGAATCACCATCACACAATCACCATCACACAATCACGATCACACAATCACGATCACACAATCACGATCAGACTGTCACGATCACACAATCACAGTCACACAATCACAATCACACAATCACAATCACAATCACGATCACACAGTCACGACCACACGATCACAATCACACAATCACCATCACACAATCACAATCACACAATCACAATCACACAATCACGATCACACAATCACAATCACGCAGTCACACTATCACAATCACAATCACAATCACAATCACAATCACACAATCACACAATCACAATCCCACAATCACAATCACACAATCACAGTCACACAATCACAATCACACAATCACACAGTCACAATCCCACAATCACGATCACACAATCACGATCGCACAGTCACGATCACACGATCACGATCACACAATCACAATCACACAATCACAATCACACAATCACAGTCACACAATCACAGTCACACAATCACAATCACACAATCACAATTACACAAACACGATCACACAATCACGATCACACAATCACGATCACACAATCACTATCACACAATCACACAATCACACAGTCACAATCCCACAATCACGATCACACAATCACAATCACACAATCACAATCACACAATCACGATCACACAATCACAATCACGCAGTCACACAGTCACAATCCCACAATCACGATCACACAATCACGATCGCACAGTCACGATCACACGATCACGATCACACAATCACAATCACACAATCACAATCACACAATCACAATCACACAATCACAATCACACAATCACGATCACACAATCACCATCACACACTCACCATCACACAATCACGATCACACAATCACGATCACACAATCACGATCACACTATCACGATCACACAATCACAGTCACACAATCACAATCACACAATCACAATCACAATCACGATCACACAGTCACGATCACACGATCACGATCACACGAACACGATCGCACAATCACGATCACACAATCACGATCACACAATCGCTATCACACAATCGCTATCACACAATCACAATCACACAATCACGATCACAGAATCACCATCACACAATCACCATCACACAATCACGATCACACAATCACGATCACACAATCACGATCAGACTGTCACGATCACACAATCACAGTCACACAATCACAATCACACAATCACAATCACAATCACGATCACACAGTCACGACCACACGATCACAATCACACAATCACCATCACACAATCACAATCACACAATCACAATCACACAATCACGATCACACAATCACAATCACGCAGTCACACTATCACAATCACAATCACAATCACAATCACAATCACAATCACACAATCACACAATCACAATCCCACAATCACAATCACACAATCACAGTCACACAATCACAATCACACAATCACACAGTCACAATCCCACAATCACGATCACACAATCACGATCGCACAGTCACGATCACACGATCACGATCACACAATCACAATCACACAATCACAATCACACAATCACAATCACACAATCACAATCACACAATCACAGTCACACAATCACAATCACACAATCACAATTACACAAACACGATCACACAATCACGATCACACAATCACCCAATCACACAATCACAATCACACAATCACACAGTCACAATCCCACAATCACGATCACACAATCACAATCACACAATCAGAATCACATAATCACGATCACACAATCACAATCACGCAGTCACACAGTCACAATCCCACAATCACGATCACACAATCACGATCGCACAGTCACGATCACACGATCACGATCACACAATCACAATCACACAATCACAATCACACAATCACAATCACACAATCACGATCACACAATCACCATCACACACTCACCATCACACAATCACGATCACACAATCACGATCACACAATCACGATCACACTATCACGATCACACAATCACAGTCACACAATCACAATCACACAATCACAATCACAATCACGATCACACAGTCACGATCACACAATCACGATCACACGATCACGATCACACAATCACAATCACACAATCGTTATCACACAATCACCATCACACAATCAAGGCCACACAATGACGATCACACAATCACCATCACACAATCACAATCACACAATCACAATCACACAATCACAATCACACAATCACAATCACACAATCACAATCACACAATCACAGTCACACAATCACAATCACACAATCACAATTACACAAACACGATCACACAATCACGATCACACAATCACGATCACACAATCACGATCACACAATCACTATCACACAATCACACAATCACACAATCACAATCACACAATCACACAGTCACAATCCCACAATCACGATCACACAATCACAATCACACAATCACAATCACACAATCACGATCACACAATCACAATCACGCAGTCACACAGTCACAATCCCACAATCACGATCACACAATCACGATCGCACAGTCACGATCACACGATCACGATCACACAATCACAATCACACAATCACGATCACACTATCACGATCACACAATCACAGTCACACAATCACAATCACACAATCACAATCACAATCACGATCACACAGTCACGATCACACGATCACGATCACACGATCACGATCACACAATCACGATCACACAATCACGATCACACAATCGCTATCACACAATCGCTATCACACAATCACAATCACACAATCACGATCACACAATCACAATCACACAATCACCATCACACAATCACGATCACACAATCACGATCACACAATCACGATCAGACTATCACGATCACACAATCACAGTCACACAATCACAATCACACAATTACAATCACACAGTCACACAATCACAATCACAATCAGACAATCACAAACACACAATCACGATCACACAATCACGATCACACAATCACGATCACACAATCACAAACACACAGTCGCGATCACACGATCACGATCACACGATCACGATCACACAATCACAATCCCACAATCAAGGCCACACAATGACGGTCACACAATCACCATCACACAATCTCGACCACACAATCACGATCACACAATCACGTTCACACAATCTCAAACACACAGTCGCGATCACTCGATCACGATCACACAATCACGATCACACAGTCACGATCACACAATCACAATCACACAATCACGATCAGACTATCACGATCACACAATCACGATCACACAATCACGATCACACAATCACGATCACACAAACACGATCACACAATCACGATCACACAATCACGATCACACAATCACAGTCACACAATCACGATCACACACTCCCAATCACACAATCACAATCACACAATCACGATCACACAATCACGATCACACAATCACGATCATACAATCACGATCACACAATCACGATCACACAATCACGATCACACTATCACGATCACACAACCACGGTCACACAATCACGATCACACAATCACGATCACACAATCACTATCACAAAATCACAATCACACAGACACACAATCACAATCACAATCAGACAATCACAAACACACAATCACGATCACACAATCACGATCACACAATCACAAGCACACAGTCGCGATCACACGATCACGATCACACGATCACGATCACACAATCACAATCACACAATCAAGGTCACACAATGACGATCACACCATCACCATCACACAATCACGACCACACAATCACGATCACACAATCGCGATCACACAATCACGATCACAATGTCGCAATCACACAGTCACACAATCACAATCACAATAACAATCACAATCACAATCACAATCACAATCATGATCACACAATCACAATCACACAGTCACACAATCACAATCGCAATCACAATCACAATCACAATCACAATCACAATCACAATCACAATCACAATCACAATCACAATCACAATCACAATCACAATCACAATCACAATCACAATCACAATCACAATCACAATCACAATCACAATCACAATCACAATCACAATCACAATCACAATCACAATCACAATCACAATCACAATCACAATCACAATCACAATCACAATCACAATCACAATCACAATCACAATCACAATCACAATCACAATCACAATCACAATCACAATCACAATCACAATCACAATCACAATCACAATCACAATCACAATCACAATCACAATCACAATCACAATCACAATCACAATCACAATCACAATCACAATCACAATCACAATCACAATCACAATCACAATCACAATCACAATCACAATCACAATCACAATCACAATCACAATCACAATCACAATCACAATCACAATCACAATCACAATCACACAATCACATCACACAATCACGATCACACAATCACGATCACACAATCACGATCACACAATCACGATCACACAATCACGATCACACAATCACGATCACACAATCACGATCACACAAACACGATCACACAATCACGATCACACAATCACGATCACACAATCACAGTCACACAATCACGATGACACACTCCCAATCACACAATCACAATCACACAATCACAATCACACAATCACAATCACACAATCACAATCACACAATCACAATCACACAATCACAATCACTCAATCACAATCACACAGTCGCGATCACACAATCACGATCACACAATCACTATCACACAATCACACAATCACACAATCACACAGTCACAATCACACAGTCACAATCCCACAATCACAATCACACAATCACAGTCACACAATCACAATCACACAATCACACAGTCACAATCCCACAATCACGATCACACAATCACGATCGCACAGTCACGATCACACAATCACAATCACACAATCACAATCACACAATCACAGTCACACAATCACAGTCACACAATCACAATCACACAATCACAATTACACAAACACGATCACACAATCACGATCACACAATCACGATCACACAATCACTATCACACAATCACACAATCACACAGTCACAATCCCACAATCACGATCACACAATCACAATCACACAATCACAATCACACAATCACGATCACACAATCACAATCACGCAGTCACACAGTCACAATCCCACAATCATGATCACACAATCACGATCGCACAGTCACGATCACACGATCACGATCACACAATCACAATCACACAATCACAATCACACAATCACAATCACACAATCACAATCACACAATCACGATCACACAATCACCATCACACACTCACCATCACACAATCACGATCACACAATCACGATCACACAATCACGATCACACTATCACGATCACACAATCACAGTCACACAATCACAATCACACAATCACAATCACAATCACGATCACACAGTCACGATCACACGATCACGATCACACGAACACGATCGCACAATCACGATCACACAATCACGATCACACAATCGCTATCACACAATCGCTATCACACAATCACAATCACACAATCACGATCACAGAATCACCATCACACAATCACCATCACACAATCACGATCACACAATCACGATCACACAATCACGATCAGACTGTCACGATCACACAATCACAGTCACACAATCACAATCACACAATCACAATCACAATCACGATCACACAGTCACGACCACACGATCACAATCACACAATCACCATCACACAATCACAATCACACAATCACAATCACACAATCACGATCACACAATCACAATCACGCAGTCACACTATCACAATCACAATCACAATCACAATCACAATCACACAATCACACAATCACAATCCCACAATCACAATCACACAATCACAGTCACACAATCACAATCACACAATCACACAGTCACAATCCCACAATCACGATCACACAATCACGATCGCACAGTCACGATCACACGATCACGATCACACAATCACAATCACACAATCACAATCACACAATCACAGTCACACAATCACAGTCACACAATCACAATCACACAATCACAATTACACAAACACGATCACACAATCACGATCACACAATCACGATCACACAATCACTATCACACAATCACACAATCACACAGTCACAATCCCACAATCACGATCACACAATCACAATCACACAATCACAATCACACAATCACGATCACACAATCACAATCACGCAGTCACACAGTCACAATCCCACAATCACGATCACACAATCACGATCGCACAGTCACGATCACACGATCACGATCACACAATCACAATCACACAATCACAATCACACAATCACAATCACACAATCACAATCACACAATCACGATCACACAATCACCATCACACACTCACCATCACACAATCACGATCACACAATCACGATCACACAATCACGATCACACAATCACGATCACACTATCACGATCACACAATCACAGTCACACAATCACAATCACACAATCACAATCACAATCACGATCACACAGTCACGATCACACGATCACGATCACACGAACACGATCGCACAATCACGATCACACAATCACGATCACACAATCGCTATCACACAATCGCTATCACACAATCACAATCACACAATCACGATCACAGAATCACCATCACACAATCACCATCACACAATCACGATCACACAATCACGATCACACAATCACGATCAGACTGTCACGATCACACAATCACAGTCACACAATCACAATCACACAATCACAATCACAATCACGATCACACAGTCACGACCACACGATCACAATCACACAATCACCATCACACAATCACAATCACACAATCACAATCACACAATCACGATCACACAATCACAATCACGCAGTCACACTATCACAATCACAATCACAATCACAATCACAATCACACAATCACACAATCACAATCCCACAATCACAATCACACAATCACAGTCACACAATCACAATCACACAATCACACAGTCACAATCCCACAATCACGATCACACAATCACGATCGCACAGTCACGATCACACGATCACGATCACACAATCACAATCACACAATCACAATCACACAATCACAATCACACAATCACAATCACACAATCACAGTCACACAATCACAATCACACAATCACAATTACACAAACACGATCACACAATCACGATCACACAATCACCCAATCACACAATCACAATCACACAATCACACAGTCACAATCCCACAATCACGATCACACAATCACAATCACACAATCAGAATCACATAATCACGATCACACAATCACAATCACGCAGTCACACAGTCACAATCCCACAATCACGATCACACAATCACGATCGCACAGTCACGATCACACGATCACGATCACACAATCACAATCACACAATCACAATCACACAATCACAATCACACAATCACGATCACACAATCACCATCACACACTCACCATCACACAATCACGATCACACAATCACGATCACACAATCACGATCACACTATCACGATCACACAATCACAGTCACACAATCACAATCACACAATCACAATCACAATCACGATCACACAGTCACGATCACACAATCAGAATCACATAATCACGATCACACAATCACAATCACGCAGTCACACAGTCACAATCCCACAATCACGATCACACAATCACGATCGCACAGTCACGATCACACGATCACGATCACACAATCACAATCACACAATCACAATCACACAATCACAATCACACAATCACGATCACACAATCACCATCACACACTCACCATCACACAATCACGATCACACAATCACGATCACACAATCACGATCACACTATCACGATCACACAATCACAGTCACACAATCACAATCACACAATCACAATCACAATCACGATCACACAGTCACGATCACACAATCACGATCACACGATCACGATCACACAATCACAATCACACAATCGTTATCACACAATCACCATCACACAATCAAGGCCACACAATGACGATCACACAATCACCATCACACAATCACAATCACACAATCACAATCACACAATCACAATCACACAATCACAATCACACAATCACAATCACACAATCACAGTCACACAATCACAATCACACAATCACAATTACACAAACACGATCACACAATCACGATCACACAATCACGATCACACAATCACGATCACACAATCACTATCACACAATCACACAATCACACAATCACAATCACACAATCACACAGTCACAATCCCACAATCACGATCACACAATCACAATCACACAATCACAATCACACAATCACGATCACACAATCACAATCACGCAGTCACACAGTCACAATCCCACAATCACGATCACACAATCACGATCGCACAGTCACGATCACACGATCACGATCACACAATCACAATCACACAATCACGATCACACTATCACGATCACACAATCACAGTCACACAATCACAATCACACAATCACAATCACAATCACGATCACACAGTCACGATCACACGATCACGATCACACGATCACGATCACACAATCACGATCACACAATCACGATCACACAATCGCTATCACACAATCGCTATCACACAATCACAATCACACAATCACGATCACACAATCACAATCACACAATCACCATCACACAATCACGATCACACAATCACGATCACACAATCACGATCAGACTATCACGATCACACAATCACAGTCACACAATCACAATCACACAATTACAATCACACAGTCACACAATCACAATCACAATCAGACAATCACAAACACACAATCACGATCACACAATCACGATCACACAATCACGATCACACAATCACAAACACACAGTCGCGATCACACGATCACGATCACACGATCACGATCACACAATCACAATCCCACAATCAAGGCCACACAATGACGGTCACACAATCACCATCACACAATCTCGACCACACAATCACGATCACACAATCACGTTCACACAATCTCAAACACACAGTCGCGATCACTCGATCACGATCACACAATCACGATCACACAGTCACGATCACACAATCATAATCACACAATCACGATCAGACTATCACGATCACACAATCACGATCACACAATCACGATCACACAATCACGATCACACAAACACGATCACACAATCACGATCACACAATCACGATCACACAATCACAGTCACACAATCACGATCACACACTCCCAATCACACAATCACAATCACACAATCACGATCACACAATCACGATCACACAATCACGATCATACAATCACGATCACACAATCACGATCACACAATCACGATCACACTATCACGATCACACAACCACGGTCACACAATCACGATCACACAATCACGATCACACAATCACTATCACAAAATCACAATCACACAGACACACAATCACAATCACAATCAGACAATCACAAACACACAATCACGATCACACAATCACGATCACACAATCACAAACACACAGTCGCGATCACACGATCACGATCACACGATCACGATCACACAATCACAATCACACAATCAAGGTCACACAATGACGATCACACCATCACCATCACACAATCACGACCACACAATCACGATCACACAATCGCGATCACACAATCACGATCACAATGTCGCAATCACACAGTCACACAATCACAATCACAATAACAATCACAATCACAATCACAATCACAATCATGATCACACAATCACAATCACACAGTCACACAATCACAATCACAATCACAATCACAATCACAATCACAATCACAATCACAATCACAATCACAATCACAATCACAATCACAATCACAATCACAATCACAATCACAATCACAATCACAATCACAATCACAATCACAATCACAATCACAATCACAATCACAATCACAATCACAATCACAATCACAATCACAATCACAATCACGATCACACAATCACAATCACAATCACGATCACACAATCACGATCACACAACCACGATCACACAATCACGATCACACAATCACGATCACACCATCACGGTCACACAATCACGATCACACAATCACGATCACACAATCACGATCACACAATCACGATCACACAATCACGATCACACAATCACGATCACACAATCACGATCACGCAGTCACACGATCACAATCACAATCACAATCACAATCACAATCACAATCACAATCACAATCACACAATCACACAATCACACAATCACAATCCCACAATCACAATCACACAATCACAGTCACACAATCACACAGTCACAATCCCACAATCACGATCACACAATCACGATCGCACAGTCACGATCACACGATCACGATCACACAATCACAATCACACAATCACAATCACACAATCACGATCACACAATCACCATCACACAATCACCATCACACAATCATGATCACACAATCAAGGTCACACAATGACGATCACACAATCACCATCACACAATCACGATCACACAATCACAATCACACAATCACGATCACACAATCACGATCACACAATCACAATCACACAATCACAAACAGACAGTCGCGATCACACGATCACGATCACACAATCACGATCACACAGTCACGATCACACAATCACAATCACACAATCACAATATCACAATCGCAATCACACAATCACAATAACACAATCAGACAATCACACAATCACACAATCACACAATCACACAATCACGATCAGACTATCACGATCACACAATCACGATCACACAATCACGATCACACAATCACGATCACACAATCACGATCAGACAATCACAGTCACACAATCACAATCACACAATCACAATCACAATCACGATCACACAGTCACAATCACACAATCAGAGTCACACAATCACAATCACACAACCACAATCACACAATCATACAGCCACAATCCCACCATCACGATCACACAATCACGACCACACATTCACGGTCACAAAATCACAATCACACAATCACAATAACACAATCAGACAATCACACAGTCACACAATCACAATCACAATCACAATCACAATCACAATCACGATCACAGAATCACAATCACACAGTCACACAATCACAATCACAATCACAATCGCAATCACAATCACAATCACAATCACAATCACAATCACAATCACAATCACAATCACAATCACAATCACAATCACAATCACAATCACAATCACAATCACAATCACAATCACAATCACAATCACAATCACAATCACAATCACAATCACAATCACAATCACGATCACACAATCACAATCACAATCACGATCACACAATCACGATCACACAACCACGATCACACAATCACGATCACACAATCACGATCACACCATCACGGTCACACAATCACGATCACACAATCACGATCACACAATCACGATCACACAATCACGATCACACAATCACGATCACACAATCACGATCACACAATCACGATCACGCAGTCACACGATCACAATCACAATCACAATCACAATCACAATCACAATCACAATCACAATCACACAATCACACAATCACACAATCACAATCCCACAATCACAATCACACAATCACAGTCACACAATCACACAGTCACAATCCCACAATCACGATCACACAATCACGATCGCACAGTCACGATCACACGATCACGATCACACAATCACAATCACACAATCACAATCACACAATCACGATCACACAATCACCATCACACAATCACCATCACACAATCATGATCACACAATCAAGGTCACACAATGACGATCACACAATCACCATCACACAATCACGATCACACAATCACAATCACACAATCACGATCACACAATCACGATCACACAATCACAATCACACAATCACAAACAGACAGTCGCGATCACACGATCACGATCACACAATCACGATCACACAGTCACGATCACACAATCACAATCACACAATCACAATATCACAATCGCAATCACACAATCACAATAACACAATCAGACAATCACACAATCACACAATCACACAATCACACAATCACGATCAGACTATCACGATCACACAATCACGATCACACAATCACGATCACACAATCACGATCACACAATCACGATCAGACAATCACAGTCACACAATCACAATCACACAATCACAATCACAATCACGATCACACAGTCACAATCACACAATCAGAGTCACACAATCACAATCACACAACCACAATCACACACAGCCACAATCCCACCATCACGATCACACAATCACGACCACACATTCACGGTCACAAAATCACAATCACACAATCACAATAACACAATCAGACAATCACACAGTCACACAATCACAATCACAATCACAATCACAATCACAATCACGATCACAGAATCACAATCACACAGTCACACAATCACAATCACAATCACAATCGCAATCACAATCACAATCACAATCACAATCACAATCACAATCACAATCACAATCACAATCACAATCACAATCACAATCACAATCACAATCACAATCACAATCACAATCACAATCACAATCACAATCACAATCACAATCACAATCACAATCACAATCACAATCACAATCACAATCACAATCACAATCACAATCACAATCACAATCACAATCACAATCACAATCACAATCACAATCACAATCACAATCACAATCACAATCACAATCACAATCACAATCACAATCACAATCACAATCACAATCACAATCACAATCACAATCACAATCACAATCACAATCACAATCACAATCACAATCACAATCACAATCACAATCACAATCACACAATCACATCACACAATCACGATCACACAATCACGATCACACAATCACGATCACACAATCACGATCACACAATCACGATCACACAATCACGATCACACAATCACGATCACACAAACACGATCACACAATCACGATCACACAATCACGATCACACAATCACAGTCACACAATCACGATGACACACTCCCAATCACACAATCACAATCACACAATCACAATCACACAATCACAATCACACAATCACAATCACACAATCACAATCACACAATCACAATCACACAATCACAATCACACAATCACAATCACTCAATCACAATCACACAGTCGCGATCACACAATCACGATCACACAATCACTATCACACAATCACACAATCACACAATCACACAGTCACAATCACACAGTCACGATCACACAATCACAATCACACAATCACAATCACACAATCACGATCACACAATCACGATCACACAATCACAATCACGCAGTCACACTATCACAATCACAATCACAATCACAATCACACAATCACACAATCACAATCCCACAATCACAATCACACAATCACAGTCACACAATCACAATCACACAATCACACAGTCACAATCCCACAATCACGATCACACAATCACGATCGCACAGTCACGATCACACAATCACAATCACACAATCACAATCACACAATCACAGTCACACAATCACAGTCACACAATCACAATCACACAATCACAATTACACAAACACGATCACACAATCACGATCACACAATCACGATCACACAATCACTATCACACAATCACACAATCACACAGTCACAATCCCACAATCACGATCACACAATCACAATCACACAATCACAATCACACAATCACGATCACACAATCACAATCACGCAGTCACACAGTCACAATCCCACAATCACGATCACACAACCACGATCGCACAGTCACGATCACACGATCACGATCACACAATCACAATCACACAATCACAATCACACAATCACAATCACACAATCACAATCACACAATCACGATCACACAATCACCATCACACACTCACCATCACACAATCACGATCACACAATCACGATCACACAATCACGATCACACTATCACGATCACACAATCACAGTCACACAATCACAATCACACAATCACAATCACAATCACGATCACACAGTCACGATCACACGATCACGATCACACGAACACGATCGCACAATCACGATCACACAATCACGATCACACAATCGCTATCACACAATCGCTATCACACAATCACAATCACACAATCACGATCACAGAATCACCATCACACAATCACCATCACACAATCACGATCACACAATCACGATCACACAATCACGATCAGACTATCACGATCACACAATCACAGTCACACAATCACAATCACACAATCACAATCACAATCACGATCACACAGTCACGACCACACGATCACAATCACACAATCACGATCACACAATCACAATCACACAATCACAATCACACAATCACGATCACACAATCACAATCACGCAGTCACACTATCACAATCACAATCACAATCACAATCACAATCACACAATCACACAATCACAATCCCACAATCACAATCACACAATCACAGTCACACAATCACAATCACACAATCACACAGTCACAATCCCACAATCACGATCACACAATCACGATCGCACAGTCACGATCACACGATCACGATCACACAATCACAATGACACAATCACAATCACACAATCACAATCACACAATCACAATCACACAATCACAGTCACACAATCACAATCACACAATCACAATTACACAAACACGATCACACAATCACGATCACACAATCACCCAATCACACAATCACAATCACACAATCACACAGTCACAATCCCACAATCACGATCACACAATCACAATCACACAATCAGAATCACATAATCACGATCACACAATCACAATCACGCAGTCACACAGTCACAATCCCACAATCACGATCACACAATCACGATCGCACAGTCACGATCACACGATCACGATCACACAATCACAATCACACAATCACAATCACACAATCACAATCACACAATCACAATCACACAATCACGATCACACAATCACCATCACACACTCACCATCACACAATCACGATCACACAATCACGATCACACAATCACGATCACACTATCACGATCACACAATCACAGTCACACAATCACAATCACACAATCACAATCACAATCACGATCACACAGTCACGATCACACAATCACGATCACACGATCACGATCACACAATCACAATCACACAATCGTTATCACACAATCACCATCACACAATCAAGGCCACACAATGACGATCACACAATCACCATCACACAATCACAATCACACAATCACAATCACACAATCACAATCACACAATCACAATCACACAATCACAATCACACAATCACAGTCACACAATCACAATCACACAATCACAATTACACAAACACGATCACACAATCACGATCACACAATCACGATCACACAATCACGATCACACAATCACTATCACACAATCACACAATCACACAATCACACAATCACAATCACACAATCACACAGTCACAATCCCACAATCACGATCACACAATCACAATCACACAATCACAATCACACAATCACGATCACACAATCACAATCACGCAGTCACACAGTCACAATCCCACAATCACGATCACACAATCACGATCGCACAGTCACGATCACACGATCACGATCACACAATCACAATCACACAATCACGATCACACTATCACGATCACACAATCACAGTCACACAATCACAATCACACAATCACAATCACAATCACGATCACACAGTCACGATCACACGATCACGATCACACGATCACGATCACACAATCACGATCACACAATCACGATCACACAATCGCTATCACACAATCGCTATCACACAATCACAATCACACAATCACGATCACACAATCACCATCACACAATCACCATCACACAATCACGATCACACAATCACGATCACACAATCACGATCAGACTATCACGATCACACAATCACAGTCACACAATCACAATCACACAATTACAATCACACAGTCACACAATCACAATCACAATCAGACAATCACAAACACACAATCACGATCACACAATCACGATCACACAATCACGATCACACAATCACAAACACACAGTCGCGATCACACGATCACGATCACACGATCACGATCACACAATCACAATCCCACAATCAAGGCCACACAATGACGGTCACACAATCACCATCACACAATCTCGACCACACAATCACGATCACACAATCACGTTCACACAATAACAAACACACAGTCGCGATCACTCGATCACGATCACACAATCACGATCACACAGTCACGATCACACAATCACAATCACACAATCACAATCACACAATCACGATCACACAATCACGATCACATAATCACGATCACACAATCACGATCACACAATCACCATCACACAATCACGATCACACAATCACGATCACACAATCACGATCACAAATCACCATCACACAATCACGATCACACAATCACGATCACACAATCACGATCACACTATCACGATCACACAATCACAGTCACACAATCACAATCACACAATCACAATCACAATCACGATCACACAGTCACGATCACACAATCACAAACACACAGTCGCGATCACACGATCACGATCACACAATCACGATCACACAGTCACGATCACACAATCACAATCACACAATCACGATCACACAATCACCATCACACAATCACGATCACACAATCACGATCACACAATCACGATCACACTATCACGATCACACAATCACAGTCACACAATCAAAATCACACAATCACAATCACAATCACGATCACACGGTCACGATCACACAATCACGATCACACGATCACGATCACACAATCACAATCACACAATCGTTATCACACAATCACGATCACACAATCACCATCACACAATCAAGGCCACACAATGACGATCACACAATCACCATCACACAATCACAATCACACAATCACAATCACACAATCACAATCACACAATCACAATCACACAATCACAGTCACACAATCACAATCACACAATCACAATTACACAAACACGATCACACAGTCACGATCACACAATCACGATCACACAATCACTATCACACAATCACACAATCACACAATCACAATCACACAATCACACAGTCACAATCCCACAATCACTATCACACAATCACAATCACACAATCACAATCACACAATCACGATCACACAATCACAATCACGCAGTCACACAGTCACAATCCCACAATCACGATCACACAATCACGATCGCACAGTCACGATCACACGATCACGATCACACAATCACAATCACATAATCACAATCACACAATCACAATCACACAATCACGATCACACAATCACCATCACACACTCACCATCACACAATCACGATCACACAATCACGATCACACAATCACGATCACACAATCACGATCACACAACCACGATCACACAATCGCTATCACACAATCGCTATCACACAATCACGATCGCACAAACACGATCACACAATCACGATCACAATATCACAATCACACAGTCACACAATCACACAATCGCTATCACACAATCGCTATCACACAATCACGATCGCACAAACACGATCACGATCACACAATCACAATCACAATCACAATCACAATCACAATCACAATCACAATCACAATCACAATCACAATCACAATCACAATCACAATCACAATCACAATCACAATCACAATCACAATCACAATCACAATCACAATCACAATCACAATCACAATCACAATCACAATCACAATCACAATCACAATCACAATCACAATCACAATCACAATCACAATCACAATCACAATCACAATCACAATCACAATCACAATCACAATCACAATCACAATCACAATCACAATCACAATCACAATCACAATCACAATCACAATCACAATCACAATCACAATCACAATCACAATCACAATCACAATCACAATCACAATCACAATCACAATCACAATCACAATCACAATCACAATCACAATCACAATCACAATCACAATCACAATCACAATCACAATCACAATCACAATCACAATCACAATCACAATCACAATCACAATCACAATCACAATCACAATCACAATCACAATCACAATCACAATCACAATCACAATCACAATCACAATCACAATCACAATCACAATCACAATCACAATCACAATCACAATCACAATCACAATCACAATCACAATCACAATCACAATCACAATCACAATCACAATCACAATCACAATCACGATCACACAATAATCACGATCACACAATCACGATCACACAATCAGGATCACACAATCACGATCACACAATCACGATCACACAATCACGTTCACACAATTACGATCACACAATCACGATCACACAAACACGATCACACAATCACGATCACACAATCACAGTCACACAATCACGATCACACACTCCCAATCACACAATCACGATCACACAATCACGATCACACAATCACGATCACACAATCACGATCACACAATCACGATCACACAATCACGATCACACTATCACGATCACACAATCACGGTCACACAATCACGATCACACAATCACGATCACACAATCACTATCACAAAATCACAATCACACAGTCACACAATCACAATCACAATCAGACAATCACAAACACACAATCACGATCACACAATCACGATCACACAATCACGATCACTCAATCACAAACACACAGTCGCGATCACACGATCAGGATCACACGATCACGATCACACAATCACAATCCCACAATCAAGGCCACACAATGACGATCACACAATCACCATCACACAATCTCGACCACACAATCACGATCACACAATCACGATCACACAATCACGTACACACAATAACAAACACACAGTCGCGATCACTCGATCACGATCACACAATCACGATCACACAGTCACGATCACACAATCACAATCACACAATCACGATCACACAATCACGATCACATAATCACGATCACACAATCACGATCACACAATCACCATCACACAATCACGATCACACAATCACGATCACACAATCACGATCACACAATCACCATCACACAATCACAATCACACAATCAAGGTCACAGAATGACGATCACACAATCACCATCACACAATCACGATCACACTATCACGATCACACAATCACGGTCACACAATCACGATCACACAATCACGATCACACAATCACTATCACAAAATCACAATCACACAGTCACACAATCACAATCACAATCAGACAATCACAAACACACAATCACGATCACACAATCACGATCACACAATCACGATCACTCAATCACAAACACACAGTCGCGATCACACGATCAGGATCACACGATCACGATCACACAATCACAATCCCACAATCAAGGCCACACAATGACGATCACACAATCACCATCACACAATCTCGACCACACAATCACGATCACACAATCACGATCACACAATCACGTTCACACAATAACAAACACACAGTCGCGATCACTCGATCACGATCACACAATCACGATCACACAGTCACGATCACACAATCACAATCACACAATCACGATCACACAATCACGATCACATAATCACGATCACACAATCACGATCACACAATCACCATCACACAATCACAATCACAATCACGATCACACAGTCACGATCACACAATCACGATCACACGATCACGATCACACAATCACAATCACACAATCGTTATCACACAATCACCATCACACAATCAAGGCCACACAATGACGATCACACAATCACCATCACACAATCACAATCACACAATCACAATCACACAATCACAATCACACAATCACAATCACACAATCACAATCACACAATCACAATCACACAATCACAATCACACAATCACAATCACACAATCACAATCACACAATCACAATCACACAATCACAATCACACAATCACAATCACACAATCACAATCACTCAATCACCATCACACAATCACCATCACACAATCACAATCACACAATCACAATCACACAATCACAATCACACAATCACAATCACACAATCACAATCACACAATCACAATCACACAATCACAATCACACAATCACAATCACACAATCACAATCACACAATCACAATCACACAATCACAATCACACAATCACAATCACACAATCACAATCACACAATCACAATCACACAATCACAATCACACAATCACAATCACACTTTCACAATCACACAATCACAATCACACAATCACAATCACACAATCACAATCACACAATCACAATCACACAATCACAATCACACAATCACAATCACACAATCACAATCACACAATCACAATCACACAATCACAATCACACAATCACAATCACACAATCACAATCACACAATCACAATCACACAATCACAATCACACAATCACAATCACACAATCACAATCACACAATCACAATCACACAATCACAATCACACAATCACAATCACACAATCACAATCACACAATCACAATCACACAATCACAATCACACAATCACAATCACACAATCACAATCACACAATCACAATCACACAATCACAATCACACAATCACAATCACACAATCACAATCACACAATCACAATCACACAATCACAATCACACAATCACAATCACACAATCACAATCACACAATCACAATCACACAATCACAATCACACAATCACAATCACACAATCACAATCACACAATCACAATCACACAATCACAATCACACAATCACAATCACACAATCACAATCACACAATCACAATCACACAATCACAATCACACAATCACAATCACACAATCACAATCACACAATCACAATCACACAATCACAATCACACAATCACAATCACACAATCACAATCACACAATCACAATCACACAATCACAATCACACAATCACAATCACACAATCACAATCACACAATCACAATCACACAATCACAATCACACAATCACAATCACACAATCACAATCACACAATCACAATCACACAATCACAATCACACAATCACAATCACACAATCACAATCACACAATCACAATCACACAATCACAATCACACAATCACAATCACACAATCACAATCACACAATCACAATCACACAATCACAATCACACAATCACAATCACACAATCACAATCACACAATCACACAATCACACAATCACACAATCACGATCAGACTATCACGATCACACAATCACGATCACACAATCACGATCACACAATCACGATCACACAATCACGATCAGACAATCACAGTCACACAATCACAATCACACAATCACAATCACAATCACGATCACACAGTCACAATCACACAATCAGAGTCACACAATCACAATCACACAACCACAATCACACAATCATACAGCCACAATCCCACCATCACGATCACACAATCACGACCACACATTCACGGTCACAAAATCACAATCACACAATCACAATAACACAATCAGACAATCACACAGTCACACAATCACAATCACAATCACAATCACAATCACAATCACGATCACAGAATCACAATCACACAGTCACACAATCACAATCACAATCACAATCGCAATCACAATCACAATCACAATCACAATCACAATCACAATCACAATCACAATCACAATCACAATCACAATCACAATCACAATCACAATCACAATCACAATCACAATCACAATCACAATCACAATCACAATCACAATCACAATCACAATCACGATCACACAATCACAATCACAATCACGATCACACAATCACGATCACACAACCACGATCACACAATCACGATCACACAATCACGATCACACCATCACGGTCACACAATCACGATCACACAATCACGATCACACAATCACGATCACACAATCACGATCACACAATCACGATCACACAATCACGATCACACAATCACGATCACGCAGTCACACGATCACAATCACAATCACAATCACAATCACAATCACAATCACAATCACAATCACACAATCACACAATCACACAATCACAATCCCACAATCACAATCACACAATCACAGTCACACAATCACACAGTCACAATCCCACAATCACGATCACACAATCACGATCGCACAGTCACGATCACACGATCACGATCACACAATCACAATCACACAATCACAATCACACAATCACGATCACACAATCACCATCACACAATCACCATCACACAATCATGATCACACAATCAAGGTCACACAATGACGATCACACAATCACCATCACACAATCACGATCACACAATCACAATCACACAATCACGATCACACAATCACGATCACACAATCACAATCACACAATCACAAACAGACAGTCGCGATCACACGATCACGATCACACAATCACGATCACACAGTCACGATCACACAATCACAATCACACAATCACAATATCACAATCGCAATCACACAATCACAATAACACAATCAGACAATCACACAATCACACAATCACACAATCACACAATCACGATCAGACTATCACGATCACACAATCACGATCACACAATCACGATCACACAATCACGATCACACAATCACGATCAGACAATCACAGTCACACAATCACAATCACACAATCACAATCACAATCACGATCACACAGTCACAATCACACAATCAGAGTCACACAATCACAATCACACAACCACAATCACACAATCACACAGCCACAATCCCACCATCACGATCACACAATCACGACCACACATTCACGGTCACAAAATCACAATCACACAATCACAATAACACAATCAGACAATCACACAGTCACACAATCACAATCACAATCACAATCACAATCACAATCACGATCACAGAATCACAATCACACAGTCACACAATCACAATCACAATCACAATCGCAATCACAATCACAATCACAATCACAATCACAATCACAATCACAATCACAATCACAATCACAATCACAATCACAATCACAATCACAATCACAATCACAATCACAATCACAATCACAATCACAATCACAATCACAATCACAATCACAATCACAATCACAATCACAATCACAATCACAATCACAATCACAATCACAATCACAATCACAATCACAATCACAATCACAATCACAATCACAATCACAATCACAATCACAATCACAATCACAATCACAATCACAATCACAATCACAATCACAATCACAATCACAATCACAATCACAATCACAATCACAATCACAATCACAATCACAATCACAATCACAATCACAATCACAATCACACAATCACATCACACAATCACGATCACACAATCACGATCACACAATCACGATCACACAATCACGATCACACAATCACGATCACACAATCACGATCACACAATCACGATCACACAAACACGATCACACAATCACGATCACACAATCACGATCACACAATCACAGTCACACAATCACGATGACACACTCCCAATCACACAATCACAATCACACAATCACAATCACACAATCACAATCACACAATCACAATCACACAATCGCAATCACACAATCACAATCACACAATCACAATCACTCAATCACAATCACACAGTCGCGATCACACAATCACGATCACACAATCACTATCACACAATCACACAATCACACAATCACACAGTCACAATCACACAGTCACGATCACACAATCACAATCACACAATCACAATCACACAATCACGATCACACAATCACGATCACACAATCACAATCACGCAGTCACACTATCACAATCACAATCACAATCACAATCACACAATCACACAATCACAATCCCACAATCACAATCACACAATCACAGTCACACAATCACAATCACACAATCACACAGTCACAATCCCACAATCACGATCACACAATCACGATCGCACAGTCACGATCACACAATCACAATCACACAATCACAATCACACAATCACAGTCACACAATCACAGTCACACAATCACAATCACACAATCACAATTACACAAACACGATCACACAATCACGATCACACAATCACGATCACACAATCACTATCACACAATCACACAATCACACAGTCACAATCCCACAATCACGATCACACAATCACAATCACACAATCACAATCACACAATCACGATCACACAATCACAATCACGCAGTCACACAGTCACAATCCCACAATCACGATCACACAACCACGATCGCACAGTCACGATCACACGATCACGATCACACAATCACAATCACACAATCACAATCACACAATCACAATCACACAATCACAATCACACAATCACGATCACACAATCACCATCACACACTCACCATCACACAATCACGATCACACAATCACGATCACACAATCACGATCACACTATCACGATCACACAATCACAGTCACACAATCACAATCACACAATCACAATCACAATCACGATCACACAGTCACGATCACACGATCACGATCACACGAACACGATCGCACAATCACGATCACACAATCACGATCACACAATCGCTATCACACAATCGCTATCACACAATCACAATCACACAATCACGATCACAGAATCACCATCACACAATCACCATCACACAATCACGATCACACAATCACGATCACACAATCACGATCAGACTATCACGATCACACAATCACAGTCACACAATCACAATCACACAATCACAATCACAATCACGATCACACAGTCACGACCACACGATCACAATCACACAATCACGATCACACAATCACAATCACACAATCACAATCACACAATCACGATCACACAATCACAATCACGCAGTCACACTATCACAATCACAATCACAATCACAATCACAATCACACAATCACACAATCACAATCCCACAATCACAATCACACAATCACAGTCACACAATCACAATCACACAATCACACAGTCACAATCCCACAATCACGATCACACAATCACGATCGCACAGTCACGATCACACGATCACGATCACACAATCACAATGACACAATCACAATCACACAATCACAATCACACAATCACAATCACACAATCACAGTCACACAATCACAATCACACAATCACAATTACACAAACACGATCACACAATCACGATCACACAATCACCCAATCACACAATCACAATCACACAATCACACAGTCACAATCCCACAATCACGATCACACAATCACAATCACACAATCAGAATCACATAATCACGATCACACAATCACAATCACGCAGTCACACAGTCACAATCCCACAATCACGATCACACAATCACGATCGCACAGTCACGATCACACGATCACGATCACACAATCACAATCACACAATCACAATCACACAATCACAATCACACAATCACAATCACACAATCACGATCACACAATCACCATCACACACTCACCATCACACAATCACGATCACACAATCACGATCACACAATCACGATCACACTATCACGATCACACAATCACAGTCACACAATCACAATCACACAATCACAATCACAATCACGATCACACAGTCACGATCACACAATCACGATCACACGATCACGATCACACAATCACAATCACACAATCGTTATCACACAATCACCATCACACAATCAAGGCCACACAATGACGATCACACAATCACCATCACACAATCACAATCACACAATCACAATCACACAATCACAATCACACAATCACAATCACACAATCACAATCACACAATCACAGTCACACAATCACAATCACACAATCACAATTACACAAACACGATCACACAATCACGATCACACAATCACGATCACACAATCACGATCACACAATCACTATCACACAATCACACAATCACACAATCACACAATCACAATCACACAATCACACAGTCACAATCCCACAATCACGATCACACAATCACAATCACACAATCACAATCACACAATCACGATCACACAATCACAATCACGCAGTCACACAGTCACAATCCCACAATCACGATCACACAATCACGATCGCACAGTCACGATCACACGATCACGATCACACAATCACAATCACACAATCACGATCACACTATCACGATCACACAATCACAGTCACACAATCACAATCACACAATCACAATCACAATCACGATCACACAGTCACGATCACACGATCACGATCACACGATCACGATCACACAATCACGATCACACAATCACGATCACACAATCGCTATCACACAATCGCTATCACACAATCACAATCACACAATCACGATCACACAATCACCATCACACAATCACCATCACACAATCACGATCACACAATCACGATCACACAATCACGATCAGACTATCACGATCACACAATCACAGTCACACAATCACAATCACACAATTACAATCACACAGTCACACAATCACAATCACAATCCCACAATCAAGGCCACACAATGACGGTCACACAATCACCATCACACAATCTCGACCACACAATCACGATCACACAATCACGTTCACACAATAACAAACACACAGTCGCGATCACTCGATCACGATCACACAATCACGATCACACAGTCACGATCACACAATCACAATCACACAATCACAATCACACAATCACGATCACACAATCACGATCACATAATCACGATCACACAATCACGATCACACAATCACCATCACACAATCACGATCACACAATCACGATCACACAATCACGATCACAAATCACCATCACACAATCACGATCACACAATCACGATCACACAATCACGATCACACTATCACGATCACACAATCACAGTCACACAATCACAATCACACAATCACAATCACAATCACGATCACACAGTCACGATCACACAATCACAAACACACAGTCGCGATCACACGATCACGATCACACAATCACGATCACACAGTCACGATCACACAATCACAATCACACAATCACGATCACACAATCACCATCACACAATCACGATCACACAATCACGATCACACAATCACGATCACACTATCACGATCACACAATCACAGTCACACAATCAAAATCACACAATCACAATCACAATCACGATCACACGGTCACGATCACACAATCACGATCACACGATCACGATCACACAATCACAATCACACAATCGTTATCACACAATCACGATCACACAATCACCATCACACAATCAAGGCCACACAATGACGATCACACAATCACCATCACACAATCACAATCACACAATCACAATCACACAATCACAATCACACAATCACAATCACACAATCACAGTCACACAATCACAATCACACAATCACAATTACACAAACACGATCACACAGTCACGATCACACAATCACGATCACACAATCACTATCACACAATCACACAATCACACAATCACAATCACACAATCACACAGTCACAATCCCACAATCACTATCACACAATCACAATCACACAATCACAATCACACAATCACGATCACACAATCACAATCACGCAGTCACACAGTCACAATCCCACAATCACGATCACACAATCACGATCGCACAGTCACGATCACACGATCACGATCACACAATCACAATCACATAATCACAATCACACAATCACAATCACACAATCACGATCACACAATCACCATCACACACTCACCATCACACAATCACGATCACACAATCACGATCACACAATCACGATCACACAATCACGATCACACAATCGCTATCACACAATCGTTATCACACAATCACAATCACACAATCACGATCACACAATCACCATCACACAATCACCAACACACAATCACGATCACACAATCACGATCACACAATCACGATCAGACTATCACGATCACACAATCACAGTCACACAATCACAATCACACAATCACAATCACAATCACGATCACACAGTCACGACCACACGATCACGATCACACGATCATGATCACACAATCACAATCACACAATCACGATCACACAATCACGATCACACAATCACGATCACACAATCACGATCACACAACCACGATCACACAATCGCTATCACACAATCGCTATCACACAATCACGATCGCACAAACACGATCACACAATCACGATCACAATATCACAATCACACAGTCACACAATCACACAATCGCTATCACACAATCGCTATCACACAATCACGATCGCACAAACACGATCACACAATCACAATCACAATCACAATCACAATCACAATCACAATCACAATCACAATCACAATCACAATCACAATCACAATCACAATCACAATCACAATCACAATCACAATCACAATCACAATCACAATCACAATCACAATCACAATCACAATCACAATCACAATCACAATCACAATCACAATCACAATCACAATCACAATCACAATCACAATCACAATCACAATCACAATCACAATCACAATCACAATCACAATCACAATCACAATCACAATCACAATCACAATCACAATCACAATCACAATCACAATCACAATCACAATCACAATCACAATCACAATCACAATCACAATCACAATCACAATCACAATCACAATCACAATCACAATCACAATCACAATCACAATCACAATCACAATCACAATCACAATCACAATCACAATCACAATCACAATCACAATCACAATCACAATCACTATCACAATCACAATCACAATCACAATCACAATCACAATCACAATCACAATCACAATCACAATCACAATCACAATCACAATCACAATCACAATCACAATCACAATCACAATCACAATCACAATCACAATCACAATCACAATCACAATCACAATCACAATCACAATCACGATCACACAATCACATCACACAATCACGATCACACAATCACGATCACACAATCAGGATCACACAATCACGATCACACAATCACGATCACACAATCACGTTCACACAATTACGATCACACAATCACGATCACACAAACACGATCACACAATCACGATCACACAATCACAGTCACACAATCACGATCACACACTCCCAATCACACAATCACGATCACACAATCACGATCACACAATCACGATCACACAATCACGATCACACAATCACGATCACACAATCACGATCACACTATCACGATCACACAATCACGGTCACACAATCACGATCACACAATCACGATCACACAATCACTATCACAAAATCACAATCACACAGTCACACAATCACAATCACAATCAGACAATCACAAACACACAATCACGATCACACAATCACGATCACACAATCACGATCACTCAATCACAAACACACAGTCGCGATCACACGATCAGGATCACACGATCACGATCACACAATCACAATCCCACAATCAAGGCCACACAATGACGATCACACAATCACCATCACACAATCTCGACCACACAATCACGATCACACAATCACGATCACACAATCACGTACACACAATAACAAACACACAGTCGCGATCACTCGATCACGATCACACAATCACGATCACACAGTCACGATCACACAATCACAATCACACAATCACGATCACACAATCACGATCACATAATCACGATCACACAATCACGATCACACAATCACCATCACACAATCACGATCACACAATCACGATCACACAATCACGATCACACAATCACCATCACACAATCACAATCACACAATCAAGGTCACAGAATGACGATCACACAATCACCATCACACAATCACGATCACACTATCACGATCACACAATCACGGTCACACAATCACGATCACACAATCACGATCACACAATCACTATCACAAAATCACAATCACACAGTCACACAATCACAATCACAATCAGACAATCACAAACACACAATCACGATCACACAATCACGATCACACAATCACGATCACTCAATCACAAACACACAGTCGCGATCACACGATCAGGATCACACGATCACGATCACACAATCACAATCCCACAATCAAGGCCACACAATGACGATCACACAATCACCATCACACAATCTCGACCACACAATCACGATCACACAATCACGATCACACAATCACGTTCACACAATAACAAACACACAGTCGCGATCACTCGATCACGATCACACAATCACGATCACACAGTCACGATCACACAATCACAATCACACAATCACGATCACACAATCACGATCACATAATCACGATCACACAATCACGATCACACAATCACCATCACACAATCACAATCACAATCACGATCACACAGTCACGATCACACAATCACGATCACACGATCACGATCACACAATCACAATCACACAATCGTTATCACACAATCACCATCACACAATCAAGGCCACACAATGACGATCACACAATCACCATCACACAATCACAATCACACAATCACAATCACACAATCACAATCACACAATCACAATCACACAATCACAATCACACAATCACAATCACACAATCACAATCACACAATCACAATCACACAATCACAATCACACAATCACAATCACACAATCACAATCACACAATCACAATCACACAATCACAATCACTCAATCACCATCACACAATCACCATCACACAATCACAATCACACAATCACAATCACACAATCACAATCACACAATCACAATCACACAATCACAATCACACAATCACAATCACACAATCACAATCACACAATCACAATCACACAATCACAATCACACAATCACAATCACACAATCACAATCACACAATCACAATCACACAATCACAATCACACAATCACAATCACACAATCACAATCACACAATCACAATCACACTTTCACAATCACACAATCACAATCACACAATCACAATCACACAATCACAATCACACAATCACAATCACACAATCACAATCACACAATCACAATCACACAATCACAATCACACAATCACAATCACACAATCACAATCACACAATCACAATCACACAATCACAATCACACAATCACAATCACACAATCACAATCACACAATCACAATCACACAATCACAATCACACAATCACAATCACACAATCACAATCACACAATCACAATCACACAATCACAATCACACAATCACAATCACACAATCACAATCACACAATCACAATCACACAATCACAATCACACAATCACAATCACACAATCACAATCACACAATCACAATCACACAATCACAATCACACAATCACAATCACACAATCACAATCACACAATCACAATCACACAATCACAATCACACAATCACAATCACACAATCACAATCACACAATCACAATCACACAATCACAATCACACAATCACAATCACACAATCACAATCACACAATCACAATCACACAATCACAATCACACAATCACAATCACACAATCACAATCACACAATCACAATCACACAATCACAATCACACAATCACAATCACACAATCACAATCACACAATCACAATCACACAATCACAATCACACAATCACAATCACACAATCACAATCACACAATCACAATCACACAATCACAATCACACAATCACAATCACACAATCACAATCACACAATCACAATCACACAATCACAATCACACAATCACAATCACACAATCACAATCACACAATCACAATCACACAATCACAATCACACAATCACAATCACACAATCACAATCACACAATCACAATCACACAATCACAATCACACAATCACAATCACACAATCACAATCACACAATCACAATCACACAATCACAATCACACAATCACAATCACAATCACACAATCACAATCACACAATCACAATCACACAATCACAATCACACAATCACAATCACACAATCACAATCACACAATCACAATCACACAATCACAATCACACAATCACAATCACACAATCACAATCACACAATCACAATCACACAATCACAATCACACAATCACAATCACACAATCACAATCACACGATCACAATCACACGATCACAATCACACGATCACAATCACACAATCACAATCACACAATCACAATCACACAATCACAATCACACAATCACAATCACACAATCACAATCACACAATCACAATCACACAATCACAATCACACAATCACAATCACACAATCACAATCACGATCTCGATCACACAATCACAATCACACAATCACACAATCACAATCCCACAATCACAATCACACAATCACAGTCACACAATCACGATCACACAATCACGATCACACTATCACAATCACACAATCACAATTACACAAACACTATCACACAATCACGATCACACAATCACTATCACACAATCACACAATCA
Source organism: Megachile rotundata (assembly GCF_050947335.1). NCBI lineage: Eukaryota > Metazoa > Arthropoda > Insecta > Hymenoptera > Megachilidae > Megachile > Megachile rotundata. Next base: position 1,743,531 of record NC_134993.1, read on the forward strand.
CACAGTCACAATCCCACAATCACGATCACACAATCACAATCACACAATCACAATCACACAATCACGATCACACAATCACAATCACGCAGTCACACAGTCACAATCCCACAATCACGATCACACAATCACGATCGCACAGTCACGATCACACGATCACGATCACACAATCACAATCACATAATCACAATCACACAATCACAATCACACAATCACGATCACACAATCACCATCACACACTCACCATCACACAATCACGATCACACAATCACGATCACACAATCACGATCACACAATCACGATCACACAATCGCTATCACACAATCGTTATCACACAATCACAATCACACAATCACGATCACACAATCACCATCACACAATCACCATCACACAATCACGATCACACAATCACGATCACACAATCACGATCAGACTATCACGATCACACAATCACAGTCACACAATCACAATCACACAATCACAATCACAATCACGATCACACAGTCACGACCACACGATCACGATCACACGATCATGATCACACAATCACAATCACACAATCACGATCACACAATCACGATCACACAATCACGATCACACAATCACGATCACACAACCACGATCACACAATCGCTATCACACAATCGCTATCACACAATCACGATCGCACAATCACGATCACACAATCACGATCACAATATCACAATCACACAGTCACACAATCACAATCACAATCACAATCACAATCACGATCACAGAATCACAATCACACAGTCACGCAATCACAATCACAATCACAATCGCAATCACAATCACAATCACAATCACAATCACAATCACAATCACAATCACAATCACAATCACAATCACAATCACAATCACAATCACAATCACAATCACAATCACAATCACAATCACAATCACAATCACAATCACAATCACAATCACAATCACAATCACAATCACAATCACAATCACAATCACAATCACAATCACAATCACAATCACAATCACAATCACAATCACAATCACAATCACAATCACAATCACAATCACAATCACAATCACAATCACAATCACAATCACAATCACAATCACAATCACAATCACAATCACAATCACAATCACAATCACAATCACAATCACAATCACAATCACAATCACAATCACAATCACAATCACAATCACAATCACAATCACAATCACAATCACAATCACAATCACAATCACAATCACAATCACAATCACACAATCACAATCACAATCACGATCACACAGTCACGACCACACGATCACGATCACACGATCATGATCACACAATCACCATCACACAATCACGATCACACAATCACGATCACACAATCACGATCACACAATCACGTTCACACAATAACAAACACACAGTCGCGATCACTCGATCACGATCACACAATCACGATCACACAGTCACGATCACACAATCACAATCACACAATCACGATCACACAATCACGATCACATAATCACGATCACACAATCACGATCACACAATCACCATCACACAATCACGATCACACAATCACGATCACACAATCACGATCACACAATCACCATCACACAATCACAATCACACAATCAGGGTCACAGAATGACGATCACACAATCACCATCACACAATCACGACCACACAATCACGATCACACAATCACGCTCACACAATCACGATCACACAATCACGTTCACACAATCACAAACACACAGTCGCGATCACACGATCACGATCACACAATCACGATCACACAGTCACGATCACACAATCACAATCACACAATCACGATCACACAATCACCATCACACAATCACGATCACACAATCACGATCACACAATCACGATCACACTATCACGATCACACAATCACAGTCACACAATCACAATCACACAATCACAATCACAATCACGATCACACAGTCACGATCACACAATCACGATCACACGATCACGATCACACAATCACAATCACACAATCGTTATCACACAATCACCATCACACAATCAAGGCCACACAATGACGATCACACAATCACCATCACACAATCACAATCACACAATCACAATCACACAATCACAATCACACAATCACAATCACACAATCACAATCACACAATCACAATCACACAATCACAATCACACAATCACAATCACACAATCACAATCACACAATCACAATCACACAATCACAATCACACAATCACAATCACACAATCACAATCACACAATCACAATCACACAATCACAATCACACAATCACAATCACTCAATCACCATCACACAATCACCATCACACAATCACAATCACACAATCACAATCACACAATCACAATCACACAATCACAATCACACAATCACAATCACACAATCACAATCACACAATCACAATCGCACAATCACAATCGCACAATCACAATCGCACAATCACAATCGCACAATCACAATCGCACAATCACAATCGCACAATCACAATCGCACAATCACAATCGCACAATCACAATCGCACAATCACAATCGCACAATCACAATCGCACAATCACAATCGCACAATCACAATCGCACAATCACAATCGCACAATCACAATCGCACAATCACAATCGCACAATCACAATCGCACAATCACAATCGCACAATCACAATCGCACAATCACAATCGCACAATCACAATCGCACAATCACAATCACACAATCACAATCACACAATCACAATCACACAATCACAATCACACAATCACAATCACACAATCACAATCACACAATCACAATCACACAATCACAATCACACAATCACAATCACACAATCACAATCACAATCACACAATCACAATCACACCATCACAATCACACAATCACAATCACACAATCACAATCACACAATCACAATCACACAATCACAATCACACAATCACGATCACACAATCACAGTCACAGAATCACAATCACAATCACAATCACAATCACAATCACAATCACAATCACAATCACAATCACAATCACAATCACAATCACAATCACAATCACAATCACAATCACACTCACAATCACAATCACAATCACAATCACAATCACAATCACAATCACAATCACAATCACAATCACAATCACAATCACAATCACAATCACAATCACAATCACAATCACAATCACAATCACAATCACACAATCACATCACACAATCACGATCACACAATCACGATCACACAATCACGATCACACAATCACGATCACACAATCACGATCACACAATCACGATCACACAATCACGATCACACAATCACGATCACACAATCACGATCACACAAACACGATCACACAATCACGATCACACAATCACGATCACACAATCACGATCACACAATCACAAACACACAGTCGCGATCACACGATCACGATCACACGATCACGATCACACAATCACAATCACACAATCAAGGTCACACAATGACGATCACACCATCACCATCACACAATCACGACCACACAATCACGATCACACAATCGCGATCACACAATCACGATCACAATGTCGCAATCACACAGTCACACAATCACAATCACAATAACAATCACAATCACAATCACAATCACAATCATGATCACACAATCACAATCACACAGTCACACAATCACAATCACAATCACAATCACAATCACAATCACAATCACAATCACAATCACAATCACAATCACAATCACAATCACAATCACAATCACAATCACAATCACAATCACAATCACAATCACAATCACAATCACAATCACAATCACAATCACAATCACAATCACAATCACAATCACAATCACAATCACAATCACAATCACAATCACGATCACACAATCACAATCACAATCACGATCACACAATCACGATCACACAACCACGATCACACAATCACGATCACACAATCACGATCACACCATCACGATCACACAATCACGATCACACAATAACAAACACACAGTCGCGATCACTCGATCACGATCACACAATCACGATCACACAGTCACGATCACACAATCACAATCACACAATCACGATCACACAATCACGATCACATAATCACGATCACACAATCACGATCACACAATCACCATCACACAATCACGATCACACAATCACGATCACACAATCACGATCACACAATCACCATCACACAATCACAATCACACAATCAGGGTCACAGAATGACGATCACACAATCACCATCACACAATCACGACCACACAATCACGATCACACAATCACGCTCACACAATCACGATCACACAATCACGTTCACACAATCACAAACACACAGTCGCGATCACACGATCACGATCACACAATCACGATCACACAGTCACGATCACACAATCACAATCACACAATCACGATCACACAATCACCATCACACAATCACGATCACACAATCACGATCACACAATCACGATCACACTATCACGATCACACAATCACAGTCACACAATCACAATCACACAATCACAATCACAATCACGATCACACAGTCACGATCACACAATCACGATCACACGATCACGATCACACAATCACAATCACACAATCGTTATCACACAATCACCATCACACAATCAAGGCCACACAATGACGATCACACAATCACCATCACACAATCACAATCACACAATCACAATCACACAATCAGAATCACACAATCACAATCACACAATCACAATCACACAATCACAATCACACAATCACAATCACACAATCACAATCACACAATCACAATCACACAATCACAATCACACAATCACAATCACACAATCACAATCACTCAATCACCATCACACAATCACCATCACACAATCACAAGCACACAATCACAATCACACAATCACAATCACACAATCACAATCACACAATCACAATCACACAATCACAATCACACAATCACAATCACACAATCACAATCACACAATCACAATCACACAATCACAATCACACAATCACAATCACACAATCACAATCACACAATCACAATCACACAATCACAATCACACAATCACAATCGCACAATCACAATCGCACAATCACAATCGCACAATCACAATCGCACAATCACAATCGCACAATCACAATCGCACAATCACAATCACACAATCACAATCACACAATCACAATCACACAATCACAATCACACAATCACAATCACACAATCACAATCACACAATCACAATCACACAATCACAATCACACAATCACAATCACACAATCACAATCACACAATCACAATCACACAATCACAATCACACAATCACAATCACACAATCACAATCACACAATCACAATCACACAATCACAATCACACAATCACAATCACACAATCACAATCACACAATCACAATCACACAATCACAATCACACAATCACAATCACACAATCACAATCACACAATCACAATCACACAATCACAATCACACAATCACAATCACACAATCACAATCACACAATCACAATCACACAATCACAATCACACAATCACAATCACACAATCACAATCACACAATCACAATCACACAATCACAATCACACAATCACAATCACACAATCACAATCACACAATCACAATCACACAATCACAATCACACAATCACAATCACACAATCACAATCACACAATCACAATCACACAATCACAATCACACAATCACAATCACACAATCACAATCACACAATCACAATCACACAATCACAATCACACAATCACAATCACACAATCACAATCACACAATCACAATCACACAATCACAATCACACAATCACAATCACACAATCACAATCACACAATCACAATCACACAATCACAATCACACAATCACAATCACACAATCACAATCACACAATCACAATCACACAATCACAATCACACAATCACAATCACACAATCACAATCACACAATCACAATCACACAATCACAATCACACAATCACAATCACACAATCACAATCACAATCACACAATCACAATCACACAATCACAATCACACAATCACAATCACACAATCACAATCACACAATCACAATCACACAATCACAATCACACAATCACAATCACACAATCACAATCACACAATCACAATCACACAATCACAATCACACAATCACAATCACACAATCACAATCACACAATCACAATCACACAATCACAATCACACAATCACAATCACACAATCACAATCACACAATCACAATCACACAATCACAATCACACAATCACAATCACACAATCACAATCACACAATCACAATCACACAATCACAATCACACAATCACAATCACACAATCACAATCACACAATCACAATCACACAATCACAATCACACAATCACAATCACACAATCACAATCACACAATCACAATCACACAATCACAATCACACAATCACAATCACACAATCACAATCACACAATCACAATCACACAATCACAATCACACAATCACAATCACACAATCACAATCACGATCTCGATCACACAATCACAATCACACAATCACACAATCACAATCCCACAATCACAATCACACAATCACAGTCACACAATCACGATCACACAATCACGATCACACTATCACAATCACACAATCACAATTACACAAACACTATCACACAATCACGATCACACAATCACTATCACACAATCACACAATCACACAGTCACAATCACACAATCACGATCACACAATCACAATCACACAATCACAATCACACAATCACACAATCACAATCCCACAATCACAATCACACAATCACAGTCACACAATCACAATCACACAATCACACAGTCACAATCCCACAATCACGATCACACAATCACGATCGCACAGTCACGATCACACAATCACAATCACACAATCACAATCACACAATCACAGTCACACAATCACAGTCACACAATCACAATCACACAATCACAATTACACAAACACGATCACACAATCACGATCACACAATCACGATCACACAATAACTATCACACAATCACACAATCACACAGTCACAATCCCACAATCACGATCACACAATCACAATCACACAATCACAATCACACAATCACGATCACACAATCACAATCACGCAGTCACACAGTCACAATCCCACAATCACGATCACACAATCACGATCGCACAGTCACGATCACACGATCACGATCACACAATCACAATCACACAATCACAATCACACAATCACAATCACACAATCACGATCACACAATCACCATCACACACTCACCATCACACAATCACGATCACACAATCACGATCACACAATCACGATCACACTATCACGATCACACAATCACAGTCACACAATCACAATCACACAATCACAATCACAATCACGATCACACAGTCACGATCACACGATCACGATTACACGATCACGATCTCACAATCACGATCACACAATCACGATCACACAATCGCTATCACACAATCGCTATCACACAATCACAATCACACAATCACGATCACAGAATCACCATCACACAATCACCATCACACAGTCACGATCACACAATCACGATCACACAATCACGATCAGACTATCACGATCACACAATCACAGTCACACAATCACAATCACACAATCACAATCACAATCACGATCACACAGTCACGACCACACGATCACGATCACACGATCATGATCACACAATCACGATCACACAATCACGATCACACAATCACGATCACACAATCACGATCACACAATCACGATCACACAATCACGGTCACACAATCACTATCACAAAATCACAATCACACAGACACAAAATCACAATCACAATCAGACAATCACAAACACACAATCACGATCACACAATCACGATCACACAATCACAAACACACAGTCGCGATCACACGATCACGATCACACGATCACGATCACACAATCACAATCACACAATCAAGGTCACACAATGACGATCACACCATCACCATCACACAATCACGACCACACAATCACGATCACACAATCGCGATCACACAATCACGATCACAATGTCGCAATCACACAGTCACACAATCACAATCACAATAACAATCACAATCACAATCACAATCACAATCATGATCACACAATCACAATCACACAGTCACACAATCACAATCACAATCACAATCACAATCACAATCACAATCACAATCACAATCACAATCACAATCACAATCACAATCACAATCACAATCACAATCACAATCACAATCACAATCACAATCACAATCACAATCACAATCACAATCACAATCACAATCACAATCACAATCACAATCACAATCACAATCACGATCACACAATCATAATCACAATCACGATCACACAATCACGATCACACAACCACGATCACACAATCACGATCACACAATCACGATCACACCATCACGATCACACAATCACGATCACACAATCACGATCACACAATCACGATCACACAATCACGATCACACAATCACGATCACGCAGTCACACGATCACAATCACAATCACAATCACAGTCACAATCACAATCACAATCACACAATCACACAATCACACAATCACAATCCCACAATCACAATCACACAATCACAGTCACACAATCACAATCACACAATCACACAGTCACAATCCCACAATCACGATCACACAATCACGATCGCACAGTCACGATCACACGATCACGATCACACAATCACAATCACACAATCACAATCACACAATCACGATCACACAATCACCATCACACAATCACCATCACACAATCACGATCACACAATCAAGGTCACACAATGACGATCACACAATCACCATCACACAATCACGATCACACAATCACAATCACACAATCACGATCACACAATCACGATCACACAATCACAATCACACAATCACAAACAGACAGTCGCGATCACACGATCACGATCACACGATCACGATCACACAATCACAATCACACAATCAAGGTCACACAATGACGATCACACAATCACCATCACACAATCACGACCACACAATCACGATCACACAATCACGATCACACAATCACGTTCACACAATCACAAACACACAGTCGCGATCACTCGATCACGATCACACAATCACGATCACACAGTCACGATCACACAATCACAATCACACAATCACAATATCACAATCGCAATCACACAATCACAATAACACAATCAGACAATCACACAATCACACAATCACACAATCACACAATCACGATCAGACTATCACGATCACACAATCACGATCACACAATCACGATCACACAATCACGATCACACTATCACGATCAGACAATCACAGTCACACAATCACAATCACACAATCACAATCACAATCACGATCACACAGTCACGATCACACCATCACGATCACACGATCACGATCACACAATCACAATCACACAATCGTTATCACACAATCACGATCACACAATCACGATCACACAGTCAAGGTCACACAACCACAATCACACAATCACAATCCCACAATCACACAATCACACAGTCACAATCCCACAATCACGATCACACAATCACAATCACACAATCACAATCACACAATCACATTGTCACAATCCCACAATCACGATCACATAATCACGATCACACAGTCACGATCACACGATCGCGATCACACAATAACAATCACACAATCACAATCACACAATCACGAGCACACAATCACGATCACACATACACCATCACACAATCACGATCACACAATCGCGATCACACAATCACGATCACACTATCACGATCACACAATCACAGTCACAGAATCACAATCACACAATCACAATCACAATCACGACCACACAGTCACAATCACACAATCAGAGTCACACAATCACAATCACACAACCACAATCACACAATCACACAGCCACAATCCCACCATCACGATCACACAATCACGACCACACATTCACGGTCACAAAATCACAATCACACAATCACAATCACACAATCACAATAACACAATCAGACAATCACACAGTCACACAATCACGATCACACAATCACGATCACACAATCACGATCACACAATCGCGATCACACAATCACGATCACACAATCACGATCACACAATCACAATCACACAATCACAATCACACAATCACAATCACACAATCACAGTCACACAATCACAATCACACAATCACAATTACACAAACACGATCACACAATCACGATCACACAATCACGATCACACAATCACTATCACACAGTCACACAATCACACAATCACAATCACACAATCACACAGTCACAATCCCACAATCACGATCACACAATCACAATCACACAATCACAATCACACAATCACGATCACACAATCACAATCACGCAGTCACACGGTCACAATCCCACAATCACGATCACACAATCACGATCGCACAGTCACGATCACACGATCACGATCACACAATCACAATCACACAATCACAATCACAAAATCACAATCACACAATCACAATCACACAATCACAATCACACAATCAAAATCACACAATCACAATCACACAATCAAGGTCACACAATGACGATCACACAATCACCATCACACAATCACGATCACACAATCACAATCACACAATCACGATCACACAATCACGATCACTCAATCACAATCACACAATCACAAACACACAGTTGCGATCACACGATCACGATCACACGATCACGATCACACGATCACGATCACACAATCACAATCACACAATCAACGCCACACAATGACGATCACACAATCACCATCACACAATCTCGACCACACAATCACGATCACACAATCACGATCACACAATCACGTTCACACAATCACAAACACACAGTCCCGACCACTCGATCACGATCACACAATCACGATCACACAGTCACGATCACACAATCACAATCACACAATCACAATATCACAATCGCAATCACACAATCACAATAACACAATCAGACAATCACACAATCACACAATCACACAATCACACAATCACGATCACACAATCATGATCACACAATCACGATCACACAACCACGATCACACAATCACGATCACACAATCACGATCACACAATCACCATCACACAATCACCATCACACAATCACAATCACACAATCAAGGTCACACAATGACGATCACACAATCACCATCACACAATCACGACCACTCAATCACGATCACACAATCACGTGCACACAATCACAAACACACAGTCCCGACCACTCGATCACGATCACACAATCACGATCACACAGTCACGATCACACAATCACAATCACACAATCACAATATCACAATCGCAATCACACAATCACAATAACACAATCAGACAATCACACAATCACACAATCACACAATCACACAATCACACAATCACGATCACACAATCATGATCACACAATCACGATCACACAACCACGATCACACAATCACGATCACACAATCACGATCACACAATCACCATCACACAATCACCATCACACAATCACAATCACACAATCAAGGTCACACAATGACGATCACACAATCACCATCACACAATCACGACCACTCAATCACGATCACACAATCACGTTCACACAATCACAAACACAGAGTCGCGATCACACGATCACTATCACGCAATCACGATCTCACAGTCACGATCACACAATCACGATCACACAGTCACGATCACACAATCAGAATCACACAATCACAATCACACAACCACAATCACACAATCACACAGTCACAATCCCACAATCACGATCACACAATCACGACCACACAGTCATGATCACACAATCACAATCATACAATCACAATCACACAATCACATTAACACAATCAAAATCACACAATCACAATCACACCATCAAGGTCACACAATGACGATCACACAATCACCATCACACAATCACGATCACACAATCACAATCACACAATCACGATCACACAATCACGATCACTCAATCACAATCACACAATTACAAACACACAGTCGCGATCACACGATCACGATCACACGACCACGATCACACGATCACGATCACACAATCACAATCACACAATCAAGGCCACACAATGACGATCACACAATCACCTTCACACAATCTCGACCACACAATCACGATCACACAATCACGATCACACAATCACGTTCACACAATCACAAACACACAGTCGCGATCACTCGATCACGATCACACAATCACGATCACACAGTCACGATCACACAATCACAATCGCACAATCACGATCACACAATCACGATCACACAATCACGATCACACAATCACGATCACACAATCACCATCACACAATCACGATCACACAATCACGATCACACAATCACAATCACACAATCACCATCACACAATCACAATCACACAATCAAGGTCACACAATGACGATCACACAATAACCATCACACAACCACGACCACACAATCACGATCACACAATCACGCTCACGCAATCACGATCACACAATTACGACCACACAATCACGATCACACTATCACGATCACACAATCACAGTCACACAATCTCGATCACACAATCACGATCACACAATCACGATCACACAATCACCATCACACAATCACAATCACAATCACGATCACACAGTCACGAACACACCATCACGATCACACAATCAAGGTCACACAATGACGATCACACAATCACCATCACACAATCACGATCACTCAATCACAATCACACAATCACAAACACACAGTCGCGATCACACGATCACGATCGCACGACCACGATCACACGATCACGATCACACAATCACAATCACACAATCAAGGCCACACAATGACGATCACACAATCACCATCACACAATCTCGACCACACAATCACGATCACACAATCACGATCACACAATCACGTTCACACAATCACAAACACACAGTCGCGATCACTCGATCACGATCACACAATCACAATCACACAGTCACGATCACACAATCACAATCGCACAATCACGATCACACAATCACGATCACACAATCACGGTCACACAATCACGATCACACAATCACCATCACACAATCACGATCACACAATCACGATCACACAATCAGGATCACACAATCACCATCACACAATCACAATCACACAATCAAGGTCACACAATGACGATCACACAATCACCATCACACAACCACGACCACACAATCACGATCACACAATCACGCTCACGCAATCACGATCACACAATCACGACCACACAATCACGATCACACAATCACGATCACACAATCACGATCACACAATCACAAACACACAGTCGCGATCACACTATCACGATCACACAATCACAGTCACACAATCACAATCACACAATCACAATCACAATCACGATCACACAATCACGCTCACGCAATCACGATCACACAATCACGACCACACAATCACGATCACACAATCACGATCACACAATCACAAACACACAGTCGCGATCACACTATCACGATCACACAATCACAGTCACACAATCACAATCACACAATCACAATCACAATCACGATCACACAGTCACGAACACACCATCACGATCACACAATCAAGGTCACACAATGACGATCACACAATCACCATCACACAATCACGATCACTCAATCACAATCACACAATCACAAACACACAGTCGCGATCACACGATCACGATCGCACGACCACGATCACACGATCACGATCACACAATCACAATCACACAATCAAGGCCACACAATGACGATCACACAATCACCATCACACAATCTCGACCACACAATCACGATCACACAATCACGTTCACACAATCACAAACACACAGTCGCGATCACTCGACCACGATCACACAATCACGATCACACAGTCACGATCACACAATCACAATCGCACAATCACGATCACACAATCACGATCACACAATCACGATCACACAATCACGATCACACAATCACCATCACACAATCACGATCACACAATCACGATCACACAATCACGATCACACAATCACCATCACACAATCACAATCACACAATCAAGGTCACACAATGACGATCACACCATCACCATCACACAATCACGACCACACAATCACGATCACACAATCACGATCACACAATCACGATCACACAATCACAATCACACAATCACAATATCACAATCGCAATCAGACAATCACAATATCACAATCAGACAATCACACAATCACACAATCACACAATCACGATCACACTATCACGATCACACAATCGCAATCTCACAATCACAATCATACAATCACAATCTCACAATCACAATCACACAATCACAATCACACAATCACAATCACACAATCACAATCACGCAATCACAATCACACAATCACAATCCTACAATCACAATCCCACAATCACAATCACACAATCACAATCACAATCACAATCACAATCACAATCACAATCACACAATCACACAATCACAATCCCACAATCACAATCACACAATCACAATCACACAATCACAATCACACAATCACGATCACACAGTCACCATCACACAATCACCATCACACAATCACGATCACACAATCAAGGTCACACAATGACGATCACACAATCACCATCACACAATCACGATCACACAATCACGATCACACAATCACGATCACACAATCACAATCACACAATCAAGGTCACACAATGACGATCACACCATCACCATCACACAATCAGGACCACACAATCACGATCACACAATCACAAACACACAGTCGAGATCACTCGATCACGATCACACAATCACGATCACACAGTCACTATCACACAATCACAATCACACAATCACAATATCACAATCGCAATCACACAATCACCATCCCACAGTCACGATCACACAATCACGATCACACAATCACGATCACACAATCACAATCATGCAATCACAATCACACAATCGCAATCACACAATCACAATCATACAATCACAATCTCACAATCACAATCACACAATCACTATCACACAATCACAATCACACAATCACAATCACACAATCACAATCACACAATCACAATCACACAATCACAATCACACAATCAAAATCACACAATCACAATCACACAATCAAGGTCACACAATGACGATCACACAATCACCATCACACAATCACGATCACACAATCACAATAACACAATCACGATCACACAATCACGATCACTCAATCACAATCACACAATCACAAACACACAGTCACGATCACACGATCACGATCACACAAAAACAATGACACAATCACAATCACACAATCACGAGCACACAATCACGATCACACAATCACCATCACACAATCACGATCACACAATCACGATCACACAATCACGATCACACAATCACAATCACACAATCACAATAACACAATCAGACAAACACACAGTCACACAATCACGATCACACAATCACGATCACACAATCACGATCACACAATCACGATCACACTGCCGCGATCACACAATCACGATCACACAATCACGATCACACAATCACGGTCACACAATCACAAACACAGAGTCGCGACCACACGATCACGATCACACAACCACGATCACACAGTCACGATCACACAATCACGATCACACAGTCACGATCACACAATCAGAGCCACACAATCACAATCACACAACCACAATCACACAATCACACAGTCACAATCCCACAATCACGACCACACAGTCACGATCACACAATCACAATCATACAATCACAATCACACAATCACATTAACACAATCAGACAATCACACAGTCACACAATCACGATCACACAATCACGATCACACAATCACGATCACACAAACACGATCACACGATCACAATCACACAATCACAAACACACAGTCGCGATCACACGATCACGATCACACGATCACGATCACACGACCGCGATCACACGATCACGATCACACGATCACGATCACACGATCACGATCACACAATCACAATCACACAATCAAGGTCACACAATGACGATCACACCATCACCATCACACAATCACGACCACACAATCACGATCACACAATCACGATCACACAATCACGTTCACACAATCACAAACACACAGTCGCGATCACTCGATCACGATCACACAATCACGATCACACAGTCACTATCACACAGTCACAATCACACAATCACAATATCACAATCGCAATCACACAATCACAATAACACAATCAGACAATCACACAATCACACAATCACACAATCACGATCACACAATCACGATCACACAATCACGATCACACAATCACGTTCACACAATCACAAACACACAGTCCCGACCACTCGATCACGATCACACAATCACGATCACACAGTCACGATCACACAATCACAATCACACAATCACAATATCACAATCGCAATCACACAATCACAATAACACAATCAGACAATCACACAATCACACAATCACACAATCACGATCACACAATCACGATCACACAATCACGATCACACAATCACGTTCACACAATCACAAACACACAGTCCCGACCACTCGATCACGATCACACAGTCACGATCACACAATCACAATCACACAATCACAATATCACAATCGCAATCACACAATCACAATAACACAATCAGACAATCACACAATCACACAATCACACAATCACACAATCACACAATCACACAATCACGATCACACAATCACAATCACACAATCACAATCACACAGTCAAAATCACACAATCACAATCACACAATCAAGGTCACACAATGACGATCACACAATCACTATCACACAATCACGGTCACACAATCACGATCACACAATCACGATCACTCAATCACAATCACAATCACACAATCACAAACACACAGTCGCGATCACACGATCACGATCACACGATCACGATCACACGATCACGATCACACAATCACAATCACACAATCAAGGCCACACAATGACGATCACACAATCACCATCACACAATCTCGACCACACTATCACGATCACACAATCACGTTCACACAATCACAAACACACAGTCGCGATCACACGATCACGATCTCACAATCACGATCACACAGTCACGATCACACAATCACAATCACACAATCACGATCACACAATCACCATCACACAATCACGATCACACAATCACAATCACACAATGACGATCACACCATCACCATCACACAATCACGACCACACAATCACGATCACACAATCACGATCACACAATCACGTTCACACAATCACAAACACACAGTCGCGATCACTCGATCACGATCACACAATCACGATCACACAGTCACGATCACACAATCACAATCACACAATCACAATGTCACAATCGCAATCACACAATCACAATAACACAATCAGACAATCACACAATCACACAATCACGCAATCACGATCACACAATCACCATCACACAATCACAATCACACAATCAAGGTCACACAATGACGATCACACAATCACCATCACACAATCACGATCACACAATCACGATCACACAATCACGATCACACAATCACGTTCACACAATCACAAACACACAGTCGCGATCACACGATCACAATCACACAATCACGATCACACAGTCACGATCACACAATCACAATCACACAATCACGATCACACAATCACCATCACACAATCACGATCACACAATCACGATCACACAATCACGATCACACAATCACGATCACACAATCACAGTCACACAATCACAATCACACAATCACAACCACAATCACGATCACACAGTCACGATCACACCATCACGATCACACGATCACGATCACACAATCACAATCACACAATCGTTATCACACAATCACGATCACACAATCACGATCACACAATCACGGTCACACAATCACAAACACAGAGTCGCGACCACACGATCACGATCACACAACCACGATCACACAGTCACGATCACACAATCACGATCACACAGTCACGATCACACAATCAGAGTCACACAATCACAATCACACAACCACAATCACACAATCACACAGTCACAATCCCACAATCACGACCACACAGTCACGATCACACAATCACAATCATACAATCACAATCACACAATCACATTAACACAGTCACACAATCACGATCACACAATCACGATCACACAATCACGATCACACAATCACGATCACACAATCGTTATCACACAATCACGATCACACAATCACGATCACACAATCACAATCACACAATCACAATCACACAATCAAGGTCACACAATGACGATCACACAATTACCATCACACAATCACGATCACACAATCACAATCACACAATCACGATCACGCAATCACGATCACACAATCACGATCACACAAACACGATCACACGATCACAATCACACAATCACAAACACACAGTCGCGATCACACGATCACGATCACACGATCACGATCACACGACCGCGATCACACGATCACGATCACACGATCACGATCACACGATCACGATCACACAATCACAATCACACAATCAAGGTCACACAATGACGATCACACCATCACCATCACACAATCACGACCACACAATCACGATCACACAATCACGAGCACACAATCACGTTCACACAATCACAAACACACAGTCGCGATCACTCGATCACGATCACACAATCACGATCACACAGTCACTATCACACAATCACAATCACACAATCACAATATCACAATCGCAATCACACAATCACAATAACGCAATCAGACAATCACACAATCACACAATCACACAATCACGATCACACAATCACGATCACACAATCACGATCACACAATCACGTTCACACAATCACAAACACACAGTCCCGACCACTCGATCACGATCACACAATCACGATCACACAGTCACGATCACACAATCACAATCACACAATCACAATATCACAATCGCAATCACACAATCACAATAACACAATCAGACAATCACACAATCACACAATCACACAATCACGATCACACAATCACGATCACACAATCACGATCACACAATCACGTTCACACAATCACAAACACACAGTCCCGACCACTCGATCACGATCACACAATCACGATCACACAGTCACGATCACACAATCACAATCACACAATCACAATATCACAATCGCAATCACACAATCACAATAACACAATCAGACAATCACACAATCACACAATCACACAATCACACAATCACACAATCACACAATCACGATCACACAATCACAATCACACAACCACAATCACACAGTCAAAATCACACAATCACAATCACACAATCAAGGTCACACAATGACGATCACACAATCACTATCACACAATCACGGTCACACAATCACGATCACACAATCACGATCACACAATCACGATCACTCAATCACAATCACAATCACACAATCACAAACACACAGTCGCGATCACACGATCACGATCACACGATCACGATCACACAATCACAATCACACAATCAAGGCCACACAATGACGATCACACAATCACCATCACACAATCTCGACCACACTATCACGATCACACAATCACGTTCACACAATCACAAACACACAGTCGCGATCACACGATCACGATCACACAATCACGATCACACAGTCACGATCACACAATCACAATCACACAATCACGATCACACAATCACCATCACACAATCACGATCACACAATCACAATCACACAATGACGATCACACCATCACCATCACACAATCACGACCACACAATCACGATCACACAATCACGATCACACAATCACGTTCACACAATCACAAACACACAGTCGCGATCACTCGATCACGATCACACAATCACGATCACACAGTCACGATCACACAATCACAATCACACAATCACAATGTCACAATCGCAATCACACAATCACAATAACACAATCAGACAATCACACAATCACACAATCACGCAATCACGATCACACAATCACCATCACACAATCACAATCACACAATCAAGGTCACACAATGACGATCACACAATCACCATCACACAATCACGATCACACAATCACGATCACACAATCACGATCACACAATCACGTTCACACAATCACAAACACACAGTCGCGATCACACGATCACGATCACACAATCACGATCACACAGTCACGATCACACAATCACAATCACACAATCACGATCACACAATCACCATCACACAATCACGATCACACAATCACGATCACACAATCACGATCACACAATCACGATCACACAATCACAGTCACACAATCACAATCACACAATCACAACCACAATCACGATCACACAGTCACGATCACACCATCACGATCACACGATCACGATCACACAATCACAATCACACAATCGTTATCACACAATCACGATCACACAATCACGATCACACAATCACGGTCACACAATCACAAACACAGAGTCGCGACCACACGATCACGATCACACAACCACGATCACACAGTCACGATCACCCAATCACGATCACACAGTCACGATCACACAATCAGAGTCACACAATCACAATCACACAACCACAATCACACAATCACACAGTCACAATCCCACAATCACGACCACACAGTCACGATCACACAATCACAATCATACAATCACAATCACACAATCACATTAACACAGTCACACAATCACGATCACACAATCACGATCACACAATCACGATCACACAATCACGATCACACAATCGTTATCACACAATCACGATCACACAATCACGATCACACAATCACAATCACACAATCACAATCACACAATCAAGGTCACACAATGACGATCACACAATTACCATCACACAATCACGATCACACAATCACAATCACACAATCACGATCACGCAATCACGATCACACAATCACGATCACACAAACACGATCACACGATCACAATCACACAATCACAAACACACAGTCGCGATCACACGATCACGATCACACGATCACGATCACACGACCGCGATCACACGATCACGATCACACGATCACGATCACACGATCACGATAACACAATCACAATCACACAATCAAGGTCACACAATGACGATCACACCATCACCATCACACAATCACGACCACACAATCACGATCACACAATCACGATCACACAATCACGTTCACACAATCACAAACACACAGTCGCGATCACTCGATCACGATCACACAATCACGATCACACAGTCACTATCACACAATCACAATCACACAATCACAATATCACAATCGCAATCACACAATCACAATAACACAATCAGACAATCACACAATCACACAATCACACAATCACGATCACACAATCACGATCACACAATCACGATCACACAATCACGTTCACACAATCACAAACACACAGTCCCGACCACTCGATCACGATCACACAATCACGATCACACAGTCACGATCACACAATCACAATCACACAATCACAATATCACAATCGCAATCACACAATCACAATAACACAATCAGACAATCACACAATCACACAATCACGATCACACAATCACAATCACACAATCACAATCACACAGACAAAATCACACAATCACAATCACACAATCAAGGTCACACAATGACGATCACACAATCACTATCACACAATCACGGTCACACAATCACGATCACACTATCACGATCACTCAATCACAATCACAATCACACAATCACAAACACACAGTCGCGATCACACGATCACGATCACACGATCACGATCACACGATCACGATCACACGATCACGATCACACAATCACAATCACACAATCAAGGCCACACAATGACGATCACACAATCACCATCACACAATCTCGACCACACTATCACGATCACACAATCACGTTCACACAATCACAAACACACAGTCGCGATCACACGATCACGATCACACAATCACGATCACACAGTCACGATCACACAATCACAATCACACAATCACGATCACACAATCACCATCACACAATCACGATCACACAATCACAATCACACAATGACGATCACACCATCACCATCACACAATCACGACCACACAATCACGATCACACAATCACGATCACACAATCACGTTCACACAATCACAAACACACAGTCGCGATCACTCGATCACGATCACACAATCACGATCACACAATCACGATCACTCAATCACAATCACACAATCACAAACACACAGTGGCGATCACACGATCACGATCACAGGATCACGGTCACACGATCACGATCACACAATCACAATCAGACAATCGTTATCACACAATCACGATCACACAATCACGATCACACAATCACAATCACACAATCACAATCACACAATCAAGGTCACACAATGACGATCACACAATCACAATCCCACAATCGCGATCACACGATCACGATCACACTATCACGATCACACAATCACGATCACACAATCACTATCACACAATCACGATCACACAGTCACCATCACACAATCACATACACACAATCACGATCACATAATCACGATCACACAATCACGATCACACAATTACGATCACACAATCACAATCACGCAGTCACACTATCACAATCACAATCACAATCACAATCACAATCACAATCACAATCACAATCACAATCACAATCACAATCACAATCACACAATCACACAATCACAATCCCACAATCACAATCACACAATCACAGTCACACAATCACAATCACACAATCACACAGTCACAATCCCACAATCACGATCACACAATCACGATCGCACAGTCACGATCACACGATCACGATCACACAATCACAATCACACAATCACAATCACACAATCACGATCACACAGTCACCATCACACAATCACCATCACACAATCACGATCACACAATCAAGGTCACACAATGACGATCACACAATCACCATCACACAATCACGATCACACAATCACAATCACACAATCACGATCACACAATCACAATCACACAATCAAGGTCACACAATGACGATCACACCATCACCATCACACAATCAGGACCACACAATCACGATCACACAATCACAAACACACAGTCGCGATCACTCGATCACGATCACACAATCACGATCACACAGTCACTATCACACAATCACAATCACACAATCACAATATCACAATCGCAATCACACAATCACCATCACACAATCACGATCACACAATCACGATCACACAATCACGATCACACAATCACAATCACGCAATCACAATCACACAATCGCAATCATACAATCACAATCATACAATCACAATCTCACAATCACAATCACACAATCACAATCACACAATCACAATCACACAATCACAATCACACAATCACAATCCTACAATCACAATCCCACAATCACAATCACACAACCACAATCGCACAATCACGCAGTCACAATCCCACAATCACGATCACACAATCACGATCACACAATCACAATCACACAATCACAATCACACAATCACACTGTCACAATCCCACAATCACGATCACACAATCACGATCACACAATCACGATCACACAATCACAAACACACAGTCGCGATCACTCGATCACGATCACACAATCACGATCACACAGTCACTATCACACAATCACAATCACACAATCACAATATCACAATCGCAATCACACAATCACCATCACACAATCACGATCACACAATCACGATCACACAATAACGATCACACAATCACAATCACGCAATCACAATCACACAATCGCAATCACATAATCAAGGTCACACAATGACGATCACACAATCACCATCACACAATCACGATCACACAATCACAATCACACAATCACGATCACACAATCACGATCACTCAATCACAATCACACAATCACAAACACACAGTCGCGATCACACGATCACGATCACACGATCACGATCACACGATCACGATCACACGATCACGATCACACGATCACGATCACACGGTCACGATCACACAATCACAATCACACAATCAACGCCACACAATGACGATCACACACTCACCATCACACAATCTCGACCACACAATCACGTACACACAATCACGTTCACACAATCAACGCCACACAATGACGATCACACAATCACCATCACACAATCTCGACCACACAATCACGATCACACAATCACGATCACACAATCACGATCACACAATCACGTTCACACAATCACAAACACACAGTCCCGATCACTCGATCACGATCACACAATCACGATCACACAATCACGATCACACAATCACAATCACACAATCACGATCATACAATCACGTTCACACAATAACAAACACACAGTCGCGGTCACTCGATCACGATCACACAATCACGATCACATAATCACGATCACACAATCACGATCGCACGATCACGATCACACGATCACGATCACACAATCACAATCACACAATCAAGGTCACACAATGACGATCACACCATCACCATCACACAACCACGACCACACAATCACGATCACACAATCACGATCACACAATCACGATCACACAATCACGATCACACGATCACGATCACATCATCACGATCACACAATCACAATCACACAATCACAATCACACAATCAAGGTCACACAATGACGATCACACAATCACCATCACACAATCACGATCACACAATCACAAACACACAGTCCCGATCACTCGATCACGATCACACAATCACGATCACACAGTCACTATCACACAATCACAATCACACAATCACAATCACACAATCACGATCACTCAATCACAATCACACAATCACGATCGCTCAATCACAATCACACAATCACAAACACACAGTCGCGATCACACGATCACGTTCACACGATCACGATCACACGATCACGATCACACAATCACAATCACACAATCAACGCCACACAATGACGATCACACAATCACCATCACACAATCTCGACAACACAATCACGATCACACAATCACGATCACACAATCACGTTCACGCAATCACAAACACACAGTCCCGACCACTCGATCACGATCACACAATCACGATCACACAGTCACGATCACACAATCACAATCACACAATCACAATATCACAATCGCAATCACACAATCACAATAACACAATCAGACAATCACACAATCACACAATCACACAATCACACAATCACGATCACACAATCATGATCACACAATCACGATCACACAATCACGATCACACAATCACGATCACACAATCACGATCACACAATCACCATCACACATTCACCATCACACAATCACAATCACACAATCAAGGTCACACAATGACGATCACACAATCTCCATCACACAATCACGACCACTCAATCACGATCACACAATCACGTTCACACAATCACAAACACAGAGTCGCGATCACACGATCACGATCACACAATCACGATCACACAGTCACAATCACACAATCACAATCACACAATCAAAATCACACAATCACAATCACACCATCAAGGTCACACAATGACGATCACACAATCACCATCACACAATCACGATCACACAATCACAATCACACAATCACGATCACACAATCACGATCACTCAATCACAATCAGACAATCACAAACACACAGTCGCGATCACACGATCACGATCACACGACCACGATCACACGATCACGATCACACAATCACAATCACACAATCAAGGCCACACAATGACGATCACACAATCACCATCACACAATCTCGACCACACAATCACGATCACACAAACACGATCACACAATCACGTTCACACAATCACAAACACACAGTCGCGATCACTCGATCACGATCACACAATCACGATCACACAGTCACGATCACACAATCACAATCGCACAATCACGATCACACAATCACGATCACACAATCACGATCACACAATCACCATCACACAATCACGATCACACAATCACGATCACACAATCACCATCACACAATCACAATCACACAATCAAGGTCACACAATGACGATCACACAATCACCATCACACAATCACGACCACACAATCACGATCACACAATCACGATCACACAATCACAAACACACAGTCGCGATCACACTATCACGATCACACAATCTCAGTCACACAATCACAATCACACAATCACACAATCACAATCACAATCACGATCACACAGTCACGAACACACCATCACGATCACACAATCAAGGTCACACAATGACGATCACACAATCACCATCACACAATCACGATCAGACAATCACAATCACACAATCACGATCACACAATCACGATCACACAATCACAATCACACAATCACAAACACACAGTCGCGATCACTCGATCACGATCACTCAATCACAATCACACAATCACAAACACACAGTGGCGATCACACGATCACGATCACACGATCACGGTCACACGATCACGATCACACAATCACAATCAGACAATCGTTATCACACAATCACGATCACACAATCACGATCACACAATCACAATCACACAATCACAATCACACAATCAAGGTCACACAATGACGATCACACAATCACAATCCCACAATCGCGATCACACGATCACGATCACACTATCACGATCACACAATCACGATCACACAATCACTATCACACAATCACGATCACACAGTCACCATCACACAATCACATACACAATCACGATCACATAATCACGATCACACAATCACGATCACACAATTACGATCACACAATCACAATCACGCAGTCACACTATCACAATCACAATCACAATCACAATCACAATCACAATCACAATCACAATCACAATCACAATCACAATCACAATCACAATCACAATCACACAATCACACAATCACAATCCCACAATCACAATCACACAATCACAGTCACACAATCACAATCACACAATCACACAGTCACAATCCCACAATCACGATCACACAATCACGATCGCACAGTCACGATCACACGATCACGATCACACAATCACAATCACACAATCACAATCACACAATCACGATCACACAGTCACCATCACACAATCACCATCACACAATCACGATCACACAATCAAGGTCACACAATGACGATCACACAATCACCATCACACAATCACGATCACACAATCACAATCACACAATCACGATCACACAATCACAATCACACAATCAAGGTCACACAATGACGATCACACCATCACCATCACACAATCAGGACCACACAATCACGATCACACAATCACAAACACACAGTCGCGATCACTCGATCACGATCACACAATCACGATCACACAGTCACTATCACACAATCACAATCACACAATCACAATATCACAATCGCAATCACACAATCACCATCACACAATCACGATCACACAATCACGATCACACAATCACGATCACACAATCACAATCACGCAATCACAATCACACAATCGCAATCATACAATCACAATCATACAATCACAATCTCACAATCACAATCACACAATCACAATCACACAATCACAATCACACAATCACAATCACACAATCACAATCCTACAATCACAATCCCACAATCACAATCACACAACCACAATCGCACAATCACGCAGTCACAATCCCACAATCACGATCACACAATCACGATCACACAATCACAATCACACAATCACAATCACACAATCACACTGTCACAATCCCACAATCACGATCACACAATCACGATCACACAATCACGATCACACAATCACAAACACACAGTCGCGATCACTCGATCACGATCACACAATCACGATCACACAGTCACTATCACACAATCACAATCACACAATCACAATATCACAATCGCAATCACACAATCACCATCACACAATCACGATCACACAATCACGATCACACAATAACGATCACACAATCATAATCACGCAATCACAATCACACAATCGCAATCATACAATCACAATCATACAATCACAATCTCACAATCACAATCACACAATCACGATCACACAATCACGATCACACAATCACGATCACACAATCACGATCACACAATCACAATCACACAATCACACTCACACAATCAAAATCACACAATCACAATCACATAATCAAGGTCACACAATGACGATCACACAATCACCATCACACAATCACGATCACACAATCACAATCACACAATCACGATCACACAATCACGATCACTCAATCACAATCACACAATCACAAACACACAGTCGCGATCACACGATCACGATCACACGATCACGATCACACGATCACGATCACACGATCACGATCACACGATCACGATCACACGGTCACGATCACACAATCACAATCACACAATCAACGCCACACAATGACGATCACACACTCACCATCACACAATCTCGACCACACAATCACGTACACACAATCACGTTCACACAATCAACGC
This sequence comes from Megachile rotundata, assembly GCF_050947335.1. NCBI lineage: Eukaryota > Metazoa > Arthropoda > Insecta > Hymenoptera > Megachilidae > Megachile > Megachile rotundata. Next base: position 1,771,936 of record NC_134993.1, read on the forward strand.
CACACAATGACGATCACACAATCACCATCACACAATCTCGACCACACAATCACGATCACACAATCACGATCACACAATCACGATCACACAATCACGTTCACACAATCACAAACACACAGTCCCGATCACTCGATCACGATCACACAATCACGATCACACAATCACGATCACACAATCACAATCACACAATCACGATCATACAATCACGTTCACACAATAACAAACACACAGTCGCGATCACTCGATCACGATCACACAATCACGATCACATAATCACGATCACACAATCACGATCGCACGATCACGATCACACGATCACGATCACACAATCACAATCACACAATCAAGGTCACACAATGACGATCACATCATCACCATCACACAACCACGACCACACAATCACGATCACACAATCACGATCACACAATCACGATCACACAATCACGATCACACGATCACGATCACATCATCACGATCACACAATCACAATCACACAATCAAGGTCACACAATGACGATCACACAATCACCATCACACAATCACGATCACACAATCACAAACACACAGTCCCGATCACTCGATCACGATCACACAATCACGATCACACAGTCACTATCACACAATCACAATCACACAATCACAATCACACAATCACGATCACTCAATCACAATCACACAATCACGATCACTCAATCACAATCACACAATCACAAACACACAGTCGCGATCACACGATCACGTTCACACGATCACGATCACACGATCACGATCACACAATCACAATCACACAATCAACGCCACACAATGACGATCACACAATCACCATCACACAATCTCGACAACACAATCACGATCACACAATCACGATCACACAATCACGTTCACACAATCACAAACACACAGTCCCGACCACTCGATCACGATCACACAGTCACGATCACACAATCACAATCACACAATCACAATATCACAATCGCAATCACACAATCACAATAACACAATCAGACAATCACACAATCACACAATCACACAATCACACAATCACGATCACACAATCATGATCACACAATCACGATCAAACAATCACGATCACACAATCACGATGACACAATCACGATCACACAATCACCATCACACATTCACCATCACACAATCACAATCACACAATCAAGGTCACACAATGACGATCACACAATCTCCATCACACAATCACGACCACTCAATCACGATCACACAATCACGTTCACACAATCACAAACACAGAGTCGCGATCACACGATCACGATCACACAATCACGATCACACAGTCACAATCACACAATCACAATCACACAATCAAAATCACACAATCACAATCACACCATCAAGGTCACACAATGACGATCACACAATCACCATCACACAATCACGATCACACAATCACAATCACACAATCACGATCACACAATCACGATCACTCAATCACAATCAGACAATCACAAACACACAGTCGCGATCACACGATCACGATCACACGACCACGATCACACGATCACGATCACACAATCACAATCACACAATCAAGGCCACACAATGACGATCACACAATCACCATCACACAATCTCGACCACACAATCACGATCACACAATCACGATCACACAATCACGTTCACACAATCACAAACACACAGTCGCGATCACTCGATCACGATCACACAATCACGATCACACAGTCACGATCACACAATCACAATCGCACAATCACGATCACACAATCACGATCACACAATCACGATCACACAATCACCATCACACAATCACGATCACACAATCACGATCACACAATCACCATCACACAATCACAATCACACAATCAAGGTCACACAATGACGATCACACAATCACCATCACACAATCACGACCACACAATCACGATCACACAATCACGATCACACAATCACAAACACACAGTCGCGATCACACTATCACGATCACACAATCTCAGTCACACAATCACAATCACACAATCACACAATCACAATCACAATCACGATCACACAGTCACGAACACACCATCACGATCACACAATCAAGGTCACACAATGACGATCACACAATCACCATCACACAATCACGATCAGACAATCACAATCACACAATCACGATCACACAATCACGATCACACAATCACAATCACACAATCACAAACACACAGTCGCGATCACTCGATCACGATCACACGATCACGATCACACGATCACGATCACACAATCACAATCACACAATCAAGGTCACACAATGACGATCACACCATCACCATCACACAATCACGACCACACAATCACGATCACACAATCACAATCACACAATCACAATATCACAATCGCAATCACACAATCACAATATCACAATCAGACAATCCCACAATCACACAATCACACAGTCACAATCCCACAATCACGATCACACATTCATGATCACACATTCACAATCACACAATCACACTGTCACAATCCCACAATCACGATCACATAATCACGATCACACAGTCACGATCACACGATCACGATCACACAATAACAATCACACAATCACAATCACACAATCACGAGCACACAATCACGATCACACAATCACCATCACACAATCACGATCACACAATCACGATCACACAATCGCAATCACACAATCACGATCACACAATCACGATCACACAACCACGACCACACAATCACGATCACACAATCACGATCATACAATCACGTTCACACAATCGCAAACACACAGTCGCGATCACACTATCACGATCACACAATCACAGTCACACAATCACAATCACACAATCACAATCACAATCACGATCACACAGTCACGAACACACCATCACGATCACACAATCAAGGTCACAGAATGACGATCACACAATCACCATCACAAAACCACGATCACTCAATCACAATCACACAATCACAAACACACAGTCGCGATCACACAATCACGATCACACAATCACAGTCACACAATCACCATCACACAATCAAGGCCACACAATGACGATCACACAATCACCATCACACAATCACGATCACACAATCACGATCACACAATCAAGGTCACACAATGACGATCACACAATCACCATCACACAATCACGATCAGACAATCACAATCACACAATCACGATCACACAATCACGATCACACAATCACAATCACACAATCAAGGTCACACAATGACGATCACACCATCACCATCACACAATCACGACCACACAATCACGATCACACAATCACGATCACACAATCACGTTCACACAATCACAAACACATTCGCGATCACTCGATCACGATCACACGATCACGATCACACAATCACAATCACACAATCAAGGTCACACAATGACGATCACACCATCACCATCACACAATCACGACCACTCAATCACGATCACACAATCACGATCACACAATCACGATCACACAATCACGATCACACAATCACGTTCACACAATCACAAACACAGAGTCGCGATCACACGATCACGATCACACAACCACGATCACACAGTCACGATCACACAATCACGATCACACAGTCACGATCACACAATCAGAGTCACACAATCACAATCACACAACCACAATCACACAATCACACAGTCACAATCCCACAATCACGACCACACAGTCACGATCACACAATCACAATCATACAATCACAATCACACAATCACATTAACACAATCAGACAATCACACAGTCACACAATCACGATCACACAATTACGATCACACAATCACGATCACACAATCACGATCACACAATCACGATCTCACAATCACGATCACACAATCACGATCACACAATCACAATCACACAATCACAATCACACAATCAAAATCACACAATCACAATCACACAATCCAGGTCACACAATGACGATCACACAATCACCATCACACAATCTCGACCACACAACCACGATCACACAATCACGTTCACACAATCACAAACACACAGTCGCGATCACTCGATCACGATCACACAATCACGATCACACAATCACAATCACACAATCAAGGTCACACAATGACGATCACACCATCACCATCACACAATCACGACCACACAAACACGATCACACAAACACGATCACACGATCACAATCACACAATCACAAACACACAGTCGCGATCACACGATCACGATCACACGATCGCGATCACACGATCGCGATCACACGATCGCGATCACACGATCGCGATCACACGATCACGATCACACGATCACGATCACACAATCACAATCACACAATCAAGGTCACACAATGACGATCACACCATCACCATCACACAATCACGACCACACAATCACGATCACACAATCACGATCACACAATCACGATCACACAAACACGATCACACGATCACAATCACACAATCACAAACACACAGTCGCGATCACACGATCACGATCACACGATCACGATCACACGATCACGATCACACAATCACAATCACACAATCACGATCACACAATCACAATCACACAATCACAATCACACAATCACAATCACACAATCACAATCACACAATCACAATCACACAATCACAATCACGATCACACAGTCACGAACACACCATCACGATCACACAATCAAGGTCACACAATGACGATCACACCATCACCATCACACAATCACGACCACACAATCACGATCACACAATCACGATCACACAATCACGTTCACACAATCACAAACACACAGTCGCGATCACTCGATCACGATCACACAATCACGATCACACAATCACGAACACACAATCACGATCACACAATCACAATCACACAATCACAATATCACAATCGCAATCACACAATCACAATATCACAATCAGACAATCACACAATCACGCTCACACTATCACGATCACACAATCACGATCACACAATCACGATCACACAATCACGATCACACAATCACGATCACACAATCACGATCACACAATCACGATCACACAATCACCATCACACAATCACCATCACACAATCACAATCACACAATCAAGGTCACACAATGACGATCACACAATCACCATCACACAATCACGACCACTCAATCACGATCACACAATCACGATCACACAATCACGATCACACAATCACAATCACACAATCACAATCACACAATCAAAATCACACAATCACAATCACACAATCAAGGTCACACAATGACGATCACACAATCACCATCACACAATCTCGACCACACAATCACGATCACACAATCACGATCACACAATCACGTTCACACAATCACAAACACACAGTCGCGATAACTCGATCACGATCACACAATCACGATCAGACAATCACGATCACTCAATCACAATCACACAATCACAAACACACAGTCGCGATCACACGATCACGATCACACGATCACGATCACACAATCACAATCAGACAATCGTTATCACACAATCACGATCACACAATCACGATCACACAATCACAATCACACAATCACAATCACACAATCAAGGTCACACAATGACGATCACACAATCACCATCACACAATCACGATCACACAATCACAATCACACAATCACGATCACACAATCACGATCACACAATCACGATCACACAAACACGATCACACGATCACAATCACACAATCACAAACACACAGTCGCGATCACACGATCATGATCACACGATCACGATCACACGATCACGATCACACGATCGCGACCACACGATCACGATCGCACGATCACGATCACACGATCACGATCACACAATCACAATCACACAATCAAGGTCACACAATGACGATCACACCATCACCATCACACAACCACGACCACACAATCACGATCACACAATCATTATCACACAATCACGATCACACGATCACGATCACACGATCACGATCACACAATCACAATCACACAATCAAGGTCACACAATGACGATCACACAATCACCATCACACAATCACGATCACACAATCACAAACACACAGTCGCGATCACTCGATCACGATCACACAATCACGATCACACAGTCACTATCACACAATCACAATCACACAATCACAATATCACAATCGCAATCACACAATCACAATAACACAATCAGACAATCACACAATCACACAATCACACAATCACACAATCACGATCACACAATCATGATCACACAATCACGATCACACAATCACGATCACACAATCACGATCACACAATCACAATCACACAATCAAGGTCACACAATGACGATCACACAATCACCATCACACAATCACGATCACACAATCACGATCACACAATCACGATCACACAATCACAAACACACAGTCGCGATCACACGATCACGATCACACAATCACGATCACACAGTCACGATCACACAATCGCAATCACACAATCACGATCACACAATCACAATCACAATCACGATCACACAGTCACAAACACACAGTCGCGACCACTCGATCACGATCACACAATCACGATCACACAGTCACGATCACACAATCACAATCACACAATCACAATATCACAATCGCAATCACACAATCACAATAACACAATCAGACAATCACACAATGACACAATCACACAATCACACAATCACACAATCACGATCACACGATCACGATCACACGATCACGATCACACAATCACAATCACACAATCAAGGTCACACAATGACGATCACACCATCACCATCACACAATCACGACCACACAATCACGATCACACAATCACAATCACACAATCACAATATCACAATCGCAATCACACAATCACAATATCACAATCAGACAATCCCACAATCACACAATCACACAGTCACAATCCCACAATCACGATCACACATTCATGATCACACAATCACAATCACACAATCACACTGTCACAATCCCACAATCACGATCACATAATCACGATCACACAGTCACGATCACACGATCACGATCACACAATAACAATCACACAATCACAATCACACAATCACGAGCACACAATCACGATCACACAATCACCATCACACAATCACGATCACACAATCACGATCACACAATCGCAATCACACAATCACGATCACACAATCACGATCACACAACCACGACCACACAATCACGATCACACAATCACGATCATACAATCACGTTCACACAATCGCAAACACACAGTCGCGATCACACTATCACGATCACACAATCACAGTCACACAATCACAATCACACAATCACAATCACAATCACGATCACACAGTCACGAACACACCATCACGATCACACAATCAAGGTCACAGAATGACGATCACACAATCACCATCACAAAACCACGATCACTCAATCACAATCACACAATCACAAACACACAGTCGCGATCACACGATCACGATCACACAATCACAGTCACACAATCACCATCACACAATCAAGGCCACACAATGACGATCACACAATCACCATCACACAATCACGATCACACAATCACGATCACACAATCAAGGTCACACAATGACGATCACACAATCACCATCACACAATCACGATCAGACAATCACAATCACACAATCACGATCACACAATCACGATCACACAATCACAATCACACAATCACAAACACACAGTCGCGATCACTCGATCACGATCACACGATCACGATCACACGATCACGATCACACAATCACAATCACACAATCAAGGTCACACAATGACGATCACACCATCACCATCACACAATCACGACCACACAATCACGATCACACAATCACAATCACACAATCACAATATCACAATCGCAATCACACAATCACAATATCACAATCAGACAATCCCACAATCACACAATCACACAGTCACAATCCCACAATCACGATCACACATTCATGATCACACATTCACAATCACACAATCACACTGTCACAATCCCACAATCACGATCACATAATCACGATCACACAGTCACGATCACACGATCACGATCACACAATAACAATCACACAATCACAATCACACAATCACGAGCACACAATCACGATCACACAATCACCATCACACAATCACGATCACACAATCACGATCACACAATCGCAATCACACAATCACGATCACACAATCACGATCACACAACCACGACCACACAATCACGATCACACAATCACGATCATACAATCACGTTCACACAATCGCAAACACACAGTCGCGATCACACTATCACGATCACACAATCACAGTCACACAATCACAATCACACAATCACAATCACAATCACGATCACACAGTCACGAACACACCATCACGATCACACAATCAAGGTCACAGAATGACGATCACACAATCACCATCACAAAACCACGATCACTCAATCACAATCACACAATCACAAACACACAGTCGCGATCACACGATCACGATCACACAATCACAGTCACACAATCACCATCACACAATCAAGGCCACACAATGACGATCACACAATCACCATCACACAATCACGATCACACAATCACGATCACACAATCAAGGTCACACAATGACGATCACACAATCACCATCACACAATCACGATCAGACAATCACAATCACACAATCACGATCACACAATCACGATCACACAATCACAATCACACAATCAAGGTCACACAATGACGATCACACCATCACCATCACACAATCACGACCACACAATCACGATCACACAATCACGATCACACAATCACGTTCACACAATCACAAACACATTCGCGATCACTCGATCACGATCACACGATCACGATCACACAATCACAATCACACAATCAAGGTCACACAATGACGATCACACCATCACCATCACACAATCACGACCACTCAATCACGATCACACAATCACGATCACACAATCACGATCACACAATCACGATCACACAATCACGTTCACACAATCACAAACACAGAGTCGCGATCACACGATCACGATCACACAACCACGATCACACAGTCACGATCACACAATCACGATCACACAGTCACGATCACACAATCAGAGTCACACAATCACAATCACACAACCACAATCACACAATCACACAGTCACAATCCCACAATCACGACCACACAGTCACGATCACACAATCACAATCATACAATCACAATCACACAATCACATTAACACAATCAGACAATCACACAGTCACACAATCACGATCACACAATCACGATCACACAATCACGATCACACAATCACGATCACACAATCACGATCTCACAATCACGATCACACAATCACGATCACACAATCACAATCACACAATCACAATCACACAATCAAAATCACACAATCACAATCACACAATCCAGGTCACACAATGACGATCACACAATCACCATCACACAATCTCGACCACACAACCACGATCACACAATCACGTTCACACAATCACAAACACACAGTCGCGATCACTCGATCACGATCACACAATCACGATCACACAATCACAATCAAACAATCAAGGTCACACAATGACGATCACACCATCACCATCACACAATCACGACCACACAAACACGATCACACAAACACGATCACACGATCACAATCACACAATCACAAACACACAGTCGCGATCACACGATCACGATCACACGATCGCGATCACACGATCGCGATCACACGATCGCGATCACACGATCGCGATCACACGATCACGATCACACGATCACGATCACACAATCACAATCACACAATCAAGGTCACACAATGACGATCACACCATCACCATCACACAATCACGACCACACAATCACGATCACACAATCACGATCACACAATCACGATCACACAAACACGATCACACGATCACAATCACACAATCACAAACACACAGTCGCGATCACACGATCACGATCACACGATCACGATCACACGATCACGATCACACAATCACAATCACACAATCACGATCACACAATCACAATCACACAATCACAATCACACAATCACAATCACACAATCACAATCACACAATCACAATCACACAATCACAATCACGATCACACAGTCACGAACACACCATCACGATCACACAATCAAGGTCACACAATGACGATCACACCATCACCATCACACAATCACGACCACACAATCACGATCACACAATCACGATCACACAATCACGTTCACACAATCACAAACACACAGTCGCGATCACTCGATCACGATCACACAATCACGATCACACAATCACGAACACACAATCACGATCACACAATCACAATCACACAATCACAATATCACAATCGCAATCACACAATCACAATATCACAATCAGACAATCACACAATCACGCTCACACTATCACGATCACACAATCACGATCACACAATCACGATCACACAATCACGATCACACAATCACGATCACACAATCACGATCACACAATCACGATCACACAATCACCATCACACAATCACCATCACACAATCACAATCACACAATCAAGGTCACACAATGACGATCACACAATCACCATCACACAATCACGACCACTCAATCACGATCACACAATCACGATCACACAATCACGATCACACAATCACAATCACACAATCACAATCACACAATCAAAATCACACAATCACAATCACACAATCAAGGTCACACAATGACGATCACACAATCACCATCACACAATCTCGACCACACAATCACGATCACACAATCACGATCACACAATCACGTTCACACAATCACAAACACACAGTCGCGATAACTCGATCACGATCACACAATCACGATCAGACAATCACGATCACTCAATCACAATCACACAATCACAAACACACAGTCGCGATCACACGATCACGATCACACGATCACGATCACACAATCACAATCAGACAATCGTTATCACACAATCACGATCACACAATCACGATCACACAATCACAATCACACAATCACAATCACACAATCAAGGTCACACAATGACGATCACACAATCACCATCACACAATCACGATCACACAATCACAATCACACAATCACGATCACACAATCACGATCACACAATCACGATCACACAAACACGATCACACGATCACAATCACACAATCACAAACACACAGTCGCGATCACACGATCATGATCACACGATCACGATCACACGATCACGATCACACGATCGCGACCACACGATCACGATCGCACGATCACGATCACACGATCACGATCACACAACCACAATCACACAATCAAGGTCACACAATGACGATCACACCATCACCATCACACAACCACGACCACACAATCACGATCACACAATCACGATCACACAATCACGATCACACGATCACGATCACACGATCACGATCACACAATCACAATCACACAATCAAGGTCACACAATGACGATCACACAATCACCATCACACAATCACGATCACACAATCACAAACACACAGTCGCGATCACTCGATCACGATCACACAATCACGATCACACAGTCACTATCACACAATCACAATCACACAATCACAATATCACAATCGCAATCACACAATCACAATAACACAATCAGACAATCACACAATCACACAATCACACAATCACACAATCACGATCACACAATCATGATCACACAATCACGATCACACAATGACGATCACACAATCACGATCACACAATCACAATCACACAATCAAGGTCACACAATGACGATCACACAATCACCATCACACAATCACGATCACACAATCACGATCACACAATCACGATCACACAATCACAAACACACAGTCGCGATCACACGATCACGATCACACAATCACGATCACACAGTCACGATCACACAATCGCAATCACACAATCACGATCACACAATCACAATCACAATCACGATCACACAGTCACGATCACACCATCACGATCACACGATCACCATCACACAATCACGATCACACAATCACAATCACACAATGACGATCACACCATCACCATCACACAATCACGACCACACAATCACGATCACACAATCACGATCACACAATCACGTTCACACAATAACAAACACACAGTCGCGATCACTCGATCACGATCACACGATCACGATCACACAATCACAATCACACAATCAACGCCACACAATGACGATCACACAATCACCATCACACAATCTCGACAACACAATCACGATCACACAATCACGATCACACAATCACGTTCACACAATCACAAACACACAGTCCCGACCACTCGATCACGATCACACAATCACGATCACACAGTCACGATCACACAATCACAATCACACAATCACAATATCACAATCGCAATCACACAATCACAATAACACAATCAGACAATCACACAATGACACAATCACACAATCACACAATCACACAATCACGATCACACGATCACGATCACACGATCACGATCACACAATCACAATCACACAATCAAGGTCACACAATGACGATCACACCATCACCATCACACAATCACGACCACACAATCACGATCACACAATCACAATCACACAATCACAATATCACAATCGCAATCACACAATCACAATATCACAATCAGACAATCCCACAATCACACAATCACACAGTCACAATCCCACAATCACGATCACACATTCATGATCACACAATCACAATCACACAATCACACTGTCACAATCCCACAATCACGATCACATAATCACGATCACACAGTCACGATCACACGATCACGATCACACAATAACAATCACACAATCACAATCACACAATCACGAGCACACAATCACGATCACACAATCACCATCACACAATCACGATCACACAATCACGATCACACAATCGCAATCACACAATCACGATCACACAATCACGATCACACAACCACGACCACACAATCACGATCACACAATCACGATCATACAATCACGTTCACACAATCGCAAACACACAGTCGCGATCACACTATCACGATCACACAATCACAGTCACACAATCACAATCACACAATCACAATCACAATCACGATCACACAGTCACGAACACACCATCACGATCACACAATCAAGGTCACAGAATGACGATCACACAATCACCATCACAAAACCACGATCACTCAATCACAATCACACAATCACAAACACACAGTCGCGATCACACGATCACGATCACACAATCACAGTCACACAATCACCATCACACAATCAAGGCCACACAATGATGATCACACAATCACCATCACACAATCACGATCACACAATCACGATCACACAATCAAGGTCACACAATGACGATCACACAATCACCATCACACAATCACGATCAGACAATCACAATCACACAATCACGATCACACAATCACGATCACACAATCACAATCACACAATCAAGGTCACACAATGACGATCACACCATCGCCATCACACAATCACGACCACACAATCACGATCACACAATCACGATCACACAATCACGTTCACACAATCACAAACACATTCGCGATCACTCGATCACGATCACACGATCACGATCACACAATCACAATCACACAATCAAGGTCACACAATGACGATCACACCATCACCATCACACAATCACGACCACTCAATCACGATCACACAATCACGATCACACAATCACGATCACACAATCACGATCACACAATCACGTTCACACAATCACAAACACAGAGTCGCGATCACACGATCACGATCACACAACCACGATCACACAGTCACGATCACACAATCACGATCACACAGTCACGATCACACAATCAGAGTCACACAATCACAATCACACAACCACAATCACACAATCACACAGTCACAATCCCACAATCACGACCACACAGTCACGATCACACAATCACAATCATACAATCACAATCACACAATCACATTAACACAATCAGACAATCACACAGTCACACAATCACGATCACACAATCACGATCACACAATCACGATCACACAATCACGATCACACAATCACGATCACACAATCACGATCACACAATCACGATCACACAATCACGATCACACAATCACAATCACACAATCACAATCACACAATCAAAATCACACAATCACAATCACACAATCCAGGTCACACAATGACGATCACACAATCACCATCACACAATCTCGACCACACAACCACGATCACACAATCACGTTCACACAATCACAAACACACAGTCGCGATCACTCGATCACGATCACACAATCACGATCACACAATCACAATCACACAATCAAGGTCACACAATGACGATCACACCATCACCATCACACAATCACGACCACACAAACACGATCACACAAACACGATCACACGATCACAATCACACAATCACAAACACACAGTCGCGATCACACGATCACGATCACACGATCGCGATCACACGATCGCGATCACACGATCGCGATCACACGATCGCGATCACACGATCACGATCACACGATCACGATCACACAATCACAATCACACAATCAAGGTCACACAATGACGATCACACCATCACCATCACACAATCACGACCACACAATCACGATCACACAATCACGATCACACAATCACGATCACACAAACACGATCACACGATCACAATCACACAATCACAAACACACAGTCGCGATCACACGATCACGATCACACGATCACGATCACACGATCACGATCACACAATCACAATCACACGATCACGATCACACAATCACAATCACACAATCACAATCACACAATCACAATCACACAATCACAATCACACAATCACAATCACACAATCACAATCACGATCACACAGTCACGAACACACCATCACGATCACACAATCAAGGTCACACAATGACGATCACACCATCACCATCACACAATCACGACCACACAATCACGATCACACAATCACGATCACACAATCACGTTCACACAATCACAAACACACAGTCGCGATCACTCGATCACGATCACACAATCACGATCACACAATCACGAACACACAATCACGATCACACAATCACAATCACACAATCACAATATCACAATCGCAATCACACAATCACAATATCACAATCAGACAATCACACAATCACGCTCACACTATCACGATCACACAATCACGATCACACAATCACGATCACACAATCACGATCACACAATCACGATCACACAATCACGATCACACAATCACCATCACACAATCACCATCACACAATCACAATCACACAATCAAGGTCACACAATGACGATCACACAATCACCATCACACAATCACGACCACTCAATCACGATCACACAATCACGATCACACAATCACGATCACACAATCACAATCACACAATCACAATCACACAATCAAAATCACACAATCACAATCACACAATCAAGGTCACACAATGACGATCACACAATCACCATCACACAATCTCGACCACACAATCACGATCACACAATCACGATCACACAATCACGTTCACACAATCACAAACACACAGTCGCGATAACTCGATCACGATCACACAATCACGATCAGACAATCACGATCACTCAATCACAATCACACAATCACAAACACACAGTCGCGATCACACGATCACGATCACACGATCACGATCACACAATCACAATCAGACAATCGTTATCACACAATCACGATCACACAATCACGATCACACAATCACAATCACACAATCACAATCACACAATCAAGGTCACACAATGACGATCACACAATCACCATCACACAATCACGATCACACAATTACAATCACACAATCACGATCACACAATCACGATCACACAATCACGATCACACAAACACGATCACACGATCACAATCACACAATCACAAACACACAGTCGCGATCACACGATCATGATCACACGATCACGATCACACGATCACGATCACACGATCGCGACCACACGATCACGATCGCACGATCACGATCGCACGATCACGATCACACGATCACGATCACACAATCACAATCACACAATCAAGGTCACACAATGACGATCACACCATCACCATCACACAACCACGACCACACAATCACGATCACACAATCACGATCACACAATCACGATCACACGATCACGATCACACGATCACGATCACACAATCACAATCACACAATCAAGGTCACACAATGACGATCACACAATCACCATCACACAATCACGATCACACAATCACAAACACACAGTCGCGATCACTCGATCACGATCACACAATCACGATCACACAGTCACTATCACACAATCACAATCACACAATCACAATATCACAATCGCAATCACACAATCACAATAACACAATCAGACAATCACACAATCACACAATCACACAATCACACAATCACGATCACACAATCATGATCACACAATCACGATCACACAATCACGATCACACAATCACGATCACACAATCACAATCACACAATCAAGGTCACACAATGACGATCACACAATCACCATCACACAATCACGATCACACAATCACGATCACACAATCACGATCACACAATCACAAACACAAAGTCGCGATCACACGATCACGATCACACAATCACGATCACACAGTCACGATCACACAATCGCAATCACAGAATCACGATCACACAATCACAATCACAATCACGATCACACAGTCACGATCATACCATCACGATCACACGATCACCATCACACAATCACGATCACACAATCACAATCACACAATGACGATCACACCATCACCATCACACAATCACGACCACACAATCACGATCACACAATCACGATCACACAATCACGTTCACACAATAACAAACACACAGTCGCGATCACTCGATCACGATCACACGATCACGATCACACAATCACAATCACACAATCAACGCCACACAATGACGATCACACAATCACCATCACACAATCTCGACAACACAATCACGATCACACAATCACGATCACACAATCACGTTCACACAATCACAAACACACAGTCCCGACCACTCGATCACGATCACACAATCACGATCACACAGTCACGATCACACAATCACAATCACACAATCACAATATCACAATCGCAATCACACAATCACAATAACACAATCAGACAATCACACAATGACACAATCACACAATCACACAATCACACAATCACGATCACACAATCATGATCACACAATCACGATCACACAATCACGATCACACAATCACGATCACACAATCACGATCACACAATCACCATCACACAATCACCATCACACAATCACAATCACACAATCAAGGTCACACAATGACGATCACACAATCTCCATCACAAAATCACGACCACTCAATCACGATCACACAATCACGTTCACACAATCACAAACACAGAGTCGCGATCACACGATCACGATCACACAATCACGATCACACAGTCACGATCACACAATCACGATCACACAATCTCGACCACACAATCACGATCACACAATCACGTTCACACAATCACAAACACACAGTCGCGATCACTCGATCACGATCACACAATCACGATCACACAATCACAATCACACAATCAAGGTCACACAATGACGATCACACCATCACCATCACACAATCACGACCACACAATCACGATCACACAAACACGATCACACGATCACAATCACACAATCACAAACACACAGTCGCGATCACACGATCACGATCACACGATCACGATCACACGATCACGATCACACGATCGCGATCACACGATCGCGATCACACGATCACGATCACACGATCACGATCACACAATCACAATCACACAATCAAGGTCACACAATGACGATCACACCATCACCATCACACAATCACGACCACACAATCACGATCACACAATCACGATCACACAATCACGATCACACAAACACGATCACACGATCACAATCACACAATCACAAACACACAGTCGCGATCACACGATCACGATCACACGATCACGATCACACGATCACGATCACACAATCGTTACCACACAATCACGATCACACAATCACCATCACACAATCAAGGCCACACAATGACGATCACACAATCACCATCACACAATCACAATCACACAATCACGATCACACAATCACGATCACACAATCACGATCACACAATCACGATCACACAATCACGATCACACAATCACGATCACACAATCACGATCACACAATCACGATCACACAATCACGATCACACAATCACGATCACACAATCACGATCACACAATCACAATCACACAATCAAGGTCACACAATGACGATCACACCATCACCATCACACAACCACGACCACACAATCACGATCACACAATCACGATCACACAATCACGATCACACGATCACGATCACACGATCACGATCACACAATCACAATCACACAATCAAGGTCACACAATGACGATCACACAATCACCATCACACAATCACGATCACACAATCACAAACACACAGTCGCGATCACTCGATCACGATCACACAATCACGATCACACAGTCACTATCACACAATCACAATCACACAATCACAATATCACAATCGCAATCACACAATCACAATAACACAATCAGACAATCACACAATCACACAATCACACAATCACACAATCACGATCACACAATCATGATCACACAATCACGATCACACAATCACGATCACACAATCACGATCACACAATCACAATCACACAATCAAGGTCACACAATGACGATCACACAATCACCATCACACAATCACGATCACACAATCACGATCACACAATCACGATCACACAATCACAAACACAAAGTCGCGATCACACGATCACGATCACACAATCACGATCACACAGTCACGATCACACAATCGCAATCACAGAATCACGATCACACAATCACAATCACAATCACGATCACACAGTCACGATCATACCATCACGATCACACGATCACCATCACACAATCACGATCACACAATCACAATCACACAATGACGATCACACCATCACCATCACACAATCACGACCACACAATCACGATCACACAATCACGATCACACAATCACGTTCACACAATAACAAACACACAGTCGCGATCACTCGATCACGATCACACGATCACGATCACACAATCACAATCACACAATCAACGCCACACAATGACGATCACACAATCACCATCACACAATCTCGACAACACAATCACGATCACACAATCACGATCACACAATCACGTTCACACAATCACAAACACACAGTCCCGACCACTCGATCACGATCACACAATCACGATCACACAGTCACGATCACACAATCACAATCACACAATCACAATATCACAATCGCAATCACACAATCACAATAACACAATCAGACAATCACACAATGACACAATCACACAATCACACAATCACACAATCACGATCACACAATCATGATCACACAATCACGATCACACAATCACGATCACACAATCACGATCACACAATCACGATCACACAATCACCATCACACAATCACCATCACACAATCACAATCACACAATCAAGGTCACACAATGACGATCACACAATCTCCATCACAAAATCACGACCACTCAATCACGATCACACAATCACGTTCACACAATCACAAACACAGAGTCGCGATCACACGATCACGATCACACAATCACGATCACACAGTCACGATCACACAATCACGATCACACAATCTCGACCACACAATCACGATCACACAATCACGTTCACACAATCACAAACACACAGTCGCGATCACTCGATCACGATCACACAATCACGATCACACAATCACAATCACACAATCAAGGTCACACAATGACGATCACACCATCACCATCACACAATCACGACCACACAATCACGATCACACAAACACGATCACACGATCACAATCACACAATCACAAACACACAGTCGCGATCACACGATCACGATCACACGATCACGATCACACGATCACGATCACACGATCGCGATCACACGATCGCGATCACACGATCACGATCACACGATCACGATCACACAATCACAATCACACAATCAAGGTCACACAATGACGATCACACCATCACCATCACACAATCACGACCACACAATCACGATCACACAATCACGATCACACAATCACGATCACACAAACACGATCACACGATCACAATCACACAATCACAAACACACAGTCGCGATCACACGATCACGATCACACGATCACGATCACACGATCACGATCACACAATCGTTACCACACAATCACGATCACACAATCACCATCACACAATCAAGGCCACACAATGACGATCACACAATCACCATCACACAATCACAATCACACAATCACGATCACACAATCACGATCACACAATCACGATCACACAATCACGATCACACAATCACGATCACACAATCACGATCACACAATCACGATCACACAATCACGATCACACAATCACGATCACACAATCACGATCACACAATCACGATCACACAATCACGATCACACAATCACGATCACACAATCACGATCACACAATCACGATCACACAATCACGATCACACAATCACGATCACACAATCACGATCACACAATCACGATCACACAATCACGATCACACAATCACAATCACACACAATCACAATATCACAATCGCAATCACACAATCACAATATCACAATCAGACAATCACACAATCACACAATCACACAATCACACAATCACGCTCACACTATCACGATCACACAATCACGATCACACAATCACGATCACATAATCGCGATCACACAATCACGATCACACAATCACGATCACACAATCACGATCACACAATCACCATCACACAATCACCATCACACAATCACAATCACACAATCAAGGTCACACAATGACGATCACACAATCACCATCACACAATCACGACCACTCAATCACGATCACACAATCACGATCACACAATCACGATCACACAATCACGTTCACACAATCACAAACACAGAGTCGCGATCACACGATCACGATCACACAATCACAATCACACAGTCAACGCCACACAATGACGATCACACAATCACCATCACACAATCTCGACCACACAATCACGATCACACAATCACGATCACACAATCACGATCACACAATCACGATCACACAATCACGATCACACAATCACAATCACACAATCAAGGTCACACAATGACGATCACACAATCACCATCACACAATCACGATCACACAATCACGATCACACAATCACGATCACACAATCACAAACACACAGTCGCGATCACACGATCACGATCACACAATCACGATCACACAGTCACGATCACACAATCACAATCACACAATCACGATCACACAATCACAATCACAATCACGATCACACAGTCACGATCACACCATCACGATCACACGATCACCATCACACAATCACGATCACACAATCACAATCACACAATGACGATCACACCATCACCATCACACAATCACGACCACACAATCACGATCACACAATCACGATCACACAATCACGATCATACAATCACGTTCACACAATAACAAACACACAGTCGCGATCACTCGATCACGATCACACAATCACGATCACATAATCACGATCACACAATCACGATCACACAATCACGATCACACAATCACGATCACACTATCACGATCACACAATCACGATCACACAGTCACGAACACACCATCACGATCACACAATCAAGGTCACACAATGACGATCACACCATCACCATCACACAATCACGACCACACAATCACGATCACACAATCACGATCACACAATCACGTTCACACAATCACAAACACACAGTCGCGATCACTCGATCACGATCACACAATCACGAACACACAATCACGATCACACAATCACAATCACACAATCACAATATCACATTCGCAATCACACAATCACAATATCACAATCAGACAATCACACAATCACGCTCACACTATCACGATCACACAATCACGATCACACAATCACGATCACACAATCACGATCACACAATCACGATCACACAATCACGATCACACAATCACGATCACACAATCACCATCACACAATCACCATCACACAATCACAATCACACAATCAAGGTCACACAATGACGATCACACAATCACCATCACACAATCACGACCACTCAATCACGATCACACAATCACGATCACACAATCACGATCACACAATCACAATCACACAATCACAATCACACAATCAAAATCACACAATCACAATCACACAATCAAGGTCACACAATGACGATCACACAATCACCATCACACAATCTCGACCACACAATCACGATCACACAATCACGATCACACAATCACGTTCACACAATCACAAACACACAGTCGCGATAACTCGATCACGATCACACAATCACGATCACACAATCACGATCACTCAATCACAATCACACAATCACAAACACACAGTCGCGATCACACGATCACGATCACACGATCACGATCACACAATCACAATCAGACAATCGTTATCACACAATCACGATCACACAATCACGATCACACAATCACAATCACACAATCACAATCACACAATCAAGGTCACACAATGACGATCACACAATCACCATCACACAATCACGATCACACAATCACAATCACACAATCACGATCACACAATCACGATCACACAATCACGATCACACAAACACGATCACACGATCACAATCACACAATCACAAACACACAGTCTTGATCACACGATCACGATCACACGATCACGATCACACGATCACGATCACACGATCGCGATCACACGATCACGATCGCACGATCACGATCACACGATCACGATCACACAATCACAATCACACAATCAAGGTCACACAATGACGATCACACCATCGCCATCACACAAAAACGACCACACAATCACGATCACACAATCACGATCACACAATCACGATCACACAATGACGATCACACGATCACGATCACACGATCACGATCACACAATCACAATCACACAATCAAGGTCACACAATGACGATCACACAATCACCATCACACAATCACGATCACACAATCACAAACACACAGTCGCGATCACTCGATCACGATCACACAATCACGATCACACAGTCACTATCACACAATCACAATCACACAATCACAATATCACAATCGCAATCACACAATCACAATAACACAATCAGACAATCACACAATCACACAATCACACAATCACGATCACACAATCATGATCACACAATCACGATCACACAATCACGATCACACAATCACGATCACACAATCACAATCACACAATCAAGGTCACACAATGACGATCACACAATCACCATCACACAATCACGATCACACAATCACGATCACACAATCACGATCACACAATCACAAACACACAGTCGCGATCACACGATCACGATCACACAATCACGATCACACAGTCACGATCACACAATCGCAATCACACAATCACGATCACACAATCACAATCACAATCACGATCACACAGTCACGATCACACCATCACGATCACACGATCACCATCACACAATCACGATCACACAATCACAATCACACAATGACGATCACACCATCACCATCACACAATCACGACCACACAATCACGATCACACAATCACGATCACACAATCACGTTCACACAATAACAAACACACAGTCGCGATCACTCGATCACGATCACACGATCACGATCACACAATCACAATCACACAATCAACGCCACACAATGACGATCACACAATCACCATCACACAATCTCGACAACACAATCACGATCACACAATCACGATCACACAATCACGTTCACACAATCACAAACACACAGTCCCGACCACTCGATCACGATCACACAATCACGATCACACAATCACGATCACACAGTCACGATCACACAATCACAATCACACAATCACAATATCACAATCGCAATCACACAATCACAATAACACAATCAGACAATCACACAATGACACAATCACACAATCACACAATCACACAATCACGATCACACAATCATGATCACACAATCACGATCACACAATCACGATCACACAATCACGATCACACAATCACGATCACACAATCACCATCACACAATCACCATCACACAATCACAATCACACAATCAAGGTCACACAATGACGATCACACAATCTCCATCACAAAATCACGACCACTCAATCACGATCACACAATCACGTTCACACAATCACAAACACAGAGTCGCGATCACACGATCACGATCACACAATCACGACCACACAGTCACGATCACACAATCACGATCACACAATCTCGACCACACAATCACGATCACACAATCACGTTCACACAATCACAAACACACAGTCGCGATCACTCGATCACGATCACACAATCACGATCACACAATCACAATCACACAATCAAGGTCACACAATGACGATCACACCATCACCATCACACAATCACGACCACACAATCACGATCACACAAACACGATCACACGATCACAATCACACAATCACAAACACACAGTCGCGATCACACGATCACGATCACACGATCACGATCACACGATCACGATCACACGATCGCGATCACACGATCGCGATCACACGATCACGATCACACGATCACGATCACACAATCACAATCACACAATCAAGGTCACACAATGACGATCACACCATCACCATCACACAATCACGACCACACAATCACGATCACACAATCACGATCACACAATCACGATCACACAAACACGATCACACGATCACAATCACACAATCACAAACACACAGTCGCGATCACACGATCACGATCACACGATCACGATCACACGATAACGATCACACGATCACGATCACACAATCGTTACCACACAATCACGATCACACAATCACCATCACACAATCAAGGCCACACAATGACGATCACACAATCACCATCACACAATCACAATCACACAATCACGATCACACAATCACGATCACACAATCACGATCACACAATCACGATCACACAATCACGATCACACAATCACGATCACACAATCACGATCACACAATCACGATCACACAATCACGATCACACAATCACGATCACACAATCACGATCACACAATCACGATCACACAATCACGATCACACAATCACGATCACACAATCACGATCACACAATCACGATCACACAATCACGATCACACAATCACGATCACACAATCACGATCACACAATCACAATCACACACAATCACAATATCACAATCGCAATCACACAATCACAATATCACAATCAGACAATCACACAATCACACAATCACACAATCACACAATCACGCTCACACTATCACGATCACACAATCACGATCACACAATCACGATCACATAATCGCGATCACACAATCACGATCACACAATCACGATCACACAATCACGATCACACAATCACCATCTCACAATCACCATCACACAATCACAATCACACAATCAAGGTCACACAATGACGATCACACAATCACCATCACACAATCACGACCACTCAATCACGATCACACAATCACGATCACACAATCACGATCACACAATCACGTTCACACAATCACAAACACAGAGTCGCGATCACACGATCACGATCACACAATCACAATCACACAGTCAACGCCACACAATGACGATCACACAATCACCATCACACAATCTCGACCACACAATCACGATCACACAATCACGATCACACAATCACGATCACACAATCACGATCACACAATCACGATCACACAATCACAATCACACAATCAAGGTCACACAATGACGATCACACAATCACCATCACACAATCACGATCACACAATCACGATCACACAATCACAAACACACAGTCGCGATCACACGATCACGATCACACAATCACGATCACACAGTCACGATCACACAATCACAATCACACAATCACGATCACACAATCACAATCACAATCACGATCACACAGTCACGATCACACCATCACGATCACACGATCACCATCACACAATCACGATCACACAATCACAATCACACAATGACGATCACACCATCACCATCACACAATCACGACCACACAATCACGATCACACAATCACGATCACACAATCACGATCATACAATCACGTTCACACAATAACAAACACACAGTCGCGATCACTCGATCACGATCACACAATCACGATCACATAATCACGATCACACAATCACGATCACACAATCACGATCACACAATCACGATCACACTATCACGATCACACAATCACGATCACACAGTCACGAACACACCATCACGATCACACAATCAAGGTCACACAATGACGATCACACCATCACCATCACACAATCACGACCACACAATCACGATCACACAATCACGATCACACAATCACGTTCACACAATCACAATCACACAATCACAATATCACAATCGCAATCACACAATCACAATATCACAATCAGACAATCACACAATCACGCTCACACTATCACGATCACACAATCACGATCACACAATCACGATCACACAATCACGATCACACAATCACGATCACACAATCACGATCACACAATCACGATCACACAATCACCATCACACAATCACCATCACACAATCACAATCACACAATCAAGGTCACACAATGACGATCACACAATCACCATCACACAATCACGACCACTCAATCACGATCACACAATCACGATCACACAATCACGATCACACAATCACAATCACACAATCACAATCACACAATCAAAATCACACAATCACAATCACACAATCAAGGTCACACAATGACGATCACACAATCACCATCACACAATCTCGACCACACAATCACGATCACACAATCACGATCACACAATCACGTTCACACAATCACAAACACACAGTCGCGATAACTCGATCACGATCACACAATCACGATCACACAATCACGATCACTCAATCACAATCACACAATCACAAACACACAGTCGCGATCACACGATCACGATCACACGATCACGATCACACAATCACAATCAGACAATCGTTATCACACAATCACGATCACACAATCACGATCACACAATCACAATCACACAATCACAATCACACAATCAAGGTCACACAATGACGATCACACAATCACCATCACACAATCACGATCACACAATCACAATCACACAATCACGATCACACAATCACGATCACACAATCACGATCACACAAACACGATCACACGATCACAATCACACAATCACAAACACACAGTCTTGATCACACGATCACGATCACACGATCACGATCACACGATCACGATCACACGATCGCGATCACACGATCACGATCGCACGATCACGATCACACGATCACGATCACACAATCACAATCACACAATCAAGGTCACACAATGACGATCACACCATCACCATCACACAATCACGACCACACAATCACGATCACACAATCACAATCACACAAACACAATATCACAATCGCAATCACACAATCACAATATCACAATCAGACAATCCCACAATCACAAAATCACAGTCACAATCCCACAATCACGATCACACAATCACGATCACACAATCACAATCACACAATCACAATCACTCAATCACAATCACACAATCACACTGTCACAATCCCACAATCACGATCACATAATCACGATCACACAGTCACGATCACACGATCACGATCACACAATAACAATCACACAATCACAATCACACAATCACGAGCACACAATCACGATCACACAATCACCATCACACAATCACGATCACACAATCACGATCACATAATCACAATCACACAATCACGATCACACAATCACGATCACACAACCACGACCACACAATCACGATCACACAATCACGATCATACAATCACGTTCACACAATCGCAAACACACAATCACAATCACACGATCACGATCACACGATCACGATCACACGATCACGATCACACGATCACGATCACACGATCACGATCACACGATCACGATCACACAATCACAATCACACAATCGTTACCACACAATCACGATCACACAATCACCATCACACAATCAAGGCCACACAATGACGATCACACAATCACCATCACACAATCACAATCACACAATCACGATCACACAATCACGATCACACAATCACGATCACACAATCACGATCACACAATCACGATCACACAATCACGATCACACAATCACGATCACACAATCACGATCACACAATCACGATCACACAATCACGATCACACAACCAC
Organism: Megachile rotundata; assembly: GCF_050947335.1. NCBI lineage: Eukaryota > Metazoa > Arthropoda > Insecta > Hymenoptera > Megachilidae > Megachile > Megachile rotundata. Next base: position 1,800,243 of record NC_134993.1, read on the forward strand.
GATCACACAATCACGATCACACAATCACGATCACACAATCACGATCACACAATCACGATCACACAACCACGATCACACAACCACGATCACACAATCACGATCACACAATCACGATCACACAATCACGATCACACAATCACAATCACACAATCACAATCACACAATCACAATCACACAATCAAGGTCACACAATGACGATCACACCATCACCATCACACAATCACGACCACACAATCACGATCACACAATCACAATCACACAAACACAATATCACAATCGCAATCACACAATCACAATATCACAATCAGACAATCCCACAATCACAAAATCACAGTCACAATCCCACAATCACGATCACACAATCACGATCACACAATCACAATCACACAATCACAATCACTCAATCACAATCACACAATCACACTGTCACAATCCCACAATCACGATCACATAATCACGATCACACAGTCACGATCACACGATCACGATCACACAATAACAATCACACAATCACAATCACACAATCACGAGCACACAATCACGATCACACAATCACCATCACACAATCACGATCACACAATCACGATCACATAATCACAATCACACAATCACGATCACACAATCACGATCACACAACCACGACCACACAATCACGATCACACAATCACGATCATACAATCACGTTCACACAATCGCAAACACACAATCACAATCACACGATCACGATCACACGATCACGATCACACGATCACGATCACACGATCACGATCACACGATCACGATCACACGATCACGATCACACAATCACAATCACACAATCGTTACCACACAATCACGATCACACAATCACCATCACACAATCAAGGCCACACAATGACGATCACACAATCACCATCACACAATCACAATCACACAATCACGATCACACAATCACGATCACACAATCACGATCACACAATCACGATCACACAATCACGATCACACAATCACGATCACACAATCACGATCACACAATCACGATCACACAATCACGATCACACAATCACGATCACACAACCACGATCACACAATCACGATCACACAATCACGATCACACAATCACGATCACACAATCACGATCACACAACCACGATCACACAACCACGATCACACAATCACGATCACACAATCACGATCACACAATCACGATCACACAATCACAATCACACAATCACAATCACACAATCACAATCACACAATCACAATCACACAATCACAATCACACAATCACAATCACACAATCACAATCACGATCACACAGTCACGAACACACCATCACGATCACACAATCAAGGTCACACAATGACGATCACACCAACACCATCACACAATCACGACCACACAATCACGATCACACAATCACGTTCACACAATCACAAACACACAGTCGCGATCACTCGATCACGATCACACAATCACGATCACACAATCACGATCACACAATCACAATCACACAATCACAATATCACAATCGCAATCACACAATCACAATATCACAATCAGACAATCACACAATCACACAATCACACAATCACACAATCACGCTCACACTATCACGATCACACAATCACGATCACACAATCACGATCACACAATCGCGATCACACAATCACGATCACACATTCACGATCACACAATCACGATCACACAATCACGATCACACAATCACCATCACACAATCACAATCACACAATCAAGGTCACACAATGACGATCACACAATCACCATCACACTATCACGACCACTCAATCACGATCACACAATCACGATCACACAATCACGATCACACAATCACGTTCACACAATCACAAACACAGAGTCGCGATCACACGATCACGATCACACAATCACAATCACACAGTCACGATCACACAATCACAATCACACAATCACGATCACACAATCACAATCACAATCACGATCACACAGTCACGATCACACCATCACGATCACACGATCACCATCACACAATCACGATCACACAATCACAATCACACAATGACGATCACACCATCACCATCACACAATCACGACCACACAATCACGATCACACAATCACGATCACACAATCAAGATCATACAATCACGTTCACACAATAACAAACACACAGTCGCGATCACTCGATCACGATCACACAATCACGATCACATAATCACGATCACACAATCACGATCACACAATCACGATCACACAATCACGATCACACTATCACGATCACACAATCACAGTCACACAATCACAATCACACAATCACAATCACAATCACGATCACACAGTCACGATCACACAATCACGATCACACGATCACGATCACACAATCACAATCACACAATCGTTATCACACAATCACGATCACACAATCACCATCACACAATCGAGGCCACACAATGACGATCACACAATCACCATCACACAATCACAATCACACAATCACGATCACACAATCACGATCACACAATCACGATCACACAATCACGATCACACAATCACGATCACACAATCACAATCACACAATGACGATCACACCATCACCATCACACAATCACGACCACACAATCACGATCACACAATCACGATCACACAATCACGATCACACATTCACGATCACACAATCACGATCACACAATCACGATCACACAACCACGATCACACAATCACGATCACACAATCACGATCACACAATCACAATCACACAATCACAATCACACAATCACAATTACACAATCGCAATCACACAATCACAATCACACAATCACAATCACACAATTACAATCACACAATCACAATCACACAATCAGAATCACACAATCACAATCACACAATCACAATCACGATCACACAGTCACGAACACACCATCACGATCACACAATCAAGGTCACACAATGACGATCACACCATCACCATCACACAATCACGACCACACAATCACGATCACACAATCACGATCACACAATCACGTTCACACAATCACAAACACACAGTCGCGATCACTCGATCACGATCACACAATCACGAACACACAATCACGATCACACAATCACAATATCACAATCGCAATCACACAATCACAATATCACAATCAGACAATCACACAATCACGCTCACACTATCACGATCACACAATCACGATCACACAATCACGATCACACAATCACGATCACACAATCACGATCACACAATCACGATCACACAATCACGATCACACAATCACGATCACACAATCACCATCACACAATCACCATCACACAATCACAATCACACAATCAAGGTCACACAATGACGATCACACAATCACCATCACACAATCACGACCACTCAATCACGATCACACAATCACGATCACACAATCACGATCACACATTCACGATCACACAATCACGATCACACAATCACAATCACACAATCACGATCACACAATCACGATCACACAATCACGATCACACAAACACGATCACACGATCACAATCACACAATCACAAACACACAGTCGCGATCACACGATCACGATCACACGATCACGATCACACGATCACGATCACACGATCGCGATCACACGATCACGATCGCACGATCACGATCACACGATCACGATCACACAATCACAATCACACAATCAAGGTCACACAATGACGATCACACCATCACCATCACACAACCACGACCACACAATCACGATCACACAATCACGATCACACAATCACGATCACACAATCACGATCACACGATCACGATCACACGATCACGATCACACAATCACAATCACACAATCAAGGTCACACAATGACGATCACACAATCACCATCACACAATCACGATCACACAATCACAAACACACAGTCGCGATCACTCGATCACGATCACACAATCACGATCACACAGTCACTATCACACAATCACAATCACACAATCACAATATCACAATCGCAATCACACAATCACAATAACACAATCAGACAATCACACAATCACACAATCACACAATCACACAATCACGATCACACAATCATGATCACACAATCACGATCACACAATCACGATCACACAATCACGATCACACAATCACAATCACACAATCAAGGTCACACAATGACGATCACACAATCACCATCACACAATCACGATCACACAATCACGATCACACAATCACGATCACACAATCACAAACACACAGTCGCGATCACACGATCACGATCACACAATCACGATCACACAGTCACGATCACACAATCGCAATCACACAATCACGATCACACAATCACAATCACAATCACGATCACACAGTCACGATCACACCATCACGATCACACGATCACCATCACACAATCACGATCACACAATCACAATCACACAATGACGATCACACCATCACCATCACACAATCACGACCACACAATCACGATCACACAATCACGATCACACAATCACGTTCACACAATAACAAACACACAGTCGCGATCACTCGATCACGATCACACAATCATGATCACACAGTCACGATCACACAATCACAATCACACAATCACAATGTCACAATCGCAATCACACAATCACAATAACACAATCAGACAATCACACAATCACACAATCACACAATCACGATCACACAATCATGATCACACAATCACGATCACACAATCACGATCACACAATCACGATCACACAATCACGATCACACAATCACCATCACACAATCACGATCACGCAATCACAATCACACAATCACGATCACTCAATCACAATCACACAATCACAAACACACAGTCGCGATCACACGATCACGATCACACGATCACGATCACACAATCACAATCACACAATCAACGCCACACAATGACGATCACACAATCACCATCACACAATCTCGACAACACAATCACGATCACACAATCACGATCACACAATCACGTTCACACAATCACAAACACACAGTCCCGACCACTCGATCACGATCACACAATCACGATCACACAGTCACGATCACACAATCACAATCACACAATCACAATATCACAATCGCAATCACACAATCACAATAACACAATCAGACAATCACACAATGACACAATCACACAATCACACAATCACACAATCACGATCACACAATCATGATCACACAATCACGATCACACAATCACGATCACACAATCACGATCACACAATCACGATCACACAATCACCATCACACAATCACCATCACACAATCACAATCACACAATCAAGGTCACACAATGACGATCACACAATCTCCATCACACAATCACGACCACTCAATCACGATCACACAATCACGTTCACACAATCACAAACACAGAGTCGCGATCACACGATCACGATCACACAATCACGATCACACAGTCACGATCACACAATCACGATCACACAGTCACGATCACACAATCAGAGTCACACATTTACAATCACACAACCACAATCACACAATCACACAGTCACAATCCCACAATCACGATCACACAATCACGACCACACAGTCACGACCACACAATCACAATCATACAATCACAATCACACAATCACATTAACACAATCAGACAATCACACAGTCACACAATCACGATCACACAATCACGATCACACAATCACAATCACACAATCCCAATCACACAATCAAGGTCACACAATGACGATCACACAATCACCATCACACAATCACGATCACTCAATCACAATCACACAATCACAAACACACAGTCGCGATCACACGATCACGATCACACAATCACAGTCACACAATCACAATCACACAATCACAGTCACAATCACGATCACAAAGTCACGATCACACAATCACGATCACACGATCACGATCACACAATCACAATCACACAATCGTTGTCACACAATCACGATCACACAATCACCATCACACAATCAAGGCCACACAATGACGATCACAAAATCACCATCACACAATCACAATCACACAATCACAATCACACAATCACACTGTCACAATCCCACAATCACGATCACATAATCACGATCACACAGTCACGATCACACGATCACGATCACACAATAACAATCACACAATCACAATCACACAATCACGAGCACACAATCACGATCACACAATCACGATCACACAATCACGATCAGACAATCACGATCACACAATCACGATCACACAATCACGATCACACAATCACGATCACACAATCACGATCACACAATCACGATCACACTATCACGATCACACAATCACGATCACACAATCACGATCACACAATCACGATCACACAATCACGATCACACAATCACGATCACACAACCACGATCACACAATCACGATCACACAATCACGATCACACAATCACGATCACACAATCACAATCACACAATCACACAATCACAATCACACAATCACAATCACACAATCACAATCACACAATCACAATCACACAATCACAATCACACAATCACAATCACACAATCACAATCACACAATCACAATCACACAGTCACAATCACAATCACGATCACACAGTCACGAACACACCATCACGATCACACAATCAAGGTCACACAATGACGATCACACAATCACCATCACACAATCACGATCAGACAATCACAATCACACAATCACGATCACACAATCACGATCACACAATCACAAACACACAGTCGCGATCACTCGATCACGATCACACAATCACGATCACTCAATCACAATCACACAATCGTTATCACACAATCGCGATCACACAATCACGATCACACAATCACAATCACACAATCACAATCACACAATCAAGGTCACACAATGACGATCACACAATCACCGTCACACAATCACGATCACACAATCACAATCACACAATCACGATCACACAATCACGATCACACAATCACGATCACACAAACACGATCACACGATCACAATCACACAATCACAAACACACAGTCGCGATCACACGATCACGATCACACGATCACGATCACACGATCACGATCACACGATCGCGATCACACGATCGCGATCACGCGATCGCGATCACACGATCACGATCACACGATCACGATCACACAATCACAATCACACAATCGTTATCACACAATCACGATCACACAATCACCATCACACAATCACCATCACACAATCAAGGCCACACAATGACGATCACACAATCACCATCACACAATCACAATCACACAATCACGATCACACAATCACGATCACACAATCACGATCACACCATCACGATCACACAATCACGATCACACAATCACGATCACACAATCACGATCACACAATCACGATCACACAATCACGATCACACAATCACGATCACACAATCACGATCACACAATCACGATCACACAATCACGATCACACAATCACGATCACACAATCACGATCACACAATCACGATCACACAATCACGATCACACAATCACGATCACACAATCACCATCACACAATCACAATCACACAATCACAATCACACAATCACAATCACACAATCACAATCACGATCACACAGTCACGAACACACCATCACGATCACACAATCAAGGTCACACAATGACGATCACACCATCACCATCACACAATCACGACCACACAATCACGATCACACAATCACGTTCACACAATCACAAACGCACAGTCGCGATCACTCGATCACGATCACACAATCACGATCACACAATCACAATCACACAATCACAATATCACAATCGCAATCACACAATCACAATATCACAATCAGACAATCACACAATCACACAATCACACGATCACACAATCACGATCACACAACCACGATCACACAATCACGATCACACAATCACGATCACACAATCACAATCACACAATCACAATCACACAATCACAATCACACAATCGCAATCACACAATCACAATCACACAATCACAATCACACAATCACAATCACACAATCACAATCACACAATCAAAATCACACAATCACAATCACACAATCACAATCACACAATCACAATCACACAATCACAATCACGATCACACAGTCACGAACACACCATCACGATCACACAATCAAGGTCACACAATGACGATCACACCATCACCATCACACAATCACGACCACACAATCACGATCACACAATCACGATCACACAATCACGTTCACACAATCACAAACACACAGTCGCGATCACTCGATCACGATCACACAATCACGATCACACAATCACGAACACACAATCACGATCACACAATCACAATCACACAATCACAATATCACAATCGCAATCACACAATCACAATATCACAATCAGACAATCACACAATCACGCTCACACTATCACGATCTCACAATCACGATCACACAATCACGATCACACAATCACGATCACACAATCACGATCACACAATCACGATCACACAATCACCATCACACAATCACCATCACACAATCACAATCACACAATCAAGGTCACACAATGACGATCACACAATCACCATCACACAATCACGACCACTCAATCACGATCACACAATGACGATCACACAATCACCATCACACAATCACGATCACACAATCACAATCACACAATCACGATCACACAATCACGATCACACAATCACGATCACACAAACACGATCACACGATCACAATCACACAATCACAAACACACAGTCGCGATCACACGATCACGATCACACGATCACGATCACACGATCGCGATCACACGATCACGATCGCACGATCACGATCACACGATCACGATCACACAATCACAATCACACAATCAAGGTCACACAATGACGATCACACCATCACCATCACACAACCACGACCACACAATCACGATCACACAATCACGATCACACAATCACGATCACACAATCACGATCACACGATCACGATCACACGATCACGATCACACAATCACAATCACACAATCAAGGTCACACAATGATGATCACACAATCACCATCACACAATCACGATCACACAATCACAAACACACAGTCGCGATCACTCGATCACGATCACACAATCACGATCACACAGTCACTATCACACAATCACAATCACACAATCACAATATCACAATCGCAATCACACAATCACAATAACACAATCAGACAATCACACAATCACACAATCACACAATCACACAATCACGATCACACAATCATGATCACACAATCACGATCACACAATCACGATCACACAATGACGATCACACAATCACAATCACACAATCAAGGTCACACAATGACGATCACACAATCACCATCACACAATCACGATCACACAATCACGATCACACAATCACAAACACACAGTCGCGATCACACGATCACGATCACACAATCACGATCACACAGTCACGATCACACAATCACAATCACACAATCACGATCACACAATCACAATCACAATCACGATCACACAGTCACGATCACACCATCACGATCACACGATCACCATCACACAATCACGATCACACAATCACAATCACACAATGACGATCACACCATCACCATCACACAATCACGACCACACAATCACGATCACACAATCACGATCACACAATCACGTTCACACAATCACGACCACTTAATCACAATCACACAATCACAAACACACAGTCGCGATCACTCGATCACGATCACAAAGTCACGATCACACAATCACGATCACACGATCACGATCACACAATCGTTATCACACAATCACGATCACACAATCACCATCACACAATCAAGGCCACACAATGACGATCACACAATCACCATCACACAATCACAATCACACAATCACAATCACACAATCACACTGTCACAATCCCACAATCACGATCACATAATCACGATCACACAGTCACGATCACACGATCACGATCACACAATAACAATCACACAATCACAATCACACAATCACGAGCACACAATCACGATCACACAATCACGATCACACAATCACGATCACACAATCACGATCACACAATCACGATCACACAATCACGATCACACAATCACGATCACACAATCACGATCACACAATCACGATCACACAATCACGATCACACAATCACGATCACACAATCACGACCACACAATCACGATCACACAACCACGATCACACAATCACGATCACACAATCACGATCACACAATCACGATCACACAATCACAATCACACAATCACAATCACACAATCACACAATCACAATCACACAATCACAATCACACAATCACAATCACACAATCACAATCACACAATCACAATCACACAATCACATTCACACAATCACAATCACAATCACGATCACACAGTCACGAACACACCATCACGATCACACAATCAAGGTCACACAATGACGATCACACAATCACCATCACACAATCACGATCAGACAATCACAATCACACAATCACGATCACACAATCACGATCACACAATCACAATCACACAATCAAGGTCACACAATGACGATCACACCATCACCATCACACAATCACGACCACACAATCACGATCACACAATCACGATCACACAATCACGTTCACACAATCACAAACACACAGTCGCGATCACTCGATCACGATCACACGATCACGATCACACAATCACAATCACACAATCAAGGTCTCACAAAAACGATCACACCATCACCATCACACAATCATGACCACTCAATCACGATCACACAATCACGATCACACAATCGCGATCACACAATCACGTTCACACAATCACAAGCACAGAGTCGCGATCACACGATCACGAACACACAACCACGATCACACAGTCACGATCACACAATCACGATCACACAGTCACCATCACACAATCAGAGTCACACAATCACAATCACACAACCACAATCACACAATCACACAGTCACAATCCCACAATCACGACCACACAGTCACGATCACACAATCACAATCATACAATCACAATCACACAATCACATTAACACAATCAGACAATCACACAGTCACACAATCACGATCACACAATCACGATCACACAATCACGATCACACAATCACGATCACACAATCACGATCACACAATCACGATCACACAATCACGATCACACAATCACGATCACACAATCACGATCACACAATCACAATCACACAATCAAAATCACACAATCAAAATCACACAATCACAATCACACAATCAAGGTCACACAATGACGATCACACAATCACCATCACACAATCTCGACCACACAGTCACGATCACACAATCACGTTCACACAATCACAAACACACAGTCGCGATCACTCGATCACGATCACACAATCACGATCACACAATCACGATCACTCAATCACAATCACACAATCGTTATCACACAATCTCGATCACACAATCACGATCACACAATCACAATCACACAATCACAATCACACAATCACAATCACACAATCAAGGTCACACAATGACGATCACACAATCACCATCACACAATCACGATCACACAATCACAATCACACAATCACGATCACACAATCACGATCACACGATCGCGATCACACGATCGCGATCACACGATCACGATCACACAATCACAATCACACAATCAAGGTCACACAATGACGATCACACCATCACCATCACACAATCACGACCACACAATCACGATCACACAATCACGATCACACAATCACGATCACACAAACACGATCACACGATCACAATCACACAATCAAGGTCACACAATGACGATCACACCATCACCATCACACAATCACGACCACACAATCACGATCACACAATCACGATCACACAATCACGATCACACAAACACGATCACACGATCACAATCACACAATCACAAACACACAGTCGCGATCACACGATCACGATCACACGATCACGATCACACGATCACGATCACACAATCACAATCACACAATCGTTATCACACAATCACGATCACACAATCACCATCACACAATCAAGGCCACACAATGACGATCACACAATCACCATCACACAATCACAATCACACAATCACGATCACACAATCACGATCACACAATCACGATCACACAATCACGATCACACAATCACGATCACACAATCACGATCACACAATCACGATCACACAATCACGATCACACAATCACGATCACACAATCACGATCACACAATCACGATCACACAATCACGATCACACAATCACGATCACACAATCACGATCACACAATCACGATCACACAATCACGATCACACAATCACGATCACACAATCACGATCACACAATCACGATCACACAATCACGATCACACAATCACGATCACACAATCACGATCACACAATCACGATCACACAACCACGATCACACAACCACGATCACACAATCACGATCACACAATCACGATCACACAATCACGATCACACAATCACGATCACACAATCACGATCACACAATCACAATCACACAATCACAATCACACAATCACAATCACACAATCACAATCACACAATCACAATCACACAATCACAATCACACAATCACAATCACACAGTCACAATCACACAATCACAATCACACAATCACAATCACGATCACACAGTCACGAACACACCATCACGATCACACAATCAAGGTCACACAATGACGATCACACCATCACCATCACACAATCACGACCACACAATCACGATCACACAATCACGTTCACACAATCACAAACACACAGTCGCGATCACTCGATCACGATCACACAATCACGATCACACAATCACGATCACACAATCACAATCACACAATCACAATATCACAATCGCAATCACACAATCACAATATCACAATCAGACAATCACACAATCACACAATCACACAATCACACAATCACGCTCACACTATCACGATCACACAATCACGATCACACAATCACGATCACACAATCACGATCACACAATCACAATCACACAATCACACAATCACAATCACACAATCACAATCACACAATCACAATCACACAATCACAATCACACAATCACAATCACACAATCACAATCACACAATCACAATCACACAATCACAATCACAATCACGATCACACAGTCACGAACACACCATCACGATCACACAATCAAGGTCACACAATGACGATCACACAATCACCATCACACAATCACGATCAGACAATCACAATCACACAATCACGATCACACAATCACGATCACACAATCACAATCACACAATCAAGGTCACACAATGGCGATCACACCATCACCATCACACAATCACGACCACACAATCACGATCACACAATCACGTTCACACAATCACAGACACACAGTCGCGATCACTCTCTCACGATCACACGATCACGATCACACAATCACAATCACACAATCAAGGTCTCACAATGACGATCACACCATCACCATCACACAATCACGACCACTCAATCACGATCACACAATCACGATCACACAATCGCGATCACACAATCACGTTCACACAATCACAAGCACAGAGTCGCGATCACACGATCACGATCACACAACCACGATCACACAGTCACGATCACACAATCACGATCACACAGTCACGATCACACAATCAGAGTCACACAATCACAATAACACAACCACAATCACACAATCACACAGTCACAATCCCACAATCACGACCACACAGTCACGATCACACAATCACAATCATACAATCACAATCACACAATCACATTAACACAATCAGACAATCACACAGTCACACAATCACGATCACAAAATCACGATCACACAATCACGATCACACAATCACGATCACACAATCACGATCACACAATCACGATCACACAATCACGATCACACAATCACAATCACACAATCACAATCACACAATCAAAATCACACAATCACAATCACACAATCAAGGTCACACAATGACGATCACACAATCACCATCACACAATCTCGACCACACAATCACGATCACACAATCACGTTCACACAATCACAAACACACAGTCGCGATCACTCGATCACGATCACACAATCACGATCACACAATCACGATCACTCAATCACAATCACACAATCGTTATCACACAATCGCGATCACACAATCACGATCACACAATCACAATCACACAATCACAATCACACAATCAAGGTCACACAATGACGATCACACAATCACCGTCACACAATCACGATCACACAATCACAATCACACAATCACGATCACACAATCACGATCACACAATCACGATCACACAAACACGATCACACGATCACAATCACACAATCACAAACACACAGTCGCGATCACACGATCACGATCACACGATCGCGATCACACGATCGCGATCACACGATCGCGATCACACGATCGCGATCACACGATCGCGATCACACGATCACGATCACACAATCACAATCACACAATCAAGGTCACACAATGACGATCACACCATCACCATCACACAATCACGACCACACAATCACGATCACACAATCACGATCACACAATCACGATCACACAAACACGATCACTCGATCACAATCACACAATCACAAACACACAGTCGCGATCAAACGATCACGATCACAAGATCACGATCACACGATCACGATCACACGATCACGATCACACAATCACAATCACACAATCGTTATCACACAATCACGATCACACAATCACCATCACACAATCAAGGCCACACAATGACGATCACACAATCACCATCACACAATCACAATCACACAATCACGATCACACAATCACGATCACACAATCACGATCACACAATCACGATCACACAATCACGATCACACAATCACGATCACACAATCACGATCACACAATCACGATCACACAATCACGATCACACAATCACGATCACACAATCACGATCACACAATCACGATCACACAATCACGATCACACAATCACGATCACACAATCACGATCACACAATCACGATCACACAATCACGATCACACAATCACAATCACACAATCACGATCACACAATCACAATCACACAATCACAATCACACAATCACAATCACACAATCACAATCACACAATCACAATCACGATCACACAATCACAATCACACAATCACAATCACACAATCACAATCACACAATCACAATCACACAATCACAATCACGATCACACAGTCACGAACACACCATCACGATCACACAATCAAGGTCACACAATGACGATCACACCATCACCATCACACAATCACGACCACACAATCACGTTCACACAATCACAAACACACAGTCGCGATCACTCGATCACGATCACACAATCACGATCACACAATCACGATCACACAATCACGATCACACAATCACAATCACACAATCACAATATCACAATCGCAATCACACAATCACAATATCACAATCAGACAATCACACAATCACACAATCACACGATCACACAATCACGATCACACAACCACGATCACACAATCACGATCACACAATCACGATCACACAATCACAATCACACAATCACAATCACACAATCACAATCACACAATCGCAATCACACAATCACAATCACACAATCACAATCACACAATCACAATCACACAATCAAAATCACACAATCACAATCACACAATCACAATCACACAATCACAATCACGATCACACAGTCACGAACACACCATCACGATCACACAATCAAGGTCACACAATGACGATCACACCATCACCATCACACAATCACGACCACACAATCACGATCACACAATCACGATCACACAATCACGTTCACACAATCACAAACACACAGTCGCGATCACTCGATCACGATCACACAATCACGATCACACAATCACGAACACACAATCACGATCACACAATCACAATCACACAATCACAATATCACAATCGCAATCACACAATCACAATATCACAATCAGACAATCACACAATCACGCTCACACTATCACGATCTCACAATCACGATCACACAATCACGATCACACAATCACGATCACACAATCACGATCACACAATCACGATCACACAATCACCATCACACAATCACCATCACACAATCACAATCACACAATCAAGGTCACACAATGACGATCACACAATCACCATCACACAATCACGACCACTCAATCACGATCACACAATCACGATCACACAATCACAATCACACAATCACAATCACACAATCAAAATCACACAATCACAATCACACAATCAAGGTCACACAATGACGATCACACAATCACCATCACACAATCTCGACCACACAATCACGATCACACAATCACGATCACACAATCACGTTCACACAATCACAAACACACAGTCGCGATCACTCGATCACGATCACACAATCACGATCACACAATCACGATCACACAATCACGATCACTCAATCACAATCACACAATCACAAACACACAGTCGCGATCACACGATCACGATCACACGATAACGATCACACGATCACGATCACACAATCACAATCAGACAATCGTTATCACACAATCACGATCGCACAATCACGATCACACAATCACAATCACACAATCACACAATCAAGGTCACACAATGACGATCACACAATCACCATCACACAATCACGATCACACAATCACAATCACACAATCACGATCACACAATCACGATCACACAATCACGATCACACAAACACGATCACACGATCACAATCACACAATCACAAACACACAGTCGCGATCACACGATCACGATCACACGATCACGATCACACGATCGCGATCACACGATCACGATCGCACGATCACGATCACACGATCACGATCACACAATCACAATCACACAATCACGATCACTCAATCACAATCACACAATCACAAACACACAGTCGCGATCACACGATCACGATCACACGATAACGATCACACGATCACGATCACACAATCACAATCAGACAATCGTTATCACACAATCACGATCGCACAATCACGATCACACAATCACAATCACACAATCACACAATCAAGGTCACACAATGACGATCACACAATCACCATCACACAATCACGATCACACAATCACGATCACACAATCACGATCACTCAATCACAATCACACAATCACAAACACACAGTCGCGATCACACGATCACGATCACACGATAACGATCACACGATCACGATCACACAATCACAATCAGACAATCGTTATCACACAATCACGATCGCACAATCACGATCACACAATCACAATCACACAATCACACAATCAAGGTCACACAATGACGATCACACAATCACCATCACACAATCACGATCACACAATTACGATCACACAATCACGATCACACAATCACGATCACACGATCACGATCACACGATCACGATCACACAATCACAATCACACAATCAAGGTCACACAATGATGATCACACAATCACCATCACACAATCACGATCACACAATCACAAACACACAGTCGCGATCACTCGATCACGATCACACAATCACGATCACACAGTCACTATCACACAATCACAATCACACAATCACAATATCACAATCGCAATCACACAATCACAATAACACAATCAGACAATCACACAATCACACAATCACACAATCACACAATCACGATCACACAATCATGATCACACAATCACGATCACACAATCACGATCACACAATGACGATCACACAATCACAATCACACAATCAAGGTCACACAATGACGATCACACAATCACCATCACACAATCACGATCACACAATCACGATCACACAATCACGATCACACAATCACGATCACACAATCACAAACACACAGTCGCGATCACACGATCACGATCACACAATCACGATCACACAGTCACGATCACACAATCACAATCACACAATCACGATCACACAATCACAATCACAATCACGATCACACAGTCACGATCACACCATCACGATCACACGATCACCATCACACAATCACGATCACACAATCACAATCACACAATGACGATCACACCATCACCATCACACAATCACGACCACACAATCACGATCACACAATCACGATCACACAATCACGTTCACACAATAACAAACACACAGTCGCGATCGCTCGATCACGATCACACAATCATGATCACACAGTCACGATCACACAATCACAATCACACAATCACAATGTCACAATCGCAATCACACAATCACAATAACACAATCAGACAATCACACAATCACACAATCACACAATCACACAATCACACAATCACGATAACACAATCATGATCACACAATCACGATCACACAATCACGATCACACAATCACGATCACACAATCACGATCACACAATCACCATCACACAATCACGATCACTCAATCACAATCACACAATCACGACCACTCAATCACAATCACACAATCACAAACACACAGTCGCGATCACTCGATCACGATCACAAAGTCACGATCACACAATCACGATCACACGATCACGATCACACAATCGTTATCACACAATCACGATCACACAATCACCATCACACAATCAAGGCCACACAATGACGATCACACAATCACCATCACACAATCACAATCACACAATCACAATCACACAATCACACTGTCACAATCCCACAATCACGATCACATAATCACGATCACACAGTCACGATCACACGATCACGATCACACAATAACAATCACACAATCACAATCACACAATCACGAGCACACAATCACGATCACACAATCACGATCACACAATCACGATCACACAATCACGATCACACAATCACGATCACACAATCACGACCACTCAATCACGATCACACAATCACGATCACACAATCACAATCACACAATCACAATCACACAATCAAAATCACACAATCACAATCACACAATCAAGGTCACACAATGACGATCACACAATCACCATCACACAATCTCGACCACACAATCACGATCACACAATCACGATCACACAATCACGTTCACACAATCACAAACACACAGTCGCGATCACTCGATCACGATCACACAATCACGATCACACAATCACGATCACACAATCACGATCACTCAATCACAATCACACAATCACAAACACACAGTCGCGATCACACGATCACGATCACACGATAACGATCACACGATCACGATCACACAATCACAATCAGACAATCGTTATCACACAATCACGATCACACAATCACGATCACACAATCACAATCACACAATCACACAATCAAGGTCACACAATGACGATCACACAATCACCATCACACAATCACGATCACACAATCACAATCACACAATCACGATCACACAATCACGATCACACAATCACGATCACACAAACACGATCACACGATCACAATCACACAATCACAAACACACAGTCGCGATCACACTATCACGATCACACGATCACGATCACACGATCGCGATCACACGATCACGATCGCACGATCACGATCACACGATCACGATCACACAATCACAATCACACAATCAAAGTCACACAATGACGATCACACCATCACCATCGCACAACCACGACCACACAATCACGATCACACAATCACGATCACACAATCACGATCACACAATCACGATCACACGATCACGATCACACGATCACGATCACACAATCACAATCACACAATCAAGGTCACACAATGATGATCACACAATCACCATCACACAATCACGATCACACAATCACAAACACACAGTCGCGATCACTCGATCACGATCACACAATCACGATCACACAGTCACTATCACACAATCACAATCACACAATCACAATATCACAATCGCAATCACACAATCACAATAACACAATCAGACAATCACACAATCACACAATCACGATCACACAATCATGATCACACAATCACGATCACACAATCACGATCACACAATGACGATCACACAATCACAATCACACAATCAAGGTCACACAATGACGATCACACAATCACCATCACACAATCACGATCACACAATCACGATCACACAATCACGATCACACAATCACAAACACACAGTCGCGATCACACGATCACGATCACACAATCACGATCACACAGTCACGATCACACAATCACAATCACACAATCACGATCACACAATCACAATCACAATCACGATCACACAGTCACGATCACACCATCACGATCACACGATCACCATCACACAATCACGATCACACAATCACAATCACACAATGACGATCACACCATCACCATCACACAATCACGACCACACAATCACGATCACACAATCACGATCACACAATCACGTTCACACAATAACAAACACACAGTCGCGATCGCTCGATCACGATCACACAATCATGATCACACAGTCACGATCACACAATCACAATCACACAATCACAATGTCACAATCGCAATCACACAATCACAATAACACAATCAGACAATCACACAATCACACAATCACACAATCACGATAACACAATCATGATCACACAATCACGATCACACAATCACGATCACACAATCACGATCACACAATCACGATCACACAATCACCATCACACAATCACGATCACTCAATCACAATAACACAATCACGACCACTCAATCACAATCACACAATCACAAACACACAGTCGCGATCACTCGATCACGATCACAAAGTCACGATCACACAATCACGATCACACGATCACGATCACACAATCGTTATCACACAATCACGATCACACAATCACCATCACACAATCAAGGCCACACAATGACGATCACACAATCACCATCACACAATCACAATCACACAATCACAATCACACAATCACACTGTCACAATCCCACAATCACGATCACATAATCACGATCACACAGTCACGATCACACGATCACGATCACACAATAACAATAACACAATCACAATCACACAATCACGAGCACACAATCACGATCACACAATCACGATCACACAATCACGATCACACAATCACGATCACACAATCACGATCACACAATCACGATCACACAATCACGATCACACAATCACGATCACACAATCACGATCACACAATCACGATCACACAATCACGACCACACAATCACGATCACACAACCACGATCACACAATCACGATCACACAATCACGATCACACAATCACGATCACACAATCACAATCACACAATCACAATCACACAATCACACAATCACAATCACACAATCACAATCACACAATCACAATCACACAATCACAATCACACAATCACAATCACACAATCACAATCACACAATCACAATCACACAATCACAATCACACAATCACAATCACACAATCACAATCACAATCACGATCACACAGTCACGAACACACCATCACGATCACACAATCAAGGTCACACAATGACGATCACACAATCACCATCACACAATCACGATCAGACAATCACAATCACACAATCACGATCACACAATCACGATCACACAATCACAATCACACAATCAAGGTCACACAATGACGATCACACCATCACCATCACACAATCACGACCACACAATCACGATCACACAATCACGATCACACAATCACGTTCACACAATCACAAACACACAGTCGCGATCACTCGATCACGATCACACGATCACGATCACACAATCACAATCACACAATCAAGGTCTCACAATGACGATCACACCATCACCATCACACAATCACGACCACTCAATCACGATCACACAATCACGATCACACAATCGCGATCACACAATCACGTTCACACAATCACAAGCACAGAGTCGCGATCACACGATCACGATCACACAACCACGATCACACAGTCACGATCACACAATCACGATCACACAGTCACCATCACACAATCAGAGTCACACAATCACAATCACACAACCACAATCACACAATCACACAGTCACAATCCCACAATCACGACCACACAGTCACGATCACACAATCACAATCATACAATCACAATCACACAATCACATTAACACAATCAGACAATCACACAGTCACACAATCACGATCACACAATCACGATCACACAATCACGATCACACAATCACGATCACACAATCACGATCACACAATCACGATCACACAATCACGATCACACAATCACGATCACACAATCACGATCACACAATCACGATCACACAATCACAATCACACAATCAAAATCACACAATCACGATCACACAATCACGATCACACAATCACGATCACACAATCACGATCACACAATCACGATCACACAATCACGATCACACAATCACGATCACACAATCACGATCACACAATCACGATCACACAATCACGATCACACAATCACGATCACACAATCACGATCACACAATCACAATCGCACAGTCACAATCACACAATCACAATCACACAATCACAATCACACAATCACAATCACGATCACACAGTCACGAACACACCATCACGATCACACAATCAAGGTCACACAATGACGATCACACCATCACCATCACACAATCACGACCACACAATCACGATCACACAATCACGTTCACACAATCACAAACACACAGTCGCGATCACTCGATCACGATCACACAATCACGATCACACAATCACGATCACTCAATCACAATCACACAATCGTTATCACACAATCACGATCACACAATCACGATCACACAATCACGATCACACAATCACGATCACACAATCACGTTCACACAATCACAAACACACAGTCGCGATCACTCGATCACGATCACACAATCACGATCACACAATCACGATCACTCAATCACAATCACACAATCGTTATCACACAATCACGATCACACAATCACGATCACACAATCACAATCACACAATCACAATCACACAATCAAGGTCACACAATGACGATCACACAATCACCATCACACAATCACGATCACTCAATCACAATCACACAATCGTTATCACACGATCACGATCACACGATCACGATCACACAATCACAATCACACAATCAAGGTCACACAATGACGATCACACCATCACCATCACACAATCACGACCACACAATCACGATCACACAATCACGATCACACAATCACGATCACACAAACACGATCACACGATCACAATCACACAATCACAAACACACAGTCGCGATCACACGATCACGATCACACGATCACGATCACACGATCACGATCACACGATCACGATCACACAATCACAATCACACAATCGTTATCACACAATCACGATCACACAATCACCATCACACAATCAAGGCCACACAATGACGATCACACAATCACCATCACACAATCACAATCACACAATCACGATCACACAATCACGATCACACAATCACGATCACACAATCACGATCACACAATCACGATCACACAATCACGATCACACAATCACGATCACACAATCACGATCACACAATCACGATCACACAATCACGATCACACAATCACGATCACACAATCACGATCACACAATCACGATCACACAATCACGATCACACAATCACGATCACACAATCACGATCACACAATCACGATCACACAATCACGATCACACAATCACGATCACACAATCACGATCACACAATCACGATCACACAATCACGATCACACAATCACGATCACACAATCACGATCACACAATCACGATCACACAATCACGATCACACAATCACGATCACACAATCACGATCACACAACCACGATCACACAACCACGATCACACAATCACGATCACACAATCACGATCACACAATCACGATCACACAATCACGATCACACAATCACGATCACACAATCACAATCACACAATCACAATCACACAATCACAATCACACAATCACAATCACACAATCACAATCACACAATCACAATCACACAATCACAATCACACAATCACAATCACACAATCACAATCACACAATCACAATCACACAATCACAATCACACAATCACAATCACACAATCACAATCACGATCACACAGTCACGAACACACCATCACGATCACACAATCAAGGTCACACAATGACGATCACACCATCACCATCACACAATCACGACCACACAATCACGATCACACAATCACGTTCACACAATCACAAACACACAGTCGCGATCACTCGATCACGATCACACAATCACGATCACACAATCACGATCACTCAATCACAATCACACAATCGTTATCACACAATCACGATCACACAATCACGATCACACAATCACAATCACACAATCACAATCACACAATCAAGGTCACACAATGACGATCACACAATCACCATCACACAATCACGATCACACAATCACAATCACACAATCACGATCACACAATCACGATCACACAACCACGATCACACAACCACGATCACACAATCACGATCACACAATCACGATCACACAATCACGATCACACAACCACGATCACACAACCACGATCACACAATCACGATCACACAATCACGATCACACAATCACGTTCACACAATCACAAACACACAGTCGCGATCACTCGATCACGATCACACAATCACGATCACACAATCACGATCACTCAATCACAATCACACAATCGTTATCACACAATCACGATCACACAATCACGATCACACAATCACAATCACACAATCACAATCACACAATCAAGGTCACACAATGACGATCACACAATCACCATCACACAATCACGATCACTCAATCACAATCACACAATCGTTATCACACGATCACGATCACACGATCACGATCACACAATCACAATCACACAATCAAGGTCACACAATGACGATCACACCATCACCATCACACAATCACGACCACACAATCACGATCACACAATCACGATCACACAATCACGATCACACAAACACGATCACA
This sequence comes from Megachile rotundata, assembly GCF_050947335.1. Lineage (NCBI taxonomy): Eukaryota > Metazoa > Arthropoda > Insecta > Hymenoptera > Megachilidae > Megachile > Megachile rotundata. The sequence continues at coordinate 1,825,128 of NC_134993.1, forward strand.
CGATCACAATCACACAATCACAAACACACAGTCGCGATCACACGATCACGATCACACGATCACGATCACACGATCACGATCACACAATCACAATCACACAATCGTTATCACACAATCACGATCACACAATCACCATCACACAATCAAGGCCACACAATGACGATCACACAATCACCATCACACAATCACAATCACACAATCACGATCACACAATCACGATCACACAATCACGATCACACAATCACGATCACACAATCACGATCACACAATCACGATCACACAATCACGATCACACAATCACGATCACACAATCACGATCACACAATCACGATCACACAATCACGATCACACAATCACGATCACACAATCACGATCACACAATCACGATCACACAATCACGATCACACAATCACGATCACACAATCACGATCACACAATCACGATCACACAATCACGATCACACAATCACGATCACACAATCACGATCACACAATCACGATCACACAATCACGATCACACAATCACGATCACACAATCACGATCACACAATCACGATCACACAACCACGATCACACAACCACGATCACACAATCACGATCACACAATCACGATCACACAATCACGATCACACAATCACGATCACACAATCACGATCACACAATCACAATCACACAATCACAATCACACAATCACAATCACACAATCACAATCACACAATCACAATCACACAATCACAATCACACAATCACAATCACACAATCACAATCACACAATCACAATCACACAATCACAATCACACAATCACAATCACGATCACACAGTCACGAACACACCATCACGATCACACAATCAAGGTCACACAATGACGATCACACCATCACCATCACACAATCACGACCACACAATCACGATCACACAATCACGTTCACACAATCACAAACACACAGTCGCGATCACTCGATCACGATCACACAATCACGATCACACAATCACGATCACACAATCACAATCACACAATCACAATATCACAATCGCAATCACACAATCACAATATCACAATCAGACAATCACACAATCACACAATCACACAATCACACAATCACGCTCACACTATCACGATCACACAATCACGATCACACAATCACGATCACACAATCACGATCACACAATCACAATCACACAATCACACAATCACAATCACACAATCACAATCACACAATCACAATCACACAATCACAATCACACAATCACAATCACACAATCACAATCACACAATCACAATCACACAATCACAATCACAATCACGATCACACAGTCACGAACACACCATCACGATCACACAATCAAGGTCACACAATGACGATCACACAATCACCATCACACAATCACGATCAGACAATCACAATCACACAATCACGATCACACAATCACGATCACACAATCACAATCACACAATCAAGGTCACACAATGGCGATCACACCATCACCATCACACAATCACGACCACACAATCACGATCACACAATCACGATCACACAATCACGTTCACACAATCACAGACACACAGTCGCGATCACTCTCTCACGATCACACGATCACGATCACACAATCACAATCACACAATCAAGGTCTCACAATGACGATCACACCATCACCATCACACAATCACGACCACTCAATCACGATCACACAATCACGATCACACAATCGCGATCACACAATCACGTTCACACAATCACAAGCACAGAGTCGCGATCACACGATCACGATCACACAACCACGATCACACAGTCACGATCACACAATCACGATCACACAGTCACGATCACACAATCAGAGTCACACAATCACAATAACACAACCACAATCACACAATCACACAGTCACAATCCCACAATCACGACCACACAGTCACGATCACACAATCACAATCATACAATCACAATCACACAATCACATTAACACAATCAGACAATCACACAGTCACACAATCACGATCACAAAATCACGATCACACAATCACGATCACACAATCACGATCACACAATCACGATCACACAATCACGATCACACAATCACGATCACACAATCACAATCACACAATCACAATCACACAATCAAAATCACACAATCACAATCACACAATCAAGGTCACACAATGACGATCACACAATCACCATCACACAATCTCGACCACACAATCACGATCACACAATCACGTTCACACAATCACAAACACACAGTCGCGATCACTCGATCACGATCACACAATCACGATCACACAATCACGATCACTCAATCACAATCACACAATCGTTATCACACAATCGCGATCACACAATCACGATCACACAATCACAATCACACAATCACAATCACACAATCAAGGTCACACAATGACGATCACACAATCACCGTCACACAATCACGATCACACAATCACAATCACACAATCACGATCACACAATCACGATCACACAACCACGATCACACAAACACGATCACACGATCACAATCACACAATCACAAACACACAGTCGCGATCACACGATCACGATCACACGATCGCGATCACACGATCGCGATCACACGATCGCGATCACACAATCACAATCACACAATCAAGGTCACACAATGACGATCACACCATCACCATCACACAATCACGACCACACAATCACGATCACACAATCACGATCACACAATCACGATCACACAAACACGATCACTCGATCACAATCACACAATCACAAACACACAGTCGCGATCAAACGATCACGATCACTCGATCACAATCACACAATCACAAACACACAGTCGCGATCAAACGATCACGATCACACGATCACGATCACACGATCACGATCACACGATCACGATCACACAATCACAATCACACAATCGTTATCACACAATCACGATCACACAATCACCATCACACAATCAAGGCCACACAATGACGATCACACAATCACCATCACACAATCACAATCACACAATCACGATCACACAATCACGATCACACAATCACGATCACACAATCACGATCACACAATCACGATCACACAATCACGATCACACAATCACGATCACACAATCACGATCACACAATCACGATCACACAATCACGATCACACAATCACGATCACACAATCACGATCACACAATCACGATCACACAATCACGATCACACAATCACGATCACACAATCACGATCACACAATCACGATCACACAATCACAATCACACAATCACGATCACACAATCACAATCACACAATCACAATCACACAATCACAATCACACAATCACAATCACGATCACACAGTCACGAACACACCATCACGATCACACAATCAAGGTCACACAATGACGATCACACCATCACCATCACACAATCACGACCACACAATCACGTTCACACAATCACAAACACACAGTCGCGATCACTCGATCACGATCACACAATCACGATCACACAATCACGATCACACAATCACGATCACACAATCACAATCACACAATCACAATATCACAATCGCAATCACACAATCACAATATCACAATCAGACAATCACACAATCACACAATCACACGATCACACAATCACGATCACACAACCACGATCACACAATCACGATCACACAATCACGATCACACAATCACAATCACACAATCACAATCACACAATCACAATCACACAATCGCAATCACACAATCACAATCACACAATCACAATCACACAATCACAATCACACAATCAAAATCACACAATCACAATCACACAATCACAATCACACAATCACAATCACGATCACACAGTCACGAACACACCATCACGATCACACAATCAAGGTCACACAATGACGATCACACCATCACCATCACACAATCACGAACACACAATCACGATCACACAATCACAATCACACAATCACAATATCACAATCGCAATCACACAATCACAATATCACAATCAGACAATCACACAATCACGCTCACACTATCACGATCACACAATCACCATCACACAATCACGACCACTCAATCACGATCACACAATCACGATCACACAATCACAATCACACAATCACAATCACACAATCAAAATCACACAATCACAATCACACAATCAAGGTCACACAATGACGATCACACAATCACCATCACACAATCTCGACCACACAATCACGATCACACAATCACGATCACACAATCACGTTCACACAATCACAAACACACAGTCGCGATCACTCGATCACGATCACACAATCACGATCACACAATCACGATCACACAATCACGATCACTCAATCACAATCACACAATCACAAACACACAGTCGCGATCACACGATCACGATCACACGATAACGATCACACGATCACGATCACACAATCACAATCAGACAATCGTTATCACACAATCACGATCACACAATCACGATCACACAATCACAATCACACAATCACACAATCAAGGTCACACAATGACGATCACACAATCACCATCACACAATCACGATCACACAATCACAATCACACAATCACGATCACACAATCACGATCACACAATCACGATCACACAAACACGATCACACGATCACAATCACACAATCACAAACACACAGTCGCGATCACACGATCACGATCACACGATCACGATCACACGATCGCGATCACACGATCACGATCGCACGATCACGATCACACGATCACGATCACACAATCACAATCACACAATCAAGGTCACACAATGACGATCACACCATCACCATCACACAACCACGACCACACAATCACGATCACACAATCACGATCACACAATCACGATCACACAATCACGATCACACGATCACGATCACACGATCACGATCACACAATCACAATCACACAATCAAGGTCACACAATGATGATCACACAATCACCATCACACAATCACGATCACACAATCACAAACACACAGTCGCGATCACTCGATCACGATCACACAATCACGATCACACAGTCACTATCACACAATCACAATCACACAATCACAATATCACAATCGCAATCACACAATCACAATAACACAATCAGACAATCACACAATCACACAATCACACAATCACACAATCACGATCACACAATCATGATCACACAATCACGATCACACAATCACGATCACACAATGACGATCACACAATCACAATCACACAATCAAGGTCACACAATGACGATCACACAATCACCATCACACAATCACGATCACACAATCACGATCACACAATCACGATCACACAATCACGATCTCACAATCACAAACACACAGTCGCGATCACACGATCACGATCACACAATCACGATCACACAGTCACGATCACACAATCACAATCACACAATCACGATCACACAATCACAATCACAATCACGATCACACAGTCACGATCACACCATCACGATCACACGATCACCATCACACAATCACGATCACACAATCACAATCACACAATGACGATCACACCATCACCATCACACAATCACGACCACACAATCACGATCACACAATCACGATCACACAATCACGTTCACACAATAACAAACACACAGTCGCGATCGCTCGATCACGATCACACAATCATGATCACACAGTCACGATCACACAATCACAATCACACAATCACAATGTCACAATCGCAATCACACAATCACAATAACACAATCAGACAATCACACAATCACACAATCACACAATCACACAATCACACAATCACGATAACACAATCATGATCACACAATCACGATCACACAATCACGATCACACAATCACGATCACACAATCACGATCACACAATCACGATCACTCAATCACAATCACACAATCACGACCACTCAATCACAATCACACAATCACAAACACACAGTCGCGATCACTCGATCACGATCACAAAGTCACGATCACACAATCACGATCACACGATCACGATCACACAATCGTTATCACACAATCACGATCACACAATCACCATCACACAATCAAGGCCACACAATGACGATCACACAATCACCATCACACAATCACAATCACACAATCACAATCACACAATCACACTGTCACAATCCCACAATCACGATCACATAATCACGATCACACAGTCACGATCACACGATCACGATCACACAATAACAATCACACAATCACAATCACACAATCACGAGCACACAATCACGATCACACAATCACGATCACACAATCACGATCACACAATCACGATCACACAATCACGATCACACAATCACGACCACTCAATCACGATCACACAATCACGATCACACAATCACAATCACACAATCACAATCACACAATCAAAATCACACAATCACAATCACACAATCAAGGTCACACAATGACGATCACACAATCACCATCACACAATCTCGACCACACAATCACGATCACACAATCACGATCACACAATCACGTTCACACAATCACAAACACACAGTCGCGATCACTCGATCACGATCACACAATCACGTTCACACAATCACGATCACACAATCACGATCACTCAATCACAATCACACAATCACAAACACACAGTCGCGATCACACGATCACGATCACACGATAACGATCACACGATCACGATCACACAATCACAATCAGACAATCGTTATCACACAATCACGATCACACAATCACGATCACACAATCACAATCACACAATCACACAATCAAGGTCACACAATGACGATCACACAATCACCATCACACAATCACGATCACACAATCACAATCACACAATCACGATCACACAATCACGATCACACAATCACGATCACACAAACACGATCACACGATCACAATCACACAATCACAAACACACAGTCGCGATCACACTATCACGATCACACGATCACGATCACACGATCGCGATCACACGATCACGATCGCACGATCACGATCACACGATCACGATCACACAATCACAATCACACAATCAAGGTCACACAATGACGATCACACCATCACCATCACACAACCACGACCACACAATCACGATCACACAATCACGATCACACAATCACGATCACACAATCACGATCACACGATCACGATCACACGATCACGATCACACAATCACAATCACACAATCAAGGTCACACAATGATGATCACACAATCACCATCACACAATCACGATCACACAATCACAAACACACAGTCGCGATCACTCGATCACGATCACACAATCACGATCACACAGTCACTATCACACAATCACAATCACACAATCACAATATCACAATCGCAATCACACAATCACAATAACACAATCAGACAATCACACAATCACACAATCACACAATCACACAATCACGATCACACAATCATGATCACACAATCACGATCACACAATCACGATCACACAATGACGATCACACAATCACAATCACACAATCAAGGTCACACAATGACGATCACACAATCACCATCACACAATCACGATCACACAATCACGATCACACAATCACGATCACACAATCACAAACACACAGTCGCGATCACACGATCACGATCACACAATCACGATCACACAGTCACGATCACACAATCACAATCACACAATCACGATCACACAATCACAATCACAATCACGATCACACAGTCACGATCACACCATCACGATCACACGATCACCATCACACAATCACGATCACACAATCACAATCACACAATGACGATCACACCATCACCATCACACAATCACGACCACACAATCACGATCACACAATCACGATCACACAATCACGTTTACACAATAACAAACACACAGTCGCGATCGCTCGATCACGATCACACAATCATGATCACACAGTCACGATCACACAATCACAATCACACAATCACAATGTCACAATCGCAATCACACAATCACAATAACACAATCAGACAATCACACAATCACACAATCACACAATCACACAATCACACAATCACGATAACACAATCATGATCACACAATCACGATCACACAATCACGATCACACAATCACGATCACACAATCACGATCACACAATCACGATCACACAATCACCATCACACAATCACGATCACTCAATCACAATCACACAATCACGACCACTCAATCACAATCACACAATCACAAACACACAGTCGCGATCACTCGATCACGATCACAAAGTCACGATCACACAATCACGATCACACGATCACGATCACACAATCGTTATCACACAATCACGATCACACAATCACCATCACACAATCAAGGCCACACAATGACGATCACACAATCACCATCACACAATCACAATCACACAATCACAATCACACAATCACACTGTCACAATCCCACAATCACGATCACATAATCACGATCACACAGTCACGATCACACGATCACGATCACACAATAACAATCACACAATCACAATCACACAATCACGAGCACACAATCACGATCACACAATCACGATCACACAATCACGATCACACAATCACGATCACACAATCACGATCACACAATCACGATCACACAATCACGATCACACAATCACGATCACACAATCACGATCACACAATCACGACCACACAATCACGATCACACAACCACGATCACACAATCACGATCACACAATCACGATCACACAATCACGATCACACAATCACAATCACACAATCACAATCACACAATCACACAATCACAATCACACAATCACAATCACACAATCACAATCACACAATCACAATCACACAATCACAATCACACAATCACAATCACACAATCACAATCACACAATCACAATCACACAATCACAATCACAATCACGATCACACAGTCACGAACACACCATCACGATCACACAATCAAGGTCACACAATGACGATCACACAATCACCATCACACAATCACGATCAGACAATCACAATCACACAATCACGATCACACAATCACGATCACACAATCACAATCACACAATCAAGGTCACACAATGACGATCACACCATCACCATCACACAATCACGACCACACAATCACGATCACACAATCACGATCACACAATCACGTTCACACAATCACAAACACACAGTCGCGATCACTCGATCACGATCACACGATCACGATCACACAATCACAATCACACAATCAAGGTCTCACAATGACGATCACACCATCACCATCACACAATCACGACCACTCAATCACGATCACACAATCACGATCACACAATCGCGATCACACAATCACGTTCACACAATCACAAGCACAGAGTCGCGATCACACGATCACGATCACACAACCACGATCACACAGTCACGATCACACAATCACGATCACACAGTCACCATCACACAATCAGAGTCACACAATCACAATCACACAACCACAATCACACAATCACACAGTCACAATCCCACAATCACGACCACACAGTCACGATCACACAATCACAATCATACAATCACAATCACACAATCACATTAACACAATCAGACAATCACACAGTCACACAATCACGATCACACAATCACGATCACACAATCACGATCACACAATCACGATCACACAATCACGATCACACAATCACGATCACACAATCACGATCACACAATCACGATCACACAATCACGATCACACAATCACAATCACACAATCAAAATCACACAATCAAAATCACACAATCACAATCACACAATCAAGGTCACACAATGACGATCACACAATCACCATCACACAATCTCGACCACACAATCACGATCACACAATCACGTTCACACAATCACAAACACACAGTCGCGATCACTCGATCACGATCACACAATCACGATCACACAATCACGATCACTCAATCACAATCACACAATCGTTATCACACAATCACGATCACACAATCACGATCACACAATCACAATCACACAATCACAATCACACAATCAAGGTCACACAATGACGACCACACAATCACCATCACACAATCACGATCACACAATCACAATCACACAATCACGATCACACAATCACGATCACACAATCACGATCACACAATCACGATCACACAAACACGATCACACGATCACAATCACACAATCACAAACACACAGTCGCGATCACACGATCACGATCACACGATCACGATCACACGATCGCGATCACACGATCGCGATCACACGATCACGATCACACAATCACAATCACACAATCAAGGTCACACAATGACGATCACACCATCACCATCACACAATCACGACCACACAATCACGATCACACAATCACGATCACACAATCACGATCACACAAACACGATCACACGATCACAATCACACAATCACAAACACACAGTCGCGATCACACGATCACGACCACACGATCACGATCACACAATCACAATCACACAATCAAGGTCACACAATGACGATCACACAATCACCATCACACAATCTCGACCACACAATCACGATCACACAATCACGTTCACACAATCACAAACACACAGTCGCGATCACTCGATCACGATCACACAATCACGGTCACACAATCACGATCACTCAATCACAATCACACAATCGTTATCACACAATCACGATCACACAATCACGATCACACAATCACAATCACACAATCACAATCACACAATCAAGGTCACACAATGACGATCACACAATCACCATCACACAATCACGATCACACAATCACAATCACACAATCACGATCACACAATCACGATCACACAACCACGATCACACAACCACGATCACACAATCACGATCACACAATCACGATCACACAATCACGATCACACAATCACGATCACACAATCACGATCACACAACCACGATCACACAACCACGATCACACAATCACGATCACACAATCACGATCACACAATCACGTTCACACAATCACAAACACACAGTCGCGATCACTCGATCACGATCACACAATCACGATCACACAATCACGATCACTCAATCACAATCACACAATCGTTATCACACAATCACGATCACACAATCACGATCACACAATCACAATCACACAATCACAATCACACAATCAAGGTCACACAATGACGATCACACAATCACCATCACACAATCACGATCACACAATCACAATCACACAATCACGATCACACAATCACGATCACACAATCACGATCACACAAACACGATCACACGATCACAATCACACAATCACAAACACACAGTCGCGATCACACGATCACGATCACACGATCACGATCACACGATCGCGATCACACGACCGCGATCACACGATCACGATCACACGATCACGATCACACAATCACAATCACACAATCAAGGTCACACAATGACGATCACACCATCACCATCACACAATCACGACCACACAATCACGATCACACAATCACGATCACACAATCACGATCACACAAACACGATCACACGATCACAATCACACAATCACAAACACACAGTCGCGATCACACGATCACGATCACACGATCACGATCACACGATCACGATCACACAATCACAATCACACAATCGTTATCACACAATCACGATCACACAATCACCATCACACAATCAAGGCCACACAATGACGATCACACAATCACCATCACACAATCACAATCACACAATCACGATCACACAATCACGATCACACAATCACGATCACACAATCACGATCACACAATCACGATCACACAATCACGATCACACAATCACGATCACACAATCACGATCACACAATCACGATCACACAATCACGATCACACAATCACGATCACACAATCACGATCACACAATCACGATCACACAATCACGATCACACAATCACGATCACACAATCACGATCACACAATCACGATCACACAATCACGATCACACAATCACGATCACACAATCACGATCACACAATCACGATCACACAATCACGATCACACAACCACGATCACACAACCACGGTCACACAACCACGATCACACAATCACGATCACACAATCACGATCACACAATCACGATCACACAATCACGATCACACAATCACGATCACACAATCACGATCACACAATCACGATCACACAATCACAATCACACAATCACAATCACGCAATCACAATCACACAATCACAATCACACAATCACAATCACACAATCACAATCACACAATCACAATCACGATCACACAGTCACGAACACACCATCACGATCACACAATCAAGGTCACACAATGACGATCACACCATCACCATCACACAATCACGACCACACAATCACGATCATACAATCACGTTCACACAATCACAAACACACAGTCGCGATCACTCGATCACGATCACACAATCACGATCACACAATCACGATCACACAATCACGATCACACAATCACGATCACACAATCACCATCACACAATCACCATCACACAATCACAATCACACAATCAAGGTCACACAATGACGATCACACAATCACCATCACACAATCACGACCACTCAATCACGATCACACAATCACGATCACACAATCACGATCACACAATCACGTTCACACAATCACAAACACAGAGTCGCGATCACACGATCACGATCACACAATCACAATCACACACTCAACGCCACACAATGACGATCACACAATCACCATCCGCCCTCTCGACCACACAATCACGATCACACAATCACGATCACACAATCACGATCACACAATCACGATCACACAATCACAATCACACAACCAAGGTCACACAATGACGATCACACAATGACCATCACACAATCACGATCACACAATCACGATCACACAATCACAAACACACAGTCGCGATCACACGATCACGATCACACAATCACGATCACACAGTCACGATCACACAATCACAATCACACAATCACGATCACACAATCACAATCACAATCACGATCACACAGTCACGATCACACCATCACGATCACACGATCACCATCACACAATCACGATCACACAATCACAATCACACAATGACGATCACACCATCACCATCACACAATCACGACCACACAATCACGATCACACAATCACGAACACACAATCACGATCATACAATCACGTTCACACAATAACAAACACACAGTCGCGATCACTCGATCACGATCACACGATCACGATCACATAATCACGATCACACAATCACGATCACACAATCACGATCACACAATCACGATCACACTATCACGATCACACAATAACAGTCACACAATCACAATCACACAATCACAATCACAATCACGATCACACAGTCACGATCACACAATCACGATCACACGATCACGATCACACAATCACAATCACACAATCGTTATCACACAATCACGATCACACAATCACCATCACACAATCAAGGCCACACAATGACGATCACACAATCACCATCACACAATCACAATCACACAATCACGATCACACAATCACGATCACACAATCACGATCACACAATCACGATCACACAAACACGGTCACACGATCACAATCACACAATCACAAACACACAGTCGCGATCACACGATCACGATCACACGATCACGATCACACGATCACGATCACACAATCACAATCAGACAATCGTTATCACACAATCACGATCACACAATCACGATCACACAATCACAATCACACAATCACAATCACACAATCAAGGTCACACAATGACGATCACACAATCACCATCACACAATCACGATCACACAATCACAATCACACAATCACGATCACACAATCACCATCACACAATCACAAACACACAGTCGCGATCACTCGATCACGATCACACAAACACGATCACACAGTCACTATCACACAATCACAATCACACAATCACAATATCACAATCGCAATCACACAATCACAATAACACAATCAGACAATCACACAATCACACAATCACACAATCACACAATCACGATCACACAATCATGATCACACAATCACGATCACACAATCACGATCACACAATCACGATCACACAATCACAATCACACAATCAAGGTCACACAATCACACTCACACAATGACGATCACACCATCACCATCACACAATCACGACCACACAATCACGATCACACAATCACGATCACACAATCACGTTCACACAATAACAAACACACAGTCGCGATCACTCGATCACGATCACACAATCATGATCACACAGTCACGATCACACAATCACAATCACACAATCACAATGTCACAATCGCAATCACACAATCACAATAACACAATCAGACAATCACACAATCACACAATCACACAATCACGATCACACAATCATGATCACACAATCACGATCACACAATCACGATCACACAATCACGATCACACAATCACGATCACACAATCACCATCACACAATCACGATCACTCAATCACAATCACACAATCACGATCACTCAATCACAATCACACAATCACAAACACACAGTCGCGATCACACGATCACGATCACACGATCACGATCACACGATCACGATCACACAATCACAATCACACAATCAACGCCACACAATGACGATCACACAATCACCATCACACAATCTCGACAACACAATCACGATGGCACAATCACGATCACACAATCACGTTCACACAATCACAAACACACAGTCCCGACCACTCGATCACGATCACACAATCACGATCACACAGTCACGATCACACAATCACAATCACACAATCACAATATCACAATCGCAATCACACAATCACAATAACACAATCAGACAATCACACAATCACACAATCACACAATCACACAATCACGATCACACAATCATGATCACACAATAACGATCACACAATCACGATCACACAATCACGATCACACAATCACGATCACACAATCACCATCACACAATCACCATCACACCATCACAATCACACAATCAAGGTCACACAATGACGATCACACAATCTCCATCACACAATCACGACCACTCAATCACGATCACACAATCACGTTCACACAATCACAAACACAGAGTCGCGATCACACGATCACGATCACACAATCACCATCACACAATCACGATCACTCAATCACAATCACACAATCACGATCACTCAATCACAATCACACAATCACAAACACACAGTCGCGATCACACGATCACGATCACACGATCACGATCACACGATCACGATCACACAATCACAATCACACAATCAACGCCACACAATGACGATCACACAATCACCATCACACAATCTCGACAACACAATCACGATCACACAATCACGATCACACAATCACGTTCACACAATCACAAACACACAGTCCCGACCACTCGATCACGATCACACAATCACGATCACACAGTCACGATCACACAATCACAATCACACAATCACAATATCACAATCGCAATCACACAATCACAATAACACAATCAGACAATCACACAGTCACACAATCACACAATCACACAATCACACAATCACGATCACACAATCATGATCACACAATCACGATCACACAATCACGATCACACAATCACGATCACACAATCACGATCACACAATCACCATCACACAATCACCATCACACAATCACAATCACACAATCAAGGTCACACAATGACGATCACACAATCTCCATCACACAATCACGACCACTCAATCACGATCACACAATCACGTTCACACAATCACAAACACAGAGTCGCGATCACACAACCACAATCACACAATCACAGTCACAATCCCACAATCACGATCACACAATCACGACCACACAGTCACGATCACACAATCACAATCATACAATCACAATCACACAATCACATTAACACAATCAGACAATCACACAGTCACACAATCACGATCACACAATCACGATCACACAATCACGATCACACAATCACGATCACACAATCACGATCACACAATCACGATCACACAATCACGATCACACAGTCACAATCACACAATCACAATCACACAATCAAAATCACACAATCACAATCACACCATCAAGGTCACACAATGACGATCACACAATCACCATCCCACAATCACGATCACACAATCACAATCACACAATCACGATCACACAATCACGATCACTCAATCACAATCACACAATCACAAACACACAGTCGCGATCACACGATCACGATCACACGACCACGATCACACGATCACGATCACACAATCACAATCACACAATCAAGGCCACACAATGGCGATCACACAATCACCATCACACAATCTCGACCACACAATCACGATCACACAATCACGATCACACAATCACGTTCACACAATCACAAACACACAGCCGCGATCACTCGATCACGATCACACAATCACGATCACACAGTCACGATCACACAACCACGATCACACAATCACGATCACACAATCACGATCACACAATCACGATCACACAATCACAATCACACAATCACAATCACACAATCACACAATCACAATCACACAATCACAATCACACAATCACAATCACACAATCAGACAATCACAATCACACAATCACAATCACACAACCACAATCACACAATCACAATCACAATCACGATCACACAGTCACGAACACACCATCACGATCACACAATCAAGGTCACACTATGACGACCACACAATCACCATCACACAATCACGATCAGACAATCACAATCACACAATCACGATCACACAATGACGATCACACAATCACAATCACACAATCAAGGTCACACAATGACGATCACACCATCACCATCACACAATCACGACCACACAATCGCGATCACACAATCACGATCACACAATCACGTTCACACAATCACAAACACACAGTCGCGATCACTCGATCACGATCACACGATCACGATCACACAATCACAATCACACAATCAAGGTCACACAATGACGATCACACCATCACCATCACACAATCACGACCACTCAATCACGATCACACAATCACGATCACACAATCACGATCACACAATCACGTTCACACAATCACAAACACAGAGTCGCGATCACACGATCACGATCACACAACCACGATCACATAGTCACGATCACACAATCACGATCACACAGTCACGATCACACAATCAGAGTCACACAATCACAATCACACAACCACAATCACACAATCACACAGTCACAATCCCAGAATCACGACCACACAGTCACGATCACACAATCACAATCATACTATCACAATCACACAATCACATTAACACAATCAGACAATCACACAGTCACACAATCACGATCACACAATCACGATCACACAATCACGATCACACAATCACGATCACACAATCACGATCACACAATCACGATCACACAATCACGATCACACAATCACGATCACACAATCACAATCACACAATCACAATCACGCAATCAAAATCACACAATCACAATCACACAATCAAGGTCACACAATGACGATCACACAATCACCATCACACAATCTCGACCACACAATCACGATCACACAATCACGTTCACACAATCACAAACACACAGTCGCGATCACTCGATCACGATCACACAATCACGATCACACAATCACGGTCACTCAATCACAATCACACAATCGTTATCACACAATCACGATCACACAATCACGATCACACAATCACAATCACACAATCACAATCACACAATCAAGGTCACACAATGACGATCACACAATCACCATCACACAATCACGATCACTCAATCACAATCACACAATCACAAACACACAGTCGCGATCACACGATCACGATCACACAATCACAGTCACACAATCACAATCACACAATCACAATCACAATCACGATCACAAAGTCACGATCACACAATCACGATCACACGATCACGATCACACAATCACAATCACACAATCGTTATCACACAATCACGATCACACAATCACCATCACACAATCAAGGCCACACAATGACGATCACACAATCACCATCACACAATCACAATCACACAATCACAATGTCACAATCCCACAATCACGATCACATAATCACGATCACACAGTCACGATCACACGATCACGATCACACAATAACAATCACACAATCACAATCACACAATCACGATCACACAATCACGATCACACAATCACGATCACACAATCACGATCACACAATCACAATCACACAATCACAATCACACAATCACAATCACACAATCACAATCACACAATCACAATCACACAATCACAATCACGATCACACAGTCACGAACACACCATCACGATCACACAATCAAGGTCACACAATGACGATCACACCATCACCATCACACAATCACGACCACACAATCACGATCACACAATCACGTTCACACAATCACAAACACACAGTCGCGATCACTCGATCACGATCACACAATCACGATCACACAATCACGATCACACAATCACAATCACACAATCACAATATCACAATCGCAATCACACAATCACAATATCACAATCAGACAATCACACAATCACACAATCACACAATCACACAATCACGCTCACACTATCACGATCACACAATCACGATCACACAATCACGATCACACAATCACGATCACACAATCACGATCACACAATCACGATCACACAATCACGATCACACAATCACCATCACACAATCACCATCACACAATCACAATCACACAATCAAGGTCACACAATGACGATCACACAATCACCATCACACAATCACGACCACTCAATCACGATCACACAATCACGATCACACAATCACGATCACACAATCACGTTCACACAATCACAAACACAGAGTCGCGATCACACGATCACGATCACACAATCACAATCACACAGTCAACGCCACACAATGACGATCACACAATCACCATCACACAATCTCGACCACACAATCACGATCACACAATCACGATCACACAATCACGATCACACAATCACGATCACACAATCACGATCACACAATCACAATCACACAATCAAGGTCACACAATGACGATCACACAATCACGATCACACAATCACGATCACACAATCCCGATCACACAATCACGATCACACAATCACAAACACACAGTCGCGATCACACGATCACGATCACACAATCACGATCACACAGTCACGATCACACAATCACAATCACACAATCACGATCACACAATCACAATCACAATCACGATCACACAGTCACGATCACACCATCACGATCACACGATCACCATCACACAATCACGATCACACAATCACAATCACACAATGACGATCACACCATGACCATCACACAATCACAACCACACAATCACGATCACACAATCACGATCACACAATCACGATCATACAATCACGTTCACACAATAACAAACACACAGTCGCGATCACTCGATCACGATCACACAATCAAGATCACATAATCACGATCACACAATCACGATCACACAATCACGATCACACAATCACGATCACACTATCACGATCACACAATCACAGTCACACAATCACAATCACACAATCACAATCACAATCACGATCACACAGTCACGATCACACAATCACGATCACACGATCACGATCACACAATCACAATCACACAATCGTTATCACACAATCACGATCACACAATCACCATCACACAATCAAGGCCACACAATGACGATCACACAATCACCATCACACAATCACAATCACACAATCACGATCACACAATCACGATCACACAATCACGATCACACAATCACAATCACACAATCACGATCACACAATCACAATCACACAATCACAATCACACAATCACAATCACACAATCACAATCACACAATCACAATCACACAATCACAATCACACAATCACAATCACGATCACACAGTCACGAACACACCATCACGATCACACAATCAAGGTCACACAATGACGATCACACCATCACCATCACACAATCACGACCACACAATCACGATCACACAATCACGATCACACAATCACGATCACACAATCACGTTCACACAATCACAAACACACAGTCGCGATCACTCGATCACGATCACACAATCACGATCACACAATCACGAACACACAATCACGATCACACAATCACAATCACACAATCACAATATCACAATCGCAATCACACAATCACAATATCACAATCAGACAATCACACAATCACGCTCACACTATCACGATCACACAATCACGACCACACAATCACGATCACACAATCACGATCACACAATCACCATCACACAATCACAATCACACAACCACAATCACACAATCACAATCACAATCACGATCACACAGTCACGAACACACCATCACGATCACACAATCAAGGTCACACTATGACGACCACACAATCACCATCACACAATCACGATCAGACAATCACAATCACACAATCACGATCACACAATGACGATCACACAATCACAATCACACAATCAAGGTCACACAATGACGATCACACCATCACCATCACACAATCACGACCACACAATCGCGATCACACAATCACGATCACACAATCACGTTCACACAATCACAAACACACAGTCGCGATCACTCGATCACGATCACACGATCACGATCACACAATCACAATCACACAATCAAGGTCACACAATGACGATCACACCATCACCATCACACAATCACGACCACTCAATCACGATCACACAATCACGATCACACAATCACGATCACACAATCACGTTCACACAATCACAAACACAGAGTCGCGATCACACGATCACGATCACACAACCACGATCACATAGTCACGATCACACAATCACGATCACACAGTCACGATCACACAATCAGAGTCACACAATCACAATCACACAACCACAATCACACAATCACACAGTCACAATCCCAGAATCACGACCACACAGTCACGATCACACAATCACAATCATACTATCACAATCACACAATCACATTAACACAATCAGACAATCACACAGTCACACAATCACGATCACACAATCACGATCACACAATCACGATCACACAATCACGATCACACAATCACGATCACACAATCACGATCACACAATCACGATCACACAATCACGATCACACAACCACAATCACACAATCACAATCACGCAATCAAAATCACACAATCACAATCACACAATCAAGGTCACACAATGACGATCACACAATCACCATCACACAATCTCGACCACACAATCACGATCACACAATCACGTTCACACAATCACAAACACACAGTCGCGATCACTCGATCACGATCACACAATCACGATCACACAATCACGGTCACTCAATCACAATCACACAATCGTTATCACACAATCACGATCACACAATCACGATCACACAATCACAATCACACAATCACAATCACACAATCAAGGTCACACAATGACGATCACACAATCACCATCACACAATCACGATCACTCAATCACAATCACACAATCACAAACACACAGTCGCGATCACACGATCACGATCACACAATCACAGTCACACAATCACAATCACACAATCACAATCACAATCACGATCACAAAGTCACGATCACACAATCACGATCACACGATCACGATCACACAATCACAATCACACAATCGTTATCACACAATCACGATCACACAATCACCATCACACAATCAAGGCCACACAATGACGATCACACAATCACCATCACACAATCACAATCACACAATCACACTGTCACAATCCCACAATCACGATCACATAATCACGATCACACAGTCACGATCACACGATCACGATCACACAATAACAATCACACAATCACAATCACACAATCACGAGCACGCAATCACGATCACACAATCACGATCACACAATCACGATCACACAACCACGATCACACAACCACGATCACACAATCACGATCACACAATCACGATCACACAATCACGATCACACAATCACGATCACACAATCACGATCACACAATCACAATCACACAATCACAATCACACAATCACAATCACACAATCACGATCACACAATCACAATCACACAATCACAATCACACAATCACGTTCACACAATCACAAACACAGAGTCGCGATCACACGATCACGATCACACAATCACAATCACACAGTCAACGCCACACAATGACGATCACACAATCACCATCACACAATCTCGACCACACAATCACGATCCCACAATCACGATCACACAATCACGATCACACAATCACGATCACACAATGACGATCACACCATCACCATCACACAATCACGACCACACAATCACGATCACACAATCACGATCACACAATCACGATCATACAATCACGTTCACACAATAACAAACACACAGTCGCGATCACTCGATCACGATCACACGATCACGATCACATAATCACGATCACACAATCACGATCACACAATCACAATCACAATCACGATCACACAGTCACGATCACACAATCACGATCACACGATCACGATCACACAATCACAATCACACAATCGTTATCACACAATCACGATCACACAATCACCATCACACAATCAAGGCCACACAATGACGATCACACAATCACCATCACACAATCACAATCACACAATCACGATCACACAATCACGATCACACAATCACGATCACACAATCACGATCACACAATCACGATCACACAATCGCGATCACACAATCGCGATCACACAATCGCGATCACACAATCGCGATCACACAATCGCGATCACACAATCGCGATCACACAATCACGATCACACAATCACGATCACACAATCACGATCATACAATCACGTTCACACAATAACAAACACACAGTCGCGATCACTCGATCACGATCACACGATCACGATCACATAATCACGATCACACAATCACGATCACACAATCACGATCACACAATCACGATCACACTATCACGATCACACAATAACAGTCACACAATCACAATCACACAATCACAATCACAATCACGATCACACAGTCACGATCACACAATCACGATCACACGATCACGATCACACAATCACAATCACACAATCGTTATCACACAATCACGATCACACAATCACCATCACACAATCAAGGCCACACAATGACGATCACACAATCACCATCACACAATCACAATCACACAATCACGATCACACAATCACGATCACACAATCACGATCACACAATCACGATCACACAATCACGATCACACAATCGCGATCACACAATCGCGATCACACAATCGCGATCACACAATCGCGATCACACAATCGCGATCACACAATCGCGATCACACAATCACGATCACACAATCACGATCACACAATCACGATCACACAATCACGATCACACAATCACGATCACACAATCACGATCACACAATCACGATCACACAACCACGATCACACAATCACGATCACACAATCACGATCACACAATCACAATCACACAATCACCATCACACAATCGCAATCACACAATCGCAATCACACAATCACAATCACACAATCACAATCACACAATCACTATCACACAATCACAATCACACAATCACAATCACACAATCACAATCACACAATCACAATCACACAATCACAATCACACAATCACAATCACACAATCACAATCACACAATCAAAATCACACAATCACAATCACACAATCAAGGTCACACAATGACGATCACACAATCACCATCACACAATCTCGACCACACAATCACGATCACACAATCACGATCACACAATCACGTTCACACAATCACAAACACACAGTCGCGATCACTCGATCACGATCACACAATCACGATCACACAATCACGATCACTCAATCACAATCACACAATCACAAACACACAGTCGCGATCACACGATCACGATCACACGATCACGATCACACAATCACAGTCACACAATCACAATCACACAATCACAATCACAATCACGATCACAAAGTCACGATCACACAATCACGATCACACGATCACGATCACACAATCACAATCACACAATCGTTATCACACAATCACGATCACACAATCACCATCACACAATCAAGGCCACACAATGACGATCACACAATCACCATCACACAATCTCGACAACACAATCACGATCACACAATCACGATCACACAACCACGTTCACACAATCACAAACACACAGTCCCGACCACTCGATCACGATCACACAATCACGATCACACAGTCACGATCACACAATCACAATCACACAATCACAATATCACAATCGCAATCACACAATCACAATAACACAATCAGACAATCACACAGTCACACAATCACACAATCACACAATCACACAATCACGATCACACAATCATGATCACACAATCACGATCACACAATCACGATCACACAATCACGATCACACAATCACGATCACACAATCACCATCACACAATCACCATCACACAATCACAATCACACAATCAAGGTCACACAATGACGATCACACAATCTCCATCACACAATCACGACCACTCAATCACGATCACACAATCACGTTCACACAATCACAAACACAGAGTCGCGATCACACAACCACAATCACACAATCACAGTCACAATCCCACAATCACGATCACACAATCACGACCACACAGTCACGATCACACAATCACAATCATACAATCACAATCACACAATCACATTAACACAATCAGACAATCACACAGTCACACAATCACGATCACACAATCACGATCACACAATCACGATCACACAATCACGATCACACAATCACGATCACACAATCACGATCACACAATCACGATCACACAGTCACAATCACACAATCACAATCACACAATCAAAATCACACAATCACAATCACACCATCAAGGTCACACAATGACGATCACACAATCACCATCCCACAATCACGATCACACAATCACAATCACACAATCACGATCACACAATCACGATCACTCAATCACAATCACACAATCACAAACACACAGTCGCGATCACACGATCACGATCACACGACCACGATCACACGATCACGATCACACAATCACAATCACACAATCAAGGCCACACAATGGCGATCACACAATCACCATCACACAATCTCGACCACACAATCACGATCACACAATCACGATCACACAATCACGTTCACACAATCACAAACACACAGCCGCGATCACTCGATCACGATCACACAATCACGATCACACAGTCACGATCACACAACCACGATCACACAATCACGATCACACAATCACGATCACACAATCACGATCACACAATCACAATCACACAATCACAATCACACAATCACACAATCACAATCACACAATCACAATCACACAATCACAATCACACAATCAGACAATCACAATCACACAATCACAATCACACAACCACAATCACACAATCACAATCACAATCACGATCACACAGTCACGAACACACCATCACGATCACACAATCAAGGTCACACTATGACGACCACACAATCACCATCACACAATCACGATCAGACAATCACAATCACACAATCACGATCACACAATGACGATCACACAATCACAATCACACAATCAAGGTCACACAATGACGATCACACCATCACCATCACACAATCACGACCACACAATCGCGATCACACAATCACGATCACACAATCACGTTCACACAATCACAAACACACAGTCGCGATCACTCGATCACAATCACGCAATCAAAATCACACAATCACAATCACACAATCAAGGTCACACAATGACGATCACACAATCACCATCACACAATCTCGACCACACAATCACGATCACACAATCACGTTCACACAATCACAAACACACAGTCGCGATCACTCGATCACGATCACACAATCACGATCACACAATCACGGTCACTCAATCACAATCACACAATCGTTATCACACAATCACGATCACACAATCACGATCACACAATCACAATCACACAATCACAATCACACAATCAAGGTCACACAATGACGATCACACAATCACCATCACACAATCATGATCACTCAATCACAATCACACAATCACAAACACACAGTCGCGATCACACGATCACGATCACACAATCACAGTCACACAATCACAATCACACAATCACAATCACAATCACGATCACAAAGTCACGATCACACAATCACGATCACACGATCACGATCACACAATCACAATCACACAATCGTTATCACACAATCACGATCACACAATCACCATCACACAATCAAGGCCACACAATGACGATCACACAATCACCATCACACAATCACAATCACACAATCACACTGTCACAATCCCACAATCACGATCACATAATCACGATCACACAGTCACGATCACACGATCACGATCACACAATAACAATCACACAATCACAATCACACAATCACGATCACACAATCACGATCACACAATCACGATCACACAATCACGATCACACAATCACAATCACACAATCACAATCACACAATCACAATCACACAATCACAATCACACAATCACAATCACGATCACACAGTCACGAACACACCATCACGATCACACAATCAAGGTCACACAATGACGATCACACCATCACCATCACACAATCACGACCACACAATCACGATCACACAATCACGTTCACACAATCACAAACACACAGTCGCGATCACTCGATCACGATCACACAATCACGATCACACAATCACGATCACACAATCACAATCACACAATCACAATATCACAATCGCAATCACACAATCACAATATCACAATCAGACAATCACACAATCACACAATCACACAATCACACAATCACGCTCACACTATCACGATCACACAATCACGATCACACAATCACGATCACACAATCACGATCACACAATCACGATCACACAATCACGATCACACAATCACGATCACACAATCACCATCACACAATCACCATCACACAATCACAATCACACAATCAAGGTCACACAATGACGATCACACAATCACCATCACACAATCACGACCACTCAATCACGATCACACAATCACGATCACACAATCACGATCACACAATCACGTTCACACAATCACAAACACAGAGTCGCGATCACACGATCACGATCACACAATCACAATCACACAGTCAACGCCACACAATGACGATCACACAATCACCATCACACAATCTCGACCACACAATCACGATCACACAATCACGATCACACAATCACGATCACACAATCACGATCACACAATCACGATCACACAATCACAATCACACAATCAAGGTCACACAATGACGATCACACAATCACGATCACACAATCACGATCACACAATCACGATCACACAATCACGATCACACAATCACAAACACACAGTCGCGATCACACGATCACGATCACACAATCACGATCACACAGTCACGATCACACAATCACAATCACACAATCACGATCACACAATCACAATCACAATCACGATCACACAGTCACGATCACACCATCACGATCACACGATCACCATCACACAATCACGATCACACAATCACAATCACACAATGACGATCACACCATGACCATCACACAATCACAACCACACAATCACGATCACACAATCACGATCACACAATCACGATCATACAATCACGTTCACACAATAACAAACACACAGTCGCGATCACTCGATCACGATCACACAATCAAGATCACATAATCACGATCACACAATCACGATCACACAATCACGATCACACAATCACGATCACACTATCACGATCACACAATCACAGTCACACAATCACAATCACACAATCACAATCACAATCACGATCACACAGTCACGATCACACAATCACGATCACACGATCACGATCACACAATCACAATCACACAATCGTTATCACACAATCACGATCACACAATCACCATCACACAATCAAGGCCACACAATGACGATCACACAATCACCATCACACAATCACAATCACACAATCACGATCACACAATCACGATCACACAATCACGATCACACAATCACAATCACACAATCACGATCACACAATCACAATCACACAATCACAATCACACAATCACAATCACACAATCACAATCACACAATCACAATCACACAATCACAATCACACAATCACAATCACGATCACACAGTCACGAACACACCATCACGATCACACAATCAAGGTCACACAATGACGATCACACCATCACCATCACACAATCACGACCACACAATCACGATCACACAATCACGATCACACAATCACGATCACACAATCACGTTCACACAATCACAAACACACAGTCGCGATCACTCGATCACGATCACACAATCACGATCACACAATCACGAACACACAATCACGATCACACAATCACAATCACACAATCACAATATCACAATCGCAATCACACAATCACAATATCACAATCAGACAATCACACAATCACGCTCACACTATCACGATCACACAATCACGATCACACAATCACGATCACACAATCACGATCACACAATCACCATCACACAATCACAATCACACAACCACAATCACACAATCACAATCACAATCACGATCACACAGTCACGAACACACCATCACGATCACACAATCAAGGTCACACTATGACGACCACACAATCACCATCACACAATCACGATCAGACAATCACAATCACACAATCACGATCACACAATGACGATCACACAATCACAATCACACAATCAAGGTCACACAATGACGATCACACCATCACCATCACACAATCACGACCACACAATCGCGATCACACAATCACGATCACACAATCACGTTCACACAATCACAAACACACAGTCGCGATCACTCGATCACGATCACACGATCACGATCACACAATCACAATCACACAATCAAGGTCACACAATGACGATCACACCATCACCATCACACAATCACGACCACTCAATCACGATCACACAATCACGATCACACAATCACGATCACACAATCACGTTCACACAATCACAAACACAGAGTCGCGATCACACGATCACGATCACACAACCACGATCACATAGTCACGATCACACAATCACGATCACACAGTCACGATCACACAATCAGAGTCACACAATCACAATCACACAACCACAATCACACAATCACACAGTCACAATCCCAGAATCACGACCACACAGTCACGATCACACAATCACAATCATACTATCACAATCACACAATCACATTAACACAATCAGACAATCACACAGTCACACAATCACGATCACACAATCACGATCACACAATCACGATCACACAATCACGATCACACAATCACGATCACACAATCACGATCACACAATCACGATCACACAATCACGATCACACAACCACAATCACACAATCACAATCACGCAATCAAAATCACACAATCACAATCACACAATCAAGGTCACACAATGACGATCACACAATCACCATCACACAATCTCGACCACACAATCACGATCACACAATCACGTTCACACAATCACAAACACACAGTCGCGATCACTCGATCACGATCACACAATCACGATCACACAATCACGGTCACTCAATCACAATCACACAATCGTTATCACACAATCACGATCACACAATCACGATCACACAATCACAATCACACAATCACAATCACACAATCAAGGTCACACAATGACGATCACACAATCACCATCACACAATCACGATCACTCAATCACAATCACACAATCACAAACACACAGTCGCGATCACACGATCACGATCACACAATCACAGTCACACAATCACAATCACACAATCACAATCACAATCACGATCACAAAGTCACGATCACACAATCACGATCACACGATCACGATCACACAATCACAATCACACAATCGTTATCACACAATCACGATCACACAATCACCATCACACAATCAAGGCCACACAATGACGATCACACAATCACCATCACACAATCACAATCACACAATCACACTGTCACAATCCCACAATCACGATCACATAATCACGATCACACAGTCACGATCACACGATCACGATCACACAATAACAATCACACAATCACAATCACACAATCACGAGCACGCAATCACGATCACACAATCACGATCACACAATCACGATCACACAACCACGATCACACAACCACGATCACACAATCACGATCACACAATCACGATCACACAATCACGATCACACAATCACGATCACACAATCACAATCACACAATCACAATCACACAATCACAATCACACAATCACGATCACACAATCACAATCACACAATCACAATCACACAATCACGTTCACACAATCACAAACACAGAGTCGCGATCACACGATCACGATCACACAATCACAATCACACAGTCAACGCCACACAATGACGATCACACAATCACCATCACACAATCTCGACCACACAATCACGATCCCACAATCACGATCACACAATCACGATCACACAATCACGATCACACAATCACGATCACACAATCACCATCACACAATCAAGGCCACACAATGACGATCACACAATCACCATCACACAATCACAATCACACAATCACGATCACACAATCACGATCACACAATCACGATCACACAATCACGATCACACAATCACGATCTCACAATCACGATCACACAATCACGATCACACAATCACGATCACACAATCACGATCACACAATCACGATCACACAATCACGATCACACAATCACCATCACACAATCACGATCACACAATCACGATCACACAATCACGATCACACAATCACGATCACACAATCACGATCACACAATCACGATCACACAACCACGATCACACAACCACGATCACACAATCACGATCACACAATCACGATCACACAATCACGATCACACAATCACGATCACACAATCACGATCACACAATCACGATCACACAATCACAATCACACAATCACAATCACACAATCACAATCACACAATCACAATCACACAATCACAATCACACAATCACAATCACACAATCACAATCACGATCACACAGTCACGAACACACCATCACGATCACACAATCAAGGTCACACAATGACGATCACACCATCACCATCACACAATCACGACCACACAATCACGATCACACAATCACGTTCACACAATCACAAACACACAGTCGCGATCACTCGATCACGATCACACAATCACGATCACACAATCACGATCACACAATCACAATCACACAATCACAATATCACAATCGCAATCACACAATCACAATATCACAATCAGACAATCACACAATCACACAATCACACAATCACACAATCACGCTCACACTATCACGATCACACAATCACGATCACACAATCACGATCACACAATCACGATCACACAATCACGATCACACAATCACGATCACACAATCACCATCACACAATCACCATCACACAATCACAATCACACAATCAAGGTCACACAATGACGATCACACAATCACCATCACACAATCACGACCACTCAATCACGATCACACAATCACGATCACACAATCACGATCACACAATCACGTTCACACAATCACAAACACAGAGTCGCGATCACACGATCACGATCACACAATCACAATCACACAGTCAACGCCACACAATGACGATCACACAATCACCATCACACAATCTCGACCACACAATCACGATCACACAATCACGATCACACAATCACGATCACACAATCACGATCACACAATCACGATCACACAATCACAATCACACAATCAAGGTCACACAATGACGATCACACAATCACCATCACACAATCACGATCACACAATCACGATCACACAATCACGATCACACAATCACAAACACACAGTCGCGATCACACGATCACGATCACACAATCACGATCACACAGTCACGATCACACAATCACAATCACACAATCACGATCACACAATCACAATCACAATCACGATCACACAGTCACGATCACACAGTCACGATCACACAATCACAATCACACAATGACGATCACACCATGACCATCACACAATCACAACCACACAATCACGATCACACAATCACGATCACACAATCACGATCATACAATCACGTTCACACAATAACAAACACACAGTCGCGATCACTCTATCACGATCACACAATCAAGATCACATAATCACGATCACACAATCACGATCACACAATCACGATCACACAATCACGATCACACTATCACGATCACACAATCACAGTCACACAATCACAATCACACAATCACAATCACAATCACGATCACACAGTCACGATCACACAATCACGATCACACGATCACGATCACACAATCACAATCACACAATCGTTATCACACAATCACGATCACACAATCACCATCACACAATCAAGGCCACACAATGACGATCACACAATCACCATCACACAATCACAATCACACAATCACGATCACACAATCACGATCACACAATCACGATCACACAATCACAATCACACAATCACGATCACACAATCACAATCACACAATCACAATCACACAATCACAATCACACAATCACAATCACACAATCACAATCACACAATCACAATCACGATCACACAGTCACGAACACACCATCACGATCACACAATCAAGGTCACACAATGACGATCACACCATCACCATCACACAATCACGACCACACAATCACGATCACACAATCACGATCACACAATCACGTTCACACAATCACAAACACACAGTCGCGATCACTCGATCACGATCACACAATCACGATCACACAATCACGAACACACAATCACGATCACACAATCACAATCACACAATCACAATATCACAATCGCAATCACACAATCACAATATCACAATCAGACAATCACACAATCACGCTCACACTATCACGATCACACAATCACGATCACACAATCACGATCACACAATCACGATCACACAATCACGATCACACAATCACGATCACACAATCACGATCACACAATCACCATCACACAATCACCATCACACAATCACAATCACACAATCAAGGTCACACAATGACGATCACACAATCACCATCACACAATCACGACCACACAATCAGGATCACACAATCACGATCACACAATCACGTTCACACAATCACAAACACACAGTCGCGTTCACTCGATCACGATCACACAATCACGATCACACAATCACGATCACACAATCACGATCACACAATCACAATCACAATCACGATCACACGATCACGATCACACGATCACGATCACACAATCACAATCACACAATCAAGGTCACACAATGACGATCACACAATCACCATCACACAATCACGATCACACAATCACAAACACACAGTCGCGATCACTCGATCACGATCACACAATCACGATCACACAGTCGCTATCACACAATCACAATCACACAATCACAATATCACAATCGCAATCACAGAATCACAATAACACAATCAGACAATCACACAATCACACAATCACACAGTCACACAATCACGATCACACAATCATGATCACACAATCACGATCACACAATCACGATCACACAATCACGATCACACAATCACAATCACACAATCAAGGTCACACAATGACGATCACACAATCACCATCACACAATCACGATCACACAATCACGATCACACAATCACGATCACACAATCACAAACACACAGTCGCGATCACACGATCACGATCACACAATCACGATCACACAGTCACGATCACACAATCACAATCACACAATCACGATCACACAATCACAATCACAATCACGATCACACAGTCACGATCACACCATCACGATCACACGATCACCATCACACAATCACGATCACACAATCACAATCACACAATGACGATCACACCATCACCATCACACAATCACGACCACACAATCACGATCACACAATCACGATCACACAATCACGTTCACACAATAACAAACACACAGTCGCGATCACTCGATCACGATCACACAATCATGATCACACAGTCACGATCACACAATCACAATCACACAATCACAATGTCACAATCGCAATCACACAATCACAATAACACAATCAGACAATCACACAATCACACAATCACACAATCACGATCACACAATCATGATCACACAATCACGATCACACAATCACGATCACACAATCACGATCACACAATCACGATCACACAATCACCATCACACAATCACGATCAGACAATCACAATCACACAATCACGATCACACAATCACGATCACACAATCACAATCACACAATCAAGGTCACACAATGACGATCACACCATCACCATCACACAATCACGACCACACAATCGCGATCACACAATCACGATCACACAATCACGTTCACACAATCACAAACACACAGTCGCGATCACTCGATCACGATCACACGATCACGATCACACAATCACAATCACACAATCAAGGTCACACAATGACGATCACACCATCACCATCACACAATCACGACCACTCAATCACGATCACACAATCACGATCACACAATCACGATCACACAATCACGTTCACACAATCACAAACACAGAGTCGCGATCACACGATCACGATCACACAACCACGATCACACAGTCACGATCACACAATCACGATCACACAGTCACGATCACACAATCAGAGTCACACAATCACAATCACACAACCACAATCACACAATCACACAGTCACAATCCCACAATCACGACCACACAGTCACGATCACACAATCACAATCATACTATCACAATCACACAATCACATTAACACAATCAGACAATCACACAGTCACACAATCACGATCACACAATCACGATCACACAATCACGATCACACAATCACGATCACACAATCACGATCACACAATCACGATCACACAATCACGATCACACAATCACGATCACACAATCACAATCACACAATCACAATCACACAATCAAAATCACACAATCACAATCACACAATCAAGGTCACACAATGACGATCACACAATCACCATCACACAATCTCGACCACACAATCACGATCACACAATCACGTTCACACAATCACAAACACACAGTCGCGATCACTCGATCACGATCACACAATCACGATCACACAATCACGATCACTCAATCACAATCACACAATCGTTATCACACAATCACGATCACACAATCACGATCACACAATCACGATCACACAATCACGATCACACAACCACGATCACACAATCACGATCACACAATCACGATCACACAATCACGATCACACAATCTCAATCACACAATCACAATCACACAATCACACAATCACAATCACACAATCACAATCACACAATCACAATCACACAATCACAATCACACAATCACAATCACACAATCACAATCACACAATCACAATCACACAATCACAATCACACAATCACAATCACACAATCACAATCACACCATCACAATCACAATCACGATCACACAGTCACGAACACACCATCACGATCACACAATCAAGGTCACACAATGACGATCACACAATCACCATCACACAATCACGATCAGACAATCACAATCACACAATCACGATCACACAATCACGATCACACAATCACAATCACACAATCAAAGTCACACAATGACGATCACACCATCACCATCACACAATCACGACCACACAATCACGATCACACAATCACGATCACACAATCACGTTCACACAATCACAAACACACAGTCGCGATCACTCGATCACGATCACACGATCACGATCTCACAATCACAATCACACAATCACGATCACACAATCACGATCACACAATCACGATCACACAAACACGATCACACGATCACAATCACACAATCACAAACACACAGTCGCGATCACACGATCACGATCACACGATCACGATCACACGATCACGATCACACGATCGCGATCACACGATCACGATCACACAATCACAATCACACAATCAAGGTCACACAATGACGATCACACCATCACCATCACACACTCACGACCACACAATCACGATCACACAATCACGATCACACAATCACAATCACGCAATCACAATCACACAATCACAATCACACAATCACAATCACACAATCACAATCACACAATCACAATCACACAATCACAATCACACAATCACAATCACACAATCACAATCACACAATCACAATCACACAATCACGTTCACACAATCACAAACACAGAGTCGCGATCACACGATCACGATCACACAATCACAATCACACAGTCAACGCCACACAATGACGATCACACAATCACCATCACACAATCTCGACCACACAATCACGATCCCACAATCACGATCCCACAATCACGATCACACAATCACGATCACACAATCACGATCACACAATCACCATCACACAATCAAGGCCACACAATGACGATCACACAATCACCATCACACAATCACAATCACACAATCACGATCACACAATCACGATCACACAATCACGATCACACAATCACGATCACACAATCACGATCACACAATCACGATCACACAATCACGATCACACAATCACGATCACACAATCACGATCACACAATCACGATCACACAATCACGATCACACAATCACGATCACACAATCACGATCACACAATCACGATCACACAATCACGATCACACAATCACGATCACACAACCACGATCACACAACCACGATCACACAATCACGATCACACAATCACGATCACACAATCACGATCACACAATCACGATCACACAATCACGATCACACAATCACGATCACACAATCACGATCACACAATCACGTTCACACAATCACAAACACACAGTCGCGATCACTCGATCACGATCACACAATCACGATCACACAGTCACGATCACACAATCACAATCACACAATCACGATCACACAATCACAATCACAATCACGATCACACAGTCACGATCACACCATCACGATCACACGATCACCATCACACAATCACGATCACACAATCACAATCACACAATGACGATCACACCATCACCATCACACAATCACAACCACACAATCACGATCACACAATCACGATCACACAATCACGATCATACAATCACGTTCACACAATAACAAACACACAGTCGCGATCACTCGATCACGATCACACAATCACGATCACATAATCACGATCACACAATCACGATCACACAATCACGATCACACAATCACGATCACACTATCACGATCACACAATCACAGTCACACAATCACAATCACACAATCACAATCACAATCACGATCACACAGTCACGATCACACAATCACGATCACACGATCACGATCACACAATCACAATCACACAATCGTTATCACACAATCACGATCACACAATCACCATCACACAATCAAGGCCACACAATGACGATCACACAATCACCATCACACAATCACAATCACACAATCACAATCACACAATCAAGGTCACACAATGACGATCACACAATCACCATCACACAATCTCGACCACACAATCAGGATCACACAATCACGATCACACAATCACGTTCACACAATCACAAACACACAGTCGCGTACACTCGATCACGATCACACA
The DNA here is from genome assembly GCF_050947335.1 of Megachile rotundata. Classification (NCBI taxonomy): domain Eukaryota; kingdom Metazoa; phylum Arthropoda; class Insecta; order Hymenoptera; family Megachilidae; genus Megachile; species Megachile rotundata. Next base: position 1,862,737 of record NC_134993.1, read on the forward strand.
ATCACGATCACACAATCACGATCACTCAATCACAATCACACAATCACAAACATACAGTCGCGATCACACGATCACGATCACACGATCACGATCACACAATCACAATCAGACAATCGTTATCACACAATCACGATCACACAATCACGATCACACAATCACAATCACAAAATCACAATCACACAATTAAGGTCACACAATGACGATCACACAATCACCATCACACAATCACGATCACACAATCACAATCACACAATCACGATCACACAATCACGATCACACAATCACGATCACACAAACACGATCACACGATCACAATCACACAATCACAAACACACAGTCGCGATCACACGATCACGATCACACGATCACGATCACACGATCACGATCACACGATCGCGATCACACGATCACGATCGCACGATCACGATCACACGATCACGATCACACAATCACAATCACACAATCAAGGTCACACAATGACGATCACACCATCACCATCACACAACCACGACCACACAATCACGATCACACAATCACGATCACACAATCACGATCACACAATCACGATCACACGATCACGATCACACGATCACGATCACACAATCACAATCACACAATCAAGGTCACACAATGACGATCACACAATCACCATCACACAATCACGATCACACAATCACAAACACACAGTCGCGATCACTCGATCACGATCACACAATCACGATCACACAGTCACTATCACACAATCACAATCACACAATCACAATATCACAATCGCAATCACAGAATCACAATAACACAATCAGACAATCACACAATCACACAATCACACAGTCACACAATCACGATCACACAATCATGATCACACATTCACGATCACACAATCACGATCACACAATCACGATCACACAATCACAATCACACAATCAAGGTCACACAAAGACGATCACACAATCACCATCACACAATCACGATCACACAATCACGATCACACAATCACGATCACACAATCACAAACACACAGTCGCGATCACACGATCACGATCACACAATCACGATCACACAGTCACGATCACACAATCACAATCACACAATCACGATCACACAATCACAATCACAATCACGATCACACAGTCACGATCACACCATCACGATCACACGATCACCACCACACAATCACGATCACACAATCACAATCACACAATGACGATCACACCATCACCATCACACAATCACGACCACACAATCACGATCACACAATCACGATCACACAATCACGTTCACACAATAACAAACACACAGTCGCGATCACTCGATCACGATCACACAATCATGATCACACAGTCACGATCACACAATCACAATCACACAATCACAATGTCACAATCGCAATCACACAATCACAATAACACAATCAGACAATCACACAATCACACAATCACACAATCACGATCACACAATCATGATCACACAATCACGATCACACAATCACGATCACACAATCACGATCACACAATCACGATCACACAATCACCATCACACAATCACGATCACTCAATCACAATCACACAATCACGATCACTCAATCACAATCACACAATCACAAACACACAGTCGCGATCACACGATCACGATCACACGATCACGATCACACGATCACGATCACACAATCACAATCACACAATCAACGCCACACAATGACGATCACACAATCACCATCACACAATCTCGACAACACAATCACGATCACACAATCACGATCACACAATCACGTTCACACAATCACAAACACACAGTCCCGACCACTCGATCACGATCACACAATCACAATCACACAGTCACGATCACAACAATCACAATCACACAATCACAATATCACAATCGCAATCACACAATCACAATAACACAATCAGACAATCACACAATCACACAATCACACAATCACACAATCACACAATCACGATCACACGATCACGATCACACGATCACGATCACACGATCACGATCACACGATCGCGATCACAAGATCACGATCGCACGATCACGATCACACGATCACGATCACACAATCACAATCACACAATCAAGGTCACACAATGACGATCACACCATCACCATCACACAACCACGACCACACAATCACGATCACACAATCACGATCACACAATCACGATCACACAATCACGATCACACGATCACGATCACACGATCACGATCACACAATCACAATCACACAATCAAGGTCACACAATGACGATCACACAATCACCATCACACAATCACGATCACACAATCACCATCACACAACCACGACCACACAATCACGATCACACAATCACGATCACACAATCACAATCACACAATCAAGGTCACACAATCACCATCACACAATCACGATCACTCAATCACAATCACACAATCACAAACACACAGTCGCGATCACACGATCACGATCACACAATCACAGTCCACAATCACAATCACACAATCACAATCACAATCACGATCACAAAGTCACGATCACACAATCACGATCACACAATCGTTATCACACAATCACGATCACACAATCACCATCACACAATCAAGGCCACACAATGACGATCACACAATCACCATCACACAATCACAATCACACAATCACACTGTCACAATCCCACAATCACGATCACATAATCACGATCACACAGTCACGATCACACGATCACGATCACACAATAACAATCACACAATCACAATCACACAATCACGAGCACACAATCACGATCACACAATCACGATCACATAATCACGATCACACAATCACGATCACACAATCACGATCACACAATCACGATCACACAATCACGATCACACAATCACGATCACACAACCACGATCACACAATCACGATCACACAATCACGATCACACAATCACGATCACACAATCTCAATCACACAATCACAATCACACAATCACACAATCACAATCACACAATCACAATCACACAATCACAATCACACAATCACAATCACACAATCACAATCACACAATCACAATCACACAATCACAATCACACAATCACAATCACACAATCACAATCACACAATCACAATCACACAATCACAATCACACTATCACAATCACAATCACGATCACACAGTCACGAACACACCATCACGATCACACAATCAAGGTCACACAATGACGATCACACAATCACCATCACACAATCACGATCAGACAATCACAATCACACAATCACGATCACACAATCACGATCACACAATCACAATCACACAATCAAAGTCACACAATGACGATCACACCATCACCATCACACAATCACGACCACACAATCACGATCACACAATCACGATCACACAATCACGTTCACACAATCACAAACACACAGTCGCGATCACTCGATCACGATCACACGATCACGATCACACAATCACAATCACACAATCACGATCACACAATCACGATCACACAATCACGATCACACAAACACGATCACACGATCACAATCACACAATCACAAACACACAGTCGCGATCACACGATCGCGATCACACGATCACGATCACACGATCACGATCACACAATCACAATCACACAATCAAGGTCACACAATGACGATCACACCATCACCATCACACACTCACGACCACACAATCACGATCACACAATCACGATCACACAATCACAATCACGCAATCACAATCACACAATCACAATCACACAATCACAATCACACAATCACAATCACACAATCACAATCACACAATCACAATCACACAATCACAATCACACAATCACAATCACACAATCACAATCACACAATCACGTTCACACAATCACAAACACAGAGTCGCGATCACACGATCACGATCACACAATCACAATCACACAGTCAACGCCACACAATGACGATCACACAATCACCATCACACAATCTCGACCACACAATCACGATCCCACAATCACGATCCCACAATCACGATCACACAATCACGATCACACAATCACGATCACACAATCACCATCACACAATCAAGGCCACACAATGACGATCACACAATCACCATCACACAATCAAAATCACACAATCACGATCACACAATCACGATCACACAATCACGATCACACAATCACGATCACACAATCACGATCACACAATCACGATCACACAATCACGATCACACAATCACGATCACACAATCACGATCACACAATCACGATCACACAATCACGATCACACAATCACGATCACACAATCACGATCACACAATCACGATCACACAATCACGATCACACAACCACGATCACACAACCACGATCACACAATCACGATCACACAATCACGATCACACAATCACGATCACACAATCACGATCACACAATCACGATCACACAATCACGATCACACAATCACGATCACACAATCACGTTCACACAATCACAAACACACAGTCGCGATCACTCGATCACGATCACACAATCACGATCACACAGTCACGATCACACAATCACAATCACACAATCACGATCACACAATCACAATCACAATCACGATCACACAGTCACGATCACACCATCACGATCACACGATCACCATCACACAATCACGATCACACAATCACAATCACACAATGACGATCACACCATCACCATCACACAATCACAACCACACAATCACGATCACACAATCACGATCACACAATCACGATCATACAATCACGTTCACACAATAACAAACACACAGTCGCGATCACTCGATCACGATCACACAATCACGATCACATAATCACGATCACACAATCACGATCACACAATCACGATCACACAATCACGATCACACTATCACGATCACACAATCACAGTCACACAATCACAATCACACAATCACAATCACAATCACGATCACACAGTCACGATCACACAATCACGATCACACGATCACGATCACACAATCACAATCACACAATCGTTATCACACAATCACGATCACACAATCACCATCACACAATCAAGGCCACACAATGACGATCACACAATCACCATCACACAATCACAATCACACAATCACAATCACACAATCAAGGTCACACAATGACGATCACACAATCACCATCACACAATCTCGACCACACAATCAGGATCACACAATCACGATCACACAATCACGTTCACACAATCACAAACACACAGTCGCGTACACTCGATCACGATCACACAATCACGATCACACAATCACGATCACTCAATCACAATCACACAATCACAAACATACAGTCGCGATCACACGATCACGATCACACGATCACGATCACACAATCACAATCAGACAATCGTTATCACACAATCACGATCACACAATCACGATCACACAATCACAATCACAAAATCACAATCACACAATTAAGGTCACACAATGACGATCACACAATCACCATCACACAATCACGATCACACAATCACAATCACACAATCACGATCACACAATCACGATCACACAATCACGATCACACAAACACGATCACACGATCACAATCACACAATCACAAACACACAGTCGCGATCACACGATCACGATCACACGATCACGATCACACGATCACGATCACACGATCGCGATCACACGATCACGATCGCACGATCACGATCACACGATCACGATCACACAATCACAATCACACAATCAAGGTCACACAATGACGATCACACCATCACCATCACACAACCACGACCACACAATCACGATCACACAATCACGATCACACAATCACGATCACACAATCACGATCACACGATCACGATCACACGATCACGATCACACAATCACAATCACACAATCAAGGTCACACAATGACGATCACACAATCACCATCACACAATCACGATCACACAATCATGATCACACAGTCACGATCACACAATCACAATCACACAATCACAATGTCACAATCGCAATCACACAATCACAATAACACAATCAGACAATCACACAATCACACAATCACACAATCACGATCACACAATCACGATCACACAATCACGATCACACAATCACGATCACACAATCACCATCACACAATCACGATCACTCAATCACAATCACACAATCACGATCACTCAATCACAATCACACAATCACAAACACACAGTCGCGATCACACGATCACGATCACACGATCACGATCACACGATCACGATCACACAATCACAATCACACAATCAACGCCACACAATGACGATCACACAATCACCATCACACAATCTCGACAACACAATCACGATCACACAATCACGATCACACAATCACGTTCACACAATCACAAACACACAGTCCCGACCACTCGATCACGATCACACAATCACAATCACACAGTCACGATCACAACAATCACAATCACACAATCACAATATCACAATCGCAATCACACAATCACAATAACACAATCAGACAATCACACAATCACACAATCACACAATCACACAATCACACAATCACGATCACACGATCACGATCACACGATCACGATCACACGATCACGATCACACGATCGCGATCACAAGATCACGATCGCACGATCACGATCACACGATCACGATCACACAATCACAATCACACAATCAAGGTCACACAATGACGATCACACCATCACCATCACACAACCACGACCACACAATCACGATCACACAATCACGATCACACAATCACGATCACACAATCACGATCACACGATCACGATCACACGATCACGATCACACAATCACAATCACACAATCAAGGTCACACAATGACGATCACACAATCACCATCACACAATCACGATCACACAATCACAAACACACAGTCGCGATCACTCGATCACGATCACACAATCACGATCACACAGTCACTATCACACAATCACAATCACACAATCACAATATCACAATCGCAATCACACAATCACAATAACACAATCAGACAATCACACAATCACACAATCACACAATCACACAATCACGATCACACAATCATGATCACACAATCACGATCACACATTCACGATCACACAATCACGATCACACAATCACAATCACACAATCAAGGTCACACAATGACGATCACACAATCACCATCACACAATCACGATCACACAATCACGATCACACAATCACAAACACACAGTCGCGATCACACGATCACGATCACACAATCACGATCACACAGTCACGATCACACAATCACAATCACACAATCACGATCACACAATCACAATCACAATCACGATCACACAGTCACGATCACACCATCACGATCACACGATCACCATCACACAATCACGATCACACAATCACAATCACACAATGACGATCACACCATCACCATCACACAATCACGACCACACAATCACGATCACACAATCACGATCACACAATCACGTTCACACAATAACAAACACACAGTCGCGATCACTCGATCACGATCACACAATCATGATCACACAGTCACGATCACACAATCACAATCACACAATCACAATGTCACAATCGCAATCACACAATCACAATAACACAATCAGACAATCACACAATCACACAATCACACAATCACGATCACACAATCATGATCACACAATCACGATCACACAATCACGATCACCCAATCACGATCACACAATCACGATCACACAATCACCATCACACAATCACGATCACTCAATCACAATCACACAATCAACGCCACACAATGACGATCACACAATCACCATCACACAATCTCGACAACACAATCACGATCACACAATCACGATCACACAATCACGTTCACACAATCACAAACACACAGTCCCGACCACTCGATCACGATCACACAATCACGATCACACAGTCACGATCACACAATCACAATCACACAATCACAATATCACAATCGCAATCACACAATCACAATAACACAATCAGACAATCACACAATCACACAATCACACAATCACAATATCACAATCGCAATCACACAATCACAATAACACAATCAGACAATCACACAATCACACAATCACACAATCACACAATCACACAATCACGATCACTCGATCACGATCACACAATCACGATCACACAGTCACGATCACACAATCACAATCACACAATCACAATATCACAATCGCAATCACACAATCACAATAACACAATCAGACAATCACACAATCACACAATCACACAATCACAATATCACAATCGCAATCACACAATCACAATAACACAATCAGACAATCACACAATCACACAATCACACAATCACACAATCACACAATCACGATCACACGATCACGATCACACGATCACGATCACACGATCACGATCACACGATCGCGATCACACGATCACGATCGCACGATCACGATCACACGATCACGATCACACAATCACAATCACACAATCAAGGTCACACAATGACGATCACACCATCACCATCACACAACCACGACCACACAATCACGATCACACAATCACGATGACACAATCACGATCACACGATCACGATCACACGATCACGATCACACGATCACGATCACACAATCACAATCACACAATCAAGGACACACAATCACAATCATACAATCACAATCACACAATCACATTAACACAATCAGACAATCACACAGTCACACAATCACGATCACACAATCACGATCACACAATCACGATCACACAATCACGATCACACAATCACGATCACACAATCACGATCACACAGTCACAATCACACAATCACAATCACACAATCAAAATCACACAATCACAATCACACCATCAAGGTCACACAATGACGATCACACAATCACCATCACACAATCACGATCACACAATCACAATCACACAATCACGATCACACAATCACGATCACTCAATCACAATCACACAATCACAAACACACAGTCGCGATCACACTATCACGATCACACAATCACAGTCACACAATCACAATCACACAATCACAATCACAATCACGATCACACAGTCACGAACACACCATCACGATCACACAATCACAATCACACAATCACAATCACACAATCACGAGCACACAATCACGATCACACAATCACCATCACACAATCACGATCACACAATCACGATCACACAATCACAATCACACAATCACGATCACACAATCACGATCACACAACCACGACCACACAATCACGATCACACAATCACGATCATACAATCACGTTCACACAATCGCAAACACACAGTCGCGATCACACTATCACGATCACACAATCACAGTCACACAATCACAATCACACAATCACAATCACAATCACGATCACACAGTCACGAACACACCATCACGATCACACAATCAAGGTCACACAATGACGATCACACAATCACCATCACAAAACCACGATCACTCAATCACAATCACACAATCACAAACACACAGTCGCGATCACACGATCACGATCACACAATCACAGTCACACAATCACCATCACACAATCAAGGCCACACAATGACGATCACACAATCACCATCACACAATCACAATCACACAATCACAATCACACAATCACAATCACACAATCACAATCACACAATCACACTGTCACAATCCCACAATCACGATCACACAATCACGATCACACAATCACGATCACACAATCACGATCACACAATCACGATCACACAATCACAATCACACAATCACAATCACACAATCAAAATCACACAATCACAATCACACAATCAAGGTCACACAATGACGATCACACAATCACCATCACACAATCTCGACCACACAATCACGATCACACAATCGCGTTCACACAATCACAAACACACAGTCGCGATCACTCGATCACGATCACACAATCACGATCACACAATCACGATCACTCAATCACAATCACACAATCGTTATCACACAATCACGATCACACAATCACGATCACACAATCACAATCACATAATCACAATCACACAATCAAGGCCACACAATGACGATCACACAATCACCATCACACAATCACGATCACACAATCACAATCACACAATCACGATCACACAATCACGATCACACAATCACGATCACACAAACACGATCACACGATCACAATCACACAATCACAAACACACAGTCGCGATCACACGATCACGATCACACGATCACGATCACACGATCACGATCACACGATCACGATCACACGATCACGATCACACAATCACAATCACACAATCGTTATCACACAATCACGATCACACAATCACCATCACACAATCAAGGCCACACAATGACGATCACACAATCACCATCACACAATCACGACCACACAATCACGATCACACAATCACGATCACACAGTCACGATCACACAATCACAATCACACAATCACAATATCACAATCGCAATCACACAATCACAATCACACAATCACACAATCACACAATCACACAATCACACAATCACACAATCACACAATCACACAATCACGATCACACAATCATGATCACACAATAACGATCACACAATCACGATCACACAATCACGATCACACAATCACGATCACACAATCACCATCACACAATCACCATCACACCATCACAATCACACAATCAAGGTCACACAATGACGATCACACAATCTTCATCACACAATCACGACCACTCAATCACGATCACACAATCACGTTCACACAATCACAAACACAGAGTCGCGATCACACGATCACGATCACACAATCACGGTCACACAATCACGATCACTCAATCACAATCACACAATCGTTATCACACAATCACGATCACACAATCACGATCACACAATCACAATCACACAATCACAATCACACAATCAAGGTCACACAATGACGATCACACAATCACCATCACACAATCACGATCACTCAATCACAATCACACAATCACAAACACACAGTCGCGATCACACGATCACGATCACACAATCACAGTCACACAATCACAATCACACAATCACAATCACAATCACGATCACAAAGTCACGATCACACAATCACGATCACACGATCACGATCACACAATCACAATCACACAATCGTTATCACACAATCACGATCACACAATCACCATCACACAATCAAGGCCACACAATGACGATCACACAATCACCATCACACAATCACCATCACACAATCACAATCACACAATCACACTGTCACAATCCCACAATCACGATCACATAATCACGATCACACAGTCACGATCACACGATCACGATCACACAATAACAATCACACAATCACAATCACACAATCACGAGCACACAATCACGATCACACAATCACGATCACACAATCACGATCACACAATCACGATCACACAATCACGATCACACAATCACGATCACACAATCACGATCACACAATCACGATCACACAATCGCGATCACACAATCACGATCACACAATCACGATCACACAACCACGATCACACAATCACGATCACACAATCACGATCACACAATCACGATCACACAATCTCAATCACACAATCACAATCACACAATCACACAATCACAATCACACAATCACAATCACACAATCACAATCACACAATCACAATCACACAATCACAATCACACAATCACAATCACACAATCACAATCACACAATCACAATCACACAATCACAATCACACAATCACAATCACACAATCACAATCACACCATCACAATCACAATCACGATCACACAGTCACGACCACACCATCACGATCACACAATCAAGGTCACATAATGACGATCACACAATCACCATCACACAATCACGATCAGACAATCACAATCACACAATCACGATCACACAATCACGATCACACAATCACAATCACACAATCAAAGTCACACAATGACGATCACACCATCACCATCACACAATCACGACCACACAATCACGATCACACAATCACGATCACACAATCACGTTCACACAATCACAAACACACAGTCGCGATCACTCGATCACGATCACACGATCACGATCACACAATCACAATCACACAATCACGATCACACAATCACGATCACACAATCACGATCACACAAACACGATCACACGATCACAATCACACAATCACAAACACACAGTCGCGATCACACGATCACGATCACACGATCACGATCACACGATCACGATCACACAATCACGATCACACAATCACGATCACACAACCACGATCACACAATCACGATCACACAATCACGATCGCACAACCACGATCACACAATCTCAATCACACAATCACAATCACACAATCACACAATCACAATCACACAATCACAATCACACAATCACAATCACACAATCACAATCACACAATCACAATCACACAATCACAATCACACAATCACAATCACACAATCACAATCACACAATCACAATCACACAATCACAATCACACAATCACAATCACACAATCACAATCACACAATCACAATCACACAATCACAATCACACAATCACAATCACACAATCACAATCACACAATCACAATCACACAATCACAATCACACAATCACAATCACACAATCACAATCACACAATCACAATCACACAATCACAATCACACAATCACAATCACACAATCACAATCACACAATCACAATCACACCATCACAATCACAATCACGATCACACGGTCACGAACACACCATCACGATCACACAATCAAGGTCACACAATGACGATCACACAATCACCATCACACAATCACGATCAGACAATCACAATCACACAATCACAATCACACAATCACAATCACACAATCACAATCACACCATCACAATCACAATCACGATCACACAGTCACGACCACACCATCACGATCACACAATCAAGGTCACACAATGACGATCACACAATCACCATCACACAATCACGATCAGACAATCACAATCACACAATCACGATCACACAATCACGATCACACAATCACAATCACACAATCAAAGTCACACAATGACGATCACACCATCACCATCACACAATCACGACCACACAATCACGATCACACAATCACGATCACACAATCACGTCCACACAATCACAAACACACAGTCGCGATCACTCGATCACGATCACACGATCACGATCACACAATCACAATCACACAATCACGATCACACAATCACGATCACACAATCACGATCACACAAACACGATCACACGATCACAATCACACAATCACAAACACACAGTCGCGATCACACGATCACGATCACACGATCACGATCACACGATCACGATCACACAATCACGATCACACAATCACGATCACACAATCACAATCACACAATCACGATCACACAATCACGATCACTCAATCACAATCACACAATCACAAACACACAGTCGCGATCACTCGATCACGATCACACGATCACGATCACACAATCACAATCACACAATCAAGGTCACACAATGACGATCACACCATCACCATCACACAATCACGACCACACAATCACGATCACACAATCACAATCACACAATCACAATATCACAATCGCAATCACACAATCACAATATCACAATCAGACAATCCCACAATCACACAATCACACAGTCACAATCCCACAATCACGATCACACAATCACGATCACACAATCACAATCACACAATCACAATCACACAATCACAATCACACAATCACACTGTCACAATCCCACAATCACGATCACATAATCACGATCACACAGTCACGATCACACGATCACGATCACACAATAACAATCACACAATCACAATCACACAATCACGAGCACACAATCACGATCACACAATCACCATCACACAATCACGATCACACAATCACGATCACACAATCACAATCACACAATCACGATCACACAATCACGATCACACAACCACGACCACACAATCACGATCACACAATCACGATCATACAATCACGTTCACACAATCGCAAACACACAGTCGCGATCACACTATCACGATCACACAATCACAGTCACACAATCACAATCACACAATCACAATCACAATCACGATCACACAGTCACGAACACACCATCACGATCACACAATCAAGGTCACACAATGACGATCACACAATCACCATCACAAAACCACGATCACTCAGTCACAATCACACAATCACAAACACACAGTCGCGATCACACGATCACGATCACACAATCACAGTCACACAATCACCATCACACAATCAAGGCCACACAATGACGATCACACAATCACCATCACACAATCACAATCACACAATCACAATCACACAATCACAATCACACAATCACACTGTCACAATCCCACAATCACGATCACACAATCACGATCACACAATCACGATCACACAATCACGATCACACAATCACGATCACACAATCACAATCACACAATCACAATCACACAATCAAAATCACACAATCACAATCACACAATCAAGGTCACACAATGACGATCACACAATCACCATCACACAATCTCGACCACACAATCACGATCACACAATCGCGTTCACACTATCACAAACACACAGTCGCGATCACTCGATCACGATCACACAATCACGATCACACAATCACGATCACACAATCACCATCACACAATCACCATCACACCATCACAATCACACAATCAAGGTCACACAATGACGATCACACAATCTTCATCACACAATCACGACCACTCAATCACGATCACACAATCACGTTCACACAATCACAAACACAGAGTCGCGATCACACGATCACGATCACACAATCACGATCACACAATCACGATCACTCAATCACAATCACACAATCGTTATCACACAATCACGATCACACAATCACGATCACACAATCACAATCACACAATCACAATCACACAATCAAGGTCACACAATGACGATCACACAATCACCATCACACAATCACGATCACTCAATCACAATCACACAATCACAAACACACAGTCGCGATCACACGATCACGATCACACAATCACAGTCACACAATCACAATCACACAATCACAATCACAATCACGATCACAAAGTCACGATCACACAATCACGATCACACGATCACGATCACACAATCACAATCACACAATCGTTATCACACAATCACGATCACACAATCACCATCACACAATCAAGGCCACACAATGACGATCACACAATCACCATCACACAATCACCATCACACAATCACAATCACACAATCACACTGTCACAATCCCACAATCACGATCACATAATCACGATCACACAGTCACGATCACACGATCACGATCACACAATAACAATCACACAATCACAATCACACAATCACGAGCACACAATCACGATCACACAATCACGATCACACAATCACGATCACACAATCACGATCACACAATCACGATCACACAATCACGATCACACAATCACGATCACACAATCACGATCACACAATCGCGATCACACAATCACGATCACACAATCACGATCACACAACCACGATCACACAATCACGATCACACAATCACGATCACACAATCACGATCACACAATCTCAATCACACAATCACAATCACACAATCACAATCACACAATCACAATCACACAATCACAATCACACAATCACAATCACACAATCACAATCACACAATCACAATCACACAATCACAATCACACAATCACAATCACACCATCACAATCACAATCACGATCACACAGTCACGACCACACCATCACGATCACACAATCAAGGTCACATAATGACGATCACACAATCACCATCACACAATCACGATCAGACAATCACAATCACACAATCACGATCACACAATCACGATCACACAATCACAATCACACAATCAAAGTCACACAATGACGATCACACCATCACCATCACACAATCACGACCACACAATCACGATCACACAATCACGATCACACAATCACGTTCACACAATCACAAACACACAGTCGCGATCACTCGATCACGATCACACGATCACGATCACACAATCACAATCACACAATCACGATCACACAATCACGATCACACAATCACGATCACACAAACACGATCACACGATCACAATCACACAATCACAAACACACAGTCGCGATCACACGATCACGATCACACGATCACGATCACACGATCACGATCACACAATCACGATCACACAATCACGATCACACAATCACGATCACACAACCACGATCACACAATCACGATCACACAATCACGATCGCACAATCACGATCACACAATCTCAATCACACAATCACAATCACACAATCACACAATCACAATCACACAATCACAATCACACAATCACAATCACACAATCACAATCACACAATCACAATCACACAATCACAATCACACAATCACAATCACACAATCACAATCACACAATCACAATCACACAATCACAATCACACAATCACAATCACACAATCACAATCACACAATCACAATCACACAATCACAATCACACAATCACAATCACACAATCACAATCACACAATCACAATCACACAATCACAATCACACAATCACAATCACACAATCACAATCACACAATCACAATCACACAATCACAATCACACCATCACAATCACAATCACGATCACACAATCAAGGTCACACAATGACGATCACACAATCACCATCACACAATCACGATCAGACAATCACAATCACACAATCACGATCACACAATCACGATCACACAATCACAATCACACAATCAAAGTCACACAATGACGATCACACCATCACCATCACACAATCACGACCACACAATCACGATCACACAATCACGATCACACAATCACGTTCACACAATCACAAACACACAGTCGCGATCACTCGATCACGATCACACGATCACGATCACACAATCACAATCACACAATCACGATCACACAATCACGATCACACAATCACGATCACACAAACACGATCACACGATCACAATCACACAATCACAAACACACAGTCGCGATCACACGATCACGATCACACGATCACGATCACACGATCACGATCACACAATCACGATCACACAATCACGATCACACAATCACGATCACACAACCACGATCACACAATCACGATCACACAATCACGATCACACAATCACGATCACACAATCTCAATCACACAATCACAATCACACAATCACACAATCACAATCACACAATCACAATCACACAATCACAATCACACAATCACAATCACACAATCACAATCACACAATCACAATCACACAATCACAATCACACAATCACAATCACACAATCACAATCACACAATCACAAACACACAATCACAATCACACAATCACAATCACACCATCACAATCACAATCACGATCACACAGTCACGAACACACCATCACGATCACACAATCAAGGTCACACAATGACGATCACACAATCACCATCACACAATCACGATCAGACAATCACAATCACACAATCACGATCACACAATCACGATCACACAATCACAATCACACAATCAAAGTCACACAATGACGATCACACCATCACCATCACACAATCACGACCACACAATCACGATCACACAATCACGATCACACAATCACGTGCACACAATCACAAACACACAGTCGCGATCACTCGATCACGATCACACGATCACGATCACACAATCACAATCACACAATCACGATCACACAATCACGATCACACAATCACGATCACACAAACACGATCACACGATCACAATCACACAATCACAAACACACAG
Source organism: Megachile rotundata (assembly GCF_050947335.1). Taxonomy (NCBI): domain Eukaryota; kingdom Metazoa; phylum Arthropoda; class Insecta; order Hymenoptera; family Megachilidae; genus Megachile; species Megachile rotundata. The sequence goes on from NC_134993.1 coordinate 1,880,501, forward strand.
TCGCGATCACACGATCACGATCACACAATCACGATCACACAATCACGATCACACAAACACGATCACACGATCACAATCACACAATCACAAACACACAGTCGCGATCACACGATCACGATCACACGATCACGATCACACGATCACGATCACACGATCGCGATCACACGATCGCGATCACACGATCACGATCACACGATCACGATCACACAATCACAATCACACAATCAAAGTCACACAATGACGATCACACCATCACCATCACACACTCACGACCACACAATCACGATCACACAATCACGATCACACAATCACAATCACGCAATCACAATCACACAATCACAATCACACAATCACAATCACACAATCACAATCACACAATCACAATCACACAATCACAATCACACAATCACAATCACACAATCACGTTCACACAATCACAAACACAGAGTCGCGATCACACAATCACGATCACACAATCACGATCACACAATCACGATCACACAATCACGATCACACAATCACGATCACACAATCACGATCACACAATCACGATCACACAATCACGATCACACAATCACAATCACACAATCACAATCACACAATCACAATCACACAATCACAATCACACAATCACAATCACACAATCACAATCACACAATCACAATCACACAATCACACAGTCACGAACACACCATCACGATCACACAATCAAGGTCACACAATGACGATCACACCATCACCATCACACAATCACGACCACACAATCACGATCACACAATCACGTTCCCACAATCACAAACACACAGTCGCGATCACTCGATCACGATCACACAATCACGATCACACAATCACGATCACACAATCACAATCACACAATCACAATATCACAATCGCAATCACACAATCACAATATCACAATCAGACAATCACACAATCACACAATCACACAATCACACAATCACGCTCACACTATCACGATCACACAATCACGATCACACAATCACGATCACACAATCACGATCACACAATCACGATCACACAATCACGATCACACAATCACGATCACACAATCACCATCACACAATCACCATCACACAATCACAATCACACAATCAAGGTCACACAATGACGATCACACAATCACCATCACACAATCACGACCACTCAATCACGATCACACAATCACGATCACACAATCACGATCACACAATCACGTTCACACAATCACAAACACAGAGTCGCGATCACACGATCACGATCACACAATCACAATCACACAGCCAACGCCACACAATGACGATCACACAATCACCATCACACAATCTCGACCACACAATCACGATCACACAATCACGATCACGCAATCACGATCACACAATCACGATCACACAATCACGATCACACAATCACAATCACACAATCAAGGTCACACAATGACGATCACACAATCACCATCACACAATCACGATCACACAATCACGATCACACAATCACGATCACACAATCACAAACACACAGTCGCGATCACACGATCACGATCACACAATCACGATCACACAGTCACGATCACACAATCACAATCACACAATCACGATCACACAATCACAATCACAATCACGATCACACAGTCACGATCACACCATCACGATCACACGATCACCATCACACAATCACGATCACACAATCACAATCACACAATGACGATCACACCATCACCATCACACAATCACAACCACACAATCACGAACACACAATCACGATCACACAATCACGATCACACAATCACGATCATACAATCACGTTCACACAATAACAAACACACAGTCGCGATCACTCGATCACGATCACACAATCACGATCACATAATCACGATCACACAATCACGATCACACAATCACGATCACACAATCACGATCACACTATCACGATCACACAATCACAGTCACACAATCACAATCACACAATCACAATCACAATCACGATCACACAGTCACGATCACACAATCACGATCACACGATCACGATCACACAATCACAATCACACAATCGTTATCACACAATCACGATCACACAACCACCATCACACAATCAAGGCCACACAATGACGATCACACAATCGCCATCACACAATCACAATCACACAATCACGATCACACAATCACGATCACACAATCACGATCACACAATCACAATCACACAATCACGATCACACAATCACAATCACACAATCACAATCACACAATCACAATCACACAATCACAATCACACAATCACAATCACACAATCACAATCACACAATCACAATCACACAATCACAATCACACAATCACAATCACACAATCACAATCACGATCACACAGTCACGAACACACCATCACGATCACACAATCAAGGTCACACAATGACGATCACACCATCACCATCACACAATCACGACCACACAATCACGATCACACAATCACGATCACACAATCACGTTCACACAATCACAAACACACAGTCGCGATCACTCGATCACGATCACACAATCACGATCACACAATCACGAACACACAATCACGATCACACAATCACAATCACACAATCACAATATCACAATCGCAATCACACAATCACAATATCACAATCAGACAATCACACAATCACGCTCACACTATCACGATCACACAATCACGATCACACAATCACGATCACACAATCACGATCACACAATCACGATCACACAATCACGATCACACAATCACGATCACACAATCACCATCACACAATCACCATCACACAATCACAATCACACAATCAAGGTCACACAATGACGATCACAAAATCACCATCACACAATCACGACCACTCAATCACGATCACACAATCACGATCACACAATCACAATCACACAATCACAATCACACAATCTAAATCACACAATCACAATCACACAATCAAGGTCACACAATGACGATCACACAATCACCATCACACAATCTCGACCACACAATCAGGATCACACAATCACGATCACACAATCACGTTCACACAATCACAAACACACAGTCGCGTTCACTCGATCACGATCACACAATCACGATCACACAATCACGATCACTCAATCACAATCACACAATCACAAACATACAGTCGCGATCACACGATCACGATCACACGATCACGATCACACGATCACGATCACACAATCACAATCACACAATCAACGCCACACAATGACGATCACACAATCACCATCACACAATCTCGACAACACAATCACGATCACACAATCACGATCACACAATCACGTTCACACAATCACAAACACACAGTCCCGACCACTCGATCACGATCACACAATCACGATCACACAGTCACGATCACAACAATCACAATCACACAATCACAATATCACAATCGCAATCACACAATCACAATAACACAATCAGACAATCACACAATCACACAATCACACAATCACACAATCACACAATCACGATCACACGATCACGATCACACGATCACGATCACACGATCACGATCACACGATCGCGATCACACGATCACGATCGCACGATCACGATCACACGATCACGATCACACAATCACAATCACACAATCAAGGTCACACAATGACGATCACACCATCACCATCACACAACCACGACCACACAATCACGATCACACAATCACGATCACACAATCACGATCACACAATCACGATCACACGATCACGATCACACGATCACGATCACACAATCACAATCACACAATCAAGGTCACACAATGACGATCACACAATCACCATCACACAATCACGATCACACAATCAGAAACACACAGTCGCGATCACTCGATCACGATCACACAATCACGATCACACAGTCACTATCACACAATCACAATCACACAATCACAATATCACAATCGCAATCACACAATCACAATAACACAATCAGACAATCACACAATCACACAATCACACAATCACACAATCACACAATCACGATCACACAATCATGATCACACAATCACGATCACACAATCACGATCACACAATCACGATCACACAATCACAATCACACAATCAAGGTCACACAATGACGATCACACAATCACCATCACACAATCACGATCACACAATCACGATCACACAATCACGATCACACAATCACAAACACACAGTCGCGATCACACGATCACGATCACACAATCACGATCACACAGTCACGATCACACAATCACAATCACACAATCACGATCACACAATCACAATCACAATCACGATCACACAGTCACGATCACACCATCACGATCACACGATCACCATCACACAATCACGATCACACAATCACAATCACACAATGACGATCAAACCATCACCATCACACAATCACGACCACACAATCACGATCACACAATCACGATCACACAATCACGTTCACACAATAACAAACACACAGTCGCGATCACTCGATCACGATCACACAATCATGATCACACAGTCACGATCACACAATCACAATCACACAATCACAATGTCACAATCGCAATCACACAATCACAATAACACAATCAGACAATCACACAATCACACAATCGCACAATCACAATATCACAATCGCAATCACACAATCACAATAACACAATCAGACAATCACACAATCACACAATCACACAATCACGATCACACAATCATGATCACACAATCACGATCACACAATCACGATCACACGGTCACGATCACACGATCACGATCACACGATCACGATCACACGATCGCGATCACACGATCACGATCGCACGATCACGATCACACGATCACGATCACACAATCACAATCACACAATCAAGGTCACACAATGACGATCACACCATCACCATCACACAACCACGACCACACAATCACGATCACACAATCACGATCACACAATCACGATCACACGATCACGATCACACGATCACGATCACACAATCACAATCACACAATCAAGGACACACAATCACAATCATACAATCACAATCACACAATCACATTAACACAATCAGACAATCACACAGTCACACAATCACGATCACACAATCACGATCACACAATCACGATCACACAATCACGATCACACAATAACAAACACACAGTCGCGATCACTCGATCACGATCACACAATCATGATCACACAGTCACGATCACACAATCACAATCACACAATCACAATGTCACAATCGCAATCACACAATCACAATAACACAATCAGACAATCACACAATCACACAATCACACAATCACGATCACACAATCATGATCACACAATCACGATCACACAATCACGATCACACGATCACGATCACACGATCACGGTCACACGATCACGATCACACGATCGCGATCACACGATCACGATCGCACGATCACGATCACACGATCACGATCACACAATCACAATCACACAATCAAGGTCACACAATGACGATCACACCATCACCATCACACAACCACGACCACACAATCACGATCACACAATCACGATCACACAATCACGATCACACGATCACGATCACACGATCACGATCACACAATCACAATCGCACAATCAAGGACACACAATCACAATCATACAATCACAATCACACAATCACATTAACACAATCAGACAATCACACAGTCACACAATCACGATCACACAATCACGATCACACAATCACGATCACACAATCACGATCACACAATCACGATCACACAATCACCATCACACAATCACGATCACTCAATCACAATCACACAATCACGATCACTCAATCACAAACACACAGTCGCGATCACACGATCACGATCACACAATCACGATCACACAGTCACGATCACACAATCACAATCACACAATCACGATCACACAATCACAATCACAATCACGATCACACAGTCACGATCACACCATCACGATCACACGATCACCATCACACAATCACGATCACACAATCACAATCACACAATGACGATCACACCATCACCATCACACAATCACGACCACACAATCACGATCACACAATCACGATCACACAATCACGTTCACACAATAACAAACACACAGTCGCGATCACTCGATCACGATCACACAATCATGATCACACAGTCACGATCACACAATCACAATCACACAATCACAATGTCACAATCGCAATCACACAATCACAATAACACAATCAGACAATCACACAATCACACAATCACACAATCACGATCACACAATCATGATCACACAATCACGATCACACAATCACGATCACACAATCACGATCACACAATCACGATCACACAATCACCATCACACAATCACGATCACTCAACCACAATCACACAATCACGATCACTCAATCACAATCACACAATCACAAACACACAGTCGCGATCACACGATCACGATCACACGATCACGATCACACGATCACGATCACACAATCACAATCACACAATCAACGCCACACAATGACGATCACACAATCACCATCACACAATCTCGACAACACAATCACGATCACACAATCACGATCACACAATCACGTTCACACAATCACAAACACACAGTCCCGACCACTCGATCACGATCACACAATCACGATCACACAGTCACGATCACAACAATCACAATCACACAATCACAATATCACAATCGCAATCACACAATCACAATAACACAATCAGACAATCACACAATCACACAATCACACAATCACACAATCACACAATCACGATCACACGATCACGATCACACGATCACGATCACACGATCACGATCACACGATCACGATCACACGATCGCGATCACACGATCACGATCGCACGATCACGATCACACGATCACGATCACACAATCACAATCACACAATCAAGGTCACACAATGACGATCACACCATCACCATCACACAACCACGACCACACAATCACGATCACACAATCACCATCACACAATCAAGGCCACACAATGACGATCACACAATCACCATCACACAATCACAATCACACAATCACGATCACACAATCACGATCACACAATCACGATCACACAATCACAATCACACAATCACGATCACACAATCACAATCACACAATCACAATCACACAATCACAATCACACAATCACAATCACACAATCACAATCACACAATCACAATCACACAATCACAATCACACAATCACAATCACGATCACACAGTCACGAACACACCATCACGATCACACAATCAAGGTCACACAATGACGATCACACCATCACCATCACACAACCACGACCACACAATCACGATCACACAATCACGATCACACAATCACGTTCACACAATCACAAACACACAGTCGCGATCACTCGATCACGATCACACAATCACGATCACACAATCACGAACACACAATCACGATCACACAATCACAATCACACAATCACAATATCACAATCGCAATCACACAATCACAATATCACAATCAGACAATCACACAATCACGCTCACACTATCACGATCACACAATCACGATCACACAATCACGATCACACAATCACGATCACACAATCACGATCACACAATCACGATCACACAATCACGATCACACAATCACCATCACACAATCACCATCACACAATCACAATCACACAATCAAGGTCACACAATGACGATCACAAAATCACCATCACACAATCACGACCACTCAATCACGATCACACAATCACGATCACACAATCACAATCACACAATCACAATCACACAATCAAAATCACACAATCACAATCACACAATCAAGGTCACACAATGACGATCACACAATCACCATCACACAATCTCGACCACACAATCAGGATCACACAATCACGATCACACAATCACGTTCACACAATCACAAACACACAGTCGCGTTCACTCGATCACGATCACACAATCACGATCACACAATCACGATCACTCAATCACAATCACACAATCACAAACATACAGTCGCGATCACACGATCACGATCACACGATCACGATCACACGATCACGATCACACAATCACAATCACACAATCAACGCCACACAATGACGATCACACAATCACCATCACACAATCTCGACAACACAATCACGATCACACAATCACGATCACACAATCACGTTCACACAATCACAAACACACAGTCCCGACCACTCGATCACGATCACACAATCACGATCACACAGTCACGATCACAACAATCACAATCACACAATCACAATATCACAATCGCAATCACACAATCACAATAACACAATCAGACAATCACACAATCACACAATCACACAATCACACAATCACACAATCACGATCACACGATCACGATCACACGATCACGATCACACGATCGCGATCACACGATCACGATCGCACGATCACGATCACACGATCACGATCACACAATCACAATCACAAATCAAGGTCACACAATGACGATCACACCATCACCATCACACAACCACGACCACACAATCACGATCACACAATCACGATCACACAATCACGATCACACAATCACGATCACACGATCACGATCACACGATCACGATCACTCAATCACAATCACACAATCACGATCACTCAATCACAATCACACAATCACAAACACACAGTCGCGATCACACGATCACGATCACACGATCACGATCACACGATCACGATCACACAATCACAATCACACAATCAACGCCACACAATGACGATCACACAATCACCATCACACAATCTCGACAACACAATCACGATCACACAATCACGATCACACAATCACGTTCACACAATCACAAACACACAGTCCCGACCACTCGATCACGATCACACAATCACGATCACACAGTCACGATCACAACAATCACAATCACACAATCACAATATCACAATCGCAATCACACAATCACAATAACACAATCAGACAATCACACAATCACACAATCACACAATCACACAATCACACAATCACGATCACACGATCACGATCACACGATCACGATCACACGATCACGATCACACGATCGCGATCACACGATCACGATCGCACGATCACGATCACACGATCACGATCACACAATCACAATCACACAATCAAGGTCACACAATGACGATCACACCATCACCATCACACAACCACGACCACACAATCACGATCACACAATCACGATCACACAATCACGATCACACAATCACGATCACACGATCACGATCACACGATCACGATCACACAATCACAATCACACAATCAAGGTCACACAATGACGATCACACAATCACCATCACACAATCACGATCACACAATCACAAACACACAGTCGCGATCACTCGATCACGATCACACAATCACGATCACACAGTCACTATCACACAATCACAATCACACAATCACAATATCACAATCGCAATCACACAATCACAATAACACAATCAGACAATCACACAATCACACAATCACACAATCACACAATCACGATCACACAATCATGATCACACAATCACGATCACACAATCACGATCACACAATCACGATCACACAATCACAATCACACAATCAAGGTCACACAATGACGATCACACAATCACCATCACACAATCACGATCACACAATCACGATCACACAATCACGATCACACAATCACAAACACACAGTCGCGTTCACACGATCACGATCACACAATCACGATCACACAGTCACGATCACACAATCACAATCACACAATCACGATCACACAATCACAATCACACAATCACAATCACACAATCACAATGTAACAATCGCAATCACACAATCACAATAACACAATCAGACAATCACACAATCACACAATCACACAATCACGATCACACAATCATGATCACACAATCACGATCACACAATCACGATCACACAATCACGATCACACAATCACGATCACACAATCACCATCACACAATCACGATCACTCAATCACAATCACACAATCAACGCCACACAATGACGATCACACAATCACCATCACACAATCTCGACAACACAATCACGATCACACAATCACGATCACACAATCACGTTCACACAATCACAAACACACAGTCCCGACCACTCGATCACGATCACACAATCACGATCACACAGTCACGATCACACAATCACAATCACACAATCACAATATCACAATCGCAATCACACAATCACAATAACACAATCAGACAATCACACAATCACACAATCACACAATCACAATATCACAATCGCAATCACACAATCACAATAACACAATCAGACAATCACACAATCACACAATCACACAATCACGATCACACAATCATGATCACACAATCACGATCACACAATCACGATCACACGATCACGATCACACGATCACGATCACACGATCACGATCACACGATCGCGATCACACGATCACGATCGCACGATCACGATCACACGATCACGATCACACAATCACAATCACACAATCAAGGTCACACAATGACGATCACACCATCACCATCACACAACCACGACCACACAATCACGATCACACAATCACAATCACACAATCACAATGTCACAATCGCAATCACACAATCACAATAACACAATCAGACAATCACACAATCACACAATCACACAATCACGATCACACAATCATGATCACACAATCACGATCACACAATCACGATCACACGATCACGATCACACGATCACGATCACACGATCACGATCACACGATCGCGATCACACGATCACGATCGCACGATCACGATCACACGATCACGATCACACAATCACAATCACACAATCAAGGTCACACAATGACGATCACACCATCACCATCACACAACCACGACCACACAATCACGATCACACAATCACGATCACACAATCACGATCACACGATCACGATCACACGATCACGATCACACAATCACAATCGCACAATCAAGGACACACAATCACAATCATACAATCACAATCACACAATCACATTAACACAATCAGACAATCACACAGTCACACAATCACGATCACACAATCACGATCACACAATCACGATCACACAATCACGATCACACAATCACGATCACACAATCACGATCACACAGTCACAATCACACAATCACAATCACACAATCAAAATCACACAATCACAATCACACCATCAAGGTCACACAATGACGATCACACAATCACCATCACACAATCACGATCACACAATCACAATCACACAATCACGATCACACAATCACGATCACTCAATCACAATCACACAATCACAAACACACAGTCGCGATCACTCGATCACGATCACACGATCACGATCACACAATCACAATCACACAATCAAGGTCACACAATGACGATCACACCATCACCATCACACAATCACGACCACACAATCACGATCACACAATCACAATCACACAATCACAATATCACAATCGCAATCACACAATCACAATATCACAATCAGACAATCCCACAATCACACAATCACACAGTCACAATCCCACAATCACGATCACACAATCACGATCACACAATCACAATCACACAATCACGATCACACAATCACGATCACACAACCACGACCACACAATCACGATCACACAATCACGATCATACAATCACGTTCACACAATCGCAAACACACAGTCGCGATCACACTATCACGATCACACAATCACAGTCACACAATCACAATCACACAATCACAATCACAATCACGATCACACAGTCACGAACACACCATCACGATCACACAATCAAGGTCACACAATGACGATCACACAATCACCATCACAAAACCACGATCACTCAATCACAATCACACAATCACAAACACACAGTCGCGATCACACGATCACGATCACACAATCACAGTCACACAATCACCATCACACTATCAAGGCCACACAATGACGATCACACAATCACCATCACACAATCACAATCACACAATCACAATCACACAATCACACTGTCACAATCCCACAATCACGATCACATAATCACGATCACACAGTCACGATCACACGATCACGATCACACAATTACAATCACACAATCACAATCACACAATCACGAGCACACAATCACAATCACACAATCACGATCACACAATCACGATCACACAATCACGACCACACAATCACGATCACACAATCACGATCACACAATCACAATCACACAATCACGATCACACAATCACGATCACACAATCACGATCACACAATCACAATCACACAATCACGATCACACAATCACAATCACACAATCACAATCACACAATCACAATCACACAATCACAATCACACAATCACAATCACACAATCACAATCACACAATCACAATCACACAATCACAATCACGATCACACAGTCACGAACACACCATCACGATCACACAATCAAGGTCACACAATGACGATCACACCATCACCATCACACAACCACGACCACACAATCACGATCACACAATCACGATCACACAATCACGTTCACACAATCACAAACACACAGTCGCGATCACTCGATCACGATCACACAATCACGATCACACAATCACGAACACACAATCACGATCACACAATCACAATCACACAATCACAATATCACAATCGCAATCACACAATCACAATATCACAATCAGACAATCACACAATCACGCTCACACTATCACGATCACACAATCACGATCACACAATCACGATCACACAATCACGATCACACAATCACGATCACACAATCACGATCACACAATCACGATCACACAATCACCATCACACAATCACCATCACACAATCACAATCACACAATCAAGGTCACACAATGACGATCACAAAATCACCATCACACAATCACGACCACTCAATCACGATCACACAATCACGATCACACAATCACAATCACACAATCACAATCACACAATCAAAATCACACAATCACAATCACACAATCAAGGTCACACAATGACGATCACACAATCACCATCACACAATCTCGACCACACAATCAGGATCACACAATCACGATCACACAATCACGTTCACACAATCACAAACACACAGTCGCGTTCACTCGATCACGATCACACAATCACGATCACACAATCACGATCACTCAATCACAATCACACAATCACAAACATACAGTCGCGATCACACGATCACGATCACACGATCACGATCACACGATCACGATCACACAATCACAATCACACAATCAACGCCACACAATGACGATCACACAATCACCATCACACAATCTCGACAACACAATCACGATCACACAATCACGATCACACAATCACGTTCACACAATCACAAACACACAGTCCCGACCACTCGATCACGATCACACAATCACGATCACACAGTCACGATCACAACAATCACAATCACACAATCACAATATCACAATCGCAATCACACAATCACAATAACACAATCAGACAATCACACAATCACACAATCACACAATCACACAATCACACAATCACGATCACACGATCACGATCACACGATCACGATCACACGATCGCGATCACACGATCACGATCGCACGATCACGATCACACGATCACGATCACACAATCACAATCACAAATCAAGGTCACACAATGACGATCACACCATCACCATCACACAACCACGACCACACAATCACGATCACACAATCACGATCACACAATCACGATCACACAATCACGATCACACGATCACGATCACACGATCACGATCACTCAATCACAATCACACAATCACGATCACTCAATCACAATCACACAATCACAAACACACAGTCGCGATCACACGATCACGATCACACGATCACGATCACACGATCACGATCACACAATCACAATCACACAATCAACGCCACACAATGACGATCACACAATCACCATCACACAATCTCGACAACACAATCACGATCACACAATCACGATCACACAATCACGTTCACACAATCACAAACACACAGTCCCGACCACTCGATCACGATCACACAATCACGATCACACAGTCACGATCACAACAATCACAATCACACAATCACAATATCACAATCGCAATCACACAATCACAATAACACAATCAGACAATCACACAATCACACAATCACACAATCACACAATCACACAATCACGATCACACGATCACGATCACACGATCACGATCACACGATCACGATCACACGATCGCGATCACACGATCACGATCGCACGATCACGATCACACGATCACGATCACACAATCACAATCACACAATCAAGGTCACACAATGACGATCACACCATCACCATCACACAACCACGACCACACAATCACGATCACACAATCACGATCACACAATCACGATCACACAATCACGATCACACGATCACGATCACACGATCACGATCACACAATCACAATCACACAATCAAGGTCACACAATGACGATCACACAATCACCATCACACAATCACGATCACACAATCACAAACACACAGTCGCGATCACTCGATCACGATCACACAATCACGATCACACAGTCACTATCACACAATCACAATCACACAATCACAATATCACAATCGCAATCACACAATCACAATAACACAATCAGACAATCACACAATCACACAATCACACAATCACACAATCACGATCACACAATCATGATCACACAATCACGATCACACAATCACGATCACACAATCACGATCACACAATCACAATCACACAATCAAGGTCACACAATGACGATCACACAATCACCATCACACAATCACGATCACACAATCACGATCACACAATCACGATCACACAATCACAAACACACAGTCGCGTTCACACGATCACGATCACACAATCACGATCACACAGTCACGATCACACAATCACAATCACACAATCACGATCACACAATCACAATCACACAATCACAATCACACAATCACAATGTAACAATCGCAATCACACAATCACAATAACACAATCAGACAATCACACAATCACACAATCACACAATCACGATCACACAATCATGATCACACAATCACGATCACACAATCACGATCACACAATCACGATCACACAATCACGATCACACAATCACCATCACACAATCACGATCACTCAATCACAATCACACAATCAACGCCACACAATGACGATCACACAATCACCATCACACAATCTCGACAACACAATCACGATCACACAATCACGATCACACAATCACGTTCACACAATCACAAACACACAGTCCCGACCACTCGATCACGATCACACAATCACGATCACACAGTCACGATCACACAATCACAATCACACAATCACAATATCACAATCGCAATCACACAATCACAATAACACAATCAGACAATCACACAATCACACAATCACACAATCACAATATCACAATCGCAATCACACAATCACAATAACACAATCAGACAATCACACAATCACACAATCACACAATCACGATCACACAATCATGATCACACAATCACGATCACACAATCACGATCACACGATCACGATCACACGATCACGATCACACGATCACGATCACACGATCGCGATCACACGATCACGATCGCACGATCACGATCACACGATCACGATCACACAATCACAATCACACAATCAAGGTCACACAATGACGATCACACCATCACCATCACACAACCACGACCACACAATCACGATCACACAATCACAATCACACAATCACAATGTCACAATCGCAATCACACAATCACAATAACACAATCAGACAATCACACAATCACACAATCACACAATCACGATCACACAATCATGATCACACAATCACGATCACACAATCACGATCACACGATCACGATCACACGATCACGATCACACGATCACGATCACACGATCGCGATCACACGATCACGATCGCACGATCACGATCACACGATCACGATCACACAATCACAATCACACAATCAAGGTCACACAATGACGATCACACCATCACCATCACACAACCACGACCACACAATCACGATCACACAATCACGATCACACAATCACGATCACACGATCACGATCACACGATCACGATCACACAATCACAATCGCACAATCAAGGACACACAATCACAATCATACAATCACAATCACACAATCACATTAACACAATCAGACAATCACACAGTCACACAATCACGATCACACAATCACGATCACACAATCACGATCACACAATCACGATCACACAATCACGATCACACAATCACGATCACACAGTCACAATCACACAATCACAATCACACAATCAAAATCACACAATCACAATCACACCATCAAGGTCACACAATGACGATCACACAATCACCATCACACAATCACGATCACACAATCACAATCACACAATCACGATCACACAATCACGATCACTCAATCACAATCACACAATCACAAACACACAGTCGCGATCACTCGATCACGATCACACGATCACGATCACACAATCACAATCACACAATCAAGGTCACACAATGACGATCACACCATCACCATCACACAATCACGACCACACAATCACGATCACACAATCACAATCACACAATCACAATATCACAATCGCAATCACACAATCACAATATCACAATCAGACAATCCCACAATCACACAATCACACAGTCACAATCCCACAATCACGATCACACAATCACGATCACACAATCACAATCACACAATCACGATCACACAATCACGATCACACAACCACGACCACACAATCACGATCACACAATCACGATCATACAATCACGTTCACACAATCGCAAACACACAGTCGCGATCACACTATCACGATCACACAATCACAGTCACACAATCACAATCACACAATCACAATCACAATCACGATCACACAGTCACGAACACACCATCACGTTCACACAATCAAGGTCACACAATGACGATCACACAATCACCATCACAAAACCACGATCACTCAATCACAATCACACAATCACAAACACACAGTCGCGATCACACGATCACGATCACACAATCACAGTCACACAATCACCATCACACTATCAAGGCCACACAATGACGATCACACAATCACCATCACACAATCACAATCACACAATCACAATCACACAATCACACTGTCACAATCCCACAATCACGATCACATAATCACGATCACACAGTCACGATCACACGATCACGATCACACAATTACAATCACACAATCACAATCACACAATCACGAGCACACAATCACAATCACACAATCACGATCACACAATCACGATCACACAATCACGACCACACAATCACGATCACACAATCACGATCACACAATCACGATCACACAATCACGATCACACAATCACGATCACACAATCACGATCACACAATCACGATCACACAATCACGATCACACAATCACGATCACACAATCACGATCACACAACCACGATCACACAATCAAGGTCACACAATGACGATCACACAATCACCATCACACAATCTCGACCACACAATCACGATCACACAATCACGTTCACACAATCACAAACACACAGTCGCGATCACTCGATCACGATCACACAATCACGATCACACAATCATGATCACTCAATCACAATCACACAATCGTTATCACACAATCACGATCACACAATCACAATCACACAATCACAATCACACAATCAAGGTCACACAATGACGATCACACAATCACCATCACACAATCACGATCACACAATCACAATCACACAATCACGATCACACAATCACGATCACACAATCACGATCACACAAACACGATCACACGATCACAATCACACAATCACAAACACACAGTCGCGATCACACGATCACGATCACACGATCACGATCACACGATCGCGATCACACGATCACGATCACACAATCACGATCACACAATCACGATCACACAATCACGATCACACAATCACCATCACACAATCACCATCACACCATCACAATCACACAATCAAGGTCACACAATGACGATCACACAATCTTCATCACACAATCACGACCACTCAATCACGATCACACAATCACGTTCACACAATCACAAACACAGAGTCGCGATCACACGATCACGATCACACAATCACGATCACACAGTCACGATCACACAATCACGATCACACAGTCACGATCACTCGATCACGATCACACGATCACGATCACACAATCACAATCACACAATCAAGGTCACACAATGACGATCACACCATCACCATCACACAATCACGACCACACAATCACGATCACACAATCACAATCACACAATCACAATATCACAATCGCAATCACACAATCACAATATCACAATCAGACAATCCCACAATCACACAATCACACAGTCACAATCCCACAATCACGATCACACAATCACGATCACACAATCACGATCACACTATCACGATCACACAATCACGATCACACAGTCACAATCACACAATCACAATCACACAATCAAAATCACACAATCACAATCACACCATCAAGGTCACACAATGACGATCACACAATCACCATCACACAATCACGATCACACAATCACAATCACACAATCACGATCACACAATCACGATCACTCAATCACAATCACACAATCACAAACACACAGTCGCGATCACTCGATCACGATCACACGATCACGATCACACAATCACAATCACACAATCAAGGTCACACAATGACGATCACACCATCACCATCACACAATCACGACCACACAATCACGATCACACAATCACAATCACACAATCACAATATCACAATCGCAATCACACAATCACAATATCACAATCAGACAATCCCACAATCACACAATCACACAGTCACAATCCCACAATCACGATCACACAATCACGATCACACAATCACAATCACACAATCACAATCACACAATCACAATCACACAATCACACTGTCACAATCCCACAATCACGATCACATAATCACGATCACACAGTCACGATCACACGATCACGATCACACAATAACAATCACACAATCACAATCACACAATCACGAGCACACAATCACGATCACACAATCACCATCACACAATCACCATCACACAATCACGATCACACAATCACAATCACACAATCACGATCACACAATCACGATCACACAACCACGACCACACAATCACGATCACACAATCACGATCATACAATCACGTTCACACAATCGCAAACACACAGTCGCGATCACACTATCACGATCACACAATCACAGTCACACAATCACAATCACACAATCACAATCACAATCACAATCACGATCACACAGTCACGAACACACCATCACGATCACACAATCAAGGTCACACAATGACGATCACACAATCACCATCACAAAACCACGATCACTCAATCACAATCACACAATCACAAACACACAGTCGCGATCACACGATCACGATCACACAATCACTGTCACACAATCACCATCACACAATCAAGGCCACACAATGACGATCACACAATCACCATCACACAATCACAATCACACATTCACAATCACACAATCACACTGTCACAATCCCACAATCACGATCACACAGTCACGATCACACGATCACGATCACACAATAACAATCACACAACACAATCACACAATCACGAGCACACAATCACGATCACACAATCACGATCACACAATCACGATCACACAATCACGATCACACAATCACGATCACACAATCACGATCACACAATCACGATCACACAATCACGATCACACAATCACGATCACACAATCTCGATCACACAATCACGATCACACAATCACGATCACACAATCACGATCACACAATCACGATCACACAACCACGATCACACAATCACGATCACACAATCACGATCACACAATCACGATCACACAATCACAATCACACAATCACACAATCACAATCACACAATCACAATCACACAATCACAATCACACAATCACAATCACACAATCACAATCAAACAATCACAATCACACAACCACAATCACACAATCACAATCACAATCACGATCACACAGTCACGAACACACCATCACGATCACACAATCAAGGTCACACAATGACGATCACACAATCACCATCACACAATCACGATCAGACAATCACAATCACACAATCACGATCACACAATCACGATCACACAATCACAATCACACAATCAAGGTCACACAATGACGATCACACCATCACCATCCCACAATCACGACCACACAATCAGAGTCACACAATCACAATCACACAACCACAATCACACAATCACACAGTCACAATCCCACAATCACGACCACACAGTCACGATCACACAATCACAATCATACAATCACAATCACACAATCACATTAACACAATCAGACAATCACACAGTCACACAATCACGATCACACAATCACGATCACACAATCACGATCACACAATCACGATCACACAATCACGATCACACAATCACGATCACACAATCACGATCACACAATCACATTCACACAATCACAATCACACAATCAAAATCACACAATCACAATCACACAATCAAGGTCACACAATGACGATCACACAATCACCATCACACAATCTCGACCACACAATCACGATCACACAATCACGATCACACAATCACGATCACACAATCACGATCACACAATCACGATCACACAATCACGATCACACAATCACGATCACACAATCACGATCACACAATCACGATCACACAATCACGATCACACAATCACGATCACACAACCGCGATCACACAATCACGATCACACAATCACGATCACACAACCACGATCACACAATCACGATCACACAATCACGTTCACACAATCACAAACACACAGTCGCGATCACTCGATCACGATCACACAATCACGATCACACAATCACGATCACTCAATCACAATCACACAATCGTTATCACACAATCACGAGCACACAATCACGATCACACAATCACAATCACACAATCACAATCACACAATCAAGGTCACACAATGACGATCACACAATCACGATCACACAATCACGATCAGACAATCACAATCACACAATCACGATCACACAATCACGATCACACAATCACAATCACACAATCAAGGTCACACAATGACGATCACACCATCACCATCACACAATCACGACCACACAATCACGATCACACAATCACGTTCACACAATCACAAACACACAGTCGCGATCACTCGATCACGATCACACGATCACGATCAGACAATCACAATCACACAATCACGATCACACAATCACGATCACACAATCACAATCACACAATCAAGGTCACACAATGACGATCACACCATCACCATCACACAATCACGACCACACAATCACGATCACACAATCACGATCACACAATCACGTTCACACAATCACAAACACACAGTCGCGATCACTCGATCACGATCACACGATCACGATCACACAATCACAATCACACAATCAAGGTCTCACAATGACGATCACACCATCACCATCACACAATCACGACCACTCAATCACGATCACACAATCACGATCACACAATCACGTTCACACAATCACAAACACAGAGTCGCGATCACACGATCACGATCACACAATCACGATCACACAGTCACGATCACACAATCACGATCACACGATCACGATCACACGATCACGATCACACAATCACAATCACACAATCAAGGACACACAATCACAATAATACAATCACAATCACACAATCACATTAACACAATCAGACAATCACACAGTCACACAATCACGATCACACAATCACGATCACACAATCACGATCACACAATCACGATCACACAATCACGATCACACAGTCACAATCACACAATCACAATCACACAATCAAAATCACACAATCACAATCACACCATCAAGGTCACACAATGACGATCACACAATCACCATCACACAATCACGATCACACAATCACAATCACACAATCACGATCACACAATCACGATCACTCAATCACAATCACACAATCACAAACACACAGTCGCGATCACTCGATCACGATCACACGATCACGATCACACAATCACAATCACACAATCAAGGTCACACAATGACGATCACACCATCACCATCACACAATCACGACCACACAATCACGATCACACAATCACAATCACACAATCACAATATCACAATCGCAATCACACAATCACAATATCACAATCAGACAATCCCACAATCACACAATCACACAGTCACAATCCCACAATCACGATCACACAATCACGATCACACAATCACAATCACACAATCACAATCACACAATCACAATCACACAATCACACTGTCACAATCCCACAATCACGATCACATAATCACGATCACACAGTCACGATCACACGATCACGATCACACAATAACAATCACACAATCACAATCACACAATCACGAGCACACAATCACGATCACACAATCACCATCACACAATCACGATCACACAATCACGATCACACAATCACAATCTCACAAACACGATCACACAACCACGACCACACAGTCACGAACACACCATCACGATCACACAATCAAGGTCACACAATGACGATCACACAATCACCATCACAAAACCACGATCACTCAATCACAATCACACAATCACAAACACACAGTCGCGATCACACGATCACGATCACACAATCACAGTCACACAATCACCATCACACTATCAAGGCCACACAATGACGATCACACAATCA
Organism: Megachile rotundata; assembly: GCF_050947335.1. Taxonomy (NCBI): domain Eukaryota; kingdom Metazoa; phylum Arthropoda; class Insecta; order Hymenoptera; family Megachilidae; genus Megachile; species Megachile rotundata. The sequence goes on from NC_134993.1 coordinate 1,903,247, forward strand.
CCATCACACAATCACAATCACACAATCACAATCACACAATCACACTGTCACAATCCCACAATCACGATCACACAATCACGATCACACAATCACGACCACACAATCACGATCACACAATCACGATCACACAATCACGATCACACAATCGTTATCACACAATCACGATCACACAATCACGATCACACAATCACAATCACACAATCACAATCACACAATCAAAGTCACACAATGACGATCACACAATCACCATCACACAATCACGATCACACAATCACAAACACACAGTCGCGATCACACGATCACGATCACACGATCACGATCACACGATCACGATCACACAATCACAATCACACAATCGTTATCACACAATCACGATCACACAATCACCATCACACAATCAAGGCCACACAATGACGATCACACAATCACCATCACACAATCACGACCACACAATCACGATCACACAATCACGATCACACAGTCACGATCACACAATCACAATCACACAATCACAATATCACAATCGCAATCACACAATCACAATAACACAATCAGATAATCACACAATCACACAATCACACAATCACACAATCACACAATCACGATCACACAATCATGATCACACAATAACGATCACACAATCACGATCACACAATCACGATCACACAATCACGATCACACAATCACCATCACACAATCACCATCACACCATCACAATCACACAATCAAGGTCACACAATGACGATCACACAATCTTCATCACACAATCACGACCACTCAATCACGATCACACAATCACGTTCACACAATCACAAACACACAGTCACGATCACACAATCACGATCACACAGTCACGATCACTCGATCACGATCACACGATCACGATCACACAATCACAATCACACAATCAAGGTCACACAATGACGATCACACCATCACCATCACACAATCACGACCACACAATCACGATCACACAATCACAATCACACAATCACAATATCACAATCGCAATCACACAATCACAATATCACAATCAGACAATCCCACAATCACACAATCACACAGTCACAATCCCACAATCACGATCACACAATCACGATCACACAATCACAATCACACAATCACAATCACACAATCACAATCACACAATCACACTGTCACAATCCCACAATCACGATCACATAATCACGATCACACAGTCACGATCACACGATCACGATCACACAATAACAATCACACAATCACAATCACACAATCACGAGCACACAATCACGATCACACAATCACCATCACACAATCACCATCACACAATCACGATCACACAATCACAATCACACAATCACGATCACACAATCACGATCACACAACCACGACCACACAATCGCGATCACACAATCACGATCATACAATCACGTTCACACAATCGCAAACACACAGTCGCGATCACACTATCACGATCACACAATCACAATCCCACAATCACGATCACACAATCACGATCACACAATCACGATCACACAATCACGATCACACAATCACTGTCACACAATCACCATCACACAATCAAGGCCACACAATGACGATCACACAATCACCATCACACAATCACAATCACACATTCACAATCACACAATCACACTGTCACAATCCCACAATCACGATCACACAGTCACGATCACACGATCACGATCACACAATAACAATCACACAACACAATCACACAATCACGAGCACACAATCACGATCACACAATCACGATCACACAATCACGATCACACAATCACGATCACACAATCACGATCACACAATCACGATCACACAATCACGATCACACAATCACGATCACACAATCACGATCACACAATCTCGATCACACAATCACGATCACACAATCACGATCACACAATCACGATCACACAATCACGATCACACAATCAAGGTCACACAATGACGATCACACAATCACCATCACACAATCACGATCAGACAATCACAATCACACAATCACGATCACACAATCACGATCACACAATCACAATCACACAATCAAGGTCACACAATGACGATCACACCATCACCATCCCACAATCACGACCACACAATCAGAGTCACACAATCACAATCACACAACCACAATCACACAATCACACAGTCACAATCCCACAATCACGACCACACAGTCACGATCACACAATCACAATCATACAATCACAATCACACAATCACATTAACACAATCAGACAATCACACAGTCACACAATCACGATCACACAATCACGATCACACAATCACGATCACACAATCACGATCACACAATCACGATCACACAATCACGATCACACAATCACGATCACACAATCACGATTACACAATCACATTCACACAATCACAATCACACAATCAAAATCACACAATCACAATCACACAATCAAGGTCACACAATGACGATCACACAATCACCATCACACAATCTCGACCACACAATCACGATCACACAATCACGATCACACAATCACGATCACACAATCACGATCACACAATCACGATCACACAATCACGATCACACAATCACGATCACACAATCACGATCACACAATCACGATCACACAATCACGATCACACAACCACGATCACACAATCACAATCACACAATCACGATCACACAACCACGATCACACAATCACGATCACACAATCACGTTCACACAATCACAAACACACAGTCGCGATCACTCGATCACGATCACACAATCACGATCACACAATCACGATCACTCAATCACAATCACACAATCGTTATCACACAATCACGAGCACACAATCACGATCACACAATCACAATCGCACAATCACAATCACACAATCAAGGTCACACAATGACGATCACACAATCACGATCACACAATCACGATCAGACAATCACAATCACACAATCACGATCACACAATCACGATCACACAATCACAATCACACAATCAAGGTCACACAATGACGATCACACCATCACCATCACACAATCACGACCACACAATCACGATCACACAATCACGATCACACAATCACGTTCACACAATCACAAACACACAGTCGCGATCACTCGATCACGATCACACGATCACGATCACACAATCACAATCACACAATCAAGGTCTCACAATGACGATCACACCATCACCATCACACAATCACGACCACTCAATCACGATCACACAATCACGATCACACAATCACGTTCACACAATCACAAACACAGAGTCGCGATCACACGATCACGATCACACAATCACGATCACACAGTCACGATCACACAATCACGATCACACAGTCACGATCACACAATCAGAGTCACACATTTACAATCACACAACCACACTCACACAATCACACAGTCACAATCCCACAATCACGATCACACAATCACGACCACACAGTCACGATCACACAATCACAATCATACAATCACAATCACACAATCACATTAACACAATCAGACAATCACACAGTCACACAATCACGATCACACAATCACGATCACACAATCACGATCACACAATCACGATCACACAATCACGATCACACAATCACGATCACACAGTCACAATCACACAATCACAATCACACAATCAAAATCACACAATCACAATCACACCATCAAGGTCACACAATGACGATCACACAATCACCACCACACAATCACGATCACACAATCACAATCACACAGTCACGATCACACAATCACGATCACTCAATCACAATCACACAATCACAAACACACAGTCGCGATCACTCGATCACGATCACACGATCACGATCACACAATCACAATCACACAATCAAGGTCACACAATGACGATCACACCATCACCATCACACAATCACGACCACACAATCACGATCACACAATCACAATCACACAATCACAATATCACAATCGCAATCACACAATCACAATATCACAATCAGACAATCCCACAATCACACAATCACACAGTCACAATCCCACAATCACGATCACACAATCACGATCACACAATCACAATCACACAATCACAATCACACAATCACAATCACACAATCACACTGTCACAATCCCACAATCACGATCACATAATCACGATCACACAGTCACGATCACACGATCACGATCACACAATAACAATCACACAATCACAATCACACAATCACGAGCACACAATCACGATCACACAATCACCATCACACAATCACGATCACACAATCACGATCACACAATCACAATCTCACAAACACGATCACACAACCACGACCACACAATCACGATCACACAATCACGATCATACAATCACGTTCACACAATCGCAAACACACAGTCGCGATCACACTATCACTATCACACAATCACAGTCACACAATCACAATCACACAATCACAATCACAATCACAATCACGATCACACAGTCACGAACACACCATCACGATCACACAATCAAGGTCACACAATGACGATCACACAATCACCATCACAAAACCACGATCACTCAATCACAATCACACAATCACAAACACACAGTCGCGATCACACGATCACGATCACACAATCACAGTCACACAATCACCATCACACTATCAAGGCCACACAATGACGATCACACAATCACCATCACACAATCACAATCACACAATCACAATCACACAATCACACTGTCACAATCCCACAATCACGATCACACAATCACGATCACACAATCACGACCACACAATCACGATCACACAATCACGATCACACAATCACGATCACACAATCGTTATCACACAATCACGATCACACAATCACGATCACACAATCACAATCACACAATCACAATCACACAATCAAAGTCACACAATGACGATCACACAATCACCATCACACAATCACGATCACACAATCACAATCACACAATCACGATCACACAATCACGATCACACAATCACGATCACACAAACACGATCACACGATCACAATCACACAATCACAAACACACAGTCGCGATCACACGATCACGATCACACGATCACGATCACACGATCGCGATCACACGATCACGATCACACGATCACGATCACACAATCACAATCACACAATCAAGGTCACACAATGACGATCACACCATCACCATCACACAATCACGACCACACAATCACGATCACACAATCACGATCACACAATCACGATCACACAATCACGATCACACAAACACGATCACACGATCACAATCACACAATCACAAACACACAGTCGCGATCACACGATCACGATCACACGATCACGATCACACGATCACGATCACACAATCACAATCACACAATCGTTATCACACAATCACGATCACACAATCACCATCACACAATCAAGGCCACACAATGACGATCACACAATCACCATCACACAATCACGACCACACAATCACGATCACACAATCACGATCACACAGTCACGATCACACAATCACAATCACACAATCACAATATCACAATCGCAATCACACAATCACAATAACACAATCAGATAATCACACAATCACACAATCACACAATCACACAATCACACAATCACGATCACACAATCATGATCACACAATAACGATCACACAATCACGATCACACAATCACGATCACACAATCAAGATCACACAATCACCATCACACAATCACCATCACACCATCACAATCACACAATCAAGGTCACACAATGACGATCACACAATCTTCATCACACAATCACGACCACTCAATCACGATCACACAATCACGTTCACACAATCACAAACACAGAGTCGCGATCACACGATCACGATCACACAATCACGATCACACAGTCACGATCACACAATCACGATCACACAGTCACGATCACTCGATCACGATCACACGATCACGATCACACAATCACAATCACACAATCAAGGTCACACAATGACGATCACACCATCACCATCACACAATCACGACCACACAATCACGATCACACAATCACAATCACACAATCACAATATCACAATCGCAATCACACAATCACAATATCACAATCAGACAATCCCACAATCACACAATCACACAGTCACAATCCCACAATCACGATCACACAATCACGATCACACAATCACGATCACACAATCACGATCACACAATCACGATCACACAGTCACAATCACACAATCACAATCACACAATCAAAATCACACAATCACAATCACACCATCAAGGTCACACAATGACGATCACACCATCACCATCACACAATCACGATCACACAATCACAATCACACAATCACGATCACACAATCACGATCACTCAATCACAATCACACAATCACAAACACACAGTCGCGATCACTCGATCACGATCACACGATCACGATCACACAATCACAATCACACAATCAAGGTCACACAATGACGATCACACCATCACCATCACACAATCACGACCACACAATCACGATCACACAATCACAATCACACAATCACAATATCACAATCGCAATCACACAATCACAATATCACAATCAGACAATCCCACAATCACACAATCACACAGTCACAATCCCACAATCACGATCACACAATCACGATCACACAATCACAATCACACAATCACAATCACACAATCACAATCACACAATCACACTGTCACAATCCCACAATCACGATCACATAATCACGATCACACAGTCACGATCACACGATCACGATCACACAATAACAATCACACAATCACAATCACACAATCACGAGCACACAATCACGATCACACAATCACCATCACACAATCACCATCACACAATCACGATCACACAATCACAATCACACAATCACGATCACACAATCACGATCACACAACCACGACCACACAATCACGATCACACAATCACGATCATACAATCACGTTCACACAATCGCAAACACACAGTCGCGATCACACTATCACGATCACACAATCACAATCCCACAATCACGATCACACAATAACGATCACACAATCACGATCACACAATCACTGTCACACAATCACCATCACACAATCAAGGCCACACAATGACGATCACACAATCACACATTCACAATCACACAATCACACTGTCACAATCCCACAATCACGATCACACAGTCACGATCACACGATCACGATCACACAATAACAATCACACAACACAATCACACAATCACGATCACACAATCACGATCACACAATCACGATCACACAATCACGATCACACAATCACATTCACACAATCACGATCACACAATCAAAATCACACAATCACAATCACACCATCAAGGTCACACAATGACGATCACACAATCACCACCACACAATCACGATCACACAATCACAATCACACAATCACGATCACACAATCACGATCACTCAATCACAATCACACAATCACAAACACACAGTCGCGATCACTCGATCACGATCACACGATCACGATCACACAATCACAATCACACAATCAAGGTCACACAATGACGATCACACCATCACCATCACACAATCACGACCACACAATCACGATCACACAATCACAATCACACAATCACGATCACACAATCACGATCACTCAATCACAATCACACAATCACAAACACACAGTCGCGATCACTCGATCACGATCACACGATCACGATCACACAATCACAATCACACAATCAAGGTCACACAATGACGATCACACCATCACCATCACACAATCACGACCACACAATCACGATCACACAATCACAATCACACAATCACAATATCACAATCGCAATCACACAATCACAATATCACAATCAGACAATCCCACAATCACACAATCACACAGTCACAATCACACAATCACGATCACACAATCACGATCACACAATCACGATCACACAGTCACAATCACACAATTACAATCACACAATCAAAATCACACAATCACAATCACACCATCAAGGTCACACAATGACGATCACACAATCACCACCACACAATCACGATCACACAATCACAATCACACAATCACGATCACACAATCACGATCACTCAATCACAATCACACAATCACAAACACACAGTCGCGATCACTCGATCACGATCACACGATCACGATCACACAATCACAATCACACAATCAAGGTCACACAATGACGATCACACCATCACCATCACACAATCACGACCACACAATCACGATCACACAATCACAATCACACAATCACAATATCACAATCGCAATCACACAATCACAATATCACAATCAGACAATCCCACAATCACACAATCACACAGTCACAATCCCACAATCACGATCACACAATCACGATCACACAATCACAATCACACAATCACAATCACACAATCACAATCACACAATCACACTGTCACAATCCCACAATCACGATCACATAATCACGATCACACAGTCACGATCACACGATCACGATCACACAATAACAATCACACAATCACAATCACACAATCACGAGCACACAATCACGATCACACAATCAACATCACACAATCACCATCACACAATCACCATCACACAATCACGATCACACAATCACAATCACACAATCACGATCACACAATCACGATCACACAACCACGACCACACAATCACGATCACACAATCACGATCATACAATCACGTTCACACAATCGCAAACACACAGTCGCGATCACACTATCACGATCACACAATCACAGTCACACAATCACAATCACACAATCACAATCACACAATCACAATCACAATCACGATCACACAGTCACGAACACACCATCACGATCACACAATCAAGGTCACACAATGACGATCACACAATCACCATCACAAAACCACGATCACTCAATCACAATCACACAATCACAAACACACAGTTGCGATCACACGATCACGATCACACAATCACAGTCACACAATCACCATCACACAATCAAGGCCACACAATGACGATCACACAATCACCATCACACAATCACAATCACACATTCACAATCACACAATCACACTGTCACAATCCCACAATCACGATCACATAATCAGGATCACACAGTCACGATCACACGATCACGATCACACAATAACAATCACACAACACAATCACACAATCACGAGCACACAATCACGATCACACAATCACGATCACACAATCACGATCACACAATCACGATCACACAATCACGATCACACAATCACGATCACACAATCACGATCACACAATCACGATCACACAATCACGATCACACAATCACGATCACACAATCACGATCACACAATCACGATCACACAATCACGATCACACAATCACGATCACACAACCACGATCACACAATCACGATCACACAATCACGATCACACAATCACGATCACACAATCACGATCACACAATCACAATCACACAATCACACAATCACAATCACACAATCACAATCACACAATCACAATCACACAATCACAATCACACAATCACAATCACACAATCACAATCACACAATCACAATCACACAACCACAATCACACAATCACAATCACAATCACGATCACACAGTCACGAACACACCATCACGATCACACAATCAAGGTCACACAATCACGATCACACAATCACGATCACACAATCACGATCAGACAATCACAATCACACAATCACGATCACACAATCACGATCACACAATCACAATCACACAATCAAGGTCACACAATGACGATCACACCATCACCATCACACAATCACGACCACACAATCACGATCACACAATCACGATCACACAATCACGTTCACACAATCACAAACACACAGTCGCGATCACTCGATCACGATCACACGATCACGATCACACAATCACAATCACACAATCAAGGTCACACAATGACGATCACACCATTACCATCACACAATCACGACCACTCAATCACGATCACACAATCACGATCACACAATCACGATCACACAATCACGTTCACACAATCACAAACACAGAGTCGCGATCACACGATCACGATCACACAACCACGATCACACAGTCACGATCACACAATCACGACCACACAGTCACGATCACACAATCAGAGTCACACAATCGCAATCACACAACCACAATCACACAATCACACAGTCACAATCCCACAATCACGACCACACAGTCACGATCACACAATCACAATCATACAATCACAATCACACAATCACATTAACACAATCAGACAATCACACAGTCACACAATCACGATCACACAATCACGATCACACAATCACGATCACACAATCACGATCACACAATCACGATCACACAATCACGATCACACAAACACAATCACACAATCACAATCACACAATCAAAATCACACAATCACAATCACACAATCAAGGTCACACAATGACGATCACACAATCACCATCACACAATCTCGACCACACAATCACGATCACACAATCACGTTCACACAATCACAAACACACAGTCGCGATCACTCGATCACGATCACACAATCACGATCACACAATCACGATCACACAATCACGATCACACAATCACAATCACACAATCACAATCACACAATCAAGGTCACACAATGACGATCACACAATCACGATCACACAATCACGATCAGACAATCACAATCACACAATCACGATCACACAATCACGATCACACAATCACAATCACACAATCAAGGTCACACAATGACGATCACACCATCACCATCACACAATCACGACCACACAATCACGATCACACAATCACGATCACACAATCACGTTCACACAATCACAAACGCACAGTCGCGATCACTCGATCACGATCACACGATCACGATCACACAATCACAATCACACAATCAAGGTCTCACAATGACGATCACACCATCACCATCACACAATCACGACCACTCAATCACGATCACACAATCACGATCACACAATCACGTTCACACAATCACAAACACAGAGTCGCGATCACACGATCACGATCACACAACCACGATCACACAGTCACGATCACACAATCACGATCACACAGTCACGATCACACAATCAGAGTCACACAATCACAATCACACAACCACAATCACACAATCACACAGTCACAATCCCAAAATCACGACCACACAGTCACGATCACACAATCACAATCATACAATCACAATCACACAATCACATTAACACAATCAGACAATCACACAGTCACACAATCACGATCACACAATCACGATCACACAATCACGATCACACAATCACGATCACACAATCACGATCACACAATCACGATCACACAATCACGATCACACAATCACAATCACACAATCACAATCACACAATCAAAATCACACAATCACAATCACACAATCAAGGTCACACAATGACGATCACACAATCACCATCACACAATCTCGACCACACAATCACAATCACACAATCACGATCACACAATCACGATCACACAATCACGATCACACAAACACGATCACACGATCACAATCACACAATCACAAACACACAGTCGCGATCACACGATCACGATCACACGATCACGATCACACGATCACGATCACACAATCACAATCACACAATCAAGGTCACACAATGACGATCACGCCATCACCATCACACAATCACGACCACACAATCACGATCACACAATCACGATCACACAATCACGATCACACAAACACGATCACACGATCACAATCACACAATCACAAACACACAGTCGCGATCACACGATCACGATCACACGATCACGATCACACGATCACGATCACACGATCACGATCACACGATCACGATCACACGATCACGATCACACGATCACGATCACACGATCACGATCACACAATCACAATCACACAATCGTTATCACACAATCACGATCACACAATCACCATCACACAATCAAGGCCACACAATGACGATCACACAATCACCATCACACAATCACGATCACACAATCACGATCACACAATCACGATCACACAATCACGATCACACAATCACGATCACACAATCACGATCACACAATCACGATCACACAATCACGATCACACAATCACGATCACACAATCACGATCACACAATCACGATCACACAATCACGATCACACAATCACGATCACACAACCACGATCACACAATCACGATCACACAATCACGATCACACAACCACGATCACACAATCACGATCACACAATCACGATCACACAATCACGATCACACAACCACGATCACACAACCACGATCACACAATCACTATCACACAATCACGATCACACAATCACGATCACACAATCACGATCACACAATCACGATCACACAATCACGATCACACAATCACAATCACACAATCACAATCACACAATCACAATCACACAATCACAATCACACAATCACAATCACACAATCACAATCACACAATCACAATCACACAATCACAATCACACAATCACAATCACACAATCACAATCACACAATCACAATCACACAATCACAATCACGATCACACAGTCACGAACACACCATCACGATCACACAATCAAGGTCACACAATGACGATCACACCATCACCATCACACAATCACGACCACACAATCACGATCACACAATCACGTTCACACAATCACAAACACACAGTCGCGATCACTCGATCACGATCACACGATCACGATCACACAATCACAATCACACAATCAAGGTCTCACAATGACGATCACACCATCACCATCACACAATCACGACCACTCAATCACGATCACACAATCACGATCACACAATCACGTTCACACAATCACAAACACAGAGTCGCGATCACACGATCACGATCACACAATCACGATCACACAGTCACAATCACACAGTCGCGATCACTCGATCACGATCACACGATCACGATCACACAATCACAATCACACAATCAAGGTCACACAATGACGATCACACCATCACCATCACACAATCACGACCACACAATCACGATCACACAATCACAATCACACAATCACGATCACACAATCACAATCACACAATCACAATCACACAATCACAATCACACAATCACACTGTCACAATCCCACAATCACGATCACATAATCACGATCACACAGTCACGATCACACGATCACGATCACACAATAACAATCACACAATCACGATCACACAATCACGATCACACAATCACGATCACACAATCACGATCACACAATCACGATCACACAATCACGATCACACAACCACGATCACACAATCACGATCACACAACCACGATCACACAATCACGATCACACAATCACGATCACACAATCACGATCACACAACCACGATCACACAACCACGATCACACAATCACGATCACACAATCACGATCACACAATCACGATCACACAATCACGATCACACAATCACAATCACACAATCACAATCACACAATCACAATCACACAATCACAATCACACAATCACAATCACACAATCACAATCACGATCACACAGTCACGAACACACCATCACGATCACACAATCAGAGTCACACATTTACAATCACACAACCACACTCACACAATCACACAGTCACAATCCCACAATCACGATCACACAATCACGACCACACAGTCACGATCACACAATCACAATCATACAATCACAATCACACAATCACATTAACACAATCAGACAATCACACAGTCACACAATCACGATCACACAATCACGATCACACAATCACGATCACACAATCACGATCACACAATCACGATCACACAGTCACAATCACACAATCACAATCACACAATCAAAATCACACAATCACAATCACACCATCAAGGTCACACAATGACGATCACACAATCACCATCACACAATCACGATCACACAATCACAATCACACAATCACGATCACACAATCACGATCACTCAATCACAATCACACAATCACGATCACACAACCACGATCACACAATCACGATCACACAACCACGATCACACAATCACGATCACACAATCACGATCACACAATCACACTGTCACAATCCCACAATCACGATCACATAATCACGATCACACAGTCACAATCACACCATCAAGGTCACACAATGACGATCACACAATCACCATCACACAATCACGATCACACAATCACAATCACACAATCACGATCACACAATCACGATCACTCAATCACAATCACACAATCACAAACACACAGTCGCGATCACTCGATCACGATCACACGATCACGATCACACAATCACAATCACACAATCAAGGTCACACAATGACGATCACACCATCACCATCACACAATCACGACCACACAATCACGATCACACAATCACAATCACACAATCACAATATCACAATCGCAATCACACAATCACAATATCACAATCAGACAATCCCACAATCACACAATCACACAGTCACAATCCCACAATCACGATCACACAATCACGATCACACAATCACAATCACACAATCACAATCAGACAATCACAATCACACAATCACACTGTCACAATCCCACAATCACGATCACATAATCACGATCACACAGTCACGATCACACGATCACGATCACACAATAACAATCACACAATCACGATCACACAATCACGATCACACAATCACGATCACACAATCACGATCACACAATCACGATCACACAATCACGATCACACAACCACGATCACACAATCACGATCACACAACCACGATCACACAATCACGATCACACAATCACGATCACACAATCACGATCACACAACCACGATCACACAACCACGATCACACAATCACGATCACACAATCACGATCACACAATCACGATCACACAATCACGATCACACAATCACGATCACACAATCACAATCACACAATCACAATCTCACAATCACAATCACACAATCACAATCACACAATCACAATCACACAATCACAATCACACAATCACAATCACGATCACACAGTCACGAACACACCATCACGATCACACAATCAGAGTCACACATTTACAATCACACAACCACACTCACACAATCACACAGTCACAATCCCACAATCACGATCACACAATCACGACCACACAGTCACGATCACACAATCACAATCATACAATCACAATCACACAATCACATTAACACAATCAGACAATCACACAGTCACACAATCACGATCACACAATCACGATCACACAATCACGATCACACAATCAGGATCACACAATCACGATCACACAATCACGATCACACAGTCACAATCACACAATCACAATCACACAATCAAAATCACACAATCACAATCACACCATCAAGGTCACACAATGACGATCACACAATCACCATCACACAATCACGATCACACAATCACAATCACACAATCACGATCACACAATCACGATCACTCAATCACAATCACACAATCACAAACACACAGTCGCGATCACTCGATCACGATCACACGATCACGATCACACAATCACAATCACACAATCAAGGTCACACAATGACGATCACGCCATCACCATCACACAATCACGACCACACAATCACGATCACACAATCACGATCACACAATCACGATCACACAAACACGATCACACGATCACAATCACACAATCACAAACACACAGTCGCGATCACACGATCACGATCACACGATCACGATCACACGATCACGATCACACGATCACGATCACACGATCACGATCACACGATCACGATCACACGATCACGATCACACGATCACGATCACACGATCACGATCACACAATCACAATCACACAATCGTTATCACACAATCACGATCACACAATCACCATCACACAATCAAGGCCACACAATGACGATCACACAATCACCATCACACAATCACGATCACACAATCACGATCACACAATCACGATCACACAATCACGATCACACAATCACGATCACACAATCACGATCACACAATCACGATCACACAATCACGATCACACAATCACGATCACACAATCACGATCACACAATCACGATCACACAATCACGATCACACAATCACGATCACACAACCACGATCACACAATCACGATCACACAATCACGATCACACAACCACGATCACACAATCACGATCACACAATCACGATCACACAATCACGATCACACAACCACGATCACACAACCACGATCACACAATCACTATCACACAATCACGATCACACAATCACGATCACACAATCACGATCACACAATCACGATCACACAATCACGATCACACAATCACAATCACACAATCACAATCACACAATCACAATCACACAATCACAATCACACAATCACAATCACACAATCACAATCACACAATCACAATCACACAATCACAATCACACAATCACAATCACACAATCACAATCACACAATCACAATCACACAATCACAATCACGATCACACAGTCACGAACACACCATCACGATCACACAATCAAGGTCACACAATGACGATCACACCATCACCATCACACAATCACGACCACACAATCACGATCACACAATCACGTTCACACAATCACAAACACACAGTCGCGATCACTCGATCACGATCACACGATCACGATCACACAATCACAATCACACAATCAAGGTCTCACAATGACGATCACACCATCACCATCACACAATCACGACCACTCAATCACGATCACACAATCACGATCACACAATCACGTTCACACAATCACAAACACAGAGTCGCGATCACACGATCACGATCACACAATCACGATCACACAGTCACAATCACACAGTCGCGATCACTCGATCACGATCACACGATCACGATCACACAATCACAATCACACAATCAAGGTCACACAATGACGATCACACCATCACCATCACACAATCACGACCACACAATCACGATCACACAATCACAATCACACAATCACGATCACACAATCACAATCACACAATCACAATCACACAATCACAATCACACAATCACACTGTCACAATCCCACAATCACGATCACATAATCACGATCACACAGTCACGATCACACGATCACGATCACACAATAACAATCACACAATCACGATCACACAATCACGATCACACAATCACGATCACACAATCACGATCACACAATCACGATCACACAATCACGATCACACAACCACGATCACACAATCACGATCACACAACCACGATCACACAATCACGATCACACAATCACGATCACACAATCACGATCACACAACCACGATCACACAACCACGATCACACAATCACGATCACACAATCACGATCACACAATCACGATCACACAATCACGATCACACAATCACAATCACACAATCACAATCACACAATCACAATCACACAATCACAATCACACAATCACAATCACACAATCACAATCACGATCACACAGTCACGAACACACCATCACGATCACACAATCAGAGTCACACATTTACAATCACACAACCACACTCACACAATCACACAGTCACAATCCCACAATCACGATCACACAATCACGACCACACAGTCACGATCACACAATCACAATCATACAATCACAATCACACAATCACATTAACACAATCAGACAATCACACAGTCACACAATCACGATCACACAATCACGATCACACAATCACGATCACACAATCACGATCACACAATCACGATCACACAGTCACAATCACACAATCACAATCACACAATCAAAATCACACAATCACAATCACACCATCAAGGTCACACAATGACGATCACACAATCACCATCACACAATCACGATCACACAATCACAATCACACAATCACGATCACACAATCACGATCACTCAATCACAATCACACAATCACGATCACACAACCACGATCACACAATCACGATCACACAACCACGATCACACAATCACGATCACACAATCACGATCACACAATCACACTGTCACAATCCCACAATCACGATCACATAATCACGATCACACAGTCACAATCACACCATCAAGGTCACACAATGACGATCACACAATCACCATCACACAATCACGATCACACAATCACAATCACACAATCACGATCACACAATCACGATCACTCAATCACAATCACACAATCACAAACACACAGTCGCGATCACTCGATCACGATCACACGATCACGATCACACAATCACAATCACACAATCAAGGTCACACAATGACGATCACACCATCACCATCACACAATCACGACCACACAATCACGATCACACAATCACAATCACACAATCACAATATCACAATCGCAATCACACAATCACAATATCACAATCAGACAATCCCACAATCACACAATCACACAGTCACAATCCCACAATCACGATCACACAATCACGATCACACAATCACAATCACACAATCACAATCAGACAATCACAATCACACAATCACACTGTCACAATCCCACAATCACGATCACATAATCACGATCACACAGTCACGATCACACGATCACGATCACACAATAACAATCACACAATCACGATCACACAATCACGATCACACAATCACGATCACACAATCACGATCACACAATCACGATCACACAATCACGATCACACAACCACGATCACACAATCACGATCACACAACCACGATCACACAATCACGATCACACAATCACGATCACACAATCACGATCACACAACCACGATCACACAACCACGATCACACAATCACGATCACACAATCACGATCACACAATCACGATCACACAATCACGATCACACAATCACGATCACACAATCACAATCACACAATCACAATCTCACAATCACAATCACACAATCACAATCACACAATCACAATCACACAATCACAATCACACAATCACAATCACGATCACACAGTCACGAACACACCATCACGATCACACAATCAGAGTCACACATTTACAATCACACAACCACACTCACACAATCACACAGTCACAATCCCACAATCACGATCACACAATCACGACCACACAGTCACGATCACACAATCACAATCATACAATCACAATCACACAATCACATTAACACAATCAGACAATCACACAGTCACACAATCACGATCACACAATCACGATCACACAATCACGATCACACAATCAGGATCACACAATCACGATCACACAATCACGATCACACAGTCACAATCACACAATCACAATCACACAATCAAAATCACACAATCACAATCACACCATCAAGGTCACACAATGACGATCACACAATCACCATCACACAATCACGATCACACAATCACAATCACACAATCACGATCACACAATCACGATCACTCAATCACAATCACACAATCACAAACACACAGTCGCGATCACTCGATCACGATCACACGATCACGATCACACAATCACAATCACACAATCAAGGTCACACAATGACGATCATACCATCACCATCACACAATCACAACCACACAATCACGATCACACAATCACAATCACACAATCACAATATCACAATCGCAATCACACAATCACAATATCACAATCAGACAATCCCACAATCACACAATCACACAGCCACAATCCCACAATCACGATCACACAATCACGATCACACAATCACAATCACACAATCACAATCACACAATCACAATCACACAATCACACTGTCACAATCCCACAATCACGATCACATAATCACGATCACACAGTCACGATCACACGATCACGATCACACAATAACAATCACACAATCACAATCACACAATCACGAGCACAAAATCACGATCACACAATCACCATCACACAATCACCATCACACAATCACCATCACACAATCACGATCACACAATCACAATCACACAATCACGATCACACAATCACGATCACACAACCACGACCACACAATCACGATCACACAATCACGATCATACAATCACGTTCACACAATCGCAAACACACAGTCGCGATCACACTATCACGATCACACAATCACAGTCACACAATCACAATCACACAATCACAATCACAATCACGATCACACAATCACGATCACACAATCACGATCACACAACCACGATCACACAACCACGATCACACAATCACAATCACACAATCACAATCACCATCACACAGTCACGAACACACCATCACGATCACACAATCAAGGTCACACAATGACGATCACACCATCACCATCACACAATCACGACCACACAATCACGATCACACAATCACGTTCACACAATCACAAACACACAGTCGCGATCACTCGATCACGATCACACAATCACGATCACACAATCACGATCACACAATCACAATCACACAATCACAATATCACAATCGCAATCACACAATCACAATATCACAATCAGACAATCACACAATCACACAATCACGCTCACACTATTACGATCACACAATCACGATCACACAATCACGATCACACCATCACGATCACACAATCACGATCACACAATCACGATCACACAATCACGATCACACAATCACCATCACACAATCACCATCACACAATCACAATCACACAATCAAGGTCACACAATGACGATCACACAATCACCATCACACAATCACGACCACTCAATCACGATCACACAATCACGATCACACAATCACGATCACACAATCACGTTCACACAATCACAAACACAGAGTCGCGATCACACGATCACGATCACACAATCACAATCACACAGTCAACGCCACACAATGACGATCACACAATCACCATCACACAATCTCGACCACACAATCACGATCACACAATCACGATCACACAATCACGATCACACAATCACGATCACACAATCACGATCACACAATCACAATCACACAATCAAGGTCACACAATGACGATCACACAATCACCATCACACAATCACGATCACACAATCACGATCACACAATCACGATCACACAATCACAAACACACAGTCGCGATCACACGATCACGATCACACAATCACGATCACACAGTCACGATCACACAATCACAATCACACAATCACGATCACACAATCACAATCACAATCACGATCAAACAGTCACGATCACACCATCACGATCACACGATCACCATCACACAATCACGATCACACAATCACAATCACACAATGACGATCCCACCATCACCATCACACAATCACGACCACACAATCACGATCACACAATCACGATCACACAATCACGTTCAGACAATCACAAACACACAGTCCCGATCACTCGATCACGATCACACAATCATGCTCACACAGTCACGATCACACAATCACAATCACACAATCACAATCACACAATCACAATGTCACAATCGCAATCACACAATCACAATAACACAATCAGACAACCACACAATCACACAATCACGATCACACAATCATGATCACACAATCACGATCACACAATCACGATCACACAATCACGATCACACAATCACGATCACACAATCACCATCACACAATCACGATCACACAATCACGATCACACAATCACGATCACACAATCACGATCTCACAACCACGATCACACAACCACGATCACACAATCACGATCACACAATCACAATCACACAATCACAATCACACAGTCACAATCACACAATCACAATCACACAATCGCAATCACACAATCACAATCACACAATCACAATCACACAATCACAATCACACAATCACAATCACACAATCACAATCACACAATCACAATCACGATCACACAGTCACGAACATACCATCACGATCACACAATCAAGGTCACACAATGACGATCACACCATCACCATCACACAATCACGACCACACAATCACGATCACACAATCACGTTCACACAATCACAAACACACAGTCGCGATCACTCGATCACGATCACACAATCACGATCACACAATCACCATCACACAATCAAGGCCACACAATGACGATCACACAATCACCATCACACAATCACGACCACACAATCACGATCACACAATCACGATCACACAGTCACGATCACACAATCACAATCACACAATCACAATATCACAATCGCAATCACACAATCACAATAACACAATCAGACAATCACACAATCACACAATCACACAATCACACAATCACACAATCACGATCACACAATCATGATCACACAATAACGATCACACAATCACGATCACACAATCACGATCACACAATCACGATCACACAATCACCATCACACAATCACCATCACACCATCACAATCACACAAACAAGGTCACACAATGACGATCACACAATCTCCATCACACAATCACGACCACTCAATCACGATCACACAATCACGTTCACACAATCACAAACACAGAGTCGCGATCACACGATCACGATCACACAATCACGATCACACAGTCACGATCACACAATAAGAGTCACACATTTACAATCACACAACCACAATCACACAATCACACAGTCACAATCCCACAATCACGATCACACAATCACAATCATACAATCACAATCACACAATCACATTAACACTATCAGACAATCACACAGTCACACAATCACGATCACACAATCACGATCACACAATCACGATCACACAATCACGATCACACAATCACGATCACACAGTCACAATCACACAATCACAATCACACAATCAAAATCACACAATCACAATCACACCATCAAGGTCACACAATGACGTTCACACAATCACCATCACACAATCACGATCACACAATCACAATCACACAATCACGATCACACAATCACGATCACTCAATCACAATCACACAATCACAAACACACAGTCGCGATCACTCGATCACGATCACACGATCGCGATCACACAATCACAATCACACAATCAAGGTCACACAATGACGATCACACCATCACCATCACACAATCACGACCACACAATCACGATCACACAATCACAATCACACAATCACAATATCACAATCGCAATCACACAATCACAATATCACAATCAGACAATCACACAATCACACAATCACACAATCACACAATCACGATCACACTATCACGATCACACAATCACGATCACACAATCACGATCACACAATCACGATCACACTATCACGATCACACTATCACGATCACACAATCACAGTCACACAATCACAATCACACAATCACAATCACAATCACGATCACACAGTCATGATCACACCATCACAATCACACGTTCACGATCACACAATCACAATCACACAATCGTTATCACACAATCACGACCACACAATCACCATCCCACAATCACCATCACACAATCACCATCACACAATCACGATCACACAATCACGATCACACAATCACGTTCACACAATCGCAAACACACAGTCGCGATCACACTATCACGATCACACAATCACAGTCACACAATCACAATCACACAATCACAATCACAATCACGATCACACAGTCACGAACACACCATCACGATCACACAATCAAGGTCACACAATGACGATCACACAATCACCATCACAAAACCACGATCACTCAATCACAATCACACAATCACAAACACACAGTCGCGATCACACGATCACGATCACACGATCACGATCACACGATCACGATCACACGATCACGATCACACGATCACGATCACACGATCACGATCACACAATCACAGTCACACAATCCCAATCACACAATCACAATCACAATCACGATCACACAGTCACGATCACACAATCACGATCACACGATCACGATCACACAATCACAATCACACAATCGTTATCACACAATCACGATCACACAATCACGATCACACGATCACGATCACACGATCACGATCACACGATCACGATCACACGATCACGATCACACGATCACGATCACACAATCACGATCACACAATCACGATCACACAACCACGATCACACAATCACGATCACACAATCACGATTACACAATCAAGATCACACAATCACGATCACACAATCACAATCACACAATCACAATCACACAATCACAATCACACAATCACAATCACACAATCACAATCACACAATCACAGTCACACAATCACAATCACAATCACGATCACACAGTCACGAACACACCATCACGATCACACAATCAAGGTCACACAATGACGATCACACAATCACCATCACACAATCACGATCAGACAATCACAATCACACAATCACGATCACACAATCACAATCACACAATCAAGGTCACACAATGACGATCACACCATCACCATCACACAATCACGACCACACAATCACGATCACACAATCACGATCACACAATCACGTTCACACAATCACAAACACACAGTCGCGATCACTCGATCTCGATCACACGATCACGATCACACAATCACAATCACACAATCAAGGTCACACAATGACGATCACACCATCACCATCACACAATCACGACCACACAATCACGACCACACAACCACAATCACACAATCACAATATCACAATCGCAATCACACAATCACAATATCACAATCAGACAATCACACAATCACACAATCACACAATCACGATCACACAATCACGATCACACAATCACGATCACACAATCACGATCACACAATCACGATCACACAACCACGACCACACAATCACGATCACACAATCACGATCATACAATCACGGTCACACAATCGCAAACACACAGTCGCGATCACACTATCACGATCACACAATCACAGTCACACAATCACAATCACACAATCACAATCACAATCACAATCACGATCACACAGTCACGAACACACTATCACAAACACACAGTCCCGACCACTCGATCACGATCACACAATCACGATCACACAGTCACGATCACACAATCACAATCACACAATCACAATATCACAATCGCAATCACACAATCACAATAACACAATCAGACAATCACACAATCACACAATCACACAATCACGATCACACAATCATGATCACACAATCACGATCACACAATCACGATCACACAATCACGATCACACAATCACGATCACACAATAACCATCACACAATCACCATCACACAATCACAATCACACAATCAAGGCCACACAATGACGATCACACAATCACCATCACACAATCACGACCACACAATCACGATCACACAATCACGATCACACAATCACGTTCACACAATCACAAACACACAGTCGCGATCACTGGATCACGATCACACGATCACGATCACACAATCACAATCACACAATCAAGGTCACACAATGACGATCGCACCATCACCATCACACAATCACGACCACACAATCACGATCACACAATCACAATCACACAATCACAATATCACAATCGCAATCACACAATCACAATATCACAATCAGACAATCACACAATCACACAATCACACAATCACGATCACACAATCACGATCACACAATCACGATCCCACAATCACGATCACACAATCACCATCCCACAATCACAATCACACAATCACAATCACACAATCACAATCACACAATCACAATCACACAATCACAATCACACAATCATAATCACACAATCACAATCACACAATCACAATCACACAATCACAATCACAATCACAATCCCACAATCACGATCACACAATCACGATCACACAATCACCATCACACAATCACCATCACACAATCACAATCACACAATCAAGGTCACACAATGACGATCACACAATCACCAGCATACAATCACGACCAGACAATCACGATCACACAATCACGTTCACACAATCACAAACACACAGTCGCGATCACACAATCACAATCCCACAATCACGATCACACAATCACGATCACACAATCACGATCCCACAATCACGATCACACAATCACGATCACACAATCACCATCACACAATCATCATCACACAATCACAATCACACAATCAAGGTCACACAATGACGATCACACAATCACCATCACACAATCACGATCAGACAATCACAAACACACAATCACGATCACACAATCACGATTACACAATCACGATCACACAATCACGATCACACAATTACGATCACACAATCACAATCACGCAGTCACACTATCACAATCACAATCACAATCACAATCACAATCACAATCACAATCACAATCACAATCACAATCACACAATCACACAATCACAATCCCACAATCACTATCACACAATCACAGTCACACAATCACAATCACACAATCACACAGTCACAATCCCACAATCACGATCACACAATCACGATCGCACAGTCACGATCACACGATCACGATCACACAATCACAATCACACAATCACAATCACACAATCACGATCACACAGTCACCATCACACAATTACCATCACACAATCACGATCACACAATCAAGGTCACACAATGACGATCACACAATCACCATCACACAATCACGATCACACAATCACAATCACACAATCACGATCACACAATCACGATCACACAATCACAATCACACAATCAAGGTCACACAATGACGATCACACCATCACCATCACACAATCAGGTCCACACAATCACGATCACACAATCACAAACACACAGTCGCGATCACTCGATCACGATCACACAATCACGATCACACAGTCACTATCACACAATCACAATCACACAATCACAATATCACAATCGCAATCACACAATCACCATCACACAATCACGATCACACAATCACGATCACACAATCACGATCACACAATCACGATCACACAATCACAATCACGCAATCACAATCACACAATCGCAATCACACAATCACAATCATACAATCACAATCTCACAATCACAATCACACAATCACAATCACACAATCACAATCACACAATCACAATCACACAATCACAATCACACAATCACAATCCTACAATCACAATCCCACAATCACAATCACACAACCACAATCGCACAATCACGCAGTCACAATCCCACAACCACGATCACACAATCCCGATCACACAATCACAATCACACAATCACAATCACACAATCACACTGTCACAATCCCACAATCACGATCACACAATCACGATCACACAGTCACGATCACACGATCACGATCACACAAAAACAATGACACAATCACAATCACACAATCACGAGCACACAATCACGATCACACAATCACCATCACACAATCACGATCACACAATCACGATCACACAATCACGATCACACAATCACGTTCACACAATCACAAACACACAGTCGCGATCACTCGATCACGATCACACGATCACGATCACACAATCACAATCACACAATCAAGGTCACACAATGATGATCACACCATCACCATCACACAATCACGACCACACAATCACGATCACACAATCACAATCACACAATCACAATATCACAATCGCAATCACACAATCACAATATCACAATCAGACAATCACACAATCACACAATCACACAATCACGATCACACTATCACGATCACACAATCACGATCACACAATCACGATCACACAATCACGATCACACAATCACGATCACACAATCACGATCACACAATCACGATCACACAATCACCATCACACAATCACCATCACACAATCACAATCACACAATCAAGGTCACACAATGACGATCACACAATCACCATCACACAATCACGACCACTCAATCACGATCATACAATCACGATCACACAATCACGATCACACAATCACGTTCACACAATCACAAACACAGAGTCGCGATCACACGATCACGATCACACAACCACGATCACACAGTCACGATCACACAATCACGATCACACAGTCACGATCACACAATCAGAGTCACACAATCACAATCACACAACCACAATCACACAATCACACAGTCACAATCCCACAATCACGACCACACAGTCACGATCACACAATCACAATCATACAATCACAATCACACAATCACATTAACACAATCAGACAATCACACAGTCACACAATCACGATCACACAATCACCATCACACAATCACGATCACACAATCACCATCACACAATCTCGACCACACAATCACGATCACACAATCACGATCACACAATCACGTTCACACAATCACAAACACACAGTCGCGATCACTCGATCACGAACACACAATCACGATCACACAATCACGATCACACAATCACGATCACACAATCACGATCACACAATCACGATCACACAATCACAATCACACAATCACAATCACACAATCACAATCACACAATCAAAATCACACAATCACAATCACACAATCAAGGTCACACAATGACGATCACACAATCACCATCACACAATCTCGACCACACAATCACGATCACACAATCACGATCACACAGTCACGTTCACACAATCACAAACACACAGTCGCGATCACACGATCACGATCACACGATCACGATCACACGATCACGATCACACAATCACAATCACACAATCAAGGTCACACAATGACGATCACACCATCACCATCACACAATCACGACCACACAATCACGATCACACAATCACGATCACACAATCACGTTCACACAATCACCATCCCACAATCACAATCACACAATCACAATCACACAATCACAATCACACAATCACAATCACACAATCACAATCACACAATCACAATCACACAATCACAATCACACAATCACAATCACACAATCACAATCACAATCACAATCCCACAATCACGATCACACAATCACGATCACACAATCACCATCACACAATCACCATCACACAATCACAATCACACAATCAAGGTCACACAATGACGATCACACAATCACCAGCATACAATCACGACCAGACAATCACGATCACACAATCACGTTCACACAATCACAAACACACAGTCGCGATCACACAATCACAATCCCACAATCACGATCACACAATCACGATCACACAATCACGATCCCACAATCACGATCACACAATCACGATCACACAATCACCATCACACAATCACCATCACACAATCACAATCACACAATCAAGGTCACACAATGACGATCACACAATCACCATCATACAATCACGACCAGACAATCACGATCACACAATCACGTTCACACAATCACAAACACGCAGTCGCGATCACACAATCACAATCCCACAATCGCGATCACACGATCACGATCACACAATCACGATCACACAATCACGATCTCACAATCACGATCACACAATCACGATCACACAATCACTATCACACAATCACTATCACACAATCACGATCACACAATCACGATCACACAATCACGCAGTCACACAATCACAATCACAATCACAATCACAATCACAATCACAATCACAATCACAATCACAATCACAATCACAATCACACAATCACACAATCACAATCCCACAATCACAATCACACAATCACAGTCACACAATCACAATCACACAATCACGCAATCACAATCCCACAATCACGATCACACAACCACGATCGCACAGTCACGATCACACGATCACGATCACACAATAACAATCACACAATCACAATCACACAATCACGATCACACAATCACGATCACACAGTCACGATCACACAATCACAATCTCACAATCACGATCACACAATCACCATCACACAATCACCATCACACAATCACGATCACACAATCACGATCACACTATCACGATCACACAATCACGATCACACAATCACGATCACACAATCACGATCACACAATCACTATCACACAATCACAATCACACAATCACAATCACACAGTCACACAATCACAATCACAATCAGACAATCACAAACACACAATCACGATCACACAATCACGATCACACAATCACGATCACACAATCACGATCACACAATTACGATCACACAATCACAATCACGCAGTCACACTATCACAATCACAATCACAATCACAATCACAATCACAATCACAATCACAATCACAATCACACAATCACACAATCACAATCCCACAATCACAATCACACAATCACAGTCACACAATCACAATCACACAATCACACAGTCACAATCCCACAATCACGATCACACAATCACGATCGCACAGTCACGATCACACGATCACGATCACACAATCACAATCACACAATCACAATCACACAATCACGATCACACAGTCACCATCACACAATTACCATCACACAATCACGATCACACAATCAAGGTCACACAATGACGATCACACAATCACCATCACACAATCACGATCACACAATCACAATCACACAATCACGATCACACAATCACGATCACACAATCACAATCACACAATCAAGGTCACACAATGACGATCACACCATCACCATCACACAATCAGGACCACACAATCACGATCACACAATCACAAACACACAGTCGCGATCACTCGATCACGATCACACAATCACGATCACACAGTCACTATCACACAATCACGATCACACAGTCACCATCACACAATTACCATCACACAATCACGATCACACAATCAAGGTCACACAATGACGATCACACAATCACCATCACACAATCACGATCACACAATCACAATCACACAATCACGATCACACAATCACGATCACACAATCACAATCACACAATCAAGGTCACACAATGACGATCACACCATCACCATCACACAATCAGGACCACACAATCACGATCACACAATCACAAACACACAGTCGCGATCACTCGATCACGATCACACAATCACGATCACACAGTCACTATCACACAATCACAATCACACAATCACAATATCACAATCGCAATCACACAATCACCATCACACAATCACGATCACACAATCACGATCACACAATCACGATCACACAATCACGATCACACAATCACAATCACGCAATCACAATCACACAATCGCAATCACACAATCACAATCATACAATCACAATCTCACAATCACAATCACACAATCACAATCACACAATCACAATCACACAATCACAATCACACAATCACAATCACACAATCACAATCCTACAATCACAATCCCACAATCACAATCACACAACCACAATCGCACAATCACGCAGTCACAATCCCACAACCACGATCACACAATCCCGATCACACAATCACAATCACACAATCACAATGACACAATCACACTGTCACAATCCCACAATCACGATCACACAATCACGATCACACAGTCACGATCACACGATCACGATCACACAAAAACAATGACACAATCACAATCACACAATCACGAGCACACAATCACGATCACACAATCACCATCACACAATCACGATCACACAATCACGATCACACAATCACGATCACACAATCACGATCACACAATCACGTTCACACAATCACAAACACACAGTCGCGATCACTCGATCACGATCACACGATCACGATCACACAATCACAATCACACAATCAAGGTCACACAATGATGATCACACCATCACCATCACACAATCACGACCACACAATCACGATCACACAATCACAATCACACAATCACAATATCACAATCGCAATCACACAATCACAATATCACAATCAGACAATCACACAATCACACAATCACACAATCACGATCACACTATCACGATCACACAATCACGATCACACAATCACGATCACACAATCACGATCACACAATCACGATCACACAATCACGATCACACAATCACGATCACACAATCACGATCACACAATCAGCATCACACAATCACCATCACACAATCACAATCACACAATCAAGGTCACACAATGACGATCACACAATCACCATCACACAATCACGACCACTCAATCACGATCATACAATCACGATCACACAATCACGATCACACAATCACGTTCACACAATCACAAACACAGAGTCGCGATCACACGATCACGATCACACAACCACGATCACACAGTCACGATCACACAATCACGATCACACAGTCACGATCACACAATCAGAGTCACACAATCACAATCACACAACCACAATCACACAATCACACAGTCACAATCCCACAATCACGACCACACAGTCACGATCACACAATCACAATCATACAATCACAATCACACAATCACATTAACACAATCAGACAATCACACAGTCACACAATCACGATCACACAATCACGATCACACAATCACGATCACACAATCACGATCACACAATCACGATCACACAATCACGATCACACAATCACGATCACACAATCACAATCACACAATCACAATCACACAATCAAAATCACACAATCACAATCACACAATCAAGGTCACACAATGACGATCACACAATCACCATCACACAATCTCGACCACACAATCACGATCACACAATCACGATCACACAATCACGTTCACACAATCACAAACACACAGTCGCGATCACTCGATCACGAACACACAATCACGATCACACAATCACGATCACACAATCACGATCACACAATCACGATCACACAATCACGATCACACAATCACAATCACACAATCACAATCACACAATCACAATCACACAATCAAAATCACACAATCACAATCACACAATCAAGGTCACACAATGACGATCACACAATCACCATCACACAATCTCGACCACACAATCACGATCACACAATCACGATCACACAATCACGTTCACACAATCACAAACACACAGTCGCGATCACACGATCACGATCACACGATCACGATCACACAATCACAATCACACAATCAAGGTCACACAATGACGATCACACCATCACCATCACACAATCACGACCACACAATCACGATCACACAATCACAAACACGCAGTCGCGATCACACAATCACAATCCCACAATCGCGATCACACGATCACGATCACACAATCACGATCACACAATCACGATCTCACAATCACGATCACACAATCACGATCACACAATCACTATCACACAATCACTATCACACAATCACGATCACACAATCACGATCACACAATCACGCAGTCACACTATCACAATCACAATCACAATCACAATCACAATCACAATCACAATCACAATCACAATCACAATCACACAATCACACAATCACAATCCCACAATCACAATCACACAATCACAGTCACACAATCACAATCACACAATCACGCAATCACAATCCCACAATCACGATCACACAGCCACGATCGCACAGTCACGATCACACGATCACGATCACACAATAACAATCACACAATCACAATCACACAATCACGATCACACAATCACCATCACACAATCACCATCACACAATCACGATCACACAATCACGATCGCACAATCACAATCACACAATCACGATCACACAATCACGATCACACAGTCACGATCACACAATCACAATCTCACAATCACGATCACACAATCACCATCACACAATCACCATCACACAATCACGATCACACAATCACGATCCCACAATCACGATCACACAATCACGATCACACAATCACCATCACACAATCACCATCACACAATCACAATCACACAATCAAGGTCACACAATGACGATCACACAATCACCATCATACAATCACGACCAGACAATCACGATCACACAATCACGTTCACACAATCACAAACACGCAGTCGCGATCACACAATCACAATCCCACAATCGCGATCACACGATCACGATCACACAATCACGATCACACAATCACGATCTCACAATCACGATCACACAATCACGATCACACAATCACTATCACACAATCACTATCACACAATCACGATCACACAATCACGATCACACAATCACGCAGTCACACAATCACAATCACAATCACAATCACAATCACAATCACAATCACAATCACAATCACAATCACAATCACAATCACACAATCACACAATCACAATCCCACAATCACAATCACACAATCACAGTCACACAATCACAATCACACAATCACGCAATCACAATCCCACAATCACGATCACACAACCACGATCGCACAGTCACGATCACACGATCACGAACACAATAACAATCACACAATCACAATCACACAATCACGATCACACAATCACGATCACACAGTCACGATCACACAATCACAATCTCACAATCACGATCACACAATCACCATCACACAATCACCATCACACAATCACGATCACACAATCACGATCACACTATCACGATCACACAATCACGATCACACAATCACGATCACACAATCACGATCACACAATCACTATCACACAATCACAATCACACAATCACAATCACACAGTCACACAATCACAATCACAATCAGACAATCACAAACACACAATCACGATCACACAATCACGATCACACAATCACGATCACACAATCACGATCACACAATTACGATCACACAATCACAATCACGCAGTCACACTATCACAATCACAATCACAATCACAATCACAATCACAATCACAATCACAATCACAATCACACAATCACACAATCACAATCCCACAATCACAATCACACAATCACAGTCACACAATCACAATCACACAATCACACAGTCACAATCCCACAATCACGATCACACAATCACGATCGCACAGTCACGATCACACGATCACGATCACAAAATCACAATCACACAATCACAATCACACAATCACGATCACACAGTCACCATCACACAATTACCATCACACAATCACGATCACACAATCAAGGTCACACAATGACGATCACACAATCACCATCACACAATCACGATCACACAATCACAATCACACAATCACGATCACACAATCACGATCACACAATCACAATCACACAATCAAGGTCACACAATGACGATCACACCATCACCATCACACAATCAGGACCACACAATCACGATCACACAATCACAAACACACAGTCGCGATCACTCGATCACGATCACACAATCACGATCACACAGTCACTATCACACAATCACGATCACACAGTCACCATCACACAATTACCATCACACAATCACGATCACACAATCAAGGTCACACAATGACGATCACACAATCACCATCACACAATCACGATCACACAATCACAATCACACAATCACGATCACACAATCACGATCACACAATCACAATCACACAATCAAGGTCACACAATGACGATCACACCATCACCATCACACAATCAGGACCACACAATCACGATCACACAATCACAAACACACAGTCGCGATCACTCGATCACGATCACACAATCACGATCACACAGTCACTATCACACAATCACAATCACACAATCACAATATCACAATCGCAATCACACAATCACCATCACACAATCACGATCACACAATCACGATCACACAATCACGATCACACAATCACGATCACACAATCACAATCACGCAATCACAATCACACAATCGCAATCACACAATCACAATCATACAATCACAATCTCACAATCACAATCACACAATCACAATCACACAATCACAATCACACAATCACAATCACACAATCACAATCACACAATCACAATCCTACAATCACAATCCCACAATCACAATCACACAACCACAATCGCACAATCACGCAGTCACAATCCCACAACCACGATCACACAATCCCGATCACACAATCACAATCACACAATCACAATGACACAATCACACTGTCACAATCCCACAATCACGATCACACAATCACGATCACACAGTCACGATCACACGATCACGATCACACAAAAACAATGACACAATCACAATCACACAATCACGAGCACACAATCACGATCACACAATCACCATCACACAATCACGATCACACAATCACGATCACACAATCACGATCACACAATCACGATCACACAATCACGTTCACACAATCACAAACACACAGTCGCGATCACTCGATCACGATCACACGATCACGATCACACAATCACAATCACACAATCAAGGTCACACAATGATGATCACACCATCACCATCACACAATCACGACCACACAATCACGATCACACAATCACAATCACACAATCACAATATCACAATCGCAATCACACAATCACAATATCACAATCAGACAATCACACAATCACACAATCACACAATCACGATCACACTATCACGATCACACAATCACGATCACACAATCACGATCACACAATCACGATCACACAATCACGATCACACAATCACGATCACACAATCACGATCACACAATCACGATCACACAATCACCATCACACAATCACCATCACACAATCACAATCACACAATCAAGGTCACACAATGACGATCACACAATCACCATCACACAATCACGACCACTCAATCACGATCATACAATCACGATCACACAATCACGATCACACAATCACGTTCACACAATCACAAACACAGAGTGGCGATCACACGATCACGATCACACAACCACGATCACACAGTCACGATCACACAATCACGATCACACAGTCACGATCACACAATCAGAGTCACACAATCACAATCACACAACCACAATCACACAATCACACAGTCACAATCCCACAATCACGACCACACAGTCACGATCACACAATCACAATCATACAATCACAATCACACAATCACATTAACACAATCAGACAATCACACAGTCACACAATCACGATCACACAATCACGATCACACAATCACGATCACACAATCACGATCACACAATCACGATCACACAATCACGATCACACAATCACGATCACACAATCACAATCACACAATCACAATCACACAATCAAAATCACACAATCACAATCACACAATCAAGGTCACACAATGACGATCACACAATCACCATCACACAATCTCGACCACACAATCACGATCACACAATCACGATCACACAATCACGTTCACACAATCACAAACACACAGTCGCGATCACTCGATCACGAACACACAATCACGATCACACAATCACGATCACACAATCACGATCACACAATCACGATCACCCAATCACGATCACACAATCACAATCACACAATCACAATCACACAATCACAATCACACAATCAAAATCACACAATCACAATCACACAATCAAGGTCACACAATGACGATCACACAATCACCATCACACAATCTCGACCACACAATCACGATCACACAATCACGATCACACAATCACGTTCACACAATCACAAACACACAGTCGCGATCACACGATCACGATCACACGATCACGATCACACAATCACAATCACACAATCAAGGTCACACAATGACGATCACACCATCACCATCACACAATCACGACCACACAATCACGATCACACAATCACAAACACGCAGTCGCGATCACACAATCACAATCCCACAATCGCGATCACACGATCACGATCACACAATCACGATCACACAATCACGATCTCACAATCACGATCACACAATCACGATCACACAATCACTATCACACAATCACTATCACACAATCACGATCACACAATCACGATCACACAATCACGCAGTCACACTATCACAATCACAATCACAATCACAATCACAATCACAATCACAATCACAATCACAATCACAATCACACAATCACACAATCACAATCCCACAATCACAATCACACAATCACAGTCACACAATCACAATCACACAATCACGCAATCACAATCCCACAATCACGATCACACAGCCACGATCGCACAGTCACGATCACACGATCACGATCACACAATAACAATCACACAATCACAATCACACAATCACGATCACACAATCACCATCACACAATCACCATCACACAATCACGATCACACAATCACGATCGCACAATCACAATCACACAATCACGATCACACAATCACGATCACACAGTCACGATCACACAATCACAATCTCACAATCACGATCACACAATCACCATCACACAATCACCATCACACAATCACGATCACACAATCACGATCACACTATCACGATCACACAATCACGATCACACAATCACGATCACACAATCACGATCACACAATCACTATCCCACAATCACAATCACACAATCACAATCACACAGTCACACAATCACAATCACAATCAGACAATCACAAACACACAATCACGATCACACAATCACGATCACACAATCACGATCACACAATCACGGTCACACAATTACGATCACACAATCACAATCACGCAGTCACACTATCACAATCACAATCACAATCACAATCACAATCACAATCACAATCACAATCACAATCACACAATCACACAATCACAATCCCACAATCACAATCACACAATCACAGTCACACAATCACAATCACACAATCACACAGTCACAATCCCACAATCACGATCACACAATCACGATCGCACAGTCACGATCACACGATCACGATCACACAATCACAATCACACAATCACAATCACACAATCACGATCACACAGTCACCATCACACAATTACCATCACACAATCACGATCACACAATCAAGGTCACACAATGACGATCACACAATCACCATCACACAATCACGATCACACAATCACAATCACACAATCACGATCACACAATCACGATCACACAATCACAATCACACAATCAAGGTCACACAATGACGATCACACCATCACCATCACACAATCAGGACCACACAATCACGATCACACAATCACAAACACACAGTCGCGATCACTCGATCACGATCACACAATCACGATCACACAGTCACTATCACACAATCACAATCACACAATCACAATATCACAATCGCAATCACACAATCACCATCACACAATCACGATCACACAATCACGATCACACAATCACGATCACACAATCACGATCACACAATCACAATCACGCAATCACAATCACACAATCGCAATCACACAATCACAATCATACAATCACAATCTCACAATCACAATCACACAATCACAATCACACAATCACAATCACACAATCACAATCACACAATCACAATCACACAATCACAATCCTACAATCACAATCCCACAATCACAATCACACAACCACAATCGCACAATCACGCAGTCACAATCCCACAACCACGATCACACAATCCCGATCACACAATCACAATCACACAATCACAATCACACAATCACACTGTCACAATCCCACAATCACGATCACACAATCACGATCACACAGTCACGATCACACGATCACGATCACACAAAAACAATGACACAATCACAATCACACAATCACAATCATACAATCACAATCTCACAATCGCAATCACACAATCACAATCATACAATCACAATCTCACAATCACAATCACACAATCACAATCACACAATCACAATCACACAATCACAATCACACAATCACAATCACACAATCACAATCCTACAATCACAATCCCACAATCACAATCACACAACCACAATCGCACAATCACGCAGTCACAATCCCACAACCACGAGCACACAATCACGATCACACAATCACCATCACACAATCACGATCACACAATCACGATCACACAATCACGATCACACAATCACGTTCACACAATCACAAACACACAGTCGCGATCACTCGATCACGATCACACGATCACGATCACACAATCACAATCACACAATCAAGGTCACACAATGATGATCACACCATCACCATCACACAATCACGACCACACAATCACGATCACACAATCACAATCACACAATCACAATATCACAATCGCAATCACACAATCACAATATCACAATCAGACAATCACACAATCACACAATCACACAATCACGACCACACTATCACGATCACACAATCACGATCACACAATCACGATCACACAATCACGATCACACAATCACGATCACACAATCACGATCACACAATCACGATCACACAATCACGATCACACAATCACGATCACACAATCACCATCACACAATCACCATCACACAATCACAATCACACAATCAAGGTCACACAATGACGATCACACAATCACCATCACACAATCACGACCACTCAATCACGATCATACAATCACGATCACACAATCACGATCACACAATCACGTTCACACAATCACAAACACAGAGTCGCGATCACACGATCACAATCACACAACCACGATCACACAGTCACGATCACACAATCACGATCACACAGTCACGATCACACAATCAGAGTCACACAATCACAATCACACAACCACAATCACACAATCACACAGTCACAATCCCACAATCACGACCACACAGTCACGATCACACAATCACAATCATACAATCACAATCACACAATCACATTAACACAATCAGACAATCACACAGTCACACAATCACGATCACACAATCACGATCACACAATCACGATCACACAATCACGATCACACAATCACGATCACACAATCACGATCACACAATCACGATCACACAATCACAATCACACAATCACAATCACACAATCACAATCACACAATCAAAATCACACAATCACAATCACACAATCAAGGTCACACAATGACGATCACACAATCACCATCACACAATCTCGACCACACAATCACGATCACACAATCACGATCACACAATCACGTTCACACAATCACAAACACACAGTCGCGATCACTCGATCACGAACACACAATCACGATCACACAATCACGATCACACAATCACGATCACACAATCACGATCACACAATCACAATCACACAATCACAATCACACAATCACAATCACACAATCAAAATCACACAATCACAATCACACAATCAAGGTCACACAATGACGATCACACAATCACCATCACACAATCTCGACCACACAATCACGATCACACAATCACGATCACACAATCACGTTCACACAATCACAAACACACAGTCGCGATCACACGATCACGATCACACGATCACGATCACACGATCACGATCACACAATCACAATCACACAATCAAGGTCACACAATGACGATCACACCATCACCATCACACAATCACGACCACACAATCACGATCACACAATCACGATCACACAATCACGTTCACACAATCACAAACACACAGTCGCGATCACTCGATCACGATCACACAATCACGATCACACAGTTACTATCACACAATCACAATCACACAATCACAATATCACAATCGCAATCACACAATCACAATAACACAATCAGACAATCACACAATCACACAATCACACAATCACGATCACACAATCATGATCACACAATCACGATCACACAATCACGATCACACAATCACGATCACACAATCACGATCACACAATCACCATCACACAATCACAATCACACAATCAAGGTCACACAATGACGATCACACAATCACCATCACACAATCACGATCACACAATCACGATCACACAATCACGATCACACAATCACAAACACACAGTCGCGATCACACGATCACGATCACACAATCACGATCACACAGTCGCGATCACACAATCACAATCACACAATCACGATCACACAATCACAATCACAATCACGATCACACCGTCACGATCGCACCATCCCGATCACACGATCACCATCACACAATCACGATCACACAATCACGCAGTCACACTATTACAATCACAATCACAATCACAATCACAATCACAATCACAATCACAATCACAATCACAATCACAATCACACAATCACACAATAACAATCACACAATCACAATCACACAATCACGATCACACAATCACGATCACACAATCACGTTCACACAATCACAAACACAGAGTCGCGATCACACGATCACGATCACACAACCACGATCACACAGTCACGATCACACAATCACGATCACACAGTCACGATCACACAATCAGAGTCACACAATCACAATCACACAACCACAATCACA
This sequence comes from Megachile rotundata, assembly GCF_050947335.1. NCBI lineage: Eukaryota > Metazoa > Arthropoda > Insecta > Hymenoptera > Megachilidae > Megachile > Megachile rotundata. Next base: position 1,945,018 of record NC_134993.1, read on the forward strand.
CAATCACACAGTCACAATCCCACAATCACGACCACACAGTCACGATCACACAATCACAATCATACAATCACAATCACACAATCACATTAACACAATCAGACAATCACACAGTCACACAATCACGATCACACAATCACGATCACACAATCACGATCACACAATCACGATCACACAATCACGATCACACAATCACGATCACACAATCACGATCACACAATCACGGTCACACAATCACAATCACACAATCACAATCACACAATCAAAATCACACAATCACAATCACACAATCAAGGTCACACAATGACGATCACACAATCACCATCACACAATCTCGACCACACAATCACGATCACACAATCACGATCACACAATCACGTTCACACAATCACAAACACACAGTCGCGATCACTCGATCACGAACACACAATCACGATCACACAATCACGATCACACAATCACGATCACACAATCACGAACACACAATCACGATCACACAATCACAATCACACAATCACAATCACACAATCACAATCACACAATCAAAATCACACAATCACAATCACACAATCAAGGTCACACAATGACGATCACACAATCACCATCACACAATCTCGACCACACAATCACGATCACACAATCACGATCACACAATCACGTTCACACAATCACAAACACACAGTCGCGATCACACGATCTCGATCACACGATCACGATCACACAATCACAATCACACAATCAAGGTCACACAATGACGATCACACCATCACCATCACACAATCACGACCACACAATCACGATCACACAATCACGATCACACAATCACGTTCACACAATCACAAACACACAGTCGCGATCAATCGATCACGATCACACAATCACGATCACACAGTTACTATCACACAATCACAATCACACAATCACAATATCACAATCGCAATCACACAATCACAATAACACAATCCGACAATCACACAATCACACAATCACACAATCACGATCACACAATCATGATCACACAATCACGATCACACAATCACGATCACACAATCACGATCACACAATCACGATCACACAATCACCATCACACAATCACAATCACACAATCAAGGTCACACAATGACGATCACACAATCACCATCACACAATCACGATCACACAATCACGATCACACAATCACGATCACACAATCACAAACACACAGTCGCGATCACACGATCACGATCACACAATCACGATCACACAGTCGCGATCACACAATCACAATCACACAATCACGATCACACAATCACAATCACAATCACGATCACACCGTCACGATCGCACCATCCCGATCACACGATCACCATCACACAATCACGATCACACAATCACAATCACACAATGACGATCACACCATCACCATCACACAATCACGACCACACAATCACGATCACACAATCACGCTCACACAATCACAAACACACAGTCGCGATCACTCGATCACGATCACACAATCACGATCACACAGTCACGATCACACAATCACAATCACACAATCAGAATGTCACAATCGCAATCACACAATCACAATAACACAATCAGACAATCACACAATCACACAATCACACAATCACGATCACACAATCATGATCACACAATCACGATCACACAATCACGATCACACAATCACGATCACACAATCACCATCACACAATCACAATCACACAATCAAGGTCACACAATGACGATCACACAATCACCAGCATACAATCACGACCAGACAATCACGATCACACAATCACGTTCACACAATCACAAACACACAGTCGGGATCACACAATCACAATCCCACAATCACGATCACACAATCACGATCACACAATCACCATCACACAATCACCATCACACAATCACAATCACACAATCAAGGTCACACAATGACGATCACACAATCACCATCATACAATCACGACCACACAATCACGATCACACAATCACGATCACACAATCACGATCACACAATCACGTTCACACAATCACAAACCCACAATCGCGATCACACGATCACGATCACACAATCACGATCCCACAATCACGATCACACAATCACGATCACACAATCACCATCACACAATCACCATCACACAATCACAATCACACAATCAAGGTCACACGATGACGATCACACAATCACCATCATACAATCACGACCAGACAATCACGATCACACAATCACGATCACACAATCACTATCACACAATCACTATCACACAATCACGATCACACAATCACGATCACACAATCACGCAGTCACACTATTACAATCACAATCACAATCACAATCACAATCACAATCACAATCACAATCACAATCACAATCACAATCACACAATCACGATCACACAACCACGATCGCACAGTCACGATCACACGATCACGATCACACAATAACAATCACACAATCACAATCACACAATCACGATCACACAATCACGATCACACAATCACGTTCACACAATCACAAACACAGAGTCGCGATCACACGATCACGATCACACAACCACGATCACACAGTCACGATCACACAATCACGATCACACAGTCACGATCACACAATCAGAGTCACACAATCACAATCACACAACCACAATCACACAATCACACAGTCACAATCCCACAATCACGACCACACAGTCACGATCACACAATCACAATCATACAATCACAATCACACAATCACATTAACACAATCAGACAATCACACAGTCACACAATCACGATCACACAATCACGATCACACAATCACGATCACACAATCACGATCACACAATCACGATCACACAATCACGATCACACAATCACAATCACACAATCACAATCACACAATCACAATCACACAATCAAAATCACACAATCACAATCACACAATCAAGGTCACACAATGACGATCACACAATCACCATCACACAATCTCGACCACACAATCACGATCACACAATCACGATCACACAATCACGTTCACACAATCACAAACACACAGTCGCGATCACTCGATCACGAACACACAATCACGATCACACAATCACGATCACACAATCACGATCACACAATCACGATCACACAATCACGATCACACAATCACAATCACACAATCACAATCACACAATCACAATCACACAATCAAAATCACACAATCACAATCACACAATCAAGGTCACACAATGACGATCACACAATCACCATCACACAATCTCGACCACACAATCACGATCACACAATCACGATCACACAATCACGTTCACACAATCACAAACACACAGTCGCGATCACACGATCACGATCACACGATCACGATCACACGATCACGATCACACAATCACAATCACACAATCAAGGTCACACAATGACGATCACACCATCACCATCACACAATCACGACCACACAATCACGATCACACAATCACGATCACACAATCACGTTCACACAATCACAAACACACAGTCGCGATCACTCGATCACGATCACACAATCACGATCACACAGTTACTATCACACAATCACAATCACACAATCACAATATCACAATCGCAATCACACAATCACAATAACACAATCAGACAATCACACAATCACACAATCACACAATCACGATCACACAATCATGATCACACAATCACGATCACACAATCACGATCACACAATCACGATCACACAATCACGATCACACAATCACCATCACACAATCACAATCACACAATCAAGGTCACACAATGACGATCACACAATCACCATCACACAATCACGATCACACAATCACGATCACACAATCACGATCACACAATCACAAACACACAGTCGCGATCACACGATCACGATCACACAATCACGATCACACAGTCGCGATCACACAATCACAATCACACAATCACGATCACACAATCACAATCACAATCACGATCACACCGTCACGATCGCACCATCCCGATCACACGATCACCATCACACAATCACGATCACACAATCACAATCACACAATGACGATCACACCATCACCATCACACAATCACGACCACACAATCACGATCACACAATCACGCTCACACAATCACAAACACACAGTCGCGATCACTCGATCACGATCACACAATCACGATCACACAGTCACGATCACACAATCACAATCACACAATCACAATGTCACAATCGCAATCACACAATCACAATAACACAATCAGACAATCACACAATCACACAATCACACAATCACGATCACACAATCATGATCACACAATCACGATCACACAATCACGATCACACAATCACGATCACACAATCACCATCACACAATCACAATCACACAATCAAGGTCACACAATGACGATCACACAATCACCAGCATACAATCACGACCAGACAATCACGATCACACAATCACGTTCACACAATCACAAACACACAGTCGGGATCACACAATCACAATCCCACAATCACGATCACACAATCACGATCACACAATCACCATCACACAATCACCATCACACAATCACAATCACACAATCAAGGTCACACAATGACGATCACACAATCACCATCATACAATCACGACCACACAATCACGATCACACAATCACGATCACACAATCACGATCACACAATCACGTTCACACAATCACAAACCCACAATCGCGATCACACGATCACGATCACACAATCACGATCCCACAATCACGATCACACAATCACGATCACACAATCACCATCACACAATCACCATCACACAATCACAATCACACAATCAAGGTCACACGATGACGATCACACAATCACCATCATACAATCACGACCAGACAATCACGATCACACAATCACGATCACACAATCACTATCACACAATCACTATCACACAATCACGATCACACAATCACGATCACACAATCACGCAGTCACACTATTACAATCACAATCACAATCACAATCACAATCACAATCACAATCACAATCACAATCACAATCACAATCACACAATCACACAATCACAATCCCACAATCACAATCACACAATCACAGTCACACAATCACAATCACACAATCACGCAATCACAATCCCACAATCACGATCACACAACCACGATCGCACAGTCACGATCACACGATCACGATCACACAATAACAATCACACAATCACAATCACACAATCACGATCACACAATCACCATCACACAATCACCATCACACAATCACGATCACACAATCACGATCGCACAATCACAAGCACACGATCACGATCACACAATCACGATCACACAGTCACGATCACACAATCACAATCTCACAATCACGATCACACAATCACCATCACACAATCACCATCACACAATCACGATCACACAATCACGATCACACTATCACGATCACACAATCACGATCACACAATCACGATCACACAATCACGATCACGCAATCACTATCACACAATCACAATCACACAACCACAATAACACAATCACAATCACACAGTCACACAATCACAATCACAATCAGACAATCACAAACACACAATCACGATCACACAATCACGATCACACAATCACGATCACACAATTACGATCACACAATCACTATCACGCAGTCACACTATAACAATCACAATCACAATCACAATCACAATCACAATCACAATCACAATCACAATCACAATCACACAATCACACAATCACAATCCCACAATCACAATCACACAATCACAGTCACACAATCACAATCATGCAATCACACAGTCACAATCCCACAATCACGATCACACAATCACGATCGCACAGTCACGACCACACGATCACGATCACACAATCACAATCACACAATCACAATCACACAATCACGATCACACAGTCACCATCACACAATTACCATCACACAATCACGATCACACAATCAAGGTCACACAATGACAATCACACAATCACCATCACACAATCACGATCACACAATCACAATCACACAATCACGATCACACAATCACGATCACACAATCACAATCACACAATCAACGTCACACAATGACGATCACACCATCACCATCACACAATCAGGACCACACAATCACGATCACACAATCACAAACACACAGTCGCGATCACTCGATCACGATCACACAATCACGATCACACAGTCACTATCACACAATCACAATCACACAATCACAATATCACAATCGCAATCACACAATCACAATCACACAATCAATGTCACACAATGACGATCACACAATCACCATCACACAATCTCGACCACACAATAACGATCACACAATCTCGATCACACAATCACGTTCACACAATCACAAACACACAGTCGCGATCACTCGATCACGATCACACAATCACGATCACACAATCACGATCACTCAATCACAATCACACAATCACAAACACACAGTCGCGATCACATGATCACGATCACACGATCACGATCACACAATCACAATCACACAATCACGATCACACAATCACGATCACACAATCACGATCACACAAACACGATCACACGATCACAATCACACAATCACAAACACACAGTCGCGATCACACGATCACGATCACACGATCACGATCACACGATCGCGATCACACGATCACGATCACACGATCACGATCACACAATCACAATCACACAATCAAGGCACACAATGACGATCACACCATCATCATCACACAATCACGACCACACAATCACGATCACACAATCACGATCACACAATCACGTTCACACAATCACAAACACACAGTCGCGATCACTCGATCACGATCACACAATCACGATCACACAGACACTATCACACAATCGCAATCACACAATCACAATATCACAATCGCAATCACACAATCACAATAACACAATCAGACAATCACACAATCACACAATCACACAATCACGATCACACAATCATGATCACACAATCACGATCACACAATCACGATCACACAATCACGATCACACAATCACGATCACACAATCACCATCACACAATCACAATCACACAATCAAGGTCACACAATGACGATCACACAATCACGATCACACGATCACAATCACACAATCACAAACACACAGTCGCGATCACACGATCACGATCACACGATCACGATCACACGATCGCGATCACACGATCACGATCACACGATCACGATCACACAATCACAATCACACAATCAAGGTCACACAATGACGATCACACCATCACCATCACACAATCACGACCACACAATCACGATCACACAATCACGATCACACAATCACGATCACACAATCACAAACACACAGTCGCGATCACACGATCACGATCACACAATCACGATCACACAGTCACGATCACACAATCACAATCACACAATCACGATCACACAATCACAATCACAATCACGATCACACAGTCACGATCACACCATCACGATCACACGATCACCATCACACAATCACGATCACACAATCACAATCACACAATGACGATCACACCATCACCATCACACAATCACGACCACACAATCACGATCACACAATCACGTTCACACAATCACGAACACACAGTCGCGATCACTCGATCACGATCACACAATTACGATCACACAGTCACGATCACACAACCACAATCACACAATCACAATGTCACAATCGCAATCACACAATCACAATAACACAATCAGACAATCACACAATCACACAATCACACAATCACGATCACACAATCATGATCACACAATCACGATCACACAATCACGATCACACAATCACCATCACACAATCACAATCACACAATGAAGGTCACACAATGACGATCACACAATCACCATCACACAATCACGATCACACAATCACGATCACACAATCACGATCACACAATCACGATCACACAATCACGTTCACACAATCACAAACACACAGTCGCGATCACACGATCACGATCACACAATCACGATCACACAGTCACGATCACACAATCACAATCACACAATCACGATCACACAATCACCATCGCACAATCACGATCACACAATCACGATCACACAATCACGATCACACAATCACGATCACACAATCACAGTCACACAATCACAATCACACAATCACAACCACAATCACGATCACACAGTCACGATCACACCACCACGATCACACGATCACGATCACACAATCACAATCACACAATCGTTATCACACAATCACGATCACACAATCACCATCCCACAATCACCATCACACAATCACCATCACACAATCACAATCATACAATCACAATCACACAATCAAGGTCACACAATGACGATCACACAATCACCAGCATACAATCACGACCAGACAATCACGATCACACAATCACGTTCACACAATCACAAACACACAGTCGCGATCACACAATCACAATCCCACAATCACGATCACACAATCACGATCACACAATCACCATCACACAATCACCATCACACAAACACAATCACACAATCAAGGTCACACAATGACGATCACACAATCACCATCATACAATCACGACCACACAATCACGATCACACAATCACGATCACACAATCACGATCACACAATCACGTTCACACAATCACAGACCCACAATCGCGATCACACGATCACGATCACACAATCACGATCCCACAATCACGATCACACAATCACCATCACACAATCACCATCACACAATCACAATCACACAATCAAGGTCACACAATGACGATCACACAATCACCATCATACAATCACGACCAGACAATCACGATCACACAATCGCGTTCACACAATCACAAACCCACAATCGCGATCACACGATCACGATCACACAATCACGATCCCACAATCACGATCACACAATCACCATCACACAATCACCATCACACAATCACAATCACACAATCAAGGTCACACAATGACGATCACACAATCACCATCATACAATCACGACCAGACAATCACGATCACACAATCACGTTCACACAATCACAAACACACAGTCGCGATCACACAATCACAATCCCACAATCGCGATCACACGATCACGATCACACAATCACGATCACACAATCACGATCACACAATCACGATCACACAATCACTATCACACAATCACTATCACACAATCACGATCACACAATCACGATCACACAATCACGCAGTCACACTATCACAATCACAATCACAATCACAATCACAATCACAATCACAATCACAATCACAATCACACAATCACGCAATCACTATCACACAATCACGATCACACAATCACGATCACACAATCACGCAGTCACACTATCACAATCACAATCACAATCACAATCACAATCACAATCACAATCACAATCACACAATCACGCAATCACAATCCCACAATCACAATCACACAATCACAGTCACACAATCACAATCACACAATCACGCAATCACAATCCCACAATCACGATCACACAACCACGATCGCACAGTCACGATCACACGATCACGATCACACAATAACAATCACACAATCACAATCACACAATCACGATCACACAATCACCATCACACAATCACCATCACGCAATCACCATCACACAATCACGCTCACACAATCACGATCGCACAATCACAATCACACGATCACGATCACACAATCACGATCACACAGTCACGATCACACAATCACAATCTCACAATCACGATCACACAATCACCATCACACAATCACCATCACACAATCACGATCACACAATCACGATCACACTATCACGATCACACAATCACGATCACACAATCACGATCACACAATCACGATCACACAATCACTATCACACAATCACAATCACACAATCACAATCACACAATCACAATCACACAGTCACACAATCACAATCACAATCAGACAATCACAAACACACAATCACGATCACACAATCACGATCACACAATCACGATCACACAATTACGATCACACAATCACAATCACGCAGTCACACTATCACAATCACAATCACAATCACAATCACAATCACAATCACAATCACAATCACAATCACAATCACAATCACAATCACAATCACAATCACACAATCACACAATCACAATCCCACAATCACAATCACACAATCACAGTCACACAATCACAATCAGACAATCACACAGTCACAATCCCACATTCACGATCACACAATCACGATCGCACAGTCACGATCACACGATCACGATCACACAATCACAATCACACAATCACAATCACACAATCACGATCACACAGTCACCATCACACAATTACCATCACACAATCACGATCACACAATCAAGGTCACACAATGACGATCACACAATCACCATCACACAATCACGATCACACAATCACAATCACACAATCACGATCACACAATCACGATCACACAATCACAATCACACAATCAAGGTCACACAATGACGATCACACCATCACCATCACACAATCAGGACCACACAATCACGATCACACAATCACAAACACACAGTCGCGATCACTCGATCACGATCACACAATCACGATCACACAGTCACTATCACACAATCACAATCACACAATCACAATATCACAATCGCAATCACACAATCACCATCACACAATCACAATCATACAATCGCAATCACACAATCACCATCACACAATCACGATCACACAATAACGATCACACAATCACGATCACACAATCACAATCACGCAATCACAATCACACAATCGCAATCACACAATCACAATCATACAACCACAAGCGCACAATCACGCAGTCACAATCCCACAATCACGATCACACAATCACGATCACACAATCACAATCACACAATCACCATCACACAATCACGCTGTCACAATCCCACAATCACGATCACACAATCACGATCACACAGTCACGATCACACGATCACGATCACACAAAAACAATGACACAATCACAATCACACAATCACGAGCACACAATCACGATCACACAATCACCATCACACAATCACGATCACACAATCACGATCACACAATCACGATCACACTATCACGATCACACAATCACAGTCACACAATCACAATCACACAATCACAATCACACAATCACAATCACAATCACGATCACACAGTCACGATCACACAATCAGAGTCACACAATCACAATCACACAACCACAATCACACAATCACACAGTCACAATCCCACAATCACGATCACACAATCACGACCACACAGTCACGATCACACAATCACAATCACACAATCACAATCACACAATCACAATAACACAATCAGACAATCACATAGTCACACAATCACGATCACACAAGCACGATCACACAATCACGATCACACAATCACGTTCACACAGTCGCGATCACACAATCACGATGACACAATCACGATCACACAATCACAATCACACAATCACAATCACACAATCAAAATCACACAATCACAATCACACAATCAACGTCACACAATGACGATCACACAATCACCATCACACAATCACGATCACACAATCACAATCACACAATCACGATCACACAATCACGATCACTCAATCACAATCACACAATCACAAACACACAGTCGCGATCACACGATCACGATCACACGATCACGATCACACGATCACGATCACACAATCACAATCACACAATCAACGCCACACAATGACGATCACACAATCACCATCACACAATCTCGACCACACAATCACGATCACACAATCACGATCACACAATCACGTTCACACAATCAACGCCACACAATGACGATCACACAATCACCATCACACAATCTCGACCACACAATCACGATCACACAATCACGATCACACAGTCACGTTCACACAATCACAAACACACAGTCCCGATCACTCGATCACGATCACACAATCACGATCACACAATCACGATCACACAATCACAATCACACAATCACAATCACACAGTCAAAATCACACAATCACAATCACACAATCAAGGTCACACAATGACGATCACACAATCACCATCACACAATCACGGTCACACAATCACGATCACACAATCACGATCACTCAATCACAATCACAATCACACAATCACAAACACACAGTCGCGATCACACGATCACGATCACACAATCACGATCACACAATCACGATCACACAATCACCATCACACAATCACAATCACGCAATCAAGGTCACAGAATGACGATCACACAATCACCATCACACAATCACGACCACACAATCACGATCACACAATCACGCTCACACAATCACGATCACACAATCACGTTCACACAATCACAAACACACAGTCGCGATCACACGATCACGATCACACAATCACGATCACACAGTCACGATCACACAATCACAATCACACAATCACGATCACTCAATCACCATCACACAATCACGATCACACAATCACGATCACACAACCACGATCACACTATCACGATCAGACAATCACAGTCACACAATCACAATCACACAATCACAATCACAATCACGATCACACAGTCACGATCACACAATCACGATCACACGATCACGATCACACAATCACAATCACACAATCGTTATCACACAATCACCATCACACAATCAAGGCCACACAATGACGATCACACAATCACCATCACACAATCACGATCACACAATCACAATCACACAATCACAATCACAACCACAATCGCACAATCACACAATCACAATCCCACAATCACAATCACACAATCACAGTCACACAATCACAATCACACAATCACACAGTCACAATCCCACAATCACGATCACACAATCACGATCGCACAGTCACGATCACACGATCACAATCACACAATCACAAACACACAGTCGCGATCACACGATCACGATCACACGATCACGATCACACGATCGCGATCACACGATCACGATCACACGATCACGATCACACAATCACAATCACACAATCAAGGTCACACAATCACAATATCACAATCGCAATCACACAATCACAATATCACAATCAGACAATCACACAATCACACAATCACACAATCACGATCACACTATCACGATCACACAATCACGATCACACAATCACGATCACACAATCACGATCACACAATCACGATCACACAATCACGATCACACAATCACGATCACACAATCACCATCACACAATCACCATCACACAATCACAATCACACAATCAAGGTCACACAATGACGATCACACAATCACCATCACACAATCACGACCACTCAATCACGATCACACAATCACGATCACACAATCACGATCACACAATCACGTTCACACAATCACAAACACAGAGTCGCGATCACACGATCACGATCACACAACCACGATCACACAGTCACGATCACACAATCACGATCACACAGTCACGATCACACAATCAGAGTCACACAATGACAATCACACAACCACAATCACACAATCACACAGTCACAATCCCACAATTACGACCACACAGTCACGATCACACAATCACAATCATACAATCACAATCACACAATCACATTAACACAATCAGACAATCACACAGTCACACAATCACGATCACACAATCACGATCACACAATCACGATCACACAATCACGATCACACAATCACGATCACACAATCACAATCACACAATCACAATCACACAATCACAATCACACAATCAAAATCACGCAATCACAATCACACAATCAAGGTCACACAATGACGATCACACAATCACCATCACACAATCTCGACCACACAATCACGATCACACAATCACGATCACACGATCACAATCACACAATCACAAACACACAGTCGCGATCACACGATCACGATCACACGATCACGATCACACAATCACAATCACACAATCAAGGTCACACAATGACGATCACACCATCGCCATCACACAATCAGGACCACACAATCACGATCACACAATCACAAACACACAGTCGCGATCACTCGATCACGATCACACAATCACGATCACACAGTCACTATCACACAATCACAATCACACAATCACAATATCACAATCGCAATCACACAATCACCATCACACAATCACGATCACACAATCACGATCACACAATCACGATCACACAATCACAATCACGCAATCACAATCACACAATCGCAATCACACAATCACAATCATACAATCACAATCTCACAATCACAATCACACAATCACAATCACACAATCACAATCACACAATCACAATCCTACAATCACAATCCCACAATCACAATCACACAACCACAATCGCACAATCACGCAGTCACAATCCCACAACCACGATCACACAATCCCGATCACACAATCACAATCACACAATCACAATCACACAATCACAATCACACAATCACACTGTCACAATCCCACAATCACGATCACACAATCACGATCACACAGTCACGATCACACGATCACGATCACACAAAAACAATGACACAATCACAATCACACAATCACGAGCACACAATCACGATCACACAATCACCATCACACAATCACGATCACACAATCACGATCACACAATCACGTTCACACAATCACAAACACACAGTCGCGATCACTCGATCACGATCACACAATCACGATCACACAATCACCATCACACAATCACCATCACACAATCACCATCACACAATCACAATCACACAATCAAGGTCACACAATGACGATCACACAATCACCATCACACAATCACGACCACTCAATCACGATTACACAATCACGATCACACAATCACGATCACACAATCACGATCACACAATCACGATCACACAATCACGATCACACAATCACGATCACACAATCACAATCACACAATCACAATCACACAATCACAATCACACAATCAAAATCACACAATCACAATCACACAATCAAGGTCACACAATGACGATCACACAATCACCATCACACAATCTCGACCACACAATCACGATCACACAATCACGATCACACAATCACGTTCACACAATCACAAACACACAGTCGCGATCACTCGATCACGAACACACAATCACGATCACACAATCACGATCACTCAATCACAATCACACAATCACAAACACACAGTCGCGATCACACGATCACGATCACACGATCACGATCACACGATCACGATCACACGATCACGATCACACGATCACGATCACACAATCACAATCACACAATCAAGGTCACACAATGACGATCACAACATCACCATCACACAATCACGACCACACAATCACGATCACACAATCACGATCACACAATCACGTTCACACAATCACAAACACACAGTCGCGATCACTCGATCACGATCACACAATCACGATCACACAGTTACTATCACACAATCACAATCACACAATCACAATATCACAATCGCAATCACACAATCACAATAACACAATCAGACAATCACACAATCACACAATCACACAATCACGATCACACAATCATGATCACACAATCACGATCACACAATCACGATCACACAATCACGATCACACAATCACCATCACACAATCACAATCACACAATCAAGGTCACACAATGACGATCACACAATCACCATCACACAATCACGATCACACAATCACGATCACACAATCACGATCACACAATCACAAACACACAGTCGCGATCACACGATCACGATCACACAATCACGATCACACAGTCGCGATCACACAATCACAATCACACAATCACGATCACACAATCACAATCACAATCACGATCACACCGTCACGATCACACCATCACGATCACACGATCACCATCACACAATCACGATCACACAATCACAATCACACAATGACGATCACACCATCACCATCACACAATCACGACCACACAATCACGATCACACAATCACGTTCACACAATCATAAACACACAGTCGCGATCACTCGATCACGATCACACAATCACGATCACACAGTCACGATCACACAATCACAATCACACAATCACAATGTCACAATCGCAATCACACAATCACAATAACACAATCAGACAATCACACAATCACGATCACACAATCACGATCACACAATCACGTTCACACAATCACAAACCCACAATCGCGATCACACGATCACGATCACACAATCACGATCCCACAATCACGATCACACAATCACGATCACACAATCACCATCACACAATCACCATCACACAATCACAATCACACAATCAAGGTCACACAATGACGACCACACAATCACCATCATACAATCACGACCAGACAATCACGATCACACAATCACGATCACACAATCACTATCACACAATCACTATCACACAATCACGATCACACAATCACGATCACACAATCACGCAGTCACACTATCACAATCACAATCACAATCACAATCACAATCACAATCACAATCACAATCACACAATCACACAATCACAATCCCACAATCACAATCACACAATCACAGTCACACAATCACAATCACACAATCACGCAATCACAATCCTACAATCACGATCACACAACCACGATCGCACAGTCACGATCACACGATCACGATCACACGATAACAATCACACAATCACAATCACACAATCACAGTCACACAATCACAATCATGCAATCACACAGTCACAATCCCACAATCACGATCACACAATCACGATCGCACAGTCACGACCACACGATCACGATCACACAATCACAATCACACAATCACAATCACACAATCACGATCACACAGTCACCATCACACAATTACCATCACACAATCACGATCACACAATCAAAGTCACACAATGACGATCACACAATCACCATCACACAATCACGATCACACAATCACAACCACACAATCACGAACACACAATGACGATCACACAATCACAATCACACAATCAACGTCACACAATGACGATCACACCATCACCATCACACAATCAGGACCACACAATCACGATCACACAATCACAAACACACAGTCGCGATCACTCGATCACGATCACACAATCACGATCACACAGTCACTATCACACAATCACAATCACACAATCACAATATCACAATCGCAATCACACAATCACCATCACACAATCACGATCACACAATCACAATCACACAATCACAATCACACAGTCAAAATCACACAATCACAATCACACAATCAAGGTCACACAATGACGATCACACAATCACCATCACACAATCACGGTCACACAATCACGATCACACAATCACGATCACTCAATCACAATCACAATCACACAATCACAAACACAAAGTCGCGTTCACACGATCACGATCACACGATCACGATCACACGATCACGATCACACAATCACAATCACACAATCAAGGCCACACAATGACGATCACACAATCACCATCACACAATCTCGACCACACAATCACGATCACACAATTACGATCACACAATCACGTTCACACAATAACAAACACACAGTCGCGATCACTCGATCACGATCACACAATCACGATCACACAGTCACGATCACACAATCACAATCAAACAATCACGGTCACACAATCACGATCACATAATCACGATCACACAATCACGATCACACAATCACGATCACACAATCACCATCACACAATCACCATCACACAATCACGATCACACAATCACGATCACACAATCACGATCACACAATCACGATCACACAATCACGATCACACAATCACGATCACACAATCACGATCACACAATCACGATCACACAATCACAATCACACAATCACAATCACACAATCACAATCACACAATCACAATCACACAATCACAATCACAATCACGACCACACAGTCACGAACACACCATCACGATCACACAATCAAGGTCACACAATGACGATCACACAATCACCATCACACAATCACGATCAGACAATCACAATCACACTATCACGATCACACAATCACGATCACACAATCACGATCACACAATCACAATCACACAATCACAAACACACAGTCGCCATCACACGATCACGATCACACGATCACGATCACACAATCACAATCACACAATCAAGGTCACACAATGACGATCACACCATCACCATCACACAATCACGACCACACAATCACGATCACACAATTACGATCACACAATCACGATCACACAATCACGTTTACACAATCACAAACACACAGTCGCGATCACTCGATCACGATCACACGATCACGATCACACAATCACAATCACACAATCAAGGTCACACAATGACGATCACACCATCACCATCACACAATCACGACCACACAATCACGATCACACAATCACAATCACACAATCACAATATCACAATCGCAATCACACAATCACAATATCACAATCAGACAATCACACAATCACACAATCACACAATCACGATCACACTATCACGATCACACAATCACGATCACACAATCACGATCACACAATCACCATCACACAATCACCATCACACAATCACAATCACACAATCAAGGTCACACAATGACGATCACACAATCACCATCACACAATCACGACCACTCAATCACGATCACACAATCACGATCACACAATCACGTTCACACAATCACAAACACAGAGTCGCGAACACACGATCACGATCACACAACCACGATCACACAGTCACGATCACACAATCACGATCACACAGTCACGATCACACAATCAGAGTCGCACAACCACAATCACACAACCACAATCACACAATCACACAGTCACAATCCCACAATCACGACCACACTGTCACGATCACACAATCACAATCATACAATCACAATCACACAATCACATTAACGCAATCAGACAATCACACAGTCACACAATCACGATCACACAATCACGATCACACAATCACGATCACACAATCACGATCACACAATCACGATCACACAATCACGATCACACAATCACGATCACACAATCACGATCACACAATCACAATCACACAATCACAATCACACAACCAAAATCACACAATCACAATCACACAATCAATGTCACACAATGACGATCACACAATCACCATCACACAATCTCGACCACACTATCACGATCACACAATCACGATCACACAATCACGTTCACACAATCACAAACACACAGTCGCGATCACTCGATCACGATCACACAATCACGATCACACAATCACGATCACTCAATCACAATCACACAATCACAAACACACAGTCGCGATCACATGATCACGATCACACGATCACGATCACACAATCACAATCACACAATCACGATCACACAATCACGATCACACAATCACGATCACACAAACACGATCACACGATCACAATCACACAATCACAAACACACAGTCGCGATCACACGATCACGACCACACGATCGCGATCACACAATCACAATCACACAATCACAATGTCACAATCGCAATCACACAATCACAATAACACAATCAGACAATCACACAATCACACAATCACACAATCACGATCACACAATCATGATCACACAATCACGATCACACAATCACGATCACACAATCACAATCACACAATGACGATCACACCATCACCATCACACAATCACGACCACACAATCACGATCACACAATCACGATCACACAATCACCATCGCACAATCACGATCACACAATCACGATCACACAATCACGATCACACAATCACGATCACACAATCACAGTCACACAATCACAATCACACAATCACAACCACAATCACGATCACACAGTCACGATCACACCACCACGATCACACGATCACGATCACACAATCACAATCACACAATCGTTATCACACAATCACGATCACACAATCACCATCCCACAATCACCATCACACAATCACCATCACACAATCACAATCATACAATCACAATCACACAATCAAGGTCACACAATGACGATCACACAATCACCATCATACAATCACGACCACACAATCACGATCACACAATCACAATCACACAATCACAATATCACAATCGCAATCACACAATCACCATCACACAATCACGATCACACAATCACGATCACACAATCACGATCACACAATCACGATCACACAATCACAATCACGCAATCACAATCACACAATCGCAATCACACAATCACAATCATACAATCGCAATCACACAATCACCATCACACAATCACGATCACACAATAACGATCACACAATCACGATCACACAATCACAATCACGCAATCACAATCACACAATCGCAATCACACAATCACAATCATACAACCACAAGCGCACAATCACGCAGTCACAATCCCACAATCACGATCACACAATCACGATCACACAATCACAATCACACAATCACAATCACACAATCACGCTGTCACAATCCCACAATCACGATCACACAATCACGATCACACAGTCACGATCACACGATCACGATCACACAAAAACAATGACACAATCACAATCACACAATCACGAGCACACAATCACGATCACACAATCACCATCACACAATCACGATCACACAATCACGATCACACAATCACGATCACACTATCACGATCACACAATCACAGTCACACAATCACAATCACACAATCACAATCACAATCACGATCACACAGTCACGATCACACAATCAGAGTCACACAATCACAATCACACAACCACAATCACACAATCACACAGTCACAATCCCACAATCACGATCACACAATCACGACCACACAGTCACGATCACACAATCACAATCACACAATCACAATCACACAATCACAATAACACAATCAGACAATCACATAGTCACACAATCACGATCACACAAGCACGATCACACAATCACGATCACACAATCACGTTCACACAGTCGCGATCACACAATCACGATGACACAATCACGATCACACAATCACAATCACACAATCACAATCACACAATCAAAATCACACAATCACAATCACACAATCAACGTCACACAATGACGATCACACAATCACCATCACACAATCACGATCACACAATCACAATCACACAATCACGATCACACAATCACGATCACTCAATCACAATCACACAATCACAAACACACAGTCGAGATCACACGATCACGATCACACGATCACGATCACACGATCACGAACACACAATCACAATCACACAATCAACGCCACACAATGACGATCACACAATCACCATCACACAATCTCGACCACACAATCACGATCACACAATCACGATCACACAATCACGTTCACACAATCAACGCCACACAATGACGATCACACAATCACCATCACACAATCTCGACCACACAATCACGATCACACAATCACGATCACACAGTCACGTCCACACAATCACAAACACACAGTCCCGATCACTCGATCACGATCACACAATCACGATCACACAATCACGATCACACAATCACAATCACACAATCACAATCACACAGTCAAAATCACACAATCACAATCACACAATCAAGGTCACACAATGACGATCACACAATCACCATCACACAATCACGGTCACACAATCACGATCACACAATCACGATCACTCAATCACAATCACAATCACACAATCACAAACACACAGTCGCGATCACACGATCACGATCACACGATCATGATCACACGATCACGATCACACGATCACGATCACACGATCACGATCACACAATCACAATCACACAATCAAGGCCACACAATGACGATCACACAATCACCATCACACAATCTCGACCACACAATCACGATCACACAGTCACGATCACACAATCACGTTCACACAATAACAAACACACAGTCGCGATCACTCGATCACGATCACACAATCACGATCACACAGTCACGATCACACAATCACAATCACACAATCACGATCACACAATCACGATCACATAATCACGATCACACAATCACGATCACACAATCACCATCACACAATCACGATCACACAATCACGATCACACAATCACAATCACACAATCACCATCACACAATCACAATCACGCAATCAAGGTCACAGAATGACGAT
The DNA here is from genome assembly GCF_050947335.1 of Megachile rotundata. NCBI lineage: Eukaryota > Metazoa > Arthropoda > Insecta > Hymenoptera > Megachilidae > Megachile > Megachile rotundata. The sequence continues at coordinate 1,967,009 of NC_134993.1, forward strand.
CACACAATCACCATCACACAATCACGACCACACAATCACGATCACACAATCACGCTCACACAATCACGATCACACAATCACGTTCACACAATCACAAACACACAGTCGCGATCACACGATCACGATCACACAATCACGATCACACAGTCACGATCACACAATCACAATCACACAATCACGATCACTCAATCACCATCACACAATCACGATCACACAATCACGATCACACAACCACGATCACACTATCACGATCAGACAATCACAGTCACACAATCACAATCACACAATCACAATCACAATCACGATCACACAGTCACGATCACACAATCACGATCACACGATCACGATCACACAATCACAATCACACAATCGTTATCACACAATCACCATCACACAATCAAGGCCACACAATGACGATCACACAATCACCATCACACAATCACGATCACACAATCACAATCACACAATCACAATCACAACCACAATCGCACAATCACACAATCACAATCCCACAATCACAATCACACAATCACAGTCACACAATCACAATCACACAATCACACAGTCACAATCCCACAATCACGATCACACAATCACGATCGCACAGTCACGATCACACGATCACAATCACACAATCACAAACACACAGTCGCGATCACACGATCACGATCACACGATCACGATCACACGATCGCGATCACACGATCACGATCACACGATCACGATCACACAATCACAATCACACAATCAAGGTCACACAATCACAATATCACAATCGCAATCACACAATCACAATATCACAATCAGACAATCACACAATCACGCAATCACACAATCACGATCACACTATCACGATCACACAATCACGATCACACAATCACGATCACACAATCACGATCACACAATCACGATCACACAATCACGATCACACAATCACGATCACACAATCACCATCACACAATCACCATCACACAATCACAATCACACAATCAAGGTCACACAATGACGATCACACAATCACCATCACACAATCACGACCACTCAATCACGATCACACAATCACGATCACACAATCACGATCACACAATCACGTTCACACAATCACAAACACAGAGTCGCGATCACACGATCACGATCACACAACCACGATCACACAGTCACGATCACACAATCACGATCACACAGTCACGATCACACAATCAGAGTCACACAATGACAATCACACAACCACAATCACACAATCACACAGTCACAATCCCACAATCACGACCACACAGTCACGATCACACAATCACAATCATACAATCACAATCACACAATCACATTAACACAATCAGACAATCACACAGTCACACAATCACGATCACACAATCACGATCACACAATCACGATCACACAATCACGATCACACAATCACGATCACACAATCACGATCACACAATCACGATCACACAATCACAATCACACAATCACAATCACACAATCACAATCACACAATCAAAATCACGCAATCACAATCACACAATCAAGGTCACACAATGACGATCACACAATCACCATCACACAATCTCGACCACACAATCACGATCACACAATCACGATCACACGATCACAATCACACAATCACAAACACACAGTCGCGATCACACGATCACGATCACACGATCACGATCACACGGTCGCGATCACACGATCACGATCACACGATCACGATCACACAATCACAATCACACAATCAAGGTCACACAATGACGATCACACCATCGCCATCACACAATCACGACCACACAATCACGATCACACAATCACGATCACACAATCACGTTCACACAATCACAAACACACAGTCGCGATCACTCGATCACGATCACACAATCACGATCACACAGTCACTATCACACAATGACAATCACACAATCACAATATCACAATCGCAATCACACAATCACAATAACACAATCAGACAATCACACAATCACACAATCACACAATCACGATCACACAATCATGATCACACAATCACGATCACACAATCGCGATCACACAATCACGATCACACAATCACGATCACACAATCACCATCACACAATCACAATCACACAATCAAGGTCACACAATGACGATCACACAATCACCATCACACAATCACGATCACACAATCACGATCACACAATCACGATCACACAATCACAAACACACAGTCGCGATCACACGATCACGATCACACAATCACGATCACACAGTCGCGATCACACAATCACAATCACACAATCACGATCACACAATCACCATCACACAATCACGATCACACAATCACGATCACACAATCACGATCACACAATCACAGTCACCCAATCACAATCACACAATCACAACCACAGTCACGATCACACAGTCACGATCACACCATCACGATCACACGATCACGATCACACAATCACAATCACACAATCGTTATCACACAATCACGATCACACAATCACCATCCCACAATCACCATCACACAATCACCATCACACAATCACGATCACACAATCACGATCACACAATCACAATCACACAATCACAATCACACAGTCACAATCACACAATCACAATCATACAATCACAATCACACAATCACAATCTCACAATCACAATCACACTATCACAATCACACAATCACAATCACACAATCACAATCACACAATCACAATCACACAATCACAATCACACAATCACAATCACAATCACAATCCCACAATCACGATCACACAATCACCATCACACAATCACCATCACACAATCACAATCTTACAATCAAGGTCACACAATGACGATCACACAATCACCAGCATACAATCACGACCAGACAATCACGATCACACAATCACGTTCACACAATCACAAACACACAGTCGCGATCACACAATCACCATCCCACAATCACCATCACACAATCACCACCACGCAATCACGATCACACAATCACGATCACACAATCACAATCACACAATCACAATCACACAATCACAATCACACAGTCACAATCACACAATCACAATCATACAATCACAATCACACAATCACAATCTCACAATCACAATCACACTATCACAATCACACAATCACAATCACACAATCACAATCACACAATCACAATCACACAATCACAATCACACAATCACAATCACACAATCACAATCACAATCACAATCCCACAATCACGATCACACAATCACGATCACACAATCACCATCACACAATCACCATCACACAATCACAATCACACAATCAAGGTCACACAATGACGATCACACAATCACCAGCATACAATCACGACCAGACAATCACGATCACACAATCACGTTCACACAATCACAAACACACAGTCGCGATCACACAATCACAATCCCACAATCACGATCACACAATCACGATCACACAATCACGATCCCACAATCACGATCACACAATCACGATCACACAATCACCATCACACAATCACCATCACACAATCACCATCACACAATCACAATCACACAATCAAGGTCACACAATGACGATCACACAATCACCATCATACAATCACGACCAGACAATCACGATCACACAATCACGTTCACACAATCACAAACACACAATCACGATCACACAATCACGATCACACAATCACGATCACACAGTCACGATCACACAATCACAATCTCACAATCACGATCACACAATCACCATCACACAATCACCATCACACAATCACGATCACACAATCACGATCACACTATCACGATCACACAATCACGATCACACAATCACGATCACACAATCACGATCACACAATCACTATCACACAATCACTATCACACAATCACAATCACAAAATCACAATCACACAATCACAATCACACAGTCACACAATCACAATCACAATCAGACAATCACAAACACACAATCACGATCACACAATCACGATCACACAATCACGATCACACAATTACGATCACACAATCACAATCACGCAGTCACACTATCACAATCACAATCACAATCACAATCACAATCACAATCACAATCACAATCACAATCACAATCACAATCACAATCACAATCACACAATCACACAATCACAATCCCACAATCACAATCACACAATCACAGTCACACAATCACAATCACACAATCACACAGTCACAATCCCACAATCACGATCACACAATCAGGATCGCACAGTCACGATCACACGATCACGATCACACAATCACAATCACACAATCACAATCACACAATCACGATCACACAGTCACCATCGCACAATTACCATCACACAATCACGATCACACAATCAAGGTCACACAATGACGATCACACAATCACCATCACACAATCACGATCACACAATCACAATCACACAATCACGATCACACAATCACGATCACACAATCACAATCACACAATCACACTGTCACAATCCCACAATCACGATCACACAATCACGATCACACAATCACGATCACACAGTCGCGATCACGCAATCACAATCACACAATCACAATCACACAATCACACAATCACAATCCCACAATCACAATCACACTATCACAGTCACACAATCACAATCACACAATCACACAGTCACAATCCCACAATCACGATCACACAATCACGATCGCACAGTCACGATCACACGATCACGATCACACAATCACAATCACACAATCACAATCACACAATCACGATCACACAATCACGATCACACAGTCACCATCACACAATTACCATCACACAATCACGATCACACAATCAAGGTCACACAATGACGATCACACAAGCACCATCACACAATCACGATCACACAATCACAATCACACAATCACGATCACACAATCACGATCACACAATCACAATCACACAATCAAGGTCACACAATGACGATCACACTATCACCATCACACAATCAGGACCACACAATCACGATCACACAATCACAAACACACAGTCGCGATCACTCGATCACGATCACACAATCACGATCACACAGTCACTATCACACAATCACAATCACACAATCACAATATCACAATCGCAATCACACAATCACCATCACACAATCACGATCACACAATCACGATCACACAATCACGATCACACAATCACAATCACGCAATCACAATCACACAATCGCAATCACACAATCACAATCATACAATCACAATCTCACAATCACAATCACACAATCACAATCACACAATCACAATCACACAATCACAATCACACAATCACAATCACACAATCACAATCCTACAATCACAATCCCACAATCACAATCACACAACCACAATCGCACAATCACGCAGTCACAATCCCACAACCACGATCACACAATCCCGATCACACAATCACAATCACACAATCACAATCACACAATCACAATCACACAATCACACTGTCACAATCCCACAATCACGATCACACAATCACGATCACACAGTCACGATCACACGATCACGATCACACAAAAACAATGACACAATCACAATCACACAATCACGAGCACACAATCACGATCACACAATCACCATCACACAATCACGATCACACAATCACGATCACACAATCACGTTCACACAATCACAAACACACAGTCGCGATCACTCGATCACGATCACACAATCACGATCACACAATCACCATCACACAATCACCATCACACAATCACCATCACACAATCACAATCACACAATCAAGGTCACACAATGACGATCACACAATCACCATCACACAATCACGACCACTCAATCACGATCACACAATCACGATCACACAATCACGATCACACAATCACGATCACACAATCACGATCACACAATCACGATCACACAATCACGATCACACAATCACGATCACACAATCACAATCACACAATCACAATCACACAATCAAAATCACACAATCACAATCACACAATCAAGGTCACACAATGACGATCACACAATCACCATCACACAATCTCGACCACACAATCACGATCACACAATCACGATCACACAATCACGTTCACACAATCACAAACACACAGTCGCGATCACTCGATCACGAACACACAATCACGATCACACAATCACGATCACTCAATCACAATCACACAATCACAAACACACAGTCGCGATCACAGGATCACGATCACACGATCACGATCACACGATCACCATCACACAATCACCATCACACAATCACAATCACACAATCAAGGTCACACAATGACGATCACACAATCACCATCACACAATCTCGACCACACAATCACGATCACACAATCACGATCACACAATCACGTTCACACAATCACAAACACACAGTCGCGATCACTCGATCACGAACACACAATCACGATCACACAATCACGATCACTCAATCACAATCACACAATCACAAACACACAGTCGCGATCACACGATCACGATCACACGATCACGATCACACGATCACGATCACACGATCACGATCACACAATCACAATCACACAATCAAGGTCACACAATGACGATCACACCATCACCATCACACAATCACGACCACACAATCACGATCACACAATCACCATCACACAATCACCATCACACAATCACAATCACACAATCAAGGTCACACAATGACGATCACACAATCACCATCATACAATCACGACCACACAATCACGATCACACAATCACGATCACACAATCACGATCACACAATCACGTTCACACAATCACAAACCCACAATCGCGATCACACGATCACGATCACACAATCACGATCCCACAATCACGATCACACAATCACGATCACAAAATCACCATCACACAATCACCATCACACAATCACAATCACACAATCAAGGTCACACAATGACGACCACACAATCACCATCATACAATCACGACCAGACAATCACGATCACACAATCACGATCACACAATCACTATCACACAATCACTATCACACAATCACGATCACACAATCACGATCACACAATCACGCAGTCACACTATCACAATCACAATCACAATCACAATCACAATCACAATCACAATCACACAATCACACAATCACAATCCCACAATCACAATCACACAATCACAGTCACACAATCACAATCACACAATCACGCAATCACAATCCCACAATCACGATCACACAACCACGATCGCACAGTCACCATCACACGATCACGATCACACAATAACAATCACACAATCACAATCACACAATCACGATCACACAATCACCATCACACAATCACCATCACACAATCACGATCACACAATCACGATCGCACAATCACAATCACACGATCACGATCACACAATCACGATCACACAGTCACGATCACACAATCACAATCTCACAATCACGATCACACAATCACCATCACACAATCACCATCACACAAACACGATCACACAATCACGATCACACTATCACGATCACACAATCACGATCACACAATCACGATCACAAAATCACGATCACACAATCACTATCACACAATCACAATCACACAACCACAATAACACAATCACAATCACACAGTCACACAATCACAATCACAATCAGACAATCACAAACACACAATCACGATCACACAATCACGATCACACAATCACGATCACACAATCACGATCACACAATTACGATCACACAATCACTATCACGCAGTCACACTATCACAATCACAATCACAATCACAATCACAATCACAATCACAATCACACAATCACACAATCACAATCCCACAATCACAATCACACAATCACAGTCACACAATCACAATCATGCAATCACACGGTCACAATCCCACAATCACGATCACACAATCACGATCGCACAGTCACGAACACACAATGACGATCACACAATCACAATCACACAATCAACGTCACACAATGACGATCACACCATCACCATCACACAATCAGGACCACACAATCACGATCACACAATCACAAACACACAGTCGCGATCACTCGATCACGATCACACAATCACGATTACACAGTCACTATCACACAATCACAATCACACAATCACAATATCACAATCGCAATCACACAATCACCATCACACAATCACGATCACACAATCACAATCACACAATCACAATCACACAGTCAAAATCACACAATCACAATCACACAATCAAGGTCACACAATGACGATCACACAATCACCATCACACAATCACGGTCACACAATCACGATCACACAATCACGATCACTCAATCACAATCACAATCACACAATCACAAACACAAAGTCGCGTTCACACGATCACGATCACACGATCACGATCACACAATCACAATCACACAATCAAGGCCACACAATGACGATCACACAATCACCATCACACAATCTCGACCACACAATCACGATCACACAATTACGATCACACAATCACGTTCGCACAATAACAAACACACAGTCGCGATCACTCGATCACGATCACACAATCACGATCACACAGTCACGATCACACAATCACAATCAAACAATCACGGTCACACAATCACGATCACATAATCACGATCACACAATCACGATCACACAATCACGATCACACAATCACGATCACATAATCACCATCACACAATCACGATCACACAATCACGATCACACAATCACGATCACACAATCACGATCACACAATCACAAACACACAGTCGCGATCACACGATCACGATCACACAATCACGATCACACAGTCGCGATCACACAATCACAATCACACAATCACGATCACACAATCACCATCACACAATCACGGTCACACAATCACGATCACACAATCACGATCACACAATCACAGTCACCCAATCACAATCACACAATCACAACCACAGTCACGATCACACAGTCACGATCACACCATCACGATCACACGATCACGATCACACAATCACAATCACACAATCGTTATCACACAATCACGATCACACAATCACCATCCCACAATCACCATCACACAATCACCATCACACAATCACGATCACACAATCACGATCACACAATCACAATCACACAATCACAATCACACAGTCACAATCACACAATCACAATCATACAATCACAATCACACAATCACAATCTCACAATCACAATCACATTATCACAATCACACAATCACAATCACACAATCACAATCACACAATCACAATCACACAATCACAATCACACAATCACAATCACACAATCACAATCACAATCACAATCCCACAATCACGATCACACAATCACCATCACACAATCACCATCACACAATCACAATCTTACAATCAAGGTCACACAATGACGATCACACAATCACCAGCATACAATCACGACCAGACAATCACGATCACACAATCACGTTCACACAATCACAAACACACAGTCGCGATCACACAATCACCATCCCACAATCACCATCACACAATCACCACCACGCAATCACGATCACACAATCACGATCACACAATCACAATCACACAATCACAATCACACAATCACAATCACACAGTCACAATCACACAATCACAATCATACAATCACAATCACACAATCACAATCTCACAATCACAATCACACTATCACAATCACACAATCACAATCACACAATCACAATCACACAATCACAATCACACAATCACAATCACACAATCACAATCACACAATCACAATCACACAATCACAATCACAATCACAATCCCACAATCACGATCACACAATCACGATCACACAATCACCATCACACAATCACCATCACACAATCACAATCACACAATCAAGGTCACACAATGACGATCACACAATCACCAGCATACAATCACGACCAGACAATCACGATCACACAATCACGTTCACACAATCACAAACACACAGTCGCGATCACACAATCACAATCCCACAATCACGATCACACAATCACGATCACACAATCACGATCCCACAATCACGATCACACAATCACGATCACACAATCACCATCACACAATCACCATCACACAATCACCATCACACAATCACAATCACACAATCAAGGTCACACAATGACGATCACACAATCACCATCATACAATCACGACCAGACAATCACGATCACACAATCACGTTCACACAATCACAAACACACAATCACGATCACACAATCACGATCACACAATCACGATCACACAGTCACGATCACACAATCACAATCTCACAATCACGATCACACAATCACCATCACACAATCACCATCACACAATCACGATCACACAATCACGATCACACTATCACGATCACACAATCACGATCACACAATCACGATCACACAATCACGATCACACAATCACTATCACACAATCACAATCACAAAATCACAATCACACAATCACAATCACACAGTCACACAATCACAATCACAATCAGACAATCACAAACACACAATCACGATCACACAATCACGATCACACAATCACGATCACACAATTACGATCACACAATCACAATCACGCAGTCACACTATCACAATCACAATCACAATCACAATCACAATCACAATCACAATCACAATCACAATCACAATCACAATCACAATCACAATCACACAATCACACAATCACAATCCCACAATCACAATCACACAATCACAGTCACACAATCACAATCACACAATCACACAGTCACAATCCCACAATCACGATCACACAATCAGGATCGCACAGTCACGATCACACGATCACGATCACACAATCACAATCACACAATCACAATCACACAATCACGATCACACAGTCACCATCGCACAATTACCATCACACAATCACGATCACACAATCAAGGTCACACAATGACGATCACACAATCACCATCACACAATCACGATCACACAATCACAATCACACAATCACGATCACACAATCACGATCACACAATCACAATCACACAATCACACTGTCACAATCCCACAATCACGATCACACAATCACGATCACACAATCACGATCACACAGTCGCGATCACGCAATCACAATCACACAATCACAATCACACAATCACACAATCACAATCCCACAATCACAATCACACTATCACAGTCACACAATCACAATCACACAATCACACAGTCACAATCCCACAATCACGATCACACAATCACGATCGCACAGTCACGATCACACGATCACGATCACACAATCACAATCACACAATCACAATCACACAATCACGATCACACAATCACGATCACACAGTCACCATCACACAATTACCATCACACAATCACGATCACACAATCAAGGTCACACAATGACGATCACACAAGCACCATCACACAATCACGATCACACAATCACAATCACACAATCACGATCACACAATCACGATCACACAATCACAATCACACAATCAAGGTCACACAATGACGATCACACTATCACCATCACACAATCAGGACCACACAATCACGATCACACAATCACAAACACACAGTCGCGATCACTCGATCACGATCACACAATCACGATCACACAGTCACTATCACACAATCACAATCACACAATCACAATATCACAATCGCAATCACACAATCACCATCACACAATCACGATCACACAATCACGATCACACAATCACGATCACACAATCACAATCACGCAATCACAATCACACAATCGCAATCACACAATCACAATCATACAATCACAATCTCACAATCACAATCACACAATCACAATCACACAATCACAATCACACAATCACAATCACACAATCACAATCACACAATCACAATCCTACAATCACAATCCCACAATCACAATCACACAACCACAATCGCACAATCACGCAGTCACAATCCCACAACCACGATCACACAATCCCGATCACACAATCACAATCACACAATCACAATCACACAATCACAATCACACAATCACACTGTCACAATCCCACAATCACGATCACACAATCACGATCACACAGTCACGATCACACGATCACGATCACACAAAAACAATGACACAATCACAATCACACAATCACGAGCACACAATCACGATCACACAATCACCATCACACAATCACGATCACACAATCACGATCACACAATCACGTTCACACAATCACAAACACACAGTCGCGATCACTCGATCACGATCACACAATCACGATCACACAATCACCATCACACAATCACCATCACACAATCACCATCACACAATCACAATCACACAATCAAGGTCACACAATGACGATCACACAATCACCATCACACAATCACGACCACTCAATCACGATCACACAATCACGATCACACAATCACGATCACACAATCACGATCACACAATCACGATCACACAATCACGATCACACAATCACGATCACACAATCACGATCACACAATCACAATCACACAATCACAATCACACAATCAAAATCACACAATCACAATCACACAATCAAGGTCACACAATGACGATCACACAATCACCATCACACAATCTCGACCACACAATCACGATCACACAATCACGATCACACAATCACGTTCACACAATCACAAACACACAGTCGCGATCACTCGATCACGAACACACAATCACGATCACACAATCACGATCACTCAATCACAATCACACAATCACAAACACACAGTCGCGATCACAGGATCACGATCACACGATCACGATCACACGATCACCATCACACAATCACCATCACACAATCACAATCACACAATCAAGGTCACACAATGACGATCACACAATCACCATCACACAATCTCGACCACACAATCACGATCACACAATCACGATCACACAATCACGTTCACACAATCACAAACACACAGTCGCGATCACTCGATCACGAACACACAATCACGATCACACAATCACGATCACTCAATCACAATCACACAATCACAAACACACAGTCGCGATCACACGATCACGATCACACGATCACGATCACACGATCACGATCACACGATCACGATCACACAATCACAATCACACAATCAAGGTCACACAATGACGATCACACCATCACCATCACACAATCACGACCACACAATCACGATCACACAATCACCATCACACAATCACCATCACACAATCACAATCACACAATCAAGGTCACACAATGACGATCACACAATCACCATCATACAATCACGACCACACAATCACGATCACACAATCACGATCACACAATCACGATCACACAATCACGTTCACACAATCACAAACCCACAATCGCGATCACACGATCACGATCACACAATCACGATCCCACAATCACGATCACACAATCACGATCACAAAATCACCATCACACAATCACCATCACACAATCACAATCACACAATCAAGGTCACACAATGACGACCACACAATCACCATCATACAATCACGACCAGACAATCACGATCACACAATCACGATCACACAATCACTATCACACAATCACTATCACACAATCACGATCACACAATCACGATCACACAATCACGCAGTCACACTATCACAATCACAATCACAATCACAATCACAATCACAATCACAATCACACAATCACACAATCACAATCCCACAATCACAATCACACAATCACAGTCACACAATCACAATCACACAATCACGCAATCACAATCCCACAATCACGATCACACAACCACGATCGCACAGTCACCATCACACGATCACGATCACACAATAACAATCACACAATCACAATCACACAATCACGATCACACAATCACCATCACACAATCACCATCACACAATCACGATCACACAATCACGATCGCACAATCACAATCACACGATCACGATCACACAATCACGATCACACAGTCACGATCACACAATCACAATCTCACAATCACGATCACACAATCACCATCACACAATCACCATCACACAAACACGATCACACAATCACGATCACACTATCACGATCACACAATCACGATCACACAATCACGATCACAAAATCACGATCACACAATCACTATCACACAATCACAATCACACAACCACAATAACACAATCACAATCACACAGTCACACAATCACAATCACAATCAGACAATCACAAACACACAATCACGATCACACAATCACGATCACACAATCACGATCACACAATCACGATCACACAATTACGATCACACAATCACTATCACGCAGTCACACTATCACAATCACAATCACAATCACAATCACAATCACAATCACAATCACACAATCACACAATCACAATCCCACAATCACAATCACACAATCACAGTCACACAATCACAATCATGCAATCACACGGTCACAATCCCACAATCACGATCACACAATCACGATCGCACAGTCACGAACACACAATGACGATCACACAATCACAATCACACAATCAACGTCACACAATGACGATCACACCATCACCATCACACAATCAGGACCACACAATCACGATCACACAATCACAAACACACAGTCGCGATCACTCGATCACGATCACACAATCACGATTACACAGTCACTATCACACAATCACAATCACACAATCACAATATCACAATCGCAATCACACAATCACCATCACACAATCACGATCACACAATCACAATCACACAATCACAATCACACAGTCAAAATCACACAATCACAATCACACAATCAAGGTCACACAATGACGATCACACAATCACCATCACACAATCACGGTCACACAATCACGATCACACAATCACGATCACTCAATCACAATCACAATCACACAATCACAAACACAAAGTCGCGTTCACACGATCACGATCACACGATCACGATCACACAATCACAATCACACAATCAAGGCCACACAATGACGATCACACAATCACCATCACACAATCTCGACCACACAATCACGATCACACAATTACGATCACACAATCACGTTCGCACAATAACAAACACACAGTCGCGATCACTCGATCACGATCACACAATCACGATCACACAGTCACGATCACACAATCACAATCAAACAATCACGGTCACACAATCACGATCACATAATCACGATCACACAATCACGATCACACAATCACGATCACACAATCACGATCACATAATCACCATCACACAATCACGATCACACAATCACGATCACACAATCACGATCACACAATCACGATCACACAATCACGATCACACAATCACGATCACACAATCACGATCACACAATCACGATCACACAATCACAATCACACAATCACAATCACACAATCACAATCACACAATCACAATCACACAATCACAATCACAATCACGACCACACAGTCACGAACACACCATCACGATCACACAATCAAGGTCACACAATGACGATCACACAATCACCATCACACAATCACGATCAGACAATCACAATCACACAATCACGATCACACAATCACGATCACACAATCACGATCACACAATCACAATCACACAATCACAAACACACAGTCGCCATCACACGATCACGATCACACGATCACGATCACACAATCACAATCACACAATCAAGGTCACACAATGACGATCACACCATCACCATCACACAATCACGACCACACAATCACGATCACACAATTACGATCACACAATCACGATCACACAATCACGTTTACACAATCACAAACACACAGTCGCGATCACTCGATCACGATCACACGATCACGATCACACAATCACAATCACACAATCAAGGTCACACAATGACGATCACACCATCACCATCACACAATCACGACCACACAATCACGATCACACAATCACAATCACACAATCACAATATCACAATCGCAATCACACAATCACAATATCACAATCAGACAATCACACAATCACACAATCACACAATCACGATCACACTATCACGATCACACAATCACGATCACACAATCACGATCACACAATCACCATCACACAATCACCATCACACAATCACAATCACACAATCAAGGTCACACAATGACGATCACACAATCACCATCACACAATCACGACCACTCAATCACGATCACACAATCACGATCACACAATCACGTTCACACAATCACAAACACAGAGTCGCGAACACACGATCACGATCACACAACCACGATCACACAGTCACGATCACACAATCACGATCACACAGTCACGATCACACAATCAGAGTCGCACAACCACAATCACACAACCACAATCACACAATCACACAGTCACAATCCCACAATCACGACCACACTGTCACGATCACACAATCACAATCATACAATCACAATCACACAATCACATTAACGCAATCAGACAATCACACAGTCACACAATCACGATCACACAATCACGATCACACAATCACGATCACACAATCACGATCACACAATCACGATCACACAATCACGATCACACAATCACGATCACACAATCACGATCACACAATCACAATCACACAATCACAATCACACAACCAAAATCACACAATCACAATCACACAATCAATGTCACACAATGACGATCACACAATCACCATCACACAATCTCGACCACACTATCACGATCACACAATCACGATCACACAATCACGTTCACACAATCACAAACACACAGTCGCGATCACTCGATCACGATCACACAATCACGATCACACAATCACGATCACTCAATCACAATCACACAATCACAAACACACAGTCGCGATCACATGATCACGATCACACGATCACGATCACACAATCACAATCACACAATCACGATCACACAATCACGATCACACAATCACGATCACACAAACACGATCACACGATCACAATCACACAATCACAAACACACAGTCGCGATCACACGATCACGATCACACGATCGCGATCACACAATCACAATCACACAATCACAATGTCACAATCGCAATCACACAATCACAATAACACAATCAGACAATCACACAATCACACAATCACACAATCACGATCACACAATCATGATCACACAATCACGATCACACAATCACGATCACACAATCACAATCACACAATGACGATCACACCATCACCATCACACAATCACGACCACACAATCACGACCACACAATCACGATCACACAATCACCATCGCACAATCACGATCACACAATCACGATCACACAATCACGATCACACAATCACGATCACACAATCACAGTCACACAATCACAATCACACAATCACAACCACAATCACGATCACACAGTCACGATCACACCACCACGATCACACGATCACGATCACACAATCACAATCACACAATCGTTATCACACAATCACGATCACACAATCACCATCCCACAATCACCATCACACAATCACCATCACACAATCACAATCATACAATCACAATCACACAATCAAGGTCACACAATGACGATCACACAATCACCATCATACAATCACGACCACACAATCACGATCACACAATCACGATCACACAATCACGTTCACACAATCACGAACACACAGTCGCGATCACTCGATCACGATCACACAATCACGATCACACAGTCACGATCACACAATCACAATCACACAATCACAATGTCACAATCGCAATCACACAATCACAATAACACAATCAGACAATCACACAATCACACAATCACACAATCACGATCACACAATCATGATCACACAATCACGACCACACAATCACGATCACACAATCACGATCACACAATCACGTTCACACGATCACGATCACACAATCACGATCACACAGTCACGATCACACAATCACAATCTCACAATCACGATCACACAATCACCATCACACAATCACCATCACACAATCACGATCACACAATCACGATCACACTATCACGATCACACAATCACGACCACACAATCACGATCACACAATCAGGATCACACAATCACGATCACACAATCACGTTCACACAATCACAAACCCACAATCGCGATCACACGATCACGATCACACAATCACGATCACACAATCACGATCACACAATCACGATCACACAATCACGATCACACAATCACCATCACACAATCACAATCACACAATCAAGGTCACACAATGACGATCACACAATCACCATCACACAATCACGATCACACAATCACGATCACACAATCACGATCACACAATCACAAACACACAGTCGCGATCACACGATCACGATCACACAATCACGATCACACAGTCGCGATCACACAATCACAATCACACAATCACGATCACACAATCACAATCACAATCACGATCACACCGTCACGATCACACCATCACGATCACACGATCACCATCACACAATCACGATCACACAATCACAATCACACAATGACGATCACACCATCACCATCACACAATCACGACCACACAATCACGATCACACAATCACGTTCACACAATCACAAACACACAGTCGCGATCACTCGATCACGATCACACAATCACGATCACACAGTCACGATCACACAATCACAATCACACAATCACAATGTCACAATCGCAATCACACAATCACAATAACACAATCAGACAATCACACAATCACACAATCACACAATCACGATCACACAATCATGATCACACAATCACGATCACACAATCACGATCACACAATCACGATCACACAATCACCATCACACAATCACAATCACACAATCAAGGTCACACAATGACGATCACACAATCATCAGCATACAATCACGACCAGACAATCACGATCACACAATCACGTTCACACAATCACAAACACACAGTCGGGATCACACAATCACAATCCCACAATCACGATCACACAATCACGATCACACAATCACCATCACACAATCACCATCACACAATCACAATCACACAATCAAGGTCACACAATGACGATCACACAATCACCATCATACAATCACGACCACACAATCACGATCACACAATCACGATCACACAATCACGATCACACAATCACGTTCACACAATCACAAACCCACAATCGCGATCACACGATCACGATCACACAATCACGATCCCACAATCACGATCACACAATCACGATCACACAATCACCATCACACAATCACCATCACACAATCACAATCACACAATCAAGGTCACACAATGACGACCACACAATCACCATCATACAATCACGACCAGACAATCACGATCACACAATCACGATCACACAATCACTATCACACAATCACTATCACACAATCACGATCACACAATCACGATCACACAATCACGCAGTCACACTATCACAATCACAATCACAATCACAATCACAATCACAATCACAATCACAATCACAATCACACAATCACACAATCACAATCCCACAATCACAATCACACAATCACAGTCACACAATCACAATCACACAATCACGCAATCACAATCCCACAATCACGATCACACAACCACGATCGCACAGTCACGATCACACGATCACGATCACACAATAACAATCACACAATCACAATCACACAATCACGATCACACAATCACCATCACACAATCACCATCACACAATCACGATCACACAATCACGATCGCACAATCACAATCACACGATCACGATCACACAATCACGATCACACAGTCACGATCACACAATCACAATCTCACAATCACGATCACACAATCACCATCACACAATCACCATCACACAATCACCACCACACAATCACGATCACACTATCACGATCACACAATCACGATCACACAATCACGATCACACAATCACGATCACACAATCACTATCACACAATCACAATCACACAACCACAATAACACAATCACAATCACACAGTCACACAATCACAATCACAATCAGACAATCACAAACACACAATCACGATCACACAATCACGATCACACAATCACGATCACACAATTACGATCACACAATCACTATCACGCAGTCACACTATCACAATCACAATCACAATCACAATCACAATCACAATCACAATCACACAATCACACAATCACAATCCCACAATCACAATCACACAATCACAGTCACACAATCACAATCATGCAATCACACAGTCACAATCCCACAATCACGATCACACAATCACGATCGCACAGTCACGACCACACGATCACGATCACACAATCACAATCACACAATCACAATCACACAATCACGATCACACAGTCACCATCACACAATTACCATCACACAATCACGATCACACAATCAAAGTCACACAATGACGATCACACAATCACCATCACACAATCACGATCACACAATCACAATCACACAATCACGATCACACAATCACGATCACACAATCACAATCACACAATCAACGTCACACAATGACGATCACACCATCACCATCACACAATCAGGACCACACAATCACGATCACACAATCACAAACACACAGTCGCGATCACTCGATCACGATCACACAATCACGATCACACAGTCACTATCACACAATCACAATCACACAATCACAATATCACAATCGCAATCACACAATCACCATCACACAATCACGATCACACAATCACAATCACACAATCACAATCACACAGTCAAGATCACACAATCACAATCTCACAATCACGATCACACAATCACCATCACACAATCACCATCACACAATCACGATCACACAATCACGATCACACTATCACGATCACACAATCACGACCACACAATCACGATCACACAATCACGATCACACAATCACGATCACACAATCACGATCACACAATCACGTTCACACAATCACAAACCCACAATCGCGATCACACGATCACGATCACACAATCACGATCACACAATCACGATCACACAATCACGATCACACAATCACGATCACACAATCACGATCACACAATCACCATCACACAATCACAATCACACAATCAAGGTCACACAATGACGATCACACAATCACCATCACACAATCACGATCACACAATCACGATCACACAATCACGATCACACAATCACAAACACACAGTCGCGATCACACGATCACGATCACACAATCACGATCACACAGTCGCGATCACACAATCACAATCACACAATCACGATCACACAGTCGCGATCACACAATCACAATCACACAATCACGATCACACAATCACAATCACAATCACGATCACACCGTCACGATCACACCATCACGATCACACGATCACCATCACACAATCACGATCACACAATCACAATCACACAATGACGATCACACCATCACCATCACACAATCACGACCACACAATCACGATCACACAATCACGTTCACACAATCACAAACACACAGTCGCGATCACTCGATCACGATCACACAATCACGATCACACAGTCACGATCACACAATCACAATCACACAATCACAATGTCACAATCGCAATCACACAATCACAATAACACAATCAGACAATCACACAATCACACAATCACACAATCACGATCACACAATCATGATCACACAATCACGATCACACAATCACGATCACACAATCACGATCACACAATCACCATCACACAATCACAATCACACAATCAAGGTCACACAATGACGATCACACAATCATCAGCATACAATCACGACCAGACAATCACGATCACACAATCACGTTCACACAATCACAAACACACAGTCGGGATCACACAATCACAATCCCACAATCACGATCACACAATCACGATCACACAATCACCATCACACAATCACCATCACACAATCACAATCACACAATCAAGGTCACACAATGACGATCACACAATCACCATCATACAATCACGACCACACAATCACGATCACACAATCACGATCACACAATCACGATCACACAATCACGTTCACACAATCACAAACCCACAATCGCGATCACACGATCACGATCACACAATCACGATCCCACAATCACGATCACACAATCACGATCACACAATCACCATCACACAATCACCATCACACAATCACAATCACACAATCAAGGTCACACAATGACGACCACACAATCACCATCATACAATCACGACCAGACAATCACGATCACACAATCACGATCACACAATCACTATCACACAATCACTATCACACAATCACGATCACACAATCACGATCACACAATCACGCAGTCACACTATCACAATCACAATCACAATCACAATCACAATCACAATCACAATCACAATCACAATCACAATCACACAATCACACAATCACAATCCCACAATCACAATCACACAATCACAGTCACACAATCACAATCACACAATCACGCAATCACAATCCCACAATCACGATCACACAACCACGATCGCACAGTCACGATCACACGATCACGATCACACAATAACAATCACACAATCACAATCACACAATCACGATCACACAATCACCATCACACAATCACCATCACACAATCACGATCACACAATCACGATCGCACAATCACAATCACACGATCACGATCACACAATCACGATCACACAGTCACGATCACACAATCACAATCTCACAATCACGATCACACAATCACCATCACACAATCACCATCACACAATCACGATCACACAATCACGATCACACTATCACGATCACACAATCACGATCACACAATCACGATCACACAATCACGATCACACAATCACTATCACACAATCACAATCACACAACCACAATAACACAATCACAATCACACAGTCACACAATCACAATCACAATCAGACAATCACAAACACACAATCACGATCACACAATCACGATCACACAATCACGATCACACAATTACGATCACACAATCACTATCACGCAGTCACACTATCACAATCACAATCACAATCACAATCACAATCACAATCACAATCACACAATCACACAATCACAATCCCACAATCACAATCACACAATCACAGTCACACAATCACAATCATGCAATCACACAGTCACAATCCCACAATCACGATCACACAATCACGATCGCACAGTCACGACCACACGATCACGATCACACAATCACAATCACACAATCACAATCACACAATCACGATCACACAGTCGCCATCACACAATTACCATCACACAATCACGATCACACAATCAAAGTCACACAATGACGATCACACAATCACCATCACACAATCACGATCACACAATCACAATCACACAATCACGATCACACAATCACGATCACACAATCACAATCACACAATCAACGTCACACAATGACGATCACACCATCACCATCACACAATCAGGACCACACAATCACGATCACACAATCACAAACACACAGTCGCGATCACTCGATCACGATCACACAATCACGATCACACAGTCACTATCACACAATCACAATCACACAATCACAATATCACAATCGCAATCACACAATCACCATCACACAATCACGATCACACAATCACAATCACACAATCACAATCACACAGTCAAGATCACACAATCACAATCTCACAATCACGATCACACAATCACCATCACACAATCACCATCACACAATCACGATCACACAATCACGATCACACTATCACGATCACACAATCACGACCACACAATCACGATCACACAATCACGATCACACAATCACGATCACACAATCACGATCACACAATCACGTTCACACAATCACAAACCCACAATCGCGATCACACGATCACGATCACACAATCACGATCACACAATCACGATCACACAATCACGATCACACAATCACGATCACACAATCACCATCACACAATCACAATCACACAATCAAGGTCACACAATGACGATCACACAATCACCATCACACAATCACGATCACACAATCACGATCACACAATCACGATCACACAATCACAAACACACAGTCGCGATCACACGATCACGATCACACAATCACGATCACACAGTCGCGATCACACAATCACAATCACACAATCACGATCACACAATCACAATCACAATCACGATCACACCGTCACGATCACACCATCACGATCACACGATCACCATCACACAATCACGATCACACAATCACAATCACACAATGACGATCACACCATCACCATCACACAATCACGACCACACAATCACGATCACACAATCACGTTCACACAATCACAAACACACAGTCGCGATCACTCGATCACGATCACACAATCACGATCACACAGTCACGATCACACAATCACAATCACACAATCACAATGTCACAATCGCAATCACACAATCACAATAACACAATCAGACAATCACACAATCACACAATCACACAATCACGATCACACAATCATGATCACACAATCACGATCACACAATCACGATCACACAATCACGATCACACAATCACCATCACACAATCACAATCACACAATCAAGGTCACACAATGACGATCACACAATCACCAGCATACAATCACGACCAGACAATCACGATCACACAATCACGTTCACACAATCACAAACACACAGTCGGGATCACACAATCACAATCCCACAATCACGATCACACAATCACGATCACACAATCACCATCACACAATCACCATCACACAATCACAATCACACAATCAAGGTCACACAATGACGATCACACAATCACCATCATACAATCACGACCACACAATCACGATCACACAATCACGATCACACAATCACGATCACACAATCACGTTCACACAATCACAAACCCACAATCGCGATCACACGATCACGATCACACAATCACGATCCCACAATCACGATCACACAATCACGATCACACAATCACCATCACACAATCACCATCACACAATCACCATCACACAATCACAATCACACAATCAAGGTCACACAATGACGACCACACAATCACCATCATACAATCACGACCAGACAATCACGATCACACAATCACGATCACACAATCACTATCACACAATCACTATCACACAATCACTATCACACAATCACGATCACACAATCACGATCACACAATCACGCAGTCACACTATCACAATCACAATCACAATCACAATCGCAATCACAATCACAATCACAATCACACAATCACACAATCACAATCCCACAATCACAATCACACAATCACAGTCACACAATCACAATCACACAATCACGCAATCACAATCCCACAATCACGATCACACAACCACGATCGCACAGTCACGATCACACGATCACGATCACACAATAACAATCACACAATCACAATCACACAATCACGATCACACAATCACCATCACACAATCACCATCACACAATCACGATCACACAATCACGATCGCACAATCACAATCACACGATCACGATCACACAATCACGATCACACAGTCACGATCACACAATCACAATCTCACAATCACGATCACACAATCACCATCACACAATCACCATCACACAATCACGATCACACAATCACGATCACACTATCGCGATCACACAATCACGGTCACACAATCACGATCACACAATCACGATCACACAATCACTATCACACAATCACAATCACACAACCACAATAACACAATCACAATCACACAGTCACACAATCACAATCACAATCAGACAATCACAAACACACAATCACGATCACACAATCACGATCACACAATCACGATCACACAATTACGATCACTCAATCACTATCACGCAGTCACACTATCACAATCACAATCACAATCACAATCACAATCACAATCACAATCACACAATCACACAATCACAATCCCACAATCACAATCACACAATCACAGTCACACAATCACAATCATGCAATCACACAGTCACAATCCCACAATCACGATCACACAATCACGATCGCACAGTCACGACCACACGATCACGATCACACAATCACAATCACACAATCACAATCACACAATCACGATCACACAGTCACCATCACACAATTACCATCACACAATCACGATCACACAATCAAAGTCACACAATGACGATCACACAATCACCATCACACAATCACGATCACACAATCACAATCACACAATCACGATCACACAATCACGATCACACAATCACAATCACACAATCAACGTCACACAATGACGATCACACCATCACCATCACACAATCAGGACCACACAATCACGATCACACAATCACAAACACACAGTCGCGATCACTCGATCACGATCACACAATCACGATCACACAGTCACTATCACACAATCACAATCACAATCACACAATCACAATATCACAATCGCAATCACACAATCACCATCACACAATCACGATCACACAATCACAATCACACAATCACAATCACACAGTCAAAATCACACAATCACAATCACACAATCAAGGTCACACAATGACGATCACACAATCACCATCACACAATCACGGTCACACAATCACGATCACACAATCACGATCACTCAATCACAATCACAATCACACAATCACAAACACAAAGTCGCGATCACACGATCACGATCACACGATCACGATCACACGATCACGATCACACAATCACAATCACACAATCAAGGCCACACAATGACGATCACACAATCACCATCACACAATCTCGACCACACAATCACGATCACACAATTACGATCACACAATCACGTTCACACAATAACAAACACACAGTCGCGATCACTCGATCACGATCACACAATCACGATCACACAGTCACGATCACACAATCACAATCACACAATCACGATCACACAATCACGATCACATAATCACGATCACACAATCACGATCACACAATCACGATCACACAATCACCATCACACAATCACGATCACACAATCACGATCACACAATCACGATCACACAATCACGATCACACAATCACGATCACACAATCACGATCACACAATCACGATCACACAATCACGATCACACAATCACGATCACACAATCACGATCACACAATCACGATCACACAATCACGAACACACAATCACGATCACACAATCACGATCACACAATCACGATCACACAATCACGATCACACAATCACGATCACACAATCACAATCACACAATCACAATCACACAATCACAATCACACAATCACAATCACAATCACGACCACACAGTCACGAACACACCATCACGATCACACAATCAAGGTCACACAATGACGATCACACAATCACCATCACACAATCACGATCAGACAATCACAATCACACAATCACGATCACACAATCACGATCACACAATCACGATCACACAATCACAATCACACAATCACAAACACACAGTCGCCATCACACGATCACGATCACACGATCACGATCACACAATCACAATCACACAATCAAGGTCACACAATGACGATCACACCATCACCATCACACAATCACGACCACACAATCACGATCACACAATTACGATCACACAATCACGATCACACAATCACGTTTACACAATCACAAACACACAGTCGCGATCACTCGATCACGATCACACGATCACGATCACACAATCACAATCACACAATCAAGGTCACACAATGACGATCACACCATCACCATCACACAATCACGACCACACAATCACGATCACACAATCACAATCACACAATCACAATATCACAATCGCAATCACACAATCACAATATCACAATCAGACAATCACACAATCACACAATCACACAATCACGATCACACTATCACGATCACACAATCACGATCACACAATCACGATCACACAATCACCATCACACAATCACCATCACACAATCACCATCACACAATCACAATCACACAATCAAGGTCACACAATGACGATCACACAATCACCATCACACAATCACGACCACTCAATCACGATAACACAATCACGATCACACAATCACGATCACACAATCACGTTCACACAATCACAAACACAGAGTCGCGAACACACGATCACGATCACACAACCACGATCACACAGTCACGATCACACAATCACGATCACACAGTCACGATCACACAATCAGAGTCGCACAACCACAATCACACAACCACAATCACACAATCACACAGTCACAATCCCACAATCACGACCACACAGTCACGATCACACAATCACAATCACACAATCACAATGTCACAATCGCAATCACACAATCACAATAACACAATCAGACAATCACACAATCACACAATCACACAATCACGATCACACAATCATGATCACACAATCACGATCACACAATCACGATCACACAATCACGATCACACAATGACGATCACACCATCACCATCACACAATCACGACCACACAATCACAATCACACAACCAAAATCACACAATCACAATCACACAATCAATGTCACACAATGACGATCACACAATCACCATCACACAATCTCGACCACACTATCACGATCACACAATCACGATCACACAATCACGTTCACACAATCACAAACACACAGTCGCGATCACTCGATCACGATCACACAATCACGATCACACAATCACGAACACTCAATCACAATCACACAATCACAAACACACAGTCGCGATCACATGATCACGATCACACGATCACGATCACACAATCACAATCACACAATCACGATCACACAATCACGATCACACAATCACGATCACACAAACACGATCACACGATCACAATCACACAATCACAAACACACAGTCGCGATCACACGATCACGATCACACGATCACGATCACACGATCGCGATCACACGATCACGATCACACGATCACGATCACACAATCACAATCACACAATCAAGGCACACAATGACGATCACACCATCACCATCACACAATCACGACCACACAATCACGATCACACAATCACGATCACACAATCACGTTCACACAATCACAAACACACAGTCGCGATCACTCGATCACGATCACACAATCACGATCACACAGTCACTATCACAGAATCACAATCACACAATCACAATATCACAATCGCAATCACACAATCACAATAACACAATCAGACAATCACACAATCACACAATCACACAATCACGATCACACAATCATGATCACACAATCACGATCACACAATCGCGATCACACAATCACGATCACACAATCACCATCACACAATCACAATCACACAATCAAGGTCACACAATGACGATCACACAATCACGATCACACGATCACAATCACACAATCACAAACACACAGTCGCGATCACACGATCACGATCACACGATCACGATCACACGATCGCGATCACACGATCACGATCACACGATCACGATCACACAATCACAATCACACAATCAATGTCACACAATGACGATCACACCATCACCATCACACAATCACGACCACACAATCACGATCACACAATCACGATCGCACAATCACGATCACACAATCACAAACACACAGTCGCGATCACACGATCACGATCACACAATCACGATCACACAGTCACGATCACACAATCACAATCACACAATCACGATCACACAATCACAATCACAATCACGATCACACAGTCACGATCACACCATCACGATCACACGATCACCATCACACAATCACGATCACACAATCACAATCACACAATGACGATCACACCATCACCATCACACAATGACGACCACACAATCACGATCACACAATCGCGTTCACACAATCACGAACACACAGTCGCGATCACTCGATCACGATCACATAATCACGATCACACAGTCACCATCACACAATCACAATCACACAATCACAATGTCACAATCGCAATCACACAATCACAATAACACAATCAGACAATCACACAATCACACAATCACACAATCACGATCACACAATCATGATCACACAATCACGATCACACAATCACGATTACACAATGACGATCACACCATCACCATCACACAATCACGACCACACAATCACGATCACACAATCACGATCACACAATCACCATCGCACAATCACGATCACACAATCACGATCACACAATCACGATCACACAATCACGATCACACAGTCACGATCACACAATCACAATCACACAATCACGATCACACAATCACAATCACAATCACGATCACACAGTCACGATCACACCATCACGATCACACGATCACCATCACACAATCACGATCACACAATCACAATCACACAATGACGATCACACCATCACCATCACACAATCACGACCACACAATCACGATCACACAATCACGTTCACACAATCACGAACACACAGTCGCGATCACTCGATCACGATCACACAATCGCGATCACACAGTCACGATCACACAATCACAATCACACAATCACAATGTCACAATCGCAATCACACAATCACAATAACACAATCAGACAATCACACAATCACACAATCACGATCACACAATCATGATCACACAATCACGATCACACAATCACGATCACACAATCACAATCACACAATGACGATCACACCATCACCATTACACAATCACGACCACACAATCACGATCACACAATCACGATCACACAATCACCATCGCACAATCGCGATCACACAATCACGATCACACAATCACGATCACACAATCACGATCACACAATCACAGTCACACAATCACAATCACACAATCACAACCACAATCACGATCACACAGTCACGATCACACCACCACGATCACACGATCACGATCACACAATCACAATCACACAATCGTTATCACACAATCACGATCACACAATCACCATCCCACAATCACCATCACACAATCACCATCACATTATCACAATCATACAATCACAATCACACAATCAAGGTCACACAATGACGATCACACAATCACCAGCATACAATCACGACCAGACAATCACGATCACACAATCACGTTCACACAATCACAAACACACAGTCGCGATCACACAATCACAATCCCACAATCACGATCACACAATCACGATCACACAATCACCATCACACAATCACCATCACACAAACACAATCACACAATCAAGGTCACACAATGACGATCACACAATCACCATCATACAATCACGACCACACAATCACGATCACACAAACACGATCACACAATCACGATCACACAATCACGTTCACACAATCACAAACCCACAATCGCGATCACACGATCACGATCACACAATCACGATCCCACAATCACGATCACACAATCACCATCACACAATCACCATCACACAATCACAATCACACAATCAAGGTCACACAATGACGATCACACAATCACCATCATACAATCACGACCAGACAATCACGATCACACAATCACGTTCACACAATCACAAACACACAGTCGCGATCACACAATCACAATCCCACAATCGCGATCACACGATCACGATCACACAATCACGATCACACAATCACGATCACACAATCACGATCACACAATCACTATCACACAATCACGATCACACAATCACGATCACACAATCACGATCACACAATCACAATCACGCAATCACAATCACACAATCGCAATCACACAATCACAATCATACAACCACAAGCGCACAATCACGCAGTCACAATCCCACAATCACGATCACACAATCACGATCACACAATCACAATCACACAATCACAATCACACAATCACGCTGTCACAATCCCACAATCACGATCACACAATCACGATCACACAGTCACGATCACACGATCACGATGACACAAAAACAATGACACAATCACAATCACACAATCACGAGCACACAATCACGATCACACAATCACCATCACACAATCACGATCACACAATCACGATCACACTATCACGATCACACAATCACAGTCACACAATCACAATCACACAATCACAATCACAATCACGATCACACAGTCACGATCACACAATCAGAGTCACACAATCACAATCACAAAACCACAATCACACAATCACACAGTCACAATCCCACAATCACGATCACACAATCACGACCACACAGTCACGATCACACAATCACAATCACACAATCACAATCACACAATCACAATAACACAATCAGACAATCACACAGTCACACAATCACGATCACACAATCACGATCACACAATCACGATCACACAATCACGTTCACACAGTCGCGATCACACAATCACGATGACACAATCACGATCACACAATCAACGTCACACAATGACGATCACACAATCACCATCACACAATCACGATCACACAATCACAATCACACAATCACGATCACACAATCACGATCACTCAATCACAATCACACAATCACAAACACACAGTCGCGATCACACGATCACGATCACACGATCACGATCACACGATCACGATCACACAATCAGGTTCACACAATCAACGCCACACAATGACGATCACACAATCACCATCACACAATCTCGACCACACAATCACGATCACACAATCACGATCACACAGTCACGATCACACAATCACAATCACACAATCACAATCACACAGTCAAAATCACACAATCACAATCACACAATCAAGGTCACACAATGACGATCACACAATCACCATCACACAATCACGGTCACACAATCACGATCACACAATCACGATCACTCAATCACAATCACAATCACACAATCACAAACACACAGTAGCGATCACACGATCACGATCACACGATCATGATCACACGATCACGATCACACGATCACGATCACACGATCACGATCACACAATCACAATCACACAATCAAGGCCACACAATGACGATCACACAATCACCATCACACAATCTCGACCACACAATCACGATCACACAGTCACGATCACACAATCACGTTCACACAATAACAAACACACAGTCGCGATCACTCGATCACGATCACACAATCACGATCACACAGTCACGATCACACAATCACAATCACACAATCACGATCACACAATCACGATCACATAATCACGATCACACAATCACGATCACACAATCACCATCACACAATCACGATCACACAATCACGATCACACAATCACGATCACACAATCACCATCACACAATCACAATCACGCAATCAAGGTCACAGAATGACGATCACACAATCACCATCACACAATTACCATCACACAATCACAATCACACAATCACGAGCACACAATCACGATCACACAATCACCATCACACAATCACGATCACACAATCACGATCACACAATCACGATCACACTATCACGATCACACAATCACCGTCACACAATCACAATCACACAATCACAATCACAATCACGATAACACAGTCACGATCACACAATCAGAGTCACACAATCACAATCACACAACCACAATCACACAATCACACAGTCACAATCCCACAATCACGATCACACAATCACGACCACACAGTCACGATCACACAATCACAATCACACAATCACAATCACACAATCACAATAACACAATCAGACAATCACACAATCACACAATCACACAATCACGATCACACAATCATGATCACACAATCACGATCACACAATCACGATCACACAATCACGATCACAAAATCACGATCACACAATCACCATCACACAATCACAATCACACAATCAAGGTCACGCAATGACGATCACACAATCACCATCACACAATCACGACCACACAATCACGATCACACAATTACGATCACACAATCACGATCACACAATCACGTTCACACAATAACAAACACACAGTCGCGATCACTCGATCACGATCACACAATCACGATCACACAGTCACGATCACACAATCACAATCACACAATCACGATCACACAATCACGATCACATAATCACGATCACACAATCACGATCACACAATCACGATCACACAATCACCATCACACAATCACGATCACACAATCACGATCACACAATCACGATCACACAATCACGATCACACAATCACGATCACACAATCACGATCACACAATCACGATCACACAATCACGATCACACAATCACGATCACACAATCACGATCACACAATCACGATCACACAATCACGAACACACAATCACGATCACACAATCACGATCACACAATCACGATCACACAATCACGATCACACAATCACGATCACACAATCACAATCACACAATCACAATCACACAATCACAATCACACAATCACAATCACAATCACGACCACACAGTCACGAACACACCATCACGATCACACAATCAAGGTCACACAATGACGATCACACAATCACCATCACACAATCACGATCAGACAATCACAATCACACAATCACGATCACACAATCACGATCACACAATCACGATCACACAATCACAATCACACAATCACAAACACACAGTCGCCATCACACGATCACGATCACACGATCACGATCACACAATCACAATCACACAATCAAGGTCACACAATGACGATCACACCATCACCATCACACAATCACGACCACACAATCACGATCACACAATTACGATCACACAATCACGATCACACAATCACGTTTACACAATCACAAACACACAGTCGCGATCACTCGATCACGATCACACGATCACGATCACACAATCACAATCACACAATCAAGGTCACACAATGACGATCACACCATCACCATCACACAATCACGACCACACAATCACGATCACACAATCACAATCACACAATCACAATATCACAATCGCAATCACACAATCACAATATCACAATCAGACAATCACACAATCACACAATCACACAATCACGATCACACTATCACGATCACACAATCACGATCACACAATCACGATCACACAATCACCATCACACAATCACCATCACACAATCACCATCACACAATCACAATCACACAATCAAGGTCACACAATGACGATCACACAATCACCATCACACAATCACGACCACTCAATCACGATAACACAATCACGATCACACAATCACGATCACACAATCACGTTCACACAATCACAAACACAGAGTCGCGAACACACGATCACGATCACACAACCACGATCACACAGTCACGATCACACAATCACGATCACACAGTCACGATCACACAATCAGAGTCGCACAACCACAATCACACAACCACAATCACACAATCACACAGTCACAATCCCACAATCACGACCACACAGTCACGATCACACAATCACAATCACACAATCACAATGTCACAATCGCAATCACACAATCACAATAACACAATCAGACAATCACACAATCACACAATCACACAATCACGATCACACAATCATGATCACACAATCACGATCACACAATCACGATCACACAATCACGATCACACAATGACGATCACACCATCACCATCACACAATCACGACCACACAATCACAATCACACAACCAAAATCACACAATCACAATCACACAATCAATGTCACACAATGACGATCACACAATCACCATCACACAATCTCGACCACACTATCACGATCACACAATCACGATCACACAATCACGTTCACACAATCACAAACACACAGTCGCGATCACTCGATCACGATCACACAATCACGATCACACAATCACGAACACTCAATCACAATCACACAATCACAAACACACAGTCGCGATCACATGATCACGATCACACGATCACGATCACACAATCACAATCACACAATCACGATCACACAATCACGATCACACAATCACGATCACACAAACACGATCACACGATCACAATCACACAATCACAAACACACAGTCGCGATCACACGATCACGATCACACGATCACGATCACACGATCGCGATCACACGATCACGATCACACGATCACGATCACACAATCACAATCACACAATCAAGGCACACAATGACGATCACACCATCACCATCACACAATCACGACCACACAATCACGATCACACAATCACGATCACACAATCACGTTCACACAATCACAAACACACAGTCGCGATCACTCGATCACGATCACACAATCACGATCACACAGTCACTATCACAGAATCACAATCACACAATCACAATATCACAATCGCAATCACACAATCACAATAACACAATCAGACAATCACACAATCACACAATCACACAATCACGATCACACAATCATGATCACACAATCACGATCACACAATCGCGATCACACAATCACGATCACACAATCACCATCACACAATCACAATCACACAATCAAGGTCACACAATGACGATCACACAATCACGATCACACGATCACAATCACACAATCACAAACACACAGTCGCGATCACACGATCACGATCACACGATCACGATCACACGATCGCGATCACACGATCACGATCACACGATCACGATCACACAATCACAATCACACAATCAATGTCACACAATGACGATCACACCATCACCATCACACAATCACGACCACACAATCACGATCACACAATCACGATCGCACAATCACGATCACACAATCACAAACACACAGTCGCGATCACACGATCACGATCACACAATCACGATCACACAGTCACGATCACACAATCACAATCACACAATCACGATCACACAATCACAATCACAATCACGATCACACAGTCACGATCACACCATCACGATCACACGATCACCATCACACAATCACGATCACACAATCACAATCACACAATGACGATCACACCATCACCATCACACAATGACGACCACACAATCACGATCACACAATCACGTTCACACAATCACGAACACACAGTCGCGATCACTCGATCACGATCACATAATCACGATCACACAGTCACCATCACACAATCACAATCACACAATCACAATGTCACAATCGCAATCACACAATCACAATAACACAATCAGACAATCACACAATCACACAATCACACAATCACGATCACACAATCATGATCACACAATCACGATCACACAATCACGATTACACAATGACGATCACACCATCACCATCACACAATCACGACCACACAATCACGATCACACAATCACGATCACACAATCACCATCGCACAATCACGATCACACAATCACGATCACACAATCACGATCACACAATCACGATCACACAGTCACGATCACACAATCACAATCACACAATCACGATCACACAATCACAATCACAATCACGATCACACAGTCACGATCACACCATCACGATCACACGATCACCATCACACAATCACGATCACACAATCACAATCACACAATGACGATCACACCATCACCATCACACAATCACGACCACACAATCACGATCACACAATCACGTTCACACAATCACGAACACACAGTCGCGATCACTCGATCACGATCACACAATCGCGATCACACAGTCACGATCACACAATCACAATCACACAATCACAATGTCACAATCGCAATCACACAATCACAATAACACAATCAGACAATCACACAATCACACAATCACGATCACACAATCATGATCACACAATCACGATCACACAATCACGATCACACAATCACAATCACACAATGACGATCACACCATCACCATTACACAATCACGACCACACAATCACGATCACACAATCACGATCACACAATCACCATCGCACAATCGCGATCACACAATCACGATCACACAATCACGATCACACAATCACGATCACACAATCACAGTCACACAATCACAATCACACAATCACAACCACAATCACGATCACACAGTCACGATCACACCACCACGATCACACGATCACGATCACACAATCACAATCACACAATCGTTATCACACAATCACGATCACACAATCACCATCCCACAATCACCATCACACAATCACCATCACATTATCACAATCATACAATCACAATCACACAATCAAGGTCACACAATGACGATCACACAATCACCAGCATACAATCACGACCAGACAATCACGATCACACAATCACGTTCACACAATCACAAACACACAGTCGCGATCACACAATCACAATCCCACAATCACGATCACACAATCACGATCACACAATCACCATCACACAATCACCATCACACAAACACAATCACACAATCAAGGTCACACAATGACGATCACACAATCACCATCATACAATCACGACCACACAATCACGATCACACAAACACGATCACACAATCACGATCACACAATCACGTTCACACAATCACAAACCCACAATCGCGATCACACGATCACGATCACACAATCACGATCCCACAATCACGATCACACAATCACCATCACACAATCACCATCACACAATCACAATCACACAATCAAGGTCACACAATGACGATCACACAATCACCATCATACAATCACGACCAGACAATCACGATCACACAATCACGTTCACACAATCACAAACACACAGTCGCGATCACACAATCACAATCCCACAATCGCGATCACACGATCACGATCACACAATCACGATCACACAATCACGATCACACAATCACGATCACACAATCACTATCACACAATCACGATCACACAATCACGATCACACAATCACGATCACACAATCACAATCACGCAATCACAATCACACAATCGCAATCACACAATCACAATCATACAACCACAAGCGCACAATCACGCAGTCACAATCCCACAATCACGATCACACAATCACGATCACACAATCACAATCACACAATCACAATCACACAATCACGCTGTCACAATCCCACAATCACGATCACACAATCACGATCACACAGTCACGATCACACGATCACGATGACACAAAAACAATGACACAATCACAATCACACAATCACGAGCACACAATCACGATCACACAATCACCATCACACAATCACGATCACACAATCACGATCACACTATCACGATCACACAATCACAGTCACACAATCACAATCACACAATCACAATCACAATCACGATCACACAGTCACGATCACACAATCAGAGTCACACAATCACAATCACAAAACCACAATCACACAATCACACAGTCACAATCCCACAATCACGATCACACAATCACGACCACACAGTCACGATCACACAATCACAATCACACAATCAC
The DNA here is from genome assembly GCF_050947335.1 of Megachile rotundata. NCBI lineage: Eukaryota > Metazoa > Arthropoda > Insecta > Hymenoptera > Megachilidae > Megachile > Megachile rotundata. Next base: position 2,005,942 of record NC_134993.1, read on the forward strand.
AATCACACAATCACAATAACACAATCAGACAATCACACAGTCACACAATCACGATCACACAATCACGATCACACAATCACGATCACACAATCACGTTCACACAGTCGCGATCACACAATCACGATGACACAATCACGATCACACAATCAACGTCACACAATGACGATCACACAATCACCATCACACAATCACGATCACACAATCACAATCACACAATCACGATCACACAATCACGATCACTCAATCACAATCACACAATCACAAACACACAGTCGCGATCACACGATCACGATCACACGATCACGATCACACGATCACGATCACACAATCAGGTTCACACAATCAACGCCACACAATGACGATCACACAATCACCATCACACAATCTCGACCACACAATCACGATCACACAATCACGATCACACAGTCACGATCACACAATCACAATCACACAATCACAATCACACAGTCAAAATCACACAATCACAATCACACAATCAAGGTCACACAATGACGATCACACAATCACCATCACACAATCACGGTCACACAATCACGATCACACAATCACGATCACTCAATCACAATCACAATCACACAATCACAAACACACAGTAGCGATCACACGATCACGATCACACGATCATGATCACACGATCACGATCACACGATCACGATCACACGATCACGATCACACAATCACAATCACACAATCAAGGCCACACAATGACGATCACACAATCACCATCACACAATCTCGACCACACAATCACGATCACACAGTCACGATCACACAATCACGTTCACACAATAACAAACACACAGTCGCGATCACTCGATCACGATCACACAATCACGATCACACAGTCACGATCACACAATCACAATCACACAATCACGATCACACAATCACGATCACATAATCACGATCACACAATCACGATCACACAATCACCATCACACAATCACGATCACACAATCACGATCACACAATCACGATCACACAATCACCATCACACAATCACAATCACGCAATCAAGGTCACAGAATGACGATCACACAATCACCATCACACAATTACCATCACACAATCACAATCACACAATCACGAGCACACAATCACGATCACACAATCACCATCACACAATCACGATCACACAATCACGATCACACAATCACGATCACACTATCACGATCACACAATCACCGTCACACAATCACAATCACACAATCACAATCACAATCACGATAACACAGTCACGATCACACAATCAGAGTCACACAATCACAATCACACAACCACAATCACACAATCACACAGTCACAATCCCACAATCACGATCACACAATCACGACCACACAGTCACGATCACACAATCACAATCACACAATCACAATCACACAATCACAATAACACAATCAGACAATCACACAATCACACAATCACACAATCACGATCACACAATCATGATCACACAATCACGATCACACAATCACGATCACACAATCACGATCACAAAATCACGATCACACAATCACCATCACACAATCACAATCACACAATCAAGGTCACGCAATGACGATCACACAATCACCATAACACAATCACGATCACACAATCACGATCACACAATCACGATCACACAATCACAAACACACAGTCGCCATCACACGATCACGATCACACAATCACGATCACACAGTCGCGATCACACAATCACAATCACACAATCACGATCACACAATCACAATCACAATCACGATCACACCGTCACGATCACACCATCGCGATCACACGATCACCATCACACAATCACGATCACACAATCACAATCACACAATGACGATCACACCATCACCATCACAAAATCACGACCACACAATCACGATCACACAATCACGTTCACACAATCACAAACACACAGTCGCGATCACTCGATCACGATCACACAATCACGATCACACAGTCACGATCACACAATCACAATCACACAATCACAATGTCACAATCGCAATCACACAATCACAATAACACAATCAGACAATCACACAATCACACAATCACACAATCACGATCACACAATCATGATCACACAATCACGATCACACAATCACGATCACACAATCACGATCACACAATCACCATCACACAATCACAATCACACAATCAAGGTCACACAATGACGATCACACAATCACCAGCATACAATCACGACCAGACAATCACGATCACACAATCACGTTCACACAATCACAAACACACAGTCGGGATCACACAATCACAATCCCACAATCACGATCACACAATCACGATCACACAATCACCATCACACAATCACCATCACACAATCACAATCACACAATCAAGGTCACACAATGACGATCACACAATCACCATCATACAATCACGACCACACAATCACGATCACACAATCACGATCACACAATCACGATCACACAATCACGTTCACACAATCACAAACCCACAATCGCGATCACACGATCACGATCACACAATCACGATCCCACAATCACGATCACACAATCACGATCACACAATCACCATCACACAATCACCATCACACAATCACAATCACACAATCAAGGTCACACAATGACGACCACACAATCACCATCATACAATCACGACCAGACAATCACGATCACACAATCACGATCACACAATCACTATCAGACAATCACTATCACACAATCACGATCACACAATCACGATCACACAATCACGCAGTCACACTATCACAATCACAATCACAATCACAATCACAATCACAATCACAATCACACAATCACACAATCACAATCCCACAATCACAATCACACAATCACAGTCACACAATCACAATCACACAATCACGCAATGACAATCCCACAATCACGATCACACAACCACGATCGCACAGTCACGATCACACGATCACGATCACACAATAACAATCACACAATCACAATCACACAATCACGATCACACAATCACCATCACACAATCACCATCACACAATCACGATCACACAATCACGATCGCACAATCACAATCACACGATCACGATCACACAATCACGATCACACAGTCACGATCACACAATCACAATCTCACAATCACGATCACACAATCACCATCACACAATCACCATCACACAATCACGATCACACAATCACGATCACACAATCACGATCACACAATCACTATCACACAATCACAATCACACAACCACAATAACACAATCACAATCACACAGTCACACAATCACAATCACAATCAGACAATCACAAACACACAATCACGATCACGCAATCACGATCACACAATCACGATCACACAATTACGATCACACAATCACTATCACGCAGTCACACTATCGCAATCACAATCACAATCACAATCACAATCACAATCACAATCACAATCACAATCACAATCACAATCACAATCACACAATCACACAATCACAATCCCACAATCACAATCACACAATCACAGTCACACAATCACAATCATGCAATCACACAGTCACAATCCCACAATCACGATCACACAATCACGATCGCACAGTCACGACCACACGATCACGATCACACAATCACAATCACACAATCACAATCACACAATCACGATCACACAGTCACCATCACACAATTACCATCACACAATCACGATCACACAATCAAGGTCACACAATGACGATCACACAATCACCATCACACAATCACGATCACACAATCACAATCACACAATCACGATCACACAATCACGATCACACAATCACAATCACACAATCAACGTCACACAATGACGATCACACCATCACCATCACACAATCAGGACCACACAATCACGATCACACAAACACAAACACACAGTCGCGATCACTCGATCACGATCACACAATCACGATCACACAGTCACTATCACACAATCACAATCACACAATCACAATATCACAATCGCAATCACACAATCACCATCACACAATCACGATCACACAATCACAATCACACAATCACAATCACACAGTCAAAATCACACAATCACAATCACACAATCAAGGTCACACAATGACGATCACACAATCACCATCACACAATCACGGTCACACAATCACGATCACACAATCACGATCACTCAATCACAGTCACAATCACACAATCACAAACACAAAGTCGCGATCACACTCTCACGATCACACGATCACGATCACACGATCACGATCACACGATCACGATCACACGATCACGATCACACAATCACAATCACACAATCAAGGCCACACAATGACGATCACACAATCACCATCACACAATCTCGACCACACAATCGCGATCACACAATCACGATCACACAATCACGTTCACACAATAACAAACACACAGTCGCGATCACTCGATCACGATCACACAATCACGATCACACAGTCACGATCACACAATCACAATCACACAATCACGATCACACAATCACGATCACATAATCACGATCACACAATCACGATCACACAATCACGATCACACAATCACCATCACACAATCACGATCACACAATCACGATCACACAATCACGATCACACAATCACGATCACACAATCACGATCACACAATCACGAACACACAATCACGATCACACAATCACGATCACACAATCACGATCACACAATCACGATCACACAATCACGATCACACAATCACGATCACACAATCACGATCACACAATCACAATCACACAATCACAATCACACAATCACAATCACACAATCACAATCACACAATCACAATCACACAATCACAATCACAATCACGACCACACAGTCACGAACACACCATCACGATCACACAATCAAGGTCACACAATGACGATCACACAATCACCATCACACAATCACGATCAGACAATCACAATCACACAATCACGATCACACAATCACGATCACACAATCACGATCACACAATCACAATCACACAATCACAAACACACAGTCGCCATCACACGATCACGATCACACGATCACGATCACACAATCACAATCACACAATCAAGGTCACACAATGACGATCACACCATCACCATCACACAATCACGACCACACAATCACGATCACACAATCACGATCACACAATCACGATCACACAATCACGTTCACACAATCACAAACACACAGTCGCGATCACTCGATCACGATCACACGACCACGATCACACAATCACAATCACACAATCAAGGTCACACAATGACGATCACACCATCACCATCACACAATCACGACCACACAATCACGATCACACAATCACAATCACAATCACGATCACACAGTCACGATCACACCATCACGATCACACGATCACCATCACACAATCACGATCACACAATCACAATCACACAATGACGATCACACCATCACCATCACACAATCACGACCACACAATCACGATCACACAATCACGTTCACACAATCACAAACACACAGTCGCGATCACACAATCACAATCCCACAATCACGATCACACAATCACGATCACACAATCACAATCACACAATCACCATCACACAATCACCATCACACAAACACAATCACACAATCAAGGTCACACAATGACGATCACACAATCACCATCATACAATCACGACCACACAATCACGATCACACAATCACGATCACACAATCACGATCACACAATCACCATCACACAATCACAATCACACAATCAAGGTCACACAATGACGATCACACAATCACCATCACACAATCACGATCACACAATCACGATCACACAATCACGATCACACAATCACGTTCACACAATCACAAACACACAGTCGCGATCACACGATCACGATCACACAATCACGATCACACAGTCACGATCACACAATCACAATCACACAATCACGATCACACAATCACCATCGCACAATCACGATCACACAATCACGATCACACAATCACGATCACACAATCACGATCACACAATCACAGTCACACAATCACAATCACACAATCACAACCACAATCACGATCACACAGTCACGATCACACCACCACGATCACACGATCACGATCACACAATCACAATCACACAATCGTTATCACACAATCACGATCACACAATCACCATCCCACAATCACCATCACACAATCACCATCACACAATCACAATCATACAATCACAATCACACAATCAAGGTCACACAATGACGATCACACAATCACCAGCATACAATCACGACCAGACAATCACGATCACACAATCACGTTCACACAATCACAAACACACAGTCGAGATCACACAATCACAATCCCACAATCACGATCACACAATCACGATCACAGAATCACAATCACACAATCACCATCACACAATCACCATCACACAAACACAATCACACAATCAAGGTCACACAATGACGATCACACAATCACCATCATACAATCACGACCACACAATCACGATCACACAATCACGATCACACAATCACGATCACACAATCACGTTCACACAATCACAAACCCACAATCGCGATCACACGATCACGATCACACAATCACGATCCCACAATCACGATCACACAATCACCATCACACAATCACCATCACACAATCACAATCACACAATCAAGGTCACACAATGACGATCACACAATCACCATCATACAATCACGACCAGACAATCACGATCACACAATCACGTTCACACAATCACAAACACACAGTCGCGATCACACAATCACAATCCCACAATCGCGATCACACGATCACGATCACACAATCACGATCACACAATCACGATCACACAATCACGATCACACAATCACTATCACACAATCACGATCACACAATCACGATCACACAATCACGCAGTCACACTATCACAATCACAATCACAATCACAATCACAATCACAATCACACAATCACGCAATCACAATCCCACAATCACAATCACACAATCACAGTCACACAATCACAATCAGACAATCACACAGTCACAATCCCACATTCACGATCACACAATCACGACCACACAGTCACGATCACACAATCACAATCACACAATCACAATCACACAATCACAATAACACAATCAGACAATCACACAGTCACACAATCACGATCACACAATCACGATCACACAATCACAATCACACAATCACGATCACACAATCACGATCACACAATCACAATCACACAATCAAGGTCACACAATGACGATCACACCATCACCATCACACAATCAGGACCACACAATCACGATCACACAATCACAAACACACAGTCGCGATCACTCGATCACGATCACACAATCACGATCACACAGTCACTATCACACAATCACAATCACACAATCACAATATCACAATCGCAATCACACAATCACCATCACACAATCACGATCACACAATCACGATCACACTATCACGATCACACAATCACAGTCACACAATCACAATCACACAATCACAATCACAATCACGATCACACAGTCACGATCACACAATCAGAGTCACACAATCACAATCACAAAACCACAATCACACAATCACACAGTCACAATCCCACAATCACGATCACACAATCACGACCACACAGTCACGATCACACAATCACAATCACACAATCACAATCACACAATCACAATAACACAATCAGACAATCACACAGTCACACAATCACGATCACACAATCACGATCACACAATCACGTTCACACAGTCGCGATCACACAATCACGATGACACAATCACGATCACACAATCAACGTCACACAATGACGATCACACAATCACCATCACACAATCACGATCACACAATCACAATCACACAATCACGATCACACAATCACGATCACTCAATCACAATCACACAATCACAAACACACAGTCGCGATCACACGATCACGATCACACGATCACGATCACACGATCACGATCACACAATCACGTTCACACAATCAACGCCACACAATGACGATCACACAATCATCATCACACAATCTCGACCACACAATCACGATCACACAATCACGATCACACAGTCACGATCACACAATCACAATCACACAATCACAATCACACAGTCAAAATCACACAATCACAATCACACAATCAAGGTCACACAATGACGATCACACAATCACCATCACACAATCACGGTCACACAATCACGATCACACAATCACGATCACTCAATCACAATCACAATCACACAATCACAAACACACAGTAGCGATCACACGATCACGATCACACGATCATGATCACACGATCACGATCACACGATCACGATCACACGATCACGATCACACAATCACAATCACACAATCAAGGCCACACAATGACGATCACACAATCACCATCACACAATCTCGACCACACAATCACGATCACACAGTCACGATCACACAATCACGTTCACACAATAACAAACACACAGTCGCGATCACTCGATCACGATCACACAATCACGATCACACAGTCACGATCACACAATCACAATCACACAATCACGATCACACAATCACGATCACATAATCACGATCACACAATCACGATCACACAATCACCATCACACAATCACGATCACACAATCACGATCACACAATCACGATCACACAATCACCATCACACAATCACAATCACGCAATCAAGGTCACAGAATGACGATCACACAATCACCATCACACAATTACCATCACACAATCACAATCACACAATCACGAGCACACAATCACGATCACACAATCACCATCACACAATCACGATCACACAATCACGATCACACAATCACGATCACACTATCACGATCACACAATCACCGTCACACAATCACAATCACACAATCACAATCACAATCACGATAACACAGTCACGATCACACAATCAGAGTCACACAATCACAATCACACAACCACAATCACACAATCACACAGTCACAATCCCACAATCACGATCACACAATCACGACCACACAGTCACGATCACACAATCACAATCACACAATCACAATCACACAATCACAATAACACAATCAGACAATCACACAATCACACAATCACACAATCACGATCACACAATCATGATCACACAATCACGATCACACAATCACGATCACACAATCACGATCACAAAATCACGATCACACAATCACCATCACACAATCACAATCACACAATCAAGGTCACACAATGACGATCACACAATCACCATCACACAATCACGATCACACAATCACGATCACACAATCACGATCACACAATCACAAACGCACAGTCGCCATCACACGATCACGATCACACAATCACGATCACACAGTCGCGATCACACAATCACAATCACACAATCACGATCACACAATCACAATCACAATCACGATCACACCGTCACGATCACACCATCGCGATCACACGATCACCATCACACAATCACGATCACACAATCACAATCACACAATGACGATCACACCATCACCATCACAAAATCACGACCACACAATCACGATCACACAATCACGTTCACACAATCACAAACACACAGTCGCGATCACTCGATCACGATCACACAATCACGATCACACAGTCACGATCACACAATCACAATCACACAATCACAATGTCACAATCGCAATCACACAATCACAATAACACAATCAGACAATCACACAATCACACAATCACACAATCACGATCACACAATCATGATCACACAATCACGATCACACAATCACGATCACACAATCACGATCACACAATCACCATCACACAATCACAATCACACAATCAAGGTCACACAATGACGATCACACAATCACCAGCATACAATCACGACCAGACAATCACGATCACACAATCACGTTCACACAATCACAAACACACAGTCGGGATCACACAATCACAATCCCACAATCACGATCACACAATCACGATCACACAATCACCATCACACAATCACCATCACACAATCACAATCACACAATCAAGGTCACACAATGACGATCACACAATCACCATCATACAATCACGACCACACAATCACGATCACACAATCACGATCACACAATCACGATCACACAATCACGTTCACACAATCACAAACCCACAATCGCGATCACACGATCACGATCACACAATCACGATCCCACAATCACGATCACACAATCACGATCACACAATCACCATCACACAATCACCATCACACAATCACAATCACACAATCAAGGTCACACAATGACGACCACACAATCACCATCATACAATCACGACCAGACAATCACGATCACACAATCACGATCACACAATCACTATCACACAATCACTATCACACAACCACGATCACACAATCACGATCACACAATCACGCAGTCACACTATCACAATCACAATCACAATCACAATCACAATCACAATCACAATCACAATCACACAATCACACAATCACAATCCCACAATCACAATCACACAATCACAGTCACACAATCACAATCACACAATCACGCAATGACAATCCCACAATCACGATCACACAACCACGATCGCACAGTCACGATCACACGATCACGATCACACAATAACAATCACACAATCACAATCACACAATCACGATCACACAATCACCATCACACAATCACCATCACACAATCACGATCACACAATCACGATCGCACAATCACAATCACACGATCACGATCACACAATCACGATCACACAGTCACGATCACACAATCACAATCTCACAATCACGATCACACAATCACCATCACACAATCACCATCACACAATCACGATCACACAATCACGATCACACAATCACTATCACGCAGTCACACTATCGCAATCACAATCACAATCACAATCACAATCACAATCACAATCACACAATCACACAATCACAATCCCACAATCACAATCACACAATCACAGTCACACAATCACAATCATGCAATCACACAGTCACAATCCCACAATCACGATCACACAATCACGATCGCACAGTCACGACCACACGATCACGATCACACAATCACAATCACACAATCACAATCACACAATCACGATCACACAGTCACCATCACACAATTACCATCACACAATCACGATCACACAATCAAGGTCACACAATGACGATCACACAATCACCATCACACAATCACGATCACATAATCACAATCACACAACCACGATCACACAATCACGATCACACAATCACAATCACACAATCAACGTCACACAATGACGATCACACCATCACCATCACACAATCAGGACCACACAATCACGATCACACAAACACAAACACACAGTCGCGATCACTCGATCACGATCACACAATCACGATCACACAGTCACTATCACACAATCACAATCACACAATCACAATATCACAATCGCAATCACACAATCACCATCACACAATCACGATCACACAATCACAATCACACAATCACAATCACACAGTCAAAATCACACAATCACAATCACACAATCAAGGTCACACAATGACGATCACACAATCACCATCACACAATCACGGTCACACAATCACGATCACACAATCACGATCACTCAATCACAGTCACAATCACACAATCACAAACACAAAGTCGCGATCACACGATCACGATCACACGATCACGATCACACGATCACGATCACACGATCACGATCACACAATCACAATCACACAATCAAGGCCACACAATGACGATCACACAATCACCATCACACAATCTCGACCACACAATCGCGATCACACAATCACGATCACACAATCACGTTCACACAATAACAAACACACAGTCGCGATCACTCGATCACGATCACACAATCACGATCACACAGTCACGATCACACAATCACAATCACACAATCACGATCACACAATCACGATCACAGAATCACGATCACACAATCACGATCACGCAATCACGATCACACAATCACCATCACACAATCACGATCACACAATCACGATCACACAATCACGATCACACAATCACGATCACACAATCACGATCACACAATCACGAACACACAATCACGATCACACAATCACGATCACACAATCACGATCACACGATCACGATCACACAATCACGATCACACAGTCACGATCACACAATCACAATCTCACAATCACGATCACACAATCACCATCACACAATCACCATCACACAATCACGATCACACAATCACGATCACACAATCACGATCACACAATCACTATCACACAATCACAATCACACAACCACAATAACACAATCACAATCACACAGTCACACAATCACAATCACAATCAGACAATCACAAACACACAATCACGATCACGCAATCACGATCACACAATCACGATCACACAATTACGATCACACAATCACTATCACGCAGTCACACTATCGCAATCACAATCACAATCACAATCACAATCACAATCACAATCACAATCACAATCACAATCACAATCACACAATCACACAATCACAATCCCACAATCACAATCACACAATCACAGTCACACAATCACAATCATGCAATCACACAGTCACAATCCCACAATCACGATCACACAATCACGATCGCACAGTCACGACCACACGATCACGATCACACAATCACAATCACACAATCACAATCACACAATCACGATCACACAGTCACCATCACACAATTACCATCACACAATCACGATCACACAATCAAGGTCACACAATGACGATCACACAATCACCATCACACAATCACGATCACACAATCACGATCACACAATCACGAACACACAATCACGATCACACAATCACGATCACACAATCACGATCACACAATCACGATCACACAATCACGATCACACAATCACGATCACACAATCACGATCACACAATCACGATCACACAATCACAATCACACAATCACAATCACACAATCACAATCACACAATCACAATCACACAATCACAATCACACAATCACAATCACAATCACGACCACACAGTCACGAACACACCATCACGATCACACAATCAAGGTCACACAATGACGATCACACAATCACCATCACACAATCACGATCAGACAATCACAATCACACAATCACGATCACACAATCACGATCACACAATCACGATCACACAATCACAATCACACAATCACAAACACACAGTCGCCATCACACGATCACGATCACACGATCACGATCAGACAATCACAATCACACAATCAAGGTCACACAATGACGATCACACCATCACCATCACACAATCACGACCACACAATCACGATCACACAATCACGATCACACAATCACGATCACACAATCACGTTCACACAATCACAAACACACAGTCGCGATCACTCGATCACGATCACACGACCACGATCACACAATCACAATCACACAATCAAGGTCACACAATGACGATCACACCATCACCATCACACAATCACGACCACACAATCACGATCACACAATCACAATCACAATCACGATCACACAGTCACGATCACACCATCACGATCACACGATCACCATCACACAATCACGATCACACAATCACAATCACACAATGACGATCACACCATCACCATCACACAATCACGACCACACAATCACGATCACACAATCACGTTCACACAATCACAAACACACAGTCGCGATCACACAATCACAATCCCACAATCACGATCACACAATCACGATCACACAATCACAATCACACAATCACCATCACACAATCACCATCACACAAACACAATCACACAATCAAGGTCACACAATGACGATCACACAATCACCATCATACAATCACGACCACACAATCACGATCACACAATCACGATCACACAATCACGATCACACAATCACCATCACACAAACACAATCACACAATCAAGGTCACACAATGACGATCACACAATCACCATCACACAATCACGATCACACAATCACGATCACACAATCACGATCTCACAGTCACGTTCACACAATCACAAACACACAGTCGCGATCACACGATCACGATCACACAATCACGATCACACAGTCACGATCACACAATCACAATCACACAATCACGATCACACAATCACCATCGCACAATCACGATCACACAATCACGATCACACAATCACGATCACACAATCACGATCACACAATCACAGTCACACAACCACAATCACACAATCACAACCACAATCACGATCACACAGTCACGATCACACCACCACGATCACACGATCACGATCACACAATCACAATCACACAATCGTTATCACACAATCACGATCACACAATCACCATCCCACAATCACCATCACACAATCACCATCACACAATCACAATCATACAATCACAATCACACAATCAAGGTCACACAATGACGATCACACAATCACCAGCATACAATCACGACCAGACAATCACGATCACACAATCACGTTCACACAATCACAAACACACAGTCGAGATCACACAATCACAATCCCACAATCACGATCACACAATCACGATCACACAATCACAATCACACAATCACCATCACACAATCACCATCACACAAACACAATCACACAATCAAGGTCACACAATGACGATCACACAATCACCATCATACAATCACGACCACACAATCACGATCACACAATCACGATCACACAATCACGATCACACAATCACGTTCACACAATCACAAACCCACAATCGCGATCACACGATCACGATCACACAATCACGATCCCACAATCACGATCACATAATCACCATCACACAATCACCATCACACAATCACCATCACACAATCACAAACACACAATCAAGGTCACACAATGACGATCACACAATCACCATCATACAATCACGACCAGACAATCACGATCACACAATCACGTTCACACAATCACAAACACACAGTCGCGATCACACAATCACAATCCCACAATCGCGATCACACGATCACGATCACACAATCACGATCACACAATCACGGTCACACAATCACTATCACACAATCACGATCACACAATCACGATCACACAATCACGCAGTCACACTATCACAATCACAATCACAATCACAATCACAATCACAATCACACAATCACGCAATCACAATCCCACAATCACAATCACACAATCACAGTCACACAATCACAATCACACAATCACGCAATCACAATCCCACAATCACGATCACACAACCACGATCGCACAGTCACGATCACACGATCACGATCACACAATAACAATCACACAATCACAATCACACAATCACGATCACACCATCACCATCACACAATCACCATCACGCAATCACCATCACACAATCACGATCACACAATCACGATCGCACAATCACAATCACACGATCACGATCACACAATCACGATCACACAGTCACGATCACACAATCACAATCTCACAATCACGATCACACAATCACCATCACACAATCACCATCACACAATCACGATCACACAATCACGATCACACTATCACGATCACACAATCACGATCACACAATCACGATCACACAATCACGATCACACAATCACTATCACACAATCACAATCACACAATCACAATCACACAATCACAATCACACAATCACAATCACACAGTCACAAAATCACAATCACAATCAGACAATCACAAACACACAATCACGATCACACAATCACGATCACACAATCACGATCACACAATTACGATCACACAATCACAATCACGCAGTCACACTATCACAATCACAATCACAATCACAATCACAATCACAATCACAATCACAATCACAATCACAATCACACAATCACACAATCACAATCCCACAATCACAATCACACAATCACAGTCACACAATCACAATCAGACAATCACACAGTCACAATCCCACATTCACGATCACACAATCACGATCGCACAGTCACGATCACACGATCACGATCACACAATCACAATCACACAATCACAATCACACAATCACGATCACACAGTCACCATCACACAATTACCATCACACAATCACGATCACACAATCAAGGTCACACAATGACGATCACACAATCACCATCACACAATCACGATCACACAATCACAATCACACAATCACGATCACACAATCACGATCACACAATCACAATCACACAATCAAGGTCACACAATGACGATCACACCATCACCATCACACAATCAGGACCACACAATCACGATCACACAATCACAAACACACAGTCGCGATCACTCGATCACGATCACACAATCACGATCACACAGTCACTATCACACAATCACAATCACACAATCACAATATCACAATCGCAATCACACAATCACCATCACACAATCACGATCACACAATCACGATCACACAATCACAATCACGCAATCACAATCACACAATCGCAATCACACAATCACAATCATACAATCGCAATCACACAATCACCATCACACAATCACGATCACACAATAACGATCCCACAATCACGATCACACAATCACAATCACGCAATCACAATCACACAATCGCAATCACACAATCACAATCATACAACCACAAGCGCACAATCACGCAGTCACAATCCCACAATCACGATCACACAATCACGATCACACAATCACAATCACACAATCACAATCACACAATCACGCTGTCACAATCCCACAATCACGATCACACAATCACGATCACACAGTCACGATCACACGATCACGATCACACAAAAACAATGACACAATCACAATCACACAATCACGAGCACACAATCACGATCACACAATCACCATCACACAATCACGATCACACAATCACGATCACACAATCACGATCACACAATCACGATCACACAATCACGATCACACAATCACGTTCACACAGTCGCGATCACACAATCACGATGACACAATCACGATCACACAATCACAATCACACAATCACGATCACACAATCACGATCACATAATCACGATCACATAGCCACGTTCACACAATCACCATCACACAATCACGATCACACAATCACGATCACACAATCACGATCACACAATCACCATCACAAAATCACAATCACGCAATCAAGGTCACAGAATGACTATCACACAATCACCATCACACAATCACGACCACACAATCACGATCACACAATCACGCTCACACAATCACGATCACACAATCACGTTCACACAATCACAAACACACAGTCGCGATCACACGATCACGATCACACAATCACGATCACACAGTCACGATCACACAATCACAATCACACAATCACGATCACTCAATCACCATCACACAATCACGATCACACAATTACGATCACACAACCACGATCACACTATCACGATCACACAATCACAGTCACACAATCACAATCACACAATCACAATCACAATCACGATCACACAGTCACGATCACACAATCACGATCACACGATCACGATCACACAATCACAATCACACAATCGTTATCACGCAATCACGATCACACAATCACCATCACACAATCAAGGCCACACAATGACGATCACACAATCACCATCACACAATCACGATCACACAATCACAATCACACAATCACAATCACAACCACAATCACACAATCACACAATCACAATCCCACAATCACAATCACACAATCACAGTCACACAATCTCAATCACACAATCACACAGTCACAATCCCACAATCACGATCACACAATCACGATCGCACAGTCACGATCACACAATCTCGACCACACAATCACGATCACACAATCACGATCACACAATCGCGTTCACACAATCAACGCCACACAATGACGATCACACAATCACCATCACACAATCTCGACCACACAATCACGATCACACAATCACGATCACACAGTCACGTTCACACAATCACAAACACACAGTCCCGATCACTCGATCACGATCACACAATCACGATCACACAATCACGATCACACAATCACAATCACACAATCACAATCACACAGTCAAAATCACACAATCACAATCACACAATCAAGGTCACACAATGACGATCACACAATCACCATCACACAATCACGGTCACACAATCACGATCACACAATCACGATCACTCAATCACAATCACAATCACACAAGCACAAACACACAGTCGCGATCACACGATCACGATCACACGATCATGATCACACGATCACGATCACACGATCACGATCACACGATCACGATCACACAATCACAATCACACAATCAAGGCCACACAATGACGATCACACAATCACCATCACACAATCTCGACCACACAATCACGATCACACAGTCACGATCACACAATCACGTTCACACAATAACAAACACACAGTCGCGATCACTCGATCACGATCACACAATCACGATCACACAGTCACGATCACACAATCACAATCACACAATCACGATCACACAATCACGATCACATAATCACGATCACATAATCACGTTCACACAATCACCATCACACAGTCACGATCACGCAATCACGATCACACAATCACGATCACACAATCACGATCACACAATCACAGTCACACAATCACAATCACACAATCACAATCACAATCACGATCACACAGTCACGATCACACAATCACGATCACACGATCACGATCACACAATCACAATCACACAATCGTTATCACGCAATCACGATCACACAATCACCATCACACAATCAAGGCCACACAATGACGATCACACAATCACCATCACACAATCACGATCACACAATCACAATCACACAATCACAATCACAACCACAATCACACAATCACACAATCACAATCCCACAATCACAATCACACAATCACAGTCACACAATCTCAATCACACAATCACACAGTCACAATCCCACAATCACGATCACACAATCACGATCGCACAGTCACGATCACACGATCACGATCACACAATCACAATCACACAATCACAACCACACAATCACAATCACACAATCACAAACACACAGTCGCCATCACACGATCACGATCACACGATCACGATCACACAATCACAATCACACAATCAAGGTCACACAACGACGATCACACCATCACCATCACACAATCACGACCACACAATCACGATCACACAATCACGATCACACAATCACGATCACACAATCACGTTCACACAATCACAAACACACAGTCGCGATCACTCGATCACGATCACACGATCACGATCACACAGTCACAATCACACAATCAAGTTCACACAATGACGATCACACCATCACCATCACACAATCACGACCACACAATCACGATCACACAATCACAATCACACAATCACAATATCACAATCGCAATCACACAATCACAATATCACAATCAGACAATCACACAAT
Organism: Megachile rotundata; assembly: GCF_050947335.1. Classification (NCBI taxonomy): domain Eukaryota; kingdom Metazoa; phylum Arthropoda; class Insecta; order Hymenoptera; family Megachilidae; genus Megachile; species Megachile rotundata. The sequence continues at coordinate 2,025,285 of NC_134993.1, forward strand.
CACACAATCACACAATCACACAATCACGATCACACTATCACGATCACACAATCACGATCACACAATCACGATCACACAATCACCATCACACAATCACCATCACACAATCACAATCACACAATCAAGGTCACACAATGACGATCACACAATCACCATCACACAATCACGACCACTCAATCACGATCACACAATCACGATCACACAATCACGTTCACACAATCACAAACACAGAGTCGCGAACACACGATCACGATCACACAACCACGATCACACAGTCACGATCACACAATCACGATCACACAGTCACGATCACACAATCAGAGTCGCACAACCACAATCACACAACCACAATCACACAATCACACAGTCACAATCCCACAATCACGACCACACAGTCACGATCACACAATCACAATCATACAATCACAATCACACAATCACATTAACACAATCAGACAATCACACAGTCACACAATCACGATCACAAAATCACGATCACACAATCACGATCACACAATCACGATCACACAATCACGATCACACAATCACGATCACACAATCACAATCACACAATCACAATCACACAATCAAAATCACACAATCACAATCACACAATCAATGTCACACAATGACGATCACACAATCACCATCACACAATCTCGAACACACAATCACGATCACACAATCACGATCACACAATCACGTTCACACAATCACAAACACACAGTCGCGATCACTCGATCACGATCACACAATCACGATCACTCAATCACAATCACACAATCACAAACACACAGTCGCGATCACATGATCACGATCACACGATCACGATCACACAATCACAATCACACAATCACGATCACACAATCACGATCACACAATCACGATCACACAAACACGATCACACGATCACAATCACACAATCACAAACACACAGTCGCGATCACACGATCACGATCACACGATCACGATCACACGATCGCGATCACACGATCACGATCACACGATCACGATCACACCATCACAATCACACAATCAAGGCACACAATGACGATCACACCATCACCATCACACAATCACGACCACACAATCACGATCACACAATCACGATCACACAATCACGTTCACACGATCACAAACACACAGTCGCGATCACTCGATCACGATCACACAATCACGATCACACAGTCACTATCACACAATCACAATCACACAATCACAATATCACAATCGCAATCACACAATCACAATAACACAATCAGACTATCACACAATCACACAATCACACAATCACGATCACACAATCATGATCACACAATCACGATCACACAATCACGATCACACAATCACGATCACACAATCACCATCACACAATCACAATCACACAATCAAGGTCACACAATGACGATCACACAATCACGATCACACGATCACAATCACACAATCACAAACACACAGTCGCGACCACACAATCACGATCACACGATCACGGTCACACGATCGCGATCACACGATCACGATCACACGATCACGATCACACAGTCACGATCACACAATCACAATCACACAATCACGATCACACAATCACAATCACAATCACGATCACACAGTCACGATCACACCATCACCATCACACGATCACGATCACACAATCACAATCACACAATCAAGGCACACAATGACGATCACACCATCACCATCACACAATCACGACCACACAATCACGATCACACAATCACGATCACACAATCACGATCACACAATCACGTTCACACGATCACAAACACACAGTCGCGATCACTCGATCACGATCACACAATCACGATCACACAGTCACTATCACACAATCACAATCACACAATCACAATATCACAATCGCAATCACACAATCACAATAACACAATCAGACGATCACACAATCACACAATCACACAATCACACAATCACGATCACACAATCATGATCACACAATCACGATCACACAATCACGATCACACAATCACGATCACACAATCACGATCACACAATCACCATCACACAATCACAATCACACAATCAAGGTCACACAATGACGATCACACCATCACGATCACACGATCACAATCACACAATCACAAACACACAGTCGCGATCACACGATCACGATCACACGATCACGATCACACGATCGCGATCACACGATCACGATCACACGATCACGATCACACAATCACAATCACACAATCAAGGTCACACAATGACGATCACACCATCACCATCACACAATCACGATCACACAATCACGATCACACAATCACGATCACACAATCGTTATCACACAATCACGATCACACAATCACCATCACACAATCAAGGCCACACAATGTCGATCACACAATCACCATCACACAATCACAATCACACAATCACAATCACACAATCACACTGTCACAATCCCACAATCACGATCACATAATCACGATCACACAGTCACGATCACACGATCACGATCACACAATAACAATCACACAATCACAATCACACAATCACGAGCACACAATCACGATCACACAATCACGATCACACAATCACGATCACACAATTACGATCACACAATCACGATCACACAATCACGATCACACAATCACGATCACACAATCACGATCACACAATCACGATCGCACAATCACGATCGCACAATCGCGATCGCACAATCACGATCGCACAATCGCGATCACACAATCGCGATCACACAATCGCGATCACACAACCACGATCACACAATCACGATCACACAATCACGATCACACAATCACGATCACATAATCACGATCACACAATCACCATCACACAATCACGATCACACAATCACAATCACACAATCACACAATCACAATCGCACAATCACAATCGCACAATCACAATCACACAATCACAATCACACAATCACAATCACACAATCACAATCACACAATCACAATCACACAATCACAATCACACAATCACAATCACACAATCACAATCACACAATCACAATCACACAATCACAATCACACAATCACAATCACACAATCACAATCACACAATCACAATCACACAATCACAATCACACAATCACAATCACACAATCACAATCACACAATCACAATCACACAATCACAATCACAATCACGATCACAATCACGATCACACAGTCACGATGATACCATCACGATCACACAATCAAGGTCACACAATGACGATCACACAATCACCATCACACAATCACGATCAGACAATCACAATCACACAATCACGATCACACAATCACGATCACACAATCACAATCACACAATCAAGGTCACACAATGACGATCACACAATCACCATCACACAATCACAATCACACAATCACAATCACACAATCACACTGTCACAATCCCACAATCACGATCACATAATCACGATCACACAGTCACGATCACACGATCACGATCACACAATAACAATCACACAATCACAATCACACAATCACGAGCACACAATCACGATCACACAATCACGATCACACAATCACGATCACACAATCACGATCACACAATCACGATCACACAATCACGATCACACAATCACGATCACACAATCACGATCACACAATCACGATCACACAATCACGATCACACAATCACGATCACACAATCACGATCACACAATCACGATCACACAACCACGATCACACAATCACGATCACACAATCACGATCACACAATCACGATCACACAATCACAATCACACAATCACAATCACACAATCACACAATCACAATCACACAATCACAATCACACAATCACAATCACACAATCACAATCACACAATCACAATCACACAATCACAATCACACAATCACAATCACACAATCACAATCACACAATCACAATCACACAATCACAATCACACAATCACAATCACACAATCACAATCACACAATCACAATCACACAATCACAATCACACAATCACAATCACACAATCACAATCACACAATCACAATCACACAATCACAATCACACAATCACAATCACACAATCACAATCACACAGTCGCGATCACACGATCACGATCACACGATCACGATCACAAAATCACAATCACACAATCAAGGCCACACAATGACGATCACACAATCACCATAACACAATCTCGACCACACAATCACGATCACACAATCGCGTTCACACAATAACAAACACACAGTTGCGATCACTCGATCACGATCACACAATCACGATCACACAGTCACGATCACACAATCACAATCACACAATCACGATCACACAATCACGATCACATAACCACGATCACACAATCACGATCACACAATCACCATCACACAATCACGATCACACAATCACGATCACACAATCACGATCACACAATCACCATCACACAATCACAATCACACAATCAAGGTCACAGAATGACGATCACACAATCACCATCACACAATCACGACCACACAATCACGATCACACAATCACGCTCACACAATCACGATCACACAATCACGTTCACACAATCACGATCACACAGTCACTATCACACAATCACAATCACACAATCACAATATCACAATCGCAATCACACAATCACAATAACACAATCAGACGATCACACAATCACACAATCACACAATCACGATCACACAATCATGATCACACAATCACGATCACACAATCACGATCACACAATCACGATCACACAATCACCATCACACAATCACAATCACACAATCAAGGTCACACAATGACGATCACACCATCACCATCACACAATCACGACCACACAATCACGATCACACAATCACGATCACACAATCACGATGACACAATCACGATCACACAATCACAAACACACAGTCGCGATCACACGATCACGATCACACAATCACGATCACACAGTCACGATCACACAATCACAATCACACAATCACGATGACACAATCACAATCACAATCACGATCACACAGTCACGATCACACCATCACCATCACACGATCACGATCACACAATCACAATCACACAATCAAGGCACACAATGACGATCACACCATCACCATCACACAATCACGACCACACAATCACGATCACACAATCACGATCACACAATCACGTTCACACGACCACAAACACACAGTCGCGATCACTCGATCACGATCACACAATCACGATCACACAGTCACTATCACACAATCACAATCACACAATCACAATATCACAATCGCAATCACACAATCACAATAACACAATCAGACGATCACACAATCACACAATCACACAATCACGATCACACAATCATGATCACACAATCACGATCACACAATCACGATCACACAATCACGATCACACAATCACCATCACACAATCACAATCACACAATCAAGGTCACACAATGACGATCACACAATCACGATCACACGACCACAATCACACAATCACAAACACACAGTCGCGATCACACGATCACGATCACACGATCACGATCACACGATCGCGATCACACGATCACGATCACACGATCACGATCACACAATCACAATCACACAATCAAGGTCACACAATGACGATCACACCATCACCATCACACAATCACGACCACACAATCACGATCACACAATCACGATCACACAATCACGATCACACAATCACAAACACACAGTCGCGATCACACGATCACGATCACACAATCACGATCACACAGTCACGATCACACAATCACAATCACACAATCACGATCACACAATCACGATCACACAATCACAATCACAATCACGATCACACAGTCACGATCACACCATCACGATCACACGGTCACCATCACACAATCACGATCACACAATCACAATCACACAATGACGATCACACCATCACCATCACACAATCACGACCACACAATCACGATCACACAATCACGTTCACACAATCACGAACACACAGTCGCGATCACTCGATCACGATCACACAATCACGATCACACAGTCACGATCACACAATCACAATCACACAATCACAATGTCACAATCGCAATCACACAATCACAATAACACAATCAGACAATCACACAATCACACAATCACACAATCACGATCACACAATCATGATCACACAATCACGATCACACAATCACGATCACACAATCACGATCACACAATCACGATCACACAATCACGATCACACAATCACGATCACACAATCACGATCATACAATCACGATCACACAATCACGATCACACAATCGCGATCACACAATCGCGATCACACAATCACGATCACACAATCACGATCACACAACCACGATCACACAATCACGATCACACAATCACGATCACACAATCACGATCACACAATCACCATCACACAACCACAATCACACAATCACACAATCACAATCACACAATCACAATCACACAATCACAATCACACAATCACAATCACAATCACACAATCACAATCACACAATCACAATCACACAATCACAATCACACAATCACAATCACACAATCACAATCACACAGTCGCGATCACACGATCACGATCACACGATCACGATCACACGATCACGATCACACAATCACAATCACACAATCAAGGCCACACAATGACGATCACACAATCACCATCACACAATCTCGACCACACAATCACGATCACACAATCGCGTTCACACAATAACAAACACACAGTCGCGATCACTCGATCACGATCACACAATCACGATCACACAGTCACGATCACACAATCACAATCACACAATCACGATCACACAATCACGATCACACAATCACGATCACACAATCACCATCACACAATCACAATCACACAATCAAGGTCACAGAATGACGATCACACAATTACCATCACACAATCACGACCACACAATCACGATCACACAATCACGCTCACACAATCACGATCACACAATCACGTTCACACAATCACAAACACAGAGTCGCGATCACACGATCACGATCACACAATCACGATCACACAGTCACGATCACACAATCACGATCACACAGTCACGATCACGCAATCAGAGTCACACATTTACAATCACACAACCACAATCACACAATCACACAGTCACAATCCCACAATCACGATCACACAATCACGAGCACACAGTCACGATCACACAATCACAATCATACAATCACAATCACACAATCACATTAACACAATCAGACAATCACACAGTCACACAATCACGATCACACAATCACGATCACACAATCACGATCACACAATCACGATCACACAATCACGATCACACAATCACGATCACACAATCACGATCACAAGGTCACAATCACACAATCACAATCACACAATCAAAATCACACAATCACAATCACACCATCAAGGTCACACAATGACGATCACACAATCACCATCACACAATCACGATCACACAATCACAATCACACAATCACGATCACACAATCACGATCACTCAATCACAATCACACAATCACAAACACACAGTCGCGATCACACGATCACGATCACACGACCACGATCACACAATCACAATCACACAATCAAGGCCACACAATGACGATCACACAATCACCCTCACACAATCTCGACCACACAATCACGATCACACAATCACGATCACACAATCACGTTCACACAATCACAAACACACAGTCGCGATCACTCGATCACGATCACACAATCACGATCACACGGTCACGATCACACAATCACAATCGCACAATCACGATCACACAATCACGATCACACTATCACGATCACACAATCGCAGTCACACAATCACAATCACACAATCACACAATCACAATCACAATCACGATCACACAGTCACGAACACACCATCACGATCACACAATCAAGGTCACACAATGACGATCACACAATCACCATCACACAATCACGATCAGACAATCACAATCACACAATCACGATCACACAATCACGATCACACAATCACAATCACACAATCACAAACACACAGTCGCGATCACTCGATCACGATCACACGATCACGATCACACAATCACAATCACACAACCAAGGTCACACAATGACGATCACACCATCACCATCACACAATCACGACCACACAATCACGATCACACAATCACAATCACACAATCACAATATCACAATCGCAATCACACAATCACAATATAACAATCAGACAATCCCACAATCACACAATCACACAGTCACAATCCCACAATCACGATCACACAATCACGATCACACAATCACAATCACACAATCACAATCACACAATCGCAATCACACAATCACACTGTCACAATCCCACAATCACGATCACATAATCACGATCACACAGTCACGATCACACGATCACGATCACACAATAACAATCACACAATCACAATCACACAATCACGAGCACACAATCACGATCACACAATCACCATCACACAATCACCATCACACAATCACGATCAGACAATCACAATCACACAATCACGATCACACAATCACGATCACACAATCACAATCACACAATCACAAACACACAGTCGCGATCACTCGATCACGATCACACGATCACGATCACACAATCACAATCACACAATCAAGGTCACACAATGACGATCACACCATCACCATCACACAATCACGACCACACAATCACGATCACACAATCACAATCACACAATCACAATATCACAATCGCAATCACACAATCACAATATCACAATCAGACAATCCCACAAACACACAATCACACAGTCACAATCCCACAATCACGATCACACAATCACGATCACACAATCACAATCACACAATCACAATCACACAATCGCAATCACACAATCACACTGTCACAATCCCACAATCACGATCACATAATCACGATCACACAGTCACGATCACACGATCACGATCACACAATAACAATCACACAATCACAATCACACAATCACGAGCACACAATCACGATCACACAATCACCATCACACAATCACGATCACACAATCACGATCACACAATCACAATCACACAATCACGATCACACAATCACGATCACACAACCACGACCACACAATCACGATAACACAATCACGATCATACAATCACGTTCACACAATCGCAAACACACAGTCGCGATCACACTATCGCGATCACACAATCACAGTCACACAATCACAATCACACAATCACAATCACAATCACGATCACACAGTCACGAACACACCATCACGATCACACAATCAAGGTCACACAATGACGATCACACAATCACCATCACAAAACCACGATCACTCAATCACAATCACACAATCACAAACACACAGTCGCGATCACACGATCACGATCACACAGTCACAGTCACACAATCACAATCACACAATCACAATCACAATCACGATCACACAGTCACGATCACACAATCACAATCACACGATCACGATCACACAATCACAATCACACAATCGTTATCACACAATCACGATCACACAATCACCATCACACAATCAAGGCCACACAATGGCGATCACACAATCACCATCACACAATCACAATCACACAATCACAATCACACAATCACACTGTCACAATCCCACAATCACGATCACATAATCACGATCACACAGTCACGATCACACGATCATGATCACACAACAACAATCACACAATCACAATCACACAATCACGAGCACACAATCACGATCACACAATCACGATCACACAATCACGATCACACAATCACGATCACACAATCACGATCACACAATCACGATCACACAATCACGATCACACAATCACGATCACACAATCACGATCACACAATCACGATCACACAATCACGATCACACAATCACGATCACACAATCACGATCACACAATCACGATCACACAATCACGATCACACAATCACGATCACAAAACCACGATCACACAACCACGATCACACAATCACGATCACACAATCACGATCACACAATCACGATCACACAATCACAATCACACAATCACAATCACACAATCACACAATCACAATCACACAATCACAATCACACAATCACAATCACACAATCACAATCACACAATCACAATCACACAATCACAATCACACAATCACAATCACACAATCACAATCACAATCACGATCACACAGTCACGAACACACCATCACGATCACACAATCAAGGTCACACAATGACGACCACACAATCACCATCACACAATCACGATCAGACAATCACAATCACACAATCACGATCACACAATCACGATCACACAATCACCATCACACAATCACAATCACACAATCAAGGTCACACAATGACGATCACACAATCACCATCACACAATCACGATCACACAATCACGATCACACAATCACGATCACACAATCACAAACACACAGTCGCGATCACACGATCACGATCACACAATCACGATCACACAGTCGCGATCACACAATCACAATCACACAATCACGATCACACAATCACAATCACAATCACGATCACACCGTCACGATCACACCATCACGATCACACGATCACCATCACACAATCACGATCACACAATCACAATCACACAATGACGATCACACCATCACCATCACACAATCACGACCACACAATCACGATCACACAATCACGTTCACACAATCACAAACACACAGTCGCGATCACTCGATCACGATCACACGATCACGATCACACAATCACAATCACACAATCAAGGTCACACAATGACGATCACACCATCACCATCACACAATCACGACCACACAATCACGATCACACAATCACAATCACACAATCACAATATCACAATCGCAATCACACAATCACAATATCACAATCAGACAATCACACAATCACACAATCACACAATCACGATCACACTATCACGATCACACAATCACGATCACACAATCACGATCACACAATCACCATCACACAATCACCATCACACAATCACAATCACACAATCAAGGTCACACAATGACGATCACACAATCACCATCACACAATCACGACCACTCAATCACGATAACACAATCACGATCACACAATCACGATCACACAATCACGTTCACACAATCACAAACACAGAGTCGCGAACACACGATCACGATCACACAACCACGATCACACAGTCACGATCACACAATCACGATCACACAGTCACGATCACACAATCAGAGTCGCACAACCACAATCACACAACCACAATCACACAATCACACAGTCACAATCCCACAATCACGACCACACAGTCACGATCACACAATCACAATCACACAATCACAATGTCACAATCGCAATCACACAACCACAATAACACAATCAGACAATCACACAATCACACAATCACACAATCACGATCACACAATCATGATCACACAATCACGATCACACAATCACGATCACACAATCACGATCACACAATGACGATCACACCATCACCATCACACAATCACGACCACACAATCACAATCACACAACCAAAATCACACAATCACAATCACACAATCAATGTCACACAATGACGATCACACAATCACCATCACACAATCTCGACCACACTATCACGATCACACAATCACGATCACACAATCACGTTCACACAATCACAAACACACAGTCGCGATCACTCGATCACGATCACACAATCACGATCACACAATCACGAACACTCAATCACAATCACACAATCACAAACACACAGTCGCGATCACATGATCACGATCACATGATCACGATCACATGATCACGATCACACAATCACAATCACACAATCACGATCACACAATCACGATCACACAATCACGATCACACAAACACGATCACACGATCACAATCACACAATCACAAACACACAGTCGCGATCACACGATCACGATCACACGATCACGATCACACGATCGCGATCACACGATCACGATCACACGATCACGATCACACAATCACAATCACACAATCAAGGCACACAATGACGATCACACCATCACCATCACACAATCACGACCACACAATCACGATCACACAATCACGATCACACAATCACGTTCACACAATCACAAACACACAATCACAATCACACAATCAAGGTCACACAATCACGATCACACAGTCACGATCACACAATCACAATCACACAATCACGATCACTCAATCACCATCACACAATCACGATCACACAATAAGGATCCCACAATCACGATCACACAATCACAATCACGCAATCACAATCACACAATCGCAATCACACAATCACAATCATACAACCACAAGCGCACAATCACGCAGTCACAATCCCACAATCACGATCACACAATCACGATCACACAATCACAATCACACAATCACAATCACACAATCACGCTGTCACAGTCCCACAATCACGATCACACAATCACGATCACACAGTCACGATCACACGATCACGATCACACAAAAACAATGACACAATCACAATCACACAATCACGAGCACACAATCACGATCACACAATCACCATCACACAATCACGATCACACAATCACGATCACACAATCACGATCACACAATCACGATCACACAATCACGATCACACAATCACGTTCACACAGTCGCGATCACACAATCACGATGACACAATCACGATCACACAATCACAATCACACAATCACGATCACACAATCACGATCACATAATCACGATCACATAACCACGTTCACACAATCACCATCACACAATCACGATCACACAATCACGATCACACAATCACGATCACACAATCACCATCACAAAATCACAATCACGCAATCAAGGTCACAGAATGACTATCACACAATCACCATCACACAATCACGACCACACAATCACGATCACACAATCACGCTCACACAATCACGATCACACAATCACGTTCACACAATCACAAACACACAGTCGCGATCACACGATCACGATCACACAATCACGATCACACAGTCACGATCACACAATCACAATCACACAATCACGATCACTCAATCACCATCACACAATCACGATCACACAATTACGATCACACAACCACGATCACACTATCACGATCACACAATCACAGTCACACAATCACAATCACACAATCACAATCACAATCACGATCACACAGTCACGATCACACAATCACGATCACACGATCACGATCACACAATCACAATCACACAATCGTTATCACGCAATCACGATCACACAATCACCATCACACAATCAAGGCCACACAATGACGATCACACAATCACCATCACACAATCACGATCACACAATCACAATCACACAATCACAATCACAACCACAATCACACAATCACACAATCACAATCCCACAATCACAATCACACAATCACAGTCACACAATCTCAATCACACAATCACACAGTCACAATCCCACAATCACGATCACACAATCACGATCGCACAGTCACGATCACACAATCTCGACCACACAATCACGATCACACAATCACGATCACACAATCGCGTTCACACAATCAACGCCACACAATGACGATCACACAATCACCATCACACAATCTCGACCACACAATCACGATCACACAATCACGATCACACAGTCACGTTCACACAATCACAAACACACAGTCCCGATCACTCGATCACGATCACACAATCACGATCACACAATCACGATCACACAATCACAATCACACAATCACAATCACACAGTCAAAATCACACAATCACAATCACACAATCAAGGTCACACAATGACGATCACACAATCACCATCACACAATCACGGTCACACAATCACGATCACACAATCACGATCACTCAATCACAATCACAATCACACAAGCACAAACACACAGTCGCGATCACACGATCACGATCACACGATCATGATCACACGATCACGATCACACGATCACGATCACACGATCACGATCACACAATCACAATCACACAATCAAGGCCACACAATGACGATCACACAATCACCATCACACAATCTCGACCACACAATCACGATCACACAGTCACGATCACACAATCACGTTCACACAATAACAAACACACAGTCGCGATCACTCGATCACGATCACACAATCACGATCACACAGTCACGATCACACAATCACAATCACACAATCACGATCACACAATCACGATCACATAATCACGATCACATAATCACGTTCACACAATCACCATCACACAGTCACGATCACGCAATCACGATCACACAATCACGATCACACAATCACGATCACACAATCACAGTCACACAATCACAATCACACAATCACAATCACAATCACGATCACACAGTCACGATCACACAATCACGATCACACGATCACGATCACACAATCACAATCACACAATCGTTATCACGCAATCACGATCACACAATCACCATCACACAATCAAGGCCACACAATGACGATCACACAATCACCATCACACAATCACGATCACACAATCACAATCACACAATCACAATCACAACCACAATCACACAATCACACAATCACAATCCCACAATCACAATCACACAATCACAGTCACACAATCTCAATCACACAATCACACAGTCACAATCCCACAATCACGATCACACAATCACGATCGCACAGTCACGATCACACGATCACGATCACACAATCACAATCACACAATCACAACCACACAATCACAATCACACAATCACAAACACACAGTCGCCATCACACGATCACGATCACACGATCACGATCACACAATCACAATCACACAATCAAGGTCACACAACGACGATCACACCATCACCATCACACAATCACGACCACACAATCACGATCACACAATCACGATCACACAATCACGATCACACAATCACGTTCACACAATCACAAACACACAGTCGCGATCACTCGATCACGATCACACGATCACGATCACACAGTCACAATCACACAATCAAGTTCACACAATGACGATCACACCATCACCATCACACAATCACGACCACACAATCACGATCACACAATCACAATCACACAATCACAATATCACAATCGCAATCACACAATCACAATATCACAATCAGACAATCACACAATCACACAATCACACAATCACACAATCACGATCACACTATCACGATCACACAATCACGATCACACAATCACGATCACACAATCACCATCACACAATCACCATCACACAATCACAATCACACAATCAAGGTCACACAATGACGATCACACAATCACCATCACACAATCACGACCACTCAATCACGATCACACAATCACGATCACACAATCACGTTCACACAATCACAAACACAGAGTCGCGAACACACGATCACGATCACACAACCACGATCACACAGTCACGATCACACAATCACGATCACACAGTCACGATCACACAATCAGAGTCGCACAACCACAATCACACAACCACAATCACACAATCACACAGTCACAATCCCACAATCACGACCACACAGTCACGATCACACAATCACAATCATACAATCACAATCACACAATCACATTAACACAATCAGACAATCACACAGTCACACAATCACGATCACAAAATCACGATCACACAATCACGATCACACAATCACGATCACACAATCACGATCACACAATCACGATCACACAATCACAATCACACAATCACAATCACACAATCAAAATCACACAATCACAATCACACAATCAATGTCACACAATGACGATCACACAATCACCATCACACAATCTCGAACACACAATCACGATCACACAATCACGATCACACAATCACGTTCACACAATCACAAACACACAGTCGCGATCACTCGATCACGATCACACAATCACGATCACTCAATCACAATCACACAATCACAAACACACAGTCGCGATCACATGATCACGATCACACGATCACGATCACACAATCACAATCACACAATCACGATCACACAATCACGATCACACAATCACGATCACACAAACACGATCACACGATCACAATCACACAATCACAAACACACAGTCGCGATCACACGATCACGATCACACGATCACGATCACACGATCGCGATCACACGATCACGATCACACGATCACGATCACACAATCACAATCACACAATCAAGGCACACAATGACGATCACACCATCACCATCACACAATCACGACCACACAATCACGATCACACAATCACGATCACACAATCACGTTCACACGATCACAAACACACAGTCGCGATCACTCGATCACGATCACACAATCACGATCACACAGTCACTATCACACAATCACAATCACACAATCACAATATCACAATCGCAATCACACAATCACAATAACACAATCAGACTATCACACAATCACACAATCACACAATCACGATCACACAATCATGATCACACAATCACGATCACACAATCACGATCACACAATCACGATCACACAATCACCATCACACAATCACAATCACACAATCAAGGTCACACAATGACGATCACACAATCACGATCACACGATCACAATCACACAATCACAAACACACAGTCGCGACCACACAATCACGATCACACGATCACGATCACACGATCGCGATCACACGATCACGATCACACGATCACGATCACACAGTCACGATCACACAATCACAATCACACAATCACGATCACACAATCACAATCACAATCACGATCACACAGTCACGATCACACCATCACCATCACACGATCACGATCACACAATCACAATCACACAATCAAGGCACACGATGACGATCACACCATCACCATCACACAATCACGACCACACAATCACGATCACACAATCACGATCACACAATCACGATCACACAATCACGTTCACACGATCACAAACACACAGTCGCGATCACTCGATCACGATCACACAATCACGATCACACAGTCACTATCACACAATCACAATCACACAATCACAATATCACAATCGCAATCACACAATCACAATAACACAATCAGACGATCACACAATCACACAATCACACAATCACACAATCACGATCACACAATCATGATCACACAATCACGATCACACAATCACGATCACACAATCACGATCACACAATCACGATCACACGATCACAATCACACAATCACAAACACACAGTCGCGATCACACGATCACGATCACACGATCACGATCACACGATCGCGATCACACGATCACGATCACACGATCACGATCACACAATCACAATCACACAATCAAGGTCACACAATGACGATCACACCATCACCATCACACAATCACGATCACACAATCACGATCACACAATCACGATCACACAATCGTTATCACACAATCACGATCACACAATCACCATCACACAATCAAGGCCACACAATGTCGATCACACAATCACCATCACACAATCACAATCACACAATCACAATCACACAATCACACTGTCACAATCCCACAATCACGATCACATAATCACGATCACACAGTCACGATCACACGATCACGATCACACAATAACAATCACACAATCACAATCACACAATCACGAGCACACAATCACGATCACACAATCACGATCACACAATCACGATCACACAATTACGATCACACAATCACGATCACACAATCACGATCACACAATCACGATCACACAATCACGATCACACAATCACGATCACACAATCACGATCGCACAATCACGATCGCACAATCGCGATCGCACAATCACGATCGCACAATCGCGATCACACAATCGCGATCACACAATCGCGATCACACAACCACGATCACACAATCACGATCACACAATCACGATCACACAATCACGATCACATAATCACGATCACACAATCACCATCACACAATCACGATCACACAATCACAATCACACAATCGCACAATCACAATCGCACAATCACAATCGCACAATCACAATCACACAATCACAATCACACAATCACAATCACACAATCACAATCACACAATCACAATCACACAATCACAATCACACAATCACAATCACACAATCACAATCACACAATCACAATCACACAATCACAATCACACAATCACAATCACACAATCACAATCACACAATCACAATCACACAATCACAATCACACAATCACAATCACACAATCACAATCACACAATCACAATCACACAATCACAATCACACAATCACAATCACACAATCACAATCACACAATCACAATCACACAATCACAATCACACAATCACAATCACAATCACGATCACAATCACGATCACACAGTCACGATGATACCATCACGATCACACAATCAAGGTCACACAATGACGATCACACAATCACCATCACACAATCACGATCAGACAATCACAATCACACAATCACGATCACACAATCACGATCACACAATCACAATCACACAATCAAGGTCACACAATGACGATCACACAATCACCATCACACAATCACAATCACACAATCACAATCACACAATCACACTGTCACAATCCCACAATCACGATCACATAATCACGATCACACAGTCACGATCACACGATCACGATCACACAATAACAATCACACAATCACAATCACACAATCACGAGCACACAATCACGATCACACAATCACGATCACACAATC
Source organism: Megachile rotundata (assembly GCF_050947335.1). Classification (NCBI taxonomy): domain Eukaryota; kingdom Metazoa; phylum Arthropoda; class Insecta; order Hymenoptera; family Megachilidae; genus Megachile; species Megachile rotundata. The sequence continues at coordinate 2,043,908 of NC_134993.1, forward strand.
ACGATCACACAATCACGATCACACAATCACGATCACACAATCACGATCACACAATCACGATCACACAATCACGATCACACAATCACGATCACACAATCACGATCACACAATCACGATCACACAATCACGATCACACAATCACGATCACACAACCACGATCACACAATCACGATCACACAATCACGATCACACAATCACGATCACACAATCACAATCACACAATCACAATCACACAATCACACAATCACAATCACACAATCACAATCACACAATCACAATCACACAATCACAATCACACAATCACAATCACACAATCACAATCACACAATCACAATCACACAATCACAATCACACAATCACAATCACACAATCACAATCACACAATCACAATCACACAATCACAATCACACAATCACAATCACACAATCACAATCACACAATCACAATCACACAATCACAATCACACAATCACAATCACACAATCACAATCACACAATCACAATCACACAATCACAATCACACAATCACAATCACACAATCACAATCACACAATCACAATCACACAGTCGCGATCACACGATCACGATCACACGATCACGATCACAAAATCACAATCACACAATCAAGGCCACACAATGACGATCACACAATCACCATAACACAATCTCGACCACACAATCACGATCACACAATCGCGTTCACACAATAACAAACACACAGTTGCGATCACTCGATCACGATCACACAATCACGATCACACAGTCACGATCACACAATCACAATCACACAATCACGATCACACAATCACGATCACATAACCACGATCACACAATCACGATCACACAATCACCATCACACAATCACGATCACACAATCACGATCACACAATCACGATCACACAATCACCATCACACAATCACAATCACACAATCAAGGTCACAGAATGACGATCACACAATCACCATCACACAATCACGACCACACAATCACGATCACACAATCACGCTCACACAATCACGATCACACAATCACGTTCACACAATCACGATCACACAGTCACTATCACACAATCACAATCACACAATCACAATATCACAATCGCAATCACACAATCACAATAACACAATCAGACGATCACACAATCACACAATCACACAATCACGATCACACAATCATGATCACACAATCACGATCACACAATCACGATCACACAATCACGATCACACAATCACCATCACACAATCACAATCACACAATCAAGGTCACACAATGACGATCACACCATCACCATCACACAATCACGACCACACAATCACGATCACACAATCACGATCACACAATCACGATGACACAATCACGATCACACAATCACAAACACACAGTCGCGATCACACGATCACGATCACACAATCACGATCACACAGTCACGATCACACAATCACAATCACACAATCACGATGACACAATCACAATCACAATCACGATCACACAGTCACGATCACACCATCACCATCACACGATCACGATCACACAATCACAATCACACAATCAAGGCACACAATGACGATCACACCATCACCATCACACAATCACGACCACACAATCACGATCACACAATCACGATCACACAATCACGTTCACACGACCACAAACACACAGTCGCGATCACTCGATCACGATCACACAATCACGATCACACAGTCACTATCACACAATCACAATCACACAATCACAATATCACAATCGCAATCACACAATCACAATAACACAATCAGACGATCACACAATCACACAATCACACAATCACGATCACACAATCATGATCACACAATCACGATCACACAATCACGATCACACAATCACGATCACACAATCACCATCACACAATCACAATCACACAATCAAGGTCACACAATGACGATCACACAATCACGATCACACGACCACAATCACACAATCACAAACACACAGTCGCGATCACACGATCACGATCACACGATCACGATCACACGATCGCGATCACACGATCACGATCACACGATCACGATCACACAATCACAATCACACAATCAAGGTCACACAATGACGATCACACCATCACCATCACACAATCACGACCACACAATCACGATCACACAATCACGATCACACAATCACGATCACACAATCACAAACACACAGTCGCGATCACACGATCACGATCACACAATCACGATCACACAGTCACGATCACACAATCACAATCACACAATCACGATCACACAATCACGATCACACAATCACAATCACAATCACGATCACACAGTCACGATCACACCATCACGATCACACGGTCACCATCACACAATCACGATCACACAATCACAATCACACAATGACGATCACACCATCACCATCACACAATCACGACCACACAATCACGATCACACAATCACGTTCACACAATCACGAACACACAGTCGCGATCACTCGATCACGATCACACAATCACGATCACACAGTCACGATCACACAATCACAATCACACAATCACAATGTCACAATCGCAATCACACAATCACAATAACACAATCAGACAATCACACAATCACACAATCACACAATCACGATCACACAATCATGATCACACAATCACGATCACACAATCACGATCACACAATCACGATCACACAATCACGATCACACAATCACGATCACACAATCACGATCACACAATCACGATCATACAATCACGATCACACAATCACGATCACACAATCGCGATCACACAATCGCGATCACACAATCACGATCACACAATCACGATCACACAACCACGATCACACAATCACGATCACACAATCACGATCACACAATCACGATCACACAATCACCATCACACAACCACAATCACACAATCACACAATCACAATCACACAATCACAATCACACAATCACAATCACACAATCACAATCACACAATCACAATCACAATCACACAATCACAATCACACAATCACAATCACACAATCACAATCACACAATCACAATCACACAATCACAATCACACAGTCGCGATCACACGATCACGATCACACGATCACGATCACACGATCACGATCACACAATCACAATCACACAATCAAGGCCACACAATGACGATCACACAATCACCATCACACAATCTCGACCACACAATCACGATCACACAATCGCGTTCACACAATAACAAACACACAGTCGCGATCACTCGATCACGATCACACAATCACGATCACACAGTCACGATCACACAATCACAATCACACAATCACGATCACACAATCACGATCACACAATCACGATCACACAATCACCATCACACAATCACAATCACACAATCAAGGTCACAGAATGACGATCACACAATTACCATCACACAATCACGACCACACAATCACGATCACACAATCACGCTCACACAATCACGATCACACAATCACGTTCACACAATCACAAACACAGAGTCGCGATCACACGATCACGATCACACAATCACGATCACACAGTCACGATCACACAATCACGATCACACAGTCACGATCACGCAATCAGAGTCACACATTTACAATCACACAACCACAATCACACAATCACACAGTCACAATCCCACAATCACGATCACACAATCACGAGCACACAGTCACGATCACACAATCACAATCATACAATCACAATCACACAATCACATTAACACAATCAGACAATCACACAGTCACACAATCACGATCACACAATCACGATCACACAATCACGATCACACAATCACGATCACACAATCACGATCACACAATCACGATCACACAATCACGATCACAAGGTCACAATCACACAATCACAATCACACAATCAAAATCACACAATCACAATCACACCATCAAGGTCACACAATGACGATCACACAATCACCATCACACAATCACGATCACACAATCACAATCACACAATCACGATCACACAATCACGATCACTCAATCACAATCACACAATCACAAACACACAGTCGCGATCACACGATCACGATCACACGACCACGATCACACAATCACAATCACACAATCAAGGCCACACAATGACGATCACACAATCACCCTCACACAATCTCGACCACACAATCACGATCACACAATCACGATCACACAATCACGTTCACACAATCACAAACACACAGTCGCGATCACTCGATCACGATCACACAATCACGATCACACGGTCACGATCACACAATCACAATCGCACAATCACGATCACACAATCACGATCACACTATCACGATCACACAATCGCAGTCACACAATCACAATCACACAATCACACAATCACAATCACAATCACGATCACACAGTCACGAACACACCATCACGATCACACAATCAAGGTCACACAATGACGATCACACAATCACCATCACACAATCACGATCAGACAATCACAATCACACAATCACGATCACACAATCACGATCACACAATCACAATCACACAATCACAAACACACAGTCGCGATCACTCGATCACGATCACACGATCACGATCACACAATCACAATCACACAACCAAGGTCACACAATGACGATCACACCATCACCATCACACAATCACGACCACACAATCACGATCACACAATCACAATCACACAATCACAATATCACAATCGCAATCACACAATCACAATATAACAATCAGACAATCCCACAATCACACAATCACACAGTCACAATCCCACAATCACGATCACACAATCACGATCACACAATCACAATCACACAATCACAATCACACAATCGCAATCACACAATCACACTGTCACAATCCCACAATCACGATCACATAATCACGATCACACAGTCACGATCACACGATCACGATCACACAATAACAATCACACAATCACAATCACACAATCACGAGCACACAATCACGATCACACAATCACCATCACACAATCACGATCACACAATCACGATCACACAATCACAAACACACAGTCGCGATCACACTATCACGATCACACAATCGCAGTCACACAATCACAATCACACAATCACACAATCACACAATCACAATCACAATCACGATCACACAGTCACGAACACACCATCACGATCACACAATCAAGGTCACACAATGACGATCACACAATCACCATCACACAATCACGATCAGACAATCACAATCACACAATCACGATCACACAATCACGATCACACAATCACAATCACACAATCACAAACACACAGTCGCGATCACTCGATCACGATCACACGATCACGATCACACAATCACAATCACACAATCAAGGTCACACAATGACGATCACACCATCACCATCACACAATCACGACCACACAATCACGATCACACAATCACAATCACACAATCACAATATCACAATCGCAATCACACAATCACAATATCACAATCAGACAATCCCACAAACACACAATCACACAGTCACAATCCCACAATCACGATCACACAATCACGATCACACAATCACAATCACACAATCACAATCACACAATCGCAATCACACAATCACACTGTCACAATCCCACAATCACGATCACATAATCACGATCACACAGTCACGATCACACGATCACGATCACACAATAACAATCACACAATCACAATCACACAATCACGAGCACACAATCACGATCACACAATCACCATCACACAATCACGATCACACAATCACGATCACACAATCACAATCACACAATCACGATCACACAATCACGATCACACAACCACGACCACACAATCACGATCACACAATCACGATCATACAATCACGTTCACACAATCGCAAACACACAGTCGCGATCACACTATCGCGATCACACAATCACAGTCACACAATCACAATCACACAATCACAATCACAATCACGATCACACAGTCACGAACACACCATCACGATCACACAATCAAGGTCACACAATGACGATCACACAATCACCATCACAAAACCACGATCACTCAATCACAATCACACAATCACAAACACACAGTCGCGATCACACGATCACGATCACACAGTCACAGTCACACAATCACAATCACACAATCACAATCACAATCACGATCACACAGTCACGATCACACAATCACAATCACACGATCACGATCACACAATCACAATCACACAATCGTTATCACACAATCACGATCACACAATCACCATCACACAATCAAGGCCACACAATGGCGATCACACAATCACCATCACACAATCACAATCACACAATCACAATCACACAATCACACTGTCACAATCCCACAATCACGATCACATAATCACGATCACACAGTCACGATCACACGATCATGATCACACAACAACAATCACACAATCACAATCACACAATCACGAGCACACAATCACGATCACACAATCACGATCACACAATCACGATCACACAATCACGATCACACAATCACGATCACACAATCACGATCACACAATCACGATCACACAATCACGATCACACAATCACGATCACACAATCACGATCACACAATCACGATCACACAATCACGATCACACAATCACGATCACACAATCACGATCACACAATCACGATCACACAATCACGATCACAGAACCACGATCACACAACCACGATCACACAATCACGATCACACAATCACGATCACACAATCACGATCACACAATCACAATCACACAATCACAATCACACAATCACACAATCACAATCACACAATCACAATCACACAATCACAATCACACAATCACAATCACACAATCACAATCACACAATCACAATCACACAATCACAATCACACAATCACAATCACACAATCACAATCACAATCACGATCACACAGTCACGAACACACCATCACGATCACACAATCAAGGTCACACAATGACGACCACACAATCACCATCACACAATCACGATCAGACAATCACAATCACACAATCACGATCACACAATCACGATCACACAATCACCATCACACAATCACAATCACACAATCAAGGTCACACAATGACGATCACACAATCACCATCACACAATCACGATCACACAATCACGATCACACAATCACGATCACACAATCACAAACACACAGTCGCGATCACACGATCACGATCACACAATCACGATCACACAGTCGCGATCACACAATCACAATCACACAATCACGATCACACAATCACAATCACAATCACGATCACACCGTCACGATCACACCATCACGATCACACGATCACCATCACACAATCACGATCACACAATCACAATCACACAATGACGATCACACCATCACCATCACACAATCACGACCACACAATCACGATCACACAATCACGTTCACACAATCACAAACACACAGTCGCGATCACTCGATCACGATCACACGATCACGATCACACAATCACAATCACACAATCAAGGTCACACAATGACGATCACACCATCACCATCACACAATCACGACCACACAATCACGATCACACAATCACAATCACACAATCACAATATCACAATCGCAATCACACAATCACAATATCACAATCAGACAATCACACAATCACACAATCACACAATCACGATCACACTATCACGATCACACAATCACGATCACACAATCACGATCACACAATCACCATCACACAATCACCATCACACAATCACAATCACACAATCAAGGTCACACAATGACGATCACACAATCACCATCACACAATCACGACCACTCAATCACGATAACACAATCACGATCACACAATCACGATCACACAATCACGTTCACACAATCACAAACACAGAGTCGCGAACACACGATCACGATCACACAACCACGATCACACAGTCACGATCACACAATCACGATCACACAGTCACGATCACACAATCAGAGTCGCACAACCACAATCACACAACCACAATCACACAATCACACAGTCACAATCCCACAATCACGACCACACAGTCACGATCACACAATCACAATCACACAATCACAATGTCACAATCGCAATCACACAACCACAATAACACAATCAGACAATCACACAATCACACAATCACACAATCACGATCACACAATCATGATCACACAATCACGATCACACAATCACGATCACACAATCACGATCACACAATGACGATCACACCATCACCATCACACAATCACGACCACACAATCACAATCACACAACCAAAATCACACAATCACAATCACACAATCAATGTCACACAATGACGATCACACAATCACCATCACACAATCTCGACCACACTATCACGATCACACAATCACGATCACACAATCACGTTCACACAATCACAAACACACAGTCGCGATCACTCGATCACGATCACACAATCACGATCACACAATCACGAACACTCAATCACAATCACACAATCACAAACACACAGTCGCGATCACATGATCACGATCACATGATCACGATCACATGATCACGATCACACAATCACAATCACACAATCACGATCACACAATCACGATCACACAATCACGATCACACAAACACGATCACACGATCACAATCACACAATCACAAACACACAGTCGCGATCACACGATCACGATCACACGATCACGATCACACGATCGCGATCACACGATCACGATCACACGATCACGATCACACAATCACAATCACACAATCAAGGCACACAATGACGATCACACCATCACCATCACACAATCACGACCACACAATCACGATCACACAATCACGATCACACAATCACGTTCACACAATCACAAACACACAATCACAATCACACAATCAAGGTCACACAATGACGATCACACAATCACGATCACACGATCACAATCACACAATCACAAACACACAGTCGCGATCACACGGTCACGATCACACGATCACGATCACACGATCGCGATCACACGATCACGATCACACGATCACGATCACACAATCACAATCACACAATCAATGTCACACAATGACGATCACACCATCACCATCACACAATCACGACCACACAATCACGATCACACAATCACGATCGCACAATCACGATCACACAATCACAAACACACAGTCGCGATCACACGATCACGATCACACAATCACGATCACACAGTCACGATCACACAATCACAATCACACAATCACGATCACACAATCACAATCACAATCACGATCACACAGTCACGATCACACCATCACGATCACACGATCACCATCACACAATCACGATCACACAATCACAATCACACAATGACGATCACACCATCACCATCACACAATGACGACCACACAATCACGATCACACAATCACGTTCACACAATCACGAACACACAGTCGCGATCACTCGATCACGATCACATAATCACGATCACACAGTCACCATCACACAATCACAATCACACAATCACAATGTCACAATCGCAATCACACAATCACAATAACACAATCAGACAATCACACAATCACACAATCACACAATCACGATCACACAATCATGATCACACAATCACGATCACACAATCACGATTACACAATGACGATCACACCATCACCATCACACAATCACGACCACACAATCACGATCACACAATCACGATCACACAATCACCATCGCACAATCACGATCACACAATCACGATCACACAATCACGATCACACAATCACGATCACACAATCACGATCACACAGTCACGATCACACAATCACAATCACACAATCACGATCACACAATCACAATCACAATCACGATCACACAGTCACGATCTCACCATCACGATCACACGATCACCATCACACAATCACGATCACACAATCACAATCACACAATGACGATCACACCATCACCATCACACAATCACGACCACACAATCACGATCACACAATCACGTTCACACAATCACGAACACACAGTCGCGATCACTCGATCACGATCACACAATCACGATCACACAGTCACGATCACACAATCACAATCACACAATCACAATGTCACAATCGCAATCACACAATCACAATAACACAATCAGACAATCACACAATCACACAATCACACAATCACGATCACACAATCATGATCACACAATCACGATCACACAATCACGATCACACAATCACAATCACACAATGACGATCACACCATCACCATTACACAATCACGACCACACAATCACGATCACACAATCACGATCACACAATCACCATCGCACAATCACGATCACACAATCACGATCACACAATCACGATCACACAATCACGATCACACAATCACAGTCACACAATCACAATCACACAATCGTTATCACACAATCACGATCACACAATCACCATCCCACAATCACCATCACACAATCACCATCACATTATCACAATCATACAATCACAATCACACAAACACAATCACACAATCACGATCACACAATCACGTTCACACAATCACAAACCCACAATCGCGATCACACGATCACGATCACACAATCACGATCACACAATCACGATCACACAATCACGCAGTCACACTATCACAATCACAATCACAATCACAATCACAATCACAATCACACAATCACGCAATCACAATCCCACAATCACAATCACACAATCACAGTCACACAATCACAATCACACAATCACGCAATCACAATCCCACAATCACGATCACACAACCACGATCGCACAGTCACGATCACACGATCACGATCACACAATAACAATCACACAATCACAATCACACAATCACGATCACACAATCACCATCACACAATCACCATCACGCAATCACCATCACACAATCACGATCACACAATCACGATCGCACAATCACAATCACACGATCACGATCACACAATCACGATCACACAGTCACGATCACACAATCACAATCTCACAATCACGATCACACAATCACCATCACACAATCACCATCACACAATCACGATCACACAATCACGATCACACTATCACGATCACACAATCACGATCACACAATCACGATCACACAATCACGATCACACTATCACTATCACACAATCACAATCACACAATCACAATCACACAATCACAATCACACAATCACAATCACACAATCACAATCACACAGTCACAAAATCACAATCACAATCAGACAATCACAAACACACAATCACGATCACACAATCACGATCACACAATCACGATCACACAATTACGATCACACAATCACAATCACGCAGTCACACTATCACAATCACAATCACAATCACAATCACAATCACAATCACAATCACAATCACAATCACACAATCACACAATCACAATCCCACAATCACAATCACACAATCACAGTCACACAATCACAATCAGACAATCACACAGTCACAATCCCACATTCACGATCACACAATCACGATCGCACAGTCACGATCACACGATCACGATCACACAATCACAATCACACAATCACAATCACACAATCACGATCACACAGTCACCATCACACAATTACCATCACACAATCACGATCACACAATCAAGGTCACACAATGACGATCACACAATCACCATCACACAATCACGATCACACAATCACAATCACACAATCACGATCACACAATCACGATCACACAATCACAATCACACAATCAAGGTCACACAATGACGATCACACCATCACCATCACACAATCAGGACCACACAATCACGATCACACAATCACAAACACACAGTCGCGATCACTCGATCACGATCACACAATCACGATCACACAGTCACTATCACACAATCACAATCACACAATCACAATATCACAATCGCAATCACACAATCACCATCACACAATCACGATCACACAATCACGATCACACAATCACGATCACACAATCACAATCACGCAATCACAATCACACAATCGCAATCACACAATCACAATCATACAATCGCAATCACACAATCACCATCTCACAATCACGATCACACAATAACGATCCCACAATCACGATCACACAATCACAATCACGCAATCACAATCACACAATCGCAATCACACAATCACAATCATACAACCACAAGCGCACAATCACGCAGTCACAATCCCACAATCACGATCACACAATCACGATCACACAATCACAATCACACAATCACAATCACACAATCACGCTGTCACAATCCCACAATCACGATCACACAATCACGATGACACAGTCACGATCACACGATCACGATCACACAAAAACAATGACACAATCACAATCACACAATCACGAGCACACAATCACGATCACACAATCACCATCACACAATCACGATCACACAATCACGATCACACAATCACGATCACACAATCACGATCACACAATCACGATCGCACAATCACGTTCACACAGTCGCGATCACACAATCACGATGACACAATCACGATCACACAATCACAATCACACAATCACAATCACACAATCAAAATCACACAATCACAATCACACAATCGACGTCACACAATGACGATCACACAATCACCATCACACAATCACGATCACACAATCACAATCACACAATCACGATCACACAATCACGATCACTCAATCACAATCACACAATCACAAACACACAGTCGCGATCACACGATCACGATCACACGATCACGATCACACGATCACGATCACACAATCACAATCACACAATCAACGCCACACAATGACGATCACACAATCACCATCACACAATCTCGACCACACAATCACGATCACACAATCACGATCACACAATCACGTTCACACAATCAACGCCACACAATGACGATCACACAATCACCATCACACAATCTCGACCACACAATCACGATCACACAATCACGATCACACAGTCACGTTCACACAATCACAAACACACAGTCCCGATCACTCGATCACGATCACACAATCACGATCACACAATCACGATCACACAATCACAATCACACAATCACAATCACACAGTCAAAATCACACAATCACAATCACACAATCAAGGTCACACAATGACGATCACACAATCACCATCACACAATCACGGTCACACAATCACGATCACACAATCACGATCACTCAATCACAATCACAATCGCACAAGCACAAACACACAGTCGCGATCACACGATCACGATCACACGATCATGATCACACGATCACGATCACACGATCACGATCACACGATCACGATCACACAATCACAATCACACAATCAAGGCCACACAATGACGATCACACAATCACCATCACACAATCTCGACCACACAATCACGATCACACAGTCACGATCACACAATCACGTTCACACAATAACAAACACACAGTCGCGATCACTCGATCACGATCACACAATCACGATCACACAGTCACGATCACACAATCACAATCACACAATCACGATCACACAATCACGATCACATAATCACGATCACATAATCACGTTCACACAATCACCATCACACAATCACGATCACACAATCACGATCACACAATCACGATCACACAATCACCATCACAAAATCACAATCACGCAATCAAGGTCACAGAATGACGATCACACAATCACCATCACACAATCACGACCACACAATCATGATCACACAATCACGCTCACACAATCACGATCACACAATCACGTTCACACAATCACAAACACACAGTCGCGATCACACGATCACGATCACACAATCACGATCACACAGTCACGATCACACAATCACAATCACACAATCACGATCACTCAATCACCATCACACAATCACGATCACACAATTACGATCACACAACCACGATCACACTATCACGATCACACAATCACAGTCACACAATCACAATCACACAATCACAATCACAATCACGATCACACAGTCACGATCACACAATCACGATCACACGATCACGATCACACAATCACAATCACACAATCGTTATCACGCAATCACGATCACACAATCACCATCACACAATCAAGGCCACACAATGACGATCACACAATCACCATCACACAATCACGATCACACAATCACAATCACACAATCACAATCACAACCACAATCACACAATCACACAATCACAATCCCACAATCACAATCACACAATCACAGTCACACAATCTCAATCACACAATCACACAGTCACAATCCCACAATCACGATCACACAATCACGATCGCACAGTCACGATCACACAATCTCGACCACACAATCACGATCACACAATCACGATCACACAATCGCGTTCACACAATCAACGCCACACAATGACGATCACACAATCACCATCACACAATCTCGACCACACAATCACGATCACACAATCACGATCACACATTCACGTTCACACAATCACAAACACACAGTCCCGATCACTCGATCACGATCACACAATCACGATCACACAATCACGATCACACAATCACAATCACACAATCACAATCACACAGTCAAAATCACACAATCACAATCACACAATCAAGGTCACACAATGACGATCACACAATCACCATCACACAATCACGGTCACACAATCACGATCACACAATCACGATCACTCAATCACAATCACAATCACACAAGCACAAACACACAGTCGCGATCACACGATCACGATCACACGATCATGATCACACGATCACGATCACACGATCACGATCACACGATCACGATCACACAATCACAATCACACAATCAAGGCCACACAATGACGATCACACAATCACCATCACACAATCTCGACCACACAATCACGATCACACAGTCACGATCACACAATCACGTTCACACAATAACAAACACACAGTCGCGATCACTCGATCACGATCACACAATCACGATCACACAGTCACGATCTCACAATCACAATCACACAATCACGATCACACAATCACGATCACATAATCACGATCACATAATCACGTTCACACAATCAACATCACACAATCACGATCACACAATCACGATCACACAATCACGATCACACAATCACCATCACAAAATCACAATCACGCAATCAAGGTCACAGAATGACGATCACACAATCACCATCACACAATCACGACCACACAATCACGATCACACAATCACGCTCACACAATCACGATCACACAATCACGTTCACACAATCACAAACACACAGTCGCGATCACACGATCACGATCACACAATCACGATCACACAGTCACGATCACACAATCACAATCACACAATCACGATCACTCAATCACCATCACACAATCACGATCACACAATTACGATCACACAACCACGATCACACTATCACGATCACACAATCACAGTCACACAATCACAATCACACAATCACAATCACAATCACGATCACACAGTCACGATCACACAATCACGATCACACGATCACGATCACACAATCACAATCACACAATCGTTATCACGCAATCACGATCACACAATCACCATCACACAATCAAGGCCACACAATGACGATCACACAATCACCATCACACAATCACGATCACACAATCACAATCACACAATCACAATCACAACCACAATCACACAATCACACAATCACAATCCCACAATCACAATCACACAATCACAGTCACACAATCTCAATCACACAATCGCACAGTCACAATCCCACAATCACGATCACACAATCACGATCGCACAGTCACGATCACACGATCACGATCACACAATCACAATCACACAATCACAATCACACAATCACAATCACACAATCACAAACACACAGTCGCCATCACACGATCACGATCACACGATCACGATCACACAATCACAATCACACAATCAAGGTCACACAACGACGATCACACCATCACCATCACACAATCACGACCACACAATCACGATCACACAATCACGATCACACAATCACGATCACACAATCACGTTCACACAATCACAAACACACAGTCGCGATCACTCGATCACGATCACACGATCACGATCACACAGTCACAATCACACAATCAAGTTCACACAATGACGATCACACCATCACCATCACACAATCACGACCACACAATCACGATCACACAATCACAATCACACAATCACAATATCACAATCGCAATCACACATTTACAATATCACAATCAGACAATCACACAATCACACAATCACACAATCACACAATCACGATCACACTATCACGATCACACAATCACGAACACACAATCACGATCACACAATCACCATCACACAATCACCATCACACAATCACAATCACACAATCAAGGTCACACAATGACGATCACACAATCACCATCACACAATCACGACCACTCAATCACGATCACACAATCACGATCACACAATCACGTTCACACAATCACAAACACAGAGTCGCGAACACACGATCACGATCACACAACCACGATCACACAGTCACGATCACACAATCACGATCACACAGTCACGATCACACAATCAGAGTCGCACAACCACAATCACACAACCACAATCACACAATCACACAGTCACAATCCCACAATCACGACCACACAGTCACGATCACACAATCACAATCATACAATCACAATCACACAATCACATTAACACAATCAGACAATCACACAGTCACACAATCACGATCACAAAATCACGATCACACAATCACGATCACACAATCACGATCACACAATCACGATCACACAATCACGATCACACAATCACGATCACACAATCACGATCACACAATCACAATCACACAATCACAATCACACAATCAAAATCACACAATCACAATCACACAATCAATGTCACACAATGACGATCACACAATCACCATCACACAATCTCGAACACACAATCACGATCACACAATCACGATCACACAATCACGTTCACACAATCACAAACACACAGTCGCGATCACTCGATCACGATCACACAATCACGATCACACAATCACGATCACTCAATCACAATCACACAATCACAAACACACAGTCGCGATCACATGATCACGATCACACGATCACGATCACACAATCACAATCACACAATCACGATCACACAATCACGATCACACAATCACGATCACACAATCACGATCACACAAACACGATCACACGATCACAATCACACAATCACAAACACACAGTCGCGATCACACGATCACGATCACACGATCACGATCACACGATCGCGATCACACGATCACGATCACACGATCACGATCACACAATCACAATCACACAATCAAGGCACACAATGACGATCACACCATCACCATCACACAATCACGACCACACAATCACGATCACAAAATCACGATCACACAATCACGTTCACACGATCACAAACACACAGTCGCGATCACTCGATCACGATCACACAATCACGATCACACAGTCACTGTCACACAATCACAATCACACAATCACAATATCACAATCGCAATCACACAATCACAATAACACAATCAGACGATCACACAATCACACAATCACACAATCACGATCACACAATCATGATCACACAATCACGATCACACAATCACGATCACACAATCACGATCACACAATCACCATCACACAATCACAATCACACAATCAAGGTCACACAATGACGATCACACAATCACGATCACACGATCACAATCACACAATCACAAACACACAGTCGCGACCACACGATCACGATCACACGATCACGATCACACGATCGCGATCACACGATCACGATCACACGATCACGATCACACAATCACAATCACACAATCAAGGTCACACATTGACGATCACACCATCACCATCACACAATCACGACCACACAATCACGATCACACAATCACGATCACACAATCACGATCACACAATCACAAACACACAGTCGCGATCACACGATCACGATCACACAATCACGATCACACAGTCACGATCACACAATCACAATCACACAATCACGATCACACAATCACAATCACAATCACGATCACACAGTCACGATCACACCATCACCATCACACGATCACGATCACACAATCACAATCACACAATCAAGGCACACAATGACGATCACACCATCACCATCGCACAATCACGACCACACAATCACGATCACACAATCACGATCACACAATCACGTTCACACGATCACAAACACACAGTCGCGATCACTCGATCACGATCACACAATCACGATCACACAGTCACTATCACACAATCACAATCACACAATCACAATATCACAATCGCAATCACACAATCACAATAACACAATCAGACGATCACACAATCACACAATCACACAATCACACAATCACGATCACACAATCATGATCACACAATCACGATCACACAATCACGATCACACAATCACGATCACACAATCACGATCACACAATCACCATCACACAATCACAATCACACAATCAAGGTCACACAATGACGATCACACCATCACGATCACACGATCACAATCACACAATCACAAACACACAGTCGCGATCACACGATCACGATCACACGATCACGATCACACGATCACGATCACACAATCACAATCACACAATCAAGGCCACACAATGACGATCACACAATCACCATCACACAATCTCGACCACACAATCACGATCACACAGTCACGATCACACAATCACGTTCACACAATAACAAGCACACAGTCGCGATCACTCGATCACGATCACACAATCACGATCACACAGTCACGATCACACAATCACAATCACACAATCACGATCACACAATCACGATCACATAATCACGATCACATAATCACGTTCACACAATCACCATCACACAATCACGATCACACAATCACGATCACACAATCACGATCACACAATCACCATCACAAAATCACAATCACGCAATCAAGGTCACAGAATGACGATCACACAATCACCATCACACAATCACGACCACACAATCATGATCACACAATCACGCTCACACAATCACGATCACACAATCACGTTCACACAATCACAAACACACAGTCGCGATCACACGATCACGATCACACAATCACGATCACACAGTCACGATCACACAATCACAATCACACAATCACGATCACTCAATCACCATCACACAATCACGATCACACAATTACGATCACACAACCACGATCACACTATCACGATCACACAATCACAGTCACACAATCACAATCACACAATCACAATCACAATCACGATCACACAGTCACGATCACACAATCACGATCACACGATCACGATCACACAATCACAATCACACAATCGTTATCACGCAATCACGATCACACAATCACCATCACACAATCAAGGCCACACAATGACGATCACACAATCACCATCACACAATCACGATCACACAATCACAATCACACAATCACAATCACAACCACAATCACACAATCACACAATCACAATCCCACAATCACAATCACACAATCACAGTCACACACTCTCAATCACACAATCACACAGTCACAATCCCACAATCACGATCACACAATCACGATCGCACAGTCACGATCACACAATCTCGACCACACAATCACGATCACACAATCACGATCACACAATCGCGTTCACACAATCAACGCCACACAATGACGATCACACAATCACCATCACACAATCTCGACCACACAATCACGATCACACAATCACGATCACACAGTCACGTTCACACAATCACAAACACACAGTCCCGATCACTCGATCACGATCACACAATCACGATCACACAATCACGATCACACAATCACAATCACACAATCACAATCACACAGTCAAAATCACACAATCACAATCACACAATCAAGGTCACACAATGACGATCACACAATCACCATCACACAATCACGGTCACACAATCACGATCACACAATCACGATCACTCAATCACAAACACAATCACACAAGCACAAACACACAGTCGCGATCACACGATCACGATCACACGATCATGATCACACGATCACGATCACACGATCACGATCACACGATCACGATCACACAATCACAATCACACAATCAAGGCCACACAATGACGATCACACAATCACCATCACACAATCTCGACCACACAATCACGATCACACAGTCACGATCACACAATCACGTTCACACAATAACAAACACACAGTCGCGATCACTCGATCACGATCACACAATCACGATCACACAGTCACGATCACACAATCACAATCACACAATCACGATCACACAATCACGATCACATAATCACGATCACATAATCACGTTCACACAATCAACATCACACAATCACGATCACACAATCACGATCACACAATCACGATCACACAATCACCATCACAAAATCACAATCACGCAATCAAGGTCACAGAATGACGATCACACAATCACCATCACACAATCACGACCACACAATCACGATCACACAATCACGCTCACACAATCACGATCACACAATCACGTTCACACAATCACAAACACACAGTCGCGATCACACGATCACGATCACACAATCACGATCACACAGTCACGATCACACAATCACAATCACACAATCACGATCACTCAATCACCATCACACAATCACGATCACACAATTACGATCACACAACCACGATCACACTATCACGATCACACAATCACAGTCACACAATCACAATCACACAATCACAATCACAATCACGATCACACAGTCACGATCACACAATCACGATCACACGATCACGATCACACAATCACAATCACACAATCGTTATCACGCAATCACGATCACACAATCACCATCACACAATCAAGGCCACACAATGACGATCACACAATCACCATCACACAATCACGATCACACAATCACAATCACACAATCACAATCACAACCACAATCACACAATCACACAATCACAATCCCACAATCACAATCACACAATCACAGTCACACAATCTCAATCACACAATCACACAGTCACAATCCCACAATCACGATCACACAATCACGATCGCACAGTCACGATCACACGATCACGATCACACAATCACAATCACACAATCAAGGTCACACATTGACGATCACACCATCACCATCACACAATCACGACCACACAATCACGATCACACAATCACGATCACACAATCACGATCACACAATCACAAACACACAGTCGCGATCACACGATCACGATCACACAATCACGATCACACAGTCACGATCACACAATCACAATCACACAATCACGATCACACAATCACAATCACAATCACGATCACACAGTCACGATCACACCATCACCATCACACGATCACGATCACACAATCACAATCACACAATCAAGGCACACAATGACGATCACACCATCACCATCACACAATCACGACCACACAATCACGATCACACAATCACGATCACACAATCACGTTCACACGATCACAAACACACAGTCGCGATCACTCGATCACGATCACACAATCACGATCACACAGTCACTATCACACAATCACAATCACACAATCACAATATCACAATCGCAATCACACAATCACAATAACACAATCAGACGATCACACAATCACACAATCACACAATCACACAATCACGATCACACAATCATGATCACACAATCACGATCACACAATCACGATCACACAATCACGATCACACAATCACGATCACACAATCATGATCACACAATCACGATCACACAATCACGATCACACAATCACGTTCACACAATCGCAAACACACAGTCGCGATCACACTATCACGATCACACAATCACAGTCACACAATCACAATCACATAATCACAATCACAATCACGATCACACAGTCACGAACACACCATGACGATCACACAATCAAGGTCGCACAATGACGATCACACAATCACCATCACAAAACCACGATCACTCAATCACAATCACACAATCACAAACACACAGTCGCGATCACACGATCACGATCACACAATCACAGTCACACAATCACAATCACACAATCACAATCACAATCACGATCACACAGTCACGATCACACAATCACAATCACACGATCACGATCACACAATCACAATCACACAATCGTTATCACACAATCACGATCACACAATCACCATCACACAATCAAGGCCACACAATGACGATCACACAATCACCATCACACAATCACAATCACACAATCACAATCACACAATCACACTGTCACAATCCCACAATCACGATCACATAATCACGATCACACAGTCACGATCACACGATCACGATCACACAATAACAATCACACAATCACAATCACACAATCACGAGCACACAATCACGATCACACAATCACGATCACACAATCACGATCACACAATCACGATCACACAATCACGATCACACAATCACGATCACACAATCACGATCACACAATCACGATCACACAATCACGATCACACAATCACGATCATACAATCACGATCACACAATCACGATCACACAATCGCGATCACACAATCGCGGTCACACAATCACGATCACACAATCACGATCACACAACCACGATCACACAATCACGATCACACAATCACGATCACACAATCACGATCACACAATCACCATCACACAACCACAATCACACAATCACACAATCACAATCACACAATCACAATCACACAATCACAATCACACAATCACAATCACACAATCACAATCACACAATCACAATCACACAATCACAATCACACAATCACAATCACACAATCACAATCACACAATCACAATCACACAGTCGCGATCACACGATCACGATCACACGATCACGATCACACGATCACGATCACACAATCACAATCACACAATCAAGGCCACACAATGACGATCACACAATCACCATCACACAATCTCGACCACACAATCACGATCACACAATCGCGTTCACACAATAACAAACACACAGTCGCGATCACTCGATCACGATCACACAATCACGATCACACAGTCACGATCACACAATCACAATCACACAATCACGATCACACAATCACGATCACATAACCACGATCACACAATCACGATCACACAATCACCATCACACAATCACGATCACACAATCACGATCACACAATCACGATCACACAATCACCATCACACAATCACAATCACACAATCAAGGTCACAGAATGACGATCACACAATCACCATCACACAATCACGACCACACAATCACGATCACACAATCACGCTCACACAATCACGATCACACAATCACGTTCACACAATTACAAACACAGAGTCGCGATCACACGATCACGATCACACAATCACGATCACACAGTCACGATCACACAATCACGATCACACAGTCACGATCACGCAATCAGAGTCACACATTTACAATCACACAACCACAATCACACAATCACACAGTCACAATCCCACAATCACGATCACACAATCACGAGCACACAGTCACGATCACACAATCACAATCATACAATCACAATCACACAATCACATTAACACAATCAGACAATCACACAGTCACACAATCACGATCACACAATCACGATCACACAATCACGATCACACAATCACGATCACACAATCACGATCACAAGGTCACAATCACACAATCACAATCACACAATCAAAATCACACAATCACAATCACACCATCAAGGTCACACAATGACGATCACACAATCACCATCACACAATCACGATCACACAATCACAATCACACAATCACGATCACACAATCACGATCACTCAATCACAATCACACAATCACAAACACACAGTCGCGATCACACGATCACGATCACACGACCACGATCACACAATCACAATCACACAATCAAGGCCACACAATGACGATCACACAATCACCCTCACACAATCTCGACCACACAATCACGATCACACAATCACGATCACACAATCACGTTCACACAATCACAAACACACAGTCGCGATCACTCGATCACGATCACACAATCACGATCACACGGTCACGATCACACAATCACAATCGCACAATCACGATCACACAATCACGATCACACAATCACGATCACACAATCACCATCACACAATCACGATCACACAATCACGATCACACAATCACGATCACACAATCACAATCACACAATCAAGGTCACACAATGACGATCACACAATCACCACCACACAACCACGACCACACAATCACGATCACACAATCACGCTCACGCAATCACGATCACACAATCACGACCACACAATCACGATCACACAATCACGATCACACAATCACAAACACACAGTCGCGATCACACTATCACGATCACACAATCGCAGTCACACAATCACAATCACACAATCACACAATCACAATCACAATCACGATCACACAGTCACGAACACACCATCACGATCACACAATCAAGGTCACACAATGACGATCACACAATCACCATCACACAATCACGATCAGACAATCACAATCACACAATCACGATCACACAATCACGATCACACAATCACAATCACACAATCACAAACACACAGTCGCGATCACTCGATCACGATCACACGATCACGATCACACAATCACAATCACACAATCAAGGTCACACAATGACGATCACACCATCACCATCACACAATCACGACCACACAATCACGATCACACAATCACAATCACACAATCACAATATCACAATCGCAATCACACAATCACAATATAACAATCAGACAATCCCACAATCACACAATCACACAGTCACAATCCCACAATCACGATCACACAATCACGATCACACAATCACAATCACACAATCACAATCACACAATCGCAATCACACAATCACACTGTCACAATCCCACAATCACGATCACATAATCACGATCACACAGTCACGATCACACGATCACGATCACACAATAACAATCACACAATCACAATCACACAATCACGAGCACACAATCACGATCACACAATCACCATCACACAATCACGATCACACAATCACGATCACACAATCACAATCACACAATCACGATCACACAATCACGATCACACAACCACGACCACACAATCACGATCACACAATCACGATCACACAATCACAAACACACAGTCGCGATCACACTATCACGATCACACAATCGCAGTCACACAATCACAATCACACAATCACACAATCACAATCACAATCACGATCACACAGTCACGAACACACCATCACGATCACACAATCAAGGTCACACAATGACGATCACACAATCACCATCACACAATCACGATCAGACAATCACAATCACACAATCACGATCACACAATCACGATCACACAATCACAATCACACAATCACAAACACACAGTCGCGATCACTCGATCACGATCACACGATCACGATCACACAATCACAATCACACAATCAAGGTCACACAATGACGATCACACCATCACCATCACACAATCACGACCACACAATCACGATCACACAATCACAATCACACAATCACAATATCACAATCGCAATCACACAATCACAATATCACAATCAGACAATCCCACAATCACACAATCACACAGTCACAATCCCACAATCACGATCACACAATCACGATCACACAATCACAATCACACAATCACAATCACACAATCGCAATCACACAATCACACTGTCACAATCCCACAATCACGATCACATAATCACGATCACACAGTCACGATCACACGATCACGATCACACAATAACAATCACACAATCACAATCACACAATCACGAGCACACAATCACGATCACACAATCACCATCACACAATCACGATCACACAATCACGATCACACAATCACAATCACACAATCACGATCACACAATCACGATCACACAACCACGACCACACAATCACGATCACACAATCACGATCATACAATCACGTTCACACAATCGCAAACACACAGTCGCGATCACACTATCACGATCACACAATCACAGTCACACAATCACAATCACACAATCACAATCACAATCACGATCACACAGTCACGAACACACCATCACGATCACACAATGAAGGTCGCACAATGACGATCACACAATCACCATCACAAAACCACGATCACTCAATCACAATCACACAATCACAAACACACAGTCGCGATCACACGATCACGATCACACAATCACAGTCACACAATCACAATCACACAATCACAATCACAATCACGATCACACAGTCACGATCACACAATCACAATCACACGATCACGATCACACAATCACAATCACACAATCGTTATCACACAATCACGATCACACAATCACCATCACACAATCAAGGCCACACAATGACGATCACACAATCACCATCACACAATCACAATCACACAATCACAATCACACAATCACACTGTCACAATCCCACAATCACGATCACATAATCACGATCACACAGTCACGATCACACGATCACGATCACACAATAACAATCACACAATCACAATCACACAATCACGAGCACACAATCACGATCACACAATCACGATCACACAATCACGATCACACAATCACGATCACACAATCACGATCACACAATCACGATCACACAATCACGATCACACAATCACGATCACACAATCACGATCACACAATCACGATCATACAATCACGATCACACAATCACGATCACACAATCGCGATCACACAATCGCGATCACACAATCACGATCACACAATCACGATCACACAACCACGATCACACAATCACGATCACACAATCACGATCACACAATCACGATCACACAATCACCATCACACAACCACAATCACACAATCACACAATCACAATCACACAATCACAATCACACAATCACAATCACACAATCACAATCACACAATCACAATCACACAATCACAATCACACAATCACAATCACACAATCACAATCACACAATCACAATCACACAATCACAATCACACAATCACAATCACACAGTCGCGATCACACGATCACGATCACACGATCACGATCACACGATCACGATCACACAATCACAATCACACAATCAAGGCCACACAATGACGATCACACAATCACCATCACACAATCTCGACCACACAATCACGATCACACAATCGCGTTCACACAATAACAAACACACAGTCGCGATCACTCGATCACGATCACACAATCACGATCACACAGTCACGATCACACAATCACAATCACACAATCACGATCACACAATCACGATCACATAACCACGATCACACAATCACGATCACACAATCACCATCACACAATCACGATCACACAATCACGATCACACAATCACGATCACACAATCACCATCACACAATCACAATCACACAATCAAGGTCACAGAATGACGATCACACAATCACCATCACACAATCACGACCACACAATCACGATCACACAATCACGCTCACACAATCACGATCACACAATCACGTTCACACAATCACAAACACAGAGTCGCGATCACACGATCACGATCACACAATCACGATCACACAGTCACGATCACACAATCACGATCACACAGTCACGATCACGCAATCAGAGTCACACATTTACAATCACACAACCACAATCACACAATCACACAGTCACAATCCCACAATCACGATCACACAATCACGAGCACACAGTCACGATCACACAATCACAATCATACAATCAGAATCACACAATCACATTAACACAATCAGACAATCACACAGTCACACAATCACGATCACACAATCACGATCACACAATCACGATCACACAATCACGATCACACAATCACGATCACACAATCACGATCACACAATCACGATCACACAATCACGATCACACAATCACGATCACAAGGTCACAATCACACAATCACAATCACACAATCAAGGTCACACAATGACGATCACACAATCACCACCACACAACCACGACCACACAATCACGATCACACAATCACCATCACACAATCACGATCACACAATCACCATCACACAATCACGATCACACAATCACGATCACACAATCACGATCACACAATCACGATCACACAATCACGATCACACAATCACGATCACAAGGTCACAATCACACAATCACAATCACACAATCAAAATCACACAATCACAATCACACCATCAAGGTCACACAATGACGATCACACAATCACCATCACACAATCACGATCACACAATCACAATCACACAATCACGATCACACAATCACGATCACTCAATCACAATCACACAATCACAAACACACAGTCGCGATCACACGATCACGATCACACGACCACGATCACACAATCACAATCACACAATCAAGGCCACACAATGACGATCACACAATCACCCTCACACAATCTCGACCACACAATCACGATCACACAATCACGATCACACAATCACGTTCACACAATCACAAACACACAGTCGCGATCACTCGATCACGATCACACAATCACGATCACACGGTCACGATCACACAATCACAATCGCACAATCACGATCACACAATCACGATCACACAATCACGATCACACAATCACCATCACACAATCACGATCACACAATCACGATCACACAATCACGATCACACAATCACAATCACACAATCAAGGTCACACAATGACGATCACACAATCACCACCACACAACCACGACCACACAATCACGATCACACAATCACGCTCACGCAATCACGATCACACAATCACGACCACACAATCACGATCACAAGGTCACGATCACACAATCGCAGTCACACAATCACAATCACACAATCACACAATCACAATCACAATCACGATCACACAGTCACGAACACACCATCACGATCACACAATCAAGGTCACACAATGACGATCACACAATCACCATCACACAATCACGATCAGACAATCACAATCACACAATCACGATCACACAATCACGATCACACAATCACAATCACACAATCACAAACACACAGTCGCGATCACTCGATCACGATCACACGATCACGATCACACAATCACAATCACACAATCAAGGTCACACAATGACGATCACACCATCACCATCACACAATCACGACCACACAATCACGATCACACAATCACAATCACACAATCACAATATCACAATCGCAATCACACAATCACAATATCACAATCAGACAATCCCACAATCACACAATCACACAGTCACAATCCCACAATCACGATCACACAATCACGATCACACAATCACAATCACACAATCACAATCACACAATCGCAATCACACAATCACACTGTCACAATCCCACAATCACGATCACATAATCACGATCACACAGTCACGATCACACGATCACGATCACACAATAACAATCACACAATCACAATCACACAATCACGAGCACACAATCACGATCACACAATCACCATCACACAATCACGATCACACAATCACGATCACACAATCACAATCACACAATCACGATCACACAATCACGATCACACAACCACGACCACACAATCACGATCACACAATCACGATCATACAATCACGTTCACACAATCGCAAACACACAGTCGCGATCACACTATCACGATCACACAATCACAGTCACACAATCACAATCACACAATCACAATCACAATCACGATCACACAGTCACGAACACACCATCACGATCACACAATCAAGGTCACTCAATGACGATCACACAATCACCATCACAAAACCACGATCACTCAATCACAATCACACAATCACAAACACACTGTCGCGATCACACGATCACGATCACACAGTCACAGTCACACAATCACAATCACACAATCACAATCACAATCACGATCACACAGTCACGATCACACAATCACAATCACACGATCACGATCACACAATCACAATCACACAATCGTTATCACACAATCACGATCACACAATCACCATCACACAATCAAGGCCACACAATGGCGATCACACAATCACCATCACACAATCACAATCACACAATCACAATCACACAATCACACTGTCACAATCCCACAATCACGATCACATAATCACGATCACACAGTCACGATCACACGATCATGATCACACAACAACAAACACACAATCACAATCACACAATCACGAGCACACAATCACGATCACACAATCACGATCACACAATCACGATCACACAATCACGATCACACAATCACGATCACACAATCACGATCACACAATCACGATCACACAATCACGATCACACAATCACGATCACACAATCACGATCACACAATCACGATCACACAATCACGATCACACAATCACGATCACACAATCACGATCACACAATCACGATCACAAAACCACGATCACACAACCACGATCACACAATCACGATCACACAATCACGATCACACAATCACGATCACACAATCACAATCACACAATCACAATCACACAATCACACAATCACAATCACACAATCACAATCACACAATCACAATCACACAATCACAATCACACAATCACAATCACACAATCACAATCACACAATCACAATCACACAATCACAATCACACAATCACAATCACACAATCACAATCACACAATCACAATCACACAATCACAATCACACAATCACAATCACAATCACGATCATACAGTCACGAACACACCATCACGATCACACAATCAAGGTCACACAATGACGACCACACAATCACCATCACACAATCACGATCAGACAATCACAATCACACAATCACGATCGCACAATCACGATCACACAATCACGATCACACAATCACAATCACACAATCAAGGTCACACAATGACGATCACACAATCACCATCACAAAATCACAATCACACAATCACAATCACACAATCACACTGTCACAATTCCACAATCACGATCACATAATCACGATCACACAGTCACGATCACACGATCACGATCACACAATAACAATCACACAATCACAATCACACAATCACGAGCACACAATCACGATCACACAATCACGATCACACAATCACGATCACACAATCACGATCACACAATCACGATCACACAATCACGATCACACAATCACGATCACACAATCATGATCACACAATCACGATCACACAATCACGATCACACAATCACGATCACACAATCACGATCACACAATCACGATCACACAATCACGATCACACAATCACGATCACACAATCACGATCACACAATCACGATCACACAATCACGATCACACAACCACGATCACACAATCACGATCACACAATCACGATCACACAATCACGATCACACAATCACAATCACACAATCACAATCACACAATCACACAATCACAATCACACAATCACAATCACACAATCACAATCACACAATCACAATCACACAATCACAATCACACAATCACAATCACACAATCACAATCACACAATCACAATCACACAATCACAATCACACAATCACAATCACACAATCACAATCACACAATCACAATCACACAATCACAATCACAATCACACAATCACAATCACAATCACGATCACACAGTCAAAATCACACAATCACAATCACACAATCAAGGTCACACAATGACGATCACACAATCACCATCACACAATCTCGACCACACAATCACGATCACACAATCACGTTCACACAATCACAAACACACAGTCGCGATCACTCGATCACGATCACACAATCACGATCACACAATCACGATCACACAATCACGATCACACAATCACGATCACACAATCACGATCACACAATCACGATCACACAATCACGATCACACAATCACGATCACACAATCACGATCACACAATCACGATCACACAATCACGATCACACAATCACGATCACACAATCACGTTCACTCAATCACAAACACACAGTCGCGATCACTCGATCACGATCACACAATCAGGATCACACAGTCACTATCACACAATCACAATCACACAATCACAATATCACAATCGCAATCACACAATCACAATAACACAATCAGACAATCACACAATCACACAATCACACAATCACGATCACACAATCATGATCACACAATCACGATCACACAATCACGTTCACACAATCACAAACACACAGTCGCGATCACTCGATCACGATCACACAATCAGGATCACACAGTCACTATCACACAATCACAATCACACAATCACAATATCACAATCGCAATCACACAATCACAATAACACAATCAGACAATCACACAATCACACAATCACACAATCACACAATCACGATCACACAATCATGATCACACAATCACGATCACACAATCACGATCACACAATCACGATCACACAATCACGATCACATAACCACGATCACACAATCACGATCACACAATCACCATCACACAATCACGATCACACAATCACGATCACACAATCACGATCACACAATCACGTTCACACAATCACAAACACACAGTCGCGATCACACGATCACGATCACACAATCACGATCACACAATCACGATCACACAATCACGATCACACAATCACGATCACACAATCACGATCACACAATCACGATCACACAATCACGATCACACAATCACGATCACACAATCACGATCACACAATCACGATCACAAAACCACGATCACACAACCACGATCACACAATCACGATCACACAATCACGATCACACAATCACGATCACACAATCACAATCACACAATCACAATCACACAATCACACAATCACAATCACACAATCACAATCACACAATCACAATCACACAATCACAATCACACAATCACAATCACACAATCACAATCACACAATCACAATCACACAATCACAATCACACAATCACAATCACACAATCACAATCACACAATCACAATCACACAATCACAATCACACAATCACAATCACACAATCACAATCACACAATCACAATCACAATCACGATCATACAGTCACGAACACACCATCACGATCACACAATCAAGGTCACACAATGACGACCACACAATCACCATCACACAATCACGATCAGACAATCACAATCACACAATCACGATCGCACAATCACGATCACACAATCACGATCACACAATCACAATCACACAATCAAGGTCACACAATGACGATCACACAATCACCATCACAAAATCACAATCACACAATCACAATCACACAATCACACTGTCACAATTCCACAATCACGATCACATAATCACGATCACACAGTCACGATCACACGATCACGATCACACAATAACAATCACACAATCACAATCACACAATCACGAGCACACAATCACGATCACACAATCACGATCACACAATCACGATCACACAATCACGATCACACAATCACGATCACACAATCACGATCACACAATCACGATCACACAATCACGATCACACAATCACGATCACACAATCACGATCACACAATCACGATCACACAATCACGATCACACAATCACGATCACACAATCACGATCACACAATCACGATCACACAATCACGATCACACAATCACGATCACACAATCACGATCACACAATCACGATCACACAACCACGATCACACAATCACGATCACACAATCACGATCACACAATCACGATCACACAATCACAATCACACAATCACACAATCACAATCACACAATCACAATCACACAATCACAATCACACAATCACAATCACACAATCACAATCACACAATCACAATCACACAATCACAATCACACAATCACAATCACACAATCACAATCACACAATCACAATCACACAATCACAATCACACAATCACAATCACAATCACACAATCACAATCACAATCACGATCACACAGTCAAAATCACACAATCACAATCACACAATCAAGGTCACACAATGACGATCACACAATCACCATCACACAATCTCGACCACACAATCACGATCACACAATCACGTTCACACAATCACAAACACACAGTCGCGATCACTCGATCACGATCACACAATCACGATCACACAATCACGATCACACAATCACGATCACACAATCACGATCACACAATCACGATCACACAATCACGATCACACAATCACGATCACACAATCACGATCACACAATCACGATCACACAATCACGATCACACAATCACGATCACACAATCACGATCACACAATCACGATCACACAATCACGTTCACTCAATCACAAACACACAGTCGCGATCACTCGATCACGATCACACAATCAGGATCACACAGTCACTATCACACAATCACAATCACACAATCACAATATCACAATCGCAATCACACAATCACAATAACACAATCAGACAATCACACAATCACACAATCACACAATCACGATCACACAATCATGATCACACAATCACGATCACACAATCACGTTCACACAATCACAAACACACAGTCGCGATCACTCGATCACGATCACACAATCAGGATCACACAGTCACTATCACACAATCACAATCACACAATCACAATATCACAATCGCAATCACACAATCACAATAACACAATCAGACAATCACACAATCACACAATCACACAATCACACAATCACGATCACACAATCATGATCACACAATCACGATCACACAATCACGATCACACAATCACGATCACACAATCACGATCACATAACCACGATCACACAATCACGATCACACAATCACCATCACACAATCACGATCACACAATCACGATCACACAATCACGATCACACAATCACGTTCACACAATCACAAACACACAGTCGCGATCACACGATCACGATCACACAATCACGATAACACAGTCACGATCACACAATCACAATCACACAATCACGATCACTCAATCACCATCACACAATCACGATCACACAATCACGATCACACAATCACGTTCACACAATAACAAACACACAGTCGCGATCACTCGATCACGATCACACAATCACGATCACACAGTCACGATCACACAATCACAATCACACAATCACGATCACACAATCACGATCACATAACCACGATCACACAATCACGATCACACAATCACCATCACACAATCACGATCACACAATCACGATCACACAATCACGATCACACAATCACCATCACACAATCACAATCACACAATCAAGGTCACAGAATGACGATCACACAATCACCATCACACAATCACGACCACACAATCACGATCACACAATCAGGCTCACACAATCACGATCACACAATCACGTTCACACAATCACAAACACAGAGTCGCGATCACACGATCACGATCACACAATCACGATCACACAGTCACGATCACACAATCACGATCACACAGTCACGATCACGCAATCAGAGTCACACATTTACAATCACACAACCACAATCACACAATCACACAGTCACAATCCCACAATCACGATCACACAATCACGAGCACACAGTCACGATCACACAATCACAATCATACAATCACAATCACACAATCACATTAACACAATCAGACAATCACACAGTCACACAATCACGATCACACAATCACGATCACACAATCACGATCACACAATCACGATCACACAATCACGATCACACAATCACGATCACACAATCACGATCACACGGTCACAATCACACAATCACAATCACACAATCAAAATCACACAATCACAATCACACCATCAAGGTCACACAATGACGATCACACAATCACCATCACACAATCACGATCACACAATCACAATCACACAATCACGATCACACAATCACGATCACACAATCACGTTCACACAATCACAAACACACAGTCGCGATCACACGATCACGATCACACAATCACGATCACACAATCACGATCACACGGTCACGATCACACAATCACAATCGCACAATCACGATCACACAATCACGATCACACAATCACGATCACACAATCACCATCACACAATCACGATCACACAATCGCAGTCACACAATCACACAATCACAATCACAATCACGATCACACAGTCACGAACACACCATCACGATCACACAATCAAGGTCACACAATGACGATCACACAATCACCATCACACAATCACGATCAGACAATCACAATCACACAATCACGATCACACAATCACGATCACACAATCACAATCACACAATCACAAACACACAGTCGCGATCACACTATCACGATCACACAATCGCAGTCACACAATCACAATCACACAATCACACAATCACAATCACAATCACGATCACACAGTCAGGAACACACCATCACGATCACACAATCAAGGTCACACAATGACGATCACACAATCACCATCACACAATCACGATCAGACAATCACAATCACACAATCACGATCACACAATAACGATCACACAATCACAATCACACAATCACAAACACACAGTCGCGATCACTCGATCACGATCACACGATCACGATCACACGATCACGATCACACAATCACAATCACACAATCAAGGTCACACAATGACGATCACACCATCACCATCACACAATCACGACCACACAATCACGATCACACAATCACAATCACACAATCACAATATCACAATCGCAATCACACAATCACAATATCACAATCAGACAATCCCACAATCACACAATCACACAGTCACAATCCCACAATCACGATCACACAATCACGATCACACAATCACAATCACACAATCACAATCACACAATCGCAATCACACAATCACACTGTCACAATCCCACAATCACGATCACATAATCACGATCACACAGTCACGATCACACGATCACGATCACACAATAACAATCACACAATCACAATCACACAATCACGAGCACACAATCACGATCACACAATCACCATCACACAATCACGATCACACAATCACGATCACACAATCACAATCACACAATCACGATCACACAATCACGATCACACAACCACGACCACACAATCACTATCACACAATCACGATCATACAATCACGTTCACACAATCGCAAACACACAGTCGCGATCACACTATCACGATCACACAATCACAGTCACACAATCACAATCACACAATCACAATCACAATCACGATCACACAGTCACGAACACACCATCACGATCACACAATCAAGGTCACACAATGACGATCACACAATCACCATCACAAAACCACGATCACTCAATCACAATCACACAATCACAAACACACAGTCGCGATCACACGATCACGATCACACAGTCACAGTCACACAATCACAATCACACAATCACACTGTCACAATCCCACAATCACGATCACATAATCACGATCACACAGTCACGATCACACGATCACGATCACACAATAACAATCACACAATCACAATCACACAATCACGAGCACACAATCACGATCACACAATCACGATCACACAATCACGATCACACAATCACGATCACACAATCACAATCACAATCACGATCACACAGTCACGAACACACCATCACGATCACACAATCGAGGTCACACAATGACGACCACACAATCACCATCACACAATCACGATCAGACAATCACAATCACACAATCACGATCACACAATCACGATCACACAATCACGATCACACAATCACGATCACACAATCACAATCACACAATCAAGGTCACACAATGACGATCACACAATCACCATCACACAATCACAATCACACAATCACAATCACACAATCACACTGTCACAATCCCACAATCACGATCACATAATCACGATCACACAGTCACGATCACACGATCACGATCACACAATAACAATCACACAATCACAATCACACAATCACGATCACACAATCACGATCACACAATCACGATCACACAATCACGATCACACAATCACGATCACACAATCACGATCACACAATCACGATCACACAATCATGATCACACAATCACGATCACACAATCACGATCACACAATCACGATCACACAATCACGATCACACAATCACGATCACACAATCACGATCACACAATCACGATCACACAATCACGATCACACAACCACGATCACACAATCACGATCACACAATCACGATCACACAATCACGATCACACAATCACGATCACACAATCACAATCACAATCACACAATCACACAATCACACAATCACAATCACACAATCACAATCACACAATCACAATCACACAATCACAATCACACAATCACAATCACACAATCACAATCACACAATCACAATCACACAATCACAATCACACAATCACAATCACACAATCACAATCACACAATCACAATCACACAATCACAATCACACAATCACAATCACACAATCACAATCACACAATCACAATCACACAATCACAATCACACAATCACAATCACACAATCACAATCACACAATCACAATCACACAATCACGTTCACACAATCACAAACACACAGTCGCGATCACTCGATCACGATCACACAATCTCGATCACACAATCACGATCACTCAATCACAATCACACAATCGTTATCACACAATCACGATCACACAATGACGATCACACAATCACAATCACACAATCACAATCACACAATCAAGGTCACACAATGACGACCACACAATCACCATCACACAATCACGATCACACAATCACAATCACACAATCACGATCACACAATCACGATCACACAATCACGATCACACAAACACGATCACACGATCACAATCACACGATCACGATCACACGATCGCGATCACACGATCGCGATCACACGATCACGATCACACGATCACGATCACACAATCACAATCACACAATCAAGGTCACACAATGACGATCACACCATCACCATCACACAATCACGACCACACAATCACGATCACACAATCACGATCACACAAACACGATCACACGATCACAATCACACAACCACAAACACACAGTCGCGATCACACGATCACGATCACACGATCACGATCACACGATCACGATCACACGATCACGACCACACAATCACAATCACACAATCGTTATCACACAATCACGATCACACAATCACCATCACACATTCAAGGCCACACAATGACGATCACACAATCACGATCACACAATCACGATCACACAATCACGATCACACAATCACGATCACACAATCACGATCACACAATCACGATCACACAATCACGATCACACAATCACGATCACACAATCACGATCACACAATCACGATCACACAATCACGATCACACAATCACGATCACACAATCACGATCACACAATCACGATCACACAATCACGATCACACAATCACGATCACACAATCACGATCACACAATCACGATCACACAATCACGATCACACAATCACGTTCACACAATCACAAACACACAGT
This sequence comes from Megachile rotundata, assembly GCF_050947335.1. Classification (NCBI taxonomy): domain Eukaryota; kingdom Metazoa; phylum Arthropoda; class Insecta; order Hymenoptera; family Megachilidae; genus Megachile; species Megachile rotundata. Next base: position 2,083,196 of record NC_134993.1, read on the forward strand.
CGCGATCACTCGATCACGATCACACAATCACGATCACACAGTCACGATCACACAATCACAATCACACAATCACGATCACACAATCACGATCACATAACCACGATCACACAATCACGATCACACAATCACCATCACACAATCACGATCACACAATCACGATCACACAATCACGATCACACAATCACCATCACACAATCACAATCACACAATCAAGGTCACAGAATGACGATCACACAATCACCATCACACAATCACGACCACACAATCACGATCACACAATCACGCTCACACAATCACGATCACACAATCACGTTCACACAATCACAAACACACAGTCGCGATCCCACGATCACGATCACACAATCACGATCACACAGTCACGATCACACAATCACAATCACACAATCACGATCACTCAATCACCATCACACAATCACGATCACACAATCACGATCACACAATCACGTTCACACAATAACAAACACACAGTCGCGATCACTCGATCACGATCACACAATCACGATCACACAGTCACGATCACACAATCACAATCACACAATCACGATCACACAATCACGATCACATAACCACGATCACACAATCACGATCACACAATCACCATCACACAATCACGATCACACAATCACGATCACACAATCACGATCACACAATCACCATCACACAATCACAATCACACAATCAAGGTCACAGAATGACGATCACACAATCACCATCACACAATCACGACCACACAATCACGATCACACAATCAGGCTCACACAATCACGATCACACAATCACGTTCACACAATCACAAACACAGAGTCGCGATCACACAATCACGATCACACAATCGCAGTCACACAATCACACAATCACAATCACAATCACGATCACACAGTCACGAACACACCATCACGATCACACAATCAAGGTCACACAATGACGATCACACAATCACCATCACACAATCACGATCAGACAATCACAATCACACAATCACGATCACACAATCACGATCACACAATCACAATCACACAATCACAAACACACAGTCGCGATCACACTATCACGATCACACAATCGCAGTCACACAATCACAATCACACAATCACACAATCACAATCACAATCACGATCACACAGTCACGAACACACCATCACGATCACACAATCAAGGTCACACAATGACGATCACACAATCACCATCACACAATCACGATCAGACAATCACAATCACACAATCACGATCACACAATAACGATCACACAATCACAATCACACAATCACAAACACACAGTCGCGATCACTCGATCACGATCACACGATCACGATCACACGATCACGATCACACAATCACAATCACACAATCAAGGTCACACAATGACGATCACACCATCACCATCACACAATCACGACCACACAATCACGATCACACAATCACAATCACACAATCACAATATCACAATCGCAATCACACAATCACAATATCACAATCAGACAATCCCACAATCACACAATCACACAGTCACAATCCCACAATCACCATCACACAATCACGATCACACAATCACGATCACACAATCACGATCACACAATCACCATCACACAATCACAATCACACAATCAAGGTCACAGAATGACGATCACACAATCACCATCACACAATCACGACGACACAATCACGATCACACAATCACGCTCACACAATCACGATCACACAATCACGTTCACACAATCACAAACACACAGTCGCGATCACACGATCACGATCACACAATCACGATCACACAGTCACGATCACACAATCACAATCACACAATCACGACCACTCAATCACCATCACACAATCACGATCACACAATCACGATCACACAATCACGTTCACACAATAACAAACACACAGTCGCGATCACTCGATCACGATCACACAATCACGATCACACAGTCACGATCACACAATCACAATCACACAATCACGATCACACAATCACGATCACATAACCACGATCACACAATCACGATCACACAATCACGATCACACAATCACGATCACACAATCACGATCACACAATCACGATCACACAATCACGATCACACGGTCACAATCACACAATCACAATCACACAATCAAAATCACACAATCACAATCACACCATCAAGGTCACACAATGACGATCACACAATCACCATCACACAATCACGATCACACAATCACAATCACACAATCACGATCACACAATCACGATCACACAATCACGTTCACACAATCACAAACACACAGTCGCGATCACACGATCACGATCACACAATCACGATCACACAATCACGATCACACGGTCACGATCACACAATCACAATCGCACAATCACGATCACACAATCACGATCACACAATCACGATCACACAATCACCATCACACAATCACGATCACACAATCGCAGTCACACAATCACACAATCACAATCACAATCACGATCACACAGTCACGAACACACCATCACGATCACACAATCAAGGTCACACAATGACGATCACACAATCACCATCACACAATCACGATCAGACAATCACAATCACACAATCACGATCACACAATCACGATCACACAATCACAATCACACAATCACAAACACACAGTCGCGATCACACTATCACGATCACACAATCGCAGTCACACAATCACAATCACACAATCACACAATCACAATCACAATCACGATCACACAGTCAGGAACACACCATCACGATCACACAATCAAGGTCACACAATGACGATCACACAATCACCATCACACAATCACGATCAGACAATCACAATCACACAATCACGATCACACAATAACGATCACACAATCACAATCACACAATCACAAACACACAGTCGCGATCACTCGATCACGATCACACGATCACGATCACACGATCACGATCACACAATCACAATCACACAATCAAGGTCACACAATGACGATCACACCATCACCATCACACAATCACGACCACACAATCACGATCACACAATCACAATCACACAATCACAATATCACAATCGCAATCACACAATCACAATATCACAATCAGACAATCCCACAATCACACAATCACACAGTCACAATCCCACAATCACGATCACACAATCACGATCACACAATCACAATCACACAATCACAATCACACAATCGCAATCACACAATCACACTGTCACAATCCCACAATCACGATCACATAAACACGATCACACAGTCACGATCACACGATCACGATCACACAATAACAATCACACAATCACAATCACACAATCACAATCACACAATCACAATCACACAATCACAATCACACAATCACAATCACACAATCACAATCACACGATCACAATCACACAATCACAATCACACAATCACAATCACACAATCACAATCACACAATCACAATCACACAATCACAATCACACAATCACAATCACACAATCACAATCACACAATCACAATCACACAATCACAATCACACAATCACAATCACACAATCACAATCACACAATCACAATCACACAATCACAATCACACAATCACAATCACAATCACGATCACACAGTCAAAATCACACAATCACAATCACACAATCAAGGTCACACAATGACGATCACACAATCACCATCACACAATCTCGACCACACAATCACGATCACACAATCACGTTCACACAATCACAAACACACAGTCGCGATCACTCGATCACGATCACACAATCTCGATCACACAATCACGATCACTCAATCACAATCACACAATCGTTATCACACAATCACGATCACACAATGACGATCACACAATCACAATCACACAATCACAATCACACAATCAAGGTCACACAATGACGATCACACAATCACCATCACACAATCACGATCACACAATCACAATCACACAATCACGATCACACAATCACGATCACACAATCACGATCACACAAACACGATCACACGATCACAATCACACGATCACGATCACACGATCGCGATCACACGATCGCGATCACACGATCACGATCACACGATCACGATCACACAATCACAATCACACAATCAAGGTCACACAATGACGATCACACCATCACCATCACACAATCACGACCACACAATCACGATCACACAATCACGATCACACAAACACGATCACACGATCACAATCACACAACCACAAACACACAGTCGCGATCACACGATCACGATCACACGATCACGATCACACGATCACGATCACACGATCACGACCACACAATCACAATCACACAATCGTTATCACACAATCACGATCACACAATCACCATCACACAATCAAGGCCACACAATGACGATCACACAATCACGATCACACAATCACGATCACACAATCACGATCACACAATCACGATCACACAATCACGATCACACAATCACGATCACACAATCACGATCACACAATCACGATCACACAATCACGATCACACAATCACGATCACACAATCACGATCACACAATCACGATCACACAATCACGATCACACAATCACGATCACACAATCACGATCACACAATCACGATCACACAATCACGATCACACAATCACGATCACACAATCACGATCACACAATCACGTTCACACAATCACAAACACACAGTCGCGATCACTCGATCACGATCACACAATCACGATCACACAGTCACGATCACACAATCACAATCACACAATCACGATCACACAATCACGATCACATAACCACGATCACACAATCACGATCACACAATCACCATCACACAATCACGATCACACAATCACGATCACACAATCACGATCACACAATCACCATCACACAATCACAATCACACAATCAAGGTCACAGAATGACGATCACACAATCACCATCACACAATCACGACCACACAATCACGATCACACAATCACGCTCACACAATCACGATCACACAATCACGTTCACACAATCACAAACACACAGTCGCGATCCCACGATCACGATCACACAATCACGATCACACAGTCACGATCACACAATCACAATCACACAATCACGATCACTCAATCACCATCACACAATCACGATCACACAATCACGATCACACAATCACGTTCACACAATAACAAACACACAGTCGCGATCACTCGATCACGATCACACAATCACGATCACACAGTCACGATCACACAATCACAATCACACAATCACGATCACACAATCACGATCACATAACCACGATCACACAATCACGATCACACAATCACCATCACACAATCACGATCACACAATCACGATCACACAATCACGATCACACAATCACCATCACACAATCACAATCACACAATCAAGGTCACAGAATGACGATCACACAATCACCATCACACAATCACGACCACACAATCACGATCACACAATCAGGCTCACACAATCACGATCACACAATCACGTTCACACAATCACAAACACAGAGTCGCGATCACACAATCACGATCACACAATCGCAGTCACACAATCACACAATCACAATCACAATCACGATCACACAGTCACGAACACACCATCACGATCACACAATCAAGGTCACACAATGACGATCACACAATCACCATCACACAATCACGATCAGACAATCACAATCACACAATCACGATCACACAATCACGATCACACAATCACAATCACACAATCACAAACACACAGTCGCGATCACACTATCACGATCACACAATCGCAGTCACACAATCACAATCACACAATCACACAATCACAATCACAATCACGATCACACAGTCACGAACACACCATCACGATCACACAATCAAGGTCACACAATGACGATCACACAATCACCATCACACAATCACGATCAGACAATCACAATCACACAATCACGATCACACAATAACGATCACACAATCACAATCACACAATCACAAACACACAGTCGCGATCACTCGATCACGATCACACGATCACGATCACACGATCACGATCACACAATCACAATCACACAATCAAGGTCACACAATGACGATCACACCATCACCATCACACAATCACGACCACACAATCACGATCACACAATCACAATCACACAATCACAATATCACAATCGCAATCACACAATCACAATATCACAATCAGACAATCCCACAATCACACAATCACACAGTCACAATCCCACAATCACCATCACACAATCACGATCACACAATCACGATCACACAATCACGATCACACAATCACCATCACACAATCACAATCACACAATCAAGGTCACAGAATGACGATCACACAATCACCATCACACAATCACGACCACACAATCACGATCACACAATCACGCTCACACAATCACGATCACACAATCACGTTCACACAATCACAAACACACAGTCGCGATCACACGATCACGATCACACAATCACGATCACACAGTCACGATCACACAATCACAATCACACAATCACGACCACTCAATCACCATCACACAATCACGATCACACAATCACGATCACACAATCACGTTCACACAATAACAAACACACAGTCGCGATCACTCGATCACGATCACACAATCACGATCACACAGTCACGATCACACAATCACAATCACACAATCACGATCACACAATCACGATCACATAACCACGATCACACAATCACGATCACACAATCACGATCACACAATCACGATCACACAATCACGATCACACAATCACGATCACACAATCACGATCACACGGTCACAATCACACAATCACAATCACACAATCAAAATCACACAATCACAATCACACCATCAAGGTCACACAATGACGATCACACAATCACCATCACACAATCACGATCACACAATCACAATCACACAATCACGATCACACAATCACGATCACACAATCACGTTCACACAATCACAAACACACAGTCGCGATCACACGATCACGATCACACAATCACGATCACACAATCACGATCACACGGTCACGATCACACAATCACAATCGCACAATCACGATCACACAATCACGATCACACAATCACGATCACACAATCACCATCACACAATCACGATCACACAATCGCAGTCACACAATCACACAATCACAATCACAATCACGATCACACAGTCACGAACACACCATCACGATCACACAATCAAGGTCACACAATGACGATCACACAATCACCATCACACAATCACGATCAGACAATCACAATCACACAATCACGATCACACAATCACGATCACACAATCACAATCACACAATCACAAACACACAGTCGCGATCACACTATCACGATCACACAATCGCAGTCACACAATCACAATCACACAATCACACAATCACAATCACAATCACGATCACACAGTCAGGAACACACCATCACGATCACACAATCAAGGTCACACAATGACGATCACACAATCACCATCACACAATCACGATCAGACAATCACAATCACACAATCACGATCACACAATAACGATCACACAATCACAATCACACAATCACAAACACACAGTCGCGATCACTCGATCACGATCACACGATCACGATCACACGATCACGATCACACAATCACAATCACACAATCAAGGTCACACAATGACGATCACACCATCACCATCACACAATCACGACCACACAATCACGATCACACAATCACAATCACACAATCACAATATCACAATCGCAATCACACAATCACAATATCACAATCAGACAATCCCACAATCACACAATCACACAGTCACAATCCCACAATCACGATCACACAATCACGATCACACAATCACAATCACACAATCACAATCACACAATCGCAATCACACAATCACACTGTCACAATCCCACAATCACGATCACATAATCACGATCACACAGTCACGATCACACGATCACGATCACACAATAACAATCACACAATCACAATCACACAATCACAATCACACAATCACAATCACACAATCACAATCACACGATCACAATCACACAATCACAATCACACAATCACAATCACACAATCACAATCACACAATCACAATCACACAATCACAATCACACAATCACAATCACACAATCACAATCACACAATCACAATCACACAATCACAATCACACAATCACAATCACACAATCACAATCACACAATCACAATCACACAATCACAATCACAATCACGATCACACAGTCAAAATCACACAATCACAATCACACAATCAAGGTCACACAATGACGATCACACAATCACCATCACACAATCTCGACCACACAATCACGATCACACAATCACGTTCACACAATCACAAACACACAGTCGCGATCACTCGATCACGATCACACAATCTCGATCACACAATCACGATCACTCAATCACAATCACACAATCGTTATCACACAATCACGATCACACAATGACGATCACACAATCACAATCACACAATCACAATCACACAATCAAGGTCACACAATGACGATCACACAATCACCATCACACAATCACGATCACACAATCACAATCACACAATCACGATCACACAATCACGATCACACAATCACGATCACACAAACACGATCACACGATCACAATCACACGATCACGATCACACGATCGCGATCACACGATCGCGATCACACGATCACGATCACACGATCACGATCACACAATCACAATCACACAATCAAGGTCACACAATGACGATCACACCATCACCATCACACAATCACGACCACACAATCACGATCACACAATCACGATCACACAAACACGATCACACGATCACAATCACACAACCACAAACACACAGTCGCGATCACACGATCACGATCACACGATCACGATCACACGATCACGATCACACGATCACGACCACACAATCGCAGTCAGACAATCACACAATCACAATCACAATCACGATCACACAGTCACGAACACACCATCACGATCACACAATCAAGGTCACACAATGACGATCACACAATCACCATCACACAATCACGATCAGACAATCACAATCACACAATCACGATCACACAATCACGATCACACAATCACAGTCACACAATCACAAACACACAGTCGCGATCACACTATCACGATCACACAATCGCAGTCACACAATCACAATCACACAATCACACAATCACAATCACAATCACGATCACACAGTCACGAACACACCATCACGATCACACAATCAAGGTCACACAATGACGATCACACAATCACCATCACACAATCACGATCAGACAATCACAATCACACAATCACGATCACACAATAACGATCACACAATCACAATCACACAATCACAAACACACAGTCGCGATCACTCGATCACGATCACACGATCACGATCACACGATCACGATCACACAATCACAATCACACAATCAAGGTCACACAATGACGATCACACCATCACCATCACACAATCACGACCACACAATCACGATCACACAATCACAATCACACAATCACAATATCACAATCGCAATCACACAATCACAATATCACAATCAGACAATCCCACAATCACACAATCACACAGTCACAATCCCACAATCACCATCACACAATCACGATCACACAATCACGATCACACAATCACGATCACACAATCACCATCACACAATCACAATCACACAATCAAGGTCACAGAATGACGATCACACAATCACCATCACACAATCACGACCACACAATCACGATCACACAATCACGCTCACACAATCACGATCACACAATCACGTTCACACAATCACAAACACACAGTCGCGATCACACGATCACGATCACACAATCACGATCACACAGTCACGATCACACAATCACAATCACACAATCACGATCACTCAATCACCATCACACAATCACGATCACACAATCACGATCACACAATCACGTTCACACAATAACAAACACACAGTCGCGATCACTCGATCACGATCACACAATCACGATCACACAGTCACGATCACACAATCACAATCACACAATCACGATCACACAATCACGATCACATAACCACGATCACACAATCACGATCACACAATCACCATCACACAATCACGATCACACAATCACGATCACACAATCACGATCACACAATCACCATCACACAATCACAATTACACAATCAAGGTCACAGAATGACGATCACACAATCACCATCACACAATCACGACCACACAATCACGATCACACAATCAGGCTCACACAATCACGATCACACAATCACGTTCACACAATCACAAACACAGAGTCGCGATCACACAATCACGATCACACAATCGCAGTCACACAATCACACAATCACAATCACAATCACGATCACACAGTCACGAACACACCATCACGATCACACAATCAAGGTCACACAATGACGATCACACAATCACCATCACACAATCACGATCAGACAATCACAATCACACAATCACGATCACACAATCACGATCACACAATCACAATCACACAATCACAAACACACAGTCGCGATTACACTATCACGATCACACAATCGCAGTCACACAATCACAATCACACAATCACACAATCACAATCACAATCACGATCACACAGTCACGAACACACCATCACGATCACACAATCAAGGTCACACAATGACGATCACACAATCACCATCACACAATCACGATCAGACAATCACAATCACACAATCACGATCACACAATAACGATCACACAATCACAATCACACAATCACAAACACACAGTCGCGATCACTCGATCACGATCACACGATCACGATCACACGATCACGATCACACAATCACAATCACACAATCAAGGTCACACAATGACGATCACACCATCACCATCACACAATCACGACCACACAATCACGATCACACAATCACAATCACACAATCACAATATCACAATCGCAATCACACAATCACAATATCACAATCAGACAATCCCACAATCACACAATCACACAGTCACAATCCCACAATCACGATCACACAATCACGATCACACAATCACAATCACACAATCACAATCACACAATCGCAATCACACAATCACACTGTCACAATCCCACAATCACGATCACATAATCACGATCACACAGTCACGATCACACGATCACGATCACACAATAACAATCACACAATCACAATCACACAATCACGAGCACACAATCACGATCACACAATCACCATCACACAATCACGATCACACAATCACGATCACACAATCACAATCACACAATCACGATCACACAATCACGATCACACAACCACGACCACACAATCACTATCACACAATCACGATCATACAATCACGTTCACACAATCGCAAACACACAGTCGCGATCACACTATCACGATCACACAATCACAGTCACACAATCACAATCACACAATCACAATCACAATCACGATCACACAGTCACGAACACACCATCACGATCACACAATCAAGGTCACACAATGACGATCACACAATCACCATCACAAAACCACGATCACTCAATCACAATCACACAATCACAAACACACAGTCGCGATCACACGATCACGATCACACAGTCACAGTCACACAATCACAATCACACAATCACACTGTCACAATCCCACAATCACGATCACATAATCACGATCACACAGTCACGATCACACGATCACGATCACACAATAACAATCACACAATCACAATCACACAATCACGAGCACACAATCACGATCACACAATCACGATCACACAATCACGATCACACAATCACGATCACACAATCACAATCACAATCACGATCACACAGTCACGAACACACCATCACGATCACACAATCAAGGTCACACAATGACGACCACACAATCACCATCACACAATCACGATCAGACAATCACAATCACACAATCACGATCACACAATCACGATCACACAATCACGATCACACAATCACGATCACACAATCACGATCACACAATCACGATCACACAATCACGATCACACAATCACGATCACACAATCACGATCACACAATCACGATCACACAATCACGATCACACAATCACGATCACACAATCACGATCACACAATCACGATCACACAATCACGATCACACAATCACGTTCGCACAATCACAAACACACAGTCGCGATCACTCGATCACGATCACACAATCACGATCACACAATCACGATCACACAATCACAATCACACAATCACAATATCACAATCGCAATCACACAATCACAATATCACAATCAGACAATCACACAATCACACAATCACAGAATCACACAATCACACAATCACGCTCACACTATCACGATCACACAATCAGGATCACACAATTACGATCACACAATCACGATCACACAATCACGATCACACAATCACGATCACACAATCACCATCACACAATCACCATCACACAATCACAATCACACAATCAAGGTCACACAATGACGATCACACAATCACCATCACACAATCACGACCACTCAATCACGATCACACAATCACGATCACACAATCACGATCACACAATCACGTTCACACAATCACAAACACAGAGTCGCGATCACACAATCACGATCACACAATCACGATCACACAATCACAATCACACAATCAAGGTCACACAATGACGATCACACAATCACCATCACACAATCACGATCACACAATCACGATCACACAATCACGATCACACAATCACAAACACACAGTCGCGATCACACAGTCACGATCACACCATCACGATCACACGATCACACAATCACAATCACACAATGACGATCACACCATCACCATCACACAATCACGACCACACAATCACGATCACACAATCACGATCACACAACCACGATCACACAAACACGATCACACGATCACAATCACACAACCACAAACACACAGTCGCGATCACACGATCACGATCACACGATCACGATCACACGATCACGATCACACGATCACGACCACACAATCACAATCACACAATCGTTATCACACAATCACGATCACACAATCACCATCACACAATCAAGGCCACACAATGACGATCACACAATCACCATCACACAATCACGATCACACAATCACGATCACACAATCACGATCACACAATCACGATCACACAATCACGATCACACAATCACGATCACACAATCACGATCACACAATCACGATCACACAATCACGATCACACAATCAGGATCACACAGTCACTATCACACAATCACAATCACACAATCACAATATCACAATCGCAATCACACAATCACAATAACACAATCAGACAATCACACAATCACACAATCACACAATCACGATCACACAATCATGATCACACAATCACGATAACACAATCACGATCACACAATCACGATCACACAATCACGTTCACACAATCACAAACACACAGTCGCGATCACTCGATCACGATCACACAATCACGATCACACAATCACGATCACACAATCACAATCACACAATCACAATATCACAATCGCAATCACACAATCACAATATCACAATCAGACAATCACACAATCACACAATCACAGAATCACACAATCACACAATCACGCTCACACTATCACGATCACACAATCACGATCACACAATCACGATCACACAATCACGATCACACAATCACGATCACACAATCACGATCACACAATCACGATCACACAATCACGGTCACACAATCACCATCACACAATCACCATCACACAATCACAATCACACAATCAAGGTCACACAATGACGATCACACAATCACCATCACACAATCGCGACCACTCAATCACGATCACACAATCACGATCACACAATCACGATCACACAATCACGTTCACACAATCACAAACACAGAGTCGCGATCACACAATCACGATCACACAATCACGATCACACAATCACGATCACACAATCACAATCACACAATCAAGGTCACACAATGACGGTCACACAATCACCATCACACAATCACGATCACACAATCACGATCACACAATCACGATCACACAATCACAAACACACAGTCGCGATCACACGATCACGCTCACACAATCACGATCACACAGTCACGATCACAAAATCACAATCACACAATCACGATCACACAATCACAATCACAATCACGATCACACAGTCACGATCACACCATCACGATCACACGATCACCATCACACAATCACGACCACACAATCACAATCACACAATGACGATCACACCATCACCATCACACAATCACGACCACACAATCACGATCACACAATCACGATCACACAATCACCATCACACAATCACCATCACACAATCACAATCACACAATCAAGGTCACACAATGACGATCACACAATCACCATCACACAATCACGACCACTCAATCACGATCACACAATCACGATCACACAATCACGATCACACAATCACGATCACACAATCACGTTCACACAATCACAAACACAGAGTCGCGATCACACAATCACGATCACACAATCACGATCACACAATCACAATCACACAACCAAGGTCACACAATGACGATCACACAATCACCATCACACAATCACGATCACACAATCACGATCACACAATCACGATCACACAATCACAAACACACAGTCGCGATCACACAGTCACGATCACACCATCACGATCACACGATCACACAATCACAATCACACAATGACGATCACACCATCACCATCACACAATCACGACCACACAATCACGATCACACAATCACGATCACACAACCACGATCACACAAACACGATCACACGATCACAATCACACAACCACAAACACACAGTCGCGATCACACGATCACGATCACACGATCACGATCACACGATCACGATCACACGATCACGATCACACGATCACGACCACACAATCACAATCACACAATCGTTATCACACAATCACGATCACACAATCACCATCACACAATCAAGGCCACACAATGACGATCACACAATCACCATCACACAATCACGATCACACAATCACGATCACACAATCACGATCACACTATCACGATCACACAATCACGATCACACAATCACGATCACACAATCACGATCACACAATCACGATCACACAATCACGATCACACAATCACGATCACACAATCACGATCACACAATCACGATCACACAATCAGGATCACACAGTCACTATCACACAATCACAATCACACAATCACAATATCACAATCGCAATCACACAATCACAATAACACAATCAGACAATCACACAATCACACAATCACACAATCACGATCACACAATCATGATCACACAATCACGATCACACAATCACGATCACACAATCACGATCACACAATCACGTTCACACAATCACAAACACACAGTCGCGATCACTCGATCACGATCACACAATCACGATCACACAATCACGATCACACAATCACAATCACACAATCACAATATCACAATCGCAATCACACAATCACAATATCACAATCAGACAATCACACAATCACACAATCACAGAATCACACAATCACACAATCACGCTCACACTATCACGATCACACAATCACGATCACACAATCACGATCACACAATCACAAACACACAGTCGCGATCACACGATCACGATCACACAATCACGATCACACAGTCACGATCACAAAATCACAATCACACAATCACGATCACACAATCACAATCACAATCACGATCACACAGTCACGATCACACCATCACGATCACACGATCACCATCACACAATCACGACCACACAATCACAATCACACAATGACGATCACACCATCACCATCACACAATCACGACCACACAATCACGATCACACAATCACGATCACACAATCACGTTCACACAATCACAAACACACAGTCGCGATCACTCGATCACGATCACACAATCATGATCACACAGTCACGATCACACAATCACAATCACACAATCACAATGTCACAATCGCAATCACACAATCACAATAACACAATCAGACAATCACACAATCACACAATCACACAATCACGATCACACAATCATGATCACACAATCACGATCACACAATCACGATCACACAATCACGATCACACAATCACGATCACACAATCACGATCACACAATCACCATCACACAATCACGATCACTCAATCACAATCACACAATCACAAACACACAGTCGCGATCACACGATCACGATCACACGATCACGATCACACAATCACAATCACACAATCAACGCCACACAATGACGATCACACAATCACCATCACACAATCTCGACCACACAATCACGATCACACAATCACGATCACACAATCACGTTCACACAATCACAAACACACAGTCCCGACCACTCGATCACGATCACACAATCACGATCACACAGTCACGATCACACAATCACCATCACACAATCACAATCACACAATCACGATCACACAATCACGATCACACAATCACGATCACACAATCACGATCACACAATCACAGTCACACAATCACAATCACACAATCACAATCACAATCACGATCACACAGTTACGATCACACAATCACGATCACACGATCACGATCACACAATCACAATCACACAATCGTTATCACACAATCACGATCACACAATCACCATCACACAATCAAGGCCACACAATGACGATCACACAATCACCATCACACAATCTCGACCACACAGTCACGATCACACAATCACGATCACACAATCACCTTCACACAATAACAAACACACAGTCGCGATCACTCGATCACGATCACACAATCACGATCACACAGTCACGATCACACAATCACAATCACACAATCGTTATCACACAATCACGATCACACAATCACCATCACACAATCAAGGCCACACAATGACGATCACACAATCACCATCACACAATCTCGACCACACAATCACGATCACACAATCACGATCACACAATCACGATCACACAATCACGATCACACAATCACGTTCACACAATCACAAACACACAGCCGCGATCACTCGATCACGATCACACAATCACGATCACACAGTCACGATCACACAATCACCATCACACAATCACAATCACACAATCACAGACACACAGTCGCGATCACTCGATCACGATCACACGATCACGATCACACAATCACAATCACACAATCAAGGTCACACAATGACGATCACACCATCACCATCACACAATCACGACCACACAATCACGATCACACAATCAAATTCACACAATCACAATATCACAATCGCAATTACACAATCACAATATCACAATCAGACAATCCCACAATCACACAATCACACAGTCACAATCCCACAATCACGATCACACAATCACGATCACACAATCACAATCACACAATCACAATCACACAATCACACTGTCACAATCCCACAATCACGATCACATAATCACGATCACACAGTCACGATCACACGATCACGATCACACAATAACAATCACACAATCACAATCACACAATCACGATCACACAATCACGATCACACAACCACGACCACACAATCACGATCACACAATCACGATCACACAACCACGACCACACAATCACGATCACACAATCACGATCATACAATCACGTTCACACAATCGCAAACACACAGTCGCGATCACACTATCACGATCACACAATCACAGTCACACAATCACAATCACACAATCACAATCACAATCACGATCACACAGTCACGAACACACCATCACGATCACACAATCAAGGTCACACAATGACGATCACACAATCACCATCACAAAACCACGATCACTCAATCATAATCACACAATCACAAACACACAGTCGCGATCACACGATCACGATCACACAATCACAGTCACACAATCACAATCACACAATCACAATCACAATCACGATCACACAGTCACGATCACACAATCACAATCACACGATCACGATCACACAATCACGATCACACAATCACGATCACACAATCACGATCACACAATCACGATCACACAATCACGATCACACAATCACGATCACACAATCACGATCACACAATCACGATCACACAATCACAATCACACAATCACACAATCACACAATCACACAATCACAATCACACAATCACAATCACACAATCACAATCACACAATCACAATCACACAATCACAATCACACAATCACAATCACACAATCACAATCACACAATCACAATCACACAATCACAATCACACAATCACAATCACACAATCACAATCACGCAATCACAATCACACAATCACAATCACACAATCACAATCACAATCACAATCACGATCACACAGTCACGAACACACCATCACGATCACACAATCAAGGTCACACAATGACGATCACACAATCACCATCACACAATCACGATCAGACAATCACAATCACACAATCACGATCACACAATCACGATCACACAATCACAATCACACAATCAAGGTCACACAATGACGATCACACAATCACCATCACACAATCACAATCACACAATCACAATCACACAATCACAATCACACAATCACACTGTCACAATCCCACAATCACGATCACATAATCACGATCACACAGTCACGATCACACGATCACGATCACACAATTACAATCACACAATCACAATCACACAATCACGAGCACACAATCACGATCACACAATCACGATCACACAATCACGATCACACAATCACGATCACACAATCACGATCACACAATCACGATCACACAATCACGATCACACAATCACGATCACACAATCACGATCACACAATCACGATCACACAATCACGATCACACAATCACGATCACACAATCACGATCACACAACCACGATCACACAATCACGATCACACAATCACGATCACACAATCACGATCACACAATCACGATCACACAATCACGATCACACAATCACGATCACACAATCACGATCACACAATCACGATCACACAATCACGATCACACAACCACGATCACACAATCACGATCACACAATCACGATCACACAATCACGATCACACAATCACGATCACACAATCATAATCACACAATCACAATCACACAATCACACAATCACAATCGCACAATCACAATCGCACAATCACAATCGCACAATCACAATCGCACAATCACAATCGCACAATCACAATCGCACAATCACAATCGCACAATCACAATCGCACAATCACAATCGCACAATCACAATCGCACAATCACAATCGCACAATCACAATCGCACAATCACAATCGCACAATCACAATCGCACAATCACAATCACACAATCACAATCACACAATCACAATCACACAATCACAATCACACAATCACAATCACACAATCACAATCACACAATCACAATCACAATCACGATCACACAGTCAAAATCACACAATCACAATCACACAATCAAGGTCACACAATGACGATCACACAATCACCATCACACAATCTCGACCACACAATCACGATCACACAATCACGTTCACACAATCACAAACACACAGTCGCGATCACTCGATCACGATCACACAATCACGATCACACAATCACGATCACTCAATCACAATCACACAATCGTTATCACACAATCACGATCACACAATCACGATCACACAATCACGATCACACAATCACAATCACACAATCACAATCACACAATCAAGGTCACACAATGACGATCACACAATCACCATCACACAATCACGATCACACAATCACAATCACACAATCACGATCACACAATCACGATCACACAATCGCGATCACACAAACACGATCACACGATCACAATCACACAATCACAAACACACAGTCGCGATCACACGATCACGATCACACGATCACGATCACACGATCGCGATCACACGATCGCGATCACACGATCACGATCACACGATCACGATCACACAATCACAATCACACAATCAAGGTCACACAATGACGATCACACCATCACCATCACACAATCACGACCACACAATCACGATCACACAATCACGATCACACAAACACGATCACACCATCACAATCTCACAATCACAAACACACAGTCGCGATCACACGATCACGATCACACGACCACGATCACACGATCACGATCACACGATCACGATCACACGATCACGATCACACAATCACAATCACACAATCGTTATCACACAATCACGATCACACAATCACCATCACACAATCAAGGCCACACAATGACGATCACATAATCACCATCACACAATCACGATCACACAATCACGATCACACAATCACGATCACACAACCACGATCACACAATCACGATCACACAATCACGATCACACAATCACGATCACACAATCACGATCACACAATCACGATCACACAATCACGATCACACAATCACGATCACACAATCACGATCACACAATCACGATCACACAATCACGATCACACAATCACGTTCACACAATCACAAACACACAGTCGCGATCACTCGATCACGATCACACAATCAGGA
The DNA here is from genome assembly GCF_050947335.1 of Megachile rotundata. Taxonomy (NCBI): domain Eukaryota; kingdom Metazoa; phylum Arthropoda; class Insecta; order Hymenoptera; family Megachilidae; genus Megachile; species Megachile rotundata. The sequence goes on from NC_134993.1 coordinate 2,103,711, forward strand.
TCACACAGTCACTATCACACAATCACAATCACACAATCACAATATCACAATCGCAATCACACAATCACAATAACACAATCAGACAATCACACAATCACACAATCACACAATCACGATCACACAATCATGATCACACAATCACGATCACACAATCACGTTCACACAATCACGCTCACACAATCACAAACACAGAGTCGCGATCACACGATCACGATCACACAATCACGATCACACAGTCACGATCACACAATCACGATCACACAGTCACGATCACACAATCAGAGTCACACATTTACAATCACACAACCACAATCACACAATCACACAGTCACAATCCCACAATCACGATCACACAATCACGAGCACACAGTCACGATCACACAATCACAATCATACAATCACAATCACACAATCACATTAACACAATCAGACAATCACACAGTCACACAATCACGATCACACAATCACGATCACACAATCACGATCACACAATCACGATCACACAATCACGATCACACGGTCACAATCACACAATCACAATCACACAATCAAAATCACACAATCACAATCACACCATCAAGGTCACACAATGACGATCACACAGTCACCATCACACAATCACGATCACACAATCACAATCACACAATCACGATCACACAATCACGATCACTCAATCACAATCACACAATCACAAACACACAGTCGCGATCACACGATCACGATCACACGACCACGATCACACGATCACGATCACACAATCACAATCACACAATCAAGGCCACACAATGACGATCACACAATCACCATCACACAATCTCGACCACACAATCACGATCACACAATCACGATCACACAATCACGTTCACACAATCACAAACACACAGTCGCGATCACTCGATCACGATCACACAATCACGATCACACAGTCACGATCACACAATCACAATCGCACAATCACGATCACACAATCACGATCACACAATCACCATCACACAATCACGATCACACAATCACGATCACACAATCACGATCACACAATCACGATCACACAATCATATCACACAATCAAGGTCACACAATGACGATCACACAATCACCATCACACAACCACGACCACACAATCACGATCACACAATCACGCTCACGCAATCACGATCACACAATCACGACCACACAATCACGATCACACAATCACGATCACACAATCACAAACACACAGTCGCGATCACACTATCACGATCACACAATCACAGTCACACAATCACAATCACACAATCACACAATCACAATCACAATCACGATCACACAGTCACGAACACACCATCACGATCACACAATCAAGGTCACACAATGACGATCACACAATCACCATCACACAATCACGATCAGACAATCACAATCACACAATCACGATCACACAATCACGATCACACAATCACAATCACACAATCACAAACACACAGTCGCGATCACTCGATCACGATCACACGATCTCGATCACACAATCACAATCACACAATCAAGGTCACACAATGACGATCACACCATCACCATCACACAATCACGACCACACAATCACGATCACACAATCACAATCACACAATCACAATATCACAATCGCAATCATACAATCACAATATCACAATCAGACAATCCCACAATCACACAATCACACAGTCACAATCCCACAATCACGATCACACAATCACGATCACACAATCACAATCACACAATCACAATCACACAATCACAATCACACAATCACAATCACACAATCACACTGTCACAATCCCACAATCACGATCACATAATCACGATCACACAGTCACGATCACACGATCACGATCACACAATAACAAACACACAATCACAATCACACAATCACGAGCACACAATCACGATCACACAATCACCATCACACAATCACAATCACACAATCACGATCACACAATCGCGATCACACAACCACGACCACACAATAACGATCACACAATCACGATCATACAATCACGTTCACACAATCGCAAACACACAGTCGCGATCACACTATCACGATCACACAATCACAGTCACACAATCACAATCACACAATCACAATCACAATCACGATCACACAGTCACGAACACACCATCACGATCACACAATCAAGGTCACACAATGACGATCACACAATCACCATCACAAAACCACGATCACTCAATCACAATCACACAATCACAAACACACAGTCGCGATCACACGATCACGATCACACAATCACAGTCACACAATCACAATCACACAATCACAATCACAATCACGATCACACAGTCACGATCACACAATCACAATCACACGATCACGATCACACAATCACGATCACACAATCACGATCACACAATCACGATCACACAATCACGATCACACAATCACGATCACACAATCACGATCACACAATCACGATCACACAATCACGATCACACAATCACGATCACACAATCACAATCACACAATCACACAATCACAATCACACAATCACAATCACACAATCACAATCACACAATCACAACCACACAATCACAATCACACAATCACAATCACACAATCACAATCACACAATCACAATCACACAATCACAATCACACAATCACAATCACACAATCACAATCACACAATCGCAATCACAATCACGATCACACAGTCACGAACACACCATCACCATCACACAATCAAGGTCACACAATGACGATCACACAATCACCATCACACAATCACGATCAGACAATCACAATCACACAATCACGATCACACAATCACGATCACACAATCACAATCACACAATCAAGGTCACACAATGACGATCACACAATCACCACCACACAATCACAATCACACAATCACAATCACACAATCACACTGTCACAATCCCACAATCACGATCACATAATCACGATCACACAGTCACGATCACACGATCACGATCACACAATAACAATCACACAATCACAATCACACAATCACGAGCACACAATCACGATCACACAATCACGATCACACAATCACGATCACACAATCACGATCACACAATCACGATCACACAGTCACGATCACACAATCACGATCACACAATCACGATCACACAATCACGATCACACAATCACGATCACACAATCACGATCACACAATCACGATCACACAATCACGATCACACAATCACGATCACACAACCACGATCACACAATCACGATCACACAATCACGATCACACAATCACGATCACACAATCATAATCACACAATCACAATCACACAATCACACAATCACAATCGCACAATCACAATCGCACAATCACAATCGCACAATCACAATCACACAATCACAATCACACAATCACAATCACACAATCACAATCACACAATCACAATCACACAATCACAATCACACAATCACAATCACACAATCACAATCACACAATCACAATCACACAATCACAATCACACAATCACAATCACACAATCACAATCACACAATCACAATCACACAATCACAATCACAATCACGATCACACAGTCAAAATCACACAATCACAATCACACAATCAAGGTCACACAATGACGATCACACAATCACCATCACACAATCTCGACCACACAATCACGATCACACAATCACGTTCACACAATCACAAACACACAGTCGCGATCACTCGATCACGATCACACAATCACGATCACACAATCACGATCACTCAATCACAATCACACAATCGTTATCACACAATCACGATCACACAATCACGATCACACAATCACAATCACACAATCACAATCACACAATCAAGGTCACACAATGACGATCACACAATCACCATCACACAATCACGATCACACAATCACAATCACACAATCACGATCACACAATCACGATCACACAATCGCGATCACACAAACACGATCACACGATCACAATCACACAATCACAAACACACAGTCGCGATCACACGATCACGATCACACGATCACGATCACACGATCGCGATGACACGATCGCGATCACACGATCACGATCACACGATCACGATCACACAATCACAATCACACAATCAAGGTCACACAATGACGATCACACCATCACCATCACACAATCACGATCACACAATCACGATCACACAATCACGATCACACAATCACGATCACACAATCACGATCACACAATCACGATCACACAATCACGATCACACAATCACGATCACACAATCACGATCACACAATCACGATCACACAATCACGTTCACACAATCACAAACACACAGTCGCGATCACTCGATCACGATCACACAATCAGGATCACACAGTCACTATCACACAATCACAATCACACAATCACAATATCACAATCGCAATCACACAATCACAATAACACAATCAGACAATCACACAATCACACAATCACACAATCACGATCACACAATCATGATCACACAATCACGATCACACAATCACGTTCACACAATCACAAACACACAGTCGCGATCACTCGATCACGATCACACAATCAGGATCACACAGTCACTATCACACAATCACAATCACACAATCACAATATCACAATCGCAATCACACAATCACAATAACACAATCAGACAATCACACAATCACACAATCACACAATCACGATCACACAATCATGATCACACAATCACGATCACACAATCACGATCACACAATCACGATCACACAATCACGTTCACACAATCACAAACACACAGTCGCGATCACTCGATCACGATAACACAATCACGATCACACAATCACGATCACACAATCACAATCACACAATCACAATATCACAATCGCAATCACACAATCACAATATCACAATCAGACAATCACACAATCACACAATCACACAATCACGATCACACAATCATGATCACACAATCACGATCACACAATCACGATCACACAATCACGATCACACAATCACAAACACACAGTCGCGATCACACGATCGCGATCACACAATCACGATCACACAGTCACGATCACACAATCACAATCACACAATCACGATCACACAATCACAATCACAATCACGATCACACAGTCACCATCACACCATCACGATCACACGATCACCATCACACAATCACGATCACACAATCACAATCTCACAATGACGATCACACCATCACCATCACGCAATCACGACCACACAATCACGATCACACAATCACGTTCACACAATCACAAACACACAGTCGCGATCACTCGATCACGATCACACAATCACGATCACACAATCACGATCACACAATCACAATCACACAATCAAGGTCACACAATGACGATCACACAATCACCATCACACAATCACGATCACACAATCACGATCACACAATCACAAACACACAGTCGCGATCACACGATCACGATCACACAATCACGATCACACAGTCACGATCACACAATCACAATCACACAATCACGATCACACAATCACAATCACAATCACGATCACACAGTCACGATCACACCATCACGATCACACGATCACCATCACACAATCACGATCACACAATCACAATCACACAATGACGATCACACCATCACCATCACACAATCACGGCCACACAATCACGATCACACAATCACGATCACACAATCACGTTCACACAATCACAAACACACAGTCGCGATCACTCGATCACGATCACACAATCACGATCACACAGTCACGATCACACAATCACAATCACACAATCACAATGTCACAATCGCAATCACACAATCACAATAACACCATCAGACAATCACACAATCACACAATCACACAATCACGATCACACAATCATGATCACACAATCACGATCACACAATCACGATCACACAATCACGATCACACAATCACGATCACACAATCACCATCACACAATCACCATCACACAATAACAATCACACAATCAAGGTCACACAATGACGATCACACAATCACCATCACACAATCACGATCACTCAATCACAATCACACAATCACAAACACACAGTCGCGATCACACGATCACGATCACACGATCACGATCACACGATCACGATCACACAATCACAATCACACAATCAACGCCACACAATGACGATCACACAATCACCATCACACAATCTCGACCACACAATCACGATCACACAATCACGATCACACAATCACGTTCACACAATCACAAACACACAGTCCCGACCACTCGATCACGATCACACAATCACGATCACAGAGTCACGATCACACAATCACAATCACACAATCACAATATCACAATCGCAATCGCACAATCACAATAACACAATCAGACAATCACACAGTCACACAATCACACAATCACACAATCACACAATCACACAATCACGATCACACAATCATGATCACACAATCACGATCACACAATCACGATCACACAATCACGATCACACAATCACGATCACACAATCACCATCACACAATCACCATCACACATCACAATCACACAATCAAGGTCACACAATGACGATCACACAATCACCATCACACAATCACGACCACTCAATCACGATCACACAATCACGTTCACACAATCACAAACACAGAGTCGCGATCACACGATCACGATCACACAATCACGATCACACAGTCACGATCACACAATCACGATCACACAGTCACGATCACACAATCAGAGTCACACAATCACAATCACACAACCACAATCACACAATCACACAGTCACAATCCCACAATCACGATCACACAATCACGACCACACAGTCACGATCACACAATCACAATCATACAATCACAATCACACAATCACATTAACACAATCAGACAATCACACAGTCACACAATCACGATCACACAATCACGATCACACAATCAGGATCACACAATCACGATCACACAATCACGATCACACAATCACGATCACACAATCACAATCACACAATCACAATCACACAATCAAAATCACACAATCACGATCACACAATCACGATCACTCAATCACAATCACACAATCACAAACACACAGTCGCGATCACACGATCACGATCACACGACCACAATCACACGATCACGATCACACAATCACAATCACACAATCAAGGCCACACAATGACGATCACACAATCACCATCACACAATCTCGACCACACAATCACGATCACACCATCACGATCACACTATCACGTTCACACAATCACAAACACACAGTCGCGATCACTCGATCACGATCACACAATCACGATCACACAGTCACGATCACACAATCACAATCGCACAATCACGATCACACAATCACGATCACACAATCACGATCACACAATCACCATCACACAATCACGATCACACAATCACGATCACACAATCACGATCACACAATCACCATCACACAATCACAATCACACAATCAAGGTCACACAATGACGATCACACAATCACCATCACACAACCACGACCACACAATCACGATCACACAATCACAATCACACAATCACAATATCACAATCGCAATCACACAATCACAATATCACAATCAGACAATCACACAATCACACAATCACACAATCACGATCACACTATCACGATCACACAATCACGATCACACAATCACGATCACACAATCACGATCACACTATCACGATCACACTATCACGATCACACTATCACGATCACACAATCACAGTCACACAATCACAATCACACAATCACAATCACAATCACGATCACACAGTCACGAACACACCATCACGATCACACAATCAAGGTCACACAATGACGATCACACAATCACCATCACACAATCACGATCACTCAATCACAATCACACAATCACAAACACACAGTCGCGATCACACGATCACGATCACACGATCACGATCACACGATCACGATCACACAATCACAATCACACAATCAACGCCACACAATGACGATCACACAACCACCATCACACAATCTCGACCACACAATCACGATCACACAATCACGATCACACAATCACGTTCACACAATCACAAACACACAGTCCCGACCACTCGATCACGATCACACAATCACGATCACACAGTCACGATCACACAATCACAATCACACAATCACAATATCACAATCGCAATCACACAATCACAATGACACAATCAGACAATCACACAATCACACAATCACACAATCACGATCACACAATCATGATCACACAATCACGATCACACAATCACGATCACACAATCACGATCACACAATCACGATCACACAATCACCATCACACAATCACCATCACACAATCACAATCACACAATCAAGGCCACACAATGACGATCACACAATCACCATCACACAATCACGACCACACAATCACGATCACACAATCACGATCACACAATCACGTTCACACAATCACAAACACACAGTCGCGATCACTCGATCACGATCACACGATCACGATCACACAATCACAATCACACAATCAAGGTCACACAATGACGATCACACCATCACCATCACACAATCACGACCACACAATCACGATCACACAATCACAATCACACAATCACAATCACACAATCACAATCACAATCACGATCACACAGTCATGATCACACCATCACGATCACACGATCACGATCACACAATCACAATCACACAATCGTTATCACACAATCACGATCAGACAATCACCATCCCACAATCACCATCACACAATCACCATCACACAATCACGATCACACAATCACGATCACACAATCACGATCACACAATCACAATCACGCAATCACAATCGCACAATCGCAATCACACAATCACAATCATACAATCACAATCACACAATCACAATCTCACAATCACAATCACACAATCACAATCACACAATCACAATCACACAATCACAATCACACAATCACAATTACACAATCACAATCACACAATCACAATCCCACAATCACAATCCCACAATCACAATCCCACAATCACAATCCCACAATCACACAGTCACAATCCCACAATCCCACAATCACGATCACACAATCACGATCACACAATCACAATCACACAATCACAATCACACAATCACAATCACACAATCACAATCACACAATCACAATCACACAATCACACTGTCACAATCCCACAATCACGATCACATAATCACGATCACACATTCACGATCACACGATCACGATCACACAATAACAATCACACAATCACAATCACACAATCACGAGCACACAATCACGATCACACAATCACCATCACACAATCACGATCACACAATCACGATCACACAATCACAATCACACAATCACGATCACACAATCACGATCACACAACCACGACCACACAATCACGATCACACAATCACGATCATACAATCACGTTCACACAATCGCAAACACACAGTCGCGATCACACTATCACGATCACACAATCACAGTCACACAATCACAATCACACAATCACAATCACAATCACGATCACACAGTCACGAACACACCATCACGATCACACAATCAAGGTCACACAATGACGATCACACAATCACCATCACACAATCACGATCAGACAATCACAATCACACAATCACGATCACACAATCACGATCACACAATCACAATCACACAATCACAAACACACAGTCGCGATCACACGATCACGATCACACGATCACGATCACACAATCACAATCACACAATCAAGGTCACACAATGACGATCACACCATCACCATCACACAATCACGACCACACAATCACGATCACACAATCACGATCACACAATCACGTTCACACAATCACAAACACACAGTCGCGATCACTCGATCACGATCACACGATCACGATCACACAATCACAATCACACAATCAAGGTCACACAATGACGATCACACCATCACCATCACACAATCACGACCACACAATCACGATCACACAATCATAATCACACAATCACAATATCACAATCGCAATCACACAATCACAATATCACAATCAGACAATCACACAATCACACAATCACACAATCACGATCACACTATCACGATCACACAATCACGATCACACAATCACGATCACACAATCGCGATCACACAATCACGATCACACAATCACGATCACACAATCACGATCACACAATCACCATCACACAATCACCATCACACAATCACAATCACACAATCAAGGTCACACAATGACGATCACACAATCACCATCACACAATCACGACCACTCAATCACGATCACACAGTCACGATCACACAATCACGTTCACACAATCACAAACACAGAGTCGCGATCACACGATCACGATCACACAACCACGATCACACAGTCACGATCACACAATCACGATCACACAGTCACGATCACACAATCAGAGTCACACAATCACAATCACACAACCACAATCACACAATCACATTAACACAATCAGACAATCGCACAGTCACACAATCACGATCACACAATCACGATCACACAATCACGATCACACAATCACGATCACACAATCACGATCACACAATCACGATTACACAATCACAATCACACAATCACAATCACACAATCACAATCACACAATCAAAATCACGCAATCACAATCACACAATCAAGGTCACACAATGACGATCACACAATCACCATCACACAATCTCGACCACACAATCACGATCACACAATCACGATCACACAATCACGATCACACAATCACGTTCACACAATCACAAACACACAGTCGCGATCACTCGATCACGATCACACAATCACGATCACACAGTCACGATCACACAATCACAATCACACAATCACAATGTCACAATCGCAATCACACAATCACAATAACACAATCAGACAATCACACAATCACACAATCACACAATCACGATCACACAATCATGATCACACAATCACGATCACACAATCACGATCACACAATCACGATCACACAATCACGATCACACAATAACAATCACACAATCAAGGTCACACAATGACGATCACACAATCACCATCACACAATCACGATCACTCATTCACAATCACACAATCACAAACACACAGTCGCGATCACACGATCACGATCACACGATCACGATCACACGATCACGATCACACAATCACAATCACACAATCAACGCCACACAATGACGATCACACAATCACCATCACACAATCTCGACCACACAATCACGATCACACAATCACGATCACACAATCACGTTCACACAATCACAAACACACAGCCCCGACCACTCTATCACGATCACACAATCACGATCACACAGTCACGATCACACAATCACAATCACACAATCACAATAACACAATCGCAATCGCACAATCACAATAACACAATCAGACAATCACACAGTCACACAATCACACAATCACACAATCACACAATCACACAATCACGATCACACAATCATGATCACACAATCACGATCACACAATCACGATCAGACAATCACGATCACACAATCACGATCACACAATCACGATCATACAATCACGTTCACACAATCGCAAACACACAGTCGCGATCACACTATCACGATCACACAATCACAGTCACACAATCAGAATCACACAATCACAATCACAATCACGATCACACAGTCACGAACACACCATCACGATCACACAATCAAGGTCACACAATGACGATCACACAATCACCATCACACAATCACGATCACACAATCACGATCACACAATCACGTTCACACAATCACAAACACACAGTCGCGATCACTCGATCACGATCACACGATCACGATCACACGATCACGATCACACAATCACAATCACACAATCAAGGTCACACAATGACGATCACACCATCACCATCACACAATCACGACCACACAATCACGATCACACAATCACAATCACACAACCACAATCACACAATCACAATCACAATCACGATCACACAGTCATGATCACACCATCACGATCACACGATCACGATCACACAATCACAATCACACAATCGTTATCACACAATCACGATCAGACAATCACCATCCCACAATCACCATCACACAATCACCATCACACAATCACGATCACACAATCACGATCACACAATCACAATCACGCAATCACAATCGCACAATCGCAATCACACAATCACAATCATACAATCACAATCACACAATCACAATCTCACAATCACAATCACACAATCACAATCACACAATCACAATCACACAATCACAATCACACAATCACAATTACACAATCACAATCACACAATCACAATCCCACAATCACAATCCCACAATCACAATCCCACAATCACAATCCCACAATCACAATCCCACAATCACAATCCCACAATCACAATCCCACAATCACACAATCACACAGTCACAATCCCACAATCACGATCACACAATCACGATCACACAATCACAATCACACAATCACAATCACACAATCACAATCACACAATCACAATCACACAATCACACTGTCACAATCCCACAATCACGATCACATAATCACGATCACACAGTCACGATCACACGATCACGATCACACAATCACCATCACACAATCACAATCACACAATCAAGTTCACACAATGACGATCACACAATCACCATCACACAATCACGACCACTCAATCACGATCACACAATCACGATCACACAATCACGATCACACAATCACGTTCACACAATCACAAACACAGAGTCGCGATCACACAATCACGATCACACAACCACGATCACACAGTCACGATCACACAATCACGATCACACAGTCACGATCACACAATCAGAGTCACACAATCACAATCACACAACCACAATCACACAATCACACAGTCACAATCCCACAATCACGACCACACAGTCACGATCACAAAATCACAATCATACAATCGCAATCACACAATCACATGAACACAATCAGACAATCACACAATCACGATCACACAATCACGATCACACAATCACGATCACACAATCACGATTACACAATCACAATCACACAATCACAATCACACAATCACAATCACACAATCAAAATCACGCAATCACAATCACACAATCAAGGTCACACAATGACGATCACACAATCACCATCACACAATCTCGACCACACAATCACGATCACACAATCACGATCACACAATCACGTTCACACAATCACAAACACACAGTCGCGATCACTCGATCACGATCACACAATCACGATCACACAATGACGATCACTCAATCACAATCACACAATCACAAACACACAGTCGCGATCACACGATCACGATCACACGATCACGATCACACAATCACAATCACACAATCACGATCACACAATCACGATCACACAATCACGATCACACAATCACGATCACACAAACACGATCACACGATCACAATCACACAATCACAAACACACAGTCGCGATCACACGATCACGATCACACGATCACGATCACACGATCACGATCACACGATCGCGATCACACGATCACGATCACACGATCACGATCACACAATCACAATCACACAATCAAGGTCACACAATGACGATCACACCATCACCATCACACAATCACGACCACACAATCACGATCACACAATCACGATCACACAATCACGTTCACACAATCACAAACACACAGTCGCGATCACTCGATCACGATCACACAATCACGATCACACAGTCACGATCACACAATCACAATCACACAATAACAATGTCACAATCGCAATCACACAATCACAATAACACAATCAGACAATCACACAATCACACAATCACACAATCACGATCACACAATCATGATCACACAATCACGATCACACAATCACGATCACACAATCACGATCACACAATCACGATCACGCAATCACCATCACACAATAACAATCACGCAATCAAGGTCACACAATGACGATCACACAATCACCATCACACAATCACGATCACTCAATCACAATCACACAATCACAAACACACAGTCGCGATCACACGATCACGATCACACGATCACGATCACACGATCACGATCACACAATCACAATCACACAATCAACGCCACACAATGACGATCACACAATCACCATCACACAATCTCGACCACACAATCACGATCACACAATCACGATCACACAATCACGTTCACACAATCACAAACACACAGTCCCGACCACTCGATCACGATCACACAATCACGGTCACACAATCACGTTCACACAATCACAAACACAGAGTCGCGATCACACGATCACGATCACACAATCACGATCCCACAGTCACGATCACACAATCACGATCACACAGTCACGATCACACAATCACAATCACACAATCAACGCCACACAATGACGATCACACCATCACCATCACACAATCACGACCACACAATCACGATCACACAATCACAATCACACAATCACAATATCACAATCGCAATCACACAATCACAATATCACAATCAGACAATCACACAATCACACAATCACACAATCACGATCACACTATCACGATCACACAATCACGATCACACAATCACGATCACACAATCACGATCACACAATCACGATCACACTATCACGATCACACTATCACGATCACACAATCACAGTCACACAATCACAATCACACAATCACAATCACACAATCACAATCACAATCACGATCACACAGTCATGATCACACCATCACGATCACACGATCACGATCACACAATCACAATCACACAATCGTTATCACACAATCACGATCAGACAATCACCATCCCACAATCACCATCACACAATCACCATCACACAATCACGATCACATAATCACGATCACACAATCACAATCACGCAATCACAATCGCACAATCGCAATCACACAATCACAATCATACAATCACAATCACACAATCACAATCTCACAATCACAATCACACAATCACAATCACACAATCACAATCACACAATCACAATCACACAATCACAATTACACAATCACAATCACACAATCACAATCCCACAATCACAATCCCACAATCACAATCCCACAATCACAATCCCACAATCACAATCCCACAATCACAATCCCACAATCACAATCCCACAATCACAATCCCACAATCACAATCCCACAATCACACAATCACACAGTCACAATCCCACAATCACGATCACACAATCACGATCACACAATCACAATCACACAATCACAATCACACAATCACAATCACACAATCACAATCACACAATCACAATCACACAATCACAATCACACATTCCCACAATCACGATCACATAATCACGATCACACAGTCACGATCACACGAACACGATCACACAATAACAATCACACAATCACAATCACACAATCACGAGCACACAATCACGATCACACAATCACCATCGCACAATCACTATCACACAATCACGATCACACAATCACAATCACACAATCACGATCACACAACCACGACCACACAATCACGATCACACAATCACGATCATACAATCACGTTCACACAATCGCAAACACACAGTCGCGATCACACTATCACGATCACACAATCACAGTCACACAATCACAATCACACAATCACAATCACAATCACGATCACACAGTCACGAACACACCATCACGATCACACAATCAAGGTCACACAATGACGATCACACAATCACCATCACACAATCACGATCAGACAATCACAATCACACAATCACGATCACACAATCACGATCACACAATCACAATCACACAATCACAAACAGACAGTCGCGATCACTCGATCACGATCACACGATCACGATCACACAATCACAATCACACAATCAAGGTCACACAATGACGATCACACCATCACCATCACACAATCACGACCACACAATCACGATCACACAATCATAATCACACAATCACAATATCACAATCGCAATCACACAATCACAATATCACAATCAGACAATCACACAATCACACAATCACACAATCACGATCACACTATCACGATCACACAATCACGATCACACAATCACGATCACACAATCGCGATCACACAATCACGATCACACAATCACGATCACACAATCACGATCACACAATCACCATCACACAATCACCATCACACAATCACAATCACACAATCAAGGTCACACAATGACGATCACACAATCACCATCACACAATCACGACCACTCAATCACGATCACACAATCACGATCACACAATCACGATCACACAATCACGTTCACACAATCACAAACACAGAGTCGCGATCACACGATCGCGATCACACAACCACGATCACACAGTCACGATCACACAATCACGATCACACAGTCACGATCACACAATCAGAGTCACACAATCACAATCACACAACCACAATCACACAATCACACAGTCACAATCCCACAATCACGACCACACAGTCACGATCACAAAATCACAATCATACAATCACAATCACACAATCACATTAACACAATCAGACAATCACACAGTCACACAATCACGATCACACAATCACGATCACACAATCACGATCACACAATCACGATCACACAATCACGATCACACAATCACGATTACACAATCACAATCACACAATCACAATCACACAATCACAATCACACAATCAAAATCACGCAATCACAATCACACAATCAAGGTCACACAATGACGATCACACAATCACCATCACACAATCTCGACCACACAATCACGATCACACAATCACGATCACACAATCACGTTCACACAATCACAAACACACAGTCGCGATCACTCGATCACGATCACACAATCACGATCACACAATCACGATCACTCAATCACAATCACACAATCACAAACACACAGTCGCGATCACACGATCACGATCACGCGATCACGATCACACGATCACGATCACACAATCACGATCACACAATCACGATCACACAATCACGATCACACAATCACGATCACACAAACACGATCACACGATCACAATCACACAATCACAAACACACAGTCGCGATCACACGATCACGATCACACGATCACGATCACACGATCACGATCACACGATCGCGATCACACGATCACGATCACACGATCACGATCACACAATCACAATCACACAATCAAGGTCACACAATGACGATCACACCATCACCATCACACAATCACGACCACACAATCACGATCACACAATCACGATCACACAATCACGTTCACACAATCACAAACACACAGTCGCGATCACTCGATCACGATCACACAATCACGATCACACAGTCACGATCACACAATCACAATCACACAATCACAATGTCACAATCGCAATCACACAATCACAATAACACAATCAGACAATCACACAATCACACAATCACACAATCACGATCACACAATCATGATCACACAATCACGACCACACAATCACGATCACACAATCACAATCACACAATCACAATATCACAATCGCAATCACACAATCACAATATCACAATCAGACAATCACACAATCACACAATCACACAATCACGATCACACTATCACGATCACACAATCACGATCACACAATCACGATCACACAATCACGATCACACTATCACGATCACACTATCACGATCACACAATCACAGTCACACAATCACAATCACACAATCACAATCACACAATCACAATCACAATCACGATCACACAGTCATGATCACACCATCACGATCACACGATCACGATCACACAATCACAATCGCACAATCGCAATCACACAATCACAATCATACAATCACAATCACACAATCACAATCTCACAATCACAATCACACAATCACAATCACACAATCACAATCACACAATCACAATCACACAATCACAATCACACAATCACAACTACACAATCACAATCACACAATCACAATCCCACAATCACAATCCCACAATCACAATCCCACAATCACAATCCCACAATCACAATCCCACAATCACACAATCACACAGTCACAATCCCACAATCACGATCACACAATCACGATCACACAATCACAATCACACAATCACAATCACACAATCACAATCACACAATCACAATCACACAATCACACTGTCACAATCCCACAATCACGATCACATAATCACGATCACACAGTCACGATCACACGAACACGATCACACAATAACAATCACACAATCACAATCACACAATCACGAGCACACAATCACGATCACACAATCACCATCACACAATCACGATCACACAATCACGATCACACAATCACAATCACACAATCACGATCACACAATCACGATCACACAACCACGACCACACAATCACGATCACACAATCACGATCATACAATCACGTTCACACAATCGCAAACACACAGTCGCGATCACACTATCACGATCACACAATCACAGTCACACAATCACAATCACACAATCACAATCACAATCACGATCACACAGTCACGAACACACGATCACGATCACACAATCAAGGTCACACAATGACGATCACACAATCACCATCACACAATCACGATCAGACAATCACAATCACACAATCACGATCACACAATCACGATCACACAATCACAATCACACAATCACAAACACACAGTCGCGATCACACGATCACGATCACACGATCACGATCACACAATCACAATCACACAATCAAGGTCACACAATGACGATCACACCATCACCATCACACAATCACGACCACACAATCACGATCACACAATCACGATCACACAATCACGATCACACAAACACGATCACACGATCACAATCACACAATCACAAACACACAGTCGCGAGCACACGATCACGATCACACGATCACGATCACACGATCACGATCACACGATCACGATCACACGATCACGATCACACGATCGCGATCACACGATCACGATCACACGATCACGATCACACAATCACAATCACGCAATCAAGGTCACACAATGACGATCACACCATCACCATCACACAATCACGACCACACAATCACGATCACACAATCACGATCACACAATCACGTTCACACAATCACAAACACACAGTCGCGATCACTCGATCACGATCACACAATCACGATCACACAATCACAAACACACAGTCGCGATCACACGATCACGATCACACGATCACGATCACACAATCACAATCACACAATCACGATCACACAATCACGATCACACAATCACGATCACACAAACACGATCACACGATCACAATCACACAATCACAAACACACAGTCGCGAGCACACGATCACGATCACACGATCACGATCACACGATCACGATCACACGATCACGATCACACGATCACGATCACACGATCGCGATCACACGATCACGATCACACGATCACGATCACACAATCACAATCACGCAATCAAGGTCACACAATGACGATCACACCATCACCATCACACAATCACGACCACACAATCACGATCACACAATCACGATCACACAATCACGTTCACACAATCACAAACACACAGTCGCGATCACTCGATCACGATCACACAATCACGATCACACAGTCACTATCACACAATCACAATCACACAATCACAATATCACAATCGCAATCACACAATCACAATAACACAATCAGCCAATCACACAATCACACAATCACACAATCACACAATCACGATCACGCAATCATGATCACACAATCACGATCACACAATCACGATCACACAATCACGATCACACAATCACCATCACACAATCACAATCACACAATCAAGGTCACACAATGACGATCACACAATCACCATCACACAATCACGATCACACAATCACGATCACACAATCACAAACACACAGTCGCGATCACACGATCACGATCACACAATCACGATCACACAGTCGCGATCACACAATCACAATCACACAATCACGATCACACAATCACCATCACACAATCACGATCACACAATCACGATCACACAATCACGATCACACAATCACGGTCACACAATCACAGTCACACAATCACAATCACACAATCACAACCACAATCACGATCACACAGTCACGATCACACCATCACGATCACACGATCACGATCACACAATCACAATCACACAATCGTTATCACACAATCACGATCACACAATCACCATCCCACAATCACCATCACACAATCACCATCACACAATCACGATCACACAATCACGATCACACAATCACAATCACACAATCACAATCACACAATCACAATCACACAATCACAATCACACAGTCACAATCACACAATCACAATCATACAATCACAATCACACAATCACAATCTCACAATCACAATCACACTATCACAATCACACAATCACAATCACACAATCACAATCACACAATCACAATCACACAATCACAATCACACAATCACAATCACACAATCACAATCACACAATGACAATCACAATCACAATCCCACAATCACGATCACACAATCACCATCACACAATCACAGTCACACAATCAAGGTCACACAATGACGATCACACAATCACCATCATACAATCACGACCAGACAATCACGATCACACAATCACGTTCACACAATCACAAACACACAGTCGCGATCACACAATCACAATCCCACAATCGCGATCACACGATCACGATCACACAATCACGATCACACAATCACGATCACACAATCACGATCACACAATCACGGTCACACAATCACAGTCACACAATCACAATCACACAATCACAACCACAATCACGATCACACAGTCACGATCACACCATCACGATCACACGATCACGATCACACAATCACAATCACACAATCGTTATCACACAATCACGATCACACAATCACCATCCCACAATCACCATCACACAATCACCATCACACAATCACGATCACACAATCACGATCACACAATCACAATCACACAATCACAATCACACAATCACAATCACACAATCACAATCACACAGTCACAATCACACAATCACAATCATACAATCACAATCACACAATCACAATCTCACAATCACAATCACACTATCACAATCACACAATCACAATCACACAATCACAATCACACAATCACAATCACACAATCACAGTCACACAATCACAACCACACAATCACGCAATCACAATCCCACAATCACGATCACACAACCACGATCGCACAGTCACGATCACACGATCACGATCACACAATAACAATCACACAGTCACAATCACACAATCACGATCACACAATCGCAATCACACAATCACCATCACACAATCACGATCACACAATCACGTTCACACAAACACAAACACACAGTCGCGATCACTCGATCACGATCACACGATCACGATCACACAATCACAATCACACAATCAAGATCACACAATGATGATCACACCATCACCATCACACAATCACGACCACACAATCACGATCACACAATCACGATCACACAATCACAATATCACAATCGCAATCACACAATCACAATATCACAATCAGACAATCACACAATCACACAATCACACAATCACGATCACACTATCACGATCACACAATCACGATCACACAATCACGATCACACAATCACGAGCACACAATCACGATCACACAATCACCATCACACAATCACGATCACACAATCACCATCACACAATCACCATCACACAATCACAATCACACAATCAAGGTCACACAATGACGATCACACAACCACCATCACACAATCACGACCACTCAATCACGATCACACAATCACGATCACACAATCACCATCACACAATCACGATCACACAATCACGATCACACAATCACGATCACACAATCACAATCACGCAATCACAATCACACAATCGCAATCACACAATCACAATCATACAATCACAATCTCACAATCACAATCACACAATCACAATCACACAATCACAATCACACAATCACAATCACACAATCACAATCACACAATCACAATCCTACAATCACAATCCCACAATCACAATCACACAACCACAATCGCACAATCACGCAGTCACAATCCCACAATCACGATCACACAATCCCGATCACACAATCACAATCACACAATCACAATCACACAATCACACTGTCACAATCCCACAATCACGATCACACAATCACGATCACACAGTCACGATCACACGATCACGATCACACAAAAAGAATGACACAATCACAATCACACAATCACGAGCACACAATCACGATCACACAATCACCATCACACAATCACGATCACACAATCACGATCACACAATCACGTTCACACAATCACAAACACACAGTCGCGATCACACAATCACGATCACACAATCACGATCACACAATCACGATCACACAATCACCATCACACAATCACAATCACACAATCAAGGTCACACAATGACGATCACACAATCACGATCACACAATCACGATCACACAATCACCATCACACAATCACCATCACACAATCACAATCACACAATCAAGGTCACACAATGACGATCACACAACCACCATCACACAATCACGAACACTCAATCACGATCACACAATCACGATCACACAATCACCATCACACAATCACGATCACACAATCACGATCACACAATCACGATCACACAATCACCATCACACAATCACAATCACACAATCAAGGTCACACAATGACGATCACACAATCACGATCACACAATCACGATCACACAATCACCATCACACAATCACCATCACACAATCACAATCACACAATCAAGGTCACACAATGACGATCACACAATCACCATCACACAATCACGACCACTCAATCACGATCACACAATCACGATCACACAATCACGATCACACAATCACGTTCACACAATCACAAACACAGAGTCGCGATCACTCGATCACGATCACACAATCACGATCACACAATCACGATCACTCAATCACAATCACACAATCGTTATCACACAATCACGATCACACAATCACGATCACACAATCACAATCACACAATCAAGGTCACACAATGACGATCACACCATCACCATCACACAATCAGGACCACACAATCACGATCACACAATCACAAACACACAGTCGCGATCACTCGATCACGATCACACAATCACGATCACACAGTCACTATCACACAATCACAATCACACAATCACAATATCACAATCGCAATCACACAATCACCATCACACAATCACGATCACACAATCACGATCACAGAATCACGATCACACAATCACAATCACGCAATCACAATCACACAATCGCAATCACACAATCACAATCATACAATCACAATCTCACAATCACAATCACACAATCACAATCACACAATCACAATCACACAATCACAATCACACAATCACAATCACACAATCACAATCACACAATCACAATCCTACAATCACAATCCCACAATCACAATCACACAACCACAATCGCACAATCACGCAGTCACAATCCCACAATCACGATCACACAATCCCGATCACACAATCACAAACACACAATCACAATCACACAATCACACTGTCACAATCCCACAATCACGATCACACAATCACGATCACACAGTCACGATCACCCGATCACGATCACACAAAAAGAATGACACAATCACAATCACACAATCACGAGCACACAATCATGATCACACAATCACGATCACACAATCACGATCACACAATCACGATCACACAATCACGATCACGCAATCACCATCACACAATAACAAACACACAGTCGCGATCACACGATCACGATCACACGATCACGATCACACGATCACGATCACACGATCACGATCACACAATCACAATCACACAATCAACGCCACACAATGACGATCACACAATCACCATCACACAATCTCGACCACACAATCACGATCACACAATCACGATCACACAATCACGTTCACACAATCACAAACACACAGTCCCGACCACTCGATCACGATCACACAATCACGATCACACAATCACGTTCACACAATCACAAACACAGAGTCGCGATCACACGATCACGATCACACAATCACGATCACACAGTCACGATCACACAATCACGATCACACAGTCACGATCACACAATCACAATCACACAATCAACGCCACACAATGACGATCACACCATCACCATCACACAATCACGACCACACAATCACGATCACACAATCACAATCACACAATCACAATATCACAATCGCAATCACACAATCACAATATCACAATCAGACAATCACACAATCACACTGTCACAATCCCACAATCACGATCACATAATCACGATCACACAGTCACGATCACACGAACACGATCACACAATAACAATCACACAATCACAATCACACAATCACGAGCACACAATCACGATCACACAATCACCATCACACAATCACTATCACACAATCACGATCACACAATCACAATCACACAATCACGATCACACAATCACGATCACACAACCACGACCACACAATCACGATCACACAATCACGATCACACAATCAACGCCACACAATGACGATCACACAATCACCATCACACAATCTCGACCACACAATCACGATCACACAATCACGATCACACAATCACGTTCACACAA
This sequence comes from Megachile rotundata, assembly GCF_050947335.1. Taxonomy (NCBI): domain Eukaryota; kingdom Metazoa; phylum Arthropoda; class Insecta; order Hymenoptera; family Megachilidae; genus Megachile; species Megachile rotundata. The sequence goes on from NC_134993.1 coordinate 2,128,291, forward strand.
TCACAAACACACAGTCCCGACCACTCGATCACGATCACACAATCACGATCACACAATCACGTTCACACAATCACAAACACAGAGTCGCGATCACACGATCACGATCACACAATCACGATCACACAGTCACGATCACACAATCACGATCACACAGTCACGATCACACAATCACAATCACACAATCAACGCCACACAATGACGATCACACCATCACCATCACACAATCACGACCACACAATCACGATCACACAATCACAATCACACAATCACAATATCACAATCGCAATCACACAATCACAATATCACAATCAGACAATCACACAATCACACTGTCACAATCCCACAATCACGATCACATAATCACGATCACACAGTCACGATCACACGAACACGATCACACAATAACAATCACACAATCACAATCACACAATCACGAGCACACAATCACGATCACACAATCACCATCACACAATCACTATCACACAATCACGATCACACAATCACAATCACACAATCACGATCACACAATCACGATCACACAACCACGACCACACAATCACGATCACACAATCACGATCATACAATCACGTTCACACAATCGCAAACACACAGTCGCGATCACACTATCACGATCACACAATCACAGTCACACAATCACAATCACACAATCACAATCACAATCACGATCACACAGTCACGAACACACCATCACGATCACACAATCAAGGTCACACAATGACGATCACACAATCACCATCACACAATCACGATCAGACAATCACAATCACACAATCACGATCACACAATCACGATCACACAATCACAATCACACAATCACAAACAGACAGTCGAGATCACACGATCACGATCACACGATCACGATCACACAATCAAGGTCACACAATGACGATCACACCATCACCATCACACAATCACGACCACACAATCACGATCACACAATCACGATCACACAATCACGTTCACACAATCACAAACACACAGTCGCGATCACTCGAACACGATCACACGATCACGATCACACAATCACAATCACACAATCAAGGTCACACAATGACGATCACACCATCACCATCACACAATCACGACCACACAATCACGATCACACAATCATAATCACACAATCACAATATCACAATCGCAATCACACAATCACAATATCACAATCAGACAATCACACAATCAGACAATCACACAATCACGATCACACTATCACGATCACACAATCACGATCACACAATCACGATCACACAATCGCGATCACACAATCACGATCACACAATCACGATCACACAATCACGATCACACAATCACCATCACACAATCACCATCACACAATCACAATCACACAATCAAGGTCACACAATGACGATCACACAATCACCATCACACAATCACGACCACTCAATCACGATCACACAATCACGATCACACAATCACGATCACACAATCACGTTCACACAATCACAAACACAGAGTCGCGATCACACGATCACGATCACACAACCACGATCACACAGTCACGATCACACAATCACGATTACACAGTCACGATCACACAATCAGAGTCACACAATCACAATCACACAACCACAATCACACAGTCACAATCCCACAATCACGACCACGCAGTCACGATCACAAAATCACAATCATACAATCACAATCACACAATCCCATTAACACAATCAGACAATCACACAGTCACACAATCACGATCACACAATCACGATCACACAATCACGATCACACAATCACGATCACACAATCACGATCACACAATCACGATTACACAATCACAATCACACAATCACAATCACACAATCACAATCACACAATCAAAATCACGCAATCACAATCACACAATCAAGGTCACACAATGACGATCACACAATCACCATCACACAATCTCGACCACACAATCACGATCACACAATCACGATCACACAATCACGTTCACACAATCACAAACACACAGTCGCGATCACTCGATCACGATCACACAATCACGATCACACAATCACGATCACTCAATCACAATCACACAATCACAAACACACAGTCGCGATCACACGATCACGATCACACGATCACGGTCACACGATCACGATCACACGATCACGATCACACAATCACAATCACACAATCACGATCACACAATCACGATCACACAATCACGATCACACAAACACGATCACACGATCACAATCACACAATCACAAACACACAGTCGCCATCACACGATCACGATCACACGATCACGATCACACGATCACGATCACACGATCGCGATCACACGATCACGATCACACGATCACGATCACACAATCACAATCACACAATCAAGGTCACACAATGACGATCACACCATCACCATCACACAATCACGACCACACAATCACGATCACACAATCACGATCACACAATCACGTTCACACAATCACAAACACACAGTCGCGATCACTCGATCACGATCACACAATCACGATCACACAGTCACGATCACACAATCACAATCACACAATCACAATGTCACAATCGCAATCACACAATCACAATAGCACAATCAGACAATCACACAATCACACAATCACACAATCACGATCACACAATCATGATCACACAATCACGATCACACAATCACGATCACACAATCACGATCACACAATCACGATCACGCAATCACCATCACACAATAACAATCACGCAATCAAGGTCACACAATGACGATCACACAATCACCATCACACAATCACGATCACTCAATCACAATCACACAATCACAAACACACAGTCGCGATCACACGATCACGATCACACGATCACGATCACACGATCACGATCACACGATCACGATCACACAATCACAATCACACAATCAACGCCACACAATGACGATCACACAATCACCATCACACAATCTCGACCACACAATCACGATCACACAATCACGATCACACAATCACGTTCACACAATCACAAACACACAGTCCCGACCACTCGATCACGATCACACAATCACGATCACACAATCACGTTCACACAATCACAAACACAGAGTCGCGATCACACGATCACGATCACACAATCACGATCACACAGTCACGATCACACAATCACGATCACACAGTCACGATCACACAATCACAATCACACAATCAACGCCACACAATGACGATCACACCATCACCATCACACAATCACGACCACACAATCACGATCACACAATCACAATCACACAATCACAATATCACAATCGCAATCACACAATCACAATATCACAATCAGACAATCACACAATCACACAATCACACAATCACGATCACACTATCACGATCACACAATCACGATCACACAATCACGATCACACAATCACGATCACACTATCACGATCACACTATCACGATCACACAATCACAGTCACACAATCACAATCACACAATCACAATCACACAATCACACAATCACAATCACAATCACGATCACACAGTCATGATCACACCATCACGATCACACGATCACGATCACACAATCACAATCGCACAATCGCAATCACACAATCACAATCATACAATCACAATCACACAATCACAATCTCACAACCACAATCACACAATCACAATCACACAATCACAATCACACAATCACAATCACACAATCACAATCACACAATCACAATCACACAATCACAATCACACTATCACGATCACACAATCACGATCACACAATCACGATCACACAATCACGATCACACTATCACGATCACACTATCACGATCACACAATCACAGTCACACAATCACAATCACACAATCACAATCCCACAATCACAATCCCACAATCACAATCCCACAATCACAATCCCACAATCACAATTCCACAATCACAATCCCACAATCACACAATCACACAGTCACAATCCCACAATCACGATCACACAATCACGATCACACAATCACAATCACACAATCACAATCACACAATCACAATCACACAATCACAATCACACAATCACACTGTCACAATCCCACAATCACGATCACATAATCACGATCACACAGTCACGATCACACGAACACGATCACACAATAACAATCACACAATCACAATCACACAATCACGAGCACACAATCACGATCACACAATCACCATCACACAATCACGATCACACAATCACGATCACACAATCACAATCACACAATCACGATCACACAATCACGATCACACAACCACGACCACACAATCACGATCACACAATCACGATCATACAATCACGTTCACACAATCGCAAACACACAGTCGCGATCACACTATCACGATCACACAATCACAGTCACACAATCACAATCACACAATCACAATCACAATCACGATCACACAGTCACGAACACACCATCACGATCACACAATCAAGGTCACACAATGACGATCACACAATCACCATCACACAATCACGATCAGACAATCACAATCACACAATCACGATCACACAATCACGATCACACAATCACAATCACACAATCACAAACACACAGTCGCGATCACACGATCACGATCACACGATCACGATCACACAATCACAATCACACAATCAAGGACACACAATGACGATCACACCATCACCATCACACAATCACGACCACACAATCACGATCACACAATCACGATCACACAATCACAATATCACAATCGCAATCACACAATCACAATATCACAATCAGACAATCACACAATCACACAATCACACAATCACGATCACACTATCACGATCACACAATCACGATCACACAATCACGATCACACAATCACGATCACACAATCACCATCACACAATCACCATCACACAATCACAATCACACAATCAAGGTCACACAATGACGATCACACAATCACGATCACACAATCACGATCACACAATCACCATCACACAATCACCATCACACAATCACAATCACACAATCAAGGTCACACAATGACGATCACACAACCACCATCACACAATCACGACCACTCAATCACGATCACACAATCACGATCACACAATCACCATCACACAATCACGATCACACAATCACGATCACACAATCACGATCACACAATCACAATCACGCAATCACAATCACACAATCGCAATCACACAATCACAATCATACAATCACAATCTCACAATCACAATCACACAATCACAATCACACAATCACAATCACACAATCACAATCACACAATCACAATCACACAATCACAATCACACAATCACAATCCTACAATCACAATCCCACAATCACAATCACACAACCACAATCGCACAATCACGCAGTCACAATCCCACAATCACGATCACACAATCCCGATCACACAATCACAATCACACAATCACAATCACACAATCACACTGTCACAATCCCACAATCACGATCACACAATCACGTTCACACAATCACAAACACACAGTCGCGATCACTCGATCACGATCACACGATCACGATCACACAATCACAATCACACAATCAAGGTCACACAATGATGATCACACCATCACCATCACACAATCACGACCACACAATCACGATCACACAATCACAATCACACAATCACAATATCACAATCGCAATCACACAATCACAATATCACAATCAGACAATCACACAATCACACAATCACACAATCACGATCACACTATCACGATCACACAATCACGATCACACAATCACGATCACACAATCACGATCACACAATCACGATCACACAATCACGATCACACAATCACCATCACACAATCACCATCACACAATCACAATCACACAATCAAGGTCACACAATGACGATCACACAATCACGATCACACAATCACGATCACACAATCACCATCACACAATCACCATCACACAATCACCATCACACAATCACAATCACACAATCAAGGTCACACAATGACGATCACACAATCACTATCACACAATCACGACCACTCAATCACGATCACACAATCACGATCACACAATCACGATCACACAATCACGTTCACACAATCACAAACACAGAGTCGCGATCACTCGATCACGACCACACAATCACGATCACACAATCACGATCACTCAATCACAATCACACAATCGTTATCACACAATCACGATCACACAATCACGATCACACAATCACAATCACACAATCAAGGTCACACAATGACGATCACACCATCACCATCACACAATCAGGACCACACAATCACGATCACACAATCACAAACACATAGTCGCGATCACTCGATCACGATCACACAATCACGATCACACAGTCACTATCACACAATCACAATCACACAATCACAATATCACAATCGCAATCACACAATCACCATCACACAATCACGATCACACAATCACGATCACAGAATCACGATCACACAATCACAATCACGCAATCACAATCACACAATCGCAATCACACAATCACAATCATACAATCACAATCTCACAATCACAATCACACAATCACAATCACACAATTACAATCACACAATCACAATCACACAATCACAATCACACAATCACAATCCTACAATCACAATCCCACAATCACAATCACACAACCACAATCGCACAATCACGCAGTCACAATCCCACAATCACGATCACACAATCCCGATCACACAATCACAATCACACAATCACAATCACACAATCACACTGTCACAATCCCACAATCACGATCACACAATCACGATCACACAGTCACGATCACCCGATCACGATCACACAAAAAGAATGACACAATCACCATCACACAATCACGATCACACAATCACGATCACACAATCACGTTCACACAATCACAAACACACAGTCGCGATCACTCGATCACGATCACACGATTACGATCACACAATCACAATCACACAATTAAGGTCACACAATGACGATCACACCATCACCATCACACAATCACGACCACACAATCACGATCACACAATCACGATCACACAATCACGTTCACACAATCACAAACACACAGTCGCGATCACTCGATCACGATCACACAATCAGGATCACACAATCACAATCACACAATCAACGCCACACAATGACGATCACACAATCACCATCACACAATCTCGACCACACAATCACGATCACACAATCACGATCACACAATCACGTTCACACAATCACAAACACACAGTCCCGACCACTCGATCACGATCACACAATCACGATCACACAGTCACGATCACACAATCACAATCACACAATCACAATATCACAATCGCAATCACACAATCACAATAACACAATCAGACAATCACACAATCACACAATCACACAATCACACAATCACACAATCACGATCACACAATCATGATCACACAATCACGATCACACAATCACGATCACACAATCACGATCACACAATCACGATCACACAATCACCATCACACAATCACCATCACACAATCGCAATCACACAATCAAGGTCACACAATGACGATCACACAATCACCATCACACAATCACGACCACTCAATCACGATCACACAATCACAAACACAGAGTCGCGATCACACGATCACGATCACACAATCACGATCACACAGTCACGAACACACAATCACGATCACACAGTCACGATCACACAATCAGAGTCACACAATCACAATCACACAACCACAATCACACAATCACACAGTCACAATCCCACAATCACGATCACACAATCACGACCACACAGTCACGATCACACAATCACGATCACACAATCACGATCACACAACCACGATCACACAGTCACAATCACACAATCACAATCACACAATCAAAATCACACAATCACAATCACACCATCAAGGTCACACAATGACGATCACACAATCACCATCACACAATCACGATCACACAATCACAATCACACAATCACGATCACACAATCACGATCACTCAATAACAATCACACAATCACAAACACACAGTCGCGATCACACGATCACGATCACACGGCCACGATCACACGATCACGATCACACAATCACAATCACACAATCAAGGCCACACAATGACGATCACACAATCACCATCACACAATCTCGACCACACAATCACGATCACACAATCACGATCACACAATCACGTTCACACAATCACAAACACACAGTCGCGATCACTCGATCACGATCACACAATCACGATCACACAGTCACGATCACACAATCACAATCGCACATTCACGATCACACAATCACGATCACACAATCACGATCACACAATCACCATCACACAATCACGATCACACAATCACGATCACACAATCACGATCACACAACCACCATCACACAATCACAATCACACAATCAAGGTCACACAATGACGATCACACAATCACCATCACACAACCACGACCACACAATCACGATCACACAATCACAATCACACAATCACAATATCACAATCGCAATCACACAATCACAATATCACAATCAGACAATCACACAATCACACAATCACACAATCACGATCACACTATCACGATCACACAATCACGATCACACAATCACGATCACACAATCACGATCACACTATCACGATCACACTATCACGATCACACTATCGCGATCACACAATCACAGTCACACAATCACAATCACACAATCACAATCACACAATCACAATCACACAATCACAATCACAATCACGATCACACAGTCATGATCACACAATCACGATCACACGATCACGATCACACAATCACAATCACACAATCGTTATCACACAATCACGATCACACAATCACCATCCCACAATCACCATCGCACAATCACCATCACACAATCACGATCACACAATCACGATCACACTATCACGATCACACAATCACGATCACACAATCACGATCACACAATCACGATCACACAATCACGATCACACAATCACGATCACACGATCACGATCACACAATCACAATCACACAATCAAGGTCACACAATGACGATCACACCATCACCATCACACAATCACGACCACACAATCACGATCACACAATCACGATCACACAATCACGTTCACACAATCACAAACACACAGTCGCGATCACTCGATCACGATCACACAATCACGATCACACAGTCACGATCACACAATCACGATCACACAATCACGTTCACACAATCACAAACACACAGTCGCGATCACTCGATCACGATCACACGATCACGATCACACAATCACAATCACACAATCAAGGTCACACAATGACGATCACACCATCACCATCACACAATCACGACCACACAATCACGATCACACAATCACAATCACACAATCACAATATCACAATCGCAATCACACAATCACAATATCACAATCAGGCAATCACACAATCACACAATCACACAATCACACAATCACGATCACACTATCACGATCACACAATCACCATCACACAATCACCATCACACAATCACGATCACACAATCACGATCACACAATCACGATCACACAATCACGATCACACAATCACAATCACGCAATCACAATCGCACAATCGCAATCACACAATCACAATCATACAATCACAATCACACAATCACAATCTCACAATCACAATCACACAATCACAATCACACAATCACAATCACACAATCACAATCACACAATCACAATTACACAATCACAATCACACAATCACAATCCCACAATCACAATCCCACAATCACAATCCCACAATCACAATCCCACAATCACAATCCCACAATCACACAATCACACAGTCACAATCCCACAATCACGATCACACAATCACGATCACACAATCACAATCACACAATCACAATCACACAATCACACTGTCACAATCCCACAATCACGATCACATAATCACGATCACACAGTCACGATCACACGATCACGATCACACAATAACAATCACACAATCACAATCACACAATCACGAGCACGCAATCACGATCACACAATCACCATCACACAATCACGATCACACAATCACGATCACACAATCACAATCACACAATCACGATCACACAATCACGATCACACAACCACGACCACACAACCACGATCACACAATCACGATCACACAATCACAAACACACAGTCGCGATCACACGATCACGATCACACGATCACGATCACACAATCACAATCACACAATCAAGGTCACACGATGACGATCACACAGTCACAATCCCACAATCACGACCACACAATCACGATCACACAATCACGATCACACAATCACGTTCACACAATCACAAACACACAGTCGCGATCACTCGATCACGATCACACGATCACGATCACACAATCACAATCACACAATCAAGGTCACACAATGACGATCACACCATCACCATCACACAATCACGACCACACAATCACGATAACACAATCACAATCACACAATCACAATATCACAATCGCAATCACACAATCACAATATCACAATCAGACAATCACACAATCACACAATCACACAATCACGATCACACTATCACGATCACACAATCACGATCACACAATCACGATCACACAATCACGATCACACAATCACGATCACACAATCACGATCACACAATCACGATCACACAATCACGATCACACAATCAGAGTCACACAATCACAATCACACAACCACAATCACACAATCACACAGTCACAATCCCACAATCACGACCACGCAGTCACGATCACACAATCACAATCATACAATCACAATCACACAATCACATTAACACAATCAGACAATCACACAGTCACACAATCACAATCACACAATCAAAATCACGCAATCACAATCACACAATCAAGGTCACACAATGACGATCACACAATCACCATCACACAATCTCGACCACACAATCACGATCACACAATCACGATCACACAATCACAAACACACAGTCGCGATCACTCGATCACGATCACACAATCACGATCACACAATCACGATCACTCAATCACAATCACACAATCACAAACACACAGTCGCGATCACACGATCACGATCACACGATCACGATCACACAATCACAATCACACAATCACGATCACACAATCACGATCACACAATCACGATCACACAAACACGATCACACGATCACAATCACACAATCACAAACACACAGTCGCGATCACACGATCACGATCACACGATCACGATCACACGATCGCGATCACACGATCACGATCACACGATCACGATCACACAATCACAATCACACAATCAAGGTCACATAATGACGATCACACCATCACCATCACACAATCACGACCACACAATCACGATCACACAATCACGATCACACAATCACGATCACACAGTCACTATCACACAATCACAATCACACAATCACAATATCACAATCGCAATCACGCAATCACAATAACACAGTCAGACAATCACACAATCACACAATCACACAATCACCATCACAAAATGACGATCACACAATCACGATCACACAATCACAATCACACAATCACGATCACACAATCACGATCACACAACCACGACCACACAATCACGATCACACAATCACGATCATACAATCACGTTCACACAATCGCAAACACACAGTCGCGATCACACTATCACGATCACACAATCACAGTCACGCAATCACAATCACACAATCACAATCACAATCACGATCACACAGTCACGAACACACCATCACGATCACACAATCAAGGTCACACAATGACGATCACACAATCACCATCACACAATCACGATCACTCAATCACAATCACACAATCACAAACACACAGTCGCGATCACACGATCACGATCACACGATCACGATCACACGATCACGATCACACGATCACGATCACACAATCACAATCACACAATCAACGCCACACAATGACGATCACACAAGCACCATTTCACAATCTCGACAACACAATCACAATATCACAATCGCAATCACACAATCACAATAACACAATCAGACAATCACACAATCACACAATCACACAATCACGATCACACAATCACGATCACACAATCACAATCACACAATCAAGGTCACACAATGACGATCACACCATCACCATCACACAATCACGACCACACAATCACGATCACACAATCACAATCACACAATCACAATATCACAATCGCAATCACACAATCACAATATCACAATCAGACAATCACACAATCACACAATCACACAATCACGATCACACTATCACGATCACACAATCACGATCACACAATCACGTTCACACAATCACAAACACACAGTCGCGATCACTCGATCACGATCACACGATCACGATCACACAATCACAATCACACAATCAAGGTCACACAATGACGATCACACCATCACCATCACACAATCACGACCACACAATCACGATCACACAATCACAATCACACAATCACAATATCACAATCGCAATCACACAATCACAATATCACAATCAGGCAATCACACAATCACACAATCACACAATCACACAATCACACAATCACGATCACACTATCACGATCACACAATCACCATCACACAATCACCATCACACAATCACGATCACACAATCACGATCACACAATCACGATCACACAATCACGATCACACAATCACAATCACGCAATCACAATCGCACAATCGCAATCACACAATCACAATCATACAATCACAATCACACAATCACAATCTCACAATCACAATCACACAATCACAATCACACAATCACAATCACACAATCACAATCACACAATCACAATCACACAATCACAATTACACAATCACAATCACACAATCACAATCCCACAATCACAATCCCACAATCACAATCCCACAATCACAATCCCACAATCACAATCCCACAATCACAATCCCACAATCACACAATCACACAGTCACAATCCCACAATCACGATCACACAATCACGATCACACAATCACAATCACACAATCACAATCACACAATCACACTGTCACAATCCCACAATCACGATCACATAATCACGATCACACAGTCACGATCACACGATCACGATCACACAATAACAATCACACAATCACAATCACACAATCACGAGCACGCAATCACGATCACACAATCACCATCACACAATCACGATCACACAATCACGATCACACAATCACAATCACACAATCACGATCACACAATCACGATCACACAACCACGACCACACAACCACGATCACACAATCACGATCACACAATCACAAACACACAGTCGCGATCACACGATCACGATCACACGATCACGATCACACAATCACAATCACACAATCAAGGTCACACGATGACGATCACACAGTCACAATCCCACAATCACGACCACACAATCACGATCACACAATCACGGTCACACAATCACAAACACACAGTCGCGATCACTCGATCACGATCACACGATCACGATCACACAATCACAATCACACAATCAAGGTCACACAATGACGATCACACCATCACCATCACACAATCACGACCACACAATCACGATAACACAATCACAATCACACAATCACAATATCACAATCGCAATCACACAATCACAATATCACAATCAGACAATCACACAATCACACAATCACACAATCACACAATCACGATCACACTATCACGATCACACAATCACGATCACACAATCACGATCACACAATCACGATCACACAATCACGATCACACAATCACGATCACACAATCACGATCACACAATCACGATCACACAATCAGAGTCACACAATCACAATCACACAACCACAATCACACAATCACACAGTCACAATCCCACAATCACGACCACACAGTCACGATCACACAATCACAATCATACAATAACAATCACACAATCACATTAACACAATCAGACAATCACACAGTCACACAATCACAATCACACAATCAAAATCACGCAATCACAATCACACAATCAAGGTCACACAATGACGATCACACAATCACCATCACACAATCTCGACCACACAATCACGATCACACAATCACGTTCACACAATCACAAACACACAGTCGCGATCACTCGATCACGATCACACAATCACGATCACACAATCACGATCACTCAATCACAATCACACAATCACAAACACACAGTCGCGATCACACGATCACGATCACACGATCACGATCACACAATCACAATCACACAATCACGATCACACAATCACGATCACACAATCACGATCACACAAACACGATCACACGATCACAATCACACAATCACAAACACACAGTCGCGATCACACGATCACGATCACACGATCACGATCACACGATCGCGATCACACGATCACGATCACACGATCACGATCACACAATCACAATCACACAATCAAGGTCACATAATGACGATCACACCATCACCATCACACAATCACGACCACACAATCACGATCACACAATCACGATCACACAATCACGATCACACAGTCACTATCACACAATCACAATCACACAATCACAATATCACAATCGCAATCACGCAATCACAATAACACAATCAGACAATCACACAATCACACAATCACACAATCACGATCACACAATCATGATCACACAATCACGATCACACAATCACGATCACACAATCACGATCACACAATCACCATCACACAATCACAATCACGCAATCACAATCGCACAATCGCAATCACACAATCACAATCATACAATCACAATCACACAATCACAATCTCACAATCACAATCACACAATCACAATCACACAATCACAATCACACAATCACAATCACACAATCACAATTACACAATCACAATCACACAATCACAATCCCACAATCACAATCCCACAATCACAATCCCACAATCACAATCCCACAATCACAATCCCACAATCACACAATCACACAGTCACAATCCCACAATCACGATCACACAATCACGATCACACAATCACAATCACACAATCACAATCACACAATCACACTGTCACAATCCCACAATCACGATCACATAATCACGATCACACAGTCACGATCACACGATCACGATCACACAATAACAATCACACAATCACAATCACACAATCACGAGCACGCAATCACGATCACACAATCACCATCACACAATCACGATCACACAATCACGATCACACAATCACAATCACACAATCACGATCACACAATCACGATCACACAACCACGACCACACAACCACGATCACACAATCACGATCACACAATCACAAACACACAGTCGCGATCACACGATCACGATCACACGATCACGATCACACAATCACAATCACACAATCAAGGTCACACGATGACGATCACACAGTCACAATCCCACAATCACGACCACACAATCACGATCACACAATCACGATCACACAATCACGTTCACACAATCACAAACACACAGTCGCGATCACTCGATCACGATCACACGATCACGATCACACAATCACAATCACACAATCAAGGTCACACAATGACGATCACACCATCACCATCACACAATCACGACCACACAATCACGATAACACAATCACAATCACACAATCACAATATCACAATCGCAATCACACAATCACAATATCACAATCAGACAATCACACAATCACACAATCACACAATCACGATCACACTATCACGATCACACAATCACGATCACACAATCACGATCACACAATCACGATCACACAATCACGATCACACAATCACGATCACACAATCACGATCACACAATCACGATCACACAATCAGAGTCACACAATCACAATCACACAACCACAATCACACAATCACACAGTCACAATCCCACAATCACGACCACACAGTCACGATCACACAATCACAATCATACAATCACAATCACACAATCACATTAACACAATCAGACAATCACACAGTCACACAATCACAATCACACAATCAAAATCACGCAATCACAATCACACAATCAAGGTCACACAATGACGATCACACAATCACCATCACACAATCTCGACCACACAATCACGATCACACAATCACGATCACACAATCACAAACACACAGTCGCGATCACTCGATCACGATCACACAATCACGATCACACAATCACGATCACTCAATCACAATCACACAATCACAAACACACAGTCGCGATCACACGATCACGATCACACGATCACGATCACACAATCACAATCACACAATCACGATCACACAATCACGATCACACAATCACGATCACACAAACACGATCACACGATCACAATCACACAATCACAAACACACAGTCGCGATCACACGATCACGATCACACGATCACGATCACACGATCGCGATCACACGATCACGATCACACGATCACGATCACACAATCACAATCACACAATCAAGGTCACATAATGACGATCACACCATCACCATCACACAATCACGACCACACAATCACGATCACACAATCACGATCACACAATCACGATCACACAGTCACTATCACACAATCACAATCACACAATCACAATATCACAATCGCAATCACGCAATCACAATAACACAGTCAGACAATCACACAATCACACAATCACACAATCACCATCACACAATGACGATCACACAATCACGATCACACAATCACAATCACACAATCACGATCACACAATCACGATCACACAACCACGACCACACAATCACGATCACACAATCACGATCATACAATCACGTTCACACAATCGCAAACACACAGTCGCGATCACACTATCACGATCACACAATCACAGTCACACAATCACAATCACACAATCACAATCACAATCACGATCACACAGTCACGAACACACCATCACGATCACACAATCAAGGTCACACAATGACGATCACACAATCACCATCACACAATCACGATCACTCAATCACAATCACACAATCACAAACACACAGTCGCGATCACACGATCACGATCACACGATCACGATCACACGATCACGATCACACGATCACGATCACACAATCACAATCACACAATCAACGCCACACAATGACGATCACACAAGCACCATTTCACAATCTCGACAACACAATCACAATATCACAATCGCAATCACACAATCGCAATAACACAATCAGACAATCACACAATCACACAATCACACAATCACGATCACACAATCACGATCACACAATCACAATCACACAATCAAGGTCACACAATGACGATCACACCATCACCATCACACAATCACGACCACACAATCACGATCACACAATCACAATCACACAATCACAATATCACAATCGCAATCACACAATCACAATATCACAATCAGACAATCACACAATCACACAATCACACAATCACGATCACACTATCACGATCACACAATCACGATCACACAATCACGTTCACACAATCACAAACACACAGTCGCGATCACTCGATCACGATCACACGATCACGATCACACAATCACAATCACACAATCAAGGTCACACAATGACGATCACACCATCACCATCACACAATCACGACCACACAATCACGATCACACAATCACAATCACACAATCACAATATCACAATCGCAATCACACAATCACAATATCACAATCAGGCAATCACACAATCACACAATCACACAATCACACAATCACACAATCACGATCACACTATCACGATCACACAATCACCATCACACAATCACCATCACACAATCACGATCACACAATCACGATCACACAATCACGATCACACAATCACGATCACACAATCACAATCACGCAATCACAATCGCACAATCGCAATCACACAATCACAATCATACAATCACAATCACACAATCACAATCTCACAATCACAATCACACAATCACAATCACACAATCACAATCACACAATCACAATCACACAATCACAATCACACAATCACAATCACACAATCACAATTACACAATCACAATCACACAATCACAATCCCACAATCACAATCCCACAATCACAATCCCACAATCACAATCCCACAATCACAATCCCACAATCACAATCCCACAATCACAATCCCACAATCACACAATCACACAGTCACAATCCCACAATCACGATCACACAATCACGATCACACAATCACAATCACACAATCACAATCACACAATCACACTGTCACAATCCCACAATCACGATCACATAATCACGATCACACAGTCACGATCACACGATCACGATCACACAATAACAATCACACAATCACAATCACACAATCACGAGCACGCAATCACGATCACACAATCACCATCACACAATCACGATCACACAATCACGATCACACAATCACAATCACACAATCACGATCACACAATCACGATCACACAACCACGACCACACAACCACGATCACACAATCACGATCACACAATCACAAACACACAGTCGCGATCACACGATCACGATCACACGATCACGATCACACGATCACGATCACACGATCACGATCACACAATCACAATCACACAATCAAGGTCACACGATGACGATCACACAGTCACAATCCCACAATCACGACCACACAATCACGATCACACAATCACGATCACACAATCACAAACACACAGTCGCGATCACTCGATCACGATCACACGATCACGATCACACAATCACAATCACACAATCAAGGTCACACAATGACGATCACACCATCACCATCACACAATCACGACCACACAATCACGATAACACAATCACAATCACACAATCACAATATCACAATCGCAATCACACAATCACAATATCACAATCAGACAATCACACAATCACACAATCACACAATCACGATCACACTATCACGATCACACAATCACGATCACACAATCACGATCACACAATCACGATCACACAATCACGATCACACAATCACGATCACACAATCACGATCACACAATCACGATCACACAATCAGAGTCACACAATCACAATCACACAACCACAATCACACAATCACACAGTCACAATCCCACAATCACGACCACACAGTCACGATCACACAATCACAATCATACAATCACAATCACACAATCACATTAACACAATCAGACAATCACACAGTCACACAATTACAATCACACAATCAAAATCACGCAATCACAATCACACAATCAAGGTCACACAATGACGATCACACAATCACCATCACACAATCTCGACCACACAATCACGATCACACAATCACGTTCACACAATCACAAACACACAGTCGCGATCACTCGATCACGATCACACAATCACGATCACACAATCACGATCACTCAATCACAATCACACAATCACAAACACACAGTCGCGATCACACGATCACGATCACACGATCACGATCACACAATCACAATCACACAATCACGATCACACAATCACGATCACACAATCACGATCACACAAACACGATCACACGATCACAATCACACAATCACAAACACACAGTCGCGATCACACGATCACGATCACACGATCACGATCACACGATCGCGATCACACGATCACGATCACACGATCACGATCACACAATCACAATCACACAATCAAGGTCACATAATGACGATCACACCATCACCATCACACAATCACGACCACACAATCACGATCACACAATCACGATCACACAATCACGATCACACAGTCACTATCACACAATCACAATCACACAATCACAATATCACAATCGCAATCACGCAATCACAATAACACAATCAGACAATCACACAATCACACAATCACACAATCACGATCACACAATCATGATCACACAATCACGATCACACAATCACGATCACACAATCACGATCACACAATCACCATCACACAATCACAATCACACAATCAAGGTCACACAATGACGATCACACAATCACCATCACACAATCACGATCACACAATCACGATCACACAATCACGATCACACAGTCGCGATCGCACGATCACGATCACACAATCACGATCACACAGTCGCGATCACACAATCACAATCACACAATCACGATCACACAATCACCATCACACAATCACGATCACACAATCACGATCACACAATCACAGTCACACAATCACAATCACACAATCACAACCACAATCACGATCACACAGTCACGATCACACCATCACGATCACACGATCACGATCACACAATCACAATCACACAATCGTTATCACACAATCACGATCACACAATCACGATCACACAATTACGATCACACAATCACAATCACGCAGTCACAATCACACAATCACAATCACACAGTCACACAATCACAATCACAATCAGACAATCACAAACACGCAATCACAATCACACTATCACGATCACACAGTCACCATCACACAATTACCATCACACAATCACGATCACACAATCAAGGTCACACAATGACGATCACACAATCACCATCACACAATCACGATCACACAATCACAATCACACAATCACGATCACACAATCACGATCACACGATCACAATCACACAATCAAGGTCACACAATGACGATCACACCATCACCATCACACAATCAGGACCACACAATCACAAACACACAGTCGCGATCACTCGATCACGATCACACAATCACGATCACACAGTCACTATCACACAATCACAATCACACAATCACAATATCACAATCGCAATCACACAATCACCATCACACAATCACGATCACACAATCACGATCACACAATCACGATCACACAATCACAATCACGCAATCACAATCACACAATCGCAATCACACAATCACAATCATACAATCACAATCTCACAATCACAATCACACAATCACAATCACACAATCACAATCACACAATCACAATCACACAATCACAATCACACAATCACAATCACACAATCACAATCCTACAATCACAATCCCACAATCACAATCACACAACCACAATCGCACAATCACGCAGTCACAATCCCACAATCACGATCACACAATCACGATCACACAGTCACGATCACACGATCACGATCACACAAAAACAATGACACAATCACAATCACACAATCACGAGCACACAATCACGATCACACAATCACCATCACACAATCACCATCACACAATCACGATCACACAATCACGATCACACAATCACGTTCACACAATCACAAACACACAGTCGCGATCACTCGATCACGATCACACGATCACGATCACACAATCACAATCACACAATCAAGGTCACACAATGATGATCACACCATCACCATCACACAATCACGATCACACAATCACAATCACACAATCACAATATCACAATCGCAATCACACAATCACGACCACTCAATCACGATCACACAATCACGATCACACAATCACGATCACACAATCACGTTCACACAATCACAAACACAGAGTCGCGAACACACGATCACGATCACACAACCACGATCACACAGTCACGATCACACAATCACGATCACACAGTCACGATCACACAATAAGAGTCGCACAACCACAATCACACAACCACAATCACACAATCACACAGTCACAATCCCACAATCACGATCACACAGTCACGATCACACAATCACAATCATACAATCACAATCACACAATCACGTTCACACAATCACAAACACACAGTCGCGATCACTCGATCACGATCACACAATCACGATCACACAATCACGATCACTCAATCACAATCACACAATCACAAACGCACAGTCGCGATCACACGATCACGATCACACGATCACGATCACACGATCACAATCACACAATCAAGGTCACACAATGACGATCACACCATCACCATCACACAATCACGACCACACAATCACGATCACACAATCACGATCACACAATCACGTTCACACCATCACAAACACACAGTCGCGATCACACAATCACGATCACACAATCACAATCACACAATCACAATCCCACAATCACAATCCCACAATCACACAATCACACAGTCACAATCCCACAATCACGATCACACAATCACGATCACACAATCACAATCACACAATCACCATCACACAATCACAATCACACAATCAAGGTCACACAATGACGATCACACAATCACCATCACACAATCACGACCACTCAATCACGATCACACAATCACGATCACACAATCACGTTCACACAATCACGTTCACACAATCACAAACACAGAGTCGCGATCACACGATCACGATCACACAACCACGATCACACAGTCACGATCACACAATCACGATTACACAGTCACGATCACACAATCAGAGTCACACAATCACAATCACACAATCACAATCACACAATCAAAATCACACAATCACAATCACACAATCAAGGTCACACAATGACGATCACACAATCACCATCACACAATCTCGACCACACAATCACGATCACACAATCACGATCACACAATCACGTTCACACAATCGCAAACACACAGTCGCGATCACTCGATCACGATCACACAATC
Source organism: Megachile rotundata (assembly GCF_050947335.1). Lineage (NCBI taxonomy): Eukaryota > Metazoa > Arthropoda > Insecta > Hymenoptera > Megachilidae > Megachile > Megachile rotundata. Next base: position 2,150,745 of record NC_134993.1, read on the forward strand.
ACGATCACACAATCACGATCACTCAATCACAATCACACAATCACAAACACACAGTCGCGATCACACGATCACGATCACACGATCACGATCACACAATCACAATCATACAATCGTTATCACACAATCACGATCACACAATCACGATCACACAATCACAATCACACAATCACAATCACACAATCAAGGTCACACAATGACGATCACACAATCACCATCACACAATCACGATCACACAATCACGATCACACAATCACGATCACACAATCACGACCACACAATCACGATCACACAATCACGAACACACAGTCGCGATCACACGATCACGATCACACGATCACGATCACACAATCACAATCACACAATCAAGGTCACACGATGACGATCACACAGTCACAATCCCACAATCACGACCACACAATCACGATCACACAATCACGATCACACAATCACGTTCACACAATCACAAACACACAGTCGCGATCACTCGATCACGATCACACGATCACGATCACACAATCACAATCACACAATCAAGGTCACACAATGACGATCACACCATCACCATCACACAATCACGACCACACAATCACGATAACACAATCACAATCACACAATCACAATATCACAATCGCAATCACACAATCACAATATCACAATCAGACAATCACACAATCACACAATCACACAATCACGATTACACTATCACGATCACACAATCACGATCACACAATCACGATCACACAATCACGATCACACAATCACAAACACACAGTCGCGATCACACGATCACGATCACACGATCACGATCACACAATCACGATCACACAATCACGATCACACAATCAGAGTCACACAATCACAATCACACAACCACAATCACACAATCACACAGTCACAATCCCACAATCACGACCACACAGTCACGTTCACACAATCACAAACACACAGTCGCGATCACTCGATCACGATCACACAATCACGATCACACAGTCGCGATCACACAATCACAATCACACAATCACGATCACACAATCACCATCACACAATCACGATCACACAATCACGATCACACAATCACGATCACACAATCACGATCACACAATCACGATCACACAATCACAGTCACACAATCACAATCACACAATCACAACCACAATCACGATCACACAGTCACGATCACACCATCACGATCACACGATCACGATCACACAATCACGATCACACAATCAGAGTCACACAATCACAATCACACAACCACAATCACACAATCACACAGTCACAATCCCACAATCACGACCACACAGTCACGTTCACACAATCACAAACACACAGTCGCGATCACTCGATCACGATCACACAATCACGATCACACAGTCGCGATCACACAATCACAATCACACAATCACGATCACACAGTCACTATCACACAATCACAATCACACAATCACAATATCACAATCGCAATCACACAATCACAATAACACAATCAGACAATCACACAATCACACAATCACACAATCACGATCACACAATCATGATCACACAATCACGATCACACAATCACCATCACACAATCACAATCACACAATCAAGGTCACACAATGACGATCACACAATCACCATCACACAATCACGATCACACAATCACGATCACACAATCACGATCACACAATCACGATCACACAATCACAAACACACAGTCGCGATCACACGATCACGATCACACAATCACGATCACACAGTCGCGATCACACAATCACAATCACACAATCACGATCACACAATCACCATCACACAATCACGATCACACAATCACGATCACACAATCACGATCACACAATCACGATCACACAATCACGATCACACAATCACAGTCACACAATCACAATCACACAATCACAACCACAATCACGATCACACAGTCACGATCACACCATCACGATCACACGATCACGATCACACAATCACAATCACACAATCGTTATCACACAATCACGATCACACAATCACCATCCCACAATCACCATCACACAATCACCATCACACAATCACGATCACACAATCACGATCACACAATCACAATCACACAATCACAATCACACGATCACAATCACACAGTCACAATCACACATCCACAATCATACAATCACAATCACACAATCACAATCTCACAATCACAATCACACTATCACAATCAGACAATCACAATCACACAATCACAATCACACAATCACAATCACACAATCACAATCACACAATCACAATCACACAATCACAATTACACAATCACAATCACACAATCACAATCACACAATCACAATCACACAATCACAATCACTATCACAATCCCACAATCACGATCACACAATCACGATCACACAATCACCATCACACAATCACCATCACACAATCACAATCACACAATCAAGGTCACACAGTGACGATCACACAATCACCAGCATACAATCACGACCAGACAATCACGATCACACAATCACGTTCACACAATCACAAACACACAGTCGCGATCACACAATCACAATCCCACAATCACGATCACACAATCACGATCACACAATCACGATCCCACAATCACGATCACACAATCACGATCACACAATTACGATCACACAATCACAATCACGCAGTCACACTATCACAATCACAATCACAATCACAATCACAATCACAATCACACAATCACACAATCACAATCCCACAATCATAATCACACAATCACAGTCACACAATCACAATCACACAATCACACAGTCACAATCCCACAATCACGATCACACAATCACGATCGCACAGTTACGATCACACGATCACGATCACACAATCACAATCACACAATCACAATCACATAATCACGATCACACAGTCACCATCACACAATTACCATCACACAATCACGATCACACAATCAAGGTCACACAATGACGATCACACAATCACCATCACACAATCACGATCACACAATCACAATCACACAATCACGGTCACACAATCACGATCACACAATCACAATCACACAATCAAGGTCACACAATGACGATCACACCATCACCATCACACAATCAGGACCACACAATCACAAACACACAGTCGCGATCACTCGATCACGATCACACAATCACGATCACACAGTCACTATCACACAATCACAATCACACAATCACAATATCACAATCGCAATCACACAATCACCATCACACAATCACGATCACACAATCACGATCACACAATCACGATCACACAATCACAATCACGCAATCACAATCACACAATCGCAATCACACAATCACAATCATACAATCACAATCTCACAATCACAATCACACAATCACAATCACACAATCACAATCACACAATCACAATCACACAATCACAATCACACAATCACAATCACACAATCACAATCCTACAATCACAATCCCACAATCACAATCACACAACCACAATCGCACAATCACGCAGTCACAATCCCACAATCACGATCACACAATCACGATCTCACAGTCACGATCACACGATCACGATCACACAAAAACAATGACACAATCACAATCACACAATCACGAGCACACAATCACGATCACACAATCACGATCACTCAATCACAATCACACAATCACAAACACACAGTCGCGATCACACGATCACGAACACACGATCACGATCACACGATCGCAATCACACAATCAAGGTCACACAATGACGATCACACCATCACCATCACACAATCACGACCACACAATCACGATCACACAATCACGATCACACAATCACGTTCACACAATCACAAACACACAGTCGCGATCACTCGATCACGATCACAAAATCACGATCACATAGTCATGATCACACAATCACGATCACACGATCACGATCAGACAATCACAATCACACAATCGTTATCACACAATCACGATCACACAATCACCATCCCACAATCACCATCGCACAATCACCATCACACAATCACGATCACACAATCACGATCACACAATCACGATCCCACAATCACAATCCCACAATCACAATCCCACAATCACAATCCCACAATCACACAATCACACAGCCACAATCCCACAATCACGATCACACAATCACGATCACACAATCACAATCACACAATCACAATCACACAATCACAATCACACAATCACAATCACACATTCACACTGTCACAATCCCACAATCACGATCACATAATCACGATCACACAGTCACGATCGCACGATCACGATCACACAATAACAATCACACAATCACAATCACACAATCACGAGCACACAATCACGATCACACAATCACCATCACACAATCACGATCACACAATCACGATCACACAATCACAATCACACAATCACGATCACACAATCACGATCACACAACCACGACCACACAATCACGATCACACAATCACGATCATACAATCACGTTCACACAATCGCAAACACACAGTCGCGATCACACTATCACGATCACACAATCACAGTCACACAATCACAATCACACAATCAGAATCACAATCACGTTCACACAGTCACGAACACACTATCACGATCACACAATCAAGGTCACACAATGACGATCACACAATCACCATCACACAATCACGATCACTCAATCACAATCACACAATCACAAACACACAGTCGCGATCACACGATCACGATCACACGATCACGATCACACGATCACGATCACACGATCACGATCACACAATCACAATCACACAATCAACGCCACACAATGACGATCACACAATCACCATTTCACAATCTCGACAACACAATCACGATCACACAATCACGATCACACAATCACGTTCACACAATCACAAACACACAGTCCCGACCACTCGATCACGATCACACAATCACGATCACACAGTCACGATCACACAATCACAATCACACAATCACAATATCACAATCGCAATCACACAATCACAATAACACAATCAGACAATCACACAATCACACAATCACACAATCACGATCACACAATCATGATCACACAATCACGATCACACAATCACGATCACACAATCACGATCACACAATCACGATCACACAATCACCATCACACAATCACCATCACACAATCACAATCACACAATCAAGGCCACACAATGACGATCACACAATCACCATCACACAATCACGACCACACAATCACGATCACACAATCACGATCACACAATCACGTTCACACAATCACAAACACGCAGTCGCGATCACTCGATCACGATCACACGATCACGATCACACAATCACAATCACACAATCAAGGTCACACAATGACGATCACACCATCACCATCACACAATCACGACCACACAATCACGATCACACAATCACAATCACACAATCACAATATCACAATCGCAATCACACAATCACAATATCACAATCAGACAATCACACAATCACACAATCACACAATCACGATCACACTATCACGATCACACAATCACAATCACACAATCAAGGTCACACAATGACGATCACACCATCACCATCACACAATCACGACCACACAATCACGATCACACAATCACAATCACACAATCACAATATCACAATCGCAATCACACAATCACAATATCACAATCAGACAATCACACAATCACACAATCACACAATCACGATCACACTATCACGATCACACAATCACCATCACACAATCACCATCACACAATCACGATCACACAATCACGATCACACAATCACGATCACACAATCACGATCACACAATCACAATCACGCAATCACAATCGCACAATCGCAATCACACAATCACAATCATACAATCACAATCACACAATCACAATCTCACAATCACAATCACACAATCACAATCACACAATCACAATCACACAATCACAATCACACAATCACAATTACACAATCACAATCACACAATCACAATCCCACAATCACAATCCCACAATCACAATCCCACAATCACAATCCCACAATCACAATCCCACAATCACAATCCCACAATCACACAATCACACAGTCACAATCCCACAATCACGATCACACAATCACGATCACACAATCACAATCACACAATCACAATCACACAATCAAGGTCACACAATGACGATCACACAATCACCATCACACAATCACGACCACTCAATCACGATCACACAATCACGATCACACAATCACGTTCACACAATCACGTTCACACAATCACAAACACAGAGTCGCGATCACGCGATCACGATCACACAACCACGATCACACAGTCACGATCACACAATCACGATTACACAGTCACGATCACACAATCAGAGTCACACAATCACAATCACACAATCACAATCACACAATCACAATCACACAATCAAAATCACACAATCACAATCACACAATCAAGGTCACACAATGACGATCACACAATCACCATCACACAATCTCGACCACACAATCACGATCACACAATCACGATCACACAATCACGTTCACACAATCGCAAACACACAGTCGCGATCACTCGATCACGATCACACAATCACGATCACACAATCACGATCACTCAATCACAATCACACAATCACAAACACACAGTCGCGATCACACGATCACGATCACACGATCACGATCACACAATCACAATCACACAATCGTTATCACACAATCACGATCACACAATCACGATCACACAATCACAATCACAGAATCACAATCACACAATCAAGGTCACACAATGACGATCACACAATCACCATCACACAATCACGATCACACAATCACGATCACACAATCACGATCACACAATCACGACCACACAATCACGATCACACAAACACCATCACACGATCACAATCACACAATCACAAACACACAGTCGCGATCACACGATCACGATCACACGATCACGATCACACGATCGCGATCACACGATCACGATCACACGATCACTATCACACAATCACAATCACACAATCAAGGTCACACAATGACGATCACACCATCACCATCACACAATCACGACCACACAATCACGATCACACAATCACGTTCACACAATCACAAACACACAGTCGCGATCACTCGATCACGATCACACAATGACGATCACACAGTCACTATCACACAACCACAATCACAGAATCACAATATCACAATCGCAATCACACAATCACAATAACACAATCAGACAATCACACAATCACACAATCACACAATCACGATCACACAGTCATGATCACACAATCACGATCACACAATCACGACCACACAGTCACGATCACACAATCACAGTCACACAATCACAATCATACAATCACAATTACACAAACACGATCACACAATCACGATCACACAATCACGATCACACAATCACACAATCACACAATCACAATCACACAATCACACAGTCACAATCCCACAATCACGATCACACAATCACGATCACACAGTCACGATCACACAATCACGATCACACAATCACAGTCACACAATCACAATCACACAGTCACAATCACAATCACGATCACACAAACACGATCACACAATCACGATCACACAATCTCGACCACACAATCACGATCACACAAACACGATCACACAATCACTATCACACAATCACTATCACACAATCACGATCACACAATCACGATCACACAATTACGATCACACAATCACAATCACGCAGTCACACTATCGCAATCACAATCACAATCACAATCACAATCACACAATCACACAATCACAATCCCACAATCACAATCACACAATCACAGTCACACAATCACAATCACACAATCACACAGTCACAATCCCACAATCACGATCACACAATCACGATCGCACAGTCACGATCACACTATCACGATCACACAATCACAATCACACAATCACAATCACACAATCACGATCACACAGTCACCATCACACAATCACCATCACACAATCACGATCACACAATCAAGGTCACACAATGACGATCGCACAATCACCATTACACAATCACGATTACACAATCACAATCACACAATCACGATCACACAATCACGATCACACAATCACAATCACACAATCAAGGTCACACAATGACGATCACACCATCACCATCACACAATCACGACCACACAATCACGATCACACAATCACAAACACACAATCACAATCTCACAATCACAATCACACAATCACAATCACACAATCACAATCACACAATCACAATCACACAATCACAATCCTACAATCACAATCCCACAATCACAATCACACAACCACAATCGCACAATCACGCAGTCACAATCCCACAATCACGATCACACAATCACGATCACACAATCACAATCACAATCACGATCACACAGTCACGATCACACAATCAGAGTCACACAATCACAATCACACAACCACAATCACACAATCACACAGTCACAATCCCACAATCACGATCACACAATCACGACCACACAGTCACGATAAAACGATCACGATAACACAATCAAGGTCACGCAATGACGATCACACCATCACCATCACACAATCACGACCACACAATCACGATCACACAATCACGATCACACAATCACGTTCACACAATCACAAACACACAGTCGCGATCACTCGATCACGATCACACGATCACGATCACACAATCACAATCACACAATCAAGGTCACACAATGACGATCACACCATCACCATCACACAATCACGACCACATAATCACGATCACACAATCACTATCACACAATCACAATATCACAATCGCAATCACACAATCACAATATCACAATCAGACAATCACACAATCACACAATCACACAATCACGATCACACAATCACGATCACACAATCACGATCACACAATCACGATCACACAATCACGATCACACAATCACGATCACACAATCACGATCACACAATCACGATCACACAATCACGATCACACAATCACCATCACACAATCACCACCACACAATCACAATCACACAATCAAGGTCACACAATGACGATCACACAATCACCATCACACAATCACGACCACTCAATCACGATCACAAAATCACGATCACACAATCACGTTCACACAATCACAAACACAGAGTCGCGATCACACGATCACGATCACACAACCACGATCACACAGTCACGATCACAAAATCACGATCACACAGTCACGATCACACAATCAGAGTCACACAATCACAATCACACAACCACAATCACACAATCACACAGTCGCAATCCCACAATCACGACCACACAGTCACGATCACACAATCACAATCATACAATCACAATCACACAATCACATTAACACAATCAGACAATCACACAGTCACACAATCACGATCACACAATCACGATCACACAATCACGATCACACAATCACGATCACACAATCACGATCACACAATCACGATCACACAATCACGATCACACAATCACGATCACACAATCACAATCACACAATCACAATCACACAATCAAAATCACACAATCACAATCACACAATCAAGGTCATACAATGACGATCACACAATCACCATCACACAATCTCGACCACACAATCACGATCACACAATCACGATCACACAATCACGTTCACACAATCGCAAACACACAGTCGCGATCACTCGATCACGATCACACAATCACGATCACACAATCACGATCACTCAATCACAATCACACAATCACAAACACACAGTCGCGATCACACGATCACGATCACACGATCACGATCACACAATCACAATCACACAATCGTTATCACACAATCACGATCACACAATCACGATCACACAATCACGATCACACAATCAAGGTCACACAATGACGATCACACAATCACCATCACACAATCACGATTACACAATCACAATCACACAATCACGATCACACAATCACGATCACACAATCACAATCACGCAATCACGATCACACAATCACGACCACACAATCACGATCACACAATCACGATCACACAATCACAAACACACAGTCGCGATCACACTATCACGATCACACAATCACAATCACACAATCACAATCACAATCACGATCACACAGTCACGAACACACCATCACGATCATACAATCAAGGTCACACAATGACGATCACACAATCACCATCACACAATCACGATCACACAATCACGATCACACAATCACGATCACACAATCACGATCACACAATCACGATCACACAAACACCATCACACGATCACAATCACACAATCACAAACACACAGTCGCGATCACACGATCACGATCACACGATCACGATCACACGATCGCGATCACACGATCACGATCACACGATCACTATCACACAATCACACAATCACACAATCACAATCACACAATCACACAGTCACAATCCCACAATCACGATCACACAATCACGATCACACAGTCACGATCACACAATCACGATCACACAATCACAGTCACACAATCACAATCACACAGTCACAATCACAAGCACGATCACACAAACACGATAACACAATCACGATCACACAATCTCGACCACACAATCACGATCACACAAACACGATCACACAATCACTATCACACAATCACTATCACACAATCACGATCACACAATTACGATCACACAATCACAATCACGCAGTCACACTATCGCAATCACAATCAGAATCACAATCACAAACACACAATCACACAATCACAATCCCACAATCACAATCACACAATCACGATCACACAGTCACCATCACACAATCACCATCACACAATCACGATCACACAATCAAGGTCACACAATGACGATCGCACAATCACCATTACACAATCACGATTACACAATCACAATCACACAGTCACGATCACACAATCACGATCACACAATCACAATCACACAATCAAGGTCACACAATAACGATCACACCATCACCATCACACAATCACGACCACACAATCACGATCACACAATCACGATCACACAATCACGTTCACACAATCACAAACACACAGTCGCGATCACTCGATCACGATCACACGATCACGATCACACGATCACGATCACACAATCACAATCGCACAATCAAGGTCACACAATGACGATCACACCATCACCATCACATAATCACGACCACATAATCACGATCACACAATCACAATCACACAATCACAATCTCACAATCACAATCACACAATCACAATCACACAATCACAATCACACAATCACAATCACACAATCACAATCCTACAATCACAATCCCACAATCACAATCACACAACCAAAATCGCACAATCACGCAGTCACAATCCCACAATCACGATCACACAATCACGATCACACAATCACAATCACAATCACGATCACACAGTCACGATCACACAATCAGAGTCACACAATCACAATCACACAACCACAATCACACAATCACACAGTCACAATCCCACAATCACGATCACACAATCACGACCACACAGTCACGATCACACGATCACGATAACACAATCATGGTCACACAATGACGATCACACCATCACCATCACACAATCACGACCACACAATCACGATCACACAATCACGATCACACAATCACGTTCACACAATCACAAACACACAGTCGCGATCACTAGATCACGATCACACGATCACGATCACACAATCACAATCACACAATCAAGGTCACACAATGACGATCACACCATCACCATCACACAATCACGACCACATAATCACGATCACACAATCACAATCACACAATCACAATATCACAATCGCAATCACACAATCACAATATCACAATCAGACAATCACACAATCACACAATCACACAATCACGATCACACAATCACGATCACACAATCACGATCACACAATCACGATCACACAATCACGATCACACAATCACGATCACACAATCACGATCACACAATCACCATCACACAATCACCATCACACAATCACAATCACACAATCAAGGTCACACAATGACGATCACACAATCACCAACACACAATCACGACCACTCAATCACGATCACACAATCACGATCACACAATCACGTTCACACAATCACAAACACAGAGTCGCGATCACACGATCACGATCACACAACCACGATCACACAGTCACGATCACACAATCACGATCACACCGTCACGATCACACAATCAGAGTCACACAATCACAATCACACAACCACAATCACACAATCACACAGTCGCAATCCCACAATCACGACCACACAGCCACGATCACACAATCACAATCATACAATCACAATCACACAATCACATTAACACAATCAGACAATCACACAGTCACACAATCACGATCACACAATCACGATCACACAATCACGATCACACAATCACGATCACACAATCACGATCATACAATCACGATCACACAATCACAATCACACAATCACAATCACACAATCAAAATCACACAATCACAATCACACAATCAAGGTCATACAATGACGATCACACAATCACCATCACACAATCTCGACCACACAATCACGATCACACAATCACGATCACACAATCACGTTCACACAATCGCAAACACACAGTCGCGATCACTCGATCACGATCACACAATCACGATCACACAATCACGATCACTCAATCACAATCACACAATCACAAACACACAGTCGCGATCACACGATCACGATCACACGATCACGATCACACAATCACAATCACACAATCGTTATCACACAATCACGATCACACAATCACGGTCACACAATCACGATCACACAATCAAGGTCACACAATGACGATCACACAATCACCATCACACAATCACGATTACACAATCACAATCACACAATCACGATCACACAATCACGATCACACAATCACAATCACGCAATCACGATCACACAATCACGACCACACAATCACGATCACACAATCACGATCACACAATCACAAACACACAGTCGCGATCACACTATCACGATCACACAATCACAATCACACAATCACAATCACAATCACGATCACACAGTCACGAACACACCATCACGATCATACAATCAAGGTCACACAATGACGATCACACAATCACCATCACACAATCACGATCACACAATCACGATCACACAATCACGATCACACAATCACGATCACACAATCACGATCACACAAACACCATCACACGATCACAATCACACAATCACAAACACACAGTCGCGATCACACGATCACGATCACACGATCACGATCACACGATCGCGATCACACGATCACGATCACACGATCACTATCACACAATCACACAATCACACAATCACAATCACACAATCACACAGTCACAATCCCACAATCACGATCACACAATCACGATCACACAGTCACGATCACACAATCACGATCACACAATCACAGTCACACAATCACAATCACACAGTCACAATCACAAGCACGATCACACAAACACGATAACACAATCACGATCACACAATCTCGACCACACAATCACGATCACACAAACACGATCACACAATCACTATCACACAATCACTATCACACAATCACGATCACACAATTACGATCACACAATCACAATCACGCAGTCACACTATCGCAATCACAATCAGAATCACAATCACAAACACACAATCACACAATCACAATCCCACAATCACAATCACACAATCACGATCACACAGTCACCATCACACAATCACCATCACACAATCACGATCACACAATCAAGGTCACACAATGACGATCGCACAATCACCATTACACAATCACGATTACACAATCACAATCACACAGTCACGATCACACAATCACGATCACACAATCACAATCACACAATCAAGGTCACACAATAACGATCACACCATCACCATCACACAATCACGACCACACAATCACGATCACACAATCACGATCACACAATCACGTTCACACAATCACAAACACACAGTCGCGATCACTCGATCACGATCACACGATCACGATCACACGATCACGATCACACAATCACAATCGCACAATCAAGGTCACACAATGACGATCACACCATCACCATCACATAATCACGACCACATAATCACGATCACACAATCACAATCACACAATCACAATCTCACAATCACAATCACACAATCACAATCACACAATCACAATCACACAATCACAATCACACAATCACAATCCTACAATCACAATCCCACAATCACAATCACACAACCAAAATCGCACAATCACGCAGTCACAATCCCACAATCACGATCACACAATCACGATCACACAATCACAATCACAATCACGATCACACAGTCACGATCACACAATCAGAGTCACACAATCACAATCACACAACCACAATCACACAATCACACAGTCACAATCCCACAATCACGATCACACAATCACGACCACACAGTCACGATCACACGATCACGATAACACAATCAAGGTCACACAATGACGATCACACCATCACCATCACACAATCACGACCACACAATCACGATCACACAATCACGATCACACAATCACGTTCACACAATCACAAACACACAGTCGCGATCACTAGATCACGATCACACGATCACGATCACACAATCACAATCACACAATCAAGGTCACACAATGACGATCACACCATCACCATCACACAATCACGACCACATAATCACGATCACACAATCACAATCACACAATCACAATATCACAATCGCAATCACACAATCACAATATCACAATCAGACAATCACACAATCACACAATCACACAATCACGATCACACAATCACGATCACACAATCACGATCACACAATCACGATCACACAATCACGATCACACAATCACGATCACACAATCACGATCACACAATCACCATCACACAATCACCATCACACAATCACAATCACACAATCAAGGTCACACAATGACGATCACACAATCACCAACACACAATCACGACCACTCAATCACGATCACACAATCACGATCACACAATCACGTTCACACAATCACAAACACAGAGTCGCGATCACACGATCACGATCACACAACCACGATCACACAGTCACGATCACACAATCACGATCACACCGTCACGATCACACAATCAGAGTCACACAATCACAATCACACAACCACAATCACACAATCACACAGTCGCAATCCCACAATCACGACCACACAGCCACGATCACACAATCACAATCATACAATCACAATCACACAATCACATTAACACAATCAGACAATCACACAGTCACACAATCACGATCACACAATCACGATCACACAATCACGATCACACAATCACGATCACACAATCACGATCATACAATCACGATCACACAATCACAATCACACAATCACAATCACACAATCAAAATCACACAATCACAATCACACAATCAAGGTCATACAATGACGATCACACAATCACCATCACACAATCTCGACCACACAATCACGATCACACAATCACGATCACACAATCACGTTCACACAATCGCAAACACACAGTCGCGATCACTCGATCACGATCACACAATCACGATCACACAATCACGATCACTCAATCACAATCACACAATCACAAACACACAGTCGCGATCACACGATCACGATCACACGATCACGATCACACAATCATAATCACACAATCGTTATCACACAATCACGATCACACAATCACGATCACACAATCACGATCACACAATCACGATCACACAATCACGATCACACAATCACACAATCACACAATCACAATCACACAATCACACAGTCACAATCCCACAATCACGATCACACAATCACGATCACACAGTTACGATCACACAATCACGATCACACAATCACAGTCACACAATCACAATCACACAATCACGATCACACAATCACCATCACACAATCACCACCACACAATCACGATCACACAATCAAGGTCACACAATGACGATCACACAATCACCATCACACAATCACGATTACACAATCACAATCACACAATCACGATCACACAATCACGATCACACAATCACAATCACGCAATCACGATCACACAATCACGACCACACAATCACGATCACACAATCACGATCACACAATCACAAACACACAGTCGCGATCACACTATCACGATCACACAATCACAGTCACACAATCACAATCACACAATCACAATCACAATCACGATCACACAGTCACGAACACACCATCACGATCATACAATCAAGGTCACACAATGACGATCACACAATCACCATCACACAATCACGATCAGTCAATCACAATCACACAATCACAAACACACAGTCGCGATCACACGATCACGATCGCACGACCACGATCACACGATCACGATCACACAGTCACAATCACACAATCAAGGTCACACAATGACGATCACACCATCACCATCACACAATCACGACCACACAATCACGATCACACAATCACGATCACACAATCACGTTCACACAATCACAAACACACAGTCGCGATCAGTCGATCACGATCACACGATCACGATCACACAATCACAATCACACAATCAAGGTCACACAATGACGATCACACCATCACCATCACACAATCACGACCACACAATCACGATCACACAATTACAATCACACAATCACAATATCACAATCGCAATCACACAATCACAATATCACAATCAGACAATCACACAATCACACAATCACACAATCACGATCACACTATCACGATCACACAATCACGATCACACAATCACGTTCACACAATCACAAACACACAGTCGCGATCACTCGATCACGATCACACGATCACGATCACACAATCACAATCACACAATCAAGGTCACACAATGACGATCACACAATCACCATCACACAATCTCGACCACACAATCACGATCACACAATCACGATCACACAATCACGTTCACACAATCGCAAACACACAGTCGCGATCACTCGATCACGATCACACAATCACGATCACACAATCACGATCACTCAATCACAATCACACAATCACAAACACACAGTCGCGATCACACGATCACGATCACACGATCACGATCACACAATCACAATCACACAATCGTTATCACACAATCACGATCACACAATCACGATCACACAATCACGATCACACAATCAAGGTCACACAATGACGATCACACAATCACCATCACACAATCACGATTACACAATCACAATCACACAATCACGATCACACAATCACGATCACACAATCACAATCACAATCACGATCACACAGTCACGAACACACCATCACGATCATACAATCAAGGTCACACAATGACGATCACACAATCACCATCACACAATCACGATCACACAATCACGATCACACAGTCACGATCACACAATTACGATCACACAATCACAGTCACACAATCACAATCACACAGTCACAATCACAAGCACGATCACACAAACACGATCACACAATCACGATCACACAATCTCGACCACACAATCACGATCACACAAACACGATCACACAATCACTATCACACAATCGCTATCACACAATCACGATCACACAATTACGATCACACAATCACAATCACGCAGTCACACTATCGCAATCACAATCAGAATCACAATCACAAACACACAATCACACAATCACACAATCACAATCCCACAATCACAATCACACAATCACGATCACACAGTCACCATCACACAATCACCATCACACAATCACGATCACACAATCAAGGTCACACAATGACGATCGCACAATCACCATTACACAATCACGATTACACAATCACAATCACACAGTCACGATCACACAATCACGATCACACAATCACAATCACACAATCAAGGTCACACAATAACGATCACACCATCACCATCACACAATCACGACCACACAATCACGATCACACAATCACGATCACACAATCACGTTCACACAATCACAAACACACAGTCGCGATCACTCGATCACGATCACACGATCACGATCACACAATCACAATCACACAATCAAGGTCACACAATGACGATCACACCATCACCATCACACAATCACGACCACATAATCACGATCACACAATCACAATCACACAATCACAATCTCACAATCACAATCACACAATCACAATCACACAATCAGAGTCACACAATCACAATCACACAACCACAATCACACAATCACACAGTCACAATCCCACAATCACGATCACACAATCACGACCACACAGTCACGATCACACGATCACGATAACACAATCAAGGTCACACAATGACGATCACACCATCACCATCACACAATCACGACCACACAATCACGATCACACAATCACGATCACACAATCACGTTCACACAATCACAAACACACAGTCGCGATCACTAGATCACGATCACACGATCACGATCACACAATGACAATCACACAATCAAGGTCACACAATGACGATCACACCATCACCATCACACAATCACGACCACATAATCACGATCACACAATCACAATCACACAATCACAATATCACAATCGCAATCACACAATCACAATATCACAATCAGACAATCACACAATCACACAATCACACAATCACGATCACACAATCACGATCACACAATCACGATCACACAATCACGATCACACAATCACGATCACACAATCACGATCACACAATCACGATCACACAATCACCATCACACAATCACCATCACACAATCACAATCACACAATCAAGGTCACACAATGACGATCACACAATCACCAACACACAATCACGACCACTCAATCACGATCACACAATCACGATCACACAATCACGTTCACACAATCACAAACACAGAGTCGCGATCACACGATCACGATCACACAACCACGATCACACAGTCACGATCACACAATCACGATCACACCGTCACGATCACACAATCAGAGTCACACAATCACAATCACACAACCACAATCACACAATCACACAGTCGCAATCCCACAATCACGACCACACAGTCACGATCACACAATCACAATCATACAATCACAATCACACAATCACATTAACACAATCAGACAATCACACAGTCACACAATCACGATCACACAATCACGATCACACAATCACGATCACACAATCACGATCACACAATCACGATCACACAATCACAATCACACAATCACAATCACACAATCAAAATCACACAATCACAATCACACAATCAAGGTCACACAATGACGATCACACAATCACCATCACACAATCACGACCACTCAATCACGATCACACAATCACGATCACACAATCACGATCACACAATCACGATCACACAATCACGATCACACAATCACAATCACACAATCACAATCACACAATCAAAATCACACAATCACAATCACACAATCAAGGTCATACAATGACGATCACACAATCACCATCACACAATCTCGACCACACAATCACGATCACACAATCACGATCACACAATCACGTTCACACAATCACAAACACACAGTCGCGATCACACGATCACGATCACACGATCACGATCACACAATCACAATCACACAATCGTTATCACACAATCACGATCACACAATCACGATCACACAATCACGATCACACAATCACGATCACACAATCACGATCACACAATCACGATCACACAATCACGATCACACAATCACACAATCACACAATCACAATCACACAATCACACAGTCACAATCCCACAATCACGATCACACAATCACGATCACACAGTTACGATCACACAATCACGATCACACAATCACAGTCACACAATCACAATCACACAATCACGATCACACAATCACCATCACACAATCACCATCACACAATCACGATCACACAATCAATGTCACACAATGACGATCACACAATCACCATCACACAATCACGCTTACACAATCACAATCACACAATCACGATCACACAATCACGATCACACAATCACAATCACGCAATCACGATCACACTATCACGACCACACAATCACGATCACACAATCACGATCACACAATCACAAACACACAGTCGCGATCACACTATCACGATCACACAATCACAGTCACACAATCACAATCACACAATCACAATCACAATCACGATCACACAGTCACGAACACACCATCACGATCATACAATCAAGGTCACACAATGACGATCACACAATCACCATCACACAATCACGATCAGTCAATCACAATCACACAATCACAAACACACAGTCGCGATCACACGATCACGATCGCACGACCACGATCACACGATCACGATCACACAATCACAATCACACAATCAAGGTCACACAATGACGATCACACCATCACCATCACACAATCACGACCACACAATCACGATCACACAATCACGATCACACAATCACGTTCACACAATCACAAACACACAGTCGCGATCAGTCGATCACGATCACACGATCACGATCACACAATCACAATCACACAATCAAGGTCACACAATGACGATCACACCATCACCATCACACAATCACGACCACACAATCACGATCACACAATCACAATCACACAATCACAATATCACAATCGCAATCACACAATCACAATATCACAATCAGACAATCACACAGTCACACAATCACACAATCACGATCACACTATCACGATCACACAATCACGATCACACAATCACGATCACACAATCACGATCACACAATCACGATCACACAATCACCATCACACAATCACCATCGCACAATCACAATCACACAATCAAGGTCACACAATGACGATCACACAGTCACCATCACACAATCACGACCACACAATCACGATCACACAATTACAATCACACAATCACAATATCACAATCGCAATCACACAATCACAATATCACAATCAGACAATCACACAATCACACAATCACACAATCACGATCACACTATCACGATCACACAATCACGATCACACAATCACGTTCACACAATCACAAACACACAGTCGCGATCACTCGATCACGATCACACGATCACGATCACACATTCACAATCACACAATCAAGGTCACACAATGACGATCACACCATCACCATCACACAATCACGACCACACAATCACGATCACACAATCACAATCACACAATCACAATATCACAATCGCAATCACACAATCACAATATCACAATCAGACAATCACACAGTCACACAATCACACAATGACGATCACACTATCACGATCACACAATCACGATCACACAATCACGATCACACAATCACGATCACACAATCACGATCACACAATCACCATCACACAATCACCATCGCACAATCACAATCACACAATCAAGGTCACACAATGACGATCACACAGTCACCATCACACAATCACGACCACTCAATCACGATCACACAATCACGATCACACAATCACGATCACACAATCACGTTCACACAATCACAAACACAGAGTCGCGATCACACGATCACGATCACACAACCACGACCACACAGTCACGATCACACAATCACGATCACACAGTCACGATCACACAATCAGAGTCACACAATCACAATCACACAACCACAATCACACAATCACACAGTCACAATCCCACAATCACGACCACACAGTCGCGATCACACAATCACAATCATACAATCACAATCCCACAATCACATTAACACAATCAGACAATCACACAGTCACACAATCACGATCACACAATCACGATCACACAATCACGATCACACAATCACGATCACACAATCACGATCACACAATCACGATCACACAATCACGATCACACAATCACAATCACACAATCACAATCACACAATCAAAATCACACAAACACAATCACACAATCAAGGCCACACAATGACGATCACACAATCACCATCACACAATCTCGACCACACAATCACGATCACACAATCACGATCACACAATCACGTTCACACAATCGCAAACACACAGTCGCGATCACTCGATCACGATCACACAATCACGATCACACAATCACGATCACTCAATCACAATCACACAATCACAAACACACAGTCGCGATCATACGATCACGATCACACGATCACGATCACACAATCACAATCACACAATCATTATCAGACAATCACGATCACACAATCACGATCACACAATCACAATCACACAATCACAATCACACAATCAAGGTCACACAATGACGATCACACAATCACCATCACACAATCGCGATCACACAATCACAATCACACAATCACGATCACACAATCACGATCACACAATCACGATCACACAAACACGATCACACGATCACAATCACACAATCACAAACACACAGTCGCGATCACACGATCACGACCACACGATCACGATCACACGATCGCGATCACACGATCACGATCACACGATCACGATCACACAATCACAATCACACAATCAAGGTCACACAATGACGATCACACCATCACCATCACACAATCACGACCACACAATCACGATCACACAATCACGTTCACACAATCACAAACACACAGTCGCGATCACTCGATCACGATCACACAATAACGATCACACAATCACAATCACACAATCACAATCACACAATCAAGGTCACACAATGACGATCACAATCACGATCACACAAACACGATCACACAATCACGATCACACAATCTCGACCACACAATCACGATCACACAAACACGATCACACAATCACTATCACACAATCACTATCACACAATCACGATCACACAATTACGATCACACAATCACAATCACGCAGTCACACTATCACAATCACAATCACAATCACACAATCACACAATCACAATCCCACAATCACAATCACACAATCACAGTCACACAATCACAGCCACACAATCACACAGTCACAATCCCACAATCACGATCACACAATCACGATCGCACAGTCACGATCACACGATCACGATCACACAATCACAATCACACAATCACAATCACACAATCACGATCACACAGTCACCATCACACAATCACCATCACACAATCACAATCACAATCACGATCACACAGTCACGAACACACCATCACGATCACACAATCAAGGTCACACAATGACGATCACACAATCACCATCACACAATCACGATCACTCAATCACAATCACACAATCACAAACACACAGTCGCGATCACACGATCACGATCGCACGACCACGATCACACGATCACGATCACACGATCACGATCACACAATCACAATCACACAATCAAGGCCACACAATGACGATCACACAATCACCATCACACAATCTCGACCACACAATCACGATCACACAATCACGATCACACAATCACGTTCACACAATCACAAACACACAGTCGCGATCACTCGATCACGATCACACAATCACGATCACACAGTCACGATCACACAATCACAATCGCACAATCACGATCACACAATCACGATCACACAATCACGATCACACAATCACCATCACACAATCACGATCACACAATCACGATCACACAATCACCATCACACAATCACAATCACACAATCAAGGTCACACAATGACGATCACACCATCACCATCACACAATCACGACCACACAATCACGATCACACAATCACGATCACACAATCACGATCACACAATCACAATATCACAATCGCAATCACACAATCACAATATCACAATCAGACAATCACACAATCACACAATCACACAATCACGATCACACTATCACGATCACACAATCACAGTCACACAATCACAATCACACAATCACAATCACGATCACACAGTCATGATCACACCATCACGATCACACGATGACGATCACACAATCACAATCACACAATCGTTATCACACAATCACGATCTCACAATCACCATCCCACAATCACCATCACACAATCACCATCACACAATCACAATCACACAATCACAATCACACAATCAAAATCACACAATCACAATCACACAATCAAGGTCATACAATGACGATCACACAATCACCATCACACAATCTCGACCACACAATCACGATCACACAATCACGATCACACAATCACGTTCACACAATCACAAACACACAGTCGCGATCACACGATCACGATCACACGATCACGATCACACAATCACAATCACACAATCGTTATCACACAATCACGATCACACAATCACGATCACACAATCACGATCACACAATCACGATCACACAATCACGATCACACAATCACGATCGCACAATCACACAATCACACAATCACAATCACACAATCACACAGTCACAATCCCACAATCACGATCACACAATCACGATCACACAGTTACGATCACACAATCACGATCACACAATCACAGTCACACAATCACAATCACACAATCACGATCACACAATCACCATCACACAATCACCATCACACAATCACGATCACACAATCAAGGTCACACAATGACGATCACACAATCACCATCACACAATCACGCTTACACAATCACAATCACACAATCACGATCACACAATCACGATCACACAATCACAATCACGCAATCACGATCACACAATCACGACCACACAATCACGATCACACAATCACGATCACACAATCACAAACACACAGTCGCGATCACACTATCACGATCACACAATCACAGTCACACAATCACAATCACACAATCACAATCACAATCACGATCACACAGTCACGAACACACCATCACGATCATACAATCAAGGTCACACAATGACGATCACACAATCACCATCACACAATCACGATCAGTCAATCACAATCACACAATCACAAACACACAGTCGCGATCACACGATCACGATCGCACGACCACGATCACACGATCACGATCACACAATCACAATCACACAATCAAGGTCACACAATGACGATCACACCATCACCATCACACAATCACGACCACACAATCACGATCACACAATCACGATCACACAATCACGTTCACACAATCACAAACACACAGTCGCGATCAGTCGATCACGATCACACGATCACGATCACACAATCACAATCACACAATCAAGGTCACACAATGACGATCACACCATCACCATCACACAATCACGACCACACAATCACGATCACACAATCACAATCACACAATCACAATATCACAATCGCAATCACACAATCACAATATCACAATCAGACAATCACACAGTCACACAATCACACAATCACGATCACACTATCACGATCACACAATCACGATCACACAATCACGATCACACAATCACGATCACACAATCACGATCACACAATCACGATCACACAATCACCATCACACAGTCACCATCGCACAATCACAATCACACAATCAAGGTCACACAATGACGATCACACAGTCACCATCACACAATCACGACCACACAATCACGATCACACAATTACAATCACACAATCACAATATCACAATCGCAATCACACAATCACAATATCACAATCAGACAATCAGACAATCACACAATCACACAATCACACAATCACGATCACACTATCACGATCACACAATCGCGATCACACAATCACGTTCACACAATCACAAACACACAGTCGCGATCACTCGATCACGATCACACGATCACGATCACACAATCACAATCACACAATCAAGGTCACACAATGACGATCACACCATCACCATCACACAATCACGACCACACAATCACGATCACACAATCACAATCACACAATCACAATATCACAATCGCAATCACACAATCACAATATCACAATCAGACAATCACACAGTCACACAATCACACAATCACGATCACACTATCACGATCACACAATCACGATCACACAATCACGATCACACAATCACGATCACACAATCACGATCACACAATCACCATCACACAATCACCATCGCACAATCACAATCACACAATCAAGGTCACACAATGACGATCACACAGTCACCATCACACAATCACGACCACTCAATCACGATCACACAATCACGATCACACAATCACGATCACACAATCACGTTCACACAATCACAAACACAGAGTCGCGATCACACGATCACGATCACACAACCACGACCACACAGTCACGATCACACAATCACGATCACACAGTCACGATCACACAATCAGAGTCACACAATCACAATCACACAACCACAATCACACAATCACACAGTCACAATCCCACAATCACGACCACACAGTCGCGATCACACAATCACAATCATACAATCACAATCACACAATCACATTAACACAATCAGACAATCACACAGTCACACAATCACGATCACACAATCACGATCACACAATCACGATCACACAATCACGATCACACAATCACGATCACACAATCACAATCACACAATCACAATCACACAATCAAAATCACACAAACACAATCACACAATCAAGGCCACACAATGACGATCACACAATCACCATCACACAATCTCGACCACACAATCACGATCACACAATCACGATCACACAATCACGTTCACACAATCGCAAACACACAGTCGCGATCACTCGATCACGATCACACAATCACGATCACACAATCACGATCACTCAATCACAATCACACAATCACAAACACACAGTCGCGATCATACGATCACGATCACACGATCACGATCACACAATCACAATCACACAATCATTATCAGACAATCACGATCACACAATCACGATCACACAATTACGATCACACAATCACAATCACGCAGTCACACTATCACAATCACAATCACAATCACACAATCACACAATCACAATCCCACAATCACAATCACACAATCACAGTCACACAATCACAGCCACACAATCACACAGTCACAATCCCACAATCACGATCACACAATCACGATCGCACAGTCACGATCACACGATCACGATCACACAATCACAATCACACAATCACAATCACACAATCACGATCACACAGTCACCATCACACAATCACCATCACACAATCACAATCACAATCACGATCACACAGTCACGAACACACCATCACGATCACACAATCAAGGTCACACAATGACGATCACACAATCACCATCACACAATCACGATCACTCAATCACAATCACACAATCACAAACACACAGTCGCGATCACACGATCACGATCGCACGACCACGATCACACGATCACGATCACACAATCACAATCACACAATCAAGGCCACACAATGACGATCACACAATCACCATCACACAATCTCGACCACACAATCACGATCACACAATCACGATCACACAATCACGTTCACACAATCACAAACACACAGTCGCGATCACTCGATCACGATCACACAATCACGATCACACAGTCACGATCACACAATCACAATCGCACAATCACGATCACACAATCACGATCACACAATCACGATCACACAATCACCATCACACAATCACGATCACACAATCACGATCACACAATCACCATCACACAATCACAATCACACAATCAAGGTCACACAATGACGATCACACCATCACCATCACACAATCACGACCACACAATCACGATCGCACAATCACGATCACACAATCACGATCACACAATCACAATATCACAATCGCAATCACACAATCACAATATCACAATCAGACAATCACACAATCACACAATCACACAATCACGATCACACTATCACGATCACACTATCACGATCACACAATCACAGTCACACAATCACAATCACACAATCACAATCACAATCACGATCACACAGTCATGATCACACCATCACGATCACACGATGACGATCACACAATCACAATCACACAATCGTTATCACACAATCACGATCTCACAATCACCATCCCACAATCACCATCACACAATCACCATCACACAATCACCATCACACAATCACGATCACACAATCACAATCTCACAATCACAATCACACAATCACAATCACACAATCACAATCACACAATCACAATATCACAATCGCAATCACACAATCACAATATCACAATCAGACAATCACACAATCACACAATCACAAACACACAGTCGCGATCACTCGATCACGATCACACAATCACGATCACACAATCACGATCACACAATCACCATCACACAATCACGATCACACAATCACGATCACACAATCACCATCACACAATCACAATCACACAATCAAGGTCACACAATGACGATCACACAATCACCATCACACAACCACGACCACACAATCACGACCACACAATCACGATCACACAATCACGATCACACAATCACGTTCACACAATCACAAACACTCAGTCGCGATCACTCGATCACGATCACACGATCACGATCGCACAATCACAATCACACAATCAAGGTCACACAATGACGATCACACCATCACCATCACACAATCACGACCACACAATCACGATCACACAATCACAATCACACAATCACAATATCACAATCGCAATCACACAATCACAATATCACAATCAGACAATCACACAATCACACAATCACACAATCACGATCACACTATCACGATCACACAATCACGATCACACAATCACGATCACACAGTCACGATCACACAATCAGAGTCACACAATCACAATCACACAACCACAATCACACAATCACACAGTCACAATCCCACAATCACGATCACACAATCACGACCACACAGTCACGATCACACAATCACAATCACACAATCACAATCACACAATCACAATAACACAATCAGACAATCACACAGTCACACAATCACGATCACACAATCACGATCACACAATCACGATCACACAATCACGATCACACAATAACGATCACACAGTCGCGATCACACAATCACGATGACACAATCACGATCACACAATCACAATCACACAATCACAATCACACAATCAAAATCACACAATCACAATCACACAATCAAGGTCACACAATGACGATCACACAATCACCATCACACAATCACGATCACACAATCACAATCACACAATCACGATCACACAATCACGATCACTCAATCACAATCACACAATCACAAACACACAGTCGCGATCACACGATCACGATCACACGATCACGATCACACGATCACGATCACACAATTACGATCACACAATCACAATCACGCAGTCACACTATCGCAATCACAATCACAATCACAATCACAATCACACAATCACACAATCACAATCCCACAATCACAATCACACAACCACAGTCACACAATCACAATCACACAATCACACAGTCACAATCCCACAATCACGATCACACAATCACGATCGCACAGTCACGATCACACGATCACGATCACACAATCACAATCACACAATCACAATCACACAATCACGATCACACAGTCACCATCACACAATCACCATCACACAATCACGATCACACAATCAAGGTCACACAATGACGATCACACAATCACCATCACACAATCACGATTACACAATCACAATCACACAATCACGATCACACAATCACGATCACACAATCACAATCACACAATCAAGGTCACACAATGACGATCACACCATCACCATCACACAATCACGACCACACAATCACGATCACACAATCACAAACACACAATCACAATCTCACAATCACAATCACACAATCACAATCACACAATCACAATCACACAATCACAATCACACAATCAAAATCACACAATCACAATCCTACAATCACAATCCCACAATCACAATCACACAACCACAATCGCACAATCACGCAGTCACAATCCCACAATCACGATCACACAATCACGATCACACAATCACAATCACACAATCACAATCACACAATCACGCTGTCACAATCCCACAATCACGATCACACAATCACGATCACACAGTCACGATCACACAGTCACGATCACACAATCACAATCACACAATCACAATCACACAATCACAATCACACAATCAAAATCACACAATCACAATCACACAATCAAGGTCACACAATGACGATCACACAATCACCATCACACAATCACGATCACACAATCACAATCACACGATCACGATCACACAATCCCGATCACTCAATCACAATCACACAATCACAAACACACAGTCGCGATCACACGATCACGATCACACGATCA
The DNA here is from genome assembly GCF_050947335.1 of Megachile rotundata. Lineage (NCBI taxonomy): Eukaryota > Metazoa > Arthropoda > Insecta > Hymenoptera > Megachilidae > Megachile > Megachile rotundata. Next base: position 2,180,824 of record NC_134993.1, read on the forward strand.
CGATCACACGATCACGATCACACGATCACGATCACACAATCACAATCACACAATCAAGGCCACACAATGACGATCACACAATCACCATCACACAATCTCGACCACACAATCACGATCACACAATCACGATCACACAATCACGTTCACACAATAACAAACACACAGTCGCGATCACTCGATCACGATCACACAATCACGATCACACAGTCACGATCACACAATCACAATCACACAATCACGATCACACAATCACGATCACATAATCACGATCACACAATCACGATCACACAATCACCATCACACAATCACGATCACATAATCACGATCACACAATCACGATCACACAATCACCATCACACAATCACGATCACACAATCACGATCACACAATCACAATCACACAGTCACAATCACACAATCACAATCACACAATCACAATCGCACAATCACAATCGCACAATCACAATCACACAATCACAATCACACAATCACAATCACACAATCACAATCACACAATCACAATCACACAATCACACAATCACAATCACACAATCACAATCACACAATCACAATCACACAATCACAATTACACAAACACGATCACACAATCACGATCACACAATCACGATCACACAATCACTATCACACAATCACACAATCACACAATCACGATCACACAATCACAATCACGCAGTCACACTATCACAATCACAATCACAATCACAATCACAATCACACAATCACACAATCACAATCCCACAATCACAATCACACAATCACAGTCACACAATCACAATCACACAATCACAATCACACAATCACAGTCACACAATCACAGTCACACAATCACAATCACACAATCACAATTACACAAACACGATCACACAATCACAATCACAATCACGATCACACAGTCACGATCACACGATCACGATCACACGATCACGATCACACAATCACGATCACACAATCACGATCACACAATCGCTATCACACAATCACAATCACACAATCACGATCACACAATCACCATCACACAATCACCATCACACAATCACGATCACACAATCACGATCACACAATCACGATCACACAATCACGATCAGACTATCACGATCACACAATCACAGTCACACAATCACAATCACACAATCACAATCACAATCACGATCACACAGTCACGACCACACGACCACGATCACACGATCATGATCACACAATCACAATCACACAATCACGATCACACAATCACGATCACACAATCACGATCACACAATCACGATCACACAACCACGATCACACAATCGCTATCACACAATCGCTATCACACAATCACGATCACACAATCACGATCACACAATCACGGTCACACAATCACGATCACACAATCACGATCACACAATCACGATCACACAATCACGATCACACAATCACAAACACACAATCACACAATCACACAATCACGATCACACAATCACAATCTCGCAGTCACACTATCACAATCACAATCACAATCACAATCACAATCACAATCACAATCACACAATCACACAATCACAATCCCACAATCACAATCCCACAATCACAATCACACAATCACAGTCACACAATCACAATCACACAATCACAATCACACAATCACAGTCACACAATCACAGTCACACAATCACAATCACACAATCACAATTACACAAACACGATCACACAATCACGATCACACAATCACGATCACATAATCACTATCACACAATCACACAATCACACAATCACAATCACACAATCACACAGTCACAATCCCACAATCACGATCACACAATCACAATCACACAATCACAATCACACAATCACGATCACACAATCACAATCACACAATCACGATCACACAATCACAAACACACAGTCGCGATCACACGATCACGATCACACGATCACGATCACACAATCACAATCACACAATCAAGGTCACACAATGACGATCACACCATCACCATCACACAATCACGACCACACAATCACGATCACACAATCGCGATCACACAATCACGATCACAATATCGCAATCACACAGTCACACAATCACAATCACAATAACAATCACAATCACAATCACAATCACAATCATTATCACACAATCACAATCACACAGTCACACAATCACAATCACAATCACAATCACAATCACAATCACAATCACAATCACAATCACAATCACAATCACAATCACAATCACAATCACAATCACAATCACAATCACAATCACAATCACAATCACAATCACAATCACGCTCACACAATCACGATCAGACTATCACGATCACACAACCACGATCACACAATCACGATCACACAATCACGATCACACTATCACGATCAATCACAGTCACACAATCACAATCATACAATCACAATCACACAATCACAATCTCACAATCACAATCACACAATCACAATCACACAATCACAATCACGCAATCACAATCACACAATCACAATCACACAATCACAATCACACAATCACAATCACACAATCACAATCACACAAGCACAATCGCACAATCACAATCCCACAATCACAATCCCACAATCACAATCCCACAATCACAATCCCACAATCACACAATCACACAGTCACAATCCCACAATCACGATCACACAATCACGATCACACAATCACAATCACACAATCACACTGTCACAATCCCACAATCACGATCACACAATCACGATCACACGATCACGATCACACAATAACAATCACACAATCACAATCACACAATCACGAGCACACAATCACGATCACACAATCACCATCACACAATCACGATCACACAATCACGATCACACAATCACAATCACACAATCACGATCACACAATCACTATCACACAATCACAATCACACAATCACGACCACACAATCACGATCACACAATCACGATCACACAATCGCGTTCACACAATCACAAACACACAGTCGCGATCACTCGATCACGGTCACACAATCACGATCACACAGTCAAGATCACACAATCACAATCACACAATCACAATATCACAATCGCAATCACACAATCACAATAACACAATCAGACAATCACACAATCACGATCACACTATCACGATCACAAATCGCGATAACACAATCACGATCACACAATCACGATCACACAATCACGATCTCACAATCACAATCACGCAATCACAATCACACAATCACATTGACACAATCACAATCATGCAATCACAATCACACAATCACAATCTCAAAATCACAATCACACAATCACAATCACACAATCACAATCACACAATCACAATCACACAATCACAATCACACAATCACAATCACACAATCACAATCCCACAATCACAATCCCACAATCACAATCCCACAATCACAATCCCACAATCACACAATCACACAGTCACAATCCCACAATCACGATCACACAATCACGATCACACAATCACAATCACACAATCACAATCACACAATCACAATGACACAGTCAAAATCACACAATCACAATCACACAATCAAGGTCACACAGTGACGATCACACAATCACCATCACACAATCACGGTCACACAATCACGATCACACAATCACGATCACTCAATCACAATCACAATCACACAATCACACAATCACAAACACACAGTCGCGATCACACGATCACGATCACACGATCACGATCACACGATCACGATCACACGATCACGATCACACGATCACGATCACACGATCACGATCACACAATCACAATCACACAATCAAGGCCACACAATGACGATCACACAATCACCATCACACAATCTCGACCACACAATCACGATCACACAATAACAAACACACAGTCGCGATCACTCGATCACGATCACACAATCACGATCACACAGTCACGATCACACAATCACAATCACACAATCACGATCACACAATCACGATCACATAATCACTATCACACAATCACACAATCACACAATCACAATCACACAATCACACAGTCACAATCCCACAATCACGATCACACAATCACAATCACACAATCACAATCACACAATCACGATCACACAATCACAATCACACAATCACGATCACACAATCACAAACACACAGTCGCGATCACACGATCACGATCACACGATCACGATCACACGATCACGATCACACAATCACAATCTCACAATCACAATCACACAATCACAATCACACAATCACAATCACACAATCACGATCACACAATCACGATCACACAATCACCATCACACAATCACGATCACACAATCACGATCACACAATCACGATCACACAATCACCATCACACAATCACGATCACACAATCACGATCACACAATCACGATCACACAATCACGATCACACAATCACGATCACACAATCACAATCACACAATCAAGGTCACACAATGACGATCACACCATCACCATCACACAATCACGACCACACAATCACGATCACACAATCACGGTCACAATATCACAATCACTCAGTCACACAATCACAATCACAATAACAATCACAATCACAATCACAATCACAATCATGATCACACAATCACAATCACACAGTCACACAATCACAATCACAATCACAATCACAATCACAATCACAATCACAATCACAATCACAATCACAATCACAATCACAATCACGATCACAATCACAATCACAATCACAATCACAAACACAATCACAATCACAATCACAATCACAATCACAATCACAATCACAATCACAATCACAATCACAATCACAATCACGATCACACAATCACGATCACACAATCACGATCACACAATCACGATCACACAATCACGATCACACAATCACGATCACACAATCACGATCACGCAATCACGATCACACAATCACGATCACGCAGTCACACTATCACAATCACAATCACAATCACAATCACAATCACAATCACAATCACACAATCACACAATCACACAATCACACAATCACAATCCCACAATCACAATCACACAATCACAGTCACACAATCACAATCACACAATCACACAGTCACAATCCCACAATCACGATCACACAATCACGATCGCACAGTCACGATCACACGATCACGATCACACAATCACAATCACACAATCACAATCACACAATCACGATCACACAATGACCATCACACAATCACCATCACACAATCACGATCACACAATCAAGGTCACACAATGACGATCACACAATCACCATCACACAATCACGATCACACAATCACAATCACACAATCACGATCACACAATCACGATCACACAATCGCAATCACACAATCACAAACACACAGTCGCGATCACACGATCACGATCACACGATCACGATCACACAATCACAATCACACAATCAAGGTCACACAATGACGATCACACCATCACCATCACACAATCACGACCACACAATCACGATCACACAATCACGATCACACAATCACGTTCACACAATCACAAACACACAGTCGCGATCACTCGATCACGATCACACAATCACGATCACACAGTCACGATCACACAATCACAATCACACAATCACAATATCACAATCGCAATCACACAATCACAATAACACAATCACCATCACACACTCACCATCACACAATCACGATCACACAATCACGATCACCCAATCACGATCACACTATCACGATCACACAATCACAGTCACACAATCACTATCACACAATCACACAATCACGCAATCACAATCACACAATCACACAGTCACAATCCCACAATCACGATCACACAATCACAATCCCACAATCAGAATCACACAATCACGATCACACAATCACAATCACGCAGTCACACTATCACAATCACAATCACAATCACAATCACAATCACAATCACAATCACAATCACACAATCACACAATCACAATCCCACAATCACAGTCACACAATCACAGTCACACAATCACAATCACACAATCACACAGTCACAATCCCACAATCACGATCACACAATCACGATCGCACAGTCACGATCACACGATCACGATCACACAATCACAATCACACAATCACAATCACACAATCACAATCACACAATCACAATCACACAATCACAATCACACAATCACCATCACACACTCACCATCACACAATCACGATCACACAATCACGATCACCCAAACACGATCACACTATCACGATCACACAATCACAGTCACACAATCACAATCACACAATCACAATCACAATCACGATCACACAGTCACGATCACACGACCACGATAACACGATCACGATCACACAATCACGATCACACAATCACGATCACACAATCGCTATCACACAATCGCTATCGCACAATCACAATCACACAATCACGATCACACAATCACGATCACACAATCACGATCACACAATCACGATCACACAATCACGATCACACAAACACGATCACACAATCACGATCACACAATCACAGTCACACAATCACGATCACACAATCACGATCACACAACCACGATCACACAATCGCTATCACACAATCGCTATCACACAATCACGATCACACAATCACGATCACACAATCACAATCACAATATCACAATCACACAGTCACACAATCACAATCACAATCACAATCACAATCACAATCACAATCACAATCACAATCACGATCACAGAATCACAATCACACAGTCACACAATCACAATCACAATCAGAATCGCAATCACAATCACAATCACAATCACAATCACAATCACAATCACAATCACAATCACAATCACAATCACAATCACAATCACAATCACAATCACAATCACAATCACAATCACAATCACAATCACAATCACAATCACAATCACAATCACAATCACAATCACAATCACAATCACAATCACAATCACAATCACAATCACAATCACAATCACAATCACAATCACAATCACAATCACAATCACAATCACAATCACAATCACAATCACACAATCACATCACACAATCACGATCACACAATCACGATCACACAATCACGATCACACAATCACGATCACACAATCACGATCACACAATCACGATCACACAATCACGATCACACAATCACGATCACACAATCACAATCACACAATCAAGGTCACACAATGACGATCACACCATCACCATCACACAATCACGACCACACAATCACGATCACACAATCACGGTCACAATATCACAATCACTCAGTCACACAATCACAATCACAATAACAATCACAATCACAATCACAATCACAATCACAAACACAATCACAATCACAATCACAATAACAATCACAATCACAATCACAATCACAATCACAATCACGATCACACAATCACGATCACACAATCACGATCACACAATCACGATCACACAATCACGATCACACAATCACGATCACGCAATCACGATCACACAATCACGATCACGCAGTCACACTATCACAATCACAATCACAATCACAATCACAATCACAATCACAATCACAATCACACAATCACACAATCACACAATCACACAATCACAATCCCACAATCACAATCACACAATCACAGTCACACAATCACAATCACACAATCACACAGTCACAATCCCACAATCACGATCACACAATCACGATCGCACAGTCACGATCACACGATCACGATCACACAATCACAATCACACAATCACAATCACACAATCACGATCACACAATCACCATCTCACAATCACCATCACACAATCACGATCACACAATCAAGGTCACACAATGACGATCACACAATCACCATCACACAATCACGATCACACAATCACAATCACACAATCACGATCACACAATCACGATCACACAATCGCAATCACACAATCACAAACACACAGTCGCGATCACACGATCACGATCACACGATCACGATCACACAATCACAATCACACAATCAAGGTCACACAATGACGATCACACCATCACCATCACACAATCACGACCACACAATCACGATCACACAATCACGATCACACAATCACGTTCACACAATCACAAACACACAGTCGCGATCACTCGATCACGATCACACAATCACGATCACACAGTCACGATCACACAATCACAATCACACAATCACGATATCACAATCGCAATCACACAATCACAATAACACAATCACCATCACACACTCACCATCACACAATCACGATCACACAATCACGATCACCCAATCACGATCACACAATCACAGTCACACAATCACTATCACACAATCACACAATCACGCAATCACAATCACACAATCACACAGTCACAATCCCACAATCACGATCACACAATCACAATCCCACAATCACAATCACACAATCACGATCACACAATCACAATCACGCAGTCACACTATCACAATCACAATCACAATCACAATCACAATCACAATCACACAATCACACAATCACAATCCCACAATCACAATCACACAATCACAGTCACACAATCACAATCACACAATCACACAGTCACAATCCCACAATCACGATCACACAATCACGATCGCACAGTCACGATCACACGATCACGATCACACAATCACAATCACACAATCACAATCACACAATCACAATCACACAATCACAATCACACAATCACAATCACACAATCACAATCACACAATCACCATCACACACTCACCATCACACAATCACGATCACACAATCACGATCACCCAAACACGATCACACTATCACGATCACACAATCACAGTCACACAATCACAATCACACAATCACAATCACAATCACGATCACACAGTCACGATCACACGATCACGATAACACGATCACGATCACACAATCACGATCACACAATCACGATCACACAATCGCTATCACACAATCGCTATCGCACAATCACAATCACACAATCACGATCACACAATCACGATCACACAATCACGATCACACAATCACGATCACACAATCACGATCACACAATCACGATCACACAAACACGATCACACAATCACGATCACACAATCACAGTCACACAATCACGATCACACAATCACGATCACACAACCACGATCACACAATCGCTATCACACAATCGCTATCACACAATCACGATCACACAATCACGATCACACAATCACAATCACAATATCACAATCACACAGTCACACAATCACAATCACAATCACAATCACAATCACAATCACAATCACAATCACAATCACAATCACGATCACAGAATCACAATCACACAGTCACACAATCACAATCACAATCAGAATCGCAATCACAATCACAATCACAATCACAATCACAATCACAATCACAATCACAATCACAATCACAACCACAATCACAATCACAATCACAATCACAATCACAATCACAATCACAATCACAATCACAATCACAATCACAATCACAATCACAATCACAATCACAATCACAATCACAATCACAATCACAATCACAATCACAATCACAATCACAATCACAATCACAATCACAATCACAATCACAATCACAATCACAATCACAATCACAATCACAATCACAATCACACAATCACATCACACAATCACGATCACACAATCACGATCACACAATCACGATCACACAATCACGATCACACAATCACGATCACACAATCACGATCACACAATCACGATCACACAATCACGATCACACAATCACGATCACACAAACACGATCACACAATCACGACCACACAATCACAGTCACACAATCACAATCACACACTCCCAATCACACAATCACGATCACACAATCACGATCACGCAATCACGATCACACAATCACGATCACACAATCAGGATCACACAATCACGATCACACAGTCACGATCGCACAATCAGAGTCACACAATCACAATCACACAACCACAATCACACAATCACACAGTCACAATCCCACAATCACGACCACACAGTCACGATCACACAATCACAATCATACAATCACAATCACACAATCACATTAACACAATCAGACAATCACACAGTCACACAATCACGATCACACAATCACGATCACACTATCACGATCACACAATCACGATCACACAATCACAATCACACAATCACAAACACACAGTCGCGATCACACGATCACGGTCACACGATCACGATCACACAATTACAATCACACAATCGAGGTCACACAATGACGATCACACCATCACCATCACACAATCACGACCACACAATCACGATCACACAATCACGATCACACTATCACGTCCACACAATCACAAACACACAGTCGCGATCACACGATCACGATCACACAATCACGATCACACAATCACAATCACACAATCACAATATCACAATCGCAATCACACAATCACAATAACACAATCAGACAATCACACAATCACACAATCACACAATCACACAATCACGATCACACTATCACGATCACACAATCACGATCACACAACCACGATCACACAATCACGCTCACACTATCACGATCAGACAATCACAGTCACACAATCACAATCACACAATCACAATCACAATCACGATCACACAGTCACGATCACACCATCACGATCACACGATCACGATCACACAATCACAATCACACAATCGTTATCACACAATCACGATCACACAATCACCATCCCACAATCACCATCACACAATCACCATCACACAATCACGATCACACAATCACGATCACACAATCACGATCACTCAATCACAATCTCGCAATCACAATCACACAATCACAATCACACAATCACAATCATACAGTCACAATCACACAATCACAATCTCACAATCACAATCACACAATCACAATCACACAATCACAATCACACAATCACAATCACACAATCACAATCACACAATCACAATCCCACAATCACAATCCCACAATCACAATCCCACAATCACAATCCCACAATCACACAATCACACAGTCACAATCTCACAATCACGATCACACAATCACAATCACACAATCACAATCACACAATCACAATCACACAATCACACTGTCACAATCACACAATCACGATCACACAATCACGATCACACTGTCACGATCACACAATCACACAGTCACAATCCCACAATCACGATCACACAATCACGATCGCACAGTCACGATCACACGATCACGATCACACAATCACAATCACACAATCACAATCACACAATCACAATCACACAATCACGATCACACAATCACCATCACACAATCACACAGTCACAATCCCACAATCACGATAACACAATCACGATCGCACAGTCACGATCACACGATCACGATCACACAATCACAGTCACACAATCACAATCACACAATCACAATCACAATCACGATCACACAATCACGATCACACAATCACAATCACACAATCAAGGCCACACAATGACGATCACACAATCACCATCACACAATCACGATCACACAATCACGATCACACAATCACGATCACACAATCACGATCACACAATCACGATCACACAATCTCGATCACACAATCACGATCACACAATCACGATCACACAATCACGATCACACAATCACGATCACACAATCACGATCACACAATCACGATCACACAATCACGATCACACAATCACGATCACACAACCACGATCACCCAATCACGATCACACTATCACGATCACACAATCACAGTCACACAATCACTATCACACAATCACACAATCACGCAATCACAATCACACAATCACACAGTCACAATCCCACAATCACGATCACACAATCACAATCCCACAATCACAATCACACAATCACGATCACACAATCACAATCACGCAGTCACACTATCACAATCACAATCACAATCACAATCACAATCACAATCACAATCACAATCACTATCACACAATCACACAATCACAATCCCACAATCACAATCACACAATCACAGTCACACAATCACAATCACACAATCACACAGTCACAATCCCACAATCACGATCACACAATCACGATCGCACAGTCACGGTCACACGATCACGATCACACAATCACAATCACACAATCACAATCACACAATCACAATTACACAATCACCATCACACACTCACCATCACACAATCACGATCACACAATCACGATCACCCAATCACGATCACACTATCACGATCACACAATCACAGTCACAAAATCACAATCACACAATCACAATCACAATCACGATCACACAGTCACAATCACACAATCACAAACACACAGTCGCGATCACACAATCACGATCACACGATCACGATCACACAATTACAATCACACAATCGAGGTCACACAATGACGATCACACCATCACCATCACACAATCACGACCACACAATCACGATCACACAATCACGATCACACTATCACGTCCACACAATCACAAACACACAGTCGCGATCACACGATCACGATCACACAATCACGATCACACAGTCACGATCACACAATCACAATCACACAATCACAATATCACAATCGCAATCACACAATCACAATAACACAATCAGACAATCACACAATCACACAATCACACAATCACACAATCACGATCACACTATCACGATCACACAATCACGATCACACAACCACGATCACACAATCACGATCACACTATCACGATCAGACAATCACAGTCACACAATCACAATCACACAATCACAATCACAATCACGATCACACAGTCACGATCACACCATCACGATCACACGATCACGATCACACAATCACAATCACACAATCGTTATCACACAATCACGATCACACAATCACCATCCCACAATCACCATCACACAATCACCATCACACAATCACGATCACACAATCACGATCACACAATCACGATCACTCAATCACAATCACGCAATCACAATCACACAATCACAATCACACAATCACAATCATACAGTCACAATCACACAATCACAATCTCACAATCACAATCACACAATCACAATCACACAATCACAATCACACAATCACAATCACACAATCACAATCACACAATCACAATCCCACAATCACAATCCCACAATCACAATCCCACAATCACAATCCCACAATCACACAATCACACAGTCACAATCTCACAATCACGATCACACAATCACAATCACACAATCACAATCACACAATCACACTGTCACAATCACACAATCACGATCACACAATCACGATCACACAGTCACGATCACACAATCACACAGTCACAATCCCACAATCACGATCACACAATCACGATCGCACAGTCACGATCACACGATCACGATCACACAATCACAATCACACAATCACAATCACACAATCACAATCACACAATCACGATCACACAATCACCATCACACAATCACACAGTCACAATCCCACAATCACGATAACACAATCACGATCGCACAGTCACGATCACACGATCACGATCACACAATCACAGTCACAGAATCACAATCACACAATCACAATCACAATCACGATCACACAATCACAATCACACAATCAAGGCCACACAATGACGATCACACAATCACCATCACACAATCACGATCACACAATCACGATCACACAATCACGTTCACACAATAACAAACACACAGTCGCGATCACTCGATCACGATCACACAATCACGATCACACAGTCACGATCACACAATCACAATCACACAATCACGATCACACAATCACGATCACACAATCACGATCACACAATCACGATCACACAATCACCATCACACAATCACGATCACACAATCACGATCACACAATCACGATCACACAATCACCATCACACAATCACGATCACACAATCACGATCACACAATCACGATCACACAATCACGATCACACAATCACGATCACACAATCACGACCACACAATCACAATCACACAATCAAGGTCACGCAATGACGATCACACCATCATCATCACACAATCACGACCACACAATCACGATCACACAATCACGGTCACAGAATCACGATCACAATATCACAATCACTCAGTCACACAATCACAATCACAATAACAATCACAATCACAATCACAATCACAATCATGATCACACAATCACAATCACACAATCACGATCACACAATCACCATCACACAATCACGATTACACAATCACGATCACACAATCACGATCACACAATCACGATCAGACTATCACGATCACACAATCACAGTCACACAATCACAATCACACAATCACAATCACACAGTCACAATCTCACAATCACGATCACACAATCACGATCGCACAGTCACGATCACACGATCACGATCACACAATCACAATCACACAATCACAATCACACAATCACGACCACACAATCACCATCACAGAATCACCATCACACAATCACGATCACACAATCAAGGGCACACAATGACGATCACACAATCACCATCACACAATCACGACCACTCAATCACGATCACACAATCACGATCACACAATCACGATCACACAATCACGATCACACAATCACGATCACACAATCACGTTCACACAATCACAAACACAGAGTCGCGATCACACGATCACGATCACACAACCACGATCACACAATCACAATCACACAATCACAATCCCACAATCACAATCCCACAATCACAATCCCACAATCACAATCCCACAATCACAATCCCACAATCACACAATCACACAGTCACAATCCCACAATCACGATCACACAATCACGATCACACAATCACGATCACACAATCACGATCACACAATCACAATCACACAATCACACTGTCACAATCCCACAATCACGATCACACAATCACGATCACACGATCACGATCACACAATCACCATCACACAATCACCATCACACAATCACGTCCACTCAATCACGATCACACAATCACGATCACACAATCACGATCACACAATCACGTTCACACAATCACAAACACAGAGTCGCGATCACACGATCACGATCACACAACCACGATCACACAATCACAATCACACAATCAAGGTCACACAATGACGATCACACCAACACCATCACACAATCACGACCACACAATCACGATCACACAATCACGATCACACAATCACGTTCACACAATCACAAACACACAGTCGCGATCACTCGATCACGATCACACAATCACGATCACACAGTCACGATCACACAATCACAATCACACAATCACAATATCACCATCGCAATCACACAATCACAATAACACAATCAGACAATCACACAATCACACAATCACACAATCACACAATCGCGATCAGACTATCACGATCACACAATCACGATCACACAATCACGATCACAGAGTCACGATCACACTATCACGATCAGACAATCA
This sequence comes from Megachile rotundata, assembly GCF_050947335.1. NCBI lineage: Eukaryota > Metazoa > Arthropoda > Insecta > Hymenoptera > Megachilidae > Megachile > Megachile rotundata. Next base: position 2,196,167 of record NC_134993.1, read on the forward strand.
CAGTCACACAATCACAATCACACAATCACAATCACAATCACGATCACACAGTCACGATCACACCATCACGATCACACGATCACGATCACACAATCACAATCACACAATCGTTATCACACAATCACGATCACACAATCACCATCCCACAATCACCATCACACAATCACCATCACACAATCACGATCACACAATCACGATCACACAATCACGATCACACAATCACAATCACGCAATCACAATCACACAATCACAATCTCACAATCACAATCACACAATCACAATCACACAATCACAATCACACAATCACAATCACACAATCACAATCACACAATCACAATCACACAATCACAATCACACAATCACAATCACACAATCACAATCACACAATCACAATCACACAATCACAATCACACAATCACAATCCCACAATCACACAATCACACAGTCACAATCCCACAATCACGATCACAGAATCACGATCACACAATCACAATCACACAATCACAATCACACAATCACACTGTCACAATCCCACAATCACGATCACATAATCACGATCACACAGTCACGATCACACGATCGCGATCACACAATAACAATCACACAATCACAATCACACAATCACGAGCACACAATCACGATCACACAATCACCATCACACAATCACGATCACACAATCGCGATCACACAATCACGATCACACTATCACGATCACACTCTCACGATCACACAATCACAGTCACACAATCACAATCACACAATCACAATCACAATCACGATCACACAGTCACGATCACACAATCACGATCACACGATCACGATCACACAATCACAATCACACAATCGTTATCACACAATCACGATCACACAATCACCATCACACAATCAAGGCCACACAATGACGATCACACAATCACCATCACACAATCACAATCACACAATCACAATCACACAATCACAATCACACAATCACAATCACACAATCACAATCACACAATCACAATCACACAATCACAATCACACAATCACAATCACACAATCACAATCACACAATCACAATCACACAATCACAATCACACAATCACAATCACACAATCACAATCACACAATCACAATCACACAATCACAATCACACAATCACAATCACACAATCACAATCACACAATCACAATCACACAATCACAATCACACAATCACAATCACACAATCACAATCACACAATCACAATCACACAATCACAATCACACAATCACAATCACACAATCACAATCACACAATCACAATCACACAATCACAATCACACAATCACAATCACACAATCACAATCACACAATCACAATCACACAATCACAATCACACAATCACAATCACACAATCACAATCACACAATCACAATCACACAATCACAATCACACAATCACAATCACACAATCACAATCACACAATCACAATCACACAATCACAATCACACAATCACAATCACACAATCACAATCACACAATCACAATCACACAATCACAATCACACAATCACAATCACACAATCACAATCACACAATCACAATCACACAATCACAATCACACAATCACAATCACACAATCACAATCACACAATCACAATCACACAATCACAATCACACAATCACAATCACACAATCACAATCACACAATCACAATCACACAATCACAATCACACAATCACAATCACACAATCACAATCACACAATCACAATCACACAATCACAATCACACAATCACAATCACACAATCACAATCACACAATCACAATCACAATCACACAACCACAATCACACAATCACAATCACACAATCACAATCACACAATCACAATCACACAATCACAATCACACAATCACAATCACACAATCACAATCACACAATCACAATCACACAATCACAATCACACAATCACAATCACACAATCACAATCACACAATCACAATCACACAATCACAATCACACAATCACAATCACACAATCACAATCACACAATCACAATCACACAATCACAATCACACAATCACAATCACACAATCACAATCACACAATCACAATCACACAATCACAATCACACAATCACAATCACACAATCACAATCACACAATCACAATCACACAATCACGATCACACAATCACGATCACACAATCACGATCACACAATCACAATCACACAATCACAATCACACAATCACAGTCACACAATCACAGTCACACAATCACAATCACACAATCACAATCACACAATCACAATCACACAATCACAATCCCACAATCACAATCCCACAATCACAATCCCACAATCACAATCCCACAATCACACAATCACACAGTCACAATCTCACAATCACGATCACACAATCACAATCACACAATCACAATCACACAATCACACTGTCACAATCACACAATCACGATCACACAATCACGATCACACAGTCACGATCACACAATCACACAGTCACAATCCCACAATCACGATCACACAATCACGATCGCACAGTCACGATCACACGATCACGATCACACAATCACAATCACACAATCACAATCACACAATCACAATCACACAATCACGATCACACAATCACCATCACACAATCACACAGTCACAATCCCACAATCACGATAACACAATCACGATCGCACAGTCACGACCACACAATCACCATCACAGAATCACCATCACACAATCACGATCACACAATCAAGGGCACACAATGACGATCACACAATCACCATCACACAATCACGACCACTCAATCACGATCACACAATCACGATCACACAATCACGATCACACAATCACGATCACACAATCACGATCACACAATCACGTTCACACAATCACAAACACAGAGTCGCGATCACACGATCACGATCACACAACCACGATCACACAATCACAATCACACAATCACAATCCCACAATCACAATCCCACAATCACAATCCCACAATCACAATCCCACAATCACAATCCCACAATCACACAATCACACAGTCACAATCCCACAATCACGATCACACAATCACGATCACACAATCACGATCACACAATCACGATCACACAATCACAATCACACAATCACACTGTCACAATCCCACAATCACGATCACACAATCACGATCACACGATCACGATCACACAATCACCATCACACAATCACCATCACACAATCACGTCCACTCAATCACGATCACACAATCACGATCACACAATCACGTTCACACAATCACAAACACAGAGTCGCGATCACACGATCACGATCACACAACCACGATCACACAATCACAATCACACAATCAAGGTCACACAATGACGATCACACCAACACCATCACACAATCACGACCACACAATCACGATCACACAATCACGATCACACAATCACGTTCACACAATCACAAACACACAGTCGCGATCACTCGATCACGATCACACAATCACGATCACACAGTCACGATCACACAATCACAATCACACAATCACAATATCACCATCGCAATCACACAATCACAATAACACAATCAGACAATCACACAATCACACAATCACACAATCACACAATCGCGATCAGACTATCACGATCACACAATCACGATCACACAATCACGATCACAGAGTCACGATCACACTATCACGATCAGACAATCACAGTCACACAATCACAATCACACAATCACAATCACAATCACGATCACACAGTCACGATCACACCATCACGATCACACGATCACGATCACACAATCACAATCACACAATCGTTATCACACAATCACGATCACACAATCACCATCCCACAATCACCATCACACAATCACCATCACACAATCACGATCACACAATCACGATCACACAATCACGATCACACAATCACAATCACGCAATCACAATCACACAATCACAATCTCACAATCACAATCACACAATCACAATCACACAATCACAATCACACAATCACAATCACACAATCACAATCACACAATCACAATCACACAATCACAATCACACAATCACAATCACACAATCACAATCACACAATCACAATCACACAATCACAATCACACAATCACAATCCCACAATCACACAATCACACAGTCACAATCCCACAATCACGATCACACAATCACGATCACACAATCACAATCACACAATCACAATCACACAATCACACTGTCACAATCCCACAATCACGATCACATAATCACGATCACACAGTCACGATCACACGATCGCGATCACACAATAACAATCACACAATCACAATCACACAATCACGAGCACACAATCACGATCACACAATCACCATCACACAATCACGATCACACAATCGCGATCACACAATCACGATCACACTATCACGATCACACTCTCACGATCACACAATCACAGTCACACAATCACAATCACACAATCACAATCACAATCACGATCACACAGTCACGATCACACAATCACGATCACACGATCACGATCACACAATCACAATCACACAATCGTTATCACACAATCACGATCACACAATAACCATCACACAATCAAGGCCACACAATGACGATCACACAATCACCATCACACAATCACAATCACACAATCACAATCACACAATCACAATCACACAATCACAATCACACAATCACAATCACACAATCACAATCACACAATCACAATCACACAATCACAATCAAACAATCACAATCACACAATCACAATCACACAATCACAATCACACAATCACAATCACACAATCACAATCACACAATCACAATCACACAATCACAATCACACAATCACAATCACACAATCACAATCACACAATCACAATCACACAATCACAATCACACAATCACAATCACACAATCACAATCACACAATCACAATCACTCAATCACAATCACACAATCACAATCACACAATCACAATCACACAATCACAATCACACAATCACAATCACACAATCACAATCACACAATCACAATCACACAATCACAATCACACAATCACAATCACACAATCACAATCACACAATCACAATCACACAATCACAATCACACAATCACAATCACACAATCACAATCACACAATCACAATCACACAATCACAATCACACAATCACAATCACACAATCACAATCACACAATCACAATCACACAATCACAATCACACAATCACAATCACACAATCACAATCACACAATCACAATCACACAATCACAATCACACAATCACAATCACAATCACACAATCACAATCACACAATCACAATCACACAATCACAATCACACAATCACAATCACACAATCACAATCACACAATCACAATCACACAACCACAATCACACAATCACAATCACACAATCACAATCACACAATCACAATCACACAATCACAATCACACAATCACAATCACACAATCACAATCACACAATCACAATCACACAATCACAATCACACAATCACAATCACACAATCACAATCACACAATCACAATCACACAATCACAATCACACAATCACAATCACACAATCACAATCACACAATCACAATCACACAATCACAATCACACAATCACAATCACACAATCACAATCACACAATCACAATCACACAATCACAATCACACAATCACGATCACACAATCACGATCACACAATCACAATCACACAATCACAATCACACAATCACAGTCACACAATCACAGTCACACAATCACAATCACACAATCACAATCACACAATCACAATCACACAATCACAATCACACAATCACAATCCCACAATCACAATCCCACAATCACAATCCCACAATCACAATCCCACAATCACACAATCACACAGTCACAATCTCACAATCACAATCACACAATCACAATCACACAATCACAATCACACAATCACACTGTCACAATCACACAATCACGATCACACAATCACGATCACACAGTCACGATCACACAATCACACAGTCACAATCCCACAATCACGATCACACAATCACGATCGCACAGTCACGATCACACGATCACGATCACACAATCACAATCACACAATCACAATCACACAATCACAATCACACAATCACGATCACACAATCACCATCACACAATCACACAGTCACAATCCCACAATCACGATAACACAATCACGATCGCACAGTCACGACCACACAATCACCATCACAGAATCACCATCACACAATCACGATCACACAATCAAGGGCACACAATGACGATCACACAATCACCATCACACAATCACGACCACTCAATCACGATCACACAATCACGATCACACAATCACGATCACACAATCACGATCACACAATCACGATCACACAATCACGTTCACACAATCACAAACACAGAGTCGCGATCACACGATCACGATCACACAACCACGATCACACAATCACAATCACACAATCACAATCCCACAATCACAATCCCACAATCACAATCCCACAATCACAATCCCACAATCACAATCCCACAATCACACAATCACACAGTCACAATCCCACAATCACGATCACACAATCACGATCACACAATCACGATCACACAATCACGATCACACAATCACAATCACACAATCACACTGTCACAATCCCACAATCACGATCACACAATCACGATCACACGATCACGATCACACAATCACCATCACACAATCACCATCACACAATCACGTCCACTCAATCACGATCACACAATCACGATCACACAATCACGATCACACAATCACGTTCACACAATCACAAACACAGAGTCGCGATCACACGATCACGATCACACAACCACGATCACACAATCACAATCACACAATCAAGGTCACACAATGACGATCACACCAACACCATCACACAATCACGACCACACAATCACGATCACACAATCACGATCACACAATCACGTTCACACAATCACAAACACACAGTCGCGATCACTCGATCACGATCACACAATCACGATCACACAGTCACGATCACACAATCACAATCACACAATCACAATATCACCATCGCAATCACACAATCACAATAACACAATCAGACAATCACACAATCACACAATCACACAATCACACAATCGCGATCAGACTATCACGATCACACAATCACGATCACTCAATCACGATCACAGAGTCACGATCACACTATCACGATCAGACAATCACAGTCACACAATCACAATCACACAATCACAATCACAATCACGATCACACAGTCACGATCACACCATCACGATCACACGATCACGATCACACAATCACAATCACACAATCGTTATCACACAATCACGATCACACAATCACCATCCCACAATCACCATCACACAATCACCATCACACAATCACGATCACACAATCACGATCACACAATCACGATCACACAATCACAATCACGCAGTCACAATCACACAATCACAATCTCACAATCACAATCACACAATCACAATCACACAATCACAATCACACAATCACAATCACACAATCACAATCACACAATCACAATCACACAATCACAATCACACAATCACAATCACACAATCACAATCACACAATCACAATCACACAATCACAATCACACAATCACAATCCCACAATCACACAATCACACAGTCACAATCCCACAATCACGATCACACAATCACGATCACACAATCACAATCACACAATCACAATCACACAATCACACTGTCACAATCCCACAATCACGATCACATAATCACGATCACACAGTCACGATCACACGATCGCGATCACACAATAACAATCACACAATCACAATCACACAATCACGAGCACACAATCACGATCACACAATCACCATCACACAATCACGATCACACAATCGCGATCACACAATCACGATCACACTATCACGATCACACTCTCACGATCACACAATCACAGTCACACAATCACAATCACACAATCACAATCACAATCACGATCACACAGTCACGATCACACAATCACGATCACACGATCACGATCACACAATCACAATCACACAATCGTTATCACACAATCACGATCACTCAATCACCATCACACAATCAAGGCCACACAATGACGATCACACAATCACCATCACACAATCACAATCACACAATCACAATCACACAATCACAATCACACAATCACAATCACACAATCACAATCACACAATCACAATCACACAATCACAATCACACAATCACAATCACACAATCACAATCACACAATCACAATCACACAATCACAATCACACAATCACAATCACACAATCACAATCACACAATCACAATCACACAATCACAATCACACAATCACAATCACACAATCACAATCACACAATCACAATCACACAATCACAATCACACAATCACAATCTCACAATCACAATCACACAATCACAATCACACAATCACAATCACACAATCACAATCACACAATCACAATCACACAATCACAATCACACAATCACAATCACACAATCACAATCACACAATCACAATCACACAATCACAATCACACAATCACAATCACACAATCACAATCACACAATCACAATCACACAATCACAATCACACAATCACAATCACACAATCACAATCACACAATCACAATCACACAATCACAATCACACAATCACAATCACACAATCACAATCACACAACCACAATCACACAATCACAATCACACAATCACAATCACACAATCACAATCACACAATCACAATCACACAATCACAATCACACAATCACAATCACACAATCACAATCACACAATCACAATCACACAATCACAATCACACAATCACAATCACACAATCACAATCACACAATCACAATCACACAATCACAATCACACAATCACAATCACACAATCACAATCACACAATCACAATCACACAATCACGATCACACAATCACGATCACACAATCACAATCACACAATCACAATCACACAATCACAATCACACAATCACAGTCACACAATCACAGTCCCACAATCACAATCCCACAATCACAATCCCACAATCACAATCACACAATCACAATCACACAATCACAATCACACAATCACAATCACACAATCACAATCACACAATCACAATCATACAATCACAATCACACAATCACAATCACACAATCACAATCACACAATCACAATCACACAATCACAATCACACAATCACAATCACACAATCACAATCACACAATCACAATCACACAATCACAATCACACAATCACAATCACACAATCACAATCACACAATCACAATCACACAATCACAATCACACAATCACAATCACACAATCACAATCACACAATCACAATCACACAATCACAATCACACAATCACAATCACACAATCACAATCACACAATCACAATCACACAATCACAATCACACAATCACAATCACACAATCACGATCACACAATCACAATCACGCAGTCACACTATCACAATCACAATCACAATCACAATCACAATCACACAATCACACAATCACAATCCCACAATCACAATCGCACAATCACAGTCACACAATCACAATCACACAATCACACAGTCACAATCCCACAATCACGATCACACAATCACGATCGCACAGTCACGATCACACGATCACGATCACACAATCACAATCACATAATCACAATCACACAATCACAATCACACAATCACAGTCACACAATCACAGTCACACAATCACAATCACACAATCACAATCACAATCACACAATCACACAATCACAATCCCACAATCACAATCACACAATCACAGTCACACAATCACAATCACACAATCACACAGTCACAATCCCACAATCACGATCACACAATCACGATCGCACAGTCACGATCACACGATCACGATCACACAATCACAATCACACAATCACAATCACACAATCACAATCACACAATCACAGTCACACAATCACAGTCACACAATCACAATCACACAATCACAATTACACAAACACGATCACACAATCACGATCACAGAATCACAATCACACAGTCACACAATCACAATCACAATCACAATCGCAATCACAATCACAATCACAATCACAATCACAATCACAATCACAATCACAATCACAATCACAATCACAATCACAATCACAATCACAATCACAATCACAATCACAATCACAATCACAATCACAATCACAATCACAATCACAATCACAATCACAATCACAATCACAATCACAATCACAATCACACAATCACATCGCACAATCACGATCACACAATCACGATCACACAATCACGATCACACAATCACGATCACACAATCACGATCACACAATCACGATCACACAATTTCGATCACACAATCACGATCACACAATCACGATCACACAATCACGATCACACAATCACGATCACACAAACACGATCACACAATCACGATCACACAATCACGATCACACTATCACGATCACACAATCACAGTCACACAATCACGATCACACACTCCCAATCACACAATCACAATCACACAATCACGATCACACAATCACGATCACACAATCACGATCACACAATCACGATCACACTATCACGATCACACAATCACGGTCACACAATCACGATCACACAATCACGATCACACAATCACGATCACACAATCACAATCACACAATCGTTATCACACAATCACGATCACACAATCACCATCCCACAATCACCATCACACAATCACCATCACACAATCACGATCACACAATCACGATCACACAATCGCGATCACACAATCATTATCACACAATCACACAATCACACAAACACAATCACACAATCACACAGTCACAATCCCACAATCACGATCACACAATCACAATCACACAATCACAATCACACAATCACGATCACACAATCACAATCACGCAGTCACACAGTCACAATCCCACAATCACGATCACACAATCACGATCGCACAGTCACGATCACACGATCACGATCACACCATCACAATCACACAATCACAATCACACAATCACAATCACACAATCACGATCACACAATCACCATCACACACTCACCATCACACAATCACGATCACACAATCACGATCACACAATCACGATCACACTATCACGATCACACAATCACAGTCACACAATCACAATCACACAATCACAATCACAATCACAATCACGATCACACAGTCACGACCACACGATCACGATCACACGATCATGATCACACAATCACAATCACACAATCACGAACACACAATCACGATCACACAATCACGATCACACAATCACGATCACACAACCACGATCACACAATCGCTATCACACAATCGCTGTCACACAATCACGATCGCACAATCACGATCACACAATCACGATCACAATATCACAATAACACAGTCACACAATCACAATCACAATCACAATCACAATCACGATCACAGAATCATAATCACACACTCACACAATCACAATCACAATCACAATCGCAATCGCAATCACAATCACAATCACAATCACAATCACAATCACAATCACAATCACAATCACAATCACAATCACAATCACAATCACAATCACAATCACAATCACAATCACAATCACAATCACAATCACAATCACAATCACAATCACAATCACAATCACAATCACAATCACAATCACAATGACAATCACAATCACAATCACAATCACAATCACAATCTCAATCACAATCACAATCACAATCACAATCACAATCACAATCACAATCACAATCACACAATCACATCACACAATCACGATCACACAATCACGATCACACAATCACGATCACACAATCACGATCACACAATCACGATCACACAATCACGATCGCACAATCACGATCACACAATCACGATCACACAATCACGATCACACAAACACGATCACACAATCACGATCACACAATCACGATCACACAATCACAGTCACACAATCACGATCACACACTCCCAACCACACAATCACAATCACACAATCACAATCACACAATCACGATCACACAATCACGATCACACAATCACGATCACACAATCACGATCACACAATCACGATCACACAATCACGATCACACAATTACGATCACACTATCACGATCACACAATCACGGTCACACAATCACGATCACACAATCACGATCACACAATCACTATCACAAAATCACAATCACACAGTCACACAATCACAATCACAATCAGACAATCACAAACACACAATCACGATCACACAATCACGATCACACAATCACGATCACACAATCACAAACACACAGTCGCGATCACACGATCACGATCACACAATCACAATCCCACAATCAAGGCCACACAATGACGATCACACAATCACCATCACACAATCTCGACCACACAATCACGATCACACAATCACGATCACACAATCACGTTCACACAATAACAAACACACAGTCGCGATCACTCGATCACGATCACACGATCACGATCACACAATCACAATCCCACAATCACGATCACACAATCACGATCACACAATCACGATCACATAATCACGATCACACAATCACGATCACACAATCACCATCACACAATCACGACCACACAATCACGACCACACAATCACGCTCACACAATCACGATCACACAATCACGTTCACACAATCACAAACACACAGTCGCGATCACACGATCACGATCACACAATCACGATCACGCAGTCACGATCACACAACCACAATCACACAATCACGATCACACAATCACGATCACACAATCACGATCACACTATCACGATCACACAATCACAGTCACACAATCACAATCACACAATCACAATCACAATCACAATCACGATCACACAGTCACGATCACACAATCACGATCACACGATCACGATCACACAATCACAATCACACAATCGTTATCACACAATCACGATCACACAATCACCATCACACAATCAAGGCCACACAATGACGATCACACAATCACCATCACACAATCACAATCACACAATCACAATCACACAATCACAATCACACAATCACAATCACACAATCACAATCACACAATCACAGTCACACAATCACAATCACACAATCACAATTACACAAACACGATCACACAATCACGATCACACAATCACGATCACACAATCACTATCACACAATCACACAATCACACAATCACACAATCACAATCACACAATCACACAGTCACAATCCCACAATCACGATCACACAATCACAATCAAACAATCACAATCACACAATCACGATCACACAATCACAATCACGCAGTCACACAGTCACAATCCCACAATCACGATCACACAATCACGATCGCACAGTCACGATCACACGATCACGATCACACAATCACAATCACACAATCACAATCACACAATCACAATCACACAATCACGATCACACAATCACCATCACACACTCACCATCACACAATCACGATCACACAATCACGATCACACAATCACGATCACACTATCACGATCACACAATCACAGTCACACAATCACAATCACACAATCACAATCACAATCACGATCACACAGTCACGATCACACGATCACGATCACACGATCACGATCACACAATCACGATCACACAATCACGATCACACGATCATGATCACACAATCACGATCACACAATCACGATCACACAATCACGATCACACAACCACGATCACACAATCGCTATCACACAATCGCTATCACACAATCGCTATCACACAATCGCTATCACACAATCACGATCGCACAATCACGATCACACAATCACGATCACAATATCACAATCACACAGTCACACAATCACAATCACAATCACAATCACAATCACAATCACGATCACAGAATCACAATCACACAGTCACACAATCACAATCACAATCACAATCACAATCGCAATCACAATCACAATCACAATCACAATCACAATCACAATCACAATCACAATCACAATCACAATCACAATCACAATCACAATCACAATCACAATCACAATCACAATCACAATCACAATCACAATCACAATCACAATCACAATCACAATCACAATCACGATCACAATCACAATCACAATCACAATCACAATCACACAATCACATCACACAATCACGATCACACAATCACGATCACACAATCACGATCGCACAATCACGATCACACAATCACGATCACACAATCACGATCACACAATCACGATCACACAATCACGATCACACAACCACGATCACACAAACACGATCACACAATCACGATCACACAATCACGATCACACAATCACAGTCACACAATCACGATTACACACTCCCAATCACACAATCACAATCACACAATCATAATCACACAATCACGATCACACAATCACGATCACACAATCACGATCACACAATCACGATCACACAATCACAAACACACAGTCGCGATCACACGATCACGATCACACGATCACGATCACACGATCACGATCACACAATCACAATCCCACAATCAAGGCCACACAATGACGATCACACAATCACCATCACACAATCTCGACCACACAATCACGATCACACAATCACGATCACACAATCACGATCACACGATCACGATCACACAATCACAATCACACAATCGTTATCACACAATCACGATCACACAATCACCATCACACAATCAAGGCCACACAATGACGATCACACAATCACAATCACACAATCACAATCACACAATCACAATCACACAATCACAATCACACAATCACAATCACACAATCACAATCACACAATCACAATCACACAATCACAATCACACAATCACAATCACACAATCACAATCACACAATCACGATCACACAATCACGATCACACAATCACGATCACACAATCACAATCACACAATCACAATCACACAATCACAATCACACAATCACAATCACACAATCACAATCACACAATCACAATCACACAATCACAATCACACAATCACAATCACACAATCACAATCACACAATCACAATCACACAATCACAATCACACAATCACAATCACACAATCACAATCACACAATCACAATCACACAATCACAATCACACAATCACAATCACACAATCACAATCACACAATCACAATCACACAATCACAATCACACAATCACAATCACACAATCACAATCACACAATCACAATCACACAATCACAATCACACAATCACAATCACACAATCACAATCACACAATCACAATCACACAATCACAATCACACAATCACAATCACGATCTCGATCACACAATCACAATCACACAATCACACAATCACAATCCCACAATCACAATCACACAATCACAGTCACACAATCACAATCACACAATCACAATCACACAATCACAATCACACAATCACAGTCACACAATCACAGTCACACAATCACAATCCCACAATCACAATTACACAAACACGATCACACAATCACGATCGCACAATCACGATCACACAATCACTATCACACAATCACACAATCACACAATCACACAGTCACAATCCCACAATCACGATCACACAATCACAATCACACAATCACAATCACACAATCACGATCACACAATCACAATCACGCAGTCACACTATCACAATCACAATCACAATCAAAATCACACAATCACACAATCACAATCCCACAATCACAATCACACAATCACAGTCACACAATCACAATCACACAATCACACAGTCACAATCCCACAATCACGATCACACAATCACGATCGCACAGTCACGATCACACGATCACGATCACACAATCACAATCACACAATCACAATCACACAATCACAATCACACAATCACAGTCACAAAATCACAGTCACACAATCACAGTCACACAATCACAATCACACAATCACAATCACAATCACACAATCACACAATCACAATCCCACAATCACAATCACACAATCACAGTCACACAATCACAATCACACAATCACACAGTCACAATCCCACAATCACGATCACACAATCACAATCACACAATCACAATCACACAATCAAAATCACACAATCACGATCACACAATCACCATCACAACTCACCATCACACAATCACGATCACACAATCACGATCGCACAATCACGATCACACAATCACGATCACAATATCACAATAACACAGTCACACAATCACAATCACAATCACAATCACAATCACGATCACAGAATCATAATCACACACTCACACAATCACAATCACAATCACAATCGCAATCACAATCACAATCACAATCACAATCACAATCACAATCACAATCACAATCACAATCACAATCACAATCACAATCACAATCACAATCACAATCACAATCACAATCACAATCACAATCACAATCACAATCACAATCACAATTACAATCACAATCACAATCACAATCACAATCACAATCACAATCACAATCACAATCACAATCACAATCACAATCACAATCACAATCACAATCACAATCACAATCACAATCACAATCACAATCACAATCACAATCACAATCACAATCACACAATCACATCGCACAATCACGATCACACAATCACGATCACACAATCACGATCACACAATCACGATCACACAATCACGATCACACAATCACGATCACACAATTTCGATCACACAATCACGATCACACAATCACGATCACACAATCACGATCACACAATCACGATCACACAAACACGATCACACAATCACGATCACACAATCACGATCACACTATCACGATCACACAATCACAGTCACACAATCACGATCACACACTCCCAATCACACAATCACAATCACACAATCACGATCACACAATCACGATCACACAATCACGATCACACAATCACGATCACACTATCACGATCACACAATCACGGTCACACAATCACGATCACACAATCACGATCACACAATCACGATCACACAATCACAATCACACAATCGTTATCACACAATCACGATCACACAATCACCATCCCACAATCACCATCACACAATCACCATCACACAATCACGATCACACAATCACGATCACACAATCGCGATCACACAATCATTATCACACAATCACACAATCACACAAACACAATCACACAATCACACAGTCACAATCCCACAATCACGATCACACAATCACAATCACACAATCACAATCACACAATCACGATCACACAATCACAATCACGCAGTCACACAGTCACAATCCCACAATCACGATCACACAATCACGATCGCACAGTCACGATCACACGATCACGATCACACCATCACAATCACACAATCACAATCACACAATCACAATCACACAATCACGATCACACAATCACCATCACACACTCACCATCACACAATCACGATCACACAATCACGATCACACAATCACGATCACACTATCACGATCACACAATCACAGTCACACAATCACAATCACACAATCACAATCACAATCACAATCACGATCACACAGTCACGACCACACGATCACGATCACACGATCATGATCACACAATCACAATCACACAATCACGAACACACAATCACGATCACACAATCACGATCACACAATCACGATCACACAACCACGATCACACAATCGCTATCACACAATCGCTATCACACAATCACGATCGCACAATCACGATCACACAATCACGATCACAATATCACAATAACACAGTCACACAATCACAATCACAATCACAATCACAATCACGATCACAGAATCATAATCACACACTCACACAATCACAATCACAATCACAATCGCAATCGCAATCACAATCACAATCACAATCACAATCACAATCACAATCACAATCACAATCACAATCACAATCACAATCACAATCACAATCACAATCACAATCACAATCACAATCACAATCACAATCACAATCACAATCACAATCACAATCACAATCACAATCACAATCACAATGACAATCACAATCACAATCACAATCACAATCACAATCTCAATCACAATCACAATCACAATCACAATCACAATCACAATCACAATCACAATCACACAATCACATCACACAATCACGATCACACAATCACGATCACACAATCACGATCACACAATCACGATCACACAATCACGATCGCACAATCACGATCGCACAATCACGATCACACAATCACGATCACACAATCACGATCACACAAACACGATCACACAATCACGATCACACAATCACGATCACACAATCACAGTCACACAATCACGATCACACACTCCCAACCACACAATCACAATCACACAATCACAATCACACAATCACGATCACACAATCACGATCACACAATCACGATCACACAATCACGATCACACAATCACGATCACACAATCACGATCACACAATTACGATCACACTATCACGATCACACAATCACGGTCACACAATCACGATCACACAATCACGATCACACAATCACTATCACAAAATCACAATCACACAGTCACACAATCACAATCACAATCAGACAATCACAAACACACAATCACGATCACACAATCACGATCACACAATCACGATCACACAATCACAAACACACAGTCGCGATCACACGATCACGATCACACAATCACAATCCCACAATCAAGGCCACACAATGACGATCACACAATCACCATCACACAATCTCGACCACACAATCACGATCACACAATCACGATCACACAATCACGTTCACACAATAACAAACACACAGTCGCGATCACTCGATCACGATCACACGATCACGATCACACAATCACAATCCCACAATCACGATCACACAATCACGATCACACAATCACGATCACATAATCACGATCACACAATCACGATCACACAATCACCATCACACAATCACGACCACACAATCACGACCACACAATCACGCTCACACAATCACGATCACACAATCACGTTCACACAATCACAAACACACAGTCGCGATCACACGATCACGATCACACAATCACGATCACGCAGTCACGATCACACAACCACAATCACACAATCACGATCACACAATCACGATCACACAATCACGATCACACTATCACGATCACACAATCACAGTCACACAATCACAATCACACAATCACAATCACAATCACAATCACGATCACACAGTCACGATCACACAATCACGATCACACGATCACGATCACACAATCACAATCACACAATCGTTATCACACAATCACGATCACACAATCACCATCACACAATCAAGGCCACACAATGACGATCACACAATCACCATCACACAATCACAATCACACAATCACAATCACACAATCACAATCACACAATCACAATCACACAATCACAATCACACAATCACAGTCACACAATCACAATCACACAATCACAATTACACAAACACGATCACACAATCACGATCACACAATCACGATCACACAATCACTATCACACAATCACACAATCACACAATCACACAGTCACAATCCCACAATCACGATCACACAATCACAATCAAACAATCACAATCACACAATCACGATCACACAATCACAATCACGCAGTCACACAGTCACAATCCCACAATCACGATCACACAATCACGATCGCACAGTCACGATCACACGATCACGATCACACAATCACAATCACACAATCACAATCACACAATCACAATCACACAATCACGATCACACAATCACCATCACACACTCACCATCACACAATCACGATCACACAATCACGATCACACAATCACGATCACACTATCACGATCACACAATCACAGTCACACAATCACAATCACACAATCACAATCACAATCACGATCACACAGTCACGATCACACGATCACGATCACACGATCACGATCACACAATCACGATCACACAATCACGATCACACGATCATGATCACACAATCACGATCACACAATCACGATCACACAATCACGATCACACAACCACGATCACACAATCGCTATCACACAATCGCTATCACACAATCGCTATCACACAATCGCTATCACACAATCACGATCGCACAATCACGATCACACAATCACGATCACAATATCACAATCACACAGTCACACAATCACAATCACAATCACAATCACAATCACAATCACGATCACAGAATCACAATCACACAGTCACACAATCACAATCACAATCACAATCACAATCGCAATCACAATCACAATCACAATCACAATCACAATCACAATCACAATCACAATCACAATCACAATCACAATCACAATCACAATCACAATCACAATCACAATCACAATCACAATCACAATCACAATCACAATCACAATCACAATCACGATCACAATCACAATCACAATCACAATCACAATCACACAATCACATCACACAATCACGATCACACAATCACGATCACACAATCACAATCACACAATCACAATCACACAATCACAATCACACAATCACAATCACACAATCACAATCACACAATCACAATCACACAATCACAATCACACAATCACAATCACACAATCACAATCACACAATCACAATCACACAATCACAATCACACAATCACAATCACACAATCACAATCACACAATCACAATCACACAATCACAATCACACAATCACAATCACACAATCACAATCACACAATCACAATCACACAATCACAATCACACAATCACAATCACACAATCACAATCACACAATCACAATCACACAATCACAATCACACAATCACAATCACACAATCACAATCACACAATCACAATCACACAATCACAATCACACAATCACAATCACACAATCACAATCACACAATCACAATCACGATCTCGATCACACAATCACAATCACACAATCACACAATCACAATCCCACAATCACAATCACACAATCACAGTCACACAATCACAATCACACAATCACAATCACACAATCACAATCACACAATCACAGTCACACAATCACAGTCACACAATCACAATCCCACAATCACAATTACACAAACACGATCACACAATCACGATCACACAATCACGATCACACAATCACTATCACACAATCACACAATCACACAATCACACAGTCACAATCCCACAATCACGATCACACAATCACAATCACACAATCACAATCACACAATCACGATCACACAATCACAATCACGCAGTCACACTATCACAATCACAATCACAATCAAAATCACACAATCACACAATCACAATCCCACAATCACAATCACACAATCACAGTCACACAATCACAATCACACAATCACACAGTCACAATCCCACAATCACGATCACACAATCACGATCGCACAGTCACGATCACACGATCACGATCACACAATCACAATCACACAATCACAATCACACAATCACAATCACACAATCACAGTCACACAATCACAGTCACACAATCACAGTCACACAATCACAATCACACAATCACAATCACAATCACACAATCACACAATCACAATCCCACAATCACAATCACACAATCACAGTCACACAATCACAATCACACAATCACACAGTCACAATCCCACAATCACGATCACACAATCACAATCACACAATCACAATCACACAATCAAAATCACACAATCACGATCACACAATCACCATCACACACTCACCATCACACAATCACGATCACACAATCACGATCGCACAATCACGATCACACAATCACGATCACAATATCACAATAACACAGTCACACAATCACAATCACAATCACAATCACAATCACGATCACAGAATCATAATCACACACTCACACAATCACAATCACAATCACAATCGCAATCACAATCACAATCACAATCACAATCACAATCACAATCACAATCACAATCACAATCACAATCACAATCACAATCACAATCACAATCACAATCACAATCACAATCACAATCACAATCACAATCACAATTACAATCACAATCACAATCACAATCACAATCACAATCACAATCACAATCACAATCACAATCACAATCACAATGACAATCACAATCACAATCACAATCACAATCACAATCTCAATCACAATCACAATCACAATCACAATCACAATCACAATCACAATCACAATCACACAATCACATCACACAATCACGATCACACAATCACGATCACACAATCACGATCACACAATCACGATCACACAATCACGATCACACAATCACGATCACACAATCACGATCACACAATCACGATCACACAATCACGATCACACAATCACGATCACACAATCACGATCACACAAACACGATCACACAATCACGATCACACAATCACAATCACACAATCACAATCACACAATCACAATCACACAATCACAATCACACAATCACAATCACACAATCACAATCACACAATCACAATCACACAATCACAATCACACAATCACAATCACACAATCACAATCACACAATCACAATCACACAATCACAATCACACAATCACAATCACACAATCACAATCACACAATCACAATCACGATCTCGATCACACAATCACAATCACACAATTACACAATCACAATCCCACAATCACAATCACACAATCACAGTCACACAATCACAATCACACAATCACAATCACACAATCACGATCACACAATCACAATCACGCAGTCACACAGTCACAATCCCACAATCACGATCACACAATCACGATCGCACAGTCACGATCACACGATCACGATCACACAATCACAATCACACAATCACAATCACACAATCACACAATCACAATCACAATCAGACAATCACAAACACACAATCACGATCACACAATCACGATCACACAATCACGATCACACAATCACAAACACACAGTCGCGATCACACGATCACGATCACACGATCACGATCACACGATCACGATCACACAATCACAATCCCACAATCAAGGCCACACAATGACGATCACACAATCACCATCACACAATCTCGACCACACAATCACGATCACACAATCACGATCACACAATCACGTTCACACAATAACAAACACACAGTCGCGATCACTCGATCACGATCACACAATCACGATCACACAGTCACGATCACACAATCACAATCACACAATCACGATCACACAATCACGATCACATAATCACGATCACACAATCACGATCACACAATCACCATCACACAATCACGACCACACAATCACGATCACACAATCACGCTCACACAATCACGATCACACAATCACGTTCACACAATCACAAACACACAGTCGCGATCACACGATCACGATCACACAACCACGATCACGCAGTCACGATCACACAACCACAATCACACAATCACGATCACACAATCACAATCACACAATCAAGGTCACACAATGACGATCACACAATCACCATCACACAATCACGATCACACAATCACGATCACACAATTACGATCACACAATCACGATCACACAATCACGTTCACACAATCACAAACACACAGTCGCGATCACACGAGCACGATCACACAATCACGATCACACAATCACGATCACACGATCACGATCACACAATCACAATCACACAATCGTTATCACACAATCACGATCACACAATCACCATCACACAATCAAGGCCACACAATGACGATCACACAATCACCATCACACAATCACAATCACACAATCACGATCACACAATCACGATCACACAATCACGATCACACAATCACGATCACACAATCACGATCACACAATCACGATCACACAATCACAGTCACACAATCACAATCACACAATCACACTGTCACAATCCCACAATCACGATCACACAATCACGATCACACGATCACGATCACACAATAACAATCACACAATCACAATCACACAATCACGAGCACACAATCACGATCACACAATCACCATCACACAATCACGATCACACAATCACAATCACACAATCACGATCACACAATCACTATCACACAATCACAATCACACAATCACAAACACACAGTCGCGATCACACGACCACGATCACACGATCACGATCACACAATCACAATCACACAATCAAGGTCACACAATGACGATCACACCATCACCATCACACAATCACGACCACACAATCACGATCACACAATCACGATCACACAATCACGTTCACACAATCACAAACACACAGTCGCGATCACTCGATCACGATCACACAATCACGATCACACAGTCAAGATCACACAATCACAATCACACAATCACAATATCACAATCGCAATCACACAATCACAGTAACACAATCAGACAATCACACAATCACACAATCACGATCACACTATCACGATCACACAATCACGATAACACAATCACGATCACACAATCGCGATCACACAATCACGATCACACAATCACAATCACGCAATCACAATCACACAATCACAATGACACAATCACAATCATGCAATCACAATCACACAATCACAATCTCACAATCACAATCACACAATCACAATCACACAATCACAATCACACAAGCACAATCACACAATCACAATCACACAATCACAATCACACAATCACAATCACACAATCACAATCACACAATCACAATCCCACAATCACAATCCCACAATCACACAATCACACAGTCACAATCCCACAATCACGATCACACAATCACGATCACACAATCACAATCACACAATCACAATCACACAATCACACTGTCACAATCCCACAATCACGATCACATAATCACGATCACACAGTCACGATCACACGATCGCGATCACACAATAACAATCACACAATCACGATCACACAATCACGATCACACAATCACGATCACTCAATCACAATCACTCAATCACAATCACACAATCACAAACACACAGTTGCGATCACACGATCACGATCACACGATCACGATCACACGATCACGATCACACGATCACGATCACACGATCACGATCACACGATCACGATCACACAATCACAATCACACAATCAACGCCACACAATGACGATCATCACAATCACCATCACACAATCTCGACCACACAATCACGATCACACAATCACGATCACACAATCACGTTCACACAATCACAAACACACAGTCCCGACCACTCTATCACGATCACACAATCACGATCACACAGTCACGATCACACAATCACAATCACACAATCACAATCACACAATCAAAATCACACAACCACAATCACACAATCAAGGACACACAATGACGATCACACAAGCACGATCACACTATCACGATCACACAATCACAGTCACACAATCACAATCACACAATCACAATCACAATCACGATCACACAGTCACGATCACACAATCACGATCACACGATCACGATCACACAATCACAATCACACAATCGTTATCACACAATCACGATCACACAATCACCATCACACAATCAAGGCCACACAATGACGATCACACAATCACCATCACACAATCACAATCACACAATCACAATCACACAATCACAATCACACAATCACAATCACACAATCACAATCACACAATCACAATCACACAATCACAATCACACAATCACAATCACACAATCACAATCACACAATCACAATCACACAATCACAATCACACAATCACAATCACACAATCACAATCACACAATCACAATCACACAATCACAATCACACAATCACAATCACACAATCACAATCACACAATCACAATCACACAATCACAATCACACAATCACAATCACACAATCACAATCACACAATCACAATCACACAATCACAATCACACAATCACAATCACACAATCACAATCACACAATCACAATCACACAATCACAATCACACAATCACAATCACACAATCACAATCACACAATCACAATCACACAATCACAATCACACAATCACAATCACGATCTCGATCACACAATCACAATCACACAATCACACAATCACAATCCCACAATCACAATCACACAATCACAGTCACACAATCACAATCACACAATCACAATCACACAATCACAATCACACAATCACAGTCACACAATCACAGTCACACAATCACAATCACACAATCACAATTACACAAACACGATCACACAATCACGATCACACAATCACGATCACACAATCACTATCACACAATCACACAATCACACAATCACACAGTCACAATCCCACAATCACGATCACACAATCACAATCACACAATCACAATCACACACTCACGATCACACAATCACAATCACGCAGTCACACTATCACAATCACAATCACAATCACAATCACACAATCACACAATCACAATCCCACAATCACAATCACACAATCACAGTCACACAATCACAATCACACAATCACACAGTCACAATCCCACAATCACGATCACACAATCACGATCGCACAATCACGATCACACAATCACGATCACACAATCACGATCACACAATCACAATCACACAATCGTTATCACACAATCACGATCACACAATCACCATCCCACAATCACCATCACACAATCACCATCACACAATCACGATCACACAATCACGATCACACAATCACGATCACACAATCACAATCACACAATCACGATCACACAATCACGATCACACAATCACGATCACTCAATCACAATCACACAATCACAAACACACAGTTGCGATCACACGATCACGATCACACGATCACGATCACACGATCACGATCACACGATCACGATCACACGATCACGATCACACAATCACAATCACACAATCAACGCCACACAATGACGATCATCACAATCACCATCACACAATCTCGACCACACAATCACGATCACACAATCACGATCACACAATCACGTTCACACAATCACAAACACACAGTCCCGACCACTCTATCACGATCACACAATCACGATCACACAGTCACGATCACACAATCACAATCACACAATCACAATCACACAATCAAAATCACACAACCACAATCACACAATCAAGGACACACAATGACGATCACACAAGCACGATCACACTATCACGATCACACAATCACAGTCACACAATCACAATCACACAATCACAATCACAATCACGATCACACAGTCACGATCACACAATCACGATCACACGATCACGATCACACAATCACAATCACACAATCGTTATCACACAATCACGATCACACAATCACCATCACACAATCAAGGCCACACAATGACGATCACACAATCACCATCACACAATCACAATCACACAATCACAATCACACTATCACAATCACACAATCACAATCACACAATCACAATCACACAATCACAATCACACAATCACAATCACACAATCACAATCACACAATCACAATCACACAATCACAATCACTCAATCACAATCACACAATCACAATCACACAATCACAATCACACAATCACAATCACACAATCACAATCACACAATCACAATCACACAATCACAATCACACAACCACAATCTCACAATCACAATCACACAATCGCAATCACACAATCACAATCACACAATCACAATCACACAATCACAATCACATAATCACAATCACACAATCACAATCACACAATCACAATCACACAATCACAATCACACAATCACAATCACACAATCACAATCACACAATCACAATCACACAATCACACAATCACAATCACACAATCACAATCACACAATCACAATCACACAATCACAATCACACAATCACAATCACGATCTCGATCACACAATCACAATCACACAATTACACAATCACAATCCCACAATCAAAATCACACAATCACAGTCACACAATCACAATCACACAATCACAATCACACCATCACGATCACACAAACACAATCACGCAGTCACACAGTCACAATCCCACAATCACGATCACACAATCACGATCGCACAGTCACGATCACACGATCACGATCACACAATCACAATCACACAATCACAATCACACAATCACACAATCACAATCACAATCAGACAATCACAAACACACAATCACGATCACACAATCACGATCACACAATCACGATCACACAATCACGATCACACAATCACAAACACACAGTCGCGATCACACGATCACGATCACACGATCACGATCACACGATCACGATCACACAATCACAATCCCACAATCAAGGCCACACAATGACGATCACACAATCACCATCACACAATCTCGACCACACAATCACGATCACACAATCACGATCACACAATCACGTTCACACAATAACAAACACACAGTCGCGATCACTCGATCACGATCACACAATCACGATCACACAGTCACGATCACACAATCACAATCACACAATCACGATCACACAATCACGATCACATAATCACGATCACACAATCACGATCACACAATCACCATCACACAATCACGACCACACTATCACGATCACACAATCACAGTCACACAATCACAATCACACAATCACAATCACAATCACGATCACACAGTCACGATCACACAATCACGATTACACGATCACGATCACACAATCACAATCACACAATCGTTATCACACAATCACGATCACACAATCACCATCACACAATCAAGGCCACACAATGACGATCACACAATCACCATCACACAATCACAATCACACAATCACAATCACACAATCACAATCACACAATTACAATCACACAATCACAATCACACAATCACAGTCACACAATCACAATCACACAATCAGAATTACACAAACACGATCACACAATCACGATCACACAATCACGATCACACAATCACTATCACACAATCACACAATCACACAATCACAATCACACAATCACACAGTCACAATCCCACAATCACGATCACACAATCACAATCACACAATCACAATCACACAATCACGATCACACAATCACGATCACACAATCACAATCACGCAGTCACACAGTCACAATCCCACAATCACGATCACACAATCACGATCGCACAGTCACGATCACACGATCACGATCACACAATCACAATCACACAATCACAATCACACAATCACAATCACACAATCACGATCACACAATCACCATCACACACTCACCATCACACAATCACGATCACACAATCACGATCACACAATCACGATCACACTATCACGATCACACAATCACAGTCACACAATCACAATCACACAATCACAATCACAATCACAATCACGATCACACAGTCACGACCACACGATCACGATCACACGATCATGATCACACAATCACAATCACACAATCACGATCACACAATCACGATCACACAATCACGATCACACAATCACGATCACACAATCACGATCACACAACCACGATCACACAATCGCTATCACACAATCGCTATCACACAATCACGATCGCACAATCACGATCACACAATCACGATCACAATATCCCAATCACACAGTCACACAATCACAATCACAATCACAATCACAATCACGATCACAGAATCATAATCACACACTCACACAATCACAATCACAATCACAATCGCAATCACAATCACAATCACAATCACAATCACAATCACAATCACAATCACAATCACAATCACAATCACAATCACAATCACAATCACAATCACAATCACAATCACAATCACAATCACAATCACAATCACAATCACAATCACAATCACAATGACAATCACAATCACAATCACAATCACAATCACAATCACAATCTCAATCACAATCAGAATCACAATCACAATCACAATCACAATCACAATCACACAATCACATCACACAATCACGATCACACAATCACGATCACACAATCACGATCACACAATCACGATCACACAATCACGATCACACAATCACGATCACACAATCACGATCACACAATCACGATCACACAATCACGATCACACAATCACGATCACACAATCACGATCACACAATCACGATCACACAATCACGATCACACAATCACGATCACTCAATCACAATCACACAATCACAAACACACAGTTGCGATCACACGATCACGATCACACGATCACGATCACACGATCACGATCACACGATCACGATCACACAATCACAATCACACAATCAACGCCACACAATGACGATCATCACAATCACCATCACACAATCTCGACCACACAATCACGATCACACAATCACGATCACACAATCACGTTCACACAATCACAAACACACAGTCCCGACCACTCTATCACGATCACACAATCACGATCACACAGTCACGATCACACAATCACAATCACACAATCACAATCACACAATCAAAATCACAGAACCACAATCACACAATCAAGGACACACAATGACGATCACACAAGCACGATCACACTATCACGATCACACAATCACAGTCACACAATCACAATCACACAATCACAATCACAATCACGATCACACAGTCACGATCACACAATCACGATCACACGATCACGATCACACAATCACAATCACACAATCGTTATCACACAATCACGATCACACAATCACCATCACACAATCAAGGCCACACAATGACGATCACACAATCACCATCACACAATCACAATCACACAATCACAATCACACAATCACAATCACACAATCACAATCACACAATCACAATCACACAATCACAATCACACAATCACAATCACACAATCACAACCACTCAATCACAATCACACAATCACAATCACACAATCACAATCACACAATCACAATCACACAATCACAATCACACAATCACAATCACACAATCACAATCACACAACCACAATCTCACAATCACAATCACACAATCGCAATCACACAATCACAATCACACAATCACAATCACACAATCACAATCACATAATCACAATCACACAATCACAATCACACAATCACAATCACACAATCACAATCACACAATCACAATCACACAATCACAATCACACAATCACACAATCACAATCACACAATCACAATCACACAATCACAATCACACAATCACAATCACACAATCACAATCACGATCTCGATCACACAATCACAATCACACAATTACACAATCACAATCCCACAATCACAATCACACAATCACAATCACACAATCACAATCACACAATCACAATCACACAATCACAATCACACAATCACAATCACTCAATCACAATCACACAATCACAATCACACAATCACAATCACACAATCACAATCACACAATCACAATCACACAATCACAATCACACAATCACAATCACACAACCACAATCTCACAATCACAATCACACAGTCGCAATCACACAATCACAATCACACAATCACAATCACACAATCACAATCACATAATCACAATCACACAATCACAATCACACAATCACAATCACACAATCACAATCACACAATCACAATCACACAATCACAATCACACAATCACAATCACACAATCACAATCACACAATCACACAATCACAATCACACAATCACAATCACACAATCACAATCACACAATCACAATCACGATCTCGATAACACAATCACAATCACACAATTACACAATCACAATCCCACAATCACAATCACACAATCACAGTCACACAATCACAATCACACAATCACAATCACACCATCACGATCACACAAACACAATCACGCAGTCACACAGTCACAATCCCACAATCACGATCACACAATCACGATCGCACAGTCACGATCACACGATCACGATCCCACAATCACAATCACACAATCACAATCACACAATCACACAATCACAATCACAATCAGACAATCACAAACACACAATCACGATCACACAATCACGATCACACAATCACGATCACACAATCACAAACACACAGTCGCGATCACACGATCACGATCACACGATCACGATCACACGATCACGATCACACGATCACGATCACACAATCACAATCCCACAATCAAGGCCACACAATGACGATCACACAATCACCATCACACAATCTCGACCACACAATCACGATCACACAATCACGATCACACAATCACGTTCACACAATAACAAACACACAGTCGCGATCACTCGATCACGATCACACAATCACGATCACACAGTCACGATCACACAATCACAATCACACAATCACGATCACACAATCACGATCACATAATCACGATCACACAATCACGATCACACAATCACCATCACACAATCACGACCACACTATCACGATCACACAATCACAGTCACACAATCACAATCACACAATCACAATCACAATCACGATCACACAGTCACGATCACACAATCACGATCACACGATCACGATCACACAATCACAATCACACAATCGTTATCACACAATCACGATCACACAATCACCATCACACAATCAAGGCCACACAATGACGATCACACAATCACCATCACACAATCACAATCACACAATCACAATCACACAATCACAATCACACAATCACAATCACACAATCACAATCACACAATCACAGTCACACAATCACAATCACACAATCAGAATTACACAAACACGATCACACAATCACGATCACACAATCACGATCACACAATCACTATCACACAATCACACAATCACACAATCACAATCACACAATCACACAGTCACAATCCCACAATCACGATCACACAATCACAATCACACAATCACAATCACACAATCACGATCACACAATCACAATCACGCAGTCACACAGTCACAATCCCACAATCACGATCACACAATCACGATCGCACAGTCACGATCACACGATCACGATCACACAATCACAATCACACAATCACAATCACACAATCACAATCACACAATCACGATCACACAATCACCATCACACACTCACCATCACACAATCACGATCACACAATCACGATCACACAATCACGATCACACTATCACGATCACACAATCACAGTCACACAATCACAATCACACAATCACAATCACAATCACGATCACACAGTCACGATCACACGATCACGATCACACGATCACGATCACACAATCACGATCACACAATCACGATCACACGATCATGATCACACAATCACGATCACACAATCACGATCACACAATCACGATCACACAACCACGATCACACAATCGCTATCACACAATCGCTATCACACAATCGCTATCACACAATCGCTATCACACAATCACGATCGCACAATCACGATCACACAATCACGATCACAATATCATAATCACACAGTCACACAATCACAATCACAATCACAATCACAATCACGATCACAGAATCACAATCACACAGTCACACAATCACAATCACAATCACAATCGCAATCACAATCACAATCACAATCACAATCACAATCACAATCACAATCACAATCACAATCACAATCACAATCACAATCACAATCACAATCACAATCACAATCACAATCACAATCACAATCACAATCACAATCACAATCACAATCACAATCACAATCACAATCACAATCACAATCACAATCACGATCACACAATCACGATCACACAATCACGATCACACAATCACAATCACACAATCGTTATCACACAATCACGATCACACAATCACCATCCCACAATCACCATCACACAATCACCATCACACAATCACGATCACACAATCACGATCACACAATCGCGATCACGCAATCACAATCACGCAATCACAATCACACAATCACAGTCACACAATCACAATCACACAATCACAATCACAATCACAATCACGATCACACAGTCACGACCACACGATCACGATCACACGATCATGATCACACAATCACAATCACACAATCACGATCACACAATCACGATCACACAATCACGATCACACAATCACGATCACACAACCACGATCACACAATCGCTATCACACAATCGCTATCACACAATCACGATCGCACAATCACGATCACACAGTCACGATCACAATATCACAATCACACAGTCACACAATCACAATCACAATCACAATCACAATCACGATCACAGAATCATAATCACACATTCACACAATCATAATCACAATCACAATCGCAATCACAATCACAATCACAATCACAATCACAATCACAATCACAATCACAATCACAATCACAATCACAATCACAATCACAATCACAATCACAATCACAATCACAATCACAATCACAATCACAATCACAATCACAATCACAATGACAATCACAATCACAATCACAATCACAATCACAATCACAATGTCAATCACAATCAGAATCACAATCACAATCACAATCACAATCACAATCACACAATCACATCACACAATCACGATCACACAATCACGATCACACAATCACGATCACACAATCACGATCACACAATCACGATCACACAATCACGATCACACAATCACGATCACACAATCACGATCACACAATCACGATCACACAAACACGATCACACAATCACGATCACACAATCACGATCACACAATCACAGTCACACAATCACGATCACACACTCCCAACCACACAACCACAATCACACAATCACAATCACACAATCACGATCACACAATCACGATCACACAACCACGATCACACAATCACGATCACACAATCACGATCACACTATCACGATCACACAATCACGGTCACACAATCACGATCACACAATCACGATCACACAATCACTATCACAAAATCACAATCACACAGTCACACAATCACAATCACAATCAGACAATCACAAACACACAATCACGATCACACAATCACGATCACACAATCACGATCACACAATCACGATCACACAATCACAAACACACAGTCGCGATCACACGATCACGATCACACGATCACGATCACACAATCACAATCCCACAATCAAGGCCACACAATGACGATCACACAATCACCATCACACAATCTCGACCACACAATCACGATCACACAATCACGATCACACAATCACGTTCACACAATAACAAACACACAGTCGCGATCACTCGATCACGATCACACAATCACGATCACACAGTCACGATCACACAATCACAATCACACAATCACGATCACACAATCACGATCACATAATCACGATCACACAATCACGATCACACAATCACCATCACACAATCACGATCACACAATCACGATCACACAATCACGATCACACAATCACCATCACACAATCACAATCACACAATCAAGGTCACAGAATGACGATCACACAATCACCATCACACAATCACGACCACACAATCACGATCACACAATCACGCTCACACAATCACGATCACACAATCACGTTCACACAATCACAAACACACAGTCGCGATCACACGATCACGATCACACAATCACGATCACACAGTCACGATCACACAATCACAATCACACAATCACGATCACACAATCACCATCACACAATCACGATCACACAATCACGATCACACAATCACGATCACACTATCACGATCACACAATCACAGTCACACAATCACAATCACGATCACACAGTCACGATCACACAATCACGATCACACGATCACGATCACACAATCACAATCACACAATCGTTATCACACAATCACGATCACACAATCACCATCACACAATCAAGGCCACACAATGACGATCACACAATCACCATCACACAATCACAATCACACTATCACAATCACACAATCACAATCACACAATCACAATCACACAATCACAATCACACAATCACAATCACACAATCACAATCACACAATCACAATCACTCAATCACAATCACACAATCACAATCACACAATCACAATCACACAATCACAATCACACAATCACAATCACACAATCACAATCACACAATCACAATCACACAACCACAATCTCACAATCACAATCACACAATCGCAATCACACAATCACAATCACACAATCACAATCACACAATCACAATCACACAATCACAATCACACAATCACAATCACACAATCACAATCACACAATCACAATCACACAATCACAATCACACAATCACAATCACACAATCACAATCACACAATCACAATCACACAATCACAATCACACAATCACAATCACACAATCACAATCACACAATCACAATCACACAATCACAATCACACAATCACGATCACACAATCACGATCACACACTCACCATCACACAATCACGATCACACAATCACGATCACACAATCACGATCACACTATCACGATCACACAATCACAGTCACACAATCACAATCACACAATCACAATCACAATCACGATCACACAGTCACGATCACACGATCACGATCACACGATCACGATCACACAATCACGATCACACAATCACGATCACACGATCATGATCACACAATCACGATCACACAATCACGATCACACAATCACGATCACACAATCACAATCACACAATGAAGGTCACACAATGACGATCACACCATCACCATCACACAATCACGACCACACAATCACGATCACACAATCGCGATCGCACAATCACGATCACAATATCACAATCACACAGTCACACAATCACAATCACAATAACAATCACAATCACAATCACAATCACAATCATGATCACACAATCACAATCACACAGTCACACAATCACAATCACAATCACAATCACAATCACAATCACAATCACAATCACAATCACAATCACAATCACAATCACAATCACAATCACAATCACAATCACAATCACAATCACAATCACAATCACGATCACACAATCACGATCACACAATCACGATCACACAATCACGATCACACAATCACGATCACACAATCACGATCACACAATCACGATCACACAATCACAATCACACAATCGTTATCACACAATCACGATCACACAATCACCATCCCACAATCACCATCACACAATCACCATCACACAATCACGATCACACAATCACGATCACACAATCGCGATCACGCAATCACAATCGCGCAATCACAATCACACAATCACAGTCACACAATCACAATCATACAATCACAATCACACAATCACACAATCACAATCACACAATCACAATCACACAATCACAATCACACAATCACAATCACACAATCACAATCACACAATCACAATCACACAATCACAATCCCACAATCACAATCCCACAATCACAATCCCACAATCACACAATCACACAGTCACAATCCCACAATCACGATCACACAATCACGATCACACAATCACAATCACACAATCACAATCACACAATCACAATCACACAATCACACTGTCACAATCCCACAATCACGATCACACAATCACGATCACACAGTCACGATCACACGATCACGATCACACAATAACAATCACACAATCACAATCACACAATCACGAGCACACAATCACGATCACACAATCACCATCACACAATCACGATCACACAATCACGATCACACAATCACAATCACACAATCACGATCACACAATCACTATCACACAATCACAATCACACAATCACAAACACACAGTCGCGATCACACGACCACGATCACACGATCACGATCACACAATCACAGTCACACAATCAAGGTCACACAATGACGATCACACCATCCCCATCACACAATCACGACCACACAATCACGATCACACAATCACGATCACACAATCACGTTCACACAATCACAAACACACAGTCGCGATCACTCGATCACGATCACACAATCACGATCACACAGTCAAGATCAAACAACCACAATCACACAATCACAATATCACAATCGCAATCACACAATCACAATAACACAATCAGACAATCACACAATCACACAATCACGATCACACTATCACGATCACACAATCACGATAACACAATCACGATCACACAATCACGATCACACAATCACGATCACACAATCACAATCACGCAATCACAATCACACAATCACAATCACACAATCACAATCACACAATCACAATCACACAATCACAATCACACAATCACAATCACACAATCACAATCACACAATCACAATCACACAATCACAATCACACAATCACAATCACACAATCACAATCACACAATCACAATCACACAATCACAATCACACAGTCACACAATCACGATCACACAATCACGATCACACAATCACGATCACACAATCACGATCACACAATCACGATCACACAGTCGCGATCACACAATCACGATGACACAATCACGATCACACAATCACAATCACACAATCACATCACACAATCAAAATCACACAACCACAATCACACAATCAAGGTCACACAATGACGATCACACAATCACCATCACACAATCACGATCACACAATCACAATCACACAATCACGATCACACAATCACGATCACTCAATCACAATCACACAATCACCAACACACAGTCGCGATCACACGATCACGCTCACACGATCACGATCACACGATCACGATCACACGATCACGATCACACGATCACGATCACACAATCACAATCACACAATCAACGCCACACAATGACGATCACACAATCACCATCACACAATCTCGACCACACAATCACGATCACACAATCACGATCACACAATCACGTTCACACAATCAAAGCCACACAATGACGGTTACACAATCACCATCACACAATCTCGACCACACAATCACGATCACACAATCACGATCACACAATCACGTTCACACAATCACAAACACACAGTCCCGATCACTCGATCACGATCACACAATCACGATCACACAATCACGATCACACAATCACAATCACACAATCACAATCACACAATCACAATCACACAATCACAATTACACAAACACGATCACACAATCACGATCACACAATCACGATCACACAATCACGATCACACAATCACACAATCACACAATCACACAGTCACAATCACACAATCACGATCACACAATCACAATCACACAATCACAATCACACAATCACGATCACACAATCACAATCACGCAGTCAGACTATCACAATCACAATCACAATCACAATCACAATCACACAATCACACAATCACAATCCCACAATCACAATCACACAATCACAGTCACACAATCACAATCACACAATCACACAGTCACAATCCCACAATCACGATCACACAATCACGATCGCACAGTCACGATCACACGATCACGATCACACAATCACAATCACACAATCACAATCACACAATCACAATCACACAATCACAGTCACACAATCACAATCGCACAATCACAATTACACAAACACGATCACACAATCACGATCACACAATCACGATCACACAATCACAATCACACAATCACACAATCACAATCACACAATCACACAGTCACAATCCCACAATCACGATCACACAATCACAATCACACAATCACAATCACACAATCACGATCACACAATCACAATCACGCAGTCACACAGTCACAATCCCACAATCACGATCACACAATCACGATCGCGCAGTCACGATCACACGATCACGATCACACAATCACAATCACACAATCACAATCACACAATCACAATCACACAATCACGATCACACAATCACCATCACACACTCACCATCGCACAATCACGATCACACAATCACGATCACACAATCACGATCACACTATCACGGTCACACAATCACAGTCACACAATCACAATCACACAATCACAATCACAATCACGATCACACAGTCACGATCACACAATCACGATCACACGATCACGATCACACAATCACAATCACACAATCGTTTTCACACAATCACGA
Source organism: Megachile rotundata (assembly GCF_050947335.1). Lineage (NCBI taxonomy): Eukaryota > Metazoa > Arthropoda > Insecta > Hymenoptera > Megachilidae > Megachile > Megachile rotundata. Next base: position 2,235,912 of record NC_134993.1, read on the forward strand.
TCACACAATCACCATCACACAATCAAGGCCACACAATGACGATCACACAATCACCATCACACAATCACAATCACACAATCACAATCACACAATCACGATCACACAATCACCATCACACAATCACCATCACACAATCACGATCACACAATCACGATCACACTATCACGATCACACAATCACAGTCACACAATCACAATCACACAATCACAACCACAATCACGATCACACAGTCACGATCACACCATCACGATCACACGATCACGATCACACAATCACAATCACACAATCGTTATCACACAATCACGATCACACAATCACCATCCCACAATCACCATCACACAATCACCATCACACAATCACGATCACACAATCACGATCACACAATCACAATCACACAATCACAATCACACTGTCACAATCACACAATCACAATCATACAATCACAATCACACAATCACAATCTCACAATCACAATCACACTATCACAATCACACAATTACAATCACACAATCACAATCACACAATCACAATCACACAATCACAATCACACAATCACAATCACAATCACAATCCCACAATCACGATCACACAATCACGATCACACAATCACCATCACACAATCACCATCACACAATCAAGGCCACACAAGGACGATCACACAATCACCATCACACAATCACAATCACACAATCACAATCACACAATCACAATCACACAATCACAATCACACAATCACAATCACACAATCACAATCACACAATCACAATCACACAATCACAATCACACAATCACAATCACACAATCACAATCACACAATCACAATCACACAATCACAATCACACAATCACTATCACTCAATCACAATCACGATCTCGATCACACAATCACAATCACACAATCACACAATCACAATCCCACAATCACAATCACACAATCACAGTCACACAATCACAATCACACAATCACAATCACACAATCACAATCACACAATCACAGTCACACAATCACAGTCACACAATCACAATCACACAATCACCATCACACAATCACCATCACACAATCACGATCACACAATCACGATCACACAATCACTATCACACAATCACACAATCACACAATCACAATCACACAATCACACAGTCACAATCCCACAATCACGATCACACAATCACAATCACACAATCACAATCACACAATCACGATCACACAATCACAATCACGCAGTCACGATCACACAATCACGATCACACAGTCACGATCACACAATCACAATCTCACAATCACGATCACACAATCACCATCACACAATCACCATCACACAATCACGATCACACAATCACGATCACACTATTACGATCACACAATTACGATCACACAATCACGATCACACAATCACGATCACACTATCACGATCACACAATCACAGTCACACAATCACAATCACACAATCACAATCACAATCACGATCACACAGTCACGATCACACGATCACGATCACACGATCACGATCACACAATCACGATCACACAATCACGATCACACAATCGCTATCACACAATCGCTATCACACAATCACAATCACACAATCACGATCACACAATCACCATCACACAATCACCATCACACAATCACGATCACACAATCACGATCACACAATCACGATCAGACTATCACGATCACACAATCACAGTCACACAATCACAATCACACAATTACAATCACACAGTCACACAATCACAATCACAATCAGACAATCACAAACACACAATCACGATCACACGATCACGATCACACAATCACGATCACACAATCACGATCACACAATCACGATCACACAATCACAAACACACAATCACGATCACACAATCACGATCACACAATCACGATCACACAATCACAGTCACACAATCACAATCACACAATCACAACCACAATCACGATCACACAGTCACGATCACACAATCACAATCTCACAATCACAATCACACTATCACAATCACACAATTACAATCACACAATCACAATCACACAATCACAATCACACAATCAAAATCACACAATCACAATCACAATCACAATCCCACAATCACGATCACACAATCACGATCACACAATCACCATCACACAATCACCATCACACAATCAAGGCCACACAAGGACGATCACACAATCACCATCACACAATCACAATCACACAATCACAATCACACAATCACAATCACACAATCACAATCACACAATCACAATCACACAATCACAATCACACAATCACAATCACACAATCACAATCACACAATCACTATCACTCAATCACAATCACGATCTCGATCACACAATCACAATCACACAATCACACAATCACAATCCCATAATCACAATCACACAATCACAGTCACACAATCACAATCACACAATCACAATCACACAATCACAATCACACAATCACAGTCACACAATCACAGTCACACAATCACAATAACACAATCACAATTACACAAACACGATCACTCAATCACGATCACACAATCACGATCACACAATCACTATCACACAATCACACAATCACACAATCACACAGTCACAATCACACAATCACGATCACACAATCACAATCACACAATCACAATCACACAATCACGATCACACAATCACAATCACGCAGTCACACTATCACAATCACAATCACAATCACAATCACAATCACAATCACACAATCACACAATCACAATCCCACAATCACAATCACACAATCACAGTCACACAATCACAATCACACAATCACACAGTCACAATCCCACAATCACGATCACACAATCACGATCGCACACTCACGATCACACGATCACGATCACACAATCACAATCACACAATCACAGTCACACAATCACAATCACACAATCACAATCACACAATCACAATTACACAAACACGATCACACAATCACGATCACACAATCACGATCACACAATCACTATCACACAATCACACAATCACACAATCACAATCACACAATCACACAGTCACAATCCCACAATCACGATCACACAATCACAATCACACAATCACAATCACACAATCACGATCACACAATCACAATCACGCAGTCACACAGTCACAATCCCACAATCACGATCACACAATCACGATCGCACAGTCACGATCACACGATCACGATCACACAATCACAATCACACAATCACAATCACACAATCACAATCACACAATCACGATCACACAATCACCATCACACACTCACCATCACACAATCACGATCACACAATCACGATCACGCAATCACGATCACACTATCACGATCACACAATCACAGTCACACAATCACAATCACACAATCACAATCACACAATCACAATCACAATCACGATCACACAGTCACGATCACACAATCACGATCACACGATCACGATCACACAATCACAATCACACAATCGTTATCACACAATCACGATCACACAATCACCATCACACAATCAAGGCCACACAATGACGATCACACAATCACCATCACACAATCACAATCACACAATCACAATCACACAATCACAATCACACAATCACAGTCACACAATCACAATCACACAATCACAATTACACAAACACGATCACACAATCACAGTCACACAATCACAATCACACAATCACAATCACAATCACGATCACACAGTCACGATCACACGATCACGATCACACGATCACGATCACACAATCACGATCACACAATCACGATCACACAATCGCTATCACACAATCGCTATCACACAATCACAATCACACAATCACGATCACACAATCACCATCACACAATCACCATCACACAATCACGATCACACAATCACGATCAGACTATCACGATCACACAATCACAGTCACACAATCACAATCACACAATTACAATCACACAGTCACACAATCACAATCACAATCAGACAATCACAAACACACAATCACGATCACACGATCACGATCACACAATCACGATCACACAATCACAAACACACAGTCGCGATCACACGATCACGATCACACGATCACGATCACACAATCACAATCCCACAATCAAGGCCACACAATGACGATCACACAATCACCATCACACAATCTCGACCACACAATCACGATCACACAATCACGATCACACAATCACGTTCACACAATAACAAACACACAGTCGCGATCACTCGATCACGATCACACAATCACGATCACACAATCACGATCATACAGTCACGATCACACAATCACAATCACACAATCACGATCACACAATCACCATCACACAATCACGATCACACAATCACGATCACACAATCACGATCACACTATCACGATCGCACAATCACAGTCACACAATCACAATCACACAATCACAATCACAATCACGATCACACAGTCACGATCAGACTATCACGATCACACAATCACAGTCACACAATCACAATCACACAATTACAATCACACAGTCACACAATCACAATCACAATCAGACAATCTCAAACACACAATCACGATCACACGATCACGATCACACAATCACGATCACACAATCACAATCACACAATCACAATCACACAATTACAATCACACAGTCACACAATCACAATCACAATCAGACAATCACAAACACACAATCACGATCACACGATCACGATCACACAATCACGATCACACAATCACAAACACACAGTCGCGATCACACGATCACGATCACACAATCACGATCACACAATCACCATCACACAATCAAGGCCACACAATGACGATCGCACAATCACCATCACACAATCTCGACCACACAATCACGATCACACAATCACGATCGCACTATCACGATCACACAATCACGATCACACAATCACAATCACGCAGTCACGATCACACAATCACGATCACACAGTCACGATCACACAATCACAATCTCACAATCACGATCACACAATCACCATCACACAATCACCATCACACAAACACGATCACACAATCACGATCACACAATCACGATCACACAATCACTATCACACAATCACACAATCACACAATCACAATCACACAATCACACAGACACAATCCTACAATCACGATCACACAATCACAATCACACAATCACGATCACAGAATCACCATCACACACTCACCATCACACAATCACGATCACCCAATCACGATCACACAATCACGATCACACTATCACGATCACACAATCACAGTCACACAATCACAATCACACAATCACAATCACAATCACAATCACGATCACACAGTCACGATCACACGATCACGATCACAAAATCACGATCACACAATCACGATCACACAATCGCTATCACACAATCGTTATCACACAATCACAATCACACAATCACAATCATACAATCACAATCACACAATCACAATCTCACAATCACAATCACACTATCGCAATCACACAATCACAATCACACAATCACAATCACACAATCACAATCACACAATCACAATCACACAATCACAATCACACAATCACAATCACACAATCACAATCACACAATCACAATCACACAATCACAATCACACAATCACAATCACAATCACGATCACACAGTCACGATCAGACTATCACGATCACACAATCACAGTCACACAATCACAATCACACAATTACAGTCACACAGTCACACAATCACAATCACAATCAGACAATCACAAACACACAATCACGATCACACGATCACGATCACACAATCACGATCACACAATCACAATCACACAATCACAATCACACAATTACAATCACACAGTCACACAATCACAATCACAATCAGACAATCACGATCACACAATCACGATCACACAATCACGATCACACAATCACGATCACACAATCACCATCACACAATCACAATCACACAATCAAGGTCACACAATGACGATCACACAATCACCATCACACAATCACGATCACACAATCACGATCACACAATTACGATCACACAATCACGATCACACAATCACGTTCACACAATCACAAACACACAGTCGCGATCACACGATCACGATCACACAATCACGATCACACAGTCACGATCACACAATCACAATCACACAATCACGATCACACAATCACCATCACACAATCACGATCACACAATCACGATCACACAATCACGATCACACAATCACGATCACACAATCACAGTCACACAATCACAATCACACAATCACAACCACAATCACGATCACACAGTCACGATCACACCATCACGATCACACGATCACGATCACACAATCACAATCACACAATCGTTATCACACAATCACGATCACACAATCACCATCCCACAATCACCATCACACAATCACCATCACACAATCACGATCACACAATCACGATCACACAATCACAATCACACAATCACAATCACACTGTTACAATCACACAATCACAATCATACAATCACAATCACACAATCACAATCTCACAATCACAATCACACTATCACAATCACACAATTACAATCACACAATCACAATCACACAATCACAATCACACAATCACAATCACACAATCACAATCACACAATCACAATCACACAATCACAATCACAATCCCACAATCACGATCACACAATCACGATCACAGAATCACCATCACACAATCACCATCACACAATCAAGGCCACACAAGGACGATCACACAATCACCATCACACAATCACCATCACACAATCACAATCACACAATCACAATCACACAATCACAATCACACAATCACAGTCACACAATCACAATCACACAATCACAATTACACAAACACGATCACACAATCACGATCACACAATCACGATCACACAATCACTATCACACAATCACACAATCACACAATCACAATCACACAATTACACAGTCACAATCCCACAATCACGATCACACAATCACAATCACACAATCACAATCACACAATCACGATCACACAATCACAATCACGCAGTCACGATCACACAATCACGATCACACAGTCACGATCACACAATCACAATCTCACAATCACGATCACACAATCACCATCACACAATCACCATCACACAATCACGATCACACAATCACGATCACACTATCACGATCACACAATCACGATCACACAATCACGATCACACAATCACGATCACACTATCACGATCACACTATCACGATCACACAATCACAGTCACACAATCACAATCACACAATCACAATCACAATCACGATCACACAGTCACGATCACACGATCACGATCACACGATCACGATCACACAATCACGATCACACAATCACGATCACACAATCGCTATCACACAATCGCTATCACACAATCACAATCACACAATCACGATCACACAATCACCATCACACAATCACCATCACACAATCACGATCACACAATCACGATCACACAATCACGATCAGACTATCACGATCACACAATCACAGTCACACAATCACAATCACACAATTACAATCACACAGTCACACAATCACAATCACAATCAGACAATCACAAACACACAATCACGATCACACGATCACGATCACACAATCACGATCACACAATCACAAACACACAGTCGCGATCACACGATCACGATCACACGATCACGATCACACAATCACAATCCCACAATCAAGGCCACACAATGACGATCACACAATCACCATCACACAATCTCGACCACACAATCACGATCACACAATCACGATCACACAATCACGTTCACACAATAAGAAACACACAGTCGCGATCACTCGATCACGATCACACAATCACGATCACACAATCACGATCACACAGTCACGATCACACAATCACAATCACACAATCACGATCACACAATCACCATCACACAATCACGATCACACAATCACGATCACACAATCACGATCACACTATCACGATCGCACAATCACAGTCACACAATCACAATCACACAATCACAATCACAATCACGATCACACAGTCACGATCAGACTATCACGATCACACAATCACAGTCACACAATCACAATCACACAATTACAATCACACAGTCACACAATCACAATCACAATCAGACAATCACAAACACACAATCACGATCACACGATCACGATCACACAATCACGATCACACAATCACAATCACACAATCACAATCACACAATTACAATCACACAGTCACACAATCACAATCACAATCAGACAATCACAAACACACAATCACGATCACACGATCACGATCACACAATCACGATCACACAATCACAAACACACAGTCGCGATCACACGATCACGATCACACAATCACGATCACACAATCACCATCACACAATCAAGGCCACACAATGACGATCGCACAATCACCATCACACAATCTCGACCACACAATCACGATCACACAATCACGATCACACTATCACGATCACACAATCACGATCACACAATCACAATCACGCAGTCACGATCACACAATCACGATCACACAGTCACGATCACACAATCACAATCTCACAATCACGATCACACAATCACCATCACACAATCACCATCACACAAACACGATCACACAATCACGATCACACAATCACGATCACACAATCACTATCACACAATCACACAATCACACAATCACAATCACACAATCACACAGACACAATCCCACAATCACGATCACACAATCACAATCACACAATCACAATCACACAATCACGATCACACAATCACCATCACACACTCACCATCAAACAATCACGATCACACAATCACGATCACACATTCACGATCACACTATCACGATCACACAATCACAGTCACACAATCACAATCACACAATCACAATCACAATCACAATCACGATCACACAGTCACGATCACACGATCACGATCACACAATCACGATCACACAATCACGATCACACAATCGCTATCACACAATCGTTATCACACAATCACAATCACACAATCACAATCATACAATCACAATCACACAATCACAATCTCACAATCACAATCACACTATCACAATCACACAATCACAATCACACAATCACAATCACACAATCACAATCACACAATCACAGTCACACAATCACAATCACACAATCACAATCACACAATCACAATCACAATCACAATCCCACAATCACGATCACACAATCACGATCACACAATCACCATCACACAATCACCATCACACAATCACGACCACACAATCACGATCACACAATCACGATCACACAATCACGATCACACAATCACAAACACACAGTCGCGATCACACTATCACGATCACACAATCACAGTCACACAATCACAATCACACAATCACAATCACAATCACGACCACACAATCACGCTCACGCAATCACGATCGCACAATCACGAACACTCAATCTCGACCACACAATCACGATCACACAATCACGATCACACAATCACGAACACACAATCACGATCACACAATCACGATCACACAATCACAATCACACAATCACAATCACACAATCACAATCACACAATCAAAATCACACAATCACAATCACACAATCAAGGTCACACAATGACGATCACACAATCACCATCACACAATCTCGACCACTCAATCACGATCACACAATCACCACCACACAATCACCATCACACAATCACGTTCACACAATCACAGTCACACAATCACAATCACACAATCACAATCACAATCACGATCACACAGTCACGATCACACCATCACGATCACACGATCACCATCACACAATCACGATCACACAATCACAATCACACAATGACGATCACACCATCACCATCACACAATCACGACCACACAATCACGATCACACAATCGCGATCACACAATCACGTTCACACAATCACAAGCACACAGTCGCGATCACTCGATCACGATCACACAATCACGATCACACAGTCACGATCACACAATCACAATCACACAATCACAATGTCACAATCGCAATCACACAGTCACAATAACACAATCAGACAATCACACAATCACACAATCACACAATCACGATCACACAATCATGATCACACAATCACGATCACACAATCACGATCACACAATCACGATCACACAATCACCATCACACAATCACAATCACACAATCAAGGTCACACAATGACGATCACACAATCACCATCACACAATCACGATCACACAATCACGATCACACAATTACGATCACACAATCACGATCACACAATCACGTTCACACAATCACAAACACACAGTCGCGATCACACGATCACGATCACACAATCACGATCACACAGTCACGATCACACAATCACAATCACACAATCACGATCACACAATCACCATCACACAATCACGATCACACAATCACGATCACACAATCACGATCACACAATCACGATCACACAATCACAGTCACACAATCACAATCACACAATCACAACCACAATCACGATCACACAGTCACGATCACACCATCACGATCACACGATCACGATCACACAATCACAATCACACAATCGTTATCACACAATCACGATCACACAATCACCATCCCACAATCACCATCACACAATCACCATCACACAATCACGATCACACAATCACGATCACACAATCACAATCACACAATCACAATCACACTGTTACAATCACACAATCACAATCATACAATCACAATCACACAATCACAATCTCACAATCACAATCACACTATCACAATCACACAATTACAATCACACAATCACAATCACACAATCACAATCACACAATCACAATCACACAATCACAATCACACAATCACAATCACAATCCCACAATCACGATCACACAATCACGATCACACAATCACCATCACACAATCACCATCACACAATCAAGGCCACACAAGGACGATCACACAATCACCATCACACAATCACAATCACACAATCACAATCACACAATCACAATCACACAATCACAATCACACAATCACAATCACACAATCACAATCACACTATCACAATCACACAATCACTATCACTCAATCACAATCACGATCTCGATCACACAATCACAATCACACAATCACGCAATCACAATCCCACAATCACAATCACACAATCACAGTCACACAATCACAATCACACAATCACAATCACACAATCACAATCACACAATCACAGTCACACAATCACAGTCACACAATCACAATCACACAATCACAATTACACAAACACGATCACACAATCACGATCACACAATCACGATCACACAATCACTATCACACAATCACACAATCACACAATCACACAGTCACAATCACACAATCACGATCACACAATCACAATCACACAATCACAATCACACAATCACGATCACACAATCACAATCACGCAGTCACACTATCACAATCACAATCACAATCACAATCACACAATCACACAATCACAATCCCACAATCACAATCACACAATCACAGTCACACAATCACAATCACACAATCACACAGTCACAATCCCACAATCACGATCACACAATCACGATCGCACAGTCACGATCACACGATCACGATCACACAATCACAATCACACAATCACAATCACACAATCACAATCACACAATCACAGTCACACAATCACAATCACACAATCACAATCACACAATCACGATTACACAAACACGATCACACAATCACGATCACACAATCACGATCACACAATCACTATCACACAATCACACAATCACACAATCACAATCACACAATCACACAGTCACAATCCCACAATCACGATCACACAATCACAATCACACAATCACAATCACACAATCACGATCACACAATCACAATCACGCAGTCACACAGTCACAATCCCACAATCACGATCACACAATCACGATCGCACAGTCACGATCACACGATCACGATCACACAATCACAATCACACAATCACAATCACACAATCACAATCACACAATCACAATCACACAATCACGATCACACAATCACCATCACACACTCACCATCACACAATCACGATCACACAATCACGATCACACAATCACGATCACACTATCACGATCACACAATCACAGTCACACAATCACAATCACACAATCACAATCACACAATCACAATCACAATCACGATCACACAGTCACGATCACACAATCACGATCACACGATCACGATCACACAATCACAATCACACAATCGTTATCACACAATCACGATCACACAATCACCATCACACAATCAAGGCCACACAATGACGATCACACAATCACCATCACACAATCACAATCACACAATCACAATCACACAATCACAATCACACAATCACAGTCACACAATCACAATCACACAATCACAATTACACAAACACGATCACACAATCACGATCACACAATCACGATCACACAATCACTATCACACAATCACACAATCACACAATCACAATCACACAATCACACAGTCACAATCCCACAATCACGATCACACAATCACAATCACACAATCACAATCACACAATCACGATCACACAATCACAATCACGCAGTCACGATCACACAATCACGATCACAGAGTCACGATCACACAATCACAATCTCACAATCACGATCACACAATCACCATCACACAATCACCATCACACAATCACGATCACACAATCACGATCACACTATCACGATCACACAATCACGATCACACAATCGCGATCACACAATCACGATCACACTATCACGATCACACAATCACAGTCACACAATCACAATCACACAATCACAATCACAATCACGATCACACAGTCACGATCACACGATCACGATCACACGATCACGATCACACAATCACGATCACACAATCACGATCACACAATCGCTATCACACAATCGCTATCACACAATCACAATCACACAATCACGATCACACAATCACCATCACACAATCACCATCACACAATCACGATCACACAATCACGATCACACAATCACGATCAGACTATCACGATCACACAATCACAGTCACACAATCACAATCACACAATTACAATCACACAGTCACACAATCACAATCACAATCAGACAATCACAAACACACAATCACGATCACACGATCACGATCACACAATCACGACCACACAATCACAAACACACAGTCGCGATCACACGATCACGATCACACGATCACGATCACACAATCACAATCACACAATCACAATCACACAGTCACAATCCCACAATCACGATCACACAATCACAATCACACAATCACAATCACACAATCACGATCACACAATCACCATCACACACTCACCATCACACAATCACGAGCACACAATCACGATCACACAATCACGATCACACTATCACGATCACACAATCACAGTCACACAATCACAATCACACAATCACAATCACAATCACAATCACGATCACACAGTCACGATCACACGATCACGATCACACGATCACGATCACACAAATACGATCACACAATCACGATCACACAATCGCTATCACACAATCGTTATCACACAATCACAATCACACAATCACGATCACACAATCACCATCACACAATCACCATCACACAATCACGATCACACAATCACGATCACACAATCACGATCAGACTATCACGATCACACAATCACAGTCACACAATCACAATCACACAATCACAATCACAATCACGATCACACAGTCACGACCACACGATCACGATCACACGATCATGATCACACAATCACAATCACACAATCACTATCACACAATCACGATCACACAATCACGATCACACAATCACGATCACACAACCACGATCACACAATCGCGATCACACAATCGCTATCACACAATCACGATCGCACAATCACGATCACACAATCACGATCACAATATCACAATCACACAGTCACACAATCACAATCACAATCACAATCACAATCACAATCACGATCACAGAATCACAATCACACAGTCACACAATCACAATCACAATCACAATCGCAATCACAATCACAATCACAATCACAATCACAATCACAATCACAATCACAATCACAATCACAATCACAATCACAATCACAATCACAATCACAATCACAATCACAATCACAATCACAATCACAATCACAATCACAATCACAATCACAATCACACAATCACATCACACAATCACGATCACACAATCACGATCACACAATCACGATCACACAATCACGATCACACAATCACGATCACACAAACACGATCACACAATCACGATCACACTATCACGATCACACAATCACGGTCACACAATCACGATCACACAATCACGATCACACAATCACGATCACACAATCACTATCACAAAATCACAATCACACAGTCACACAATCACAATCACAATCAGACAATCACAAACACACAATCACGATCACACAATCACGATCACACAATCACGATCACTCAATCACAAACACACAGTCGCGATCACACGATCACGATCACACGATCACGATCACACAATCACAATCCCACAATCAAGGCCACACAATGACGATCACACAATCACCATCACACAATCTCGACCACACAATCACGATCACACAATCACGATCACACAATCACGTTCACACAATAACAAACACACAGTCGCGATCACTCGATCACGATCACACAATCACGATCACACAGTCACGATCACACAATCACAATCACACAATCACGATCACACAATCACGATCACATAATCACGATCACACAATCACGATCACACAATCACCAACACACAATCACGATCACACAATCACGATCACACAATCACCATCACACAATCACAATCACACAATCAAGGTCACAGAATGACGATCACACAATCACCATCACACAATCACGACCACACAATCACGATCACACAATCACGCTCACACAATCACGATCACACAATCACGTTCACACAATCACAAACACACAGTCGCGATCACACGATCACGATCACACAATCACGATCACACAGTCACGATCACACAATCACGATCACACGATCACGATCACACAATCACGATCACACAATCACAATCACACAATCGTTATCACACAATCACGATCACACAATCACCATCACACAATCAAGGCCACACAATGACGATCACACAATCACCATCACACAATCACAATCACACAATCACAATCACACAATCACAATCACACAATCACAATCACACAATCACAATCACACAATCACAATCACACAATCACAATCACACAATCACAATCACACAATCACAATCACACAATCACAATCACTCAATCACAATCACACAATCACCATCACACAATCACAATCACACAATCACAATCACACAATCACAATCACACAATCACAATCACACAATCACAATCACACAATCACAATCACACAATCACAATCACACAATCACAATCACACAATCACAATCACACAATCACAATCACACAATCACAATCACACAATCACAATCACACAATCACAACCACACAATCACAATCACACAATCACAATCACACAATCACAATCACACAATCACAATCACACAATCACAATCACACAATCACAATCACACAATCACAATCACACAATCACAATCACACAATCACAATCACACAATCACAATCACACAATCACAATCACACAATCACAATCACACAATCACAATCACACAATCACAATCACACAATCACAATCACACAATCACAATCACACAATCACAATCACACAATCACAATCACACAATCACAATCACACAATCACAATCACACAATCACAATCACACAATCACAATCACACAATCACAATCACACAATCACAATCACACAATCACAATCACACAATCACAATCACACAATCACAATCACACAATCACAATCACACAATCACAATCACACAATCACAATCACACAATCACAATCACACAATCACAATCACACAATCACAATCACACAATCACAATCACACAATCACAATCACACAATCACAATCACACAATCACAATCACACAATCACAATCACACAATCACAATCACACAATCACAATCACACAATCACAATCACACAATCACAATCACACAATCACAATCACACAATCACAATCACACAATCACAATCACACAATCACAATCACACAATCACAATCACACAATCACAATCACACAATCACAATCACACAATCACAATCACACAATCACAATCACACAATCACAATCACACAATCACAATCACACAATCACAATCACACAATCACAATCACACAATCACAATCACACAATCACAATCACACAATCACAATCACACAATCACAATCACACAATCACAATCACACAATCACAATCACACAATCACAATCACACAATCACAATCACACAATCACAATCACACAATCACAATCACACAATCACAATCACACAATCACAATCACACAATCACAATCACACAATCACAATCACACAATCACAATCACACAATCACAATCACACAATCACAATCACACAATCACAATCACACAATCACAATCACACAATCACAATCCCACAATCACAATCACACAATCACAATCACACAATCACAATCACACAATCACAATCGCACAATCACAATCGCACAATCACAATCGCACAATCACAATCGCACAATCACAATCACACAATCACAATCACACAATCACAATCACACAATCACAATCACACAATCACAATCACACAATCACAATCACACAATCACAATCACGATCTCGATCACACAATCACAATCACACAATCACACAATCACAATCCCACAATCACAATCACACAATCACAGTCACACAATCACAATCACACAATCACAATCACACAGTCACAATCACACAATCACGATCACACAATCACAATCACACAATCACAATCACACAATCACGATCACACAATCACAATCACGCAGTCACACTATCACAATCACAATCACAATTACAATCACAATCACACAATCACACAATCACAATCCCACAATCACAATCCCACAATCACAATCACACAATCACAGTCACACAATCACAATCACACAATCACACAGTCACAATCCCACAATCACGATCACACAATCACGATCGCACAGTCACGATCACACAATCACAATCACACAATCACAATCACACAATCACAGTCACACAATCACAGTCACACAATCACAATCACACAATCACAATTACACAAACACGATCACACAATCACGATCACACAATCACGATCACACAATCACTATCACACAATCACACAATCACACAGTCACAATCCCACAATCACGATCACACAATCACAATCACACAATCACAATCACACAATCACGATCACACAATCACAATCACGCAGTCACACAGTCACAATCCCACAATCACGATCACACAATCACCATCACACACTCACCATCACACAATCACGATCACACAATCACGATCACACAATCACGATCACACTATCACGATCACACAATCACAGTCACACAATCACAATCACACAATCACAATCACAATCACGATCACACAGTCACGATCACACGATCACGATCACACGATCACGATCACACAATCACGATCACACAATCGCTATCACACAATCGCTATCACACAATCACAATCACACAATCACGACCACAGAATCACCATCACACAATCACCATCACACAATCACGATCACACAATCACGATCACACAATCACGATCACGCAATCACGATCACGCAATCACGATCACACAATCACGATCACACAATCACGATCACGCAATCACGATCACACAAACACGATCACACAATCACGATCACACTATCACGATCACACAATCACGGTCACACAATCACGATCACACAATCACGATCACACAATCACGATCACACAATCACTATCACAAAATCACAATCACACAGTCACACAATCACAATCACAATCAGACAATCACAAACACACAATCACGATCACACAATCACGATCACTCAATCACAAACACACAGTCGCGATCACACGATCACGATCACACGATCACGATCACACAATCACAATCCCACAATCAAGGCCACACAATGACGATCACACAATCACCATCACACAATCTCGACCACACAATCACGATCACACAATCACGATCACACAATCACGTTCACACAATAACAAACACACAGTCGCGATCACTTGATCACGATCACACAATCACGATCACACAGTCACGATCACACAATCACAATCACACAATCACGATCACACAATCACGATCACATAATCACGATCACACAATCACGATCACACAATCACCAACACACAATCACGATCACACAATCACGATCACACAATCACAATCACACAATCACAATCACACAATCACAATCACACAATCACAATCACACAATCACAATCACACAATCACAATCACACAATCACAATCACACAATCACAATCACACAATCACAATCACACAATCACAATCACACAATCACAATCACACAATCACAATCACACAATCACAATCACACAATCACAATCACACAATCACAATCACACAATCACAATCACACAATCACAATCACACAATCACAATCACACAATCACAATCACACAATCACAATCACACAATCACAATCACACAATCACAATCACACAATCACAATCACACAATCACAATCACACAATCACAATCACACAATCACAATCACACAATCACAATCACACAATCACAATCACACAATCACAATCACACAATCACAATCACACAATCACAATCACACAATCACAATCACACAATCACAATCACACAATCACAATCACACAATCACAATCACACAATCACAATCACACAATCACAATCACACAATCACAATCACACAATCACAATCACACAATCACAATCACACAATCACAATCACACAATCACAATCACACAATCACAATCACACAATCACAATCACACAATCACAATCACACAATCACAATCACACAATCACAATCACACAATCACAATCACACAATCACAATCACACAATCACAATCACACAATCACAATCACACAATCACAATCACACAATCACAATCACACAATCACAATCACACAATCACAATCACACAATCACAATCACACAATCACAATCACACAATCACAATCACACAATCACAATCACACAATCACAATCACACAATCACAATCACACAATCACAATCACACAATCACAATCACACAATCACAATCACACAATCACAATCACACAATCACAATCACACAATCACAATCACACAATCACAATCACACAATCACAATCACACAATCACAATCACACAATCACAATCACACAATCACAATCACACAATCACAATCACACAATCACAATCACACAATCACAATCACACAATCACAATCACACAATCACAATCACACAATCACAATCACACAATCACAATCACACAATCACAATCACACAATCACAATCACACAATCACAATCACACAATCACAATCACACAATCACAATCACACAATCACAATCACACAATCACAATCACACAATCACAATCACACAATCACAATCACACAATCACAATCACACAATCACAATCACACAATCACAATCACACAATCACAATCACACAATCACAATCACACAATCACAATCACACAATCACAATCACACAATCACAATCACACAATCACAATCACACAATCACAATCACACAATCACAATCACGATCTCGATCACACAATCACAATCACACAATCACACAATCACAATCCCACAATCACAATCACACAATCACAGTCACACAATCACAATCACACAATCACAATCACACAATCACAATCACACAATCACAGTCACACAATCACAGTCACACAATCACAATCACACAATCACAATTACACAAACACTATCACACAATCACGATCACACAATCACGCTCACACAATCACTATCACACAATCACACAATCACACAATCACACAGTCACAATCACACAATCACGATCACACAATCACAATCACACAATCACAATCACACAATCACGATCACACAATCACAATCACGCAGTCACACTATCACAATCACAATCACAATTACAATCACAATCACACAATCACACAATCACAATCCCACAATCACAATCCCACAATCACAATCACACAATCACAGTCACACAATCACAATCACACAATCACACAGTCACAATCCCACAATCACGATCACACAATCACGATCGCACAGTCACGATCACACAATCACAATCACACAATCACAATCACACAATCACAGTCACACAATCACAGTCACACAATCACAATTACACAATCACAATTACACAAACACGATCACACAATCACGATCACACTATCACGATCACACAATCACTATCACACAATCACACAATCACACAGTCACAATCCCACAATCACGATCACACAATCACAATCACACAATCACAATCACACAATCACGATCACACAATCACAATCACGCAGTCACACAGTCACAATCCCACAATCACGATCACACAATCACGATCGCACAGTCACGATCACACGATCACGATCACACAATCACAATCACACAATCACAATCACACAATCACGATCACACAATCACCATCACACACTCACCATCACACAATCACGATCACACAATCACGATCACACAATCACGATCACACTATCACGATCACACAATCACAGTCACACAATCACAATCACACAATCACAATCACAATCACGATCACACAGTCACGATCACACGATCACGATCACACGATCACGATCACACAATCACGATCACACAATCACGATCACACAATCGCTATCACACAATCGCTATCACACAATCACAATCACACAATCACGACCACAGAATCACCATCACACAATCACCATCACACAATCACGATCACACAATCACGATCACACAATCACGATCAGACTATCACGATCACACAATCACAGTCACACAACCACAATCACACAATCACAATCACAATCACGATCACACAGTCACGACCACACCATCACGATCACACGATCATGATCACACAATCACAATCACACAATCACGATCACACAATCACGATCACACAATCACGATCACACAATCACGATCACACAACCACGATCACACAATCGCTATCACACAATCGCTATCACACAATCATGATCACACAATCACGATCACACAATCACGATCACAATATCACAATCACGCAGTCACACAATCACAATCACAATCACAATCACGATCACAGAATCACAATCACACAGTTACACAATCACAATCACATTCACAATCGCAATCACAATCACAATCACAATCACAATCACAATCACAATCACAATCACAATCACAATCACAATCACACTCACAATCACAATCACAATCACAATCACAATCACAATCACAATCACAATCACAATCACAATCACAATCACAATCACAATCACAATCACAATCACAATCACAATCACAATCACAATCACAATCACAATCACACAATCACATCACACAATCACGATCACACAATCACGATCACACAATCACGATCACACAATCACGATCACACAATCACGATCACACAATCACGATCACACAATCACGATCACACAATCACGTTCACACAATCACAAACACACAGTCGCGATCACTCGATCACGATCACACAATCACGATCACACAGTCACGATCACACAATCACGATCACACAAACACGATCACACAATCACGATCACACAATCACGATCACAAAATCACAGTCACACAATCACGATCACACACACCCAATCACACAATCACAATCACAATCACAATCACAATCACAATCACAATCACAATCACAATCACAATCACAATCACAATCACACAATCACATCACACAATCACGATCACACAATCACGATCACACAATCACGATCACACAATCACGATCACACAATCACGATCACACAATCACGATCACACAATCACGATCACACAATCACGATCACACAATCACGATCACACAATCACGATCACACAATCACGGTCACACAATCACGATCACACAATCACGGTCACACAATCACGATCACACAATCACGATCACACAATCACTATCACAAAATCACAATCACACAGACACACAATCACAATCACAATCAGACAATCACAAACACACAATCACGATCACACAATCACGATCACACAATCACAAACACACAGTCGCGATCACACGATCACGATCACACGATCACGATCACACAATCACAATCACACAATCAAGGTCACACAATGACGATCACACCATCACCATCACACAATCACGACCACACAATCACGATCACACAATCACGATCACACAATCACGATCACACAATCACGTTCACACAATCACAAACACACAGTCGCGATCACTCGATCACGATCACACAATCACGATCACACAGTCACGATCACACAATCGCAATCACACAATCACAATCCCACAATCACACAATCACACAGTCACAATCCCACAATCACGATCACACAATCACGATCACACAATCACAATCACACAATCACAATCACACAATCACACTGTCACAATCCCACAATCACGATCACATAATCACGATCACACAGTCACGATCACACGATCGCGATCACACAATAACAATCACACAATCACAATCACACAATCACGAGCACACAATGACGATCACACAATCACCATCACACAATCACGATCACACAATCGCGATCACACAATCACGATCACACTATCACGATCACACAATCACAGTCACAGAATCACAATCACACAATCACAATCACAATCACGATCACACAGTCACAATCACACAATCAGAGTCACACAATCACAATCACACAACCACAATCACACATTCACACAGCCACAATCCCACCATCACGATCACACAATCACGACCACACATTGACGGTCACAAAATCACAATCACACAATCACAATCACACAATCAAAATCACACAATCACAATCACACAATCAAGGTCACAAAATGACGATCACACAATCACCATCACACAATCACGATCACACAATCACAATCACACAATCACGATCACACAATCACGATCACTCAATCACAATCACACAATCACAAACACACAGTTGCGATCACACGATCACGATCACACGATCACGATCACACGATCACGATCACACGATCACGATCACACAATCACAATCACACAATCAACGCCACACAATGACGATCACACAATCACCATCACACAATCTCGACCACACAATCACGATCACACAATCACGATCACACAATCACGTTCACACAATCACAAACACACAGTCCCGACCACTCGATCACGATCACACAATCACGATCACACAGTCACGATCACACAATCACAATCACACAATCACAATATCACAATCGCAATCACACAATCACAATCACACAATCACAATTACACAAACACTATCACACAATCACGATCACACAATCACGCTCACACAATCACTATCACACAATCACACAATCACACAATCACACAGTCACAATCACACAATCACGATCACACAATCACAATCACACAATCACAATCACACAATCACGATCACACAATCACAATCACGCAGTCACACTATCACAATCACAATCACAATTACAATCACAATCACACAATCACACAATCACAATCCCACAATCACAATCCCACAATCACAATCACACAATCACAGTCACACAATCACAATCACACAATCACACAGTCACAATCCCACAATCACGATCACACAATCACGATCGCACAGTCACGATCACACAATCACAATCACACAATCACAATCACACAATCACAGTCACACAATCACAGTCACACAATCACAATTACACAATCACAATTACACAATCACAATTACACAAACACGATCACACAATCACGATCACACTATCACGATCACACAATCACTATCACACAATCACACAATCACACAGTCACAATCCCACAATCACGATCACACAATCACAATCACACAATCACAATCACACAATCACGATCACACAATCACAATCACAATTACAATCACAATCACACAATCACACAATCACAATCCCACAATCACAATCCCACAATCACAATCACACAATCACAGTCACACAATCACAATCACACAATCACACAGTCACAATCCCACAATCACGATCACACAATCACGATCGCACAGTCACGATCACACAACCACAATCACACAATCACAATCACACAATCACAGTCACACAATCACAGTCACACAATCACAATTACACAATCACAATTACACAAACACGATCACACAATCACGATCACACTATCACGATCACACAATCACTATCACACAATCACACAATCACACAGTCACAATCCCACAATCACGATCACACAATCACAATCACACAATCACAATCACACAATCACGATCACACAATCACAATCACGCAGTCACACAGTCACAATCCCACAATCACGATCACACAATCACGATCGCACAGTCACGATCACACGATCACGATCACACAATCACAATCACACAATCACAATCACACAATCACGATCACACAATCACCATCACACACTCACCATCACACAATCACGATCACACAATCACGATCACACAATCACGATCGCACTATCACGATCACACAATCACAGTCACACAATCACAATCACACAATCACAATCACAATCACGATCACACAGTCACGATCACACGATCACGATCACACGATCACGATCACACAATCACGATCACACAATCACGATCACACAATCGCTATCACACAATCGCTATCACACAATCACAATCACACAATCACGACCACAGAATCACCATCACACAATCACCATCACACAATCACGATCACACAATCACGATCACACAATCACGATCAGACTATCACGATCACACAATCACAGTCACACAACCACAATCACACAATCACAATCACAATCACGATCACACAGTCACGACCACACCATCACGATCACACGATCATGATCACACAATCACAATCACACAATCACGATCACACAATCACGATCACACAATCACGATCACACAATCACGATCACACAACCACGATCACACAATCGCTATCACACAATCGCTATCACACAATCATGATCACACAATCACGATCACACAATCACGATCACAATATCACAATCACGCAGTCACACAATCACAATCACAATCACAATCACGATCACAGAATCACAATCACACAGTTACACAATCACAATCACAATCACAATCGCAATCACAATCACAATCACAATCACAATCACAATCACAATCACAATCACAATCACAATCACAATCACACTCACAATCACAATCACAATCACAATCACAATCACAATCACAATCACAATCACAATCACAATCACAATCACAATCACAATCACAATCACAATCACAATCACAATCACAATCACACAATCACATCACACAATCACGATCACACAATCACGATCACACAATCACGATCACACAATCACGATCACACAATCACGATCACACAATCACGATCACACAATCACGATCACACAATCACGATCACACAATCACGATCACACAATCACGATCACACAATCACGATCACACAAACACGATCACACAATCACGATCACACAATCACGATCACACAATCACGATCACACAATCACGATCACACAATCACGATCACACAATCACGATCACACAATCACGATCACACAATCACGATCACACAATCACGATCACACAATCACGGTCACACAATCACGATCACACAATCACGGTCACACAATCACGATCACACAATCACGATCACACAATCACTATCACAAAATCACAATCACACAGACACACAATCACAATCACAATCAGACAATCACAAACACACAATCACGATCACACAATCACGATCACACAATCACAAACACACAGTCGCGATCACACGATCACGATCACACGATCACGATCACACAATCACAATCACACAATCACAATCACACAATCACACTGTCACAATCCCACAATCACGATCACATAATCACGATCACACAGTCACGATCACACGATCGCGATCACACAATAACAATCACACAATCACAATCACACAATCACGAGCACACAATGACGATCACACAATCACCATCACACAATCACGATCACACAATCGCGATCACACAATCACGATCACACTATCACGATCACACAATCACAGTCACAGAATCACAATCACACAATCACAATCACAATCACGATCACACAGTCACAATCACACAATCAGAGTCACACAATCACAATCACACAACCACAATCACACATTCACACAGCCACAATCCCACCATCACGATCACACAATCACGACAACACATTGACGGTCACAAAATCACAATCACACAATCACAATCACACAATCAAAATCACACAATCACAATCACACAATCAAGGTCACAAAATGACGATCACACAATCACCATCACACAATCACGATCACACAATCACAATCACACAATCACGATCACACAATCACGATCACTCAATCACAATCACACAATCACAAACACACAGTTGCGATCACACGATCACGATCACACGATCACGATCACACGATCACGATCACACGATCACGATCACACAATCACAATCACACAATCAACGCCACACAATGACGATCACACAATCACCATCACACAATCTCGACCACACAATCACGATCACACAATCACGATCACACAATCACGTTCACACAATCACAAACACACAGTCCCGACCACTCGATCACGATCACACAATCACGATCACACAGTCACGATCACACAATCACAATCACACAATCACAATATCACAATCGCAATCACACAATCACAATAACACAATCAGACAATCACACAATCACACAATCACACAATCACACAATCACGATCACACAATCATGATCACACAATCACGATCACACAACCACGATCACACAATCACGATCACACAATCACGATCACACAATCACCATCACACAATCACCATCACACAATCACAATCACACAATCAAGGTCACACAATGACGATCACACAATCACCATCACACAATCACGACCACTCAATCACGATCACACAATCACGTTCACACAATCACAAACACAGAGTCGCGATCACACGAACACGATCACACAATCACGATCACACAGTCACGATCACACAATCAGAATCACACAATCACAATCACACAATCACGATCACACAATCACAAACACACAGTCGCGATCACACTATCACGATCACACAATCACAGTCACACAATCACAATCACACAATCACAATCACAATCACGATCACACAGTCACGAACACACCATCACGATCACACAATCAAGGTCACACAATGACGATCACACAATCACCATCACACAATCACGATCACTCAATCACAATCACACAATCACAAACACACAGTCGCGATCACACGATCACGATCGCACGACCACGATCACACGATCACGATCACACAATCACAATCACACAATCAAGGCCACACAATGACGATCACACAATCACCATCACACAATATCGACCACACAATCACGATCACACAATCACGATCACACAATCACGTTCACACAATCACAAACACACAGTCGCGATCACTCGATCACGATCACACAATCACGATCACACAGTCACGATCACTCAATCACAATCGCACAATCACGATCACACAATCCCAAACACACAGTCGCGATCACGCTATCACGATCACACAATCACAGTCACACAATCACAATCACACAATCACAATCACAATCACGATCACACAGTCACGAACACACCATCACGATCACACAATCAAGGTCACACAATGACGATCACACAATCACCATCACACAATCACGATCAGAAAATCACAATCACACAATCACGATCACACAATCACGATCACACAATCACAATCACACAATCACAAACACACAGTCGCGATCACACGATCACGATCACACGATCACGATCACACAATCACAATCACACAATCAATGTCACACAATGACGATCACACCATCACCATCACACAATCACGACCACACAATCACGATCACACAATCACAAACACACAGTCGCGATCACTCGATCACGATCACACGATCACGATCACACAATCACAATCACACAATCAAGGTCACACAATGACGATCACACCATCACCATCACACAATCACGACCACACAATCACGATCACACAATCACGATCACACAATCACAATCACACAATCACAATATCACAATCGCAATCAGACAATCACAATATCACAATCAGACAATCACACAATCACACAATCACACCATCACACAATCACGATCACACCATCACGATCACACAATCACGATCACACAATCACGATCACACAATCACGATCACACAATCACGATCACACAATCACGATCACACAATCACCATCACACAATCACCATCACACAATCACAATCACACAATCAAGGTCACACAATGACGATCACACAATCACAATCACACAATCACAATTACACAAACACTATCACACAATCACGATCACACAATCACGCTCACACAATCACTATCACACAATCACACAATCACACAATCACACAGTCACAATCACACAATCACGATCACACAATCACAATCACACAATCACAATCACACAATCACGATCACACAATCACAATCACGCAGTCACACTATCACAATCACAATCACAATTACAATCACAATCACACAATCACACAATCACAATCCCACAATCACAATCACACAATCACAGTCACACAATCACAATCACACAATCACACAGTCACAATCCCACAATCGCGATCACACAATCACGATCGCACAGTCACGATCACACAATCACAATCACACAATCACAATCACACAATCACAGTCACACAATCACAGTCACACAATCACAATTACACAATCACAATTACACAAACACGATCACACAATCACGATCACACTATCACGATCACACAATCACTATCACACAATCACACAATCACACAGTCACAATCCCACAATCACGATCACACAATCACAATCACACAATCACAATCACACAATCACGATCACACAATCACAATCACGCAGTCACACAGTCACAATCCCACAATCACGATCACACAATCACGATCGCACAGTCACGATCACACGATCACGATCACACAATCACAATCACACAATCACAATCACACAATCACGATCACACAATCACCATCACACACTCACCATCACACAATCACGATCACACAATCACGATCACACAATCACGATCACACTATCACGATCACACAATCACAGTCACACAATCACAATCACACAATCACAATCACAATCACGATCACACAGTCACGATCACACGATCACGATCACACGATCACGATCACACAATCACGATCACACAATCACGATCACACAATCGCTATCACACAATCGCTATCACACAATCACAATCACACAATCACGACCACAGAATCACCATCACACAATCACCATCACACAATCACGATCACACAATCACGATCACACAATCACGATCAGACTATCACGATCACACAATCACAGTCACACAACCACAATCACACAATCACAATCACAATCACGATCACACAGTCACGACCACACCATCACGATCACACGATCATGATCACACAATCACAATCACACAATCACGATCACACAATCACGATCACACAATCACGATCACACAATCACGATCACACAACCACGATCACACAATCGCTATCACACAATCGCTATCACACAATCATGATCACACAATCACGATCACACAATCACGATCACAATATCACAATCACGCAGTCACACAATCACAATCACAATCACAATCACGATCACAGAATCACAATCACACAGTTACACAATCACAATCACAATCACAATCGCAATCACAATCACAATCACAATCACAATCACAATCACAATCACAATCACAATCACAATCACAATCACAATCACACTCACAATCACAATCACAATCACAATCACAATCACAATCACAATCACAATCACAATCACAATCACAATCACAATCACAATCACAATCACAATCACAATCACAATCACACAATCACATCACACAATCACGATCACACAATCACGATCACACAATCACGATCACACAATCACGATCACACAATCACGATCACACAATCACGATCACACAATCACGATCACACAATCACGATCACACAATCACGATCACACAATCACGATCACACAAACACGATCACACAATCACGATCACACAATCACGATCACACAATCACAGTCACACAATCACGATCACACACACCCAATCACACAATCACAATCACACAATCACGATCACGCAATCACGATCACACAATCACGATCACACAATCACGATCACACAATCACGATCACACAATCACGATCACACAAACACGATCACACAATCACGATCACACAATCACGATCACACAATCACAGTCACACAATCACGATCACACACACCCAATCACACAATCACAATCACAATCACAATCACACAATCACAAACACACAGTCGCGATCACACTATCACGATCACACAATCACAGTCACACAATCACAATCACACAATCACAATCACAATCACGATCACACAGTCACGAACACACCATCACGATCACACAATCAAGGTCACACAATGACGATCACACAATCACCATCACACAATCACGATCACTCAATCACAATCACACAATCACAAACACACAGTCGCGATCACACGATCACGATCGCACGACCACGATCACACGATCACGATCACACAATCACAATCACACAATCAAGGCCACACAATGACGATCACACAATCACCATCACACAATATCGACCACACAATCACGATCACACAATCACGATCACACAATCACGTTCACACAATCACAAACACACAGTCGCGATCACTCGATCACGATCACACAATCACGATCACACAGTCACGATCACTCAATCACAATCGCACAATCACGATCACACAATCACAAACACACAGTCGCGATCACGCTATCACGATCACACAATCACAGTCACACAATCACAATCACACAATCACAATCACAATCACGATCACACAGTCACGAACACACCATCACGATCACACAATCAAGGTCACACAATGACGATCACACAATCACCATCACACAATCACGATCAGAAAATCACAATCACACAATCACGATCACACAATCACGATCACACAATCACAATCACACAATCACAAACACACAGTCGCGATCACACGATCACGATCACACGATCACGATCACACAATCACAATCACACAATCAATGTCACACAATGACGATCACACCATCACCATCACACAATCACGACCACACAATCACGATCACACAATCACAAACACACAGTCGCGATCACTCGATCACGATCACACGATCACGATCACACAATCACAATCACACAATCAAGGTCACACAATGACGATCACACCATCACCATCACACAATCACGACCACACAATCACGATCACACAATCACGATCACACAATCACAATCACACAATCACAATATCACAATCGCAATCAGACAATCACAATATCACAATCAGACAATCACACAATCACACAATCACACAATCACACAATCACGATCACACCATCACGATCACACAATCACGATCACACAATCACGATCACACAATCACGATCACACAATCACGATCACACAATCACGATCACACAATCACCATCACACAATCACCATCACACAATCACAATCACACAATCAAGGTCACACAATGACGATCACACAATCACCATCACACAATCACGACCACTCAATCACGATCACACAATCACGATCACACAATCACGATCACACAATCACGTTCACACAATCACAAACACAGAGTCGCGATCACACGATCACGATCACACAACCACGAACACACCATCACGATCACACAATCAAGGTCACACAATGACGATCACACAATCACCATCACACAATCACGATCAGAAAATCACAATCACACAATCACGATCACACAATCACGATCACACAATCACAATCACACAATCACAAACACACAGTCGCGATCACACGATCACGATCACACGATCACGATCACACAATCACAATCACACAATCAATGTCACACAATGACGATCACACCATCACCATCACACAATCACGACCACACAATCACGATCACACAATCACAAACACACAGTCGCGATCACTCGATCACGATCACACGATCACGATCACACAATCACAATCACACAATCAAGGTCACACAATGACGATCACACCATCACCATCACACAATCACGACCACACAATCACGATCACACAATCACGATCACACAATCACAATCACACAATCACAATATCACAATCGCAATCAGACAATCACAATATCACAATCAGACAATCACACAATCACACAATCACACAATCACGATCACACTATCACGATCACACAATCACGATCACACAATCACGATCACACAATCACGATCATACAATCACGATCACACAATCACGATCACACAATCACCATCACACAATCACAATCACACAATCAAGGTCACACAATGACGATCACACAATCACCATCACACAATCACGACCACTCAATCACGATCACACAATCACGATCACACAATCACGATCACACAATCACGATCACACAATCACGTTCACACAATCACAAACACAGAGTCGCGATCACACGATCACGATCACACAACCACGATCACACAGTCACGATCACACAACCACGATCACACAGTCACGATCACACAATCAGAGTCACACAATCACAATCACACAACCACAATCATACAATCACACAGTCACAATCCCACAATCACGACCACACAGTCACGATCACACAATCATAATCATACAATCACAATCACACAATCACATTAACACAATCAGACAATCACACAGTCACACAATCACGATCACACAATCACGATCACACAATCACGATCACACAATCACGATCACACAATCACGATCACACAATCACGATCACACAATCACAATCACACAATCACAATCACACAATCAAAATCACACAATCACAATCACACAATCAAGGTCACACAATGACGATCACACAATCACCATCACACAATCTCGACCACACAATCACGATCACACAATCACGATCACACAATCACCATCACACAATCACGTTCACACAATCAGAGTCACACAATCACAATCACACAATCACAATCACAATCACGATCACACAGTCACGATCACACCATCACGATCACACGATCACCATCACACAATCACGATCACACAATCACAATCACACAATGACGATCACACCATCACCATCACACAATCACGACCACACAATCACGATCACACAATCACGATCACACAATCACAATCACACAATCACAATGTCACAATCGCAATCACACAATCACAATAACACAATCAGACAATCACACAATCACACGATCACAAAATCACGATCACACAATCATGATCACACAATCACGATCACACAATCACGATCACACAATCACGATCACACAATCAAGGTCACACAATGACGATCACACAATCACCATCACACAATCACGATCAGACAATCACAATCACACAATCACGATCACACAATCACGATCACACAATCACAATCACACAATCACAAACACACAGTCGCGATCACACGATCACGATCACACGATCACGATCACACAATCACAATCACACAATCAAGGTCACACAATGACGATCACACCATCACCATCACAGAATCACGACCACACAATCACGATCACACAATCACAAACACACAGTCGCGATCACTCGATCACGATCACACGATCAAGGTCACACAATGACGATCACACAATCACCATCACACAATCACGACCACTCAATCACGATCACACAATCACGATCACACAATCACGATCACACAATCACGTTCACACAATCACAAACACAGAGTCGCGATCACACGATCACGATCACACAACCACGATCACACAGTCACGATCACACAATCACGATCACACAGTCACGATCACACAATCAGAGTCACACAATCACAATCACACAACCACAATCACACAATCACACAGTCACAATCCCACAATCACGACCACACAGTCACGATCACACAATCATAATCATACAATCACAATCACACAATCACATTAACACAATCAGACAATCACACAGTCACACAATCACGATCACACAATCACGATCACACGATCACGATCACACAATCACGATCACACAATCACGATCACACAATCACGATCACACAATCACAATCACACAATCACAATCACACAATCACAATCACACAATCACAATCACACAATCAAAATCACACAATCACAATCACACAATCAAGGTCACACAATGACGATCACACAATCACCATCACACAATTTCGACCACACAATCACGATCACACAATCACCATCACACAATCACGTTCACACAATCACAGTCACACAATCACAATCACACAATCACAATCACAATCACGACAACACAGTCACGATCACACCATCACGATCACACGATCACCATCACACAATCACGATCACACAATCACAATCACACAATGACGATCACACCATCACCATCACACAATCACGACCACACTATCACGATCACACAATCGCGATCACACAATCACAATCACACAATCACAATGTCACAATCGCAATCACACAATCAGAATAACACAATCAGACAATCACACAATCACACAATCACACAATCACGATCACACAATCACAATCACACAATCACAATCACACAATCACAGTCACACAATCACAATCACACAATCACAATTACACAAACACGATCACACAATCACGATCACACAATCACGATCACACAATCACTATCACACAATCACACAATCACACAATCACAATCACACAATCACACAGTCACAATCCCACAATCACGATCACACAATCACGATCGCACAGTCACGATCACACGATCACGATCACACAATCACAATCACACAATCACAATCACACAATCACGATCACACAGTCACCCTCACACAATCACCATCACACAATCACGATCACACAATCAAGGTCACACAATGACGATCACACAATCACCATCACACAATCACGATCACACAATCACAATCACACAATCACGATCACACAATCACGATCACACAATCACAATCACACAATCAAGGTCACACAATGACGATCACACCATCACCATCACACAATCAGGACCACACAATCACGATCACACAATCACAAACACACAGTCGCGATCACTCGATCACGATCACACAATCACGATCACACAGTCACTATCACACAATCACAATCACACAATCACAATATCACAATCGCAATCACACAATCACCATCACACACTCACCATCACACAATCACGATCACACAATCACGATCACACAATCACGATCACACTATCACGATCACACAATCACAGTCACACAATCACAATCACACAATCACAATCACAATCACGATCACACAGTCACGATCACACAATCACGATCACACGATCACGATCACACAATCACAATCACACAATCGTTATCACACAATCACGATCACACAATCACCATCACACAATCAAGGCCACACAATGACGATCACACAATCACCATCACACAATCACAATCACACAATCACAATCACACAATCACAATCACACAATCACAATCACACAATCACAGTCACACAATCACAATCACACAATCACAATTACACAAACACGATCACACAATCACGATCACACAATCACGATCACACAATCACTATCACACAATCACACAATCACACAATCACAATCACACAATCACACAGTCACAATCCCACAATCACGATCACACAATCACAATCACACAATCACAATCACACAATCACGATCACACAATCACAATCACGCAGTCACACAGTCACAATCCCACAATCACGATCACACAATCACGATTGCACAGTCACGATCACACGATCACGATCACACAATCACAATCACACAATCACAATCACACAATCACGATCACACAATCACCATCACACACTCACCATCACACAATCACGATCACACAATCACGATCACACAATCACGATCACACTATCACGATCACACAATCACAGTCACACAATCACAATCACACAATCACAATCACAATCACGATCACACAGTCACGATCACACGATCACGATCACAATCACGATCACAGAATCACGATCACACAATCACGATCACACAATCGCTATCACACAATCGCTATCACACAATCACAATCACACAATCACGATCACACAGTCACGATCACACAATCACAATCACACAATCACGATCACACAATCACCATCACACAATCACGATCACACAATCACGATCACACAGTCATGATCACACAATCACAATCATACAATCACAATCACACAATCACATTAACACAATCACGATCACACAATCACGATCACACAATCACGTTCACACAATCACAAACACACAGTCGCGATCACTCGATCACGATCACACAATCACGATCACACAGTCACGATCACACAATCACAATCACACAATCACAATCCCACAATCACACAATCACACAGTCACAATCCCACAATCACGATCACACAATCACGATCACACAATCACAATCACACAATCACCATCACACAATCACACTGTCACAATCCCACAATCACGATCACATAATCACGATCACACAGTCACGATCACACGATCGCGATCACACAATAACAATCACACAATCACAATCACACAATCACGAGCACACAATGACGATCACACAATCACCATCACACAATCACGATCACACAATCGCGATCACACAATCACGATCACACTATCACGATCACACAATCACAGTCACAGAATCACAATCACACAATCACAATCACAATCACGATCACACAGTCACAATCACACAATCAGAGTCACACAATCACAATCACACAACCACAATCACACATTCACACAGCCACAATCCCACCATCACGATCACACAATCACGACCACACATTGACGGTCACAAAATCACAATCACACAATCACAATCACACAATCAAAATCACACAATC
Source organism: Megachile rotundata (assembly GCF_050947335.1). NCBI lineage: Eukaryota > Metazoa > Arthropoda > Insecta > Hymenoptera > Megachilidae > Megachile > Megachile rotundata. The sequence continues at coordinate 2,273,043 of NC_134993.1, forward strand.
ACAATCACACAATCAAGGTCACAAAATGACGATCACACAATCACCATCACACAATCACGATCACACAATCACAATCGCACAATCACGATCACACAATCACGATCACTCAATCACAATCACACAATCACAAACACACAGTTGCGATCACACGATCACGATCACACGATCACGATCACACGATCACGATCACACGATCACGATCACACAATCACAATCACACAATCAACGCCACACAATGACGATCACACAATCACCATCACACAATCTCGACCACACAATCACGATCACACAATCACGATCACACAATCGCGTTCACACAATCACAAACACACAGTCCCGACCACTCGATCACGATCACACAATCACGATCACACAGTCACGATCACACAATCACAATCACACAATCACAATATCACAATCGCAATCACACAATCACAATAACACAATCAGACAATCACACAATCACACAATCACACAATCACACAATCACGATCACACAATCATGATCACACAATCACGATCACACAACCACGATCACACAATCACGATCACACAATCACGATCACACAATCACCATCACACAATCACCATCACACAATCACAATCACACAATCAAGGTCACACAATGACGATCACACAATCACCATCACACAATCACGACCACTCAATCACGATCACACAATCACGTTCACACAATCACAAACACAGAGTCGCGATCACACGAACACGATCACACAATCACGATCACACAGTCACGATCACACAATCAGAATCACACAATCACAATCACACAATCACGATCACACAATCACAAACACACAGTCGCGATCACACTATCACGATCACACAATCACAGTCACACAATCACAATCACACAATCACAATCACAATCACGATCACACAGTCACGAACACACCATCACGATCACACAATCAAGGTCACACAATGACGATCACACAATCACCATCACACAATCACGATCACTCAATCACAATCACACAATCACAAACACACAGTCGCGATCACACGATCACGATCGCACGACCACGATCACACGATCACGATCACACAATCACAATCACACAATCAAGGCCACACAATGACGATCACACAATCACCATCACACAATATCGACCACACAATCACGATCACACAATCACGATCACACAATCACGTTCACACAATCACAAACACACAGTCGCGATCACTCGATCACGATCACACAATCACGATCACACAGTCACGATCACTCAATCACAATCGCACAATCACGATCACACAATCACAAACACACAGTCGCGATCACGCTATCACGATCACACAATCACAGTCACACAATCACAATCACACAATCACAATCACAATCACGATCACACAGTCACGAACACACCATCACGATCACACAATCAAGGTCACACAATGACGATCACACAATCACCATCACACAATCACGATCAGAAAATCACAATCACACAATCACGATCACACAATCGCGATCACACAATCACAATCACACAATCACAAACACACAGTCGCGATCACACGATCACGATCACACGATCACGATCACACAATCACAATCACACAATCAATGTCACACAATGACGATCACACCATCACCATCACACAATCACGACCACACAATCACGATCACACAATCACAAACACACAGTCGCGATCACTCGATCACGATCACACGATCACGATCACACAATCACAATCACACAATCAAGGTCACACAATGACGATCACACCATCACCATCACACAATCACGACCACACAATCACGATCACACAATCACGATCACACAATCACAATCACACAATCACAATATCACAATCGCAATCAGACAATCACAATATCACAATCAGACAATCACACAATCACACAATCACACAATCACGATCACACTATCACGATCACACAATCACGATCACACAATCACGATCACACAATCACGATCACACAATCACGATCACACAATCACGATCACACAATCACCATCACACAATCACAATCACACAATCAAGGTCACACAATGACGATCACACAATCACCATCACACAATCACGACCACTCAATCACGATCACACAATCACGATCACACAATCACGTTCACACAATCACAAACACAGAGTCGCGATCACACGATCACGATCACACAACCACGATCACACAGTCACGATCACACAACCACGATCACACAGTCACGATCACACAATCAGAGTCACACAATCACAATCACACAACCACAATCATACAATCACACAGTCACAATCCCACAATCACGACCACACAGTCACGATCACACAATCATAATCACACAATCACAATCACACAATCACATTAACACAATCAGACAATCACACAGTCACACAATCACGATCACACAATCACGATCACACAATCACGATCACACAATCACGATCACACAATCACGATCACACAATCACGATCACACAATCACAATCACACAATCACAATCACACAATCAAAATCACACAATCACAATCACACAATCAAGGTCACACAATGACGATCACACAATCACCATCACACAATCTCGACCACACAATCACGATCACACAATCACGATCACACAATCACCATCACACAATCACGTTCACACAATCAGAGTCACACAATCACAATCACACAATCACAATCACAATCACGATCACACAGTCACGATCACACCATCACGATCACACGATCACCATCACACAATCACGACCACACAATCACGATCACACAATCACGATCACACAATCACAATCACACAATCACAATGTCACAATCGCAATCACACAATCACAATAACACAATCAGACAATCACACAATCACACAATCACAAAATCGCGATCACACAATCATGATCACACAATCACGATCACACAATCACGATCACACAATCACGATCACACAATCAAGGTCACACAATGACGATCACACAATCACCATCACACAATCACGATCAGACAATCACAATCACACAATCACGATCACACAATCACGATCACACAATCACAATCACACAATCACAAACACACAGTCGCGATCACACGATCACGATCACACGATCACGATCACACAATCACAATCACACAATCAAGGTCACACAATGACGATCACACCATCACCATCACACAATCACGACCACACAATCACGATCACACAATCACAAACACACAGTCGCGATCACTCGATCACGATCACACGATCAAGGTCACACAATGACGATCACACAATCACCATCACACAATCACGACCACTCAATCACGATCACACAATCACGATCACACAATCACGATCACACAATCACGTTCACACAATCACAAACACAGAGTCGCGATCACACGATCACGATCACACAACCACGATCACACAGTCACGATCACACAATCACGATCACACAGTCACGATCACACAATCAGAGTCACACAATCACAATCACACAACCACAATCACACAATCACACAGTCACAATCCCACAATCACGACCACACAGTCACGATCACACAATCATAATCATACAATCACAATCACACAATCACATTAACACAATCAGACAATCACACAGTCACACAATCACGATCACACAATCACGATCACACGATCACGATCACACAATCACGATCACACAATCACGATCACACAATCACGATCACACAATCACAATCACACAATCACAATCACACAATCACAATCACACAATCACAATCACACAATCAAAATCACACAATCACAATCACACAATCAAGGTCACACAATGACGATCACACAATCACCATCACACAATCTCGACCACACAATCACGATCACACAATCACCATCACACAATCACGTTCACACAATCACAGTCACACAATCACAATCACACAATCACAATCACAATCACGACAACACAGTCACGATCACACCATCACGATCACACGATCACCATCACACAATCACGATCACACAATCACAATCACACAATGACGATCACACCATCACCATCACACAATCACGACCACACTATCACGATCACACAATCGCGATCACACAATCACAATCACACAATCACAATGTCACAATCGCAATCACACAATCAGAATAACACAATCAGACAATCACACAATCACACAATCACACAATCACGATCACACAATCATGATCACACAATCACGATCACACAATCACGATCACACAATCACGATCACACAATCACGATCACACAATCACCATCACACAATCACAATCACACAATCAAGGTCACACAATGACGATCACACAATCACCATCACACAATCACGATCACACAATCACGATCACACAATTACGATCACACAATCACGATCACACAATCACGTTCACACAATCACAAACACACAATCACAATCACACAATCACAATCACACAATCACAATCACACAATCACAATCACACAATCACAATCACACAATCACAATCACACAATCACAATCACAATCACAATCCCACAATCACGATCACACAATCACGATCACACAATCACCATCACACAATCACCATCACACAATCACAATCACACAATCAAGGTCACACAATGACGATCACACAATCACCAGCATACAATCACGACCAGACAATCACGATCACACAATCACGTTCACACAATCACAAACACACAGTCGCGATCACACAATCACAATCCCACAATCGCGATCACACGATCACGATCACACAATCACGATCACACAATCACGATCACACAATCACTATCACACAATCACTATCACACAATCACGATCACACAATCACGATCACACAATCACGCAGTCACACTATCACAATCACAATCACAATCACAATCACAATCACAATCACAATCACAATCACAATCACAATCACAATCACAATCACAATCACAATCACAATCACAATCACAATCACAATCACAATCACAATCACAATCACAATCACAATCACAATCACAATCACAATCACACAATTACACAATCACAATCCCACAATCACAATCACACAATCACAGTCACACAATCACAATCACACAATCACGCAATCACAATCCCACAATCACGATCACACAACCACGATCGCACAGTCATGATCACACGATCACGATCACACAATAACAATCACACAATCACAATCACACAATCACAATCACACAATCACGATCACACAATCACCATCACACAATCAAGGCCACACAATGACGATCACACAATCACCATCACACAATCACAATCACACAATCACAATCACACAATCACAATCACACAATCACAATAACACAATCACAGTCACACAATCACAATCACACAATCACAATTACACAAACACGATCACACAATCACGATCACACAATCACGATCACACAATCACTATCACACAATCACACAATCACACAATCACAATCACACAATCACACAGTCACAATCCCACAATCACGATCACACAATCACGATCGCACAGTCACGATCACACGATCACGATCACACAATCACAATCACACAATCACAATCACACAATCACGATCACACAGTCACCCTCACACAATCACCATCACACAATCACGATCACACAATCAAGGTCACACAATGACGATCACACAATCACCATCACACAATCACGATCACACAATCACAATCACACAATCACGATCACACAATCACGATCACACAATCACAATCACACAATCAAGGTCACACAATGACGATCACACCATCACCATCACACAATCAGGACCACACAATCACGATCACACAATCACAAACACACAGTCGCGATCACTCGATCACGATCACACAATCACGATCACACAGTCACTATCACACAATCACAATCACACAATCACAATATCACAATCGCAATCACACAATCACCATCACACACTCACCATCACACAATCACGATCACACAATCACGATCACACAATCACGATCACACTATCACGATCACACAATCACAGTCACACAATCACAATCACACAATCACAATCACAATCACGATCACACAGTCACGATCACACAATCACGATCACACGATCACGATCACACAATCACAATCACACAATCGTTATCACACAATCACGATCACACAATCACCATCACACAATCAAGGCCACACAATGACGATCACACAATCACCATCACACAATCACAATCACACAATCACAATCACACAATCACAATCACACAATCACAATCACACAATCACAGTCACACAATCACAATCACACAATCACAATTACACAAACACGATCACACAATCACGATCACACAATCACGATCACACAATCACTATCACACAATCACACAATCACACAATCACAATCACACAATCACACAGTCACAATCCCACAATCACGATCACACAATCACAATCACACAATCACAATCACACAATCACGATCACACAATCACAATCACGCAGTCACACAGTCACAATCCCACAATCACGATCACACAATCACGATTGCACAGTCACGATCACACGATCACGATCACACAATCACAATCACACAATCACAATCACACAATCACGATCACACAATCACCATCACACACTCACCATCACACAATCACGATCACACAATCACGATCACACAATCACGATCACACTATCACGATCACACAATCACAGTCACACAATCACAATCACACAATCACAATCACAATCACGATCACACAGTCACGATCACACGATCACGATCACAGAATCACGATCACACAATCACGATCACACAATCGCTATCACACAATCGCTATCACACAATCACAATCACACAATCACGATCACACAGTCACGATCACACAATCACAATCACACAATCACGATCACACAATCACCATCACACAATCACGATCACACAATCACGATCACACAATCACGATCACACTATCACGATCACACAATCACAGTCACACAATCACAATCACACAATCACAATCACAATCACGATCACACAGTCACGATCGCACAATCACGATCACACGATCACGATCACACAATCACAATCACACAATCGTTATCACACAATCACGATCACACAATCACCATCACACAATCAAGGCCACACAATGACGATCACACAATCACCATCACACAATCACAATCACACAATCACAATCACACAATCACAATCACACAATCACAATCACACAATCACAGTCACACAATCACAATCACACAATCACAATTACACAAACACGATCACACAATCACGATCACACAATCACGATCACACAATCACTATCACACAATCACACAATCACACAATCACAATCACACAATCACACAGTCACAATCCCACAATCACGATCACACAATCACAATCACACAATCACAATCACACAATCACAATCACACAATCACGATCACACAATCACAATCACGCAGTCACACAGTCACAATCCCACAATCACGATCACACAATCACGATCGCACAGTCACGATCACACGATCACGACCACACAATCACAATCACACAATCACAATCACAATCACACAATCACAATCACACAATCACGATCACACAATCACCATCACACACTCACCATCACACAATCACGATCACACAATCACGATCACACAATCACGATCACACTATCACGATCACACAATCACAGTCACACAATCACAATCACACAATCACAATCACAATCACAATCACGATCACACAGTCACGATCACACAATCACAATCACACAATCGTTATCACACAATCACGATCACACAATCACCATCACACAATCAAGGCCACACAATGACGATCACACAATCACCATCACACAATCTCGACCACACAATCACGATCACACAATCACGATCACACAATCACGTTCACACAATAACAAACACACAGTCGCGATCACTCGATCACGATCACACAATCACGATCACACAGTCACGATCACACAATCACAATCACACAATCACGATCACACAATCACGATCACATAATCACGATCACACAATCACGATCACACAATCACCATCACACAATCACGATCACACAATCACGATCACACAATCACGATCACACAATCACCATCACACAATCACAATCACACAATCAAGGTCACAGAATGACGATCACACAATCACCATCACACAATCACGACCACACAATCACGATCACACAATCACGCTCACACAATCACGATCACACAATCACGTTCACACAATCACAAACACACAGTCGCGATCACACGATCACGATCACACAATCACGATCACACAGTCACGATCACACAATCACAATCACACAATCACGATCACACAATCACGATCACACAGTCACGATCACACAATCACAATCACACAATCACGATCACACAATCACGATCGCACAGTCACGATCACACGATCACGATCACACAATCACAATCACACAATCACAATCACACAATCACAATCACAGTATCACGATCACACAATCACGATCACACAATCACCATCACACACTTACCATCACACAATCACGATCACACAATCACGATCACACAATCACGATCACACTATCACGATCACACAATCACAGTCACACAATCACAATCACACAATCACAATCACAATCACGATCACACAGTCACGATCACACAATCACGATCACACGATCACGATCACACAATCACAATCACACAATCGTTATCACACAATCACGATCACACAATCACCATCACACAATCAAGGCCACACAATGACGATCACACAATCACCATCACACAATCACAATCACACAATCACAATCACACAATCACAATCACACAATCACAATCACACAATCACAGTCACACAATCACAATCACACAATCACAATTACACAAACACGATCACACAATCACGATCACACAATCACGATCACACAATCACTATCACACAATCACACAATCACACAATCACAATCACACAATCACACAGTCACAATCCCACAATCACGATCACACAATCTCAATCACACAATCACCATCACACAATCACGATCACACAATCACAATCACGCAGTCACACAGTCACAATCCCACAATCACGATCACACAATCACGATCGCACAGTCACGATCACACGATCACGATCACACAATCACAATCACACAATCACAATCACACAATCACAATCACACAATCACGATCACACAATCACCATCACACACTCACCATCACACAATCACGATCACACAATCACGATCACACAATCACGATCACACTATCACGATCACACAATCACAGTCACACAATCACAATCACACAATCACAATCACAATCACGATCACACAGTCACGATCACACGATCACGATCACACGATCACGATCACAGAATCACGATCACACAATCACGATCACACAATCGCTATCACACAATCGCTATCACACAATCACAATCACACAATCACGATCACACAATCACCATCACACAATCACCATCACACAATCACGATCACACAATCACGATCACACAATCACGATCAGACTATCACGATCACACAATCACAGTCACACAATCACAATCACACAATTACAATCACACAGTCACACAATCACAATCACAATCAGACAATCACAAACACACAATCACGATCACACAATCACGATCACACAATCACGATCACACAATCACAAACACACAGTCGCGATCACACGATCACGATCACACGATCACGATCACACGATCACGATCACACAATCACAATCCCACAATCAAGGCCACACAATGACGATCACACAATCACCATCACACAATCTCGACCACACAATCACGATCACACAATCACGATCACACAATCACGTTCACACAATAACAAACACACAGTCGCGATCACTCGATCACGATCACACAATCACGATCACACAGTCACGATCACACAATCACAATCACACAATCACGATCACACAATCACGATCACATAATCACGATCACACAATCACGATCACACAATCACCATCACACAATCACGATCACACAATCACGATCACACAATCACGATCACACAATCACGATCACACAATCACGATCACTCTATCACGATCACACAATCACAGTCACACAATCACGATCACACTATCACGATCACACAATCACGATCACACTATCACGATCACACAATCACAGTCACACAATCACAATCACACAATCACAATCACAATCACAATCACGATCACACAATCACGATCACATAATCACGATCACACAATCACGATCACACAATCACCATCACACAATCACGATCACACAATCACGATCACACAATCACGATCACACAATCACCATCACACATTCACAATCACACAATCACAATCACAATCACAATCACGATCACACAATCACGATCACATAATCACGATCACACAATCACGATCACACAATCACCATTACACAATCACGATCACACAATCACGATCACACAATCACGATCACACAATCACCATCACACAATCACAATCACACAATCAAGGTCACAGAATGACGATCACACAATCACCATCACACAATCACGACCACACAATCACGATCACACAATCACGCTCACACAATCACGATCACACAATCACGTTCACACAATCACAAACACACAGTCGCGATCACACGATCACGATCACACAATCACGATCACACAGTCACGATCACACAATCACAATCACACAATCACGATCACACAATCACGATCACACAGTCACGATCACACAATCACAATCACACAATCACGATCACACAATCACCATCACACAATCACGATCACACAATCACGATCACACAATCACGATCACACTATCACTATCACACAATCACAGTCACACAATCACAGTCACACAATCACAATCACACAATCACAATCACAATCACGATCACACAGTCACGATCACACAATCACGATCACACGATCACGATCACACAATCACAATCACACAATCACAATCACACAATCACAATCACACAATCACAATCACACAATCACAATCACACAATCACAATCACACAATCACAATCACACAATCACAATCACACAATCACAATCACACAATCACAATCACACAATCACAATCACACAATCACAATCACGATCTCGATCACACAATCACAATCCCACAATCACAATCACACAATCACAGTCACACAATCACAATCACACAATCACAATCACACAATCACAGTCACACAATCACAATCACACAATCACACAGTCACAATCCCACAATCACGATCACACAATCACGATCGCACAGTCACGATCACACGATCACGATCACACAATCACAATCACACAATCACAATCACACAATCACGATCACACAATCACCATCACACAATCACCATCACACAATCACGATCACACAATCAAGGTCACACAATGACGATCACACAATCACCATCACACAATCACGATCACACAATCACAATCACACAATCACGATCACACAATCACAATCACACAATCACAATCACACAATCACAAACAGACAGTCGCGATCACACGATCACGATCACGCGATCACGATCACACAATCACAATCACACAATCAAGGTCACACAATGACGATCACACCATCACCATCACACAATCACGACCACACAATCACGATCACACAATCACGATCACACAATCACGTTCACACAATCACAAACACACAGTCGCGATCACTCGATCACGATCACACAATCACGATCACACAGTCACGATCACACAATCACAATCACACAATCACAATCCCACAATCACACAATCACACAGTCACAATCCCACAATCACGATCACACAATCACGATCACACAATCACAATCACACAATCACAATCACACAATCACACTGTCACAATCCCACAATCACGATCACATAATCACGATCACACAGTCACGATCGCACGATCGCGATCACACAATAACAATCACACAATCACAATCACACAATCACGAGCACACAATCACGATCACACAATCACCATCACACAATCACGATCACACAATCGCGATCACACAATCACGATCACACTATCACGATCACACTATCACGATCACACAATCACAGTCACAGAATCACAATCACACAATCACAATCACAATCACGATCACACAGTCACAATCACACAATCAGAGTCACACAATCACAATCACACAACCACAATCCCACAATCACACAGCCACAATCCCACCACCACGATCACACAATCACGACCACACATTCACGGTCACAAAATCACAATCACACAATCACAATCACACAATCACAATAACACAATCAGACAATCACACAGTCACACAATCACGATCACACAATCACGATCACACAACCACGATCACACAATCGCGATCACACAATCACGATCACACAATCACGATCACACAATCACAATCACACAATCACAATCACACAATCAAAATCACACAATCACAATCACACAATCAAGGTCACAAAATGACGATCACACAATCACCATCACACAATCACGATCACACAATCACAATCACACAATCACGATCACACAACCACGATCACTCAATCACAATCACACAATCACAAACACACAGTTGCGATCACACGATCACGATCACACGATCACGATCACACGATCACGATCACACGATCACGATCACACAATCACAATCACACAATCAAGGTCACAAAATGACGATCACACAATCACCATCACACAATCACGATCACACAATCACAATCACACAATCACGATCACACAACCACGATCACTCAATCACAATCACACAATCACAAACACACAGTTGCGATCACACGATCACGATCACACGATCACGATCACACGATCACGATCACACAATCACAATCACACAATCAACGCCACACAATGACGATCACACAATCACCATCACACAATCTCGACCACACAATCACGATCACACAATCACGATCACACAATCACGTTCACACAATCACAAACACACAGTCCCGACCACTCGATCACGATCACACAATCACGATCACACAGTCACGATCTCACAATCACAATCACACAATCACAATATCACAATCGGAATCACACAATCACAATAACACAATCAGACAATCACACAATCACACAATCACACAATCACACAATCACGATCACACAATCATGATCACACAATCACGATCACACAACCACGATCACACAATCACGATCACACAATCACGATCACACAATCACCATCACACAATCACCATCACACAATCACAATCACACAATCAAGGTCACACAATGACGATCACACAATCACCATCACACAATCACGACCACTCAATCACGATCACACAATCACGTTCACACAATCACAAACACACAGTCCCGACCACTCGATCACGATCACACAATCACGATCACACAGTCACGATCACACAATCACAATGACACAATCACAATATCACAATCGCAATCACACAATCACAATAGCACAATCAGACAATCACACAATCACACAATCACACAATCACACAATCACACAATCACACAATCACGATCACACAATCATGATCACACAATCACGATCACACAACCACGATCACACAATCACGATCACACAATCACGATCACACAATCACCATCACACAATCACCATCACACAATCACAATCACACAATCAAGGTCACACAATGACGATCACACAATCACCATCACACAATCACGACCACTCAATCACGATCACACAATCACGTTCACACAATCACAAACACAGAGTCGCGATCACACGATCACGATCACACAATCACGATCACACAGTCACGATCACACAATCAGAATCACACAATCACAATCACACAACCACAATCACACAGTCACAATCCCACAATCACGATCACACAATCACGACCACACAGTCATGATCACACAATCACAATCATACAATCACAATCACACAATCACATTAACACAATCAAAATCACACAATCACAATCACACCATCAAGGTCACACAATGACGATCACACAATCACCATCACACAATCACGATCACACAATCACAATCACACAATCACGATCACACAATCACGATCACTCAATCACAATCACACAATTACAAACACACAGTCGCGATCACACGATCACGATCACACGACCACGATCACACGATCACGATCACACAATCACAATCACACAATCAAGGCCACACAATGACGATCACACAATCACCATCACACAATCTCGACCACACAATCACGATCACACAATCACGATCAAACAATCACGTTCACACAATCACAAACACACAGTCGCGATCACTCGATCACGATCACACAATCACGATCACACAGTCACGATCACACAATCACAATCGCACAATCACGATCACACAATCACGATCACACAATCACGATCACACAATCACGATCACACAATCACCATCACACAATCACGATCACACAATCACGATCACACAATCACGATCACACAATCACGATCACACAATCACCATCACACAATCACAATCACACAATCAAGGCCACACAATGACGATCACACAATAACCATCACACAACCACGACCACACAATCACGATCACACAATCACGCTCACGCAATCACGATCACACAATCACGACCACACAATCACGATCACACAATCACAAACACACAGTCGCGATCACACTATCACGATCACACAATCACAGTCACACAATCACAATCACACAATCACAATCACAATCACGATCACACAGTCACGAACACACCATCACGATCACACAATCAAGGTCACACAATGACGATCACACAATCACCATCACACAAACACGATCACTCAATCACAATCACACAATCACAAACACACAGTCGCGATCACACGATCACGATCGCACGACCACGATCACACGATCACGATCACACAATCACAATCACACAATCAAGGCCACACAATGACGATCACACAATCACCATCACACAATCTCGACCACACAATCACGATCACACAATCACGATCACACAATCACGTTCACACAATCACAAACACACAGTCGCGATCACTCGATCACGATCACACAATCACGATCACACAGTCACGATCACACAATCACAATCGCACAATCACGATCACACAATCACGATCACACAATCACGGTCACACAATCACGATCACACAATCACCATCACACAATCACGATCACACAATCACGATCACACAATCACGATCACACAATCACCATCACACAATCACAATCACACAATCAAGGTCACACAATGACGATCACACAATCACCATCACACAACCACGACCACACAATCACGATCACACAATCACGCTCACGCAATCACGATCACACAATCACGACCACACAATCACGATCACACAATCACGATCACACAATCACGATCACACAATCACGATCACACAATCACAAACACACAATCACAATCACACAATCACAATCACAATCACAATCACGATCACACAATCACGATCACATAATCACGATCACACAATCACGATCACACAATCACCATCACACAATCACGATCACACAATCACGATCACACAATCACGATCACACAATCACCATCACACAATCACAATCACACAATCACAATCACAATCACAATCACGATCACACAATCACGATCACATAATCACGATCACACAATCACGATCACACAATCACCATCACACAATCACGATCACACAATCACGATCACACAATCACGATCACACAATCACCATCACACAATCACAATCACACAATCAAGGTCACAGAATGACGATCACACAATCACCATCACACAATCACGACCACACAATCACGATCACACAATCACGCTCACACAATCACGATCACACAACCACGTTCACACAATCACAAACACACAGTCGCGATCACACGATCACGATCACACAATCACGATCACACAGTCACGATCACACAATCACAATCACACAATCACGATCACACAATCACGATCACACAGTCACGATCACACAATCACAATCACACAATCACGATCACACAATCACCATCACACAATCACGATCACACAATCACGATCACACAATCACGATCACACAATCACAATCACACAATCACAATCACACAATCACAATCACACAATCACAATCACACAATCACAATCACACAATCACAATCACACAATCACAATCACACAATCACAATCACACAATCACAATCACGATCTCGATCACACAATCACAATCCCACAATCACAATCACACAATCACAGTCACACAATCACAATCACACAATCACAATCACACAATCACAATCACACAATCACAGTCACACAATCACAGTCACACAATCACAATCGCACAATCACAATTACACAAACACTATCACACAATCACGATCACACAATCACGATCACACAATCACTATCACACAATCACACAATCACACAATCACACAGTCACAATCACACAATCACGATCACAAAATCACAATCACACAATCACAATCACACAATCACAATCACACAATCACGATCACACAATCACAAACACGCAGTCACACTATCACAATCACAATCACAATTACAATCACAATCACACAATCACACAATCACAATCCCACAATCACAATCACACAATCACAGTCACACAATCACAATCACACAATCACACAGTCACAATCCCACAATCACGATCACACAATCACGATCGCACAGTCACGATCACACAATCACAATCACACAATCACAATCACACAATCACAATCACACAATCACGATCACACAATACCAATCACGCAGTCACACAGTCACAATCCCACAATCACGATCACACAATCACGATCGCACAGTCACGATCACACGATCACGATCACACAATCACAATCACACAATCACAATCACACAATCACGATCACACAATCACCATCACACACTCACCATCACACAATCACGATCACTCAATCACGATCACACAATCACGATCACACTGTCACGATCACACAATCACAGTCACACAATCACGATCACACAATCACGATCAGACTATCACGATCACACAATCACAGTCACACAATCACAATCACACAATCACAATCACAATCACAATCACGATCACACAGTCACGACCACACGATCACGATCACACGATCATGATCACACAATCACAATCACACAATCACGATCACACAATCACGATCACACAATCACGATCACACAATCACGATCACACAACCACGATCACACAATCGCTATCACACAATCGCTATCACACAATCATGATCACACAATCACGATCACACAATCACGATCACACAAACACGATCACACAATCACGATCACACAATCACGATCACACAATCACAGTCACACAATCACGATCACACACACCCAATCACACAATCACAATCACACAATCACAATCACGCAATCACGATCACACAATCACGATCACACAATCACGATCACACAATCACGATCGCACAGTCACGATCACACGATCACGATCACACAATCACAATCACACAATCACAATCACACAATCACGATCACACAATCGCTATCACACAATCGCTATCACACAATCACAATCACACAATCACGATCACAGAATCACCATCACACAATCACCATCACACAATCACGATCACACAATCACGATCACACAATCACGATCAGACTATCACGATCACACAATCACAGTCACACAATCACAATCACACAATCACAATCACAATCACAATCACGATCACACAGTCACGACCACACGATCACGATCACACGATCATGATCACACAATCACAATCACACAATCACGATCACACAATCACGATCACACAATCACGATCACACAATCACGATCACACAACCACGATCACACAATCGCTATCACACAATCGCTATCACACAATCATGATCACACAATCACGATCACACAATCACGATCACAATATCACAATCACACAGTCACACAATCACAATCACAATCACAATCACAATCACGATCACAGAATCACAATCACACAGTCACACAATCACAATCACAATCACAATCGCAATCACAATCACAATCACAATCACAATCACAATCACAATCACAATCACAATCACAATCACAATCACAATCACACTCACAATCACAATCGCAATCACAATCACAATCACAATCACAATCACAATCACAATCACAATCACAATCACAATCACAATCACACAATCACATCACACAATCACGATCACACAATCACTATCACACAATCACGATCACACAATCACGATCACACAATCACGATCACACAATCACGATCACACAATCACGATCACACAATCACGATCACACAATCACGATCACACAATCACGATCACACAATCACGATCACACAATCACGATCACACAAACACGATCACACAATCACGATCACACAATCACGATCACACAATCACAGTCACACAATCACGATCACACACACCCAATCACACAATCACAATCACACAATCACAATCACGCAATCACGATCACACAATCACGATCACACAATCACGATCACACAATCACGATCACACAATCACCATCACACAATCACGATCACAATGTCGCAATCACACAGTCACACAATCACAATCACAATAACAATCACAATCAAAATCACAATCACAATCATGATCACACAATCACAATCACACAGTCACACAATCACAATCACAATCACAATCACAATAACAATCACAATCACAATCACAATCACAATCACAATCACAATCACAATCACAATCACAATCACAATCACAATCACAATCACAATCACAATCACAATCACAATCACAATCACAATCACAATCACAATCACAATCACAATCACAATCACAATCACAATCACAATCACAATCACAATCACAATCACAATCACAATCACAATCACGATCACACAATCACAATCACAATCACGATCACACAATCACGATCACACAATCACGATCACACAACCACGATCACACAATCACGATCACACAATCACGATCACACCATCACGATCACACAATCACGATCACACAATCACGATCACACAATCACGATCACACAATCACGATCACACAATCACGATCACACAATCACGATCACACAATCACGATCACACAATCACGATCACAATCACAATCACAATCACAATCACAATCACAATCACAATCACAATCACAATCACAATCACACAATCACACAATCACACAATCACAATCCCACAATCACAATCACACAATCACAGTCACACAATCACAATCACACAATCACACAGTCACAATCCCACAATCACGATCACACAATCACGATCGCACAGTCACGATCACACGATCACGATCACACAATCACAATCACACAATCACAATCACACAATCACGATCACACAATCACCATCACACAATCACCATCACACAATCACGATCACACAATCAAGGTCACACAATGACGATCACACAATCACCATCACACAATCACGATCACACAATCACAATCACACAATCACGATCACACAATCACAATCACACAATCACAATCACACAATCACAAACAGACAGTCGCGATCACACGATCACGATCACGCGATCACGATCACACAATCACAATCACACAATCAAGGTCACACAATGACGATCACACCATCACCATCACACAATCACGACCACACAATCACGATCACACAATCACGATCACACAATCACGTTCACACAATCACAAACACACAGTCGCGATCACTCGATCACGATCACACAATCACGATCACACAGTCACGATCACACAATCACAATCACACAATCACAATCCCACAATCACACAATCACACAGTCACAATCCCACAATCACGATCACACAATCACGATCACACAATCACAATCACACAATCACAATCACACAATCACACTGTCACAATCCCACAATCACGATCACATAATCACGATCACACAGTCACGATCGCACGATCGCGATCACACAATAACAATCACACAATCACAATCACACAATCACGAGCACACAATCACGATCACACAATCACCATCACACAATCACGATCACACAATCGCGATCACACAATCACGATCACACTATCACGATCACACTATCACGATCACACAATCACAGTCACAGAATCACAATCACACAATCACAATCACAATCACGATCACACAGTCACAATCACACAATCAGAGTCACACAATCACAATCACACAACCACAATCACACAATCACACAGCCACAATCCCACCACCACGATCACACAATCACGACCACACATTCACGGTCACAAAATCACAATCACACAATCACAATCACACAATCACAATAACACAATCAGACAATCACACAGTCACACAATCACGATCACACAATCACGATCACACAACCACGATCACACAATCGCGATCACACAATCACGATCACACAATCACGATCACACAATCACAATCACACAATCACAATCACACAATCAAAATCACACAATCACAATCACACAATCAAGGTCACAAAATGACGATCACACAATCACCATCACACAATCACGATCACACAATCACAATCACACAATCACGATCACACAACCACGATCACTCAATCACAATCACACAATCACAAACACACAGTTGCGATCACACGATCACGATCACACGATCACGATCACACGATCACGATCACACGATCACGATCACACAATCACAATCACACAATCAAGGTCACAAAATGACGATCACACAATCACCATCACACAATCACGATCACACAATCACAATCACACAATCACGATCACACAACCACGATCACTCAATCACAATCACACAATCACAAACACACAGTTGCGATCACACGATCACGATCACACGATCACGATCACACGATCACGATCACACAATCACAATCACACAATCAACGCCACACAATGACGATCACACAATCACCATCACACAATCTCGACCACACAATCACGATCACACAATCACGATCACACAATCACGTTCACACAATCACAAACACACAGTCCCGACCACTCGATCACGATCACACAATCACGATCACACAGTCACGATCTCACAATCACAATCACACAATCACAATATCACAATCGCAATCACACAATCACAATAACACAATCAGACAATCACACAATCACACAATCACACAATCACACAATCACGATCACACAATCATGATCACACAATCACGATCACACAACCACGATCACACAATCACGATCACACAATCACGATCACACAATCACCATCACACAATCACCATCACACAATCACAATCACACAATCAAGGTCACACAATGACGATCACACAATCACCATCACACAATCACGACCACTCAATCACGATCACACAATCACGTTCACACAATCACAAACACACAGTCCCGACCACTCGATCACGATCACACAATCACGATCACACAGTCACGATCACACAATCACAATGACACAATCACAATATCACAATCGCAATCACACAATCACAATAGCACAATCAGACAATCACACAATCACACAATCACACAATCACACAATCACACAATCACACAATCACGATCACACAATCATGATCACACAATCACGATCACACAACCACGATCACACAATCACGATCACACAATCACCATCACACAATCACCATCACACAATCACAATCACACAATCAAGGTCACACAATGACGATCACACAATCACCATCACACAATCACGACCACTCAATCACGATCACACAATCACGTTCACACAATCACAAACACAGAGTCGCGATCACACGATCACGATCACACAATCACGATCACACAGTCACGATCACACAATCAGAATCACACAATCACAATCACACAACCACAATCACACAGTCACAATCCCACAATCACGATCACACAATCACGACCACACAGTCATGATCACACAATCACAATCATACAATCACAATCACACAATCACATTAACACAATCAAAATCACACAATCACAATCACACCATCAAGGTCACACAATGACGATCACACAATCACCATCACACAATCACGATCACACAATCACAATCACACAATCACGATCACACAATCACGATCACTCAATCACAATCACACAATTACAAACACACAGTCGCGATCACACGATCACGATCACACGACCACGATCACACGATCACGATCACACAATCACAATCACACAATCAAGGCCACACAATGACGATCACACAATCACCATCACACAATCTCGACCACACAATCACGATCACACAATCACGATCACACAATCACGTTCACACAATCACAAACACACAGTCGCGATCACTCGATCACGATCACACAATCACGATCACACAGTCACGATCACACAATCACAATCGCACAATCACGATCACACAATCACGATCACACAATCAGGATCACACAATCACGATCACACAATCACCATCACACAATCACGATCACACAATCACGATCACACAATCACGATCACACAATCACGATCACACAATCACATTAACACAATCAAAATCACACAATCACAATCACACCATCAAGGTCACACAATGACGATCACACAATCACCATCACACAATCACGATCACACAATCACAATCACACAATCACGATCACTCAATCACAATCACACAATTACAAACACACAGTCGCGATCACACGATCACGATCACACGACCACGATCACACGATCACGATCACACAATCACAATCACACAATCAAGGCCACACAATGACGATCACACAATCACCATCACACAATCTCGACCACACAATCACGATCACACAATCACGATCACACAATCACGTTCACACAATCACAAACACACAGTCGCGATCACTCGATCACGATCACACAATCACGATCACACAGTCACGATCACACAATCACAATCGCACAATCACGATCACACAATCACGATCACACAATCACGATCACACAATCACGATCACACAATCACCATCACACAATCACGATCACACAATCACGATCACACAATCACGATCACACAATCACGATCACACAATCACGCTCACGCAATCACGATCACACAATCACGACCACACAATCCCGATCACACAATCACGATCACACAATCACAAACACACAGTCGCGATCACACTATCACGATCACACAATCACAGTCACACAATCACATTCACACAATCACAATCACACAATCACAATCACAATCACGATCACACAGTCACGAACACACCATCACGATCACACAATCAAGGTCACACAATGACGATCACACAATCACCATCACACAAACACGATCACTCAATCACAGTCACACAATCGCAAACACACAGTCGCGATCACACGATCACGATCGCACGACCACGATCACACGATCACGATCACACAATCACAATCACACAATCAAGGCCACACAATGACGATCACACAATCACCATCACACAATCTCGACCACACAATCACGATCACACAATCACGATCACACAATCACGTTCACACAATCACAAACACACAGTCGCGATCACTCGATCACGATCACACAATCACGATCGCACAGTCACGATCACACAATCACAATCGCACAATCACGATCACACAATCACGATCACACAATCACGGTCACACAATCACGATCACACAATCACCATCACACAATCACGATCACACAATCACGATCACACAATCACGATCACACAATCACCATCACACAATCACAATCACACAATCAAGGTCACACAATGACGATCACACAATCACCATCACACAACCACGACCACACAATCACGATCACACAATCACGCTCACGCAATCACGATCACACAATCACGACCACACAATCACGATCACACAATCACGATCACACAATCACGATCACACAATCACAAACACACAGTCGCGATCACACTATCACGATCACACAATCACAGTCACACAATCACAATCACACAATCACAATCACAATCACGATCACACAATCACGCTCACGCAATCACGATCACACAATCACGACCACACAATCACGATCACACAATCACGATCACACAATCACGATCACACAATCACAAACACACAGTCGCGATCACACTATCACGATCACACAATCACAGTCACACAATCACAATCACACAATCACAATCACAATCACGATCACACAGTCACGAACACACCATCACGATCACCCAATCAAGGCCACACAATGACGATCACACAATCACCATCACACAATCTCGACCACACAATCACGATCACACAATCACGATCACACAATCACGTTCACACAATCACAAACACACAGTCGCGATCACTCGATCACGATCACACAATCACGATCACACAGTCAGGATCACACAATCACAATCGCACAATCACGATCACACAATCACGATCACACAATCACGATCACGATCACACAATCACCATCACACAATCACGATCACACAATCACGATCACACAATCACGATCACACAATCACCATCACACAATCACAATCACACAATCAAGGTCACACAATGACGATCACACAATCACCATCACACAACCACGACCACACAATCACGATCACACAATCACGCTCACGCAATCACGATCACACAATCACGACCACACAATCACGATCACACAATCACAATCACACAATCACAAACACACAGTCGCGATCACACGATCACGATCACACGATCACGATCACACAATCACAATCGCACAATCACGATCACACAATCACGATCACACAATCACGGTCACACAATCACGATCACACAATCACGATCACACAATCACAAACACACTGTCGCGATCACACTATCACGATCACACAATCACAGTCACACAATCACAATCACACAATCACAATCACAATCACGATCACACAATCACGAACACACCATCACGATCACACAATCAAGGTCACACAATGACGATCACACAATCACCATCACACAATCACGATCAGAAAATCACAATCACACAATCACGATCACACAATCACGATCACACAATCACAATCACACAATCACAAACACACAGTCGCGATCACACGATCACGACCACACGATCACGATCACACAATCACAATCACACAATCAATGTCACACAATGACGATCACACCATCACCATCACACAATCACGACCACACAATCACGATCACACAATCACAAACACACAGTCGCGATCACTCGATCACGATCACACGATCACGATCACACAATCACAATCACACAATCAAGGTCACACAATGACGATCACACCATCACCATCACACAATCACGACCACACAATCACGATCACACAATCACGATCACACAATCACAATCACACAATCACAATATCACAATCGCAATCAGACAATCACAATATCAAAATCAGACAATCACACAATCACACAATCACACAATCACGATCACACTATCACGATCACACAATCACGATCACACAATCATGATCACACAATCACGATCACACAATCACGATCACACAATCACCATCACACAATCACCATCACACAATCACCATCACACAATCACAATCACACAATCAAGGTCACACAATGACGATCACACAATCACCATCACACAATCACGACCACTCAATCACGATCACACAATCACGATCACACAATCACGATCACACAATCACGTTCACACAATCACAAACACAGAGTCGCGATCACACGATCACGATCACACAACCACGATCACACAGTCACGATCACACAATCACGATCACACAGTCACGATCACACAATCAGAGTCACACAATCACAATCACACAACCACAATCACACAATCACACAGTCACAATCCCACAATCACGACCACACAGTCACGATCACACAATCATAATCATACAATCACAATCACACAATCACATTAACACAATCAGACAATCACACAGTCACACAATCACGATCACACAATCACGATCACACAATCACGATCACACAATCACGATCACACAATCACGATCACACAATCACGATCACACAATCACAATCACACAATCACAATCACACAATCACAATCACACAATCACAATCACACAATCAAAATCACACAATCACAATCACACAATCAAGGTCACACAATGACGATCACACAATCACCATCACACAATCTCGACCACACAATCACGATCACACAATCACCATCACACAATCACGATCACACAATCACAAACACACAGTCGCGATCACACTATCACGATCACACAATCACAGTCACACAATCACAATCACACAATCACAATCACAATCACGATCACACAATCACGCTCACGCAATCACGATCACACAATCACGACCACACAATCACGATCACACAATCACGATCACACAATCACGATCACACAATCACAAACACACAGTCGCGATCACACTATCACGATCACACAATCACAGTCACACAATCACAATCACACAATCACAATCACAATCACGATCACACAGTCACGAACAC
Source organism: Megachile rotundata (assembly GCF_050947335.1). Taxonomy (NCBI): domain Eukaryota; kingdom Metazoa; phylum Arthropoda; class Insecta; order Hymenoptera; family Megachilidae; genus Megachile; species Megachile rotundata. Next base: position 2,299,382 of record NC_134993.1, read on the forward strand.
ACCATCACGATCACACAATCAAGGTCACACAATGACGATCACACAATCACCATCACACGATCACGATCACTCAATCACAATCACACAATCACAAACACACAGTCGCGATCACACGATCACGATCGCACGACCACGATCACACGATCACGATCACACAATCACAATCACCCAATCAAGGCCACACAATGACGATCACACAATCACCATCACACAATCTCGACCACACAATCACGATCACACAATCACGATCACACAATCACGTTCACACAATCACAAACACACAGTCGCGATCACTCGATCACGATCACACAATCACGATCACACAGTCACGATCACACAATCACAATCGCACAATCACGATCACACAATCACGATCACACAATCACGATCACACAATCACCATCACACAATCACGATCACACAATCACGATCACACAATCACGATCACACAATCACCATCACACAATCACAATCACACAATCAAGGTCACACAATGACGATCACACAATCACCATCACACAACCACGACCACACAATCGCGATCACACAATCACGCTCACGCAATCACGATCACACAATCACGACCACACAATCACGATCACACAATCACAATCACACAATCACAAACACACAGTCGCGATCACACGATCACGATCACACGATCACGATCACACAATCACAATCGCACAATCACGATCACACAATCACGATCACACAATCACGGTCACACAATCACGATCACACAATCACGATCACACAATCACAAACACACAGTCGCGATCACACAATCACGATCACACAATCACGGTCACACAATCACGATCACACAATCACAATCACACAATCACAATCACACAATCACACTGTCACAATCCCACAATCACGATCACATAATCACGATCACACAGTCACGATCGCACGATCGCGATCACACAATAACAATCACACAATCACAATCACACAATCACGAGCACACAATCACGATCACACAATCACCATCACACAATCACGATCACACAATCGCGATCACACAATCACGATCACACTATCACGATCACACTATCACGATCACACAATCACAGTCACAGAATCACAATCACACAATCACAATCACAATCACGATCACACAGTCACAATCACACAATCAGAGTCACACAATCACAATCACACAACCACAATCACACAATCACACAGCCACAATCCCACCACCACGATCACACAATCACGACCACACATTCACGGTCACAAAATCACAATCACACAATCACAATCACACAATCACAATAACACAATCAGACAATCACACAGTCACACAATCACGATCACACAATCACGATCACACAATCACGATCACACAATCGCGATCACACAATCACGATCACACAATCACGATCACACAATCACAATCACACAATCACAATCACACAATCAAAATCACACAATCACAATCACACAATCAAGGTCACAAAATGACGATCACACAATCACCATCACACAATCACGATCACACAATCACAATCACACAATCACGATCACACAACCACGATCACTCAATCACAATCACACAATCACAAACACACAGTTGCGATCACACGATCACGATCACACGATCACGATCACACGACCACGATCACACAATCACAATCACACAATCAACGCCACACAATGACGATCACACAATCACCATCACACAATCTCGACCACACAATCACGATCACACAATCACGATCACACAATCACGTTCACACAATCACAAACACACAGTCCCGACCACTCGATCACGATCACACAATCACGATCACACAGTCACGATCTCACAATCACAATCACACAATCACAATATCACAATCGCAATCACACAATCACAATAACACAATCAGACAATCACACAATCACACAATCACACAATCACACAATCACGATCACACAATCATGATCACACAATCACGATCACACAACCACGATCACACAATCACGATCACACAATCACGATCACACAATCACCATCACACAATCACCATCACACAATCACAATCACACAATCAAGGTCACACAATGACGATCACACAATCACCATCACACAATCACGACCACTCAATCACGATCACACAATCACGTTCACACAATCACAAACACACAGTCCCGACCACTCGATCACGATCACACAATCACGATCACACAGTCACGATCACACAATCACAATCACACAATCACAATATCACAATCGCAATCACACAATCACAATAGCACAATCAGACACTCACACAATCACACAATCACACAATCACACAATCACACAATCACACAATCACACAATCACGATCACACAATCATGATCACACAATCACGATCACACAACCACGATCACACAATCACGATCACACAATCACGATCACACAATCACCATCACACAATCACCATCACACAATCACAATCACACAATCAAGGTCACACAATGACGATCACACAATCACCATCACACAATCACGACCACTCAATCACGATCACACAATCACGTTCACACAATCACAAACACAGAGTCGCGATCACACGATCACGATCACACAATCACGATCACACAGTCACGATCACACAATCAGAATTACACAATCACAATCACACAACCACAATCACACAATCACACAGTCACAATCCCACAATCACGATCACACAATCACGACCACACAGTCATGATCACACAATCACAATCATACAATCACAATCACACAATCACATTAACACAATCAAAATCACACAATCACAATCACACCATCAAGGTCACACAATGACGATCACACAATCACCATCACACAATCACGATCACACAATCACAATCACACAATCACGATCACTCAATCACAATCACACAATTACAAACACACAGTCGCGATCACACGATCACGATCACACGACCACGATCACACGATCACGATCACACAATCACAATCACACAATCAAGGCCACACAATGACGATCACACAATCACCATCACACAATCTCGACCACACAATCACGATCACACAATCACGATCACACAATCACGTTCACACAATCACAAACACACAGTCGCGATCACTCGATCACGATCACACAATCACGATCACACAGTCACGATCACACAATCACAATCGCACAATCACGATCACACAATCACGATCACACAATCACGATCACACAATCACGATCACACAATCACCATCACACAATCACGATCACACAATCACGATCACACAATCACGATCACACAATCACGACCACACAATCACCATCACACAATCACAATCACACAATCAAGGCCACACAATGACGATCACACAATAACCATCACACAACCACGACCACACAATCACGATCACACAATCACGCTCACGCAATCACGATCACACAATCACGACCACACAATCCCGATCACACAATCACGATCACACAATCACAAACACACAGTCGCGATCACACTATCACGATCACACAATCACAGTCACACAATCACAGTCACACAATCACAATCACACAATCACAATCACAATCACGAACACACCATCACGATCACACAATCAAGGTCACACAATGACGATCACACAATCACCATCACACAAACACGATCACTCAATCACAATCACACAATCACAAACACACAGTCGCGATCACACGATCACGATCGCACGACCACGATCACACGATCACGATCACACAATCACAATCACACAATCAAGGCCACACAATGACGATCACACAATCACCATCACACAATCTCGACCACACAATCACGATCACACAATCACGATCACACAATCACGTTCACACAATCACAAACACACAGTCGCGATCACTCGATCACGATCACACAATCACGATCGCACAGTCACGATCACACAATCACAATCGCACAATCACGATCACACAATCACGATCACACAATCACGGTCACACAATCACGATCACACAATCACCATCACACAATCACGATCACAAAATCACGATCACACAATCACGAACACACAATCACCATCACACAATCACAATCACACAATCAAGGTCACACAATGACGATCACACAATCACCATCACACAACCACGACCACACAATCACGATCACACAATCACGCTCACGCAATCACGATCACACAATCACGACCACACAATCACGATCACACAATCACGATCACACAATCACGATCACACAATCACAAACACACAGTCGCGATCACACTATCACGATCACACAATCACAGTCACACAATCACAATCACACAATCACAATCACAATCACGATCACACAATCACGCTCACGCAATCACGATCACACAATCACGACCACACAATCACGATCACACAATCACGATCACACAATCACGATCACACAATCACAAACACACAGTCGCGATCACACTATCACGATCACACAATCACAGTCACACAATCACAATCACACAATCACAATCACAATCACGATCACACAGTCACGAACACACCATCACGATCACCCAATCAAGGCCACACAATGACGATCACACAATCACCATCACACAATCTCGACCACACAATCACGATCACACAATCACGATCACACAATCACGTTCACACAATCACAAACACACAGTCGCGATCACTCGATCACGATCACACAATCACGATCACACAGTCACGATCACACAATCACAATCGCACAATCACGATCACACAATCACGATCACACAATCACGATCACGATCACACAATCACCATCACACAATCACGATCACACAATCACGATCACACAATCACGATCACACAATCACCATCACACAATCACAATCACACAATCAAGGTCACACAATGACGATCACACAATCACCATCACACAACCACGACCACACAATCACGATCACACAATCACGCTCACGCAATCACGATCACACAATCACGACCACACAATCACGATCACACAATCACAATCACACAATCACAAACACACAGTCGCGATCACACGATCACGATCACACGATCACGATCACACAATCACAATCGCACAATCACGATCACACAATCACGATCACACAATCACGGTCACACAATCACGATCACACAATCACGATCACACAATCACAAACACACTGTCGCGATCACACTATCACGATCACACAATCACAGTCACACAATCACAATCACACAATCACAATCACAATCACGATCACACAATCACGAACACACCATCACGATCACACAATCAAGGTCACACAATGACGATCACACAATCACCATCACACAATCACGATCAGAAAATCACAATCACACAATCACGATCACACAATCACGATCACACAATCACAATCACACAATCACAAACACACAGTCGCGATCACACGATCACGATCACACGATCACGATCACACAATCACAATCACACAATCAATGTCACACAATGACGATCACACCATCACCATCACACAATCACGACCACACAATCACGATCACACAATCACAAACACACAGTCGCGATCACTCGATCACGATCACACGATCACGATCACACAATCACAATCACACAATCAAGGTCACACAATGACGATCACACCATCACCATCACACAATCACGACCACACAATCACGATCACACAATCACGATCACACAATCACAATCACACAATCACAATATCACAATCGCAATCAGACAATCACAATATCAAAATCAGACAATCACACAATCACACAATCACACAATCACGATCACAATATCACGATCACACAATCACGATCACACAATCATGATCACACAATCACGATCACACAATCACGATCACACAATCACCATCACACAATCACCATCACACAATCACCATCACACAATCACAATCACACAATCAAGGTCACACAATGACGATCACACAATCACCATCACACAATCACGACCACTCAATCACGATCACACAATCACGATCACACAATCACGTTCACACAATCACAAACACAGAGTCGCGATCACACGATCACGATCACACAACCACGATCACACAGTCACGATCACACAATCACGATCACACAGTCACGATCACACAATCAGAGTCACACAATCACAATCACACAACCACAATCACACAATCACACAGTCACAATCCCACAATCACGACCACACAGTCACGATCACACAATCATAATCATACAATCACAATCACACAATCACATTAACACAATCAGACAATCACACAGTCACACAATCACGATCACACAATCACGATCACACAATCACGATCACACAATCACGATCACACAATCACGATCACACAATCACGATCACACAATCACGATCACACAATCACAATCACACAATCACAATCACACAATCACAATCACACAATCACAATCACACAATCAAAATCACACAATCACAATCACACAATCAAGGTCACACAATGACGATCACACAATCACCATCACACAATCTCGACCACACAATCACGATCACACAATCACCATCACACAATCACGTTCACACAATCACAGTCACACAATCACAATGTCACAATCGCAATCACACAATCACAATAACAAAATCAGACAATCACACAATCACACAATCACACAATCACGATCACACAATCACGATCACACAATCACAATCACACAATCACAATGTCACAATCGCAATCACACAATCACAATAACACAATCAGACAATCACACAATCACACAATCACACAATCACGATCACACAATCATGATCACACAATCACGATCACACAATCACGATCACACAATCACGATCACACAATCACGATCACACAATCAAGGTCACACAATGACGATCACACAATCACCATCACACAATCACGATCAGACAATCACAATCACACAATCACGATCACACAATCACGATCACACAATCACAATCACACAATCACAAACACACAGTCGCGATCACACGATCACGATCACACGATCACGATCACACAATCACAATCACACAATCAAGGTCACACAATGACGATCACACCATCACCATCACACAATCACGACCACACAATCACGATCACACAATCACGATCACACAATCACAATCACACAATCACAATATCACAATCGCAATCAGACAATCACACAATCACACAATCACACAATCACGATCACACTATCACGATCACACAATCACGATCACACAATCACAATATCACAATCGCAATCAGACAATCACAATATCACAATCAGACAATCACACAATCACACAATCACACAATCACGATCACACTATCACGATCACACAATCACGATCACACAATCACGATCACACAATCACGATCACACAATCACGATCACACAATCACGATCACACAATCACCATCACACAATCACCATCACACAATCACAATCACACAATCAAGGTCACACAATGACGATCACACAATCACCATCACACAATCACGACCACTCAATCACGATCACACAATCACGATCACACAATCACGATCACACAATCACGTTCACACAATCACAAACACAGAGTCGCGATCACACGATCACGATCACACAACCACGATCACACAGTCACGATCACACAATCACGATCACACAGTCACGATCACACAATCAGAGTCACACAATCACAATCACACAATCACAATCACACAACCACAATCACACAATCACACAGTCACAATCCCACAATCACGACCACACAGTCACGATCACACAATCATAATCATACAATCACAATCACACAATCACATTAACACAATCAGACAATCACACAGTCACACAATCACGATCACACAATCACGATCACACAATCACGATCACACAATCACGATCACACAATCACGATCACACAATCACGATCACACAATCACGACCACACAGTCATGATCACACAATCACAATCATACAATCACAATCACACAATCACATTAACACAATCAAAATCACACAATCACAATCACACCATCAAGGTCACACAATGACGATCACACAATCACCATCACACAATCACGATCACACAATCACAATCACACAATCACGATCACACAATCACGATCACTCAATCACAATCACACAATTACAAACACACAGTCGCGATCACACGATCACGATCACACGACCACGATCACACGATCACGATCACACAATCACAATCACACAATCAAGGCCACACAATGACGATCACACAATCACCATCACACAATCTCGACCACACAATCACGATCACACAATCACGATCACACAATCACGTTCACACAATCACAAACACACAGTCGCGATCACTCGATCACGGTCACACAATCACGATCACACAGTCACGATCACACAATCACAATCGCACAATCACGATCACACAATCACGATCACACAATCACGATCACACAATCACGATCACACAATCACCATCACACAATCACGATCACACAATCACGATCACACAATCACGATCACACAATCACGATCACACAATCACCATCACACAATCACAATCACACAATCAAGGCCACACAATGACGATCACACAATAACCATCACACAACCACGACCACACAATCACGATCACACAATCACGCTCACGCAATCACGATCACACAATCACGACCACACAATCACGATCACACAATCACGATCACACAATCACAAACACACAGTCGCGATCACACTATCACGATCACACAATCACAGTCACACAATCACAGTCACACAATCACAATCACACAATCACAATCACAATCACGATCACACAGTCACGAACACACCATCACGATCACACAATCAAGGTCACACAATGACGATCACACAATCACCATCACACAAACACGATCACTCAATCACAATCACACAATCACAAACACACAGTCGCGATCACACGATCACGATCGCACGACCACGATCACACGATCACGATCACACAATCACAATCACACAATCAAGGCCACACAATGACGATCACACAATCACCATCACACAATCTCGACCACACAATCACGATCACACAATCACGATCACACAATCACGTTCACACAATCACAAACACACAGTCGCGATCACTCGATCACGATCACACAATCACGATCACACAGTCACGATCACACAATCACAATCGCACAATCACGATCACACAATCACGATCACACAATCACGGTCACACAATCACGATCACACAATCACCATCACACAATCACGATCACACAATCACGATCACACAATCACGATCACACAATCACCATCACACAATCACAATCACACAATCAAGGTCACACAATGACGATCACACAATCACCATCACACAACCACGACCACACAATCACGATCACACAATCACGCTCACGCAATCACGATCACACAATCACGACCACACAATCACGATCACACAATCACGATCACACAATCACGATCACACAATCACAAACACACAGCCGCGATCACACTATCACGATCACACAATCACAGTCACACAATCACAATCACACAATCACAATCACAATCACGATCACACAATCACGCTCACGCAATCACGATCACACAATCACGACCACACAATCACGATCACACAATCACGATCACACAATCACGATCACACAATCACGATCACACAATCACAAACACACAGTCGCGATCACACTATCACGATCACACAATCACAGTCACACAATCACAATCACACAATCACAATCACAATCACGATCACACAGTCACGAACACACCATCACGATCACACAATCAAGGTCACACAATGACGATCACACAATCACCATCACACGATCACGATCACTCAATCACAATCACACAATCACAAACACACAGTCGCGATCACACGATCACGATCGCACGACCACGATCACACGATCACGATCACACAATCACAATCACCCAATCAAGGCCACACAATGACGATCACACAATCACCATCACACAATCTCGACCACACAATCACGATCACACAATCACGATCACACAATCACGTTCACACAATCACAAACACACAGTCGCGATCACTCGATCACGATCACACAATCACGATCACACAGTCACGATCACACAATCACAATCGCACAATCACGATCACACAATCACGATCACACAATCACGATCACACAATCACGATCACACAATCACCATCACACAATCACGATCACACAATCACGATCACACAATCACGATCACACAATCACCATCACACAATCACAATCACACAATCAAGGTCACACAATGACGATCACACAATCACCATCACACAACCACGACCACACAATCACGATCACACAATCACGCTCACGCAATCACGATCACACAATCACGACCACACAATCACGATCACACAATCACAATCACACAATCACAAACACACAGTCGCGATCACACGATCACGATCACACGATCACGATCACACAATCACAATCGCACAATCACGATCACACAATCACGATCACACAATCACGGTCACACAATCACGATCACACAATCACGATCACACAATCACAAACACACTGTCGCGATCACACTATCACGATCACACAATCACAGTCACACAATCACAATCACACAATCACAATCACAATCACGATCACACAATCACGAACACACCATCACGATCACACAATCAAGGTCACACAATGACGATCACACAATCACCATCACACAATCACGATCAGAAAATCACAATCACACAATCACGATCACACAATCACGATCACACAATCACAATCACACAATCACAAACACACAGTCGCGATCACACGATCACGATCACACGATCACGATCACACAATCACAATCACACAATCAATGTCACACAATGACGATCACACCATCACCATCACACAATCACGACCACACAATCACGATCACACAATCACAAACACACAGTCGCGATCACTCGATCACGATCACACGATCACGATCACACAATCACAATCACACAATCAAGGTCACACAATGACGATCACACCATCACCATCACACAATCACGACCACACAATCACGATCACACAATCACGATCACACAACCACAATCACACAATCACAATTTCACAATCGCAATCAGACAATCACAATATCAAAATCAGACAATCACACAATCACACAATCACACAATCACGATCACACTATCACGATCACACAATCACGATCACACAATCATGATCACACAATCACGATCACACAATCACGATCACACAATCACCATCACACAATCACCATCACACAATCACCATCACACAATCACCATCACACAATCACAATCACACAATCAAGGTCACACAATGACGATCACACAATCACCATCACACAATCACGACCACTCAATCACGATCACACAATCACGATCACACAATCACGATCACACAATCACGTTCACACAATCACAAACACAGAGTCGCGATCACACGATCACGATCACACAACCACGATCACACAGTCACGATCACACAATCACGATCACACAGTCACGATCACACAATCAGAGTCACACAATCACAATCACACAACCACAATCACACAATCACACAGTCACAATCCCACAATCACGACCACACAGTCACGATCACACAATCATAATCATACAATCACAATCACACAATCACATTAACACAATCAGACAATCACACAGTCACACAATCACGATCACACAATCACGATCACACAATCACGATCACACAATCACGATCACACAATCACCATCACACAATCACGATCACACAATCACGATCACACAATCACGATCACACAATCACAGTCACACAATCACAATCACACAATCACAATCACAATCACGATCACACAGTCACGATCACACCATCACGATCACACGATCACCATCACACAATCACGATCACACAATCACAATCACACAATGACGATCACACCATCACCATCACACAATCACGACCACACAATCACGATCACACAATCACGATCACACAATCACGATCACACAATCACCATCACACAATCACAATCACACAATCAAGGTCACACAATCACGATCACACAATCACCATCACACAATCACGATCACACAATCACGATCACACAATCACAGTCACACAATCACAATCACACAATCACAACCACAATCACGATCACACAGTCACGATCACACCATCACGATCACACGATCACGATCACACAATCACAATCACACAATCGTTATCACACAATCACGATCACACAATCACCATCCCACAATCACCATCACACAATCACCATCACACAATCACGATCACACAATCACGATCACACAATCACAATCACACAATCACAATCACACTGTCACAATCACACAATCACAATCATACAATCACAATCACACAATCACAATCTCACAATCACAATCACACTATCACAATCACACAATCACAATCACACAATCACAATCACACAATCACAATCACACAATCACAATCACACAATCACAATCACACAATCACAATCACACAATCACTATCACACAATCACTATCACACAATCACGATCACACAATCACGATCACACAATCACGCAGTCACACAATCACAATCACACAATCACACAGTCACAATCCCACAATCACGATCACACAATCACGATCGCACAGTCACGATCACACGATCACGATCACACAATCACAATCACACAATCACAATCACACAATCACGATCACACAGTCACCATCACACAATCACCATCACACAATCACGATCACACAATCAAGGTCACACAATGGCGATCACACAATCACCATCACACAATCACGATCACACAATCACAATCACACAATCACGATCACACAATCACGATCACACAATCACAATCACACAATCAAGGTCACACAATGACGATCACACCATCACCATCACACAATCAGGACCACACAATCACGATCACACAATCACAAACACACAGTCGCGATCACTCGATCACGATCACACAATCACGATCACACAGTCACTATCACACAATCACAATCACACAATCACAATATCACAATCGCAATCACACAATCACCATCACACAATCACGATCACACAATCACGATCACACAATCACGATCACACAATCACAATCACGCAATCACAATCACACAATCGCAATCACACAATCACAATCATACAATCACAATCTCACAATCACAATCACACAATCACAATCACACAATCACAATCACACAATCACAATCACGCAATCACAATCACACAATCACAATCCTACAATCACAATCCCACAATCACAATCACACAACCACAATCGCACAATCACGCAGTCACAATCCCACAATCACGATCACACAATCACGATCACACAGTCACGATCACACGATCACGATCACACAAAAACAATGACACAATCACAATCACACAATCACGATCACACAATCACCATCACACAATCACGATCACACAATCACGATCACAAAAACACGATCACACTATCACGATCACACAATCACAGTCACACAATCACAATCACACAATCACAATCACAATCACGGTCACACAGTCACGATCACACAATCAGAGTCACACAATCACAATCACACAACCACAATCACACAATCACACAGTCACAATCCCAAAATCACGATCACACAATCACGACCACACAGTCACGATCACACAATCACAATCACACAATCACAATCACACAATCACAATCACAAAATCACAATCACACAATCACAATAACACATTCAGACAATCACACAGTCACACAATCACGATCACACAATCACGATCACACAATCACGATCACACAGTCGCGATCACACAATCACGATGACACAATCACGATCACACAATCACAATCACACAATCACAATCACACAATCACGATCACACAATCACAATCACACAATCAAGGTCACACAATGACGATCACACCATCACCATCACACAATCAGGACCACACAATCACGATCACACAATCACAAACACACAGTCGCGATCACTCGATGACGATCACACAATCACGATCACACAGTCACTATCACACAATCACAATCACACAATCACAATATCACAATCGCAATCACACAATCACCATCCCACAGTCACGATCACACAATCACGATCACACAATCACCATCACACAATCACAATCACGCAAGCACAATCACACAATCGCAATCACACAATCACAATCATACAATCACAATCTCACAATCACAATCACACAATCACAATCACACAATCACAATCACACAATCACAATCACACAATCACAATCACACAATCACAATCACACAATCACAATCACACAATCAAAATCACACAATCACAATCACACAATCAAGGTCACACAATGACGATCACACAATCACCATCACACAATCACGATCACACAATCACAATAACACAATCACGATCACACAATCACGATCACTCAATCACAATCACACAATCACAAACACACAGTCACGATCACACGATCACGATCACACAAAAACAATGACACAATCACAATCACACAATCACGAGCACACAATCACGATCACACAATCACGATCACACAATCACGATCACACAATCACGAGCACACAGCCGCGATCACACAATCACGATCACACAATCACGATCACACAATCACGATCACACAATCACAATCACACAATCACAATCACACAATCACAATCACACAATCACAATCACACAATCACAATCACGATCACACAGTCACGAACACACCATCACGATCACACAATCAAGGTCACACAATGACGATCACACCATCCCCATCACACAATCACGACCACACAATCACGATCACACAATCACGATCACACAATCACGTTCACACAATCACAAACACACAGTCGCGATCACTCGATCCCGATCACACAATCACGATCACACAATCACGATCACACAATTACAATCACACAATCACAATATCACAATCGCAATCACACAATCACAATATCACAATCAGACAATCACACAATCACACAATCACACAATCACCATCACACAATCACCATCACACAATCACAATCACACAATCAAGGTCACGCAATGACGATCACACAATCACCATCACACAATCACCATCACACAATCACAATCACACAATCAAGGTCACACAATGACGATCACACAATCACCATCACACAATCACGACCACTCAATCACGATCACACAATCACGATCACACAATCACGATCACACAATCACGATCACACAATCACGATCACACAATCGCGATCACACGATCACGATCACACAACCACGATCACACAGTCACGATCACACAATCACGATCACACAGTCACGATCACACAATCAGAGTCACACAATCACAATCACACAACCACAATCACACAATCACACAGTCACAATCCCACAATCACGACCACACAGTCACGATCACACACATCGCAATCATACAATCACAATCACACAATCACATTAACACAATCAGACAATCACACAGTCACACAATCACGATCACACAATCACGATCACACAATCACGATCGCACAATCACGATCACACAATCACGATCACACAATCACGATAACACAATCACAATCACACAATCACAATCACACAATCACAATCACACAATCACAAACACACTGTCGCGATCACACTATCACGATCACACAATCACAGTCACACAATCACAATCACACAATCACAATCACAATCACGATCACACAATCACGAACACACCATCACGATCACACAATCAAGGTCACACAATGACGATCACACAATCACCATCACACAATCACGATCAGAAAATCACAATCACACAATCACGATCACACAATCACGATCACACAATCACAATCACACAATCACAAACACACAGTCGCGATCACACGATCACGATCACACGATCACGATCACACAATCACAATCACACAATCAATGTCACACAATGACGATCACACCATCACCATCACACAATCACGACCACACAATCACGATCACACAATCACAAACACACAGTCGCGATCACTCGATCACGATCACACGATCACGATCACACAATCACAATCACACAATCAAGGTCACACAATGACGATCACACCATCACCATCACACAATCACGACCACACAATCACGATCACACAATCACGATCACACAACCACAATCACACAATCACAATATCACAATCGCAATCAGACAATCACAATATCAAAATCAGACAATCACACAATCACACAATCACACAATCACGATCACACTATCACGATCACACAATCACGATCACACAATCATGATCACACAATCACGATCACACAATCACGATCACACAATCACCATCACACAATCACCATCACACAATCACCATCACACAATCACAATCACACAATCAAGGTCACACAATGACGATCACACAATCACCATCACACAATCACGACCACTCAATCACGATCACACAATCACGATCACACAATCACGATCACACAATCACGTTCACACAATCACAAACACAGAGTCGCGATCACACGATCACGATCACACAACCACGATCACACAGTCACGATCACACAATCACGATCACACAGTCACGATCACACAATCAGAGTCACACAATCACAATCACACAACCACAATCACACAATCACACAGTCGCAATCCCACAATCACGACCACACAGTCACGATCACACAATCATAATCATACAATCACAATCACACAATCACATTAACACAATCAGACAATCACACAGTCACACAATCACGATCACACAATCACGATCACACAATCACGATCACACAATCACGATCACACAATCACCATCACACAATCACGATCACACAATCACGATCACACAATCACGATCACACAATCACGATCACACAATCACAGTCACACAATCACAATCACACAATCACAATCACAATCACGATCACACAGTCACGATCACACCATCACGATCACACGATCACCATCACACAATCACGATCACACAATCACAATCACACAATGACGATCACACCATCACCATCACACAATCACGACCACACAATCACGATCACACAATCACGATCACACAATCACGATCACACAATCACCATCACACAATCACAATCACACAATCAAGGTCACACAATCACGATCACACAATCACCATCACACAATCACGATCACACAATCACGATCACACAATCACAGTCACACAATCACAATCACACAATCACAACCACAATCACGATCACACAGTCACGATCACACCATCACGATCACACGATCACGATCACACAATCACAATCACACAATCGTTATCACACAATCACGATCACACAATCACCATCCCACAATCACCATCACACAATCACCATCACACAATCACGATCACACAATCACGATCACACAATCACAATCACACAATCACAATCACACTGTCACAATCACACAATCACAATCATACAATCACAATCACACAATCACAATCTCACAATCACAATCACACTATCACAATCACACAATCACAATCACACAATCACAATCACACAATCACAATCACACAATCACAATCACACAATCACAATCACACAATCACAATCACACAATCACTATCACACAATCACTATCACACAATCACGATCACACAATCACGATCACACAATCACGCAGTCACACAATCACAATCACACAATCACACAGTCACAATCCCACAATCACGATCACACAATCACGATCGCACAGTCACGATCACACGATCACGATCACACAATCACAATCACACAATCACAATCACACAATCACGATCACACAGTCACCATCACACAATCACCATCACACAATCACGATCACACAATCAAGGTCACACAATGGCGATCACACAATCACCATCACACAATCACGATCACACAATCACAATCACACAATCACGATCACACAATCACGATCACACAATCACAATCACACAATCAAGGTCACACAATGACGATCACACCATCACCATCACACAATCAGGACCACACAATCACGATCACACAATCACAAACACACAGTCGCGATCACTCGATCACGATCACACAATCACGATCACACAGTCACTATCACACAATCACAATCACACAATCACAATATCACAATCGCAATCACACAATCACCATCACACAATCACGATCACACAATCACGATCACACAATCACGATCACACAATCACAATCACGCAATCACAATCACACAATCGCAATCACACAATCACAATCATACAATCACAATCTCACAATCACAATCACACAATCACAATCACACAATCACAATCACACAATCACAATCACGCAATCACAATCACACAATCACAATCCTACAATCACAATCCCACAATCACAATCACACAACCACAATCGCACAATCACGCAGTCACAATCCCACAATCACGATCACACAATCACGATCACACAGTCACGATCACACGATCACGATCACACAAAAACAATGACACAATCACAATCACACAATCACGATCACACAATCACCATCACACAATCACGATCACACAATCACGATCACAAAAACACGATCACACTATCACGATCACACAATCACAGTCACACAATCACAATCACACAATCACAATCACAATCACGGTCACACAGTCACGATCACACAATCAGAGTCACACAATCACAATCACACAACCACAATCACACAATCACACAGTCACAATCCCACAATCACGATCACACAATCACGACCACACAGTCACGATCACACAATCACAATCACACAATCACAATCACACAATCACAATCACAAAATCACAATCACACAATCACAATAACACATTCAGACAATCACACAGTCACACAATCACGATCACACAATCACGATCACACAATCACGATCACACAGTCGCGATCACACAATCACGATGACACAATCACGATCACACAATCACAATCACACAATCACAATCACACAATCACGATCACACAATCACAATCACACAATCAAGGTCACACAATGACGATCACACCATCACCATCACACAATCAGGACCACACAATCACGATCACACAATCACAAACACACAGTCGCGATCACTCGATGACGATCACACAATCACGATCACACAGTCACTATCACACAATCACAATCACACAATCACAATATCACAATCGCAATCACACAATCACCATCCCACAGTCACGATCACACAATCACGATCACACAATCACCATCACACAATCACAATCACGCAAGCACAATCACACAATCGCAATCACACAATCACAATCATACAATCACAATCTCACAATCACAATCACACAATCACAATCACACAATCACAATCACACAATCACAATCACACAATCACAATCACACAATCACAATCACACAATCACAATCACACAATCAAAATCACACAATCACAATCACACAATCAAGGTCACACAATGACGATCACACAATCACCATCACACAATCACGATCACACAATCACAATAACACAATCACGATCACACAATCACGATCACTCAATCACAATCACACAATCACAAACACACAGTCACGATCACACGATCACGATCACACAAAAACAATGACACAATCACAATCACACAATCACGAGCACACAATCACGATCACACAATCACGATCACACAATCACGATCACACAATCACGAGCACACAGCCGCGATCACACAATCACGATCACACAATCACGATCACACAATAACAATCACACAATCACAATCACACAATCAAAATCACACAATCACAATCACACAATCAAGGTCACACAATGACGATCACACAATCACCATCACACAATCACGATCACACAATCACAATCACACAATCACGATCACACAATCACGATCACTCAATCACAATCACACAATCACAAAGACACAGTCGCGATCACACGATCACGATCACACGATCACGATCACACGATCACGATCACACAATCACAATCACACAATCAAGGCCACACAATGACGATCACACAATCACCATCACACAATCTCGACCACACAATCACGATCACACAATCACGATCACACAATCACGATCACACAATCACGATCACACAATCACGATCACACAATCACGATCACACAACCACGATCACACAATCACGATCACACAATCACGATCACACAATCACGATCACACAATCACGATCACACAATCACGATCACACAATCACGATCACACAATCACGATCACACAATCACGATCACACAATCACGATCACACAATCACGATCACACAATCACGATCACACAATCACGATCACACAATCACGATCACACAATCACGATCACACAATCACAATCACACAATCACAATCACACAATCACAATCACACAATCACAATCACGATCACACAGTCACGAACACACCATCACGATCACACAATCAAGGTCACACAATGACGATCACACCATCCCCATCACACAATCACGACCACACAATCACGATCACACAATCACGATCACACAATCACGTTCACACAATCACAAACACACAGTCGCGATCACTCGATCCCGATCACACAATCACGATCACACAATCACGATCACACAATTACAATCACACAATCACAATATCACAATCGCAATCACACAATCACAATATCACAATCAGACAATCACACAATCACACGATCACACAATCACCATCACACAATCACCATCACACAATCACAATCACACAATCAAGGTCACGCAATGACGATCACACAATCACCATCACACAATCACCATCACACAATCACAATCACACAATCAAGGTCACACAATGACGATCACACAATCACCATCACACAATCACGACCACTCAATCACGATCACACAATCACGATCACACAATCACGATCACACAATCACGATCACACAATCACGATCACACAATCACGATCACACAATCGCGATCACACGATCACGATCACACAACCACGATCACACAGTCACGATCACACAATCACGATCACACAGTCACGATCACACAATCAGAGTCACACAATCACAATCACACAACCACAATCACACAATCACACAGTCACAATCCCACAATCACGACCACACAGTCACGATCACACACATCGCAATCATACAATCACAATCACACAATCACATTAACACAATCAGACAATCACACAGTCACACAATCACGATCACACAATCACGATCACACAATCACGATCGCACAATCACGATCACACAATCACGATCACACAATCACGATAACACAATCACAATCACACAATCACAATCACACAATCACAATCACACAATCAAAATCACACAATCACAATCACACAATCAAGGTCACACAATGACGATCACACAATCACCATCACACAATCTCGACCACACAATCACGATCACACAATCACGTTCACACAATCACAAACACACAGTCGCGATCACTCGATCACGATCACACAATCACGATCACACAATCACGATCACTCAATCACAATCACACAATCACAAACACACAGTCGCGATCACACGATCACGATCACACGATCACGATCACACGATCGCGATCACACGATCACGATCACACGATCACGATCACACGATCACGATCACACGATCACGATCACACAATCACAATCACACAATCAAGGTCACACAATGACGATCACACCATCACCATCACACAATCACGACCACACAATCACGATCACACAATCACGATCACACAATCACGTTCACACAATCACAAACACGCAGTCGCGATCACTCGATCACGATCACACAATCACGATCACACAGTCACTATCACACAATCACAATCACACAATCACAATATCACAATCGCAATCACACAATCACAATAACACAATCAGACAATCACACAATCACAGAATCACACAATCACGATCACACAATCATGATCACACAATCACGATCACACAATCACGATCACACAATCACGATCACACAATCACGATCACACAATCACGATCACACAATCACAATCACACAATCACGATCACACAATCACGATCACACAATCACAAACACACAGTCGCGATCACACGATCACGATCACACAATCACGATCACAAAGTCACGATCACACAATCACAATCACAAAATCACGATCACACAATCACAATCACAATCACGATCACACAGTCACGATCACACCATCACGATCACACGATCACCATCACACAATCACGATCACACAATCACAATCACACAATGACGATCACACCATCACCATCACACAATCACGACCACACAATCACGATCACACAATCACGATCACACAATCACGTTCACACAATCACAAACACACAGTCGCGATCACACGATCACGATCACACAATCACGATCACACAGTCACGATCACACAATCACAATCACACAATCACGATCACACAATCACCATCACACAATCACGATCACACAATCACGATCACACAATCACGATCACACAATCACAGTCACACAATCACAATCACACAATCACAACCACAATCACGATCACACAGTCACGATCACACCATCACGATCACACGATCACGATCACACAATCACAATCACACAATCGTTATCACACAATCACGATCACACAATCACCATCCCACAATCACCATCACACAATCACCATCACACAATCACGATCACACAATCACGATCACACAATCACAATCACACAATCACAATCACACTGTCACAATCACACAACCACAATCATACAATCACAATCACACAATCACAATCTCACAATCACAATCACACCATCACAATCACACAATCACAATCACACAATCACAATCACACAATCACAATCACACAATCACAATCACACAATCACAATCACACAATCACAATCACAATCACAATCACAATCCCACAATCACGATCACACAATCACGATCACACAATCACCGTCACACAATCACCATCACACAATGACAATCACACAATCAAGGTCACACAATGACGATCACACAATCACCAGCATACAATCACGACCAGACAATCACGATCACACAATCACGTTCACACAATCACAAACCCACAATCGCGATCACACGATCACGATCACACAGTCACGATCCCACAATCACGATCACACAATCACGATCACACAATCACCATCACACAATCACCATCACACAATCACAATCACACAATCAAGGTCACACAATGACGATCACACCATCACCATCATACAATCACGACCAGACAATCACGATCACACAATCACGTTCACACAATCACAAGCACACAGTCGCGATCACACAATCACAATCCCACAATCGCGATCACACGATCACGATCACACTATCACGATCACACAATCACGATCACACAATCACTATCACACAATCACGATCACACAGTCACCATCACACAATCACCATCACACAATCACGATCACACTATCACGATCACACAATCACGATCACACAATCACTATCACACAATCACAATCACACAATCACAATCACACAGTCACACAATCACAATCACAATCAGACAATCACATACACACAATCACGATCACACAATCACGATCACACAATCACGATCACACAATTACGATCACACAATCACAACCACGCAGTCACACTATCACAATCACAATCACAATCACAATCACAATCACAATCACAATCACAATCACACAATCACACAATCACAATCCCACAATCACAATCACACAATCACAGTCACACAATCACAATCACACAATCACACAGTCATAATCCCACAATCACGATCACACAATCACGATCGCACAGTCACGATCACACGATCACGATCACACAATCACAATCACACAATCACAATCACACAATCACGATCACACAGTCACCATCACACAATCACCACCACACAATCACGATCACACAATCAAGGTCACACAATGACGATCACACAATCACCATCACACAATCACGATCACACAATCACAATCACACAATCACGATCACACAATCACAATCACACAATCAAGGTCACACAATGACGATCACACCATCACCATCACACAATCAGGACCACACAATCACGATCACACAATCACAAACACACAGTCGCGATCACTCGATCACGATCACACAATCACGATCACACTGTCACTATCACACAATCACAATCACACAATCACAATATCACAATCGCAATCACACAATCACAATATCACAATCAGACAATCACACAATCACACAATCACACAATCACCATCACACAATCACCATCACACAATCACAATCACACAATCAAGGTCACACAATGACGATCACACAATCACCATCACACAATCACCATCACACAATCACAATCACACAATCAGGGTCACACAATGACGATCACACAATCACCATCACACAATCACGACCACTCAATCACGATCACACAATCACGATCACACAATCACGATCACACAATCACGTTCACACAATCACAAACACAGAGTCGCGATCACACGATCACGATCACACAACCACGATCACACAGTCACGATCACACAATCACGATCACACAGTCACGATCACACAATCAGAGTCACACAATCACAATCACACAACCACAATGTCACAATCGCAATCACACAATCACAATAACACAATCAGACAATCACACAATCACACAATCACACAATCACACAATCACGATCACACAATCATGATCACACAATCACGATCACACAATCACGATCACACAATCACGATCACACAATCACGATCACACAATCACCATCACACAATCACGATCACTCAATCACAATCACACAATCACGATCACTCAATCACAAACACACAATCACAAACACACAGTCGCGATCACACGATCACGATCACACGATCACGATCACACGATCACGATCACACGATCACGATCACACAATCACAATCACACAATCAACGCCACACAATGACGATCACACAATCACCATCACACAATCTCGACCACACAATCACGATCACACAATCACGATCACACAATCACGTTCACACAATCACAAACACACAGTCCCGACCACTCGATCACGATCACACAATCACGATCACACAGTCACGGTCACACAATCACAATCACACAATCACAATATCACAATCGCAATCACACAATCACAATAACACAATCAGACAATCACACAATCACACAATCACACAATCACACAATCACACAATCACACAATCACGATCACACAATCACGATCACACAATCACGATCACACAATCACGTTCACACAATCAACGCCACACAATGACGATCACACAATCACCATCACACAATCTCGACCACACAATCACGATCACACAATCACGATCACACAATCACGTTCACACAATCACAAACACACAGTCCCGATCACTCGATCACGATCACACAATCACGATCACACAATCACGATCACAAAATCACAATCACACAATCACAATCACACAGTCAAAATCACACAATCACAATCACACAATCAAGGTCACACAATGACGATCACACAATCACCATCACACAATCACGGTCACACAATCACGATCACACAATCACGATCACTCAATCACAATCACAATCACACAATCACAAACACACAGTCGCGATCACACGATCACGATCACACGATCACGATCACACGATCACGATCACACGATCACGATCACACGATCACGATCACACGATCACGATCACACGATCACGATCACACGATCACGATCACACGATCACGATCACACGATCACGATCACACGATCACGATCACACAATCACAATCACACAATCAAGGCCACACAATGACGATCACACAATCACCATCACACAATCTCGACCACACTATCACGATCACACAATCACGTTCACACAATCACAAACACACAGTCGCGATCACACGATAGCGATCACACAATCACGATCACACAGTCACGATCACACAATCACAATCACACAATCACGATCACACAATCACCATCACACAATCACGATCACACAATCACGATCACACAATCACGATCACACTATCACGATCACACAATCACAGTCACACAATCACAATCACACAATCACAACCACAATCACGATCACACAGTCACGATCACACCATCACGATCACACGATCACGATCACACAATCACAATCACACAATCGTTATCACACAATCACGATCACACAATCACCATCCCACAATCACCATCACACAATCACCATCACACAATCACGATCACACAATCACGATCACACAATCACAATCACACAATCACAATCACACTGTCACAATCCCACAATCACGATCACACAATCACGATCACACAGTCACTATCACAGAATCACAATCACACAATCACAATATCACAATCGCAATCACACAATCACCATCACACAATCACGATCACACGATCACGATCACACAATCACAATCACACAATCACAATCACACAATCACGATCACACAGTCACCATCACACAATCACCATCACACAATCACGATCACACAATCACGATCACACAATCACGATCACACTATCACGATCACACAATCACAGTCACACAATCACAATCACACAATCACAATCACAATCACGATCACACAGTCACGATCACACAATCAGAGTCACACAATCACAATCACACAACCACAGTCACACAATCACACAGTCACAATCCCACAATCACGATCACACAATCACGACCACACAGTCACGATCACACAATCACAATCACACAATCACAATCACACAATCACAATCACACAATCACAATCACACAATCACAATAACACAATCAGACAAACACACAGTCACACAATCACGATCACACAATCACGATCACACAATCACGATCACACAATCACGATCACACAGCCGCGATCACACAATCACAATCACACAATCACGATCACACAATCACAATCACACAATCACAATCACACAATCAAAATCACACAATCACAATCACACAATCAAGGTCACATAATGACGATCACACAATCACCATCACACAATCACGATCACACAATCACAATCACACAATCACGATCACACAATCACGATCACTCAATCACAATCACACAATCACAAACACACAGTCGCGATCACACGATCACGATCTCACGATCACGATCACACGATCACGATCACACAATCACAATCACACAATCAACGCCACACAATGACGATCACACAATCACCATCACACAATCTCGACCACACAATCACGTACACACAATCACGATCACACAATCACGTTCACACAATCACAAACACACAGTCCCGATCACTCGATCACGATCACACAATCACGATCACACAATCACGATCACACAATCACAATCACACAATCACGATCATACAATCACGTTCAC
Organism: Megachile rotundata; assembly: GCF_050947335.1. Classification (NCBI taxonomy): domain Eukaryota; kingdom Metazoa; phylum Arthropoda; class Insecta; order Hymenoptera; family Megachilidae; genus Megachile; species Megachile rotundata. Next base: position 2,326,562 of record NC_134993.1, read on the forward strand.
ACAATAACAAACACACAGTCGCGATCATTCGATCACGATCACACAATCACGATCACATAATCACGATCACACAATCACGATCACACAATCACGATCACACAATCACGATCACACTATCACGATCACTCAATCACAATCACAATCACACAATCACAAACACACAGTCGCGATCACACGATCACGATCACACGATCGTTATCACACAATCACGATCACACAATCACCATCACACAATCAAGGCCACACAATGACGATCACACAATCACCATCACACAATCAAGGCCACACAATGACGATCACACAATCACCATCACACAATCACAATCACACAACCACGATCACACAATCTCGACCACACAATCACGATCACACAATCACGATCACACAATCACGTTCACACAATCACAAACACACAGTCGCGATCACTCGATAACGATCACACAATCACGATCACACAATCACGATCACTCAATCACAATCACACAATCACAAACACACAGTCGCGATCACACGATCACGATCACACGATCACGATCACACGATCACGATCACACAATCACAATCAGACAATCGTTATCACACAATCACGATCACACAATCACGATCACACAATCACGATCACACAATCACAATCACACTATCACAATCACACAATCAAGGTCACACAATGACGATCACACAATCACCATCACACAATCACGATCACACAATCACAATCACACAATCACGATCACACAATCACGATCACACAATCACGATCACACAAACACGATCACACGATCACAATCACACAATCACACAATCACAAACACACAGTCGCGATCACACGATCACGATCACACGATCACGATCACACGATCACGATCACACGATCGCGATCACACGATCACGATCGCACGATCACGATCACACGATCACGATCACACAATCACAATCACACAATCAAGGTCACACAATGACGATCACACCATCACCATCACACAACCACGACCACACAATCACGATCACACAATCACGATCACACAGTCACGATCACACCATCACGATCACACGATCACCATCACACAATCACGATCACACAATCACAATCACACAATGACGATCGCACCATCACCATCACACAATCACGACCACACAATCACGATCACACAATCAAGGTCACAAAATGACGATCACACAATTTCCATCACACAATCGCGACCACTCAATCACGATCACACAATCACGTTCGCACAATCACAAACACAGAGTCGCGATCACACGATCACGATCACACAATCACGATCACACAGTCACGATCACACAATCACGATCACACAGTCACGATCACACAATCAGAGTCACACATTTACAATCACACAACCACAATCACACAATCACACAGTCACAATCCCACAATCACGATCACACAATCACGACCACACAGTCACGATCACACAATCACAATCATACAATCACAATCACACAATCACGATCACACAGTCACAATCACACAATCACAATCACACAATCAAAATCACACAATCACAATCACACCATCAAGGTCACACAATGACGATCACACAATCACCATCACACAATCACGATCACACAATCACAATCACACAATCACGATCACACAATCACGATCACACAATCACGATCACACTATCACGATCACACTATCACGATCACACAATCACAGTCACACAATCACAATCACACAATCACAATCACAATCACGATCACACAGTCATGATCACACCATCACGATCACACGATCACGATCAGACAATCACAATCACACAACCGTTATCACACAATCACGATCACACAATCACCATCCCACAATCACCATCACACAATGACGATCACACCATCACCATCACACAATCACGACCACACAATCACGACCACACAATCACGATCACACAATCACAATCACACAATCACAATATCACAATCGCAATCACACAATCACAATATCACAGTCAGACAATCACACAATCACACAATCACACAATCACGATCACACTATCACGATCACACAATCACGATCACACAATCACGATCACACAATCACGGTCACACAATGACGATCACACAATCACCATCACACAATCACGACCACTCAATCACGATCACACAATCACGATCACACAATCACGATCACACAATCACGTTCACACAATCACAAACACAGAGTCGCGGTCACACGATCACGATCACACAACCACGATCACACAGTCACGATCACACAATCACGATCACACAATCACGATCACACAATCACAATCACACAATCACGATCACACAATCACAATCACACAATCAAGGTCACACAATGACGATCACACCATCACCATCACACAATCACGACCACACAATCACGATCACACAATCACAAGCACACAGTCGCGATCACTCGATCACGATCACACAATCACGATCACACAGTCACTATCACACAATCACAATCACACAATCACAATATCACAATCGCAATCACACAATCACAGTAACACAATCAGACAATCACACAATCAGACAATCACACAATCACGATCACACAATCATGATCACACAATCACGATCACACAATCACGATCACACAATCACGATCACACAATCACAGTCACACAATCACAATCACACAATCACAATTACACAAACACGATCACACAATCACGATCACACAATCACGATCACACAATCACGATCACACAATCACGATCACACAATCACACAATCACACAATCACAATCACACAATCACACAGTCACAATCCCACAATCACGATCACACAATCACGATCACACAGTTACGATCACACAATCACACAGTCACAATCCCACAATCACGATCACACAATCACGATCACACAGTTACGATCACACAATCACGATCACACAATCACAGTCACACAATCACAATCACACAGTCACAATCACAATCACGATCACACAAACACGATCACACAATCACGATCACACAATCTCGACCACACAATCACGATCACACAAACACGATCACACAATCACTATCACACAATCACTATCACACAATCACGATCACACAATTACGATCACACAATCACAATCACGCAGTCACACTATCACAATCACAATCACAATCACAATCACAATCACAATCACAATCACACAATCACACAATCACAATCCCACAATCACAATCACACAATCACAGTCACACAATCACAATCACACAATCACACAGTCACAATCCCACAATCACGATCACACAATCACGATCGCACAGTCACGATCACACGATCACGATCACACAATCACAATCACACAATCACAATCACACAATCACGATCACACAGTCACCATCACACAATCACCATCACACAATCACGATCACACAATCAAGGTCACACAATGACGATCACACAATCACCATCACACAATCACGATTACACAATCACAATCACACAATCATGATCACACAATCACGATCACACAATCACAATCACGCAATCACGATCAAACAATCACGACCACACAATCACGATCACACAATCACGATCACACAATCACAAACACACAGTCGCGATCACACTATCACGATCACACAATCACAGTCACACAATCACAATCACACAATCACAATCACAATCACGATCACACAGTCACGAACACACCATCACGATCACACAATCAAGGTCACACAATGACGATCACACAATCACCATCACACAATCACGATCACTCAATCACAATCACACAATCACAAACACACAGTCGCGATCACACGATCACGATCGCACGACCACGATCACACGATCACGATCACACAATCACAATCACACAATCAAGGTCACACAATGACGATCACACCATCACCATCACACAATCACGACCACACAATCACGATCACACAATCACGATCACACAATCACGTTCACACAATCACAAGCACACAGTCGCGATCACTCGATCACGATCACACGATCACGATCACACAATCACAATCACACAATCAAGGTCACACAATGACGATCACACCATCACCATCACACAATCACGACCACACAATCACGATCACACAATTACAATCACACAATCACAATATCACAATCGCAATCACACAATCACAATATCACAATCAGACAATCACACAATCACACAATCACACAATCACGATCACACTATCACGATCACACAATCACGATCACACAATCACGTTCACACAATCACAAACACACAGTCGCGATCACTCGATCACGATCACACAATCACAATCACACAACCACAATCACACAATCACACAGTCACAATCCCACAATCACGACCACACAGTCACGATCACACAATCACAATCATACAATCACAATCACACAATCACATTAACACAATCAGACAATCACACAGTCACACAATCACGATCACACAATCACGATCACACAATCACGATCACACAATCACGATCACACAATCACGTTCACACAATCACAAACACACAGTCGCGATCACTCGATCACGATCACACAATCACGATCACACAATCACGATCACACAATCACGATCACACAATCACGATCACACAATCACGATCACACAATCGCGATCACGCAGTCACACTATCACAATCACAATCACAATCAAAATCACAATCACAATCACAATCACACAATCACACAATCACACAATCACAATCCCACAATCACAATCACACAATCACAGCCACACAATCACAATCACACAATCACACAGTCACAATCCCACAATCACGATCACACAATCACGATCGCACAGTCACGATCACACGATCACGATCACACAATCACAATCACACAATCACAATCACACAATCACGATCACACAATCACCATCACACAATCACCATCACACAATCACGATCACACAATCAAGGTCACACAATGACGATCACACAATCACCATCACACAATCACAATCACACAATCACACAGTCACAATCCCACAATCACGATCACACGATCACGATCACACAATCACAATCACACAATCGTTATCACACAATCACGATCACACAATCACCATCCCACAATCACCATCACACAATAACCATCACACAATCACGATCACACAATCACGATCACACAATCACGACCACACAATCACAATCACGCAATCACAATCCCACAATCACAATCACACAATCACAATCATACAATCACAATCACACAATCACAATCTCACAATCACAATCACACAATCACAATCACAATCACACAATCACAATCACACAATCACAATCACACAATCACAATCACACAATCACAATCACACAATCACAATCACACAATCACAATCACACAATCACAATCCCACAATCACAATCCCACAATCACAATCCCACAATCACAATCCTACAATCACACAATCACACAGTCACAATCCCACAATCACGATCACACAATCACGATCACACAATCACAATCACACAATCACGCGCACACAATCACGATCACACAATCACCATCACACAATCACGATCACACAATCACGATCACACAATCACGACCACACAATCACAATCACGCAATCACAATCCCACAATCACAATCACACAATCACAATCATACAATCACAATCACGCAATCACAATCACACAATCACAATGACACAATCACAATCATGCAATCACAATCACACAATCATACTGTCACAATCCCACAATCACGATCACATAATCACGATCACACAGTCACGATCACACGATCGCGATCACACAATAACAATCACACAATCACAATCACACAATCACGAGCACACAATCACGATCACAATCACGATCACACAGTCACAATCACACAATCAGAGTCACACAATCACAATCACACAACCACAATCACACAATCACACAGTCACAATCCCACAATCACGATCACACAATCACGACCACACATTCACGGTCACACAATCACAATCACACAATCACAATCACACAATCACAATAACACAATCAGACAATCACACAGTCACACAATCACGATCACACAATCACGATCACACAATCACGATCACACAATCGCGATCACACAATCACGATCACACGATCACGATCACACAATCACAATCACACAATCAAGGCCACACAATGACGATCACACAATCACCATCACACAATCTCGACCACACAATCACGATCACACAATCACGATCACACAATCACGTTCACACAATCACAAACACACAGTCGCGATCACTCGATCACAATCACACAATCACGATCACACAATCACCATCACACAATCACAATCACACAATCAAGGTCACACAATGACGATCACACAATCACCATCACACAACCACGACCACACAATCACGATCACACAATCACGCTCACGCAATCACGATCACACAATCACGACCACACAATCACGATCACACAATCACGATCACACAATCACAAACACACAGTCGCGATCATACTATCACGATCACACAATCACAGTCACACAATCACAATCACACAATCACAATCACAATCACGATCACACAGTCACGAACACACCGTCACGGTCACACAATCAAGGTCACACAATGACGATCACACAATCACCATCACACAATCACGATCACTCAATCACAATCAGACAATCACAAACACACAGTCGCGATCACACGATCACGATCGCACGACCACGATCACACGATCACGATCACACAATCACAACCACACAATCAAGGCCACACAATGACGATCACACAATCACCATCACACAATCTCGACCACACAATCACGATCACACAATCACGATCACACAATCACGTTCACACAATCACAAACACACAGTAGCGATCGCTCGATCACGATCACACAATCACGATCACACAGTCACGATCACACAATTACAATCGCACAATCACGATCACACAATCACGATCACACAATCACGATCACACAATCACGATCACACAATCACCATCACACAATCACGATCACACAATCACGATCACACAATCACGATCACACAATCACCATCACACAATCACAATCACACAATCAAGGTCACACAATGACGATCACACAATCACCATCACACAACCACGACCACACAATCACGACCACACAATCACGCTCACGCAATCACGATCACACAATCACGACCACACAATCACGATCACACAATCACGATCACACAATCACGATCACACAATCACGATCACACTATCACGATCACACTATCACGATCACACAATCACATTCACACAATCACAATCACACAATCACAATCACAATCACGATCACACAGTCATGATCACACCATCACGATCACACGATCACGATCAGACAATCACAATCACACAATCGTTATCACACAGTCACGATCACACAATCACGATCACACAATCACAAACACACGGTCGCGATCACACTATCACGATCACACAATCACAGTCACACAATCACAATCACACAATCACAATCACAATCACGATCACACAGTCACGAACACACCACCACGATCACACAATCAAGGTCACACAGTGACGATCACACAATCACCATCACACAATCACGATCAGACAATCACAATCACACAATCACGATCACACAACCACGATCACACAATCACAATCACACAATCACAAACACACAGTCGCGATCACACGATCACGATCACACAATCACAATCACACAATCAAGGTCACACAATGACGATCACACCATCACCATCACACAATCACGACCACACAATCACGATCACACAATCACGTTCACACAATCACAAACACACAGTCGCGATCACTCGATCACGATCACACGATCACGATCACACAATCACAATCACACAATCAAGGTCACACAATGACGATCACACCATCACAATCACACAATCACGACCACACAATCACGATCACACAATTACAATCACACAATCACAATATCACAATCGCAATCACACAATCACAATATCACAATCAGACAATCACACAATCACACAATCACGACCACACAATCACGCTCACGCAATCACGATCACACAATCACGATCACACTATCACGATCACACTATCACGATCACACAATCACAGACACACAATCACAATCACACAATCACAATCACAATCACGATCACACAGTCATGATCACACCATCACGATCACACGATCACGATCAGACAATCACAATCACACAATCGTTATCACACAGTCACGATCACACAATCACCATCCCACAATCACCATCACACAATCACCATCACACAATCACCATCACACAATCACGATCACACAATCACAATCTCACAATCACAATCACACAATCACAATCACACAATCACAATCACACAATCACAATCACACAATCACAATTACACAATCACAATCACACAATCACAATCCCACAATCACAATCCCACAATCACAATCCCACAATCACAATCCCACAATCACAATCCCACAATCACAATCCCACAATCACAATCCCACAATCACAATCCCACAATCACACAATCACACAGTCACAATCCCACAATCACGATCACACAATCACGATCACACAATCACAATCACACAATCACAATCACACAATCACAATCACACAATCACACTGTCACAATCCCACAATCACGATCACATAATCACGATCACACAGTCACGATCACACGATCACGATCACACAATCAAGGTCACACAATGACGATCACACCATCACCATCACACAATCACGACCACACAATCACGATCACACAATCACGTTCACACAATCGCAAACACACAGTCGCGATCACTCGATCACGATCACACAATCACGATCACACAATCACGATCACACAATCACAATCACACAATCACAATCACACAATCAAGGTCACACAATGACGATCACACAATCACCATCACACAACCACGATCACACAATCACAATCACACAATCACAAACACACAGTCGCGATCACACGATCACGATCACACAATCACCATCACACAATCACGATCACACAATCACAATCTCACAATCACAATCACACAATCACAATCACACAATCACAATCACACAATCACAATCACACAATCACAATCACACAATCACAAACACACAATCACAAACACACAGTCGCGATCACACGATCACGATCACACGATCACGATCACACGATCGCGATCACACGATCACGATCACACGATCACGATCACACAATCACAATCACACAATCAAGGTCACACAATGACGATCACACCATCACCATCACACAATCACGACCACACAATCACGATCACACAATCACAAGCACACAGTCGCGATCACTCGATCACGATCACACAATCACGATCACACAGTCACTATCACACAATCACAATCACACCATCACAATATCACAATCGCAATCACACAATCACAATAACACAATCAGACAATTACACAATCACACAATCACACAATCACGATCACACAATCATGATCACACAATCACGATCACACAATCACGATCACACAATCACGATCACACAATCACAGTCACACAATCACAATCACACAATCACAATTACACAAACACGATCACACAATCACGATCACACAATCACGATCACACAATCACGATCACACAATCACGATCACACAATCACGATCACACAATCACACAATCACACAATCACAATCACACAATCACACAGTCACAATCCCACAATCACGATCACACAATCACGATCGCACAGTCACGATCACACGATCACGATCACACAATCACAATCACACAATCACAATCACACAATCACGATCACACAGTCACCATAACACAATCACCATCACACAATCACGATCACACAATCAAGGTCACACAATGACGATCACACAATCACCATCACACAATCACGATTACACAATCACAATCACACAATCATGATCACACAATCACGATCACACAATCACAATCACGCAATCACGATCACACAATCACGACCACACAATCACGATCACACAATCACGATCACACAATCACAAACACACAGTCGCGATCACACTATCACGATCACACAATCACAGTCACACAATCACAATCACACAATCACAATCACAATCACGATCACACAGTCACGAACACACCATCACGATCACACAATCAAGGTCACACAATGACGATCACACAATCACCATCACACAATCACGATCACTCAATCACAATCACACAATCACAAACACACAGTCGCGATCACACGATCACGATCGCACGACCACGATCACACGATCACGATCACACAATCACAATCACACAATCAAGGTCACACAATGACGATCACACCATCACCATCACACAATCACGACCACACAATCACGATCACACAATCACGATCACACAATCACGATCACACAATCACGTTCACACAATCACAAGCACACAGTCGCGATCACTCGATCACGATCACACGATCACGATCACACAATCACAATCACACAATCAAGGTCACAAAATGACGATCACACAATCACCATCACACAATCACGATTACACAATCACAATCACACAATCATGATCACACAATCACGATCACACAATCACAATCACGCAATCACGATCACACAATCACCATCACACAATCACGATCAGACAATCACAATCACACAATCACGATCACACAACCACGATCACACAATCACAATCACACAATCACAAACACACAGTCGCGATCACACGATCACGATCACACAATCACAATCACACAATCAAGGTCACACAATGACGATCACACCATCACCATCACACAATCACGACCACACAATCACGATCACACAATCACGTTCACACAATCACAAACACACAGTCGCGATCACTCGATCACGATCACACGATCACGATCACACGATCACGATCACACAATCACAATCACACAATCAAGGTCACACAATGACGATCACACCATCACAATCACACAATCACGACCACACAATCACGATCACACAATTACAATCACACAATCACAATATCACAATCGCAATCACACAATCACAATATCACAATCAGACAATCACACAATCACACAATCACGACCACACAATCACGCTCACGCAATCACGATCACACAATCACGATCACACTATCACGATCACACTATCACGATCACACAATCACAGACACACAATCACAATCACACAATCACAATCACAATCACGATCACACAGTCATGATCACACCATCACGATCACACGATCACGATCAGACAATCACAATCACACAATCGTTATCACACAGTCACGATCACACAATCACCATTCCACATTCACCATCACACAATCACCATCACACAATCACCATCACACAATCACGATCACACAATCACAATCTCACAATCACAATCACACAATCACAATCACACAATCACAATCACACAATCACAATCACACAATCACAATTACACAATCACAATCACACAATCACAATCCCACAATCACAATCCCACAATCACAATCCCACAATCACAATCCCACAATCACAATCCCACAATCACAATCCCACAATCACAATCCCACAATCACACAATCACACAGTCACAATCCCACAATCACGATCACACAATCACGATCACACAATCACAATCACACAATCACAATCACACAATCACAATCACACAATCACACTGTCACAATCCCACAATCACGATCACATAATCACGATCACACAGTCACGATCACACGATCACGATCACACAATCAAGGTCACACAATGACGATCACACCATCACCATCACACAATCACGACCACACAATCACGATCACACAATCACGTTCACACAATCGCAAACACACAGTCGCGATCACTCGATCACGATCACACAATCACGATCACACAATCACGATCACACAATCACAATCACACAATCACAATCACACAATCAAGGTCACACAATGACGATCACACAATCACCATCACACAACCACGATCACACAATCACAATCACACAATCACAAACACACAGTCGCGATCACACGATCACGATCACACAATCACCATCACACAATCACGATCACACAATCACAATCTCACAATCACAATCACACAATCACAATCACACAATCACAATCACACAATCACAATCACACAATCACAATCACACAATCACAAACACACAATCACAAACACACAGTCGCGATCACACGATCACGATCACACGATCACGATCACACGATCGCGATCACACGATCACGATCACACGATCACGATCACACAATCACAATCACACAATCAAGGTCACACAATGACGATCACACCATCACCATCACACAATCACGACCACACAATCACGATCACACAATCACAAGCACACAGTCGCGATCACTCGATCACGATCACACAATCACGATCACACAGTCACTATCACACAATCACAATCACACAATCACAATATCACAATCGCAATCACACAATCACAATAACACAATCAGACAATTACACAATCACACAATCACACAATCACGATCACACAATCATGATCACACAATCACGATCACACAATCACGATCACACAATCACGATCACACAATCACAGTCACACAATCACAATCACACAATCACAATTACACAAACACGATCACACAATCACGATCACACAATCACGATCACACAATCACGATCACACAATCACGATCACACAATCACACAATCACACAATCACAATCACACAATCACACAGTCACAATCCCACAATCACGATCACACAATCACGATCACACAGTTACGATCACACAATCACGATCACACAATCACAGTCACACAATCACAATCACACAGTCACAATCACAATCACGATCACACAAACACGATCACACAATCACGATCACACAATCTCGACCACACAATCACGATCACACAAACACGATCACACAATCACTATCACACAATCACTATCACACAATCACGATCACACAATTACGATCACACAATCACAATCACGCAGTCACACAATCACAATCCCACAATCACAATCACACAATCACAGTCACACAATCACAATCACACAATCACACAGTCACAATCCCACAATCACGATCACACAATCACGATCGCACAGTCACGATCACACGATCACGATCACACAATCACAATCACACAATCACAATCACACAATCACGATCACACAGTCACCATAACACAATCACCATCACACAATCACGATCACACAATCAAGGTCACACAATGACGATCACACAATCACCATCACACAATCACGATTACACAATCACAATCACACAATCATGATCACACAATCACGATCACACAATCACAATCACGCAATCACGATCACACAATCACGACCACACAATCACGATCACACAATCACGATCACACAATCACAAACACACAGTCGCGATCACACTATCACGATCACACAATCACAGTCACACAATCACAATCACACAATCACAATCACAATCACGATCACACAGTCACGAACACACCATCACGATCACACAATCAAGGTCACACAATGACGATCACACAATCACCATCACACAATCACGATCACTCAATCACAATCACACAATCACAAACACACAGTCGCGATCACACGATCACGATCGCACGACCACGATCACACGATCACGATCACACAATCACAATCACACAATCAAGGTCACACAATGACGATCACACCATCACCATCACACAATCACGACCACACAATCACGATCACACAATCACGATCACACAATCACGATCACACAATCACGTTCACACAATCACAAGCACACAGTCGCGATCACTCGATCACGATCACACGATCACGGTCACACAATCACAATCACACAATCAAGGTCACACAATGACGATCACACAATCACCATCACACAATCACGATTACACAATCACAATCACACAATCATGATCACACAATCACGATCACACAATCACAATCACGCAATCACGATCACACAATCACCATCACACAATCACGATCAGACAATCACAATCACACAATCACGATCACACAACCACGATCACACAATCACAATCACACAATCACAAACACACAGTCGCGATCACACGATCACGATCACACAATCACAATCACACAATCAAGGTCACACAATGACGATCACACCATCACCATCACACAATCACGACCACACAATCACGATCACACAATCACGTTCACACAATCACAAACACACAGTCGCGATCACTCGATCACGATCACACGATCACGATCACACGATCACGATCACACAATCACAATCACACAATCAAGGTCACACAATGACGATCACACCATCACAATCACACAATCACGACCACACAATCACGATCACACAATTACAATCACACAATCACAATATCACAATCGCAATCACACAATCACAATATCACAATCAGACAATCACACAATCACACAATCACGACCACACAATCACGCTCACGCAATCACGATCACACAATCACGATCACACTATCACGATCACACTATCACGATCACACAATCACAGACGCACAATCACAATCACACAATCACAATCACAATCACGATCACACAGTCATGATCACACCATCACGATCACACGATCACGATCAGACAATCACAATCACACAATCGTTATCACACAGTCACGATCACACAATCACCATTCCACATTCACCATCACACAATCACCATCACACAATCACCATCACACAATCACAGTCACACAATCACAATCACACAATCACAATCACAATCACGATCACACAGTCACGAACACACCATCACGATCACACAATCAAGGTCACACAATGACGATCACACAATCACCATCACACAATCACGATCACTCAATCACAATCACACAATCACAAACACACAGTCGCGATCACACGATCACGATCGCACGACCACGATCACACGATCACGATCACACAATCACAATCACACAATCAAGGTCACACAATGACGATCACACCATCACCATCACACAATCACGACCACACAATCACGATCACACAATCACGATCACACAATCACGTTCACACAATCACAAGCACACAGTCGCGATCACTCGATCACGATCACACGATCACGATCACACAATCACAATCACACAATCAAGGTCACACAATGACGATCACACCATCACCATCACACAATCACGACCACACAATCACGATCACACAATTACAATCACACAATCACAATATCACAATCGCAATCACACAATCACAATATCACAATCAGACAATCACACAATCACACAATCACACAATCACACAATCACGATCACACTATCACGATCACACAATCACGATCACACAATCACGTTCACACAATCACAAACACACAGTCGCGATCACTCGATCACGATCACACGATCACGATCACACAATCACAATCACACAATCAATGTCACACAATGACGATCACACCATCACCATCACACAATCACGACCACACAATCACGATCACACAATCACAATCACACAATCACAATATCACAATCGCAATCACACAATCACAATATCACAATCAGACAATCACACAATCACACAATCACACAATCACGATCACACTATCACGATCACACAATCACGATCACACAATCACGATCACACAATCACGATCACACAATCACGATCACACAATCACCATCACACAATCGCCATCACACAATCACAATCACACAATCAATTTCACACAATGACGATCACACAATCACCATCACACAATCACGACCACTCAATCACGATCACACAGTCACGATCACACAATCACGATCACACAATCACGTTCACACAATCACAAACACAGAGTCGCGATCACACGATCACGATCACACAACCACGATCACACAGTCACGATCACACAATCACGATCACACAGTCACGATCACACAATCAGAGTCACACAATCACAATCACACAACCACAATCACACAATCACACAGTCACAATCCCACAATCACGACCACACAGTCACGATCACACAATCACAATCATACAATCACAATCACACAATCACATTAACACAATCAGACAATCACACAGTCACACAATCACGATCACACAATCACGATCACACAGTCGCGATCACTCGATCACGATCACACAATCACGATCACACAATCACGATCACTCAATCACAATCACACAATCACAAACACACAGTCGCGATCGCACGATCACGATCACACGATCACGATCACACAATCACAATCACACAATCGTTATCACACAATCACGATCACACAATCACGATCACACAATCACAATCACACAATCACAATCACACAATCAAGGTCACACAATGACGATCACACAATCACCATCACACAATCACGATCACACAATCACAATCACACAATCACGATCACACAATCACGTTCACACAATCACAAACACACAGTCGCGATCACACGATCACGATCACACGATCACGATCACACGATCGCGATCACACGATCACGATCACACGATCACGATCACACAATCACGATCACACTATCACGATCAGACAACCACAGTCACACAATCCCAATCACACAATCACAATCACAATCACGATCACACAGTCACGATCACACCATCACGATCACACGATCACGATCACACGATCACGATCACACAATCACAATCACACAATCGTTATCACACAATCACGATCACACAATCACCATCCCACAATCACCATCACACAATCACCATCACACAATCACGATCACACAATCACGATCACACAATCACAATCACACAATCAAGGCCACACAATGACGATCACACAATCACCATCACACAATCTCGACCACACAATCACGATCACACAATCACGATCACACAATCACAAACACACAGTCGCGATCACACTATCACGATCACACAATCACAGTCACACAATCACAACCACACAATCACAATCACAATCACGATCACACAGTCACGAACACACCATCACGATCACACAATCAAGGTCACACAATGACGATCACACAATCACCATCACACAATCACGATCACTCAATCACAATCACACAATCACAAACACACAGTCGCGATCACACGATCACGATCACACAATCACAATCACACAATCACAAACACACAGTCGCGATCACACGATCACGATCACACAATCACAATCACACAATCAAGGCGACACAATGACGATCACACAATCACCATCACACAATCTCGACCACACAATCACGATCACAAAATCACGATCACACAATCACGATCACACAATTACAATCACACAATCACAATCACACAATCAAGGTCACACAATGACGATCACACAATCACCATCACACAATCTCGACCACACAATCACGATCACACAATCACGATCACACAATCACGATCACACAATCACGTTCACACAATCGCAAACACACAATCAAGGTCACACAATGACGATCACACAATCACCATCACACAATCTCGACCACACAATCACGATCACACAATCACGATCACACAATCACGTTCACACAATCGCAAACACACAGTCGCGATCACTCGATCACGATCACACAATCACGATCACACAGTCACTATCACACAATCACAATCACACAATCACAATATCACAATCGCAATCACACAATCACAATAACACATTCAGACAATCACACAATCACACAATCACACAATCACGATCACACAATCATGATCACACAATCACGATCACACAATCACGATCACACAATCACGATCACACAATCACAGTCACACAATCACAATCACACAATCACAATTACACAAACACGATCACACAATCACGATCACACAATCACGATCACACAATCACGATCACACAATCACACAATCACACAATCACAATCACACAGTCACAATCCCAAAATCACGATCACACAATCACGATCACACAGTTACGATCACACAATCACGATCACACAATCACATTCACACAATCACAATCACACAGTCACAATCACAATCACGATCACACAAACACGATCACACAATCACGATCACACAATCTCGACCACACAATCACGATCACACAAACACGATCACACAATCACTATCACACAATCACTATCACACAATCACGATCACACAATTACGATCATACAATCACAATCACGCAGTCACACTATCACAATCACAATCACAATCACAATCACAATCACACAATCACACAATCACAATCCCACAATCACAATCACACAATCACAGACACACAATCACAATCACACAATCACACAGTCACAATCCCACAATCACGATCACACAATCACGATCGCACAGTCACGATCACACGATCACGATCACACAATCACAATCACACAATCACAATCACACAATCACGATCACACAGTCGCCATCACACAATCACCATCACACAATCACGATCACACAATCACAATCACGCAATCAAGGTCACACAATGACGATCACACCATCACCATCACACAATCACGACCACACAATCACGATCACACAATTACAATCACACAATCACAATATCACAATCGCAATCACACAATCACAATATCACAATCAGACAATCACACAATCACAAAATCACACAATCACGATCACACTATCACGATCACACAATCACGATCACACAATCACGTCCACACAATCACAAACACACAGTCGCGATCACTCGATCACGATCACACGATCACGATCACACAATCACAATCACACAATCAATGTCACACAATGACGATCACACCATCACCATCACACAATCACGACCACACAATCACGATCACACAATCACAATCACACAATCACAATATCACAATCGCAATCACACAATCACAATATCACAATCAGACAATCACACAATCACACAATCACACAATCACGATCACACTATCACGATCACACAATCACGATCACACAATCACGATCACACAATCACGATCACACAATCACGATCACACAATCACCATCACACAATCACCATCACACAATCACAATCACACAATCAAGGTCACACAATGACGATCACACAATCACCATCACACAATCACGACCACTCAATCACGATCACACAATCACGATCACACAATCACGATCACACAATCACGTTCACACAATCACAAACACAGAGTCGCGATCACACGATCACGATCACACAACCACGATCACACAGTCACGATCACACAATCACGATCACACAGTCACGATCACACAATCAGAGTCACACAATCACAATCACACAATCACACAGTCACAATCCCACAATCACGACCACACAGTCACGATCACACAATCACAATCATACAATCACAATCACACAATCACATTAACACAATCAGACAATCCCACAGTCACACAATCACGATCACACAATCACGATCACACAATCACGATCACACAATCACGATCACACAATCACGATCACACAATCACAATCACACAATCACAATCACACAATCACAATCACACAACCAAAATCACACAATCACAATCACACAATCAAGGCCACACATTGACGATCACACAATCACCATCACACAATCTCGACCACACAATCACGATCACACAATCACGATCACACAATCACGTTCACACAATCGCAAACACACAGACGCGATCACTCGATCACGATCACACAATCACGATCACTCAATCGCAATCACACAATCACAAACACACAGTCGCGAGCACATGATCACGATCACAAGATCACGATCACACAATCACAATCACACAATCGTTATCACACAATCACGATCACACAATCACGATCACACAATCACAATCACACAATCACGTTCACACAATCACAAACACAGAGTCGCGATCACACGATCACGATCACACAACCACGATCACACAGTCACGATCACACAATCACGATCACACAGTCACGATCACACAATCAGAGTCACACAATCACAATCACACAACCACAATCACCCAATCACACAGTCACAATCCCACAATCACGACCACACAGTCACGATCACACAATCACAATCATACAATCACAATCACACAATCACATTAACACAATCAGACAATCACACAGTCACACAATCACGATCACACAATCACGATCATACAATCACGATCACACAATCACGATCACACAATCACAATCACACAATCACAATCACACAATCACAATCACACAATCAAAATCACACAATCACAATCACACAATCAAGGCCACACAATGACGATCACACAATCACCATCACACAATCTCGACCACACAATCACGATCACACAATCACGATCACACAATCACGTTCACACAATCGCAAACACACAGTCGCGATCACTCGATCACGATCACACAATCACGATCACACAATCACGATCACTCAGTCACAATCACACAATCACAAACACACAGTCGCGATCACACGATCACGATCACACGATCACGATCACACAATCACAATCACACAATCGTTATCACACAATCACGATCACACAACCACGATCACACAATCACAATCACACAATCACAATCACACAATCAAGGTCACACAATGACGATCACACAATCACCATCACACAATCACGATCACACAACCACGATCACACAATCACAATCACACAATCACAATCACACAATCAAGGTCACACAATGACGATCACACAATCACCATCCCACAATCACCATCACACAAGCACCATCACACAATCACGATCACACAATCACGATCACACAATCACGATCACACAATCACAATCACGCAATCACAATCCCACAATCACAATCACACAATCACAATCATACAATCACAATCACACAATCACAATCTCACAATCACAATCACACAATCACAATCACACAATCACAATCACACAATCACAATCACACAATCACAATCACAATCACACAATCACAATCACACAAACACAATCCCACAATCACAATCCCACAATCACAATCCCACAATCACAATCCCGCAATCACAATCCCACAATCACACAATCACACAGTCACAATCCCACAATCACGATCACACAATCACGATCACACAATCACAATCACACAATCACGCGCACACAATCACGATCACACAATCACCATCACACAATCACGATCACACAATCACGATCACACAATCACGATCGCACAATCAAGGCCACACAATGACGATCACACAATCACCATCACACAATCTCGACCACACAATCACGATCACACAATCACGATCACACAATCACGTTCACACAATCGCAAACACACAGTCGCGATCACTCGATCACGATCACACAATCACGATCACACAATCACGATCACACGATCACGATCACACAATCACAAACACACAATCGTTATCACACAATCACGATCACACAATCACGATCACACAATCACAATCACACAATCGTTATCACACAATCACGATCACACAATCACGATCACACAATCACAATCACACAATCACAATCACACAATCAAGGTCACACAATGACGATCACACAATCACCATCACACAATCACGATCACACAATCACGATCACACAATCACGATCACACAATCACGATCACACAATCACGATCACACAAACACGATCACACGATCACAATCACACAATCACAAACACACAGTCGCGATCACACGATCACGATCACACGATCGCGATCACACGATCACGATCACACGATCACGATCACACAATCACGATCACACTATCACGATCAGACAATCACAGTCACACAATCACAATCACACAATCACAATCACAATCACGATCACACAGTCACGATCACACCATCACGATCACACGATCACGATCACACAATCACAATCACACAATCGTTATCACACAATCACGATCACACAATCACCATCCCACAATCACAATCACACAATCACCATCACACAATCACGATCACACAATCACGATCACACAATCACAATCACACAATCAAGGCCACACAACGACGATCACACAATCACCATCACACAATCTCGACCACACAATCACGATCACACAATCACGATCACACAATCACGTTCACACAATCACAAACACACAGTCGCGATCACTCGATCACAATCACACAATCACGATCACACAATCACGATCACACAATCACGATCACACAATCACTATCACACAATCACAATCACACAATCAAGGTCACACAATGACGATCACACAATCACCATCACACAACCACGACCACACAATCACGATCACACAATCACGCTCACGCAATCACGATCACACAATCACGACCACACAATCACGATCACACAATCACGATCACACAATCACAAACACACAGTCGCGATCACGCTATCACGATCACACAATCACAGTCACACAATCACAATCACACAATCACGATCACACAATCACAAACACACAGTCGCGATCACGCTATCACGATCACACAATCACAGTCACACAATCACAATCACACAATCACAATCACAATCACGATCACACAGTCACGAACACACCATCACGATCACACAATCAAGGTCACACAATGACGATCACACAATCACCATCACACAATCACGATCACTCAATCACAATCACACAATCACAAACACACAGTCGCGATCACACGATCACGATCGCACGACCACGATCACACGATCACGATCACACAATCACAATCACACAATCAAGGCCACACAATGACGATCACACAATCACCATCACACAATCTCGACCACACAATCACGATCACACAATCACGATCACACAATCACGTTCACACAATCACAAACACACAGTCGCGATCACTCGATCACGATCACACAATCACGATCACACAGTCACGATCACACAATCACAATCGCACAATCACGATCACACAATCACGATCACACAATCACGATCACACAATCACGATCACACAATCACCATCACAAAATCACGATCACACAATCACGATCACACAATCACCATCACACAATCACAATCACACAATCAAGGTCACACAATGACGATCACACAATCACCATCACACAACCACGACCACACAATCACGCTCACGCAATCACGATCACACAATCACGACCACACAATCACGATCACACAATCACGATCACACAATCACGATCACACAATCTCGACCACACAATCACGATCACACAAACACGATCACACAATCACTATCACACAATCACTATCACACAATCACGATCACACAATTACGATCACACAATCACAATCACGCAGTCACACTATCACAATCACAATCACAATCACAATCACAATCACACAATCACACAATCACAATCCCACAATCACAATCACACAATCACAGACACACAATCACAATCACACAATCACACAGTCACAATCCCACAATCACGATCACACAATCACGATCGCACAGTCACGATCACACGATCACGATCACACAATCACAATCACACAATCACAATCACACAATCACGATCACACAGTCACCATCACACAATCACCATCACACAATCACGATCACACAATCACAATCACACAATCAAGGTCACACAATGACGATCACACCATCACCATCACACAATCACGACCACACAATCACGATCACACAATTACAATCACACAATCACAATATCACAATCGCAATCACACAATCACAATATCACAATCAGACAATCACACAATCACACAATCACACAATCACGATCACACTATCACGATCACACAATCACGATCACACAATCACGTTCACACAATCACAAACACACAGTCGCGATCACTCGATCACGATCACACGATCACGATCACACAATCACAATCACACAATCAATGTCACACAATGACGATCACACCATCACCATCACACAATCACGACCACACAATCACGATCACACAATCACACAATCACAATATCACAATCGCAATCACACAATCACAATATCACAATCAGACAATCACACAATCACACAATCACACAATCACGATCACACTATCACGATCACACAATCACGATCACACAATCACGATCACACAATCACGTTCACACAATCACGATCACACAATCACCATCACACAATCACCATCACACAATCACAATCACACAAACAAGGTCACACAATGACGATCACACAATCACCATCACACAATCACGACCACTCAATCACGATCACACAATCACGATCACACAATCACGATCACACAATCACGTTCACACAATCACAAACACAGAGTCGCGATCACACGATCACGATCACACAACCACGATCACACAGTCACGATCACACAATCACAATCACACAGTCACGATCACACAATCAGAGTCACACAATCACAATCACACAACCACAATCACACAATCACACAGTCACAATCCCACAATCACGACCACACTGTCACGATCACACAATCACAATCATACAATCACAATCACACAATCACATTAACACAATCAGACAATCACACAGTCACACATTCACGATCACACAATCACGATCACACAATCACGATCACACAATCACGATCACACAATCACGATCACACAATCACAATCACACAATCAAAATCACACAATCACAATCACACAATCACAATCACACAACCAAAATCACACAATCACAATGACACAATCAAGGCCACACAATGACGATCACACAATCACCATCACACAATCTCAACCACACAATCACGATCACACAATCACGATCACACAATCACGATCACACAATCACGTTCACACAATCGCAAACACACAGACGCGATCACTCGATCACGATCACACAATCACGATCACACAATCACGATCACTCAATCACAATCACACAATCACAAACACACAGTCGCGATCACACGATCACGATCACACGATCACGATCACACAATCACAATCACACAATCGTTATCACACAATCACGATCACACAATCACAATCACACAATCACGTTCACACAATCACAAACACAGAGTCGCGATCACACGATCACGATCACACAACCACGATCACACAGTCACGATCACACAATCACGATCACACAGTCACGATCACACAATCAGAGTCACACAATCACAATCACACAACCACAATCACACAATCACACAGTCACAATCCCACAATCACGACCACACAGTCACGATCACACAATCACAATCATACAATCACAATCACACAATCACATTAACACAATCAGACAATCACACAGTCACACAATCACGATCACACAATCACGATCACACAATCACGATCACACAATCACGATCACACAATCACCATCACACAATCACAATCACACAATCACAATCACACAATCAAAATCACACAATCACAATCACACAATCAAGGCCACACAATGACGATCACACAATCACCATCACACAATCTCGACCACACAATCACGATCACACAATCACGTTCACACAATCGCAAACACACAGTCGCGATCACTCGATCACGATCACACAATCACGATCACACAATCACGATCACTCAGTCACAATCACACAATCACAAACACACAGTCGCGATCACACGATCACGATCACACGATCACGATCACACAATCACAATCACACAATCGTTATCACACAATCACGATCACACAACCACGATCACACAATGACGATCACACAATCACCATCACACAATCACGATCACACAACCACGATCACACAATCACAATCACACAATCACAATCACACAATCAAGGTCACACAATGACGATCACACAATCACCATCACACAATCACGACCACTCAATCACGATCACACAATCACGATCACACAATCACGATCACACAATCACGTTCACACAATCACAAACACAGAGTCGCGATCACACGATCACGATCACACAACCACGATCACACAGTCACGATCACACAATCACGATCACACAGTCACGATCACACAATCAGAGTCACACAATCACAATCACACAATCACAATCACACAATCAAGGTCACACAATGACGATCACACAATCACCATCACACAATCACGATCACACAATCACAATCACACAATCACGATCACACAATCACGATCACACAATCACGATCACACAAACACGATCACACGATCACAATCACACAATCACAAACACACAGTCGCGATCACACGATCACGATCACACGATCACGATCACACGATCGCGATCACACGATCACGATCACACGATCACGATCACACAATCACGATCACACTATCACGATCAGACAATCACAGTCACACAATCACAATCACACAATCACAATCACAATCACGATCACACAGTCACGATCACACCATCACGATCACACGATCACGATCACACAATCACAATCACACAATCGTTATCACACAATCACGATCACACAATCACCATCACACAATCACAATCACACAATCAAGGTCACACAATGACGATCACACAATCACCATCACACAACCACGACCACACAATCACGATCACACAATCACGCTCACGCAATCACGATCACACAATCACGACCACACAATCACGATCACACAATCACGATCACACAATCACAAACACACAGTCGCGATCACACTATCACGATCACACAATCACAGTCACACAATCACAATCACACAATCACAATCACAATCACGATCACACGGTCACGAACACACCATCACGATCACACAATCAAGGTCACACAATGACGATCACACAATCAAAATCACACAATCACGATCACTCAATCACAATCACAATCACACAATCACAAACACACAGTCGCGATCACACGATCACGATCGCACGACCACGATCACACGATCACGATCACACAATCACAATCACACAATCAAGGCCACACCATGACGATCACACAATCACCATCACACAATCTCGACCACACAATCACGATCACACAATCACGATCACACAATCACGTTCACACAATCACAAACACACAGTCGCGATCACTCGATCACGATCACACAATCACGATCACACAGTCACGATCACACAATCACAATCGCACAATCACGATCACACAATCACGATCACACAATCACGATCACACAATCACGATCACACAATCACCATCACAAAATCACGATCACACAATCACGATCACACAATCACCATCACACAATCACAATCACACAATCAAGGTCACACAATGACGATCACACAATCACCATCACACAACCACGACCACACAATCACGACCACACAATCACGCTCACGCAATCACGATCACACAATCACGACCACACAATCACGATCACACAATCACGATCACACAATCACGATCACACAATCACAAACACACAGTCGCGATCACACGATCACGATCACACAATCACAATCACACAATCAAGGTCACACAATGACGATCACACCATCACCATCACACAATCACGATCACTCAATCACAATCACAATCACACAATCACAAACACACAGTCGCGATCACACGATCACGATCGCACGACCACGATCACACGATCACGATCACACAATCACAATCACACAATCAAGGCCACACAATGACGATCACACAATCACCATCACACAATCTCGACCACACAATCACGATCACACAATCACGATCACACAATCACGTTCACACAATCACAAGCACACAGTCGCGATCACTCGATCACGATCACACAATCACGATCACACAGTCACGATCACACAATCCCAATCGCACAATCACGATCACACAATCACGATCACACAATCACGATCACACAATCACCATCACAAAATCACGATCACACAATCACGATCACACAATCACCATCACACAATCACAATCACACAATCAAGGTCACACAATGACGATCACACAATCACCATCACACAACCACGACCACACAATCACGACCACACAATCACGCTCACGCAATCACGATCACACAATCACGACCACACAATCACGATCACACAATCACGATCACACAATCACGATCACACAATCACAAACACACAGTCGCGATCACACTATCACGATCACACAATCACAGTCACACAATCACAATCACACAATCACAATCACAATCACGATCACACAGTCACGAACACACCATCACGATCACACAATCAAGGTCACACAATGACGATCACACAATCACCATCACACAATCACGATCAGACAATCACAAATCACACAATCACGATCACACAATCACGATCACACAATCACAATCACACAATCACAAACACACAGTCGCGATCACACGATCACGATCACACAATCACAATCACACAATCAAGGTCACACAATGACGATCACACCATCACCATCACACAATCACGACCACACAATCACGATCACACAATCACAAACACACAGTCGCGATCACTCGATCACGATCACACGATCACGATCACACAATCACAATCACACAATCAAGGTCACACAATGACGATCACACCATCACAATCACACAATCACGACCACACAATCACGATCACACAGTTACAATCACACAATCACAATATCACAATCGCAATCACACAATCACAATATCACAATCAGACAATCACACAATCACACAATCACGATCACACTATCACGATCACACAATCACGATCACACAATCACGTTCACACAATCACAAACACACAGTCGCGATCACTCGATCACGATCACACGATCACGATCACACAATCACAATCACACAATCAAGGTCACACAATGACGATCACACCATCACCATCACACAATCACGACCACACAATCACGATCACACAATCACAATCACACAATCACAATATCACAATCGCAATCACACAATCACAATATCACAATCAGACAATCACACAATCACACAATCACACAATCACGATCACACAATCACGATCACACAATCACGATCACACAATCACGATCACACTATCACGATCACACTATCACGATCACACAATCACAGTCACACAATCACAATCACACAATCACAATCACAATCACAATCACAATCACGATCACACAGTCATGATCACACCATCACGATCACACGATCACGATCAGACAATCACAATCACACAATCGTTATCACACAATCACGATCACACAATCACCATCCCACAATCACCATCACACAATCACCATCACACAATCACCATCACACAATCACGATCACACAATCACAATCTCACAATCACAATCACACAATCACAATCACACAATCACAATCACACAATCACAATCACACAATCACAATTACACAATCACAATCACACAATCACAATCCCACAATCACAATCCCACAATCACAATCCCACAATCACAATCCCACAATCACAATCCCACAATCACACAATCACACAGTCACAATCCCACAATCACGATCACACAATCACGATCACACAATCACGATCACACAATCACAATCACACAATCACAATCACACAATCACACTGTCACAATCCCACAATCACGATCACATAATCACGATCACACAGTCACGATCACACGATCACGATCACACAATCAAGGTCACACAATGACGATCACACCATCACCATCACACAATCACGACCACACAATCACGATCACACAATCACGATCACACAATCACGTTCACACAATCACAAACACACAGTCGCGGTCACTCGATCACGATCACACGGTCACGATCACACAATCACAATCACACAATCAAGGTCAGACAATGACGATCACACCATCACCATCACACAATCACGACCACACAATCACGACCACACAATCACGATCACACAATCACAATCCCACAATCACAATCCCACAATCACAATCCCACAATCACAATCCCACAATCACAATCCCACAATCACACAATCACACAGTCACGATCACACAATCACAAACACACAGTCGCGATCACACGATCACGATCACACGATCACGATCACACAATCACGATCACACAAACACGATCACACAATCACGATCACACAATCACGATCACACAATCACGATCACACAATCACGATCACACAATCACCATCACACAATCACCATCACACAATCACAATCACACAATCAAGGTCACACAATGACGATCACACAATCACCATCACACAATCACGACCACTCAATCACGATCACACAATCACGATCACACAATCACGATCACACAATCACGTTCACACAATCACAAACACAGAGTCGCGATCACACGATCACGATCACACAACCACGATCACACAGTCACGATCACACAATCACGATCACACAGTCACGATCACACAATCAGAGTCACACAATCACAATCACACAATCACACAGTCACAATCCCACAATCACGACCACACAGTCACGATCACACAATCACAATCATACAATCACAATCACACAATCACATTAACACAATCAGACAATCACACAGTCACACAATCACGATCACACAATCACGATCACACAATCACGATCACACAATCACGATCACACAATCACGATCACACAATCACGATCACACAATCACAATCACACAATCACAATCACACAATCACAATCACACAACCAAAATCACACAATCACAATCACACAATCAAGGCCACACAATGACGATCACACAATCACCATCACACAATCTCGACCACACAATCACGATCACACAATCACGATCACACAATCACGTTCACACAATCGCAAACACACAGACGCGATCACTCGATCACGATCACACAATCACGATCACTCAATCGCAATCACACAATCACAAACACACAGTCGCGAGCACACGATCACGATCACAAGATCACGATCACACAATCACAATCACACAATCGTTATCACACAATCACGATCACACAATCACGATCACACAATCACAATCACACAATCACGTTCACACAATCACAAACACAGAGTCGCGATCACAATCACACAATCACAATCACACAAACACAATCCCACAATCACAATCCCACAATCACAATCCCACAATCACAATCCCGCAATCACAATCCCACAATCACACAATCACACAGTCACAATCCCACAATCACGATCACACAATCACGATCACACAATCACAATCACACAATCACGCGCACACAATCACGATCACACAATCACCATCACACAATCACGATCACACAATCACGATCACACAATCACGATCGCACAATCAAGGCCACACAATGACGATCACACAATCACCATCACACAATCTCGACCACACAATCACGATCACACAATCACGATCACACAATCACGTTCACACAATCGCAAACACACAGTCGCGATCACTCGATCACGATCACACAATCACGATCACACAATCACGATCACACGATCACGATCACACAATCACAAACACACAATCGTTATCACACAATCACGATCACACAATCACGATCACACAATCACAATCACACAATCGTTATCACACAATCACGATCACACAATCACGATCACACAATCACAATCACACAATCACAATCACACAATCAAGGTCACACAATGACGATCACACAATCACCATCACACAATCACGATCACACAATCACGATCACACAATCACGATCACACAATCACGATCACACAATCACGATCACACAAACACGATCACACGATCACAATCACACAATCACAAACACACAGTCGCGATCACACGATCACGATCACACGATCGCGATCACACGATCACGATCACACGATCACGATCACACAATCACGATCACACTATCACGATCAGACAATCACAGTCACACAATCACAATCACACAATCACAATCACAATCACGATCACACAGTCACGATCACACCATCACGATCACACGATCACGATCACACAATCACAATCACACAATCGTTATCACACAATCACGATCACACAATCACCATCCCACAATCACAATCACACAATCACCATCACACAATCACGATCACACAATCACGATCACACAATCACAATCACACAATCAAGGCCACACAACGACGATCACACAATCACCATCACACAATCTCGACCACACAATCACGATCACACAATCACGATCACACAATCACGTTCACACAATCACAAACACACAGTCGCGATCACTCGATCACAATCACACAATCACGATCACACAATCACGATCACACAATCACTATCACACAATCACAATCACACAATCAAGTTCACACAATGACGATCACACAATCACCATCACACAACCACGACCACACAATCACGATCACACAATCACGCTCACGCAATCACGATCACACAATCACGACCACACAATCACGATCACACAATCACGATCACACAATCACAAACACACAGTCGCGATCACGCTATCACGATCACACAATCACAGTCACACAATCACAATCACACAATCACAATCACAATCACGATCACACAGTCACGAACACACCATCACGATCACACAATCAAGGTCACACAATGACGATCACACAATCACCATCACACAATCACGATCACTCAATCACAATCACACAATCACAAACACACAGTCGCGATCACACGATCACGATCGCACGACCACGATCACACGATCACGATCACACAATCACAATCACACAATCAAGGCCACACAATGACGATCACACAATCACCATCACACAATCTCGACCACACAATCACGATCACACAATCACGATCACACAATCACGTTCACACAATCACAAACACACAGTCGCGATCACTCGATCACGATCACACAATCACGATCACACAGTCACGATCACACAATCACAATCGCACAATCACGATCACACAATCACGATCACACAATCACGATCACACAATCACGATCACACAATCACCATCACAAAATCACGATCACACAATCACGATCACACAATCACCATCACACAATCACAATCACACAATCAAGGTCACACAATGACGATCACACAATCACCATCACACAACCACGACCACACAATCACGCTCACGCAATCACGATCACACAATCACGACCACACAATCACGATCACACAATCACGATCACACAATCACGATCACACAATCTCGACCACACAATCACGATCACACAAACACGATCACACAATCACTATCACACAATCACTATCACACAATCACGATCACACAATTACGATCACACAATCACAATCACGCAGTCACACTATCACAATCACAATCACAATCACAATCACAATCACACAATCACACAATCACAATCCCACAATCACAATCACACAATCAAGGTCACACAATGACGATCACACCATCACCATCACACAATCACGACCACACAATCACGATCACACAATTACAATCACACAATCACAATATCACAATCGCAATCACACAATCACAATATCACAATCAGACAATCACACAATCACACAATCACACAATCACGATCACACTATCACGATCACACAATCACGATCACACAATCACGTTCACACAATCACAAACACACAGTCGCGATCACTCGATCACGATCACACGATCACGATCACACAATCACAATCACACAATCAATGTCACACAATGACGATCACACCATCACCATCACACAATCACGACCACACAATCACGATCACACAATCACAATCACACAATCACAATATCACAATCGCAATCACACAATCACAATATCACAATCAGACAATCACACAATCACACAATCACACAATCACGATCACACTATCACGATCACACCATCACGATCACACAATCAAGGTCACACAATGACGATCACACAATCACCATCACACAATCACGATCACTCAATCACAATCACACAATCACAAACACACAGTCGCGATCACACGATCACGATCGCACGACCACGATCACACGATCACGATCACACAATCACAATCACACAATCAAGGCCACACAATGACGATCACACAATCACCATCACACAATCTCGACCACACAATCACGATCACACAATCACGATCACACAATCACGTTCACACAATCACAAACACACAGTCGCGATCACTCGATCACGATCACAAAATCACGATCACACAGTCACGATCACACAATCACAATCGCACAATCACGATCACACAATCACGATCACACAATCACGATCACACAATCACGATCACACAATCACCATCACAAAATCACGATCACACAATCACGATCACACAATCACCATCACACAATCACAATCACACAATCAAGGTCACACAATGACGATCACACAATCACCATCACACAACCACGACCACACAATCACGCTCACGCAATCACGATCACACAATCACGACCACACAATCACGATCACACAATCACGATCACACAATCACGATCACACAATCTCGACCACACAATCACGATCACACAAACACGATCACACAATCACTATCACACAATCACTATCACACAATCACGATCACACAATTACGATCACACAATCACAATCACGCAGTCACACTATCACAATCACAATCACAATCACAATCACAATCACACAATCACACAATCACAATCCCACAATCACAATCACACAATCACAGACACACAATCACAATCACACAATCACACAGTCACAATCCCACAATCACGATCACACAATCACGATCGCACAGTCACGATCACACGATCACGATCACACAATCACAATCACACAATCACAATCACACAATCACGATCACACAGTCACCATCACACAATCACCATCACACAATCACGATCACACAATCACAATCACACAATCAAGGTCACACAATGACGATCACACCATCACCATCACACAATCACGACCACACAATCACGATCACACAATTACAATCACACAATCACAATATCACAATCGCAATCACACAATCACAATATCACAATCAGACAATCACACAATCACACAATCACACAATCACGATCACACTATCACGATCACACAATCACGATCACACAATCACGTTCACACAATCACAAACACACAGTCGCGATCACTCGATCACGATCACACGATCACGATCACACGATCACGATCACACAATCACAATCACACAATCAATGTCACACAATGACGATCACACCATCACCATCACACAATCACGACCACACAATCACGATCACACAATCACAATCACACAATCACAATATCACAATCGCAATCACACAATCACAATATCACAATCAGACAATCACACAATCACACAATCACACAATCACGATCACACTATCACGATCACACAATCACGATCACACAATCACGATCACACAATCACCATCACACAATCACCATCACACAATCACAATCACACAATCACAATCACACAATCAAAATCACACAATCACAATCACACAATCAAGGCCACACAATGACGATCACACAATCACCATCACACAATCTCGACCACACAATCACGATCACACAATCACGTTCACACAATCGCAAACACACAGTCGCGATCACTCGATCACGATCACACAATCACGATCACACAATCACGATCACTCAGTCACAATCACACAATCACAAACACACAGTCGCGATCACACGATCACGATCACACGATCACGATCACACAATCACAATCACACAATCGTTATCACACAATCACGATCACACAACCACGATCACACAATGACGATCACACAATCACCATCACACAATCACGATCACACAACCACGATCACACAATCACAATCACACAATCACAATCACACAATCAAGGTCACACAATGACGATCACACAATCACCATCACACAATCACGACCACTCAATCACGATCACACAATCACGATCACACAATCACGATCACACAATCACGTTCACACAATCACAAACACAGAGTCGCGATCACACGATCACGATCACACAACCACGATCACACAGTCACGATCACACAATCACGATCACACAGTCACGATCACACAATCAGAGTCACACAATCACAATCACACAATCACAATCACACAATCAAGGTCACACAATGACGATCACACAATCACCATCACACAATCACGATCACACAATCACAATCACACAATCACGATCACACAATCACGATCACACAATCACGATCACACAAACACGATCACACGATCACAATCACACAATCACAAACACACAGTCGCGATCACACGATCACGATCACACGATCACGATCACACGATCGCGATCACACGATCACGATCACACGATCACGATCACACAATCACGATCACACTATCACGATCAGACAATCACAGTCACACAATCACAATCACACAATCACAATCACAATCACGATCACACAGTCACGATCACACCATCACGATCACACGATCACGATCACACAATCACAATCACACAATCGTTATCACACAATCACGATCACACAATCACCATCACACAATCACAATCACACAATCAAGGTCACACAATGACGATCACACAATCACCATCACACAACCACGACCACACAATCACGATCACACAATCACGCTCACGCAATCACGATCACACAATCACGACCACACAATCACGATCACACAATCACGATCACACAATCACAAACACACAGTCGCGATCACACTATCACGATCACACAATCACAGTCACACAATCACAATCACACAATCACAATCACAATCACGATCACACGGTCACGAACACACCATCACGATCACACAATCAAGGTCACACAATGACGATCACACAATCAAAATCACACAATCACGATCACTCAATCACAATCACAATCACACAATCACAAACACACAGTCGCGATCACACGATCACGATCGCACGACCACGATCACACGATCACGATCACACAATCACAATCACACAATCAAGGCCACACCATGACGATCACACAATCACCATCACACAATCTCGACCACAAAATCACGATCACACAATCACGATCACACAATCACGTTCACACAATCACAAACACACAGTCACGATCACTCGATCACGATCACACAATCACGATCACACAGTCACGATCACACAATCACAATCGCACAATCACGATCACACAATCACGATCACACAATCACGATCACACAATCACGATCACACAATCACCATCACAAAATCACGATCACACAATCACGATCACACAATCACCATCACACAATCACAATCACACAATCAAGGTCACACAATGACGATCACACAATCACCATCACACAACCACGACCACACAATCACGACCACACAATCACGCTCACGCAATCACGATCACACAATCACGACCACACAATCACGATCACACAATCACGATCACACAATCACGATCACACAATCACAAACACACAGTCGCGATCACACGATCACGATCACACAATCACAATCACACAATCAAGGTCACACAATGACGATCACACCATCACCATCACACAATCACGATCACTCAATCACAATCACAATCACACAATCACAAACACACAGTCGCGATCACACGATCACGATCGCACGACCACGATCACACGATCACGATCACACAATCACAATCACACAATCAAGGCCACACAATGACGATCACACAATCACCATCACACAATCTCGACCACACAATCACGATCACACAATCACGATCACACAATCACGTTCACACAATCACAAGCACACAGTCGCGATCACTCGATCACGATCACACAATCACGATCACACAGTCACGATCACACAATCACAATCGCACAATCACGATCACACAATCACGATCACACAATCACGATCACACAATCACCATCACAAAATCACGATCACACAATCACGATCACACAATCACCATCACACAATCACAATCACACAATCAAGGTCACACAATGACGATCACACAATCACCATCACACAACCACGACCACACAATCACGACCACACAATCACGCTCACGCAATCACGATCACACAATCACGACCACACAATCACGATCACACAATCACGATCACACAATCACGATCACACAATCACAAACACACAGTCGCGATCACACTATCACGATCACACAATCACAGTCACACAATCACAATCACACAATCACAATCACAATCACGATCCTACAGTCACGAACACACCATCACGATCACACAATCAAGGTCACACAATGACGATCACACAATCACCATCACACAATCACGATCAGACAATCACAAATCACACAATCACGATCACACAATCACGATCACACAATCACAATCGCACAATCACAAACACACAGTCGCGATCACACGATCACGATCACACAATCACAATCACACAATCAAGGTCACACAATGACGATCACACCATCACCATCACACAATCACGACCACACAATCACGATCACACAATCACAAACACACAGTCGCGATCACTCGATCACGATCACACGATCACGATCACACAATCACAATCACACAATCAAGGTCACACAATGACGATCACACCATCACAATCACACAATCACGACCACACAATCACGATCACACAGTTACAATCACACAATCACAATATCACAATCGCAATCACACAATCACAATATCACAATCAGACAATCACACAATCACACAATCACGATCACACTATCACGATCACACAATCACGATCACACAATCACGTTCACACAATCACAAACACACAGTCGCGATCACTCGATCACGATCACACGATCACGATCACACAATCACAATCACACAATCAAGGTCACACAATGACGATCACACCATCACCATCACACAATCACGACCACACAATCACGATCACACAATCACAATCACACAATCACAATATCACAATCGCAATCACACAATCACAATATCACAATCAGACAATCACACAATCACACAATCACACAATCACGATCACACAATAACGATCACACAATCACGATCACACAATCACGATCACACTATCACGATCACACTATCACGATCACACAATCACAGTCACACAATCACAATCACACAATCACAATCACAATCACAATCACAATCACGATCACACAGTCATGATCACACCATCACGATCACACGATCACGATCAGACAATCACAATCACACAATCGTTATCACACAATCACGATCACACAATCACCATCCCACAATCACCATCACACAATCACCATCACACAATCACCATCACACAATCACGATCACACAATCACAATCTCACAATCACAATCACACAATCACAATCACACAATCACAATCACACAATCACAATCACACAATCACAATTACACAATCACAATCACACAATCACAATCCCACAATCACAATCCCACAATCACAATCCCACAATCACAATCCCACAATCACAATCCCACAATCACACAATCACACAGTCACAATCCCACAATCACGATCACACAATCACGATCACACAATCACGATCACACAATCACAATCACACAATCACAATCACACAATCACACTGTCACAATCCCACAATCACGATCACATAATCACGATCACACAGTCACGATCACACGATCACGATCACACAATCAAGGTCACACAATGACGATCACACCATCACCATCACACAATCACGACCACACAATCACGATCACACAATCACGATCACACAATCACGTTCACACAATCACAAACACACAGTCGCGGTCACTCGATCACGATCACACGATCACGATCACACAATCACAATCACACAATCACGATCACACAATCACGATCACACAATCACGATCACACAATCACGTTCACACAATCACAAGCACACAGTCGCGATCACTCGATCACGATCACACAATCACGATCACACAGTCACGATCACACAATCACAAACACACAGTCGCGATCACTCGATCACGATCACACGATCACGATCACACAATCACAATCACACAATCAAGGTCACACAATGACGATCACACAATCACAATCGCACAATCACGATCACACAATCACGATCACACAATCACGATCACACAATCACGATCACACAATCACCATCACAAAATCACGATCACACAATCACGATCACACAATCACCATCACACAATCACAATCACACAATCAAGGTCACACAATGACGATCACACAATCACCATCACACAACCACGACCACACAATCACGACCACACAATCACGCTCACGCAATCACGATCACACAATCACGACCACACAATCACGATCACACAATCACGATCACACAATCACGATCACACAATCACAAACACACAGTCGCGATCACACGATCACGATCACACAATCA
Source organism: Megachile rotundata (assembly GCF_050947335.1). Classification (NCBI taxonomy): domain Eukaryota; kingdom Metazoa; phylum Arthropoda; class Insecta; order Hymenoptera; family Megachilidae; genus Megachile; species Megachile rotundata. Next base: position 2,366,403 of record NC_134993.1, read on the forward strand.
CAATCACACAAGCAAGGTCACACAATGACGATCACACCATCACCATCACACAATCACGATCACTCAATCACAATCACAATCACACAATCACAAACACACAGTCGCGATCACACGATCACGATCGCACGACCACGATCACACGATCACGATCACACAATCACAATCACACAATCAAGGCCACACAATGACGATCACACAATCACCATCACACAATCTCGACCACACAATCACGATCACACAATCACGATCACACAATCACGTTCACACAATCACAAGCACACAGTCGCGATCACTCGATCACGATCACACAATCACGATCACACAGTCACGATCACACAATCACAATCGCACAATCACGATCACACAATCACGATCACACAATCACGATCACACAATCACCATCACAAAATCACGATCACACAATCACGATCACACAATCACCATCACACAATCACAATCACACAATCAAGGTCACACAATGACGATCACACAATCACCATCACACAACCACGACCACACAATCACGACCACACAATCACGCTCACGCAATCACGATCACACAATCACGACCACACAATCACGATCACACAATCACGATCACACAATCACGATCACACAATCACAAACACACAGTCGCGATCACACTATCACGATCACACAATCACAGTCACACAATCACAATCACACAATCACAATCACAATCACGATCACACAGTCACGAACACACCATCACGATCACACAATCAAGGTCACACAATGACGATCACACAATCACCATCACACAATCACGATCAGACAATCACAAATCACACAATCACGATCACACAATCACGATCACACAATCACAATCGCACAATCACAAACACACAGTCGCGATCACACGATCACGATCACACAATCACAATCACACAATCAAGGTCACACAATGACGATCACACCATCACCATCACACAATCACGACCACACAATCACGATCACACAATCACAAACACACAGTCGCGATCACTCGATCACGATCACACGATCACGATCACACAATCACAATCACACAATCAAGGTCACACAATGACGATCACACCATCACAATCACACAATCACGACCACACAATCACGATCACACAGTTACAATCACACAATCACAATATCACAATCGCAATCACACAATCACAATATCACAATCAGACAATCACACAATCACACAATCACGATCACACTATCACGATCACACAATCACGATCACACAATCACGTTCACACAATCACAAACACACAGTCGCGATCACTCGATCACGATCACACGATCACGATCACACAATCACAATCACACAATCAAGGTCACACAATGACGATCACACCATCACCATCACACAATTACGACCACACAATCACGATCACACAATCACAATCACACAATCACAATATCACAATCGCAATCACACAATCACAATATCACAATCAGACAATCACACAATCACACAATCACACAATCACGATCACACAATAACGATCACACAATCACGATCACACAATCACGATCACACTATCACGATCACACTATCACGATCACACAATCACAGTCACACAATCACAATCACACAATCACAATCACAATCACAATCACAATCACGATCACACAGTCATGATCACACCATCACGATCACACGATCACGATCAGACAATCACAATCACACAATCGTTATCACACAATCACGATCACACAATCACCATCCCACAATCACCATCACACAATCACCATCACACAATCACCATCACACAATCACGATCACACAATCACAATCTCACAATCACAATCACACAATCACAATCACACAATCACAATCACACAATCACAATCACACAATCACAATTACACAATCACAATCACACAATCACAATCCCACAATCACAATCCCACAATCACAATCCCACAATCACAATCCCACAATCACAATCCCACAATCACACAATCACACAGTCACAATCCCACAATCACGATCACACAATCACGATCACACAATCACGATCACACAATCACAATCACACAATCACAATCACACAATCACACTGTCACAATCCCACAATCACGATCACATAATCACGATCACACAGTCACGATCACACGATCACGATCACACAATCAAGGTCACACAATGACGATCACACCATCACCATCACACAATCACGACCACACAATCACGATCACACAATCACGATCACACAATCACGTTCACACAATCACAAACACACAGTCGCGGTCACTCGATCACGATCACACGATCACGATCACACAATCACAATCACACAATCAAGGTCAGACAATGACGATCACACCATCACCATCACACAATCACGACCACACAATCACGACCACACAATCACGATCACACAATCACAATCCCACAATCACAATCCCACAATCACAATCCCACAATCACAATCCCACAATCACAATCCCACAATCACACAATCACACAGTCACGATCACACAATCACAAACACACAGTCGCGATCACACGATCACGATCACACGATCACGCTCACACAATCACAATCACACAATCGTTATCACACAATCACGATCACACAATCACGATCACACAATCACAATCACACAATCACAATCACACAATCAAGGTCACACAATGACGATCACACAATCACCATCACACAATCACGATCACACAATCACAATCACACAATCACGATCACACAATCACGATCACACAATCACGATCACACAAACACGATCACACGATCACAATCACACAGTCACAAACACACAGTCGCGATCACACGATCACGATAACACGATCACGATCACACGATCGCGATCACACGATCACGATCACACGATCACGATCACACAATCACAATCACACAATCAAGGTCACACAATGACGATCACACCATCACCATCACACAATCACGACCACACAATCACGATCACACAATCACGATCACACAGTCACCATCACACAATCACCATCACACAATCACGATCACACAATCAAGGTCACACAATGATGATCACACAACCACAATCACACAATCGCACAGTCACAATCCCACAATCACGACCACACAGTCACGATCACACAATCACAATCATACAATCACAATCACACAATCACATTAACACAATCAGACAATCACACAGTCACACAATCACGATCACACAATCACGATCACACAATCACGATCACACAATCACGATCACACAATCACGATCACACAATCACGATCACACAATCACGATCACACAATCACAATCACACAATCACAATCACACAATCACAATCACACAATCAAAATCACACAATCACAATCACACAATCAAGGCCACACAATGACGATCACACAATCACCGTCACACAATCACGATCACACAATCACGATCACACAATCACGTTCACACAATCACAAACACACAGTCGCGATCACTCGATCACGATCACACGATCACGATCACACAATCACAATCACACAATCAAGGTCAGACAATGACGATCACACCATCACCATCACACAATCACGACCACACAATCACGACCACACAATCACGATCACACAATCACAATCCCACAATCACAATCCCACAATCACAATCCCACAATCACAATCCCACAATCACAATCCCACAATCACACAATCACACAGTCACGATCACACAATCACAAACACACAGTCGCGATCACACGATCACGATCACACGATCACGATCACACAATCACAATCACACAATCGTTATCACACAATCACGATCACACAATCACGATCACACAATCACAATCACACAATCACAATCACACAATCAAGGTCACACAATGACGATCACACAATCACCATCACACAATCACGATCACACAATCACAATCACACAATCACGATCACACAATCACGATCACACAATCACGATCACACAAACACGATCACACGATCACAATCACACAGTCACAAACACACAGTCGCGATCACACGATCACGATCACACGATCACGATCACACGATCGCGATCACACGATCACGATCACACGATCACGATCACACAATCACAATCACACAATCAAGGTCACACAATGACGATCACACCATCACCATCACACAATCACGACCACACAATCACGATCACACAATCACGATCACACAGTCACCATCACACAATCACCATCACACAATCACCATCACACAATCACGATCACACAATCAAGGTCACACAATGACGATCACACAATCACCATCACACAATCACGATTACACAATCACAATCACACAATCACGATCACACGATCACGATCACACAATCACAATCACACAATCAAGTCACACAATGACGATCACACCATCACCATCACACAATCACGACCACACAATCACGATCACACAATTACAATCACACAATCACAATATCACAATCGCAATCACACAATCACAATATCACAATCAGACAATCACACAATCACACAATCACACAATCACGATCACACTATCACGATCACACAATCACGATCACACAATCACGTTCACACAATCAAGGTCACACAATGACGATCACACAATCACCATCACACAATCACCATCACACAATCACGATCACACAATCACAATCACACAATCAAGGTCACACAATGACGATCACACAATCACCATCACACAATCACGATCACACAATCACAATCACACAATCACGATCACACAATCACGATCACACAATCACGATCACACAATCACGATCACACAATCACGATCACACAATCACGATCACACAATCACGATCACACAATCACCATCACACAATCACCATCACACAATCACAATCACACAATCAAGGTCACACAATGACGATCACACAATCACCATCACACAATCACGACCACTCAATCACGATCACACCATCACGATCACACAATCACGATCACACAATCACGTTCACACAATCACAAACACAGAGTCGCGATCACACGATCACGATCACACAACCACGATCACACAGTCACGATCACACAATCACGATCACACAGTCACGATCACACAATCAGAGTCACACAATCACAATCACACAACCACAATCACACAATCGCACAGTCACAATCCCACAATCACGACCACACAGTCACGATCACACAATCACAATCATACAATCACAATCACACAATCACATTAACACAATCAGACAATCACACAGTCACACAATCACGATCACACAATCACGATCACACAATCACGATCACACAATCACGATCACACAATCACGATCACACAATCACGATCACACAATCACGATCACACAATCACAATCACACAATCACAATCACACAATCAAAATCACACAATCACAATCACACAATCAAGGCCACACAATGACGATCACACAATCACCATCACACAATCTCGACCACACAATCACGATCACACAATCACGATCACACAATCACGTTCACACAATCGCAAACACACAGTCGCGATCACTCGATCACGATCACACAATCACGATCACACAATCACGATCACTCAATCACAGTCACACAATCACAAACACACAGTCGCGATCACACGATCACGATCACACGATCACGATCACACAATCACAATCGCACAATCGTTATCACAAAATCACGATCACACAATCACGATCACACAATCACAATCACACAATCACAATCACACAATCACAATCACACAATCAAGGTCACACAATGACGATCACACAATCACCATCACACAATCACGATCACACAATCACGATCACACAATCACCATCACACAATCACCATCACACAATCACAATCACACAATCAAGGTCACACAATGACGATCACACAATCACCATCACACAATCACGACCACTCAATCACGATCACACCATCACGATCACACAATCACGATCACACAATCACGTTCACACAATCACAAACACAGAGTCGCGATCACACGATCACGATCACACAACCACGATCACACAGTCACGATCACACAATCACGATCACACAGTCACGATCACACAATCAGAGTCACACAATCACAATCACACAACCACAATCACACAATCGCACAGTCACAATCCCACAATCACGACCACACAGTCACGATCACACAATCACAATCATACAATCACAATCACACAATCACATTAACACAATCAGACAATCACACAGTCACACAATCACGATCACACAATCACGATCACACAATCACGATCACACAATCACGATCACACAATCACGATCACACAATCACGATCACATAATCACAATCACACAATCACAATCACACAATCACAATCACACAATCAAAATCACACAATCACAATCACACAATCAAGGCCACACAATGACGATCACACAATCACCATCACACAATCTCGACCACACAATCACGATCACACAATCACGATCACACAATCACGTTCACACAATCGCAAACACACAGTCGCGATCACTCGATCACGATCACACAATCACGATCACACAATCACGATCACTCAATCACAATCACACAATCACAAACACACAGTCGCGATCACACGATCACGATCACACGATCACGATCACACAATCACAATCGCACAATCGTTATCACAAAATCACGATCACACAATCACGATCACACAATCACAATCACACAATCACAATCACACAATCAAGGTCACACAATGACGATCACACAATCACCATCACACAATCACGATCACACAATCACAATCACACAATCACGATCACACAATCACGATCACACAAACACGATCACACGATCACAATCACACAATCACAAACACACAATCAAGGTCACACAATGACGATCACACAATCACCATCACACAATCACGACCACTCAATCACGATCACACAATCACGATCACACAATCACGATCACACAATCACGTTCACACAATCACAAACACAGAGTCGCGATCACACGATCACGATCACACAACCACGATCACACAGTCACGATCACACAATCACGATCACACAGTCACGATCACACAATCAGAGTCACACAATCACAATCACACAACCACAATCACACAATCACACAGTCACAATCCCACAATCACGACCACACAGTCACGATCACACAATCACAATCATACAATCACAATCACACAATCACATTAACACAATCAGACAATCACACAGTCACACAATCACGATCACACAATCACGATCACACAATCACGTTCACACAATCACAAACACAGAGTCGCGATCACACGATCACGATCACACAACCACGATCACACAGTCACGATCACACAATCACGATCACACAGTCACGATCACACAATCAGAGTCACACAATCACAATCACACAACCACAATCACACAATCGCACAGTCACAATCCCACAATCACGACCACACAGTCACGATCACACAATCACAATCATACAATCACAATCACACAATCACATTAACACAATCAGACAATCACACAGTCACACAATCACGATCACACAATCACGATCACACAATCACGATCACACAATCACGATCACACAATCACGATCACACAATCACGATCACACAATCACGATCACACAATCACGATCACACAATCACAATCACACAATCACAATCACACAATCACAATCACACAATCAAAATCACACAATCACAATCACACAATCAAGGCCACACAATGACGATCACACAATCACCATCACACAATCTCGACCACACAATCACGATCACACAATCACGATCACACAATCACGTTCACACAATCGCAAACACACAGTCGCGATCACTCGATCACGATCACACAATCACGATCACACAATCACGATCACTCAATCACAATCACACAATCACAAACACACAGTCGCGATCACACGATCACGATCACACGATCACGATCACACAATCACAATCGCACAATCGTTATCACAAAATCACGATCACACAATCACGATCACACAATCACAATCACACAATCACAATCACACAATCAAGGTCACACAATGACGATCACACAATCACCATCACACAATCACGATCACACAATCACGATCACACAATCACCATCACACAATCACCATCACACAATCACAATCACACAATCAAGGTCACACAATGACGATCACACAATCACCATCACACAATCACGACCACTCAATCACGATCACACCATCACGATCACACAATCACGATCACACAATCACGTTCACACAATCACAAACACAGAGTCGCGATCACACGATCACGATCACACAACCACGATCACACAGTCACGATCACACAATCACGATCACACAGTCACGATCACACAATCAGAGTCACACAATCACAATCACACAACCACAATCACACAATCGCACAGTCACAATCCCACAATCACGACCACACAGTCACGATCACACAATCACAATCATACAATCACAATCACACAATCACATTAACACAATCAGACAATCACACAGTCACACAATCACGATCACACAATCACGATCACACAATCACGATCACACAATCACGATCACACAATCACGATCACACAATCACGATCACACAATCACGATCACACAATCACGATCACACAATCACAATCACACAATCACAATCACACAATCACAATCACACAATCAAAATCACACAATCACAATCACACAATCAAGGCCACACAATGACGATCACACAATCACCATCACACAATCTCGACCACACAATCACGATCACACAATCACGATCACACAATCACGTTCACACAATCGCAAACACACAGTCGCGATCACTCGATCACGATCACACAATCACGATCACACAATCACGATCACTCAATCACAATCACACAATCACAAACACACAGTCGCGATCACACGATCACGATCACACGATCACGATCACACAATCACAATCGCACAATCGTTATCACAAAATCACGATCACACAATCACGATCACACAATCACAATCACACAATCACAATCACACAATCAAGGTCACACAATGACGATCACACAATCACCATCACACAATCACGATCACACAATCACAATCACACAATCACGATCACACAATCACGATCACACAAACACGATCACACGATCACAATCACACAATCACAAACACACAATCAAGGTCACACAATGACGATCACACAATCACCATCACACAATCACGACCACTCAATCACGATCACACAATCACGATCACACAATCACGATCACACAATCACGTTCACACAATCACAAACACAGAGTCGCGATCACACGATCACGATCACACAACCACGATCACACAGTCACGATCACACAATCACGATCACACAGTCACGATCACACAATCAGAGTCACACAATCACAATCACACAACCACAATCACACAATCACACAGTCACAATCCCACAATCACGACCACACAGTCACGATCACACAATCACAATCATACAATCACAATCACACAATCACATTAACACAATCAGACAATCACACAGTCACACAATCACGATCACACAATCACGATCACACAATCACGATCACACAATCACAATCACACAATCACGATCACACAATCACGATCACACAAACACGATCACACGATCACAATCACACAATCACAAACACACAATCAAGGTCACACAATGACGATCACACAATCACCATCACACAATCACGACCACTCAATCACGATCACACAATCACGATCACACAATCACGATCACACAATCACGTTCACACAATCACAAACACAGAGTCGCGATCACACGATCACGATCACACAACCACGATCACACAGTCACGATCACACAATCACGATCACACAGTCACGATCACACAATCAGAGTCACACAATCACAATCACACAACCACAATCACACAATCACACAGTCACAATCCCACAATCACGACCACACAGTCACGATCACACAATCACAATCATACAATCACAATCACACAATCACATTAACACAATCAGACAATCACACAGTCACACAATCACGATCACACAATCACGATCACACAATCACGTTCACACAATCACAAACACAGAGTCGCGATCACACGATCACGATCACACAACCACGATCACACAGTCACGATCACACAATCACGATCACACAGTCACGATCACACAATCAGAGTCACACAATCACAATCACACAACCACAATCACACAATCGCACAGTCACAATCCCACAATCACGACCACACAGTCACGATCACACAATCACAATCATACAATCACAATCACACAATCACATTAACACAATCAGACAATCACACAGTCACACAATCACGATCACACAATCACGATCACACAATCACGATCACACAATCACGATCACACAATCACGATCACACAATCACGATCACACAATCACGATCACACAATCACAATCACACAATCACAATCACACAATCACAATCACACAATCAAAATCACACAATCACAATCACACAATCAAGGCCACACAATGACGATCACACAATCACCATCACACAATCTCGACCACACAATCACGATCACACAATCACGATCACACAATCACGTTCACACAATCGCAAACACACAGTCGCGATCACTCGATCACGATCACACAATCACGATCACACAATCACGATCACTCAATCACAATCACACAATCACAAACACACAGTCGCGATCACACGATCACGATCACACGATCACGATCACACAATCACAATCGCACAATCGTTATCACAAAATCACGATCACACAATCACGATCACACAATCACAATCACACAATCACAATCACACAATCAAGGTCACACAATGACGATCACACAATCACCATCACACAATCACGATCACACAATCACGATCACACAATCACCATCACACAATCACCATCACACAATCACAATCACACAATCAAGGTCACACAATGACGATCACACAATCACCATCACACAATCACGACCACTCAATCACGATCACACCATCACGATCACACAATCACGATCACACAATCACGTTCACACAATCACAAACACAGAGTCGCGATCACACGATCACGATCACACAACCACGATCACACAGTCACGATCACACAATCACGATCACACAGTCACGATCACACAATCAGAGTCACACAATCACAATCACACAACCACAATCACACAATCGCACAGTCACAATCCCACAATCACGACCACACAGTCACGATCACACAATCACAATCATACAATCACAATCACACAATCACATTAACACAATCAGACAATCACACAGTCACACAATCACGATCACACAATCACGATCACACAATCACGATCACACAATCACGATCACACAATCACGATCACACAATCACGATCACACAATCACGATCACACAATCACGATCACACAATCACAATCACACAATCACAATCACACAATCACAATCACACAATCAAAATCACACAATCACAATCACACAATCAAGGCCACACAATGACGATCACACAATCACCATCACACAATCTCGACCACACAATCACGATCACACAATCACGATCACACAATCACGTTCACACAATCGCAAACACACAGTCGCGATCACTCGATCACGATCACACAATCACGATCACACAATCACGATCACTCAATCACAATCACACAATCACAAACACACAGTCGCGATCACACGATCACGATCACACGATCACGATCACACAATCACAATCGCACAATCGTTATCACAAAATCACGATCACACAATCACGATCACACAATCACAATCACACAATCACAATCACACAATCAAGGTCACACAATGACGATCACACAATCACCATCACACAATCACGATCACACAATCACAATCACACAATCACGATCACACAATCACGATCACACAAACACGATCACACGATCACAATCACACAATCACAAACACACAATCAAGGTCACACAATGACGATCACACAATCACCATCACACAATCACGACCACTCAATCACGATCACACAATCACGATCACACAATCACGATCACACAATCACGTTCACACAATCACAAACACAGAGTCGCGATCACACGATCACGATCACACAACCACGATCACACAGTCACGATCACACAATCACGATCACACAGTCACGATCACACAATCAGAGTCACACAATCACAATCACACAACCACAATCACACAATCACACAGTCACAATCCCACAATCACGACCACACAGTCACGATCACACAATCACAATCATACAATCACAATCACACAATCACATTAACACAATCAGACAATCACACAGTCACACAATCACGATCACACAATCACGATCACACAATCACGATCACACAATCACGATCACACAATCACGATCACACAATCACGATCACACAATCACGATCACACAATCACAATCACACAATCACAATCACACAATCACAATCACACAATCAAAATCACACAATCACAATCACACAATCAAGGCCACACAATGACGATCACACAATCACCATCACACAATCTCGACCACACAATCACGATCACACAATCACGATCACACAATCACGTTCACACAATCGCAAACACACAGTCGCGATCACTCGATCACGATCACACAATCACGATCACACAATCACGATCACTCAATCACAGTCACACAATCACAAACACACAGTCGCGATCACACGATCACGATCACACGATCACGATCACACAATCACAATCGCACAATCGTTATCACAAAATCACGATCACACAATCACGATCACACAATCACAATCACACAATCACAATCACACAATCAAGGTCACACAATGACGATCACACAATCACCATCACACAATCACGATCACACAATCACGATCACACAATCACCATCACACAATCACCATCACACAATCACAATCACACAATCAAGGTCACACAATGACGATCACACAATCACCATCACACAATCACGACCACTCAATCACGATCACACCATCACGATCACACAATCACGATCACACAATCACGTTCACACAATCACAAACACAGAGTCGCGATCACACGATCACGATCACACAACCACGATCACACAGTCACGATCACACAATCACGATCACACAGTCACGATCACACAATCAGAGTCACACAATCACAATCACACAACCACAATCACACAATCGCACAGTCACAATCCCACAATCACGACCACACAGTCACGATCACACAATCACAATCATACAATCACAATCACACAATCACATTAACACAATCAGACAATCACACAGTCACACAATCACGATCACACAATCACGATCACACAATCACGATCACACGATCACGATCACACAATCACGATCACACAATCACGATCACACAATCACGATCACACAATCACAATCACACAATCACAATCACACAATCACAATCACACAATCAAAATCACACAATCACAATCACACAATCAAGGCCACACAATGACGATCACACAATCACCATCACACAATCTCGACCACACAATCACGATCACACAATCACGATCACACAATCACGTTCACACAATCGCAAACACACAGTCGCGATCACTCGATCACGATCACACAATCACGATCACACAATCACGATCACTCAATCACAATCACACAATCACAAACACACAGTCGCGATCACACGATCACGATCACACGATCACGATCACACAATCACAATCGCACAATCGTTATCACAAAATCACGATCACACAATCACGATCACACAATCACAATCACACAATCACAATCACACAATCAAGGTCACACAATGACGATCACACAATCACCATCACACAATCACGATCACACAATCACAATCACACAATCACGATCACACAATCACGATCACACAAACACGATCACACGATCACAATCACACAATCACAAACACACAATCAAGGTCACACAATGACGATCACACAATCACCATCACACAATCACGACCACTCAATCACGATCACACAATCACGATCACACAATCACGATCACACAATCACGTTCACACAATCACAAACACAGAGTCGCGATCACACGATCACGATCACACAACCACGATCACACAGTCACGATCACACAATCACGATCACACAGTCACGATCACACAATCAGAGTCACACAATCACAATCACACAACCACAATCACACAATCACACAGTCACAATCCCACAATCACGACCACACAGTCACGATCACACAATCACAATTGTAGGAGTATAAGCCGTTAGTATTTAAACCAGCGACAGTTAGGATGTAAACAACGGCAATGAGAAATACAAATACCAGCTGTCGTTAGGGCCACCGACGAACTGTCAAAACACCGCAAACTAGCGACAGGTGAATGACCGAGAGAGAGTGAAAGAGAGTGCGAATGATAATAAAAGTGAGAAAGAGATAATGAGTGCGATAACCTGAGAGTCTGTGTATGTGAGAATGTGGGTGAACGAGGGGTATATTTGCGAAGGATGCATGAGGACGAGAGCAGTAGCGAGAACAGAGAGCGAAAGTAATTTTTGGCGCGACGTGTGAGATTGTAAAGAAGCGAGACAGACAGTATTGTATTAAAATTATTAAGAAAACATCAAATCGAGTTAATTCCAATCCTACAATTTTGGGGGCTCGTCCAAACAAACAAAAAAAAAAAAAAACAACCGAATCGTAAGGTCTAAATCGAGAGTTATAGTTAATCGTAGCAATTGTGTCTAAACGTGATGGCAACAAAAAGTGCAATTGAGTTTTCGGTACAAGAACTAAAGGAAAAGCTCAGGAACCGCGGTCTAACCACCGGTGGCGTGAAAAGTGAGCTCATCGGCAGACTGATGGAAGCAGATCCATCCGGGTTATGGGTCCAAGATAGGGAAACAGTTCGGCAGTTAATCGAGTCATACAGCCCAAACAAAATACGCGAAGCGAAGGTTGAAATGACTATTGTACTAACAGATAACGAACCGATATACCAAAGAGCGAGAAGGTTAGCACCCTCCGAGCGGGAAGAAGTAAACCGTCATATAACCGAATGGTTGCGTAACGGTATAATTCAACCGTCTCTATCCGAATATACGAGTCCAGTAGTGTTAGTAAGAAAAAAGAACGGGGATTCAAGATTATGCATCGATTACCGTCAGTTGAACAAAAAGATAGTTAAGATCCGGTTTCCACTCCCAATAATAGAAGACCAAATAAACGCATTAGAAAGCGCAAAAGTATTCACGACCCTTGACCTGAAAAACGGATTTTTTCACGTCCCCATCGAAGCAAAAAGCAGAAAATATACTTCGTTCATTATACCTGATGGACAATACGAGTTTTTGTACGCTCCCTTCGGCTTGTGCAATTCCCCGGCAATTTTTCAAAAATTTATAAATACAATTTTCGCAGACCTGATTAAACAAGAGAAGGTATTAATCTATATTGATGATTTTATCATTGCATCGCGAGACCATAATACGGGATTAGAAATATTACGAGAAGTATTACAAGTCGCTTCAGATTACGGATTAAAGTTTAACTGGGAAAAATGTTGTTTTTTGCAGACGCGAATACAGTTTCTGGGTCACATAATCGAGAATGGAACAGTTCGTCCTTCCGAAGATAAAATAGAGGCAGTAGTGAAGTTTAAACAACCTGAAAACATTAGACAAGTGCAAAGTTTTTTAGGGCTTACAGGATATTTTAGAAAATATATACCCGGATATTCGATGATTGCGCGCCCGTTAACTGACCTTCTTAAAAAGGACGCGAAGTTTCAATTCGATGAAAAAACAAAAGTTGCCTTTAACCACCTAAAACAATCATTATGTAACAAACCCATCTTAAGATTATATCGAGTCAAAGCAGAGACAGAGTTACATACAGATGCATCGACATACGGTTACGGGGCAATATTATTTCAGCGAGATAATTCCGATAACGCCTTTCATCCAGTTTATTTCGCGAGCGGACGAACAACAGAAGCCGAAATGAAATATACGAGTTACGAATTAGAGGTATTAGCAATAATAAAAGCGTTGAAGAAATTTCGAGTTTATGTATTAGGTATACCATTCAAAATAATAACAGACTGCCAGGCATTCGCGCAAACCATGGCCAAACGAGACTTATGTGTGCGTGTAGCTAGATGGGCTTTGACATTAGAAGAGTATCAATATACAATCGAACATCGCGCCGGTAAAAATATGATGCATGTCGATGCATTGAGCCGGAACCCGTTACCGTCAGTTATGTTAGTCAAAGAGTGTGAGGATAGCATCATCGCGAGAATACGGAAAGCACAACAGAGCGATGCGACGTTAAAAAATTTTTTTGAGGCAGCGAGTCGTGGCCAATGCGAAGGATTCACGGTGCGAAATGGTCTGTTATATAAGGAAGATGAAAGCGAAGTACAATTAGTATTACCTAAAGCAATGCAGCCTCAAATAATTAGGCAGACACACGAGATAGGACACTTTTCGGTAGCTAAGACTGAAAATTTGTTAAAACATGAATATTGGTTTCCGAATATGCGCGCGATCATAGAGAAAGTGGTACGAAATTGCATCAACTGCATTTTAGCAGAGAGGAAACACGGGAAACAAGAAGGTTTTCTAAACGTGATCGATAAAGGAATAGTCCCACTCGACACGTATCATATTGACCATGTAGGCCCCTTACCGACAACCAAAAAGAGTTACCAACATGTATTAGTAGTAGTTGATGCGTTTGCGAAATTTGTGTGGCTGTATGCAACTCGTTCCACAACGACGGCGGAAGTAATTATTAGATTAAAAAAGCAGGCAGATATATTTGGCAACCCTAGACGGATCATTTCAGATCGCGGAACAGCATTTACATCGCGAGAATTTGAATCATACTGTAAGCACGAACACATCCAGCACGTTCTAATAACGACTGGCGTACCAAGGGCAAATGGACAGGTAGAACGAGTAAATCGCACTTTGATTCCAATGTTAACAAAGCTTGCTGCACCGAACACAAAAGAGTGGTTTAAATACTTAGAGGTTTGCCAAAAATATCTAAATGCTACACCAAGCAGAAGCACAAACACAACCCCATTCCAATTGTTATTCGGCGTCCCGATGCGTATGCGGGAAGATCCCAAAATAAAAGAACTAGTTGAGAATGAATGGATTACAATGTTTAGCGAACAGCGGGATGAGATGCGCGACCAAGCTAGGGAAAACATAGAGAAAATTCAACAAGAAAACCGACGTAATTATAATAAAAAGAGAAAACGCCCAAATTCGTATTGCAATGATGATTTAGTCGCTATAAAAAGAACGCAAACGGCACCCGGTTCTAAGTTAGCAGCGAAATATTACGGTCCATATCAAATTATAAAAGTACTGCGCCACGATAGATATATAGTTAAAAAAATCGGGGAACACGGTGGGCCACTACAAACAACAACATCCGCTGACCACATGAAGCCATGGCTGGAAAATGTATCAGACTATTCTTACTCGACGGAGGAGGAAGATGCTGATACTACAGCTCCTGAGGACAGGAGCATTGTTCAGGATGGCCGAATGTAGGAGTATAAGCCGTTAGTATTTAAACCAGCGACAGTTAGGATGTAAACAACGGCAATGAGAAATACAAATACCAGCTGTCGTTAGGGCCACCGACGAACTGTCAAAACACCGCAAACTAGCGACAGGTGAATGACCGAGAGAGAGTGAAAGAGAGTGCGAATGATAATAAAAGTGAGAAAGAGATAATGAGTGCGATAACCTGAGAGTCTGTGTATGTGAGAATGTGGGTGAACGAGGGGTATATTTGCGAAGGATGCATGAGGACGAGAGCAGTAGCGAGAACAGAGAGCGAAAGTAATTTTTGGCGCGACGTGTGAGATTGTAAAGAAGCGAGACAGACAGTATTGTATTAAAATTATTAAGAAAACATCAAATCGAGTTAATTCCAATCCTACACAATCATACAATCACAATCACACAATCACATTAACACAATCAGACAATCACACAGTCACACAATCACGATCACACAATCAGGATCACACAATCACGATCACACAATTACGATCACACAATCACGATCACACAATCACAATCACACAATCACAATCACACAATCACAATCACACAATC
The DNA here is from genome assembly GCF_050947335.1 of Megachile rotundata. Taxonomy (NCBI): domain Eukaryota; kingdom Metazoa; phylum Arthropoda; class Insecta; order Hymenoptera; family Megachilidae; genus Megachile; species Megachile rotundata. The sequence goes on from NC_134993.1 coordinate 2,384,420, forward strand.
AAAATCACACAATCACAATCACACAATCAAGGCCACACAATGACGATCACACAATCACCATCACACAATCTCGACCACACAATCACGATCGCACAATCACGATCACACAATCACGTTCACACAATCGCAAACACACAGTCGCGATCACTCGATCACGATCACACAGTCACCATCACACAATCACAATAACACAATCAGACAATCACACAATCACACAATCACACAATCACGATCACACAATCATGATCACACAATCACGATCACACAATCACGATCACACAATCACGATCACACAATCACAGTCACACAATCACAATCACACAATCACAATTACACAAACACGATCACACAATCACGATCACACAATCACGATCACACAATCACACAATCACACAATCACAATCACACAATCACACAGTCACAATCCCACAATCACGATCACACAATCACGATCACACAGTTACGATCACACAATCACGATCACACAATCACAGTCACACAATCACAATCACACAGTCACAATCACAATCACGATCACACAAACACGATCACACAATCACGATCACACAATCTCGACCACACAATCACGATCACACAAACACGATCACACAATCACTATCACACAATCACTATCACACAATCACTATCACACAATCACGATCACACAATTACGATCACACAATCACAATCACGCAGTCACACTATCACAATCACAATCACAATCACAATCACAATCACACAATCACACAATCACAATCCCACAATCACCATCACACAATCACAGTCACACAATCACAATCACACAATCACACAGTCACAATCCCACAATCACGATCACACAATCACGATCGCACAGTCACGATCACACGATCACGATCACACAATCACAATCACACAATCACAATCACACAATCACGATCACACAGTCACCATCACGCAATCACCATCACACAATCACGATCACACAATCAAGGTCACACAATGACGGTCACACAATCACCATCACACAATCACGATTACACAATCACAATCACACAATCACGATCACACAATCACGATCACACAATCACAATCACGCAATCACGATCACACAATCACGACTACACAATCACGATCACACAATCACGATCACACAATCACAAACACACAGTCGCGATCACACTATCACGATCACACAATCACAGTCACACAATCACAATCACACAATCACAATCACACAATCACAATCACAATCACGATCACACAGTCACGAACACACCATCACGATCACACAATCAAGGTCACACAATGACGATCACACAATCACCATCACACAATCACGATCACTCAATCACAATCACACAATCACAAACACACAATCGCGATCACACGATCACGATTGCACGACCACGATCACACGATCACGATCACACAATCACAATCACACAATCAAGGTCACACAATGACGATCACACCATCACCATCACACAATCACGACCACACAATCACGATCACACAATCACGATCACACAATCACGTTCACACAATCACAAGCACACAGTCGCGATCACTCGATCACGATCACACGATCACGATCACACAATCACAATCACACAATCAACGTCACACAATGACGATCACACAATCACCATCACACAATCACGACCACTCAATCACGATCACACAATCACGATCACACAATCACGATCACACAATCACGTTCACACAATCACAAACACAGAGTCGCGATCACACGATCACGATCACACAACCACGATCACACAGTCACGATCACACAATCACGATCACACAGTCACGATCACACAATCAGAGTCACACAATCACAATCACACAACCACAATCACACAATCGCACAGTCACAATCCCACAATCACGATCACACAATCACGATCACACAATCACGATCACACAATCACGATCACACAATCACGATCACACAATCACAATCACACAATCACAATCACACAATCAAAATCACACAATCACAATCACACAATCAAGGCCACACAATGACGATCACACAATCACCATCACACAATCTCGACCACACAATCACGATCACACAATCACGATCACACAATCACGTTCACACAATCGCAAACACACAGTCGCGATCACTCGATCACGATCACACAATCACGATCACACAATCACAATCACACAATCACAATCACACAATCAAGGTCACACAATGACGATCACACAATCACCATCACACAATCACGATCACACAATCACAATCACACAATCACGATCACACAATCACGATCACACAATCACGATCACACAAACACGATCACACGATCACAATCACACAATCACAAACACACAATCAAGGTCACACAATGACGATCACACAATCACCATCACACAATCACGACCACTCAATCACGATCACACAATCACGATCACACAATCACGTTCACACAATCACAAACACAGAGTCGCGATGACACGATCACGATCACACAACCACGATCACACAGTCACGATCACACAATCACGATCACACAGTCACGATCACACAATCAGAGTCACACAATCACAATCACACAACCACAATCACACAATCACACAGTCACAATCCCACAATCACGACCACACAGTCACGATCACACAATCACAATCATACAATCACAATCACACAATCACATTAACACAATCAGACAATCACACAGTCACACAATCACGATCACACAATCAGGATCACACAATCACGATCACACAATTACGATCACACAATCACGATCACACAATCACAATCACACAATCACAATCACACAATCAAAATCACACAATCACAATCACACAATCAAGGCCACACAATGACGATCACACAATCACCATCACACAATCTCGACCACACAATCACGATCACACAATCACGATCACACAATCACGTTCACACAATCGCAAACACACAGTCGCGATCACTCGATCACGATCACACAATCACCATCACACAATCACAATAACACAATCAGACAATCACACAATCACACAATCACACAATCACGATCACACAATCATGATCACACAATCACGATCACACAATCACGATCACACAATCACGATCACAGAATCACAGTCACACAATCACAATCACACATACACAATTACACAAACACGATCACACAATCACGATCACACAATCACGATCACACAATCACGATCACACAATCACGATCACACAATCACACAATCACACAATCACAATCACACAATCACACAGTCACAATCCCACAATCACGATCACACAATCACGATCACACAGTTACGATCACACAATCACGATCACACAATCACAGTCACACAATCACAATCACACAGTCACAATCACAACCACGATCACACAAACACGATCACACAATCACGATCACACAATCTCGACCACACAATCACGATCACACAAACACGATCACACAATCACTATCACACAATCACGATCACACAATTACGATCACACAATCACAATCACGCAGTCACACTATCACAATCACAATCACAATCACAATCACAATCACACAATCACACAATCACAATCCCACAATCACCATCACACAATCACAGTCACACAATCACAATCACACAATCACACAGTCACAATCCCACAATCACGATCACACAATCACGATCGCACAGTCACGATCACACGATCACGATCACACAATCACAATCACACAATCACAATCACACAATCACGATCACACAGTCACCATCACACAATCACCATCACACAATCACGATCACACAATCAAGGTCACACAATGACGATCACACAATCACCATCACACAATCACGATTACACAATCACAATCACACAATCACGATCACACAATCACGATCACACAATCACAATCACGCAATCACGATCACACAATCACGACTACACAATCACGATCACACAATCACGATCACACAATCACAAACACACAGTCGCGATCACACTATCACGATCACACAATCACAGTCACACAATCACAATCACACAATCACAATCACACAATCACAATCACAATCACGATCACACAGTCACGAACACACCATCACGATCACACAATCAAGGTCACACAATGACGATCACACAATCACCATCACACAATCACGATCACTCAATCACAATCACACAATCACAAACACACAATCGCGATCACACGATCACGATCGCACGACCACGATCACACGATCACGATCACACAATCACAATCACACAATCAAGGTCACACAATGACGATCACACCATCACCATCACACAATCACGACCACACAATCACGATCACACAATCACGATCACACAATCACGTTCACACAATCACAAGCACACAGTCGCGATCACTCGATCACGATCACACGATCACGATCACACAATCACAATCACACAATCAAGGTCACACAATGACGATCACACCATCACCATCACACAATCACGACCACACAATCACGATCACACAATTACAATCACACAATCACAATATCACAATCGCAATCACACAATCACAATATCGCAATCAGACAATCGCACAATCACACAATCACACAATCACGATCACACTATCACGATCACACCATCACGATCACACAATCACGTTCACACAATCACAAACACACAGTCGCGATCACTCGATCACGATCACACGATCACGATCACACAATCACAATCACACTATCAATGTCACACAATGACGATCACACCATCACCATCACACAATCACGACCACACAATCACGATCACACAATCACAATCACACAATCACAATATCACAATCGCAATCACACAATCACAATATCACAATCAGACAATCACACAATCACACAATCACACAATCACGATCACACTATCACGATCACACAATCACGATCACACAATCACGATCACACAATCACGATCACACAATCACGATCACACAATCACGATCACACAATCACCATCACACAATCACCATCACACAATCACAATCACACAATCAAGGTCACACAATGACGATCACACAATCACCATCACACAATCACGACCACTCAATCACGATCACACAATCACGATCACACAATCACGATCACACAATCACGTTCACACAATCACAAACACAGAGTCGCGATCACACGATCACGATCACACAACCACGATCACACAGTCACGATCACACAATCACGATCACACAGTCACGATCACACAATCAGAGTCACACAATCACAATCACACAACCACAATCACACAATCACACAGTCACAATCCCACAATCACGACCACACAGTCACGATCACACAATCACAATCATACAATCACAATCACACAATCACATTAACACAATCAGACAATCACACAGTCACACAATCACGATCACACAATCAGGATCACACAATCACGATCACACAATCACGATCACACAATCACGATCACACAATCACAATCACACAATCACAATCACACAATCAACATCACACAATCACAATCACACAATCAAGGCCACACAATGACGATCACACAGTCACTATCACACAATCACAATCACACAATCACAATATCACAATCGCAATCACACAATCACAAAAACACAATCAGACAATCACACAATCACACAATCACGATCACACAATCATGATCACACAATCACGATCACACAATCACGATCACACAATCACGATCACACAATCACAGTCACACAATCACAATCACACAATCACAATTACACAAACACGATCACACAATCACGATCACACAATCACGATCACACAATCACGATCACACAATCACACAATCACACAATCACAATCACACAATCACACAGTCACAATCCCACAATCACGATCACACAATCACGATCACACAGTCACGATCACACAATCACGATCACACAATCACAGTCACACAATCACAATCACACAGTCACAATCACAATCACGATCACACAAACACGATCACACAATCACGATCACACAATCACGATCACACAGTCACTATCACACAATCACAATCACACAATCACAATATCACAATCGCAATCACACAATCACAATAACACAATCAGACAATCACACAATCCCACAATCACGATCACACAATCATGATAACACAATCACGATCACACAATCACGATCACACAATCACGATCACACAATCACAGTCACACAATCACAATCACACAATCACAATTACACAAACACGATCACACAATCACGATCACACAATCACGATCACACAACCACGATCACACAATCACACAATCACACAATCACAATCACACAATCACACAGTCACAATCCCACAATCACGATCACACAATCACGATCGCACAGTCACGATCACACGATCACGATCACACAATCACAATCACACAATCACAATCACACAATCACGATCACACAGTCACCATCACACAATCACCATCACACAATCACGATCACACAATCAAGGTCACACAATGACGATCACACAATCACCATCACACAATCACGATTACACAATCACAATCACACAATCACGATCACACAATCACGATCACACAATCACAATCACGCGATCACGATCACACAATCACGACCACACAATCACGATCACACAATCACGATCACACAATCACAAACACACAGTCGCGATCACACTATCACGATCACACAATCACAGTCACACAATCACAATCACACAATCACAATCACAATCACGATCACACAGTCACGAACACACCATCACGATCACACAATCAAGGTCACACAATGACGATCACACAATCACCATCACACAATCACGATCACTCAATCACAATCACAGAATCACAAACACACAGTCGCGATCACACGATCACGATCGCACGACCACGATCACACGATCACGATCACACAATCACAATCACACAATCAAGGCCACACAATGACGATCACACAATCACAATCGCACAATCACGATCACACAATCACGATCACACAATCACGATCACACAATCACCATCACACAATCACGACCACTCAATCACGATCACACAATCACGATCACACAATCACGTTCACACAATCACAAACACAGAGTCGCGATCACACGATCACGATCACACAACCACGATCACACCGTCACGATCACACAATCACGATCACACAGTCACGATCACACAATCAGAGTCACACAATCACAATCACACAACCACAATCACACAATCGCACAGTCACAATCCCACAATCACGACCACACAGTCACGATCACACAATCACAATCATACAATCACAATCACACAATCACATTAACACAATCAGACAATCACACAGTCACACAATCACGATCACACAATCACGATCACACAATCACGATCACACAATCACGATCACACAATCACGATCACACAATCACGATCACACAATCACAATCACACAATCACAATCACACAATCACAATCACACAATCAAAATCACACAATCACAATCACACAATCAAGGCCACACAATGACGATCACACAATCACCATCACACAATCTCGACCACACAATCACGATCACACAATCACGATCACACAATCACGTTCACACAATCGCAAACACACAGTCGCGATCACTCGATCACGATCACACAATCACGATCACACGATCACGATCACTCAATCACAATCACACAATCACAAACACACAGTCGCGATCACACGATCACGATCACACGATCACGATCACACGATCACGATCACACAATCACAATCGCACAATCGTTATCACACAATCACGATCACACAATCACGATCACACAATCACAATCACACAATCACAATCACACAATCAATTTCACACAATGACGATCACACAATCACCATCACACAATCACGATCACACAATCACAGTCACACAATCACGATCACACAATCACGATCACACAAACACGATCACACGATCACAATCACACAATCACAAACACACAAACAAGGTCACACAATGACGATCACACAATCACCATCACACAATCACGACCACTCAATCACGATCACACAATCACGATCACACAGTCACGATCACACAATCACATTCACACAATCACAAACACAGAGTCGCGATCACACGATCACGATCACACAACCACGATCACACAGTCACGATCACACAATCACGATCACACAGTCACGATCACACAATCAGAGTCACACAATCACAATCACACAACCACAATCACACAATCACACAGTCACAATCCCACAATCACGACCACACAGTCACGATCACACAATCACAATCATACAATCACAATCACACAATCACATTAACACAATCAGACAATCACACAGTCACACAATCACGATCACACAATCAGGATCACACAATCACGATCACACATTAACGATCACACAATCACGATCACACAATCACAATCACACAATCACAATCACACAATCACAATCACACAATCAAAATCACACAATCACAATCACACAATCAAGGCCACACAATCACCATCACACAATCTCGACCACACAATCACGATCACACAATCACGATCACACAATCACAATCACAATTACGATCACACAGTCACGAACACACCATCACGATCACACAATCAAGGTCACACAATGACGATCACACAATCACCATCACACAATCACGATCACTCAATCACAATCACACAATCACAAACACACAATCGCGATCACACGATCACGATCGCACGACCACGATCACACGATCACGATCACACAATCACAATCACACAATCAAGGTCACACAATGACGATGACACCATCACCATCACACAATCACGACCACACAATCACGATCACACAATCACGATCACACAATCACGTTCACACAATCACAAGCACACAGTCGCGATCACTCGATCACGATCACACGATCACGATCACACAATCACAATCACACAATCAAGGTCACACAATGACGATCACACAATCACCATCACACAATCACGACCACTCAATCACGATCACACAATCACGATCACACTATCACGATCACACAATCACGTTCACACAATCACAAACACAGAGTCGCGATCACACGATCACGATCACACAACCACGATCACACAGTCACGATCACACAATCACGATCACACAGTCACGATCACACAATCAGAGTCACACAATCACAATCACACAACCACAATCACACAATCGCACAGTCACAATCCCACAATCACGACCACACAGTCACGATCACACAATCACAATCATACAATCACAATCACACAATCACATTAACACAATCAGACAATCACACAGTCACACAATCACGATCACACAATCACGATCACACAATCACGATCACACAATCACGATCACACAATCACGATCACACAATCACGATCACACAATCACAATCACACAATCACAATCACACAATCAAAATCACACAATCACAATCACACAATCAAGGCCACACAATGACGATCACACAATCACCATCACACAATCTCGACCACACAATCACGATCACACAATCACGATCACACAATCACGTTCACACAATCGCAAACACACAGTCGCGATCACTCGATCACGATCACACAATCACGATCACACAATCACGATCACTCAATCACAATCACACAATCACAAACACACAGTCGCGATCACACGATCACGATCACACGATCACGATCACACGATCACGATCACACAATCACAATCACACAATCGTTATCACACAATCACGATCACACAATCACGATCACACAATCACAATCACACAATCACAATCACACAATCAAGGTCACACAATGACGATCACACAATCACCATCACACAATCACGATCACACAATCACAATCACACAATCACGATCACACAATCACGATCACACAATCACGATCACACAAACACGATCACACGATCACAATCACACAATCACAAACACACAATCAAGGTCACACAATGTCGATCACACAATCACCATCACACAATCACGACCACTCAATCACGATCACACAATCACGATCACACAATCACGATCACACAATCACGTTCACACAATCACAAACACAGAGTCGCGATCGCACGATCACGATCACACAACCACGATCACACAGTCACGATCACACAATCACGATCACACAGTCACGATCACACAATCAGAGTCACACAATCACAATCACACAACCACAATCACACAATCACACAGTCACAATCCCACAATCACGACCACACAGTCACGATCACACAATCACAATCATACAATCACAATCACACAATCACATTAACACAATCAGACAATCACACAGTCACACAATCACGATCACACAATCAGGATCACACAATCACGATCACACAATTACGATCACACAATCACGATCACACAATCACAATCACACAATCACAATCACACAATCACAATCACACAATCAAAATCACACAATCACAATCACACAATCAAGGCCACACAATGACGATCACACAATCACCATCACACAATCTCGACCACACAATCACGATCACACAATCACGATCACACAATCACGTTCACACAATCGCAAACACACAGTCGCGATCACTCGATCACGATCACACAATCACCATCACACAATCACAATAACACAATCAGACAATCACACAATCACACAATCACACAATCACGATCACACAATCATGATCACACAATCACGATCACACAATCACGATCACACAATCACGATCACACAATCACAGTCACACAATCACAATCACACAATCACAATTACACAAACACGATCACACAATCACGATCACACAATCACGATCACACAATCACGATCACACAATCACACAATCACACAATCACACAGTCACAATCCCACAATCACGATCACACAATCACGATCACACAGTTACGATCACACAATCACGATCACACAATCACAGTCACACAATCACAATCACACAGTCACAATCACAATCACGATGACACAAACACGATCACACAATCACGATCACACAATCTCGACCACACAATCACGATCACTCAAACACGATCACACAATCACTATCAGACAATCACTATCACACAATCACGATCACACAATTACGATCACACAATCACAATCACGCAGTCACACTATCACAATCACAATCACAATCACAATCACAATCACACAATCACACAATCACAATCCCACAATCACAATCACACAATCACAGTCACACAATCACAATCACACAATCACACAGTCACAATCCCACAATCACGATCACACAATCACGATCGCACAGTCACGATCACACGATCACGATCACACAATCACAATCACACAATCACAATCACACAATCACGATCACACAGTCACCATCACACAATCACCATCACACAATCACGATCACACAATCAAGGTCACACAATGACGATCACACAATCACCATCACACAATCACGATTACACAATCACAATCACACAATCACGATCACACAATCACGATCACACAATCACAATCACGCAATCACGATCACACAATCACGACTACACAATCACGATCACACAATCACGATCACACAATCAGAAACACACAGTCGCGATCACACTATCACGATCACACAATCACAGTCACACAATCACAATCACACAATCACAATCACACAATCACAATCACAATCACGATCACACAGTCACGAACACACCATCACGATCACACAATCAAGGTCACACAATGACGATCACACAATCACCATCACACAATCACGATCACTCAATCACAATCACACAATCACAAACACACAATCGCGATCACACGATCACGATCGCACGACCACGATCACACGATCACGATCACACAATCACAATCACACAATCAAGGTCACACAATGACGATCACACCATCACCATCACACAATCACGACCACACAATCACGATCACACAATCACGATCACACAATCACGTTCACACAATCACAAGCACACAGTCGCGATCACTCGATCACGATCACACGATCACGATCACACAATCACAATCACACAATCAAGGTCACACAATGACGATCACACCATCACCATCACACAATCACGACCACACAATCACGATCACACAATTACAATCACACAATCACAATATCACAATCGCAATCACACAATCACAATATCACAATCAGACAATCACACAATCACACAATCACACAATCACGATCACACTATCACGATCACACCATCACGATCACACAATCACGTTCACACAATCACAAACACACAGTCGCGATCACTCGATCACGATCACACGATCACGATCACACAATCACAATCACACTATCAATGTCGCACAATGACGATCACACCATCATCATCACACAATCACGACCACACAATCACGATCACACAATCACAATCACACAATCACAATATCACAATCGCAATCACACAATCACAATATCACAATCAGACAATCACACAATCACACAATCACGCAATCACGATCACACTATCACGATCACACAATCACGATCACACAATCACGATCACACAATCACGATCACACAATCACCATCACACAGTCACGATCACACAATCACCATCACACAATCACCATCACACAATCACAATCACACAATCAAGGTCACACAATGACGATCACACAATCACCATCACACAATCACGACCACTCAATCACGATCACACAATCACGATCACACAATCACGATCACAGAGTCGCGATCACACGATCACGATCACACAACCACGATCACACAGTCACGATCACACAATCACGATCACACAGTCACGATCACACAATCAGAGTCACACAATCACAATCACACAACCACAATCACACAATCGCACAGTCACAATCCCACAATCACGACCACACAGTCACGATCACACAATCACGATCACACAATCACGGTCACACAATCACAATCACACAATCACAATCACACAATCACAATCACACAATCAAAATCACACAATCACAATCACACAATCAAGGCCACACAATGACGATCACACAATCACCATCACACAATCTCGACCACACAATGACGATCACACAATCACCATCACACAATCTCGACCACACAATCACGATCACACAATCACGATCACACAATCACGTTCACACAATCGCAAACACACAGTCGCGATCACTCGATCACGATCACACAATCACGATCACACAATCACGATCACTCAATCACAATCACACAATCACAAACACACAGTCGCGATCACACGATCACGATCACACGATCACGATCACACAATCACAATCACACAATCGTTATCACACAATCACGATCACACAATCACGATCACACAATCACAATCACACAATCACAATCACACAATCAAGGTCACACAATGACGATCACACAATCACCATCACACAATCACGATCACACAATCACAATCACTCAATCACGATCACACAATCACGATCACACAATCACGATCACACAAACACGATCACACGATCACAATCACACAATCACAAACACACAATCAAGGTCACACAATGACGATCACACAATCACATTAACACAATCAGACAATCACACAGTCACACAATCACGATCACACAATCACGATCACACAATCACGATCACACAATCACGACTACACAATCACCATCACACAATCACGACCACACAATCACGATCACACAATCACGATCACACAATCACGTTCACACAATCACAAGCACACAGTCGCGATCACTCGATCACGATCACACGATCACGATCACACAATCACAATCACACAATCAAGGTCACACAATGACGATCACACCATCACCATCACACAATCACGACCACACAATCACGATCACACAATTACAATCACACAATCACAATATCACAATCGCAATCACACAATCACAATATCACAATCAGACAATCACACAATCACACAATCACACAATCACGATCACACTATCACGATCACACCATCACGATCACACAATCATGTTCACACAATCACAAACACACAGTCGCGATCACTCGATCACGATCACACGATCACGATCACACAATCACAATCACACTATCAATGTCACACAATGACGATCACACCATCATCATCACACAATCACGACCACACAATCACGATCACACAATCACAATCACACAATCACAATATCACAATCGCAATCACACAATCACAATATCACAATCAGACAATCACACAATCACACAATCACGCAATCACGATCACACTATCACGATCACACAATCACGATCACACAATCACGATCACACAATCACGATCACACAATCACGATCACACAATCACGATCACACAATCACCATCACACAATCACCATCACACAATCACAATCACACAATCAAGGTCACACAATGACGATCACACAATCACCATCACACAATCACGACCACTCAATCACGATCACACAATCACGATCACACAATCACGATCACAGAGTCGCGATCACACGATCACGATCACACAACCACGATCACACAGTCACGATCACACAATCACGATCACACAGTCACGATCACACAATCAGAGTCACACAATCACAATCACACAACCACAATCACACAATCGCACAGTCACAATCCCACAATCACGACCACACAGTCACGATCACACAATCACAATCATACAATCACAATCACACAATCACATTAACACAATCAGACAATCACACAGTCACACAATCACGATCACACAATCACGATCACACAATCACGATCACACAATCACGATCACACAATCACGATCACACAATCACGATCACACAATCACGATCACACAATCACAATCACACAATCACAATCACACAATCACAATCACACAATCAAAATCACACAATCACAATCACACAATCAAGGCCACACAATGACGATCACACAATCACCATCACACAATCTCGACCACACAATCACGATCACACAATCACGATCACACAATCACGTTCACACAATCGCAAACACACAGTCGCGATCACTCGATCACGATCACACAATCACGATCACACAATCACGATCACTCAATCACAATCACACAATCACAAACACACAGTCGCGATCACACGATCACGATCACACGATCACGATCACACAATCACAATCACACAATCGTTATCACACAATCACGATCACACAATCACGATCACACAATCACAATCACACAATCACAATCACACAATCAAGGTCACACAATGACGATCACACAATCACCATCACACAATCACGATCACACAATCACAATCACTCAATCACGATCACACAATCACGATCACACAATCACGATCACACAAACACGATCACACGATCACAATCACACAATCACAAACACACAATCAAGGTCACACAATGACGATCACACAATCACATTAACACAATCAGACAATCACACAGTCACACAATCACGATCACACAATCACGATCACACAATCACGATCACACAATCACGATCACACAATCACGATCACACAATCACGATCACACAATCACGATCACACAATCACAATCACACAATCACAATCACACAATCAAAATCACACAATCACAATCACACAATCAAGGCCACACAATGACGATCACACAATCACCATCACACAATCACGATCACACAATCACGTTCACACAATCGCAAACACACAGTCGCGATCACTCGATCACGATCACACGAACACGATCACACGATCACAATCACACAATCACAAACACACAATCAAGGTCACACAATGACGATCACACAATCACCATCACACAATCACGACCACTCAATCACGATCACACAATCACGATCACACAATCACGATCACACAATCACGTTCACACAATCACAAACACAGAGTCGCGATCACACGATCACGATCACACAACCACGATCACACAGTCACGATCACACAATCACGATCACACAGTCACGATCACACAATCAGAGTCACACAATCACAATCACACAACCACAATCACACAATCACACAGTCACAATCCCACAATCACGACCACACAGTCACGATCACACAATCACAATCATACAATCACAATCACACAATCACATTAACACAATCAGACAATCACACAGTCACACAATCACGATCACACAATCAGGATCACACAATCACGATCACACAATCATGATCACACAATCACGATCACACAATCACAATCACACAATCACAATCACACAATCACAATCACACAATCAACATCACACAATCACAATCACACAATCAAGGCCACACAATGACGATCACACAATCACCATCACACAATCTCGACCACACAATCACGATCACACAATCACGATCACACAATCACGTTCACACAATCGCAAACACACAGTCGCGATCACTCGATCACGATCACACAATCACGATCACACAATCACGATCACTCAATCACAATCACACAATCACAAACACACAGTCGCGATCACACGATCACGATCACACGATCACGATCACACAATCACAATACCACAATCGTTATCACACAATCACGATCACACAATCACGATCACACAATCACAATCACACAATCACAATCACACAATCAAGGTCACACAATGACGATCACACAATCACCATCACACAATCACGATCACACAATCACAATCACACAATCACGATCACACAATCACGATCACACAAACACGTTCACACAATCAGAAACACAGAGTCGCGATCACACGATCACGATCACACAACCACGATCACACAGTCACGATCACACAATCACGATCACACAGTCACGATCACACAATCAGAGTCACACAATCACAATCACACAACCACAATTACACAATCACACAGTCACAATCCCACAATCACGACCACACAGTCACGATCACACAATCACAATCATACAATCACAATCACACAATCACATTAACACAATCAGACAATCACACAGTCACACAATCACGATCACACAATCAGCATCACACAATCACGATCACACAATCACGATCACACAATCACGATCACACAATCACAGTCACACAATCACAATCACACAATCACAATTACGCAAACACGATCACACAATCACGATCACACAATCACGATCACACAATCACGATCACACAATCACACAATCACACAATCACAATCACACAATCACACAGTCACAATCCCACAATCACGATCACACAATCACGATCACACAGTTACGATCACACAATCACGATCACACAATCACAGTCACACAATCACAATCACACAGTCACAATCACAATCACGATCACACAAACACGATCACACAATCACGATCACACAATCTCGACCACACAATCACGATCACACAAACACGATCACACAATCACTATCACACAATCACTATCACACAATCACGATCACACAATTACGATCACACAATCACAATCACGCAGTCACACTATCACAATCACAATCACAATCACAATCACAATCACACAATCACACAATCACAATCCCACAATCACAATCACACAATCACAGTCACACAATCACAATCACACAATCACACAGTCACAATCCCACAATCACGATCACACAATCACGATCGCACAGTCACGATCACACGATCACGATCACACAATCGCAATCACACAATCACAATCACACAATCACGATCACACAGTCACCATCACACAATCACCATCACACAATCACGATCACACAATCAAGGTCACACAATGACGATCACACAATCACCATCACACAATCACGATTACACAATCACAATCACACAATCACGATCACACAATCACGATCACACAATCACAATCACGCAATCACGATCACACAATCACGACTACACAATCACGATCACACAATCACGATCACACAATCACAAACACACAGTCGCGATCACACTATCACGATCACACAATCACAGTCACACAATCACAATCACACAATCACAATCACGCAATCACAATCACAATCACGATCACACAGTCACGAACACACCATCACGATCACACAATCAAGGTCACACAATGACGATCACACAATCACCATCACACAATCACGATCACTCAATCACAATCACACAATCACAAACACACAATCGCGATCACACGATCACGATCGCACGACCACGATCACACGATCACGATCACACAATCACAATCACACAATCAAGGTCACACAATGACGATCACACCATCACCATCACACAATCACGACCACACAATCACGATCACACAATCACGATCACACAATCACGTTCACACAATCACAAGCACACAGTCGCGATCACTCGATCACGATCACACGATCACGATCACACAATCACAATCACACAATCAAGGTCACACAATGACGATCACACCATCACCATCACACAATCACGACCACACAATCACGATCACACAATTACAATCACACATTCACAATATCACAATCGCAATCACACAATCACAATATCACAATCAGACAATCACACAATCACACAATCACACAATCACGATCACACTATCACGATCACACCATCACGATCACACAATCACGTTCACACAATCACAAACACACAGTCGCGATCACTCGATCACGATCACACGATCACGATCACACAATCACAATCACACTATCAATGTCACACAATGACGATCACACCATCATCATCACACAATCACGACCACACAATCACGATCACACAATCACAATCACACAATCACAATATCACAATCGCAATCACACAATCACAATATCACAATCAGACAATCACACAATCACACAATCACGCAATCACGATCACACTATCACGATCACACAATCACGATCACACAATCACGATCACACAATCACGATCACACAATCACGATCACACAATCACCATCACACAATCACCATCACACAATCACAATCACACAATCAAGGTCACACAATGACGATCACACAATCACCATCACACAATCACGACCACTCAATCACGATCACACAATCACGATCACACAATCACGATCACAGAGTCGCGATCACACGATCACGATCGCACAACCACGATCACACAGTCACGATCACACAATCACGATCACACAGTCACGATCACACAATCAGAGTCACACAATCACAATCACACAACCACAATCACACAATCGCACAGTCACAATCCCACAATCACGACCACACAGTCACGATCACACAATCACAATCATACAATCACAATCACAAAATCACAAACACACAGTCGCGATCACACGATCACGATCACACGAATCACGATCACACAATCACAATCACACAATCGTTATCACACAATCACGATCACACAATCACGATCACACAATCACAATCACACAATCACAATCACACAATCAAGGTCACACAATGACGATCACACAATCACCATCACACAATCACGATCACACAATCACAATCACTCAATCACGATCACACAATCACGATCACACAATCACGATCACACAAACACGATCACACGATCACAATCACACAATCACAAACACACAATCAAGGTCACACAATGACGATCACACAATCACATTAACACAATCAGACAATCACACAGTCACACAATCACGATCACACAATCACGATCACACAATCACGATCACACAATCACGATCACACAATCACGATCACACAATCACGATCACACAATCACGATCACACAATCACAATCACACAATCACAATCACACAATCAAAATCACACAATCACAATCACACAATCAAGGCCACACAATGACGATCACACAATCACCACCACACAATCTCGACCACACAATCACGATCACACAATCACGATCACACAATCACGATCACACAATCACAGTCACACAATCACAATCACACAATCACAATTACACAAACACGATCACACAATCACGATCACACAATCACGATCACACAATCACGATCACACAATCACACAATCACACAATCACAATCACACAATCACACAGTCACAATCCCACAATCACGATCACACAATCACAAACACACAGTCGCGATCACACTATCACGATCACACAATCACAGTCACACAATCACAATCACACAATCACAATCACAATCACGATCACACAGTCACGAACACACCATCACGATCACACAATCAAGGTCACACAATCACAATCACACAATCACAAACACACAGTCGCGATCACACGATCACGATCACACGATCACGATCACACAATCACAATCACACAATCAAGGTCACACAATGACGATCACACCGTCACCATCACACAATCACGACCACACAATCACGATCACACAATCACGATCACACAATCACGTTCACACAATCACAAACACACAGTCGCGATCACTCGATCACGATCACACGATCACGATCACACAATCACAATCACACAATCAAGGTCACACAATGACGATCACACCGTCACCATCACACAATCACGACCACACAATCACGATCACACAATCACGTTCACACAATCACAAACACAGAGTCGCGATCACACGATCACGATCACACAACCACGATCACACAGTCACGATCACACAATCACGACCACACAGTCACGATCACACAATCAGAGTCACACAATCACAATCACACAACCACAATCACACAATCACACAGTCACAATCCCACAATCACGACCACACAGTCACGATCACACAATCACAATCATACAATCACAATCACACAATCACATTAACACAATCAGACAATCACACAGTCACACAATCACGATCACACAATCAGGATCACACAATCACGATCACACAATCACGATCACACAATCACGATCACACAATCACAATCACACAATCACAATCACACAATCACAATCACACAATCAACATCACACAATCACAATCACACAATCAAGGCCACACAATGACGATCACACAATCACCATCACACAATCTCGACCACACAATCACGATCACACAATCACGATCACACAATCACGTTCACACAATCGCAAACACACAGTCGCGATCACTCGATCACAATCACACAATCACAAACACACAGTCGCGATCACACGATCACGATCACACTATCACGATCACACGATCGCGATCACACGATCACGATCACACGATCACGATCACACAATCACAATCACACAATCAAGGTCACACAATGGCGATCACACCATCACCATCACACAATCACGACCGCACAATCACGATCACACAATCACGTTCACACAATCACAAACACACAGTCGCGATCACTCGATCACGATCACACAATCACGATCACACAGTCACTATCACACAATCACAATCACACAATCACAATATCACAATCGCAATCACACAATCACAATAACACAATCAGACAATCACACAATCACACAATCACGATCACACAATCATGATCACACAATCACGATCACACAATCACGATCACACAATCACGATCACACAATCACAGTCACACAATCACAATCACACAATCACAATTACACAAACACGATCACACAATCACGATCACACAATCACGATCACACAATCACGATCACACAATCACACAATCACACAATCACAATCACACAATCACACAGTCACAATCCCACAATCACGATCACACAATCACAAACACACAGTCGCGATCACACTATCACGATCACACAATCACAGTCACACAATCACAATCACACAATCACAATCACAATCACGATCACACAGTCACGAACACACCATCACGATCACACAATCAAGGTCACACAATCACAATCACACAATCACAAACACACAGTCGCGATCACACGATCACGATCACACGATCACGATCACACAATCACAATCACACAATCAAGGTCACACAATGACGATCACACCGTCACCATCACACAATCACGACCACACAATCACGATCACACAATCACGATCACACAATCACGTTCACACAATCACAAACACACAGTCGCGATCACTCGATCACGATCACACGATCACGATCACACAATCACAATCACACAATCAAGGTCACACAATGACGATCGCACCATCACCATCACACAATCACGACCACACAATCACGATTACACAATCACAATCACACAATCACAATATCACAATCGCAATCACACAATCACAATATCACAATCAGACAACCACACAATCACACAATCACACAGTCACGACCACACAATCACGATCACACAATCACGATCACACAATCACGTTCACACAATCACAAGCACACAGTCGCGATCACTCGATCACGATCACACGATCACGATCACACAATCACAATCACACAATCAAGGTCACACAATGACGGTCACACCATCACCATCACACAATCACGACCACACAATCACGATCACACAATTACAATCACACAATCACAATATCACAATCGCAATCACACAATCACAATATCACAATCAGACAATCACACAATCACACAATCACACAACCACGATCACACAGTCACGATCACACAATCACGATCACACAATCACGATCACACAATCAGAGTCACACAATCACAATCACACAACCACAATCACACAATCGCACAGTCACAATCCCACAATCACGACCACACAGTCACGATCACACAATCACAATCATACAATCACAATCACACAATCACATTAACACAATCAGACAATCACACAGTCACACAATCACGATCACACAATCACGATCACACAATCACGATCACACAATCACAATCACACAATCAAGGTCACACAATGACGGTCACACCATCACCATCACACAATCACGACCACACAATCACGATCACACAATTACAATCACACAATCACAATATCACAATCGCAATCACACAATCACAATATCACAATCAGGCAATCACACAATCACACAATCACACAACCACGATCACACAGTCACGATCACACAATCACGATCACACAGTCACGATCACACAATCAGAGTCACACAATCACAATCACACAACCACAATCACACAATCGCACAGTCACAATCCCACAATCACGACCACACAGTCACGATCACACAATCACAATCATACAATCACAATCACACAATCACATTAACACAATCAGACAATCACACAGTCACACAATCACGATCACACAATCACGTTCACACAATCGCAAACACACAGTCGCGATCACTCGATCACGATCAAACAATCACCATCACACAATCACGATCACACAATCACAATCACTCAATCACGATCACACAATCACGATCACACAATCACGATCACACAAACACGATCACACGATCACAATCACACAATCACAAACACACAATCAAGGTCACACAATGACGATCACACAATCACATTAACACAATCAGACAATCACACAGTCACACAATCACGATCACACAATCACGATCACACAATCACGATCACACAATCACGATCACACAATCACGATCACACAATCACGATCACACAATCACGATCACACAATCACGATCACACAATCACAATCACACAATCACAATCACACAATCAAAATCACACAATCACAATCACACAATCAAGGCCACACAATGACGATCACACAATCACCATCACACAATCTCGACCACACAATCACGATCACACAATCACGATCACACAATCACGTTCACACAATCGCAAACACACAGTCGCGATCACTCGATCACGATCACACGAACACGATCACACGATCACAATCACACAATCACAAACACACAATCAAGGTCACACAATGACGATCACACAATCACCATCACACAATCACGACCACTCAATCACGATCACACAATCACGATCACACAATCACGATCACACAATCACGTTCACACAATCACAAACACAGAGTCGCGATCACACGATCACGATCACACAACCACGATCACACAGTCACGATCACACAATCACGATCACACAGTCACGATCACACAATCAGAGTCACACAATCACAATCACACAACCACAATCACACAATCACACAGTCACAATCCCACAATCACGACCACACAGTCACGATCACACAATCACAATCATACAATCACAATCACACAATCACATTAACACAATCAGACAATCACACAGTCACACAATCACGATCACACAATCAGGATCACACAATCACGATCACACAAGCACGATCACACAATCACGATCACACAATCACAATCACACAATCACAATCACACAATCACAATCACACAATCAACATCACACAATCACAATCACACAATCAAGGCCACACAATGACGATCACACAATCACCATCACACAATCTCGACCACACAATCACGATCACACAATCACGATCACACAATCACGTTCACACAATCGCAAACACACAGTCGCGATCACTCGATCACAATCACACAATCACAAACACACAGTCGCGATCACACGATCACGATCACACGATCACGATCACACGATCGCGATCACACGATCACGATCACACGATCACGATCACACAATCACAATCACACAATCAAGGTCACACAATGGCGATCACACCATCACCATCACACAATCACGACCGCACAATCACGATCACACAATCACGTTCACACAATCACAAACACACAGTCGCGATCACTCGATCACGATCACACAATCACGATCACACAGTCACTATCACACAATCACAATCACACAATCACAATATCACAATCGCAATCACACAATCACAATAACACAATCAGACAATCACACAATCACACAATCACGATCACACAATCATGATCACACAATCACGATCACACAATCACGATCACACAATCACGATCACACAATCACAGTCACACAATCACAATCACACAATCACAATTACACAAACACGATCACACAATCACGATCACACAATCACGATCACACAATCACGATCACACAATCACACAATCACACAATCACAATCACACAATCACACAGTCACAATCCCACAATCACGATCACACAATCACAAACACACAGTCGCGATCACACTATCACGATCACACAATCACAGTCACACAATCACAATCACACAATCACAATCACAATCACGATCACACAGTCACGAACACACCATCACGATCACACAATCAAGGTCACACAATCACAATCACACAATCACAAACACACAGTCGCGATCACACGATCACGATCACACGATCACGATCACACAATCACAATCACACAATCAAGGTCACACAATGACGATCACACCGTCACCATCACACAATCACGACCACACAATCACGATCACACAATCACGATCACACAATCACGTTCACACAATCACAAACACACAGTCGCGATCACTCGATCACGATCACACGATCACGATCACACAATCACAATCACACAATCAAGGTCACACAATGACGATCGCACCATCACCATCACACAATCACGACCACACAATCACGATTACACAATCACAATCACACAATCACAATATCACAATCGCAATCACACAATCACAATATCACAATCAGACAACCACACAATCACACAATCACACAGTCACGACCACACAATCACGATCACACAATCACGATCACACAATCACGTTCACACAATCACAAGCACACAGTCGCGATCACTCGATCACGATCACACGATCACGATCACACAATCACAATCACACAATCAAGGTCACACAATGACGGTCACACCATCACCATCACATAATCACGACCACACAATCACGATCACACAATTACA
This sequence comes from Megachile rotundata, assembly GCF_050947335.1. NCBI lineage: Eukaryota > Metazoa > Arthropoda > Insecta > Hymenoptera > Megachilidae > Megachile > Megachile rotundata. The sequence continues at coordinate 2,409,870 of NC_134993.1, forward strand.
ATCACACAATCACAATATCACAATCGCAATCACACAATCACAATATCACAATCAGACAATCACACAATCACACAATCACACAACCACGATCACACAGTCACGATCACACAATCACGATCACACAATCACGATCACACAATCAGAGTCACACAATCACAATCACACAACCACAATCACACAATCGCACAGTCACAATCCCACAATCACGACCACACAGTCACGATCACACAATCACAATCATACAATCACAATCACACAATCACATTAACACAATCAGACAATCACACAGTCACACAATCACGATCACACAATCACGATCACACAATCACGATCACACAATCACAATCACACAATCAAGGTCACACAATGACGGTCACACCATCACCATCACACAATCACGACCACACAATCACGATCACACAATTACAATCACACAATCACAAACACACAGTCGCGATCACACGATCACGATCACACGATCACGATCACACGATCACGATCACACAATCACAATCACACAATCGTTATCACACAATCACGATCACACAATCACGATCACACAATCACAATCACACAATCACAATCACACAATCAAGGTCACACAATGACGATCACACAATCACCATCACACAATCACGATCACACAATCACGATCACACAATCACGATCACACAATCACGATCACACAAACACGATCACACGATCACAATCACACAATCACAAACACACAATCAAGGTCACACAATGACGATCACACAATCACCATCACACAATCACGACCACTCAATCACGATCACACAATCACGATCACACAATCACGATCACACAATCACGTTCACACAATCACAAACACAGAGTCGCGATCACACGATCACGATCACACAACCACGATCACACAGTCACGATCACACAATCACGATCACACAGTCACGATCACACAATCAGAGTCACACAATCACAATCACACAACCACAATCACACAATCACACAGTCACAATCCCACAATCACGACCACACAGTCACGATCACACAATCACAATCATACAATCACAATCACACAATCACATTAACACAATCAGACAATCACACAGTCACACAATCAGGATCACACAATCAGGATCACACAATCACGATCACACAATTACGATCACACAATCACGATCACACAATCACAATCACACAATCACAATCACACAATCACAATCCCACAATCAAAATCACACAATCACAATCACACAATCAAGGCCACACAATGACGATCACACAATCACCATCACACAATCTCGACCACACAATCACGATCACACAATCACGATCACACAATCACGTTCACACAATCACAAGCACACAGTCGCGATCACTCGATCACGATCACACGATCACGATCACACAATCACAATCACACAATCAAGGTCACACAATGACGATCACACCATCACCATCACACAATCACGACCACACAATCACGATCACACAATTACAATCACACAATCACAATATCACAATCGCAATCACACAATCACAATATCACAATCAGACAATCACACAATCACACAATCACACAATCACGATCACACTATCACGATCACACCATCACGATCACACAATCACGTTCACACAATCACAAACACACAGTCGCGATCACTCGATCACGATCACACGATCACGATCACACAATCACAATCACACTATCAATGTCACACAATGACGATCACACCATCATCATCACACAATCACGACCACACAACCACGATCACACAATCACAATCACACAATCACAATATCACAATCGCAATCACACAATCACAATATCACAATCAGACAATCACACAATCACACAATCACGCAATCACGATCACACTATCACGATCACACAATCACGATCACACAATCACGATCACACAATCACGATCACACAATCACGATCACACAATCACGATCACACAATCACCATCACACAATCACCATCACACAATCACAATCACACAATCAAGGTCACACAATGACGATCACACAATCACCATCACACAATCACGACCACTCAATCACGATCACACAATCACGATCACACAATCACGATCACAGAGTCGCGATCACACGATCACGATCACACAACCACGATCACACAGTCACGATCACACAATCACGATCACACAGTCACGATCACACAATCAGAGTCACACAATCACAATCACACAACCACAATCACACAATCGCACAGTCACAATCCCACAATCACGACCACACAGTCACGATCACACAATCACAATCATACAATCACAATCACACAATCACATTAACACAATCAGACAATCACACAGTCACACAATCACGATCACACAATCACGATCACACAATCACGATCACACAATCACGATCACACAATCACGATCACACAATCACGATCACACAATCACGATCACACAATCACAATCACACAATCACAATCACACAATCACAATCACACAATCAAGGTCACACAATGACGATCACACAATCACCATCACACAATCTCGACCACACAATCACGATCACACAATCACGATCACACAATCACGTTCACACAATCGCAAACACACAGTCGCGAACACTCGATCACGATCACACAACCACGATCACACAATCACGATCACTCAATCACAATCACACAATCACAAACACACAGTCGCGATCACACCATCACGATCACACGATCACGATCACACAATCACAATCACACAATCGTTATCACACAATCACGATCACACAATCACGATCACACAATCACAATCACACAATCACAATCACACAATCAAGGTCACACAATGACGACCACACAATCACCATCACACAATCACGATCACACAATCACAATCACACAATCACGATCACACAATCACGATCACACAATCACAATCACACAAACACGATCACACGATCACAATCACACAATCACAAACACACAGTCGCGATCACACGATCACGATCACACGATCACGATCACACGACCGCGATCACACGATCACGATCACACAATCACGATCACACAATCACAATCACACAATCACAATCACACAATCACAACCACACAATCAAGGCCACACAATGACGATCACACAATCACCATCACACAATCTCGACCACACAATCACGATCACACAATCACGATCACACAATCACGATCACACAATCACGATCACACAATCACAATCACACAATCACAATCACACAATCACAATCACACAATCAAAATCACACAATCACAATCACACAATCAAGGCCACACAATGACGATCACACAATCACCATCACACAATCTCGACCACACAATCACGATCACACAATCACGATCACACAATCACAATCACACAACCAAGGTCACACAATGACGATCACACCATCACCATCACACAATCACGACCGCACAATCACGATCACACAATCACAATTACACAATCACAATATCACAATCGCAATCGCACAATCACAATATCACAATCAGACAATCACACAATCACACAATCACACAATCACGATCACACTATCACGATCACACAATCACAATCACACAATCACAGTCACACAATCACAATCACACAATCACACAGTCACAATCCCACAATCACGATCACACAATCACGATCGCACAGTCACGATCACACGATCACGATCACACAATCACAATCACACAATCACAATCACACAATCTCGATCACACAGTCACCATCACACAATCACCATCACACAATCACGATCACACAATCAAGGTCACACAATGACGATCACACAATCACCATCACACAATCACGATTACACAATCACAATCACACAATCACGGTCACACAATCACGATCACACAATCACAATCACGCAATCACGATCACACAATCACGACCACACAATCACGATCACACAATCACGATCACACAATCACAAACACACAGTCGCGATCACACTATCACGATCACACAATCACAGTCACACAATCACAATCACACAATCACAATCACACAATCACGATCACTCAATCACAATCACACAATCACAAACACACAGTCGCGATCACACGATCACGATCGCACGACCACGATCACACGATCACGATCACACAATCACAATCACACAATCAAGGTCACACAATAACGATCACACCATCACCATCACACAATCACGACCACACAATCACGATCACACAATCACGATCACACAATCACGTTCACACAATCACACAATCAAGGTCACACAATGACGATCACACCATCACCATCACACAATCACGACCACACAATCACGATCACGCAATCACAATCACACAATCACAATATCACAATCGCATACACACAATCACAATATCACAATCAGACAATCACACAATCACACAATCACACAATCACGATCACACTATCACGATCACACAATCACGATCACACAATCACGATCACACAATCACGATCACACAATCACGATCACACAATCACGATCACACAATCACGATCACACAATCACCATCACACAATCACCATCACACAATCACAATCACACAATCAAGGTCACACAATGACGATCACACAATCACCATCACACAATCACGACCACTCAATCACGATCACACAATCACGATCACACAATCACGATCACACAATCACGTTCACACAATCACAAACACAGAGTCGCGATCACACGATCACGATCACACAACCACGATCACACAGTCACGATCACACAATCACGACCACACAGTCACGATCACACAATCACAATCATACAATCACAATCACACAATCACATTAACACAATCAGACAATCACACAGTCACACAATCACGATCACACAATCACGATCACACAATCACGATCACACAATCACGATCACACAATCACGATCACACAATCACGATCACACAATCACGATCACACAATCAAAATCACACAATCACAATCACACAATCAAGGCCACACAATCACCATCACACAATCTCGACCACACAATCACGATCACACAATCACGATCACACAATCACGTTCACACAATCGCAAACACACAGTCGCGATCACTCGATCACGATCACACAATTACGATCACACAATCACGATCACTCAATCACAATCACACAATCACAAACACACAGTCGCGATCACACGATCACGATCACACAATCACAATCACACAATCGTTATCACACAATCACGATCACACAATCACGATCACACAATCACAATCACACAAACACGATCACACAATCACAGTCACACAATCACGATCACACACTCCCAATCACACAATCACAATCACACAATCACAATCACACAATCACGATCACACAATCACGATCACACAATCACGATCACACAATCACGTTCACACAATCACGATCACAGTGTCACGATCACACAATCACGGTCACACAATCACGATCACAAGATCACAATCACACAGTCACACAATCACAATCACAATCAGACAATCACAAACACACAATCACGATCACACAATCACGATCACACAATCACGATCACACAATCACGATCACACAATCACGATCACACAATCACGATCACACAATCACGATCACACAATCACGATCACACAATCACAATCACACAATCACAATCACACAATCACAATCACACAATCAAAATCACACAATCACAATCACACAATCAAGGTCACACAATGACGATCACACAATCACCATCACACAATCTCGACCACACAATCACGATCACACAATCACGATCACACAATCACGTTCACACAATCGCAAACACACAGTCGCGAACACTCGATCACGATCACACAACCACGATCACACAATCACGATCACTCAATCACAATCACACAATCACAAACACACAGTCGCGATCACACGATCACGATCACACGATCACGATCACACAATCACAATCACACAGTCGTTATCACACAAACACGATCACACAATCACGATCACACAATCACAATCACGCAATCACAATCACACAATCACAATGACACAATCACAATCATGCAATCACAATCACACAATCACAATCTCACAATCACAATCACACAATCACAATCACACAATCACAATCACACAATCACAATCACACAATCATACTGTCACAATCCCACAATCACGATCACATAATCACGATCACACAGTCACGATCACACGATCGCGATCACACAATAACAATCACACAATCACAATCACACAATCACGAGCACACAATCACGATCACACAATCACCATCACACAATCACGATCACACAATCGCGATCACACAATCACGATCACACTATCACGATCACACAATCACAGTCACAGAATCACAATCACACAATCACAATCACAATCACGATCACACAGTCAAAATCACACAATCAGAGACACACAATCACAATCACACAACCACAATCACACAATCACACAGTCACAATCCCACAATCACGATCACACAATCACGACCACACATTCACGGTCACACAATCACAATCACACAATCACAATCACACAATCACAATCACACAATCACAATCACACAATCACAATCACACAATCACAATAACACAATCAGACAATCACACAGTCACACAATCACGATCACACAATCACGATCACACAATCACGATCACACAATCACGATCACACTATCACGATCAGACAATCACAGTCACACAGTCACAATCACACAATCACAATCACGATCACACAGTCACGATCACACCATCACGATCACACGATCACGATCACACAATCACAATCACACAATCGTTATCACACAATCACGATCACACAATCACCATCCCACAATCACCATCACACAATCACCATCACACAATCACGATCACACAATCACGATCACACAATCACGATCACACAATCAGAATCACGCAATCACAATCCCACAATCACAATCACACAATCACAATCATACAATCACAATCACACAATCACAATCTCACAATCACAATCACACAATCACAATCACACAATCACAAACACACAGTCGCGATCACACGACCACGATCACACGATCACGATCACACAGTCAAGATCACACAATCACAATCACACAATCACAATATCACAATCAGACAATCACACAATCACGATCACACTATCACGATCACACAATCACGATAACACAATCACGATCACACAATCACGATCACACAATCACGATCACACAATCACGATCACACAATCACGATCTCACAATCACAATCACGCAATCACAATCACACAATCACAATGACACAATCACAATCATGCAATCACAATCACACAATCACAATCTCACAATCACAATCACACAATCACAATCACACAATCACAATCACACAATCACAATCACACAATCACAATCACACAATCACAATCACACAATCACAATCCCACAATCACAATCCCACAATCACAATCCCACAATCACACAATCACACAGTCACAATCCCACAATCCCGATCACACAATCACGATCACACAATCACGATCACACAATCACAATCACACAATCACACAATCATACTGTCACAATCCTACAATCACGATCACATAATCACGATCACACAGTCACGATCACACGATCGCGATCACACAATAACAATCACACAATCACAATCACACAATCACGAGCACACAATCACGATCACACAATCACCATCACACAATCACGATCACACAATCGCGATCACACAATCACGATCACACTATCACGATCACACAATCACAGTCACAGAATCACAATCACACAATCACAATCACAATCACGACCACACAGTCACAATCACACAATCAGAGACACACAATCACAATCACACAACCACAATCACACAATCACACAGTCACAATCCCACAATCACGATCACACAATCACGACCACACATTCACGGTCACACAATCACAATCACACAATCACAATCACACAATCACAATAAAAGAATCAGACAATCACACAGTCACACAATCACGATCACACAATCACGATCACACAATCACGATCACACAATCGCGATCACACAATCACGATCACACAATCACGATCACACAATCACAATCACACAATCACAATCACACAATCAAAATCACACAATCACAATCACACAATCAAGGTCACACAATGACGATCACACAATCACCATCACACAATCACGATCACACAATCACAATCACACAATCACGATCACACAATCATGATCACACAATCACGATCACACAACCACGATCACACAATCACGATCACACAATCACGATCACACAATCACCATCACACAATCACCATCACACAATCACAATCACACAATCAAGGTCACGCAATGACGATCACACAATCACCATCACACAATCACGACCACTCAATCACGATCACACAATCACGTTCACACAATCACAAACACAGAGTCGCGATCATACGATCACGATCACACAATCACGATCACACAGTCACGATCACACAATCACGATCACACAATCGCGATCACACAATCACGATCACACAATCACCATCACACAATCACTATCACACAATCACAATCACACAATCAAGGTCACGCAATGACGATCACACAATCACGATCACACAATCACGATCACACAATCACGATCACACAATCACGATCACACAATCACGATCACACAATCACGATCACACAATCACAATCACACAATCACAAACAAACAGTCGCGATCACACGATCACGATCACACGACCACGATCACACGATCACGATCACACAATCACAATCACACAATCAAGGCCACACAATGACGATCACACAATCACGATCACACAATCACGATCACACAATCACGATCACACAATCACGATCACACAATCACAATCACACAATCACAAACACACAGTCGCGATCACACGATCACGATCACACGACCACGATCACACGATCACGATCACACAATCACAATCACACAATCAAGGCCACACAATGACGATCACACAATCACCATCACACAATCTCGACCACACAATCACGATCACACAATCACGATCACACAATCACGTTCACACAATCACAAACACACAGTCGCGATCACTCGATCACGATCACACAATCACGATCACACAGTCACGATCGCACAATCACGATCACACAATCACGATCACACAATCACGATCACACAATCACCATCACACAATCACGATCACACAATCACGATCACACAATCACGATCACACAATCACCATCACACAATCACAATCACACAATCAAGGTCACACAATGACGATCACACGATCACCATCACACAACCACGACCACACAATCACGATCACACAATCACGCTCACGCAATCACGATCACACAATCACGACCACACAATCACGATCACACAATCACGATCACACAATCACAAACACACAGTCGCGATCACACTATCACGATCACACAATCACAGTCACACAATCACAACCACACAATCACAATCACAATCACGATCACACAGTCACGAACACACCATCACGATCACACAATCAAGTTCACACAATGACGATCACACAATCACCATCACACAATCACGATCACTCAATCACAATCACACAATCACAAACACACAGTCGCGATCACACGATCGCGATCGCACGACCACGATCACACGATCACGATCACACAATCACAATCACACAATCAAGGCCACACAATGACGATCACACAATCACCATCACACAATCTCGACCACACAATCACGATCACACAATCACGATCACACAATCACGTTCACACAATCACAAACACACAGTCGCGATCACTCGATCACGATCACACAATCACGATCACACAGTCCCGATCACACAATCACAATCGCACAATCACGATCACACAATCACGATCACACAATCACGATCACACAATCACGATCACACAATCACCATCACACAATCACGATCACACAATCACGATCACACAATCACGATCACACAATCACCATCACACAATCACAATCACACAATCAAGGTCACACAATGACGATCACACAATCACCATCACACAACCACGACCACACAATCACGACCACACAATCACGCTCACGCAATCACGATCACACAATCACGACCACACAATCACGATCACACAATCACGATCACACAATCACGATCACACAATCACGATCACACAATCGCGATCACACAATCACGATCACACAATCACGATCACACAATCACAATCACACAATCACAATCACACAATCAAAATCACACAACCACAATCACACAATCAAGGTCACACAATGACGATCACACAATCACCATCACACAATCACGATCACACAATCACAATCACACAATCACGATCACACAATCATGATCACACAATCACGATCACACAACCACGATCACACAATCACGATCACACAATCACCATCACACAATCACCATCACACAATCACAATCACACAATCAAGGTCACGCAATGACGATCACACAATCACCATCACACAATCACGACCACTCAATCACGATCACACAATCACGTTCACACAATCACAAACACAGAGTCGCGATCATACGATCACGATCACACAATCACGATCACACAGTCACGATCACACAATCACGATCACACAATCACGATCACACAATCACGATCACACAATCACCATCACACAATCACCATCACACAATCACAATCACACAATCAAGGTCACGCAATGACGATCACACAATCACGATCACACAATCACGATCACACAATCACGATCACACAATCACGATCACACAATCACGATCACACAATCACAATCACACAATCACAAACACACAGTCGCGATCACACGATCACGATCACACGACAACGATCACACGATCACGATCACACAACCACAATCACACAATCAAGGCCACACAATGACGATCACACAATCACCATCACACAATCTCGACCACACAATCACGATCACACAATCACGATCACACAATCACGTTCACACAATCACAAACACACAGTCGCGATCACTCGATCACGATCACACAATCACGATCACACAGTCACGATCGCACAATCACGATCACACAATCACGATCACACAATCACGATCACACAATCACGATCACACAATCACCATCACACAATCACGATCACACAATCACGATCACACAATCACGATCACACAATCACGATCACACAATCACCATCACACAATCACAATCACACAATCAAGGTCACACAATGACGATCACACAATCACCATCACACAACCACGACCACACAATCACGATCACACAATCACGCTCACGCAATCACGATCACACAATCACGACCACACAATCACGATAACACAATCACGATCACACAATCACAAGCACACAGTCGCGATCACACTATCACGATCACACAATCACAGTCACACAATCACAATCACACAATCACAATCACAATCACGATCACACAGTCACGAACACACCATCACGATCACACAATCAAGGTCACACAATGACGATCACACAATCACCATCACACAATCACGATCACTCAATCACAATCACACAATCACAAACACACAGTCGCGATCACACGATCACGATCGCACGACCACGATCACACGATCACGATCACACAATCACAATCACACAATCAAGGCCACACAATGACGATCACACAATCACCATCACACAATCTCGACCACACAATCACGATCACACAATCACGATCACACAATCACGTTCACACAATCACAAACACACAGTCGCGATCACTCGATCACGATCACACAATCACGATCACACAGTCCCGATCACACAATCACAATCGCACAATCACGATCACACAATCACGATCACACAATCACGATCACACAATCACCATCACACAATCACGATCACACAATCACGATCACACAATCACGATCACACAATCACCATCACACAATCACAATCACACAATCAAGGTCACACAATGACGATCACACAATCACCATCACACAACCACGACCACACAATCACGACCACACAATCACGCTCACGCAATCACGATCACACAATCACGACCACACAATCACGATCACACAATCACGATCACACAATCACGATCACACAATCAAAAACACACAGTCGCGATCACACTATCACGATCACACAATCACAGTCACACAATCACAATCACACAATCACAATCACAATCACAATCACACAATCACATTAACACAATCATACAATCACACAGTCACACAATCACGATCACACAATCACGATCACGCAATCACGATCACACAATCACGATCACACAATCACGATCACACAATCACGATCACACAATCACAATCACACAATCACAAACACACAGTCGCGATCACACGACCACGATCACACGACCACGATCACACGATCACGATCACACAATCACAATCACACAATCAAGGCCACACAATGACGATCACACAATCACCATCACACAATCTCGACCACACAATCACGATCACACAATCACGATCACACAATCACGTTCACACAATCACAAACACACAGTCGCGATCACTCGATCACGATCACACAATCACAGTCACACAATCACAATCACACAATCACAATCACAATCACGATCACACAGTCACGAACACACCATCACGATCACACAATCAAGGTCACACAATGACGATCACACAATCACCATCACACAATCACGATCACTCAATCACAATCACACAATCACGATCACACAATCACCATCACACAATCACAATCACACAATCAAGGTCACACAATGACGATCACACAATCACCATCACACAACCACGACCACACAATCACGACCACACAATCACGCTCACGCAATCACGATCACACAATCACGACCACACAATCACGATCACACAATCACGATCACACAATCACAAACACACAGTCGCGATCACTCGATCACGATCACACAATCACGATCACACAGTCACGATCGCACAATCACGATCACACAATCACGATCACACAATCACGATCACACAATCACGATCACACAATCACCATCACACAATCACGATCACACAATCACGATCACACAATCACGATCACACAATCACCATCACACAATCACAATCACACAATCAAGGTCACACAATGACGATCACACAATCACCATCACACAACCACGACCACACAATCACGACCACACAATCACGCTCACGCAATCACGATCACACAATCACGACCACACAATCACGATCACACAATCACGATCACACAATCACGATCACACAATCACAAACACACAGTCGCGATCACACTATCACGATCACACAATCACAGTCACACAATCACAATCACACAATCACAATCACAATCACGATCACACAGTCACGAATACACCATCACGATCACACAATCAAGGTCACACAATGACGATCACACAATCACCATCACACAATCACGATCAGACAATCACAATCACACAATCACGATCACACAATCACGATCACACAATCACAATCACACAATCACAAACACACAGTCGCGATCACACGATCACGATCACACGATCACGATCACACAATCACAATCACACAATCAAGGTCACACAATGACGATCACACCATCAATATCACACAATCACGACCACACAATCACGATCACACAATCACGTTCACACAATCACAAACACACAGTCGCGATCACTCGATCACGATCACACGATCACGATCACACAATCACAATCACACAATCAAGATCACACAATGACGATCACACCATCACCATCACACAATCACGACCACACAATCACGATCACACAATTACAATCACACAATCACAATATCACAATCGCAATCACACAATCACAATATCACAATCAGACAATCACACAATCACACAATCACACAATCACGATCACACTATCACGATCACACAATCACGATCACACAATCACGTTCACACAATCACAAACACAGAGTCGCTATCACACGACCACGATCACACAACCACGATCACACAGTCACGATCACACAATCACGATCACACAGTCACGATCACACAATCACAATCACACAATCACAATATCACAATCGCAATCACACAATCACAATAACACAGTCAGACAATCACACAATCACACAATCACACAATCACACAATCACGATCAGACTATCACGATCACACAATCACGATCACACAATCACGATCACACAATCACGATCACACAATCACGATCACACTATCACGATCAGACAATCACAGTCACACAGTCACAATCACACAATCACAATCACAATCACGATCACACAGTCACGATCACACCATCACGATCACACGATCACGATCACACAATCACAATCACACAATCGTTATCACACAATCACGATCACACAATCACCATCCCACAATCACCATCACACAATCACCATCACACAATCACGATCACACAATGACGATCACACAATCACGATCACACAATCACAATTACGCAATCACAATCCCACAATCACAATCACACAATCACAATCATACAATCACAATCACACAATCACAATCTCACAATCACAATCACACAATCACAATCACACAATCACAAACACACAGTCGCGATCACACGACCACGATCACACGATCACGATCACACAATCACAATCACACAATCAAGGTCACACAATGACGATCACACCATCACCATCACACAATCACGACCACACAATCACGATCACACAACCACGATCACACAATCACGTTCACACAATCACAAACACACACTCGCGATCACTCGATCACGATCACACAATCACGATCACACAGTCAAGATCACACAATCACAATATCACAATCAGACAATCACACAATCACACAATCACGATCACACTATTACGATCACACAATCACGATAACACAATCACGATCACACAATCACGATCACACAATCACGATCACACAATCACGATCACACAATCACAATCACGCAATCACAATCACGCAATCACAATCACACAATCACAATGACACAATCACAATCATGCAATCACAATCACACAATCACAATCTCACAATCACAATCACACAATCACAATCACACAATCACAATCACACAATCACAATCACACAATCACAATCACACAATCACAATCACACAATCACAATCACACAATCACAATCCCACAATCACAATCCCACAATCACAATCCCACAATCACACAATCACACAGTCACAATCCCACAATCCCGATCACACAATCACGATCACACAATCACAATCACACAATCACAATCACACAATCATACTGTCACAATCCTACAATCACGATCACATAATCACGATCACACAGTCGCGATCACACGATCGCGATCACACAATAACAATCACACAATCACAATCACACAATCACGAGCACACAATCACGATCACACAATCACCATCACACAATCACGATCACACAATCGCGATCACACAATCACGATCACACTATCACGATCACACAATCACAATCTCACAATCACAATCACACAATCCCAATCACACAATCACAATCATACAATCACAATTACACAATCACAATCACACAATCACAATCCCACAATCACAATCCCACAATCACAATCCCACAATCACACAATCACACAGTCACAATCCCACAATCACGATCACACAATCACGATCACACAATCACGATCACACAATCACGTTCACACAATCACAAACACAGAGTCGCTATCACAGGACCACGATCACACAACCACGATCACACAGTCACGATCACACAATCACGATCACACAGTCACGATCACACAATCACAATCACACAATCACAATATCACAATCGCAATCACACAATCACAATAACACAGTCAGACAATCACACAATCACACAATCACACAATCACGATCAGACTATCACGATCACACAATCACGATCACACAATCACGATCACACAATCACGATCACACAATCACGATCACACTATCACGATCAGACAATCACAGTCACACAATCACAATCCCACAATCACAATCCCACAATCACAATCCCACAATCACACAATCACACAGTCACAATCCCACAATCACGATCACACAATCACGATCACACAATCACGATCACACAATCACGTTCACACAATCACAAACACAGAGTCGCTATCACACGACCACGATCACACAACCACGATCACACAGTCACGATCACACAATCACGATCACACAGTCACGATCACACAATCACAATCACACAATCACAATATCACAATCGCAATCACACAATCACAATAACACAGTCAGACAATCACACAATCACACAATCACACAATCACACAATCACGATCAGACTATCACGATCACACAATCACGATCACACAATCACGATCACACAATCACGATCACACAATCACGATCACACTATCACGATCAGACAATCACAGTCACACAGTCACAATCACACAATCACAATCACAATCACGATCACACAGTCACGATCACACCATCACGATCACACGATCACGATCACACAATCACAATCACACAATCGTTATCACACAATCACGATCACACAATCACCATCCCACAATCACCATCACACAATCACCATCACACAATCACGATCACACAATCACGATCACACAATCACGATCACACAATCACAATTACGCAATCACAATCCCACAATCACAATCACACAATCACAATCATACAATCACAATCACACAATCACAATCTCACAATCACAATCACACAATCACAATCACACAATCACAAACACACAGTCGCGATCACACGACCACGATCACACGATCACGATCACACAATCACAATCACACAATCAAGGTCACACAATGACGATCACACCATCACCATCACACAATCACGACCACACAATCACGATCACACAATCACGATCACACAATCACGTTCACACAATCACAAACACACACTCGCGATCACTCGATCACGATCACACAATCACGATCACACAGTCAAGATCACACAATCACAATCACACAATCACAATATCACAATCAGACAATCACACAATCACACAATCACGATCACACTATTACGATCACACAATCACGATAACACAATCACGATCACACAATCACGATCACACAATCACGATCACACAATCACAATCACGCAATCACAATCACGCAATCACAATCACACAATCACAATGACACAATCACAATCATGCAATCACAATCACACAATCACAATCTCACAATCACAATCACACAATCACAATCACACAATCACAATCACACAATCACAATCACACAATCACAATCACACAATCACAATCACACAATCACAATCACACAATCACAATCCCACAATCACAATCCCACAATCACAATCCCACAATCACAATCCCACAATCACACAATCACACAGTCACAATCCCACAATCCCGATCACACAATCACGATCACACAATCACAATCACACAATCACAATCACACAATCATACTGTCACAATCCTACAATCACGATCACATAATCACGATCACACAGTCGCGATCACACGATCGCGATCACACAATAACAATCACACAATCACAATCACACAATCACGAGCACACAATCACGATCACACAATCACCATCACACAATCACGATCACACAATCGCGATCACACAATCACGATCACACTATCACGATCACACAATCACAGTCACAGAATGACAATCACACAATCACAATCACAATCACGAACACACAGTCACAATCACACAATCAGAGACACACAATCACAATCACACAACCACAATCACACAATCACACAGTCACAATCCCACAATCACGATCACACAATCACGACCACACATTCACGGTCACACAATCACAATCACACAATCACAATCACACAATCACAATAACACAATCAGACAATCACACAGTCACACAATCACGATCACACAATCACGATCACACAATCACGATCACACAATCGCGATCACACAATCACGATCACACAATCACGATCACACAATCACAATCACACAATCACAATCACACAATCAAAATCACACAATCACAATCACACAATCAAGGTCACACAATGACGATCACACAATCACCATCACACAATCACGATCACACAATCACAATCACACAATCACGATCACACAATCATGATCACACAATCACGATCACACAACCACGATCACACAATTACGATCACACAATCACGATCACACAATCACAATCACACAATCATACTGTCACAATTCTACAATCACGATCACATAATCACGATCACACAGTCACGATCACACGATCGCGATCACACAATAACAATCACACAATCACAATCACACAATCACGAGCACACAATCACGATCACACAATCACCATCACACAATCACGATCACACAATCGCGATCACACAATCACGATCACACTATCACGATCACACAATCACAGTCACAGAATCACAATCACACAATCACAATCACAATCACGATCACACAGTCACAATCACACAATCAGAGACACACAATCACAATCACACAACCGCAATCACACAATCACACAGTCACAATCCCACAATCACGATCACACAATCACGACCACACATTCACGGTCACACAATCACAATCACACAATCACAATCACACAAT
This sequence comes from Megachile rotundata, assembly GCF_050947335.1. Taxonomy (NCBI): domain Eukaryota; kingdom Metazoa; phylum Arthropoda; class Insecta; order Hymenoptera; family Megachilidae; genus Megachile; species Megachile rotundata. The sequence continues at coordinate 2,428,376 of NC_134993.1, forward strand.
CACAATAACACAATCAGACAATCACACAGTCACACAATCACGATCACACAATCACGATCACACAATCACGATCACACAATCGCGATCACACAATCACGATCACACAATCACGATCACACAATCACAATCACACAATCACAATCACACAATCAAAATCACACAATCACAATCACACAATCAAGGTCACACAATGACGATCACACAATCACCATCACACAATCACGATCACACAATCACAATCACACAATCACGATCACACAATCATGATCACACAATCACGATCACACAACCACGATCACACAATCACGATCACACAATCACGATCACACAATCACCATCACACAATCACCATCACACAATCACAATCACACAATCAAGGTCACGCAATGACGATCACACAATCACCATCACACAATCTCGACCACACAATCACGATCACACAATCACGTTCACACAATCGCAAACACACAGTCGCGATCACTCGATCACGATCACACAATCACGATCACACAATCACGATCACACAATCACGATCACACAATCACAATCACACAATCACAAACTCACAGTCGCGATCACACGATCACGATCACACGATCACGATCACACAATCACAATCACACAATCGTTATCACACAATCACGATCACACAATCACGATCACACAATCACAATCACACAATCACAATCACACAATCAAGGTCACACAATGACGATCACACAATCACCATCACACAATCACGGTCACACAATCACAATCACACAATCACGATCACACAATCACGATCACACAATCACGATCACACAAACACGATCACACGATCACAATCACACAATCACAAACACACAGTCGCGATCACACGATCACGATCACACGATCACGATCACACGATCGCGATCACACGATCACGATCACACGATCACGATCACACAATCACAATCACACAATCAAGGTCACACAATGACGATCACACCATCACCATCACACAATCACGACCACACAATCACGATCACACAATCACGATCACACAATCACGTTCACACAATCACAAACACACACTCGCGATCACTCGATCACGATCACACAATCACGATCACACAGTCAAGATCACACAATCACAATCACACAATCACAATATCACAATCAGACAATCACACAATCACACAATCACGATCACACTATTACGATCACACAATCACGATAACACAATCACGATCACACAATCACGATCACACAATCACGATCACACAATCACGATCACACAATCACAATCACGCAATCACAATCACGCAATCACAATCACACAATCACAATGACACAATCACAATCATGCAATCACAATCACACAATCACAATCTCACAATCACAATCACACAATCACAATCACACAATCACAATCACACAATCACAATCACACAATCACAATCACACAATCACAATCACACAATCACAATCACACAATCACAATCCCACAATCACAATCCCACAATCACAATCCCACAATCACACAATCACACAGTCACAATCCCACAATCCCGATCACACAATCACGATCACACAATCACAATCACACAATCGCAATCACACAATCATACTGTCACAATCCTACAATCACGATCACATAATCACGATCACACAGTCGCGATCACACGATCGCGATCACACAATAACAATCACACAATCACAATCACACAATCACGAGCACACAATCACGATCACACAATCACCATCACACAATCACGATCACACAATCGCGATCACACAATCACGATCACACTATCACGATCACACAATCACAGTCACAGAATGACAATCACACAATCACAATCACAATCACGATCACACAGTCACAATCACACAATCAGAGACACACAATCACAATCACACAACCACAATCACACAATCACACAGTCACAATCCCACAATCACGATCACACAATCACGACCACACATTCACGGTCACACAATCACAATCACACAATCACAATCACACAATCACAATAACACAATCAGACAATCACACAGTCACGCAATCACGATCACACAATCACGATCACACAATCACGATCACACAATCGCGATCACACAATCACGATCACACAATCACGATCACACAATCACAATCACACAATCACAATCACACAATCAAAATCACACAATCACAATCACACAATCAAGGTCACACAATGACGATCACACAATCACCATCACACAATCACGATCACACAATCACAATCACACAATCACGATCACACAATCATGATCACACAATCACGATCACACAACCACGATCACACAATCACGATCACACAATCACGATCACACAATCACAATCACACAATCATACTGTCACAATTCTACAATCACGATCACATAATCACGATCACACAGTCACAATCACACAATCAGAGACACACAATCACAATCACACAACCGCAATCACACAATCACACAGTCACAATCCCACAATCACGATCACACAATCACGACCACACATTCACGGTCACACAATCACAATCACACAATCACAATCACACAATCACAATAACACAATCAGACAATCACACAGTCACACAATCACGATCACACAATCACGATCACACAATCACGATCACACAACCACGATCACACAATCACGATCACACAATCACGATCACACAATCACCATCACACAATCACCATCACACAATCACAATCACACAATCAAGGTCACGCAATGACGATCACACAATCACCATCACACAATCTCGACCACACAATCACGATCACACAATCACGTTCACACAATCGCAAACACACAGTCGCGATCACTCGATCACGATCACACAATCACGATCACACAATCACGATCACACAATCACGATCACACAATCACAATCACACAATCACAAACTCACAGTCGCGATCACACGATCACGATCACACGATCACGATCACACAATCACAATCACACAATCGTTATCACACAATCACGATCACACAATCACGATCACACAATCACAATCACACAATCACAATCACACAATCAAGGTCACACAATGACGATCACACAATCACCATCACACAATCACGGTCACACAATCACAATCACACAATCACGATCACACAATCACGATCACACAATCACGATCACACAAACACGATCACACGATCACAATCACACAATCACAAACACACAGTCGCGATCACACGATCACGATCACACGATCACGATCACACGATCGCGATCACACGATCACGATCACACGATCACGATCACACAATCACAATCACACAATCAAGGTCACACAATGACGATCACACCATCACCATCACACAATCACGACCACACAATCACGATCACACAATCACGATCACACAATCACGTTCACACAATCACAAACACACACTCGCGATCACTCGATCACGATCACACAATCACGATCACACAGTCAAGATCACACAATCACAATCACACAATCACAATATCACAATCAGACAATCACACAATCACACAATCACGATCACACTATTACGATCACACAATCACGATAACACAATCACGATCACACAATCACGATCACACAATCACGATCACACAATCACGATCACACAATCACAATCACGCAATCACAATCACGCAATCACAATCACACAATCACAATGACACAATCACAATCATGCAATCACAATCACACAATCACAATCTCACAATCACAATCACACAATCACAATCACACAATCACAATCACACAATCACAATCACACAATCACAATCACACAATCACAATCACACAATCACAATCACACAATCACAATCCCACAATCACAATCCCACAATCACAATCCCACAATCACACAATCACACAGTCACAATCCCACAATCCCGATCACACAATCACGATCACACAATCACAATCACACAATCGCAATCACACAATCATACTGTCACAATCCTACAATCACGATCACATAATCACGATCACACAGTCGCGATCACACGATCGCGATCACACAATAACAATCACACAATCACAATCACACAATCACGAGCACACAATCACGATCACACAATCACCATCACACAATCACGATCACACAATCGCGATCACACAATCACGATCACACTATCACGATCACACAATCACAGTCACAGAATGACAATCACACAATCACAATCACAATCACGATCACACAGTCACAATCACACAATCAGAGACACACAATCACAATCACACAACCACAATCACACAATCACACAGTCACAATCCCACAATCACGATCACACAATCACGACCACACATTCACGGTCACACAATCACAATCACACAATCACAATCACACAATCACAATAACACAATCAGACAATCACACAGTCACGCAATCACGATCACACAATCACGATCACACAATCACGATCACACAATCGCGATCACACAATCACGATCACACAATCACGATCACACAATCACAATCACACAATCACAATCACACAATCAAAATCACACAATCACAATCACACAATCAAGGTCACACAATGACGATCACACAATCACCATCACACAATCACGATCACACAATCACAATCACACAATCACGATCACACAATCATGATCACACAATCACGATCACACAACCACGATCACACAATCACGATCACACAATCACGATCACACAATCACAATCACACAATCATACTGTCACAATTCTACAATCACGATCACATAATCACGATCACACAGTCACAATCACACAATCAGAGACACACAATCACAATCACACAACCGCAATCACACAATCACACAGTCACAATCCCACAATCACGATCACACAATCACGACCACACATTCACGGTCACACAATCACAATCACACAATCACAATCACACAATCACAATCACACAATCACAATAACACAATCAGACAATCACACAGTCACACAATCACGATCACACAATCACGATCACACAATCACGATCACACAATCGCGATCACACAATCACGATCACACAATCACGATCACACAATCACAATCACACAATCACAATCACACAATCAAAATCACACAATCACAATCACACAATCAAGGTCACACAATGACGATCACACAATCACCATCACACAATCACGATCACACAATCACAATCACACAATCACGATCACACAATCATGATCACACAATCACGATCACACAACCACGATCACACAATCACGATCACACAATCACGATCACACAATCACCATCACACAATCACCATCACACAATCACAATCACACAATCAAGGGCACGCAATGACGATCACACAATCACCATCACACAATCTCGACCACACAATCACGATCACACAATCACGATCACACAATCACGTTCACACAATCGCAAACACACAGTCGCGATCACTCGATCACGATCACACAATCACGATCACACAATCACGATCACACAATCACAATCACACAATCACAAACTCACAGTCGCGATCACACGATCACGATCACACGATCACGATCACACAATCGTTATCACACAATCACGATCACACAATCACGATCACACAATCACAATCACACAATCACAATCACACAATCAAGGTCACACAATGACGATCACACAATCACCATCACACAATCACGGTCACACAATCACAATCACACAATCACGATCACACAATCACGATCACACAATCACGATCACACAAACACGATCACACGATCACAATCACACAATCACAAACACACAGTCGCGATCACACGATCACGATCACACGATCACGATCACACGATCGCGATCACACGATCACGATCACACGATCACGATCACACAATCACAATCACACAATCAAGGTCACACAATGACGATCACACCATCGCCATCACACAATCACGACCACACAATCACGATCACACAATCACGTTCACACAATCACAAGCACACAGTCGTGATCACTCGATCACGATCACACAATCACGATCACACAGTCACTATCACACAATCACAATCACACAATCACAATATCACAATCGCAATCACACAATCACAATAACACAATCAGACAATCACACAATCACACAATCACACAATCACGATCACACAATCATGATCACACAATCACGATCACACAATCACGATCACACAATCACGATCACACAATCACAGTCACACAATCACAAACACACAGTCGCGATCACACGATCACGATCACACAATCACAATCACACAATCAAGGTCACACAATGACGATCACACCATCACCATCACACAATCACGACCACACAATCACGATCACACAATCACGTTCACACAATCACAAACACACAGTCGCGATCACTCGATCACGATCACACGATCACGATCACACAATCACACAATCACACAATCACGATCACACAATCATGATCACACAATCACGATCACACTATCACGATCACACAATCACGATCACACAATCACGTTCACACAATCACAAACACGGAGTCGCGATCATTCGATCACGATCACACGATCACGATCACACAATCACAATCACACAATCAAGGTCACACAATGACGATCACACCATCACCATCACACAATCACGACCACACAATCACGATCACACAATCAAAATCACACAATCACAATATCACAATCACGATCACACAGTCATGATCACACCATCACGATCAGACAATCACAATCACACAATCGTTACCACACAGTCACGATCACACAATCACCATCCCACAATCACCATCACACAATCACCATCACACAATCACCATCACACAATCACGATCACACAATCACAATCTCACAATCACAATCACACAATCACAATCACACAATCACAATCACACAATCACAATCACACAATCACAATTACACAATCCCAATCACACAATCACAATCCCACAATCACAATCCCACAATCACAATCCCACAATCACAATCCCACAATCACAATCCCACAATCACAATCCCACAATCACAATCCCACAATCACACAATCACACAGTCACAATCCCACAATCACGATCACACAATCACGATCACACAATCACAATCACACAATCACAATCACACAATCACACTGTCACAATCCCACAATCACGATCACATAATCACGATCACACAGTCACGATCACACGATCACGATCACACAATCAAGGTCACACAATGACGATCACACCATCACCATCACACAATCACGACCACACAATCACGATCACACAATCACGATCACACAATCACGTTCACACAATCACAAGCACACAGTCGCGATCACTCGATCACGATCACACGATCACGATCACACAATCACAATCACACAATCAAGGTCACACAATGACGACCACACCATCACCATCACACAATCACGACCACACAATCACGATCACACAATCAAAATCACACAATCACAATATCACAATCGCAATCACACAATCACAATATCACAATCAGACAATCACACAATCACACAATCACACAATCACGATCACACTATCACGATCACACAATCACGATCACACAATCACGAGCACACAATCACGGTCACACAATCACGATCACACAATCACGATCACACAATGACGATCACACAATCACCATCACACAATCACGATCACACAATCACAATCACACAATCACGATCACACAATCACGATCACACAATCACGATCACACAAACACGATCACACGATCACAATCACACAATCACAAACACACAGTCGCGATCACACGACCACGATCACACGATCACGATCACACGATCGCGATCACACGATCACGATCACACGATCACGGTCACACAATCACAATCACACAATCAAGGTCACACAATGACGATCACACCATCACCATCACACAATCACGACCACACAATCACGATCACACAATCACGTTCACACAATCGCAAGCACGCAGTCGCGATCACTCGATCACGATCACACAATCACGATCACACAGTCACTATCACACAATCACAATCACACAATCACAATATCACAATCGCAATCTCACAATCACAATAACACAATCAGACAATCACACAATCACACAATCACACAATCACGATCACACAATCATGATCACACAATCACGATCACACAATCACGATCACACAATCACGATCACACAATCACAGTCACACAATCACTATCACACAATCACAATTACACAAACACGATCACACAATCACGATCACACAATCACGATCACACAATCACGATCACACAATCACACAATCACACAATCACAATCACACAATCACACAGTCACAATCCCACAATCACGATCACACAATCACGATCACACAGTTACGATCACACAATCACGATCACACAATCACAGTCACACAATCACAATCACACAGTCACAATCACAATCACGATCACACAAACACGATCGCACAATCACGATCACACAATCTCGACCACACAATCACGATCACACAAACACGATCACACAATCACTATCACACAATCACTATCACACAATCACGATCACACAATTACGATCACACAATCACAATCACGCAGTCACACTATCACAATCACAATCACAATCACAATCACAATCACAATCACAATCACACAATCACACAATCACAATCCCACAATCACAATCACACAATCACAATCACAATCACAATCACACAATCACACAATCACAATCCCACAATCACAATCGCACAATCACGATCACACAATCACGATCACACAATCACAATCACGCAATCACGATCACACAATCACGACCACACAATCACGATCACACAATCACGATCACACAATCACAATCACACAATCACATACACACAGTCGCGATCACACGATCACGATCGCACGACCACGATCACACGATCACGATCACACAATCACAATCACACAATCAAGGTCACACAATGACGATCACACCATCACCATCACACAATCACGACCACACAATCACGATCACACAATCACGATCACACAATCACGTTCACACAATCACAAGCACACAGTCGCGATCACTCGATCACCATCACACGATCACGATCACACAATCACAATCACACAATCAATGTCACACAATGACGATCACACCATCACCATCACACAATCACGACCACACAATCACGATCACACAATCACAATCACACAATCACAATATCACAATCGCAATCACACAATCACAATATCACAATCAGACAATCACACAAGCACACAATCACACAATCACGATCACACTATCACGATCACACAATCACGATCACACAATCACGATCACACAATCACGATCACACAATCACCATCACACAATCACCATCACACAATCACAATCACACAATCAATGTCACACAATGACGATCACACAATCACCATCACACAATCACGACCACTCAATCACGATCACACAATCACGATCACACAATCACGATCACACAATCACGATCACACAATCACGTTCACACAATCACAAACACAGAGTCGCGATCACACGATCACGATCACACAACCACGATCACACAGTCACGATCACACAATCACGATCACACAGTCACGATCACACAATCAGAGTCACACAATCACAATCACACAACCACAATCACACAATCACACAGTCACAATCCCACAATCACGACCACACAGTCACGATCACACAATCACAATCATACAATCACAATCACACAATCACATTAACACAATCAGACAATCACACAGTCACACAATCACGATCACACAATCACGATCACACAATCACGATCACACAATCACGATCACACAATCACGATCACACAATCACAATCACACAATCACAATCACACAATCACAATCACACAATCAAGGCCACACAATGACGATCACACAATCACCATCACACAATCTCGACCACACAATCACGATCACACAATCACGATCACACAATCACGTTCACACAATCGCAAACACACAGTCGCGATCACTCGATCACGATCACACAATCACGATCACACAATCACGATCACTCAATCACAATCACACAATCACAAACACACAGTCGCGATCACACGATCACGATCACACAATCACAATCACACAATCGTTATCACACAATCACGATCACACAATCACGATCACACAATCACAATCACACAATCACAATCACACAATCAAGGTCACACAATGACGATCACACAATCACCATCACACAATCACGATCACACAATCACAATCACACAATCACGGTCACACAATCACGATCACACAATCACAATCACACAATCACGATCACACAATCACGATCACACAATCACGATCACACAATCACGATCACACAATCACGATCACACAATCACGATCACACAATCACAATCACACAATCACAATCACACAATCAAAATCACACAATCACAATCACACAATCAAGGTCACACAATGACGATCACACAATCACCATCACACAATCTCGACCACACAATCACGATCACACAATCACGATCACACAATCACGTTCACACAATCGCAAACACACAGTCGCGATCACTCGATCACGATCACACAATCACGATCACACAATCACGATCACACAATCACAATCACACAATCACAAACTCACAGTCGCGATCACACGATCACGATCACACGATCACGATCACACAATCACAATCACACAATCGTTATCACACAATCACGATCACACAATCACGATCACACAATCACAATCACACAATCACAATCACACAATCAAGGTCACACAATGACGATCACACAATCACCATCACACAATCACGATCACACAATCACAATCACACAATCACGATCACACAATCACGATCACACAATCACGATCACACAAACACGATCACACGATCACAATCACACAATCACAAACACACAGTCGCGATCACACGATCACGATCACACGATCACGATCACACGATCGCGATCACACGATCACGATCACACGATCACGATCACACAATCACAATCACACAATCAAGGTCACACAATGACGATCACACCATCGCCATCACACAATCACGACCACACAATCACGATCACACAATCACGTTCACACAATCACAAGCACACAGTCGTGATCACTCGATCACGATCACACAATCACGATCACACAGTCACTATCACACAATCACAATCACACAATCACAATATCACAATCGCAATCACACAATCACAATAACACAATCAGACAATCACACAATCACACAATCACACAATCACGATCACACAATCATGATCACACAATCACGATCACACAATCACGATCACACAATCACAGTCACACAATCACAATCACACAATCACAATTGCACAAACACGATCACACAAACACGATCACACAATCACGATCACACAATCACGATCACACAATCACGATCACACAATCACACAATCACACAATCACAATCACACAATCACACAGTCACAATCCCACAATCACGATCACACAATCACGATCACACAGTTACGATCACACAATCACGATCACACAATCAGAGTCACACAATCACAATCACACAGTCACAATCACAATCACGATCACACAAACACGATCACACAATCACACAGTCACAATCACAATCACGATCACACAAACACGATCACACAATCACGATCACACAATCTCGACCACACAATCACGATCACACAAACACGATCACACAATCACTATCACACAATCACTATCACACAATCACGATCACACAATTACGATCACACAATCACAATCACGCAGTCACACTATCACAATCACAATCACAATCACAATCACACAATCACACAATCACAATCCCACAATCACAATCACACAATCACAGTCACACAATCACAATCACACAATCACACAGTCACAATCCCACAATCACGATCACACAATCACGTTCACACAATCACAAACACACAGTCGCGATCACTCGATCACGATCACACAATCACGATCACACAATCACGATCAAACAATCACGATCACACAATCACGATCACACAATCACGATCACACAATCACGATCACGCAGTCACACTATCACAATCACAATCACAATCAAAATCACAATCACAATCACAATCACAATCACACAATCACACAATCACACAATCACAATCCCACAATCACAATCACACAATCACAGTCACACAATCACAATCACACAATCACACAGTCACAATCCCACAATCACGATCACACAATCACGATCGCACAGTCACGATCACACGATCACGATCACACAATCACAATCACACAATCAAGGTCACGCAATGACGATCACCCCATCACCATCACACAATCACGACCACACAATCACGATCACACAATCACGATCACACAATCACGTTCACACAATCACAAACACACAGTCGCGATCACTCGATCACGATCACACAATCACGATCACACAGTCACGATCACACAATCACAATCACACAATCACAATATCACAATCGCAATCACACAATCACAATAACACAATCAGACAATCACACAATCACACAATCACACAATCACACAATCACGATCAGACTATCACGATCACACAATCACGATCACACAATCACGATCACACAATCACGATCACACAATCACGATCACACTATCACGATCAGACAATCACAGTCACACAATCACAATCACACAATCACAATCACACAATCAAAATCACAATCACGATCACACAGTCACGATCACACCATCACGATCACACGATCACGATCACACAATCACAATCACACAATCGTTATCACATAATCACGATCACACAATCACCATCCCACAATCACCATCACACAATCACCATCACACAATCACGATCACACAATCACGATCGCACAATCACGATCACACAATCACAATCACGCAATCACAATCCCACAATCACAATCACACAATCACAATCATACAATCACAATCACACAATCACAATCTCACAATCACAATCACACAATCACAATCACACAATCACAATCACACAATCACAATCCCACAATCACAATCCCACAATCACAATCCCACAATCACAATCCCACAATCACAATCCCACAATCACAATCCCACAATCACACAATCACACAGTCACAATCCCACAATCACGATCACACAATCACGATCACACAATCACAATCACACAATCACGCGCACACAATCACGATCACACAATCACCATCACACAATCACGATCACACAATCACGATCACACAATCACAATCACGCAATCACGATCACACAATCACGATCACACAATCACGATCACACAATCTCGATCACACAATCACGATCACACAATCACGATCACACAATCACGATCACACAATCACGATCACACAATCACGATCACACAATCACAATCACACAATCACAATCACACAATCACAATCACACAATCACGATCCCACAATCACGATCACACAATCACGATCACACAATCACAATCACACAATCACAATCACACAATCACACTGTCACAATCCCACAATCACGATCACACAATCACGATCACACAGTCACGATCACACGTTCACGATCACACAATAACAATCACACAATCACAATCACACAATCACGAGCACACAATCACGATCACACAATCACCATCACACAATCACGATCACACAATCACGATCACACAATCACAATCACACAATCACGATCACACAATCACTATCACACAATCACAATCACACAATCACAAACACACAGTCGCGATCACACGACCACGATCACACGATCACGATCACACAATCACAATCACACAATCAAGGTCACACAATGACGATCACACCATCACCATCACACAATCACGACCACACAATCACGATCACACAATGACGATCACACAATCACGTTCACGCAATCACAAACACACACTCGCGATCACTCGATCACGATCACACAATCACGATCACACAGTCAAGATCACACAATCACAATCACACAATCACAATATCATAATCGCAATCACACAATCACAATAACACAATCAGACAATCACACAATCACACAATCACGATCACACTATCACGATCACACAATCACGATAACACAATCACGATCACACAATCACGATCACACAATCACGATCACACAATCACGATCACACAATCACGATCACACAATCACAATCACGCAATCACAATCACACGATCGCAATGACACAATCAGACAATCACACAGTCACACAATCACGATCACACAATCACGATCACACAATCACGATCACACAATCGCGATCACACAATCACGATCACACGATCACGATCACACAATCACAATCACACAATCAAGGCCAAACATTGACGATCACACAATCACCATCACACAATCTCGACCACACAATCACGATCACACAATCACCATCACACAATCACGATCACACAATCACAAACACACAGTCGCGATCACACGATCACGATCGCACGACCACGATCACACGATCACGATCACACAATCACAATCACACAATCAAGGCCACACAATGACGATCACACAATCACCATCACACAATCTCGACCACACAATCACGATCACACAATCACGATCACACAATCACGTTCACACAATCACAAACACACAGTCGCGATCACTCGATCACGATCACACAATCACGATCACACAGTCACGATCACACAATCACAATCGCACAATCGCGATCACACAATTACGATCACACAATCACGATCACACAATCACGATCACACAATCACCATCACACAATCACGATCACACAATCACGATCACACAATCACGATCACACAATCACCATCACACAATCACAATCACACAATCAAGGTCACACAATGACGATCACACCATCACCATCACACAATCACGACCACACAATCACGATCACACAATCACAATCACACAATCACAATCACACAATCACAAACACACAGTCGCGATCACACGATCACGATCGCACGACCACGATCACACGATCACGATCACACAATCACAATCACACAATCAAGGCCACACAATGACGATCACACAATCACCATCACACAATCTCGACCACACAATCACGATCACACAATCACGATCACACAATCACGTTCACACAATCACAAACACACAGTCGCGATCACTCGATCACGATCACACAATCACGATCACACAGTCACGATCACACAATCACAATCGCACAATCGCGATCACACAATTACGATCACACAATCACGATCACACAATCACCATCACACAATCACGATCACACAATCACGATCACACAATCACGATCACACAATCACCATCACACAATCACAATCACACAATCAAGGTCACACAATGACGATCACACAATCACCATCACACAACCACGACCACACAATCACGACCACACAATCACGCTCACGCAATCACGATCACACAATCACGACCACACAATCACGATCACACAATCACGATCACACAATCACGATCACACAATCACAAACACACAGTCGCGATCACACTATCACGATCACACAATCACGATCACACAATCACAATCACACAATCACATACACACAGTCGCGATCACACGATCACGATCGCACGACCACGATCACACGATCACGATCACACAATCACAATCACACAATCAAGGTCACACAATGACGATCACACCATCACCATCACACAATCACGACCACACAATCACGATCACACAATCACGATCACACAATCACGTTCACACAATCACAAGCACACAGTCGCGATCACTCGATCACCATCACACGATCACGATCACACAATCACAATCACACAATCAATGTCACACAATGACGATCACACCATCACCATCACACAATCACGACCACACAATCACGATCACACAATCACAATCACACAATCACAATATCACAATCGCAATCACACAATCACAATATCACAATCGGACAATCACACAAGCACACAATCACACAATCACGATCACACTATCACGATCACACAATCACGATCACACAATCACGATCACACAATCACGATCACACAATCACCATCACACAATCACCATCACACAATCACAATCACACAATCAATGTCACACAATGACGATCACACAATCACCATCACACAATCACGACCACTCAATCACGATCACACAATCACGATCACACAATCACGATCACACAATCACGATCACACAATCACGTTCACACAATCACAAACACAGAGTCGCGATCACACGATCACGATCACACAACCACGATCACACAGTCACGATCACACAATCACGATCACACAGTCACGATCACACAATCAGAGTCACACAATCACAATCACACAACCACAATCACACAATCACACAGTCACAATCCCACAATCACGACCACACAGTCACGATCACACAATCACAATCATACAATCACAATCACACAATCACATTAACACAATCAGACAATCACACAGTCACACAATCACGATCACACAATCACGATCACACAATCACGATCACACAATCACGATCACACAATCACGATCACACAATCACAATCACACAATCACAATCACACAATCAAAATCACACAATCACAATCACACAATCAAGGCCACACAATGACGATCACACAATCACCATCACACAATCTCGACCACACAATCACGATCACACAATCACGATCACACAATCACGTTCACACAATCGCAAACACACAGTCGCGATCACTCGATCACGATCACACAATCACGATCACACAATCACGATCACTCAATCACAATCACACAATCACAAACACACAGTCGCGATCACACGATCACGATCACACAATCACAATCACACAATCGTTATCACACAATCACGATCACACAATCACGATCACACAATCACAATCACACAATCACAATCACACAATCAAGGTCACACAATGACGATCACACAATCACCATCACACAATCACGATCACACAATCACAATCACACAATCACGGTCACACAATCACGATCACACAATCACAATCACACAATCACGATCACACAATCACGATCACACAATCACGATCACACAATCACGATCACACAATCACGATCACACAATCACGATCACACAATCACAATCACACAATCACAATCACACAATCAAAATCACACAATCACAATCACACAATCAAGGTCACACAATGACGATCACACAATCACCATCACACAATCTCGACCACACAATCACGATCACACAATCACGATCACACAATCAAGTTCACACAATCGCAAACACACAGTCGCGATCACTCGATCACGATCACACAATCACGATCACACAATCACGATCACACAATCACAATCACACAATCACAAACTCACAGTCGCGATCACACGATCACGATCACACGATCACGATCACACAATCACAATCACACAATCGTTATCACACAATCACGATCACACAATCACGATCACACAATCACAATCACACAATCACAATCACACAATCAAGGTCACACAATGACGATCACACAATCACCATCACACAATCACGATCACACAATCACAATCACACAATCACGATCACACAATCACGATCACACAATCACGATCACACAAACACGATCACACGATCACAATCACACAATCACAAACACACAGTCGCGATCACACGATCACGATCACACGATCACGATCACACGATCGCGATCACACGATCACGATCACACGATCACGATCACACAATCACAATCACACAATCAAGGTCACACAATGACGATCACACCATCGCCATCACACAATCACGACCACACAATCACGATCACACAATCACGTTCACACAATCACAAGCACACAGTCGTGATCACTCGATCACGATCACACAATCACGATCACACAGTCACTATCACACAATCACAATCACACAATCACAATATCACAATCGCAATCACACAATCACAATAACACAATCAGACAATCACACAATCACACAATCACACAATCACGATCACACAATCATGATCACACAATCACGATCACACAATCACGATCACACAATCACGATCACACAATCACAGTCACACAATCACAATCACACAATCACAATTACACAAACACGATCACACAATCACGATCACACAATCACGATCACACAATCACGATCACACAATCACACAATCACACAATCACAATCACACAATCACACAGTCACAATCCCACAATCACGATCACACAATCACGATCACACAGTTACGATCACACAATCACGATCACACAATCACAGTCACACAATCACAATCACACAGTCACAATCACAATCACGATCACACAAACACGATCACACAATCACGATCACACAATCACAGTCACACAATCACAATCACACAGTCACAATCACAATCACGATCACACAAACACGATCACACAATCACACAGTCACAATCACAATCACGATCACACAAACACGATCACACAATCACGATCACACAATCTCGACCACACAATCACGATCACACAAACACGATCACACAATCACTATCACACAATCACTATCACACAATCACGATCACACAATTACGATCACACAATCACAATCACGCAGTCACACTATCACAATCACAATCACAATCACAATCACAATCACACAATCACACAATCACAATCCCACAATCACAATCACACAATCACAGTCACACAATCACAATCACACAATCACAATCACACAATCAAAATCACACAATCACAATCACACAATCAAGGCCACACAATGACGATCACACAATCACCATCACACAATCTCGACCACACAATCACGATCACACAATCACGATCACACAATCACGTTCACACAATCGCAAACACACAGTCGCGATCACTCGATCACGATCACACAATCACGATCACACAATCACGATCACTCAATCACAATCACACAATCACAAACACACAGTCGCGATCACACGATCACGATCACACGATCACGATCACACGATCGCGATCACACGATCACGATCACACGATCACGATCACACAATCACAATCACACAATCAAGGTCACACAATGACGATCACACCATCGCCATCACACAATCACGACCACACAATCACGATCACACAATCACGTTCACACAATCACAAGCACACAGTCGTGATCACTCGATCACGATCACACAATCACGATCACACAGTCACTATCACACAATCACAATCACACAATCACAATCACACAATCACAATATCACAATCGCAATCACACAATCACAATAACACAATCAGACAATCACACAATCACACAATCACACAATCACGATCACACAATCATGATCACACAATCACGATCACACAATCACGATCACACAATCACGATCACACAATCACAGTCACACAATCACAATCACACAATCACAATTACACAAACACGATCACACAATCACGATCACACAATCACGATCACACAATCACGATCACACAATCACACAATCACACAATCACAATCACACAATCACACAGTCACAATCCCACAATCACGATCACACAATCACGATCACACAGTTACGATCACACAATCACGATCACACAATCACAGTCACACAATCACAATCACACAGTCACAATCACAATCACGATCACACAAACACGATCACACAATCACGATCACACAATCACAGTCACACAATCACAATCACACAGTCACAATCACAATCACGATCACACAAACACGATCACACAATCACACAGTCACAATCACAATCACGATCACACAAACACGATCACACAATCACGATCACACAATCTCGACCACACAATCACGATCACACAAACACGATCACACAATCACTATCACACAATCACTATCACACAATCACGATCACACAATTACGATCACACAATCACAATCACGCAGTCACACTATCACAATCACAATCACAATCACAATCACAATCACACAATCACACAATCACAATCCCACAATCACAATCACACAATCACAGTCACACAATCACAATCACACAATCACAATCACACAATCAAAATCACACAATCACAATCACACAATCAAGGCCACACAATGACGATCACACAATCACCATCACACAATCTCGACCACACAATCACGATCACACAATCACGATCACACAATCACGTTCACACAATCGCAAACACACAGTCGCGATCACTCGATCACGATCACACAATCACGATCACACAATCACGATCACTCAATCACAATCACACAATCACAAACACACAGTCGCGATCACACGATCACGATCACACAATCACAATCACACAATCGTTATCACACAATCACGATCACACAATCACGATCACACAATCACAATCACACAATCACAATCACACAATCAAGGTCACACAATGACGATCACACAATCACCATCACACAATCACGATCACACAATCACAATCACACAATCACGGTCACACAATCACGATCACACAATCACAATCACACAATCACGATCACACAATCACGATCACACAATCACGATCACACAATCACGATCACACAATCACGATCACACAATCACGATCACACAATCACAATCACACAATCACAATCACACAATCAAAATCACACAATCACAATCACACAATCAAGGTCACACAATGACGATCACACAATCACCATCACACAATCTCGACCACACAATCACGATCACACAATCACGATCACACAATCACGTTCACACAATCGCAAACACACAGTCGCGATCACTCGATCACGATCACACAATCACGATCACACAATCACGATCACACAATCACAATCACACAATCACAAACTCACAGTCGCGATCACACGATCACGATCACACGATCACGATCACACAATCACAATCACACAATCGTTATCACACAATCACGATCACACAATCACGATCACACAATCACAATCACACAATCACAATCACACAATCAAGGTCACACAATGACGATCACACAATCACCATCACACAATCACGATCACACAATCACAATCACACAATCACGATCACACAATCACGATCACACAATCACGATCACACAAACACGATCACACGATCACAATCACACAATCACAAACACACAGTCGCGATCACACGATCACGATCACACGATCACGATCACACGATCGCGATCACACGATCACGATCACACGATCACGATCACACAATCACAATCACACAATCAAGGTCACACAATGACGATCACACCATCGCCATCACACAATCACGACCACACAATCACGATCACACAATCACGTTCACACAATCACAAGCACACAGTCGTGATCACTCGATCACGATCACACAATCACGATCACACAGTCACTATCACACAATCACAATCACACAATCACAATATCACAATCGCAATCACACAATCACAATAACACAATCAGACAATCACACAATCACACAATCACACAATCACGATCACACAATCACGATCACACAGTTACGATCACACAATCACGATCACACAATCACAGTCACACAATCACAATCACACAGTCACAATCACAATCACGATCACACAAACACGATCACACAATCACACAGTCACAATCACAATCACGATCACACAAACACGATCACACAATCACGATCACACAATCTCGACCACACAATCACGATCACACAAACACGATCACACAATCACTATCACACAATCACTATCACACAATCACGATCACACAATTACGATCACACAATCACAATCACGCAGTCACACTATCACAATCACAATCACAATCACAATCACAATCACACAATCACACAATCACAATCCCACAATCACAATCACACAATCACAGTCACACAATCACAATCACACAATCACACAGTCACAATCCCACAATCACGATCACACAATCACGTTCACACAATCACAAACACACAGTCGCGATCACTCGATCACGATCACACAATCACGATCACACAATCACGATCAAACAATCACGATCACACAATCACGATCACACAATCACGATCACACAATCACGATCACGCAGTCACACTATCACAATCACAATCACAATCAAAATCACAATCACAATCACAATCACAATCACACAATCACACAATCACACAATCACAATCCCACAATCACAATCACACAATCACAGTCACACAATCACAATCACACAATCACACAGTCACAATCCCACAATCACGATCACACAATCACGATCGCACAGTCACGATCACACGATCACGATCACACAATCACAATCACACAATCAAGGTCACGCAATGACGATCACCCCATCACCATCACACAATCACGACCACACAATCACGATCACACAATCACGATCACACAATCACGTTCACACAATCACAAACACACAGTCGCGACCACTCGATCACGATCACACAATCACGATCACACAGTCACGATCACACAATCACAATCACACAATCACAATATCACAATCGCAATCACACAATCACAATAACAAAATCAGACAATCACACAATCACACAATCACACAATCACACAATCACGATCAGACTATCACGATCACACAATCACGATCACACAATCACGATCACACAATCACGATCACACAATCACGATCACACTATCACGATCAGACAATCACAGTCACACAATCACAATCACACAATCACAATCACACAATCAAAATCACAATCACGATCACACAGTCACGATCACACCATCACGATCACACGATCACGATCACACAATCACAATCACACAATCGTTATCACATAATCACGATCACACAATCACCATCCCACAATCACCATCACACAATCACCATCACACAATCACGATCACACAATCACGATCGCACAATCACGATCACACAATCACAATCACGCAATCACAATCCCACAATCACAATCACACAATCACAATCATACAATCACAATCACACAATCACAATCTCACAATCACAATCACACAATCACAATCACACAATCACAATCACACAATCACAATCCCACAATCACAATCCCACAATCACAATCCCACAATCACAATCCCACAATCACAATCCCACAATCACAATCCCACAATCACACAATCACACAGTCACAATCCCACAATCACGATCACACAATCACGATCACACAATCACAATCACACAATCACGCGCACACAATCACGATCACACAATCACCATCACACAATCACGATCACACAATCACGATCACACAATCACAATCACGCAATCACGATCACACAATCACGATCACACAATCACGATCACACAATCTCGATCACACAATCACGATCACACAATCACGATCACACAATCACGATCACACAATCACGATCACACAATCACGATCACACAATCACAATCACACAATCACCATCACACAATCACAATCACACAATCACGATCCCACAATCACGATCACACAATCACGATCACAGAATCACAATCACACAATCACAATCACACAATCACACTGTCACAATCCCACAATCACGATCACACAATCACGATCACACAGTCACGATCACACGTTCACGATCACACAATAACAATCACACAATCACAATCACACAATCACGAGCACACAATCACGATCACACAATCACCATCACACAATCACGATCACACAATCACGATCACACAATCACAATCACACAATCACGATCACACAATCACTATCACACAATCACAATCACACAATCACAAACACACAGTCGCGATCACACGACCACGATCACACGATCACGATCACACAATCACAATCACACAATCAAGGTCACACAATGACGATCACACCATCACCATCACACAATCACGACCACACAATCACGATCACACAATGACGATCACACAATCACGTTCACGCAGTCACAAACACACACTCGCGATCACTCGATCACGATCACACAATCACGATCACACAGTCAAGATCACACAATCACAATCACACAATCACAATATCATAATCGCAATCACACAATCACAATAACACAATCAGACAATCACACAATCACACAATCACGATCACACTATCACGATCACACAATCACGATAACACAATCACGATCACACAATCACGATCACACAATCACGATCACACAATCACGATCACACAATCACGATCACACAATCACAATCACGCAATCACAATCACACGATCGCAATGACACAATCAGACAATCACACAGTCACACAATCACGATCACACAATCACGATCACACAATCACGATCACACAATCGCGATCACACAATCACGATCACACGATCACGATCACACAATCACAATCACACAATCAAGGCCAAACATTGACGATCACACAATCACCATCACACAATCTCGACCACACAATCACGATCACACAATCACCATCACACAATCACGATCACACAATCACAAACACACAGTCGCGATCACACGATCACGATCGCACGACCACGATCACACGATCACGATCACACAATCACAATCACACAATCAAGGCCACACAATGACGATCACACAATCACCATCACACAATCTCGACCACACAATCACGATCACACAATCACGATCACACAATCACGTTCACACAATCACAAACACACAGTCGCGATCACTCGATCACGATCACACAATCACGATCACACAGTCACGATCACACAATCACAATCGCACAATCGCGATCACACAATTACGATCACACAATCACGATCACACAATCACGATCACACAATCACCATCACACAATCACGATCACACAATCACGATCACACAATCACCATCACACAATCACCATCACACAATCACAATCACACAATCAAGGTCACACAATGACGATCACACCATCACCATCACACAATCACGACCACACAATCACGATCACACAATCACAATCACACAATCGTAATCACACAATCACAAACACACAGTCGCGATCACACGATCACGATCGCACGACCACGATCACACGATCACGATCACACAATCACAATCACACAATCAAGGCCACACAATGACGATCACACAATCACCACCACACAATCTCGACCACACAATCACGATCACACAATCACGATCACACAATCACGTTCACACAATCACAAACACACAGTCGCGATCACTCGATCACGATCACACAATCACACAATCACACAATCACGATCACACTATCACGATCACACAATCACGATCACACAATCACGATCACACAATCACGATCACACAATCACGATCACACAATCACAATCACACAATCACAATCACACAATCAAAATCACACAATCACAATCACACAATCAAGGTCACACAATGACGATCACACAATCACCATCACACAATCTCGACCACACAATCACGATCACACAATCACGATCACACAATCACGTTCACACAATCACAAACACACAGTCGCGATCACTCGATCACGATCACACGATCACGATCACACAATCACAATCACACAATGACGATCACACCATCACCATCACACAATCACGACCACACAATCACGACCACACAATCACGATCACACAATCACAATCACACAATCACAATATCACAATCGCAATCACACAATCACAATATCACAATCAGACAATCACACAATCACACAATCACACAATCACGATCACACTATCACGATCACACAATCACGATCACACAATCACGATCACACAATCACGGTCACACAATCACGGTCACACAATCACGATCACACAATCACGACCACACAATCACGATCACACAATCACCATCACACAATCACCATCACACAATCACCATCACACAATCACAATCACACAATCAAGGTCACACAATGACGATCACACAATCACCATCACACAATCACGACCACTCAATCACGATCACACAATCACGATCACACAATCACGATCACACAATCACGTTCTCACAATCACAAACACAGAGTCGCGATCACACGATCACGATCACACAACCACGATCACACAGTCACGATCACACAATCACGATCACACAGTCACGATCACACAATCAGAGTCACACAATCACAATCACACAACCACAATCACACAATCACACAGTCACAATCCCACAATCACGACCACACAGTCACGATCACACAATCACAATAATACAATCACAATCACACAATCACATTAACACAATCAGACAATCACACAGTCACACAATCACGATCACACAATCACGATCACACAATCACGATCACACAATCACGATCACACAATCACGATCACACAATGACGATCACACAATCACGATCACACAATCACAATCACACAATCACAATCACACAATCAAAATCACACAATCACAATCACACAATCAAGGTCACACAATGACGATCACACAATCACCATCACACAATCTCGACCACACAATCACGATCACACAATCACGATCACACAATCACGTTCACACAATCGCAACACACAGTCGCGATCACTCGATCACGATCACACAATCACGATCACACAATCACGATCACACAATCACAATCACACAATCACAAACACACAGTCGCGATCACACGATCACGATCACACGATCACGATCACACAATCACAATCACACAATCGTTATCACACAATCACGATCACACAATCACGATCACACAATCACAATCACACAATCACAATCACACAATCACAATCACACAATCACAATCACACAATCAAGGTCACGCAATGAGGATCACACAATCACCATCACACAATCACGATCACACAATCACAATCACACAATCACGATCACACAATCACGATCACACAATCACGATCACACAAACACGATCACACGATCACAATCACGCAATCACAAACACACAGTCGCGATCACACGATCACGATCACACGATCACGATCACACAATCACGATCACACAATCACGATCACACAATCACGATCACACAATCACAATCACACAATCACAATCACACAATCAAAATCACACAATCACAATCACACAATCAAGGTCACACAATGACGATCACACAATCACCATCACACAATCTCGACCACACAATCACGATCACACAATCACGATCACACAATCACGTTCACACAATCGCAAACACACAGTCGCGATCACTCGATCACGATCACACAATCACGATCACACAATCACGATCACACAATCACAATCACACAATCACAAACACACAGTCGCGATCACACGATCACGATCACACGATCACGATCACACAATCACAATCACACAATCGTTATCACACAATCACGATCACACAATCACGATCACACAATCACAATCACACAATCACAATCACACAATCACAATCAGACAATCAAGGTCACACAATGACGATCACACAATCACCATCACACAATCACGATCACACAATCACAATCACACAATCACGATCACACAATCACCATCACACAATCTCGACCACACAATCACGATCACACAATCACGATCACACAATCACGTTCACACAATCGCAAACACACAGTCGCGATCACTCGATCACGATCACACAATCACGATCACACAATCACGATCACACAATCACAATCACACAATCACAAACACACAGTCGCGATCACACGATCACGATCACACGATCACGATCACACAATCACAATCACACAATCGTTATCACACAATCACGATCACACAATCACGATCACACAATCACAATCACACAATCACAATCACAATCACACAATCACAATCACACAATCACAATCACACAATCAAGGTCACACAATGAGGATCACACAATCACCATCACACAATCACGATCACACAATCACAATCACACAATCACGATCACACAATCACGATCACACAATCACGATCACACAAACACGATCACACGATCACAATCACACAATCACAAACACACAGTCGCGATCACACGATCACGATCACACGATCACGATCACACAATCACACAATCACACAATCACGATCACACAATCACGATCACACAATCACGATCACACAATCACGGTCACACAATCACGATCACACAATCACGATCACACAATCACGACCACACAATCACGATCACACAATCACCATCACACAATCACGATCACACAATCACAATCACACAATCAAGGTCACACAATGACGATCACACAATCACCATCACACAATCACGACCACTCAATCACGATCACACAATCACGATCACACAATCACGATCACACAATCACGTTCACACAATCACAAACACAGAGTCGCGATCACACGATCACGATCACACAACCACGATCACACAGTCACGATCACACAATCACGATCACACAGTCACGATCACACAATCAGAGTCACACAATCACAATCACACAACCACAATCACACAATCACACAGTCACAATCCCACAATCACGACCACACAGTCACGATCACACAATCACAATCATACAATCACAATCACACAATCACATTAACACAATCAGACAATCACACAGTCACACAATCACGATCACACAATCACGATCACACAATCACGATCACACAATCACGATCACACAATCACGATCACACAATCACAATCACACAATCACAATCACACAATCAAAATCACACAATCACAATCACACAATCAAGGTCACACAATGACGATCACACAATCACCATCACACAATCTCGACCACACAATCACGATCACACAATCACGTTCACACAATCACGTTCACACAATCGCAAACACACAGTCGCGATCACTCGATCACGATCACACAATCACGATCACACAATCACGATCACACAATCACAATCACACAATCACAAACACACAGTCGCGATCACACGATCACGATCACACGATCACGATCACACAATCACAATCACACAATCGTTATCACACAATCACGATCACACAATCACGATCACACAATCACAATCACACAATCACAATCACACAATCAAGGTCACACAATGACGATCACACAATCACCATCACACAATCACGATCACACAATCACAATCACACAATCACGATCACACAATCACGATCACACAAACACGATCACACGATCACAATCACACAATCACAAACACACAGTCGCGATCACACGATCACGATCACACGATCACGATCAGACGATCGCGATCACACGATCACGATCACACGATCACGATCACACAATCACAATCACACAATCAAGGTCACACAATGACGATCACACCATCACCATCACACAATCACGACCACACAATCACGATCACACAATCACGTTCACACAATCACAAGCACACAGTCGCGATCACTCGATCACGATCACACAATCACGATCACACAGTCACTATCACACAATCACAATCACACAATCACAATATCACAATCGCAATCACACAATCACAATAACACAATCAGACAATCACACAATCACACAATCACACAATCACGATCACACAATCATGATCACACAATCACGATCACACAATCACGATCACACAATCACGATCACACAAATACAGTCACACAATCACAATCACACAATCACAATTACACAAACACGATCACACAATCACGATCACACAATCACGATCACACAATCACACAATCACACAATCACAATCACACAGTCACAATCCCACAATCACGATCACACAATCACGATCACACAGTTACGATCACACAATCACGATCACACAATCATAGTCACACAATCACGATCACACAGTCACAATCACAATCACGATCACACAAACACGATCACACAATCACGATCACACAATCTCGACCACACAATCACGATCACACAAACACGATCACACAATCACTATCACACAATCACTATCACACAATCACAATCACACAATTACGATCACACAATCACAATCACGCAGTCACACTATCACAATCACAATCACAATCACAATCACAATCACAATCACACAATCACACAATCACAATCCCACAATCACAATCACACAATCACAGACACACAATCACAATCACACAATCACACAGTCACAATCCCACAATCACGATCACACAGTGACGATCGCACAGTCACGATCACACGATCACGATCACACAATCACAATCACACAATCACAATCACACAATCACGATCACACAGTCACCATCACACAATCACCATCACACAATCACGATCACACAATCAAGGTCACACAATGACGATCACACAATCACCATCACACAATCACGATCACACAATCACAATTACACAATCCCAATCACACAATCACAATCCCACAATCACAATCCCACAATCACAATCCCACAATCACAATCCCACAATCACAATCCCACAATCACAATCCCACAATCACAATCCCACAATCACACAATCACACAGTCACAATCCCACAATCACGATCACACAATCACGATCACACGATCACGATCACACAATCACACAATCACACAATCACGATCACACAATCATGATCACACAATCACGATCACACTATCACGATCACACAATCACGATCACACAATCACGTTCACACAATCACAAACACGGAGTCGCGATCATTCGATCACGATCACACGATCACGATCACACAATCACAATCACACAATCAAGGTCACACAATGACGATCACACCATCACCATCACACAATCACGACCACACAATCACGATCACACAATCAAAATCACACAATCACAATATCACAATCACGATCACACAGTCATGATCACACCATCACGATCAGACAATCACAATCACACAATCGTTACCACACAGTCACGATCACACAATCACCATCCCACAATCACCATCACACAATCACCATCACACAATCACCATCACACAATCACGATCACACAATCACAATCTCACAATCACAATCACACAATCACAATCACACAATCACAATCACACAATCACAATCACACAATCACAATTACACAATCCCAATCACACAATCACAATCCCACAATCACAATCCCACAATCACAATCCCACAATCACAATCCCACAATCACAATCCCACAATCACAATCCCACAATCACAATCCCACAATCACACAATCACACAGTCACAATCCCACAATCACGATCACACAATCACGATCACACAATCACAATCACACAATCACAATCACACAATCACACTGTCACAATCCCACAATCACGATCACATAATCACGATCACACAGTCACGATCACACGATCACGATCACACAATCAAGGTCACACAATGACGATCACACCATCACCATCACACAATCACGACCACACAATCACGATCACACAATCACGATCACACAATCACGTTCACACAATCACAAGCACACAGTCGCGATCACTCGATCACGATCACACGATCACGATCACACAATCACAATCACACAATCAAGGTCACACAATGACGATCACACCATCACCATCACACAATCACGACCACACAATCACGATCACACAATCAAAATCACACAATCACAATATCACAATCGCAATCACACAATCACAATATCACAATCAGACAATCACACAATCACACAATCACACAATCACGATCACACTATCACGATCACACAATCACGATCACACAATCACGATCACACAATCACGGTCACACAATCACGATCACACAATCACGATCACACAATGACGATCACACAATCAACATCACACAATCACGATCACACAATCACAATCACACAATCACGATCACACAATCACGATCACACAAACACGATCACACGATCACAATCACACAATCACAAACACACAGTCGCGATCACACGACCACGATCACACGATCACGATCACACGATCGCGATCACACGATCACGATCACACGATCACGGTCACACAATCACAATCACACAATCAAGGTCACACAATGACGATCACACCATCACCATCACACAATCACGACCACACAATCACGATCACACAATCACGTTCACACAATCGCAAGCACGCAGTCGCGATCACTCGATCACGATCACACAATCACGATCACACAGTCACTATCACACAATCACAATCACACAATCACAATATCACAATCGCAATCACACAATCACAATAACACAATCAGACAATCACACAATCACACAATCACACAATCACGATCACACAATCATGATCACACAATCACGATCACACAATCACGATCACACAATCACGATCACACAATCACAGTCACACAATCACTATCACACAATCACAATTACACAAACACGATCACACAATCACGATCACACAATCACGATCACACAATCACGATCACACAATCACACAATCACACAATCACAATCACACAATCACACAGTCACAATCCCACAATCACGATCACACAACCACGATCACACAGTCACGATCACACAATCACGATCACACAGTCACGATCACACAATCAGAGTCACACAATCACAATCACACAACCACAATCACACAATCACACAGTCACAATCCCACAATCACGACCACACAGTCACGATCACACAATCACAATCATACAATCACAATCACACAATCACATTAACACAATCAGACAATCACACAGTCACACAATCACGATCACACAATCACGATCACACAATCACGATCACACAATCACGATCACACAATCACGATCACACAATCACAATCACACAATCACAATCACACAATCAAAATCACACAATCACAATCACACAATCAAGGCCACACAATGACGATCACACAATCACCATCACACAATCTCGACCACACAATCACGATCACACAATCACGATCACACAATCACGTTCACACAATCGCAAACACACAGTCGCGATCACTCGATCACGATCACACAATCACGATCACACAATCACGATCACTCAATCACAATCACACAATCACAAACACACAGTCGCGATCACACGATCACGATCACACAATCACAATCACACAATCGTTATCACACAATCACGATCACACAATCACGATCACACAATCACAATCACACAATCACAATCACACAATCAAGGTCACACAATGACGATCACACAATCACCATCACACAATCACGATCACACAATCACAATCACACAATCACGGTCACACAATCACGATCACACAATCACAATCACACAATCACGATCACACAATCACGATCACACAATCACGATCACACAATCACGATCACACAATCACGATCACACAATCACGATCACACAATCACGATCACACAATCACAATCACACAATCACAATCACACAATCAAAATCACACAATCACAATCACACAATCAAGGTCACACAATGACGATCACACAATCACCATCACACAATCTCGACCACACAATCACGATCACACAATCACGATCACACAATCACGTTCACACAATCGCAAACACACAGTCGCGATCACTCGATCACGATCACACAATCACGATCACACAATCACGATCACACAATCACAATCACACAATCACAAACTCACAGTCGCGATCACACGATCACGATCACACGATCACGATCACACAATCACAATCACACAATCGTTATCACACAATCACGATCACACAATCACGATCACACAATCACAATCACACAATCACAATCACACAATCAAGGTCACACAATGACGATCACACAATCACCATCACACAATCACGATCACACAATCACAATCACACAATCACGATCACACAATCACGATCACACAATCACGATCACACAATCACGATCACACAAACACGATCACACGATCACAATCACACAATCACAAACACACAGTCGCGATCACACGATCACGATCACACGATCACGATCACACGATCGCGATCACACGATCACGATCACACGATCACGATCACACAATCACAATCACACAATCAAGGTCACACAATGACGATCACACCATCGCCATCACACAATCACGACCACACAATCACGATCACACAATCACGTTCACACAATCACAAGCACACAGTCGTGATCACTCGATCACGATCACACAATCACGATCACACAGTCACTATCACACAATCACAATCACACAATCACAATATCACAATCGCAATCACACAATCACAATAACACAATCAGACAATCACACAATCACACAATCACACAATCACGATCACACAATCATGATCACACAATCACGATCACACAATCACGATCACACAATCACGATCACACAATCACAGTCACACAATCACAATCACACAATCACGATCACACAATCACGATCACACTATCACGATCAGACAATCACAGTCACACAATCACAATCACACAATCACAATCACACAATCAAAATCACAATCACGATCACACAGTCACGATCACACCATCACGATCACACGATCACGATCACACAATCACAATCACACAATCGTTATCACATAATCACGATCACACAATCACCATCCCACAATCACCATCACACAATCACCATCACACAATCACGATCACACAATCACGATCGCACAATCACGATCACACAATCACAATCACGCAATCACAATCCCACAATCACAATCACACAATCACAATCATACAATCACAATCACACAATCACAATCTCACAATCACAATCACACAATCACAATCACACAATCACAATCACACAATCACAATCCCACAATCACAATCCCACAATCACAATCCCACAATCACAATCCCACAATCACAATCCCACAATCACACAATCACACAGTCACAATCCCACAATCACGATCACACAATCACGATCACACAATCACAATCACACAATCACGCGCACACAATCACGATCACACAATCACCATCACACAATCACGATCACACAATCACGATCACACAATCACAATCACGCAATCACGATCACACAATCACGATCACACAATCACGATCACACAATCTCGATCACACAATCACGATCACACAATCACGATCACACAATCACGATCACACAATCACGATCACACAATCACAATCACACAATCACAATCACACAATCACAATCACACAATCACGATCCCACAATCACGATCACACAATCACGATCACACAATCACAATCACACAATCACAATCACACAATCACAATCACACAATCACACTGTCACAATCCCACAATCACGATCACACAATCACGATCACACAGTCACGATCACACGTTCACGATCACACAATAACAATCACACAATCACAATCACACAATCACGAGCACACAATCACGATCACACAATCACCATCACACAATCACGATCACACAATCACGATCACACAATCACAATCACACAATCACGATCACACAATCACTATCACACAATCACAATCACACAATCACAAACACACAGTCGCGATCACACGACCACGATCACACGATCACGATCACACAATCACAATCACACAATCAAGGTCACACAATGACGATCACACCATCACCATCACACAATCACGACCACACAATCACGATCACACAATGACGATCACACAATCACGTTCACGCAATCACAAACACACACTCGCGATCACTCGATCACGATCACACAATCACGATCACACAGTCAAGATCACACAATCACAATCACACAATCACAATATCATAATCGCAATCACACAATCACAATAACACAATCAGACAATCACACAATCACACAATCACGATCACACTATCACGATCACACAATCACGATAACACAATCACGATCACACAATCACGATCACACAATCACGATCACACAATCACGATCACACAATCACGATCACACAATCACAATCACGCAATCACAATCACACGATCGCAATGACACAATCAGACAATCACACAGTCACACAATCACGATCACACAATCACGATCACACAATCACGATCACACAATCGCGATCACACAATCACGATCACACGATCACGATCACACAATCACAATCACACAATCAAGGCCAAACATTGACGATCACACAATCACCATCACACAATCTCGACCACACAATCACGATCACACAATCACCATCACACAATCACGATCACACAATCACAAACACACAGTCGCGATCACACGATCACGATCGCACGACCACGATCACACGATCACGATCACACAATCACAATCACACAATCAAGGCCACACAATGACGATCACACAATCACCATCACACAATCTCGACCACACAATCACGATCACACAATCACGATCACACAATCACGTTCACACAATCACAAACACACAGTCGCGATCACTCGATCACGATCACACAATCACGATCACACAGTCACGATCACACAATCACAATCGCACAATCGCGATCACACAATTACGATCACACAATCACGATCACACAATCACGATCACACAATCACCATCACACAATCACGATCACACAATCACGATCACACAATCACGATCACACAATCACCATCACACAATCACAATCACACAATCAAGGTCACACAATGACGATCACACCATCACCATCACACAATCACGACCACACAATCACGATCACACAATCACAATCACACAATCACAATCACACAATCACAAACACACAGTCGCGATCACACGATCACGATCGCACGACCACGATCACACGATCACGATCACACAATCACAATCACACAATCAAGGCCACACAATGACGATCACACAATCACCATCACACAATCTCGACCACACAATCACGATCACACAATCACGATCACACAATCACGTTCACACAATCACAAACACACAGTCGCGATCACTCGATCACGATCACACAATCACGATCACACAGTCACGATCACACAATCACAATCGCACAATCGCGATCACACAATTACGATCACACAATCACGATCACACAATCACCATCACACAATCACGATCACACAATCACGATCACACAATCACGATCACACATTCACCATCACACAATCACAATCACACAATCAAGGTCACACAATGACGATCACACAATCACCATCACACAACCACGACCACACAACCACGACCACACAATCACGCTCACGCAATCACGATCACACAATCACGACCACACAATCACGATCACACAATCACGATCACACAATCACGATCACACAATCACAAACACACAGTCGCGATCACACTATCACGATCACACAATCACAGTCACACAATCACAATCACACAATCACAATCACAATCACAATCACGATCACACTGTCACGAACACACCATCACGATCACACAATCAAGGTCACACAATGACGATCACACGATCACCATCACACAATCACGATCAGACAATCACAATCACACAATCACGATCACACAATCACGATCACACAATCACAATCACACAATCACAAACACACAGTCGCGATCACACGATCACGATCACACAATCACAATCACACAATCAAGGTCACACAATGACGATCACACCATCACCATCACACAATCACGACCACACAATCACGATCACACAATCACGTTCACACAATCACAAACACACAGTCGCGATCACTCGATCACGATCACACGATCACGATCACACAACCACAATCACACAATCAAGGTCACACAATGACGATCACACCATCACCATCACACAATCACGACCACACAATCACGATCACACAATCACAATCACACAATCACAATATCACAATCGCAATCACACAATCACAATATCACAATCAGACAATCACACAATCACACAATCACACAATCACGATCACACAATCACGATCACACAATCACGATCACACAATCACGATCACACAATCACGATCACACTATCACGATCACACTATCACGATCACACAATCACAGTCACACAATCACAATCACACAAGCACAATCACAATCACGATCACACAGTCATGATCACACCATCACGATCACACGATCACGATCAGACAATCACAATCACACAATCGTTATCACACAATCACGATCACACAATCACCATCCCACAATCACCATCACACAATCACAATCTCACAATCACAATCACACAATCACAATCACACAATCACAATCACACAATCACAATTACACAATCACAATCACACAATCACAATCCCACAATCACAATCCCACAATCACAGTCCCACAATCACAATCCCACAATCACAATCCCACAATCACACAATCACACAGTCACAATCCCACAATCACGATCACACAATCACGATCACACAATCACAATCACACAATCACAATCACACAATCACACTGTCACAATCCCACAATCACGATCACATAATCACGATCACACAGTCACGATCACACGATCAGGATCACACAATCAAGGTCACACAATGACGATCACACCATCACCATCACACAATCACGACCACACAATCACGATCACACAATCACGATCACACAATCACGTTCACACAATCACAAACACACAGTCGCGATCACTCGATCACGATCACACGATCACGATCACACAATCACAATTACACAATCAAGGTCACACAATGACGATCACACCATCACCATCACACAATCACGACCACACAATCACGACCACACAATCACGATCACACAATCACAATCACACAATCACAATATCACAATCGCAATCACACAATCACAATATCACAATCAGACAATCACACAATCACACAATCACACAATCACGATCACACTATCACGATCACACAATCACGATCACACAATCACGATCACACAATCACGGTCACACAATCACGGTCACACAATCACGATCACACAATCACGACCACACAATCACGATCACACAATCACCATCACACAATCACCATCACACAATCACCATCACACAATCACAATCACACAATCAAGGTCACACAATGACGATCACACAATCACCATCACACAATCACGACCACTCAATCACGATCACACAATCACGATCACACAATCACGATCACACAATCACGTTCTCACAATCACAAACACAGAGTCGCGATCACACGATCACGATCACACAACCACGATCACACAGTCACGATCACACAATCACGATCACACAGTCACGATCACACAATCAGAGTCACACAATCACAATCACACAACCACAATCACACAATCACACAGTCACAATCCCACAATCACGACCACACAGTCACGATCACACAATCACAATAATACAATCACAATCACACAATCACATTAACACAATCAGACAATCACACAGTCACACAATCACGATCACACAATCACGATCACACAATCACGATCACACAATCACGATCACACAATCACGATCACACAATCACGATCACACAATCACGATCACACAATCACAATCACACAATCACAATCACACAATCAAAATCACACAATCACAATCACACAATCAAGGTCACACAATGACGATCACACAATCACCATCACACAATCTCGACCACACAATCACGATCACACAATCACGATCACACAATCACGTTCACACAATCGCAAACACACAGTCGCGATCACTCGATCACGATCACACAATCACGATCACACAATCACGATCACACAATCACAATCACACAATCACAAACACACAGTCGCGATCACACGATCACGATCACACGATCACGATCACACAATCACAATCACACAATCGTTATCACACAATCACGATCACACAATCACGATCACACAATCACAATCACACAATCACAATCACACAATCACAATCACACAATCAAGGTCACGCAATGAGGATCACACAATCACCATCACACAATCACGATCACACAATCACAATCACACAATCACGATCACACAATCACGATCACACAATCACGATCACACAAACACGATCACACGATCACAATCACGCAATCACAAACACACAGTCGCGATCACACGATCACGATCACACGATCACGATCACACAATCACGATCACACAATCACGATCACACAATCACGATCACACAATCACAATCACACAATCACAATCACACAATCAAAATCACACAATCACAATCACACAATCAAGGTCACACAATGACGATCACACAATCACCATCACACAATCTCGACCACACAATCACGATCACACAATCACGATCACACAATCACGTTCACACAATCGCAAACACACAGTCGCGATCACTCGATCACGATCACACAATCACGATCACACAATCACGATCACACAATCACAATCACACAATCACAAACACACAGTCGCGATCACACGATCACGATCACACGATCACGATCACACAATCACAATCACACAATCGTTATCACACAATCACGATCACACAATCACGATCACACAATCACAATCACACAATCACAATCACACAATCACAATCACACAATCACAATCAGACAATCAAGGTCACACAATGACGATCACACAATCACCATCACACAATCACGATCACACAATCACAATCACACAATCACGATCACACAATCACCATCACACAATCTCGACCACACAATCACGATCACACAATCACGATCACACAATCACGTTCACACAATCGCAAACACACAGTCGCGATCACTCGATCACGATCACACAATCACGATCACACAATCACGATCACACAATCACAATCACACAATCACAAACACACAGTCGCGATCACACGATCACGATCACACGATCACGATCACACAATCACAATCACACAATCGTTATCACACAATCACGATCACACAATCACGATCACACAATCACAATCACACAATCACAATCACACAATCACAATCACACAATCACAATCACACAATCAAGGTCACACAATGAGGATCACACAATCACCATCACACAATCACGATCACACAATCACAATCACACAATCACGATCACACAATCACGATCACACAATCACGATCACACAAACACGATCACACGATCACAATCACACAATCACAAACACACAGTCGCGATCACACGATCACGATCACACGATCACGATCACACAATCACACAATCACACAATCACGATCACACAATCACGATCACACAATCACGATCACACAATCACGGTCACACAATCACGATCACACAATCACGATCACACAATCACGACCACACAATCACCATCACACAATCACGATCACACAATCACAATCACACAATCAAGGTCACACAATGACGATCACACAATCACCATCACACAATCACGACCACTCAATCACGATCACACAATCACGATCACACAATCACGATCACACAATCACGTTCACACAATCACAAACACAGAGTCGCGATCACACGATCACGATCACACAACCACGATCACACAGTCACGATCACACAATCACGATCACACAGTCACGATCACACAATCAGAGTCACACAATCACAATCACACAACCACAATCACACAATCACACAGTCACAATCCCACAATCACGACCACACAGTCA
The DNA here is from genome assembly GCF_050947335.1 of Megachile rotundata. Taxonomy (NCBI): domain Eukaryota; kingdom Metazoa; phylum Arthropoda; class Insecta; order Hymenoptera; family Megachilidae; genus Megachile; species Megachile rotundata. Next base: position 2,469,379 of record NC_134993.1, read on the forward strand.
CGATCACACAATCACAATCATACAATCACAATCACACAATCACATTAACACAATCAGACAATCACACAGTCACACAATCACGATCACACAATCACGATCACACAATCACGATCACACAATCACGATCACACAATCACGATCACACAATCACAATCACACAATCACAATCACACAATCAAAATCACACAATCACAATCACACAATCAAGGTCACACAATGACGATCACACAATCACCATCACACAATCTCGACCACACAATCACGATCACACAATCACGTTCACACAATCACGTTCACACAATCGCAAACACACAGTCGCGATCACTCGATCACGATCACACAATCACGATCACACAATCACGATCACACAATCACAATCACACAATCACAAACACACAGTCGCGATCACACGATCACGATCACACGATCACGATCACACAATCACAATCACACAATCGTTATCACACAATCACGATCACACAATCACGATCACACAATCACAATCACACAATCACAATCACACAATCAAGGTCACACAATGACGATCACACAATCACCATCACACAATCACGATCACACAATCACAATCACACAATTACGATCACACAATCACAATCACGCAGTCACACTATCACAATCACAATCACAATCACAATCACAATCACAATCACAATCACACAATCACACAATCACAATCCCACAATCACAATCACACAATCACAGACACACAATCACAATCACACAATCACACAGTCACAATCCCACAATCACGATCACACAGTGACGATCGCACAGTCACGATCACACGATCACGATCACACAATCACAATCACACAATCACAATCACACAATCACGATCACACAGTCACCATCACACAATCACCATCACACAATCACGATCACACAATCAAGGTCACACAATGACGATCACACAATCACCATCACACAATCACGATTACACAATCACAATCACACAATCACGATCACACAATCACGATCACACAATCACAATCACGCAATCACGATCACACAATCACGACCACACAATCACGATCACACAATCACGATCACACAATCACAAACACACAGTCGCGATCACACTATCACGATAACACAATCACAGTCACACAATCACAATCACACAATCACAATCACAATCACTATCACACAGTCACGTACACACCATCACGATCACACAATCAAGGTCACACAATGACGATCACACAATCACCATCACACAATCACGATCACTCAATCACAATCACACAATCACAAACACACAGTCGCGATCACACGATCACGATCGCACGACCACGATCACACGATCACGATCACACAATCACAATCACACCATCAAGGTCACACAATGACGATCACACCATCACCATCACACAATCACGACCACACAATCACGATCACACAATCACGATCACACAATCACGTTCACACAATCACAAGCACACAGTCGCGATCACTCGATCACGATCACACGATCACGATCACACAATCACAATCACACAATCAAGGTCACACAATGACGATCACACCATCACCATCACACAATCACGACCACACAATCACGATCACACAATTACAATCACACAATCACAATATCACAATCGCAATCACACAATCACAATATCACAATCAGACAATCACACAATCACACAATCACACAATCACGATCACACTATCACGATCACACAATCACGATCACACAATCACGTTCACACAATCACAAACACACAGTCGCGATCACTCGATCACGATCACACGATCACGATCACACAATCACAATCACACAATCAATGTCACACAATGATGATCACACCATCACCATCACACAATCACGACCACACAATCACGATCACACAATCACAATCACACAATCACAATATCACAATCGCAATCACACAATCACAATATCACAATCAGACAATCACACAATCACACAATCACACAATCACGATCACACTATCACGATCACACAATCACGATCACACAATCACGATCACACAATCACGATCACACAATCACGATCACACAATCACGATCACACAATCACGATCACACAATCACCATCACACAATCACCATCACACAATCACAATCACACAATCAAGGTCACACAATGACGATCACACAATCACCATCACACAATCACGACCACTCAATCACGATCACACAATCACGATCACACAATCACGATCACACAATCACGATCACACAATCACGATCACACAATCACGTTCACACAATCACAAACACAGAGTCGCGATCACACGATCACGATCACACAACCACGATCACACAGTCACGATCACACAATCACGATCACACAGTCACGATCACACAATCAGAGTCACACAATCACAATCACAGAACCACAATCACACAATCACACAGTCACAATCCCACAATCACGACCACACAGTCACGATCACACAATCACAATCATACAATCACAATCACACAATCACATTAACACAATCAGACAATCACACAGTCACACAATCACGATCACACAATCACGATCACACAATCACGATCACACAATCACGATCACACAATCACGATCACACAATCACGATCACACAATCACGATCACACAATCACGATCACACAATCACAATCACACAATCACAATCACACAATCACAATCACACAACCAAAATCACACAATCACAATCACACAATCAAGGCCACACAATGACGATCACACAATCACCATCACACAATCTCGACCACACAATCACGATCACACAATCACGATCACACAATCACGTTCACACAATCGCAAACACACAGTCGCGATCACTCGATCACGATCACACAATCACGATCACACAATCACGATCACTCAATCACTATCACACAATCACAAACACACAGTCGCGATCACACGATCACGATCACACGATCACGATCACACAATCACAATCACACAATCGTTATCACAAAATCACGATCACGCAATCACGTTCACACAACCACAAACACAGAGTCGCGATCACACGATCGCGATCACACAACCACGATCACACAGTCACGATCACACAATCACGATCACACAGTCACGATCTCACAATCAGAGTCACACAATCACAATCACACAACCACAATCACACAATCACACAGTCACAATCCCACAATCACGACCACACAGTCACGATCACACAATCACAATCATACAATCACAATCACACAATCACATTAACACAATCAGACAATCACACAGTCACACAATCACGATCACACAATCACGATCACACAATCACGATCACACAATCACGATCACACAATCACGATCACACAATCACAATCACACAATCACAATCACACAATCACAATCACACAATCAAAATCACACAATCAAAATCACACAATCACAATCACACAATCAATGCCACACAATGACGATCACACAATCACCATCACACAATCTCGACCACACAATCACGATCACACAATCACGATCACACAATCACGTTCACACAATCGCAAACACACAGTCGCGATCACTCGATCACGATCACACAATCACGATCACACAATCACGATCACTCAGTCACAATCACACAATCACAAACACACAGTCGCGATCACACGATCACGATCACACGATCACGATCACACAATCACAATCACACAATCGTTATCACACAATCACGATCACACAACCACGATCACACAATCACAATCACACAATCACAACCACACAATCAAGGTCACACAATGACGATCACACAATCACCATCACACAATCACGATCACACAATCACAAACACACAATCACGATCACACAATCACGATCACACAACCACGATCACACAATCGCAATCACACAATCGCAATCACACAATCGCAATCACACAATCGCAATCACAAAATCGCAATCACACAATCGCAATCACACAATCACAATCACACAATCACAATCACACAATCACAATCACACAATCACAATCACACAATCACAATCACACAATCACAATCACACAATCACGATCCCACAGTCACGATCACACAATCACGATCACACAATCTCGACCACACAATCACGATCACACAATCACGATCACACAATCACACAATCACACAATCACAATCACACAATCACACAGTCACAATCCCACAATCACGATCACACCATCACGATCACACAATCAAGGTCACACAATGACGATCACACAATCACCATCACACAATCACGATCACTCAATCACAATCACACAATCACAAACACACAGTCGCGATCACACGATCACGATCGCACGACCACGATCACACGATCACGATCACACAATCACAATCACACAATCAAGGTCACACAATGACGATCACACCATCACCATCACACAATCACGACCACACAATCACGATCACACAATCACGATCACACAATCACGTTCACACAATCACAAGCACACAGTCGCGATCACTCGATCACGATCACACGATCACGATCACACAATCACAATCACACAATCAAGGTCACACAATGACGATCACACCATCACCATCACACAATCACGACCACACAATCACGATCACACAATTACAATCACACAATCACAATATCACAATCGCAATCACACAATCACAATATCACAATCAGACAATCACACAATCACACAATCACACAATCACGATCACACTATCACGATCACACAATCACGATCACACAATCACGTTCACACAATCACAAACACACAGTCGCGATCACTCGATCACGATCACACGATCACGATCACACAATCACAATCACACAATCAATGTCACACAATGACGATCACACCATCACCATCACACAATCACGACCACACAATCACGATCACACAATCACAATCACACAATCACAATATCACAATCGCAATCACACAATCACAATATCACAATCAGACAATCACACAATCACACAATCACACAATCACGATCACACTATCACGATCACACAGTCACGATCACACAATCACGATCACACAATCACGATCACACAATCACGATCACACAATCACCATCACACAATCGCCATCACACAATCACAATCACACAATCAATTTCACACAATGACGATCACACAATCACCATCACACAATCACGACCACTCAATCACGATCACACAGTCACGATCACACAATCACGATCACACAATCACGTTCACACAATTACAAACACAGAGTCGCGATCACACGATCACGATCACACAACCACGATCACACAGTCACGATCACACAATCACGATCACACAGTCACGATCACACAATCAGAGTCACACAATCACAATCACACAACCACAATCACACAATCACACAGTCACAATCCCACAATCACGACCACACAGTCACGATCACACAATCACAATCATACAATCACAATCACACAATCACATTAACACAATCAGACAATCACACAGTCACACAATCACGATCACACAATCACGATCACACAATCACGATCACACAATCACGATCACACAATCACGATCACACAATCACGATCACACATTCAAAATCACACAATCACAATCACACAATCAAGGCCACACAATGACGATCACACAATCACCATCACACAATCTCGACCACACAATCACGATCACACAATCACGTTCACACAATCGCAAACACACAGTCGCGATCACTCGATCACGATCACACAATCACGATCACACAATCACGATCACTCAATCACAATCACACAATCACAAACACACAGTCGCGATCACACGATCACGATCACACGATCACGATCACACAATCACAATCACACAATCGTTATCACACAATCACGATCACACAATCACAATCACACAATCACAATCACACAATCAAGGTCACACAATGACGATCACACAATCACCATCACACAATCACGACCACTCAATCACGATCACACAATCACGATCACACAATCACGATCACACAATCACGTTCACACAATCAAAAACACAGAGTCGCGATCACACGATCACGATCACACAACCACGATCACACAGTCACGATCACACAATCACGATCACACAGTCACGATCACACAATCAGAGTCACACAATCACAATCACACAACCACAATCACACAATCACACAGTCACAATCCCACAATCACGACCACACAGTCACGATCACACAATCACAATCATACAATCACAATCACACAATCACATTAACACAATCAGACAATCACACAGTCACACAATCACGATCACACAATCACGATCACACAGTCGCGATCACTCGATCACGATCACACAATCACGATCACACAATCACGATCACTCAATCACAATCACACAATCACAAACACACAGTCGCGATCGCACGATCACGATCACACGATCACGATCACACGATCACGATCACACAATCACAATCACACAATCGTTATCACACAATCACGATCACACAATCACCATCCCACAATCACCATCACACAATCACCATCACACAATCACGATCACACAATCACGATCACACAATCACAATCACACAATCAAGGCCACACAATGACGATCACACAATCATCATCACACAATCTCGACCACACAATCACGATCACACAATCACGATCACACAATCACGTTCACACAATCACAAACACACAGTCGCGATCACACGATCACGATCACACGATCACGATCACACGATCGCGATCACACGATCACGATCACACGATCACGATCACACAATCACGATCACACTATCACGATCAGACAACCACAGTCACACAATCCCAATCACACAATCACAATCACAATCACGATCACACAGTCACGATCACACCATCACGATCACACGATCACGATCACACAATCACAATCACACAATCGTTATCACACAATCACGATCACACAATCACCATCCCACAATCGCCATCACACAATCACCATCACACAATCACGATCACACCATCACGATCACACAATCACAATCACACAATCAAGGCCACACAATGACGATCACACAATCACCATCACACAATCTCGACCACACAATCACGATCACACAATCACGATCACACAATCACAAACACACAGTCGCGATCACACTATCACGATCACACAATCACAGTCACACAATCACAATCACACAATCACAATCACAATCACGATCACACAGTCACGAACACACCATCACGATCACACAATCAAGGTCACACAATGACGATCACACAATCACCATCACACAATCACGATCACTCAATCACAATCACACAATCACAAACACACAGTCGCGATCACACGATCACGATCGCACGACCACGATCACACGATCACGATCACACAATCACAATCACACAATCAAGGCCACACAATGACGATCACACAATCACCATCACACAATCTCGACCACACAATCACGATCACACAATCACGATCACACAATCACGTTCACACAATCACAAACACACAGTCGCGATCACTCGATCACGATCACACAATCACGATCACACAGTCACGATCACACAATCACAATCGCACAATCACGATCACACAATCACGATCACACAATCACGATCACACAATCACGATCACACAATCACCATCACACAATCACGATCACACAATCACGATCACACAATCACCATCACACAATCACAATCACACAATCAAGGTCACACAATGACGATCACACAATCACCATCACACAGTCACGATCACACAATCACAATCGCACAATCACGATCACACAATCACGATCACACAATCACGATCACACAATCACGATCACACAATCACCATCACACAATCACGATCACACAATCACGATCACACAATCACCATCACACAATCACAATCACACAATCAAGGTCACACAATCACAATCACACAATCACAATATCACAATCGCAATCACACAATCACAATATCACAATCAGACAATCACACAATCACACAATCACACAATCACGATCACACTATCACGATCACACAGTCACGATCACACAATCACGATCACACAATCACGATCACACAATCACGATCACACAATCACCATCACACAATCGCCATCACACAATCACAATCACACAATCAATTTCACACAATGACGATCACACAATCACCATCACACAATCACGACCACTCAATCACGATCACACAGTCACGATCACACAATCACGATCACACAATCACGTTCACACAATTACAAACACAGAGTCGCGATCACACGATCACGATCACACAACCACGATCACACAGTCACGATCACACAATCACGATCACACAGTCACGATCACACAATCAGAGTCACACAATCACAATCACACAACCACAATCACACAATCACACAGTCACAATCCCACAATCACGACCACACAGTCACGATCACACAATCACAATCATACAATCACAATCACACAATCACATTAACACAATCAGACAATCACACAGTCACACAATCACGATCACACAATCACGATCACACAATCACGATCACACAATCACGATCACACAATCACGATCACACAATCACGATCACACATTCAAAATCACACAATCACAATCACACAATCAAGGCCACACAATGACGATCACACAATCACCATCACACAATCTCGACCACACAATCACGATCACACAATCACGTTCACACAATCGCAAACACACAGTCGCGATCACTCGATCACGATCACACAATCACGATCACACAATCACGATCACTCAATCACAATCACACAATCACAAACACACAGTCGCGATCACACGATCACGATCACACGATCACGATCACACAATCACAATCACACAATCGTTATCACACAATCACGATCACACAATCACAATCACACAATCACAATCACACAATCAAGGTCACACAATGACGATCACACAATCACCATCACACAATCACGACCACTCAATCACGATCACACAATCACGATCACACAATCACGATCACACAATCACGTTCACACAATCACAAACACAGAGTCGCGATCACACGATCACGATCACACAACCACGATCACACAGTCACGATCACACAATCACGATCACACAGTCACGATCACACAATCAGAGTCACACAATCACAATCACACAACCACAATCACACAATCACACAGTCACAATCCCACAATCACGACCACACAGTCACGATCACACAATCACAATCATACAATCACAATCACACAATCACATTAACACAATCAGACAATCACACAGTCACACAATCACGATCACACAATCACGATCACACAGTCGCGATCACTCGATCACGATCACACAATCACGATCACACAATCACGATCACTCAATCACAATCACACAATCACAAACACACAGTCGCGATCGCACGATCACGATCACACGATCACGATCACACGATCACGATCACACAATCACAATCACACAATCGTTATCACACAATCACGATCACACAATCACCATCCCACAATCACCATCACACAATCACCATCACACAATCACGATCACACAATCACGATCACACAATCACAATCACACAATCAAGGCCACACAATGACGATCACACAATCATCATCACACAATCTCGACCACACAATCACGATCACACAATCACGATCACACAATCACGTTCACACAATCACAAACACACAGTCGCGATCACACGATCACGATCACACGATCACGATCACACGATCGCGATCACACGATCACGATCACACGATCACGATCGCACAATCACGATCACACTATCACGATCAGACAACCACAGTCACACAATCCCAATCACACAATCACAATCACAATCACGATCACACAGTCACGATCACACCATCACGATCACACGATCACGATCACACAATCACAATCACACAATCGTTATCACACAATCACGATCACACAATCACCATCCCACAATCACCATCACACAATCACCATCACACAATCACGATCACACAATCACGATCACACAATCACAATCACACAATCAAGGCCACACAATGACGATCACACAATCACCATCACACAATCTCGACCACACAATCACGATCACACAATCACGATCACACAATCACAAACACACAGTCGCGATCACACTATCACGATCACACAATCACAGTCACACAATCACAATCACACAATCACAATCACAATCACGATCACACAGTCACGAACACACCATCACGATCACACAATCAAGGTCACACAATGACGATCACACAATCACCATCACACAATCACGATCACTCAATCACAATCACACAATCACAAACACACAGTCGCGATCACACGATCACGATCGCACGACCACGATCACACGATCACGATCACACAATCACAATCACACAATCAAGGCCACACAATGACGATCACACAATCACCATCACACAATCTCGACCACACAATCACGATCACACAATCACGATCACACAATCACGTTCACACAATCACAAACACACAGTCGCGATCACTCGATCACGATCACACAATCACGATCACACAGTCACGATCACACAATCACAATCGCACAATCACGATCACACAATCACGATCACACAATCACGATCACACAATCACGATCACACAATCACCATCACACAATCACGATCACACAATCACGATCACACAATCACCATCACACAATCACAATCACACAATCAAGGTCACACAATGACGATCACACAATCACCATCACACAACCACGACCACACAATCACGACCACACAATCACGCTCACGCAATCACGATCACACAATCACGACCACACAATCACGATCACACAATCACGATCACACAATCACGATCACACAATCACGATCACACAATCACGATCACACAATCACGATCACACATTCAAAATCACACAATCACAATCACACAATCAAGGCCACACAATGACGATCACACAATCACCATCACACAATCTCGACCACACAATCACGATCACACAATCACGTTCACACAATCGCAAACACACAGTCGCGATCACTCGATCACGATCACACAATCACGATCACACAATCACGATCACTCAATCACAATCACACAATCACAAACACACAGTCGCGATCACACGATCACGATCACACGATCACGATCACACAATCACAATCACACAATCGTTATCACACAATCACGATCACACAATCACAATCACACAATCACAATCACACAATCAAGGTCACACAATGACGATCACACAATCACCATCACACAATCACGACCACTCAATCACGATCACACAATCACGATCACACAATCACGATCACACAATCACGTTCACACAATCACAAACACAGAGTCGCGATCACACGATCACGATCACACAACCACGATCACACAGTCACGATCACACAATCACGATCACACAGTCACGATCACACAATCAGAGTCACACAATCACAATCACACAACCACAATCACACAATCACACAGTCACAATCCCACAATCACGACCACACAGTCACGATCACACAATCACAATCATACAATCACAATCACACAATCACATTAACACAATCAGACAATCACACAGTCACACAATCACGATCACACAATCACGATCACACAGTCGCGATCACTCGATCACGATCACACAATCACGATCACACAATCACGATCACTCAATCACAATCACACAATCACAAACACACAGTCGCGATCGCACGATCACGATCACACGATCACGATCACACGATCACGATCACACAATCACAATCACACAATCGTTATCACACAATCACGATCACACAATCACCATCCCACAATCACCATCACACAATCACCATCACACAATCACGATCACACAATCACGATCACACAATCACAATCACACAATCAAGGCCACACAATGACGATCACACAATCATCATCACACAATCTCGACCACACAATCACGATCACACAATCACGATCACACAATCACGTTCACACAATCACAAACACACAGTCGCGATCACACGATCACGATCACACGATCACGATCACACGATCGCGATCACACGATCACGATCACACGATCACGATCGCACAATCACGATCACACTATCACGATCAGACAACCACAGTCACACAATCCCAATCACACAATCACAATCACAATCACGATCACACAGTCACGATCACACCATCACGATCACACGATCACGATCACACAATCACAATCACACAATCGTTATCACACAATCACGATCACACAATCACCATCCCACAATCACCATCACACAATCACCATCACACAATCACGATCACACAATCACGATCACACAATCACAATCACACAATCAAGGCCACACAATGACGATCACACAATCACCATCACACAATCTCGACCACACAATCACGATCACACAATCACGATCACACAATCACAAACACACAGTCGCGATCACACTATCACGATCACACAATCACAGTCACACAATCACAATCACACAATCACAATCACAATCACGATCACACAGTCACGAACACACCATCACGATCACACAATCAAGGTCACACAATGACGATCACACAATCACCATCACACAATCACGATCACTCAATCACAATCACACAATCACAAACACACAGTCGCGATCACACGATCACGATCGCACGACCACGATCACACGATCACGATCACACAATCACAATCACACAATCAAGGCCACACAATGACGATCACACAATCACCATCACACAATCTCGACCACACAATCACGATCACACAATCACGATCACACAATCACGTTCACACAATCACAAACACACAGTCGCGATCACTCGATCACGATCACACAATCACGATCACACAGTCACGATCACACAATCACAATCGCACAATCACGATCACACAATCACGATCACACAATCACGATCACACAATCACGATCACACAATCACCATCACACAATCACGATCACACAATCACGATCACACAATCACCATCACACAATCACAATCACACAATCAAGGTCACACAATGACGATCACACAATCACCATCACACAACCACGACCACACAATCACGACCACACAATCACGCTCACGCAATCACGATCACACAATCACGACCACACAATCACGATCACACAATCACGATCACACAATCACGATCACACAATCACAAACACACAGTCGCGATCACACTATCACGATCACACAATCACAGTCACACAATCACAATCACACAATCACAATCACAATCACGATCACACAGTCACGAACACACCATCACGATCACACAATCAAGGTCACACAATGACGATCACACAATCACCATCACACAATCACGATCAGACAATCACAATCACACAATCACGATCACACAATCACGATCACACAATCACAATCACACAATCACAAACACACAGTCGCGATCACACGATCACGATCACACAATCACAATCACACAATCAAGGTCACACAATGACGATCACACCATCACCATCACACAATCACGACCACACAATCACGATCACACAATCACAAACACACAGTCGCGATCACTCGATCACGATCGCACGATCACGATCACACAATCACGATCACACAATCACGATCACTCAATCACAATCACACAATCACAAACACACAGTCGCGATCACACGATCACGATCACACGATCACGATCACACAATCACAATCACACAATCAAGGTCACACAATGACGATCACACCATCACCATCACACAATCACGACCACACAATCACGATCACACAATCACAAACACACAGTCGCGATCACTCGATCACGATCGCACGATCACGATCACACAATCACGATCACACAATCACGATCACACAATCACGTTCACACAATCACAAACACAGAGTCGCGATCACACGATCACGATCACACAACCACGATCACACAGTCACGATCACACAATCACGATCACACAGTCACGATCACACAATCAGAGTCACACAATCACAATCACACAACCACAATCACACAATCACACAGTCACAATCCCACAATCACGACCACACAGTCACGATCACACAATCACAATCATACAATCACAATCACACAATCACATTAACACAATCAGACAATCACACAGTCACACAATCACGATCACACAATCACGATCACACAGTCGCGATCACTCGATCACGATCACACAATCACGATCACACAAGCACGATCACACAATCACCATCACACAATCAAGGCCACACAATGACGATCACACAATCACCATCACACAATCTCGACCACACAATCACGATCACACAATCACGATCACACAATCACGTTCACACAATCACAAACACACAGTCGCGATCACTCGATCACAATCACACAATCACGATCACACAATCACCATCACACAATCACAATCACACAATCAAGGTCACACAATGACGATCACACAATCACCATCACACAACCACGACCACACAATCACGCTCACGCAATCACGATCACACAATCACGACCACACAATCACGATCACACAATCACGATCACACAATCACGATCACACAATCTCGACCACACAATCACGATCACACAAACACGATCACACAATCACTATCACACAATCACTATCACACAATCACGATCACACAATTACGATCACACAATCACAATCACGCAGTCACACTATCACAATCACAATCACAATCACAATCACAATCACAATCACACAATCACACAATCACAATCCCACAATCACAATCACACAGTCACAGACACACAATCACAATCACACAATCACACAGTCACAATCCCACAATCACGATCACACAATCACGATCGCACAGTCACGATCACACGATCACGATCACACAATCACAATCACACAATCACAATCACACAATCACGATCACACAGTCACCATCACACAATCACCATCACACAATCACGATCACACAATCACAATCACACAATCAAGGTCACACAATGACGATCACACCATCACCATCACACAATCACGACCACACAATCACGATCACACAATTACAATCACACAATCACAATATCACAATCGCAATCACACAATCACAATATCACAATCAGACAATCACAAAATCACACAATCACACAATCACGATCACACTATCACGATCACACAATCACGATCACACAATCACGTTCACACAATCACAAACACACAGTCGCGATCACTCGATCACGATCACACGATCACGATCACACAATCACAATCACACAATCAATGTCACACAATGACGATCACACCATCACCATCACACAATCACGACCACACAATCACGATCACACAATCACAATCACACAATCACAATATCACAATCGCAATCACACAATCACAATATCACAATCAGACAATCCCACAATCACACAATCACACAATCACGATCACACTATCACGATCACACAATCACGATCACACAATCACGATCACACAATCACGATCACACAATCACGATCACACAATCACCATCACACAATCACAATCACACAATCACAATCACACAATCAAGGTCACACAATGACGATCACACAATCACCATCACACAATCACGACCACTCAATCACGATCACACAATCACGATCACACAATCACGATCACACAATCACGTTCACACAATCACAAACACAGAGTCGCGATCACACGATCACGATCACACAACCACGATCACACAGTCACGATCACACAATCACGATCACACAGTCACGATCACACAATCAGAGTCACACAATCACAATCACACAACCACAATCACACAATCACACAGTCACAATCCCACAATCACGACCACACAGTCACGATCACACAATCACAATCATACAATCACAATCACACAATCACATTAACACAATCAGACAATCACACAGTCACACATTCACGATCACACAATCACGATCACACAATCACGATCACACAATCACGATCACACAATCACAATCACACAATCAAAATCACACAATCACAATCACACAATCACAATCACACATCCAAAATCACACAATCACAATCACACAATCAAGGCCACACAATGACGATCACACCATCACCATCACACAATCACGACCACACAATCACGATCACACAATCACGTTCACACAATCACAAGCACACAGTCGCGATCACTCGATCACGATCACACAATCACGATCACACAGTCACTATCACACAATCACAATCGCACAACCACAATATCACAATCGCAATCACACAATCACAATAACACAATCAGACAATCACACAATCACACAATCACACAATCACGATCACACAATCATGATCACACAATCAGGATCACACAATCACGATCACACAATCACGATCACACAATCACGATCACACAATCACAGTCACACAATCACAATCACACAATCACAATTACACAAACACGATCACACAATCACGATCACACAATCACGATCACACAATCACAAAATCACACAATCACAATCACACAATCACACAGTCACAATCCCACAATCACGATCACACAATCACGATCACACAGTTACGATCACACAATCACGATCACACAATCACAGTCACACAATCACAATCACACAGTCACAATCACAATCACGATCACACAAACACGATCACACAATCACGATCACACAATCTCGACCACACATTCACGATCACACAAACACGATCACACAATCACTATCACACAATCACTATCACACAATCACGATCACACAATTACGATCACACAATCACAATCACGCAGTCACACTATCACAATCACAATCACAATCACAATCACAATCACACAATCACACAATCGCAATCCCACAATCACAATCACACAATCACAGTCACACAATCACAATCACACAATCACACAGTCACAATCCCACAATCACGATCACACAATCACGATCGCACAGTCACGATCACACGATCACGATCACACAATCACAATCACACAATCACAATCACACAATCACGATCACGCAGTCACCATGACACAATCACCATCACACAATCACGATCACACAATCACGATCACACAATCACGTTCACACAATCACAAACACAGAGTCGCGATCACACGATCACGATCACACAACCACGATCACACAGTCACGATCACACAATCACGATCACACAGTCACGATCACACAATCAGAGTCACACAATCACAATCACACAACCACAATCACACAATCACACAGTCACAATCCCACAATCACGACCACACAGTCACGATCACACAATCACAATCATACAATCACAATCACACAATCACATTAACACAATCAGACAATCACACAGTCACACATTCACGATCACACAATCACGATCACACAATCACGATCACACAATCACGATCACACAATCACGATCACACAATCACGATCACACAATCACAATCACACAATCAAAATCACACAATCACAATCACACAATCACAATCACACATCCAAAATCACACAATCACAATCACACAATCAAGGCCACACAATGACGATCACACCATCACCATCACACAATCACGACCACACAATCACGATCACACAATCACGTTCACACAATCACAAGCACACAGTCGCGATCACTCGATCACGATCACACAATCACGATCACACAGTCGCGATCACTCGATCACGATCACACAATCACGATCACACAATCACGATCACTCAATCACAATCACACAATCACAAACACACAGTCGCGATCGCACGATCACGATCACACGATCACGATCACACGATCACGATCACACAATCACAATCACACAATCGTTATCACACAATCACGATCACACAATCACCATCCCACAATCACCATCACACAATCACCATCACACAATCACGATCACACAATCACGATCACACAATCACAATCACACAATCAAGGCCACACAATGACGATCACACAATCATCATCACACAATCTCGACCACACAATCACGATCACACAATCACGATCACACAATCACGTTCACACAATCACAAACACACAGTCGCGATCACACGATCACGATCACACGATCACGATCACACGATCGCGATCACACGATCACGATCACACGATCACGATCACACAATCACGATCACACTATCACGATCAGACAACCACAGTCACACAATCCCAATCACACAATCACAATCACAATCACGATCACACAGTCACGATCACACCATCACGATCACACGATCACGATCACACAATCACAATCACACAATCGTTATCACACAATCACGATCACACAACCACCATCCCACAATCACCATCACACAATCACCATCACACAATCACGATCACACAATCACGATCACACAATCACAATCACACAATCAAGGCCACACAATGACGATCACACAATCACCATCACACAATCTCGACCACACAATCACGATCACACAATCACGATCACACAATCACAAACACACAGTCGCGATCACACTATCACGATCACACAATCACAGTCACACAATCACAATCACACAATCACAATCACAATCACGATCACACAGTCACGAACACACCATCACGATCACACAATCAAGGTCACACAATGACGATCACACAATCACCATCACACAATCACGATCACTCAATCACAATCACACAATCACAAACACACAGTCGCGATCACACGATCACGATCGCACGACCACGATCACACGATCACGATCACACAATCACAATCACACAATCAAGGCCACACAATGACGATCACACAATCACCATCACACAATCTCGACCACACAATCACGATCACACAATCACGATCACACAATCACGTTCACACAATCACAAACACACAGTCGCGATCACTCGATCACGATCACACAATCACGATCACACAGTCACGATCACACAATCACAATCGCACAATCACGATCACACAATCACGATCACACAATCACGATCACACAATCACGATCACACAATCACCATCACACAATCACGATCACACAATCACGATCACACAATCACCATCACACAATCACAATCACACAATCAAGGTCACACAATGACGATCACACAATCACCATCACACAGTCACGATCACACAATCACAATCGCACAATCACGATCACACAATCACGATCACACAATCACGATCACACAATCACGATCACACAATCACCATCACACAATCACGATCACACAATCACGATCACACAATCACCATCACACAATCACAATCACACAATCAAGGTCACACAATCACAATCACACAATCACAATATCACAATCGCAATCACACAATCACAATATCACAATCAGACAATCACACAATCACACAATCACACAATCACGATCACACTATCACGATCACACAGTCACGATCACACAATCACGATCACACAATCACGATCACACAATCACGATCACACAATCACCATCACACAATCGCCATCACACAATCACAATCACACAATCAATTTCACACAATGACGATCACACAATCACCATCACACAATCACGACCACTCAATCACGATCACACAGTCACGATCACACAATCACGATCACACAATCACGTTCACACAATTACAAACACAGAGTCGCGATCACACGATCACGATCACACAACCACGATCACACAGTCACGATCACACAATCACGATCACACAGTCACGATCACACAATCAGAGTCACACAATCACAATCACACAACCACAATCACACAATCACACAGTCACAATCCCACAATCACGACCACACAGTCACGATCACACAATCACAATCATACAATCACAATCACACAATCACATTAACACAATCAGACAATCACACAGTCACACAATCACGATCACACAATCACGATCACACAATCACGATCACACAATCACGATCACACAATCACGATCACACAATCACGATCACACATTCAAAATCACACAATCACAATCACACAATCAAGGCCACACAATGACGATCACACAATCACCATCACACAATCTCGACCACACAATCACGATCACACAATCACGTTCACACAATCGCAAACACACAGTCGCGATCACTCGATCACGATCACACAATCACGATCACACAATCACGATCACTCAATCACAATCACACAATCACAAACACACAGTCGCGATCACACGATCACGATCACACGATCACGATCACACAATCACAATCACACAATCGTTATCACACAATCACGATCACACAATCACAATCACACAATCACAATCACACAATCAAGGTCACACAATGACGATCACACAATCACCATCACACAATCACGACCACTCAATCACGATCACACAATCACGATCACACAATCACGATCACACAATCACGTTCACACAATCACAAACACAGAGTCGCGATCACACGATCACGATCACACAACCACGATCACACAGTCACGATCACACAATCACGATCACACAGTCACGATCACACAATCAGAGTCACACAATCACAATCACACAACCACAATCACACAATCACACAGTCACAATCCCACAATCACGACCACACAGTCACGATCACACAATCACAATCATACAATCACAATCACACAATCACATTAACACAATCAGACAATCACACAGTCACACAATCACGATCACACAATCACGATCACACAGTCGCGATCACTCGATCACGATCACACAATCACGATCACACAATCACGATCACTCAATCACAATCACACAATCACAAACACACAGTCGCGATCGCACGATCACGATCACACGATCACGATCACACGATCACGATCACACAATCACAATCACACAATCGTTATCACACAATCACGATCACACAATCACCATCCCACAATCACCATCACACAATCACCATCACACAATCACGATCACACAATCACGATCACACAATCACAATCACACAATCAAGGCCACACAATGACGATCACACAATCATCATCACACAATCTCGACCACACAATCACGATCACACAATCACGATCACACAATCACGTTCACACAATCACAAACACACAGTCGCGATCACACGATCACGATCACACGATCACGATCACACGATCGCGATCACACGATCACGATCACACGATCACGATCACACAATCACGATCACACTATCACGATCAGACAACCACAGTCACACAATCCCAATCACACAATCACAATCACAATCACGATCACACAGTCACGATCACACCATCACGATCACACGATCACGATCACACAATCACAATCACACAATCGTTATCACACAATCACGATCACACAATCACCATCCCACAATCACCATCACACAATCACCATCACACAATCACGATCACACAATCACGATCACACAATCACAATCACACAATCAAGGCCACACAATGACGATCACACAATCACCATCACACAATCTCGACCACACAATCACGATCACACAATCACGATCACACAATCACAAACACACAGTCGCGATCACACTATCACGATCACACAATCACAGTCACACAATCACAATCACACAATCACAATCACAATCACGATCACACAGTCACGAACACACCATCACGATCACACAATCAAGGTCACACAATGACGATCACACAATCACCATCACACAATCACGATCACTCAATCACAATCACACAATCACAAACACACAGTCGCGATCACACGATCACGATCGCACGACCACGATCACACGATCACGATCACACAATCACAATCACACAATCAAGGCCACACAATGACGATCACACAATCACCATCACACAATCTCGACCACACAATCACGATCACACAATCACGATCACACAATCACGTTCACACAATCACAAACACACAGTCGCGATCACTCGATCACGATCACACAATCACGATCACACAGTCACGATCACACAATCACAATCGCACAATCACGATCACACAATCACGATCACACAATCACGATCACACAATCACGATCACACAATCACCATCACACAATCACGATCACACAATCACGATCACACAATCACCATCACACAATCACAATCACACAATCAAGGTCACACAATGACGATCACACAATCACCATCACACAACCACGACCACACAATCACGACCACACAATCACGCTCACGCAATCACGATCACACAATCACGACCACACAATCACGATCACACAATCACGATCACACAATCACGATCACACAATCACAAACACACAGTCGCGATCACACTATCACGATCACACAATCACAGTCACACAATCACAATCACACAATCACAATCACAATCACGATCACACAGTCACGAACACACCATCACGATCACACAATCAAGGTCACACAATGACGATCACACAATCACCATCACACAATCACGATCAGACAATCACAATCACACAATCACGATCACACAATCACGATCACACAATCACAATCACACAATCACAAACACACAGTCGCGATCACACGATCACGATCACACAATCACAATCACACAATCAAGGTCACACAATGACGATCACACCATCACCATCACACAATCACGACCACACAATCACGATCACACAATCACAAACACACAGTCGCGATCACTCGATCACGATCGCACGATCACGATCACACAATCACGATCACACAATCACGATCACTCAATCACAATCACACAATCACAAACACACAGTCGCGATCACACGATCACGATCACACGATCACGATCACACAATCACAATCACACAATCGTTATCACACAATCACGATCACACAATCACGATCACACAATCACAATCACACAATCACAATCACACAATCAAGGTCACACAATGACGATCACAAAATCACCATCACACAATCACGACCACTCAATCACGATCACACAATCACGATCACACAATCACGATCACACAATCACGTTCACACAATCACAAACACAGAGTCGCGATCACACGATCACGATCACACAACCACGATCACACAGTCACGATCACACAATCACGATCACACAGTCACGATCACACAATCAGAGTCACACAATCACAATCACACAACCACAATCACACAATCACACAGTCACAATCCCACAATCACGACCACACAGTCACGATCACACAATCACAATCATACAATCACAATCACACAATCACATTAACACAGTCAGACAATCACACAGTCACACAATCACGATCACACAATCACGATCACACAGTCGCGATCACTCGATCACGATCACACAATCACGATCACACAAGCACGATCACACAATCACAATCACACAATCAAGGCCACACAATGACGATCACACAATCACCATCACACAATCTCGACCACACAATCACGATCACACAATCACGATCACACAATCACGTTCACACAATCACAAACACACAGTCGCGATCACTCGATCACAATCACACAATCACGATCACACAATCACCATCACACAATCACAATCACACAATCAAGGTCACACAATGACGATCACACAATCACCATCACACAACCACGACCACACAATCACGCTCACGCAATCACGATCACACAATCACGACCACACAATCACGATCACACAATCACGATCACACAATCACGATCACACAATCTCGACCACACAATCACGATCACACAAACACGATCACACAATCACTATCACACAATCACTATCACACAATCACGATCACACAATTACGATCACACAATCACAATCACGCAGTCACACTATCACAATCACAATCACAATCACAATCACAATCACAATCACACAATCACACAATCACAATCCCACAATCACAATCACACAGTCACAGACACACAATCACAATCACACAATCACACAGTCACAATCCCACAATCACGATCACACAATCACGATCGCACAGTCACGATCACACGATCACGATCACACAATCACAATCACACAATCACAATCACACAATCACGATCACACAGTCACCATCACACAATCACCATCACACAATCACGATCACACAATCACAATCACACAATCAAGGTCACACAATGACGATCACACCATCACCATCACACAATCACGACCACACAATCACGATCACACAATTACAATCACACAATCACAATATCACAATCGCAATCACACAATCACAATATCACAATCAGACAATCACACAATCACACAATCACACAATCACGATCACACTATCACGATCACACAATCACGATCACACAATCACGTTCACACAATCACAAACACACAGTCGCGATCACTCGATCACGATCACACGATCACGATCACACAATCACAATCACACAATCAATGTCACACAATGACGATCACACCATCACCATCACACAATCACGACCACACAATCACGATCACACAATCACAATCACACAATCACAATATCACAATCGCAATCACACAATCACAATATCACAATCAGACAATCCCACAATCACACAATCACACAATCACGATCACACTATCACGATCACACAATCACGATCACACAATCACGATCACACAATCACGATCACACAATCACGATCACACAATCACCATCACACAATCACAATCACACAATCACAATCACACAATCAAGGTCACACAATGACGATCACACAATCACCATCACACAATCACGACCACTCAATCACGATCACACAATCACGATCACACAATCACGATCACACAATCACGTTCACACAATCACAAACACAGAGTCGCGATCACACGATCACGATCACACAACCACGATCACACAGTCACGATCACACAATCACGATCACACAGTCACGATCACACAATCAGAGTCACACAATCACAATCACACAACCACAATCACACAATCACACAGTCACAATCCCACAATCACGACCACACAGTCACGATCACACAATCACAATCATACAATCACAATCACACAATCACATTAACACAATCAGACAATCACACAGTCACACATTCACGATCACACAATCACGATCACACAATCACGATCACACAATCACGATCACACAATCACAATCACACAATCAAAATCACACAATCACAATCACACAATCACAATCACACATCCAAAATCACACAATCACAATCACACAATCAAGGCCACACAATGACGATCACACCATCACCATCACACAATCACGACCACACAATCACGATCACACAATCACGTTCACACAATCACAAGCACACAGTCGCGATCACTCGATCACGATCACACAATCACGATCACACAGTCACTATCACACAATCACAATCGCACAACCACAATATCACAATCGCAATCACACAATCACAATAACACAATCAGACAATCACACAATCACACAATCACACAATCACGATCACACAATCATGATCACACAATCAGGATCACACAATCACGATCACACAATCACGATCACACAATCACGATCACACAATCACAGTCACACAATCACAATCACACAATCACAATTACACAAACACGATCACACAATCACGATCACACAATCACGATCACACAATCACAAAATCACACAATCACAATCACACAATCACACAGTCACAATCCCACAATCACGATCACACAATCACGATCACACAGTTACGATCACACAATCACGATCACACAATCACAGTCACACAATCACAATCACACAGTCACAATCACAATCACGATCACACAAACACGATCACACAATCACGATCACACAATCTCGACCACACATTCACGATCACACAAACACGATCACACAATCACTATCACACAATCACTATCACACAATCACGATCACACAATTACGATCACACAATCACAATCACGCAGTCACACTATCACAATCACAATCACAATCACAATCACAATCACACAATCACACAATCGCAATCCCACAATCACAATCACACAATCACAGTCACACAATCACAATCACACAATCACACAGTCACAATCCCACAATCACGATCACACAATCACGATCGCACAGTCACGATCACACGATCACGATCACACAATCACAATCACACAATCACAATCACACAATCACGATCACGCAGTCACCATGACACAATCACCATCACACAATCACGATCACACAATCACGATCACACAATCACGTTCACACAATCACAAACACAGAGTCGCGATCACACGATCACGATCACACAACCACGATCACACAGTCACGATCACACAATCACGATCACACAGTCACGATCACACAATCAGAGTCACACAATCACAATCACACAACCACAATCACACAATCACACAGTCACAATCCCACAATCACGACCACACAGTCACGATCACACAATCACAATCATACAATCACAATCACACAATCACATTAACACAATCAGACAATCACACAGTCACACATTCACGATCACACAATCACGATCACACAATCACGATCACACAATCACGATCACACAATCACGATCACACAATCACAATCACACAATCAAAATCACACAATCACAATCACACAATCACAATCACACATCCAAAATCACACAATCACAATCACACAATCAAGGCCACACAATGACGATCACACCATCACCATCACACAATCACGACCACACAATCACGATCACACAATCACGTTCACACAATCACAAGCACACAGTCGCGATCACTCGATCACGATCACACAATCACGATCACACAGTCACTATCACACAATCACAATCGCACAACCACAATATCACAATCGCAATCACACAATCACAATAACACAATCAGACAATCACACAATCACACAATCACACAATCACGATCACACAATCATGATCACACAATCAGGATCACACAATCACGATCACACAATCACGATCACACAATCACGATCACACAATCACAGTCACACAATCACAATCACACAATCACAATTACACAAACACGATCACACAATCACGATCACACAATCACGATCACACAATCACAAAATCACACAATCACAATCACACAATCACACAGTCACAATCCCACAATCACGATCACACAATCACGATCACACAGTTACGATCACACAATCACGATCACACAATCACAGTCACACAATCACAATCACACAGTCACAATCACAATCACGATCACACAAACACGATCACACAATCACGATCACACAATCTCGACCACACATTCACGATCACACAAACACGATCACACAATCACTATCACACAATCACTATCACACAATCACGATCACACAATTACGATCACACAATCACAATCACGCAGTCACACTATCACAATCACAATCACAATCACAATCACAATCACACAATCACACAATCGCAATCCCACAATCACAATCACACAATCACAGTCACACAATCACAATCACACAATCACACAGTCACAATCCCACAATCACGATCACACAATCACGATCGCACAGTCACGATCACACGATCACGATCACACAATCACAATCACACAATCACAATCACACAATCACGATCACGCAGTCACCATGACACAATCACCATCACACAATCACGATCACACAATCAAGGTCACACAATGACGATCACACAATCACCATCACACAATCACGATTACACAATCACAATCACACAATCACGATCACACAATCACGATCACACAATCACAATCACGCAATCACGATCACACAATTACGACTACACAATCACGATCACACAATCACGATCACACAATCACAAACACACAGTCGCGATCACACTATCACGATCACACAATCACAGTCACACAATCACAATCACACAATCACAATCACAATCACGATCACACAGTCACGAACACACCATCAGGATCACACAATCAAGGTCACACAATGACGATCACACAATCACCATCACACAATCACCATCACTCAATCACAATCACACAATCACAAACACACAGTCGCGATCACACGATCACGATCGCACGACCACGATCACACGATCACGATCACACAATCACAATCACACAATCAAGGTCACACAATGACGATCACACCATCGCCATCACACAATCACGACCACACAATCACGATCACACAATCACGATCACACAATCACGTTCACACAATCACAAGCACACAGTCGCGATCACTCGATCACGATCACACGATCACGATCACACAATCACAATCACACAATCAATGTCACACAATGACGATCACACCATCACCATCACACAATCACGACCACACAATCACGATCACACAATCACAATCACACAATCACAATATCACAATCGCAATCACACAATCACAATATCACAATCAGACAATCCCACAATCACACAATCACACAATCACGATCACACTATCACGATCACACAATCACGATCACACAATCACGATCACACAATCACGATCACACAATCACGATCACACAATCACCATCACACAATCACAATCACACAATCACAATCACACAATCAAGGTCACACAATGACGATCACACAATCACCATCACACAATCACGACCACTCAATCACGATCACACAATCACGATCACACAATCACGATCACACAATCACGTTCACACAATCACAAACACAGAGTCGCGATCACACGATCACGATCACACAACCACGATCACACAGTCACGATCACACAATCACGATCACACAGTCACGATCACACAATCAGAGTCACACAATCACAATCACACAACCACAATCACACAATCACACAGTCACAATCCCACAATCACGACCACACAGTCACGATCACACAATCACAATCATACAATCACAATCACACAATCACATTAACACAATCAGACAATCACACAGTCACACATTCACGATCACACAATCACGATCACACAATCACGATCACACAATCACGATCACACAATCACAATCACACAATCAAAATCACACAATCACAATCACACAATCACAATCACACATCCAAAATCACACAATCACAATCACACAATCAAGGCCACACAATGACGATCACACCATCACCATCACACAATCACGACCACACAATCACGATCACACAATCACGTTCACACAATCACAAGCACACAGTCGCGATCACTCGATCACGATCACACAATCACGATCACACAGTCACTATCACACAATCACAATCGCACAACCACAATATCACAATCGCAATCACACAATCACAATAACACAATCAGACAATCACACAATCACACAATCACACAATCACGATCACACAATCATGATCACACAATCAGGATCACACAATCACGATCACACAATCACGATCACACAATCACGATCACACAATCACAGTCACACAATCACAATCACACAATCACAATTACACAAACACGATCACACAATCACGATCACACAATCACGATCACACAATCACAAAATCACACAATCACAATCACACAATCACACAGTCACAATCCCACAATCACGATCACACAATCACGATCACACAGTTACGATCACACAATCACGATCACACAATCACAGTCACACAATCACAATCACACAGTCACAATCACAATCACGATCACACAAACACGATCACACAATCACGATCACACAATCTCGACCACACATTCACGATCACACAAACACGATCACACAATCACTATCACACAATCACTATCACACAATCACGATCACACAATTACGATCACACAATCACAATCACGCAGTCACACTATCACAATCACAATCACAATCACAATCACAATCACACAATCACACAATCGCAATCCCACAATCACAATCACACAATCACAGTCACACAATCACAATCACACAATCACACAGTCACAATCCCACAATCACGATCACACAATCACGATCGCACAGTCACGATCACACGATCACGATCACACAATCACAATCACACAATCACAATCACACAATCACGATCACGCAGTCACCATGACACAATCACCATCACACAATCACGATCACACAATCACGATCACACAATCACGTTCACACAATCACAAACACAGAGTCGCGATCACACGATCACGATCACACAACCACGATCACACAGTCACGATCACACAATCACGATCACACAGTCACGATCACACAATCAGAGTCACACAATCACAATCACACAACCACAATCACACAATCACACAGTCACAATCCCACAATCACGACCACACAGTCACGATCACACAATCACAATCATACAATCACAATCACACAATCACATTAACACAATCAGACAATCACACAGTCACACATTCACGATCACACAATCACGATCACACAATCACGATCACACAATCACGATCACACAATCACGATCACACAATCACAATCACACAATCAAAATCACACAATCACAATCACACAATCACAATCACACATCCAAAATCACACAATCACAATCACGCAATCAAGGCCACACAATAACGATCACACCATCACCATCACACAATCACGACCACACAATCACGATCACACAATCACGTTCACACAATCACAAGCACACAGTCGCGATCACTCGATCACGATCACACAATCACGATCACACAGTCACTATCACACAATCACAATCGCACAACCACAATATCACAATCGCAATCACACAATCACAATAACACAATCAGACAATCACACAATCACACAATCACACAATCACGATCACACAATCATGATCACACAATCAGGATCACACAATCACGATCACACAATCACGATCACACAATCACGATCACACAATCACAGTCACACAATCACAATCACACAATCACAATTACACAAACACGATCACACAATCACGATCACACAATCACGATCACACAATCACAAAATCACACAATCACAATCACACAATCACACAGTCACAATCCCACAATCACGATCACACAATCACGATCACACAGTTACGATCACACAATCACGATCACACAATCACAGTCACACAATCACAATCACACAGTCACAATCACAATCACGATCACACAAACACGATCACACAATCACGATCACACAATCTCGACCACACATTCACGATCACACAAACACGATCACACAATCACTATCACACAATCACTATCACACAATCACGATCACACAATTACGATCACACAATCACAATCACGCAGTCACACTATCACAATCACAATCACAATCACAATCACAATCACACAATCACACAATCGCAATCCCACAATCACAATCACACAATCACAGTCACACAATCACAATCACACAATCACACAGTCACAATCCCACAATCACGATCACACAATCACGATCGCACAGTCACGATCACACGATCACGATCACACAATCACAATCACACAATCACAATCACACAATCACGATCACGCAGTCACCATGACACAATCACCATCACACAATCACGATCACACAATCAAGGTCACACAATGACGATCACAAAATCACCATCACACAATCACGATTACACAATCACAATCACACAATCACGATCACACAATCACGATCACACAATCACAATCACGCAATCACGATCACACAATTACGACTACACAATCACGATCACACAATCACGATCACACAATCACAAACACACAGTCGCGATCACACTATCACGATCACACAATCACAGTCACACAATCACAATCACACAATCACAATCACAATCACGATCACACAGTCACGAACACACCATCAGGATCACACAATCAAGGTCACACAATGACGATCACACAATCACCATCACACAATCACCATCACTCAATCACAATCACACAATCACAAACACACAGTCGCGATCACACGATCACGATCGCACGACCACGATCACACGATCACGATCACACAATCACAATCACACAATCAAGGTCACACAATGACGATCACACCATCGCCATCACACAATCACGACCACACAATCACGATCACACAATCACGATCACACAATCACGTTCACACAATCACAAGCACACAGTCGCGATCACTCGATCACGATCACACGATCACGATCACACAATCACAATCACACAATCAATGTCACACAATGACGATCACACCATCACCATCACACAATCACGACCACACAATCACGATCACACAATCACAATCACACAATCACAATATCACAATCGCAATCACACAATCACAATATCACAATCAGACAATCCCACAATCACACAATCACACAATCACGATCACACTATCACGATCACACAATCACGATCACACAATCACGATCACACAATCACGATCACACAATCACGATCACACAATCACCATCACACAATCACAATCACACAATCACAATCACACAATCACAATCACACAATCAAGGTCACACAATGACGATCACACAATCACCATCACACAATCACGACCACTCAATCACGATCACACAATCACGATCACACAATCACGATCACACAATCACGTTCACACAATCACAAACACAGAGTCGCGATCACACGATCACGATCACACAACCACGATCACACAGTCACGATCACACAATCACGATCACACAGTCATGATCACACAATCAGAGTCACACAATCACAATCACACAACCACAATCACGCAATCACACAGTCACAATCCCACAATCACGACCACACAGTCACGATCACACAATCACAATCATACAATCACAATCACACAATCACATTAACACAATCAGACAATCACACAGTCACACATTCACGATCACACAATCACGATCACAGAATCACGATCACACAATCACGATCACACAATCACGATCACACAATCACAATCACACAATCAAAATCACACAATCACAATCACACAATCACAATCACACATCCAAAATCACACAATCACAATCACACAATCAAGGCCACACAATGACGATCACACCATCACCATCACACAATCACGACCACACAATCACGATCACACAATCACGTTCACACAATCACAAGCACACAGTCGCGATCACTCGATCACGATCACACAATCACGATCACACAGTCACTATCACACAATCACAATCGCACAATTACAATATCACAATCGCAATCACACAATCACAATAACACAATCAGACAATCACACAATCACACAATCACACAATCACGATCACACAATCATGATCACACAATCACGATCACACAATCACGATCACACAATCACGATCACACAATCACGATCACACAATCACAGTCACACAACCACAATCACACAATCACAATTACACAAACACGATCACACAATCACGATCACACAATCACGATCACACAATCACACAGTCACACAATCACAATCACACAATCACACAGTCACAATCCCACAATCACGATCACACAATCACGATCACACAGTTACGATCACACAATCACGATCACACAATCACAGTCACACAATCACAATCACACAGTCACAATCACAATCACGATCACACAAACACGATCACACAATCACGATCACACAATCTCGACCACACATTCACGATCACACAAACACGATCACACAATCACTATCACACAATCACTATCACACAATCACGATCACACAATTACGATCACACAATCACAATCACGCAGTCACACTATCACAATCACAATCACAATCACAATCACAATCACACAATCACACAATCGCAATCCCACAATCACAATCACACAATCACAGTCACACAATCACAATCACACAATCACACAGTCACAATCCCACAATCACGATCACACAATCACGATCGCACAGTCACGATCACACGATCACGATCACACAATCACAATCACACAATCACAATCACACAATCACGATCACGCAGTCACCATCACACAATCACCATCACACAATCACGATCACACAATCAAGGTCACACAATGACGATCACACAATCACCATCACACAATCACGATTACACAATCACAATCACACAATCACGATCACACAATCACGATCACACAATCACAATCACGCAATCACGATCACACAATTACGACTACACAATCACGATCACACAATCACGATCACACAATCACAAACACACAGTCGCGATCACACTATCACGATCACACAATCACAGTCACACAATCACAATCACACAATCACAATCACAATCACGATCACACAGTCACGAACACACCATCACGATCACACAATCAAGGTCACACAATGACGATCACACAATCACCATCACAAAATCACCATCACTCAATCACAATCACACAATCACAAACACACAGTCGCGATCACACGATCACGATCGCACGACCACGATCACACGATCACGATCACACAATCACAATCACACAATCAAGGTCACACAATGACGATCACACCATCGCCATCACACAATCACGACCACACAATCACGATCACACAATCACGATCACACAATCACGTTCACACAATCACAAGCACACAGTCGCGATCACTCGATCACGATCACACGATCACGATCACACAATCACAATCACACAATCAAGGTCACACAATGACGATCACACCATCACCATCACACAATCTCGACCACACAATCACGATCACACAATCACGATCACACAATCACGTTCACACAATCGCAAACACACAGTCGCGATCACTCGATCACGATCACACAATCACGATCACACAATCACGATCACTCAATCACAATCACACAATCACAAACACACAGTCGCGATCACACGATCACGATCACACGATCACGATCACACAATCACAATCGCACAATCGTTATCACACAATCACGATCACACAATCACGATCACACAATCACAATCACACAATCACAATCACACAATCAAGGTCACACAATGACGATCACACAATCACCATCACACAATCACGATCACACAATCACAATCACACAATCACGATCACACAATCACGATCACACAAACACGATCACACGATCACAATCACACAATCACAAACACACAATCAAGGTCACACAATGACGATCACACAATCACCATCACACAATCACGACCACTCAATCACGATCACACAATCACGATCACACAATCACGATCACACAATCACGTTCACACAATCACAAACACAGAGTCGCGATCACACGATCACGACCACACAACCACGATCACACAGTCACGATCACACAATCACGGTCACACAGTCACGATCACACAATCAGAGTCACACAATCACAATCACACAACCACAATCACACAATCACACAGTCACAATCCCACAATCACGACCACACAGTCACGATCACACAATCACAATCATACAATCACAATCACACAATCACATTAACACAATCAGACAATCACACAGTCACACAATCACGATCACACAATCAGGATCACACAATCACGATCACACAATTACGATCACACAATCACGATCACACAATCACAATCACACAATCACAATCACACAATCACAATCACACAATCAAAATCACACAATCACAATCACACAATCAAGGCCACACAATGACGATCACACAATCACCATCACACAATCTCGACCACACAATCACGATCACACAATCACGATCACACAATCACGTTCACACGATCGCAAACACACAGTCGCGATCACTCGATCACGATCACACAGTCACCATCACACAATCACAATAACACAATCAGACAATCACACAATCACACAATCACACAATCACGATCACACAATCATGATCACACAATCACGATCACACAATCACGATCACACAATCACGATCACACAATCACAGTCACACAATCACAATCACACAATCACAATTACACAAACACGATCACACAATCACGATCACACAATCACGATCACACAATCACGATCACACAATCACACAATCACACAATCACAATCACACAATCACACAGTCACAATCCCACAATCACGATCACACAATCACGATCACACAGTTACGATCACACAATCACGATCACACAATCACAGTCACACAATCACAATCACACAGTCACAATCACAATCACGATCACACAAACACGTTCACACAATCACGATCACACAATCTCGACCACACAATCACGATCACACAAACACGATCACACAATCACTATCACACAATCACTATCACACAATCACGATCACACAATTACGATCACACAATCACAATCACGCAGTCACACTATCACAATCACAATCACAATCACAATCACAATCACACAATCACACAATCACAATCCCACAATCACAATCACACAATCACAGTCACACAATCACAATCACACAATCACACAGTCACAATCCCACAATCACGATCACACAATCACGATCGCACAGTCACGATCACACGATCACGATCACACAATCACAATCACACAATCACAATCACACAATCACGATCACACAGTCACCATCACGCAATCACCATCACACAATCACGATCACACAATCAAGGTCACACAATGACGATCACACAATCACCATCACACAATCACGATTACACAATCACAATCACACAATCACGATCACACAATCACGATCACACAATCACAATCACGCAATCACGATCACACAATCACGACTACACAATCACGATCACACAATCACGATCACACAATCACAAACACACAGTCGCGATCACACTATCACGATCACACAATCACAGTCACACAATCACAATCACACAATCACCATCACACAATCACGATCACTCAATCACAATCACACAATCACAAACACACAATCGCGATCACACGATCACGATCGCACGACCACGATCACACGATCACGATCACACAATCACAATCACACAATCAAGGTCACACAATGACGATCACACAATCACCATCACACAATCACGACCACTCAATCACGATCACACAATCACGATCACACAATCACGATCACACAATCACGTTCACACAATCACAAACACAGAGTCGCGATCACACGATCACGATCACACAACCACGATCACACAGTCACGATCACACAATCACGATCACACAGTCACGATCACACAATCAGAGTCACACAATCACAATCACACAACCACAATCACACAATCGCACAGTCACAATCCCACAATCACGACCACACAGTCACGATCACACAATCACAATCATACAATCACAATCACACAATCACAATCACACAATCAAAATCACACAATCACAATCACACAATCAAGGCCACACAATGACGATCACACAATCACCATCACACAATCTCGACCACACAATCACGATCACACAATCACGTTCACACAATCGCAAACACACAGTCGCGATCACTCGATCACGATCACACAATCACGATCACACAATCACGATCACTCAATCACAATCACACAATCACAAACACACAGTCGCGATCACACGATCACGATCACACGATCACGATCACACAATCACAATCACACAATCGTTATCACACAATCACGATCACACAATCACGATCACACAATCACAATCACACAATCACAATCACACAATCAAGGTCACACAATGACGATCACACAATCACCATCACACAATCACGATCACACAATCACAATCACACAATCACGATCACACAATCACGATCACACAATCACGATCACACAAACACGATCACACGATCACAATCACACAATCACAAACACACAATCAAGGTCACACAATGACGATCACACAATCACCATCACACAATCACGACCACTCAATCACGATCACACAATCACGATCACACAATCACGATCACATAATCACGTTCACACAATCACAAACACAGAGTCGCGATCACACGATCACGATCACACAACCACGATCACACAGTCACGATCACACAATCACGATCACACAGTCACGATCACACAATCAGAGTCACACAATCACAATCACACAACCACAATCACACAATCACACAGTCACAATCCCACAATCACGACCACACAGTCACGATCACACAATCACAATCATACAATCACAATCACACAATCACATTAACACAATCAGACAATCACACAGTCACACAATCACGATTACACAATCAGGATCACACAATCACGATCACACAATTACGATCACACAATCACGATCACACAATCACAATCACACAATCACAATCACACAATCACAATCACACAATCACAATCACACAATCAAAATCACACAATCACAATCACACAATCAAGGCCACACAATGACGATCACACAATCACCATCACACAATCTCGACCACACAATCACGATCACACAATCACGATCACACAATCACGTTCACACAATCGCAAACACACAGTCGCGATCACTCGATCACGATCACACAATCACCATCACACAATCACAATAACACAATCAGACAATCACACAATCACACAATCACACAATCACGATCACACAATCATGATCACACAATCACGATCACACTATCACGATCACACAATCACGATCACACAATCACAGTCACACAATCACAATCACACAATCTTAATTACACAAACACGATCACACAATCACGATCACACAATCACGATCACACAATCACACAATCACACAATCACAATCACACAATCACACAGTCACAATCCCACAATCACGATCACACAATCACGATCACACAGTTACGATCACACAATCACGATCACACAATCACAGTCACACAATCACAATCACACAGTCACAATCACAATCACGATCACACAAACACGATCACACAATCACGATCACACAATCTCGACCACACAATCACGATCACACAAACACGATCACACAATCACTATCACACAATCACTATCACACAATCACGATCACACAATTACGATCACACAATCACAATCACGCAGTCACACTATCACAATCACAATCACAATCACAATCACAATCACACAATCACACAATCACAATCCCACAATCACAATCACACAATCACAAACACACAGTCGCGATCACACGATCACGATCGCACGACCACGATCACACGATCACGATCACACAATCACGTTCACACAATCACAAGCACACAGTCGCGATCACTCGATCACGATCACACGATCACGATCACACAATCACAATCACACAATCAAGGTCACACAATGACGATCACACCATCACCATCACACAATCTCGACCACACAATCACGATCACACAATCACGATCACACAATCACGTTCACACAATCGCAAACACACAGTCGCGATCACTCGATCACGATCACACAATCACGATCACACAATCACGATCACTCAATCACAATCACACAATCACAAACACACAGTCGCGATCACACGATCACGATCACACGATCACGATCACACAATCACAATCGCACAATCGTTATCACACAATCACGATCACACAATCACGATCACACAATCACAATCACACAATCACAATCACACAATCAAGGTCACACAATGACGATCACACAATCACCATCACACAATCACGATCACACAATCACAATCACACAATCACGATCACACAATCACGATCACACAAACACGATCACACGATCACAATCACACAATCACAAACACACAATCAAGGTCACACAATGACGATCACACAATCACCATCACACAATCACGACCACTCAATCACGATCACACAATCACGATCACACAATCACGATCACACAATCACGTTCACACAATCACAAACACAGAGTCGCGATCACACGATCACGACCACACAACCACGATCACACAGTCACGATCACACAATCACGATCACACAGTCACGATCACACAATCAGAGTCACACAATCACAATCACACAACCACAATCACACAATCACACAGTCACAATCCCACAATCACGACCACACAGTCACGATCACACAATCACAATCATACAATCACAATCACACAATCACATTAACACAATCAGACAATCACACAGTCACACAATCACGATCACACAATCAGGATCACACAATCACGATCACACAATTACGATCACACAATCACGATCACACAATCACAATCACACAATCACAATCACACAATCACAATCACACAATCAAAATCACACAATCACAATCACACAATCAAGGCCACACAATGACGATCACACAATCACCATCACACAATCTCGACCACACAATCACGATCACACAATCACGATCACACAATCACGTTCACACGATCGCAAACACACAGTCGCGATCACTCGATCACGATCACACAGTCACCATCACACAATCACAATAACACAATCAGACAATCACACAATCACACAATCACACAATCACGATCACACAATCATGATCACACAATCACGATCACACAATCACGATCACACAATTACGATCACACAATCACAATCACGCAGTCACACTATCACAATCACAATCACAATCACAATCACAATCACACAATCACACAATCACAATCCCACAATCACAATCACACAATCACAGTCACACAATCACACAGTCACAATCCCACAATCACGATCACACAATCACGATCGCACAGTCACGATCACACGATCACGATCACACAATCACAATCACACAATCACAATCACACAATCACGATCACACAGTCACCATCACGCAATCACCATCACACAATCACGATCACACAATCAAGGTCACACAATGACGATCACACAATCACCATCACACAATCACGATTACACAATCACAATCACACAATCACGATCACACAATCACGATCACACAATCACAATCACGCAATCACGATCACACAATCACGACTACACAATCACGATCACACAATCACGATCACACAATCACAAACACACAGTCGCGATCACACTATCACGATCACACAATCACAGTCACACAATCACAATCACACAATCACCATCACACAATCACGATCACTCAATCACAATCACACAATCACAAACACACAATCGCGATCACACGATCACGATCGCACGACCACGATCACACGATCACGATCACACAATCACAATCACACAATCAAGGTCACACAATGACGATCACACCATCACCATCACACAATCACGACCACACAATCACGATCACACAATCACGATCACACAATCACGTTCACACAATCACAAGCACACAGTCGCGATCACTCGATCACGATCACACGATCACGATCACACAATCACAATCACACAATCAAGGTCACACAATGACGATCACACAATCACCATCACACAATCACGACCACTCAATCACGATCACACAATCACGATCACACAATCACGATCACACAATCACGTTCACACAATCACAAACACAGAGTCGCGATCACACGATCACGATCACACAACCACGATCACACAGTCACGATCACACAATCACGATCACACAGTCACGATCACACAATCAGAGTCACACAATCACAATCACACAACCATAATCACACAATCGCACAGTCACAATCCCACAATCACGACCACACAGTCACGATCACACAATCACAATCATACAATCACAATCACACAATCACAATCACACAATCAAAATCACACAATCACAATCACACAATCAAGGCCACACAATGACGATCACACAATCACCATCACACAATCTCGACCACACAATCACGATCACACCATCACGTTCACACAATCGCAAACACACAGTCGCGATCACTCGATCACGATCACACAATCACGATCACACAATCACGATCACTCAATCACAATCACACAATCACAAACACACAGTCGCGATCACACGATCACGATCACACGATCACGATCACACAATCACAATCACACAATCGTTATCACACAATCACGATCACACAATCACGATCACACAATCACAATCACACAATCACAATCACACAATCAAGGTCACACAATGACGATCACACAATCACCATCACACAATCACGATCACACAATCACAATCACACAATCACGATCACACAATCACGATCACACAATCACGATCACACAAACACGATCACACGATCACAATCACACAATCACAAACACACAATCAAGGTCACACAATGACGATCACACAATCACCATCACACAATCACGACCACTCAATCACGATCACACAATCACGATCACACAATCACGATCACATAATCACGTTCACACAATCACAAACACAGAGTCGCGATCACACGATCACGATCACACAACCACGATCACACAGTCACGATCACACAATCACGATCACACAGTCACGATCACACAATCAGAGTCACACAATCACAATCACACAACCACAATCACACAATCACACAGTCACAATTACACAATCACGACCACACAGTCACGATCACACAATCACAATCATACAATCACAATCACACAATCACATTAACACAATCAGACAATCACACAGTCACACAATCACGATCACACAATCAGGATCACACAATCACGATCACACAATTACGATCACACAATCACGATCACACAATCACAATCACACAATCACAATCACACAATCACAATCACACAATCAAAATCACACAATCACAATCACACAATCAAGGCCACACAATGACGATCACACAATCACCATCACACAATCTCGACCACACAATCACGATCACACAATCACGATCACACAATCACGTTCACACGATCGCAAACACACAGTCGCGATCACTCGATCACGATCACACAGTCACCATCACACAATCACAATAACACAATCAGACAATCACACAATCACACAATCACACAATCACGATCACACAATCATGATCACACAATCACGATCACACAATCACGATCACACAATCACGATCACACAATCACAGTCACACAATCACAATCACACAATCACAATTACACAAACACGATCACACAATCACGATCACACAATCACGATCACACAATCACACAATCACACAATCACAATCACACAATCACACAGTCACAATCCCACAATCACGATCACACAATCACGATCACACAGTTACGATCACACAATCACGATCACACAATCACAGTCACACAATCACAATCACACAGTCACAATCACAATCACGATCACACAAACACGATCACACAATCACGATCACACAATCTCGACCACACAATCACGATCACACAAACACGATCACACAATCACTATCACACAATCACTATCACACAATCACGATCACACAATTACGATCACACAATCACAATCACGCAGTCACACTATCACAATCACAATCACAATCACAATCACAATCACACAATCACACAATCACAATCCCACAATCACAATCACACAATCACAGTCACACAATCACAATCACACAATCACACAGTCACAATCCCACAATCACGATCACACAATCACGATCGCACAGTCA
This sequence comes from Megachile rotundata, assembly GCF_050947335.1. Lineage (NCBI taxonomy): Eukaryota > Metazoa > Arthropoda > Insecta > Hymenoptera > Megachilidae > Megachile > Megachile rotundata. Next base: position 2,512,201 of record NC_134993.1, read on the forward strand.
CGATCACACGATCACGATCACACAATCACAATCACACAATCACAATCACACAATCACGATCACACAGTCACCATCACGCAATCACCATCACACAATCACGATCACACAATCAAGGTCACACAATGACGATCACACAATCACCATCACACAATCACGATTACACAATCACAATCACACAATCACGATCACACAATCACGATCACACAATCACAATCACGCAATCACGATCACACAATCACGACTACACAATCACGATCACACAATCACGATCACACAATCACAAACACACAGTCGCGATCACACTATCACGATCACACAATCACAGTCACACAATCACAATCACACAATCACCATCACACAATCACGATCACTCAATCACAATCACACAATCACAAACAGACAATCGCGATCACACGATCACGATCGCACGACCACGATCACACGATCACGATCACACAATCACAATCACACAATCAAGGTCACACAATGACGATCACACCATCACCATCACACAATCACGACCACACAATCACGATCACACAATCACGATCACACAATCACGTTCACACAATCACAAGCACACAGTCGCGATCACTCGATCACGATCACACGATCACGATCACACAATCACAATCACACAATCAAGGTCACACAATGACGATCACACAATCACCATCACACAATCACGACCACTCAATCACGATCACACAATCACGATCACACAATCACGATCACACAATCACGTTCACACAATCACAAACACAGAGTCGCGATCACACGATCACGATCACACAACCACGATCACACAGTCACGATCACACAATCACGATCACACAGTCACGATCACACAATCAGAGTCACACAATCACAATCACACAACCACAATCACACAATCGCACAGTCACAATCCCACAATCACGACCACACAGTCACGATCACACAATCACAATCATACAATCACAATCACACAATCACAATCACACAATCAAAATCACACAATCACAATCACACAATCAAGGCCACACAATGACGATCACACAATCACCATCACACAATCTCGACCACACAATCACGATCACACAATCACGTTCACACAATCGCAAACACACAGTCGCGATCACTCGATCACGATCACACAATCACGATCACACAATCACGATCACTCAATCACAATCACACAATCACAAACACACAGTCGCGATCACACGATCACGATCACACGATCACGATCACACAATCACAATCACACAATCGTTATCACACAATCACGATCACACAATCACGATCACACAATCACAATCACACAATCACAATCACACAATCAAGGTCACACAATGACGATCACACAATCACCATCACACAATCACGATCACACAATCACAATCACACAATCACGATCACACAATCACGATCACACAATCACGATCACACAAACACGATCACACGATCACAATCACACAATCACAAACACACAATCAAGGTCACACAATGACGATCACACAATCACCATCACACAATCACGACCACTCAATCACGATCACACAATCACGATCACACAATCACGATCACATAATCACGTTCACACAATCACAAACACAGAGTCGCGATCACACGATCACGATCACACAACCACGATCACACAGTCACGATCACACAATCACGATCACACAGTCACGATCACACAATCAGAGTCACACAATCACAATCACACAACCACAATCACACAATCACACAGTCACAATCCCACAATCACGACCACACAGTCACGATCACACAATCACAATCATACAATCACAATCACACAATCACATTAACACAATCAGACAATCACACAGTCACACAATCACGATTACACAATCAGGATCACACAATCACGATCACACAATTACGATCACACAATCACGATCACACAATCACAATCACACAATCACAATCACACAATCACAATCACACAATCACAATCACACAATCAAAATCACACAATCACAATCACACAATCAAGGCCACACAATGACGATCACACAATCACCATCACACAATCTCGACCACACAATCACGATCACACAATCACGATCACACAATCACGTTCACACAATCGCAAACACACAGTCGCGATCACTCGATCACGATCACACAATCACCATCACACAATCACAATAACACAATCAGACAATCACACAATCACACAATCACACAATCACGATCACACAATCATGATCACACAATCACGATCACACTATCACGATCACACAATCACGATCACACAATCACAGTCACACAATCACAATCACACAATCTTAATTACACAAACACGATCACACAATCACGATCACACAATCACGATCACACAATCACACAATCACACAATCACAATCACACAATCACACAGTCACAATCCCACAATCACGATCACACAATCACGATCACACAGTTACGATCACACAATCACGATCACACAATCACAGTCACACAATCACAATCACACAGTCACAATCACAATCACGATCACACAAACACGATCACACAATCACGATCACACAATCTCGACCACACAATCACGATCACACAAACACGATCACACAATCACTATCACACAATCACTATCACACAATCACGATCACACAATTACGATCACACAATCACAATCACGCAGTCACACTATCACAATCACAATCACAATCACAATCACAATCACACAATCACACAATCACAATCCCACAATCACAATCACACAATCACAGTCACACAATCACAATCACACAATCACACAGTCACAATCCCACAATCACGATCACACAATCACGATCGCACAGTCACGATCACACGATCACGATCACACAATCACAATCACACAATCACAATCACACAATCACGATCACACAGTCACCATCACACAATCACCATCACACAATCACGATCACACAATCAAGGTCACACAATGACGATCACACAATCACCATCACACAATCACGATTACACAATCACAATCACACAATCACGATCACACAATCACGATCACACAATCACAATCACACAGTTACGATCACACAATCACGATCACACAATCACAGTCACACAATCACAATCACACAGTCACAATCACAATCACGATCACACAAACACGATCACACAATCACGATCACACAATCTCGACCACACAATCACGATCACACAAACACGATCACACAATCACTATCACACAATCACTATCACACAATCACGATCACACAATTACGATCACACAATCACAATCACGCAGTCACACTATTACAATCACAATCACAATCACAATCACACAATCACACAATCACAATCCCACAATCACAATCACACAATCACAGTCACACAATCACAATCACACAATCACACAGTCACAATCCCACAATCACGATCACACAATCACGATCGCACAGTCACGATCACACGATCACGATCACACAATCACAATCACACAATCACAATCACACAATCACGATCACACAGTCACCATCACACAATCACCATCACACAATCACGATCACACAATCAAGGTCACACAATGACGATCACACAATCACCATCACACAATCACGATTACACAATCACAATCACACAATCACGATCACACAATCACGATCACACAATCACAATCACGCAATCACGATCACACAATCACGACTACACAATCACGATCACACAATCACGATCACACAATCACAAACACACAGTCGCGATCACACTATCACGATCACACAATCACAGTAACACAATCACAATCACACAATCACAATCACACAATCACAATCACAATCACGATCACACAGTCACGAACACACCATCACGATCACACAATCAAGGTCACACAATGACGATCACACAATCACCATCACACAATCACGATCACTCAATCACAATCACACAATCACAAACACACAATCGCGATCACACGATCACGATCGCACGACCACGATCACACGATCACGATCACACAATCACAATCACACAATCAAGGTCACACAATGACGATCACACCATCACCATCACACAATCACGACCACACAATCACGATCACACAACCACGATCACACAATCACGTTCACACAATCACAAGCACACAGTCGCGATCACTCGATCACGATCACACGATCACGATCACACGATCACGATCACACAATCACAATCACACAATCAAGGTCACACAATGACGATCACACCATCACCATCACACAATCACGACCACACAATCACGATCACACAATTACAATCACACAATCACAATATCACAATCGCAATCACACAATCACAATATCACAATCAGACAATCACACAATCACACAATCACACAATCACACAATCACACAATCACGATCACACTATCACGATCACACCATCACGATCACACAATCACGTTCACACAATCACAAACACACAGTCGCGATCACTCGATCACGATCACACGATCACGATCACACAATCACAATCACACTATCAATGTCACACAATGACGATCACACCATCACCATCACACAATCACGACCACACAATCACGATCACACAATCACAATCACACAATCACAATATCACAATCGCAATCACACAATCACAATATCACAATCAGACAATCACACAATCACACAATCACACAATCACGATCACACTATCACGATCACACAATCACGATCACACAATCACGATCACACAATCACGATCACACAATCACGATCACACAATCACCATCACACAATCACCATCACACAATCACAATCACACAATCAAGGTCACACAATGACGATCACACAATCACCATCACACAATCACGACCACTCAATCACGATCACACAATCACGATCACACAATCACGATCACACAATCACGTTCACACAATCACAAACACAGAGTCGCGATCACACGATCACGATCACACAACCACGATCACACAGTCACGATCACACAATCACGATCACACAGTCACGATCACACAATCAGAGTCACACAATCACAATCACACAACCACAATCACACAATCGCACAGTCACAATCCCACAATCACGACCACACAGTCACGATCACACAATCACAATCATACAATCACAATCACACAATCACATTAACACAATCAGACAATCACACAATCACACAATCACACAATCACGATCACACTATCACGATCACACCATCACGATCACACAATCACGTTCACACAATCACAAACACACCGTCGCGATCACTCGATCACGATCACACGATCACGATCACACAATCACAATCACACTATCAATGTCACACAATGACGATCACACCATCACCATCACACAATCACGACCACACAATCACGATCACACAATCACAATCACACAATCACAATATCACAATCGCAATCACACAATCACAATATCACAATCAGACAATCACACAATCACACAATCACACAATCACGATCACACTATCACGATCACACAATCACGATCACACAATCACGATCACACAATCACGATCACACAATCACGATCACACAATCACGATCACACAATCACGATCACACAATCACCATCACACAATCACGATCACACAATCACAATCACACAATCAAGGTCACACAATGACGATCACACAATCACCATCACACAATCACGACCACTCAATCACGATCACACAATCACGATCACACAATCACGATCACACAATCACGTTCACACAATCACAAACACAGAGTCGCGATCACACGATCACGATCACACAACCACGATCACACAGTCACGGTCACACAATCACGATCACACAGTCACGATCACACAATCAGAGTCACACAATCACAATCACACAACCACAATCACACAATCGCACAGTCACAATCCCACAATCACGACCACACAGTCACGATCACACAATCACAATCATACAATCACAATCACACAATCACATTAACACAATCAGACAATCACACAGTCACACAATCACGATCACACAATCACGATCACACAATCACGATCACACAATCACGATCACACAATCACGATCACACAAACACGATCACACAATCACAATCACACAATCACAATCACACAATCACAATCACACAATCAAAATCACACAATCACAATCACACAATCAAGGCCACACAATGACGATCACACAATCACCATCACACAATCTCGACCACACAATCACGATCACACAATCACGATCACACAATCACATTCACACAATCGCAAACACACAGTCGCGATCACTCGATCACGATCACACAATCACGATCACACAATCACGATCACTCAATCACAATCACACAATCACAAACACACAGTCGCGATCACACGATCACGATCACACGATCACGATCACACAATCACAATCACACAATCGTTATCACACAATCACGATCACACAATCACGATCACACAATCACAATCACACAATCACAATCACACAATCAAGGTCACACAATGACGATCACACAAACACCATCACACAATCACAATCACACAATCACGATCACACAATCACGATCACACAATCACGATCACACAAACACGATCACACGATCACAATCACACAATCACAAACACACAATCAAGGTCACACAATGACGATCACACAATCACATTAACACAATCAGACAATCACACAGTCACACAATCACGATCACACAATCACGATCACACAATCACGATCACACAATCACGATCACACAATCACGATCACACAATCACGATCACACAATCACGATCACACAATCACAATCACACAATCACAATCACAAAATCACAATCACACAATCAAAATCACACAATCACAATCACACAATCAAGGCCACACAATGACGATCACACAATCACCATCACACAATCTCGACCACACAATCACGATCACACAATCACGATCACACAATCACGTTCACACAATCGCAAACACACAGTCGCGATCACTCGATCACGATCACACAATCACGATCACACAATCACGATCACTCAATCACAACCACACAATCACAAACACACAGTCGCGATCACACGATCACGATCACACGATCACGATCACACAATCACATTAACACAATCAGACAATCACACAGTCACACAATCACGATCACACAATCACGATCACACAATCACGATCACTCAATCACAATCACACAATCACAAACACACAGTCGCGATCACACGATCACGATCACACGATCACGATCACACAATCACAATCACACAATCGTTATCACACAATCACGATCACACAATCACGATCACACAATCACAATCACACAATCACAATCACACAATCAAGGTCACACAATGACGATCACACAATCACCATCACACAATCACGATCACACAATCACAATCACACAATCACGATCACACAATCACGATCACACAATCACGATCACACAAACACGATCACACGATCACAATCACACAATCACAAACACACAATCAAGGTCACACAATGACGATCACACAATCACGATCACACAATCACGATCACACAATCACAATCACACAATCACAATCAGACAATCACAATCACACAATCAATGTCACACAATGACGATCACACAATCACCATCACACAATCTCGACCACACAATCACGATCACACAATCACGATCACACAATCACGTTCACACAATCGCAAACACACAGTCGCGATCACTCGATCACGATCACACAATCACGATCACACAATCACGATCACACAATCACAATCACACAATCACAAACTCACAGTCGCGATCACACGATCACGATCACACGATCACGATCACACAATCACAATCACACAATCGTTATCACACAATCACGATCACACAATCACGATCACACAATCACAATCACACAATCACAATCACACAATCAAGGTCACACAATGACGATCACACAATCACCATCACACAATCACGATCACACAATCACAATCACACAATCACGATCACACGATCACGGTCACACGATCACGATCACACGATCGCGATCACACGATCACGATCACACGATCACGATCACACAATCACAATCACACAATCAAGGTCACACAATGACGATCACACCATCACCATCACACAATCACGACCACACAATCACGATCACACAATCACGTTCACACAATCACAAGCACACAGTCGTGATCACTCGATCACGATCACACAATCACGATCACACAGTCACTATCACACAATCACAATCACACAATCACAATATCACAATCGCAATCACACAATCACAATAACACAATCAGACAATCACACAATCACACAATCACACAATCACGATCACACAATCATGATCACACAATCACGATCACACAATCACGATCACACAATCACGATCACACAATCACAGTCACACAAACACGATCACACGATCACAATCACACAATCACAAACACACAATCAAGGTCACACAATGACGATCACACAATCACATTAACACAATCAGACAATCACACAGTCACACAATCACGATCACACAATCACGATCACACAATCACGATCACACAATCACGATCACACAATCACGATCACACAATCACGATCACACAATCACGATCACACAATCACAATCACACAATCACAATCACAAAATCACAATCACACAATCAAAATCACACAATCACAATCACACAATCAAGGCCACACAATGACGATCACACAATCACCATCACACAATCTCGACCACACAATCACGATCACACAATCACGATCACACAATCACGTTCACACAATCGCAAACACACAGTCGCGATCACTCGATCACGATCACACAATCACGATCACACAATCACGATCACTCAATCACAACCACACAATCACAAACACACAGTCGCGATCACACGATCACGATCACACGATCACGATCACACAATCACATTAACACAATCAGACAATCACACAGTCACACAATCACGATCACACAATCACGATCACACAATCACGATCACTCAATCACAATCACACAATCACAAACACACAGTCGCGATCACACGATCACGATCACACGATCACGATCACACAATCACAATCACACAATCGTTATCACACAATCACGATCACACAATCACGATCACACAATCACAATCACACAATCACAATCACACAATCAAGGTCACACAATGACGATCACACAATCACCATCACACAATCACGATCACACAATCACAATCACACAATCACGATCACACAATCACGATCACACAATCACGATCACACAAACACGATCACACGATCACAATCACACAATCACAAACACACAATCAAGGTCACACAATGACGATCACACAATCACGATCACACAATCACGATCACACAATCACAATCACACAATCACAATCAGACAATCACAATCACACAATCAATGTCACACAATGACGATCACACAATCACCATCACACAATCTCGACCACACAATCACGATCACACAATCACGATCACACAATCACGTTCACACAATCGCAAACACACAGTCGCGATCACTCGATCACGATCACACAATCACGATCACACAATCACGATCACACAATCACAATCACACAATCACAAACTCACAGTCGCGATCACACGATCACGATCACACGATCACGATCACACAATCACAATCACACAATCGTTATCACACAATCACGATCACACAATCACGATCACACAATCACAATCACACAATCACAATCACACAATCAAGGTCACACAATGACGATCACACAATCACCATCACACAATCACGATCACACAATCACAATCACACAATCACGATCACACGATCACGGTCACACGATCACGATCACACGATCGCGATCACACGATCACGATCACACGATCACGATCACACAATCACAATCACACAATCAAGGTCACACAATGACGATCACACCATCACCATCACACAATCACGACCACACAATCACGATCACACAATCACGTTCACACAATCACAAGCACACAGTCGTGATCACTCGATCACGATCACACAATCACGATCACACAGTCACTATCACACAATCACAATCACACAATCACAATATCACAATCGCAATCACACAATCACAATAACACAATCAGACAATCACACAATCACACAATCACACAATCACGATCACACAATCATGATCACACAATCACGATCACACAATCACGATCACACAATCACGATCACACAATCACAGTCACACAATCTCAAACACACAGTCGCGATCACACGATCACGATCACACAATCACAATCACACAATCAAGGTCACACAATGACGATCACACCATCACCATCACACAATCACGACCACACAATCACGATCACACAATCACGTTCACACAATCACAAACACACAGTCGCGATCACTCGATCACGATCACACGATCACGATCACACAATCACACAATCACACAATCACGTTCACACAATCACGATCACACAATCACGATCACACAATCACGATCACACTATCACGATCACACTATCACGATCACACAATCACAGTCACACAATCACAATCACACAATCACAATCACAATCACGATCACACAGTCATGATCACACCATCACGATCAGACAATCACAATCACACAATCGTTATCACACAGTCACGATCACACAATCACCATCCCACAATCACCATCACACAATCACCATCACACAATCACCATCACACAATCACGATCACACAATCAAAATCACACAATCACAATCACACAATCAAGGCCACACAATGACGATCACACAATCACCATCACACAATCTCGACCACACAATCACGATCACACAATCACGATCACACAATCACATTCACACAATCGCAAACACACAGTCGCGATCACTCGATCACGATCACACAATCACGATCACACAATCACGATCACTCAATCACAATCACACAATCACAAACACACAGTCGCGATCACACGATCACGATCACACGATCACGATCACACAATCACAATCACACAATCGTTATCACACAATCACGATCACACAATCACGATCACACAATCACAATCACACAATCACAATCACACAATCACAATCACACAATCAAGGTCACACAATGACGATCACACAAACACCATCACACAATCACAATCACACAATCACGATCACACAATCACGATCACACAATCACGATCACACAAACACGATCACACGATCACAATCACACAATCACAAACACACAATCAAGGTCACACAATGACGATCACACAATCACATTAACACAATCAGACAATCACACAGTCACACAATCACGATCACACAATCACGATCACACAATCACGATCACACAATCACGATCACACAATCACGATCACACAATCACGATCACACAATCACGATCACACAATCACGATCACACAATCACGATCACACAATCACGATCACACAATCACGATCACACAATCACGATCACACAATCACAATCACACAATCACAATCACACAATCACAATCACACAATCAAAATCACACAATCACAATCACACAATCAAGGCCACACAATGACGATCACACAATCACCATCACACAATCTCGACCACACAATCACGATCACACAATCACGATCACACAATCACGATCACTCAATCACAACCACACAATCACAAACACACAGTCGCGATCACACGATCACGATCACACGATCACGATCACACAATCACATTAACACAATCAGACAATCACACAGTCACACAATCACGATCACACAATCACGATCACACAATCACGATCACTCAATCACAATCACACAATCACAAACACACAGTCGCGATCACACGATCACGATCACACGATCACGATCACACAATCACAATCACACAATCGTTATCACACAATCACGATCACACAATCACGATCACACAATCACAATCACACAATCACAATCACACAATCAAGGTCACACAATGACGATCACACAATCACCATCACACAATCACGATCACACAATCACAATCACACAATCACGATCACACAATCACGATCACACAATCACGATCACACAAACACGATCACACGATCACAATCACACAATCACAAACACACAATCAAGGTCACACAATGACGATCACACAATCACGATCACACAATCACGATCACACAATCACAATCACACAATCACAATCACACAATCACAATCACACAATCAATGTCACACAATGACGATCACACAATCACCATCACACAATCTCGACCACACAATCACGATCACACAATCACGATCACACAATCACGTTCACACAATCGCAAACACACAGTCGCGATCACTCGATCACGATCACACAATCACGATCACACAATCACGATCACACAATCACAATCACACAATCACAAACTCACAGTCGCGATCACACGATCACGATCACACGATCACGATCACACAATCACAATCACACAATCGTTATCACACAATCACGATCACACAATCACGATCACACAATCACAATCACACAATCACAATCACACAATCAAGGTCACACAATGACGATCACACAATCACCATCACACAATCACGATCACACAATCACAATCACACAATCACGATCACACGATCACGGTCACACGATCACGATCACACGATCGCGATCACACGATCACGATCACACGATCACGATCACACAATCACAATCACACAATCAAGGTCACACAATGACGATCACACCATCACCATCACACAATCACGACCACACAATCACGATCACACAATCACGTTCACACAATCACAAGCACACAGTCGTGATCACTCGATCACGATCACACAATCACGATCACACAGTCACTATCACACAATCACAATCACACAATCACAATATCACAATCGCAATCACACAATCACAATAACACAATCAGACAATCACACAATCACACAATCACACAATCACGATCACACAATCATGATCACACAATCACGATCACACAATCACGATCACACAATCACGATCACACAATCACAGTCACACAATCTCAAACACACAGTCGCGATCACACGATCACGATCACACAATCACAATCACACAATCAAGGTCACACAATGACGATCACACCATCACCATCACACAATCACGACCACACAATCACGATCACACAATCACGTTCACACAATCACAAACACACAGTCGCGATCACTCGATCACGATCACACGATCACGATCACACAATCACACAATCACACAATCACGTTCACACAATCACGATCACACAATCACGATCACACAATCACGATCACACTATCACGATCACACTATCACGATCACACAATCACAGTCACACAATCACAATCACACAATCACAATCACAATCACGATCACACAGTCATGATCACACCATCACGATCAGACAATCACAATCACACAATCGTTATCACACAGTCACGATCACACAATCACCATCCCACAATCACCATCACACAATCACCATCACACAATCACCATCACACAATCACGATCACACAATCACAATCTCACAATCACAATCACACAATCACAATCACACAATCACAATCACACAATCACAATCACACAATCACAATCACACAATCACAATTACACAATCCCAATCACACAATCACAATCCCACAATCACAATCCCACAATCACAATCCCACAATCACAATCCCACAATCACAATCCCACAATCACACAATCACACAGTCACAATCCCACAATCACGATCACACAATCACGATCACACAATCACAATCACACAATCACAATCACACAATCACACTGTCACAATCCCACAATCACGATCACATAATCACGATCACACAGTCACGATCACACGATCACGATCACACAATCAAGGTCACACAATGACGATCACACCATCACCATCACACAATCACGACCACACAATCACGATCACACAATCACGATCACACAATCACGTTCACACAATCACAAACACACAGTCGCGATCACTCGATCACGATCACACGATCACGATCACACAATCACAATCACACAATCAAGGTCACACAATGACGATCACACCATCACCATCACACAATCACGACCACACAATCACGATCACACAATCAAAATCACACAATCACAATATCACAATCGCAATCACACAATCACAATATCACAATCAGACAATCACACAATCACACAATCACACAATCACGATCACACTATCACGATCACACAATCACGATCACACAATCACGATCACACAATCACGGTCACACAATCACGATCACACAATCACGATCACACAATGACGATCACACAATCACCATCACACAATCACGATCACACAATCACAATCACACAATCACGATCACACAATCACGATCACACAATCACGATCACACAAACACGATCACACGATCACAATCACACAATCACAAACACACAGTCGCGATCACACGATCACGATCACACGATCACGATCACACGATCGCGATCACACGATCACGATCACACGATCACGATCACACAATCACAATCACACAATCAAGGTCACACAATGACGATCACACCATCACCATCACACAATCACGACCACACAATCACGATCACACAATCACGTTCACACAATCACAAGCACACAGTCGCGATCACTCGATCACGATCACACAATCACGATCACACAGTCACTATCACACAATCACAATCACACAATCACAATATCACAATCGCAATCACACAATCACAATAACACAATCAGACAATCACACAATCACACAATCACACAATCACGATCACACAATCATGATCACACAATCACGATCACACAATCACGATCACACAATCACGATCACACAATCACAGTCACACAATCACAATCACACAATCACAATTACACAAACACGATCACACAATCACGATCACACAATCACGATCACACAATCACGATCACACAATCACACAATCACACAATCACAATCACACAATCACACAGTCACAATCCCACAATCACGATCACACAATCACGATCACACAGTTACGATCACACAATCACGATCACACAATCACAGTCACACAATCACAATCACACAGTCACAATCACAATCACGATCACACAAACACGATCGCACAATCACGATCACACAATCTCGACCACACAATCACGATCACACAAACACGATCACACAATCACTATCACACAATCACTATCACACAATCACGATCACACAATTACGATCACACAATCACAATCACGCAGTCACACTATCACAATCACAATCACAATCACAATCACAATCACAATCACAATCACACAATCACACAATCACAATCCCACAATCACAATCACACAATCACAATCACAATCACAATCACACAATCACACAATCACAATCCCACAATCACAATCACACAATCACGATCACACAATCACGATCACACAATCACAATCACGCAATCACGATCACACAATCACGACCACACAATCACGATCACACAATCACGATCACACAATCACAATCACACAATCACATACACACAGTCGCGATCACACGATCACGATCGCACGACCACGATCACACGATCACGATCACACAATCACAATCACACAATCAAGGTCGCACAATGACGATCACACCATCACCATCACACAATCACGACCACACAATCACGATCACACAATCACGATCACACAATCACGTTCACACAATCACAAGCACACAGTCGCGATCACTCGATCACGATCACACGATCACGATCACACAATCACAATCACACAATCAAGGTCACACAATGACGATCACACCATCACCATCACACAATCACGACCACACAATCACGATCACACAATTACAATCACACAATCACAATATCACAATCGCAATCACACAATCACAATATCACAATCAGACAATCACACAATCACACAATCACACAATCACGATCACACTATCACGATCACACAATCACGTTCACACAATCACAAACACACAGTCGCGATCACTCGATCACCATCACACGATCACGATCACACAATCACAATCACACAATCAATGTCACACAATGACGATCACACCATCACCATCACACAATCACGACCACACAATCACGATCACACAATCACAATCACACAATCACAATATCACAATCGCAATCACACAATCACAATATCACAATCAGACAATCACACAAGCACACAATCACACAATCACGATCACACAATCACGATCACACAATCACGATCACACAATCACGATCACACAATCACGATCACACAATCACCATCACACAATCACCATCACACAATCACAATCACACAATCAATGTCACACAATGACGATCACACAATCACCATCACACAATCACGACCACTCAATCACGATCACACAATCACGATCACACAATCACGATCACACAATCACGTTCACACAATCACAAACACAGAGTCGCGATCACACGATCACGATCACACAACCACGATCACACAGTCACGATCACACAATCACGATCACACAGTCACGATCACACAATCAGAGTCACACAATCACAATCACACAACCACAATCACACAATCACACAGTCACAATCCCACAATCACGACCACACAGTCACGATCACACAATCACAATCATACAATCACAATCACACAATCACATTAACACAATCAGACAATCACGATCACACAATCGCGATCACACAATCACGATCACACAATCAAGGTCACACAATGACGATCACACAATCACCACCACACAATCACGATCACACAATCACAATCACACAATCACGATCACACAATCACGATCACACAATCACAATCACACAATCACGATCACACAATCACGATCACACAATCACGATCACACAATCACGATCACACAATCACGATCACACAATCACGATCACACAATCACAATCACACAATCACAATCACACAATCAAAATCACACAATCACAATCACACAATCAAGGTCACACAATGACGATCACACAATCACCATCACACAATCTCGACCACACAATCACGATCACACAATCACGATCACACAATCACGTTCACACAATCGCAAACACACAGTCGCGATCACTCGATCACGATCACACAATCACGATCACACAATCACGATCACACAATCACAAACTCACAGTCGCGATCACACGATCACGATCACACGATCACGATCACACAATCACAATCACACAATCGTTATCACACAATCACGATCACACAATCACGATCACACAATCACAATCACACAATCACAATCACACAATCAAGGTCACACAATGACGATCACACAATCACCATCACACAATCACGATCACACAATCACAATCACACAATCACGATCACACAATCACGATCACACGATCACGATCACACAAACACGATCACACGATCACAATCACACAATCACAAACACACAGTCGCGATCACACGATCACGATCACACGATCACGATCACACGATCGCGATCACACGATCACGATCACACGATCACGATCACACAATCACAATCACACAATCAAGGTCACACAATGACGATCACACCATCACCATCACACAATCACGACCACACAATCACGATCACACAATCACGTTCACACAATCACAAGCACACAGTCGTGATCACTCGATCACGATCACACAATCACGATCACACAGTCACTATCACACAATCACAATCACACAATCACAATATCACAATCGCAATCACACAATCACAATAACACAATCAGACAATCACACAATCACGATCACACAATCACGATCACACAATCACAGTCACACAATCACAATCACACAATCACAATTACACAAACACGATCACACAATCACGATCACACAATCACGATCACACAATCACACAATCACACAATCACAATCACACAATCACACAGTCACAATCCCACAATCACGATCACACAATCACGATCACACAGTTACGATCACACAATCACGATCACACAATCACAGTCACACAATCACAATCACACAGTCACAATCACAATCACGATCACACAAACACGATCACACAATCACGATCACACAGTCACGATCACACAATCACAATCGCACAATCGCGATCACACAATTACGATCACACAATCACGATCACACAATCACGATCACACAATCACCATCACACAATCACGATCACACAATCACGATCACACAATCACGATCACACAATCACCATCACACAATCACAATCACACAATCAAGGTCACACAATGACGATCACACCATCACCATCACACAATCACGACCACACAATCACGATCACACAATCACAATCACACAATCACAATCACACAATCACAAACACACAGTCGCGATCACACGATCACGATCGCGCGACCACGATCACACGATCACGATCACATAATCACAATCACACAATCAAGGTCACACAATGACGATCACACCATCACCATCACACAATCACGACCACACAATCACGATCACACAATCACAATCACACAATCACAATCACACAATCACAAACACACAGTCGCGATCACACGATCACGATCGCACGACCACGATCACACGATCACGATCACACAATCACAATCACACAATCAAGGCCACACAATGACGATCACACAATCACCATCACACAATCTCGACCACACAATCACGATCACACAATCACGATCACACAATCACGTTCACACAATCACAAACACACAGTCGCGATCACTGGATCACGATCACACAATCACGATCACACAGTCACGATCACACAATCACAATCGCACAATCGCGATCACACAATTACGATCACACAATCACGATCACACAATCACCATCACACAATCACGATCACACAATCACGATCACACAATCACGATCACACAATCACCATCACACAATCACAATCACACAATCAAGGTCACACAATGACGATCACACAATCACCATCACACAATCACGATCATACAATCACGACCACACAATCACGCTCACGCAATCACGATCACACAATCACGACCACACAATCACGATCACACAATCACGATCACACAATCACGATCACACAATCACAAACACACAGTCGCGATCACACTATCACGATCACACAATCACAGTCACACAATCACAATCACACAATCACAATCACAATCACGATCACACTGTCACGAACACACCATCACGATCACACAATCAAGGTCACACAATGACGATCACACAATCACCATCACACAATCACGATCAGACCATCACAATCACACAATCACGATCAAACAATCACGATCACACAATCACAATCACACAATCACAAACACACAGTCGCGATCACACGATCACGATCACACAATCACAATCACACAATCAAGGTCACACAATGACGATCACACCATCACCATCACACAATCACGACCACACAATCACGATCACACAATCACGTTCACACAATCACAAACACACAGTCGCGATCACTCCATCACGATCACACGATCACGATCACACAACCACAATCACACAATCAAGGTCACACAATGAACATCACACCATCACAATCACACAATCACGACCACACAATCACGATCACACAATTACAATCACACAATCATAATATCACAATCGCAATCACACAATCACAATATCACAATCAGACAATCACACAATCACACAATCACACAATCACGATCACACTATCACGATCACGCAATCACGATCACACAATCACGTTCACACAATCACAAACACACAGTCACGATCACTCGATCACGATCACACGATCACGATCACACAATCACAATCACACAATCAAGGTCACACAATGACGATCACACCATCACCATCACACAATCACGACCACACAATCACGATCACACAATCACAATCACACAATCACAATATCACAATCGCAATCACACAATCACAATATCACAATCAGACAATCACACAATCACACAATCACACAATCACGATCACACAATCACGATCACACAATCACGATCACACAATCACGATCACACAATCACGATCACACAATCACGATCACACAATCACGATCACACTATCACGATCACACTATCACGATCACACAATCACAGTCACACAATCACAATCACACAATCACAATCACAATCACGATCACACAGTCATGATCACACCATCACGATCACACGATCACGATCAGACAATCACAATCACACAATCGTTATCACACAATCACGATCACACAATCACCATCCCACAATCACCATCACACAATCACCATCACACAATCACGGTCACACAATCACAATCTCACAATCACAATCACACAATCACAATCACACAATCACAATCACACAATCACAATCCCACAATCACAATCCCACAATCACAGTCCCACAATCACAATCCCACAATCACAATCCCACAATCACAATCCCACAATCACACAATCACACAGTCACAATCCCACAATCACGATCACACAATCACGATCACACAATCACAATCACACAATCACAATCACACAATCACACTGTCACAATCCCACAATCACGATCACATAATCACGATCACACAGTCACGATCACACGATTAGGATCACACAATCAAGGTCACACAATGACGATCACACCATCACCATCACACAATCACGACCACACAATCACGATCACACAATCACGATCACACAATCACGTCCACACAATCACAAACACACAGTCGCGATCACTCGATCACGATCACACGATCACGATCACACAATCACAATCACACAATCAAGGTCACACAATGACGATCACACCATCACCATCACACAATCACGACCACACAATCACGACCACACAATCACGATCACACAATCACAATCACACAATCACAATATCACAATCGCAATCACACAATCACAATATCACAATCAGACAATCACACAATCACACAATCACACAATCACGATCACACTATCACGATCACACAATCACGATCACACAATCACGATCACACAATCACGGTCACACAATCACGATCACACAATCACGATCACACAATCACGACCACACAATCACGATCACACAATCACCATCACACAATCACCATCACACAATCACAATCACACAATCAAGGTCACACAATGACGATCACACAATCACCATCACACAATCACGACCACTCAATCACGATCACACAATCACGATCACACAATCACGATCACACAATCACGATCACACAATCACGATCACACAATCACGTTCTCACAATCACAAACACAGAGTCGCGATCACACGATCACGATCACACAACCACGATCACACAGTCACGATCACACAATCACGATCACACAGTCACGATCACACAATCAGAGTCACACAATCACAATCACACAACCACAATCACACAATCACACAGTCACAATCCCACAATCACGACCACACAGTCACGATCACACAATCACAATAATACAATCACAATCACACAATCACATTAACACAATCAGACAATCACACAGTCACACAATCACGATCACACAATCACGATCACACAATCACGATCACACAATCACGATCACACAATCACGATCACACAATCAAGGTCACACAATGACGATCACACAATCACCATCACACAATCTCGGCCACACAATCACGATCACACAATCACGATCACACAATCACGTTCACACAATCGCAAACACACAGTCGCGATCACTCGATCACGATCACACAATCACGACCACACAATCACGATCACACAATCACAATCACACAATCACAAACACACAGTCGCGATCACACGATCACGATCACACAATCACAATCACACAATCGTTATCACACAATCACGATCACACAATCACGATCACACAATCACAATCACACAATCACAATCACACAATCACAATCACACAATCAAGGTCACACAATGAGGATCACACAATCACCATCACACAATCACGATCACACAATCACAATCACACAATCACGATCACACAATCACGATCACACAATCACGATCACACGAACACGATCACACGATCACAATCACACAATCACAAACACACAGTCGCGATCACACGATCACGATCACACGATCACGATCACACAATCACGATCACACAATCACGATCACACGATCACGATCACACGATCGCGATCACACGATCACGATCACACGATCACGATCACACAATCACAATCACACAATCAAGGTCACACAATGACGATCACACCATCACCATCACACAATCACGACCACACAATCACGATCACACAATCACGTTCACACAATCACAAGCACACAGTCGCGATCACTCGATCACGATCACACAATCACGATCACACAGTCACTATCACACAATCAAGGTCACACAATGACGATCACACCATCACCATCACACAATCACGACCACACAATCACGATCACACAATCACAATCACACAATCACAATATCACAATTGCAATCACACAATCACAATATCACAATCAGACAATCACACAATCACACAATCACACAATCACGATCACACAATCACGATCACACAATCACGATCACACAATCACGATCACACAATCACGATCACACTATCACGATCACACTATCACGATCACACAATCACAGTCACACAATCACAATCACACAATCACAATCACACAATCAAGGTCACACAATGACGATCACACAATCACCATCACACAATCACGATCACACAATCACAATCACACAATCACGATCACACAATCACGATCACACAAACACGATCACACGATCACAATCACACAATCACAAACACACAGTCGCGATCACACGATCACGATCACACGATCACGATCAGACGATCGCGATCACACGATCACGATCACACGATCACGATCACACAATCACAATCACACAATCAAGGTCACACAATGACGATCACACCATCACCATCACACAATCACGACCACACAATCACGATCACACAATCACGTTCACACAATCACAAGCACACAGTCGCGATCACTCGATCAGGATCACACAATCACGATCACACAGTCACTATCACACAATCACAATCACACAATCGCAATATCACAATCGCAATCACACAATCACAATAACACAATCAGACAATCACACAATCACACAATCACACAATCACGATCACACAATCATGATCACACAATCACGACCACACAATCACGATCACACAATCACGATCACACAAATACAGTCACACAATCACAATCACACAATCACAATTACACAAACACGATCACACAATCACGATCACACAATCACGATCACACAATTACAATCACACAATCACAATATCACAATCGCAATCACACAATCACAATATCACAATCAGACAATCACACAATCACACAATCACACAATCACGATCACACTATCACGATCACACAATCACGATCACACAATCACGTTCACACAATCACAAACACACAGTCGCGATCACTCGATCACGATCACACGATCACGATCACACAATCACAATCACACAATCAATGTCACACAATGATGATCACACCATCACCATCACACAATCACGACCACACAATCACGATCACACAATCACAATCACACAATCACAATATCACAATCGCAATCACACAATCACAATATCACAATCAGACAATCACACAATCACACAATCACACAATCACGATCACACTATCACGATCACACAATCACGATCACACAATCACGATCACACAATCACGATCACACAATCACGATCACACAATCACGATCACACAATCACGATCACACAATCACGATCACACAATCACCATCACACAATCACCATCACACAATTACAATCACACAATCAAGGTCACACAATGACGATCACACAATCACCATCACACAATCACGACCACTCAATCACGATCACACAATCACGATCACACAATCACGATCACACAATCACGATCACACAATCACAAACACAGAGTCGCGATCACACGATCGCGATCACACAACCACGATCACACAGTCACGATCACACAATCACGATCACACAGTCACGATCACACAATCAGAGTCACACAATCACAATCACACAACCACAATCACGCAATCACACAGTCACAATCCCACAATCACGACCACACAGTCACGATCACACAATCACAATCATACAATCACAATCACACAATCACATTAACACAATCAGACAATCACACAGTCACACAATCACGATCACACAATCACGATCACACAATCACGATCACACAATCACGATCACACAATCACCATCACACAATCACCATCACACAATCACAATCACACAATCAAGGTCACACAATGACGATCACACAATCACCATCACACAATCACGACCACTCAATCACGATCACACAATCACGATCACACAATCACGATCACACAATCACGATCACACAATCACAAACACAGAGTCGCGATCACACGATCGCGATCACACAACCACGATCACACAGTCACGATCACACAATCACGATCACACAGTCACGATCACACGATCACGATCACACAATCACAATCACACAATCACGATCACACAATCACAAACACACAATCACGATCACACAAACACGATCACACGATCACAATCACACAATCACAAACACACAGTCGCGATCACACGATCACGATCACACGATCACGATCACACGATCGCGATCACACGATCACGATCACACGATCACGATCACACAATCACGATCACACTATCACGATCAGACAATCAGAGTCACACAATCACAATCACACAATCACAATCACAATCACGATCACACAGTCACGATCACACCATCACGATCACACGATCACGATCACACAATCACAATCACACAATCGTTATCACACAATCACGATCACACAATCACCATCCCACAATCACCATCACACAATCACCATCACACAATCACGATCACACAATCACGATCACACAATCACGATCACACAATCACAATCACGCAATCACAATCCCACAATCACAATCACACAATCACAATCATACAATCACAATCACACAATCACAATCTCACAATCACAATCACACAATTACAATCACACAATCACAATCACACAATCGCAATCACACAATCACAATCACACAATCACAATTACACAATCACAATCCCACAATCACAATCCCACAATCACAATCCCACAATCACAATCCCACAATCACACAATCACACAGTCACAATCCCACAATCACACAATCACACAGTCACAATCCCACAATCACGATCACACAATCACGATCACACAATCACAATCACACAATCACGCGCACACAATCACCATCACGCAATCACGATCACACAATCACGATCACACAATCACGATCACACAATCCCAATCTCGCAATCACGATCACACAATCACGATCACACAACCACGATCACACAATCACGATCACACAATCACGATCACACAATCACGATCACACAATCACGATCACACAATCACGATCACACAATCACGATCACACAATCACGATCACACAATCACGATCACACAATCACGATCACACAATCACGATCACACAACCACGATCACGCAATCGCAATCACACAATCGCAATCACACAATCGCAATCACACAATCGCAATCACAAAATCGCAATCACACAATCGCAATCACACAATCACAATCACACAATCACAATCACACAATCACAATCACACAATCACAATCACACAATCCCAATTACACAATCACGATCCCACAGTCACGATCACACAATCACGATCACACAATCTCGACCACACAATCACGATCACACAATCACGATCACACAATCACACAATCACACAATCACAATCACACAATCACACAGTCACAATCCCACAATCACGATCACACCATCACGATCACACAATCAAGGTCACACAATGACGATCACACAATCACCATCACACAATCACGATCACTCAATCACAATCACACAATCACAAACACACAGTCGCGATCACACGATCACGATCGCACGACCACGATCACACGATCACGATCACACAATCACAATCACACAATCAAGGTCACACAATGACGATCACACCATCACCATCACACAATCACGACCACACAATCACGATCACACAATCACGATCACACAATCACGTTCACACAATCACAAGCACACAGTCGCGATCACTCGATCACGATCACACGATCACGATCACACAATCACAATCACACAATCAAGGTCACACAATGACGATCACACCATCACCATCACACAATCACGACCACACAATCACGATCACACAATTACAATCACACAATCACAATATCACAATCGCAATCACACAATCACAATATCACAATCAGACAATCACACAATCACACAATCACACAATCACGATCACACTATCACGATCACACAATCACGATCACACAATCACGATCACACAATCACGATCACACAATCACGATCACACAATCACCATCACACAATCGCCATCACACAATCACAATCACACAATCAATTTCACACAATGACGATCACACAATCACCATCACACAATCACGACCACTCAATCACGATCACACAGTCACGATCACACAATCACGATCACACAATCACGTTCACACAATCACAAACACAGAGTCGCGATCACACGATCACGATCACACAACCACGATCACACAGTCACGATCACACAATCACGATCACACAGTCACGATCACACAATCAGAGTCACACAATCACAATCACACAACCACAATCACACAATCACACAGTCACAATCCCACAATCACGACCACACAGTCACGATCACACAATCACAATCATACAATCACAATCACACAATCACATTAACACAATCAGACAATCACACAGTCACACAATCACGATCACACAATCACGATCACACAATCACGATCACACAATCACGATCACACAATCACGATCACACAATCACAATCACACAATCAAAATCACACAATCACAATCACACAATCAAGGCCACACAATGACGATCACACAATCACCATCACACAATCTCGACCACACAATCACGATCACACAATCACGTTCACACAATCGCAAACACACAGTCGCGATCACTCGATCACGATCACACAATCACGATCACACAATCACGATCACTCAATCACAATCACACAATCACAAACACACAGTCGCGATCACACGATCACGATCACACGATCACGATCACACAATCACAATCACACAATCGTTATCACACAATCACGATCACACAATCACAATCACACAATCACAATCACACAATCAAGGTCACACAATGACGATCACACAATCACCATCACACAATCACGACCACTCAATCACGATCACACAATCACGATCACACAATCACGATCACACAATCACGTTCACACAATCACAAACACAGAGTCGCGATCACACGATCACGATCACACAACCACGATCACACAGTCACGATCACACAATCACGATCACACAGTCACGATCACACAATCAGAGTCACACAATCACAATCACACAACCACAATCACACAATCACACAGTCACAATCCCACAATCACGACCACACAGTCACGATCACACAATCACAATCATACAATCACAATCACACAATCACATTAACACAATCAGACAATCACACAGTCACACAATCACGATCACACAATCACGATCACACAGTCGCGATCACTCGATCACGATCACACAATCACGATCACACAATCACGATCACTCAATCACAATCACACAATCACAAACACACAGTCGCGATCGCACGATCACGATCACACGATCACGATCACACAATCACAATCACACAATCGTTATCACACAATCACGATCACACAATCACGATCACACAATCACAATCACACAATCACAATCACACAATCGAGGTCACACAATGACGATCACACAATCACCATCACACAATCACGATCACACAATCACAATCACACAATCACGATCACACAATCACGATCACACAATCACGATCACACAAACACGATCACACGATCACAATCACACAATCACAAACACACAGTCGCGATCACACGATCACGATCACACGATCACGATCACACGATCGCGATCACACGATCACGATCACACGATCACGATCACACAATCACGATCACACTATCACGATCAGACAATCACAGTCACACAATCACAATCACACAATCACAATCACACAATCACAATCACAATCACGATCACACAGTCACGATCACACCATCACGATCACACGATCACGATCACACAATCACAATCACACAATCGTTATCACACAATCACGATCACACAATCACCATCCCACAATCACCATCACACAATCACCATCACACAATCACCATCACACAATCACGATCACACAATCACGATCACACAATCACAATCACACAATCAAGGCCACACAATGACGATCACACAATCACCATCACACAATCTCGACCACACAATCACGATCACACAATCACGATCACACAATCACGTTCACACAATCACAAACACACAGTCGCGATCACACGATCACGATCACACGATCACGATCACACGATCGCGATCACACGATCACGATCACACAATCACGATCACACTATCACGATCAGACAACCACAGTCACACAATCCCAATCACACAATCACAATCACGATCACACAGTCACGATCACACCATCACGATCACACGATCACGATCACACAATCACAATCACACAATCGTTATCACACAATCACGATCACACAATCACCATCCCACAATCACCATCACACAATCACCATCACACAATCACGATCACACAATCACGATCACACAATCACAATCACACAATCAAGGCCACACAATGACGATCACACAATCACCATCACACAATCTCGACCACACAATCACGATCACACAATCACGATCACACAATCACAAACACACAGTCGCGATCACACTATCACGATCACACAATCACAGTCACGCAATCACAATCACACAATCACAATCACAATCACGATCACACAGTCACGAACACACCATCACGATCACACAATCAAGGTCACACAATGACGATCACACAATCACCATCACACAATCACGATCACTCAATCACAATCACACAATCACAAACACACAGTCGCGATCACACGATCACGATCGCACGACCACGATCACACGATCACGATCACACAATCACAATCACACAATCAAGGCCACACAATGACGATCACACAATCACCATCACACAATCTCGACCACACAATCACGATCACACAATCACGATCACACAATCACGTTCACACAATCACAAACACACAGTCGCGATCACTCGATCACGATCACACAATCACGATCACACAGTCACGATCACACAATCACAATCGCACAATCACGATCACACAATCACGATCACACAATCACGATCACACAATCACGATCACACAATCACCATCACACAATCACGATCACACAATCACGATCACACAATCACCATCACACAATCACAATCACACAATCAAGGTCACACAATGACGATCACACAATCACCATCACACAACCACGACCACACAATCACGACCACACAATCACGCTCACGCAATCACGATCACACAATCGCAAACACACAATCAAGGTCACACAATGACGATCACACAATCACCATCACACAATCTCGACCACACAATCACGATCACACAATCACGATCACACAATCACGTTCACACAATCGCAAACACACAGTCGCGATCACTCGATCACGATCACACAATCACGATCACACAGTCACTATCACACAATCACAATCACACAATCACAATATCACAATCGCAATCACACAATCACAATAACACAATCAGACAATCACACAATCACACAATCACACAATCACGATCACACAATCATGATCACACAATCACGATCACACAATCACGATCACACAATCACGATCACACAATCACAGTCACACAATCACAATCACACAATCACAATTACACAAACACGATCACACAATCACGATCACACAATCACGATCACACAATCACGATCACACAATCACGTTCACACAATCGCAAACACACAGTCGCGATCACTCGATCACGATCACACAATCACGATCACACAGTCACTATCACACAATCACAATCACACAATCACAATATCACAATCGCAATCACACAATCACAATAACACAATCAGACAATCACACAATCACACAATCACACAATCACGATCACACAATCATGATCACACAATCACGATCACACAATCACGATCACACAATCACGATCACACAATCACAGTCACACAATCACAATCACACAATCACAATTACACAAACACGATCACACAATCACGATCACACAATCACGATCACACAATCACGATCACACAATCACACAATCACACAATCACAATCACACAGTCACAATCCCAAAATCACGATCACACAATCACGATCACACAGTTACGATCACACAATCACGATCACACAATCACATTCACACAATCACAATCACACAGTCACAATCACAATCACGATCACACAAACACGATCACACAATCACGATCACACAATCTCGACCTCACAATCACGATCACACAAACACGATCACACAATCACTATCACACAATCACTATCACACAATCACGATCACACAATTACGATCACACAATCACAATCACGCAGTCACACTATCACAATCACAATCACAATCACAATCACAATCACACAATCACACAATCACAATCCCACAATCACAATCACACAATCACAGACACACAATCACAATCACACAATCACACAGTCACAATCCCACAATCACGATCACACAATCACGATCGCACAGTCACGATCACACGATCACGATCACACAATCACAACCACACAATCACAATCACACAATCACGATCACACAGTCACCATCACACAATCACCATCACACAATCACGATCACACAATCACAATCACACAATCAAGGTCACACAATGACGATCACACCATCACCATCACACAATCACGACCACACAATCACGATCACACAATTACAATCACACAATCACAATATCACAATCGCAATCACACAATCACAATATCACAATCAGACAATCACACAATCACACAATCACACAATCACGATCACACTATCACGATCACACAATCACGATCACACAATCACGTTCACACAATCACAAACACACAGTCGCGATCACTCGATCACGATCACACGATCACGATCACACAATCACAATCACACAATCAATGTCACACAATGACGATCACACCATCACCATCACACAATCACGACCACACAATCACGATCACACAATCACAATCACACAATCACAATATCACAATCGCAATCACACAATCACAATATCACAATCAGACAATCACACAATCACACAATCACACAATCACGATCACACTATCACGATCACACAATCACGATCACACAATCACGATCACACAATCACGATCACACAATCACCATCACACAATCACCATCACACAATCACAATCACACAATCAAGGTCACACAATGACGATCACACAATCACCATCACACAATCACGACCACTCAATCACGATCACACAATCACGATCACACAATCACGATCACACAATCACGTTCACACAATCACAAACACAGGGTCGCGATCACACGATCACGATCACACAACCACGATCACACAGTCACGATCACACAATCACGATCACACAGTCACGATCACACAATCAGAGTCACACAATCACAATCACACAACCACAATCACACAATCACACAGTCACAATCCCACAATCACGACCACACAGTCACGATCACACTATCACAATCATACAATCACAATCACACAATCACATTAACACAATCAGACAATCACACAGTCACACAATCACGATCACACAATCACGATCACACAATCACGATCACACAATCACGATCACACAATCACAATCACACAATCACAATCACACAATCACGATCACACAATCACGATCACACAATCACAGTCACACAATCACAATCACACAATCACAATTACACAAACACGATCACACAATCACGATCACACAATCACGATAACACAATCACACAATCACACAATCACAATCACACAGTCACAATCCCAAAATCACGATCACACAATCACGATCACACAGTTACGATCACACAATCACGATCACACAGTCACGATCACACAATCAGAGTCACACAATCACAATCACACAACCACAATCACACAATCACACAGTCACAATCCCACAATCACGACCACACAGTCACGATCACACAATCACAATCATACAATCACAATCACACAATCACATTAACACAATCAGACAATCACACAGTCACACAATCACGATCACACAATCACGATCACACAATCACGATCACACAATCACGATCACACAATCACGATCACACAATCACAATCACACAATCACAATCACACAATCACAATCACACAATCACAATCACACAACCAAAATCACACAATCACAATCACACAATCAGGGCCACACAATGACGATCACACAATCACCATCACACAATCTCAACCACACAATCACGATCACACAATCACGATCACACAATCACGTTCACACAATCGCAAACACACAGACGCGATCACTCGATCACGATCACACAATCACGATCACACAATCACGATCACTCAATCGCAATCACACAATCACAAACACACAGTCGCGATCACACGATCACGATCACACGATCACGATCACACGATCACGATCACACAATCACAATCACACAATCGTTATCACACAATCACGATCACACAATCACGATCACACAATCACAATCACACAATCACGTTCACACAATCACAAACACAGAGTCGCGATCACACGATCACGATCACACAACCACGATCACACAGTCACGATCACACAATCACGATCACACAGTCACGATCACACAATCAGAGTCACACAATCACAATCACACAACCACAATCACACAATCACACAGTCACAATCCCACAATCACGACCACACAGTCACGATCACACAATCACAATCATACAATCATAATCACACAATCACATTAACACAATCAGACAATCACACAGTCACACAATCACGATCACACAATCACGATCACACAATCACGATCACACAATCACGATCACACAATCACAATCACACAATCACAATCACACAATCACAATCACACAATCAAAATCACACAATCACAATCACACAATCAAGGCCACACAATGACGATCACACAATCACCATCACACAATCTCGACCACACAATCACGATCACACAATCACGATCACACAATCACGTTCACACAATCGCAAACACACAGTCGCGATCACTCGATCACGATCACACAATCACGATCACACAATCACGATCACTCAGTCACAATCACACAATCACAAACACACAGTCGCGATCACACGATCACGATCACACGATCACGATCACACAATCACAATCACACAATCGTTATCACACAATCACGATCACACAACCACGATCACACAATCACAATCACACAATCACAATCACACAATCAAGGTCACACAATGACGATCACACAATCACCATCACACAATCACGATCACACAACCACGATCACACAATCACAATCACACAACCACGATCACACAATCACAATCACACAATCACAATCACGCAATCACAATCCCACAATCACAATCACACAATCACAATCATACAATCACAATCACACAATCACAATCTCACAATCACAATCACACAATCACAATCACACAATCACAATCACAATCACACAATCACAATCACA
Organism: Megachile rotundata; assembly: GCF_050947335.1. Taxonomy (NCBI): domain Eukaryota; kingdom Metazoa; phylum Arthropoda; class Insecta; order Hymenoptera; family Megachilidae; genus Megachile; species Megachile rotundata. Next base: position 2,545,773 of record NC_134993.1, read on the forward strand.
CAATCACAATCCCACAATCACAATCCCACAATCACAATCCCGCAATCACAATCCCACAATCACACAATCACACAGTCACAATCCCACAATCACGATCACACAATCACGATCACACAATCACAATCACACAATCACGCGCACACAATCACGATCACACAGTCACCATCACACAATCACGATCACACAATCACGATCACACAATCACGATCGCACAATCAAGGCCACACAATGACGATCACACAATCACCATCACACAATCTCGACCACACAATCACGATCACACAATCACGATCACACAATCACGTTCACACAATCGCAAACACACAGTCGCGATCACTCGATCACGATCACACAATCACGATCACACAATCACGATCACTCAATCACAATCACACAATCACAAACACACAGTCGCGATCACACGATCACGATCACACGATCACGATCACACAATCACAATCACACAATCGTTATCACACAATCACGATCACACAATCACGATCACACAATCACAATCACACAATAACAATCACACAATCACAATCACACAATCAAGGTCACACAATGACGATCACACAATCACCATCACACAATCACGACCACTCAATCACGATCACACAATCACGATCACACAATCACGATCACACAATCACGTTCACACAATCACAAACACAGAGTCGCGATCACACGATCACGATCACACAACCACGATCACACAGTCACGATCACACAATCACGATCACACAGTCACGATCACACAATCAGAGTCACACAATCACAATCACACAACCACAATCACACAATCACACAGTCACAATCCCACAATCACGACCACACAGTCACGATCACACAATCACAATCATACAATCACAATCACACAATCACATTAACACAATCAGACAATCACACAGTCACACAATCACGATCACACAATCACGATCACACAGTCGCGATCACTCGATCACGATCACACAATCACGATCACACAATCACGATCACTCAATCACAATCACACAATCACAAACACACAGTCGCGATCGCACGATCACGATCACACGATCACGATCACACAATCACAATCACACAATCGTTATCACACAATCACGATCACACAATCACGATCACACAATCACAATCACACAATCACAATCACAATCACACAATCACAATCACACAATCAAGGTCACACAATGACGATCACACAATCACCATCACACAATCACGATCACACAATCACAATCACACAATCACGATCACACAATCACGATCACACAATCACGATCACACAAACACGATCACACGATCACAATCACACAATCACAAACACACAGTCGCGATCACACGATCACGATCACACGATCACGATCACACGATCGCGATCACACGATCACGATCACACGATCACGATCACACAATCACGATCACACTATCACGATCAGACAATCACAGTCACACAATCACAATCACACAATCACAATCACACAATCACAATCACACAATCACAATCACACAATCACAATCACAATCACGATCACACAGTCACGATCACACCATCACGATCACACGATCACGATCACTCAATCACAATCACACAATCGTTATCACACAATCACGATCACACAATCACCACCCCACAATCACCATCACACAATCACCATCACACAATCACCATCACACAATCACGATCACACAATCACGATCACACAATCACAATCACACAATCAAGGCCACACGATGACGATCACACAATCACCATCACACAATCTCGACCACACAATCACGATCACACAATCACGTTCACACAATCACAAACACACAGTCGCGATCACACGATCACGATCACACGATCACGATCACACGATCGCGATCACACGATCACGATCACACGATCACGATCACACAATCACGATCACACTATCACGATCAGACAACCACAGTCACACAATCCCAATCACACAATCACAATCACAATCACGATCACACAGTCACGATCACACCATCACGATCACACGATCACGATCACACAATCACAATCACACAATCGTTATCACACAATCACGATCACACAATCACCATCCCACAATCACCATCACACAATCACCATCACACAATCACGATCACACAATCACGATCACACAATCACAATCACACAATCAAGGCCACACAATGACGATCACACAATCACCATCACACAATCTCGACCACACAATCACGATCACACAATCACGATCACACAATCACAAACACACAGTCGCGATCACACTATCACGATCACACAATCACAGTCACGCAATCACAATCACACAATCACAATCACAATCACGATCACACAGTCACGAACACACCATCACGATCACACAATCAAGGTCACACAATGACGATCACACAATCACCATCACACAATCACGATCACTCAATCACAATCACACAATCACAAACACACAGTCGCGATCACACGATCACGATCGCACGACCACGATCACACGATCACGATCACACAATCACAATCACACAATCAAGGCCACACAATGACGATCACACAATCACCATCACACAATCTCGACCACACAATCACGACCACACAATCACGATCACACAATCACGTTCACACAATCACAAACACACAGTCGCGATCACACTATCACGATCACACAATCACAGTCACACAATCACAATCACACAATCACAATCACAATCACGATCACACAGTCACGAACACACCATCACGATCACACAATCAAGGTCACACAATGACGATCACACAATCACCATCAGACAATCACGATCAGACAATCACAATCACACAATCACGATCACACAATCACGATCACACAATCACAATCGCACAATCACGATCACACAATCACGATCACACAATCACGATCACACAATCACGATCACACAATCACCATCACACAATCACGATCACACAATCACGATCACACAATCACCATCACACAATCACGATCACACAATCACGTTCACACAATCGCAAACACACAATCAAGGTCACACAATGACGATCACACAATCACCATCACACAATCTCGACCACACAATCACGATCACACAATCACGATCACACAATCACGTTCACACAATCGCAAACACACAGTCGCGATCACTCGATCACGATCACACAATCACGATCACACAGTCACTATCACACAATCACAATCACACAATCACAATATCACAATCGCAATCACACAATCACAATAACACAATCAGACAATCACACAATCACACAATCACACAATCACGATCACACAATCATGATCACACAATCACGATCACACAATCACGATCACACAATCACGATCACACAATCACAGTCACACAATCACAATCACACAATCACAATTACACAAACACGATCACACAATCACGATCACACAATCACGATCACACAATCACGATCACACAATCACACAATCACACAATCACAATCACACAGTCACAATCCCAAAATCACGATCACACAATCACGATCACACAGTTACGATCACACAATCACGATCACACAATCACATTCACACAATCACAATCACACAGTCACAATCACAATCACGACCACACAATCACGTTCACACAATCACAAACACACAGTCGCGATCACTCGATCACGATCACACGATCACGATCACACAATCACAATCACACAATCAATGTCACACAATGACGATCACACCATCACCATCACACAATCACGACCACACAATCACGATCACACAATCACAATCACACAATCACAATATCACAATCGCAATCACACAATCACAATATCACAATCAGACAATCACACAATCACACAATCACACAATCACGATCACACTATCACGATCACACAATCACGATCACACAATCACGATCACACAATCACGATCACACAATCACGATCACACAATCACGCTCACACAATCACCATCACACAATCACCATCACACAATCACAATCACACAATCAAGGTCACACAATGACGATCACACAATCACCATCACACAATCACGACCACTCAATCACGATCACACAATCACGATCACACAATCACGATCACACAATCACGTTCACACAATCACAAACACAGGGTCGCGATCACACGATCACGATCACACAACCACGATCACACAGTCACGATCACACAATCACGATCACACAGTCACGATCACACAGTCAGAGTCACACAATCACAATCACACAACCACAATCACACAATCACACAGTCACAATCCCACAATCACGACCACACAGTCACGATCACACAATCACAATCATACAATCACAATCACACAATCACATTAACACAATCAGACAATCACACAGTCACACAATCACGATCACACAATCACGATCACACAATCACGATCACACAATCACGATCACACAATCACGATCACACAATCACAATCACACAATCACAATCACACAATCACGATCACACAATCACGATCACACAATCACAGTCACACAATCACAATCACACAATCACAATTACACAAACACGATCACACAATCACGATCACACAATCACGATCACACAATCACGATCACACAATCACACAATCACACAATCACAATCACACAGTCACAATCCCAAAATCACGATCACACAATCACGATCACACAGTTACGATCACACAATCACGATCACACAATCACATTCACACAATCACAATCACACAGTCACAATCACAATCACGATCACACAAACACGATCACACAATCACGATCACACAATCTCGACCACACAATCACGATCACACAAACACGATCACACAATCACTATCACACAATCACTATCACACAATCACGATCACACAATTACGATCACACAATCACAATCACGCAGTCACACTATCACAATCACAATCACAATCACAATCACAATCACACAATCACACAATCACAATCCCACAATCACAATCACACAATCACAGACACACAATCACAATCACACAATCACACAGTCACAATCCCACAATCACGATCACACAATCACGATCGCACAGTCACGATCACACGATCACGATCACACAATCACAATCACACAATCACAATCACACAATCACGATCACACAGTCACCATCACACAATCACCATCACACAATCACGATCACACAATCACAATCACACAATCAAGGTCACACAATGACGATCACACCATCACCATCACACAATCACGACCACACAATCACGATCACACAATCACAATCACACAATCACAATATCACAATCGCAATCACACAATCACAATATCACAATCAGACAATCACACAATCACACAATCACACAATCACGATCACACTATCACGATCACACAATCACGATCACACAATCACGATCACACAATCACGATCACACAATCACGATCACACAATCACCATCACACAATCACCATCACACAATCACAATCACACAATCAAGGTCACACAATGACGATCACACAATCACCATCACACAATCACGACCACTCAATCACGATCACACAATCACGATCACACAATCACGATCACACAATCACGTTCACACAATCACAAACACAGGGTCGCGATCACACGATCACGATCACACAACCACGATCACACAGTCACGATCACACAATCACGATCACACAGTCACGATCACACAATCAGAGTCACACAATCACAATCACACAACCACAGTCACACAATCACACAGTCACAATCCCACAATCACGACCACACAGTCACGATCACACAATCACAATCATACAATCACAATCACACAATCACATTAACACAATCAGACAATCACACAGTCACACAATCACGAACTCACAATCACGATCACACAATCACGATCACACAATCACGATCACACAATCACAATCACACAATCACAATCACACAATCACAATCACACAATCACAATCACACAACCAAAATCACACAATCACAATCACACAATCAAGGCCACACAATGACGATCACACAATCACCATCACACAATCTCGACCACACAATCACGATCACACAATCACGATCACACAATCACGTTCACACAATCGCAAACACACAGACGCGATCACTCGATCACGATCACACAATCACGATCACACAATCACGATCACTCAATCGCAATCACACAATCACAAACACACAGTCGCGATCACACGATCACGATCACACGATCACGATCACACAATCACAATCACACAATCGTTATCACACAATCACGATCACACAATCACGATCACACAATCACAATCACACAATCACGTTCACACAATCACAAACACAGAGTCGCGATCACACGATCGCGATCACACAACCACGATCACACAGTCACGATCACACAATCACGATCACACAGTCACGATCACACAATCAGAGTCACACAATCACAATCACACAACCACAATCACACAATCACACAGTCACAATCCCACAATCACGACCACACAGTCACGATCACACAATCACAATCATACAATCACAATCACACAATCACATTAACACAATCAGACAATCACACAGTCACACAATCACGATCACACAATCACGATCACACAATCACGATCACACAATCACGATCACACAATCACAATCACACAATCACAATCACACAATCACAATCACACAATCAAAATCACACAATCACAATCACACAATCAAGGCCACACAATGACGATCACACAATCACCATCACACAATCTCGACCACACAATCACGATCACACAATCACGATCACACAATCACGTTCACACAATCGCAAACACACAGTCGCGATCACTCGATCACGATCACACAATCACGATCACAAAATCACGATCACTCAATCACAATCACACAATCACAAACACACAGTCGCGATCACACGATCACGATCACACGATCACGATCACACAATCACAATCACACAATCGTTATCACACAATCACGATCACACAATCACGATCACACAATCACAATCACACAATCACAATCACACAATCAAGGTCACACAATGACGATCACACAATCACCATCACACAATCACGACCACTCAATCACGATCACACAATCACGATCACACAATCACGATCACACAATCACGTTCACACAATCACAAACACAGAGTCGCGATCACACGATCACGATCACACAACCACGATCACACAGTCACGATCACACAATCACGATCACACAGTCACGATCACACAATCAGAGTCACACAATCACAATCACACAACCACAATCACACAATCACACAGTCACAATCCCACAATCACGACCACACAGTCACGATCACACAATCACAATCATACAATCACAATCACACAATCACATTAACACAATCAGACAATCACACAGTCACACAATCACGATCACACAATCACGATCACACAGTCGCGATCACTCGATCACGATCACACAATCACGATCACACAATCACGATCACTCAATCACAATCACACAATCACAAACACACAGTCGCGATCGCACGATCACGATCACACGATCACGATCACACGATCACGATCACACAATCACAATCACACAATCGTTATCACACAATCACGATCACACAATCACGATCACACAATCACAATCACACAATCACAATCACACAATCAAGGTCACACAATGACGATCACACAATCACCATCACACAATCACGATCACACAATCACAATCACACAATCACGATCACACAATCACGATCACACAATCACGATCACACAAACACGATCACACGATCACAATCACACAATCACAAACACACAGTCGCGATCACACGATCACGATCACACGATCACGATCACACGATCGCGATCACACGATCACGATCACACGATCACGATCACACAATCACGATCACACTATCACGATCAGACAATCACAGTCACACAATCACAATCACACAATCACAATCACAATCACGATCACACAGTCACGATCACACCATCACGATCACACGATCACGATCACACAATCACAATCACACAATCGTTATCACACAATCACGATCACACAATCACCATCCCACAATCACCATCACACAATCACCATCACACAATCACGATCACACAATCACGATCACACAATCACCATCACACAATCAAGGCCACACAATGACGATCACACAATCACCATCACACAATCTCGACCACACAATCACGATCACACAATCACGATCACACAATCACGTTCACACAATCACAAACACACAGTCGCGATCACTCGATCACAATCACACAATCACGATCACACAATCACGATCACACAATCACCATCCCACAATCACCATCACACAATCACCATCACACAATCACCATCACACAATCACGATCACACAATCACGATCACACAATCACAATCACACAATCAAGGCCACACAATGACGATCACACAATCACCATCACACAATCTCGACCACACAATCACGATCACACAATCACGATCACACAATCACGTTCACACAATCACAAACACACAGTCGCGATCACACGATCACGATCACACGATCACGATCACACGATCGCGATCACACGATCACGATCACACGATCGCGATCACACGATCACGATCACACGATCACGATCACACAATCACGATCACACTATCACGATCAGACAACCACAGTCACACAATCCCAATCACACAATCACAATCACAATCACGATCACACAGTCACGATCACACCATCACGATCACACGATCACGATCACACAATCACAATCACACAATCGTTATCACACAATCACGATCACACAATCACCATCCCACAATCACCATCACACAATCACCATCACACAATCACGATCACACAATCACGATCACACAATCACAATCACACAATCAAGGCCACACAATGACGATCACACAATCACCATCACACAATCTCGACCACACAATCACGATCACACAATCACGATCACACAATCACAAACACACAGTCGCGATCACACTATCACGATCACACAATCACAGTCACGCAATCACAATCACACAATCACAATCACAATCACGATCACACAGTCACGAACACACCATCACGATCACACAATCAAGGTCACACAATGACGATCACACAATCACCATCACACAATCACGATCACTCAATCACAATCACACAATCACAAACACACAGTCGCGATCACACGATCACGATCGCACGACCACGATCACACGATCACGATCACACAATCACAATCACACAATCAAGGCCACACAATGACGATCACACAATCACCATCACACAATCTCGACCACACAATCACGATCACACAATCACGATCACACAATCACGTTCACACAATCACAAACACACAGTCGCGATCACTCGATCACGATCACACAATCACGATCACACAGTCACGATCACACAACCACAATCGCACAATCACGATCACACAATCACGATCACACAATCACGATCACACAATCACGATCACACAATCACCATCACACAATCACGATCACACAATCACGATCACACAATCACCATCACACAATCACAATCACACAATCAAGGTCACACAATGACGATCACACAATCACCATCACACAACCACGACCACACAATCACGACCACACAATCACGCTCACGCAATCACGATCACACAATCACGACCGCACAATCACGATCACACAATCACGATCACACAATCACGATCACACAATCACAAACACACAGTCGCGATCACACTATCACGATCACACAATCACAGTCACACAATCACAATCACACAATCACAATCACAATCACGATCACACAGTCACGAACACACCATCACGATCACACAATCAAGGTCACACAATGACGATCACACAATCACCATCACACAATCACGATCAGACAATCACAATCACACAATCACGATCACACAATCACGATCACACAATCACAATCACACAATCACAAACACACAGTCGCGATCACACGATCACGATCACACAATCACAATCACACAATCAAGGTCACACAATGACGATCACACCATCACCATCACACAATCACGACCACACAATCACGATCACACAATCACAAACACACAGTCGCGATCACTCGATCACGATCGCACGATCACGATCACACAATCACAATCACACAATCAAGGTGACACAATGACGATCACACCGTCACAATCACACAATCACGACCACACAATCACGATCACACAATTACAATCACACAATCACAATCACACAATCAAGGTCACACAATGACGATCACACAATCACCATCACACAATCTCGACCACACAATCACGATCACACAATCACGAGCACACAATCACGTTCACACAATCGCAAACACACAATCAAGGTCACACAATGACGATCACACAATCACCATCACACAATCTCGACCACACAATCACGATCACACAATCACGACCACACAATCACGTTCACACAATCGCAAACACACAGTCGCGATCACTCGATCACGATCACACAATCACGATCACACAGTCACTATCACACAATCACAATCACACAATCACAATATCACAATCGCAATCACACAATCACAATAACACAATCAGACAATCACACAATCACACAATCACACAATCACGATCACACAATCATGATCACACAATCACGATCACACAATCACGATCACACAATCACGATCACACAATCACAGTCACACAATCACAATCACACAATCACAATTACACAAACACGATCACACAATCACGATCACACAATCACGATCACACAATCACGATCACACAATCACACAATCACACAATCACAATGACACAGTCACAATCCCAAAATCACGATCACACAATCACGATCACACAGTTACGATCACACAATCACGATCACACAATCACATTCACACAATCACAATCACACAGTCACAATCACAATCACGATCACACAAACACGATCACACAATCACGATCACACAATCTCGACCACACAATCACGATCACACAAACACGATCACACAATCACTATCACACAATCACTATCACACAATCACGATCACACAATTACGATCACACAATCACAATCACGCAGTCACACTATCACAATCACAATCACAATCACAATCACAATCACACAATCACACAATCACAATCCCACAATCACAATCACACAATCACAGACACACAATCACAATCACACAATCACACAGTCACAATCCCACAATCACGATCACACAATCACGATCGCACAGTCACGATCACACGATCACGATCACACAATCACAACCACACAATCACAATCACACAATCACGATCACACAGTCACCATCACACAATCACCATCACACAATCACGATCACACAATCACAATCACACAATCAAGGTCACACAATGACGATCACACCATCACCATCACACAATCACGACCACACAATCACGATCACACAATTACAATCACACAATCACAATATCACAATCGCAATCACACAATCACAATATCACAATCAGACAATCACACAATCACACAATCACACAATCACGATCACACTATCACGATCACACAATCACGATCACACAATCACGTTCACACAATCACAAACACACAGTCGCGATCACACGATCACGATCACACGATCACGATCACACAATCACAATCACACAATCACAATATCACAATCGCAATCACACAATCACAATATCACAATCAGACAATCAGACAATCACACAATCACACAATCACGATCACACTATCACGATCACACAATCACGATCACACAATCACGATCACACAATCACGATCACACAATCACCATCACACAATCACCATCACACAATCACAATCACACAATCAAGGTCACACAATGACGATCACACAATCACCATCACACAATCACGACCACTCAATCACGATCACACAATCACGATCACACAATCACGATCACACAATCACGTTCACACAATCACAAACACAGGGTCGCGATCACACGATCACGATCACACAACCACGATCACACAGTCACGATCACACAATCACGATCACACAGTCACGATCACACAATCAGAGTCACACAATCACAATCACACAACCACAATCACACAATCACACAGTCACAATCCCACAATCACGACCACACAGTCACGATCACACAATCACAATCATACAATCACAATCACACAATCACATTAACACAATCAGACAATCACACAGTCACACAATCACGATCACACAATCACGATCACACAATCACGATCACACAATCACGATCACACAATCACGATCACACAATCACAATCACACAATCACAATCACACAATCACGATCACACAATCACGATCACACAATCACAGTCACACAATCACAATCACACAATCACAATTACACAAACACGATCACACAATCACGATCACACAATCACGATAACACAATCACACAATCACACAATCACAATCACACAGTCACAATCCCAAAATCACGATCACACAATCACGATCACACAGTTACGATCACACAATCACGATCACACAGTCACGATCACACAATCAGAGTCACACAATCACAATCACACAACCACAATCACACAATCACACAGTCACAATCCCACAATCACGACCACACAGTCACGATCACACAATCACAATCATACAATCACAATCACACAATCACATTAACACAATCAGACAATCACACAGTCACACAATCACGATCACACAATCACGATCACACAATCACGATCACACAATCACGATCACACAATCACGATCACACAATCACAATCACACAATCACAATCACACAATCACAATCACACAATCACAATCACACAACCAAAATCACACAATCACAATCACACAATCAAGGCCACACAATGACGATCACACAATCACCATCACACAATCTCAACCACACAATCACGATCACACAATCACGATCACACAATCACGTTCACACAATCGCAAACACACAGACGCGATCACTCGATCACGATCACACAATCACGATCACACAATCACGATCACTCAATCGCAATCACACAATCACAAACACACAGTCGCGATCACACGATCACGATCACACGATCACGATCACACGATCACGATCACACAATCACAATCACACAATCGTTATCACACAATCACGATCACACAATCACGATCACACAATCACAATCACACAATCACGTTCACACAATCACAAACACAGAGTCGCGATCACACGATCACGATCACACAACCACGATCACACAGTCACGATCACACAATCACGATCACACAGTCACGATCACACAATCAGAGTCACACAATCACAATCACACAACCACAATCACACAATCACACAGTCACAATCCCACAATCACGACCACACAGTCACGATCACACAATCACAATCATACAATCACAATCACACAATCAGATTAACACAATCAGACAATCACACAGTCACACAATCACGATCACACAATCACGATCACACAATCACGATCACACAATCACGATCACACAATCACAATCACACAATCACAATCACACAATCACAATCACACAATCAAAATCACACAATCACAATCACACAATCAAGGCCACACAATGACGATCACACAATCACCATCACACAATCTCGACCACACAATCACGATCACACAATCACGATCACACAATCACGTTCACACAATCGCAAACACACAGTCGCGATCACTCGATCACGATCACACAATCACGATCACACAATCACGATCACTCAGTCACAATCACACAATCACAAACACACAGTCGCGATCACACGATCACGATCACACGATCACGATCACACAATCACAATCACACAATCGTTATCACACAATCACGATCACACAACCACGATCACACAATCACAATCACACAATCACAATCACACAATCAAGGTCACACAATGACGATCACACAATCACCATCACACAGTCGCGATCACTCGATCACTATCACACAATCACGATCACACAATCACGATCACTCAATCACAATCACACAATCACAAACACACAGTCGCGATCGCACGATCACGATCACACGATCACGATCACACAATCACAATCACACAATCGTTATCACACAATCACGATCACACAATCACGATCACACAATCACAATCACACAATCACAATCACAATCACACAATCACAATCACACAATCAAGGTCACACAATGACGATCACACAATCACCATCACACAATCACGATCACACAATCACAATCACACAATCACGATCACACAATCACGATCACACAATCACGATCACACAAACACGATCACACGATCACAATCACACAATCACAAACACACAGTCGCGATCACACGATCACGATCACACGATCACGATCACACGATCGCGATCACACGATCACGATCACACGATCACGATCACACAATCACGATCACACTATCACGATCAGACAATCACAGTCACACAATCACAATCACACAATCACAATCACACAATCAGAATCACACAATCACAATCACAATCACGATCACACAGTCACGATCACACCATCACGATCACACGATCACGATCACACAATCACAATCACACAATCGTTATCACACAATCACGATCACACAATCACCATCCCACAATCACCATCACACAATCACCATCACACAATCACCATCACACAATCACGATCACACAATCACGATCACACAATCACAATCACACAATCAAGGCCACACAATGACGATCACACAATCAACATCACACAATCTCGACCACACAATCACGATCACACAATCACGTTCACACAATCACAAACACACAGTCGCGATCACACGATCACGATCACACGATCACGATCACACGATCGCGATCACACGATCACGATCACACGATCACGATCACACAATCACGATCACACTATCACGATCAGACAACCACAGTCACACAATCCCAATCACACAATCACAATCACAATCACGATCACACAGTCACGATCACACCATCACGATCACACGATCACGATCACACAATCACAATCACACAATCGTTATCACACAATCACGATCACACAATCACCATCCCACAATCACCATCACACAATCACCATCACACAATCACGATCACACAATCACGATCACACAATCACAATCACACAATCAAGGCCACACAATGACGATCACACAATCACCATCACACAATCTCGACCACACAATCACGATCACACAATCACGATCACACAATCACAAACACACAGTCGCGATCACACTATCACGATCACACAATCACAGTCACGCAATCACAATCACACAATCACAATCACAATCACGATCACACAGTCACGAACACACCATCACGATCACACAATCAAGGTCACACAATGACGATCACACAATCACCATCACACAATCACGATCAGACAATCACAATCACACAATCACGATCACTCAATCACGATCACACAATCACGATCACACAATCACGATCACACAATCACGTTCACACAATCACAAACACAGGGTCGCGATCACACGATCACGATCACACAACCACGATCACACAGTCACGATCACACAATCACGATCACACAGTCACGATCACACAGTCAGAGTCACACAATCACAATCACACAACCACAATCACACAATCACACAGTCACAATCCCACAATCACGACCACACAGTCACGATCACACAATCACAATCATACAATCACAATCACACAATCACATTAACACAATCAGACAATCACACAGTCACACAATCACGATCACAC
The DNA here is from genome assembly GCF_050947335.1 of Megachile rotundata. Lineage (NCBI taxonomy): Eukaryota > Metazoa > Arthropoda > Insecta > Hymenoptera > Megachilidae > Megachile > Megachile rotundata. The sequence goes on from NC_134993.1 coordinate 2,561,408, forward strand.
AATCACGATCACACAATCACGATCACACAATCACGATCACACAATCACAATCACACAATCACAATCACACAATCACGATCACACAATCACGATCACACAATCACAGTCACACAATCACAATCACACAATCACAATTACACAAACACGATCACACAATCACGATCACACAATCACGATCACACAATCACGATCACACAATCACACAATCACACAATCACAATCACACAGTCACAATCCCAAAATCACGATCACACAATCACGATCACACAGTTACGATCACACAATCACGATCACACAATCACATTCACACAATCACAATCACACAGTCACAATCACAATCACGATCACACAAACACGATCACACAATCACGATCACACAATCTCGACCACACAATCACGATCACACAAACACGATCACACAATCACTATCACACAATCACTATCACACAATCACGATCACACAATTACGATCACACAATCACAATCACGCAGTCACACTATCACAATCACAATCACAATCACAATCACAATCACACAATCACACAATCACAATGCCACAATCACAATCACACAATCACACAATCACAATGCCACAATCACACAATCACACAGTCACAATCCCACAATCACGATCACACAATCACGATCGCACAGTCACGATCACACGATCACGATCACACAATCACAATCACACAATCACAATCACACAATCACGATCACACAGTCACCATCACACAATCACCATCACACAATCACGATCACACAATCACAATCACACAATCAAGGTCACACAATGACGATCACACCATCACCATCACACAATCACGACCACACAATCACGATCACACAATCACAATCACACAATCACAATATCACAATCGCAATCACACAATCACAATATCACAATCAGACAATCACACAATCACACAATCACACAATCACGATCACACTATCACGATCACACAATCACGATCACACAATCACGATCACACAATCACGATCACACAATCACCATCACACAATCACCATCACACAATCACAATCACACAATCAAGGTCACACAATGACGATCACACAATCACCATCACACAATCACGACCACTCAATCACGATCACACAATCACGATCACACAATCACGATCACACAATCACGTTCACACAATCACAAACACAGGGTCGCGATCACACGATCACGATCACACAACCACGATCACACAGTCACGATCACACAATCACGATCACACAGTCACGATCACACAATCAGAGTCACACAATCACAATCACACAACCACAGTCACACAATCACACAGTCACAATCCCACAATCACGACCACACAGTCACGATCACACAATCACAATCATACAATCACAATCACACAATCACATTAACACAATCAGACAATCACACAGTCACACAATCACGATCACACAATCACGATCACACAATCACGATCACACAATCACGATCACACAATCACGATCACACAATCACAATCACACAATCACAATCACACAATCACAATCACACAATCACAATCACACAACCAAAATCACACAATCACAATCACACAATCAAGGCCACACAATGACGATCACACAATCACCATCACACAATCTCGACCACACAATCACGATCACACAATCACGATCACACAATCACGTTCACACAATCGCAAACACACAGACGCGATCACTCGATCACGATCACACAATCACGATCACACAATCACGATCACTCAATCGCAATCACACAATCACAAACACACAGTCGCGATCACACGATCACGATCACACGATCACGATCACACAATCACAATCACACAATCGTTATCACACAATCACGATCACACAATCACGATCACACAATCACAATCACACAATCACGTTCACACAATCACAAACACAGAGTCGCGATCACACGATCACGATCACACAACCACGATCACACAGTCACGATCACACAATCACGATCACACAGTCACGATCACACAATCAGAGTCACACAATCACAATCACACAACCACAATCACACAATCACACAGTCACAATCCCACAATCACGACCACACAGTCACGATCACACAATCACAATCATACAATCACAATCACACAATCACATTAACACAATCAGACAATCACACAGTCACACAATCACGATCACACAATCACGATCACACAATCACGATCACACAATCACGATCACACAATCACAATCACACAATCACAATCACACAATCACAATCACACAATCAAAATCACACAATCACAATCACACAATCAAGGCCACACAATGACGATCACACAATCACCATCACACAATCTCGACCACACAATCACGATCACACAATCACGATCACACAATCACGTTCACACAATCGCAAACACACAGTCGCGATCACTCGATCACGATCACACAATCACGATCACACAATCACGATCACTCAATCACAATCACACAATCACAAACACACAGTCGCGATCACACGATCACGATCACACGATCACGATCACAGAATCACAATCACACAATCGTTATCACACAATCACGATCACACAATCACGATCACACAATCACAATCACACAATCACAATCACACAATCAAGGTCACACAATGACGATCACACAATCACCATCACACAATCACGACCACTCAATCACGATCACACAATCACGATCACACAATCACGATCACACAATCACGTTCACACAATCACAAACACAGAGTCGCGATCACACGATCACGATCACACAACCACGATCACACAGTCACGATCACACAATCACGATCACACAGTCACGATCACACAATCAGAGTCACACAATCACAATCACACAACCACAATCACACAATCACACAGTCACAATCCCACAATCACGACCACACAGTCACGATCACACAATCACAATCATACAATCACAATCACACAATCACATTAACACAATCAGACAATCACACAGTCACACAATCACGATCACACAATCACGATCACACAGTCGCGATCACTCGATCACGATCACACAATCACGATCACACAATCACGATCACTCAATCACAATCACACAATCACAAACACACAGTCGCGATCGCACGATCACGATCACACGATCACGATCACACGATCACGATCACACAATCACAATCACACAATCGTTATCACACAATCACGATCACACAATCACGATCACACAATCACAATCACACAATCACAATCACACAATCAAGGTCACACAATGACGATCACACAATCACCATCACACAATCACGATCACACAATCACAATCACACAATCACGATCACACAATCACGATCACACAATCACGATCACACAAACACGATCACACGATCACAATCACACAATCACAAACACACAGTCGCGATCACACGATCACGATCACACGATCTCGATCACACGATCGCGATCACACGATCACGATCACACGATCACGATCACACAATCACGATCACACTATCACGATCAGACAATCACAGTCACACAATCACAATCACACAATCACAATCACAATCACGATCACACAGTCACGATCACACCATCACGATCACACGATCACGATCACACAATCACAATCACACAATCGTTATCACACAATCACGATCACACAATCACCATCCCACAATCACCATCACACAATCACCATCACACAATCACGATCACACAATCACGATCACACAATCACCATCACACAATCAAGGCCACACAATGACGATCACACAATCACCATCACACAATCTCGACCACACAATCACGATCACACAATCACGATCACACAATCACAAACACACAGTCGCGATCACACTATCACGATCACACAATCACAGTCACGCAATCACAATCACACAATCACAATCACAATCACGATCACACAGTCACGAACACACCATCACGATCACACAATCAAGGTCACACAATGACGATCACACAATCACCATCACACAATCACGATCAGACAATCACAATCACACAATCACGATCACACAATCACGATCACACAATCACAATCGCACAATCACGATCACACAATCACGATCACACAATCACGATCACACAATCACGATCACACAATCACCATCACACAATCACGATCACACAATCACGATCACACAATCACCATCACACAATCACAATCACACAATCAAGGTCACACAATGACGATCACACAATCACCATCACACAACCACGACCACACAATCACGACCACACAATCACGCTCACGCAATCACGATCACACAATCACGACCGCACAATCACGATCACACAATCACGATCACACAATCACGATCACACAATCACAAACACACAGTCGCGATCACACTATCACGATCACACATTCACAGTCACACAATCACAATCACACAATCACAATCACAATCACGATCACACAGTCACGAACACACCATCACGATCACACAATCAAGGTCACACAATGACGATCACACAATCACCATCACACAATCACGATCAGACAATCACAATCACACAATCACGATCACACAATCACGATCACACAATCACAATCACACAATCACAAACACACAGTCGCGATCACACGATCACGATCACACAATCACAATCACACAATCAAGGTCACACAATGACGATCACACCATCACCATCACACAATCACGACCACACAATCACGATCACACAATCACAAACACACAGTCGCGATCACTCGATCACGATCGCACGATCACGATCACACAATCACAATCACACAATCAAGGTGACACAATGACGATCACACCATCACAATCACACAATCACGACCACACAATCACGATCACACAATTACAATCACACAATCACAATCACACAATCAAGGTCACACAATGACGATCACACAATCACCATCACACAATCTCGACCACACAATCACGATCACACAATCACGATCACACAATCACGTTCACACAATCGCAAACACACAATCAAGGTCACACAATGACGATCACACAATCACCATCACACAATCTCGACCACACAATCACGATCACACAATCACGATCACACAATCACGTTCACACAATCGCAAACACACAGTCGCGATCACTCGATCACGATCACACAATCACGATCACACAGTCACTATCACACAATCACAATCACACAATCACAATATCACAATCGCAATCACACAATCACAATAACACAATCAGACAATCACACAATCACACAATCACACAATCACGATCACACAATCATGATCACACAATCACGATCACACAATCACGATCACACAATCACGATCACACAATCACAGTCACACAATCACAATCACACAATCACAATTACACAAACACGATCACACAATCACGATCACACAATCACGATCACACAATCACGATCACACAATCACACAATCACACAATCACAATCACACAGTCACAATCCCAAAATCACGATCACACAATCACGATCACACAGTTACGATCACACAATCACGATCACACAATCACATTCACACAATCACAATCACACAGTCACAATCACAATCACGATCACACAAACACGATCACACAATCACGATCACACAATCTCGACCACACAATCACGATCACACAAACACGATCACACAATCACTATCACACAATCACTATCACACAATCACGATCACACAATTACGATCACACAATCACAATCACGCAGTCACACTATCACAATCACAATCACAATCACAATCACAATCACACAATCACACAATCACAATCCCACAATCACAATCACACAATCACAGACACACAATCACAATCACACAATCACACAGTCACAATCCCACAATCACGATCACACAATCACGATCGCACAGTCACGATCACACGATCACGATCACACAATCACAATCACACAATCACAATCACACAATCACGATCACACAGTCACCATCACACAATCACCATCACACAATCACGATCACACAATCACAATCACACAATCAAGGTCACACAATGACGATCACACCATCACCATCACACAATCACGACCACACAATCACGATCACACAATCACAATCACACAATCACAATATCACAATCGCAATCACACAATCACAATATCACAATCAGACAATCACACAATCACACAATCACACAATCACGATCACACTATCACGATCACACAATCACGATCACACAATCACGATCACACAATCACGATCACACAATCACGATCACACAATCACCATCACACAATCACCATCACACAATCACAATCACACAATCAAGGTCACACAATGACGATCACACAATCACCATCACACAATCACGACCACTCAATCACGATCACACAATCACGATCACACAATCACGATCACACAATCACGTTCACACAATCACAAACACAGGGTCGCGATCACACGATCACGATCACACAACCACGATCACACAGTCACGATCACACAATCACGATCACACAGTCACGATCACACAATCAGAGTCACACAATCACAATCACACAACCACAGTCACACAATCACACAGTCACAATCCCACAATCACGACCACACAGTCACGATCACACAATCACAATCATACAATCACAATCACACAATCACATTAACACAATCAGACAATCACACAGTCACACAATCACGATCACACAATCACGATCACACAATCACGATCACACAATCACGATCACACAATCACGATCACACAATCACAATCACACAATCACAATCACACAATCACAATCACACAATCACAATCACACAACCAAAATCACACAATCACAATCACACAATCAAGGCCACACAATGACGATCACACAATCACCATCACACAATCTCGACCACACAATCACGATCACACAATCACGATCACACAATCACGTTCACACAATCGCAAACACACAGACGCGATCACTCGATCACGATCACACAATCACGATCACACAATCACGATCACTCAATCGCAATCACACAATCACAAACACACAGTCGCGATCACACGATCACGATCACACGATCACGATCACACAATCACAATCACACAATCGTTATCACACAATCACGATCACACAATCACGATCACACAATCACAATCACACAATCACGTTCACACAATCACAAACACAGAGTCGCGATCACACGATCACGATCACACAACCACGATCACACAGTCACGATCACACAATCACGATCACACAGTCACGATCACACAATCAGAGTCACACAATCACAATCACACAACCACAATCACACAATCACACAGTCACAATCCCACAATCACGACCACACAGTCACGATCACACAATCACAATCATACAATCACAATCACACAATCACATTAACACAATCAGACAATCACACAGTCACACAATCACGATCACACAATCACGATCACACAATCACGATCACACAATCACGATCACACAATCACAATCACACAATCACAATCACACAATCACAATCACACAATCAAAATCACACAATCACAATCACACAATCAAGGCCACACAATGACGATCACACAATCACCATCACACAATCTCGACCACACAATCACGATCACACAATCACGATCACACAATCACGTTCACACAATCGCAAACACACAGTCGCGATCACTCGATCACGATCACACAATCACGATCACACAATCACGATCACTCAATCACAATCACACAATCACAAACACACAGTCGCGATCACACGATCACGATCACACGATCACGATCACACAATCACAATCACACAATCGTTATCACACAATCACGATCACACAATCACGATCACACAATCACAATCACACAATCACAATCACACAATCAAGGTCACACAATGACGATCACACAATCACCATCACACAATCACGACCACTCAATCACGATCACACAATCACGATCACACAATCACGATCACACAATCACGTTCACACAATCACAAACACAGAGTCGCGATCACACGATCACGATCACACAACCACGATCACACAGTCACGATCACACAATCACGATCACACAGTCACGATCACACAATCAGAGTCACACAATCACAATCACACAACCACAATCACACAATCACACAGTCACAATCCCACAATCACGACCACACAGTCACGATCACACAATCACAATCATACAATCACAATCACACAATCACATTAACACAATCAGACAATCACACAGTCACACAATCACGATCACACAATCACGATCACACAGTCGCGATCACTCGATCACGATCACACAATCACGATCACACAATCACGATCACTCAATCACAATCACACAATCACAAACACACAGTCGCGATCGCACGATCACGATCACACGATCACGATCACACGATCACGATCACACAATCACAATCACACAATCGTTATCACACAATCACGATCACACAATCACGATCACACAATCACAATCACACAATCACAATCACACAATCAAGGTCACACAATGACGATCACACAATCACCATCACACAATCACGATCACACAATCACAATCACACAATCACGATCACACAATCACGATCACACAATCACGATCACACAAACACGATCACACGATCACAATCACACAATCACAAACACACAGTCGCGATCACACGATCACGATCACACGATCACGATCACACGATCGCGATCACACGATCACGATCACACGATCACGATCACACAATCACGATCACACTATCACGATCAGACAATCACAGTCACACAATCACAATCACACAATCACAATCACAATCACGATCACACAGTCACGATCACACCATCACGATCACACGATCACGATCACACAATCACAATCACACAATCGTTATCACACAATCACGATCACACAATCACCATCCCACAATCACCATCACACAATCACCATCACACAATCACGATCACACAATCACGATCACACAATCACCATCACACAATCAAGGCCACACAATGACGATCACACAATCACCATCACACAATCTCGGCCACACAATCACGATCATACAATCACGATCACACAATCACGTTCACACAATCACAAACACACAGTCGCGATCACTCGATCACAATCACACAATCACGATCACACAATCACCATCACACAATCACAATCACACAATCAAGGTCACACAATGACGATCACACAATCACCATCACACAACCACGACCACACAATCACGATCACACAATCACGCTCACGCAATCACGATCACACAATCACGACCACACAATCACGATCACACAATCACGATCACACAATCACAAACACACAGTCGCGATCACACTATCACGATCACACAATCACAGTCACACAATCACAATCACACAATCACAATCACAATCACGATCACACGGTCACGAACACACCATCACGATCACACAATCAAGGTCACACAATGACGATCACACAATCAAAATCACACAATCACGATCACTCAATCACAATCACAATCACACAATCACAAACACACAGTCGCGATCACACGATCACGATCGCACGACCACGATCACACGATCACGATCACACAATCACAATCACACAATCAAGGCCACACAATGACGATCACACAATCACCATCACACAATCTCGACCACACAATCACGATCACACAATCACGATCACACAATCACGTTCACACAATCACAAACACACAGTCGCGATCACTCGATCGCGATCACACAATCACGATCACACAGTCACGATCACACAATCACAATCGCACAATCACGATCACACAATCACGATCACACAATCACGATCACACAATCACGATCACACAATCACCATCACAAAATCACGATCACACAATCACGATCACACAATCACCATCACACAATCACAATCACACAATCAAGGTCACACAATGACGATCACACAATCACCATCACACAACCACGACCACACAATCACGACCACACAATCACGCTCACGCAATCACGATCACACAATCACGACCACACAATCACGATCACACAATCACGATCACACAATCACGATCACACAATCACGATCACACAATCACAAACACACAGTCGCGATCACACTATCACGATCACACAATCACAGTCACACAATCACAATCACACAATCACAATCACAATCACGATCACACAGTCACGAACACACCATCACGATCACACAATCAAGGTCACACAATGACGATCACACAATCACCATCACACAATCACGATCAGACAATCACAAATCACACAATCACGATCACACAATCACGATCACACAATCACAATCACACAATCACAAACACACAGTCGCGATCACACGATCACGATCACACAATCACAATCACACAATCAAGGTCACACAATGACGATCACACCATCACCATCACACAATCACGACCACACAATCACGATCACACAATCACAAACACACAGTCGCGATCACTCGATCACGATCACACGATCACGATCACACAGTCACAATCACACAATCAAGGTCACACAATGACGATCACACCATCACAATCACACAATCACGACCACACAATCACGATCACACAGTTACAATAACACAATCACAATATCACAATCGCAATCACACAATCACAATATCACAATCAGACAATCACACAATCACACAATCACACAATCACACAATCACGATCACACTATCACGATCACACAATCACGATCACACAATCACGTTCACACAATCACAAACACACAGTCGCGATCACTCGATCACGATCACACGATCACGATCACACAATCACAATCACACAATCAAGGTCACACAATGACGATCACACCATCACCATCACACAATCACGACCACACAATCACGATCACACAATCACAATCACACAATCACAATATCACAATCGCAATCACACAATCACAATATCACAATCAGACAATCACACAATCACACAATCACACAATCACGATCACACAATCACGATCACACAATCACGATCACACAATCACGATCACACTATCACGATCACACAATCACAGTCACACAATCACAATCACACAATCACAATCACAATCACAATCACAATCACAATCACGATCACACAGTCATGATCACACCATCACGATCACACGATCACGATCAGACAATCACAATCACACAATCGTTATCACACAATCACGATCACACAATCACCATCCCACAATCACCATCACACAATCACCATCACACAATCACCATCACACAATCACGATCACACAATCACAATCTCACAATCACAATCACACAATCACAATCACACAATCACAATCACACAATCGCAATCACACAATCACAATTACACAATCACAATCACACAATCACAATCCCACAATCACAATCCCACAATCACAATCCCACAATCACAATCCCACAATCACACAATCACACAGTCACAATCCCACAATCACGATCACACAATCACGATCACACAATCACGATCACACAATCACAATCACACAATCACAATCACACAATCACACTGTCACAATCCCACAATTACGATCACATAATCACGATCACACAGTCACGATCACACGATCACGATCACACAATCAAGGTCACACAATGACGATCACACCATCACCATCACACAATCACGACCACACAATCACGATCACACAATCACGATCACACAATCACGTTCACACAATCACAAACACACAGTCGCGATCACTCGATCACGATCACACGATCACGATCACACAATCACAATCACACAATCAAGGTCACACAATGACGATCACACCATCACCACCACACAATCACGACCACACAATCACGACCACACAATCACGATCACACAATCACAATCACACAATCACAATATCACAATCGCAATCACACAATCACAATATCACAATCAGACAATCACACAATCACACAATCACACAATCACGATCACACTATCACGATCACACAATCACGATCACACAATCACGATCACACAATCACGGTCACACAATCACGATCACACAATCACGATCACACAATCACGATCACACAATCACCATCACACAATCACCATCACACAATCACAATCACACAATCAAGGTCACACAATGACGATCACACAATCACCATCACACAATCACGATCACACAATCACAATCACACAATCACGATCACACAATCACGATCACACAATCACGATCACACAAACACGATCACACGATCACAATCACACAGTCACAAACACACAGTCGCGATCACACGATCACGATCACACAACCACGATCACACAGTCACGATCACACAATCACGATCACACAGTCACGATCACACAATCAGAGTCACACAATCACAATCACACAACCACAATCACACAATCACACAGTCACAATCCCACAATCACGACCACACAGTCACGATCACACAATCACAATCATACAATCACAATCACACAATCACATTAACACAATCAGACAATCACACAGTCACGCAATCACGATCACACAATCACGATCACACAATCACGATCACACAATCACGATCACACAATCACGATCACACAATCACGATCACACAATCACAATCACACAATCACAATCACATAATCAAAATCACACAATCACAATCACACAATCAAGGTCACACAATGACGATCACACAATCACCATCACACAATCTCGACCACACAATCACGATCACACAATCACGATCACACAATCACGTTCACACAATCGCAAACACACAGTCGCGATCACTCGATCACGATCACACAATCACGATCACACAATCACGATCACACAATCACAATCACACAATCACAAACACACAGTCGCGATCACACGATCACGATCACACGATCACGATCACACAATCACAATCACACAATCGTTATCACACAATCACGATCACACAATCACAATCACACAATCACAATCACACAATCAAGGTCACACAATGACGATCACACAATCACCATCACACAATCACGATCACACAATCACAATCACACAATCACGATCACACAATCACGATCACACAATCACGATCACACAAACACGATCACACGATCACAATCACACAGTCACAAACACACAGTCGCGATCACACGATCACGATCACACGATCACGATCACACGATCGCGATCACACGATCACGATCACACGATCACGATCACACAATCACAATCACACAATCAAGGTCACACAATGACGATCACACCATCACCATCACACAATCACGACCACACAATCACGATCACACAATCACGTTCACACAATCACAAGCACACAGTCGCGATCACTCGATCACGATCACACAATCACGATCACACAGTCACTATCACACAATCACAATCGCACAATCACAATATCACAATCGCAATCACACAATCACAATAACACAATCAGACAATCACACAATCACACAATCACACAATCACGATCACACAATCATGATCACACAATCACGATCACACAATCACGATCACACAATCACGATCACACAATCACGATCACACAATCACAGTCACACAATCACAATCACACAATCACAATTACACAAACACGATCACACAATCACGATCACACAATCACGATCACACAATCACGATCACACAATCACACAATCACACAATCACAATCACACAATCACACAGTCACAATCCCACAATCACGATCACACAATCACGATCACACAGTTACGATCACACAATCACGATCACACAATCACAGCCACACAATCACAATCACACAGTCACAATCACAATCACGATCACACAAACACGATCACACAATCACGATCACACAATCTCGACCACACATTCACAATCCCACAATCACGATCACACAATCACGATCGCACAGTCACGATCACACGATCACGATCACACAATCACAATCACACAATCACAATCACACAATCACGATCACACAGTCACCATCACACAATCACCATCACACAATCACGATCACACAATCAAGGTCACACAATGACGATCACACAATCACCATCACACAATCACGATTACACAATCACAATCACACAATCACGATCACACAATCACGATCACACAATCACAATCACGCAATCACGATCACACAATCACGACTACGCAATCACGATCACACAATCACGATCACACAATCACAAACACACAATCACAATCACAATCACGATCACACAGTCACGAACACACCATCACGATCACACAATCAAGGTCACACAATGACGATCGCACAATCACCATCACACAATCACCATCACGCAATCACAATCACACAATCACAAACACACAGTCGCGATCACACGATCACGATCGCACGACCACGATCACACGATCACGATCACACAATCACAATCACACAATCAAGGTCACACAATGACGATCACACCATCGCCATCACACAATCACGACCACACAATCACGATCACACAATCACGATCACACAATCACGTTCACACAATCACAAGCACACAGTCGCGATCACTCGATCACGATCACACGATCACGATCACACAATCACAATCACACAATCAAGGTCACACAATGACGATCACACCATCACCATCACACAATCACGACCACACAATCACGATCACACAATCACGTTCACACAATCACAAGCACACAGTCGCGATCACTCGATCACGATCACACAATCACGATCACACAGTCACTATCACACAATCACAATCGCACAATCACAATATCACAATCGCAATCACACAATCACAATAACACAATCAGACAATCACACAATCACACAATCACACAATCACGATCACACAATCATGATCACACAATCACGATCACACAATCACGATCACACAATCACGATCACACAATCACGATCACACAATCACAATCACACAATCACAATTACACAAACACGATCACACAATCACGATCACACAATCACGATCACACAATCACGATCACACAATCACGATCACACAATCACGATCACACAATCACGATCACACAATCACGATCACACAATCACACAATCACACAATCACAATCACACAATCACACAGTCACAATCCCACAATCACGATCACACAATCACGATCACACAGTTACGATCACACAATCACGATCACACAATCACAGCCACACAATCACAATCACACAGTCACAATCACAATCACGATCACACAAACACGATCACACAATCACGATCACACAATCTCGACCACACATTCACGATCACACAAACACGATCACACAATCACTATCACACAATCACTATCACACAATCACGATCACACAATTACGATCACACAATCACAATCACGCAGTCACACTATCACAATCACAATCACAATCACAATCACAATCACACAATCACACAATCGCAATCCCACAATCACAATCACACAATCACAGTCACACAATCACAATCACACAATCACACAGTCACAATCCCACAATCACGATCACACAATCACGATCGCACAGTCACGATCACACGATCACGATCACACAATCACAATCACACAATCACAATCACACAATCACAAGCACACAGTCGCGATCACTCGATCACGATCACACGATCACGATCACACAATCACAATCACACAATCAAGGTCACACAATGACAATCGCACAATCACCATCACACAATCACCATCACTCAATCACAATCACACAATCGCAAACACACAGTCGCGATCACACGATCACGATCGCACGACCACGATCACACGATCACGATCACACAATCACAATCACACAATCAAGGTCACACAATGACGATCACACCATCGCCATCACACAATCGCGACCACACAATCACGATCACACAATCACGATCACACAATCACGTTCACACAATCACAAGCACACAGTCGCGATCACTCGATCACGATCACACGATCACGATCACACAATCACAATCACACAATCAAGGTCACACAATGACGATCACACCATCACCATCACACAATCACGACCACACAATCACGATCACACAATTACAATCACACAATCACAATATCACAATCGCAATCACACAATCACAATATCACAATCAGACAATCGCACAATCACACAATCACACAATCACGATCACACTATCACGATCACACAATCACGATCACACAATCGCGTTCACACAATCAAGGTCACACAATGACGATCACACAATCACCATCACACAATCACGATCACACAATCACAATCACACAATCAAGGTCACACAATGACGATCACACAATCACCATCACACAATCACGATCACACAATCACAATCACACAATCACGATCACACAATCACGATCACACAATCACGATCACACAATCACGATCACACAATCACGATCACACAATCACGATCACACAATCACCATAACACAACCACCATCACACAATCACAATCACACAATCAAGGTCACAAAATGACGATCACACAATCACAATCACGCAGTCGCACTATCACAATCACAATCACAATCACAATCACAATCACACAATCACACAATCACAATCCCACAATCACAATCACACAATCACAGTCACACAATCATAATCACACAATCACACAGTCACAATCCCACAATCACGATCACACAATCACGATCGCACAGTCACGATCACACGATCACGATCACACAATCACAATCACACAATCACCATCACACAATCACGATCACACAGTCACCATCACGCAATCACCATCACACAATCACGATCACACAATCAAGGTCACACAATGACGATCACACAATCACCATCACACAATCACGATTACACAATCACAATCACACAATCACGATCACACAATCACGATCACACAATCACAATCACGCAATCACGATCACACAATCACGACTACACAATCACGATCACACAATCACGATCACACAATCACAAACACACAGTCGCGATCACACTATCACGATCACACAATCACAGTCACACAATCACAATCACACAATCACAATCACACAATCACAATCACAATCACGATCACACAGTCACGAACACACCATCACGATCACACAATCAAGGTCACACAATGACGATCACACAATCACCATCACACAATCACGATCACTGAATCACAATCACACAATCACAAACACACAATCGCGATCACACGATCACGATCGCACGACCACGATCACACGATCACGATCACACAATCACAATCACACAATCAAGGTCACACAATGACGATCACACCATCACGATCACACAATCACGTTCACACAATCACAAGCACACAGTCGCGATCACTCGATCACGATCACACGATCACGATCACACAATCACAATCACACAATCAAGGTCACACAATGACGATCACACAATCACCATCACACAATCACGACCACTCAATCACGATCACACAATCACGATCACACAATCACCATCACACAACCACCATCACACAATCACAATCACACAATCAAGGTCACAAAATGACGATCACACAATCACCATCACACAATCACGACCACTCAATCACGATCACACAATCACGATCACACAATCACGATCACACAATCACGATCACACAATCACGTTCACACAATCACAAACACAGAGTCGCGATCACACGATCACGATCACACAACCACGATCACACAGTCACGATCACACAATCACGATCACACAGTCACGATCACACAATCACAATCACGCAATCACGATCACACAATCACGACTACACAATCACGATCACACAATCACGATCACACAATCACAAACACACAGTCGCGATCACACTATCACGATCACACAATCACAGTCACACAATCACGATCACACAATCACGATCACACAATCACGATCACACAATCACGATCACACAATCACGATCACACAATCACGATCACACAATCACGATCACACAATCACAATCACACAATCACAATCACACAATCACAATCACACAATCAAGGCCACACAATGACGATCACACAATCACCATCACACAATCTCGACCACACAATCACGATCACACAATCACGATCACACAATCACGATCACATAATCACAATCACGCAATCACGATCACACAATCACGACCACACAATCACGATCACACAATCACGATCACACAATCACAAACACACAGTCGCGATCACACTATCACGATCACACAATCACAGTCACACAATCACAATCACACAATCACAATCACAATCACGATCACACAGTCACGAACACACCATCACGATCATACAATCAAGGTCACACAATGACGATCACACAATCACCATCACACAATCACGATCAGTCAATCACAATCACACAATCACAAACACACAGTCGCGATCACACGATCACGATCGCACGACCACGATCACACGATCACGATCACACAATCACAATCACACAATCAAGGTCACACAATGACGATCACACCATCACCATCACACAATCACGACCACACAATCACGATCACACAATCACGATCACACAATCACGTTCACACAATCACAAACACACAGTCGCGATCACACGATCACGATCACACGATCACGATCACACAATCACAATCACACAATCGTTATCACACAATCACGATCACACAATCACGATCACACAATCACGATCACACAATCACGATCACACAATCACACAATCACACAATCACAATCACACAATCACACAGTCACAATCCCACAATCACGATCACACAATCACGATCACACAGTTACGATCACACAATCACGATCACACAATCACGATCACACAATCACAGTCACACAATCACAATCACACAATCACGATCACACAATCACCATCACACAATCACCATCAGACAATCACGATCACACAATCAAGGTCACATAATGACGATCACACAATCACCATCACACAATCACGCTTACACAATCACAATCACAAAATCACGATCACACAATCACGATCACACAATCACAATCACGCAATCACGATCACACAATCACGACCACACAATCACGATCACACAATCACGATCACACAATCACAAACACACAGTCGCGATCACACTATCACGATCACACAATCACAGTCACACAATCACAATCACACAATCACAATCACAATCACGATCACACAGTCACGAACACACCATCACGATCATACAATCAAGGTCACACAATGACGATCACACAATCACCATCACACAATCACGATCAGTCAATCACAATCACACAATCACAAACACACAGTCGCGATCACACGATCACGATCGCACGACCACGATCACACGATCACGATCACACAATCACAATCACACAATCAAGGTCACACAATGACGATCACACCATCACCATCACACAATCACGACCACACAATCACGATCACACAATCACGATCACACAATCACGTTCACACAATCACAAACACACAGTCGCGATCAGTCGATCACGATCACACGATCACGATCACACAATCACAATCACACAATCAAGGTCACACAATGACGATCACACCATCACCATCACACAATCACGACCACACAATCACGATCACACAATTACAATCACACAATCACAATATCACAATCGCAATCACACAATCACAATATCACAATCAGACAATCACACAATCACACAATCACACAATCACGATCACACTATCACGATCACACAATCACGATCACACAATCACGTTCACACAATCACAAACACACAGTCGCGATCACTCGATCACGATCACACGATCACGATCACACAATCACAATCACACAATCAAGGTCACACAATGACGATCACACCATCACCATCACACAATCACGACCACACCATCACGATCACACAATCACAATCACACAATCACAATATCACAATCGCAATCACACAATCACAATATCACAATCAGACAACCACACAATCACACAATCACACAATCACGATCACACTATCACGATCACACAATCACGATCACACAATCACGATCACACAATCACGATCACACAATCACCATCACACAATCACCATCGCACAATCACAATCACACAATCAAGGTCACACAATGACGATCACACAGTCACCATCACACAATCACGACCACTCAATCACGATCGCACAATCACGATCACACAATCACGATCACACAATCACGTTCACACAATCACAAACACAGAGTCGCGATCACACGATCACGATCACACAACCACGACCACACAGTCACGATCACACAATCACGATCACACAATCACGATCACACAATCAGAGTCACACAATCACAATCACACAACCACAATCACACAATCACACAGTCACAATCCCACAATCACGACCACACAGTCGCGATCACACAATCACAATCATACAATCACAATCACACAATCACATTAACACAATCAGACAATCACACAGTCACACAATCACGATCACACAATCACGATCACACAATCACGATCACACAATCACGATCACACAATCACGATCACACAATCACGATCACACAATCACGATCACACAATCACAATCACACAATCACAATCACACAATCAAAATCACACAATCACAATCACACAATCAAGGCCACACAATGACGATCACACAATCACCATCACACAATCTCGACCACACAATCACGATCACACAATCACGATCACACAATCACGTTCACACAATCGCAAACACACAGTCGCGATCACTCGATCACGATCACACAATCACGATCACACAATCACGATCACTCAATCACAATCACACAATCACAAACACACAGTCGCGATCACACGATCACGATCACACGATCACGATCACACAATCACAATCACACAATCATTATCAGACAATCACGATCACACAATCACGATCACACAATCACAATCACACAATCACAATCACACAATCAAGGTCACACAATGACGATCACACAATCACCATCACACAATCACGATCACACAATCACAATCACACAATCACGATCACACAATCACGATCACACAATCACGATCACACAAACACGATCACACGATCACAATCACACAATCACAAACACACAGTCGCGATCACACGATCACGACCACACGATCACGATCACACGATCGCGATCACACGATCGCGATAACACGATCACGATCACACGATCACGATCACACAATCACAATCACACAATCAAGGCCACACAATGACGATCACACAATCACCATCACACAATCTCGACCACACAATCACGATCACACAATCACGATCACACAATCACGTTCACACAATCACAAACACACAGTCGCGATCACTCGATCACGATCACACAATCACGATCACACAATCACCATCACACAATCACGATTACACAATCACAATCACACAATCACGATCACACAATCACGATCACACAATCACAATCACGCAATCACGATCACACAATCACGACCACACAATCACGATCACACAATCACGATCACACAATCACAAACACACAGTCGCGATCACACTATCACGATCACACAATCACAGTCACACAATCACAATCACACAATCACAATCACAATCACGATCACACAGTCACGAACACACCATCACGATCACACAATCAAGGTCACACAATGACGATCACACAATCACCATCACACAATCACGATCACTCAATCACAATCACACAATCACAAACACACAGTCGCGATCACACAATCACGATCGCACGACCACGATCACACGATCACGATCACACAATCACAATCACACAATCAAGGCCACACAATGACGATCACACAATCACCATCACACAATCTCGACCACACAATCACGATCACACAATCACGATCACACAATCACGTTCACACAATCACAAACACACAGTCGCGATCACTCGATCACGATCACACAATCACGATCACACAGTCACGATCACACAATCACAATCGCACAATCACGATCACACAATCACGATCACACAATCACGATCACACAATCACGATCACACAATCACCATCACACAATCACGATCACACAATCACGATCACACAATCACCATCACACAATCACAATCACACAATCAAGGTCACACAATGACGATCACACCATCACCATCACACAATCACGACCACACAATCACGACCACACAATCACGACCACACAATCACGATCACACAATCACGATCACACAATCACGTTCACACAATCACAAACACACAGTCGCGATCACTCGATCACGATCACACGATCACGATCACACAATCACGATCACACAATCACGATCACACAATCACGATCACACAATCACGATCACACAATCACCATCACACAATCACGATCACACAATCACGATCACACAATCACCATCACACAATCACAATCACACAATCAAGGTCACACAATGACGATCACACCATCACCATCACACAATCACGACCACACAATCACGATCACACAATCACGATCACACAATCACGATCACACAATCACAATATCACAATCGCAATCACACAATCACAATATCACAATCAGACAATCACACAATCACACAATCACACAATCACGATCACACTATCACGATCACACTATCACGATCACACAATCACAGTCACACAATCACAATCACACAATCACAATCACAATCACGATCACACAGTCATGATCACACCATCACGATCACACGATGACGATCACACAATCACAATCACACAATCGTTATCACACAATCACGATCTCACAATCACCATCCCACAATCACCATCACACAATCACCATCACACAATCACCATCACACAATCACGATCACACAATCACGTTCACACAATCACAAACACAGAGTCGCGATCACACGATCACGATCACACAACCACGACCACACAGTCACGATCACACAATCACGATCACACAGTCACGATCACACAATCAGAGTCACACAATCACAATCACACAACCACAATCACACAATCACACAGTCACAATCCAACAATCACGACCACACAGTCGCGATCACACAATCACAATCATACAATCACAATCACACAATCACATTAACACAATCAGACAATCACACAGTCACACAATCACGATCACACAATCACGATCACACAATCACGATCACACAATCACGATCACACAATCACGATCACACAATCACGATCACACAATCACAATCACACAATCACAATCACACAATCAAGGTCACACAATGACGATCACAATCACGATCACACAAACACGATCACACAATCACGATCACACAATCTCGACCACACAATCACGATCACACAAACACGATCACACAATCACTATCACACAATCACTATCACACAATCACGATCACACAATTTCGATCGCACAATCACAATCACGCAGTCACACTATCACAATCACAATCACAATCACACAATCACACAATCACAATCCCACAATCACAATCACACAATCACAGTCACACAATCACAGTCACACAATCACACAGTCACAATCCCACAATCACGATCACACAATCACGATCGCACAGTCACGATCACACGATCACGATCACACAATCACAATCACACAATCACAATCACACAATCACGATCACACAGTCACCATCACACAATCACCATCACACAATCACGATCACACAATCAAGGCCACACAATGACGATCACACAATCACCATCACACAATCTCGACCACACAATCACGATCACACAATCACGATCACACAATCACGATCACACAATCACGTTCACACAATCACAAACACACAGTCGCGATCACTCGATCACGATCACACGATCACGATCGCACAATCACAATCACACAATCAAGGTCACACAATGACGATCACACCATCACAATCACACAATCACGACCACACAATCACGATCACACAATCACAATCACACAATCACAATATCACAATCGCAATCACACAATCACAATATCACAATCAGACAATCACACAATCACACAATCACACAATCACACAATCACGATCACACTACCACGATCACACAATCACGATCACACAATCACGATCACACAATCACGATCACACAATCACGATCACACAATCACGATCACACAATCACCATCACACAATCACCATCACTCAATCACCATCACACAATCACAATCACACAATCAAGGTCACACAATGACGATCGCACAATCACCATCACACAATCACGACCACTCAATCACGATCACACAATCACGATCACACAATCACGATCACACAATCACGTTCACACAATCACAAACACAGAGTCGCGATCACACGATCACGATCACACAACCACGATCACACAGACACGATCACACAATCACGATCACACAGTCACGATCACACAATCAGAGTCACACAATCACAATCACACCACCACAATCACACAATCACACAGTCACAATCCCACAATCACGATCACACAATCACGATCACACAGTCACGATCACACAATCACGATCACACAATCACAGTCACACAATCACAATCACACAGTCACAATCACAATCACGATCACACAAACACGATCACACAATCACGATCACACAATCTCGACCACACAATCACGATCACACAAACACGATCACACAATCACTATCACACAATCACGATCACACAATTACGATCACACAATCACAATCACGCAGTCACAATCACACAATCAAAATCACACAATCACAATCCTACAATCACAATCCCACTATCACAATCACACAACCACAATCGCACAATCACAATCCTACAATCACAATCCCACAATCACAATCACACAACCACAATCGCACAATCACGCAGTCACAATCCCACAATCACGATCACACAATCACGATCACACAATCACAATCACACAATCACAATCACACAATCACGCTGTCACAATCCCACAATCACGATCACACAATCACGATCACACAGTCACGATCACACGATCACGATCACACAAAAACAATGACACAATCACAATCACACAATCACGAGCACACGATCACGATCACACAATCACCATCACACAATCACGATCACACAATCACGATCACACAATCACGATCACACTATCACGATCACACAATCACAGTCACACAATCACTATCACACAATCACAATCACAATCACGATCACACAGTCACGATCACACAATCAGAGTCACACAATCACAATCACACAACCACAATCACACAATCACACAGTCACAATCCCACAATCACGATCACACAATCACGACCACACAGTCACGATCACACAATCACAATCACACAATCACAATCACACAATCACAATCACACAATCACAATAACACAATCAGACAATCACACAGTCACACAATCACGATCACACAATCACGATCACACAATCACGATCACACAATCACGATCACACAATAACGATCACACAGTCGCGATCACACAATCACGATGACACAATCACGATCACACAATCACAATCACACAATCACAATCACACAATCAAAATCACACAATCACAATCACACAATCAAGGTCACACAATGACGATCACACAATCACCATCACACAATCACGATCACACAATCACAATCACACAATCACGATCACACAATCACGATCACTCAATCACAATCACACAATCACAAACACACAGTCGCGATCACACGATCACGATCACACGATCACGATCACACGATCACGATCACACAATTACGATCACACAATCACAATCACGCAGTCACACTATCGCAATCACAATCACAATCACAATCACAATCACAATCACACAATCACACAATCACAATCCCACAATCACAATCACACAACCACAGTCACACAATCACAATCACACAATCACACAGTCACAATCCCACAATCACGATCACACAATGACGATCGCACAGTCACGATCACACGATCACGATCACACAATCACAATCACACAATCACAATCACACAATCACGATCACACAGTCACCATCACACAATCACCATCACACAATCACGATCACACAATCAAGGTCACACAATGACAATCACACAATCACCATCACACAATCACGATTACACAATCACAATCACACAATCACGACCGCACAATCACGATCACACAATCACAATCACACAATCAAGGTCACACAATGACGATCATACCATCACCATCACACAATCACGACCACACAATCACAATCACACAATCACGCTGTCACAATCCCACAATCACGATCACACAATCACGATCACACAGTCACGATCACACGATCACGATCACACAAAAACAACGACAAAATCACAATCACACAATCACGAGCACACAATCACGATCACACAATCACCATCACACAATCACGATCACACAATCACGATCACACAATCACGATCACACTATCACGATCACACAATCACAGTCACACAATCACTATCACACAATCACAATCACAATCACGATCACACAGTCACGATCACACAATCAGAGTCACACAATCACAATCACACAACCACAATCACACAATCACGCAGTCACAATCCCACAATCACGATCACACAATCACGACCACACAGTCACGATCACACAATCACAATCACACAATCACAATCACACAATCACAATCACACAATCACAATCACACAATCACAATAACACAATCAGACAATCACACAGTCACACAATCACGATCACACAATCACGATCACACAATCACGATCACACAATCACGATCACACAATCACGATCACAAAGTCGCGATCACACAATCAGGATGACACAATCACGATCACACAATCACAATCACACAATCACAATCACACAATCAAAATCACACAATCACAATCACACAATCAAGGTCACACAATGACGATCACACAATCACCATCACACAATCACCATCACATAATCACGATCACACAATCACGATCACACAATCACCATCACACAATCACGATCACACAATCACGATCACACAATCACGATCACACAATCACGATCACACAATCACGATCACACAATCACGACCACACAGTCACGATCACACAATCACAATCACACAATCACAATCACACAATCACAATCACACAATCACAATCACACAATCACAATAACACAATCAGACAATCACACAGTCACACAATCACGATCACACAATCACGATCACACAATCACGATCACACAATCACGATCACACAGTCGCGATCACACAGTCGCGATCACACAATCAGGATGACACAATCACGATCACACAATCACAATCACACAATCACAATCACACAATCAAAATCACACAATCACAATCACACAATCAAGGTCACACAATGACGATCACACAATCACGATCACTCAATCACAATCACACAATCACAAACACACAGTCGCGATCACACGATCACGATCACACGATCACGATCACACGATCACGATCACACGATCACGATCACACGATCACGATCACACAATCACAATCACAAAATCAAGGCCACACAATGACGATCACACAATCACCATCACACAATCTCGACCACACAATCACGATCACACAATCACGATCACACAATCACGTTCACACAATAACAAACACACAGTCGCGATCACTCGATCACGATCACACAATCACGATCACACAGTCACGATCACACAATCACAATCACACAATCACGATCACACAATCACGATCACATAATCACGATCACACAATCACGATCACACAATCACCATCACACAATCACGATCACATAATCACGATCACACAATCACGATCACACAATCACCATCACACAATCACGATCACACAATCACGATCACACAATCACAATCACACAATCACAATCACACAATCACAATAACACAATCAGACAATCACACAGTCACACAATCACGATCACACAATCACGATCACACAATCACGATCACACAATCACGATCACACAATCACAATCACACAATCACAGTCGCACAATCACAATCACACAATCACAATCACACAATCACAATCACACAATCACAATCACACAATCACAATCACACAATCACAATCACACAAACACAATCACACAATCACAATCACACAATCGCAATCACACAATCACAATTACACAAACACGATCACACAATCACGATCACACAATCACTATCACACAATCACACAATCACACAATCACGATCACACAATCACAATCACGCAGTCACACTATCACAATCACAATCACAATCACAATCACAATCACAATCACACAATCACACAATCACAATCCCACAATCACAATCACACAATCACAGTCACACAATCACAATCACACAATCACAATCACACAATCACAGTCACACAATCACAGTCACACAATCACAATCACACAATCACAATTACACAAACACGATCACACAATCACGATCACACAATCACGATCACATAATCACTATCACACAATCACACAATCACACAATCACACAATCACAATCACACAATCACACAGTCACAATCCCACAATCACGATCACACAATCACAATCACACAATCACAATCACACAATCACGATCACACAATCACAATCACGCAGTCACACAGTCACAATCCCACAATCACGATCACACAATCACGATCGCACAGTCGCGATCACACGATCACGATCACACAATTACAATCACACAATCACAATCACACAATCACAATCACACAATCACAATCACACAATCACGATCACACAATCACCATCACACACTCACCACCACACAATCACGATCACACAATCACGATCACACAATCACGATCACACTATCACGATCACACAATCACAGTCACACAATCACAATCACACAATCACAATCACAATCATGATCACACAGTCACGATCACACGATCACGATCACACGATCACGATCACACAATCACGATCACACAATCACGATCACACAATCGCTATCACACAATCACAATCACACAATCACGATCACACAATCACCATCACACAATCACCATCACACAATCACGATCACACAATCACGATCACACAATCACGATCAGACTATCACGATCACACAATCACAGTCACACAATCACAATCACACAATCACAATCACAATCACGATCACACTGTCACGACCACACGATCACGATCACACGATCATGATCACACAATCACAATCACACAATCACGATCACACAATCACGACCACACAATCACGATCACACAATCACAAACACACAATCACAATCTCACAATCACAATCACACAATCACAATCACACAATCAAAATCACACAATCACAATCCTACAATCACAATCCCACAATCACAATCACACAACCACAATCACGCAGTCACGATCCCACAATCACGATCACACAATCACGATCACACAATCACAATCACACGATCACGATCACACAATCACGATCACTCAATCACAATCACACAATCACAAACACACAGTCGCGATCACACAGTCACGATCACACGATCACGATCACACGATCACGATCACACGATCACGATCACACGATCACGATCACACAATCACAATCACACAATCAAGGCCACACAATGACGATCACACAATCACCATCACACAATCTCGACCACACAATCACGATCACACAATCACGATCACACAATCACGTTCACACAATAACAAACACACAGTCGCGATCACTCGATCACGATCACACAATCACGATCACACAGTCACGATCACACAATCACAATCACACAATCACGATCACACAATCACGATCACATAATCACGATCACACAATCACGATCACACAATCACCATCACACAATCACGATCACACAATCACAATCACACAATCACGATCACACAATCACCATCACACAATCACGATCACACAATCACGATCACACAATCACAATCACACAATCACAATCACACAATCACACAATCACAATCACACAATCACAATCGCACAATCACAATCACACAATCACAATCACACAATCACAATCACACAATCACAATCACACAATCACAATCACACAATCACAATCGCACAATCACAATCACACAATCACAATCACACAATCACAATCACACAATCACAATCACACAATCACAATTACACAAACACGATCACACAATCACGATCACACAATCACGATCACACAATCACTATCACACAATCACACAATCACACAATCACGATCACACAATCACAATCACGCAGTCACACTATCACAATCACAATCACAATCACAATCACAATCACAATCACAATCACAATCACACAATCACACAATCACAATCCCACAATCACAATCACACAATCACAGTCACACAATCACAATCACACAATCACAATCACACAATCACAGTCACACAATCACAGTCACACAATCACAATCACACAATCACAATTACACAAACACGATCACACAATCACGATCACACAATCACGATCACACAATCACGATCACACAATCACAATCACACAATCACAGTCGCACAATCACAATCACACAATCACAATCACACAATCACAATCACACAATCACAATCACACAATCACAATCACACAAACACAATCACACAATCACAATCACACAATCGCAATCACACAATCACAATTACACAAACACGATCACACAATCACGATCACACAATCACTATCACACAATCACACAATCACACAATCACGATCACACAATCACAATCACGCAGTCACACTATCACAATCACAATCACAATCACAATCACAATCACAATCACACAATCACACAATCACAATCCCACAATCACAATCACACAATCACAGTCACACAATCACAATCACACAATCACAATCACACAATCACAGTCACACAATCACAGTCACACAATCACAATCACACAATCACAATTACACAAACACGATCACACAATCACGATCACACAATCACGATCACATAATCACTATCACACAATCACACAATCACACAATCACACAATCACAATCACACAATCACACAGTCACAATCCCACAATCACGATCACACAATCACAATCACACAATCACAATCACACAATCACGATCACACAATCACAATCACGCAGTCACACAGTCACAATCCCACAATCACGATCACACAATCACGATCGCACAGTCGCGATCACACGATCACGATCACACAATTACAATCACACAATCACAATCACACAATCACAATCACACAATCACAATCACACAATCACGATCACACAATCACCATCACACACTCACCACCACACAATCACGATCACACAATCACGATCACACAATCACGATCACACTATCACGATCACACAATCACAGTCACACAATCACAATCACACAATCACAATCACAATCACGATCACACAGTCACGATCACACGATCACGATCACACGATCACGATCACACAATCACGATCACACAATCACGATCACACAATCGCTATCACACAATCACAATCACACAATCACGATCACACAATCACCATCACACAATCACCATCACACAATCACGATCACACAATCACGATCACACAATCACGATCAGACTATCACGATCACACAATCACAGTCACACAATCACAATCACACAATCACAATCACAATCACGATCACACAGTCACGACCACACGATCACAATCACACAATCACAATCACACAATCACAATCACACAATCACGATCACACAATCACCATCACACACTCACCACCACACAATCACGATCACACAATCACGATCACACAATCACGATCACACTATCACGATCACACAATCACAGTCACACAATCACAATCACACAATCACAATCACAATCACGATCACACAGTCACGATCACACGATCACGATCACACGATCACGATCACACAATCACGATCACACAATCACGATCACACAATCGCTATCACACAATCACAATCACACAATCACGATCACACAATCACCATCACACAATCACCATCACACAATCACGATCACACAATCACGATCACACAATCACGATCAGACTATCACGATCACACAATCACAGTCACACAATCACAATCACACAATCACAATCACAATCACGATCACACAGTCACGACCACACGATCACGATCACACGATCATGATCACACAATCACAATCACACAATCACGATCACACAATCACGACCACACAATCACGATCACACAATCACAAACACACAATCACAATCTCACAATCACAATCACACAATCACAATCACACAATCAAAATCACACAATCACAATCCTACAATCACAATCCCACAATCACAATCACACAACCACAATCGCACAATCACGCAGTCACGATCCCACAATCACGATCACACAATCACGATCACACAATCACAATCACACGATCACGATCACACAATCACGATCACTCAATCACAATCACACAATCACAAACACACAGTCGCGATCACACAGTCACGATCACACGATCACGATCACACGATCACGATCACACGATCACGATCACACAATCACAATCACACAATCAAGGCCACACAATGACGATCACACAATCACCATCACACAATCTCGACCACACAATCACGATCACACAATCACGATCACACAATCACGTTCACACAATAACAAACACACAGTCGCGATCACTCGATCACGATCACACAATCACGATCACACAGTCACGATCACACAATCACAATCACACAATCACGATCACACAATCACGATCACATAATCACGATCACACAATCACGATCACACAATCACCATCACACAATCACGATCACACAATCACAATCACACAATCACGATCACACAATCACCATCACACAATCACGATCACACAATCACGATCACACAATCACAATCACACAATCACAATCACACAATCACAATCACACAATCACAATCGCACAATCACAATCACACAATCACAATCACACAATCACAATCACACAATCACAATCACACAATCACAATCACACAATCACAATCGCACAATCACAATCACACAATCACAATCACACAATCACAATCACACAATCACAATCACACAATCACAATTACACAAACACGATCACACAATCACGATCACACAATCACGATCACACAATCACTATCACACAATCACACAATCACACAATCACGATCACACAATCACAATCACGCAGTCACACTATCACAATCACAATCACAATCACAATCACAATCACAATCACAATCACACAATCACACAATCACAATCCCACAATCACAATCACACAATCACAGTCACACAATCACAATCACACAATCACAATCACACAATCACAGTCACACAATCACAGTCACACAATCACAATCACACAATCACAATTACACAAACACGATCACACAATCACGATCACACAATCACGATCACATAATCACTATCACACAATCCGCACACTCACACAATCACACAATCACACAATCACAATCACACAATCCCACAATCACGATCACACAATCACAATCACACAATCACAATCACACAATCACGATCACACAATCACAATCACGCAGTCACACAGTCACAATCCCACAATCACGATCACACAATCACGATCGCACAGTCACGATCGCACGATCACGATCACACAATTACAATCACACAATCACAATCACACAATCACAATCACACAATCACAATCACACAATCACGATCACACAATCACCATCACACACTCACCATCACACAATCACGATCACACAATCACGATCACACAATCACGATCACACTATCACGATCACACAATCACAGTCACACAATCACAATCACACAATCACAATCACAATCACGATCACACAGTCACGATCACACGATCACGATCACACGATCACGATCACACAATCACGATCACACAATCACGATCACACAATCGCTATCACACAATCACAATCACACAATCACGATCACACAATCACCATCACACAATCACCATCACACAATCACGATCACACAATCACGATCACACAATCACGATCACACAATCACGATCAGACTATCACGATCACACAATCACAGTCACACAATCACAATCACACAATCACAATCACAATCACGATCACACAGTCACGACCACACGATCACGATCACACGATCATGATCACACAATCACGATCACACAATCACGATCACACAATCACGGTCACACAATCACGATCACACAATCACGATCACACAATCACGATCACACAATCACGATCACACAATCACAAACACACAATCACACAATCACACAATCACACAATCACGATCACACTATCACAATCACAATCACAATCACAATCACAATCACAATCACAATCACACAATCACACAATCACAATCCCACAATCACAATCACACAATCACAGTCACACAATCACAATCACACAATCACAATCACACAATCACAGTCACACAATCACAGTCACACAATCACAATCACACAATCACAATTACACAAAGACGATCACACAATCACGATCACACAATCACGATCACATAATCACTATCACACAATCACACAATCACACAATCACACAATCACAATCACACAATCACACAGTCACAATCCCACAATCACGATCACACAATCACAATCACACAATCACAATCACACAATCACGATCACACAATCACAATCACGCAGTCACACAGTCACAATCCCACAATCACGATCACACAATCACGATCACACAATCACGATCACACAATCACAAACACACAATCACACAATCACACAATCACCATCACACAATCACCATCACACACTCACCATCACACAATCACGATCACACAATCACGATCACACAATCACGATCACACTATCACGATCACACAATCACAGTCACACAATCACAATCACACAATCACAATCACAATCACGATCACACAGTCACGATCACACGATCACGATCACACGATCACGATCACACAATCACGATCACACAATCGCTATCACACAATCACAATCACACAATCACGATCACACAATCACCATCACACAATCACCATCACACAATCACGATCACACAATCACGATCACACAATCACGATCAGACTATCACGATCACACAATCACAGTCACACAATCACAATCACACAATCACAATCACAATCACGATCACACAATCACAATCACACAATCAAGGTCACACAATGACGATCACACCATCACCATCACACAATCACGACCACACAATCACGATCACACAATCGCGATCACACAATCACGATCACAATATCGCAATCACACAGTCACACAATCACAATCACAATAACAATCACAATCACAATCACAATCACAAACATGATCACACAATCACAATCACACAGTCACACAATCACAATCACAATCACAATCACAATCACAATCACAATCACAATCACAATCACAATCACAATCACAATCACAATCACAATCACAATCACAATCACAATCACAATCACAATCACAATCACAATCACAATCACA
Organism: Megachile rotundata; assembly: GCF_050947335.1. Lineage (NCBI taxonomy): Eukaryota > Metazoa > Arthropoda > Insecta > Hymenoptera > Megachilidae > Megachile > Megachile rotundata. The sequence goes on from NC_134993.1 coordinate 2,596,539, forward strand.
ATCACAATCACAATCACAATCACAATCACACAATCACGATCAGACTATCACGATCACACAACCACGATCACACAATCACGATCACACAATCACGATCACACTATCACGATCAATCACAGTCACACAATCACAATCATACAATCACAATCACACAATCACAATCTCACAATCACAATCACACAATCACAATCACACAATCACAATCACGCAATCACAATCACACAATCACAATCACACAATCACAATCACACAATCACAATCACACAATCACAATCACACAAGCATAATCGCACAATCACAATCCCACAATCACAATCCCACAATCACAATCCCACAATCACAATCCCACAATCACACAATCACACAGTCACAATCCCACAATCACGATCACACAATCACGATCACACAATCACAATCACACAATCACACTGTCACAATCCCACAATCACGATCACACAATCACGATCACACGATCACGATCACACAATAACAATCACACAATCACAATCACACAATCACAATCACACAATCACAATCACACAATCACAATCACACAATCACAATCACACAATCACAATCACACAATCACAATCCCACAATCACAATCCCACAATCACAATCCCACAATCACAATCCCACAATCACAATCCCACAATCACACAATCACACAGTCACAATCCCACAATCACGATCACACAATCACGATCACACAATCACAATCACACAATCACAATCACACAATCACAATGACACAGTCAAAATCACACAATCACAATCACACAATCAAGGTCACACAGTGACGATCACACAATCACCATCACACAATCACGGTCACACAATCACGATCACACAATCACGATCACTCAATCACAATCACAATCACACAATCACACAATCACAAACACACAGTCGCGATCACACGATCACGATCACACGATCACGATCACACGATCACGATCACACGATCACGATCACACGATCACGATCACACAATCACAATCACACAATGAAGGCCACACAATGACGATCACACAATCACCATCACACAATCTCGACCACACAATCACGATCACACAATCACGATCACACAATCACGTTCACACAATAACAAACACACAGTCGCGATCACTCGATCACGATCACACAATCACGATCACACAGTCACGATCACACAATCACAATCACACAATCACGATCACACAATCACGATCACACAATCACGATCACACAATCACGATCACACAATCACCATCACACAATCACGATCACACAATCACGATCACACAATCACGATCACACAATCACAATCACACAATCACAATCACACAATCACAATCACACAATCACAATCACACAATCACAATCACACAATCACAATCACACAATCACAATAACACAATCACAATAACACAATCACAATCACACAATCACAATCACACAATCACAATCACACAATCACAATCACACAATCACAATCACACAATGACAATCACACAATCACAATCACACAATCACAATCACACAATCACAATCACACAATCACAATCACACAATCACAATCACACAATCACAATCACACAATCACACTGTCACAATCCCACAATCACGATCACATAATCACGATCACACAGTCACGATCACACGATCGCGATCACACAATAACAATCACACAATCACAATCACACAATCAGGAGCACACAATCACGATCACACAATCACCATCACACAATCACGATAACGCAATCGCGATCACACAATCACGATCACACTATCACGATCACACAATCACAGTCACAGAATCACAATCACACAATCACAATCACAATCACGATCACACAGTCACAATCACACAATCAGAGTCACACAATCACAATCACACAATCACAATCACACAAGCATAATCGCACAATCACAATCCCACAATCACAATCCCACAATCACAATCCCACAATCACAATCCCACAATCACACAATCACACAGTCACAATCCCACAATCACGATCACACAATCACGATCACACAATCACAATCACACAATCACACTGTCACAATCCCACAATCACGATCACACAATCACGATCACACGATCACGATCACACAATAACAATCACACAATCACAATCACACAATCACGAGCACACAATCACGATCACACAATCACCATCACACAATCACGATCACACAATCACGATCACACAATCACAATCACACAATCACGATCACACAATCACTATCACACATTCACAATCACACAATCACGACCACACAATCACGATAACACAATCACGATCACACAATCACGTTCACACAATCACAAACACACAGTCGCGATCACTCGATCACGGTCACACAATCACGATCACACAGTCAAGATCACACAATCACAATCACACAACCACAATATCACAATCGCAATCACACAATCACAATAACACAATCAGACAATCACACAATCACACAATCACGATCACACTATCACGATCACAAATCACGATAACACAATCACGATCACACAATCACGATCACACAATCACGATCTCACTATCACAATCACGCAATCACAATCACACAATCACATTGACACAATCACAATCATGCAATCACAATCACACAATCACAATCTCAAAATCACAATCACACAATCACAATCACACAATCACAATCACACAATCACAATCACACAATCACAATCACACAATCACAATCACACAATCACAATCACACAATCACAATCCCACAATCACAATCCCACAATCACAATCCCACAATCACAATCCCACAATCACACAATCACACAGTCACAATCCCACAATCACGATCACACAATCACGATCACACAATCACGATCACACAATCACAATCACACAATCACAATCACACAATCACAATGACACAGTCAAAATCACACAATCACAATCACACAATCAAGGTCACACAGTGACGATCACACAATCACCATCACACAATCACGGTCACACAATCACGATCACACAATCACGATCACTCAATCACAATCACAATCACACAATCACACAATCACAAACACACAGTCGCGATCACACGATCACGATCACACGATCACGATCACACGATCACGATCACACGATCACGATCACACGATCACGATCACACAATCACAATCACACAATCAAGGCCACACAATGACGATCACACAATCACCATCACACAATCTCGACCACACAATCACGATCACACAATCACGATCACACAATCACGTTCACACAATAACAAACACACAGTCGCGATCACTCGATCACGATCACACAATCACGATCACACAGTCACGATCACACAATCACAATCACACAATCACGATCACACAATCACGATCACACAATCACGATCACACAATCACGATCACACAATCACCATCACACAATCACGATCACACAATCACGATCACACAATCACGATCACACAATCACCATCACACAATCACGATCACACAATCACGATCACACAATCACGATCACACAATCACGATCACACAATGACAATCACACAATCAAGGTCACACAATGACGATCACACCATCACCATCACACAATCACGACCACACAATCACGATCACACAATCACGGTCACACAATCACGATCACAATATCACAATCACTCAGTCACACAATCACAATCACAATAACAATCACAATCACAATCACAATCACAATCATGATCACACAATCACAATCACACAGTCACACAATCACAATCACAATCACAATCACAATCACAATCACAATCACAATCACAATCACAATCACGATCACAATCACAATCACAATCACAATCACAAACACAATCACAATCACAATCACAATCACAATCACAATCACAATCACAATCAAAATCACAATCACGATCACACAATCACGATCACACAATCACGATCACACAATCACGATCACACAATCACGATCACATAATCACGATCACACAATCACGATCACACAATCACGATCACGCAGTCACACTATCACAATCACAATCACAATCACAATCACAATCACAATCACAATCACAATCACACAATCACACAATCACACAATCACACAATCACAATCCCACAATCACAATCACACAATCACAGTCACACAATCACAATCACACAATCACACAGTCACAATCCCACAATCACGATCACACAATCACGATCGCACAGTCACGATCACACGATCACGATCACACAATCACAATCACACAATCACAATCACACAATCACGATCACACAATCACCATCACACAATCACCATCACACAATCACGATCACACAATCAAGGTCACACAGTGACGATCACACAATCACCATCACACAATCACGATCACACAATCACAATCACACAATCACGATCACACAATCACGATCACACAATCGCAATCACACAATCACAAACACACAGTCGCGATCACACGATCACGATCACACGATCACGATCACACAATCACAATCACACAATCAAGGTCACACAATGACGATCACACCATCACCATCACACAATCACGACCACACAATCACGATCACACAATCACGATCACACAATCACGTTCACACAATCACAAACACACAGTCGCGATCACTCGATCACGATCACACAATCACGATCACACAGTCACGATCACGCAATCACAATCACACAATCACAATATCACAATCGCAATCACACAATCACAATAACACAATCACCATCACACACTCACCATCACACAATCACGATCACACAATCACGATCACCCAATCACGATCACACTATCACGATCACCCAATCACGATCACACTATCACGATCACACAATCACAGTCACACAATCACAATCACACAATCACAATCACAATCACGATCACACAGTCACGATCACACGATCACGATAACACGATCACGATCACACAATCACGATCACACAAACACGATCACACAATCACGATCACACAATCACAGTCACACAATCACGATCACACAATCACGATCACACAATCACGATCACACAATCACGATCACACTATCACGATCACACAATCACGATCACACAATCACAATCACACAATCACAAACACACAGTCGCGATCACACGATCACGATCACACGATCACGATCACACAATTACAATCACACAATCGCAATCACACAATCACAATAACACAATCAGACAATCACACAATCACACAATCACACAATCACACAACCACGATCACACTATCACGATCACACAATCACGATCACACAACCACGATCACACAATCACGATCAGACTATCACGATCACACAACCACGATCACACAATCACGATCACACAATCACGATCACACTATCACGATCAATCACAGTCACACAATCACAATCATACAATCACAATCACACAATCACAATCTCACAATCACAATCACACAATCACAATCACACAATCACAATCACACAATCACAATCCCACAATCACAATCCCACAATCACAATCCCACAATCACAATCCCACAATCACAATCCCACAATCACAATCCCACAATCACAATCCCACAATCACACAATCACAGAGTCACAATCTCACAATCACGATCACACAATCACAATCACACAATCACAATCACACAATCACGATCACACAATCACGATCACACAGTCACGATCACACAATCACACAGTCACAATCCCACAATCACGATCACACAATCACGATCGCACAGTCACGATCACACGAGCACGATCACACAATCACAATCACACAATCACAATCACACAATCACAATCACACAATCACGATCACACAATCACCATCACACAATCACACAGTCACAATCCCACAATCACGATAACACAATCACGATCGCACAGTCACGATCACACGATCACGATCACACAATCACAGTCACACAATCACAATCACACAATCACAATCACAATCACGATCACACAATCACGATCACACAATCACAATCACACAATCAAGGCCACACAATGGCGATCACACAATCACCATCACACAATCACGATCACACAATCACGATCACACAATCACGTTCACACAATAACAAACACACAGTCGCGATCACTCGATCACGATCACACAATCACGATCACACAGTCACGATCACACAATCACAATCACACAATCACGATCACACAATCACGATCACACAATCACGATCACACAATCACGATCACACAATCACCATCACACAATCACGATCACACAATCACGATCACACAATCACGATCACACAATCACCATCACACAATCACGATCACACAATCACGATCACACAATCACGATCACACAATCACGATCACACAATCACGACCACACAATCACAATCACACAATCAAGGTCACGCAATGACGATCACACCATCACCATCACACAATCACGACCACACAATCACGATCACACAATCACGGTCACAGAATCACGATCACAATATCACAATCACTCAGTCACACAATCACAATCACAATAACAATCACAATCACAATCACAATCACAATCATGATCACACAATCACAATCACACAATCACGATCACACAATCACCATCACACAATCACGATCACACAATCACGATCACACAATCACGATCACACAATCACCATCACACAATCACGATCACACAATCACGATCACACAATCACGATCACACAATCACGATCACACAATCACGATCACACAATCACGATCACACAATCACGATCACACAATCACGATCACACAATCACGATCACACAATCACGATCACACAATCACGATCACACAATCACGATCACACAATCACAATCACAATCACGATCACACAGTCACAATCACACAATCACAAACACACAGTCGCGATCACACAATCACGATCACACGATCACGATCACACAATTACAATCACACAATCGAGGTCACACAATGACGATCACACCATCACCATCACACAATCACGACCACACAATCACGATCACACAATCACGATCACACTATCACGTCCACACAATCACAAACACACAGTCGCGATCACACGATCACGATCACACAATCACGATCACACAGTCACGATCACACAATCACAATCACACAATCACAATATCACAATCGCAATCACACAATCACAATAACACAATCAGACAATCACACAATCACACAATCACACAATCACACAATCACGATCACACTATCACGATCACACTATCACGATCACACAACCACGATCACACAATCACGATCACACTATCACGATCAGACAATCACAGTCACACAATCACAATCACACAATCACAATCACAATCACGATCACACAGTCACGATCACACCATCACGATCACACGATCACGATCACACAATCACAATCACACAATCGTTATCACACAATCACGATCACACAATCACCATCCCACAATCACCATCACACAATCACCATCACACAATCACGATCACACAATCACGATCACACAATCACGATCACTCAATCACAATCACGCAATCACAATCACACAATCACAATCACATAATCACAATCATACAGTCACAATCACACAATCACAATCTCACAATCACAATCACACAATCACAATCACACAATCACAATCACACAATCACAATCACACAATCACAATCACACAATCACAATCCCACAATCACAATCCCACAATCACAATCCCACAATCACAATCCCACAATCACAATCCCACAATCACACAATCACACAGTCACAATCTCACAATCACGATCACACAATCACAATCACACAATCACAATCACACAATCACACTGTCACAATCACACAATCACGATCACACAATCACGATCACACAGTCACGATCACACAATCACACAGTCACAATACCACAATCACGATCACACAATCACGATCGCACAGTCACGATCACACGATCACGATCACACAATCACAATCACACAATCACAATCACACAATCACGATCACACAATCACCATCACACAATCACACAGTCACAATCCCACAATCACGATAACACAATCACGATCGCACAGTCACGTACACACGATCACGATCACACAATCACAGTCACACAATCACAATCACACAATCACAATCACAATCACGATCACACAATCACGATCACACAATCACAATCACACAATCAAGGCCACACAATGACGATCACACAATCACCATCACACAATCACGATCACACAATCACGATCACACAATCACGTTCACACAATAACAAACACACAGTCGCGATCACTCGATCACGATCACACAATCACGATCACACAGTCACGATCACACAATCACAATCACACAATCACGATCACACAATCACGATCACACAATCACGATCACACAATCACGATCACACAATCACCATCACACAATCACGATCACACAATCACGATCACACAATCACGATCACACAATCACCATCACACAATCACGATCACACAATCACGATCACACAATCACGATCACACAATCACGATCACACAATCACGACCACACAATCACAATCACACAATCACGATCACACAATCACGATCACACAATCACGATCACACAATCACTATCACACAATCATACAATCACACAATCACACAGTCACAATCCCACAATCACGATCACACAATCACGATCACACAATCACAATCACACAATCACGATCACACAATCACAATCACGCAGTCACACTATCACAATCACAATCACAATCACAATCACAATCACAATCACACAATCACACAATCACAATCCCACAATCACAATCACACAATCACAGTCACACAATCACAATCACACAATCACAATCACACAATCACAGTCACACAATCACAGTCACACAATCACAATCACACAATCACAATTACACAAACACGATCACACAATCACGATCACACAATCACGATCACACAATCACTATCACACAATCACACAATCACACAATCACACAATCACAATCACACAATCACACAGTCACAATCCCACAATCACGATCACACAATCACAATCACACAATCACGATCACACAATCACAATCACGCAGTCACACAGTCACAATCCCACAATCACGATCACACAATCACGATCGCACAGTCACGATCACACGATCACGATCACACAATCACAATCACACAATCACAATCACACAATCACAATCACGATCACACAATCACCATCACACACTCACCATCACACAATCACGATCACACAATCACGATCACACAATCACGATCACACAATCACGATCAGACTATCACGATCACACAATCACAGTCACACAATCACAATCACACAATCACAATCACAATCACGATCACACAGTCACGACCACACGATCACGATCACACGATCATGATCACACAATCACAATCACACAATCACGATCACACAATCACGATCACACAATCACGATCACACAATCACGATCACACAATCACGATCACACAACAACGATCACACAATCGCTATCACACAATCGCTATCACACAATCACGATCACACAATCACGATCACACAATCACGGTCACACAATCACGATCACACAATCACGATCACACAATCACAAACACACAGTCGCGATCACACGATCACGATCACACGATCACGATCACACAATCACAATCACACAATCAAGGTCACACAATGACGATCACACCATCACCATCACACAATCACGACCACACAATCACGACCACACAATCACGATCACACAATCGCGATCACACAATCACGATCACAATATCACAATCACACAGTCACACAATCACAATCACAATAACAATCACAATCACAATCACAATCACAATCATGATCACACAATCACAATCACACAGTCACACAATCACAATCACAATCACAATCACAATCACAATCACAATCACAATCACAATCACAATCACAATCACAATCACAATCACAATCACAATCACAATCACAATCACAATCACGATCACACAATCACGATCACACAATCACGATCACACAATCACGATCACACAATCACGATCACACAATCACGATCACACAATCACGATCACACAATCACGATCACGCAGTCACACTATCACAATCACAATCACAATCACAATCACAATCACAATCACAATCACAATCACAATCACACAATCACACAACCACACAATCACAATCCCACAATCACAATCACAAAATCACAGTCACACAATCACAATCACACAATCACACAGTCACAATCTCACAATCACGATCACACAATCACGATCGCACAGTCACGATCACACGATCACGATCACACAATCACAATCACACAATCACAATCACACAATCACGATCACACAATCACCATCACACAATCACCATCACACAATCACGATCACACAATCAAGGTCACACAATGACGATCACACAATCACCATCACACAATCACGACTACTCAATCACGATCACACAATCACGATCACACAATCACGATCACACAATCACGATCACACAATCACGCTCACACAATCACAAACACAGAGTCGCGATCACACGATCACGATCACACAACCACGATCACACAATCACAATCACACAATCACAATCCCACAATCACAATCCCACAATCACAATCCCACAATCACAATCCCACAATCACAATCCCACAATCACACAATCACACAGTCACAATCCCACAATCACGATCACACAATCACGATCACACAATCACAATCACACAATCACAATCACACAATCACACTGTCACAATCCCACAATCACGATCACACAATCACGATCACACGATCACGATCACACAATAACAATCACACAATCACAATCACACAATCACGAGCACACAATCACGATCACACAATCACCATCACACAATCACGATCACACAATCACGATCACACAATCACAATCACACAATCACGATCACACAATCACTATCACACAATCACAATCACACAATCACAAACACACAGTCGCGATCACACGACCACGATCACACGATCACGATCACACAATCACAATCACACAATCAAGGTCACACAATGACGATCACACCATCACCATCACACAATCACGACCACACAATCACGATCACACAATCACGATCACACAATCACGTTCACACAATCACAAACACACAGTCGCGATCACTCGATCACGATCACACAATCACGATCACACAGTCAAGATCACACAATCACAATCACACAATCACAATATCACAATCGCAATCACACAATCACAATAACACAATCAGACAATCACACAATCACACAATCACGATCACACTATCACGATCACACTATCACGATAACACAATCACGATCACACAATCGCGATCACACAATCACGAGCACACAATCACAATCACACAATCACAAACACACAGCCGCGATCACACGACCACGATCACACGATCACGATCACACAATCACAATCACACAATCAAGGTCACACAATGACGATCACACCATCACCATCACACAATCACGACCACACAATCACGATCACACAATCACAATCCCACAATCACAATCACACAATCACAGTCACACAATCACAATCACACAATCACACAGTCACAATCTCACAATCACGATCACACAATCACGATCGCACAGTCACGATCAAACGATCACGATCACACAATCACAATCACACAATCACAATCACATAATCACGATCACACAATCACGTTCACACAATCACAAACACAGAGTCGCGATCACACGATCACGATCACACAACCACGATCACACAATCACAATCACACAATCAAGGTCACACAATGACGATCACACCATCACCATCACACAATCACGACCACACAATCACGATCACACAATCACGATCCCACAATCACGTTCACACAATCACAAACACACAGTCGCGATCACTCGATCACGATCACACAATCACGATCACACAGTCACGATCACACAATCACAATCACACAATCACAATATCACAATCGCAATCACACAATCACAATAACACAATCAGACAATCACACAATCACACAATCACACAATCACACAATCACACAATCGCGATCAGACTATCACGATCACACAATCACGATCACACAATCACGATCACAGAGTCACGATCACACTATCACGATCAGACAATCACAGTCACACAATCACAATCACACAATCACAATCACAATCACGATCACACAGTCACGATCACACCATCACGATCACACGATCACGATCACACAATCACAATCACACAATCGTTATCACACAATCACGATCACACAATCACCATCCCACAATCACCATCACACAATCACCATCACACAATCACGATCACACAATCACGATCACACAATCACGATCACACAATCACAATCACGCAATCACAATCACACAATCACAATCTCACAATCACAATCACACAATCACAATCACACAATCACAATCACACAATCACAATCACACAATCACAATCACACAATCACAATCACACAATCACAATCACACAATCACAATCACACAATCACAATCACACAATCACAATCACACAATCACAATCACACAATCACAATCACACAATCACAATCACACAATCACAATCACACAATCACAATCACACAATCACAATCACACAATCACAATCACACAATCACAATCCCACAATCACACAATCACACAGTCACAATCCCACAATCACGATCACACAATCACGATCACACAATCACAATCACACAATCACAATCACACAATCACACTGTCACAATCCCACAATCACGATCACATAATCACGATCACACAGTCACGATCACACGATCGCGATCACACAATAACAATCACACAATCACAATCACACAATCACGAGCACACAATCACGATCACACAATCACCATCACACAATCACGATCACACAATCGCGATCACACAATCACGATCACACTATCACGATCACACAATCACAGTCACAGAATCACAATCACACAATCACAATCACAATCACGATCACACAGTCACAATCACACAATCAGAGTCACACAATCACAATCACAAAACCACAATCACACAATCACACAGTCACAATCCCACAATCACGATCACACTATCACGACCACACATTCACGGCCACACAATCACAATCACACAATCACAATCACACAATCACAATAACACAATCAGACAATCACACAGTCACACAATCACGATCACACAATCACGATCACACAATCACGATCACACAATCGCGAGCACACAATCACGATCACACAATCACGATCACACAATCACAATCACACTATCACAATCACACAATCAAAATCACACAATCACAATCACACAATCAAGGTCACACAATGACGATCACACAATCACCATCACACAATCACGATCACACAATCACAATCACACAATCACGATCACACAATCACGATCACACAATCACGATCACTCAATCACAATCACACAATCACAAACACACAGTTGCGATCACACGATCACGATCACACGATCACGATCACACGATCACGATCACACGATCACGATCACACAATTACAATCACACAATCAACGCCACACAATGACGATCATCACAATCACCATCACACAATCTCGACCACACAATCACGATCACACAATCACGATCACACAATCACAATCTCACAATCACAATCACACAATCACAATCACACAATCACAATCACACAATCACAATCACACAATCACAATCACACAATCACAATCACACAATCACAATCACACAATCACAATCACACAATCACAATCACACAATCACAATCACACAATCACAATCACACAATCACAATCACACAATCACAATCACACAATCACAATCACACAATCACAATCACACAATCACAATCCCACAATCACACAATCACACAGTCACAATCCCACAAGCACGATCACACAATCACGATCACACAATCACAATCACACAATCACAATCACACAATCACACTGTCACAATCCCACAATCACGATCACATAATCACGATCACACAGTCACGATCACACGATCGCGATCACACAATAACAATCACACAATCACAATCACACAATCAGGAGCACACAATCACGATCACACAATCACCATCACACAATCACGATCACGCAATCGCGATCACACAATCACGATCACACTATCACGATCACACAATCACAGTCACAGAATCACAATCACACAATCACAATCACAATCACGATCACACAGTCACAATCACACAATCAGAGTCACACAATCACAATCACACAACCACAATCACACAATCACACAGTCACAATCCCACAATCACGATCACACAATCACGACCACACATTCACGGCCACACAATCACAATCACACAATCACAATCACACAATCACAATAACACAATCAGACAATCACACAGTCACACAATCACGATCACACAATCACGATCACACAATCACGATCACACAATCACGATCACACAATCGCGAGCACACAATCACGATCACACAATCACGATCACACAATCACAATCACACTATCACAATCACACAATCAAAATCACACAATCACAATCACACAATCAAGGTCACACAATGACGATCACACAATCACCATCACACAATCACGATCACACAATCACAATCACACAATCACGATCACACAATCACGATCACTCAATCACAATCACACAATCACAAACACACAGTTGCGATCACACGATCACGATCACACGATCACGATCACACGATCACGATCACACAATCACAATCACACAATCAACGCCACACAATGACGATCATCACAATCACCATCACACAATCTCGACCACACAATCACGATCACACAATCACGATCACACAATCACGTTCACACAATCACAAACACACAGTCCCGACCACTCTATCACGATCACACAATCACGATCACACAGTCACGATCACACAATCACAATCACACAATCACAATCACACAATCAAAATCACACAACCACAATCACACAATCAAGGACACACAATGACGATCACACAATCACGATCACACTATCACGATCACACAATTACAGTCACACAATCACAATCACACAATCACAATCACAATCACGATCACACAGTCACGATCACACAATCACGATCACACGATCACGATCACACAATCACAATCACACAATCGTTATCACACAATCACGATCACACAATCACCATCACACAATCAAGGCCACAGAATGACGATCACACAATCACCATCACACAATCACAATCACACAATCACAATCACACAATCACAATCACACAATCACAATCACACAATCACAATCACACAATCACAATCACACAATCACAATCACACAATCACAATCACACAATCACAATCACACAATCACAATCACACAATCACAATCACACAATCACAATCACACAATCACAATCACACAATCACAATCACACAATCACAATCACACAATCACAATCACACAATCACAATCACACAATCACAATCACACAATCACAATCACACAATCACAATCACACAATCACAATCACACAATCACAATCACACAATCACAATCACACAATCACAATCACACAATCACAATCACACAATCACAATCACACAATCACAATCACACAATCACAATCACACAATCACAATCACACAATCACAATCACACAATCACAATCACACAATCACAATCACACAATCACAATCACACAATCACAATCACACAATCACAATCACACAATCACAATCACACAATCACAATCACACAATCACAATCACACAATCACAATAACACAATCACAATCACACAATCACAATCACACAATCACAATCACACAATCACAATCACACAATCACAATCACACAATCACAATCACACAATCACAATCACACAATCACAATCACACAATCACAATCACACAATCACAATCACACAATCACAATCACACAATCACAATCACACAATCACAATCACACAATCACAATCACACAATCACAATCACACAATCACAATCACACAATCACAATCACACAATCACAATCACACAATCACAATCACACAATCACAATCACACAATCACAATCACACAATCACAATCACACAATCACAATCACACAATCACAATCACACAATCACAATCACACAATCACAATCACACAATCACAATCACACAATCACAATCACACAATCACAATCACACAATCACAATCACACAATCACAATCACACAATCACAATCACACAATCACAATCACACAATCACAATCACACAATCACAATCACACAATCACAATCACACAATCACAATCACACAATCACAATCACACAATCACAATCACACAATCACAATCACACAATCACAATCACACAATCACAATCACACAATCACAATCACACAATCACAATCACACAATCACAATCACACAATCACAATCACACAATCACAATCACACAATCACAATCACACAATCACAATCACACAATCACAATCACACAATCACAATCACACAATCACAATCACACAATCACAATCACACAATCACAATCACACAATCACAATCACACAATCACAATCACACAATCACAATCACACAATCACAATCACACAATCACAATCACACAATCACAATCACACAATCACAATCACACAATCACAATCACACAATCACAATCACACAATCACAATCACACAATCACAATCACACAATCACAATCACACAATCACAATCACACAATCACAATCACACAATCACAATCACACAATCACAATCACACAATCACAATCACACAATCACAATCACACAATCACAATCACACAATCACAATCACACAATCACAATCACACAATCACAATCACACAATCACAATCACACAATCACAATCACACAATCACAATCACACAATCACAATCACACAATCACAATCACACAATCACAATCACACAATCACAATCACACAATCACAATCACACAATCACAATCACACAATCACAATCACACAATCACAATCACACAATCACAATCACACAATCACAATCACACAATCACAATCACACAATCACAATCACACAATCACAATCACACAATCACAATCACACAATCACAATCACACAATCACAATCACACAATCACAATCACACAATCACAATCACACAATCACAATCACACAATCACAATCACACAATCACAATCACACAATCACAATCACACAATCACAATCACACAATCACAATCACACAATCACAATCACACAATCACAATCACACAATCACAATCACACAATCACAATCACACAATCACAATCACACAATCACAATCACACAATCACAATCACACAATCACAATCACACAATCACAATCACACAATCACAATCACACAATCACAATCACACAATCACAATCACACAATCACAATCACACAATCACAATCACACAATCACAATCACACAATCACAATCACACAATCACAATCACACAATCACAATCACACAATCACAATCACACAATCACAATCACACAATCACAATCACACAATCACAATCACACAATCACAATCACACAATCACAATCACACAATCACAATCACACAATCACAATCACACAATCACAATCACACAATCACAATCACGATCTCGATCACACAATCACAATCACACAATCACACAATCACAATCCCACAATCACAATCACACAATCACAGTCACACAATCACAATCACACAATCACAATCACACAATCACAATCACACAATCACAGTCACACAATCACAGTCACACAATCACAATCACACAATCACAATTACACAAACACGATCACACAATCACGATCACACAATCACGATCACACAATCACTATCACACAATCACACAATCACACAATCACACAGTCACAATCCCACAATCACGATCACACAATCACAATCACACAATCACAATCACACAATCACGATCACACAATCACAATCACGCAGTCACACTATCACAATCACAATCACAATCACAATCACACAATCACACAATCACAATCCCACAATCACAATCACACAATCACAGTCACACAATCACAATCACACAATCACACAGTCACAATCCCACAATCACGATCACACAATCACGATCGCACAGTCACGATCACACGATCACGATCACACAATCACAATCACACAATCACAATGACACAATCACAATCACACAATCACAGTCACACAATCACAGTCACACAATCACAATCACACAATCACAATCACAATCACACAATCACACAATCACAATCCCACAATCACAATCACACAATCACAGTCACACAATCACAATCACACAATCACACAGTCACAATCCCACAATCACGATCACACAATCACGATCGCACAGTCACGATCACACGATCACGATCACACAATCACAATCACACAATCACAATCACACAATCACAATCACACAATCACAGTCACACAATCACAGTCACACAATCACAATCACACAATCACAATTACACAAACACGATCACACAATCACGATCACAGAATCACAATCACACAGTCACACAATCACAATCACAATCACAATCGCAATCACAATCACAATCACAATCACAATCACAATCACAATCACAATCACAATCACAATCACAATCACAATCACAATCACAATCACAATCACAATCACAATCACAATCACAATCACACAATCACATCGCACAATCACGATCACACAATCACGATCACACAATCACGATCACACAATCACGATCACACAATCACGATCACACAATCACGATCACACAATCACGATCACACAATCACGATCACACAATTTCGATCACACAATCACGATCACACAATCACGATCACACAATCACGATCACACAATCACGATCACACAAACACGATCACACAATCACGATCACACAATCACAGTCACACAATCACGATCACACACTCCCAATCACACAATCACAATCACACAATCACGATCACACAATCACGATCACACAATCACGATCACACAATCACGATCACACTATCACGATCACACAATCACGGTCACACAATCACGATCACACAATCACGATCACACAATCACGATCACACAATCACAATCACACAATCGTTATCACACAATCACGATCACACAATCACCATCCCACAATCACCATCACACAATCACCATCACACAATCACGATCACACAATCACGATCACACAATCGCGATCACACAATCATTATCACACAATCACACAATCACACAAACACAATCACACAATCACACAGTCACAATCCCACAATCACGATCACACAATCACAATCACACAATCACAATCACACAATCACGATCACACAATCACGATCGCACAGTCACGATCACACGATCACGATCACACAATCACAATCACACAATCACAATCACACAATCACAATCACACAATCACGATCACACAATCACCATCACACACTCACCATCACACAATCACGATCACACAATCACGATCACACAATCACGATCACACTATCACGATCACACAATCACAGTCACACAATCACAATCACACAATCACAATCACAATCACAATCACGATCACACAGTCACGACCACACGATCACGATCACACGATCATGATCACACAATCACAATCACACAATCACGAACACACAATCACGATCACACAATCACGATCACACAATCACGATCACACAACCACGATCACACAATCGCTATCACACAATCACGATCGCACAATCACGATCACACAATCACGATCACAATATCACAATAACACAGTCACACAATCACAATCACAATCACAATCACAATCACGATCACAGAATCATAATCACACACTCACACAATCACAATCACAATCACAATCGCAATCACAATCACAATCACAATCACAATCACAATCACAATCACAATCACAATCACAATCACAATCACAATCACAATCACAATCACAATCACAATCACAATCACAATCACAATCACAATCACAATCACAATCACAATCACAATCACAATCACAATCACAATCACAATCACAATCACAATCACAATGACAATCACAATCACAATCACAATCACAATCACAATCACAATCTCAATCACAATCACAATCACAATCACAATCAAAATCACAATCACAATCACACAATCACATCACACAATCACGATCACACAATCACGATCACACAATCACGATCACACAATCACGATCACACAATCACGATCACACAATCACGATCACACAATCACGATCACACAATCACGATCACACAATCACGATCACACAATCACGATCACACAAACACGATCACACAATCACGATCACACAATCACGATCACACAATCACGATCACACAATCACAGTCACACAATCACGATCACACACTCCCAACCACACAATCACAATCACACAATCACGATCACACAATCACGATCACACAATCACGATCACACAATCACGATCACACAATCACGATCACCCAATTACGATCACACTATCACGATCACACAATCACGGTCACACAATCACGATCACACAATCACGATCACACAATCACTATCACAAAATCACAATCACACAGTCACACAATCACAATCACAATCAGACAATCACAAACACACAATCACGATCACACAATCACGATCACACAATCACGATCACACAATCACAAACACACAATCGCGATCACACAATCACGATCACACTATCACGATCACACAATCACAGTCACAGAATCACAATCACACAATCACAATCACAATCACGATCACACAGTCACAATCACACAATCAGAGTCACACAATCACAATCACAAAACCACAATCACACAATCACACAGTCACAATCCCACAATCACGATCACACTATCACGACCACACATTCACGGCCACACAATCACAATCACACAATCACAATCACACAATCACAATAACACAATCAGACAATCACACAGTCACACAATCACGATCACACAATCACGATCACACAATCACGATCACACAATCGCGAGCACACAATCACGATCACACAATCACGATCACACAATCACAATCACACTATCACAATCACACAATCAAAATCACACAATCACAATCACACAATCAAGGTCACACAATGACGATCACACAATCACCATCACACAATCACGATCACACAATCACAATCACACAATCACGATCACACAATCACGATCACACAATCACGATCACTCAATCACAATCACACAATCACAAACACACAGTTGCGATCACACGATCACGATCACACGATCACGATCACACGATCACGATCACACAATTACAATCACACAATCAACGCCACACAATGACGATCATCACAATCACCATCACACAATCTCGACCACACAATCACGATCACACAATCACGATCACACAATCACAATCTCACAATCACAATCACACAATCACAATCACACAATCACAATCACACAATCACAATCACACAATCACAATCACACAATCACAATCACACAATCACAATCACACAATCACAATCACACAATCACAATCACACAATCACAATCACACAATCACAATCACACAATCACAATCACACAATCACAATCACACAATCACAATCACACAATCACAATCACACAATCACAATCACACAATCACAATCACACAATCACAATCACACAATCACAATCACACAATCACAATCACACAATCACAATCACACAATCACAATCACACAATCACAATCCCACAATCACACAATCACACAGTCACAATCCCACAAGCACGATCACACAATCACGATCACACAATCACAATCACACAATCACAATCACACAATCACACTGTCACAATCCCACAATCACGATCACATAATCACGATCACACAGTCACGATCACACGATCGCGATCACACAATAACAATCACACAATCACAATCACACAATCAGGAGCACACAATCACGATCACACAATCACCATCACACAATCACGATCACGCAATCGCGATCACACAATCACGATCACACTATCACGATCACACAATCACAGTCACAGAATCACAATCACACAATCACAATCACAATCACGATCACACAGTCACAATCACACAATCAGAGTCACACAATCACAATCACACAACCACAATCACACAATCACACAGTCACAATCCCACAATCACGATCACACAATCACGACCACACATTCACGGCCACACAATCACAATCACACAATCACAATCACACAATCACAATAACACAATCAGACAATCACACAGTCACACAATCACGATCACACAATCACGATCACACAATCACGATCACACAATCACGATCACACAATCGCGAGCACACAATCACGATCACACAATCACGATCACACAATCACAATCACACTATCACAATCACACAATCAAAATCACACAATCACAATCACACAATCAAGGTCACACAATGACGATCACACAATCACCATCACACAATCACGATCACACAATCACAATCACACAATCACGATCACACAATCACGATCACTCAATCACAATCACACAATCACAAACACACAGTTGCGATCACACGATCACGATCACACGATCACGATCACACGATCACGATCACACAATCACAATCACACAATCAACGCCACACAATGACGATCATCACAATCACCATCACACAATCTCGACCACACAATCACGATCACACAATCACGATCACACAATCACGTTCACACAATCACAAACACACAGTCCCGACCACTCTATCACGATCACACAATCACGATCACACAGACACGATCACACAATCACAATCACACAATCACAATCACACAATCAAAATCACACAACCACAATCACACAATCAAGGACACACAATGACGATCACACAATCACGATCACACTATCACGATCACACAATCACAGTCACACAATCACAATCACACAATCACAATCACAATCACGATCACACAGTCACGATCACACAATCACGATCACACGATCACGATCACACAATCACAATCACACAATCGTTATCACACAATCACGATCACACAATCACCATCACACAATCAAGGCCACACAATGACGATCACACAATCACCATCACACAATCACAATCACACAATCACAATCACACAATCACAATCACACAATCACAATCACACAATCACAATCACACAATCACAATCACACAATCACAATCACACAATCACAATCACACAATCACAATCACACAATCACAATCACACAATCACAATCACACAATCACAATCACACAATCACAATCACACAATCACAATCACACAATCACAATCACACAATCACAATCACACAATCACAATCACACAATCACAATCACACAATCACAATCACACAATCACAATCACACAATCACAATCACACAATCACAATCACACAATCACAATCACACAATCACAATCACACAATCACAATCACACAATCACAATCACACAATCACAATCACACAATCACAATCACACAATCACAATCACACAATCACAATCACACAATCACAATCACACAATCACAATCACACAATCACAATCACACAATCACAATCACACAATCACAATCACACAATCACAATCACACAATCACAATCACACAATCACAATCACACAATCACAATCACACAATCACAATCACACAATCACAATCACACAATCACAATCACACAATCACAATCACACAATCACAATCACACAATCACAATCACACAATCACAATCACACAATCACAATCACACAATCACAATCACACAATCACAATCACACAATCACAATCACACAATCACAATCACACAATCACAATCACACAATCACAATCACACAATCACAATCACACAATCACAATCACACAATCACAATCACACAATCACAATCACACAATCACAATCACACAATCACAATCACACAATCACAATCACACAATCACAATCACACAATCACAATCACACAATCACAATCACACAATCACAATCACACAATCACAATCACACAATCACAATCACACAATCACAATCACACAATCACAATCACACAATCACAATCACACAATCACAATCACACAATCACAATCACACAATCACAATCACACAATCACAATCACACAATCACAATCACACAATCACAATCACACAATCACAATCACACAATCACAATCACACAATCACAATCACACAATCACAATCACACAATCACAATCACACAATCACAATCACACAATCACAATCACACAATCACAATCACACAATCACAATCACACAATCACAATCACACAATCACAATCACACAATCACAATCACACAATCACAATCACACAATCACAATCACACAATCACAATCACACAATCACAATCACACAATCACAATCACACAATCACAATCACACAATCACAATCACACAATCACAATCACACAATCACAATCACACAATCACAATCACACAATCACAATCACACAATCACAATCACACAATCACAATCACACAATCACAATCACACAATCACAATCACACAATCACAATCACACAATCACAATCACACAATCACAATCACACAATCACAATCACACAATCACAATCACACAATCACAATCACACAATCACAATCACACAATCACAATCACACAATCACAATCACACAATCACAATCACACAATCACAATCACACAATCACAATCACACAATCACAATCACACAATCACAATCACACAATCACAATCACACAATCACAATCACACAATCACAATCACACAATCACAATCACACAATCACAATCACACAATCACAATCACACAATCACAATCACACAATCACAATCACACAATCACAATCACACAATCACAATCACACAATCACAATCACACAATCACAATCACACAATCACAATCACACAATCACAATCACGACAATCACAATCACACAATCACAATCACACAATCACAATCACACAATCACAATCACACAATCACAATCACACAATCACAATCACACAATCACAATCACACAATCACAATCACACAATCACAATCACACAATCACAATCACACAATCACAATCACACAATCACAATCACACAATCACAATCACACAATCACAATCACACAATCACAATCACACAATCACAATCACACAATCACAATCACACAATCACAATCACACAATCACAATCACAGAATCACAATCACACAATCACAATCACACAATCACAATCACACAATCACAATCACACAATCACAATCACACAATCACAATCACACAATCACAATCACACAATCACAATCACACAATCACAATCACACAATCACAATCACACAATCACAATCACACAATCACAATCACACAATCACAATCACACAATCACAATCACACAATCACAATCACACAATCACAATCACACAATCACAATCACACAATCACAATCACACAATCACAATCACACAATCACAATCACACAATCACAATCACACAATCACAATCACACAATCACAATCACACAATCACAATCACACAATCACAATCACACAATCACAATCACACAATCACAATCACACAATCACAATCACACAATCACAATCACACAATCACAATCACACAATCACAATCACACAATCACAATCACACAATCACAATCACACAATCACAATCACACAATCACAATCACACAATCACAATCACACAATCACAATCACACAATCACAATCACACAATCACAATCACACAATCACAATCACACAATCACAATCACACAATCACAATCACACAATCACAATCACACAATCACAATCACACAATCACAATCACACAATCACAATCACACAATCACAATCACACAATCACAATCACACAATCACAATCACACAATCACAATCACACAATCACAATCACACAATCACAATCACACAATCACAATCACACAATCACAATCACACAATCACAATCACACAATCACAATCACACAATCACAATCACACAATCACAATCACACAATCACAATCACACAATCACAATCACACAATCACAATCACACAATCACAATCACACAATCACAATCACACAATCACAATCACACAATCACAATCACACAATCACAATCACACAATCACAATCACACAATCACAATCACACAATCACAATCACACAATCACAATCACACAATCACAATCACACAATCACAATCACACAATCACAATCACACAATCACAATCACACAATCACAATCACACAATCACAATCACACAATCACAATCACACAATCACAATCACACAATCACAATCACACAATCACAATCACACAATCACAATCACACAATCACAATCACACAATCACAATCACACAATCACAATCACACAATCACAATCACACAATCACAATCACACAATCACAGTCACACAATCACAATCACACAATCACAATCACAATCACGATCACACAGTCACGATCACACAATCACGATCACACAATCACGATCACACAGTCACGATCACACAATCACGATCACACAATCACGATCACACAATCACGATCACACAATCACGATCACACAATCACAATCACACAATCACGATCACACAATCACCATCACACAATCACGATCACACAATCACGATCACACAATCACGATCACACAAACACGATCACACAATCACGATCACACAATCACAATCACACAATCACAAACACACAGTCGCGATCACACGATCACGCTCACACGATCACGATCACACGATCACGATCACACGATCACGATCACACGATCACGATCACACGATCACGATCACACGATCACGATCACACGATCACGATCACACAATCAAGGCCACACAATGACGATCACACAATCACCATCACACAATCTCGACCACACAATCACGATCACACAATCACGATCACACAATCACGTTCACACAATAACAAACACACAGTCGCGATCACTCGATCACGATCACACAATCACGATCACACAGTCACGATCACACAATCACAATCACACAATCACAATCACACAATCAAAATCACACAACCACAATCACACAATCAAGGACACACAATGACAATCACACAATCACGATCACACTATCACGATCACACAATCACAGTCACACAATCACAATCACACAATCACAATCACAATCACGATCACACAGTCACGATCACACAATCACGATCACACGATCACGATCACACAATCACAATCACACAATCGTTATCACACAATCACGATCACACAATCACCATCACACAATTAAGGCCACACAATGACGATCACACAATCACCATCACACAATCACAATCACACAATCACAATCACACAATCACAATCACACAATCACAATCACACAATCACAATCACACAATCACAATCACACAATCACAATCACACAATCACAATCACACAATCACAATCACACAATCACAATCACACAATCACAATCACACAATCACAATCACACAATCACAATCACACAATCACAGTCACACAATCACAGTCACACAATCACAATCACACAATCACAATTACACAAACACGATCACACAATCACGATCACACAATCACGATCACACAATCACTATCACACAATCACACAATCACACAATCACACAGTCACAATCCCACAATCACGATCACACAATCACAATCACACAATCACAATCACACAATCACGATCACACAATCACAATCACGCAGTCACACTATCACAATCACAATCACAATCACAATCACACAATCACACAATCACAATCCCACAATCACAATCACACAATCACAGTCACACAATCACAATCACACAATCACACAGTCACAATCCCACAATCACGATCACACAATCACGATCGCACAGTCACGATCACACGATCACGATCACACAATCACAATCACACAATCACAATGACACAATCACAATCACACAATCACAGTCACACAATCACAGTCACACAATCACAATCACACAATCACAATCACAATCACACAATCACACAATCACAATCCCACAATCACAATCACACAATCACAGTCACACAATCACAATCACACAATCACACAGTCACAATCCCACAATCACGATCACACAATCACGATCGCACAGTCACGATCACACGATCACGATCACACAATCACAATCACACAATCACAATCACACAATCACAATCACACAATCACAGTCACACAATCACAGTCACACAATCACAATCACACAATCACAATTACACAAACACGATCACACAATCACGATCACAGAATCACAATCACACAGTCACACAATCACAATCACAATCACAATCGCAATCACAATCACAATCACAATCACAATCACAATCACAATCACAATCACAATCACAATCACAATCACAATCACAATCACAATCACAATCACAATCACAATCACAATCACAATCACAATCACACAATCACATCGCACAATCACGATCACACAATCACGATCACACAATCACGATCACACAATCACGATCACACAATCACGATCACACAATCACGATCACACAATCACGATCACACAATCACGATCACACAATCACGATCACACAATTTCGATCACACAATCACGATCACACAATCACGATCACACAATCACGATCACACAATCACGATCACACAAACACGATCACACAATCACGATCACACAATCACAGTCACACAATCACGATCACACACTCCCAATCACACAATCACAATCACACAATCACGATCACACAATCACGATCACACAATCACGATCACACAATCACGATCACACTATCACGATCACACAATCACGGTCACACAATCACGATCACACAATCACGATCACACAATCACGATCACACAATCACAATCACACAATCGTTATCACACAATCACGATCACACAATCACCATCCCACAATCACCATCACACAATCACCATCACACAATCACGATCACACAATCACGATCACACATTCGCGATCACACAATCATTATCACACAATCACACAATCACACAAACACAATCACACAATCACACAGTCACAATCCCACAATCACGATCACACAATCACAATCACACAATCACAATCACACAATCACGATCACACAATCACGATCGCACAGTCACGATCACACGATCACGATCACACAATCACAATCACACAATCACAATCACACAATCACAATCACACAATCACGATCACACAATCACCATCACACACTCACCATCACACAATCACGATCACACAATCACGATCACACAATCACGATCACACTATCACGATCACACAATCACAGTCACACAATCACAATCACACAATCACAATCACAATCACAATCACGATCACACAGTCACGACCACACGATCACGATCACACGATCATGATCACACAATCACAATCACACAATCACGAACACACAATCACGATCACACAATCACGATCACACAATCACGATCACACAACCACGATCACACAATCGCTATCACACAATCACGATCGCACAATCACGATCACACAATCACGATCACAATATCACAATAACACAGTCACACAATCACAATCACAATCACAATCACAATCACGATCACAGAATCATAATCACACACTCACACAATCACAATCACAATCACAATCGCAATCACAATCACAATCACAATCACAATCACAATCACAATCACAATCACAATCACAATCACAATCTCAATCACAATCACAATCACAATCACAATCAAAATCACAATCACAATCACACAATCACATCACACAATCACGATCACACAATCACGATCACACAATCACGATCACACAATCACGATCACACAATCACGATCACACAATCACGATCACACAATCACGATCACACAATCACGATCACACAATCACGATCACACAATCACGATCACACAAACACGATCACACAATCACGATCACACAATCACGATCACACAATCACGATCACACAATCACAGTCACACAATCACGATCACACACTCCCAACCACACAATCACAATCACACAATCACGATCACACAATCACGATCACACAATCACGATCACACAATCACGATCACACAATCACGATCACACAATTACGATCACACTATCACGATCACACAATCACGGTCACACAATCACGATCACACAATCACGATCACACAATCACTATCACAAAATCACAATCACACAGTCACACAATCACAATCACAATCAGACAATCACAAACACACAATCACGATCACACAATCACGATCACACAATCACGATCACACAATCACAAACACACAGTCGCGATCACACGATCACGATCACACAATGACAATCCCACAATCAAGGCCACACAATGACGATCACACAATCACCATCACACAATCTCGACCACACAATCACGATCACACAATCACGATCACACAATCACGTTCACACAATAACAAACACACAGTCGCGATCACTCGATCACGATCACACAATCACGATCACACAGTCACGATCACACAATCACAATCACACAATCACGATCACACAATCACGATCACATAATCACGATCACACAATCACGATCACACAATCACCATCACACAATCACGATCACACAATCACGATCACACAATCACGATCACACAATCACCATCACACAATCACAATCACACAATCAAAGTCACAGAATGACGATCACACAATCACCATCACACAATCACGACCACACAATCACGATCACACAATCACGCTCACACAATCACGATCACACAATCACGTTCACACAATCACAAGCACATAGTCGCGATCACACGATCACGATCACACAATCACGATCACACAGTCACGATCACACAATCACAATCACACAATCACGATCACACAATCACCATCACACAATCACGATCACACAATCACGATCACACAATCACGATCACACTATCACGATCACACAATCACAGTCACACAATCACAATCACACAATCACAATCACAATCACGATCACACAGTCACGATCACACAATCACGATCACACAATCACGATCACACAATCACGATCACACAATCACGATCACACAATCACGATCACACAAACACGATCACACAATCACGATCACACAATCACGATCACACTATCACGATCACACAATCACAGTCACACAATCACAATCACACAATCACAATCACAATCACGATCACACAGTCACGATCACACAATCACGATCACACAATCACGATCACACAATCACGATCACACAATCACGATCACACAATCACAATCACACAATCACGATCACACAATCACCATCACACAATCACGATCACACAATCACGATCACACAATCACGATCACACAAACACGATCACACAATCACGATCACACAATCACAATCACACAATCACAAACACACAGTCGCGATCACACGATCACGCTCACACGATCACGATCACACGATCACGATCACACGATCACGATCACACGATCACGATCACACGATCACGATCACACGATCACGATCACACAATCAAGGCCACACAATGACGATCACACAATCACCATCACACAATCTCGACCACACAATCACGATCACACAATCACGATCACACAATCACGTTCACACAATAACAAACACACAGTCGCGATCACTCGATCACGATCACACAATCACGATCACACAGTCACGATCACACAATCACAATCACACAATCACAATCACACAATCAAAATCACACAACCACAATCACACAATCAAGGACACACAATGACAATCACACAATCACGATCACACTATCACGATCACACAATCACAGTCACACAATCACAATCACACAATCACAATCACAATCACGATCACACAGTCACGATCACACAATCACGATCACACGATCACGATCACACAATCACAATCACACAATCGTTATCACACAATCACGATCACACAATCACCATCACACAATCAAGGCCACACAATGACGATCACACAATCACCATCACACAATCACAATCACACAATCACAATCACACAATCACAATCACACAATCACAATCACACAATCACAATCACACAATCACAATCACACAATCACAATCACACAATCACAATCACACAATCACAATCACACAATCACAATCACACAATCACAATCACACAATCACAATCACACAATCACAATCACACAATCACAATCACACAATCACAATCACACAATCACAATCACACAATCACAATCACACAATCACAATCACACAATCACAATCACACAATCACAATCACACAATCACAATCACACAATCACAATCACACAATCACAATCACACAATCACAATCACACAATCACAATCACACAATCACAATCACACAATCACAATCACACAATCACAATCACACAATCACAATCACACAATCACAATCACACAATCACAATCACACAATCACAATCACGCAATCACAATCACACAATCACAGTCACACAATCACAATCACACAATCACAATCACACAATCACAATCACACAATCACAATCACACAATCACAATCACACAATCACAATCACACAATCACAATCACACAATCACACAATCACAATCCCACAGTCACAATCCCACAATCACGATCACACAATCACAATCACACAATCACAATCACACAATCACGATCACACAATCACGCAGTCACACTATCACAATCACAATCACAATCACAATCACACAATCACACAATCACAATCCCACAATCACGATCACACAATCACAGTCACACAATCACAATCACACAATCACACAGTCACAATCCCACAATCACGATCACACAATCACGATCGCACAGTCACGATCACACGATCACGATCACACAATCACAATCACACAATCACAATGACACAATCACAATCACACAATCACAGTCACACAATCACAGTCACACAATCACAATCACACAATCACAATCACAATCACACAATCACACAATCACAATCCCACAATCACAATCACACAATCACAGTCACACAATCACAATCACACAATCACACAGTCACAATCCCACAATCACGATCACACAATCACGATCGCACAGTCACGATCACACGATCACGATCACACAATCACAATCACACAATCACAATCACACAATCACAATCACACAATCACAGTCACACAATCACAGTCACACAATCACAATCACACAATCACAATTACACAAACACGATCACACAATCACGATCACAGAATCACAATCACACAGTCACACAATCACAATCACAATCACAATCGCAATCACAATCACAATCACAATCACAATCACAATCACAATCACAATCACAATCACAATCACAATCACAATCACAATCACAATCACAATCACAATCACAATCACAATCACAATCACACAATCACATCGCACAATCACGATCACACAATCACGATCACACAATCACGATCACACAATCACGATCACACAATCACGATCACACAATCACGATCACACAATCACGATCACACAATCACGATCACACAATTTCGATCACACAATCACGATCACACAATCACGATCACACAATCACGATCACACAATCACGATCACACAAACACGATCACACAATCACGATCACACAATCACAGTCACACAATCACGATCACACACTCCCAATCACACAATCACAATCACACAATCACGATCACACAATCACGATCACACAATCACGATCACACAATCACGATCACACTATCACGATCACACAATCACGGTCACACAATCACGATCACACAATCACGATCACACAATCACGATCACACAATCACAATCACACAATCGTTATCACACAATCACGATCACACAATCACCATCCCACAATCACCATCACACAATCACCATCACACAATCACGATCACACAATCACGATCACACAATCGCGATCACACAATCATTATCACACAATCACACAATCACACAAACACAATCACACAATCACACAGTCACAATCCCACAATCACGATCACACAATCACAATCACACAATCACAATCACACAATCACGATCACACAATCACGATCGCACAGTCACGATCACACGATCACGATCACACAATCACAATCACACAATCACAATCACACAATCACAATCACACAATCACGATCACACAATCACCATCACACACTCACCATCACACAATCACGATCACACAATCACGATCACACAATCACGATCACACTATCACGATCACACAATCACAGTCACACAATCACAATCACACAATCACAATCACAATCACAATCACGATCACACAGTCACGACCACACGATCACGATCACACGATCATGATCACACAATCACAATCACACAATCACGAACACACAATCACGATCACACAATCACGATCACACAATCACGATCACACAACCACGATCACACAATCGCTATCACACAATCACGATCGCACAATCACGATCACACAATCACGATCACAATATCACAATAACACAGTCACACAATCACAATCACAATCACAATCACAATCACGATCACAGAATCATAATCACACACTCACACAATCACAATCACAATCACAATCGCAATCACAATCACAATCACAATCACAATCACAATCACAATCACAATCACAATCACAATCACAATCACAATCACAATCACAATCACAATCACAATCACAATCACAATCACAATCACAATCACAATCACAATCACAATCACAATCACAATCACAATCACAATGACAATCACAATCACAATCACAATCACAATCTCAATCACAATCACAATCACAATCACAATCAAAATCACAATCACAATCACACAATCACATCACACAATCACGATCACACAATCACGATCACACAATCACGATCACACAATCACGATCACACAATCACGATCACACAATCACGATCACACAATCACGATCACACAATCACGATCACACAATCACGATCACACAAACACGATCACACAATCACGATCACACAATCACGATCACACAATCACAGTCACACAATCACGATCACACACTCCCAACCACACAATCACAATCACACAATCACGATCACACAATCACGATCACACAATCACGATCACACAATCACGATCACACAATCACGATCTCACAATTACGATCACTCTATCACGATCACACAATCACGGTCACACAATCACGATCACACAATCACGATCACACAATCACTATCACAAAATCACAATCACACAGTCACACAATCACAATCACAGTCAGACAATCACAAACACACAATCACGATCACACAATCACGATCACACAATCACGATCACACAATCACAAACACACAGTCGCGATC
Organism: Megachile rotundata; assembly: GCF_050947335.1. NCBI lineage: Eukaryota > Metazoa > Arthropoda > Insecta > Hymenoptera > Megachilidae > Megachile > Megachile rotundata. The sequence goes on from NC_134993.1 coordinate 2,631,704, forward strand.
ACACGATCACGATCACACAATGACAATCCCACAATCAAGGCCACACAATGACGATCACACAATCACCATCACACAATCTCGACCACACAATCACGATCACACAATCACGATCACACAATCACGTTCACACAATAACAAACACACAGTCGCGATCACTCGATCACGATCACACAATCACGATCACACAGTCACGATCACACAATCACAATCACACAATCACGATCACACAATCACGATCACATAATCACGATCACACAATCACGATCACACAATCACCATCACACAATCACGATCACACAATCACGATCACACAATCACGATCACACAATCACCATCACACAATCACAATCACACAATCAAAGTCACAGAATGACGATCACACAATCACCATCACACAATCACGACCACACAATCACGATCACACAATCACGCTCACACAATCACGATCACACAATCACGTTCACACAATCACAAACACATAGTCGCGATCACACGATCACGATCACACAATCACGATCACACAGTCACGATCACACAATCACAATCACACAATCACGATCACACAATCACCATCACACAATCACGATCACACAATCACGATCACACAATCACGATCACACTATCACGATCACACAATCACAGTCACACAATCACAATCACACAATCACAATCACAATCACGATCACACAGTCACGATCACACAATCACGATCACACAATCACGATCACACAATCACGATCACACAATCACGATCACACAATCACGATCACACAAACACGATCACACAATCACGATCACACAATCACGATCACACTATCACGATCACACAATCACAGTCACACAATCACAATCACACAATCACAATCACAATCACGATCACACAGTCACGATCACACAATCACGATCACACAATCACGATCACACAATCACGATCACACAATCACGATCACACAATCACAATCACACAATCACGATCACACAATCACCATCACACAATCACGATCACACAATCACGATCACACAATCACGATCACACAAACACGATCACACAATCACGATCACACAATCACAATCACACAATCACAAACACACAGTCGCGATCACACGATCACGCTCACACGATCACGATCACACGATCACGATCACACGATCACGATCACACGATCACGATCACACGATCACGATCACACGATCACGATCACACAATCACGATCACACAGTCACGATCACACAATCACAATCACACAATCACGATCACACAATCACCATCACACAACCACGATCACACAAACACGATCACACAGTCACGATCACACAATCACGATCACACAATCACAGTCACACAATCACGATTACACACTCCCAATCACACAATCACAATCACACAATCACAATCACACAATCACGATCACACAATCACGATCACACAATCACGATCACACAATCACGATCACACAATCACGATCACACAATCACAAACACACAGTCGCGATCACACGATCACGATCACACGATCACGATCACACGATCACGATCACACAATCACAATCCCACAATCAAGGCCACACAATGACGATCACACAATCACCATCACACAATCTCGACCACACAATCACGATCACACAATCACGATCACACAATCACGTTCACACAATAACAAACACACAGTCGCGATCACTCGATCACGATCACACAATCACGATCACACAGTCACGATCACACAATCACAATCACACAATCACAATCACACAATCAAAATCACACAACCACAATCACACAATCAAGGACACACAATGACGATCACACAATCACGATCACACTATCACGATCACACAATCACAGTCACACAATCACGATCACACAATCACAATCACAATCACGATCACACAGTCACGATCACACAATCACGATCACACGATCACGATCACACAATCACAATCACACAATCGTTATCACACAATCACGATCACACAATCACCATCACACAATCAAGGCCACACAATGACGATCACACAATCACCATCACACAATCACAATCACACAATCACAATCACACAATCACAATCACACAATCACAATCACACAATCACAATCACACAATCACAATCACACAATCACAATCACACAATCACAATCACACAGTCACAATCACACAATCACAATCACACAATCACAATCACAAATCACAATCACACAATCACAATCACACAATCACAATCACACAATCACAATCGCACAATCACAATCGCACAATCACAATCGCACAATCACAATCGCACAATCACAATCGCACAATCACAATCGCACAATCACAATCGACACAATCACAATCACACAATCACAATCACACAATCACAATCACACAATCACAATCACACAATCACAATCACACAATCACAATCACACAATCACAATCACACAATCACAATCACACAATCACAATCACACAATCACAATCACACAATCACAATCACACAATCACAATCACACAATCACAATCACACAATCACAATCACACAATCACAATCACACAATCACAATCACACAATCACAATCACACAATCACAATCACACAATCACAATCACACAATCACAATCACACAATCACAATCACACAATCACAATCACACAATCACAATCACACAATCACAATCACACAATCACAATCACACAATCACAATCACACAATCACAATCACACAATCACAATCACACAATCACAATCACACAATCACAATCACACAATCACAATCACACAATCACAATCACACAATCACAATCACACAATCACAATCACACAATCACAATCACACAATCACAATCACACAATCACAATCACACAATCACAATCACACAATCACAATCACACAATCACAATCACACAATCACAATCACACAATCACAATCACACAATCACAATCACACAATCACAATCACACAATCACAATCACACAATCACAATCACACAATCACAATCACACAATCACAATCACACAATCACAATCACACAATCACAATCACACAATCACAATCACACAATCACAATCACACAATCACAATCACACAATCACAATCACACAATCACAATCACACAATCACAATCACACAATCACAATCACACAATCACAATCACACAATCACAATCACACAATCACAATCACACAATCACAATCACACAATCACAATCACACAATCACAATCACACAATCACAATCACACAATCACAATCACACAATCACAATCACACAATCACAATCACACAATCACAATCACACAATCACAATCACACAATCACAATCACACAATCACAATCACACAATCACAATCACACAATCACAATCACACAATCACAATCACACAATCACACAATCACAATCCCACAATCACAATCACACAATCACAGTCACACAATCACAATCACACAATCACAATCACTCAATCACAATCACACAATCACAGTCACACAATCACAGTCACACAATCACAATCACACAATCACAATTACACAAACACGATCACACAATCACGATCACACAATCACGATCACACAATCACTATCACACAATCACACAATCACACAATCACACAGTCACAATCCGACAATCACGATCACACAATCACAATCACACAATCACAATCACACAATCACGATCACACAATCACAATCACACAATCACAATCACACAATCACAATCACACAATCACAATCACACAATCACAATCACACAATCACAATCACACAATCACAATCACACAATCACAATCACACAATCACAATCACACAATCACAATCACACAATCACAATCACACAATCACAATCACACAATCAGAATCACACAATCACAATCACACAATCACAATCACGATCTCGATCACACAATCACAATCACACAATCACACAATCACAATCCCACAATCACAATCACACAATCACAGTCACACAATCACAATCACACAATCACAATCACACAATCACAATCACACAATCACAGTCACACAATCACAGTCACACAATCACAATCACACAATCACAATTACACAAACACGATCACACAATCACGATCACACAATCACGATCACACAATCACTATCACACAATCACACAATCACACAATCACACAGTCACAATCCCACAATCACGATCACACAATCACAATCACACAATCACAATCACACAATCACGATCACACAATCACAATCACGCAGTCACACTATCAGAATCACAATCACAATCACAATCACACAATCACACAATCACAATCCCACAATCACAATCACACAATCACAGTCACACAATCACAATCACACAATCACACAGTCACAATCCCACAATCACGATCACACAATCACGATCGCACAGTCACGATCACACGATCACGATCACACAATCACAATCACACAATCACAATCACACAATCACAATCACACAATCACAGTCACACAATCACAGTCACACAATCACAATCACACAATCACACAGTCACAATCCCACAATCACGATCACACAATCACAATCACACAATCACAATCACACAATCACGATCACACAATCACAATCACGCAGTCACACTATCAGAATCACAATCACAATCACAATCACAATCACACAATCACAATCACACAATCACAATCACACAATCACAATCACACAATCACAATCACACAATCACAATCACACAATCACAATCACGATCTCGATCACACAATCACAATCACACAATTACACAATCACAATCCCACAATCACAATCACACAATCACAGTCACACAATCACAATCACACAATCACAATCACACAATCACGATCACACAATCACAATCACGCAGTCACACAGTCACAATCCCACAATCACGATCACACAATCACGATCGCACAGTCACGATCACACGATCACGATCACACAATCACAATCACACAATCACAATCACACAATCACACAATCACACAATCACACAATCACAATCACAATCAGACAATCACAAACACACAATCACGATCACACAATCACGATCACACAATCACAAACACACAGTCGCGATCACACGATCACGATCACACGATCACGATCACACGATCACGATCACACGATCACGATCACACAATCACAATCCCACAATCAAGGCCACACAATGACGATCACACAATCACCATCACACAATCTCGACCACACAATCACGATCACACAATCACGATCACACAATCACGTTCACACAATAACAAACACACAGTCGCGATCACTCGATCACGATCACACAATCACGATCACACAGTCACGATCACACAATCACAATCACACAATCACGATCACACAATCACGATCACATAATCACGATCACACAATCACGATCACACAATCACCATCACACAATCACGACCACACAATCACGATCACACAATCACGCTCACACAATCACGATCACACAATCACGTTCACACAATCACAAACACACAGTCGCGATCACACGATCACGATCACACAATCACGATCACGCAGTCACGATCACACAACCACAATCACACAATAACAAACACACAGTCGCGATCACTCGATCACGATCACACAATCACGATCACACAGTCACGATCACACAATCACAATCACACAATCACAATCACACAATCAAAATCACACAACCACAATCACACAATCAAGGACACACAATGACGATCACACAATCACGATCACACTATCACGATCACACAATCACAGTCACACAATCACAATCACACAATCACAATCACAATCACGATCACACAGTCACGATCACACAATCACGATCACACGATCACGATCACACAATCACAATCACACAATCGTTATCACACAATCACGATCACACAATCACCATCACACAATCAAGGCCACACAATGACGATCACACAATCACCATCACACAATCACAATCACACAATCACAATCACACAATCACAATCACACAATCACAATCACACAATCACAATCACACAATCACAATCACACAATCACAATCACACAATCACAATCACACAATCACAATCACACAATCACAATCACACAATCACAATCACACAATCACAATCACACAATCACAATCACACAATCACAATCACACAATCACAATCACACAATCACAATCACACAATCACAATCACACAATCACAATCACACAATCACAATCACACAATCACAATCACACAATCACAATCACACAATCACAATCACAATCACACAATCACAATCACACAATCACAATCACACAATCACAATCACACAATCACAATCACACAATCACAATCACACAATCACAATCACACAATCACAATCACACAATCACAATCACACAATCACAATCACACAATCACAATCACACAATCACAATCACACAATCACAATCACACAATCACAATCACACAATCACAATCACACAATCACAATCACACAATCACAATCACACAATCACAATCACACAATCACAATCACACAATCACAATCACACAATCACAATCACACAATCACAATCACACAATCACAATCACACAATCACAATCACACAATCACAATCACACAATCACAATCACACAATCACAATCACACAATCACAATCACACAATCACAATCACACAATCACAATCACACAATCACAATCACACAATCACAATCACACAATCACAATCACACAATCACAATCACACAATCACAATCACACAATCACAATCACACAATCACAATCACACAATCACAATCACACAATCACAATCACACAATCACAATCACACAATCACAATCACACAATCACAATCACACAATCACAATCCCACAATCACAATCACACAATCACAATCACACAATCACAATCACACAATCACAATCACACAATCACAATCACACAATCACAATCACACAATCACACAATCACAATCCCACAATCACAATCACACAATCACAGTCACACAATCACAATCACACAATCACAATCACACAATCACAATCACACAATCACAGTCACACAATCACAGTCACACAATCACAATCACACAATCACAATTACACAAACACGATCACACAATCACGAACACACAATCACGATCACACAATCACTATCACACAATCACACAATCACACAATCACACAGTCACAATCCGACAATCACGATCACACAATCACAATCACACAATCACAATCACACAATCACGATCACACAATCACAATCACACAATCACAATCACACAATCACAATCACACAATCACAATCACACAATCACAATCACACAATCACAATCACACAATCACAATCACACAATCACAATCACACAATCACAATCACACAATCACAATCACACAATCACAATCACACAATCACAATCACACAATCACAATCACACAATCACAATCACACAATCACAATCACACAATCAGAATCACACAATCACAATCACACAATCACAATCACGATCTCGATCACACAATCACAATCACACAATCACACAATCACAATCCCACAATCACAATCACACAATCACAGTCACACAATCACAATCACACAATCACAATCACACAATCACAATCACACAATCACAGTCACACAATCACAGTCACACAATCACAATCACACAATCACAATTACACAAACACGATCACACAATCACGATCACACAATCACGATCACACAATCACTATCACACAATCACACAATCACACAATCACACAGTCACAATCCCACAATCACGATCACACAATCACAATCACACAATCACAATCACACAATCACGATCACACAATCACAATCACGCAGTCACACTATCAGAATCACAATCACAATCACAATCACAATCACACAATCACAATCACACAATCACAATCACACAATCACAATCACACAATCACAATCACACAATCACAATCACACAATCACAATCACACAATCACAATCACGATCTCGATCACACAATCACAATCACACAATTACACAATCACAATCCCACAATCACAATCACACAATCACAGTCACACAATCACAATCACACAATCACAATCACACAATCACGATCACACAATCACAATCACGCAGTCACACAGTCACAATCCCACAATCACGATCACACAATCACGATCGCACAGTCACGATCACACGATCACGATCACACAATCACAATCACACAATCACAATCACACAATCACACAATCACACAATCACAATCACAATCAGACAATCACAAACACACAATCACGATCACACAATCACGATCACACAATCACAAACACACAGTCGCGATCACACGATCACGATCACACGATCACGATCACACGATCACGATCACACAATCACAATCCCACAATCAAGGCCACACAATGACGATCACACAATCACCATCACACAATCTCGACCACACAATCACGATCACACAATCACGATCACACAATCACGTTCACACAATAACAAACACACAGTCGCGATCACTCGATCACGATCACACAATCACAATCACACAATCACAATCACACAATCACAATCACACAATCACAATCACACAATCACAATCACACAATCACAATCACACAATCACAATCACACAATCACAATCACACAATCACAATCACACAATCACAATCACACAATCACAATCACACAATCAGAATCACACAATCACAATCACACAATCACAATCACGATCTCGATCACACAATCACAATCACACAATCACACAATCACAATCCCACAATCACAATCACACAATCACAGTCACACAATCACAATCACACAATCACAATCACACAATCACAATCACACAATCACAGTCACACAATCACAGTCACACAATCACAATCACACAATCACAATTACACAAACACGATCACACAATCACGATCACACAATCACGATCACACAATCACTATCACACAATCACACAATCACACAATCACACAATCACACAATCACACAGTCACAATCCCACAATCACGATCACACAATCACAATCACACAATCACAATCACACAATCACGATCACACAATCACAATCACGCAGTCACACTATCAGAATCACAATCACAATCACAATCACACAATCACACAATCACAATCCCACAATCACAATCACACAATCACAGTCACACAATCACAATCACACAATCACACAGTCACAATCCCACAATCACGATCACACAATCACGATCGCACAGTCACGATCACACGATCACGATCACACAATCACAATCACACAATCACAATCACACAATCACAATCACACAATCACAGTCACACAATCACAGTCACACAATCACAATCACACAATCACACAGTCACAATCCCACAATCACGATCACACAATCACAATCACACAATCACAATCACACAATCACGATCACACAATCACAATCACGCAGTCACACTATCAGAATCACAATCACAATCACAATCACAATCACACAATCACAATCACACAATCACAATCACACAATCACAATCACACAATCACAATCACACAATCACAATCACACAATCACAATCACACAATCACAATCACACAATCACAATCACACAATCACAATCACACAATCACAATCACGATCTCGATCACACAATCACAATCACACAATTACACAATCACAATCCCACAATCACAATCACACAATCACAGTCACACAATCACAATCACACAATCACAATCACACAATCACAATCACACAATCACGATCACACAATCACAATCACGCAGTCACACAGTCACAATCCCACAATCACGATCACACAATCACGATCGCACAGTCACGATCACACGATCACGATCACACAATCACAATCACACAATCACAATCACACAATCACACAATCACACAATCACAATCACAATCAGACAATCACAAACACACAATCACGATCACACAATCACGATCACACAATCACAAACACACAGTCGCGATCACACGATCACGATCACACGATCACGATCACACGATCACGATCACACGATCACGATCACACGATCACGATCACACAATCACAATCCCACAATCAAGGCCACACAATGACGATCACACAATCACCATCACACAATCTCGACCACACAATCACGATCACACAATCACGATCACACAATCACGTTCACACAATAACAAACACACAGTCGCGATCACTCGATCACGATCACACAATCACGATCACACAGTCACGATCACACAATCACAATCACACAATCACGATCACACAATCACGATCACATAATCACGATCACACAATCACGATCACACAATCACCATCACACAATCACGACCACACAATCACGATCACACAATCACGCTCACACAATCACGATCACACAATCACGTTCACACAATCACAAACACACAGTCGCGATCACACGATCACGATCACACAATCACGATCACGCAGTCACGATCACACAACCACAATCACACAATAACAAACACACAGTCGCGATCACTCGATCACGATCACACAATCACGATCACACAGTCACGATCACACAATCACAATCACACAATCACAATCACACAATCAAAATCACACAACCACAATCACACAATCAAGGACACACAATGACGATCACACAATCACGATCACACTATCACGATCACACAATCACAGTCACACAATCACAATCACACAATCACAATCACAATCACGATCACACAGTCACGATCACACAATCACGATCACACGATCACGATCACACAATCACAATCACACAATCGTTATCACACAATCACGATCACACAATCACCATCACACAATCAAGGCCACACAATGACGATCACACAATCACCATCACACAATCACAATCACACAATCACAATCACACAATCACAATCACACAATCACAATCACACAATCACAATCACACAATCACAATCACACAATCACAATCACACAATCACAATCACACAATCACAATCACACAATCACAATCACACAATCACAATCACACAATCACAATCACACAATCACAATCACACAATCACAATCACACAATCACAATCACACAATCACAATCACACAATCACAATCACACAATCACAATCACACAATCACAATCACACAATCACAATCACACAATCACAATCACACAATCACAATCACACAATCACAATCACACAATCACAATCACACAATCACAATCACACAATCACAATCACACAATCACAATCACACAATCACAATCACACAATCACAATCACACAATCACAATCACACAATCACAATCACACAATCACAATCACACAATCACAATCACACAATCACAATCACACAATCACAATCACACAATCACAATCACACAATCACAATCACACAATCACAATCACACAATCACAATCACACAATCACAATCACACAATCACAATCACACAATCACAATCACACAATCGCAATCACACAATCACAATCACACAATCACAATCACACAATCACAATCACACAATCACAATCACACAATCACAATCACACAATCACAATCACACAATCACAATCACACAATCACAATCACACAATCACAATCACACAATCACAATCACACAATCACAATCACACAATCACAATCACACAATCACAATCACACAATCACAATCACACAATCACAATCACACAATCACAATCACACAATCACAATCACACAATCACAATCACACAATCACAATCACACAATCACAATCACACAATCACAATCACACAATCACAATCACACAATCACAATCACACAATCACAATCACACAATCACAATCACACAATCACAATCACACAATCACAATCACACAATCACAATCACACAATCACAATCACACAATCACAATCACACAATCACAATCACACAATCACACAATCACAATCCCACAATCACAATCACACAATCACAGTCACACAATCACAATCACACAATCACAATCACACAATCACAATCACACAATCACAGTCACACAATCACAGTCACACAATCACAATCACACAATCACAATTACACAAACACGATCACACAATCACGAACACACAATCACGATCACACAATCACTATCACACAATCACACAATCACACAATCACACAGTCACAATCCGACAATCACGATCACACAATCACAATCACACAATCACAATCACACAATCACGATCACACAATCACAATCACACAATCACAATCACACAATCACAATCACACAATCACAATCACACAATCACAATCACACAATCACAATCACACAATCACAATCACACAATCACAATCACACAATCACAATCACACAATCACAATCACACAATCACAATCACACAATCACAATCACACAATCACAATCACACAATCAGAATCACACAATCACAATCACACAATCACAATCACGATCTCGATCACACAATCACAATCACACAATCACACAATCACAATCCCACAATCACAATCACACAATCACAGTCACACAATCACAATCACACAATCACAATCACACAATCACAATCACACAATCACAGTCACACAATCACAGTCACACAATCACAATCACACAATCACAATTACACAAACACGATCACACAATCACGATCACACAATCACGATCACACAATCACTATCACACAATCACACAATCACACAATCACACAGTCACAATCCCACAATCACGATCACACAATCACAATCACACAATCACAATCACACAATCACGATCACACAATCACAATCACGCAGTCACACTATCAGAATCACAATCACAATCACAATCACACAATCACACAATCACAATCCCACAATCACAATCACACAATCACAGTCACACAATCACAATCACACAATCACACAGTCACAATCCCACAATCACGATCACACAATCACGATCGCACAGTCACGATCACACGATCACGATCACACAATCACAATCACACAATCACAATCACACAATCACAATCACACAATCACAGTCACACAATCACAGTCACACAATCACAATCACACAATCACACAGTCACAATCCCACAATCACGATCACACAATCACAATCACACAATCACAATCACACAATCACGATCACACAATCACAATCACGCAGTCACACTATCAGAATCACAATCACAATCACAATCACAATCACAATCACACAATCACAATCACACAATCACAATCACACAATCACAATCACACAATCACAATCACACAATCACAATCACACAATCACAATCACAATCACGATCTCGATCACACAATCACAATCACACAATTACACAATCACAATCCCACAATCACAATCACACAATCACAGTCACACAATCACAATCACACAATCACAATCACACAATCACGATCACACAATCACAATCACGCAGTCACACAGTCACAATCCCACAATCACGATCACACAATCACGATCGCACAGTCACGATCACACGATCACGATCACACAATCACAATCACACAATCACAATCACACAATCACACAATCACACAATCACAATCACAATCAGACAATCACAAACACACAATCACGATCACACAATCACGATCACACAATCACAAACACACAGTCGCGATCACACGATCACGATCACACGATCACGATCACACGATCACGATCACACGATCACGATCACACAATCACAATCCCACAATCAAGGCCACACAATGACGATCACACAATCACCATCACACAATCTCGACCACACAATCACGATCACACAATCACGATCACACAATCACGTTCACACAATAACAAACACACAGTCGCGATCACTCGATCACGATCACACAATCACAATCACACAATCACAATCACACAATCACAATCACACAATCACAATCACACAATCACAATCACACAATCACAATCACACAATCACAATCACACAATCACAATCACACAATCACAATCACACAATCACAATCACACAATCACAATCACACAATCACAATCACACAATCACAATCACACAATCACAATCACACAATCAGAATCACACAATCACAATCACACAATCACAATCACGATCTCGATCACACAATCACAATCACACAATCACACAATCACAATCCCACAATCACAATCACACAATCACAGTCACACAATCACAATCACACAATCACAATCACACAATCACAATCACACAATCACAGTCACACAATCACAGTCACACAATCACAATCACACAATCACAATTACACAAACACGATCACACAATCACGATCACACAATCACGATCACACAATCACTATCACACAATCACACAATCACACAATCACACAGTCACAATCCCACAATCACGATCACACAATCACAATCACACAATCACAATCACACAATCACGATCACACAATCACAATCACGCAGTCACACTATCAGAATCACAATCACAATTACAATCACACAATCACAATCCCACAATCACAATCACACAATCACAGTCACACAATCACAATCACACAATCACACAGTCACAATCCCACAATCACGATCACACAATCACGATCGCACAGTCACGATCACACGATCACGATCACACAATCACAATCACACAATCACAATCACACAATCACAATCACACAATCACAGTCACACAATCACAGTCACACAATCACAATCACACAATCACACAGTCACAATCCCACAATCACGATCACACAATCACAATCACACAATCACAATCACACAATCACGATCACACAATCACAATCACGCAGTCACACTATCAGAATCACAATCACAATCACAATCACAATCACACAATCACAATCACACAATCACAATCACACAATCACAATCACACAATCACAATCACACAATCACAATCACACAATCACAATCACACAATCACAATCACACAATCACAATCACGATCTCGATCACACAATCACAATCACACAATTACACAATCACAATCCCACAATCACAATCACACAATCACAGTCACACAATCACAATCACACAATCACAATCACACAATCACGATCACACAATCACAATCACGCAGTCACACAGTCACAATCCCACAATCACGATCACACAATCACGATCGCACAGTCACGATCACACGATCACGATCACACAATCACAATCACACAATCACAATCACACAATCACACAATCACACAATCACAATCACAATCAGACAATCACAAACACACAATCACGATCACACAATCACGATCACACAATCACAAACACACAGTCGCGATCACACGATCACGATCACACGATCACGATCACACGATCACGATCACACAATCACAATCCCACAATCAAGGCCACACAATGACGATCACACAATCACCATCACACAATCTCGACCACACAATCACGATCACACAATCACGATCACACAATCACGTTCACACAATAACAAACACACAGTCGCGATCACTCGATCACGATCACACAATCACGATCACACAGTCACGATCACACAATCACAATCACACAATCACGATCACACAATCACGATCACATAATCACGATCACACAATCACGATCACACAATCACCATCACACAATCACGACCACACAATCACGATCACACAATCACGCTCACACAATCACGATCACACAATCACGTTCACACAATCACAAACACACAGTCGCGATCACACGATCACGATCACACAATCACGATCACGCAGTCACGATCACACAACCACAATCACACAATAACAAACACACAGTCGCGATCACTCGATCACGATCACACAATCACGATCACACAGTCACGATCACACAATCACAATCACACAATCACAATCACACAATCAAAATCACACAACCACAATCACACAATCAAGGACACACAATGACGATCACACAATCACGATCACACTATCACGATCACACAATCACAGTCACACAATCACAATCACACAATCACAATCACAATCACGATCACACAGTCACGATCACACAATCACGATCACACGATCACGATCACACAATCACAATCACACAATCGTTATCACACAATCACGATCACACAATCACCATCACACAATCAAGGCCACACAATGACGATCACACAATCACCATCACACAATCACAATCACACAATCACAATCACACAATCACAATCACACAATCACAATCACACAATCACAATCACACAATCACAATCACACAATCACAATCACACAATCACAATCACACAATCACAATCACACAATCACAATCACACAATCACAATCACACAATCACAATCACACAATCACAATCACACAATCACAATCACACAATCACAATCACACAATCACAATCACACAATCACAATCACACAATCACAATCACACAATCACAATCACACAATCACAATCACACAATCACAATCACACAATCACAATCACACAATCACAATCACACAATCACAATCACACAATCACAATCACACAATCACAATCACGATCTCGATCACACAATCACAATCACACAATCACAATCCCACAATCACAATCACACAATCACAGTCACACAATCACAATCACACAATCACAATCACACAATCACAATCACACAATCACAGTCACACAATCACAGTCACACAATCACAATCACACAATCACAATTACACAAACACGATCACACAATCACGATCACACAATCACGATCACATAATCACTATCACACAATCACACAATCACACAATCACACAGTCACAATCCCACAATCACGATCACACAATCACAATCACACAATCACAATCACACAATCACGATCACACAATCACAATCACGCAGTCACACTATCACAATCACAATCACAATCACAATCACACAATCACACAATCACAATCCCACAATCACAATCACACAATCACAGTCACACAATCACAATCACACAATCACACAGTCACAATCCCACAATCACGATCACACAATCACGATCGCACAGTCACGATCACACGATCACAATCACACAATCACAATCACACAATCACAATCACACAATCACAATCACACAATCACAGTCACACAATCACAATCACACAATCACAATCACACAATCACAATCACAATCACACAATCACACAATCACAATCCCACAATCACAATCACACAATCACAGTCACACAATCACAATCACACAATCACACAGTCACAATCCCACAATCACGATCACACAATCACGATCGCACAGTCACGATCACACGATCACGATCACACAATCACAATCACACAATCACAATCACACGATCACAATCACACAATCACAGTCACACAATCACAGTCACACAATCACAATCACACAATCACAATTACACAAACACGATCACACAATCACGATCACAGAATCACAATCACACAGTCACACAATCACAATCACAATCACAATCGCAATCACAATCACAATCACAATCACAATCACAATCACAATCACAATCACAATCACAATCACAATCACAATCACAATCACAATCACAATCACAATCACAATCACAATCACAATCACAATCACAATCACAATCACAATCACAATCACACAATCACATCGCACAATCACGATCACACAATCACGATGACACAATCACGATCACACAATCACGATCACACAATCACGATCACACAATCACGATCACACAATCACGATCACACAATTTCGATCACACAATCACGATCACACAATCACGATCACACAATCACGATCACACAATCACGATCACACAATCACGATCACACAAACACGATCACACAATCACGATCACACAATCACGATCACACAATCACAGTCACACAATCACGATCACACACTCCCAATCACACAATCACAATCACACAATCACTATCACACAATCACGATCACACAATCACGATCACACAATCACGATCACACAATCACGATCACACAATCACGATCACACTATCACGATCACACAATCACGGTCACACAATCACGATCACACAATCACGATCACACAATCACGATCACACAATCACAATCACACAATCGTTATCACACAATCACGATCACACAATCACCATCCCACAATCACCATCACACAATCACCATCACACAATCACGATCACACAATCACGATCACACAATCGCGATCACACAATCATTATCACACAATCACACAATCACACAAACATAATCACACAATCACACAGTCACAATCCCACAATCACGATCACACAATCACAATCACACAATCACAATCACACAATCACAATCACACAATCACGATCACACAATCACAATCACGCAGTCACACAGTCACAATCCCACAATCACGATCACACAATCACGATCGCACAGTCACGATCACACGATCACGATCACACAATCACAATCACACAATCACAATCACACAATCACAATCACACAATCACGATCACACAATCACCATCACACACTCACCATCACAGAATCACGATCACACAATCACGATCACACAATCACGATCACACAATCACGATCACACAACCACGATCACACAATCGCTATCACACAATCGCTATCACACAATCACGATCGCACAATCACGATCACACAATCACGATCACAATATCACAATAACACAGTCACACAATCACAATCACAATCACAATCACAATCACGATCACAGAATCATAATCACACACTCACACAATCACAATCACAATCACAATCGCAATCACAATCACAATCACAATCACAATCACAATCACAATCACAATCACAATCACAATCACAATCACAATCACAATCACAATCACAATCACAATCACAATCACAATCACAATCACAATCACAATCACAATCACAATCACAATCACAATCACAATGACAATGACAATCACAATCACAATCACAATCACAATCTCAATCACAGTCACAATCACAATCACAATCACAATCACAATCACAATCACACAATCACATCACACAATCACGATCACACAATCACGATCACACAATCACGATCACACAATCACGATCACACAATCACGATCACACAATCACGATCACACAATCACGATCACACAATCACGATCACACAATCACGATCACACAATCACGATCACACAAACACGATCACACAATCACGATCACACAATCACGATCACACAATCACAGTCACACAATCACGATCACACACTCCCAACCACACAATCACAATCACACAATCACAATCACACAATCACGATCACACAATCACGATCACACAATCACGATCACACAATCACGATCACACAATTACGATCACACTATCACGATCACACAATCACGGTCACACAATCACGATCACACAATCACGATCACACAATCACTATCACAAAATCACAATCACACAGTCACACAATCACAATCACAATCAGACAATCACAAACACACAATCACGATCACACAATCACGATCACACAATCACAAACACACAGTCGCGATCACACGATCACAATCACAATCACAATCACAATCACAATCACAATCACAATCACAATCACAATCACAATCACAATCACAATCACAATCACAATCACAATCACAATCACAATCACAATCACAATCACAATCACAATCACAATCACAATCACAATCACAATCACAATCACAATCACAATCACAATCACAATCACAATCACACAATCACATCGCACAATCACGATCACACAATCACGATGACACAATCACGATCACACAATCACGATCACACAATCACGATCACACAATCACGATCACACAATCACGATCACACAATTTCGATCACACAATCACGATCGCACAATCACGATCACACAATCACGATCACACAATCACGATCACACAAACACGATCACACAATCACGATCACACAATCACGATCACACAATCACAGTCACACAATCACGATCACACACTCCCAATCACACAATCACAATCACACAATCACTATCACACAATCACGATCACACAATCACGATCACACAATCACGATCACACAATCACGATCACACAATCACGATCACACAATCACGATCACACTATCACGATCACACAATCACGGTCACACAATCACGATCACACAATCACGATCACACAATCACGATCACACAATCACAATCACACAATCGTTATCACACAATCACGATCACACAATCACCATCCCACAATCACCATCACACAATCACCATCACACAATCACGATCACACAATCACGATCACACAATCGCGATCACACAATCATTATCACACAATCACACAATCACACAAACACAATCACACAATCACACAGTCACAATCCCACAATCACGATCACACAATCACAATCACACAATCACAATCACACAATCACAATCACACAATCACGATCACACAATCACAATCACGCAGTCACACAGTCACAATCCCACAATCACGATCACACAATCACGATCGCACAGTCACGATCACACGATCACGATCACACAATCACAATCACACAATCACAATCACACAATCACAATCACACAATCACGATCACACAATCACCATCACACACTCACCATCACAGAATCACGATCACACAATCACGATCACACAATCGCTATCACACAATCGCTATCACACAATCACGATCGCACAATCACGATCACACAATCACGATCACAATATCACAATAACACAGTCACACAATCACAATCACAATCACAATCACAATCACGATCACAGAATCATAATCACACACTCACACAATCACAATCACAATCACAATCGCAATCACAATCACAATCACAATCACAATCACAATCACAATCACAATCACAATCACAATCACAATCACAATCACAATCACAATCACAATCACAATCACAATCACAATCACAATCACAATCACAATCACAATCACAATCACAATCACAATCACAATCACAATCACAATCACAATCACAATCACAATCACAATGACAATCACAATCACAATCACAATCACAATCACAATCTCAATCACAATCACAATCACAATCACAATCACAATCACAATCACAATCACACAATCACATCACACAATCACGATCACACAATCACGATCACACAATCACGATCACACAATCACGATCACACAATCACGATCACACAATCACGATCACACAATCACGATCACACAATCACGATCACACAATCACGATCACACAAACACGATCACACAATCACGATCACACAATCACGATCACACAATCACAGTCACACAATCACGATCACACACTCCCAACCACACAATCACAATCACACAATCACAATCACACAATCACGATCACACAATCACGATCACACAATCACGATCACACAGTCACGATCACACAATTACGATCACACTATCACGATCACACAATCACGGTCACACAATCACGATCACACAATCACGATCACACAATCACTATCACAAAATCACAATCACACAGTCACACCATCACAATCACAATCAGACAATCACAAACACACAATCACGATCACACAATCACGATCACACAATCACAAACACACAGTCGCGATCACACGATCACGATCACACAATCACAATCCCACAATCAAGGCCACACAATGACGATCACACAATCACCATCACACAATCTCGACCACACAATCACGATCACACAATCACGATCACACAATCACGATCACACAATCACGTTCACACAATCACGTTCACACAATCACAAACACACAGTCGCGATCACACGATCACGATCACACAATCACGATCACACAATCACGATCACACAATCACAATCACACAATCACGATCACACAATCACCATCACACAATCACGATCACACAATCACCATCACACAATCACAATCACACAATCAAGGTCACAGAATGACGATCACACAATCACCATCACACAATCACGACCACACAATCACGATCACACAATCACGCTCACACAATCACGATCACACAATCACGTTCACACAATCACAAACACACAGTCGCGATCACACGATCACGATCACACAATCACGATCACACAGTCACGATCACACAATCACAATCACACAATCACGATCACACAATCACCATCACACAATCACGATCACACAATCACGATCACACAATCACGATCACAGTATCACGATCACACAATCACAGTCACACAATCACAATCACACAATCACAATCACAATCACGATCACACAGTCACGATCACACAATCACGATCACACGATCACGATCACACAATCACAATCACACAATCGTTATCACACAATCACGATCACACAATCACCATCACACAATCAAGGCCACACAATGACGATCACACAATCACCATCACACAATCACAATCACACAATCACAATCACACAATCACAATCACACAATCACAATCACAATCACGATCACACAGTCACGATCACACAATCACGATCACACGATCACGATCACACAATCACAATCACACAATCGTTATCACACAATCACGATCACACAATCACCATCACACAATCAAGGCCACACAATGACGATCACACAATCACCATCACACAATCACAATCACACAATCACAATCACACAATCACAATCACACAATCACAATCACACAATCACAATCACACAATCACAATCACACAATCACAATCACACAATCACAATCACACAATCACAATCACTCAATCACAATCACACAATCACAATCACACAATCACAATCACACAATCACAATCACACAATCACAATCACACAATCACAATCACACAATCACAATCACACAATCACAATCACACAATCACAATCTCACAATCACAATCACACAATCACAATCACACAATCACAATCACACAATCACAATCACACAATCACAATCACACAATCACAATCACACAATCACAATCACACAATCACAATCACACAATCACAATCACACAATCACAATCACACAATCACAATCACACAATCACAATCACACAATCACAATCACACAATCACAATCACACAATCACAATCACACAATCACAATCACACAATCACAATCACACAATCACAATCACACAATCACAATCACACAATCACAATCACACAATCACAATCACACAATCACAATCACACAATCACAATCACACAATCACAATCACACAATCACAATCACACAATCACAATCACACAATCACAATCACACAATCACAATCACACAATCACAATCACACAATCACAATCACACAATCACAATCACACAATCACAATCACACAATCACAATCACACAATCACAATCACACAATCACAATCACACAATCACAATCACACAATCACAATCACACAATCACAATCACACAATCACAATCACACAATCACAATCACACAATCACAATCACACAATCACAATCACACAATCACAATCACACAATCACAATCACACAATCACAATCACACAATCACAATCACACAATCACAATCACACAATCACAATCACACAATCACAATCACACAATCACAATCACACAATCACAATCACACAATCACAATCACACAATCACAATCACGATCTCGATCACACAATCACAATCACACAATTACACAATCACAATCCCACAATCACAATCACACAATCACAGTCACACAATCACAATCACACAATCACAATCACGCAATCACGATCACACAATCACAATCACGCAGTCACACAGTCACAATCCCACAATCACGATCACACAATCACGATCGCACAGTCACGATCACACAATCACAATCACACAATCACAATCACACAATCACACAATCACAATCACAATCAGACAATCACAAACACACAATCACGATCACACAATCACGATCACACAATCACAAATACACAGTCGCGATCACACGATCACGATCACACGATCACGATCACACAATCACAATCCCACAATCAAGGCCACACAATGACGATCACACAATCACCATCACACAATCTCGACCACACAATCACGATCACACAATCACGATCACACAATCACGTTCACACAATAACAAACACACAGTCGCGATCACTCGATCACGATCACACAATCACGATCACACAGTCACGATCACACAATCACAATCACACAATCACGATCACACAATCACGATCACATAATCACGATCACACAATCACGATCACACAATCACCATCACACAATCACGACCACACAATCACGATCACACAATCACGCTCACACAATCACGATCACACAATCACGTTCACACAATCACAAACACACAGTCGCGATCACACGATCACGATCACACAATCACGATCACGCAGTCACGATCACACAACCACAATCACACAATCACGATCACACAATCACGATCACACAATCACGATCACACTATCACGATCACACAATCACAGTCACACAATCACAATCACACAATCACAATCACAATCACAATCACGATCACACAGTCACGATCACACAATCACGATCACACGATCACGATCACACAATCACAATCACACAATCGTTATCACACAATCACGATCACACAATCACCATCACACAATCAAGTCCACACAATGACGATCACACAATCACCATCACACAATCACAATCACACAATCACAATCACACAATCACAATCACACAATCACAATCACACAATCACAGTCACACAATCACAATCACACAATCACAATTACACAAACACGATCACACAATCACGATCACACAATCACGATCACACAATCACTATTACACAATCACACAATCTCACAATCACAATCACACAATCACACAGTCACAATCCCACAATCACGATCACACAATCACAATCAAACAATCACAATCACACAATCACGATCACACAATCACAATCACGCAGTCACACAGTCACAATCCCACAATCACGATCACACAATCACGATCGCACAGTCACGATCACACGATCACGATCACACAATCACAATCACACAATCACAATCACACAATCACAATCACACAATCACGATCACACAATCACCATCACACACTCACCATCACACAATCACGATCACACAATCACGATCACACAATCACGATCACACTATCACGATCACACAATGACAGTCACACAATCACAATCACACAATCACAATCACAATCACGACCACACAGTCACGATCACACGATCACGATCACACGATCACGATCACACAATCACGATCACACAATCACGATCACACGATCATGATCACACAATCACGATCACACAATCACGATCACACAATCACGATCACACAACCACGATCACACAATCGCTATCACACAATCGCTATCACACAATCGCTATCACACAATCGCTATCACACAATCACGATCGCACAATCACGATCACACAATCACGATCACAATATCACAATCACACAGTCACACAATCACAATCACAATCACAATCACAATCACGATCACAGAATCACAATCACACAGTCACACAATCACAATCACAATCACAATCGCAATCACAATCACAATCACAATCACAATCACAATCACAATCACAATCACAATCACAATCACAATCACAATCACAATCACAATCACAATCACAATCACAATCACAATCACAATCACAATCACAATCACAATCACAATCACAATCACGATCACAATCACAATCACAATCACAATCACAATCACACAATCACATCACACAATCACGATCACACAATCACGATCACACAATCACGATCGCACAATCACGATCACACAATCACGATCACACAATCACGATCACACAATCACGATCACACAATCACGATCACACAACCACGATCACACAAACACGATCAAACAATCACGATCACACAATCACGATCACACAATCACAGTCACACAATCACGATTACACACTCCCAATCACACAATCACAATCACACAATCACAATCACACAATCACGATCACACAATCACGATCACACGATCACGATCACACGATCACGATCACACAATCACGATCACACAATCACGATCACACAAACACGATCACACAATCACGATCACACAATCACGATCACACAATCACTATCACAAAATCACAATCACACAGTCACACAATCACAATCACAATCAGACAATCACAAACACACAATCACGATCACACAATCACGATCACACAATCACGATCACACAATCACAAACACATAGTCGCGATCACACGATCACGATCACACGATCACGATCACACGATCACGATCACACAATCACGATCACACAATCACGATCACACAATCACGATCACACAATCACGATCACACAAACACGATCACACAATCACGATCACACAATCACGATCACACAATCACAGTCACACAATCACGATCACACAATCACGATCACACAATCACAATCACACAATGAAGGTCACACAATGACGATCACACCATCACCATCACACAATCACGACCACACAATCACGATCACACAATCGCGATCGCACAATCACGATCACAATATCACAATCACACAGTCACACAATCACAATCACAATAACAATCACAATCACAATCACAATCACAATCATGATCACACAATCACAATCACACAGTCACACAATCACAATCACAATCACAATCACAATCACAATCACAATCACAATCACAATCACAATCACAATCACAATCACAATCACAATCACAATCACAATCACAATCACAATCACAATCACAATCACAATCACAATCACAATCACAATCACAATCACAATCACAATCACAATCACAATCACAATCACAATCACAATCACAATCACAATCACAATCACAATCACAATCACGATCACACAATCACGATCACACAATCACGATCACACAATCACGATCACACAATCACGATCACACAATCACGATCACACAATCACGATCACACAATCACGATCACACAATCACGATCACACAATCACGATCACACAATCACGATCACACAATCACAATCACACAATCGTTATCACACAATCACGATCACACAATCACCATCCCACAATCACCATCACACAATCACCATCACACAATCACGATCACACAATCACGATCACACAATCGCGATCACGCAATCACAATCACGCAATCACAATCACACAATCACAGTCACACAATCACAATCATACAATCACAATCACACAATCACAATCTCACAATCACAATCACACAATCACAATCACACAATCACAATCACACAATCACAATCACACAATCACAATCACACAATCACAAGCACACAATCACAATCCCACAATCACAATCCCACAATCACAATCCCACAATCACACAATCACACAGTCACAATCCCACAATCACGATCACACAATCACGATCACACAATCACAATCACACAATCACAATCACACAATCACACTGTCACAATCCCACAATCACGATCACACAATCACGATCACACAGTCACGATCACACGATCACGATCACACAATAACAATCACACAATCACAATCACACAATCACGAGCACACAATCACGATCACACAATCACCATCACACAATCACGATCACACAATCACGATCACACAATCACAATCACACAATCACGATCACACAATCACTATCACACAATCACAATCACACAATCACAAACACACAGTCGCGATCACACGACCACGATCACACGATCACGATCACACAATCACAGTCACACAATCAAGGTCACACAATGACGATCACACCATCACCATCACACAATCACGACCACACAATCACGATCACACAATCACGTTCACACAATCACAAACACACAGTCGCGATCACTCGATCACGATCACACAATCACGATCACACAGTCAAGATCAAACAACCACAATCACACAATCACAATATCACAATCGCAATCACACAATCACAATAACACAATCAGACAATCACACAATCACACAATCACACAATCACGATCACACTATCACGATCACACAATCACGATAACACAATCACGATCACACAATCACGATCACACAATCACGAACACACAATCACAATCACGCAATCACAATCACACAATCATAATGACACAATCACAATCATGCAATCACAATCACACAATCACAATCTCACAATCACAATCACACAATCACAATCACACAATCACAATCACACAATCACAATCACACAATCACAATCACACAATCACAATCATACAATCACAATCACACAATCACAATCACACAATCACAATCACACAATCACAATCACACAATCACAATCACACAATCACAATCACACAATCACAATCACACAATCACAATCACAATCACACAATCACAATCACACAATCACAATCACACAATCACAATCACACAATCACAATCACACAATCACAATCACACAATCACAATCACACAGTCACACAATCACGATCACACAATCACGATCACACAATCACGATCACACAATCACGATCACACAGTCGCGATCACACAATCACGATGACACAATCACGATCACACAATCACAATCACACAATCACAATCACACAATCAAAATCACACAACCACAATCACACAATCAAGGTCACACAATGACGATCACACAATCACCATCACACAATCACGATCACACAATCACAATCACACAATCACGATCACACAATCAACGCCACACAATGACGATCACACAATCACCATCACACAATCTCGACCACACAATCACGATCACACAATCACGATCACACAATCACGATCACACAATCACAAACACACAGTCGCGATCACTCGATCACGATCACACAATCACGATCACACAGTCAAGATCAAACAACCACAATCACGCAATCACAATATCACAATCGCAATCACACAATCACAATAACACAATCAGACAATCACACAATCACACAATCACACAATCACGATCACACTATCACGATCACACAATCACGATCACACAATCACGATCACACAATCACGATCACACAATCACGATCACACAATCACGATCACACGATCATGATCACACAATCACAATCACACAATCACGATCACACAATCACGATCACACAATCACGATCACACAATCACGATCACACAACAACGATCACACAATCGCTATCACACAATCGCTATCACACAATCACGATCACACAATCACGATCACACAATCACGGTCACACAATCACGATCACACAATCACGATCACACAATCACAAACACACAGTCGCGATCACACGATCACGATCACACGATCACGATCCCACAATCACAATCACACAATCAAGGTCACACAATGACGATCACACCATCACCATCACACAATCACGACCACACAATCACGACCACACAATCACGATCACACAATCGCGATCACACAATCAAGATCACAATATCACAATCACACAGTCACACAATCACAATCACAATAACAATCACAATCACAATCACAATCACAATCATGATCACACAATCACAATCACACAGTCACACAATCACAATCACAATCACAATCACAATCACAATCACAATCACAATCACAATCACAATCACAATCACAATCACAATCACAATCACAATCACAATCACAATCACAATCACAATCACAATCACAATCACAATCACAATCACAATCACAATCACAATCACAATCAGAATCACAATCACAATCACAATCACGATCACACAATCACGATCACACAATCACGATCACACAATCATGATCACACAATCACGATCACACAATCACGATCACACAATCACGATCACACAATCACGATCACACAATCACGATCACACAATCACGATCACACAATCACGATCACACAATCACGATCACACAATCACGATCACACAATCACGATCACACAATCACGATCACGCAGTCACACTATCACAATCACAATCACAATCACAATCACAATCACAATCACAATCACAATCACAATCACAATCACAATCACAATCACAATCACAATCACAATCACAATCACACAATCACACAACCACACAATCACAATCCCACAATCACAATCACACAATCACAGTCACACAATCACAATCACACAATCACACAGTCACAATCTCACAATCACGATCACACAATCACGATCGCACAGTCACGATCACACGATCACGATCACACAATCACAATCACACAATCACAATCACACAATCACGATCACACAATCACCATCACACAATCACCATCACACAATCACGATCACACAATCAAGGTCACACAATGACGATCACACAATCACCATCACACAATCACGACCACTCAATCACGATCACACAATCACGATCACACAATCACGATCACACAATCACGATCACACAATCACGATCACACAATCACGTTCACACAATCACAAACACAGAGTCGCGATCACACAATCACAATCACACAATCACAATCCCACAATCACAATCCCACAATCACAATCCCACAATCACAATCCCACAATCACACAATCACACAGTCACAATCCCACAATCACGATCACACAATCACGATCACACAATCACAATCACACAATCACAATCACACAATCACACTGTCACAATCCCACAATCACGATCACACAATCACGATCACACGATCACGATCACACAATAACAATCACACAATCACAATCACACAATCACGAGCACACAATCACGATCACACAATCACCATCACACAATCACGATCACACAATCACGATCACACAATCACAATCACACAATCACGATCACACAATCACTATCACACAATCACAATCACACAATCACAAACACACAGTCGCGATCACACGACCACGATCACACGATCACGATCACACAATCACAATCACACAATCAAGGTCACACAATGACGATCACACCATCACCATCACACAATCACGACCACACAATCACGATCACACAATCACGATCACACAATCACGTTCACACAATCACAAACACACAGTCGCGATCACTCGATCACGATCACACAATCACGATCACACAGTCAAGATCACACAATCACAATCACACAATCACAATATCACAATCGCAATCACACAATCACAATAACACAATCAGACAATCACACAATCACACAATCACGATCACACTATCACGATCACACAATCACGATAACACAATCACGATCACACAATCGCGATCACACAATCACGAGCACACAATCACAATCACACAATCACAAACACACAGTCGCGATCACACGACCACGATCACACGATCACGATCACACAATCACAATCACACAATCAAGGTCACACAATGACGATCACACCATCACCATCACACAATCACGACCACACAATCACGATCACACAATCACAATCCCACAATCACAATCACACAATCACAGTCACACAATCACAATCACACAATCACACAGTCACAATCTCACAATCACGATCACACAATCACGATCGCACAGTCACGATCAAACGATCACGATCACACAATCACAATCACACAATCACAATCACACAATCACGATCACACAATCACGTTCACACAATCACAAACACAGAGTCGCGATCACACGATCACGATCACACAACCACGATCACACAATCACAATCACACAATCAAGGTCACACAATGACGATCACACCATCACCATCACACAATCACGACCACTCAATCACGATCACACAATCACGATCACACAATCACGTTCACACAATCACAAACACACAGTCGCGATCACTCGATCACGATCACACAATCACGATCACACAGTCACGATCACACAATCACAATCACACAATCACAATATCACAATCGCAATCACACAATCACAATAACACAATCAGACAATCACACAATCACACAATCACACAATCACACAATCACACAATCGCGATCAGACTATCACGATCACACAATCACGATCACAGAGTCACGATCACACTATCACGATCAGACAATCACAGTCACACAATCACAATCACACAATCACAATCACAATCACGATCACACAGTCACGATCACACCATCACGATCACACGATCACGATCACACAATCACAATCACACAATCGTTATCACACAATCACGATCACACAATCACCATCCCACAATCACCATCACACAATCACCATCACACAATCACGATCACACAATCACGATCACACAATCACGATCACACAATCACAATCACGCAATCACAATCACACAATCACAATCTCACAATCACAATCACACAATCACAATCACACAATCACAATCACACAATCATAATCACACAATCACAATCACACAATCACAATCACACAATCACAATCACACAATCACAATCACACAATCACAATCACACAATCACAATCACACAATCACAATCACACAATCACAATCACACAATCACAATCACACAATCACAATCACACAATCACAATCACGATCTCGATCACACAATCACAATCACACAATTACACAATCACAATCCCACAATCACAATCACACAACCACAGTCACACAATCACAATCACACAATCACAATCACGCAATCACGATCACACAATCACAATCACGCAATCACACAGTCACAATCCCACAATCACGATCACACAATCACGATCGCACAGTCACGATCACACAATCACAATCACACAATCACAATCACACAATCACACAATCACAATCACAATCAGACAATCACAAACACACAATCACGATCACACAATCACGATCACACAATCACGATCACACAATCACAAACACACAGTCGCGATCACACGATCACGATCACACGATCACGATCACACGATCACGATCACACAATCACAATCCCACAATCAAGGCCACACAATGACGATCACACAATCACCATCACACAATCTCGACCACACAATCACGATCACACAATCACGATCACACAATCACGTTCACACAATAACAAACACACAGTCGCGATCACTCGATCACGATCACACAATCACGATCACACAGTCACGATCACACAATCACAATCACACAATCACGATCACACAATCACGATCACATAATCACGATCACACAATCACGATCACACAATCACCATCACACAATCACGACCACACAATCACGATCACACAATCACGCTCACACAATCACGATCACACAATCACGTTCACACAATCACAAACACACAGTCGCGATCACACGATCACGATCACACAATCACGATCACGCAGTCACGATCACACAACCACAATCACACAATCACGATCACACAATCACGATCCCACAATCACGGTCACACTATCACGATCACACAATCACAGTCACACAATCACAATCACACAATCACAATCACAATCACAATCACGATCACACAGTCACGATCACACAATCACGATCACACGATCACGATCACACAATCACAATCACACAATCGTTATCACATAATCACGATCACACAATCACCATCACACAATCAAGTCCACACAATGACGATCACACAATCACCATCACACAATCACAATCACACAATCACAATCACACAATCACAATCACACAATCACAATCACACAATCACAGTCACACAATCACAATTACACAATCACAATTACACAAACACGATCACACAATCACGATCACACAATCACGATCACACAATCACTATTACACAATCACACAATCACACAATCACAATCACACAATCACACAGTCACAATCCCACAATCACGATCACACAATCACAATCAAACAATCACAATCACACAATCACGATCACACAATCACAATCACGCAGTCACACAGTCACAATCCCACAATCACGATCACACAATCACGATCGCACAGTCACGATCACACGATCACGATCACACAATCACTATCACAAAATCACAATCACACAGTCACACAATCACAATCACAATCAGACAATCACAAACACACAATCACGATCACACAATCACGATCACACAATCACGATCACACAATCACAAACACACAGTCGCGATCACACGATCACGATCACACGATCACGATCACACGATCACGATCACACAATCACGATCACACAATCACGATCACACAATCACGATCACACAATCACGATCACACAAACACGATCACACAATCACGATCACACAATCACGATCACACAATCACAGTCACACAATCACGATCACACAATCACGATCACACAATCACAATCACACAATGAAGGTCACACAATGACGATCACACAATCACGACCACACAATCACGATCACACAATCGCGATCGCACAATCACGATCACAATATCACAATCACACAGTCACACAATCACAATCACAATCACAATCACAATCACAATCACAATCACAATCACAATCACAATCACAATCACAATCACAATCACAATCACAATCACAATCACAATCACGATCACACAATCACGACCACACAATCACGATCACACAATCACGATCACACAATCACGATCACACAATCACGATCACACAATCACGATCACACAATCACGATCACACAATCACAATCACACAATCGTTATCACACAATCACGATCACACAATCACCATCCCACAATCACCATCACACAATCACCATCACACAATCACGATCACACAATCACGATCACACAATCGCGATCACGCAATCACAATCACGCAATCACAATCACACAATCACAGTCACACAATCACAAACATACAATCACAATCACACAATCACAATCTCACAATCACAATCACACAATCACAATCACACAATCACAATCACACAATCACAATCACACAATCACAATCACACAATCACAATCACACAATCACAAGCACACAATCACAATCCCACAATCACAATCCCACAATCACAATCCCACAATCACACAATCACACAGTCACAATCCCACAATCACGATCACACAATCACGATCACACAATCACAATCACACAATCACAATCACACAATCACACTGTCACAATCCCACAATCACGATCACACAATCACGATCACACAGTCACGATCACACGATCACGATCACACAATAACAATCACACAATCACAATCACACAATCACGAGCACACAATCACGATCACACAATCACCATCACACAATCACGATCACACAATCACAATCACACAATCACGATCACACAATCACTATCACACAATCACAATCACACAATCACAAACACACAGTCGCGACCACACGACCACGATCACACGATCACGTTCACACAATCACAGTCACACAATCAAGGTCACACAATGACGATCACACCATCACCATCACACAATCACGACCACACAATCACGATCACACAATCACGTTCACACAATCACAAACACACAGTCGCGATCACTCGATCACGACCACACAATCACGATCACACAGTCAAGATCAAACAACCACAATCACACAATCACAATATCACAATCGCAATCACACAATCACAATAACACAATCAGACAATCACACAATCACACAATCACACAATCACGATCACACTATCACGATCACACAATCACGATAACACAATCACGATCACACAATCACGATCACACAATCACGATCACACAACCACGATCACACAATCACAATCACGCAATCACAATCACACAATCATAATGACACAATCACAATCATGCAATCACAATCACACAATCACAATCTCACAATCACAATCACACAATCACAATCACACAATCACAATCACACAATCACAATCACACAATCACAATCATACAATCACAATCACACAATCACAATCACACAATCACAATCACACAATCACAATCACACAATCACAATCACACAATCACAATCACACAATCAC
This sequence comes from Megachile rotundata, assembly GCF_050947335.1. Taxonomy (NCBI): domain Eukaryota; kingdom Metazoa; phylum Arthropoda; class Insecta; order Hymenoptera; family Megachilidae; genus Megachile; species Megachile rotundata. The sequence continues at coordinate 2,667,225 of NC_134993.1, forward strand.
AATCACACAATCACAATCACAATCACACAATCACAATCACACAATCACAATCACACAATCACAATCACACAATCACAATCACACAATCACAATCACACAATCACAATCACACAGACACACAATCACGATCACACAATCACGATCACACAATCACGATCACACAATCACGATCACACAGTCGCGATCACACAATCACGATGACACAATCACGATCACACAATCACAATCACACAATCACAATCACACAATCAAAATCACACAACCACAATCACACAATCAAGGTCACACAATGACGATCACACAATCACCATCACACAATCACGATCACACAATCACAATCACACAATCACGATCACACAATCACGATCACTCAATCACAATCACACAATCACAAACACACAGTCGCGATCACACGATCACGCTCACACGATCACGATCACACGATCACGATCACACGATCACGATCACACGATCACGATCACACGATCACGATCACACGATCACGATCACACAATCACAATCACACAATCAACGCCACACAATGACGATCACACAATCACTATCACACAATCTCGACCACACAATCACGATCACACAATCACGATCACACAATCACGATCACACAATCACGATCACACAATCACGATCACACAACAACGATCACACAATCGCTATCACACAATCGCTATCACACAATCACGATCACACAATCACGATCACACAATCACGGTCACACAATCACGATCACACAATCACGATCACACAATCACAAACACACAGTCGCGATCACACGATCACGATCACACGATCACAATCACACAGTCACACAATCACGATCACACAATCACGATCACACAATCACGACCACACATTCACGGCCACACAATCACAATCACACAATCACAATCACACAATCACAATAACACAATCAGACAATCACACAGTCACACAATCACGATCACACAATCACGATCACACAATCACGATCACACAACAACGATCACACAATCGCTATCACACAATCGCTATCACACAATCACGATCACACAATCACGATCACACAATCACGGTCACACAATCACAATCACACAATCGTTATCACACAATCACGATCACACAATCACCATCCCACAATCACCATCACACAATCACCATCACACAATCACGATCACACAATCACGATCACACAATCACGATCACACAATCACAATCACGCAATCACAATCACACAATCACAATCTCACAATCACAATCACACAATCACAATCACACAATCACAATCACACAATCACAATCACACAATCACAATCACACAATCACAATCACACAATCACAATCACACAATCACAATCACACAATCACAATCACACAATCACAATCACACAATCACAATCACACAATCACAATCCCACAATCACACAATCACACAGTCACAATCCCACAATCACGATCACACAATCACGATCACACAATCACAATCACACAATCACAATCACACAATCACACTGTCACAATCCCACAATCACGATCACATAATCACGATCACACAGTCACGATCACACGATCGCGATCACACAATAACAATCACACAATCACAATCACACAATCACGAGCACACAATCACGATCACACAATCACCATCACACAATCACGATCACACAATCGCGATCACACAATCACGATCACACTATCACGATCACACAATCACAGTCACAGAATCACAATCACACAATCACAATCACAATCACGATCACACAGTCACAATCACACAATCAGAGTCACACAATCACAATCACACAACCACAATCACACAATCACACAGTCACAATCCCACAATCACGATCACACAATCACGACCACACATTCACGGCCACACAATCACAATCACACAATCACAATCACACAATCACAATAACACAATCAGACAATCACACAGTCACACAATCACGATCACACAATCACGATCACACAATCACGATCACACAATCGCGAGCACACAATCACGATCACACAATCACGATCACACAATCACAATCACACTATCACAATCACACAATCAAAATCACACAATCACAATCACACAATCAAGGTCACACAATGACGATCACACAATCACCATCACACAATCACGATCACACAATCACAATCACACAATCACGATCACACAATCACGATCACACAATCACGATCACTCAATCACAATCACACAATCACAAACACACAGTTGCGATCACACGATCACGATCACACGATCACGATCACACGATCACGATCACACAATTACAATCACACAATCAACGCCACACAATGACGATCATCACAATCACCATCACACAATCTCGACCACACAATCACGACCACACAATCACGATCACACAATCACGATCACACAATCACAATCTCACAATCACAATCACACAATCACAATCACACAATCACAATCACACAATCACAATCACACAATCACAATCACACAATCACAATCACACAATCACAATCACACAATCACAATCACACAATCACAATCACACAATCACAATCACACAATCACAATCACACAATCACAATCACACAATCACAATCACACAATCACAATCACACAATCACAATCACACAATCACAATCACACAATCACAATCCCACAATCACACAATCACACAGTCACAATCCCACAATCACGATCACACAATCACGACCACACAATCACAATCACACAATCACAATCACACAATCACACTGTCACAATCCCACAATCACGATCACATAATCACGATCACACAGTCACGATCACACGATCGCGATCACACAATAACAATCACACAATCACAATCACACAATCAGGAGCACACAATCACGATCACACAATCACCATCACACAATGACGATCACACAATCGCGATCACACAATCACGATCACACTATCACGATCACACAATCACAGTCACAGAATCACAATCACACAATCACAATCACAATCACGATCACACAGTCACAATCACACAATCAGAGTCACACAAACACAATCACACAATCACACAGTCACAATCCCACAATCACGATCACACAATCACGACCACACATTCACGGCCACACAATCACAATCACACAATCACAATCACACAATCACAATAACACAATCAGACAATCACACAGTCACACAATCACGATCACACAATCACGATCACACAATCACGATCACACAATCGCGAGCACACAATCACGATCACACAATCACGATCACACAATCACAATCACACTATCACAATCACACAATCAAAATCACACAATCACAATCACACAATCAAGGTCACACAATGACGATCACACAATCACCATCACACAATCACGATCACACAATCACAATCACACAATCACGATCACACAATCACGATCACACAATCACGATCACTCAATCACAATCACACAATCACAAACACACAGTTGCGATCACACGATCACGATCACACGATCACGATCACACGATCACGATCACACGATCACGATCACACAATCACAATCACACAATCAACGCCACACAATGACGATCATCACAATCACCATCACACAATCTCGACCACACAATCACGATCACACAATCACGATCACACAATCACGTTCACACAATCACAAACACACAGTCCCGACCACTCTATCACGATCACGCAATCACAATCACACAATCAACGCCACACAATGACGATCATCACAATCACCATCACACAATCTCGACCACACAATCACGATCACACAATCACGATCACACAATCACGTTCACACAATAACAAACACACAGTCGCGATCACTCGATCACGATCACACAATCACGATCACACAGTCACGATCACACAATCACAATCCCACAATCAAGGCCACACAATGGCGATCACACAATCACCATCACACAATCTCGACCACACAATCACGATCACACAATCACGATCACACAATCACGATCACACAATCACAAACACACAGTCGCGATCACACGATCACGATCACACGATCACGATCACACGATCACGATCACACAATCACAATCCCACAATCAAGGCCACACAATGACGATCACACAATCACCATCACACAATCTCGACCACACAATCACGATCACACAATCACGATCACACAATCACGTTCACACAATAACAAACACACAGTCGCGATCACTCGATCACGATCACACAATCACGATCACACAGTCACGATCACACAATCACAATCACACAATCACGATCACACAATCACGATCACATAATCACGATCACACAATCACGATCACACAATCACCATCACACAATCACGACCACACAATCACGATCACACAATCACGCTCACACAATCACGATCACACAATCACGTTCACACAATCACAAACACACAGTCGCGATCACACGATCACGATCACACAATCACGATCACGCAGTCACGATCACACAACCACAATCACACAATCACGATCACACAATCACGATCCCACAATCACGGTCACACTATCACGATCACACAATCACAGTCACACAATCACAATCACACAATCACAATCACAATCACAATCACGATCACACAGTCACGATCACACAATCACGATCACACGATCACGATCACACAATCACAATCACACAATCGTTATCACATAATCACGATCACACAATCACCATCACACAATCAAGTCCACACAATGACGATCACACAATCACCATCACACAATCACAATCACACAATCACAATCACACAATCACAATCACACAATCACAATCACACAATCACAATCACACAATCACAGTCACACAATCACAATTACACAATCACAATTACACAAACACGATCACACAATCACGATCACACAATCACGATCACACAATCACTATTACACAATCACACAATCACACAATCACAATCACACAATCACACAGTCACAATCCCACAATCACGATCACACAATCACAATCAAACAATCACAATCACACAATCACGATCACACAATCACAATCACGCAGTCACACAGTCACAATCCCACAATCACGATCACACAATCACGATCGCACAGTCACGATCACACGATCACGATCACACAATCACTATCACAAAATCACAATCACACAGTCACACAATCACAATCACAATCAGACAATCACAAACACACAATCACGATCACACAATCACGATCACACAATCACGATCACACAATCACAAACACACAGTCGCGATCACACGATCACGATCACACGATCACGATCACACGATCACGATCACACAATCACAATCCCACAATCAAGGCCACACAATGACGATCACACAATCACCATCACACAATCTCGACCACACAATCGCGATCACACAATCACGATCACACAATCACGTTCACACAATAACAAACACACAGTCGCGATCACTCGATCACGATCACACAATCACGATCACACAGTCACGATCACACAATCACAATCACACAATCACGATCACACAATCACGATCACATAATCACGATCACACAATCACGATCACACAATCACCATCACACAATCACGACCACACAATCACGATCACACAATCACGCTCACACAATCACGATCACACAATCACGTTCACACAATCACAAACACACAGTCGCGATCACACGATCACGATCACACAATCACGATCACGCAGTCACGATCACACAACCACAATCACACAATCACGATCACACAATCACGATCCCACAATCACGGTCACACTATCACGATCACACAATCACAGTCACACAATCACAATCACACAATCACAATCACAATCACAATCACGATCACACAGTCACGATCACACAATCACGATCACACGATCACGATCACACAATCACAATCACACAATCGTTATCACATAATCACGATCACACAATCACCATCACACAATCAAGTCCACACAATGACGATCACACAATCACCATCACACAATCACAATCACACAATCACAATCACACAATCACAATCACACAATCACAATCACACAATCACAGTCACACAATCACAATTACACAATCACAATTACACAAACACGATCACACAATCACGATCACACAATCACGATCACACAATCACTATTACACAATCACACAATCACACAATCACAATCACACAATCACACAGTCACAATCCCACAATCACGATCACACAATCACAATCAAACAATCACAATCACACAATCACGATCACACAATCACAATCACGCAGTCACACAGTCACAATCCCACAATCACGATCACACAATCACGATCGCACAGTCACGATCACACGATCACGATCACACAATCACTATCACAAAATCACAATCACACAGTCACACAATCACAATCACAATCAGACAATCACAAACACACAATCACGATCACACAATCACGATCACACAATCACGATCACACAATCACAAACACACAGTCGCGATCACACGATCACGATCACACGATCACGATCACACGATCACGATCACACAATCACGATCACACAATCACGATCACACAATCACGATCACACAATCACGATCACACAAACACGATCACACAATCACGATCACACAATCACGATCACACAATCACAGTCACACAATCACGATCACACAATCACGATCACACAATCACAATCACACAATGAAGGTCACACAATGACGATCACACCATCACCATCACACAATCACGACCACACAATCACGATCACACAATCGCGATCGCACAATCACGATCACAATATCACAATCACACAGTCACACAATCACAATCACAATCACAATCACAATCACAATCACAATCACAATCACAATCACAATCACAATCACAATCACAATCACAATCACAATCACAATCACAATCACGATCACACAATCACGATCACACAATCACGATCACACAATCACGATCACACAATCACGATCACACAATCACGATCACACAATCACGATCACACAATCACGATCACACAATCACAATCACACAATCGTTATCACACAATCACGATCACACAATCACCATCCCACAATCACCATCACACAATCACCATCACACAATCACGATCACACAATCACGATCACACAATCGCGATCACGCAATCACAATCACGCAATCACAATCACACAATCACAGTCACACAATCACAAACATACAATCACAATCACACAATCACAATCTCACAATCACAATCACACAATCACAATCACACAATCACAATCACACAATCACAATCACACAATCACAATCACACAATCACAAGCACACAATCACAATCCCACAATCACAATCCCACAATCACAATCCCACAATCACACAATCACACAGTCACAATCCCACAATCACGATCACACAATCACGATCACACAATCACAATCACACAATCACAATCACACAATCACACTGTCACAATCCCACAATCACGATCACACAATCACGATCACACAGTCACGATCACACGATCACGATCACACAATAACAATCACACAATCACAATCACACAATCACGAGCACACAATCACGATCACACAATCACCATCACACAATCACGATCACACAATCACGATCACACAATCACAATCACACAATCACGATCACACAATCACTATCACACAATCACAATCACACAATCACAAACACACAGTCGCGATCACACGACCACGATCACACGATCACGTTCACACAATCACAGTCACACAATCAAGGTCACACAATGACGATCACACCATCACCATCACACAATCACGACCACACAATCACGATCACACAATCACGTTCACACAATCACAAACACACAGTCGCGATCACTCGATCACGACCACACAATCACGATCACACAGTCAAGATCAAACAACCACAATCACACAATCACAATATCACAATCGCAATCACACAATCACAATAACACAATCAGACAATCACACAATCACACAATCACACAATCACGATCACACTATCACGATCACACAATCACGATAACACAATCACGATCACACAATCACGATCACACAATCACGATCACACAACCACGATCACACAATCACAATCACGCAATCACAATCACACAATCATAATGACACAATCACAATCATGCAATCACAATCACACAATCACAATCTCACAATCACAATCACACAATCACAATCACACAATCACAATCACACAATCACAATCACACAATCACAATCATACAATCACAATCACACAATCACAATCACACAATCACAATCACACAATCACAATCACACAATCACAATCACACAATCACAATCACACAATCACAATCACAATCACACAATCACAATCACACAATCACAATCACACTATCACAATCACACAATCACAATCACACAATCACAATCACACAATCACAATCACACAGTCACACAATCACGATCACACAATCACGATCACACAATCACGATCACACAATCACGATCACACAGTCGCGATCACACAATCACGATGACACAATCACGATCACACAATCACAATCACACAATCACAATCACACAATCAAAATCACACAACCACAATCACACAATCAAGGTCACACAATGACGATCACACAATCACCATCACACAATCACGATCACACAATCACAATCACACAATCACGATCACACAATCACGATCACTCAATCACAATCACACAATCACAAACACACAGTCGCGATCACACGATCACGCTCACACGATCACGATCACACGATCACGATCACACGATCACGATCACACGATCACGATCACACGATCACGATCACACGATCACGATCACACAATCACAATCACACAATCAACGCCACACAATGACGATCACACAATCACTATCACACAATCTCGACCACACAATCACGATCACACAATCACGATCACACAATCACGATCACACAATCACGATCACACAATCACGATCACACAACAACGATCACACAATCGCTATCACACAATCGCTATCACACAATCACGATCACACAATCACGATCACACAATCACGGTCACACAATCACGATCACACAATCACGATCACACAATCACAAACACACAGTCGCGATCACACGATCACGATCACACGATCACAATCACACAGTCACACAATCACGATCACACAATCACGATCACACAATCACGACCACACATTCACGGCCACACAATCACAATCACACAATCACAATCACACAATCACAATAACACAATCAGACAATCACACAGTCACACAATCACGATCACACAATCACGATCACACAATCACGATCACACAACAACGATCACACAATCGCTATCACACAATCGCTATCACACAATCACGATCACACAATCACGATCACACAATCACGGTCACACAATCACAATCACACAATCGTTATCACACAATCACGATCACACAATCACCATCCCACAATCACCATCACACAATCACCATCACACAATCACGATCACACAATCACGATCACACAATCACGATCACACAATCACAATCACGCAATCACAATCACACAATCACAATCTCACAATCACAATCACACAATCACAATCACACAATCACAATCACACAATCACAATCACACAATCACAATCACACAATCACAATCACACAATCACAATCACACAATCACAATCACACAATCACAATCACACAATCACAATCACACAATCACAATCACACAATCACAATCACACAATCACAATCACACAATCACAATCACACAATCACAATCCCACAATCACACAATCACACAGTCACAATCCCACAATCACGATCACACAATCACGATCACACAATCACAATCACACAATCACAATCACACAATCACACTGTCACAATCCCACAATCACGATCACATAATCACGATCACACAGTCACGATCACACGATCGCGATCACACAATAACAATCACACAATCACAATCACACAATCACGAGCACACAATCACGATCACACAATCACCATCACACAATCACGATCACACAATCGCGATCACACAATCACGATCACACTATCACGATCACACAATCACAGTCACAGAATCACAATCACACAATCACAATCACAATCACGATCACACAGTCACAATCACACAATCAGAGTCACACAATCACAATCACACAACCACAATCACACAATCACACAGTCACAATCCCACAATCACGATCACACAATCACGACCACACATTCACGGCCACACAATCACAATCACACAATCACAATCACACAATCACAATAACACAATCAGACAATCACACAGTCACACAATCACGATCACACAATCACGATCACACAATCACGATCACACAATCGCGAGCACACAATCACGATCACACAATCACGATCACACAATCACAATCACACTATCACAATCACACAATCAAAATCACACAATCACAATCACACAATCAAGGTCACACAATGACGATCACACAATCACCATCACACAATCACGATCACACAATCACAATCACACAATCACGATCACACAATCACGATCACACAATCACGATCACTCAATCACAATCACACAATCACAAACACACAGTTGCGATCACACGATCACGATCACACGATCACGATCACACGATCACGATCACACAATTACAATCACACAATCAACGCCACACAATGACGATCATCACAATCACCATCACACAATCTCGACCACACAATCACGATCACACAATCACGATCACACAATCACAATCTCACAATCACAATCACACAATCACAATCACACAATCACAATCACACAATCACAATCACACAATCACAATCACACAATCACAATCACACAATCACAATCACACAATCACAATCACACAATCACAATCACACAATCACAATCACACAATCACAATCACACAATCACAATCACACAATCACAATCACACAATCACAATCACACAATCACAATCACACAATCACAATCACACAATCACAATCCCACAATCACACAATCACACAGTCACAATCCCACAATCACGATCACACAATCACGACCACACAATCACAATCACACAATCACAATCACACAATCACACTGTCACAATCCCACAATCACGATCACATAATCACGATCACACAGTCACGATCACACGATCGCGATCACACAATAACAATCACACAATCACAATCACACAATCAGGAGCACACAATCACGATCACACAATCACCATCACACAATCACGATCACACAATCGCGATCACACAATCACGATCACACTATCACGATCACACAATCACAGTCACAGAATCACAATCACACAATCACAATCACAATCACGATCACACAGTCACAATCACACAATCAGAGTCACACAAACACAATCACACAACCACAATCACACAATCACACAGTCACAATCCCACAATCACGATCACACAATCACGACCACACATTCACGGCCACACAATCACAATCACACAATCACAATCACACAATCACAATAACACAATCAGACAATCACACAGTCACACAATCACGATCACACAATCACGATCACACAATCACGATCACACAATCGCGAGCACACAATCACGATCACACAATCACGATCACACAATCACAATCACACTATCACAATCACACAATCAAAATCACACAATCACAATCACACAATCAAGGTCACACAATGACGATCACACAATCACCATCACACAATCACGATCACACAATCACAATCACACAATCACGATCACACAATCACGATCACACAATCACGATCACTCAATCACAATCACACAATCACAAACACACAGTTGCGATCACACGATCACGATCACACGATCACGATCACACGATCACGATCACACGATCACGATCACACAATCACAATCACACAATCAACGCCACACAATGACGATCATCACAATCACCATCACACAATCTCGACCACACAATCACGATCACACAATCACGATCACTCAATCACAATCACACAATCACAAACACACAGTTGCGATCACACGATCACGATCACACGATCACGATCACACGATCACGATCACACGATCACGATCACACAATCGCTATCACACAATCACGATCACACAATCACGATCACACAATCACGGTCACACAATCACGATCACACAATCACGATCACACAATCACAAACACACAGTCGCGATCACACGATCACGATCACACGATCACAATCACACAGTCACACAATCACGATCACACAATCACGATCACACAATCACGACCACACATTCACGGCCACACAATCACAATCACACAATCACAATCACACAATCACAATAACACAATCAGACAATCACACAGTCACACAATCACGATCACACAATCACGATCACACAATCACGATCACACAACAACGATCACACAATCGCTATCACACAATCGCTATCACACAATCACGATCACACAATCACGATCACACAATCACGGTCACACAATCACAATCACACAATCGTTATCACACAATCACGATCACACAATCACCATCCCACAATCACCATCACACAATCACCATCACACAATCACGATCACACAATCACGATCACACAATCACGATCACACAATCACAATCACGCAATCACAATCACACAATCACAATCTCACAATCACAATCACACAATCACAATCACACAATCACAATCACACAATCACAATCACACAATCACAATCACACAATCACAATCACACAATCACAATCACACAATCACAATCACACAATCACAATCACACAATCACAATCACACAATCACAATCACACAATCACAATCACACAATCACAATCACACAATCACAATCACACAATCACAATCCCACAATCACACAATCACACAGTCACAATCCCACAATCACGATCACACAATCACGATCACACAATCACAATCACACAATCACAATCACACAATCACACTGTCACAATCCCACAATCACGATCACATAATCACGATCACACAGTCACGATCACACGATCGCGATCACACAATAACAATCACACAATCACAATCACACAATCACGAGCACACAATCACGATCACACAATCACCATCACACAATCACGATCACACAATCGCGATCACACAATCACGATCACACTATCACGATCACACAATCACAGTCACAGAATCACAATCACACAATCACAATCACAATCACGATCACACAGTCACAATCACACAATCAGAGTCACACAATCACAATCACACAACCACAATCACACAATCACACAGTCACAATCCCACAATCACGATCACACAATCACGACCACACATTCACGGCCACACAATCACAATCACACAATCACAATCACACAATCACAATAACACAATCAGACAATCACACAGTCACACAATCACGATCACACAATCACGATCACACAATCACGATCACACAATCGCGAGCACACAATCACGATCACACAATCACGATCACACAATCACAATCACACTATCACAATCACACAATCAAAATCACACAATCACAATCACACAATCAAGGTCACACAATGACGATCACACAATCACCATCACACAATCACGATCACACAATCACAATCACACAATCACGATCACACAATCACGATCACACAATCACGATCACTCAATCACAATCACACAATCACAAACACACAGTTGCGATCACACGATCACGATCACACGATCACGATCACACGATCACGATCACACAATTACAATCACACAATCAACGCCACACAATGACGATCATCACAATCACCATCACACAATCTCGACCACACAATCACGATCACACAATCACGATCACACAATCACAATCTCACAATCACAATCACACAATCACAATCACACAATCACAATCACACAATCACAATCACACAATCACAATCACACAATCACAATCACACAATCACAATCACACAATCACAATCACACAATCACAATCACACAATCACAATCACACAATCACAATCACACAATCACAATCACACAATCACAATCACACAATCACAATCACACAATCACAATCACACAATCACAATCACACAATCACAATCACACAATCACAATCCCACAATCACACAATCACACAGTCACAATCCCACAATCACGATCACACAATCACGACCACACAATCACAATCACACAATCACAATCACACAATCACACTGTCACAATCCCACAATCACGATCACATAATCACGATCACACAGTCACGATCACACGATCGCGATCACACAATAACAATCACACAATCACAATCACACAATCAGGAGCACACAATCACGATCACACAATCACCATCACACAATCACGATCACACAATCGCGATCACACAATCACGATCACACTATCACGATCACACAATCACAGTCACAGAATCACAATCACACAATCACAATCACAATCACGATCACACAGTCACAATCACACAATCAGAGTCACACAAACACAATCACACAACCACAATCACACAATCACACAGTCACAATCCCACAATCACGATCACACAATCACGACCACACATTCACGGCCACACAATCACAATCACACAATCACAATCACACAATCACAATAACACAATCAGACAATCACACAGTCACACAATCACGATCACACAATCACGATCACACAATCACGATCACACAATCGCGAGCACACAATCACGATCACACAATCACGATCACACAATCACAATCACACTATCACAATCACACAATCAAAATCACACAATCACAATCACACAATCAAGGTCACACAATGACGATCACACAATCACCATCACACAATCACGATCACACAATCACAATCACACAATCACGATCACACAATCACGATCACACAATCACGATCACTCAATCACAATCACACAATCACAAACACACAGTTGCGATCACACGATCACGATCACACGATCACGATCACACGATCACGATCACACGATCACGATCACACAATCACAATCACACAATCAACGCCACACAATGACGATCATCACAATCACCATCACACAATCTCGACCACACAATCACGATCACACAATCACGATCACACAATCACGTTCACACAATCACAAACACACAGTCCCGACCACTCTATCACGATCACGCAATCACAATCACACAATCAACGCCACACAATGACGATCATCACAATCACCATCACACAATCTCGACCACACAATCACGATCACACAATCACGATCACACAATCACGTTCACACAATCACAAACACACAGTCCCGACCACTCTATCACGATCACACAATCACGATCACACAGTCACGATCACACAATCACAATCACACAATCACAATCACACAAAGGACACACAATGACGATCACACAATCACGATCACACTATCACGATCACACAATCACAGTCACACAATCACAATCACACAATCACAATCACAATCACGATCACACAGTCACGATCACACAATCACGATCACACGATCACGATCACACAATCACAATCACACAATCGTTATCACACAATCACGATCACACAATCACCATCACACAATCAAGGCCACACAATGACGATCACACAATCACCATCACACAATCACAATCACACAATCACAATCACACAATCACATCACACAATCACAATCACACAATCACAATCACACAATCACGATCACACAATCACAATCACACAATCACAATCACACAATCACATCACACAATCACAATCACACAATCACTATCACACAATCACAATCACACAATCACAATCACACAATCACATCACACAATCACAATCACACAATCACAATCACACAATCACAATCACACAATCACAATCACACAATCACAATCACACAATCACAATCACACAATCACAATCACACAATCACAATCACACAATCACAATCACACAATCACAATCACACAATCACAATCACACAATCACAATCACACAATCACAATCACACAATCACAATCACACAATCACAATCACACAATCACAATCACACAATCACAATCACACAATCACAATCACACAATCACAATCACACAATCACAATCACACAATCACAATCACACAATCACAATCACACAATCACAATCACACAATCACAATCACACAATCACAATCACACAATCACAATCACACAATCACACAATCACAATCACACAATCACAATCACACAATCACAATCACACAATCACAATCACACAATCACAATCACACAATCACAATCACACAATCACAATCACACAATCACAATCACACAATCACAATCACACAATCACAATCACACAATCACAATCACACAATCACAATCACACAATCACAATCACACAATCACAATCACACAATCACAATCACACAATCACAATCACACAATCACAATCACACAATCACAATCACACAATCACAATCACACAATCACAATCACACAATCACAATCACACAATCACAATCACACAATCACAATCACACAATCACAATCACACAATCACAATCACACAATCACAATCACACAATCACAATCACACAATCACAATCACACAATCACAATCACACAATCACAATCACACAATCACAATCACACAATCACAATCACACAATCACAATCACACAATCACAATCACACAATCACAATCACACAATCACAATCACACAATCACAATCACACAATCACAATCACACAATCACAATCACACAATCACAATCACACAATCACAATCACACAATCACAATCACACAATCACAATCACACAATCACAATCACACAATCACAATCACACAATCACAATCACACAATCACAATCACACAATCACAATCACACAATCACAATCACACAATCACAATCACACAATCACAATCACACAATCACAATCACACAATCACAATCACACAATCACAATCACACAATCACAATCACACAATCACAATCACACAATCACAATCACACAATCACAATCACACAATCACAATCACACAATCACAATCACACAATCACAATCACACAATCACAATCACACAATCACAATCACACAATCACAATCACACAATCACAATCACACAATCACAATCACACAATCACAATCACACAATCACAATCACACAATCACAATCACACAATCACAATCACACAATCACAATCACACAATCACAATCACACAATCACAATCACACAATCACAATCACACAATCACAATCACACAATCACAATCACACAATCACAATCACACAATCACAATCACACAATCACAATCACACAATCACAATCACACAATCACAATCACACAATCACAATCACACAATCACAATCACACAATCACAATCACACAATCACAATCACACAATCACAATCACACAATCACAATCACACAATCACAATCACACAATCACAATCACACAATCACAATCACACAATCACAATCACACAATCACAATCACACAATCACAATCACACAATCACAATCACACAATCACAATCACACAATCACAATCACACAATCACAATCACACAATCACAATCACACAATCACAATCACACAATCACAATCACAATCACACAATCACAATCACACAATCACAATCACACAATCACAGTCACACAATCACAGTCACACAATCACAATCACACAATCACAATTACACAAACACGATCACACAATCACGATCACACAATCACGATCACACAATCACTATCACACAATCACACAATCACACAATCACACAGTCACAATCCCACAATCACGATCACACAATCACAATCACACAATCACAATCACACAATCACAATCACACAATCACAATCACGCAGTCACACTATCACAATCACAATCACAATCACAATCACACAATCACACAATCACAATCCCACAATCACAAATACACAATCACAGTCACACAATCACAATCACACAATCACACAGTCACAATCCCACAATCACGATCACACAATCACGATCGCACAGTCACGATCACACGATCACGATCACACAATCACAATCACACAATCACAATGACACAATCACAATCACACAATCACAGTCACACAATCACAGTCACACAATCACAATCACACAATCACAATCACAATCACACAATCACACAATCACAATCCCACAATCACAATCCCACAATCACAATCACACAATCACAGTCACACAATCACAATCACACAATCACACAGTCACAATCCCACAATCACGATCACACAATCACGATCGCACAGTCACGATCACACGATCACGATCACACAATCACAATCACACAATCACAATCACACAATCACAATCACACAATCACAGTCACACAATCACAGTCACACAATCACAATCACACAATCACAATTACACAAACACGATCACACAATCACGATCACAGAATCACAATCACACAGTCACACAATCACAATCACAATCACAATCGCAATCACAATCACAATCACAATCACAATCACAATCACAATCACAATCACAATCACAATCACAATCACAATCACAATCACAATCACAATCACAATCACAATCACAATCACAATCACAATCACAATCACAATCACAATCACAATCACAATCACAATCACACAATCACATCGCACAATCACGATCACACAATCACGATCACACAATCACGATCACACAATCACGATCACACAATCACGATCACACAATCACGATCACACAATCACGATCACACAATCACGATCACACAATTTCGATCACACAATCACGATCACACAATCACGATCACACAATCACGATCACACAATCACGATCACACAAACACGATCACACAATCACGATCACACAATCACAGTCACACAATCACGATCACACACTCCCAATCACACAATCACAATCACACAATCACGATCACACAATCACGATCACACAATCACGATCACACAATCACGATCACACTATCACGATCACACAATCACGGTCACACAATCACGATCACACAATCACGATCACACAATCACGATCACACAATCACAATCACACAATCGTTATCACACAATCACGATCACACAATCACCATCCCACAATCACCATCACACAATCACCATCACACAATCGCGATCACACAATCATTATCACACAATCACACAATCACACAAACACAATCACACAATCACACAGTCACAATTCCACAATCACGATCACACAATCACAATCACACAATCACAATCACACAATCACGATCACACAATCACGATCGCACAGTCACGATCACACGATCACGATCACACAATCACAATCACACAATCACAATCACACAATCACGATCACACAATCACCATCACACACTCACCATCACACAATCACGATCACACAATCACGATCACACAATCACGATCACACTATCACGATCACACAATCACAGTCACACAATCACAATCACACAATCACAATCACAATCACAATCACGATCACACAGTCACGACCACACGATCACGATCACACGATCATGATCACACAATCACAATCACACAATCACGAACACACAATCACGATCACACAATCACGATCACACAATCACGATCACACAACCACGATCACACAATCGCTATCACACAATCACGATCGCACAATCACGATCACACAAGCACGATCACAATATCACAATAACACAGTCACACAATCACAATCACAACCACAATCACAATCACGATCACAGAATCATAATCACACACTCACACAATCACAATCACAATCACAATCGCAATCACAATCACAATCACAATCACAATCACAATCACAATCACAATCACAATCACAATCACAATCACAATCACAATCACAATCACAATCACAATCACAATCACAATCACAATCACAATCACAATCACAATCACAATCACAATCACAATCACAATCACAATCACAATCACAATCACAATCACAATCACAATCACAATCACAATGACAATCACAATGACAATCACAATCACAATCACAATCACAATCACAATCACAATCACAATCTCAATCACAATCACAATCACAATCACAATCACAATCACAATCACAATCACAATCACAATCACAATCACAATCACAATCACAATCACAATCACAATCACAATCACAATCACAATCACAATCACAATCACAATCACACAATCACATCGCACAATCACGATCACACAATCACGATCACACAATCACGATCACACAATCACGATCACACAATCACGATCACACAATCACGATCACACAATCACGATCACACAAACACGATCACACAATCACGATCACACAATCACAGTCACACAATCACGATCACACACTCCCAATCACACAATCACAATCACACAATCACGATCACACAATCACGATCACACAATCACGATCACACTATCACGATCACACAATCACGGTCACACAATCACGATCACACAATCACGATCACACAATCACGATCGCACAGTCACGATCACACGATCACGATCACACAATCACAATCACACAATCACAATCACACAATCACAATCACACAATCACAGTCACACAATCACAGTCACACAATCACAATCACACAATCACAATTACACAAACACGATCACACAATCACGATCACAGAATCACAATCACACAGTCACACAATCACAATCACAATCACAATCGCAATCACAATCACAATCACAATCACAATCACAATCACAATCACAATCACAATCACAATCACAATCACAATCACAATCACAATCACAATCACAATCACAATCACAATCACAATCACAATCACAATCACAATCACAATCACAATCACAATCACAATCACACAATCACATCGCACAATCACGATCACACAATCACGATCACACAATCACGATCACACAATCACGATCACACAATCACGATCACACAATCACGATCACACAATCACGATCACACAATCACGATCACACAATCACGATCACACAATCACGATCACACAAACACGATCACACAATCACGATCACACAATCACAGTCACACAATCACGATCACACACTCCCAATCACACAATCACAATCACACAATCACGATCACACAATCACGATCACACAATCACGATCACACAATCACGATCACACTATCACGATCACACAATCACGGTCACACAATCACGATCACACAATCACGATCACACAATCACGATCACACAATCACAATCACACAATCGTTATCACACAATCACGATCACACAATCACCATCCCACAATCACCATCACACAATCACCATCACACAATCGCGATACACAATCATTATCACACAATCACACAATCACACAAACACAATCACACAATCACACAGTCACAATCCCACAATCACGATCACACAATCACAATCACACAATCACAATCACACAATCACGATCACACAATCACGATCGCACAGTCACGATCACACGATCACGATCACACAATCACAATCACACAATCACAATCACACAATCACAATCACACAATCACGATCACACAATCACCATCACACACTCACCATCACACAATCACGATCACACAATCACGATCACACAATCACGATCACACTATCACGATCACACAATCACAGTCACACAATCACAATCACACAATCACAATCACAATCACAATCACGATCACACAGTCACGACCACACGATCACGATCACACGATCATGATCACACAATCACAATCACACAATCACGAACACACAATCACGATCACACAATCACGATCACACAATCACGATCACACAACCACGATCACACAATCGCTATCACACAATCACGATCGCACAATCACGATCACACAATCACGATCACAATATCACAATAACACAGTCACACAATCACAATCACAACCACAATCACAATCACGATCACAGAATCATAATCACACACTCACACAATCACAATCACAATCACAATCGCAATCACAATCACAATCACAATCACAATCACAATCACAATCACAATCACAATCACAATCACAATCACAATCACAATCACAATCACAATCACAATCACAATCACAATCACAATCACAATCACAATCACAATCACAATCACAATCACAATCACAATCACAATCACAATCACAATCACAATCACAATCACAATCACAATGACAATCACAATCACAATCACAATCACAATCACAATCACAATCACAATCTCAATCACAATCACAATCACAATCACAATCACAATCACAATCACAATCACACAATCACATCACACAATCACGATCACACAATCACGATCACACAATCACGATCACACAATCACGATCACACAATCACGATCACACAATCACGATCACACAATCACGATCACACAAACACGGTCACACAATCACGATCACACAATCACGATCACACAATCACAGTCACACAATCACGATGACACACTCCCAACCACACAATCACAATCACACAATCACAATCACACAATCACGATCACACAATCACGATCACACAATCACGATCACACAATCACGATCACACAATTACGATCACACTATCACGATCACACAATCACGGTCACACAATCACGATCACACAATCACGATCACACAATCACTATCACAAAATCACAATCACACAGTCACACAATCACAATCACAATCAGACAATCACAAACACACAATCACGATCACACAATCACGATCACACAATCACGATCACACAATCACAAACACACAGTCGCGATCACACGATCACGATCACACAATCACAATCCCACAATCAAGGCCACACAATGACGATCACACAATCACCATCACACAATCTCGATCACACAATCACGATCACACAATCACGGTCACACAATAACAAACACACAGTCGCGATCACTCGATCACGATCACACAATCACGATCACACAGTCACGATCACACAATCACAATCACACAATCACGATCACACAATCACGATCACATAATCACGATCACACAATCACGATCACACAATCACCATCACACAATCACGATCACACAATCACGATCACACAATCACGATCACACAATCACCATCACACAATCACAATCACACAATCAAAGTCACAGAATGACGATCACACAATCACCATCACACAATCACGACCACACAATCACGATCACACAATCACGCTCACACAATCACGATCACACAATCACGTTCACACAATCACAAACACACAGTCGCGATCACACGATCACGATCACACAATCACGATCACACAGTCACGATCACACAATCACAATCACACAATCACGATCACACAATCACCATCACACAATCACGATCACACAATCACGATCACACAATCACGATCACACTATCACGATCACACAATCACAGTCACACAATCACAATCACACAAACACAATCACAATCACGATCACACAGTCACGATCACACAATCACGATCACACAATCACGATCACACAATCACGATCACACAATCACGATCACACAATCACGATCACACAATCACGATCACACAAACACGATCACACAATCACGATCACACAATCACGATCACACAATCACAGTCACACAATCACGATCACACACTCCCAACCACACAATCACAATCACACAATCACAATCACAATCACACAATCACGATCACACAATCACGATCACACAATCACGATCACACAATTACGATCACACTATCACGATCACACAATCACGGTCACACAATCACGATCACACAATCACGATCACACAATCACTATCACAAAATCACAATCACACAGTCACACAATCACAATCACAATCAGACAATCACAAACACACAATCACGATCACACAATCACGATCACACAATCACGATCACACAATCACGATCACACAATCACAAACACACAGTCGCGATCACACGATCACGATCACACAATCACAATCCCACAATCAAGGCCACACAATGACGATCACACAATCACCATCACACAATCTCGACCACACAATCACGATCACACAATCACGATCACACAATCACGTTCACACAATAACAAACACACAGTCGCGATCACTCGATCACGATCACACAATCACGATCACACAGTCACGATCACACAATCACAATCACACAATCACGATCACACAATCACGATCACATAATCACGATCACACAATCACGATCACACAATCACCATCACACAATCACGATCACACAATCACGATCACACAATCACGATCACACAATCACCATCACACAATCACAATCACACAATCAAGGTCACAGAATGACGATCACACAATCACCATCACACAATCACGACCACACAATCACGATCACACAATCACGCTCACACAATCACGATCACACAATCACGTTCACACAATCACAAACACACAGTCGCGATCACACGATCACGATCACACAATCACGATCACACAGTCACGATCACACAATCACAATCACACAATCACGATCACACAATCACCATCACACAATCACGATCACACAATCACGATCACACAATCACGATCACACAATCACAATCACACAATCACAATCACACAATCACAATCACACAATCACAATCACACAATCACAATCACACAATCACAATCACACAATCACAATCACACAATCAAGGCCACACAATGACGATCACACAATCACCATCACACAATCACAATCACACAATCACAATCACACAATCACAATCACACAATCACAATCACACAATCACAATCACACAATCACAATCACACAATCACAATCACACAATCACAATCACACAATCACAATCACTCAATCACAATCACACAATCACAATCACACAATCACAATCACACAATCACAATCACACAATCACAATCACACAATCACAATCACACAATCACAATCTCACAATCACAATCACACAATCACAATCACACAATCACAATCACACAATCACAATCACACAATCACAATCACACAATCACAATCACACAATCACAATCACACAATCACAATCACACAATCACAATCACACAATCACAATCACACAATCACAATCACACAATCACAATCACACAATCACAATCACACAATCACAATCACACAATCACAATCACACAATCACAATCACACAATCACAATCACACAATCACAATCACACAATCACAATCACACAATCACAATCACACAATCACAATCACACAATCACAATCACACAATCACAATCACACAATCACAATCACACAATCACAATCACACAATCACAATCACACAATCACAATCACACAATCACAATCACACAATCACAATCACACAATCACAATCACACAATCACAATCACACAATCACAATCACACAATCACAATCACACAATCACAATCACACAATCACAATCACACAATCACAATCACACAATCACAATCACACAATCACAATCACACAATCACAATCACACAATCACAATCACACAATCACAATCACACAATCACAATCACACAATCACAATCACACAATCACAATCACACAATCACAATCACACAATCACAATCACACAATCACAATCACACAATCACAATCACACAATCACAATCACACAATCACAATCACACAATCACAATCACACAATCACAATCACACAATCACAATCACACAATCACAATCACACAATCACAATCACACAATCACAATCACACAATCACAATCACACAATCACAATCACACAATCACAATCACACAATCACAATCACACAATCACAATCACACAATCACAATCACACAATCACAATCACACAATCACGATCACACAATCACAATCACACAATCACAATCACACAATCACAATCACACAATCACAATCACACAATCACAATCACACAATCACAATCACACAATCACAATCACACAATCACAATCACACAATCACAATCACACAATCACAATCACACAATCACAATCACACAATCACAATCACACAATCACAATCACACAATCACAATCACACAATCACAATCACACAATCACAATCACACAATCACAATCACACAATCACAATCACACAATCACAATCACACAATCACAATCACACAATCACAATCACACAATCACAATCACACAATCACAATCACACAATCACAATCACACAATCACAATCACACAATCACAATCACACAATCACAATCACACAATCACAATCACACAATCACAATCACACAATCACAATCACACAATCACAATCACACAATCACAATCACACAATCACAATCACACAATCACAATCACACAATCACAATCACACAATCACAATCACACAATCACAATCACACAATCACAATCACACAATCACAATCACACAATCACAATCACACAATCACAATCACACAATCACAATCACACAATCACAATCACACAATCACAATCACGATCTCGATCACACAATCACAATCACACAATTACACAATCACAATCCCACAATCACAATCACACAATCACAGTCACACAATCACAATCACACAATCACAATCACACAATCACGATCACACAATCACAATCACAATCCCACAATCACAATCACACAATCACAGTCACACAATCACAATCACACAATCACAATCACACAATCACGATCACACAATCACAATCACGCAGTCACACAGTCACAATCCCACAATCACGATCACACAATCACGATCGCACAGTCACGATCACACGATCACGATCACACAATCACAATCACACAATCACAATCACACAATCACACAATCACAATCACAATCAGACAATCACAAACACACAATCACGATCACACAATCACGATCACACAATCACGATCACACAATCACAAACACACAGTCGCGATCACACGATCACGATCACACGATCACGATCACACAATCACAATCCCACAATCAAGGCCACACAATGACGATCACACAATCACCATCACACAATCTCGACCACACAATCACGATCACACAATCACGATCACACAATCACGTTCACACAATAACAAACACACAGTCGCGATCACTCGATCACGATCACACAATCACGATCACACAGTCACGATCACACAATCACAATCACACAATCACGATCACACAATCACGATCACATAATCACGATCACACAATCACGATCACACAATCACCATCACACAATCACGACCACACAATCACGATCACACAATCACGCTCACACAATCACGATCACACAATCATGTTCACACAATCACAAACACACAGTCGCGATCACACGATCACGATCACACAATCACGATCACGCAGTCACGATCACACAACCACAATCACACAATCACGATCACACAATCACGATCACACAATCACGATCACACTATCACGATCACACAATCACAGTCACACAATCACAATCACACAATCACAATCACAATCACAATCACGATCACACAGTCACGATCACACAATCACGATCACACGATCACGATCACACAATCACAATCACACAATCGTTATCACACAATCACGATCACACAATCACCATCACACAATCAAGGCCACACAATGACGATCACACAATCACCATCACACAATCACAATCACACAATCACAATCACACAATCACAATCACACAATCACAATCACACAATCACAATCACACAATCACAGTCACACAATCACAATCACACAATCACAATTACACAAACACGATCACACAATCACGATCACACAATCACGATCACACAATCACTATCACACAATCACACAATCACACAATCACAATCACACAATCACACAGTCACAATCCCACAATCACGATCACACAATCACAATCAAACAATCACAATCACACAATCACGATCACACAATCACAATCACGCAGTCACACAGTCACAATCCCACAATCACGATCACACAATCACGATCGCACAGTCACGATCACACGATCACGATCACACAATCACAATCACACAATCACAATCACACAATCACAATCACACAATCACGATCACACAATCACCATCACACACTCACCATCACACAATCACGATCACACAATCACGATCACACAATTACGATCACACTATCACGATCACACAATCACAGTCACACAATCACAATCACACAATCACAATCACAATCACGATCACACAGTCACGATCACACGATCGCGATCACACGATCACGATCACACAATCACGATCACACAATCACGATCACACGATCATGATCACACAATCACGATCACACAATCACGATCACACAATCACGATCACACAACCACGATCACACAATCGCTATCACACAATCGCTATCACACAATCACGATCGCACAATCACGATCACACAATCACGATCACAATATCACAATCACACAGTCACACAATCACAATCACAATCACAATCACAATCACAATCACAATCACGATCGCAGAATCACAATCACACAGTCACACAATCACAATCACAATCACAATCGCAATCACAATCACAATCACAATCACAATCACAATCACAATCACAATCACAATCACAATCACAATCACAATCACAATCACAATCACAATCACAATCACAATCACAATCACAATCACAATCACAATCACAATCACAATCACAATCACAATCACAATCACAATCACAATCACAATCACGATCACAATCACAATTACAATCACAATCACAATCACACAATCACATCACACAATCACGATCACACAATCCCGATCACACAATCACGATCGCACAATCACGATCACCCAATCACGATCACACAATCACGATCACACAATCACGATCACACAATCACGATCACACAACCACGATCACACAAACACGATCACACAATCACGATCACACAATCACGATCACACAATCACAGTCACACAATCACGATTACACACTCCCAATCACACAATCACAATCACACAATCACAATCACACAACCACGATCACACAATCACGATCACACAATCACGATCACACAATCACGATCACACAATCACGATCACACAATCACAAACACACAGTCGCGATCACACGATCACGATCACACGATCACGATCACACGATCACGATCACACAATCACAATCCCACAATCAAGGCCACACAATGACGATCACACAATCACCATCACACAATCTCGACCACACAATCACGATCACACAATCACGATCACACAATCACGTTCACACAATAACAAACACACAGTCGCGATCACTCGATCACGATCACACAATCACGATCACACAGTCACGATCACACAATCACAATCACACAATCACAATCACACAATCAAAATCACACAACCACAATCACACAATCAAGGACACACAATGACGATCACACAATCACGATCACACTATCACGATCACACAATCACAGTCACACAATCACAATCACACAATCACAATCACAATCACGATCACACAGTCACGATCACACAATCACGATCACACGATCACGATCACACAATCACAATCACACAATCGTTATCACACAATCACCATCACACAATCAAGGCCACACAATGACGATCACACAATCACCATCACACAATCACAATCACACAATCACAATCACACAATCACAATCACACAATCACAATCACACAATCACACAATCACAATCACACAATCACAATCACACAATCACAATCACACAATCACAATCACACAATCACAATCACACAATCACAATCACACAATCACAATCACACAATCACATTCACACAATCACAATCACACAATCACAATCACACAATCACAATCACACAATCACAATCACACAATCACAATCACACAATCACAATCACACAATCACAATCACACAATCACAATCACACAATCACAATCACACAATCACAATCACACAATCACAATCACACAATCACAATCACACAATCACAATCACACAATCACAATCACACAATCACAATCACACAATCACAATCACACAATCACAATCACACAATCACAATCACACAATCACAATCACACAATCACAGTCACACAATCACAGTCACACAATCACAATCACACAATCACAATCACACAATCACACAATCACAATCACAATCAGACAATCACAAACACACAATCACGATCACACAATCACGATCACACAATCACAAACACACAGTCGCGATCACACGATCACGATCACACGATCACGATCACACAATCACAATCCCACAATCAAGGCCACACAATGACGATCACACAATCACCATCACACAATCTCGACCACACAATCACGATCACACAATCACGATCACACAATCACGTTCACACAATAACAAACACACAGTCGCGATCACTCGATCACGATCACACAATCACGATCACACAGTCACGATCACACAATCACAATCACACAATCACGATCACACAATCACGATCACATAATCACGATCACACAATCACGATCACACAATCACCATCACACAATCACGACCACACAATCACGATCACACAATCACGCTCACACAATCACGATCACACAATCACGTTCACACAATCACAAACACACAGTCGCGATCACACGATCACGATCACACAATCACGATCACGCAGTCACGATCACACAACCACAATCACACAATAACAAACACACAGTCGCGATCACTCGATCACGATCACACAATCACGATCACACAGTCACGATCACACAATCACAATCACACAATCACAATCACACAATCAAAATCACACAACCACAATCACACAATCAAGGACACACAATGACGATCACACAATCACGATCACACTATCACGATCACACAATCACAGTCACACAATCACAATCACACAATCACAATCACAATCACGATCACACAGTCACGATCACACAATCACGATCACACGATCACGATCACACAATCACAATCACACAATCGTTATCACACAATCACGATCACACAATCACCATCACACAATCAAGGCCACACAATGACGATCACACAATCACCATCACACAATCACAATCACACAATCACAATCACACAATCACAATCACACAATCACAATCACACAATCACAATCACACAATCACAATCACACAATCACAATCACACAATCACAATCACACAATCACAATCACACAATCACAATCACACAATCACAATCACACAATCACAATCACACAATCACAATCACACAATCACAATCACACAATCACAATCACACAATCACAATCACACAATCACAATCACACAATCACAATCACACAATCACAATCACACAATCACAATCACACAATCACAATCACACAATCACAATCACACAATCACAATCACACAATCACAATCACACAATCACAATCACACAATCACAATCACACAATCACAATCACACAATCACAATCACACAATCACAATCACACAATCACAATCACACAATCACAATCACACAATTACAATCACGATCTCGATCACACAATCACAATCACACAATCACACAATCACAATCCCACAATCACAATCACACAATCACAGTCACACAATCACAATCACACAATCACAATCACACAATCACAATCACACAATCACAGTCACGCAATCACGATCACACAATCACTATCACACAATCACACAATCACACAATCACACAGTCACAATCCGACAATCACGATCACACAATCACAATCACACAATCACAATCACACAATCACGATCACACAATCACAATCACACAATCACGATCACACAATCACTATCACAAAATCACAATCACACAATCACAATCACACAATCACAATCACACAATCACGATCACACAATCACGATCACACAATCACGATCACACAATCACGATCACACAATTACGATCACACTATCACGATCACACAATCACGGTCACACAATCACGATCACACAATCACGATCACACAATCACTATCACAAAATCACAATCACACAGTCACACAATCACAATCACAATCAGACAATCACAAACACACAATCACGATCACACAATCACGATCACACAATCACAAACACACAATCAAGGTCACAGAATGACGATCACACAATCACCATCACACAATCACGACCACACAATCACGATCACACAATCACGCTCACACAATCACGATCACACAATCACGTTCACACAATCACAAACACACAGTCGCGATCACACGATCACGATCACACAATCACGATCACACAGTCACGATCACACAATCACAATCACACAATCACGATCACACAATCACCATCACACAATCACGATCACACAATCACGATCACACAATCACGATCACACTATCACGATCACACAATCACAGTCACACAATCACAATCACACAATCACAATCACAATCACGATCACACAGTCACGATCACACAATCACGATCACACGATCACGATCACACAATCACAATCACACAATCGTTATCACACAATCACGATCACACAATCACCATCACACAATCACAATCACACAATCACAATCACACAATCACAATCACACAATCACAATCACACAATCACAATCACACAATCACAATCACACAATCACAATCACACAATCACAATCACACAATCACAATCACACAATCACAATCACACAATCACAATCACACAATCACAATCACACAATCACAATCACACAATCACAATCACACAATCACAATCACACAATCACAATCACACAATCACAATCACACAATCACAATCACACAATCACAATCACACAATCACAATCACACAATCACAATCACACAATCACAATCACGATCTCGATCACACAATCACAATCACACAATTACACAATCACAATCCCACAATCACAATCACACAATCACAGTCACACAATCACAATCACACAATCACAATCACGCAATCACGATCACACAATCACAATCACGCAGTCACACAGTCACAATCCCACAATCACGATCACACAATCACGATCGCACAGTCACGATCACACAATCACAATCACACAATCACAATCACACAATCACACAATCACAATCACAATCAGACAATCACAAACACACAATCACGATCACACAATCACGATCACACAATCACGATCACACAATCACAAACACACAGTCGCGATCACACGATCACGATCACACGATCACGATCACACGATCACGATCACACGATCACGATCACACAATCACAATCCCACAATCAAGGCCACACAATGACGATCACACAATCACCATCACACAATCTCGACCACACAATCACGATCACACAATCACGATCACACAATCACGTTCACACAATAACAAACACACAGTCGCGATCACTCGATCACGATCACACAATCACGATCACACAGTCACGATCACACAATCACAATCACACAATCACGATCACACAATCACGATCACATAATCACGATCACACAATCACGATCACACAATCACCATCACACAATCACGACCACACAATCACGATCACACAATCACGCTCACACAATCACGATCACACAATCACGTTCACACAATCACAAACACACAGTCGCGATCACACGATCACGATCACACAATCACGATCACGCAGTCACGATCACACAACCACAATCACACAATCACGATCACACAATCACGATCACACAATCACGATCACACTATCACGATCACACAATCACAGTCACACAATCACAATCACACAATCACAATCACAATCACAATCACGATCACACAGTCACGATCACACAATCACGATCACACGATCACGATCACACAATCACAATCACACAATCGTTATCACACAATCACGATCACACAATCACCATCACACAATCAAGGCCACACAATGACGATCACACAATCACCATCACACAATCACAATCACACAATCACAATCACACAATCACAATCACACAATCACAATCACACAATCACAGTCACACAATCACAATCACACAATCACAATTACACAAACACGATCACACAATCACGATCACACAATCACGATCACACAATCACTATTACACAATCACACAATCACACAATCACAATCACACAATCACACAGTCACAATCCCACAATCACGATCACACAATCACAATCAAACAATCACAATCACACAATCACGATCACACAATCACAATCACGCAGTCACACAGTCACAATCCCACAATCACGATCACACAATCACGATCGCACAGTCACGATCACACGATCACGATCACACAATCACAATCACACAATCACAATCACACAATCACAATCACACAATCACGATCACACAATCACCATCACACACTCACCATCACACAATCACGATCACACAATCACGATCACACAATCACGATCACACAATCACGATCACACAACCACGATCACACAATCGCTATCACACAATCGCTATCACACAATCGCTATCACACAATCGCTATCACACAATCACGATCGCACAATCACGATCACACAATCACGATCACAATATCACAATCACACAGTCACACAATCACAATCACAATCACAATCACAATCACGATCACAGAATCACAATCACACAGTCACACAATCACAATCACAATCACAATCGCAATCACAATCACAATCACAATCACAATCACAATCACAATCACAATCACAATCACAATCACAATCACAATCACAATCACAATCACAATCACAATCACAATCACAATCACAATCACAATCACAATCACAATCACAATCACAATCACAATCACAATCACAATCACAATCACTATCACAATCACGATCACAATCACAATCACAATCACAATCACAATCACACAATCACATCACACAATCACGATCACACAATCACGATCACACAATCACGATCGCACAATCACGATCACACAATCACGATCACACAATCACGATCACACAATCACGATCACACAATCACGATCACACAACCACGATCACACAAACACGATCAAACAATCACGATCACACAATCACGATCACACAATCACAGTCACACAATCACGATTACACACTCCCAATCACACAATCACAATCACACAATCACAATCACACAATCACGATCACACAATCACGATCACACGATCACGATCACACGATCACGATCACACAATCACGATCACACAATCACGATCACACAAACACGATCACACAATCACGATCACACAATCACGATCACACAATCACTATCACAAAATCACAATCACACAGTCACACAATCACAATCACAATCAGACAATCACAAACACACAATCACGATCACACAATCACGATCACACAATCACAAACACACAGTCGCGATCACACGATCACGATCACACGATCACGATCACACGATCACGATCACACAATCACGATCACACAATCACGATCACACAAACACGATCACACAATCACGATCACACAATCACGATCACACAATCACAGTCACACAATCACGATCACACAATCACGATCACACAATCACAATCACACAATGAAGGTCACACAATGACGATCACACCATCACCATCACACAATCACGACCACACAATCACGATCACACAATCGCGATCGCACAATCACGATCACAATATCACAATCACACAGTCACACAATCACAATCACAATAACAATCACAATCACAATCACAATCACAATCATGATCACACAATCACAATCACACAGTCACACAATCACAATCACAATCACAATCACAATCACAATCACAATCACAATCACAATCACAATCACAATCACAATCACAATCACAATCACAATCACAATCACAATCACAATCACAATCACAGTCACAGTCACAATCACAATCACAATCACAATCACAATCACAATCACAATCACAATCACAATCACAATCACGATCACACAATCACGATCACACAATCACGATCACACAATCACGATCACACAATCACGATCACACAATCACGATCACACAATCACGATCACACAATCACGATCACACAATCACAATCACACAATCGTTATCACACAATCACGATCACACAATCACCATCCCACAATCACCATCACACAATCACCATCACACAATCACGATCACACAATCACGATCACACAATCGCGATCACGCAATCACAATCAAGCAATCACAATCACACAATCACAGTCACACAATCACAATCATACAATCACAATCACAAAATCACAATCTCACAATCACAATCACACAATCACAATCACACAATCACAATCACACAATCACAATCACACAATCACAATCACACAATCACAAGCACACAATCACAATCCCACAATCACAATCCCACAATCACAATCCCACAATCACACAATCACACAGTCATAATCCCACAATCACGATCACACAATCACGATCACACAATCACAATCACACAATCACAATCACACAATCACACTGTCACAATCCCACAATCACGATCACACAATCACGATCACACAGTCACGATCACACGATCACGATCACACAATAACAATCACACAATCACAATCACACAATCACGAGCACACAATCACGATCACACAATCACCATCACACAATCACGATCACACAATCACGATCACACAATCACAATCACACAATCACGATCACACAATCACTATCACACAATCACAATCACACAATCACAAACACACAGTCGCGATCACACGACCACGATCACACGATCACGATCACACAATCACAGTCACACAATCAAGGTCACACAATGACGATCACACCATCACCATCACACAATCACGACCACACAATCACGATCACACAATCACGTTCACACAATCACAAACACACAGTCGCGATCACTCGATCACGATCACACAATCACGATCACACAATCACAATCACGCAATCACAATCACACAATCATAATGACACAATCACAATCATGCAATCACAATCACACAATCACAATCTCACAATCACAATCACACAATCACAATCACACAATCACAATCACACAATCACAATCACACAATCACAATCACACAATCACAATCACACAATCACAATCATACAATCACAATCACACAATCACAATCACACAATCACAATCACACAATCACAATCACACAATCACAATCACACAATCACAATCACACAATCACAATCACACAATCACAATCACACAATCACAATCACACAATCACAATCACACAATCACAATCACGCAATCACGATCACACAATCACAATCACGCAGTCACACAGTCACAATCCCACAATCACGATCACACAATCACGATCGCACAGTCACGATCACACAATCACAATCACACAATCACAATCACACAATCACACAATCACAATCACAATCAGACAATCACAAACACACAATCACGATCACACAATCACGATCACACAATCACGATCACACAATCACAAACACACAGTCGCGATCACACGATCACGATCACACGATCACGATCACACGATCACGATCACACAATCACAATCCCACAATCAAGGCCACACAATGACGATCACACAATCACCATCACACAATCTCGACCACACAATCACGATCACACAATCACGATCACACAATCACGTTCACACAATAACAAACACACAGTCGCGATCACTCGATCACGATCACACAATCACGATCACACAGTCACGATCACACAATCACAATCACACAATCACGATCACACAATCACGATCACATAATCACGATCACACAATCACGATCACACAATCACCATCACACAATCACGACCACACAATCACGATCACACAATCACGCTCACACAATCACGATCACACAATCACGTTCACACAATCACAAACACACAGTCGCGATCACACGATCACGATCACACAATCACGATCACGCAGTCACGATCACACAACCACAATCACACAATCACGATCACACAATCACGATCACACAATCACGATCACACTATCACGATCACACAATCACAGTCACACAATCACAATCACACAATCACAATCACAATCACAATCACGATCACACAGTCACGATCACACAATCACGATCACACGATCACGATCACACAATCACAATCACACAATCGTTATCACACAATCACGATCACACAATCACCATCACACAATCAAGGCCACACAATGACGATCACACAATCACCATCACACAATCACAATCACACAATCACAATCACACAATCACAATCACACAATCACAATCACACAATCACAGTCACACAATCACAATCACACAATCACAATTACACAAACACGATCACACAATCACGATCACACAATCACGATCACACAATCACTATTACACAATCACACAATCACACAATCACAATCACACAATCACACAGTCACAATCCCACAATCACGATCACACAATCACAATCAAACAATCACAATCACACAATCACGATCACACAATCACAATCACGCAGTCACACAGTCACAATCCCACAATCACGATCACACAATCACGATCGCACAGTCACGATCACACGATCACGATCACACAATCACAATCACACAATCACAATCACACAATCACAATCACACAATCACGATCACACAATCACCATCACACACTCACCATCACACAATCACGATCACACAATCACGATCACACAATCACGATCACACAATCACGATCACACAACCACGATCACACAATCGCTATCACACAATCGCTATCACACAATCGCTATCACACAATCGCTATCACACAATCACGATCGCACAATCACGATCACACAATCACGATCACAATATCACAATCACACAGTCACACAATCACAATCACAATCACAATCACAATCACGATCACAGAATCACAATCACACAGTCACACAATCACAATCACAATCACAATCGCAATCACAATCACAATCACAATCACAATCACAATCACAATCACAATCACAATCACAATCACAATCACAATCACAATCACAATCACAATCACAATCACAATCACAATCACAATCACAATCACAATCACAATCACAATCACAATCACTATCACAATCACGATCACAATCACAATCACAATCACAATCACAATCACACAATCACATCACACAATCACGATCACACAATCACGATCACACAATCACGATCGCACAATCACGATCACACAATCACGATCACACAATCACGATCACACAATCACGACCACACAATCACGATCACACAACCACGATCACACAAACACGATCAAACAATCACGATCACACAATCACGATCACACAATCACAGTCACACAATCACGATTACACACTCCCAATCACACAATCACAATCACACAATCACAATCACACAATCACGATCACACAATCACGATCACACGATCACGATCACACGATCACGATCACACAATCACGATCACACAATCACGATCACACAAACACGATCACACAATCACGATCACACAATCACGATCACACAATCACTATCACAAAATCACAATCACACAGTCACACAATCACAATCACAATCAGACAATCACAAACACACAATCACGATCACACAATCACGATCACACAATCACAAACACACAGTCGCGATCACACGATCACGATCACACGATCACGATCACACGATCACGATCACACAATCACGATCACACAATCACGATCACACAAACACGATCACACAATCACGATCACACAATCACGATCACACAATCACAGTCACACAATCACGATCACACAATCACGATCACACAATCACAATCACACAATGAAGGTCACACAATGACGATCACACCATCACCATCACACAATCACGACCACACAATCACGATCACACAATCGCGATCGCACAATCACGATCACAATATCACAATCACACAGTCACACAATCACAATCACAATAACAATCACAATCACAATCACAATCACAATCATGATCACACAATCACAATCACACAGTCACACAATCACAATCACAATCACAATCACAATCACAATCACAATCACAATCACAATCACAATCACAATCACAATCACAATCACAATCACAATCACAATCACAATCACAATCACAATCACAGTCACAGTCACAATCACAATCACAATCACAATCACAATCACAATCACAATCACAATCACAATCACAATCACGATCACACAATCACGATCACACAATCACGATCACACAATCACGATCACACAATCACGATCACACAATCACGATCACACAATCACGATCACACAATCACGATCACACAATCACAATCACACAATCGTTATCACACAATCACGATCACACAATCACCATCCCACAATCACCATCACACAATCACCATCACACAATCACGATCACACAATCACGATCACACAATCGCGATCACGCAATCACAATCAAGCAATCACAATCACACAATCACAGTCACACA
The DNA here is from genome assembly GCF_050947335.1 of Megachile rotundata. Taxonomy (NCBI): domain Eukaryota; kingdom Metazoa; phylum Arthropoda; class Insecta; order Hymenoptera; family Megachilidae; genus Megachile; species Megachile rotundata. The sequence continues at coordinate 2,707,290 of NC_134993.1, forward strand.
ATCACAATCATACAATCACAATCACAAAATCACAATCTCACAATCACAATCACACAATCACAATCACACAATCACAATCACACAATCACAATCACACAATCACAATCACACAATCACAAGCACACAATCACAATCCCACAATCACAATCCCACAATCACAATCCCACAATCACACAATCACACAGTCATAATCCCACAATCACGATCACACAATCACGATCACACAATCACAATCACACAATCACAATCACACAATCACACTGTCACAATCCCACAATCACGATCACACAATCACGATCACACAGTCACGATCACACGATCACGATCACACAATAACAATCACACAATCACAATCACACAATCACGAGCACACAATCACGATCACACAATCACCATCACACAATCACGATCACACAATCACGATCACACAATCACAATCACACAATCACGATCACACAATCACTATCACACAATCACAATCACACAATCACAAACACACAGTCGCGATCACACGACCACGATCACACGATCACGATCACACAATCACAGTCACACAATCAAGGTCACACAATGACGATCACACCATCACCATCACACAATCACGACCACACAATCACGATCACACAATCACGTTCACACAATCACAAACACACAGTCGCGATCACTCGATCACGATCACACAATCACGATCACACAATCACAATCACGCAATCACAATCACACAATCATAATGACACAATCACAATCATGCAATCACAATCACACAATCACAATCTCACAATCACAATCACACAATCACAATCACACAATCACAATCACACAATCACAATCACACAATCACAATCACACAATCACAATCACACAATCACAATCATACAATCACAATCACACAATCACAATCACACAATCACAATCACACAATCACAATCACACAATCACAATCACACAATCACAATCACACAATCACAATCACACAATCACAATCACACAATCACAATCACACAATCACAATCACACAATCACAATCACACAATCACAATCACACAATCACAATCACACAATCACAATCACACAATCACAATCACACAATCACAATCACACAATCACAATCACACAATCACAATCACACAATCACAATCACACAATCACAATCACACAATCACAATCACACAATCACAATCACACAATCACAATCACACAATCACAATCACACAATCACAATCACACAATCACAATCACGATCTCGATCACACAATCACAATCACACAATCACAATCCCACAATCACAATCACACAATCACAGTCACACAATCACAATCACACAATCACAATCACACAATCACAATCACACAATCACAGTCACACAATCACAGTCACACAATCACAATCACACAATCACAATTACACAAACACGATCACACAATCACGATCACACAATCACGATCACACAATCACTATCACACAATCACACAATCACACAATCACACAGTCACAATCCCACAATCACGATCATACAATCACAATCACACAATCACAATCACACAATCACGATCACACAATCACAATCACGCAGTCACACTATCACAATCACAATCACAATCACAATCACACAATCACACAATCACAATCCCACAATCACAATCACACAATCACAGTCACACAATCACAATCACACAATCACACAGTCACAATCCCACAATCACGATCACACAATCACGATCGCACAGTCACGATCACACGATCACGATCACACAATCACAATAACACAATCACAATCACACAATCACAATCACACAATCACAGTCACACAATCACAGTCACACAATCACAATCACACAATCACAATCACAATCACACAATCACACAATCACAATCCCACAATCACAATCACACAATCACAGTCACACAATCACAATCACACAATCACACAGTCACAATCCCACAATCACGATCACACAATCACGATCGCACAGTCACGATCACACGATCACGATCACACAATCACAATCACACAATCACAATCACACAATCACAATCACACAATCACAGTCACACAATCACAGTCACACAACCACGATCACACACTCCCAACCACACAATCACAATCACACAATCACAATCACACAATCACGATCACACAATCACGATCACACAATCACGATCACACAATCACGATCACACAATTACGATCACACAAACACGATCACACAATCACGATCACACAATCACGATCACACAATCACGATCACACAATTACGATCACACTATCACGATCACACAACCACGGTCACACAATCACGATCACACAATCACGATCACACAATCACTATCACAAAATCACAATCACACAATCACAATCACACAATCACAATCACACAATCACGTTCACACAATCACGATCACACAATCACGATCACACAATCACGATCACACAATCACTATCACAAAATCACAATCACAATCACAATCAGACAATCACAAACACACAATCACGATCACACAATCACGATCACACAATCACAAACACACAGTCGCGATCACACGATCACGATCACACGATCACGATCACACAATCACAATCCCACAATCAAGGCCACACAATGACGATCACACAATCACCATCACGCAATCTCGACCACACAATCACGATCACACAATCACGATCACACAATCACGTTCACACAATAACAAACACACAGTCGCGATCACTCGATCACGATCACACAATCACGATCACACAGTCACGATCACACAATCACAATCACACAATCACGATCACACAATCACGATCACATAATCACGATCACACAATCACGATCACACAATCACCATCACACAATCACGATCACACAATCACGATCACACAATCACGATCACACAATCACCATCACACAATCACAATCACACAATCAAGGTCACAGAATGACGATCACACAATCACCATCACACAATCGCGACCACACAATCACGATCACACAATCACGCTCACACAATCACGATCACACAATCACGTTCACACAATCACAAACACACAGTCGCGATCACACGATCACGATCACACAATCACGATCACACAGTCACGATCACACAATCACAATCACACAATCACGATCACACAATCACCATCACACAATCACGATCACACAATCACGATCACACAATCACGATCACACTATCACGATCACACAATCACAGTCACACAATCACAATCACACAATCACAATCACAATCACGATCACACAGTCACGATCACACAATCACGATCACACGATCACGATCACACAATCACAATCACACAATCGTTATCACACAATCACGATCACACAATCACCATCACACAATCAAGGCCACACAATGACGATCACACAATCACCATCACACAATCACAATCACATAATCACAATCACACAATCACAATCACACAATCACAATCACAATCACGATCACACAGTCACGATCACACAATCACGATCACACGATCACGATCACACAATCACGATCACACAATCACAATCACACAATCACAATCACACAATCACAATCACACAATCACAATCACACAATCACAATCACACAATCACAATCACACAATCACAATCACACAACCACAATCACACAATCACAATCACACAATCACAATCACACAATCACAATCACACAATCACAATCACACAATCACAATCACACAATCACAATCACACAATCACAATCACACAATCACAATCACACAATCACAATCACACAATCACAATCACACAATCACAATCACACAATCACAATCACACAATCACAATCACACAATCACAATCACACAATCACAATCACACAATCACACAATCACAATCACACAATCACAATCACACAATCACAATCACACAATCACAATCACACAATCACAATCACACAATCACAATCACACAATCACAATCACACAATCACAATCACACAATCACAATCACACAATCACAATCACACAATCACAATCACACAATCACAATCACACAATTACACAATCACAATCCCACAATCACAATCACACAATCACAGTCACACAACCACAATCACACAATCACAATCACGCAATCACGATCACACAATCACAATCACGCAGTCACACATTCACAATCCCACAATCACGATCACACAATCACGATCGCACAGTCACGATCACACAATCACAATCACACAATCACAATCACACAATCACACAATCACAATCACAATCAGACAATCACAAACACACAATCACGATCACACAATCACGATCACACAATCACGATCACACAATCACAAACACACAGTCGCGATCACACGATCACGATCACACGATCACGATCACACGATCACGATCACACAATCACAATCCCACAATCAAGGCCACACAATGACGATCACACAATCACCATCACACAATCTCGACCACACAATCACGATCACACAATCACGATCACACAATCACGTTCACACAGTAACAAACACACAGTCGCGATCACTCGATCACGATCACACAATCACGATCACACAGTCACGATCACACAATCACAACCACACAATCACGATCACACAATCACGATCACATAATCACGATCACACAATCACGATCACACAATCACCATCACACAATCACGACCACACAATCACGATCACACAATCACGCTCACACAATCACGATCACACAATCACGTTCACACAATCACAAACACACAGTCGCGATCACACGATCACGATCACACAATCACGATCACGCAGTCACGATCACACAACCACAATCACACAATCACGATCACACAATCACGATCACACAATCACGATCACACTATCACGATCACACAATCACAGTCACACAATCACAATCACACAATCACAATCACAATCACAATCACGATCACACAGTCACGATCACACAATCACGATCACACGATCACGATCACACAATCACAATCACACAATCGTTATCACACAATCACGATCACACAATCACCATCACACAATCAAGGCCACACAATGACGATCACACAATCACCATCACACAATCACAATCACACAATCACAATCACACAATCACAATCACACAATCACAATCACACAATCACAGTCACACAATCACAATCACACAATCACAATTACACAAACACGATCACACAATCACGATCACACAATCACGATCACACAATCACTATTACACAATCACACAATCACACAATCACAATCACACAATCACACAGTCACAATCCCACAATCACGATCACACAATCACAATCAAACAATCACAATCACACAATCACGATCACACAATCACAATCACGCAGACACACAGTCACAATCCCACAATCACGATCACACAATCACGATCGCACAGTCACGATCACACGATCACGATCACACAATCACAATCACACAATCACAATCACACAATCACAATCACACAATCACGATCACACAATCACCATCACACACTCACCATCACACAATCACGATCACACAATCACGATCACACAATCACGATCACACTATCACGATCACACAATCACAGTCACACAATCACAATCACACAATCACAATCACAATCACGATCACACAGTCACGATCACACGATCACGATCACACGATCACGATCACACAATCACGATCACACAATCACGATCACACGATCATGATCACACAATCACGATCACACAATCACGATCACACAATCACGATCACACAACCACGATCACACAATCGCTATCACACAATCACGATCGCACAATCACGATCACACAATCACGATCACAATATCACAATCACACAGTCACACAATCACAATCACAATCACAATCACAATCACGATCACAGAATCACAATCACACAGTCACACAATCACAATCACAATCACAATCGCAATCACAATCACAATCACAATCACAATCACAATCACAATCACAATCACAATCACAATCACAATCACAATCACAATCACAATCACAATCACAATCACAATCACAATCACAATCACAATCACAATCACAATCACAATCACAATCACAATCACAATCACAATCACGATCACAATCACAATCACAATCACAATGACAATCACACAATCACATCACACAATCACGATCACACAATCACGATCACACAATCACGATCGCACAATCACGATCACACAATCACGATCACACAATCACGATCACACAATCACAATCACACAATCACGATCACACAATCACGATCACACAATCACTATCACACAATCACAATCACACAATCACAAACACACAGTCGCGATCACACGACCACGATCACACGATCACGATCACACAATCACAGTCACACAATCAAGGTCACACAATGACGATCACACCATCACCATCACACAATCACGACCACACAATCACGATCACACAATCACGTTCACACAATCACAAACACACAGTCGCGATCACTCGATCACGATCACACAATCACGATCACACAATCACAATCACGCAATCACAATCACACAATCATAATGACACAATCACAATCATGCAATCACAATCACACAATCACAATCTCACAATCACAATCACACAATCACAATCACACAATCACAATCACACAATCACAATCACACAATCACAATCACACAATCACAATCACACAATCACAATCACACAATCACAATCACACAATCACAATCACACAATCACAATCACACAATCACAATCACACAATCACAATCACACAATCACAATCACACAATCACAATCACACAATCACAATCACACAATCACAATCACACAATTACAATCACACAATCACAATCACACAATCACAATCACACAATCACAATCACACAATCACAATCACACAATCACAATCACACAATCACAATCACACAATCACAATCACACAATCACAATCACACAATCACAATCACACAATCACAATCACACAATCACAATCACACAATCACAATCACACAATCACAATCACACAATCACAATCACACAATCACAATCACACAATCACAATCACACAATCACAATCACACAATCACAATCACACAATCACAATCACACAATCACAATCACACAATCACAATCACACAATCACAATCACACAATCACAATCACACAATCACAATCACACAATCACAATCACACAATCACAATCACACAATCACAATCACACAATCACAATCACACAATCACAATCACACAATCACAATCACGATCTCGATCACACAATCACAATCACACAATCACAATCCCACAATCACAATCACACAATCACAGTCACACAATCACAATCACACAATCACAATCACACAATCACAATCACACAATCACAGTCACACAATCACAGTCACACAATCACAATCACACAATCACAATTACACAAACACGATCACACAATCACGATCACACAATCACGATCACACAATCACTATCACACAATCACACAATCACACAATCACACAGTCACAATCCCACAATCACGATCACACAATCACAATCACACAATCACAATCACACAATCACGATCACACAATCACAATCACGCAGTCACACTATCACAATCACAATCACAATCACAATCACACAATCACACAATCACAATCCCACAATCACAATCACACAATCACAGTCACACAATCACAATCACACAATCACACAGTCACAATCCCACAATCACGATCACACAATCACGATCGCACAGTCACGATCACACGATCACGATCACACAATCACAATAACACAATCACAATCACACAATCACAATCACACAATCACAGTCACACAATCACAGTCACACAATCACAATCACACAATCACAATCACAATCACACAATCACACAATCACAATCCCACAATCACAATCACACAGTCACAGTCACACAATCACAATCACACAATCACACAGTCACAATCCCACAATCACGATCACACAATCACGATCGCACAGTCACGATCACACGATCACGATCACACAATCACAATCACACAATCACAATCACACAATCACAATCACACAATCACAATCACACAATCACAGTCACACAATCACAGTCACACAATCACGATCACACACTCCCAACCACACAATCACAATCACACAATCACAATCACACAATCACGATCACACAATCACGATCACACAATCACGATCACACAATTACGATCACACAAACACGATCACACAATCACGATCACACAATCACGATCACACAATCACGATCACACAATCACGATCACACAATTACGATCACACTATCACGATCACACAATCACGGTCACACAATCACGATCACACAATCACGATCACACAATCACTATCACAAAATCACAATCACACAATCACAATCACACAATCACAATCACACAATCACGATCACACAATCACGATCACACAATCACGATCACACAATCACTATCACAAAATCACAATCACACAGTCACACAATCACAATCACAATCAGACAATCACAAACACACAATCACGATCACACAATCACGATCACACAATCACAAACACACAGTCGCGATCACACGATCACGATCACACGATCACGATCACACAATCACAATCCCACAATCAAGGCCACACAATGACGATCACACAATCACCATCACACAATCTCGACCACACAATCACGATCACACAATCACGATCACACAATCACGTTCACACAATAACAAACACACAGTCGCGATCACTCGATCACGATCACACAATCACGATCACACAGTCACGATCACACAATCACAATCACACAATCACGATCACACAATCACGATCACATAATCACGATCACACAATCACGATCACACAATCACCATCACACAATCACGATCACACAATCACGATCACACAATCACGATCACACAATCACCATCACACAATCACAATCACACAATCAAGGTCACAGAATGACGATCACACAATCACCATCACACAATCGCGACCACACAATCACGATCACACAATCACGCTCACACAATCACGATCACACAATCACGTTCACACAATCACAAACACACAGTCGCGATCACACGATCACGATCACACAATCACGATCACACAGTCACGATCACACAATCACAATCACACAATCACGATCACACAATCACCATCACACAATCACGATCACACAATCACGATCACACAATCACGATCACACTATCACGATCACACAATCACAGTCACACAATCACAATCACACAATCACAATCACAATCACGATCACACAGTCAAGATCACACAATCACGATCACACGATCACGATCACACAATCACAATCACACAATCGTTATCACACAATCACGATCACACAATCACCATCACACAATCAAGGCCACACAATGACGATCACACAATCACCATCACACAATCACAATCACATAATCACAATCACACAATCACAATCACACAATCACAATCACAATCACGATCACACAGTCACGATCACACAATCACGATCACACGATCACGATCACACAATCACAATCACACAATCACAATCACACAATCACAATCACACAATCACAATCACACAATCACAATCACACAATCACAATCACACAATCACAATCACACAACCACAATCACACAATCACAATCACACAATCACAATCACACAATCACAATCACACAATCACAATCACACAATCACAATCACACAATCACAATCACACAATCACAATCACACAATCACAATCACACAATCACAATCACACAATCACAATCACACAATCACAATCACACAATCACAATCACACAATCACAATCACACAATCACAATCACACAATCACAATCACACAATCACAATCACACAATCACAATCACACAATCACAATCACACAATCACAATCACACAATCACAATCACACAATCACAATCACACAATCACAATCACACAATCACAATCACACAATCACAATCACACAATCACAATCACACAATCACAATCACACAATCACAATCACACAATCACAATCACACAATCACAATCACACAATCACAATCACACAATCACAATCACGATCTCGATCACACAATCACAATCACACAATTACACAATCACAATCCCACAATCACAATCACACAATCACAGTCACACAACCACAATCACACAATCACAATCACGCAATCACGATCACACAATCACAATCACGCAGTCACACATTCACAATCCCACAATCACGATCACACAATCACGATCGCACAGTCACGATCACACAATCACAATCACACAATCACAATCACACAATCACACAATCACAATCACAATCAGACAATCACAAACACACAATCACGATCACACAATCACGATCACACAATCACGATCACACAATCACAAACACACAATCGCGATCACACGATCACGATCACACGATCACGATCACACGATCACGATCACACAATCACAATCCCACAATCAAGGCCACACAATGACGATCACACAATCACCATCACACAATCTCGACCACACAATCACGATCACACAATCACGATCACACAATCACGTTCACACAATAACAAACACACAGTCGCGATCACTCGATCACGATCACACAATCACGATCACACAGTCACGATCACACAATCACAACCACACAATCACGATCACACAATCACGATCACATAATCACGATCACACAATCACGATCACACAATCACCATCACACAATCACGACCACACAATCACGATCACACAATCACGCTCACACAATCACGATCACACAATCACGTTCACACAATCACAAACACACAGTCGCGATCACACGATCACGATCACACAATCACGATCACGCAGTCACGATCACACAACCACAATCACACAATCACGATCACACAATCACGATCACACAATCACGATCACACTATCACGATCACACAATCACAGTCACACAATCACAATCACACAATCACAATCACAATCACAATCACGATCACACAGTCACGATCACACAATCACGATCACACGATCACGATCACACAATCACAATCACACAATCGTTATCACACAATCACGATCACACAATCACCATCACACAATCAAGGCCACACAATGACGATCACACAATCACCATCACACAATCACAATCACACAATCACAATCACACAATCACAATCACACAATCACAATCACACAATCACAATCACACAATCACAGTCACACAATCACAATCACACAATCACAATTACACAAACACGATCACACAATCACGATCACACAATCACGATCACACAATCACTATTACACAATCACACAATCACACAATCACAATCACACAATCACACAGTCACAATCCCACAATCACGATCACACAATCACAATCAAACAATCACAATCACACAATCACGATCACACAATCACAATCACGCAGTCACACAGTCACAATCCCACAATCACGATCACACAATCACGATCGCACAGTCACGATCACACGATCACGATCACACAATCACAATCACACAATCACAATCACACAATCACAATCACACAATCACGATCACACAATCACCATCACACACTCACCATCACACAATCACGATCACACAATCACGATCACACAATCACGATCACACTATCACGATCACACAATCACAGTCACACAATCACAATCACACAATCACAATCACAATCACGATCACACAGTCACGATCACACGATCACGATCACACGATCACGATCACACAATCACGATCACACAATCACGATCACACGATCATGATCACACAATCACGATCACACAATCACGATCACACAATCACGATCACACAACCACGATCACACAATCGCTATCACACAATCACGATCGCACAATCACGATCACACAATCACGATCACAATATCACAATCACACAGTCACACAATCACAATCACAATCACAATCACAATCACGATCACAGAATCACAATCACACAGTCACACAATCACAATCACAATCACAATCGCAATCACAATCACAATCACAATCACAATCACAATCACAATCACAATCACAATCACAATCACAATCACAATCACAATCACAATCACAATCACAATCACAATCACAATCACAATCACAATCACAATCACAATCACAATCACAATCACAATCACAATCACAATCACAATCACGATCACAATCACAATCACAATCACAATCACAATCACACAATCACATCACACAATCACGATCACACAATCACGATCACACAATCACGATCGCACAATCACGATCACACAATCACGATCACACAATCACGATCACACAATCACGATCACACAATCACGATCACACAACCACGATCACACAAACACGATCAAACAATCACGATCACACAATCACGATCACACAATCACAGTCACACAATCACGATTACACACTCCCAATCACACAATCACAATCACACAATCACAATCACACAATCACGATCACACAATCACGATCACACGATCACGATCACACGATCACGATCACACAATCACGATCACACAATCACGATCACACAAACACGATCACACAATCACGATCACACAATCACGATCACACAATCACTATCACAAAATCACAATCACACAGTCACACAATCACAATCACAATCAGACAATCACAAACACACAATCACGATCACACAATCACGATCACACAATCACGATCACACAATCACAAACACACAGTCGCGATCACACGATCACGATCACACGATCACGATCACACGATCACGATCACACAATCACGATCACACAATCACGATCACACAATCACGATCACACAAACACGATCACACAATCACGATCACACAATCACGATCACACAATCACAGTCACACAATCACGGTCACACAATCACGATCACACAATCACAATCACACAATGAAGGTCACACAATGACGATCACACCATCACCATCACACAATCACGACCACACAATCACGATCACACAATCACGATCACACAATCGCGATCGCACAATCACGATCACAATATCACAATCACACAGTCACACAATCACAATCACAATAACAATCACAATCACAATCACAATCACAATCACAATCATGATCACACAATCACAATCACACAGTCACACAATCACAATCACAATCACAATCACAATCACAATCACAATCACAATCACAATCACAATCACAATCACAATCACAATCACAATCACAATCACAATCACAATCACGATCACACAATCACGATCACACAATCACGATCACACAATCACGATCACACAATCACGATCACACAATCACGATCACACAATCACGATCACACAATCACGATCACACAATCACGATCACACAATCACGATCACACAATCACGATCACACAATCGTTATCACACAATCACGACCACACGATCACGATCACACGATCACGATCACACAATCACGATCACACAATCACGATCACACGATCATGATCGCACAATCACGATCACACAATCACGATCACACAATCACGATCACACAACCACGATCACACAATCGCTATCACACAATCGCTATCACACAATCGCTATCACACAATCGCTATCACACAATCACGATCGCACAATCACGATCACACAATCACGATCACAATATCACAATCACACAGTCACACAATCACAATCACAATCACAATCACAATCACGATCACAGAATCACAATCACACAGTCACACAATCACAATCACAATCACAATCGCAATCACAATCACAATCACAATCACAATCACAATCACAATCACAATCACAATCACAATCACAATCACAATCACAATCACAATCACAATCACAATCACAATCACAATCACAATCACAATCACAATCACAATCACAATCACAATCACAATCACAATCACGATCACAATCACAATCACAATCACAATCACAATCACACAATCACATCACACAATCACGATCACACAATCACGATCACACAATCACGATCGCACAATCACGATCACACAATCACGATCACACAATCACGATCACACAATCACGATCACACAATCACGATCACACAACCACGATCACACAAACACGATCAAACAATCACGATCACACATTCACGATCACACAATCACAGTCACACAATCACGATTACACACTCCCAATCACACAATCACAATCACACAATCACGATCACACAATCACGATCACACGATCACGATCACACGATCACGATCACACAATCACGATCACACAATCACGATCACACAAACACGATCACACAATCACGATCACACAATCACGATCACACAATCACTATCACAAAATCACAATCACACAGTCACACAATCACAATCACAATCAGACAATCACAAACACACAATCACGATCACACAATCACGATCACACAATCACGATCACACAATCACAAACACACAGTCGCGATCACACGATCACGATCACACGATCACGATCACACGATCACGATCACACAATCACGATCACACAATCACGATCACACAAACACGATCACACAATCACGATCACACAATCACGATCACACAATCACAGTCACACAATCACGATCACACAATCACGATCACACAATCACAATCACACAATGAAGGTCACACAATGACGATCACACCATCACCATCACACAATCACGACCACACAATCACGATCACACAATCGCGATCGCACAATCACGATCACAATATCACAATCACACAGTCACACAATCACAATCACAATAACAATCACAATCACAATCACAATCACAATCACAATCATGATCACACAATCACAATCACACAGTCACACAATCACAATCACAATCACAATCACAATCACAATCACAATCACAATCACAATCACAATCACAATCACAATCACAATCACAATCACAATCACAATCACAATCACAATCACAATCACAATCACAATCACAATCACAATCACAATCACGATCACACAATCACGATCACACAATCACGATCACACAATCACGATCACACAATCACGATCACACAATCACGATCACACAATCACGATCACACAATCACGATCACACAATCACGATCACACAATCACGATCACACAATCACAATCACACAATCGTTATCACACAATCACGATCACACAATCACCATCCCACAATCACCATCACACAATCACCATCACACAATCACGATCACACAATCACGATCACACAATCGCGATCACGCAATCACAATCACGCAATCACAATCACACAATCACAGTCACACAATCACAATCATACAATCACAATCACACAATCACAATCTCACAATCACAATCACACAATCACAATCACACAATCACAATCACACAATCACAATCACACAATCACAATCACACAATCACAATCACACAATCACAAGCACACAATCACAATCCCACAATCACAATCCCACAATCACAATCCCACAATCACAATCCCACAATCACACAATCACACAGTCACAATCCCACAATCACGATCACACAATCACGATCACACAATCACAATCACACAATCACAATCACACAATCACACTGTCACAATCCCACAATCACGATCACACAATCACGATCACACAGTCACGATCACACGATCACGATCACACAATAACAATCACACAATCACAATCACACAATCACGAGCACACAATCACGATCACACAATCACCATCACACAATCACGATCACACAATCACGATCACACAATCACAATCACACAATCACGATCACACAATCACTATCACACAATCACAATCGCACAATCACAAACACACAGTCGCGATCACACGACCACGATCACACGATCACGATCACACAATCACAGTCACACAATCAAGGTCACACAATGACGATCACACCATCACCATCACACAATCACGACCACACAATCACGATCACACAATCACGTTCACACAATCACAAACACACAGTCGCGATCACTCGATCACGATCACACAATCACGATCACACAATCACAATCACGCAATCACAATCACACAATCATAATGACACAATCACAATCATGCAATCACAATCACACAATCACAATCTCACAATCACAATCACACAATCACAATCACACAATCACAATCACACAATCACAATCACACAATCACAATCATACAATCACAATCACACAATCACAATCACACAATCACAATCACACAATCACAATCACACAATCACAATCACACAATCACAATCACACAATCACAATCACACAATCACAATCACACAATCACAATCACACAATCACAATCACACAATCACAATCACACAATCACAATCACACAATCACAATCACACAATCACAATCACACAATCACAATCACACAATCACAATCACACAATCACAATCACACAATCACAATCACACAATCACAATCACACAATCACAATCACACAATCACAATCACACAATCACAATCACACAATCACAATCACACAATCACAATCACACAATCACAATCACACAATCACAATCACACAATCACAATCACACAATCACAATCACACAATCACAATCACACAATCACAATCACACAATCACAATCACACAATCACAATCACACAATCACAATCACGATCTCGATCACACAATCACAATCACACAATCACAATCCCACAATCACAATCACACAATCACAGTCACACAATCACAATCACACAATCACAATCACACAATCACAATCACACAATCACAGTCACACAATCACAGTCACACAATCACAATCACACAATCACAATTACACAAACACGATCACACAATCACGATCACACAATCACGATCACACAATCACTATCACACAATCACACAATCACACAATCACACAGTCACAATCCCACAATCACGATCACACAATCACAATCACACAATCACAATCACACAATCACGATCACACAATCACAATCACGCAGTCACACTATCACAATCACAATCACAATCACAATCACACAATCACACAATCACAATCCCACAATCACAATCACACAATCACAGTCACACAATCACAATCACACAATCACACAGTCACAATCCCACAATCACGATCACACAATCACGATCGCACAGTCACGATCACACGATCACGATCACACAATCACAATAACACAATCACAATCACACAATCACAATCACACAATCACAGTCACACAATCACAGTCACACAATCACAATCACACAATCACAATCACAATCACACAATCACACAATCACAATCCCACAATCACAATCACACAGCCACAGTCACACAATCACAATCACACAATCACACAGTCACAATCCCACAATCACGATCACACAATCACGATCGCACAGTCACGATCACACGATCACGATCACACAATCACAATCACACAATCACAATCACACAATCACAATCACACAATCACAGTCACACAATCACAGTCACACAATCAC
Organism: Megachile rotundata; assembly: GCF_050947335.1. Classification (NCBI taxonomy): domain Eukaryota; kingdom Metazoa; phylum Arthropoda; class Insecta; order Hymenoptera; family Megachilidae; genus Megachile; species Megachile rotundata. The sequence goes on from NC_134993.1 coordinate 2,724,640, forward strand.
GATCACACACTCCCAACCACACAATCACAATCACACAATCACAATCACACAATCACGATCACACAATCACGATCACACAATCACGATCACACAATCACGATCACACAATTACGATCACACAAACACGATCACACAATCACGATCACACAATCACGATCACACAATCACGATCACACAATTACGATCACACTATCACGATCACACAATCACGGTCACACAATCACGATCACACAATCACGATCACACAATCACTATCACAAAATCACAATCACACAATCACAATCACACAATCACAATCACACAATCACGATCACACAATCACGATCACACAATCACGATCACACAATCACTATCACAAAATCACAATCACACAGTCACACAATCACAATCACAATCAGACAATCACAAACACACAATCACGATCACACAATCACGATCACACAATCACAAACACACAGTCGCGATCACACGATCACGATCACACGATCACGATCACACAATCACAATCCCACAATCAAGGCCACACAATGACGATCACACAATCACCATCACACAATCTCGACCACACAATCACGATCACACAATCACGATCACACAATCACGTTCACACAATAACAAACACACAGTCGCGATCACTCGATCACGATCACACAATCACGATCACACAGTCACGATCACACAATCACAATCACACAATCACGATCACACAATCACGATCACATAATCACGATCACACAATCACGATCACACAATCACCATCACACAATCACGATCACACAATCACGATCACACAATCACGATCACACAATCACCATCACACAATCACAATCACACAATCAAGGTCACAGAATGACGATCACACAATCACCATCACACAATCACGACCACACAATCACGATCACACAATCACGCTCACACAATCACGATCACACAATCACGTTCACACAATCACAAACACACAGTCGCGATCACACGATCACGATCACACAATCACGATCACACAGTCACGATCACACAATCACAATCACACAATCACGATCACACAATCACCATCACACAATCACGATCACACAATCACGATCACACAATCACGATCACACTATCACGATCACACAATCACAGTCACACAATCACAATCACACAATCACAATCACAATCACGATCACACAGTCACGATCACACAATCACGATCACACGATCACGATCACACAATCACAATCACACAATCGTTATCACACAATCACGATCACACAATCACCATCACACAATCAAGGCCACACAATGACGATCACACAATCACCATCACACAATCACAATCACACAATCACAATCACACAATCACAATCACACAATCACAATCACAATCACGATCACACAGTCACGATCACACAATCACGATCACACGATCACGATCACACAATCACAATCACACAATCGTTATCACACAATCACGATCACACAATCACCATCACACAATCAAGGCCACACAATGACGATCACACAATCACCATCACACAATCACAATCACACAATCACAATCACACAATCACAATCACACAATCACAATCACACAATCACAATCACACAATCACAATCACACAATCACAATCACACAATCACAATCACTCAATCACAATCACACAATCACAATCACACAATCACAATCACACAATCACAATCACACAATCACAATCACACAATCACAATCACACAATCACAATCACACAATCACAATCACACAATCACAATCTCACAATCACAATCACACAATCACAATCACACAATCACAATCACACAATCACAATCACACAATCACAATCACACAATCACAATCACACAATCACAATCACACAATCACAATCAAACAATCACAGTCACACAATCACAATCACACAATCACAATTACACAAACACGATCACACAATCACGATCACACAATCACGATCACACAATCACTATTACACAATCACACAATCACACAATCACAATCACACAATCACACAGTCACAATCCCACAATCACGATCACACAATCACAATCAAACAATCACAATCACACAATCACGATCACACAATCACAATCACGCAGTCACACAGTCACAATCCCACAATCACGATCACACAATCACGATCGCACAGTCACGATCACACGATCACGATCACACAATCACAATCACACAATCACAATCACACAATCACAATCACACAATCACGATCACACAATCACCATCACACACTCACCATCACACAATCACGATCACACAATCACGATCACACAATCACGATCACACTATCACGATCACACAATCACAGTCACACAATCACAATCACACAATCACAATCACAATCACGATCACACAGTCACGATCACACGATCACGATCACACAATCACGATCACACAACCACGATCACACAATCGCTATCACACAATCGCTATCACACAATCGCTATCACACAATCGCTATCACACAATCACGATCGCACAATCACGATCACACAATCACGATCACAATATCACAATCACACAGTCACACAATCACAATCACAATCACAATCACAATCACGATCACAGAATCACAATCACACAGTCACACAATCACAATCACAACCACAATCGCAATCACAATCACAATCACAATCACAATCACAATCACAATCACAATCACAATCACAATCACAATCACAATCACAATCACAATCACAATCACAATCACAATCACAATCACAATCACAATCACAATCACAATCACAATCACAATCACAATCACAATCACAATCACAATCACAATCACAATCACAATCACAATCACAATCACAATCACAATCACAATCACAATCACAATCACAATCACAATCACAATCACAATCACAATCACAATCACAATCACAATCACAATCACAATCACAATCACAATCACAATCACAATCACAATCACAATCACAATCACAATCACAATCACGATCACACAATCACGATCACACAATCACGATCACACAATCACGATCACACAATCACGATCACACAATCACGATCACACAATCACGATCACACAATCACGATCACACAATCACGATCACACAATCACAATCACACAATCGTTATCACACAATCACGATCACACAATCACCATCCCACAATCACCATCACACAATCACCATCACACAATCACGATCACACAATCACGATCACACAATCGCGATCACGCAATCACAATCACGCAATCACAATCACACAATCACAGTCACACAATCACAATCATACAATCACAATCACACAATCACAATCTCACAATCACAATCACACAATCACAATCACACAATCACAATCACACAATCACAATCACACAATCACAATCACACAATCACAAGCACACAATCACAATCCCACAATCACAATCCCACAATCACAATACCACAATCACAATCCCACAATCACACAATCACACAGTCACAATCCCACAATCACGATCACACAATCACGATCACACAATCACAATCACACAATCACAATCACACAATCACACTGTCACAATCCCACAATCACGATCACACAATCACGATCACACAGTCACGATCACACGATCACGATCACACAATAACAATCACACAATCACAATCACACAATCACGAGCACACAATCACGATCACACAATCACCATCACACAATCACGATCACACAATCACGATCACACAATCACAATCACACAATCACGATCACACAATCACTATCACACAATCACAATCACACAATCACAAGCACACAGTCGCGATCACACAATCACAATCACACAATCACAATCACACAATCACAATCACACAATCACAATCACACAATCACAATCACACAATCACAATCACACAATCACAATCACACAATCACAATCACACAATCACAATCACACAATCACAATCACACAATCACAATCACACAATCACAATCACACAATCACAATCACACAATCACAATCACACAATCACAATCACACAATCACAATCACACAATCACAATCACACAATCACAATCACACAATCACAATCACACAATCACAATCACACAATCACAATCACACAATCACAATCACACAATCACAATCACACAATCACAATCACACAATGACAATCACACAATCACAATCACACAATCACAATCACACAATCACAATCACACAATCACAATCACACAATCACAATCACACAATCACAATCACACAATCACAATCACACAATCACAATCACACAATCACAATCACACAATCACAATCACACAATCACAATCACACAATCACAATCACACAATCACAATCACACAATCACAATCACACAATCACAATCACACAATCACAATCACACAATCACAATCACACAATCACAATCACACAATCACAATCACACAATCACAATCACACAATCACAATCACACAATCACAATCACACAATCACAATCACACAATCACAATCACGATCTCGATCACACAATCACAATCACACAATCACAATCCCACAATCACAATCACACAATCACAGTCACACCATCACAATCACACAATCACAATCACACAATCACAATCACACAATCACAGTCACACAATCACAGTCACACAATCACAATCACACAATCACAATTACACAAACACGATCACACAATCACGATCACACAATCACGATCACACAATCACTATCACACAATCACACAATCACACAATCACACAGTCACAATCCCACAATCACGATCACACAATCACAATCACACAATCACAATCACACAATCACGATCACACAATCACAATCACGCAGTCACACTATCACAATCACAATCACAATCACAATCACACAATCACACAATCACAATCCCACAATCACAATCACACAATCACAGTCACACAATCACAATCACACAATCACACAGTCACAATCCCACAATCACGATCACACAATCACGATCGCACAGTCACGATCACACGATCACGATCACACAATCACAATAACACAATCACAATCACACAATCACAATCACACAATCACAGTCACACAATCACAGTCACACAATCACAATCACACAATCACAATCACAATCACACAATCACACAATCACAATCCCACAATCACAATCACACAGTCACAGTCACACAATCACAATCACACAATCACACAGTCACAATCCCACAATCACGATCACACAATCACGATCGCACAGTCACGATCACACGATCACGATCACACAATCACAATCACACAATCACAATCACACAATCACAATCACACAATCACAGTCACACAATCACAGTCACACAATCACGATCACACACTCCCAACCACACAATCACAATCACACAATCACAATCACACAATCACGATCACACAATCACGATCACACAATCACGATCACACAATCACGATCACACAATTACGATCACACAAACACGATCACACAATCACGATCACACAATCACGATCACACAATCACGATCACACAATCACGATCACACAATTACGATTACACTATCACGATCACACAATCACGGTCACACAATCACGATCACACAATCACGATCACACAATCACTATCACAAAATCACAATCACACAATCACAATCACACAATCACAATCACACAATCACGATCACACAATCACGATCACACAATCACGATCACACAATCACTATCACAAAATCACAATCACACAGTCACACAATCACAATCACAATCAGACAATCACAAACACACAATCACGATCACACAATCACGATCACACAATCACGATCACACAATCACAAACACACAGTCGCGATAACACGATCACGATCACACGATCACGATCACACAATCACAATCCCACAATCAAGGCCACACAATGACGATCACACAATCACCATCACACAATCTCGACCACACAATCACGATCACACAATCACGATCACACAATCACGTTCACACAATAACAAACACACAGTCGCGATCACTCGATCACGATCACACAATCACGATCACACAGTCACGATCACACAATCACAATCACACAATCACAATCGAACAATCACAATCACACAATCACAATCACACAATCACAATCACACAATCACAATCACACAATCACAATCACACAATCACAATCACACAATCACAATCACACAATCACAATCACGATCTCGATCACACAATCACAATCACACAATTACACAATCACAATCCCACAATCACAATCACACAATCACAGTCACACAACCACAATCACACAATCACAATCACGCAATCACGATCACACAATCACAATCACGCAGTCACACATTCACAATCCCACAATCACGATAACACAATCACGATCGCACAGTCACGATCACACAATCACAATCACACAATCACAATCACACAATCACACAATCACAATCACAATCAGACAATCACAAACACACAATCACGATCACACAATCACGATCACACAATCACGATCACACAATCACAAACACACAGTCGCGATCACACGATCACGATCACACGATCACGATCACACGATCACGATCACACAATCACAATCCCACAATCAAGGCCACACAATGACGATCACACAATCACCATCACACAATCTCGACCACACAATCACGATCACACAATCACGATCACACAATCACGTTCACACAATAACAAACACACAGTCGCGATCACTCGATCACGATCACACATTCACGATCACACAGTCACGATCACACAATCACAACCACACAATCACGATCACACAATCACGATCACATAATCACGATCACACAATCACGATCACACAATCACCATCACACAATCACGACCACACAATCACGATCACACAATCACGCTCACACAATCACGATCACACAATCACGTTCACACAATCACAAACACACAGTCGCGATCACACGATCACGATCACACAATCACGATCACGCAGTCACGATCACACAACCACAATCACACAATCACGATCACACAATCACGATCACACAATCACGATCACACTATCACGATCACACAATCACAGTCACACAATCACAATCACACAATCACAATCACAATCACAATCACGATCACACAGTCACGATCACACAATCACGATCACACGATCACGATCACACAATCACAATCACACAATCGTTATCACACAATCACGATCACACAATCACCATCACACAATCAAGGCCACACAATGACGATCACACAATCACCATCACACAATCACAATCACACAATCACAATTACACAATCACAATCACACAATCACAATCACACAATCACAGTCACACAATCACAATCACACAATCACAATTACACAAACACGATCACACAATCACGATCACACAATCACGATCACACAATCACTATTACACAATCACACAACCACACAATCACAATCACACAATCACACAGTCACAATCCCACAATCACGATCACACAATCACAATCAAACAATCACAATCACACAATCACGATCACACAATCACAATCACGCAGTCACACAGTCACAATCCCACAATCACGATCACACAATCACGATCGCACAGTCACGATCACACGATCACGATCACACAATCACAATCACACAATCACAATCACACAATCACAATCACACAATCACGATCACACAATCACCATCACACACTCACCATCACACAATCACGATCACACAATCACGATCACACAATCACGATCACACTATCACGATCACACAATCACAGTCACACAATCACAATCACACAATCACAATCACAATCACGATCACACAGTCACGATCACACGATCACGATCACACGATCACGATCACACAATCACGATCACACAATCACGATCACACGATCATGATCACACAATCACGATCACACAATCACGATCACACAATCACGATCACACAACCACGATCACACAATCGCTATCACACAATCGCTATCACACAATCGCTATCACACAATCGCTATCACACAATCACGATCGCACAATCACGATCACACAATCACGATCACAATATCACAATCACACAGTCACACAATCACAATCACAATCACAATCACAATCACAATCACGATCACAGAATCACAATCACACAGTCACACAATCACAATCACAATCACAATCGCAATCACAATCACAATCACAATCACAATCACAATCACAATCACAATCACAATCACAATCACAATCACAATCACAATCACAATCACAATCACAATCACAATCACAATCACAATCACAATCACAATCACAATCACAATCACAATCACAATCACAATCACAATCACAATCACAATCACAATCACAATCACAATCACAATCACACAATCACATCACACAATCACGATCACACAATCACGATCACACAATCACGATCGCACAATCACGATCACACAATCACGATCACACAATCACGATCACACAATCACGATCACACAATCACGATCACACAACCACGATCACACAAACACGATCAAACAATCACGATCACACAATCACGATCACACAATCACAGTCACACAATCACGATTACACACTCCCAATCACACAATCACAATCACACAATCACAATCACACAATCACGATCACACAATCACGATCACACGATCACGATCACACGATCACGATCACACAATCACGATCACACAATCACGATCACACAAACACGATCACACAATCACGATCGCACAATCACGATCACACAATCACGATCACACAATCACGATTACACACTCCCAATCACACAATCACGATCACACAATCACGATCGCACAATCACGATCACACAATCACGATCACACAATCACGATCACACAATCACGATCACACAATCACGATCACACAACCACGATCACACAAACACGATCAAACAATCACGATCACACAATCACGATCACACAATCACAGTCACACAATCACGATTACACACTCCCAATCACACAATCACAATCAGACAATCACAAACACACAATCACGATCACACAATCACGATCACACAATCACGATCACACAATCACAAACACACAGTCGCGATCACACGATCACGATCACACGATCACGATCACACGATCACGATCACACGATCACGATCACACAATCACGATCACACAATCACGATCACACAATCACGATCACACAATCACGATCACACAAACACGATCACACAATCACGATCACACAATCACGATCACACAATCACAGTCACACAATCACGATCACACAATCACGATCACACAATCACAATCACACAATGAAGGTCACACAATGACGATCACACCATCACCATCACACAATCACGACCACACAATCACGATCACACAATCGCGATCGCACAATCACGATCACAATATCACAATCACACAGTCACACAATCACAATCACAATAACAATCACAATCACAATCACAATCACAATCATGATCACACAATCACAATCACACAGTCACACAATCACAATCACAATCACAATCACAATCACAATCACAATCACAATCACAATCACAATCACAATCACAATCACAATCACAATCACAATCACAATCACAATCACAATCACAATCACAATCACAATCACAATCACAATCACAATCACAATCACAATCACAATCACAATCACAATCACAATCACAATCACAATCACGATCACACAATCACGATCACACAATCACGATCACACAATCACGATCACACAATCACGATCACACAATCACGATCACACAATCACGATCACACAATCACGATCACACAATCACGATCACACAATCACGATCACAAAGTCACGATCACACAATCACGATCACACAATCACAATCACACAATCGTTATCACACAATCACGATCACACAATCACCATCCCACAATCACCATCACACAATCACCATCACACAATCACGATCACACAATCACGATCACACAATCGCGATCACGCAATCACAATCACGCAATCACAATCACACAATCACAGTCACACAATCACAATCATACAATCACAATCACACAATCACAATCTCACAATCACAATCACACAATCACAATCACACAATCACAATCACACAATCACAATCACACAATCACAATCACACAATCACAATCACACAATCACAAGCACACAATCACAATCCCACAATCACAATCCCACAATCACACAATCACACAGTCACAATCCCACAATCACGATCACACAATCACGATCACACAATCACAATCACACAATCACAATCACACAATCACACTGTCACAATCCCACAATCACGATCACACAATCACGATCACACAGTCACGATCACACGATCACGATCACACAATAACAATCACACAATCACAATCACACAATCACGAGCACACAATCACGATCACACAATCACCATCACACAATCACGATCACACAATCACGATCACACAATCACGATCACACAATCGCGATCACGCAATCACAATCACGCAATCACAATCACACAATCACAGTCACACAATCACAATCATACAATCACAATCACACAATCACAATCTCACAATCACAATCACACAATCACAATCACACAATCACAATCACACAATCACAATCACACAATCACAATCACACAATCACAAGCACACAATCACAATCCCACAATCACAATCCCACAATCACAATACCACAATCACAATCCCACAATCACACAATCACACAGTCACAATCCCACAATCACGATCACACAATCACGATCACACAATCACAATCACACAATCACAATCACACAATCACACTGTCACAATCCCACAATCACGATCACACAATCACGATCACACAGTCACGATCACACGATCACGATCACACAATAACAATCACACAATCACAATCACACAATCACGAGCACACAATCACGATCACACAATCACCATCACACAATCACGATCACACAATCACGATCACACAATCACAATCACACAATCACGATCACACAATCACTATCACACAATCACAATCACACAATCACAAACACACAGTCGCGATCACACAATCACAATCACACAATCACAATCACACAATCACAATCACACAATCACAATCACACAATCACAATCACACAATCACAATCACACAATCACAATCACACAATCACAATCACACAATCACAATCACACAATCACAATCACACAATCACAATCACACAATCACAATCACACAATCACAATCACACAATCACAATCACACAATCACAATCACACAATCACAATCACACAATCACAATCACACAATCACAATCACACAATCACAATCACACAATCACAATCACACAATCACAATCACACAATCACAATCACACAATCACAATCACACAATCACAATCACACAATCACAATCACACAATCACAATCACACAATCACAATCACACAATCACAATCACACAATCACAATCACACAATCACAATCACACAATCACAATCACACAATCACAATCACACAATCACAATCACACAATCACAATCACACAATCACAATCACACAATCACAATCACACAATCACAATCACACAATCACAATCACACAATCACAATCACACAATCACAATCACACAATCACAATCACACAATCACAATCACACAATCACAATCACACAATCACAATCACACAATCACAATCACACAATCACAATCACACAATCACAATCACACAATCACAATCACACAATCACAATCACACAATCACAATCACACAATCACAATCACACAATCACAATCACACAATCACAATCACGATCTCGATCACACAATCACAATCACACAATCACAATCCCACAATCACAATCACACAATCACAGTCACACAATCACAATCACACAATCACAATCACACAATCACAATCACACAATCACAGTCACACAATCACAGTCACACAATCACAATCACACAATCACAATTACACAAACACGATCACACAATCACGATCACACAATCACGATCACACAATCACTATCACACAATCACACAATCACACAATCACACAGTCACAATCCCACAATCACGATCACACAATCACAATCACACAATCACAATCACACAATCACGATCACACAATCACAATCACGCAGTCACACTATCACAATCACAATCACAATCACAATCACACAATCACACAATCACAATCCCACAATCACAACCACACAATCACAGTCACACAATCACAATCACACAATCACACAGTCACAATCCCACAATCACGATCACACAATCACGATCGCACAGTCACGATCACACGATCACGATCACACAATCACAATAACACAATCACAATCACACAATCACAATCACACAATCACAGTCACACAATCACAGTCACACAATCACAATCACACAATCACAATCACAATCACACAATCACACAATCACAATCCCACAATCACAATCACACAGTCACAGTCACACAATCACAATCACACAATCACACAGTCACAATCCCACAATCACGATCACACAATCACGATCGCACAGTCACGATCACACGATCACGATCACACAATCACAATCACACAATCACAATCACACAATCACAATCACACAATCACAGTCACACAATCACAGTCACACAATCACGATCACACACTCCCAACCACACAATCACAATCACACAATCACAATCACACAATCACGATCACACAATCACGATCACACAATCACGATCACACAATCACGATCACACAATTACGATCACACAAACACGATCACACAATCACGATCACACAATCACGATCACACAATCACGATCACACAATTACGATTACACTATCACGATCACACAATCACGGTCACACAATCACGATCACACAATCACGATCACACAATCACTATCACAAAATCACAATCACACAATCACAATCACACAATCACAATCACACAATCACGATCACACAATCACGATCACACAATCACGATCACACAATCACTATCACAAAATCACAATCACACAGTCACACAATCACAATCACAATCAGACAATCACAAACACACAATCACGATCACACAATCACGATCACACAATCACGATCACACAATCACAAACACACAGTCGCGATCACACGATCACGATCACACGATCACGATCACACAATCACAATCCCACAATCAAGGCCACACAATGACGATCACACAATCACCATCACACAATCTCGACCACACAATCACGATCACACAATCACGATCACACAATCACGTTCACACAATAACAAACACACAGTCGCGATCACTCGATCACGATCACACAATCACGATCACACAGTCACGATCACACAATCACAATCACACAATCACAATCACACAATCACAATCACACAATCACAATCACACAATCACAATCACACAATCACAATCACACAATCACAATCACACAATCACAATCACACAATCACAATCACACAATCACAATCACGATCTCGATCACACAATCACAATCACACAATTACACAATCACAATCCCACAATCACAATCACACAATCACAGTCACACAACCACAATCACACAATCACAATCACGCAATCACGATCACACAATCACAATCACGCAGTCACACATTCACAATCCCACAATCACGATAACACAATCACGATCGCACAGTCACGATCACACAATCACAATCACACAATCACAATCACACAATCACACAATCACAATCACAATCAGACAATCACAAACACACAATCACGATCACACAATCACGATCACACAATCACGATCACACAATCACAAACACACAGTCGCGATCACACGATCACGATCACACGATCACGATCACACGATCACGATCACACAATCACAATCCCACAATCAAGGCCACACAATGACGATCACACAATCACCATCACACAATCTCGACCACACAATCACGATCACACAATCACGATCACACAATCACGTTCACACAATAACAAACACACAGTCGCGATCACTCGATCACGATCACACAATCACGATCACACAGTCACGATCACACAATCACAACCACACAATCACGATCACACAATCACGATCACATAATCACGATCACACAATCACGATCACACAATCACCATCACACAATCACGACCACACAATCACGATCACACAATCACGCTCACACAATCACGATCACACAATCACGTTCACACAATCACAAACACACAGTCGCGATCACACGATCACGATCACACAATCACGATCACGCAGTCACGATCACACAACCACAATCACACAATCACGATCACACAATCACGATCACACAATCACGATCACACTATCACGATCACACAATCACAGTCACACAATCACAATCACACAATCACAATCACAATCACAATCACGATCACACAGTCACGATCACACAATCACGATCACACGATCACGATCACACAATCACAATCACACAATCGTTATCACACAATCACGATCACACAATCACCATCACACAATCAAGGCCACACAATGACGATCACACAATCACCATCACACAATCACAATCACACAATCACAATCACACAATCACAATCACACAATCACAATCACACAATCACAGTCACACAATCACAATCACACAATCACAATTACACAAACACGATCACACAATCACGATCACACAATCACGATCACACAATCACTATTACACAATCACACAACCACACAATCACAATCACACAATCACACAGTCACAATCCCACAATCACGATCACACAATCACAATCAAACAATCACAATCACACAATCACGATCACACAATCACAATCACGCAGTCACACAGTCACAATCCCACAATCACGATCACACAATCATGATCGCACAGTCACGATCACACGATCACGATCACACAATCACAATCACACAATCACAATCACACAATCACAATCACACAATCACGATCACACAATCACCATCACACACTCACCATCACACAATCACGATCACACAATCACGATCACACAATCACGATCACACTATCACGATCACACAATCACAGTCACACAATCACAATCACACAATCACAATCACAATCACGATCACACAGTCACGATCACACGATCACGATCACACGATCACGATCACACAATCACGATCACACAATCACGATCACACGATCATGATCACACAATCACGATCACACAATCACGATCACACAATCACGATCACACAACCACGATCACACAATCGCTATCACACAATCGCTATCACACAATCGCTATCACACAATCGCTATCACACAATCACGATCGCACAATCACGATCACACAATCACGATCACAATATCACAATCACACAGTCACACAATCACAATCACAATCACAATCACAATCACAATCACGATCACAGAATCACAATCACACAGTCACACAATCACAATCACAATCACAATCGCAATCACAATCACAATCACAATCACAATCACAATCACAATCACAATCACAATCACAATCACAATCACAATCACAATCACAATCACAATCACAATCACAATCACAATCACAATCACAATCACAATCACAATCACAATCACAATCACAATCACAATCACAATCACAATCACAATCACAATCACAATCACAATCACACAATCACATCACACAATCACGATCACACAATCACGATCACACAATCACGATCGCACAATCACGATCACACAATCACGATCACACAATCACGATCACACAATCACGATCACACAATCACGATCACACAACCACGATCACACAAACACGATCAAACAATCACGATCACACAATCACGATCACACAATCACAGTCACACAATCACGATTACACACTCCCAATCACACAATCACAATCACACAATCACAATCACACAATCACGATCACACAATCACGATCACACGATCACGATCACACGATCACGATCACACAATCACGATCACACAATCACGATCACACAAACACGATCACACAATCACGATCGCACAATCACGATCACACAATCACGATCACACAATCACGATTACACACTCCCAATCACACAATCACGATCACACAATCACGATCGCACAATCACGATCACACAATCACGATCACACAATCACGATCACACAATCACGATCACACAATCACGATCACACAACCACGATCACACAAACACGATCAAACAATCACGATCACACAATCACGATCACACAATCACAGTCACACAATCACGATTACACACTCCCAATCACACAATCACAATCAGACAATCACAAACACACAATCACGATCACACAATCACGATCACACAATCACGATCACACAATCACAAACACACAGTCGCGATCACACGATCACGATCACACGATCACGATCACACGATCACGATCACACGATCACGATCACACAATCACGATCACACAATCACGATCACACAATCACGATCACACAATCACGATCACACAAACACGATCACACAATCACGATCACACAATCACGATCACACAATCACAGTCACACAATCACGATCACACAATCACGATCACACAATCACGATCACAAAATCACGATCACACAATCACGATCACACAATCACAATCACACAATCGTTATCACACAATCACGATCACACAATCACCATCCCACAATCACCATCACACAATCACCATCACACAATCACGATCACACAATCACGATCACACAATCGCGATCACGCAATCACAATCACGCAATCACAATCACACAATCACAGTCACACAATCACAATCATACAATCACAATCACACAATCACAATCTCACAATCACAATCACACAATCACAATCACACAATCACAATCACACAATCACAATCACACAATCACAATCACACAATCACAATCACACAATCACAAGCACACAATCACAATCCCACAATCACAATCCCACAATCACACAATCACACAGTCACAATCCCACAATCACGATCACACAATCACGATCACACAATCACAATCACACAATCACAATCACACAATCACACTGTCACAATCCCACAATCACGATCACACAATCACGATCACACAGTCACGATCACACGATCACGATCACACAATAACAATCACACAATCACAATCACACAATCACGAGCACACAATCACGATCACACAATCACCATCACACAATCACGATCACACAATCACGATCACACAATCACAATCACACAATCACGATCACACAATCACTATCACACAATCACAATCACACAATCACAAACACACAGTCGCGATCACACGACCACGATCACACGATCACGATCACACAATCACAAACACACAGTCGCGATCACACGATCACGCTCACACGATCACGCTCACACGATCACGATCACACGATCACGATCACACGATCACGATCACACGATCACGATCACACGATCACGATCACACAATCACAATCACACAATCAACGCCACACAATGACGATCACACAATCACCATCACACAATCTCGACCACACAATCACGATCACACAATCACGATCACACAATCACGTTCACACAATCAAAGCCACACAATGACGGTTACACAATCACCATCACACAATCTCGACCACACAATCACGATCACACAATCACGATCACACAATCACGTTCACACAATCACAAACACACAGTCCCGATCACTCGATCACGATCACACAATCACAATCCCACAATCACACAATCACACAGTCACAATCCCACAATCACGATCACACAATCACGATCACACAATCACAATCACACAATCACAATCACACAATCACACTGTCACAATCCCACAATCACGATCACACAATCACGATCACACAGTCACGATCACACGATCACGATCACACAATAACAATCACACAATCACAATCACACAATCACGAGCACACAATCACGATCACACAATCACCATCACACAATCACGATCACACAATCACGATCACACAATCACAATCACACAATCACGATCACACAATCACTATCACACAATCACAATCACACAATCACAAACACACAGTCGCGATCACACGACCACGATCACACGATCACGATCACACAATCACAAACACACAGTCGCGATCACACGATCACGCTCACACGATCACGCTCACACGATCACGATCACACGATCACGATCACACGATCACGATCACACGATCACGATCACACGATCACGATCACACAATCACAATCACACAATCAACGCCACACAATGACGATCACACAATCACCATCACACAATCTCGACCACACAATCACGATCACACAATCACGATCACACAATCACGTTCACACAATCAAAGCCACACAATGACGGTTACACAATCACCATCACACAATCTCGACCACACAATCACGATCACACAATCACGATCACACAATCACGTTCACACAATCACAAACACACAGTCCCGATCACTCGATCACGATCACACAATCACTATCACACAATCACGATCACACGTTCACAATCACACAATCACAATCACACAATCACAATCACACAATCACAATCACACAGTCAAAATCACACAATCACAATCACACAATCAAGGTCACACAATGACGATCACACAATCACCATCACACAATCACGGCCACACAATCACGATCACACAATCACGATCACTCAATCACAATCACAATGACACAATCACAAACACACAGTCGCGATCACACGATCACGATCACACGATCACGATCACACGATCATGATCACACAATCACGATCACACAATCACGATCACAAAATCACGATCACACAATCACAATCACACAATCACAGTCACACAATCACAGTCACACAATCACAATCACACAATCACAATTACACAAACACGATCACACAATCACGATCACACAATCACGATCACACAATCACTATCACACAATCACACAATCACACAATCACACAGTCACAATCCCACAATCACGATCACACAATCACAATCACACAATCACAATCACACAATCACGATCACACAATCACAATCACGCAGTCACACTATCACAATCACAATCGCAATCACAATCACACAATCACACAATCACAATCCCACAATCACAATCACACAATCACAGTCACACAATCACAATCACACAATCACACAGTCACAATCCCACAATCACGATCACACAATCACGATCGCACAGTCACGATCACACGATCACGATCACACAATCACAATCACACAATCACAATCACACAATCACAGTCACACAATCACAGTCACACAATCACAATCACACAATCACAATCACAATCACACAATCACACAATCACAATCCCACAATCACAATCACACAGTCACAGTCACAC
Source organism: Megachile rotundata (assembly GCF_050947335.1). Taxonomy (NCBI): domain Eukaryota; kingdom Metazoa; phylum Arthropoda; class Insecta; order Hymenoptera; family Megachilidae; genus Megachile; species Megachile rotundata. The sequence continues at coordinate 2,743,852 of NC_134993.1, forward strand.
AATCGCAATCACACAATCACACAGTCACAATCCCACAATCACGATCACACAATCACGATCGCACAGTCACGATCACACGATCACGATCACACAATCACAATCACACAATCACAATCACACAATCACAATCACACAATCACAGTCACACAATCACAGTCACACAATCACGATCACACACTCCCAACCACACAATCACAATCACACAATCACAATCACACAATCACGATCACACAATCACGATCACACAATCACGATCACACAATCACGATCACACAATTACGATCACACAAACACGATCACACAATCACGATCACACAATCACGATCACACAATCACGATCACACAATCACGATCACACAATCACGATCACACAATCACGATCACACAATCACGATCACACAATCACGATCACACAATCACGATCACAAAATCACGATCACACAATCACGATCACACAATCACAATCACACAATCGTTATCACACAATCACGATCACACAATCACCATCCCACAATCACCATCACACAATCACCATCACACAATCACGATCACACAATCACGATCACACAATCGCGATCACGCAATCACAATCACGCAATCACAATCACACAATCACAGTCACACAATCACAATCATACAATCACAATCACACAATCACAATCTCACAATCACAATCACACAATCACAATCACACAATCACAATCACACAATCACAATCACACAATCACAATCACACAATCACAATCACACAATCACAAGCACACAATCACAATCCCACAATCACAATCCCACAATCACACAATCACACAGTCACAATCCCACAATCACGATCACACAATCACGATCACACAATCACAATCACACAATCACAATCACACAATCACACTGTCACAATCCCACAATCACGATCACACAATCACGATCACACAGTCACGATCACACGATCACGATCACACAATAACAATCACACAATCACAATCACACAATCACGAGCACACAATCACGATCACACAATCACCATCACACAATCACGATCACACAATCACGATCACACAATCACAATCACACAATCACGATCACACAATCACTATCACACAATCACAATCACACAATCACAAACACACAGTCGCGATCACACGACCACGATCACACGATCACGATCACACAATCACAAACACACAGTCGCGATCACACGATCACGCTCACACGATCACGCTCACACGATCACGATCACACGATCACGATCACACGATCACGATCACACGATCACGATCACACGATCACGATCACACAATCACAATCACACAATCAACGCCACACAATGACGATCACACAATCACCATCACACAATCTCGACCACACAATCACGATCACACAATCACGATCACACAATCACGTTCACACAATCAAAGCCACACAATGACGGTTACACAATCACCATCACACAATCTCGACCACACAATCACGATCACACAATCACGATCACACAATCACGTTCACACAATCACAAACACACAGTCCCGATCACTCGATCACGATCACACAATCACAATCCCACAATCACACAATCACACAGTCACAATCCCACAATCACGATCACACAATCACGATCACACAATCACAATCACACAATCACAATCACACAATCACACTGTCACAATCCCACAATCACGATCACACAATCACGATCACACAGTCACGATCACACGATCACGATCACACAATAACAATCACACAATCACAATCACACAATCACGAGCACACAATCACGATCACACAATCACCATCACACAATCACGATCACACAATCACGATCACACAATCACAATCACACAATCACGATCACACAATCACTATCACACAATCACAATCACACAATCACAAACACACAGTCGCGATCACACGACCACGATCACACGATCACGATCACACAATCACAAACACACAGTCGCGATCACACGATCACGCTCACACGATCACGCTCACACGATCACGATCACACGATCACGATCACACGATCACGATCACACGATCACGATCACACGATCACGATCACACAATCACAATCACACAATCAACGCCACACAATGACGATCACACAATCACCATCACACAATCACGATCACACAATCACGTTCACACAATCAAAGCCACACAATGACGGTTACACAATCACCATCACACAATCTCGACCACACAATCACGATCACACAATCACGATCACACAATCACGTTCACACAATCACAAACACACAGTCCCGATCACTCGATCACGATCACACAATCACGATCACACAATCACGATCACACGTTCACAATCACACAATCACAATCACACAATCACAATCACACAATCACAATCACACAATCACAATCACACAGTCAAAATCACACAATCACAATCACACAATCAAGGTCACACAATGACGATCACACAATCACCATCACACAATCACGGCCACACAATCACGATCACACAATCACGATCACTCAATCACAATCACAATGACACAATCACAAACACACAGTCGCGATCACACGATCACGATCACACGATCACGATCACACGATCATGATCACACAATCACGATCACACAATCACGATCACAAAATCACGATCACACAATCACAATCACACAATCACAGTCACACAATCACAGTCACACAATCACAATCACACAATCACAATTACACAAACACGATCACACAATCACGATCACACAATCACGATCACACAATCACTATCACACAATCACACAATCACACAATCACACAGTCACAATCCCACAATCACGATCACACAATCACAATCACACAATCACAATCACACAATCACGATCACACAATCTCAATCACGCAGTCACACTATCACAATCACAATCACAATCACAATCACACAATCACACAATCACAATCCCACAATCACAATCACACAATCACAGTCACACAATCACAATCACACAATCACACAGTCACAATCCCACAATCACGATCACACAATCACGATCGCACAGTCACGATCACACGATCACGATCACACAATCACAATCACACAATCACAATCACACAATCACAGTCACACAATCACAGTCACACAATCACAATCACACAATCACAATCACAATCACACAATCACACAATCACAATCCCACAATCACAATCACACAGTCACAGTCACACAATCGCAATCACACAATCACACAGTCACAATCCCACAATCACGATCACACAATCACGATCGCACAGTCACGATCACACGATCACGATCACACAATCACAATCACACAATCACAATCACACAATCACAATCACACAATCACAGTCACACAATCACAGTCACACAATCACGATCACACACTCCCAACCACACAATCACAATCACACAATCACAATCACACAATCACGATCACACAATCACGATCACACAATCACGATCACACAATCACGATCACACAATTACGATCACACAAACACGATCACACAATCACGATCACACAATCACGATCACACAATCACGATCACACAATTACGATTACACTATCACGATCACACAATCACGGTCACACAATCACGATCACACAATCACGATCACACAATCACTATCACAAAATCACAATCACACAATCCCAATCACACAATCACAATCACACAATCACGATCACACAATCACGATCACACAATCACGATCACACAATCACTATCACAAAATCACAATCACACAGTCACACAATCACAATCACAATCAGACAATCACAAACACACAATCACGATCACACAATCACGATCACACAATCACAAACACACAGTCGCGATCACACGATCACGATCACACGATCACGATCACACAATCACAATCCCACAATCAAGGCCACACAATGACGATCACACAATCACCATCACACAATCTCGACCACACAATCACGATCACACAATCACGATCACACAATCACGTTCACACAATAACAAACACACAGTCGCGATCACTCGATCACGATCACACAATCACGATCACACAGTCACGATCACACAATCACAATCACACAATCACAATCACACAATCACAATCACACAATCACAATCACACAATCACAATCACACAATCACAATCACACAATCACAATCACACAATCACAATCACACAATCACAATCACACAATCACAATCACGATCTCGATCACACAATCACAACCACACAATCACGATCACACAATCACGATCACATAATCACGATCACACAATCACGATCACACAATCACCATCACACAATCACGACCACACAATCACGATCACACAATCACGCTCACACAATCACGATCACACAATCACGTTCACACAATCACAAACACACAGTCGCGATCACACGATCACGATCACACAATCACGATCACGCAGTCACGATCACACAACCACAATCACACAATCACGATCACACAATCACGATCACACAATCACGATCACACTATCACGATCACACAATCACAGTCACACAATCACAATCACACAATCACAATCACAATCACAATCACGATCACACAGTCACGATCACACAATCACGATCACACGATCACGATCACACAATCACAATCACACAATCGTTATCACACAAACACGATCACACAATCACCATCACACAATCAAGGCCACACAATGACGATCACACAATCACCATCACACAATCACAATCACACAATCACAATCACACAATCACAATCACACAATCACAATCACACAATCACAGTCACACAATCACAATCACACAATCACAATTACACAAACACGATCACACAATCACGATCACACAATCACGATCACACAATCACGATCACACAATCACTATTACACAATCACACAATCACACAATCACAATCACACAATCACACAGTCACAATCCCACAATCACGATCACACAATCACAACCAAACAATCACAATCACACAATCACGATCAAACAATCACAATCACGCAGTCACACAGTCACAATCCCACAATCACGATCACACAATCACGATCGCACAGTCACGATCACACGATCACGATCACACAATCACAATCACACAATCACAATCACACAATCACAATCACGCAGTCACACAGTCACAATCCCACAATCACGATCACACAATCACGATCGCACAGTCACGATCGCACAATCACGATCACACAATCACGATCACAATATCACAATCACACAGTCACACAATCACAATCACAATCACAATCACAATCACGATCACAGAATCACAATCACACAGTCACACAATCACAATCACAATCACAATCGCAATCACAATCACAATCACAATCACAATCACAATCACAATCACAATCACAATCACAATCACAATCACAATCACAATCACAATCACAATCACAATCACAATCACAATCACAATCACAATCACAATCACAATCACAATCACAATCACAATCACAATCACAATCACAATCACAATCACAATCACAATCACAATCACAATCACAATCACAATCACAATCACAATCACACAATCACATCACACAATCACGATCACACAATCACGATCACACAATCACGATCGCACAATCACGATCACACAATCACGATCACACAATCACGATCACACAATCACGATCACACAATCACGATCACACAACCACGATCACACAAACACGATCAAACAATCACGATCACACAATCACGATCACACAATCACGATCACACAATCACAGTCACACAATCACGATTACACACTCCCAATCACACAATCACAATCACACAATCACAATCACACAATCACGATTACACAAACACGATCACACGATCACGATCACACGATCACGATCACACAATCACGATCACACAATCACGATCACACAAACACGATCACACAATCACGATCACACAATCACGATCACACAATCACTATCACAAAATCACAATCACACAGTCACACAATCACAATCACAATCAGACAATCACAAACACACAATCACGATCACACAATCACGATCACACAATCACGATCACACAATCACAAACACACAGTCGCGATCACACGATCATGATCACACGATCACGATCACACGATCACGATCACACGATCACGATCACACGATCACGATCACACCATCACGATCACACAATCACGATCACACAATCACGATCACACAATCACGATCACACAAACACGATCACACAATCACGATCACACAATCACGATCACACAATCACAGTCACACAATCACGATCACACAATCACGATCACACAATCACAATCACACAATGAAGGTCACACAATGACGATCACACCATCACCATCACACAATCACGATCACACAATCGCGATGGCACAATCACGATCACAATATCACAATCACACAGTCACACAATCACAATCACAATAACAATCACAATCACAATCACAATCACAATCATGATCACACAATCACAATCACACAGTCACACAATCACAATCACAATCACAATCACAATCACAATCACAATCACAATCACAATCACAATCACAATCACAATCACAATCACAATCACAATCACAATCACAATCACAATCACAATCACAATCACAATCACAATCACAATCACAATCACAATCACAATCACAATCACAATCACGATCACACAATCACGATCACACAATCACGATCACACAATCACGATCACACAATCACGATCACACAATCACGATCACACAATCACGATCACAAAATCACGATCACACAATCACGATCACACAATCACAATCACACAATCGTTATCACACAATCACGATCACACAATCACCATCCCACAATCACCATCACACAATCACCATCACACAATCACGATCACACAATCACGATCACACAATCGCGATCACGCAATCACAATCACGCAATCACAATCACACAATCACAGTCACACAATCACAATCATACAATCACAATCACACAATCACAATCTCACAATCACAATCACACAATCACAATCACACAATCACAATCACACAATCACAATCACACAATCACAATCACACAATCACAAGCACACAATCACAATCCCACAATCACAATCCCACAATCACACAATCACACAGTCACAATCCCACAATCACGATCACACAATCACGATCACACAATCACAATCACACAATCACAATCACACAATCACACTGTCACAATCCCACAATCACGATCACACAATCACGATCACACAGTCACGATCACACGATCACGATCACACAATAACAATCACACAATCACAATCACACAATCACGAGCACACAATCACGATCACACAATCACCATCACACAATCACGATCACACAATCACGATCACACAATCACAATCACACAATCACGATCACACAATCACTATCACACAATCACAATCACACAATCACAAACACACAGTCGCGATCACACGACCACGATCACACGATCACGATCACACAATCACAGTCACACAATCAAGGTCACACAATGACGATCACACCATCACCATCACACAATCACGACCACACAATCACGATCACACAATCACGTTCACACAATCACAAACACACAGTCGCGATCACTCGATCACGATCACACAATCACGATCACACAATCACAATCACGCAATCACAATCACACAATCATAATGACACAATCACAATCATGCAATCACAATCACACAATCACAATCTCACAATCACAATCACACAATCACAATCACACAATCACAATCACACAATCACAATCACACAATCACAATCACACAATCACAATCACACAATCACAATCACACAATCACAATCACACAATCACAATCACACAATCACAATCACACAATCACAATCACACAATCACAATCACACAATCACAATCACACAATCACAATCACACAATCACAATCACACAATCACAATCACACAATCACAATCACACAATCACAATCACACAATCACAATCACACAATCACAATCACACAATCACAATCACACAATCACAATCACACAATCACAATCACACAATCACAATCACACAATCACAATCACACAATCACAATCACACAGTCACACAATCACGATCACACAATCACGATCACACAATCACGATCACACAATCACGATCACACAGTCGCGATCACACAATCACGATGACACAATCACGATCACACAATCACAATCACACAATCACAATCACACAATCAAAATCACACAACCACAATCACACAATCAAGGTCACACAATGACGATCACACAATCACCATCACACAATCACGATCACACAATCACAATCACACAATCACGATCACACAATCACGATCACTCAATCACAATCACACAATCACAAACACACAGTCGCGATCACACGATCACGCTCACACGATCACGATCACACGATCACGATCACACGATCACGATCACACGATCACGATCACACGATCACGATCACACAATCACAATCACACAATCAACGCCACACAATGACGATCACACAATCACCATCACACAATCTCGACCACACAATCACGATCACACAATCACGATCACACAATCACGTTCACACAATCAAAGCCACACAATGACGGTTACACAATCACCATCACACAATCTCGACCACACAATCACGATCACACAATCACGATCACACAATCACGTTCACACAATCACAAACACACAGTCCCGATCACTCGATCACGATCACACAATCACGATCACACAATCACGATCACACGTTCACAATCACACAATCACAATCACACAATCACAATCACACAATCACAATCACACAATCACAATCACATAGTCAAAATCACACAATCACAATCACACAATCAAGGTCACACAATGACGATCACACAATCACCATCACACAATCACGGTCACACAATCACGATCACACAATCACGATCACTCAATCACAATCACAATGACACAATCACAAACACACAGTCGCGATCACACGATCACGATCACACGATCACGATCACACGATCATGATCACACGATCACGATCACACGATTACGATCACACGATCACGATCACACGATCACGATCACACAATCAAGGCCACACAATGACGATCACACAATCACCATCACACAATCTCGACCACACAATCACGATCACACAATCACGATCACACAATCACGATCACATAATCACGATCACACAATCACGATCACACAATCACCATCACACAATCACGATCACACAATCACGATCACACAATCACGATCACACAATCACGATCACACAATCACCATCACACAATCACAGTCACACAATCAAGGTCACAGAATGACGATCACAAAATCACCATCACACAATCACGACCACACAATCACGATCACACAATCACAATCACACAATCACAATCACACAATCACTATCACACAATCACAATCACGATCTCGATCACACAATCACAATCACACAACCACACAATCACAATCCCACAATCACAATCACACAATCACAGTCACACAATCACAATCACACAATCACAATCACACAATCACAATCACACAATCACAGTCACACAATCACAGTCACACAATCACAATCACACAATCACAATTACACAAACACGATCACACAATCACGATCACACAATCACGATCACACAATCACTATCACACAATCACACAATCACACAATCACACAGTCACAATCACACAATCACGATCACACAATCACAATCACACAATCACAATCACACAATCACGATCACACAATCACAATCACGCAGTCACACTATCACAATCACAATCACAATCACAATCACAATCACACAATCACACAATCACAATCCCACAATCACAATCACACAATCACAGTCACACAATCACAATCACACAATCACACAGTCACAATCCCACAATCACGATCACACAATCACGATCGCACAGTCACGATCACACGATCACGATCACACAATCACAATCACACAATCACAATCACACAATCACAATCACACAATCACAGTCACACAATCACAATCGCACAATCACAATTACACAAACACGATCACACAATCACGATCACACAATCACGATCACACAATCACGATCACACAATCACTATCACACAATCACACAATCACACAATCACAATCACACAATCACACAGTCACAATCCCACAATCACGATCACACAATCACAATCACACAATCACAATCACACAATCACGATCACACAATCACAGTCACGCAGTCACACAGTCACAATCCCACAATCACGATCACACAATCACGATCGCACAGTCACGATCACACGATCACGATCACACAATCACAATCACACAATCACAATCACACAATCACAATCACACAATCACAATCACACAATCACGATCACACAATCACCATCACACACTCACCATCACACAATCACGATCACACAATCACGATCACACAATCACGATCACACTATCACGATCACACAATCACAGTCACACAATCACAATCACACAATCACAATCACAATCACGATCACACAGTCACGATCACAGAATCACGATCACACGATCACGATCACACAATCACAATCACACAATCGTTATCACACAATCACGATCACACAATCACCATCACACAATCAAGGCCACACAATGACGATCACACAATCACCATCACACAATCACAATCACACAATCACGATCACACAATCACGATCACACAATCACGATCACACAATCACGATCACACAATCACGATCACACAATCACGATCACACAATCACAATCACACAATCACAATCACACAATCACACTGTCACAATCCCACAATCACGATCACAAAATCACGATCACACGATCACGATCACACAATAACAATCACACAATCACAATCACACAATCACGAGCTCACAATCACGATCACACAATCACCATCACACAATCACGACCACACAATCACAATCACACAATCACGATCACACAATCACTATCACACAATCACAATCACACAATCACAAACACACAGTCGCGATCACACGACCACGATCACACGATCACGATCACACAATCACAATCACACAATCAAGGTCACACAATGACGATCGCACCATCACCATCACACAATCACGACCACACAATCACGATCACACAATCACGATCACACAATCACGTTCACACAATCACAAACACACAGTCGCGATCACTCGATCACGATCACACAATCACGATCACACAGTCAAGATCACACAATCACAATCACACAATCACAATATCACAATCGCAATCACACAATCACAATAACACAATCAGACAATCACACAATCACACAATCACGATCACACTATCACGATCACACAATCACGATAACACAATCACGATCACACAATCGCGATCACACAATCACGATCACACAATCACAATCACGCAATCACAATCACACAATCACAATGACACAATCACAATCATGCAATCACAATCACACAATCACAATCTCACAATCACAATCACACAATCACAATCACACAATCACAATCACACAAGCACAATCACACAATCACAATCACACAATCACAATCACACAATCACAATCACACAATCACAATCACACAATCACAATCACACAATCACAATCACACAATCACAATCCCACAATCACAATCCCACAATCACAATCCCACAATCACACAATCACACAGTCACAATCCCACAATCACGATCACACAATCACGATCACACAATCACAATCACACAATCACAATCACACAATCACACTGTCACAATCCCACAATCACGATCACATAATCACGATCACACAGTCACGATCACACAATCACTATCACACAATCACACAATCACACAATCACAATCACACAATCACACAGTCACAATCCCACAATCACGATCACACAATCACAATCACACAATCACAATCACACAATCACGATCACACAATCACAGTCACGCAGTCACACAGTCACAATCCCACAATCACGATCACACAATCACGATCGCACAGTCACGATCACACGATCACGATCACACAATCACAATCACACAATCACAATCACACAATCACAATCACACAATCACAATCACACAATCACGATCACACAATCACCATCACACACTCACCATCACACAATCACGATCACACGATCACACAATCACGATCACACTATCACGATCACACAATCACAGTCACACAATCACAATCACACAATCACAATCACAATCACGATCACACAGTCACGATCACAGAATCACGATCACACGATCACGATCACACAATCACAATCACACAATCGTTATCACACAATCACGATCACACAATCACCATCACACAATCAAGGCCACACAATGACGATCACACAATCACCATCACACAATCACAATCACACAATCACGATCACACAATCACGATCACACAATCACGATCACACAATCACGATCACACAATCACGATCACACAATCACGATCACACAATCACAATCACACAATCACAATCACACAATCACACTGTCACAATCCCACAATCACGATCACAAAATCACGATCACACGATCACGATCACACAATAACAATCACACAATCACGATCACACAATCACGATCACACAATCACCATCACACAATCACAGTCACACAATCAAGGTCACAGAATGACGATCACAAAATCACCATCACACAATCACGACCACACAATCACGATCACACAATCACAATCACACAATCACAATCACACAATCACTATCACACAATCACAATCACGATCTCGATCACACAATCACAATCACACAACCACACAATCACAATCCCACAATCACAATCACACAATCACAGTCACACAATCACAATCACACAATCACAATCACACAATCACAATCACACAATCACAGTCACACAAACACGATCACACAATCACGATCACACAATCACGATCGCACAATCACGATCACACAATCACGATCACAATATCACAATTACACAGTCACACAATCACAATCACAATCACAATCACAATCACGATCACAGAATCACAATCACACAGTCACACAATCACAATCACAATCACAATCGCAATCACAATCACAATCACAATCACAATCACAATCACAATCACAATCACAATCACAATCACAATCACAATCACAATCACAATCACAATCACAATCACAATCACAATCACAATCACAATCACAATCACAATCACAATCACAATCACAATCACAATCACAATCACACAATCACATCACACAATCACGATCACACAATCACGATCACACAATCACGATCGCACAATCACGATCACACAATCACGATCACACAATCACGATCACACAATCACGATCACGCAATCACGATCACACAACCACGATCACACAAACACGATCAAACAATCACGATCACACAATCACGATCACACAATCACAGTCACACAATCACGATTACACACTCCCAATCACACAATCACAATCACACAATCACAATCACACAATCACGATCACACAATCACGATCACACGATCACGATCACACGATCACGATCACACAATCACGATCACACAATCACGATCACACAAACACGATCACACAATCACGATCACACAATCACGATCACACAATCACTATCACAAAATCACAATCACACAGTCACACAATCACAATCACAATCAGACAATCACAAACACACAATCACGATCACACAATCACGATCACACAATCACAAACACACAGTCGCGATCACACGATCACGATCACACGATCACGATCACACGATCACGATCACACGATCACGATCACACAATCACGATCACACAATCACGATCACACAATCACGATCACACAATCACGATCACACAAACACGATCACACAATCACGATCACACAATCACGATCACACAATCACAGTCACACAATCACGATCACACAATCACGATCACACAATCACAATCACACAATGAAGGTCACACAATGACGATCACACCATCACCATCACACAATCACGACCACACAATCACGATCACACAATCGCGATCGCACAATCACGATCACAATATCACAATCACACAGTCACACAATCACAATCACAATAACAATCACAATCACAATCACAATCACAATCATGATCACACAATCACAATCACACAGTCACACAATCACAATCACAATCACAATCACAATCACAATCACAATCACAATCACAATCACAATCACAATCACAATCACAATCACAATCACAATCACAATCACAATCACAATCACAATCACAATCACAATCACAATCACAATCACAATCACAATCACAATCACGATCACACAATCACGATCACACAATCACGATCACACAATCACGATCACACAATCACGATCACACAATCACGATCACACAATCACGATCACACAATCACGATCACAAAATCACGATCACACAATCACGATCACACAATCACAATCACACAATCGTTATCACACAATCACGATCACACAATCACAATCCCACAATCACCATCACACAATCACGATCACACAATCACGATCACACAATCACAATCACACAATCACACTGTCACAATCCCACAATCACGATCACACAATCACGATCACACAGTCACGATCACACGATCACGATCACACAATAACAATCACACAATCACAATCACACAATCACGAGCACACAATCACGATCACACAATCACCATCACACAATCACGATCACACAATCACGATCACACAATCACAATCACACAATCACGATCACACAATCACTATCACACAATCACAATCACACAATCACAAACACACAGTCGCGATCACACGACCACGATCACACGATCACGATCACACAATCACAAACACACAGTCGCGATCACACGATCACGCTCACACGATCACGCTCACACGATCACGATCACACGATCACGATCACACGATCGCGATCACACGATCACGATCACACGATCACGATCACACAATCACAATCACACAATCAACGCCACACAATGACGATCACACAATCACCATCACACAATCTCGACCACACAATCACGATCACACAATCACGATCACACAATCACGTTCACACAATCAAAGCCACACAATGACGGTTACACAATCACCATCACACAATCTCGACCACACAATCACGATCACACAATCACGATCACACAATCACGTTCACACAATCACAAACACACAGTCCCGATCACTCGATCACGATCACACAATCACAATCCCACAATCACACAATCACACAGTCACAATCCCACAATCACGATCACACAATCACGATCACACAATCACAATCACACAATCACAATCACACAATCACACTGTCACAATCCCACAATCACGATCACACAATCACGATCACACAGTCACGATCACACGATCACGATCACACAATAACAATCACACAATCACAATCACACAATCACGAGCACACAATCACGATCACACAATCACCATCACACAATCACGATCACACAATCACGATCACACAATCACAATCACACAATCACGATCACACAATCACTATCACACAATCACAATCACACAATCACAAACACACAGTCGCGATCACACGACCACGATCACACGATCACGATCACACAATCACAAACACACAGTCGCGATCACACGATCACGCTCACACGATCACGCTCACACGATCACGATCACACGATCACGATCACACGATCACGATCACACGATCACGATCACACGATCACGATCACACAATCACAATCACACAATCAACGCCACACAATGACGATCACACAATCACCATCACACAATCTCGACCACACAATCACGATCACACAATCACGATCACACAATCACGTTCACACAATCAAAGCCACACAATGACGGTTACACAATCACCATCACACAATCTCGACCACACAATCACGATCACACAATCACGATCACACAATCACGTTCACACAATCACAAACACACAGTCCCGATCACTCGATCACGATCACACAATCACTATCACACAATCACGATCACACGTTCACAATCACACAATCACAATCACACAATCACAATCACACAATCACAATCACACAGTCAAAATCACACAATCACAATCACACAATCAAGGTCACACAATGACGATCACACAATCACCATCACACAATCACGGCCACACAATCACGATCACACAATCACGATCACTCAATCACAATCACAATGACACAATCACAAACACACAGTCGCGATCACACGATCACGATCACACGATCACGATCACACGATCATGATCACACAATCACGATCACACAATCACGATCACAAAATCACGATCACACAATCACAATCACACAATCACAGTCACACAATCACAGTCACACAATCACAATCACACAATCACAATTACACAAACACGATCACACAATCACGATCACACAATCACGATCACACAATCACTATCACACAATCACACAATCACACAATCACACAGTCACAATCCCACAATCACGATCACACAATCACAATCACACAATCACAATCACACAATCACGATCACACAATCACAATCACGCAGTCACACTATCACAATCACAATCACAATCACAATCACACAATCACACAATCACAATCCCACAATCACAATCACACAATCACAGTCACACAATCACAATCACACAATCACACAGTCACAATCCCACAATCACGATCACACAATCACGATCGCACAGTCACGATCACACGATCACGATCACACAATCACAATCACACAATCACAATCACACAATCACAGTCACACAATCACAGTCACACAATCACAATCACACAATCACAATCACAATCACACAATCACACAATCACAATCACACAGTCACAGTCACACAATCGCAATCACACAATCACACAGTCACAATCCCACAATCACGATCACACAATCACGATCGCACAGTCACGATCACACGATCACGATCACACAATCACAATCACACAATCACAATCACACAATCACAATCACACAATCACAGTCACACAATCACAGTCACACAATCACGATCACACACTCCCAACCACACAATCACAATCACACAATCACAATCACACAATCACGATCACACAATCACGATCACACAATCACGATCACACAATCACGATCACACAATTACGATCACACAAACACGATCACACAATCACGATCACACAATCACGATCACACAATCACGATCACACAATCACGATCACACAATCACGATCACACAATCACGATCACACAATCACGATCACACAATCACGATCACACAATCACGATCACAAAATCACGATCACACAATCACGATCACACAATCACAATCACACAATCGTTATCACACAATCACGATCACACAATCACCATCCCACAATCACCATCACACAATCACCATCACACAATCACGATCACACAATCACGATCACACAATCGCGATCACGCAATCACAATCACGCAATCACAATCACACAATCACAGTCACACAATCACAATCATACAATCACAATCACACAATCACAATCTCACAATCACAATCACACAATCACAATCACACAATCACAATCACACAATCACAATCACACAATCACAATCACACAATCACAATCACACAATCACAATCACACAATCACAAGCACACAATCACAATCCCACAATCACAATCCCACAATCACACAATCACACAGTCACAATCCCACAATCACGATCACACAATCACGATCACACAATCACAATCACACAATCACAATCACACAATCACACTGTCACAATCCCACAATCACGATCACACAATCACGATCACACAGTCACGATCACACGATCACGATCACACAATAACAATCACACAATCACAATCACACAATCACGAGCACACAATCACGATCACACAATCACCATCACACAATCACGATCACACAATCACGATCACACAATCACAATCACACAATCACAATCACACAATCACAAACACACAGTCGCGATCACACGACCACGATCACACGATCACGATCACACAATCACAAACACACAGTCGCGATCACACGATCACGCTCACACGATCACGCTCACACGATCACGATCACACGATCACGATCACACGATCACGATCACACGATCACGATCACACGATCACGATCACACAATCACAATCACACAATCAACGCCACACAATGACGATCACACAATCACCATCACACAATCTCGACCACACAATCACGATCACACAATCACGATCACACAATCACGTTCACACAATCAAAGCCACACAATGACGGTTACACAATCACCATCACACAATCTCGACCACACAATCACGATCACACAATCACGATCACACAATCACGTTCACACAATCACAAACACACAGTCCCGATCACTCGATCACGATCACACAATCACAATCCCACAATCACACAATCACACAGTCACAATCCCACAATCACGATCACACAATCACGATCACACAATCACAATCACACAATCACAATCACACAATCACACTGTCACAATCCCACAATCACGATCACACAATCACGATCACACAGTCACGATCACACGATCACGATCACACAATAACAATCACACAATCACAATCACACAATCACGAGCACACAATCACGATCACACAATCACCATCACACAATCACGATCACACAATCACGATCACACAATCACAATCACACAATCACGATCACACAATCACTATCACACAATCACAATCACACAATCACAAACACACAGTCGCGATCACACGACCACGATCACACGATCACGATCACACAATCACAAACACACAGTCGCGATCACACGATCACGCTCACACGATCACGCTCACACGATCACGATCACACGATCACGATCACACGATCACGATCACACGATCACGATCACACGATCACGATCACACAATCACAATCACACAATCAACGCCACACAATGACGATCACACAATCACCATCACACAATCACGATCACACAATCACGTTCACACAATCAAAGCCACACAATGACGGTTACACAATCACCATCACACAATCTCGACCACACAATCACGATCACACAATCACGATCACACAATCACGTTCACACAATCACAAACACACAGTCCCGATCACTCGATCACGATCACACAATCACGATCACACAATCACGATCACACGTTCACAATCACACAATCACAATCACACAATCACAATCACACAATCACAATCACACAATCACAATCACACAGTCAAAATCACACAATCACAATCACACAATCAAGGTCACACAATGACGATCACACAATCACCATCACACAATCACGGCCACACAATCACGATCACACAATCACGATCACTCAATCACAATCACAATGACACAATCACAAACACACAGTCGCGATCACACGATCACGATCACACGATCACGATCACACGATCATGATCACACAATCACGATCACACAATCACGATCACAAAATCACGATCGCACAATCACAATCACACAATCACAGTCACACAATCACAGTCACACAATCACAATCACACAATCACAATTACACAAACACGATCACACAATCACGATCACACAATCACGATCACACAATCACTATCACACAATCACACAATCACACAATCACACAGTCACAATCCCACAATCACGATCACACAATCACAATCACACAATCACAATCACACAATCACGATCACACAATCTCAATCACGCAGTCACACTATCACAATCACAATCACAATCACAATCACACAATCACACAATCACAATCCCACAATCACAATCACACAATCACAGTCACACAATCACAATCACACAATCACACAGTCACAATCCCACAATCACGATCACACAATCACGATCGCACAGTCACGATCACACGATCACGATCACACAATCACAATCACACAATCACAATCACACAATCACAGTCACACAATCACAGTCACACAATCACAATCACACAATCACAATCACAATCACACAATCACACAATCACAATCCCACAATCACAATCACACAGTCACAGTCACACAATCGCAATCACACAATCACACAGTCACAATCCCACAATCACGATCACACAATCACGATCGCACAGTCACGATCACACGATCACGATCACACAATCACAATCACACAATCACAATCACACAATCACAATCACACAATCACAGTCACACAATCACAGTCACACAATCACGATCACACACTCCCAACCACACAATCACAATCACACAATCACAATCACACAATCACGATCACACAATCACGATCACACAATCACGATCACACAATCACGATCACACAATTACGATCACACAAACACGATCACACAATCACGATCACACAATCACGATCACACAATCACGATCACACAATTACGATTACACTATCACGATCACACAATCACGGTCACACAATCACGATCACACAATCACGATCACACAATCACTATCACAAAATCACAATCACACAATCCCAATCACACAATCACAATCACACAATCACGATCACACAATCACGATCACACAATCACGATCACACAATCACTATCACAAAATCACAATCACACAGTCACACAATCACAATCACAATCAGACAATCACAAACACACAATCACGATCACACAATCACGATCACACAATCACAAACACACAGTCGCGATCACACGATCACGATCACACGATCACGATCACACAATCACAATCCCACAATCAAGGCCACACAATGACGATCACACAATCACCATCACACAATCTCGACCACACAATCACGATCACACAATCACGATCACACAATCACGTTCACACAATAACAAACACACAGTCGCGATCACTCGATCACGATCACACAATCACGATCACACAGTCACGATCACACAATCACAATCACACAATCACAATCACACAATCACAATCACACAATCACAATCACACAATCACAATCACACAATCACAATCACACAATCACAATCACACAATCACAATCACACAATCACAATCACACAATCACAATCACACAATCACAATCACGATCTCGATCACACAATCACAACCACACAATCACGATCACACAATCACGATCACATAATCACGATCACACAATCACGATCACACAATCACCATCACACAATCACGACCACACAATCACGATCACACAATCACGCTCACACAATCACGATCACACAATCACGTTCACACAATCACAAACACACAGTCGCGATCACACGATCACGATCACACAATCACGATCACGCAGTCACGATCACACAACCACAATCACACAATCACGATCACACAATCACGATCACACAATCACGATCACACTATCACGATCACACAATCACAGTCACACAATCACAATCACACAATCACAATCACAATCACAATCACGATCACACAGTCACGATCACACAATCACGATCACACGATCACGATCACACAATCACAATCACACAATCGTTATCACACAAACACGATCACACAATCACCATCACACAATCAAGGCCACACAATGACGATCACACAATCACCATCACACAATCACAATCACACAATCACAATCACACAATCACAATCACACAATCACAATCACACAATCACAGTCACACAATCACAATCACACAATCACAATTACACAAACACGATCACACAATCACGATCACACAATCACGATCACACAATCACGATCACACAATCACTATTACACAATCACACAATCACACAATCACAATCACACAATCACACAGTCACAATCCCACAATCACGATCACACAATCACAACCAAACAATCACAATCACACAATCACGATCAAACAATCACAATCACGCAGTCACACAGTCACAATCCCACAATCACGATCACACAATCACGATCGCACAGTCACGATCACACGATCACGATCACACAATCACAATCACACAATCACAATCACACAATCACAATCACGCAGTCACACAGTCACAATCCCACAATCACGATCACACAATCACGATCGCACAGTCACGATCGCACAATCACGATCACACAATCACGATCACAATATCACAATCACACAGTCACACAATCACAATCACAATCACAATCACAATCACGATCACAGAATCACAATCACACAGTCACACAATCACAATCACAATCACAATCGCAATCACAATCACAATCACAATCACAATCACAATCACAATCACAATCACAATCACAATCACAATCACAATCACAATCACAATCACAATCACAATCACAATCACAATCACAATCACAATCACAATCACAATCACAATCACAATCACAATCACAATCACAATCACAATCACAATCACAATCACAATCACAATCACAATCACAATCACACAATCACATCACACAATCACGATCACACAATCACGATCACACAATCACGATCGCACAATCACGATCACACAATCACGATCACACAATCACGATCACACAATCACGATCACACAATCACGATCACACAACCACGATCACACAAACACGATCAAACAATCACGATCACACAATCACGATCACACAATCACGATCACACAATCACAGTCACACAATCACGATTACACACTCCCAATCACACAATCACAATCACACAATCACAATCACACAATCACGATTACACAAACACGATCACACGATCACGATCACACGATCACGATCACACAATCACGATCACACAATCACGATCACACAAACACGATCACACAATCACGATCACACAATCACGATCACACAATCACTATCACAAAATCACAATCACACAGTCACACAATCACAATCACAATCAGACAATCACAAACACACAATCACGATCACACAATCACGATCACACAATCACGATCACACAATCACAAACACACAGTCGCGATCACACGATCACGATCACACGATCACGATCACACGATCACGATCACACGATCACGATCACACGATCACGATCACACAATCACGATCACACAATCACGATCACACAATCACGATCACACAATCACGATCACACAAACACGATCACACAATCACGATCACACAATCACGATCACACAATCACAGTCACACAATCACGATCACACAATCACGATCACACAATCACAATCACACAATGAAGGTCACACAATGACGATCACACCATCACCATCACACAATCACGACCACACAATCACGATCACACAATCGCGATGGCACAATCACGATCACAATATCACAATCACACAGTCACACAATCACAATCACAATAACAATCACAATCACAATCACAATCACAATCATGATCACACAATCACAATCACACAGTCACACAATCACAATCACAATCACAATCACAATCACAATCACAATCACAATCACAATCACAATCACAATCACAATCACAATCACAATCACAATCACAATCACAATCACAATCACAATCACAATCACAATCACAATCACAATCACAATCACAATCACAATCACAATCACAATCACAATCACAATCACAATCACGATCACACAATCACGATCACACAATCACGATCACACAATCACGATCACACAATCACGATCACACAATCACGATCACACAATCACGATCACAAAATCACGATCACACAATCACGATCACACAATCACAATCACACAATCGTTATCACACAATCACGATCACACAATCACCATCCCACAATCACCATCACACAATCACCATCACACAATCACGATCACACAATCACGATCACACAATCGCGATCACGCAATCACAATCACGCAATCACAATCACACAATCACAGTCACACAATCACAATCATACAATCACAATCACACAATCACAATCTCACAATCACAATCACACAATCACAATCACACAATCACAATCACACAATCACAATCACACAATCACAATCACACAATCACAAGCACACAATCACAATCCCACAATCACAATCCCACAATCACACAATCACACAGTCACAATCCCACAATCACGATCACACAATCACGATCACACAATCACAATCACACAATCACAATCACACAATCACACTGTCACAATCCCACAATCACGATCACACAATCACGATCACACAGTCACGATCACACGATCACGATCACACAATAACAATCACACAATCACAATCACACAATCACGAGCACACAATCACGATCACACAATCACCATCACACAATCACGATCACACAATCACGATCACACAATCACAATCACACAATCACGATCACACAATCACTATCACACAATCACAATCACACAATCACAAACACACAGTCGCGATCACACGACCACGATCACACGATCACGATCACACAATCACAGTCACACAATCAAGGTCACACAATGACGATCACACCATCACCATCACACAATCACGACCACACAATCACGATCACACAATCACGTTCACACAATCACAAACACACAGTCGCGATCACTCGATCACGATCACACAATCACGATCACACAATCACAATCACGCAATCACAATCACACAATCATAATGACACAATCACAATCATGCAATCACAATCACACAATCACAATCTCACAATCACAATCACACAATCACAATCACACAATCACAATCACACAATCACAATCACACAATCACAATCACACAATCACAATCACACAATCACAATCACACAATCACAATCACACAATCACAATCACACAATCACAATCACACAATCACAATCACACAATCACAATCACACAATCACAATCACACAATCACAATCACACAATCACAATCACACAATCACAATCACACAATCACAATCACACAATCACAATCACACAATCACAATCACACAATCACAATCACACAATCACAATCACACAATCACAATCACACAATCACAATCACACAATCACAATCACACAATCACAATCACACAATCACAATCACACAATCACAATCACACAATCACAATCACACAATCACAATCACACAATCACAATCACACAATCACAATCACACAATCACAATCACACAATCACAATCACACAATCACAATCACACAATCACAATCACACAATCACAATCACACAGTCACACAATCACGATCACACAATCACGATCACACAATCACGATCACACAATCACGATCACACAGTCGCGATCACACAATCACGATGACACAATCACGATCACACAATCACAATCACACAATCACAATCACACAATCAAAATCACACAACCACAATCACACAATCAAGGTCACACAATGACGATCACACAATCACCATCACACAATCACGATCACACAATCACAATCACACAATCACGATCACACAATCACGATCACTCAATCACAATCACACAATCACAAACACACAGTCGCGATCACACGATCACGCTCACACGATCACGATCACACGATCACGATCACACGATCACGATCACACGATCACGATCACACGATCACGATCACACAATCACAATCACACAATCAACGCCACACAATGACGATCACACAATCACCATCACACAATCTCGACCACACAATCACGATCACACAATCACGATCACACAATCACGTTCACACAATCAAAGCCACACAATGACGGTTACACAATCACCATCACACAATCTCGACCACACAATCACGATCACACAATCACGATCACACAATCACGTTCACACAATCACAAACACACAGTCCCGATCACTCGATCACGATCACACAATCACGATCACACAATCACGATCACACGTTCACAATCACACAATCACAATCACACAATCACAATCACACAATCACAATCACACAATCACAATCACATAGTCAAAATCACACAATCACAATCACACAATCAAGGTCACACAATGACGATCACACAATCACCATCACACAATCACGGTCACACAATCACGATCACACAATCACGATCACTCAATCACAATCACAATGACACAATCACAAACACACAGTCGCGATCACACGATCACGATCACACGATCACGATCACACGATCATGATCACACGATCACGATCACACGATTACGATCACACGATCACGATCACACGATCACGATCACACAATCAAGGCCACACAATGACGATCACACAATCACCATCACACAATCTCGACCACACAATCACGATCACACAATCACGATCACACAATCACGATCACATAATCACGATCACACAATCACGATCACACAATCACCATCACACAATCACGATCACACAATCACGATCACACAATCACGATCACACAATCACGATCACACAATCACCATCACACAATCACAGTCACACAATCAAGGTCACAGAATGACGATCACAAAATCACCATCACACAATCACGACCACACAATCACGATCACACAATCACAATCACACAATCACAATCACACAATCACTATCACACAATCACAATCACGATCTCGATCACACAATCACAATCACACAACCACACAATCACAATCCCACAATCACAATCACACAATCACAATCACACAATCACACAGTCACAATCCCACAATCACGATCACACAATCACAATCACACAATCACAATCACACAATCACGATCACACAATCACAGTCACGCAGTCACACAGTCACAATCCCACAATCACGATCACACAATCACGATCGCACAGTCACGATCACACGATCACGATCACACAATCACAATCACACAATCACAATCACACAATCACAATCACACAATCACAATCACACAATCACGATCACACAATCACCATCACACACTCACCATCACACAATCACGATCACACAATCACGATCACACAATCACGATCACACTATCACGATCACACAATCACAGTCACACAATCACAATCACACAATCACAATCACAATCACGATCACACAGTCACGATCACAGAATCACGATCACACGATCACGATCACACAATCACAATCACACAATCGTTATCACACAATCACGATCACACAATCACCATCACACAATCAAGGCCACACAATGACGATCACACAATCACCATCACACAATCACAATCACACAATCACGATCACACAATCACGATCACACAATCACGATCACACAATCACGATCACACAATCACGATCACACAATCACGATCACACAATCACAATCACACAATCACAATCACACAATCACACTGTCACAATCCCACAATCACGATCACAAAATCACGATCACACGATCACGATCACACAATAACAATCACACAATCACAATCACACAATCACGAGCTCACAATCACGATCACACAATCACCATCACACAATCACGACCACACAATCACAATCACACAATCACGATCACACAATCACTATCACACAATCACAATCACACAATCACAAACACACAGTCGCGATCACACGACCACGATCACACGATCACGATCACACAATCACAATCACACAATCAAGGTCACACAATGACGATCGCACCATCACCATCACACAATCACGACCACACAATCACGATCACACAATCACGATCACACAATCACGTTCACACAATCACAAACACACAGTCGCGATCACTCGATCACGATCACACAATCACGATCACACAGTCAAGATCACACAATCACAATCACACAATCACAATATCACAATCGCAATCACACAATCACAATAACACAATCAGACAATCACACAATCACACAATCACGATCACACTATCACGATCACACAATCACGATAACACAATCACGATCACACAATCGCGATCACACAATCACGATCACACAATCACAATTACGCAATCACAATCACACAATCACAATGACACAATCACAATCATGCAATCACAATCACACAATCACAATCTGACAATCACAATCACACAATCACAATCACACAATCACAATCACACAAGCACAATCACACAATCACAATCACACAATCACAATCACACAATCACAATCACACAATCACAATCACACAATCACAATCACACAATCACAATCCCACAATCACAATCCCACAATCACAATCCCACAATCACAATCCCACAATCACACAATCACACAGTCACAATCCCACAATCACGATCACACAATCACGATCACACAATCACAATCACACAATCACAATCACACAATCACACTGTCACAATCCCACAATCACGATCACATAATCACGATCACACAGTCACGATCACACAATCACTATCACACAATCACACAATCACACAATCACAATCACACAATCACACAGTCACAATCCCACAATCACGATCACACAATCACAATCACACAATCACAATCACACAATCACGATCACACAATCACAGTCACGCAGTCACACAGTCACAATCCCACAATCACGATCACACAATCACGATCGCACAGTCACGATCACACGATCACGATCACACAATCACAATCACACAATCACAATCACACAATCACAATCACACAATCACAATCACACAATCACGATCACACAATCACCATCACACACTCACCATCACACAATCACGATCACACAATCACGATCACACAATCACGATCACACTATCACGATCACACAATCACAGTCACACAATCACAATCACACAATCACAATCACAATCACGATCACACAGTCACGATCACAGAATCACGATCACACGATCACGATCACACAATCACAATCACACAATCGTTATCACACAATCACGATCACACAATCACCATCACACAATCAAGGCCACACAATGACGATCACACAATCACCATCACACAATCACAATCACACAATCACGATCACACAATCACGATCACACAATCACGATCACACAATCACGATCACACAATCACGATCACACAATCACGATCACACAATCACAATCACACAATCACAATCACACAATCACACTGTCACAATCCCACAATCACGATCACAAAATCACGATCACACGATCACGATCACACAATAACAATCACACAATCACGATCACACAATCACGATCACACAATCACCATCACACAATCACAGTCACACAATCAAGGTCACAGAATGACGATCACAAAATCACCATCACACAATCACGACCACACAATCACGATCACACAATCACAATCACACAATCACAATCACACAATCACTATCACACAATCACAATCACGATCTCGATCACACAATCACAATCACACAACCACACAATCACAATCCCACAATCACAATCACACAATCACAGTCACACAATCACAATCACACAATCACAATCACACAATCACAATCACACAATCACAGTCACACAAACACGATCACACAATCACGATCACACAATCACGATCGCACAATCACGATCACACAATCACGATCACAATATCACAATCACACAGTCACACAATCACAATCACAATCACAATCACAATCACGATCACAGAATCACAATCACACAGTCACACAATCACAATCACAATCACAATCGCAATCACAATCACAATCACAATCACAATCACAATCACAATCACAATCACAATCACAATCACAATCACAATCACAATCACAATCACAATCACAATCACAATCACAATCACAATCACAATCACAATCACAATCACAATCACACAATCACATCACACAATCACGATCACACAATCACGATCACACAATCACGATCGCACAATCACGATCACACAATCACGATCACACAATCACGATCACACAATCACGATCACGCAATCACGATCACACAACCACGATCACACAAACACGATCAAACAATCACGATCACACAATCACGATCACACAATCACAGTCACACAATCACGATTACACACTCCCAATCACACAATCACAATCACACAATCACAATCACACAATCACGATCACACAATCACGATCACACGATCACGATCACACGATCACGATCACACAATCACGATCACACAATCACGATCACACAAACACGATCACACAATCACGATCACACAATCACGATCACACAATCACTATCACAAAATCACAATCACACAGTCACACAATCACAATCACAATCAGACAATCACAAACACACAATCACGATCACACAATCACGATCACACAATCACAAACACACAGTCGCGATCACACGATCACGATCACACGATCACGATCACACGATCACGATCACACGATCACGATCACACGATCACGATCACACAATCACGATCACACAATCACGATCACACAATCACGATCACACAAACACGATCACACAATCACGATCACACAATCACGATCACACAATCACAGTCACACAATCACGATCACACAATCACGATCACACAATCACAATCACACAATGAAGGTCACACAATGACGATCACACCATCACCATCACACAATCACGACCACACAATCACGATCACACAATCGCGATCGCACAATCACGATCACAATATCACAATCACACAGTCACACAATCACAATCACAATAACAATCACAATCACAATCACAATCACAATCATGATCACACAATCACAATCACACAGTCACACAATCACAATCACAATCACAATCACAATCACAATCACAATCACAATCACAATCACAATCACAATCACAATCACAATCACAATCACAATCACAATCACAATCACAATCACAATCACAATCACAATCACAATCACAATCACAATCACAATCACAATCACAATCACGATCACACAATCACGATCACACAATCACGATCACACAATCACGATCACACAATCACGATCACACAATCACGATCACACAATCACGATCACACAATCACGATCACAAAATCACGATCACACAATCACGATCACACAATCACAATCACACAATCGTTATCACACAATCACGATCACACAATCACCATCCCACAATCACCATCACACAATCACCATCACACAATCACCATCACACAATCACGATCACACAATCACGATCACACAATCGCGATCACGCAATCACAATCACGCAATCACAATCACACAATCACAGTCACACAACCACAATCATACAATCACAATCACACAATCACAATCTCACAATCACAATCACACAATCACAATCACACAATCACAATCACACAATCACAATCACACAATCACAATCACACAATCACAAGCACACAATCACAATCCCACAATCACAATCCCACAATCACAATCCCACAATCACACAATCACACAGTCACAATCCCACAATCACGATCACACAATCACGATCACACAATCACAATCACACAATCACAATCACACAATCACGAGCACACAATCACGATCACACAATCACCATCACACAATCACGATCACACAATCACGATCACACAATCACAATCACACAATCACGATCACACAATCACTATCACACAATCACAATCACACAATCACAAACACACAGTCGCGATCACACGACCACGATCACACGATCACGATCACACAATCACAGTCACACAATCAAGGTCACACAATGACGATCACACCATCACCATCACACAATCACGACCACACAATCACGATCACACAATCACGTTCACACAATCACAAACACACAGTCGCGATCACTCGATCACGATCACACAATCACGATCACACAATCACAATCACGCAATCACAATCACACAATCATAATGACACAATCACAATCATGCAATCACAATCACACAATCACAATCTCACAATCACAATCACACAATCACAATCACACAATCACAATCACACAATCACAATCACACAATCACAATCACACAATCACAATCACACAATCACAATCACACAATCACAATCACACAATCACAATCACACAATCACAATCACACAATCACAATCACACAATCACAATCACACAATCACAATCACACAATCACAATCACACAATCACAATCACACAATCACAATCACACAATCACAATCACACAATCACAATCACACAATCACAATCACACAATCACAATCACACAATCACAATCACACAATCACAATCACACAATCACAATCACACAATCACAATCACACAATCACAATCACACAATCACAATCACACAATCACAATCACACAATCACAATCACACAATCACAATCACACAATCACAATCACACAATCACAATCACACAATCACAATCACACAATCACAATCACACAATCACAATCACACAATCACAATCACACAGTCACACAATCACGATCACACAATCACGATCACACAATCACGATCACACGATTACGATCACACGATCACGATCACACGATCACGATCACACAATCACAATCACACAATCAACGCCACACAATGACGATCACACAATCACCATCACACAATCTCGACCACACAATCACGATCACACAATCACGATCACACAATCACGTTCACACAATCAATGCCACACAATGACGGTTAGACAATCACCATCACACAATCTCGACCACACAATCACGATCACACAATCACGATCACACAATCACGTTCACACAATCACAAACACACAGTCCCGATCACTCGATCACGATCGCACAATCACGATCACACAATCACGATCACACGTTCACAATCACACAATCACAATCACACAATCACAATCACACAATCACAATCACACAGTCAAAATCACACAATCACAATCACACAATCAAGGTCACACAATGACGATCACACAATCACCATCACACAATCACGGTCACACAATCACGATCACACAATCACGATCACTCAATCACAATCACAATGACACAATCACAAACACACAGTCGCGATCACACGATCACGATCACACGATCACGATCACACGATCATGATCACACGATCACGATCACACGATTACGATCACACGATCACGATCACACGATCACGATCACACAATCAAGGCCACACAATGACGATCACACAATCACCATCACACAATCTCGACCACACAATCACGATCACACAATCACGATCACACAATCACGATCACATAATCACGATCACACAATCACGATCACACAATCACCATCACACAATCACGATCACACAATCACGATCACACAATCACGATCACACAATCACGATCACACAATCACCATCACACAATCACAGTCACACAATCAAGGTCACAGAATGACGATCACAAAATCACCATCACACAATCACGACCACACAATCACGATCACACAATCACAATCACACAATCACAATCACACAATCACTATCACACAATCACAATCACGATCTCGATCACACAATCACAATCACACAACCACACAATCACAATCCCACAATCACAATCACACAATCACAGTCACACAATCACAATCACACAATCACAATCACACAATCACAATCACACAATCACAGTCACACAATCACAGTCACACAATCACAATCACACAATCACAATTACACAAACACGATCACACAATCACGATCACACAATCACGATCACACAATCACTATCACACAATCACACAATCACGCAATCACACAGTCACAATCACACAATCACGATCACACAATCACAATCACACAATCACAATCACACAATCACGATCACACAATCACAATCACGCAGTCACACTATCACAATCACAATCACAATCACAATCACAATCACACAATCACACAATCACAATCCCACAATAACAATCACACAATCACAGTCACACAATCACAATCACACAATCACACAGTCACAATCCCACAATCACGATCACACAATCACGATCGCACAGTCACGATCACACGATCACGATCACACAATCACAATCACACAATCACAATCACACAATCACAATCACACAATCACAGTCACACAATCACAATCGCACAATCACAATTACACAAACACGATCACACAATCACGATCACACAATCACGATCACACAATCACTATCACACAATCACACAATCACACAATCACAATCACACAATCACACAGTCACAATCCCACAATCACGATCACACAATCACAATCACACAATCACAATCACACAATCACGATCACACAATCACAGTCACGCAGTCACACAGTCACAATCCCACAATCACGATCACACAATCACGATCGCACAGTCACGATCACACGATCACGATCACACAATCACAATCACACAATCACAATCACACAATCACAATCACACAATCACAATCACACAATCACGATCACACAATCACCATCACACACTCACCATCACACAATCACGATCACACAATCACGATCACACAATCACGATCACACTATCACGATCACACAATCACAGTCACACAATCACAATCACACAATCACAATCACAATCACGATCACACAGTCACGATCACAGAATCACGATCACACGATCACGATCACACAATCACAATCACACAATCGTTATCACACAATCACGATCACACAATCACCATCACACAATCAAGGCCACACAATGACGATCACACAATCACCATCACACAATCACAATCACACAATCACGATCACACAATCACGATCACACAATCACGATCACACAATCACGATCACACAATCACGATCACACAATCACAATCACACAATCACAATCACACAATCACACTGTCACAATCCCACAATCACGATCACAAAATCACGATCACACGATCACGATCACACAATAACAATCACACAATCACAATCACACAATCACGAGCACACAATCACGATCACACAATCACCATCACACAATCACGACCACACAATCACAATCACACAATCACGATCACACAATCACTATCACACAATCACAATCACACAATCACAAACACACAGTCGCGATCACACGACCACGATCACACGATCACGATCACACAATCACAATCACACAATCAAGGTCACACAATGACGATCGCACCATCACCATCACACAATCACGACCACACAATCACGATCACACAATCACGATCACACAATCACGTTCACACAATCACAAACACACAGTCGCGATCACTCGATCACGATCACACAATCACGATCACACAGTCAAGATCACACAATCACAATCACACAATCACAATATCACAATCGCAATCACACAATCACAATAACACAATCAGACAATCACACAATCACACAATCACGATCACACTATCACGATCACACAATCACGATAACACAATCACGATCACACAATCGCGATCACACAATCACGATCACACAATCACAATCACGCAATCACAATCACACAATCACAATGACACAATCACAATCATGCAATCACAATCACACAATCACAATCTCACAATCACAATCACACAATCACAATCACACAATCACAATCACACAAGCACAATCACACAATCACAATCACACAATCACAATCACACAATCACAATCACACAATCACAATCACACAATCACAATCACACAATCACAATCCCACAATCACAATCCCACAATCACAATCCCACAATCACACAATCACACAGTCACAATCCCACAATCACGATCACACAATCACGATCACACAATCACAATCACACAATCACAATCACACAATCACAATCACACAATCACAATCACACAATCACGATCACACAATCACCATCACACACTCACCATCACACAATCACGATCACACAATCACGATCACACAATCACGATCACACTATCACGATCACACGATCACGATCACACAATCACAATCACACAATCACAATCACACAATCACAATCACACAATCACGATCACACAATCACCATCACACACTCACCATCACACAATCACGATCACACAATCACGATCACACAATCACACAGTCACAATCCCACAATCACGATCACACAATCACAATCACACAATCACAATCACACAATCACGATCACACAATCACAGTCACGCAGTCACACAGTCACAATCCCACAATCACGATCACACAATCACGATCGCACAGTCACGATCACACGATCACGATCACACAATCACAATCACACAATCACAATCACACAATCACAATCACACAATCACAATCACACAATCACGATCACACAATCACCATCACACACTCACCATCACACAATCACGATCACACAATCACGATCACACAATCACGATCACACTATCACGATCACACAATCACAGTCACACAATCACAATCACACAATCACAATCACAATCACGATCACACAGTCACGATCACAGAATCACGATCACACGATCACGATCACACAATCACAATCACACAATCGTTATCACACAATCACGATCACACAATCACCATCACACAATCAAGGCCACACAATGACGATCACACAATCACCATCACACAATCACAATCACACAATCACGATCACACAATCACGATCACACAATCACGATCACACAATCACGATCACACAATCACGATCACACAATCACGATCACACAATCACAATCACACAATCACAATCACACAATCACACTGTCACAATCCCACAATCACGATCACAAAATCACGATCACACGATCACGCTCACACAATAACAATCACACAATCACAATCACACAATCACGAGCACACAATCACGATCACACAATCACCATCACACAATCACGACCACACAATCACAATCACACAATCACGATCACACAATCACTATCACACAATCACAATCACACAATCACAAACACACAGTCGCGATCACACGACCACGATCACACTATCACGATCACACAATCACGATAACACAATCACGATCACACAATCGCGATCACACAATCACTATCACACAATCACAATCACACAATCACAAACACACAGTCGCGATCACACGACCACGATCACACTATCACGATCACACAATCACGATAACACAATCACGATCACACAATCACGATCACACAATCACAATCACACAATCACAATCACACAATCACACTGTCACAATCCCACAATCACGATCACATAATCACGATCACACAGTCACGATCACACGATCGCGATCACACAATAACAATCACACAATCACAATCACACAATCACGAGCACACAATCACAATCACACAATCACAAACACACAGTCGCGTTCACACGACCACGATCACACGATCACGATCACACAATCACAATCACACAATCAAGGTCACACAATGACGATCACACCATCACCATCACACAATCACGACCACACAATCACGATCACACAATCACAATCCCACAATCACAATCACACAATCACAGTCACACAATCACAATCACACAATCACACAGTCACAATCTCACAATCACGATCACACAATCACGATCGCACAGTCACGATCAAACGATCACGATCACACAATCACAATCACACAATCACAATCACACAATCACGATCACACAATCACCATCACACAATCACCATCACACAATCACGA
Source organism: Megachile rotundata (assembly GCF_050947335.1). Lineage (NCBI taxonomy): Eukaryota > Metazoa > Arthropoda > Insecta > Hymenoptera > Megachilidae > Megachile > Megachile rotundata. The sequence continues at coordinate 2,780,996 of NC_134993.1, forward strand.
TCACACAATCAAAGTCACACAATGACGATCACACAATCACCATCACACAATCACGTCCACTCAATCACGATCACACAATCACGATCACACAATCACGATCACACAATCACGTTCACACAATCACAAACACAGAGTCGCGATCACACGATCACGATCACACAACCACGATCACACAATCACAATCACACAATCAAGGTCACACAATGACGATCACACCATCACCATCACACAATCACGACCACACAATCACGATCACACAATCACGATCACACAATCACGTTCACACAATCACAAACACACAGTCGCGATCACTCGATCACGATCACACAATCACGATCACACAGTCAAGATCACACAATCACAATCACACAATCACAATATCACAATCACAATAACACAATCAGACAATCACACAATCACACAATCACGATCACACTATCACGATCACACAATCACGATAACACAATCACGATCACACAATCGCGATCACACAATCACGATCACACAATCACAATCACGCAATCACAATCACACAATCACAATGACACAATCACAATCATGCAATCACAATCACACAATCACAATCTCACAATCACAATCACACAATCACAATCACGCAATCACGATCACACAATCACAATCACGCAATCACAATCACACAATCACAATGACACAATCACAATCATGCAATCACAATCACACAATCACAATCACACAATCACAATCACACAATCACAATCCCACAATCACACAATCACACAGTCACAATCCCACAATCACGATCACACAATCACGATCACACAATCACGATCACACAATCACGATCACACAGTCGCGATCACACAATCACGATGACACAATCACGATCACACAATCACAATCACACAATCACAATCACACAATCAAAATCACACAACCACAATCACACAATCAAGGTCACACAATGACGATCACACAATCACCATCACACAATCACGATCACACAATCACAATCACACAATCACGATCACACAATCACGATCACTCAATCACAATCACACAATCACAAACACACAGTCGCGATCACACGATCACGCTCACACGATCACGATCACACGATCACGATCACACGATCACGATCACACGATCACGATCACACGATCACGATCACACGATCACGATCACACGATCACGATCACACAATCACAATCACACAATCAACGCCACACAATGACGATCACACAATCACCATCACACAATCTCGACCACACAATCACGATCACACAATCACGTTCACACAATCAAAGCCACACAATGACGGTTACACAATCACCATCACACAATCTCGACCACACAATCACGATCACACAATCACGATCACACAATCACGTTCACACAATCACAAACACACAGTCCCGATCACTCGATCACGATCACACAATCACGATCACACAATCACGATCACACAATCACAATCACACAATCACAATCACACAATCACAATCACACAATCACAATCACACAATCACAATCACACAGTCAAAATCACACAATCACAATCACACAATCAAGGTCACACAATGACGATCACACAATCACCATCACACAATCACGGTCACACAATCACGATCACACAATCACGATCACTCAATCACAATCACAATGACACAATCACAAACACACAGTCGCGATCACACGATCACGATCACACGATCACGATCACACGATCATGATCACACGATCACGATCACACGATTACGATCACACGATCATGATCACACGATCACGATCACACAATCAAGGCCACACAATGACGATCACACAATCACCATCACACAATCTCGACCACACAATCACGATCACACAATCACGATCACACAATCACGATCACATAATCACGATCACACAATCACGATCACACAATCACCATCACACAATCACGATCACACAATCACGATCACACAATCACCATCACACAATCACAATCACACAATCAAGGTCACAGAATGACGATCACAAAATCACCATCACACAATCACGACCACACAATCACGATCACACAATCACAATCACACAGTCACAATTCCACAATCACGATCACACAATCACGATCACACAATCACAATCACACAATCACAATCACACAATCACACTGTCACAATCCCACAATCACGATCACATAATCACGATCACACAGTCACGATCACACGATCGCGATCACACAATAACAATCACACAATCACAAGCACACAATCACGATCACACAATCACAATCACACAATCACGATCACACAATCACGATCACTCAATCACAATCACACAATCACAAACACACAGTCGCGATCACACGATCACGCTCACACGATCACGATCACACGATCACGATCACACGATCACGATCACACGATCACGATCACACGATCACGATCACACGATCACGATCACACGATCACGATCACACAATCACAATCACACAATCAACGCCACACAATGACGATCACACAATCACCATCACACAATCTCGACCACACAATCACGATCACACAATCACGATCACACAATCACGTCCACACAATCAAAGCCACACAATGACGGTTACACCATCACCATCACACAATCTCGACCACACAATCACGATCACACAATCACGATCACACAATCACGTTCACACAATCACAAACACACAGTCCCGATCACTCGATCACGATCACACAATCACGATCACACAATCACGATCACACAATCACAATCACACAATCACAATCACACAATCACAATCACACAATCACAATCACACAGTCAAAATCACACAATCACAATCACACAATCAAGGTCACACAATGACGATCACACAATCACCATCACACAATCACGGTCACACAATCACGATCACACAATCACGATCACTCAATCACAATCACAATGACACAATCACAAACACACAGTCGCGATCACACGATCACGATCACACGATCACGATCACACGATCATGATCACACGATCACGATCACACGATTACGATCACACGATCACGATCACACGATCACGATCACACAATCAAGGCCACACAATGACGATCACACAATCACCATCACACAATCTCGACCACACAATCACGATCACACAATCACGATCACACAATCACGATCACATAATCACGATCACACAATCACGATCACACAATCACCATCACACAATCACGATCACACAATCACGATCACACAATCACGATCACACAATCACGATCACACAATCACCATCACACAATCACAATCACACAATCAAGGTCACAGAATGACGATCACAAAATCACCATCACACAATCACGACAACACAATCACGATCACACAATCACAATCACACAATCACAATCACACAATCACTATCACACAATCACAATCACGATCTCGATCACACAATCACAATCACACAATCACACAATCACACAATCACAATCCCACAATCACAATCACACAATCACAGTCACACAATCACAATCACACAATCACAATCACACAATCACAATCACACAATCACAGTCACACAATCACAGTCACACAATCACAATCACACAATCACAATTACACAAACACGATCACACAATCACGATCACACAATCACGATCACACAATCACTATCACACAATCACACAATCACACAATCACACAGTCACAATCACACAATCACGATCACACAATCACAATCACACAATCACAATCACAATCACGCAGTCACACTATCACAATCACAATCACAATCACAATCACAATCACCTAATCACACAATCACAATCCCACAATCACAATCACACAATCACAGTCACACAATCACAATCACACAATCACACAGTCACAATCCCACAATCACGATCACACAATCACGATCGCACAGTCACGATCACACGATCACGATCACACAATCACAATCACACAATCACAATCACACAATCACAATCACACAATCACAGTCACACAATCACAATCGCACAATCACAATTACACAAACACGATCACACAATCACGATCACACAATCACGATCACACAATCACTATCACACAATCACACAATCACACAATCACAATCACACAATCACACAGTCACAATCCCACAATCACGATCACACAATCACAATCACACAATCACAATCACACAATCACGATCACACAATCACAGTCACGCAGTCACACAGTCACAATCCCACAATCACGATCACACAATCACGATCGCACAGTCACGATCACACGATCACGATCACACAATCACAATCACACAATCACAATCACACAATCACAATCACACAATCACGATCACACAATCACCATCACACACTCACCATCACACAATCACGATCACACAATCACGATCACACAACCACGATCACACTATCACGATCACACAATCACAGTCACACAATCACAATCACAAAATCACAATCACAATCACGATCACACAGTCACGATCACACAATCACGATCACACGATCACGATCACACAATCACAATCACACAATCGTTATCACACAATCACGATCACACAATCACCATCACACAATCAAGGCCACACAATGACGATCACACAATCACCATCACACAATCACAATCACACAATCACGATCACACAATCACGATCACACAATCACGATCACACAATCACGATCACACAATCACGATCACACAATCACGATCACACAATCACAATCACACAATCACAATCACACAATCACACTGTCACAATCCCACAATCACGATCACACAATCACGATCACACGATCACGATCACACAATAACAATCACACAATCACAATCACACAATCACGAGCACACAATCACGATCACACAATCACCATCACACAATCACGATCACACAATCACAATCACACAATCACGATCACACAATCACTATCACACAATCACAATCACACAATCACAAACACACAGTCGCGATCACACGACCACGATCACACGATCACGATCACACAATCACAATCACACAATCAAGGTCACACAATGACGATCGCACCATCACCATCACACAATCACGACCACACAATCACGATCACACAATCACGATCACACAATCACGTTCACACAATCACAAACACACAGTCGCGATCACTCGATCACGATCACACAATCACGATCACACAATCACAATCACACAATCACAATCACGCAATCACAATCACACAATCACAATGACACAATCACAATCATGCAATCACAATCACACAATCACAATCTCACAATCACAATCACACAATCACAATCACACAAGCACAATCACACAATCACAATCACACAATCACAATCACACAATCACAATCACACAATCACAATCACACAATCACAATCACACAATCACAATCACACAATCACAATCCCACAATCACAATCCCACAATCACACAATCACACAGTCACAATCCCACAAGCACAATCACACAATCACAATCACACAATCACTATCACACAATCACGATCACACAATCACGATCACACAATCACGATCACACAATCACGATCACACAATCACGATCACACAATCACTATCACACAATCACACAATCACACAATCACACAGTCACAATCACACAATCACGATCACACAATCACAATCACACAATCACAATCACAATCACGCAGTCACACTATCACAATCACAATCACAATCACAATCACAATCACCTAATCACACAATCACAATCCCACAATCACAATCACACAATCACAGTCACACAATCACAATCACACAATCACACAGTCACAATCCCACAATCACGATCACACAATCACGATCGCACAGTCACGATCACACGATCACGATCACACAATCACAATCACACAATCACAATCACACAATCACAATCACACAATCACAGTCACACAATCACAATCGCACAATCACAATTACACAAACACGATCACACAATCACGATCACACAATCACGATCACACAATCACTATCACACAATCACACAATCACACAATCACAATCACACAATCACACAGTCACAATCCCACAATCACGATCACACAATCACAATCACACAATCACAATCACACAATCACGATCACACAATCACAGTCACGCAGTCACACAGTCACAATCCCACAATCACGATCACACAATCACGATCGCACAGTCACGATCACACGATCACGATCACACAATCACAATCACACAATCACAATCACACAATCACAATCACACAATCACGATCACACAATCACCATCACACACTCACCATCACACAATCACGATCACACAATCACGATCACACAACCACGATCACACTATCACGATCACACAATCACAGTCACACAATCACAATCACAAAATCACAATCACAATCACGATCACACAGTCACGATCACACAATCACGATCACACGATCACGATCACACAATCACAATCACACAATCGTTATCACACAATCACGATCACACAATCACCATCACACAATCAAGGCCACACAATGACGATCACACAATCACCATCACACAATCACAATCACACAATCACGATCACACAATCACGATCACACAATCACGATCACACAATCACGATCACACAATCACGATCACACAATCACGATCACACAATCACAATCACACAATCACAATCACACAATCACACTGTCACAATCCCACAATCACGATCACACAATCACGATCACACGATCACGATCACACAATAACAATCACACAATCACAATCACACAATCACGAGCACACAATCACGATCACACAATCACCATCACACAATCACGATCACACAATCACAATCACACAATCACGATCACACAATCACTATCACACAATCACAATCACACAATCACAAACACACAGTCGCGATCACACGACCACGATCACACGATCACGATCACACAATCACAATCACACAATCAAGGTCACACAATGACGATCGCACCATCACCATCACACAATCACGACCACACAATCACGATCACACAATCACGGTCACACAATCACGTTCACACAATCACAAACACACAGTCGCGATCACTCGATCACGATCACACAATCACGATCACACAATCACAATCACACAATCACAATCACGCAATCACAATCACACAATCACAATGACACAATCACAATCATGCAATCACAATCACACAATCACAATCTCACAATCACAATCACACAATCACAATCACACAAGCACAATCACACAATCACAATCACACAATCACAATCACACAATCACAATCACACAATCACAATCACACAATCACAATCACACAATCACAATCACACAATCACAATCCCACAATCACAATCCCACAATCACACAATCACACAGTCACAATCCCACAAGCACAATCACACAATCACAATCACACAATCACTATCACACAATCACGATCACACAATCACGATCACACAATCACGATCACACAATCACGATCACACAATCACGATCACACAATCACAATCACACAATCACAATCACACAATCACACTGTCACAATCCCACAATCACGATCACACAATCACGATCACACGATCACGATCACACAATAACAATCACACAATCACAATCACACAATCACGAGCACACAATCACGATCACACAATCACCATCACACAATCACGATCACACAATCACAATCACACAATCACGATCACACAATCACTATCACACAATCACAATCACACAATCACAAACACACAGTCGCGATCACACGACCACGATCACACGATCACGATCACACAATCACAATCACACAATCAAGGTCACACAATGACGATCGCACCATCACCATCACACAATCACGACCACACAATCACGATCACACAATCACGATCACACAATCACGTTCACACAATCACAAACACACAGTCGCGATCACTCGATCACGATCACACAATCACGATCACACAATCACAATCACACAATCACAATCACGCAATCACAATCACACAATCACAATGACACAATCACAATCATGCAATCACAATCACACAATCACAATCTCACAATCACAATCACACAATCACAATCACACAAGCACAATCACACAATCACAATCACACAATCACAATCACACAATCACAATCACACAATCACAATCACACAATCACAATCACACAATCACAATCACACAATCACAATCCCACAATCACAATCCCACAATCACACAATCACACAGTCACAATCCCACAAGCACAATCACACAATCACAATCACACAATCACAATCACACAATCACAATCACACAATCACAATCACACAATCACAATCACACAATCACAATCCCACAATCACAATCCCACAATCACACAATCACACAGTCACAATCCCACAATCACGATCACACAATCACGATCACACAATCACAATCACACAATCACAATCACACAATCACAATCACACAATCACACTGTCACAATCCCACAATCACGATCACATAATCACGATCACACAGTCACGATCACACGACCGCGATCACACAATAACAATCACACAATCACAATCACACAATCACGAGCACACAATCACAATCACACAATCACAAACACACAGTCGCGTTCACACGACCACGATCACGCGATCACGATCACACAATCACAATCACACAATCAAGGTCACACAATGACGATCACACCATCACCATCACACAATCACGACCACACAATCACGATCACACAATCACAATCCCACAATCACAATCACACAATCACAGTCACACAATCACAATCACACAATCACACAGTCACAATCTCACAATCACGATCACACAATCACGATCGCACAGTCACGATCAAACGATCACGATCACACAATCACAATCACACAATCACAATCACACAATCACGATCACACAATCACCATCACACAATCACCATCACACAATCACGATCACACAATCAAGGTCACACAATGACGATCACACAATCACCATCACACAATCACGTCCACTCAATCACGATCACACAATCACGATCACACAATCACGATCACACAATCACGATCACACAATCACGTTCACACAATCACAAACACAGAGTCGCGATCACACGATCACGATCACACAACCACGATCACACAATCACAATCACACAATCAAGGTCACACAATGACGATCACACCATCACCATCACACAATCACGACCACACAATCACGATCACACAATCACGATCACACAATCACGTTCACACGATCACAAACACACAGTCGCGATCACTCGATCACGATCACACAATCACGATCACACAGTCAAGATCACACAATCACAATCACACAATCACAATATCACAATCACAATAACACAATCAGACAATCACACAATCACACAATCACGATCACACTATCACGATCACACAATCACGATAACACAATCACGATCACACAATCACGATCACACAATCACGATCACACAATCACAATCACGCAATCACAATCACACAATCACAATGACACAATCACAATCATGCAATCACAATCACACAATCACAATCTCACAATCACAATCACACAATCACAATCACACAATCACAATCACACAATCACAATCACACAATCACAATCACACAATCACAATCACACAATCACAATCACACAATCACAATCACACAATCACAATCACACAATCACAATCACACAATCACAATCACACAATCACAATCACACAATCACAATCACACAATCACAATCACACAATCACAATCACACAATCACAATCACACAATCACAATCACACAATCACAATCCCACAATCACAAAATCACACAGTCACAATCCCACAATCACGATCACACAATCACGATCACACAATCACGATCACACAATCACGATCACACAGTCGCGATCACACAATCACGATGACACAATCACGATCACACAATCACAATCACACAATCACAATCACACAATCAAAATCACACAACCACAATCACACAATCAAGGTCACACAATGACGATCACACAATCACCATCACACAATCACGATCACACAATCACAATCACACAATCACGATCACACAATCACGATCACTCAATCACAATCACACAATCACAAACACACAGTCGCGATCACACGATCACGCTCACACGATCACGATCACACGATCACGATCACACGATCACGATCACACGATCACGATCACACGATCACGATCACACGATCACGATCACACGATCACGATCACACAATCACAATCACACAATCAACGCCACACAATGACGATCACACAATCACCATCACACAATCTCGACCACACAATCACGATCACACAATCACGATCACACAATCACGTTCACACAATCAAAGCCACACAATGACGGTTACACAATCACCATCACACAATCTCGACCACACAATCACGATCACACAATCACGATCACACAATCACGTTCACACAATCACAAACACACAGTCCCGATCACTCGATCACGATCACACAATCACGATCACACAATCACGATCACACAATCACAATCACACAATCACAATCACACAATCACAATCACACAATCACAATCACACAATCACAATCACACAGTCAAAATCACACAATCACAATCACACAATCAAGGTCACACAATGACGATCACACAATCACCATCACACAATCACGGTCACACAATCACGATCACACAATCACGATCACTCAATCACAATCACAATGACACAATCACAAACACACAGTCGCGATCACACGATCACGATCACACGATCACGATCACACGATCATGATCACACGATCACGATCACACGATTACGATCACACGATCACGATCACACGATCACGATCACACAATCAAGGCCACACAATGACGATCACACAATCACCATCACACAATCTCGACCACACAATCACGATCACACAATCACGATCACACAATCACGATCACATAATCACGATCACACAATCACGATCACACAATCACCATCACACAATCACGATCACACAATCACGATCACACAATCACGATCACACAATCACGATCACACAATCACCATCACACAATCACAATCACACAATCAAGGTCACAGAATGACGATCACAAAATCACCATCACACAATCACGACCACACAATCACGATCACACAATCACAATCACACAATCACAATCACACAATCACTATCACACAATCACAATCACGATCTCGATCACACAATCACAATCACACAATCACACAATCACAATCCCACAATCACAATCACACAATCACAGTCACACAATCACAATCACACAATCACAATCACACAATCACAATCACACAATCACAGTCACACAATCACAGTCACACAATCACAATCACACAATCACAATTACACAAACACGATCACAGAATCACGATCACACAATCACGATCACACAATCACTATCACACAATCACACAATCACACAATCACACAGTCACAATCACACAATCACGATCACACAATCACAATCACACAATCACAATCACACAATCACGATCACACAATCACAATCACGCAGTCACACTATCACAATCACAATCACAATCACAATCACACAATCACACAATCACAATCCCACAATCACAATCACACAATCACAGTCACACAATCACAATCACACAATCACACAGTCACAATCCCACAATCACGATCACACAATCACGATCGCACAGTCACGATCACACGATCACGATCACACAATCACAATCACACAATCACAATCACACAATCACAATCACACAATCACAGTCACACAATCACAATCGCACAATCACAATTACACAAACACGATCACACAATCACGATCACACAATCACGATCACACAATCACTATCACACAATCACACAATCACACAATCACAATCACACAATCACACAGTCACAATCCCACAATCACGATCACACAATCACAATCACACAATCACAATCACACAATCACGATCACACAATCACAGTCACGCAGTCACACAGTCACAATCCCACAATCACGATCACACAATCACGATCGCACAGTCACGATCACACGATCACGATCACACAATCACAATCACACAATCACAATCACACAATCACAATCACACAATCACGATCACACAATCACCATCACACACTCACCATCACACAATCACGATCACACAATCACGATCACACAATCACGATCACACTATCACGATCACACAATCACAGTCACACAATCACAATCACACAATCACAATCACAATCACGATCACACAGTCACGATCACACAATCACGATCACACGATCACGATCACACAATCACAATCACACAATCGTTATCACACAATCACGATCACACAATCACCATCACACAATCAAGGCCACACAACGACGATCACACAATCACCATCACACAATCACAATCACACAATCACGATCACACAATCACGATCACACAATCACGATCACACAATCACGATCACACAATCACGATCACACAATCACGATCACACAATCACAATCACACAATCACAATCACACAATCACACTGTCACAATCCCACAATCACGATCACACGATCACGATCACACGATCACGATCACACAATAACAATCACACAATCACAATCACACAATCACGAGCACACAATCACGATCACACAATCACCATCACACAATCACGATCACACAATCACAATCACACAATCACGATCACACAATCACTATCACACAATCACAATCACACAATCACAAACACACAGTCGCGATCACACGACCACGATCACACGATCACGATCACACAATCACAATCACACAATCAAGGTCACACAATGACGATCACACCATCACCATCACACAATCACGACCACACAATCACGATCACACAATCACGATCACACAATCACGTTCACACAATCACAAACACACAGTCGCGATCACTCGATCACGATCACACAATCACGATCACACCGTCAAGATCACACAATCACAATCACACAATCACAATATCACAATCGCAATCACACAATCACAATAACACAATCAGACAATCACACAATCACACAATCACGATCACACTATCACGATCACACAATCACACAATCACACAATCACAATCACACAATCACACAGTCACAATCCCACAATCACGATCACACAATCACAATCACACAATCACAATCACACAATCACGATCACACAATCACAGTCACGCAGTCACACAGTCACAATCCCACAATCACGATCACACAATCACGATCGCACAGTCACGATCACACGATCACGATCACACAATCACAATCACACAATCACAATCACACAATCACAATCACACAATCACGATCACACAATCACCATCACACACTCACCATCACACAATCACGATCACACAATCACGATCACACAATCACGATCACACTATCACGATCACACAATCACAGTCACACAATCACAATCACACAATCACAATCACAATCACGATCACACAGTCACGATCACACAATCACGATCACACGATCACGATCACACAATCACAATCACACAATCGTTATCACACAATCACGATCACACAATCACCATCACACAATCAAGGCCACACAATCAAGGTCACACAATGACGATCACACAATCACCATCACACAATCACATCCACTCAATCACGATCACACAATCACGATCACACAATCACGATCACACTATCACGTTCACACAATCACAAACACAGAGTCGCGATCACACAATCACGATCACACAATCACAATCACGCAATCACAGTCACACAATCACAATGACACAATCACAATCATGCAATCACAATCACACAATCACAATCTCACAATCACAATCACACAATCACAATCACACAATCACAATCACACAAGCACAATCACACAATCACAATCACACAATCACAATCACACAATCACAATCACACAATCACAATCACACAATCACAATCACACAATCACAATCCCACAATCACAATCCCACAATCACACAATCACACAGTCACAATCCCACAATCACGATCACACAATCACGATCACACAATCACAATCACACAATCACAATCACACAATCACACTGTCACAATCCCACAATCACGATCACATAATCACGATCACACAGTCACGATCACACGATCGCGATCACACAATAACAATCACACAATCACAATCACACAATCACGAGCACACAATCACAATCACACAATCACAAACACACAGTCGCGTTCACACGACCACGATCACACGATCACGATCACACAATCACAATCACACAATCAAGGTCACACAATGACGATCACACCATCACCATCACACAATCACGACCACACAATCACGATCACACAATCACAATCCCACAATCACAATCACACAATCACAGTCACAGAATCACAATCACACAATCACACAGTCACAATCTCACAATCACGATCACACAATCACGATCGCACAGTCACGATCAAACGATCACGATCACACAATCACAATCACACAATCACAATCACACAATCACGATCACACAATCACCATCACACAATCACCATCACACAATCACCATCACACAATCACGATCACACAATCAAGGTCACACAATGACGATCACACAATCACCATCACACAATCACGTCCACTCAATCACGATCACACAATCACGATCACACAATCACGTTCACACAATCACAAACACACAGTCGCGACCACACGATCACGATCACACGATCACGATCACACGATCATGATCACACGATCACGATCACACGGTTACGATCACACAATCACGATCACATAATCACGATCACACAATCACGATCACACAATCACCATCACACAATCACGATCACACAATCACGATCACACAATCACGATCACACAATCACCATCACACAATCACAATCACACAATCAAGGTCACAGAATGACGATCACAAAATCACCATCACACAATCACGACCACACAATCACGATCACACAATCACAATCACACAATCACAATCACACAATCACAGTCACACAATCACAGTCACACAATCACAATCACACAATCACAATTACACAAACACGATCACACAATCACGATCACACAATCACGATCACACAATCACTATCACACAATCACACAATCACACAATCACACAGTCACAATCACACAATCACGATCACACAATCACAATCACACAATCACAATCACAATCACGCAGTCACACTATCACAATCACAATCACAATCACAATCACAATCACATAATCACACAATCACAATCCCACAATCACAATCACACAATCACAGTCACACAATCACAATCACACAATCACACAGTCACAATCCCACAATCACGATCACACAATCACGATCGCACAGTCACGATCACACGATCACGATCACACAATCACAATCACACAATCACAATCACACAATCACAATCACACAATCACAGTCACACAATCACAATCGCACAATCACAATTACACAAACACGATCACACAATCACGATCACACAATCACTATCACACAATCACACAATCACACAATCACAATCACACAATCACACAGTCACAATCCCACAATCACGATCACGCAATCACAATCACACAATCATAATGACACAATCACAATCATGCAATCACAATCACACAATCACAATCTCACAATCACAATCACACAATCACAATCACACAATCACAATCACACAATCACAATCACACAATCACAATCACACAATCACAATCACACAATCACAATCACACAATCACAATCACACAATCACAATCACACAATCACAGTCACACAATCACAGTCACACAATCACAATCACACAATCACAATTACACAAACACGATCACACAATCACGATCACACAATCACGATCACACAGTCACTATCACACAATCACACAATCACACAATCACACAGTCACAATCACACAATCACGATCACACAATCACAATCACACAATCACAATCACAATCACGCAGTCACACTATCACAATCACAATCACAATCACAATCACAATCACCTAATCACACAATCACAATCCCACAATCACAATCACACAATCACAGTCACACAATCACAATCACACAATCACACAGTCACAATCCCACAATCACGATCACACAATCACGATCGCACAGTCACGATCACACGATCACGATCACACAATCACAATCACACAATCACAATCACACAATCACAATCACACAATCACAGTCACACAATCACAATCGCACAATCACAATTACACAAACACGATCACACAATCACGATCACACAATCACGATCACACAATCACTATCACACAATCACACAATCACACAATCACAATCACACAATCACACAGTCACAATCCCACAATCACGATCACACAATCACAATCACACAATCACAATCACACAATCACGATCACACAATCACAGTCACGCAGTCACACAGTCACAATCCCACAATCACGATCACACAATCACGATCGCACAGTCACGATCACACGATCACGATCACACAATCACAATCACACAATCACAATCACACAATCACAATCACACAATCACGATCACACAATCACCATCACACACTCACCATCACACAATCACGATCACACAATCACGATCACACAATCACGATCACACTATCGCGATCACACAATCACAGTCACACAATCACAATCACAAAATCACAATCACAATCACGATCACACAGTCACGATCACACAATCACGATCACACGATCACGATCACACAATCACAATCACACAATCGTTATCACACAATCACGATCACACAATCACCATCACACAATCAAGGCCACACAATGACGATCACACAATCACCATCACACAATCACAATCACACAATCACGATCACACAATCACGATCACACAATCACGATCACACAATCACGATCACACAATCACGATCACACAATCACGATCACACAATCACAATCACACAATCACAATCACACAATCACACTGTCACAATCCCACAATCACGATCACACAATCACGATCACACGATCACGATCACACAATAACAATCACACAATCACAATCACACAATCACGAGCACACAATCACGATCACACAATCACCATCACACAATCACGATCACACAATCACAATCACACAATCACGATCACACAATCACTATCACACAATCACAATCACACAATCACAAACACACAGTCGCGATCACACGACCACGATCACACGATCACGATCACACAATCACAATCACACAATCAAGGTCACACAATGACGATCGCACCATCACCATCACACAATCACGACCACACAATCACGATCACACAATCACGATCACACAATCACGTTCACACAATCACAAACACACAGTCGCGATCACTCGATCACGATCACACAATCACGATCACACAGTCAAGATCACACAATCACAATCACACAATCACAATATCACAATCGCAATCACACAATCACAATAACACAATCAGACAATCACACAATCACACAATCACGATCACACTATCACGATCACACAATCACGATAACACAATCACGATCACACAATCGCGATCACACAATCACGATCACACAATCACAATCACGCAATCACAATCACACAATCACAATGACACAATCACAATCATGCAATCACAATCACACAATCACAATCTCACAATCACAATCACACAATCACAATCACACAAGCACAATCACACAATCACAATCACACAATCACAATCACACAATCACAATCACACAATCACAATCACACAATCACAATCACACAATCACAATCCCACAATCACAATCCCACAATCACACAATCACACAGTCACAATCCCACAAGCACAATCACACAATCACAATCACACAATCACAATCACACAATCACAATCACACAATCACAATCACACAATCACAATCACACAATCACAATCCCACAATCACAATCCCACAATCACACAATCACACAGTCACAATCCCACAATCACGATCACACAATCACCATCACACAATCACGATCACACAATCACGATCACACAATCACGATCACACAATCACGATCACACAATCACCATCACACAATCACAATCACACAATCAAGGTCACAGAATGACGATCACAAAATCACCATCACACAATCACGACCACACAATCACGATCACACAATCACAATCACACAATCACAATCACACAATCACTATCACACAATCACAATCACGATCTCGATCACACAATCACAATCACACAATCACACAATCACAATCCCACAATCACAATCACACAATCACAGTCACACAATCACAATCACACAATCACAATCACACAATCACAATCACACAATCACAGTCACACAATCACAGTCACACAATCACAATCACACAATCACAATTACACAAACACGATCACACAATCACGATCACACAATCACGATCACACAATCACTATCACACAATCACACAATCACACAATCACACAGTCACAATCACACAATCACGATCACAAAATCACAATCACACAATCACAATCACACAATCACGATCACACAATCACAATCACGCAGTCACACTATCACAATCACAATCACAATCACAATCACACAATCACACAATCACAATCCCACAATCACAATCACACAATCACAGTCACACAATCACAATCACACAATCACACAGTCACAATCCCACAATCACGATCACACAATCACGATCGCACAGTCACGATCACACGATCACGATCACACAATCACAATCACACAATCACAATCACACAATCACAATCACACAATCACAGTCACACAATCACAATCGCACAATCACAATTACACAAACACGATCACACAATCACGATCACACAATCACGATCACACAATCACTATCACACAATCACACAATCACACAATCACACAATCACAATCACACAATCACACAGTTACAATCCCACAATCACGATCACACAATCACAATCACACAATCACAATCACACAATCACGATCACACAATCACAGTCACGCAGTCACACAGTCACAATCCCACAATCACGATCACACGATCACGATCACACAATCACAATCACACAATCGTTATCACACAATCACGATCACACAATCACCATCACACAATCACAATCACACAATCACGATCACACAATCACGATCACACTATCACGATCACACAATCACAGTCACACAATCACAATCACACAATCACAATCACAATCACGATCACACAGTCACGATCACACAATCACGATCACACGATCACGATCACACAATCACAATCACACAATCGTTATCACACAATCACGATCACACAATCACCATCACACAATCAAGGCCACACAACGACGATCACACAATCACCATCACACAATCACAATCACACAATCACGATCACACAATCACGATCACACAATCACGATCACACAATCACGATCACACAATCACGATCACACAATCACGATCACACAATCACAATCACACAATCACAATCACACAATCACACTGTCACAATCCCACAATCACGATCACACGATCACGATCACACGATCACGATCACACAATAACAATCACACAATCACAATCACACAATCACGAGCACACAATCACGATCACACAATCACCATCACACAATCACGATCACACAATCACAATCACACAATCACGATCACACAATCACTATCACACAATCACAATCACACAATCACAAACACACAGTCGCGATCACACGACCACGATCACACGATCACGATCACACAATCACAATCACACAATCAAGGTCACACAATGACGATCACACCATCACCATCACACAATCACGACCACACAATCACGATCACACAATCACGATCACACAATCACGTTCACACAATCACAAACACACAGTCGCGATCACTCGATCACGATCACACAATCACGATCACACCGTCAAGATCACACAATCACAATCACACAATCACAATATCACAATCGCAATCACACAATCACAATAACACAATCAGACAATCACACAATCACACAATCACGATCACACTATTACGATCACACAATCACACAATCACACAATCACAATCACACAATCACACAGTCACAATCCCACAATCACGATCACACAATCACAATCACACAATCACAATCACACAATCACGATCACACAATCACAGTCACGCAGTCACACAGTCACAATCCCACAATCACGATCACACAATCACGATCGCACAGTCACGATCACACGATCACGATCACACAATCACAATCACACAATCACAATCACACAATCACAATCACACAATCACGATCACACAATCACCATCACACACTCACCATCACACAATCACGATCACACAATCACGATCACACAATCACGATCACACTATCACGATCACACAATCACAGTCACACAATCACAATCACACAATCACAATCACAATCACGATCACACAGTCACGATCACACAATCACGATCACACGATCACGATCGCACAATCACAATCACACAATCGTTATCACACAATCACGATCACACAATCACCATCACACAATCAAGGCCACACAATCAAGGTCACACAATGACGATCACACAATCACCATCACACAATCACATCCACTCAATCACGATCACACAATCACGATCACACAATCACGTTCACACAATCACAAACACAGAGTCGCGATCACACTATCACGATCACACAATCACGATAACACAATCACGATCACACAATCGCGATCACACAATCACGATCACACAATCACAATCACGCAATCACAATCACACAATCACAATGACACAATCACAATCATGCAATCACAATCACACAATCACAATCTCACAATCACAATCACACAATCACAATCACACAATCACAATCACACAAGCACAATCACACAATCACAATCACACAATCACAATCACACAATCACAATCACACAATCACAATCACACAATCACAATCACACAATCACAATCCCACAATCACAATCCCACAATCACACAATCACACAGTCACAATCCCACAATCACGATCACACAATCACGATCACACAATCACAATCACACAATCACAATCACACAATCACACTGTCACAATCCCACAATCACGATCACATAATCACGATCACACAGTCACGATCACACGATCGCGATCACACAATAACAATCACACAATCACAATCACACAATCACGAGCACACAATCACAATCACACAATCACAAACACACAGTCGCGTTCACACGACCACGATCACACGATCACGATCACACAATCACAATCACACAATCAAGGTCACACAATGACGATCACACCATCACCATCACACAATCACGACCACACAATCACGATCACACAATCACAATCCCACAATCACAATCACACAATCACAGTCACAGAATCACAATCACACAATCACACAGTCACAATCTCACAATCACGATCACACAATCACGATCGCACAGTCACGATCAAACGATCACGATCACACAATCACAATCACACAATCACAATCACACAATCACGATCACACAATCACCATCACACAATCACCATCACACAATCACGATCACACAATCAAGGTCACACAATGACGATCACACAATCACCATCACACAATCACGTCCACTCAATCACGATCACACAATCACGATCACACAATCACGATCACACAATCACGTTCACACAATCACAAACACAGAGTCGCGATCACACGATCACGATCACACAACCACGATCACACAATCACAATCACACAATCAAGGTCACACAATGACGATCACACCATCACCATCACACAATCACGACCACACAATCACGATCACACAATCACGTTCACACAATCACAAACACACAGTCGCGATCACTCGATCACGATCACACAATCACGATCACACAGTCAAGATCACACAATCACAATCACACAATCACAATATCACAATCACAATAACACAATCAGACAATCACACAATCACACAATCACGATCACACTATCACGATCACACAATCACGATAACACAATCACGATCACACAATCACGATCACACAATCACGATCACACAATCACAATCACGCAATCACAATCACACAATCACAATGACACAATCACAATCATGCAATCACAATCACACAATCACAATCTCACAATCACAATCACACAATCACAATCACACAATCACAATCACACAATCACAATCACACAATCACAATCACACAATCACAATCACACAATCACAATCACACAATCACAGTCACACAATCACAATCGCACAATCACAATTACACAAACACGATCACACAATCACGATCACACAATCACGATCACACAATCACTATCACACAATCACACAATCACACAATCACAATCACACAATCACACAGTCACAATCCCACAATCACGATCACACAATCACAATCACACAATCACAATCACACAATCACGATCACACAATCACAGTCACGCAGTCACACAGTCACAATCCCACAATCACGATCACACAATCACGATCGCACAGTCACGATCACACGATCACGATCACACAATCACAATCACACAATCACAATCACACAATAACAATCACACAATCACGATCACACAATCACCATCACACACTCACCATCACACAATCACGATCACACAATCACGATCACACAATCACGATCACACTATCGCGATCACACAATCACAGTCACACAATCACAATCACAAAATCACAATCACAATCACGATCACACAGTCACGATCACACAATCACGATCACACGATCACGATCACACAATCACAATCACACAATCGTTATCACACAATCACGATCACACAATCACCATCACACAATCAAGGCCACACAATGACGATCACACAATCACCATCACACAATCACAATCACACAATCACGATCACACAATCACGATCACACAATCACGATCACACAATCACGATCACACAATCACGATCACACAATCACGATCACACAATCACAATCACACAATCACAATCACACAATCACACTGTCACAATCCCACAATCACGATCACACAATCACGATCACACGATCACGATCACACAATAACAATCACACAATCACAATCACACAATCACGAGCACACAATCACGATCACACAATCACCATCACACAATCACGATCACACAATCACAATCACACAATCACGATCACACAATCACTATCACACAATCACAATCACACAATCACAAACACACAGTCGCGATCACACGACCACGATCACACGATCACGATCACACAATCACAATCACACAATCAAGGTCACACAATGACGATCGCACCATCACCATCACACAATCACGACCACACAATCACGATCACACAATCACGATCACACAATCACGTTCACACAATCACAAACACACAGTCGCGATCACTCGATCACGATCACACAATCACGATCACACAGTCAAGATCACACAATCACAATCACACAATCACAATATCACAATCGCAATCACACAATCACAATAACACAATCAGACAATCACACAATCACACAATCACGATCACACTATCACGATCACACAATCACGATAACACATTCACGATCACACAATCGCGATCACACAATCACGATCACACAATCACAATCACGCAATCACAATCACACAATCACAATGACACAATCACAATCATGCAATCACAATCACACAATCACAATCTCACAATCACAATCACACAATCACAATCACACAAGCACAATCACACAATCACAATCACACAATCACAATCACACAATCACAATCACACAATCACAATCACACAATCACAATCACACAATCACAATCCCACAATCACAATCCCACAATCACACAATCACACAGTCACAATCCCACAAGCACAATCACACAATCACAATCACACAATCACAATCACACAATCACAATCACACAATCACAATCACACAATCACAATCACACAATCACAATCCCACAATCACAATCCCACAATCACACAATCACACAGTCACAATCCCACAATCACGATCACACAATCACGATCACACAATCACAATCACACAATCACAATCACACAATCACAATCACACAATCACACTGTCACAATCCCACAATCACGATCACATAATCACGATCACACAGTCACGATCACACGATCGCGATCACACAATAACAATCACACAATCACAATCACACAATCACGAGCACACAATCACAATCACACAATCACAAACACACAGTCGCGTTCACACGACCACGATCACGCGATCACGATCACACAATCACAATCACACAATCAAGGTCACACAATGACGATCACACCATCACCATCACACAATCACGACCACACAATCACGATCACACAATCACAATCCCACAATCACAATCACACAATCACAGTCACACAATCACAATCACACAATCACACAGTCACAATCTCACAATCACGATCACACAATCACGATCGCACAGTCACGATCAAACGATCACGATCACACAATCACAATCACACAATCACAATCACACAATCACGATCACACAATCACCATCACACAATCACCATCACACAATCACGATCACACAATCAAGGTCACACAATGACGATCACACAATCACCATCACACAATCACGTCCACTCAATCACGATCACACAATCACGATCACACAATCACGATCACACAATCACGTTCACACAATCACAAACACAGAGCCGCGATCACACGATCACGATCACACAACCACGATCACACAATCACAATCACACAATCAAGGTCACACAATGACGATCACACCATCACCATCACACAATCACGACCACACAATCACGATCACACAATCACGATCACACAATCACGTTCACACAATCACAAACACACAGTCGCGATCACTCGATCACGATCACACAATCACGATCACACAGTCAAGATCACACAATCACAATCACACAATCACAATATCACAATCACAATAACACAATCAGACAATCACACAATCACACAATCACGATCACACTATCACGATCACACAATCACGATAACACAATCACGATCACACAATCACGATCACACAATCACGATCACACAATCACAATCACGCAATCACAATCACACAATCACAATGACACAATCACAATCATGCAATCACAATCACACAATCACAATCTCACAATCACAATCACACAATCACAATCACACAATCACAATCACACAATCACAATCACACAATCACAATCACACAATCACAATCACACAATCACAATCACACAATCACAATCACACAATCACAATCACACAATCACAATCACACAATCACAATCACACAATCACAATCACACAATCACAATCACACAATCACAATCACACAATCACAATCACACAATCACAATCACACAATCACAATCACACAATCACAATCACGCAATCACAATCCCACAATCACAAAATCACACAGTCACAATCCCACAATCACGATCACACAATCACGATCACACAATCACGATCACACAATCACGATCACACAATCACAATCACACAATCACAATCACACAATCACAATCACACAATCACAATCACACAATCACAATCACACAGTCAAAATCACACAATCACAATCACACAATCAAGGTCACACAATGACGATCACACAATCACCATCACACAATCACGGTCACACAATCACGATCACACAATCACGATCACTCAATCACAATCACAATGACACAATCACAAACACACAGTCGCGATCACACGATCACGATCACACGATCACGATCACACGATCATGATCACACGATCACGATCACACGATTACGATCACACGATCACGATCACACGATCACGATCACACAATCAAGGCCACACAATGACGATCACACAATCACCATCACACAATCTCGACCACACAATCACGATCACACAATCACGATCACACAATCACGATCACATAATCACGATCACACAATCACGATCACACAATCACCATCACACAATCACGATCACACAATCACGATCACACAATCACGATCACACAATCACGATCACACAATCACCATCACACAATCACAATCACACAATCAAGGTCACAGAATGACGATCACAAAATCACCATCACACAATCACGACCACACAATCACGATCACACAATCACAATCACACAATCACAATCACACAATCACTATCACACAATCACAATCACGATCTCGATCACACAATCACAATCACACAATCACACAATCACAATCCCACAATCACAATCACACAATCACAGTCACACAATCACAATCACACAATCACAATCACACAATCACAATCACACAATCACAGTCACACAATCACAGTCACACAATCACAATCACACAATCACAATTACACAAACACGATCACACAATCACGATCACACAATCACGATCACACAATCACTATCACACAATCACACAATCACACAATCACACAGTCACAATCACACAATCACGATCACAAAATCACAATCACACAATCACAATCACACAATCACGATCACACAATCACAATCACGCAGTCACACTATCACAATCACAATCACAATCACAATCACACAATCACACAATCACAATCCCACAATCACAATCACACAATCACAGTCACACAATCACAATCACACAATCACACAGTCACAATCCCACAATCACGATCACACAATCACGATCGCACAGTCACGATCACACGATCACGATCACACAATCACAATCACACAATCACAATCACACAATCACAATCACACAATCACAGTCACACAATCACAATCGCACAATCACAATTACACAAACACGGTCACACAATCACGATCACACAATCACGATCACACAATCACTATCACACAATCACACAATCACACAATCACAATCACACAATCACACAGTTACAATCCCACAATCACGATCACACAATCACAATCACACAATCACAATCACACAATCACGATCACACAATCACAGTCACGCAGTCACACAGTCACAATCCCACAATCACGATCACACGATCACGATCACACAATCACAATCACACAATCGTTATCACACAATCACGATCACACAATCACCATCACACAATCACAATCACACAATCACGATCACACAATCACGATCACACTATCACGATCACACAATCACAGTCACACAATCACAATCACACAATCACAATCACAATCACGATCACACAGTCACGATCACACAATCACGATCACACGATCACGATCACACAATCACAATCACACAATCGTTATCACACAATCACGATCACACAATCACCATCACACAATCAAGGTAACACAACGACGATCACACAATCACCATCACACAATCACAATCACACAATCACGATCACACAATCACGATCACACAATCACGATCACACAATCACGATCACACAATCACGATCACACAATCACGATCACACAATCACAATCACACAATCACAATCACACAATCACACTGTCACAATCCCACAATCACGATCACACGATCACGATCACACGATCACGATCACACAATCACAATCACACAATCAAGGTCACACAATGACGATCACACCATCACCATCACACAATCACGACCACACAATCACGATCACACAATCACGATCACACAATCACGTTCACACAATCACAAACACACAGTCGCGATCACTCGATCACGATCACACAATCACGATCACACCGTCAAGATCACACAATCACAATCACACAATCACAATATCACAATCGCAATCACACAATCACAATAACACAATCAGACAATCACACAATCACACAATCACACAATCACGATCACACTATCACGATCACACAATCACACAATCACACAATCACAATCACACAATCACACAGTCACAATCCCACAATCACGATCACACAATCACAATCACACAATCACAATCACACAATCACGATCACACAATCACAGTCACGCAGTCACACAGTCACAATCCCACAATCACGATCACACAATCACGATCGCACAGTCACGATCACACGATCACGATCACACAATCACAATCACACAATCACAATCACACAATCACAATCACACAATCACGATCACACAATCACCATCACACACTCACCATCACACAATCACGATCACACAATCACGATCACACAATCACGATCACACTATCACGATCACACAATCACAGTCACACAATCACAATCACACAATCACAATCACAATCACGATCACACAGTCACGATCACACAATCACGATCACACGATCACGATCACACAATCACAATCACACAATCGTTATCACACAATCACGATCACACAATCACCATCACACAATCAAGGCCACACAATCAAGGTCACACAATGACGATCACACAATCACCATCACACAATCACATCCACTCAATCACGATCACACAATCACGATCACACAATCACGATCACACAATCACGTTCACACAATCACAAACACAGAGTCGCGATCACACTATCACGATCACACAATCACGATAACACAATCACGACCACACAATCGCGATCACACAATCACGATCACACAATCACAATCACGCAATCACAATCACACAATCACAATGACACAATCACAATCATGCAATCACAATCACACAATCACAATCTCACAATCACAATCACACAATCACAATCACACAATCACAATCACACAAGCACAATCACACAATCACAATCACACAATCACAATCACACAATCACAATCACACAATCACAATCACACAATCACAATCACACAATCACAATCCCACAATCACAATCCCACAATCACACAATCACACAGTCACAATCCCACAATCACGATCACACAATCACGATCACACAATCACGATCACACAATCACAATCACACAATCACAATCACACAATCACACTGTCACAATCCCACAATCACGATCACATAATCACGATCACACAGTCACGATCACACGATCGCGATCACACAATAACAATCACACAATCACAATCACACAATCACGAGCACACAATCACAATCACACAATCACAAACACAGAGTCGCGTTCACACGACCACGATCACACGATCACGATCACACAATCACAATCACACAATCAAGCTCACACAATGACGATCACACCATCACCATCACACAATCACGACCACACAATCACGATCACACAATCACAATCCCACAATCACAATCACACAATCACAGTCACAGAATCACAATCACACAATCACACAGTCACAATCTCACAATCACGATCACACAATCACGATCGCACAGTCACGATCAAACGATCACGATCACACAATCACAATCACACAATCACAATCACACAATCACGATCACACAATCACCATCACACAATCACCATCACACAATCACGATCACACAATCAAGGTCACACAATGACGATCACACAATCACCATCACACAATCACGTCCACTCAATCACGATCACACAATCACGATCACACAATCACGATCACACAATCACGTTCACACAATCACAAACACAGAGTCGCGATCACACGATCACGATCACACAACCACGATCACACAATCACAATCACACAATCAAGGTCACACAATGACGATCACACCATCACCATCACACAATCACGACCACACAATCACGATCACACAATCACGATCACACAATCACGTTCACACAATCACAAACACACAGTCGCGATCACTCGATCACGATCACACAATCACGATCACACAGTCAAGATCACACAATCACAATCACACAATCACAATATCACAATCACAATAACACAATCAGACAATCACACAATCACACAATCACGATCACACTATCACGATCACACAATCACGATAACACAATCACGATCACACAATCACGATCACACAATCACGATCACACAATCACAATCACGCAATCACAATCACACAATCACAATGACACAATCACAATCATGCAATCACAATCACACAATCACAATCTCACAATCACAATCACACAATCACAATCACACAATCACAATCACACAATCACAATCACACAATCACAATCACACAATCACAATCACACAATCACAATCACACAATCACAATCACACAATCACAATCACACAATCACAATCACACAATCACAATCACACAATCACAATCACACAATCACAATCCCACAATCACACAATCACACAGTCACAATCCCACAATCACGATCACACAATCACGATCACACAATCACGATCACACAGTCGCGATCACACAATCACGATGACACAATCACGATCACACAATCACAATCACACAACCACAATCACACAATCAAAATCACACAACCACAATCACACAATCAAGGTCACACAATGACGATCACACAATCACCATCACACAATCACGATCACACAATCACAATCACACAATCACGATCACACAATCACGATCACTCAACCACAATCACACAATCACAAACACACAGTCGCGATCACACGATCACGCTCACACGATCACGATCACACGATCACGATCACACGATCACGATCACACGATCACGATCACACGATCACGATCACACGATCACGATCACACGATCACGATCACACGATCACGATCACACAATCACAATCACACAATCAACGCCACACAATGACGATCACACAATCACCATCACACAATCTCGACCACACAATCACGATCACACAATCACGATCACACAATCACGTTCACACAATCAAAGCCACACAATGACGGTTACACAATCACCATCACACAATCTCGACCACACAATCACGATCACACAATCACGATCACACAATCACGTTCACACAATCACAAACACACAGTCCCGATCACTCGATCACGACCACACAATCACGATCACACAATCACGATCACACAATCACAATCACACAATCACAATCACACAATCACAAACACACAGTCGCGATCACACGATCACGATCACACAATCACGATCACGCAGTCACGATCACACAACCACAATCACACAATCACGATCACACAATCACGATCACACAATCACGATCACACTATCACGATCACACAATCACAGTCACACAATCACAATCACACAATCACAATCACAATCACGATCACACAGTCACGATCACACAATCACGATCACACGATCACGATCACACAATCACAATCACACAATCGTTATCACACAATCACGATCACACAATCACCATCACACAATCAAGGCCACACAATGACGATCACACAATCACCATCACACAATCACAATCACACAATCACAATCACACAATCACAATCACACAATCACAATCACACAATCACAGTCACACAATCACAATCACACAATCACAATTACACAAACACGATCACACAATCACGATCACACAATCACGATCACACAATCACTATCACACAATCACACAATCACACAATCACAATCACACAATCACACAGTCACAATCCCACAATCACGATCACACAATCACAATCACACAATCACAATCACACAATCACGATCACACAATCACAATCACGCAGTCACACAGTCACAATCCCACAATCACGATCACACAATCACGATCGCACAGTCACGATCACACGATCACGATCACACAATCACAATCACACAATCACAATCACACAATCACAATCACACAATCACGATCACACAATCACCATCACACACTCACCATCACACAATCACGATCACACAATCACGATCACACAATCACGATCACACTATCACGATCACACAATCACAGTCACACAATCACAATCACACAATCACAATCACACAATCACAATCCCACAATCACACAATCACACAGTCACAATCCCACAATCACGATCACACAATCACGATCACACAATCACGATCACACAGTCGCGACCACACAATCACGATGACACAATCACGATCACACAATCACAATCACACAATCACAATCACACAATCAAAATCACACAATCACAATCACACAATCACAATCCCACAATCACACAATCACACAGTCACAATCCCACAATCACGATCACACAATCACGATCACACAATCACGATCACACAGTCGCGATCACACAATCACGATGACACAATCACGATCACACAATCACAATCACACAATCACAATCACACAATCAAAATCACACAACCACAATCACACAATCAAGGTCACACAATGACGATCACACAATCACCATCACACAATCACGATCACACAATCACAATCACACAATCACGATCACACAATCACGATCACTCAATCACAATCACACAATCACAAACACACAGTCGCGATCACACGATCACGCTCACACGATCACGATCACACGATCACGATCACACGATCACGATCACACGATCACGATCACACGATCACGATCACACGATCACGATCACACGATCACGATCACACGATCACGATCACACAATCACAATCACACAATCAACGCCACACAATGACGATCACACAATCACCATCACACAATCTCGACCACACAATCACGATCACACAATCACGATCACACAATCACGTTCACACAATCAAAGCCACACAATGACGGTTACACAATCACCATCACACAATCTCGACCACACAATCACGATCACACAATCACGATCACACAATCACGTTCACACAATCACAAACACACAGTCCCGATCACTCGATCACGACCACACAATCACGATCACACAATCACGATCACACAATCACAATCACACAATCACAATCACACAATCACAAACACACAGTCGCGATCACACGATCACGATCACACAATCACGATCACGCAGTCACGATCACACAACCACAATCACACAATCACGATCACACAATCACGATCACACAATCACGATCACACTATCACGATCACACAATCACAGTCACACAATCACAATCACACAATCACAATCACAATCACGATCACACAGTCACGATCACACAATCACGATCACACGATCACGATCACACAATCACAATCACAATCACACACAATCACGATCACACAATCACCATCACACAATCAAGGCCACACAATGACGATCACACAATCACCATCACACAATCACAATCACACAATCACAATCACACAATCACAATCACACAATCACAATCACACAATCACAGTCACACAATCACAATCACACAATCACAATTACACAAACACGATCACACAATCACGATCACACAATCACGATCACACAATCACTATCACACAATCACACAATCACACAATCACAATCACACAATCACACAGTCACAATCCCACAATCACGATCACACAATCACAATCACACAATCACAATCACACAATCACGATCACACAATCACAATCACGCAGTCACACAGTCACAATCCCACAATCACGATCACACAATCACGATCGCACAGTCACGATCACACGATCACGATCACACAATCACAATCACACAATCACAATCACACAATCACAATCACACAATCACGATCACACAATCACCATCACACACTCACCATCACACAATCACGATCACACAATCACGATCACACAATCACGATCACACTATCACGATCACACAATCACAGTCACACAATCACAATCACACAATCACAATCACAATCACGATCACACAGTCACGATCACACGATCACGATCACACGATCACGATCACACAATCACGATCACACAATCACGATCACACGACCATGATCACACAATCACGATCGCACAGTCACGATCACACGATCACGATCACACAATCACAATCACACAATCACAATCACACAATCACGATCACACAATCACGATCACACAATCACGATCACACTATTACGATCACACAATCACAGTCACACAATCACAATCACACAATCACAATCACAATCACGATCACACAGTCACGATCACACGATCACGATCACACGATTACGATCACACAATCACGATCACACAGTCACACAATCACAATCGCAATCAGACAATCACAAACACACAATCACGATCACACAATCACGATCACACAATCACGATCACACAATCACAAACACACAGTCGCGATCACACGATCACGATCACACAATCACAATCCCACAATCAAGGCCACACAATGACGATCACACAATCACCATCACACAATCTCGACCACACAATCACGATCACACAATCACGATCACACAATCACGTTCACACAATAACAAACACACAGTCGCGATCACTCGATCACGATCACACAATCACGATCACACAGTCACGATCACACAATCACAATCACACAATCACGATCACACAATCACGATCACATAATCACGATCACACAATCACGATCACACAATCACCATCACACAATCACGATCACACAATCACGATCACACAATCACGATCACACAATCACGATCACACAAACACGATCACACAATCACCATCACACAATCACGATCACACAATCACGATCACACAATCACGATCACACTATCACGATCACACAATCACAGTCACACAATCACAATCACACAATCACAATCACAATCACAATCACGATCACACAGTCACGATCACACTATCACGATCACACAATCACAGTCACACAATCACAATCACACAATCACAATCACAATCACGATCACACAGTCACGATCACACGATCACGATCACACGATCACGATCACACGATCACGATCACACAATCACGATCACACAATCACGATCACACAATCGCTATCACACAATCGCTATCACACAATCACAATCACACAGTCACGACCACACGATCACGATCACACGATCATGATCACACAATCACAATCACACAATCACGATCACACAATCACGATCACACAACCACGATCACACAATCGCTATCACACAATCGCTATCACACAATCACGATCGCACAATCACGATCACACAATCACGATCACAATATCACAATCACACAGTCACACAATCACAATCACAATCACGATCACAGAATCACAATCACACAGTCACACAATCACAATCACAATCGCAATCGCAATCACAATCACAATCACAATCACAATCACAATCACAATCACAATCACAATCACAATCACAATCACAATCACAATCACAATCACAATCACAATCACAATCACAATCACAATCACAATCACAATCACAATCACAATCACAATCACAATCACAATCACAATCACAATCACAATCACAATCACAATCACAATCACAATCACAATCACAATCACAATCACAATCACAATCACAATCACAATCACAATCACAATCACAATCACAATCACACAATCACATCACACAATCACGATCACACAATCACGATCACACAATCACGATCACACAATCACGATCACACAATCACGATCACACAATCACGATCACACAATCACGCTCACACAATCACGATCACACAATCACGATCACACAAACACGATCACACAATCACGATCACACAATCACGATCACACAATCACAGTCACACAATCACGATCACACACTCCCAATCACACAATCACAATCACACAATCACAATCACACAATCACGATCACACAATCACGATCACACAACCACGATCACACAATCACGATCACACAATCACGATCACACTATCACGATCACACAATCACGGTCACACAATCACGATCACACAATCACGATCACACAATCACTATTACAAAATCACAATCACACAGTCACACAATCACAATCACAATCAGACAATCACAAACACACAATCACGCTCACAATCACGATAACACAATCACAAACACACAGTCGCGATCACACGATCACGATCACACGATCACGATCACACGATCACGATCACACGATCACGATCACACAATCACAATCCCACAACCAAGGCCACACAATGACGATCACACAATCACCATCACACAATCTCGACCACACAATCACGATCACACAATCACGATCAGACAATCCCGTTCACACAATAACAAACACACAGTCGCGATCACTCGATCACGATCACACAATCACGATCACACAGTCACGATCACACAATCACAATCACACAATCACGATCACACAATCACGATCACATAATCACGATCACACAATCACGATCACACAATCACCATCACACAATCACGATCACACATTCACGATCACACAATCACGATCACACAATCACCATCACACAATCACAATCACACAATCAAGGTCACGGAATGACGATCACACAATCACCATCACACAATCACGACCACACAATCACGATCACACAATCACGCTCACACAATCACGATCACACAATCACGTTCACACAATCACAAACACACAGTCGCGATCACACGATCACGATCACACAATCACGATCACACAGTCACGATCACACAATCACAATCACACAATCACGATCACACAATCACCATCACACAATCACGATCACACAATCACGATCACACAATCACGATCACACTATCACGATCACACAATCACAGTCACACAATCACAATCACACAATCACAATCACAATCACAATCACGATCACACAGTCACGATCACACAATCACGATCACACGATCACGATCACACAATCACAATCACACAATCGTTATCACACAATCACAATCACACAATCACGATCACACAATCACCATCACACAATCACCATCACACAATCACGATCACACAATCACGATCACACAATCACGATCAGACTATCACGATCACACAATCACAGTCACACAATCACAATCACACAATCACAATCACAAACACGATCACACGATCATGATCACACAATCACAATCACACAATCACGATCACACAATCACGATCACACAATCACGATCACACAATCACGATCACACAACCACGATCACACAATCGCTATCACACAATCGCTATCACACAATCACGATCACACAATCACGATCACACAATCACGATCACAATATCACAATCACACAGTCACACAATCACAATCACAATCACAATCACAATCACAATCACGATCACAGAATCACAATCACACAGTCACACAATCACAATCACAATCACAATCGCAATCACAATCACAATCACAATCACAATCACAATCACAATCACAATCACAATCACAATCACAATCACAATCACAATCACACTCACAATCACAATCACAATCACAATCACAATCACAATCACAATCACAATCACAATCACAATCACAATCACAATCACAATCACAATCACAATCACAATCACAATCACACAATCAGATCACACAATTACGATCACACAATCACGATCACACAATCACGATCACACAATCACGATCACACAATCACGATCACACAATCACGATCACACAATCACGATCACACAATCACGATCACACAATCACGATCACACAATCACGATCACACAATCACGATCACACAAACACGATCACACAATCACGATCACACAATCACGATCACACAATCACAGTCACACAATCACGATCACACACTCCCAATCACACAATCACAATCGCACAATCGCAATCACACAATCACGATCACACAATCACGATCACACAATCACGATCACACAATCACGATCACACAATCACGATCACACTATCACGATCACACAATCACGGTCACACAATCACGATCACACAATCACGATCACACAATCACGATCACACAATCACTATCACAAAATCACAATCACACAGACACACAATCACAATCACAATCAGACAATCACAAACACACAATCACGATCACACAATCACGACCACACAATCACGATCACACAATCACAAACACACAGTCGCGATCACACGATCACGATCACACGATCACGATCACACAATCACAATCACACAATCAAGGTCACACAATGACGATCACACCATCACCATCACACAATCACGACCACACAATCACGATCACACAATCGCGATCACACAATCACGATCACAATATCGCAATCACGCAGTCACACAATCACAATCACAATAACAATCACAATCACAATCACAATCACAATCATGATCACACAATCACAATCACACAGTCACACAATCATAATCACAATCACAATCACAATCACAATCACAATCACAATCACAATCACAATCACAATCACAATCACAATCACAATCACAATCACAATCACAATCACAATCACAATCACAATCACAATCACAATCACAATCACAATCACAATCACAATCACAATCACAATCACAATCACAATCACAATCACAATCACAATCACAATCACAATCACAATCACAATCACAATCACAATCACAATCACAATCACAATCACAATCACAATCACAATCACAATCACAATCACGATCACGATCACACAATCACAATCACAATCACGATCACACAATCACGATCACACAATCACGATCACACAATCACGATCACACAATCACGATCACACAATCACGATCACACAATCACGATCACACAGTCACGATCACACAATCACGATCACACAATCACGATCACACAATCACGATCACACAATCACGATCACACAATCACGATCACACAATCACGATCACGCAGTCACACGATCACAATCACAATCACAATCACAATCACAATCACAATCACAATCACAATCACAATCACAATCACAATCACAATCACACAATCACACAATCACACAATCACACAATCACAATCCCACAATCACAATCACACAATCACAGTCACACAATCACAATCACACAATCACACAGTCACAATCCCACAATCACGATCACACAATCACGATCGCACAGTCACGATCACACGATCACGATCACACAATCACAATCACACAATCACAATCACACAATCACGATCACACAATCACCATCACACAATCACCATCACACAATCACGATCACACAATCAAGGTCACACAATGACGATCACACCATCACCATCACACAATCACGACCACACAATGACGATCACACAATCACCATCACACAATCACGATCACACAATCACAATCACACAATCACGATCACACAATCACGATCACACAATCACAATCACACAATCACAAACACACAGTCGCGATCACACGATCACGATCACACGATCACGATCACACAATCACAATCACACAATCAAGGTCACACAATGACGATCACACCATCACCATCACACAATCACGACCACACAATCACGATCACACAATCACGATCACACAATCACGTTCACACAATCACAAACACACAGTCGCGATCACTCGATCACGATCACACAATCACGATCACACAGTCACGATCACACAATCACAATCACACAATCACAATATCACAATCGCAATCACACAATCACAATAACACAATCAGACAATCACACAATCACACAATCACACAATCACACAATCACGATCAGACTATCACGATCACACAATCACGATCACACAATCACGATCACACTATCACGATCAGACAATCACAGTCACACAATCACAATCACACAATCACAATCACAATCACGATCCCACAGTCACGATCACACCATCACGATCGCACGATCACGATCACACAATCACAATCACACAATCGTTATCACACAATCACAATCACACAATCACGAGCACACAATCACGATCACACAATCACCATCACACAATCAGAGTCACACAATCACAATCACACAACCACAATCACACAATCACACAGCCACAATCCCACAATCACGATCACACAATCACGATCACACAATCACAGTCACAGAATCACAATCACACAATCACAATCACAATCACGATCACACAGTCACAATCACACAATCAGAGTCACACAATCACAATCACACAACCACAATCACACAATCACACAGCCACAATCCCACAATCACGATCACACAATCACGACCACACATTCACGGTCACAAAATCACAATCACACAATCACAATCACACAATCACAATAACACAATCAGACAATCACACAGTCACACAATCACGATCACACAATCACGATCACACAATCACGATCACACAATCGCGATCACACAATCACGATCACACAATCACGATCACACAATCACAATCACACAATCACAATCACACAATCAAAATCACACAATCACAATCACACAATCAAGGTCACACAATGACGATCACACAATCACCATCACACAATCACGATCACACAATCACAATCACACAATCACGATCACACAATCACGATCACTCAATCACAATCACACAATCACAAACACACAGTTGCGATCACACGATCACGATCACACGATCACGATCGCACGATCACGATCACACAATCACAATCACACAATCAACGCCACACAATGACGATCACACAATCACCATCACACAATCTCGACCACACAATCACGATCACACAATCACGATCACACAATCACGTTCACACAATCACAAACACACAGTCCCGACCACTCGATCACGACCACACAATCACGTTCACACAATCACAAACACAGAGTCGCGATCACACGATCACGATCACACAATCACGATCACACAGTCACGATCACACAATCACGATCACACAGTCACGATCACACAATCAGAATCACACAATCACAATCACACAACCACAATCACACAATCACACAGTCACAATCCCACAATCACGATCACACAATCACGACCACACAGTCATGATCACACAATCACAATCATACAATCACAATCACACAATCACAATCACACCATCAAGGTCACACAATGACGATCACACAATCACCATCACACAATCACGATCACACAATCACGATCACACAATCACGATCACACAATCACGATCACACAATCACGATCACACAATCACGATCACACAATCACGATCACACAATCACGATCACACAAACACGATCACACAATCACGATCACACAATCACGATCACACAATCACAGTCACACAATCACGATCACACACTCCCAATCACACAATCACAATCGCACAATCGCAATCACACAATCACGATCACACAATCACGATCACACAATCACGATCACACAATCACGATCACACAATCACGATCACACTATCACGATCACACAATCACGGTCACACAATCACGATCACACAATCACGATCACACAATCACGATCACACAATCACTATCACAAAATCACAATCACACAGACACACAATCACAATCACAATCAGACAATCACAAACACACAATCACGATCACACAATCACGACCACACAATCACGATCACACAATCACAAACACACAGTCGCGATCACACGATCACGATCACACGATCACGATCACACAATCACAATCACACAATCAAGGTCACACAATGACGATCACACCATCACCATCACACAATCACGACCACACAATCACGATCACACAATCGCGATCACACAATCACGATCACAATATCGCAATCACGCAGTCACACAATCACAATCACAATAACAATCACAATCACAATCACAATCACAATCATGATCACACAATCACAATCACACAGTCACACAATCATAATCACAATCACAATCACAATCACAATCACAATCACAATCACAATCACAATCACAATCACAATCACAATCACAATCACAATCACAATCACAATCACAATCACAATCACAATCACAATCACAATCACAATCACAATCACAATCACAATCACAATCACAATCACAATCACAATCACAATCACAATCACAATCACAATCACAATCACAATCACAATCACAATCACAATCACAATCACAATCACAATCACAATCACAATCACAATCACAATCACAATCACAATCACAATCACGATCACGATCACACAATCACAATCACAATCACGATCACACAATCACGATCACACAATCACGATCACACAAT
Source organism: Megachile rotundata (assembly GCF_050947335.1). Classification (NCBI taxonomy): domain Eukaryota; kingdom Metazoa; phylum Arthropoda; class Insecta; order Hymenoptera; family Megachilidae; genus Megachile; species Megachile rotundata. Next base: position 2,822,579 of record NC_134993.1, read on the forward strand.
CACGATCACACAATCACGATCACACAATCACGATCACACAATCACGATCACACAGTCACGATCACACAATCACGATCACACAATCACGATCACACAATCACGATCACACAATCACGATCACACAATCACGATCACACAATCACGATCACGCAGTCACACGATCACAATCACAATCACAATCACAATCACAATCACAATCACAATCACAATCACAATCACAATCACAATCACAATCACAATCACAATCACAATCACACAATCACACAATCACACAATCACACAATCACAATCCCACAATCACAATCACACAATCACAGTCACACAATCACAATCACACAATCACACAGTCACAATCCCACAATCACGATCACACAATCACGATCGCACAGTCACGATCACACGATCACGATCACACAATCACAATCACACAATCACAATCACACAATCACGATCACACAATCACCATCACACAATCACCATCACACAATCACGATCACACAATCAAGGTCACACAATGACGATCACACCATCACCATCACACAATCACGACCACACAATGACGATCACACAATCACCATCACACAATCACGATCACACAATCACAATCACACAATCACGATCACACAATCACGATCACACAATCACAATCACACAATCACAAACACACAGTCGCGATCACACGATCACGATCACACGATCACGATCACACAATCACAATCACACAATCAAGGTCACACAATGACGATCACACCATCACCATCACACAATCACGACCACACAATCACGATCACACAATCACGATCACACAATCACGTTCACACAATCACAAACACACAGTCGCGATCACTCGATCACGATCACACAATCACGATCACACAGTCACGATCACACAATCACAATCACACAATCACAATATCACAATCGCAATCACACAATCACAATAACACAATCAGACAATCACACAATCACACAATCACACAATCACACAATCACGATCAGACTATCACGATCACACAATCACGATCACACAATCACGATCACACTATCACGATCAGACAATCACAGTCACACAATCACAATCACACAATCACAATCACAATCACGATCCCACAGTCACGATCACACCATCACGATCGCACGATCACGATCACACAATCACAATCACACAATCGTTATCACACAATCACAATCACACAATCACGAGCACACAATCACGATCACACAATCACCATCACACAATCAGAGTCACACAATCACAATCACACAACCACAATCACACAATCACACAGCCACAATCCCACAATCACGATCACACAATCACGATCACACAATCACAGTCACAGAATCACAATCACACAATCACAATCACAATCACGATCACACAGTCACAATCACACAATCAGAGTCACACAATCACAATCACACAACCACAATCACACAATCACACAGCCACAATCCCACAATCACGATCACACAATCACGACCACACATTCACGGTCACAAAATCACAATCACACAATCACAATCACACAATCACAATAACACAATCAGACAATCACACAGTCACACAATCACGATCACACAATCACGATCACACAATCACGATCACACAATCGCGATCACACAATCACGATCACACAATCACGATCACACAATCACAATCACACAATCACAATCACACAATCAAAATCACACAATCACAATCACACAATCAAGGTCACACAATGACGATCACACAATCACCATCACACAATCACGATCACACAATCACAATCACACAATCACGATCACACAATCACGATCACTCAATCACAATCACACAATCACAAACACACAGTTGCGATCACACGATCACGATCACACGATCACGATCGCACGATCACGATCACACAATCACAATCACACAATCAACGCCACACAATGACGATCACACAATCACCATCACACAATCTCGACCACACAATCACGATCACACAATCACGATCACACAATCACGTTCACACAATCACAAACACACAGTCCCGACCACTCGATCACGACCACACAATCACGTTCACACAATCACAAACACAGAGTCGCGATCACACGATCACGATCACACAATCACGATCACACAGTCACGATCACACAATCACGATCACACAGTCACGATCACACAATCAGAATCACACAATCACAATCACACAACCACAATCACACAATCACACAGTCACAATCCCACAATCACGATCACACAATCACGACCACACAGTCATGATCACACAATCACAATCATACAATCACAATCACACAATCACAATCACACCATCAAGGTCACACAATGACGATCACACAATCACCATCACACAATCACGATCACACAATCACAATCACACAATCACGATCACTCAATCACAATCACACAATCACAAACACACAGTCGCGATCACTCGATCACGATCACACAATCACGATCACACAGTCACGATCACACAATCACAATCGCACAATCGCGATCACACAATCACGATCACACAATCACCATCACTCAATCACAATCACACAATCAAGGTCACACAATGACGATCACACAATAACCATCACACAACCACGACCATACAATCACGATCACACAATCACGCTCACGCAATCACGATCACACAATCACGACCACACAATCACGATCACACAATCACGATCACACAATCACAAACACACAGTCGCGATCACACTATCACGATCACACAATCACAGTCACACAATCACAATCACACAATCACAATCACAATCACGATCACACAGTCACGAACACACCATCACGATCACACAATCAAGGTCACACAATGACGATCACACAATCACCATCACACAATCACGATCACTCAATCACAATCACACAATCACAAACACACAGTCGCGATCACACGATCACGATCGCACGACCACGATCACACGATCACGATCACACAATCACAATCACACAATCAAGGCCACACAATGACGATCACACAATCACCATCACACAATCTCGACCTCACAATCACGATCACACAATCACGATCACACAATCACGATCACACAATCACGATCACACTATCACGATCACACAATCACCATCACACAATCACGATCACACAATCACGCTCACACAATCACGATCACACAATCACGATCACACAATCACGATCACACAACCACGATCACACAATCACGATCACACAATCACGATCACACTATCACGATCACACAATCACGGTCACACAATCACGATCACACAATCACGATCACACAATCACTATCACAAAATCACAATCACACAGTCACACAATCACAATCACAATCAGACAATCACAAACACACAATCACGATCACACAATCACGATCACACAATCACGATAACACAATCACAAACACACAGTCGCGATCACACGATCACGATCACACGATCACGATCACACGATCACGATCACACGATCACGATCACACAATCACAATCCCACAATCAAGGCCACACAATGACGATCACACAATCACCATCACACAATCTCGACCACACAATCACGATCACACAATCACGATCACACAATCACGATCACACAATCACTATCACAAAATCACAATCACACAGTCACACAATCACAATCACAATCAGACAATCACAAACACACAATCACGATCACACAATCACGATCACACAATCACGTTCACACAATCACAAACACAGAGTCGCGATCACACGATCACGATCACACAATCACGATCACACAGTCACGATCACACAATCACGATCACACAGTCACGATCACACAATCAGAATCACACAATCACAATCACACAACCACAATCACACAATCACACAGTCACAATCCCACAATCACGATCACACAATCACGACCACACAGTCATGATCACACAATCACAATCATACAATCACAATCACACAATCACAATCACACCATCAAGGTCACACAATGACGATCACACAATCACCATCACACAATCACGATCACACAATCACAATCACACAATCACGATCACACAATCACGATCACTCAATCACAATCACACAATCACAAACACACAGTCGCGATCACTCGATCACGATCACACAATCACGATCACACAGTCACGATCACACAATCACAATCGCACAATCGCGATCACACAATCACGATCACACAATCACCATCACTCAATCACAATCACACAATCAAGGTCACACAATGACGATCACACAATAACCATCACACAACCACGACCATACAATCACGATCACACAATCACGCTCACGCAATCACGATCACACAATCACGACCACACAATCACGATCACACAATCACGATCACACAATCACAAACACACAGTCGCGATCACACTATCACGATCACACAATCACAGTCACACAATCACAATCACACAATCACAATCACAATCACGATCACACAGTCACGAACACACCATCACGATCACACAATCAAGGTCACACAATGACGATCACACAATCACCATCACACAATCACGATCACTCAATCACAATCACACAATCACAAACACACAGTCGCGATCACACGATCACGATCGCACGACCACGATCACACGATCACGATCACACAATCACAATCACACAATCAAGGCCACACAATGACGATCACACAATCACCATCACACAATCTCGACCTCACAATCACGATCACACAATCACGATCACACAATCACGATCACACAATCACGATCACACTATCACGATCACACAATCACCATCACACAATCACGATCACACAATCACGCTCACACAATCACGATCACACAATCACGATCACACAATCACGATCACACAACCACGATCACACAATCACGATCACACAATCACGATCACACTATCACGATCACACAATCACGGTCACACAATCACGATCACACAATCACGATCACACAATCACTATCACAAAATCACAATCACACAGTCACACAATCACAATCACAATCAGACAATCACAAACACACAATCACGATCACACAATCACGATCACACAATCACGATAACACAATCACAAACACACAGTCGCGATCACACGATCACGATCACACGATCACGATCACACGATCACGATCACACGATCACGATCACACAATCACAATCCCACAATCAAGGCCACACAATGACGATCACACAATCACCATCACACAATCTCGACCACACAATCACGATCACACAATCACGATCAGACAATCCCGTTCACACAATAACAAACACACAGTCGCGATCACTCGATCACGATCACACAATCACGATCACACAGTCACGATCACACAATCACAATCACACAATCACGATCACACAATCACGATCACATAATCACGATCACACAATCACGATCACACAATCACCATCACACAATCACGATCACACATTCACGATCACACAATCACGATCACACAATCACCATCACACAATCACAATCACACAATCAAGGTCACGGAATGACGATCACACAATCACCATCACACAATCACGACCACACAATCACGATCACACAATCACGCTCACACAATCACGATCACACAATCACGTTCACACAATCACAAACACACAGTCGCGATCACACGATCACGATCACACAATCACGATCACACAGTCACGATCACACAATCACAATCACACAATCACGATCACACAATCACCATCACACAATCACGATCACACAATCACGATCACACAATCACGATCACACTATCACGATCACACAATCACAGTCACACAATCACAATCACACAATCACAATCACAATCACAATCACAATCACGATCACACAGTCACGATCACACAATCACGATCACACGATCACGATCACACAATCACAATCACACAATCGTTATCACACAATCACAATCACACAATCACGATCACACAATCACCATCACACAATCACCATCACACAATCACGATCACACAATCACGATCACACAATCACGATCAGACTATCACGATCACACAATCACAGTCACACAATCACAATCACACAATCACAATCACAATCACAAACACGATCACACGATCATGATCACACAATCACAATCACACAATCACGATCACACAATCACGATCACACAATCACGATCACACAATCACGATCACACAACCACGATCACACAATCGCTATCACACAATCGCTATCACACAATCACGATCACACAATCACGATCACACAATCACAATCACACAATCACAATCACACAATCAAAATCACACAATCACAATCACACAATCAAGGTCACACAATGACGATCACACAATCAGAGTCACACAATCACAATCACACAACCACAATCACACAATCACACAGCCACAATCCCACAATCACGATCACACAATCACGACCACACATTCACGGTCACAAAATCACAATCACCCAATCACAATCACACAATCACAATAACACAATCAGACAATCACACAGTCACACAATCACGATCACACAATCACGATCACACAATCACGATCACACAATCGCGATCACACAATCACGATCACACAATCACGATCACACAATCACAATCACACAATCACAATCACACAATCAAAATCACACAATCACAATCACACAATCAAGGTCACACAATGACGATCACACAATCACCATCACACAATCACGATCACACAATCACAATCACACAATCACGATCACACAATCACGATCACTCAATCACAATCACACAATCACAAACACACAGTTGCGATCACACGATCACGATCACACGATCACGATCGCACGATCACGATCACACAATCACAATCACACAATCAACGCCACACAATGACGATCACACAATCACCATCACACAATCTCGACCACACAATCACGATCACACAATCACGATCACACAATCACGTTCACACAATCACAAACACACAGTCCCGACCACACAATCACGTTCACACAATCACAAACACAGAGTCGCGATCACACGATCACGATCACACAATCACGATCACACAGTCACGATCACACAATCACGATCACACAGTCACGATCACACAATCAGAATCACACAATCACAATCACACAACCACAATCACACAATCACACAGTCACAATCCCACAATCACGATCACACAATCACGACCACACAGTCATGATCACACAATCACAATCATACAATCACAATCACACAATCACAATCACACCATCAAGGTCACACAATGACGATCACACAATCACCATCACACAATCACGATCACACAATCACAATCACACAATCACGATCACACAATCACGATCACTCAATCACAATCACACAATCACAAACACACAGTCGCGATCACTCGATCACGATCACACAATCACGATCACACAGTCACGATCACACAATCACAATCGCACAATCGCGATCACACAATCACGATCACACAATCACCATCACTCAATCACAATCACACAATCAAGGTCACACAATGACGATCACACAATAACCATCACACAACCACGACCATACAATCACGATCACACAATCACGCTCACGCAATCACGATCACACAATCACGACCACACAATCACGATCACACAATCACGATCACACAATCACAAACACACAGTCGCGATCACACTATCACGATCACACAATCACAGTCACACAATCACAATCACACAATCACAATCACAATCACGATCACACAGTCACGAACACACCATCACGATCACACAATCAAGGTCACACAATGACGATCACACAATCACCATCACACAATCACGATCACTCAATCACAATCACACAATCACAAACACACAGTCGCGATCACACGATCACGATCGCACGACCACGATCACACGATCACGATCACACAATCACAATCACACAATCAAGGCCACACAATGACGATCACACAATCACCATCACACAATCTCGACCTCACAATCACGATCACACAATCACGATCACACAATCACGATCACACAATCACGATCACACTATCACGATCACACAATCACCATCACACAATCACGATCACACAATCACGCTCACACAATCACGATCACACAATCACGATCACACAATCACGATCACACAACCACGATCACACAATCACGATCACACAATCACGATCACACTATCACGATCACACAATCACGGTCACACAATCACGATCACACAATCACGATCACACAATCACTATCACAAAATCACAATCACACAGTCACACAATCACAATCACAATCAGACAATCACAAACACACAATCACGATCACACAATCACGATCACACAATCACGATAACACAATCACAAACACACAGTCGCGATCACACGATCACGATCACACGATCACGATCACACGATCACGATCACACGATCACGATCACACAATCACAATCCCACAATCAAGGCCACACAATGACGATCACACAATCACCATCACACAATCTCGACCACACAATCACGATCACACAATCACGATCAGACAATCCCGTTCACACAATAACAAACACACAGTCGCGATCACTCGATCACGATCACACAATCACGATCACACAGTCACGATCACACAATCACAATCACACAATCACGATCACACAATCACGATCACATAATCACGATCACACAATCACGATCACACAATCACCATCACACAATCACGATCACACATTCACGATCACACAATCACGATCACACAATCACCATCACACAATCACAATCACACAATCAAGGTCACGGAATGACGATCACACAATCACCATCACACAATCACGACCACACAATCACGATCACACAATCACGCTCACACAATCACGATCACACAATCACGTTCACACAATCACAAACACACAGTCGCGATCACACGATCACGATCACACAATCACGATCACACAGTCACGATCACACAATCACAATCACACAATCACGATCACACAATCACCATCACACAATCACGATCACACAATCACGATCACACAATCACGATCACACTATCACGATCACACAATCACAGTCACACAATCACAATCACACAATCACAATCACAATCACAATCACAATCACGATCACACAGTCACGATCACACAATCACGATCACACGATCACGATCACACAATCACAATCACACAATCGTTATCACACAATCACAATCACACAATCACGATCACACAATCACCATCACACAATCACCATCACACAATCACGATCACACAATCACGATCACACAATCACGATCAGACTATCACGATCACACAATCACAGTCACACAATCACAATCACACAATCACAATCACAATCACAAACACGATCACACGATCATGATCACACAATCACAATCACACAATCACGATCACACAATCACGATCACACAATCACGATCACACAATCACGATCACACAACCACGATCACACAATCGCTATCACACAATCGCTATCACACAATCACGATCACACAATCACGATCACACAATCACGATCACAATATCACAATCACACAGTCACACAATCACAATCACAATCACAATCACAATCACAATCACGATCACAGAATCACAATCACACAGTCACACAATCACAATCACAATCACAATCGCAATCACAATCACAATCACAATCACAATCACAATCACAATCACAATCACAATCACAATCACAATCACAATCACAATCACACTCACAATCACAATCACAATCACAATCACAATCACAATCACAATCACAATCACAATCACAATCACAATCACAATCACAATCACAATCACAATCACAATCACAATCACACAATCACATCACACAATTACGATCACACAATCACGATCACACAATCACGATCACACAATCACGATCACACAATCACGATCACACAATCACGATCACACAATCACGATCACACAATCACGATCACACAATCACGATCACACAATCACGATCACACAAACACGATCACACAATCACGATCACACAATCACGATCACACAATCACAGTCACACAATCACGATCACACACTCCCAATCACACAATCACAATCGCACAATCGCAATCACACAATCACGATCACACAATCACGATCACACAATCACGATCACACAATCACGATCACACAATCACGATCACACAATCACGATCACACAATCACGATCACACTATCACGATCACACAGTCACGGTCACACAATCACGATCACACAATCACGATCACACAATCACGATCACACAATCACTATCACAAAATCACAATCACACAGACACACAATCACAATCACAATCAGACAATCACAAACACACAATCACGATCACACAATCACGACCACACAATCACGATCACACAATCACAAACACACAGTCGCGATCACACGATCACGATCACACGATCACGATCACACAATCACAATCACACAATCAAGGTCACACAATGACGATCACACCATCACCATCACACAATCACGACCACACAATCACGATCACACAATCGCGATCACACAATCACGATCACAATATCGCAATCACGCAGTCACACAATCACAATCACAATAACAATCACAATCACAATCACAATCACAATCATGATCACACAATCACAATCACACAGTCACACAATCACAATCACAATCACAATCACAATCACAATCACAATCACAATCACAATCACAATCACAATCACAATCACAATCACAATCACAATCACAATCACAATCACAATCACAATCACAATCACAATCACAATCACAATCACAATCACAATCACAATCACAATCACAATCACAATCACAATCACAATCACAATCACAATCACAATCACAATCACAATCACACAATCACACAATCACACAATCACACAATCACAATCCCACAATCACAATCACACAATCACAGTCACACAATCACAATCACACAATCACACAGTCACAATCCCACAATCACGATCACACAATCACGATCGCACAGTCACGATCACACGATCACGATCACACAATCACAATCACACAATCACAATCACACAATCACGATCACACAATCACCATCACACAATCACCATCACACAATCACGATCACACAATCAAGGTCACACAATGACGATCACACCATCACCATCACACAATCACGACCACACAATGACGATCACACAATCACCATCACACAATCACGATCACACAATCACAATCACACAATCACGATCACACAATCACGATCACACAATCACAATCACACAATCACAAACACACAGTCGCGATCACACGATCACGATCACACGATCACGATCACACAATCACAATCACACAATCAAGGTCACACAATGACGATCACACCATCACCATCACACAATCACGACCACACAATCACGATCACACAATCACGATCACACAATCACGTTCACACAATCACAAACACACAGTCGCGATCACTCGATCACGATCACACAATCACGATCACACAGTCACGATCACACAATCACAATCACACAATCACAATATCACAATCGCAATCACACAATCACAATAACACAATCAGACAATCACACAATCACACAATCACACAATCACACAATCACGATCAGACTATCACGATCACACAATCACGATCACACAATCACGATCACACTATCACGATCAGACAATCACAGTCACACAATCACAATCACACAATCACAATCACAATCACGATCCCACAGTCACGATCACACCATCACGATCACACGATCACGATCACACAATCACAATCACACAATCGTTATCACACAATCACAATCACACAATCACGAGCACACAATCACGATCACACAATCACCATCACACAATCAGAGTCACACAATCACAATCACACAACCACAATCACACAATCACACAGCCACAATCCCACAATCACGATCACACAATCACGATCACACAATCACAGTCACAGAATCACAATCACACAATCACAATCACAATCACGATCACACCGTCACAATCACACAATCAGAGTCACACAATCACAATCACACAACCACAATCACACAATCACACAGCCACAATCCCACAATCACGATCACACAATCACGACCACACATTCACGGTCACAAAATCACAATCACACAATCACAATCACACAATCACAATAACACAATCAGACAATCACACAGTCACACAATCACGATCACACAATCACGATCACACAATCACGATCACACAATCGCGATCACACAATCACGATCACACAATCACGATCACACAATCACAATCACACAATCACAATCACACAATCAAAATCACACAATCACAATCACACAATCAAGGTCACACAATGACGATCACACAATCACCATCACACAATCACGATCACACAATCACAATCACACAATCACGATCACACAATCACGATCACTCAATCACAATCACACAATCACAAACACACAGTTGCGATCACACGATCACGATCACACGATCACGATCGCACGATCACGATCACACAATCACAATCACACAATCAACGCCACACAATGACGATCACACAATCACCATCACACAATCTCGACCACACAATCACGATCACACAATCACGATCACACAATCACGTTCACACAATCACAAACACACAGTCCCGACCACTCGATCACGACCACACAATCACGTTCACACAATCACAAACACAGAGTCGCGATCACACGATCACGATCACACAATCACGATCACACAGTCACGATCACACAATCACGATCACACAGTCACGATCACACAATCAGAATCACACAATCACAATCACACAACCACAATCACACAATCACACAGTCACAATCCCACAATCACGATCACACAATCACGACCACACAGTCATGATCACACAATCACAATCATACAATCACAATCACACAATCACAATCACACCATCAAGGTCACACAATGACGATCACACAATCACCATCACACAATCACGATCACACAATCACAATCACACAATCACGATCACACAATCACGATCACTCAATCACAATCACACAATCACAAACACACAGTCGCGATCACTCGATCACGATCACACAATCACGATCACACAGTCACGATCACACAATCACAATCGCACAATCGCGATCACACAATCACGATCACACAATCACCATCACACAATCACGATCACACAATCACGATCACACAATCACGATCACACAATCACCATCACTCAATCACAATCACACAATCAAGGTCACACAATGACGATCACACAATAACCATCACACAACCACGACCATACAATCACGATCACACAATCACGCTCACGCAATCACGATCACACAATCACGACCACACAATCACGATCACACAATCACGATCACACAATCACAAACACACAGTCGCGATCACACTATCACGATCACACAATCACAGTCACACAATCACAATCACACAATCACAATCACAATCACGATCACACAGTCACGAACACACCATCACGATCACACAATCAAGGTCACACAATGACGATCACACAATCACCATCACACAATCACGATCACTCAATCACAATCACACAATCACAAACACACAGTCGCGATCACACGATCACGATCGCACGACCACGATCACACGATCACGATCACACAATCACAATCACACAATCAAGGCCACACAATGACGATCACACAATCACCATCACACAATCTCGACCACACAATCACGATCACACAATCACGATCACACAATCACGTTCACACAATCACAAACACACAGTCGCGATCACTCGATCACGATCACACAATCACGATCACACAGTCACGATCACACAATCACAATCGCACAATCACGATCACACGATCACGATCACATAATCACGATCACACTATCACGATCACACAATCACCATCACACAATCACGATCACACAATCACGATCACACAATCACGATCACACAATCACCATCACACAATCACAATCACACAATCAAGGTCACACAATGACGATCACACAATCACCATCACACAACCACGACCACACAATCACGATCACACAATCACGCTCACGCAATCACGATCACACAATCACGACCACACAATCACGATCACACAATCACGATCACACAATCACGATCACACAATCACGATCACAAAATCACAAACACACAGTCGCGATCACACTATCACGATCACACAATCACAGTCACACAATCACAATCACACAATCACAATCACAATCACGACCACACAATCACGCTCACGCAATCACGATCACACAATCACGACCACACTATCACGATCACACAATCACGATCACACAATCACAAACACACAGTCGCGATCACACTATCACGATCACACAATCACAGTCACACAATCACAATCACACAATCACAATCACAATCACGATCACACAGTCACGAACACACCATCACGATCACACAATCACGATCACACAATCACAATCACACAATCACAATCACACAATCAAAATCACACAATCACAATCACACAATCAAGGTCACACAATGACGATCACACAATCACCATCACACAATCACGATCACACAATCACAATCACACAATCACGATCACACAATCACGATCACTCAATCACAATCACACAATCACAAACACACAGTTGCGATCACACGATCACGATCACACGATCACGATCGCACGATCACGATCACACAATCACAATCACACAATCAACGCAACACAATGACGATCACACAATCACCATCACACAATCTCGACCACACAATCACGATCACACAATCACGATCACACAATCACGTTCACACAATCACAAACACACAGTCCCGACCACTCGATCACGACCACACAATCACGTTCACACAATCACAAACACAGAGTCGCGATCACACGATCACGATCACACAATCACGATCACACAGTCACGATCACACAATCACGATCACACAGTCACGATCACACAATCAGAATCACACAATCACAATCACACAACCACAATCACACAATCACACAGTCACAATCCCACAATCACGATCACACAATCACGACCACACAGTCATGATCACACAATCACAATCATACAATCACAATCACACAATCACAATCACACCATCAAGGTCACACAATGACGATCACACAATCACCATCACACAATCACGATCACACAATCACAATCACACAATCACGATCACACAATCACGATCACTCAATCACAATCACACAATCACAAACACACAGTCGCGATCACTCGATCACGATCACACAATCACGATCACACAGTCACGATCACACAATCACAATCGCACAATCGCGATCACACAATCACGATCACACAATCACCATCACACAATCACGATCACACAATCACGATCACACAATCACGATCACACAATCACCATCACTCAATCACAATCACACAATCAAGGTCACACAATGACGATCACACAATAACCATCACACAACCACGACCATACAATCACGATCACACAATCACGCTCACGCAATCACGATCACACAATCACGACCACACAATCACGATCACACAATCACGATCACACAATCACAAACACACAGTCGCGATCACACTATCACGATCACACAATCACAGTCACACAATCACAATCACACAATCACAATCACAATCACGATCACACAGTCATGAACACACCATCACTATCACACAATCAAGGTCACACAATGACGATCACACAATCACCATCACACAATCACGATCACTCAATCACAATCACACAATCACAAACACACAGTCGCGATCACACGATCACGATCGCACGACCACGATCACACGATCACGATCACACAATCACAATCACACAATCAAGGCCACACAATGACGATCACACAATCACCATCACACAATCTCGACCACACAATCACGATCACACAATCACGATCACACAATCACGTTCACACAATCACAAACACACAGTCGCGATCACTCGATCACGATCACACAATCACGATCACACAGTCACGATCACACAATCACAATCGCACAATCACGATCACACGATCACGATCACACAATCACGATCACACAATCACGATCACACTATCACGATCACATAATCACGGTCACACAATCACGATCACACAATCACGATCACACAATCACGATCACACAATCACTATCACAAAATCACAATCACACAGTCACACAATCACAATCACAATCAGACAATCACAAACACACAATCACGATCACACAATCACGATCACACAATCACGATCACTCAATCACAAACACACAGTCGCGATCACACGATCACGATCACACGATCACGATCACACAATCACAATCCCACAATCAAGGCCACACAATGACGATCACACAATCACCATCACACAATCTCGACCACACAATCACGATCACACAATCACGATCACACAATCACGTTCACACAATACCAAACACACAGTCGCGATCACTCGATCACGATCACACAATCACGATCACACAGTCACGATCACACAATCACAATCACACAATCACGATCACACAATCACGACCACATAATCACGTTCACACAATCACAAACACACAGTCGCGATCACACGATCACGATCACACAATCACGATCACACAGTCACGATCACACAATCACAATCACACAATCACGATCACACAATCACCATCACACAATCACGATCGCACAATCACGATCACACAATCACGATCACACTATCACGATCACACAATCACAGTCACACAGTCACAATCACACAATCACAATCACAATCACGATCACACAGTCACGATCACACAATCACGATCACACGATCACGATCACACAATCACGATCACACAATCACAATCACACAATCGTTATCACACAATCACGATCACACAATCACCATCACACAATCAAGGCCACACAATGACGATCACACAATCACCATCACACAATCACAATCACACAATCACAATCACACAATCACAATCACACAATCACACAATCACAATCACACAATCACAATCACACAATCACAATCACACAATCACAATCACACAATCACAATCACTCAATCACAATCACACAATCACCATCACACAATCACAATCACACAATCACAATCACACAATCACAATCACACAATCACAATCACACAATCACAATCACACAATCACAATCACACAATCACAATCACACAATCACAATCACACAATCACAATCACACAATCACAATCACACAATCACAATCACACAATCACAATCACACAATCACAATCACACAATCACAATCACACAATCACAATCACACAATCACAATCACACAATCACAATCACACAATCACAATCACACAATCACAATCACACAATCACAATCACACAATCACAATCACACAATCACAATCACACAATCACAATCACACAATCACAATCACACAATCACAATCACACAATCACAATCACACAATCACAATCACACAATCACAATCACACAATCACAATCACACAATCACAATCACACAATCACAATCACACAATCACAATCACACAATCACAATCACACAATCACAATCACACAATCACAATCACACAATCACAATCACACAATCACAATCACACAATCACAATCACACAATCACAATCACACAATCACAATCACACAATCACAATCACACAATCACAATCACACAATCACAATCACACAATCACAATCACACAATCACAATCACACAATCACAATCACACAATCACAATCACACAATCACAATCACACAATCACAATCACACAATCACAATCACACAATCACAATCACACAATCACAATCACACAATCACAATCACACAATCACAATCACACAATCACAATCACACAATCACAATCACACAATCACCATCACACAATCACGATCGCACAATCACGATCACACAATCACGATCACACTATCACGATCACACAATCACAGTCACACAGTCACAATCACACAATCACAATCACAATCACGATCACACAGTCACGATCACACAATCACGATCACACGATCACGATCACACAATCACGATCACACAATCACAATCACACAATCGTTATCACACAATCACGATCACACAATCACCATCACACAATCAAGGCCACACAATGACGATCACACAATCACCATCACACAATCACAATCACACAATCACAATCACACAATCACAATCACACAATCACAATCACACAATCACAATCACACAATCACAATCACACAATCACAATCACACAATCACAATCACACAATCACAATCACACAATCACAATCACACAATCACAATCACACAATCACAATCACTCAATCACAATCACACAATCACCATCACACAATCACAATCACACAATCACAATCACACAATCACAATCACACAATCACAATCACACAATCACAATCACACAATCACAATCACACAATCACAATCACACAATCACAATCACACAATCACAATCACACAATCACAATCACACAATCACAATCACACAATCACAATCACACAATCACAATCACACAATCACAATCACACAATCACAGTCACACAATCACAGTCACACAATCACAATCACACAATCACAATCACACAATCACAATCACACAATCACAATCACACAATCACAATCACACAATCACAATCACACAATCACAATCACACAATCACAATCACACAATCACAATCACACAATCACAATCACACAATCACAATCACACAATCACAATCACACAATCACAATCACACAATCACAATCACACAATCACAATCACACAATCACAATCACACAATCACAATCACACAATCACAATCACACAATCACAATCACACAATCACAATCACACAATCACAATCACACAATCACAATCACACAATCACAATCACACAATCACAATCACACAATCACAATCACACAATCACAATCACACAATCACAATCACACAATCACAATCACACAATCACAATCACACAATCACAATCACACAATCACAATCACACAATCACAATCACACAATCACAATCACACAATCACAATCACACAATCACAATCACACAATCACAATCACACAATCACAATCACACAATCACAATCACACAATCACAATCACACAATCACAATCACACAATCACAATCACACAATCACAATCACACAATCACAATCACACAATCACAATCACACAATCACAATCACACAATCACAATCACACAATCACAATCACACAATCACAATCACACAATCACAATCACACAATCACAATCACACAATCACAATCACACAATCACAATCACACAATCACAATCACACAATCACAATCACGATCTCGATCACACAATCACAATCACACAAT
The DNA here is from genome assembly GCF_050947335.1 of Megachile rotundata. Taxonomy (NCBI): domain Eukaryota; kingdom Metazoa; phylum Arthropoda; class Insecta; order Hymenoptera; family Megachilidae; genus Megachile; species Megachile rotundata. Next base: position 2,841,792 of record NC_134993.1, read on the forward strand.
CACACAATCACAATCCCACAATCACAATCACACAATCACAGTCACACAATCACAATCACACAATCACAATCACACAATCACAATCACACAATCACAGTCACACAATCACAGTCACACAATCACAATCACACAATCACAATTACACAGACACTATCACAAAATCACGATAACACAATCACGATCACACAATCACTATCACACAATCATACAATCACACAATCACACAGTCACAATCACACAATCACGATCACACAATCACAATCACACAATCACAATCACACAATCACGATCACACAATCACAATCACGCAGTCACACTATCACAATCACAATCACAATTACAATCACAATCACACAATCACACAATCACAATCCCACAATCACAATCCCACAATCACAATCACACAATCACAGTCACACAATCACAATCACACAATCACACAGTCACAATCCCACAATCACGATCATACAATCACGATCGCACAGTCACGATCACACAATCACAATCACACAATCACAATCACACAATCACAGTCACACAATCACAGTCACACAATCACAACCACACAATCACAATTACACAAACACGATCACACAATCACGATCACACAATCACGATCACACAATCACTATCACACAATCACACAATCACACAGTCACAATCCCACAATCACGATCAAACAATCACGATCGCACAGTCACGATCACACGATCACGATCACACAATCACAATCACACAATCACAATCACACAATCACGATCACACAATCACCATCACACACTCACCATCACACAATCACGATCACACAATCACGATCACACAATCACGGTCACACTATCACGATCACACAATCACAGTCACACAATCACAATCACACAATCGCAATCACAATCACGATCACACAGTCACGATCACACGATCACGATCACACGATCACGATCACACAATCACGATCACACAATCACGATCACACAATCGCTATCACACAATCGCTATCACACAATCACAATCACACAATCACGACCACAGAATCACCATCACACAATCACCATCACACAATCATCATCACACAATCACAATCACACAATCACGATCACACAATCACGATCACACAATCACGATCACACAATCACGATCACACAACCACGATCACACAATCGCTATCACACAATCGCTATCACACAATCATGATCACACAATCACGATCACACAATCACGATCACAATATCACAATCACGCAGTCACACAATCACAATCACAATCACAATCACAATCACGATCACAGAATCACAATCACACAGTCACACAATCACAATCACAATCACAATCGCAATCACAATCACAATCACAATTACAATCACAATCACAATCACAATCACAATCACAATCACACTCACAATCACAATCACAATCGCAATCACAATCACAATCACAATCACAATCACAATCACAATCACAATCGCAATCACAATCACAATCACAATCACAATCACAATCACAATCACAATCACAATCACACAATCACATCACACAATCACGATCACACAATCACGATCACACAATCACGATCACACAATCACGATCACACAATCACGATCACACAATCACGATCACACAATCACGATCACACAATCACGATCACACAATCACGATCACACAATCACGATCACACAAACACGATCACACAATCACGATCACACAATCACGATCACACAATCACAGTCACACAATCACGATCACACACACCCAATCACACAATCACAATCACACAATCACAATCACGCAATCACGATCACACAATCACGATCACACAATCACGATCACACAATCACGAACACACAATCACGATCACACTATCACGATCACACAATCACGGTCACACAATCACGATCACACAATCACGATCACACAATCACTATCACAAAATCACAATCACACAGACACACAATCACAATCACAATCAGACAATCACAAACACACAATCACGATCACACAATCACGATCACACAATCACAAACACACAGTCGCGATCACACGATCACGATCACACAATCACAATCACACAATCAAGGTCACACAATGACGATCACACCATCACCATCACACAATCACGACCACACAATTACGATCACACAATCGCGATCACACAATCACGATCACAATGTCGCAATCACACAGTCACACAATCACAATCACAATAACAATCACAATCACAATCAGAATCACAATCATGATCACACAATCACAATCACACAGTCACACAATCACAATCACAATCACAATCACAATAACAATCACAATCACAATCACAATCACAATCACAATCACAATCACAATCACAATCACAATCACAATCACAATCACAATCACAATCACAATCACGATCACACAATCACAATCACAATCACGATCACACAATCACGATCACACAATCACGATCACACAATCACGATCACAATCACAATCACAATCACAATCACAATCACAATCACAATCACAATCACAATCACACAATCACAATCCCACAATCACAATCACACAATCACAGTCACACAATCACAATCACACAATCACACAGTCACAATCCCACAATCACGATCACACAATCACGATCGCACAGTCACAATCACACAATCACGATCACACAATCACCATCACACAATCACCATCACACAATCACGATCACACAATCAAGGTCAGACAATGACGATCACACAATCACCATCACACAATCACGATCACACAATCACAATCACACAATCACGATCACACAATCACAATCACACAATCACAATCACACAATCACAAACAGACAGTCGCGATCACACGATCACGATCACACGATCACGATCACACAATCACAATCACACAATCAAGGTCACACAATGACGATCACACCATCACCATCACACAATCACGACCACACAATCACGATCACACAATCACGATCACACAATCACGTTCACACAATCACAAACACACAGTCGCGATCACTCGATCACGATCACACAATCACGATCACACAGTCACGATCACACAATCACAATCACACAATCACAATCCCACAATCACACAATCACACAGTCACAATCCCACAATGACGATCACACAATCACGATCACACAATCACAATCACACAATCACAATCACACAATCACACTGTCACAATCCCACAATCACGATCACATAATCACGATCACACAGTCACGATCACACGATCGCGATCACACAATAACAATCACACAATCACAATCACACAATCACGAGCACACAATGACGATCACACAATCACCATCACACAATCACGATCACACAATCGCGATCACACAATCACGATCACACTATCACGATCACACAATCACAGTCACAGAATCACAATCACACAATCACAATCACAATCACGATCACACAGTCACAATCACACAATCAGAGTCACACAATCACAATCACACAACCACAATCACACAACCACACAGCCACAATCCCACCATCACGATCACACAATCACGACCACACATTGACGGTCACAAAATCACAATCACACAATCACAATCACACAATCAAAATCACACAATCACAATCACACAATCAAGGTCACAAAATGACGATCACACAATCACCATCACACAATCACGATCACACAATCACAATCACACAATCACGATCACACAATCACGATCACTCAATCACAATCACACAATCACAAACACACAGTTGCGATCACACGATCACGATCACACGATCACGATCACACGATCACGATCACACGATCACGATCACACAATCACAATCACACAATCAACGCCACACAATGACGATCACACAATCACCATCACACAATCTCGACCACACAATCACGATCACACAATCACGATCACACAATCACGTTCACACAATCACAAACACACAGTCCCGACCACTCGATCACGATCACACAATCACGATCACACAGTCACGATCACACAATCACAATCACACAATCAAAATATCACAATCGCAATCACACAATCACAATAACACAATCAGACAATCACACAATCACACAATCACACAATCACACAATCACGATCACACAATCATGATCACACAATCACGATCACACAACCACGATCACACAATCACGATCACACAATCACGATCACACAATCACCATCACACAATCACCATCACACAATCACAATCACACAATCAAGGTCACACAATGACGATCACACAATCACCATCACACAATCACGACCACTCAATCACGATCACACAATCACGTTCACACAATCACAAACACACAGTCCCGACCACTCGATCACGATCACACAATCACGATCACACAGTCACGATCACACAATCACAATCACACAATCACAATATCACAATCGCAATCACACAATCACACAGTCACAATCCCACAATCACGATCACACAATCACGACCACACAGTCATGATCACACAATCACAATCATACAATCACAATCACACAATCACATTAACACAATCAAAATCACACAATCACAATCACACCATCAAGGTCACACAATGACGATCACACAATCACCATCACACAATCACGATCACACAATCACAATCACACAATCACGATCACACAATCACGATCACTCAATCACAATCACACAATTACAAACACACAGTCGCGATCACACGATCACGATCACACGACCACGATCACACGATCACGATCACACAATCACAATCACACAATCAAGGCCACACAATGACGATCACACAATCACCATCACACAATCTCGACCACACAATCACGATCACACAATCACGATCACACAATCACGTTCACACAATCACAAACACATAGTCGCGATCACTCGATCACGATCACACAATCACGATCACACAGTCACGATCACACAATCACAATCGCACAATCACGATCACACAATCACGATCACACAATCACGATCACACAATCACGATCACACAATCACCATCACACAATCACGATCACACAATCACGATCACACAATCACGATCACACAATCACCATCACACAATCACAATCACACAATCAAGGCCACACAATGACGATCACACAATAACCATCACACAACCACGACCACACAATCACGATCACACAATCACGCTCACGCAATCACGATCACACAATCACGACCACACAATCACGATCACACAATCACGATCACACAATCACAAACACACAGTCGCGATCACACTATCACGATCCCACAATCACAGTCACACAATCACAATCACACAATCACAATCACAATCACGATCACACAGTCACGAACACACCATCACGATCACACAATGAAGGTCACACAATGACGATCACACAATCACCATCACACAAACACGATCACTCAATCACAATCACACAATCACAAACACACAGTCGCGATCACACGATCACGATCGCACGACCACGATCACACGATCACGATCACACAATCACAATCACACAATCAAGGCCACACAATGACGATCACACAATCACCATCACACAATCTCGACCACACAATCACGATCACACAATCACGATCACACAATCACGTTCACACAATCACAAACACACAGTCGCGATCACTCGATCACGATCACACAATCACGATCCCACAATCACGATCACACAATCACGATCACACAATCACCATCACACAATCACCATCACACAATCACAATCACACAATCAAGGTCACACAATGACGATCACACAATCACCATCATACAATCACGACCAGACAATCACGATCACACAATCACAAACACACAGTCGCGATCACACAATCACAATCCCACAATCGCGATCACACGATCACGATCACACTATCACGATCACACAATCACGATCACACAATCACTATCACACAATCACGATCACACAGTCACCATCACACAATCACCATCACACAATCGCGATCACACTATCACGATCACACAATCACGATCACACAATCACTATCACACAATCACGATCACACAATCACCATCACACAATGACAATCACACAATCAAGGTCACACAATGACGATCACACAATCACCATCACACAACCACGACCACACAATCACGATCACACAATCACGCTCACGCAATCGCGATCACACAATCACGACCACACAATCACGACCACACAATCCACGATCACACAATCACGATCACACAATCACAAACACACAGTCGCGATCACACTATCACGATCACACAATCACAGTCACACAATCACAATCACACAATCACAATCACAATCACAATCACGATCACACAATCACGCACACGCAATCACGATCACACAATCACGACCACACAATCACGATCACACAATCACGATCACACAATCACGATCACACAATCACAAACACACAGTCGCGATCACACTATCACGATCACACAATCACAGTCACACAATCACAATCACACAATCACAATCACAATCACGATCACACAGTCACGAACACACCATCACGATCACACAATCAAGGTCACACAATGACGATCACACAATCACCATCACACAATCACGATCACTCAATCACAATCACACAATCACAAACACACAGTCGCGATCACACGATCACGATCGCACGACCACGATCACACGATCACGATCACACAATCACAATCACACAATCAAGGCCACACAATGACGATCACACAATCACCATCACACAATCTCGACCACACAATCACGATCACACAATCACGATCACACAATCACGTTCACACAATCACAAACACACAGTCGCGATCACTCGATCACGATCACACAATCACGATCACACAGTCACGATCACACAATCACAATCGCACAATCACGATCACACAATCACGATCACACAATCACGATCACACAATCACGATCACACAATCACCATCACACAATCACGATCACACAATCACGATCACACAATCACGATCACACAATCACCATCACACAATCACAATCACACAATCAAGGTCACACAATGACGATCACACAATCACGATCACACAATCACAAACACACAGTCGCGATCACGCTATCACGATCACACAATCACAGTCACACAATCACAATCACACAATCACAATCACAATCACGATCACACAGTCACGAACACACCATCACGATCACACAATCAAGGTCACACAATGACGATCACACAATCACCATCACACAATCACGATCAGAAAATCACAATCACACAATCACGATCACACAATCACGATCACACAATCACGTTCACACAATCACAAACACAGAGTCGCGATCACACGATCACGATCACACAACCACGATCACACAGTCACGATCACACAATCACGATCACACAGTCACGATTACACAATCAGAGTCACACAATCACAATCACACAACCCCAATCACACAATCACACAGTCACAATCCCACAATCACGACCACACAGTCACGATCACACAATCATAATCATACAATCACAATCACACAATCACATTAACACAATCAGACAATCACACAGTCACACAATCACGATCACACAATCACGATCACACAATCACAATCACACAATCACAATCACACAATCACAATCACACAATCAAAATCACACAATCACAATCACACAATCAAGGTCACACAATGGCGATCACACAATCACCATCACACAATCTCGACCACACAATCACGATCACACAATCACCATCACACAATCACGTTCACACAATCACAGTCACACAATCACAATCACACAATCACAATCACAATCACGATCACACAGTCACGATCACACCATCACGATCACACGATCACCATCACACAATCACGATCACACAATCACAATCACACAATGACGATCACACCATCACCATCACACAATCACGACCACACAATCACGATCACACAATCGCGATCACACAATTACAATCACACAATCACAATGTCACAATCGCAATCACACAATCACAATAACACAATCAGACAATCACACAATCACACAATCACACAATCACGATCACACAATCATGATCACACAATCACGATCACACAATCACGATCACACAATCACGATCACACAGTCACGAACACACCATCACGATCACACAATCAAGGTCACACAATGACGATCACACAATCACCATCACACAATCACGATCACTCAATCACAATCACACAATCACAAACACACAGTCGCGATCACACGATCACGATCGCACGACCACGATCACACGATCACGATCACACAATCACAATCACACAATCAAGGCCACACAATGACGATCACACAATCACCATCACACAATCTCGACCACACAATCACGATCACACAATCACGATCACACAATCACGTTCACACAATCACAAACACACAGTCGCGATCACTCGATCACGATCACACAATCACGATCACACAGTCACGATCACACAATCACAATCGCACAATCACGATCACACAATCACGATCACACAATCACGATCACACAATCACGATCACACAATCACCATCACACAATCACGATCACACAATCACGATCACACAATCACGATCACACAATCACCATCACACAATCACAATCACACAATCAAGGTCACACAATGACGATCACACAATCACGATCACACAATCACAAACACACAGTCGCGATCACGCTATCACGATCACACAATCACAGTCACACAATCACAATCACACAATCACAATCACAATCACGATCACACAGTCACGAACACACCATCACGATCACACAATCAAGGTCACACAATGACGATCACACAATCACCATCACACAATCACGATCAGAAAATCACAATCACACAATCACGATCACACAATCACGATCACACAATCACGTTCACACAATGACAAACACAGAGTCGCGATCACACGATCACGATCACACAACCACGATCACACAGTCACGATCACACAATCACGATCACACAGTCACGATTACACAATCAGAGTCACACAATCACAATCACACAACCCCAATCACACAATCACACAGTCACAATCCCACAATCACGACCACACAGTCACGATCACACAATCATAATCATACAATCACAATCACACAATCACATTAACACAATCAGACAATCACACAGTCACACAATCACGATCACACAATCACGATCACACAATCACAATCACACAATCACAATCACACAATCACAATCACACAATCAAAATCACACAATCACAATCACACAATCAAGGTCACACAATGGCGATCACACAATCACCATCACACAATCTCGACCACACAATCACGATCACACAATCACCATCACACAATCACGTTCACACAATCACAGTCACACAATCACAATCACACAATCACAATCACAATCACGATCACACAGTCACGATCACACCATCACGATCACACGATCACCATCACACAATCACGATCACACAATCACAATCACACAATGACGATCACACCATCACCATCACACAATCACGACCACACAATCACGATCACACAATCGCGATCACACAATTACAATCACACAATCACAATGTCACAATCGCAATCACACAATCACAATAACACAATCAGACAATCACACAATCACACAATCACACAATCACGATCACACAATCATGATCACACAATCACGATCACACAATCACGATCACACAATCACGATCACACAATCACGATCACACAATCACCATCACACAATCACAATCACACAATCAAGGTCACACAATGACGATCACACAATCACCATCACACAATCACGATCACACAATCACGATCACACAATTACGATCACACAATCACGATCACACAATCACGTTCACACAATCACAAACACACAATCACAATCACACAATCACAATCACACAATCACAATCACACAATCACAATCACAATCACAATCACAATCACACAATCAAGGTCACACAATGACGATCACACAATCACCAGCATACAATCACGACCAGACAATCACGATCACACAATCACGTTCACACAATCACAAACACACAGTCGCGATCACACAATCACAATCCCACAATCGCGATCACACGATCACGATCACACAATCACGATCACACAATCACGATCACACAATCACGATCACACAATCACGATCACACAATCACTATCACACAATCACTATCACACAATCACGATCACACAATCACGATCACACAATCACGCAGTCACACTATCACAATCACAATCACAATCACAATCACAATCACAATCACAATCACAATCACAATCACAATCACAATCACAATCACAATCACAATCACAATCACAATCACAATCACAATCACAATCACAATCACAATCACACAATCACACAATCACAATCCCACAATCACAATCACACAATCACAGTCACACAATCACAATCACACAATCACGCAATCACAATCCCACAATCACGATCACACAACCACGATCGCACAGTCATGATCACACGATCACGATCACACAATAACAATCACACAATCACAATCACACAATCACAATCACACAATCACGATCACACAATCACCATCACACAATCACCATTACACAATCACGATCACACAATCACGATCGCACAATCACCATCACACAATCACCATCACACAATCACGATCACACAATCACGATCACACAATCACGATCAGACTATCACGATCACACAATCACAGTCACACAATCACAATCACACAATCACAATCACAATCACGATCACACAGTCACGACCACACGATCACGATCACACGATCATGATCACACAATCACAATCACACAATCACGATCACACAATCACGATCACACAATCACGATCACACAATCACGATCACACAACCACGATCACACAATCGCTATCACACAATCGCTATCACACAATCATGATCACACAATCACGATCACACAATCACGATCACAATATCACAATCACACAGTCACACAATCACACAATCACAATCACAATCACAATCACGATCACAGAATCACAATCACACAGTCACACAATCACAATCACAATCACAATCGCAATCACAATCACAATCACAATCACAATCACAATCACAATCACAATCACAATCACAATCACAATCACAATCACAATCACACTCACAATCACAATCACAATCACAATCACAATCACAATCACAATCACAATCACAATCACAATCACAATCACAATCACAATCACAATCACAATCACAATCACAATCACACAATCACATCACACAATCACGATCACACAATCACGATCACACAATCACGATCACACAATCACGATCACACAATCACGATCACACAATCACGATCACACAATCACGATCACACAAACACGATCACACAATCACGATCACACAATCACGATCACACAATCACAGTCACACAATCACGATCACACACACCCAATCACACAATCACAATCACACAATCACAATCACACAATCACAATCACACAATCACAATCACACAATCACAATCACACAATCACAATCACACAATCACAATCACAATCACGATCACACAGTCACGAACACACCATCACGATCACACAATCAAGGTCACACAATGACGATCACACAATCACGATCACACAATCACGATCAGACAATCACAATCAGACAATCACAAACACACAGTCGCGATCACACGATCACGATCACACGATCACGATCACACAATCACAATCATACAATCAAGGTCACACAATGACGATCACACCATCGCCATCACACAATCACGACCACACAATCACGATCACACAATCACGATCACACAATCACGTTCACACAATCACAAACACACAGTCGCGATCACTCGATCACGATCACACGATCACGATCACACAATCACAATCACACAATCAAGGTCACACAATGACGATCACACCATCACCATCACACAATCACGACCACACAATCACGATCACACAATCACAATCACACAATCACAATATCACAATCGCAATCACACAATCACAATATCACAATCAGACAATCACACAATCACACAATCACACAATCACGCTCACACTATCACGATCACACAATCACGATCACACAATCACGATCACACAATCACGATCACACAATCACGATCACACAATCACGATCACACAATCACGATCACACAATCACCATCACACAATCACCATCACACAATCACAATCACACAATCAAGGTCACACAATGACGATCACACAATCACCATCACACAATCACGACCACTCAATCACGATCACACAATCACGATCACGCAATCACGATCACACAATCACGTTCGCACAATCACAAACACAGAGTCGCGATCACACGATCACGATCACACAACAACGATCACACAGTCACGATCACACAATCACGACCACACAGTCACGATCACACAATCAGAGTCACACAATCACAATCACACAACCACAATCACACATTCACACAGTCACAATCCCACAATCACGACCACACAGTCACGATCACACAATCACAATCATACAATCACAATCACACAATCACATTAACACAATCAGACAATCACACAGTCACACAATCACGATCACACAATCACGATCACACAATCACGATCACACAATCACGATCACACAATCACGATCACACAATCACGATCACACAATCACAATCACACAATCACAATCACACAATCACAATCACACAATCAAAATCACACAATCACAATCACACAATCAAGGTCACACAATGACGATCACACAATCACCATCACACAATCTCGACCACACAATCACGATCACACAATCACGATCACACAATCACGTTCACACAATCACAGTCACACAATCACAATCACACAATCACAATCACGATCACACAGTCACGATCACACCATGATGATCACACGATCACCATCACACAATCACGATCACACAATCACAATCACACAATGACGATCACACCATCACCATCACACAATCACGACCACACAATCACGATCACACAATCACGATCACACAATCACGTTCACACAATCACAAACACACAGTCGCGATCACTCGATCACGATCACACAATCACGATCACACAGTCACGATCACACAATCACAATCACACAATCACAATGTCACAATCGCAATCACACAATCACAATAACACAATCAGACAATCACACAATCACACAATCACACAATCACGATCACACAATCATGATCACACAATCACGATCACACAATCACGATCACACAATCACGATCACGCAATCACGATCACACAATCACCATCACACAATCACAATCACACAATCAAGGTCACACAATGACGATCACACAATCACCATCACACAATCACGATCACACAATCACGATCACACAATCACGATCACACAATCACGATCACACAATCACGTTCACACAATCACAAACACACAGTCGCGATCACACGATCACGATCACACAATCACGATCACACAGTCACGATCACACAATCACGATCACACAATCACGATCACACAATCACCATCACACAATCACGATCACACAATCACGATCACACAATCACGATCACACAATCACAGTCACACAATCACAATCACACAATCACAACCACAATCACGATCACACAGTCACGATCACACCATCACGATCACACGATCACGATCACACAATCACAATCACACAATCGTTATCACACAATCACGATCACACAATCACCATCCCACAATCACAATCACACAATCACTATCACACAATCACGATCACACAATCACGATCACACAATCACAATCACACAATCACAATCACACTGTCACAATCACACAATCACAATCATACAATCACAATCACACAATCACAATCTCACAATCACAATCACACTATCACAATCACACAATCACAATCACACAATCACAATCACACAATCACAATCACACAATCACAATCACACAATCACAATCACACAATCACAATCACACAATCACAATCACACAATCACAATCACAATCACAATCCCACAATCACGATCACACAATCACGATCACACAATCACCGTCACACAATGACAATCACACAATCAAGGTCACACAATGACGATCACACAATCACCAGCATACAATCACGACCAGACAATCACGATCACACAATCACGTTCACACAATCACAAACCCACAATCGCGATCACACGATCACGATCACACAATCACGATCCCACAATCACGATCACACAATCACGATCACACAATCACCATCACACAATCACCATCACACAATCACAATCACACAATCAAGGTCACACAATGACGATCACACAATCACCATCATACAATCACGACCAGACAATCACGATCACACAATCACGTTCACACAATCACAAACACACAGTCGCGATCACACAATCACAATCCCACAATCGCGATCACACGATCACGATCACACTATCACGATCACACAATCACGATCACACAATCACTATCACACAATCACGATCACACAGTCACCATCACACAATCACCATCACACAATCACGATCACACTATCACGATCACACAATCACGATCACCCAATCACTATCACACAATCACAATCACACAATCACAATCACACAGTCACACAATCACAATCACAATCAGACAATCACATACACACAATCACGATCACACAATCACGATCACACAATCACGATCACACAATTACGATCACACAATCACAATCACGCAGTCACACTATCACAATCACAATCACAATCACAATCACAATCACAATCACAATCACAATCACAATCACACAATCACACAATCACAATCCCACAATCACAATCACACAATCACAGTCACACAATCACAATCACACAATCACACAGTCATAATCCCACAATCACGATCACACAATCACGATCGCACAGTCACGATCACACGATCACGATCACACAATCACAATCACACAATCACGATCACACAGTCACCATCACACAATCACCATCACACAATCACGATCACACAATCAAGGTCACACAATGACGATCACACAATCACCATCACACAATCACGATCACACAATCACAATCACACAATCACGATCACACAATCACAATCACACAATCAAGGTCACACAATGACGATCACACCATCACCATCACACAATCAGGACCACACAATCACGATCACACAATCACAAACACACAGTCGCGATCACTCGATCACGATCACACAATCACGATCACACAGTCACTATCACACAATCACAATCACACAATCACAATATCACAATCGCAATCACACAATTACAATATCACAATCAGACAATCACACAATCACACAATCACACAATCACCATCACACAATCACCATCACACAATCACAATCACACAATCAAGGTCACACAATGACGATCACACAATCACCATCACACAATCACGACCACTCAATCACGATCACACAATCACGATCACACAATCACGATCACACAATCACGTTCAAACAATCACAAACACAGAGTCGCGATCACACGATCACGATCACACAACCACGATCACACAGTCACGATCACACAATCACGATCACACAGTCACGATCACACAATCAGAGACACACAATCACAATCACACAACCACAATCACACAATCACACAGTCACAATCCCACAATCACGACCACACAGTCACGATCACACACATCACAATCATACAATCACAATCACACAATCACATTAACACAATCAGACAATCACACAGTCACACAATCACGATCACACAATCACGATCACACAATCACGATCGCACAATCACGATCACACAATCACGATCACACAATCACGATCACACAATCACAATCACACAATCACAATCACACAATCACAATCACACAATCAAAATCACACAATCACAATCACACAATCAAGGTCACACAATGACGATCACGCATTCACCATCACACAATCTCGACCACACAATCACGATCACACAATCACGTTCACACAATCACAAACACACAGTCGCGATCACTCGATCACGATCACACAATCACGATCACACAATCACGATCACTCAATCACAATCACACAATCACAAACACACAGTCGCGATCACACGATCACGATCACACGATCACGATCACACAATCACAATCACACAATCGTTATCACAAAATCACGATCACACAATCACGATCACACAATCACAATCACACAATCACAATCACACAATCAAGGTCACACAATGACGATCACACAATCACCATCACACAATCACGATCACACAATCACAATCACACAATCACGATCACACAATCACGATCACACAATCACGATCACACAAACACGATCACACGATCACAATCACACAATCACAAACACACAGTCGCGATCACACGATCACGATCACACGATCACGATCACACGATCGCGATCACACGATCACGATCACACGATCACGATCACACGATCACGATCACACAATCACAATCACACAATCAAGGTCACACAATGACGATCACACCATCACCATCACACAATCACGACCACACAATCACGATCACACAATCACGATCACACAATCACGTTCACACAATCACAAACTCACAGTCGCGATCACTCGATCACGATCACACAATCACGATCACACAGTCACTATCACACAATCACAATCACACAATCACAATATAACAATCGCAATCACACAATCACAATAACACAATCAGACAATCACACAATCACACAATCACACAATCACGATCACACAATCATGATCACACAATCACGATCACACAATCACGATCACACAATCACGATCACACAATCACGATCACACAATCACGATCACACAATCACAATCACACAATCACGATCACACAATCACGATCACACAATCACAAACACGCAGTCGCGATCACACGATCACGATCACACAATCACGATCACACAGTCACGATCACACAATCACAATCACACAATCACGATCACACAATCACAATCACAATCACGATCACACAGTCACGATCACACCATCACGATCACACGATCACCATCACACAATCACGATCACACAATCACAATCACACAATGACGATCACACCATCACCATCACACAATCACGACCACACAATCACGATCACACAATCACGATCACACAATCACGTTCACACAATCACAAACACACAGTCGCGATCACTCGATCACGATCACACAATCACGATCACACAGTCACGATCACACAATCACAATCACACAATCACACAATCACAATGTCACAATCACACAATCACAATAACACAATCAGACAATCACACAATCACACAATCACACAATCACGATCACACAATCATGATCACACAATCACGATCACACAATCACGATCACACAATCACGATCACACAATCACGATCACACAATCACCATCACACAATCACGATCACTCAATCACAATCACACAATCACGATCACTCAATCACAAACACACAGTCACAAACACACAGTCGCGATCACACGATCACGATCACACGATCACGATCACACGATCACGATCACACAATCACAATCACACAATCAACGCCACACAATGACGATCACACAATTACCATCACACAATCTCGACCACACAATCACGATCACACAATCACGATCACACAATCACGTTCACACAATCCCAAACACACAGTCCCGACCACTCGATCACGATCACACAATCACGATCACACAGTCACGGTCACACAATCACAATCACACAATCACAATATCACAATCGCAATCACACAATCACAATAACACAATCAGACAATCACACAATCACACAATCACACAATCACACAATCACACAATCACGATCACACAATCACGATCACACAATCACGTTCACACAATCAACGCCACACAATGACGATCACACAATCACCATCACACAATCTCGACCACACAATCACGATCACACAATCACGATCACACAATCACGTTCACACAATCACAAACACACAGTCCCGATCACTCGATCACGATCTCACAATCACGATCACAGAATCACGATCACACAATCACAATCACACAATCACAATCACACAGTCAAAATCACACAATCACAATCACACAATCAAGGTCACACAATGACGATCACACAATCACCATCACACAATCACGGTCACACAATCACGATCACACAATCACGATCACTCAATCACAATCACAATCACACAATCACAAACACACAGTCGCGATCACACGATCACGATCACACGATCACGATCACACGATCACGATCACACGATCACGATCACACGATCACGATCACACGATCACGATCACACGATCACGATCACACGATCACGATCACACGATCACGATCACACGATCACGATCACACGATCACGATCACACAATCACAATCACACAATCAAGGCCACACAATGACGATCACACAATCACCATCACACAATCTCGACCACACTATCACGATCACACAATCACGTTCACACAATCACAAACACACAGTCGCGATCACACGATCACGATCACACAATCACGATCACACAGTCACGATCACACAATCACAATCACACAATCACGATCACACAATCACCATCACACAATCACGATCACACAATCACGATCACACAATCACGATCACACTATCACGATCACACAATCACAGTCACACAATCACAATCACACAATCACAATCACAATCACGATCACACTGTCACGATCACAAAATCACGATCACACGATCACGATCACACAATCGCAATCACACAATCGTTATCACACAATCACGATCACACAATCACCATCACACAATCAAGGCCACACAATGACGATCACACAATCACAATCACACAATCACAATCACACAATCACGATCACACAATCACGATCACACAATCACGATCACACAATCACGATCACACAATCACGATCACACAATCACGATCACACAATCACGATCACACAATCACGATCACACAATCACGATCACACAATCACGATCACACAATCACGATCACACAATCACGATCACACAATCACGATCACACAATCAGGATCACACAATCACGATCTCAGAATCACGATCACACAATCACGATCACACAATCACGATCACACAATCACGATCACACAACCACGATCACACAATCACGATCACACACTCACGATCACACAATCACGATCACACAATCACGATCACACAATCACGATCGCACAATCACAATCACACAATCACAATCACACAATCCCAATCACACAATCACAATCACACAATCACAATCACACAATCACAATCACACAATCACAATCACAATCACGATCACACAGTCACGAACACACCATCACGATCACACAATCAAGGTCACACAATGACGATCACACAATCACGATCACACAGTCACGATCAGACAATCACAATCAGACAATCACAAACACACAGTCGCGATCACACGATCACGATCACACGATCACGATCACACAATCACAATCACACAATCAAGGTCACACAATGACGATCACACCATCACCATCACACAATCACGACCACACAATCACGATCACACAATCACGATCACACAATCACGTTCACACAATCACAAACACACAGTCGCGATCACTTCATCACGATCACACGATCACGATCACACAATCACAATCACACAATCAATGTCACACAATGACGATCACACCATCACCATCACACAATCACGACCACACAACCACGATCACACAATCACAATCACACAATCACAATATCACAATCGCAATCACACAATCACAATATCACAATCAGACAATCACACAATCACACAATCACACAATCACGCTCACACTATCACGATCACACAATCACGATCACACAATCACGATCACACAATCACGATCACACAATCACGATCACACAATCACCATCACACAATCACCATCACACAATCACAATCACACAATCAAGGTCACACAATGACGATCACACAATCACCATCACACAATCACGACCACTCAATCACGATCACACAATCACGATCACGCAATCACGATCACACAATCACGTTCACACAATCACAAACACAGAGTCGCGATCACACGATCACGATCACACAACCACGATCACACAGTCACGATCACACAATCACGACCACACAGTCACGATCACACAATCAGAGTCACACAATCACAATCACACAACCACAATCACACAATCACACAGTCACAATCCCACAATCACGACCACACAGTCACGATCACACAATCACAATCATACAATCACAATCACACAATCACATTAACACAATCAGACAATCACACAGTCACACAATCACGATCACACAATCACGATCACACAATCACGATCACACAATCACGATCACACAATCACGATCACACAATCACGATCACACAATCACAATCACACAATCACAATCACACAATCACAATCACACAATCAAAATCACACAATCACAATCACACAATCAAGGTCACACAATGACGATCACACAATCACCATCACACAATCTCGACCACACAATCACGATCACACAATCACGATCACACAATCACGTTCACACAATCACAGTCACACAATCACAATCACACAATCACAATCACGATCACACAGTCACGATCACACCATGACGATCACACGATCACCATCACACAATCACAATCACACAATCAAGGTCACACAATGACGATCACACAATCACCATCACACAATCACCATCACACAATCACCATCACACAATCACAATCACACAATCAAGGTCACACAATGACGATCACACAATCACCATTATACAATCACGACCAGACAATCACGATCACACAATCACGTTCACACAATCACAAACACACAGTCGCGATCACACAATCACAATCCCACAATCGCGATCACACGATCACGATCACACTATCACGATCACACAATCACGATCACACAATCACTATCACACAATCACGATCACACAGTCACCATCACACAATCACCATCACACAATCACGATCACACTATCACGATCACACAATCACGATCACACAATCACTATCACACAATCACAATCACACAATCACAATCACACAGTCACACAATCACAATCACAATCGGACAATCACATACACACGTTCACGATCACACAATCACGATCACACAATCACGATCACACAATTACGATCACACAATCACAATCACGCAGTCACACTATCACAATCACAATCACAATCACAATCACAATCACAATCACAATCACAATCACAATCACAATCACAATCACAATCACAATCACAATCACAATCACAATCACACAATCACACAATCACAATCCCACAATCACAATCACACAATCACAGTCACACAATCACAGTCACACAATCACAATCACACAATCACACAGTCACAATCCCACAATCACGATCACACAATCACGATCGCACAGTCACGATCACACGATCACGATCACACAATCACAATCACACAATCACAATCACATAATCACGATCACACAGTCACCATCACACAATCACCATCACACAATCACGATCACACAATCAAGGTCACACAATGACGATCACACAATCACCATCACACAATCACGATCACACAATCACAATCACACAATCACGATCACACAATCACACAATCAAGGTCACACAATGACGATCACACCATCACCATCACACAATCAGGACCACACAATCACGATCACACAATCACAAACACACAGTCGCGATCACTCGATCACGATCACACAATCACGATCACACAGTCACTATCACACAATCACAATCACACAATCACAATATCACAATCGCAATCACACAATCACCATCACACAATCACGATCACACAATCACGATCACACAATCACGATCACACAATCACAATCACGCAATCACAATCACACAATCGCAATCATACAATCACAATCATACAATCACAATCTCACAATCACAATCACACAATCACAATCACACAATCACAATCACACAATCACAATCACACAATCACAATCCTACAATCACAATCCCACAATCACAATCACACAACCACAATCGCACAATCACGCAGTCACAATCCCACAATCACGATCGCACAATCAAAATCACACAATCACAATCACACAATCAAGGTCACACAATGACGATCACACAATCACCATCACACAATCTCGACCACACAATCACGATCACACAATCACGATCAGACAATCACGTTCACACAATCACAAACACACAGTCGCGATCACTCGATCACGATCACACAATCACGATCACACAATCACGATCACTCAATCACAATCACACAATCACAAACACACAGTCGCGATCACACGATCACGATCACACGATCACGATCACACGATCACGATCACACGATCACGATCACACAATCACAATCAGACAATCGTTATCACACAATCACGATCACACAATCACGATCACACAATCACAATCACACAATCACAATCACACAATCAAGGTCACACAATGACGATCACACAATCACCATCACACAATCACGATCACACAATCACAATCACACAATCACGATCACACAATCACGATCACACAATCACGATCACACAAACACGATCACACGATCACAATCACACAATCACACAATCACAAACACACAGTCGCGATCACACGATCACGATCACACGATCACGATCACACGATCACGATCACACGATCGCGATCACACGATCACGATCGCACGATCACGATCACACGATCACGATCACACAATCACAATCACACAATCAAGGTCACACAATGACGATCACACCATCACCATCACACAACCACGACCACACAATCACGATCACACAATCACGATCACACAATCACGATCACACAATCACGACCACACGATCACGATCACACGATCACGATCACACAATCACAATCACACAATCAAGGTCACACAATGACGATCACACAATCACCATCACACAATCACGATCACACAATCACAAACACACAGTCGCGATCACTCGATCACGATCACACAATCACGATCACACAGTCACTATCACACAATCACAATCACACAATCACAATATCACAATCGCAATCACACAATCACAATAACACAATCAGACAATCACACAATCACACAATCACACAATCACACAATCACACAATCACGATCACACAATCATGATCACACAATCACGATCACACAATCACGATCACACAATCACGATCACACAATCACGAACACACAATCACAATCACACAATCAAGGTCACACAATGACGATCACACAATCACCATCACACAATCACGATCACACAATCACGATCACACAATCACGATGACACAATCACAAACACACAGTCGCGATCACACGATCACGATCACACAATCACGATCACACAGTCACGATCACACAATCACAATCACACAATCACGATCACACAATCACAATCACAATCACGATCACACAGTCACGATCACACCATCACGATCACACGATCACCATCACACAATCACGATCACACAATCACAATCACACAATGACGATCGCACCATCACCATCACACAATCACGACCACACAATCACGATCACACAATCACGTTCACACAATAACAAACACACAGTCGCGATCACTCGATCACGATCACACAATCATGATCACACAGTCACGATCACACAATCACAATCGCACAATCACAATGTCACAATCGCAATCACACAATCACAATAACACAATCAGACAATCACACAATCACACAATCACACAATCACGATCACACAATCATGATCACACAATCACGATCACACAATCACGATCACACAACCACGATCACACAATCACGATCACACAATCACGATCACACAATCACCATCACACAATCACCATCACACAATCACAATCACACAATCAAGGTCACACAATGACGATCACACAATCACCATCACACAATCTCGACCACACAATCACGATCACACAATCACGATCACACAATCACGTTCACACAGTCACAGTCACACAATCACAATCACACAATCACAATCACGATCACACAGTCACGATCACACCATGACGATCACACGATCACCATCACACAATCACAATCACGCAATCAAGGTCACACAATGACGATCACACAATCACCATCACACAATCACGATCACACAATCACGATCACACAATCACGATCACACAATCACGATCACACAATCACGATCACACAATCACGATCACACAATCACAGTCACACAATCACAATCACACAATCACAACCACAATCACGATCACACAGTCACGATCACACCATCACGATCACACGATCACGATCACACAATCACAATCACACAATCGTTATCACACAATCACGATCACACAATCACCATCCCACAATCACCATCACACAATCACCATCACACAATCACGATCACACAATCACGATCACACAATCACAATCACACAATCACAATCACACAATCACAATCTCACTGTCACAATCACACAATCACAATCATACAATCACAATCACACAATCACAATCTCACAATCACAATCACACTATCACAATCACTCAATCACAATCACACAATCACAATCACACAATCACAATCACACAATCACAATCACACAATCACAATCACACAATCACAATCACACAATCACAATCACAATCACAATCCCACAATCACGATCACACAATCACGATCACACAATCACCGTCACACAATCACCATCACACAATCACAATCACACAATCAAGGTCACACAATGACGATCACACAATCACCAGCATACAATCACGACCAGACAATCACGATCACACAATCACGTTCACACAATCACAAACCCACAATCGCGATCACACGATCACGATCACACAATCACGATCCCACAATCACGATCACACAATCACGATCACACAATCACCATCACACAATCACCATCACACAATCACAATCACACAATCAAGGTCACACAATGACGATCACACAATCACCATCATACAATCACGACCAGACAATCACGATCACACAATCACGTTCACACAATCACAAACACACAGTCGCGATCACACAATCACAATCCCACAATCACGATCACACAGTCACGATCACACCATCACGATCACACGATCACGATCACACAATCACAATCACACAATCGTTATCACACAATCACGATCACACAATCACCATCCCACAATCACCATCACACAATCACCATCACACAATCACGATCACACAATCACGATCACACAATCACAATCACACAATCACAATCACACAATCACAATCACACTGTCACAATCACACAATCACAATCATACAATCACAATCACACAATCACAATCTCACAATCACAATCACACTATCACAATCACTCAATCACAATCACACAATCACAATCACACAATCACAATCACACAATCACAATCACACAATCACAATCACACAATCACAATCACAATCACAATCCCACAATCACGATCACACAATCACGATCACACAATCACCGTCACACAATCACCATCACACAATCACAATCACACAATCAACGTCACACAATGACGATCACACAATCACCAGCATACAATCACGACCAGACAATCACGATCACACAATCACGTTCACACAATCACAAACCCACAATCGCGATCACACGATCACGATCACACAATCACGATCCCACAATCACGATCACACAATCACGATCACACAATCACCATCACACAATCACCATCACACAATCACAATCACACAATCAAGGTCACACAATGACGATCACACAATCACCATCATACAATCACGACCAGACAATCACGATCACACAATCACGTTCACACAATCACAAACACACAGTCGCGATCACACAATCACAATCCCACAATCGCGATCACACGATCACGATCACACTATCACGATCACACAATCACGATCACACAATCACTATCACACAATCACGATCACACAGTCACCATCACACAATCACCATCACACAATCACGATCACACTATCACGATCACACAATCACGATCACACAATCACTATCACACAATCACAATCACACAATCACAATCACACAGTCTCACAATCACAATCACAATCGGACAATCACATACACACATTCACGATCACACAATCACGATCACACAATCACGATCACACAATTACGATCACACAATCACAATCACGCAGTCACACTATCACAATCACAATCACAATCACAATCACAATCACAATCACAATCACAATCACAATCACAATCACAATCACAATCACAATCACAATCACAATCACAATCACAATCACAATCACACAATCACACAATCGCAATCCCACAATCACAATCACACAATCACAGTCACACAATCACAATCACACAATCACACAGTCACAATCCCACAATCACGATCACACAATCACGATCGCACAGTCACGATCACACGATCACGATCACACAATCACAATCACACAATCACAATCACATAATCACGATCACACAGTCACCATCACACAATCACCATCACACAATCACGATCACACAATCAAGGTCACACAATGACGATCACACAATCACCATCACACAATCACGATCACACAATCACAATCACACAATCACGATCACACAATCACACAATCAAGGTCACACAATGACGATCACACCATCACCATCACACAATCAGGACCACACAATCACGATCACACAATCACAAACACACAGTCGCGATCACTCGATCACGATCACACAATCACGATCACACAGTCACTATCACACAATCACAATCACACAATCACAATATCACAATCGCAATCACACAATCACCATCACACAATCACGATCACACAATCACGATCACACAATCACGATCACACAATCACAATCACGCAATCACAATCACACAATCGCAATCATACAATCACAATCATACAATCACAATCTCACAATCACAATCACACAATCACAATCACACAATCACAATCAGACAATCACAATCACACAATCACAATCCTACAATCACAATCCCACAATCACAATCACACAACCACAATCGCACAATCACGCAGTCACAATCCCACAATCACGATCGCACAATCAAAATCACACAATCACAATCACACAATCAAGGTCACACAATGACGATCACACAATCACCATCACACAATCTCGACCACACAATCACGATCACACAATCACGATCAGACAATCACGTTCACACAATCACAAACACACAGTCGCGATCACTCGATCACGATCACACAATCACGATCACTCAATCACAATCACACAATCACAAACACACAGTCGCGATCACACGATCACGATCACACGACCACGATCACACGATCACGATCACACAATCACAATCAGACAATCGTTATCACACAATCACGATCACACAATCACGATCACACAATCACAATCACACAATCACAATCACACAATCAAGGTCACACAATGACGATCACACAATCACCATCACACAATCACGATCACACAATCACAATCACACAATCACGATCACACAATCACGATCACACAATCACGATCACACAAACACGATCACACGATCACAATCACACAATCACACAATCACACAATCACAAACACACAGTCGCGATCACACGATCACGATCACACGATCACGATCACACGATCACGATCACACGATCACGATCACACGATCGCGATCACACGATCACGATCGCACGATCACGATCACACGATCACGATCACACAATCACAATCACACAATCAAGGTCACACAATGACGATCACACCATCACCATCACACAACCACGACCACACAATCACGATCACACAATCACGATCACACAGCCACGATCACACAATCACGATCACACAATCACGATCACACAATCACCATCACACAATCACCATCACACAATCACAATCACACAATCAAGGTCACACAATGACGATCACACAATCACCATCACACAATCTCGACCACACAATCACGATCACACAATCACGATCACACAATCACGTTCACACAATCACAGTCACACAATCACAATCACACAATCACAATCACGATCACACAGTCACGATCACACCATGACGATCACACGATCACCATCACACAATCACAATCACACAATCAAGGTCACACAATGACGATCACACAATCACCATCACACAATCACGATCACACAATCACGATCACACAATCACGATCACACAATCACGATCACACAATCACGATCACACAATCACGATCACACAATCACAGTCACACAATCACAATCACACAATCACAACCACAATCACGATCACACAGTCACGATCACACCATCACGATCACACGATCACGATCACACAATCACAATCACACAATCGTTATCACACAATCACGATCACACAATCACCATCCCACAATCACCATCACACAATCACCATCACACAATCACGATCACACAATCACGATCACACAATCACAATCACACAATCACAATCACACAATCACAATCACACTGTCACAATCACACAATCACAATCATACAATCACAATCACACAATCACAATCTCACAATCACAATCACACTATCACAATCACTCAATCACAATCACACAATCACAATCACACAATCACAATCACACAATCACAATCACACAATCACAATCACACAATCACAATCACAATCACAATCCCACAATCACGATCACACAATCACGATCACACAATCACCGTCACACAATCACCATCACACAATCACAATCACACAATCAAGGTCACACAATGACGATCACACAATCACCAGCATACAATCACGACCAGACAATCACGATCACACAATCACGTTCACACAATCACAAACCCACAATCGCGATCACACGATCACGATCACACAATCACGATCCCACAATCACGATCACACAATCACGATCACACAATCACCATCACACAATCACCATCACACAATCACAATCACACAATCAAGGTCACACAATGACGATCACACAATCACCATCATACAATCACGACCAGACAATCACGATCACACAATCACGTTCACACAATCACAAACACACAGTCGCGATTACACAATCACAATCCCACAATCACGATCACACAGTCACGATCACACCATCACGATCACACGATCACGATCACACAATCACAATCACACAATCGTTATCACACAATCACGATCACACAATCACCATCCCACAATCACCATCACACAATCACCATCACACAATCACGATCACACAATCACGATCACACAATCACAATCACACAATCACAATCACACAATCACAATCACACTGTCACAATCACACAATCACAATCATACAATCACAATCACACAATCACAATCTCACAATCACAATCACACTATCACAATCACTCAATCACAATCACACAATCACAATCACACAATCACAATCACACAATCACAATCACACAATCACAATCACACAATCACAATCACAATCACAATCCCACAATCACGATCACACAATCACAATCCCACAATCACGATCACACAATCACGATCACACAATCACCGTCACACAATCACCATCACACAATCACAATCACACAATCAAGGTCACACAATGACGATCACACAATCACCAGCATACAATCACGACCAGACAATCACGATCACACAATCACGTTCACACAATCACAAACCCACAATCGCGATCACACGATCACGATCACACAATCACGATCCCACAATCACGATCACACAATCACGATCACACAATCACCATCACACAATCACCATCACACAATCACAATCACACAATCAAGGTCACACAATGACGATCACACAATCACCATCATACAATCACGACCAGACAATCACGATCACACAATCACGTTCACACAATCACAAACACACAGTCGCGATTACACAATCACAATCCCACAATCACGATCACACAGTCACGATCACACCATCACGATCACACGATCACGATCACACAATCACAATCACACAATCGTTATCACACAATCACGATCACACAATCACCATCCCACAATCACCATCACACAATCACCATCACACAATCACGATCACACAATCACGATCACACAATCACAATCACACAATCACAATCACACAATCACAATCACACTGTCACAATCACACAATCACAATCATACAATCACAATCACACAATCACAATCTCACAATCACAATCACACTATCACAATCACTCAATCACAATCACACAATCACAATCACACAATCACAATCACACAATCACAATCACACAATCACAATCACACAATCACAATCACAATCACAATCCCACAATCACGATCACACAATCACGATCACACAATCACCGTCACACAATCACCATCACACAATCACAATCACACAATCAAGGTCACACAATGACGATCACACAATCACCAGCATACAATCACGACCAGACAATCACGATCACACAATCACGTTCACACAATCACAAACCCACAATCGCGATCACACGATCACGATCACACAATCACGATCCCACAATCACGATCACACAATCACGATCACACAATCACCATCACACAATCACCATCACACAATCACAATCACACAATCAAGGTCACACAATGACGATCACACAATCACCATCATACAATCACGACCAGACAATCACGATCACACAATCACGTTCACACAATCACAAACACACAGTCGCGATCACACAATCACAATCCCACAATCGCGATCACACGATCACGATCACACTATCACGATCACACAATCACGATCACACAATCACTATCACACAATCACGATCACACAGTCACCATCACACAATCACCATCACACAATCACGATCACACTATCACGATCACACAATCACGATCACACAATCACTATCACACAATCACAATCACACAATCACAATCACACAGTCACACAATCACAATCACAATCGGACAATCACATACACACATTCACGATCACACAATCACGATCACACAATCACGATCACACAATTACGATCACACAATCACAATCACGCAGTCACACTATCACAATCACAATCACAATCACAATCACAATCACAATCACAATCACAATCACAATCACAATCACAATCACAATCACAATCACAATCACAATCACAATCACAATCACAATCACAATCACACAATCACACAATCACAATCCCACAATCACAATCACACAATCACAGTCACACAATCACAATCACACAATCACACAGTCACAATCCCACAATCACGATCACACAATCACGATCGCACAGTCACGATCACACGATCACGATCACACAATCACCATCACACAATCACGATCACACAATCACAATCACACAATCACGATCACACAATCACACAATCAAGGTCACACAATGACGATCACACCATCACCATCACACAATCAGGACCACACAATCACGATCACACAATCACCAACACACAGTCGCGATCACTCGATCACGATCACAGAATCACGATCACACAGTCACTATCACACAATCACAATCACACAATCACAATATCACAATCGCAATCACACAATCACCATCACACAATCACGATCACACAATCACGATCACACAATCACGATCACACAATCACAATCACGCAATCACAATCACACAATCGCAATCATACAATCACAATCATACAATCACAATCTCACAATCACAATCACACAATCACAATCACACAATCACAATCAGACAATCACAATCACACAATCACAATCCTACAATCACAATCCCACAATCACAATCACACAACCACAATCGCACAATCACGCAGTCACAATCCCACAATCACGATCGCACAATCAAAATCACACAATCACAATCACACAATCAAGGTCACACAATGACGATCACACAATCACCATCACACAATCTCGACCACACAATCACGATCACACAATCACGATCAGACAATCACGTTCACACAATCACAAACACACAGTCGCGATCACTCGATCACGATCACACAATCACGATCACACAATCACGATCACTCAATCACAATCACACAATCACAAACACACAGTCGCGATCACACGATCACGATCACACGATCACGATCACACGATCACGATCACACAATCACAATCAGACAATCGTTATCACACAATCACGATCACACAATCACGATCACACAATCACAATCACACAATCACAATCACACAATCAAGGTCACACAATGACGATCACACAATCACCATCACACAATCACGATCACACAATCACAATCACACAATCACGATCACACAATCACGATCACACAATCACGATCACACAAACACGATCACACGATCACAATCACACAATCACACAATCACAAACACACAGTCGCGATCACACGATCACGATCACACGATCACGATCACACGATCACGATCACACGATCGCGATCACACGATCACGATCGCACGATCACGATCACACGATCACGATCACACAATCACAATCACACAATCAAGGTCACACAATGACGATCACACCATCACCATCACACAACCACGACCACACAATCACGATCACACAATCACGATCACACAATCACGATCACACAATCACGATCACACAATCACGACCACACGATCACGATCACACGATCACGATCACACAATCACAATCACACAATCAAGGTCACACAATGACGATCACACAATCACCATCACACAATCACGATCACACAATCACAAACACACAGTCGCGATCACTCGATCACGATCACACAATCACGATCACACAGTCACTATCACACAATCACAATCACACAATCACAATATCACAATCGCAATCACACAATCACAATAACACAATCAGACAATCACACAATCACACAATCACACAATCACACAATCACGATCACACAATCATGATCACACAATCACGATCACACAATCACGATCACACAATCACGATCACACAATCACGAACACACAATCACAATCACACAATCAAGGTCACACAATGACGATCACACAATCACCATCACACAATCACGATCACACAATCACGATCACACAATCACGATGACACAATCACAAACACACAGTCGCGATCACACGATCACGATCACACAATCACGATCACACAGTCACGATCACACAATCACAATCACACAATCACGATCACACAATCACAATCACAATCACGATCACACAGTCACGATCACACCATCACGATCACACGATCACCATCACACAATCACGATCACACAATCACAATCACACAATGACGATCGCACCATCACCATCACACAATCACGACCACACAATCACGATCACACAATCACGTTCACACAATAACAAACACACAGTCGCGATCACTCGATCACGATCACACAATCATGATCACACAGTCACGATCACACAATCACAATCGCACAATCACAATGTCACAATCGCAATCACACAATCACAATAACACAATCAGACAATCACACAATCACACAATCACACAATCACGATCACACAATCATGATCACACAATCACGATCACACAATCACGATCACACAACCACGATCACACAATCACGATCACACAATCACGATCACACAATCACCATCACACAATCACCATCACACAATCACAATCACACAATCAAGGTCACACAATGACGATCACACAATTTCCATCACACAATCGCGACCACTCAATCACGATCACACAATCACGTTCACACAATCACAAACACAGAGTCGCGATCACACGATCACGATCACACAATCACGATCACACAGTCACGATCACACAATCACGATCACACAGTCACGATCACACAATCAGAGTCCCACATTTACAATCACACAACCACAATCACACAATCACACAGTCACAATCCCACAATCACGATCACACAATCACGACCACACAGTCACGATCACACAATCACAATCATACAATCACAATCACACAATCACATTAACACAATCAGACAATCACACAGTCACACAATCACGATCACACAATCACGATCACACAATCACGATCACACAATCACGATCACACAATCACGATCACACAATCACGATCACACAGTCACAATCACACAATCACAATCACACAATCAAAATCACACAATCACAATCACACCATCAAGGTCACACAATGACGATCACACAATCACCATCACACAATCACGATCACACAATCACAATCACACAATCACGATCACACAATCACGATCACTCAATCACAATCACACAATCACAAACACACAGTCGCGATCACACGATCACGATCTCACGACCACGATCACACGATCACGATCACACGATCACGATCACACAATCACAATCACAATCACGATCACACAGTCACGAACACACCATCACGATCACACAATCAAGGTCACACAATGACGATCACACAATCGCCATCACACAATCACGATCAGACAATCACAATCACACAATCACGATCACACAATCACAATCACACAATCAAGGTCACACAATGACGATCACACCATCACCATCACACAATCACAACCACTCAATCACGATCACACAATCACGATCACACAATCACGATCACACAATCACGTTCACACAATCACAAACACAGAGTCGCGATCACACGATCACGATCACACAACCACGATCACACAGTCACGATCACACAATCAGGGTCACACAATGACAATCACGCAACCACAATCACACAATCACACAGTCACAATCCCACAATCACGACCACACAGTCACGATCACACAATTACAATCATACAATCACAATCACACAATCACATTAACACAATCAGACAATCACACAGTCACACAATCACGATCACACAATCACGATCACACAATCACGATCACACAATCACGATCACACAATCACGATCACACAATCACCATCACACAATCAAGGCCACACAATGACGATCACACAATCACCATCACACAATCACAATCACACAATCACAATCACACAATCACGATCACACAATCACAATCACACAATCACAATCACACAATCAAGGTCACACAATGACGATCACACAATCACCATCACACAATCACGATCACTCAATCACAATCACACAATCACAAACACACAGTCGCGATCACACGATCACGATCACACAATCACGATCACACAATCACGATCACTCAATCACAATCACACAATCGTTATCACACAATCACGATCACACAATCACGATCACACAATCACAATCACACAATCACAATCACACAATCAAGGTCACACAATGACGATCACACAATCACCATCACACAATCACGATCACTCAATCACAATCACACAATCACAAACACACAGTCGCGATCACACGATCACGATCACACAATCACAGTCACACAATCACAATCACACAATCACAATCACAATCACAATCACGATCACAAAGTCACGATCACACAATCACGATCACACGATCACGATCACACAATCACAATCACACAATCGTTATCACACAATCACGATCACACAATCACCATCACACAATCAAGGCCACACAATGACGATCACACAATCACCATCACACAATCACAATCACACAATCACAATCACACAATCACAATCACACAATCACAATCACACAATCACATTAACACAATCAGACAATCACACAGTCACACAATCACGATCACACAATCACGATCACACAATCACGATCACACAATCACGATCACACAATCACGATCACACAATCACGATCACACAATCACGATCACACAATCACGGTCACACAATCACAATCACACAATCACAATCACACAATCAAAATCACACAATCACAATCACACAATCAAGGTCACACAATGACGATCACACAATCACCATCACACAATCTCGACCACACAATCACGATCACACAATCACGATCACACAATCACAATCACACAATCACGATCACACAATCACGATCACACAATCACAATCACACAATCAAGGTCACACAATGACGATCACACCATCACCATCACACAATCAGGACCACACAATCACGATCACACAATCACAAACACACAGTCGCGATCACTCGATCACGATCACACAATCACGATCACACAGTCACTATCACACAATCACAATCACACAATCACAATATCACAATCGCAATCACACAATCACCATCACACAATCACGATCACACAATCACGATCACACAATCACGATCACACAATCACAATCACGCAATCACAATCACACAATCGCAATCACACAATCACAATCATACAATCACAATCTCACAATCACAATCACACAATCACAATCACACAATCACAATCACACAATCACAATCACGCAATCACAATCACACAATCACAATCCTACAATCACAATCCCACAATCACAATCACACAACCACAATCGCACAATCACGCAGTCACAATCCCACAATCACGATCACACAATCACGATCACACAATCACAATCACACAATCACAATCACACAATCACAATCACACAATCACACTGTCACAATCCCACAATCACGATCACACAATCACGATCACACAGTCACGATCACACGATCACGATCACACAAAAACAATGACACAATCACAATCACACAATCACGAGCACACAATCACGATCACACAATCACCATCACACAATCACGATCACACAATCACGATCACAAAATCACGATCACACTATCACGATCACACAATCACAGTCACACAATCACAATCACAATCACGGTCACACAGTCACGATCACACAATCAGAGTCACACAATCACAATCACACAACCACAATCACACAATCACACAGTCACAATCCCACAATCACGACCACACAGTCACGATCACACACATCACAATCATACAATCACAATCACACAATCACATTAACACAATCAGACAATCACACAGTCACACAATCACGATCACACAATCACGATCACACAATCACGATCGCACAATCACGATCGCACAATCACGATCACACAATCACGATCACACAATCACAATCACACAATCACAATCACACAATCACAATCACACAATCAAAATCACACAATCACAATCACACAATCAAGGTCACACAACGACGATCACACAATCACCATCACACAATCTCGACCACACAATCACGATCACACAATCACGATCACACAATCACGTTCACACAATCACAAACACACAGTCGCGATCACTCGATCACGATCACACAATCACGATCACACAATCACGATCACTCAATCACAATCACACAATCACAAACACACAGTCGCGATCACACGATCACGATCACACGATCACGATCACACAATCACAATCACACAATCGTTATCACACAATCACGATCACACAATCACGATCACACAATCACAATCACACAATCACAATCACACAATCACAATCACACAATCAAGGTCACACAATGACGATCACACAATCACCATCACACAATCACGATCACACAATCACGATCACACAATCACGATCACACAATCACGATCACACAGTCACAATCACACAATCACAATCACACAATCAAAATCACACAATCACAATCACACCATCAAGGTCACACAATGACGATCACACAATCACCATCACACAATCACGATCACACAATCACAATCACACAATCACGATCACACAATCACGATCACTCAATCACAATCACACAATCACAAACACACAGTCGCGATCACACGATCACGATCACACGACCACGATCACACGATCACGATCACACGATCACGATCACACAATCACAATCACAATCACGATCACACAGTCACGAACACACCATCACGATCACACAATCAAGGTCACACAATGACGATCACACAATCGCCATCACACAATCACGATCAGACAATCACAATCACACAATCACGATCACACAATCACAATCACACAATCAAGGTCACACAATGACGATCACACCATCACCATCACACAATCACAACCACTCAATCACGATCACACAATCACGATCACACAATCACGATCACACAATCACGTTCACACAATCACAAACACAGAGTCGCGATCACACGATCACGATCACACAACCACGATCACACAGTCACGATCACACAATCAGGGTCACACAATGACAATCACGCAACCACAATCACACAATCACACAGTCACAATCCCACAATCACGACCACACAGTCACGATCACACAATTACAATCATACAATCACAATCACACAATCACATTAACACAATCAGACAATCACACAGTCACACAATCACGATCACACAATCACGATCACACAATCACGATCACACAATCACGATCACACAATCACGATCACACAATCACGATCACACAATCACGATCACACAATCACGGTCACACAATCACAATCACACAATCACAATCACACAATCAAAATCACACAATCACAATCACACAATCAAGATCACACAATGACGATCACACAATCACCATCACACAATCTCGACCACACAATCACGATCACACAATCACGTTCACACAATCACAAACACACAGTCGCGATCACTCGATCACGATCACACAATCACGATCACACAATCACGATCACTCAATCACAATCACACAATCGTTATCACACAATCACGATCACACAATCACGATCACACAATCACAATCACACAATCACAATCACACAATCAAGGTCACACAATGACGATCACACAATCACCATCACACAATCACGATCACTCAATCACAATCACACAATCACAAACACACAGTCGCGATCACACGATCACGATCACACAATCACAGTCACACAATCACAATCACACAATCACAATCACAATCACAATCACGATCACAAAGTCACGATCACACAATCACGATCACACGATCACGATCACACAATCACAATCACACAATCGTTATCACACAATCACGATCACACAATCACCATCACACAATCAAGGCCACACAATGACGATCACACAATCACCATCACACAATCACAATCACACAATCACAATCACACAATCACAATCACACAATCACATTAACACAATCAGACAATCACACAGTCACACAATCACGATCACACAATCACGATCACACAATCACGATCACACAATCACGATCACACAATCACGATCACACAATCACGATCACACAATCACGATCACACAATCACGGTCACACAACCACAATCACACAATCACACAGTCACAATCCCACAATCACGACCACACAGTCACGATCACACACATCACAATCATACAATCACAATCACACAATCACATTAACACAATCAGGCAATCACACAGTCACACAATCGTTATCACACAATCACGATCACACAATCACGATCACA
The DNA here is from genome assembly GCF_050947335.1 of Megachile rotundata. Lineage (NCBI taxonomy): Eukaryota > Metazoa > Arthropoda > Insecta > Hymenoptera > Megachilidae > Megachile > Megachile rotundata. The sequence goes on from NC_134993.1 coordinate 2,880,880, forward strand.
CAATCACAATCACACAATCACAATCACACAATCAAGGTCACACAATGACGATCACACAATCACCATCACACAATCACGATCACACAATCACAATCACACAATCACGATCACACAATCACGTTCACACAATCACAAACACACCGTCGCGATCACTCGATCACGATCACACAATCACGATCACACAGTCACTATCACACAATCACAATCACACAATCACAATAACACAATCAGACAAGCACACAATCACACAATCACACAGTCGCGATCACACGATCACGATCACACGATCACGATCACACAATCAACGCCACACAATGACGATCACACAATCACCATCACACAATCTCGACCACACAATCACGATCACACAATCACGATCACACAATCACGTTCACACAATCACAAACACACAGTCCCGACCACTCGATCACGATCACACAATCACGATCACACAGTCACGGTCACACAATCACAATCACACAATCACAATATCACAATCGCAATCACACAATGACAATAACACAATCAGACAATCACACAATCACACAATCACACAATCACACAATCACACAATCACGATCACACAATCACGATCACACAATCACGTTCACACAATCAACGCCACACAATGACGATCACACAATCACCATCACACAATCTCGACCACACAATCACGATCACACAATCACGATCACACAATCACGTTCACACAATCACAAACACACAGTCCCGATCACTCGATCACGATCACACAATCACGATCACACAATCACGATCATACAATCACAATCACACAATGACAATCACACAGTCAAAATCACACAATCACAATCACACAATCAAGGTCACACAATGACGATCACACAATCACCATCACACAATCACGGTCACACAATCACGATCACACAATCACGATCACACATTCACGATCACACAATCACGATCACACAATCACGATCACACAATCACGATCACACAATCACGTTCACACAATCACAAACACACAGTCCCGATCACTCGATCACGATCACACAATCACGATCACACAATCACGATCATACAATCACAATCACACAATGACAATCACACAGTCAAAATCACACAATCACAATCACACAATCAAGGTCACACAATGACGATCACACAATCACCATCACACAATCACGGTCACACAATCACGATCACACTATCACGATCACACATTCACGATCACACAATCACGATCACACAATCACGATCACACAATCACGATCACACAATCACGATCACACAACCACGATCACACAATCACGATCGCACAATCACGATCGCACAATCACGATCGCACAATCACGATCGCACAATCACAATCACACAATCACAATCACACAATCACAATCACACAATCACAATCACACAATCACAATCACACAATCACAATCACACAATCACAATCACACAATCACAATCACACAATCACAATCACACAATCACAATCACGCAATCACAATCACGATCACACAGTCACGAACACACCATCACGATCACACAATCAATGTCACACAATGACGATCACACCATCACCATCACACAATCACGACCACACAATCACGATCACACAATCACGATCACACAATCACGATCACACAATCACCATCACACAATCACAATATCACAATCGCAATCACACAATCACAATATCACAATCAGACAATCACACAATCACACAATCACACAATCACCATCACACAATCACCATCACACAATCACAATCACACAATCAAGGTCACACAATGACGATCACACAATCACCATCACACAATCACCATCACACAATCACCATCACACAATCACAATCACACAATCAAGGTCACACAATGACGATCACACAATCACCATCACACAATCACGACCACTCAATCACGATCACACAATCACGATCACACAATCACGATCACACAATCACGATCACACAATCACGTTCACACAATCACAAACACAGAGTCGCGATCACACGATCACGATCACACAACCACGATCACACAGTCACGATCACACAATCACGATCACACAGTCACGATCACACAATCAGAGTCACACAATCACAATCACACAACCACAATCACACAATCACACAGTCACAATCCCACAATCACGACCACACAGTCACGATCACACACATCACAATCATACAATCACAATCACACAATCACATTAACACAATCAGGCAATCACACAGTCACACAATCACGATCACACAATCACGATCACACAATCACGATCGCACAATCACGATCACACAATCACGATCACACAATCACGATCACACAATCACAATCACACAATCACAATCACACAATCAAAATCACACAATCACAATCACACAATCAAGGTCACACAACGACGATCACACAATCACCATCACACAATCTCGACCACACAATCACGATCACACAATCACGATCACACAATCACGTTCACACAATCACAAACACACAGTCGCGATTACTCGATCACGATCACACAATCACGATCACACAATCACGATCACTCAATCACAATCACACAATCACAAACACACAGTCGCGATCACACGATCACGATCACACGATCACGATCACACAATCACAATCACACAATCGTTATCACACAATCACGATCACACAATCACGATCACACAATCACAATCACACAATCACAATCACACAATCAAGGTCACACAATGACGATCACACAATCACCATCACACAATCACGATCACACAATCACAATCACACAATCACGATCACACAATCACGTTCACACAATCACAAACACACCGTCGCGATCACTCGATCACGATCACACAATCACGATCACACAGTCACTATCACACAATCACAATCACACAATCACAATAACACAATCAGACAAGCACACAATCACACAATCACACAATCACGATCACACAATCATGATCACACAATCACGATCACACAATCACGATCACACAATCACGATCACACAATCACGATCACACAACCACGATCACACAATCACAATCACACAATCACGATCACACAATCACGATCACACAATCACAAACACACAGTCGCGATCACACGATCACGATCACACAATCACGATCACACAGTCACGATCACACAATCACAATCACACAATCACGATCACACAATCACAATCACAATCACGATCACACAGTCACGATCACACCATCACGATCACACAATCACAATCACACAATCACGATCACACAATCACAATCACAATCACGATCACACAGTCACGATCACACCATCACGATCACACAATCACCATCACACAATCACGATCACACAATCACAATCACACAATCACGATCACACAATCACGATCACACAATCACGATCACACAAACACGATCACACGATCACAATCACACAATCACAAACACACAGTCGCGATCACACGATCACGATCACACGATCACGATCACACGATCACGATCACACGATCACGATCACACGATCACGATCACACGATCACGATCACACGATCACGATCACACGATCACGATCACACGATCACGATCACACGATCACGATCACACAATCACAATCACACAATCAAGGTCACACAATGACGATCACACCATCACCATCACACAATCACGACCACACAATCACGATCACACAATCACGATCACACAATCACGTTCACACAATCACAAACACACAGTCGCGATCACTCGATCACGATCACACAATCACGATCACACAGTCACTATCACACAATCACAATCACACAATCACAATATCACAATCACAATCACAATCACGATCACACAGTCACGATCACACCATCACGATCACACGATCACCATCACACAATCACGATCACACAATCACAATCACACAATGACGATCACACCATCACCATCACACAATCACGACCACACAATCACGATCACACAATCACGTTCACACAATCACAAACACACAGTCGCGATCACTCGATCACGATCACACAATCACGATCACACAGTCACGATCACACAATCACAATCACACAATCACAATGTCACAATCGCAATCACACAATCACAATAACACAATCAGACAATCACACAATCACACAATCACACAATCACACAATCACGATCACACAATCATGATCACACAATCACGATCACACAATCACGACCACACAATCACGATCACACAATCACGATCACACAATCACCATCACACAATCACGATCACTCAATCACAATCACACAATCACGATCACGCAATCACAAACACACAATCACAAACACACAGTCGCGATCACACGATCACGATCACACGATCACGATCACACAATCAACGCCACACAATGACGATCACACAATCACCATCACACAATCTCGACCACACAATCACGATCACACAATCACGATCACACAATCACAAACACACAGTCCCGACCACTCGATCACGATCACACAATCACGATCACACAGTCACGGTCACACAATCACAATCACACAATCACAATATCACAATCGCAATCACACAATCACAATAACACAATCAGACAATCACACAATCACACAATCACACAATCACACAATCACACAATCACGATCACACAATCACGATCACACAATCACGTTCACACAATCAACGCCACACAATGACGATCACACAATCACGATCACACATTCACGATCACACAATCACGATCACACAATCACGATCACACAATCACGATCACACAATCACGATCACACAACCACGATCACACAATCACGATCGCACAATCACGATCGCACAATCACGATCGCACAATCACGATCGCACAATCACAATCACACAATCACAATCACACAATCACAATCACACAATCACAATCACACAATCACAATCACACAATCACAATCACACAATCACAATCACACAATCACAATCACACAATCACAATCACACAATCACAATCACGCAATCACAATCACGATCACACAGTCACGAACACACCATCACGATCACACAATCAATGTCACACAATGACGATCACACCATCACCATCACACAATCACGACCACACAATCACGATCACACAATCACGATCACACAATCACGATCACACAATCACAATCACAGAATCACAATATCACAATCGCAATCACACAATCACAATATCACAATCAGACAATCACACAATCACACAATCACACAATCACCATCACACAATCACCATCACACAATCACAATCACACAATCAAGGTCACACAATGACGATCACACAATCACCATCACACAATCACCATCACACAATCACAATCACACAATCAAGGTCACACAATGACGATCACACAATCACCATCACACAATCACGACCACTCAATCACGATCACACAATCACGATCACACAATCACGATCACACAATCACGATCACACAATCACGTTCACACAATCACAAACACAGAGTCGCGATCACACGATCACGATCACGCAACCACGATCACACAGTCACGATCACACAATCACGATCACACAGTCACGATCACACAATCAGAGTCACACAATCACAATCACACAACCACAATCACACAATCACACAGTCACAATCCCACAATCACGACCACACAGTCACGATCACACACATCACAATCATACAATCACAATCACACAATCACATTAACACAATCAGGCAATCACACAGTCACACAATCACGATCACACAATCACGATCACACAATCACGATCGCACAATCACGATCACACAATCACGATCACACAATCACGATCACACAATCACAATCACACAATCACAATCACACAATCAAAATCACACAATCACAATCACACAATCAAGGTCACACAACGACGATCACACAATCACCATCACACAATCTCGACCACACAATCACGATCACACAATCACGATCACACAATCACGTTCACACAATCACAAACACACAGTCGCGATTACTCGATCACGATCACACAATCACGATCACACAATCACGATCACTCAATCACAATCACACAATCACAAACACACAGTCGCGATCACACGATCACGATCACACGATCACGATCACACAATCACAATCACACAATCGTTATCACACAATCACGATCACACAATCACGATCACACAATCACAATCACACAATCACAATCACACAATCAAGGTCACACAATGACGATCACACAATCACCATCACACAATCACGATCACACAATCACAATCACACAATCACGATCACACAATCACGTTCACACAATCACAAACACACAGTCGCGATCACTCGATCACGATCACACAATCACGATCACACAGTCACTATCACACAATCACAATCACACAATCACAATAACACAATCAGACAATCACACAATCACACAATCACACAATCACGATCACACAATCATGATCACACAATCACGATCACACAATCACGATCACACAATCACGATCACACAATCACGATCACACAACCACGATCACACAATCACAATCACACAATCACGATCACACAATCACGATCACACAATCACAAACACACAGTCGCGATCACACGATCACGATCACACAATCACGATCACACAGTCACGATCACACAATCACAATCACACAATCACGATCACACAATCACAATCACAATCACGATCACACAGTCACGATCACACCATCACGATCACACGATCACCATCACACAATCACGATCACACAATGACAATCACACAATGACGATCACACCATCACCATCACACAATCACGATCACACAATCACGTTCACACAATCACAAACACACAGTCGCGATCACTCGATCACGATCACACAATCACGATCACACAGTCACGATCACACAATCACAATCACACAATCACAATGTCACAATCGCAATCACACAATCACAATAACACAATCAGACAATCACACAATCACACAATCACACAATCACACAATCACGATCACACAATCATGATCACACAATCACGATCACACAATCACGACCACACAATCACGATCACACAATCACGATCACACAATCACCATCACACAATCACGATCACTCAATCACAATCACACAATCACGATCACACGATCACGATCACACAATCACGTTCACACAATCACAAACACACAGTCCCGATCACTCGATCACGATCACACAATCACGATCACACAATCACGATCACACAATCACAATCACACAATCACAATCACACAGTCAAAATCACACAATCACAATCACACAATCAAGGTCACACAATGACGATCACACAATCACCATCACACAATCACGGTCACACAATCACGATCACACAATCACGATCGCACAATCACGATCGCACAATCACGATCGCACAATCACGATCGCACAATCACGATCGCACAATCACGATCGCACAATCACGATCGCACAATCACGATCGCACAATCACGATCGCACAACCACGATCGCACAATCACGATCGCACAATCACGATCGCACAATCACGATCGCACAATCACGATCGCACAATCACGATCGCACAATCACGATCGCACAATCACAATCACACAATCACAATCACACAATCACAATCACACAATCACAATCACACAATCACAATCACACAATCACAATCACACAATCACAATCACGATCACACAGTCACGAACACACCATCACGATCACACAATCAAGGTCACACAATGACGATCACACCATCACCATCACACAATCACGACCACACAATCACGATCACACAATCACGATCACACAATCACGTTCACACAATCACAAACACACAGTCGCGATCACTCGATCACGATCACACAATCACGATCACACAATCACGATCACTCAATCACAATCACACAATCACAAACACACAGTCGCGATCACACGATCACGATCACACGATCACGATCACACAATCACAATCACACAATCGTTATCACACAATCACGATCACACAATCACGATCACACAATCACAATCACACAATCACAATCACACAATCACAATCACACAATCAAGGTCACACAATGACGATCACACAATCACCATCACACAATCACGATCACACAATCACAATCACACAATCACGATCACACAATCACGATCACACAATCACGATCACACAAACACGATCACACGATCACAATCACACAATCACAAACACACAGTCGCGATCACACGATCACGATCACACGATCACGATCACACGATCACGATCACACGATCACGATCACACGATCACGATCACACGATCACGATCACACGATCACGATCACACGATCACGATCACACGATCACGATCACACAATCACAATCACACAATCAAGGTCACACAATGACGATCACACCATCACCATCACACAATCACGACCACACAATCACGATCACACAATCACGATCACACAATCACGTTCACACAATCACAAACACACAGTCGCGATCACTCGATCACGATCACACAATCACGATCACACAGTCACTATCACACAATCACAATCACACAATCACAATATCACAATCACAATCACAATCACGATCACACAGTCACGATCACACCATCACGATCACACGATCACCATCACACAATCACGATCACACAATCACAATCACACAATGACGATCACACCATCACCATCACACAATCACGACCACACAATCACGATCACACAATCACGTTCACACAATCACAAACACACAGTCGCGATCACTCGATCACGATCACACAATCACGATCACACAGTCACGATCACACAATCACAATCACACAATCACAATGTCACAATCGCAATCACACAATCACAATAACACAATCAGACAATCACACAATCACACAATCACACAATCACACAATCACGATCACACAATCATGATCACACAATCACGATCACACAATCACGACCACACAATCACGATCACACAATCACGATCACACAATCACCATCACACAATCACGATCACTCAATCACAATCACACAATCACGATCACTCAATCACAAACACACAATCACAAACACACAGTCGCGATCACACGATCACGATCACACGATCACGATCACACAATCAACGCCACACAATGACGATCACACAATCACCATCACACAATCTCGACCACACAATCACGATCACACAATCACGATCACACAATCACGTTCACACAATCACAAACACACAGTCCCGACCACTCGATCACGATCACACAATCACGATCACACAGTCACGGTCACACAATCACAATCACACAATCACAATATCACAATCGCAATCACACAATCACAATAACACAATCAGACAATCACACAATCACACAATCACACAATCACACAATCACGATCACACAATCACGATCACACAATCACGTTCACACAATCAACGCCACACAATGACGATCACACAATCACCATCACACAATCTCGACCACACAATCACGATCACACAATCACGATCACACAATCACGTTCACACAATCACAAACACACAGTCCCGATCACTCGATCACGATCACACAATCACGATCACACAATCACGATCATACAATCACAATCACACAATGACAATCACACAGTCAAAATCACACAATCACAATCACACAATCAAGGTCACACAATGACGATCACACAATCACCATCACACAATCACGGTCACACAATCACGATCACACAATCACGATCACTCAATCACAATCACAATCACACAATCACAAACACACAGTCGCCATCACACGATCACGATCACACGATCACGATCACACGATCACGATCACACGATCACGATCACACGATCACGATCACACGATCACGATCACACGATCACGATCACACGATCACGATCACACGATCACGATCACACGATCACGATCACACGATCACGATCACACGATCACGATCACACGATCACGATCACACGATCACGATCACACGATCACGATCACACGATCACGATCACACGATCACGATCACACGATCACGATCACACAATCACAATCACACAATCAAGGCCACACAATGACGATCACACAATCACCATCACACAATCTCGACCACATTATCACGATCACACAATCACGTTCACACAATCACAAACACACAGTCGCGATCACACGATCACGATCACACAATCACGATCACACAGTCACGATCACACAATCACAATCACACGATCACGATCACACAATCACCATCACACAATCACGATCACACAATCACGATCACACAATCACGATCACACTATCACGATCACACAATCACAGTCACACAATCACAATCACACAATCACAATCACAATCACGATCACACTGTCACGATCACACAATCACGATCACACGATCACGATCACACAATCGCAATCACACAATCGTTATCACACAATCACGATCACACAATCACCATCACACAATCAAGGCCACAGAATGACGATCACACAATCACCATCACACAATCACAATCACACAATCACGATCACACAATCACGATCACACAATCACGATCACACAATCACGATCACACAATCACGATCACACAATCACGATCACACAATCACGATCACACAGCCGCGATCACACAATCACGATCACACAATCACGATCACACAATAACAATCACACAATCACAATCACACAATCAAAATCACACAATCACAATCACACAATCAAGGTCACACAATGACGATCACACAATCACCATTACACAATCACGATCACACAATCACAATCACACAATCACGATCACACAATCACGATCACTCAATCACAATCACACAATCACAAAGACACAGTCGCGATCACACGACCACGATCACACGATCACGATCACACGATCACGATCACACAATCACAATCACACAATCAAGGCCACACAATGACGATCACACAATCACCATCACACAATCTCGACCACACAATCACGATCACACAATCACGATCACACAATCACGATCACACAATCACGATCACACAATCACGATCACACATTCACGATCACACAATCACGATCACACAATCACGATCACACAACCACGATCACACAACCACGATCACACAATCACGATCACACAATCACGATCACACAATCACGATCACACAATCACGATCGCACAATCACGATCGCACAATCACGATCGCACAATCACGATCGCACAATCACGATCGCACAATCACGATCGCACAATCACGATCGCACAATCACGATCGCACAATCACGATCGCACAATCACGATCGCACAATCACGATCGCACAATCACGATCGCACAATCACGATCGCACAATCACGATCGCACAATCACGATCGCACAACCACGATCGCACAACCACGATCGCACAACCACGATCGCACAATCACGATCGCACAATCACGATCGCACAATCACGATCGCACAATCACTATCACACAATCACAATCACACAATCACAATCACACAATCACAATCACACAATCACAATCACACAATCACAATCACACAATCACAATCACACAATCACAATCACACAAACACAATCGCGATCACACAGTCACGAACACACCATCACGATCACACAATCAAGGTCACACAATGACGATCACACCATCACCATCACACAATCACGACCACACAATCACGATCACACAATCACGATCACACAATCACGTTCACACAATCACAAACACACAGTCGCGATCACTCGATCACGATCACACAATCACGATCACACAATCACAATATCACAATCGCAATCACACAATCACAATATCACAATCGTAATCACACAATCACAATATCACAATCAGACAATCACACAATCACACAATCACACAATCACCATCACACAATCACCATCACACAATCACAATCACACAATCAAGGTCACACAATGACGATCACACAATCACCATCACACAATCACCATCACACAATCACAATCACACAATCAAGGTCACACAATGACGATCACACAATCACCATCACACAATCACGACCACTCAATCACGATCACACAATCACGATCACACAATCACGATCACACAATCACGTTCACACAATCACAAACACAGAGTCGCGATCACACGATCACGATCACACAACCACGATCACACAGTCACGATCACACAATCACGATCACACAGTCACGATCACACAATCAGAGTCACACAATCACAATCACACAACCAAAGTCACACAATCACACAGTCACAATCCCACAATCACGACCACACAGTCACGATCACACACATCACAATCATACAATCACAATCACACAATCACATTAACACAATCAGGCAATCACACAGTCACACAATCACGATCACACAATCACGATCACACAATCACGATCGCACAATCACGATCACACAATCACGATCACACAATCACGATCACACAATCACAATCACACAATCACAATCACAAAATCACAATCACACAATCAAAATCACACAATCACAATCACACAATCAAGGTCACACAACGACGATCACACAATCACCATCACACAATCTCGACCACACAATCACGATCACACAATCACGATCACACAATCACGTTCACACAATCACAAACACACAGTCGCGATTACTCGATCACGATCACACAATCACGATCACACAATCACGATCACTCAATCACAATCACACAATCACAAACACACAGTCGCGATCACACGATCACGATCACACGATCACGATCACACAATCACAGTCACACAATCGTTATCACACAATCACGATCACACAATCACGATCACACAATCACAATCACACAATCACAATCACACAATCAAGGTCACACAATGACGATCACACAATCACCATCACACAATCACGATCACACAATCACAATCACACAATCACGATCACACAATCACGATCACACAATCACGATCACACAAACACGATCACACGATCACAATCACACAATCACAAACACACAGTCGCGATCACACGATCACGATCACACGATCACGATCACACGATCGTGATCACACGATCACGATCACACGATCACGATCACACGATCACGATCACACGATCACGATCACACGATCACGATCACACAATCACAATCACACAATCAAGGTCACACAATGACGATCACACCATCACCATCACACAATCACGACCACACAATCACGATCACACAATCACGATCACACAATCACGTTCACACAATCACAAACACACAGTCGCGATCACTCGACCACGATCACACAATCACGATCACACAGTCACTATCACACAATCACAATCACACAATCACAATATCACAATCGCAATCACACAATCACAATAACACAATCAGACAATCACACAATCACACAATCACACGATCACGATCACACGATCACGATCACACAATCACAATCACACAATCAACGCCACACAATGACGATCACACAATCACCATCACACAATCTCGACCACACAATCACGATCACACAATCACGATCACACTATCACGTTCACACAATCACAAACACACAGCCCCGACCACTCGATCACGATCACACAATCACGATCACACAGTCACGGTCACACAATCACAATCACACAATCACAATATCACAATCGCAATCACACAATCACCATCACACAATCACGATCACACAATCACGATCACACAATCACGATCACACAATCACAATCACGCAATCACAATCACACAATCGCAATCACACAATCACAATCATACAATCACAATCTCACAATCACAATCACACAATCACAATCACACAATCACAATCACACAATCACAATCACGCAATCACAATCACACAATCACAATCCTACAATCACAATCCCACAATCACAATCACACAACCACAATCGCACAATCACGCAGTCACAATCCCACAATCACGATCACACAATCACGATCACACAATCACAATCACACAATCACAATCACACAATCACAATCACACAATCACACAGTCACAATCCAACAATCACGATCACACAATCACGATCACACAGTCACGATCACACGATCACGATCACACAAAAACAATGACACAATCACAATCACACAATCACGAGCACACAATCACGATCACACAATCACCATCACACAATCACGATCACACAATCACGATCACAAAATCACGATCACACTATCACGATCACACAATCACAGTCACACAATCACAATCACACAATCACAATCACAATCACGGTCACACAGTCACGATCACACAATCACGATCACACAGTCGCGATCACACAATCACGATGACACAATCACGATCACACAATCACAATCACACAATCACAATCTCACAATCACAATCACACAATCACAATCACACAATCACAATCACACAATCACAATCACGCAATCACAATCACACAATCACAATCCTACAATCACAATCCCACAATCACAATCACACAACCACAATCACACAATCACACAGTCACAATCCCACAATCACGATCACACAATCACGACCACACAGTCACGATCACACAATCACAATCACACAATCACAATCACACAATCACAATAACACAATCAGACAATCACACAGTCACACAATCACGATCACACAATCACGATCACACAATCACGATCACACAGTCGCGATCACACAATCACGATGACACAATCACGATCACACAATCACAATCACACAATCACAATCACACAATCACGATCACACAATCACAATCACACAATCAAGGTCACACAATGACGATCACACCATCACCATCACACAATCAGGACCACACAATCACGATCACACAATCACGATCACACAATCACGATCACACAATCACGATCACACAATCACGATCACACAATCACGATCACACAACCACGATCGCACAATCACGATCGCACAATCACGATCGCACAATCACGATCGCACAATCACGATCGCACAATCACAATCACACAATCACAATCACACAATCACAATCACACAATCACAATCACACAATCACAATCACACAATCACAATCACACAATCACAATCACACAATCACAATCACACAATCACAATCACGCAATCACAATCACGCTCACACAGTCACGAACACACCATCACGATCACACAATCAATGTCACACAATGACGATCACACCATCACCATCACACAATCACGACCACACAATCACGATCACACAATCACGATCACACAATCACGTTCACACAATCACAAACACACAGTCGCGATCACTCGATCACGATCACACAATCACGATCACACAATCACGATCACACAATCACAATCACACAATCACAATATCACAATCGTAATCACACAATCACAATATCACAATCAGACAATCACACAATCACACAATCACACAATCACCATCACACAATCACCATCACACAATCACAATCACACAATCAAGGTCACACAATGACGATCACACAATCACCATCACACAATCACCATCACACAATCACAATCACACAATCAAGGTCACACAATGACGATCACACAATCACCATCACACAATCACGACCACTCAATCACGATCACACAATCACGATCACACAATCACGATCACACAATCACGTTCACACAATCACAAACACAGAGTCGCGATCACACGATCACGATCACACAACCACGATCACACAGTCACGATCACACAATCACGATCACACAGTCACGATCACACAATCAGAGTCACACAATCACAATCACACAACCAAAATCACACAATCACACAGTCACAATCCCACAATCACGACCACACAGTCACGATCACACACATCACAATCATACAATCACAATCACACAATCACATTAACACAATCAGGCAATCACACAGTCACACAATCACGATCACACAATCACGATCACACAATCACGATCGCACAATCACGATCACACAATCACGATCACACAATCACGATCACACAATCACAATCACACAATCACAATCACAAAATCACAATCACACAATCAAAATCACACAATCACAATCACACAATCAAGGTCACACAACGACGATCACACAATCACCATCACACAATCTCGACCACACAATCACGATCACACAATCACGATCACACAATCACGTTCACACAATCACAAACACACAGTCGCGATTACTCGATCACGATCACACAATCACGATCACACAATCACGATCACTCAATCACAATCATACAATCACAAACACACAGTCGCGATCACACGATCACGATCACACGATCACGATCACACAATCACAATCACACAATCGTTATCACACAATCACGATCACACAATCACGATCACACAATCACAATCACACAATCACAATCACACAATCAAGGTCACACAATGACGATCACACAATCACCATCACACAATCACGATCACACAATCACAATCACACAATCACGATCACACAATCACGATCACACAATCACGATCACACAAACACGATCACACGATCACAATCACACAATCACAAACACACAGTCGCGATCACACGATCACGATCACACGATCACAATCACACGATCGTGATCACACGATCACGATCACACGATCACGATCACACGATCACGATCACACGATCACGATCACACGATCACGATCACACAATCACAATCACACAATCAAGGTCACACAATGACGATCACACCATCACCATCACACAATCACGACCACACAATCACGATCACACAATCACGATCACACAATCACGTTCACACAATCACAAACACACAGTCGCGATCACTCGATCACGATCACACAATCACGATCACACAGTCACTATCACACAATCACAATCACACAATCACAATATCACAATCGCAATCACACAATCACAATAACACAATCAGACAATCACACAATCACACAATCACACGATCACGATCACACGATCACGATCACACAATCACAATCACACAATCAACGCCACACAATGACGATCACACAATCACCATCACACAATCTCGACCACACAATCACGATCACACAATCACGATCACACTATCACGTTCACACAATCACAAACACACAGCCCCGACCACTCGATCACGATCACACAATCACGATCACACAGTCACGGTCACACAATCACAATCACACAATCACAATATCACAATCGCAATCACACAATCACAATAACACAATCAGACAATCACACAATCACACAATCACACAATCACACAATCACACAATCACGATCACACGATCACGATCACACAATCACGTTCACACAATCACAAACACACAGTCCCGATCACTCGATCACGATCACACAATCACGATCACACAATCACGATCACACAATCACAATCACACAATCACAATCACACAGTCAAAATCACACAATCACAATCACACAATCAAGGTCACACAATGACGATCACACAATCACCATCACACAATCACGGTCGCACAATCACGATCGCACAATCACGATCGCACAATCACGATCGCACAATCACGATCGCACAATCACGATCGCACAATCACGATCGCACAATCACGATCGCAGAATCACGATCGCACAATCACGATCGCACAATCACGATCGCACAACCACGATCGCACAATCACGATCGCACAATCACGATCGCACAATCACGATCGCACAATCACGATCGCACAATCACGATCGCACAATCACGATCGCACAATCACGATCGCACAATCACGATCACACAATCACAATCACACAATCACAATCACACAATCACAATCACACAATCACAATCACACAATCACAATCACGATCACACAGTCCCGAACACACCATCACGATCACACAATCAAGGTCACACAATGACGATCACACCATCACCATCACACAATCACGACCACACAATCACGATCACACAATCACGATCACACAATCACGTTCACACAATCACAAACACACAGTCGCGATCACTCGATCACGATCACACAATCACGATCACACAATCACGATCACACAATCACAATCACACAATCACAATATCACAATCGCAATCACACAATCACAATATCACAATCAGACAATCACACAATCACACAATCACACAATCACCATCACACAATCACCATCACACAATCACAATCACACAATCAAGGTCACACAATGACGATCACACAATCACCATCACACAATCACCATCACACAATGACAATCACACAATCAAGGTCACACAATGACGATCACACAATCACGATCACACAATCACAATCACACAATCGTTATCACACAATCACGATCACACAATCACGATCACACAATCACAATCACACAATCACAATCACACAATCAAGGTCACACAATGACGATCACACAATCACCATCACACAATCACGATCACACAATCACAATCACACAATCACGATCACACAATCACGATCACACAATCACAATCACACAATCACAATCACACAATCAAGGTCACACAATGACGATCACACAATCACCATCACACAATCACGATCACACAATCACAATCACACAATCACGATCACACAATGACGATCACACAATCACCATCACACAATCACGATCACACAATCACGATCACACAATCACGATCACACAATCACGATCACACAGTCACGATCACACGATCACGATCACACGATCACGATCACACAAAAACAATGACACAATCACAATCACACAATCACGAGCACACAATCACGATCACACAATCACCATCACACAATCACGATCACACAATCACGATCACAAAATCGCGATCACACTATCACGATCACACAATCACAGTCACACAATCACAATCACACAATCACAATCACAATCACGGTCACACAGTCACGATCACACAATCAGAGTCACACAATCACAATCACACAACCACAATCACACAATCACACAGTCACAATCCCACAATCACGATCACACAATCACGACCACACAGTCACGATCACACAATCACAATCACACAATCACAATCACACAATCACAATCACACAATCACAATAACACAATCAGACAATCACACAGTCACACAATCACGATCACACAATCACGATCACACAATCACGATCACACAGTCGCGATCACACAATCACGATGACACAATCACGATCACACAATCACAATCACACAATCACGATCGCACAATCACAATCACACAATCACAATCACACAATCACAATCACACAATCACAATCACACAATCACAATCACACAATCACAATCACGATCACACAGTCACGAACACACCATCACGATCACACAATCAATGTCACACAATGACGATCACACCATCACCATCACACAATCACGACCACACAATCACGATCACACAATCACGATCACACAATCACGTTCACACAATCACAAACACACAGTCGCGATCACTCGATCACGATCACACAATCACGATCACACAATCACGATCACACAATCACAATCACACAATCACAATATCACAATCGCAATCACACAATCACAATATCACAATCAGACAATCACACAATCACACAATCACACAATCACCATCACACAATCACCATCACACAATCACAATCACACAATCAAGGTCACACAATGACGATCACACAATCACCATCACACAATCACCATCACACAATCACAATCACACAATCAAAGTCACACAATGACGATCACACAATCACCATCACACAATCACGACCACTCAATCACGATCACACAATCACGATCACACAATCACGATCACACAATCACGTTCACACAATCACAAACACAGAGTCGCGATCACACGATCACGATCACACAACCACGATCACACAGTCACGATCACACAATCACGATCACACAGTCACGATCACACAATCAGAGTCACACAATCACAATCACACAACAACAATCACACAATCACACAGTCACAATCCCACAATCACGACCACACAGTCACGATCACACACATCACAATCATACAATCACAATCACACAATCACATTAACACAATCAGACAATCACACAGTCACACAATCACGATCACACAATCACGATCGCACAATCACGATCACACAATCACGATCACACAATCACGATCACACAATCACGATCACACAACCACGATCACACAATCACGATCACACAATCACGATCGCACAATCACGATCGCACAATCACGATCGCACAATCACAATCACACAATCACAATCACACAATCACAATCACACAATCACAATCACACAATCACAATCACACAATCACAATCACACAATCACAATCACACAATCACAATCACACAATCACAATCACGCAATCACAATCACGATCACACAGTCACGAACACACCATCACGATCACACAATCAATGTCACACAATGACGATCACACCATCACCATCACACAATCACGACCACACAATCACGATCACACAATCACGATCACACAATCACGATCACACAATCACGATCACACAATCACAATCACACAATCACAATATCACAATCGCAATCACACAATCACAATATCACAATCAGACAATCACACAATCACACAATCACACAATCACCATCACACAATCACCATCACACAATCACAATCACACAATCAAGGTCACACAATGACGATCACACAATCACCATCACACAATCACCATCACACAATCACAATCACACAATCAAGGTCACACAATGACGATCACACAATCACCATCACACAATCACGACCACTCAATCACGATCACACAATCACGATCACACAATCACGATCACACAATCACGTTCACACAATCACAAACACAGAGTCGCGATCACACGATCACGATCACACAACCACGATCACACAGTCACGATCACACAATCACGATCACACAGTCACGATCACACAATCAGAGTCACACAATCACAATCACACAACCACAATCACACTATCACACAGTCACAATCCCACAATCACGACCACACAGTCACGATCACACACATCACAATCATACAATCGCAATCACACAATCACATTAACACAATCAGGCAATCACACAGTCACACAATCACGATCACACAATCACGATCACACAATCACGATCGCACAATCACGATCACACAATCACGATCACACAATCACGCTCACACAATCACAATCACACAATCACAATCACACAATCAAAATCACACAATCACAATCACACAATCAAGGTCACACAACGACGATCACACAATCACCATCACACAATCTCGACCACACAATCACGATCACACAATCACGATCACACAATCACGTTCACACAATCACAAACACACAGTCGCGATTACTCGATCACGATCACACAATCACGATCACACAACCACGATCACTCAATCACAATCACACAATCACAAACACACAGTCGCGATCACACGATCACGATCACACGATCACGATCACACAATCACAATCACACAATCGTTATCACACAATCACGATCACACAATCACGATCACACAATCACAATCACACAATCACAATCACACAATCAAGGTCACACAATGACGATCACACAATCACCATCACACAATCACGATCACACAATCACAATCACACAATCACGATCACACAATCACGTTCACACAATCACAAACACACAGTCGCGATCACTCGATCACGATCACACAATCACGATCACACAGTCACTATCACACAATCACAATCACACAATCACAATAACACAATCAGACAATCACACAATCACACAATCACACAATCACGATCACACAATCATGATCACACAATCACGATCACACAATCACGATCACACAATCACGATCACACAATCACGATCACACAACCACGATCACACAATCACAATCACACAATCACGATCACACAATCACGATCACACAATCACAAACACACAGTCGCGATCACACGATCACGATCACACAATCACGATCACACAGTCACGATCACACAATCACAATCACACAATCACGATCACACAATCACAATCACAATCACGATCACACAGTCACGATCACACCATCACGATCACACGATCACCATCACACAATCACGATCACACAATGACAATCACACAATGACGATCACACCATCACCATCACACAATCACGATCACACAATCACGTTCACACAATCACAAACACACAGTCGCGATCACTCGATCACGATCACACAATCACGATCACACAGTCACGATCACACAATCACAATCACACAATCACAATGTCACAATCGCAATCACACAATCACAATAACACAATCAGACAATCACACAATCACACAATCACACAATCACACAATCACGATCACACAATCATGATCACACAATCACGATCACACAATCACGACCACACAATCACGATCACACAATCACGATCACACAATCACCATCACACAATCACGATCACTCAATCACAATCACACAATCACGATCACTCAATCACAAACACACAATCACAAACACACAGTCGCGATCACACGATCACGATCACACGATCACGATCACACAATCAACGCCACACAATGACGATCACACAATCACCATCACACAATCTCGACCACACAATCACGATCACACAATCACGATCACACAATCACGTTCACACAATCACAAACACACAGTCCCGATCACTCGATCACGATCACACAATCACGATCACACAATCACGATCATACAATCACAATCACACAATGACAATCACACAGTCAAAATCACACAATCACAATCACACAATCAAGGTCACACAATGACGATCACACAATCACCATCACACAATCACGGTCACACAATCACGATCACACAATCACGATCACTCAATCACAATCACAATCACACAATCACAAACACACAGTCGCCATCACACGATCACGATCACACGATCACGATCACACGATCACGATCACACGATCACGATCACACGATCACGATCACACGATCACGATCACACGATCACGATCACACGATCACGATCACACGATCACGATCACACGATCACGATCACACGATCACGATCACACGATCACGATCACACGATCACGATCACACGATCACGATCACACGATCACGATCACACGATCACGATCACACGATCACGATCACACGATCACGATCACACAATCACAATCACACAATCAAGGCCACACAATGACGATCACACAATCACCATCACACAATCTCGACCACATTATCACGATCACACAATCACGTTCACACAATCACAAACACACAGTCGCGATCACACGATCACGATCACACAATCACGATCACACAGTCACGATCACACAATCACAATCACACGATCACGATCACACAA
This sequence comes from Megachile rotundata, assembly GCF_050947335.1. Taxonomy (NCBI): domain Eukaryota; kingdom Metazoa; phylum Arthropoda; class Insecta; order Hymenoptera; family Megachilidae; genus Megachile; species Megachile rotundata. The sequence continues at coordinate 2,903,985 of NC_134993.1, forward strand.
TCACCATCACACAATCACGATCACACAATCACGATCACACAATCACGATCACACTATCACGATCACACAATCACAGTCACACAATCACAATCACACAATCACAATCACAATCACGATCACACTGTCACGATCACACAATCACGATCACACGATCACGATCACACAATCGCAATCACACAATCGTTATCACACAATCACGATCACACAATCACCATCACACAATCAAGGCCACAGAATGACGATCACACAATCACCATCACACAATCACAATCACACAATCACGATCACACAATCACGATCACACAATCACGATCACACAATCACGATCACACAATCACGATCACACAATCACGATCACACAATCACGATCACACAATCACGATCACACAGCCGCGATCACACAATCACGATCACACAATCACGATCACACAATAACAATCACACAATCACAATCACACAATCAAAATCACACAATCACAATCACACAATCAAGGTCACACAATGACGATCACACAATCACCATCACACAATCACGATCACACAATCACAATCACACAATCACGATCACACAATCACGATCACTCAATCACAATCACACAATCACAAAGACACAGTCGCGATCACACGACCACGATCACACGATCACGATCACACGATCACGATCACACAATCACAATCACACAATCAAGGTCACACAATGACGATCACACCATCACCATCACACAATCACGACCACACAATCACGATCACACAATCACGATCACACAATCACGTTCACACAATCACAAACACACAGTCCCGATCACTCGATCACGATCACACAATCACGATCACACAATCACGATCACACAATCACAATCACACAATCACAATCACACAGTCAAAATCACACAATCACAATCACACAATCAAGGTCACACAATGACGATCACACAATCACCATCACATAATCACGGTCACACAATCACGATCACACAATCACGATCGCACAATCACGATCGCACAATCACGACCGCACAATCACGATCGCACAATCACGATCGCACAATCACGATCGCACAATCACGATCGCACAATCACGATCGCACAATCACGATCGCACAACCACGATCGCACAATCACGATCGCACAATCACGATCGCACAATCACGATCGCACAATCACGATCGCACAATCACGATCGCACAATCACGATCGCACAATCACGATCGCACAATCACAATCACACAATCACAATCACACAATCACAATCACACAATCACAATCACGATCACACAGTCACGAACACACCATCACGATCACACAATCAAGGTCACACAATGACGATCACACCATCACCATCACACAATCACGACCACACAATCACGATCACACAATCACGATCACACAATCACGTTCACACAATCACAAACACACAGTCGCGATCACTCGATCACGATCACACAATCACGATCACACAATCACGATCACTCAATCACAATCACACAATCACAAACACACAGTCGCGATCACACGATCACGATCACACGATCACGATCACACAATCACAATCACAAAATCGTTATCACACAATCACGATCACACAATCACGATCACACAATCACAATCACACAATCACAATCACACAATCACAATCACACAATCAAGGTCACACAATGACGATCACACAATCACCATCACACAATCACGATCACACAATCACAATCACACAATCACGATCACACAATCACGATCACACAATCACGATCACACAAACACGATCACACGATCACAATCACACAATCACAAACACACAGTCGCGATCACACGATCACGATCACACGATCACGATCACACGATCACGATCACACGATCACGATCACACGATCACGATCACACGATCACGATCACACGATCACGATCACACGATCACGATCACACGATCACGATCACACAATCACAATCACACAATCAAGGTCACACAATGACGATCACACCATCACCATCACACAATCACGACCACACAATCACGATCACACAATCACGATCACACAATCACGTTCACACAATCACAAACACACAGTCGCGATCACTCGATCACGATCACACAATCACGATCACACAGTCACTATCACACAATCACAATCACACAATCACAATATCACAATCACAATCACAATCACGATCACACAGTCACGATCACACCATCACGATCACACGATCACCATCACACAATCACGATCACACAATCACAATCACACAATGACGATCACACCATCACCATCACACAATCACGACCACACAATCACGATCACACAATCACGTTCACACAATCACAAACACACAGTCGCGATCACTCGATCACGATCACACAATCACGATCACACAGTCACGATCACACAATCACAATCACACAATCACAATGTCACAATCGCAATCACACAATCACAATAACACAATCAGACAATCACACAATCACACAATCACACAATCACACAATCACGATCACACAATCATGATCACACAATCACGATCACACAATCACGACCACACAATCACGATCACACAATCACGATCACACAATCACCATCACACAATCACGATCACTCAATCACAATCACACAATCACGATCACTCAATCACAAACACACAATCACAAACACACAGTCGCGATCACACGATCACGATCACACGATCACGATCACACAATCAACGCCACACAATGACGATCACACAATCACCATCACACAATCTCGACCACACAATCACGATCACACAATCACGATCACACAATCACGTTCACACAATCACAAACACACAGTCCCGACCACTCGATCACGATCACACAATCACGATCACACAGTCACGGTCACACAATCACAATCACACAATCACAATATCACAATCGCAATCACACAATCACAATAACACAATCAGACAATCACACAATCACACAATCACACAATCACACAATCACGATCACACAATCACGATCACACAATCACGTTCACACAATCAACGCCACACAATGACGATCACACAATCACCATCACACAATCTCGACCACACAATCACGATCACACAATCACGATCACACAATCACGTTCACACGATCACAAACACACAGTCCCGATCACTCGATCACGATCACACAATCACGATCACACAATCACGATCATACAATCACAATCACACAATGACAATCACACAGTCAAAATCACACAATCACAATCACACAATCAAGGTCACACAATGACGATCACACAATCACCATCACACAATCACGGTCACACAATCACGATCACACAATCACGATCACTCAATCACAATCACAATCACACAATCACAAACACACAGTCGCCATCACACGATCACGATCACACGATCACGATCACACGATCACGATCACACGATCACGATCACACGATCACGATCACACGATCACGATCACACGATCACGATCACACGATCACGATCACACGATCACGATCACACGATCACGATCACACGATCACGATCACACGATCACGATCACACGATCACGATCACACGATCACGATCACACGATCACGATCACACGATCACGATCACACGATCACGATCACACGATCACGATCACACGATCACGATCACACGATCACGATCACACGATCACGATCACACAATCACAATCACACAATCAAGGCCACACAATGACGATCACACAATCACCATCACACAATCTCGACCACATTATCACGATCACACAATCACGTTCACACAATCACAAACACACAGTCGCGATCACACGATCACGATCACACAATCACGATCACACAGTCACGATCACACAATCACAATCACACGATCACGATCACACAATCACCATCACACAATCACGATCACACAATCACGATCACACAATCACGATCACACTATCACGATCACACAATCACAGTCACACAATCACAATCACACAATCACAATCACAATCACGATCACACTGTCACGATCACACAATCACGATCACACGATCACGATCACACAATCGCAATCACACAATCGTTATCACACAATCACGATCACACAATCACCATCACACAATCAAGGCCACAGAATGACGATCACACAATCACCATCACACAATCACAATCACACAATCACGATCACACAATCACGATCACACAATCACGATCACACAATCACGATCACACAATCACGATCACACAATCACGATCACACAATCACGATCACACAATCACGATCACACAGCCGCGATCACACAATCACGATCACACAATCACGATCACACAATCACGATCACACAATAACAATCACACAATCACAATCACACAATCAAAATCACACAATCACAATCACACAATCAAGGTCACACAATGACGATCACACAATCACCATCACACAATCACGATCACACAATCACAATCACACAATCACGATCACACAATCACGATCACTCAATCACAATCACACAATCACAAAGACACAGTCGCGATCACACGACCACGATCACACGATCACGATCACACGATCACGATCACACAATCACAATCACACAATCAAGGCCACACAATGACGATCACACAATCACCATCACACAATCTCGACCACACAATCACGATCACACAATCACGATCACACAATCACGATCACACAATCACGATCACACATTCACGATCACACAATCACGATCACACAATCACGATCACACAACCACGATCACACAACCACGATCGCACAACCACGATCGCACAATCACGATCGCACAATCACGATCGCACAATCACGATCGCACAATCACGATCGCACAATCACGATCGCACAATCACGATCGCACAATCACGATCGCACAATCACGATCGCACAATCACGATCGCACAATCACGATCGCACAATCACGATCGCACAATCACGATCGCACAATCACGATCGCACAATCACGATCGCACAACCACGATCGCACAACCACGATCGCACAACCACGATCGCACAATCACGATCGCACAATCACGATCGCACAATCACGATCGCACAATCACTATCACACAATCACAATCACACAATCACAATCACACAATCACAATCACACAATCACAATCACACAATCACAATCACACAATCACAATCACACAATCACAATCACACAATCACAATCACACAAACACAATCGCGATCACACAGTCACGAACACACCATCACGATCACACAATCAAGGTCACACAATGACGATCACACCATCACCATCACACAATCACGACCACACAATCACGATCACACAATCACGATCACACAATCACGTTCACACAATCACAAACACACAGTCGCGATCACTCGATCACGATCACACAATCACGATCACACAATCACGATCACACAATCACAATCACACAATCACAATATCACAATCGTAATCACACAATCACAATATCACAATCAGACAATCACACAATCACACAATCACACAATCACCATCACACAATCACCATCACACAATCACAATCACACAATCAAGGTCACACAATGACGATCACACAATCACCATCACACAATCACCATCACACAATCACAATCACACAATCAAGGTCACACAATGACGATCACACAATCACCATCACACAATCACGACCACTCAATCACGATCACACAATCACGATCACACAATCACGATCACACAATCACGTTCACACAATCACAAACACAGAGTCGCGATCACACGATCACGATCACACAACCACGATCACACAGTCACGATCACACAATCACGATCACACAGTCACGATCACACAATCAGAGTCACACAATCACAATCACACAACCAAAATCACACAATCACACAGTCACAATCCCACAATCACGACCACACAGTCACGATCACACACATCACAATCATACAATCACAATCACACAATCACATTAACACAATCAGGCAATCACACAGTCACACAATCACGATCACACAATCACGATCACACAATCACGATCGCACAATCACGATCACACAATCACGATCACACAATCACGATCACACAATCACAATCACACAATCACAATCACAAAATCACAATCACACAATCAAAATCACACAATCACAATCACACAATCAAGGTCACACAACGACGATCACACAATCACCATCACACAATCTCGACCTCACAATCACGATCACACAATCACGATCACACAATCACGTTCACACAATCACAAACACACAGTCGCGATTACTCGATCACGATCACACAATCACGATCACACAATCACGATCACTCAATCACAATCACACAATCACAAACACACAGTCGCGATCACACGATCACGATCACACGATCACGATCACACAATCACAATCACACAATCGTTATCACACAATCACGATCACACAATCACGATCACACAATCACAATCACACAATCACAATCACACAATCAAGGTCACACAATGACGATCACACAATCACCATCACACAATCACGATCACACAATCACAATCACACAATCACGATCGCACAATCACGATCGCACAATCACGATCGCACAATCACGATCGCACAATCACGATCGCACAATCACGATCGCACAATCACGATCGCACAATCACGATCGCACAATCACGATCGCACAATCACGATCGCACAATCACGATCGCACAATCACGATCGCACAATCACGATCGCACAATCACGATCGCACAACCACGATCGCACAACCACGATCGCACAACCACGATCGCACAATCACGATCGCACAATCACGATCGCACAATCACGATCGCACAATCACTATCACACAATCACAATCACACAATCACAATCACACAATCACAATCACACAATCACAATCACACAATCACAATCACACAATCACAATCACACAATCACAATCACACAATCACAATCACACAAACACAATCGCGATCACACAGTCACGAACACACCATCACGATCACACAATCAAGGTCACACAATGACGATCACACCATCACCATCACACAATCACGACCACACAATCACGATCACACAATCACGATCACACAATCACGTTCACACAATCACAAACACACAGTCGCGATCACTCGATCACGATCACACAATCACGATCACACAATCACGATCACACAATCACAATCACACAATCACAATATCACAATCGTAATCACACAATCACAATATCACAATCAGACAATCACACAATCACACAATCACACAATCACCATCACACAATCACCATCACACAATCACAATCACACAATCAAGGTCACACAATGACGATCACACAATCACCATCACACAATCACCATCACACAATCACAATCACACAATCAAGGTCACACAATGACGATCACACAATCACCATCACACAATCACGACCACTCAATCACGATCACACAATCACGATCACACAATCACGATCACACAATCACGTTCACACAATCACAAACACAGAGTCGCGATCACACGATCACGATCACACAACCACGATCACACAGTCACGATCACACAATCACGATCACACAGTCACGATCACACAATCAGAGTCACACAATCACAATCACACAACCAAAATCACACAATCACACAGTCACAATCCCACAATCACGACCACACAGTCACGATCACACACATCACAATCATACAATCACAATCACACAATCACATTAACACAATCAGGCAATCACACAGTCACACAATCACGATCACACAATCACGATCACACAATCACGATCGCACAATCACGATCACACAATCACGATCACACAATCACGATCACACAATCACAATCACACAATCACAATCACAAAATCACAATCACACAATCAAAATCACACAATCACAATCACACAATCAAGGTCACACAACGACGATCACACAATCACCATCACACAATCTCGACCACACAATCACGATCACACAATCACGATCACACAATCACGTTCACACAATCACAAACACACAGTCGCGATTACTCGATCACGATCACACAATCACGATCACACAATCACGATCACTCAATCACAATCACACAATCACAAACACACAGTCGCGATCACACGATCACGATCACACGATCACGATCACACAATCACAATCACACAATCGTTATCACACAATCACGATCACACAATCACGATCACACAATCACAATCACACAATCACAATCACACAATCAAGGTCACACAATGACGATCACACAATCACCATCACACAATCACGATCACACAATCACAATCACACAATCACGATCACACAATCACGATCACACAATCACGATCACACAAACACGATCACACGATCACAATCACACAATCACAAACACACAGTCGCGATCACACGATCACGATCACACGATCACGATCACACGATCGTGATCACACGATCACGATCACACGATCACGATCACACGATCACGATCACACGATCACGATCACACGATCACGATCACACGATCACGATCACACAATCACAATCACACAATCAAGGTCACACAATGACGATCACACCATCACCATCACACAATCACGACCACACAATCACGATCACACAATCACGATCACACAATCACGTTCACACAATCACAAACACACAGTCGCGATCACTCGATCACGATCACACAATCACGATCACACAGTCACTATCACACAATCACAATCACACAATCACAATATCACAATCGCAATCACACAATCACAATAACACAATCAGACAATCACACAATCACACAATCACACGATCACGATCACACGATCACGATCACACAATCACAATCACACAATCAACGCCACACAATGACGATCACACAATCACCATCACACAATCTCGACCACACAATCACGATCACACAATCACGATCACACTATCACGTTCACACAATCACAAACACACAGCCCCGACCACTCGATCACGATCACACAATCACGATCACACAGTCACGGTCACACAATCACAATCACACAATCACAATATCACAATCGCAATCACACAATCACAATAACACAATCAGACAATCACACAATCACACAATCACACAATCACACAATCACACAATCACGATCACACGATCACGATCACACAATCACGTTCACACAATCACAAACACACAGTCCCGATCACTCGATCACGATCACACAATCACGATCACACAATCACGATCACACAATCACAATCACACAATCACAATCACACAGTCAAAATCACACAATCACAATCACACAATCAAGGTCACACAATGACGATCACACAATCACCATCACACAATCACGGTCACACAATCACGATCGCACAATCACGATCGCACAATCACGATCGCACAATCACGATCGCACAATCACGATCGCACAATCACGATCGCACAATCACGATCGCACAATCACGATCGCACAATCACGATCGCACAATCACGATCGCACAACCACGATCGCACAATCACGATCGCACAATCACGATCGCACAATCACGATCGCACAATCACGATCGCACAATCACGATCGCACAATCACGATCGCACAATCACGATCGCACAATCACGATCACACAATCACGATCACACAATCACAATCACACAATCACAATCACACAATCACAATCACGATCACACAGTCCCGAACACACCATCACGATCACACAATCAAGGTCACACAATGACGATCACACCATCACCATCACACAATCACGACCACACAATCACGATCACACAATCACGATCACACAATCACGTTCACACAATCACAAACACACAGTCGCGATCACTCGATCACGATCACACAATCACGATCACACAATCACGATCACACAATCACAATCACACAATCACAATATCACAATCGCAATCACACAATCACAATATCACAATCAGACAATCACACAATCACACAATCACACAATCACCATCACACAATCACCATCACACAATCACAATCACACAATCAAGGTCACACAATGACGATCACACAATCACCATCACACAATCACCATCACACAATCACAATCACACAATCAAGGTCACACAATGACGATCACACAATCACGATCACACAATCACAATCACACAATCGTTATCACACAATCACGATCACACAATCACGATCACACAATCACAATCACACAATCACAATCACACAATCAAGGTCACACAATGACGATCACACAATCACCATCACACAATCACGATCACACAATCACAATCACACAATCACGATCACACAATCACGATCACACAATCACAATCACACAATCACAATCACACAATCAAGGTCACACAATGACGATCACACAATCACCATCACACAATCACGATCACACAATCACAATCACACAATCACGATCACACAATCACGATCACACGATCACGATCACACGATCACGATCACACGATCGCGATCACACGATCACGATCACACGATCACGATCACACGATCACGATCACACGATCACGATCACACAATCACAATCACACAATCAAGGTCACACAATGACGATCACACCATCACCATCACACAATCACGACCACACAATCACGATCACACAATCACGATCACACAATCACGTTCACACAATCACAAACACACAGTCGCGATCACTCGATCACGATCACACAATCACGATCACACAGTCACTATCACACAATCACAATCACACAATCACAATATCACAATCGCAATCACACAATCACAATAACACAATCAGACAATCACACAATCACACAATCACACAATCACGATCACACAATCATGATCACACAATCACGATCACACAATCACGATCACACAATCACGATCACACAATCACGATCACACAATCACGATCACACAATCACAATCACACAATCACGATCACACAATCACGATCACACAATCACAAACACACAGTCGCGATCACACGATCACGATCACACAATCACGATCACACAATCACAGTCACACAATCACAATCACACAATCACAATCACGATCACACAGTCACGATCACACCATGATGATCACACGATCACCATCACACAATCACGATCACACAATCACAATCACACAATGACGATCACACCATCACCATCACACAATCACGACCACACAATCACGATCACACAATCACGATCACACAATCACGTTCACACAATCACAAACACACAGTCGCGATCACTCGATCACGATCACACAATCACGATCACACAGTCACGATCACACAATCACAATCACACAATCACAATGTCACAATCGCAATCACACAATCACAATAACACAATCACACAATCACACAATCACACAATCACACAATCACGATCACACAATCATGATCACACAATCACGATCACACAATCACGATCACACAATCACGATCACACAGTCACGATCACACGATCACGATCACACGATCACGATCACACGATCACGATCACACAAAAACAATGACACAATCACAATCACACAATCACGAGCACACAATCACGATCACACAATCACCATCACACAATCACGATCACACAATCACGATCACAAAATCGCGATTACACTATCACGATCACACAATCACAGTCACACAATCACAATCACACAATCACAATCACAATCACGGTCACACAGTCACGATCACACAATCAGAGTCACACAATCACAATCACACAACCACAATCACACAATCACACAGTCACAATCCCACAATCACGATCACACAATCACGACCACACAGTCACGATCACACAATCACAATCACACAATCACAATCACACAATCACAATCACACAATCACAATCACACAATCACAATAACACAATCAGACAATCACACAGTCACACAATCACGATCACACAATCACGATCACACAATCACGATCACACAGTCGCGATCACACAATCACGATGACACAATCACGACCACACAATCACAATCACACAATCACGATCGCACAATCACAATCACACAATCACAATCACACAATCACAATCACACAATCACAATCACACAATCACAATCACGATCACACAGTCACGAACACACCATCACGATCACACAATCAATGTCACACAATGACGATCACACCATCACCATCACACAATCACGACCACACAATCACGATCACACAATCACGATCACACAATCACGTTCACACAATCACAAACACACAGTCGCGATCACTCGATCACGATCACACAATCACGATCACACAATCACGATCACACAATCACAATCACACAATCACAATATCACAATCGCAATCACACAATCACAATATCACAATCAGACAATCACACAATCACACAATCACACAATCACCATCACACAATCACCATCACACAATCACAATCACACAATCAAGGTCACACAATGACGATCACACAATCACCATCACACAATCACCATCACACAATCACAATCACACAATCAAAGTCACACAATGACGATCACACAATCACCATCACACAATCACGACCACTCAATCACGATCACACAATCACGATCACACAATCACGATCACACAATCACGTTCACACAATCACAAACACAGAGTCGCGATCACACGATCACGATCACACAACCACGATCACACAGTCACGATCACACAATCACGATCACACAGTCACGATCACACAATCAGAGTCACACAATCACAATCACACAACCACAATCACACAATCACACAGTCACAATCCCACAATCAGGACCACACAGTCACGATCACACACATCACAATCATACAATCACAATCACACAATCACATTAACACAATCAGACAATCACACAGTCACACAATCACGATCACACAATCACGATCGCACAATCACGATCACACAATCACGATCACACAATCACGATCACACAATCACGATCACACAACCACGATCACACAATCACGATCACACAATCACGATCGCACAATCACGATCGCACAATCACGATCGCACAATCACAATCACACAATCACAATCACACAATCACAATCACACAATCACAATCACACAATCACAATCACACAATCACAATCACACAATCACAATCACACAATCACAATCACACAATCACAATCACGCAATCACAATCACGATCACACAGTCACGAACACACCATCACGATCACACAATCAATGTCACACAATGACGATCACACCATCACCATCACACAATCACGACCACACAATCACGATCACACAATCACGATCACACAATCACGATCACACAATCACAATCACACAATCACAATATCACAATCGCAATCACACAATCACAATATCACAATCAGACAATCACACAATCACACAATCACACAATCACCATCACACAATCACCATCACACAATCACAATCACACAATCAAGGTCACACAATGACGATCACACAATCACCATCACACAATCACCATCACACAATCACAATCACACAATCAAGGTCACACAATGACGATCACACAATCACCATCACACAATCACGACCACTCAATCACGATCACACAATCACGATCACACAATCACGATCACACAATCACGTTCACACAATCACAAACACAGAGTCGCGATCACACGATCACGATCACACAACCACGATCACACAGTCAGGATCACACAATCACGATCACACAGTCACGATCACACAATCAGAGTCACACAATCACAATCACACAACCACAATCACACTATCACACAGTCACAATCCCACAATCACGACCACACAGTCACGATCACACACATCACAATCATACAATCACAATCACACAATCACATTAACACAATCAGGCAATCACACAGTCACACAATCACGATCACACAATCACGATCACACAATCACGATCGCACAATCACGATCACACAATCACGATCACACAATCACGATCACACAATCACAATCACACAATCACAATCACACAATCAAAATCACACAATCACAATCACACAATCAAGGTCACACAACGACGATCACACAATCACCATCACACAATCTCGACCACACAATCACGATCACACAATCACGATCACACAATCACGTTCACACAATCACAAACACACAGTCGCGATTACTCGATCACGATCACACAATCACGATCACACAATCACGATCACTCAATCACAATCACACAATCACAAACACACAGTCGCGATCACACGATCACGATCACACGATCACGATCACACAATCACAATCACACAATCGTTATCACACAATCACGATCACACAATCACGATCACACAATCACAATCACACAATCACAATCACACAATCAAGGTCACACAATGACGATCACACAATCACCATCACACAATCACGATCACACAATCACAATCACACAATCACGATCACACAATCACGTTCACACAATCACAAACACACAGTCGCGATCACTCGATCACGATCACACAATCACGATCACACAGTCACTATCACACAATCACAATCACACAATCACAATAACACAATCAGACAATCACACAATCACACAATCACACAATCACGATCACACAATCATGATCACACAATCACGATCACACAATCACGATCACACAATCACGATCACACAATCACGATCACACAACCACGATCACACAATCACAATCACACAATCACGATCACACAATCACGATCACACAATCACGATCACACAATCACAAACACACAGTCGCGATCACACGATCACGATCACACAATCACGATCACACAGTCACGATCACACAATCACAATCACACAATCACGATCACACAATCACAATCACAATCACGATCACACAGTCACGATCACACCATCACGATCACACGATCACCATCACACAATCACGATCACACAATGACAATCACACAATGACGATCACACCATCACCATCACACAATCACGATCACACAATCACGTTCACACAATCACAAACACACAGTCACGTTCACACAATCACAAACACACAGTCGCGATCACTCGATCACGATCACACAATCACGATCACACAATCACGATCACACAATCACAATCACACAATCACAATATCACAATCGCAATCACACAATCACAATATCACAATCAGACAATCACACAATCACACAATCACACAATCACCATCACACAATCACCATCACACAATCACAATCACACAATCAAGGTCACACAATGACGATCACACAATCACCATCACACAATCACCATCACACAATCACAATCACACAATCAAGGTCACACAATGACGATCACACAATCACGATCACACAATCACAATCACACAATCGTTATCACACAATCACGATCACACAATCACGATCACACAATCACAATCACACAATCACAATCACACAATCAAGGTCACACAATGACGATCACACAATCACCATCACACAATCACGATCACACAATCACAATCACACAATCACGATCACACAATCACGATCACACAATCACAATCACACAATCACAATCACACAATCAAGGTCACACAATGACGATCACACAATCACCATCACACAATCACGATCACACAATCACAATCACACAATCACGATCACACAATCACGATCACACAATCACGATCACACAAACACGATCACACGATCACAATCACACAATCACAAACACACAGTCGCGATCACACGATCACGATCACACGATCACGATCACACGATCGCGATCACACGATCACGATCACACGATCACGATCACACGATCACGATCACACGATCACGATCACACAATCACAATCACACAATCAAGGTCACACAATGACGATCACACCATCACCATCACACAATCACGACCACACAATCTCGATCACACAATCACGATCACACAATCACGTTCACACAATCACAAACACACAGTCGCGATCACTCGATCACGATCACACAATCACGATCACACAGTCACTATCACACAATCACAATCACACAATCACAATATCACAATCGCAATCACACAATCACAATAACACAATCAGACAATAACACAATCACACAATCACACAATCACGATCACACAATCATGATCACACAATCACGATCACACAATCACGATCACACAATCACGATCACACAATCACGATCACACAATCACGATCACACAATCACAATCACACAATCACGATCACACAATCACGATCACACAATCACAAACACACAGTCGCGATCACACGATCACGATCACACAATCACGATCACACAATCACAGTCACACAATCACAATCACACAATCACAATCACGATCACACAGTCACGATCACACCATGATGATCACACGATCACCATCACACAATCACGATCACACAATCACAATCACACAATGACGATCACACCATCACCATCACACAATCACGACCACACAATCACGATCACACAATCACGATCACACAATCACGTTCACACAATCACAAACACACAGTCGCGATCACTCGATCACGATCACACAATCACGATCACACAGTCACGATCACACAATCACAATCACACAATCACAATGTCACAATCGCAATCACACAATCACAATAACACAATCACACAATCACACAATCACACAATCACACAATCACGATCACACAATCATGATCACACAATCACGATCACACAATCACGATCACGCAATCACGATCCCACAATCACCATCACACAATCACAATCACACAATCAAGGTCACACAATGACGATCACACAATCACCATCACACAATCACGATCACACAATCACGATCACACAATCACGATCACACAATCACGATCACACAGTCACGATCACACGATCACGATCACACGATCACGATCACACAAAAACAATGACACAATCACAATCACACAATCACGAGCACACAATCACGATCACACAATCACCATCACACAATCACGATCACACAATCACGATCACAAAATCGCGATCACACTATCACGATCACACAATCACAGTCACACAATCACAATCACACAATCACAATCACAATCACGGTCACACAGTCACGATCACACAATCAGAGTCACACAATCACAATCACACAACCACAATCACACAATCACACAGTCACAATCCCACAATCACGATCACACAATCACGACCACACAGTCACGATCATACAATCACAATCACACAATCACAATCACACAATCACAATCACACAATCACAATAACACAATCAGACAATCACACAGTCACACAATCACGATCACACAATCACGATCACACAATCACGATCACACAGTCGCGATCACACAATCACGATGACACAATCACGATCACACAATCACAATCACACAATCACGATCGCACAATCACAATCACACAATCACAATCACACAATCACAATCACACAATCACAATCACACAATCACAATCACGATCACACAGTCACGAACACACCATCACGATCACACAATCAATGTCACACAATGACGATCACACCATCACCATCACACAATCACGACCACACAATCACGATCACACAATCACGATCACACAATCACGTTCACACAATCACAAACACACAGTCGCGATCACTCGATCACGATCACACAATCACGATCACACAATCACGATCACACAATCACAATCACACAATCACAATATCACAATCGCAATCACACAATCACAATATCACAATCAGACAATCACACAATCACACAATCACACAATCACCATCACACAATCACCATCACACAATCACAATCACACAATCAAGGTCACACAATGACGATCACACAATCACCATCACACAATCACCATCACACAATCACAATCACACAATCAAAGTCACACAATGACGATCACACAATCACCATCACACAATCACGACCACTCAATCACGATCACACAATCACGATCACACAATCACGATCACACAATCACGTTCACACAATCACAAACACAGAGTCGCGATCACACGATCGCGATCACACAACCACGATCACACAGTCACGATCACACAATCACGATCACACAGTCACGATCACACAATCAGAGTCACACAATCACAATCACACAACCACAATCACACAATCACACAGTCACAATCCCACAATCACGACCACACAGTCACGATCACACACGTCACAATCATACAATCACAATCACACAATCACATTAACACAATCAGACAATCACACAGTCACACAATCACGATCACACAATCACGATCACACAATCACGATCGCACAATCACGATCACACAATCACGATCACACAATCACGATCACACAATCACAATCACACAATCACAATCACACAATCACAATCACACAATCAAAATCACACAATCACAATCACACAATCAAGGTCACACAACGACGATCACACAATCACCATCACACAATCTCGACCACACAATCACGATCACACAATCACGTTCACACAATCACAAACACACAGTCGCGATCACTCGATCACGATCACACAATCACGATCACACAATCACGATCACTCAATCACAATCACACAATCACAAACACACAGTCGCGATCACACGATCACGATCACACGATCACGATCACACAATCACAATCACACAATCGTTATCACACAATCACGATCACACAATCACGATCACACAATCACAATCACACAATCACAATCACACAATCAAGGTCACACAATGACGATCACACAATCACCATCACACAATCACGATCACACAATCACAATCACACAATCACGATCACACAATCACGATCACACAATCACGATCACACAAACACGATCACACGATCACAATCACACAATCACAAACACACAGTCGCGATCACACGATCACGATCACACGATCACGATCACACGATCACGATCACACGATCACGATCACACGATCACGATCACACGATCACGATCACACGATCACGATCACACGATCACGATCACACAATCACAATCACACAATCAAGGTCACACAATGACGATCACACAATCACCATCACACAATCACGATCACACAATCACAATCACACAATGACGATCACACCATCACCATCACACAATCACGACCACACAACCACGATCACACAACCACGATCGCACAATCACGATCGCACAATCACGATCGCACAATCACGATCGCACAATCACGATCGCACAATCACGATCGCACAATCACGATCGCACAATCACGATCGCACAATCACGATCGCACAATCACGATCGCACAATCACGATCGCACAATCACGATCGCACAATCACGATCGCACAATCACGATCGCACAATCACGATCGCACAATCACGATCGCACAATCACGATCGCACAATCACCATCACACAATCACAATCACACAATCACAATCACACAATCACACAATCACACAATCACAATCACACAATCACAATCACACAATCACAATCACACAATCACAATCACACAATCACAATCACACAATCACAATCACACAATCACAATCACACAATCACAATCACACAATCACAATCACACAATCACAATCACACAATCACAATCACACAATCACAATCACTATCACACAGTCACGAACACACCATCACGATCACACAATCAAGGTCACACAATGACGATCACACCATCACCATCACACAATCACGACCACACAATCACGATCACACAATCACGATCACACAATCACGTTCACACAATCACAAACACACAGTCGCGATCACTCGATCACGATCACACAATCACGGTCACACAATCACGATCACACAATCACAATCACACAATCACAATATCACAATCGCAATCACACAATCACAATATCACAATCAGACAATCACACAATCACACAATCACACAATCACCATCACACAATCACCATCACACAATCACAATCACACAATCAAGGTCACACAATGACGATCACACAATCACCATCACACAATCACCATCACACAATCACAATCACACAATCAAGGTCACACAATGACGATCACACAATCACCATCACACAATCACGACCACTCAATCACGATCACACAATCACGATCACACAATCACGATCACACAATCACGTTCACACAATCACAAACACAGAGTCGCGATCACACGATCACGATCACACAACCACGATCACACAGTCACGATCACACAATCACGATCACACAGTCACGATCACACAATCAGAGTCACACAATCACAATCACACAACCACAATCACACAATCACACAGTCACAATCCCACAATCACGACCACACAGTCACGATCACACACATCACAATCATACAATCACAATCACACAATCACATTAACACAATCAGACAATCACACAGTCACACAATCACGATCACACAATCACGATCACACAATCACGATCGCACAATCACGATCACACAATCACGATCACACAATCACGATCACACAATCACAATCACACAATCACAATCACACAATCAAAATCACACAATCACAATCACACAATCAAGGTCACACAATGACGATCACACAATCACCATCACACAATCTCGACCACACAATCACGATCACACAATCACGTTCACACAATCACAAACACACAGTCGCGATCACTCGATCACGATCACACAATCACGATCACACAATCACGATCACTCAATCACAATCACACAATCACAAACACACAGTCGCGATCACACGATCACGATCACACGATCACGATCACACAATCACAATCACACAATCGTTATCACACAATCACGATCACACAATCACGATCACACAATCACAATCACACAATCACAATCACACAATCAAGGTCACACAATGACGATCACACAATCACCATCACACAATCACGATCACACAATCACAATAACACAATCACACAATCACACAATCACACAATCACACAATCACGATCACACAATCATGATCACACAACCACGATCACACAATCACGATCACACAATCACGATCACGCAATCACGATCCCACAATCACCATCACACAATCACAATCACACAATCAAGGTCACACAATGACGATCACACAATCACCATCACACAATCACGATCACACAATCACGATCACACAATCACGATCACACAATCACGATCACACAGTCACGATCACACGATCACGATCACACAAAAACAATGACACAATCACAATCACACAATCACGAGCACACAATCACGATCACACAATCACAATCACACAATCACGATCACACAATCACGATCACAAAATCACGATCACACTATCACGATCGCACAATCACAGTCACACAATCACAATCACACAATCACAATCACAATCACGGTCACACAGTCACGATCACACAATCAGAGTCACACAATCACAATCACACAACCACAATCACACAATCACACAGTCACAATCCCACAATCACGATCACACAATCACGACCACACAGTCACGATCACACAATCACAATCACACAATCACAATCACACAATCACAATCACACAATCACAATCACACAATCACAATAACACAATCAGACAATCACACAGTCACACAATCACGATCACACAATCACGATCACACAATCACGATCACACAGTCGCGATCACACAATCACGATGACACAATCACGATCACACAATCACAATCACACAATCACAATCACACAATCACGATCACACAATCACAATCACACAATCACGATCGCACAATCAAGGTCACACAATGACGATCACACAATCACGATCACACAATCACGATCACACAATCACGATCACACAACCACGATCACACAATCACGATCACACAGTCACGATCGCACAATCAAGGTCACACAATGACGATCACACAATCACCATCACACAATCACGACCACTCAATCACGATCACACAATCACGATCACACAATCACGATCACACAATCACGTTCACACAATCACAAACACAGAGTCGCGATCACACGATCACGATCACACAACCACGATCACACAGTCACGATCACACAATCACGATCACACAGTCACGATCACACAATCAGAGTCACACAATCACAATCACACAACCACAATCACACAATCACACAGTCACAATCCCACAATCACGACCACACAGTCACGATCACACACATCACAATCATACAATCACAATCACACAATCACATTAACACAATCAGACAATCACACAGTCACACAATCACGATCACACAATCACGATCACACAATCACGATCGCACAATCACGATCACACAATCACGATCACACAATCACGATCACACAATCACAATCACACAATCACAATCACACAATCACAATCACACAATCAAAATCACACAATCACAATCACACAATCAAGGTCACACAACGACGATCACACAATCACCATCACACAATCTCGACCACACAATCACGATCACACAATCACGATCACACAATCACGTTCACACAATCACAAACACACAGTCGCGATCACTCGATCACGATCACACAATCACGATCACACAATCACGATCACTCAATCACAATGACACAATCACAAACACACAGTCGCGATCACACGATCACGATCACACGATCACGATCACACAATCACAATCACACAATCGTTATCACACAATCACGATCACACAATCACGATCACACAATCACAATCACACAATCACAATCACACAATCAAGGTCACACAATGACGATCACACAATCACCATCACACAATCACGATCACACAATCACAATCACACAATCACGATCACACAATCACGATCACACAATCACGATCACACAAACACGATCACACGATCACAATCACACAATCACAAACACACAGTCGCGATCACACGATCACGATCACACGATCACGATCACACGATCACGATCACACGATCACGATCACACGATCACGATCACACGATCACGATCACACGATCACGATCACACGATCACGATCACACGATCACGATCACACAATCACAATCACACAATCAAGGTCACACAATGACGATCACACCATCACCATCACACAATCACGACCACACAATCACGATCACACAATCACGATCACACAATCACGTTCACACAATCACAAACACACAGTCGCGATCCCTCGATCACGATCACACAATCACGATCACACAGTCACTATCACACAATCACAATCACACAATCACAATATCACAATCGCAATCACACAATCACAATAACACAATCAGACAATCACACAATCACACAATCACACAATCACGATCACACAATCGTGATCACACAATCACGATCACACAATCACGATCACACAATCACGATCACACAGTCACGATCACACAATCACAAACACACAGTCGCGATCACTCGATCACGATCACACAATCACGATCACACAGTCACTATCACACAATCACAATCACACAATCACAATATCACAATCGCAATCACACAATCACAATAACACAATCAGACAATCACACAATCACACAATCACACAAACACGATCACACGATCACGATCACACAATCACAATCACACAATCAAGGTCACACAATGACGATCACACCATCACCATCACACAATCACGACCACACAATCACGATCACACAATCACGATCACACAATCACGATCACACAATCACGATCACACAGTCGCGATCACACAATCACGATGACACAATCACGATCACACAATCACAATCACACAATCACGATCGCACAATCACAATCACACAATCACAATCACACAATCACAATCACACAATCACAATCACACAATCACAATCACGATCACACAGTCACGAACACACCATCACGATCACACAATCAATGTCACACAATGACGATCACACCATCACCATCACACAATCACGACCACACAATCACGATCACACAATCACGATCACACAATCACGTTCACACAATCACAAACACACAGTCGCGATCACTCGATCTCGATCACACAATCACGATCACACAATCACGATCACACAATCACAATCACACAATCACAATATCACAATCGCAATCACACAATCACAATATCACAATCAGACAATCACACAATCACACAATCACACAATCACCATCACACAATCACCATCACACAATCACAATCACACAATCAAGGTCACACAATGACGATCACACAATCACCATCACACAATCACCATCACACAATCACAATCACACAATCAAAGTCACACAATGACGATCACACAATCACCATCACACAATCACGACCACTCAATCACGATCACACAATCACGATCACACAATCACGATCACACAATCACGTTCACACAATCACAAACACAGAGTCGCGATCACACGATCACGATCACACAACCACGATCACACAGTCACGATCACACAATCACGATCACACAGTCACGATCACACAATCAGAGTCACACAATCACAATCACACAACCACAATCACACAATCACACAGTCACAATCCCACAATCACGACCACACAGTCACGATCACACACATCACAATCATACAATCACAATCACACAATCACATTAACACAATCAGACAATCACACAGTCACACAATCACGATCACACAATCACGATCGCACAATCACGATCACACAATCACGATCACACAATCACGATCACACAATCACGATCACACAACCACGATCACACAATCACGATCACACAATCACGATCGCACAATCACGATCGCACAATCACGATCGCACAATCACAATCACACAATCACAATCACACAATCACAATCACACAATCACAATCACACAATCACAATCACACAATCACAATCACACAATCACAATCACGCAATCACAATCACGATCACACAGTCACGAACACACCATCACGATCACACAATCAATGTCACACAATGACGATCACACCATCACCATCACACAATCACGACCACACAATCACGATCACACAATCACGATCACACAATCACGATCACACAATCACAATCACACAATCACAATATCACAATCGCAATCACACAATCACAATATCACAATCAGACAATCACACAATCACACAATCACACAATCACACAATCACCATCACACAATCACCATCACACAATCACAATCACACAATCAAGGTCACACAATGACGATCACACAATCACCATCACACAATCACCATCACACAATCACAATCACACAATCAAGGTCACACAATGACGATCACACAATCACCATCACACAATCACGACCACTCAATCACGATCACACAATCACGATCACACAATCACGATCACACAATCACGATCACACAATCACGTTCACACAATCACAAACACAGAGTCGCGATCACACGATCACGATCACACAACCACGATCACACAGTCACGATCACACAATCACGATCACACAGTCACGATCACACAATCAGAGTCACACAATCACAATCACACAACCACAATCACACTATCACACAGTCACAATCCCACAATCACGACCACACAGTCACGATCACACACATCACAATCATACAATCACAATCACACAATCACATTAACACAATCAGGCAATCACACAGTCACACAATCACGATCACACAATCACGATCACACAATCACGATCGCACAATCACGATCACACAATCACGATCACACAATCACGATCACACAATCACAATCACACAATCACAATCACACAATCAAAATCACACAATCACAATCACACAATCAAGGTCACACAACGACGATCACACAATCACCATCACACAATCTCGACCACACAATCACGATCACACAATCACGATCACACAATCACGTTCACACAATCACAAACACACAGTCGCGATTACTCGATCACGATCACACAATCACGATCACACAATCACGATCACTCAATCACAATCACACAATCACAAACACACAGTCGCGATCACACGATCACGATCACACGATCACGATCACACAATCACAATCACACAATCGTTATCACACAATCACGATCACACAATCACGATCACACAATCACAATCACACAATCACAATCACACAATCAAGGTCACACAATGACGATCACACAATCACCATCACACAATCACGATCACACAATCACAATCACACAATCACGATCACACAATCACGTTCACACAATCACAAACACACAGTCGCGATCACTCGATCACGATCACACAATCACGATCACACAGTCACTATCACACAATCACAATCACACAATCACAATAACACAATCAGACAATCACACAATCACACAATCACACAATCACGATCACACAATCATGATCACACAATCACGATCACACAATCACGATCACACAATCACGATCACACAATCACGATCACACAACCACGATCACACAATCACAATCACACAATCACGATCACACAATCACGATCACACAATCACAAACACACAGTCGCGATCACACGATCACGATCACACAATCACGATCACACAGTCACGATCACACAATCACAATCACACAATCACGATCACACAATCACAATCACAATCACGATCACACAGTCACGATCACACCATCACGATCACACGATCACCATCACACAATCACGATCACACAATGACAATCACACAATGACGATCACACCATCACCATCACACAATCACGATCACACAATCACGTTCACACAATCACAAACACACAGTCGCGATCACTCGATCACGATCACACAATCACGATCACACAGTCACGATCACACAATCACAATCACACAATCACAATGTCACAATCGCAATCACACAATCACAATAACACAATCAGACAATCACACAATCACACAATCACACAATCACACAATCACGATCACACAATCATGATCACACAATCACGATGACACAATCACGACCACACAATCACGATCACACAATCACGATCACACAATCACCATCACACAATCACGATCACTCAATCACAATCACACAATCACGATCACTCAATCACAAACACACAATCACAAACACACAGTCGCGATCACACGATCACGATCACACGATCACGATCACACAATCAACGCCACACAATGACGATCACACAATCACCATCACACAATCTCGACCACACAATCACGATCACACAATCACGATCACACAATCACGTTCACACAATCACAAACACACAGTCCCGATCACTCGATCACGATCACACAATCACGATCACACAATCACGATCATACAATCACAATCACACAATGACAATCACACAGTCAAAATCACACAATCACAATCACACAATCAAGGTCACACAATGACGATCACACAATCACCATCACACAATCACGGTCACACAATCACGATCACACAATCACGATCACTCAATCACAATCACAATCACACAATCACAAACACACAGTCGCCATCACACGATCCCGATCACACGATCACGATCACACGATCACGATCACACGATCACGATCACACGATCACGATCACACGATCACGATCACACGATCACGATCACACGATCACGATCACACGATCACGATCACACGATCACGATCACACGATCACGATCACACGATCACGATCACACGATCACGATCACACGATCACGATCACACGATCACGATCACACAATCACAATCACACAATCAAGGCCACACAATGACGATCACACAATCACCATCACACAATCTCGACCACACTATCACGATCACACAATCACGTTCACACAATCACAAACACACAGTCGCGATCACACGATCACGATCACACAATCACGATCACACAGTCACGATCACACAATCACAATCACACGATCACGATCACACAATCACCATCACACAATCACGATCACACAATCACGATCACACAATCACGATCACACTATCACGATCACACAATCACAGTCACACAATCACAATCACACAATCACAATCACAATCACGATCACACTGTCACGATCACACAATCACGATCACACGATCACGATCACACAATCGCAATCACACAATCGTTATCACACAATCACGATCACACAATCACCATCACACAATCAAGGCCACAGAATGACGATCACACAATCACCATCACACAATCACAATCACACAATCACGATCACACAATCACGATCACACAATCACGATCACACAATCACGATCACACAATCACGATCACACAATCACGATCACACAATCACGATCACACAATCACGATCACACAATCACGATCACACAGCCGCGATCACACAATCACGATCACACAATCACGATCACACAATAACAATCACACAATCACAATCACACAATCAAAATCACACAATCACAATCACACAATCAAGGTCACACAATGACGATCACACAATCACCATCACACAATCACGATCACACAATCACAATCACACAATCACGATCACACAATCACGATCACTCAATCCCAATCACACAATCACAAAGACACAGTCGCGATCACACGACCACGATCACACGATCACGATCACACGATCACGATCACACAATCACAATCACACAATCAAGGCCACACAATGACGATCACACAATCACCATCACACAATCTCGACCACACAATCACGATCACACAATCACGATCACACAATCACGATCACACAATCACGATCACACATTCACGATCACACAATCACGATCACACAATCACGATCACACAACCACGATCACACAACCACGATCACACAACCACGATCACACAATCACGATCACACAATCACGATCACACAATCACGATCACACAATCACGATCACACAATCACGATCACACAATCACGATCGCACAATCACGATCGCACAATCACGATCGCACAATCACGATCGCACAATCACGATCGCACAATCACGATCGCACAATCACGATCGCACAATCACGATCGCACAATCACGATCGCACAATCACGATCGCACAACCACGATCGCACAATCACGATCGCACAATCACGATCGCACAATCACGATCGCACAATCACGATCGCACAATCACTATCGCACAATCACAATCACACAATCACAATCACACAATCACAATCACACAATCACAATCACACAATCACAATCACACAATCACAATCACACAATCACAATCACACAAACACAATCACGATCACACAGTCACGAACACACCATCACGATCACACAATCAAGGTCACACAATGACGATCACACCATCACCATCACACAATCACGACCACACAATCACGATCACACAATCACGATCACACAATCACGTTCACACAATCACAAACACACAGTCGCGATCACTCGATCACGATCACACAATCACGATCACACAATCACAATATCACAATCGCAATCACACAATCACAATATCACAATCAGACAATCACACAATCACACAATCACACAATCACCATCACACAATCACCATCACACAATCACAATCACACAATCAAGGTCACACAATGACGATCACACCATCACCATCACACAATCAGGACCACACAATCACGATCACACAATCACAAACACACAGTCGCGATCACTCGATCACGATCACACAATCACGATCACACAGTCACTATCACACAATCACAATCACACAATCACAATATCACAATCGCAATCACACAATCACCATCACACAATCACGATCACACAATCACGATCACACAATCACGATCACACAATCACAATCACGCAATCACAATCACACAATCGCAATCACACAATCACAATCATACAATCACAATCTCACAATCACAATCACACAATCACAATCACACAATCACAATCACACAATCACAATCACGCAATCACAATCACACAATCACAATCCTACAATCACAATCCCACAATCACAATCACACAACCACAATCGCACAATCACGCAGTCACAATCCCACAATCACGATCACACAATCACGATCACACAATCACAATCACACAATCACAATCACACAATCACAATCACACAATCACAATCACACAATCACAATCACACAATCACACAGTCACAATCCCACAATCACGATCACACAATCACGATCACACAGTCACGATCACACGATCACGATCACACAAAAACAATGACACAATCACAATCACACAATCACGAGCACACAATCACGATCACACAATCACCATCACACAATCACGATCACACAATCACGATCACAAAATCACGATCACACTATCACGATCACACAATCACAGTCACACAATCACAATCACACAATCACAATCACAATCACGGTCACACAGTCACGATCACACAATCAGAGTCACACAATCACAATCACACAACCACAATCACACAATCACACAGTCACAATCCCACAATCACGATCACACAATCACGACCACACAGTCACGATCACACAATCACAATCACACAATCACAATCACACAATCACAATCACACAATCACAATAACACAATCAGACAATCACACAGTCACACAATCACGATCACACAATCACGATCACACAATCACGATCACACAGTCGCGATCACACAATCACGATGACACAATCACGATCACACAATCACAATCACACAATCACAATCACACAATCACGATCACACAATCACAATCACACAATCAAGGTCACACAATGACGATCACACCATCACCATCACACAATCAGGACCACACAATCACGATCACACAATCACGATCACACAATCACGATCACACAATCACGATCACACAATCACGATCACACAATCACGATCACACAATCACGATCACACAATCACGATCGCACAACCACGATCGCACAATCACGATCGCACAATCACGATCGCACAATCACGATCGCACAATCACGATCGCACAATCACAATCACACAATCACAATCACACAATCACAATCACACAATCACAATCACACAATCACAATCACACAATCACAATCACACAATCACAATCACACAATCACAATCACGCAATCACAATCACGATCACACAGTCACGAACACACCATCACGATCACACAATCAACGTCACACAATGACGATCACACCATCACCATCACACAATCACGACCACACAATCACGATCACACAATCACGATCACACAATCACGTTCACACAATCACAAACACACAGTCGCGATCACTCGATCACGATCACACAATCACGATCACACAATCACGATCACACAATCACAATCACACAATCACAAAGACACAGTCGCGATCACACGACCACGATCACACGATCACGATCACACGATCACGATCACACAATCACAATCACACAATCAAGGCCACACAATGACGATCACACAATCACCATCACACAATCTCGACCACACAATCACGATCACACAATCACGATCACACAATCACGATCACACAATCACGATCACACAATCACGATCACACATTCACGATCACACAATCACGATCACACAATCACGATCACACAACCACGATCACACAACCACGATCACACAATCACGATCACACAATCACGATCACACAATCACGATCACACAATCACGATCACACAATCACGATCACACAATCACGATCACACAATCACGATCGCACAATCACGATCGCACAATCACGATCGCACAATCACGATCGCACAATCACGATCGCACAATCACGATCACACAACCACGATCACACAACCACGATCACACAATCACGATCACACAATCACGATCACACAATCACGATCACACAATCACGATCACACAATCACAATCCCACAATCACAATCACACAACCACAATCGCACAATCACGCAGTCACAATCCCACAATCACGATCACACAATCACGATCACACAATCACAATCACACAATCACAATCACACAATCACAATCACACAATCACACAGTCACAATCCCACAATCACGATCACACAATCACGATCACACAGTCACGATCACACGATCACGATCACACAAAAACAATGACACAATCACAATCACACAATCACGAGCACACAATCACGATCACACAATCACCATCACACAATCACGATCACACAATCACGATCACAAAATCACGATCACACTATCACGATCACACAATCACAGTCACACAATCACAATCACACAATCACAATCACAATCACGGTCACACAGTCACGATCACACAAGCAGAGTCACACAATCACAATCACACAACCACAATCACACAATCACACAGTCACAATCCCACAATCACGATCACACAATCACGACCACACAGTCACGATCACACAATCACAATCACACAATCACAATCACACAATCACAATCACACAATCACAATAACACAATCAGACAATCACACAGTCACACAATCACGATCACACAATCACGATCACACAATCACGATCACACAGTCGCGATCACACAATCACGATGACACAATCACGATCACACAATCACACAATCACACAATCACCATCACACAATCACCATCACACAATCACAATCACACAATCAAGGTCACACAATGACGATCACACAATCACCATCACACAATCACCATCACACAATCACAATCACACAATCAAAGTCACACAATGACGATCACACAATCACCATCACACAATCACGACCACTCAATCACGATCACACAATCACGATCACACAATCACGATCACACAATCACGTTCACACAATCACAAACACAGAGTCGCGATCACACGATCACGATCACACAACCACGATCACACAGTCACGATCACACAATCACGATCACACAGTCACGATCACACAATCAGAGTCACACAATCACAATCACACAACCACAATCACACAATCACACAGTCACAATCCCACAATCACGACCACACAGTCACGATCACACACATCACAATCATACAATCACAATCACACAATCACATTAACACAATCAGACAATCACACAGTCACACAATCACGATCACACAATCACGATCGCACAATCACGATCACACAATCACGATCACACAATCACGATCACACAATCACGATCACACAACCACGATCACACAATCACGATCACACAATCACGATCGCACAATCACGATCGCACAATCACGATCGCACAATCACAATCACACAATCACAATCACACAATCACAATCACACAATCACAATCACACAATCACAATCACACAATCACAATCACACAATCACAATCACGCAATCACAATCACGATCACACAGTCACGAACACACCATCACGATCACACAATCAATGTCACACAATGACGATCACACCATCACCATCACACAATCACGACCACACAATCACGATCACACAATCACGATCACACAATCACGATCACACAATCACAATCACACAATCACAATATCACAATCGCAATCACACAATCACAATATCACAATCAGACAATCACACAATCACACAATCACACAATCACACAATCACCATCACACAATCACCATCACACAATCACAATCACACAATCAAGGTCACACAATGACGATCACACAATCACCATCACACAATCACGACCACTCAATCACGATCACACAATCACGATCACACAATCACGATCACACAATCACGTTCACACAATCACAAACACAGAGTCGCGATCACACGATCACGATCACACAACCACGATCACACAGTCACGATCACACAATCACGATCACACAGTCACGATCACACAATCAGAGTCACACAATCACAATCACACAACCACAATCACACTATCACACAGTCACAATCCCACAATCACGACCACACAGTCACGATCACACACATCACAATCATACAATCACAATCACACAATCACATTAACACAATCAGGCAATCACACAGTCACACAATCACGATCACACAATCACGATCACACAATCACGATCGCACAATCACGATCACACAATCACGATCACACAATCACGATCACACAATCACAATCACACAATCACAATCACACAATCAAAATCACACAATCACAATCACACAATCAAGGTCACACAACGACGATCACACAATCACCATCACACAATCTCGACCACACAATCACGATCACACAATCACGATCACACAATCACGTTCACACAATCACAAACACACAGTCGCGATTACTCGATCACGATCACACAATCACGATCACACAATCACGATCACTCAATCACAATCACACAATCACAAACACACAGTCGCGATCACACGATCACGATCACACGATCACGATCACACAATCACAATCACACAATCGTTATCACACAATCACGATCACACAATCACGATCACACAATCACAATCACACAATCACAATCACACAATCAAGGTCACACAATGACGATCACACAATCACCATCACACAATCACGATCACACAATCACAATCACACAATCACGATCACACAATCACGTTCACACAATCACAAACACACAGTCGCGATCACTCGATCACGATCACACAATCACGATCACACAGTCACTATCACACAATCACAATCACACAATCACAATAACACAATCAGACAATCACACAATCACACAATCACACAATCACGATCACACAATCATGATCACACAATCACGATCACACAATCACGATCACACAATCACGATCACACAATCACGATCACACAACCACGATCACACAATCACAATCACACAATCACGATCACACAATCACGATCACACAATCACAAACACACAGTCGCGATCACACGATCACGATCACACAATCACGATCACACAGTCACGATCACACAATCACAATCACACAATCACGATCACACAATCACAATCACAATCACGATCACACAGTCACGATCACA
This sequence comes from Megachile rotundata, assembly GCF_050947335.1. Taxonomy (NCBI): domain Eukaryota; kingdom Metazoa; phylum Arthropoda; class Insecta; order Hymenoptera; family Megachilidae; genus Megachile; species Megachile rotundata. The sequence continues at coordinate 2,938,397 of NC_134993.1, forward strand.
CCATCACGATCACACGATCACCATCACACAATCACGATCACACAATGACAATCACACAATGACGATCACACCATCACCATCACACAATCACGATCACACAATCACGTTCACACAATCACAAACACACAGTCGCGATCACTCGATCACGATCACACAATCACGATCACACAGTCACGATCACACAATCACAATCACACAATCACAATGTCACAATCGCAATCACACAATCACAATAACACAATCAGACAATCACACAATCACACAATCACACAATCACACAATCACGATCACACAATCATGATCACACAATCACGATCACACAATCACGACCACACAATCACGATCACACAATCACGATCACACAATCACCATCACACAATCACGATCACTCAATCACAATCACACAATCACGATCACTCAATCACAAACACACAATCACAAACACACAGTCGCGATCACACGATCACGATCACACGATCACGATCACACAATCAACGCCACACAATGACGATCACACAATCACCATCACACAATCTCGACCACACAATCACGATCACACAATCACGATCACACAATCACGTTCACACAATCACAAACACACAGTCCCGATCACTCGATCACGATCACACAATCACGATCACACAATCACGATCATACAATCACAATCACACAATGACAATCACACAGTCAAAATCACACAATCACAATCACACAATCAAGGTCACACAATGACGATCACACAATCACCATCACACAATCACGGTCACACAATCACGATCACACAATCACGATCACTCAATCACAATCACAATCACACAATCACAAACACACAGTCGCCATCACACGATCCCGATCACACGATCACGATCACACGATCACGATCACACGATCACGATCACACGATCACGATCACACGATCACGATCACACGATCACGATCACACGATCACGATCACACGATCACGATCACACGATCACGATCACACGATCACGATCACACGATCACGATCACACGATCACGATCACACGATCACGATCACACGATCACGATCACACAATCACAATCACACAATCAAGGCCACACAATGACGATCACACAATCACCATCACACAATCTCGACCACACTATCACGATCACACAATCACGTTCACACAATCACAAACACACAGTCGCGATCACACGATCACGATCACACAATCACGATCACACAGTCACGATCACACAATCACAATCACACGATCACGATCACACAATCACCATCACACAATCACGATCACACAATCACGATCACACAATCACGATCACACTATCACGATCACACAATCACAGTCACACAATCACAATCACACAATCACAATCACAATCACGATCACACTGTCACGATCACACAATCACGATCACACGATCACGATCACACAATCGCAATCACACAATCGTTATCACACAATCACGATCACACAATCACCATCACACAATCAAGGCCACAGAATGACGATCACACAATCACCATCACACAATCACAATCACACAATCACGATCACACAATCACGATCACACAATCACGATCACACAATCACGATCACACAATCACGATCACACAATCACGATCACACAATCACGATCACACAATCACGATCACACAATCACGATCACACAGCCGCGATCACACAATCACGATCACACAATCACGATCACACAATAACAATCACACAATCACAATCACACAATCAAAATCACACAATCACAATCACACAATCAAGGTCACACAATGACGATCACACAATCACCATCACACAATCACGATCACACAATCACAATCACACAATCACGATCACACAATCACGATCACTCAATCCCAATCACACAATCACAAAGACACAGTCGCGATCACACGACCACGATCACACGATCACGATCACACGATCACGATCACACAATCACAATCACACAATCAAGGCCACACAATGACGATCACACAATCACCATCACACAATCTCGACCACACAATCACGATCACACAATCACGATCACACAATCACGATCACACAATCACGATCACACATTCACGATCACACAATCACGATCACACAATCACGATCACACAACCACGATCACACAACCACGATCACACAATCACGATCACACAATCACGATCACACAACCACGATCACACAATCACGATCGCACAATCACGATCACACAATCACGATCACACAATCACGATCACACAATCACGATCACACAATCACGATCACACAATCACGATCGCACAATCACGATCGCACAATCACGATCGCACAATCACGATCGCACAATCACGATCGCACAATCACGATCGCACAATCACGATCGCACAACCACGATCGCACAATCACGATCGCACAATCACGATCGCACAATCACGATCGCACAATCACGATCGCACAATCACTATCGCACAATCACTATCGCACAATCACAATCACACAATCACAATCACACAATCACAATCACACAATCACAATCACACAATCACAATCACACAATCACAATCACACAATCACAATCACACAAACACAATCACGATCACACAGTCACGAACACACCATCACGATCACACAATCAAGGTCACACAATGACGATCACACCATCACCATCACACAATCACGACCACACAATCACGATCACACAATCACGATCACACAATCACGTTCACACAATCACAAACACACAGTCGCGATCACTCGATCACGATCACACAATCACGATCACACAATCACAATATCACAATCGCAATCACACAATCACAATATCACAATCAGACAATCACACAATCACACAATCACACAATCACCATCACACAATCACCATCACACAATCACAATCACACAATCAAGGTCACACAATGACGATCACACCATCACCATCACACAATCAGGACCACACAATCACGATCACACAATCACAAACACACAGTCGCGATCACTCGATCACGATCACACAATCACGATCACACAGTCACTATCACACAATCACAATCACACAATCACAATATCACAATCGCAATCACACAATCACCATCACACAATCACGATCACACAATCACGATCACACAATCACGATCACACAATCACAATCACGCAATCACAATCACACAATCGCAATCACACAATCACAATCATACAATCACAATCTCACAATCACAATCACACAATCACAATCACACAATCACAATCACACAATCACAATCACGCAATCACAATCACACAATCACAATCCTACAATCACAATCCCACAATCACAATCACACAACCACAATCGCACAATCACGCAGTCACAATCCCACAATCACGATCACACAATCACGATCACACAATCACAATCACACAATCACAATCACACAATCACAATCACACAATCACAATCACACAATCACACAGTCACAATCCCACAATCACGATCACACAATCACGATCACACAGTCACGATCACACGATCACGATCACACAAAAACAATGACACAATCACAATCACACAATCACGAGCACACAATCACGATCACACAATCACCATCACACAATCACGATCACACAATCACGATCACAAAATCACGATCACACTATCACGATCACACAATCACAGTCACACAATCACAATCACACAATCACAATCACAATCACGGTCACACAGTCACGATCACACAATCAGAGTCACACAATCACAATCACACAACCACAATCACACAATCACACAGTCACAATCCCACAATCACGATCACACAATCACGACCACACAGTCACGATCACACAATCACAATCACACAATCACAATCACACAATCACAATCACACAATCACAATAACACAATCAGCCAATCACACAGTCACACAATCACGATCACACAATCACGATCACACAATCACGATCACACAGTCGCGATCACACAATCACGATGACACAATCACGATCACACAATCACAATCACACAATCACAATCACACAATCACGATCACACAATCACAATCACACAATCAAGGTCACACAATGACGATCACACCATCACCATCACACAATCAGGACCACACAATCACGATCACACAATCACGATCACACAATCACGATCACACAATCACGATCACACAATCACGATCACACAATCACGATCACACAATCACGATCGCACAACCACGATCGCACAATCACGATCGCACAATCACGATCGCACAATCACGATCGCACAATCACGATCGCACAATCACAATCACACAATCACAATCACACAATCACAATCACACAATCACAATCACACAATCACAATCACACAATCACAATCACACAATCACAATCACACAATCACAATCACGCAATCACAATCACGATCACACAGTCACGAACACACCATCACGATCACACAATCAATGTCACACAATGACGATCACACCATCACCATCACACAATCACGACCACACAATCACGATCACACAATCACGATCACACAATCACGTTCACACAATCACAAACACACAGTCGCGATCACTCGATCACGATCACACAATCACGATCACACAATCACGATCACACAATCACAATCACACAATCACAAAGACACAGTCGCGATCACACGACCACGATCACACGATCACGATCACACGATCACGATCACACAATCACAATCACACAATCAAGGCCACACAATGACGATCACACAATCACCATCACACAATCTCGACCACACAATCACGATCACACAATCACGATCACACAATCACGATCACACATTCACGATCACACAATCACGATCACACAATCACGATCACACAACCACGATCACACAACCACGATCACACAATCACGATCACACAATCACGATCACACAATCACGATCACACAATCACGATCACACAATCACGATCACACAATCACGATCACACAATCACGATCACACAATCACGATCGCACAATCACGATCGCACAATCACGATAGCACAATCACGATCGCACAACCACGATCGCACAATCACGATCTCACAATCACGATCGCACAATCACGATCGCACAATCACGATCGCACAATCACTATCACACAATCACAATCACACAATCACAATCACACAATCACAATCACACAATCACAATCACACAATCACAATCATACAATCACAATCTCACAATCACAATCACACAATCACAATCACACAATCACAATCACACAATCACAATCACGCAATCACAATCACACAATCACAATCCTACAATCACAATCCCACAATCACAATCACACAACCACAATCGCACAATCACGCAGTCACAATCCCACAATCACGATCACACAATCACGATCACACAATCACAATCACACAATCACAATCACACAATCACAATCACACAATCACACAGTCACAATCCCACAATCACGATCACACAATCACGATCACACAGTCACGATCACACGATCACGATCACACAAAAACAATGACACAATCACAATCACACAATCACGAGCACACAATCACGATCACACAATCACCATCACACAATCACGATCACACAATCACGATCACAAAATCACGATCACACTATCACGATCACACAATCACAGTCACACAATCACAATCACACAATCACAATCACAATCACGGTCACACAGTCACGATCACACAATCAGAGTCACACAATCACAATCACACAACCACAATCACACAATCACACAGTCACAATCCCACAATCACGATCACACAATCACGACCACACAGTCACGATCACACAATCACAATCACACAATCACAATCACACAATCACAATCACACAATCACAATAACACAATCAGACAATCACACAGTCACACAATCACGATCACACAATCACGATCACACAATCACGATCACACAGTCGCGATCACACAATCACGATGACACAATCACGATCACACAATCACAATCACACAATCACAATCACACAATCACGATCACACAATCACAATCACACAATCAAGGTCACACAATGACGATCACACCATCACCATCACACAATCAGGACCACACAATCACGATCACACAATCACGATCACACAATCACGATCACACAATCACGATCACACAATCACGATCACACAATCACGATCACACAACCACGATCGCACAATCACGATCGCACAATCACGATCGCACAATCACGATCGCACAATCACGATCACACAATCACAATCACACAATCACAATCACACAATCACAATCACACAATCACAATCACACAATCACAATCACACAATCACAATCACACAATCACAATCACACAATCACAATCACACAATCACAATCACGCAATCACAATCACGATCACACAGTCACGAACACACCATCACGATCACACAATCAATGTCACACAATGACGATCACACCATCACCATCACACAATCACGACCACACAATCACGATCACACAATCACGATCACACAATCACGTTCACACAATCACAAACACACAGTCGCGATCACTCGATCACGATCACACAATCACGATCACACAATCACGATCACACAATCACAATCACACAATCACAATATCACAATCGCAATCACACAATCACAATATCACAATCAGACAATCACACAATCACACAATCACACAATCACCATCACACAATCACCATCACACAATCACAATCACACAATCAAGGTCACACAATGACGATCACACAATCACCATCACACAATCACCATCACACAATCACAATCACACAATCAAGGTCACACAATGACGATCACACAATCACCATCACACAATCACGACCACTCAATCACGATCACACAATCACGATCACACAATCACGATCACACAATCACGTTCACACAATCACAAACACAGAGTCGCGATCACACGATCACGATCACACAACCACGATCACACAGTCACGATCACACAATCACGATCACACAGTCACAATCACACAATCACAATCACACAATCACAATAACACAATCAGACAATCACACAGTCACACAATCACGATCACACAACCACGATCGCACAATCACGATCGCACAATCACGATCGCACAATCACGATCGCACAATCACGATCGCACAATCACGATCGCACAATCACGATCGCACAATCACGATCGCACAATCACGATCACACAATCACAATCACACAATCACAATCACACAATCACAATCACACAACCACAATCACACAATCACACAGTCACAATCCCACAATCACGACCACACAGTCACGATCACACACATCACAATCATACAATCACAATCACACAATCACATTAACACAATCAGGCAATCACACAGTCACACAATCACGATCACACAATCACGATCACACAATCACGATCGCACAATCACGATCACACAATCACGATCACACAATCACGATCACACAATCACAATCACACAATCACAATCACAAAATCACAATCACACAATCAAAATCACACAATCACAATCACACAATCAAGGTCACACAACGACGATCACACAATCACCATCACACAATCTCGACCACACAATCACGATCACACAATCACGATCACACAATCACGTTCACACAATCACAAACACACAGTCGCGATTACTCGATCACGATCACACAATCACGATCACACAATCACGATCACTCAATCACAATCACACAATCACAAACACACAGTCGCGATCACACGATCACGATCACACGATCACGATCACACAATCACAATCACACAATCGTTATCACACAATCACGATCACACAATCACGATCACACAATCACAATCACACAATCACAATCACACAATCAAGGTCACACAATGACGATCACACAATCACCATCACACAATCACGATCACACAATCACAATCACACAATCACGATCACACAATCACGATCACACAATCACGATCACACAAACACGATCACACGATCACAATCACACAATCACAAACACACAGTCGCGATCACACGATCACGATCACACGATCACGATCACACGATCACGATCACACAATCACAATCACACAATCAAGGTCACACAATGACGATCACACCATCACCATCACACAATCACGACCACACAATCACGATCACACAATCACGATCACACAATCACGTTCACACAATCACAAACACACAGTCGCGATCACTCGATCACGACCACACAATCACGATCACACAGTCACTATCACACAATCACAATCACACAATCACAATATCACAATCGCAATCACACAATCACAATAACACAATCAGACAATCACACAATCACACAATCACACGATCACGATCACACGATCACGATCACACAATCACAATCACACAATCAACGCCACACAATGACGATCACACAATCACCATCACACAATCTCGACCACACAATCACGATCACACAATCACGATCACACTATCACGTTCACACAATCACAAACACACAGCCCCGACCACTCGATCACGATCACACAATCACGATCACACAGTCACGGTCACACAATCACAATCACACAATCACAATATCACAATCGCAATCACACAATCAGACAATCACACAATCACACAATCACACAATCACACAATCACACAATCACGATCACACGATCACGATCACACAATCACGTTCACACAATCACAAACACACAGTCCCGATCACTCGATCACGATCACACAATCACGATCACACAATCACGATCACACAATCACAATCACACAATCACAATCACACAGTCAAAATCACACAATCACAATCACACAATCAAGGTCACACAATGACGATCACACAATCACCATCACACAATCACGGTCACACAATCACGATCGCACAATCACGATCGCACAATCACGATCGCACAATCACGATCGCACAATCACGATCGCACAATCACGATCGCACAATCACGATCGCACAATCACGATCGCACAATCACGATCGCACAACCACGATCGCACAATCACGATCGCACAATCACGATCGCACAATCACGATCGCACAATCACGATCGCACAATCACGATCGCACAATCACGATCGCACAATCACGATCGCACAATCACGATCACACAATCACAATCACACAATCACAATCACACAATCACAATCACACAATCACAATCACACAATCACAATCACGATCACACAGTCCCGAACACACCATCACGATCACACAATCAAGGTCACACAATGACGATCACACCATCACCATCACACAATCACGACCACACAATCACGATCACACAATCACGATCACACAATCACGTTCACACAATCACAAACACACAGTCGCGATCACTCGATCACGATCACACAATCACGATCACACAATCACGATCACACAATCACAATCACACAATCACAATATCACAATCGCAATCACACAATCACAATATCACAATCAGACAATCACACAATCACACAATCACACAATCACCATCACACAATCACCATCACACAATCACAATCACACAATCAAGGTCACACAATGACGATCACACAATCACCATCACACAATCACCATCACTCAATCACAATCACACAATCAAGGTCACACAATGACGATCACACAATCACGATCACACAATCACAATCACACAATCGTTATCACACAATCACGATCACACAATCACGATCACACAATCACAATCACACAATCACAATCACACAATCAAGGTCACACAATGACGATCACACAATCACCATCACACAATCACGATCACACAATCACAATCACACAATCACGATCACACAATCACGATCACACAATCACCATCACACAATCACGATCACACAATCACGATCACACAATCACCATCACACAATCACGATCACACAATCACAATCACACAATCACGATCACACAATCACGATCACACAATCACGATCACACAAACACGATCACACGATCACAATCACACAATCACAAACACACAGTCGCGATCACACGATCACGATCACACGATCACGATCACACGATCGCGATCACACGATCACGATCACACGATCACGATCACACGATCACGATCACACGATCACGATCACACAATCACAATCACACAATCAAGGTCACACAATGACGATCACACCATCACCATCACACAATCACGACCACACAATCACGATCACACAATCACGATCACACAATCACGTTCACACAATCACAAACACACAGTCGCGATCACTCGATCACGATCACACAATCACGATCACACAGTCACTATCACACAATCACAATCACACAATCACAATATCACAATCGCAATCACACAATCACAATAACACAATCAGACAATCACACAATCACACAATCACACAATCACGATCACACAATCATGATCACACAATCACGATCACACAATCACGATCACACAATCACGATCACACAATCACGATCACACAATCACGATCACACAATCACAATCACACAATCACGATCACACAATCACGATCACACAATCACAAACACACAGTCGCGATCACACGATCACGATCACACAATCACGATCACACAATCACAGTCACACAATCACAATCACACAATCACAATCACGATCACACAGTCACGATCACACCATGATGATCACACGATCACCATCACACAATCACGATCACACAATCACAATCACACAATGACGATCACACCATCACCATCACACAATCACGACCACACAATCACGATCACACAATCACGATCACACAATCACGTTCACACAATCACAAACACACAGTCGCGATCACTCGATCACGATCACACAATCACGATCACACAGTCACGATCACACAATCACAATCACACAATCACAATGTCACAATCGCAATCACACAATCACAATAACACAATCACACAATCACACAATCACACAATCACACAATCACGATCACACAATCATGATCACACAATCACGATCACACAATCACGATCACACAATCACGATCACGCAATCACGATCCCACAATCACCATCACACAATCACAATCACACAATCAAGGTCACACAATGACGATCACACAATCACCATCACACAATCACGATCACACAATCACGATCACACAATCACGATCACACAATCACGATCACACAGTCACGATCACACGATCACGATCACACGATCACGATCACACAAAAACAATGACACAATCACAATCACACAATCACGAGCACACAATCACGATCACACAATCACCATCACACAATCACGATCACACAATCACGATCACAAAATCGCGATCACACTATCACGATCACACAATCACAGTCACACAATCACAATCACACAATCACAATCACAATCACGGTCACACAGTCACGATCACACAATCAGAGTCACACAATCACAATCACACAACCACAATCACACAATCACACAGTCACAATCCCACAATCACGATCACACAATCACGACCACACAGTCACGATCATACAATCACAATCACACAATCACAATCACACAATCACAATCACACAATCACAATAACACAATCAGACAATCACACAGTCACACAATCACGATCACACAATCACGATCACACAATCACGATCACACAGTCGCGATCACACAATCACGATGACACAATCACGATCACACAATCACAATCACACAATCACGATCGCACAATCACAATCACACAATCACAATCACACAATCACAATCACACAATCACAATCACACAATCACAATCACACAATCACAATCACACAATCACAATCACGATCACACAGTCACGAACACACCATCACGATCACACAATCAATGTCACACAATGACGATCACACCATCACCATCACACAATCACGACCACACAATCACGATCACACAATCACGATCACACAATCACGTTCACACAATCACAAACACACAGTCGCGATCACTCGATCACGATCACACAATCACGATCACACAATCACGATCACACAATCACAATCACACAATCACAATATCACAATCGCAATCACACAATCACAATATCACAATCAGACAATCACACAATCACACAATCACACAATCACCATCACACAATCACCATCACACAATCACAATCACACAATCAAGGTCACACAATGACGATCACACAATCACCATCACACAATCACCATCACACAATCACAATCACACAATCAAAGTCACACAATGACGATCACACAATCACCATCACACAATCACGACCACTCAATCACGATCACACAATCACGATCACACAATCACGATCACACAATCACGTTCACACAATCACAAACACAGAGTCGCGATCACACGATCACGATCACACAACCACGATCACACAGTCACGATCACACAATCACGATCACACAGTCACGATCACACAATCAGAGTCACACAATCACAATCACACAACCACAATCACACAATCACACAGTCACAATCCCACAATCACGACCACACAGTCACGATCACACACATCACAATCATACAATCACAATCACACAATCACATTAACACAATCAGACAATCACACAGTCACACAATCACGATCACACAATCACGATCACACAATCACGATCGCACAATCACGATCACACAATCACGATCACACAATCACGATCACACAATCACAATCACACAATCACAATCACACAATCACAATCACACAATCAAAATCACACAATCACAATCACACAATCAAGGTCACACAACGACGATCACACAATCACCATCACACAATCTCGACCACACAATCACGATCACACAATCACGATCACACAATCACGTTCACACAATCACAAACACACAGTCGCGATCACTCGATCACGATCACACAATCACGATCACACAATCACGATCACTCAATCACAATCACACAATCACAAACACACAGTCGCGATCACACGATCACGATCACACGATCACGATCACACAATCACAATCACACAATCGTTATCACACAATCACGATCACACAATCACGATCACACAATCACAATCACACAATCACAATCACACAATCAAGGTCACACAATGACGATCACACAATCACCATCACACAATCACGATCACACAATCACAATCACACAATCACGATCACACAATCACGATCACACAATCACGATCACACAAACACGATCACACGATCACAATCACACAATCACAAACACACAGTCGCGATCACACGATCACGATCACACGATCACGATCACACGATCACGATCACACGATCACGATCACACGATCACGATCACACGATCACGATCACACGATCACGATCACACGATCACGATCACACGATCACGATCACACAATCACAATCACACAATCAAGGTCACACAATGACGATCACACAATCACCATCACACAATCACGATCACACAATCACAATCACACAATGACGATCACACCATCACCATCACACAATCACGACCACACAACCACGATCACACAATCACGATCGCACAATCACGATCGCACAATCACGATCGCACAATCACGATCGCACAATCACGATCGCACAATCACGATCGCACAATCACGATCGCACAATCACGATCGCACAATCACGATCGCACAATCACGATCGCACAATCACGATCGCACAATCACGATCGCACAATCACGATCGCACAATCACGATCGCACAATCACGATCGCACAATCACGATCGCACAATCACAATCACACAATCACAATCACACAATCACACAATCACACAATCACAATCACACAATCACAATCACACAATCACAATCACACAATCACAATCACACAATCACAATCACACAATCACAATCACACAATCACAATCACACAATCACAATCACACAATCACAATCACACAATCACAATCACACAATCACAATCACACAATCACAATCACACAATCACAATCACACAATCACAATCACACAATCACAATCACTATCACACAGTCACGAACACACCATCACGATCACACAATCAAGGTCACACAATGACGATCACACCATCACCATCACACAATCACGACCACACAATCACGATCACACAATCACGATCACACAATCACGTTCACACAATCACAAACACACAGTCGCGATCACTCGATCACGATCACACAATCACGATCACACAATCACGATCACACAATCACAATCACACAATCACAATATCACAATCGCAATCACACAATCACAATATCACAATCAGACAATCACACAATCACACAATCACACAATCACCATCACACAATCACCATCACACAATCACAATCACACAATCAAGGTCACACAATGACGATCACACAATCACCATCACACAATCACCATCACACAATCACAATCACACAATCAAGGTCACACAATGACGATCACACAATCACCATCACACAATCACGACCACTCAATCACGATCACACAATCACGATCACACAATCACGATCACACAATCACGTTCACACAATCACAAACACAGAGTCGCGATCACACGATCACGATCACACAACCACGATCACACAGTCACGATCACACAATCACGATCACACAGTCACGATCACACAATCAGAGTCACACAATCACAATCACACAACCACAATCACACAATCACACAGTCACAATCCCACAATCACGACCACACAGTCACGATCACACACATCACAATCATACAATCACAATCACACAATCGCATTAACACAATCAGACAATCACACAGTCACACAATCACGATCACACAATCACGATCACACAATCACGATCGCACAATCACGATCACACAATCACGATCACACAATCACGATCACACAATCACAATCACACAATCACAATCACACAATCAAAATCACACAATCACAATCACACAATCAAGGTCACACAATGACGATCACACAATCACCATCACACAATCTCGACCACACAATCACGATCACACAATCACGTTCACACAATCACAAACACACAGTCGCGATCACTCGATCACGATCACACAATCACGATCACACAATCACGATCACTCAATCACAATCACACAATCACAAACACACAGTCGCGATCACACGATCACGATCACACGATCACGATCACACAATCACAATCACACAATCGTTATCACACAATCACGATCACACAATCACGATCACACAATCACAATCACACAATCACAATCACACAATCAAGGTCACACAATGACGATCACACAATCACCATCACACAATCACGATCACACAATCACAATCACACAATCACGATCACACAATCACGATCACACAATCACGATCACACAAACACGATCACACGATCACAATCACACAATCACAAACACACAGTCGCGATCACACGATCTCGATCACACGATCACGATCACACGATCGCGATCACACGATCACGATCACACGATCACGATCACACGATCACGATCACACGATCACGATCACACGATCACGATCACACAATCACAATCACACAATCAAGGTCACACAATGACGATCACACCATCACCATCACACAATCACGACCACACAATCACGATCACACAATCACGATCACACAATCACGTTCACACAATCACAAACACACAGTCGCGATCACTCGATCACGATCACACAATCACGATCACACAGTCACTATCACACAATCACAATCACACAATCACAATATCACAATCGCAATCACACAATCACAATAACACAATCAGACAATCACACAATCACACAATCACGATCACACAATCATGATCACACAATCACGATCACACAATCACGATCACACAATCACGATCACACAATCACGATCACACAATCACGATCACACAATGACGATCACACAATCACCATCACACAATCTCGACCACACAATCACGATCACACAATCACGTTCACACAATCACAAACACACAGTCGCGATCACTCGATCACGATCACACAATCACGATCACACAATCACGATCACTCAATCACAATCACACAATCACAAACACACAGTCGCGATCACACGATCACGATCACACGATCACGATCACACAATCACAATCACACAATCGTTATCACACAATCACGATCACACAATCACGATCACACAATCACAATCACACAATCACAATCACACAATCAAGGTCACACAATGACGATCACACAATCACCATCACACAATCACGATCACACAATCAGAATCACACAATCACGATCACACAATCACGATCACACAATCACGATCACACAAACACGATCACACGATCACAATCACACAATCACAAACACACAGTCGCGATCACACGATCTCGATCACACGATCACGATCACACGATCGCGATCACACGATCACGATCACACGATCACGATCACACGATCACGATCACACGATCACGATCACACGATCACGATCACACAATCACAATCACACAATCAAGGTCACACAATGACGATCACACCATCACCATCACACAATCACGACCACACAATCACGATCACACAATCACGATCACACAATCACGTTCACACAATCACAAACACACAGTCGCGATCACTCGATCACGATCACACAATCACGATCACACAGTCACTATCACACAATCACAATCACACAATCACAATATCACAATCGCAATCACACAATCACAATAACACAATCAGACAATCACACAATCACACAATCACACAATCACGATCACACAATCATGATCACACAATCACGATCACACAATCACGATCACACAATCACGATCACACAATCACAATGTCACAATCGCAATCACACAATCACAATAACACAATCACACAATCACACAATCACACAATCACACAATCACGATCACACAATCATGATCACACAATCACGATCACACAATCACGATCACACAATCACGATCACGCAATCACGATCCCACAATCACCATCACACAATCACAATCACACAATCAAGGTCACACAATGACGATCACACAATCACCATCACACAATCACGATCACACAATCACGATCACACAATCACGATCACACAATCACGATCACACAGTCACGATCACACGATCACGATCACACAAAAACAATGACACAATCACAATCACACAATCACGAGCACACAATCACGATCACACAATCACAATCACACAATCACGATCACACAATCACGATCACAAAATCACGATCACACTATCACGATCGCACAATCACAGTCACACAATCACAATCACACAATCACAATCACAATCACGGTCACACAGTCACGATCACACAATCAGAGTCACACAATCACAATCACACAACCACAATCACACAATCACACAGTCACAATCCCACAATCACGATCACACAATCACGACCACACAGTCACGATCACACAATCACAATCACACAATCACAATCACACAATCACAATCACACAATCACAAGAACACAATCAGACAATCACAGAGTCACACAATCACGATCACACAATCACGATCACACAATCACGATCACACAGTCGCGATCACACAATCACGATGACACAATCACGATCACACAATCACAATCACACAATCACAATCACACAATCACGATCACACAATCACAATCACACAATCAAGGTCACACAATGACGATCACACCATCACCATCACGCAATCAGGACCACACAATCACGATCACACAATCACGATCACACAATCACGATCACACAATCACGATCACACAATCACGATCACACAATCACGATCACACAATCACGATCACACAACCACGATCACACAATCACGATCACACAATCACGATCGCACAATCAAGGTCACACAATGACGATCACACAATCACCATCACACAATCACGACCACTCAATCACGATCACACAATCACGATCACACAATCACGATCACACAATCACGTTCACACAATCACAAACACAGAGTCGCGATCACACGATCACGATCACACAACCACGATCACACAGTCACGATCACACAATCACGATCACACAGTCACGATCACACAATCAGAGTCACACAATCACAATCACACAACCACAATCACACAATCACACAGTCACAATCCCACAATCACGACCACACAGTCACGATCACACACATCACAATCATACAATCACAATCACACAATCACATTAACACAATCAGACAATCACACAGTCACACAATCACGATCACACAATCACGATCACACAATCACGATCGCACAATCACGATCACACAATCACGATCACACAATCACGATCACACAATCACAATCACACAATCACAATCACACAATCACAATCACACAATCAAAATCACACAATCACAATCACACAATCAAGGTCACACAACGACGATCACACAATCACCATCACACAATCTCGACCACACAATCACGATCACACAATCACGATCACACAATCACGTTCACACAATCACAAACACACAGCCGCGATCACTCGATCACGATCACACAATCACGATCACACAATCACGATCACTCAATCACAATGACACAATCACAAACACACAGTCGCGATCACACGATCACGATCACACGATCACGATCACACAATCACAATCACACAATCGTTATCACACAATCACGATCACACAATCACGATCACACAATCACAATCACACAATCACAATCACACAATCAAGGTCACACAATGACGATCACACAATCACTATCACACAATCACGATCACACAATCACGATCACACAATCACGATCACACAAACACGATCACACGATCACAATCACACAATCACAAACACACAGTCGCGATCACACGATCACGATCACACGATCACGATCACACGATCACGATCACACGATCACGATCACACGATCACGATCACACGATCACGATCACACGATCACGATCACACGATCACGATCACACGATCACGATCACACGATCACGATCACACGATCACGATCACACGATCACGATCACACGATCACGATCACACAATCACAATCACACAATCAAGGTCACACAATGACGATCACACCATCACCATCACACAATCACGACCACACAATCACGATCACACAATCACGATCACACAATCACGTTCACACAATCACAAACACACAGTCGCGATCACTCGATCACGATCACACAATCACGATCACACAGTCACTATCACACAATCACAATCACACAATCACAATATCACAATCGCAATCACACAATCACAATAACACAATCAGACAATCACACAATCACACAATCACACAATCACGATCACACAATCGTGATCACACAATCACGATCACACAATCACGATCACACAATCACGATCACACAATCACGATCACACAACCACGTTCACACAATCACAAACACACAGTCGCGATCACTCGATCACGATCACACAATCACGATCACACAGTCACGATCACACAATCACAAACACACAGTCGCGATCACTCGATCACGATCACACAATCACGATCACACAGTCACTATCACACAATCACAATCACACAATCACAATATCACAATCGCAATCACACAATCACAATAACACAATCAGACAATCACACAATCACACAATCACACAAACACGATCACACAATCATGATCACACAATCACAATCACACAATCACGATCACACAATCACGATCACACAATCACAAACACACAGTCGCGATCACACGATCACGATCACACAATCACGATCACACAGTCACGATCACACAATCACAATCACACAATCACGATCACACAATCACAATCACAATCACGATCACACAGTCACGATCACACCATCACGATCACACGATCACCATCACACAATCACGACTACACAATCACGATCACACAATCACGTTCACACAATCACAAACACACAGTCGCGATCACTCGATCACGATCACACAATCACGATCACACAGTCACGATCACACAATCACAATCACACAATCACAATGTCACAATCGCAATCACACAATCACAATAACACAATCAGACAATCACACAATCACACAATCACACAATCACACAATCACGATCACACAATCATGATCACACAATCACGATCACACAATCACGACCACACAATCACGATCACACAATCACGATCACACAATCACCATCACACAATCACGATCACTCAATCACAATCACACAATCACGATCACTCAATCACAAACACACAGTCACAAACACACAGTCGCGATCACACGATCACGATCACACGATCACGATCACACAATCAACGCCACACAATGACGATCACACAATCACCATCACACAATCTCGACCACACAATCACGATCACACAATCACGATCACACAATCACGTTCACACAATCACAAACACACAGTCCCGACCACTCGATCACGATCACACAATCACGATCACACAGTCACGGTCACAAAATCACAATCACACAATCACAATATCACAATCGCAATCACACAATCACAATAACACAATCAGACAATCACACAATCACACAATCACACAATCACACAATCACACAATCACGATCACACAATCACGATCACACAATCACGTTCACACAACCAACGCCACACAATGACGATCACACAATCACCATCACACAATCTCGACCACACAATCACGATCACACAATCACGATCACACAATCACGTTCACACAATCACAAACACACAGTCCCGATCACTCGATCAGGATCACACAATCACGATCACACAATCACGATCACACAATCACAATCACACAATCACAATCACACAGTCAAAATCACACAATCACAATCACACAATCAAGGTCACACAATGACGATCACACAATCACCATCATACAATCACGGTCACACAATCACGATCACACAATCACGATCACTCAATCACAATCACAATCACACAATCACAAACACACAGTCGCCATCACACGATCACGATCACACGATCACGATCACACGATCACGATCACACGATCACGATCACACGATCACGATCACACGATCACGATCACACAATCACAATCACACAATCAAGGCCACACAATGACGATCACACAATCACCATCACACAATCTCGACCACACTATCACGATCACACAATCACGTTCACACAATCACAAACACACAGTCGCGATCACACGATCACGATCACACAATCACGATCACACAGTCACGATCACACAATCACAATCACACAATCACGATCACACAATCACCATCACACAATCACGATCACACAATCACGATCACACAATCACGATCACACTATCACGATCACACAATCACAGTCACACAATCACAATCACACAATCGCAATCACAATCACGATCACACTGTCACGATCACACAATCACGATCACACGATCACGATCACACAATCGCAATCACACAATCGTTATCACACAATCACGATCACACAATCACCATCACACAATCAAGGCCACAGAATGACGATCACACAATCACCATCACACAATCACAATCACACAATCACGATCACACAATCACAATCACACAATCAAAATCACACAATCACAATCACACAATCAAGGTCACACAATGACGATCACACAATCACCATCACACAATCACGATCACACAATCACAATCACACAATCACGATCACACAATCGCGATCACTCAATCACAATCACACAATCACAAAGACACAGTCGCGATCACACGATCACGATCACACGATCACGATCACACGATCACGATCACACGATCACGATCACACAATCACAATCACACAATCAAGGCCACACAATGACGACCACACAATCACCATCACACAATCTCGACCACACAATCACGATCACACAATCACGATCACACAATCACGATCACACAATCACGATCACACAATCACGATCACACAATCACGATCACACAATCACGATCACACAACCACGATCACACAATCACGATCACACAATCACGATCACACAATCACGATCACACAATCACGATCACACAATCACGATCACACAATCACGATCACACAATCACGATCACACAATCAAGGTCACACAATGACGATCACACCATCACCATCACACAATCAGGACCACACAATCACGATCACACAATCACGATCACACAATCACGATCACACAATCACGATCACACAATCACGATCACACAATCACGATCACACAACCACGATCACACAACCACGATCACACAATCACGATCGCACAATCACGATCGCACAATCACGATCGCACAATCACAATCACACAATCACAATCACACAATCACAATCACACAATCACAATCACACAATCACAATCACACAATCACAATCACACAATCACAATCACGATCACACAGTCACGAACACACCATCACGATCACACAATCAATGTCACACAATGACGATCACACCATCACCATCACACAATCACGACCACACAATCACGATCACACAATCACGATCACACAATCACGTTCACACAATCACAAACACACAGTCGCGATCACTCGATCACGATCACACAATCACGATCACACAATCACGATCACACAATCACAATCACACAATCACAATATCACAATCGCAATCACACAATCACAATATCACAATCAGACAATCACACAATCACACAATCACACAATCACCATCACACAATCACCATCACACAATCACCATCACACAATCACAATCACACAATCAAGGTCACACAATGACGATCACACAATCACCATCACACAATCACCATCACACAATCACAATCACACAATCAAGGTCACACAATGACGATCACACAATCACCATCACACAATCACGACCACTCAATCACGATCACACAATCACGATCACACAATCACGATCACACAATCACGATCACACAATCACGATCACACAATCACGTTCACACAATCACAAACACAGAGTCGCGATCACACGATCACGATCACACAACCACGATCACACAGTCACGATCACACAATCACGATCACACAGTCACGATCACACAATCAGAGTCACACAATCACAATCACACAACCACAATCACACAATCACACAGTCACAATCCCACAATCACGACCACACAGTCACGATCACACACATCACAATCATACAATCACAATCACACAATCACATTAACACAATCAGACAATCACACAGTCACACAATCACGATCACACAATCACGATCACACAATCACGATCGCACAATCACGATCACACAATCACGATCACACAATCACGATCACACAATCACAATCACACAATCACAATCACACAATCACAATCACACAATCACAATCACACAATCAAAATCACACAATCAGAATCACACAATCAAGGTCACACAACGACGATCACACAATCACCATCACACAATCTCGACCACACAATCACGATTACACAATCACGATCACACAATCACGTTCACACAATCACAAACACACAGTCGCGATCACTCGATCACGATCACACAATCACGATCACACAATCACGATCACTCAATCACAATCACACAATCACAAACACACAGTCGCGATCACACGATCACGATCACGCGATCACGATCACACAATCACAATCACACAATCGTTATCACACAATCACGATCACACAATCACGATCACACAATCACAATCACACAATCACAATCACACAATCAAGGTCACACAATGACGATCACACAATCACCATCACACAATCACGATCACACAATCACAATCACACAATCACGATCACACAATCACGATCACACAATCACGATCACACAAACACGATCACACGATCACAATCACACAATCACAAACACACAGTCGCGATCACACGATCACGATCACACGATCACGATCACACGATCGCGATCACACGATCACGATCACACGATCACGATCACACGATCACGATCACACGATCACGATCACACGATCACGATCACACAATCACAATCACACAATCAAGGTCACACAATGACGATCACACCATCACCATCACACAATCACGACCACACAATCACGATCACACAATCACGATCACACAATCACGTTCACACAATCACAAACACACAGTCGCGATCACTCGATCACGATCACACAATCACGATCACACAGTCACTATCACACAATCACAATCACACAATCACAATATCACAATCGCAATCACACAATCACAATAACACAATCAGACAATCACACAATCACACAATCACACAATCACGATCACACAATCATGATCACACAATCACGATCACACAATCACGATCACACAATCACGATCACACAATCACGATCACACAACCACGATCACACAATCACAATCACACAATCACGATCACACAATCACGATCACACAATCACCAACACACAGTCGCGATCACACGATCACGATCACACAATCACGATCACACAGTCACGATCACACAATCACAATCACACAATCACGATCACACAATCACAATCACAATCACGATCACACAGTCACGATCACACCATCACGATCACACGATCACCATCACACAATCACGATCACACAATCACAATCACACAATGACGATCACACCATCACCATCACACAATCACGACCACACAATCACGATCACACAATCACGTTCACACAATCACAAACACACAGTCGCGATCACTCGATCACGATCACACAATAACGATCACACAGTCACGATCACACAATCACAATCACACAATCACGATCACACAATCACGATCACACAATCACGATCACACAATCACGATCACACAATCACGATCACACAATCACGATCACACAATCACGATCACACAGCCGCGATCACACAATCACGATCACACAATCACGATCACACAATAACAATCACACAATCACAATCACACAATCAAAATCACACAATCACAATCACACAATCAAGGTCACACAATGACGATCACACAATCACGATCGCACAATCACGATCGCACAACCACGATCGCACAACCACGATCGCACAATCACGATCGCACAATCACGATCACACAATCACGATCGCACAATCACGATCGCACAATCACGATCGCACAATCACGATCGCACAATCACG
Organism: Megachile rotundata; assembly: GCF_050947335.1. Taxonomy (NCBI): domain Eukaryota; kingdom Metazoa; phylum Arthropoda; class Insecta; order Hymenoptera; family Megachilidae; genus Megachile; species Megachile rotundata. The sequence goes on from NC_134993.1 coordinate 2,963,220, forward strand.
ATCGCACAATCACGATCGCACAATCACGATCGCACAATCACGATCGCACAATCACGATCGCACAATCACGATCGCACAATCACGATCGCACAACCACGATCGCACAATCACGATCGCACAATCACGATCGCACAATCACGATCGCACAATCACGATCGCACAATCACGATCGCACAATCACGATCGCACAATCACGATCGCACAATCACAATCACACAATCACAATCACACAATCACAATCACACAATCACAATCACACAATCACAATCACACAATCACAATCACACAATCACAATCACACAATCACAATCACACAATCACAATCACGATCACACAGTCACGAACACACCATCACGATCACACAATCAAGGTCACACAATGACGATCACACCATCACCATCACACAATCACGACCACACAATCACGATCACACAATCACGATCACACAATCACGTTCACACAATCACAAACACACAGTCGCGATCACTCGATCACGATCACACAATCACGATCACACAATCACGATCACACAATCACAATCACTCAATCACAATATCACAATCGCAATCACACAATCACAATATCACAATCAGACAATCACACAATCACACAATCACACAATCACCATCACACAATCACCATCACACAATCACAATCACACAATCAAGGTCACACAATGACGATCACACAATCACCATCACACAATCACCATCACACAATCACAATCACACAATCAAGGTCACACAATGACGATCACACAATCACCATCACACAATCACGACCACTCAATCACGATCACACAATCACGATCACACAATCACGATCACACAATCACGTTCACACAATCACAAACACAGAGTCGCGATCACACGATCACGATCACACAACCACGATCACACAGTCACGATCACACAATCAGAGTCACACAATCACAATCACACAACCACAATCACACAATCACACTGTCACAATCCCACAATCACGACCACACAGTCACGATCACACACATCACAATCATACAATCACAATCACACAATCACATTAACACAATCAGACAATCACACAGTCACACAATCACGATCACACAATCACGATCACACAATCACGATCGCACAATCACGATCACACAATCACGATCACACAATCACGATCACACAATCACAATCACACAATCACAATCACACAATCACAATCACACAATCAAAATCACACAATCACAATCACACAATCAAGGTCACACAATGACGATCACACAATCACCATCACACAATCTCGACCACACAATCACGATCACCCAATCACGTTCACACAATCACAAACACACAGTCGCGATCACTCGATCACGATCACACAATCACGATCACACAATCACGATCACTCAATCACAATCACACAATCACAAACACACAGTCGCGATCACACGATCACGATCACACGATCACGATCACACAATCACAATCACACAATCGTTATCACACAATCAAGATCACACAATCACGATCACACAATCACAATCACACAATCACAATCACACAATCACAATCACACAATCAAGGTCACACAATGACGATCACACAATCACTATCACACAATCACGATCACACAATCACAATCACACAATCACGATCACACAATCACGATCACACAATCACGATCACACAAACACGATCACACGATCACAATCACACAATCACAAACACACAGTCGCGATCACACGATCACGATCACACGATCACGATCACACAATCACAATCACACAATCGTTATCACACAATCAAGATCACACAATCACGATCACACAATCACAATCACACAATCACAATCACACAATCACAATCACACAATCAAGGTCACACAATGACGATCACACAATCACTATCACACAATCACGATCACACAATCACAATCACACAATCACGATCACACAATCACGATCACACAATCACGATCACACAAACACGATCACACGATCACAATCACACAATCACAAACACACAGTCGCGATCACACGATCACGATCACACGATCACGATCACACGATCGCGATCACACGATCACGATCACACGATCACGATCACACGATCACGATCACACGATCACGATCACACAATCACAATCACACAATCAAGGTCACACAATGACGATCACACCATCACCATCACACAATCACGACCACACAATCACGATCACACAATCACGATCACACAATCACGTTCACACAATCACAAACACACAGTCGCGATCACTCGATCACGATCACACAATCACGATCACACAATCACGATCACACAATCACAATCACACAATCACAATGTCACAATCGCAATCACACAATCACAATAACACAATCAGACAATCACACAATCACACAATCACACAATCACGATCAGACAATCATGATCACACAATCACGATCACACAATCACGATCACACAATCACGATCACGCAATCACGATCCCACAATCACCATCACACAATCACAATCACACAATCAAGGTCACACAATGACGATCACACAATCACCATCACACAGTCACGATCACACAATCACGATCACACAATCACGATCACACAATCACGATCACACAGTCACGATCACACGATCACGATCACACAAAAACAATGACACAATCACAATCACACAATCACGAGCACACAATCACGATCACACAATCACCATCACACACTCACGATCACACAATCACGATCACAAAATCACGATCACACTATCACGATCACACAATCACAGTCACACAATCACAATCACACAATCACAATCACAATCACGGTCACACAGTCACGATCACACAATCAGAGTCACACAATCACAATCACACAACCACAATCACATAATCACACAGTCACAATCCCACAATCACGATCACACAATCACGACCACACAGTCACGATCACACAATCACAATCACACAATCACGATCACACAATCACAATCACACAATCAAGGTCACACAATGACGATAACACCATCACCATCACACAATCAGGACCACACAATCACGATCACACAATCACGATCACACAATCACGATCACACAATCACGATCACACAATCACGATCACACAATCACGATCACACAATCACGATCACACAACCACGATCACACAATCACGATCACACAATCACGATCGCACAATCACGATCGCACAATCACGATCGCACAATCACAATCACACAATCACAATCACACAATCACAATCACACAATCACAATCACACAATCACAATCACACAATCACAATCACACAATCACAATCACGATCACACAGTCACGAACACACCATCACGATCACACAATCAATGTCACACAATGACGATCACACCATCACCATCACACAATCACGACCACACAATCACGATCACACAATCACGATCACACAATCACGTTCACACAATCACAAACACACAGTCGCGATCACTCGATCACGATCACACAATCACGATCACACAATCACGATCACACAATCACAATCACACAATCACAATATCACAATCGCAATCACACAATCACAATATCACAATCAGACAATCACACAATCACACAATCACACAATCACCATCACACAATCACCATCACACAATCACAATCATACAATCAAGGTCACACAATGACGATCACACAATCACCATCCCACAATCACGACCACTCAATCACGATCACACAATCACGATCACACAATCACGATCACACAATCACGTTCACACAATCACAAACACAGAGTCGCGATCACACGATCACGATCACACAACCACGATCACACAGTCACGATCACACAATCACGATCACACAGTCACGATCACACAATCAGAGTCACACAATCACAATCACACAACCACAATCACACAATCACACAGTCACAATCCCACAATCACGACCACACAGTCACGATCACACACATCACAATCATACAATCACAATCACACAATCACATTAACACAATCAGACAATCACTCAGTCACACAATCACGATCACACAATCACGATCACACAATCACGATCGCACAATCACGATCACACAATCACGATCACACAATCACGATCACACAATCACAATCACACAATCACAATCACACAATCACAATCACACAATCACAATCACACAATCAAAATCACACAATCACAATCACACAATCAAGGTCACACAACGACGATCACACAATCACCATCACACAATCTCGACCACACAATCACGATCACACAATCACGATCACACAATCACGTTCACACAATCACAAACACACAGTCGCGATCACTCGATCACGATCACACAATCACGATCACACAATCACGATCACTCAATCACAATCGCACAATCACAAACACACAGTCGCGATCACACGATCACGATCACACGATCACGATCACACAATCACAATCACACAATCGTTATCACACAATCACGATCACACAATCACGATCACACAATCACGATCACACAATCACAATCACACAATCACAATCACACAATCACAATCACACAATCAAGGTCACACAATGACGATCACACAATCACCATCACACAATCACGATCACACAATCACAATCACACAATCACGATCACACAATCACGATCACACAATCACGATCACACAAACACGATCACACGATCACAATCACACAATCACAAACACACAGTCGCGATCACACGATCACGATCACACGATCACGATCACACGATCACGATCACACGATCACGATCACACGATCACGATCACACGATCACGATCACACGATCACGATCACACAATCACAATCACACAATCAAGGTCACACAATGACGATCACACCATCACCATCACACAATCACGACCACACAATCACGATCACACAATCACGATCACACAATCACGTTCACACAATCACAAACACACAGTCGCGATCACTCGATCACGATCACACAATCACGATCACACAGTCACTATCACACAATCACAATCACACAATCACAATATCACAATCGCAATCACACAATCACAATAACACAATCAGACAATCACACAATCACACAATCACACAATCACGATCACACAATCATGATCACACAATCACGATCACACAATCACGATCACACAATCACGATCACACAACCACGATCACACAATCACAATCACACAATCACGATCACACAATCACGATCACACAATCACAAACACACAGTCGCGATCACACGATCACGATCACACAATCACGATCACACAGTCACGATCACACAATCACAATCACACAATCACGATCACACAATCACAATCACAATCACGATCACACAGTCACGATCACACCATCACGATCACACGATCACCATCACACAATCACGATCACACAATCACAATCACACAATGACGATCACACCATCACCATCACACAATCACGACCACACAATCACGATCACACAATCACGTTCACACAATCACAAACACACAGTCGCGATCACTCGATCACGATCACACAATCACGAACACACAGTCACGATCACACAATCACAATCACACAATCACAATGTCACAATCGCAATCACACAATCACAATAACACAATCAGACAATCACACAATCACACAATCACACAATCACACAATCACGATCACACAATCATGATCACACAATCACGATCACACAATCACGACCACACAATCACGATCACACAATCACGATCACACAATCACCATCACACAATCACGATCACTCAATCACAATCACACAATCACGATCACTCAATCACAAACACACAATCACAAACACACAGTCGCGATCACACGATCACGATCACACGATCACGATCACACAATCAACGCCACACAATGACGATCACACAATCACCATCACACAATCTCGACCACACAATCACGATCACACAATCACGATCACACAATCACGTTCACACAATCACAAACACACAGTCCCGACCACTCGATCACGATCACACAATCACGATCACACAGTCACGGTCACACAATCACAATCACACAATCACAATATCACAATCGCAATCACACAATCCCAATAACACAATCAGACAATCACACAATCACACAATCACACAATCACACAATCACACAATCACACAATCACGATCACACAATCACGATCACACAATCACGTTCACACAATCAACGCCACACAATGACGATCACACAATCACCATCACACAATCTCGACCACACAATCACGATCACACAATCACGATCACACAATCACGTTCACACAATCACAAACACACAGTCCCGATCACTCGATCACGATCACACAATCACGATCACACAATCACGATCACACAATCACAATCACACAATCACAATCACACAGTCAAAATCACACAATCACAATCACACAATCAAGGTCACACAATGACGATCACACAATCACCATCACACAATCACGGTCACACAATCACGATCACACAATCACGATCACTCAATCACAATCACAATCACATAATCACAAACACACAGTCGCCATCACACGATCACGATCACACGATCACGATCACACGATCACGATCACACGATCACGATCACACGATCACGATCACACGATCACGATCACACGATCACGATCACACGATCACGATCACACGATCACGATCACACGATCACGATCACACGATCACGATCACACGATCACGATCACACGATCACGATCACACAATCACAATCACACAATCAAGGCCACACAATCAAGGCCACACAATGACGATCACACAATCACCATCACACAATCTCGACCACACTATCACGATCACACAATCACGTTCACACAATCACAAACACACAGTCGCGATCACACGATCACGATCACACAATCACGATCACACAGTCACGATCACACAATCACAATCACACAATCACGATCACACAATCACCATCACACAATCACGATCACACAATCACGATCACTCAATCACAAACACACAATCACAAACACACAGTCCCGACCACTCGATCACGATCACACAATCACGATCACACAGTCACGGTCACACAATCACAATCACACAATCACAATATCACAATCGCAATCACACAATCACAATAACACAATCAGACAATCACACAATCACACAATCACACAATCACACAATCACACAATCACGATCACACAATCACGATCACACAATCACGTTCACACAATCAACGCCACACAATGACGATCACACAATCACCATCACACAATCTCGACCACACAATCACGATCACACAATCACGATCACACAATCACGTTCACACAATCACAAACACACAGTCCCGATCACTCGATCACGATCACACAATCACGATCACACAATCACGATCACACAATCACAATCACGCAATCACAATCACACAGTCAAAATCACACAATCACAATCACACAATCAAGGTCACACAATGACGATCACACAATCACCATCACACAATCACGGTCACACAATCACGATCACACAATCACGATCACTCAATCACAATCACAATCACACAATCACAAACACACAGTCGCCATCACACGATCACGATCACACGATCACGATCACACGATCACGATCACACGATCACGATCACACGATCACGATCACACGATCACGATCACACGATCACGATCACACGATCACGATCACACGATCACGATCACACGATCACGATCACACGATCACGATCACACGATCACGATCACACGATCACGATCACACGATCACGATCACACGATCACGATCACACGACCACGATCACACAATCACAATCACACAATCAAGGCCACACAATGACGATCACACAATCACCATCACACAATCTCGACCACACTATCACGATCACACAATCACGTTCACACAATCACAAACACACAGTCGCGATCACACGATCACGATCACACGATCACGATCACACAATCACAATCACGCAATCACAATCACACAGTCAAAATCACACAATCACAATCACACAATCAAGGTCACACAATGACGATCACACAATCACCATCACACAATCTCGACCACACAATCACGATCACACAATCACGATCACACAATCACGTTCACACAATCACAAACACACAGTCCCGATCACTCGATCACGATCACACAATCACGATCACACAATCACGATCACACAATCACAATCACGCAATCACAATCACACAGTCAAAATCACACAATCACCATCACACAATCACGATCACACAATCACGATCACACAATCACGATCACACTATCACGATCACACAATCACAGTCACACAATCACAATCACACAATCACAATCACAATCACGATCACACTGTCACGATCACACAATCACGATCACACGTTCACGATCACACAATCGCAATCACACAATCGTTATCACACAATCACGATCACACAATCACCATCACACAATCAAGGCCACAGAATGACGATCACACAATCACCATCACACAATCACAATCACACAATCACGATCACACAATCACGATCACACAATCACGATCACACAATCACGATCACACAATCACGATCACACAATCACGATCACACAATCACGATCACACAATCACGATCACACAGCCGCGATCACACAATCACGATCACACAATCACGATCACACAATAACAATCACACAATCACAATCACACAATCAAAATCACACAATCACAATCACACAATGACGATCACACAATCACCATCACACAATCACGATCACACAATCACAATCACACAATCACGATCACACAATCACGATCACTCAATCACAATCACACAATCACAAAGACACAGTCGCGATCACACGATCACGATCACACGATCACGATCACACGATCACGATCACACAATCACAATCACACAATCAAGGCCACACAATGACGATCACACAATCACCATCACACAATCTCGACCACACAATCACGATCACACAATCACGATCACACAATCACGATCACACAATCACGATCACACAATCACGATCACACAATCACGATCACACAATCACGATCACACAATCACGATCACACAACCACGATCACACAATCACGATCACACAATCACGATCACACAATCACGATCACACAATCACGATCACACAATCACGATCACACAATCACGATCACACAATCACGATCACACAATCACGTTCACACAATCACAAACACACAGTCGCGATCACTCGATCACGATCACAAAATCACGATCACACAATCACGATCACACAATCACAATCACACAATCACAATATCACAATCGCAATCACACAATCACAATATCACAATCAGACAATCACACAATCACACAATCACACAATCACCATCACACAATCACCATCACACAATCACAATCACACAATCAAGGTCACACAATGACGATCACACAATCACCATCACACAATCACCATCACACAATCACAATCACACAATCAAGGTCACACAATGACGATCACACAATCACCATCACACAATCACGACCACTCAATCACGATCACACAATCACGATCACACAATCACGATCACACAATCACGTTCACACAATCACAAACACAGAGTCGCGATCACACGATCACGATCACACAACCACGATCACACAGTCACGATCACACAATCACGATCACACAGTCACGATCACACAATCAGAGTCACACAATCACAATCACACAACCACAATCACACAATCACACAGTCACAATCCCACAATCACGACCACACAGTCACGATCACACACATCACAATCATACAATCACAATCACACAATCACATTAACACAATCAGACAATCACACAGTCACACAATCACGATCACACAATCACGATCACACAATCACGATCGCACAATCACGATCACACAATCACGATCACACAATCACGATCACACAATCACAATCACACAATCACAATCACACAATCACAATCACACAATCAAAATCACACAATCACAATCACACAATCAAGGTCACACAATGACGATCACACAATCACCATCACACAATCACGATCACACAATCACAATCACACACTCACGATCACACAATCACGATCACAAAATCACGATCACACTATCACGATCACACAATCACAGTCACACAATCACAATCACACAATCACAATCACAATCACGGTCACACAGTCACGATCACACAATCAGAGTCACACAATCACAATCACACAACCACAATCACATAATCACACAGTCACAATCCCACAATCACGATCACACAATCACGACCACACAGTCACGATCACACAATCACAATCACACAATCACAATCACACAATCACAATATCACAATCGCAATCACACAATCACAATATCACAATCAGACAATCACACAATCACACAATCACACAATCACCATCACACAATCACCATCACACAATCACAATCATACAATCAAGGTCACACAATGACGATCACACAATCACCATCCCACAATCACGACCACTCAATCACGACCACACAATCACGATCACACAATCACGATCACACAATCACAATCACACAATCACAATATCACAATCGCAATCACACAATCACAATATCACAATCAGACAATCACACAATCACACAATCACACAATCACCATCACACAATCACCATCACACAATCACAATCATACAATCAAGGTCACACAATGACGATCACACAATCACCATCACACAATCACGATCACACAATCACAATCACTCAATCACGATCACACAATCACAATCACACAATCAAGGTCACACAATGACGATCACACCATCACCATCACACAATCAGGACCACACAATCACGATCACACAATCACGATCACACAATCACGATCACACAATCACGATCACACAATCACGATCACACAATCACGATCACACAATCACGATCACACAACCACGATCACACAATCACGATCACACAATCACGATCGCACAATCACGATCGCACAATCACGATCGCACAATCACAATCACACAATCACAATCACACAATCACAATCACACAATCACAATCACACAATCACAATCACACAATCACAATCACGATCACACAGTCACGAACACACCATCACGATCACACAATCAATGTCACACAATGACGATCACACCATCACCATCACACAATCACGACCACACAATCACGATCACACAATCACGATCACACAATCACGTTCACACAATCACAAACACACAGTCGCGATCACTCGATCACGATCACACAATCACGATCACACAATCACGATCACACAATCACAATCACACAATCACAATATCACAATCGCAATCACACAATCACAATATCACAATCAGACAATCACACAATCACACAATCACACAATCACCATCACACAATCACCATCACACAATCACAATCATACAATCAAGGTCACACAATGACGATCACACAATCACCATCCCACAATCACGACCACTCAATCACGATCACACAATCACGATCACACAATCACGATCACACAGTCACGATCACACAATCAGAGTCACACAATCACAATCACACAACCACAATCACACAATCACACAGTCACAATCCCACAATCACGACCACACAGTCACGATCACACACATCACAATCATACAATCACAATCACACAATCACATTAACACAATCAGACAATCACTCAGTCACACAATCACGATCACACAATCACGATCACACAATCACGATCGCACAATCACGATCACACAATCACGATCACACAATCACGATCACACAATCACAATCACACAATCACAATCACACAATCACAATCACACAATCACAATCACACAATCAAACTCACACAATCACAATCACACAATCAAGGTCACACAACGACGATCACACAATCACCATCACACAATCTCGACCACACAATCACGATCACACAATCACGATCACACAATCACGTTCACACAATCACAAACACACAGTCGCGATCACTCGATCACGATCACACAATCACGATCACACAATCACGATCACTCAATCACAATCGCACAATCACAAACACACAGTCGCGATCACACGATCACGATCACACGATCACGATCACACAATCACAATCACACAATCGTTATCACACAATCACGATCACACAATCACGATCACACAATCACGATCACACAATCACAATCACACAATCACAATCACACAATCACAATCACACAATCAAGGTCACACAATGACGATCACACAATCACCATCACACAATCACGATCACACAATCACAATCACACAATCACGATCACACAATCACGATCACACAATCACGATCACACAAACACGATCACACGATCACAATCACACAATCACAAACACACAGTCGCGATCACACGATCACGATCACACGATCACGATCACACGATCACGATCACACGATCACGATCACACGATCACGATCACACGATCACGATCACACGATCACGATCACACGATCACGATCACACGATCACGATCACACAATCACAATCACACAATCAAGGTCACACAATGACGATCACACCATCACCATCACACAATCACGACCACACAATCACGATCACACAATCACGATCACACAATCACGTTCACACAATCACAAACACACAGTCGCGATCACTCGATCACGATCACACAATCACGATCACACAGTCACTATCACACAATCACAATCACACAATCACAATATCACAATCGCAATCACACAATCACAATAACACAATCAGACAATCACACAATCACACAATCACACAATCACGATCACACAATCATGATCACACAATCACGATCACACAATCACGATCACACAATCACGATCACACAACCACGATCACACAATCACAATCACACAATCACGATCACACAATCACGATCACACAATCACAAACACACAGTCGCGATCACACGATCACGATCACACAATCACGATCACACAGTCACGATCACACAATCACAATCACACAATCACGATCACACAATCACAATCACAATCACGATCACACAGTCACGATCACACCATCACGATCACACGATCACCATCACACAATCACGATCACACAATCACAATCACACAATGACGATCACACCATCACCATCACACAATCACGACCACACAATCACGATCACACAATCACGTTCACACAATCACAAACACACAGTCGCGATCACTCGATCACGATCACACAATCACGAACACACAGTCACGATCACACAATCACAATCACACAATCACAATGTCACAATCGCAATCACACAATCACAATAACACAATCAGACAATCACACAATCACACAATCACACAATCACGATCACACAATCATGATCACACAATCACGATCACACAATCACGACCACACAATCACGATCACACAATCACGATCACACAATCACCATCACACAATCACGATCACTCAATCACAATCACACAATCACGATCACTCAATCACAAACACACAATCACAAACACACAGTCGCGATCACACGATCACGATCACACGATCACGATCACACAATCAACGCCACACAATGACGATCACACAATCACCATCACACAATCTCGACCACACAATCACGATCACACAATCACGATCACACAATCACGTTCACACAATCACAAACACACAGTCCCGACCACTCGATCACGATCACACAATCACGATCACACAGTCACGGTCACACAATCACAATCACACAATCACAATATCACAATCGCAATCACACAATCCCAATAACACAATCAGACAATCACACAATCACACAATCACACAATCACACAATCACACAATCACACAATCACGATCACACAATCACGATCACACAATCACGTTCACACAATCAACGCCACACAATGACGATCACACAATCACCATCACACAATCTCGACCACACAATCACGATCACACAATCACGATCACACAATCACGTTCACACAATCACAAACACACAGTCCCGATCACTCGATCACGATCACACAATCACGATCACACAATCACGATCACACAATCACAATCACACAATCACAATCACACAGTCAAAATCACACAATCACAATCACACAATCAAGGTCACACAATGACGATCACACAATCACCATCACACAATCACGGTCACACAATCACGATCACACAATCACGATCACTCAATCACAATCACAATCACACAATCACAAACACACAGTCGCCATCACACGATCACGATCACACGATCACGATCACACGATCACGATCACACGATCACGATCACACGATCGCGATCACACGATCACGATCACACGATCACGATCACACAATCACAATCACACAATCAAGGCCACACAATCAAGGCCACACAATGACGATCACACAATCACCATCACACAATCTCGACCACACTATCACGATCACACAATCACGTTCACACAATCACAAACACACAGTCGCGATCACACGATCACGATCACACAATCACGATCACACAGTCACGATCACACAATCACAATCACACAATCACGATCACACAATCACCATCACACAATCACGATCACACAATCACGATCACACAATCACGATCACACTATCACGATCACACAATCACAGTCACACAATCACAATCACACAATCACAATCACAATCACGATCACACTGTCACGATCACACAATCACGATCACACGATCACGATCACACAATCGCAATCACACAATCGTTATCACACAATCACGATCACACAATCACCATCACACAATCAAGGCCACAGAATGACGATCACACAATTACCATCACACAATCACAATCACACAATCACGATCACACAATCACGATCACACAATCACGATCACACAATCACGATCACACAATCACGATCACACAATCACGATCACACAATCACGATCACACAATCACGATCACACAATCACGATCACACAGCCGCGATCACACAATCACGATCACACAATCACGATCACACAATAACAATCACACAATCACAATCACACAATCAAAATCACACAATCACAATCACACAATCAAGGTCACACAATGACGATCACACAATCACCATCACACAATCACGATCACACAATCACAGTCACACAATCACGATCACACAATCACGATCACTCAATCACAATCACACAATCACAAAGACACAGTCGCGATCACACGATCACGATCACACGATCACGATCACACGATCACGATCACACAATCACAATCACACAATCAAGGCCACACAATGACGATCACACAATCACCATCACACAATCTCGACCACACAATCACGATCACACAATCACGATCACACAATCACGATCACACAATCACGATCACACAATCACGATCACACAATCACGATCACACAATCACGATCACAGAATCACGATCACACAATCACGATCACACAACCACGATCACACAATCACGATCACACAATCACGATCACACAATCACGATCACACAATCACGATCACACAATCACGATCACACAATCACGATCACACAATCACGATCACACAATCACGATCACACAATCACGATCACACAATCAAGGTCACACAATGACGATCACACCATCACCATCACACAATCAGGACCACACAATCACGATCACACAATCACGATCACACAATCACGATCACACAATCACGATCACACAATCACGATCACACAATCACGATCACACAATCACGATCACACAACCACGATCACACAATCACGATCACACAATCACGATCGCACAATCACGATCGCACAATCACGATCGCACAATCACAATCACACAATCACAATCACACAATCACAATCACACAATCACAATCACACAATCACAATCACACAATCACAATCACACAATCACAATCACACAATCACAATCACACAATCACAATCACACAATCACAATCACGATCACACAGTCACGAACACACCATCACGATCACACAATCAATGTCACACAATGACGATCACACCATCACCATCACACAATCACGACCACACAATCACGATCACACAATCACGATCACACAATCACGTTCACACAATCACAAACACACAGTCGCGATCACTCGATCACGATCACACAATCACGATCACACAATCACAATCACACAATCACAATATCACAATCGCAATCACACAATCACAATATCACAATCAGACAATCACACAATCACACAATCACACAATCACCATCACACAATCACCATCACACAATCACAATCACACAATCAAGGTCACACAATGACGATCACACAATCACCATCACACAATCACCATCACACAATCACAATCACACAATCAAGGTCACACAATGACGATCACACAATCACCATCACACAATCACGACCACTCAATCACGATCACACAATCACGATCACACAATCACGATCACACAATCACGTTCACACAATCACAAACACAGAGTCGCGATCACACGATCACGATCACACAACCACGATCACACAGTCACGATCACACAATCACGATCACACAGTCACGATCACACAATCAGAGTCACACAATCACAATCACACAACCACAATCACACAATCACACAGTCACAATCCCACAATCACGACCACACAGTCACGATCACACACATCACAATCATACAATCACAATCACACAATCACATTAACACAATCAGACAATCACACAGTCACACAATCACGATCACACAATCACGATCACACAATCACGATCGCACAATCACGATCACACAATCACGATCACACAATCACGATCACACAATCTCAATCACACAATCACAATCACACAATCACAATCACACAATCAAAATCACACAATCACAATCACACAATCAAGGTCACACAACGACGATCACACAATCACCATCACACAATCTCGACCACACAATCACGATCACACAATCACGATCACACAATCACGTTCACACAATCACAAACACACAGTCGCGATCACTCGATCACGATCACACAATCACGATCACACAATCACGATCACTCAATCACAATCACACAATCACAAACACACAGTCGCGATCACACGATCACGATCACACGATCACGATCACACAATCACAATCACACAATCGTTATCACACAATCACGATCACACAATCACGATCACACAATCACAATCACACAATCACAATCACACAATCAAGGTCACACAATGACGATCACACAATCACCATCACACAATCACGATCACACAATCACAATCACACAATCACGATCACACAATCACGATCACACAATCACGATCACACAAACACGATCACACGATCACAATCACACAATCACAAACACACAGTCGCGATCACACGATCACGATCACACGATCACGATCACACGATCGCGATCACACGATCACGATCACACGATCACGATCACACGATCACGATCACACGATCACGATCACACGATCACGATCACACAATCACGATCACACAGTCACTATCACACAATCACAATCACACAATCACAATATCACAATCGCAATCACACGATCACGATCACACGATCACGATCACACAATCACGATCACACAATCACGATCACACAATCATGATCACACAATCACGATCACACAATCACAATCACGATCACACAATCACAAACACACAGTCGCGATCACACGATCACGATCACACAATCACGATCACACAGTCACGATCACACAATCACAATCACACAATCACGATCACACAATCACAATCACAATCACGATCACACAGTCACGATCACACCATCACGATCACACGATCACCACCACACAATCACGATCACACAATCACAATCACACAATGACGATCACACCATCACCATCACACAATCACGACCACACAATCACGATCACACAATCACGTTCACACAATCACAAACACACAGTCGCGATCACTCGATCACGATCACACAATCACGATCACACAGTCACGATCACACAATCACAATCACACAATCACAATGTCACAATCGCAATCACACAATCACAATAACACAATCAGACAATCACACAATCACACAATCACACAATCACACAATCACGATCACACAATCATGATCACACAATCACGATCACACAATCACGACCACACAATCACGATCACACAATCACGATCACACAATCACCATCACACAATCACGATCACTCAATCACAATCACACAATCACGATCACTCAATCACAAACACACAATCACAAACACACAGTCCCGACCACTCGATCACGATCACACAATCACGATCACACAGTCACGGTCACACAATCACAATCACACAATCACAATATCACAATCGCAATCACACAATCACAATAACACAATCAGACAATCACACAATCACACAATCACACAATCACACAATCACACAATCACGATCACACAATCACGATCACACAATCACGTTCACACAATCAACGCCACACAATGACGATCACACAATCACCATCACACAATCTCGACCACACAATCACGATCACACAATCACGATCACACAATCACGTTCACACAATCACAAACACACAGTCCCGATCACTCGATCACGATCACACAATCACGATCACACAATCACGATCACACAATCACAATCACGCAATCACAATCACACAGTCAAAATCACACAATCACAATCACACAATCAAGGTCACACAATGACGATCACACAATCACCATCACACAATCACGGTCACACAATCACGATCACACAATCACGATCACTCAATCACAATCACAATCACACAATCACAAACACACAGTCGCCATCACACGATCACGATCACACGATCACGATCACACGATCACGATCACACGATCACGATCACACGATCACGATCACACGATCACGATCACACGATCACGATCACACGATCACGATCACACGATCACGATCACACGATCACGATCACACGACCACGATCACACAATCACAATCACACAATCAAGGCCACACAATGACGATCACACAATCACCATCACACAATCTCGACCACACTATCACGATCACACAATCACGTTCACACAATCACAAACACACAGTCGCGATCACACGATCACGATCACACGATCACGATCACACGATCACGATCACACAATCACAATCACGCAATCACAATCACACAGTCAAAATCACACAATCACAATCACACAATCAAGGTCACACAATGACGATCACACAATCACCATCACACAATCTCGACCACACAATCACGATCACACAATCACGATCACACAATCACGTTCACACAATCACAAACACACAGTCCCGATCACTCGATCACGATCACACAATCACGATCACACAATCACGATCACACAATCACGATCACACAATCACGATCACACAATCACGATCACACAATCACGATCACACAATCACGATCACACAGCCGCGATCACACAATCACGATCACACAATCACGATCACACAATAACAATCACACAATCACAATCACACAATCAAAATCACACAATCACAATCACACAATCAAGGTCACACAATGACGATCACACAATCACCATCACACAATCACGATCACACAATCACAGTCACACAATCACGATCACACAATCACGATCACTCAATCACAATCACACAATCACAAAGACACAGTCGCGATCACACGATCACGATCACACGATCACGATCACACGATCACGATCACACAATCACAATCACACAATCAAGGCCACACAATGACGATCACACAATCACCATCACACAATCTCGACCACACAATCACGATCACACAATCACGATCACACAATCACGATCACACAATCACGATCACACAATCACGATCACACAATCACGATCACACAATCACGATCACAGAATCACGATCACACAATCACGATCACACAACCACGATCACACAATCACGATCACACAATCACGATCACACAATCACGATCACACAATCACGATCACACAATCACGATCACACAATCACGATCACACAATCACGATCACACAATCACGATCACACAATCACGATCACACAATCAAGGTCACACAATGACGATCACACCATCACCATCACACAATCAGGACCACACAATCACGATCACACAATCACGATCACACAATCACGATCACACAATCACGATCACACAATCACGATCACACAATCACGATCACACAATCACGATCACACAACCACGATCACACAATCACGATCACACAATCACGATCGCACAATCACGATCGCACAATCACGATCGCACAATCACAATCACACAATCACAATCACACAATCACAATCACACAATCACAATCACACAATCACAATCACACAATCACAATCACACAATCACAATCACACAATCACAATCACGATCACACAGTCACGAACACACCATCACGATCACACAATCAATGTCACACAATGACGATCACACCATCACCATCACACAATCACGACCACACAATCACGATCACACAATCACGATCACACAATCACGTTCACACAATCACAAACACACAGTCGCGATCACTCGATCACGATCACACAATCACGATCACACAATCACAATCACACAATCACAATATCACAATCGCAATCACACAATCACAATATCACAATCAGACAATCACACAATCACACAATCACACAATCACCATCACACAATCACCATCACACAATCACAATCACACAATCAAGGTCACACAATGACGATCACACAATCACCATCACACAATCACCATCACACAATCACAATCACACAATCAAGGTCACACAATGACGATCACACAATCACCATCACACAATCACGACCACTCAATCACGATCACACAATCACGATCACACAATCACGATCACACAATCACGTTCACACAATCACAAACACAGAGTCGCGATCACACGATCACGATCACACAACCACGATCACACAGTCACGATCACACAATCACGATCACACAGTCACGATCACACAATCAGAGTCACACAATCACAATCACACAACCACAATCACACAATCACACAGTCACAATCCCACAATCACGACCACACAGTCACGATCACACACATCACAATCATACAATCACAATCACACAATCACATTAACACAATCAGACAATCACACAGTCACACAATCACGATCACACAATCACGATCACACAATCACGATCGCACAATCACGATCACACAATCACGATCACACAATCACGATCACACAATCTCAATCACACAATCACAATCACACAATCACAATCACACAATCAAAATCACACAATCACAATCACACAATCAAGGTCACACAACGACGATCACACAATCACCATCACACAATCTCGACCACACAATCACGATCACACAATCACGATCACACAATCACGTTCACACAATCACAAACACACAGTCGCGATCACTCGATCACGATCACACAATCACGATCACACAATCACGATCACTCAATCACAATCACACAATCACAAACACACAGTCGCGATCACACGATCACGATCACACGATCACGATCACACAATCACAATCACACAATCGTTATCACACAATCACGATCACACAATCACGATCACACAATCACAATCACACAATCACAATCACACAATCAAGGTCACACAATGACGATCACACAATCACCATCACACAATCACGATCACACAATCACAATCACACAATCACGATCACACAATCACGATCACACAATCACGATCACACAAACACGATCACACGATCACGATCACACAATCACAAACACACAGTCGCGATCACACGATCACGATCACACGATCACGATCACACGATCGCGATCACACGATCACGATCACACGATCACGATCACACGATCACGATCACACGATCACGATCACACGATCACGATCACACGATCACGATCACACGATCACGATCACACAGTCACTATCACACAATCACAATCACACAATCACAATATCACAATCGCAATCACACGATCACGATCACACGATCACGATCACACAATCACGATCACACAATCACGATCACACAATCATGATCACACAATCACGATCACACAATCACAATCACGATCACACAATCACAAACACACAGTCGCGATCACACGATCACGATCACACAATCACGATCACACAGTCACGATCACACAATCACAATCACACAATCACGATCACACAATCACAATCACAATCACGATCACACAGTCACGATCACACCATCACGATCACACGATCACCACCACACAATCACGATCACACAATCACAATCACACAATGACGATCACACCATCACCATCACACAATCACGACCACACAATCACGATCACACAATCACGTTCACACAATCACAAACACACAGTCGCGATCACTCGATCACGATCACACAATCACGATCACACAGTCACGATCACACAATCACAATCACACAATCACAATGTCACAATCGCAATCACACAATCACAATAACACAATCAGACAATCACACAATCACACAATCACACAATCACACAATCACGATCACACAATCATGATCACACAATCACGATCACACAATCACGACCACACAATCACGATCACACAATCACGATCACACAATCACCATCACACAATCACGATCACTCAATCACAATCACACAATCACGATCACTCAATCACAAACACACAATCACAAACACACAGTCCCGACCACTCGATCACGATCACACAATCACGATCACACAGTCACGGTCACACAATCACAATCACACAATCACAATATCACAATCGCAATCACACAATCACAATAACACAATCAGACAATCACACAATCACACAATCACACAATCACACAATCACACAATCACGATCACACAATCACGATCACACAATCACGTTCACACAATCAACGCCACACAATGACGATCACACAATCACCATCACACAATCTCGACCACACAATCACGATCACACAATCACGATCACACAATCACGTTCACACAATCACAAACACACAGTCCCGATCACTCGATCACGATCACACAATCACGATCACACAATCACGATCACACAATCACAATCACGCAATCACAATCACACAGTCAAAATCACACAATCACAATCACACAATCAAGGTCACACAATGACGATCACACAATCACCATCACACAATCACGGTCACACAATCACGATCACACAATCACGATCACTCAATCACAATCACAATCACACAATCACAAACACACAGTCGCCATCACACGATCACGATCACACGATCACGATCACACGATCACGATCACACGATCACGATCACACGATCACGATCACACGATCACGATCACACGATCACGATCACACGATCACGATCACACGATCACGATCACACGACCACGATCACACAATCACAATCACACAATCAAGGCCACACAATGACGATCACACAATCACCATCACACAATCTCGACCACACTATCACGATCACACAATCACGTTCACACAATCACAAACACACAGTCGCGATCACACGATCACGATCACACGATCACGATCACACGATCACGATCACACAATCACAATCACGCAATCACAATCACACAGTCAAAATCACACAATCACAATCACACAATCAAGGTCACACAATGACGATCACACAATCACCATCACACAATCTCGACCACACAATCACGATCACACAATCACGATCACACAATCACGTTCACACAATCACAAACACACAGTCCCGATCACTCGATCACGATCACACAATCACGATCACACAATCACGATCACACAATCACAATCACGCAATCACAATCACACAGTCAAAATCACACAATCACCATCACACAATCACGATCACACAATCACGATCACACAATCACGATCACACTATCACGATCACACAATCACAGTCACACAATCACAATCACACAATCACAATCACAATCACGATCACACTGTCACGATCACACAATCACGATCACACGTTCACGATCACACAATCGCAATCACACAATCGTTATCACACAATCACGATCACACAATCACCTTCACACAATCAAGGCCACAGAATGACGATCACACAATCACCATCACACAATCACAATCACACAATCACGATCACACAATCACGATCACACAATCACGATCACACAATCACGATCACACAATCACGATCACACAATCACGATCACACAATCACGATCACACAATCACGATCACACAGCCGCGATCACACAATCACGATCACACAATCACGATCACACAATAAGAATCACACAATCACAATCACACAATCAAAATCACACAATCACAATCACACAATGACGATCACACAATCACCATCACACAATCACGATCACACAATCACAATCACACAATCACGATCACACAATCACGATCACTCAATCACAATCACACAATCACAAAGACACAGTCGCGATCACACGATCACGATCACACGATCACGATCACACGATCACGATCACACAATCACAATCACACAATCAAGGCCACACAATGACGATCACACAATCACCATCACACAATCTCGACCACACAATCACGATCACACAATCACGATCACACAATCACGATCACACAATCACGATCACACAATCACGATCACACAATCACGATCACACAATCACGATCACACAATCACGATCACACAATCACGATCACACAACCACGATCACACAATCACGATCACACAATCACGATCACACAATCACGATCACACAATCACGATCACACAATCACGATCACACAATCACGATCACACAATCACGATCACACAATCACGTTCACACAATCACAAACACACAGTCGCGATCACTCGATCACGATCACACAATCACGATCACACAATCACGATCACACAATCACAATCACACAATCACAATATCACAATCGCAATCACACAATCACAATATCACAATCAGACAATCACACAATCACACAATCACACAATCACCATCACACAATCACCATCACACAATCACAATCACACAATCAAGGTCACACAATGACGATCACACAATCACCATCACACAATCACCATCACACAATCACAATCACACAATCAAGGTCACACAATGACGATCACACAATCACCATCACACAATCACGACCACTCAATCACGATCACACAATCACGATCACACAATCACGATCACACAATCACGTTCACACAATCACAAACACAGAGTCGCGATCACACGATCACGATCACACAACCACGATCACACAGTCACGATCACACAATCACGATCACACAGTCACGATCACACAATCAGAGTCACACAATCACAATCACACAACCACAATCACACAATCACACAGTCACAATCCCACAATCACGACCACACAGTCACGATCACACACATCACAATCATACAATCACAATCACACAATCACATTAACACAATCAGACAATCACACAGTCACACAATCACGATCACACAATCACGATCACACAATCACGATCGCACAATCACGATCACACAATCACGATCACACAATCACGATCACACAATCACAATCACACAATCACAATCACACAATCACAATCACACAATCAAAATCACACAATCACAATCACACAATCAAGGTCACACAATGACGATCACACAATCACCATCACACAATCTCGACCACACAATCACGATCACACAATCAAGTTCACACAATCACAAACACACAGTCGCGATCACTCGATCACGATCACACAATCACGATCACACAATCACGATCACTCAATCACAATCACACAATCACAAACACACAGTCGCGATCACACGATCACGATCACACGATCACGATCACACAATCACAATCACACAATCGTTATCACACAATCACGATCACACAATCACAATCACACAATCACAATCACACAATCAAGGTCACACAATGACGATCACACAATCACCATCACACAATCACGATCACACAATCACAATCACACAATCACGATCACACAATCACGATCACACAATCACGATCACACAAACACGATCACACGATCGCGATCACACGATCACGATCACACGATCACGATCACACGATCACGATCACACGATCACGATCACACAATCACAATCACACAATCAAGGTCACACAATGACGATCACACCATCACCATCACACAATCACGACCACACAATCACGATCACACAATCACGATCACACAATCACGATCACACAATCACGTTCACATAATCACAAACACACAGTCGCGATCACTCGATCACGATCACACAATCACGATCACACAGTCACTATCACACAATCAAAATCACACAATCACAATATCACAATCTTAATCACACAATCACAATAACACAATCAGACAATCACACAATCACACAATCACACAATCACGATCACACAATCATGATCACACAATCACGATCACACAATCACGATCACACAATCACGATCACACAATCACGATCACACAATCACGATCACACAATCACAATCACACAATCACGATCACACAATCACGATCACACAATCACAAACACACAGTCGCGATCACACGATCACGATCACACAATCACGATCACACAATCACAGTCACACAATCACAATCACACAATCACAATCACGATCACACAGTCACGATCACACCATGATGATCACACGATCACGATCACACAATCACAATCACACAATCGTTATCACACAATCACGATCACACAATCACCATCCCACAATCACAATCACACAATCACAATCACACAATCACAATCACACAATCACAATCACACAATCACAATCACACAATCACAATCACAATCACAATCCCACAATCACGATCACACAATCACGATCACACAATCACCGTCACACAATCACCATCACACAATCACGATCACACAATCACGATCACACAATCACGATCACACAATCACAGTCACACAATCACAATCACACAATCACAACCACAATCACGATCACACAGTCACGATCACACCATCACGATCACACGATCACGATCACACAATCACAATCACACAATCGTTATCACACAATCACGATCACACAATCACCATCCCACAATCACGATCACACAATCACGATCACACAATCACAGTCACACAATCACAATCACACAATCACAATCACACAATCACAACCACAATCACGATCACACAGTCACGATCACACCATCACGATCACACGATCACGATCACACAATCACAATCACACAATCGTTATCACACAATCACGATCACACAATCACCATCCCACAATCACAATCACACAATCACAATCACACAATCACAATCACACAATCACAATCACACAATCACAATCAGACAATCACAATCACACAATCACAATCACAATCACAATCCCACAATCACGATCACACAATCACGATCACACAATCACCGTCACACAATCACCATCACACAATGACAATCACACAATCAAGGTCACACAATGACGATCACACAATCACCAGCGTACAATCACGACCAGACAATCACGATCACACAATCACGTTCACACAACCACAAACCCACAATCGCGATCACACGATCACGATCACACAATCACGATCCCACAATCACGATCACACAATCACGATCACACAATCACCATCACACAATCACCATCACACAATCACAATCACACAATCAAGGTCACACAATGACGATCACACAATCACCATCATACAATCACGACCAGACAATCACGATCACACAATCACGTTCACACAATCACAAACACACAGTCGCGATCACACAATCACAATCCCACAATCGCGATCACACGATCACGATCACACTATCACGATCACACAATCACGATCACACAATCACTATCACACAATCACGATCACACAGTCACCATCACACAATCACCATCACACAATCACGATCACACTATCACGATCACACAATCACGATCACACAATCACTATCACACAATCACAATCACACAATCACAATCACACAGTCACACAATCACAATCACAATCAGACAATCACATACACACAATCACGATCACACAATCACGATCACACAATCACGATCACACAATTACGATCACACAATCACAATCACGCAGTCACACTATCACAATCACAATCACAATCACAATCACAATCACAATCACAATCACAATCACACAATCACACAATCACAATCCCACAATCACAATCACACAATCACAGTCACACAATCACAATCACACAATCACACAGTCATAATCCCACAATCACGATCACACAATCACGATCGCACAGTCACGATCACACGATCACGATCACACAATCACAATCACACAATCACAATCACACAATCACGATCACACAGTCACCATCACACAATCACCATCACACAATCACGATCACACAATCAAGGTCACACAATGACGATCACACAATCACCATCACACAATCACGATCACACAATCACAATCACACAATCACGATCACACAATCACAATCACACAATCAAGGTCACACAATGACGATCACACCATCACCATCACACAATCAGGACCACACAATCACGATCACACAATCACAAACACACAGTCGCGATCACTCGATCACGATCACACAATCACGATCACACAGTCACTATCACACAATCACAATCACACAATCACAATATCACAATCACAATATCACAATCGCAATCACACAATCACAATATCACAATCAGACAATCACACAATCACACAATCACACAATCACCATCACACAATCACCATCACACAATCACAATCACACAATCAAGGTCACACAATGACGATCACACAATCACCATCACACAATCACGACCACTCAATCACGATCACACAATCACGATCACACAATCACGATCACACAATCACGTTCACACAATCACAAACACAGAGTCGCGATCACACGATCACGATCACACAACCACGACCACACAGTCACGATCACACAATCACGATCACACAGTCACGATCACACAATCAGAGTCACACAATCACAATCACACAACCACAATCACACAATCACACAGTCACAATCCCACAATCACGACCACACAGTCACGATCACACACATCACAATCATACAATTACAATCACACAATCAAGGTCACACAATGACGATCACACAATCACCATCACACAATCACGATCACACAATCACAATCACACAATCACGATCACACAATCACGATCACACAATCACGATCACACAAACACGATCACACGATCACAATCACACAATCACAAACACACAGTCGCGATCACACGATCACGATCACACAATCACGATCACACAATCACAGTCACACAATCACAATCACACAATCACAATCACGATCACACAGTCACGATCACACCATGATGATCACACGATCACCATCACACAATCTCGACCACACAATCACGATCACACAATCACGATCACACAATCACGTTCACACAATCACAAACACACAGTCCCGACCACTCGATCACGATCACACAATCACGATCACACAGTCACGGTCACACAATCACAATCACACAATCACAATATCACAATCGCAATCACACAATCACAATAACACAATCAGACAATCACACAATCACACAATCACACAATCACACAATCACACAATCACGATCACACAATCACGATCACACAATCACGTTCACACAATCAACGCCACACAATGACGATCACACAATCACCATCACACAATCTCGACCACACAATCACGATCACACAATCACGATCACACAATCACGTTCACACAATCACAAACACACAGTCCCGATCACTCGATCACGATCACACAATCACGATCACACAATCACGATCACACAATCACAATCACGCAATCACAATCACACAGTCAAAATCACACAATCACAATCACACAATCAAGGTCACACAATGACGATCACACAATCACCATCACACAATCACGGTCACACAATCACGATCACACAATCACGATCACTCAATCACAATCACAATCACACAATCACAAACACACAGTCGCCATCACACGATCACGATCACACGATCACGATCACACGATCACGATCACACGATCACGATCACACGATCACGATCACACGATCACGATCACACAATCACAATCACACAATCAAGGCCACACAATGACGATCACACAATCACCATCACACAATCTCGACCACACTATCACGATCACACAATCACGTTCACACAATCACAAACACACAGTCGCGATCACACGATCACGATCACACAATCACGATCACACAGTCACGATCACACAATCACAATCACACAATCACGATCACACAATCACCATCACACAATCACGATCACACAATCACGATCACACAATCACGATCACACTATCACGATCACACAATCACAGTCACACAATCACAATCACACAATCACAATCACAATCACGATCACACGTTCACGATCACACAATCGCAATCACACAATCGTTATCACACAATCACGATCACACAATCACCATCACACAATCAAGGCCACAGAATGACGATCACACAATCACCATCACACAATCACAATCACACAATCACGATCACACAATCACGATCACACAATCACGATCACACAATCACGATCACACAATCACGATCACACAATCACGATCACACAATCACGATCACACAATCACGATCACACAATCACGATCACACAGCCGCGATCACACAATCACGATCACACAATCACGATCACACAATAACAATCACACAATCACAATCACACAATCAAAATCACACAATCACAATCACACAATCAAGGTCACACAATGACGATCACACAATCACCATCACACAATCACGATCACACAATCACAATCACACAATCACGATCACACAATCACGATCACTCAATCACAATCACACAATCACAAAGACACAGTCGCGATCACACGATCACGATCACACGATCACGATCACACGATCACGATCACACAATCACGATCACACAATCACGATCACACAATCACGATCACACAATCACGATCACACAATCACGATCACACAATCACGATCACACAATCACGATCACACAATCACGTTCACACAATCACAAACACACAGTCGCGATCACTCGATCACGATCACACAATCACGATCACACAATCACGATCACACAATCACAATCACACAATCACAATATCACAATCGCAATCACACAATCACAATATCACAATCAGACAATCACACAATCACACAATCACACAATCACCATCACACAATCACCATCACACAATCACAATCACACAATCAAGGTCACACAATGACGATCACACAATCACCATCACACAATCACCATCACACAATCACAATCACACAATCAAGGTCACACAATGACGATCACACAATCACCATCACACAATCACGACCACTCAATCACGATCACACAATCACGATCACACAATCACGATCACACAATCACGTTCACACAATCACAAACACAGAGTCGCGATCACACGATCACGATCACACAACCACGATCACACAGTCACGATCACACAATCACGATCACACAGTCACGATCACACAATCAGAGTCACACAATCACAATCACACAACCACAATCACACAATCACACAGTCACAATCCCACAATCACGACCACACAGTCACGATCACACACATCACAATCATACAATCACAATCACACAATCACATTAACACAATCAGACAATCACACAGTCACACAATCACGATCACACAATCACGATCACACAATCACGATCGCACAATCACGATCACACAATCACGATCACACAATCACGATCACACAATCACAATCACACAATCACAATCACACAATCACAATCACACAATCAAAATCACACAATCACAATCACACAATCAAGGTCACACAATGACGATCACACAATCACCATCACACAATCTCGACCACACAATCACGATCACACAATCACGTTCACACAATCACAAACACACAGTCGCGATCACTCGATCACGATCACACAATCACGATCACACAATCACGATCACTCAATCACAATCACACAATCACAAACACACAGTCGCGATCACACGATCACGATCACACGATC
Organism: Megachile rotundata; assembly: GCF_050947335.1. Lineage (NCBI taxonomy): Eukaryota > Metazoa > Arthropoda > Insecta > Hymenoptera > Megachilidae > Megachile > Megachile rotundata. Next base: position 2,995,076 of record NC_134993.1, read on the forward strand.
ACGATCACACAATCACAATCACACAATCGTTATCACACAATCACGATCACACAATCACAATCACACAATCACAATCACACAATCAAGGTCACACAATGACGATCACACAATCACCATCACACAATCACGATCACACAATCACAATCACACAATCACGATCACACAATCACGATCACACAATCACGATCACACAAACACGATCACACGATCACAATCACACAATCACAAACACACAGTCGCGATCACACGATCACGATCACACGATCACGATCACACGATCGCGATCACACGATCACGATCACACGATCACGATCACACGATCACGATCACACGATCACGATCACACAATCACAATCACACAATCAAGGTCACACAATGACGATCACACCATCACCATCACACAATCACGACCACACAATCACGATCACACAATCACGATCACACAATCACGATCACACAATCACGTTCACACAATCACAAACACACAGTCGCGATCACTCGATCACGATCACACAATCACGATCACACAGTCACTATCACACAATCACAATCACACAATCACAATATCACAATCTTAATCACACAATCACAATAACACAATCAGACAATCACACAATCACACAATCACACAATCACGATCACACAATCATGATCACACAATCACGATCACACAATCACGATCACACAATCACGATCACACAATCACGATCACACAATCACGATCACACAATCACAATCACACAATCACGATCACACAATCACGATCACACAATCACAAACACACAGTCGCGATCACACGATCACGATCACACAATCACGATCACACAATCACAGTCACACAATCACAATCACACAATCACAATCACGATCACACAGTCACGATCACACCATGATGATCACACGATCACGATCACACAATCACAATCACACAATCGTTATCACACAATCACGATCACACAATCACCATCCCAAAATCACAATCACACAATCACAATCACACAATCACAATCACACAATCACAATCACACAATCACAATCACACAATCACAATCACACAATCACAATCACAATCACAATCCCACAATCACGATCACACAATCACGATCACACAATCACCGTCACACAATCACCATCACACAATCACGATCACACAATCACGATCACACAATCACGATCACACAATCACAGTCACACAATCACAATCACACAATCACAACCACAATCACGATCACACAGTCACGATCACACCATCACGATCACACGATCACGATCACACAATCACAATCACACAATCGTTATCACACAATCACGATCACACAATCACCATCCCACAATCACGATCACACAATCACGATCACACAATCACAGTCACACAATCACAATCACACAATCACAACCACAATCACGATCACACAGTCACGATCACACCATCACGATCACACGATCACGATCACACAATCACAATCACACAATCGTTATCACACAATCACGATCACACAATCACCATCCCACAATCACAATCACACAGTCACCATCACACAATCACCATCACACAATCACGATCACACTATCACGATCACACAATCACGATCACACAATCACTATCACACAATCACAATCACACAATCACAATCACACAGTCACACAATCACAATCACAATCAGACAATCACATACACACAATCACGATCACACAATCACGATCACACAATCACGATCACACAATTACGATCACACAATCACAATCACGCAGTCACACTATCACAATCACAATCACAATCACAATCACAATCACAATCACAATCACAATCACACAATCACACAATCACAATCCCACAATCACAATCACACAATCACAGTCACACAATCACAATCACACAATCACACAGTCATAATCCCACAATCACGATCACACAATCACGATCGCACAGTCACGATCACACGATCACGATCACACAATCACAATCACACAATCACAATCACACAATCACGATCACACAGTCACCATCACACAATCACCATCACACAATCACGATCACACAATCAAGGTCACACAATGACGATCACACAATCACCATCACACAATCACGATCACACAATCACAATCACACAATCACGATCACACAATCACAATCACACAATCAAGGTCACACAATGACGATCACACCATCACCATCACACAATCAGGACCACACAATCACGATCACACAATCACAAACACACAGTCGCGATCACTCGATCACGATCACACAATCACGATCACACAGTCACTATCACACAATCACAATCACACAATCACAATATCACAATCACAATATCACAATCGCAATCACACAATCACAATATCACAATCAGACAATCACACAATCACACAATCACACAATCACCATCACACAATCACCATCACACAATCACAATCACACAATCAAGGTCACACAATGACGATCACACAATCACCATCACACAATCACGACCACTCAATCACGATCACACAATCACGATCACACAATCACGATCACACAATCACGTTCACACAATCACAAACACAGAGTCGCGATCACACGATCACGATCACACAACCACGATCACACAGTCACGATCACACAATCACGATCACACAGTCACGATCACACAATCAGAGTCACACAATCACAATCACACAACCACAATCACACAATCACACAGTCACAATCCCACAATCACGACCACACAGTCACGATCACACACATCACAATCATACAATTACAATCACACAATCAAGGTCACACAATGACGATCACACAATCACCATCACACAATCACGATCACACAATCACAATCACACAATCACGATCACACAATCACGATCACACAATCACGATCACACAAACACGATCACACGATCACAATCACACAATCACAAACACACAGTCGCGATCACACGATCACGATCACACAATCACGATCACACAATCACAGTCACACAATCACAATCACACAATCACAATCACGATCACACAGTCACGATCACACCATGATGATCACACGATCACCATCACACAATCACGATCACATAATCACAATCACACAATGACGATCACACCATCACCATCACACAATCACGACCACACAATCACGATCACACAATCACGTTCACACAATCACAAACACACAGTCGCGATCACTCGATCACGATCACACAATCACGATCACACAGTCACGATCACACAATCACAATCACACAATCACAATGTCACAATCGCAATCACACAATCACAATAACACAATCAGACAATCACACAATCACACAATCACACAATCACGATCACACAATCATGATCACACAATCACGATCACACAATCACGATCACACAATCACGATCACGCAATCACGATCCCACAATCACCATCACACAATCACAATCACACAATCAAGGTCACACAATGACGATCACACAATCACCATCACACAATCACGATCACACAATCACGATCACACAATCACGATCACACAATCACGTTCACACAATCACAAACACACAGTCGCGATCACACGATCACGATCACACAATCACGATCACACAGTCACGATCACACAATCACAATCACACAATCACGATCACACAATCACCATCACACAATCACGATCACACAATCACGATCACACAATCACGATCACACAATCACAGTCACACAATCACAATCACACAATCACAACCACAATCACGATCACACAGTCACGATCACACCATCACGATCACACGATCACGATCACACAATCACAATCACACAATCGTTATCACACAATCACGATCACACAATCACCATCCCACAATCACCATCACACAATCACCATCACACAACCACGATCACACAATCACGATCACACAATCACAATCACACAATCACAATCACACTGTCACAATCACACAATCACAATCATACAATCACAATCACACAATCACAATCTCACAATCACAATCACACTATCACAATCACACAATCACAATCACACAATCACAATCACACAATCACAATCACACAATCACAATCACACAATCACAATCACACAATCACAATCACACAATCACAGTCACACAATCACAATCACACAATCACAATCACACAATCACAATCACAATCACAATCCCACAATCACGATCACACAATCACGATCACACAATCACCGTCACACAATCACCATCACACAATGACAATCACACAATCAAGGTCACACAATGACGATCACACAATCACCAGCATACAATCACGACCAGACAATCACGATCACACAATCACGTTCACACAATCACAAACCCACAATCGCGATCACACGATCACGATCACACAATCACGATCCCACAATCACGTTCACACAATCACGATCACACAATCACCATCACACAATCACCATCACACAATCACCATCACACAATCACAATCACACAATCAAGGTCACACAATGACGATCACACAATCACCATCATACAATCACGACCAGACAATCACGATCACACAATCACGTTCACACAATCACAAACACACAGTCGCGATCACACAATCACAATCCTACAATCGCGATCACACGATCACGATCACACTATCACGATCACACAATCACGATCACACAATCACTATCACACAATCACGATCACACAGTCACCATCACACAATCACCATCACACAATCACGATCACACTATCACGATCACACAATCACGATCACACAATCACTATCACACAATCACAATCACACAATCACAATCACACAGTCACACAATCACAATCACAATCAGACAATCACATACACACAATCACGATCACACAATCACGATCACACAATCACGATCACACAATTACGATCACACAATCACAATCACGCAGTCACACTATCACAATCACAATCACAATCACAATCACAATCACAATCACAATCACAATCACAATCACAATCACACAATCACACAATCACAATCCCACAATCACAATCACACAATCACAGTCACACAATCACAATCACACAATCACACAGTCATAATCCCACAATCACGATCACACAATCACGATCGCACAGTCACGATCACACGATCACGATCACACAATCACAATCACACAATCACAATCACACAATCACGATCACACAGTCACCATCACACAATCACCATCACACAATCACGATCACACAATCAAGGTCACACAATGACGATCACACAATCACCATCACACAATCACGATCACACAATCACAATCACACAATCACGATCACACAATCACAATCACACAATCAAGGTCACACAATGACGATCACACCATCACCATCACACAATCAGGACCACACAATCACGATCACACAATCACAAACACACAGTCGCGATCACTCGATCACGATCACACAATCACGATCACACAATCACAAACACAGAGTCGCGATCACACGATCACGATCACACAACCACGATCACACAGTCACGATCACACAATCACGATCACACAGTCACGATCACACAATCAGAGTCACACAATCACAATCACACAACCACAATCACACAATCACACAGTCACAATCCCACAATCACGACCACACAGTCACGATCACACACATCACAATCATACAATCACAATCACACAATCACATTAACACAATCAGACAATCACACAGTCACACAATCACGATCACACAATCACGATCACACAATCACGATCGCACAATCACGATCACACAATCACGATCACACAATCACGATCACACAATCACAATCACACAATCACAATCACACAATCACAATCACACAATCAAAATCACACAATCACAATCACACAATCAAGGTCACACAATGACGATCACACAATCACCATCACACAATCTCGACCACACAATCACGATCACACAATCACGTTCACACAATCACAAACACACAGTCGCGATCACTCGATCACGATCACACAATCACGATCACACAATCACGATCACTCAATCACAATCACACAATCACAAACACACAGTCGCGATCACACGATCACGATCACACGATCACGATCACACAATCACAATCACACAATCGTTATCACACAATCACGATCACACAATCACGATCACACAATCACAATCACACAATCACAATCACACAATCAAGGTCACACAATGACGATCACACAATCACCATCACACAATCACGATCACACAATCACAATCACACAATCACGATCACACAATCACGATCACACAATCACGATCACACAAACACGATCACACGATCACAATCACACAATCACAAACACACAGTCGCGATCACACGATCACGATCACACGATCACGATCACACGATCGCGATCACACGATCACGATCACACGATCACGATCACACAATCACAATCATACAGTCAACGCCACACAATGACGATCACACAATCACCATCACACAATCTCGACCACACAATCACGATCACACAATCACGATCACACAATCACGATCACACAATCACGATCACACAATCACAATCACACAATCAAGGTCACACAATGACGATCACACAATCACCATCACACAATCACGATCACACAATCACGATCACACAATCACAAACACACAGTCGCGATCACACGATCACGATCACACAATCACGATCACACAGTCACGATCACACAATCACAATCACACAATCACGATCACACAATCACAATCACAATCACGATCACACAGTGACGATCACACCATCACGATCACACGATCACCATCACACAATCGCGATCACACAATCACAATCACACAATGACGATCACACAATCACCATCACACAATCACAATCACACAATCAAGGTCACACAATGACGATCACACAATCACCAGCATACAATCACGACCAGACAATCACGATCACACAATCACGTTCACACAATCACAAACCCACAATCGCGATCACACGATCACGATCACACAATCACGATCCCACAATCACGATCACACAATCACGATCACACAATCACCATCACACAATCACCATCACACAATCACAATCACACAATCAAGGTCACACAATGACGATCACACAATCACCATCATACAATCACGACCAGACAATCACGATCACACAATCACAAACACACAGTCGCGATCACACAATCACAATCCCACAATCGCGATCACACGATCACGATCACACTATCACGATCACACAATCACGATCACACAATCACTATCACACAATCACGATCACACAGTCACCATCACACAATCACCATCACACAATCGCGATCACACTATCACGATCACACAATCACGATCACACAATCACTATCACACAATCACAATCACACAATCACAATCACACAGTCACACAATCACAATCACAATCGGACAATCACATACACACAATCACGATCACACAATCACGATCACACAATCACGATCACACAATTACGATCACACAATCACAATCACGCAGTCACACTATCACAATCACAATCACAATCACAATCACAATCACAATCACAAACACAATCACAATCACAATCACACAATCACACAATCACAATCCCACAATCACAATCACACAATCACAGTCCCACAATCACAATCACACAATCACACAGTCACAATCCCACAATCACGATCACACAATCACGATCACACAGTCACCATCACACAATCACCATCACACAATCACGATCACACTATCACGATCACACAATCACGATCACACAATCACTATCACACAATCACAATCACACAATCACAATCACACAGTCACACAATCACAATCACAATCGGACAATCACATACACACAATCACGATCACACAATCACGATCACACAATCACGATCACACAATTACGATCACACAATCACAATCACGCAGTCACACTATCACAATCACAATCACAATCACAATCACAATCACAATCACAATCACACAATCACACAATCACAATCCCACAATCACAATCACACAATCACAGTCACACAATCACAATCACACAATCACACAGTCATAATCCCACAATCACGATCACACAATCACGATCGCACAGTGACGATCACACGATCACGATCACACAATCACAATCACACAATCACTATCACACAATCACGATCACACAGTCACCATCACACAATCACCATCACACAATCGCGATCACACTATCACGATCACACAATCACGATCACACAATCACTATCACACAATCACAATCACACAATCACAATCACACAGTCACACAATCACAATCACAATCGGACAATCACATACACACAATCACGATCACACAATCACGATCACACAATCACGATCACACAATTACGATCACACAATCACAATCACGCAGTCACACTATCACAATCACAATCACAATCACAATCACAATCACAATCACAATCACAATCACAATCACAATCACACAATCACACAATCACAATCCCACAATCACAATCACACAATCACAGTCACACAATCACAGTCACACAATCACAATCACACAATCACACAGTCACAATCCCACAATCACGATCACACAATCACGATCACACAGTCACCATCACACAATCACCATCACACAATCACGATCACACTATCACGATCACACAATCACGATCACACAATCACTATCACACAATCACAATCACACAATCACAATCACACAGTCACACAATCACAATCACAATCGGACAATCACATACACACAATCACGATCACACAATCACGATCACACAATCACGATCACACAATTACGATCACACAATCACAATCACGCAGTCACACTATCACAATCACAATCACAATCACAATCACAATCACAATCACACAATCACACAATCACAATCCCACAATCACAATCACACAATCACAGTCACACAATCACAATCACACAATCACACAGTCATAATCCCACAATCACGATCACACAATCACGATCGCACAGTCACGATCACACGATCACGATCACACAATCACAATCACACAATCACAATCACACAATCACGATCACACAGTCACCATCACACAATCACCATCACACAATCACGATCACACAATCAAGGTCACACAATGACGATCACACAATCACCATCACACAATAACGATCACACAATCACAATCACACAATCACGATCACACAATCACAATCACACAATCAAGGTCACACAATGACGATCACACCATCACCATCACACAATCTGGACCGCACAATCACGATCACACAATCACAAACACACAGTCGCGATCACTCGATCACGATCACACAATCACGATCACACAGTCACTATCACACAATCACAATCACACAATCACAATATCACAATCGCAATCACACAATCACAATATCACAATCAGACAATCACACAATCACACAATCACACAATCGCCATCACACAATCACCATCACACAATCACAATCACACAATCAAGGTCACACAATGACGATCACACAATCACCATCACACAATCACCATCGCACAATCACAATCACACAATCAAGGTCACACAATGACGATCACACAATCACCATCACACAATCACGACCACTCAATCACGATCACACAATCACGATCACACAATCACGATCACACAATCACGTTCACACAATCACAAACACAGAGTCGCGATCACACGATCACGATCACACAACCACGATCACACAGTCACGATCACACAATCACGATCACACAGTCACGATCACACAATCAGAGTCACACAATCACAATCACACAACCACAATCACACAATCACACAGTCACAATCCCACAATCACGACCACACAGTCACGATCACACACATCACAATCATACAATCACAATCACACAATCACATTAACACAATCAGACAATCACACAGTCACACAATCACGATCACACAATCACGATCACACAATCACGATCGCACAATCACGATCACACAATCACGATCACACAATCACGATCACACAATCACAATCACACAATCACAATCACTCAATCACAATCACACAATCAAAATCACACAATCACAATCACACAATCAAGGTCACACAATGACGATCACACAATCACCATCACACAATCTCGACCACACAATCACGATCACACAATCACGTTCACACAATCACAAACACACAGTCGCGATCACTCGATCACGATCACACAATCACGATCACACAATCACGATCACTCAATCACAATCACACAATCACAAACACACAGTCGCGATCACACGATCACGATCACACAAACACAATCACACAATCGTTATCACACATTCACGATCACACAATCACGATCACACAATCACAATCACACAATCACAATCACACAATCAAGGTCACACAATGACGATCACACAATCACCATCACACAATCACGATCACACAATCACAATCACACAATCACGATCACACAATCACAATCACACAATCACAATCGCACAATCACAATCACACAATCACAATCACACAATCACAATCACACAATCACAGTCACACAATCACAATCACACAATCACAATCACACAATCACAATCACAATCACGATCACACAGTCACGAACACACCATCACGATCACACAATCAAGGTCACACAATGACGATCACACAATCACGATCACACAGTCACGATCAGACAATCACAATCAGACAATCACAAACACGCAGTCGCGATCACACGATCACGATCACACGATCACGATCACACAATCACAATCACACAATCAAGGTCACACAATGACGATCACACCATCACCATCACACAATCACGACCACACAATCACGATCACACAATCACGATCACACAATCACGTTCACACAATCACAAACACACAGTCGCGATCACTCGATCACGATCACACGATCACGATCACATAATCACAATCACACAATCAAGGTCACACAATGACGATCACACCATCACCATCACACAATCACGACCACACAATCACGATCACACAATCACAATCACACAATCACAATATCACAATCGCAATCACACAATCACAATATCACAATCAGACAATCACACAATCACACTATCACACAATCACGCTCACATTATCACGATCACACAATCACGATCACACAATCACGATCACACAATCACGATCACACAATCACGATCACACAATCACGATCACACAATCACCATCACACAATCACAATCACACAATCAAGGTCACACAATGACGATCACACAATCACCATCACACAATCACGACCACTCAATCACGATCACACAATCACGATCACGCAATCACGATCACACAATCACGTTCACACAATCACAAACACAGAGTCGCGATCACACGATCACGATCACACAATCACGATCACACAGTCACGATCACACAATCACGACGACACCGTCACGATCACACAATCAGAGTCACACAATCACAATCACACAACCACAATCACACAATCACACAGTCACAATCCCACAATCACGACCACACAGTCACGATCACACAATCACAATCATACAATCACAATCACACAATCACATTAACACAATCAGACAATCACACAGTCACACAATCACGATCACACAATCACAATCACACAATCACGATCACACCATCACGATCACACAATCACAAACACACAGTCGCGATCACACGATCACGATCACACAATCACGATCACACAGTCACGATCACACAATCACAATCACACAATCACGATCACACAATCACAATCACAATCACAATCACGATCACACAGTCACGATCACACCATCACAATCACACGATCACCATCACACAATCACGATCACACAATCACAATCACACAATGACGATCACACCATCACCATCACACAATCACGACCACACAATCACGATCACACAATCACGATCACACAATCACGTTCACACAATCACCATCACACAATCACCATAACACAATCACAATCACACAATGAAGGTCACACAATGACGATCATACAATCACCATCACACAATCACGACCACTCAATCACGATCACACAATCACGATCACACAATCACGATCACACAATCACGTTCACACAATCACAAACACAGAGTCGCGATCACACGATCACGATCACACAATCACAATCATACAGTCAACGCCACACAATGACGATCACACAATCACCATCACACAATCTCGACCACACAATCACGATCACACAATCACGATCACACAATCACGATCACACAATCACGATCACACAATCACAATCACACAATCAAGGTCACACAATGACGATCACACAATCACCATCACACAATCACGATCACACAATCACGATCACACAATCACAAACACACAGTCGCGATCACACGATCACGATCACACAATCACGATCACACAGTCACGATCACACAATCACAATCACACAATCACGATCACACAATCACAATCACAATCACGATCACACAGTGACGATCACACCATCACGATCACACGATCACCATCACACAATCGCGATCACACAATCACAATCACACAATGACGATCACACAATCACCATCACACAATCACAATCACACAATCAAGGTCACACAATGACGATCACACAATCACCAGCATACAATCACGACCAGACAATCACGATCACACAATCACGTTCACACAATCACAAACCCACAATCGCGATCACACGATCACGATCACACAATCACGATCCCACAATCACGATCACACAATCACGATCACACAATCACCATCACACAATCACCATCACACAATCACAATCACACAATCAAGGTCACACAATGACGATCACACAATCACCATCATACAATCACGACCAGACAATCACGATCACACAATCACAAACACACAGTCGCGATCACACAATCACAATCCCACAATCGCGATCACACGATCACGATCACACTATCACGATCACACAATCACGATCACACAATCACTATCACACAATCACGATCACACAGTCACCATCACACAATCACCATCACACAATCGCGATCACACTATCACGATCACACAATCACGATCACACAATCACTATCACACAATCACAATCACACAATCACAATCACACAGTCACACAATCACAATCACAATCGGACAATCACATACACACAATCACGATCACACAATCACGATCACACAATCACGATCACACAATTACGATCACACAATCACAATCACGCAGTCACACTATCACAATCACAATCACAATCACAATCACAATCACAATCACAAACACAATCACAATCACAATCACACAATCACACAATCACAATCCCACAATCACAATCACACAATCACAGTCCCACAATCACAATCACACAATCACACAGTCACAATCCCACAATCACGATCACACAATCACGATCACACAGTCACCATCACACAATCACCATCACACAATCACGATCACACTATCACGATCACACAATCACGATCACACAATCACTATCACACAATCACAATCACACAATCACAATCACACAGTCACACAATCACAATCACAATCGGACAATCACATACACACAATCACGATCACACAATCACGATCACACAATCACGATCACACAATTACGATCACACAATCACAATCACGCAGTCACACTATCACAATCACAATCACAATCACAATCACAATCACAATCACAATCACAATCACACAATCACACAATCACAATCCCATAATCACAATCACACAATCACAGTCACACAATCACAATCACAATCACACAATCACACAGTCATAATCCCACAATCACGATCACACAATCACGATCGCACAGTGACGATCACACGATCACGATCACACAATCACAATCACACAATCACTATCACACAATCACGATCACACAGTCACCATCACACAATCACCATCACACAATCGCGATCACACTATCACGATCACACAATCACGATCACACAATCACTATCACACAATCACAATCACACAATCACAATCACACAGTCACACAATCACAATCACAATCGGACAATCACATACACACAATCACGATCACACAATCACGATCACACAATCACGATCACACAATTACGATCACACAATCACAATCACGCAGTCACACTATCACAATCACAATCACAATCACAATCACAATCACAATCACAATCACACAATCACACAATCACAATCCCACAATCACAATCACACAATCACAGTCACACAATCACAGTCACACAATCACAATCACACAATCACACAGTCACAATCCCACAATCACGATCACACAATCACGATCACACAGTCACCATCACACAATCACCATCACACAATCACGATCACACTATCACGATCACACAATCACGATCACACAATCACTATCACACAATCACAATCACACAATCACAATCACACAGTCACACAATCACAATCACAATCGGACAATCACATACACACAATCACGATCACACAATCACGATCACACAATCACGATCACACAATTACGATCACACAATCACAATCACGCAGTCACACTATCACAATCACAATCACAATCACAATCACAATCACAATCACAATCACAATCACAATCACACAATCACACAATCACAATCCCACAATCACAATCACACAATCACAGTCACACAATCACAATCACACAATCACACAGTCATAATCCCACAATCACGATCACACAATCACGATCGCACAGTCACGATCACACGATCACGATCACACAATCACAATCACACAATCACAATCACACAATCACGATCACACAGTCACCATCACACAATCACCATCACACAATCACGATCACACAATCAAGGTCACACAATGACGATCACACAATCACCATCACACAATAACGATCACACAATCACAATCACACAATCACGATCACACAATCACAATCACACAATCAAGGTCACACAATGACGATCACACCATCACCATCACACAATCTGGACCGCACAATCACGATCACACAATCACAAACACACAGTCGCGATCACTCGATCACGATCACACAATCACGATCACACAGTCACTATCACACAATCACAATCACACAATCACAATATCACAATCGCAATCACACAATCACAATATCACAATCAGACAATCACACAATCACACAATCACACAATCGCCATCACACAATCACCATCACACAATCACAATCACACAATCAAGGTCACACAATGACGATCACACAATCACCATCACACAATCACACTATCAAGGTCACACAATGACGATCACACAATCACCATCACATAATCACGACCACTCAATCACGATCACACAATCACGATCACACAATCACGATCACACAATCACGTTCACACAATCACAAACACAGAGTCGCGATCACACGATCACGATCACACAACCACGATCACACAGTCACGATCACACAATCACGATCACACAGTCACGATCACACAATCAGAGTCACACAATCACAGTCACACAACCACAATCACACAATCACACAGTCACAATCCCACAATCACGACCACACAGTCACGATCACACACATCACAATCATACAATCACAATCACACAATCACATTAACACAATCAGACAATCACACAGTCACACAATCACGATCACACAATCACGATCACACAATCACGATCGCACAATCACGATCACACAATCACGATCACACAATCACGATCACACAATCACAATCACACAATCACAATCACTCAATCACAATCACACAATCAAAATCACACAATCACAATCACACAATCAAGGTCACACAATGACGATCACACAATCACCATCACACAATCTCGACCACACAATCACGATCACACAATCACGTTCACACAATCACAAACACACAGTCGCGATCACTCGATCACGATCACACAATCACGATCACACAATCACGATCACTCAATCACAATCACACAATCACAAACACACAGTCGCGATCACACGATCACGATCACACAAACACAATCACACAATCGTTATCACACATTCACGATCACACAATCACGATCACACAATCACAATCACACAATCACAATCACACAATCAAGGTCACACAATGACGATCACACAATCACCATCACACAATCACGATCACACAATCACAATCACACAATCACGATCACACAATCACAATCACACAATCACAATCACACAATCACAATCACACAATCACAATCACACAATCACAATCACACAATCACAGTCACACAATCACAATCACACAATCACAATCACACAATCACAATCACAATCACGATCACACAGTCACGAACACACCATCACGATCACACAATAAAGGTCACACAATGACGATCACACAATCACGATCACACAGTCACGATCAGACAATCACAATCAGACAATCACAAACACACAGTCGCGATCACACGATCACGATCACACGATCACGATCACACAATCACAATCACACAATCAAGGTCACACAATGACGATCACACCATCACCATCACACAATCACGACCACACAATCACGATCACACAATCACGATCACACAATCACGTTCACACAATCACAAACACACAGTCGCGATCACTCGATCACGATCACACGATCACGATCACATAATCACAATCACACAATCAAGGTCACACAATGACGATCACACCATCACCATCACACAATCACGACCACACAATCACGATCACACAATCACAATCACACAATCACAATATCACAATCGCAATCACACAATCACAATATCACAATCAGACAATCACACAATCACACAATCACACAATCACACAATCACGCTCACATTATCACGATCACACAATCACGATCACACAATCACGATCACACAATCACGATCACACAATCACGATCACACAATCACGATCACACAATCACCATCACACAATCACAATCACACAATCAAGGTCACACAATGACGATCACACAATCACCATCACACAATCACGACCACTCAATCACGATCACACAATCACGATCACGCAATCACGATCACACAATCACGTTCACACAATCACAAACACAGAGTCGCGATCACACGATCACGATCACACAACCACGATCACACAGTCACGATCACACAATCACGACGACACCGTCACGATCACACAATCAGAGTCACACAATCACAATCACACAACCACAATCACACAATCACACAGTCACAATCCCACAATCACGACCACACAGTCACGATCACACAATCACAATCATACAATCACAATCACACAATCACATTAACACAATCAGACAATCACACAGTCACACAATCACGATCACACAATCACGATCACACAATCACGATCACACAATCACGATCACACAATCACGATCACACAATCACGATCACACAATCACGATCACACAATCACAATCACACAATCACAATCACACAATCACAATCACACAATCAAAATCACACAATCACAATCACACGATCAAGGTCACACAATGACGATCACACAATCACCATCACACAATCTCGACCACACAATCACGATCACAAAATCACGATCACACAATCACGTTCACACAATCACAGTCACACAATCACAATCACACAATCACAATCACGATCACACAGTCACGATCACACCATGACGATCACACGATCACCATCACACAATCACGATCACACAATCACAATCACACAATGACGATCACACCATCACCATCACACAATCACGACCACACAATCACGATCACACAATCACGATCACACAATCACGTTCACACAATCACAAACACACAGTCGCGATCACTCGATCACGATCACACAATCACGATCACACAGTCAAGATCACACAATCACAATCACACAATCACAATGTCACAATCGCAATCACACAATCACAATAACACAATCAGACAATCACACAATCACACAATCACACAATCACGATCACACAATCATGATCACACAATCACGATCACACAATCACGATCACACAATCACGATCACGCAATCACGATCACACAATCACCATCACACAATCACAATCACACAATCAAGGTCACACAATGACGATCACACAATCACCATCACACAATCACGATCACACAATCACGATCACACAATCACGATCACACAATCACGTTCACACAATCACAAACACACAGTCGCGATCACACGATCACGATCACACAGTCACGATCACACAATCACAATCACACAATCACGATCACACAATCACCATCACACAATCACGATCACACAATCACGATCACACAATCACGATCACACAATCACGATAACACAATCACAGTCACACAATCACAATCACACAATCACAACCACAATCACGATCACACAGTCACGATCACACCATCACGATCACACGATCACGATCACACAATCACAATCACACAATCGTTATCACACAATCACGATCACACAATCACCATCCCACAATCACCATCACACAATCACCATCACACAATCACGATCACACAATCACGATCACACAATCACAATCACACAATCACAATCACACTGTCACAATCACACAATCACAATCATACAATCACAATCACACAAACACAATCTCACAATCACAATCACACTATCACGATCACACAATCACAATCACACAATCACCATCACACAATCACCATCACACAATCACGATCACACAATCACGATCACACAATCACAATCACACAATCACAATCACACTGTCACAATCACACAATCACAATCATACAATCACAATCACACAATCACAATCTCACAATCACAATCACACTATCACAATCACACAATCACAATCACACAATCACAATCACACAATCACAATCACACAATCACAATCACACAATCACAATCACACAATCACAATCACACAATCACAATCACACAATCACAATCAC
Organism: Megachile rotundata; assembly: GCF_050947335.1. Classification (NCBI taxonomy): domain Eukaryota; kingdom Metazoa; phylum Arthropoda; class Insecta; order Hymenoptera; family Megachilidae; genus Megachile; species Megachile rotundata. The sequence continues at coordinate 3,013,810 of NC_134993.1, forward strand.
AATCACAATCCCACAATCACGATCACACAATCACGATCACACAATCACCGTCACACAATCACCATCACACAATCACAATCACACAATCAAGGTCACACAATGACGATCACACAATCACCAGCATACAATCACGACCAGACAATCACGATCACACAATCACGTTCACACAATCACAAACCCACAATCGCGATCACACGATCACGATCACACAATCACGATCCCACAATCACGATCACACAATCACGATCACACAATCACCATCACACAATCACCATCACGCAATCACAATCACACAATCAAGGTCACACAATGACGATCACACAATCACCATCATACAATCACGACCAGACAATCACGATCACACAATCACGTTCACACAATCACAAACACACAGTCGCGATCACACAATCACAATCCCACAATCGCGATCACACGATCACGATCACACTATCACGATCACACAATCACGATCACACAATCACTATCACACAATCACGATCACACAGTCACCATCACACAATCACCATCACACAATCACGATCACACTATCACGATCACACAATCACGATCACACAATCACTATCACACAATCACAATCACACAATCACAATCACACAGTCACACAATCACAATCACAATCGGACAATCACATACACACAATCACGATCACACAATCACGATCACACAATCACGATCACACAATTACGATCACACAATCACAATCACGCAGTCACACTATCACAATCACAATCACAATCACAATCACAATCACAATCACAATCACAATCACAATCACAATCACAATCACAATCACAATCACAATCACAATCACACAATCACACAATCACAATCCCACAATCACAATCACACAATCACAGTCACACAATCACAATCACACAATCACACAGTCACAATCCCACAATCACGATCACACAATCACGTTCGCACAGTCACGATCACACGATCACGATCACACAATCACAATCACACAATCACAATCACACAATCACGATCACACAGTCACCATCACACAATCACCATCACACAATCACGATCACACAATCAAGGTCACACAATGACGATCACACAATCGCCATCACACAATCACGATCATACAATCACAATCATACAATCACAATCACAATCACGATCACACAGTCACGATCACACAATCACAATCACACAATCACAATCACACAATCACAATCCTACAATCACAATCCCACAATCACAATCACACAACCACAATCGCACAATCACGCAGTCACAATCCCACAATCACGATCGCACAATCACGATCACACAATCACAATCACACAATCACAATCACACAATCACACTGTCACAATCCCACAATCACGATCACACAATCACGATCACACAATCACGATCACACAGTCACTATCACACAATCACAATCACACAATCACAATATCACAATCGCAATCACACAATCACCATCACACAATCACGATCACACAATCACGATCACACAATCACGATCACACAATCACAATCACGCAATCACAATCACACAATCGCAATCATACAATCACAATCATACAATCACAATCTCACAATCACAATCACACAATCACGATCACACAATCACGATCTCACAATCACGATCACACTATCACGATCACACAATCACAGTCACACAATCACAATCACACAATCACAATCACAATCACGATCACACAGTCACGATCACACAATCAGAGTCACACAATCACAATCACACAACCACAGTCACACAATCACACAGTCACAATCCCACAATCACGATCACACAATCACGACCACACAGTCACGATCACACAATCACAATCACACAATCACAATCACACAATCACAATCACACAATCACAATAACACAATCAGACAAACACACAGTCACACAATCACGATCACACAATCACGATCACACAATCACGATCACACAATCACGATCACACAGCCGCAATCACACAATCACGATCACACAATCACGATCACACAATCACAATCACACAATCACAATCACACAATCAAAATCACACAATCACAATCACACAATCAAGGTCACACAATGACGATCACACAATCACCATCACACAATCACGATCACACAATCACAATCACACAATCACGATCACACAATCACGATCACTCAATCACAATCACACAATCACAAACACACAGTCGCGATCACACGATCACGATCTCACGATCACGATCACACGATCACGATCACACAATCACAATCACACAATCAACGCCACACAATGACGATCACACAATCACCATCACACAATCTCGACCACACAATCACGTACACACAACACGTTCACACAATAAACGCCACACAATGACGATCACACAATCACCATCACACAATCTCGACCACACAATCACGATCACACAATCACGATCACACAATCACGTTCACACAATCACAAACACACAGTCCCGATCACTCGATCACGATCACACAATCACGATCACACAATCACGATCACACAATCACAATCACACAATCACGATTATACAATCACGTTCACACAATAACAAACACACAGTCGCGATCACTCGATCACGATCACACAATCACGATCACATAATCACGATCACACAATCACGATCACACAATCACGATCACACAATCACGATCACACTATCACGATCACTCAATCACAATCACAATCACACAATCACAAACACACAGTCGCGATCACACGATCACGATCACACGATCACGATCACACAATCACAATCACACAATCAAGGCCACACAATGACGATCACACAATCACCATCACACAATCTCGACCACACAATCACGATCACACAATCACGATCATACAATCACGTTCACACAATAACAAACAGACAGTCGCGATCACTCGATCACGATCACACAATCACGATCACATAATCACGATCACACAATCACGATCACACAATCACGATCACACAATCACGATCACACTATCACGATCACACAATCACAGTCACACAATCACAATCACACAATCACAATCACAATCACGATCACACAGTCACGATCACACAATCACGATCACACGATCACGATCACACAATCACAATCACACAATCGTTATCACACAATCACGATCACACAATCACCATCACACAATCAAGGCCACACAATGACGATCACACAATCACCATCACACAATCAAGGCCACACAATGACGATCACACAATCACGATCACACAATCACGATCACACAATCACGATCACACAATCACGATCACACAATCACGATCACAGAATCACGATCACACAATCACGATCACACAACCACGATCACACAACCACGATCACACAATCACGATCACACAATCACGATCACACAATCACGATCACACAATCACAATCACACAATTACAATCACACAATCACAATCACACAATCACACAATCACACAATCACACAATCACAATCACACAATCACAATCACACAATCACAATCACACAATCACAATCACACAATCACAATCACACAATCACAATCACGATCACACAGTCACGAACACACCATCACGATCACACAATCAAGGTCACACAATGACGATCACACCATCACCATCACACAATCACGACCACACAATCACGATCACACAATCACGATCACACAATCACGTTCACACAATCACAAACACACAGTCGTGATCACTCGATCACGATCACACAATCACGATCACACAATCACGATCACGCAATCACAATCACACAATCACAATATCACAATCGCAATCACACAATCACAATATCACAATCAGACAATCACACAATCACGCTCACACTATCACGATCACACAATCACGATCACACAATCACGATCACACAATCACGATCACACAATCACGATCACACAATCACGATCACACAATCACGATCACACAATCACGATCACACAATCACCATCACACAATCACCATCACACAATCACAATCACACAATCAAGGTCACACAATGACGATCACACAATCACCATCACACAATCACGACCACTCAATCACGATCACACAATCACGATCACACAATCACAATCACACAATCACAATCACACAATCAAAATCACACAATCACAATCACACAATCAAGGTCACACAATGACGATCACACAATCACCATCACACAATCTCGACCACACAATCACGATCACACAATCACGATCACACAATCACGTTCACACAATCACAAACACACAGTCGCGATCACTCGATCACGATCACACAATCACGATCACACAATCACGATCACTCAATCACAATCACACAATCACAAACACACAGTCGCGATCACACGATCACGATCACACGATCACGATCACACGATCACGATCACACGATCACGATCACACAATCACAATCAGACAATCGTTATCACACAATCACGATCACACAATCACGATCACACAATCACAATCACACAATCACAATCACACAATCAAGGTCACACAATGACGATCACACAATCACCATCACACAATCACGATCACACAATCACAATCACACAATCACGATCACACAATCACGATCACACAATCACGATCACACAATCACGATCACACAATCACGATCACACAATCACGATCACACAAACACGATCACACGATCACAATCACACAATCACACAATCACAAACACACAGTCCCGATCACACGATCACGATCACACGATCACGATCACACGATCACGATCACACAATCACGATCACACGATCACGATCACACGATCACGATCACACAATCACAATCACACAATCAAGGTCACGCAATGACGATCACACAATCACCATCACACAATCACGATCACACAATCACAAACACACAGTCGCGATCACTCGATCACGATCACACAATCACGATCACACAGTCACTATCACACAATCACAATCACACAATCACAATATCACAATCGCAATCACACAATCACAATAACACAATCAGACAATCACACAATCACACAATCACACAATCACACAATCACGATCACACAATCATGATCACACAATCACGATCACACAATCACGATCACACAATCACGATCACACAATCACGAACACACAATCACAATCACACAATCAAGGTCACACAATGACGATCACACAATCACCATCACACAATCACGATCACACAATCACGATCACACAATCACAATCACAATCACGATCACACAGTCACGATCACACCATCACGATCACACGATCACCATCACACAATCACGATCACACAATCACAATCACACAATGACGATCGCACCATCACCATCACACAATCACGACCACACAATCACGATCACAAAATCACGATCACACAATCACGTTCACACAATAAGAAACACACAGTCGCGATCACTCGATCACGATCACACAATCATGATCACTCAGTCACGATCACACAATCACGATCACACAATCACGATCACACAATCACCATCACACGATCACCATCACACAATCACAATCACACAATCAAGGTCACACAATGACGATCACACAATCTCCATCACACAATCGCGACCACTCAATCACGATCACACAATCACGTTCACACAATCACAAACACAGAGTCGCGATCACACGATCACGATCACACAATCACGATCACACAGTCACGATCACACAATCACGATCACACAGTCACGATCACACAATCAGAGTCACACATTTACAATCACACAACCACAATCACACAATCACACAGTCACAATCCCACAATCACGATTACACAATCACGACCACACAGTCACGATCACACAATCACAATCACACAATCAAAATCACACAATCACAATCACACCATCAAGGTCACACAATGACGATCACACAATCACCATCACACAATCACGATCACACAATCACAATCACACAATCACGATCACACAATCACGATCACTCAATCACAATCACACAATCACAAACACACAGTCGCGATCACACGATCACGATCACACGACCACGATCACACGATCACGATCACACAATCACAATCACACAATCAAGGCCACACAATGACGATCACACAATCACCATCACACAATCTCGACCACACAATCACGATCACACAATCACGATCACACAATCACGTTCACACAATCACAAACACACAGTCGCGATCACTCGATCACGATCACACAATCACGATCACACAGTCACGATCACACAATCACAATCGCACAATCACGATCACACAATCACGATCACACAATCACGATCACACAATCACCATCACACAATCACGATCACACAATCACGATCACACAATCACCATCACACAATCACAATCACACAATCAAGGTCGCACAATGACAATCACACAATCACCATCACACAACCACGACCACACAATCACGATCACACAATCACGCTCACGCAATCACGATCACACAATCACGACCACACAATCACGATCACACAATCACGATCACACAATCACAAACACACAGTCGCGATCACACTATCACGATCACACAATCACAGTCACACAATCACAATCACACAATCACACAATCACAATCACAATCACGATCACACAATCACGATCACACTATCACGATCACTCAATCACAATCACACAATCACAATATCACAATCGCAATCACACAATCACAATAACACAATCAGACAATCACACAATCACATAATCACACAATCACACAATCACACAATCACGATCGCACAATCATGATCACACAATCACGATCACACAATCACGATCACACAATCACGATCACACAATCACGATCACACAATCACGATCACACAATCACCATCACACGATCACCATCACACAATCACAATCACACAATCAAGGTCACACAATGACGATCACACAATCTCCATCACACAATCGCGACCACTCAATCACGATCACACAATCACGTTCACACAATCACAAACACAGAGTCGCGATCACACGATCACGATCACACAATCACGATCACACAGTCACGATCACACAATCACGATCACACAGTCACGATCACACAATCAGAGTCACACATTTACAATCACACAACCACAATCACACAATCACACAGTCACAATCCCACAATCACGATTACACAATCACGACCACACAGTCACGATCACACAATCACAATCATACAATCACAATCACACAATCACATTAACACAATCAGACAATCACACAGTCACACAATCACGATCACACAATCACGATCACACAATCACGATCACACAGTCACAATCACACAATCACAATCACACAATCAAAATCACACAATCACAATCACACCATCAAGGTCACACAATGACGATCACACAATCACCATCACACAATCACGATCACACAATCACAATCACACAATCACGATCACACAATCACGATCACTCAATCACAATCACACAATCACAAACACACAGTCGCGATCACACGATCACGATCACACGACCACGATCACACGATCACGATCACACAATCACAATCACACAATCAAGGCCACACAATGACGATCACACAATCACCATCACACAATCTCGACCACACAATCACGATCACACAATCACGATCACACAATCACGTTCACACAATCACAAACACACAGTCGCGATCACTCGATCACGATCACACAATCACGATCACACAGTCACGATCACACAATCACAATCGCACAATCACGATCACACAATCACGATCACACAATCACGATCACACAGTCACAATCACACAATCACAATCACACAATCAAAATCACACAATCACAATCACACCATCAAGGTCACACAATGACGATCACACAATCACCATCACACAATCACGATCACACAATCACGATCACACAATCACGATCACACAGTCACTATCACACAATCACAATCACACAATCACAATATCACAATCGCAATCACACAATCACCATCACACAATCACGATCACACAATCACGATCACACAATCACGATCACACAATCACAATCACGCAATCACAATCACACAATCGCAATCATACAATCACAATCATACAATCACAATCTCACAATCACAATCACACAATCACGATCACACAATCACGATCTCACAATCACGATCACACTATCACGATCACACAATCACAGTCACACAATCACAATCACACAATCACAATCACAATCACGATCACACAGTCACGATCACACAATCAGAGTCACACAATCACAATCACACAACCACAGTCACACAATCACACAGTCACAATCCCACAATCACGATCACACAATCACGACCACACAGTCACGATCACACAATCACAATCACACAATCACAATCACACAATCACAATCACACAATCACAATAACACAATCAGACAAACACACAGTCACACAATCACGATCACACAATCACGATCACACAATCACGATCACACAATCACGATCACACAGCCGCAATCACACAATCACGATCACACAATCACGATCACACAATCACAATCACACAATCACAATCACACAATCAAAATCACACAATCACAATCACACAATCAAGGTCACACAATGACGATCACACAATCACCATCACACAATCACGATCACACAATCACAATCACACAATCACGATCACACAATCACGATCACTCAATCACAATCACACAATCACAAACACACAGTCGCGATCACACGATCACGATCTCACGATCACGATCACACGATCACGATCACACAATCACAATCACACAATCAACGCCACACAATGACGATCACACAATCACCATCACACAATCTCGACCACACAATCACGTACACACAACACGTTCACACAATAAACGCCACACAATGACGATCACACAATCACCATCACACAATCTCGACCACACAATCACGATCACACAATCACGATCACACAATCACGTTCACACAATCACAAACACACAGTCCCGATCACTCGATCACGATCACACAATCACGATCACACAATCACGATCACACAATCACAATCACACAATCACGATTATACAATCACGTTCACACAATAACAAACACACAGTCGCGATCACTCGATCACGATCACACAATCACGATCACATAATCACGATCACACAATCACGATCACACAATCACGATCACACAATCACGATCACACTATCACGATCACTCAATCACAATCACAATCACACAATCACAAACACACAGTCGCGATCACACGATCACGATCACACGATCACGATCACACAATCACAATCACACAATCAAGGCCACACAATGACGATCACACAATCACCATCACACAATCTCGACCACACAATCACGATCACACAATCACGATCATACAATCACGTTCACACAATAACAAACAGACAGTCGCGATCACTCGATCACGATCACACAATCACGATCACATAATCACGATCACACAATCACGATCACACAATCACGATCACACAATCACGATCACACTATCACGATCACACAATCACAGTCACACAATCACAATCACACAATCACAATCACAATCACGATCACACAGTCACGATCACACAATCACGATCACACGATCACGATCACACAATCACAATCACACAATCGTTATCACACAATCACGATCACACAATCACCATCACACAATCAAGGCCACACAATGACGATCACACAATCACCATAACACAATCAAGGCCACACAATGACGATCACACAATCACGATCACACAATCACGATCACACAATCACGATCACACAATCACGATCACACAATCACGATCACAGAATCACGATCACACAATCACGATCACACAACCACGATCACACAACCACGATCACACAATCACGATCACACAATCACGATCACACAATCACGATCACACAATCACAATCACACAATTACAATCACACAATCACAATCACACAATCACACAATCACACAATCACACAATCACAATCACACAATCACAATCACACAATCACAATCACACAATCACAATCACACAATCACAATCACACAATCACAATCACGATCACACAGTCACGAACACACCATCACGATCACACAATCAAGGTCACACAATGACGATCACACCATCACCATCACACAATCACGACCACACAATCACGATCACACAATCACGATCACACAATCACGTTCACACAATCACAAACACACAGTCGTGATCACTCGATCACGATCACACAATCACGATCACACAATCACGATCACGCAATCACAATCACACAATCACAATATCACAATCGCAATCACACAATCACAATATCACAATCAGACAATCACACAATCACGCTCACACTATCACGATCACACAATCACGATCACACAATCACGATCACACAATCACGATCACACAATCACGATCACACAATCACGATCACACAATCACGATCACACAATCACGATCACACAATCACCATCACACAATCACCATCACACAATCACAATCACACAATCAAGGTCACACAATGACGATCACACAATCACCATCACACAATCACGACCACTCAATCACGATCACACAATCACGATCACACAATCACAATCACACAATCACAATCACACAATCAAAATCACACAATCACAATCACACAATCAAGGTCACACAATGACGATCACACAATCACCATCACACAATCTCGACCACACAATCACGATCACACAATCACGATCACACAATCACGTTCACACAATCACAAACACACAGTCGCGATCACTCGATCACGATCACACAATCACGATCACACAATCACGATCACTCAATCACAATCACACAATCACAAACACACAGTCGCGATCACACGATCACGATCACACGATCACGATCACACGATCACGATCACACGATCACGATCACACAATCACAATCAGACAATCGTTATCACACAATCACGATCACACAATCACGATCACACAATCACAATCACACAATCACAATCACACAATCAAGGTCACACAATGACGATCACACAATCACCATCACACAATCACGATCACACAATCACAATCACACAATCACGATCACACAATCACGATCACACAATCACGATCACACAATCACGATCACACAATCACGATCACACAATCACGATCACACAAACACGATCACACGATCACAATCACACAATCACACAATCACAAACACACAGTCCCGATCACACGATCACGATCACACGATCACGATCACACGATCACGATCACACAATCACGATCACACGATCACGATCACACGATCACGATCACACAATCACAATCACACAATCAAGGTCACGCAATGACGATCACACAATCACCATCACACAATCACGATCACACAATCACAAACACACAGTCGCGATCACTCGATCACGATCACACAATCACGATCACACAGTCACTATCACACAATCACAATCACACAATCACAATATCACAATCGCAATCACACAATCACAATAACACAATCAGACAATCACACAATCACACAATCACACAATCACACAATCACGATCACACAATCATGATCACACAATCACGATCACACAATCACGATCACACAATCACGATCACACAATCACGAACACACAATCACAATCACACAATCAAGGTCACACAATGACGATCACACAATCACCATCACACAATCACGATCACACAATCACGATCACACAATCACAATCACAATCACGATCACACAGTCACGATCACACCATCACGATCACACGATCACCATCACACAATCACGATCACACAATCACAATCACACAATGACGATCGCACCATCACCATCACACAATCACGACCACACAATCACGATCACAAAATCACGATCACACAATCACGTTCACACAATAAGAAACACACAGTCGCGATCACTCGATCACGATCACACAATCATGATCACTCAGTCACGATCACACAATCACGATCACACAATCACGATCACACAATCACCATCACACGATCACCATCACACAATCACAATCACACAATCAAGGTCACACAATGACGATCACACAATCTCCATCACACAATCGCGACCACTCAATCACGATCACACAATCACGTTCACACAATCACAAACACAGAGTCGCGATCACACGATCACGATCACACAATCACGATCACACAGTCACGATCACACAATCACGATCACACAGTCACGATCACACAATCAGAGTCACACATTTACAATCACACAACCACAATCACACAATCACACAGTCACAATCCCACAATCACGATTACACAATCACGACCACACAGTCACGATCACACAATCACAATCACACAATCAAAATCACACAATCACAATCACACCATCAAGGTCACACAATGACGATCACACAATCACCATCACACAATCACGATCACACAATCACAATCACACAATCACGATCACACAATCACGATCACTCAATCACAATCACACAATCACAAACACACAGTCGCGATCACACGATCACGATCACACGACCACGATCACACGATCACGATCACACAATCACAATCACACAATCAAGGCCACACAATGACGATCACACAATCACCATCACACAATCTCGACCACACAATCACGATCACACAATCACGATCACACAATCACGTTCACACAATCACAAACACACAGTCGCGATCACTCGATCACGATCACACAATCACGATCACACAGTCACGATCACACAATCACAATCGCACAATCACGATCACACAATCACGATCACACAATCACGATCACACAATCACCATCACACAATCACGATCACACAATCACGATCACACAATCACCATCACACAATCACAATCACACAATCAAGGTCGCACAATGACAATCACACAATCACCATCACACAACCACGACCACACAATCACGATCACACAATCACGCTCACGCAATCACGATCACACAATCACGACCACACAATCACGATCACACAATCACGATCACACAATCACAAACACACAGTCGCGATCACACTATCACGATCACACAATCACAGTCACACAATCACAATCACACAATCACACAATCACAATCACAATCACGATCACACAATCACGATCACACTATCACGATCACTCAATCACAATCACACAATCACAATATCACAATCGCAATCACACAATCACAATAACACAATCAGACAATCACACAATCACATAATCACACAATCACACAATCACACAATCACGATCGCACAATCATGATCACACAATCACGATCACACAATCACGATCACACAATCACGATCACACAATCACGATCACACAATCACGATCACACAATCACCATCACACGATCACCATCACACAATCACAATCACACAATCAAGGTCACACAATGACGATCACACAATCTCCATCACACAATCGCGACCACTCAATCACGATCACACAATCACGTTCACACAATCACAAACACAGAGTCGCGATCACACGATCACGATCACACAATCACGATCACACAGTCACGATCACACAATCACGATCACACAGTCACGATCACACAATCAGAGTCACACATTTACAATCACACAACCACAATCACACAATCACACAGTCACAATCCCACAATCACGATTACACAATCACGACCACACAGTCACGATCACACAATCACAATCATACAATCACAATCACACAATCACATTAACACAATCAGACAATCACACAGTCACACAATCACGATCACACAATCACGATCACACAATCACGATCACACAGTCACAATCACACAATCACAATCACACAATCAAAATCACACAATCACAATCACACCATCAAGGTCACACAATGACGATCACACAATCACCATCACACAATCACGATCACACAATCACAATCACACAATCACGATCACACAATCACGATCACTCAATCACAATCACACAATCACAAACACACAGTCGCGATCACACGATCACGATCACACGACCACGATCACACGATCACGATCACACAATCACAATCACACAATCAAGGCCACACAATGACGATCACACAATCACCATCACACAATCTCGACCACACAATCACGATCACACAATCACGATCACACAATCACGTTCACACAATCACAAACACACAGTCGCGATCACTCGATCACGATCACACAATCACGATCACACAGTCACGATCACACAATCACAATCGCACAATCACGATCACACAATCACGATCACACAATCACGATCACACAATCACCATCACACAATCAAGGTCGCACAATGACAATCACACAATCACCATCACACAACCACGACCACACAATCACGATCACACAATCACGCTCACGCAATCACGATCACACAATCACGACCACACAATCACGATCACACAATCACGATCACACAATCACAAACACACAGTCGCGATCACACTATCACGATCACACAATCACAGTCACACAATCACAATCACACAATCACACAATCACAATCACAATCACGATCACACAATCACGATCACACTATCACGATCACTCAATCACAATCACAATCACACAATCACAAACACACAGTCGCGATCACACGATCACGATCACACGATCACGATCACACAATCACAATCACACAATCAAGGCCACACAATGACGATCACACAATCACCATCACACAATCTCGACCACACAATCACGATCACACAATCACGATCATACAATCACGTTCACACAATAACAAACAGACAGTCGCGATCACTCGATCACGATCACACAATCACCATCACATAATCACGATCACACAATCACGATCACACAATCACGATCACACTATCACGATCACACAATCACAGTCACACAATCACAATCACACAATCACAATCACAATCACGATCACACAGTCACGATCACACAATCACGATCACACGATCACGATCACACAGTCACAATCACACAATCGTTATCACACAATCACGATCACACAATCCCCATCACACAATCAAGGCCACACAATGACGATCACACAATCACCATCACACAATCAAGGCCACACAATGACGATCACACAATCACGATCACACAATCACGATCACACAATCACGATCACACAATCACGATCACACAATCACGATCACACAACCACGATCACACAACCACGATCACACAATCACGATCACACAATCACGATCACACAATCACGATCACACAATCACGATCACACAATCACGATCACACAATCACAATCACACAATCACAATCACACAATCACAATCACACAATCACAATCACACAATCACAATCACACAATCACAATCACGATCACACAGTCACGAACACACCATCACGATCACACAATCAAGGTCACACAATGACGATCACACCATCACCATCACACAATCACGACCACACAATCACGATCACACAATCACGATCACACAATCACGTTCACACAATCACAAACACACAGTCGCGATCACTCGATCACGATCACACAATCACGATCACACAATCACGATCACGCAATCACAATCACACAATCACAATATCACAATCGCAATCACACAATCACAATATCACAATCAGACAATCACACAATCACGCTCACACTATCACGATCACACAATCACGATCACACAATCACGATCACACAATCACGATCACACAATCACGATCACACAATCACGATCACACAATCACGATCACACAATCACCATCACACAATCACCATCACACAATCACAATCACACAATCAAGGTCACACAATGACGATCACACAATCACCATCACACAATCACGACCACTCAATCACGATCACACAATCACGATCACACAATCACAATCACACAATCACAATCACACAATCAAAATCACACAATCACAATCACACAATCAAGGTCACACAATGACGATCACACAATCACCATCACACAATCTCGACCACACAATCACGATCACACAATCACGATCACACAATCACGTTCACACAATCACAAACACACAGTCGCGATCACTCGATCACGATCACACAATCACGATCACACAATCACGATCACTCAATCACAATCACACAATCACAAACACACAGTCGCGATCACACGATCACGATCACACGATCACGATCACACGATCACGATCACACGATCACGATCACACAATCACAATCAGACAATCGTTATCACACAATCACGATCACACAATCACGATCACACAATCACAATCACACAATCACAATCACACAATCACAATCACACAATCAAGGTCACACAATGACGATCACACAATCACCATCACACAATCACGATCACACAATCACAATCACACAATCACGATCACACAATCACGATCACACAATCACGATCACACAATCACGATCACACAAACACGATCACACGATCACAATCACACAATCACACAATCACAAACACACAGTCCCGATCACACGATCACGATCACACGATCACGATCACACGATCACGATCACACAATCACGATCACACGATCACGATCACACGATCACGATCACACAATCACAATCACACAATCAAGGTCACGCAATGACGATCACACAATCACCATCACACAATCACGATCACACAATCACAAACACACAGTCGCGATCACTCGATCACGATCACACAATCACGATCACACAGTCACTATCACACAATCACAATCACACAATCACAATATCACAATCGCAATCACACAATCACAATAACACAATCAGACAATCACACAATCACACAATCACACAATCACACAATCACGATCACACAATCATGATCACACAATCACGATCACACAATCACGATCACACAATCACGATCACACAATCACGAACACACAATCACAATCACACAATCAAGGTCACACAATGACGATCACACAATCACCATCACACAATCACGATCACACAATCACGATCACACAATCACGATCACACAATCACAAACACACAGTCGCGATCACACGATCACGATCACACAATCACGATCACACAGTCACGATCACACAATCACAATCACACAATCACGATCACACAATCACAATCACAATCACGATCACACAGTCACGATCACACCATCACGATCACACGATCACCATCACACAATCACGATCACACAATCACAATCACACAATGACGATCGCACCATCACCATCACACAATCACGACCACACAATCACGATCACAAAATCACGATCACACAATCACGTTCACACAATAAGAAACACACAGTCGCGATCACTCGATCACGATCACACAATCATGATCACTCAGTCACGATCACACAATCACAATCACACAATCACAATGTCACAATCGCAATCACACAATCACAATAACACAATCAGACAATCACACAATCACACAATCACACAATCACGATCACACAATCATGATCACACAATCACGATCACACAATCACGATCACACAATCACGATCACACAATCACGATCACACAATCACCATCACACAATCACGATCACTCAATCACAATCACACAATCACAAACACACAGTCGCGATCACACGATCACGATCACACGATCACGATCACACGATCACGATCACACAATCACAATCACACAATCAACGCCACACAATGACGATCACACAATCACCATCACACAATCTCGACAACACAATCACGATCACACAATCACGATCACACAATCACGTTCACACAATCACAAACACACAGTCCCGACCACTCGATCACGATCACACAATCACGATCACACAGTCACGATCACACAATCACAATCACACAATCACAATATCACAATCGCAATCACACAATCACAATAACACAATCAGACAATCACACAATCACATAATCACACAATCACACAATCACACAATCACGATCGCACAATCATGATCACACAATCACGATCACACAATCACGATCACACAATCACGATCACACAATCACGATCACACAATCACGATCACACAATCACCATCACACGATCACCATCACACAATCACAATCACACAATCAAGGTCACACAATGACGATCACACAATCTCCATCACACAATCGCGACCACTCAATCACGATCACACAATCACGTTCACACAATCACAAACACAGAGTCGCGATCACACGATCACGATCACACAATCACGATCACACAGTCACGATCACACAATCAGAGTCACACATTTACAATCACACAACCACAATCACACAATCACACAGTCACAATCCCACAATCACGATTACACAATCACGACCACACAGTCACGATCACACAATCACAATCATACAATCACAATCACACAATCACATTAACACAATCAGACAATCACACAGTCACACAATCACGATCACACAATCACGATCACGCAATCACGATCACACAATCACGATCACACAATCACGATCACACAATCACGATCACACAGTCACAATCACACAATCACAATCACACAATCAAAATCACACAATCACAATCACACCATCAAGGTCACACAATGACGATCACACAATCACCATCACACAATCACGATCACACAATCACAATCACACAATCACGATCACACAATCACGATCACTCAATCACAATCACACAATCACAAACACACAGTCGCGATCACACGATCACGATCACACGACCACGATCACACGATCACGATCACACAATCACAATCACACAATCAAGGCCACACAATGACGATCACACAATCACCATCACACAATCTCGACCACACAATCACGATCACACAATCACGATCACACAATCACGTTCACACAATCACAAACACACAGTCGCGATCACTCGATCACGATCACACAATCACGATCACACAGTCACGATCACACAATCACAATCGCACAATCACGATCACACAATCACGATCACACAATCACGATCACACAATCACCATCACACAATCACGATCACACAATCACGATCACACAATCACCATCACACAATCACAATCACACAATCAAGGTCGCACAATGACAATCACACAATCACCATCACACAACCACGACCACACAATCACGATCACACAATCACGCTCACGCAATCACGATCACACAATCACGACCACACAATCACGATCACACAATCACGATCACACAATCACAAACACACAGTCGCGATCACACTATCACGATCACACAATCACAGTCACACAATCACAATCACACAATCACACAATCACAATCACAATCACGATCACACAATCACGATCACACTATCACGATCACTCAATCACAATCACACAATCACAATATCACAATCGCAATCACACAATCACAATAACACAATCAGACAATCACACAATCACATAATCACACAATCACACAATCACACAATCACGATCGCACAATCACGATCGCACAATCACGATCACACAATCACGATCACACAATCACGATCACACAATCACGATCACACAATCACGATCACACAATCACCATCACACGATCACCATCACACAATCACAATCACACAATCAAGGTCACACAATGACGATCACACAATCTCCATCACACAATCGCGACCACTCAATCACGATCACACAATCACGTTCACACAATCACAAACACAGAGTCGCGATCACACGATCACGATCACACAATCACGATCACACAGTCACGATCACACAATCACGATCACACAGTCACGATCACACAATCAGAGTCACACATTTACAATCACACAACCACAATCACACAATCACACAGTCACAATCCCACAATCACGATTACACAATCACGACCACACAGTCACGATCACACAATCACAATCATACAATCACAATCACACAATCACATTAACACAATCAGACAATCACACAGTCACACAATCACGATCACACAATCACGATCACGCAATCACGATCACACAATCACGATCACACAATCACGATCACACAATCACGATCACACAGTCACAATCACACAATCACAATCACACAATCAAAATCACACAATCACAATCACACCATCAAGGTCACACAATGACGATCACACAATCACCATCACACAATCACGATCACACAATCACAATCACACAATCACGATCACACAATCACGATCACTCAATCACAATCACACAATCACAAACACACAGTCGCGATCACACGATCACGATCACACGACCACGATCACACGATCACGATCACACAATCACAATCACACAATCAAGGCCACACAATGACGATCACACAATCACCATCACACAATCTCGACCACACAATCACGATCACACAATCACGATCACACAATCACGTTCACACAATCACAAACACACAGTCGCGATCACTCGATCACGATCACACAATCACGATCACACAGTCACGATCACACAATCACAATCGCACAATCACGATCACACAATCACGATCACACAATCACGATCACACAATCACCATCACACAATCACGATCACACAATCACGATCACACAATCACCATCACACAATCACAATCACACAATCAAGGTCGCACAATGACAATCACACAATCACCATCACACAACCACGACCACACAATCACGATCACACAATCACGCTCACGCAATCACGATCACACAATCACGACCACACAATCACGATCACACAATCACGATCACACAATCACAAACACACAGTCGCGATCACACTATCACGATCACACAATCACAGTCACACAATCACAATCACACAATCACACAATCACAATCACAATCACGATCACACAATCACGATCACATTATCACGATCACTCAATCACAATCACAATCACAATCACACAATCACAAACACACAGTCGCGATCACACGATCACGATCACACGATCACGATCACACAATCACAATCACACAATCAAGGCCACACAATGACGATCACACAATCACCATCACACAATCTCGACCACACAATCACGATCACACAATCACGATCATACAATCACGTTCACACAATAACAAACAGACAGTCGCGATCACTCGATCACGATCACACAATCACGATCACATAATCACGATCACACAATCACGATCACACAATCACGATCACACTATCACGATCACACAATCACAGTCACACAATCACAATCACACAATCACAATCACAATCACGATCACACAGTCACGATCACACAATCACGATCACACGATCACGATCACACAGTCACAATCACACAATCGTTATCACACAATCACGATCACACAATCCCCATCACACAATCAAGGCCACACAATGACGATCACACAATCACCATCACACAATCAAGGCCACACAATGACGATCACACAATCACGATCACACAATCACGATCACACAATCACGATCACACAATCACGATCACACAATCACGATCACACAACCACGATCACACAACCACGATCACACAATCACGATCACACAATCACGATCACACAATCACGATCACACAATCACAATCACACAATCACAATCACACAATCACAATCACACAATCACAATCACACAATCACAATCACACAACCACAATCACACAATCACAATCACACATTCACAATCACACAATCACAATCACACAATCACAATCACACAATCACAATCACACAATCACAATCACACAATCACAATCACACAATCACAATCACACAATCACAATCACGATCACACAGTCACGAACACACCATCACGATCACACAATCAAGGTCACACAATGACGATCACACCATCACCATCACACAATCACGACCACACAATCACGATCACACAATCACGATCACACAATCACGTTCACACAATCACAAACACACAGTCGCGATCACTCGATCACGATCACACAATCACGATCACACAATCACGATCACACAATCACAATCACACAATCACAATATCACAATCGCAATCACACAATCACAATATCACAATCAGACAATCACACAATCACGCTCACACTATCACGATCACACAATCACGATCACACAATCACGATCACACAATCACGATCACACAATCACGATCACACAATCACGATCACACAATCACGATCACACAATCACCATCACACAATCACCATCACACAATCACAATCACACAATCAAGGTCACACAATGACGATCACACAATCACCATCACACAATCACGACCACTCAATCACGATCACACAATCACGATCACACAATCACAATCACACAATCACAATCACACAATCAAAATCACACAATCACAATCACACAATCAAGGTCACACAATGACGATCACACAATCACCATCACACAATCTCGACCACACAATCACGATCACACAATCACGATCACACAATCACGTTCACACAATCACAAACACACAGTCGCGATCACTCGATCACGATCACACAATCACGATCACACAATCACGATCACTCAATCACAATCACACAATCACAAACACACAGTCGCGATCACACGATCACGATCACACGATCACGATCACACGATCACGATCACACAATCACAATCAGACAATCGTTATCACACAATCACGATCACACAATCACGATCACACAATCACAATCACACAATCACAATCACACAATCAAGGTCACACAATGACGATCACACAATCACCATCACACAATCACGATCACACAATCACAATCACACAATCACGATCACACAATCACGATCACACAATCACGATCACACAAACACGATCACACGATCACAATCACACAATCACACAATCACAAGCACACAGTCCCGATCACACAATCACGATCACACGATCACGATCACACGATCACGATCACACAATCACAATCACACAATCAAGGTCACACAATGACGATCACACAATCACCATCACACAATCACGATCACACAATCACAAACACACAGTCGCGATCACTCGATCACGATCACACAATCACGATCACACAGTCACTATCACACAATCACAATCACCCAATCACAATATCACAATCGCAATCACACAATCACAATAACACAATCAGACAATCACACAATCACACAATCACACAATCACACAATCACGATCACACAATCATGATCACACAATCACGATCACACAATCACGATCACACAATCACGATCACACAATCACGAACACACAATCACAATCACACAATCAAGGTCACACAATGACGATCACACAATCACCATCACACAATCACGATCACACAATCACGATCACACAATCACAAACACACAGTCGCGATCACACGATCACGATCACACAATCACGATCACACAGTCACGATCACACAATCACAATCACACAATCACGATCACACAATCACAATCACAATCACGATCACACAATCACAATCACACAATCACAATCACACAATCACAATCACACAATCACAATCACACAATCACAATCACGATCACACAGTCACGAACACACCATCACGATCACACAATCAAGGTCACACAATGACGATCACACCATCACCATCACACAATCACGACCACACAATCACGATCACACAATCACGATCACACAATCACGTTCACACAATCACAAACACACAGTCGCGATCACTCGATCACGATCACACAATCACGATCACACAATCACAATCACACAATCACAATATCACAATCGCAATCACACAATCACAATATCACAATCAGACAATCACACAATCACGCTCACACTATCACGATCACACAATCACGATCACACAATCACGATCACACAATCACGATCACACAATCACGATCACACAATCACGATCACACAATCACGATCACACAATCACGATCACACAATCACCATCACACAATCACCATCACACAATCACAATCACACAATCAAGGTCACACAATGACGATCACACAATCACCACCACACAATCACGACCACTCAATCACGATCACACAATCACGATCACACAATCACAATCACACAATCACAATCACACAATCAAAATCACACAATCACAATCACACAATCAAGGTCACACAATGACGATCACACAATCACCATCACACAATCTCGACCACACAATCACGATCACACAATCACGATCACACAATCACGTTCACACAATCACAAACACACAGTCGCGATCACTCGATCACGATCACACAATCACGATCACACAATCACGATCACTCAATCACAATCACACAATCACAAACACACAGTCGCGATCACACGATCACGATCACACGATCACGATCACACGATCACGATCACACGATCACGATCACACGATCACGATCACACAATCACAATCAGACAATCGTTATCACACAATCACGATCACACAATCACGATCACACAATCACAATCACACAATCACAATCACACAATCAAGGTCACACAATGACGATCACACAATCACCATCACACAATCACGATCACACAATCACAATCACACAATCACGATCACACAATCACGATCACACAATCACGATCACACAAACACGATCACACGATCACAATCACACAATCACACAATCACAAACACACAGTCCCGATCACACGATCACGATCACACGATCACGATCACACGATCACGATCACACGATCACGATCACACAATCACAATCACACAATCAAGGTCACACAATGACGATCACACAATCACCATCACACAATCACGATCACACAATCACAAACACACAGTCGCGATCACTCGATCACGATCACACAATCACGATCACACAGTCACTATCACACAATCACAATCACCCAATCACAATATCACAATCACGATCACACAATCACAAACACACAGTCGCGATCACACGATCACGATCACACGATCACGATCACACGATCACGATCACACGATCACGATCACACAATCACAATCACACAATCAACGCCACACAATGACGATCACACAATCACCATCACACAATCTCGACAACACAATCACGATCACACAATCACGATCACACAATCACGTTCACACAATCACAAACACACAGTCCCGACCACTCGATCACGATCACACAATCACGATCACACAGTCACGATCACACAATCACAATCACACAATCACAATATCACAATCGCAATCACACAATCACAATAACACAATCAGACAATCACACAATCACATAATCACACAATCACACAATCACACAATCACGATCGCACAATCATGATCACACAATCACGATCACACAATCACGATCACACAATCACGATCACACAATCACGATCACACAATCACCATCACACGATCACCATCACACAATCACAATCACACAATCAAGGTCACACAATGACGATCACACAATCTCCATCACACAATCGCGACCACTCAATCACGATCACACAATCACGTTCACACAATCACAAACACAGAGTCGCGATCACACGATCACGATCACACAATCACGATCACACAGTCACGATCACACAATCACGATCACACAGTCACGATCACACAATCAGAGTCACACATTTACAATCACACAACCACAATCACACAATCACACAGTCACAATCCCACAATCACGATCACACAATCACGACCACACAGTCACGATCACACAATCACAATCATACAATCACAATCACACAATCACATTAACACAATCAGACAATCACACAGTCACACAATCACGATCACACAATCACGATCACACAATCACGATCACACAATCACGATCACACAATCACGATCACACAATCACGATCACACAATCACGATCACACAGTCACAATCACACAATCACAATCACACAATCAAAATCACACAATCACAATCACACCATCAAGGTCACACAATGACGATCACACAATCACCATCACACAATCACGATCACACAATCACAATCACACAATCACGATCACACAATCACGATCACTCAATCACAATCACACAATCACAAACACACAGTCGCGATCACACGATCACGATCACACGACCACGATCACACGATCACGATCACACAATCACAATCACACAATCAAGGCCACGCAATGACGGTCACACAATCACCATCACACAATCTCGACCACACAATCACGATCACACAATCACGATCACACAATCACGTTCACACAATCACAAACACACAGTCGCGATCACTCGATCACGATCACACAATCACGATCACACAGTCACGATCACACAATCACAATCGCACAATCACGATCACACAATCACGATCACACAATCACGATCACACAATCACCATCACACAATCACGATCACACAATCACGATCACACAATCACCATCACACAATCACAATCACACAATCAAGGTCACACAATGACGATCACACAATCACCATCACACAACCACGACCACACAATCACGATCACACAATCACGCTCACGCAATCACGATCACACAATCACGACCACACAATCACGATCACACAATCACGATCACACAATCACAAACACACAGTCGCGATCACACTATCACGATCACACAATCACAGTCACACAATCACAATCACACAATCACACAATCACACAATCACAATCACAATCACGATCACACAATCACGATCACACAATCACGATCACACAATCACGATCACACAATCACGATCACACAACCACGATCACACAATCACGATCACACAATCACGATCACACAATCACGATCACACAATCACGATCACACAATCACAATCACACAATCACACAATCACAATCACACAATCACAATCACACAATCACAATCACACAATCACAATCACACAATCACAATCACACAATCACAATCACACAATCACAATCACACAATCACAATCACACAATCACAATCACACAATCACAATCACACAATCACAATCACACAATCACAATCACACAATCACAATCACACAATCACAATCACACAATCACAATCACACAATCACAATCACACAATCACAATCACACAATCACAATCACACAATCACAATCACACAATCACAATCACACAATCACAATCACACAATCACAATCACACAATCACAATCACACAATCACAATCACACAATCACAATCACACAATCACAATCACACAATCACAATCACACAATCACGATCACACAATCACGATCACACAATCACGATCACACAATCACAATCACACAATCACACAATCACAATCACACAATCACAATCACACAATCACAATCACACAATCACAATCACACAATCACAATCACACAATCACAATCACACAATCACAATCACACAATCACAATCACACAATCACAATCACACAATCACAATCACACAATCACAATCACACAATCACAATCACACAATCACAATCACACAATCACAATCACACAATCACAATCACACAATCACAATCACACAATCACAATCACACAATCACAATCACACAATCACAATCACACAATCACAATCACACAATCACAATCACACAATCACAATCACACAATCACAATCACACAATCACAATCACACAATCACAATCACACAATCACAATCACACAATCACAATCACACAATCACAATCACACAATCACAATCACACAATCACAATCACACAATCACAATCACACAATCACAATCACACAATCACAATCACACAATCACAATCACACAATCACAATCACACAATCACAATCACACAATCACAATCACACAATCACAATCACACAATCACAATCACAATCACGATCACACAGTCACGAACACACCATCACGATCACACAATCAAGGTCACACAATGACGATCACACAATCGCCATCACACAATCACGATCAGACAATCACAATCACACAATCACGATCACACAATCACAATCACACAATCAAGGTCACACAATGACGATCACACCATCACCATCACACAATCACAACCACTCAATCACGATCACACAATCACGATCACACAATCACAATCACACAATCACAAACACACAGTCGCGATCACACGATCACGATCACACAATCACAGTCACACAATCACAATCACACAATCACAATCACAATCACGATCACAAAGTCACGATCACACAATCACGATCACACGATCACGATCACACAATCACAATCACACAATCGTTATCACACAATCACGATCACACAATCACCATCACACAATCAAGGCCACACAATGACGATCACACAATCACCATCACACAATCACAATCACACAATCACAATCACACAATCACACTGTCACAATCCCACAATCACGATCACATAATCACGATCACACAGTCACGATCACACGATCACGATCACACAATAACAATCACACAATCACAATCACACAATCACGAGCACACAATCACGATCACACAATCACGATCACACAAACACGATCACACGATCACAATCACACAATCACAAACACACAGTCGCGATCACACGATCACGATCACACGATCACGATCACACGATCACGATCACACGATCGCGATCACACGATCGCGGTCACACGATCACGATCACACGATCACGATCACACGATCACAATCACACGATCACAATCACACAATCACAATCACACAATCACAATCACACAATCACAATCACACAATCACAATCACACAATCACAATCACACAATCACAATCACACAATCACAATCACACAATCACAATCACACAATCACAATCACACAATCACAATCACACAATCACAATCACACAATCACAATCACACAATCACAATCACACAATCACAATCACACAATCACAATCACACAATCACAATCACACAATCACAATCACACAATCACAATCACACAATCACAATCACACAATCACAATCACACAATCACAATCACACAATCACAATCACACAATCACAATCACACAATCACAATCACACAATCACAATCACACAATCACAATCACACAATCACAATCACACAATCACAATCACACAATCACAATCACACAATCACAATCACACAATCACAATCACACAATCACAATCACACAATCACAATCACACAATCACAATCACACAATCACAATCACACAATCACAATCACACAATCACAATCACACAATCACAATCACACAATCACAATCACGATCACACCATCACGATCACATAATCAAGGTCACACAATGACGATCACACCATCACCATCACACAATCACGACCACACAATCACGATCACACAATCACGTTCACACAATCACAAACACACAGTCGCGACCAGTCGATCACGATCACACAATCACGATCACACAATCACGATCACACAATCACAATCACACAATCACAATATCACAATCGCAATCACACAATCACAATATCACTATCAGACAATCACACAATCACACAATCACACAATCACGCTCACACTATCACGATCACACAATCACGATCACACAATCACGATCACACAATCACGATCACACAATCACGATCACACAATCACCATCACACAATCACCATCACACAATCACAATCACACAATCAAGGTCACACAATGACGATCACACAATCACCATCACACAATCACGACCACTCAATCACGATCACACAATCACGATCACACAATCACGATCACACAATCACGTTCACACAATCACAAACACAGAGTCGCGATCACACGATCACGATCACACAATCACAATCACACAGTCAACGCCACACAATGACGATCACACAATCACCATCACACAATCTCGACCACACAATCACGATCACACAATCACGATCACACAATCACGATCATACAATCACGATCACACAATCACGATCACACAATCACAATCACACAATCAAGGTCACACAATGACGATCACACAATCACCATCACACAATCACGATCACACAATCACGATCACACAATCACGTTCACACAATCACAAACACACAGTCGCGATCACACGATCACGATCACACAATCACGATCACACAGTCACGATCACACAATCACAATCACACAATCACGATCACACAATCACAATCACAATCACGATCACACAGTCACGATCACACCATCACGATCACACGATCACCATCACACAATCACGATCACACAATCACAATCACACAATGACGATCACACCATCACCATCACACAATCACGACCACACAATCACGATCACACAATCACGATCACACAATCACGATCACACAATCACGTTCACACAATCACAAACACACAGTCGCGATCACTCGATCACGATCACACAATCATGATCACACAGTCACGATCACACAATCACAATCACACAATCACAGACACACAGTCGCGATCACACGATCACGATCACGCGATCACGATCACACGATCGCGATCACACGATCGCGATCACACGATCACGATCACACGATCACGATCACACAATCACAATCACACAATCAAGGTCACACAATGACGATCACACCATCACCATCACACAATCACGATCACACAATCACGATCACACAATCGCAATCACACAATCACAATAACACAATCAGACAATCACACAATCACACAATCACACAATCACGATCACACAATCATGATCACACAATCACGATCACACAATCACGATCACACAATCACGATCACACAATCACGATCACACAATCACGATCACACAATCACCATCACACAATCACGATCACACAATCACGATCACACAATCACAATCACACAATCACAATCACACAATCAAAATCACACAATCACAATCACACAATCAAGGTCACACAATGACGATCACACAATCACCATCACACAATCTCGACCACACAATCACGATCACACAATCACGTTCACACAATCACAAACACACAGTCGCGATCACTCGAACACGATCACACAATCACGATCACACAATCACGATCACTCAATCACAATCACACAATCGTTATCACACAATCACGATCACACAATCACGATCACACAATCACAATCACACAATCACAATCACACAATCGTTATCACACAATTACGATCACACAATCACCATCACACAATCAAGGCCACACAATGACGATCACACAATCACCATCACACAATCACAATCACACAATCACGATCACACAATCACGATCACACAATCACGATCACACAATCACGATCACACAACCACGATCACACAATCACGATCACACAATCACGATCACACAATCACAATCACACAATCACAGACACACAGTCGCGATCACACGATCACGATCACGCGATCACGATCACACGATCGCGATCACACGATCGCGATCACACGATCACGATCACACGATCACGATCACACAATCACAATCACACAATCAAGGTCACACAATGACGATCACACCATCACCATCACACAATCACGACCACACAATCACGATCACACAATCACGATCACACAATCACGATCACACAAACACGATCACACGATCACAATCACACAATCACAAACACACAGTCGCGATCACACGATCACGATCACACGATCACGATCACACGATCACGATCACACGATCACGATCACACAATCACAATCACACAATCGTTATCACACAATTACGATCACACAATCACCATCACACAATCAAGGCCACACAATGACGATCACACAATCACCATCACACAATCACAATCACACAATCACGATCACACAATCACGATCACACAATCACGATCACACAATCACGATCACACAACCACGATCACACAATCACGATCACACAATCACGATCACACAATCACGATCACACAATCACAACCACACAATCACAATCACACAATCACAATCACACAATCACAATCACACAATCACAATCACACAATCACAATCACACAATCACAATCACACAATCACAATCACACAATCACAATCACACAATCACAATCACACAATCACAATCACACAATCACAATCACGATCACACAGTCACGAACACACCATCACGATCACACAATCAAGGTCACACAATGACGATCACACCATCACCATCACACAATCACGACCACACAATCACGATCACACAATCACGTTCACACAATCACAAACACACAGTCGCGATCACTCGATCACGATCACACAATCACGATCACACAATCACGATCACACAATCACAATCACACAATCACAATATCACAATCGCAATCACACAATCACAATATCACAATCAGACAATCACACAATCACACAATCACACAATCACACAATCACACAATCACCCTCACACTATCACGATCACACAATCACGATCACACAATCACGATCACACAATCACGATCACACAATCACGATCACACAATCACGATCACACAATCACGATCACACAATCACCATCGCACAATCACCATCACACAATCACAATCACACAATCAAGGTCACACAATGACGATCACACAATCACCATCACACAATCACGACCACTCAATCACGATCACACAATCACGATCACACAATCACGATCACACAATCACGTTCACACAATCACAAACACAGAGTCGCGATCACACGATCACGATCACACAATCACAATCACACAGTCAACGCCACACAATGACGATCACACAATCACCATCACACAATCTCGACCACACAATCACGATCACACAATCACGATCACACAATCACGATCATACAATCACGATCACACAATCACGATCACACAATCACAATCACACAATCAAGGTCACACAATGACGATCACACAATCACCATCACACAATCACGATCACACAATCACGATCACACAATCACGTTCACACAATCACAAACACACAGTCGCGATCACACGATCACGATCACACAATCACGATCACACAGTCACGATCACACAATCACAATCACACAATCACGATCACACAATCACAATCACAATCACGATCACACAGTCACGATCACACCATCACGATCACACGATCACCATCACACAATCACGATCACACAATCACAATCACACAATGACGATCACACCATCACCATCACACAATCACGACCACACAATCACGATCACACAATCACGATCACACAATCACGTTCACACAATCACAAACACACAGTCGCGATCACTCGATCACGATCACACAATCATGATCACACAGTCACGATCACACAATCACAATCTCACAATCACAATGTCACAATCGCAATCACACAATCACAATAACACAATCAGACAATCACACAATCACACAATCACACAATCACGATCACACAATCATGATCACACAATCACGATCACACAATCACGATCACACAATCACGATCACACAATCACGATCACACAATCACCATCACACAATCACGATCACACAATCACGATCACACAATCACGATCACACAATCACGGTCACACAATCACGATCACACAATCACGATCACACAATCACCATCACACAATCACAAACACACAGTCGCGATCACTCGATCACGATCACACAATCACGATCACACAATCACGATCACACAATCACAATCACACAATCACAATATCACAATCACAATATCACAATCAGACAATCACACAATCACACAATCACACAATCACACAATCACGCTCACACTATCACGATCACACAATCACGATCACACAATCACGATCACACAATCACGATCACACAATCACGATCACACAATCACCATCACACAATCACCATCACACAATCACAATCACACAATGAAGGTCACACAATGACGATCACACAATCACCATCACACAATCACGACCACTCAATCACGATCACACAATCACGATCACACAATCACGATTACACAATCACGTTCACACAATCACAAACACAGAGTCGCGATCACACGATCACGATCACACAATCACAATCATACAGTCAACGCCACACAATGACGATCACACAATCACCATCACACAATCTCGACCACACAATCACGATCACACAATCACGATCACACAATCACGATCACACAATCACGATCACACAATCACAATCACACAATCAAGGTCACACAATGACGATCACACAATCACCATCACACAATCACGATCACACAATCACGATCACACAATCACGATCACACAATCACAAACACACAGTCGCGATCACACGATCACGATCACACAATCACGATCACACAGTCACGATCACACAATCACAATCACACAATCACGATCACACAATCACAATCACAATCACGATCACACAGTCACGATCACACCATCACGATCACACGATCACCATCACACAATCGCGATCACACAATCACAATCACACAATGACGATCACACCTTCACCATCACACAATCACGACCACACAATCACGATCACACAATCACGATCACACAATCACGTTCACACAATCACAAACACACAGTCGCGATCACTCGATCACGATCACACAATCATGATCACACAATCACGATCACACAATCACGATCACACAATCACGATCACACAATCACGATCACACAATCACCATCACATAATCACGATCACTCAATCACAATCACACAATCACGATCACTCAATCACAATCACACAATCACAAACACACAGTCGCGATCACACGATCACGATCACACGATCACGATCACACGATCACGATCACACCATCACGATCACACGATCACCATCACACAATCACGATCACACAATCACAATCACACAATGACGATCACACCATCACCATCACACAATCACGACCACACAATCACGATCACACAATCACGATCACACAATCACGATCACACAATCACGTTCACACAATCACAAACACACAGTCGCGATCACTCGATCACGATCACACAATCACGTTCACACAATCACAAACACAGAGTCGCGATCACACGATCACGATCACACAATCACAATCACACAGTCAACGCCACACAATGACGATCACACAATCACCATCACACAATCTCGACCACACAATCACGATCACACAATCACGATCACACAATCACGATCATACAATCACGATCACACAATCACGATCACACAATCACAATCACACAATCAAGGTCACACAATGACGATCACACAATCACCATCACACAATCACGATCACACAATCACGATCACACAATCACGTTCACACAATCACAAACACACAGTCGCGATCACACGATCACGATCACACAATCACGATCACACAGTCACGATCACACAATCACAATCACACAATCACGATCACACAATCACAATCACAATCACGATCACACAGTCACGATCACACCATCACGATCACACGATCACCATCACACAATCACGATCACACAATCACAATCACACAATGACGATCACACCATCACCATCACACAATCACGACCACACAATCACGATCACACAATCACGATCACACAATCACGTTCACACAATCACAAACACACAGTCGCGATCACTCGATCACGATCACACAATCATGATCACACAGTCACGATCACACAATCACAATCTCACAATCACAATGTCACAATCGCAATCACACAATCACAATAACACAATCAGACAATCACACAATCACACAATCACACAATCACGATCACACAATCATGATCACACAATCACGATCACACAATCACGATCACACAATCACGATCACACAATCACGATCACACAATCACCATCACACAATCACGATCACACAATCACGATCACACAATCACGATCACACAATCACGATCACACAATCACGATCACACAATCACCATCACACAATCACGATCACACAATCACGATCACACAATCACGATCACACAAACACGATCACACAACCACGATCACACAACCACGATCACACAATCACGATCACACAATCACGATCACACAATCACGATCACACAATCACCATCACACAATCACGATCACTCAATCACAATCACACAATCACGATCACTCAATCACAATCACACAATCACAAACACACAGTCGCGATCACACGATCACGATCACACGATCACAATCACACAATCACAATCACACAATCACAATCACACAATCACAATCACACAATCACAATCACACAATCACAATCACACAATCACAATCACACAATCACAATCACACAATCACAATCACACAATCACAATCACACAATCACAATCACACAATCACAATCACACAATCACAATCACACAATCACAATCACACAATCACAATCACGATCACACAGTCACGAACACACCATCACGATCACACAATCAAGGTCACACAATGACGATCACACCATCACCATCACACAATCACGACCACACAACCACGATCAAACAATCACGTTCACACAATCACAAACACACAGTCGCGATCACTCGATCACGATCACACAATCACGATCACACAATCACGATCACACAATCACAATCACACAATCACAATATCACAATCACAATATCACAATCAGACAATCACACAATCACACAATCACACAATCACACAATCACGCTCACACTATCACGATCACACAATCACGATCACACAATCACGATCACACAATCACGATCACACAATCACGATCACACAATCACGATCACACAATCACCATCACACAATCACCATCACACAATCACAATCACACAATGAAGGTCACACAATGACGATCACACAATCACCATCACACAATCACGACCACTCAATCACGATCACACAATCACGATCACACAATCACGATCACACAATCACGATCACACAATCACGTTCACACAATCACAAACACAGAGTCGCGATCACACGATCACGATCACACAATCACAATCATACAGTCAACGCCACACAATGACGATCCCACAATCACCATCACACAATCTCGACCACACAATCACGATCACACAATCACGATCACACAATCACGATCACACAATCACGATCACACAATCACAATCACACAATCAAGGTCACACAATGACGATCACACAATCACCATCACACAATCACGATCACACAATCACGATCACACAATCACGATCACACAATCACAAACACACAGTCGCGATCACACGATCACGAACACACAATCACGATCACACAGTCACGATCACACAA
The DNA here is from genome assembly GCF_050947335.1 of Megachile rotundata. NCBI lineage: Eukaryota > Metazoa > Arthropoda > Insecta > Hymenoptera > Megachilidae > Megachile > Megachile rotundata. The sequence goes on from NC_134993.1 coordinate 3,050,478, forward strand.
TCACAATCACACAATCACGATCACACAATCACAATCACAATCACGATCACACAATCACGATCACACAATCACGTTCACACAATCACAAACACACAGTCGCGATCACTCGATCACGATCACACAATCATGATCACACAGTCACGATCACACAATCACAATCACACAATCACAATGTCACAATCGCAATCACACAATCACAATACCACAATCAGACAATCACACAATCACACAATCACACAATCACGATCACACAATCATGATCACACAATCACGATCACACAATCACGATCACACAATCACGATCACACAATCACGATCACACAATCACCATCACACAATCACGATCACTCAATCACAATCACACAATCACGATCACTCAATCACAATCACACAATCACAAACACACAGTCGCGATCACACGATCACGATCACACGATCACGATCACACGATCACGATCACACCATCACGATCACACGATCACCATCACACAATCACGATCACACAATCACAATCACACAATGACGATCACACCATCACCATCACACAATCACGACCACACAATCACGATCACACAATCACGATCACACAATCACGTTCACACAATCACAAACACACAGTCGCGATCACTCGATCACGATCACACAATCATGATCACACAGTCACGATCACACAATCACAATCACACAATCACAATGTCACAATCGCAATCACACAATCACAATAACACAATCAGACAATCACACAATCACACAATCACACAATCACGATCACACAATCATGATCACACAATCACGATCACACAATCACGATCACACAATCACGATCACACAATCACGATCACACAATCACCATCACACAATCACGATCACACAATCACGATCACACAATCACGATCACACAATCACGATCACACAATCACGATCACACAATCACCATCACACAATCACGATCACACAATCACGATCACACAATCACGATCACACAAACACGATCACACAACCACGATCACACAACCACGATCACACAATCACGATCACACAATCACGATCACACAATCACGATCACACAATCACCATCACACAATCACGATCACTCAATCACAATCACACAATCACGATCACTCAATCACAATCACACAATCACAAACACACAGTCGCGATCACACGATCACGATCACACGATCACAATCACACAATCACAATCACAATATCACAATCAGACAATCACACAATCACACAATCACAATCACACAATCACAATCACACAATCACAATCACACAATCACAATCACACAATCACAATCACACAATCACAATCACACAATCACAATCACACAATCACAATCACACAATCACAATCACACAATCACAATCACACAATCACAATCACGATCACACAGTCACGAACACACCATCACGATCACACAATCAAGGTCACACAATGACGATCACACCATCACCATCACACAATCACGACCACACAATCACGATCACACAATCACGTTCACACAATCACAAACACACAGTCGCGATCACTCGATCACGATCACACAATCACGATCACACAATCACGATCACACAATCACAATCACACAATCACAATATCACAATCGCAATCACACAATCACAATATCACAATCAGACAATCACACAATCACACAATCACACAATCACACAATCACACAATCACCCTCACACTATCACGATCACACAATCACGATCACACAATCACGATCACACAATCACGATCACACAATCACGATCACACAATCACGATCACACAATCACGATCACACAATCACCATCGCACAATCACCATCACACAATCACAATCACACAATCAAGGTCACACAATGACGATCACACAATCACCATCACACAATCACGACCACTCAATCACGATCACACAATCACGATCACACAATCACGATCACACAATCACGTTCACACAATCACAAACACAGAGTCGCGATCACACGATCACGATCACACAATCACAATCACACAGTCAACGCCACACAATGACGATCACACAATCACCATCACACAATCTCGACCACACAATCACGATCACACAATCACGATCACACAATCACGATCATACAATCACGATCACACAATCACGATCACACAATCACAATCACACAATCAAGGTCACACAATGACGATCACACAATCACCATCACACAATCACGATCACACAATCACGATCACACAATCACGTTCACACAATCACAAACACACAGTCGCGATCACACGATCACGATCACACAATCACGATCACACAGTCACGATCACACAATCACAATCACACAATCACGATCACACAATCACAATCACAATCACGATCACACAGTCACGATCACACCATCACGATCACACGATCACCATCACACAATCACGATCACACAATCACAATCACACAATGACGATCACACCATCACCATCACACAATCACGACCACACAATCACGATCACACAATCACGATCACACAATCACGTTCACACAATCACAAACACACAGTCGCGATCACTCGATCACGATCACACAATCATGATCACACAGTCACGATCACACAATCACAATCTCACAATCACAATGTCACAATCGCAATCACACAATCACAATAACACAATCAGACAATCACACAATCACACAATCACACAATCACGATCACACAATCATGATCACACAATCACGATCACACAATCACGATCACACAATCACGATCACACAATCACGATCACACAATCACCATCACACAATCACGATCACACAATCACGATCACACAATCACGATCACACAATCACGGTCACACAATCACGATCACACAATCACGATCACACAATCACCATCACACAATCACGATCACACAATCACGATCACACAATCACGATCACACAACCACGATCACAAAACCACGATCACACAATCACGATCACACAATCACGATCACACAATCACAATCACACAATCACAATCACACAATCACGATCACACAATCACAATCACACAATCACAATCACACAATCACAATCACACAATCACAATCACACAATCACAATCACGATCACACAGTCACGAACACACCATCACGATCACACAATCAAGGTCACACAATGACGATCACACCATCACCATCACACAATCACGACCACACAATCACGATCAAACAATCACGTTCACACAATCACAAACACACAGTCGCGATCACTCGATCACGATCACACAATCACGATCACACAATCACGATCACACAATCACAATCACACAATCACAATATCACAATCACAATATCACAATCAGACAATCACACAATCACACAATCACACAATCACACAATCACGCTCACACTATCACGATCACACAATCACGATCACACAATCACGATCACACAATCACGATCACACAATCACGATCACACAATCACCATCACACAATCACCATCACACAATCACAATCACACAATGAAGGTCACACAATGACGATCACACAATCACCATCACACAATCACGACCACTCAATCACGATCACACAATCACGATCACACAATCACGATTACACAATCACGTTCACACAATCACAAACACAGAGTCGCGATCACACGATCACGATCACACAATCACAATCATACAGTCAACGCCACACAATGACGATCACACAATCACCATCACACAATCTCGACCACACAATCACGATCACACAATCACGATCACACAATCACGATCACACAATCACGATCACACAATCACAATCACACAATCAAGGTCACACAATGACGATCACACAATCACCATCACACAATCACGATCACACAATCACGATCACACAATCACGATCACACAATCACAAACACACAGTCGCGATCACACGATCACGATCACACAATCACGATCACACAGTCACGATCACACAATCACAATCACACAATCACGATCACACAATCACAATCACAATCACGATCACACAGTCACGATCACACCATCACGATCACACGATCACCATCACACAATCGCGATCACACAATCACAATCACACAATGACGATCACACCTTCACCATCACACAATCACGACCACACAATCACGATCACACAATCACGATCACACAATCACGTTCACACAATCACAAACACACAGTCGCGATCACTCGATCACGATCACACAATCATGATCACACAATCACGATCACACAATCACGATCACACAATCACGATCACACAATCACGATCACACAATCACCATCACACAATCACGATCACTCAATCACAATCACACAATCACGATCACTCAATCACAATCACACAATCACAAACACACAGTCGCGATCACACGATCACGATCACACGATCACGATCACACGATCACGATCACACCATCACGATCACACGATCACCATCACACAATCACGATCACACAATCACAATCACACAATGACGATCACACCATCACCATCACACAATCACGACCACACAATCACGATCACACAATCACGATCACACAATCACGATCACACAATCACGATCACACAATCACGATCACACAATCACAATCACACAATCAAGGTCACACAATGACGATCACACAATCACCATCACACAATCACGATCACACAATCACGATCACACAATCACGATCACACAATCACAAACACACAGTCGCGATCACACGATCACGAACACACAATCACGATCACACAGTCACGATCACACAATCACAATCACACAATCACGATCACACAATCACAATCACAATCACGATCACACAATCACGATCACACAATCACGTTCACACAATCACAAACACACAGTCGCGATCACTCGATCACGATCACACAATCATGATCACACAGTCACGATCACACAATCACAATCACACAATCACAATGTCACAATCGCAATCACACAATCACAATACCACAATCAGACAATCACACAATCACACAATCACACAATCACGATCACACAATCATGATCACACAATCACGATCACACAATCACGATCACACAATCACGATCACACAATCACGATCACACAATCACCATCACACAATCACGATCACTCAATCACAATCACACAATCACGATCACTCAATCACAATCACACAATCACAAACACACAGTCGCGATCACACGATCACGATCACACGATCACGATCACACGATCACGATCACACCATCACGATCACACGATCACCATCACACAATCACGATCACACAATCACAATCACACAATGACGATCACACCATCACCATCACACAATCACGACCACACAATCACGATCACACAATCACGATCACACAATCACGTTCACACAATCACAAACACACAGTCGCGATCACTCGATCACGATCACACAATCATGATCACACAGTCACGATCACACAATCACAATCACACAATCACAATGTCACAATCGCAATCACACAATCACAATAACACAATCAGACAATCACACAATCACACAATCACACAATCACGATCACACAATCATGATCACACAATCACGATCACACAATCACGATCACACAATCACGATCACACAATCACGATCACACAATCACCATCACACAATCACGATCACACAATCACGATCACACAATCACGATCACACAATCACGATCACACAATCACGATCACACAATCACCATCACACAATCACGATCACACAATCACGATCACACAATCACGATCACACAAACACGATCACACAACCACGATCACACAACCACGATCACACAATCACGATCACACAATCACGATCACACAATCACGATCACACAATCACCATCACACAATCACGATCACTCAATCACGATCACACAATCACGATCACTCAATCACAATCACACAATCACAAACACACAGTCGCGATCACACGATCACGATCACACGATCACAATCACACAATCACAATCACAATATCACAATCAGACAATCACACAATCACACAATCACAATCACACAATCACAATCACACAATCACAATCACACAATCACAATCACACAATCACAATCACACAATCACAATCACACAATCACAATCACACAATCACAATCACACAATCACAATCACACAATCACAATCACGATCACACAGTCACGAACACACCATCACGATCACACAATCAAGGTCACACAATGACGATCACACCATCACCATCACACAATCACGACCACACAATCACGATCACACAATCACGATCACACAATCACCATCACACAATCACGATCACTCAATCACAATCACACAATCACGATCACTCAATCACAATCACACAATCACAAACACACAGTCGCGATCACACGATCACGATCACACAATCATGATCACACAGTCACGATCACACAATCACAATCTCACAATCACAATGTCACAATCGCAATCACACAATCACAATAACACAATCAGACAATCACACAATCACACAATCACACAATCACGATCACACAATCATGATCACACAATCACGATCACACAATCACGATCACACAATCACGATCACACAATCACGATCACACAATCACCATCACACAATCACGATCACACAATCACGATCACACAATCACGATCACACAATCACGATCACACAATCACGATCACACAATCACCATCACACAATCACGATCACACAATCACGATCACACAATCACGATCACACAAACACGATCACACAACCACGATCACACAACCACGATCACACAATCACGATCACACAATCACGATCACACAATCACGATCACACAATCACCATCACACAATCACGATCACTCAATCACAATCACACAATCACGATCACTCAATCACAATCACACAATCACAAACACACAGTCGCGATCACACGATCACGATCACACGATCACAATCACACAATCACAATCACACAATCACAATCACACAATCACAATCACACAATCACAATCACACAATCACAATCACACAATCACAATCACACAATCACAATCACACAATCACAATCACACAATCACAATCACACAATCACAATCACACAATCACAATCACACAATCACAATCACACAATCACAATCACGATCACACAGTCACGAACACACCATCACGATCACACAATCAAGGTCACACAATGACGATCACACCATCACCATCACACAATCACGACCACACAACCACGATCAAACAATCACGTTCACACAATCACAAACACACAGTCGCGATCACTCGATCACGATCACACAATCACGATCACACAATCACGATCACACAATCACAATCACACAATCACAATATCACAATCACAATATCACAATCAGACAATCACACAATCACACAATCACACAATCACACAATCACGCTCACACTATCACGATCACACAATCACGATCACACAATCACGATCACACAATCACGATCACACAATCACGATCACACAATCACGATCACACAATCACCATCACACAATCACCATCACACAATCACAATCACACAATGAAGGTCACACAATGACGATCACACAATCACCATCACACAATCACGACCACTCAATCACGATCACACAATCACGATCACACAATCACGATCACACAATCACGTTCACACAATCACAAACACAGAGTCGCGATCACACGATCACGATCACACAATCACAATCATACAGTCAACGCCACACAATGACGATCCCACAATCACCATCACACAATCTCGACCACACAATCACGATCACACAATCACGATCACACAATCACGATCACACAATCACGATCACACAATCACAATCACACAATCAAGGACACACAATGACGATCACACAATCACCATCACACAATCACGATCACACAATCACGATCACACAATCACGATCACACAATCACAAACACACAGTCGCGATCACACGATCACGAACACACAATCACGATCACACAGTCACGATCACACAATCACAATCACACAATCACGATCACACAATCACAATCACAATCACGATCACACAATCACGATCACACAATCACGTTCACACAATCACAAACACACAGTCGCGATCACTCGATCACGATCACACAATCATGATCACACAGTCACGATCACACAATCACAATCACACAATCACAATGTCACAATCGCAATCACACAATCACAATACCACAATCAGACAATCACACAATCACACAATCACACAATCACGATCACACAATCATGATCACACAATCACGATCACACAATCACGATCACACAATCACGATCACACAATCACGATCACACAATCACCATCACACAATCACGATCACTCAATCACAATCACACAATCACGATCACTCAATCACAATCACACAATCACAAACACACAGTCGCGATCACACGATCACGATCACACGATCACGATCACACGATCACGATCACACCATCACGATCACACGATCACCATCACACAATCACGATCACACAATCACAATCACACAATGACGATCACACCATCACCATCACACAATCACGACCACACAATCACGATCACACAATCACGATCACACAATCACGTTCACACAATCACAAACACACAGTCGCGATCACTCGATCACGATCACACAATCATGATCACACAGTCACGATCACACAATCACAATCACACAATCACAATGTCACAATCGCAATCACACAATCACAATAACACAATCAGACAATCACACAATCACACAATCACACAATCACGATCACACAATCATGATCACACAATCACGATCACACAATCACGATCACACAATCACGATCACACAATCACGATCACACAATCACCATCACACAATCACGATCACACAATCACGATCACACAATCACGATCACACAATCACGACCACACAACCACGATCACACAACCACGATCACACAATCACGATCACACAATCACGATCACACAATCACAATCACACAATCACAATCACACAATCACAATCACACAATCACAATCACACAATCACAATCACACAATCACAATCACACAATCACAATCACACAATCACAATCACACAATCACAATCACACAATCACAATCACACAATCACAATCACACAATCACAATCACGATCACACAGTCACGATCACACAATCACAATCACACAATCAAGGTCACACAATGACGATCACACAATCACCATCACACAATCACGATCACACAATCACGATCACACAATCACGATCACACAATCACAAACACACAGTCGCGATCACACGATCACGATCACACAATCACGTTCACACAATCACTAACACACAGTCGCGATCACTCGATCACGATCACACAATCATGATCACACAGTCACGATCACACAATCACAATCACACAATCACAATGTCACAATCGCAATCACACAATCACAATAACACAATCAGACAATCACACAATCACACAATCACACAATCACGATCACACAATCATGATCACACAATCACGATCACACAATCACGATCACACAATCACGATCACACAATCACCATCACACAATCACGATCACTCAATCACAATCACACAATCACGATCACTCAATCACAATCACACAATCACAAACACACAGTCGCGATCACACGATCACGATCACACGATCACGATCACACGATCACGATCACACAATCACAATCACACAATCAACGCCACACAATGACGATCACACAATCTCGACCACACAATCACGATCACACAATCACGATCACACAATCACGATGACACAATCACGTTCACACAATCACAAACACACAGTCCCGACCACTCGATCACGATCACACAATCACGATCACACAGTCACGATCACACAATCACAATCACACAATCACAATATCACAATCGCAATCACACAATCACAATAACACAATCAGACAATCACACAGTCACACAATCACACAATCACACAATCACACAATCACGATCACACAATCATGATCACACAATCACGATCGCACAATCACGATCACACAATCAAGGTCACACAATGACGATCACACGATCACCATCACACAATCACGATCAGACAATCACAATCACACAATCACGATCACACAATCACGATCACACAATCACAATCACACAATCACAAACACACAGTCGCGATCACACGATCACGATCACACAATCACGATCACACAGTCACGATCACACAATCACAATCACACAATCACGATCACACAATCACAATCACAATCACGATCACACAGTCACGATCACACCATCACGATCACACGATCACCATCACACAATCGCGATCACACAATCACAATCACACAATGACGATCACACCATCACCATCACACAATCACGACCACACAATCACGATCACACAATCACGATCACACAATCACGTTCACACAATCACAAACACACAGTCGCGATCACTCGATCACGATCACACAATCATGATCACACAGTCACGATCACACAATCACAATCACACAATCACAATGTCACAATCGCAATCACACAATCACAATACCACAATCAGACAATCACACAATCACACAATCACACAATCACGATCACACAATCATGATCACACAATCACGATCACACAATCACGATCACACAATCACGATCACACAATCACGATCACACAATCACCATCACACAATCACGATCACTCAATCACAATCACACAATCACGATCACTCAATCACAATCACACAATCACAAACACACAGTCGCGATCACACGATCACGATCACACGATCACGATCACACGATCACGATCACACCATCACGATCACACGATCACCATCACACAATCACGATCACACAATCACAATCACACAATGACGATCACACCATCACCATCACACAATCACGACCACACAATCACGATCACACAATCACGATCACACAATCACGATCACACAATCACGTTCACACAATCACAAACACACAGTCGCGATCACTCGATCACGATCACACAATCACGTTCACACAATCACAAACACAGAGTCGCGATCACACGATCACGATCACACAATCACAATCACACAGTCAACGCCACACAATGACGATCACACAATCACCATCACACAATCTCGACCACACAATCACGATCACACAATCACGATCACACAATCACGATCATACAATCACGATCACACAATCACGATCACACAATAACAATCACACAATCAAGGTCACACAATGACGATCACACAATCACCATCACACAATCACGATCACACAATCACGATCACACAATCACGTTCACACAATCACGAACACACAGTCGCGATCACACGATCACGATCACACAATCACGATCACACAGTCACGATCACACAATCACAATCACACAATCACGATCACACAATCACAATCACAATCACGATCACACAGTCACGATCACACCATCACGATCACACGATCACCATCACACAATCACGATCACACAATCACAATCACACAATGACGATCACACCATCACCATCACACAATCACGACCACACAATCACGATCACACAATCACGATCACACAATCACGTTCACACAATCACAAACACACAGTCGCGATCACTCGATCACGATCACACAATCATGATCACACAGTCACGATCACACAATCACAATCTCACAATCACAATGTCACAATCGCAATCACACAATCACAATAACACAATCAGACAATCACACAATCACACAATCACACAATCACACAATCACGATCACACAATCATGATCACACAATCACGATCACACAATCACGATCACACAATCACGATCACACAATCACGATCACACAATCACCATCACACAATCACGATCACACAATCACGATCACACAATCACGATCACACAATCACGATCACACAATCACGATCACACAATCACCATCACACAATCACGATCACACAATCACGATCACACAATCACGATCACACAATCACGATCACACAACCACGATCACACAACCACGATCACACAATCACGATCACACAATCACAATCACACAATCACAATCACACAATCACAATCACACAATCACAATCACACAATCACAATCACACAATCACAATCACACAATCACAATCACACAATCACAATCACACAATCACAATCACACAATCACAATCACACAATCACAATCACACAATCACAATCACACAATCACAATCACACAATCACAATCACGATCACACAGTCACGAACACACCATCACGATCACACAATCAAGGTCACACAATGACGATCACACCATCACCATCACACAATCACGACCACACAATCACGATCAAACAATCACGTTCACACAATCACGTTCACACAATCACAAACACACAGTCGCGATCACTCGATCACGATCACACAATCATGATCACACAGTCACGATCACACAATCACAATCACACAATCACAATGTCACAATCGCAATCACACAATCACAATACCACAATCAGACAATCACACAATCACACAATCACACAATCACCATCACACAATCACGACCACACAATCACGATCACACAATCACGATCACACGATCACGATCACACGATCACGATCACACGATCACGATCACACAATCACAATCACACAATCAAGGTCACACAATGACGATCACACCATCACCATCACACAATCACGACCACACAATCACGTTCACACAATCACAAACACACAGTCGCGATCACTCGATCACGATCACACAATCATGATCACACAGTCACGATCACACAATCACAATCACACAATCACAATGTCACAATCGCAATCACACAATCACAATACCACAATCAGACAATCACACAATCACACAATCACACAATCACGATCACACAATCATGATCACACAATCACGATCACACAATCACGATCACACAATCACGATCACACAATCACGATCACACAATCACCATCACACAATCACGATCACTCAATCACAATCACACAATCACGATCACTCAATCACAACCACACAATCACAAACACACAGTCGCGATCACACGATCACGATCACACGATCACGATCACACGATCACGATCACACCATCACGATCACACGATCACCATCACACAATCACGATCACACAATCACAATCACACAATGACGATCACACCATCACCATCACACAATCACGACCACACAATCACGATCACACAATCGCGATCACACAATCACGTTCACACAATCACAAACACACAGTCGCGATCACTCGATCACGATCACACAATCATGATCACACAGTCACGATCACACAATCACAATCACACAATCACAATGTCACAATCGCAATCACACAATCACAATAACACAATCAGACAATCACACAATCACACAATCACACAATCACGATCACACAATCATGATCACACAATCACGATCACACAATCACGATCACACAATCACGATCACACAATCACGATCACACAATCACCATCACACAATCACGATCACACAATCACGATCACACAATCACGATCACACAATCACGACCACACAACCACGATCACACAACCACGATCACACAATCACGATCACACAATCACGATCACACAATCACGATCACACAATCACCATCACACAATCACCATCACACAATCACAATGACACAATGAAGGTCACACAATGACGATCACACAATCACCATCACACAATCACGACCACTCAATCACGATCACACAATCACGATCACACAATCACGATCACACAATCACGTTCACACAATCACAAACACAGAGTCGCGATCACACGATCATGATCACACAATCACAATCACACAGTCAACGCCACACAATGACGATCACACAATCACCATCACACAATCTCGACCACATAATCACGATCACACAATCACGATCACACAATCACGATCACACAATCACGATCACACAATCACGATCACACAATCACAATCACACAATCAAGGTCACACAATGACGATCACACAATCACCATCACACAATCACGATCACACAATCACGATCACACAATCACGATCACACAATCACAAACACACAGTCGCGATCACACGATCACGATCACACAATCACGTTCACACAATCACTAACACACAGTCGCGATCACTCGATCACGATCACACAATCATGATCACACAGTCACGATCACACAATCACAATCACACAATCACAATGTCACAATCGCAATCACACAATCACAATAACACAATCAGACAATCACACAATCACACAATCACACAATCACGATCACACAATCATGATCACACAATCACGATCACACAATCACGATCACACAATCACGATCACACAATCACCATCACACAATCACGATCACTCAATCACAATCACACAATCACGATCACTCAATCACAATCACACAATCACAAACACACAGTCGCGATCACACGATCACGATCACACGATCACGATCACACGATCACGATCACACAATCACAATCACACAATCAACGCCACACAATGACGATCACACAATCACCATCACACAATCTCGACCACACAATCACGATCACACAATCACGATCACACAATCACGATCACACAATCACGTTCACACAATCACAAACACACAGTCCCGACCACTCGATCACGATCACACAATCACGATCACACAGTCACGATCACACAATCACAATCACACAATCACAATATCACAATCGCAATCACACAATCACAATAACACAATCAGACAATCACACAATCACACAATCACACAATCACACAATCACACAATCACGATCACACAATCATGATCACACAATCACGATCACACAATCACGATCACACAATCAAGGTCACACAATGACGATCACACAATCACCATCACACAATCACGATGAGACAATCACAATCACACAATCACGATCACACAATCACGATCACACAATCACAATCACACAATCACAAACACACAGTCGCGATCACTCGATCACGATCACACAATCACAATCACACAATCAAGGTCACACAATGACGATCACACCATCACCATCACACAATCACGACCACACAATCACGATCACACAATCACAATCACACAATCACAATATCACAATCGCAATCACACAATCACAATATCACAATCAGACAATCACACAATCACACAATCACACAATCACACAATCACGATCACACTATCACGATCACACAATCACGATCACACAATCACGATCACACAATCACGATCACACTATCACGATCACACTATCACGATCACACAATCACAGTCACACAATCACAATCACACAATCACAATCACAATCACGATCACACAGTCATGATCACACCATCACGATCACACGATCACGATCACACAATCACAATCACACAATCGTTATCACACAATCACGACCACACAATCACCATCCCACAATCACCATCACACAATCACCATCACACAATCACGATCACACAATCACGATCACACAATCACGTTCACACAATCGCAAACACACAGTCGCGATCACACTATCACGATCACACAATCACAGTCACACAATCACAATCACACAATCACAATCACAATCACGATCACACAGTCACGAACACACCATCACGATCACACAATCAAGGTCACACAATGACGATCACACAATCACCATCACAAAACCACGATCACTCAATCACAATCACACAATCACAAACACACAGTCGCGATCACACGATCACGATCACACGATCACGATCACACGATCACGATCACACAATCACAGTCACACAATCACAATCACACAATCACAATCACAATCACCATCACACAGTCACGATCACACAATCACGATCACACGATCACGATCACACAATCACAATCACACAATCGTTATCACACAATCACCATCACACAATCAAGGCCACACAATGACGATCACACAATCACCATCACACAATCACAATCACACAATCACAATCACACAATCACAATCACACAATCACAATCACACAATCACACTGTCACAATCCCACAATCACGATCACATAATCACGATCACACAGTCACGATCACACGATCACGATCACACAATAACAATCACACAATCACAATCACACAATCACGAGCACACAATCACGATCACACAATCACGATCACACAATCACGATCACACAATCACGATCACACAATCACGATCACACAATCACGATCACACAATCACGATCACACAATCACGATCACACAATCACGATCACACAATCACGATCACACAATCACGATCACACAATCACGATCACACAATCACGATCACACAATCACGATCACACAATCACGATCACACAATCACGATCACACAATCACGATCACACAATCACGATCACACAACCACGATCACACAATCACGATCACACAATCACGATCACACAATCACAATCACGCAATCACAATCGCACAATCGCAATCACACAATCACAATCATACAATCACAATCACACAATCACAATTACACAATCACAATCACACAATCACAATCCCACAATCACAATCCCACAATCACAATCGCACAATCACGCAGTCACAATCCCACAATCACGATCACACAATCCCGATCACACAATCACAATCACACAATCACAATCACACAATCACACTATCACAATCCCACAAACACGATCACACAATCACGATCACACAGTCACGATCACACGATCACGATCACACAAAAACAATGACACAATCACAATCACACAATCACGAGCACACAATCACGATCACACCATCACCATCACACAATCACGATCACACAATCACGATCACACAAACACGTTCACACAATCACAAACACACAGTCGCGATCACTCGATCACGATCACACGATCACGATCACACAATCACAATCACACAATCAAGGTCACACAATGATGATCACACCATCACCATCACACAATCACGACCACACAGTCACGATCACACAATCACAATCATACAATCACAATCACACAATCACATTAACACAATCAGACAATCACACAGTCACACAATCACGATCACACAATCACGATCACACAATCACGATCACACAATCACGATCACACAATCACGATCACACAATCACAATCACACAATCACAATCACACAATCAAAATCACACAATCACAATCACACAATCAAGGTCACACAATGACGATCACACAATCACCATCACACAATCTCGACCACACAATCACGATCACACAATCACGATCACACAATCACGTTCACACAATCACAAACACACAGTCGCGATCACTCGATCACGAACACACAATCACGATCACACAATCACGATCACTCAATCACAATCACACAATCACAAACACACAGTCGCGATCACACGATCACGATCACACGATCACGATCACACGATCACGATCACACGATCACGATCACACGATCACGATCACACGATCACGATCACACGATCACGATCACACAATCACAATCACACAATCAAGGTCACACAATGACGATCACACCATCACCATCACACAATCACGACCACACAATCACGATCACACAATCACGATCACACAATCACGTTCACACAATCACGTTCACACAATCACAAACACAGAGTCGCGATCACACGATCACGATCACACAACCACGATCACACAGTCACGATCACACAATCACGATCACACAGTCACGATCACACAATCAGAGTCACACAATCACAATCACACAACCACAATCACACAATCACACAGTCACAATCCCACAATCACGACCACACAGTCACGATCACACAATCACAATCATACAATCACAATCACACAATCACATTAACACAATCAGATAATCACACAGTCACACAATCACGATCACACAATCACGATCACACAATCACGATCACACAATCACGATCACACAATCACGATCACACAATCACAATCACACAATCACAATCACACAATCACAATCACACAATCAAAATCACACAATCACAATCACACAATCAAGGTCACACAATGACGATCACACAATCACGATCACACAATCACAATCACACAATCACAATCACACAATCAACGCCACACAATGACGATCACACAATCACCATCACACAATCTCGACCACACAATCACGATCACACAATCACGATCACACAATCACGTTCACACAATCAACGCCACACAATGACGATCACACAATCACCATCACACAATCTCGACCACACAATCACGATCACACAATCACGATCACACAATCACGTTCACACAATCACAAACACACAGTCCCGATCACTCGATCACGATCACACAATCACGATCACACAATCACGATCACACAATCACAATCACACAATCACAATCACACAGTCAAAATCACACAATCACAATCACACAATCGAGGTCACACAATGACGATCACACAATCACGATCACTCAATCACAATCACAATCACACAATCACAAACACAAAGTCGCGATCACACGATCACGATCACACGATCACGATCACACGATCACGATCACACAATCACAATCACACAATCAAGGCCACACAATGACGATCACACAATCACCATCACACAATCTCGACCACACAATCACGATCACACAATCACTATCACACAATCACGTTCACACAATAACAAACACACAGTCGCGATCACTCGATCACGATCACACAATCACGATCACACAGTCACGATCACACAATCACAATCACACAATCACGATCACACAATCACGATCACATAATCACGATCACACAATCACGATCACACAATCACGATCACACAATCACCATCACACAATCACGATCACACAATCACGATCACACAATCACGATCACACAATCACGATCACACAATCACGATCACACAATCACGATCACACAATCACGATCACACAATCACGATCACACAATCACGATCACACAATCACGATCACACAATCACGATCACACAATCACGATCACACAATCACGATCACACAATCACGATCACACAATCACGATCACACAATCACGATCACACAATCACGATCACACAATCACGATCACACAATCACAATCACACAATCACAATCACACAACCACAATCACAATCACGACCACACAGTCACGAACACACCATCACGATCACACAATCAAGGTCACACAATGACGATCACACAATCACCATCACACAATCACGATCAGACAATCACAATCACACAATCACGATCACACAATCACGATCACACAATCACGATCACACAATCACAATCACACAATCACAAACACACAGTCGCCATCACACGATCACGATCACACGACCACGATCACACAATCACAATCACCCAATCAAGGTCACACAATGACGATCACACCATCACCTTCACACAATCACGACCACACAATCACGATCACACAATCACGATCACACAATCACGTTCACACAATCACAAACACACAGTCGCGATCACTCGATCACGATCACACGATCACGATCACACAATCACAATCACACAATCAAGGTCACACAATGACGATCACACCATCACCATCACACAATCACGACCACATAATCACGATCACACAATCACAATCACACAATCACAATATCACAATCGCAATCACACAATCACAATATCACAATCAGACAATCACACAATCACACAATCACACAATCACGATCACACTATCACGATCACACAATCACGATCACACAATCACGATCACACAATCACGATCACACAATCACGATCACACAATCACGATCACACAATCACGATCACACAATCACGATCACACAATCACGATCACACAATCACGATCACACAATCACAATCACACAATCACAATCACACAATCAAAATCACACAATCACAATCACACAATCAATGTGACACAATGACGATCACACAATCACCATCACACAATCTCGACCACACAATCACGATCACACAATCACGATCACACAATCACGTTCACACAATCACAAACACACAGTCGCGATCACTCGATCACGATCACACAATCACGATCACACAATCACGATCACTCAATCACAATCACACAATCACAAACACACAGTCGCGATCACACGATCACGATCACACGATCACGATCACACAATCACAATCACACAATCAAGGCACACAATGACGATCACACCATCACCATCACACAATCACGACCACACAATCACGATCACACAATCACGATCACACAATCACGATCACACAATCACGATCACACAATCACGACCACACAATCACGATCACACAATCACCATCACACAATCACAATCACACAATCAAGGTCACACAATGACGATCACACAATCACGATCACACGATCACAATCACACAATCACAAACACACAGTCGCGATCACACGATCACGATCACACGATCACGATCACACGATCGCGATCACACGATCACGATCACACGATCACGATCACACAATCACAATCACACAATCAAGGTCACACAATGACGATCACACCATCACCATCACACAATCACGACCACACAATCACGATCACACAATCACGATCACACAATCACGATCACACAATCACAAACACACAGTCGCGATCACACGATCACGATCACACAATCACGATCACACAGTCACGATCACACAATCACAATCACACAATAACGATCACACAATCACAATCACAATCACGATCACACAGTCACGATCACACCATCACGATCACACGATCACCATCACACAATCACGATCACACAATCACAATCACACAATGACGATCACACCATCACCATCACACAATCACGACCACACAATCACGATCCCACAATCACGTTCACACAATCACGAACACACAGTCACGATCACTCGATCACGATCACACAATCACGATCACACAGTCACGATCACACAATCACAATCACACAATCACAATGTCACAATCGCAATCACACAATCACAATAACACAATCAGACAATCACACAATCACACAATCACACAATCACGATCACACAATCATGATCACACAATCACGATCACACAATCACGATCACACAATCACGATCACACAATCACCATCACACAATCACAATCACACAATCAAGGTCACACAATGACGATCACACAATCACAATCCCACAATCGCGATCACACGATCACGATCACACAATCACGATCACACAATCACGATCACACAATCACGATCACAAAATCACTATCACACAATCACGATCACACAATCACGATCACACAATCACGATCACACAAACACGATCACACGATCACAATCACACAATCACAAACACACAGTCGCGATCACTAGATCACGATCACACGATCACGATCACACAATCACAATCACACAATCACAGTCACACAATCACAATCACACAATCACAATCACAATCACGATCACAGAGTCACGAACACACCATCACGATCACACAATCAAGGTCACACAATGACGATCACACAATCACCATCACAAAACCACGATCACACAATAACAATCACACAATCACAATCACACAATCACGAGCACACAATCACGATCACACAATCACCATCATACAATCACGATCACACAATCACGATCACACAATCACAATCACACAATCACGATCACACAATCACGATCACACAACCACGACCACACAATCACGATCACACAATCACGATCATACAATCACGTTCACACAATCGCAAACACACAGTCGCGATCACACTATCACGATCACACAATCACAGTCACACAATCACAATCACACAATCACAATCACAATCACGATCACACAGTCACGAACACACTATCACGATCACACAATCAAGGTCACACAATGACGATCACACAATCACCATCACACAATCACGATCACTCAATCACAATCACACAATCACAAACACACAGTCGCGATCACACGATCACGATCACACGATCACGATCACACGATCACGATCACACAATCACAATCACACAATCAACGCCACACAATGACGATCACACAATCAACATCACACAATCTCGACCACACAATCACGATCACACAATCACGATCACACAATCACGTTCACACAATCACAAACACACAGTCCCGACCACTCGATCACGATCACACAATCACGATCACACAGTCACGATCACACAATCACAATCACACAATCACAATATCACAATCGCAATCACACAATCACAATAACACAATCAGACAATCACACAATCACACAATCACACAATCACGATCACACAATCATGATCACACAATGACGATCACACAATCACGATCACACAATCACGATCACACAATCACGATCACACAATCACGATCACACAATCACCATCACACAATCACAATCACACAATCAAGGCCACACAATGACGATCACACAATCACCATCACACAATCACGACCACACAATCACGATCACACAATCACGATCACACAATCACGTTCACACAATCACAAACACACAGTCGCGATCACTCCATCACGATCACACGATCACGATCACACAATCACAATCACACAATCAAGGTCACACAATGACGATCACACCATCACCATCACACAATCACGACCACACAATCACGATCACACAATCACAATCACACAATCACAATATCACAATCGCAATCACACAATCACAATATCACAATCAGACAATCACACAATCACACAATCACACAATCACGATCACACTATCACGATCACACAATCACGATCACACAATCACGTTCACACAATCACAAACACACAGTCGCGATCACTCGATCACGATCACACGATCACGATCACACAATCACAATCACACAATCAAGGTCACACAATGATGATCACACCATCACCATCACACAATCACGACCACACAATCACGATCACACAATCACAATCACACAATCACAATATCACAATCGCAATCACACAATCACAATATCACAATCAGACAATCACACAATCACACAATCACACAATCACGATCACACTATCACGATCACACAATCACAATCACACAATCACGATCACACAATCACGATCACACAATCACGATCACACAATCACGATCACACAATCACCATCACACAATCACCATCACACAATCACAATCACACAATCAAGGTCACACAATGACGATCACACAATCACCATCACACAATCACGACCACTCAATCACGATCACACAACCACGATCACACAATCACGATCACACAATCACGTTCACACAATCACAAACACAGAGTCGCGATCACACGATCACGATCACACAACCACGATCACACAGTCACGATCACACAATCACGATCACACAGTCACGATCACACAATCAGAGTCACACAATCACGATCACACAATCACGATCACACAATCACGATCACACAATCACGATCACACAATCACGATCACACAATCACAATCACACAATCACAATCACACAATCACAATCACACAATCAAAATCACACAATCACAATCACACAATCAAGGTCACACAATGACGATCACACAATCACCATCACACAATCTCGACCACACAATCACGATCACACAATCACGATCACACAATCACGATCACACAATCACGTTCACACAATCACAAACACACAGTCGCGATCACTCGATCACGAACACACAATCACGATCACACAATCACGATCACTCAATCACAATCACACAATCACAAACACACAGTCGCGATCACACGATCACGATCACACGATCACGATCACACGATCACGATCACACGATCACGATCACACAATCACAATCACACAATCAAGGTCACACAATGAAGATCACACCATCACCATCACACAATCACGACCACACAATCACGATCACACAATCACGATCACACAATCACGTTCACACAATCACGTTCACACAATCACAAACACAGAGTCGCGATCACACGATCACGATCACACAACCACGATCACACAGTCACGATCACACAATCACGATCACACAGTCACGATCACACAATCAGAGTCACACAATCACAATCACACGACCACAATCACACAATCACACAGTCACAATCCCACAATCACGACCACACAGTCACGATCACACAATCACAATCATACAATCACAATCACACAATCACATTAACACAATCAGACAATCACACAGTCACACAATCACGATCACACAATCACGGTCACACAATCACGATCACACAATCACGATCACACAATCACGATCACACAATCACAATCACACAATCACAATCACACAATCACAATCACACAATCAAAATCACACAATCACAATCACACAATCAAGGTCACACAATGACGATCACACAATCACCATCACACAATCTCGACCACACAATCACGATCACACAATCACGATCACACAATCACGTTCACACAATCACAAACACACAGTCGCGATCACTCGATCACGAACACACAATCACGATCACACAGTCACTATCACACAATCACAATCACACAATCACAATATCACAATCGCAATCACACAATCACAATAACACAATCAGACAATCACACAATCACACAATCACACAATCACGATCACACAATCATGATCACACAATCACGATCACACAATCACGATCACACAATCACGATCACACAATCACGATCACACAATCACCATCACACAATCACAATCACACAATCAAGGTCACACAATGACGATCACACAATCACCATCACACAATCACGATCACACAATCACGATCACACAATCACGATCACACAATCGCAAACACACAGTCGCGATCACACGATCACGACCACACAATCACGATCACACAATCACGTTCACACAATCACAAACACACAGTCGCGATCACTCGATCACGATCACACAATCACGATCACACAGTCACGATCACACAATCACAATCACACAATCACAATGCCACAATCGCAATCACACAATCACAATAACACAATCAGACAATCACACAATCACACAATCACGATCACACAATCATGATCACACAATCACGATCACACAATCACGATCACACAATCACGAACACACAATCACCATCACACAATCACAATCACACAATCAAGGTCACACAATGACGATCACACAATCACCAGCATACAATCACGACCAGACAATCACGATCACACAATCACGTTCACACAATCACAAACACACAGTCGGGATCACACAAGCACAATCCCACAATCACGATCACACAATGACGATCACACAATCACCATCATACAATCACGACCACACAATCACGATCACACAACCACGATCACACAATCACGATCACACAATCACGTTCACACAATCACAAACCCACAATCGCGATCACACAATCACAATCACACAATCACAATATCACAATCGCAATCACACAATCACAATATCACAATCAGACAATCACACAATCACACAATCACACAATCACGATCACACTATCACGATCACACAATCACGATCACACAATCACGATCACACAATCACGATCACACAATCACGATCACACAATCACCATCACACAATCACCATCACACAATCACAATCACACAATCAAGGTCACACAATGACGATCACACAATCACCATCACACAATCACGACCACTCAATCACGATCACACAACCACGATCACACAATCACGATCACACAATCACGTTCACACAATCACAAACACAGAGTCGCGATCACACGATCACGATCACACAACCACGATCACACAGTCACGATCACACAATCACGATCACACAGTCACGATCACACAATCAGAGTCACACAATCACAATCACACAACCACAATCACACAATCACACAGTCACAATCCCACAATCACGACCACACAGTCACGATCACACAATCACAATCATACAATCACAATCACACAATCACATTAACACAATCAGACAATCACACAGTCACACAATCACGATCACACAATCACGATCACACAATCACGATCACACAATCACGATCACACAATCACGATCACACAATCACAATCACACAGTCACAATCACACAATCACAATCACACAATCAAAATCACACAATCACAATCACACAATCAAGGTCACACAATGACGATCACACAATCACCATCACACAATCTCGACCACACAATCACGATCACACAATCACGATCACACAATCACGTTCACACAATCACAAACACACAGTCGCGATCACTCGATCACGAACACACAATCACGATCACACAATCACGATCACTCAATCACAATCACACAATCACAAACACACAGTCGCGATCACACGATCACGATCACACGATCACGATCACACGATCACGATCACACGATCACGATCACACAATCACAATCACACAATCAAGGTCACACAATGACGATCACACCATCACCATCACACAATCACGACCACACAATCACGATCACACAATCACGATCACACAATCACGTTCACACAATCACGTTCACACAATCACAAACACAGAGTCGCGATCACACGATCACGATCACACAACCACGATCACACAGTCACGATCACACAATCACGATCACACAGTCACGATCACACAATCAGAGTCACACAATCACAATCACACGACCACAATCACACAATCACACAGTCACAATCCCACAATCACGACCACACAGTCACGATCACACAATCACAATCATACAATCACAATCACACAATCACATTAACACAATCAGACAATCACACAGTCACACAATCACGATCACACAATCACGGTCACACAATCACGATCACACAATCACAATCACACAATCACAATCACACAATCACCATCACACAATCTCGACCACACAATCACGATCACACAATCACGATCACACAATCACGTTCACACAATCACAAACACACAGTCGCGATCACTCGATCACGAACACACAATCACGATCACACAATCACGATCACTCAATCACAATCACACAATCACAAACACACAGTCGCGATCACACGATCACGATCACACGATCACGATCACACGATCACGATCACACGATCACGATCACACAATCACAATCACACAATCAAGGTCACACAATGACGATCACACCATCACCATCACACAATCACGACCACACAATCACGATCACACAATCACGATCACACAATCACGTTCACACAATCACAAACACACAGTCGCGATCACTCGATCACGATCACACAATCACGATCACACAGTCACTATCACACAATCACAATCACACAATCACAATATCACAATCGCAATCACACAATCACAATAACACAATCAGACAATCACACAATCACACAATCACACAATCACGATCACACAATCATGATCACACAATCACGATCACACAATCACGATCACACAATCACGATCACACAATCACCATCACACAATCACAATCACACAATCAAGGTCACACAATGACGATCACACAATCACCATCACACAATCACGATCACACAATCACGATCACACAATCACGATCACACAATCGCAAACACACAGTCGCGATCACACGATCACGACCACACAATCACGATCACACAATCACGTTCACACAATCACAAACACACAGTCGCGACCACTCGATCACGATCCCACAATCACGATCACACAGTCACGATCACACAATCACAATCACACAATCACAATGTCACAATCGCAATCACACAATCACAATAACACAATCAGACAATCACACAATCACACAATCACGATCACACAATCATGATCACACAATCACGATCACACAATCACGATCACACAATCACGAACACACAATCACCATCACACAATCACAATCACACAATCAAGGTCACACAATGACGATCACACAATCACCAGCATACAATCACGACCAGACAATCACGATCACACAATCACGTTCACACAATCACAAACACACAGTCGGGATCACACAAGCACAATCCCACAATCACGATCACACAATGACGATCACACAATCACCATCATACAATCACGACCACACAATCACGATCACACAACCACGATCACACAATCACGATCACACAATCACGTTCACACAATCACAAACCCACAATCGCGATCACACAATCACAATCACACAATCACAATATCACAATCGCAATCACACAATCACAATATCACAATCAGACAATCACACAATCACACAATCACACAATCACGATCACACTATCACGATCACACAATCACGATCACACAATCACGATCACACAATCACGATCACACAATCACGATCACACAATCACGATCACACAATCACCATCACACAATCACCATCACACAATCACAATCACACAATCAAGGTCACACAATGACGATCACACAATCACCATCACACAATCACGACCACTCAATCACGATCACACAACCACGATCACACAATCACGATCACACAATCACGTTCACACAATCACAAACACAGAGTCGCGATCACACGATCACGATCACACAACCACGATCACACAGTCACGATCACACAATCACGATCACACAGTCACGATCACACAATCAGAGTCACACAATCACAATCACACAACCACAATCACACAATCACACAGTCACAATCCCACAATCACGACCACACAGTCACGATCACACAATCACAATCATACAATCACAATCACACAATCACATTAACACAATCAGACAATCACACAGTCACACAATCACGATCACACAATCACGATCACACAATCACGATCACACAATCACGATCACACAATCACGATCACACAATCACGATCACACAATCACAATCACACAATCACAATCACACAATCACAATCACACAATCAAAATCACACAATCACAATCACACAATCAAGGTCACACAATGACGATCACACAATCACCATCACACAATCTCGACCACACAATCACGATCACACAATCACGATCACACAATCACGTTCACACAATCACAAACACACAGTCGCGATCACTCGATCACGAACACACAATCACGATCACACAATCACGATCACTCAATCACAATCACACAATCACAAACACACAGTCGCGATCACACGATCACGATCACACGATCACGATCACACGATCACGATCACACGATCACGATCACACGATCACGATCACACAATCACAATCACACAATCAAGGTCACACAATGACGATCACACCATCACCATCACACAATCACGACCACACAATCACGATCACACAATCACGATCACACAATCACGTTCACACAATCACGTTCACACAATCACAAACACAGAGTCGCGATCACACGATCACGATCACACAACCACGATCACACAGTCACGATCACACAATCACGATCACACAGTCACGATCACACAATCAGAGTCACACAATCACAATCACACGACCACAATCACACAATCACACAGTCACAATCCCACAATCACGACCACACAGTCACGATCACACAATCACAATCATACAATCACAATCACACAATCACATTAACACAATCAGACAATCACACAGTCACACAATCACGATCACACAATCACGATCACACAATCACGATCACACAATCACGATCACACAATCACGATCACACAATCACGATCACACAATCACAATCACACAATCACAATCACACAATCACAATCACACAATCAAAATCACACAATCACAATCACACAATCAAGGTCACACAATGACGATCACACAATCACCATCACACAATCTCGACCACACAATCACGATCACACAATCACGATCACACAATCACGTTCACACAATCACAAACACACAGTCGCGATCACTCGATCACGAACACACAATCACGATCACACAATCACGATCACTCAATCACAATCACACAATCACAAACACACAGTCGCGATCACACGATCACGATCACACGATCACGATCACACGATCACGATCACACAATCACAATCACACAATCAAGGTCACACAATGACGATCACACCATCACCATCACACAATCACGACCACACAATCACGATCACACAATCACGATCACACAATCACGTTCACACAATCACAAACACACAGTCGCGATCACTCGATCACGATCACACAATCACGATCACACAGTCACTATCACACAATCACAATCACACAATCACAATATCACAATCGCAATCACACAATCACAATAACACAATCAGACAATCACACAATCACACAATCACACAATCACGATCACACAATCATGATCACACAATCACGATCACACAATCACGATCACACAATCACGATCACACAATCACGATCACACAATCACCATCACACAATCACAATCACACAATCAAGGTCACACAATGACGATCACACAATCACCATCACACAATCACGATCACACAATCACGATCACACAATCACGATCACACAATCGCAAACACACAGTCGCGATCACACGATCACGATCACACAATCACGATCACACAGTCGCGATCACACAATCACAATCACACAATCACGATCACACAATCACAATCACAATCACGATCACACAGTCACGATCACACCATCACGATCACACGATCACCATCACACAATCACGATCACACAATCACAATCACACAATGACGATCACACCATCACCATCACACAATCACGACCACACAATCACGATCACACAATCACGTTCACACAATCACGATCACACAATCACAATCACACAATCAAGGTCACACAATGACGATCACACAATCACCATCACACAATCACGATCACACAATCACGATCACACAATCACGATCACACAATCACAAACACACAGTCGCGATCACACGATCACGATCACACAATCACGTTCACACAATCACGTTCACACAATCACTAACACACAGTCGCGATCACTCGATCACGATCACACAATCATGATCACACAGTCACGATCACACAATCACAATCACACAATCACAATGTCACAATCGCAATCACACAATCACAATAACACAATCAGACAATCACACAATCACACAATCACACAATCACGATCACACAATCATGATCACACAATCACGATCACACAATCACGATCACACAATCACGATCACACAATCACCATCACACAATCACGATCACTCAATCACAATCACACAATCACGATCACTCAATCACAATCACACAATCACAAACACACAGTCGCGATCACACGATCACGATCACACGATCACGATCACACGATCACGATCACACAATCACAATCACACAATCAACGCCACACAATGACGATCACACAATCACCATCACACAATCTCGACCACACAATCACGATCACACAATCACGATCACACAATCACGATCACACAATCACGTTCACACAATCACAAACACACAGTCCCGACCACTCGATCACGATCACACAATCACGATCACACAGTCACGATCACACAATCACAATCACACAATCACAATATCACAATCGCAATCGCACAATCACAATAACACAATCAGACAATCACACAATCACACAATCACACAATCACACAATCACACAATCACGATCACACAATCATGATCACACAATCACGATCACACAATCACGATCACACAATCAAGGTCACACAATGACGATCACACAATCACCATCACACAATCACGATGAGACAATCACAATCACACAATCACGATCACACAATCACGATCACACAATCACAATCACACAATCACAAACACACAGTCGCGATCACTCGATCACGATCACACAATCACAATCACACAATCAAGGTCACACAATGACGATCACACCATCACCATCACACAATCACGACCACACAATCACGATCACACAATCACAATCACACAATCACAATATCACAATCGCAATCACACAATCACAATATCACAATCAGACAATCACACAATCACACAATCACACAATCACACAATCACGATCACACTATCACGATCACACAATCACGATCACACAATCACGATCACACAATCACGATCACACTATCACGATCACACTATCACGATCACACAATCACAGTCACACAATCACAATCACACAATCACAATCACAATCACGATCACACAGTCATGATCACACCATCACGATCACACGATCACGATCACACAATCACAATCACACAATCGTTATCACACAATCACGACCACACAATCACCATCCCACAATCACCATCACACAATCACCATCACACAATCACGATCACACAATCACGATCACACAATCACGTTCACACAATCGCAAACACACAGTCGCGATCACACTATCACGATCACACAATCACAGTCACACAATCACAATCACACAATCACAATCACAATCACGATCACACAGTCACGAACACACCATCACGATCACACAATCAAGGTCACACAATGACGATCACACAATCACCATCACAAAACCACGATCACTCAATCACAATCACACAATCACAAACACACAGTCGCGATCACACGATCACGATCACACGATCACGATCACACGATCACGATCACACAATCACAGTCACACAATCACAATCACACAATCACAATCACAATCACCATCACACAGTCACGATCACACAATCACGATCACACGATCACGATCACACAATCACAATCACACAATCGTTATCACACAATCACCATCACACAATCAAGGCCACACAATGACGATCACACAATCACCATCACACAATCACAATCACACAATCACAATCACACAATCACAATCACACAATCACACTGTCACAATCCCACAATCACGATCACATAATCACGATCACACAGTCACGATCACACGATCACGATCACACAATAACAATCACACAATCACAATCACACAATCACGAGCACACAATCACGATCACACAATCACGATCACACAATCACGATCACACAATCACGATCACACAATCACGATCACACAATCACGATCACACAATCACGATCACACAATCACGATCACACAATCACGATCACACAATCACGATCACACAATCACGATCACACAATCACGATCACACAATCACGATCACACAATCACGATCACACAATCACGATCACACAACCACGATCACACAATCACGATCACACAATCACGATCACACAATCACAATCACGCAATCACAATCGCACAATCGCAATCACACAATCACAATCATACAATCACAATCACACAATCACAATTACACAATCACAATCACACAATCACAATCCCACAATCACAATCCCACAATCACAATCGCACAATCACGCAGTCACAATCCCACAATCACGATCACACAATCCCGATCACACAATCACAATCACACAATCACAATCACACAATCACACTATCACAATCCCACAAACACGATCACACAATCACGATCACACAGTCACGATCACACGATCACGATCACACAAAAACAATGACACAATCACAATCACACAATCACGAGCACACAATCACGATCACACCATCACCATCACACAATCACGATCACACAATCACGATCACACAAACACGTTCACACAATCACAAACACACAGTCGCGATCACTCGATCACGATCACACGATCACGATCACACAATCACAATCACACAATCAAGGTCACACAATGATGATCACACCATCACCATCACACAATCACGACCACACAGTCACGATCACACAATCACAATCATACAATCACAATCACACAATCACATTAACACAATCAGACAATCACACAGTCACACAATCACGATCACACAATCACGATCACACAATCACGATCACACAATCACGATCACACAATCACGATCACACAATCACAATCACACAATCACAATCACACAATCAAAATCACACAATCACAATCACACAATCAAGGTCACACAATGACGATCACACAATCACCATCACACAATCTCGACCACACAATCACGATCACACAATCACGATCACACAATCACGTTCACACAATCACAAACACACAGTCGCGATCACTCGATCACGAACACACAATCACGATCACACAATCACGATCACTCAATCACAATCACACAATCACAAACACACAGTCGCGATCACACGATCACGATCACACGATCACGATCACACGATCACGATCACACGATCACGATCACACGATCACGATCACACGATCACGATCACACGATCACGATCACACAATCACAATCACACAATCAAGGTCACACAATGACGATCACACCATCACCATCACACAATCACGACCACACAATCACGATCACACAATCACGATCACACAATCACGTTCACACAATCACGTTCACACAATCACAAACACAGAGTCGCGATCACACGATCACGATCACACAACCACGATCACACAGTCACGATCACACAATCACGATCACACATTCACGATCACACAATCAGAGTCACACAATCACAATCACACAACCACAATCACACAATCACACAGTCACAATCCCACAATCACGACCACACAGTCACGATCACACAATCACAATCATACAATCACAATCACACAATCACATTAACACAATCAGATAATCACACAGTCACACAATCACGATCACACAATCACGATCACACAATCACGATCACACAATCACGATCACACAATCACGATCACACAATCACAATCACACAATCACAATCACACAATCACAATCACACAATCAAAATCACACAATCACAATCACACAATCAAGGTCACACAATGACGATCACACAATCACGATCACACAATCACAATCACACAATCACAATCACACAATCAACGCCACACAATGACGATCACACAATCACCATCACACAATCTCGACCACACAATCACGATCACACAATCACGATCACACAATCACGTTCACACAATCAACGCCACACAATGACGATCACACAATCACCATCACACAATCTCGACCACACAATCACGATCACACAATCACGATCACACAATCACGTTCACACAATCACAAACACACAGTCCCGATCACTCGATCACGATCACACAATCACGATCACACAATCACGATCACACAATCACAATCACACAATCACAATCACACAGTCAAAATCACACAATCACAATCACACAATCGAGGTCACACAATGACGATCACACAATCACGATCACTCAATCACAATCACAATCACACAATCACAAACACAAAGTCGCGATCACACGATCACGATCACACGATCACGATCACACGATCACGATCACACAATCACAATCACACAATCAAGGCCACACAATGACGATCACACAATCACCATCACACAATCTCGACCACACAATCACGATCACACAATCACTATCACACAATCACGTTCACACAATAACAAACACACAGTCGCGATCACTCGATCACGATCACACAATCACGATCACACAGTCACGATCACACAATCACAATCACACAATCACGATCACACAATCACGATCACATAATCACGATCACACAATCACGATCACACAATCACGATCACACAATCACCATCACACAATCACGATCACACAATCACGATCACACAATCACGATCACACAATCACGATCACACAATCACGATCACACAATCACGATCACACAATCACGATCACACAATCACGATCACACAATCACGATCACACAATCACGATCACACAATCACGATCACACAATCACGATCACACAATCACGATCACACAATCACGATCACACAATCACGATCACACAATCACGATCACACAATCACGATCACACAATCACGATCACACAATCACGATCACACAATCACAATCACACAATCACAATCACACAACCACAATCACAATCACGACCACACAGTCACGAACACACCATCACGATCACACAATCAAGGTCACACAATGACGATCACACAATCACCATCACACAATCACGATCAGACAACCACAATCACACAATCACGATCACACAATCACGATCACACAATCACGATCACACAATCACAATCACACAATCACAAACACACAGTCGCCATCACACGATCACGATCACACGACCACGATCACACAATCACAATCACCCAATCAAGGTCACACAATGACGATCACACCATCACCTTCACACAATCACGACCACACAATCACGATCACACAATCACGATCACACAATCACGTTCACACAATCACAAACACACAGTCGCGATCACTCGATCACGATCACACGATCACGATCACACAATCACAATCACACAATCAAGGTCACACAATGACGATCACACCATCACCATCACACAATCACGACCACATAATCACGATCACACAATCACAATCACACAATCACAATATCACAATCGCAATCACACAATCACAATATCACAATCAGACAATCACACAATCACACAATCACACAATCACGATCACACTATCACGATCACACAATCACGATCACACAATCACGATCACACAATCACGATCACACAATCACGATCACACAATCACGATCACACAATCACGATCACACAATCACGATCACACAATCACGATCACACAATCACGATCACACAATCACGATCACACAATCACAATCACACAATCAAAATCACACAATCACAATCACACAATCAATGTGACACAATGACGATCACACAATCAGCATCACACAATCTCGACCACACAATCACGATCACACAATCACGATCACACAATCACGTTCACACAATCACAAACACACAGTCGCGATCACTCGATCACGATCACACAATCACGATCACACAATCACGATCACTCAATCACAATCACACAATCACAAACACACAGTCGCGATCACACGATCACGATCACACGATCACGATCACACAATCACAATCACACAATCAAGGCACACAATGACGATCACACCATCACCATCACACAATCACGACCACACAATCACGATCACACAATCACGATCACACAATCACGATCACACAATCACGATCACACAATCACGACCACACAATCACGATCACACAATCACCATCACACAATCACAATCACACAATCAAGGTCACACAATGACGATCACACAATCACGATCACACGATCACAATCACACAATCACAAACACACAGTCGCGATCACACGATCACGATCACACGATCACGATCACACGATCGCGATCACACGATCACGATCACACGATCACGATCACACAATCACAATCACACAATCAAGGTCACACAATGACGATCACACCATCACCATCACACAATCACGACCACACAATCACGATCACACAATCACGATCACACAATCACGATCACACAATCACAAACACACAGTCGCGATCACACGATCACGATCACACAATCACGATCACACAGTCACGATCACACAATCACAATCACACAATAACGATCACACAATCACAATCACAATCACGATCACACAGTCACGATCACACCATCACGATCACACGATCACCATCACACAATCACGATCACACAATCACAATCACACAATGACGATCACACCATCACCATCACACAATCACGACCACACAATCACGATCCCACAATCACGTTCACACAATCACGAACACACAGTCACGATCACTCGATCACGATCACACAATCACGATCACACAGTCACGATCACACAATCACAATCACACAATCACAATGTCACAATCGCAATCACACAATCACAATAACACAATCAGACAATCACACAATCACACAATCACACAATCACGATCACACAATCATGATCACACAATCACGATCACACAATCACGATCACACAATCACGATCACACAATCACCATCACATAATCACAATCACACAATCAAGGTCACACAATGACGATCACACAATCACAATCCCACAATCGCGATCACACGATCACGATCACACAATCACGATCACACAATCACGATCACACAATCACGATCACAAAATCACTATCACACAATCACGATCACACAATCACGATCACACAATCACGATCACACAAACACGATCACACGATCACAATCACACAATCACAAACACACAGTCGCGATCACTCGATCACGATCACACGATCACGATCACACAATCACAATCACACAATCACAGTCACACAATCACAATCACACAATCACAATCACAATCACGATCACAGAGTCACGAACACACCATCACGATCACACAATCAAGGTCACACAATGACGATCACACAATCACCATCACAAAACCACGATCACACAATAACAATCACACAATCACAATCACACAATCACGAGCACACAATCACGATCACACAATCACCATCATACAATCACGATCACACAATCACGATCACACAATCACAATCACACAATCACGATCACACAATCACGATCACACAACCACGACCACACAATCACGATCACACAATCACGATCATACAATCACGTTCACACAATCGCAAACACACAGTCGCGATCACACTATCACGATCACACAATCACAGTCACACAATCACAATCACACAATCACAATCACAATCACGATCACACAGTCACGAACACACTATCACGATCACACAATCAAGGTCACACAATGACGATCACACAATCACCATCACACAATCACGATCACTCAATCACAATCACACAATCACAAACACACAGTCGCGATCACACGATCACGATCACACGATCACGATCACACGATCACGATCACACAATCACAATCACACAATCAACGCCACACAATGACGATCACACAATCAACATCACACAATCTCGACCACACAATCACGATCACACAATCACGATCACACAATCACGTTCACACAATCACAAACACACAGTCCCGACCACTCGATCACGATCACACAATCACGATCACACAGTCACGATCACACAATCACAATCACACAATCACAATATCACAATCGCAATCACACAATCACAATAACACAATCAGACAATCACACAATCACACAATCACACAATCACGATCACACAATCATGATCACACAATGACGATCACACAATCACGATCACACAATCACGATCACACAATCACGATCACACAATCACGATCACACAATCACCATCACACAATCACAATCACACAATCAAGGCCACACAATGACGATCACACAATCACCATCACACAATCACGACCACACAATCACGATCACACAATCACGATCACACAATCACGTTCACACAATCACAAACACACAGTCGCGATCACTCCATCACGATCACACGATCACGATCACACAATCACAATCACACAATCAAGGTCACACAATGACGATCACACCATCACCATCACACAATCACGACCACACAATCACGATCACACAATCACAATCACACAATCACAATATCACAATCGCAATCACACAATCACAATATCACAATCAGACAATCACACAATCACACAATCACACAATCACGATCACACTATCACGATCACACAATCACGATCACACAATCACGTTCACACAATCACAAACACACAGTCGCGATCACTCGATCACGATCACACGATCACGATCACACAATCACAATCACACAATCAAGGTCACACAATGACGATCACACCATCACCATCACACAATCACGACCACACAATCACGATCACACAATCACAATCACACAATCACAATATCACAATCGCAATCACACAATCACAATATCACAATCACCATCACACAATCACGATCACACAATCACGATCACACAATCACAATCACGCAATCACAATCGCACAATCGCAATCACACAATCACAATCATACAATCACAATCACACAATCACAATCTCACAATCACAATCACACAATCACAATCACACAATCACAATCACACAATCACAATCACACAATCACAATTACACAATCACAATCACACAATCACAATCCCACAATCACAATCCCACAATCACAATCCCACAATCACAATCGCACAATCACGCAGTCACAATCCCACAATCACGATCACACAATCCCGATCACACAATCACAATCACACAATCACAATCACACTATCACAATCCCACAAACACGATCACACAATCACGATCACACAGTCACGATCACACGATCACGATCACACAAAAACAATGACACAATCACAATCACACAATCACGAGCACACAATCACGATCACACAATCACCATCACACAATCACGATCACACAATCACGATCACACAATCACGTTCACACAATCACAAACACACAGTCGCGATCACTCGATCACGATCACACGATCACGATCACACAATCACAATCACACAATCAAGGTCACACAATGATGATCACACCATCACCATCACACAATCACGACCACACAATCACGATCACACAATCACAATCACACAATCACAATATCACAATCGCAATCACACAATCACAATATCACAATCAGACAATCACACAATCACACAATCACACAATCACGATCACACTATCACGATCACACAATCACAATCACACAATCACGATCACACAATCACGATCACACAATCACGATCACACAATCACGATCACACAATCACCATCACACAATCACCATCACACAATCACAATCACACAATCAAGGTCACACAATGACGATCACACAATCACCATCACACAATCACGACCACTCAATCACGATCACACAACCACGATCACACAATCACGATCACACAATCACGTTCACACAATCACAAACACAGAGTCGCGATCACACGATCACGATCACACAACCACGATCACACAGTCACGATCACACAATCACGATCACACAGTCACGATCACACAATCAGAGTCACACAATCACGATCACACAATCACGATCACACAATCACGATCACACAATCACGATCACACAATCACGATCACACAATCACAATCACACAATCACAATCACACAATCACAATCACACAATCAAAATCACACAATCACAATCACACAATCAAGGTCACACAATGACGATCACACAATCACCATCACACAATCTCGACCACACAATCACGATCACACAATCACGATCACACAATCACGATCACACAATCACGTTCACACAATCACAAACACACAGTCGCGATCACTCGATCACGAACACACAATCACGATCACACAATCACGATCACTCAATCACAATCACACAATCACAAACACACAGTCGCGATCACACGATCACGATCACACGATCACGATCACACGATCACGATCACACGATCACGATCACACAATCACAATCACACAATCAAGGTCACACAATGAAGATCACACCATCACCATCACACAATCACGACCACACAATCACGATCACACAATCACGATCACACAATCACGTTCACACAATCACGTTCACACAATCACAAACACAGTGTCGCGATCACACGATCACGATCACACAACCACGATCACACAGTCACGATCACACAATCACGATCACACAGTCACGATCACACAATCAGAGTCACACAATCACAATCACACGACCACAATCACACAATCACACAGTCACAATCCCACAATCACGACCACACAGTCACGATCACACAATCACAATCATACAATCACAATCACACAATCACATTAACACAATCAGACAATCACACAGTCACACAATCACGATCACACAATCACGGTCACACAATCACGATCACACAATCACGATCACACAATCACGATCACACAATCACAATCACACAATCACAATCACACAATCACAATCACACAATCAAAATCACACAATCACAATCACACAATCAAGGTCACACAATGACGATCACACAATCACCATCACACAATCTCGACCACACAATCACGATCACACAATCACGATCACACAATCACGTTCACACAATCACAAACACACAGTCGCGATCACTCGATCACGAACACACAATCACGATCACACAGTCACTATCACACAATCACAATCACACAATCACAATATCACAATCGCAATCACACAATCACAATAACACAATCAGACAATCACACAATCACACAATCACACAATCACGATCACACAATCATGATCACACAATCACGATCACACAATCACGATCACACAATCACGATCACACAATCACGATCACACAATCACCATCACACAATCACAATCACACAATCAAGGTCACACAATGACGATCACACAATCACCATCACACAATCACGATCACACAATCACGATCACACAATCACGATCACACAATCGCAAACACACAGTCGCGATCACACGATCACGACCACACAATCACGATCACACAATCACGTTCACACAATCACAAACACACAGTCGCGATCACTCGATCACGATCACACAATCACGATCACACAGTCACGATCACACAATCACAATCACACAATCACAATGCCACAATCGCAATCACACAATCACAATAACACAATCAGACAATCACACAATCACACAATCACGATCACACAATCATGATCACACAATCACGATCACACAATCACGATCACACAATCACGAACACACAATCACCATCACACAATCACAATCACACAATCAAGGTCACACAATGACGATCACACAATCACCAGCATACAATCACGACCAGACAATCACGATCACACAATCACGTTCACACAATCACAAACACACAGTCGGGATCACACAAGCACAATCCCACAATCACGATCACACAATGACGATCACACAATCACCATCATACAATCACGACCACACAATCACGATCACACAACCACGATCACACAATCACGATCACACAATCACGTTCACACAATCACAAACCCACAATCGCGATCACACAATCACAATCACACAATCACAATATCACAATCGCAATCACACAATCACAATATCACAATCAGACAATCACACAATCACACAATCACACAATCACGATCACACTATCACGATCACACAATCACGATCACACAATCACGATCACACAATCACGATCACACAATCACGATCACACAATCACCATCACACAATCACCATCACACAATCACAATCACACAATCAAGGTCACACAATGACGATCACACAATCACCATCACACAATCACGACCACTCAATCACGATCACACAACCACGATCACACAATCACGATCACACAATCACGTTCACACAATCACAAACACAGAGTCGCGATCACACGATCACGATCACACAACCACGATCACACAGTCACGATCACACAATCACGATCACACAGTCACGATCACACAATCAGAGTCACACAATCACAATCACACAACCACAATCACACAATCACACAGTCACAATCCCACAATCACGACCACACAGTCACGATCACACAATCACAATCATACAATCACAATCACACAATCACATTAACACAATCAGACAATCACACAGTCACACAATCACGATCACACAATCACGATCACACAATCACGATCACACAATCACGATCACACAATCACGATCACACAATCACAATCACACAATCACAATCACACAATCACAATCACACAATCAAAATCACACAATCACAATCACACAATCAAGGTCACACAATGACGATCACACAATCACCATCACACAATCTCGACCACACAATCACGATCACACAATCACGATCACACAATCACGTTCACACAATCACAAACACACAGTCGCGATCACTCGATCACGAACACACAATCACGATCACACAATCACGATCACTCAATCACAATCACACAATCACAAACACACAGTCGCGATCACACGATCACGATCACACGATCACGATCACACGATCACGATCACACGATCACGATCACACAATCACAATCACACAATCAAGGTCACACAATGACGATCACACCATCACCATCACACAATCACGACCACACAATCACGATCACACAATCACGATCACACAATCACGTTCACACAATCACGTTCACACAATCACAAACACAGAGTCGCGATCACACGATCACGATCACACAACCACGATCACACAGTCACGATCACACAATCACGATCACACAGTCACGATCACACAATCAGAGTCACACAATCACAATCACACGACCACAATCACACAATCACACAGTCACAATCCCACAATCACGACCACACAGTCACGATCACACAATCACAATCATACAATCACAATCACACAATCACATTAACACAATCAGACAATCACACAGTCACACAATCACGATCACACAATCACGGTCACACAATCACGATCACACAATCACAATCACACAATCACAATCACACAATCACCATCACACAATCTCGACCACACAATCACGATCACACAATCACGATCACACAATCACGTTCACACAATCA
The DNA here is from genome assembly GCF_050947335.1 of Megachile rotundata. NCBI lineage: Eukaryota > Metazoa > Arthropoda > Insecta > Hymenoptera > Megachilidae > Megachile > Megachile rotundata. The sequence continues at coordinate 3,094,399 of NC_134993.1, forward strand.
CAAACACACAGTCGCGATCACTCGATCACGAACACACAATCACGATCACACAATCACGATCACTCAATCACAATCACACAATCACAAACACACAGTCGCGATCACACGATCACGATCACACGATCACGATCACACGATCACGATCACACGATCACGATCACACAATCACAATCACACAATCAAGGTCACACAATGACGATCACACCATCACCATCACACAATCACGACCACACAATCACGATCACACAATCACGATCACACAATCACGTTCACACAATCACAAACACACAGTCGCGATCACTCGATCACGATCACACAATCACGATCACACAGTCACTATCACACAATCACAATCACACAATCACAATATCACAATCGCAATCACACAATCACAATAACACAATCAGACAATCACACAATCACACAATCACACAATCACGATCACACAACCATGATCACACAATCACGATCACACAATCACGATCACACAATCACGATCACACAATCACCATCACACAATCACAATCACACAATCAAGGTCACACAATGACGATCACACAATCACCATCACACAATCACGATCACACAATCACGATCACACAATCACGATCACACAATCGCAAACACACAGTCGCGATCACACGATCACGACCACACAATCACGATCACACAATCACGTTCACACAATCACAAACACACAGTCGCGACCACTCGATCACGATCACACAATCACGATCACACAGTCACGATCACACAATCACAATCACACAATCACAATGTCACAATCGCAATCACACAATCTCAATAACACAATCAGACAATCACACAATCACACAATCACGATCACACAATCATGATCACACAATCACGATCACACAATCACGATCACACAATCACGAACACACAATCACCATCACACAATCACAATCACACAATCAAGGTCACACAATGACGATCACACAATCACCAGCATACAATCACGACCAGACAATCACGATCACACAATCACGTTCACACAATCACAAACACACAGTCGGGATCACACAAGCACAATCCCACAATCACGATCACACAATGACGATCACACAATCACCATCATACAATCACGACCACACAATCACGATCACACAACCACGATCACACAATCACGATCACACAATCACGTTCACACAATCACAAACCCACAATCGCGATCACACAATCACAATCACACAATCACAATATCACAATCGCAATCACACAATCACAATATCACAATCAGACAATCACACAATCACACAATCACACAATCACGATCACACTATCACGATCACACAATCACGATCACACAATCACGATCACACAATCACGATCACACAATCACGATCACACAATCACGATCACACAATCACCATCACACAATCACCATCACACAATCACAATCACACAATCAAGGTCACACAATGACGATCACACAATCACCATCACACAATCACGACCACTCAATCACGATCACACAACCACGATCACACAATCACGATCACACAATCACGTTCACACAATCACAAACACAGAGTCGCGATCACACGATCACGATCACACAACCACGATCACACAGTCACGATCACACAATCACGATCACACAGTCACGATCACACAATCAGAGTCACACAATCACAATCACACAACCACAATCACACAATCACACAGTCACAATCCCACAATCACGACCACACAGTCACGATCACACAATCACAATCATACAATCACAATCACTCAATCACATTAACACAATCAGACAATCACACAGTCACACAATCACGATCACACAATCACGATCACACAATCACGATCACACAATCACGATCACACAATCACGATCACACAATCACAATCACACAATCACAATCACACAATCACAATCACACAATCAAAATCACACAATCACAATCACACAATCAAGGTCACACAATGACGATCACACAATCACCATCACACAATCTCGACCACACAATCACGATCACACAATCACGATCACACAATCACGTTCACACAATCACAAACACACAGTCGCGATCACTCGATCACGAACACACAATCACGATCACACAATCACGATCACTCAATCACAATCACACAATCACAAACACACAGTCGCGATCACACGATCACGATCACACGATCACGATCACACGATCACGATCACACGATCACGATCACACGATCACGATCACACAATCACAATCACACAATCAAGGTCACACAATGACGATCACACCATCACCATCACACAATCACGACCACACAATCACGATCACACAATCACGATCACACAATCACGTTCACACAATCACGTTCACACAATCACAAACACAGAGTCGCGATCACACGATCACGATCACACAACCACGATCACACAGTCACGATCACACAATCACGATCACACAGTCACGATCACACAATCAGAGTCACACAATCACAATCACACGACCACAATCACACAATCACACAGTCACAATCCCACAATCACGACCACACAGTCACGATCACACAATCACAATCATACAATCACAATCACACAATCACATTAACACAATCAGACAATCACACAGTCACACAATCACGATCACACAATCACGATCACACAATCACGATCACACAATCACGATCACACAATCACGATCACACAATCACGATCACACAATCACAATCACACAATCACAATCACACAATCACAATCACACAATCAAAATCACACAATCACAATCACACAATCAAGGTCACACAATGACGATCACACAATCACCATCACACAATCTCGACCACACAATCACGATCACACAATCACGATCACACAATCACGTTCACACAATCACAAACACACAGTCGCGATCACTCGATCACGAACACACAATCACGATCACACAATCACGATCACTCAATCACAATCACACAATCACAAACACACAGTCGCGATCACACGATCACGATCACACGATCACGATCACACGATCACGATCACACAATCACAATCACACAATCAAGGTCACACAATGACGATCACACCATCACCATCACACAATCACGACCACACAATCACGATCACACAATCACGATCACACAATCACGTTCACACAATCACAAACACACAGTCGCGATCACTCGATCACGATCACACAATCACGATCACACAGTCACTATCACACAATCACAATCACACAATCACAATATCACAATCGCAATCACACAATCACAATCACACAATCACAATCACACAATCAAAATCACACAATCACAATCACACAATCAAGGTCACACAATGACGATCACACAATCACCATCACACAATCTCGACCACACAATCACGATCACACAATCACGATCACACAATCACGTTCACACAATCACAAACACACAGTCGCGATCACTCGATCACGAACACACAATCACGATCACACAATCACGATCACTCAATCACAATCACACAATCACAAACACACAGTCGCGATCACACGATCACGATCACACGATCACGATCACACGATCACGATCACACGATCACGATCACACGATCACGATCACACAATCACAATCACACAATCAAGGTCACACAATGACGATCACACCATCACCATCACACAATCACGACCACACAATCACGATCACACAATCACGATCACACAATCACGTTCACACAATCACGTTCACACAATCACAAACACAGAGTCGCGATCACACGATCACGATCACACAACCACGATCACACAGTCACGATCACACAATCACGATCACACAGTCACGATCACACAATCAGAGTCACACAATCACAATCACACGACCACAATCACACAATCACACAGTCACAATCCCACAATCACGACCACACAGTCACGATCACACAATCACAATCATACAATCACAATCACACAATCACATTAACACAATCAGACAATCACACAGTCACACAATCACGATCACACAATCACGATCACACAATCACGATCACACAATCACGATCACACAATCACGATCACACAATCACGATCACACAATCACAATCACACAATCACAATCACACAATCACAATCACACAATCAAAATCACACAATCACAATCACACAATCAAGGTCACACAATGACGATCACACAATCACCATCACACAATCTCGACCACACAATCACGATCACACAATCACGTTCACACAATCACAAACACACAGTCGCGATCACTCGATCACGAACACACAATCACGATCACACAATCACGATCACTCAATCACAATCACACAATCACAAACACACAGTCGCGATCACACGATCACGATCACACGATCACGATCACACGATCACGATCACACAATCACAATCACACAATCAAGGTCACACAATGACGATCACACCATCACCATCACACAATCACGACCACACAATCACGATCACACAATCACGATCACACAATCACGTTCACACAATCACAAACACACAGTCGCGATCACTCGATCACGATCACACAATCACGATCACACAGTCACTATCACACAATCACAATCACACAATCACAATATCACAATCGCAATCACACAATCACAATAACACAATCAGACAATCACACAATCACACAATCACACAATCACGATCACACAATCATGATCACACAATCACGATCACACAATCACGATCACACAATCACGATCACACAATCACGATCACACAATCACCATCACACAATCACAATCACACAATCAAGGTCACACAATGACGATCACACAATCACCATCACACAATCACGATCACACAATCACGATCACACAATCACGATCACACAATCGCAAACACACAGTCGCGATCACACGATCACGATCACACAATCACGATCACACAGTCGCGATCACACAATCACAATCACACAATCACGATCACACAATCACAATCACAATCACGATCACACAGTCACGATCACACCATCACGATCACACGATCACCATCACACAATCACGATCACACAATCACAATCACACAATGACGATCACACCATCACCATCACACAATCACGACCACACAATCACGATCACACAATCACGTTCACACAATCACAAACACACAGTCGCGATCACTCGATCACGATCACACAATCACGATCACACAGTCACGATCACACAATCACAATCACACAATCACAATGTCACAATCGCAATCACACAATCACAATAACACAATCAGACAATCACACAATCACACAATCACGATCACACAATCATGATCACACAATCACGATCACACAATCACGATCACACAATCACGAACACACAATCACCATCACACAATCACAATCACACAATCAAGGTCACACAATGACGATCACACAATCACCAGCATACAATCACGACCAGACAATCACGATCACACAATCACGTTCACACAATCACAAACACACAGTCGGGATCACACAAGCACAATCCCACAATCACGATCACACAATGACGATCACACAATCACCATCATACAATCACGACCACACAATCACGATCACACAACCACGATCACACAATCACGATCACACAATCACGTTCACACAATCACAAACCCACAATCGCGATCACATGATCACGATCACACAATCACGATCCCACAATCACGATCACACAATCACGATCACACAATCACCATCACACAATCACCATCACACAATCACAATCACACAATCAAGGTCACACAATGACGATCACACAATCACCATCATACAATCACGACCAGACAATCACGATCACACAGTCACTATCACACAATCACAATCACTCAATCACAATCACACAATCACAAACACACAGTCGCGATCACACGATCACGATCACACGATCACGACCACACAATCACAATCACACAATCAACGCCACACAATGACGATCACACAATCACCATCACACAATCTCGACCACACAATCACGATCACACAATCACGATCACACAATCACGTTCACACAATCAACGCCACACAATGACGATCACACAATCACCATCACACAATCTCGACCACACAATCACGATCACACAATCACGATCACACAATCACGTTCACACAATCACAAACACACAGTCCCGATCACTCGATCACGATCACACAATCACGATCACACAATCACGATCACACAATCACAATCACACAATCACAATCACACAGTCAAAATCACACAATCACAATCACACAATCAAGGTCACACAATGACGATCACACAATCACGATCACTCAATCACAATCACAATCACACAATCACAAACACAAAGTCGCGATCACACGATCACGATCACACGATCACGATCACACGATCACGATCACACGATCACGATCACACGATCACGATCACACAATCACAATCACACAATCAAGGCCACACAATGACGATCACACAATCACCATCACACAATCTCGACCACACAATCACGATCACACAATCACTATCACACAATCACGTTCCCACAATAACAAACACACAGTCGCGATCACTCGATCACGATCACACAATCACGATCACACAGTCACGATCACACAATCACAATCACACAATCACGATCACACAATCACGATCACATAATCACGATCACACAATCACGATCACACAATCACGATCACACAATCACGATCACACAATCACGATCACACAATCACGATCACACAATCACGATCACACAATCACGATCACACAATCACGATCACACAATCACGATCACACAATCACGATCACACAATCACGATCACACAATCACGATCACACAATCACGATCACACAATCACGATCACACAATCACGATCACACAATCACGATCACACAATCACGATCACACAATCACGATCACACAATCACGATCACACAATCACGATCACACAATCACGATCACACAATCACGATCACACAATCACAATCACACAATCACAATCACACAATCACAATCACACAATCACAATCACACAACCACAATCACAATCACGACCACACAGTCACGAACACACCATCACGATCACACAATCAAGGTCACACAATGACGATCACACAATCACCATCACACAATCACGATCAGACAATCACAATCACACAATCACGATCACACAATCACGATCACACAATCACAATCACACAATCACAAACACACAGTCGCCATCACACGATCACGATCACACGATCACGATCACACAATCACAATCACACAATCAAGGTCACACAATGACGATCACACCATCACCATCACACAATCACGACCACACAATCACGATCACACAATCACGATCACACAATCACGTTCACACAATCACAAACACACAGTCGCGATCACTCGATCACGATCACACGATCACGATCACACAATCACAATCACACAATCAAGGTCACACAATGACGATCACACCATCACCATCACACAATCACGACCACATAATCACGATTACACAATCACAATCACACAATCACAATATCACAATCGCAATCACACAATCACAATATCACAATCAGACAATCACACAATCACACAATCACACAATCACGATCACACTATCACGATCACACAATCACGATCACACAATCACGATCACACAATCACGATCACACAATCACGATCACACAATCACGATCACACAATCACAATCACACAATCACAATCACACAATCACAATCACACAACCACAATCACAATCACGACCACACAGTCACGAACACACCATCACGATCACACAATCAAGGTCACACAATGACGATCACACAATCACCATCACACAATCACGATCAGACAATCACAATCACACAATCACGATCACACAATCACGATCACACAATCACAATCACACAATCACAAACACACAGTCGCCATCACACGATCACGATCACACGATCACGATCACACAATCACAATCACACAATCAAGGTCACACAATGACGATCACACCATCACCATCACACAATCACGACCACACAATCACGATCACACAATCACGATCACACAATCACGTTCACACAATCACAAACACACAGTCGCGATCACTCGATCACGATCACACGATCACGATCACACAATCACAATCACACAATCAAGGTCACACAATGACGATCACACCATCACCATCACACAATCACGACCACATAATCACGATCACACAATCACAATCACACAATCACAATATCACAATCGCAATCACACAATCACAATATCACAATCAGACAATCACACAATCACACAATCACACAATCACGATCACACTATCACGATCACACAATCACGATCACACAATCACGATCACACAATCACCATCACACAATCACCATCACACAATCACAATCACACAATCAAGGTCACACAATGACGATCACACAATCACCATCACACAATCACGACCACTCAATCACGATCACACAATCACGATCACACAATCACGATCACACAATCACGTTCACACAATCACAAACACAGAGTCGCGAACACACGATCACGATCACACAACCACGATCACACAGTCACGATCACACAATCACGATCACACAGTCACGATCACACAATCAGAGTCGCACAACCACAATCACACAGTCACAATCCCACAATCACGACCACACAGTCATGATCACACAATCACAATCATACAATCACAATCACACAATCACATTAACACAATCAGACAATCGCTCAGTCACACAATCACGATCACACAATCACGATCACACAATCACGATCACACAATCACGATCACACAATCACTATCACACAATCACGATCCCACAATCGCGATCACACGATCACGATCACACAATCACGATCACACAATCACGATCACACAATCACGATCACAAAATCACTATCACACAATCACGATCACACAATCACGATCACACAATCACGATCACACAAACACGATCACACGATCAAAATCACACAATCACAAACACACAGTCGCGATCACACGATCACGATCACACGATCACGATCACACAATCGCGATCATACGATCACGATCACACGATCACGATCACACAATCACAATCACACAATCAAGGCACACCATGACGATCACACCATCACCATCACACAATCACGACCACACAATCACGATCACACAATCACGATCACACAATCACGTTCACACAATCACAAACACACAGTCGCGATCACTCGATCACGATCACACAATCACGATCACACAGTCACTATCACACAATCACAATCACACAATCACAATATCACAATCGCAATCACACAATCACAATAACACAATCAGACAATCACACAATCACACAATCACACAATCACGATCACACAATCATGATCGCACAATCACGATCACACAATCACGATCACACAATCACGACCACACAATCACGATCACACAATCACCATCACACAATCATAATCACACAATCAAGGTCACACAATGACGATCACACAATCACGATCACACGATCACAATCACACAATCACAAACACACAGTCGCGATCACACGATCACGATCACACGATCGCGATCACACGATCAAGATCACACGATCACGATCACACAATCACAATCACACAATCAAGGTCACACAATGACGATCACACCATCACCATCACACAATCACGACCACACAATCACGATCACACAATCACGATCACACAATCACGATCACACAATCACGATCACACAATCACAAACACACAGTCGCGATCACACGATCACGATCACACAGTCACGATCACACAGTCACGATCACACAATCACAATCACACAATCACGATCACACAATCACAATCACAATCACGATCACACAGTCACGATCACACCATCACGATCACACGATCACCATCACACAATCACGATCACACAATCACAATCACACAATGACGATCACACCATCACCATCACACAATCACGACCACACAATCACGATCACACAATCACGTTCACACAATCACGAACACACAGTCGCGATCACTCGATCACGATCACACAATCACGATCACACAGTCACGATCACACAATCACAATCACACAATCACAATGTCACAATCGCAATCACACAATCACAATAACACAATCAGACAATCACACAATCACACAATCACACAATCACGATCACACAATCATGATCACACAATCACGATCACACAATCACGATCACACAATCACGATCACACAATCACCATCACACAATCACAATCACACAATCAAGGTCACACAATGACGATCACACAATCACCATCACACAATCACGATCACACAATCACCATCACACAATCACAATCACACAATCAAGGTCACACAACGACGATCACACAATCACCATCACACAATCACGATCACACAATCACGATCACACAATCACGATCACACAATCACGTTCACACAATCACAAACACACAGTCGCGATCACACGATCACGATCACACAATCACGATCACACAGTCACGATCACACAATCACAATCACACAATCACGATCACACAATCACCATCGCACAATCACGATCACACAATCACGATCACACAATCACGATCACACAATCACAGTCACACAATCACAATCACACAATCACAACCACAATCACGATCACACGGTCACGATCACACCACCACGATCACACGATCACGATCACACAATCACAATCACACAACCGTTATCACACAATCACGATCACACAATCACCATCCCACAATCACCATCACACAATCACCATCACACAATCACAATCACACAATCACAATCACACAATCAAGGTCACACAATGACGATCACACCATCACCATCACACAATCAGGACCACACAATCACGATCACACAATCACAAACACACAGTCGCGATCACTCGATCACGATCTCACAATCACGATCACACAGTCACTATCACACAATCACAATCACACAATCACAATATCACAATCGCAATCACACAATCACCATCACACAATCACGATCACACAATCACGATCACACAATCACGATCACACAATCACGATCACACAATCACAATCACGCAATCACAATCACGCAATCACAATCACACAATCGCAATCACACAATCACAATCATACAACCACAAGCGCACAATCACGCAGTCACAATCCCACAATCACGATCACACAATCACGATCACACAATCACAATCACACAATCACAATCACACAATCACGCTGTCACAATCCCACAGTCACGATCACACAATCATGATCACACAGTCACGATCACACGAACACGATCACACAAAAACAATGACACAATCACAATCACACAATCACGAGCACACAATCACGATCACACAATCACCATCACACAATCACGATCACACAATCACGATCACACAATCACGATCACACTATCACGATCACACAATCACAGTCACACAATCACAATCACACAGTCACAATCACAATCACGATCACACAGTCACGATCACACAATCAGAGTCACACAATCACAATCACACAACCACAATCACACAATCACACAGTCACAATCCCACAATCACGATCACACAATCACGACCACACAGTCACGATCACACAATCACAATCACACAATCACAATCACACAATCACAATAACACAATCAGACAATCACACAGTCACACAATCACGATCACACAATCACGATCACACAATCACGATCACACAATCACGTTCACACAGTCGCGATCACACAATCACGATGACACAATCACGATCACACAATCACAATCACACAATCACAATCACACAATCAAAATCACACAATCACAATCACACAATCAACGTCACACAATGACGATCACACAATCACCATCACACAATCACGATCACACAATCACAATCACACAATCACGATCACACAATCACGATCACTCAATCACAATCACACAATCACAAACACACAGTCGCGATCACACGATCACGATCACACGATCACGATCACACGATCACGATCACGCGATCACGATCACACGATCACGATCACACGATCACGATCACACAATCACAATCACACAATCAACGCCACACAATGACGATCACACAATCACCATCACACAATCTCGACCACACAATCACGATCACACAATCACGATCACACAATCACGTTCACACAATCAACGCCACACAATGACGATCACACAATCACCATCACACAATCTCGACCACACAATCACGATCACACAATCACGATCACACAGTCACGTTCACACAATCACAAACACACAGTCCCGATCACTCGATCACGATCACACAATCACGATCACACAATCACGATCACACAATCACAGTCACACAATCACAATCATACAGTCAAAATCACACAATCACAATCACACAATCAAGGTCACACAATGACGATCACACAATCACCATCACACAATCACGGTCACACAATCACGATCACACAATCACGATCACTCAATCACAATCACAATCACACAATCACAAACACACAGTCGCGATCACACGATCACGATCACACGATCATGATCACACGATCACGATCACACGATCACGATTACACGATCACGATCACACAATCACAATCACACAATCAAGGCCACACAATGACGATCACACAATCACCATCACACAATCTCGACCACACAATCACGATCACACAGTCACGATCACACAATCACGTTCACACAATAACAAACACACAGTCGCGATCACTCGATCACGATCACACAATCACGATCACACAGTCACGATAACACAATCACAATCACACAATCACGATCACACAATCACGATCACACAATCACCATCACACAATCACCATCACACAATCACAATCACACAATCAAGGTCACACAATGACGATCACACAATCACCATCATACAATCACGACCAGACAATCACGATCACACAATCACGTTCACACTATCACAAACACACAGTCGCGATCACACAATCACAATCCCACAATCGCGATCACACGATCACGATCACACAATCACGATCACACAATCACGATCACACAATCACGATCACAAAATCACTATCACACAATCACTATCACACAATCACGATCACACAATCACGATCACACAATCACGCAGTCACACTATCACAATCACAATCACAATCACAATCACAATCACAATCACAATCACACAATCACGCAATCACAATCCCACAATCACAATCACACAATCACAGTCACACAATCACAATCACACAATCACGCAATCACAATCCCACAATCACGATCACACAACCACGATCGCACAGTCACGATCACACGATCACGATCACACAATAACAATCACACAATCACAATCACACAATCACAATCACACAATCACGATCACACAATCACCATCACACAATCACCATCACACAATCACGATCACACAATCACAATCACACAACCACGATCACACAATCACGATCACACAATCACAATCACACAATCAAGGTCACACAATGACGATCACACCATCACCATCACACAATCAGGACCACACAATCACGATCACACAATCACAAACACACAGTCGCGATCACTCGATCACGATCTCACAATCACGATCACACAGTCACTATCACACAATCACAATCACACAATCACAATATCACAATCGCAATCACACAATCACCATCACACAATCACGATCACACAATCACGATCACACAATCACGATCACACAATCACGATCACACAATCACAATCACGCAATCACAATCACACAATCGCAATCACACAATCACAATCATACAATCGCAATCACACAATCACCATCACACAATCACGATCACACAATAACGATCACACAATCACGATCACACAATCACAATCACGCAATCACAATCACACAATCGCAATCACACAATCACAATCATACAACCACAAGCGCACAATCACGCAGTCACAATCCCACAATCACGATCACACAATCACGATCACACAATCACAATCACACAATCACAATCACACAATCACGCTGTCACAATCCCACAGTCACGATCACACAATCATGATCACACAGTCACGATCACACGAACACGATCACACAAAAACAATGACACAATCACAATCACACAATCACGAGCACACAATCACGATCACACAATCACCATCACACAATCACGATCACACAATCACGATCACACAATCACGATCACACTATCACGATCACACAATCACAGTCACACAATCACAATCACACAGTCACAATCACAATCACGATCACACAGTCACGATCACACAATCAGAGTCACACAATCACAATCACACAACCACAATCACACAATCACACAGTCACAATCCCACAATCACGATCACACAATCACGACCACACAGTCACGATCACACAATCACAATCACACAATCACAATCACACAATCACAATAACACAATCAGACAATCACACAGTCACACAATCACGATCACACAATCACGATCACACAATCACGATCACACAATCACGTTCACACAGTCGCGATCACACAATCACGATGACACAATCACGATCACACAATCACAATCACACAATCACAATCACACAATCAAAATCACACAATCACAATCACACAATCAACGTCACACAATGACGATCACACAATCACCATCACACAATCACGATCACACAATCACAATCACACAATCACGATCACACAATCACGATCACTCAATCACAATCACACAATCACAAACACACAGTCGCGATCACACGATCACGATCACACGATCACGATCACACGATCACGATCACGCGATCACGATCACACGATCACGATCACACGATCACGATCACACAATCACAATCACACAATCAACGCCACACAATGACGATCACACAATCACCATCACACAATCTCGACCACACAATCACGATCACACAATCACGATCACACAATCACGTTCACACAATCAACGCCACACAATGACGATCACACAATCACCATCACACAATCTCGACCACACAATCACGATCACACAATCACGATCACACAGTCACGTTCACACAATCACAAACACACAGTCCCGATCACTCGATCACGATCACACAATCACGATCACACAATCACGATCACACAATCACAGTCACACAATCACAATCATACAGTCAAAATCACACAATCACAATCACACAATCAAGGTCACACAATGACGATCACACAATCACCATCACACAATCACGGTCACACAATCACGATCACACAATCACGATCACTCAATCACAATCACAATCACACAATCACAAACACACAGTCGCGATCACACGATCACGATCACACGATCATGATCACACGATCACGATCACACGATCACGATTACACGATCACGATCACACAATCACAATCACACAATCAAGGCCACACAATGACGATCACACAATCACCATCACACAATCTCGACCACACAATCACGATCACACAGTCACGATCACACAATCACGTTCACACAATAACAAACACACAGTCGCGATCACTCGATCACGATCACACAATCACGATCACACAGTCACGATAACACAATCACAATCACACAATCACGATCACACAATCACGATCACATAATCACGATCACACAATCACGATCACCCAATCACCATCACACAATCACGATCACACAATCACCATCACACAATCACAATCACACAATCACCATCACACAATCACGACCACACAATCACGATCACACAGTCACGCTCACACAATCACGATCACACAATCACGTTCACACAATCACAAACACACAGTCGCGATCACACGATCACGATCACACAATCACGATCACACAGTCACGATCACACAATCACAATCACACAATCACGATCACTCAATCACCATCACACAATCACGATCACACAATCACGATCACACAACCACGATCACACTATCACGATCACACAATCACAGTCACACAATCACAATCACACAATCACAATCACAATCACGATCACACAGTCACGATCACACAATCACGATCACAGAATCACGATCACACAATCACAATCACACAATCGTTATCACACAATCACGATCACACAATCACCATCACACAATCAAGGCCACACAATGACGATCACACAATCACCATCACACAATCACGATCACACAATTACAATCACACAATCACAATCACAACCACAATCACACAATCACACAATCACAATCCCACAATCACAATCACACAATCACAATCACACAATCGCAGTCACACAATCACAATCACACAATCACACAGTCACAATCCCACAATCACGATCACACAATCACGATCGCACAGTCACGATCACACGATCACGATCACACAATCACAATCACACAATCACAATCACACAATCACGATCACACAGTCACCATCACACAATTACCATCACACAATCACGATCACACAATCAAGGTCACACAATGACGATCACACAATCACCATCACACAATCACGATCACACAATCACAATCACACAATCACGATCACACAATCACGATCACACAATCACAATCACACAATCAATGTCACACAATGACGATCACACCATCACCATCACACAATCAGGACCACACAGTCACGATCACACAATCACAAACACACAGTCGCGATCACTCGATCACGATCACACAATCACGATCACACTGTCACTATCACACAATCACAATCACCCAATCACAATATCACAATCGCAATCACACAATCACCATCACACAATCACGATCACACAATCACGATCACACAATCACGATCACACAATCACAATCACGCAATCACAATCACACAATCGCAATCACACAATCACAATCATACAATCACAATCTCACAATCACAATCACACAATCACAATCACACAATCACAATCACACAATCACAATCACACAATCACAATCACACAATCACAATCCTACAATCACAATCCCACAATCACAATCACACAACCACAATCGCACAATCACGCAGTCACAATCCCACAATCACGATCACACAATCACGATCACACAATCACAATCACACAATCACAATCACACAATCACACTGTCACAATCCCACAATCACGATCACACAATCACGATCACACAATCACGATCACACAATCACGATCACACTATCACGATCACACAATCACCGTCACACAATCACAATCACAATCACGATCACACAGTCACGATCACACAATCAGAGTCACACAATCACAATCACACAACCACAATCACACAATCACACAGTCACAATCCCACAATCACGATCACACAATCACGACCACACAGTCACGATCACACAATCACAATCACACAATCACAATCACACAATCACAATCACACAATCACAATCACACAATCACAATCACACAATCACAATCACACAATCACAATAACACAATCAGACAATCACACAGTCACACAATCACGATCACACAATCACGATCACACAATCACGATCACACAATCACGATCACACAATCACGATCACACAGTCGCGATCACACAATCACGATAACACAATCACGATCACACAATCACAATCACACAATCACGATCACACAATCACGATCACTCAATCACAATCACACAATCACAAACACACAGTCGCGATCACACGATCACGATCACACGATCACGATCACACGATCACGATTACACGATCACGATCAGACAATCACAATCACACAATCAACGCCACACAATGACGATCACACAATCGCCATCACACAATCTCGTCCACACAATCACGATCACACAATCACGATCACACAATCACGTTCGCACAATCAACGCCACACAATGACGATCACACAATCACCATCACACAATCTCGACCACACAATCACGATCACACAATCACGATCACACAATCACGTTCACACAATCACAAACACACAGTCCCGATCACTCGATCACGATCACACAATCACGATCACACAATCACGATCACACAATCACAATCACACAATCACAATCACACAGTCAAAATCACACAATCACAATCACACAATCAAGGTCACACAATGACGATCACACAATCACCATCACACAATCACGGTCACACAATCACGATCACAGAATCACGATCACTCAATCACAATCACAATCACACAATCACAAACACACAGTCGCGATCACACGATCACGATCACACGATCACGATCACACGATCACGATCACACGATCACGATCACACAATCACGATCACACAATCACAATCACACAATCAAGGCCGCACAATGACGATCACACAATCACCATCACACAATCTCGACCACACAATCACGATCACACAATCACGATCACACAATCACGTTCACACAATAACAAACACACAGTCGCGATCACTCGATCACGATCACACAGTCACGATCACACAATCACAATCACACAATCACGATCACACAATCACGATCACACAATCACGTTCACACAATCACAAACACACAGTCGCGATCACTCGATCACGATCACACAATCACGATCACACAGTCACTATCACACAATCACAATCACACAATCACAATATCACAATCGCAATCACACAATCACAATAACACAATCAGACAATCACACAATCACACAATCACACAATCACGATCACACAATCATGATCACACAATCACGATCACACAATCACGATCACACAATCACGACCACACAATCACGATCACACAATCACCATCACACAATCACAATCACACAATCAAGGTCACACAATGACGATCACACAATCACGATCACACGATCACAATCACACAATCACAAACACACAGTCGCGATCACACGATCACGATCACACGATCACGATCACACGATCGCGATCACACGATCGCGATCACACGATCACGATCACACAATCACAATCACACAATCAAGGTCACACAATGACGATCACACCATCACCATCACACAATCACGACCACACAATCACGATCACACAATCACGATCACACAATCACGATCACACAATCACGATCACACAATCACGAACACACAGTCGCGATCACACGATCACGATCACACAATCACGATCACACAGTCACGATCACACAATCACAATCACACAATCACGATCACACAATCACAATCACAATCACGATCACACAGTCACGATCACACCATCACGATCACACGATCACCATCACACAATCACGATCACACAATCACAATCACACAATGACGATCACACCATCACCATCACACAATCACGACCACACAATCACGATCACACAATCACGTTCACACAATCACGAACACACAGTCGCGATCACTCGATCACGATCACACAATCACGATCACACAGTCACGATCACACAATCACAATCACACAATCACAATGTCACAATCGCAATCACACAATCACAATAACACAATCAGACAATCACACAATCACACAATCACGATCACACAATCATGATCACACAATCACGATCACACAATCACGATCACACAATCACGATCACACAATCACCATCACACAATCACAATCACACAATCAAGGTCACACAATGACGATCACACAATCACCATCACACAATCACGATCACACAATCACGATCACACAATCACCATCACACAATCACAATCACACAATCAAGGTCACACAATGACGATCACACAATCACCATCACACAATCACGATCACACAATCACGATCACACAATCACGATCACACAATCACGATCACACAATCACGATCACACAATCACGTTCACACAATCACAAACACACAGTCGCGATCACACGATCACGATCACACAATCACGATCACACAGTCACGATCACACAATCACAATCACACAATCACGATCACACAATCACCATCGCACAATCACGATCACACAATCACGATCACACAATCACGATCACACAATCACGATCACACAATCACGATCACACAATCACCATCCCACAATCACCATCACACAATCACCATCACACAATCACAATCACACAATCACAATCACACAATCAAGGTCACACAATGACGATCACACAATCACCAGCATACAATCACGACCAGACAATCACGATCACACAATCACGTTCACACAATCACAAACACACAGTCGCGATCACACAATCACAATCCCACAATCACGATCACACAATCACGATCACACAATCACCATCACACAATCACCATCACACAATCACAATCACACAATCAATTTCACACAATGACGATCACACAATCACCATCATACAATCACGACCACACAATCACGATCACACAATCACGATCACACAATCACGATCACACAATCACGATCACACAATCACGTTCACACAATCACAATCACACAATCACAATCACACAATCAAGGTCACACAATGACGATCACACCATCACCATCGCACAATCAGGACCACACAATCACGATCACACAATCACGATCACACAATCACGATCACACAATCACGATCACACAATCACGATCACACAATCACTATCACACAATCACTATCACACAATCACGATCACACAATCACGATCACACAATCACGCAGTCACACTATCACAATCATAATCACAATCACAATCACAATCACAATCACACAATCACGCAATCACAATCCCACAATCACAATCACACAATCACAGTCACACAATCACAATCACACAATCGCGCAATCACAATCCCACAATCACGATCACACAACCACGATCGCACAGTCACGATCACACGATCACGATCACACAATAACAATCACACAATCACAATCACACAATCGCAATCACACAATCACGATCACACAATCACCATCACACAATCACCATCACGCAATCACCATCACACAATCACGATCACACAATCACGATCGCACAATCACAATCACACGATCACGATCACACAATCACGATCACACAGTCACGATCACACAATCACAATCTCACAATCACGATCACACAATCACCATCACACAATCACCATCACACAATCACGATCACACAATCACGATCACACTATCACGATCACACAATCACGATCACACAATCACGATCACACAATCACGATCACACAATCACTATCACACAATCACAATCACACAATCACAATCACACAATCACAATCACACAATCACAATCACACAGTCACACAATCACAATCACAATCAGACAATCACAAACACACAATCACGATCACACAATCACGATCACATAATCACGATCACACAATCACGATCACACAATCACCATCACACAATCACGATCACACAATCACGATCACACAATCACCATCACACAATCACAATCACACAATCAAGGTCACAGAATGACGATCACACAATCACCATCACACAATCACGACCACACAATCACGATCACACAATCACGCTCACACAATCACGATCACACAATCACGTTCACACAATCACAAACACACAGTCGCGATCACACGATCACGATCACACAATCACGATCACACAGTCACGATCACACAATCACAATCACACAATCACGATCACTCAATCACCATCACACAATCACGATCACACAATCACGATCACACAATCACGATCACACTATCACGATCACACAATCACAGTCACACAATCACAATCACACAATCACAATCACAATCACGATCACACAGTCACGATCACACAATCACGATCACACGATCACGATCACACAATCACAATCACGCAATCGTTATCACACAATCACGATCACACAATCACCATCACACAATCAAGGCCACACAATGACGATCACACAATCACCATCACACAATCACGATCACACAATCACAATCTCACAATCACAATCACAACCACAATCACACAATCACACAATCACAATCCCACAATCACAATCACACAATCACAGTCACACAATCACAATCACACAATCACAATCACAATCACGATCACACAGTCACGATCACACAATCACGATCACTCGATCACGATCACACAATCACGATCACACAGTCACGATAACACAATCACAATCACACAATCACGATCACACAATCACGATCACATAATCACGATCACACAATCACGATCACACAATCACCATCACACAATCACGATCACACAATCACGATCACACAATCACCATCACACAATCACAATCACACAATCAAGGTCACAGAATGACGATCACACAATCACCATCACACAATCACGACCACACAATCACGATCACACAATCACGCTCACACAATCACGATCACACAATCACGTTCACACAATCACAAACACACAGTCGCGATCACACGATCACGATCACACAATCACGATCACACAGTCACGATCACACAATCACAATCACACAATCACGATCACTCAATCACCATCACACAATCACGATCACACAATCACGATCACACAATCACGATCACACTATCACGATCACACAATCACAATCACACAATCACAATCACACAATCACACTGTCACAATCCCACAATCACGATCACACAATCACGATCACACAGTCACGATCACACGATCACGATGACACAATCAGACAATCACACAGTCACACAATCACGATCACACAATCACAATCACGCAATCACAATCACACAATCGCAATCACACAATCACAATCATACAATCACAATCTCACAATCACAATCACACAATCACAATCACACAATCACAATCACACATTCACAATCACACAATCACAATCCTACAATCACAATCCCACAATCACAATCACACAACCACAATCGCACAATCACGCAGTCACAATCCCACAATCACGATCACACAATCACGATCACACAATCACAATCACACAATCACAATCACACAATCACACTGTCACAATCCCACAATCACGATCACACAATCACGATCACACAGTCACGATCACACGATCACGATCACACAAAAACAATGACACAATCACAATCACACAATCACGAGCACACAATCACGATCACACAATCACCATCACACAATCACGATCACACAATCACGATCACACAATCACGATCACACTATCACGATCACACAATCACCGTCACACAATCACAATCACACAATCACAATCACAATCACGATCACACAGTCACGATCACACAATCAGAGTCACACAATCACAAGCACACAACCACAATCACACAATCACACAGTCACAATCCCACAATCACGATCACACAATCACGACCACACAGTCACGATCACACAATCACAATCACACAATCACAATCACACAATCACAATCACACAATCACAATCACACAATCACAATAACACAATCAGACAATCACACAGTCACACAATCACGATCACACAATCACGATCACACAATCACGATCACACAATCACGATCACACAATCACGATCACACAGTCGCGATCACACAATCACGATGACACAATCACGATGACACAATCACGATCACACAATCACAATCACACAGTCACGATCACACAATCACGATCACTCAATCACAATCACACAATCACAAACACACAGTCGCGATCACACGATCACGATCACACGATCACGATCACACGATCACGATCACACGATCACGATCACACAATCACAATCACACAATCAAGGCCGCACAATGACGATCACACAATCACCATCACACAATCACGGTCACACAATCACGATCACAGAATCACGATCACTCAATCACAATCACAATCACACAATCACAAACACAGAGTCGCGATCACACGATCACGATCACACAATCACGATCACACAGTCACGATCACACAATCACGATCACACAGTCACGATCACACAATCAGAGTCACACATTTACAATCACACAACCACAATCACACAATCACACAGTCACAATCCCACAATCACGATCACACAATCACGAGCACACAGTCACGATCACACAATCACAATCATACAATCACAATCACACAATCACATTAACACAGTCACACAATCACGATCACACAATCACGATCACACAATCACGATCACACAATCACGATCACACAATCACGATCACACGGTCACAATCACACAATCACAATCACACAATCAAAATCACACAATCACAATCACACCATCAAGGTCACACAATGACGATCACACAATCACCATCACACAGTCACGATCACACAATCACAATCACACAATCACGATCACACAATCACGATCACTCAATCACAATCACACAATCACAAACACACAGTCGCGATCACACGATCACGATCACACGACCACGATCACACGATCACGATCACACAATCACAATCACACAATCAAGGCCACACAATGACGATCACACAATCACCATCACACAATCTCGACCACACAATCACGATCACACAATCACGATCACACAATCACGTTCACACAATCACAAACACACAGTCGCGATCACTCGATCACGATCACACAATCACGATCACACAGTCACGATCACACAATCACAATCGCACAATCACGATCACACAATCACGATCACACAATCACCATCACACAATCACGATCACACAATCACGATCACACAATCACGATCACACAATCACAATCACACAATCAAGGTCACACAATGACGATCACACAATCACCATCACACAACCACGACCACACAATCACGATCACACAATCACGCTCACGCAATCACGATCACACAATCACGACCACACAATCACGATCACACAATCACGATCACACAATCACACAATCACACAATCACAATCACAATCACGATCACACAGTCACGAACACACCATCACGATCACACAATCAAGGTCACACAATGACGATCACACCATCACCATCACACAATCACGACCACACAATCACGATCACACAATCACAATCACACAATCACAATATCACAATCGCAATCACACAATCACAATATCACAATCAGACAATCCCACAATCATACAATCACACAGTCACAATCCCACAATCACGATCACACAATCACGATCACACAATCACAATCACACAATCACAATCACACAATCACAATCACACATTCACACTGTCACAATCCCACAATCACGATCACATAATCACGATCACACAGTCACGATCACACGATCACGATCACACAATAACAATCACACAATCACAATCACACAATCACGAGCACACAATCACGATCACACAATCACCATCACACAATCACGATCACACAATCACGATCACACAATCACAATCACACAATCACGATCACACAATCACGATCACACAACCACGACCACACAATCACGATCACACAATCACGATCATACAATCACGTTCACACAATCGCAAACACACAGTCGCGATCACACTATCACGATCACACAATCACAGTCACACAATCACAATCACACAATCACAATCACAATCACAATCACGATCACACAGCCACGAACACACCATCACGATCACACAATCAAGGTCACACAATGACGATCACACAATCACCATCACAAAACCACGATCACTCAATCACAATCACACAATCACAAACACACAGTCGCGATCACACGATCACGATCACACAATCACAGTCACACAATCACAATCACACAATCACAATCACAATCACGATCACACAGTCACGATCACACAATCACAATCACACGATCACGATCACACAATCACAATCACACAATCGTTATCACACAATCACGATCACACAATCACCATCACACAATCAAGGCCACACAATGACGATCACACAATCACCATCACACAATCACAATCACACAATCACAATCACACAATCACACTGTCACAATCCCACAATCACGATCACATAATCACGATCACACAGTCACGATCACACGATCACGATCACACAATAACAATCACACAATCACAATCACACAATCACGAGCACACAATCACGATCACACAATCACGATCACACAATCACGATCACACAATCACGATCACACAATCACGATCACACAATCACGATCACACAATCACGATCACACAATCACGATCACACAATCACGATCACACAATCACGATCACACAATCACGATCACACAATCACGATCACACAATCACGATCACACAACCACGATCACACAATCACCATCCCACAATCACCATCACACAATCACCATCACACAATCACAATCACACAATCACAATCACACAATCAAGGTCACACAATGACGATCACACAATCACCAGCATACAATCACGACCAGACAATGACGATCACACAATCACGTTCACACAATCACAAACACACAGTCGCGATCACACAATCACAATCCCACAATCACGATCACACAATCACGATCACACAATCACCATCACACAATCACCATCACACAATCACAATCACACAATCAATTTCACACAATGACGATCACACAATCACCATCATACAATCACGACCACACAATCACGATCACACAATCACGATCACACAATCACGATCACACAATCACGATCACACAATCACGTTCACACAATCACAATCACACAATCACAATCACACAATCAAGGTCACACAATGACGATCACTCCATCACCATCGCACAATCAGGACCACACAATCACGATCACACAATCACGATCACACAATCACGATCACACAATCACGATCACACAATCACGATCACACAATCACTATCACACAATCACTATCACACAATCACGATCACACAATCACGATCACACAATCACGCAGTCACACTATCACAATCATAATCACAATCACAATCACAATCACAATCACACAATCACGCAATCACAATCCCACAATCACAATCACACAATCACAGTCACACAATCACAATCACACAATCGCGCAATCACAATCCCACAATCACGATCACACAACCACGATCGCACAGTCACGATCACACGATCACGATCACACAATAACAATCACACAATCACAATCACACAATCGCAATCACACAATCACGATCACACAATCACCATCACACAATCACCATCACGCAATCACCATCACACAATCACGATCACACAATCACGATCGCACAATCACAATCACACGATCACGATCACACAATCACGATCACACAGTCACGATCACACAATCACAATCTCACAATCACGATCACACAATCACCATCACACAATCACCATCACACAATCACGATCACACAATCACGATCACACTATCACGATCACACAATCACGATCACACAATCACGATCACACAATCACGATCACACAATCACTATCACACAATCACAATCACACAATCACAATCACACAATCACAATCACACAATCACAATCACACAGTCACACAATCACAATCACAATCAGACAATCACAAACACACAATCACGATCACACAATCACGATCACATAATCACGATCACACAATCACGATCACACAATCACCATCACACAATCACGATCACACAATCACGATCACACAATCACCATCACACAATCACAATCACACAATCAAGGTCACAGAATGACGATCACACAATCACCATCACACAATCACGACCACACAATCACGATCACACAATCACGCTCACACAATCACGATCACACAATCACGTTCACACAATCACAAACACACAGTCGCGATCACACGATCACGATCACACAATCACGATCACACAGTCACGATCACACAATCACAATCACACAATCACGATCACTCAATCACCATCACACAATCACGATCACACAATCACGATCACACAATCACGATCACACTATCACGATCACACAATCACAGTCACACAATCACAATCACACAATCACAATCACAATCACGATCACACAGTCACGATCACACAATCACGATCACACGATCACGATCACACAATCACAATCACGCAATCGTTATCACACAATCACGATCACACAATCACCATCACACAATCAAGGCCACACAATGACGATCACACAATCACCATCACACAATCACGATCACACAATCACAATCTCACAATCACAATCACAACCACAATCACACAATCACACAATCACAATCCCACAATCACAATCACACAATCACAGTCACACAATCACAATCACACAATCACAATCACAATCACGATCACACAGTCACGATCACACAATCACGATCACTCGATCACGATCACACAATCACGATCACACAGTCACGATAACACAATCACAATCACACAATCACGATCACACAATCACGATCACATAATCACGATCACACAATCACGATCACACAATCACCATCACACAATCACGATCACACAATCACGATCACACAATCACCATCACACAATCACAATCACACAATCAAGGTCACAGAATGACGATCACACAATCACCATCACACAATCACGACCACACAATCACGATCACACAATCACGCTCACACAATCACGATCACACAATCACGTTCACACAATCACAAACACACAGTCGCGATCACACGATCACGATCACACAATCACGATCACACAGTCACGATCACACAATCACAATCACACAATCACGATCACTCAATCACCATCACACAATCACGATCACACAATCACGATCACACAATCACGATCACACTATCACGATCACACAATCACAATCACACAATCACAATCACACAATCACACTGTCACAATCCCACAATCACGATCACACAATCACGATCACACAGTCACGATCACACGATCACGATGACACAATCAGACAATCACACAGTCACACAATCACGATCACACAATCACAATCACGCAATCACAATCACACAATCGCAATCACACAATCACAATCATACAATCACAATCTCACAATCACAATCACACAATCACAATCACACAATCACAATCACACATTCACAATCACACAATCACAATCCTACAATCACAATCCCACAATCACAATCACACAACCACAGTCGCACAATCACGCAGTCACAATCCCACAATCACGATCACACAATCACGATCACACAATCACAATCACACAATCACAATCACACAATCACACTGTCACAATCCCACAATCACGATCACACAATCACGATCACACAGTCACGATCACACGATCACGATCACACAAAAACAATGACACAATCACAATCACACAATCACGAGCACACAATCACGATCACACAATCACCATCACACAATCACGATCACACAATCACGATCACACAATCACGATCACACTATCACGATCACACAATCACCGTCACACAATCACAATCACACAATCACAATCACAATCACGATCACACAGTCACGATCACACAATCAGAGTCACACAATCACAAGCACACAACCACAATCACACAATCACACAGTCACAATCCCACAATCACGATCACACAATCACGACCACACAGTCACGATCACACAATCACAATCACACAATCACAATCACACAATCACAATCACACAATCACAATCACACAATCACAATAACACAATCAGACAATCACACAGTCACACAATCACGATCACACAATCACGATCACACAATCACGATCACACAATCACGATCACACAATCACGATCACACAATCACGATCACACAGTCGCGATCACACAATCACGATGACACAATCACGATGACACAATCACGATCACACAATCACAATCACACAGTCACGATCACACAATCACGATCACTCAATCACAATCACACAATCACAAACACACAGTCGCGATCACACGATCACGATCACACGATCACGATCACACGATCACGATCACACGATCACGATCACACAATCACAATCACACAATCAAGGCCGCACAATGACGATCACACAATCACCATCACACAATCACGGTCACACAATCACGATCACAGAATCACGATCACTCAATCACAATCACAATCACACAATCACAAACACAGAGTCGCGATCACACGATCACGATCACACAATCACGATCACACAGTCACGATCACACAATCACGATCACACAGTCACGATCACACAATCAGAGTCACACATTTACAATCACACAACCACAATCACACAATCACACAGTCACAATCCCACAATCACGATCACACAATCACGAGCACACAGTCACGATCACACAATCACAATCATACAATCACAATCACACAATCACATTAACACAATCAGACAATCACACAGTCACACAATCACGATCACACAATCACGATCACACAATCACGATCACACAATCACGATCACACAATCACGATCACACGGTCACAATCACACAATCACAATCACACAATCAAAATCACACAATCACAATCACACCATCAAGGTCACACAATGACGATCACACAATCACCATCACACAGTCACGATCACACAATCACAATCACACAATCACGATCACACAATCACGATCACTCAATCACAATCACACAATCACAAACACACAGTCGCGATCACACGATCACGATCACACGACCACGATCACACGATCACGATCACACAATCACAATCACACAATCAAGGCCACACAATGACGATCACACAATCACCATCACACAATCTCGACCACACAATCACGATCACACAATCACGATCACACAATCACGTTCACACAATCACAAACACACAGTCGCGATCACTCGATCACGATCACACAATCACGATCACACAGTCACGATCACACAATCACAATCGCACAATCACGATCACACAATCACGATCACACAATCACGATCACACAATCACCATCACACAATCACGATCACACAATCACGATCACACAATCACGATCACACAATCACGATCACACAATCACAATCACACAATCAAGGTCACACAATGACGATCACACAATCACCATCACACAACCACGACCACACAATCACGATCACACAATCACGCTCACGCAATCACGATCACACAATCACGACCACACAATCACGATCACACAATCACGATCACACAATCACACAATCACAATCACAATCACGATCACACAGTCACGAACACACCATCACGATCACACAATCAAGGTCACACAATGACGATCACACCATCACCATCACACAATCACGACCACACAATCACGATCACACAATCACAATCACACAATCACAATATCACAATCGCAATCACACAATCACAATATCACAATCAGACAATCCCACAATCACACAATCACACAGTCACAATCCCACAATCACGATCACACAATCACGATCACACAATCACAATCACACAATCACAATCACACAATCACAATCACACATTCACACTGTCACAATCCCACAATCACGATCACATAATCACGATCACACAGTCACGATCACACGATCACGATCACACAATAACAATCACACAATCACAATCACACAATCACGAGCACACAATCACGATCACACAATCACCATCACACAATCACGATCACACAATCACGATCACACAATCACAATCACACAATCACGATCACACAATCACGATCACACAACCACGACCACACAATCACGATCACACAATCACGATCATACAATCACGTTCACACAATCGCAAACACACAGTCGCGATCACACTATCACGATCACACAATCACAGTCACACAATCACAATCACACAATCACAATCACAATCACAATCACGATCACACAGCCACGAACACACCATCACGATCACACAATCAAGGTCACACAATGACGATCACACAATCACCATCACAAAACCACGATCACTCAATCACAATCACACAATCACAAACACACAGTCGCGATCACACGATCACGATCACACAATCACAGTCACACAATCACAATCACACAATCACAATCACAATCACGATCACACAGTCACGATCACACAATCACAATCACACGATCACGATCACACAATCACAATCACACAATCGTTATCACACAATCACGATCACACAATCACCATCACACAATCAAGGCCACACAATGACGATCACACAATCACCATCACACAATCACAATCACACAATCACAATCACACAATCACACTGTCACAATCCCACAATCACGATCACATAATCACGATCACACAGTCACGATCACACGATCACGATCACACAATAACAATCACACAATCACAATCACACAATCACGAGCACACAATCACGATCACACAATCACGATCACACAATCACGATCACACAATCACGATCACACAATCACGATCACACAATCACGATCACACAATCACGATCACACAATCACGATCACACAATCACGATCACACAATCACGATCACACAATCACGATCACACAATCACGATCACACAATCACGATCACACAATCACGATCACACAACCACGATCACACAATCACGATCACACAATCACGATCACACAATCACGATCACACAATCACAATCACACAATCACAATCACACAATCACGATCACACAATCACGATCATACAATCACGTTCACACAATCGCAAACACACAGTCGCGATCACACTATCACGATCACACAATCACAGTCACACAATCACAATCACACAATCACAATCACAATCACAATCACGATCACACAGTCACGAACACACCATCACGATCACACAATCAAGGCCACACAATGACGATCACACAATCACCATCACACAATCACAATCACACAATCACAATCACACAATCACACTGTTACAATCCCACAATCACGATCACATAATCACGATCACACAGTCACGATCACACGATCACGATCACACAATAACAATCACACAATCACAATCACACAATCACGAGCACACAATCACGATCACACAATCACGATCACACAATCACGATCACACAATCACGATCACACAATCAC
This sequence comes from Megachile rotundata, assembly GCF_050947335.1. Taxonomy (NCBI): domain Eukaryota; kingdom Metazoa; phylum Arthropoda; class Insecta; order Hymenoptera; family Megachilidae; genus Megachile; species Megachile rotundata. Next base: position 3,126,913 of record NC_134993.1, read on the forward strand.
GATCACACAATCACGATCACACAATCACGATCACACAATCACGATCACACAATCACGATCACACAATCACGATCACACAATCACGATCACACAATCACGATCACACAATCACGATCACACAATCACGATCACACAACCACGATCACACAATCACGATCACACAATCACGATCACTCAATCACAATCACACAATCACAAACACACAGTCGCGATCACACGATCACGATCACACGATCACGATCACACGATCACGATCAGACGATCACGATCAGACAATCACAATCACACAATCAACGCCACACAATGACGATCACACAATCGCCATCACACAATCTCGACCACACAATCACGATCACACAATCACGATCACACAATCACGTTCGCACAATCAACGCCACACAATGACGATCACACAATCACCATCACACAATCTCGACCACACAATCACGATCACACAATCACGATCACACAATCACGTTCACACAATCACAAACACACAGTCCCGATCACTCGATCACGATCACACAATCACGATCACACAATCACGATCACACAATCACAATCACACAATCACAATCACACAGTCAAAATCACACAATCACAATCACACAATCAAGGTCACACAATGACGATCACACAATCACCATCACACAATCACGGTCACACAATCACGATCACAGAATCACGATCACTCAATCACAATCACAATCACACAATCACAAACACACAGTCGCGATCACACGATCACGATCACACGATCACGATCACACGATCACGATCGCACGATCACGATCACACGATCACGATCACACAATCACAATCACACAATCAAGGCCGCACAATGACGATCACACAATCACCATCACACAATCTCGACCACACAATCACGATCACACAATCACGATCACACAATCACGTTCACACAATAACAAACACACAGTCGCGATCACTCGATCACGATCACACAATCACAATCACACAATCACAAACACACAGTCGCGATCACACGATCACGATCACACGATCACGATCACACGATCACGATCAGACGATCACGATCAGACAATCACAATCACACAATCAACGCCACACAATGACGATCACACAATCGCCATCACACAATCTCGACCACACAATCACGATCACACAATCACGATCACACAATCACGTTCGCACAATCAACGCCACACAATGACGATCACACAATCACCATCACACAATCTCGACCACACAATCACGATCACACAATCACGATCACACAATCACGTTCACACAATCACAAACACACAGTCCCGATCACTCGATCACGATCACACAATCACGATCACACAATCACGATCACACAATCACAATCACACAATCACAATCACACAGTCAAAATCACACAATCACAATCACACAATCAAGGTCACACAATGACGATCACACAATCACCATCACACAATCACGGTCACACAATCACGATCACAGAATCACGATCACTCAATCACAATCACAATCACACAATCACAAACACACAGTCGCGATCACACGATCACGATCACACGATCACGATCACACGATCACGATCACACGATCACGATCACACAATCACAATCACACAATCAAGGCCGCACAATGACGATCACACAATCACCATCACACAATCTCGACCACACAATCACGATCACACAATCACGATCACACAATCACGTTCACACAATCACAAACACACAGTCGCGATCACTCGATCACGATCACACAATCACGATCACACAGTCACGATCACACAATCACAATCGCACAATCACGATCACACAATCACGATCACACAATCACGATCACACAATCACCATCACACAATCACGATCACACAATCACGATCACACAATCACGATCACACAATCACAATCACACAATCAAGGTCACACAATGACGATCACACAATCACCATCACACAACCACGACCACACAATCACGATCACACAATCACGCTCACGCAATCACGATCACACAATCACCACCACACAATCACGATCACACAATCACGATCACACAATCACACAATCACAATCACAATCACGATCACACAGTCACGAACACACCATCACGATCACACAATCAAGGTCACACAGTCACAATCCCACAATCACGATCACACAATCACGATCACACAATCACAATCACACAATCACAATCACACAATCACAATCACACAATCACAATCACACAATCACACAATCACACTGTCACAATCCCACAATCACGATCACATAATCACGATCACACAGTCACGATCACACGATCACGATCACACAATAACAATCACACAATCACAATCACACAATCACGAGCACACAATCACGATCACACAATCACCATCACACAATCACGATCACACAATCACGATCACACAATCACAATCACACAATCACGATCACACAATCACGATCACACAACCACGACCACACAATCACGATCACACAATCACGATCATACAATCACGTTCACACAATCGCAAACACACAGTCGCGATCACACTATCACGATCACACAATCACAGTCACACAATCACAATCACACAATCACAATCACAATCACAATCACGATCACACAGTCACGAACACACCATCACGATCACACAATCAAGGTCACACAATGACGATCACACAATCACCATCACAAAACCACGATCACTCAATCACAATCACACAATCACAAACACACAGTCGCGATCACACGATCACGATCACACAATCACAGTCACACAATCACAATCACACAATCACAATCACAATCACGATCACACAGTCACGATCACACAATCACAATCACACGATCACGATCACACAATCACAATCACACAATCGTTATCACACAATCACGATCACACAATCACCATCACACAATCAAGGCCACACAATGACGATCACACAATCACCATCACACAATCACAATCACACAATCACAATCACACAATCACACTGTCACAATCCCACAATCACGATCACATAATCACGATCACACAGTCACGATCACACGATCACGATCACACAATAACAATCACACAATCACAATCACACAATCACGAGCACACAATCACGATCACACAATCACGATCACACAATCACAATCACACAATCACGATCACACAATCACGATCACACAATCACAATCACACAATCACAATCACACAATCACGCAATCACAATCACACAATCACAATCACACAATCACAATCACACAATCACAATCACACAATCACAATCACACAATCACAATCACACAATCACAATCACACAATCACAATCACACAATCACAATCACACAATCACAATCACACAATCACAATCACACAATCACAATCACACAATCACAATCACACAATCACAATCACACAATCACAATCACACAATCACAATCACACAATCACAATCACACAATCACAATCACACAATCACAATCACACAATCACAATCACACAATCACAATCACACAATCACAATCACACAATCACAATCACACAATCACAATCACACAATCACAATCACACAATCACAATCACACAATCACAATCACACAATCACGCAATCACAATCACACAATCACAATCACACAATCACAATCACACAATCACAATCACACAATCACAATCACACAATCACAATCACACAATCACAATCACACAATCACAATCACACAATCACAATCACACAATCACAATCACACAATCACAATCACACAATCACAATCACAATCACGATCACACAGTCACGAACACACCATCACGATCACACAATCAAGGTCACACAATGACGATCACACAATCACCATCACACAATCACGATCAGACAATCACAATCACACAATCACGATCACACAATCACGATCACACAATCACAATCACACAATCAAGGTCACACAATGACGATCACACCATCACCATCACACAATCACGACCACACAATCACGATCACACAATCACGATCACACAATCACGTTCACACAATCACAAACACACAATCAAGGTCACACAATGACGATCACACCATCACCATCACACAATCACGACCACTCAATCACGATCACACAATCACGATCACACAATCACAATCACACAATCACAATCACACAATTAAAATCACACAATCACAAACACACAATCAAGGTCACACAATGACGATCACACAATCACCATCACACAATCTCGACCACACAATCACGATCACACAATCACGTTCACACATTCACAAACACACAGTCGCGATCACTCGATCACGATCACACAATCACGATCACACAATCACGATCACTCAATCACAATCACACAATCGTTATCACACAATCACGATCACACAATCACGATCACACAATCACAATCACACAATCACAATCACACAATCACCATCACACAATCACGATCAGACAATCACAATCACACAATCACGATCACACAATCACGATCACACAATCACGATCACACAATCACGATCACACAATCACGATCACGCAATCACGATCACACAATCACGATCACACAATCACGATCACACAATCACGATCACACAATCACGATCACACAACCACGATCACACAATCACGATCACACAATCACGATCACACAATCACGATCACACAATCACGATCACACAATCACAATCACACAATCACGCAATCACAATCACGCAATCACAATCACACAATCACAATCACACAATCACAATCACACAATCACAATCACACAATCACAATCACACAATCACAATCACACAATCACAATCACACAATCACAATCACACAATCACAATCACACAATCACAATCACACAATCACAATCACACAATCACAATCACACAATCACAATCACACAATCACAATCACACAATCACAATCACACAATCACAATCACACAATCACAATCACACAATCACAATCACACAATCACAATCACACAATCACAATCACACAATCACAATCACACAATCACAATCACAATCACGATCACACAGTCACGAACACACCATCACGATCACACAATCAAGGTCACACAATGACGATCACACAATCACCATCACACAATCACGATCAGACAATCACAATCACACAATCACGATCACACAATCACGATCACACAATCACAATCACACAATCAAGGTCACACAATGACGATCACACCATCACCATCACACAATCACGACCACACAATCACGATCACACAATCACGATCACACAATCACGTTCACACAATCACAAACACACAATCAAGGTCACACAATGACGATCACACCATCACCATCACACAATCACGACCACTCAATCACGATCACACAATCACGATCACACAATCACGATCACACAATCACGTTCACACAATCACAAACACAGAGTCGCGATCACACGATCACGATCACACAACCACGATCACACAGTCACGATCACACAATCACGATCACACAGTCACGATCACACAATCAGAGTCACACAATCACAATCAAACAACCACAATCACACAATCACACAGTCACAATCCCACAATCACGACCACACTGTCACGATCACACAATCACAATCATACAATCACAATCACACAATCACATTAACACAATCAGACAATTACACAGTCACACAATCACGATCACACAATCACGATCACACAATCACGATCACACAATCACGATCACACAATCACGATCACACAATCACGATCACACAATCACGATCACACAATCACGATCACACAATCACAATCACACAATCACAATCACACAATTAAAATCACACAATCACAATCACACAATCAAGGTCACACAATGACGATCACACAATCACCATCACACAATCTCGACCACACAATCACGATCACACAATCACGTTCACACATTCACAAACACACAGTCGCGATCACTCGATCACGATCACACAATCACGATCACACAATCACGATCACTCAATCACAATCACACAATCGTTATCACACAATCACGATCACACAATCACGATCACACAATCACAATCACACAATCACAATCACACAATCACAATCACACAATCACAATCACACAATCACAATCACACAATCAAGGTCACACAATGACGATCACACAATCACCATCACACAATCACGATCACACAATCACAATTACACAATCACGATCACACAATCACGATCACACAATCACGATCACACAAACACGATCACACGATCACAATCACACAATCACAAACACACAATGACGATCACACAATCACCATCACACAATCTCGACCACACAATCACGATCACACAATCACGATCACACAGTCACTATCACACAATCACAATCACACAATCACAATATCACAATCGCAATCACACAATCACAATAACACAATCAGACAATCACACAATCACACAATCACACAATCACGATCACACAATCATGATCACACAATCACGATCACACAATCACGATCACACAATCACGATCACACAATCACGATCACACAATCACCATCACACAATCACAATCACACAATCAAGGTCACACAATGACGATCACACAATCACGATCACACGATCACAATCACACAATCACAAACACACAGTCGCGATCACACGATCACGATCACACGATCACGATCACACGATCGCGATCACACGATCACGATCACACGATCACGATCACACAATCACAATCACACAATCAAGGTCACACAATGACGATCACACCATCACCATCACACAATCACGACCACACAATCACGATCACACAATCACGATCACACAATCACAAACGCACAGTCGCGATCACACGATCACGTTCACACAATCACGATCACACTGTCACGATCACACAATCACAATCACACAATCACGATCACACAATCACAATCACAATCACGATCACACAGTCACGATCACACCATCACGATCACACGATCACCATCACACAATCACGATCACACAATCACAATCACACAATGACGATCACACCATCACCATCACACAATCACGACCACACAATCACGATCACACAATCACGTTCACACAATCACGAACACACAGTCGCGATCACTCGATCACGATCACACAATCACGATCACACAGTCACGATCACACAATCACAATCACACAATCACAATCACACAATCACAATGTCACAATCGCAATCACACAATCACAATAACACAATCAGACAATCACACAATCACACAATCACGAACACACAATCATGATCACACAATCACGATCACACAATCACGATCACACAATCACGATCACACAATCACCATCACACAATCACAATCACACAATCAAGGTCACACAATGACGATCACACAATCACCATCACACAATCACGATCACACAATCACGATCACACAATCACGTTCACACAATCACAAACACACAGTCGCGATCACTCGATCACGATCACACAATCATGATCACACAGTCACGATCACACAATCACAATCACACAATCACAATGTCACAATCGCAATCACACAATCACAATAACACAATCAGACAATCACACAATCACACAATCACACAATCACGATCACACAATCACGATCACACAATCACGATCACACAATCACGATCACACAATCACGATCACACAATCACGATCACACAATCACCATCACACAATCACGATCACTCAATCACAATCACACAATCACGATCACTCAATCACAATCACACAATCACAAACACACAGTCGCGATCACACGATCACGATCACACGATCACGATCACACGATCACGATCACACAATCACAATCACACAATCAACGCCACACAATGACGATCACACAATCACCATCACACAATCTCGACCACACAATCACGATCACACAATCACGATCACACAGTCACTATCACACAATCACAATCACACAATCACAATATCACAATCGCAATCACACAATCACAATAACACAATCAGACAATCACACAATCACACAATCACACAATCACGATCACACAATCATGATCACACAATCACGATCACACAATCACGATCACACAATCACGATCACACAATCACCATCACACAATCACAACCACACAATCAAGGTCACACAATGACGATCACACAATCACGATCACACGATCACAATCACACAATCACAAACACACAGTCGCGATCACACGATCACGATCACACGATCACGATCACACGATCGCGATCACACGATCACGATCACACGATCACGATCACACAATCACAATCACACAATCAAGGTCACACATGACGATCACACCATCACCATCACACAATCACGACCACACAATCACGATCACACAATCACGATCACACAATCACGATCACACAATCACAAACACACAGTCGCGATCACACGATCACGATCACACAATCACGATCACACAGTCACGATCACACAATCACAATCACACAATCACGATCACACAATCACAATCACAATCACGATCACACAGTCACGATCACACCATCACGATCACACGATCACCATCACACAATCACGATCACACAATCACAATCACACAATGACGATCACACCATCACCATCACACAATCACGACCACACAATCACGATCACACAATCACGTTCACACAATCACGAACACACAGTCGCGATCACTCGATCACGATCACACAATCACGATCACACAGTCACGATCACACGATCACGATCACACGATCACGATCACACAATCACAATCACACAATCAACGCCACACAATGACGATCACACAATCACCATCACACAATCTCGACCACATAATCACGATCACACAATCACGATCACACAGTCACTATCACACAATCACAATCACACAATCACAATCACACAATCAAGGTCACACAATGACGATCACACAATCACCATCACACAATCACGATCACACAATCACGATCACACAATCACGATCACACAGTCGCGATCACACGATCACGATCACACGATCACGATCACACGATCACGATCACACAATCACAATCACACAATCAACGCCACACAATGACGATCACACAATCACCATCACACAATCTCGACCACATAATCACGATCACACAATCACGATCACACAGTCACTATCACACAATCACAATCACACAATCACAATATCACAATCGCAATCACACAATCACAATAACACAATCAGACAATCACACAATCACACAATCACACAATCACGATCACACAATCATGATCACACAATCACGATCACACAATCACGATCACACAAACACGATCACACAATCACCATCACACAATCACAACCACACAATCAAGGTCACACAATGACGATCACACAATCACGATCACACGATCACAATCACACAATCACAAACACACAGTCGCGATCGCACGATCACGATCACACGATCACGATCACACGATCGCGATCACACGATCACGATCACACGATCACGATCACACAATCACAATCACACAATCAAGGTCACACATGACGATCACACCATCACCATCACACAATCACGACCACACAATCACGATCACACAATCACGATCACACAATCACGATCACACAATCACAAACACACAGTCGCGATCACACGATCACGATCACACGATCACGATCACACAATCACAATCACACAATCAACGCCACACAATCACGATCACACAATCACAATCACAATCACGATCACACAGTCACGATCACACCATCACGATCACACGATCACCATCACACAATCACGATCACACAATCACAATCACACAATGACGATCACACCATCACCATCACACAATCACGACCACACAATCACGATCACACAATCACGTTCACACAATCACGAACACACAGTCGCGATCACTCGATCACGATCACACAATCACGATCACACAGTCACGATCACACAATCACAATCACACAATCACAATGTCACAATCGCAATCACACAATCACAATAACACAATCAGACAATCACACAATCACACAATCACACAATCACGATCACACAATCATGATCACACAATCACGATCACACAATCACGATCACACAATCACGATCACACAATCACCATCACACAATCACAATCACACAATCAAGGTCACACAATGACGATCACACAATCACCATCACACAATCACGATCACACAATCACGATCACACAATCACGATCACACAATCACGTTCACACAATCACAAACACACAGTCGCGATCACACGATCACGATCACACAATCACGATCACACAGTCACGATCACACAATCACAATCACACAATCACGATCACACAATCACCATCGCACAATCACGATCACACAATCACGATCACACAATCACGATCACACAATCACGATCACACAATCACAGTCACACAATCACAACCACAATCACGATCACACAGTCACGATCACACCACCACGATCACACAATCACAATCACACAACCGTTATCACACAATCACGATCACACAATCACCATCCCACAATCACCATCACACAATCACCATCACACAATCACAATCACACAATCACAATCACACAATCAAGGTCACACAATGACGATCACACAATCACCAGCATACAATCACGACCAGACAATCACGATCACACAATCACGTTCACACAATCACAAACACACAGTCGCGATCACACAATCACAATCCCACAATCACGATCACACAATCACGATCACACAATCACCATCACACAATCACCATCACACAATCACAATCACACAATCAAGGTCACACAATGACGATCACACAATCACCATCATACAATCACGACCAGACAATCACGATCACACAATCACGTTCACACTATCACAAACACACAGTCGCGATCACACAATCACAATCCCACAATCGCGATCACACGATCACGATCACACAATCACGATCACACAATCACGATCACACAATCACGATCACACAATCACTATCACACAATCACTATCACACAATCACGATCACACAATCACGATCACACAATCACGCAGTCACACTATCACAATCACAATCACAATCACAATCACAATCACAATCACAATCACAATCACACAATCACGCAATCACAATCCCACAATCACAATCACACAATCACAGTCACACAATCACAATCACACAATCACGCAATCACAATCCCACAATCACGATCACACAACCACGATCGCACAGTCACGATCACACGATCACGATCACACAATAACAATCACACAATCACAATCACACAATCACGATCACACAATCACCATCACACAATCACCATCACGCAATCACCATCACACAATCACGATCACACAATCACGATCGCACAATCACAATCACACGATCACGATCACACAATCACGATCACACAGTCACGATCTCACAATCACAATCTCACAATCACGATCACACAATCACCATCACACAATCACCATCACACAATCACGATCACACAATCACGATCACACTATCACGATCACACAATCACGATCACACAATCACGATCACACAATCACGATCACACAATCACTATCACACAATCACAATCACACAATCACAATCACACAGTCACAATCACACAGTCACACAATCACAATCACAATCAGACAATCACAAACACACAATCACGATCACACAATCACGATCACACAATCACGATCACACAATTACGATCACACAATCACAATCACGCAGTCACACTCTCACAATCACAATCACAATCACAATCACAATCACAATCACAATCACAATCACACAATCACACAATCACAATCCCACAATCACAATCACACAATCACAGTCACACAATCACAATCACACAATCACACAGTCACAATCCCACATTCACGATCACACAATCACGATCGCACAGTCACGATCACACGATCACGATCACACAATCACAATCACACAATCACAATCACACAATCACGATTACACAGTCACCATCACACAATTACCATCACACAATCACGATCACACAATCAAGGTCACACAATGACGATCGCACAGTCACGATCACACGATCACGATCACACAATCACAATCACACAATCACAATCACACAATCACGATCACACAATCACGATCACACAATCACAATCACACAATCAAGGTCACACAATGACGATCACACCATCACCATCACACAATCAGGACCACACAATCACGATCACACAATCACAAACACACAGTCGCGATCACTCGATCACGATCACACAATCACCATCACACAGTCACTATCACACAATCACAATCACACAATCACGATATCACAATCGCAATCACACAATCACCATCACACAATCACGATCACACAATCACGATCACACAATCACGATCACACAATCACGATCACACAATCACAATCACGCAATCACAATCACACAATCGCAATCACACAATCACAATCATACAATCGCAATCACACAATCACCATCACACAATCACGATCACACAATAACGATCACACAATCACGATAACACAATCACAATGACACAATCACGATCACACAATCACGATCACATAATCACGATCACACAATCACGATCACACAATCACCATCACACAATCACGATCACACAATCACCATCACACAATCACAATCACACAATCAAGGTCACAGAATGACGATCACACAATCACCATCACACAATCACGACCACACAATGACGATCACACAGTCACGATCTCACAATCACAATCTCACAATCACGATCACACAATCACCATCACACAATCACCATCACACAATCACGATCACACAATCACGATCACACTATCACGATCACACAATCACGATCACACAATCACGATCACACAATCACGATCACACAATCACTATCACACAATCACAATCACACAATCACAATCACACAGTCACAATCACACAGTCACACAATCACAATCACAATCAGACAATCACAAACACACAATCACGATCACACAATCACGATCACACAATCACGATCACACAATTACGATCACACAATCACAATCACGCAGTCACACTCTCACAATCACAATCACAATCACAATCACAATCACAATCACAATCACAATCACACAATCACACAATCACAATCCCACAATCACAATCACACAATCACAGTCACACAATCACAATCACACAATCACACAGTCACAATCCCACATTCACGATCACACAATCACGATCGCACAGTCACGATCACACGATCACGATCACACAATCACAATCACACAATCACAATCACACAATCACGATTACACAGTCACCATCACACAATTACCATCACACAATCACGATCACACAATCAAGGTCACACAATGACGATCACACAATCACCATCACACAATCACGATCACACAATCACAATCACACAATCACGATCACACAATCACGATCACACAATCACAATCACACAATCAAGGTCACACAATGACGATCACACCATCACCATCACACAATCAGGACCACACAATCACGATCACACAATCACAAACACACAGTCGCGATCACTCGATCACGATCACACAATCACCATCACACAGTCACTATCACACAATCACAATCACACAATCACAATATCACAATCGCAATCACACAATCACCATCACACAATCACGATCACACAATCACGATCACACAATCACGATCACACAATCACAATCACGCAATCACAATCACACAATCGCAATCACACAATCACAATCATACAATCGCAATCACACAATCACCATCACACAATCACGATCACACAATAACGATCACACAATCACGATAACACAATCACAATCACACAATCACGGTCACACAATCACGATCACATAATCACGATCACACAATCACGATCACACAATCACCATCACACAATCACGATCACACAATCACCATCACACAATCACAATCACACAATCAAGGTCACAGAATGACGATCACACAATCACCATCACACAATCACGACCACACAATGACGATCACGCAATCACGCTCGCACAATCACCATGACACAATCACGTTCACACAATCACAAACACACAGTCGCGATCACACGATCACGATCACACAATCACGATCACACAGTCACGATCACACAATCACAATCACACAATCACGATCACTCAATCACCATCACACAATCACGATCACACAATCACGATCACACAATCACGATCACACAACCACGATCACACTATCACGATCACACAATCACAGTCACACAATCACAATCACACAATCACAATCACAATCACGATCACACAGTCACGATCACACAATCACGATCACACGATCACGATCACACAATCACAATCACACAATCGTTATCACACAATCACGATCACACAATCACCATCACACAATCAAGGCCACACAATGACGATCACACAATCACCATCACACAATCACGATCACACAATCACAATCACACAATCACAATCACAACCACAATCACACAATCACACAATCACTGTTATATCCTACTCCTCCCGCCGTTATTAACGTCATTATAATCATCATTATTATTATTATCATTATTATCATTATTATCATTATTATTATTATTATTATTATTATTATTATTATTATTATTATTATTATTATTATTATTATTATTATTATTATTATTATTATTATTATTATAATTATTATTATTATTATGCGTATTACTGTAACCATTTCATTATAAGCAAGTAGCATAAGAATAACTTCATGATAAGAATGTGCAAGAACAGCACAGTCCTATTCCCACAGTCCAACTGTCCTTTCCTGCTTACCTACCCGGAATCTCCCTTCCCTTCAAACCAAGACTCCTAACCCTGATCCAGACCGAACGAAGAGGCGGCACTCTCGTAAAGTACTCCATTCCAAACAGTTCGTAAAATATACGTTTTTATACTCAGCATTTTATAATCATTAAGTTAATTTCCCTTGCACCTCTTGAAATCGGGACTAGGACCCAACGATTTTCCCTCGCGGTTGTATTCCACCCACTACTTCGGCGGGGATATAACACACAATCCCACAATCACAATCACACAATCACAGTCACACAATCACAATCACACAATCACACAGTCACAATCCCACAATCACGATCACACAATCACGATCGCACAGTCACGATCACACGATCACGATCACACAATCACAATCACACAATCACAATCACACAATCACGATCACACAGTCACCATCACACAATTACCATCACACAATCACGATCACACAATCAAGGTCACACAATGACGATCACACAATCACCATCACACAATCACGATCACACAATCACGATCACACAATCACAATCACACAATCACGATCACACAATCACGATCACACAATCACAATCACACAATCAAGGTCACACAATGACGATCACACCATCACCATCACACAATCAGGACCACACAATCACGATCACACAATCACAAACACACAGTCGCGATCACTCGATCACGATCACACAATCACGATCACACTGTCACTATCACACAATCACAATCACACAATCACAATATCACAATCGCAATCACACAATCACCATCACACAATCACGATCACACAATCACGATCACACAATCACGATCACACAATCACAATCACGCAGTCACAATCCCACAATCACGATCACACAATCACGATCACACAATCACAATCACACAATCACAATCACACAATCACACTGTCACAATCCCACAATCACGATCACACAATCACGATCACACAGTCACGATCACACGATCACGATCACACAAAAACAATGACACAATCTCAATCACACAATCACGAGCACACAATCACGATCACACAATCACCATCACACAATCACGATCACACAATCACGATCACACAATCACGATCACACTATCACGATCACACAATCACCGTCACACAATCACAATCACACAATCACAATCACAATCACGATCACACAGTCACGATCACACAATCAGAGTCACACAATCACAATCACACAACCACAATCACACAATCACACAGTCACAATCCCACAATCACGATCACACAATCACGACCACACAGTCACGATCACACAATCACAATCACACAATCACAATCACACAATCACAATCACACAATCACAATAACACAATCAGACAATCACACAGTCACACAATCACAATCACACAATCACAATCACACAATCGTTATCACAAAATCACGATCACACAATCACCATCCCACAATCACCATCACACAATCACCATCACACAATCACGATCACACAATCACGATCACACAATCACGATCACACAGTCGCGATCACACAATCACGATGACACAATCACAATCACACAATCACGATCACACAATCACGATCACACAATCACGATCACTCAATCACAATCACTCAATCACAAACACACAGTCGCGATCACACGATCACGATCACACGATCACGATCACACGATCACGATCAGACAATCACAATCACACAATCATCGCCACACAATGACGATCACACAATCGCCATCACACAATCTCGATCACACAATCACGATCACACAATCACGATCACACAATCACGTTCGCACAATGAACGCCACACAATGACGATCACACAATCACCATCACACAATCTCGACCACACAATCACGATCACACAATCACGATCACACAATCACGTTCACACAATCACAAACACACAGTCCCGATCACTCGATCACGATCACACAATCACGATCACACAATCACGATCACACAATCACAATCACAATCACGATCACACAGTCACGATCACACAATCACGATCACACGATCACGATCACACAATCACAATCTCACAATCGTTATCACACAATCACGATCACACAATCACCATCACACAATCAAGGCCACACAATGACGATCACACAATCACCATCACACAATCACAATCACACAATCACGATCACACAATCACGATCACACAATCACGATCACACAATCACGATCACACAATCAAAGTCACACAATCACAATCACGATCACACCGTCACGATCACACAATCACGATCACACGATCACGATCACACAATCACAATCACACAATCGTTATCACACAATCACGATCACACAATCACCATCACACAATCACGATCACACAATCTCGACCACACAATCACGATCACACAATCACGATCACACAATCACGTTCACACAATAACAAACACACAGTCGCGATCACTCGATCACGATCACACAATCACGATCACACAATCACGATCACACAATCACGATCACACAATCACGATCACACAATCACGATCACACAACCACGATCACACAATCACGATCACACAATCACGATCACACAATCACGATCACACAATCACAATCACACAATCACAATCACACAATCACGATCACACAATCACGATCATACAATCACGTTCACACAATCGCAAACACACAGTCGCGATCACACTATCACGATCACACAATCACAGTCACACAATCACAATCACACAATCACAATCACAATCACAATCACGATCACACAGTCACGAACACACCATCACGATCACACAATCAAGGCCACACAATGACGATCACACAATCACCATCACACAATCACAATCACACAATCACAATCACACAATCACACTGTTACAATCCCACAATCACGATCACATAATCACGATCACACAGTCACGATCACACGATCACGATCACACAATAACAATCACACAATCACAATCACACAATCACGAGCACACAATCACGATCACACAATCACGATCACACAATCACGATCACACAATCACGATCACACAATCACGATCACACAATCACGATCACACAATCACGATCACACAATCACGATCACACAATCACGATCACACAATCACGATCACACAATCACGATCACACAATCACGATCACACAATCACGATCACACAATCACGATCACACAACCACGATCACACAATCACGATCACACAATCACGATCACTCAATCACAATCACACAATCACAAACACACAGTCGCGATCACACGATCACGATCACACGATCACGATCACACGATCACGATCAGACGATCACGATCAGACAATCACAATCACACAATCAACGCCACACAATGACGATCACACAATCGCCATCACACAATCTCGACCACACAATCACGATCACACAATCACGATCACACAATCACGTTCGCACAATCAACGCCACACAATGACGATCACACAATCACCATCACACAATCTCGACCACACAATCACGATCACACAATCACGATCACACAATCACGTTCACACAATCACAAACACACAGTCCCGATCACTCGATCACGATCACACAATCACGATCACACAATCACGATCACACAATCACAATCACACAATCACAATCACACAGTCAAAATCACACAATCACAATCACACAATCAAGGTCACACAATGACGATCACACAATCACCATCACACAATCACGGTCACACAATCACGATCACAGAATCACGATCACTCAATCACAATCACAATCACACAATCACAAACACACAGTCGCGATCACACGATCACGATCACACGATCACGATCACACGATCACGATCACACGATCACGATCACACGATCACGATCACACAATCACAATCACACAATCAAGGCCGCACAATGACGATCACACAATCACCATCACACAATCTCGACCACACAATCACGATCACACAATCACGATCACACAATCACGTTCACACAATAACAAACACACAGTCGCGATCACTCGATCACGATCACACAATCACAATCACACAATCACAAACACACAGTCGCGATCACACGATCACGATCACACGATCACGATCACACGATCACGATCAGACGATCACGATCAGACAATCACAATCACACAATCAACGCCACACAATGACGATCACACAATCGCCATCACACAATCTCGACCACACAATCACGATCACACAATCACGATCACACAATCACGTTCGCACAATCAACGCCACACAATGACGATCACACAATCACCATCACACAATCTCGACCACACAATCACGATCACACAATCACGATCACACAATCACGTTCACACAATCACAAACACACAGTCCCGATCACTCGATCACGATCACACAATCACGATCACACAATCACGATCACACAATCACAATCACACAATCACAATCACACAGTCAAAATCACACAATCACAATCACACAATCAAGGTCACACAATGACGATCACACAATCACCATCACACAATCACGGTCACACAATCACGATCACAGAATCACGATCACTCAATCACAATCACAATCACACAATCACAAACACACAGTCGCGATCACACGATCACGATCACACGATCACGATCACACGATCACGATCACACGATCACGATCACACAATCACAATCACACAATCAAGGCCGCACAATGACGATCACACAATCACCATCACACAATCTCGACCACACAATCACGATCACACAATCACGATCACACAATCACGTTCACACAATAACAAACACACAGTCGCGATCACTCGATCACGATCACACAATCACGATCACACAGTCACGATCACACAATCACAATCACACAATTACGATCACACAATCACGATCACATAACCACGATCACACAATCACGATCACACAATCACCATCACACAATCAAGGTCACAGAATGACGATCACACAATCACCATCACACAATCACGACCACACAATCACGATCACACAATCACGCTCACACAATCACGATCACACAATCACGTTCACACAATCACAAACACAGAGTCGCGATCACACGATCACGATCACACAATCACGATCACACAGTCACGATCACACAATCACGATCACACAGTCACGATCACACAATCAGAGTCACACATTTACAATCACACAACCACAATCACACAATCACACAGTCACAATCCCACAATCACGATCACACAATCACGAGCACACAGTCACGATCACACAATCACAATCATACAATCACAATCACACAATCACATTAACACAATCAGACAATCACACAGTCACACAATCACGATCACACAATCACGATCACACAATCACGATCACACAATCACGATCACACAATCACGATCACACGGTCACAATCACACAATCACAATCACACAATCAAAATCACACAATCACAATCACACCATCAAGGTCACACAATGACGATCACACAATCACCATCACACAATCACGATCACACAATCACAATCACACAATCACGATCACACAATCACGATCACTCAATCACAATCACACAATCACAAACACACAGTCGCGATCACACGATCACGATCACACGACCACGATCACACGACCACGATCACACAATCACAATCACACAATCAAGGCCACACAATGACGATCACACAATCACCATCACACAATCTCGACCACACAATCACGATCACACAATCACGATCACACAATCACGTTCACACAATCACAAACACACAGTCGCGATCACTCGATCACGATCACACAATCACGATCACACAGTCACGATCACACAATCACAATCGCACAATCACGATCACACAATCACGATCACACAATCACGATCACACAATCACCATCACACAATCACGATCACACAATCACGATCACACAATCACGATCACACAATCACAATCACACAATCAAGGTCACACAATGACGATCACACAATCACCATCACACAACCACGACCACACAATCACGATCACACAATCACGCTCACGCAATCACGATCACACAATCACGACCACACAATCACGATCACACAATCACGATCACACAATCACACAATCACAATCACAATCACGATCACACAGTCACGAACACACCATCACGATCACACAATCAAGGTCACACAGTCACAATCCCACAATCACGATCACACAATCACGATCACACAATCACAATCACACAATCACAATCACACAATCACAATCACACAATCACAATCACACAATCACAATCACACAATCACAATCACACAATCACACAATCACACTGTCACAATCCCACAATCACGATCACATAATCACGATCACACAGTCACGATCACACGATCACGATCACACAATAACAATCACACAATCACAATCACACAATCACGAGCACACAATCACGATCACACAATCACCATCACACAATCACGATCACACAATCACGATCACACAATCACAATCACACAATCACGATCACACAATCACGATCACACAACCACGACCACACAATCACGATCACACAATCACGATCATACAATCACGTTCACACAATCGCAAACACACAGTCGCGATCACACTATCACGATCACACAATCACAGTCACACAATCACAATCACACAATCACAATCACAATCACAATCACGATCACACAGTCACGAACACACCATCACGATCACACAATCAAGGTCACACAATGACGATCACACAACCACCATCACAAAACCACGATCACTCAATCACAATCACACAATCACAAACACACAGTCGCGATCACACGATCACGATCACACAATCACAGTCACACAATCACAATCACACAATCACAATCACAATCACGATCACACAGTCACGATCACACAATCACAATCACACGATCACGATCACACAATCACAATCACACAATCGTTATCACACAATCACGATCACACAATCACCATCACACAATCAAGGCCACACAATGACGATCACACAATCACCATCACACAATCACAATCACACAATCACAATCACACAATCACACTGTCACAATCCCACAATCACGATCACATAATCACGATCACACAGTCACGATCACACGATCACGATCACACAATAACAATCACACAATCACAATCACACAATCACGAGCACACAATCACGATCACACAATCACGATCACACAATCACAATCACACAATCACGATCACACAATCACGATCACACAATCACAATCACACAATCACAATCACACAATCACAATCACACAATCACAATCACACAATCACAATCACACAATCACAATCACACAATCACAATCACACAATCACAATCACACAATCACAATCACACAATCACAATCACACAATCACAATCACACAATCACAATCACACAATCACAATCACACAATCACAATCACACAATCACAATCACACAATCACAATCACACAATCACAATCACACAATCACAATCACACAATCACAATCACACAATCACAATCACACAATCACAATCACACAATCACAATCACACAATCACAATCACACAATCACAATCACACAATCACAATCACACAATCACAATCACACAATCACAATCACACAATCACAATCACACAATCACAATCACACAATCACGCAATCACAATCACACAATCACAATCACACAATCACAATCACACAATCACAATCACACAATCACAATCACACAATCACAATCACACAATCACAATCACACAATCACAGTCACACAATCACAATCACACAATCACAATCACAATCACGATCACACAGTCACGAACACACCATCACGATCACACAATCAAGGTCACACAATGACGATCACACAATCACCATCACACAATCACGATCAGACAATCACAATCACACAATCACGATCACACAATCACGATCACACAATCACAATCACACAATCAAGGTCACACAATGACGATCACACCATCACCATCACACAATCACGACCACACAATCACGATCACACAATCACGATCACACAATCACGTTCACACAATCACAAACACACAATCAAGGTCACACAATGACGATCACACCATCACCATCACACAATCACGACCACTCAATCACGATCACACAATCACGATCACACAATCACGATCACACAATCACGTTCACACAATCACAAACACAGAGTCGCGATCACACGATCACGATCACACAACCACGATCACACAGTCACGATCACACAATCACGATCACACAGTCACGATCACACAATCAGAGTCACACAATCACAATCACACAACCACAATCACACAATCACACAGTCACAATCCCACAATCACGACCACACTGTCACGATCACACAATCACAATCATACAATCACAATCACACAATCACATTAACACAATCAGACAATTACACAGTCACACAATCACGATCACACAATCACGATCACACAATCACGATCACACAATCACGATCACACAATCACGATCACACAATCACGATCACACAATCACGATCACACAATCACGATCACACAATCACAATCACACAATCACAATCACACAATTAAAATCACACAATCACAAACACACAATCAAGGTCACACAATGACGATCACACAATCACCATCACACAATCTCGACCACACAATCACGATCACACAATCACGTTCACACATTCACAAACACACAGTCGCGATCACTCGATCACGATCACACAATCACGATCACACAATCACGATCACTCAATCACAATCACACAATCGTTATCACACAATCACGATCACACAATCACGATCACACAATCACAATCACACAATCACAATCACACAATCACCATCACACAATCACGATCAGACAATCACAATCACACAATCACGATCACACAATCACGATCACACAATCACGATCACACAATCACGATCACACAATCACGATCACGCAATCACGATCACACAATCACGATCACACAATCACGATCACACAATCACGATCACACAATCACGATCACACAACCACGATCACACAATCACGATCACACAATCACGATCACACAATCACGATCACACAATCACGATCACACAATCACAATCACACAATCACGCAATCACAATCACGCAATCACAATCACACAATCACAATCACACAATCACAATCACACAATCACAATCACACAATCACAATCACACAATCACAATCACACAATCACAATCACACAATCACAATCACACAATCACAATCACACAATCACAATCACACAATCACAATCACACAATCACAATCACACAATCACAATCACACAATCACAATCACACAATCACAATCACACAATCACAATCACACAATCACAATCACACAATCACAATCACACAATCACAATCACACAATCACAATCACAATCACGATCACACAGTCACGAACACACCATCACGATCACACAATCAAGGTCACACAATGACGATCACACAATCACCATCACACAATCACGATCAGACAATCACAATCACACAATCACGATCACACAATCACGATCACACAATCACAATCACACAATCAAGGTCACACAATGACGATCACACCATCACCATCACACAATCACGACCACACAATCACGATCACACAATCACGATCACACAATCACGTTCACACAATCACAAACACACAATCAAGGTCACACAATGACGATCACACCATCACCATCACACAATCACGACCACTCAATCACGATCACACAATCACGATCACACAATCACGATCACACAATCACGTTCACACAATCACAAACACAGAGTCGCGATCACACGATCACGATCACACAACCACGATCACACAGTCACGATCACACAATCACGATCACACAGTCACGATCACACAATCAGAGTCACACAATCACAATCACACAACCACAATCACACAATCACACAGTCACAATCCCACAATCACGACCACACTGTCACGATCACACAATCACAATCATACAATCACAATCACACAATCACATTAACACAATCAGACAATTACACAGTCACACAATCACGATCACACAATCACGATCACACAATCACGATCACACAATCACGATCACACAATCACGATCACACAATCACGATCACACAATCACGATCACACAATCACGATCACACAATCACGATCACACAATCACAATCACACAATCACAATCACACAATTAAAATCACACAATCACAATCACACAATCAAGGTCACACAATGACGATCACACAATCACCATCACACAATCTCGACCACACAATCACGATCACACAATCACGTTCACACATTCACAAACACACAGTCGCGATCACTCGATCACGATCACACAATCACGATCACACAATCACGATCACTCAATCACAATCACACAATCTCGACCACACAATCACGATCACACAATCACGATCACACAGTCACTATCACACAATCACAATCACACAATCACAATATCACAATCGCAATCACACAATCACAATAACACAATCAGACAATCACACAATCACACAATCACACAATCACGATCACACAATCATGATCACACAATCACGATCACACAATCACGATCACACAATCACGATCACACAATCACGATCACACAATCACCATCACACAATCACAATCACACAATCAAGGTCACACAATGACGATCACACAATCACGATCACACGATCACAATCACACAATCACAAACACACAGTCGCGATCACACGATCACGATCACACGATCACGATCACACGATCGCGATCACACGATCACGATCACACGATCACGATCACACAATCACAATCACACAATCAAGGTCACACAATGACGATCACACCATCACCATCACACAATCACGACCACACAATCACGATCACACAATCACGATCACACAATCACAAACGCACAGTCGCGATCACACGATCACGTTCACACAATCACGATCACACTGTCACGATCACACAATCACAATCACACAATCACGATCACACAATCACAATCACAATCACGATCACACAGTCACGATCACACCATCACGATCACACGATCACCATCACACAATCACGATCACACAATCACAATCACACAATGACGATCACACCATCACCATCACACAATCACGACCACACAATCACGATCACACAATCACGTTCACACAATCACGAACACACAGTCGCGATCACTCGATCACGATCACACAATCACGATCACACAGTCACGATCACACAATCACAATCACACAATCACAATCACACAATCACAATGTCACAATCGCAATCACACAATCACAATAACACAATCAGACAATCACACAATCACACAATCACGAACACACAATCATGATCACACAATCACGATCACACAATCACGATCACACAATCACGATCACACAATCACCATCACACAATCACAATCACACAATCAAGGTCACACAATGACGATCACACAATCACCATCACACAATCACGATCACACAATCACGATCACACAATCACGTTCACACAATCACAAACACACAGTCGCGATCACTCGATCACGATCACACAATCATGATCACACAGTCACGATCACACAATCACAATCACACAATCACAATGTCACAATCGCAATCACACAATCACAATAACACAATCAGACAATCACACAATCACACAATCACACAATCACGATCACACAATCACGATCACACAATCACGATCACACAATCACGATCACACAATCACGATCACACAATCACGATCACACAATCACCATCACACAATCACGATCACTCAATCACAATCACACAATCACGATCACTCAATCACAATCACACAATCACAAACACACAGTCGCGATCACACGATCACGATCACACGATCACGATCACACGATCACGATCACACAATCACAATCACACAATCAACGCCACACAATGACGATCACACAATCACCATCACACAATCTCGACCACACAATCACGATCACACAATCACGATCACACAGTCACTATCACACAATCACAATCACACAATCACAATATCACAATCGCAATCACACAATCACAATAACACAATCAGACAATCACACAATCACACAATCACACAATCACGATCACACAATCATGATCACACAATCACGATCACACAATCACGATCACACAATCACGATCACACAATCACCATCACACAATCACAATCACACAATCAAGGTCACACAATGACGATCACACAATCACGATCACACGATCACAATCACACAATCACAAACACACAGTCGCGATCACACGATCACGATCACACGATCACGATCACACGATCGCGATCACACGATCACGATCACACGATCACGATCACACAATCACAATCACACAATCAAGGTCACACATGACGATCACACCATCACCATCACACAATCACGACCACACAATCACGATCACACAATCACGATCACACAATCACGATCACACAATCACAAACACACAGTCGCGATCACACGATCACGATCACACAATCACGATCACACAGTCACGATCACACAATCACAATCACACAATCACGATCACACAATCACAATCACAATCACGATCACACAGTCACGATCACACCATCACGATCACACGATCACCATCACACAATCACGATCACACAATCACAATCACACAATGACGATCACACCATCACCATCACACAATCACGACCACACAATCACGTTCACACAATCACGAACACACAGTCGCGATCACTCGATCACGATCACACAATCACGATCACACAGTCACGATCACACGATCACGATCACACGATCACGATCACACAATCACAATCACACAATCAACGCCACACAATGACGATCACACAATCACCATCACACAATCTCGACCACATAATCACGATCACACAATCACGATCACACAGTCACTATCACACAATCACAATCACACAATCACAATCACACAATCAAGGTCACACAATGACGATCACACAATCACCATCACACAATCACGATCACACAATCACGATCACACAATCACGATCACACAGTCGCGATCACACGATCACGATCACACGATCACGATCACACGATCACGATCACACAATCACAATCACACAATCAACGCCACACAATGACGATCACACAATCACCATCACACAATCTCGACCACATAATCACGATCACACAATCACGATCACACAGTCACTATCACACAATCACAATCACACAATCACAATATCACAATCGCAATCACACAATCACAATAACACAATCAGACAATCACACAATCACACAATCACACAATCACGATCACACAATCATGATCACACAATCACGATCACACAATCACGATCACACAATCACGATCACACAATCACCATCACACAATCACAACCACACAATCAAGGTCACACAATGACGATCACACAATCACGATCACACGATCACAATCACACAATCACAAACACACAGTCGCGATCGCACGATCACGATCACACGATCACGATCACACGATCGCGATCACACGATCACGATCACACGATCACGATCACACAATCACAATCACACAATCAAGGTCACACATGACGATCACACCATCACCATCACACAATCACGACCACACAATCACGATCACACAATCACGATCACACAATCACGATCACACAATCACAAACACACAGTCGCGATCACACGATCACGATCACACGATCACGATCACACAATCACAATCACACAATCAACGCCACACAATCACGATCACACAATCACAATCACAATCACGATCACACAGTCACGATCACACCATCACGATCACACGATCACCATCACACAATCACGATCACACAATCACAATCACACAATGACGATCACACCATCACCATCACACAATCACGACCACACAATCACGATCACACAATCACGTTCACACAATCACGAACACACAGTCGCGATCACTCGATCACGATCACACAATCACGATCACACAGTCACGATCACACAATCACAATCACACAATCACAATGTCACAATCGCAATCACACAATCACAATAACACAATCAGACAATCACACAATCACACAATCACACAATCACGATCACACAATCATGATCACACAATCACGATCACACAATCACGATCACACAATCACGATCACACAATCACCATCACACAATCACAATCACACAATCAAGGTCACACAATGACGATCACACAATCACCATCACACAATCACGATCACACAATCACGATCACACAATCACGATCACACAATCACGTTCACACAATCACAAACACACAGTCGCGATCACACGATCACGATCACACAATCACGATCACACAGTCACGATCACACAATCACAATCACACAATCACGATCACACAATCACCATCGCACAATCACGATCACACAATCACGATCACACAATCACGATCACACAATCACGATCACACAATCACAGTCACACAATCACAACCACAATCACGATCACACAGTCACGATCACACCACCACGATCACACAATCACAATCACACAACCGTTATCACACAATCACGATCACACAATCACCATCCCACAATCACCATCACACAATCACCATCACACAATCACAATCACACAATCACAATCACACAATCAAGGTCACACAATGACGATCACACAATCACCAGCATACAATCACGACCAGACAATCACGATCACACAATCACGTTCACACAATCACAAACACACAGTCGCGATCACACAATCACAATCCCACAATCACGATCACACAATCACGATCACACAATCACCATCACACAATCACCATCACACAATCACAATCACACAATCAAGGTCACACAATGACGATCACACAATCACCATCATACAATCACGACCAGACAATCACGATCACACAATCACGTTCACACTATCACAAACACACAGTCGCGATCACACAATCACAATCCCACAATCGCGATCACACGATCACGATCACACAATCACGATCACACAATCACGATCACACAATCACGATCACACAATCACTATCACACAATCACTATCACACAATCACGATCACACAATCACGATCACACAATCACGCAGTCACACTATCACAATCACAATCACAATCACAATCACAATCACAATCACAATCACAATCACACAATCACGCAATCACAATCCCACAATCACAATCACACAATCACAGTCACACAATCACAATCACACAATCACGCAATCACAATCCCACAATCACGATCACACAACCACGATCGCACAGTCACGATCACACGATCACGATCACACAATAACAATCACACAATCACAATCACACAATCACGATCACACAATCACCATCACACAATCACCATCACGCAATCACCATCACACAATCACGATCACACAATCACGATCGCACAATCACAATCACACGATCACGATCACACAATCACGATCACACAGTCACGATCTCACAATCACAATCTCACAATCACGATCACACAATCACCATCACACAATCACCATCACACAATCACGATCACACAATCACGATCACACTATCACGATCACACAATCACGATCACACAATCACGATCACACAATCACGATCACACAATCACTATCACACAATCACAATCACACAATCACAATCACACAGTCACAATCACACAGTCACACAATCACAATCACAATCAGACAATCACAAACACACAATCACGATCACACAATCACGATCACACAATCACGATCACACAATTACGATCACACAATCACAATCACGCAGTCACACTCTCACAATCACAATCACAATCACAATCACAATCACAATCACAATCACAATCACACAATCACACAATCACAATCCCACAATCACAATCACACAATCACAGTCACACAATCACAATCACACAATCACACAGTCACAATCCCACATTCACGATCACACAATCACGATCGCACAGTCACGATCACACGATCACGATCACACAATCACAATCACACAATCACAATCACACAATCACGATTACACAGTCACCATCACACAATTACCATCACACAATCACGATCACACAATCAAGGTCACACAATGACGATCGCACAGTCACGATCACACGATCACGATCACACAATCACAATCACACAATCACAATCACACAATCACGATCACACAATCACGATCACACAATCACAATCACACAATCAAGGTCACACAATGACGATCACACCATCACCATCACACAATCAGGACCACACAATCACGATCACACAATCACAAACACACAGTCGCGATCACTCGATCACGATCACACAATCACCATCACACAGTCACTATCACACAATCACAATCACACAATCACGATATCACAATCGCAATCACACAATCACCATCACACAATCACGATCACACAATCACGATCACACAATCACGATCACACAATCACGATCACACAATCACAATCACGCAATCACAATCACACAATCGCAATCACACAATCACAATCATACAATCGCAATCACACAATCACCATCACACAATCACGATCACACAATAACGATCACACAATCACGATAACACAATCACAATCACACAATCACGATCACACAATCACGATCACATAATCACGATCACACAATCACGATCACACAATCACCATCACACAATCACGATCACACAATCACCATCACACAATCACAATCACACAATCAAGGTCACAGAATGACGATCACACAATCACCATCACACAATCACGACCACACAATGACGATCACACAGTCACGATCTCACAATCACAATCTCACAATCACGATCACACAATCACCATCACACAATCACCATCACACAATCACGATCACACAATCACGATCACACTATCACGATCACACAATCACGATCACACAATCACGATCACACAATCACGATCACACAATCACTATCACACAATCACAATCACACAATCACAATCACACAGTCACAATCACACAGTCACACAATCACAATCACAATCAGACAATCACAAACACACAATCACGATCACACAATCACGATCACACAATCACGATCACACAATTACGATCACACAATCACAATCACGCAGTCACACTCTCACAATCACAATCACAATCACAATCACAATCACAATCACAATCACAATCACAATCACACAATCACACAATCACAATCCCACAATCACAATCACACAATCACAGTCACACAATCACAATCACACAATCACACAGTCACAATCCCACATTCACGATCACACAATCACGATCGCACAGTCACGATCACACGATCACGATCACACAATCACAATCACACAATCACAATCACACAATCACGATTACACAGTCACCATCACACAATTACCATCACACAATCACGATCACACAATCAAGGTCACACAATGACGATCACACAATCACCATCACACAATCACGATCACACAATCACAATCACACAATCACGATCACACAATCACGATCACACAATCACAATCACACAATCAAGGTCACACAATGACGATCACACCATCACCATCACACAATCAGGACCACACAATCACGATCACACAATCACAAACACACAGTCGCGATCACTCGATCACGATCACACAATCACCATCACACAGTCACTATCACACAATCACAATCACACAATCACAATATCACAATCGCAATCACACAATCACCATCACACAATCACGATCACACAATCACGATCACACAATCACGATCACACAATCACAATCACGCAATCACAATCACACAATCGCAATCACACAATCACAATCATACAATCGCAATCACACAATCACCATCACACAATCACGATCACACAATAACGATCACACAATCACGATAACACAATCACAATCACACAATCACGATCACACAATCACGATCACATAATCACGATCACACAATCACGATCACACAATCACCATCACACAATCACGATCACACAATCACCATCACACAATCACAATCACACAATCAAGGTCACAGAATGACGATCACACAATCACCATCACACAATCACGACCACACAATGACGATCACGCAATCACGCTCGCACAATCACCATGACACAATCACGTTCACACAATCACAAACACACAGTCGCGATCACACGATCACGATCACACAATCACGATCACACAGTCACGATCACACAATCACAATCACACAATCACGATCACTCAATCACCATCACACAATCACGATCACACAATCACGATCACACAATCACGATCACACAACCACGATCACACTATCACGATCACACAATCACAGTCACACAATCACAATCACACAATCACAATCACAATCACGATCACACAGTCACGATCACACAATCACGATCACACGATCACGATCACACAATCACAATCACACAATCGTTATCACACAATCACGATCACACAATCACCATCACACAATCAAGGCCACACAATGACGATCACACAATCACCATCACACAATCACGATCACACAATCACAATCACACAATCACAATCACAACCACAATCACACAATCACACAATCACTGTTATATCCTACTCCTCCCGCCGTTATTAACGTCATTATAATCATCATTATTATTATTATCATTATTATCATTATTATCATTATTATTATTATTATTATTATTATTATTATTATTATTATTATTATTATTATTATTATTATTATTATTATTATTATTATGCGTATTACTGTAACCATTTCATTATAAGCAAGTAGCATAAGAATAACTTCATGATAAGAATGTGCAAGAACAGCACAGTCCTATTCCCACAGTCCAACTGTCCTTTCCTGCTTACCTACCCGGAATCTCCCTTCCCTTCAAACCAAGACTCCTAACCCTGATCCAGACCGAACGAAGAGGCGGCACTCTCGTAAAGTACTCCATTCCAAACAGTTCGTAAAATATACGTTTTTATACTCAGCATTTTATAATCATTAAGTTAATTTCCCTTGCACCTCTTGAAATCGGGACTAGGACCCAACGATTTTCCCTCGCGGTTGTATTCCACCCACTACTTCGGCGGGGATATAACACACAATCCCACAATCACAATCACACAATCACAGTCACACAATCACAATCACACAATCACACAGTCACAATCCCACAATCACGATCACACAATCACGATCGCACAGTCACGATCACACGATCACGATCACACAATCACAATCACACAATCACAATCACACAATCACGATCACACAGTCACCATCACACAATTACCATCACACAATCACGATCACACAATCAAGGTCACACAATGACGATCACACAATCACCATCACACAATCACGATCACACAATCACGATCACACAATCACAATCACACAATCACGATCACACAATCACGATCACACAATCACAATCACACAATCAAGGTCACACAATGACGATCACACCATCACCATCACACAATCAGGACCACACAATCACGATCACACAATCACAAACACACAGTCGCGATCACTCGATCACGATCACACAATCACGATCACACTGTCACTATCACACAATCACAATCACACAATCACAATATCACAATCGCAATCACACAATCACCATCACACAATCACGATCACACAATCACGATCACACAATCACGATCACACAATCACAATCACGCAGTCACAATCCCACAATCACGATCACACAATCACGATCACACAATCACAATCACACAATCACAATCACACAATCACACTGTCACAATCCCACAATCACGATCACACAATCACGATCACACAGTCACGATCACACGATCACGATCACACAAAAACAATGACACAATCTCAATCACACAATCACGAGCACACAATCACGATCACACAATCACCATCACACAATCACGATCACACAATCACGATCACACAATCACGATCACACTATCACGATCACACAATCACCGTCACACAATCACAATCACACAATCACAATCACAATCACGATCACACAGTCACGATCACACAATCAGAGTCACACAATCACAATCACACAACCACAATCACACAATCACACAGTCACAATCCCACAATCACGATCACACAATCACGACCACACAGTCACGATCACACAATCACAATCACACAATCACAATCACACAATCACAATCACACAATCACAATAACACAATCAGACAATCACACAGTCACACAATCACAATCACACAATCACAATCACACAATCGTTATCACACAATCACGATCACACAATCACCATCCCACAATCACCATCACACAATCACCATCACACAATCACGATCACACAATCACGATCACACAATCACGATCACACAGTCGCGATCACACAATCACGATGACACAATCACAATCACACAATCACAATCACACAATCACGATCACACAATCACGATCACACAATCACGATCACTCAATCACAATCACTCAATCACAAACACACAGTCGCGATCACACGATCACGATCACACGATCACGATCAGACAATCACAATCACACAATCATCGCCACACAATGACGATCACACAATCGCCATCACACAATCTCGATCACACAATCACGATCACACAATCACGATCACACAATCACGTTCGCACAATGAACGCCACACAATGACGATCACACAATCACCATCACACAATCTCGACCACACAATCACGATCACACAATCACGATCACACAATCACGTTCACACAATCACAAACACACAGTCCCGATCACTCGATCACGATCACACAATCACGATCACACAATCACGATCACACAATCACAATCACAATCACGATCACACAGTCACGATCACACAATCACGATCACACGATCACGATCACACAATCACAATCTCACAATCGTTATCACACAATCACGATCACACAATCACCATCACACAATCAAGGCCACACAATGACGATCACACAATCACCATCACACAATCACAATCACACAATCACGATCACACAATCACGATCACACAATCACGATCACACAATCACGATCACACAATCAAAGTCACACAATCACAATCACGATCACACCGTCACGATCACACAATCACGATCACACGATCACGATCACACAATCACAATCACACAATCGTTATCACACAATCACGATCACACAATCACCATCACACAATCACGATCACACAATCTCGACCACACAATCACGATCACACAATCACGATCACACAATCACGTTCACACAATAACAAACACACAGTCGCGATCACTCGATCACGATCACACAATCACGATCACACAGTCACGATCACACAATCACAATCACACAATTACGATCACACAATCACGACCACATAACCACGATCACACAATCACGATCACACAATCACCATCACACAATCACGATCACACAATCACGATCACACAATCACGATCACACAATCACCATCACACAATCACAATCACACAATCAAGGTCACAGAATGACGATCACACAATCACCATCACACAATCACGACCACACAATCACGATCACACAATCACGCTCACACAATCACGATCACACAATCACGTTCACACAATCACAAACACAGAGTCGCTATCACACGATCACGATCACACAATCACGATCACACAGTCACGATCACACAATCACGATCACACAGTCACGATCACACAATCAGAGTCACACATTTACAATCACACAACCACAATCACACAATCACACAGTCACAATCCCACAATCACGATCACACAATCACGAGCACACAGTCACGATCACACAATCACAATCATACAATCACAATCACACAATCACATTAACACAATCAGACAATCACACAGTCACACAATCACGATCACACAATCACGATCACACAATCACGATCACACAATCACGATCACACAATCACGATCACACGGTCACAATCACACAATCACAATCACACAATCAAAATCACACAATCACAATCACACCATCAAGGTCACACAATGACGATCACACAATCACCATCACACAATCACGATCAGACAATCAACGCCACACAATGACGATCACACAATCACCATCACACAATCACGACCACACAATCACGATCACACAATCACGATCACACAACCACGTTCACACAATCACAAACACACAGTCCCGACCACTCGATCACGATCACACAATCACGATCACACAGTCACGATCACACAATCACAATCACACAATCACAATATCACAATCGCAATCACACAATCACAATAACACAATCAGACAATCACACAATCACACAATCACACAATCACACAATCACACAATCACACAAGCACACAATCACGATCACAAAATCATGACCACACAATCACGATCACACAATCACGATCACACAATCACGATCACACCATCACCATCACACAATCAGGACCACACAATCACGATCACACAATCACAAACACACAGTCGCGATCACTCGATCACGATCACACAATCACGATCACACTGTCACTATCACACAATCACAATCACACAATCACAATATCACAATCGCAATCACACAATCACCATCACACAATCACGATCACACAATCACGATCACACAATCACGATCACACAATCACAATCACGCAATCACAATCACACAATCGCAATCACACAATCACAATCATACAATCACAATCTCACAATCACAATCACACAATCACAATCACACAATCACAATCACACAATCACAATCACACAATCACAATCCTACAATCACAATCCCACAATCACAATCACACAACCACAATCGCACAATCACGCAGTCACAATCCCACAATCACGATCACACAATCACGATCACACAATCACAATCACACAATCACAATCACACAATCACACTGTCACAATCCCACAATCACGATCACACAATCACGATCACACAGTCACGATCACACGATCACGATCACACAAAAACAATGACACAATCTCAATCACACAATCACGAGCACACAATCACGATCACACAATCACCATCACACAATCACGATCACACAATCACGATCACACAATCACGATCACACTATCACGATCACACAATCACCGTCACACAATCACGATCACACAATCACGACCACACTATCACGATCACACAATCACAAACACACAGTCGCGATCACACTATCACGATCACACAATCACAGTCACACAATCACAATCACACAATCACAATCACAATCACGATCACACAATCAAGGTCACACAATGACGATCACACAATCACCATCACAAAACCACGATCACTCAATCACAATCACACAATCACAAACACACAGTCGCGATCACACGATCACGATCACACGATCACGATCACACGATCACGATCACACAATCACAGTCAGACGTTCACGATCACACAGTCACGATCACACAATCACAATCACACAATCACGATCACACAATCACAATCACAATCACGATCACACAGTCACGATCACACCATCACGATCACACAATCACAAACACACAGTCCCGACCACTCGATCACGATCACACAATCACGATCACACAGTCACGATCACACAATCACAATCACACAATCACAATATCACAATCGCAATCACACAATCACAATAACATAATCAGACAATCACACAACCACACAATCACACAATCACACAATCACGATCACACAATCATGATCACACAATCACGATCACACAATCACGATCACACAATCACGATCACACAATCACGATCACACAATCACCATCACACAATCACGATCACACAATCACGATCACACAATCACCATCACACAATCACAATCACACAATCAAGGTCACACAATGACGATCACACAATCACCATCACACAACCACGACCACACAATCACGATCACACAATCACGCTCACGCAATCACGATCACACAATCACGACCACACAATCACGAGCACACAATCACGATCACACAATCACAAACACACAGTCGCGATCACACTATCACGATCACACAATCACAGTCACACAATCACAATCACACAATCACAATCACAATCACGATCACACAGTCACGAACACACCATCACGATCACACAATCAAGGTCACACAATGACGATCACACAATCACCATCACACAATCACGATCAGACAATCACAATCACACAATCACGATCACACAATCACGATCACATAATCACAATCACACAATCACAAACACACAGTCGCGATCACTCGATCACGATCACACGATCACGATCACACAATCACAATCACACAATCAAGGTCACACAATGACGATCACACCATCACCATCACACAATCACGACCACACAATCACGATCACACAATCACAATCACACAATCACAATATCACAATCGCAATCACACAATCACAATATCACAATCAGACAATCACACAATCACACAATCACACAATCACACAATCACGATCACACTATCACGATCACACAATCACGATCACACAATCACGATCACACAATCACGATCACACTATCACGATCACACTATCACGATCACACAATCACAGTCACACAATCACAATCACACAATCACAATCACAATCACGATCACACAGTCATGATCACACCATCACGATCACACGATCACGATCACACAATCACAATCACACAATCGTTATCACACAATTACGACCACACAATCACCATCCCACAATCACCATCACACAATCACCATCACACAATCACGATCACACGATCACAATCACACAATCACAAACACACAGTCGCGATCACACGATCACGATCACACGATCACGATCACACGATCGCGATCACACGATCACGATCACACGATCACGATCACACAATCACAATCACACAATCAAGGTCACACATGACGATCACACCATCACCATCACACAATCACGACCACACAATCACGATCACACAATCACGATCACACAATCACGATCACACAATCACAAACACACAGTCGCGATCACACGATCACGATCACACAATCACGATCACACAGTCACGATCACACAATCACAATCACACAATCACGATCACACAATCACAATCACAATCACGATCACACAGTCACGATCACACCATCACGATCACACGATCACCATCACACAATCACGATCACACAATCACAATCACACAATGACGATCACACCATCACCATCACACAATCACGACCACACAATCACGATCACACAATCACGTTCACACAATCACGAACACACAGTCGCGATCACTCGATCACGATCACACAATCACGATCACACAGTCACGATCACACGATCACGATCACACGATCACGATCACACAATCACAATCACACAATCAACGCCACACAATGACGATCACACAATCACCATCACACAATCTCGACCACATAATCACGATCACACAATCACGATCACACAGTCACTATCACACAATCACAATCACACAATCACAATCACACAATCAAGGTCACACAATGACGATCACACAATCACCATCACACAATCACGATCACACAATCACGATCACACAATCACGATCACACAGTCGCGATCACACGATCACGATCACACGATCACGATCACACGATCACGATCACACAATCACAATCACACAATCAACGCCACACAATGACGATCACACAATCACCATCACACAATCTCGACCACATAATCACGATCACACAATCACGATCACACAGTCACTATCACACAATCACAATCACACAATCACAATACCACAATCGCAATCACACAATCACAATAACACAATCAGACAATCACACAATCACACAATCACACAATCACGATCACACAATCATGATCACACAATCACGATCACACAATCACGATCACACAATCACGATCACACAATCACCATCACACAATCACAACCACACAATCAAGGTCACACAATGACGATCACACAATCACGATCACACGATCACAATCACACAATCACAAACACACAGTCGCGATCGCACGATCACGATCACACGATCACGATCACACGATCGCGATCACACGATCACGATCACACGATCACGATCACACAATCACAATCACACAATCAAGGTCACACATGACGATCACACCATCACCATCACACAATCACGACCACACAATCACGATCACACAATCACGATCACACAATCACGATCACACAATCACAAACACACAGTCGCGATCACACGATCACGATCACACGATCACGATCACACAATCACAATCACACAATCAACGCCACACAATCACGATCACACAATCACAATCACAATCACGATCACACAGTCACGATCACACCATCACGATCACACGATCACCATCACACAATCACGATCACACAATCACAATCACACAATGACGATCACACCATCACCATCACACAATCACGACCACACAATCACGATCACACAATCACGTTCACACAATCACGAACACACAGTCGCGATCACTCGATCACGATCACACAATCACGATCACACAGTCACGATCACACAATCACAATCACACAATCACAATGTCACAATCGCAATCACACAATCACAATAACACAATCAGACAATCACACAATCACACAATCACACAATCACGATCACACAATCATGATCACACAATCACGATCACACAATCACGATCACACAATCACGATCACACAATCACCATCACACAATCACAATCACACAATCAAGGTCACACAATGACGATCACACAATCACCATCACACAATCACGATCACACAATCACGATCACACAATCACGATCACACAATCACGTTCACACAATCACAAACACACAGTCGCGATCACACGATCACGATCACACAATCACGATCACACAGTCACGATCACACAATCACAATCACACAATCACGATCACACAATCACCATCGCACAATCACGATCACACAATCACGATCACACAATCACGATCACACAATCACGATCACACAATCACAGTCACACAATCACAACCACAATCACGATCACACAGTCACGATCACACCACCACGATCACACAATCACAATCACACAACCGTTATCACACAATCACGATCACACAATCACCATCCCACAATCACCATCACACAATCACCATCACACAATCACAATCACACAATCACAATCACACAATCAAGGTCACACAATGACGATCACACAATCACCAGCATACAATCACGACCAGACAATCACGATCACACAATCACGTTCACACAATCACAAACACACAGTCGCGATCACACAATCACAATCCCACAATCACGATCACACAATCACGATCACACAATCACCATCACACAATCACCATCACACAATCACAATCACACAATCAAGGTCACACAATGACGATCACACAATCACCATCATACAATCACGACCAGACAATCACGATCACACAATCACGTTCACACTATCACAAACACACAGTCGCGATCACACAATCACAATCCCACAATCGCGATCACACGATCACGATCACACAATCACGATCACACAATCACGATCACACAATCACGATCACACAATCACTATCACACAATCACTATCACACAATCACGATCACACAATCACGATCACACAATCACGCAGTCACACTATCACAATCACAATCACAATCACAATCACAATCACAATCACAATCACAATCACACAATCACGCAATCACAATCCCACAATCACAATCACACAATCACAGTCACACAATCACAATCACACAATCACGCAATCACAATCCCACAATCACGATCACACAACCACGATCGCACAGTCACGATCACACGATCACGATCACACAATAACAATCACACAATCACAATCACACAATCACGATCACACAATCACCATCACACAATCACCATCACGCAATCACCATCACACAATCACGATCACACAATCACGATCGCACAATCACAATCACACGATCACGATCACACAATCACGATCACACAGTCACGATCTCACAATCACAATCTCACAATCACGATCACACAATCACCATCACACAATCACCATCACACAATCACGATCACACAATCACGATCACACTATCACGATCACACAATCACGATCACACAATCACGATCACACAATCACGATCACACAATCACTATCACACAATCACAATCACACAATCACAATCACACAGTCACAATCACACAGTCACACAATCACAATCACAATCAGACAATCACAAACACACAATCACGATCACACAATCACGATCACACAATCACGATCACACAATTACGATCACACAATCACAATCACGCAGTCACACTCTCACAATCACAATCACAATCACAATCACAATCACAATCACAATCACAATCACACAATCACACAATCACAATCCCACAATCACAATCACACAATCACAGTCACACAATCACAATCACACAATCACACAGTCACAATCCCACATTCACGATCACACAATCACGATCGCACAGTCACGATCACACGATCACGATCACACAATCACAATCACACAATCACAATCACACAATCACGATTACACAGTCACCATCACACAATTACCATCACACAATCACGATCACACAATCAAGGTCACACAATGACGATCGCACAGTCACGATCACACGATCACGATCACACAATCACAATCACACAATCACAATCACACAATCACGATCACACAATCACGATCACACAATCACAATCACACAATCAAGGTCACACAATGACGATCACACCATCACCATCACACAATCAGGACCACACAATCACGATCACACAATCACAAACACACAGTCGCGATCACTCGATCACGATCACACAATCACCATCACACAGTCACTATCACACAATCACAATCACACAATCACGATATCACAATCGCAATCACACAATCACCATCACACAATCACGATCACACAATCACGATCACACAATCACGATCACACAATCACGATCACACAATCACAATCACGCAATCACAATCACACAATCGCAATCACACAATCACAATCATACAATCGCAATCACACAATCACCATCACACAATCACGATCACACAATAACGATCACACAATCACGATAACACAATCACAATCACACAATCACGATCACACAATCACGATCACATAATCACGATCACACAATCACGATCACACAATCACCATCACACAATCACGATCACACAATCACCATCACACAATCACAATCACACAATCAAGGTCACAGAATGACGATCACACAATCACCATCACACAATCACGACCACACAATGACGATCACACAGTCACGATCTCACAATCACAATCTCACAATCACGATCACACAATCACCATCACACAATCACCATCACACAATCACGATCACACAATCACGATCACACTATCACGATCACACAATCACGATCACACAATCACGATCACACAATCACGATCACACAATCACTATCACACAATCACAATCACACAATCACAATCACACAGTCACAATCACACAGTCACACAATCACAATCACAATCAGACAATCACAAACACACAATCACGATCACACAATC
Source organism: Megachile rotundata (assembly GCF_050947335.1). Taxonomy (NCBI): domain Eukaryota; kingdom Metazoa; phylum Arthropoda; class Insecta; order Hymenoptera; family Megachilidae; genus Megachile; species Megachile rotundata. The sequence goes on from NC_134993.1 coordinate 3,170,901, forward strand.
ACGATCACACAATTACGATCACACAATCACAATCACGCAGTCACACTCTCACAATCACAATCACAATCACAATCACAATCACAATCACACAATCACACAATCACAATCCCACAATCACAATCACACAATCACAGTCACACAATCACAATCACACAATCACACAGTCACAATCCCACATTCACGATCACACAATCACGATCGCACAGTCACGATCACACGATCACGATCACACAATCACAATCACACAATCACAATCACACAATCACGATTACACAGTCACCATCACACAATTACCATCACACAATCACGATCACACAATCAAGGTCACACAATGACGATCACACAATCACCATCACACAATCACGATCACACAATCACAATCACACAATCACGATCACACAATCACGATCACACAATCACAATCACACAATCAAGGTCACACAATGACGATCACACCATCACCATCACACAATCAGGACCACACAATCACGATCACACAATCACAAACACACAGTCGCGATCACTCGATCACGATCACACAATCACCATCACACAGTCACTATCACACAATCACAATCACACAATCACAATATCACAATCGCAATCACACAATCACCATCACACAATCACGATCACACAATCACGATCACACAATCACGATCACACAATCACAATCACGCAATCACAATCACACAATCGCAATCACACAATCACAATCATACAATCGCAATCACACAATCACCATCACACAATCACGATCACACAATAACGATCACACAATCACGATAACACAATCACAATCACACAATCACGATCACACAATCACGATCACATAATCACGATCACACAATCACGATCACACAATCACCATCACACAATCACGATCACACAATCACCATCACACAATCACAATCACACAATCAAGGTCACAGAATGACGATCACACAATCACCATCACACAATCACGACCACACAACGACGATCACGCAATCACGCTCGCACAATCACCATGACACAATCACGTTCACACAATCACAAACACACAGTCGCGATCACACGATCACGATCACACAATCACGATCACACAGTCACGATCACACAATCACAATCACACAATCACGATCACTCAATCACCATCACACAATCACGATCACACAATCACGATCACACAATCACGATCACACAACCACGATCACACTATCACGATCACACAATCACAGTCACACAATCACAATCACACAATCACAATCACAATCACGATCACACAGTCACGATCACACAATCACGATCACACGATCACGATCACACAATCACAATCACACAATCGTTATCACACAATCACGATCACACAATCACCATCACACAATCAAGGCCACACAATGACGATCACACAATCACCATCACACAATCACGATCACACAATCACAATCACACAATCACAATCACAACCACAATCACACAATCACACAATCACTGTTATATCCTACTCCTCCCGCCGTTATTAACGTCATTATAATCATCATTATTATTATTATCATTATTATCATTATTATCATTATTATTATTATTATTATTATTATTATTATTATTATTATTATTATTATTATTATTATTATTATTATTATTATTATTATTATTATTATGCGTATTACTGTAACCATTTCATTATAAGCAAGTAGCATAAGAATAACTTCATGATAAGAATGTGCAAGAACAGCACAGTCCTATTCCCACAGTCCAACTGTCCTTTCCTGCTTACCTACCCGGAATCTCCCTTCCCTTCAAACCAAGACTCCTAACCCTGATCCAGACCGAACGAAGAGGCGGCACTCTCGTAAAGTACTCCATTCCAAACAGTTCGTAAAATATACGTTTTTATACTCAGCATTTTATAATCATTAAGTTAATTTCCCTTGCACCTCTTGAAATCGGGACTAGGACCCAACGATTTTCCCTCGCGGTTGTATTCCACCCACTACTTCGGCGGGGATATAACACACAATCCCACAATCACAATCACACAATCACAGTCACACAATCACAATCACACAATCACACAGTCACAATCCCACAATCACGATCACACAATCACGATCGCACAGTCACGATCACACGATCACGATCACACAATCACAATCACACAATCACAATCACACAATCACGATCACACAGTCACCATCACACAATTACCATCACACAATCACGATCACACAATCAAGGTCACACAATGACGATCACACAATCACCATCACACGATCACGATCACACAATCACGATCACACAATCACAATCACACAATCACGATCACACAATCACGATCACACAATCACAATCACACAATCAAGGTCACACAATGACGATCACACCATCACCATCACACAATCAGGACCACACAATCACGATCACACAATCACAAACACACAGTCGCGATCACTCGATCACGATCACACAATCACGATCACACTGTCACTATCACACAATCACAATCACACAATCACAATATCACAATCGCAATCACACAATCACCATCACACAATCACGATCACACAATCACGATCACACAATCACGATCACACAATCACAATCACGCAATCACAATCACACAATCGCAATCACACAATCACAATCATACAATCACAATCTCACAATCACAATCACACAATCACAATCACACAATCACAATCACACAATCACAATCACACAACCACAATCCTACAATCACAATCCCACAATCACAATCACACAACCACAATCGCACAATCACGCAGTCACAATCCCACAATCACGATCACACAATCACGATCACACAATCATAATCACACAATCACAATCACACAATCACACTGTCACAATCCCACAATCACGATCACACAATCACGATCACACAGTCACGATCACACGATCACGATCACACAAAAACAATGACACAATCTCAATCACACAATCACGAGCACACAATCACGATCACACAATCACCATCACACAATCACGATCACACAATCACGATCACACAATCACGATCACACTATCACGATCACACAATCACCGTCACACAATCACAATCACACAATCACAATCACAATCACGATCACACAGTCACGATCACACAATCAGAGTCACACAATCACAATCACACAACCACAATCACACAATCACACAGTCACAATCCCACAATCACGATCACACAATCACGACCACACAGTCACGATCACACAATCACAATCACACAATCACAATCACACAATCACAATCACACAATCACAATAACACAATCAGACAATCACACAGTCACACAATCACAATCACACAATCACAATCACACAATCGTTATCACACAATCACGATCACACAATCACCATCCCACAATCACCATCACACAATCACCATCACACAATCACGATCACACAATCACGATCACACAATCACGATCACACAGTCGCGATCACACAATCACGATGACACAATCACAATCACACAATCACAATCACACAATCACGATCACACAATCACGATCACACAATCACGATCACTCAATCACAATCACTCAATCACAAACACACAGTCGCGATCACACGATCACGATCACACGATCACGATCACACGATCACGATCAGACAATCACAATCACACAATCATCGCCACACAATGACGATCACACAATCGCCATCACACAATCTCGATCACACAATCACGATCACACAATCACGATCACACAATCACGTTCGCACAATGAACGCCACACAATGACGATCACACAATCACCATCACACAATCTCGACCACACAATCACGATCACACAATCACGATCACACAATCACGTTCACACAATCACAAACACACAGTCCCGATCACTCGATCACGATCACACAATCACGATCACACAATCACGATCACACAATCACAATCACAATCACGATCACACAGTCACGATCACACAATCACGATCACACGATCACGATCACACAATCACAATCTCACAATCGTTATCACACAATCACGATCACACAATCACCATCACACAATCAAGGCCACACAATGACGATCACACAATCACCATCACACAATCACAATCACACAATCACGATCACACAATCACGATCACACAATCACGATCACACAATCACGATCACACAATCAAAGTCACACAATCACAATCACGATCACACAGTCACGATCACACAATCACGATCACACGATCACGATCACACAATCACAATCACACAATCGTTATCACACAATCACGATCACACAATCACCATCACACAATCACGATCACACAATCTCGACCACACAATCACGATCACACAATCACGATCACACAATCACGTTCACACAATAACAAACACACAGTCGCGATCACTCGATCACGATCACACAATCACGATCACACAGTCACGATCACACAATCACAATCACACAATTACGATCACACAATCACGACCACATAACCACGATCACACAATCACGATCACACAATCACCATCACACAATCACGATCACACAATCACGATCACACAATCACGATCACACAATCACCATCACACAATCACAATCACACAATCAAGGTCACAGAATGACGATCACACAATCACCATCACACAATCACGACCACACAATCACGATCACACAATCACGCTCACACAATCACGATCACACAATCACGTTCACACAATCACAAACACAGAGTCGCTATCACACGATCACGATCACACAATCACGATCACACAGTCACGATCACACAATCACGATCACACAGTCACGATCACACAATCAGAGTCACACATTTACAATCACACAACCACAATCACACAATCACACAGTCACAATCCCACAATCACGATCACACAATCACGAGCACACAGTCACGATCACACAATCACAATCATACAATCACAATCACACAATCACATTAACACAATCAGACAATCACACAGTCACACAATCACGATCACACAATCACGATCACACAATCACGATCACACAATCACGATCACACAATCACGATCACACGGTCACAATCACACAATCACAATCACACAATCAAAATCACACAATCACAATCACACCATCAAGGTCACACAATGACGATCACACAATCACCATCACACAATCACGATCAGACAATCAACGCCACACAATGACGATCACACAATCACCATCACACAATCACGACCACACAATCACGATCACACAATCACGATCACACAACCACGTTCACACAATCACAAACACACAGTCCCGACCACTCGATCACGATCACACAATCACGATCACACAGTCACGATCACACAATCACAATCACACAATCACAATATCACAATCGCAATCACACAATCACAATAACACAATCAGACAATCACACAATCACACAATCACACAATCACACAATCACACAATCACACAAGCACACAATCACGATCACAAAATCATGACCACACAATCACGATCACACAATCACGATCACACAATCACGATCACACCATCACCATCACACAATCAGGACCACACAATCACGATCACACAACCACAAACACACAGTCGCGATCACTCGATCACGATCACACAATCACGATCACACTGTCACTATCACACAATCACAATCACACAATCACAATATCACAATCGCAATCACACAATCACCATCACACAATCACGATCACACAATCACGATCACACAATCACGATCACACAATCACAATCACGCAATCACAATCACACAATCGCAATCACACAATCACAATCATACAATCACAATCTCACAATCACAATCACACAATCACAATCACACAATCACAATCACACAATCACAATCACACAATCACAATCCTACAATCACAATCCCACAATCACAATCACACAACCACAATCGCACAATCACGCAGTCACAATCCCACAATCACGATCACACAATCACGATCACACAATCACAATCACACAATCACAATCACACAATCACACTGTCACAATCCCACAATCACGATCACACAATGACGATCACACAGTCACGATCACACGATCACGATCACACAAAAACAATGACACAATCTCAATCACACAATCACGAGCACACAATCACGATCACACAATCACCATCACACAATCACGATCACACAATCACGATCACACAATCACGATCACACTATCACGATCACACAATCACCGTCACACAATCACGATCACACAATCACGACCACACTATCACGATCACACAATCACAAACACACAGTCGCGATCACACTATCACGATCACACAATCACAGTCACACAATCACAATCACACAATCACAATCACAATCACGATCACACAATCAAGGTCACACAATGACGATCACACAATCACCATCACAAAACCACGATCACTCAATCACAATCACACAATCACAAACACACAGTCGCGATCACACGATCACGATCACACGATCACGATCACACGATCACGATCACACGATCACGATCACACAATCACAGTCAGACGTTCACGATCACACAGTCACGATCACACAATCACAATCACACAATCACGATCACACAATCACAATCACAATCACGATCACACAGTCACGATCACACCATCACGATCACACAATCACAAACACACAGTCCCGACCACTCGATCACGATCACACAATCACGATCACACAGTCACGATCACACAATCACAATCACACAATCACAATATCACAATCGCAATCACACAATCACAATAACATAATCAGACAATCACACAACCACACAATCACACAATCACACAATCACGATCACACAATCATGATCACACAATCACGATCACACAATCACGATCACACAATCACGATCACACAATCACGATCACACAATCACCATCACACAATCACGATCACACAATCACGATCACACAATCACCATCACACAATCACAATCACACAATCAAGGTCACACAATGACGATCACACAATCACCATCACACAACCACGACCACACAATCACGATCACACAATCACGCTCACGCAATCACGATCACACAATCACGACCACACAATCACGAGCACACAATCACGATCACACAATCACAAACACACAGTCGCGATCACACTATCACGATCACACAATCACAGTCACACAATCACAATCACACAATCACAATCACAATCACGATCACACAGTCACGAACACACCATCACGATCACACAATCAAGGTCACACAATGACGATCACACAATCACCATCACACAATCACGATCAGACAATCACAATCACACAATCACGATCACACAATCACGATCACATAATCACAATCACACAATCACAAACACACAGTCGCGATCACTCGATCACGATCACACGATCACGATCACACAATCACAATCACACAATCAAGGTCACACAATGACGATCACACCATCACCATCACACAATCACGACCACACAATCACGATCACACAATCACAATCACACAATCACAATATCACAATCGCAATCACACAATCACAATATCACAATCAGACAATCACACAATCACACAATCACACAATCACGATCACACTATCACGATCACACAATCACGATCACACAATCACGATCACACAATCACGATCACACTATCACGATCACACTATCACGATCACACAATCACAGTCACACAATCACAATCACACAATCACAATCACAATCACGATCACACAGTCATGATCACACCATCACGATCACACGATCACGATCACACAATCACAATCACACAATCGTTATCACACAATTACGACCACACAATCACCATCCCACAATCACCATCACACAATCACCATCACACAATCACGAACACACCATCACGATCACACAATCAAGGTCACACAATGACGATCACACAATCACCATCACAAAACCACGATCACTCAATCACAATCACACAATCACAAACACACAGTCGCGATCACACTATCACGATCACACAATCACAGTCACACAATCACAATCACACAATCACAATCACAATCACGATCACACAATCAAGGTCACACAATGACGATCACACAATCACCATCACAAAACCACGATCACTCAATCACAATCACACAATCACAAACACACAGTCGCGATCACACGATCACGATCACACGATCACGATCACACGATCACGATCACACGATCACGATCACACAATCACAGTCAGACGTTCACGATCACACAGTCACGATCACACAATCACAATCACACAATCACGATCACACAATCACAATCACAATCACGATCACACAGTCACGATCACACCATCACGATCACACAATCACAAACACACAGTCCCGACCACTCGATCACGACCACACAATCACGATCACACAGTCACGATCACACAATCACAATCACACAATCACAATATCACAATCGCAATCACACAATCACAATAACATAATCAGACAATCACACAACCACACAATCACACAATCACACAATCACGATCACACAATCATGATCACACAATCACGATCACACAATCACGATCACACAATCACGATCACACAATCACGATCACACAATCACCATCACACAATCACGATCACACAATCACGATCACACAATCACCATCACACAATCACAATCACACAATCAAGGTCACACAATGACGATCACACAATCACCATCACACAACCACGACCACACAATCACGATCACACAATCACGCTCACGCAATCACGATCACACAATCACGACCACACAATCACGAGCACACAATCACGATCACACAATCACAAACACACAGTCGCGATCACACTATCACGATCACACAATCACAGTCACACAATCACAATCACACAATCACAATCACAATCACGATCACACAGTCACGAACACACCATCACGATCACACAATCAAGGTCACACAATGACGATCACACAATCACCATCACACAATCACGATCAGACAATCACCATCACACAATCAGGACCACACAATCACGATCACACAATCACAAACACACAGTCGCGATCACTCGATCACGATCACACAATCACGATCACACTGTCACTATCACACAATCACAATCACACAATCACAATATCACAATCGCAATCACACAATCACCATCACACAATCACGATCACACAATCACGATCACACAATCACGATCACACAATCACAATCACGCAATCACAATCACACAATCGCAATCACACAATCACAATCATACAATCACAATCTCACAATCACAATCACACAATCACAATCACACAATCACAATCACACAATCACAATCACACAATCACAATCCTACAATCACAATCCCACAATCACAATCACACAACCACAATCGCACAATCACGCAGTCACAATCCCACAATCACGATCACACAATCACGATCACACAATCACAATCACACAATCACAATCACACAATCACACTGTCACAATCCCACAATCACGATCACACAATCACGATCACACAGTCACGATCACACGATCACGATCACACAAAAACAATGACACAATCTCAATCACACAATCACGAGCACACAATCACGATCACACAATCACCATCACACAATCACGATCACACAATCACGATCACACAATCACGATCACACTATCACGATCACACAATCACCGTCACACAATCACGATCACACAATCACGACCACACTATCACGATCACACAATCACAAACACACAGTCGCGATCACACTATCACGATCACACAATCACAGTCACACAATCACAATCACACAATCACAATCACAATCACGATCACACAACCAAGGTCACACAATGACGATCACACAATCACCATCACAAAACCACGATCACTCAATCACAATCACACAATCACAAACACACAGTCGCGATCACACGATCACGATCACACGATCACGATCACACGATCACGATCACACAATCACAGTCAGACGTTCACGATCACACAGTCACGATCACACAATCACAATCACACAATCACGATCACACAATCACAATCACAATCACGATCACACAGTCACGATCACACCATCACGATCACACAATCACAAACACACAGTCCCGACCACTCGATCACGATCACACAATCACGATCACACAGTCACGATCACACAATCACAATCACACAATCACAATATCACAATCGCAATCACACAATCACAATAACATAATCAGACAATCACACAACCACACAATCACACAATCACACAATCACGATCACACAATCATGATCACACAATCACGATCACACAATCACGATCACACAATCACGATCACACAATCACGATCACACAATCACCATCTCACAATCACGATCACACAATCACGATCACACAATCACCATCACACAATCACAATCACACAATCAAGGTCACACAATGACGATCACACAATCACCATCACACAACCACGACCACACAATCACGATCACACAATCACGCTCACGCAATCACGATCACACAATCACGACCACACAATCACGAGCACACAATCACGATCACACAATCACAAACACACAGTCGCGATCACACTATCACGATCACACAATCACAGTCACACAATCACAATCACACAATCACAATCACAATCACGATCACACAGTCACGAACACACCATCACGATCACACAATCAAGGTCACACAATGACGATCACACAATCACCATCACACAATCACGATCAGACAATCACAATCACACAATCACGATCACACAATCACGATCACATAATCACAATCACACAATCACAAACACACAGTCGCGATCACTCGATCACGATCACACGATCACGATCACACAATCACAATCACACAATCAAGGTCACACAATGACGATCACACCATCACCATCACACAATCACGACCACACAATCACGATCACACAATCACAATCACACAATCACAATATCACAATCGCAATCACACAATCACAATATCACAATCAGACAATCACACAATCACACAATCACACAATCACGATCACACTATCACGATCACACAATCACGATCACACAATCACGATCACACAATCACGATCACACTATCACGATCACACTATCACGATCACACAATCACAGTCACACAATCACAATCACACAATCACAATCACAATCACGATCACACAGTCATGATCACACCATCACGATCACACGATCACGATCACACAATCACAATCACACAATCGTTATCACACAATTACGACCACACAATCACCATCCCACAATCACCATCACACAATCACCATCACACAATCACGAACACACCATCACGATCACACAATCAAGGTCACACAATGACGATCACACAATCACCATCACAAAACCACGATCACTCAATCACAATCACACAATCACAAACACACAGTCGCGATCACACTATCACGATCACACAATCACAGTCACACAATCACAATCACACAATCACAATCACAATCACGATCACACAATCAAGGTCACACAATGACGATCACACAATCACCATCACAAAACCACGATCACTCAATCACAATCACACAATCACAAACACACAGTCGCGATCACACGATCACGATCACACGATCACGATCACACGATCACGATCACACAATCACAGTCAGACGTTCACGATCACACAGTCACGATCACACAATCACAATCACACAATCACGATCACACAATCACAATCACAATCACGATCACACAGTCACGATCACACCATCACGATCACACAATCACAAACACACAGTCCCGACCACTCGATCACGACCACACAATCACGACCACACAGTCACGATCACACAATCACAATCACACAATCACAATATCACAATCGCAATCACACAATCACAATAACATAATCAGACAATCACACAACCACACAATCACACAATCACACAATCACGATCACACAATCATGATCACACAATCACGATCACACAATCACGATCACACAATCACGATCACACAATCACGATCACACAATCACCATCACACAATCACGATCACACAATCACGATCACACAATCACCATCACACAATCACAATCACACAATCAAGGTCACACAATGACGATCACACAATCACCATCACACAACCACGACCACACAATCACGATCACACAATCACGCTCACGCAATCACGATCACACAATCACGACCACACAATCACGAGCACACAATCACGATCACACAATCACAAACACACAGTCGCGATCACACTATCACGATCACACAATCACAGTCACACAATCACAATCACACAATCACAATCACAATCACGATCACACAGTCACGAACACACCATCACGATCACACAATCAAGGTCACACAATGACGATCACACAATCACCATCACACAATCACGATCAGACAATCACAATCACACAATCACGATCACACAATCACGATCACATAATCACAATCACACAATCACAAACACACAGTCGCGATCACTCGATCACGATCACACGATCACGATCACACAATCACAATCACACAATCAAGGTCACACAATGACGATCACACCATCACCATCACACAATCACGACCACACAATCACGATCACACAATCACAATCACACAATCACAATATCACAATCGCAATCACACAATCACAATATCACAATCAGACAATCACACAATCACACAATCACACAATCACGATCACACTATCACGATCACACAATCACGATCACACAATCACGATCACACAATCACGATCACACTATCACGATCACACTATCACGATCACACAATCACAGTCACACAATCACAATCACACAATCACAATCACAATCACGATCACACAGTCATGATCACACCATCACGATCACACGATCACGATCACACAATCACAATCACACAATCGTTATCACACAATTACGACCACACAATCACCATCCCACAATCACCATCACACAATCACCATCACACAATCACGAACACGCCATCACGATCACACAATCAAGGTCACACAATGACGATCACACAATCACCATCACAAAACCACGATCACTCAATCACAATCACACAATCACAAACACACAGTCGCGATCACACGATCACGATCACACGATCACGATCACACAATCACAGTCACACAATCACAATCACACAATCACAATCACAATCACGATCACACAGTCACGATCACACAATCACGATCACACGATCACGATCACACAATCACAATCACACAATCATTATCACACAATCACGATCACACAATCACCATCACACATCAAGGCCACACAATGACGATCACACAATCACCATCACACAATCACAATCACACAATCACAATCACACAATCACACTGTCACAATCCCACAATCACGATCACATAATCACGATCACACAGTCACGATCACTCGATCACGATCACACAATAACAATCACACAATCACAATCACACAATCACAATCACAATCACGATCACACAGTCACGAACACACCATCACGATCACACAATCAAGGTCACACAATGACGATCACACAATCACCATCACACAATCACGATCAGACAATCACAATCACACAATCACGATCACACAATCACGATCACACAATCACAATCACACAACCAAGGTCACACAATGACGATCACACCATCACCATCACACAATCACGACCACACAAACACGACCACACAATCACAATCACACAATCACAATATCACAATCGCAATCACACAATCACAATATCACAATCAGACAATCACACAATCACATAATCACACAATCACGCTCACACTATCACGATCACACAATCACGATCACACAATCACGATCACACAATCACGATCACAATCACGATCACACAGTCACGAACACACCATCACGATCACACAATCAAGGTCACACAATGACGATCACACAATCACCATCACACAATCACGATCAGACAATCACAATCACACAATCACGATCACACAATCACGATCACACAATCACAATCACACAATCAAGGTCACACAATGACGATCACACCATCACCATCACACAATCACGACCACACAAACACGACCACACAATCACAATCACACAATCACAATATCACAATCGCAATCACACAATCACAATATCACAATCAGACAATCACACAATCACATAATCACACAATCACGCTCACACTATCACGATCACACAATCACGATCACACAATCACGATCACACAATCACGATCACAAAATCACGATCACACAATCACGATCACACAATCACAATCACACAATCACGATCACACAATCACGATCACACAATCACAATCACACAATCAAGGTCACACAATGACGATCACACCATCACCATCACACAATCAGGACCACACAATCACGATCACACAATCACAAACACACAGTCGCGATCACTCGATCACGATCACACAATCACGATCACACTGTCACTATCACACAATCACAATCACACAATCACAATATCACAATCGCAATCACACAATCACCATCACACAATCACGATCACACAATCACAATCACACAACCACAATCCTACAATCACAATCCCACAATCACAATCACACAACCACAATCGCACAATCACGCAGTCACAATCCCACAATCACGATCACACAATCACGATCACACAATCACAATCACACAATCACAATCACACAATCACACTGTCACAATCCCACAATCACGATCACACAATCACGATCACACAGTCACGATCACACGATCACGATCACACAAAAACAATGACACAATCTCAATCACACAATCACGAGCACACAATCACGATCACACAATCACCATCACACAATCACGATCACACAATCACGATCACACAATCACGATCACACTATCACGATCACACAATCACCGTCACACAATCACAATCACACAATCACAATCACAATCACGATCACACAGTCACGATCACACAATCAGAGTCACACAATCACAATCACACAACCACAATCACACAATCACACAGTCACAATCCCACAATCACGATCACACAATCACGACCACACAGTCACGATCACACAATCACAATCACACAATCACAATCACACTATCACAATCACACAATCACAATAACACAATCAGACAATCACACAGTCACACAATCACGATCACACAATCACAATCACACAATCGTTATCACACAATCACGATCACACAATCACCATCCCACAATTACCATCACACAATCACCATCACACAATCACGATCACACAATCACGATCACACAATCACGATCACACAGTCGCGATCACACAATCACGATGACACAATCACAATCACACAATCACAATCACACAATCACGATCACACAATCACGATCACACAATCACGATCACTCAATCACAATCACACAATCACAAACACACAGTCGCGATCACACGATCACGATCACACGATCACGATCACACGATCACGATCAGACAATCACAATCACACAATCATCGCCACACAATGACGATCACACAATCGCCATCACACAATCTCGATCACACAATCACGATCACACAATCACGATCACACAATCACGTTCGCACAATGAACGCCACACAATGACGGTCACACAATCACCATCACACAATCTCGACCACACAATCACGATCACACAATCACGATCACACAATCACGTTCACACAATCACAAACACACAGTCCCGATCACTCGATCACGATCACACAATCACGATCACACAATCACGATCACACAATCACAATCACAATCACGATCACACAGTCACGATCACACAATCACGATCACACGATCACGATCACACAATCACAATCTCACAATCGTTATCACACAATCACGATCACACAATCACCATCACACAATCAAGGTCACACAATGACGATCACACAATCACCATCACACAATCACAATCACACAATCACGATCACACAATCACGATCACACAATCACGATCACACAATCACGATCACACAATCACAGTCACACAATCACAATCACGATCACACAGTCACGATCACACAATCACGATCACACGATCACGATCACACAATCACAATCACACAATCGTTATCACACAATCACGATCACACAATCACCATCACACAATCAAGGCCACACAATGACGATCACACAATCACCATCACACAATCTCGACCACACAATCACGATCACACAATCACGATCACACAATCACGTTCACACAATAACAAACACACAGTCGCGATCACTCGATCACGATCACACAATCACGATCACACAGTCACGATCACACAATCACAATCACACAATTACGATCACACAATCACGATCACATAACCACGATCACACAATCACGATCACACAATCACCATCACACAATCACGATCACACAATCACGATCACACAATCACCATCACACAATCACAATCACACAATCAAGGTCACAGAATGACGATCACACAATCACCATCACACAATCACGACCACACAATCACGATCACACAATCACGCTCACACAATCACGATCACACAATCACGTTCACACAATCACAAACACAGAGTCGCTATCACACGATCACGATCACACAATCACGATCACACAGTCACGATCACACAATCACGATCACACAGTCACGATCACACAATCAGAGTCACACATTTACAATCACACAACCACAATCACACAATCACACAGTCACAATCCCACAATCACGATCACACAATCACGAGCACACAGTCACGATCACACAATCACAATCATACAATCACAATCACACAATCACATTAACACAATCAGACAATCACACAGTCACACAATCACGATCACACAATCACGATCACACAATCACGATCACACAATCACGATCACACAATCACGATCACACAATCACGATCACACGGTCACAATCACACAATCACAATCACACAATCAAAATCACACAATCACAATCACACCATCAAGGTCACACAATGACGATCACACAATCACCATCACACAATCACGATCAGACAATCAACGCCACACAATGACGATCACACAATCACCATCACACAATCACGACCACACAATCACGATCACACAATCACGATCACACAATCACGTTCACACAATCACAAACACACAGTCCCGACCACTCGATCACGATCACACAATCACGATCACACAGTCACGATCACACAATCACAATCACACAATCACAATATCACAATCGCAATCACACAATCACAATAACACAATCAGACAATCACACAATCACACAATCACACAATCACACAATCACACAATCACACAAGCACACAATCACGATCACACAATCATGACCACACAATCACGATCACACAATCACGATCACACAATCACGATCACACCATCACCATCACACAATCAGGACCACACAATCACGATCACACAATCACAAACACACAGTCGCGATCACTCGATCACGATCACACAATCACGATCACACTGTCACTATCACACAATCACAATCACACAATCACAATATCACAATCGCACTCACACAATCACCATCACACAATCACGATCACACAATCACGATCACACAATCACGATCACACAATCACAATCACGCAATCACAATCACACAATCGCAATCACACAATCACAATCATACAATCACAATCTCACAATCACAATCACACAATCACAATCACACAATCACAATCACACAATCACAATCACACAATCACAATCACACAATCACAATCCTACAATCACAATCCCACAATCACAATCACACAACCACAATCGCACAATCACGCAGTCACAATCCCACAATCACGATCACACAATCACGATCACACAATCACAATCACACAATCACAATCACACAATCACACTGTCACAATCCCACAATCACGATCACACAATCACGATCACACAGTCACGATCACACGATCACGATCACACAAAAACAATGACACAATCTCAATCACACAATCACGAGCACACAATCACGATCACACAATCACCATCACACAATCACGATCACACAATCACGATCACACAATCACGATCACACTATCACGATCACACAATCACCGTCACACAATCACGATCACACAATCACGACCACACTATCACGATCACACAATCACAAACACACAGTCGCGATCACACTATCACGATCACACAATCACAGTCACACAATCACAATCACACAATCACAATCACAATCACGATCACACAATCAAGGTCACACAATGACGATCACACAATCACCATCACAAAACCACGATCACTCAATCACAATCACACAATCACAAACACACAGTCGCGATCACACGATCACGATCACACGATCACGATCACACGATCACGATCACACAATCACAGTCAGACGTTCACGATCACACAGTCACGATCACACAATCACAATCACACAATCACGATCACACAATCACAATCACAATCACGATCACACAGTCACGATCACACCATCACGATCACACAATCACAAACACACAGTCCCGACCACTCGATCACGATCACACAATCACGATCACACAGTCACGATCACACAATCACAATCACACAATCACAATATCACAATCGCAATCACACAATCACAATAACATAATCAGACAATCACACAACCACACAATCACACAATCACACAATCACGATCACACAATCATGATCACACAATCACGATCACACAATCACGATCACACAATCACGATCACACAATCACGATCACACAATCACCATCACACAATCACGATCACACAATCACGATCACACAATCACCATCACACAATCACAATCACACAATCAAGGTCACACAATGACGATCACACAATCACCATCACACAACCACGACCACACAATCACGATCACACAATCACGCTCACGCAATCACGATCACACAATCACGACCACACAATCACGAGCACACAATCACGATCACACAATCACAAACACACAGTCGCGATCACACTATCACGATCACACAATCACAGTCACACAATCACAATCACACAATCACAATCACAATCACGATCACACAGTCACGAACACACCATCACGATCACACAATCAAGGTCACACAATGACGATCACACAATCACCATCACACAATCACGATCAGACAATCACAATCACACAATCACGATCACACAATCACGATCACACAATCACAGTCACACAATCACAATCACACAATCAAGGTCACACAATGACGATCACACCATCACCATCACACAATCACGATCACACAATCACGATCACACAATCACGTTCACACAATCGCAAACACACAGTCGCGATCACACTATCACGATCACACAATCACAGTCACACAATCACAATCACACAATCACAATCACAATCACGATCACACAGTCACGAACACACCATCACGATCACACAATCAAGGTCACACAATGACGATCACACAATCACCATCACAAAACCACGATCACTCAATCACAATCACACAATCACAAACACACAGTCGCGATCACACGATCACGATCACACGATCACGATCACACAATCACAGTCACACAATCACAATCACACAATCACAATCACAATCACGATCACACAGTCACAATCACACAATCACAATCACACAATCACAATCGCACAATCACAATCGCACAATCACAATCACACAATCACAATCACACAATCACAATCACACAATCACAATCACAATCACGATCACACAGTCACGAACACACCATCACGATCACACAATCAAGGTCACACAATGACGATCACACAATCACCATCACACAATCACGATCAGACAATCACAATCACACAATCACGATCACACAATCACGATCACACAATCACAATCACACAATCAAGGTCACACAATGACGATCACACCATCACCATCACACAATCACGACCACACAAACACGACCACACAATCACAATCACACAATCACAATATCACAATCGCAATCACACAATCACAATATCATAATCAGACAATCACACAATCACATAATCACACAATCACGCTCACACTATCACGATCACACAATCACGATCACACAATCACGATCACACAATCACGATCACAAAATCACGATCACACAATCACGATCACACAACCACGATCACACAATCACCATCACACAATCACCATCACACAATCACAATCACACAATCAAGGTCACACAATGACGATCACACAATCACCATCACACAATCACGACCACTCAATCACGATCACACAATCACGATCACACAATCACGATCACACAATCACGATCACACAATCACGTTCACACAATCACAAACACAGAGTCGCGATCACACGATCACGATCACACAACCACGATCACACAGTCACGATCACACAATCACGATCACACAGTCACGATCACACAATCAGAGTCACACAATCACAATCACACAACCACAATCATACAATCACACAGTCACAATCCCACAATCACGACCACACAGTCACGATCACACAATCACAATCATACAATCACAATCACACAATCACATTAACACAATCAGACAATCACACAGTCACACAATCACGATCACACAATCACGATCACACAATCACGATCACACAATCACGATCACACAATCACGATCACACAATCGCGATCACACAATCACGATCACACAATCACAATCACACAATCACAATCACACAATCACAATCACACAATCAAAATCACACAATCACAATCACACAATCAAGGTCACACAATGACGATCACACAATCACCATCACACAATCTCGACCACACAATCACGATCACACAATCACGATCACACAATCACGTTCACACAATCACAAACACACAGTCGCGATCACTCGATCACGATCACACAATCACGATCACACAATCACGATCACTCAATCACAATCACACAATCGTTATCACACAATCACGATCACACAATCACGATCACACCATCACAATCACACAATCACAATCACACAATCAAGGTCACACAATGACGATCACACAATCACCATCACACAATCACGATCACACAATCACAATCACACAATCACGATCACACAATCACGATCACACAATCACGATCACACAAACACGATCACACGATCACAATCACACAATCACAAACACACAGTCGCGATCACACTATCACGATCACACGATCACGATCACACGATCACAATCACACGATCGCGATCACACGATCACGATCACACGATCACGATCACACGATCACGATCACACAATCACAATCACACAATCAAGGTCACACAATGACGATCACACCATCACCATCACACAATCACGACCACACAATCACGATCACACAATCACGATCACACAATCACGTTCACACAATCACAAACACACAGTCGCGATCACTCGATCACGATCACACAATCAGGATCACACAGTCACTATCACACAATCACAATCACACAATCACAATATCACAATCGCAATCACACAATCACAATAACACAATCAGACAATCACACAATCACACA
Source organism: Megachile rotundata (assembly GCF_050947335.1). Lineage (NCBI taxonomy): Eukaryota > Metazoa > Arthropoda > Insecta > Hymenoptera > Megachilidae > Megachile > Megachile rotundata. The sequence continues at coordinate 3,192,229 of NC_134993.1, forward strand.
ATCACACAATCACGATCACACAATCATGATCACACAATCACGATCACACAATCACGATCACACAATCACGATCACACAATCACAAACACACAGTCGCGATCACACGATCACGATCACACAATCACGATCACACAGTCACGATCACACAATCACAATCACACAATCACGATCACACAATCACAATCACAATCACGATCACACAGTCACCATCACACCATCACGATCACGCGATCACCATCACACAATCACGATCACACAATCACAATCACACAATGACGATCACACCATCACCATCACACAATCACGACCACACAATCACGATCACACAATCACGTTCACACAATCACAAACACACAGTCGCGATCACTCGATCACGATCACACAATCACGATCACACAATCACGATCACACAATCACAATCACACAATCAAGGTCACACAATGACGATCACACAATCACCATCACACAATCACGATCACACAATCACGATCACACAATCGCGATCACACAATCACAAACACACAGTCGCTATCACACGATCACGATCACACAATCACGATCACACAGTCACGATCACACAATCACAATCACACAATCACGATCACACAATCACAATCACAATCACGATCACACAGTCACGATCACACAATCAAGGTCACACAATGACGATCACACAATCACCATCACACCATCACGACCACTCAATCACGATCACACAATCACGATCACACAATCACGATCACACAATCACGATCACACAATCACGATCACACAATCACGATCACACAATCGCGATCACACAATCACGATCACACAATCACAATCACACAATCACAATCACACAATCACAATCACACAATCAAAATCACACAATCACAATCACACAATCAAGGTCACACAATGACGATCACACAATCACCATCACACAATCTCGACCACACAATCACGATCACACAATCACGATCACACAATCACGTTCACACAATCACAAACACACAGTCGCGATCACTCGATCACGATCACACAATCACGATCACTCAATCACAATCACACAATCGTTATCACACAATCACGATCACACAATCACGATCACACAATCACAATCACACAATCACAATCACACAATCAAGGTCACACAATGACGATCACACAATCACCATCACACAATCACGATCACACAATCACAATCACACAATCACGATCACACAATCACGATCACACAATCACGATCACACAAACACGATCACACGATCACAATCACACAATCACAAACACACAGTCGCGATCACACGATCACGATCACACGATCACGATCACACGATCACGATCACACGATCGCGATCACACGATCACGATCACACGATCACGATCACACGATCACGATCACACAATCACAATCACACAATCAAGGTCACACAATGACGATCACACCATCACCATCACACAATCACGACCACACAATCACGATCACACAATCACGATCACACAATCACGTTCACACAATCACAAACACACAGTCGCGATCACTCGATCACGATCACACAATCAGGATCACACAATCACAATCACACAATCAAGGTCACACAATGACGACCACACAATCACCATCACACAATCACGATCACACAATCACGATCACACAATCGCGATCACACAATCACAAACACACAGTCGCTATCACACGATCACGATCACACAATCACGATCACACAGTCACGATCACACAATCACAATCACACAATCACGATCACACAATCACAATCACAATCACGATCACACAGTCACGATCACACCATCACGATCACACGATCACCATCACACAATCACGATCACACAATCACGATCACACAATCACGATCACACAATCACGATCACACAATCACCATCACACAATCACAATCACACAATCAAGGTCACACAATGACGATCACACAATCACCATCACACAACCACGACCACACAATCACGATCACACAATCACAATCACACAATCACAATATCACAATCGCAATCACACAATCACAATATCACAATCAGACAATCACACAATCACACAATCACACAATCACGATCACACTATCACGATCACACAATCACGATCACACAATCACGATCACACAATCACAAACACACAGTCGCTATCACACAATCACGATCACACAATCACGTTCACACAATCACAAACACACAGTCGCGATCACTCGATCACGATCACACAATCACGATCACTCAATCACAATCACACAATCACAAACACACAGTCGCGATCACACGATCACGATCACACGATCACGATCACACGATCACGATCACACAATCACAATCACACAATCAACGCCACACAATGACGATCACACAATCACCATCACACAATCTCGACCACACAATCACGATCACACAATCACGATCACACAATCACGTTCACACAATCACAAACACACAGTCCCGACCACTCGATCACGATCACACAATCACGATCACACAGTCACGATCACACAATCACAATCACACAATCACAATATCACAATCGCAATCACACAATCACAATAACACAATCAGACAATCACACAGTCACACAATCACACAATCACACAATCACACAATCACACAATCACGATCACACAATCATGATCACACAATCACGATCACACAATCACGATCACACAATCACGATCACACAATCACCATCACACAATCACCATCACACAATCACAATCACACAATCAAGGTCACACAATGACGATCACACAATCACCATCACACAATCACGACCACTCAATCACGATCACACAATCACGTTCACACAATCACAAACACAGAGTCGCGATCACACGATCACGATCACACAATCACGATCACACAGTCACGATCACACAATCACGATCACACAGTCACGATCACACAATCAGAGTCACACAATCACAATCACACAACCACAATCACACAATCACACAGTCACAATCCCACAATCACGATCACACAATCACGACCACACAGTCACGATCACAGAATCACAATCATACAATCACAATCACACAATCACAGTAACACAATCAGACAATCACACAGTCACACAATCACGATCACACAATCACGATCACACAATCACGATCACACAGTCACAATCACACAATCACAATCACACAATCAAAATCACACAATCACAATCACACCATCAAGGTCACACAATGACGATCACACAATCACCATCACACAATCACGATCACTCAATCACAATCACACAATCACGATCACACAATCACGATCACTCAATCACAATCACACAATCACAAACACACAGTCGCAATCACACGATCACGATCACACGACCACGATCACACGATCACGATCACACAATCACAATCACACAATCAAGGCCACACAATGACGATCACACAATCACCATCACACAATCTCGACCACACAATCACGATCACACAATCACGATCACACAATCACGTTCACACAATCACAAACACACAGTCGCGATCACTCGATCACGATCACACTATCACGATCACACAGTCACGATCACACAATCACAACCGCACAATCACGATCACACAATCACGATCACACAATCACGATCACACAATCACCATCACACAATCACGATCACACAATCACGATCACACAATCACGATCACACAATCACCATCACACAATCACAATCACACAATCAAGGTCACACAATGACGATCACACAATCACCATCACACAACCACGACCACACAATCACGATCACACAATCACAATCACACAATCACAATATCACAATCGCAATCACACAATCACAATATCACAATCAGACAATCACACAATCACACAATCACGATCACACTATCACGATCACACAATCACGATCACACAATCACGATCACACAATCACGATCACACTATCACGATCACACTATCACGATCACACTATCACGATCACACAATCACAGTCACACAATCACAATCACACAATCACAATCGCAATCACGATCACACAGTCATGATCACACAATCACGATCACACGATCACGATCACACAATCACAATCACACAATCGTTATCACACAATCACGATCACACAATCACCATCCCACAATCACCATCACACAATCACCATCACACAATCACGATCACACAATCACGATCACACAATCACGATCCCACAATCACGATCCCACAATCACAATCCCACAATCACAATCCCACAATCACAATCCCACAATCACAATCCCACAATCACACAATCACACAGTCACAATCCCACAATCACGATCACACAATCACGATCACACAATCACAATCACACAATCACAATCACACGATCACAATCACACAATCACAATCACACATTCACACTGTCACAATCCCACAATCACGATCACATAATCACGATCACACAGTCACGATCACACGATCACGATCACACAATCACGATCACACAACCACGACCACACAATCACGATCACACAATCGCGATCATACAATCACGTTCACACAATCGCAAACACACAGTCGCGATCACACTATCACGATCACACAATCACAGTCACACAATCACAATCACACAATCACAATCACAATCACGATCACACAGTCACGAACACACCATCACGATCACACAATCAAGGTCACACAATGACGATCACACAATCACCATCACACAATCACGATCACTCAATCACAATCACACAATCACAATCACACAATCACGTTCACACAATCACAAACACACAGTCCCGACCACTCGATCACGATCACACAATCACGATCACACAGTCACGATCACACAATCACTATCACACAATCATGATCACACAATCACGACCACACAATCACGATCACACAATCACTTTCACACAATCACGATCACACAATCACCATCACACAATCACCATCACACAATCACAATCACACAATCAAGGCCACACAATGACGATCACACAATCACCATCACACAATCACGACCACACAATCACGATCACACAATCACGATCACACAATCACGTTCACACAATCACAAACACACAGTCGCGATCACTCGATCACGATCACACGATCACGATCACACAATCACAATCACACAATCAAGGTCACACAATGACGATCACACCATCACCATCACACAATCACGTACACACAATCACGATCACACAATCACAATCACACAATCACAATATCACAATCGCAATCACACAATCACAATATCACAATCAGACAATCACACAATCACACAATCACGATCACACTATCACGATCACACAATCACGATCACACAATCACGATCACACAATCACGATCACACTATCACGATCACACTACCACGATCACACAATCACAGTCACACAATCACAATCACACAATCACAATCACACAATCACAATCACAATCACGATCACACAGTCATGATCACACCACCACGATCACACGATCACGATCACACAATCACAATCACACAATCGTTATCACACAATCACGATCAGACAATCACCATCCCACAATCACCATCACACAATCACCATCACACAATCACGACCACACAATCACGATCACACAATCACGATCATACAATCACGTTCACACAATCGCAAACACACAGTCGCGATCACACTATCACGATCACACAATCACAGTCACACAATCACAATCACACAATCACAATCACAATCACGATCACACAGTCACGAACACACCATCACGATCACACAATCAAGGTCACACAATGACGATCACACAATCACCATCACACAATCACGATCAGACAATCACAATCACACAATCACGATCACACAATCACGATCACACAATCACAATCACACAATCACAAACACACAGTCGCGATCACACGATCACGATCACACGATCACGATCACACAATCACAATCACACAATCAAGGTCACACAATGACGATCACACCATCACCATCACACAATTACGACCACACAATCACGATCACACAATCACGATCACACAATCACGTTCACACAATCACAAACACACAGTCGCGATCACTCGATCACGATCACACGATCACGATCACACAATCACAATCACACAATCAAGGTCACACAATGACGATCACACCATCACCATCACACAATCACGACCACACAATCACGATCACACAATCACAATCACACAATCACAATATCACAATCGCAATCACACAATCACAATATCACAATCAGACAATCACACAATCACACAATCACACAATCACGATCACACTATCACGATCACACAATCACGATCACACAATTACGATCACACAATCACGATCACACAATCACGATCACACAATCACAATCACACGATCACAATCACACAATCACAATCACACAGTCACAATCACACAATCACAATCATACAATCACAATCACACAATCACAATCTCACAATCACAATCACACTATCACAATCACACAATCACAATCACACAATCACAATCACACAATCACAATCACACAATCACAATCACACAATCACAATCACAATACCACAATCACGATCACACAATCACGATCACACAATCACCATCACACAATCACCATCACACAATCACCATCACACAATCACAATCACACAATCAAGGTCACACAATGACGATCACACAATCACCAGCATACAATCACGACCAGACAATCACGATCACACAATCACGTTCACACAATCACAAACACACAGTCGCGATCACACAATCACAATCCCACAATCACGATCACACAATTACGATCACACAATCACGATCCCACAATCACGATCACACAATCACGATCACACAATCACCATCACACAATCACCATCACACAATCACAATCACACAATCAAGGTCACACAACGACGATCACACAATCACCATCATACAATCACGACCAGACCATCACGATCACACAATCACGTTCACACAATCACAAACACACAGTCGCGATCACACAATCACAATCCCACAATCGCGATCACACGATCACGATCACACAATCACGATCACACAATCACGATCTCACAATCACGATCACACAATCACGATCACACAATCACTATCACACAATCACTATCACACAATCACGATCACACAATCACGATCACACAATCACGCAGTCACACTATCACAATCACAATCACAATCACAATCACAATCACAACCACAATCACAATCACAATCACAATCACAATCACAATCACAATCACAATCACAATCACAATCACAATCACACAATCACACAATCACACAATCACAATCCCACAATCACAATCACACAATCACAATCACACAATCACGATCACACAATCACGATCGCACAGTCACGATCACACGATCACGATCACACAATCACAATCACACAATCACAATCACACAATCACAATCACACAATCACGATCACACAGTCACCATCACACAATTACCATCACACAATCACGATCACACAATCAAGGTCACACAATGACGATCACACAATCACCATCACACAATCACGATCACACAATCACAATCACACAATCACGATCACACAATCACGATCACACAATCACAATCACACAATCAAGGTCACACAATGACGATCACACCATCACCATCACACAATCAGGACCACACAATCACGATCACACAATCACAAACACACAGTCGCGATCACTCGATCACGATCACACAATCACGATCACACAGTCACTATCACACAATCACAATCACACAATTACAATATCACAATCGCAATCACACAATCACCATCACACAATCACGATCACACAATCACGATTACACAATCACGTTCACACAATCACAATCACGCAATCACAATCACACAATCGCAATCACACAATCACAATCATACAATCACAATCTCACAATCACAATCACACAATCACAATCACAATCACACAATCACAATCACACAATCACAATCACACAATCACAATCACACAATCACAATCCTACAATCACAATCCTACAATCACAATCCCACAATCACAATCACACAACCACAATCGCACAATCACGCAGTCACAATCCCACAATCACGATCACACAATCCCGATCACACAATCACAATCACACAATCACAATCACACAATCACACTGTCACAATCCCACAATCACGATCACACAATCACGATCACACAGTCACGATCACACGATCACGATCACACAAAAAGAATGACACAATCACAATCACACAATCACGAGCACACAAACACGATCACACAATCACCATCACACAATCACGATCACACAATCACGATCACACAATCACGTTCACACAATCACAAACACACAGTCGCGATCACTCGATCACGATCACACAATTACGATCACACAATCACAATCACGCAGTCACACTATCACAATCACAATCACAATCACAATCACAATCACAATCACAATCACAATCACAATCACAATCACAATCACACAATCACACAATCACAATCCCACAATCACAATCACACAATCACAGTAACACAATCACAATCACACAATCACACAGTCACAATCCCACAATCACGATCACACAATCACGATCGCACAGTCACGATCACACGATCACGATCACACAATCACAATCACACAATCACAATCACACAATCACGATCACACAGTCACCATCACACAATTACCATCACACAATCACGATCACACAATCAAGGTCACACAATGACGATCACACAATCACCATCACACAATCACGATCACACAATCACGATCACACAATCACAATCACACAATCACGATCACACAATCACGATCACACAATCACAATCACACAATCAAGGTCACACAATGACGATCACACCATCACCATCACACAATCAGGACCACACAATCACGATCACACAATCACAAACACACAGTCGCGATCACTCGATCACGATCACACAATCACGATCACACAGTCACAATCACACAATCACAATCACACAATCACAATATCACAATCGCAATCACACAATCACCATCACACAATCACGATCACACAATCACGATCACACAATCACGATCACACAATCACGACCACACAATCACAATCACGCAATCACAATCACACAATCGCAATCACACAATCACAATCTCACAATCACAATCACACAATCACAATCACACAATCACAATCACACAATCACAATCACACAATCACAATCCTACAATCACAATCCCACAATCACAATCACACAACCACAATCGCACAATCACAATCACACAATCACAATCACACAATCACAATCCTACAATCACAATCCCACAATCACAATCACACAACCACAATCGCACAATCACGCAGTCACAATCCCACAATCACGATCACACAATCCCGATCACACAATCACAATCACACAATCACAATCACACTGTCACAATCCCACAATCACGATCACACAATCACGATCACACAGTCACGATCACACGATCACGATCACACAAAAAGAATGACACAATCACAATCACACAATCACGAGCACACAATCACGATCACACAATCACCATCACACAATCACGATCACACAATCACGTTCGCACAATCACAAACACACAGTCGCGATCACTCGATCACGATCACACGATCACGATCACACAATCACAATCACACAATCAAGGTCACACAATGATGATCACACCATCACCATCACACAATCACGACCACACAATCACGATCACACAATCACTATCACACAATCACAATATCACAATCGCAATCACACAATCACAATATCACAATCAGACAATCACACAATCACACAATCACACAATCACGATCACACTATCACGATCACACAATCACGAACACACAATCACGATTACACAATCACGATCACACAATCACGATCACACAATCACGATCACACAATCACGATCACACAATCACCATCACACAATCACCATCACACAATCACAATCACACAATCACAATCACACAATCACGATCACACAGTCACCATCACACAATCACGATCACACAATCACGATCACACAATCACGATCACACAATCACGGTCACACAATCACAGTCACACAATCACAATCACACAATCACAACCACAATCACGATCACACAGTCACGATCACACCATCACGATCACACGATCACGATCACACAATCACAATCACACAATCGTTATCACACAATCACGATCACACAATCACCATCACACAATCACGATCACACAATCACGATCACACAATCACGATCACACAATCACGGTCACACAATCACAGTCACACAATCACAATCACACAATCACAACCACAATCACGATCACACAGTCACGATCACACCATCACGATCACACGATCACGATCACACAATCACAATCACGCAATCACAATCACACAATCACAATCACACAATCACAATCACACAATCACAATCACACAATCACAATCACACAATCACAATCACAATCACAAACCTAATACCACAATCACGATCACACAATCACGATCACACAATCACCATCACACAATCTCCATCACACAATCACAATCACACAATCAAGGTCACACAATGACGATCACACAATCACCAGCATACAATCACGACCAGACAATCACGATCACACAATCACGTTCACAAAATCACAAACACACAGTCGCGATCACACAATCACAATCCCACAATCACGATCACACAATCACGATCACACAATCACGAACCCACAATCACGATCACACAATCACGATCACACAATCACCATCACACAATCACCATCACACAATCACAATCACACAATCAAGGTCACACAACGACGATCACACAATCACCATCATACAATCACGACCAGACAATCACGATCACACAATCACGTTCACACAATCACAAACACACAGTCGCGATCACACAATCACAATCCCACAATCGCGATCACACGATCACGATCACACAATCACGATCACACAATCACGATCTCACAATCACGATCACACAATCACGATCACACAATCACTATCACACAATCACTATCACACAATCACGATCACACAATCACGATCACACAATCACGCAGTCACACTATCACAATCACAATCACAATCACAATCACAATCACAATCACAATCACAATCACAATCACAATCACACAATCACACAATCACACAATCACAATCCCACAATCACAATCACACAATCACAGTCACACAATCACAATCACACAATCACGCAATCACAATCCCACAATCACGATCACACAACCACGATCGCACAGTCACGATCACACGATCACGATCACACAATAACAATCACACAATCACAATCACACAATCACGATCACACAATCACCATCACACAATCACCATCACACAATCACGATCACACAATCACGATCGCACAATCACAATCACACGATCACGATCACACAATCACGATCACACACTCACGATCACACAATCACAATCTCACAATCACGATCACACAATCACCATCACACAATCACCATCACACAATCACAATCACACAATCACGATCACACTATCACGATCACACAATCACGATCACACAATCACGATCACACAATCACGATCACACAATCACTATCACACAATCACAATCACACAATCACAATCACACAATCACAGTCACACAGTCACACAGTTACAATCCCACAATCACGATCACACAATCACGATCGCACAGTCACGATCACACGATCACGATCACACAATCACAATCACACAATCACAATCACACAATCACGATCACACAGTCACCATCACACAATTACCATCACACAATCACGATCACACAATCAAGGTCACACAATGACGATCACACAATCACCGTCACACAATCACGATCACACAATCACAATCACACAATCACGATCACACAATCACGATCACACAATCACAATCACACAATCAAGGTCACACAATGACGATCACACCATCACCATCACACAATCAGGACCACACAATCACGATCACACAATCACAAACACACAGTCGCGATCACTCGATCACGATCACACAATCACGATCACACAGTCACTATCACACAATCACAATCACACAATCACAATATCACAATCGCAATCACACAATCACCATCACACAATCACGATCACACAATCACGATCACACAATCACGATCACACAATCACAATCACGCAATCACAATCACACAATCGCAATCACACAATCACAATCATACAATCACAATCTCACAATCACAATCACACAATCACAATCACACAATCACAATCACACAATCACAATCACACAATCACAATCACACAATCACAATCACACAATCACAATCACACAATCACAATCCTACAATCACAATCCCACAATCACAATCACACAACCACAATCGCACAATCACGCAGTCACAATCCCACAATCACGATCACACAATCCCGATCACACAATCACAATCACACAATCACAATCACACAATCACACTGTCACAATCCCACAATCACGATCACACAATCACGATCACACAGTCACGATCACACGATCACGATCACACAAAAAGAATGACACAATCACAATCACACAATCACGAGCACACAATCACGTTCACACAATCACAAACACACAGTCGCGATCACTCGATCACGATCACACGATCACGATCACACAATCACAATCACACAATCAAGGTCACACAATGATGATCACACCATCACCATCACACAATCACGACCACACAATCACGATCACACAATCACTATCACACAATCACAATATCACAATCGCAATCACACAATCACAATATCACAATCAGACAATCACACAATCACACAATCACACAATCACGATCACACTATCACGATCACACAATCACGATCACACAATCACGATCACACAATCACGATCACACAATCACGATCACACAATCACGATCACACAATCACCATCACACAATCACCATCACACAATCACAATCACACAATCAAGGTCACACAATGACGATCACACAATCACGATCACACAATCACAATCACACAATCACAATCACACAATCAAGGTCACACAATGACGATCACAAAATCACCATCACACAATCACGATCACACAATCACAATCACACAATCACGATCACACAATCACGATCACACAATCACGATCACACAAACACGATCACACGATCACAATCACACAATCACAAACACACAGTCGCGATCACACGATCACGATCACACGATCACGATCACACGATCACGATCACACGATCGCGATCACACGATCACGATCACACGATCACGATCACACAATCACAATCACACAATCAAGGTCACACAATGACGATCACACCATCACCATCACACAATCACGACCACACAATCACGATCACACAATCACGATCACACAATCACGTTCACACAATCACAAACACACAGTCGCGATCACTCGATCACGATCACACAATCAGGATCACACAGTCACTATCACACAATCACAATCACACAATCACAATATCACAATCGCAATCACACAATCACAATAACACAATCAGACAATCACACAATCACACAATCACACAATCACGATCACACAATCATGATCACACAATCACGATCACACAATCACGTTCACACAATCACAAACACACAGTCGCGATCACTCGATCACGATCACACAATCAGGATCACACAGTCACTATCACACAATCACAATCACACAATCACAATATCACAATCGCAATCACACAATCAGACAATCACACAATCACACAATCACACAATCACGATCACACAATCATGATCACACAATCACGATCACACAATCACGATCACACAATCACGATCACACAATCACAAACACACAGTCACGATCACACGATCACGATCACACAATCACGATCACACAGTCACGATCACACAATCACAATCACACAATCGCGATCACACGATCACGATCACACAATCACGATCACACAATCACGATCTCACAATCACGATCACACAATCACCATCACACAATCACCATCACACAATCACGATCACACAATCACGATCACACTATCACGATCACACAATCACGATCACACAATCACGATCACACAATCACGATCACACAATCACGATCACACAATCACTATCACACAATCACAATCACACAATCACAATCACACAATCACAGTCACACAGTCACACAATCACAATCACAATCAGACAATCACAAACACACAATCACGATCACACAATCACGATCACACAATTACGATCACACAATCACAATCACGCAGTCACACTATCACAATCACAATCACAATCACAATCACAATCACAATCACAATCACACAATCACACAATCACAATCCCACAATCACAATCACACAATCACAGTCACACAATCACAATCACACAATCACACAGTTACAATCCCACAATCACGATCACACAATCACGATCGCACAGTCACGATCACACGATCACGATCACACAATCACAATCACACAATCACAATCACACAATCACAATCACACAATCACGATCACACAGTCACCATCACACAATTACCATCACACAATCACGATCACACAATCAAGGTCACACAATGACGATCACACCATCACCATCACACAATCAGGACCACACAATCACGATCACACAATCACAAACACACAGTCGCGATCACTCGATCACGATCACACAATCACGATCACACAGTCACTATCACACAATCACAATCACACAATCACAATATCACAATCGCAATCACACAATCACCATCACACAATCACGATCACACAATCACGATTACACAATCACGTTCACACAATCACAATCACGCAATCACAATCACACAATCGCAATCACACAATCACAATCATACAATCACAATCTCACAAACACAATCACACAATCACAATCACACAATCACAATCACACAATCACAATCACACAATCACAATCACACAATCACAATCCTACAATCACAATCCTACAATCACAATCCCACAATCACAATCACACAACCACAATCGCACAATCACGCAGTCACAATCCCACAATCACGATCACACAATCCCGATCACACAATCACAATCACACAATCACAATCACACAATCACACTGTCACAATCCCACAATCACGATCACACAATCACGATCACAAAGTCACGATCACACGATCACGATCACACAAAAAGAATGACACAATCACAATCACACAATCACGAGCACACAATCACGTTCACACAATCACAAACACACAGTCGCGATCACTCGATCACGATCACACGATCACGATCACACAATCACAATCACACAATCAAGGTCACACAATGATGATCACACCATCACCATCACACAATCACGACCACACAATCACGATCACACAATCACTATCACACAATCACAATATCACAATCGCAATCACACAATCACAATATCACAATCAGACAATCACACAATCACACAATCACACAATCACGATCACACTATCACGATCACACAATCACGATCACACAATCACGATCACACAATCACGATCACACAATCACGATCACACAATCACGATCACACAATCACCATCACACAATCACCATCACACAATCACAATCACACAATCAAGGTCACACAATGACGATCACACAATCACGATCACACAATCACAATCACACAATCACAATCACACAATCATGGTCACACAATGACGATCACAAAATCACCATCACACAATCACGATCACACAATCACAATCACACAATCACGATCACACAATCACGATCACACAATCACGATCACACAAACACGATCACACGATCACAATCACACAATCACAAACACACAGTCGCGATCACACGATCACGATCACACGATCACGATCACACGATCACGATCACACGATCGCGATCACACGATCACGATCACACGATCACGATCACACAATCACAATCACACAATCAAGGTCACACAATGACGATCACACCATCACCATCACACAATCACGACCACACAATCACGATCACACAATCACGATCACTCAATCACGTTCACACAATCACAAACACACAGTCGCGATCACTCGATCACGATCACACAATCAGGATCACACAGTCACTATCACACAATCACAATCACACAATCACAATATCACAATCGCAATCACACAATCACAATAACACAATCAGACAATCACACAATCACACAATCACACAATCACGATCACACAATCATGATCACACAATCACGATCACACAATCACGTTCACACAATCACAAACACACAGTCGCGATCACTCGATCACGATCACACAATCAGGATCACACAGTCACTATCACACAATCACAATCACACAATCACAATATCACAATCGCAATCACACAATCACAATAACACAATCAGACAATCACACAATCACACAATCACACAATCACGATCACACAATCATGATCACACAATCACGATCACACAATCACGATCACACAATCACGATCACACAATCACAAACACACAGTCACGATCACACGATCACGATCACACAATCACGATCACACAGTCACGATCACACAATCACAATCACACAATCGCGATCACACGATCACGATCACACAATCACGATCACACAATCACGATCTCACAATCACGATCACACAATCACGATCACACAATCACTATCACACAATCACTATCACACAATCACGATCACACAATCACGATCACACAATCACGCAGTCACACTATCGCAATCACAATCACAATCACAATCACAATCACAATCACAATCACAATCACAATCACAATCACAATCACAATCACAATCACACAATCACACAATCACAATCCCACAATCACAATCACACAATCACAATCACACAATCACGATCACACAATCACCATCACACAATCACCATCACACAATCACGATCACACAATCACGATCGCACAATCACAATCACACGATCACGATCACACAATCACGATCACACAGTCACGATCACACAATCACAATCTCACAATCACGATCACACAATCACCATCACACAATCACCATCACACAATCACGATCACACAATCACGATCACACTATCACGATCACACAATCACGATCACACAATCACGATCACACAATCACGATCACACAATCACGATCACACAATCACTATCACACAATCACAATCACACAATCACAATCACACAATCACAGTCACACAGTCACACAATCACAATCACAATCAGACAATCACAAACACACAATCACGATCACACAAGCACGATCACACAATTACGATCACACAATCACAATCACGCAGTCACACTATCACAATCACAATCACAATCACAATCACAATCACAATCACAATCACACAATCACACAATCACAATCCCACAATCACAATCACACAATCACAGTCACACAATCACAATCACACAATCACACAGTTACAATCCCACAATCACGATCACACAATCACGATCGCACAGTCGCGATCACTCGATCACGATCACACAATCACGATCACACAGTCACTATCACACAATCACAATCACACAATCACAATATCACAATCGCAATCACACAATCACCATCACACAATCACGATCACACAATCACGATTACACAATCACGTTCACACAATCACAATCACGCAATCACAATCACACAATCGCAATCACACAATCACAATCATACAATCACAATCTCACAATCACAATCACACAATCACAATCACACAATCACAATCACACAATCACAATCACACAATCACAATCACACAATCACAATCCTACAATCACAATCCTACAATCACAATCCCACAATCACAATCACACAACCACAATCGCACAATCACGCAGTCACAATCCCACAATCACGATCACACAATCCCGATCACACAATCACAATCACACAATCACAATCACACAATCACACTGTCACAATCCCACAATCACGATCACACAATCACGATCACAAAGTCACGATCACACGATCACGATCACACAAAAAGAATGACACAATCACAATCACACAATCACGAGCACACAAACACGATCACACAATCACCATCACACAATCACGATCACACAATCACGATCACACAATCACGTTCACACAATCACAAACACACAGTCGCGATCACTCGATCACGATCACACAATTACGATCACACAATCACAATCACGCAGTCACACTATCACAATCACAATCACAATCACAATCACAATCACAATCACAATCACAATCACAATCACAATCACAATCACACAATCACACAATCACAATCCCACAATCACAATCACACAATCACAGTCACACAATCACAGTCACACAATCACACAGTCACAATCCCACAATCACGATCACACAATCACGATCGCACAGTCACGATCACACGATCACGATCACACAATCACAATCACACAATCACAATCACACAATCACGATCACACAGTCACCATCACACAATTACCATCACACAATCACGATCACACAATCAAGGTCACACAATGACGATCACACAATCACCATCACACAATCACGATCACACAATCACAATCACACAATCACGATCACACAATCACGATCACACAATCACAATCACACAATCAAGGTCACACAATGACGATCACACCATCACCATCACACAATCAGGACCACACAATCACGATCACACAATCACAAACACACAGTCGCGATCACTCGATCACGATCACACAATCACGATCACACAGTCACAATCACACAATCACAATCACACAATCACAATATCACAATCGCAATCACACAATCACCATCACACAATCACGATCACACAATCACGATCACACAATCACGATCACACAATCACAATCACGCAATCACAATCACACAATCGCAATCACACAATCACAATCATACAATCACAATCTCACAATCACAATCACACAATCACAATCACACAATCACAATCACACAATCACAATCACACAATCACAATCACACAATCACAATCCTACAATCACAATCCCACAATCACAATCACACAACCACAATCGCACAATCACGCAGTCACAATCCCACAATCACGATCACACAATCCCGACCACACAATCACAATCACACAATCACAATCACACAATCACACTGTCACAATCCCACAATCACGATCACACAAACACGATCACACAGTCACGATCACACGATCACGATCACACAAAAAGAATGACACAATCACAATCACACAATCACGAGCACACAATCACGATCACACAATCACCATCACACAATCACGATCACACAATCACGATCACACAATCACGTTCACACAATCACAAACACACAGTCGCGATCACTCGATCACGATCACACGATCACGATCACACAATCACAATCACACAATCAAGGTCACACAATGATGATCACACCATCACCATCACACAATCACGACCACACAATCACGATCACACAATCACTATCACACAATCACAATATCACAATCGCAATCACACAATCACAATATCACAATCAGACAATCACACAATCACACAATCACACAATCACGATCACACTATCACGATCACACAATCACGATCACACAATCACGATCACACAATCACGATCACACAATCACGATCACACAATCACGATCACACAATCACCATCACACAATCACCATCACACAATCACAATCACACAATCAAGGTCACACAATGACGATCACACAATCACGATCACACAATCACAATCACACAATCACAATCACACAATCACGATCACACAATCACCATCACACAATCACGATCACACAATCACGATCACACAATCACGATCACACAATCACGGTCACACAATCACAGTCACACAATCACAATCACACAATCACAACCACAATCACGATCACACAGTCACGATCACACCATCACGATCACACGATCACGATCACACAATCACAATCACACAATCGTTATCACACAATCACGATCACACAATCACAAACACACAGTCGCGATCACACAATCACAATCCCACAATCACGATCACACAATCACAATCACACAATCACGAACCCACAATCACGATCACACAATCACGATCACACAATCATCATCACACAATCACCATCACACAATCACAATCACACAATCAAGGTCACACAACGACGATCACACAATCACCATCATACAATCACGACCAGACAATCACGATCACACAATCACGTTCACACAATCACAAACACACAGTCGCGATCACACAATCACAATCCCACAATCGCGATCACACGATCACGATCACACAATCACGATCACACAATCACGATCTCACAATCACGATCACACAATCACGATCACACAATCACTATCACACAATCACTATCACACAATCACGATCACACAATCACGATCACACAATCACGCAGTCACACTATCACAATCACAATCACAATCACAATCACAATCACAATCACACAATCACACAATCACACAATCACAATCCCACAATCACAATCACACAATCACAGTCACACAATCACAATCACACAATCACGCAATCACAATCCCACAATCACGATCACACAACCACGATCGCACAGTCACGATCACACGATCACGATCACACAATAACAATCACACAATCACAATCACACAATCACGATCACACAATCACCATCACACAATCACCATCACACAATCACGATCACACAATCACGATCGCACAATCACAATCACACGATCACGATCACACAATCACGATCACACAGTCACGATCACACAATCACAATCTCACAATCACGATCACACAATCACCATCACACAATCACCATCACACAATCACGATCACACAATCACAATCACACAATCACGATCACACAATCACGATCACACAATCACAATCACACAATCAAGGTCACACAATGACGATCACACCATCACCATCACACAATCAGGACCACACAATCACGATCACACAATCACAAACACACAGTCGCGATCACTCGATCACGATCACACAATCACGATCAGACAGTCACTATCACACAATCACAATCACACAATCACAATATCACAATCGCAATCACACAATCACCATCACACAATCACGATCACACAATCACGATTACACAATCACGTTCACACAATCACAATCACGCAATCACAATCACACAATCGCAATCACACAATCACAATCATGCAATCACAATCTCACAATCACAATCAAACAATCACAATCACACCATCACAATCACACAATCACAATCACACAATCACAATCCTACAATCACAATCCTACAATCACAATCCCACAATCACAATCACACAACCACAATCGCACAATCACGCAGTTACAATCCCACAATCACGATCACACAATCCCGATCACACAATCACAATCACACAATCACAATCACACAATCACACTGTCACAATCCCACAATCACGATCACACAATCACGATCACACAGTCACGATCACACGATCACGATCACACAAAAAGAATGACACAATCACAATCACACAATCACGAGCACACAATCACGATCACACAATCACCATCACACAATCACGATCACACAATCACGATCACACAATCACGTTCACACAATCACAAACACACAGTCGCGATCACTCGATCACGATCACACAATTACGATCACACAATCACAATCACGCAGTCACACTATCACAATCACAATCACAATCACAATCACAATCACAATCACAATCACAATCACAATCACAATCACAATCACATTCACAATCACACAATCACACAATCACAATCCCACAATCACAATCACACAATCACAGTCACACAATCACAATCACACAATCACACAGTCACAATCCCACAATCACGATCACACAATCACGATCGCACAGTCACGATCACACGATCACGATCACACAATCACAATCACACAATCACAATCACACAATCACGATCACACAGTCACCATCACACAATTACCATCACACAATCACGATCACACAATCAAGGTCACACAATGACGATCACACAATCACGATCACACAATCACGATCACACAATCACAATCACACAATCACGATCACACAATCACGATCACACAATCACAATCACACAATCAAGGTCACACAATGACGATCACACCATCACCATCACACAATCAGGACCACACAATCACGATCACACAATCACAAACACACAGTCGCGATCACTCGATCACGATCACACAATCACGATCACACAGTCACTATCACACAATCACAATCACACAATCACAATATCACAATCGCAATCACACAATCACCATCACACAATCACGATCGCACAATTACGATCACACAATCACGATCACACAATCACAATCACGCAATCACAATCACACAATCGCAATCACACAATCACAATCATACAATCACAATCTCACAATCACAATCACACAATCACAATCCTACAATCACAATCCCACAATCACAATCACACAACCACAATCGCACAATCACGCAGTCACAATCCCACAATCACGATCACACAATCCCGATCACACAATCACAATCACACAATCACAATCACACAATCACACTGTCACAATCCCACAATCACGATCACACAATCACGATCACACAGTCACGATCACACGATCACGATCACACAAAAAGAATGACACAATCACACAATCACGAGCACACAATCACGTTCACACAATCACCATCACACAATCACGATCACACAATCACGATCACACAATCACGTTCACACAATCACTATCACACAATCACAATATCACAATCGCAATCACACAATCACAATATCACAATCAGACAATCACACAATCACACAATCACACAATCACGATCACACTATCACGATCACACAATCACGATCACACAATCACGATCACACAATCACGATCACACAATCACGATCACACAATCACCATCACACAATCACCATCACACAATCACAATCACACAATCAAGGTCACACAATGACGATCACACAATCACGATCACACAATCACAATCACACAATCACAATCACACAATCAAGGTCACACAATGACGATCACAAAATCACCATCACACAATCACGATCACACAATCACAATCACACAATCACGATCACACAATCACGATCACACAAACACGATCACACGATCACAATCACACAATCACAAACACACAGTCGCGATCACACGATCACGATCACACGATCACGATCACACGATCACGATCACACGATCGCGATCACACGATCACGATCACACGATCACGATCACACGATCACGATCACACAATCACAATCACACAATCAAGGTCACACAATGACGATCACACCATCACCATCACACAATCACGACCACACAATCACGATCACACAATCACGATCACACAATCACGTTCACACAATCACAAACACACAGTCGCGATCACTCGATCACGATCACACAATCAGGATCACACAGTCACTATCACACAATCACAATCACACAATCACAATATCATAATCGCAATCACACAATCACAATAACACAATCAGACAATCACACAATCACACAATCACACAATCACGATCACACAATCATGATCACACAATCACGATCACACAATCACGTTCACACAATCACAAACACACAGTCGCGATCACTCGATCACGATCACACAATCAGGATCACACAGTCACTATCACACAATCACAATCACACAATCACAATCACACAATCACAATATCACAATCGCAATCACACAATCACAATAACACAATCACACAATCACACAATCACGATCACACAATCATGATCACACAATCACGATCACACAATCACGATCACACAATCACGATCACACAATCACAAACACACAGTCACGATCACACGATCACGATCACACAATCACGATCACACAGTCACGATCACACAATCACAATCACACAATCACGATCACACAATCACAATCACAATCACGATCACACAGTCACCATCACACCATCACGATCACACGATCACCATCACACAATCACGATCACACAATCACAATCACACAATGACGATCACACCATCACCATCACACAATCACGACCACACAATCACGATCACACAATCACGTTCACACAATCACAAGCACACAGTCGCGATCACTCGATCACGATCACACAATCACTATCACACAATCACGATCACACAATCACAATCACACAATCAAGGTCACACAATGACGATCACACAATCACCATCACACAATCACGATCACACAATCACGATCACACAATCACGATCACACAATCACAAACACACAGTCGCGATCACACGATCACGATCACACAATCACGATCACACAGTCACGATCACACAATCACAATCACACAATCACGATCACACAATCACAATCACAATCACGATCACACATCACGATCACACCATCACGATCACACGATCACCATCACACAATCACGATCACACAATCACAATCACACAATGACGATCACACCATCACCATCACACAATCACGACCACACAATCACGATCACACAATCACGATCACACAATCACGTTCACACAATCACAAACACACAGTCGCGATCACTCGATCACGATCACACAATCACGATCACACAGTCACGATCACACAATCACAATCACACAATCACAATGTCACAATCGCAATCACACAATCACAATAACACAATCAGACAATCACACAATCACACAATCACACAATCACGATCACACAATCATGATCGCACAATCACGATCACACAATCACGATCACACAATCACGATCACACAATCACGATCACACAATCACCATCACACAATCACAATCACACAATCAAGGTCACACAATGACGATCACACAATCACCATCACACAATCACGATCACACAATCACAATCACACAATCACAAACGCACAGTCGCGATCACACAATCACGATCACACAGTCACGATCACACAATCACAATCACACAATCACAATATCACAATCGCAATCACACAATCACAATAACACAATCAGACAATCACACAATCACACAATCACACAATCACACAATCACACAATCACACAATCACACAATCACACAATCACACAATCACGATCACACAATCATGATCACACAATCACGATCACACAATCACGATCACACAATCACGATCACACAATCACGATCACACAATCACCATCACACAATCACCATCACACAATCACCATCACACAATCACAACCACACAATCAAGGTCACACAATGACGATCACACAATCACCATCACACAATCACGACCACTCAATCACAATCACACAATCACGTTCACACAATCACAAACACAGAGTCGCGATCACACGATCACGATCACACAATCACGATCACACAGTCACGAACACACAATCACGATCACACAGTCACGATCACACAATCAGAGTCACACAATCACAATCACACAACCACAATCACACAATCACTCAGTCACAATCCCACAATCACGATCACACAATCACGACCACACAGTCACGATCACACAATCACAATCATACAATCACAATCACACAATCACATTAACACAATCAGCCAATCACGCAGTCACACAATCACGATCACACAATCACGATCACACAATCACGATCACACAATCACGATCACACAATCACGATCACACAATCACGATCACACAATCACGATCACACAGTCACAATGACACAATCACAATCACACAATCAAAATCACACAATCACAATCACACCATCAAGGTCACACAATGACGATCACACAATCACCATCACACAATCACGATCACACAATCACAATCACACAATCACGATCACACAATTACGATCACTCAATCACAAACACACAGTCGCGATCACTCGATCACGATCACACAATCACGATCACACAGTCACGATCACACAATCACAATCGCACAATCACGATCACACTATCACGATCACACAATCACGATCACACAATCACGATCACACAATCACGATCACAATATCACGATCACACTATCACGATCACACTATCACGATCACACAATCACAGTCACACAATCACAATCACACAATCACAATCACAATCACGATCACACAGTCATGATCACACAATCACGATCACACGATCACGATCACACAATCACAATCACACAATCGTTATCACACAATCACGATCACACAATCACCATCCCACAATCACCATCGCACAATCACCATCACACAATCACGATCACACAATCACGATCACACAATCACGATCCCACAACCACAATCCCACAATCACAATCCCACAATCACAATCCCACAATCACAATCCCACAATCACAATCCCACAATCACACAATCACACAGTCACAATCCCACAATCACGATCACACAATCACGATCACACAATCACAATCACACAATCACAATCACACAATCACAATCACACAATCACAATCACACATTCACACTGTCACAATCCCACAATCACGATCACATAATCACGATCACACAGTCACGATCGCACGATCACGATCACACAATAACAATCACACAATCACAATCACACAATCACGAGCACACAATCACGATCACACAATCACCATCACACAATCACGATCACACAATCACGATCACATAATCACAATCACACAATCACGATCACACAATCACGATCACACAACCACGACCACACAATCACGATCACACAATCACGATCATACAATCACGTTCACACAATCGCAAACACACAGTCGCGATCACACTATCACGATCACACAATCACAGTCACACAATCACAATCACACAATCACAATCACAATCACGATCACACAGTCACGAACACACCATCACCATCACACAATCACGACCACACAATCACGATCACACTATCACAATCACACAATCACAATATCACAATCGCAATCACACAATCACAATATCACAATCAGACAATCACACAATCACACAATCACACAATCACGATCACACTATCACGATCACACAATCACGATCACACAATCACGTTCACACTATCACAAACACACAGTCGCGATCACTCGATCACGATCACACGATCACGATCACACAATCACAATCACACAATCAAGGTCACACAATGACGATCACACCATCACCATCACACAATCACGACCACACAATCACGATCACACAATCACAATCACACAATCACAATACCACAATCGCAATCACACAATCACAATATCACAATCAGACAATCACACAATCACACAATCACGATCACACTATCACGATCACACAATCACGATCACACAATCACGATCACACAATCACGAACACACTATCACGATCACACTATCACGATCACACAATCACAGTCACACAATCACAATCACACAATCACAATCACACAATCACAATCACAATCACGATCACACAGTCATGATCACACCATCACGATCACACGATCACGATCACACAATCACAATCACACAATCGTTATCACACAATCACGATCACACAATCACAATCACACAATCACAATCACACAATCACAATTACACAATCACAATCACACAATCACAATCCCACAATCACAATCCCACAATCACAATCCCACAATCACAATCCCACAATCACAATCCCACAATCACAATCCCACAATCACAATCCCACAATCACAATCCCACAATCACACAATCACACAGTCACAATCCCACAATCACGATCACACAATCACGATCACACAATCACAATCACACAATCACAATCACACAATCACAATCACACAATCACAATCACACAATCACAATCACACAATCACAATCACACAATCACACTGTCACAATCCCACAATCACGATCACATAATCACGATCACACAGTCACGATCACACGATCACGATCACACATTAACAATCACACAATCACAATCACACAATCACGAGCACACAATCACGATCACACAATCACCATCACACAATCACGATCACACAATCACGATCACACAATCACAATCACACAATCACGATCACACAATCACGATCACACAATCACAATCACACAATCACAATCACACAATCACAATCACACAATCACAATCACACAATCACACTGTCACAATCCCACAATCACGATCACATAATCACGATCACACAGTCACGATCACACGATCACGATCACACAATAACA
This sequence comes from Megachile rotundata, assembly GCF_050947335.1. Taxonomy (NCBI): domain Eukaryota; kingdom Metazoa; phylum Arthropoda; class Insecta; order Hymenoptera; family Megachilidae; genus Megachile; species Megachile rotundata. Next base: position 3,220,216 of record NC_134993.1, read on the forward strand.
ATCACACAATCACAATCACACAATCACGATCACACAATCACGATCACACAATCACAAACACACAGTCGCGATCACACGATCACGATCACACGATCACGATCACATAATCACAATCACACAATCAAGGTCACACAATCACAAACACAGAGTCGCGATCACACGATCACGATCACACAACCACGATCACACAGTCACGATCACACAATCACGATCACACAGTCACGATCACACAATCAGAGTCACACAATCACAATCACACAACCACAATCACACAATCACACAGTCACAATCCCACAATCACGACCACACAGTCACGATCACACAATCACAATCATACAATCACAATCACACAATCACATTAACACAATCAGACAATCACACAGTCACACAATCACGATCACACAATCACGATCACACAATCACGATCACACAATCACGATCACACAATCACGATCACACAATCACAATCACACAATCACAATCACACAATCACAATCACACAATCAAAATCACACAATCACAATCACACAATCACGATCACACAATCACGATCACACAACCACGACCACACAATCACGATCACACAATCACGATCATACAATCACGCTCACACAATCGCAAACACACAGTCGCGATCACACTATCACGATCACACAATCACAGTCACACAATCACAATCACACAATCACAATCACAATCACGATCACACAGTCACGAACACACCATCACGATCACACAATCAAGGTCACACAATGACGATCACACAATCACCATCACACAATCACGATCACTCAAACACAATCACACAATCACAAACACTCAGTCGCGATCACACGATCACGATCACACGATCACGATCACACGATCACGATCACACAATCACAATCACACAATCAACGCCTCACAATGACGATCACACAATCACCATCACACAATCTCGACAACACAATCACGATCACACAATCACGATCACACAATCACGTTCACACAATCACAAACACACAGTCCCGACGACTCGATCACGATCACACAATCACGATCACACAGTCACGATCACACAATCACAATCACACAATCACAATATCACAATCGCAATCACACAATCACAATAACACAATCAGACAATCACACAATCACACAATCACACAATCACGATCACACAATCATGATCACACAATCACGATCACACAATCACGATCACACAATCACGATCACACAATCACGATCACACAATCACCATCACACAATCACCATCACACAATCACAATCACACAATCAAGGCCACACAATGACGATCACACAATCACCATCACACAATCACGACCACACAATCACGATCACACAATCACGATCACACAATCACGTTCACACAATCACAAACACGTAGTCGCGATCACTCGATCACGATCACACGATCACGATCACACAATCACAATCACACAATCAAGGTCACACAATGACGATCACACCATCACCATCACACAATCACGACCACACAATCACGATCACACTATCACAATCACACAATCACAATATCACAATCGCAATCACACAATCACAATATCACAATCAGACAATCACACAATCACACAATCACACAATCACGATCACACTATCACGATCACACAATCACGATCACACAATCACGTTCACACTATCACAAACACACAGTCGCGATCACTCGATCACGATCACACGATCACGATCACACAATCACAATCACACAATCAAGGTCACACAATGACGATCACACCATCACCATCACACAATCACGACCACACAATCACGATCACACAATCACAATCACACAATCACAATATCACAATCGCAATCACACAATCACAATATCACAATCAGACAATCACACAATCACACAATCACACAATCACACAATCACGATCACACTATCACGATCACACAATCACGATCACACAATCACGATCACACAATCACGATCACACAATCACGAACACACTATCACGATCACACTATCACGATCACACAATCACAGTCACACAATCACAATCACACAATCACAATCACACAATCACAATCACAATCACGATCACACAGTCATGATCACACCATCACGATCACACGATCACGATCACACAATCACAATCACACAATCGTTATCACACAATCACGATCACACAATCACCATCCCACAATCACCATCACACATTCACCATCACACAATCACGATCACACAATCACGATCACACAATCACGATCACACAATCACAATCACGCAATCACAATCGCACAATCGCAATCACACAATCACAATCATACAATCACAATCACACAATCACAATCTCACAATCACAATCACACAATCACAATCACACAATCACGATCACACAATCACAATCACACAATCACAATCACACAATCACAATTACACAATCACAATCACACAATCACAATCCCACAATCACAATCCCACAATCACAATCCCACAATCACAATCCCACAATCACAATCCCACAATCACAATCCCACAATCACAATCCCACAATCACACAATCACACAGTCACGATCACACAATCACGATCACACAATCACAATCACACAATCACAATCACACAATCACAATCACACAATCACAATCACACAATCACACTGTCACAATCCCACAATCACGATCACATAATCACGATCACACAGTCACGATCACACGATCACGATCACACAATAACAATCACACAATCACAATCACACAATCACGAGCACACAATCACGATCACACAATCACCATCACACAATCACGATCACACAATCACGATCACACAATCACGATCACACAATCACGATCACACAATCACGATCACACAATCACGATCACACAATCACGATCACACAATCACGATCACACAATCACAATCACACAATCACAATCACACAATCACAATCACACAATCAAAATCACGCAATCACAATCACACAATCAAGGTCACACAATGACGATCACACAATCACCATCACACAATCTCGACCACACAATCACGATCACACAATCACGATCACACAATCACGTTCACACAATCACAAACACACAGTCGCGATCACTCGATCACGATCACACAATCACGATCACACAATCACGATCACTCAATCACAATCACACAATCACAAACACACAGTCGCGATCACACGATCACGATCACACGATCACGATCACACAATCACAATCACACAATCACGATCACACAATCACGATCACACAATCACGATCACACAAACACGATCACACGATCACAATCACACAATCACAAACACACAGTCGCGATCACACGATCACGATCACACGATCACGATCACACGATCGCGATCACACGATCACGATCACACGATCACGATCACACAATCACAATCACACAATCAAGGTCACATAATGACGATCACACCATCACCATCACACAATCACGACCACACAATCACGATCACACAATCACGATCACACAATCACGTTCACACAATCACAAACACACAGTCGCGATCACTCGATCACGATCACACAATCACGATCACACAGTCACTATGACACAATCACAATCACACAATCACAATATCACAATCGCAATCACACAATCACAATAACACAATCAGACAATCACACAATCACACAATCACACAATCACGATCACACAATCATGATCACACAATCACGATCACACAATCACGATCACACAATCACGATCACACAATCACGATCACACAATCACCATCACACAATCACAATCACACAATCAAGGTCACACAATGACGATCACACAACCACCATCACACAATCACGATCACACAATCACGATCACACAATCACGATCACACAATCACAAACACACAGTCGCGATCACACGATCACGATCACACAATCACGATCACCCAGTCGCGATCACACAATCACAATCACACAATCACGATCACACAATCACCATCACACAATCACGATCACACAATCACGATCACACAATCACGATCACACAATCACGATCACACAATCACAGTCACACAATCACAATCACACAATCACAACCACAATCACGATCACACAGTCACGATCACACCATTACGATCACACGATGAAGATCACACAATCACAATCACACAATCGTTATCACACAATCACGATCACACAATCACCATCCCACAATTACCATCACACAATCACCACCACACAATCACGATCACACAATCACGATCACACAATCACAATCACACAATCACAATCACACAATCACAATCACACAATCACAATCACACAGTCACAATCACACAACCACAATCATACAATCACAATCACACAATCACAATCTCACAATCACAATCACACTATCACAATCAGACAATCACAATCACACAATCACAATCACACAATCACAATCACACAATCACAATCACACAATCACAATCACAATCACAATCCCACAATCACGATCACACAATCACGATCACACAATCACCATCACACAATCACCATCACACAATCACAATCACACAATCAAGGTCACACAATGACGATCACACAATCACCATCACACAATCTCGACCACACAATCACGATCACACAATCACGATCACACAATCACGTTCACACAATCACAAACACACAGTCGCGATCACTCGATCACGATCACACAATCACGATCACACAATCACGATCACTCAATCACAATCACACAATCACAAACACACAGTCGCGATCACACGATCACGATCACACGATCGCGATCACACAATCACGATCACACAATCACGATCACACAATCACGATCACACAATCACGTTCACACAATCACAAACACACAGCCGCGATCACACGATCACGATCACACAATCACGATCACACAGTTACGATCACACAATCACAATCACACAATCACGATCACACAATCACCATCACACAATCACAATCATACAATCACGATCACACAATCACGATCACACAATCACGATCACACAATTACAGTCACACAATCACAATCACACAATCACAACCACAATCACGATCACACAGTCACGATCACACCATCACGATCACACGATCACGATCACACAATCACAATCACACAATCGTTATCACACAATCACGATCACACAATCACCATCCCACAATCACCATCACACAATCACCATCACACAATCACGATCACACAATCACGATCACACAATCACAATCACACAATCACAATCACACAATCACGATCACACAGTCACAATCACACAATCACAATCATACAATCACAATCACACAATCACAATCTCACAATCACAATCACACTATCACAATCACACAATCACAATCACACAATCATAATCACACAATCACAATCACACAGTCACAATCACACAATCACAATCACAATCACACAATCACAATCACAATCACAATCCCACAATCACGATCACACAATCACGATCACACAATCACCATCACACAATCACCATCACACAATCACAATCACACAATCAAGGTCACACAATGACGATCACACAATCACCAGCATACAATCACGACCAGACAATCACGATCACACAATCACGTTCACACAATCACAATCCCACAATCGCGATCACACGATCACGATCACACAATCACGATCACACAATCACGATCACACAATCACGATCACACAATCACGATCACACAATCACTATCACACAATCACTATCACACAATCACGATCACACAATCACGCAGTCACACTATCACAATCACAATCACAATCACAATCACAATCACAATCACAATCACAATCACAATCACAATCACAATCACAATCACAATCACACAATCACACAATCACAATCCCACAATCACAATCACACAATCACAGTCACACAATCACAATCACACAATTACGCAATCACAATCCCACAATCACGATCACACAACCACGATCGCACAGTCACGATCATACGATCACGATCACACAATAACAATCACACAATCACAATCACACAATCACGATCACACAATCACCATCACACAATCACCATCACACAATCACCATCACACAATCACGATCACACAATCACGATCGCACAATCACAATCACACGGTCACGATCACACAATCACGATCACACAGTCACGATCACACAATCACAATCTCACAATCACGATCACACAATCACCATCACACAATCACCATCACACAATCACGATCACACAATCACGATCACACTATCACGATCACACAATCACGATCACACAATCACAATCACACAATCACGATCACACAATCACTATCACACAATCACAATCACACAACCACAATAACACAATCACAATCACACAGTCACACAATCACAATCACAATCAGACAATCACAAACACACAATCACGATCACACAATCACGATCACACAATCACGATCACACAATTACGATCACACAATCACTATCACGCAGTCACACTATCACAATCACAATCACAATCACAATCACAATCACAATCACAATCACAATCACAATCACAATCACAATCACAATCACACAATCACAATCCCACAATCACAATCACACAATCACAGTCACACAATCACAATCACACAATCACACAGTCACAATCCCACAATGACGATCACACAATCACGATCGCACAGTCACGATCACACGATCACGATCACACAATCACAATCACACAATCACAATCACACAATCACGATCACACAGTCACCATCACACAATTACCATCACACAATCACGATCACACAATCAAGGTCACACAATGACGATCACACAATCACCATCACACAATCACGATCACACAATCACAATCACACAATCACGATCACACAATCACGATCACACAATCACAATCACACAATCAAGGTCACACAATGACGATCACACCATCACCATCACACAATCAGGACCACACAATCACGATCACACAATCACAAACACACAGTCGCGATCACTCGATCACGATCACACAATCACGATCACACAGTCACTATCACACAATCACAATCACACAATCACAATATCACAATCGCAATCACACAATCACAATAACACAATCAGACAATCACACAATCACACAATCACACAATCACGATCACACAATCATGATCACACAATCACGATCACACAATCACGATCACACAATCACGATCACACAATCACGATCACACAATCACCATCACACAATCACAATCACACAATCAAGGTCACACAATGACGATCACACAATCACGATCACACGATCACAATCACACAATCACAAACACACAGTCGCGATCACACGATCACGATCACACGATCACGATCACACGATCGCGATCACACGATCACGATCACACGATCACGATCACACAATCACAATCACACAATCAAGGTCACACAATGACGATCACACCATCACCATCACACAATCACGACCACACAATCACGATCACACAATCACGATCACACAATCACAAACACACAGTCGCGATCACACGATCACGATCACACAATCACGATCACACAGTCACGATCACACAATCACAATCACACAATCACGATCACACAATCACAATCACAATCACGATCACACAGTCACGATCACACCATCACGATCACACGATCACCATCACACAATCACGATCACACAATCACAATCACACAATGACGATCACACCATCACCATCACACAATCACGACCACACAATCACGATCACACAATCACGTTCACACAGTCACGAACACACAGTCGCGATCACTCGATCACGATCACACAATCACGATCACACAGTCACGATCACACAATCACAATCACACAATCACAATGTCACAATCGCAATCACACAATCACAATAACACAATCAGACAATCACACAATCACACAATCACACAATCACGATCACACAATCATGATCACACAATCACGATCACACAATCACGATCACACAATCACGATCACACAATCACCATCACACAATCACAATCACACAATCAAGGTCACACAATGACGATCACACAATCACCATCACACAATCACGATCACACAATCACGATCACACAATCACGATCACACAATCACGTTCACACAATCACAAACACACAGTCGCGATCACACGATCACGATCACACAATCACGATCACACAGTCACGATCACACAATCACAATCACACAATCACGATCACACAATCACCAGCATACAATCACGTCCAGACAATCACGATCACACAATCACGTTCACACAATCACAAACACACAGTCGCGATCACACAATCACAATCCCACAATCACGATCACACAATCACGATCACACAATCACCATCACACAATCACCATCACACAATCACAATCACACAATCAAGGTCACACCATGACGATCACACAATCACCATCATACAATCACGACCACACAATCACGATCACACAATCACGATCACACAATCACGATCACACAATCACGTTCACACAATCACAAACCCACAATCGCGATCACACGATCACGATCACACAATCACGATCCCACAATCACGATCACACAATCACGATCACACAATCACCATCACACAATCACCATCACACAATCACAATCACACAATCAAGGTCACACAATGACGATCACACAATCACCATCATACAATCACGACCAGACAATCGCGATCACACAATCACGTTCACACAATCACAAACACACAGTCGCGATCACACAATCACAATCCCACAATCGCGATCACACGATCACGATCACACAATCACGATCACACAATCACGATCACACAATCACGATCACACAATCACTATCACACAATCACTATCACACAATCACGATCACACAATCACGATCACACAATCACGCAGTCACACTATCACAATCACAATCACAATCACAATCACAATCACAATCACACAATCACAATCCCACAATCACAATCACACAATCACAGTCACACAATCACAATCACACAATCACGCAATCACAATCCCACAATCACGATCACACAACCACGATCGCACAGTCACGATCACACGATCACGATCACACAATAACAATCACTCAATCACAATCACACAATCACGATCACACAATCACCATCACACAATCACCATCACGCAATCACCATCACACAATCACGATCACACAATCACGATCGCACAATCACAATCACACGATCACGATCACACAATGACGATCACACAGCCACGATCACACAATCACAATCTCACAATCACGATCACACAATCACCATCACACAATCACCATCACACAATCACGATCACACAATCACGATCACACTATCACGATCACACAATCACGATCACACAATCACGATCACACAATCACGATCACACAATCACTATCACACAATCACAATCACACAATCACAATCACACAATCACAATCACACAGTCACACAATCACAATCACAATCAGACAATCACAAACACACAATCACGATCACACAATCACGATCACACAATCACGATCCCACAATTACGATCACACAATCACAATCACGCAGTCACACTATCACAATCACAATCACAATCACAATCACAATCACAATCACAATCACAATCACAATCACAATCACACAATCACGATCACACAATCACGATCACACAGTCACTATCACACAATCACAATCACACAATCACAATATCACAATCGCAATCACACAATCACCATCACACAATCACGATCACACAATCACGATCACACAATCACGATCACACAATCACGATCACACAATCACGATCACACAATCACAATCACGCAATCACAATCACACAATCGCAATCACACAATCACAATCATACAATCGCAATCACACAATCACCATCACACAATCACGATCACACAATCACGATCACACAATCACGATCACACAATCACAATCACGCAATCACAATCACACAATCGCAATCACACAATCGCAATCACACAATCACGCTGTCACAATCCCACAATCACGATCACACAATCACGATCACACAGTCACGATCACACGATCACGATCACACAAAAACAATGACACAATCACAATCACGCAATCACAATCACACAATCGCAATCACACAATCACAATCATACAATCGCAATCACACAATCACCATCACACAATCACGATCACACAATCACGATCACACTATCACGATCACACAATCACAGTCACACAATCACAATCACACAATCACAACCACAATCACGATCACACAGTCACGATCACACCATTACGATCACACGATGAAGATCACACAATCACAATCACACAATCGTTATCACACAATCACGATCACACAATCACCATCCCACAATTACCATCACACAATCACCATCACACAATCACGATCACACAATCACGATCACACAATCACAATCACACAATCACAATCACACAATCACAATCACACAGTCACAATCACACAACCACAATCATACAATCACAATCACACAATCACAATCTCACAATCACAATCACACTATCACAATCAGACAATCACAATCACACAATCACAATCACAATCACAATCCCACAATCACGATCACACAATCACGATCACACAATCACCATCACACAATCACCATCACACAATCACAATCACACAATCAAGGTCACACAATGACGATCACACAATCACCATCACACAATCTCGACCACACAATCACGATCACACAATCACGATCACACAATCACGTTCACACAATCACAAACACACAGTCGCGATCACTCGATCACGATCACACAATCACGATCACACAATCACGATCACTCAATCACAATCACACAATCACAAACACACAGTCGCGATCACACGATCACGATCACACGATCGCGATCACACAATCACAATCACACAATCAAGGTCACACAATGACGATCACACCATCACCATCACACAATCACGACCACACAATCACGATCACACAATCACGATCACACAATCACGTTCACACAATCACAAACACACAGTCGCGATCACTCGATCACGATCACTCAATCACGTTCACACAGTCACTATCACACAATCACAATCACACAATCACAATATCACAATCGCAATCACACAATCACAATAACACAATCAGACAATCACACAATCACACAATCACACAATCACGATCACACAATCATGATCACACAATCACGATCACACAATCACGATCACACAATCACGATCACACAATCACGATCACACAATCACCATCACACAATCACAATCACACAATCAAGGTCACACAATGACGATCACACAATCACCATCACACAATCACGATCACACAATCACGATCACACAATCACAATGTCACAATCGCAATCACACAATCACAATAACACAATCAGACAATCACACAATCACACAATCACTCAATCACGATCACACAATCATGATCACACAATCACGATCACACAATCACCATCACACAATCACAATCACACAATCAAGGTCACACAATGACGATCACACAATCACCATCACACAATCACGATCACACAATCACGATCACACAATCACGATCACACAATCACGATCACACAATCACGTTCACACAATCACAAACACACAGTCGCGATCACACGATCACGATCACACAATCACGATCACACAGTCACGATCACACAATCACAATCACACAATCACGATCACACAATCACCATCACACAATCACAATCATACAATCACGATCACACAATCACGATCACACAATCACGATCACACAATTACAGTCACACAATCACAATCACACAATCACAACCACAATCACGATCACACAGACACGATCACACCATCACGATCACACGATCACGATCACACAATCACAATCACACAATCGTTATCACACAATCACGATCACACAATCACCATCCCACAATCACCATCACACAATCACCATCACACAATCACGATCACACAATCACCATCACACAATCACCATCACACAATCACGATCACACAATCACGATCACACAATCACAATCACACAATCACAATCACACAATCACGATCACACAGTCACAATCACACAATCACAATCATACAATCACAATCACACAATCACAATCTCACAATCACAATCACACTATCACAATCACACAATCACAATCACACAATCATAATCACACAATCACAATCACACAATCACAATCACACAATCACAATCACAATCACACAATCACAATCACAATCACAATCCCACAATCACGATCACACAATCACGATCACACAATCACCATCACACAATCACCATCACACAATCACAATCACACAATCAAGGTCACACAATGACGATCACACAATCACCAGCATACAATCACGACCAGACAATCACGATCACACAATCACAATCCCACAATCGCGATCACACGATCACGATCACACAATCACGATCACACAATCACCATCACACAATCACGATCACACAATCACGATCACACAATCACCATCACACAATCACCATCACACAATCACAACCACACAATCAAGGTCACACAATGACGATCACACAATCATCATCATACAATCACGACCACACAATCACGATCACACAATCACGATCACACAATCACGATCACACAATCACGTTCACACAATCACATACCCACAATCGCGATCACACGATCACGATCACACAATCACGATCCCACAATCACGATCACACAATCACGATCACACAATCACCATCACACAATCACCATCACACAATCACAATCACACAATCAAGGTCACACAATGACGATCACACAATCACCATCATACAATCACGACCAGACAATCACGATCACACAATCACGTTCACACAATCACCATCATACAATCACGACCAGACAATCACGATCACACAATCACGTTCACACAATCACAAACACACTGACGCGATCACACAATCACAATCCCACAATCGCGATCACACGATCACGATCACACAATCACGATCACACAATCACGATCACACAATCACGATCACACAATCACGATCACACAATCACTATCACACAATCACTATCACACAATCACTATCACACAATCACGATCACACAATCACGCAGTCACACTATCACAATCACAATCACAATCACAATCACAATCACAATCACAATCACAATCACAATCACAATCACAATCACAATCACAATCACACAATCACACAATCACAATCCCACAATCACAATCACACAATCACAGTCACACAATCACAATCACACAATTACGCAATCACAATCCCACAATCACGATCACACAACCACGATCGCACAGTCACGATCATACGATCACGATCACACAATCACAATCACACAATCACAATCACACAATCACGATCACACAATCACCATCACACAATCACCATCACACAATCACCATCACACAATCACAATCTCACAATCACGATCACACAATCACCATCACACAATCACCATCACACAATCACGATCACACAATCACGATCACACTATCACGATCACACAATCACGATCACACAATCACAATCACACAATCACGATCACACAATCACTATCACACAATCACAATCACACAACCACAATAACACAATCACAATCACACAGTCACACAATCACAATCACAATCAGACAATCACAAACACACAATCACGATCACACAATCACGATCACACAATCACGATCACACAATTACGATCACACAATCACTATCACGCAGTCACACTATCACAATCACAATCACAATCACAATCACAATCACAATCACAATCACAATCACAATCACACAATCACAATCCCACAATCACAATCACACAATCACAGTCACACAATCACAATCACACAATCACACAGTCACAATCCCACAATGACGATCACACAATCACGATCGCACAGTCACGATCACACGATCACGATCACACAATCACAATCACACAATCACGATCACACAGTCACCATCACACAATTACCATCACACAATCACGATCACACAATCAAGGTCACACAATGACGATCACACAATCACCATCACACAATCACGATCACACAATCACAATCTCACAATCACGATCACACAATCACGATCACACAATCACAATCACACAATCAAGGTCACACAATGACGATCACACCATCACCATCACACAATCAGGACCACACAATCACGATCACACAATCACAAACACACAGTCGCGATCACTCGATCACGATCACACAATCACGATCACACAGTCACTATCACACAATCACAATCACACAATCACAATATCACAATCGCAATCACACAATCACAATAACACAATCAGACAATCACACAATCACACAATCACACAATCACGATCACACAATCATGATCACACAATCACGATCACACAATCACGATCACACAATCACGATCACACAATCACGATCACACAATAACCATCACACAATCACAATCACACAATCAAGGTCACACAATGACGATCACACAATCACGATCACACGATCACAATCACACAATCACAAACACACAGTCGCGATCACACGATCACGATCACACGATCACGATCACACGATCGCGATCACACGATCACGATCACACGATCACGATCACACAATCACAATCACACAATCAAGGTCACACAATGACGATCACACCATCACCATCACACAATCACGACCACACAATCACGATCACACAATCACGTTCACACAGTCACGAACACACAGTCGCGATCACTCGATCACGATCACACAATCACGATCACACAGTCACGATCACACAATCACAATCACACAATCACAATGTCACAATCGCAATCACACAATCACAATAACACAATCAGACAATCACACAATCACACAATCACACAATCACGATCACACAATCATGATCACACAATCACGATCACACAATCACGATCACACAATCACGATCACACAATCACCATCACACAATCACAATCACACAATCAAGGTCACACAATGACGATCACACAATCACCATCACACAATCACGATCACACAATCACGATCACACAATCACGATCACACAATCACGTTCACACAATCACAAACACACAGTCGCGATCACACGATCACGATCACACAATCACGATCACACAGTCACGATCACACAATCACAATCACACAATCACGATCACACAATCACCAGCATACAATCACGACCAGACAATCACGATCACACAATCACGTTCACACAATCACAAACACACAGTCGCGATCACACAATCACAATCCCACAATCACGATCACACAATCACGATCACACAATCACCATCACACAATCACCATCACACAATCACAATCACACAATCAAGGTCACACCATGACGATCACACAATCACCATCATACAATCACGACCACACAATCACGATCACACAATCACGATCACACAATCACGATCACACAATCACGTTCACACAATCACAAACCCACAATCGCGATCACACGATCACGATCACACAATCACGATCCCACAATCACGATCACACAATCACGATCACACAATCACGATCACACAATCACCATCACACAATCACCATCACACAATCACAATCACACAATCAAGGTCACACAATGACGATCACACAATCACCATCATACAATCACGACCAGACAATCACGATCACACAATCACGTTCACACAATCACAAACACACAGTCGCGATCACACAATCACAATCCCACAATCGCGATCACACGATCACGATCACACAATCACGATCACACAATCACGATCACACAATCACGATCACACAATCACTATCACACAATCACTATCACACAATCACGATCACACAATCACGATCACACAATCACGCAGTCACACTATCACAATCACAATCACAATCACAATCACAATCACAATCACACAATCACAATCCCACAATCACAATCACACAATCACAGTCACACAATCACAATCACACAATCACGCAATCACAATCCCACAATCACGATCACACAACCACGATCGCACAGTCACGATCACACGATCACGATCACACAATAACAATCACTCAATCACAATCACACAATCACGATCACACAATCACCATCACACAATCACCATCACGCAATCACCATCACACAATCACGATCACACAATCACGATCGCACAATCACAATCACACGATCACGATCACACAATGACGATCACACAGCCACGATCACACAATCACAATCTCACAATCACGATCACACAATCACCATCACACAAACACCATCACACAATCACGATCACACAATCACGATCACACTATCACGATCACACAATCACGATCACACAATCACGATCACACAATCACGATCACACAATCACTATCACACAATCACAATCACACAATCACAATCACACAATCACAATCACACAGTCACACAATCACAATCACAATCAGACAATCACAAACACACAATCACGATCACACAATCACGATCACACAATCACGATCCCACAATTACGATCACACAATCACAATCACGCAGTCACACTATCACAATCACAATCACAATCACAATCACAATCACAATCACAATCACAATCACAATCACAATCACACAATCACGATCACACAATCACGATCACACAGTCACTATCACACAATCACAATCACACAATCACAATATCACAATCGCAATCACACAATCACCATCACACAATCACGATCACACAATCACGATCACACAATCACGATCACACAATCACGATCACACAATCACGATCACACAATCACAATCACGCAATCACAATCACACAATCGCAATCACACAATCACAATCATACAATCGCAATCACACAATCACCATCACACAATCACGATCACACAATCACGATCACACAATCACGATCACACAATCACAATCACGCAATCACAATCACACAATCGCAATCACACAATCACGCTGTCACAATCCCACAATCACGATCACACAATCACGATCACACAGTCACGATCACACGATCACGATCACACAAAAACAATGACACAATCACAATCACACAATCACGAGCACACAATCACGATCACACAATCACCATCACACAATCACGATCACACAATCACGATCACACAATCACGATCACACTATCACGATCACACAATCACAGTCACACAATTACAATCACACAATCACAATCACAATCACGATCACACAGTCACGATCACACAATCAGAGTCACACAATCACAATCACACAACCACAATCACGCAATCACACAGTCACAATCCCACAATCACGATCACACAATCACGACCACACAGTCACGATCACACAATCACAATCACACAATCACAATCACACAATCACAATAACACAATCAGACAATCACACAGTCACACAATCACGATCACACAATCACGATCACACAATCACGATCACACAATCACGATCACACAGTCGCGATCACACAATCACGATGACACAATCACGATCACACAATCACAATCACACAATCACAACCACACAATCAAAATCACACAATCACAATCACACAATCAAGGTCACACAATGACGATCACACAATCACCATCACACAATCACGATCACACAATCACAATCACACAATCACGATCACACAATCACGATCACTCAATCACAATCACACAATCACAAACACACAGTCGCGATCACACGATCACGATCACACAGTCGCGATCACTCGATCACGATCACACAATCACGATCACACAGTCACGATCACACAATCACAATCACACAATCACAATGTCACAATCGCAATCACACAATCACAATAACACAATCAGACAATCACACAATCACACAATCACACAATCACGATCACACAATCATGATCACACAATCACGATCACACAATTACGATCACACAATCACGATCACACAATCACCATCACACAATCACAATCACACAATCAAGGTCACACAATGACGATCACACAATCACCATCATACAATCACGATCACACAATCACGATCACACAATCACGATCACACAATCACGATCACACAATCACGTTCACACAATCACAAACACACAGTCGCGATCACACGATCACGATCACACAATCACGATCACACAGTCACGATCACACAATCACAATCACACAATCACGATCACACAATCACAATCACACAATCGTTATCACACAATCACCATCCCACAATCACCATCACACAATCACCATCACACAATCACAATCACACAATCACAATCACACAATCAAGGTCACACAATCACGATCACACAATCACCACCACACAATCACCATCACACAATCACAATCACACAATCAAGGTCACACCATGACGATCACACCATCACCATCACACAATCAGGACCACACAATCACGATCACACAATCACAAACACACAGTCGCGATCACTCGATCACGATCACACAATCACGATCACACAGTCACTATCACACAATCACAATCACACAATCACAATATCACAATCGCAATCACACAATCACAATAACACAATCAGACAATCACACAATCACACAATCACACAATCACGATCACACAATCATGATCACACAATCACGATCACACGATCACGATCACACAATCACGATCACACAATCACGATCACACAATCACGATCACACAATCACGATCACACAATTACGATCACACAATCACTATCACGCAGTCACACTATCACAATCACAATCACAATCACAATCACAATCACAATCACAATCACAATCACAATCACACAATCACAATCCCACAATCACAATCACACAATCACAGTCACACAATCACAATCACACAATCACACAGTCACAATCCCACAATGACGATCACACAATCACGATCGCACAGTCACGATCACACGATCACGATCACACAATCACAATCACACAATCACAATCACACAATCACGATCACACAGTCACCATCACACAATTACCATCACACAATCACGATCACACAATCAAGGTCACACAATGACGATCACACAATCACCATCACACAATCACGATCACACAATCACAATCACACAATCACGATCACACAATCACGATCACACAATCACAATCACACAATCAAGGTCACACAATGACGATCACACCATCACCATCACACAATCAGGACCACACAATCACGATCACACAATCACAAACACACAGTCGCGATCACTCGATCACGATCACACAATCACGATCACACAGTCACTATCACACAATCACAATCACACAATCAAGGTCACACAATGACGATCACACCATCACCATCACACAATCACGACCACACAATCACGATCACACAATCACGATCACACAATCACAAACACACAGTCGCGATCACACGATCACGATCACACAATCACGATCACACAGTCACGATCACACAATCACAATCACACAATCACGATCACACAATCACAATCACAATCACGATCACACAGTCACGATCACACCATCACGATCACACGATCACCATCACACAATCACGATCACACAATCACAATCACACAATGACGATCACACCATCACCATCACACAATCACGACCACACAATCACGATCACACAATCACGTTCACACAGTCACGAACACACAGTCGCGATCACTCGATCACGATCACACAATCACGATCACACAGTCACGATCACACAATCACAATCACACAATCACAATGTCACAATCGCAATCACACAATCACAATAACACAATCAGACAATCACACAATCACACAATCACACAATCACGATCACACAATCATGATCACACAATCACGATCACACAATCACGATCACACAATCACGATCACACAATCACCATCACACAATCACAATCACACAATCAAGGTCACACAATGACGATCACACAATCACCATCACACAATCACGATCACACAATCACGATCACACAATCACGATCACACAATCACGTTCACACAATCACAAACACACAGTCGCGATCACACGATCACGATCACACAACCACGATCACACAGTCACGATCACACAATCACAATCACACAATCACGATCACACAATCACCAGCATACAATCACGACCAGACAATCATGATCACACAATCACGTTCACACAATCACAAACACACAGTCGCGATCACACAATCACAATCCCACAATCACGATCACACAATCACGATCACACAATCACCATCACACAATCACCATCACACAATCACAATCACACATTCAAGGTCACACCATGACGATCACACAATCACCATCATACAATCACGACCACACAATCACGATCACACAATCACGATCACACAATCACGATCACACAATCACGTTCACACAATCACAAACCCACAATCGCGATCACACGATCACGATCACACAATCACGATCCCACAATCACGATCACACAATCACGATCACACAATCACCATCACACAATCACCATCACACAATCACAATCACACAATCAAGGTCACACAATGACGATCACACAATCACCATCATACAATCACGACCAGACAATCACGATCACACAATCACGTTCACACCATCACAAACACACAGTCGCGATCACACAATCACAATCCCACAATCGCGATCACACGATCACGATCACACAATCACGATCACACAATCACGATCACACAATCACGATCACACAATCACTATCACACAATCACTATCACACAATCACGATCACACAATCACGATCACACAATCACGCAGTCACACTATCACAATCACAATCACAATCACAATCACAATCACAATCACACAATCACAATCCCACAATCACAATCACACAATCACAGTCACACAATCACAATCACACAATCACGCAATCACAATCCCACAATCACGATCACACAACCACGATCGCACAGTCACGATCACACGATCACGATCACACAATAACAATCACTCAATCACAATCACACAATCACGATCACACAATCACCATCACACAATCACCATCACGCAATCACCATCACACAATCACGATCACACAATCACGATCGCACAATCACAATCACACGATCACGATCACACAATGACGATCACACAGCCACGATCACACAATCACAATCTCACAATCACGATCACACAATCACCATCACACAATCACCATCACACAATCACGATCACACAATCACGATCACACTATCACGATCACACAATCACGATCACACAATCACGATCACACAATCACGATCACACAATCACTATCACACAATCACAATCACACAATCACAATCACACAATCACAATCACACAGTCACACAATCACAATCACAATCAGACAATCACAAACACACAATCACGATCACACAATCACGATCACACAATCACGATCCCACAATTACGATCACACAATCACAATCACGCAGTCACACTATCACAATCACAATCACAATCACAATCACAATCACAATCACAATCACAATCACAATCACAATCACACAATCACGATCACACAATCACAGTCACACAATCACAATCACACAATCACGCAATCACAATCCCACAATCACGATCACACAACCACGATCGCACAGTCACGATCACACGATCACGATCACACAATAACAATCACTCAATCACAATCACACAATCACGATCACACAATCACCATCACACAATCACCATCACGCAATCACCATCACACAATCACGATCACACAATCACGATCGCACAATCACAATCACACGATCACGATCACACAATGACGATCACACAGCCACGATCACACAATCACAATCTCACAATCACGATCACACAATCACCATCACACAATCACCATCACACAATCACGATCACACAATCACGATCACACTATCACGATCACACAATCACGATCACACAATCACGATCACACAATCACGATCACACAATCACTATCACACAATCACAATCACACAATCACAATCACACAATCACAATCACACAGTCACACAATCACAATCACAATCAGACAATCACAAACACACAATCACGATCACACAATCACGATCACACAATCACGATCCCACAATTACGATCACACAATCACAATCACGCAGTCACACTATCACAATCACAATCACAATCACAATCACAATCACAATCACAATCACAATCACAATCACAATCACACAATCACGATCACACAATCACGATCACACAGTCACTATCACACAATCACAATCACACAATCACAATATCACAATCGCAATCACACAATCACCATCACACAATCACGATCACACAATCACGATCACACAATCACGATCACACAATCACGATCACACAATCACGATCACACAATCACAATCACGCAATCACAATCACACAATCGCAATCACACAATCACAATCATACAATCGCAATCACACAATCACCATCACACAATCACGATCACACAATCACGATCACACAATCACGATCACACAATCACAATCACGCAATCACAATCACACAATCGCAATCACACAATCACGCTGTCACAATCCCACAATCACGATCACACAATCACGATCACACAGTCACGATCACACGATCACGATCACACAAAAACAATGACACAATCACAATCACACAATCACGAGCACACAATCACGATCACACAATCACCATCACACAATCACGATCACACAATCATGATCACACAATCACGATCACACTATCACGATCACACAATCACAGTCACACAATTACAATCACACAATCACAATCACAATCACGATCACACAGTCACGATCACACAATCAGAGTCACACAATCACAATCACACAACCACAATCACACAATCACACAGTCACAATCCCACAATCACGATCACACAATCACGACCACACAGTCACGATCACACAATCACAATCACACAATCACAATCACACAATCACAATAACACAATCAGACAATCACACAGTCACACAATCACGATCACACAATCACGATCACACAATCACGATCACACAATCACGATCACACAGTCGCGATCACACAATCACGATGACACAATCACGATCACACAATCACAATCACACAATCACAACCACACAATCAAAATCACACAATCACAATCACACAATCAAGGTCACACAATGACGATCACACAATCACAATCACACAATCAAAATCACGCAATCACACAGTCACAATCCCACAATCACGATCACACAATCACGACCACACAGTCACGATCACACAATCACAATCACACAATCACAATCACACAATCACAATAACACAATCAGACAATCACACAGTCACACAATCACGATCACACAATCACGATCACACAATCACCATCACACAATCACGATCACACAATCACGATCACACAATCACGATCACACAATCACGATCACACAATCGCGATCACACAATCACGATGACACAATCACGATCACACAATCACAATCACACAATCACAACCACACAATCAAAATCACACAATCGCAATCACACAATCAAGGTCACACAATGACGATCACACAATCACAATCACACAACCACAATCACACAATCACACAGTCACAATCCCACAATCACGATCACACAATCACGACCACACAGTCACGATCACACAATCACAATCACACAATCACAATCACACAATCACAATAACACAATCAGACAATCACACAGTCACACAATCACGATCACACAATCACGATCACACAATCACCATCACACAATCACGATCACACAATCACGATCACACAATCACGATCACACAATCACGATCACACAATCACGATCACACAATCACGATCACACAATCACGATCACACAATCACGATCACACAATCACAATCACACAATCACAATCACACAATCACAATCACACAATCAAAATCACGCAATCACAATCACACAATCAAGGTCACACAATGACGATCACACAATCACCATCACACAATCTCGACCACACAATCACGATCACACAATCACGATCACACAATCACGTTCACACAATCACAAACACACAGTCGCGATCACTCGATCACGATCACACAATCACGATCACACAATCACGATCACTCAATCACAATCACACAATCACAAACACACAGTCGCGATCACACGATCACGATCACACGATCACGATCACACAATCACAATCACACAATCACGATCAACAATCACGATCAACAATCACGATCACACAATCACGATCACACAAACACGATCACACGATCACAATCACACAATCACAAACACACAGTCGCGATCACACGATCACGATCACACGATCACGATCACACGATCGCGATCACACGATCACGATCACACGATCACGATCACACAATCACAATCACACAATCAAGGTCACATAATGACGATCACACCATCACCATCACACAATCACGACCACACAATCACGATCACACAATCACGATCACACAATCACGTTCACACAATCACAAACACACAGTCGCGATCACTCGATCACGATCACACAATCACGATCACACAGTCACTATCACACAATCACAATCACACAATCACAATATCACAATCGCAATCACACAATCACAATAACACAATCAGACAATCACACAATCACACAATCACACAATCACGATCACACAATCATGATCACACAATCACGATCACACAATCACGATCACACAATCACGTTCACACAATCACAAACACACAGTCGCGATCACTCGATCACGATCACACAATCACGATCACACAGTCACTATCACACAATCACAATCACACAATCACAATATCACAATCGCAATCACACAATCACAATAACACAATCAGACAATCACACAATCACACAATCACACAATCACGATCACACAATCATGATCACACAATCACGATCACACAATCACGATCACACAATCACGATCACACAATCACGATCACACAATCACCATCACACAATCACAATCACACAATCAAGGTCACACAATGACGATCACACAATCACCATCACACAATCACGATCACACAATCACGATCACACAATCACGATCACACAATCACAAACACACAGTCGCGATCACACGATCACGATCACACAATCACGATCACCCAGTCGCGATCACACAATCACAATCACACAATCACGATCACACAATCACCATCACACAATCACGATCACACAATCACGATCACACAATCACGATCACACAATCACGATCACACAATCACAGTCACACAATCACAATCACACAATCACAACCACAATCACGATCACACAGTCACGATCACACCATTACGATCACACGATGAAGATCACACAATCACAATCACACAATCGTTATCACACAATCACGATCACACAATCACCATCCCACAATTACCATCACACAATCACCATCACACAATCACGATCACACAATCACGATCACACAATCACAATCACACAATCACAATCACACAATCACAATCACACAGTCACAATCACACAACCACAATCATACAATCACAATCACACAATCACAATCTCACAATCACAATCACACTATCACAATCAGACAATCACAATCACACAATCACAATCACACAATCACAATCACACAATCACAATCACACAATCACAATCACAATCACAATCCCACAATCACGATCACACAATCACGATCACACAATCACCATCACACAATCACCATCACACAATCACAATCACACAATCAAGGTCACACAATGACGATCACACAATCACCATCACACAATCTCGACCACACAATCACGATCACACAATCACGATCACACAATCACGTTCACACAATCACAAACACACAGTCGCGATCACTCGATCACGATCACACAATCACGATCACACAATCACGATCACTCAATCACAATCACACAATCACAAACACACAGTCGCGATCACACGATCACGATCACACGATCGCGATCACACAATCACAATCACACAATCAAGGTCACACAATGACGATCACACCATCACCATCACACAATCACGACCACACAATCACGATCACACAATCACGATCACACAATCACGTTCACACAATCACAAACACACAGTCGCGATCACTCGATCACGATCACTCAATCACGTTCACACAGTCACTATCACACAATCACAATCACACAATCACAATATCACAATCGCAATCACACAATCACAATAACACAATCAGACAATCACACAATCACACAATCACACAATCACGATCACACAATCATGATCACACAATCACGATCACACAATCACGATCACACAATCACGATCACACAATCACGATCACACAATCACCATCACACAATCACAATCACACAATCAAGGTCACACAATGACGATCACACAATCACCATCACACAATCACGATCACACAATCACGATCACACAATCACAATGTCACAATCGCAATCACACAATCACAATAACACAATCAGACAATCACACAATCACACAATCACTCAATCACGATCACACAATCATGATCACACAATCACGATCACACAATCACCATCACACAATCACAATCACACAATCAAGGTCACACAATGACGATCACACAATCACCATCACACAATCACGATCACACAATCACGATCACACAATCACGATCACACAATCACGATCACACAATCACGTTCACACAATCACAAACACACAGTCGCGATCACACGATCACGATCACACAATCACGATCACACAGTCACGATCACACAATCACAATCACACAATCACGATCACACAATCACCATCACACAATCACAATCATACAATCACGATCACACAATCACGATCACACAATCACGATCACACAATTACAGTCACACAATCACAATCACACAATCACAACCACAATCACGATCACACAGTCACGATCACACCATCACGATCACACGATCACGATCACACAATCACAATCACACAATCGTTATCACACAATCACGATCACACAATCACCATCCCACAATCACCATCACACAATCACCATCACACAATCACGATCACACAATCACGATCACACAATCACAATCACACAATCACAATCACACAATCACGATCACACAGTCACAATCACACAATCACAATCATACAATCACAATCACACAATCACAATCTCACAATCACAATCACACTATCACAATCACACAATCACAATCACACAATCATAATCACACAATCACAATCACACAATCACAATCACACAATCACAATCACAATCACACAATCACAATCACAATCACAATCCCACAATCACGATCACACAATCACGATCACACAATCACCATCACACAATCACCATCACACAATCACAATCACACAATCAAGGTCACACAATGACGATCACACAATCACCAGCATACAATCACGACCAGACAATCACGATCACACAATCACGTTCACACAATCACAAACACACAGACGCGATCACACAATCACAATCCCACAATCGCGATCACACGATCACGATCACACAATCACGATCACACAATCACCATCACACAATCACGATCACACAATCACGATCACACAATCACCATCACACAATCACCATCACACAATCACAACCACACAATCAAGGTCACACAATGGCGATCACACAATCATCATCATACAATCACGACCACACAATCACGATCACACAATCACGATCACACAATCACGATCACACAATCACGTTCACACAATCACAAACCCACAATCGCGATCACACGATCACGATCACACAATCACGATCCCACAATCACGATCACACAATCACGATCACACAATCACCATCACACAATCACCATCACACAATCACAATCACACAATCAAGGTCACACAATGACGATCACACAATCACCATCATACAATCACGACCAGACAATCACGATCACACAATCACGTTCACACAATCACCATCATACAATCACGACCAGACAATCACGATCACACAATCACGTTCACACAATCACAAACACACTGACGCGATCACACAATCACAATCCCACAATCGCGATCACACGATCACGATCACACAATCACGATCACACAATCACGATCACACAATCACGATCACACAATCACTATCACACAATCACTATCACACAATCACGATCACACAATCACGATCACACAATCACGCAGTCACACTATCACAATCACAATCACAATCACAATCACAATCACAATCACAATCACAATCACAATCACAATCACAATCACAATCACAATCACACAATCACACAATCACAATCCCACAATCACAATCACACAATCACAGTCACACAATCACAATCACACAATTACGCAATCACAATCCCACAATCACGATCACACAACCACGATCGCACAGTCACGATCATACGATCACGATCACACAATAACAATCACACAATCACAATCACACAATCACGATCACACAATCACCATCACACAATCACCATCACACAATCACCATCACACAATCACGATCACACAATCACGATCGCACAATCACAATCACACGGTCACGATCACACAATCACGATCACACAGTCACGATCACACAATCACAATCTCACAATCACGATCACACAATCACCATCACACAATCACCATCACACAATCACGATCACACAATCACGATCACACTATCACGATCACACAATCACGATCACACAATCACAATCACACAATCACGATCACACAATCACTATCACACAATCACAATCACACAACCACAATAACACAATCACAATCACACAGTCACACAATCACAATCACAATCAGACAATCACAAACACACAATCACGATCACACAATCACGATCACACAATCACGATCACACAATTACGATCACACAATCACTATCACGCAGTCACACTATCACAATCACAATCACAATCACAATCACAATCACAATCACAATCACAATCACACAATCACAATCCCACAATCACAATCACACAATCACAGTCACACAATCACAATCACACAATCACACAGTCACAATCCCACAATGACGATCACACAATCACGATCGCACAGTCACGATCACACGATCACGATCACACAATCACAATCACACAATCACAATCACACAATCACGATCACACAGTCACCATCACACAATTACCATCACACAATCACGATCACACAATCAAGGTCACACAATGACGATCACACAATCACCATCACACAATCACGATCACACAATCACAATCACACAATCACGATCACACAATCACGATCACACAATCACAATCACACAATCAAGGTCACACAATGACGATCACACCATCACCATCACACAATCAGGACCACACAATCACGATCACACAATCACAAACACACAGTCGCGATCAGTCGATCACGATCACACAATCACGATCACACAGTCACTATCACACAATCACAATCACACAATCACAATATCACAATCGCAATCACACAATCACAATAACACAATCAGACAATCACACAATCACACAATCACACAATCACGATCACACAATCATGATCACACAATCACGATCACACAATCACGATCACACAATCACGATCACACAATCACGATCACACAATCACCATCACACAATCACAATCACACAATCAAGGTCACACAATGACGATCACACAATCACGATCACACGATCACAATCACACAATCACAAACACACAGTCGCGATCACACGATCACGATCACACGATCACGATCACACGATCGCGATCACACGATCACGATCACACGATCACGATCACACAATCACAATCACACAATCAAGGTCACACAATGACGATCACACCATCACCATCACACAATCACGACCACACAATCACGATCACACAATCACGATCACACAATCACAAACACACAGTCGCGATCACACGATCACGATCACACAATCACGATCACACAGTCACGATCACACAATCACAATCACACAATCACGATCACACAATCACAATCACAATCACGATCACACAGTCACGATCACACCATCACGATCACACGATCACCATCACACAATCACGATCACACAATCACAATCACACAATGACGATCACACCATCACCATCACACAATCACGACCACACAATCACGATCACACAATCACGTTCACACAGTCACGAACACACAGTCGCGATCACTCGATCACGATCACACAATCACGATCACACAGTCACGATCACACAATCACAATCACACAATCACAATGTCACAATCGCAATCACACAATCACAATAACACAATCAGACAATCACACAATCACACAATCACACAATCACGATCACACAATCATGATCACACAATCACGATCACACAATCACGATCACACAATCACGATCACACAATCACCATCACACAATCACAATCACACAATCAAGGTCACACAATGACGATCACACAATCACCATCACACAATCACGATCACACAATCACGATCACACAATCACGATCACACAATCACGTTCACACAATCACAAACACACAGTCGCGATCACACGATCACGATCACACAATCACGATCACACAGTCACGATCACACAATCACAATCACACAATCACGATCACACAATCACCAGCATACAATCACGACCAGACAATCACGATCACACAATCACGTTCACACAATCACAAACACACAGTCGCGATCACACAATCACAATCCCACAATCACGATCACACAATCACGATCACACAATCACCATCACACAATCACCATCACACAATCACAATCACACAATCAAGGTCACACCATGACGATCACACAATCACCATCATACAATCACGACCACACAATCACGATCACACAATCACGATCACACAATCACGATCACACAATCACGTTCACACAATCACAAACCCACAATCGCGATCACACGATCACGATCACACAATCACGATCCCACAATCACGATCACACAATCACGATCACACAATCACTATCACACAATCATTATCACACAATCACGATCACACAATCACGATCACACAATCACGCAGTCACACTATCACAATCACAATCACAATCACAATCACAATCACAATCACACAATCACAATCCCACAATCACAATCACACAATCACAGTCACACAATCACAATCACACAATCACGCAATCACAATCCCACAATCACGATCACACAACCACGATCGCACAGTCACGATCACACGATCACGATCACACAATAACAATCACTCAATCACAATCACACAATCACGATCACACAATCACCATCACACAATCACCATCACGCAATCACCATCACACAATCACGATCACACAATCACGATCGCACAATCACAATCACACGATCACGATCACACAATGACGATCACACAGCCACGATCACACAATCACAATCTCACAATCACGATCACACAATCACCATCACACAATCACCATCACACAATCACGATCACACAATCACGATCACACTATCACGATCACACAATCACGATCACACAATCACGATCACACAATCACGATCACACAATCACTATCACACAATCACAATCACACAATCACAATCACACAATCACAATCACACAGTCACACAATCACAATCACAATCAGACAATCACAAACACACAATCACGATCACACAATCACGATCACACAATCACGATCCCACAATTACGATCACACAATCACAATCACGCAGTCACACTATCACAATCACAATCACAATCACAATCACAATCACAATCACAATCACAATCACAATCACAATCACAATCACAATCACAATCACACAATCACGATCACACAATCACGATCACACAGTCACTATCACACAATCACAATCACACAATCACAATATCACAATCGCAATCACACAATCACCATCACACAATCACGATCACACAATCACGATCACACAATCACGATCACACAATCACGATCACACAATCACGATCACACAATCACAATCACGCAATCACAATCACACAATCGCAATCACACAATCACAATCATACAATCGCAATCACACAATCACCATCACACAATCACGATCACACAATCACGATCACACAATCACGATCACACAATCACAATCACGCAATCACAATCACACAATCGCAATCACACAATCACGCTGTCACAATCCCACAATCACGATCACACAATCACGATCACACAGTCACGATCACACGATCACGATCACACAATCACAATCACACAATCACAATAACACAATCAGACAATCACACAGTCACACAATCACGATCACACAATCACGATCACACAATCACGATCACACAATCACGATCACACAGTCGCGATCACACAATCACGATGACACAATCACGATCACACAATCACAATCACACAATCACAACCACACAATCAAAATCACACAATCACAATCACACAATCAAGGTCACACAATGACGATCACACAATCACCATCACACAATCACGATCACACAATCACAATCACACAATCACGATCACACAATCACGATCACTCAATCACAATCACACAATCACAAACACACAGTCGCGATCACACGATCACGATCACACAGTCGCGATCACTCGATCACGATCACACAATCACGATCACACAGTCACGATCACACAATCACAATCACACAATCACAATGTCACAATCGCAATCACACAATCACAATAACACAATCAGACAATCACACAATCACACAATCACACAATCACGATCACACAATCATGATCACACAATCACGATCACACAATTACGATCACACAATCACGATCACACAATCACCATCACACAATCACAATCACACAATCAAGGTCACACAATGACGATCACACAATCACCATCATACAATCACGATCACACAATCACGATCACACAATCACGATCACACAATCACGATCACACAATCACGTTCACACAATCACAAACACACAGTCGCGATCACACGATCACGATCACACAATCACGATCACACAGTCACGATCACACAATCACAATCACACAATCACGATCACACAATCACAATCACACAATCGTTATCACACAATCACGATCACACAATCACCATCCCACAATCACCATCACACAATCACCATCACACAATCACAATCACACAATCACAATCACACAATCAAGGTCACACAATCACGATCACACAATCACCACCACACAATCACCATCACACAATCACAATCACACAATCAAGGTCACACAATGACGATCACACAATCACCATCATACAATCACGACCACACAATCACGATCACACAATCACGATCACACAATCACGATCACACAATCACGTTCACACAATCACAAACCCACAATCGCGATCACACGATCACGATCACACAATCACGATCCCACAATCACGATCACACAATCACGATCACACAATCACCATCACACAATCACCATCACACAATCACAATCACACAATCAAGGTCACACAATGACGATCACACAATCACCATCATACAATCACGACCAGACAATCACGATCACACAATCACGTTCACACAAACACAAACACACAGTCGCGATCACACAATCACAATCCCACAATCGCGATCACACGATCACGATCACACAATCACGATCACACAATCACGATCACACAATCACTATCACACAATCACTATCACACAATCACCATCACACAATCACGATCACACAATCAAGGTCACACAATGACGATCACACAATCACCATCACACAATCACGATCACACAATCACAATCACACAATCACGATCACACAATCACGATCACACAATCACAATCACACAATCAAGGTCACACAATGACGATCACACCATCACCATCACACAATCAGGACCACACAATCACGATCACACAATCACAAACACACAGTCGCGATCACTCGATCACGATCACACAATCACGATCACACAGTCACTATCACACAATCACAATCACACAATCACAATATCACAATCGCAATCACACAATCACCATCACACAATCACGATCACACAATCACGATCACACAATCACGATCACACAATCACGATCACACAATCACAATCACGCAATCACAATCACACAATCGCAATCACACAATCACAATATCACAATCGCAATCACACAATCACCATCACACAATCACGATCACACAATCACGATCACACAATCACGATCACACAATTACGATCACACAATCACTATCACGCAGTCACACTATCACAATCACAATCACAATCACAATCACAATCACAATCACAATCACAATCACAATCACAATCACAATCACAATCACAATCACAATCACAATCACAATCACACAATCACAATCCCACAATCACAATCACACAATCACAGTCACACAATCACAATCACACAATCACACAGTCACAATCCCACAATGACGATCACACAATCACGATCGCACAGTCACGATCACACGATCACGATCACACAATCACAATCACACAATCACAATCACACAATCACGATCACACAGTCACCATCACACAATTACCATCACACAATCACGATCACACAATCAAGGTCACACAATGACGATCACACAATCACCATCACACAATCACGATCACACAATCACAATCACACAATCACGATCACACAATCACGATCACACAATCACAATCACACAATCAAGGTCACACAATGACGATCACACCATCACCATCACACAATCAGGAGCACACAATCACGATCACACAATCACAAACACACAGTCGCGATCACTCGATCACGATCACACAATCACGATCACACAGTCACTATCACACAATCACAATCACACAATCACAATATCACAATCGCAATCACACAATCACCATCACACAATCACGATCACACAATCACGATCACACAATCACGATCACACAATCACAATCACGCAATCACAATCACACAATCGCAATCACACAATCACAATCATACAATCACAATCTCACAATCACAATCACACAATCACAATCACACAATCACAATCACACAATCACAGTCACACAATCACAATCACACAATCACACAGTCACAATCCCACAATGACGATCACACAATCACGATCGCACAGTCACGATCACACAATCACAGTCACACAATCACAATCACACAATCACAATCACAATCACGATCACACAGTCACGATCACACAATCAGAGGCACACAATCACAATCACACAACCACAATCACACAATCACACAGTCACAATCCCACAATCACGATCACAAAATCACGACCACACAGTCACGATCACACAATCACAATCACACAATCACAATCACACAATCACAATAACACAATCAGACAATCACACAGTCACACAATCACGATCACACAATCACGATCACACAATCACGATCACACAATCACGATCACACAATCACGATCACACAGTCGCGATCACACAATCACGATGACACAATCACGATCACACAATCACAATCACACAATCAAGGTCACACAATGACGATCACACAATCACGATCACACGATCACAATCACACAATCACAAACACACAGTCGCGATCACACGATCACGATCACACGATCACGATCACACGATCGCGATCACACGATCACGATCACACGATCACGATCACACAATCACAATCACACAATCAAGGTCACACAATGACGATCACACCATCACCATCACACAATCACGACCACACAATCACGATCACACAATCACGATCACACAATCACAAACACACAGTCGCGATCACACGATCACGATCACACAATCACGATCACACAGTCACGATCACACAATCACAATCACACAATCACGATCACACAATCACAATCACAATCACGATCACACAGTCACGATCACACCATCACGATCACACGATCACCATCACACAATCACGATCACACAATCACAATCACACAATGACGATCACACCATCACCATCACACAATCACGACCACACAATCACGATCACACAATCACGTTCACACAGTCACGAACACACAGTCGCGATCACTCGATCACGATCACACAATCACGATCACACAGTCACGATCACACAATCACAATCACACAATCACAATGTCACAATCGCAATCACACAATCACAATAACACAATCAGACAATCACACAATCACACAATCACACAATCACGATCACACAATCATGATCACACAATCACGATCACACAATCACGATCACACAATCACGATCACACAATCACCATCACACAATCACAATCACACAATCAAGGTCACACAATGACGATCACACAATCACCATCACACAATCACGATCACACAATCACGATCACACAATCACGATCACACAATCACGTTCACACAATCACAAACACACAGTCGCGATCACACGATCACGATCACACAATCACGATCACACAGTCACGATCACACAATCACAATCACACAATCACGATCACACAATCACCAGCATACAATCACGACCAGACAATCACGATCACACAATCACGTTCACACAATCACAAACACACAGTCGCGATCACACAATCACAATCCCACAATCACGATCACACAATCACGATCACACAATCACCATCACACAATCACCATCACACAATCACAATCACACAATCAAGGTCACACCATGACGATCACACAATCACCATCATACAATCACGACCACACAATCACGATCACACAATCACGATCACACAATCACGATCACACAATCACGTTCACACAATCACAAACCCACAATCGCGATCACACGATCACGATCACACAATCACGATCCCACAATCACGATCACACAATCACGATCACACAATCACCATCACACAATCACCATCACACAATCACAATCACACAATCAAGGTCACACAATGACGATCACACAATCACCATCATACAATCACGACCAGACAATCACGATCACACAATCACGTTCACACAATCACAAACACACAGTCGCGATCACACAATCACAATCCCACAATCGCGATCACACGATCACGATCACACAATCACGATCACACAATCACGATCACACAATCACGATCACACAATCACTATCACACAATCACTATCACACAATCACGATCACACAATCACGATCACACAATCACGCAGTCACACTATCACAATCACAATCACAATCACAATCACAATCACAATCACACAATCACAACCCCACAATCACAATCACACAATCACAGTCACACAATCACAATCACACAATCACGCAATCACAATCCCACAATCACGATCACACAACCACGATCGCACAGTCACGATCACACGATCACGATCACACAATAACAATCACTCAATCACAATCACACAATCACGATCACACAATCACCATCACACAATCACCATCACGCAATCACCATCACACAATCACGATCACACAATCACGATCGCACAATCACAATCACACGATCACGATCACACAATGACGATCACACAGCCACGATCACACAATCACAATCTCACAATCACGATCACACAATCACCATCACACAATCACCATCACACAATCACGATCACACAATCACGATCACACTATCACGATCACACAATCACGATCACACAATCACGATCACACAATCACGATCACACAATCACTATCACACAATCACAATCACACAATCACAATCACACAATCACAATCACACAATCACAATCACACAGTCACACAATCACAATCACAATCAGACAATCACAAACACACAATCACGATCACACAATCACGATCACACAATCACGATCCCACAATTACGATCACACAATCACAATCACGCAGTCACACTATCACAATCACAATCACAATCACAATCACAATCACAATCACAATCACAATCACAATCACAATCACAATCACACAATCACGATCACACAATCACGATCACACAGTCACTATCACACAATCACAATCACACAATCACAATATCACAATCGCAATCACACAATCACCATCACACAATCACGATCACACAATCACGATCACACAATCACGATCACACAATCACGATCACACAATCACGATCACACAATCACAATCACGCAATCACAATCACACAATCGCAATCACACAATCGCAATCACACAATCACAATCATACAATCGCAATCACACAATCACCATCACACAATCACGATCACACAATCACGATCACACAATCACGATCACACAATCACAATCACGCAATCACAATCACACAATCGCAATCACACAATCACGCTGTCACAATCCCACAATCACGATCACACAATCACGATCACACAGTCACGATCACACGATCACGATCACACAAAAACAATGACACAATCACAATCACACAATCACGAGCACACAATCACGATCACACAATCACCATCACACAATCACGATCACACAATCACGATCACACAATCACGATCCCACTATCACGATCACACAATCACAGTCACACAATTACAATCACACAATCACAATCACAATCACGATCACACAGTCACGATCACACAATCAGAGTCACACAATCACAATCACACAACCACAATCACACAATCACACAGTCACAATCCCACAATCACGATCACACAATCACGACCACACAGTCACGATCACACAATCACAATCACACAATCACAATCACACAATCACAATAACACAATCAGACAATCACACAGTCACACAATCACGATCACACAATCACGATCACACAATCACGATCACACAATCACGATCACACAGTCGCGATCACACAATCACGATGACACAATCACGATCACACAATCACAATCACACAATCACAACCACACAATCAAAATCACACAATCACAATCACACAATCAAGGTCACACAATGACGATCACACAATCACCATCACACAATCACGATCACACAATCACAATCACACAATCACGATCACACAATCACGATCACTCAATCACAATCACACAATCACAAACACACAGTCGCGATCACACGATCACGATCACACAGTCGCGATCACTCGATCACGATCACACAATCACGATCACACAGTCACGATCACACAATCACAATCACACAATCACAATGTCACAATCGCAATCACACAATCACAATAACACAATCAGACAATCACACAATCACACAATCACACAATCACGATCACACAATCATGATCACACAATCACGATCACACAATTACGATCACACAATCACGATCACACAATCACCATCACACAATCACAATCACACAATCAAGGTCACACAATGACGATCACACAATCACCATCATACAATCACGATCACACAATCACGATCACACAATCACGATCACACAATCACGATCACACAATCACGTTCACACAATCACAAACACACAGTCGCGATCACACGATCACGATCACACAATCACGATCACACAGTCACGATCACACAATCACAATCACACAATCACGATCACACAATCACAATCACACAATCGTTATCACACAATCACGATCACACAATCACCATCCCACAATCACCATCACACAATCACCATCACACAATCACAATCACACAATCACAATCACACAATCAAGGTCACACAATCACGATCACACAATCACCACCACACAATCACCATCACACAATCACAATCACACAATCAAGGTCACACAATGACGATCACACAATCACCATCATACAATCACGACCACACAATCACGATCACACAATCACGATCACACAATCACGATCACACAATCACGTTCACACAATCACAAACCCACAATCGCGATCACACGATCACGATCACACAATCACGATCCCACAATCACGATCACACAATCACGATCACACAATCACCATCACACAATCACCATCACACAATCACAATCACACAATCAAGGTCACACAATGACGATCACACAATCACCATCATACAATCACGACCAGACAATCACGATCACACAATCACGTTCACACAAACACAAACACACAGTCGCGATCACACAATCACAATCCCACAATCGCGATCACACGATCACGATCACACAATCACGATCACACAATCACGATCACACAATCACTATCACACAATCACTATCACACAATCACCATCACACAATCACGATCACACAATCAAGGTCACACAATGACGATCACACAATCACCATCACACAATCACGATCACACAATCACAATCACACAATCACGATCACACAATCACGATCACACAATCACAATCACACAACCAAGGTCACACAATGACGATCACACCATCACCATCACACAATCAGGACCACACAATCACGATCACACAATCACAAACACACAGTCGCGATCACTCGATCACGATCACACAATCACGATCACACAGTCACTATCACACAATCACAATCACACAATCACAATATCACAATCGCAATCACACAATCACCATCACACAATCACGATCACACAATCACGATCACACAATCACGATCACACAATCACGATCACACAATCACAATCACGCAATCACAATCACACAATCGCAATCACACAATCACAATATCACAATCGCAATCACACAATCACCATCACACAATCACGATCACACAATCACGATCACACAATCACGATCACACAATTACGATCACACAATCACTATCACGCAGTCACACTATCACAATCACAATCACAATCACAATCACAATCACAATCACAATCACAATCACACAATCACAATCCCACAATCACAATCACACAATCACAGTCACACAATCACAATCACACAATCACACAGTCACAATCCCACAATGACGATCACACAATCACGATCGCACAGTCACGATCACACGATCACGATCACACAATCACAATCACACAATCACAATCACACAATCACGATCACACAGTCACCATCACACAATTACCATCACACAATCACGATCACACAATCAAGGTCACACAATGACGATCACACAATCACCATCACACAATCACGATCACACAATCACAATCACACAATCACAATCACACAATCACAATCACACAATCAAGGTCACACAATGACGATCACACAATCACCATCACACAATCACGATCACACAA
This sequence comes from Megachile rotundata, assembly GCF_050947335.1. NCBI lineage: Eukaryota > Metazoa > Arthropoda > Insecta > Hymenoptera > Megachilidae > Megachile > Megachile rotundata. Next base: position 3,260,937 of record NC_134993.1, read on the forward strand.
TCACAATCACACAATCACGATCACACAATCACGATCACACAATCACGATCACACAATCACGATCACACAATCACGATCACACAATCACCATCACACAATCACGATCACACAATCACGATCACACAATCACGATCACACAATCACGATCACACAATCACGATCACACAATCACGATCACACAATCACGATCACACAATCACGATCACACAATCACGATCACACAATCACGATCACACAATCACGATCACACAATCACGATCACACAATCACGATCACACAATCACGATCACACAATCACGATCACACAATCACGATCACACAATCACAATCACACAATCACAATCACAATCACGACCACACAGTCACGAACAAACCATCACGATCACACAATCAAGGTCACACAATGACGATCACACAATCACCATCACACAATCACGATCAGACAATCACAATCACACAATCACGATCACACAATCACGATCACACAATCACAATCACACAATCACAAACACACAGTCGCGATCACACGATCACGATCACACGATCACGATCACACAATCACAATCACACAATCAAGGTCACACAATGACGATCACACCATCACCATCACACAATCACGACCACACAATCACGATCACACAATCACGATCACACAATCACGTTCACACAATCACAAACACACAGTCGCGATCACTCGATCACGATCACACGATCACGATCACACAATCACAATCACACAATCAAGGTCACACAACGACGATCACACCATCACCATCACACAATCACGACCACAAAATCACGATCACACAATCACAATCGCACAATAACAATATCACAATCGCAATCACACAATCACAATATCACAATCAGACAATCACACAATCACACAATCACACAATCACGATCACACTATCACGATCACACAATCACGATCACACAATCACGATCACACAATCACCATCACACAATCACCATCACACAATCACAATCACACAATCAAGGTCACACAATGACGATCACACAATCACCATCACACAATCACGACCACTCAATCACGATCACACAATCACGATCACACAATCACGATCACACAATCACGTTCACACAATCACAAACACAGAGTCGCGATCACTCGATCACGATCACACAATCACGATCACACAGTCACGATCACACAATCACAATCACACAATCACAATGTCACAATCGCAATCACACAATCACAATAACACAATCAGACAATCACACAATCACACAATCACACAATCACGATCACACAATCATGATCACACAATCACGATCACACAATCACGATCACACAATCACGATCACACAATCACCATCACACAATCACAATCACACAATCAAGGTCACACAATGACGATCACACAATCACCATCACACAATCACGATCACACAATCACGATCACACAATCACGATCACACAATCACGATCACACAATCACGTTCACACAATCACAAACACACAGTCGCGATCACACGATCACGATCACACAATCACGATCACACAATCACCATCACACAATCACCATCACACAATCACAATCACACAATCAAGGTCACACTATGACGATCACACAATCACCATCATACAATCACGACCACACAATCACGATCACACAATCACGATCACACAATCACGATCACACAATCACGTTCACACAATCACAAACCCACAATCGCGATCACACGATCACGATCACACAATCACGATCCCACAATCACGATCACACAATCACGATCACACAATCACCATCACACAATCACCATCACACAATCACAATCACACAATCAAGGTCACACAATGACGATCACACAATCACCATCATACAATCACGACCAGACAATCACGATCACACAATCACGTTCACACAATCACAAACACACAGTCGCGATCGCACAATCACAATCCCACAATCGCGATCACACGATCACGATCACACAATCACGATCACACAATCACGATCACACAATCACGATCACACAATCACTATCACACAATCACTATCACACAATCACGATCACACAATCACGATCACACAATCACGCAGTCACACTATCACAATCACAATCACAATCACAATCACAATCACAATCACACAATCACACAATCACAATCACACAATCACAATCCCACAATCACAATCACACAATCACAGTCACACAATCACAATCACACAATCACGCAATCACAATCCCACAATCACGATCACACAACCACGATCGCACAGTCACGATCACACGATCACGATCACACAATAACAATCACTCAATCACAATCACACAATCACGATCACACAATCACCATCACACAATCACCATCACGCAATCACCATCACACAATCACGATCACACAATCACGATCGCACAATCACAATCACACGATCACGATCACACAATGACGATCACACAGTCACGATCACACAATCACAATCTCACAATCACGATCACACAATCACCATCACACAATCACCATCACACAATCACGATCACACAATCACGATCACACTATCACGATCACACAATCACGATCACACAATCACGATCACACAATCACGATCACACAATCACTATCACACAATCACAATCACACAATCACAATCACACAATCACAATCACACAATCACAATCACACAGTCACACAATCACAATCACAATCAGACAATCACAAACACACAATCACGATCACACAATCACGATCACACAATCACGATCCCACAATTACGATCACACAATCACAATCACGCAGTCACACTATCACAATCACAATCACAATCACAATCACAATCACAATCACAATCACAATCACAATCACAATCACAATCACAATCACACAATCACGATCACACAATCACGATCACACAGTCACTATCACACAATCACAATCACACAATCACAATATCACAATCGCAATCACACAATCACCATCACACAATCACGATAACACAATCACGATCACACAATCACGATCACACAATCACAATCACGCAATCACAATCACACAATCCCAATCACACAATCACAATCATACAATCGCAATCACACAATCACCATCACACAATCACGATCACACAATCACGATCACACAATCACGATCACACAATCACGATCACACAATCACAATCACGCAATCACAATCACACAATCGCAATCACACAATCACGCTGTCACAATCCCACAATCACGATCACACAATCACGATCACACAGTCACGATCACACGATCACGATCACACAAAAACAATGACACAATCACAATCACACAATCACGAGCACACAATCACGATCACACAATCACCATCACACAATCACGATCACACAATCACGATCACACAATCACGATCACACTATCACGATCACACAATCACAGTCACACAATTACAATCACACAATCACAACCACACAATCAAAATCACACAATCACAATCACACAATCAACGCCACACAATGACGATCACACAATCACCATCACACAATCTCGACCACACAATCACGATCACACAATCACGATCACACAATCACGTTCACACAATCAACGCCACACAATGACGATCACACAATCACCATCACACAATCTCGACCACACAATCACGATCACACAATCACGATCACACAATCACGATCACACAATCACAATCACACAATCACAATCACACAATCACAATCACACAATCAAAATCACACAATCACAATGTCACAATCACAATGTCACAATCGCAATCACACAATCACAATAACACAATCAGACAATCACACAATCACACAATCACACAATCACACAATCACGATCACACAATCATGATCACACAATCACGATCACACAATTACGATCACACAATCACGATCACACAATCACCATCACACAATCACAATCACACAATCAAGGTCACACAATGACGATCACACAATCGCCATCATACAATCACGATCACACAATCACGATCACACAATCACGATCACACAATCACGATCACACAATCACGATCACACAATCACGTTCCCACAATCACAAACACACAGTCGCGATCACACGATCACGATCACACAATCACGATCACACAATCACGATCACACTATCACGATCACACAATCACAGTCACACAATCACAATCACACAATCACCATCACACAATCACAATCACAATCACACAATCAAGGTCACACAATGACGATCACACAATCACGATCACACGATCACAATCACACAATCACAAACACACAGTCGCGATCACACGATCACGATCACACGATCACGATCACACGATCGCGATGACGCGATCACGATCACACGATCACGATCACACAATCACAATCACACAATCAAGGTCACACAATGACGATCACACCATCACCATCACACAATCACGACCACACAATCACGATCACACAATCACGATCACACAATCACGATCACACAATCACAAACACACAGTCGCGATCACACGATCACGATCACACAATCACGATCACACAATCACGATCACACTATCACGATCACACAATCACAGTCACACAATCACAATCACACAATCACCATCACACAATCACAATCACACAATCACGATCACACAATCACAATCACAATCACGATCACACAGTCACGATCACACCATCACGATCACACGATCACCATCACACAATCACGATCACACAATCACAATCACACAATGACGATCACACCATCACCATCACACAATCACGACCACACAATCACGATCACACAATCACGTTCACACAATCACGAACACACAATCACGATCACACAATCACGATCACACAATCACCATCACACAATCACAATCACACAATCAAGGTCACACAATGACGATCACACAATCACGATCACACCATCACAATCACACAATCACAAACACACAGTCGCGATCACACGATCACGATCACACGATCACGATCACACGATCGCGATCACACGATCACGATCACACGATCACGATCACACAATCACAATCACACAATCAAGGTCACACAATGACGATCACACCATCACCATCACACAATCACGACCACACAATCACGATCACACAATCACGATCACACAATCACGATCACACAATCACAAACACACAGTCGCGATCACACGATCACGATCACACAATCACGATCACACAGTCACGATCACACAATCACAATCACACAATCACGATCACACAATCACAATCACAATCACGATCACACAGTCACGATCACACCATCACGATCACACGATCACCATCACACAATCACGATCACACAATCACAATCACACAATGACGATCACACCATCACCATCACACAATCACGACCACACAATCACGATCACACAATCACGTTCACACAATCACGAACACACAGTCGCGATCACTCGATCACGATCACACAATCACGATCACACAGTCACGATCACACAATCACAATCACACAATCACAATGTCACAATCGCAATCACACAATCACAATAACACAATCAGACAATCACACAATCACACAATCACACAATCACGATCACACAATCATGATCACACAATCACGATCACACAATCACGATCACACAATCACGATCACACAATCACCATCACACAATCACAATCACACAATCAAGGTCACACAATGACGATCACACAATCACCATCACACAATCACGATCACACAATCACGATCACACAATCACGATCACACAATCACGTTCACACAATCACAAACACACAGTCGCGATCACACGATCACGATCACACAATCACGATCACACAATCACCATCACACAATCACCATCACACAATCACAATCACACAATCAAGGTCACACTATGACGATCACACAATCACCATCATACAATCACGACCACACAATCACGATCACACAATCACGATCACACAATCACGATCACACAATCACGTTCACACAATCACAAACCCACAATCGCGATCACACGATCACGATCACACAATCACGATCCCACAATCACGATCACACAATCACGATCACACAATCACCATCACACAATCACCATCACACAATCACCATCACACAATCACAATCGCACAATCAAGGTCACACAATGACGATCACACAATCACCATCATACAATCACGACCAGACAATCACGATCACACAATCACGTTCACACAATCACAAACACACAGTCGCGATCACACAATCACAATCCCACAATCGCGATCACACGATCACGATCACACAATCACGATCACACAATCACGATCACACAATCACGATCACACAATCACTATCACACAATCACTATCACACAATCACGATCACACTATCACGATCACACAATCACGATCACACAATCACGATCACACAATCACGATCACACAATCACTATCACACAATCACAATCACACAATCACAATCACACAATCACAATCACACAATCACAATCACACAGTCACACAATCACAATCACAATCAGACAATCACAAACACACAATCACGATCACACAATCACGATCACACAATCACGATCCCACAATTACGATCACACAATCACAATCACGCAGTCACACTATCACAATCACAATCACAATCACAATCACAATCACAATCACAATGACAATCACAATCACAATCACAATCACACAATCACGATCACACAATCACGATCACACAGTCACTATCACACAATCACAATCACACAATCACAATATCACAATCGCAATCACACAATCACCATCACACAATCACGATCACACAATCACGATCACACAATCACGATCACACAATCACGATCACACAATCACAATCACGCAATCACAATCACACAATCCCAATCACACAATCACAATCATACAATCGCAATCACACAATCACCATCACACAATCACGATCACACAATCACGATCACACAATCACGATCACACAATCACAATCACGCAATCACAATCACACAATCGCAATCACACAATCACGCTGTCACAATCCCACAATCACGATCACACAATCACGATCACACAGTCACGATCACACAATCACGTTCACACAATCAACGCCACACAATGACGATCACACAATCACCATCACACAATCTCGACCACACAATCACGATCACACAATCACGATCACACAATCACGATCACACAATCACAATCACACAATCACAATCACACAATCACAATCACACAATCACAATCACACAATCAAAATCACACAATCACAATGTCACAATCGCAATCACACAATCACAATAACACAATCAGACAATCACACAATCACACAATCACACAATCACACAATCACGATCACACAATCATGATCACACAATCACGATCACACAATTACGATCACACAGTCACGATCACACAATCACCATCACACAATCACAATCACACAATCAAGGTCACACAATGACGATCACACAATCACCATCATACAATCACGATCACACAATCACGATCACACAATCACGATCACACAATCACGTTCACACAATCACAAACACACAGTCGCGATCACACGATCACGATCACACAATCACGATCACACAATCACGATCACACTATCACGATCACACAATCACAGTCACACGATCACAATCACACAATCACCATCACACAATCACAATCACACAATCAAGGTCACACAATGACGATCACACAATCACGATCACACGATCACAATCACACAATCACAAACACACAGTCGCGATCACACGATCACGATCACACGATCACGATCACACGATCGCGATCACGCGATCACGATCACACGATCACGATCACACGATCACGATCACACAATCACAATCACACAATCAAGGTCACACAATGACGATCACACCATCACCATCACACAATCACGACCACACAATCACGATCACACAATCACGATCACACAATCACGATCACACAATCACAAACACACAGTCGCGATCACACGATCACGATCACACAATCACGATCACACAGTCACGATCACACAATCACGTTCACACAATCACGAACACACAGTCGCGATCACTCGATCACGATCACACAATCACGATCACACAGTCACGATCACACAATCACAATCACACAATCACAATGTCACAATCGCAATCACACAATCACAATAACACAATCAGACAATCACACAATCACACAATCACACAATCACGATCACACAATCATGATCACACAATCACGATCACACAATTACGATCACACAATCACGATCACACAATCACCATCACACAATCACAATCACACAATCAAGGTCACACAATGACGATCACACAATCACCATCATACAATCACGATCACACAATCACGATCACACAATCACGATCACACAATCACGATCACACAATCACGTTCACACAATCACAAACACACAGTCGCGATCACACGATCACGATCACACAATCACGATCACACAGTCACGATCACACAATCACAATCACACAATCACGATCACACAATCACCATCACACAATCACGATCACACAATCACGATCACACAATCACGATCACACAATCAGGATCACACAATCACAGTCACACAATCACAATCACACAATCACAACCACAATCACGATCACACAGTCACCATCACACAATCACGATCACACAATCACGATCACACAATCACAATCACACAATCGTTATCACACAATCACGATCACACAATCACCATCCCACAATCACCATCACACAATCACCATCACACAATCACAATCACACAATCACAATCACACAATCAAGGTCACACAATCACGATCACACAATCACCACCACACAATCACCATCACACAATCACAATCACACCATCAAGGTCACACAATGACGATCACACAATCACCATCATACAATCACGACCACACAATCACGATCACACAATCACGATCACACAATCACGATCACACAATCACGTTCACACAATCACAAACCCACAATCGCTATCACACGATCACGATCACACAATCACGATCCCACAATCACGATCACACAATCACGATCACACAATCACCATCACACAATCACCATCACACAATCACAATCACACAATCAAGGTCACACAATGACGATCACACAATCACCATCATACAATCACGACCAGACAATCACGATCACACAATCACGTTCACACAAACACAAACACACAGTCGCGATCACACAATCACAATCCCACAATCGCGATCACACGATCACGATCACACAATCACGTTCACACAAACACAAACACACAGTCGCGATCACACAATCACAATCCCACAATCGCGATCACACGATCACGATCACACAATCACGATCACACAATCACGATCACACAATCACGATCACACAATCACTATCACACAATCACTATCACACAATCACCATCACACAATCACGATCACACAATCAAGGTCACACAATGACGATCACACAATCACCATCACACAATCACGATCACACAATCACAATCACACAATCACGATCACACAATCACGATCACACAATCACAATCACACAATCAAGGTCACACAATGACGATCACACCATCACCATCACACAATCAGGACCACACAATCACGATCACACAATCACAAACACACAGTCGCGATCACTCGATCACGATCACACAATCACGATCACACAGTCACTATCACACAATCACAATCACACAATCACAATATCACAATCGCGATCACACAATCACGATCACATAATCACGATCACACAATCACCATCACACAATCACGATCACACAATCACGATCACACAATCACGATCACACAATCACGATCACACAATCACGATCACACAATCACGATCACACAATCACGATCACACAATCACGATCACACAATGACGATCACACAATCACGATCACACAATCACGATCACACAATCACGATCACACAATCACGATCACACAATCACGATCACACAATCACGATCACACAATCACGATCACACAATCACGATCACACAATCACGATCACACAATCACGATCACACAATCACAATCACACAATCACAATCACAATCACGACCACACAGTCACGAACAAACCATCACGATCACACAATCAAGGTCACACAATGACGATCACACAATCACCATCACACAATCACGATCAGACAATCACAATCACACAATCACGATCACACAATCACGATCACACAATCACAATCACACAATCACAAACACACAGTCGCGATCACACGATCACGATCACACGATCACGATCACACAATCACAATCACACAATCAAGGTCACACAATGACGATCACACCATCACCATCACACAATCACGACCACACAATCACGATCACACAATCACGATCACACAATCACGTTCACACAATCACAAACACACAGTCGCGATCACTCGATCACGATCACACGATCACGATCACACAATCACAATCACACAATCAAGGTCACACAATGACGATCACACCATCACCATCACACAATCACGACCACACAATCACGATCACACAATCACAATCGCACAATCACAATATCACAATCGCAATCACACAATCACAATATCACAATCAGACAATCACACAATCACACAATCACACAATCACGATCACACTATCACGATCACACAATCACGGTCACACAATCACGATCACACAATCACCATCACACAATCACCATCACACAATCACAATCACACAATCAAGGTCACACAATGACGATCACACAATCACCATCACACAATCACGACCACTCAATCACGATCACACAATCACGATCACACAATCACGATCACACAATCACGTTCACACAATCACAAACACAGAGTCGCGAACACACGATCACGATCACACAACCACGATCACACAGTCACGATCACACAATCACGATCACACAGTCACGATCACACAATCAGAGTCGCACAACCACAATCACACAACCACAATCACACAATCACACAGTCACAATCCCACAATCACGACCACACAGTCACGATCACACAATCACAATCATACAATCACAATCACACAATCACATTAACACAATCAGACAATCACACAGTCACACAATCGCGATCTCACAATCACGATCACACAATCACGATCACACAATCACGATCACACAATCACGATCACACAATCACGATCACACAATCACGATCACACAATCACAATCACACAATCACAATCACACAATCACAATCACACAATCAAAATCACACAATCACAATCACACAATCAATGTCACACAATGACGATCACACAATCACCATCACACAATCACGATCACACAATCACCATCACACAATCACAATCACACAATCAAGGTCACACAATGACGATCACACAATCACCATCACACAATCACGATCACACAATCACGATCACACAATCACGATCACACTATCACGATCACACAATCACAGTCACACGATCACAATCACACAATCACCATCACACAATCACAATCACACAATCAAGGTCACACAATGACGATCACACAATCACGATCACACGATCACAATCACACAATCACAAACACACAGTCGCGATCACACGATCACGATCACACGATCACGATCACACGATCGCGATCACGCGATCACGATCACACGATCACGATCACACGATCACGATCACACAATCACAATCACACAATCAAGGTCACACAATGACGATCACACCATCACCATCACACAATCACGACCACACAATCACGATCACACAATCACGATCACACAATCACGATCACACAATCACAAACACACAGTCGCGATCACACGATCACGATCACACAATCACGATCACACAGTCACGATCACACAATCACGTTCACACAATCACGAACACACAGTCGCGATCACTCGATCACGATCACACAATCACGATCACACAGTCACGATCACACAATCACAATCACACAATCACAATGTCACAATCGCAATCACACAATCACAATAACACAATCAGACAATCACACAATCACACAATCACACAATCACGATCACACAATCATGATCACACAATCACGATCACACAATTACGATCACACAATCACGATCACACAATCACCATCACACAATCACAATCACACAATCAAGGTCACACAATGACGATCACACAATCACCATCATACAATCACGATCACACAATCACGATCACACAATCACGATCACACAATCACGATCACACAATCACGTTCACACAATCACAAACACACAGTCGCGATCACACGATCACGATCACACAATCACGATCACACAGTCACGATCACACAATCACAATCACACAATCACGATCACACAATCACCATCACACAATCACGATCACACAATCACGATCACACAATCACGATCACACAATCACGATCACACAATCAGGATCACACAATCACAGTCACACAATCACAATCACACAATCACAACCACAATCACGATCACACAGTCACCATCACACAATCACGATCACACAATCACGATCACACAATCACAATCACACAATCGTTATCACACAATCACGATCACACAATCACCATCCCACAATCACCATCACACAATCACCATCACACAATCACAATCACACAATCACAATCACACAATCAAGGTCACACAATCACGATCACACAATCACCACCACACAATCACCATCACACAATCACAATCACACCATCAAGGTCACACAATGACGATCACACAATCACCATCATACAATCACGACCACACAATCACGATCACACAATCACGATCACACAATCACGATCACACAATCACGTTCACACAATCACAAACCCACAATCGCTATCACACGATCACGATCACACAATCACGATCCCACAATCACGATCACACAATCACGATCACACAATCACCATCACACAATCACCATCACACAATCACAATCACACAATCAAGGTCACACAATGACGATCACACAATCACCATCATACAATCACGACCAGACAATCACGATCACACAATCACGTTCACACAAACACAAACACACAGTCGCGATCACACAATCACAATCCCACAATCGCGATCACACGATCACGATCACACAATCACGTTCACACAAACACAAACACACAGTCGCGATCACACAATCACAATCCCACAATCGCGATCACACGATCACGATCACACAATCACGATCACACAATCACGATCACACAATCACGATCACACAATCACTATCACACAATCACTATCACACAATCACCATCACACAATCACGATCACACAATCAAGGTCACACAATGACGATCACACAATCACCATCACACAATCACGATCACACAATCACAATCACACAATCACGATCACACAATCACGATCACACAATCACAATCACACAATCAAGGTCACACAATGACGATCACACCATCACCATCACACAATCAGGACCACACAATCACGATCACACAATCACAAACACACAGTCGCGATCACTCGATCACGATCACACAATCACGATCACACAGTCACTATCACACAATCACAATCACACAATCACAATATCACAATCGCGATCACACAATCACGATCACATAATCACGATCACACAATCACCATCACACAATCACGATCACACAATCACGATCACACAATCACGATCACACAATCACGATCACACAATCACGATCACACAATCACGATCACACAATCACGATCACACAATCACGATCACACAATGACGATCACACAATCACGATCACACAATCACGATCACACAATCACGATCACACAATCACGATCACACAATCACGATCACACAATCACGATCACACAATCACGATCACACAATCACGATCACACAATCACGATCACACAATCACGATCACACAATCACAATCACACAATCACAATCACAATCACGACCACACAGTCACGAACAAACCATCACGATCACACAATCAAGGTCACACAATGACGATCACACAATCACCATCACACAATCACGATCAGACAATCACAATCACACAATCACGATCACACAATCACGATCACACAATCACAATCACACAATCACAAACACACAGTCGCGATCACACGATCACGATCACACGATCACGATCACACAATCACAATCACACAATCAAGGTCACACAATGACGATCACACCATCACCATCACACAATCACGACCACACAATCACGATCACACAATCACGATCACACAATCACGTTCACACAATCACAAACACACAGTCGCGATCACTCGATCACGATCACACGATCACGATCACACAATCACAATCACACAATCAAGGTCACACAATGACGATCACACCATCACCATCACACAATCACGACCACACAATCACGATCACACAATCACAATCGCACAATCACAATATCACAATCGCAATCACACAATCACAATATCACAATCAGACAATCACACAATCACACAATCACACAATCACGATCACACTATCACGATCACACAATCACGGTCACACAATCACGATCACACAATCACCATCACACAATCACCATCACACAATCACAATCACACAATCAAGGTCACACAATGACGATCACACAATCACCATCACACAATCACGACCACTCAATCACGATCACACAATCACGATCACACAATCACGATCACACAATCACGTTCACACAATCACAAACACAGAGTCGCGAACACACGATCACGATCACACAACCACGATCACACAGTCACGATCACACAATCACGATCACACAGTCACGATCACACAATCAGAGTCGCACAACCACAATCACACAACCACAATCACACAATCACACAGTCACAATCCCACAATCACGACCACACAGTCACGATCACACAATCACAATCATACAATCACAATCACACAATCACATTAACACAATCAGACAATCACACAGTCACACAATCGCGATCTCACAATCACGATCACACAATCACGATCACACAATCACGATCACACAATCACGATCACACAATCACGATCACACAATCACGATCACACAATCACAATCACACAATCACAATCACACAATCACAATCACACAATCAAAATCACACAATCACAATCACACAATCAATGTCACACAATGACGATCACACAATCACCATCACACAATCACGATCACACAATCACCATCACACAATCACAATCACACAATCAAGGTCACACAATGACGATCACACAATCACCATCACACAATCACGATCACACAATCACGATCACACAATCACGATCACACAATCACGTTCACACAATCACAAACACACAGTCGCGATCACACGATCACGATCACACAATCACGATCACACAGTCACGATCACACAATCACAATCACACAATCACGATCACACAATCACCAGCATACAATCACGACCAGACAATCACGATCACACAATCACGTTCACACAATCACAAACACACAGTCGCGATCACACAATCACAATCCCACAATCACGATCACACAATCACGATCACACAATCACCATCACACAATCACCATCACACAATCACAATCACACAATCAAGGTCACACTATGACGATCACACAATCACCATCATACAATCACGACCACACAATCACGATCACACAATCACGATCACACAATCACGATCACACAATCACGTTCACACAATCACAAACCCACAATCGCGATCACACGATCACGATCACACAATCACGATCCCACAATCACGATCACACAATCACGATCACACAATCACCATCACACAATCACCATCACACAATCACAATCACACAATCAAGGTCACACAATGACGATCACACAATCACCATCATACAATCACGACCAGACAATCACGATCACACAATCACGTTCACACAATCACAAACACACAGTCGCGATCACACAATCACAATCCCACAATCGCGATCACACGATCACGATCACACAATCACGATCACACAATCACGATCACACAATCACGATCACACAATCACTATCACACAATCACTATCACACAATCACGATCACACAATCACGATCACACAATCACGCAGTCACACTATCACAATCACAATCACAATCACAATCACAATCACAATCACAATCACACAATCACACAATCACAATCACACAATCACAATCCCACAATCACAATCACACAATCAAGGTCACGCAATGACGATCACACAATCACCATCATACAATCACGACCAGACAATCACGATCACACAATCACGTTCACACAATCACAAACACACAGTCGCGATCACACAATCACAATCCCACAATCACGATCACACAACCACGATCGCACAGTCACGATCACACGATCACGATCACACAATCACGATCACACAATCACTATCACACAATCACAATCACACAATCACAATCACACAATCACAATCACACAGTCACACAATCACAATCACAATCAGACAATCACAAACACACAATCACGATCACACAATCACGATCACACAATCACGATCCCACAATTACGATCACACAATCACAATCACGCAGTCACACTATCACAATCACAATCACAATCACAATCACAATCACAATCACAATCACACAATCACGATCACACAATCACGATCACACAGTCACTATCACACAATCACAATCACACAATCGCAATCACACAATCAAGGTCACACTATGACGATCACACAATCACCATCATACAATCACGACCACACAATCACGATCACACAATCACGATCACACAATCACGATCACACAATCACGTTCACACAATCACAAACCCACAATCGCGATCACACGATCACGATCACACAATCACGATCCCACAATCACGATCACACAATCACGATCACACAATCACCATCACACAATCACAATCACACAATCACAATCACACAATCAAGGTCACACAATGACGATCACACAATCACCATCATACAATCACGACCAGACAATCACGATCACACAATCACGTTCACACAATCACAAACACACAGTCGCGATCACACAATCACAATCCCACAATCGCGATCACACGATCACGATCACACAATCACGATCACACAATCACGATCACACAATCCCGATCACACAATCACTATCACACAATCACTATCACACAATCACGATCACACAATCACGATCACACAATCACGCAGTCACACTATCACAATCACAATCACAATCACAATCACAATCACAATCACAATCACACAATCACACAATCACAATCACACAATCACAATCCCACAATCACAATCACACAATCAAGGTCACACAATGACGATCACACAATCACCATCATACAATCACGATCAGACAATCACAATCACACAATCAACGCCACACAATGACGATCACACAATCACCATCACACAATCTCGACCACACAATCACGATCACACAATCACGATCACACAATCACGTTCACACAATCAACGCCACACAATGACGATCACACAATCACAATCACACAATCACCATCACACAATCACAATCACACAATCAAGGTCACACAATGACGATCACACAATCACGATCACACGATCACAATCACACAATCACGATCACACAATCACAATCACACAATCACGATCACACAATCACGATCACTCAATCACAATCACACAACCACAAACACACAGTCGCGATCACACGATCACGATCACACGATCACGATCACACGATCACGATCAGACAATCACAATCACACAATCAACGCCACACAATGACGATCACACAATCACGATCACACAATCACGATCACACAATCACCATCACACAATCACCATCACACAATCACAATCACACAATCAAGGTCACACAATGACGATCACACAATCACCATCATACAATCACGACCAGACAATCACGATCACACAATCACGTTCACACAATCACAAACACACAGTCGCGATCACACAATCACAATCCCACAATCGCGATCACACGATCACGATCACACAATCACGATCACACAATCACGATCACACAATCACGATCACACAATCACTATCACACAATCACTATCACACAATCACGATCACACAATCACGATCACACAATCACGCAGTCACACTATCACAATCACAATCACAATCACAATCACAATCACAATCACAATCACACAATCACACAATCACAATCACACAATCACAATCCCACAATCACAATCACACAATCAAGGTCACGCAATGACGATCACACAATCACCATCATACAATCACGACCAGACAATCACGATCACACAATCACGTTCACACAATCACAAACACACAGTCGCGATCACACAATCACAATCCCACAATCACGATCACACAACCACGATCGCACAGTCACGATCACACGATCACGATCACACAATAACAATCACTCAATCACAATCACACAATCACGATCACACAATCACCATCACACAATCACCATCACGCAATCACCATCACACAATCACGATCACACAATCACGATCGCACAATCACAATCACACGATCACGATCACACAATGACGATCACACAGTCACGATCACACAATCACAATCTCACAATCACGATCACACAATCACCATCACACAATCACCATCACACAATCACGATCACACAATCACGATCACACAATCACGATCACACAATCACGATCACACAATCACTATCACACAATCACAATCACACAATCACAATCACACAATCACAATCACACAGTCACACAATCACAATCACAATCAGACAATCACAAACACACAATCACGATCACACAATCACGATCACACAATCACGATCCCACAATTACGATCACACAATCACAATCACGCAGTCACACTATCACAATCACAATCACAATCACAATCACAATCACAATCACAATCACACAATCACGATCACACAATCACGATCACACAGTCACTATCACACAATCACAATCACACAATCGCAATCACACAATCAAGGTCACACTATGACGATCACACAATCACCATCATACAATCACGACCACACAATCACGATCACACAATCACGATCACACAATCACGATCACACAATCACGTTCACACAATCACAAACCCACAATCGCGATCACACGATCACGATCACACAATCACGATCCCACAATCACGATCACACAATCACGATCACACAATCACCATCACACAATCACAATCACACAATCACAATCACACAATCAAGGTCACACAATGACGATCACACAATCACCATCATACAATCACGACCAGACAATCACGATCACACAATCACGTTCACACAATCACAAACACACAGTCGCGATCACACAATCACAATCCCACAATCGCGATCACACGATCACGATCACACAATCACGATCACACAATCACGATCACACAATCCCGATCACACAATCACTATCACACAATCACTATCACACAATCACGATCACACAATCACGATCACACAATCACGCAGTCACACTATCACAATCACAATCACAATCACAATCACAATCACAATCACAATCACACAATCACACAATCACAATCACACAATCACAATCCCACAATCACAATCACACAATCAAGGTCACACAATGACGATCACACAATCACCATCATACAATCACGACCAGACAATCACGATCACACAATCACGTTCACACAATCACAAACACACAGTCGCGATCACACAATCACAATCCCACAATCACGATCACACAACCACGATCGCACAGTCACGATCACACGATCACGATCACACAATAACAATCACTCAATCACAATCACACAATCACGATCACACAATCACCATCACACAATCACCATCACGCAATCACCATCACACAATCACGATCACACAATCACGATCGCACAATCACAATCACACGATCACGATCACACAATGACGATCACACAGTCACGATCACACAATCACAATCTCACAATCACGATCACACAATCACCATCACACAATCACCATCACACAATCACGATCACACAATCACGATCACACAATCACGATCACACAATCACGATCACACAATCACTATCACACAATCACAATCACACAATCACAATCACACAATCACAATCACACAGTCACACAATCACAATCACAATCAGACAATCACAAACACACAATCACGATCACACAATCACGATCACACAATCACGATCCCACAATTACGATCACACAATCACAATCACGCAGTCACACTATCACAATCACAATCACAATCACAATCACAATCACAATCACAATCACAATCACACAATCACGATCACACAATCACGATCACACAGTCACTATCACACAATCACAATCACACAATCGCAATATCACAATCGCAATCACACAATCACCATCACACAATCACGATCACACAATCACGATCACACAATCACGATCACACAATCACGATCACACAATCACGATCACACAATCACAATCACGCAATCACAATCACACAATCCCAATCACACAATCACAATCATACAATCGCAATCACACAATCACCATCACACAATCACGATCACACAATCACGATCACACAATCACGATCACACAATCACAATCACGCAATCACAATCACACAATCGCAATCACACAATCACGCTGTCACAATCCCACAATCACGATCACACAATCACGATCACACAGTCACGATCACACGATCACGATCACACAAAAACAATGACACAATCACAATCACACAATCACGAGCACACAATCACGATCACACAATCACCATCACACAATCACGATCACACAATCACGATCACACAATCACGATCACACTATCACGATCACACAATCACAGTCACACAATTACAATCACACAATCACAATCACAATCACGATCACACAGTCACGATCACACAATCAGAGTCACACAATCACAATCACACAACCACAATCACACAATCACACAGTCACAATCCCACAATCACGATCACACAATCACGACCACACAGTCACGATCACACAATCACAATCACACAATCACAATCACACAATCACAATAACACAATCAGACAATCACACAGTCACACAATCACGATCACACAATCACGATCACACAATCACGATCACACAATCACGATCACACAATCACGATCACACAGTCGCGATCACACAATCACGATGACACAATCACGATCACACAATCACAATCACACAATCACAACCACACAATCAAAATCACACAATCACAATCACACAATCAAGGTCACACAATGACGATCACACAATCACCATCACACAATCACGATCACACAATCACAATCACACAATCACGATCACACAATCACGATCACTCAATCACAATCACACAATCACAAACACACAGTCGCGATCACACGATCACGATCACACGATCACGATCAGACAATCACAATCACACAATCAACGCCACACAATGACGATCACACAATCACCATCACACAATCTCGACCACACAATCACGATCACACAATCACGATCACACAATCACGTTCACACAATCAACGCCACACAATGACGATCACACAATCACAATCACACAATCACCATCACACAATCACAATCACACAATCAAGGTCACACAATGACGATCACACAATCACGATCACACGATCACAATCACACAATCACGATCACACAATCACAATCACACAATCACGATCACACAATCACGATCACTCAATCACAATCACACAACCACAAACACACAGTCGCGATCACACGATCACGATCACACGATCACGATCACACGATCACGATCAGACAATCACAATCACACAATCAACGCCACACAATGACGATCACACAATCACCATCACACAATCTCGACCACACAATCACGATCACACAATCACGATCACACAATCACGTTCACACAATCAACGCCACACAATGACGATCACACAATCACCATCACACAATCTCGACCACACAATCACGATCACACAATCACGATGACACAATCACGATCACACAATCACAATCACACAATCACAATCACACAATCACAATCACACAATCAAAATCACACAATCACAATGTCACAATCGCAATCACACAATCACAATAACACAATCAGACAATCACACAATCACACAATCACACAATCACGATCACACAATCATGATCACACAATCACGATCACACAATTACGATCACACAGTCACGATCACACAATCACCATCACACAATCACAATCACACAATCAAGGTCACACAATGACGATCACACAATCACCATCATACAATCACGATCACACAATCACGATCACACAATCACGATCACACAATCACGATCACACAATCACGTTCACACAATCACAAACACACAGTCGCGATCACACGATCACGATCACACAATCACGATCACACAATCACGATCACACAATCATGATCACACTATCACGATCACACAATCACAGTCACACAATCACAATCACACAATCACCATCACACAATCACAATCACACAATCAAGGTCACACAATGACGATCACACAATCACGATCACACGATCACAATCACACAATCACAAACACACAGTCGCGATCACACGATCACGATAACACGATCACGATCACACGATCGCGATCACGCGATCACGATCACACGATCACGATCACACAATCACAATCACACAATCAAGGTCACACAATGACGATCACACCATCACCATCACACAATCACGACCACACAATCACGATCACACAATCACGATCACACAATCACGATCACACAATCACAAACACACAGTCGCGATCACACGATCACGATCACACAATCACGATCACACAGTCACGATCACACAATCACAATCACACAATCACGATCACACAATCACAATCACAATCACGATCACACAGTCACGATCACACCATCACGATCACACGATCACCATCACACAATCACGATCACACAATCACAACCACACAATGACGATCACACCATCACCATCACACAATCACGACCACACAATCACGATCACACAATCACGTTCACACAATCACGAACACACAGTCGCGATCACTCGATCACGATCACACAATCACGATCACACAGTCACGATCACACAATCACAATCACACAATCACAATGTCACAATCGCAATCACACAATCACAATAACACAATCAGACAATCACACAATCACACAATCACACAATCACGATCACACAATCATGATCACACAATCACGATCACACAATTACGATCACACAATCACGATCACACAATCACCATCACACAATCACAATCACACAATCAAGGTCACACAATGACGATCACACAATCACCATCATACAATCACGATCACACAATCACGATCACACAATCACGATCACACAATCACGATCACACAATCACGATCACACAATCACGTTCACACAATCACAAACACACAGTCGCGATCACACGATCACGATCACACAATCACGATCACACAGTCACGATCACACAATCACAATCACACAATCACGATCACACAATCACCATCACACAATCACGATCACACAATCACGATCACACAATCACGATCACACAATCAGGATCACACAATCACAGTCACACAATCACAATCACACAATCACAACCACAATCACGATCACACAGTCACCATCACACAATCACGATCACACAATCACGATCACACAATCACAATCACACAATCGTTATCACACAATCACGATCACACAATCACCATCCCACAATCACCATCACACAATCACAATCACACAATCACAATCACACAATCAAGGTCACACAATCACGATCACACAATCACCACCTCACAATCACCATCACACAATCACAATCACACAATCAAGGTCACACAATGACGATCACACAATCACCATCATACAATCACGACCACACAATCACGATCACACGATCACGATCACACAATCACGATCACACAATCACGTTCACACAATCACAAACCCACAATCGCGATCACACGATCACGACCACACAATCACGATCCCACAATCACGATCACACAATCACGATCACACAATCACGATCACACAGTCACTATCACACAATCACAATCACACAATCACAATATCACAATCGCAATCACACAATCACCATCACACAATCACGATCACACAATCACGATCACACAATCACGATCACACAATCACGATCACACAATCACGATCACACAATCACAATCACGCAATCACAATCACACAATCCCAATCACACAATCACAATCATACAATCGCAATCACACAATCACCATCACACAATCACGATCACACAATCACGATCACACAATCACGATCACACAATCACAATCACGCAATCACAATCACACAATCGCAATCACACAATCACGCTGTCACAATCCCACAATCACGATCACACAATCACGATCACACAGTCACGATCACACGATCACGATCACACAAAAACAATGACACAATCACAATCACACAATCACGAGCACACAATCACAATCACACAATCACCATCACACAATCACGATCACACAATCACGATCACACAATCACGATCACACTATCACGATCACACAATCACAGTCACACAATTACAATCACACAATCACAATCACAATCACGATCACACAGTCACGATCACACAATCAGAGTCACACAATCACAATCACACAACCACAATCACACAATCACACAGTCACAATCCCACAATCACGATCACACAATCACGACCACACAGTCACGATCACACAATCACAATCACACAATCACAATCACACAATCACAATAACACAATCAGACAATCACACAGTCACACAATCACGATCACACAATCACGATCACACAATCACGATCACACAATCACGATCACACAGTCGCGATCACACAATCACGATGACACAATCACGATCACACAATCACAATCACACAATCACAACCACACAATCAAAATCACACAATCACAATCACACAATCAAGGTCACACAATGACGATCACACAATCACCATCACACAATCACGATCACACAATCACAATCACACAATCACGATCACACAATCACGATCACTCAATCACAATCACACAATCACAAACACACAGTCGCGATCACACGATCACGATCACACGATCACGATCACACGATCACGATCAGACAATCACAATCACACAATCAACGCCACACAATGACGATCACACAATCACCATCACACAATCTCGACCACACAATCACGATCACACAATCACGATCACACAATCACGTTCACACAATCAACGCCACACAATGACGATCACACAATCACCATCACACAATCTCGACCACACAATCACGATCACACAATCACGATCACACAATCACGATCACACAATCACAATCACACAATCACAATCACACAATCACAATCACACAATCAAAATCACACAATCACAATGTCACAATCGCAATCACACAATCACAATAACACAATCAGACAATCACACAATCACACAATCACACAATCACGATCACACAATCATGATCACACAATTACGATCACACAATTACGATCACACAATCACGATCACACAATCACCATCACACAATCACAATCACACAATCAAGGTCACACAATGACGATCACACAATCACCATCATACAATCACGATCACACAATCACGATCACACAATCACGATCACACAATCACGATCACACAATCACGTTCCCACAATCACAAACACACAGTCGCGATCACAGGATCACGATCACACAATCACGATCACACAATCACGATCACACTATCACGATCACACAATCACAGTCACACAATCACAATCACACAATCACCATCACACAATCACAATCACACAATCAAGGTCACACAATGACGATCACACAATCACGATCACACGATCACAATCACACAATCACAAACACACAGTCGCGATCACACGATCACGATCACACGATCACGATCACACGATCGCGATCACGCGATCACGATCACACGATCACGATCACACAATCACAATCACACAATCAAGGTCACACAATGACGATCACACCATCACCATCACACAATCACGACCACACAATCACGATCACACAATCACGATCACACAATCACGATCACACAATCACAAACACACAGTCGCGATCACACGATCACGATCACACAATCACGATCACACAGTCACGATCACACAATCACAATCACAAAATCACGATCACACAAACACAATCACAATCACGATCACACAGTCACGATCACACCATCACGATCACACGATCACCATCACACAATCACGATCACACAATCACAATCACACAATGACGATCACACCATCACCATCACACAATCACGACCACACAATCACGATCACACAATCACGTTCACACAATCACGAACACACAGTCGCGATCACTCGATCACGATCACACAATCACGATCACACAATCACAATCACACAATCACAACCACACAATCAAAATCACACAATCACAATCACACAATCAAGGTCACACAATGACGATCACACAATCACCATCACACAATCACGATCACACAATCACAATCACACAATCACGATCACACAATCACGATCACTCAATCACAATCACACAACCACAAACACACAGTCGCGATCACACGATCACGATCACACGATCACGATCACACGATCACGATCACACGATCACGATCAGACAATCACAATCACACAATCAACGCCACACAATGACGATCACACAATCACCATCACACAATCTCGACCACACAATCACGATCACACAATCACGATCACACAATCACGTTCACACAATCAACGCCACACAATGACGATCACACAATCACCATCACACAATCTCGACCACACAATCACGATCACACAATCACGATCACACAATCACGATCACACAATCACAATCACACAATCACAATCACACAATCACAATCACACAATCACAATCACACAATCAAAATCACACAATCACAATGTCACAATCGCAATCACACAATCACAATAACACAATCAGACAATCACACAATCACACAATCACACAATCACGATCACACAATCATGATCACACAATCACGATCACACAATTACGATCACACAGTCACGATCACTCAATCACCATCACACAATCACAATCACACAATCAAGGTCACACAATGACGATCACACAATCACCATCATACAATCACGATCACACAATCACGATCACACAATCACGATCACACAATCACGATCACACAATCACGTTCACACAATCACAAACACACAGTCGCGATCACACGATCACGATCACACAATCACGATCACACAGTCACGATCACACAATCACAATCACACAATCACGATCACACAATCACCATCACACAATCACGATCACACAATCACGATCACACAATCACGATCACACAATCAGGATCACACAATCACAGTCACACAATCACAATCACACAATCACAACCACAATCACGATCACACAGTCACCATCACACAATCACGATCACACAATCACGATCACACAATCACAATCACACAATCGTTATCACACAATCACGATCACACAATCACCATCCCACAATCACCATCACACAATCACCATCACACAATCACAATCACACAATCACAATCACACAATCAAGGTCACACAATCACGATCACACAATCACCACCACACAATCACCATCACACAATCACAATCACACAATCAAGGTCACACAATGACGATCACACAATCACCATCATACAATCACGACCACACAATCACGATCACACAATCACGATCACACAATCACGATCACACAATCACGTTCACACAATCACAAACCCACAATCGCGATCACACGATCACGATCACACAATCACGATCCCACAATCACGATCACACAATCACGATCACACAATCACGATCACACAGTCACTATCACACAATCACAATCACACAATCACAATATCACAATCGCAATCACACAATCACCATCACACAATCACGATCACACAATCACGATCACACAATCACGATCACACAATCACGATCACACAATCACCATCACGCAATCACAATCACACAATCGCAATCACACAATCACAATCATACAATCGCAATCACACAATCACCATCACACAATCACGATCACACAATCACGATCACACAATCACGATCACACAATCACAATCACGCAATCACAATCACACAATCGCAATCACACAATCACAATCATACAACCACAAGCGCACAATCACGCAGTCACAATCCCACAATCACGATCACACAATCACAATCACACAATCACAATCACACAATCACGCTGTCACAATCCCACAATCACGATCACACAGTCACGATCACACAGTCACGATCACACGATCACGATCACACAAAAACAATGACACAATCACAATCACACAATCACGAGCACACAATCACGATCACACAATCACCATCACACAATCACGATCACACAATCACGATCACACAATCACGATCACACTATCACGATCACACAATCACAGTCACACAATCACAGTCACACAATCACAATCACACTATCACAATCACAATCACGATCACACAGTCACGATCACACAATCAGAGTCACACAATCACAATCACACAACCACAATCACACAATCACACAGTCACAATCCCACAATCACGATCACACAATCACGACCACACAGTCACGATCACACAATCACAATCACACAATCACAATCACACAATCACAATAACACAATCAGACAATCACACAGTCACACAATCACGATCACACAATCGCGATCACACAATCACGATCACACAATCACGTTCACACAGTCGCGATCACACAATCACGATGGCACAATCACGATCACACAATCACAATCACACAATCACAATCACACAATCAAAATCACACAATCACAATCACACAATCAAGGTCACACAATGACGATCACACAATCACCATCACACAATCACGATCACACAATCACAATCACACAATCACGATCACACAATCACGATCACTCAATCACAATCACACAATCACAAACACACAGTCGCGATCACACGATCACGATCACGATCACACGATCACGATCACACGATCACGATCACACGGTCACGATCACACAATCACAATCACACAATCAACGCCACACAATGACGATCACACAATCACCATCACACAATCTCGACCACACAATCACGATCACACAATCACGATCACACAATCACGTTCACACAATCAACGCCACACAATGACGATCACACAATCACCATCACACAATCTCGACCACACAATCACGATCACACAATCACGATCACACAATCACGTTCACACAATCACAAACACACAGTCCCGATCACTCGATCACGATCACACAATCACGATCACACAATCACGATCACACAATCACAATCACACAATCACAATCACACAGTCAAAATCACACAATCACAATCACACAATCAAGGTCACACAATGACGATCACACAATCACAATCACACAATCACGATCACACAATCACGATCACTCAATCACAATCACACAATCACAAACACACAGTCGCGATCACACGATCACCATCACACAATCACGATCACACAATCACAATCACACAATGACGATCACACCATCACCATCACACAATCACGACCACACAATCACGATCACACAATCACGTTCACACAATCACGAACACACAGTCGCGATCACTCGATCACGATCACACAATCACGATCACACAGTCACGATCACACAATCACAATCACACAATCACAATGTCACAATCGCAATCACACAATCACAATAACACAATCAGACAATCACACAATCACACAATCACACAATCACGATCACACAATCATGATCACACAATCACGATCACACAATCACGATCACACAATCACGATCACACAATCACCATCACACAATCACAATCACACAATCAAGGTCACACAATGACGATCACACAATCACCATCACACAATCACGATCACACAATCACGATCACACAATCACGATCACACAATCACGTTCACACAATCACAAACACACAGTCGCGATCACACGATCACGATCACACAATCACGATCACACAGTCACGATCACACAATCACAATCACACAATCACGATCACACAATCACCAGCATACAATCACGACCAGACAATCACGATCACACAATCACGTTCACACAATCACAAACACACAGTCGCGATTACACAATCACAATCCCACAATCACGATCACACAATCACGATCACACAATCACCATCACACAATCACCATCACACAATCACAATCACACAATCAAGGTCACACTATGACGATCACACAATCACCATCATACAATCACGACCACACAATCACGATCACACAATCACGATCACACAATCACGATCACACAATCACGTTCACACAATCACAAACCCACAATCGCGATCACACGATCACGATCACACAATCACGATCCCACAATCACGATCACACAATCACGATCACACAATCACCATCACACAATCACCATCACACAATCACAATCACACAATCAAGGTCACACAATGACGATCACACAATCACCATCATACAATCACGACCAGACAATCACGATCACACAATCACGTTCACACAATCACAAACACACAGTCGCGATCACACAATCACAATCCCACAACCGCGATCACACGATCACGATCACACAATCACGATCACACAATCACGATCACACAATCACGATCACACAATCACTATCACACAATCACTATCACACAATCACGATCACACAATCACGATCACACAATCACGCAGTCACACTATCACAATCACAATCACAATCACAATCACAATCACAATCACACAATCACAATCCCACAATCACAATCCCACAATCACAGTCACACAATCACAATCACACAATCACGCAATCACAATCCCACAATCACGATCACACAACCACGATCGCACAGTCACGATCACACGATCACGATCACACAATAACAATCACTCAATCACAATCACACAATCACGATCACACAATCACCATCACACATTCACCATCACGCAATCACCATCACACAATCACGATCACACAATCACGATCGCACAATCACAATCACACGATCACGATCACACAATGACGATCACACAGCCACGATCACACAATCACAATCTCACAATCACGATCACACAATCACCATCACACAATCACCATCACACAATCACGATCACACAATCACGATCACACTATCACGATCACACAATCACGATCACACAATCACGATCACACAATCACGATCACACAATCACTATCACACAATCACAATCACACAATCACAATCACACAATCACAATCACACAGTCACACAATCACAATCACAATCAGACAATCACAAACACACAATCACGATCACACAATCACGATCACACAATCACGATCCCACAATTACGATCACACAATCACAATCACGCAGTCACACTATCACAATCACAATCACAATCACAATCACAATCACAATCACAATCACAATCACAATCACAATCACACAATCACGATCACACAATCACGATCACACAGTCACTATCACACAATCACAATCACACAATCACAATATCACAATCGCAATCACACAATCACCATCACACAATCACGATCACACAATCACGATCACACAATCACGATCACACAATCACGATCACACAATCACGATCACACAATCACAATCACGCAATCACAATCACACAATCGCAATCACACAATCACAATCATACAATCGCAATCACACAATCACCATCACACAATCACGATCACACAATCACGATCACACAATCACGATCACACAATCACAATCACGCAATCACAATCACACAATCGCAATCACACAATCACGCTGTCACAATCCCACAATCACGATCACACAATCACGATCACACAGTCACGATCACACGATCACGATCACACAAAAACAATGACACAATCACAATCACACAATCACGAGCACACAATCACGATCACACAATCACCATCACACAATCACGATCACACAATCACGATCACACAATCACGATCACACTATCACGATCACACAATCACAGTCACACAATTACAATCACACAATCACAATCACAATCACGATCACACAGTCACGATCACACAATCAGAGTCACACAATCACAATCACACAACCACAATCACACAATCACACAGTCACAATCCCACAATCACGATCACACAATCACGACCACACAGTAACGATCACACAATCACAATCACACAATCACAATCACACAATCACAATAACACAATCAGACAATCACACAGTCACACAATCACGATCACACAATCACGATCACACAATCACGATCACACAATCACGATCACACAGTCGCGATCACACAATCACGATGACACAATCACGATCACACAATCACAATCACACAATCACAACCACACAATCAAAATCACACAATCACAATCACACAATCATGGTCACACAATGACGATCACACAATCACCATCACACAATCACGATCACACAATCACAATCACACAATCACGATCACACAATCACGATCACTCAATCACAATCACACAATCACAAACACACAGTCGCGATCACACGATCACGATCACACAGTCGCGATCACTCGATCACGATCACACAATCACGCTCACACAGTCACGATCACACAATCACAATCACACAATCACAATGTCACAATCGCAATCACACAATCACAATAACACAATCAGACAATCACACAATCACACAATCACACAATCACGATCACACAATCATGATCACACAATCACGATCACACAATTACGATCACACAATCACGATCACACAATCACCATCACACAATCACAATCACACAATCAAGGTCACACAATGACGATCACACAATCACCATCATACAATCACGATCACACAATCACGATCACACAATCACGATCACACAATCACGATCACACAATCACGTTCACACAATCACAAACACACAGTCGCGATCACACGATCACGATCACACAATCACGATCACACAGTCACGATCACACAATCACAATCACACAATCACGATCACACAATCACCATCACACAATCACGATCACACAATCACGATCACACAATCACGATCACACAATCAGGATCACACAATCACAGTCACACAATCACAATCACACAATCACAACCACAATCACGATCACACAGTCACCATCACACAATCACGATCACACAATCACGATCACACAATCACAATCACACAATCGTTATCACACAATCACGATCACACAATCACCATCCCACAATCACCATCACACAATCACCATCACACAATCACAATCACACAATCACAATCACACAATCAAGGTCACACAATCACCACCACACAATCACCACCACACAATCACCATCACACAATCACAATCACACAATCAAGGTCACACAATGACGATCACACAATCACCATCATACAATCACGACCACACAATCACGATCACACAATCACGATCACACAATCACGATCACACAATCACGTTCACACAATCACAAACCCACAATCGCGATCACACGATCACGATCACACAATCACGATCCCACAATCACGATCACACAATCACGATCACACAATCACCATCACACAATCACCATCACACAATCACAATCACACAATCAAGGTCACACAATGACGATCACACAATCACCATCATACAATCACGACCAGACAATCACGATCACACAATCACGTTCACACAAACACAAACACACAGTCGCGATCACACAATCACAATCCCACAATCGCGATCACACGATCACGATCACACAATCACGATCACACAATCACGATCACACAATCACGATCACACAATCACTATCACACAATCACTATCACACAATCACCATCACACAATCACGATCACACAATCAAGGTCACACAATGACGATCACACAATCACCATCACACAATCACGATCACACAATCACAATCACACAATCACGATCACACAATCACGATCACACAATCACAATCACACAATCAAGGTCACACAATGACGATCACACCATCACCATCACACAATCAGGACCACACAATCACGATCACACAATCACAAACACACAGTCGCGATCACTCGATCACGATCACACAATCACGATCACACAGTCACTATCACACAATCACAATCACACAATCACAATATCACAATCGCAATCACACAATCACCATCACACAATCACGATCACACAATCACGATCACACAATCACGATCACACAATCACGATCACACAATCACGATCACACAATCACGATCACACAATTACGATCACACAGTCACCATCACACAATCACCATCACACAATCACAATCACACAATCAAGGTCACACAATGACGATCACACAATCACCATCATACAATCACGACCAGACAATCACGATCACACAATCACGTTCACACAATCACAAACACACAGTCGCGATCACACAATCACAATCCCACAATCGCGATCACACGATCACGATCACACAATCACGATCACACAATCACGATCACACAATCACGATCACACAATCACTATCACACAATCCCTATCACACAATCACGATCACACAATCACGATCACACAATCACGCAGTCACACTATCACAATCACAATCACAATCACAATCACAATCACAATCACAATCACACAATCACAATCCCACAATCACAATCACACAATCACAGTCACACAATCACAATCACACAATCACGCAATCACAATCCCACAATCACGATCACACAACCACGATCGCACAGTCACGATCACACGATCACGATCACACAATAACAATCACTCAATCACAATCACACAATCACGATCACACAATCACCATCACACAATCAAGGTCACACAATGACGATCACACAATCACCATCATACAATCACGATCACACAATCACGATCACACAATCACGATCACACAATCACGATCACACAATCACGTTCACACAATCACAAACACACAGTCGCGATCACACGATCACGATCACACAATCACGATCACACAGTCACGATCACACAATCACAATCACACAATCACGATCACACAATCACCATCACACAATCACGATCACACAATCACGATCACACAATCACGATCACACAATCAGGATCACACAATCACAGTCACACAATCACAATCACACAATCACAACCACAATCACGATCACACAGTCACCATCACACAATCACGATCACGCAATCACGATCACACAATCACAATCACACAATCGTTATCACACAATCACGATCACACAATCACCATCCCACAATCACCATCACACAATCACCATCACACAATCACAATCACACAATCACAATCACACAATCAAGGTCACACAATCACCACCACACAATCACCATCACACAATCACAATCACACAATCAAGGTCACACAATGACGATCACACAATCACCATCATACAATCACGACCACACAATCACGATCACACAATCACGATCACACAATCACGATCACACAATCACGTTCACACAATCACAAACCCACAATCGCGATCACACGATCACGATCACACAATCACGATCCCACAATCACGATCACACAATCACGATCACACAATCACCATCACACAATCACCATCACACAATCACAATCACACAATCAAGGTCACACAATGACGATCACACAATCACCATCATACAATCACGACCAGACAATCACGATCACACAATCACGTTCACACAAACACAAACACACAGTCGCGATCACACAATCACAATCCCACAATCGCGATCACACGATCACGATCACACAATCACGATCACACAATCACGATCACACAATCACGATCACACAATCACTATCACACAATCACTATCACACAATCACCATCACACAATCACGATCACACAATCAAGGTCACACAATGACGATCACACAATCACCATCACACAATCACGATCACACAATCACAATCACACAATCACGATCACACAATCACGATCACACAATCACAATCACACAATCAAGGTCACACAATGACGATCACACCATCACCATCACACAATCAGGACCACACAATCACGATCACACAATCACAAACACACAGTCGCGATCACTCGATCACGATCACACAATCACGATCACACAGTCACTATCACACAATCACAATCACACAATCACAATATCACAATCGCAATCACACAATCACCATCACACAATCACGATCACACAATCACGATCACACAATCACGATCACACAATCACGATCACACAATCACGATCACACAATCACGATCACACAATTACGATCACACAGTCACTATCACGCAGTCACACTATCACAATCACAATCACAATCACAATCACAATCACAATCACAATCACAATCACAATCACAATCACAATCCCAATCACAATCACACAATCACAATCCCACAATCACAATCACACAATCACAGTCACACAATCACAATCACACAATCACACAGTCACAATCCCACAATGACGATCACACAATCACGATCGCACAGTCACGATCACACGATCACGATCACACAATCACAATCACACAATCACAATCACACAATCACGATCACACAGTCACCATCACACAATTACCATCACACAATCACGATCACACAATCAAGGTCACACAATGACGATCACACAATCACCATCACACAATCACGATCACACAATCACAATCACACAATCACGATCACACAATCACGATCACACAATCACAATCACACAATCAAGGTCACACAATGACGATCACACCATCACCATCACACAATCAGGACCACACAATCACGATCACACAATCACAAACACACAGTCGCGATCACTCGATCACGATCACACAATCACGATCACACAGTCACTATCACACAATCACAATCACACAATCACAATATCACAATCGCAATCACACAATCACCATCACACAATCACGATCACACAATCACGATCACACAATCACGATCACACAATCACAATCACGCAATCACAATCACACAATCGCAATCACACAATCACAATCATACAATCACAATCTCACAATCACAATCACACAATCACAATCACACAATCACAATCACACAATCACAGTCACACAATCACAATCACACAATCACACAGTCACAATCCCACAATGACGATCACACAATCACGATCGCACAGTCACGATCACACAATCACAGTCACACAATCACAATCACACAATCACAATCACAATCACGATCACACAGTCACGATCACACAATCAGAGGCACACAATCACAATCACACAACCACAATCACACAATCACACAGTCACAATCCCACAATCACGATCACAAAATCACGACCACACAGTCACGATCACACAATCACAATCACACAATCACAATCACACAATCACAATAACACAATCAGACAATCACACAGTCACACAATCACGATCACACAATCACGATCACACAATCACGATCACACAATCACGATCACACAGTCGCGATCACACAATCACGATGACACAATCACGATCACACAATCACAATCACACAATCACAATCACACAATCACAATCACACAATCACAATCACACAATCACAATCACACAATCACAATCACACAATCAAGGTCACACAATGACGATCACACAATGACCATCACACAATCACGATCACACAATCACGATCACACAATCACGATCACACAATCACGATCACACAATCACGATCACACAATCAATGTCACACAATGACGATCACACAATCACCATCACACAATCACGATCACACAATCACAATCACACAATCACGATCACACAATCACGATCACACAATCACAATCACACAATCAAGGTCACACAATGACGATCACACCATCACCATCACACAATCAGGACCACACAATCACGATCACACAATCACAAACACACAGTCGCGATCACTCGATCACGATCACACAATCACGATCACACAGTCACTATCACACAATCACAATCACACAATCACAATATCACAATCGCAATCACACAATCACCATCACACAATCACGATCACACAATCACGATCACACAATCACGATCACACAATCACGATCACACAATCACGATCACACAATCACGATCACACAATTACGATCACACAGTCACTATCACGCAGTCACACTATCACAATCACAATCACACAATCACAGTCACACAATCACAATCACAATCACGATCACACAGTCACGATCACACAATCAGAGGCACACAATCACAATCACACAACCACAATCACACAATCACACAGTCACAATCCCACAATCACGATCACAAAATCACGACCACACAGTCACGATCACACAATCACAATCACACAATCACAATCACACAATCACAATAACACAATCAGACAATCACACAGTCACACAATCACGATCACACAATCACGATCACACAATCACGATCACACAATCACGATCACACAGTCGCGATCACACAATCACGATGACACAATCACGATCACACAATCACAATCACACAATCACAATCACACAATCACAATCACACAATCACAATCACACAATCAAGGTCACACAATGACGATCACACAATCACCATCACACAATCACGATCACACAATCACGATCACACAATCACGATCACACAATCACGATCACACAATCACGATCACATAATCACGATCACACAATCACGATCACACAATCACGATCACACAATCACCATCACACAATCACGATCACACAATCACGATCACACAATCACGATCACACAATCACGATCACACAATCACGATCACACAATCACGATCACACAATCACGATCACACAATCACGATCACACAATCACGATCACACAATCACGATCACACAATCACGATCACACAATCACGATCACACAATCACGATCACACAATCACAATCACACAATCACAATCACAATCACGACCACACAGTCACGAACAAACCATCACGATCACACAATCAAGGTCACACAATGACGATCACACAATCACCATCACACAATCACGATCAGACAATCACAATCACACAATCACGATCACACAATCACGATCACACAATCACAATCACACAATCACAAACACACAGTCGCGATCACACGATCACGATCACACGATCACGATCACACAATCACAATCACACAATCAAGGTCACACAATGACGATCACACCATCACCATCACACAATCACGACCACACAATCACGATCACACAATCACGATCACACAATCACGTTCACACAATCACAAACACACAGTCGCGATCACTCGATCACGATCACACGATCACGATCACACAATCACAATCACACAATCAAGGTCACACAATGACGATCACACCATCACCATCACACAATCACGATCACACAATCACAATCACACAATGACGATCACACCATCACCATCACACAATCACGACCACACAATCACGATCACACAATCACGTTCACACAATCACGAACACACAGTCGCGATCACTCGATCACGATCACACAATCACGATCACACAGTCACGATCACACAATCACAATCACACAATCACAATGTCACAATCGCAATCACACAATCACAATAACGCAATCAGACAATCACACAATCACACAATCACACAATCACGATCACACAATCATGATCACACAATCACGATCACACAATCACGATCACACAATCACGATCACACAATCACCATCACACAATCACAATCACACAATCAAGGTCACACAATGACGATCACACAATCACCATCACACAATCACGATCACACAATCACGATCACACAATCACGATCACACAATCACGTTCACACAATCACAAACACACAGTCGCGATCACACGATCACGATCACACAATCACGATCACACAGTCACGATCACACAATCACAATCACACAATCACAATGTCACAATCGCAATCACACAATCACAATAACGCAATCAGACAATCACACAATCACACAATCACACAATCACGATCACACAATCATGATCACACAATCACGATCACACAATCACGATCACACAATCACGATCACACAATCACCATCACACAATCACAATCACACAATCAAGGTCACACAATGACGATCACACAATCACGATCACACGATCACAATCACACAATCACAAACACACAGTCGCGATCACACGATCACGATCACACGATCACGATCACACGATCGCGATCACGCGATCACGATCACACGATCACGATCACACAATCACAATCACACAATCAAGGTCACACAATGACGATCACACCATCACCATCACACAATCACGACCACACAATCACGATCACACAATCACGATCACACAATCACGATCACACAATCACAAACACACAGTCGCGATCACACGATCACGATCACACAATCACGATCACACAGTCACGATCACACAATCACAATCACACAATCACGATCACACAATCACAATCACAATCACGATCACACAGTCACGATCACACCATCACGATCAGACGATCACCATCACACAATCACGATCACACAATCACAATCACACAATGACGATCACACCATCTCCATGACACAATCACGACCACACAATCACGATCACACAATCACGATCACACAATCACGAACACACAGTCGCGATCACTCGATCACGATCACACAATCACGATCACACAGTCACGATCACACAATCACAATCACACAATCACAATGTCACAATCGCAATCACACAATCACAATAACACAATCAGACAATCACACAATCACACAATCACACAATCACGATCACACAATCATGATCACACAATCACGATCACACAATTACGATCACACAATCACGATCACACAATCACCATCACACAATCACAATCACACAATCAAGGTCACACAATGACGATCACACAATCACCATCATACAATCACGATCACACAATCACGATCACACAATCACGATCACACAATCACGTTCACACAATCACAAACACACAGTCGCGATCACACGATCACGATCACACAATCACGATCACACAGTCACGATCACACAATCACAATCACACAATCACGATCACACAATCACCATCACACAATCACGATCACACAATCACGATCACACAATCACGATCACACAATCAGGATCACACAATCACAGTCACACAATCACAATCACACAATCACAACCACAATCACGATCACACAGTCACCATCACACAATCACGATCACACAATCACGATCACACAATCACAATCACACAATCGTTATCACACAATCACGATCACACAATCACCATCCCACAATCACCATCACACAATCACCATCACACAATCACAATCACACAATCACAATCACACAATCAAGGTCACACAATGACGATCACACCATCACCATCACACAATCACGATCACACAATCACGATCGCACAATCACGATCGCACAATCACGATCACACAATCACGATCACACAATCACGATCACACAATCACGATCACACAATCACAATCACACAATCACAATCACAATCACGACCACACAGTCACGAACAAACCATCACGATCACACAATCAAGGTCACACAATGACGATCACACAATCACCATCACACAATCACGATCAGACAATCACAATCACACAATCACGATCACACAATCACGATCACACAATCACAATCACACAATCACAAACACACAGTCGCGATCACACGATCACGATCACACGATCACGATCACACAATCACAATCACACAATCAAGGTCACACAATGACGATCACACCATCACCATCACACAATCACGACCACACAATCACGATCACACAATCACGATCACACAATCACGTTCACACAATCACAAACACACAGCCGCGATCACTCGATCACGATCACACGAACACGATCACACAATCACAATCACACAATCAAGGTCACACAATGACGATCACACCATCACCATCACACAATCACGACCACACAATCACGATCACACAATCACAATCGCACAATCACAATATCACAATCGCAATCACACAATCACAATATCACAATCAGACAATCACACAATCACACAATCACACAATCACGATCACACTATCACGATCACACAATCACGATCACACAATCACGATCACACAATCACCATCACACAATCACCATCACACAATCACAATCACACAATCAAGGTCACACAATGACGATCACACAATCACCATCACACAATCACGACCACTCAATCACGATCACACAATCACGATCACACAATCACGATCACACAATCACGTTCACACAATCACAAACACAGAGTCGCGAACACACGATCACGATCACACAACCACGATCACACAGTCACGATCACACAATCACGATCACACAGTCACGATCACACAATCAGAGTCGCACAACCACAATCACACAACCACAATCACACAATCACACAGTCACAATCC
The DNA here is from genome assembly GCF_050947335.1 of Megachile rotundata. NCBI lineage: Eukaryota > Metazoa > Arthropoda > Insecta > Hymenoptera > Megachilidae > Megachile > Megachile rotundata. The sequence goes on from NC_134993.1 coordinate 3,303,128, forward strand.
CACAATCACGACCACACAGTCACGATCACACAATCACAATCATACAATCACAATCACACAATCACATTAACACAATCAGACAATCACACAGTCACACAATCGCGATCTCACAATCACGATCACACAATCACGATCACACAATCACCATCACACAATCACGATCACACAATCACGATCACACAATCACGATCACACAATCAGGATCACACAATCACAGTCACACAATCACAATCACACAATCACAACCACAATCACGATCACACAGTCACCATCACACAATCACGATCACACAATCACGATCACACAATCACAATCACACAATCGTTATCACACAATCACGATCACACAATCACCATCCCACAATCACCATCACACAATCACCATCACACAATCACAATCACACAATCACAATCACACAATCAAGGTCACACAATCACGATCACACAATCACCACCACACAATCACCATCACACAATCACAATCACACAATCAAGGTCACACAATGACGATCACACAATCACCATCATACAATCACGACCACACAATCACGATCACACAATCACGATCACACAATCACGATCACACAATCACAAACCCACAATCGCGATCACACGATCACGATCACACAATCACGATCCCACAATCACGATCACACAATCACGATCACACAATCACCATCACACAATCACCATCACACAATCACAATCACACAATCAAGGTCACACAATGACGATCACACAATCACCATCATACAATCACGACCAGACAATCACGATCACACAATCACGTTCACACAAACACAAACACACAGTCGCGATCACACAATCACAATCCCACAATCGCGATCACACGATCACGATCACACAATCACGATCACACAATCACGATCACACAATCACGATCACACAATCACTATCACACAATCACTATCACACAATCACCATCACACAATCACGATCACACAATCAAGGTCACACAATGACGATCACACAATCACCATCACACAATCACGATCACACAATCACAATCACACAATCACGATCACACAATCATGATCACACAATCACACAATCAAGGTCACACAATGACGATCACACCATCACCATCACACAATCAGGACCACACAATCACGATCACACAATCACAAACACACAGTCGCGATCACTCGATCACGATCACACAATCACGATCACACAGTCACTATCACACAATCACAATCACACAATCACAATATCACAATCGCGATCACACAATCACGATCACATAATCACGATCACACAATCACCATCACACAATCACGATCACACAATCACGATCACACAATCACGATCACACAATCACGATCACACAATCACGTTCACACAATCACAATCACACAATCAAGGTCACACAATGACGATCACACCATCACCATTACACAATCACGATCACACAATCACGATCGCACAATCACGATCGCACAATCACGATCACACAATCACGATCACACAATCACGATAACACAATCACGATCACACAATCACAATCACACAATCACAATCACAATCACGACCACACAGTCACGAACAAACCATCACGATCACACAATCAAGGTCACACAATGACGATCACACAATCACCATCACACAATCACGATCAGACAATCACAATCACACAATCACGATCACACAATCACGATCACACAATCACAATCACACAATCACAAACACACAGTCGCGATCACACGATCACGATCACACGATCACGATCACACAATCACAATCACACAATCAAGGTCACACAATGACGATCACACCATCACCATCACACAATCACGACCACACAATCACGATCACACAATCACGATCACACAATCACGTTCACACAATCACAAACACACAGCCGCGATCACTCGATCACGATCACACGAACACGATCACACAATCACAATCACACAATCAAGGTCACACAATGACGATCACACCATCACCATCACACAATCACGACCACACAATCACGATCACACAATCACAATCGCACAATCACAATATCACAATCGCAATCACACAATCACAATATCACAATCAGACAATCACACAATCACACAATCACACAATCACGATCACACTATCACGATCACACAATCACGATCACACAATCACGATCACACAATCACCATCACACAATCACCATCACAAAATCACAATCACACAATCAAGGTCACACAATGACGATCACACAATCACCATCACACAATCACGACCACTCAATCACGATCACACAATCACGATCACACAATCACGATCACACAATCACGTTCACACAATCACAAACACAGAGTCGCGAACACACGATCACGATCACACAACCACGATCACACAGTCACGATCACACAATCACGATCACACAGTCACGATCACACAATCAGAGTCGCACAACCACAATCACACAACCACAATCACACAATCACACAGTCACAATCCCACAATCACGACCACACAGTCACGATCACACAATCACAATCATACAATCACAATCACACAATCACATTAACACAATCAGACAATCACACAGTCACACAATCGCGATCTCACAATCACGATCACACAATCACGATCACACAATCACGATCACACAATCACGATCACACAATCACGATCACACAATCACGATCACACAATCACAATCACACAATCACAATCACACAATCAAGGTCACACAATGACGATCACACCATCACCATCACACAATCACGACCACACAATCACGATCACACAATCACAATCGCACAATCACAATATCACAATCGCAATCACACAATCACAATATCACAATCAGACAATCACACAATCACCATCACACAATCACGATCAGACAATCACAATCACACAATCACGATCACACAATCACGATCACACAATCACAATCACACAATCACAAACACACAGTCGCGATCACACGATCACGATCACACGATCACGATCACACAATCACAATCACACAATCAAGGTCACACAATGACGATCACACCATCACCATCACACAATCACGACCACACAATCACGATCACACAATCACGATCACACAATCACGTTCACACAATCACAAACACACAGCCGCGATCACTCGATCACGATCACACGAACACGATCACACAATCACAATCACACAATCAAGGTCACACAATGACGATCACACCATCACCATCACACAATCACGACCACACAATCACGATCACACAATCACAATCGCACAATCACAATATCACAATCGCAATCACACAATCACAATATCACAATCAGACAATCACACAATCACACAATCACACAATCACGATCACACTATCACGATCACACAATCACGATCACACAATCACGATCACACAATCACCATCACACAATCACCATCACACAATCACAATCACACAATCAAGGTCACACAATGACGATCACACAATCACCATCACACAATCACGACCACTCAATCACGATCACACAATCACGATCACACAATCACGATCACACAATCACGTTCACACAATCACAAACACAGAGTCGCGAACACACGATCACGATCACACAACCACGATCACACAGTCACGATCACACAATCACGATCACACAGTCACGATCACACAATCAGAGTCGCACAACCACAATCACACAACCACAATCACACAATCACACAGTCACAATCCCACAATCACGACCACACAGTCACGATCACACAATCACAATCATACAATCACAATCACACAATCACATTAACACAATCAGACAATCACACAGTCACACAATCGCGATCTCACAATCACGATCACACAATCACGATCACACAATCACGATCACACAATCACGATCACACAATCACGATCACACAATCACGATCACACAATCACAATCACACAATCACAATCACACAATCACAATCACACAATCAAAATCACACAATCACAATCACACAATCAATGTCACACAATGACGATCACACAATCACCATCACACAATCTCGACCACACAATTACGATCACACAATCACGATCACACAATCACGTTCACACAATCACAAACACACAGTCGCGATCACTCGATCACGATCACACAATCACGATCACACAATCACGATCACTCAATCACAATCACACAATCACAAACACACAGTCGCGATCACACGATCACGATCACACGATCACGATCACACAATCACAATCACACAATCACGATCACACAATCACGATCACACAATCACGATCACACAATCACGATCACACAAACACGATCACACGATCACAATCACACAATCACAAACACACAGTCGCGATCACACGATCACGATCACACGATCACGATCACATGATCGCGATCACACGATCACGATCACACGATCACGATCACACAATAACAATCACACAATCAAGGCACACAATGACGATCACACCATCACCATCACACAATCACGACCACACAATCACGATCACACAATCACGATCACACAATCACGTTCACACAATCACAAACACACAGTCGCGATCACTCGATCACGATCACACAATCACGATCACACAGTCACTATCACACAATCACAATCACACAATCACAATATCACAATCGCAATCACACAATCACAATAACACAATCAGACAATCACACAATCACACAATCACACAATCACGATCACACAATCATGATCACACAATCACGATCACACAATCACGATCACACAATCACGATCACACAATCACCATCACACAATCACAATCACACAATCAAGGTCACACAATGACGATCACACAATCACGATCACACGATCACAATCACACAATCACAAACACACAGTCGCGATCACACGATCACGATCACACGATCACGATCACACGATCGCGATCACACGATCACGATCACACGATCACGATCACACAATCACAATCACACAATCAAGGTCACACAATGACGATCACACCATCACCATCACACAATCACGACCACACAATCACGATCACACAATCACGATCACACAATCACGATCACACAATCACAAACACACAGTCGCGATCACACGATCACGATCACACAATCACGATCACACAGTCACGATCACACAATCACAATCACACAATCACGATCACACAATCACAATCACAATCACGATCACACAGTCACGATCACACCATCACGATCACACGATCACCATCACACAATCACGATCACACAATCACAATCACACAATGACGATCACACCATCACCATCACACAATCACGACCACACAATCACGATCACACAATCACGTTCACACAATCACGAACACACAGTCGCGATCACTCGATCACGATCACACAATCACGATCACACAGTCACGATCACACAATCACAATCACACAATCACAATGTCACAATCGCAATCACACAATCACAATAACGCAATCAGACAATCACACAATCACACAATCACACAATCACGATCACACAATCATGATCACACAATCACGATCACACAATCACGATCACACAATCACGATCACACAATCACCATCACACAATCACAATCACACAATCAAGGTCACACAATGACGATCACACAATCACCATCACACAATCACGATCACACAATCACGATCACACAATCACGATCACACAATCACGTTCACACAATCACAAACACACAGTCGCGATCACACGATCACGATCACACAATCACGATCACACAGTCACGATCACACAATCACAATCACACAATCACAATGTCACAATCGCAATCACACAATCACAATAACGCAATCAGACAATCACACAATCACACAATCACACAATCACGATCACACAATCATGATCACACAATCACGATCACACAATCACGATCACACAATCACGATCACACAATCACCATCACACAATCACAATCACACAATCAAGGTCACACAATGACGATCACACAATCACGATCACACGATCACAATCACACAATCACAAACACACAGTCGCGATCACACGATCACGATCACACGATCACGATCACACGATCGCGATCACGCGATCACGATCACACGATCACGATCACACAATCACAATCACACAATCAAGGTCACACAATGACGATCACACCATCACCATCACACAATCACGACCACACAATCACGATCACACAATCACGATCACACAATCACGATCACACAATCACAAACACACAGTCGCGATCACACGATCACGATCACACAATCACGATCACACAGTCACGATCACACAATCACAATCACACAATCACGATCACACAATCACAATCACAATCACGATCACACAGTCACGATCACACCATCACGATCAGACGATCACCATCACACAATCACGATCACACAATCACAATCACACAATGACGATCACACCATCTCCATGACACAATCACGACCACACAATCACGATCACACAATCACGTTCACACAATCACGAACACACAGTCGCGATCACTCGATCACGATCACACAATCACGATCACACAGTCACGATCACACAATCACAATCACACAATCACAATGTCACAATCGCAATCACACAATCACAATAACACAATCAGACAATCACACAATCACACAATCACACAATCACGATCACACAATCATGATCACACAATCACGATCACACAATTACGATCACACAATCACGATCACACAATCACCATCACACAATCACAATCACACAATCAAGGTCACACAATGACGATCACACAATCACCATCATACAATCACGATCACACAATCACGATCACACAATCACGATCACACAATCACGATCACACAATCACGTTCACACAATCACAAACACACAGTCGCGATCACACGATCACGATCACACAATCACGATCACACAGTCACGATCACACAATCACAATCACACAATCACGATCACACAATCACCATCACACAATCACGATCACACAATCACGATCACACAATCACGATCACACAATCAGGATCACACAATCACAGTCACACAATCACAATCACACAATCACAACCACAATCACGATCACACAGTCACCATCACACAATCACGATCACACAATCACGATCACACAATCACAATCACACAATCGTTATCACACAATCACGATCACACAATCACCATCCCACAATCACCATCACACAATCACCATCACACAATCACAATCACACAATCACAATCACACAATCAAGGTCACACAATCACGATCACACAATCACCACCACACAATCACCATCACACAATCACAATCACACAATCAAGGTCACACAATGACGATCACACAATCACCATCATACAATCACGACCACACAATCACGATCACACAATCACGATCACACAATCACGATCACACAATCACAAACCCACAATCGCGATCACACGATCACGATCACACAATCACGATCCCACAATCACGATCACACAATCACGATCACACAATCACCATCACACAATCACCATCACACAATCACAATCACACAATCAAGGTCACACAATGACGATCACACAATCACCATCATACAATCACGACCAGACAATCACGATCACACAATCACGTTCACACAAACACAAACACACAGTCGCGATCACACAATCACAATCCCACAATCGCGATCACACGATCACGATCACACAATCACGATCACACAATCACGATCACACAATCACGTTCACACAATCACAAACACAGAGTCGCGAACACACGATCACGATCACACAACCACGATCACACAGTCACGATCACACAATCACGATCACACAGTCACGATCACACAATCAGAGTCGCACAACCACAATCACACAACCACAATCACACAATCACACAGTCACAATCCCACAATCACGACCACACAGTCACGATCACACAATCACAATCATACAATCACAATCACACAATCACATTAACACAATCAGACAATCACACAGTCACACAATCGCGATCTCACAATCACGATCACACAATCACGATCACACAATCACGATCACACAATCACGATCACACAATCACGATCACACAATCACGATCACACAATCACAATCACACAATCACAATCACACAATCACAATCACACAATCAAAATCACACAATCACAATCACACAATCAATGTCACACAATGACGATCACACAATCACCATCACACAATCTCGACCACACAATTACGATCACACAATCACGATCACACAATCACGTTCACACAATCACAAACACACAGTCGCGATCACTCGATCACGATCACACAATCACGATCACACAATCACGATCACTCAATCACAATCACACAATCACAAACACACAGTCGCGATCACACGATCACGATCACACGATCACGATCACACAATCACAATCACACAATCACGATCACACAATCACGATCACACAATCACGATCACACAATCACGATCACACAAACACGATCACACGATCACAATCACACAATCACAAACACACAGTCGCGATCACACGATCACGATCACACGATCACGATCACATGATCGCGATCACACGATCACGATCACACGATCACGATCACACAATAACAATCACACAATCAAGGCACACAATGACGATCACACCATCACCATCACACAATCACGACCACACAATCACGATCACACAATCACGATCACACAATCACGTTCACACAATCACAAACACACAGTCGCGATCACTCGATCACGATCACACAATCACGATCACACAGTCACTATCACACAATCACAATCACACAATCACAATATCACAATCGCAATCACACAATCACAATAACACAATCAGACAATCACACAATCACACAATCACACAATCACGATCACACAATCACGATCACACAATCACGATCACACAATCACGATCACACAATCACGATCACACAATCACGATCACACAATCACCATCACACAATCACGACCACACAATCACGATCACACAATCACGATCACACAATCACGATCACACAATCACAATCACACAATCAAGGTCACACAATGACGATCACACAATCACCATCACACAATCACAATCACACAATCACGATCACACAATCACGATCACACAATCACGTTCACACAATCACAAACACACAGTCGCGATCACACGATCACGATCACACAATCACGATCACACAGTCACGATCACACAATCACAATCACACAATCACGATCACACAATCACCAGCATACAATCACGACCAGACAATCACGATCACACAATCACGTTCACACAATCACAAACACACAGTCGCGATCACACAATCACAATCCCACAATCACGATCACACAATCACGATCACACAATCACGATCACACAATCACGTAGTCACACTATCACAATCACAATCACAATCACAATCACAATCACAATCACAATCACACAATCACACAATCACAATCACACAATCACAATCCCACAATCACAATCACACAATCACAGTCACACAATCACAATCACACAATCACGCAATCACAATCCCACAATCACGATCACACAACCACGATCGCACAGTCACGATCACACGATCACGATCACACAATAACAATCACTCAATCACAATCACACAATCACGATCACACAATCACCATCACACAATCACCATCACGCAATCACCATCACACAATCACGATCACACAATCACGATCGCACAATCACAATCACACGATCACGATCACACAATGACGATCACACAGTCACGATCACACAATCACAATCTCACAATCACGATCACACAATCACCATCACACAATCACCATCACACAATCACGATCACACAATCACGATCACACAATCACGATCACACAATCACGATCACACAATCACTATCACACAAACACAATCACACAATCACAATCACACAATCACAATCACACAGTCACACAATCACAATCACAATCAGACAATCACAAACACACAATCACGATCACACAATCACGATCACACAATCACGATCCCACAATTACGATCACACAATCACGATCACACAGTCACTATCACACAATCACAATCACACAATCACAATATCACAATCGCAATCACACAATCACCATCACACAATCACGATCACACAATCACGATCACACAATCACGATCACACAATCACGATCACACAATCACAATCACGCAATCACAATCACACAATCCCAATCACACAATCACAATCATACAATCGCAATCACACAATCACCATCACACAATCACGATCACACAATCACGATCACACAATCACGATCACACAATCACAATCACGCAATCACAATCACACAATCGCAATCACACAATCACGCTGTCACAATCCCACAATCACGATCACACAATCACGATCACACAGTCACGATCACACGATCACGATCACACAAAAACAATGACACAATCACAATCACACAATCACGAGCACACAATCACGATCACACAATCACCATCACACAATCACGATCACACAATCACGATCACACAATCACGATCACACTATCACGATCACACAATCACAGTCACACAATTACAATCACACAATCACAATCACAATAACACAATCAGACAATCACACAGTCACACAATCACGATCACACAATCACGATCACACAATCACGATCACACAATCACGATCACACAGTCGCGATCACACAATCACGATGACACAATCACGATCACACAATCACAATCACACAATCACAACCACACAATCAAAATCACACAATCACAATCACACAATCACAACCACACAATCAAAATCACACAATCACAATCACACAATCACGATCACACAATCACAATCACACAATCACGATCACACAATCACGATCACTCAATCACAATCACACAATCACAAACACACAGTCGCGATCACACGATCACGATCACACGATCACGATCACACGATCACGATCAGACAATCACAATCACACAATCAACGCCACACAATGACGATCACACAATCACCATCACACAATCTCGACCACACAATCACGATCACACAATCACGATCACACAATCACGTTCACACAATCAACGCCACACAATGACGATCACACAATCACCATCACACAATCTCGACCACACAATCACGATCACACAATCACGATCACACAATCACGATCACACAATCACAATCACACAATCACAATCACACAATCACAATCACACAATCAAAATCACACAATCACAATGTCACAATCGCAATCACACAATCACAATAACACAATCAGACAATCACACAATCACACAATCACACAATCACGATCACACAATCATGATCACACAATCACGATCACACAATTACGATCACACAATCACGATCACACAATCACCATCACACAATCACAATCACACAATCAAGGTCACACAATGACGATCACACAATCACCATCATACAATCACGATCACACAATCACGATCACACAATCACGATCACACAATCACGATCACACAATCACGTTCCCACAATCACAAACACACAGTCGCGATCACACGATCACGATCACACAATCACGATCACACAATCACGATCACACTATCACGATCACACAATCACAGTCACACAATCACAATCACATAATCACCATCACACAATCACAATCACACAATCAAGGTCACACAATGACGATCACACAATCACGATCACACTATCACAATCACACAATCACAAACACACAGTCGCGATCACACGATCACGATCACACGATCACGATCACACGATCGCGATCACGCGATCACGATCACACGATCACGATCACACGATCACGATCACACAATCACAATCACACAATCAAGGTCACACAATGACGATCACACCATCACCATCACACAATCACGACCACACAATCACGATCACACAATCACGATCACACAATCACGATCACACAATCACAAACACACAGTCGCGATCACACGATCACGATCACACAATCACGATCACACAGTCACGATCACACAATCACAATCACACAATCACGATCACACAATCACAATCACAATCACGATCACACAGTCACGATCACACCATCACGATCACACGATCACCATCACACAATCACGATCACACAATCACAATCACACAATGACGATCACACCATCACCATCACACAATCACGACCACACAATCACGATCACACAATCACGTTCACACAATCACGAACACACAGTCGCGATCACTCGATCACGATCACACAATCACGATCACACAATCACAATCACACAATCACAACCACACAATCAAAATCACACAATCACAATCACACAATCAAGGTCACACAATGACGATCACACAATCACCATCACACAATCACGATCACACAATCACAATCACACAATCACGATCACACAATCACGATCACTCAATCACAATCACACAACCACAAACACACAGTCGCGATCACACGATCACGATCACACGATCACGATCACACGATCACGATCACACGATCACGATCAGACAATCACAATCACACAATCAACGCCACACAATGACGATCACACAATCACCATCACACAATCTCGACCACACAATCACGATCACACAATCACGATCACACAATCACGTTCACACAATCAACGCCACACAATGACGATCACACAATCACCATCACACAATCTCGACCACACAATCACGATCACACAATCACGATCACACAATCACGATCACACAATCACAATCACACAATCACAATCACACAATCACAATCACACAATCAAAATCACACAATCACAATGTCACAATCGCAATCACACAATCACAATAACACAATCAGGCAATCACACAATCACACAATCACACAATCACGATCACACAGTCATGATCACACAATCACGATCACACAATTACGATCACACAGTCACGATCACACAATCACCATCACACAATCACAATCACACAATCAAGGTCACACAATGACGATCACACAATCACCATCATACAATCACGATCACACAATCACGATCACACAATCACGATCACACAATCACGATCACACAATCACGTTCACACAATCACAAACACACAGTCGCGATCACACGATCACGATCACACAATCACGATCACACAATCACGATCACACAATCACGATCACACTATCACGATCACACAATCACAGTCACACAATCACAATCACACAATCACCATCACACAATCACAATCACACAATCAAGGTCACACAATGACGATCACACAATCACGATCACACGATCACAATCACACAATCACAAACACACAGTCGCGATCACACGATCACGATCACACGATCACGATCACACGATCGCGATCACGCGATCACGATCACACGATCACGATCACACAATCACAATCACACAATCAAGGTCACACAATGACGATCACACCATCACCATCACACCATCACGACCACACAATCACGATCACACAATCACGATCACACAATCACGATCACACAATCACAAACACACAGTCGCGATCACACGATCACGATCACACAATCACGATCACACAGTCACGATCACACAATCACAATCACACAATCACGATCACACAATCACAATCACAATCACGATCACACAGTCACGATCACACCATCACGATCACACGATCACCATCACACAATCACGATCACACAATCACAATCACACAATGACGATCACACCATCACCATCACACAATCACGACCACACAATCACGATCACACAATCACGTTCACACAATCACGAACACACAGTCGCGATCACTCGATCACGATCACACAATCACGATCACACAGTCACGATCACACAATCACAATCACACAATCACAATGTCACAATCGCAATCACACAATCACAATAACACAATCAGACAATCACACAATCACACAATCACACAATCACGATCACACAATCATGATCACACAATCACGATCACACAATTACGATCACACAATCACGATCACACAATCACCATCACACAATCACAATCACACAATCACGATCACACAATCACGATCACACAATCACGATCACACAATCACAATCACGCAATCACAATCACACAATCGCAATCACACAATCACGCTGTCACAATCCCACAATCACGATCACACAATCACGATCACACAGTCACGATCACACGATCACGATCACACAAAAACAATGACACAATCACAATCACACAATCACGAGCACACAATCACGATCACACAATCACCATCACACAATCACGATCACACAATCACGATCACACAATCACGATCACACTATCACGATCACACAATCACAGTCACACAATTACAATCACACAATCACAATCACAATAACACAATCAGACAATCACACAGTCACACAATCACGATCACACAATCACGATCACACAATCACGATCACACAATCACGATCACACAGTCGCGATCACACAATCACGATGACACAATCACGATCACACAATCACAATCACACAATCACAACCACACAATCAAAATCACACAATCACAATCACACAATCACAACCACACAATCAAAATCACACAATCACAATCACACAATCACGATCACACAATCACAATCACACAATCACGATCACACAATCACGATCACTCAATCACAATCACACAATCACAAACACACAGTCGCGATCACACGATCACGATCACACGATCACGATCACACGATCACGATCAGACAATCACAATCACACAATCAACGCCACACAATGACGATCACACAATCACCATCACACAATCTCGACCACACAATCACGATCACACAATCACGATCACACAATCACGTTCACACAATCAACGCCACACAATGACGATCACACAATCACCATCACACAATCTCGACCACACAATCACGATCACACAATCACGATCACACAATCACGATCACACAATCACAATCACACAATCACAATCACACAATCACAATCACACAATCAAAATCACACAATCACAATGTCACAATCGCAATCACACAATCACAATAACACAATCAGACAATCACACAATCACACAATCACACAATCACGATCACACAATCATGATCACACAATCACGATCACACAATTACGATCACACAATCACGATCACACAATCACCATCACACAATCACAATCACACAATCAAGGTCACACAATGACGATCACACAATCACCATCATACAATCACGATCACACAATCACGATCACACAATCACGATCACACAATCACGATCACACAATCACGTTCCCACAATCACAAACACACAGTCGCGATCACACGATCACGATCACACAATCACGATCACACAATCACGATCACACTATCACGATCACACAATCACAGTCACACAATCACAATCACATAATCACCATCGCACAATCACAATCACACAATCAAGGTCACACAATGACGATCACACAATCACGATCACACTATCACAATCACACAATCACAAACACACAGTCGCGATCACACGATCACGATCACACGATCACGATCACACGATCGCGATCACGCGATCACGATCACACGATCACGATCACACAATCACAATCACACAATCAAGGTCACACAATGACGATCACACCATCACCATCACACAATCACGACCACACAATCACGATCACACAATCACGATCACACAATCACGATCACACAATCACAAACACACAGTCGCGATCACACGATCACGATCACACAATCACGATCACACAGTCACGATCACACAATCACAATCACACAATCACGATCACACAATCACAATCACAATCACGATCACACAGTCACGATCACACCATCACGATCACACGATCACCATCACACAATCACGATCACACAATCACAATCACACAATGACGATCACACCATCACCATCACACAATCACGACCACACAATCACGATCACACAATCACGTTCACACAATCACGAACACACAGTCGCGATCACTCGATCACGATCACACAATCACGATCACACAATCACAATCACACAATCACAACCACACAATCAAAATCACACAATCACAATCACACAATCAAGGTCACACAATGACGATCACACAATCACCATCACACAATCACGATCACACAATCACAATCACACAATCACGATCACACAATCACGATCACTCAATCACAATCACACAACCACAAACACACAGTCGCGATCACACGATCACGATCACACGATCACGATCACACGATCACGATCACACGATCACGATCAGACAATCACAATCACACAATCAACGCCACACAATGACGATCACACAATCACCATCACACAATCTCGACCACACAATCACGATCACACAATCACGATCACACAATCACGTTCACACAATCAACGCCACACAATGACGATCACACAATCACCATCACACAATCTCGACCACACAATCACGATCACACAATCACGATCACACAATCACGATCACACAATCACAATCACACAATCACAATCACACAATCACAATCACACAATCAAAATCACACAATCACAATGTCACAATCGCAATCACACAATCACAATAACACAATCAGGCAATCACACAATCACACAATCACACAATCACGATCACACAGTCATGATCACACAATCACGATCACACAATTACGATCACACAGTCACGATCACACAATCACCATCACACAATCACAATCACACAATCAAGGTCACACAATGACGATCACACAATCACCATCATACAATCACGATCACACAATCACGATCACACAATCACGATCACACAATCACGATCACACAATCACGTTCACACAATCACAAACACACAGTCGCGATCACACGATCACGATCACACAATCACGATCACACAATCACGATCACACAATCACGATCACACTATCACGATCACACAATCACAGTCACACAATCACAATCACACAATCACCATCACACAATCACAATCACACAATCAAGGTCACACAATGACGATCACACAATCACGATCACACGATCACAATCACACAATCACAAACACACAGTCGCGATCACACGATCACGATCACACGATCACGATCACACGATCGCGATCACGCGATCACGATCACACGATCACGATCACACAATCACAATCACACAATCAAGGTCACACAATGACGATCACACCATCACCATCACACCATCACGACCACACAATCACGATCACACAATCACGATCACACAATCACGATCACACAATCACAAACACACAGTCGCGATCACACGATCACGATCACACAATCACGATCACACAGTCACGATCACACAATCACAATCACACAATCACGATCACACAATCACAATCACAATCACGATCACACAGTCACGATCACACCATCACGATCACACGATCACCATCACACAATCACGATCACACAATCACAATCACACAATGACGATCACACCATCACCATCACACAATCACGACCACACAATCACGATCACACAATCACGTTCACACAATCACGAACACACAGTCGCGATCACTCGATCACGATCACACAATCACGATCACACAGTCACGATCACACAATCACAATCACACAATCACAATGTCACAATCGCAATCACACAATCACAATAACACAATCAGACAATCACACAATCACACAATCACACAATCACGATCACACAATCATGATCACACAATCACGATCACACAATTACGATCACACAATCACGATCACACAATCACCATCACACAATCACAATCACACAATCAAGGTCACACAATGACGATCACACAATCACCATCATACAATCACGATCACACAATCACGATCACACAATCACGATCACACAATCACGATCACACAATCACGTTCACACAATCACAAACACACAGTCGCGATCACACGATCACGATCACACAATCACGATCACACAGTCACGATCACACAATCACAATCACACAATCACGATCACACAATCACCATCACACAATCACGATCACACAATCACGATCACACAATCACGATCACACAATCAGGATCATACAATCACAGTCACACAATCACAATCACACAATCACAACCACAATCACGATCACACAGTCACCATCACACAATCACGATCACACAATCACGATCACACAATCACAATCACACAATCGTTATCACACAATCACTATCACACAATCACCATCCCACAATCACCATCACACAATCACCATCACACAATAACAATCACACAATCACAATCACACAATCAAGGTCACACAATCACGATCACACAATCACCACCACACAATCACCATCACACAATCACAATCACACAATCAAGGTCACACAATGACGATCACACAATCACCATCATACAATCACGACCACACAATCACGATCACACAATCACGATCACACAATCACGATCACACAATCACGTTCACACAATCACAAACCCACAATCGCGATCACACGATCACGATCACACAATCACGATCCCACAATCACGATCACACAATCACGATCACACAATCACGATCACACAGTCACTATCACACAATCACAATCACACAATCACAATATCACAATCGCAATCACACAATCACCATCACACAATCACGATCACACAATCACGATCACACAATCACGATCACACAATCACGATCACACAATCACCATCACGCAATCACAATCACACAATCGCAATCACACAATCACAATCATACAATCGCAATCACACAATCACCATCACACAATCACGATCACACAATCACGATCACACAATCACGATCACACAATCACAATCACGCAATCACAATCACACAATCGCAATCACACAATCACAATCATACAACCACAAGCGCACAATCACGCAGTCACAATCCCACAATCACGATCACACAATCACAATCACACAATCACAATCACACAATCACGCTGTCACAATCCCACAATCACGATCACACAGTCACGATCACACAGTCACGATCACACGATCACGATCACACAAAAACAATGACACAATCACAATCACACAATCACGAGCACACAATCACGATCACACAATCACCATCACACAATCACGATCACACAATCACGATCACACAATCACGATCACACTATCACGATCACACAATCACAGTCACACAATCACAGTCACACAATCACAATCACGCTATCAGAATCACAATCACGATCACACAGTCACGATCACACAATCAGAGTCACACAATCACAATCACACAACCACAATCACACAATCACACAGTCACAATCCCACAATCACGATCACACAATCACGACCACACAGTCACGATCACACAATCACAATCACACAATCACAATCACACAATCACAATAACACAATCAGACAATCACACAGTCACACAATCACGATCACACAATCGCGATCACACAATCAC
This sequence comes from Megachile rotundata, assembly GCF_050947335.1. Taxonomy (NCBI): domain Eukaryota; kingdom Metazoa; phylum Arthropoda; class Insecta; order Hymenoptera; family Megachilidae; genus Megachile; species Megachile rotundata. The sequence continues at coordinate 3,322,373 of NC_134993.1, forward strand.
GATCACACAATCACGTTCACACAGTCGCGATCACACAATCACGATGGCACAATCACGATCACACAATCACAATCACACAATCACAATCACACAATCAAAATCACACAATCACAATCACACAATCAAGGTCACACAATGACGATCACACAATCACCATCACACAATCACGATCACACAATCACAATCACACAATCACGATCACACAATCACGATCACTCAATCACAATCACACAATCACAAACACACAGTCGCGATCACACGATCACGATCACACGATCACGATCACACGATCACGATCACACGGTCACGATCACACAATCACAATCACACAATCAACGCCACACAATGACGATCACACAATCACCATCACACAATCTCGACCACACAATCACGATCACACAATCACGATCACACAATCACGTTCACACAATCAACGCCACACAATGACGATCACACAATCACCATCACACAATCTCGACCACACAACCACGATCACACAATCACGATCACACAATCACGTTCACACAATCACAAACACACAGTCCCGATCACTCGATCACGATCACACAATCACGATCACACAATCACGATCACACAATCACAATCACACAATCACAATCGCACAGTCAAAATCACACAATCACAATCACACAATCAAGGTCACACAATGACGATCACACAATCACAATCACACAATCAAAATCACACAATCACAATGTCACAATCGCAATCACACAATCACAATAACACAATCAGACAATCACACAATCACACAATCACACAATCACGATCACACAATCATGATCACACAATCACGATCACACAATTACGATCACACAATCACGATCACACAATCACCATCACACAATCACAATCACACAATCAAGGTCACACAATGACGATCACACAATCACCATCATACAATCACGATCACACAATCACGATCACACAATCACGATCACACAATCACGATCACACAATCACGTTCCCACAATCACAAACACACAGTCGCGATCACACGATCACGATCACACAATCACGATCACACAATCACGATCACACTATCACGATCACACAATCACAGTCACACAATCACAATCACATAATCACCATCACACAATCACAATCACACAATCAAGGTCACACAATGACGATCACACAATCACGATCACACTATCACAATCACACAATCACAAACACACAGTCGCGATCACACGATCACGATCACACGATCACGATCACACGATCGCGATCACGCGATCACGATCACACGATCACGATCACACGATCACGATCACACAATCACAATCACACAATCAAGGTCACACAATGACGATCACACCATCACCATCACACAATCACGACCACACAATCACGATCACACAATCACGATCACACAATCACGATCACACAATCACAAACACACAGTCGCGATCACACGATCACGATCACACAATCACGATCACACAGTCACGATCACACAATCACAATCACACAATCACGATCACACAATCACAATCACAATCACGATCACACAGTCACGATCACACCATCACGATCACACGATCACCATCACACAATCACGATCACACAATCACAATCACACAATGACGATCACACCATCACCATCACACAATCACGACCACACAATCACGATCACACAATCACGTTCACACAATCACGAACACACAGTCGCGATCACTCGATCACGATCACACAATCACGATCACACAATCACAATCACACAATCACAACCACACAATCAAAATCACACAATCACAATCACACAATCAAGGTCACACAATGACGATCACACAATCACCATCACACAATCACGATCACACAATCACAATCACACAATCACGATCACACAATCACGATCACTCAATCACAATCACACAACCACAAACACACAGTCGCGATCACACGATCACGATCACACGATCACGATCACACGATCACGATCAGACAATCACAATCACACAATCAACGCCACACAATGACGATCACACAATCACCATCACACAATCTCGACCACACAATCACGATCACACAATCACGATCACACAATCACGTTCACACAATCAACGCCACACAATGACGATCACACAATCACCATCACACAATCTCGACCACACAATCACGATCACACAATCACGATCACACAATCACGATCACACAATCACAATCACACAATCACAATCACACAATCACAATCACACAATCAAAATCACACAATCACAATGTCACAATCGCAATCACACAATCACAATAACACAATCAGGCAATCACACAATCACACAATCACACAATCACGATCACACAGTCATGATCACACAATCACGATCACACAATTACGATCACACAGTCACGATCACACAATCACCATCACACAATCACAATCACACAATCAAGGTCACACAATGACGATCACACAATCACCATCATACAATCACGATCACACAATCACGATCACACAATCACGATCACACAATCACGATCACACAATCACGTTCACACAATCACAAACACACAGTCGCGATCACACGATCACGATCACACAATCACGATCACACAATCACGATCACACAATCACGATCACACTATCACGATCACACAATCACAGTCACACAATCACAATCACACAATCACCATCACACAATCACAATCACACAATCAAGGTCACACAATGACGATCACACAATCACGATCACACGATCACAATCACACAATCACAAACACACAGTCGCGATCACACGATCACGATCACACGATCACGATCACACGATCGCGATCACGCGATCACGATCACACGATCACGATCACACAATCACAATCACACAATCAAGGTCACACAATGACGATCACACCATCACCATCACACCATCACGACCACACAATCACGATCACACAATCACGATCACACAATCACGATCACACAATCACAAACACACAGTCGCGATCACACGATCACGATCACACAATCACGATCACACAGTCACGATCACACAATCACAATCACACAATCACGATCACACAATCACAATCACAATCACGATCACACAGTCACGATCACACCATCACGATCACACGATCACCATCACACAATCACGATCACACAATCACAATCACACAATGACGATCACACCATCACCATCACACAATCACGACCACACAATCACGATCACACAATCACGTTCACACAATCACGAACACACAGTCGCGATCACTCGATCACGATCACACAATCACGATCACACAGTCACGATCACACAATCACAATCACACAATCACAATGTCACAATCGCAATCACACAATCACAATAACACAATCAGACAATCACACAATCACACAATCACACAATCACGATCACACAATCATGATCACACAATCACGATCACACAATTACGATCACACAATCACGATCACACAATCACCATCACACAATCACAATCACACAATCAAGGTCACACAATGACGATCACACAATCACCATCATACAATCACGATCACACAATCACGATCACACAATCACGATCACACAATCACGATCACACAATCACGTTCACACAATCACAAACACACAGTCGCGATCACACGATCACGATCACACAATCACGATCACACAGTCACGATCACACAATCACAATCACACAATCACGATCACACAATCACCATCACACAATCACGATCACACAATCACGATCACACAATCACGATCACACAATCAGGATCATACAATCACAGTCACACAATCACAATCACACAATCACAACCACAATCACGATCACACAGTCACCATCACACAATCACGATCACACAATCACGATCACACAATCACAATCACACAATCGTTATCACACAATCACTATCACACAATCACCATCCCACAATCACCATCACACAATCACCATCACACAATAACAATCACACAATCACAATCACACAATCAAGGTCACACAATCACGATCACACAATCACCACCACACAATCACCATCACACAATCACAATCACACAATCAAGGTCACACAATGACGATCACACAATCACCATCATACAATCACGACCACACAATCACGATCACACAATCACGATCACACAATCACGATCACACAATCACGTTCACACAATCACAAACCCACAATCGCGATCACACGATCACGATCACACAATCACGATCCCACAATCACGATCACACAATCACGATCACACAATCACGATCACACAGTCACTATCACACAATCACAATCACACAATCACAATATCACAATCGCAATCACACAATCACCATCACACAATCACGATCACACAATCACGATCACACAATCACGATCACACAATCACGATCACACAATCACCATCACGCAATCACAATCACACAATCGCAATCACACAATCACAATCATACAATCGCAATCACACAATCACCATCACACAATCACGATCACACAATCACGATCACACAATCACGATCACACAATCACAATCACGCAATCACAATCACACAATCGCAATCACACAATCACAATCATACAACCACAAGCGCACAATCACGCAGTCACAATCCCACAATCACGATCACACAATCACAATCACACAATCACAATCACACAATCACGCTGTCACAATCCCACAATCACGATCACACAGTCACGATCACACAGTCACGATCACACGATCACGATCACACAAAAACAATGACACAATCACAATCACACAATCACGAGCACACAATCACGATCACACAATCACCATCACACAATCACGATCACACAATCACGATCACACAATCACGATCACACTATCACGATCACACAATCACAGTCACACAATCACAGTCACACAATCACAATCACGCTATCAGAATCACAATCACGATCACACAGTCACGATCACACAATCAGAGTCACACAATCACAATCACACAACCACAATCACACAATCACACAGTCACAATCCCACAATCACGATCACACAATCACGACCACACAGTCACGATCACACAATCACAATCACACAATCACAATCACACAATCACAATAACACAATCAGACAATCACACAGTCACACAATCACGATCACACAATCGCGATCACACAATCACGATCACACAATCACGTTCACACAGTCGCGATCACACAATCACGATGGCACAATCACGATCACACAATCACAATCACACAATCACAATCACACAATCAAAATCACACAATCACAATCACACAATCAAGGTCACACAATGACGATCACACAATCACCATCACACAATCACGATCACACAATCACAATCACACAATCACGATCACACAATCACGATCACTCAATCACAATCACACAATCACAAACACACAGTCGCGATCACACGATCACGATCACACGATCACGATCACACGATCACGATCACACGGTCACGATCACACAATCACAATCACACAATCAACGCCACACAATGACGATCACACAATCACCATCACACAATCTCGACCACACAATCACGATCACACAATCACGATCACACAATCACGTTCACACAATCAACGCCACACAATGACGATCACACAATCACCATCACACAATCTCGACCACACAACCACGATCACACAATCACGATCACACAATCACGTTCACACAATCACAAACACACAGTCCCGATCACTCGATCACGATCACACAATCACGATCACACAATCACGATCACACAATCACAATCACACAATCACAATCGCACAGTCAAAATCACACAATCACAATCACACAATCAAGGTCACACAATGACGATCACACAATCACAATCACACAATCACGATCACACAATCACGATCACTCAATCACAATCACACAATCACAAACACACAGTCGCGATCACACGATCACCATCACACAATCACGATCACACAATCACAATCACACAATGACGATCACACCATCACCATCACACAATCACGACCACACAATCACGATCACACAATCACGTTCACACAATCACGAACACACAGTCGCGATCACTCGATCACGATCACGCAATCACGATCACACAGTCACGATCACACAATCACAATCACACAATCACAATGTCACAATCGCAATCACACAATCACAATAACACAATCAGACAATCACACAATCACACAATCACACAATCACGATCACACAATCATGATCACACAATCACGATCACACAATCACGATCACACAATCACGATCACACAATCACCATCACACAATCACAATCACACAATCAAGGTCACACAATGACGATCACACAATCACCATCACACAATCACGATCACACAATCACGATCACACAATCACGATCACACAATCACGTTCACACAATCACAAACACACAGTCGCGATTACACGATCACGATCACACAATCACGATCACACAGTCACGATCACACAATCACAATCACACAATCACGATCACACAATCACCAGCATACAATCACGACCAGACAATCACGATCACACAATCACGTTCACACAATCACAAACACACAGTCGCGATCACACAATCACAATCCCACAATCACGATCACACAATCACGATCACACAATCACCATCACACAATCACCATCACACAATCACAATCACACAATCAAGGTCACACTATGACGATCACACAATCACCATCATACAATCACGACCACACAATCACGATCACACAATCACTATCACACAATCACGATCACACAATCACGTTCACACAATCACAAACCCACAATCGCGATCACACGATCACGATCACACAATCACGATCCCACAATCACGATCACACAATCACGATCACACAATCACCATCACACAATCACCATCACACAATCACAATCACACAATCAAGGTCACACAATGACGATCACACAATCACCATCATACAATCACGACCAGACAATCACGATCACACAATCACGTTCACACAATCACAAACACACAGTCGCGATAACACAATCACAATCCCACAATCGCGATGACACGATCACGATCACACAATCACGATCACACAATCACGATCACACAATCACGATCACACAATCACTATCACACAATCACTATCACACAATCACGATCACACAATCACGATCACACAATCACGCAGTCACACTATCACAATCACAATCACAATCACAATCACAATCACAATCACACAATCACAATCCCACAATCACAATCACACAATCACAGTCACACAATCACAATCACACAATCACGCAATCACAATCCCACAATCACGATCACACAACCACGATCGCACAGTCACGATCACACGATCACGATCACACAATAACAATCACTCAATCACAATCACACAATCACGATCACACAATCACCATCACACAATCACCATCACGCAATCACCATCACACAATCACGATCACACAATCACGATCGCACAATCACAATCACACAATCACAATCACACAATCAAAATCACACAATCACAATGTCACAATCGCAATCACACAATCACAATAACACAATCAGGCAATCACACAATCACACAATCACACAATCACGATCACACAGTCATGATCACACAATCACGATCACACAATTACGATCACACAGTCACGATCACACAATCACCATCACACAATCACAATCACACAATCAAGGTCACACAATGACGATCACACAATCACCATCATACAATCACGATCACACAATCACGATCACACAATCACGATCACACAATCACGATCACACAATCACGTTCACACAATCACAAACACACAGTCGCGATCACACGATCACGATCACACAATCACGATCACACAATCACGATCACACAATCACGATCACACTATCACGATCACACAATCACAGTCACACAATCACAATCACACAATCACCATCACACAATCACAATCACACAATCAAGGTCACACAATGACGATCACACAATCACGATCACACGATCACAATCACACAATCACAAACACACAGTCGCGATCACACGATCACGATCACACGATCACGATCACACGATCGCGATCACGCGATCACGATCACACGATCACGATCACACAATCACAATCACACAATCAAGGTCACACAATGACGATCACACCATCACCATCACACCATCACGACCACACAATCACGATCACACAATCACGATCACACAATCACGATCACACAATCACAAACACACAGTCGCGATAACACGATCACGATCACACAATCACGATCACACAGTCACGATCACACAATCACAATCACACAATCACGATCACGCAATCACAATCACAATCACGATCACACAGTCACGATCACACCATCACGATCACACGATCACCATCACACAATCACGATCACACAATCACAATCACACAATGACGATCACACCATCACCATCACACAATCACGACCACACAATCACGATCACACAATCACGTTCACACAATCACGAACACACAGTCGCGATCACTCGATCACGATCACACAATCACGATCACACAGTCACGATCACACAATCACAATCACACAATCACAATGTCACAATCGCAATCACACAATCACAATAACACAATCAGACAATCACACAATCACACAATCACACAATCACGATCACACAATCATGATCACACAATCACGATCACACAATTACGATCACACAATCACGATCACACAATCACCATCACACAATCACAATCACACAATCAAGGTCACACAATGACGATCACACAATCACCATCATACAATCACGATCACACAATCACGATCACACAATCACGATCACACAATCACGATCACACAATCACGTTCACACAATCACAAACACACAGTCGCGATCACACGATCACGATCACACAATCACGATCACACAGTCACGATCACACAATCACAATCACACAATCACGATCACACAATCACCATCACACAATCACGATCACACAATCACGATCACACAATCACGATCACACAATCAGGATCACACAATCACAGTCACACAATCACAATCACACAATCACAACCACAATCACGATCACACAGTCACCATCACACAATCACGATCACACAATCACGATCACACAATCACAATCACACAATCGTTATCACACAATCACGATCACACAATCACCATCCCACAATCACCATCACACAATCACCATCACACAATAACAATCACACAATCACAATCACACAATCAAGGTCACACAATCACGATCACACAATCACCGCCACACAATCACCATCACACAATCACAATCACACAATCAAGGTCACACAATGACGATCACACAATCACCATCATACAATCACGACCACACAATCACGATCACACAATCACGATCACACAGTCACTATCACACAATCACAATCACACAATCACAATATCACAATCGCAATCACACAATCACCATCACACAATCACGATCACACAATCACGATCACACAATCACGATCACACAATCACGATCACACAATCACCATCACGCAATCACAATCACACAATCGCAATCACACAATCACAATCATACAATCGCAATCACACAATCACCATCACACAATCACGATCACACAATCACGATCACACAATCACGATCACACAATCACAATCACGCAATCACAATCACACAATCGCAATCACACAATCACAATCATACAACCACAAGCGCACAATCACGCAGTCACAATCCCACAATCACGATCACACAATCACAATCACACAATCACAATCACACAATCACGCTGTCACAATCCCACAATCACGATCACACAGTCACGATCACACAGTCACGATCACACGATCACGATCACACAAAAACAATGACACAATCACAATCACACAATCACGAGCACACAATCACGATCACACAATCACCATCACACAATCACGATCACACAATCACGATCACACAATCACGATCACACTATCACGATCACACAATCACAGTCACACAATCACAGTCACACAATCACAATCACGCTATCAGAATCACAATCACGATCACACAGTCACGATCACACAATCAGAGTCACACAATCACAATCACACAACCACAATCACACAATCACACAGTCACAATCCCACAATCACGATCACACAATCACGACCACACAGTCACGATCACACAATCACAATCACACAATCACAATCACACAATCACAATAACACAATCAGACAATCACACAGTCACACAATCACGATCACACAATCGCGATCACACAATCACGATCACACAATCACGTTCACACAGTCGCGATCACACAATCACGATGGCACAATCACGATCACACAATCACAATCACACAATCACAATCACACAATCAAAATCACACAATCACAATCACACAATCAAGGTCACACAATGACGATCACACAATCACCATCACACAATCACGATCACACAATCACAATCACACAATCACGATCACACAATCACGATCACTCAATCACAATCACACAATCACAAACACACAGTCGCGATCACACGATCACGATCACACGATCACGATCACACGATCACGATCACACGGTCACGATCACACAATCACAATCACACAATCAACGCCACACAATGACGATCACACAATCACCATCACACAATCTCGACCACACAATCACGATCACACAATCACGATCACACAATCACGTTCACACAATCAACGCCACACAATGACGATCACACAATCACCATCACACAATCTCGACCACACAACCACGATCACACAATCACGATCACACAATCACGTTCACACAATCACAAACACACAGTCCCGATCACTCGATCACGATCACACAATCACGATCACACAATCACGATCACACAATCACAATCACACAATCACAATCGCACAGTCAAAATCACACAATCACAATCACACAATCAAGGTCACACAATGACGATCACACAATCACAATCACACAATCACGATCACACAATCACGATCACTCAATCACAATCACACAATCACAAACACACAGTCGCGATCACACGATCACCATCACACAATCACGATCACACAATCACAATCACACAATGACGATCACACCATCACCATCACACAATCACGACCACACAATCACGATCACACAATCACGTTCACACAATCACGAACACACAGTCGCGATCACTCGATCACGATCACACAATCACGATCACACAGTCACGATCACACAATCACAATCACACAATCACAATGTCACAATCGCAATCACACAATCACAATAACACAATCAGACAATCACACAATCACACAATCACACAATCACGATCACACAATCATGATCACACAATCACGATCACACAATCACGATCACACAATCACGATCACACAATCACCATCACACAATCACAATCACACAATCAAGGTCACACAATGACGATCACACAATCACCATCACACAATCACGATCACACAATCACGATCACACAATCACGATCACACAATCACGTTCACACAATCACAAACACACAGTCGCGATTACACGATCACGATCACACAATCACGATCACACAGTCACGATCACACAATCACAATCACACAATCACGATCACACAATCACCAGCATACAATCACGACCAGACAATCACGATCACACAATCACGTTCACACAATCACAAACACACAGTCGCGATCACACAATCACAATCCCACAATCACGATCACACAATCACGATCACACAATCACCATCACACAATCACCATCACACAATCACAATCACACAATCAAGGTCACACTATGACGATCACACAATCACCATCATACAATCACGACCACACAATCACGATCACACAATCACTATCACACAATCACGATCACACAATCACGTTCACACAATCACAAACCCACAATCGCGATCACACGATCACGATCACACAATCACGATCCCACAATCACGATCACACAATCACGATCACACAATCACCATCACACAATCACCATCACACAATCACAATCACACAATCAAGGTCACACAATGACGATCACACAATCACCATCATACAATCACGACCAGACAATCACGATCACACAATCACGTTCACACAATCACAAACACACAGTCGCGATCACACAATCACAATCCCACAATCGCGATCACACGATCACGATCACACAATCACGATCACACAATCACGATCACACAATCACGATCACACAATCACTATCACACAATCACTATCACACAATCACGATCACACAATCACGATCACACAATCACGCAGTCACACTATCACAATCACAATCACAATCACAATCACAATCACAATCACAATCACACAATCACAATCCCACAATCACAATCACACAATCACAGTCACACAATCACAATCACACAATCACGCAATCACAATCCCACAATCACGATCACACAACCACGATCGCACAGTCACGATCACACGATCACGATCACACAATAACAATCACTCAATCACAATCACACAATCACGATCACACAATCACCATCACACAATCACCATCACGCAATCACCATCACACAATCACGATCACACAATCACGATCGCACAATCACAATCACACGATCGCGATCACACAATGACGATCACACAGCCACGATCACACAATCACAATCTCACAATCACGATCACACAATCACCATCACACAATCACCATCACACAATCACGATCACACAATCACGATCACACTATCACGATCACACAATCACGATCACACAATCACGATCACACAATCACGATCACACAATCACTATCACACAATCACAATCACACAATCACAATCACACAATCACAATCACACAGTCACACAATCACAATCACAATCAGACAATCACAAACACACAATCGCGATCACACAATCACGATCACACAATCACGATCACACAATCACAATCACGCAATCACAATCACACAATCGCAATCACACAATCACAATCATACAATCGCAATCACACAATCACCATCACACAATCACGATCACACAATCACGATCACACAATCACGATCACACAATCACAATCACGCAATCACAATCACACAATCGCAATCACACAATCACGCTGTCACAATCCCACAATCACGATCACACAATCACGATCACACAGTCACGATCACACGATCACGATCACACAAAAACAATGACACAATCACAATCACACAATCACGAGCACACAATCACGATCACACAATCACCATCACACAATCACGATCACACAATCACGATCACACAATCACGATCACACTATCACGATCACACAATCACAGTCACACAATTACAATCACACAATCACAATCACAATCACGATCACACAGTCACGATCACACAATCAGAGTCACACAATCACAATCACACAACCACAATCACACAATCACACAGTCACAATCCCACAATCACGATCACACAATCACGACCACACAGTCACGATCACACAATCACAATCACACAATCACAATCACACAATCACAATAACACAATCAGACAATCACACAGTCACACAATCACGATCACACAATCACGATCACACAATCACGATCACACAATCACGATCACACAGTCGCGATCACACAATCACGATGACACAATCACGATCACACAATCACAATCACACAATCACAACCACACAATCAAAATCACACAATCACAATCACACAATCAAGGTCACACAATGACGATCACACAATCACCATCACACAATCACGATCACACAATCACAATCACACAATCACGATCACACAATCACGATCACTCAATCACAATCACACAATCACAAACACACAGTCGCGATCACACGATCACGATCACACAGTCGCGATCACTCGATCACGATCACACAATCACGATCACACAGTCACGATCACACAATCACAATCACACAATCACAATGTCACAATCGCAATCACACAATCACAATAACACAATCAGACAATCACACAATCACACAATCACACAATCACGATCACACAATCATGATCACACAATCACGATCACACAATTACGATCACACAATCACGATCACACAATCACCATCACACAATCACAATCACACAATCAAGGTCACACAATGACGATCACACAATCACCATCATACAATCACGATCACACAATCACGATCACACAATCACGATCACACAATCACGATCACACAATCACGTTCACACAATCACAAACACACAGTCGCGATCACACGATCACGATCACACAATCACGATCACACAGTCACGATCACACAATCACAATCACACAATCACGATCACACAATCACCATCACACAATCACGATCACACAATCACGATCACACAATCACGATCACACAATCAGGATCACACAATCACAGTCACACAATCACAATCACACAATCACAACCACAATCACGATCACACAGTCACCGTCACACAATCACGATCACACAATCACGATCACACAATCACAATCACACAATCGTTATCACACAATCACGATCACACAATCACCATCCCACAATCACCATCACACAATCACCATCACACAATCACAATCACACAATCACAATCACACAATCAAGGTCACACAATCACCACCACACAATCACCATCACACAATCACAATCACACAATCAAGGTCACACAATGACGATCACACAATCACCATCATACAATCACGACCACACAATCACGATCACACAATCACGATCACACAATCACGATCACACAATCACGTTCACACAATCACAAACCCACAATCGCGATCACACGATCACGATCACACAATCACGATCCCACAATCACGATCACACAATCACGATCGCACAATCACCATCACACAATCACCATCACACAATCACAATCACACAATCAAGGTCACACAATGACGATCACACAATCACCATCATACAATCACGACCAGACAATCACGATCACACAATCACGGTCACACAAACACAAACACACAGTCGCGAGCACACAATCACAATCCCACAATCGCGATCACACGATCACGATCACACAATCACGATCACACAATCACGATCACACAATCACGATCACACAATCACTATCACACAATCACTATCACACAATCACCATCACACAATCACGATCACACAATCAAGGTCACACAATGACGATCACACCATCACCATCACACAATCAGGACCACACAATCACGATCACACAATCACAAACACACAGTCGCGATCACTCGATCACGATCACACAATCACGATCACACAGTCACTATCACACAATCACAATCACACAATCACAATATCACAATCGCAATCACACAATCACCATCACACAATCACGATCACACAATCACGATCACACAATCACGATCACACAATCACGATCACACAATCACGATCACACAATCACGATCACACAATCACGATCACACAATCACGATCACACAATCACGATCACACAATCACAATCACACAATCACAATCACACAATCACAATCACACAATGACGATCACACCATCACCATCACACAATGACGACCACACAATCACGATCACACAATCACGTTCACACAATCACGAACACACAGTCGCGATCACTCGATCACGATCACACAACCACGATCACACAATCACAATCACACAATCACAACCACACAATCAAAATCACACAATCACAATCACACAATCAAGGTCACACAATGACGATCACACAATCACCATCACACAATCACGATCACACAATCACAATCACACAATCACGATCACACAATCACGATCACTCAATCACAATCACACAATCACAAACACACAGTCGCGATCACACGATCACGATCACACGATCACGATCACACGATCACGATCACACGATCACGATCACACGATCACGATCACACGATCACGATCAGACAATCACAATCACACAATCAACGCCACACAATGACGATCACACAATCACCATCACACAATCTCGACCACACAATCACGATCACACAATCACGATCACACAATCACGTTCACACAATCAACGCCACACAATGACGATCACACAATCACCATCACACAATCTCGACCACACAATCACGATCACACAATCACGATCACACAATCACGATCACACAATCACAATCACACAATCACAATCACACAATCACAATCACACAATCAAAATCACACAATCACAATGTCACAATCGCAATCACACAATCACAATAACACAATCAGACAATCACACAATCACACAATCACACAATCACGATCAAACAATCATGATCACACAATCACGATCACACAATTACGATCACACAGTCACGATCACACAATCACCATCACACAATCACAATCACACAATCAAGGTCACACAATGACGATCACACAATCACCATCATACAATCACGATCACACAATCACGATCACACAATCACGATCACACAATCACGATCACACAATCACGTTCACACAATCACAAACACACAGTCGCGATCACACGATCACGATCACACAATCACGATCACACTATCACGATCACACAATCACAGTCACACAATCACAATCACACAATCACCATCACACAATCACAATCACACAATCAAGGTCACACAATGACGATCACACAATCACGATCACACGATCACAATCACACAATCACAAACACACAGTCGCGATCACACGATCACGATCACACGATCACGATCACACGATCGCGATCACGCGATCACGATCACACGATCACGATCACACAATCACAATCACACAATCAAGGTCACACAATGACGATCACACCATCACCATCACACAATCACGACCACACAATCACGATCACACAATCACGATCACACAATCACGATCACACAATCACAAACACACAGTCGCGATCACACGATCACGATCACACAATCACGATCACACAGTCACGATCACACAATCACAATCACACAATCACGATCACACAATCACAATCACAATCACGATCACACAGTCACGATCACACCATCACGATCACACGATCACCATCACACAATCACGATCACACAATCACAATCACACAATGACGATCACACCATCACCATGACACAATCACGACCACACAATCACGATCACACAATCACGTTCACACAATCACGAACACACAGTCGCGATCACTCGATCACGATCACACAATCACGATCACACAGTCACGATCACACAATCACAATCACACAATCACAATGTCACAATCGCAATCACACAATCACAATAACACAATCAGACAATCACACAATCACACAATCACACAATCACGATCACACAATCATGATCACACAATCACGATCACACAATTACGATCACACAATCACGATCACACAATCACAATCACACAATCAAGGTCACACAATGACGATCACACAATCACCATCATACAATCACGATCACACAATCACAATGTCACAATCGCAATCACACAATCACAATAACACAATCAGACAATCACACAATCACACAATCACACAATCACGATCACACAATCATGATCACACAATCACGATCACACAATCACGATCACACAATCACGATCACACAATCACCATCACACAATCACAATCACACAATCAAGGTCACACAATGACGATCACACAATCACCATCACACAATCACGATCACACAATCACGATCACACAATCACGATCACACAATCACGTTCACACAATCACAAACACACAGTCGCGATCACACGATCACGATCACACAATCACGATCACACAGTCACGATCACACAATCACAATCACACAATCACGATCACACAATCACCAGCATACAATCACGACCAGACAATCACGATCACACAATCACGTTCACACAATCACAAACACACAGTCGCGATCACACAATCACAATCCCACAATCACGATCACACAATCACGATCACACAATCACCATCACACAATCACCATCACACAATCACAATCACACAATCAAGGTCACACTATGACGATCACACAATCACCATCATACAATCACGACCACACAATCACGATCACACAATCACGATCACACAATCACGTTCACACAATCACAAACCCACAATCGCGATCACACGATCACGATCACTCGATCACGATCACACAATCACGATCACACAGTCACGATCACACAATCACAATCACACAATCACAATGTCACAATCGCAATCACACAATCACAATAACACAATCAGACAATCACACAATCACACAATCACACAATCACAATCCCACAATCGCGATCACACGATCACGATCACACAATCACGATCACACAATCACGATCACACAATCACGATCACACAATCACTATCACACAATCACTATCACACAATCACGATCACACATTCACGATCACACAATCACGCAGTCACACTATCACAATCACAATCACAATCACAATCACAATCACAATCACAATCACACAATCACACAATCACAATCACACAATCACAATCCCACAATCACAATCACACAATCACAGTCACACAATCACAATCACACAATCACGCAATCACAATCCCACAATCACGATCACACAACCACGATCGCACAGTCACGATCACACGATCACGATCACACAATAACAATCACTCAATCACAATCACACAATCACGATCACACAATCACGATCACACAATCACGATCACACAATCACGATCACACAGTCACTATCACACAATCACAATCACACAATCACAATATCACAATCGCAATCACACAATCACCATCACACAATCACGATCACACAATCACGATCACACAATCACGATCACACAATCACGATCACACAATCACCATCACGCAATCACAATCACACAATCGCAATCACACAATCACCATCACACAATCACGATCACACAATCACGATCACACAATCACGATCACACAATCACAATCACGCAATCACAATCACACAATCGCAATCACACAATCACAATCATACAACCACAAGCGCACAATCACGCAGTCACAATCCCACAATCACGATCACACAATCACAATCACACAATCACAATCACACAATCACGCTGTCACAATCCCACAATCACGATCACACAGTCACGATCACACAGTCACGATCACACGATCACGATCACACAAAAACAATGACACAATCACAATCACACAATCACGAGCACACAATCACGATCACACAATCACCATCACACAATCACGATCACACAATCACGATCACACAATCACGATCACACTATCACGATCACACAATCACAGTCACACAATCACAGTCACACAATCACAATCACACTATCACAATCACAATCACGATCACACAGTCACGATCACACAATCAGAGTCACACAATCACAATCACACAACCACAATCACACAATCACACAGTCACAATCCCACAATCACGATCACACAATCACGACCACACAGTCACGATCACACAATCACAATCACACAATCACAATCACACAATCACAATCACACAGTCACACAATCACGATCACACAATCGCGATCACACAATCACGATCACACAATCACGTTCACACAGTCGCGATCACACAATCACGATGGCACAATCACGATCACACAATCACAGTCACACAATAACAATCACACAATCACAATCACACAATCACAATCACACAATCACAGTCACACAATCACAGTCACACAATCACAATCACACAGTCACGATCACACAATCACAATCTCACAATCACGATCACACAATCACCATCACACAATGACCATCACACAATCACGATCACACAATCACGATCACACTATCACGATCACACAATCACGATCACACAATCACGATCACACAATCACGATCACACAATCACGATCACACAATCACTATCACACAATCACAATCCCACAATCACAATCACACAATCACAGTCACACAATCACAATCACACAATCACACAGTCACAATCCCACAATGACGATCACACAATCACGATCACACAATCACGATCACACAATCACCATCACACAATCACGATCACACAATCACGATCACACAATCACGATCACACTATCACGATCACACAATCACAGTCACACAATCACAATCACAATCACGATCACACAGTCACGATCACACAATCAGAGTCACACAATCACAATCACACAACCACAATCACACAATCACACAGTCACAATCCCACAATCACGATCACACAATCACGACCACACAGTCACGATCACACAATCACAATCACACAATCACAATCACACAATCACAATAACACAATCAGACAATCACACAGTCACACAATCACGATCACACAATCACGATCACACAATGACGATCACACAATCACGATCACACAGTCGCGATCACACAATCACGATGACACAATCACGATCACACAATCACAATCACACAATCACAACCACACAATCAAAATCACACAATCACAATCACACAATCAAGGTCACACAATCACGATCACACAATCACGATCACACAATCACAATCACACAATCAAGGTCACACAATGACGATCACACCATCACCATCACACAATCAGGACCACACAATCACGATCACACAATCACAAACACACAGTCGCGATCACTCGATCACGATCACACAATCACGATCACACAGTCACTATCACACAATCACAATCACACAATCACAATATCACAATCGCAATCACACAATCACCATCACACAATCACGATCACACAATCACGATCACACAATCACGATCACACAATCACGATCACACAATCACAATCACGCAATCACAATCACACAATCGCAATCACACAATCACAATATCACAATCGCAATCACACAATCACCATCACACAATCACGATCACACAATCACGATCACACAATCACGATCACACAATTACGATCACACAATCACTATCACGCAGTCACACTATCACAATCACAATCACAATCACAATCACAATCACAATCACAATCACAATCACAATCACAATCACAATCACAATCACAATCACAATCACAATCACACAATCACAATCCCACAATCACAATCACACAATCACAGTCACACAATCACAATCACACAATCACACAGTCACAATCCCACAATGACGATCACACAATCACGATCGCACAGTCACGATCACACGATCACGATCACACAATCACAATCACACAATCACAATCACACAATCACGATCACACAGTCACCATCACACAATTACCATCACACAATCACGATCACACAATCAAGGTCACACAATGACGATCACACAATCACCATCACACAATCACGATCACACAATCACAATCACACAATCACGATCACACAATCACGATCACACAATCACAATCACACAATCAAGGTCACACAATGACGATCACACCATCACCATCACACAATCAGGACCACACAATCACGATCACACAATCACAAACACACAGTCGCGATCACTCGATCACGATCACACAATCACGATCACACAGTCACTATCACACAATCACAATCACACAATCACAATATCACAATCGCAATCACACAATCACCATCACACAATCACGACCACACAATCACGATCACACAATCACGATCACACAATCACAATCACGCAATCACAATCACACAATCGCAATCACACAATCACAATCATACAATCACAATCTCACAATCACAATCACACAATCACAATCACACAATCACAATCACACAATCACAGTCACACAATCACAATCACACAATCACACAGTCACAATCCCACAATGACGATCACACAATCACGATCGCACAGTCACGATCACACAATCACAATCACACAATCACAATCACACAATCACAATCACAATCACGATCACACAGTCACGATCACACAATCAGAGGCACACAATCACAATCACACAACCACAATCACACAATCACACAGTCACAATCCCACAATCACGATCACAAAATCACGACCACACAGTCACGATCACACAATCACCATCACACAATCACGATCACACAATCACGATCACACAATCACGATCACACAATCACGATCACACAATCACGATCACACAATCACGATCACACAATCACGATCACACAATCACGATCACACAATCACGATCACACAATCACGATCACACAATCACGATCACACAATCACGATCACACAATCACGATCACACAATCACGATCACACAATCACGATCACACAATCACGATCACACAATCACAATCACACAATCACAATCACACAATCACAATCACACAATGACGATCACACCATCACCATCACACAATCACGACCACACAATCACGATCACACAATCACGTTCACACAATCACGAACACACAGTCGCGATCACTCGATCACGATCACACAACCACGATCACACAATCACAATCACACAATCACAACCACACAATCAAAATCACACAATCACAATCACACAATCAAGGTCACACAATGACGATCACACAATCACCATCACACAATCACGATCACACAATCACAATCACACAATCACGATCACACAATCACGATCACTCAATCACAATCACACAATCACAAACACACAGTCGCGATCACACGATCACGATCACACGATCACGATCACACGATCACGATCACACGATCACGATCACACGATCACGATCACACGATCACGATCAGACAATCACAATCACACAATCAACGCCACACAATGACGATCACACAATCACCATCACACAATCTCGACCACACAATCACGATCACACAATCACGATCACACAATCACGTTCACACAATCAACGCCACACAATGACGATCACACAATCACCATCACACAATCTCGACCACACAATCACGATCACACAATCACGATCACACAATCACGATCACACAATCACAATCACACAATCACAATCACACAATCACAATCACACAATCAAAATCACACAACCACAATGTCACAATCGCAATCACACAATCACAATAACACAATCAGACAATCACACAATCACACAATCACACAATCACGATCACACAATCATGATCACACAATCACGATCACACAATTACGATCACACAGTCACGATCACACAATCACCATCACACAATCACAATCACACAATCAAGGTCACACAATGACGATCACACAATCACCATCATACAATCACGATCACACAATCACGATCACACAATCACGATCACACAATCACGATCACACAATCACGTTCACACAATCACAAACACACAGTCGCGATCACACGATCACGATCACACAATCACGATCACACTATCACGATCACACAATCACAGTCACACAATCACAATCACACAATCACCATCACACAATCACAATCACACAATCAAGGTCACACAATGACGATCACACAATCACGATCACACGATCACAATCACACAATCACAAACACACAGTCGCGATCACACGATCACGATCACACGATCACGATCACACGATCGCGATCACGCGATCACGATCACACGATCACGATCACACAATCACAATCACACAATCAAGGTCACACAATGACGATCACACCATCACCATCACACAATCACGACCACACAATCACGATCACACAATCACGATCACACAATCACGATCACACAATCACAAACACACAGTCGCGATCACACGATCACGATCACACAATCACGATCACACAGTCACGATCACACAATCACAATCACACAATCACGATCACACAATCACAATCACAATCACGATCACACAGTCACGATCACACCATCACGATCACACGATCACCATCACACAATCACGATCACACAATCACAATCACACAATGACGATCACACCATCACCATGACACAATCACGACCACACAATCACGATCACACAATCACGTTCACACAATCACGAACACACAGTCGCGATCACTCGATCACGATCACACAATCACGATCACACAGTCACGATCACACAATCACAATCACACAATCACAATGTCACAATCGCAATCACACAATCACAATAACACAATCAGACAATCACACAATCACACAATCACACAATCACGATCACACAATCATGATCACACAATCACGATCACACAATTACGATCACACAATCACGATCACACAATCACCATCACACAATCACAATCACACAATCAAGGTCACACAATGACGATCACACAATCACCATCATACAATCACGATCACACAATCACAATGTCACAATCGCAATCACACAATCACAATAACACAATCAGACAATCACACAATCACACAATCACACAATCACGATCACACAATCATGATCACACAATCACGATCACACAATCACGATCACACAATCACGATCACACAATCACCATCACACAATCACAATCACACAATCAAGGTCACACAATGACGATCACACAATCACCATCACACAATCACGATCACACAATCACGATCACACAATCACGATCACACAATCACGTTCACACAATCACAAACACACAGTCGCGATCACACGATCACGATCACACAATCACGATCACACAGTCACGATCACACAATCACAATCACACAATCACGATCACACAATCACCAGCATACAATCACGACCAGACAATCACGATCACACAATCACGTTCACACAATCACAAACACACAGTCGCGATCACACAATCACAATCCCACAATCACGATCACACAATCACGATCACACAATCACCATCACACAATCACCATCACACAATCACAATCACACAATCAAGGTCACACTATGACGATCACACAATCACCATCATACAATCACGACCACACAATCACGATCACACAATCACGATCACACAATCACGTTCACACAATCACAAACCCACAATCGCGATCACACGATCACGATCACTCGATCACGATCACACAATCACGATCACACAGTCACGATCACACAATCACAATCACACAATCACAATGTCACAATCGCAATCACACAATCACAATAACACAATCAGACAATCACACAATCACACAATCACACAATCACAATCCCACAATCGCGATCACACGATCACGATCACACAATCACGATCACACAATCACGATCACACAATCACGATCACACAATCACGATCACACAATCACTATCACACAATCACTATCACACAATCACGATCACACATTCACGATCACACAATCACGCAGTCACACTATCACAATCACAATCACAATCACAATCACAATCACAATCACAATCACAATCACACAATCACACAATCACAATCACACAATCACAATCCCACAATCACAATCACACAATCACAGTCACACAAACACAATCACACAATCACGCAATCACAATCCCACAATCACGATCACACAACCACGATCGCACAGTCACGATCACACGATCACGATCACACAATAACAATCACTCAATCACAATCACACAATCACGATCACACAATCACCATCACACAATCACCATCACGCAATCACCATCACACAATCACGATCACACAATCACGATCGCACAATCACAATCACACGATCACGATCACACAATGACGATCACACAGTCACGATCACACAATCACAATCTCACAATCACGATCACACAATCACCATCACACAATCACCATCACACAATCACGATCACACAATCACGATCACACAATCACGATCACACAATCACGATCACACAATCACTATCACACAATCACAATCACACAATCACAATCACACAATCACAATCACACAGTCACACAATCACAATCACAATCAGACAATCACAAACACACAATCACGATCACACAATCACGATCACACAATCACGATCCCACAATTACGATCACACAATCACAATCACGCAGTCACACTATCACAATCACAATCACAATCACAATCACAATCACAATCACAATCACAATCACAATCACACAATCACGATCACACAATCACGATCACACAGTCACTATCACACAATCACAATCACACAATCACAATATCACAATCGCAATCACACAATCACCATCACACAATCACGATCACACAATCACGATCACACAATCACGATCACACAATCACGATCACACAATCACAATCACGCAATCACAATCACACAATCCCAATCACACAATCACAATCATACAATCGCAATCACACAATCACCATCACACAATCACGATCACACAATCACGATCACACAATCACGATCACACAATCACAATCACGCAATCACAATCACACAATCGCAATCACACAATCACGCTGTCACAATCCCACAATCACGATCACACAATCACGATCACACAGTCTCGATCACACGATCACGATCACACAAAAACAATGACACAATCACAATCACACAATCACGAGCACACAATCACGATCACACAATCACCATCACACAATCACGATCACACAATCACGATCACACAATCACGATCACACTATCACGATCACACAATCACAGTCACACAATTACAATCACACAATCACAATTACAATCACGATCACACAGTCACGATCACACAATCAGAGTCACACAATCACAATCACACAACCACAATCACACAATCACACAGTCACAATCCCACAATCACGATCACACAATCACGACCACACAGTCACGATCACACAATCACAATCACACAATCACAATCACACAATCACAATAACACAATCAGACAATCACACAGTCACACAATCACGATCACACAATCACGATCACACAATCACGATCACACAATCACGATCACACAGTCGCGATCACACAATCACGATGACACAATCACGATCACACAATCACAATCACACAATCACAACCACACAATCAAAATCACACAATCACAATCACACAATCAAGGTCACACAATGACGATCACACAATCACCATCACACAATCACGATCACACAATCACAATCACACAATCACGATCACACAATCACGATCACTCAATCACAATCACACAATCACAATCACACAATCACAATCACACAATCACAATCACACAATCAAAATCACACAATCACAATGTCACAATCGCAATCACACAATCACAATAACACAATCAGACAATCACACAATCACACAATCACACAATCACGATCACACAATCATGATCACACAATCACGATCACACAATTACGATCACACAGTCACGATCACACAATCACCATCACACAATCACAATCACACAATCAAGGTCACACAATGACGATCACACAATCACCATCATACAATCACGATCACACAATCACGATCACACAATCACGATCACACAATCACGATCACACAATCACGTTCACACAATCACAAACACACAGTCGCGATCACACGATCACGATCACACAATCACGATCACACAATCACGATCACACAATCACGATCACACTATCACGATCACACAATCACAGTCACACAATCACAATCACACAATCACCATCACACAATCACAATCACACAATCAAGGTCACACAATGACGATCACACAATCACGATCACACGATCACAATCACAATCACGATCACACAGTCACGATCACACCATCACGATCACACGATCACCATCACACAATCACGATCACACAATCACAATCACACAATGACGATCACACCATCACCATCACACAATCACGACCACACAAACACGATCACACAATCACGTTCACACAATCACGAACACACAGTCGCGATCACTCGATCACGATCACACAATCACGATCACACAGTCACGATCACACAATCACAATCACACAATCACAATGTCACAATCGCAATCACACAATCACAATAACACAATCAGACAATCACACAATCACACAATCACACAATCACGATCACACAATCATGATCACACAATCACGATCACACAATTACGATCACACAATCACGATCACACAATCACCATCACACAATCACAATCACACAATCAAGGTCACACAATGACGATCACACAATCACCATCATACAATCACGAACACACAATCACGGTCACACAATCACGATCACACAATCACGATCACACAATCACGTTCACACAATCACAAACACACAGTCGCGATCACACGATCACGATCACACAATCACGATCACACAGTCACGATCACACAATCACAATCACACAATCACGATCACACAATCACCATCACACAATCACGATCACACAATCACGATCACACAATCACGATCACACAATCAGGATCACACAATCACAGTCACACAATCACAATCACACAATCACAACCACAATCACGATCACACAGTCACCATCACACAATCACGATCACACAATCACGATCACACAATCACAATCACACAATCGTTATCACACAATCACGATCACACAATCACCATCCCACAATCACCATCACACAATCACCATCACACAATCACAATCACACAATCACAATCACACAATCAAGGTCACACAATCACGATCACACAATCACCACCACACAATCACCATCACACAATCACAATCACACAATCAAGGTCACACAATGACGATCACACAATCACCATCATACAATCACGACCACACAATCACGATCACACAATCACGATCACACAATCACGATCACACAATCACGTTCACACAATCACAAACCCACAATCGCGATCACACGATCACGATCACACAATCACGATCCCACAATCACGATCACACAATCACGATCACACAATCACGATCACACAGTCACTATCACACAATCACAATCACACAATCACAATATCACAATCGCAATCACACAATCACCATCACACAATCACGATCACACAATCACGATCACACAATCACGATCACACAATCACCATCACGCAATCACAATCACACAATCGCAATCACACAATCACCATCACACAATCACGATCACACAATCACGATCACACAATCACGATCACACAATCACAATCACGCAATCACAATCACACAATCGCAATCACACAATCACAATCATACAACCACAAGCGCACAATCACGCAGTCACAATCCCACAATCACGATCACACAATCACAATCACACAATCACAATCACACAATCACGCTGTCACAATCCCACAATCACGATCACACAGTCACGATCACACGATCACGATCACACAAAAACAATGACACAATCACAATCACACAATCACGAGCACACAATCACGATCACACAATCACCATCACACAATCACGATCACACAATCACGATCACACAATCACGATCACACTATCACGATCACACAATCACAGTCACACAATCACAGTCACACAATCACAATCACACTATCACAATCACAATCACGATCACACAGTCACGATCACACAATCAGAGTCACACAATCACAATCACACAACCACAATCACACAATCACACAGTCACAATCCCACAATCACGATCACACAATCACGACCACACAGTCACGATCACACAATCACAATCACACAATCACAATCACACAATCACAATCACACAATCACAATAACACAATCAGACAATCACACAGTCACACAATCACGATCACACAATCGCGATCACACAATCACGATCACACAATCACGTTCACACAGTCGCGATCACACAATCACGATGGCACAATCACGATCACACAATCACAATCACACAATCACAATCACACAATCAAAATCACACAGTCGCGATCACACGATCACGATCACACGGTCACGATCACACAATCACAATCACACAATCAACGCCACACAATGACGATCACACAATCACCATCACACAATCTCGACCACACAATCACGATCACACAATCACGATCACACAATCACGTTCACACAATCAACGCCACACAATGACGATCACACAATCACCATCACACAATCTCGACCACACAATCACGATCACACAATCACGATCACACAATCACGTTCACACAATCACAAACACACAGTCCCGATCACTCGATCACGATCACACAATCACGATCACACAATCACGATCACACAATTACAATCACACAATCACAATCACACAGTCAAAATCACACAATCACAATCACACAATCAAGGTCACACAATGACGATCACACAATCACCATCACACAATCACGGTCACACAATCACGATCACACAATCACGATCACTCAATCACAATCACAATCACACAATCACAAACACACAGTCGCGATCACACGATCACGATCACACGATCATGATCACACGATCACGATCACACGATCACGATCACACGATCACGATCACACAATCACAATCACACAATCAAGGCCACACAGTGACGATCACACAATCACCATCACACAATCTCGACCACACAATCACGATCACACAGTCACGATCACACAATCACGTTCACACAATAACAAACACACAGTCGCGATCACTCGATCACGATCACACAATCACGATCACACAGTCACGATCACACAATCACAATCACACAATCACGATCACACAATCACGATCACATAATCACGATCACACAATCACGATCACACAATCACCATCACACAATCACGATCACACAATCACGATCACACAATCACCATCACACAATCACAATCACACAATCAAGGTCACGGAATGACGATCACAAAATCACCATCACACAATCACGACCACACAATCACGATCACACAATCACGCTCACACAATCACGATCACACAATCACGTTCACACAATCACAAACTCACAGTCGCGATCACACGATCACGATCACACAATCACGATCACACAGTCACGATCACACAATCACAATCACACAATCACGATCACTCAATCACCATCACACAATCACGATCACACAATCACGATCACACAACCACGATCACACTATCACGATCACACAATCACAGTCACACAATCACAATCACACAATCACAATCACAATCACGATCACACAGTCCCGATCACACAATCACGATCACACGATCACGATCACACAATCACAATCACACAATCGTTATCACATAATCACGATCACACAATCACCATCACACAATCAAGGCCACACAATGACGATCACACAATCACCATCACACAATCTCGACCACACAATCACGATCACACAATCACAATCACACAATTACAATCACACAATCACGCTGTCACAATCCCACAATCACGATCACACAATCACGATCACACAGTCACGATCACACGATCACGATCACACAAAAACAATGACACAATCACACAATCACGAGCACACAATCACGATCACACAATCACCATCACACAATCACGATCACACAATCACGATCACACAATCACGATCACACTATCACGATCACACAATCACAGTCACACAATCACAATCACAATCACGATCACACAGTCACGATCACACAATCAGAGTCACACAATCACAATCACACAACCACAATCACACAATCACACAGTCACAATCCCACAATCACGATCACACAATCACGACCACACAGTCACGATCACACAATCACAATCACACAATCACAATCACACAATCACAATAACACAATCAGACAATCACACAGTCACACAATCACGATCACACAATCACGATCACACAATGACGATCACACAATCACGATCACACAGTCGCGATCACACAATCACGATGACACAATCACGATCACACAATCACAATCACACAATCACAACCACACAATCAAAATCACACAATCACAATCACACAATCAAGGTCACACAATGACGATCACACAATCACCATCACACAATCACGATCACACAATCACAATCACACAATCACGATCACACAATCACGATCACTCAATCACAATCACACAATCACAAACACACACTCGCGATCACACGATCACGATCACACGATCACGATCACACGATCACGATCAGACAATCACAATCACACAATCAACGCCACACAATGACGATCACACAATCACCATCACACAATCTCGACCACACAATCACGATCACACAATCACGATCACACAATCACGATCACACAATCACAATCACACAATCACAAACACACAGTCGCGATCACACGGTCACGATCACACGATCACGATCACACGATCGCGATAACACGATCACGATCACACGATCACGATCACACAATCACAATCACACAATCAAGGCACACAATGACGATCACTCCATCACCATCACACAATCACGACCACACAATCACGATCACACAATCACGATCACACAATCACGTTCATACAATCACAAACACACAGTCGCGATCACTCGATCACGATCACACAATCACGATCAAACAGTCACTATCACACAATCACAATCACACAATCGCAATCGCACAATCACAATAACACAATCAGACAATCACACAATCACACAATCACACAATCACGATCACACAATCATGATCACACAATCACGATCACACAATCACGATCACACAATCCCGATCACACAATCACGATCACACAATCACCATCACACAATCACAATCACACAATCAAGGTCACACAATGACGATCACACAATCACGATCACACGATCACAATCACACAATCACAAACACACAGTCGCGATCACACGATCACGATCACACGATCACGATCACACGATCGCGATCACGCGATCACGATCATACGATCACGATCACACAATCACAATCACACAATCAAGGTCACACAATGACGATCACACCATCACCATCACACAATCACGACCACACAATCACGATCACACAATCACGATCACACAATCACGATCACACAATCACGATCACACAATCACAAACACACAGTCGCGATCACACGATCACGATCACACAATCACGATCACACAGTCACGATCACACAATCACAATCACACAATCACGATCACACAATCACAATCACAATCACGATCACACAGTCACGATCACACCATCACGATCACACGATCACCATCACACAATCACGATCACACAATCACAATCACACAATGACGATCACACCATCACCATCACACAATCACGACCACACAATCACGATCACACAATCACGACCACACAGTCACGATCACACAATCACAATCACACAATCACAATCACACAATCACAATCACACAATCACAATAACACAATCAGACAATCACACAGTCACACAATCACGATCACACAATCGCGATCACACAATCACGATCACACAATCACGTTCACACAGTCGCGATCACACAATAACGATGGCACAATCACGATCACACAATCACAATCACACAATCACGTTCACACAGTCGCGATCACACAATCACGATGGCACAATCACGATCACACAATCACAATCACACAATCACAATCACACAATCAAAATCACACAATCACAATCACACAATCAAGGTCACACAATGACGATCACACAATCACCATCACACAATCACGATCACACAATCACAATCACACAATCACGATCACACAATCACGATCACTCAATCACGATCACACAATCACGATCACTCAATCACAATCACACAATCACAAACACACTGTCGCGATCACACGATCACGATCACACGATCACGATCACACAATCACGATCACACGATCACAATCACACAATCACAAACACACAGTCGCGATCACACGATCACGATCACACGATCACGATCACACGATCGCGATCACGCGATCACGATCATACGATCACGATCACACAATCACAATCACACAATCAAGGTCACACAATGACGATCACACCATCACCATCACACAATCACGACCACACAATCACGATCACACAATCACGATCACACAATCACGATCACACAATCACGATCACACAATCACGATCACACAATCACAAACACACTGTCGCGATCACACGATCACGATCACACGATCACGATCACACGATCACGATCACACGGTCACGATCACACAATCACAATCACACAATCAACGCCACACAATGACGATCACACAATCACCATCACACAATCTCGACCACACAATCACGATCACACAATCACGATCACACAATCACGTTCACACAATCAACGCCACACAATGACGATCACACAATCACCATCACACAATCTCGACCACACAATCACGATCACACAATCACGATCACACAATCACGTTCACACAATCGCAAACACACAGTCCCGATCACTCGATCACGATCACACAATCACGATCACACAATCACGATCACACAATCACAATCACACAATCACAATCACACAGTCAAAATCACACAATCACAATCACACAATCAAGGTCACACAATGACGATCACACAATCACCATCACACAATCACGGTCACACAATCACGATCACACAATCACGATCACTCAATCACAATCACAATCACACAATCACAAACACACAGTCGCGATCACACGATCACGATCACACGATCATGATCACACGATCACGATCACACGATCACGATCACACGATCACGATCACACAATCACAATCACACAATCAAGGCCACACAATGACGATCACACAATCACCATCACACAATCTCGACCACACAATCAGGATCACACAGTCACGATCACACAATCACGTTCACACAATAACAAACACACAGTCGCGATCACTCGATCACGATCACACAATCACGATCACACAGTCACGATCACACAATCACAATCACACAATCACGATCACACAATCACGATCACATAATCACGATCACACAATCACGATCACACAATCACCATCACACAATCAGGATCACACAATCACGATCACACAATCACCATCACACAATCACAATCACACAATCAAGGTCACAGAATGACGATCACACAATCACCATCACACAATCACGACCACACAATCACGATCACACAATCACGCTCACACAATCACGATCACACAATCACGTTCACACAATCACAAACTCACAGTCGCGATCACACGATCACGATCACACAATCACGATCACACAGTCACGATCACACAATCACAATCACACAATCACGATCACTCAATCACCATCACACAATCACGATCACACAACCACGATCACACTATCACGATCACACAATCACAGTCACACAATCACAATCACACAATCACAATCACAATCACAATCACGATCACACAGTCCCGATCACACAATCACGATCACACGATCACGATCACACAATCACAATCACACAATCGTTATCACACAATCACGATCACACAATCACCATCACACAATCAAGGCCACACAATGACGATCACACAATCACCATCACACAATCTCGACCACACAATCACGATCACACAATCACGATCACACACTCACGTTCACACAATCAACGCCACACAATGACGATCACACAATCACCATCACACAATCTCGACCACACAATCACGATCACACAATCACGATCACACAATCACGTTCACACAATAACAAACACACAGTCGCGATCACTCGATCACGATCACACAATCACGATCACACAGTCACGATCACACAATCACAATCACACAATCACAATCACAATCACAATCACACAATCACACAATCACAATCCCACAATCACAATCACACAATCACAGTCACACAATCACAATCACACAATCACACAGTCACAATCCCACAATCACGATCACACAATCACGATCGCACAGTCACGATCACACGATCACGATCACGCAATCACAATCACACAATCACAATCACACAATCACGATCACACAGTCACCATCACACAATTACCATCACACAATCACGATCACACAATCAAGGTCACACAATGACGATCACACAATCACCATCACACAATCACGATCACACAATCACAATCACACAATCACGATCACACAATCACGATCACACAATCACAATCACACAATCAAGGTCACACAATGACGATCACACCATCACCATCACACAATCAGGACCACACAATCACGATCACACAATCACAAACACACAGTCGCGATCACTCGATCACGATCACACAATCACGATCACACTGTCACTATCACACAATCACAATCACACAATCACAATATCACAATCGCAATCACACAATCACCATCATACAATCACGATCACACAATCACGATCACACAATCACGATCACACAATCACAATCACGCAATCACAATCACACAATCGCAATCACACAATCACAATCATACAATCACAATCTCACAATCACAATCACACAATCACAATCACGCAATCACAATCACACAATCACAATCACACAATCACAATCCTACAATCACAATCCCACAATCACAATCACACAACCACAATCGCACAATCACGCAGTCACAATCCCACAATCACGATCACACAATCACGATCACACAGTCACGATCACACGATCACGATCACACAAAAACAATGACACAATCACAGTCACACAATCACGAGCACACAATCACGATCACACAATCACCATCACACAATCACGATCACACAATCACGATCACACAATCACGATCACACTATCACGATCACACAATCACAGTCACACAATCACAATCACACAATCACAATCACAATCACGATCACACAGTCACGATCACACAATCAGAGTCACACAATCACAATCACACAACCACAATCACACAATCACACAGTCACAATCCCACAATCACGATCACACAATCACGACCACACAGTCACGATCACACAATCACAATCACACAATCACAATCACACAATCACAATAACACAATCAGACAATCACAGAGTCACACAATCACGATCACACAATCACGATCACACAATCACGATCACACAATCACGATCACACAGTCGCGATCACACAATCACGATGACACAATCACGATCACACAATCACAATCACACAATCACAATCACACAATCAAAATCACACAATCACAATCACACAATCAAGGTCACACAATGACGATCACACAATCACCATCACACAATCTCGACCACACAATCACGATCACACAATCACGATCACACAATCACGCTCACACAATCAACGCCACACAATGACGATCACACAATCACCATCACACAATCTCGACCACACAATCACGATCACACAATCACGATCACACAATCACGTTCACACAATCACAAACACACAGTCCCGATCACTCGATCACGATCACACAATCACGATCACATAATCACGATCACACAATCACAATCACACAATCACAATCACACAGTCAAAATCACACAATCACAATCACACAATCAAGGTCACACAATGACGATCACACAATCACCATCACACAATCACGGTCACACAATCACGATCACAGAATCACGATCACTCAATCACAATCACAATCACACAATCACAAACACACAGTCGCGATCACACGATCACGATCACACGATCACGATCACACGATCACGATCACACGATCACGATCACACAATCACAATCACACAATCAAGGCCACACAATGACGATCACACAATCACCATCACACAATCTCGACCACACAATCACGATCACACAATCACGATCACACAATCACGTTCACACAATAACAAACACACAGTCGCGATCACTCGATCACGATCACACAATCACGATCACACAGTCACGATCACACAATCACGATCACACAATCACGTTCACACAATCACAAACTCACAGTCGCGATCACACGATCACGATCACACAATCACGATCACACAGTCACGATCACACAATCACAATCACACAATCACGATCACTCAATCACCATCACACAATCACGATCACACAATCACGAT
The DNA here is from genome assembly GCF_050947335.1 of Megachile rotundata. NCBI lineage: Eukaryota > Metazoa > Arthropoda > Insecta > Hymenoptera > Megachilidae > Megachile > Megachile rotundata. The sequence continues at coordinate 3,359,777 of NC_134993.1, forward strand.
CACACAACCACGATCACACTATCACGATCACACAATCACAGTCACACAATCACAATCACACAATCACAATCACAATCACGATCACACAGTCACGATCACACAATCACGATCACACGATCACGATCACACAATCACAATCACACAATCGTTATCACACAATCACGATCACACAATCACCATCACACAATCAAGGCCACACAATGACGATCACACAATCGCCATCACACAATCACAGTCACACAATCACAATCACACAATCACAATCACAATCACGATCACACAGTCACGATCACACAATCACGATCACACGATCACGATCACACAATCACGATCACACAATCACGATCACACAATCACGATCACACAATCACGATCACACAATCACGATCACACAATCACGATCACACAATCACGATCACACAATCACGATCACACAATCACGATCACACAATCACGATCACACAATCACAATCACACAATCACAATCACACAATCACAATCACGATCTCGATCACACAATCACAATCACACAACCACACAATCACAACCCCACAATCACAATCACACAATCACAGTCACACAATAACAATCACACAATCACAATCACACAATCACAATCACACAATCACAGTCACACAATCACAGTCACACAATCACAATCACACAATCACAATTACACAAACACGATCACACAATCACGATCACGCAATCACTATCACACAATCACACAATCACACAGTCACAATCCCACAATCACGATCACACAATCACGATCGCACTGTCACGATCACACGATCACGATCACACAGTCACGATCACACAATCAGAGTCACACAATCACAATCACACAACCACAATCACACAATCACACAGTCACAATCCCACAATCACGATCACACAATCACGACCACACAGTCACGATCACACAATCACAATCACACAATCACAATCACACAATCACAATAACACAATCAGACAATCACACAGTCACACAATCACGATCACACAATCACGATCACACAATCACGATCACACAATGACGATCACACAATCACGATCACACAGTCGCGATCACACAATCACGATGACACAATGACGATCACACAATCACAATCACACAATCACAACCACACAATCAAAATCACACAATCACAATCACACAATCAAGGTCACACAATGACGATCACACAATCACCATCACACAACCACGATCACACAATCACAATCACACAATCACGATCACACAATCACGATCACTCAATCACAATCACACAATCACAAACACACAGTCGCGATCACACGATCACGATCACACGATCACGATCAGACAATCACAATCACACAATCAACGCCACACAATGACGATCACACAATCACCATCACACAATCTCGACCACACAATCACGATCACACAATCACGATCACACAATCACGTTCACACAATCAACGCCACACAATGACGATCACACAATCACCATCACACAATCTCGACCACACAATCACGATCACACAATCACGATCACACAATCACGATCACACAATCACAATCACACAATCACAATCACACAATCAAAATCACACAATCACAATCACACAATCAATGTCACACAATGACGATCACACAATCACCATCACACAATGTCGACCACACAATCACGATCACACAATCACGATCACACAATCACGATCACACAATCACGTTCACACAATCACAAACACACAGTCGCGATCACTCGATCACGATCACACAATCACGATCACACAATCACGATCACTCAATCACAATCACACAATCACAAACACACAGTCGCGATCACACGATCACGATCACACGATCACGATCACACAATCACAATCACACAATCACGATCACACAATCACGACCACACAATCACGATCACACAATCACGATCACACAATCACGTTCACACAATCACGTTCACACAATCACAAACACACAGTCGCGATCACTCGATCACGATCACACAATCACGATCAAACAGTCACTATCACACAATCACAATCACACAATCACAATATCACAATCGCAATCGCACAATCACAATAACACAGTCAGACAATCACACAATCACACAATCACACAATCACGATCACAGAATCATGATCACACAATCACGATCACACAATCACGATCACACAATCCCGATCACACAATCACGATCACACAATCACCATCACACAATCACAATCACACAATCAAGGTCACACAATGACGATCACACAATCACGATCACACGATCACAATCACACAATCACAAACACACAGTCGCGATCACACGATCACGATCACACGATCACGATCACACGATCGCGATCACGCGATCACGATCATACGATCACGATCACACAATCACAATCACACAATCAAGGTCACACAATGACGATCACACCATCACCATCACACAATCACGACCACACAATCACGATCACACAATCACGATCACACAATCACGATCACACAATCACAAACACACAGTCGCGATCACACGATCACGATCACACAATCACGATCACACAGTCACGATCACACAATCACAATCACACAATCACGATCACACAATCACAATCACAATCACGATCACACAGTCACGATCACACCATCACGATCACACGATCACCATCACACAATCACGATCACACAATCACAATCACACAATGACGATCACACCATCACCATCACACAATCACGACCACACAATCACGATCACACAATCACGTTCACACAATCACGAACACACAGTCGCGATCACTCGATCACGATCACACAATCACGATCACACAGTCACGATCACACAATCACAATCACACAATCACAATGTCACAATCGCAATCACACAATCACAATAACACAATCAGACAATCACACAATCACACAATCACACAATCACGATCACACAATCATGATCACACAATCACGATCACACAATCACGATCACACAATCACGATCACACAATCACCATCACACAATCACAATCACACAATCAAGGTCACACAATGACGATCACACAATCACCATCATACTATCACGATCACACAATCACGATCACACAATCACGATCACACAATCACAGTCACACAATCACGTTCACACAATCACAAACACACAGTCGCGATCACACGATCACGATCACACAATCACGATCACACAGTCACGATCACACAATCACAATCACACAATCACGATCACACAATCACCATCACACAATCACGATCACACAATCACGATCACACAATCACGATCACACAATCACGATCACACAATCACGATCACACAATCACAGTCACACAATCACAATCACACAATCACAACCACAATCACGATCACACAGTCACCAACACACAATCACGGTCATACAATCACGATCACACAATCACAATCACACAATCGCTATCACACAATCACGATCACACAATCACCATCCCACAATCACCATCACACAATCACCATCACACAATCACCATCACACAATCACAATCACACAATCAAGGTCACACAATCACGATCACACAATCACCATCACACAATCACCATCACACAATCACAATCACACAATCAAGGTCACACAATGACGATCACACAATCACGATCACACGATCACAATCACACAATCACAAACACACAGTCGCGATCACACGATCACGATCACACGATCACGATCACACGATCGCGATCACGCGATCACGCGATCACGATCATACGATCACGATCACACAATCACAATCACACAATCAAGGTCACACAATGACGATCACACCATCACCATCACACAATCACGACCACACAATCACGATCACACAATCACGATCACACAATCACGATCACACAATCACAAACACACAGTCGCGATCACACGATCACGATCACACAATCACGATCACACAGTCACGATCACACAATCACAATCACACAATCACGATCACACAATCACAATCACAATCACGATCACACAGTCACGATCACACCATCACGATCACACGATCACCATCACACAATCACGATCACACAATCACAATCACACAATGACGATCACACCATCACCATCACACAATCACGACCACACAATCACGATCACACAATCACGTTCACACAATCACGAACACACAGTCGCGATCACTCGATCACGATCACACAATCACGATCACACAGTCACGATCACACAATCACAATCACACAATCACAATGTCACAATCGCAATCACACAATCACAATAACACAATCAGACAATCACACAATCACACAATCACACAATCACGATCACACAATCATGATCACACAATCACGATCACACAATCACGATCACACAATCACAATCACACAATCGTTATCACACAATCACGATCACACAATCACGATCACACAATCACGTTCACACAATCACAAACCCACAATCGCGATCACACGATCACGATCACACAATCACGATCCCACAATCACGATCACACAATCACGATCACACAATCACCATCACACAATCACAATCACACAATCAAGGTCACACAATGACGATCACACAATCACCATCATACAATCACGACCAGACAATCACGATCACACAATCACGTTCACACAATCACAAACACACAGTCGCGATCACACAATCACAATCCCACAATCGCGATCACACGATCACGATCACACAATCACGATCACACAATCACGATCACACAATCACGATCACACAATCACTATCACACAATCACTATCACACAATCACCATCACACAATCACGATCACACAATCAAGGTCACACAATGACGATCACACAATCACCATCACACAATCACAGTCACACAATCACAGTCACACAATCACAATCACGATCACACAGTCACGATCACACAATCACGATCACACAATCACAATCACACAATCAAGGTCACACAATGACGATCACACCATCACCATCACACAATCAGGACCACACAATCACGATCACACAATCACAAACACACAGTCGCGATCACTCGATCACGATCACACAATCACGATCACACAGTCACTATCACACAATCACAATCACACAATCACAATATCACAATCGCAATCACACAATCACCATCACACAATCACGATCACACAATCACGATCACACAATCACGATCACACAATCACGATCACACAATCACGATCACACAATCACAATCACGCAATCACAATCACACAATCGCAATCACACAATCACAATCATACAATCGCAATCACACAATCACCATCACACAATCACGATCACACAATCACGATCACACAATCACGATCACACAATCACAATCACGCAATCACAATCACACAATCGCAATCACACAATCACAATCATACAACCACAAGCGCACAATCACGCAGTCACAATCCCACAATCACGATCACACAATCACAATCACACAATCACAATCACACAATCACGCTGTCACAATCCCACAATCACGATCACACAGTCACGATCACACAGTCACGATCACACGATCACGATCACACAAAAACAATGACACAATCACAATCACACAATCACGAGCACACAATCACGATCACACAATCACCATCACACAATCACTATCACACAATCACGATCACACAATCACGATCACACTATCACGATCACACAATCACAGTCACACAATCACAGTCACACAATCACAATCACGATCACACAGTCACGATCACACAATCAGAGTCACACAATCACAATCACACAACCACAATCACACAATCACACAGTCACAATCCCACAATCACGATCACACAATCACGACCACACAGTCACGATCACACAATCACAATCACACAATCACAATCACACAATCACAATCACACAATCACAATAACACAATCAGACAATCACACAGTCACACAATCACGATCACACAATCGCGATCACACAATCACGATCACACAATCACGTTCACACAGTCGCGATCACACAATCACGATGGCACAATCACGATCACACAATCACAATCACACAATCACGTTCACACAGTCGCGATCACACAATCACGATGGCACAATCACGATCACACAATCACAATCACACAATCACAATCACACAATCAAAATCACACAATCACAATCACACAATCAAGGTCACACAATGACGATCACACAATCACCATCACACAATCACGATCACACAATCACAATCACACAATCACGATCACACAATCACGATCACTCAATCACAATCACACAATCACAAACACACTGTCGCGATCACACGATCACGATCACACGATCACGATCACACGATCACGATCACACGGTCACGATCACACAATCACAATCACACAATCACGATCACACAATCACGATCACTCAATCACAATCACACAATCACAAACACACTGTCGCGATCACACGATCACGATCACACGATCACGATCACACGATCACGATCACACGGTCACGATCACACAATCACAATCACACAATCAACGCCACACAATGACGATCACACAATCACCATCACACAATCTCGACCACACAATCACGATCACACAATCACGATCACACAATCACGTTCACACAATCAACGCCACACAATGACGATCACACAATCACCATCACACAATCTCGACCACACAATCACGATCACACAATCACGTTCACACAATCGCAAACACACAGTCCCGATCACTCGATCACGATCACACAATCACGATCACACAATCACGATCACACAATCACAATCACACAATCACAATCACACAGTCAAAATCACACAATCACAATCACACAATCAAGGTCACACAATGACGATCACACAATCACCATCACACAGTCACGGTCACACAATCACGATCACACAATCACGATCACTCAATCACAATCACAATCACACAATCACAAACACACAGTCGCGATCACACGATCACGATCACACGATCATGATCACACGATCACGATCACACGATCACGATCACACGATCACGATCACACAATCACAATCACACAATCAAGGCCACACAATGACGATCACACAATCACCATCACACAATCTCGACCACACAATCACGATCACACAGTCACGATCACACAATCACGTTCACACAATAACAAACACACAGTCGCGATCACTCGATCACGATCACACAATCACGATCACACAGTCACGATCACACAATCACAATCACACAATCACGATCACACAATCACGATCACATAATCACGATCACACAATCACGATCACACAATCACCATCACACAATCACGATCACACAATCACGATCACACAATCACCATCACACAATCACAATCACACAATCAAGGTCACAGAATGACGATCACACAATCACCATCACACAATCACGACCACACAATCACGATCACACAATCACGCTCACACAATCACGATCACACAATCACGTTCACACAATCACAAACTCACAGTCGCGATCACACGATCACGATCACACAATCACGATCACACAGTCACGATCACACAATCACAATCACACAATCACGATCACTCAATCACCATCACACAATCACGATCACACAACCACGATCACACTATCACGATCACACAATCACAGTCACACAATCACAATCACACAATCACAATCACAATCACAATCACGATCACACAGTCCCGATCACACAATCACGATCACACGATCACGATCACACAATCACAATCACACAATCGTTTTCACACAATCACGATCACACAATCACCATCACACAATCAAGGCCACACAATGACGATCACACAATCACCATCACACAATCTCGACCACACAATCACGAACACACAATCACGATCACACACTCACGTTCACACAATCAACGCCACACAATGACGATCACACAATCACCATCACACAATCTCGACCACACAATCACGATCACACAATCACGATCACACAATCACGTTCACACAATAACAAACACACAGTCGCGATCACTCGATCACGATCACACAATCACGATCACACAGTCACGATCACACAATCACAATCACACAATCACAATCACAATCACAATCACACAATCACACAATCACAATCCCACAATCACAATCACACAATCACAGTCACACAATCACAATCACACAATCACACAGTCACAATCCCACAATCACGATCACACAATCACGATCGCACAGTCACGATCACACGATCACGATCACGCAATCACAATCACACAATCACAATCACACAATCACGATCACACAGTCACCATCACACAATTACCATCACACAATCACGATCACACAATCAAGGTCACACAATGACGATCACACAATGACGATCACACAATCACCATCACACAATCACGATCACACAATCACAATCACACAATCACGATCACACAATCACGATCACACAATCACAATCACACAATCAAGGTCACACAATGACGATCACACCATCACCATCACACAATCAGGACCACACAATCACGATCACACAATCACAAACACACAGTCGCGATCACTCGATCACGATCACACAATCACGATCACACTGTCACTATCACACAATCACAATCACACAATCACAATATCACAATCGCAATCACACAATCACCATCATACAATCACGATCACACAATCACGATCACACAATCACGATCACGTAATCACAATCACGCAATCACAATCACACAATCGCAATCACACAATCACAATCATACAATCACAATCTCACAATCACAATCACACAATCACAATCACGCAATCACAATCACACAATCACAATCACACAATCACAATCCTACAATCACAATCCCACAATCACAATCACACAACCACAATCGCACAATCACGCAGTCACAATCCCACAATCACGATCACACAATCACGATCACACAATCACAATCACACAATCACAATCACACAATCACACTGTCACAATCCCACAATCACGATCACACAATCACGATCACACAGTCACGATCACACGATCACGATCACACAAAAACAATGACACAATCACAGTCACACAATCACGAGCACACAATCACGATCACACAATCACCATCACACAATCACGATCACACAATCACGATCACACAATCACGATCACACTATCACGATCACACAATCACAGTCACACAATCACAATCACACAATCACAATCACAATCACGATCACACAGTCACGATCACACAATCAGAGTCACACAATCACAATCACACAACCACAATCACACAATCACACAGTCACAATCCCACAATCACGATCACACAATCACGACCACACAGTCACGATCACACAATCACAATCACACAATCACAATCACACAATCACAATAACACAATCAGACAATCACACAGTCACACAATCACGATCACACAATCACGATCACACAGTCACGATCACACAATCACGATCACACAGTCGCGATCACACAATCACGATGACACAATCACGATCACACAATCACAATCACACAATCACAATCACACAATCAAAATCACACAATCACAATCACACAATCAAGGTCACACAATGACGATCACACAATCACCATCACACAATCTCGACCACACAATCACGATCACACAATCACGATCACACAATCACGCTCACACAATCAACGCCACACAATCACACTGTCACAATCCCACAATCACGATCACACAATCACGATCACACAATCACGATCACACAATCACAATCACACAATCAAGGTCACACAATGACGATCACACCATCACCATCACACAATCAGGACCACACAATCACGATCACACAATCACAAACACACAGTCGCGATCACTCGATCACGATCACACAATCACGATCACACAGTCACTATCACACAATCACAATCACACAATCACAATATCACAATCGCAATCACACAATCACCATCACACAATCACGATCACACAATCACGATCACACAATCACGATCACACAATCACGATCACACAATCACGATCACACAATCACAATCACGCAATCACAATCACACAATCGCAATCACACAATCACAATCATACAATCGCAATCACACAATCACCATCACACAATCACGATCACACAATCACGATCACACAATCACGATCACACAATCACAATCACGCAATCACAATCACACAATCGCAATCACACAATCACAATCATACAACCACAAGCGCACAATCACGCAGTCACAATCCCACAATCACGATCACACAATCACAATCACACAATCACAATCACACAATCACGCTGTCACAATCCCACAATCACGATCACACAGTCACGATCACACAGTCACGATCACACGATCACGATCACACAAAAACAATGACACAATCACAATCACACAATCACGAGCACACAATCACGATCACACAATCACCATCACACAATCACGATCACACAATCACGATCACACAATCACGATCACACTATCACGATCACACAATCACAGTCACACAATCACAGTCACACAATCACAATCACGATCACACAGTCACGATCACACAATCAGAGTCACACAATCACAATCACACAACCACAATCACACAATCACACAGTCACAATCCCACAATCACGATCACACAATCACGACCACACAGTCACGATCACACAATCACAATCACACAATCACAATCACACAATCACAATCACACAATCACAATAACACAATCAGACAATCACACAGTCACACAATCACGATCACACAATCGCGATCACACAATCACGATCACACAATCACGTTCACACAGTCGCGATCACACAATCACGATGGCACAATCACGATCACACAATCACAATCACACAATCACGTTCACACAGTCGCGATCACACAATCACGATGGCACAATCACGATCACACAATCACAATCACACAATCACAATCACACAATCAAAATCACACAATCACAATCACACAATCAAGGTCACACAATGACGATCACACAATCACCATCACACAATCACGATCACACAATCACAATCACACAATCACGATCACACAATCACGATCACTCAATCACAATCACACAATCACAAACACACTGTCGCGATCACACGATCACGATCACACGATCACGATCACACGATCACGATCACACGGTCACGATCACACAATCACAATCACACAATCAACGCCACACAATGACGATCACACAATCACCATCACACAATCTCGACCACACAATCACGATCACACAATCACGATCACACAATCACGTTCACACAATCAACGCCACACAATGACGATCACACAATCACCATCACACAATCTCGACCACACAATCACGATCACACAATCACGTTCACACAATCGCAAACACACAGTCCCGATCACTCGATCACGATCACACAATCACGATCACACAATCACGATCACACAATCACAATCACACAATCACAATCACACAGTCAAAATCACACAATCACAATCACACAATCAAGGTCACACAATGACGATCACACAATCACCATCACACAATCACGGTCACACAATCACGATCACACAATCACGATCACTCAATCACAATCACAATCACACAATCACAAACACACAGTCGCGATCACACGATCACGATCACACGATCATGATCACACGATCACGATCACACGATCACGATCACACGATCACGATCACACAATCACAATCACACAATCAAGGCCACACAATGACGATCACACAATCACCATCACACAATCTCGACCACACAATCACGATCACACAGTCACGATCACACAATCACGTTCACACAATAACAAACACACAGTCGCGATCACTCGATCACGATCACACAATCACGATCACACAGTCACGATCACACAATCACAATCACACAATCACGATCACACAATCACGATCACATAATCACGATCACACAATCACGATCACACAATCACCATCACACAATCACGATCACACAATCACGATCACACAATCACCATCACACAATCACAATCACACAATCAAGGTCACAGAATGACGATCACACAATCACCATCACACAATCACGACCACACAATCACGATCACACAATCACGCTCACACAATCACGATCACACAATCACGTTCACACAATCACAAACTCACAGTCGCGATCACACGATCACGATCACACAATCACGATCACACAGTCACGATCACACAATCACAATCACACAATCACGATCACTCAATCACCATCACACAATCACGATCACACAACCACGATCACACTATCACGATCACACAATCACAGTCACACAATCACAATCACACAATCACAATCACAATCACAATCACGATCACACAGTCCCGATCACACAATCACGATCACACGATCACGATCACACAATCACAATCACACAATCGTTTTCACACAATCACGATCACACAATCACCATCACACAATCAAGGCCACACAATGACGATCACACAATCACCATCACACAATCTCGACCACACAATCACGATCACACAATCACGATCACACACTCACGTTCACACAATCAACGCCACACAATGACGATCACACAATCACCATCACACAATCTCGACCACACAATCACGATCACACAATCACGATCACACAATCACGTTCACACAATAACAAACACACAGTCGCGATCACTCGATCACGATCACACAATCACGATCACACAGTCACGATTACACAATCACAATCACACAATCACAATCACAATCACAATCACACAATCACACAATCACAATCCCACAATCACAATCACACAATCACAGTCACACAATCACAATCACACAATCACACAGTCACAATCCCACAATCACGATCACACAATCACGATCGCACAGTCACGATCACACGATCACGATCACGCAATCACAATCACACAATCACAATCACACAATCACGATCACACAGTCACCATCACACAATTACCATCACACAATCACGATCACACAATCAAGGTCACACAATGACGATCACACAATGACGATCACACAATCACCATCACACAATCACGATCACACAATCACAATCACACAATCACGATCACACAATCACGATCACACAATCACAATCACACAATCAAGGTCACACAATGACGATCACACCATCACCATCACACAATCAGGACCACACAATCACGATCACACAATCACAAACACACAGTCGCGATCACTCGATCACGATCACACAATCACGATCACACTGTCACTGTCACACAATCACAATCACACAATCACAATATCACAATCGCAATCACACAATCACCATCATACAATCACGATCACACAATCACGATCACACAATCACGATCACGTAATCACAATCACGCAATCACAATCACACAATCGCAATCACACAATCACAATCATACAATCACAATCTCACAATCACAATCACACAATCACAATCACGCAATCACAATCACACAATCACAATCACACAATCACAATCCTACAATCACAATCCCACAATCACAATCACACAACCACAATCGCACAATCACGCAGTCACAATCCCACAATCACGATCACACAATCACGATCACACAATCACAATCACACAATCACAATCACACAATCACACTGTCACAATCCCACAATCACGATCACACAATCACGATCACACAGTCACGATCACACGATCACGATCACACAAAAACAATGACACAATCACAGTCACACAATCACGAGCACACAATCACGATCACACAATCACCATCACACAATCACGATCACACAATCACGATCACACAATCACGATCACACTATCACGATCACACAATCACAGTCACACAATCACAATCACACAATCACAATCACAATCACGATCACACAGTCACGATCACACAATCAGAGTCACACAATCACAATCACACAACCACAATCACACAATCACACAGTCACAATCCCACAATCACGATCACACAATCACGACCACACAGTCACGATCACACAATCACAATCACACAATCACAATCACACAATCACAATAACACAATCAGACAATCACACAGTCACACAATCACGATCACACAATCACGATCACACAATCACGATCACACAATCACGATCACACAGTCGCGATCACACAATCACGATGGCACAATCACGATCACACAATCACAATCACACAATCACAATCACACAATCAAAATCACACAATCACAATCACACAATCAAGGTCACACAATGACGATCACACAATCACCATCACACAATCTCGACCACACAATCACGATCACACAATCACGATCACACAATCACGCTCACACAATCAACGCCACACAATGACGATCACACAATCACCATCACACAATCTCGACCACACAATCACGATCACACAATCACGATCACACAATCACGTTCACACAATCACAAACACACAGTCCCGATCACTCGATCACGATCACACAATCACGATCACATAATCACGATCACACAATCACAATCACACAATCACAATCACACAGTCAAAATCACACAATCACAATCACACAATCAAGGTCACACAATGACGATCACACAATCACCATCACACAATCACGGTCACACAATCACGATCACAGAATCACGATCACTCAATCACAATCACAATCACACAATCACAAACACACTGTCGCGATCACACGATCACGATCACACGATCACGATCACACGATCACGATCACACAATCACAATCACACAATCAAGGCCACACAATGACGATCACACAATCACCATCACACAATCTCGACCACACAATCACGATCACACAATCACGATCACACAATCACGTTCACACAATAACAAACACACAGTCGCGATCACTCGATCACGATCACACAATCACGATCACACAGTCACGATCACACAATCACAATCACACAATCACGATCACACAATCACGATCACATAACCACGATCACACAATCACGATCACACAATCACCATCACACAATCAAGGTCACAGAATGACGATCACACAATCACCATCACACAATCACGACCACACAATCACGATCACACAATCACGCTCACACAATCACGATCACACAATCACGTTCACACAATCACAAACTCACAGTCGCGATCACACGATCACGATCACACAATCACGATCACACAGTCACGATCACACAATCACAATCACACAATCACGATCACTCAATCACCATCACACAATCACGATCACACAATCACGATCACACAACCACGATCACACTATCACGATCACACAATCACAGTCACACAATCACAATCACACAATCACAATCACAATCACGATCACACAGTCACGATCACACAATCACGATCACACGATCACGATCACACAATCACAATCACACAATCGTTATCACACAATCACGATCACACAATCACCATCACACAATCAAGCCCACACAATGACGATCACACAATCGCCATCACACAATCACAGTCACACAATCACAATCACACAATCACAATCACAATCACGATCACACAGTCACGATCACACAATCACGATCACACGATCACGATCACACAATCACGATCACACAATCACGATCACACAATCACGATCACACAATCACGATCACACAATCACGATCACACAATCACGATCACACAATCACGATCACACAATCACGATCACACAATCACGATCACACAATCACGATCACACAATCACAATCACACAATCACAATCACACAATCACAATCACGATCTCGATCACACAATCACAATCACACAATCACACAATCACAATCCCACAATCACAATCACACAATCACAGTCACACAATAACAATCACACAATCACAATCACACAATCACAATCACACAATCACAGTCACACAATCACAGTCACACAATCACAATCACTCAATCACAATTACACAAACACGATCACACAATCACGATCACGCAATCACTATCACACAATCACACAATCACACAGTCACAATCCCACAATCACGATCACACAATCACGATCGCACTCTCACGATCACACGATCACGATCACACAGTCACGATCACACAATCAGAGTCACACAATCACAATCACACAACCACAATCACACAATCACACAGTCACAATCCCACAATCACGATCACACAATCACGACCACACAGTCACGATCACACAATCACAATCACACAATCACAATCACACAATCACAATAACACAATCAGACAATCACACAGTCACACAATCACGATCACACAATCACGATCACACAATGACGATCACACAATCACGATCACACAGTCGCGATCACACAATCACGATGACACAATCACGATCACACAATCACAATCACACAATCACAACCACACAATCAAAATCACACAATCACAATCACACAATCAAGGTCACACAATGACGATCACACAATCACCATCACACAATCACGATCACACAATCACAATCACACAATCACGATCACACAATCACGATCACTCAATCACAATCACACAATCACAAACACACAGTCGCGATCACACGATCACGATCACACGATCACGATCACACGATCACGATCAGACAATCACAATCACACAATCAACGCCACACAATGACGATCACACAATCACCATCACACAATCTCGACCACACAATCACGATCACACAATCACGATCACACAATCACGTTCACACAATCAACGCCACACAATGACGATCACACAATCACCATCACACAATCTCGACCACACAATCACGATCACACAATCACGATCACACAATCACGATCACACAATCACAATCACACAATCACAATCACACAATCACAATCACACAATCAAAATCACACAATCACAATCACACAATCAATGTCACACAATGACGATCACACAATCACCATCACACAATGTCGACCACACAATCACGATCACACAATCACGATCATACAATCACGTTCACACAATCACAAACACACAGTCGCGATCACTCGATCACGATCACACAATCACGATCACACAATCACGATCACTCAATCACAATCACACAATCACAAACACACAGTCGCGATCACACGATCACGATCACACGATCACGATCACACAATCACAATCACACAATCACGATCACACAATCACGATCACACAATCACGATCACACAAACACGATCACACGATCACAATCACACAATCACAAACACACAGTCGCGATCACACGGTCACGATCACACGATCACGATCACACGATCGCGATAACACGATCACGATCACACGATCACGATCACACAATCACAATCACACAATCAAGCCACACAATGACGATCACACCATCACCATCACACAATCACGACCACACAATCACGATCACACAATCACGATCACACAATCACGTTCACACAATCACAAACACACAGTCGCGATCACTCGATCACGATCACACAATCACGATCAAACAGTCACTATCACACAATCACAATCACACAATCACAATATCACAATCGCAATCGCACAATCACAATAACACAATCAGACAATCACACAATCACACAATCACACAATCACGATCACACAATCATGATCACACAATCACGATCACACAATCACGATCACACAATCCCGATCACACAATCACGATCACACAATCACCATCACACAATCACAGTCACACAATCAAGGTCACACAATGACGATCACACAATCACGATCACACGATCACAATCACACAATCACAAACACACAGTCGCGATCACACGATCACGATCACACGATCACGATCACACGATCGCGATCACGCGATCACGATCATACGATCACGATCACACAATCACAATCACACAATCAAGGTCACACAATGACGATCACACCATCACCATCACACAATCACGACCACACAATCACGATCACACAATCACGATCACACAATCACGATCACACAATCACAAACACACAGTCGCGATCACACGATCACGATCACACAATCACGATCACACAGTCACGATCACACAATCACAATCACACAATCACGATCACACAATCACAATCACAATCACGATCACACAGTCACGATCACACCATCACGATCACACGATCACCATCACACAATCACGATCACACAATCACAATCACACAATGACGATCACACCATCACCATCACACAATCACGACCACACAATCACGATCACACAATCACGTTCACACAATCACGAACACACAGTCGCGATCACTCGATCACGATCACACAATCACGATCACACAGTCACGATCACACAATCACAATCACACAATCACAATGTCACAATCGCAATCACACAATCACAATAACACAATCAGACAATCACACAATCACACAATCACACAATCACGATCACACAATCATGATCACACAATCACGATCACACAATCACGATCACACAATCACGATCACACAATCACCATCACACAATCACAATCACACAATCAAGGTCACACAATGACGATCACACAATCACCATCATACTATCACGATCACACAATCACGATCACACAATCACGATCACACAATCACAGTCACACAATCACGTTCACACAATCACAAACACACAGTCGCGATCACACGATCACGATCACACAATCACGATCACACAGTCACGATCACACAATCACAATCACACAATCACGATCACACAATCACCATCACACAATCACGATCACACAAACACGATCACACAATCACGATCACACAATCACGATCACACAATCACAGTCACACAATCACAATCACACAATCACAACCACAATCACGATCACACAGTCACCAACACACAATCACGGTCATACAATCACGATCACACAATCACAATCACACAATCGTTATCACACAATCACGATCACACAATCACCATCCCACAATCACCATCACACAATCACCATCACACAATCACAATCACAAAATCACAATCACACAATCAAGGTCACACAATCACGATCACACAATCACCATCACACAATCACCATCACACAATCACAATCACACAATCAAGGTCACACAATGACGATCACACAATCACCATCATACAATCACGACCACACAATCACGATCACACAATCACGATCACACAATCACGATCACACAATCACGTTCACACAATCACAAACCCACAATCGCGATCACACGATCACGATCACACAATCACGATCCCACAATCACGATCACACAATCACGATCACACAATCACCATCACACAATCACCATCACACAATCACAATCACACAATCAAGGTCACACAATGACGATCACACAATCACCATCATACAATCACGACCAGACAATCACGATCACACAATCACGTTCACACAATCACAAACACACAGTCGCGATCACACAATCACAATCCCACAATCGCGATCACACGATCACGATCACACAATCACGATCACACAATCACGATCACACAATCACGATCACACAATCACTATCACACAATCACTATCACACAATCACCATCACACAATCACGATCACACAATCAAGGTCACACAATGACGGTCACACAATCACCATCACACAATCACGATCACACAATCACAATCACACAATCACGATCACACAATCACGATCACACAATCACAATCACACAATCAAGGTCACACAATGACGATCACACCATCACCATCACACAATCAGGACCACACAATCACGATCACACAATCACAAACACACAGTCGCGATCACTCGATCACGATCACACAATCACGATCACACAGTCACTATCACACAATCACAATCACACAATCACAATATCACAATCGCAATCACACAATCACCATCACACAATCACGATCACACAATCACGATCACACAATCACGATCACACAATCACGATCACACAATCACGATCACACAATCACAATCACGCAATCACAATCACTCAATCGCAATCACACAATCACAATCATACAATCGCAATCACACAATCACCATCACACAATCACGATCACACAATCACGATCACACAATCACGATCACACAATCACAATCACGCAATCACAATCACACAATCGCAATCACACAATCACAATCATACAACCACAAGCGCACAATCACGCAGTCACAATCCCACAATCACGATCACACAATCACAATCACACAATCACAATCACGATCACACAGTCACGATCACACAGTCACGATCACACGATCACGATCACACAAAAACAATGACACAATCACAATCACACAATCACTAGCACACAATCACGATCACACAATCACCATCACACAATCACGATCACACAATCACGATCACACAATCACGATCACACTATCACGATCACACAATCACAGTCACACAATCACAGTCACACAATCACAATCACGATCACACAGTCACGATCACACAATCAGAGTCACACAATCACAATCACACAACCACAATCACACAATCACACAGTCACAATCCCACAATCACGATCACACAATCACGACCACACAGTCACGATCACACAATCACAATCACGCAATCACAATCACACAATCACAATAACACAATCAGACAATCACACAGTCACACAATCACGATCACACAATCGCGATCACACAATCACGATCACACAATCACGTTCACACAGTCGCGATCACACAATCACGATGGCACAATCACGATCACACAATCACAATCACACAATCACAATCACACAATCAAAATCACACAATCACAACCACACAATCAAGGTCACACAATGACGATCACACAATCACCATCACACAATCACGATCACACAATCACAATCACACAATCACGATCACACAATCACGATCACTCAATCACAATCACACAATCACAAACACACTGTCGCGATCACACGATCACGATCACACGATCACGATCACACGATCACGATCACACGGTCACGATCACACAATCACAATCACACAATCAACGCCACACAATGACGATCACACAATCACCATCACACAATCTCGACCACACAATCACGATCACACAATCACGATCACACAATCACGATCACACAATCACAGTCACACAATCACAATCACACAATCACGATCACACAATCACAATCACACAATCACGATCACACATTCGCGATCACACAATCACGATGACACAATCACGATCACACAATCACAATCACACAATCACAATCACACAATCAAAATCACACAATCACAATCACACAATCAAGGTCACACAATGACGATCACACAATCACCATCACACAATCACGATCACACAATCACAATCACACAATCACGATCACACAATCACGATCACTCAATCACAATCACACAATCACAAACACACAGTCGCGATCACACGATCACGATCACACGATCACGATCACACGATCACGATCACACGATCACGATCAGACAATCACAATCACACAATCAACGCCACACAATGACGATCACACAATCACCATCACACAATCTCGACCACACAATCACAATCACACAATCACGATCACACAATCACGTTCACACAATCAACGCCACACAATGACGATCACACAATCACCATCACACAATCTCGACCACACAATCACGGTCACACAATCACGATCACACAATCACGTTCACACAATCACAAACACACAGTCCCGATCACTCGATCACGATCACACAATCACGATCACACAATCACGGTCACACAATCACAATCACACAATCACAATCACACAGTCAAAATCACACAATCACCATCACACAATCATGGTCACACAATGACGATCACACAATCACCATCACACAATCACGGTCACACAATCACGATCACAGAATCACGATCACTCAATCACAATCACAATCACACAATCACAAACACACAGTCGCGATCACACGATCACGATCACACGATCACGATCACACGATCACGATCACACAATCACAATCACACAATCAAGGCCACACAATGACGATCACACAATCACCATCACACAATCTCGACCACACAATCACGATCACACAATCACGATCACACAATCACGATCACACAATCACGTTCACACAATAACAAACACACAGTCGCGATCACTCGATCACGATCACACAATCACGATCACACAGTCACGATCACACAATCACGATCACACAATCACGATCACACAATCACGATCACATAACCACGATCACACAATCACGATCACACAATCACGATCACACAATCACGATCACACAATCACCATCACACAATCACAATCACACAATCAAGGTCACAGAATGACGATCACACAATCACCATCACACAATCACGACCACACAATCACGATCACACAATCACGCTCACACAATCACGATCACACAATCACGTTCACACAATCACAAACACACAGTCGCGATCACACGATCACGATCACACAATCACGATCACACAGTCACGATCACACAATCACAATCACACAATCACGATCACTCAATCACCATCACACAATCACGATCACACAATCACGATCACACAATCACGATCACACTATCACGATCACACAATCACAGTCACACAATCACAATCACACAATCACAATCACAATCACGATCACACAGTCACGATCACACAATCACGATCACACGATCACGATCACACAATCACGATCACACAATCACGATCACACAATCACGATCACACAACCACGATCACACAATCACGATCACACAATCACGATCACACAATCACGATCACACAATCACGATCACACAATCACGATCACACAATCACGATCACACAATCACGATCACACAATCACAATCACACAATCACAATCACGATCTCGATCACACAATCACAATCACACAATCACACAATCACAATCCCACAATCACAATCACACAATCACAATCACACAATCACAGTCACACAATCACTATCACACAATCACGATCACACAATCACCATCCCACAATCACCATCACACAATCACCATCACACAATCACGATCACACAATCACGATCACACAATCACGATCACACAATCACGATCACACAATCGCTATCACACCATCACAATCACACATTCACAATCACACAATCACAATCACGATCACACAGTCACGATCACACAATCACAATCTCACAATCACAATCACACAATCACAATCACACAATCACAATCACACAGTCACAATCACACAATCACAATCATACAATCACAGTCACACAATCACAATCACACAATCACAATCACAATCACGATCACACTGTCACGATCACACGATCACGATCACACGATCACGATCACACGATCACGATCACACAATCACTATCACACAATCACGATCACACAATCACAGTCACACAATCACAATCACACAATCACAGCCACAATCACGATCACACAGTCACGATCACACAATCACGATCACACAATCACGATCACAATATCACAATCACACAGTCACACAATCACAATCGCCATCACAATCACAATCACAATCACAAACACAATCACAATCACAATCTCAATCACAATCACAATCACAATCACAATAACAATCACAATCACAATCACAATCACAATCACAATCACAATCACAATCACAATCTCAATCACAATCACAATCGCAATCACAATCACAATCACAATCACAATCACACAATCACAATCACACAATCACAGTCACACAATCACAATCACACAATCACAATCACACAATCACAATCACACAATCACAGTCACACAATCACAATCACACAATCACAATTACACAAACACGATCACACAATCACGATCACACAAGCACGATCACACAATCACGATCACACAATCACACAATCACACAATCACAATCACACAATCACACAGTCACAATCCCACAATCACGATCACACAATCACGATCTCACAGTCACGATCGCACAATCACGATCACACAATCACAGTCACACAATCACAATCACACAGTCACAATCACAATCACGATCACACAAACACGATCACACAATCACGATCACACAATCTCGACCACACCATCACGATCACACAAACACGATCACACAATCACTATCACACAATCACTATCACACAATCACGGTCACACAATTACGATCACACAATCACAATCACAATCACAATCACAATCACAATCACAATCACAATCACAATCACAATCACAATCACAATCACAATCACAATCACAATCACAATCACAATCACAATCACAATCACAATCACACAATCACACAATCACAATCCCACAATCACAATCACACAATCACAGTCACACAATCACAATCACACAATCACACAATCACACAGTCACAATCCCACAATCACGATCACACAATCACGATCGCACAGTCACGATCACACGATCACGATCACACAATCACAATCACACAATCACAATCACACAATCACGATCACACAGTCAACATCACACAATCACCATCACACAATCACGATCACACAATCACGATCACACAATCACGATCACACAATCACAGTCACACAATCACAATCACACAATCTCAGCCACCATCACGATCACACCGTCACGATCACACCATCACGATCACACGATCACGATCACACAATCACAATCACACAATCGTTATCACACAATCACGATCACACAATCACCATCCCACAATCACCATCACACGATCACCATCACACAATCACGATCACACAATCACGATCACACAATCACAATCACACAATCACAATCACACAGTCACAATCACACAATCACAATCATACAATCACAGTCACACAATCACAATCACACAATCACAATCACAATCACGATCACACTGTCACGATCACAGGATCACGATCACACGATCACGATCACACAATCACTATCACACAATCACGATCACACAATCACGATCACACAATCACGATCACACAATCACGATCACACAATCACGATCACACAATCACAATCACACAATCACAATCACACAATCACAATCACACAATCACAGTCACGCAATCACAGTCACACAATCACAATCACACAATCACAATTACACAAACACGATCACACAATCACGATCACACAATCACGATCACACAATCACACAATCACACAATCACAATCACACAATCACACAGTCACAATCCCACAATCACGATCACACAATCACGATCGCACAGTCACGGTCACACGATCACGATCACAAAATCACAATCACACAATCACAATCACACAATCACGATCACACAGTCACCATCACACAATCACCATCACACAATCACGATCACACAATCAAGGTCACACAATGACGATCACACAATCACCATCACACAATCACGATCACACAATCACAATCACACAATCACGATCACACAATCACGATCACACAATCACAATCACACAATCAAGGTCACACAATGACGATCACACCATCACCATCACACAATCACGACCACACAATCACGATCACACAATCACAAACACACAGTCGCGATCACTCGATCACGATCACACAATCACGATCACACAGTCACGATCACACAATCACAATCACACAATCACAATATCACAATCGCAATCACACAATCACCATCACACAGTCACGATCACACAATCACCATCACACAATCACGATCACACAATCACAATCACACAATCACGATCACACAAACACGATCACACAATCACGATCACACAATCACGATCACACAATCACACAATCACAATCACACAATCACACAGTCACAATCCCACAATCACGATCACACAATCACGATCACACAATCACAGTCACACAATCACAATCACACAATCACAATCACAATCACGATCACACTGTCACGATCACACGATCACGATCACACAATCACAGTCACACAATCACAATCACACAATCACGATCACACAATCACAATCACACAATCACGATCACACAATCACGATCACACAATCACGATCACACAAACACGATCACACGATCACAATCACACAATCACAAACACACAGTCGCGATCACACGATCACGATCACACGATCACGATCACACGATCGCGATCACACGATCACGATCACACGATCACGATCACACAATCACAATCACACAATCAAGGTCACACAATGACGATCACACCATCACCATCACACAATCACGACCACACAATCACGATCACACAATCACGATCACACAATCACGTTCACACAATCACAAACACACAGTCGCGATCACTCGATCACGATCACACAATCACGATCACACAGTCATGATCACACAATCACAATCACACAATCACGATCACACAATCACCGACACACAATCACGATCACACAATCACGATCACACAATCACGATCACACAATCACAAACACACAGTCGCGATCACACGATCACGATTACACAATCACGATCACACAGTCACGATCACACAATCACAATCACACAATCACGATCACACAATCACCATCACACAATCACGATCACACAATCACGATCACACAATCACGATCACACAATCACGATCACACAATCACAGTCACACAATCACAATCACACAATCACGATCACACAATCACAATCACACAATCACGATCACACAGTCGCGATCACACAATCACGATGACACAATCACGATCACACAATCACAATCACACAATCACAATCACACAATCAAAATCACACAATCACAATCACACAATCAAGGTCACACAATGACGATCACACAATCACCATCACACAATCACGATCACACAATCACAATCACACAATCACGATCACACAATCACGATCACTCAATCACAATCACACAATCACAAACACACAGTCGCGATCACACGATCACGATCACACGATCACGATCACACGATCACGATCACACGATCACGATCACACGATCACGATCAGACAATCACAATCACACAATCAACGCCACACAATGACGATCACACAATCACCATCACACAATCTCGACCACACAATCACAATCACACAATCACGATCACACAATCACGTTCACACAATCAACGCCACACAATGACGATCACACAATCACCATCACACAATCTCGACCACACAATTACGGTCACACACTCACGATCACACAATCACGTTCACACAATCACAAACACACAGTCCCGATCACTCGATCACGATCACACAATCACGATCACACAATCACAATCACACAATCACAATCACACAGTCAAAATCACACAATCACAATCACACAATCATGGTCACACAATGACGATCACACAATCACCATCACACAATCACGGTCACACAATCACGATCACAGAATCACGATCACTCAATCACAATCACAATCACACAATCACAAACACACAGTCGCGATCACACGATCACGATCACACGATCACGATCACACGATCACGATCACACAATCACAATCACACAATCAAGGCCACACAATGACGATCACACAATCACCATCACACAATCTCGACCACACAATCACGATCACACAATCACGATCACACAATCACGATCACACAATCACGTTCACACAATAACAAACACACAGTCGCGATCACTCGATCACGATCACACAACCACGATCACACAGTCACGATCACACAATCACGATCACACAATCACGATCACACAATCACGATCACATAACCACGATCACACAATCACGATCACACAATCACGATCACACAATCACGATCACACAATCACCATCACACAATCACAATCACACAATCAAGGTCACAGAATGACGATCACACAATCACCATCACACAATCACGACCACACAATCACGATCACACAATCACGATCACACAATCACGATCACACAATCACGTTCACACAATCACAAACACACAGTCGCGATCACACGATCACGATCACACAATCACGATCACACAGTCACGATCACACAATCATAATCACACAATCACGATCACCCAATCACCATCACACAATCACGATCACACAATCACGATCACACAATCACGATCACACTATCACGATCACACAATCACAGTCACACAATCACTATCACACAATCACAATCACAATCACGATCACACAGTCACGATCACACGATCACGATCACACGATCACGATCACACAATCACGATCACACAATCACGATCACACAATCACGATCACACAACCACGATCACACAATCACGATCACACAATCACGATCACACAATCACGATCACACAATCACGATCACACAATCACGATCACACAATCACGATCACACAATCACAATCACACAATCACAATCACGATCTCGATCACACAATCACAATCACACAATCACACAATCACAATCCCACAATCACAATCACACAATCTCAGTCACACAATAACAATCACACAATCACAATCACACAATCACAATCACACAATCACAGTCACACAATCACAGTCACACAATCACAATCACACAATCACAATTACACAAACACGATCACACAATCACGATCACACAATCACTATCACACAATCACACAATCACACAGTCACAATCCCACAATCACGATCACACAATCACGATCGCACTGTCACGATCACACGATCACGATCACACAATCACGATCACACAATCACAAACACACAATCACGATCACACAATCACAATCACACAATCACGATCACACAATCACAATCACACAATCACGATCACACAATCACGATCACACAATCACTATCACACAATCACACAATCACACAGTCACAATCCCACAATCACAATCACACAATCACAGTCACACAATAACAATCACACAATCACAATCACACAATCACAATCACACAATCACAGTCACACAATCACTATCACACAGTCACACAATCACACAGTCACAATCCCACAATCACGATCACACAATCACGATCGCACTGTCACGATCACACGATCACGATCACACAATCACGATCACACAATCACAAACACACAATCACGATCACACAATCACGATCACTCAATCACAATCACACAATCACAAACACACAGTCGCGATCACACGATCACGATCACACAATCACGATCACACAGTCACGATCATACAATCACAATCACCGAATCACGATCACACAATCACATTAACACAATCACGATCACACAATCACAATCACACAATCACAATCACACAATCACGATCACACAATCACGATCACAAAATCACAATCACACAATCACAATCACACAATCAAAATCACACAATCACAATCACACAATCAAGGTCACACAATGACGATCACACAATCGCCATCACACAATCTCGACAACACAATCACGATCACACAATCACGATCACACAATCACGTCCACACAATCACAAACACACAGTCGCGATCACTCGATCACGATCACACAATCACGATCACACAATCACGATCACTCAATCACAATCACACAATCACAAACACACAGTCGCGATCACACGATCACGATCACACGATCACGATCACACAATCACAATCACACAATCGTTATCACACAATCACGATCACACAATCACAATCACACAATCAAGGTCACACAATGACGATCACACAATCACCATCACACAATCACGATCACACAATCACGTTCACACAATCACAAACACACAGTCGCGATCACTCGATCACGATCACACAATCACGATCACACAGTCACTATCACACAATCACAATCACACAATCACATTATCACAATCACATTATCACAATCGCAATCACACAATCACAAGAACACAATCAGACAATCACACAACCACACAATCACACAATCACGATCACACAATCATGATCACACAATCACGATCACACAATCACGATCACACAATCACGATCACACAATCACGATCACACAATCACCATCACACAATCACAATCACACAATCACAATCACACAATCAAGGTCACACAATGACGATCACACAATCACCATCACACAATCACGATCACACAATCACGATCACACAATCACGATCACACAATCACGATCACACAATCACGATCACACAATCACGATCACACAATCACAAACACACAGTCGCGATCACACGATCACGATTACACAATCACGATCACACAGTCACGATCACACAATCACAATCACACAATCACGATCGCACAATCACCATTACACAATCACGATCACACAATCACGATCACACAATCACGATCACACAATCACGATCACACAATCACAGTCACACAATCACAATCACACAATCACGATCACACAATCACAATCACACAATCACGATCACACAATCACGATCACACAATCACGATCACACAATCACGATCACACAAACACGATCACACGATCACGATCACACGATCACGATCACACGATCGCGATCACACGATCACGATCACACGATCACGATCACACAATCACAATCACACAATCAAGGTCACACAATGACGATCACACCATCACCATCACACAATCACGACCACACAATCACGATCACACAATCACGATCACACAATCACGTTCACACAATCACAAACACACAGTCGCGATCACTTGATCACGATCACACAATTACGATCACACAGTCATGATCACACAATCACAATCACACAATCACGATCACACAATCACCATCACACAATCACGATCACACAATCACGATCACACAATCACGATCACACAATCACGATCACACAATCACAGTCACACAATCACAATCACACAATCACAGCCACAATCACGATCACACAGTCACGATCACACCATCACGATCACACGATCACGATCACACAATCACAATCACACAATCGTTATCACACAATCACGATCACACAATCACGATCACACAATCACCATCCCACAATCACCATCACACAATCACCATCACACAATCACGATCACACAATCACGATCACACAATCACAATCACACAATCACAATCACACAGTCACAATCACACAATCACAATCATACAATCACAGTCACACAATCACAATCACACAATCACAATCACACAATCACGATCACAATCACGATCACACTGTCACGATCACACGATCACGGTCACACAATCACTATCACACAATCACGATCACACAATCACGATCACACAATCACGATCACACAATCACGATCACACAATCACGATCACACAATCACGATCACACAATCACGATCACACAATCGCTATCACACCATCACAATCACACATTCACAATCACACAATCACAATCACGATCACACAGTCACGATCACACAATCACAATCTCACAATCACAATCACACAATCACAATCACACAGTCACAATCACACAATCACAATCATACAATCACAGTCACACAATCACAATCACACAATCACAATCACAATCACGATCACACTGTCACGATCACACGATCACGATCACACGATCACGACCACACAATCACTATCACACAATCACGATCACACAATCACAGTCACACAATCACAATCACACAATCACAGCCACAATCACGATCACACAGTCACGATCACACAATCACGATCACACAATCACGATCACAATATCACAATCACACAGTCACACAATCACAATCGCCATCACAATCACAATCACAATCACAAACACAATCACAATCACAATCACAATCACAATCACAATCACAATAACAATCACAATCACAATCACAATCACAATCACAATCACAATCACAATCACAATCACAATCACAATCACAATCACAATCACAATCACAATCACAATCACAATCACAATCACAATCACAATCACAATCACAATCGCAATCACAATCACAATCACAATCACAATCACACAATCACAATCACACAATCACAGTCACACAATCACAATCACACAATCACAATCACACAATCGCAATCACACAATCACAGTCACACAATCACAATCACACAATCACAATTACACAAACACGATCACACAATCACGATCACACAAGCACGATCACACAATCACGATCACACAATCACACAATCACACAATCACAATCACACAATCACACAGTCACAATCCCACAATCACGATCACACAGTCACCATCACACAATCACCATCACACAATCACGATCACACAATCAAGGTCACACAATGACGATCACACAATCACCATCACACAATCACGATCACACAATCACAATCACACAATCACGATCACACAATCACAATCACACAATCAAGGTCACACAATGACGATCACACCATCACCATCACACAATCACGACCACACAATCACGATCACACAATCACAAACACACAGTCGCGATCACTCGATCACGACCACACAATCACGATCACACAGTCACGATCACACAATCACAATCACACAATCACAATATCACAATCGCAATCACACAATCACCATCACACAGTCACGATCACACAATCACCATCACACAATCACCATCACACAATCACAATCACACAATCACGATCACACAAACACGATCACACAATCACGATCACACAATCACGATCACACAATCACGGTCACGCAATCACACAATCACACAATCACAATCACACAATCACACAGTCACAATCCCACAATCACGATCACACAATCACGATCACACAATCACAGTCACACAATCACAATCACACAATCACAATCACAATCACGATCACACTGTCACGATCACACGATCACGATCACACGATCACGATCACACAATCACGATCACACAATCACGATCACACAATCACCATCACACAATCACAATCACACAATCACAATCACACAATCAAGGTCACACAATGACGATCACACAATCACCATCACACAATCACGATCACACAATCACGATCACACAATCACGATCACACAATCACGATCACACAATCACAAACACACAGTCGCGATCACACGATCACGATTACACAATCACGATCACACAGTCACGATCACACAATCACAATCACACAATCACGATCACACAATCACAATCACACAATCACGATCACACAATCACGATCACACAATCACGATCACACAAACACGATCACACGATCACAATCACACAATCACAAACACACAGTCGCGATCACACGATCACGATCACACGATCACGATCACACAATCACAATCACACAATCAAGGTCACACAATGACGATCACACCATCACCATCACACAACCACGACCACACAATCACGATCACACAATCACGATCACACAATCACGTACACACAATCACAAACACACAGTCGCGATCACTCGATCACGATCACACAATCACGATCACACAGTCATGATCACACATTCACAATCACACAATCACGATCACACAATCACCATCACACAATCACGATCACACAATCACGATCACACAATCACGATCACACAATCACGATCACACAATCACAGTCACACAATCACAATCACACAATCACAGCCACAATCACGATCACACAGTCACGATCACACCATCACGATCACACGATCACGATCACACAATCACAATCACACAATCGTTATCACACAATCACGATCACACAATCACCATCCCACAATCACCATCACACAATCACCATCACACAATCACGATCACACAATCACGATTACACAATCACAATCACACAATCACAATCACACAGTCACAATCACACAATCACAATCATACAATCACAGTCACACAATCACAATCACACAATCACAATCACACAATCACGATCACAATCACGATCACACTGTCACGATCACACGATCACGATCACACGATCACGATCACACAAACACTATCACACAATCACGATCACACAATCACGATCACACAATCACGATCACACAATCACGATCACACAATCACGATCACACAATCACGATCACACAATCGCTATCACACCATCACAATCACACATTCACAATCACACAGTCACACAATCACAATCGCCATCACAATCACAATCACAATCACAAACACAATCACAATCACAATCACAATCACAATCACAATCACAATAACAATCACAATCACAATCACAATCACAATCACAATCACAATCACAATCACAATCACAATCACAATCACAATCACAATCACAATCACAATCACAATCACAATCACAATCACAATCACAATCACAATCACAATCACAATCACAATCACAATCACAATCACAATCACAATCACAATCACAATCACAATCACAATCACAATCACAATCACAATCACAATCGCAATCACAATCACAATCACAATCACAATCACACAATCACAATCACACAATCACAGTCACACAGTCACAATCACACAATCACAATAACAAAATCACAATCACACAATCACAATCACACAATCACAATCACGATCACACAGTCACGATCACACAATCACAATCTCACAATCACGATCACACAATCACCATCACACAATGACCATCACACAATCACGATCACACAATCACGATCACACTATCACGATCACACAATCACGATCACACAATCACGATCACACAATCACGATCACACAATCACGATCACACAATCACTATCACACAATCACAATCACACAATCACAATCACACAATCACAATCACACAATCACAATCACACAGTCACACAATCACAATCACAATCAGACAATCACAAACACACAATCACGATCACACAATCACGATCACACAATCACAATCACACAATCACAATCACACAATCACAGTCACACAATCACAGTCACACAATCACAATCACACAATCACAATTACACAAACACGATCACACAATCACGATCACACAATCACGATCACACAATCACGATCACACAATCACACAATCACACAATCACAATCACACAATCACACAGTCACAATCCCACAATCACGATCACACAATCACGATCACACAGTCACGATCGCACAATCACGATCACACAATCACAGTCACACAATCACAATCACACAGTCACAATCACAATCACGATCACACAAACACGATCACACAATCACGATCACACAATCTCGACCACACAATCACGATCACACAAACACGATCACACAATCACTATCACACAATCACTATCACACAATCACGGTCACACAATTACGATCACACAATCACAATCACAATCACAATCACAATCACAATCACAATCACAATCACAATCACAATCACAATCACAATCACAATCACAATCACAATCACACAATCACACAATCACAATCCCACAATCACAATCACACAATCACAGTCACACAATCACAATCACACAATCACACAATCACACAGTCACAATCCTACAATCACGATCACACAATCACGATCGCACAGTCACGATCACACGATCACGATCACACAATCACAATCACACAATCACAATCACACAATCACGATCACACAGTCAACATCACACAATCACCATCACACAATCACGATCACACAATCACGATCACACAATCACGATCACACAATCACAGTCACACAATCACAATCACACAATCACAGCCACAATCACGATCACACCGTCACGATCACACCATCACGATCACACGATCACGATCACACAATCACAATCACACAATCGTTATCACACAATCACGATCACACAATCACCATCCCACAATCACCATCACACGATCACCATCACACAATCACGATCACACAATCACGATCACACAATCACAATCACACAATCACAATCACACAATCACAATCACACAATCACAATCACACAATCACAGTCACACAATCACAATCACACAATCACAATCACACAATCACAATCACACAATCACAGTCACACAATCACAATCACACAATCACGATCACTCAATCACGATCACACAATCACAATCACACAATCACAATCACACAATCACAATCACACAATCACAATCACGATCTCGATCACACAATCACAATCACACAATCACACAATCACAATCCCACAATCACAATCACACAATCACAGTCACACAATCACAGTCACACAATCACAATCACACAATCACACAATCACACAGTCACAATCCTACAATCACGATCACACAATCACGATCGCACAGTCACGATCACACCATCACGATCACACGATCACGATCACACAATCACAATCACACAATCGTTATCACACAATCACGATCACACAATCACCATCCCACAATCACCATCACACGATCACCATCACACAATCACGATCACACAATCACGATCACACAATCACAATCACACAATCACAATCACACAATCACAATCACACAGTCACAATCACACAATCACAATCATACAATCACAGTCACACAATCACAATCACACAATCACAATCACAATCACGATCACACTGTCACGATCACAGGATCACGATCACACGATCACGATCACACAATCACTATCACACAATCACGATCACACAATCACGATCACACAATCACGATCACACAATCACGATCACACAATCACGATCACACAATCACGTTCACACAATCACAAACACACAGTCGCGATCACACGATCACGATCACACAATCACGATCACACAATCACGTTCACACAATCACAAACACACAGTCGCGATCACACGATCACGATCACACAATCACGATCACACAGTCACGATCACACAATCACAATCACACAATCACGATCACTCAATCACCATCACACAATCACGATCACACAATCACGATCACACAATCACGATCACACCATCACGATCGCACAATCACAGTCACACAATCACAATCACACAGTCACAATCACACAATCACAATCATACAATCACAGTCACACAATCACAATCACACAATCACAATCACAATCACGATCACACTGTCACGATCACACGATCACGATCACACGATCACGATCACACAATCACTATCACACAATCACGATCACACAATCACAGTCACACAATCACAATCACACAATCACAGCCACAATCACGATCACACAGTCACGATCACACAATCACGATCACACAATCACGATCACAATATCACAATCACACAGTCACACAATCACAATCGCCATCACAATCACAATCACAATCACAAACACAATCACAATCACAATCACAATCACAATCACAATCACAATAACAATCACAATCACAATCACAATCACAATCACAATCACAATCACAATCACAATCACAATCACAATCACAATCACAATCACAATCACAATCACAATCACAATCACAATCACAATCACAATCACAATCACAATCACAATCACAATCACAATCACAATCACAATCACAATCACAATCACAATCACAATCACAATCACAATCGCAATCACAATCACAATCACAATCACAATCACACAATCACAATCACACAATCACAGTCACACAGTCACAATCACACAATCACAATAACAAAATCACAATCACACAATCACAATCACACAATCACAATCACGATCACACAGTCACGATCACACAATCACAATCTCACAATCACGATCACACAATCACCATCACACAATGACCATCACACAATCACGATCACACAATCACGATCACACTATCACGATCACACAATCACGATCACACAATCACGATCACACAATCACGATCACACAATCACGATCACACAATCACTATCACACAATCACAATCACACAATCACAATCACACAATCACAATCACACAATCACAATCACACAGTCACACAATCACAATCACAATCAGACAATCACAAACACACAATCACGATCACACAATCACGATCACACAATCACAATCACACAATCACAATCACACAATCACAGTCACACAATCACAGTCACACAATCACAATCACACAATCACAATTACACAAACACGATCACACAATCACGATCACACAATCACGATCACACAATCACGATCACACAATCACACAATCACACAATCACAATCACACAATCACACAGTCACAATCCCACAATCACGATCACACAATCACGATCACACAGTCACGATCGCACAATCACGATCACACAATCACAGTCACACAATCACAATCACACAGTCACAATCACAATCACGATCACACAAACACGATCACACAATCACGATCACACAATCTCGACCACACAATCACGATCACACAAACACGATCACACAATCACTATCACACAATCACTATCACACAATCACGGTCACACAATTACGATCACACAATCACAATCACAATCACAATCACAATCACAATCACAATCACAATCACAATCACAATCACAATCACAATCACAATCACAATCACACAATCACACAATCACAATCCCACAATCACAATCACACAATCACAGTCACACAATCACAATCACACAATCACACAATCACACAGTCACAATCCTACAATCACGATCACACAATCACGATCGCACAGTCACGATCACACGATCACGATCACACAATCACAATCACACAATCACAATCACACAATCACGATCACACAGTCAACATCACACAATCACCATCACACAATCACGATCACACAATCACGATCACACAATCACGATCACACAATCACAGTCACACAATCACAATCACACAATCACAGCCACAATCACGATCACACCGTCACGATCACACCATCACGATCACACGATCACGATCACACAATCACAATCACACAATCGTTATCACACAATCACGATCACACAATCACCATCCCACAATCACCATCACACGATCACCATCACACAATCACGATCACACAATCACGATCACACAATCACAATCACACAATCACAATCACACAGTCACAATCACACAATCACAATCATACAATCACAGTCACACAATCACAATCACACAATCACAATCACAATCACGATCACACTGTCACGATCACAGGATCACGATCACACGATCACGATCACACAATCACTATCACACAATCACGATCACACAATCACGATCACACAATCACGATCACACAATCACGATCACACAATCACGATCACACAATCACAATCACACAATCACAATCACACAATCACAATCACACAATCACAGTCACACAATCACAGTCACACAATCACAATCACACCATCACAATTACACAAACACGATCACACAATCACACAATCACAATCACACAATCACACAGTCACAATCCCACAATCACGGTCACACAATCACGATCACAGAGTCACGATCACACAATCACGATCACACAATCACAGTTACACAATCACAATCACACAGTCACAATCACAATCACGATCACACAAACACGATCACACAATCACGATCACACAATCTCGACCACACAATCACGATCACACAAACACGATCACACAATCACTATCACACAATCACTATCACACAATCACGATCACACAATTACGATCACAAAATCACAATCACGCAGTCACACTATCACAATCACAATCACAATCACAATCACAATCAAAATCACAATCACAATCACAATCACAATCACAATCACACAATCACACAATCACAATCCCACAATCACAATCCCACAATCACAATCACACAATCACAGTCACACAATCACAATCACACAATCACACAGTCACAATCCCACAATCACGATCACACAATCACGATCGCACAGTCACGGTCACACGATCACGATCACACAATCACAATCACACAATCACAATCACACAATCACGATCACACAGTCACCATCACACAATCACCATCACACAATCACGATCACACAATCAAGGTCACACAATGACGATCACACAATAACCATCACACAATCACGATCACACAATCACAATCACACAATCACGATCACACAATCACGATCACACAATCACAATCACACAATCAAGGTCACACAATGACGATCACACCATCACCATCACACAATCACGACCACACAATCACGATCACACAATCACAAACACACAGTCGCGATCACTCGATCACGATCACACAATCACGATCACACAGTCACGATCACACAATCACAATCACACAATCACAATATCACAATCGCAATCACACAATCACCATCACACAGTCACGATCACACAATCACCATCACACAATCACGATCACACAATCACAATCACACAATCACGATCACACAAACACGATCACACAATCACGATCACACAATCACGATCACACAATCACGGTCACGCAATCACACAATCACACAATCACAATCACACAATCACACAGTCACAATCCCACAATCACGATCACACAATCACGATCACACAGTCACGATCACACAATCACGATCACACAATCACAGTCACACAATCACAATCACACAGTCACAATCACAATCACGATCACACAAACACGATCACACAATCACGATCACACAATCTCGACCACACAATCACGATCACACAAACACGATCACACAATCACTATCACACAATCACGATCACACAATCACGATCACACAATCACAATCACACAATCACAATTACACAATCACAATCACACAATCACAATCACACAATCACAATCACACAATCACAATCACACAATCACAATCACACAATCACAATCACACAATCACTATCACACAATCACTATCACACAATCACAATCACACAATCACAATCACACAATCACAATCACACAATCACAATCACACAATCACAATCACACAATCACAATCACACAATCACAATCACGATCTCGATCACACAATCACAATCACACAATCACACAATCACAATCCCACAATCACAATCACACAATCACAGTCACACAATCACAATCACACAATCACAATCACACAATCACAATCGCACAATCACAGTCACACAATCACAGTCACACAAACACAATCACACAATCACAATTACACAAACACGATCACACAATCACGATCACACAATCACCATCACACAATCACCATCACACAATCACGATCACACAATCACGATCACACAGTCACGATCACACAATCACCATCACACAATCACGATCACACAATCACAATCACACAATCACGATCACACAAACACGATCACACAATCACAATCACACAATCACAATCACACAATCACAATCACACAATCACAATCACACAATCACAATCACACAATCACAGTCACACAATCACAATCACACAATCACAATCACACAATCACAATCACACAATCACAGTCACACAATCACAATCACACAATCACGATCACTCAATCACCATCACACAATCACGATCACACAATCACGATCACACAACCACGATCACACTATCACGATCACACAATCACAGTCACACAATCACAATCACACAATCACAATCACAATCACGATCACACAGTCACGATCACACAATCACGATCACACGATCACGATCACACAATCACAATCACACGATCGTTATCACACAATCACGATCACACAATCACCATCACACAATCAAGGCCACACAATGACGATCACACAATCGCCATCACACAATCACAATCACACAATCACAATCACACAATCACGATCACACAATCACGATCACACAATCACGATCACACAATCACGATCACACAATCACGATCACACAATCACCATCACACAATCACAATCACACAATCAAGGTCACACAATCACGATCACTCAATCACAATCACACAATCACAAACACACAGTCGCGATCACACGATCACGATCACACGATCACGATCACACAATCACAATCACACAATCAACGCCACACAATGACGATCACACAATCACCATCACACAATCTCGACCACACAATCACGATCACACAATCACGATCACACAATCACGTTCACACAATCAACGCCACACAATGACGATCTCACAATCACCATCACACAATCTCGACCACACAATCACGATCACACAATCACGATCACACAATCACGTTCACACAATCAGAAACACACAGTCCCGATCACTCGATCACGATCACACAATCACGATCACACAATCACGATCACACAATCACAATCACACAATCACAATCACACAGTCAAAATCACACAATCACAATCACACAATCAAGGTCACACAATGACGATCACACAATCACCATCACACAATCACGGTCACACAATCACGATCACACAATCACGATCACTCAATCACAATCACAATCACACAATCACAAACACACAGTCGCGATCACACGATCACGATCACACAAAAACAATGACACAATCACAATCACACAATCACGAGCACACAATGACGATCACACAATCACCATCACACAATCACGATCACACAATCACAATCACACAATCACGATCACACAATCACGATCACACAATCACGTTCACACAATCACAAACACACAGTCACTCGATCACGATCACACAATCACGATCACACAATCACGATCACACAATCACGATCACACAATCACAATCACACAATCACGATCACACAATCACCATCACACAATCACAATCACACAATCAAGGTCACAGAATGACGATCACACAATCACCATCACACAATCACGACCACACAATCACGATCACACAATCACGCTCACACAATCACGATCACACAATCACGTTCACACAATCACAAACACACAGTCGCGATCACACGATCACGATCACACAATCACGATCACACAGTCACGATCACACAATCACAATCACACAATCACGATCACTCAATCACCATCACACAATCACGATCACACAATCACGATCACACAATCACGATCACACCATCACGATCGCACAATCACAGTCACACAATCACAATCACACAGTCACAATCACACAATCACAATCATACAATCACAGTCACACAATCACAATCACACAATCACAATCACAATCACGATCACACTGTCACGATCACACGATCACGATCACACGATCACGATCACACAATCACTATCACACAATCACGATCACACAATCACAGTCACACAATCACAATCACACAATCACAGCCACAATCACGATCACACAGTCACGATCACACAATCACGATCACACAATCACGATCACAATATCACAATCACACAGTCACACAATCACAATCGCCATCACAATCACAATCACAATCACAAACACAATCACAATCACAATCACAATCACAATCACAATCACAATAACAATCACAATCACAATCACAATCACAATCACAATCACAATCACAATCACAATCACAATCACAATCACAATCACAATCACAATCACAATCACAATCACAATCACAATCACAATCACAATCACAATCACAATCACAATCACAATCACAATCACAATCACAATCACAATCACAATCACAATCACAATCACAATCGCAATCACAATCACAATCACAATCACAATCACACAATCACAATCACACAGTCACAGTCACACAATCACAATCACACAATCACAATAACAAAATCACAATCACACAATCACAATCACACAATCACAATCACGATCACACAGTCACGATCACACAATCACAATCTCACAATCACGATCACACAATCACCATCACACAATGACCATCACACAATCACGATCACACAATCACGATCACACTATCACGATCACACAATCACGATCACACAATCACGATCACACAATCACGATCACACAATCACGATCACACAATCACTATCACACAATCACAATCACACAATCACAATCACACAATCACAATCACACAATCACAATCACACAATCACAATCACACAATCACAATCACACAGTCACACAATCACAATCACAATCAGACAATCACAAACACACAATCACGATCACACAATCACGATCACACAATCACAATCACACAATCACAATCACACAATCACAGTCACACAATCACAGTC
Organism: Megachile rotundata; assembly: GCF_050947335.1. Lineage (NCBI taxonomy): Eukaryota > Metazoa > Arthropoda > Insecta > Hymenoptera > Megachilidae > Megachile > Megachile rotundata. The sequence continues at coordinate 3,403,181 of NC_134993.1, forward strand.
ACACAATCACAATCACGCAATCACAATTACACAAACACGATCACACAATCACGATCACACAATCACGATCACACAATCACGATCACACAATCACACAATCACACAATCACAATCACACAATCACACAGTCACAATCCCACAATCACGATCACACAATCACGATCACACAGTCACGATCGCACAATCACGATCACACAATCACAGTCACACAATCACAATCACACAGTCACAATCACAATCACGATCACACAAACACGATCACACAATCACGATCACACAATCTCGACCACACAATCACGATCACACAAACACGATCACACAATCACTATCACACAATCACTATCACACAATCACGGTCACACAATTACGATCACACAATCACAATCACAATCACAATCACAATCACAATCACAATCACAATCACAATCACAATCACAATCACAATCACAATCACAATCACAATCACAATCACAATCACACAATCACACAATCACAATCCCACAATCACAATCACACAATCACAGTCACACAATCACAATCACACAATCACACAATCACACAGTCACAATCCCACAATCACGATCACACAATCACGATCGCACAGTCACGATCACACGATCACGATCACACAATCACAATCACACAATCACAATCACACAATCACAATCACACAATCACAGTCACACAATCACAGTCACACAATCACAATCACACCATCACAATTACACAAACACGATCACACAATCACACAATCACAATCACACAATCACACAGTCACAATCCCACAATCACGGTCACACAATCACGATCACAGAGTCACGATCACACAATCACGATCACACAATCACAGTTACACAATCACAATCACACAGTCACAATCACAATCACGATCACACAAACACGATCACACAATCACGATCACACAATCTCGACCACACAATCACGATCACACAATCACTATCACACAATCACTATCACACAATCACGATCACACAATTACGATCACAAAATCACAATCACGCAGTCACACTATCACAATCACAATCACAATCACAATCACAATCAAAATCACAATCACAATCACAATCACAATCACACAATCACACAATCACAATCCCACAATCACAATCCCACAATCACAATCACACAATCACAGTCACACAATCACAATCACACAATCACACAGTCACAATCCCACAATCACGATCACACAATCACGATCGCACAGTCACGGTCACACGATCACGATCACACAATCACAATCACACAATCACAATCACACAATCACGATCACACAGTCACCATCACACAATCACCATCACACAATCACGATCACACAATCAAGGTCACACAATGACGATCACACAATAACCATCACACAATCACGATCACACAATCACAATCACACAATCACGATCACACAATCACGATCACACAATCACAATCACACAATCAAGGTCACACAATGACGATCACACCATCACCATCACACAATCACGACCACACAATCACGATCACACAATCACAAACACACAGTCGCGATCACTCGATCACGATCACACAATCACGATCACACAGTCACGATCACACAATCACAATCACACAATCACAATATCACAATCGCAATCACACAATCACCATCACACAGTCACGATCACACAATCACCATCACACAATCACGATCACACAATCACAATCACACAATCACGATCACACAAACACGATCACACAATCACGATCACACAATCACGATCACACAATCACGGTCACGCAATCACACAATCACACAATCACAATCACACAATCACACAGTCACAATCCCACAATCACGATCACACAATCACGATCACACAGTCACGATCACACAATCACGATCACACAATCACAGTCACACAATCACAATCACACAGTCACAATCACAATCACGATCACACAAACACGATCACACAATCACGATCACACAATCTCGACCACACAATCACGATCACACAAACACGATCACACAATCACTATCACACAATCACGATCACACAATCACGATCACACAATCACAATCACACAATCACAATTACACAATCACAATCACACAATCACAATCACACAATCACAATCACACAATCACAATCACACAATCACAATCACACAATCACAATCACACAATCACTATCACACAATCAAAATCACACAATCACAATCACACAATCACAATCACACAATCACAATCACACAATCACAATCACACAATCACAATCACGATCTCGATCACACAATCACAATCACACAATCACACAATCACAATCCCACAATCACAATCACACAATCACAGTCACACAATCACAATCACACAATCACAATCACACAATCACAATCGCACAATCACAGTCACACAATCACAGTCACACAAACACAATCACACAATCACAATTACACAAACACGATCACACAATCACGATCACACAATCACCATCACACAATCACCATCACACAATCACGATCACACAATCACGATCACACAGTCACGATCACACAATCACCATCACACAATCACGATCACACAATCACAATCACACAATCACGATCACACAAACACGATCACACAATCACAATCACACAATCACAATCACACAATCACAATCACACAATCACAATCACACAATCACAATCACACAATCACAATCACACAATCACAATCACACAATCACAATCACACAATCACAATCACACAATCACACAATCACAATCCCACAATCACAATCACACAATCACAGTCACACAATCACAATCACACAATCAAGGTCACACAATGACGATCACACAATCACCATCACACAATCACGGTCACACAATCACGATCACACAATCACGATCACTCAATCACAATCACAATCACACAATCACAAACACACAGTCGCGATCACACGATCACGATCACACAAAAACAATGACACAATCACAATCACACAATCACGAGCACACAATCACGATCACACAATCACCATCACACAATCACGATCACACAATCACGATCACACAATCACGATCACACTATCACGATCACACAATCACAGTCACACAATCACAATCACACAATCACAATCACAATCACGATCACACAGTCACGATCACACAATCACGATGACACAATCACGATCACACAATCACAATCACACAATCACAATCACACAATCAAAATCACACAATCACAATCACACAATCAAGGTCACACAATGACGATCACACAATCACCATCACACAATCACGATCACACAATCACAATCACACAATCACGATCACACAATCACGATCACACAATCACGTTCACACAATCACAAACACACAGTCCCGATCACTCGATCACGATCACACAATCACGATCACACAATCACGATCACACAATCACGATCACACAATCACAATCACACAATCACGATCACACAATCACCATCACACAATCACAATCACACAATCAAGGTCACAGAATGACGATCACACAATCACCATCACACAATCACGACCACACAATCACGATCACACAATCACGCTCACACAATCACGATCACACAATCACGTTCACACAATCACAAACACACAGTCGCGATCACACGATCACAGTCACACAATCACAATCACACAGTCACAATCACACAATCACAATCATACAATCACAGTCACACAATCACAATCACACAATCACAATCACAATCACGATCACACTGTCACGATCACACGATCACGATCACACGATCACGATCACACAATCACTATCACACAATCACGATCACACAATCACGTTCACACAATCAACGCCACACAATGACGATCACACAATCACCATCACACAATCTCGACCACACAATCACGGTCACACAATCACGATCACACAATCACGTTCACACAATCACAAACACACAGTCCCGATCACTCGATCACGATCACACAATCACGATCACACAATCACAATCACACAATCACAATCACACAGTTAAAATCACACAATCACAATCACACAATCATGGTCACACAATGACGATCACACAATCACCATCACACAATCACGGTATCACGGTCACACAATCACGATCACAGAATCACGATCACTCAATCACAATCACAATCACACAATCACAAACACACAGTCGCGATCACACGATCACGATCACACGATCACGATCACACGATCACGATCACACAATCACAATCACACAATCAAGGCCACACAATGACGATCACACAATCACCATCACACAATCTCGACCACACAATCACGATCACACAATCACGATCACACAATCACGATCACACAATCACGTTCACACAATAACAAACACACAGTCGCGATCACTCGATCACGATCACACAACCACGATCACACAGGCACGATCACACAATCACGATCACACAATCACGATCACACAATCACGATCACATAACCACGATCACACAATCACGATCACACAATCACGATCACACAATCACGATCACACAATCACCATCACACAATCACAATCACACAATCAAGGTCACAGAATGACGATCACACAATCACCATCACACAATCACGACCACACAATCACGATCACACAATCACGCTCACACAATCACGATCACACAATCACGTTCACACAATCACAAACACACAGTCGCGATCACACGATCACGATCACACAATCACGATCACGCAGTCACGATCACACAATCATAATCACACAATCACGATCACTCAATCACCATCACACAATCACGATCACACAATCACGATCACACAATCACGATCACACTATCACGATCACACAATCACAGTCACACAATCACAATCACACAATCACAATCACAATCACGATCACACAGTCACGATCACACAATCACGATCACACGATCACGATCACACAATCACGATCACACAATCACGATCACACAATCACGATCACACAACCACGATCACACAATCACGATCACACAATCACGATCACACAATCACGATCACACAATCACGATCACACAATCACGATCACACAATCACGATCACACAATCACGATCACACAATCACAATCACACAATCACAATCACGATCTCGATCACACAATCACAATCACACAATCACACAATCACAATCCCACAATCACAATCACACAATCACAGTCACACAATAACAATCACACAATCACAATCACACAATCACAATCACACAATCACAGTCACACAATCACAGTCACACAATCACAATCACACAATCACAATTACACAAACACGATCACACAATCACGATCACACAATCACTATCACACAATCACACAATCACACAGTCACAATCCCACAATCACGATCACACAATCACGATCGCACTGTCACGATCACACGATCACGATCACACAATCACGATCACACAATCACAAACACACAATCACGATCACACAATCACAATCACACAATCACGATCACACAATCACAATCACACAATCACAATCACACAATCACAGTCACACAATCACTATCACACAATCACACAATCACACAGTCACAATCCCACAATCACAATCACACAATCACAGTCACACAATAACAATCACACAATCACAATCACACAATCACAATCACACAATCACAGTCACACAATCACTATCACACAATCACACAATCACACAGTCACAATCCCACAATCACGATCACACAATCACGATCGCACTGTCACGATCACACGATCACGATCACACAATCACGATCACACAATCACAAACACACAATCACGATCACACAATCACGATCACTCAATCACAATCACACAATCACAAACACACAGTCGCGATCACACGATCACGATCACACAATCACGATCACACAGTCACGATCATACAATCACAATCACCCAATCACGATCACACAATCACATTAACACAATCACGATCACACAATCACAATCACACAATCACAATCACACAATCACGATCACACAATCACGATCACACAATCACAATCACACAATCACAATCACACAATCAAAATCACACAATCACAATCACACAATCAAGGTCACACAATGACGATCACACAATCGCCATCACACAATCTCGACAACACAATCACGATCACACAATCACGATCACACAATCACGTCCACACAATCACAAACACACAGTCGCGATCACTCGATCACGATCACACAATCACGATCACACAATCACGATCACTCAATCACAATCACACAATCACAAACACACAGTCGCGATCACACGATCACGATCACACGATCACGATCACACAATCACAATCACACAATCGTTATCACACAATCACGATCACACAATCACAATCACACAATCAAGGTCACACAATGACGATCACACAATCACCATCACACAATCACGATCACACAATCACGTTCACACAATCACAAACACACAGTCGCGATCACTCGATCACGATCACACAATCACGATCACACAGTCACTATCACACAATCACAATCACACAATCACATTATCACAATCACATTATCACAATCGCAATCACACAATCACAAGAACACAATCAGACAATCACACAACCACACAATCACACAATCACGATCACACAATCATGATCACACAATCACGATCACACGATCACACAATCACGATCACACAATCACGATCACACAATCACCATCACACAATCACTATCACACAATCACAATCACACAATCAAGGTCACACAATGACGATCACACAATCACCATCACACAATCACGATCACACAATCACGATCACACAATCACGATCACACAATCACGATCACACAATCACGATCACACAATCACAAACACACAGTCGCGATCACACGATCACGATTACACAATCACGATCACACAGTCACGATCACACAATCACAATCACACAATCACGATCGCACAATCACCATCACACAATCACGATCACACAATCACGATCACACAATCACGATCACACAATCACGATCACACAATCACAGTCACACAATCACAATCACACAATCAGGATCACACAATCACAATCACACAATCACGATCACACAATCACGATCACACAATCACGATCACACAATCACGATCACACAAACACGATCACACGATCACGATCACACGATCACGATCACACGATCGCGATCACACGATCACGATCACACGATCACGATCACACAATCACAATCACACAATCAAGGTCACACAATGACGATCACACCATCACCATCACACAATCACGACCACACAATCACGATCACACAATCACGATCACACAATCACGTTCACACAATCACAAACACACAGTCGCGATCACTTGATCACGATCACACAATCACGATCACACAGTCATGATCACACAATCACAATCACACAATCACGATCACACAATCACCATCACACAATCACGATCACACAATCACGATCACACAATCACGATCACACAATCACGATCACACAATCACAGTCACACAATCACAATCACACAATCACAGCCACAATCACGATCACACAGTCACGATCACACCATCACGATCACACGATCACGATCACACAATCACAATCACACAATCGTTATCACACAATCACGATCACACAATCACCATCCCACAATCACCATCACACAATCACCATCACACAATCACGATCACACAATCACGATCACACAATCACAATCACACAATCACAATCACACAGTCACAATCACACAATCACAATCATACAATCACAGTCACACAATCACAATCACACAATCACAATCACACAATCACGATCACAATCACGATCACACTGTCACGATCACACGATCACGGTCACACAATCACTATCACACAATCACGATCACACAATCACGATCACACAATCACGATCACACAATCACGATCACACAATCACGATCACACAATCACGATCACACAATCACGATCACACAATCGCTATCACACCATCACAATCACACATTCACAATCACACAATCACAATCACGATCACACAGTCACGATCACACAATCACAATCTCACAATCACAATCACACAATCACGATCACACAATCACGATCACACAATCACGATCACACAATCGCTATCACACCATCACAATCACACATTCACAATCACACAATCACAATCACGATCACACAGTCACGATCACACAATCACAATCTCACAATCACAATCACACAATCACAATCACACAGTCACAATCACACAATCACAATCATACAATCACAGTCACACAATCACAATCACACAATCACAATCACAATCACGATCACACTGTCACGATCACACGATCACGATCACACGATCACGATCACACAATCACTATCACACAATCACGGTCACACAATTACGATCACACAATCACAATCACAATCACAATCACAATCACAATCACAATCACAATCACAATCACAATCACAATCACAATCACAATCACAATCACACAATCACACAATCACAATCCCACAATCACAATCACACAATCACAGTCACACAATCACAATCACACAATCACACAATCACACAGTCACAATCCCACAATCACGATCACACAATCACGATCGCACAGTCACGATCACACGATCACGATCACACAATCACAATCACACAATCACAATCACACAATCACGATCACACAGTCAACATCACACAATCACCATCACACAATCACGATCACACAATCACGATCACACAATCACGATCACACAATCACAGTCACACAATCACAATCACACAATCACAGCCACAATCACGATCACACCGTCACGATCACACCATCACGATCACACGATCACGATCACACAATCACAATCACACAATCGTTATCACACAATCACGATCACACAATCACCATCCCACAATCACCATCACACGATCACCATCACACAATCACGATCACACAATCACGATCACACAATCACAATCACACAATCACAATCACACAGTCACAATCACACAATCACAATCATACAATCACAGTCACACAATCACAATCACACAATCACAATCACAATCACGATCACACTGTCACGATCACAGGATCACGATCACACGATCACGATCACACAATCACTATCACACAATCACGATCACACAATCACGATCACACAATCACGATCACACAATCACGATCACACAATCACGATCACACAAACACGATCACACAATCACTATCACACAATCACTATCACACAATCACGATGACACAATTACGATCACAAAATCACAATCACGCAGTCACACTATCACAATCACAATCACAATCACAATCAAAATCACAATCACAATCACAATCACAATCACACAATCACACAGTCACAATCCCACAATCACGATCACACCATCACGATCGCACAGTCACGGTCACACGATCACGATCACACAATCACAATCACACAATCACAATCACACAATCACGATCACACAGTCACCATCACACAATCACCATCACACAATCACGATCACACAATCAAGGTCACACAATGACGATCACACAATCACCATCACACAATCACGATCACACAATCACAATCACACAATCACGATCACACAATCACGATCACACAATCACAATCACACAATCAAGGTCACACAATGACGATCACACCATCACCATCACACAATCACGACCACACAATCACGATCACACAATCACAAACACACAGTCGCGATCACTCGATCACGATCACACAATCACGATCACACAGTCACGATCACACAATCACAATCACACAATCACAATATCACAATCGCAATCACACAATCACCATCACACAGTCACGATCACACAATCACCATCACACAATCACCATCACACAATCACAATCACACAATCACGATCACACAAACACGATCACACAATCACGATCACACAATCACGATCACACAATCACGGTCACGCAATCACACAATCACACAATCACAATCACACAATCACACAGTCACAATCCCACAATCACGATCACACAATCACGATCACACAATCACAGTCACACAATCACAATCACACAATCACAATCACAATCACGATCACACTGTCACGATCACACGATCACGATCACACGATCACGATCACACAATCACGATCACACAATCACGATCACACAATCACCATCACACAATCACAATCACACAATCACAATCACACAATCAAGGTCACACAATGACGATCACACAATCACCATCACACAATCACGATCACACAATCACGATCACACAATCACGATCACACAATCACGATCACACAATCACGATCACACAATCACAAACACACAGTCGCGATCACACGATCACGATTACACAATAACGATCACACAGTCACGATCACACAATCACAATCACACAATCACGATCACACAATCACCATCACACAATCACGATCACACAATCACGATCGCACAATCACGATCACACAATCACGATCACACAATCACAGTCACACAATCACAATCACACAATCACGATCACACAATCACAATCACACAATCACGATCACACAATCACGATCACACAATCACGATCACACAAACACGATCACACGATCACAATCACACAATCACAAACACACAGTCGCGATCACACGATCACGATCACACGATCACGATCACACGATCGCGATCACACGATCACGATCACACGATCACGATCACACAATCACAATCACACAATCAAGGTCACACAATGACGATCACACCATCACCATCACACAATCACGACCACACAATCACGATCACACAATCACGATCACACAATCACGTTCACACAATCACAAACACACAGTCGCGATCACTCGATCACGATCACACAATCACGATCACACAGTCATGATCACACATTCACAATCACACAATCACGATCACACAATCACCATCACACAATCACGATCACACAATCACGATCACACAATCACGATCACACAATCACGATCACACAATCACAGTCACACAATCACAATCACACAATCACAGCCACAATCACGATCACACAGTCACGATCACACCATCACGATCACACGATCACGATCACACAATCACAATCACACAATCGTTATCACACAATCACGATCACACAATCACCATCCCACAATCACCATCACACAATCACCATCACACAATCACGATCACACAATCACGATCACACAATCACAATCACACAATCACAATCACACAGTCACAATCACACAATCACAATCATACAATCACAGTCACACAATCACAATCACACAATCACAATCACACAATCACGATCACAATCACGATCACACTGTCACGATCACACGATCACGATCACACGATCACGATCACACAAACACTATCACACAATCACGATCACACAATCACGATCACACAATCACGATCACACAATCACGATCACACAATCACGATCACACAATCACGATCACACAATCGCTATCACACCATCACAATCACACATTCACAATCACACAATCACAATCACGATCACACAGTCACGATCACACAATCACAATCTCACAATCACAATCACACAATCACAATCACACAGTCACAATCACACAATCACAATCATACAATCACAGTCACACAATCACAATCACACAATCACAATCACAATCACGATCACACTGTCACGATCACACGATCACGATCACACGATCACGATCACACAATCACTATCACACAATCACGATCACACAATCACGATCACACAATCACAGTCACACAATCACAATCACACAATCACAGCCACAATCACGATCACACAATCACTATCACACAATCACGATCACACAGTCACGATCACACAATCACGATCACACAATCACAGTTACACAATCACAATCACACAGTCACAATCACAATCACGATCACACAAACACGATCACACAATCACGATCACACAACCTCGACCACACAATCACGATCACACAAACACGATCACACAATCACTATCACACAATCACTATCACACAATCACGATCACACAATTACGATCACAAAATCACAATCACGCAGTCACACTATCACAATCACAATCACAATCACAATCACAATCAAAATCACAATCACAATCACAATCACAATCACAATCACACAATCACACAATCACAATCCCACAATCACAATCACACAATCACAGTCACACAATCACAATCACACAATCACACAGTCACAATCCCACAATCACGATCACACAATCACGATCGCACAGTCACGGTCACACGATCACGATCACACAATCACAATCACACAATCACAATCACACAATCACGATCACACAGTCACCATCACACAATCACCATCACACAATCACGATCACACAATCAAGGTCACACAATGACGATCACACAATAACCATCACACAATCACGATCACACAATCACAATCACACAATCACGATCACACAATCACGATCACACAATCACAATCACACAATCAAGGTCACACAATGACGATCACACCATCATCATCACACAATCACGACCACACAATCACGATCACACAATCACGATCACACAAACACGATCACACAATCACGATCACACAATCTCGACCACACAATCACGATCACACAAACACGATCACACAATCACAATCACACAATCACAATCACACAATCACAATCACACAATCACAATCACACAATCACAATCACACAATCACAATCACACAATCACAATCACACAATCACACAATCACAATCCCACAATCACAATCACACAATCACAGTCACACAATCACAATCACACAATCAAGGTCACACAATGACGATCACACAATCACCATCACACAATCACGGTCACACAATCACGATCACACAATCACGATCACTCAATCACAATCACAATCACACAATCACAAACACACAGTCGCGATCACACGATCACGATCACACAAAAACAATGACACAATCACAATCACACAATCACGAGCACACAATCACGATCACACAATCACCATCACACAATCACGATCAGACAATCACGATCACACAATCACGATCACACTATCACGATCACACAATCACAGTCACACAATCACAATCACACAATCACAATCACAATCACGATCACACAGTCACGATCACACAATCACGATGACACAATCACGATCACACAATCACAATCACACAATCACAATCACACAATCAAAATCACACAATCACAATCACACAATCAAGGTCACACAATGACGATCACACAATCACCATCACACAATCACGATCACACAATCACAATCACACAATCACGATCACACAATCACGATCACACAATCACGTTCACACAATCACAAACACACAGTCCCGATCACTCGATCACGATCACACAATCACGATCACACAATCACGATCACACAATCACGATCACACAATCACAATCACACAATCACGATCACACAATCACCATCACACAATCACAATCACACAATCAAGGTCACAGAATGACGATCACACAATCACCATCACACAATCACGACCACACAATCACGATCACACAATCACGCTCACACAATCACGATCACACAATCACGTTCACACAATCACAAACACACAGTCGCGATCACACGATCACGATCACACAATCACGATCACACAGTCACGATCACACAATCACAATCACACAATCACGATCACTCAATCACCATCACACAATCACGATCACACAATCACGATCACACAATCACGATCACACCATCACGATCGCACAATCACAGTCACACAATCACAATCACACAGTCACAATCACACAATCACAATCATACAATCACAGTCACACAATCACAATCACACAATCACAATCACAATCACGATCACACTGTCACGATCACACGATCACGATCACACGATCACGATCACACAATCACTATCACACAATCACGATCACACAATCACAGTCACACAATCACAATCACACAATCACAGCCACAATCACGATCACACAGTCACGATCACACAATCACGATCACACAATCACGATCACAATATCACAATCACACAGTCACACAATCACAATCGCCATCACAATCACAATCACAATCACAAACACAATCACAATCACAATCACAATCACAATCACAATCACAATAACAATCACAATCACAATCACAATCACAATCACAATCACAATCACAATCACAATCACAATCACAATCACAATCACAATCACAATCACAATCACAATCACAATCACAATCACAATCACAATCACAATCACAATCACAATCACAATCACAATCACAATCACAATCACAATCACAATCACAATCACAATCGCAATCACAATCACAATCACAATCACAATCACACAATCACAATCACACAGTCACAGTCACACAATCACAATCACACAGTCACAGTCACACAATCACAATCACACAATCACAATCACACAATCACAATAACAAAATCACAATCACACAATCACAATCACACAATCACAATCACGATCACACAGTCACGATCACACAATCACAATCTCACAATCACGATCACACAATCACCATCACACAATGACCATCACACAATCACGATCACACAATCACAAACACACAGTCGCGATCACTCGATCACGATCACACAATCACGATCACACAGTCACGATCACACAATCACAATCACACAATCACAATATCACAATCGCAATCACACAATCACCATCACACAGTCACGATCACACAATCACCATCACACAATCACGATCACACAATCACAATCACACAATCACGATCACACAAACACGATCACACAATCACGATCACACAATCACAGTCACACAATCACAATCACACAATCACAATCACAATCACGATCACACTGTCACGATCACACGATCACGATCACACAATCACAGTCACACAATCACAATCACACAATCACGATCACACAATCACAATCACACAATCACGATCACACAATCACGATCACACAATCACGATCACACAATCACGATCACACAAACACGATCACACGATCACAATCACACAATCACAAACACACAGTCGCGATCACACGATCACGATCACACGATCACGATCACACGATCGCGATCACACGATCACGATCACACGATCACGATCACACAATCACAATCACACAATCAAGGTCACACAATGACGATCACACCATCACCATCACACAATCACGACCACACAATCACGATCACACAATCACGATCACACAATCACGTTCACACAATCACAAACACAGAGTCGCGATCACTCGATCACGATCACACAATCACGATCACACAGTCATGATCACACAATCACAATCACACAATCACGATCACACAATCACCATCACACAATCACGATCACACAATCACGATCACACAATCACGATCACACAATCACAAACACACAGTCGCGATCACACGATCACGATTACACAATCACGATCACACAGTCACGATCGCACAATCACAATCACACAATCACGATCACACAATCACCATCACACAATCACGATCACACAATCACGATCACACAATCACGATCACACAATCACGATCACACAATCACAGTCACACAATCACAATCACACAATCACGATCACACAATCACAATCACACAATCACGATCACACAGTCGCGATCACACAATCACGATGACACAATCACGATCACACAATCACAATCACACAATCACAATCACACAATCAAAATCACACAATCACAATCACACAATCAAGGTCACACAATGACGATCACACAATCACCATCACACAATCACGATCACACAATCACAATCACACAATCACGATCACACAATCACGATCACTCAATCACAATCACACAATCACAAACACACAGTCGCGATCACACGATCACGATCACACGATCACGATCACACGATCACGATCACACGATCACGATCAGACAATCACAATCACACAATCAACGCCACACAATGACGATCACACAATCACCATCACACAATCTCGACCACACAATCACAATCACACAATCACGATCACACAATCACGTTCACACAATCAACGCCACACAATGACGATCACACAATCACCATCACACAATCTCGACCACACAATCACGGTCACACAATCACGATCACACAATCACGTTCACACAATCACAAACACACAGTCCCGATCACTCGATCACGATCACACAATCACGATCACACAATCACAATCACACAATCACAATCACACAGTTAAAATCACACAATCACAATCACACAATCATGGTCACACAATGACGATCACACAATCACCATCACACAATCACGGTCACACAATCACGATCACAGAATCACGATCACTCAATCACAATCACAATCACACAATCACAAACACACAGTCGCGATCACACGATCACGATCACACGATCACGATCACACGATCACGATCACACAATCACAATCACACAATCAAGGCCACACAATGACGATCACACAATCACCATCACACAATCTCGACCACACAATCACGATCACACAATCACGATCACACAATCACGATCACACAATCACGTTCACACAATAACAAACACACAGTCGCGATCACTCGATCACGATCACACAACCACGATCACACAGGCACGATCACACAATCACGATCACACAATCACGATCACACAATCACGATCACATAACCACGATCACACAATCACGATCACACAATCACGATCACACAATCACGATCACACAATCACCATCACACAATCACAATCACACAATCAAGGTCACAGAATGACGATCACACAATCACCATCACACAATCACGACCACACAATCACGATCACACAATCACGCTCACACAATCACGATCACACAATCACGTTCACACAATCACAAACACACAGTCGCGATCACACGATCACGATCACACAATCACGATCACGCAGTCACGATCACACAATCATAATCACACAATCACGATCACTCAATCACCATCACACAATCACGATCACACAATCACGATCACACAATCACGATCACACTATCACGATCACACAATCACAGTCACACAATCACAATCACACAATCACAATCACAATCACGATCACACAGTCACGATCACACAATCACGATCACACGATCACGATCACACAATCACGATCACACAATCACGATCACACAATCACGATCACACAACCACGATCACACAATCACGATCACACAATCACGATCACACAATCACGATCACACAATCACGATCACACAATCACGATCACACAATCACGATCACACAATCACGATCACACAATCACAATCACACAATCACAATCACGATCTCGATCACACAATCACAATCACACAATCACACAATCACAATCCCACAATCACAATCACACAATCACAGTCACACAATAACAATCACACAATCACAATCACACAATCACAATCACACAATCACAGTCACACAATCACAGTCACACAATCACAATCACACAATCACAATTACACAAACACGATCACACAATCACGATCACACAATCACTATCACACAATCACACAATCACACAGTCACAATCCCACAATCACGATCACACAATCACGATCGCACTGTCACGATCACACGATCACGATCACACAATCACGCTCACACAATCACAAACACACAATCACGATCACACAATCACAATCACACAATCACGATCACACAATCACAATCACACAATCACAATCACACAATCACAGTCACACAATCACTATCACACAATCACACAATCACACAGTCACAATCCCACAATCACAATCACACAATCACAGTCACACAATAACAATCACACAATCACAATCACACAATCACAATCACACAATCACAGTCACACAATCACTATCACACAATCACACAATCACACAGTCACAATCCCACAATCACGATCACACAATCATGATCGCACTGTCACGATCACACGATCACGATCACACAATCACGATCACACAATCACAAACACACAATCACGATCACACAATCACGATCACTCAATCACAATCACACAATCACAAACACACAGTCGCGATCACACGATCACGATCACACAATCACGATCACACAGTCACGATCATACAATCACAATCACCCAATCACGATCACACAATCACATTAACACAATCACGATCACACAATCACAATCACACAATCACAATCACACAATCACGATCACACAATCACGATCACACAATCACAATCACACAATCACAATCACACAATCAAAATCACACAATCACAATCACACAATCAAGGTCACACAATGACGATCACACAATCGCCATCACACAATCTCGACAACACAATCACGATCACACAATCACGATCACACAATCACGTCCACACAATCACAAACACACAGTCGCGATCACTCGATCACGATCACACAATCACGATCACACAATCACGATCACTCAATCACAATCACACAATCACAAACACACAGTCGCGATCACACGATCACGATCACACGATCACGATCACACAATCACAATCACACAATCGTTATCACACAATCACGATCACACAATCACAATCACACAATCAAGGTCACACAATGACGATCACACAATCACCATCACACAATCACGATCACACAATCACGTTCACACAATCACAAACACACAGTCGCGATCACTCGATCACGATCACACAATCACGATCACACAGTCACTATCACACAATCACAATCACACAATCACATTATCACAATCACATTATCACAATCGCAATCACACAATCACAAGAACACAATCAGACAATCACACAACCACACAATCACACAATCACGATCACACAATCATGATCACACAATCACGATCACACAATCACGATCACACAATCACGATCACACAATCACGATCACACAATCACCATCACACAATCACTATCACACAATCACAATCACACAATCAAGGTCACACAATGACGATCACACAATCACCATCACACAATCACGATCACACAATCACGATCACACAATCACGATCACACAATCACGATCACACAATCACGATCACACAATCACAAACACACAGTCGCGATCACACGATCACGATTACACAATCACGATCACACAGTCACGATCACACAATCACAATCACACAATCACGATCGCACAATCACCATCACACAATCACGATCACACAATCACGATCACACAATCACGATCACACAATCACGATCACACAATCACAGTCACACAATCACAATCACACAATCAGGATCACACAATCACAATCACACAATCACGATCACACAATCACGATCACACAATCACGATCACACAATCACGATCACACAAACACGATCACACGATCACGATCACACGATCACGATCACACGATCGCGATCACACGATCACGATCACACGATCACGATCACACAATCACAATCACACAATCAAGGTCACACAATGACGATCACACCATCACCATCACACAATCACGACCACACAATCACGATCACACAATCACGATCACACAATCACGTTCACACAATCACAAACACACAGTCGCGATCACTTGATCACGATCACACAATCACGATCACACAGTCATGATCACACAATCACAATCACACAATCACGATCACACAATCACCATCACACAATCACGATCACACAATCACGATCACACAATCACGATCACACAATCACGATCACACAATCACAGTCACACAATCACAATCACACAATCACAGCCACAATCACGATCACACAGTCACGATCACACCATCACGATCACACGATCACGATCACACAATCACAATCACACAATCGTTATCACACAATCACGATCACACAATCACCATCCCACAATCACCATCACACAATCACCATCACACAATCACGATCACACAATCACGATCACACAATCACAATCACACAATCACAATCACACAGTCACAATCACACAATCACAATCATACAATCACAGTCACACAATCACAATCACACAATCACAATCACACAATCACGATCACAATCACGATCACACTGTCACGATCACACGATCACGGTCACACAATCACTATCACACAATCACGATCACACAATCACGATCACACAATCACGATCACACAATCACGATCACACAATCACGATCACACAATCACGATCACACAATCACGATCACACAATCGCTATCACACCATCACAATCACACATTCACAATCACACAATCACAATCACGATCACACAGTCACGATCACACAATCACAATCTCACAATCACAATCACACAATCACAATCACACAGTCACAATCACACAATCACAATCATACAATCACAGTCACACAATCACAATCACACAATCACAATCACAATCACGATCACACTGTCACGATCACACGATCACGATCACACGATCACGATCACACAATCACTATCACACAATCACGATCACACAATCACAGTCACACAATCACAATCACACAACCACAGCCACAATCACGATCACACAGTCACGATCACACAATCACGATCACACAATCACGATCACAATATCACAATCACACAGTCACACAATCACAATCGCCATCACAATCACAATCACAATCACAATCACAAACACAATCACAATCACAATCACAATCACAATCACAATCACAATAACAATCACAATCACAATCACAATCACAATCACAATCACAATCACAATCACAATCACAATCACAATCACAATCACAATCACAATCACAATCACAATCACAATCACAATCACAATCACAATCACAATCACAATCGCAATCACAATCACAATCACAATCACAATCACACAATCACAATCACACAATCACAGTCACACAATCACAATCACACAATCACAATCACACAATCGCAATCACACAATCACAGTCACACAATCACAGTCACACAATCACAATCACACAATCACAATTACACAAACACGATCACACAATCACGATCACACAAGCACGATCACACAATCACGATCACACAATCACACAATCACACAATCACAATCACACAATCACACAGTCACAATCCCACAATCACGATCACACAATCACGATCACACAGTCACGATCGCACAATCACGATCACACAATCACAGTCACACAATCACAATCACACAGTCACAATCACAATCACGATCACACAAACACGATCACACAATCACGATCACACAATCTCGACCACACAATCACGATCACACAAACACGATCACACAATCACTATCACACAATCACTATCACACAATCACGGTCACACAATTACGATCACACAATCACAATCACAATCACAATCACAATCACAATCACAATCACAATCACAATCACAATCACAATCACAATCACAATCACACAATCACACAATCACAATCCCACAATCAGAATCACACAATCACAGTCACACAATCACAATCACACAATCACACAATCACACAGTCACAATCCCACAATCACGATCACACAATCACGATCGCACAGTCACGATCACACGATCACGATCACACAATCACAATCACACAATCACAATCACACAATCACGATCACACAGTCAACATCACACAATCACCATCACACAATCACGATCACACAATCACGATCACACAATCACGATCACACAATCACAGTCACACAATCACAATCACACAATCACAGCCACAATCACGATCACACCGTCACGATCACACCATCACGATCACACGATCACGATCACACAATCACAATCACACAATCGTTATCACACAATCACGATCACACAATCACCATCCCACAATCACCATCACACGATCACCATCACACAATCACGATCACACAATCACGATCACACAATCACAATCACACAATCACAATCACACAGTCACAATCACACAATCACAATCATACAATCACAGTCACACAATCACAATCACACAATCACAATCACAATCACGATCACACTGTCACGATCACAGGATCACGATCACACGATCACGATCACACAATCACTATCACACAATCACGATCACACAATCACGATCACACAATCACGATCACACAATCACGATCACACAATCACGATCACACAAACACGATCACACAATCACTATCACACAATCACTATCACACAATCACGATGACACAATTACGATCACAAAATCACAATCACGCAGTCACACTATCACAATCACAATCACAATCACAATCAAAATCACAATCACAATCACAATCACAATCACACAATCACACAGTCACAATCCCACAATCACGATCACACAATCACGATCGCACAGTCACGGTCACACGATCACGATCACACAATCACAATCACACAATCACAATCACACAATCACGATCACACAGTCACCATCACACAATCACCATCACACAATCACGATCACACAATCAAGGTCACACAATGACGATCACACAATCACCATCACACAATCACGATCACACAATCACAATCACACAATCACGATCACACAATCACGATCACACAATCACAATCACACAATCAAGGTCACACAATGACGATCACACCATCACCATCACACAATCACGACCACACAATCACGATCACACAATCACAAACACACAGTCGCGATCACTCGATCACGATCACACAATCACGATCACACAGTCACGATCACACAATCACAATCACACAATCACAATATCACAATCGCAATCACACAATCACCATCACACAGTCACGATCACACAATCACCATCACACAATCACCATCACACAATCACAATCACACAATCACGATCACACAAACACGATCACACAATCACGATCACACAATCACGATCACACAATCACGGTCACGCAATCACACAATCACACAATCACAATCACACAATCACACAGTCACAATCCCACAATCACGATCACACAATCACGATCACACAATCACAGTCACACAATCACAATCACACAATCACAATCACAATCACGATCACACTGTCACGATCACACGATCACGATCACACGATCACGATCACACAATCACGATCACACAATCACGATCACACAATCACCATCACACAATCACAATCACACAATCACAATCACACAATCAAGGTCACACAATGACGATCACACAATCACCATCACACAATCACGATCACACAATCACGATCACACAATCACGATCACACAATCACGATCACACAATCACGATCACACAATCACAAACACACAGTCGCGATCACACGATCACGATTACACAATAACGATCACACAGTCACGATCACACAATCACAATCACACAATCACGATCACACAATCACCATCACACAATCACGATCACACGATCACGATCACACGATCGCGATCACACGATCACGATCACACGATCACGATCACACAATCACAATCACACAATCAAGGTCACACAATGACGATCACACCATCACCATCACACAATCACGACCACACAATCACGATCACACAATCACGATCACACAATCACGTTCACACAATCACAAACACACAGTCGCGATCACTCGATCACGATCACACAATCACGATCACACAGTCATGATCACACATTCACAATCACACAATCACGATCACACAATCACCATCACACAATCACGATCACACAATCACGATCACACAATCACGATCACACAATCACGATCACACAATCACAGTCACACAATCACAATCACACAATCACAGCCACAATCACGATCACACAGTCACGATCACACCATCACGATCACACGATCACGATCACACAATCACAATCACACAATCGTTATCACACAATCACGATCACACAATCACCATCCCACAATCACCATCACACAATCACCATCACACAATCACGATCACACAATCACGATCACACAATCACAATCACACAATCACAATCACACAGTCACAATCACACAATCACAATCATACAATCACAGTCACACAATCACAATCACACAATCACAATCACACAATCACGATCACAATCACGATCACACTGTCACGATCACACGATCACGATCACACGATCACGATCACACAAACACTATCACACAATCACGATCACACAATCACGATCACACAATCACGATCACACAATCACGATCACACAATCACGATCACACAATCACGATCACACAATCGCTATCACACCATCACAATCACACATTCACAATCACACAATCACAATCACGATCACACAGTCACGATCACACAATCACAATCTCACAATCACAATCACACAATCACAATCACACAGTCACAATCACACAATCACAATCATACAATCACAGTCACACAATCACAATCACACAATCACAATCACAATCACGATCACACTGTCACGATCACACGATCACGATCACACGATCACGATCACACAATCACTATCACACAATCACGATCACACAATCACGATCACACAATCACAGTCACACAATCACAATCACACAATCACAGCCACAATCACGATCACACAATCACTATCACACAATCACGATCACACAGTCACGATCACACAATCACGATCACACAATCACAGTTACACAATCACAATCACACAGTCACAATCACAATCACGATCACACAAACACGATCACACAATCACGATCACACAATCTCGACCACACAATCACGATCACACAAACACGATCACACAATCACTATCACACAATCACTATCACACAATCACGATCACACAATTACGATCACAAAATCACAATCACGCAGTCACACTATCACAATCACAATCACAATCACAATCACAATCACAATCAAAATCACAATCACAATCACAATCACAATCACAATCACACAATCACACAATCACAATCCCACAATCACAATCACACAATCACAGTCACACAATCACAATCACACAATCACACAGTCACAATCCCACAATCACGATCACACAATCACGATCGCACAGTCACGGTCACACGATCACGATCACACAATCACAATCACACAATCACAATCACACAATCACGATCACACAGTCACCATCACACAATCACCATCACACAATCACGATCACACAATCAAGGTCACACAATGACGATCACACAATAACCATCACACAATCACGATCACACAATCACAATCACACAATCACGATCACACAATCACGATCACACAATCACAATCACACAATCAAGGTCACACAATGACGATCACACCATCATCATCACACAATCACGACCACACAATCACGATCACACAATCACAAACACACAGTCGCGATCACTCGATCACGATCACACAATCACGATCACACAGTCACGATCACACAATCACAATCACACAATCACAATATCACAATCGCAATCACACAATCACCATCACACATTCACGATCACACAATCACCATCACACAATCACGATCACACAATCACAATCACACAATCACGATCACACAAACACGATCACACAATCACGATCACACAATCACGATCACACAATCACGGTCACGCAATCACACAATCACACAATCACAATCACACAATCACACAGCCACAATCCCACAATCACGATCACACAATCACGATCACACAGTCACGATCACACAATCACGATCACACAATCACAGTCACACAATCACAATCACACAGTCACAATCACAATCACGATCACACAAACACGATCACACAATCACGATCACACAATCTCGACCACACAATCACGATCACACAAACACGATCACACAATCACTATCACACAATCACTATCACACAATCACGATCACACAATCACGATCACACAATCACAATCACACAATCACAATCACACAATCACAATCACACAATCAAAATCACACAATCACAATCACACAATCAAGGTCACACAATGACGATCACACAATCACCATCACACAATCACGATCACACAATCACGATCACACAATCACGATCACACAATCACAATCACACAATCACAATTACACAATCACAATCACACAATCACAATCACACAATCACAATCACACAATCACAATCACACAATCACAATCACACAATCACTATCACACAATCAAAATCACACAATCACAATCACACAATCACAATCACACAATCACAATCACACAATCACAATCACACAATCACAATCACGATCTCGATCACACAATCACAATCACACAATCACACAATCACAATCCCACAATCACAATCACACAATCACAGTCACACAATCACAATCACACAATCACAATCACACAATCACAATCGCACAATCACAGTCACACAATCACAGTCACACAAACACAATCACACAATCACAATTACACAAACACGCTCACACAATCACGATCACACAATCACCATCACACAATCACCATCACACAATCACGATCACACAATCACGATCACACAGTCACGATCACACAATCACCATCACACAATCACGATCACACAATCACAATCACACAATCACGATCACACAAACACGATCACACAATCACAATCACACAATCACAATCACACAATCACAATCACACAATCACAATCACACAATCACAATCACACAATCACAATCACACAATCACACAATCACAATCCCACAATCACAATCACACAATCACAGTCACACAATCACAATCACACAATCACAATCACACAATCACAATCACACAATCACAGTCACACAATCACAATCACACAATCACGATCACTCAATCACCATCACACAATCACGATCACACAATCACGATCACACAACCACGATCACACTATCACGATCACACAATCACAGTCACACAATCACAATCACACAATCACAATCACAATCACGATCACACAGTCACGATCACACAATCACGATCACACGATCACGATCACACAATCACAATCACACGATCGTTATCACACAATCACGATCACACAATCACCATCACACAATCAAGGCCACACAATGACGATCACACAATCGCCATCACACAATCACCATCACACAATCACAATCACACAATCAAGGTCACACAATCACGATCACTCAATCACAATCACACAATCACAAACACACAGTCGCGATCACACGATCACGATCACACGATCACGATCACACAATCACAATCACACAATCAACGCCACACAATGACGATCACACAATCACCATCACACAATCTCGACCACACAATCACGATCACACAATCACGATCACACAATTACGTTCACACAATCAACGCCACACAATGACGATCACACAATCACCATCACACAATCTCGACCACACAATCACGATCACACAATCACGATCACACAATCACGTTCACACAATCAGAAACACACAGTCCCGATCACTCGATCACGATCACACAATCACGATCACACAATCACGATCACACAATCACAATCACACAATCACAATCACACAGTCAAAATCACACAATCACAATCACACAATCAAGGTCACACAATGACGATCACACAATCACCATCACACAATCACGATCACACAATCACAATCACACAATCACGATCACACAATCACGATCACACAATCACAATCACACAATCACAATCACACAATCAAAATCACACAATCACAATCACACAATCAAGGTCACACAATGACGATCACACAATCACCATCACACAATCACGATCACACAATCACAATCACACAATCACGATCACACAATCACGATCACACAATCACGTTCACACAATCACAAACACACAGTCCCGATCACTCGATCACGATCACACAATCACGATCACACAATCACGATCACACAATCACGATCACACAATCACAATCACACAATCACGATCACACAATCAGCATCACACAATCACAATCACACAATCACCATCACACAATCACGATCACACAATCACGATCACACAATCACGATCACACTATCACGATCACACAATCACAGTCACACAATCACAATCACACAATCACAATCACAATCACAATCACACAATCACACAATCACAATCCCACAATAACAATCACACAATCACAGTCACACAATCACAATCACACAATCACACAGTCACAATCCCACAATCACGATCACACAATCACGATCGCACAGTCACGGTCACACGATCACGATCACACAATCACAATCACACAATCACAATCACACAATCACGATCACACAGTCACCATCACACAATCACCATCACACAATCACGATCACACAATCAAGGTCACACAATGACGATCACACAATAACCATCACACAATCACGATCACACAATCACAATCATACAATCACGATCACACAATCACGATCACACAATCACAATCACACAATCAAGGTCACACAATGACGATCACACCATCATCATCACACAATCACGACCACACAATCACGATCACACAATCACAAACACACAGTCGCGATCACTCGATCACGATCACACAATCACGATCACACAGTCACGATCACACAATCACAATCACACAATCACAATATCACAATCGCAATCACACAATCACCATCACACAGTCACGATCACACAATCACCATCACACAATCACGATCACACAATCACAATCACACAATCACGATCACACAAACACGATCACACAATCACGATCACACAATCACGATCACACAATCACGGTCACGCAATCACACAATCACACAATCACAATCACACAATCACACAGCCACAATCCCACAATCACGATCACACAATCACGATCACACAGTCACGATCACACAATCACGATCACACAATCACAGTCACACAATCACAATCACACAGTCACAATCACAATCACGATCACACAAACACGATCACACAATCACGATCACACAATCTCGACCACACAATCACGATCACACAAACACGATCACACAATCACTATCACACAATCACTATCACACAATCACGATCACACAATCACGATCACACAATCACAATCACACAATCACAATCACACAATCACAATCACACAATCAAAATCACACAATCACAATCACACAATCAAGGTCACACAATGACGATCACACAATCACCATCACACAATCACGATCACACAATCACGATCACACAATCACGATCACACAATCACAATCACACAATCGCAATTACACAATCACAATCACACAATCACAATCACACAATCACAATCACACAATCACAATCACACAATCACAATCACACAATCACAATCACACAATCACTATCACACAATCAAAATCACACAATCACAATCACACAATCACAATCACACAATCACAATCACACAATCACAATCACACAATCACAATCACACAATCACAATCACACAATCACAATCACGATCTCGATCACACAATCACAATCACACAATCACACAATCACAATCCCACAATCACAATCACACAATCACAGTCACACAATCACAATCACACAATCACAATCACACAATCACAATCGCACAATCACAGTCACGCAATCACAGTCACACAAACACAATCACACAATCACAATTACACAAACACGCTCACACAATCACGATCACACAATCACCATCACACAATCACCATCACACAATCACGATCACACAATCACGATCACACAGTCACGATCACACAATCACCATCACACAATCACGATCACACAATCACAATCACACAATCACGATCACACAAACACGATCACACAATCACAATCACACAATCACAATCACACAATCACAATCACACAATCACAATCACACAATCACAATCACACAATCACAATCACACAATCACACAATCACAATCCCACAATCACAATCACACAATCACAGTCACACAATCACAATCACACAATCACAATCACACAATCACAATCACACAATCACAGTCACACAATCACAATCACACAATCACGATCACTCAATCACCATCACACAATCACGATCACACAATCACGATCACACAACCACGATCACACTATCACGATCACACAATCACAGTCACACAATCACAATCACACAATCACAATCACAATCACGATCACACAGTCACGATCACACAATCACGATCACACGATCACGATCACACAATCACAATCACACGATCGTTATCACACAATCACGATCACACAATCACCATCACACACTCAAGGCCACACAATGACGATCACACAATCGCCATCACACAATCACAATCGCACAATCACAATCACACAATCACGATCACACAATCACGATCACACAATCACGATCACACAATCACGATCACACAATCACGATCACACAATCACGATCACACAATCACCATCACACAATCACAATCACACAATCAAGGTCACACAATCACGATCACTCAATCACAATCACACAATCACAAACACACAGTCGCGATCACACGATCACGATCACACGATCACGATCACACAATCACAATCACACAATCAACGCCACACAATGACGATCACACAATCACCATCACACAATCTCGACCACACAATCACGATCACACAATCACGATCACACAATTACGTTCACACAATCAACGCCACACAATGACGATCACACAATCACCATCACACAATCTCGACCACACAATCACGATCACACAATCACGATCACACAATCACGTTCACACAATCAGAAACACACAGTCCCGATCACTCGATCACGATCACACAATCACGATCACACAATCACGATCACACAATCACAATCACACAATCACAATCACACAGTCAAAATCACACAATCACAATCACACAATCAAGGTCACACAATGACGATCACACAATCACCATCACACAATCACGGTCACACAATCACGATCACACAATCACGATCACTCAATCACAATCACAATCACACAATCACAAACACACAGTCGCGATCACACGATCACGATCACACAAAAACAATGCCACAATCACAATCACACAATCACGAGCACACAATCACGATCACACAATCACCATCACACAATCACGATCACACAATCACGATCACACAATCACGATCACACTATCACGATCACACAATCACAGTCACACAATCACAATCACACAATCACAATCACAATCACGATCACACAGTCACGATCACACAATCACGATGACACAATCACGATCACACAATCACAATCACACAATCACAATCACACAATCAAAATCACACAATCACAATCACACAATCAAGGTCACACAATGACGATCACACAATCACCATCACACAATCACGATCACACAATCACAATCACACAATCACGATCACACAATCACGATCACACAATCACGTTCACACAATCACAAACACACAGTCCCGATCACTCGATCACGATCACACAATCACGATCACACAATCACGATCACACAATCACGATCACACAATCACAATCACACAATCACGATCACACAATCACCATCACACAATCACCATCACACAATCACGACCACACAATCACGATCACACAATCACGCTCACACAATCACGATCACACAATCACGTTCACACAATCACAAACACACAGTCGCGATCACACGATCACGATCACACAATCACGATCACACAGTCACGATCACACAATCACAATCACACAATCACGATCACTCAATCACCATCACACAATCACGATCACACAATCACGATCACACAATCACGATCACACCATCACGATCGCACAATCACAGTCACACAATCACAATCACACAATCACAGCCACAATCACGATCACACAGTCACGATCACACCATCACGATCACACGATCACGATCACACAATCACAATCACACAATCGTTATCACACAATCACGATCACACAATCACCATCCCACAATCACCATCACACAATCACCATCACACAATCACGATCACACAATCACGATCACACAATCACAATCACACAATCACAATCACACAGTCACAATCACACAATCACAATCATACAATCACAGTCACACAATCACAATCACACAATCACAATCACACAATCACGATCACAATCACGATCACACTGTCACGATCACACGATCACGATCACACGATCACGATCACACAAACACTATCACACAATCACGATCACACAATCACGATCACACAATCACGATCACACAATCACGATCACACAATCACGATCACACAATCACGATCACACAATCGCTATCACACCATCACAATCACACATTCACAATCACACAATCACAATCACGATCACACAGTCACGATCACACAATCACAATCTCACAATCACAATCACACAATCACAATCACACAGTCACAATCACACAATCACAATCATACAATCACAGTCACACAATCACAATCACACAATCACAATCACAATCACGATCACACTGTCACGATCACACGATCACGATCACACGATCACGATCACACAATCACTATCACACAATCACGATCACACAATCACGATCACACAATCACAGTCACACAATCACAATCACACAATCACAGCCACAATCACGATCACACAATCACTATCACACAATCACGATCACACAGTCACGATCACACAATCACGATCACACAATCACAGTTACACAATCACAATCACACAGTCACAATCACAATCACGATCACACAAACACGATCACACAATCACGATCACACAATCTCGACCACACAATCACGATCACACAAACACGATCACACAATCACTATCACACAATCACTATCACACAATCACGATCACACAATTACGATCACAAAATCACAATCACGCAGTCACACTATCACAATCACAATCACAATCACAATCACAATCACAATCAAAATCACAATCACAATCACAATCACAATCACAATCACACAATCACACAATCACAATCCCACAATCACAATCACACAATCACAGTCACACAATCACAATCACACAATCACACAGTCACAATCCCACAATCACGATCACACAATCACGATCGCACAGTCACGGTCACACGATCACGATCACACAATCACAATCACACAATCACAATCACACAATCACGATCACACAGTCACCATCACACAATCACCATCACACAATCACGATCACACAATCAAGGTCACACAATGACGATCACACAATAACCATCACACAATCACGATCACACAATCACAATCACACAATCACGATCACACAATCACGATCACACAATCACAATCACACAATCAAGGTCACACAATGACGATCACACCATCATCATCACACAATCACGACCACACAATCACGATCACACAATCACAAACACACAGTCGCGATCACTCGATCACGATCACACAATCACGATCACACAGTCACGATCACACAATCACAATCACACAATCACAATATCACAATCGCAATCACACAATCACCATCACACATTCACGATCACACAATCACCATCACACAATCACGATCACACAATCACAATCACACAATCACGATCACACAAACACGATCACACAATCACGATCACACAATCACGATCACACAATCACGGTCACGCAATCACACAATCACACAATCACAATCACACAATCACACAGCCACAATCCCACAATCACGATCACACAATCACGATCACACAGTCACGATCACACAATCACGATCACACAATCACAGTCACACAATCACAATCACACAGTCACAATCACAATCACGATCACACAAACACGATCACACAATCACGATCACACAATCTCGACCACACAATCACGATCACACAAACACGATCACACAATCACTATCACACAATCACTATCACACAATCACGATCACACAATCACGATCACACAATCACAATCACACAATCACAATCACACAATCACAATCACACAATCAAAATCACACAATCACAATCACACAATCAAGGTCACACAATGACGATCACACAATCACCATCACACAATCACGATCACACAATCACGATCACACAGTCACGATCACACAATCACCATCACACAATCACGATCACACAATCACAATCACACAATCACGATCACACAAACACGATCACACAATCACAATCACACAATCACAATCACACAATCACAATCACACAATCACAATCACACAATCACAATCACACAATCACAATCACACAATCACACAATCACAATCCCACAATCACAATCACACAATCACAGTCACACAATCACAATCACACAATCACAATCACACAATCACAATCACACAATCACAGTCACACAATCACAATCACACAATCACGATCACTCAATCACCATCACACAATCACGATCACACAATCACGATCACACAACCACGATCACACTATCACGATCACACAATCACAGTCACACAATCACAATCACACAATCACAATCACAATCACGATCACACAGTCACGATCACACAATCACGATCACACGATCACGATCACACAATCACAATCACACGATCGTTATCACACAATCACGATCACACAATCACCATCACACAATCAAGGCCACACAATGACGATCACACAATCGCCATCACACAATCACCATCACACAATCACAATCACACAATCAAGGTCACACAATCACGATCACTCAATCACAATCACACAATCACAAACACACAGTCGCGATCACACGATCACGATCACACGATCACGATCACACAATCACAATCACACAATCAACGCCACACAATGACGATCACACAATCACCATCACACAATCTCGACCACACAATCACGATCACACAATCACGATCACACAATTACGTTCACACAATCAACGCCACACAATGACGATCACACAATCACCATCACACAATCTCGACCACACAATCACGATCACACAATCACGATCACACAATCACGTTCACACAATCAGAAACACACAGTCCCGATCACTCGATCACGATCACACAATCACGATCACACAATCACGATCACACAATCACAATCACACAATCACAATCACACAGTCAAAATCACACAATCACAATCACACAATCAAGGTCACACAATGACGATCACACAATCACCATCACACAATCACGATCACACAATCACAATCACACAATCACGATCACACAATCACGATCACACAATCACAATCACACAATCACAATCACACAATCAAAATCACACAATCACAATCACACAATCAAGGTCACACAATGACGATCACACAATCACCATCACACAATCACGATCACACAATCACAATCACACAATCACGATCACACAATCACGATCACACAATCACGTTCACACAATCACAAACACACAGTCCCGATCACTCGATCACGATCACACTATCACGATCACACAATCACGATCACACAATCACGATCACACAATCACAATCACACAATCACGATCACACAATCAGCATCACACAATCACAATCACACAATCACCATCACACAATCACGATCACACAATCACGATCACACAATCACGATCACACTATCACGATCACACAATCACAGTCACACAATCACAATCACACAATCACAATCACAATCACAATCACACAATCACACAATCACAATCCCACAATAACAATCACACAATCACAGTCACACAATCACAATCACACAATCACACAGTCACAATCCCACAATCACGATCACACAATCACGATCGCACAGTCACGGTCACACGATCACGATCACACAATCACAATCACACAATCACAATCACACAATCACGATCACACAGTCACCATCACACAATCACCATCACACAATCACGATCACACAATCAAGGTCACACAATGACGATCACACAATAACCATCACACAATCACGATCACACAATCACAATCATACAATCACGATCACACAATCACGATCACACAATCACAATCACACAATCAAGGTCACACAATGACGATCACACCATCATCATCACACAATCACGACCACACAATCACGATCACACAATCACAAACACACAGTCGCGATCACTCGATCACGATCACACAATCACGATCACACAGTCACGATCACACAATCACAATCACACAATCACAATATCACAATCGCAATCACACAATCACCATCACACAGTCACGATCACACAATCACCATCACACAATCACGATCACACAATCACAATCACACAATCACGATCACACAAACACGATCACACAATCACGATCACACAATCACGATCACACAATCACGGTCACGCAATCACACAATCACACAATCACAATCACACAATCACACAGCCACAATCCCACAATCACGATCACACAATCACGATCACACAGTCACGATCACACAATCACGATCACACAATCACAGTCACACAATCACAATCACACAGTCACAATCACAATCACGATCACACAAACACGATCACACAATCACGATCACACAATCTCGACCACACAATCACGATCACACAAACACGATCACACAATCACTATCACACAATCACTATCACACAATCACGATCACACAATCACGATCACACAATCACAATCACACAATCACAATCACACAATCACAATCACACAATCAAAATCACACAATCACAATCACACAATCAAGGTCACACAATGACGATCACACAATCACCATCACACAATCACGATCACACAATCACGATCACACAATCACGATCACACAATCACAATCACACAATCGCAATTACACAATCACAATCACACAATCACAATCACACAATCACAATCACACAATCACAATCACACAATCACAATCACACAATCACAATCACACAATCACTATCACACAATCAAAATCACACAATCACAATCACACAATCACAATCACACAATCACAATCACACAATCACAATCACACAATCACAATCACACAATCACAATCACACAATCACAATCACGATCTCGATCACACAATCACAATCACACAATCACACAATCACAATCCCACAATCACAATCACACAATCACAGTCACACAATCACAATCACACAATCACAATCACACAATCACAATCGCACAATCACAGTCACGCAATCACAGTCACACAAACACAATCACACAATCACAATTACACAAACACGCTCACACAATCACGATCACACAATCACCATCACACAATCACCATCACACAATCACGATCACACAATCACGATCACACAGTCACGATCACACAATCACCATCACACAATCACGATCACACAATCACAATCACACAATCACGATCACACAAACACGATCACACAATCACAATCACACAATCACAATCACACAATCACAATCACACAATCACAATCACACAATCACAATCACACAATCACAATCACACAATCACACAATCACAATCCCACAATCACAATCACACAATCACAGTCACACAATCACAATCACACAATCACAATCACACAATCACAGTCACACAATCACAATCACACAATCACGATCACTCAATCACCATCACACAATCACGATCACACAATCACGATCACACAACCACGATCACACTATCACGATCACACAATCACAGTCACACAATCACAATCACACAATCACAATCACAATCACGATCACACAGTCACGATCACACAATCACGATCACACGATCACGATCACACAATCACAATCACACGATCGTTATCACACAATCACGATCACACAATCACCATCACACACTCAAGGCCACACAATGACGATCACACAATCGCCATCACACAATCACAATCGCACAATCACAATCACACAATCACGATCACACAATCACGATCACACAATCACGATCACACAATCACGATCACACAATCACGATCACACAATCACGATCACACAATCACGATCACACAATCACCATCACACAATCACAATCACACAATCAAGGTCACACAATCACGATCACTCAATCACAATCACACAATCACAAACACACAGTCGCGATCACACGATCACGATCACACGATCACGATCACACAATCACAATCACACAATCAACGCCACACAATGACGATCACACAATCACCATCACACAATCTCGACCACACAATCACGATCACACAATCACGATCACACAATTACGTTCACACAATCAACGCCACACAATGACGATCACACAATCACCATCACACAATCTCGACCACACAATCACGATCACACAATCACGATCACACAATCACGTTCACACAATCAGAAACACACAGTCCCGATCACTCGATCACGATCACACAATCACGATCACACAATCACGATCACACAATCACAATCACACAATCACAATCACACAGTCAAAATCACACAATCACAATCACACAATCAAGGTCACACAATGACGATCACACAATCACCATCACACAATCACGGTCACACAATCACGATCACACAATCACGATCACTCAATCACAATCACAATCACACAATCACAAACACACAGTCGCGATCACACGATCACGATCACACAAAAACAATGCCACAATCACAATCACACAATCACGAGCACACAATCACGATCACACAATCACCATCACACAATCACGATCACACAATCACGATCACACAATCACGATCACACTATCACGATCACACAATCACAGTCACACAATCACAATCACACAATCACAATCACAATCACGATCACACAGTCACGATCACACAATCACGATGACACAATCACGATCACACAATCACAATCACACAATCACAATCACACAATCAAAATCACACAATCACAATCACACAATCAAGGTCACACAATGACGATCACACAATCACCATCACACAATCACGATCACACAATCACAATCACACAATCACGATCACACAATCACGATCACACAATCACGTTCACACAATCACAAACACACAGTCCCGATCACTCGATCACGATCACACAATCACGATCACACAATCACGATCACACAATCACGATCACACAATCACAATCACACAATCACGATCACACAATCACCATCACACAATCACCATCACACAATCACGACCACACAATCACGATCACACAATCACGCTCACACAATCACGATCACACAATCACGTTCACACAATCACAAACACACAGTCGCGATCACACGATCACGATCACACAATCACGATCACACAGTCACGATCACACAATCACAATCACACAATCACGATCACTCAATCACCATCACACAATCACGATCACACAATCACGATCACACAATCACGATCACACCATCACGATCGCACAATCACAGTCACACAATCACAATCACACAGTCACAATCACACAATCACAATCATACAATCACAGTCACACAATCACAATCACACAATCACAATCACAATCACGATCACACTGTCACGATCACACGATCACGATCACACGATCACGATCACACAATCACTATCACACAATCACGATCACACAATCACAGTCACACAATCACATCACACAATCACAGCCACAATCACGATCACACAGTCACGATCACACAATCACGATCACACAATCACGATCACAATATCACAATCACACAGTCACACAATCACAATCGCCATCACAATCACAATCACAATCACAAACACAATCACAATCACAATCACAATCACAATCACAATCACAATCACAATAACAATCACAATCACAATCACAATCACAATCACAATCACAATCACAATCACAATCACAATCACAATCACAATCACAATCACAATCACAATCACAATCACAATCACAATCACAATCACAATCACAATCACAATCACAATCACAATCACAATCACAATCACAATCACAATCGCAATCACAATCACAATCACAATCACAATCACACAATCACAATCACACAATCACAGTCACACAATCACAATCACACAATCACAATAACAAAATCACAATCACACAATCACAATCACACAATCACAATCACGATCACACAGTCACGATCACACAATCACAATCTCACAATCACGATCACACAATCACCATCACACAATGACCATCACACAATCACGATCACACAATCACGATCACACTATCACGATCACACAATCACGATCACACAATCACGATCACACAATCACGATCACACAATCACGATCACACAATCACTATCACACAATCACAATCACACAATCACAATCACACAATCACAATCACACAATCACAATCACACAGTCACACAATCACAATCACAATCAGACAATCACAAACACACAATCACGATCACACAATCACGATCACACAATCACCATCACACAATCACAATCACACAATCAAGGTCACACAATCACGATCACTCAATCACAATCACACAATCACAAACACACAGTCGCGATCACACGATCACGATCACACGATCACGATCACACAATCACAATCACACAATCAACGCCACACAATGACGATCACACAATCGCCATCACACAATCACAATCACACAATCACAATCACACAATCACGATCACACAATCACGATCACACAATCACGATCACACAATCACCATCACACAATCACAATCACACAATCAAGGTCACACAATCACGATCACTCAATCACAATCACACAATCACAAACACACAGTCGCGATCACACGATCACGATCACACGATCACGATCACACAATCACAATCACACAATCAACGCCACACAATGACGATCACACAATCACCATCACACAATCTCGACCACACAATCACGATCACACAATCACGATCACACAATCACGTTCACACAATCAACGCCACACAATGACGATCACACAATCACCATCACACAATCTCGACCACACAATCACGATCACACAATCACGATCACACAATCACGTTCACACAATCAGAAACACACAGTCCCGATCACTCGATCACGATCACACAATCACGATCACACAATCACGATCACACAATCACAATCACACAATCACAATCACACAGTCAAAATCACACAATCACAATCACACAATCAAGGTCACACAATGACGATCACAGAATCACCATCACACAATCACGGTCACACAATCACGATCACACAATCACGATCACTCAATCACAATCACAATCACACAATCACAAACACACAGTCGCGATCACACGATCACGATCACACAAAAACAATGCCACAATCACAATCACACAATCACGAGCACACAATCACGATCACACAATCACCATCACACAATCACGATCACACAATCACGATCACACAATCACGATCACACTATCACGATCACACAATCACAGTCACACAATCACAATCACACAATCACAATCACAATCACGATCACACTGTCACGATCACACAATCACGATGACACAATCACGATCACACAATCACAATCACACAATCACAATCACACAATCAAAATCACACAATCACAATCACACAATCAAGGTCACACAATGACGATCACACAATCACCATCACACAATCACGATCACACAATCACAATCACACAATCACGATCACACAATCACGATCACACAATCACGTTCACACAATCACAAACACACAGTCCCGATCACTCGATCACGATCACACAATCACGATCACACAATCACGATCACACAATCACGATCACACAATCACAATCACACAATCACGATCACACAATCACCATCACACAATCACAATCACACAATCAAGGTCACAGAATGACGATCACACAATCACCATCACACAATCACGACCACACAATCACGATCACACAATCACGCTCACACAATCACGATCACACAATCACGTTCACACAATCACAAACACACAGTCGCGATCACACGATCACGATCACACAATCACGATCACACAGTCACGATCACACAATCACAATCACACAATCACGATCACTCAATCACCATCACACAATCACGATCACACAATCACGATCACACAATCACGATCACACCATCACGATCGCACAATCACAGTCACACAATCACAATCACACAGTCACAATCACACAATCACAATCATACAATCACAGTCACACAATCACAATCACACAATCACAATCACAATCACGATCACACTGTCACGATCACACGATCACGATCACACGTTCACGATCACACAATCACTATCACACAATCACGATCACACAATCACAGTCACACAATCACAATCACACAATCACAGCCACAATCACGATCACACAGTCACGATCACACAATCACGATCACACAATCACGATCACAATATCACAATCACACAGTCACACAATCACAATCGCCATCACAATCACAATCACAATCACAAACACAATCACAATCACAATCACAATCACAATCACAATAACAATCACAATCACAATCACAATCACAATCACAATCACAATCACAATCACAATCACAATCACAATCACAATCACAATCACAATCACAATCACAATCACAATCACAATCACAATCACAATCACAATCACAATCACAATCACAATCACAATCACAATCACAATCACAATCACAATCACAATCACAATCACAATCACAATCACAATCACAATCACAATCACAATCGCAATCACAATCACAATCACAATCACAATCACACAATCACAATCACACAATCACAGTCACACAATCACAATCACACAATCACAATCACACAAT
Source organism: Megachile rotundata (assembly GCF_050947335.1). Taxonomy (NCBI): domain Eukaryota; kingdom Metazoa; phylum Arthropoda; class Insecta; order Hymenoptera; family Megachilidae; genus Megachile; species Megachile rotundata. The sequence continues at coordinate 3,445,413 of NC_134993.1, forward strand.
CACAATAACAAAATCACAATCACACAATCACAATCACACAATCACAATCACGATCACACAGTCACGATCACACAATCACAATCTCACAATCACGATCACACAATCACCATCACACAATGACCATCACACAATCACGATCACACAATCACGATCACACTATCACGATCACACAATCACGATCACACAATCACGATCACACAATCACGATCACACAATCACGATCACACAATCACTATCACACAATCACAATCACACAATCACAATCACACAATCACAATCACACAATCACAATCACACAATCACAATCACACAATCACAATCACACAGTCACACAATCACAATCACAATCAGACAATCACAAACACACAATCACGATCACACAATCACGATCACACAATCACAATCACACAATCACAATCACACAATCACAGTCACACAATCACAGTCACACAATCACAATCACACAATCACAATTACACAACCACGATCACACAATCACGATCACACAATCACGATCACACAATCACGATCACACAATCACACAATCACACAATCACAATCACACAATCACACAGTCACAATCCCACAATCACGATCACACAATCACGATCACACAGTCACGATCGCACAATCACGATCACACAATCACAGTCACACAATCACAATCACACAGTCACAATCACAATCACGATCACACAAACGCGATCACACAATCACGATCACACAATCTCGACCACACAATCACGATCACACAAACACGATCACACAATCACTATCACACAATCACTATCACACAATCACGGTCACACAATTACGATCACACAATCACAATCACAATCACAATCACAATCACAATCACAATCACAATCACACAATCACACAATCACAATCCCACAATCACAATCACACAATCACAGTCACACAATCACAATCACACAATCACACTATCACACAGTCACAATCCCACAATCACGATCACACAATCACGATCGCACAGTCACGATCACACGATCACGATCACACAATCACGATCACACAGTCACGATCACACAATCACAATCACACAATCACGATCACTCAATCACCATCACACAATCACGATCACACAATCACGATCACACAATCACGATCACACCATCACGATCGCACAATCACAGTCACACAATCACAATCACACAGTCACAATCACACAATCACAATCATACAATCACAGTCACACAATCACAATCACACAATCACAATCACAATCACGATCACACTGTCACGATCACACGATCACGATCACACGTTCACGATCACACAATCACTATCACACAATCACGATCACACAATCACAGTCACACAATCACAATCACACAATCACAGCCACAATCACGATCACACAGTCACGATCACACAATCACGATCACACAATCACGATCACAATATCACAATCACACAGTCACACAATCACAATCGCCATCACAATCACAATCACAATCACAAACACAATCACAATCACAATCACAATCACAATCACAATCACAATAACAATCACAATCACAATCACAATCACAATCACAATCACAATCACAATCACAATCACAATCACAATCACAATCACAATCACAATCACAATCACAATCACAATCACAATCACAATCACAATCACAATCACAATCACAATCACAATCACAATCACAATCACAATCACAATCACAATCACAATCACAATCACAATCACAATCACAATCACAATCGCAATCACAATCACAATCACAATCACAATCACACAATCACAATCACACAATCACAGTCACACAATCACAATCACACAATCACAATCACACAATCACAATAACAAAATCACAATCACACAATCACAATCACACAATCACAATCACGATCACACAGTCACGATCACACAATCACAATCTCACAATCACGATCACACAATCACCATCACACAATGACCATCACACAATCACGATCACACAATCACGATCACACTATCACGATCACACAATCACGATCACACAATCACGATCACACAATCACGATCACACAATCACGATCACACAATCACTATCACACAATCACAATCACACAATCACAATCACACAATCACAATCACACAATCACAATCACACAATCACAATCACACAATCACAATCACACAGTCACACAATCACAATCACAATCAGACAATCACAAACACACAATCACGATCACACAATCACGATCACACAATCACAATCACACAATCACAATCACACAATCACAGTCACACAATCACAGTCACACAATCACAATCACACAATCACAATTACACAAACACGATCACACAATCACGATCACACAATCACGATCACACAATCACGATCACACAATCACACAATCACACAATCACAATCACACAATCACACAGTCACAATCCCACAATCACGATCACACAATCACGATCACACAGTCACGATCGCACAATCACGATCACACAATCACAGTCACACAATCACAATCACACAGTCACAATCACAATCACGATCACACAAACGCGATCACACAATCACGATCACACAATCTCGACCACACAATCACGATCACACAAACACGATCACACAATCACTATCACACAATCACTATCACACAATCACGGTCACACAATTACGATCACACAATCACAATCACAATCACAATCACAATCACACAATCACACAATCACAATCCCACAATCACAATCACACAATCACAGTCACACAATCACAATCACACAATCACACTATCACACAGTCACAATCCCACAATCACGATCACACAATCACGATCGCACAGTCACGATCACACGATCACGATCACACAATCACAATCACACAATCACAATCACACAATCACAATCACACAATCACGATCACACAGTCAACATCACACAATGACCATCACACAATCACGATCACACAATCACGATCACACAATCACGATCACACAATCACAGTCACACAATCACAATCACACAATCACAGCCACAATCACGATCACACCGTCACGATCACACCATCACGATCACACGATCACGATCACACAATCACAATCACACAATCGTTATCACACAATCACGATCACACAATCACCATCCCACAATCACCATCACACGATCACCATCACACAATCACGATCACACAATCACGATCACACAATCACAATCACACAATCACAATCACACAGTCACAATCACACAATCACAATCATACAATCACAGTCACACAATCACAATCACACAATCACAATCACAATCACGATCACACTGTCACGATCACAGGATCACGATCACACGATCACGATCACACAATCACTATCACACAATCACGATCACACAATCACGATCACACAATCACGATCACACATTCACGATCACACAATCACGATCACACAATCACAATCACACAATCACAATCACACAATCACAATCACACAATCACAGTCACACAATCACAGTCACACAATCACAATCACACAATCACAATTACACAAACACGATCACACAATCACACAATCACAATCACACAATCACACAGTCACAATCCCACAATCACGATCACACAATCACGATCACACAGTCACGATCACACAATCACGATCACACAATCACAGTTACACAATCACAATCACACAGTCACAATCACAATCACGATCACACAAACACGATCACACAATCACGATCACACAATCTCGACCACACAATCACGATCACACAAACACGATCACACAATCACTATCACACAATCACTATCACACAATCACGATCACACAATTACGATCACAAAATCACAATCACGCAGTCACACTATCACAATCACAATCACAATCACAATCACAATCAAAATCACAATCACAATCACAATCACAATCACAATCACAATCACAATCACACAATCACACAATCACAATCCCACAATCACAATCACACAATCACAGTCACACAATCACAATCACACAATCACACAGTCACAATCCCACAATCACGATCACACAATCACGATCGCACAGTCACGGTCACACGATCACGATCACACAATCACAATCACACAATCACAATCACACAATCACGATCACACAGTCACCATCACACAATCACCATCACACAATCACGATCACACAATCAAGGTCACACAATGACGATCACACAATAACCATCACACAATCACGATCACACAATCACAATCACACAATCACGATCACACAATCACGATCACACAATCACAATCACACAATCAAGGTCACACAATGACGATCACACCATCACCATCACACAATCACGACCACACAATCAGGATCACACAATCACAAACACACAGTCGCGATCACTCGATCACGATCACACAATCACGATCACACAGTCACGATCACACAATCACAATCACACAATCACAATAACACAATCGCAATCACACAATCACCATCACACAGTCACGATCACACAATCACCATCACACAATCACGATCACACAATCACAATCACACAATCACGATCACACAAACACGATCACACAATCACGATCACACAATCACGATCACACAATCACGATCACACAATCACGGTCACGCAATCACACAATCACACAATCACAATCACACAATCACACAGTCACAATCCCACAATCACGATCACACAATCACGATCACACAGTCACGATCACACAATCACGATCACACAATCACAGTCACACAATCACAATCACACAGTCACAATCACAATCACGATCACACAAACACGATCACACAATCACGATCACACAATCTCGACCACACAATCACGATCACACAAACACGATCACACAATCACTATCACACAATCACTATCACACAATCACGATCACACAATCACGATCACACAATCACAATCACTCAATCACAATCACACAATCACAATCACACAATCAAAATCACACAATCACAATCACACAATCAAGGTCACACAATGACGATCACACAATCACCATCACACAATCACGATCACACAATCACGATCACACAATCACGATCACACAATCACAATCACACAATCACAATTATACAATCACAATCACACAATCACAATCACACAATCACAATCACACAATCACAATCACACAATCACAATCACACAATCACAATCACACAATCACAATCACACAATCACTATCACACAATCAAAATCACACAATCACAATCACACAATCACAATCACACAATCACAATCACACAATCACAATCACACAATCACAATCACGATCTCGATCACACAATCACAATCACACAATCACACAATCACAATCCCACAATCACAATCACACAATCACAGTCACACAATCACAATCACACAATCACAATCACACAATCACAATCGCACAATCACAGTCACACAATCACAGTCACACAAACACAATCACACAATCACAATTACACAAACACGATCACACAATCACGATCACACAATCACCATCACACAATCACCATCACACAATCACGATCACACAATCACGATCACACAGTCACGATCACACAATCACCATCACACAATCACGATCACACAATCACAATCACACAATCAAAATCACACAATCACAATCACACAATCACAATCACACAATCACAATCACACAATCACAATCACACAATCACAATCACGATCTCGATCACACAATCACAATCACACAATCACACAATCACAATCCCACAATCACAATCACACAATCACAGTCACACAATCACAATCACACAATCACAATCACACAATCACAATCGCACAATCACAGTCACACAATCACAGTCACACAAACACAATCACACAATCACAATTACACAAACACGATCACACAATCACGATCACACAATCACCATCACACAATCACCATCACACAATCACGATCACACAATCACGATCACACAGTCACGATCACACAATCACCATCACACAATCACGATCACACAATCACAATCACACAATCACGATCACACAAACACGATCACACAATCACAATCACACAATCACAATCACACAATCACAATCACACAATCACAATCACACAATCACAATCACACAATCACAATCACACAATCACACAATCACAATCCCACAATCACAATCACACAATCACAGTCACACAATCACAATCACACAATCACAATCACACAATCACAATCACACAATCACAGTCACACAATCACAATCACACAATCACGATCACTCAATCACCATCACACAATCACGATCACACAATCACGATCACACAACCACGATCACACTATCACGATCACACAATCACAGTCACACAATCACAATCACACAATCACAATCACAATCACGATCACACAGTCACGATCACACAATCACGATCACACGATCACGATCACACAATCACAATCACACGATCGTTATCACACAATCACGATCACACAATCACCATCACACAATCAAGGCCACACAATGACGATCACACAATCGCCATCACACAATCACAATCACACAATCACAATCACACAATCACGATCACACAATCACGATCACACAATCACGATCACACAATCACGATCACACAATCACGATCACACAATCACCATCACACAATCACAATCACACAATCAAGGTCACACAATCACGATCACTCAATCACAATCACACAATCACAAACACACAGTCGCGATCACACGATCACGATCACACGATCACGATCACACAATCACAATCACACAATCAACGCCACACAATGACGATCACACAATCACCATCACACAATCTCGACCACACAATCACGATCACACAATCACGATCACACAATCACGTTCACACAATCAACGCCACACAATGACGATCACACAATCACCATCACACAATCTCGACCACACAATCACGATCACACAATCACGATCACACAATCACGTTCACACAATCAGAAACACACAGTCCCGATCACTCGATCACGATCACACAATCACGATCACACAATCACGATCACACAATCACAATCACACAATCACAATCACACAGTCAAAATCACACAATCACAATCACACAATCAAGGTCACACAATGACGATCACACAATCACCATCACACAATCACGGTCACACAATCACGATCACACAATCACGATCACTCAATCACAATCACAATCACACAATCACAAACACACAGTCGCGATCACACGATCACGATCACACAAAAACAATGACACAATCACAATCACACAATCACGAGCACACAATCACGATCACACAATCACCATCACACAATCACGATCACACAATCACGATCACACAATCACGATCACACTATCACGATCACACAATCACAGTCACACAATCACAATCACACAATCACAATCACAATCACGATCACACAGTCACGATCACACAATCACGATGACACAATCACGATCACACAATCACAATCACACAATCACAATCACACAATCAAAATCACACAATCACAATCACACAATCAAGGTCACACAATGACGATCACACAATCACCATCACACAATCACGATCACACAATCACAATCACACAATCACGATCACACAATCACGATCACTCAATCACAATCACACAATCACAAACACACAGTCGCGATCACACGATCACGATCACACGATCACGATCACACGATCACGATCACACGATCACGATCAGACAATCACAATCACACAATCAACGCCACACAATGACGATCACACAATCACCATCACACAATCTCGACCACACAATCACAATCACACAATCACGATCACACAATCACGTTCACACAATCAACGCCACACAATGACGATCACACAATCACCATCACACAATCTCGACCACACAATCACGATCACACAATCACGATCACACAATCACGTTCACACAATCACAAACACACAGTCCCGATCACTCGATCACGATCACACAATCACGATCACACAATCACGATCACACAATCACGATCACACAATCACAATCACACAATCACGATCACACAATCACCATCACACAATCACAATCACACAATCAAGGTCACAGAATGACGATCACACAATCACCATCACACAATCACGACCACACAATCACGATCACACAATCACGCTCACACAATCACGATCACACAATCACGTTCACACGATCACAAACACACAGTCGCGATCACACGATCACGATCACACAATCACGATCACACAGTCACGATCACACAATCACAATCACACAATCACGATCACTCAATCACCATCACACAATCACGATCACACAATCACGATCACACAATCACGATCACACCATCACGATCGCACAATCACAGTCACACAATCACAATCACACAATCACAATCACAATCACGATCACACAGTCACGATCACACAATCACGATCACACGATCACGATCACACAATCACGATCACACAATCACGATCACACAATCACGATCACACAATCACGATCACACAATCACGATCACACAATCACGATCACACAATCACGATCACACAATCACGATCACACAATCACAATCACACAATCACACAATCACAATCACGATCTCGATCACACAATCACAATCACACAATCACACAATCACAATCCCACAATCACAATCACACAATCACAGTCACACAATAACAATCACACAATCACAATCACACAATCACAATCACACAATCACAGTCACACAATCACAGTCACACAATCACAATCACACAATCACAATTACACAAACACGATCACACAATCACGATCACACAATCACTATCACACAATCACACAATCACACAGTCACAATCCCACAATCACGATCACACAATCACGATTGCACTGTCACGATCACACGATCACGATCACACAATCACGATCACACAATCACAAACACACAGTCGCGATCACACGATCACGATCACACAATCACGATCACACAGTCACGATCATACAATCACAATCACCCAATCACGATCACACAATCACATTAACACAATCACGATCACACAATCACGATCACACAATCACAATCACACAATCACGATCACACAATGACGATCACACAATCACCATCACACCATCACGATCGCACAATCACAGTCACACAATCACAATCACACAATCACAATCACAATCACGATCACACAGTCACGATCACACAATCACGATCACACGATCACGATCACACAATCACGATCACACAATCACGATCACACAATCACGATCACACAATCACGATCACACAATCACGATCACACAATCACGATCACACAATCACGATCACACAATCACGATCACACAATCACGATCACACAATCACGATCACACAATCACAATCACACAATCACACAATCACAATCACGATCTCGATCACACAATCACAATCACACAATCACACAATCACAATCCCACAATCACAATCACACAATCACAGTCACACAATAACAATCACACAATCACAATCACACAATCACAATCACACAATCACAGTCACACAATCACAGTCACACAATCACAATCACACAATCACAATTACACAAACACGATCACACAATCACGATCACACAATCACTATCGCACAATCACACAATCACACAGTCACAATCCCACAATCACGATCACACAATCACGATTGCACTGTCACGATCACACGATCACGATCACACAATCACGATCACACAATCACAAACACACAGTCGCGATCACACGATCACGATCACACAATCACGATCACACAGTCACGATCATACAATCACAATCACCCAATCACGATCACACAATCACATTAACACAATCACGATCACACAATCACGATCACACAATCACAATCACACAATCACGATCACACAATCACGATCACACAATCACAATCACACAATCACAATCACACAATCAAAATCACACAATCACAATCACACAATCAAGGTCACACAATGACGATCACACAATCACCATCACACAATCTCGACCACACAATCACGATCACACAATCACGATCACACAATCACATCCACACAATCACAAACACACAGTCGCGATCACTCGATCACGATCACACAATCACGATCACACAATCACGATCACTCAATCACAATCACAAAATCACAAACACACAGTCGCGATCACACGATCACGATCACACGATCACGATCACACAATCACAATCACACAATCGTTATCACACAATCACGATCACACAATCACAATCACACAATCACAATCACACAATCAAGGTCACACAATGACGATCACACAATCACCATCACACAATCACGATCACACAATCACGTTCACACAATCACAAACACACAGTCGCGATCACTCGATCACGATCACACAATCACGATCACACAGTCACTATCACACAATCACAATCACACAATCACATTATCACAATCACATTATCACAATCGCAATCACACAATCACAATAACACAATCAGACAATCACACAACCACACAATCACACAATCACGATCACACAATCATGATCACACAATCACGATCACACAATCACGATCACACAATCACGATCACACAATCACGATCACACAATCACCATCACACAATCACAATCACACAATCACAATCACACAATCAAGGTCACACAATGACGATCACACAATCACCATCACACAATCACGATCACACAATCACGATCACACAATCACGATCACACAATCACGATCACACAATCACGATCACACAATCACAAACACACAGTCGCGATCACACAATCACGTTCACACAATCAACGCCACACAATGACGATCACACAATCACCATCACACAATCTCGACCACACAATCACGATCACACAATCACGATCACACAATCACGTTCACACAATCACAAACACACAGTCCCGATCACTCGATCACGATCACACAATCACGATCACACAATCACGATCACACAATCACGATCACACAATCACAATCACACAATCACAATCACACAGTCAAAATCACACAATCACAATCACACAATCATGGTCACACAATGACGATCACACAATTACCATCACACAATCACGGTCACACAATCACGATCACAGAATCACGATCACTCAATCACAATCACACAGTCGCGATCACACAATCACGTTCACACAATCACAATCACACAATCAAGGTCACACAATGACGATCACACCATCACCATCACACAATCACGACCACACAATCACGATCACACAATCACGATCACACAATCACGATCACACAATCACGATCACACAATCACGATCACACAATCACAGTCACACAATCACAATCACACAGTCACAATCACAATCACGATCACACAAACACGATCACACAATCACGATCACACAATCTCGACCACACAATCACGATCACACAAACACGATCACACAATCACTATCACACAATCACTATCACACAATCACGATGACACAATTACGATCACAAAATCACAATCACGCAGTCACACTATCACAATCACAATCACAATCACAATCAAAATCACAATCACAATCACAATCACAATCACACAATCACACAGTCACAATCCCACAATCACGATCACACAATCACGATCGCACAGTCACGGTCACACGATCACGATCACACAATCACAATCACACAATCACAATCACACAATCACGATCATACAGTCACCATCACACAATCACCATCACACAATCACGATCACACAATCAAGGTCACACAATGACGATCACACAATCACCATCACACAATCACGATCACACAATCACAATCACACAATCACGATCACACAATCACGATCACACAATCACAATCACACAATCAAGGTCACACAATGACGATCACACCATCACCATCACACAATCACGACCACACAATCACGATCACACAATCACAAACACACAGTCGCGATCACTCGATCACGATCACACAATCACGATCACACAGTCACTATCACACAATCACAATCACACAATCACATTATCACAATCACATTATCACAATCGCAATCACACAATCACAATAACACAATCAGACAATCACACAACCACACAATCACACAATCACGATCACACAATCATGATCACACAATCACGATCACACAATCACGATCACACAATCACGATCACACAATCACGATCACACAATCACGATCACACCATCACGATCGCACAATCACAGTCACACAATCACAATCACACAATCACAATCACAATCACGATCACACAGTCACGATCACACGATCACGATCACACGATCACGATCACACAATCACGATCACACAATCACGATCACACAATCACGATCACACAATCACGATCACACAATCACGATCACACAATCACGATCACACAATCACGATCACACAATCACGATCACACAATCACAATCACACAATCACACAATCACAATCACGATCTCGATCACACAATCACAATCACACAATCACACAATCACAATCCCACAATCACAATCACACAATCACAGTCACACAATAACAATCACACAATCACAATCACACAATCACAATCACACAATCACAGTCACACAATCACAGTCACACAATCACAATCACACAATCACAATTACACAAACACGATCACACAATCACGATCACACAATCACTATCACACAATCACACAATCACACAGTCACAATCCCACAATCACGATCACACAATCACGATTGCACTGTCACGATCACACGATCACGATCACACAATCACGATCACACAATCACAAACACACAGTCGCGATCACACGATCACGATCACACAATCACGATCACACAGTCACGATCATACAATCACAATCACCCAATCACGATCACACAATCACATTAACACAATCACGATCACACAATCACGATCACACAATCACAATCACACAATCACGATCACACAATCACGATCACACAATCACAATCACACAATCACAATCACACAATCAAAATCACACAATCACAATCACACAATCAAGGTCACACAATGACGATCACACAATCACCATCACACAATCTCGACCACACAATCACGATCACACAATCACGATCACACAATCACGTCCACACAATCACAAACACACAGTCGCGATCACTCGATCACGATCACACAATCACGATCACACAATCACGATCACTCAATCACAATCACAAAATCACAAACACACAGTCGCGATCACACGATCACGATCACACGATCACGATCACACAATCACAATCACACAATCGTTATCACACAATCACGATCACACAATCACAATCACACAATCACAATCACACAATCAAGGTCACACAATGACGATCACACAATCACCATCACACAATCACGATCACACAATCACGTTCACACAATCACAAACACACAGTCGCGATCACTCGATCACGATCACACAATCACGATCACACAGTCACTATCACACAATCACAATCACACAATCACATTATCACAATCACATTATCACAATCGCAATCACACAATCACAATAACACAATCAGACAATCACACAACCACACAATCACACAATCACGATCACACAATCATGATCACACAATCACATTAACACAATCACGATCACACAATCACGATCACACAATCACGATCACACAATCACCATCACACAATCACAATCACACAATCACAATCACACAATCAAGGTCACACAATGACGATCACACAATCACCATCACACAATCACGATCACACAATCACGATCACACAATCACGATCACACAATCACGATCACACAATCACGATCACACAATCACGATCACACAATCACAAACACACAGTCGCGATCACACAATCACGTTCACACAATCAACGCCACACAATGACGATCACACAATCACCATCACACAATCTCGACCACACAATCACGATCACACAATCACGATCACACAATCACGTTCACACAATCACAAACACACAGTCCCGATCACTCGATCACGATCACACAATCACGATCACACAATCACGATCACACAATCACGATCACACAATCACAATCACACAATCACAATCACACAGTCAAAATCACACAATCACAATCACACAATCATGGTCACACAATGACGATCACACAATTACCATCACACAATCACGGTCACACAATCACGATCACAGAATCACGATCACTCAATCACAATCACACAGTCGCGATCACACAATCACGTTCACACAATCACAATCACACAATCAAGGTCACACAATGACGATCACACCATCACCATCACACAATCACGACCACACAATCACGATCACACAATCACGATCACACAATCACGATCACACAATCACGATCACACAATCACGATCACACAATCACAGTCACACAATCACAATCACACAGTCACAATCACAATCACGATCACACAAACACGATCACACAATCACGATCACACAATCTCGACCACACAATCACGATCACACAAACACGATCACACAATCACTATCACACAATCACTATCACACAATCACGATGACACAATTACGATCACAAAATCACAATCACGCAGTCACACTATCACAATCACAATCACAATCACAATCAAAATCACAATCACAATCACAATCACAATCACACAATCACACAGTCACAATCCCACAATCACGATCACACAATCACGATCGCACAGTCACGGTCACACGATCACGATCACACAATCACAATCACACAATCACAATCACACAATCACGATCACACAGTCACCATCACACAATCACCATCACACAATCACGATCACACAATCAAGGTCACACAATGACGATCACACAATCACCATCACACAATCACGATCACACAATCACAATCACACAATCACGATCACACAATCACGATCACACAATCACAATCACACAATCAAGGTCACACAATGACGATCACACCATCACCATCACACAATCACGACCACACAATCACGATCACACAATCACAAACACACAGTCGCGATCACTCGATCACGATCACACAATCACGATCACACAGTCACTATCACACAATCACAATCACACAATCACATTATCACAATCACATTATCACAATCGCAATCACACAATCACAATAACACAATCAGACAATCACACAACCACACAATCACACAATCACGATCACACAATCATGATCACACAATCACGATCACACAATCACGATCACACAATCACGATCACACAATCACGATCACACAATCACCATCACACAATCACAATCACACAATCACAATCACACAATCAAGGTCACACAATGACGATCACACAATCACCATCACACAATCACGATCACACAATCACGATCACACAATCACGATCACACAATCACGATCACACAATCACAAACACACAGTCGCGATCACACAATCACGTTCACACAATCAACGCCACACAATGACGATCACACAATCACCATCACACAATCTCGACCACACAATCACGATCACACAATCACGATCACACAATCACGTTCACACAATCACAAACACACAGTCCCGATCACTCGATCACGATCACACAATCACGATCACACAATCACGATCACACAATCACGATCACACAATCACAATCACACAATCACAATCACACAGTCAAAATCACACAATCACAATCACACAATCATGGTCACACAATGACGATCACACAATTACCATCACACAATCACGGTCACACAATCACGATCACAGAATCACGATCACTCAATCACAATCACACAGTCGCGATCACACAATCACGTTCACACAATCACAATCACACAATCAAGGTCACACAATGACGATCACACCATCACCATCACACAATCACGACCACACAATCACGATCACACAATCACGATCACACAATCACGATCACACAATCACGATCACACAATCACGATCACACAATCACAGTCACACAATCACAATCACACAGTCACAATCACAATCACGATCACACAAACACGATCACACAATCACGATCACACAATCTCGACCACACAATCACGATCACACAAACACGATCACACAATCACTATCACACAATCACTATCACACAATCACGATGACACAATTACGATCACAAAATCACAATCACGCAGTCACACTATCACAATCACAATCACAATCACAATCAAAATCACAATCACAATCACAATCACAATCACACAATCACACAGTCACAATCCCACAATCACGATCACACAATCACGATCGCACAGTCACGGTCACACGATCACGATCACACAATCACAATCACACAATCACAATCACCCAATCACGATCACACAGTCACCATCACACAATCACCATCACACAATCACGATCACACAATCAAGGTCACACAATGACGATCACACAATCACCATCACACAATCACGATCACACAATCACAATCACACAATCACGATCACACAATCACGATCACACAATCACAATCACACAATCAAGGTCACACAATGACGATCACACCATCACCATCACACAATCACGACCACACAATCACGATCACACAATCACAAACACACAGTCGCGATCACTCGATCACGATCACACAATCACGATCACACAGTCACGATCACACAATCACAATCACACAATCACAATATCACAATCGCAATCACACAATCACCATCACACAGTCACGATCACACAATCACCATCACACAATCACGATCACACAATCACAATCACACAATCACGATCACACAAACACGATCACACAATCACGATCACACAATCACGATCACACAATCACGGTCACGCAATCACACAATCACACAATCACAATCACACAATCACACAGTCACAATCCCACAATCACGATCACACAATCACGATCACACAATCACAGTCACACAATCACAATCACACAATCACAATCACAATCACGATCACACTGTCACGATCACACGATCACGATCACACGATCACGATCACACAATCACGATCACACAATCACGATCACACAATCACCATCACACAATCACAATCACACAATCACAATCACACAATCAAGGTCACACAATGACGATCACACAATCACCATCACGCAATCACGATCACACAATCACGATCACACAATCACGATCACACAATCACGATCACACAATCACGATCACACAATCACAAACACACAGTCGCGATCACACGATCACGATTACACAATCACGATCACACAGTCACGATCACACAATCACAATCACACAATCACGATCACACGATCACGATCACACAATCACAATCACACAATCGTTATCACACAATCACGATCACACAATCACCATCCCACAATCACCATCACACAATCACCATCACACAATCACGATCACACAATCACGATCACACAATCACAATCACACAATCACAATCACACAGTCACAGTCACACAATCACAATCACACAATCACGATCACACAATCACGATCACACAATCACGATCACACAAACACGATCACACGATCACAATCACACAATCACACACACAGTCGCGATCACACGATCACGATCACACGATCACGATCACACGATCGCGATCACACGATCACGATCACACGATCACGATCACACAATCACAATCACACAATCAAGGTCACACAATGACGATCACACCATCACCATCACACAATCACGACCACACAATCACGATCACACAATCACGATCACACAATCACGTTCACACAATCACAAACACACAGTCGCGATCACTCGATCACGATCACACAATCACGATCACACAGTCATGATCACACATTCACAATCACACAATCACGATCACACAATCACCATCACACAATCACGATCACACAATCACGATCACACAATCACGATCACACAATCACGATCACACAATCACAGTCACACAATCACAATCACACAATCACAGCCACAATCACGATCACACAGTCACGATCACACCATCACGATCACACGATCACGATCACACAATCACAATCACACAATCGTTATCACACAATCACGATCACACAATCACCATCCCACAATCACCATCACACAATCACCATCACACAATCACGATCACACAATCACGATCACACAATCACAATCACACAATCACAATCACACAGTCACAATCACACAATCACAATCATACAATCACAGTCACACAATCACAATCACACAATCACAATCACACAATCACGATCACAATCACGATCACACTGTCACGATCACACGATCACGATCACACGATCACGATCACACAAACACTATCACACAATCACGATCACATAATCACGATCACACAATCACGATCACACAATCACGATCACACAATCACGATCACACAATCGCTATCACACCATCACAATCACACATTCACAATCACACAATCACAATCACGATCACACAGTCACGATCACACAATCACAATCTCACAATCACACAATCACAATCACACAGTCACAATCACACAATCACAATCATACAATCACAGTCACACAATCACAATCACACAATCACAATCACAATCACGATCACACTGTCACGATCACACGATCACGATCACACGATCACGATCACACAATCACTATCACACAATCACGATCACACAATCACAGTCACACAATCACAATCACACAATCACAGCCACAATCACGATCACACAGTCACGATCACACAATCACGATCACACAATCACGATCACAATATCACAATCACACAGTCACACAATCACAATCGCCATCACAATCACAATCACAATCACAATCACAAACACAATCACAATCACAATCACAATCACAATCACAATCACAATAACAATCACAATCACAATCACAATCACAATCACAATCACAATCACAATCACAATCACAATCACAATCACAATCACAATCACAATCAGAATCACAATCACAATCACAATCACAATCACAATCACAATCACAATCACAATCACAATCACAATCACAATCACAATCACAATCACAATCACAATCGCAATCACAATCACAATCACAATCACAATCACACAATCACAATCACACAATCACAGTCACACAATCACAATCACACAATCACAATAACAAAATCACAATCACACAATCACAATCACACAATCACAATCACGATCACACAGTCACGATCACACAATCACAATCTCACAATCACGATCACACAATCACCATCACACAATGACCATCACACAATCACGATCACACAATCACGATCACACTATCACGATCACACAATCACGATCACACAATCACGATCACACAATCACGATCACACAATCACGATCACACAATCACTATCACACAATCACAATCACACAATCACAATCACACAATCACAATCACACAGTCACACAATCACAATCACAATCAGACAATCACAAACACACAATCACGATCACACAATCACGATCACACAATCACAATCACACAATCACAATCACACAATCACAGTCACACAATCACAGTCACACAATCACAATCACACAATCACAATTACACAAACACGATCACACAATCACGATCACACAATCACGATCACACAATCACACAATCACACAATCACAATCACACAATCACACAGTCACAATCCCACAATCACGATCACACAATCACGATCACACAGTCACGATCGCACAATCACGATCACACAATCACAGTCACACAATCACAATCACACAGTCACAATCACAATCACGATCACACAAACACGATCACACAATCACGATCACACAATCTCGACCACACAATCACGATCACACAAACACGATCACACAATCACTATCACACAATCACTATCACACAATCACGGTCACACAATTACGATCACACAATCACAATCACAATCACAATCACAATCACAATCACAATCACAATCACAATCACAATCACAATCACAATCACAATCACAATCACAATCACAATCACAATCACAATCACAATCACAATCACACAATCACACAATCACAATCACACAATCACAGTCACACAATCACAATCACACAATCACACAATCACACAGTCACAATCCCACAATCACGATCACACAATCACGATCGCACAGTCACGATCACACGATCACGATCACACAATCACAATCACACAATCACAATCACACAATCACGATCACACAGTCAACATCACACAATCACCATCACACAATCACGATCACACAATCACGATCACACAATCACGATCACACAATCACAGTCACACAATCACAATCACACAATCACAGCCACAATCACGATCACACCGTCACGATCACACCATCACGATCACACGATAACGATCACACAATCACAATCACACAATCGTTATCACACAATCACGATGACACAATCACCATCCCACAATCACCATCACACGATCACCATCACACAATCACGATCACACAATCACGATCACACAATCACAATCACACAATCACAATCACACAGTCACAATCACACAATCACAATCATACAATCACAGTCACACAATCACAATCACACAATCACAATCACAATCACGATCACACTGTCACGATCACAGGATCACGATCACACGATCACGATCACACAATCACTATCACACAATCACGATCACACAATCACGATCACACAATCACGATCACACAATCACGATCACACAATCACGATCACACAATCACAATCACACAATCACAATCACACAATCACAATCACACAATCACAGTCACACAATCACAGTCACACAATCACAATCACACAATCACAATTACACAAACACGATCACACAATCACACAATCACAATCACACAATCACACAGTCACAATCCCACAATCACAGTCACACAATCACAATCACACAATCACACAATCACACAGTCACAATCCCACAATCACGATCACACAATCACGATCGCACAGTCACGATCACACGATCACGATCACACAATCACAATCACACAATCACAATCACACAATCACGATCACACAGTCAACATCACACAATCACCATCACACAATCACGATCACACAATCACGATCACACAATCACGATCACACAATCACAGTTACACAATCACAATCACACAGTCACAATCACAATCACGATCACACAAACACGATCACACAATCACGATCACACAATCTCGACCACACAATCACGATCACACAAACACGATCACACAATCACTATCACACAATCACTATCACACAATCACGATCACACAATTACGATCACAAAATCACAATCACGCAGTCACACTACCACAATCACAATCACAATCACAATCACAATCAAAATCACAATCACAATCACAATCACAATCACAATCACAATCACACAATCACACAATCACAATCCCACAATCACAATCACACAATCACAGTCACACAATCACAATCACACAATCACACAGTCACAATCCCACAATCACGATCACACAATCACGATCGCACAGTCACGGTCACACGATCACGATCACACAATCACAATCACACAATCACAATCACACAATCACGATCACACAGTCACCATCACACAATCACCATCACACAATCACGATCACACAATCAAGGTCACACAATGACGATCACACAATAACCATCACACAATCACGATCACACAATCACAATCACACAATCACGATCACACAATCACGATCACACAATCACAATCACACAATCAAGGTCACCCAATGACGATCACACCATCACCATCACACAATCACGACCACACAATCACGATCACACAATCACAAACACACAGTCGCGATCACTCGATCACGATCACACAATCACGATCACACAGTCACGATCACACAATCACAATCACACAATCACAATATCACAATCGCAATCACACAATCACCATCACACAGTCACGATCACACAATCACCATCACACAATCACGATCACACAATCACAATCACACAATCACGATCACACAAACACGATCACACAATCACGATCACACAATCACGATCACACAATCACGGTCACGCAATCACACAATCACACAATCACAATCACACAATCACACAGTCACAATCCCACAATCACGATCACACAATCACGATCACACAGTCACGATCACACAATCACGATCACACAATCACAGTCACACAATCACAATCACACAGTCACAATCACAATCACGATCACACAAACACGATCACACAATCACGATCACACAATCTCGACCACACAATCACGATCACACAAACACGATCACACAATCACTATCACACAATCACTATCACACAATCACGTTCACACAATCACGATCACACAATCACAATCACACAATCACAATCACACAATCACAATCACACAATCAAAATCACACAATCACAATCACACAATCAAGGTCACACAATGACGATCACACAATCACCATCACACAATCACGATCACACAATCACGATCACACAATCACGATCACACAATCACCATCACACAATCACAATCACACAATCACAATCACACAATCACAATCACGATCTCGATCACACAATCACAATCACACAATCACACAATCACAATCCCACAATCACAATCACACAATCACAGTCACACAATCACAATCACACAATCACAATCACACAATCACAATCGCACAATCACAGTCACACAATCACAGTCACACAAACACAATCACACAATCACAATTACACAAACACGATCACACAATCACGATCACACAATCACCATCACACAATCACCATCACACAATCACGATCACACAATCACGATCACGCAGTCACGATCACACAATCACGATCACACAATCACAATCACACAATCACGATCACACAAACACGATCACACAATCACAATCACACAATCACAATCACACAATCACAATCACACAATCACAATCACACAATCACAATCACACAATCACAATCACACAATCACAATCACACAATCACACAATCACAATCCCACAATCACAATCACACAATCACAGTCACACAATCACAATCACACAATCACAATCACACAATCACAATCACACAATCACAGTCACACAATCACAATCACACAATCACGATCACTCAATCACCATCACACAATCACGATCACACAATCACGATCACACAACCACGATCACACTATCACGATCACACAATCACAGTCACACAATCACAATCACACAATCACAATCACAATCACGATCACACAGTCACGATCACACAATCACGATCACACGATCACGATCACACAATCACAATCACACGATCGTTATCACACAATCACGATCACACAATCACCATCACACAATCAAGGCCACACAATGACGATCACACAATCGCCATCACACAATCACAATCACACAATCACAATCACACAATCACGATCACACAATCACGATCACACAATCACGATCACACAATCACGATCACACAATCACGATCACACAATCACCATCACACAATCACAATCACACAATCAAGGTCACACAATCACGATCACTCAATCACAATCACACAATCACAAACACACAGTCGCGATCACACGATCACGATCACACGATCACGATCACACAATCACAATCACACAATCAACGCCACACAATGACGATCCCATAATCACCATCACACAATCTCGACCACACAATCACGATCACACAATCACGATCACACAATCACGTTCACACAATCAACGCCACACAATGACGATCACACAATCACCATCACACAATCTCGACCACACAATCACGATCACACAATCACGATCACACAATCACGTTCACACAATCAGAAACACACAGTCCCGATCACTCGATCACGATCACACAATCACGATCACACAATCACGATCACACAATCACAATCACACAATCACAATCACACAGTCAAAATCACACAATCACAATCACACAATCAAGGTCACACAATGACGATCACACAATCACCATCACACAATCACGGTCACACAATCACGATCACACAATCACGATCACTCAATCACAATCACAATCACACAATCACAAACACACAGTCGCGATCACACGATCACGATCACACAAAAACAATGACACAATCACAATCACACAATCACGAGCACACAATCACGATCACACAATCACCATCACACAATCACGATCACACAATCACGATCACACAATCACGATCACACTATCACGATCACACAATCACGATCACACAATCACGATCACACAATCACGATCACACAATCACGATCACACAATCACGTTCACACAATCAGAAACACACAGTCCCGATCACTCGATCACGATCACACAATCACAGTCACACAATCACAATCACACAATCACAATCACAATCACGATCACACAGTCACGATCACACAATCACGATGACACAATCACGATCACACAATCACAATCACACAATCACAATCACACAATCACAATCACACAATCAAAATCACACAATCACAATCACACAATCAAGGTCACACAATGACGATCACACAATCACCATCACACAATCACGATCACACAATCACAATCACACAATCACGATCACACAATCACGATCACTCAATCACAATCACACAATCACAAACACACAGTCGCGATCACACGATCACGATCACACGATCACGATCACACGATCACGATCACACGATCACGATCACACGATCACGATCAGACAATCACAATCACACAATCAACGCCACACAATGACGATCACACAATCACCATCACACAATCTCGACCACACAATCACAATCACACAATCACGATCACACAATCACGTTCACACAATCAACGCCACACAATGACGATCACACAATCACCATCACACAATCTCGACCACACAATCACGATCACACAATCACGATCACACAATCACGTTCACACAATCACAAACACACAGTCCCGATCACTCGATCACGATCACACAATCACGATCACACAATCACGATCACACAATCACGATCACACAATCACAATCACACAATCACGATCACACAATCACCATCACACAATCACAATCACACAATCAAGGTCACAGAATGACGATCACACAATCACCATCACACAATCACGACCACACAATCACGATCACACAATCACGCTCACACAATCACGATCACACAATCACGTTCACACAATCACAAACACACAGTCACGATCACACGATCACGATCACACAATCACGATCACACAGTCACGATCACACAATCACAATCACACAATCACGATCACTCAATCACCATCACACAATCACGATCACACAATCACGATCACACAATCACGATCACACCATCACGATCACACAATCACAGTCACACAATCACAATCACACAATCACAATCACAATCACGATCACACAGTCACGATCACACAATCACGATCACACGATCACGATCACACAATCACGATCACACAATCACGATCACACAATCACGATCACACAATCACGATCACACAATCACGATCACACAATCACGATCACACAATCACGATCACACAATCACGATCACACAATCACGATCACACAATCACAATCACACAATCACAATCACGATCTCGATCACACAATCACAATCACACAATCACACAATCACAATCCCACAATCACAATCACACAATCACAGTCACACAATAACAATCACACAATCACAATCACACAATCACAATCACACAATCACAGTCACACAATCACAGTCACACAATCACAATCGCACAATCACAATCGCACAATCACAGTCACACAATCACAGTCACACAAACACAATCACACAATCACAATTACACAAACACGATCACACAAACACGATCACACAATCATAATCACACAATCACAATCACACAATCACAATCACACAATCACAATCACACAATCACAATCACACAATCACAATCACACAATCACACAATCACAATCCCACAATCACAATCACACAATCACAGTCACACAATCACAATCACACAATCACAATCACACAATCACAATCACACAATCACAGTCACACAATCACAATCACACAATCACGATCACTCAATCACCACCACACAATCACGATCACACAATCACGATCACACAACCACGATCACACTATCACGATCACACAATCACAGTCACACAATCACAATCACACAATCACAATCACAATCACGATCACACAGTCACGATCACACAATCACGATCACACGATCACGATCACACAATCACAATCACACGATCGTTATCACACAATCACGATCACACAATCACCATCACACAATCAAGGCCACACAATGACGATCACACAATCGCCATCACACAATCACAATCACACAATCACAATCACACAATCACGATCACACAATCACGATCACACAATCACGATCACACAATCACGATCACACAATCACGATCACACAATCACCATCACACAATCACAATCACACAATCAAGGTCACACAATCACGATCACTCAATCACAATCACACAATCACAAACACACAGTCGCGATCACACGATCACGATCACACGATCACGATCACACAATCACAATCACACAATCAACGCCACACAATGACGATCACACAATCACAATCACACAATCACGATCACACAATCACGATCACACAATCACGATCACACAATCACGATCACACAATCACGATCACACAATCACCATCACACAATCACAATCACACAATCAAGGTCACACAATCACGATCACTCAATCACAATCACACAATCACAAACACACAGTCGCGATCACACGATCACGATCACACGATCACGATCACACAATCACAATCACACAATCAACGCCACACAATGACGATCACACAATCACCATCACACAATCTCGACCACACAATCACGATCACACAATCACGATCACACAATCACGATCACACAATCACAATCACACAATCACAATCACACAGTCAAAATCACACAATCACAATCACACAATCAAGGTCACACAATGACGATCACACAATCACCATCACACAATCACGGTCACACAATCACGATCACACAATCTCGACCACACAATCACGATCACACAAACACGATCACACAATCACTATCACACAATCACTATCACACAATCACGTTCACACAATCACGATCACACAATCACAATCACACAATCACAATCACACAATCACAATCACACAATCAAAATCACACAATCACAATCACACAATCAAGGTCACACAATGACGATCACACAATCACCATCACACAATCACGATCACACAATCACGATCACACAATCACGATCACACAATCACCATCACACAATCACAATCACACAATCACAATCACACAATCACAATCACGATCTCGATCACACAATCACAATCACACAATCACACAATCACAATCCCACAATCACAATCACACAATCACAGTCACACAATCACAATCACACAATCACAATCACACAATCACAATCGCACAATCACAGTCACACAATCACAGTCACACAAACACAATCACACAATCACAATTACACAAACACGATCACACAATCACGGTCACACAATCACCATCACACAATCACCATCACACAATCACGATCACACAATCACGATCACGCAGTCACGATCACACAATCACCATCACACAATCACGATCACACAATCACAATCACACAATCACGATCACACAAACACGATCACACAATCACCATCACACAATCTCGACCACACAATCACGATCACACAATCACGATCACACAATCACGTTCACACAATCAGAAACACACAGTCCCGATCACTCGATCACGATCACACAATCACGATCACACAATCACGATCACACAATCACAATCACACAATCACAATCACACAATCAAAATCACACAATCACAATCACACAATCAAGGTCACACAATGACGATCACACAATCACCATCACACAATCACGGTCACACAATCACGATCACACAATCACGATCACTCAATCACAATCACAATCACACAATCACAAACACACAGTCGCGATCACACGATCACGATCACACAAAAACAATGACACAATCACAATCACACAATCACGAGCACACAATCACGATCACACAATCACGATCACACAATCACGATCACACAATCACGATCACACAATCACGATCACACAATCACACAATCACACAATCACAATCACACAATCACACAGTCACAATCCCACAATCACGATCACACAATCACGATCACACAGTCACGATCGCACAATCACGATCACACAATCACAGTCACACAATCACAATCACACAGTCACAATCACAATCACGATCACACAAACACGATCACACAATCACGATCACACAATCTCGACCACACAATCACGATCACACAAACACGATCACACAATCACTATCACACAATCACTATCACACAATCACGGTCACACAATTACGATCACACAATCACAATCACAATCACAATCACAATCACAATCACAATCACAATCACAATCACAATCACAATCACAATCACAATCACAATCACAATCACAATCACACAATCACACAATCACAATCACAATCACACAATCACACAATCACAATCACACAATCACACAATCACACAGTCACAATCCCACAATCACGATCACACAATCACGATCGCACAGTCACGATCACACGATCACGATCACACAATCACAATCACACAATCACAATCACACAATCACGATCACACAGTCAACATCACACAATCACCATCACACAATCACGATCACACAATCACGATCACACAATCACGATCACACAATCACAGTCACACAATCACAATCACACAATCACAGCCACAATCACGATCACACCGTCACGATCACACCATCACGATCACACGATCACGATCACACAATCACAATCACACAATCGTTATCACACAATCACGATGACACAATCACCATCCCACAATCACCATCACACGATCACCATCACACAATCACGATCACACAATCACGATCACACAATCACAATCACACAATCACAATCACACAGTCACAATCACACAATCACAATCATACAATCACAGTCACACAATCACAATCACACAATCACAATCACAATCACGATCACACTGTCACGATCACAGGATCACGATCACACGATCACGATCACACAATCACTATCACACAATCACGATCACACAATCACGATCACACAATCACGATCACACAATCACGATCACACAATCACGATCACACAATCACAATCACACAATCACAATCACACAATCACAATCACACAATCACAGTCACACAATCACAGTCACACAATCACAATCACACAATCACAATTACACAAACACGATCACACAATCACACAATCACAATCACACAATCACACAGTCACAATCCCACAATCACGATCACACAATCACGATCACACAGTCACGATCACACAATCACGATCACACAATCACAGTTACACAATCACAATCACACAGTCACAATCACAATCACGATCACACAAACACGATCACACAATCACGATCACACAATCTCGACCACACAATCACGATCACACAAACACGATCACACAATCACTATCACACAATCACTATCACACAATCACGATCACACAATTACGATCACAAAATCACAATCACGCAGTCACACTACCACAATCACAATCACAATCACAATCACAATCAAAATCACAATCACAATCACAATCACAATCACAATCACAATCACACAATCACACAATCACAATCCCACAATCACAATCACACAATCACAGTCACACAATCACAATCACACAATCACACAGTCACAATCCCACAATCACGATCACACAATCACGATCGCACAGTCACGGTCACACGATCACGATCACACAATCACAATCACACAATCACAATCACACAATCACGATCACACAGTCACCATCACACAATCACCATCACACAATCACGATCACACAATCAAGGTCACACAATGACGATCACACAATAACCATCACACAATCACGATCACACAATCACAATCACACAATCACGATCACACAATCACGATCACACAATCACAATCACACAATCAAGGTCACCCAATGACGATCACACCATCACCATCACACAATCACGACCACACAATCACGATCACACAGTCACGATCACACAATCACGATCACACAATCACCATCACACAATCACAATCACACAATCACAATCACACAATCACAATCACGATCTCGATCACACAATCACAATCACACAATCACACAATCACAATCCCACAATCACAATCACACAATCACAGTCACACAATCACAATCACACAATCACAATCACACAATCACAATCGCACAATCACAGTCACACAATCACAGTCACACAAACACAATCACACAATCACAATTACACAAACACGATCACACAATCACGATCACACAATCACCATCACACAATCACCATCACACAATCACGATCACACAATCACGATCACGCAGTCACGATCACACAATCACCATCACACAATCACGATCACACAATCACAATCACACAATCACGATCACACAAACACGATCACACAATCACAATCACACAATCACAATCACACAATCACAATCACACAATCACAATCACACAATCACAATCACACAATCACAATCACACAATCACACAATCACAATCCCACAATCACAATCACACAATCACAGTCACACAATCACAATCACACAATCACAATCACACAATCACAATCACACAATCACAGTCACACAATCACAATCACACAATCACGATCACTCAATCACCATCACACAATCACGATCACACAATCACGATCACACAACCACGATCACACTATCACGATCACACAATCACAGTCACACAATCACAATCACACAATCACAATCACAATCACGATCACACAGTCACGATCACACAATCACGATCACACGATCACGATCACACAATCACAATCACACGATCGTTATCACACAATCACGATCACACAATCACCATCACACAATCAAGGCCACACAATGACGATCACACAATCGCCATCACACAATCACAATCACACAATCACAATCACACAATCACGATCACACAATCACGATCACACAATCACGATCACACAATCACGATCACACAATCACGATCACACAATCACCATCACACAATCACAATCACACAATCAAGGTCACACAATCACGATCACTCAATCACAATCACACAATCACAAACACACAGTCGCGATCACACGATCACGATCACACGATCACGATCACACAATCACAATCACACAATCAACGCCACACAATGACGATCACATAATCACCATCACACAATCTCGACCACACAATCACGATCACACAATCACGATCACACAATCACGTTCACACAATCAACGCCACACAATGACGATCACACAATCACCATCACACAATCTCGACCACACAATCACGATCACACAATCACGATCACACAATCACGTTCACGCAATCAGAAACACACAGTCCCGATCACTCGATCACGATCACACAATCACGATCACACAATCACGATCACACAATCACAATCACACAATCACAATCACACAGTCAAAATCACACAATCACAATCACACAATCAAGGTCACACAATGACGATCACACAATCACCATCACACAATCACGGTCACACAATCACGATCACACAATCACGATCACTCAATCACAATCACAATCACACAATCACAAACACACAGTCGCGATCACACGATCACGATCACACAAAAACAATGACACAATCACAATCACACAATCACGAGCACACAATCACGATCACACAATCACCATCACACAATCACGATCACACAATCACGATCACACAATCACGATCACACTATCACGATCACACAATCACAGTCACACAATCACAATCACACAATCACAATCACAATCACGATCACACAGTCACGATCACACAATCACGATGACACAATCACGATCACACAATCACAATCACACAATCACAATCACACAATCAAAATCACACAATCACAATCACACAATCAAGGTCACACAATGACGATCACACAATCACCATCACACAATCACGATCACACAATCACAATCACACAATCACGATCACACAATCACGATCACTCAATCACAATCACACAATCACAAACACACAGTCGCGATCACACGATCACGATCACACGATCACGATCACACGATCACGATCACACGATCACGATCAGACAATCACAATCACACAATCAACGCCACACAATGACGATCACACAATCACCATCACACAATCTCGACCACACAATCACAATCACACAATCACGATCACACAATCACGTTCACACAATCAACGCCACACAATGACGATCACACAATCACCATCACACAATCTCGACCACACAATCACGATCACACAATCACGATCACACAATCACGTTCACACAATCACAAACACACAGTCCCGATCACTCGATCACGATCACACAATCACGATCACACAATCACGATCACACAATCACGATCACACAATCACAATCACACAATCACGATCACACAATCACCATCACACAATCACAATCACACAATCAAGGTCACAGAATGACGATCACACAATCACCATCACACAATCACGACCACACAATCACGATCACACAATCACGCTCACACAATCACGATCACACAATCACGTTCACACAATCAC
The DNA here is from genome assembly GCF_050947335.1 of Megachile rotundata. Lineage (NCBI taxonomy): Eukaryota > Metazoa > Arthropoda > Insecta > Hymenoptera > Megachilidae > Megachile > Megachile rotundata. Next base: position 3,477,862 of record NC_134993.1, read on the forward strand.
AAACACACAGTCACGATCACACGATCACGATCACACAATCACGATCACACAGTCACGATCACACAATCACAATCACACAATCACGATCACTCAATCACCATCACACAATCACGATCACACAATCACGATCACACAATCACGATCACACCATCACGATCACACAATCACAGTCACACAATCACAATCACACAATCACAATCACAATCACGATCACACAGTCACGATCACACAATCACGATCACACGATCACGATCACACAATCACGATCACACAATCACGATCACACAATCACGATCACACAATCACGATCACACAATCACGATCACACAATCACGATCACACAATCACGATCACACAATCACGATCACACAATCACGATCACACAATCACAATCACACAATCACAATCACGATCTCGATCACACAATCACAATCACACAATCACACAATCACAATCCCACAATCACAATCACACAATCACAGTCACACAATAACAATCACACAATCACAATCACACAATCACAATCACACAATCACAGTCACACAATCACAGTCACACAATCACAATCACACAATCACAATCGCACAATCACAGTCACACAATCACAGTCACACAAACACAATCACACAATCACAATTACACAAACACGATCACACAATCACGATCACACAATCACCATCACACAATCACCATCACACAATCACGATCACACAATCACGATCACACAGTCACGATCACACAATCACCATCACACAATCACGATCACACAATCACAATCACACAATCACGATCACACAAACACGATCACACAATCATAATCACACAATCACAATCACACAATCACAATCACACAATCACAATCACACAATCACAATCACACAATCACAATCACACAATCACAATCACACAATCACACAATCACAATCCCACAATCACAATCACACAATCACAGTCACACAATCACAATCACACAATCACAATCACACAATCACAATCACACAATCACAGTCACACAATCACAATCACACAATCACGATCACTCAATCACCACCACACAATCACGATCACACAATCACGATCACACAACCACGATCACACTATCACGATCACACAATCACAGTCACACAATCACAATCACACAATCACAATCACAATCACGATCACACAGTCACGATCACACAATCACGATCACACGATCACGATCACACAATCACAATCACACGATCGTTATCACACAATCACGATCACACAATCACCATCACACAATCAAGGCCACACAATGACGATCACACAATCGCCATCACACAATCACAATCACACAATCACAATCACACAATCACGATCACACAATCACGATCACACAATCACGATCACACAATCACGATCACACAATCACGATCACACAATCACCATCACACAATCACAATCACACAATCAAGGTCACACAATCACGATCACTCAATCACAATCACACAATCACAAACACACAGTCGCGATCACACGATCACGATCACACGATCACGATCACACAATCACAATCACACAATCAACGCCACACAATGACGATCACACAATCACCATCACACAATCTCGACCACACAATCACGATCACACAATCACGATCACACAATCACGTTCACACAATCAACGCCAGACAATGACGATCACACAATCACCATCACACAATCTCGACCACACAATCACGATCACACAATCACGATCACACAATCACGTTCACACAATCAGAAACACACAGTCCCGATCACTCGATCACGATCACACAATCACGATCACACAATCACGATCACACAATCACAATCACACAATCACAATCACACAGTCAAAATCACACAATCACAATCACACAATCAAGGTCACACAATGACGATCACACAATCACCATCACACAATCACGGTCACACAATCACGATCACACAATCACGATCACTCAATCACAATCACAATCACACAATCACAAACACACAGTCGCGATCACACGATCACGATCACACAAAAACAATGACACAATCACAATCACACAATCACGAGCACACAATCACGATCACACAATCACCATCACACAATCACGATCACACAATCACGATCACACAATCACGATCACACTATCACGATCACACAATCACAGTCACACAATCACAATCACACAATCACAATCACAATCACGATCACACAGTCACGATCACACAATCACGATGACACAATCACGATCACACAATCACAATCACACAATCACAATCACACAATCAAAATCACACAATCACAATCACACAATCAAGGTCACACAATGACGATCACACAATCACCATCACACAATCACGATCACACAATCACAATCACACAATCACGATCACACAATCACGATCACTCAATCACAATCACACAATCACAAACACACAGTCGCGATCACACGATCACGATCACACGATCACGATCACACGATCACGATCACACGATCACGATCAGACAATCACAATCACACAATCAACGCCACACAATGACGATCACACAATCACCATCACACAATCTCGACCACACAATCACAATCACACAATCACGATCACACAATCACGTTCACACAATCAACGCCACACAATGACGATCACACAATCACCATCACACAATCTCGACCACACAATCACGATCACACAATCACGATCACACAATCACGTTCACACAATCACAAACACACAGTCCCGATCACTCGATCACGATCACACAATCACGATCACACAATCACGATCACACAATCACGATCACACAATCACAATCACACAATCACGATCACACAATCACCATCACACAATCACAATCACACAATCAAGGTCACAGAATGACGATCACACAATCACCATCACACAATCACGACCACACAATCACGATCACACAATCACGCTCACACAATCACGATCACACAATCACGTTCACGCAATCACAAACACACAGTCGCAATCACACGATCACGATCACACAATCACGATCACACAGTCACGATCACACAATCACAATCACACAATCACGATCACTCAATCACCATCACACAATCACGATCACACAATCACGATCACACAATCACGATCACACCATCACGATCACACAATCACAGTCACACAATCACAATCACACAATCACAATCACAATCACGATCACACAGTCACGATCACACAATCACGATCACACGATCACGATCACACAATCACGATCACACAATCACGATCACACAATCACGATCACACAATCACGATCACACAATCACGATCACACAATCACGATCACACAATCACGATCACACAATCACGATCACACAATCACGATCACACAATCACAATCACACAATCACAATCACGATCTCGATCACACAATCACAATCACACAATCACACAATCACAATCCCACAATCACAATCACACAATCACAGTCACACAATAACAATCACACAACCACAATCACACAACCACAATCACACAATCACAATCACACAATCACAGTCACACAATCACAGTCACACAATCACAATCACACAATCACAATTACACAAACACGATCACACAATCACGATCACACAATCACTATCACACAATCACACAATCACACAGTCACAATCCCACAATCACGATCACACAATCACGATTGCACTGTCACGATCACACGATCACGATCACACAATCACGATCACACAATCACAAACACACAGTCGCGATCACACGATCACGATCACACAATCACGATCACACAGTCACGATCATACAATCACAATCACCCATTCACGATCACACAATCACATTAACACAATCACGATCACACAATCACGATCACACAATCACAATCACACAATCACGATCACACAATCACGATCACACAATCACAATCACACAATCACAATCACACAATCAAGATCACACAATCACAATCACACAATCAAGGTCACACAATGACGATCACACAATCACCATCACACAATCTCGACCACACAATCACGATCACACAATCACGATCACACAATCACGTCCACACAATCACAAACACACAGTCGCGATCACTCGATCACGATCACACAATCACGATCACACAATCACGATCACTCAATCACAATCACAAAATCACAAACACACAGTCGCGATCACACGATCACGATCACACGATCACGATCACACAATCACAATCACACAATCGTTATCACACAATCACGATCACACAATCACAATCACACAATCACAATCACACAATCAAGGTCACACAATGACGATCACACAATCACCATCACACAATCACGATCACACAATCACGTTCACACAATCACAAACACATAGTCGCGATCACTCGATCACGATCACACAATCACGATCACACAGTCACTATCACACAATCACATTCACACAATCACATTATCACAATCACATTATCACAATCGCAATCACACAATCACAATAACACAATCAGACAATCACACAACCACACAATCACACAATCACGATCACACAATCATGATCACACAATCACGATCACACAATCACGATCACACAATCACGATCACACAATCACGATCACACAATCACCATCACACAATCACAATCACACAATCACAATCACACAATCAAGGTCACACAATGACGATCACACAATCACCATCACACAATCACGATCACACAATCACGATCACACAATCACGATCACACAATCACGATCACACAATCACGATCACACAATCACGATCACACAATCACAAACACACAGTCGCGATCACACAATCACGTTCACACAATCAACGCCACACAATGACGATCACACAATCACCATCACACAATCTCGACCACACAATCACGATCACACAATCACGATCACACAATCACGTTCACACAATCACAAACACACAGTCCCGATCACTCGATCACGATCACACAATCACGATCACACAATCACGATCACACAATCACGATCACACAATCACAATCACACAATCACAATCACACAGTCAAAATCACACAATCACAATCACACAATCATGGTCACACAATGACGATCACACAATTACCATCACACAATCACGGTCACACAATCACGATCACAGAATCACGATCACTCAATCACAATCACAATCACACAATCACAAACACACAGTCGCGATCACACGATCACGATCACACGATCACGATCACACGATCACGATCACACAATCACAATCACACAATCAAGGCCACACAATGACGATCACACAATCACCATCACACAATCTCGACCACACAATCACGTTCACACAATAACAAACACACAGTCGCGATCACTCGATCACGATCACACAATCACGATCACACAGTCACGATCACACAATCACAATCACACAATCACGATCACACAATCACGATCACATAACCACGATCACACAATCACGATCACACAATCACGATCACACAATCACGATCACACAATCACCATCACACAATCACAATCACACAATCAAGGTCACAGAATGACGATCACACAATCACCATCACACAATCACGACCACACAATCACGATCACACAATCACGCTCACACAATCACGATCACACAATCACGTTCACACAATCACAAACACACAGTCGCGATCACACGATCACGATCACACAATCACGATCACACAGTCACGATCACACAATCACAATCACACAATCACGATCACTCAATCACCATCACACAATCACGATCACACAATCACGATCACACAATCACGATCACACCATCACGATCACACAATCACAGTCACACAATCACAATCACACAATCACAATCACAATCACGATCACACAGTCACGATCACACAATCACGATCACACGATCACGATCACACAATCACCATCACACAATCTCGACCACACAATCACAATCACACAATCACGATCACACAATCACGTTCACACAATCAACGCCACACAATGACGATCACACAATCACCATCACACAATCTCGACCACACAATCACGATCACACAATCACGATCACACAATCGCGTTCACACAATCACAAACACACAGTCCCGATCACTCGATCACGATCACACAATCACGATCACAATCACGATCACACAATCACGATCACACAATCACAATCACACAACCACAATCACACAGTCAAAATCACACAATCACAATCACACAATCATGGTCACACAATGACGATCACACAATTACCATCACACAATCACGGTCACACAATCACGATCACAGAATCACGATCACTCAATCACAATCACAATCACACAATCACAAACACACAGTCGCGATCACACGATCACGATCACACGATCACGATCACACGATCACGATCACACAATCACAATCACACAATCAAGGCCACACAATGACGATCACACAATCACCATCACACAATCTCGACCACACAATCACGATCACACAATCACGATCACACAATCACGTTCACACAATCACAATCACACAATCACGATCACACAATCACGATCACATAACCACGATCACTCGATCACGATCACACAATCACGATCACACAGTCACGATCACACAATCACAATCACACAATCACGATCACACAATCACGATCACATAACCACGATCACACAATCACGATCACACAATCACGATCACACAATCACGATCACACAATCACGATCACACAATCACCATCACACAATCACAATCACACAATCAAGGTCACAGAATGACGATCACACAATCATCATCACACAATCACGACCACACAATCACGATCACACAATCACGCTCACACAATCACGATCACACAATCACGTTCACACAATCACGATCACACAGTCGCGATCACACGATCACGATCACACAGTCACGATCACACAGTCACGATCACACAATCACAATCACACAATCACGATCACTCAATCACCATCACACAATCACGATCACACAATCACGATCACACAATCACGATCACACAATCACGATCACACAATCACGATCACACAATCACGATCACACAATCACGATCACACAATCACAATCACACAATCACAATCACACAATCACAATCACGATCTCGATCACACAATCACAATCACACAATCACACAATCACAATCCCACAATCACAATCACACAATCACAGTCACACAATAACAATCACACAATCACAATCACACAATCACAATCACACAATCACAGTCACACAATCACAGTCACACAATCACAATCACACAATCACAATTACACAAACACGATCACACAATCACGATCACACAATCACTATCACACAATCACACAATCACACAGTCACAATCCCACAATCACGATCACACAATCACGATTGCACTGTCACGCTCACACGATCACGATCACACAATCACGATCACACAATCACAAACACACAGTCGCGATCACACGATCACGATCACACAATCACGATCACACAGTCACGATCATACAATCACAATCACCCAATCACGATCACACAATCACATTAACACAATCACGATCACACAATCACGATCACACAATCACAATCACACAATCACGATCACACAATCACGATCACACAATCACAATCACACAATCACAATCACACAATCAAAATCACACAATCACAATCACACAATCAAGGTCACACAATGACGATCACACAATCACCATCACACAATCTCGACCACACAATCACGATCACACAATCACGATCACACAATCACGTCCACACAATCACAAACACACAGTCGCGATCACTCGATCACGATCACACAATCACGATCACACAATCACGATCACTCAATCACAATCACAAAATCACAAACACACAGTCGCGATCACACGATCACGATCACACGATCACGATCACACAATCACAATCACACAATCGTTATCACACAATCACGATCACACAATCACAATCACACAATCACAATCACACAATCAAGGTCACACAATGACGATCACACAATCACCATCACACAATCACGATCACACAATCACGTTCACACAATCACAAACACACAGTCGCGATCACTCGATCACGATCACACAATCACGATCACACAGTCACTATCACACAATCACAATCACACAATCACATTATCACAATCACATTATCACAATCGCAATCACACAATCACAATAACACAATCAGACAATCACACAACCACACAATCACACAATCACGATCACACAATCATGATCACACAATCACGATCACACAATCACGATCACACAATCACGATCACACAATCACGATCACACAATCACCATCACACAATCACAATCACACAATCACAATCACACAATCAAGGTCACACAATGACGATCACACAATCACCATCACACAATCACGATCACACAATCACGATCACACAATCACGATCACACAATCACGATCACACAAACACGATCACACAATCACAAACACACAGTCGCGATCACACAATCACGTTCACACAATCAACGCCACACAATGACGATCACACAATCACCATCACACAATCTCGACCACACAATCACGATCACACAATCACGATCACACAATCACGTTCACACAATCACAAACACACAGTCCCGATCACTCGATCACGATCACACAATCACGATCACACAATCACGATCACACAATCACAATCACACAATCACAATCACACAGTCAAAATCACACAATCACAATCACACAATCATGGTCACACAATGACGATCACACAATTACCATCACACAATCACGGTCTCACAATCACGATCACAGAATCACGATCACTCAATCACAATCACAATCACACAATCACAAACACACAGTCGCGATCACACGATCACGATCACACGATCACGATCACACGATCACGATCACACAATCACAATCACACAATCAAGGCCACACAATGACGATCACACAATCACCATCACACAATCTCGACCACACAATCACGATCACGCAATCACGATCACACAATCACGTTCACACAATAACAAACACACAGTCGCGATCACTCGATCACGATCACACAATCACGATCACACAGTCACGATCACACAATCACAATCACACAATCACGATCACACAATCACGATCACATAACCACGATCACACAATCACGATCACACAATCACGATCACACAATCACGATCACACAATCACCATCACACAATCACAATCACACAATCAAGGTCACAGAATGACGATCACACAATCACCATCACACAATCACGACCACACAATCACGATCACACAATCACGCTCACACAATCACGATCACACAATCACGATCACACAATCACGTTCACACAATCACAAACACACAGTCGCGATCACACGATCACGATCACACAATCACGATCACACAGTCACGATCACACAATCACAATCACACAATCACGATCACACAATCACGATCACACAATCACGATCACACCATCACGATCACACAATCACAGTCACACAATCACAATCACACAATCACAATCACACAATCACAATCACAATCACGATCACACAGTCACGATCACACAATCACGATCACACGATCACGATCACACAATCACGATCACACAATCACGATCACACAATCACGATCACACAATCACGATCACACAATCACGATCACACAATCACGATCACACAATCACGATCACACAATCACCATCACACAATCACAATCACACAATCAAGGTCACAGAATGACGATCACACAATCACCATCACACAATCACGACCACACAATCACGATCACACAATCACGCTCACACAATCACGATCACACAATCACGATCACACAATCACGTTCACACAATCACAAACACACAGTCGCGATCACACGATCACGATCACACAATCACGATCACACAGTCACGATCACACAATCACAATCACACAATCACGATCACACAATCACGATCACACAATCACGATCACACCATCACGATCACACAATCACAGTCACACAATCACAATCACACAATCACAATCACACAATCACAATCACAATCACGATCACACAGTCACGATCACACAATCACGATCACACGATCACGATCACACAATCACGATCACACAATCACGATCACACAATCACGATCACACAATCACGATCACACAATCACGATCACACAATCACGATCACACAATCACGATCACACAATCACGATCACACAATCACGATCACACAATCACGATCACACAATCACGATCACACAATCACGATCACACAATCACGATCACACAATCACCATCACACAATCACAATCACACAATCACAATCACACAATCACAATCACGATCTCGATCACACAACCACAATCACACAATCACACAATCACAATCCCACAATCACAATCACACAATCACAGTCACACAATAACAATCACACAATCACAATCACACAATCACAATCACACAATCACAGTCACACAATTACAGTAACACAATCACAATCACACAGTCACGATCACACAATCACAATCTCACAATCACGATCACACAATCACCATCACACAATGACCATCACACAATCACGATCACACAATCACGATCACACTATCACGATCACACAATCACGATCACACAATCACGATCACACAATCACGATCACACAATCACGATCACACAATCACTATCACACAATCACAATCACACAATCACAATCACACAATCACAATCACACAATCACAATCACACAATCACAATCACACAATCACAATCACACAATCACAATCACACAATCACAATCACACAGTCACACAATCACAATCACAATCAGACAATCACAAACACACAATCACGATCACACAATCACGATCACACAATCGCAATCACACAATCACAATCACACAATCACAGTCACACAATCACAGTCACACAATCACAATCACACAATCACAATTACACAAACACGATCACACAATCACGATCACACAATCACGATCACACAATCACGATCACACAATCACACAATCACACAATCACAATCACACAATCACACAGTCACAATCCCACAATCACGATCACACAATCACGATCACACAGTCACGATCGCACAATCACGATCACACAATCACAGTCACACAATCACAATCACACAGTCACAATCACAATCACGATCACACAAACACGATCACACAATCACGATCACACAATCTCGACCACACAATCACGATCACACAAACACGATCACACAATCACTATCACACAATCACTATCACACAATCACGGTCACACAATTACGATCACACAATCACCATCACAATCACAATCACAATCACAATCACAATCACAATCACACAATCACACAATCACAATCCCACAATCACAATCACACAATCACAGTCACACAATCACAATCACACAATCACACAATCACACAGTCACAATCCCACAATCACGATCACACAACCACGATCGCACAGTCACGATCACACGATCACGATCACACAATCACAATCACACAATCACAATCACACAATCACGATCACACAGTCAACATCACACAATCACCATCACACAATCACAGTCACACAATCACAGTCACACAATCACAATCACACAATCACGATTACACAAACACGATCACACAATCACGATCACACAATCACGATCACACAATCACACAATCACACAATCACAATCACACAATCACACAGTCACAATCCCACAATCACGATCACACAATCACGATCACACAGTCACGATCACACAATCACGATCACACAATCACAGTCACACAATCACAATCACACAGTCACAATCACAATCACGATCACACAAACACGATCACACAATCACGATCACACAATCTCGACCACACAATCACGATCACACAAACACGATCACACAATCACTATCACACAATCACTATCACACAACCACGATCACACAATTACGATCACAAAATCACAATCACGCAGTCACACTATCACAATCACAATCACAATCACAATCACAATCAAAATCACAATCACAATCACAATCACAATCACAATCACAATCACACAATCACACAATCACAATCCCACAACCACAATCACACAATCACACAGTCACAATCCCACAATCACGATCACACAATCACGATCGCACAGTCACGGTCACACGATCACGATCACACAATCACAATCACACAATCACAATCACACAATCACGATCACACAGTCACCATCACACAATCACCATCACACAATCACGATCACACAATCAAGGTCACACAATGACGATCACACAATCACCATCACACAATCACGATCACACAATCACAATCACACAATCACGATCACACAATCACGATCACACAATCACAATCACACAATCAAGGTCACACAATGACGATCACACCATCACCATCACACAATCACGACCACACAATCACGATCACACAATCACAAACACACAGTCGCGATCACTCGATCACGATCACACAATCACGATCACACAGTCACGATCACACAATCACAATCACACAATCACAATATCACAATCGCAATCACACAATCACCATCACACAGTCACGATCACACAATCACCATCACACAATCACGATCACACAATCACAATCACACAATCACGATCACACAAACACGATCACACAATCACGATCACACAATCACGATCACACAATCACGGTCACGCAATCACACAATCACACAATCACAATCACACAATCACACAGTCACAATCCCACAATCACGATCACACAATCACGATCACACAGTCACGATCACACAATCACGATCACACAATCACAGTCACACAATCACAATCACACAGTCACAATCACAATCACGATCACACAAACACGATCACACAATCACGATCACACAATCTCGACCACACAATCACGATCACACAAACACGATCACACAATCACTATCACACAATCACTATCACACAATCACGATCACACAATCACGATCACACAATCACAATCACACAATCACAATCACACAATCACAATCACACAATCAAAATCACACAATCACAATCACACAATCAAGGTCACACAATGACGATCACACAATCACCATCACACAATCACGATCACACAATCACGATCACACAATCACGATCACACAATCACAATCACACAATCACAATCACACAATCACAATCACACAATCACAATCACACAATCACAATCACACAATCACAATCACACAATCACAATCACACAATCACAATCACACAATCACAATCACACAATCACAATCACACAATCACAATCACACAATCACAATCACACAATCACAATCACACAATCACAATCACACAATCACAATCACACAATCACAATCACACAATCACAATCACACAATCACAATCACACAATCACAATCACACAATCACAATCACACAATCAAAAACACACAATCACAATCACACAATCACAATCACACAATCACAATCACACAATCACAATCACACAATCACAATCACACAATCACAATCACGATCTCGATCACACAATCACAATCACACAATCACACAATCACAATCCCACAATCACAATCACACAATCACAGTCACACAATCACAATCACACAATCACAATCACACAATCACAGTCCCACAATCACAATCACACAATCACGATAACTCAATCACCATCACACAATCACGATCACACAATCACGATCACACAACCACGATCACACTATCACGATCACACAATCACAGTCACACAATCACAATCACACAATCACAATCACAATCACGATCACACAGTCACGATCACACAATCACGATCACACGATCACGATCACACAATCACAATCACACAATCGTTATCACACAATCACGATCACACAATCACCATCACACAATCAAGGCCACACAATGACGATCACACAATCGCCATCACACAATCACAATCACACAATCACAATCACACAATCACGATCACACAATCACGATCACACAATCACGATCACACAATCACGATCACACAATCACCATCACACAATCACAATCACACAATCAAGGTCACACAATCACGATCACTCAATCACAATCACACAATCACAAACACACAGTCGCGATCACACGATCACGATCACACGATCACGATCAGACAATCACAATCACACAATCAACGCCACACAATGACGATCACACAATCACCATCACACAATCTCGACCACACAATCACAATCACACAATCACGATCACACAATCACGTTCACACAATCAACGCCACACAATGACGATCACACAATCACCATCACACAATCTCGACCACACAATCACGATCACACAATCACGATCACACAATCACGTTCACACAATCACAAACACACAGTCCCGATCACTCGATCACGATCACACAATCACGATCACACAATCACGATCACACAATCACAATCACACAATCACAATCACACAGTCAAAATCACACAATCACAATCACACAATCATGGTCACACAATGACGATCACACAATTACCATCACACAATCACGGTCACACAATCACGATCACAGAATCACGATCACTCAATCACAATCACAATCACACAATCACAAACACACAGTCGCGATCACACGATCACGATCACACGATCACGATCACACGATCACGATCACACAATCACAATCACACAATCAAGGCCACACAATGACGATCACACAATCACCATCACACAATCTCGACCACACAATCACGATCACACAATCACGATCACACAATCACGTTCACACAATAACAAACACACAGTCGCGATCACTCGATCACGATCACACAATCACGATCACACAGTCACGATCACACAATCACAATCACACAATCACGATCACTCAATCACGATCACATAACCACGATCACACAATCACGATCACACAATCACGATCACACAATCACGATCACACAATCACCATCACACAATCACAATCACACAATCAAGGTCACAGAATGACGATCACACAATCACCATCACACAATCACGACCACACAATCACGATCACACAATCACGCTCACACAATCACGATCACACAATCACGTTCACACAATCACAAACACACAGTCGCGATCACACGATCACGATCACACAATCACGATCACACAGTCACGATCACACCATCACAATCACACAATCACGATCACTCAATCACCATCACACAATCACGATCACACAATCACGATCACACAATCACGATCACACCATCACGATCACACAATCACAGTCACACAATCACAATCACACAATCACAATCACAATCACGATCACACAGTCACGATCACACAATCACGATCACACGATCACAATCACACAATCACAATCACACAATCACAATCACGATCTCGATCACACAATCACAATCACACAATCACACAATCACAATCCCACAATCACAATCACACAATCACAGTCACACAATAACAATCACACAATCACAATCACACAATCACAGTCACACAATCACAGTCACACAATCGCAGTCACACAATCACAATCACACAATCACAATTACACAAACACGATCACACAATCACGATCACACAATCACTATCACACAATCACACAATCACACAGTCACAATCCCACAATCACGATCACACAATCACGATTGCACTGTCACGATCACACGATCACGATCACACAATCACGATCACACAATCACAAACACACAGTCGCGATCACACGATCACGATCACACAATCACGATCACACAGTCACGATCATACAATCACAATCACCCAATCACGATCACACAATCACATTAACACAATCACGATCACACAATCACGATCACACAATCACAATCACACAATCACGATCACACAATCACGATCACACAATCACAATCACACAATCACAATCACACAATCAAAATCACACAATCACAATCACACAATCAAGGTCACACAATGACGATCACACAATCACCATCACACAATCTCGACCACACAATCACGATCACACAATCACGATCACACAATCACGTCCACACAATCACAAACACACAGTCGCGATCACTCGATCACGATCACACAATCACGATCACACAATCACGATCACTCAATCACAATCACAAAATCACAAACACACAGTCGCGATCACACGATCACGATCACACGATCACGATCACACAATCACAATCACACAATCGTTATCACACAATCACGATCACACAATCACAATCACACAATCACAATCACACAATCAAGGTCACACAATGACGATCACACAATCACCATCACACAATCACGATCACACAATCACGTTCACACAATCACAAACACACAGTCGCGATCACTCGATCACGATCACACAATAACGATCACACAGTCACTATCACACAATCACAATCACACAATCACATTATCACAGTCACATTATCACAATCACATTATCACAATCGCAATCACACAATCACAATAACACAATCAGACAATCACACAACCACACAATCACACAATCACGATCACACAATCATGATCACACAATCACGATCACACAATCACGATCACACAATCACGATCACACAATCACGATCACACAATCACCATCACACAATCACAATCACACAATCACAATCACACAATCAAGGTCACACAATGACGATCACACAATCACCATCACACAATCACGATCACACAATCACGATCACACAATCACGATCACACAATCACGATCACACAATCACGATCACACAATCACAATCACACAATCACAATCACACAATCACAATCACGATCTCGATCACACAATCACAATCACACAATCACACAATCACAATCCCACAATCACAATCACACAATCACAGTCACACAATAACAATCACACAATCACAATCACACAATCACAATCACACAATCACAGTCACACAATCACAGTCACACAATCACAATCACACAGTCACGATCACACAATCACAATCTCACAATCACGATCACACAATCACCATCACACAATGACCATCACACAATCACGATCACACAATCACGATCACACTATCACGATCACACAATCACGATCACACAATCACGATCACACAATCACGATCACACAATCACGATCACACAATCACGATCACACAATCACAATCACACAATCACAATCACGATCTCGATCACACAATCACAATCACACAATCACACAATCACAATCCCACAATCACAATCACACAATCACAGTCACACAATAACAATCACACAATCACAATCACACAATCACAATCACACAATCACAGTCACACAATCACAGTCACACAATCACAATCACACAATCACAATCGCACAATCACAGTCACACAATCACAGTCACACAAACACAATCACACAATCACAATTACACAAACACGATCACACAATCACGATCACACAATCACCATCACACAATCACCATCACACAATCACGATCACACAATCACGATCACACAGTCACGATCACACAATCACCATCACACAATCACGATCACACAATCACAATCACACAATCACGATCACACAAACACGATCACACAATCATAATCACACAATCACAATCACACAATCACAATCACACAATCACAATCACACAATCACAATCACACAATCACAATCACACAATCACAATCACACAATCACACAATCACAATCCCACAATCACAATCACACAATCACAGTCACACAATCACAATCACACAATCACAATCACACAATCACAATCACACAATCACAGTCACACAATCACAATCACACAATCACGATCACTCAATCACCACCACACAATCACGATCACACAATCACGATCACACAACCACGATCACACTATCACGATCACACAATCACAGTCACACAATCACAATCACACAATCACAATCACAATCACGATCACACAGTCACGATCACACAATCACGATCACACGATCACGATCACACAATCACAATCACACGATCGTTATCACACAATCACGATCACACAATCACCATCACACAATCAAGGCCACACAATGACGATCACACAATCGCCATCACACAATCACAATCACACAATCACAATCACACAATCACGATCACACAATCACGATCACACAATCACGATCACACAATCACGATCACACAATCACGATCACACAATCACCATCACACAATCACAATCACACAATCAAGGTCACACAATCACGATCACTCAATCACAATCACACAATCACAAACACACAGTCGCGATCACACGATCACGATCACACGATCACGATCACACAATCACAATCACACAATCAACGCCACACAATGACGATCACACAATCACCATCACACAATCTCGACCACACAATCACGATCACACAATCACGATCACACAATCACGTTCACACAATCAACGCCAGACAATGACGATCACACAATCACCATCACACAATCTCGACCACACAATCACGATCACACAATCACGATCACACAATCACGTTCACACAATCAGAAACACACAGTCCCGATCACTCGATCACGATCACACAATCACGATCACACAATCACGATCACACAATCACAATCACACAATCACAATCACACAGTCAAAATCACACAATCACAATCACACAATCAAGGTCACACAATGACGATCACACAATCACCATCACACAATCACGGTCACACAATCACGATCACACAATCACGATCACTCAATCACAATCACAATCACACAATCACAAACACACAGTCGCGATCACACGATCACGATCACACAAAAACAATGACACAATCACAATCACACAATCACGAGCACACAATCACGATCACACAATCACCATCACACAATCACGATCACACAATCACGATCACACAATCACGATCACACTATCACGATCACACAATCACAGTCACACAATCACAATCACACAATCACAATCACAATCACGATCACACAGTCACGATCACACAATCACGATGACACAATCACGATCACACAATCACAATCACACAATCACAATCACACAATCAAAATCACACAATCACAATCACACAATCAAGGTCACACAATGACGATCACACAATCACCATCACACAATCACGATCACACAATCACAATCACACAATCACGATCACACAATCACGATCACTCAATCACAATCACACAATCACAAACACACAGTCGCGATCACACGATCACGATCACACGATCACGATCACACGATCACGATCACACGATCACGATCAGACAATCACAATCACACAATCAACGCCACACAATGACGATCACACAATCACCATCACACAATCTCGACCACACAATCACAATCACACAATCACGATCACACAATCACGTTCACACAATCAACGCCACACAATGACGATCACACAATCACCATCACACAATCTCGACCACACAATCACGATCACACAATCACGATCACACAATCACGTTCACACAATCACAAACACACAGTCCCGATCACTCGATCACGATCACACAATCACGATCACACAATCACGATCACACAATCACGATCACACAATCACAATCACACAATCACGATCACACAATCACCATCACACAATCACAATCACACAATCAAGGTCACAGAATGACGATCACACAATCACCATCACACAATCACGACCACACAATCACGATCACACAATCACGCTCACACAATCACGATCACACAATCACGTTCACACAATCACAAACACACAGTCGCGATCACACGATCACGATCACACAATCACGATCACACAGTCACGATCACACAATCACAATCACACAATCACGATCACTCAATCACCATCACACAATCACGATCACACAATCACGATCACACAATCACGATCACACCATCACGATCACACAATCACAGTCACACAATCACAATCACACAATCACAATCACAATCACGATCACACAGTCACGATCACACAATCACGATCACACGATCACGATCACACAATCACGATCACACAATCACGATCACACAATCACGATCACACAATCACGATCACACAATCACGATCACACAATCACGATCACACAATCACGATCACACAATCACGATCACACAATCACGATCACACAATCACAATCACACAATCACAATCACGATCTCGATCACACAATCACAATCACACAATCACACAATCACAATCCCACAATCACAATCACACAATCACAGTCACACAATAACAATCACACAACCACAATCACACAACCACAATCACACAATCACAATCACACAATCACAGTCACACAATCACAGTCACACAATCACAATCACACAATCACAATTACACAAACACGATCACACAATCACGATCACACAATCACTATCACACAATCACACAATCACACAGTCACAATCCCACAATCACGATCACACAATCACGATTGCACTGTCACGATCACACGATCACGATCACACAATCACGATCACACAATCACAAACACACAGTCGCGATCACACGATCACGATCACACAATCACGATCACACAGTCACGATCATACAATCACAATCACCCATTCACGATCACACAATCACATTAACACAATCACGATCACACAATCACGATCACACAATCACAATCACACAATCACGATCACACAATCACGATCACACAATCACAATCACACAATCACAATCACACAATCAAGATCACACAATCACAATCACACAATCAAGGTCACACAATGACGATCACACAATCACCATCACACAATCTCGACCACACAATCACGATCACACAATCACGATCACACAATCACGTCCACACAATCACAAACACACAGTCGCGATCACTCGATCACGATCACACAATCACGATCACACAATCACGATCACTCAATCACAATCACAAAATCACAAACACACAGTCGCGATCACACGATCACGATCACACGATCACGATCACACAATCACAATCACACAATCGTTATCACACAATCACGATCACACAATCACAATCACACAATCACAATCACACAATCAAGGTCACACAATGACGATCACACAATCACCATCACACAATCACGATCACACAATCACGTTCACACAATCACAAACACATAGTCGCGATCACTCGATCACGATCACACAATCACGATCACACAGTCACTATCACACAATCACATTCACACAATCACATTATCACAATCACATTATCACAATCGCAATCACACAATCACAATAACACAATCAGACAATCACACAACCACACAATCACACAATCACGATCACACAATCATGATCACACAATCACGATCACACAATCACGATCACACAATCACGATCACACAATCACGATCACACAATCACCATCACACAATCACAATCACACAATCACAATCACACAATCAAGGTCACACAATGACGATCACACAATCACCATCACACAATCACGATCACACAATCACGATCACACAATCACGATCACACAATCACGATCACACAATCACGATCACACAATCACGATCACACAATCACAAACACACAGTCGCGATCACACAATCACGTTCACACAATCAACGCCACACAATGACGATCACACAATCACCATCACACAATCTCGACCACACAATCACGATCACACAATCACGATCACACAATCACGTTCACACAATCACAAACACACAGTCCCGATCACTCGATCACGATCACACAATCACGATCACACAATCACGATCACACAATCACGATCACACAATCACAATCACACAATCACAATCACACAGTCAAAATCACACAATCACAATCACACAATCATGGTCACACAATGACGATCACACAATTACCATCACACAATCACGGTCACACAATCACGATCACAGAATCACGATCACTCAATCACAATCACAATCACACAATCACAAACACACAGTCGCGATCACACGATCACGATCACACGATCACGATCACACGATCACGATCACACAATCACAATCACACAATCAAGGCCACACAATGACGATCACACAATCACCATCACACAATCTCGACCACACAATCACGTTCACACAATAACAAACACACAGTCGCGATCACTCGATCACGATCACACAATCACGATCACACAGTCACGATCACACAATCACAATCACACAATCACGATCACACAATCACGATCACATAACCACGATCACACAATCACGATCACACAATCACGATCACACAATCACGATCACACAATCACCATCACACAATCACAATCACACAATCAAGGTCACAGAATGACGATCACACAATCACCATCACACAATCACGACCACACAATCACGATCACACAATCACGCTCACACAATCACGATCACACAATCACGTTCACACAATCACAAACACACAGTCGCGATCACACGATCACGATCACACAATCACGATCACACAGTCACGATCACACAATCACAATCACACAATCACGATCACTCAATCACCATCACACAATCACGATCACACAATCACGATCACACAATCACGATCACACCATCACGATCACACAATCACAGTCACACAATCACAATCACACAATCACAATCACAATCACGATCACACAGTCACGATCACACAATCACGATCACACGATCACGATCACACAATCACCATCACACAATCTCGACCACACAATCACAATCACACAATCACGATCACACAATCACGTTCACACAATCAACGCCACACAATGACGATCACACAATCACCATCACACAATCTCGACCACACAATCACGATCACACAATCACGATCACACAATCGCGTTCACACAATCACAAACACACAGTCCCGATCACTCGATCACGATCACACAATCACGATCACAATCACGATCACACAATCACGATCACACAATCACAATCACACAACCACAATCACACAGTCAAAATCACACAATCACAATCACACAATCATGGTCACACAATGACGATCACACAATTACCATCACACAATCACGGTCACACAATCACGATCACAGAATCACGATCACTCAATCACAATCACAATCACACAATCACAAACACACAGTCGCGATCACACGATCACGATCACACGATCACGATCACACGATCACGATCACACAATCACAATCACACAATCAAGGCCACACAATGACGATCACACAATCACCATCACACAATCTCGACCACACAATCACGATCACACAATCACGATCACACAATCACGTTCACACAATCACAATCACACAATCACGATCACACAATCACGATCACATAACCACGATCACTCGATCACGATCACACAATCACGATCACACAGTCACGATCACACAATCACAATCACACAATCACGATCACACAATCACGATCACATAACCACGATCACACAATCACGATCACACAATCACGATCACACAATCACGATCACACAATCACGATCACACAATCACCATCACACAATCACAATCACACAATCAAGGTCACAGAATGACGATCACACAATCATCATCACACAATCACGACCACACAATCACGATCACACAATCACGCTCACACAATCACGATCACACAATCACGTTCACACAATCACGATCACACAGTCGCGATCACACGATCACGATCACACAGTCACGATCACACAGTCACGATCACACAATCACAATCACACAATCACGATCACTCAATCACCATCACACAATCACGATCACACAATCACGATCACACAATCACGATCACACAATCACGATCACACAATCACGATCACACAATCACGATCACACAATCACGATCACACAATCACAATCACACAATCACAATCACACAATCACAATCACGATCTCGATCACACAATCACAATCACACAATCACACAATCACAATCCCACAATCACAATCACACAATCACAGTCACACAATAACAATCACACAATCACAATCACACAATCACAATCACACAATCACAGTCACACAATCACAGTCACACAATCACAATCACACAATCACAATTACACAAACACGATCACACAATCACGATCACACAATCACTATCACACAATCACACAATCACACAGTCACAATCCCACAATCACGATCACACAATCACGATTGCACTGTCACGATCACACGATCACGATCACACAATCACGATCACACAATCACAAACACACAGTCGCGATCACACGATCACGATCACACAATCACGATCACACAGTCACGATCATACAATCACAATCACCCAATCACGATCACACAATCACATTAACACAATCACGATCACACAATCACGATCACACAATCACAATCACACAATCACGATCACACAATCACGATCACACAATCACAATCACACAATCACAATCACACAATCAAAATCACACAATCACAATCACACAATCAAGGTCACACAATGACGATCACACAATCACCATCACACAATCTCGACCACACAATCACGATCACACAATCACGATCACACAATCACGTCCACACAATCACAAACACACAGTCGCGATCACTCGATCACGATCACACAATCACGATCACACAATCACGATCACTCAATCACAATCACAAAATCACAAACACACAGTCGCGATCACACGATCACGATCACACGATCACGATCACACAATCACAATCACACAATCGTTATCACACAATCACGATCACACAATCACAATCACACAATCACAATCACACAATCAAGGTCACACAATGACGATCACACAATCACCATCACACAATCACGATCACACAATCACGTTCACACAATCACAAACACACAGTCGCGATCACTCGATCACGATCACACAATCACGATCACACAGTCACTATCACACAATCACAATCACACAATCACATTATCACAATCACATTATCACAATCGCAATCACACAATCACAATAACACAATCAGACAATCACACAACCACACAATCACACAATCACGATCACACAATCATGATCACACAATCACGATCACACAATCACGATCACACAATCACGATCACACAATCACGATCACACAATCACCATCACACAATCACAATCACACAATCACAATCACACAATCAAGGTCACACAATGACGATCACACAATCACCATCACACAATCACGATCACACAATCACGATCACACAATCACGATCACACAATCACGATCACACAAACACGATCACACAATCACAAACACACAGTCGCGATCACACAATCACGTTCACACAATCAACGCCACACAATGACGATCACACAATCACCATCACACAATCTCGACCACACAATCACGATCACACAATCACGATCACACAATCACGTTCACACAATCACAAACACACAGTCCCGATCACTCGATCACGATCACACAATCACGATCACACAATCACGATCACACAATCACAATCACACAATCACAATCACACAGTCAAAATCACACAATCACAATCACACAATCATGGTCACACAATGACGATCACACAATTACCATCACACAATCACGGTCTCACAATCACGATCACAGAATCACGATCACTCAATCACAATCACAATCACACAATCACAAACACACAGTCGCGATCACACGATCACGATCACACGATCACGATCACACGATCACGATCACACAATCACAATCACACAATCAAGGCCACACAATGACGATCACACAATCACCATCACACAATCTCGACCACACAATCACGATCACGCAATCACGATCACACAATCACGTTCACACAATAACAAACACACAGTCGCGATCACTCGATCACGATCACACAATCACGATCACACAGTCACGATCACACAATCACAATCACACAATCACGATCACACAATCACGATCACATAACCACGATCACACAATCACGATCACACAATCACGATCACACAATCACGATCACACAATCACCATCACACAATCACAATCACACAATCAAGGTCACAGAATGACGATCACACAATCACCATCACACAATCACGACCACACAATCACGATCACACAATCACGCTCACACAATCACGATCACACAATCACGATCACACAATCACGTTCACACAATCACAAACACACAGTCGCGATCACACGATCACGATCACACAATCACGATCACACAGTCACGATCACACAATCACAATCACACAATCACGATCACACAATCACGATCACACAATCACGATCACACCATCACGATCACACAATCACAGTCACACAATCACAATCACACAATCACAATCACACAATCACAATCACAATCACGATCACACAGTCACGATCACACAATCACGATCACACGATCACGATCACACAATCACGATCACACAATCACGATCACACAATCACGATCACACAATCACGATCACACAATCACGATCACACAATCACGATCACACAATCACGATCACACAATCACCATCACACAATCACAATCACACAATCAAGGTCACAGAATGACGATCACACAATCACCATCACACAATCACGACCACACAATCACGATCACACAATCACGCTCACACAATCACGATCACACAATCACGATCACACAATCACGTTCACACAATCACAAACACACAGTCGCGATCACACGATCACGATCACACAATCACGATCACACAGTCACGATCACACAATCACAATCACACAATCACGATCACACAATCACGATCACACAATCACGATCACACCATCACGATCACACAATCACAGTCACACAATCACAATCACACAATCACAATCACACAATCACAATCACAATCACGATCACACAGTCACGATCACACAATCACGATCACACGATCACGATCACACAATCACGATCACACAATCACGATCACACAATCACGATCACACAATCACGATCACACAATCACGATCACACAATCACGATCACACAATCACGATCACACAATCACGATCACACAATCACGATCACACAATCACGATCACACAATCACGATCACACAATCACGATCACACAATCACGATCACACAATCACAATCACACAATCACAATCACACAATCACAATCACACAATCACAATCACGATCTCGATCACACAACCACAATCACACAATCACACAATCACAATCCCACAATCACAATCACACAATCACAGTCACACAATAACAATCACACAATCACAATCACACAATCACAATCACACAATCACAGTCACACAATTACAGTAACACAATCACAATCACACAGTCACGATCACACAATCACAATCTCACAATCACGATCACACAATCACCATCACACAATGACCATCACACAATCACGATCACACAATCACGATCACACTATCACGATCACACAATCACGATCACACAATCACGATCACACAATCACGATCACACAATCACGATCACACAATCACTATCACACAATCACAATCACACAATCACAATCACACAATCACAATCACACAATCACAATCACACAATCACAATCACACAATCACAATCACACAATCACAATCACACAATCACAATCACACAATCACAATCACACAGTCACACAATCACAATCACAATCAGACAATCACAAACACACAATCACGATCACACAATCACGATCACACAATCGCAATCACACAATCACAATCACACAATCACAGTCACACAATCACAGTCACACAATCACAATCACACAATCACAATTACACAAACACGATCACACAATCACGATCACACAATCACGATCACACAATCACGATCACACAATCACACAATCACACAATCACAATCACACAATCACACAGTCACAATCCCACAATCACGATCACACAATCACGATCACACAGTCACGATCGCACAATCACGATCACACAATCACAGTCACACAATCACAATCACACAGTCACAATCACAATCACGATCACACAAACACGATCACACAATCACGATCACACAATCTCGACCACACAATCACGATCACACAAACACGATCACACAATCACTATCACACAATCACTATCACACAATCACGGTCACACAATTACGATCACACAATCACCATCACAATCACAATCACAATCACAATCACAATCACAATCACACAATCACACAATCACAATCCCACAATCACAATCACACAATCACAGTCACACAATCACAATCACACAATCACACAATCACACAGTCACAATCCCACAATCACGATCACACAACCACGATCGCACAGTCACGATCACACGATCACGATCACACAATCACAATCACACAATCACAATCACACAATCACGATCACACAGTCAACATCACACAATCACCATCACACAATCACAGTCACACAATCACAGTCACACAATCACAATCACACAATCACGATTACACAAACACGATCACACAATCACGATCACACAATCACGATCACACAATCACACAATCACACAATCACAATCACACAATCACACAGTCACAATCCCACAATCACGATCACACAATCACGATCACACAGTCACGATCACACAATCACGATCACACAATCACAGTCACACAATCACAATCACACAGTCACAATCACAATCACGATCACACAAACACGATCACACAATCACGATCACACAATCTCGACCACACAATCACGATCACACAAACACGATCACACAATCACTATCACACAATCACTATCACACAACCACGATCACACAATTACGATCACAAAATCACAATCACGCAGTCACACTATCACAATCACAATCACAATCACAATCACAATCAAAATCACAATCACAATCACAATCACAATCACAATCACAATCACACAATCACACAATCACAATCCCACAACCACAATCACACAATCACACAGTCACAATCCCACAATCACGATCACACAATCACGATCGCACAGTCACGGTCACACGATCACGATCACACAATCACAATCACACAATCACAATCACACAATCACGATCACACAGTCACCATCACACAATCACCATCACACAATCACGATCACACAATCAAGGTCACACAATGACGATCACACAATCACCATCACACAATCACGATCACACAATCACAATCACACAATCACGATCACACAATCACGATCACACAATCACAATCACACAATCAAGGTCACACAATGACGATCACACCATCACCATCACACAATCACGACCACACAATCACGATCACACAATCACAAACACACAGTCGCGATCACTCGATCACGATCACACAATCACGATCACACAGTCACGATCACACAATCACAATCACACAATCACAATATCACAATCGCAATCACACAATCACCATCACACAGTCACGATCACACAATCACCATCACACAATCACGATCACACAATCACAATCACACAATCACGATCACACAAACACGATCACACAATCACGATCACACAATCACGATCACACAATCACGGTCACGCAATCACACAATCACACAATCACAATCACACAATCACACAGTCACAATCCCACAATCACGATCACACAATCACGATCACACAGTCACGATCACACAATCACGATCACACAATCACAGTCACACAATCACAATCACACAGTCACAATCACAATCACGATCACACAAACACGATCACACAATCACGATCACACAATCTCGACCACACAATCACGATCACACAAACACGATCACACAATCACTATCACACAATCACTATCACACAATCACGATCACACAATCACGATCACACAATCACAATCACACAATCACAATCACACAATCACAATCACACAATCAAAATCACACAATCACAATCACACAATCAAGGTCACACAATGACGATCACACAATCACCATCACACAATCACGATCACACAATCACGATCACACAATCACGATCACACAATCACAATCACACAATCACAATCACACAATCACAATCACACAATCACAATCACACAATCACAATCACACAATCACAATCACACAATCACAATCACACAATCACAATCACACAATCACAATCACACAATCACAATCACACAATCACAATCACACAATCACAATCACACAATCACAATCACACAATCACAATCACACAATCACAATCACACAATCACAATCACACAATCACAATCACACAATCACAATCACACAATCAAAAACACACAATCACAATCACACAATCACAATCACACAATCACAATCACACAATCACAATCACACAATCACAATCACACAATCACAATCACACAATCACAATCACGATCTCGATCACACAATCACAATCACACAATCACACAATCACAATCCCACAATCACAATCACACAATCACAGTCACACAATCACAATCACACAATCACAATCACACAATCACAGTCCCACAATCACAATCACACAATCACGATAACTCAATCACCATCACAGAATCACGATCACACAATCACGATCACACAACCACGATCACACTATCACGATCACACAATCACAGTCACACAATCACAATCACACAATCACAATCACAATCACGATCACACAGTCACGATCACACAATCACGATCACACGATCACGATCACACAATCACAATCACACAATCGTTATCACACAATCACGATCACACAATCACCATCACACAATCAAGGCCACACAATGACGATCACACAATCGCCATCACACAATCACAATCACACAATCACAATCACACAATCACGATCACACAATCACGATCACACAATCACGATCACACAATCACGATCACACAATCACCATCACACAATCACAATCACACAATCAAGGTCACACAATCACGATCACTCAATCACAATCACACAATCACAAACACACAGTCGCGATCACACGATCACGATCACACGATCACGATCAGACAATCACAATCACACAATCAACGCCACACAATGACGATCACACAATCACCATCACACAATCTCGACCACACAATCACAATCACACAATCACGATCACACAATCACGTTCACACAATCAACGCCACACAATGACGATCACACAATCACCATCACACAATCTCGACCACACAATCACGATCACACAATCACGATCACACAATCACGTTCACACAATCACAAACACACAGTCCCGATCACTCGATCACGATCACACAATCACGATCACACAATCACGATCACACAATCACAATCACACAATCACAATCACACAGTCAAAATCACACAATCACAATCACACAATCATGGTCACACAATGACGATCACACAATTACCATCACACAATCACGGTCACACAATCACGATCACAGAATCACGATCACTCAATCACAATCACAATCACACAATCACAAACACACAGTCGCGATCACACGATCACGATCACACGATCACGATCACACGATCACGATCACACAATCACAATCACACAATCAAGGCCACACAATGACGATCACACAATCACCATCACACAATCTCGACCACACAATCACGATCACACAATCACGATCACACAATCACGTTCACACAATAACAAACACACAGTCGCGATCACTCGATCACGATCACACAATCACGATCACACAGTCACGATCACACAATCACAATCACACAATCACGATCACTCAATCACGATCACATAACCACGATCACACAATCACGATCACACAATCACGATCACACAATCACGATCACACAATCACCATCACACAATCACAATCACACAATCAAGGTCACAGAATGACGATCACACAATCACCATCACACAATCACGACCACACAATCACGATCACACAATCACGCTCACACAATCACGATCACACAATCACGTTCACACAATCACAAACACACAGTCGCGATCACACGATCACGATCACACAATCACGATCACACAGTCACGATCACACCATCACAATCACACAATCACGATCACTCAATCACCATCACACAATCACGATCACACAATCACGATCACACAATCACGATCACACCATCACGATCACACAATCACAGTCACACAATCACAATCACACAATCACAATCACAATCACGATCACACAGTCACGATCACACAATCACGATCACACGATCACAATCACACAATCACAATCACACAATCACAATCACGATCTCGATCACACAATCACAATCACACAATCACACAATCACAATCCCACAATCACAATCACACAATCACAGTCACACAATAACAATCACACAATCACAATCACACAATCACAGTCACACAATCACAGTCACACAATCGCAGTCACACAATCACAATCACACAATCACAATTACACAAACACGATCACACAATCACGATCACACAATCACTATCACACAATCACACAATCACACAGTCACAATCCCACAATCACGATCACACAATCACGATTGCACTGTCACGATCACACGATCACGATCACACAATCACGATCACACAATCACAAACACACAGTCGCGATCACACGATCACGATCACACAATCACGATCACACAGTCACGATCATACAATCACAATCACCCAATCACGATCACACAATCACATTAACACAATCACGATCACACAATCACGATCACACAATCACAATCACACAATCACGATCACACAATCACGATCACACAATCACAATCACACAATCACAATCACACAATCAAAATCACACAATCACAATCACACAATCAAGGTCACACAATGACGATCACACAATCACCATCACACAATCTCGACCACACAATCACGATCACACAATCACGATCACACAATCACGTCCACACAATCACAAACACACAGTCGCGATCACTCGATCACGATCACACAATCACGATCACACAATCACGATCACTCAATCACAATCACAAAATCACAAACACACAGTCGCGATCACACGATCACGATCACACGATCACGATCACACAATCACAATCACACAATCGTTATCACACAATCACGATCACACAATCACAATCACACAATCACAATCACACAATCAAGGTCACACAATGACGATCACACAATCACCATCACACAATCACGATCACACAATCACGTTCACACAATCACAAACACACAGTCGCGATCACTCGATCACGATCACACAATAACGATCACACAGTCACTATCACACAATCACAATCACACAATCACATTATCACAGTCACATTATCACAATCACATTATCACAATCGCAATCACACAATCACAATAACACAATCAGACAATCACACAACCACACAATCACACAATCACGATCACACAATCATGATCACACAATCACGATCACACAATCACGATCACACAATCACGATCACACAATCACGATCACACAATCACCATCACACAATCACAATCACACAATCACAATCACACAATCAAGGTCACACAATGACGATCACACAATCACCATCACACAATCACGATCACACAATCACGATCACACAATCACGATCACACAATCACGATCACACAATCACGATCACACAATCACAATCACACAATCACAATCACACAATCACAATCACGATCTCGATCACACAATCACAATCACACAATCACACAATCACAATCCCACAATCACAATCACACAATCACAGTCACACAATAACAATCACACAATCACAATCACACAATCACAATCACACAATCACAGTCACACAATCACAGTCACACAATCACAATCACACAGTCACGATCACACAATCACAATCTCACAATCACGATCACACAATCACCATCACACAATGACCATCACACAATCACGATCACACAATCACGATCACACTATCACGATCACACAATCACGATCACACAATCACGATCACACAATCACGATCACACAATCACGATCACACAATCACTATCACACAATCACAATCACACAATCACAATCACACAATCACAATCACACAACCACAATCACACAATCACAATCACACAATCACAATCACACAGTCACACAATCACAATCACAATCAGACAATCACAAACACACAATCACGATCACACAATCACGATCACACAATCACAATCACACAATCACAATCACACAATCACAGTCACACAATCACAGTCACACAATCACAATCACACAATCACAATTACACAAACACGATCACACAATCACGATCACACAATCACGATCACACAATCACGATCACACAATCACACAATCACACAATCACAATCACACAATCACACAGTCACAATCCCACAATCACGATCACACAATCACGATCACACAGTCACGATCGCACAATCACGATCACACAATCACAGTCACACAATCACAATCACACAGTCACAATCACAATCACGATCACACAAACACGATCACACAATCACTATCACACAATCACTATCACACAATCACGGTCACACAATTACGATCACACAATCACGATCACACAATCACGATCACACAATCACAGTCACACAATCACAATCACACAATCACAGCCACAATCACGATCACACCGTCACGATCACACCATCACGATCACACGATCACGATCACACAATCACAATCACACAATCGTTATCACACAATCACGATCACACAATCACCATCCCACAATCACCATCACACGATCACCATCACACAATCACGATCACACAATCACGATCACACAATCACGATCACACAATCACACAATCACACAATCACAATCACACAATCACACAGTCACAATCCCACAATCACGATCACACAATCACGATCACACAGTCACGATCACACAATCACGATCACACAATCACAGTCACACAATCACAATCACACAGTCACAATCACAATCACGATCACACAAACACGATCACACAATCACGATCACACAATCTCGACCACACAATCACGATCACACAAACACGATCACACAATCACTATCACACAATCACTATCACACAACCACGATCACACAATTACGATCACAAAATCACAATCACGCAGTCACACTATCACAATCACAATCACAATCACAATCACAATCAAAATCACAATCACAATCACAATCACAATCACAATCACAATCACACAATCACACAATCACAATCCCACAATCACAATCACACAATCACACAGTCACAATCCCACAATCACGATCACACAATCACGATCGCACAGTCACGGTCACACGATCACGATCACACAATCACAATCACACAATCACAATCACACAATCACGATCACACAGTCACCATCACACAATCACCATCACACAATCACGATCACACAATCAAGGTCACACAATGACGATCACACAATCACCATCACACAATCACGATCACACAATCACAATCACACAATCACGATCACACTATCACGATCACACAATCACAATCACACAATCAAGGTCACACAATGACGATCACACCATCACCATCACACAATCACGACCACACAATCACGATCACACAATCACAAACACACAGTCGCGATCACTCGATCACGATCACACAATCACGATCACACAGTCGCGATCACACAATCACAATCACACAATCACAATATCACAATCGCAATCACACAATCACCATCACACAGTCACGATCACACAATCACCATCACACAATCACGATCACACAATCACAATCACACAATCACGATCACACAAACACGATCACACAATCACGATCACACAATCACGATCACACAATCACGGTCACGCAATCACACAATCACACAATCACAATCACACAATCACACAGTCACAATCCCACAATCACGATCACACAATCACGATCACACAGTCACGATCACACAATCACGATCACACAATCACAGTCACACAATCACAATCACACAGTCACAATCACAATCACGATCACACAATCACGATCACACAATCACAATCACACAATCACAATCACACAATCACAATCACACAATCAAAATCACACAATCACAATCACACAATCAAGGTCACACAATGACGATCACACAATCACCATCACACAATCACAATCACACAATCACGATCACTCAATCACCATCACACAATCACGATCACACAATCACGATCACACAACCACGATCACACTATCACGATCACACAATCACCGTCACACAATCACAATCACACAATCACAATCACAATCACGATCACACAGTCACGATCACACAATCACGATCACACGATCACGATCACACAATCACAATCACACAATCGTTATCACACAATCACGATCACACAATCACCATCACACAATCAAGGCCACACAATGACGATCACACAATCGCCATCACACAATCACAATCACACAATCACAATCACACAATCACGATCACACAATCACGATCACACAATCACGATCACACAATCACGATCACACAATCACCATCACACAATCACAATCACACAATCAAGGTCACACAATCACGATCACTCAATCACAATCACACAATCACAAACACACAGTCGCGATCACACGATCACGATCACACGATCACGATCAGACAATCACAATCACACAATCAACGCCACACAATGACGATCACACAATCACCATCACACAATCTCGACCACACAATCACAATCACACAATCACGATCACACAATCACGTTCACACAATCAACGCCACACAATGACGATCACACAATCACCATCACACAATCTCGACCACACAATCACGATCACACAATCACGATCACACAATCACGTTCACACAATCACAAACACACAGTCCCGATCACTCGATCACGATCACACAATCACGATCACACAATCACGATCACACAATCACAATCACACAATCACAATCACACAGTCAAAATCACACAATCACAATCACACAATCATGGTCACACAATGACGATCACACAATTACCATCACACAATCACGGTCACACAATCACGATCACAGAATCACGATCACTCAATCACAATCACAATCACACAATCACAAACACACAGTCGCGATCACACGATCACGATCACACGATCACGATCACACGATCACGATCACACAATCACAATCACACAATCAAGGCCACACAATGACGATCACACAATCACCATCACACAATCTCGACCACACAATCACGATCACACAATCACGATCACACAATCACGTTCACACAATAACAAACACACAGTCGCGATCACTCGATCACGAGCACACAATCACGATCACACAGTCACGATCACACAATCACAATCACACAATCACGATCACTCAATCACGATCACATAACCACGATCACACAATCACGATCACACAATCACGATCACACAATCACGATCACACAATCACCATCACACAATCACCATCACACAATCACAATCACACAATCAAGGTCACAGAATGACGATCACACAATCACCATCACACAATCACGACCACACAATCACGATCACACAATCACGCTCACACAATCACGATCACACAATCACGTTCACACAATCACAAACACACAGTCGCGATCACACGATCACGATCACACAATCACGATCACACAGTCACGATCACACCATCACAATCACACAATCACGATCACTTAATCACCATCACACAATCACGATCACACAATCACGATCACACAATCACGATCACACCATCACGATCACACAATCACAGTCACACAATCACAATCACACAATCACAATCACAATCACGATCACACAGTCACGATCACACAATCACGATCACACGATCACGATCACACAATCACGATCACACAATCACGATCACACAATCACGATCACACAATCACGATCACACAATCACGATCACACAATCACGATCACACAATCACGATCACACAATCACGATCACACAATCACGATCACACAATCACGATCACACAATCACAATCACACAATCACAATCACACAATCACAATCACGATCTCGATCACACAATCACAATCACACAATCACACAATCACAATCCCACAATCACAATCACACAATCACAGTCACACAATAACAATCACACAATCACAATCACACAATCACAGTCACACAATCACAGTCACACAATCGCAGTCACACAATCACAATCACACAATCACAATTACACAAACACGATCACACAATCACGATCACACAATCACTATCACACAATCACACAATCACACAGTCACAATCCCACAATCACGATCACACAATCACGATCACACAATCACAAACACACAGTCGCGATCACACGATCACAATCACACAATCACGATCACACAGTCACGATCATACAATCACAATCACCCAATCACGATCACACAATCACATTAACACAATCACGATCACACAATCACGATCACACAATCACAATCACACAATCACGATCACACCATCACGATCACACAATCACAATCACACAATCACAATCACACAATCAAAATCACACAATCACAATCACACAATCAAGGTCACACAATGACGATCACACAATCACCATCACACAATCTCGACCACACAATCACGATCACACAATCACGATCACACAATCACGTCCACACAATCACAAACACACAGTCGCGATCACTCGATCACGATCACACAATCACGATCACACAATCACGATCACTCAATCACAATCACAAAATCACAAACACACAGTCGCGATCACACGATCACGATCACACGATCACGATCACACAATCACAATCACACAATCGTTATCACACAATCACGATCACACAATCACAATCACACAATCACAATCACACAATCAAGGTCACACAATGACGATCACACAATCACCATCACACAATCACGATCACACAATCACGTTCACACAATCACAAACACACAGTCGCGATCACTCGATCACGATCACACAATCACGATCACACAGTCACTATCACACAATCACAATCACACGATCACATTATCACAGTCACATTATCACAATCACATTATCACAATCGCAATCACACAATCACAATAACACAATCAGACAATCACACAACCACACAATCACACAATCACGATCACACAATCATGATCACACAATCACGATCACACAATCACGATCACACAATCACGATCACACAATCACGATCACACAATCACCATCACACAATCACAATCACACAATCACAATCACACAATCAAGGTCACACAATGACGATCACACAATCACCATCACACAATCACGATCACACAATCACGATCACACAATCACGATCACACAATCACGATCACACAATCACGATCACACAATCACAATCACACAATCACAATCACACAATCACAATCACGATCTCGATCACACAATCACAATCACACAATCACACAATCACAATCCCACAATCACAATCACACAATCACAGTCACACAATAACAATCACACAATCACAATCACACAATCACAATCACACAATCACAGTCACACAATCACAGTCACACAATCACAATCACACAGTCACGATCACACAATCACAATCTCACAATCACGATCACACAATCACCATCACACAATGACCATCACACAA
Organism: Megachile rotundata; assembly: GCF_050947335.1. Taxonomy (NCBI): domain Eukaryota; kingdom Metazoa; phylum Arthropoda; class Insecta; order Hymenoptera; family Megachilidae; genus Megachile; species Megachile rotundata. The sequence continues at coordinate 3,517,024 of NC_134993.1, forward strand.
TCACGATCACACAATCACGATCACACTATCACGATCACACAATCACGATCACACAATCACGATCACACAATCACGATCACACAATCACGATCACACAATCACTATCACACAATCACAATCACACAATCACAATCACACAATCACAATCACACAACCACAATCACACAATCACAATCACACAATCACAATCACACAGTCACACAATCACAATCACAATCAGACAATCACAAACACACAATCACGATCACACAATCACGATCACACAATCACAATCACACAATCACAATCACACAATCACAGTCACACAATCACAGTCACACAATCACAATCACACAATCACAATTACACAAACACGATCACACAATCACGATCACACAATCACGATCACACAATCACGATCACACAATCACACAATCACACAATCACAATCACACAATCACACAGTCACAATCCCACAATCACGATCACACAATCACGATCACACAGTCACGATCGCACAATCACGATCACACAATCACAGTCACACAATCACAATCACACAGTCACAATCACAATCACGATCACACAAACACGATCACACAATCACGATCACACAATCTCGACCACACAATCACGATCACACAAACACGATCACACAATCACTATCACACAATCACTATCACACAATCACGGTCACACAATTACGATCACACAATCACAATCACAATCACAATCACAATCACAATCACAATCACAATCACAATCACAATCACAACCACAATCACACAATCACACAATCACAATCCCACAATCACAATCACACAATCACAGTCACACAATCACAATCACACAATCACACAATCACACAGTCACAATCCCACAATCACGATCACACAATCACGATCGCACAGTCACGATCACACGATCACGATCACACAATCACAATCACACAATCACAATCACACAATCACGATCACACAGTCAACATCACACAATCACCATCACACAATCACGATCACACAGTCACAATCACACAATCACGATCACACAATCACAGTCACACAATCACAATCACACAATCACAGCCACAATCACGATCACACCGTCACGATCACACCATCACGATCACACGATCACGATCACACAATCACAATCACACAATCGTTATCACACAATCACGATCACACAATCACGATCACACAATCACGATCACACAATCACGATCACACAATCACAATCACACAATCACGATCACACAATCACAATCACACAATCACAGTCACACAATCACAGTCACACAATCACAATCACACAATCACGATTACACAAACACGATCACACAATCACGATCACACAATCACGATCACACAATCACACAATCACACAATCACAATCACACAATCACACAGTCACAATCCCACAATCACGATCACACAATCACGATCACACAGTCACGATCACACAATCACGATCACACAATCACAGTCACACAATCACAATCACACAGTCACAATCACAATCACGATCACACAAACACGATCACACAATCACGATCACACAATCTCGACCACACAATCACGATCACACAAACACGATCACACAATCACTATCACACAATCACTATCACACAACCACGATCACACAATTACGATCACAAAATCACAATCACGCAGTCACACTATCACAATCACAATCACAATCACAATCACAATCAAAATCACAATCACAATCACAATCACAATCACAATCACACAATCACACAATCACAATCCAACAATCACAATCACACAATCACAGTCACACAATCACAATCACACAATCACACAGTCACAATCCCACAATCACGATCACACAATCACGATCGCACAGTCACGGTCACACGATCACGATCACACAATCACAATCACACAATCACAATCACACAATCACGATCACACAGTCACCATCACACAATCACCATCACACAATCACGATCACACAATCAAGGTCACACAATGACGATCACACAATCACCATCACACAATCACGATCACACAATCACAATCACACAATCACGATCACACAATCACGATCACACAATCACAATCACACAATCAAGGTCACACAATGACGATCACACCATCACCATCACACAATCACGACCACACAATCACGATCACACAATCACAAACACACAGTCGCGATCACTCGATCACGATCACACAATCACGATCACACAGTCACGATCACACAATCACAATCACACAATCACAATATCACAATCGCAATCACACAATCACCATCACACAGTCACGATCACACAATCACCATCACACAATCACGATCACACAATCACAATCACACAATCACGATCACACAAACACGATCACACAATCACGATCACACAATCACGATCACACAATCACGGTCACGCAATCACACAATCACACAATCACAATCACACAATCACACAGTCACAATCCCACAATCACGATCACACAATCACGATCACACAGTCACGATCACACAATCACGATCACACAATCACAGTCACACAATCACAATCACACAGTCACAATCACAATCACGATCACACAAACACGATCACACAATCACGATCACACAATCTCGACCACACAATCACGATCACACAAACACGATCACACAATCACTATCACACAATCACTATCACACAATCACGATCACACAATCACGATCACACAATCACAATCACACAATCACAATCACACAATCACAATCACACAATCAAAATCACACAATCACAATCACACAATCAAGGTCACACAATGACGATCACACAATCACCATCACACAATCACGATCACACAATCACGATCACACAATCACGATCACACAATCACAATCACACAATCACAATCACACAATCACACAGTCACAATCCCACAATCACGATCACACAATCACGATCACACAGTCACGATCGCACAATCACGATCACACAATCACAGTCACACAATCACAATCACACAGTCACAATCACAATCACGATCACACAAACACGATCACACAATCACGATCACACAATCTCGACCACACAATCACGATCACACAAACACGATCACACAATCACTATCACACAATCACTATCACACAATCACGGTCACACAATTACGATCACACAATCACAATCACAATCACAATCACAATCACAATCACAATCACAATCACAATCACAATCACAACCACAATCACACAATCACACAATCACAATCCCACAATCACAATCACACAATCACAGTCACACAATCACAATCACACAATCACACAATCACACAGTCACAATCCCACAATCACGATCACACAATCACGATCGCACAGTCACGATCACACGATCACGATCACACAATCACAATCACACAATCACAATCACACAATCACGATCACACAGTCAACATCACACAATCACCATCACACAATCACGATCACACAATCACGATCACACAATCACGATCACACAATCACAGTCACACAATCACAATCACACAATCACAGCCACAATCACGATCACACCGTCACGATCACACCATCACGATCACACGATCACGATCACACAATCACAATCACACAATCGTTATCACACAATCACGATCACACAATCACCATCCCACAATCACCATCACACGATCACCATCACACAAACACGATCACACAATCACGATCACACAATCACAATCACACAATCACAATCACACAGTCACAATCACACAATCACAATCATACAATCACAGTCACACAATCACAATCACACAATCACAATCACAATCACGATCACACTGTCACGATCACAGGATCACGATCACACGATCACGATCACACAATCACTATCACACAATCACGATCACACAATCACGATCACACAATCACGATCACACAATCACGATCACATAATCACGATCACACAATCACAATCACACAATCACAATCACACAATCACAATCACACAATCACAGTCACACAATCACAGTCACACAATCACAATCACACAATCACGATTACACAAACACGATCACACAATCACGATCACACAATCACGATCACACAATCACACAATCACACAATCACAATCACACAATCACGATCACACAATCACGATCACACAATCACGATCACACAATCACAATCACACAATCACAATCACACAATCACAATCACACAATCACAATCACACAATCACAATCACACAATCACAATCACACAATCACAATCACACAATCACAATCACACAATCACAATCACACAATCACAATCACACAATCACAATCACACAATCACAATCACACAATCACAATCACACAATCACAATCACACAATCACAATCACACAATCAAAATCACACAATCACAATCACACAATCACAATCACACAATCACAATCACACAATCACAATCACACAATCACAATCACACAATCACAATCACACAATCACAATCACGATCTCGATCACACAATCACAATCACACAATCACACAATCACAATCCCACAATCACAATCACACAATCACAGTCACACAATCACAATCACACAATCACAATCACACAATCACAGTCACACAATCACAATCACACAATCACGATCACTCAATCACCATCACACAATCACGATCACACAATCACGATCACACAACCACGATCACACTATCACGATCACACAATCACAGTCACACAATCACAATCACACAATCACAATCACAATCACGATCACACAGTCACGATCACACAATCACGATCACACGATCACGATCACACAATCACAATCACACAATCGTTATCACACAATCACGATCACACAATCACCATCACACAATCAAGGCCACACAATGACGATCACACAATCGCCATCACACAATCACAATCACACAATCACAATCACACAATCACGATCACACAATCACGATCACACAATCACGATCACACAATCACGATCACACAATCACGATCACACAATCACCATCACACAATCACAATCACACAATCAAGGTCACACAATCACGATCACTCAATCACAATCACACAATCACAAACACACAGTCGCGATCACACGATCACGATCACACGATCACGATCAGACAATCACAATCACACAATCAACGCCACACAATGACGATCACACAATCACCATCACACAATCTCGACCACACAATCCAAATCACACAATCACGATCACACAATCACGTTCACACAATCAACGCCACACAATGACGATCACACAATCACCATCACACAATCTCGACCACACAATCACGATCACACAATCACGATCACACAATCACGTTCACACAATCACAAACACACAGTCCCGATCACTCGATCACGATCACACAATCACGATCACACAATCACGATCACACAATCACAATCACACAATCACAATCACACAGTCAAAATCACACAATCACAATCACACAATCATGGTCACACAATGACGATCACACAATTACCATCACACAATCACGGTCACACAATCACGATCACAGAATCACGATCACTCAATCACAATCACAATCACACAATCACAAACACACAGTCGCGATCACACGATCACGATCACACGATCACGATCACACGATCACGATCACACAATCACAATCACACAATCAAGGCCACACAATGACGATCACACAATCACCATCACACAATCTCGACCACACAATCACGATCACACAATCACGATCACACAATCACGTTCACACAATAACAAACACAAAGTCGCGATCACTCGATCACGATCACACAATCACGATCACACAGTCACGATCACACAATCACAATCACACAATCACGATCACACAATCACGATCACATAACCACGATCACACAATCACGATCACACAATCACGATCACACAATCACGATCACACAATCACCATCACACAATCACAATCACACAATCAAGGTCACAGAATGACGATCACACAATCACCATCACACAATCACGACCACACAATCACGATCACACAATCACGCTCACACAATCACGATCACACAATCACGTTCACACAATCACAAACACACAGTCGCGATCACACGATCACGATCACACAATCACGATCACACAGTCACGATCACACCATCACAATCACACAATCACGATCACTCAATCACCATCACACAATCACGATCACACAATCACGATCACACAATCACGATCACACCATCACGATCACACAATCACAGTCACACAATCACAATCACAATCACACAATCACAATCACAATCACGATCACACAGTCACGATCACACAATCACGATCACACGATCACGATCACACAATCACGATCACACAATCACGATCACACAATCACGATCACACAATCACGATCACACAATCACGATCACACAATCACGATCACACAATGACGATCACACAATCACGATCACACAATCACGATCACACAATCACAATCACACAATCACAATCACACAATCACAATCACGATCTCGATCACACAATCACAATCACACAATCACACAATCACAATCCCACAATCACAATCACACAATCACAGTCACACAATAACAATCACACAATCACAATCACACAATCACAATCACACAATCACAGTCACACAATCACAGTCACACAATCACAATCACACAATCACAATTACACAAACACGATCACACAATCACGATCACACAATCACTATCACACAATCACACAATCACACAGTCACAATCCCACAATCACGATCACACAATCACGATTGCACTGTCACGATCACACGATCACGATCACACAATCACGATCACACAATCACAAACACACAGTCGCGATCACACGATCACGATCACACAATCACGATCACACAGTCACGATCATACAATCACAATCACCCAATCACGATCACACAATCACATTAACACAATCACGATCACACAATCACGATCACACAATCACAATCACACAATCACGATCACACAATCACGATCACACAATCACAATCACACAATCACAATCACACAATCAAAATCACACAATCACAATCACACAATCAAGGTCACACAATGACGATCACACAATCACCATCACACAATCTCGACCACACAATCACGATCACACAATCACGATCACACAATCACGTCCACACAATCACAAACACACAGTCGCGATCACTCGATCACGATCACACAATCACGATCACACAATCACGATCACTCAATCACAATCACAAAATCACAAACACACAGTCGCGATCACACGATCACGATCACACGATCACGATCACACAATCACAATCACACAATCGTTATCACACAATCCCGATCACACAATCACAATCACACAATCACAATCACACAATCAAGGTCACACAATGACGATCACACAATCACCATCACACAATCACGATCACACAATCACGTTCACACAATCACAAACACACAGTCGCGATCACTCGATCACGATCACACAATCACGATCACACAGTCACTATCACACAATCACAATCACACAATCACATTATCACAATCACATTATCACAATCACATTATCACAATCGCAATCACACAATCACAATAACACAATCAGACAATCACACAACCACACAATCACACAATCACGATCACACAATCATGATCACACAATCACGATCACACAATCACGATCACACAATCACGATCACACAATCACGATCACACAATCACCATCACACAATCACAATCACACAATCACAATCACACAATCAAGGTCACACAATGACGATCACACAATCACCATCACACAATCACGATCACACAATCACGATCACACAATCACGATCACACAATCACGATCACACAATCACGATCACACAATCACAAACACACAGTCGCGGTCACACGATCACGATTACACAATCACGATCACACAGTCACGATCACACAATCACAATCACACAATCACGATCACACAATCACCATCACACAATCACGATCACACAATCACGATCACACAATCACGATCACACAATCACGATCACACAATCACGATCACACAATCACAGTCACACAATCACAATCACACAATCACGATCACACAATCACAATCACACAATCACGATCACACAATCACGATCACACAATCACGATCACACAAACACGATCACACGATCACAATCACACAATCACAAACACACAGTCGCGATCACACGATCACGATCACACGATCACGATCACACGATCGCGATCACACGATCACGATCACACGATCACGATCACACAATCACAATCACACAATCAAGGTCACACAGTGACGATCACACCATCACCATCACACAATCACGACCACACAATCACGATCACACAATCACGATCACACAATCACGTTCACACAATCACAAACACACAGTCGCGATCACTCGATCACGATCACACAATCACGATCACACAGTCACGATCACACAATCACAATCACACAATCACGATCACACAATCACCATCACACAATCACGATCACACAATCACGATCACACAATCACGATCACACAATCACGATCACACAATCACAGTCACACAATCACAATCACACAATCACAGCCACAATCACGATCACACAGTCACGATCACACCATCACGATCACACGATCACGATCACACAATCACAATCACACAATCGTTATCACACAATCACGATCACACAATCACCATCCCACAATCACCATCACACAATCACCATCACACAATCACGATCACACGATCACGATCACACGATCACGATCACACAATCACTATCACACAATCACGATCACACAATCACAGTCACACAATCACAATCACACAATCACAGCCACAATCACGATCACACAGTCACGATCACACAATCACAATCTCACAATCACGATCACACAATCACCATCACACAATGACCATCACACAATCACGATCACACAATCACGATCACACTATCACCATCCCACAATCACCATCACACAATCACCATCACACAATCACGATCACACGATCACGATCACACGATCACGATCACACAATCACTATCACACAATCACAATCACACAATCACAGTCACACAATCACAATCACACAATCACGATCACTCAATCACCATCACACAATCACGATCACACAATCACGATCACACAACCACGATCACACTATCACGATCACACAATCACAGTCACACAATCACAATCACACAATCACAATCACAATCACGATCACACAGTCACGATCACACAATCACGATCACACGATCACGATCACACAATCACAATCACACAATCGTTATCACACAATCACGATCACACAATCACCATCACACAATCAAGGCCACACAATGACGATCACACAATCGCCATCACACAATCACAATCACACAATCACAATCACACAATCACGATCACACAATCACGATCACACAATCACGATCGCACAATCACGATCACACAATCACGATCACACAATCACCATCACACAATCACAATCACACAATCAAGGTCACACAATCACGATCACTCAATCACAATCACACAATCACAAACACACAGTCGCGATCACACGATCACGATCACACGATCACGATCAGACAATCACAATCACACAATCAACGCCACACAATGACGATCACACAATCACCATCACACAATCTCGACCACACAATCACAATCACACAATCACGATCACACAATCACGTTCACACAATCAACGCCACACAATGACGATCACACAATCACCATCACACAATCTCGACCACACAATCACGATCACACAATCACGATCACACAATCACGTTCACACAATCACAAACACACAGTCCCGATCACTCGATCACGATCACACAATCACGATCACACAGTTAAAATCACACAATCACAATCACACAATCATGGTCACACAATGACGATCACACAATTACCATCACACAATCACGGTCACACAATCACGATCACAGAATCACGATCACTCAATCACAATCACAATCACACAATCACAAACACACAGTCGCGATCACACGATCACGATCACACGATCACGATCACACAATCACAATCACACAATCAAGGCCACACAATGACGATCACACAATCACCATCACACAATCTCGACCACACAATCACCATCACACAATCACGATCACACAATCACGATCACACAATCACGATCACACAATCACGATCACACAATCACAATCACACAATCACAATCACACAATCACAATCACGATCTCGATCACACAATCACAATCACACAATCACACAATCACAATCCCACAATCACAATCACACAATCACAGTCACACAATAACAATCACACAATCACAATCACACAATCACAATCACACAATCACAGTCACACAATCACAGTCACACAATCACAATCACACAATCACAATTACACAAACACGATCACACAATCACGATCACACAATCACTATCACACAATCACACAATCACACAGTCACAATCCCACAATCACGATCACACAATCACGATTGCACTGTCACGATCACACGATCACGATCACACAATCACGATCACACAATCACAAACACACAGTCGCGATCACACGATCACGATCACACAATCACGATCACACAGTCACGATCATACAATCACAATCACCCAATCACGATCACACAATCACATTAACACAATCACGATCACACAATCACGATCACACAATCACAATCACACAATCACGATCACACAATCACGATCACACAATCACAATCACACAATCACAATCACACAATCAAAATCACACAATCACAATCACACAATCAAGGTCACACAATGACGATCACACAATCACCATCACACAATCTCGACCACACAATCACGATCACACAATCACGATCACACAATCACGTCCACACAATCACAAACACACAGTCGCGATCACTCGATCACGATCACACAATCACGATCACACAATCACGATCACTCAATCACAATCACAAAATCACAAACACACAGTCGCGATCACACGATCACGATCACACGATCACGATCACACAATCACAATCACACAATCGTTATCACACAATCCCGATCACACAATCACAATCACACAATCACAATCACACAATCAAGGTCACACAATGACGATCACACAATCACCATCACACAATCACGATCACACAATCACGTTCACACAATCACAAACACACAGTCGCGATCACTCGATCACGATCACACAATCACGATCACACAGTCACTATCACACAATCACAATCACACAATCACATTATCACAATCACATTATCACAATCACATTATCACAATCGCAATCACACAATCACAATAACACAATCAGACAATCACACAACCACACAATCACACAATCACGATCACACAATCATGATCACACAATCACGATCACACAATCACGATCACACAATCACGATCACACAATCACGATCACACAATCACCATCACACAATCACAATCACACAATCACAATCACACAATCAAGGTCACACAATGACGATCACACAATCACCATCACACAATCACGATCACACAATCACGATCACACAATCACGATCACACAATCACGATCACACAATCACGATCACACAATCACAAACACACAGTCGCGGTCACACGATCACGATTACACAATCACGATCACACAGTCACGATCACACAATCACAATCACACAATCACGATCACACAATCACCATCACACAATCACGATCACACAATCACGATCACACAATCACGATCACACAATCACGATCACACAATCACAGTCACACAATCACAATCACACAATCACGATCACACAATCACAATCACACAATCACGATCACACAATCACGATCACACAATCACGATCACACAAACACGATCACACGATCACAATCACACAATCACAAACACACAGTCGCGATCACACGATCACGATCACACGATCACGATCACACGATCGCGATCACACGATCACGATCACACGATCACGATCACACAATCACAATCACACAATCAAGGTCACACAGTGACGATCACACCATCACCATCACACAATCACGACCACACAATCACGATCACACAATCACGATCACACAATCACGTTCACACAATCACAAACACACAGTCGCGATCACACAATCACCATCACACAATCACGATCACACAATCACGATCACACAATCACGATCACACAATCACGATCACACAATCACAGTCACACAATCACAATCACACAATCACAGCCACAATCACGATCACACAGTCACGATCACACCATCACGATCACACGATCACGATCACACAATCACAATCACACAATCGTTATCACACAATCACGATCACACAATCACCATCCCACAATCACCATCACACAATCACCATCACACAATCACGATCACACGATCACGATCACACGATCACGATCACACAATCACTATCACACAATCACGATCACACAATCACAGTCACACAATCACAATCACACAATCACAGCCACAATCACGATCACACAGTCACGATCACACAATCACAATCTCACAATCACGATCACACAATCACCATCACACAATGACCATCACACAATCACGATCACACAATCACGATCACACTATCACCATCCCACAATCACCATCACACAATCACCATCACACAATCACGATCACACGATCACGATCACACGATCACGATCACACAATCACTATCACACAATCACAATCACACAATCACAGTCACACAATCACAATCACACAATCACGATCACTCAATCACCATCACACAATCACGATCACACAATCACGATCACACAACCACGATCACACTATCACGATCACACAATCACAGTCACACAATCACAATCACACAATCACAATCACAATCACGATCACACAGTCACGATCACACAATCACGATCACACGATCACGATCACACAATCACAATCACACAATCGTTATCACACAATCACGATCACACAATCACCATCACACAATCAAGGCCACACAATGACGATCACACAATCGCCATCACACAATCACAATCACACAATCACAATCACACAATCACGATCACACAATCACGATCACACAATCACGATCGCACAATCACGATCACACAATCACGATCACACAATCACCATCACACAATCACAATCACACAATCAAGGTCACACAATCACGATCACTCAATCACAATCACACAATCACAAACACACAGTCGCGATCACACGATCACGATCACACGATCACGATCAGACAATCACAATCACACAATCAACGCCACACAATGACGATCACACAATCACCATCACACAATCTCGACCACACAATCACAATCCCACAATCACGATCACACAATCACGTTCACACAATCAACGCCACACAATGACGATCACACAATCACCATCACACAATCTCGACCACACAATCACGATCACACAATCACGATCACACAATCACGTTCACACAATCACAAACACACAGTCCCGATCACTCGATCACGATCACACAATCACGATCACACAGTCAAAATCACACAATCACAATCACACAATCATGGTCACACAATGACGATCACACAATTACCATCACACAATCACGGTCACACAATCACGATCACAGAATCACGATCACTCAATCACAATCACAATCACACAATCACAAACACACAGTCGCGATCACACGATCACGATCACACGATCACGATCACACAATCACAATCACACAATCAAGGCCACACAATGACGATCACACAATCACCATCACACAATCTCGACCACACAATCACGATCACACAATCACGATCACACAATCACGTTCACACAATAACAAACACACAGTCGCGATCACACAATCACGATCACACAACCACGATCACACTATCACGATCACACAATCACAGTCACACAATCACAATCACACAATCACAATCACAATCACGATCACACAGTCACGATCACACAATCACGATCACACGATCACGATCACACAATCACAATCACACAATCGTTATCACACAATCACGATCACACAATCACCATCACACAATCAAGGCCACACAATGACGATCACACAATCGCCATCACACAATCACAATCACACAATCACAATCACACAATCACGATCACACAATCACGATCACACAATCACGATCACACAATCACGATCACACAATCACGATCACACAATCACCATCACACAATCACAATCACACAATCAAGGTCACACAATCACGATCACTCAATCACAATCACACAATCACAAACACACAGTCGCGATCACACGATCACGATCAGACAATCACAATCACACAATCAACGCCACACAATGACGATCACACAATCACCATCACACAATCTCGACCACACAATCCAAATCACACAATCACGATCACACAATCACGTTCACACAATCAACGCCACACAATGACGATCACACAATCACCATCACACAATCTCGACCACACAATCACGATCACACAATCACGATCACACAATCACGTTCACACAATCACAAACACACAGTCCCGATCACTCGATCACGATCACACAATCACGATCACACAATCACGATCACACAATCACAATCACACAATCACAATCACACAGTCAAAATCACACAATCACAATCACACAATCATGGTCACACAATGACGATCACACAATTACCATCACACAATCACGGTCACACAATCACGATCACAGAATCACGATCACTCAATCACAATCACAATCACACAATCACAAACACACAGTCGCGATCACACGATCACGATCACACGATCACGATCACACGATCACGATCACACAATCACAATCACACAATCAAGGCCACACAATGACGATCACACAATCACCATCACACAATCTCGACCACACAATCACGATCACACAATCACGATCACACAATCACGTTCACACAATAACAAACACACAGTCGCGATCACTCGATCACGATCACACAATCACGATCACACAGTCACGATCACACAATCACAATCACACAATCACGATCACACAATCACGATCACATAACCACGATCACACAATCACGATCACACAATCACGATCACACAATCACGATCACACAATCACCATCACACAATCACAATCACACAATCAAGGTCACAGAATGACGATCACACAATCACCATCACACAATCACGACCACACAATCACGATCACACAATCACGCTCACACAATCACGATCACACAATCACGTTCACACAATCACAAACACACAGTCGCGATCACACGATCACGATCACACAATCACGATCACACAGTCACGATCACACCATCACAATCACACAATCACGATCACTCAATCACCATCACACAATCACGATCACACAATCACGATCACACAATCACGATCACACCATCACGATCACACAATCACAGTCACACAATCACAATCACACAATCACAATCACAATCACGATCACACAGTCACGATCACACAATCACGATCACACGATCACGATCACACAATCACGATCACACAATCACGATCACACAATCACGATCACACAATCACGATCACACAATCACGATCACACAATCACGATCACACAATCACGATCACACAATCACGATCACACAATCACGATCACACAATCACGATCACACAATCACAATCACACAATCACAATCACACAATCACAATCACGATCTCGATCACACAATCACAATCACACAATCACACAATCACAATCCCACAATCACAATCACACAATCACAGTCACACAATAACAATCACACAATCACAATCACACAATCACAATCACACAATCACAGTCACACAATCACAGTCACACAATCACAATCACACAATCACAATTACACAAACACGATCACACAATCACGATCACACAATCACTATCACACAATCACACAATCACACAGTCACAATCCCACAATCACGATCACACAATCACGATTGCACTGTCACGATCACACGATCACGATCACACAATCACGATCACACAATCACAAACACACAGTCGCGATCACACGATCACGATCACACAATCACGATCACACAGTCACGATCATACAATCACAATCACCCAATCACGATCACACAATCACATTAACACAATCACGATCACACAATCACGATCACACAATCACAATCACACAATCACGATCACACAATCACGATCACACAATCACAATCACACAATCACAATCACACAATCAAAATCACACAATCACAATCACACAATCAAGGTCACACAATGACGATCACACAATCACCATCACACAATCTCGACCACACAATCACGATCACACAATCACGATCACACAATCACGTCCACACTATCACAAACACACAGTCGCGATCACTCGATCACGATCACACAATCACGATCACACAATCACGATCACTCAATCACAATCACAAAATCACAAACACACAGTCGCGATCACACGATCACGATCACACGATCACGATCACACAATCACAATCACACAATCGTTATCACACAATCCCGATCACACAATCACAATCACACAATCACAATCACACAATCAAGGTCACACAATGACGATCACACAATCACCATCACACAATCACGATCACACAATCACGTTCACACAATCACAAACACACAGTCGCGATTACTCGATCACGATCACACAATCACGATCACACAGTCACTATCACACAATCACAATCACACAATCACATTATCACAATCACATTATCACAATCACATTATCACAATCGCAATCACACAATCACAATAACACAATCAGACAATCACACAACCACACAATCACACAATCACGATCACACAATCACGATCACGCAATCACGATCACACAATCACGATCACACAATCACCATCACACAATCACAATCACACAATCACAATCACACAATCAAGGTCACACAATGACGATCACACAATCACCATCACACAATCACGATCACACAATCACGATCACACAATCACGATCACACAATCACGATCACACAATCACGATCACACAATCACAAACACACAGTCGCGGTCACACGATCACGATTACACAATCACGATCACACAGTCACGATCACACAATCACAATCACACAATCACGATCACACAATCACCATCACACAATCACGATCACACAATCACGATCACACAATCACGATCACACAATCACGATCACACAATCACAGTCACACAATCACAATCACACAATCACGATCACACAATCACAATCACACAATCACGATCACACAATCACGATCACACAATCACGATCACACAAACACGATCACACGATCACAATCACACAATCACAAACACACAGTCGCGATCACACGATCACGATCACACGATCACGATCACACGATCGCGATCACACGATCACGATCACACGATCACGATCACACAATCACAATCACACAATCAAGGTCACACAGTGACGATCACACCATCACCATCACACAATCACGACCACACAATCACGATCACACAATCACGATCACACAATCACGTTCACACAATCACAAACACACAGTCGCGATCACTCGATCACGATCACACAATCACGATCACACAGTCACGATCACACAATCACAATCACACAATCACGATCACACAATCACCATCACACAATCACGATCACACAATCACGATCACACAATCACGATCACACAATCACGATCACACAATCACAGTCACACAATCACAATCACACAATCACAGCCACAATCACGATCACACAGTCACGATCACACCATCACGATCACACGATCACGATCACACAATCACAATCACACAATCGTTATCACACAATCACGATCACACAATCACCATCCCACAATCACCATCACACAATCACCATCACACAATCACGATCACACGATCACGATCACACGATCACGATCACACAATCACTATCACACAATCACGATCACACAATCACAGTCACACAATCACAATCACACAATCACAGCCACAATCACGATCACACAGTCACGATCACACAATCACAATCTCACAATCACGATCACACAATCACCATCACACAATGACCATCACACAATCACGATCACACAATCACGATCACACTATCACCATCCCACAATCACCATCACACAATCACCATCACACAATCACGATCACACGATCACGATCACACGATCACGATCACACAATCACTATCACACAATCACAATCACACAATCACAGTCACACAATCACAATCACACAATCACGATCACTCAATCACCATCACACAATCACGATCACACAATCACGATCACACAACCACGATCACACTATCACGATCACACAATCACAGTCACACAATCACAATCACACAATCACAATCACAATCACGATCACACAGTCACGATCACACAATCACGATCACACGATCACGATCACACAATCACAATCACACAATCGTTATCACACAATCACGATCACACAATCACCATCACACAATCAAGGCCACACAATGACGATCACACAATCGCCATCACACAATCACAATCACACAATCACAATCACACAATCACGATCACACAATCACGATCACACAATCACGATCGCACAATCACGATCACACAATCACGATCACACAATCACCATCACACAATCACAATCACACAATCAAGGTCACACAATCACGATCACTCAATCACAATCACACAATCACAAACACACAGTCGCGATCACACGATCACGATCACACGATCACGATCAGACAATCACAATCACACAATCAACGCCACACAATGACGATCACACAATCACCATCACACAATCTCGACCACACAATCACAATCACACAATCACGATCACACAATCACGTTCACACAATCAACGCCACACAATGACGATCACACAATCACCATCACACAATCTCGACCACACAATCACGATCACACAATCACGATCACACAATCACGTTCACACAATCACAAACACACAGTCCCGATCACTCGATCACGATCACACAATCACGATCACACAGTCAAAATCACACAATCACAATCACACAATCATGGTCACACAATGACGATCACACAATTACCATCACACAATCACGGTCACACAATCACGATCACAGAATCACGATCACTCAATCACAATCACAATCACACAATCACAAACACACAGTCGCGATCACACGATCACGATCACACGATCACGATCACACAATCACAATCACACAATCAAGGCCACACAATGACGATCACACAATCACCATCACACAATCTCGACCACACAATCACGATCACACAATCACGATCACACAATCACGTTCACACAATAACAAACACACAGTCGCGATCACTCGATCACGATCACACAATCACGATCACACAGTCACGATCACACAATCACAATCACACAATCACGATCACACAATCACGATCACATAACCACGATCACACAATCACGATCACACAATCACGATCACACAATCACGATCACACAATCACCATCACACAATCACAATCACACAATCAAGGTCACAGAATGACGATCACACAATCACCATCACACAATCACGACCACACAATCACGATCACACAATCACGCTCACACAATCACGATCACACAATCACGTTCACACAATCACAAACACACAGTCGCGATCACACGATCACGATCACACAATCACGATCACACAGTCACGATCACACCATCACAATCACACAATCACGATCACTCAATCACCATCACACAATCACGATCACACAATCACGATCACACAATCACGATCACACCATCACGATCACACAATCACAGTCACACAATCACAATCACACAATCACAATCACAATCACGATCACACAGTCACGATCACACAATCACGATCACACGATCACGATCACACAATCACGATCACACAATCACGATCACACAATCACGATCACACAATCACGATCACACAATCACGATCACACAATCACGATCACACAATCACGATCACACAATCACGATCACACAATCACGATCACACAATCACGATCACACAATCACAATCACACAATCACAATCACACAATCACAATCACGATCTCGATCACACAATCACAATCACACAATCACACAATCACAATCCCACAATCACAATCGCACAATCACAGTCACACAATAACAATCACACAATCACAATCACACAATCACAGTCACACAATCACAGTCACACAATCACAGTCACACAATCACAATCACACAATCACAATTACACAAACACGATCACACAATCACGATCACACAATCACTATCACACAATCACACAATCACACAGTCACAATCCCACAATCACGATCACACAATCACGATTGCACTGTCACGATCACACGATCACGATCACACAATCACGATCACACAATCACAAACACACAGTCGCGATCACACGATCACGATCACACAATCACGATCACACAGTCACGATCATACAATCACAATCACCCAATCACGATCACACAATCACATTAACACAATCACGATCACACAATCACGATCACACAATCACAATCACACAATCACGATCACACAATCACGATCACACAATCACAATCACACAATCACAATCACACAATCAAAATCACACAATCACAATCACACAATCAAGGTCACACAATGACGATCACACAATCACCATCACACAATCTCGACCACACAATCACGATCACACAATCACGATCACACAATCACGTCCACACAATCACAAACACACAGTCGCGATCACTCGATCACGATCACACAATCACGATCACACAATCACGATCACTCAATCACAATCACAAAATCACAAACACACAGTCGCGATCACACGATCACGATCACACGATCACGATCACACAATCACAATCACACAATCGTTATCACACAATCACGATCACACAATCACAATCACACAATCACAATCACACAATCAAGGTCACACAATGACGATCACACAATCACCATCACACAATCACGATCACACAATCACGTTCACACAATCACAAACACACAGTCGCGATCACTCGATCACGATCACACAATCACGATCACACAGTCACTATCACACAATCACAATCACACAATCACATTATCACAATCACATTATCACAATCACATTATCACAATCGCAATCACACAATCACAATAACACAATCAGACAATCACACAACCACACAATCACACAATCACGATCACACAATCATGATCACACAATCACGATCACACAATCACGATCACACAATCACGATCACACAATCACCATCACACAATCACAATCACACAATCAAGGTCACACAATGACGATCACACAATCACCATCACACAATCACGATCACACAATCACGATCACACAATCACGATCACACAATCACGATCACACAATCACGATCACACAATCACAAACACACAGTCGCGGTCACACGATCACGATTACACAATCACGATCACACAGTCACGATCACACAATCACAATCACACAATCACGATCACACAATCACCATCACACAATCACGATCACACAATCACGATCACACAATCACGATCACACAATCACGATCACACAATCACAGTCACACAATCACGATCACACAATCACGATCACACAATCACAATCACACAATCACGATCACACAATCACGATCACACAATCACGATCACACAATCACGATCACACAAACACGATCACACGATCACAATCACACAATCACAAACACACAGTCGCGATCACACGATCACGATCACACAATCACAATCACACAATCACAATCACACAATCACGATCACACAGTCAACATCACACAATCACCATCACACAATCACGATCACACAATCACGATCACACAATCACGATCACACAATCACAGTCACACAATCACAATCACACAATCACAGCCACAATCACGATCACACCGTCACGATCACACCATCACGATCACACGATCACGATCACACAATCACAATCACACAATCGTTATCACACAATCACGATCACACAATCACCATCCCACAATCACCATCACACGATCACCATCACACAATCACGATCACACAATCACGATCACACAATCACAATCACACAATCACAATCACACAGTCACAATCACACAATCACAATCATACAATCACAGTCACACAATCACAATCACACAATCACAATCACAATCACGATCACACTGTCACGATCACAGGATCACGATCACACGATCACGATCACACAATCACTATCACACAATCACGATCACACAATCACGATCACACAATCACGATCACACAATCACGATCACACAGTCACGATCACACAATCACAATCACACAATCACAATCACACAATCACAATCACACAATCACAGTCACACAATCACAGTCACACAATCACAATCACACAATCACGATTACACAAACACGATCACACAATCCACGATCACACAATCACGATCACAATCACGCAATCACACAATCACAATCCCACAATCACAATCACACAATCACAGTCACACAATCACAATCACACAATCACACAGTCACAATCCCACAATCACGATCACACAATCACGATCGCACAGTCACGGTCACACGATCACGATCACACAATCACAATCACACAATCACACAGTCACAATCCCACAATCACGATCACACAATCACGATCACACAGTCACGATCACACAATCACGATCACACAATCACAGTCACACAATCACAATCACACAGTCACAATCACAATCACGATCACACAAACACGATCACACAATCACGATCACACAATCTCGACCACACAATCACGATCACACAAACACGATCACACAATCACTATCACACAATCACTATCACACAATCACAATCACACAATTACGATCACAAAATCACAATCACGCAGTCACACTATCACAATCACAATCACAATCACAATCACAATCAAAATCACAATCACAATCACAATCACAATCACAATCACGCAATCACACAATCACAATCCCACAATCACAATCACACAATCACAGTCACACAATCACAATCACACAATCACACAGTCACAATCCCACAATCACGATCACACAATCACGATCGCACAGTCACGGTCACACGATCACGATCACACAATCACAATCACACAATCACAATCACACAATCACGATCACACAGTCACCATCACACAATCACCATCACACAATCACGATCACACAATCAAGGTCACACAATGACGATCACACAATCACCATCACACAATCACGATCACACAATCACAATCACACAATCACGATCACACAATCACGATCACACAATCACAATCACACAATCAAGGTCACACAATGACGATCACACCATCACCATCACACAATCACGACCACACAATCACGATCACACAATCACAAACACACAGTCGCGATCACTCGATCACGATCACACAATCACGATCACACAATCACAGTCACACAATCACAATCACACAGTCACAATCACAATCACGATCACACAAACACGATCACACAATCACGATCACACAATCTCGACCACACAATCACGATCACACAAACACGATCACACAATCACTATCACACAATCACTATCACACAATCACGATCACACAATCACGATCACACAATCACAATCACACAATCACAATCACACAATCACAATCACACAATCAAAATCACACAATCACAATCACACGATCAAGGTCACACAATGACGATCACACAATCACCATCACACAATCACGATCACACAATCACGATCACACAATCACGATCACACAATCACAATCACACAATCACAATCACACAATCACAATCACACAATCACAATCACACAATCACAATCACACAATCACAATCATACAATCACAATCACACAATCACAATCACACAATCACAATCACACAATCACAATCACACAATCACAATCACACAATCACAATCACACAATCACAATCACACAATCACAATCACACAATCACAATCACACAATCACAATCACACAATCACAATCACACAATCAAAATCACACAATCACAATCACACAATCACAATCACACAATCACAATCACACAATCACAATCACACAATCACAATCACGATCTCGATCACACAATCACAATCACACAATCACACAATCACAATCCCACAATCACAATCACACAATCACAGTCACACAATCACAATCACACAATCACAATCACACAATCACAGTCACACAATCACAATCACACAATCACGATCACTCAATCACCATCACACAATCACGATCACACAATCACGATCACACAACCACGATCACACTATCACGATCACACAATCACAGTCACACAATCACAATCACACAATCACAATCACAATCACGATCACACAGTCACGATCACACAATCACGATCACACGATCACGATCACACAATCACAATCACACAATCGTTATCACACAATCACGATCACACAATCACCATCACACAATCAAGGCCACACAATGACGATCACACAATCGCCATCACACAATCACAATCACACAATCACAATCACACAATCACGATCACACAATCACGATCACACAATCACGATCACACAATCACGATCACACAATCACGATCACACAATCACCATCACACAATCACAATCACACAATCAAGGTCACACAATCACGATCACTCAATCACAATCACACAATCACAAACACACAGTCGCGATCACACGATCACGATCAGACAATCACAATCACACAATCAACGCCACACAATGACGATCACACAATCACCATCACACAATCTCGACCACACAATCCAAATCACACAATCACGATCACACAATCACGTTCACACAATCAACGCCACACAATGACGATCACACAATCACCATCACACAATCTCGACCACACAATCACGATCACACAATCACGATCACACAATCACGTTCACACAATCACAAACACACAGTCCCGATCACTCGATCACGATCACACAATCACGATCACACAATCACGATCACACAATCACAATCACACAATCACAATCACACAGTCAAAATCACACAATCACAATCACACAATCATGGTCACACAATGACGATCACACAATTACCATCACACAATCACGGTCACACAATCACGATCACAGAATCACGATCACTCAATCACAATCACAATCACACAATCACAAACACACAGTCGCGATCACACGATCACGATCACACGATCACGATCACACAATCACAATCACACAATCAAGGCCACACAATGACGATCACACAATCACCATCACACAATCTCGACCACACAATCACGATCACACAATCACGATCACACAATCACGTTCACACAATAACAAACACACAGTCGCGATCACTCGATCACGATCACACAATCACGATCACACAGTCACGATCACACAATCACAATCACACAATCACGATCACACAATCACGATCACATAACCACGATCACACAATCACGATCACACAATCACGCTCACACAATCACGATCACACAATCACGTTCACACAATCACAAACACACAGTCGCGATCACACGATCACGATCACACAATCACGATCACACAGTCACGATCACACCATCACAATCACACAATCACGATCACTCAATCACCATCACACAATCACGATCACACAATCACGATCACACAATCACGATCACACCATCACGATCACACAATCACAGTCACACAATCACAATCACACAATCACAATCACAATCACGATCACACAGTCACGATCACACAATCACGATCACACGATCACGATCACACAATCACGATCACACAATCACGATCACACAATCACGATCACACAATCACGATCACACAATCACGATCACACAATCACGATCACACAATCACGATCACACAATCACGATCACACAATCACGATCACACAATCACGATCACACAATCACAATCACACAATCACAATCACACAATCACAATCACGATCTCGATCACACAATCACAATCACACAATCACACAATCACAATCCCACAATCACAATCACACAATCACAGTCACACAATAACAATCACACAATCACAATCACACAATCACAATCACACAATCACAGTCACACAATCACAGTCACACAATCACAATCACACAATCACAATTACACAAACACGATCACACAATCACGATCACACAATCACTATCACACAATCACACAATCACACAGTCACAATCCCACAATCACGATCACACAATCACGATTGCACTGTCACGATCACACGATCACGATCACACAATCACGATCACACAATCACAAACACACAGTCGCGATCACACGATCACGATCACACAATCACGATCACACAGTCACGATCATACAATCACAATAACCCAATCACGATCACACAATCACATTAACACAATCACGATCACACAATCACGATCACACAATCACAATCACACAATCACGATCACACAATCACGATCACACAATCACAATCACACAATCACAATCACACAATCAAAATCACACAATCACAATCACACAATCAAGGTCACACAATGACGATCACACAATCACCATCACACAATCTCGACCACACAATCACGATCACACAATCACGATCACACAATCACGTCCACACAATCACAAACACACAGTCGCGATCACTCGATCACGATCACACAATCACGATCACACAATCACGATCACTCAATCACAATCACAAAATCACAAACACACAGTCGCGATCACACGATCACGATCACACGATCACGATCACACAATCACAATCACACAATCGTTATCACACAATCCCGATCACACAATCACAATCACACAATCACAATCACACAATCAAGGTCACACAATGACGATCACACAATCACCATCACACAATCACGATCACACAATCACGTTCACACAATCACAAACACACAGTCGCGATCACTCGATCACGATCACACAATCACGATCACACAGTCACTATCACACAATCACAATCACACAATCACATTATCACAATCACATTATCACAATCACATTATCACAATCGCAATCACACAATCACAATAACACAATCAGACAATCACACAACCACACAATCACACAATCACGATCACACAATCATGATCACACAATCACGATCACACAATCACGATCACACAATCACGATCACACAATCACGATCACACAATCACGATCACACAATCACCATCACACAATCACAATCACACAATCACAATCACACAATCAAGGTCACACAATGACGATCACACAATCACCATCACACAATCACGATCACACAATCACGATCACACAATCACGATCACACAATCACGATCACACAATCACGATCACACAATCACAAACACACAGTCGCGGTCACACGATCACGATTACACAATCACGATCACACAGTCACGATCACACAATCACAATCACACAATCACGATCACACAATCACCATCACACAATCACGATCACACAATCACGATCACACAATCACGATCACACAATCACGATCACACAATCACAGTCACACAATCACAATCACACAATCACGATCACACAATCACAATCACACAATCACGATCACACAATCACGATCACACAATCACGATCACACAATCACGATCACACAAACACGATCACACGATCACAATCACACAATCACAAACACACAGTCGCGATCACACGATCACGATCACACGATCACGATCACACGATCGCGATCACACGATCACGATCACACGATCACGATCACACAATCACAATCACACAATCAAGGTCACAC
The DNA here is from genome assembly GCF_050947335.1 of Megachile rotundata. Classification (NCBI taxonomy): domain Eukaryota; kingdom Metazoa; phylum Arthropoda; class Insecta; order Hymenoptera; family Megachilidae; genus Megachile; species Megachile rotundata. Next base: position 3,544,635 of record NC_134993.1, read on the forward strand.
AGTGACGATCACACCATCACCATCACACAATCACGACCACACAATCACGATCACACAATCACGATCACACAATCACGTTCACACAATCACAAACACACAGTCGCGATCACTCGATCACGATCACACAATCACGATCACACAGTCACGATCACACAATCACAATCACACAATCACGATCACACAATCACCATCACACAATCACGATCACACAATCACGATCACACAATCACGATCACACAATCACGATCACACAATCACAGTCACACAATCACAATCACACAATCACAGCCACAATCACGATCACACAGTCACGATCACACCATCACGATCACACGATCACGATCACACAATCACAATCACACAATCGTTATCACACAATCACGATCACACAATCACCATCCCACAATCACCATCACACAATCACCATCACACAATCACGATCACACGATCACGATCACACGATCACGATCACACAATCACTATCACACAATCACGATCACACAATCACAGTCACACAATCACAATCACACAATCACAGCCACAATCACGATCACACAGTCACGATCACACAATCACAATCTCACAATCACGATCACACAATCACCATCACACAATGACCATCACACAATCACGATCACACAATCACGATCACACTATCACGATCACACAATCACGATCACACAATCACGATCACACAATCACGATCACACAATCACGATCACACAATCACTATCACACAATCACAATCACACAATCACAATCACACAATCACAATCACACAATCACAATCACACAATCACAATCACACAGTCACACAATCACAATCACAATCAGACAATCACAAACACACAATCACGATCACACAATCACGATCACACAATCACAATCACACAATCACAATCACACAATCACAGTCACACAATCACAGTCACACAATCACAATCACACAATCACAATTACACAAACACGATCACACAATCACGATCACACAATCACGATCACACAATCACACAATCACACAATCACACAATCACAATCACACAATCACACAGTCACAATCCCACAATCACGATCACACAATCACGATCACACAGTCACGATCGCACAATCACGATCACACAATCACAGTCACACAATCACAATCACACAGTCACAATCACAATCACGATCACACAAACACGATCACACAATCACGATCACACAATCTCGACCACACAATCACGATCACACAAACACGATCACACAATCACTATCACACAATCACTATCACACAATCACGGTCACACAATTACGATCACACAATCACAATCACAATCACAATCACAATCACAATCACAATCACAATCACACAATCACACAATCACAATCCCACAATCACAATCACACAATCACAGTCACACAATCACAATCACACAATCACACAATCACACAGTCACAATCCCACAATCACGATCACACAATCACGATCGCACAGTCACGATCACACGATCACGATCACACAATCACAATCACACAATCACAATCACACAATCACGATCACACAGTCAACATCACACAATCACCATCACACAATCACGATCACACAATCACGATCACACGATCACGATCACACAATCACAATCACACAATCACAATCACACAATCACGATCACACAGTCAACATCACACAATCACCATCACACAATCACGATCACACAATCACGATCACACAATCACGATCACACAATCACAGTCACACAATCACAATCACACAATCACAGCCACAATCACGATCACACCGTCACGATCACACCATCACGATCACACGATCACGATCACACAATCACAATCACACAATCGTTATCACACAATCACGATCACACAATCACCATCCCACAATCACCATCACACGATCACCATCACACAATCACGATCACACAATCACGATCACACAATCACAATCACACAATCACAATCACACAGTCACAATCACACAATCACAATCATACAATCACAGTCACACAATCACAATCACACAATCACAATCACAATCACGATCACACTGTCACGATCACAGGATCACGATCACACGATCACGATCACACAATCACTATCACACAATCACGATCACACAATCACTATCACACAATCACAATCACACAATCACAATCACACAATCACAATCACACAATCACAATCACACAATCACAATCACACAGTCACACAATCACAATCACAATCAGACAATCACAAACACACAATCACGATCACACAATCACGATCACACAATCACAATCACACAATCACAATCACACAATCACAGTCACACAATCACAGTCACACAATCACAATCACACAATCACAATTACACAAACACGATCACACAATCACGATCACACAATCACGATCACACAATCACGATCACACAATCACGATCACACAATCACACAATCACACAATCACACAATCACAATCACACAATCACACAGTCACAATCCCACAATCACGATCACACAATCACGATCACACAGTCACGATCGCACAATCACGATCACACAATCACAGTCACACAATCACAATCACACAGTCACAATCACAATCACGATCACACAAACACGATCACACAATCACGATCACACAATCTCGACCACACAATCACGATCACACAAACACGATCACACAATCACTATCACACAATCACTATCACACAATCACGGTCACACAATTACGATCACACAATCCCAATCACAATCACAATCACAATCACAATCACAATCACAATCACAATCACAATCACAATCACAATCACAATCACAATCACAATCACAATCACAATCACAATCACACAATCACACAATCACAATCCCACAATCACAATCACACAATCACAGTCACACAATCACAATCACACAATCACACAATCACACAGTCACAATCCCACAATCACGATCACACAATCACGATCGCACAGTCACGATCACACGATCACGATCACACAATCACAATCACACAATCACAATCACACAATCACGATCACACAGTCAACATCACACAATCACCATCACACAATCACGATCACACAATCACGATCACACAATCACGATCACACAATCACAGTCACACAATCACAATCACACAATCACAGCCACAATCACGATCACACCGTCACGATCACACCATCACGATCACACGATCACGATCACACAATCACAATCACACAATCGTTATCACACAATCACGATCACACAATCACCATCCCACAATCACCATCACACGATCACCATCACACAATCACGATCACACAATCACGATCACACAATCACAATCACACAATCACAATCACACAGTCACAATCACACAATCACAATCATACAATCACAGTCACACAATCACAATCACACAATCACAATCACAATCACGATCACACTGTCACGATCACAGGATCACGATCACACGATCACGATCACACAATCACTATCACACAATCACGATCACACAATCACTATCACACAATCACGATCACACAATCACAATCACACAATCACAATATCACAATCGCAATCACACAATCACCATCACACAGTCACGATCACACAATCACCATCACACAATCACGATCACACAATCACAATCACACAATCACAATCACACAATCACAATCACACAGTCACACAATCACAATCACAATCAGACAATCACAAACACACAATCACGATCACACAATCACGATCACACAATCACAATCACACAATCACAATCACACAATCACAGTCACACAATCACAGTCACACAATCACAATCACACAATCACAATTACACAAACACGATCACACAATCACGATCACACAATCACGATCACACAATCACGATCACACAATCACACAATCACACAATCACACAATCACAATCACACAATCACACAGTCACAATCCCACAATCACGATCACACAATCACGATCACACAGTCACGATCGCACAATCACGATCACACAATCACAGTCACACAATCACAATCACACAGTCACAATCACAATCACGATCACACAAACACGATCACACAATCACGATCACACAATCTCGACCACACAATCACGATCACACAAACACGATCACACAATCACTATCACACAATCACTATCACACAATCACGGTCACACAATTACGATCACACAATCACAATCACAATCACAATCACAATCACAATCACAATCACAATCACACAATCACACAATCACAATCCCACAATCACAATCACACAATCACAGTCACACAATCACAATCACACAATCACACAATCACACAGTCACAATCCCACAATCACGATCACACAATCACGATCGCACAGTCACGATCACACGATCACGATCACACAATCACAATCACACAATCACAATCACACAATCACGATCACACAGTCAACATCACACAATCACCATCACACAATCACGATCACACAATCACGATCACACAATCACGATCACACAATCACAGTCACACAATCACAATCACACAATCACAGCCACAATCACGATCACACCGTCACGATCACACCATCACGATCACACGATCACGATCACACAATCACAATCACACAATCGTTATCACACAATCACGATCACACAATCACCATCCCACAATCACCATCACACGATCACCATCACACAATCACGATCACACAATCACAATCACACAATCACAATCACACAATCACAATCACACAGTCACACAATCACAATCACAATCAGACAATCACAAACACACAATCACGATCACACAATCACGATCACACAATCACAATCACACAATCACAATATCACAATCGCAATCACACAATCACCATCACACAGTCACGATCACACAATCACCATCACACAATCACGATCACACAATCACAATCACACAATCACGATCACACAAACACGATCACACAATCACGATCACACAATCACGATCACACAATCACGATCACACAATCACACAATCACACAATCACAATCACACAATCACACAGTCACAATCCCACAATCACGATCACACAATCACGATCACACAGTCACGATCACACAATCACGATCACACAATCACAGTCACACAATCACAATCACACAGTCACAATCACAATCACGATCACACAAACACGATCACACAATCACGATCACACAATCACCATCCCACAATCACCATCACACGATCACCATCACACAATCACGATCACACAATCACGATCACACAATCACAATCACACAATCACAATCACACAGTCACAATCACACAATCACAATCATACAATCACAGTCACACAATCACAATCACACAATCACAATCACAATCACAATCACAATCACAATCACAATCACAATCACAATCACAATCACAATAACAATCACAATCACAATCACAATCACAATCACAATCACAATCACAATCACAATCACAATCACAATCACAATCACAATCACAATCACAATCACAATCACAATCACAATCACAATCACAATCACAATCGCAATCACAATCACAATCACAATCACAATCACACAATCACAATCACACAATCACAGTCACACAATCACAATCACACAATCACAATCACACACTCGCAATCACACAATCACAATCACACAATCACAATCACGATCACACAGTCACGATCACACAATCACGATCTCACAATCACGATCACACAATCACCATCACACAATCACCATCACACAATCACGATCACACAATCACGATCACACAATCACGATCACACAATCACTATCACACAATCACAATCACACAATCACAATCACACAATCACAATCACACAATCACAATCACACAATCACAATCACACAATCACAATCACACAATCACAATCACACAGTCACACAATCACAATCACAATCAGACAATCACAAACACACAATCACGATCACACAATCACGATCACACAATCACAATCACACAATCACAATATCACAATCGCAATCACACAATCACCATCACACAGTCACGATCACACAATCACCATCACACAATCACGATCACACAATCACAATCACACAATCACGATCACACAAACACGATCACACAATCACGATCACACAATCACGATCACACAATCACGATCACACAATCACACAATCACACAATCACAATCACACAATCACACAGTCACAATCCCACAATCACGATCACACAATCACGATCACACAGTCACGATCACACAATCACGATCACACAATCACAGTCACACAATCACAATCACACAGTCACAATCACAATCACGATCACACAAACACGATCACACAATCACGATCACACAATCTCGACCACACAATCACGATCACACAAACACGATCACACAATCACTATCACACAATCACTATCACACAATCACGATCACACGATCACGATCACACAATCACAATCACACAATCACAATCACACAATCACGATCACACAGTCACCATCACACAATCACCATCACACAATCACGATCACACAATCACGATCACACAATCACAGTCACACAATCACAATCACACAATCACAGCCACAATCACGATCACACCGTCACGATCACACCATCACGATCACACAATCACAATCACACAATCACAATCACACAGTCACAATCACACAATCACAATCACACAGTCACAATCACACAATCACAATCATACAATCACAGTCACACAATCACAATCACACAATCACAATCACAATCACGATCACACTGTCACGATCACACGATCACGATCACACGATCACGATCACACAATCACTATCACACAATCACGATCACACATTCACGATCACACAATCACGATCACACAATCACGATCACACAATCACGATCACACAATCACGATCACACAATCGCTATCACACAATCACGATCACACAATCACGATCACAATATCACAATCACACAGTCACACAATCACAATAACAATCACAATCACAATCACAATCACAATCACAATCACAATCACAATCACAATCACAATCACAATCACAATCACAATCACAATCAGACAATCACAAACACACAATCACGATCACACAATCACGATCACACAATCACAATCACACAATCACAATCACACAATCACAGTCACACAATCACAGTCACACAATCACAATCACACAATCACAATTACACAAACACGATCACACAATCACGATCACACAATCACGATCACACAATCACGATCACACAATCACGATCACACAATCACACAATCACACAATCACACAATCACAATCACACAATCACACAGTCACAATCCCACAATCACGATCACACAATCACGATCACACAGTCACGATCGCACAATCACGATCACACAATCACAGTCACACAATCACAATCACACAGTCACAATCACAATCACGATCACACAAACACGATCACACAATCACGATCACACAATCTCGACCACACAATCACGATCACACAAACACGATCACACAATCACTATCACACAATCACTATCACACAATCACGGTCACACAATTACGATCACACAATCACAATCACAATCACAATCACAATCACAATCACAATCACAATCACAATCACAATCACAATCACAATCACAATCACAATCACAATCACAATCACAATCACAATCACAATCACAATCACACAATCACACAATCACAATCCCACAATCACAATCACACAATCACAGTCACACAATCACAATCACACAATCACACAATCACACAGTCACAATCCCACAATCACGATCACACAATCACGATCGCACAGTCACGATCACACGATCACGATCACACAATCACAATCACACAATCACAATCACACAATCACGATCACACAGTCAACATCACACAATCACCATCACACAATCACGATCACACAATCACGATCACACAATCACGATCACACAATCACAGTCACACAATCACAATCACACAATCACAGCCACAATCACGATCACACCGTCACGATCACACCATCACGATCACACGATCACGATCACACAATCACAATCACACAATCGTTATCACACAATCACGATCACACAATCACCATCCCACAATCACCATCACACGATCACCATCACACAATCACGATCACACAATCACGATCACACAATCACAATCACACAATCACAATCACACAGTCACAATCACACAATCACAATCATACAATCACAGTCACACAATCACAATCACACAATCACAATCACAATCACGATCACACTGTCACGATCACAGGATCACGATCACACGATCACGATCACACAATCACTATCACACAATCACGATCACACAATCACTATCACACAATCACGATCACACAATCACAATCACACAATCACAATATCACAATCGCAATCACACAATCACCATCACACAGTCACGATCACACAATCACCATCACACAATCACGATCACACAATCACAATCACACAATCACAATCACACAATCACAATCACACAGTCACACAATCACAATCACAATCAGACAATCACAAACACACAATCACGATCACACAATCACGATCACACAATCACAATCACACAATCACAATCACACAATCACAGTCACACAATCACAGTCACACAATCACAATCACACAATCACAATTACACAAACACGATCACACAATCACGATCACACAATCACGATCACACAATCACGATCACACAATCACACAATCACACAATCACACAATCACAATCACACAATCACACAGTCACAATCCCACAATCACGATCACACAATCACGATCACACAGTCACGATCGCACAATCACGATCACACAATCACAGTCACACAATCACAATCACACAGTCACAATCACAATCACGATCACACAAACACGATCACACAATCACGATCACACAATCTCGACCACACAATCACGATCACACAAACACGATCACACAATCACTATCACACAATCACTATCACACAATCACGGTCACACAATTACGATCACACAATCACAATCACAATCACAATCACAATCACAATCACAATCACAATCACACAATCACACAATCACAATCCCACAATCACAATCACACAATCACAGTCACACAATCACAATCACACAATCACACAATCACACAGTCACAATCCCACAATCACGATCACACAATCACGATCGCACAGTCACGATCACACGATCACGATCACACAATCACAATCACACAATCACAATCACACAATCACGATCACACAGTCAACATCACACAATCACCATCACACAATCACGATCACACAATCACGATCACACAATCACGATCACACAATCACAGTCACACAATCACAATCACACAATCACAGCCACAATCACGATCACACCGTCACGATCACACCATCACGATCACACGATCACGATCACACAATCACAATCACACAATCGTTATCACACAATCACGATCACACAATCACCATCCCACAATCACCATCACACGATCACCATCACACAATCACGATCACACAATCACGATCACACAATCACAATCACACAATCACAATCACACAGTCACAATCACACAATCACAATCATACAATCACAGTCACACAATCACAATCACACAATCACAATCACAATCACAATCACAATCACAATCACAATCACAATCACAATCACAATAACAATCACAATCACAATCACAATCACAATCACAATCACAATCACAATCACAATCACAATCACAATCACAATCACAATCACAATCACAATCACAATCACAATCACAATCACAATCACAATCACAATCGCAATCACAATCACAATCACAATCACAATCACACAATCACAATCACACAATCACAGTCACACAATCACAATCACACAATCACAATCACACACTCGCAATCACACAATCACAATCACACAATCACAATCACGATCACACAGTCACGATCACACAATCACGATCTCACAATCACGATCACACAATCACCATCACACAATCACCATCACACAATCACGATCACACAATCACGATCACACAATCACTATCACACAATCACAATCACACAATCACAATCACACAATCACAATCACACAATCACAATCACACAATCACAATCACACAATCACAATCACACAATCACAATCACACAGTCACACAATCACAATCACAATCAGACAATCACAAACACACAATCACGATCACACAATCACGATCACACAATCACAATCACACAATCACAATATCACAATCGCAATCACACAATCACCATCACACAGTCACGATCACACAATCACCATCACACAATCACGATCACACAATCACAATCACACAATCACGATCACACAAACACGATCACACAATCACGATCACACAATCACGATCACACAATCACGATCACACAATCACACAATCACACAATCACAATCACACAATCACACAGTCACAATCCCACAATCACGATCACACAATCACGATCACACAGTCACGATCACACAATCACGATCACACAATCACAGTCACACAATCACAATCACACAGTCACAATCACAATCACGATCACACAAACACGATCACACAATCACGATCACACAATCACCATCCCACAATCACCATCACACGATCACCATCACACAATCACGATCACACAATCACGATCACACAATCACAATCACACAATCACAATCACACAGTCACAATCACACAATCACAATCATACAATCACAGTCACACAATCACAATCACACAATCACAATCACAATCACAATCACAATCACAATCACAATCACAATCACAATCACAATAACAATCACAATCACAATCACAATCACAATCACAATCACAATCACAATCACAATCACAATCACAATCACAATCACAATCACAATCACAATCACAATCACAATCACAATCACAATCACAATCACAATCGCAATCACAATCACAATCACAATCACAATCACACAATCACAATCACACAATCACAGTCACACAATCACAATCACACAATCACAATCACACACTCGCAATCACACAATCACAATCACACAATCACAATCACGATCACACAGTCACGATCACACAATCACGATCTCACAATCACGATCACACAATCACCATCACACAATCACCATCACACAATCACGATCACACAATCACGATCACACAATCACGATCACACAATCACTATCACACAATCACAATCACACAATCACAATCACACAATCACAATCACACAATCACAATCACACAATCACAATCACACAATCACAATCACACAATCACAATCACACAGTCACACAATCACAATCACAATCAGACAATCACAAACACACAATCACGATCACACAATCACGATCACACAATCACAATCACACAATCACAATATCACAATCGCAATCACACAATCACCATCACACAGTCACGATCACACAATCACCATCACACAATCACGATCACACAATCACAATCACACAATCACGATCACACAAACACGATCACACAATCACGATCACACAATCACGATCACACAATCACGATCACACAATCACACAATCACACAATCACAATCACACAATCACACAGTCACAATCCCACAATCACGATCACACAATCACGATCACACAGTCACGATCACACAATCACGATCACACAATCACAGTCACACAATCACAATCACACAGTCACAATCACAATCACGATCACACAAACACGATCACACAATCACGATCACACAATCTCGACCACACAATCACGATCACACAAACACGATCACACAATCACTATCACACAATCACTATCACACAATCACGATCACACGATCACGATCACACAATCACAATCACACAATCACAATCACACAATCACGATCACACAGTCACCATCACACAATCACCATCACACAATCACGATCACACAATCACGATCACACAATCACAGTCACACAATCACAATCACACAATCACAGCCACAATCACGATCACACCGTCACGATCACACCATCACGATCACACAATCACAATCACACAATCACAATCACACAGTCACAATCACACAATCACAATCACACAGTCACAATCACACAATCACAATCATACAATCACAGTCACACAATCACAATCACACAATCACAATCACAATCACGATCACACTGTCACGATCACACGATCACGATCACACGATCACGATCACACAATCACTATCACACAATCACGATCACACATTCACGATCACACAATCACGATCACACAATCACGATCACACAATCACGATCACACAATCACGATCACACAATCGCTATCACACAATCACGATCACACAATCACGATCACAATATCACAATCACACAGTCACACAATCACAATAACAATCACAATCACAATCACAATCACAATCACAATCACAATCACAATCACAATCACAATCACAATCACAATCACAATCACAATCACAATCACAATCACAATCACAATCACAATCACAATCACAATCACAATCACAATCACAATCACAATCACAATCACAATCACAATCACAATCACAATCACAATCACAATCACAATCACAATCACAATCACAATCACAATCACAATCACAATCACAATCACAATCACAATCACAATCACAATCACAATCGCAATCGCAATCACAATCACAATCACAATCACAATCACACAATCACAATCACACAATCACAGTCACACAATCACAATCACACAATCACAATCACACAATCGCAATCACACAATCACAATCACACAATCACAATCACGATCACACAGTCACGATCACACAATCACAATCTCACAATCACGATCACACAATCACCATCACACAATCACCATCACACAATCACGATCACACAATCACGATCACACAATCACGATCACACAATCACTATCACACAATCACAATCACACAATCACAATCACACATTCACAATCACACAGTCACACAATCACAATCACAATCAGACAATCACAAACACACAATCACGATCACACAATCACAATCACACAATCACAATCACACAATCACAATCACACAATCACAATCGCACAATCACAATCACACAATCACAATCACACAATCACAATCACACAATCACAATCACACAATCACAATCACACAATCACAATCACACAATCACAATCACACAATCACAATCACACAATCACAATCACACAATCACAATCACACAATCACAATCACACAATCACAATCACGATCTCGATCACACAATCACAATCACACAATCACACAATCACAATCCCACAATCACAATCACACAATCACAGTCACACAATCACAATCACACAATCACAATCACACAATCACAATCACACAATCACAGTCACACAATCACAGTCACACAATCACAATCACACAATCACAATTACACAAACACGATCACACAATCGCGATCACACAATCACTATCACACAATCACACAATCACACAGTCACAATCCCACAATCACGATCACACAATCACGATCGCACAGTCACGATCACACGATCACGATCACACAATCACGATCACACAATCACAAACACACAGTCGCGATCACACGATCACGATCACACAATCACGATCACACAGTCACGATCATACAATCACAATCACACTATCACGATCACACAATCACATTAACACAATCACGATCACACAATCACGATCACACAATCACAATCACACAATCACAATCACACAATCACAATCACACAGTCACACAATCACAATCACAATCAGACAATCACAAACACACAATCACGATCACACAATTACGATCACACAATCACAATCACGCAGTCACACTATCACAATCACAATCACAATCACAATCACAATCACAATCACAATCACAATCACAATCACAATCACAATCACAATCACAATCACAATCACAATCACAATCACAATCACAATCACAATCACAATCACAATCACAATCACAATCACAATCACAATCACAATCACAATCACACAATCACACAATCACAATCCCACAATCACAATCACACAATCACAGTCACACAATCACAATCACAATCACACAATCACACAATCACACAGTCACAATCCCACAATCACGATCACACAATCACGATCGCACAGTCACGATCACACGATCACGATCACACAATCACAATCACACAATCACAATCACACAATCACGATCACACAGTCACCATCACACAATCACCATCACACAATCACGATCACACAATCACGATCACACAATCACAGTCACACAATCACAATCACACAATCACAGCCACAATCACGATCACACCGTCACGATCACACCATCACGATCACACAATCACAATCACACAATCACAATCACACAGTCACAATCACACAATCACAATCACACAGTCACAATCACACAATCACAATCATACAATCACAGTCACACAATCACAATCACACAATCACAATCACAATCACGATCACACTGTCACGATCACACGATCACGATCACACGATCACGATCACACAATCACTATCACACAATCACGATCACACAATCACGATCACACAATCACGATCACACAATCACGATCACACAATCACGATCACACAATCACGATCACACAATCGCTATCACACAATCACGATCACACAATCACGATCACAATATCACAATCACACAGTCACACAATCACAATAACAATCACAATCACAATCACAATCACAATCACAATCACAATCACAATCACAATCACAATCACAATCACAATCACAATCACAATCACAATCACAATCACAATCACAATCACAATCACAATCACAATCACAATCACAATCACAATCACAATCACAATCACAATCACAATCACAATCACAATCACAATCACAATCACAATCACAATCGCAATCACAATCACAATCACAATCACAATCACACAATCACAATCACACAATCACAGTCACACAATCACAATCACACAATCGCAATCACACAATCGCAATCACACAATCACAATCACACAATCACAATCACGATCACACAGTCACGATCACACAATCACAATCTCACAATCACGATCACACAATCACCATCACTCAATCACCATCACACAATCACGATCACACAATCACGATCACACAATCACGATCACACAATCACTATCACACAATCACAATCACACAATCACAATCACACATTCACAATCACACAGTCACACAATCACAATCACAATCAGACAATCACAAACACACAATCACGATCACACAATCACAATCACACAATCACAATCACACAATCACAATCACACAATCACAATCACACAATCACAATCACACAATCACAATCACACAATCACAATCACACAATCACAATCACACAATCACAATCACACAATCACAATCACACAATCACAATCACACAATCACAATCACACAATCACAATCACACAATCACAATCACACAATCACAATCACACAATCACAATCACACAATCACAATCACACAATCACAGTCACAATCCCACAATCACGATCACACAATCACGATCGCACAGTCACGATCACACGATCACGATCACACAATCACGATCACACATTCACGATCACACAATCACAATCACACAATCACAATCACACAATCACAATCACACAATCACGATCACACAGTCACCATCACACAATCACCATCACACAATCACGATCACACAATCACGATCACACAATCACAGTCACACAATCACAATCACACAATCACAGCCACAATCACGATCACACCGTCACGATCACACCATCACGATCACACAATCACAATCACACAATCACAATCACACAGTCACAATCACACAATCACAATCACACAGTCACAATCACACAATCACAATCATACAATCACAGTCACACAATCACAATCACACAATCACAATCACAATCACGATCACACTGTCACGATCACACGATCACGATCACACGATCACGATCACACAATCACTATCACACAATCACGATCACACATTCACGATCACACAATCACGATCACACAATCACGATCACACAATCACGATCACACAATCACGATCACACAATCGCTATCACACAATCACGATCACACAATCACGATCACAATATCACAATCACACAGTCACACAATCACAATAACAATCACAATCACAATCACAATCACAATCACAATCACAATCACAATCACAATCACAATCACAATCACAATCACAATCACAATCACAATCACAATCACAATCACAATCACAATCACAATCACAATCACAATCACAATCGCAATCACAATCACAATCACAATCACAATCACAATCACAATCACAATCACAATCACAATCACAATCACAATCACAATCACAATCACAATCACAATCACAATCACAATCACAATCACAATCACAATCGCAATCACAATCACAATCACAATCACAATCACACAATCACAATCACACAATCACAGTCACACAATCACAATCACACAATCACAATCACACAATCGCAATCACACAATCACAATCACACAATCACAATCACGATCACACAGTCACGATCACACAATCACAATCTCACAATCACGATCACACAATCACCATCACACAATCACCATCACACAATCACGATCACACAATCACGATCACACAATCACGATCACACAATCACTATCACACAATCACAATCACACAATCACAATCACACATTCACAATCACACAGTCACACAATCACAATCACAATCAGGCAATCACAAACACACAATCACGATCACACAATCACAATCACACAATCACAATCACACAATCACAATCACACAATCACAATCGCACAATCACAATCACACAATCACAATCACACAATCACAATCACACAATCACAATCACACAATCACAATCACACAATCACAATCACACAATCACAATCACACAATCACAATCACACAATCACAATCACACAATCACAATCACACAATCACAATCACGATCTCGATCACACAATCACAATCACACAATCACACAATCACAATCCCACAATCACAATCACACAATCACAGTCACACAATCACAATCACACAATCACAATCACACAATCACAATCACACAATCACAGTCACACAATCACAGTCACACAATCACAATCACACAATCACAATTACACAAACACGATCACACAATCGCGATCACACAATCACTATCACACAATCACACAATCACACAGTCACAATCCCACAATCACGATCACACAATCACGATCGCACAGTCACGATCACACGATCACGATCACACAATCACGATCACACAATCACAAACACACAGTCGCGATCACACGATCACGATCACACAATCACGATCACACAGTCACGATCATACAATCACAATCACACTATCACGATCACACAATCACATTAACACAATCACGATCACACAATCACGATCACACAATCACAATCACACAATCACAATCACACAATCACAATCACACAGTCACACAATCACAATCACAATCAGACAATCACAAACACACAATCACGATCACACAATTACGATCACACAATCACAATCACGCAGTCACACTATCACAATCACAATCACAATCACAATCACAATCACAATCACAATCACAATCACAATCACAATCACAATCACAATCACAATCACAATCACAATCACAATCACAATCACAATCACAATCACAATCACAATCACTATCACAATCACAATCACAATCACAATCACAATCACAATCACACAATCACACAATCACAATCCCACAATCACAATCACACAATCACACAATCACAGTCACACAATCACAATCACAATCACACAATCACACAATCACACAGTCACAATCCCACAATCACGATCACACAATCACGATCGCACAGTCACGATCACACGATCACGATCACACAATCACAATCACACAATCACAATCACACAATCACGATCACACAGTCACCATCACACAATCACCATCACACAATCACGATCACACAATCACGATCACACAATCACAGTCACACAATCACAATCACACAATCACAGCCACAATCACGATCACACCGTCACGATCACACCATCACGATCACACAATCACAATCACACAATCACAATCACACAGTCACAATCACACAATCACAATCACACAGTCACAATCACACAATCACAATCATACAATCACAGTCACACAATCACAATCACACAATCACAATCACAATCACGATCACACTGTCACGATCACACGATCACGATCACACGATCACGATCACACAATCACTATCACACAATCACGATCACACAATCACGATCACACAATCACGATCACACAATCACGATCACACAATCACGATCACACAATCACGATCACACAATCGCTATCACACAATCACAATCACACAATCACGATCACAATATCACAATCACACAGTCACACAATCACAATAACAATCACAATCACAATCACAATCACAATCACAATCACAATCACAATCACAATCACAATCACAATCACAATCACAATCACAATCACAATCACAATCACAATCACAATCACAATCACAATCACAATCACAATCACAATCACAATCACAATCACAATCACAATCACAATCACAATCACAATCACAATCACAATCACAATCACAATCACAATCACAATCACAATCACAATCGCAATCACAATCACAATCACAATCACAATCACACAATCACAGTCACACAATCACAATCACACAATCACAATCACACAATCGCAATCACACAATCACAATCACAAAATCACAATCACGATCACACAGTCACGATCACACAATCACAATCTCACAATCACGATCACACAATCACCATCACACAATCACCATCACACAATCACGATCACACAATCACGATCACACAATCACGATCACACAATCACTATCACACAATCACAATCACACAATCACAATCACACATTCACAATCACACAGTCACACAATCACAATCACAATCAGACAATCACAAACACACAATCACGATCACACAATCACAATCACACAATCACAATCACACAATCACAATCACACAATCACAATCACACAATCACAATCACACAATCACAATCACACAATCACAATCACACAATCACAATCACACAATCACAATCACACAATCACAGTCACACAATCACAATCACACAATCACAATCACACAATCACAATCACACAATCACAATCACACAATCACAATCACACAATCACAATCACACAATCACAATCACACAATCACAAGCACACAATCACAATCACGATCTCGATCACACAATCACAATCACACAATCACACAATCACAATCCCACAATCACAATCACACAATCACAGTCACACAATCACAATCACACAATCACAATCACACAATCACAATCACACAATCACAGTCACACAATCACAGTCACACAATCACAATCACACAATCACAATTACACAAACACGATCACACAATCACGATCACACAATCACTATCACACAATCACACAATCACACAGTCACAATCCCACAATCACGATCACACAATCACGATCGCACAGTCACGATCACACGATCACGATCACACAATCACGACCACACAATCACGATCACACAATCACGATCACAATATCACAATCACACAATCACGATCACACAATCACGATCACACAATCACAATCACACAATCACACAATCACACAATCACAATCCCACAATCACAATCACACAATCACAGTCACACAATCACAATCACACAATCACACAGTCACAATCCCACAATCACGATCACACAATCACGATCGCACAGTCGCGATCACACGATCACGATCACACGATCACGATCACACAATCACAATCACACAATCAAGGTCACACAATGACGATCACACCATCACCATCACACAATCACGACCACACAATCACGATCACACAATCACGTTCACACAATCACAAACACACAGTCGCGATCACTCGATCACGATCACACAATCACAATCACAATCACGATCACACTGTCACGATCACACGATCACGATCACACGATCACGATCACACAATCACTATCACACAATCACGATCACACATTCACGATCACACAATCACGATCACACAATCACGATCACACAATCACGATCACACAATCACGATCACACAATCGCTATCACACAATCACGATCACACAATCACGATCACAATATCACAATCACACAATCACAATAACAATCACAATCACAATCACAATCACAATCACAATCACAATCACAATCACAATCACAATCACAATCACAATCACAATCACAATCACAATCACAATCACAATCACAATCACAATCACAATCACAATCACAATCACAATCACAATCACAATCACAATCACAATCACAATCACAATCACAATCACAATCACAATCACAATCACAATCACAATCACAATCGCAATCACAATCACAATCACAATCACAATCACACAATCACAATCACACAATCACAATCACACAATCACAGTCACACAATCACAATCACACAATCACAATCACACAATCGCAATCACACAATCACAATCACACAATCACAATCACGATCACACAATCACGATCACACAGTCACGATCACACAATCACAATCTCACAATCACGATCACACAATCACCATCACACAATCACCATCACACAATCACGATCACACAATCACAGTCACACAATCACAGTCACACAATCACAATCACACAATCACAATTACACAAACACGATCACACAATCACTATCACACAATCACACAATCACACAGTCACAATCCCACAATCACGATCACACAATCACGATCGCACAGTCACGATCACACGATCACGATCACACAATCACGATCACACATTCACGATCACACAATCACAATCACACAATCACAATCACACAATCACAATCACACAATCACAATCACGATCACACAGTCACGATCACACAATCACAATCTCACAATCACGATCACACAATCACCATCACACAATCACCATCACACAATCACGATCACACAATCACGATCACACTATCACGATCACACAATCACGATCACACAATCACGATCACACAATCACGATCACACAATCACGATCACACAATCACTATCACACAATCACAATCACACAATCACAAACACACAGTTGCGATCACACAATCACGATCACACAGTCACGATCACACAATCACGATCACACAATCACGTTCACACAATTACAAACACACAGTCGCGATCACACTATCACGATCACACAATCACAGTCACACAATCACAATCACACAATCACAATCACAATCACGATCACACAGTCACGAACACACAATCACGATCACACGATCACGATCACACAATCACAATCACCCAATGAAGGTCACACAATGACGATCACACCATCACCATCACACAATCACGACCACACAATCACGATCACACAATCACGATCACAATATCACAATCACACAATCACGATCACACAATCACGATCACACAATCACAATCACACAATCACACAATCACACAATCACAATCCCACAATCACAATCACACAATCACAGTCACACAATCACAATCACACAATCACACAGTCACAATCCCACAATCACGATCACACAATCACGATCGCACAGTCGCGATCACACGATCACGATCACACGATCACGATCACACAATCACAATCACACAATCAAGGTCACACAATGACGATCACACCATCACCATCACACAATCACGACCACACAATCACGATCACACAATCACGTTCACACAATCACAAACACACAGTCGCGATCACTCGATCACGATCACACAATCACAATCACAATCACGATCACACTGTCACGATCACACGATCACGATCACACGATCACGATCACACAATCACTATCACACAATCACGATCACACATTCACGATCACACAATCACGATCACACAATCACGATCACACAATCACGATCACACAATCACGATCACACAATCGCTATCACACAATCACGATCACACAATCACGATCACAATATCACAATCACACAATCACAATAACAATCACAATCACAATCACAATCACAATCACAATCACAATCACAATCACAATCACAATCACAATCACAATCACAATCACAATCACAATCACAATCACAATCACAATCACAATCACAATCACAATCACAATCACAATCACAATCACAATCACAATCACAATCACAATCACAATCACAATCACAATCACAATCACAATCACAATCACAATCACAATCACAATCACAATCACAATCACAATCACAATCACAATCACAATCACAATCACAATCACAATCACAATCGCAATCACAATCACAATCACAATCACAATCACACAATCACAATCACACAATCACAGTCACACAATCACAATCACACAATCACAATCACACAATCGCAATCACACAATCACAATCACACAATCACAATCACGATCACACAGTCACGATCACACAATCACAATCTCACAATCACGATCACACAATCACCATCACACAATCACCATCACACAATCACGATCACACAATCACGATCACACAATCACGATCACACAATCACTATCACACAATCACAATCACACAATCACAATCACACATTCACAATCACACAGTCACACAATCACAATCACAATCAGACAATCACAAACACACAATCACGATCACACAATCACAATCACACAATCACAATCACACAATCACAATCGCACAATCACAATCGCACAATCACAATCACACAATCACAATCACACAATCACAATCACACAATCACAATCACACAATCACAATCACACAATCACAATCACACAATCACAATCACACAATCACAATCACACAATCACAATCACACAATCACAATCACACAATCACAATCACACAATCACAATCACAATCACAATCACAAGCGCAATCACAATCACAATCACAATCACAATCACAATCACAATCACAATCACAATCACAATCACAATCACAATCACAATCACAATCACAATCACACAATCACACAATCACAATCCCACAATCACAATCACACAATCACAGTCACACAATCACAATCACAATCACACAATCACACAATCACACAGTCACAATCCCACAATCACGATCACACAATCACGATCGCACAGTCACGATCACACGATCACGATCACACAATCACAATCACACAATCACAATCACACAATCACGATCACACAGTCACCATCACACAATCACCATCACACAATCACGATCACACAATCACGATCACACAATCACAGTCACACAATCACAGTCACACAATCACAATCACACAATCACAGCCACAATCACGATCACACCGTCACGATCACACCATCACGATCACACAATCACAATCACACAATCACAATCACACAGTCACAATCACACAATCACAATCACACAGTCACAATCACACAATCACAATCATACAATCACAGTCACACAATCACAATCACACAATCACAATCACAATCACGATCACACTGTCACGATCACACGATCACGATCACACGATCACGATCACACAATCACTATCACACAATCACGATCACACAATCACGATCACACAATCACGATCACACAATCACGATCACACAATCACGATCACACAATCACGATCACACAATCGCTATCACACAATCACGATCACACAATCACGATCACAATATCACAATCACACAGTCACACAATCACAATAACAATCACAATCACAATCACAATCACAATCACAATCACAATCACAATCACAATCACAATCACAATCACAATCACAATCACAATCACAATCACAATCACAATCACAATCACAATCACAATCACAATCACAATCACAATCACAATCACAATCACAATCACAATCACAATCACAATCACAATCACAATCACAATCACAATCACAATCACAATCACAATCACAATCACAATCACAATCACAATCGCAATCACAATCACAATCACAATCACAATCACACAATCACAATCACACAATCACAGTCACACAATCACAATCACACAATCACAATCACACAATCGCAATCACACAATCACAATCACACAATCACAATCACACAGTCACAATCACGATCACACAGTCACGATCACACAATCACAATCTCACAATCACGATCACACAATCACCATCACACAATCACCATCACACAATCACGATCACACAATCACGATCACACAATCACGATCACACAATCACTATCACACAATCACAATCACACAATCACAATCACACATTCACAATCACACAGTCACACAATCACAATCACAATCAGACAATCACAAACACACAATCACGATCACACAATCACAATCACACAATCACAATCACACAATCACAATCACACAATCACAATCACGATCTCGATCACACAATCACAATCACACAATCACACAATCACAATCCCACAATCACAATCACACAATCACAGTCACACAATCACAATCACACAATCACAATCACACAATCACAATCACACAATCACAGTCACACAATCACAGTCACACAATCACAATCACACAATCACAATCACACAATCACAATCACACAATCACAGTCACACAATCACAGTCACACAATCACAATCACACAATCACAATTACACAAACACGATCACACAATCACGATCACACAATCACTATCACACAATCACACAATCACACAGTCACAATCCCACAATCACGATCACACAATCACGATCGCACAGTCACGATCACACGATCACGATCACACAATCACGATCACACATTCACGATCACACAATCACAATCACACAATCACAATCACACAATCACAATCACACAATCACAATCACGATCACACAGTCACGATCACACAATCACAATCTCACAATCACGATCACACAATCACCATCACACAATCACCATCACACAATCACGATCACACAATCACGATCACACTATCACGATCACACAATCACGATCACACAATCACGATCACACAATCACGATCACACAATCACGATCACACAATCACTATCACACAATCACAATCACACAATCACAATCACACAATCACAATCACACAGTCACACAATCACAATCACAATCAGACAATCACAAACACACAATCACGATCACACAATCACGATCACACAATCACACAATCACACAATCACACAGTCACAATCCCACAATCACGATCACACAATCACGATCACACAGTCACGATCACACAATCACGATCACACAATCACAGTCACACAATCACAATCACACAGTCACAATCACAATCACGATCACACAAACACGATCACACAATCACGATCACACAATCTCGACCACACAATCACGATCACACAAACACGATCACACAATCACTATCACACAATCACTATCACACAATCACGATCACACAATTACGATCACACAATCACAATCACGCAGTCTCACTATCACAATCACAATCACAATCACAATCACAATCACAATCACAATCACAATCACACAATCACACAATCACAATCCCACAATCACAATCACACAATCACAGTCACACAATCACAATCACACAATCACACAGTCACAATCCCACAATCACGATCACACAATCACGATCGAACAGTCACGATCACACGATCACGATCACACAATCACAATCACACAATCACAATCACACAATCACAATCACACAATCACGATCACACAATCACGATCACACAATCACCATCACACAATCACCATCACACAATCACGATCACACAATCACGATCACACAATCACGATCAGACTATCACGATCACACAATCACAGTCACACAATCACAATCACACAATCACAATCACAATCACGATCACGCAGTCACGACCACACGATCACGATCACACGATCATGATCACACAATCACAATCACACAATCACGATCACACAATCACGATCACACAATCACGATCACACAATCACGATCACACAACCACGATCCCACAATAGCTATCACACAATCGCTATCACACAATCACGATCACACAATCACGATCACACAATCACGATCACAATATCACAATCACACAGTCACACAATCACAATCACAATCACAATCACAATCACAATCACAATCACAATCACAATCACAATCACGATCACAGAATCACAATCACACAGTCACACAATCACAATCACAATCACAATCGCAATCACAATCACAATCACGATCACAGAATCACAATCACACAGTCACACAATCACAATCACAATCACAATCACAATCACAATCACAATCACAATCACACAATCGCACAATCACACAATCACAATCCCACAATCACGATCACACAATCACCATCACACAATCACCATCACACAATCACGATCACACAATCAAGGTCACACAATGACGATCACACAATCACCATCACACAATCATGATCACACAATCACAATCACACAATCACGATCACACAATCACGATCACACAATCACAATCACACAATCACAAACACACAGTTGCGATCACACAATCACGATCACACAGTCACGATCACACAATCACGATCACACAATCACGTTCACACAATTACAAACACACAGTCGCGATCACACAATCACAATCACACAATCACAATCACACAATCACGATCACACAATCACCATCACACAATCACCATCACACAATCACGATCACACAATCAAGGTCACACAATGACGATCACACCATCACCATCACACAATCACGACCACACAATCACGATCACACAATCACGATCACACAATCACGTCCACACAATCACAAACACACAGTCGCGATCACTCGATCACGATCACACGATCACGATCACACAATCACAATCACACAATCAAGGTCACACAATGACGATCACACAATCCCAATCACAATCACGATCACACAGTCATGATCACACCATCACGATCACACGATCACGATCACACAATCACAATCACACAATCGTTATCACACAATCACGATCACACAATCACGATCACAATATCACAATCACACAGTCACACAATCACAATCACAATCACAATCACAATCACAATCACAATCACAATCACAATCACAATCACAATCACGATCACAGAATCACAATCACACAGTCACACAATCGCAATCACAATCACAATCGCAATCACAATCACAATCACGAACACAGAATCACAATCACACAGTCACACAATCACAATCACAATCACAATCACAATCACAATCACAATCACAATCACAATCACAATCACAATCACAATCACACAATCACACAATCACACAATCACAATCCCACAATCACAATCACACAATCACAGTCACACAATCACAATCACACAATCACACAGTCACAATCCCACAATCACGATCACACAATCACGATCGCACAGTCACGATCACACGATCACGGTCACACAATCACAATCACACAATCACAATCACACAATCACAATCACACAATCACGATCACACAATCACCATCACACAATCACCATCACACAATCACGATCACACAATCAAGGTCACACAATGACGATCACACAATCACCATCACACAATCACGATCACACAATCACAATCACACAATCACGATCACACAATCACGATCACACAATCACAATCACACAATCACACAATCACACAATCACAATCCCACAATCACAATCACACAATCACAGTCACACAATCACAATCACACAATCACACAGTCACAATCCCACAATCACGATCACACAATCACGATCGCACAGTCGCGATCACACGATCACGATCACACGATCACGATCACACAATCACAATCACACAATCAAGGTCACACAATGACGATCACACCATCACCATCACACAATCACGACCACACAATCACGATCACACAATCACGTTCACACAATCACAAACACACAGTCGCGATCACTCGATCACGATCACACAATCACGATCACACAGTCACGATCACACAATCACGATCACACAATCACGTTCACACAATTACAAACACACAGTCGCGATCACACTATCACGATCACACAATCACAGTCACACAATCACAATCACACAATCACAATCACAATCACGATCACACAGTCACGAACACACAATCACGATCACACGATCACGATCACACAATCACAATCACACAATCAAGGTCACACAATGACGATCACACCATCACCATCACACAATCACGACCACACAATCACGATCACACAATCACGATCACACAATCACGTTCACACAATCACAAACACACAGTCGCGATCACTCGATCACGATCACACGATCACGATCACACAATCACAATCACACAATCAAGGTCACACAATGACGATCACACAATCCCAATCACAATCACGATCACACAGTCATGATCACACCATCACGATCACACGATCACGATCACACAATCACAATCACACAATCGTTATCACACAATCACGATCACACAATCACCATCCCACAATCACCATCACACAATCACCATCACACAATCACGATCACAAAATCACGATCACACAATCACGATGACACAATCACAATCACGCAATCACAATCGCACAATCGCAATCACACAATCGCAATCATACAATCACAATCACACAATCACAATCTCACAATCACAATCACACAATCACAATCACACAATCACAATCACACAATCACAATCACACAATCACAATTACACAATCACAATCCCACAATCACAATCCCTCAATCACAATCCCACAATCACAATCCCACAATCACAATCCCACAATCACAATCCCACAATCACAATCCCACAATCACACAATCACACAGTCACAATCCCACAATCACGATCACACAATCACGATCACACTATCACGATCACACAATCACGATCACACAATCACAATCACACAATCACAATATCACAATCGCAATCTCACAATCACAATAACACAATCAGACAATCACACAATCACACAATCACACAATCACACAATCACACAATCACGATCACACTATCACGATCACACGATCACGATCACACGATCACGATCACACAATCACGATCACACAATCACGATCACACAATCGCTATCACACAATCGCTATCACACAATCACAATCACACAATCACACAGTCACAATCCCACAATCACGATCACACAATCACGATCGCACAGTCACGATCACACGATCACGATCACACAATCACTATCACACAATCACACAATCACGCAATCACAATCACACAATCACACAGTCACAATCCCACAATCACGATCACACAATCCCAATCACAATCACGATCACACAGTCATGATCACACCATCACGATCACACGATCACGATCACACAATCACAATCACACAATCGTTATCACACAATCACGATCACACAATCACGATCACAATATCACAATCACACAGTCACACAATCACAATCACAATCACAATCACAATCACAATCACAATCACAATCACAATCACGATCACAGAATCACAATCACACAGTCACACAATCGCAATCACAATCACAATCGCAATCACAATCACAATCACGATCACAGAATCACAATCACACAGTCACACAATCACAATCACAATCACAATCACAATCACAATCACAATCACGATCACAAAATCACAATCACACAGTCACACAATCGCAATCACAATCACAATCGCAATCACAATCACAATCACGATCACAGAATCACAATCACACAGTCACACAATCACACAGTCACACAATCACAATCACAATCACAATCACAATCACAATCACAATCACAATCACAATCACAATCACAATCACAATCACAATCACAATCACAATCACAATCACACAATCACATTACACAATCACGATCACACAATCACGATCACACAATCACGATCACACAATCACGATCACACAATCACGATCACACAATCACGATCACACAATCACGATCACACAATTACGATCACACAATCACGATCACACAATCACGATCAAACAATCACGATCACACAATCACGATCACACAAACACGATCACACAATCACGATCACGCAATCACAGTCACACAATCACAATCACACACTCCCAATCACACAATCACGATCACACAATCACGATCACACAATCACGATCACACAATCACGATCACACAATCACGATCACACAATCACGATCACACAATCACGATCACACAAACACCATCACACAATCACGATCACACAATCAAGGTCACACAATGACGATCACACAATCACCATCACACAATCACGATCACACAATCACAATCACACAATCACGATCACACAATCACGATCACACAATCACAATCACACAATCACAAACACACAGTCGCGATCACACAATCACGATCACACAGTCACGATCACACAATCACGATCACACAATCACGTTCACACAATTACAAACACACAGTCGCGATCACACTATCACGATCACACAATCACAGTCACACAATCACAATCACACAATCACAATCACAATCACGATCACACAGTCACGAACACACAATCACGATCACACGATCACGATCACACAATCACAATCACACAATCAAGGTCACACAATGACGATCACACCATCACCATCACACAATCACGACCACACAATCACGATCACACAATCACGATCACACAATCACTTCCACACAATCACAAACACACATTCGCGATCACTCGATCACGATCACACGATCACGATCACACAATCACAATCACACAATCAAGGTCACACAATGACGATCACACAATCCCAATCACAATCACGATCACACTGTCATGATCACACCATCACGATCACACGATCACGATCACACAATCACAATCACACAATCGTTATCACACAATCACGATCACACAATCACGATCACAATATCACAATCACACAGTCACACAAGCACAATCACAATCACAATCACAATCACAATCACAATCACAATCACGATCACAGAATCACAATCACACAGTCACACAATCGCAATCACAATCACAATCGCAATCACAATCACAATCACGATCACAGAATCACAATCACACAGTCTCACAATCACAATCACAATCACAATCACAATCACAATCACAATCACAATCACAATCACAATCACAATCACGATCACAGAATCACAATCACACAGTCACACAATCGCAATCACAATCACAATCACGATCACAGAATCACAATCACACAGTCACACAATCACAATCACAATCACAATCACAATCACAATCACAATCACAATCACAATCACAATCACAATCACAATCACAATCACACAATCACACAATCACACAATCACATTCCCACAATCACAATCACACAATCACAGTCACACAATCACAATCACACAATCACACAGTCACAATCCCACAATCACGATCACACAATCACGATCGCACAGTCACGATCACACGATCACGATCACACAATCACAATCACACAATCACAATCACACAATCGCAATCACACAATCACGATCACACAATCACCATCACACAATCACCATCACACAATCACGATCACACAATCAAGGTCACACAATGACGATCACACCATCACCATCACACAATCACGACCACACAATCACGATCACACAATCACGATCACACAATCACGTCCACACAATCACAAACACACAGTCGCGATCACTCGATCACGATCACACGATCACGATCACACAATCACAATCACACAATCAAGGTCACACAATGACGATCACACAATCCCAATCACAATCACGATCACACAGTCATGATCACACCATCACGATCACACGATCACGATCACACAATCACAATCACGCAATCGTTATCACACAATCACGATGACACAATCACGATCACAATATCACAATCACACAGTCACACAATCACAATCACAATCACAATCACAATCACAATCACAATCACAATCACGATCACAGAATCACAATCACACAGTCACACAATCGCAATCACAATCACAATCGCAATCACAATCACAATCACGATCGCAGAATCACAATCACACAGTCACACAATCACAATCACAATCACAATCACAATCACAATCACAATCACAATCACAATCACAATCACAATCACAATCACAATCACAATCACAATCACAATCACAATCACACAATCACACAATCACACAATCACAATCCCACAATCACAATCACACAATCACAGTCACACAATCTCAATCACACAATCACACAGTCACAATCCCACAATCACGATCACACAATCACGATCGCACAGTCACGATCACACGATCACGATCACGATCACACAATCACAATCACACAATCACAATCACACAATCACAATCACACAATCACGATCACACAATCACCATCACACAATCACCATCACACAATCACGATCACACAATCAAGGTCACACAATGACGATCACACAATCACCATCACACAATCACGATCACACAATCACAATCACACAATCACGATCACACAATCACGATCACACAATCACAATCACACAATCACAAACACACAGTCGCGATCACACGATCACGATCACACGATCACGATCACACAATCACAATCACACAATCAAGGTCACACAATGACGATCACACCATCACCATCACACAATCACGACCACACAATCACGATCACACAATCACGTTCACACAATCACAAACACACAGTCGCGATCACTCGATCACGATCACACAATCACGATCACACAGTCACGATCACACAATCACGATCACACAATCACGTTCACACAATTACAAACACACAGTCGCGATCACACTATCACGATCACACAATCACAGTCACACAATCACAGTCACACAATCACAGTCACACAATCACAATCACAATCACGATCACACAGTCACGAACACACAATCACGATCACACGATCACGATCACACAATCACAATCACACAATCAAGGTCACACAATGACGATCACACCATCACCATCACACAATCACGACCACACAATGACGATCACACAATCACGATCACACAATCACGTTCACACAATCACAAACACACAGTCGCGATCACTCGATCACGATCACACGATCACGATCACACAATCACAATCACACAATCACAATATCACAATCGCAATCTCACAATCACAATAACACAATCAGACAATCACACAATCACACAATCACGATCACACTATCACGATCACACGATCACGATCACACGATCACGATCACACAATCACGATCACACAATCACGATCACACAATCGCTATCACACAATCACAATCACACAATCACACAGTCACAATCCCACAATCACGATCACACAATCACGATCGCACAGTCACGATCACACGATCACGATCACGCAATCACAATCACACAATCACAATCACACAATCACAATCACACAACCACGATCACACAATCACCATCACACACTCACCATCACACAATCACGATCACACAATCACGATCACACAATCACGATCACACTATCACGATCACACAATCACAGTCACACAATCACAATCAAACAATCACAATCACAATCACGATCACACAGTCACGATCACACGATCACGATAACACGGTCACGATCACACAATCACGATCACACAATCACGATCACACAATCGCTATCACACAATCGCTATCACACAATCAAAATCACACAATCACGATCACACAATCACCATCACACAATCACCATCACACAATCACGATCACACAATCACGATCAAACTATCACGATCACACAATCACGATCACACAATCACGATCACACAATCACGATCACACAATCACGATCACACAATCACGATCACACAATCACGATCACACAATCACGATCACACAATCACGATCACACAATCACGATCACACAATCACGATCACACAATCACTATCACACAATCACAATCACACAATCACAATCACACAATCACAATCACACAATCACAATCACACAATCACAATCACACAATCACAATCACACAATCACAATCACACAATCACAATCACACAATCACAATCACGATCACACAGTCACGATCACACAATCACAATCTCACAATCACGATCACACAATCACCATCACACAATCACCATCACACAATCACGATCACACAATCACGATCACACTATCACGATCACACAATCACGATCACACAATCACGATCACACAATCACGATCACACAATCACGATCACACAATCACTATCACACAATCACAATCACACAATCACAATCACACAATCACAATCACACAATCACAATCACACAGTCACACAATCACAATCACAATCAGACAATCACAAACACACAATCACGATCACACAATCACGATCACACAATCACAATCACACAATCACAATCACACAATCACAGTCACACAATCACAGTCACACAATCACAATCACACAATCACAATTACACAAACACGATCACACAATCAGGATCACACAATCACGATCACACAATCACACAATCACACAATCACACAGTCACAATCCCACAATCACGATCACACAATCACGATCACACAGTCACGATCACACAATCACGATCACACAATCACAGTCACACAATCACAATCACACAGTCACAATCACAATCACGATCACACAAACACGATCACACAATCACGATCACACAATCTCGACCACACAATCACGATCACAAAAACACGATCACACAATCACTTTCACACAATCACTATCACACAATCACGATCACACAATTACGATCACACAATCACAATCACGCAGTCTCACTATCACAATCACAATCACAATCACAATCACAATCACAATCACAATCACAATCACAATCACAATCACAATCACAATCACACAATCACACAATCACAATCCCACAATCACAATCACACAATCACAGTCACACAATCACAATCACACAATCACACAGTCACAATCCCACAATCACGATCACACAATCACGATCGAACAGTCACGATCACACGATCACGATCACACAATCACAATCACACAATCACAATCACACAATCACAATCACACAATCACGATCACACAATCACGATCACACAATCACCATCACACAATCACCATCACACAATCACGATCACACAATCACGATCACACAATCACGATCAGACTATCACGATCACACAATCACAGTCACACAATCACAATCACACAATCACAATCACAATCACGATCACACAGTCACGACCACACGATCACGATCACACGATCATGATCACACAATCACAATCACACAATCACGATCACACAATCACGATCACACAATCACGATCACACAATCACGATCACACAACCACGATCCCACAATAGCTATCACACAATCGCTATCACACAATCACGATCACACAATCACGATCACACAATCACGATCACAATATCACAATCACACAGTCACACAATCACAATCGCAATCACAATCACAATCACGATCACAGAATCACAATCACACAGTCACACAATCACAATCACAATCACAATCACAATCACAATCACAATCACAATCACAATCACAATCACAATCACACAGTCACACAATCACAATCACAATCACAATCGCAATCACAATCACAATCACGATCACAGAATCACAATCACACAGTCACACAATCACAATCACAATCACAATCACAATCACAATCACAATCACAATCACAATCACAATCACAATCACAAACACAATCACAATCACACAATCGCACAATCACACAATCACAATCCCACAATCACGATCACACAATCACCATCACACAATCACCATCACACAATCACGATCACACAATCAAGGTCACACAATGACGATCACACAATCACCATCACACAATCACAATCACAATCACGATGACACAGTCACGAACACACAATCACGATCACACGATCACGATCACACAATCACAATCACACAATCAAGGTCACACAATGACGATCACACCATCACCATCACACAATCACGACCACACAATCACGATCACACAATCACGATCACACAATCACGTTCACACAATCACAAACACACAGTCGCGATCACTCGATCACGATCACACGATCACGATCACACAATCACAATCACACAATCAAGGTCACACAATGACGATCACACAATCACAATCACAATCACGATCACACAGTCATGATCACACCATCACGATCACACGATCACGATCACACAATCACAATCACACAATCGTTATCACACAATCACGATCACACAATCACCATCCCACAATCACCATCACACAATCACCATCACACAATCACGATCACAAAATCACGATCACACAATCACGATGACACAATCACAATCACGCAATCACAATCGCACAATCGCAATCACACAATCGCAATCATACAATCACAATCACACAATCACAATCTCACAATCACAATCACACAATCACAATCACACAATCACAATCACACAATCACAATCACACAATCACAATTACACAATCACAATCCCACAATCACAATCCCACAATCACAATCCCACAATCACAATCCCACAATCACAATCCCACAATCACAATCCCACAATCACAATCCCACAATCACACAATCACACAGTCACAATCCCACAATCACGATCACACAATCACGATCACACAGTCACGATCACACAATCACGATCACACAATCACGTTCACACAATTACAAACACACAGTCGCGATCACACTATCACGATCACACAATCACAGTCACACAATCACAATCACTCAATCACAATCACAATCACGATCACACAGTCACGAACACACAATCACGATCACACGATCACGATCACACAATCACAATCACACAATCAAGGTCACACAATGACGATCACACCATCACCATCACACAATCACGACCACACAATCACGATCACACAATCACGATCACACAATCACGTTCACACAATCACAAACACACAGTCGCGATCACTCGATCACGATCACACGATCACGATCACACAATCACAATCACACAATCAAGGTCACACAATGACGATCACACAATCCCAATCACAATCACGATCACACAGTCATGATCACACCATCACGATCACACGATCACGATCACACAATCACAATCACAAAATCGTTATCACACAATCACGATCACACAATCACCATCCCACAATCACCATCACACAATCACCATCACACAATCACGATCACAAAATCACGATCACACAATCACGATGACACAATCACAATCACGCAATCACAATCGCGCAATCGCAATCACACAATCGCAATCATACAATCACAATCACACAATCACAATCTCACAATCACAATTACACAATCACAATCCCACAATCACAATCCCACAATCACAATCCCACAATCACAATCCCACAATCACAATCCCACAATCACAATCCCACAATCACAATCCCACAATCACAATCCCACAATCACAATCCCACAATCACACAATCACACAGTCACAATCCCACAATCACGATCACACAATCACGATCACACTATCACGATCACACAATCACGATCACACAATCACAATCACACAATCACAATATCACAATCGCAATCTCACAATCACAATAACACAATCAGACAATCACACAATCACACAATCACACAATCACACAATCACGATCACACTATCACGATCACACGATCACGATCACACGATCACGATCACACAATCACGATCACACAATCACGATCACACAATCGCTATCACACAATCGCTATCACACAATCACAATCACACAATCACACAGTCACAATCCCACAATCACGATCACACAATCACGATCGCACAGTCACGATCACACGATCACGATCACACAATCACTATCACACAATCACACAATCACGCAATCACAATCACACAATCACACAGTCACAATCCCACAATCACGATCACACAATCACAATCCCACAATCACAATCACACAATCACGATCACACAATCACAATCACGCAGTCACACTATCACAATCACAATCACAATCACAATCACAATCACACAATCACACAATCACAATCCCACAATCACAATCACACAATCACAGTCACACAATCACAATCACACAATCACACAGTCACAATCCCACAATCACGATCACACAATCACGATCGCACAGTCACGATCACACGATCACGATCACACAATCACAATCACACAGTCACAATCACACAATCACAATCACACAATCACGATCACACAATCACCATCACACACTCACCATCACACAATCACGATCACACAATCACGATCACACAATCACGATCACACTATCACGATCACACAATCACAGTCACACAATCACAATCAAACAATCACAATCACAATCACGATCACACAGTCACGATCACACGATCACGATAACACGATCACGATCACACAATCACGATCACACAATCACGATCACACAATCGCTATCACACAATCGCTATCACACAATCAAAATCACACAATCACGATCACACAATCACCATCACACAATCACCATCACACAATCACGATCACACAATCACGATCCAACTATCACGATCACACAATCACGATCACACAATCACGATCACACAATCACGATCACACAATCACGATCACACAATCACGATCACACAATCACGATCACACAATCACGATCACACAATCACGATCACACAATCACGATCACACAATTACGATCACACAATCACGATCACACAATCACGATCACACAATCACGATCACACAATCACGATCACACAAACACGATCACACAATCACGATCACACAATCACAGTCACACAATCACAATCACACACTCCCAATCACACAATCACGATCACACAATCACGATCACACAATCACGATCACACAATCACGATCACACAATCACGATCACACAAACACGATCACACAATCACGATCACACAATCACAGTCACACAATCACAATCACACACTCCCGATCACACAATCACGATCACACAATTACGATCACACAATCACGATCACACAATCACGATCACACAAACACGATCACACAATCACGATCACACAATCACAGTCACACAATCACAATCACACACTCCCGATCACACAATCACGATCACACAATCACGATCACACAATCACGATCACACAATCACCATCACACAATCACGATCACACAATCACGATCACACAAACACGATCACACAATCACGATCACACAATCACAGTCACACAATCACAATCACACACTCCCGATCACACAATCACGATCACACAATTACGATCACACAATCACGATCACACAATCACGATCACACAATCACGATCACACAATCACGATCACACAATCACGATCACACAATCACGTTCACACAATCACAAACACACAGTCGCGATCACTCGATCACGATCACACGATCACGATCACACAATCACAATCACACAATCAAGGTCACACAATGACGATCACACAATCCCAATCACAATCACGATCACACAGTCATGATCACACCATCACGATCACACGATCACGATCACACAATCACAATCACACAATCGTTATCACACAATCACGATCACACAATCACCATCCCACAATCACCATCACACAATCACCATCACACAATCACGATCACAAAATCACGATCACACAATCACGATGACACAATCACAATCACGCAATCACAATCGCACAATCGCAATCACACAATCGCAATCATACAATCACAATCACACAATCACAATCTCACAATCACGATCACACAATCACAATCACACAATCACAATCACACAATCACAATCACACAATCACAATTACACAATCACAATCCCACAATCACAATCCCTCAATCACAATCCCACAATCACAATCCCACAATCACAATCCCACAATCACAATCCCACAATCACAATCCCACAATCACACAATCACACAGTCACAATCCCACAATCACGATCACACAATCACGATCACACTATCACGATCACACAATCACGATCACACAATCACAATCACACAATCACAATATCACAATCGCAATCTCACAATCACAATAACACAATCAGACAATCACACAATCACACAATCACACAATCACACAATCACACAATCACGATCACACTATCACGATCACACGATCACGATCACACGATCACGATCACACAATCACGATCACACAATCACGATCACACAATCGCTATCACACAATCGCTATCACACAATCACAATCACACAATCACACAGTCACAATCCCACAATCACGATCACACAATCACGATCGCACAGTCACGATCACACGATCACGATCACACAATCACTATCACACAATCACACAATCACGCAATCACAATCACACAATCACACAGTCACAATCCCACAATCACGATCACACAATCCCAATCACAATCACGATCACACAGTCATGATCACACCATCACGATCACACGATCACGATCACACAATCACAATCACACAATCGTTATCACACAATCACGATCACACAATCACGATCACAATATCACAATCACACAGTCACACAATCACAATCACAATCACAATCACAATCACAATCACAATCACAATCACAATCACGATCACAGAATCACAATCACACAGTCACACAATCGCAATCACAATCACAATCGCAATCACAATCACAATCACGATCACAGAATCACAATCACACAGTCACACAATCACAATCACAATCACAATCACAATCACAATCACAATCACGATCACAAAATCACAATCACACAGTCACACAATCGCAATCACAATCACAATCGCAATCACAATCACAATCACGATCACAGAATCACAATCACACAGTCACACAATCACACAGTCACACAATCACAATCACAATCACAATCACAATCACAATCACAATCACAATCACAATCACAATCACAATCACAATCACAATCACACAATCACATTACACAATCACGATCACACAATCACGATCACACAATCACGATCACACAATCACGATCACACAATCACGATCACACAATCACGATCACACAATCACGATCACACAATTACGATCACACAATCACGATCACACAATCACGATCAAACAATCACGATCACACAATCACGATCACACAAACACGATCACACAATCACGATCACACAATCACAGTCACACAATCACAATCACACACTCCCAATCACACAATCACGATCACACAATCACGATCACACAATCACGATCACACAATCACGATCACACAATCACGATCACACAATCACGATCACACAATCACGATCACACAAACACCATCACACAATCACGATCACACAATCAAGGTCACACAATGACGATCACACAATCACCATCACACAATCACGATCACACAATCACAATCACACAATCACGATCACACAATCACGATCACACAATCACAATCACACAATCACAAACACACAGTCGCGATCACACAATCACGATCACACAGTCACGATCACACAATCACGATCACACAATCACGTTCACACAATTACAAACACACAGTCGCGATCACACTATCACGATCACACAATCACAGTCACACAATCACAATCACACAATCACAATCACAATCACGATCACACAGTCACGAACACACAATCACGATCACACGATCACGATCACACAATCACAATCACACAATCAAGGTCACACAATGACGATCACACCATCACCATCACACAATCACGACCACACAATCACGATCACACAATCACGATCACACAATCACTTCCACACAATCACAAACACACATTCGCGATCACTCGATCACGATCACACGATCACGATCACACAATCACAATCACACAATCAAGGTCACACAATGACGATCACACAATCCCAATCACAATCACGATCACACTGTCATGATCACACCATCACGATCACACGATCACGATCACACAATCACAATCACACAATCGTTATCACACAATCACGATCACACAATCACGATCACAATATCACAATCACACAGTCACACAAGCACAATCACAATCACAATCACAATCACAATCACAATCACAATCACGATCACAGAATCACAATCACACAGTCACACAATCGCAATCACAATCACAATCGCAATCACAATCACAATCACGATCACAGAATCACAATCACACAGTCACACAATCACAATCACAATCACAATCACAATCACAATCACAATCACGATCACAAAATCACAATCACACAGTCACACAATCGCAATCACAATCACAATCGCAATCACAATCACAATCACGATCACAGAATCACAATCACACAGTCACACAATCACACAGTCACACAATCACAATCACAATCACAATCACAATCACAATCACAATCACAATCACAATCACAATCACAATCACAATCACAATCACACAATCACATTACACAATCACGATCACACAATCACGATCACACAATCACGATCACACAATCACGATCACACAATCACGATCACACAATCACGATCACACAATCACGATCACACAATTACGATCACACAATCACGATCACACAATCACGATCAAACAATCACGATCACACAATCACGATCACACAAACACGATCACACAATCACGATCACACAATCACAGTCACACAATCACAATCACACACTCCCAATCACACAATCACGATCACACAATCACGATCACACAATCACGATCACACAATCACGATCACACAATCACGATCACACAATCACGATCACACAATCACGATCACACAAACACCATCACACAATCACGATCACACAATCAATGTCACACAATGACGATCACACAATCACCATCACACAATCACGATCACACAATCACAATCACACAATCACGATCACACAATCACGATCACACAATCACAATCACACAATCACAAACACACAGTCGCGATCACACAATCACGATCACACAGTCACGATCACACAATCACGATCACACAATCACGTTCACACAATTACAAACACACAGTCGCGATCACACTATCACGATCACACAATCACAGTCACACAATCACAATCACACAATCACAATCACAATCACGATCACACAGTCACGAACACACAATCACGATCACACGATCACGATCACACAATCACAATCACACAATCAAGGTCACACAATGACGATCACACCATCACCATCACACAATCACGACCACACAATCACGATCACACAATCACGATCACACAATCACTTCCACACAATCACAAACACACATTCGCGATCACTCGATCACGATCACACGATCACGATCACACAATCACAATCACACAATCAAGGTCACACAATGACGATCACACAATCCCAATCACAATCACGATCACACTGTCATGATCACACCATCACGATCACACGATCACGATCACACAATCACAATCACACAATCGTTATCACACAATCACGATCACACAATCACGATCACAATATCACAATCACACAGTCACACAAGCACAATCACAATCACAATCACAATCACAATCACAATCACAATCACGATCACAGAATCACAATCACACAGTCACACAATCGCAATCACAATCACAATCGCAATCACAATCACAATCACGATCACAGAATCACAATCACACAGTCTCACAATCACAATCACAATCACAATCACAATCACAATCACAATCACAATCACAATCACAATCACAATCACGATCACAGAATCACAATCACACAGTCACACAATCGCAATCACAATCACAATCACGATCACAGAATCACAATCACACAGTCACACAATCACAATCACAATCACAATCACAATCACAATCACAATCACAATCACAATCACAATCACAATCACAATCACACAATCACACAATCACACAATCACAATCCCACAATCACAATCACACAATCACAGTCACACAATCACAATCACACAATCACACAGTCACAATCCCACAATCACGATCACACAATCACGATCGCACAGTCACGATCACACGATCACGATCACACAATCACAATCACACAATCACAATCACACAATCGCAATCACACAATCACGATCACACAATCACCATCACACAATCACCATCACACAATCACGATCACACAATCAAGGTCACACAATGACGATCACACCATCACCATCACACAATCACGACCACACAATCACGATCACACAATCACGATCACACAATCACGTCCACACAATCACAAACACACAGTCGCGATCACTCGATCACGATCACACGATCACGATCACACAATCACAATCACACAATCAAGGTCACACAATGACGATCACACAATCCCAATCACAATCACGATCACACAGTCATGATCACACCATCACGATCACACGATCACGATCACACAATCACAATCACGCAATCGTTATCACACAATCACGATGACACAATCACGATCACAATATCACAATCACACAGTCACACAATCACAATCACAATCACAATCACAATCACAATCACAATCACAATCACGATCACAGAATCACAATCACACAGTCACACAATCGCAATCACAATCACAATCGCAATCACAATCACAATCACGATCGCAGAATCACAATCACACAGTCACACAATCACAATCACAATCACAATCACAATCACAATCACAATCACAATCACAATCACAATCACAATCACAATCACAATCACAATCACAATCACAATCACAATCACAATCACACAATCACACAATCACACAATCACAATC
The DNA here is from genome assembly GCF_050947335.1 of Megachile rotundata. Classification (NCBI taxonomy): domain Eukaryota; kingdom Metazoa; phylum Arthropoda; class Insecta; order Hymenoptera; family Megachilidae; genus Megachile; species Megachile rotundata. The sequence goes on from NC_134993.1 coordinate 3,589,164, forward strand.
CCACAATCACAATCACACAATCACAGTCACACAATCTCAATCACACAATCACACAGTCACAATCCCACAATCACGATCACACAATCACGATCGCACAGTCACGATCACACGATCACGATCACGATCACACAATCACAATCACACAATCACAATCACACAATCACAATCACACAATCACGATCACACAATCACCATCACACAATCACCATCACACAATCACGATCACACAATCAAGGTCACACAATGACGATCACACAATCACCATCACACAATCACGATCACACAATCACAATCACACAATCACGATCACACAATCACGATCACACAATCACAATCACACAATCACAAACACACAGTCGCGATCACACGATCACGATCACACGATCACGATCACACAATCACAATCACACAATCAAGGTCACACAATGACGATCACACCATCACCATCACACAATCACGACCACACAATCACGATCACACAATCACGTTCACACAATCACAAACACACAGTCGCGATCACTCGATCACGATCACACAATCACGATCACACAGTCACGATCACACAATCACGATCACACAATCACGTTCACACAATTACAAACACACAGTCGCGATCACACTATCACGATCACACAATCACAGTCACACAATCACAGTCACACAATCACAGTCACACAATCACAATCACAATCACGATCACACAGTCACGAACACACAATCACGATCACACGATCACGATCACACAATCACAATCACACAATCAAGGTCACACAATGACGATCACACCATCACCATCACACAATCACGACCACACAATGACGATCACACAATCACGATCACACAATCACGTTCACACAATCACAAACACACAGTCGCGATCACTCGATCACGATCACACGATCACGATCACACAATCACAATCACACAATCACAATATCACAATCGCAATCTCACAATCACAATAACACAATCAGACAATCACACAATCACACAATCACGATCACACTATCACGATCACACGATCACGATCACACGATCACGATCACACAATCACGATCACACAATCACGATCACACAATCGCTATCACACAATCACAATCACACAATCACACAGTCACAATCCCACAATCACGATCACACAATCACGATCGCACAGTCACGATCACACGATCACGATCACGCAATCACAATCACACAATCACAATCACACAATCACAATCACACAACCACGATCACACAATCACCATCACACACTCACCATCACACAATCACGATCACACAATCACGATCACACAATCACGATCACACTATCACGATCACACAATCACAGTCACACAATCACAATCAAACAATCACAATCACAATCACGATCACACAGTCACGATCACACGATCACGATAACACGGTCACGATCACACAATCACGATCACACAATCACGATCACACAATCGCTATCACACAATCGCTATCACACAATCAAAATCACACAATCACGATCACACAATCACCATCACACAATCACCATCACACAATCACGATCACACAATCACGATCAAACTATCACGATCACACAATCACGATCACACAATCACGATCACACAATCACGATCACACAATCACGATCACACAATCACGATCACACAATCACGATCACACAATCACGATCACACAATCACGATCACACAATCACGATCACACAATCACGATCACACAATCACGATCACACAATCACTATCACACAATCACAATCACACAATCACAATCACACAATCACAATCACACAATCACAATCACACAATCACAATCACACAATCACAATCACACAATCACAATCACACAATCACAATCACACAATCACAATCACGATCACACAGTCACGATCACACAATCACAATCTCACAATCACGATCACACAATCACCATCACACAATCACCATCACACAATCACGATCACACAATCACGATCACACTATCACGATCACACAATCACGATCACACAATCACGATCACACAATCACGATCACACAATCACGATCACACAATCACTATCACACAATCACAATCACACAATCACAATCACACAATCACAATCACACAATCACAATCACACAGTCACACAATCACAATCACAATCAGACAATCACAAACACACAATCACGATCACACAATCACGATCACACAATCACAATCACACAATCACAATCACACAATCACAGTCACACAATCACAGTCACACAATCACAATCACACAATCACAATTACACAAACACGATCACACAATCAGGATCACACAATCACGATCACACAATCACACAATCACACAATCACACAGTCACAATCCCACAATCACGATCACACAATCACGATCACACAGTCACGATCACACAATCACGATCACACAATCACAGTCACACAATCACAATCACACAGTCACAATCACAATCACGATCACACAAACACGATCACACAATCACGATCACACAATCTCGACCACACAATCACGATCACAAAAACACGATCACACAATCACTTTCACACAATCACTATCACACAATCACAATCACGCAGTCTCACTATCACAATCACAATCACAATCACAATCACAATCACAATCACAATCACAATCACAATCACAATCACAATCACACAATCACACAATCACAATCCCACAATCACAATCACACAATCACAGTCACACAATCACAATCACACAATCACACAGTCACAATCCCACAATCACGATCACACAATCACGATCGAACAGTCACGATCACACGATCACGATCACACAATCACAATCACACAATCACAATCACACAATCACAATCACACAATCACGATCACACAATCACGATCACACAATCACCATCACACAATCACCATCACACAATCACGATCACACAATCACGATCACACAATCACGATCAGACTATCACGATCACACAATCACAGTCACACAATCACAATCACACAATCACAATCACAATCACGATCACACAGTCACGACCACACGATCACGATCACACGATCATGATCACACAATCACAATCACACAATCACGATCACACAATCACGATCACACAATCACGATCACACAATCACGATCACACAACCACGATCCCACAATAGCTATCACACAATCGCTATCACACAATCACGATCACACAATCACGATCACACAATCACGATCACAATATCACAATCACACAGTCACACAATCACAATCGCAATCACAATCACAATCACGATCACAGAATCACAATCACACAGTCACACAATCACAATCACAATCACAATCACAATCACAATCACAATCACAATCACAATCACAATCACAATCACAATCACAATCACACAGTCACACAATCACAATCACAATCACAATCGCAATCACAATCACAATCACGATCACAGAATCACAATCACACAGTCACACAATCACAATCACAATCACAATCACAATCACAATCACAATCACAATCACAATCACAATCACAATCACAAACACAATCACAATCACACAATCGCACAATCACACAATCACAATCCCACAATCACGATCACACAATCACCATCACACAATCACCATCACACAATCACGATCACACAATCAAGGTCACACAATGACGATCACACAATCACCATCACACAATCACAATCACAATCACGATGACACAGTCACGAACACACAATCACGATCACACGATCACGATCACACAATCACAATCACACAATCAAGGTCACACAATGACGATCACACCATCACCATCACACAATCACGACCACACAATCACGATCACACAATCACGATCACACAATCACGTTCACACAATCACAAACACACAGTCGCGATCACTCGATCACGATCACACGATCACGATCACACAATCACAATCACACAATCAAGGTCACACAATGACGATCACACAATCACAATCACAATCACGATCACACAGTCATGATCACACCATCACGATCACACGATCACGATCACACAATCACAATCACACAATCGTTATCACACAATCACGATCACACAATCACCATCCCACAATCACCATCACACAATCACCATCACACAATCACGATCACAAAATCACGATCACACAATCACGATGACACAATCACAATCACGCAATCACAATCGCACAATCGCAATCACACAATCGCAATCATACAATCACAATCACACAATCACAATCTCACAATCACAATCACACAATCACAATCACACAATCACAATCACACAATCACAATCACACAATCACAATTACACAATCACAATCCCACAATCACAATCCCACAATCACAATCCCACAATCACAATCCCACAATCACAATCCCACAATCACAATCCCACAATCACAATCCCACAATCACACAATCACACAGTCACAATCCCACAATCACGATCACACAATCACGATCACACAGTCACGATCACACAATCACGATCACACAATCACGTTCACACAATTACAAACACACAGTCGCGATCACACTATCACGATCACACAATCACAGTCACACAATCACAATCACTCAATCACAATCACAATCACGATCACACAGTCACGAACACACAATCACGATCACACGATCACGATCACACAATCACAATCACACAATCAAGGTCACACAATGACGATCACACCATCACCATCACACAATCACGACCACACAATCACGATCACACAATCACGATCACACAATCACGTTCACACAATCACAAACACACAGTCGCGATCACTCGATCACGATCACACGATCACGATCACACAATCACAATCACACAATCAAGGTCACACAATGACGATCACACAATCCCAATCACAATCACGATCACACAGTCATGATCACACCATCACGATCACACGATCACGATCACACAATCACAATCACAAAATCGTTATCACACAATCACGATCACACAATCACCATCCCACAATCACCATCACACAATCACCATCACACAATCACGATCACAAAATCACGATCACACAATCACGATGACACAATCACAATCACGCAATCACAATCGCGCAATCGCAATCACACAATCGCAATCATACAATCACAATCACACAATCACAATCTCACAATCACAATTACACAATCACAATCCCACAATCACAATCCCACAATCACAATCCCACAATCACAATCCCACAATCACAATCCCACAATCACAATCCCACAATCACAATCCCACAATCACAATCCCACAATCACAATCCCACAATCACACAATCACACAGTCACAATCCCACAATCACGATCACACAATCACGATCACACTATCACGATCACACAATCACGATCACACAATCACAATCACACAATCACAATATCACAATCGCAATCTCACAATCACAATAACACAATCAGACAATCACACAATCACACAATCACACAATCACACAATCACGATCACACTATCACGATCACACGATCACGATCACACGATCACGATCACACAATCACGATCACACAATCACGATCACACAATCACGATCACACAATCACGATCGCACAGTCACGATCACACGATCACGATCACACAATCACTATCACACAATCACACAATCACGCAATCACAATCACACAATCACACAGTCACAATCCCACAATCACGATCACACAATCACAATCCCACAATCACAATCACACAATCACGATCACACAATCACAATCACGCAGTCACACTATCACAATCACAATCACAATCACAATCACAATCACACAATCACACAATCACAATCCCACAATCACAATCACACAATCACAGTCACACAATCACAATCACACAATCACACAGTCACAATCCCACAATCACGATCACACAATCACGATCGCACAGTCACGATCACACGATCACGATCACACAATCACAATCACACAGTCACAATCACACAATCACAATCACACAATCACGATCACACAATCACCATCACACACTCACCATCACACAATCACGATCACACAATCACGATCACACAATCACGATCACACTATCACGATCACACAATCACAGTCACACAATCACAATCAAACAATCACAATCACAATCACGATCACACAGTCACGATCACACGATCACGATAACACGATCACGATCACACAATCACGATCACACAATCACGATCACACAATCGCTATCACACAATCGCTATCACACAATCAAAATCACACAATCACGATCACACAATCACCATCACACAATCACCATCACACAATCACGATCACACAATCACGATCCAACTATCACGATCACACAATCACGATCACACAATCACGATCACACAATCACGATCACACAATCACGATCACACAATCACGATCACACAATCACGATCACACAATCACGATCACACAATCACAATCACACAATCACGATCACACAATTACGATCACACAATCACGATCACACAATCACGATCACACAATCACGATCACACAATCACGATCACACAAACACGATCACACAATCACGATCACACAATCACAGTCACACAATCACAATCACACACTCCCAATCACACAATCACGATCACACAATCACGATCACACAATCACGATCACACAATCACGATCACACAATCACGATCACACAAACACGATCACACAATCACGATCACACAATCACAGTCACACAATCACAATCACACACTCCCGATCACACAATCACGATCACACAATTACGATCACACAATCACGATCACACAATCACGATCACACAAACACGATCACACAATCACGATCACACAATCACAGTCACACAATCACAATCACACACTCCCGATCACACAATCACGATCACACAATCACGATCACACAATCACGATCACACAATCACGATCACACAATCACGATCACACAATCACGATCACACAATCACGATCACACAATCACGATCACACAATCACCATCACACAATCACCATCACACAATCACGATCACACAATCACGATCACACAATCACGATCACACAATCACGATCACACAATCACGATCACACTATCACGATCACACAATCACGGTCACACAATCACGATCACACAATCACGATCACACAATCACGATCACACAATCACTATCACAAAATCACAATCACAATCACAATCAGACAATCACAAACACACAATCACGATCACACAATCACGATCACACAATCACCATCACACAATCACAATCACACAATCAAGATCACACAATGACGATCACACAATCCCCATCACACAACCACGACCACACAATCACGATCACACAATCACGCTCACGCAATCACGATCACACAATCACGACCACACAATCACGATCACACAATCACGTTCACACAATTACAAACACACAGTCGCGATCACACTATCACGATCACACAATCACAGTCACACAATCACAATCACACAATCACAATCACAATCACGATCACACAGTCACGAACACACAATCACGATCACACAATCACCATCACACAATCACAATCACACAATCAAGGTCACACAATGACGAACACACAATCACCATCACACAACCACGACCACACAATCACGATCACACAATCACAATCACACAATCACAATCACACAATCACAATCACACAATCACAATCACACAGTCACACAATCACAATCACAATCAGACAATCACAAACACACAATCACGATCACACAATCACGATCACACAATCACAATCACACAATCACAATCACACAATCACAGTCACACAATCACAGTCACACAATCACAATCACACAATCACAATTACACAAACACGATCACACAATCAGGATCACACAATCACGATCACACAATCACACAATCACACAATCACACAGTCACAATCCCACAATCACGATCACACAATCACGATCACACAGTCACGATCACACAATCACGATCACACAATCACAGTCACACAATCACAATCACACAGTCACAATCACAATCACGATCACACAAACACGATCACACAATCACGATCACACAATCTCGACCACACAATCACGATCACAAAAACACGATCACACAATCACTTTCACACAATCACTATCACACAATCACGATCACACAATTACGATCACACAATCACAATCACGCAGTCTCACTATCACAATCACAATCACAATCACAATCACAATCACAATCACAATCACAATCACAATCACAATCACACAATCACACAATCACAATCCCACAATCACAATCACACAATCACAGTCACACAATCACAATCACACAATCACACAGTCACAATCCCACAATCACGATCACACAATCACGATCGAACAGTCACGATCACACGATCACGATCACACAATCACAATCACACAATCACAATCACACAATCACAATCACACAATCACGATCACACAATCACGATCACACAATCACCATCACACAATCACCATCACACAATCACGATCACACAATCACGATCACACAATCACGATCAGACTATCACGATCACACAATCACAGTCACACAATCACAATCACACAATCACAATCACAATCACGATCACACAGTCACGACCACACGATCACGATCACACGATCATGATCACACAATCACAATCACACAATCACGATCACACAATCACGATCACACAATCACGATCACACAATCACGATCACACAACCACGATCCCACAATAGCTATCACACAATCGCTATCACACAATCACGATCACACAATCACGATCACACAATCACGATCACAATATCACAATCACACAGTCACACAATCACAATCACAATCACAATCACAATCACAATCACAATCACGATCACAGAATCACAATCACACAGTCACACAATCACAATCACAATCACAATCGCAATCACAATCACAATCACGATCACAGAATCACAATCACACAGTCACACAATCACAATCACAATCACAATCACAATCACAATCACAATCACAATCACAATCACAATCACAATCACAATCACAATCACACAATCACAATCACAATCACGATCACACAGTCACGACCACACGATCACGATCACACGATCATGATCACACAATCACAATCACACAATCACGATCACACAATCACGATCACACAATCACGATCACACAATCACGATCACACAACCACGATCCCACAATAGCTATCACACAATCGCTATCACACAATCACGATCACACAATCACGATCACACAATCACGATCACAATATCACAATCAAACAGTCACACAATCACAATCACAATCACAATCACAATCACAATCACGATCACAGAATCACAATCACACAGTCACACAATCACAATCACAATCACAATCGCAATCACAATCACAATCACGATCACAGAATCACAATCACACAGTCACACAATCACAATCACAATCACAATCACAATCACAATCACAATCACAATCACAATCACAATCACAATCACAATCACAATCGCAAACACAATCACAATCACACAATCGCACAATCACACAATCACAATCCCACAATCACGATCACACAATCACCATCACACAATCACCATCACACAATCACGATCACACAATCAAGGTCACACAATGACGATCACACAATCACCATCACACAATCACGATCACACAATCACAATCACACAATCACGATCACACAATCACGATCACACAATCACAATCACACAATCACAAACACACAGTTGCGATCACACAATCACGATCACACAGTCACGATCACACATTCACGATCACACAATCACGTTCACACAATTACAAACACACAGTCGCGATCACACTATCACGATCACACAATCACAGTCACACAATCACAATCACACAATCACAATCACAATCACGATCACACAGTCACGAACACACAATCACGATCACACGATCACGATCACACAATCACAATCACACAATCAAGGTCACACAATGACGATCACACCATCACCATCACACAATCACGACCACACAATCACGATCACACAATCACGATCACACAATCACGTCCACACAATCACAAACACACAGTCGCGATCACTCGATCACGATCACACGATCACGATCACACAATCACAATCACACAATCAAGGTCACACAATGACGATCACACAATCCCAATCACAATCACGATCACACAGTTATGATCACAACATCACGATCACACGATCACGATCACACAATCACAATCACACAATCGTTATCACACAATCACGATCACACAATCACGATCACAATATCACAATCACACAGTCACACAATCACAATCACAATCACAATCACAATCACAATCACAATCACAATCACGATCACAGAATCACAATCACACAGTCACACAATCGCAATCACAATCACAATCGCAATCACAATCACAATCGCAATCACAATCACAATCACGATCACAGAATCACAATCACACAGTCACACAATCACAATCACAATCACAATCACAATCACAATCACAATCACGATCACAGAATCACAATCACACAGTCACACAATCGCAATCACAATCACAATCGCAATCACAATCACAATCACAATCACGATCACAGAATCACAATCACACAGTCACACAATCACAATCACAATCACAATCACAATCACAATCACAATCACAATCACAATCACAATCACAATCACAATCACACAATCACACAATCACACAATCACACAATCACAATCCCACAATCACAGTCACACAATCACAATCACACAATCACACAGTCACAATCCCACAATCACGATCACACAATCACGATCGCACAGTCACGATCACACGACCACGATCACACAATCACAATCACACAATCACAATCACACAATCACAATCACACAATCACAATCACACAATCACCATCACACAATCACCATCACACAATCACGATCACACAATCAAGGTCACACAATGACGATCACACCATCACCATCACACAATCACGACCACACAATCACGATCACACAATCACGATCACACAATCACGTCCACACAATCACAAACACACAGTCGCGATCACTCGATCACGATCACACGATCACGATCACACAATCACAATCACACAATCAAGGTCACACAATGACGATCACACAATCCCAATCACAATCACGATCACACAGTCATGATCACAACATCACGATCACACGATCACGATCACACAATCACAATCACACAATCGTTATCACACAATCACGATCACACAATCACGATCACAATATCACAATCACACAGTCACACAATCACAATCACAATCACAATCACAATCACAATCACAATCACAATCACGATCACAGAATCACAATCACACAGTCACACAATCGCAATCACAATCACAATCGCAATCGCAATCACAATCACGATCACAGAATCACAATCACACAGTCACACAATCACAATCACAATCACAATCACAATCACAATCACAATCACGATCACAGAATCACAATCACACAGTCACACAATCGCAATCACAATCACAATCGCAATCACAATCACAATCACGATCACAGAATCACAATCACACAGTCACACAATCACAATCACAATCACAATCACAATCACAATCACAATCACAATCACAATCACAATCACACAATCACACAATCACACAATCACAATCCCACAATCACAATCACACAATCACAGTCACACAATCACAATCACACAATCACACAGTCACAATCCCACAATCACGATCACACAATCACGATCGCACAGTCACGATCACACGATCACGATCACACAATCACAATCACACAATCACAATCACACAATCACAATCACACAATCACGATCACACAATCACCATCACACAATCACCATCACACAATCACGATCACACAATCAAGGTCACACAATGACGATCACACAATCACCATCACACAATCACGATCACACAATCACAATCACACAATCACGATCACACAATCACGATCACACAATCACAATCACACAATCACAAACACACAGTCGCGATCACACGATCACGATCACACGATCACGATCACACAATCACAATCACACAATCAAGGTCACACAATGACGATCACACCATCACCATCACACAATCACGACCACACAATCACGATCACACAATCACGTTCACACAATCACAAACACACAGTCGCGATCACTCGATCACGATCACACAATCACGATCACACAGTCACGATCACACAATCACGATCACACAATCACGTTCACACAATTACAAACACACAGTCGCGATCACACTATCACGATCACACAATCACAGTCACACAATCACAATCACACAATCACAATCACAATCACGATGACACAGTCACGAACACACAATCACGATCACACGATCACGATCACACAATCACAATCACACAATCAAGGTCACACAATGACGATCACACCATCACCATCACACAATCACGACCACACAATCACGATCACACAATCACGATCACACAATCACGTTCACACAATCACAAACACACAGTCGCGATCACTCGATCACGATCACACGATCACGATCACACAATCACAATCACACAATCAAGGTCACACAATGACGATCACACAATCCCAATCACAATCACGATCACACAGTCATGATCACACCATCACGATCACACGATCACGATCACACAATCACAATCACACAATCGTTATCACACAATCACGATCACACAATCACCATCCCACAATCACCATCACACAATCACCATCACACAATCACGATCACAAAATCACGATCACACAATCACGATGACACAATCACAATCACGCAATCACAATCGCACAATCGCAATCACACAATCGCAATCATAAAATCACAATCACACAATCACAATCTCACAATCACAATCACACAATCACAATCACACAATCACAATCACACAATCACAATCACACAATCACAATTACACAATCACAATCCCACAATCACAATCCCACAATCACAATCCCACAATCACAATCCCACAATCACAATCTCACAATCACAATCCCACAATCACAATCCCACAATCACAATCCCACAATCACACAATCACACAGTCACAATCCCACAATCACGATCACACAATCACGATCACACTATCACGATCACACAATCACGATCACACAATCACAATCACACAATCACAATATCACAATCGCAATCTCACAATCACAATAACACAATCAGACAATCACACAATCACACAATCACACAATCACACAATCACGATCACACTATCACGATCACACGATCACGATCACACGATCACGATCACACAATCACGATCACACAATCACGATCACACAATCGCTATCACACAATCGCTATCACACAATCACAATCACACAATCACACAGTCACAATCCCACAATCACGATCACACAATCACGATCGCACAGTCACGATCACACGATCACGATCACACAATCACTATCACACAATCACACAATCACGCAATCACAATCACACAATCACACAGTCACAATCCCACAATCACGATCACACAATCACAATCCCACAATCACAATCACACAATCACGATCACACAATCACAATCACGCCGTCACAATCACACAATCACAGTCACACAATCACAATCACACAATCACACAGTCACAATCCCACAATCACGATCACACAATCACGATCGCACCGTCACGATCACACGATCACGATCACACAATCACAATCACACAATCACGTTCACACAATTACAAACACACAGTCGCGATCACACTATCACGATCACACAATCACAGTCACACAATCACAATCACACAATCACAATCACAATCACAATCACAATCACAATCACGATCACAGAATCACAATCACACAGTCACACAATCGCAATCACAATCATCATCGCAATCACAATCACAATCACGATCACAGAATCACAATCACACAGTCACACAATCACAATCACAATCACAATCACAATCACAATCACAATCACAATCACAATCACAATCACAATCACAATCACAATCACAATCACAATCACAATCACAATCACAATCACAATCACACAATCACACAATCACACAATCACAATCCCACAATCACAATCACACAATCACAGTCACACAATCACAATCACACAATCACACAGTCACAATCCCACAATCACGATCACACAATCACGATCGCACAGTCACGATCACACGATCACGATCACGATCGCACAATCACAATCACACAATCACAATCACACAATCACAATCACACAATCACGATCACACAATCACCATCACACAATCACCATCACACAATCACGATCACACAATCAAGGTCACACAATGACGATCACACAATCACCATCACACAATCACGATCACACAATCACAATCACACAATCACGATCACACAATCACGATCACACAATCACAATCACACAATCACAAACACACAGTCGCGATCACACGATCACGATCACACGATCACGATCACACAATCACAATCACACAATCAAGGTCACACAATGACGATCACACCATCACCATCACACAATCACGACCACACAATCACGATCACACAATCACGTTCACACAATCACAAACACACAGTCGCGATCACTCGATCACGATCACACAATCACGATCACACAGTCACGATCACACAATCACGATCACACAATCACGTTCACACAATTACAAACACACAGTCGCGATCACACTATCACGATCACACAATCACAGTCACACAATCACAATCACTCAATCACAATCACAATCACGATCACACAGTCACGAACACACAATCACGATCACACGATCACGATCACACAATCACAATCACACAATCAAGGTCACACAATGACGATCACACCATCACCATCACACAATCACGACCACACAATCACGATCACACAATCACGATCACACAATCACGTTCACACAATCACAAACACACAGTCGCGATCACTCGATCACGATCACACGATCACGATCACACAATCACAATCACACAATCAAGGTCACACAATGACGATCACACAATCCCAATCACAATCACGATCACACAGTCATGATCACACCATCACGATCACACGATCACGATCACACAATCACAATCACAAAATCGTTATCACACAATCACGATCACACAATCACCATCCCACAATCACCATCACACAATCACCATCACACAATCACGATCACAAAATCACGATCACACAATCACGATGACACAATCACAATCACGCAATCACAATCGCGCAATCGCAATCACACAATCGCAATCATACAATCACAATCACACAATCACAATCTCACAATCACAATCACACAATCACAATCACACAATCACAATCACACAATCACAATCACACAATCACAATCACACAATCACAATTACACAATCACAATCCCACAATCGCAATCCCACAATCACAATCCCACAATCACAATCCCACAATCACAATCCCACAATCACAATCCCACAATCACAATCCCACAATCACAATCCCACAATCACACAATCACACAGTCACAATCCCACAATCACGATCACACAATCACGATCACACTATCACGATCACACAATCACGATCACACAATCACAATCACACAATCACAATATCACAATCGCAATCTCACAATCACAATAACACAATCAGACAATCACACAATCACACAATCACACAATCACACAATCACGATCACACTATCACGATCACACGATCACGATCACACGATCACGATCACACAATCACGATCACACAATCACGATCACACAATCGCTATCACACAATCGCTATCACACAATCACAATCACAATCACAATCACAATCACAATCACAATCACACAATCACACAATCACACAATCACAATCACACAATCACAATCACACAATCACAGTCACACAATCACAATCACACAATCACACAGTCACAATCCCACAATCACGATCACACAATCACGATCGCACAGTCACGATCACACGATCACGATCACACAATCGCAATCACACAATCACAAACACACAGTCGCGATCACACGATCACGATCACACGATCACGATCACACAATCACAATCACACAATCACAAACACACAGTCGCGATCACACGATCACGATCACACGATCACGATCACACAATCACAATCACACAATCAAGGTCACACAATGACGATCACACCATCACGATCACACAATCACGATCACACAATCACGATCACACAATCACGATCACACAAACACGATCACAAAATCACGATCACACAATCACAGTCACACAATCACAATCACACACTCCCAATCACACAATCACGATCACACAATCTCGATCACACAATCACGATCACACAATCACGATCACACAATCACGATCACACAAACACGATCGCACAATCACGATCACACAATCACAGTCACACAATCACAATCACACAATCACAATCACACAATCACAATCACAATCACGATCACACAGTCACGAACACACAATCACGATCACACAATCACCATCACACAATCACAATCACACAATCAAGGTCACACAATGACGAACACACAATCACCATCACACTACCACGACCACACAATCACGATCACTCAATCACGCTCACGCAATCACGATCACACAATCACGACCACAGAATCACGATCACACAATCACGATCACACAATCACAATCACACAATCACAAACACACAGTCGCGATCACACGATCACGATCACACGATCACGATCACACAATCACAATCACACAATCAAGGTCACACAATGACGATCACACCATCACCATCACACAATCACGACCACACAATCACGATCACACAATCACGATCACACAATCACGTTCACACAATCACAAACACACAGTCGCGATCACTCGATCACGATCACACGATCACGGTCACACAATCACAATCACACAATCAAGGTCACACAATGACGATCACACAATCACAATCACAATCACGATCACACAGTCATGATCACACAATCACGATCACACAATCGCAATCACACAATCACAAACACACAGTCGCGATCACACGATCACGATCACACGATCACGATCACACAATCACAATCACACAATCAAGGTCACACAATGACGATCACACCATCACCATCACACAATCACGACCACACAATCACGATCACACAATCACGATCACACAATCACGTTCACACAATCACAAACACACAGTCGCGATCACTCGATCACGATCACACAATCACGATCACACAGTCACGATCACACAATCACAATCACACAATCACAATATCACAATCGCAATCACACAATCACAATAACACAATCAGACAATCACACAATCACACAATCACACAATCACACAATCACGATCACACTATCACGATCACACAATCACGATCGCACATTCACGATCACACGATCACGATCACACAATCACTATCACACAATCACACAATCACGCAATCACAATCACACAATCACACAGTCACAATCCCACAATCACGATCACACAATCACAATCCCACAATCACAATCACACAACCACGATCACACAATCACAATCACGCAGTCACACTATCACAATCACAATCACAATCACAATCACAATCACAATCACAATCACAATCACAATCACACAATCACACAATCACAATCCCACAATCACAATCACACAATCACAGTCACACAATCACAATCACACAATCACACAGTCACAATCCCACAATCACGATCACACAATCACGATCGCACAGTCACGATCACACGATCACGATCACACAATCACAATCACACAATCACAATCACACAATCACAATCACACAATCACCATCACACACTCACCATCACACAATCACGATCACACAATCACGATCACCCAATCACGATCACACTATCACGATCACACAATCACAGTCACACAATCACAATCACACAATCACAATCACAATCACGATCACACAGTCACGATCACACGATCACGATAACACGATCACGATCACACAATCACGATCACACAATCACGATCACACAATCGCCATCACACAATCGCTATCACACAATCACAATCACACAATCACGATCACACAATCACGATCACACAATCACGATCACACAATCACGATCACACAATCACGATCACACAATCACGATCACACAAACACGATCACACAATCACGATCACACAATCACAGTCACACAATCACGATTACACAATCACGATCACACAACCACGATCACACAATCGCTATCACACAATCGCTATCACACAATCACGATCACACAATCACAATCACAATATCACAATCACACAGTCACACAATCACAATCACAATCACAATCACAATCACAATCACAATCACAATCACAATCACAATCACAATCACAATCACAATCACAATCACAATCACAATCACAATCACGATCACAGAATCACAATCACACAGTCACACAATCACAATCACAATCACAATCGCAATCACAATCACAATCACAATCACAATCACAATCACAATCACAATCACAATCACAATCACAATCACAATCACAATCACAATCACAATCACAATCACAATCACAATCACAATCACAATCACAATCACAATCACAATCACAATCACAATCACAATCACAATCACAATCACAATCACAATCACAATCACAATCACAATCACAATCACAATCACAATCACAATCACAATCACAATCACACAATCACATCACACAATCAGGATCACACAATCACGATCACACAATCACGATCACACAATCACGATCACACAATCACGATCACACAATCACGATCACACAATCACGATCACACAATCACGATCACACAATCACGATCACACAATCACGATCACACAATCACGATCACACAATCACGATCACACAATCACGATCACACAATCACGATCACACAAACACGATCACACAATCACGACCACACAATCACAGTCACACAATCACAATCACACACTCCCAATCACACAATCACGATCACGCAATCACGATCACGCAATCACGATCACACAATCACGATCACACAATCACGATCACACGATCACGATCACACAATCACAATCACACAATCGTTATCACACAATCACGATCACACAATCACCATCCCACAATCACCATCACACAATCACCATCACACAATCACCATCACACAATCACCATCACACAATCACGATCACACAATCACGATCACACAATCACGATCACACAATCACAATCACGCAATCACAATCACACAATCACAATCACACAATCACAATCATACAATCACAATCACACAATCACAATCTCACAATCACAATCCCACAATCACAATCCCACAATCACACAATCACACAGTCACAATCTCACAATCACGATCACACAATCACAATCTCACAATCACAATCCCACAATCACAATCCCACAATCACACAATCACACAGTCACAATCTCACAATCACGATCACACAATCACCATCACACAGTCACGATCACACAATCACACAGTCACAATCCCACAATCACGATCACACAATCACGATCGCACAGTCACGATCACACGATCACGATCACACAATCACAATCACACAATCACAATCACACAATCACAATCACACAATCACAATCACACAATCACGATCACACAATCACCATCACACAATCACACAGTCACAATCCCACAATCACGATAACACAATCACGATCGCACAGTCACGATCACACGATCACGATCACACAATCACAGTCACACAATCACAATCACACAATCACAATCACAATCACGATCACACAGTCACGATAACACGATCACGATCACACGATCACGATCACACAATCACGATCACACAATCACGATCACACAATCGCTATCACACAATCGCTATCACACAATCACAATCACACAATCACGATCACACAATCACCATCACACAATCACCATCACACAATCACGATCACACAATCACGATCACACAATCACGATCAGACTATCACGATCACACAATCACAGTCACACAATCACAATCACACAATCACAATCACAATCACGATCACACAATCACAATTACACAAACACGATCACACTATCACGATCACACAATCACTATCACACAATCACACAATCACGCAATCACAATCACACAATCGCACAGTCACAATCCCACAATCACGATCACACAATCACAATCCCACAATCACAATCACACAATCACGATCACACAATCACAATCACGCAGTCACACAATCACAATCACAATCACAATCACAATCACAATCACACAATCACACAATCACAATCCCACAATCACTATCACACAATCACAGTCACACAATCACAATCACACAATCACACAGTCACAATCCCACAATCACGATCACACAATCACGATCGCACAGTCACGATCACACAATCACGATCACACAATCACCATCACACAATCACCATCACACAATCACGATCACACAATCACGATCAAACTATCACGATCGCACGATCACGGTCACACAATCACAATCACACAATCAAGGTCACACAATGACGATCACACAATCACAATCACAATCACGATCACACAGTCATGATCACACCATCACGATCACACGATCACGAACACACAATCACGATCACACAATCACGTTCACACAATCACAAACACACAGTCGCGATCACTCGATCACGATCACACGATCACGGTCACACAATCACAATCACACAATCAAGGTCACACAATGACGATCACACAATCACAATCACAATCACGATCACACAGTCATGATCACACCATCACGATCACACGATCACGATCACACAATCACAATCACACAATCGTTATCACACAATCACGATCACACAATCACCATCCCACAATCACCATCACACAATCACACAATCACACAATCACGATCACACTATCACGATCACACAATCACGATCGCACAGTCACGATCACACGATCACGATCACACGATCACGATCACACAATCACTATCACACAATCACACAATCACGCAATCACAATCACACAATCACACAGTCACAATCCCACAATCACGATCACACAATCACAATCCCACAATCACAATCACACAATCACGATCACACAATCACGATCACACAATCACAGTCACACAATCACGATCACACAATCACGATCACACAACCACGATCACACAATCGCTATCACACAATCGCTATCACACAATCACGATCACACAATCACAATCACAATATCACAATCACACAGTCACACAATCACAATCACAATCACAATCACAATCACAATCACAATCACAATCACAATCACAATCACAATCACGATCACAGAATCACAATCACACAGTCACACAATCACAATCACAATCACAATCGCAATCACAATCACAATCACAATCACAATCACAATCACAATCACAATCACAATCACAATCACAATCACAATCACAATCACAATCACAATCACAATCACAATCACAATCACAATCACAATCACAATCACAATCACAATCACAATCACAATCACAATCACAATCACAATCACAATCACAATCACAATCACAATCACAATCACAATCACAATCACAATCACAATCACAATCACAATCACAATCACAATCACAATCACAATCACAATCACAATCACAATCACAATCACAATCACAATCACAATCACAATCACAATCACAATCACAATCACAATCACACAATCACATCACACAATCACGATCACACAATCACCATCACACAATCACCATCACACAATCACGATCACACAATCACCATCACACAATCACGATCACACAATCAAGGTCACACAATGACGATCACACAATCACCATCACACAATCACGATCACACAATCACAATCACACAATCACGATCACACAATCACGATCACACAATCGCAATCACACAATCACAAACACACAGTCGCGATCACACGATCACGATCACACGATCACGATCACACGATCACGATCACACAATCACAATCACACAATCAAGGTCACACAATGACGATCACACCATCACCATCACACAATCACGACCACACAATCACGATCACACAATCACGATCACACAATCACGTTCACACAATCACAAACACACAGTCGCGATCACTCGATCACGATCACACAATCACGATCACACAGTCACGATCACACAATCACAATCACACAATCACAATATCACAATCGCAATCACACAATCACAATAACACAATCAGACAATCACACAATCACACAATCACACAATCACACAATCACGATCACACTATCACGATCACACAATCACGATCGCACATTCACGACCACACGATCACGATCACACAATCACTATCACACAATCACACAATCACGCAATCACAATCACACAATCACACAGTCACAATCCCACAATCACGATCACACAATCACGATCACACAATCACGATCACACAAACACGATCACACAATCACGATCACACAATCACAGTCACACAATCACGATTACACAATCACGATCACACAACCACGATCACACAATCGCTATCACACAATCGCTATCACACAATCACGATCACACAATCACAATCACAATATCACAATCACACAGTCACACAATCACAATCACAATCACAATCACAATCACAATCACAATCACAATCACAATCACAATCACAATCACAATCACAATCACAATCACAATCACAATCACGATCACAGAATCACAATCACACAGTCACACAATCACAATCACAATCACAATCGCAATCACAATCACAATCACAATCACAATCACAATCACAATCACAATCACAATCACAATCACAATCACAATCACAATCACAATCACAATCACAATCACAATCACAATCACAATCACAATCACAATCACAATCACAATCACAATCACAATCACAATCACAATCACAATCACAATCACAATCACAATCACAATCACAATCACACAATCACATCACACAATCAGGATCACACAATCACGATCACACAATCACGATCACACAATCACGATCACACAATCACGATCACACAATCACGATCACACAATCACGATCACTCAATCACGATCACACAATCACGATCACACAATCACGATCACACAATCACGATCACACAATCACGATCACACAATCACGATCACACAATCACGATCACACAAACACGATCACACAATCACGATCACACAATCACAGTCACACAATCACGATTACACAATCACGATCACACAACCACGATCACACAATCGCTATCACACAATCGCTATCACACAATCACGATCACACAATCACAATCACAATATCACAATCACACAGTCACACAATCACAATCACAATCACAATCACAATCACAATCACAATCACAATCACAATCACAATCACAATCACAATCACAATCACAATCACAATCACAATCACAATCACAATCACGATCACAGAATCACAATCACACAGTCACACAATCACAATCACAATCACAATCGCAATCACAATCACAATCACAATCACAATCACAATCACAATCACAATCACAATCACAATCACAATCACAATCACAATCACAATCACAATCACAATCACAATCACAATCACAATCACAATCACAATCACAATCACAATCACAATCACAATCACAATCACAATCACAATCACAATCACAATCACAATCACAATCACAATCACAATCACACAATCACATCACACAATCAGGATCACACAATCACGATCACACAATCACGATCACACAATCACGATCACACAATCACGATCACACAATCACGATCACACAATCACGATCACACAATCACGATCACACAATCACGATCACACAATCACGATCACACAATCACGATCACACAATCACGATCACACAATCACGATCACACAATCACGATCACACAAACACGATCACACAATCACGACCACACAATCACAGTCACACAATCACAATCACACACTCCCAATCACACAATCACGATCACGCAATCACGATCACGCAATCACGATCACACAATCACGATCACACAATCACGATCACACGATCACGATCACACAATCACAATCACACAATCGTTATCACACAATCACGATCACACAATCACCATCCCACAATCACCATCACACAATCACCATCACACAATCACCATCACACAATCACCATCACACAATCACGATCACACAATCACGATCACACAATCACGATCACACAATCACAATCACGCAATCACAATCACACAATCACAATCACACAATCACAATCATACAATCACAATCACACAATCACAATCTCACAATCACAATCCCACAATCACAATCCCACAATCACACAATCACACAGTCACAATCTCACAATCACGATCACACAATCACAATCTCACAATCACAATCCCACAATCACAATCCCACAATCACACAATCACACAGTCACAATCTCACAATCACGATCACACAATCACGATCACACAGTCACGATCACACAATCACACAGTCACAATCCCACAATCACGATCACACAATCACGATCGCACAGTCACGATCACACGATCACGATCACACAATCACAATCACACAATCACAATCACACAATCACAATCACACAATCACAATCACACAATCACGATCACACAATCACCATCACACAATCACACAGTCACAATCCCACAATCACGATAACACAATCACGATCGCACAGTCACGATCACACGATCACGATCACACAATCACAGTCACACAATCACAATCACACAATCACAATCACAATCACGATCACACAGTCACGATCACACGATCACGATCACACGATCACGATCACACAATCACGATCACACAATCACGATCACACAATCGCTATCACACAATCGCTATCACACAATCACAATCACACAATCACGATCACACAATCACCATCACACAATCACCATCACACAATCACGATCACACAATCACGATCACACAATCACGATCAGACTATCACGATCACACAATCACAGTCACACAATCACAATCACACAATCACAATCACAATCACGATCACACAATCACAATTACACAAACACGATCACACTATCACGATCACACAATCACTATCACACAATCACACAATCACGCAATCACAATCACACAATCGCACAGTCACAATCCCACAATCACGATCACACAATCACAATCCCACAATCACAATCACACAATCACGATCACACAATCACAATCACGCAGTCACACAATCACAATCACAATCACAATCACAATCACAATCACACAATCACACAATCACAATCCCACAATCACTATCACACAATCACAGTCACACAATCACAATCACACAATCACACAGTCACAATCCCACAATCACGATCACACAATCACGATCGCACAGTCACGATCACACAATCACGATCACACAATCACCATCACACAATCACCATCACACAATCACGATCACACAATCACGATCAAACTATCACGATCGCACGATCACGGTCACACAATCACAATCACACAATCAAGGTCACACAATGACGATCACACAATCACAATCACAATCACGATCACACAGTCATGATCACACCATCACGATCACACGATCACGAACACACAATCACGATCACACAATCACGTTCACACAATCACAAACACACAGTCGCGATCACTCGATCACGATCACACGATCACGGTCACACAATCACAATCACACAATCAAGGTCACACAATGACGATCACACAATCACAATCACAATCACGATCACACAGTCATGATCACACCATCACGATCACACGATCACGATCACACAATCACAATCACACAATCGTTATCACACAATCACGATCACACAATCACCATCCCACAATCACCATCACACAATCACACAATCACACAATCACGATCACACTATCACGATCACACAATCACGATCGCACAGTCACGATCACACGATCACGATCACACGATCACGATCACACAATCACTATCACACAATCACACAATCACGCAATCACAATCACACAATCACACAGTCACAATCCCACAATCACGATCACACAATCACAATCCCACAATCACAATCACACAATCACGATCACACAATCACGATCACACAATCACAGTCACACAATCACGATCACACAATCACGATCACACAACCACGATCACACAATCGCTATCACACAATCGCTATCACACAATCACGATCACACAATCACAATCACAATATCACAATCACACAGTCACACAATCACAATCACAATCACAATCACAATCACAATCACAATCACAATCACAATCACAATCACAATCACAATCACGATCACAGAATCACAATCACACAGTCACACAATCACAATCACAATCACAATCGCAATCACAATCACAATCACAATCACAATCACAATCACAATCACAATCACAATCACAATCACAATCACAATCACAATCACAATCACAATCACAATCACAATCACAATCACAATCACAATCACAATCACAATCACAATCACAATCACAATCACAATCACAATCACAATCACAATCACAATCACAATCACAATCACAATCACAATCACAATCACAATCACAATCACAATCACAATCACAATCACAATCACAATCACAATCACAATCACAATCACAATCACAATCACAATCACAATCACAATCACAATCACAATCACAATCACAATCACAATCACACAATCACATCACACAATCACGATCACACAATCACCATCACACAATCACCATCACACAATCACGATCACACAATCACCATCACACAATCACGATCACACAATCAAGGTCACACAATGACGATCACACAATCACCATCACACAATCACGATCACGCAATCACGATCACACAATCACGATCACACAATCGCAATCACACAATCACAAACACACAGTCGCGATCACACGATCACGATCACACGATCACGATCACACGATCACGATCACACAATCACAATCACACAATCAAGGTCACACAATGACGATCACACCATCACCATCACACAATCACGACCACACAATCACGATCACACAATCACGATCACACAATCACGTTCACACAATCACAAACACACAGTCGCGATCACTCGATCACGATCACACAATCACGATCACACAGTCACGATCACACAATCACAATCACACAATCACAATATCACAATCGCAATCACACAATCACAATAACACAATCAGACAATCACACAATCACACAATCACACAATCACACAATCACGATCACACTATCACGATCACACAATCACGATCGCACATTCACGACCACACGATCACGATCACACAATCACTATCACACAATCACACAATCACGCAATCACAATCACACAATCACACAGTCACAATCCCACAATCACGATCACACAATCACAATCCCACAATCACAATCACACAATCACGATCACACAATCACAATCACGCAGTCACACTATCACAATCACAATCACAATCACATTCACAATCACAATCACAATCACAATCACACAATCACACAATCACAATCCCACAATCACAATCACACAATCACAGTCACACAATCACAATCACACAATCACACAGTCACAATCCCACAATCACGATCACACAATCACGATCGCACAGTCACGATCACACGATCACGATCACACAATCACAATCACACAATCACAATCACACAATCACAATCACACAATCACCATCACACACTCACCATCACACATTCACGATCACACAATCACGATCACCCAATCACGATCACACTATCACGATCACACAATCACAGTCACACAATCACAATCACACAATCACAATCACAATCACGATCACACAGTCACGATCACACGATCACGATAACACGATCACGATCACGCAATCACGATCACACAATCACGATCACACAATCGCTATCACACAATCGCTATCACACAATCACAATCACACAATCACGATCACACAATCACGATCACACAATCACGATCACACAATCACGATCACACAATCACGATCACACAAACACGATCACACAATCACGATCACACAATCACAGTCACGCAATCACGATCACAATCACGATCACACAATCACGATCACACAACCACGATCACACAATCGCTATCACACAATCGCTATCACACAATCACGATCACACAATCACAATCACAATATCACAATCACACAGTCACACAATCACAATCACAATCACAATCACAATCACAATCACAATCACAATCACAATCACAATCACAATCACAATCACAATCACAATCACAATCACAATCACAATCACAATCACAATCACAATCACAATCACAATCACAATCACACAATCACATCACACAATCACGATCACACAATCACCATCACACAATCACCATCACACAATCACGATCACACAATCACCATCACACAATCACGATCACACAATCAAGGTCACACAATGACGATCACACAATCACCATCACACAATCACGATCACGCAATCACGATCACACAATCACGATCACACAATCGCAATCACACAATCACAAACACACAGTCGCGATCACACGATCACGATCACACGATCACGATCACACGATCACGATCACACAATCACAATCACACAATCAAGGTCACACAATGACGATCACACCATCACCATCACACAATCACGACCACACAATCACGATCACACAATCACGATCACACAATCACGTTCACACAATCACAAACACACAGTCGCGATCACTCGATCACGATCACACAATCACGATCACACAGTCACGATCACACAATCACAATCACACAATCACAATATCACAATCGCAATCACACAATCACAATAACACAATCAGACAATCACACAATCACACAATCACACAATCACACAATCACGATCACACTATCACGATCACACAATCACGATCGCACATTCACGACCACACGATCACGATCACACAATCACTATCACACAATCACACAATCACGCAATCACAATCACACAATCACACAGTCACAATCCCACAATCACGATCACACAATCACAATCCCACAATCACAATCACACAATCACGATCACACAATCACAATCACGCAGTCACACTATCACAATCACAATCACAATCACATTCACAATCACAATCACAATCACAATCACACAATCACACAATCACAATCCCACAATCACAATCACACAATCACAGTCACACAATCACAATCACACAATCACACAGTCACAATCCCACAATCACGATCACACAATCACGATCGCACAGTCACGATCACACGATCACGATCACACAATCACAATCACACAATCACAATCACACAATCACAATCACACAATCACCATCACACACTCACCATCACACATTCACGATCACACAATCACGATCACCCAATCACGATCACACTATCACGATCACACAATCACAGTCACACAATCACAATCACACAATCACAATCACAATCACGATCACACAGTCACGATCACACGATCACGATAACACGATCACGATCACGCAATCACGATCACACAATCACGATCACACAATCGCTATCACACAATCGCTATCACACAATCACAATCACACAATCACGATCACACAATCACGATCACACAATCACGATCACACAATCACGATCACACAATCACGATCACACAAACACGATCACACAATCACGATCACACAATCACAGTCACGCAATCACGATCACACAATCACGATCACACAACCACGATCACACAATCGCTATCACACAATCGCTATCACACAATCACGATCACACAATCACAATCACAATATCACAATCACACAGTCACACAATCACAATCACAATCACAATCACAATCACAATCACAATCACAATCACAATCACAATCACAATCACGATCACAGAATCACAATCACACAGTCACACAATCACAATCACAATCGCAATCACAATCACAATCACAATCACAATCACAATCACAATCACAATCACAATCACAATCACAATCACAATCACAATCACAATCACAATCACAATCACAATCACAATCACAATCACAATCACAATCACAATCACAATCACAATCACAATCACAATCACAATCACAATCACAATCACAATCACAATCACAATCACAATCACAATCACAATCACAATCACAATCACAATCACAATCACAATCACAATCACAATCACAATCACAATCACAATCACAATCACAATCACAATCACAATCACAATCACAATCACAATCACAATCACAATCACAATCACAATCACAATCACAATCACAATCACAATCACAATCACAATCACAATCACAATCACACAATCACATCACACAATCAGGATCACACAATCACGATCACACAATCACGATCACACAATCACGATCACACAATCACGATCACACAATCACGATCACACAATCACGATCACACAATCACGATCACACAATCACGATCACACAAACACGATCACACAATCACGACCACACAATCACAGTCACACAATCACAATCACACACTCCCAATCACACAATCACGATCACGCAATCACGATCACGCAGTCACGATCACACAATCACGATCACACAATCACGATCACACAATCACGACCACACAATGACAGTCACACAATCACAATCACACAC
Organism: Megachile rotundata; assembly: GCF_050947335.1. Classification (NCBI taxonomy): domain Eukaryota; kingdom Metazoa; phylum Arthropoda; class Insecta; order Hymenoptera; family Megachilidae; genus Megachile; species Megachile rotundata. The sequence continues at coordinate 3,619,669 of NC_134993.1, forward strand.
TCCCAATCACACAAACACGATCACGCAATCACGATCACGCAATCACGATCACACAATCACGATCACACAATCACTATCACACAATCACGATCACACGATCACGATCACACAATCACAATCACACAATCGTTATCACACAATCACGATCACACAATCACCATCCCACAATCACCATCACACAATCACCATCACACAATCACGATCACACAAACACGATCACACAAACACGATCACACAATCACGATCACACAACCACGATCACACAATCACTATCACACAATCACACAATCACGCAATCACAATCACACAATCACACAGTCACAATCCCACAATCACGATCACACAATCACAATCCCACAATCACAATCACACAATCACGATCACACAATCACGATCAGACTATCACGATCACACAATCACAGTCACACAATCACAATCACACAATCACAATCACAATCACGATCACACAATCACGATCGCACAGTCACGATCACACGATCACGATCACACGATCACGATCACACAATCACGATCACACAATCACGATCACACAATCACGATCACACAATCGCTATCACACAATCGCTATCACACAATCACAATCACACAATCACGATCACACAATCACGATCACACAATCACGATCACACAATCACGATCACACAATCACGATCACACAAACACGATCACACAATCACGATCACACAGTCACAGTCACACAATCACGATCACACAATCACGATCGCACAACCACGATCACACAATCGCTATCACACAATCGCTATCACACAATCGCTATCACACAATCGCTATCACACAATCACGATCACACAATCACGATCACAATCGCAATCACAATCACAATCACAATCACAATCACAATCACAATCACAATCACAATCACAATCACAATCACAATCACAATCACAATCACAATCACAATCACAATCACAATCACAATCACAATCACAATCACAATCACAATCACAATCACAATCACAATCACAATCACAATCACAATCACAATCACAATCACAATCACAATCACAATCACAATCACAATCACAATCACAATCACAATCACAATCACAATCACAATCACAATCACACAATCACATTACACAATCACGATCACACAATCACGATCACACAATCACGATCACACAATCACGATCACACAATCACGATCACACAATCACGATCACACAATTACGATCACACAATCACGATCACACAATCACGATCACACAATCACGATCACACAATCACGATCACACAATCACGATCACACAAACACGATCACAAAATCACGATCACACAATCACAGTCACACAATCACAATCACACACTCCCAATCACACAATCACGATCACACAATCTCGATCACACAATCACGATCACACAATCACGATCACACAATCACGATCACACAAACACGATCGCACAATCACGATCACACAATCACAGTCACACAATCACAATCACACACTCCCGGTCACACAATCACGATCACACAATTACGATCACACAATCACGATCACACAATCACGATCACACAATCACCATCACACAATCACGATCACACAATCACGATCACACAATCACGATCACACAATTACGATCACACAATCACGATCACACAATCACGATCACACAATCACGATCGCACAATCACGATCACACAAACACGATCACACAATCACGATCACACAATCACAGTCACACAATCACAATCACACACTCCCAATCACACAATCACGATCACACAATCACGATCACACAATCACGATCACACAATCACGATCACACAATCACGATCACACAATCACGATCACACAAACACGATCACACAATCACGATCACACAATCACAGTCACACAATCACAATCACACACTCCCGATCACACAATCACGATCACACAATTACGATCACACAATCACGATCACACAATCACGATCACACAAACACGATCACACAATCACGATCACACAATCACAGTCACACAATCACAATCACACACTCCCGATCACACAATCACGATCACACAATCACGATCACACAATCACGATCACACAATCACGATCACACAATCACGATCACACAATCACGATCACACAATCACGATCACACAATCACGATCACACAATCACGATCACACAATCACGGTCACACAATCACGATCACACAATCACGATCACACAATCACGATCACACAATCACGATCACACAATCACTATCACAAAATCACAATCACACAGTCACACAATCACAATCACAAGCAGACAATCACAAACACACAATCACGATCACACAATCACGATCACACAATCACAAACACACAGTCGCGATCACTCGATCACGATCACACAATCACGATCACACAGTCACGATCACACAATCACAATCGCACAATCACGAACACACAATCACGATCACACAATCACGATCACACAATCACGATCACACAATCACGATCACACAATCACGATCACACAATCACCATCACACAATCACGATCACACAATCACGATCACACAATCACGATCACACAATCACGATCACACAATCACGATCACACAATCACGATCACACAATCACGGTCACACAATCACGATCACACAATCACGATCACACAATCACGATCACACAATCACGATCACACAATCACTATCACAAAATCACAATCACACAGTCACACAATCACAATCACAATCAGACAATCACAAACACACAATCACGATCACACAATCACGATCACACAATCACAAACACACAGTCGCGATCACTCGATCACGATCACACAATCACGATCACACAGTCACGATCACACAATCACAATCGCACAATCACGAACACACTATCACGATCACACAATCACGATCACACTATCACGATCACACAATCACCATCACACAATCACGATCACACAATCACGATCACACAATCACGATCACACAATCACCATCACACAATCACAATCACACAATCAAGATCACACAATGACGATCACACAATCACCATCACACAACCACGACCACACAATCACGATCACACAATCACGCTCACGCAAACACGATCACACAATCACGACCACACAATCACGATCACACAATCCCGTTCACACAATTACAAACACACAGTCGCGATCACACTATCACGATCACACAATCACAGTCACACAATCACAATCACACAATCACAATCACAATCACGATCACACAGTCACGAACACACAATCACGATCACACAATCACGATCACACAATCACAATCACACAATCAAGGTCACACAATGACGAACACACAATCACCATCACACAACCACGACCACACAATCACGATCACACAATCACGCTCACGCAATCACGATCACACAATCACGACCACACAATCACGATCACACAATCACGATCACACAATCACAATCACACAATCACAAACACACAGTCGCGATCACACGATCACGATCACACGATCACGATCACACAATCACAATCACACAATCAAGGTCACACAATGACGATCACACCATCACCATCACACAATCACGACCACACAATCACGATCACAATATCACGATCACACAATCACGTTCACACAATCACAAACACACAGTCGCGATCACTCGATCACGATCACACGATCACGGTCACACAATCACAATCACACAATCAAGGTCACACAATGACGATCACACAATCACAATCACAATCACGATCACACAGTCATGATCACACCATCACGATCACACGATCACGATCACACAATCACAATCACACAATCGTTATCACACAATCACGATCACACAATCACCATCCCACAATCACCATCACACAATCACCATCACACAATCACGGTCACACAATCACGATCACACAATCACGATCACACAATCACAATCACGCAATCACAATCGCACAATCGCAATCACACAATCACAATCATACAATCACAATCACACAATCACAATCTCACAATCACAATCACACAATCACAATCACACAATCACAATCACACAATCACAATCACACAATCACAATTACACAATCACAATCACACAATCACAATCCCACAATCACAAACCCACAATCACAATCCCACAATCACAATCCCACAATCACAATCCCACAATCACAATCCCACAATCACACAATCACACAGTCACAATCCCACAATCACGATCACACAATCACGATCACACAATCACGTTCACACAATCACAAACACACAGTCGCGATCACTCGATCACGATCACACGATCACGATCACACAATCACAATCACACAATCAAGGTCACACAATGACGATCACACCATCACCATCACACAATCACGACCACACAATCACGATCACACAATCACAATCACACAATCACAATATCACAATCGCAATCACACAATCACAATCACGATCACACAATCACGATCACACAATCACGATCACAGAATCACGATCACACAATCACGGCCACTCAATCACGATCACACAATCACGATCACACAATCACAATCACACATTCACGTTCACACAATCACAAACACAGAGTCGCGATCACACGATCACGATCACACAACCACGATCACACAGTCACGATCACACAATCACGATCACACAGTCACGATCACACAATCAGAGTCACACAATCACAATCACACAACCACAATCACACAATCACACAGTCACAATCCCACAATCACGACCACACAGTCACGATCACACAATCACAATCATACAATCACAATCACACAATCACATTAACACAATCACGATCACACAATCACGATCACACAATCACGATCACACAATCACGATCACACAATCACGATCACACAATCACCATCACACAATCACCATCACACAATCACGATCACACAATCACGATCACACAATCACGATCACACAATCACGATCACACTATCACGATCACACAATCACGGTCACACAATCACGGTCACACAATCACGGTCACACAATCACGATCACACAATCACGATCACACAATCACGATCACACAATCACTATCACAAAATCACAATCACACAGTCACACAATCACAATCACAATCAGACAATCACAAACACACAATCACGATCACACAATCACGATCACACAATCACAAACACACAGTCGCGATCACACGATCACGATCACACGATCACGATCACACGATCACGATCACACAATCACAATCACACAATCAAGGTCACACAATGACGATCACACCATCACCATCACACAATCACGACCACACAATCACGATCACACAATCACGGTCACACAATCACAATCACAATCACAATCACAATCACAATCACAATCACAATCACAATCACAATCACAATCACGATCACACAATCACGATCACACAATCACGATCACACAATCACGATCACACAATCACGATCACACAATCACGATCACACAATCACGATCACACAATCACGATCACACAATCACGATCACGCAGTCACACTATCACAATCACAATCACAATCACAATCACAATCACAATCACAATCACAATCACAATCACAATCACAATCACAATCACACAATCACACAATCACACAATCACAATCACACAATCACAATCACACAATCACAGTCACACAATCACAATCACACAATCACACAGTCACAATCCCACAATCACGATCACACAATCACGATCGCACAGTCACGATCACACGATCACGATCACACAATCGCAATCACACAATCACAAACACACAGTCGCGATCACACGATCACGATCACACGATCACGATCACACAATGACAATCACACAATCAAGGTCACACAATGACGATCACACCATCACCATCACACAATCACGACCACACAATCACGATCACACAATCACGATCACACAATCACGTTCACACAATCACAAACACACAGTCGCGATCACTCGATCACGATCCCACAATCACAATCACACAATCACGATCACACAATCACAATCACGCAGTCACACTATCACAATCACAATCACAATCACAATCACAATCACAATCACAATCACACAATCACACAATCACAATCCCACAATCACAATCACACAATCACAGTCACACAATCACAATCACACAATCACACAGTCACAATCCCACAATCACGATCACACAATCACGATCGCACAGTCACGATCACACGATCACGATCACACAATCACAATCACACAATCACAATCACACAATCACAATCACACAATCACCATCACACACTCACCATCACACAATCACGATCACACAATCACGATCACCCAATCACGATCACACTATCACGATCACACAATCACAGTCACACAATCACAATCACACAATCACAATCACAATCACGATCACACAGTCACGATCACACGATCACGATAACACGATCACGATCACGCAATCACGATCACACAATCACGATCACACAATCGCTATCACACAATCGCTATCACACAATCACAATCACACAATCACGATCACACAATCACGATCACACAATCACGATCACACAATCACGATCACACAATCACGATCACACAAACACGATCACACAATCACGATCACACAATCACAGTCACGCAATCACGATCACACAATCACGATCACACAACCACGATCACACAATCGCTATCACACAATCGCTATCACACAATCACGATCACACAATCACAATCACAATATCACAATCACACAGTCACACAATCACAATCACAATCACAATCACAATCACAATCACAATCACAATCACAATCACAATCACGATCACAGAATCACAATCACACAGTCACACAATCACAATCACAATCACAATCGCAATCACAATCACAATCACAATCACAATCACAATCACAATCACAATCACAATCACAATCACAATCACAATCACAATCACAATCACAATCACAATCACAATCACAATCACAATCACAATCACAATCACAATCACAATCACAATCACAATCACAATCACAATCACAATCACAATCACAATCACAATCACAATCACAATCACAATCACAATCACAATCACAATCACAATCACAATCACAATCACAATCACAATCACAATCACAATCACAATCACAATCACAATCACAATCACAATCACAATCACAATCACACAATCACATCACACAATCAGGATCACACAATCACGATCACACAATCACGATCACACAATCACGATCACACAATCACGATCACACAATCACGATCACACAATCACGATCACACAATCACGATCACACAATCACGATCACACAATCACGATCACACAAACACGATCACACAATCACGACCACACAATCACAGTCACACAATCACAATCACACACTCCCAATCACACAATCACGATCACGCAATCACGATCACGCAATCACGATCACACAATCACGATCACACAATCACGATCACACAATCACGATCACACGATCACGATCACACAATCACAATCACACAATCGTTATCACACAATCACGATCACACAATCACCATCCCACAATCACCATCACACAATCACCATCACACAATCACCATCACACAATCACGATCACACAATCACGATCACACAATCACGATCACACAATCACAATCACGCAATCACAATCACACAATCACAATCACACAATCACAATCATACAATCACAATCACACAATCACAATCTCACAATCACAATCACACAATCACAATCACACAATCACAATCACACAATCACAATCACACAATCACAATCACACAATCACAATCACACAATCACAATCCCACAATCACAATCCCACAATCACAATCCCACAATCACAATCCTACAATCACACAATCACACAGTCACAATCTCACAATCACGATCACACAATCACAATCACACAATCACAATCACACAATCACACTGTCACCATCACACAATCACGATCACACAATCACGATCACACAGTCACGATCACACAATCACACAGTCACAATCCCAAAATCACGATCACACAATCACGATCGCACAGTCACGATCACACGATCACGATCACACAATCACAATCACACAATCACAATCACACAATCACAATCACACAATCACGATCACACAATCACCATCACACAATCACACAGTCACAATCCCACAATCACGATAACACAATCACGATCGCACAGTCACGATCACACGATCACGATCACACAATCACAGTCACACAATCACAATCACACAATCACAATCACAATCACGATCACACAGTCACGATCACACGATCACGATCACACGATCACGATCACACAATCACGATCACACAATCACGATCACACAATCGCTATCACACAATCGCTATCACACAATCACAATCACACAATCACGATCACACAATCACCATCACACAATCACCATCACACAATCACGATCACACAATCACGATCACACAATCACGATCAGACTATCACGATCACACAATCACAGTCACACAATCACAATCACACAATCACAATCACAATCACGATCACACAATCACAATTACACAAACACGATCACACTATCACGATCACACAATCACGATCACACAATCACTATCACACAATCACACAATCACGCAATCACAATCACACAATCACACAGTCACAATCCCACAATCAGGATCACATAATCACAATCCCACAATCACAATCACACAATCACGATCACACAATCACAATCACGCAGTCACACTATCACAATCACAATCACAATCACAATCACAATCACACAATCACACAATCACAATCCCACAATCACAATCACACAATCACAGTCACACAATCACAATCATACAATCACACAGTCACAATCCCACAATCACGATCACACAATCACGATCGCACAGTCACGATCACACAATCACACAGTCACAATCCCACAATCACGATCACACAATCACGATCGCACAGTCACGATCACACGATCACGATCACACAATCACAATCACACAATCACAATCACACAATCACAATCACACAATCACGATCACACAATCACCATCACACAATCACCATCACACAATCGCTATCACACAATCGCTATCACACAATCACAATCACACAATCACGATCACACAATCACCATCACACAATCACCATCACACAATGACGATCACACAATGACGATCACACAATCACGATCAGACTATCACGATCACACAATCACAGTCACACAATCACAATCACACAATCACAATCACAATCACGATCACACAATCACAATCCCACAATCACACAATCACACAGTCACAATCCCACAATCAAGATCACACCATCACGATCACACAATCCCAATCACACAATCCCAATCACACAATCACAATCACACAATCACACTGTCACAATCCCACAATCACGATCACACAATCACGATCACACAGTCACGATCACACAATCACACAGTCACAATCCCACAATCACGATCACACAATCACGATCGCACAGTCACGATCACACGATCACGATCACACAATCACAATCACACAATCACAATCACACAATCACAATCACACAATCACGATCACACAATCACCATCACACAATCACACAGTCACAATCCCACAATCACGATAACACAATCACGATCGCACAGTCACGATCACACGATCACGATCACACAATCACAGTCACACAATCACAATCACACAATCACAATCACAATCACGATCACACAGTCACGATCACACGATCACGATCACACGATCACGATCACACAATCACGATCACACAATCACGATCACACAATCACCATCACACAATCGCTATCACACAATCGCTATCACACAATCACAATCACACAATCACGATCACACAATCACCATCACACAATCACCATCACACAATCACGATCACACAATGACGATCACACAATCACGATCAGACTATCACGATCACACAATCACAGTCACACAATCACAATCACACAATCACAATCACAATCACGATCACACAATCACAATTACACAAACACGATCACACAATAACGATCACACAATCACGATCACACAATCACTATCACACAATCACACAATCACGCAATCACAATCACACAATCACACAGTCACAATCCCACAATCACGATCACACAATCACAATCCCACAATCACAATCACACAATCACGATCACACAATCACAATCACGCAGTCACACTATCACAATCACAATCACAATCACAATCACAATCACACAATCACACAATCACAATCCCACAATCACAATCACACAATCACAGTCACACAATCACAATCACACAATCACACAGTCACAATCCTACAATCACGATCACACAATCACGATCGCACAGTCACGATCACACGATCACGATCACACAATCACAATCACACAATCACAATCACACAATCACAATCACACAATCACGATCACACAATCACCATCACACACTCACCATCACACAATCACGATCACACAATCACGATCACACAATCACGATCACACTATCACGATCACACAATCACAGTCACACAATCACAATCACACAATCACAATCACAATCACGATCACACAGTCACGATCACACGATCACGATCACACGATCACGATCACACAATCACGATCACACAATCACGATCACACAATCGCTATCACACAATCGCTATCACACAATCGCTATCACACAATCACAATCACACAATCACGATCACACAATCACCATCACACAATCACCATCACACAATCACGATCACACAATCACGATCACACAATCACGATCAGACTATCGCGATCACACAATCACGATCACACAATCACGATCACACAATCACGATCACACAATCACGATCACACAATCACGATCACACAATCACGATCACACAATCACGATCACACAATCACGATCACACAATCACGATCACACAAACACGATCACACAATCACGATCACACAATCACGATCACACAATCACAGTCACACAATCACGATCACACAACCACGATCAGACTATCGCGATCACACAATCATGATCACACAATCACGATCACTCAATCACGATCACAATATCACAATCACACAGTCACACAATCACAATTACAATCACAATCACAATCACGATCACAGAATCACAATCACACAGTCACACAATCACAATCACAATTACAATCGCAATCACAATCACAATCACAATCACAATCACAATCACAATCACAATCACAATCACAATCACAATCACAATCACAATCACAATCACAATCACAATCACACAATCACATCACACAATCACGATCACACAATCACGATCACACAATTACGATCACACAATCACGATCACACAATCACTATCACAAAATCACAATCACACAGTCACACAATCACAATCACAATCAGCCAATCACAAACACACCACCACGATCACACAATCACGATCACAGAATCACTATCACAAAATCACAATCACACAGTCACACAATCACAATCACAATCAGCCAATCACAAACACACAATCACGATCACACAATCACGATCACACAATCACAAACACACAGTCGCGATCACTCGATCACGATCACACAATCACGATCAGACAATCAAGATCACACAATCAAGATCACACAATGACGATCACACAATCACGATCGCACAGTCACGATCACACGATCACGATCACACAATCACAGTCACACAATCACAATCACACAATCACAATCACAATCACGATCACACAATCACGTTCACACAATTACAAACACACAGTCGCGATCACACTATCACGATCACACAATCACAGTCACACAATCACAATCACACAATCACAATCACAATCACGATCACACAGTCACGAACACACAATCACGATCATACAATCACCATCACACAATCACAATCACACAATCAAGGTCACACAATGACGATCACACAATCAAGGTCACACAATGACGATCACACAATCACCATCACAAAACCACGACCACACAATCACGATCACACAATCACGCTCACGCAATCACGATCACACAATCACGATCACACAATCACGATCACACAATCACGATCACACAATCACAGTCACACAATCACAAACACACAGTCGCGATCACACGATCACGATCACACGATCACGATCACACAATCACAATCACACAATCAAGGTCACACAATGACGATCACACCATCACCATCACACAATCACGACCACACAATCACGATCACACAATCACGATCACACAATCACGATCACACAATCACAAACACACAGTCGCGATCACTCGATCACGATCACACAATCACGATCACACAGTCACGATCACACAATCACAATCGCACAATCACGAACACACAATCACGATCACACAATCACGATCACACAATCACGATCACACAATCACCATCACACAATCACGATCACACAATCACGATCACACAATCACCATCACACAATCACAATCACACAATCAAGGTCACACAATGACGATCACACAATCAAGGTCACACAATGACGATCACACAATCACCATCACAAAACCACGACCACACAATCACGATCACACAATCACGCTCACGCAATCACGATCACACAATCACGATCACACAATCACGATCACACAATCACGATCACACAATCACAGTCACACAATCACAAACACACAGTCGCGATCACACGATCACGATCACACGATCACGATCACACAATCACAATCACACAATCAAGGTCACACAATGACGATCACACCATCACCATCACACAATCACGACCACACAATCACGATCACACAATCACGATCACACAATCACGATCACACAATCACAAACACACAGTCGCGATCACTCGATCACGATCACACAATCACGATCACACAGTCACGATCACACAATCACAATCGCACAATCACGAACACACAATCACGATCACACAATCACGATCACACAATCACGATCACACAATCACCATCACACAATCACGATCACACAATCACGATCACACAATCACCATCACACAATCACAATCACACAATCAAGATCACACAATCAAGATCACACAATGACGATCACACAATCACGATCGCACAGTCACGATCACACGATCACGATCACACAATCACAGTCACACAATCACAATCACACAATCACAATCACAATCACGATCACACAATCACGTTCACACAATTACAAACACACAGTCGCGATCACACTATCACGATCACACAATCACAGTCCCACAATCACAATCACACAATCACAATCACAATCACGATCGCACAGTCACGAACACACAATCACGATCACACAATCACCATCACACAATCACAATCACACAATCAAGGTCACACAATGACGATCACACAATCAAGGTCACACAATGACGATCACACAATCACCATCACAAAACCACGACCACACAATCACGATCACACAATCACGCTCACGCAATCACGATCACACAATCACGATCACACAATCACGATCACACAATCACGATCACACAATCACAATCGCACAATCACAATCACAATCACGATCGCACAGTCACGATCACACGATCACGATCACACGATCACGATCACACAATCACGATTACACAATCACGATCACACAATCGCTATCACACAATCGCTATCACACAATCACAATCACACAATCACGATCACACAATCACCATCACACAATCACCATCACACAATCACGATCACACAATGACGATCACACAATCACGATCAGGCTATCACGATCACACAATCACAGTCACACAATCACAATCACACAATCACAATTACAATCACGATCACACAATCACAATTACACAAACACGATCACACAATCACGATCACACAATCACGATCACACAATCACTATCACACAATCACACAATCACGCAATCAGAATCACACAATCACACAGTCACAATCCCACAATCACGATCACACAATCACAATCCCACAATCACAATCACACAATCACACTATCACAATCACAATCACGCAGTCACACTGTCACAATCACAATCACAATCACAATCACAATCACAATCACAATCACAATCACACAATCACACAATCACAATCCCACAATCACAATCACACAATCACAGTCACACAATCACAATCACACAATCACAATCACACAATCACAATCACACAATCACAATCACACACTCCCGATCACACAATCACGATCACACAATCACGATCACACAATCACGATCACACAATCACGATCACACAATCACGATCACACAATCACAATCACACAATCACACAGTCACAATCCCACAATCACGATCACACAATCACGATCGCACAGTCACGATCACACGATCACGATCACACAATCGCAATCACACAATCACAAACACACAGTCGCGATCACACGATCACGATCACACAATCACGATCACACAATCACGATCACAATCGCAATCACAATCACAATCACAATCACAATCACAATCACAATCACAATCACAATCACAATCACAATCACAATCACAATCACAATCACAATCACAATCACAATCACAATCACAATCACAATCACAATCACAATCACAATCACAATCACAATCACAATCACAATCACAATCACAATCACAATCACAATCACAATCACAATCACAATCACAATCACAATCACAATCACAATCACAATCACAATCACACAATCACATTACACAATCACGATCACACAATCACGATCACACAATCACGATCACACAATCACGATCACACAATCACTATCACAAAATCACAATCACACAGTCACACAATCACAATCACAATCAGACAATCACAAACACACAATCACGATCACACAATCACGATCACACAATCACAAACACACAGTCGCGATCACTCGATCACGATCACACAATCACGATCACACAGTCACGATCACACAATCACAATCGCACAATCACGAACACACTATCACGATCACACAATCACGATCACACTATCACGATCACACAATCACCATCACACAATCACGATCACACAATCACGATCACACAATCACGATCACACAATCACCATCACACAATCACAATCACACAATCAAGATCACACAATGACGATCACACAATCACCATCACACAACCACGACCACACAATCACGATCACACAATCACGCTCACGCAAACACGATCACACAATCACGACCACACAATCACGATCACACAATCCCGTTCACACAATTACAAACACACAGTCGCGATCACACTATCACGATCACACAATCACAGTCACACAATCACAATCACACAATCACAATCACAATCACGATCACACAGTCACGAACACACAATCACGATCACACAATCACGATCACACAATCACAATCACACAATCAAGGTCACACAATGACGAACACACAATCACCATCACACAACCACGACCACACAATCACGATCACACAATCACGCTCACGCAATCACGATCACACAATCACGACCACACAATCACGATCACACAATCACGATCACACAATCACAATCACACAATCACAAACACACAGTCGCGATCACACGATCAAGATCACACGATCACGATCACACAATCACAATCACACAATCAAGGTCACACAATGACGATCACACCATCACCATCACACAATCACGACCACACAATCACGATCACAATATCACGATCACACAATCACGTTCACACAATCACAAACACACAGTCGCGATCACTCGATCACGATCACACGATCACGGTCACACAATCACAATCACACAATCAAGGTCACACAATGACGATCACACAATCACAATCACAATCACGATCACACAGTCATGATCACACCATCACGATCACACGATCACGATCACACAATCACAATCACACAATCGTTATCACACAATCACGATCACACAATCACCATCCCACAATCACCATCACACAATCACCATCACACAATCACGGTCACACAATCACGATCACACAATCACGATCACACAATCACAATCACGCAATCACAATCGCACAATCGCAATCACACAATCACAATCATACAATCACAATCACACAATCACAATCTCACAATCACAATCACACAATCACAATCACACAATCACAATCACACAATCACAATCACACAATCACAATTACACAATCACAATCACACAATCACAATCCCACAATCACAAACCCACAATCACAATCCCACAATCACAATCCCACAATCACAATCCCACAATCACACAATCACACAGTCACAATCCCACAATCACGATCACACAATCACGATCACACAATCACGTTCACACAATCACAAACACACAGTCGCGATCACTCGATCACGATCACACGATCACAATCACACAATCACGATCACACAATCACAATCACGCAGTCACACTATCACAATCACAATCACAATCACAATCACAATCACAATCACAATCACACAATCACACAATCACAATCCCACAATCACAATCACACAATCACAGTCACACAATCACAATCACACAATCACACAGTCACAATCCCACAATCACGATCACACAATCACGATCGCACAGTCACGATCACACGATCACGATCACACAATCACAATCACACAATCACAATCACACAATCACAATCACACAATCACCATCACACACTCACCATCACACAATCACGATCACACAATCACGATCACCCAATCACGATCACACTATCACGATCACACAATCACAGTCACACAATCACAATCACACAATCACAATCACAATCACGATCACACAGTCACGATCACACGATCACGATAACACGATCACGATCACGCAATCACGATCACACAATCACGATCACACAATCGCTATCACACAATCGCTATCACACAATCACAATCACACAATCACGATCACACAATCACGATCACACAATCACGATCACACAATCACGATCACACAATCACGATCACACAAACACGATCACACAATCACGATCACACAATCACAGTCACGCAATCACGATCACACAATCACGATCACACAACCACGATCACACAATCGCTATCACACAATCGCTATCACACAATCACGATCACACAATCACAATCACAATATCACAATCACACAGTCACACAATCACAATCACAATCACAATCACAATCACAATCACAATCACAATCACAATCACAATCACGATCACAGAATCACAATCACACAGTCACACAATCACAATCACAATCACAATCGCAATCACAATCACAATCACAATCACAATCACAATCACAATCACAATCACAATCACAATCACAATCACAATCACAATCACAATCACAATCACAATCACAATCACAATCACAATCACAATCACAATCACAATCACAATCACAATCACAATCACAATCACAATCACAATCACAATCACAATCACAATCACAATCACAATCACAATCACAATCACAATCACAATCACAATCACAATCACAATCACAATCACAATCACAATCACAATCACAATCACAATCACAATCACAATCACAATCACAATCACAATCACAATCACAATCACAATCACACAATCACATCACACAATCAGGATCACACAATCACGATCACACAATCACGATCACACAATCACGATCACACAATCACGATCACACAATCACGATCACACAATCACGATCACACAATCACGATCACACAATCACGATCACACAAACACGATCACACAATCACGACCACACAATCACAGTCACACAATCACAATCACACACTCCCAATCACACAATCACGATCACGCAATCACGATCACGCAATCACGATCACACAATCACGATCACACAATCACGATCACACAATCACGATCACACGATCACGATCACACAATCACAATCACACAATCGTTATCACACAATCACGATCACACAATCACCATCCCACAATCACCATCACACAATCACCATCACACAATCACCATCACACAATCACGATCACACAATCACGATCACACAATCACGATCACACAATCACAATCACGCAATCACAATCACACAATCACAATCACACAATCACAATCATACAATCACAATCACACAATCACAATCTCACAATCACAATCACACAATCACAATCACACAATCACAATCACACAATCACAATCACACAATCACAATCACACAATCACAATCACACAATCACAATCCCACAATCACAATCCCACAATCACAATCCCACAATCACAATCCTACAATCACACAATCACACAGTCACAATCTCACAATCACGATCACACAATCACAATCACACAATCACAATCACACAATCACACTGTCACCATCACACAATCACGATCACACAATCACGATCACACAGTCACGATCACACAATCACACAGTCACAATCCCACAATCACGATCACACAATCACGATCGCACAGTCACGATCACACGATCACGATCACACAATCACAATCACACAATCACAATCACACAATCACAATCACACAATCACGATCACACAATCACCATCACACAATCACACAGTCACAATCCCACAATCACGATAACACAATCACGATCGCACAGTCACGATCACACGATCACGATCACACAATCACAGTCACACAATCACAATCACACAATCACAATCACAATCACGATCACACAGTCACGATCACACGATCACGATCACACGATCACGATCACACAATCACGATCACACAATCACGATCACACAATCGCTATCACACAATCGCTATCACACAATCACAATCACACAATCACGATCACACAATCACCATCACACAATCACCATCACACAATCACGATCACACAATCACGATCACACAATCACGATCAGACTATCACGATCACACAATCACAGTCACACAATCACAATCACACAATCACAATCACAATCACGATCACACAATCACAATTACACAAACACGATCACACTATCACGATCACACAATCACGATCACACAATCACTATCACACAATCACACAATCACGCAATCACAATCACACAATCACACAGTCACAATCCCACAATCAGGATCACACAATCACAATCCCACAATCACAATCACACAATCACGATCACACAATCACAATCACGCAGTCACACTATCACAATCACAATCACAATCACAATCACAATCACACAATCACACAATCACAATCCCACAATCACAATCACACAATCACAGTCACACAATCACAATCATACAATCACACAGTCACAATCCCACAATCACGATCACACAATCACGATCGCACAGTCACGATCACACAATCACACAGTCACAATCCCACAATCACGATCACACAATCACGATCGCACAGTCACGATCACACGATCACGATCACACAATCACAATCACACAATCACAATCACACAATCACAATCACACAATCACGATCACACAATCACCATCACACAATCACACAGTCACAATCCCACAATCACGATAACACAATCACGATCGCACAGTCACGATCACACAATCACAGTCACACAATCACAATCACACAATCACAATCACAATCACGATCACACAGTCACGATCACACGATCACGATCACACGATCACGATCACACAATCACGATCACACAATCACGATCACACAATCACCATCACACAATCGCTATCACACAATCGCTATCACACAATCACAATCACACAATCACGATCACACAATCACCATCACACAATCACCATCACACAATGACGATCACACAATGACGATCACACAATCACGATCAGACTATCACGATCACACAATCACAGTCACACAATCACAATCACACAATCACAATCACAATCACGATCACACAATCACAATCCCACAATCACACAATCACACAGTCACAATCCCACAATCAAGATCACACCATCACGATCACACAATCCCAATCACACAATCCCAATCACACAATCACAATCACACAATCACACTGTCACAATCCCACAATCACGATCACACAATCACGATCACACAGTCACGATCACACAA
The DNA here is from genome assembly GCF_050947335.1 of Megachile rotundata. Classification (NCBI taxonomy): domain Eukaryota; kingdom Metazoa; phylum Arthropoda; class Insecta; order Hymenoptera; family Megachilidae; genus Megachile; species Megachile rotundata. The sequence continues at coordinate 3,639,560 of NC_134993.1, forward strand.
TCACACAGTCACAATCCCACAATCACGATCACACAATCACGATCGCACAGTCACGATCACACGATCACGATCACACAATCACAATCACACAATCACAATCACACAATCACAATCACACAATCACGATCACACAATCACCATCACACAATCACACAGTCACAATCCCACAATCACGATAACACAATCACGATCGCACAGTCACGATCACACGATCACGATCACACAATCACAGTCACACAATCACAATCACACAATCACAATCACAATCACGATCACACAGTCACGATCACACGATCACGATCACACGATCACGATCACACAATCACGATCACACAATCACGATCACACAATCACCATCACACAATCGCTATCACACAATCGCTATCACACAATCACAATCACACAATCACGATCACACAATCACCATCACACAATCACCATCACACAATCACGATCACACAATGACGATCACACAATCACGATCAGACTATCACGATCACACAATCACAGTCACACAATCACAATCACACAATCACAATCACAATCACGATCACACAATCACAATTACACAAACACGATCACACAATAACGATCACACAATCACGATCACACAATCACTATCACACAATCACACAATCACGCAATCACAATCACACAATCACACAGTCACAATCCCACAATCACGATCACACAATCACAATCCCACAATCACAATCACACAATCACGATCACACAATCACAATCACGCAGTCACACTATCACAATCACAATCACAATCACAATCACAATCACACAATCACACAATCACAATCCCACAATCACAATCACACAATCACAGTCACACAATCACAATCACACAATCACACAGTCACAATCCTACAATCACGATCACACAATCACGATCGCACAGTCACGATCACACGATCACGATCACACAATCACAATCACACAATCACAATCACACAATCACAATCACACAATCACGATCACACAATCACCATCACACACTCACCATCACACAATCACGATCACACAATCACGATCACACAATCACGATCACACTATCACGATCACACAATCACAGTCACACAATCACAATCACACAATCACAATCACAATCACGATCACACAGTCACGATCACACGATCACGATCACACGATCACGATCACACAATCACGATCACACAATCACGATCACACAATCGCTATCACACAATCGCTATCACACAATCGCTATCACACAATCACAATCACACAATCACGATCACACAATCACCATCACACAATCACCATCACACAATCACGATCACACAATCACGATCACACAATCACGATCAGACTATCGCGATCACACAATCACGATCACACAATCACGATCACACAATCACGATCACACAATCACGATCACACAATCACGATCACACAATCACGATCACACAATCACGATCACACAATCACGATCACACAATCACGATCACACAAACACGATCACACAATCACGATCACACAATCACGATCACACAATCACAGTCACACAATCACGATCACACAACCACGATCAGACTATCGCGATCACACAATCATGATCACACAATCACGATCACTCAATCACGATCACAATATCACAATCACACAGTCACACAATCACAATTACAATCACAATCACAATCACGATCACAGAATCACAATCACACAGTCACACAATCACAATCACAATTACAATCGCAATCACAATCACAATCACAATCACAATCACAATCACAATCACAATCACAATCACAATCACAATCACAATCACAATCACAATCACAATCACAATCACACAATCACATCACACAATCACGATCACACAATCACGATCACACAATTACGATCACACAATCACGATCACACAATCACTATCACAAAATCACAATCACACAGTCACACAATCACAATCACAATCAGCCAATCACAAACACACCACCACGATCACACAATCACGATCACAGAATCACTATCACAAAATCACAATCACACAGTCACACAATCACAATCACAATCAGCCAATCACAAACACACAATCACGATCACACAATCACGATCACACAATCACAAACACACAGTCGCGATCACTCGATCACGATCACACAATCACGATCAGACAATCAAGATCACACAATCAAGATCACACAATGACGATCACACAATCACGATCGCACAGTCACGATCACACGATCACGATCACACAATCACAGTCACACAATCACAATCACACAATCACAATCACAATCACGATCACACAATCACGTTCACACAATTACAAACACACAGTCGCGATCACACTATCACGATCACACAATCACAGTCACACAATCACAATCACACAATCACAATCACAATCACGATCACACAGTCACGAACACACAATCACGATCATACAATCACCATCACACAATCACAATCACACAATCAAGGTCACACAATGACGATCACACAATCAAGGTCACACAATGACGATCACACAATCACCATCACAAAACCACGACCACACAATCACGATCACACAATCACGCTCACGCAATCACGATCACACAATCACGATCACACAATCACGATCACACAATCACGATCACACAATCACAGTCACACAATCACAAACACACAGTCGCGATCACACGATCACGATCACACGATCACGATCACACAATCACAATCACACAATCAAGGTCACACAATGACGATCACACCATCACCATCACACAATCACGACCACACAATCACGATCACACAATCACGATCACACAATCACGATCACGCAATCACAAACACACAGTCGCGATCACTCGATCACGATCACACAATCACGATCACACAGTCACGATCACACAATCACAATCGCACAATCACGAACACACAATCACGATCACACAATCACGATCACACAATCACGATCACACAATCACCATCACACAATCACGATCACACAATCACGATCACACAATCACCATCACACAATCACAATCACACAATCAAGGTCACACAATGACGATCACACAATCAAGGTCACACAATGACGATCACACAATCACCATCACAAAACCACGACCACACAATCACGATCACACAATCACGCTCACGCAATCACGATCACACAATCACGATCACACAATCACGATCACACAATCACGATCACACAATCACAGTCACACAATCACAAACACACAGTCGCGATCACACGATCACGATCACACGATCACGATCACACAATCACAATCACACAATCAAGGTCACACAATGACGATCACACCATCACCATCACACAATCACGACCACACAATCACGATCACACAATCACGATCACACAATCACGATCACACAATCACAAACACACAGTCGCGATCACTCGATCACGATCACACAATCACGATCACACAGTCACGATCACACAATCACAATCGCACAATCACGAACACACAATCACGATCACACAATCACGATCACACAATCACGATCACACAATCACCATCACACAATCACGATCACACAATCACGATCACACAATCACCATCACACAATCACAATCACACAATCAAGATCACACAATCAAGATCACACAATGACGATCACACAATCACGATCGCACAGTCACGATCACACGATCACGATCACACAATCACAGTCACACAATCACAATCACACAATCACAATCACAATCACGATCACACAATCACGTTCACACAATTACAAACACACAGTCGCGATCACACTATCACGATCACACAATCACAGTCCCACAATCACAATCACACAATCACAATCACAATCACGATCGCACAGTCACGAACACACAATCACGATCACACAATCACCATCACACAATCACAATCACACAATCAAGGTCACACAATGACGATCACACAATCAAGGTCACACAATGACGATCACACAATCACCATCACAAAACCACGACCACACAATCACGATCACACAATCACGCTCACGCAATCACGATCACACAATCACGATCACACAATCACGATCACACAATCACGATCACACAATCACAATCGCACAATCACAATCACAATCACGATCGCACAGTCACGATCACACGATCACGATCACACGATCACGATCACACAATCACGATTACACAATCACGATCACACAATCGCTATCACACAATCGCTATCACACAATCACAATCACACAATCACGATCACACAATCACCATCACACAATCACCATCACACAATCACGATCACACAATGACGATCACACAATCACGATCAGGCTATCACGATCACACAATCACAGTCACACAATCACAATCACACAATCACAATTACAATCACGATCACACAATCACAATTACACAAACACGATCACACAATCACGATCACACAATCACGATCACACAATCACTATCACACAATCACACAATCACGCAATCAGAATCACACAATCACACAGTCACAATCCCACAATCACGATCACACAATCACAATCCCACAATCACAATCACACAATCACACTATCACAATCACAATCACGCAGTCACACTGTCACAATCACAATCACAATCACAATCACAATCACAATCACAATCACAATCACACAATCACACAATCACAATCCCACAATCACAATCACACAATCACAGTCACACAATCACAATCACACAATCACAATCACACAATCACAATCACACAATCACAATCACACAATCACAATCACACAATCACAATCCCACAATCACAATCCCACAATCACAATCCCACAATCACAATCCCACAATCACAATCCCTCAATCACAATCCCACAATCACACAATCACACAGTCACAATCCCACAATCACGATCACACAATCACGATCACACAATCCCAATCACACAATCCCAATCACACAATCACAATCACACAATCACACTGTCACAATCCCACAATCACGATCACACAATCACGATCACACAGTCAAGATCACACAATCACACAGTCACAATCCCACAATCACGATCACACAATCACGATCGCACAGTCACGATCACACGATCACGATCACACAATCACAATCACACAATCACAATCACACAATCACAATCACACAATCACAATCACACAACCACGATCACACAATCACCATCACACACTCACCATCACACAATCACGATCACACAATCACGATCACACAATCACGATCACACTATCACGATCACACAATCACAGTCACACAATCACAATCACACAATCACAATCACAATCACGATCACACAGTCACGATCACACGATCACGATCACACGATCACGATCACACAATCACGATCACACAATCACGATCACACAATCACCATCACACAATCACGATCACACAATCACGATCAGACTATCACGATCACACAATCACAGTCACACAATCACAATCACACAATCACAATTACAATCACGATCACACAATCACAATTACACAAACACGATCACACAATCACGATCACACAATCACGATCACACAATCACTATCACACAATCACACAATCACGCAATCACAATCACACAATCACACAGTCACAATCCCACAATCACGATCACACAATCACAATCACAATCACAATCACAATCACAATCACACAATCACACAATCACAATCCCACAATCACAATCACACAATCACAGTCACACAATCACAATCACACAATCACAATCACACAATCACAATCACACAATCACAATCACACAATCACAATCACACAATCACAATCCCACAATCACAATCCCACAATCACAATCCCACAATCACAATCCCACAATCACAATCCCACAATCACACAATCACACAGTCACAATCCCACAATCACGATCACACAATCACGATCACACAATCCCAATCACAATCCCAATCACACCATCACAATCACACAATCACACTGTCACAATCCCACAATCACGATCACACAATCACGATCACACAGTCACGATCACACAATCACACAGTCACAATCCCACAATCACGATCACACAATCACGATCGCACAGTCACGATCACACGATCACGATCACACAATCACAATCACACAATCACAATCACACAATCACAATCACACAATCACGATCACACAATCACAATCCCACAATCACAATCCCACAATCACAATCCTACAATCACACAATCACACAGTCACAATCTCACAATCACGATCACACAATCACAATCACACAATCACAATCACACAATCACACTGTCACCATCACACAATCACGATCACACAATCACGATCACACAGTCACGATCACACAATCACACAGTCACAATCCCACAATCACGATCACACAATCACGATCGCACAGTCACGATCACACGATCACGATCACACAATCACAATCACACAATCACAATCACACAATCACAATCACACAATCACGATCACACAATCACCATCACACAATCACACAGTCACAATCCCACAATCACGATAACACAATCACGATCGCACAGTCACGATCACACGATCACGATCACACAATCACAGTCACACAATCACAATCACACAATCACAATCACAATCACGATCACACAGTCACGATCACACGATCACGATCACACGATCACGATCACACAATCACGATCACACAATCACGATCACACAATCGCTATCACACAATCGCTATCACACAATCACAATCACACAATCACGATCACACAATCACCATCACACAATCACCATCACACAATCACGATCACACAATCACGATCACACAATCACGATCAGACTATCACGATCACACAATCACAGTCACACAATCACAATCACACAATCACAATCACAATCACGATCACACAATCACAATTACACAAACACGATCACACTATCACGATCACACAATCACGATCACACAATCACTATCACACAATCACACAATCACGCAATCACAATCACACAATCACACAGTCACAATCCCACAATCAGGATCACACAATCACAATCCCACAATCACAATCACACAATCACGATCACACAATCACAATCACGCAGTCACACTATCACAATCACAATCACAATCACAATCACAATCACACAATCACACAATCACAATCCCACAATCACAATCACACAATCACAGTCACACAATCACAATCATACAATCACACAGTCACAATCCCACAATCACGATCACACAATCACGATCGCACAGTCACGATCACACAATCACACAGTCACAATCCCACAATCACGATCACACAATCACGATCGCACAGTCACGATCACACGATCACGATCACACAATCACAATCACACAATCACAATCACACAATCACAATCACACAATCACGATCACACAATCACCATCACACAATCACACAGTCACAATCCCACAATCACGATAACACAATCACGATCGCACAGTCACGATCACACAATCACAGTCACACAATCACAATCACACAATCACAATCACAATCACGATCACACAGTCACGATCACACGATCACGATCACACGATCACGATCACACAATCACGATCACACAATCACGATCACACAATCACCATCACACAATCGCTATCACACAATCGCTATCACACAATCACAATCACACAATCACGATCACACAATCACCATCACACAATCACAATCACACAATCACAATCACACAATCACGATCACACAATCACCATCACACAATCACACAGTCACAATCCCACAATCACGATAACACAATCACGATCGCACAGTCACGATCACACGATCACGATCACACAATCACAGTCACACAATCACAATCACACAATCACAATCACAATCACGATCACACAGTCACGATCACACGATCACGATCACACGATCACGATCACACAATCACGATCACACAATCACAATCACACAATCACGATCACACAATCACCATCACACAATCACACAGTCACAATCCCACAATCACGATAACACAATCACGATCGCACAGTCACGATCACACGATCACGATCACACAATCACAGTCACACAATCACAATCACACAATCACAATCACACAATCACGATCACACAATCACCATCACACACTCACCATCACACAATCACGATCACACAATCACGATCACACAATCACGATCACACTATCACGATCACACAATCACGATCACACAATCACAGTCACACAATCACAATCACACAATCACAATCACAATCACGATCACACAGTCACGATCACACGATCACGATCACACGATCACGATCACACAATCACGATCACACAATCACGATCACACAATCGCTATCACACAATCGCTATCACACAATCGCTATCACACAATCACAATCACACAATCACGATCACACAATCACCATCACACAATCACCATCACACAATCACGATCACACAATCACGATCACACAATCACGATCAGACTATCGCGATCACACAATCACGATCACACAATCACGATCACACAATCACGATCACACAATCACGATCACACAATCACGATCACACAATCACGATCACACAATCACGATCACACAATCACGATCACACAATCACGATCACACAAACACGATCACACAATCACGATCACACAATCACGATCACACAATCACAGTCACACAATCACGATCACACAACCACGATCAGACTATCGCGATCACACAATCATGATCACACAATCACGATCACTCAATCACGATCACAATATCACAATCACACAGTCACACAATCACAATTACAATCACAATCACAATCACGATCACAGAATCACAATCACACAGTCACACAATCACAATCACAATTACAATCGCAATCACAATCACAGTCACAATCACAATCACAATCACAATCACAATCACAATCACAATCACAATCACAATCACAATCACAATCACAATCACAATCACAATCACACAATCACATCACACAATCACGATCACACAATCACGATCACACAATTACGATCACACAATCACGATCACACAATCACTATCACAAAATCACAATCACACAGTCACACAATCACAATCACAATCAGCCAATCACAAACACACCACCACGATCACACAATCACGATCACAGAATCACTATCACAAAATCACAATCACACAGTCACACAATCACAATCACAATCAGCCAATCACAAACACACAATCACGATCACACAATCACGATCACACAATCACAAACACACAGTCGCGATCACTCGATCACGATCACACAATCACGATCAGACAATCAAGATCACACAATCAAGATCACACAATGACGATCACACAATCACGATCGCACAGTCACGATCACACGATCACGATCACACAATCACAGTCACACAATCACAATCACACAATCACAATCACAATCACGATCACACAATCACGTTCACACAATTACAAACACACAGTCGCGATCACACTATCACGATCACACAATCACAGTCACACAATCACAATCACACAATCACAATCACAATCACGATCACACAGTCACGAACACACAATCACGATCATACAATCACCATCACACAATCACAATCACACAATCAAGGTCACACAATGACGATCACACAATCAAGGTCACACAATGACGATCACACAATCACCATCACAAAACCACGACCACACAATCACGATCACACAATCACGCTCACGCAATCACGATCACACAATCACGATCACACAATCACGATCACACAATCACGATCACACAATCACAGTCACACAATCACAAACACACAGTCGCGATCACACGATCACGATCACACAATCACAATCACACAATCAAGGTCACACAATGACGATCACACCATCACCATCACACAATCACGACCACACAATCACGATCACACAATCACGATCACACAATCACGATCACACAATCACAAACACACAGTCGCGATCACTCGATCACGATCACACAATCACGATCACACAGTCACGATCACACAATCACAATCGCACAATCACGAACACACAATCACGATCACACAATCACGATCACACAATCACGATCACACAATCACCATCACACAATCACGATCACACAATCACGATCACACAATCACCATCACACAATCACAATCACACAATCAAGGTCACACAATGACGATCACACAATCAAGGTCACACAATGACGATCACACAATCACCATCACAAAACCACGACCACACAATCACGATCACACAATCACGCTCACGCAATCACGATCACACAATCACGATCACACAATCACGATCACACAATCACGATCACACAATCACAGTCACACAATCACAAACACACAGTCGCGATCACACGATCACGATCACACGATCACGATCACACAATCACAATCACACAATCAAGGTCACACAATGACGATCACACCATCACCATCACACAATCACGACCACACAATCACGATCACACAATCACGATCACACAATCACGATCACACAATCACAAACACACAGTCGCGATCACTCGATCACGATCACACAATCACGATCACACAGTCACGATCACACAATCACAATCGCACAATCACGAACACACAATCACGATCACACAATCACGATCACACAATCACGATCACACAATCACCATCACACAATCACGATCACACAATCACGATCACACAATCACCATCACACAATCACAATCACACAATCAAGATCACACAATCAAGATCACACAATGACGATCACACAATCACGATCGCACAGTCACGATCACACGATCACGATCACACAATCACAGTCACACAATCACAATCACACAATCACAATCACAATCACGATCACACAATCACGTTCACACAATTACAAACACACAGTCGCGATCACACTATCACGATCACACAATCACAGTCCCACAATCACAATCACACAATCACAATCACAATCACGATCGCACAGTCACGAACACACAATCACGATCACACAATCACCATCACACAATCACAATCACACAATCAAGGTCACACAATGACGATCACACAATCAAGGTCACACAATGACGATCACACAATCACCATCACAAAACCACGACCACACAATCACGATCACACAATCACGCTCACGCAATCACGATCACACAATCACGATCACACAATCACGATCACACAATCACGATCACACAATCACAATCGCACAATCACAATCACAATCACGATCGCACAGTCACGATCACACGATCACGATCACACGATCACGATCACACAATCACGATTACACAATCACGATCACACAATCGCTATCACACAATCGCTATCACACAATCACAATCACACAATCACGATCACACAATCACCATCACACAATCACCATCACACAATCACGATCACACAATGACGATCACACAATCACGATCAGACTATCACGATCACACAATCACAGTCACACAATCACAATCACACAATCACAATTACAATCACGATCACACAATCACAATTACACAAACACGATCACACAATCACGATCACACAATCACGATCACACAATCACTATCACACAATCACACAATCACGCAATCACAATCACACAATCACACAGTCACAATCCCACAATCACGATCACACAATCACAATCCCACAATCACAATCACACAATCACACTATCACAATCACAATCACGCAGTCACACTGTCACAATCACAATCACAATCACAATCACAATCACAATCACAATCACAATCACACAATCACACAATCACAATCCCACAATCACAATCACACAATCACAGTCACACAATCACAATCACACAATCACAATCACACAATCACAATCACACAATCACAATCACACAATCACAATCACACAATCACAATCCCACAATCACAATCCCACAATCACAATCCCACAATCACAATCCCACAATCACAATCCCTCAATCACAATCCCACAATCACACAATCACACAGTCACAATCCCACAATCACGATCACACAATCACGATCACACAATCCCAATCACACAATCCCAATCACACAATCACAATCACACAATCACACTGTCACAATCCCACAATCACGATCACACAATCACGATCACACAGTCAAGATCACACAATCACACAGTCACAATCCCACAATCACGATCACACAATCACGATCGCACAGTCACGATCACACGATCACGATCACACAATCACAATCACACAATCACAATCACACAATCACAATCACACAATCACAATCACACAACCACGATCACACAATCACCATCACACACTCACCATCACACAATCACGATCACACAATCACGATCACACAATCACGATCACACTATCACGATCACACAATCACAGTCACACAATCACAATCACACAATCACAATCACAATCACGATCACACAGTCACGATCACACGATCACGATCACACGATCACGATCACACAATCACGATCACACAATCACGATCACACAATCACCATCACACAATCACGATCACACAATCACGATCACACAATCACGATCAGACTATCACGATCACACAATCACAGTCACACAATCACAATCACACAATCACAATTACAATCACGATCACACAATCACAATTACACAAACACGATCACACAATCACGATCACACAATCACGATCACACAATCACTATCACACAATCACACAATCACGCAATCACAATCACACAATCACACAGTCACAATCCCACAATCACGATCACACAATCACAATCACAATCACAATCACAATCACAATCACACAATCACACAATCACAATCCCACAATCACAATCACACAATCACAGTCACACAATCACAATCACACAATCACAATCACACAATCACAATCACACAATCACAATCACACAATCACAATCACACAATCACAATCCCACAATCACAATCCCACAATCACAATCCCACAATCACAATCCCACAATCACAATCCCACAATCACACAATCACACAGTCACAATCCCACAATCACGATCACACAATCACGATCACACAATCCCAATCACAATCCCAATCACACCATCACAATCACACAATCACACTGTCACAATCCCACAATCACGATCACACAATCACGATCACACAGTCACGATCACACAATCACACAGTCACAATCCCACAATCACGATCACACAATCACGATCGCACAGTCACGATCACACGATCACGATCACACAATCACAATCACACAATCACAATCACACAATCACAATCACACAACCACGATCACACAATCACCATCACACACTCACCATCACACAATCACGATCACAGAATCACGATCACACAATCACGATCACACTATCACGATCACACAATCACAGTCACACAATCACAATCACACAATCACAATCACAATCACGATCACACAGTCACGATCACACGATCACGATCACACGATCACGATCACACAATCACGATCACACAATCACGATCACACAATCGCTATCACACAATCGCTATCACACAATCACAATCACACAATCACGATCACACAATCACCATCACACAATCACCATCACACAATCACGATCACACAATCACGATCACACAATCACGATCACACAATCACGATCAGACTATCACGATCACACAATCACAGTCACACAATCACAATCACACAATCACAATTACAATCACGATCACACAATCACAATTACACAAACACGATCACACAATCACGATCACACAATCACGATCACACAATCACAATCCCACAATCACAATCACACAATCACGATCACACAATCACAATCACGCAGTCACACTATCACAATCACAATCACAATCACAATCACAATCACAATCACAATCACAATCACAATCACAATCACACAATCACACAATCACAATCCCACAATCACAATCACACAATCACAGTCACACAATCACAATCACACAATCACAATCACACAATCACAATCACACAATCACAATCACACAATCACAATTACAATCACGATCACACAATCACAATTACACAAACACGATCACACAATCACGATCACACAATCACGATCACACAATCACTATCACACAATCACACAATCACGCAATCACAATCACACAATCACACAGTCACAAACCCACAATCACGATCACACAATCACAATCACAATCACAATCACAATCACAATCACACAATCACACAATCACAATCCCACAATCACAATCACACAATCACAGTCACACAATCACAATCACACAATCACAATCACACAATCACAATCACACAATCACAATCACACAATCACAATCACACAATCACAATCCCACAATCACAATCCCACAATCACAATCCCACAATCACAATCCCACAATCACAATCCCACAATCACACAATCACACAGTCACAATCCCACAATCACGATCACACAATCACGATCACACAATCCCAATCACAATCCCAATCACACCATCACAATCACACAATCACACTGTCACAATCCCACAATCACGATCACACAATCACGATCACACAGTCACGATCACACAATCACACAGTCACAATCCCACAATCACGATCACACAATCACGATCGCACAGTCACGATCACACGATCACGATCACACAATCACAATCACACAATCACAATCACACAATCACAATCACACAACCACGATCACACAATCACCATCACACACTCACCATCACACAATCACGATCACAGAATCACGATCACACAATCACGATCACACTATCACGATCACACAATCACAGTCACACAATCACAATCACACAATCACAATCACAATCACGATCACACAGTCACGATCACACGATCACGATCACACGATCACGATCACACAATCACGATCACACAATCACGATCACACAATCGCTATCACACAATCGCTATCACACAATCACAATCACACAATCACGATCACACAATCACCATCACACAATCACCATCACACAATCACGATCACACAATCACGATCACACAATCACGATCACACAATCACGATCACACAATCACGGTCACACAATCACGATCACACAATCACGATCACACAATCACGATCACACAATCACGATCACACAATCACTATCACAAAATCACAATCACACAGTCACACAATCACAATCACAAGCAGACAATCACAAACACACAATCACGATCACACAATCACGATCACACAATCACAAACACACAGTCGCGATCACTCGATCTCGATCACACAATCACGATCACACAGTCACGATCACACAATCACAATCGCACAATCACGAACACACAATCACGATCACACAATCACGATCACACAATCACGATCACACAATCACGATCACACAATCACCATCACACAATCACCATCACACAATCACGATCACACAATCACGATCACACAATCACGATCACACAATCACGATCACACAATCACGATCACACAATCACGATCACACAATCACGATCACACAATCACGGTCACACAATCACGATCACACAATCACGATCACACAATCACGATCACACAATCACGATCACACAATCACTATCACAAAATCACAATCACGCAGTCACACAATCACAATCACAATCAGACAATCACAAACACACAATCACGATCACACAATCACGATCACACAATCACAAACACACAGTCGCGATCACTCGATCACGATCACACAATCACGATCACACAGTCACGATCACACAATCACAATCGCACAATCACGAACACACTATCACGATCACACAATCACGATCACACTATCACGATCACACAATCACCATCACACAATCACGATCACACAATCACGATCACACAATCACCATCACACAATCACAATCACACAATCAAGATCACACAATGACGATCACACAATCACAATCACACAACCACGACCACACAATCACGATCACACAATCACGCTCACGCAATCACGATCACACAATCACGACCACACAATCACGATCACACAATCCCGTTCACACAATTACAAACACACAGTCGCGATCACACTATCACGATCACACAATCACAGTCACACAATCACAATCACACAATCACAATCACAATCACGATCACACAGTCACGAACACACAATCACGATCACACAATCACGATCACACAATCACAATCACACAATCAAGGTCACACAATGACGAACACACAATCACCATCACACAACCACGACCACACAATCACGATCACACAATCACGCTCACGCAATCACGATCACACAATCACGACCACACAATCACGATCACACAATCACGATCACACAATCACAATCACACAATCACAAACACACAGTCGCGATCACACGATCACGATCACACGATCACGATCACACAATCACAATCACACAATCAAGGTCACACAATGACGATCACACCATCACCATCACACAATCACGACCACACAATCACGATCACACAATCACGATCACACAATCACGTTCACACAATCACAAACACACAGTCGCGATCACTCGATCACGATCACACGATCACGGTCACACAATCACAATCACACAATCAAGGTCACACAATGACGATCACACAATCACAATAACAATCACGATCACACAGTCATGATCACACCATCACGATCACACGATCACGATCACACAATCACAATCACACAATCGTTATCACACAATCACGATCACACAATCACCATCCCACAATCACCATCACACAATCACCATCACACAATCACGGTCACACAATCACGATCACACAATCACGATCACACAATCACAATCACGCAATCACAATCGCACAATCGCAATCACACAATCACAATCATACAATCACAATCACACAATCACAATCTCACAATCACAATCACACAATCACAATCACACAATCACAATCACACAATCACAATCACACAATCACAATTACACAATCACAATCACACAATCACAATCCCACAATCACAAACCCACAATCACAATCCCACAATCACAATCCCACAATCACAATCCCACAATCACACAATCACATAGTCACAATCCCACAATCACGATCACACAATCACGATCACACAATCACGTTCACACAATCACAAACACACAGTCGCGATCACTCGATCACGATCACACGATCACGATCACACAATCACAATCACACAATCAAGGTCACACAATGACGATCACACCATCACCATCACACAATCACGACCACACAATCACGATCACACAATCACAATCACACAATCACAATATCACAATCGCAATCACACAATCACAATCACGATCACACAATCACGATCACACAATCACGATCACAGAATCACGATCACACAATCACGGCCACTCAATCACGATCACACAATCACGATCACACAATCACAATCACACATTCACGTTCACACAATCACAAACACAGAGTCGCGATCACACGATCACGATCACACAACCACGATCACACAGTCACGATCACACAATCACGATCACACAGTCACGATCACACAATCAGAGTCACACAATCACAATCACACAACCACAATCACACAATCACACAGTCACAATCCCACAATCACGACCACACAGTCACGATCACACAATCACAATCATACAATCACAATCACACAATCACATTAACACAATCACGATCACACAATCACGATCACACAATCACGATCACACAATCACGATCACACAATCACGATCACACAATCACCATCACACAATCACCATCACACAATCACGATCACACAATCACGATCACACAATCACGATCACACAATCACGATCACACTATCACGATCACACAATCACGGTCACACAATCACGGTCACACAATCACGGTCACACAATCACGATCACACAATCACGATCACACAATCACGATCACACAATCACTATCACAAAATCACAATCACACAGTCACACAATCACAATCACAATCAGACAATCACAAACACACAATCACGATCACACAATCACGATCACACAATCACAAACACACAGTCGCGATCACACGATCACGATCACACGATCACGATCACACAATCACAATCACACAATCAAGGTCACACAATGACGATCACACCATCACCATCACACAATCACGACCACACAATCACGATCACACAATCACGGTCACACAATCACAATCACAATCACAATCACAATCACAATCACAATCACAATCACAATCACAATCACAATCACAATCACGATCACACAATCACGATCACACAATCACGATCACACAATCACGATCACACAATCACGATCACACAATCACGATCACACAATCACGATCACACAATCACGATCACACAATCACAATCACACAATCACAGTCACACAATCACAATCACACAATCACACAGTCACAATCCCACAATCACGATCACACAATCACGATCGCACAGTCACGATCACACGATCACGATCACACAATCGCAATCACACAATCACAAACACACAGTCGCGATCACACGATCACGATCACACGATCACGATCACACAATGACAATCACACAATCAAGGTCACACAATGACGATCACACCATCACCATCACACAATCACGACCACACAATCACGATCACACAATCACGATCACACAATCACGTTCACACAATCACAAACACACAGTCGCGATCACTCGATCACGATCCCACAATCACAATCACACAATCACGATCACACAATCACAATCACGCAGTCACACTATCACAATCACAATCACAATCACAATCACAATCACAATCACAATCACACAATCACACAATCACAATCCCACAATCACAATCACACAATCACAGTCACACAATCACAATCACACAATCACACAGTCACAATCCCACAATCACGATCACACAATCACGATCGCACAGTCACGATCACACGATCACGATCACACAATCACAATCACACAATCACAATCACACAATCACAATCACACAATCACCATCACACACTCACCATCACACAATCACGATCACACAATCACGATCACCCAATCACGATCACACTATCACGATCACACAATCACAGTCACACAATCACAATCACACAATCACAATCACAATCACGTTCACACAGTCACGATCACACGATCACGATAACACGATCACGATCACGCAATCACGATCACACAATCACGATCACACAATCGCTATCACACAATCGCTATCACACAATCACAATCACACAATCACGATCACACAATCACGATCACACAATCACGATCACACAATCACGATCACACAATCACGATCACACAAACACGATCACACAATCACGATCACACAATCACAGTCACGCAATCACGATCACACAATCACGATCACACAACCACGATCACACAATCGCTATCACACAATCGCTATCACACAATCACGATCACACAATCACAATCACAATATCACAATCACACAGTCACACAATCACAATCACAATCACAATCACAATCACAATCACAATCACAATCACAATCACAATCACAATCACGATCACAGAATCACAATCACACAGTCACACAATCACAATCACAATCACAATCGCAATCACAATCACAATCACAATCACAATCACAATCACAATCACAATCACAATCACAATCACAATCACAATCACAATCACAATCACAATCACAATCACAATCACAATCACAATCACAATCACAATCACAATCACAATCACAATCACAATCACAATCACAATCACAATCACAATCACAATCACAATCACAATCACAATCACAATCACAATCACAATCACAATCACAATCACAATCACAATCACAATCACAATCACAATCACAATCACAATCACAATCACAATCACAATCACAATCACAATCACAATCACAATCACAATCACACAATCACATCACACAATCAGGATCACACAATCACGATCACACAATCACGATCACACAATCACGATCACACAATCACGATCACACAATCACGATCACACAATCACGATCACACAATCACGATCACACAATCACGATCACACAAACACGATCACACAATCACGACCACACAATCACAGTCACACAATCACAATCACACACTCCCAATCACACAATCACGATCACGCAATCACGATCACGCAATCACGATCACGCAATCACGATCACACAATCACGATCACACAATCACGATCACACAATCACGATCACACGATCACGATCACACAATCACAATCACACAATCGTTATCACACAATCACGATCACACAATCACCATCCCACAATCACCATCACACAATCACCATCACACAATCACCATCACACAATCACGATCACACAATCACGATCACACAATCACGATCACACAATCACAATCACGCAATCACAATCACACAATCACAATCACACAATCACAATCATACAATCACAATCACACAATCACAATCTCACAATCACAATCACACAATCACAATCACACAATCACAATCACACAATCACAATCACACAATCACAATCACACAATCACAATCCCACAATCACAATCCCACAATCACAATCCCACAATCACAATCCTACAATCACACAATCACACAGTCACAATCTCACAATCACGATCACACAATCACAATCACACAATCACAATCACACAATCACACTGTCACCATCACACAATCACGATCACACAATCACGATCACACAGTCACGATCACACAATCACACAGTCACAATCCCACAATCACGATCACACAATCACGATCGCACAGTCACGATCACACGATCACGATCACACAATCACAATCACACAATCACAATCACACAATCACAATCACACAATCACGATCACACAATCACCATCACACAATCACACAGTCACAATCCCACAATCACGATAACACAATCACGATCGCACAGTCACGATCACACGATCACGATCACACAATCACAGTCACACAATCACAATCACACAATCACAATCACAATCACGATCACACAGTCACGATCACACGATCACGATCACACGATCACGATCACACAATCACGATCACACAATCACGATCACACAATCGCTATCACACAATCGCTATCACACAATCACAATCACACAATCACGATCACACAATCACCATCACACAATCACCATCACACAATCACGATCACACAATCACGATCACACAATCACGATCAGACTATCACGATCACACAATCACAGTCACACAATCACAATCACACAATCGCAATCACAATCACGATCACACAATCACAATTACACAAACACGATCACACTATCACGATCACACAATCACGATCACACAATCACTATCACACAATCACACAATCACGCAATCACAATCACACAATCACACAGTCACAATCCCACAATCAGGATCACACAATCACAATCCCACAATCACAATCACACAATCACGATCACACAATCACAATCACGCAGTCACACTATCACAATCACAATCACAATCACAATCACAATCACACAATCACACAATCACAATCCCACAATCACAATCACACAATCACAGTCACACAATCACAATCATACAATCACACAGTCACAATCCCACAATCACGATCACACAATCACGATCGCACAGTCACGATCACACAATCACACAGTCACAATCCCACAATCACGATCACACAATCACGATCGCACAGTCACGATCACACGATCACGATCACACAATCACAATCACACAATCACAATCACACAATCACAATCACACAATCACGATCACACAATCACCATCACACAATCACACAGTCACAATCCCACAATCACGATAACACAATCACGATCGCACAGTCACGATCACACAATCACAGTCACACAATCACAATCACACAATCACAATCACAATCACGATCACACAGTCACGATCACACGATCACGATCACACGATCACGATCACACAATCACGATCACACAATCACGATCACACAATCACCATCACACAATCGCTATCACACAATCGCTATCACACAATCACAATCACACAATCACGATCACACAATCACCATCACACAATCACCATCACACAATCACGATCACACAATGACGATCACACAATCACGATCAGACTATCACGATCACACAATCACAGTCACACAATCACAATCACACAATCACAATCACAATCACGATCACACAATCACAATCCCACAATCACACAATCACACAGTCACAATCCCACAATCAAGATCACACCATCACGATCACACAATCCCAATCACACAATCCCAATCACACAATCACAATCACACAATCACACTGTCACAATCCCACAATCACGATCACACAATCACGATCACACAGTCACGATCACACAATCACACAGTCACAATCCCACAATCACGATCACACAATCACGATCGCACAGTCACGATCACACGATCACGATCACACAATCACAATCACACAATCACAATCACACAATCACAATCACACAATCACGATCACACAATCACCATCACACAATCACACAGTCACAATCCCACAATCACGATAACACAATCACGATCGCACAGTCACGATCACACGATCACGATCACACAATCACGATCACACAATCACGATCACGCAGTCACACTATCACAATCACAATCACAATCACAATCACAATCACAATCACAATCACAATCACAATCACAATCACAATCACACAATCACACAATCACACAATCACAATCACACAATCACAATCACACAATCACCATCACACAATCACGATCACACAATCACGATCACACAATCACGATCATACAATCACGATCACACTATCACGATCACACAATCACGGTCACACAATCACGGTCACACAATCACGGTCACACAATCACGATCACACAATCACGATCACACAATCACGATCACACAATCACTATCACAAAATCACAATCACACAGTCACACAATCACAATCACAATCAGACAATCACAAACACACAATCACGATCACACAATCACGATCACACAATCACAAACACACAGTCGCGATCACACGATCACGATCACACGATCACGATCACACAATCACAATCACACAATCAAGGTCACACAATGACGATCACACCATCACCATCACACAATCACGACCACACAATCACGATCACACAATCACGGTCACACAATCACAATCACAATCACAATCACAATCACAATCACAATCACAATCACAATCACAATCACAATCACGATCACACAATCACGATCACACAATCACGATCACACAATCACGATCACACAATCACGATCACACAATCACGATCACACAATCACGATCACACAATCACGATCACACAATCACGATCACACAATCACGATCACACAATCACGATCACACAATCACGATCACGCAGTCACACTATCACAATCACAATCACAATCACAATCACAATCACAATCACAATCACAATCACAATCACAATCACAATCACACAATCACACAATCACACAATCACAATCACACAATCACAATCACACAATCACAGTCACACAATCACAATCACACAATCACACAGTCACAATCCCACAATCACGATCACACAATCACGATCGCACAGTCACGATCACACGATCACGATCACACAATCGCAATCACACAATCACAAACACACAGTCGCGATCACACGATCACGATCACACGATCACGATCACACAATGACAATCACACAATCAAGGTCACACAATGACGATCACACCATCACCATCACACAATCACGACCACACAATCACGATCACACAATCACGATCACACAATCACGTTCACACAATCACAAACACACAGTCGCGATCACTCGATCACGATCCCACAATCACAATCACACAATCACGATCACACAATCACAATCACGCAGTCACACTATCACAATCACAATCACAATCACAATCACAATCACAATCACAATCACAATCACACAATCACACAATCACAATCCCACAATCACAATCACACAATCACAGTCACACAATCACAATCACACAATCACACAGTCACAATCCCACAATCACGATCACACAATCACGATCGCACAGTCACGATCACACGATCACGATCACACAATCACAATCACACAATCACAATCACACAATCACAATCACACAATCACCATCACACACTCACCATCACACAATCACGATCACACAATCACGATCACCCAATCACGATCACACTATCACGATCACACAATCACAGTCACACAATCACAATCACACAATCACAATCACAATCACGATCACACAGTCACGATCACACGATCACGATAACACGATCACGATCACGCAATCACGATCACACAATCACGATCACACAATCGCTATCACACAATCGCTATCACACAATCACAATCACACAATCACGATCACACAATCACGATCACACAATCACGATCACACAATCACGATCACACAATCACGATCACACAAACACGATCACACAATCACGATCACACAATCACAGTCACGCAATCACGATCACACAATCACGATCACACAACCACGATCACACAATCGCTATCACACAATCGCTATCACACAATCACGATCACACAATCACAATCACAATATCACAATCACACAGTCACACAATCACAATCACAATCACAATCACAATCACAATCACAATCACAATCACAATCACAATCACAATCACAATCACAATCACGATCACAGAATCACAATCACACAGTCACACAATCACAATCACAATCACAATCGCAATCACAATCACAATCACAATCACAATCACAATCACAATCACAATCACAATCACAATCACAATCACAATCACAATCACAATCACAATCACAATCACAATCACAATCACAATCACAATCACAATCACAATCACAATCACAATCACAATCACAATCACAATCACAATCACAATCACAATCACAATCACAATCACAATCACAATCACAATCACAATCACAATCACAATCACAATCACAATCACAATCACAATCACAATCACAATCACAATCACAATCACAATCACAATCACACAATCACATCACACAATCAGGATCACACAATCACGATCACACAATCACGATCACACAATCACGATCACACAATCACGATCACACAATCACGATCACACAATCACGATCACACAATCACGATCACACAATCACGATCACACAAACACGATCACACAATCACGACCACACAATCACAGTCACACAATCACAATCACACACTCCCAATCACACAATCACGATCACGCAATCACGATCACGCAATCACGATCACGCAATCACGATCACACAATCACGATCACACAATCACGATCACACAATCACGATCACACGATCACGATCACACAATCACAATCACACAATCGTTATCACACAATCACGATCACACAATCACCATCCCACAATCACCATCACACAATCACCATCACACAATCACCATCACACAATCACGATCACACAATCACGATCACACAATCACGATCACACAATCACAATCACGCAATCACAATCACACAATCACAATCACACAATCACAATCATACAATCACAATCACACAATCACAATCTCACAATCACAATCACACAATCACAATCACACAATCACAATCACACAATCACAATCACACAATCACAATCACACAATCACAATCCCACAATCACAATCCCACAATCACAATCCCACAATCACAATCCTACAATCACACAATCACACAGTCACAATCTCACAATCACGATCACACAATCACAATCACACAATCACAATCACACAATCACACTGTCACCATCACACAATCACGATCACACAATCACGATCACACAGTCACGATCACACAATCACACAGTCACAATCCCACAATCACGATCACACAATCACGATCGCACAGTCACGATCACACGATCACGATCACACAATCACAATCACACAATCACAATCACACAATCACAATCACACAATCACGATCACACAATCACCATCACACAATCACACAGTCACAATCCCACAATCACGATAACACAATCACGATCGCACAGTCACGATCACACGATCACGATCACACAATCACAGTCACACAATCACAATCACACAATCACAATCACAATCACGATCACACAGTCACGATCACACGATCACGATCACACGATCACGATCACACAATCACGATCACACAATCACGATCACACAATCGCTATCACACAATCGCTATCACACAATCGCTATCACACAATCACAATCACACAATCACGATCACACAATCACCATCACACAATCACCATCACACAATCACGATCACACAATCACGATCACACAATCACGATCAGACTATCACGATCACACAATCACAGTCACACAATCA
Source organism: Megachile rotundata (assembly GCF_050947335.1). Lineage (NCBI taxonomy): Eukaryota > Metazoa > Arthropoda > Insecta > Hymenoptera > Megachilidae > Megachile > Megachile rotundata. Next base: position 3,665,717 of record NC_134993.1, read on the forward strand.
CAATCACACAATCACAATCACAATCACGATCACACAATCACAATTACACAAACACGATCACACTATCACGATCACACAATCACGATCACACAATCACTATCACACAATCACACAATCACGCAATCACAATCACACAATCACACAGTCACAATCCCACAATCAGGATCACACAATCACAATCCCACAATCACAATCACACAATCACGATCACACAATCACAATCACGCAGTCACACTATCACAATCACAATCACAATCACAATCACAATCACACAATCACACAATCACAATCCCACAATCACAATCACACAATCACAGTCACACAATCACAATCATACAATCACACAGTCACAATCCCACAATCACGATCACACAATCACGATCGCACAGTCACGATCACACAATCACACAGTCACAATCCCACAATCACGATCACACAATCACGATCGCACAGTCACGATCACACGATCACGATCACACAATCACAATCACACAATCACAATCACACAATCACAATCACACAATCACGATCACACAATCACCATCACACAATCACACAGTCACAATCCCACAATCACGATAACACAATCACGATCGCACAGTCACGATCACACAATCACAGTCACACAATCACAATCACACAATCACAATCACAATCACGATCACACAGTCACGATCACACGATCACGATCACACGATCACGATCACACAATCACGATCACACAATCACGATCACACAATCACCATCACACAATCGCTATCACACAATCGCTATCACACAATCACAATCACACAATCACGATCACACAATCACCATCACACAATCACCATCACACAATCACGATCACACAATGACGATCACACAATCACGATCAGACTATCACGATCACACAATCACAGTCACACAATCACAATCACACAATCACAATCACAATCACGATCACACAATCACAATCCCACAATCACACAATCACACAGTCACAATCCCACAATCAAGATCACACCATCACGATCACACAATCCCAATCACACAATCCCAATCACACAATCACAATCACACAATCACACTGTCACAATCCCACAATCACGATCACACAATCACGATCACACAGTCACGATCACACAATCACACAGTCACAATCCCACAATCACGATCACACAATCACGATCGCACAGTCACGATCACACGATCACGATCACACAATCACAATCACACAATCACAATCACACAATCACAATCACACAATCACGATCACACAATCACCATCACACAATCACACAGTCACAATCCCACAATCACGATAACACAATCACGATCGCACAGTCACGATCACACGATCACGATCACACAATCACAGTCACACAATCACAATCACACAATCACAATCACAATCACGATCACACAGTCACGATCACACGATCACGATCACACGATCACGATCACACAATCACGATCACACAATCACGATCACACAATCACCATCACACAATCGCTATCACACAATCGCTATCACACAATCACAATCACACAATCACGATCACACAATCACCATCACACAATCACCATCACACAATCACGATCACACAATGACGATCACACAATCACGATCAGACTATCACGATCACACAATCACAGTCACACAATCACAATCACACAATCACAATCACAATCACGATCACACAATCACAATTACACAAACACGATCACACAATAACGATCACACAATCACGATCACACAATCACTATCACACAATCACACAATCACGCAATCACAATCACACAATCACACAGTCACAATCCCACAATCACGATCACACAATCACAATCCCACAATCACAATCACACAATCACGATCACACAATCACAATCGCGCAGTCACACTATCACAATCACAATCACAATCACAATCACAATCACACAATCACACAATCACAATCCCACAATCACAATCACACAATCACAGTCACACAATCACAATCACACAATCACACAGTCACAATCCCACAATCACGATCACACAATCACGATCGCACAGTCACGATCACACGATCACGATCACACAATCACAATCACACAATCACAATCACACAATCACAATCACACAATCACGATCACACAATCACCATCACACACTCACCATCACACAATCACGATCACACAATCACGATCACACAATCACGATCACACTATCACGATCACACAATCACAGTCACACAATCACAATCACACAATCACAATCACAATCACGATCACACAGTCACGATCACACGATCACGATCACACGATCACGATCACACAATCACGATCACACAATCACGATCACACAATCGCTATCACACAATCGCTATCACACAATCGCTATCACACAATCACAATCACACAATCACGATCACACAATCACCATCACACAATCACCATCACACAATCACGATCACACAATCACGATCACACAATCACGATCAGACTATCGCGATCACACAATCACGATCACACAATCACGATCACACAATCACGATCACACAATCACGATCACACAATCACGATCACACAATCACGATCACACAATCACGATCACACAATCACGATCACACAAACACGATCACACAATCACGATCACACAATCACGATCACACAATCACAGTCACACAATCACGATCACACAACCACGATCAGACTATCGCGATCACACAATCATGATCACACAATCACGATCACTCAATCACGATCACAATATCACAATCACACAGTCACACAATCACAATTACAATCACAATCACAATCACCATCACAGAATCACAATCACACAGTCACACAATCACAATCACAATTACAATCGCAATCACAATCACAATCACAATCACAATCACAATCACAATCACAATCACAATCACAATCACAATCACAATCACAATCACAATCACAATCACAATCACAATCACACAATCACATCACACAATCACGATCACACAATCACGATCACACAATTACGATCACACAATCACGATCACACAATCACTATCACAAAATCACAATCACACAGTCACACAATCACAATCACAATCAGCCAATCACAAACACACCACCACGATCACACAATCACGATCACACAATCACTATCACAAAATCACAATCACACAGTCACACAATCACAATCACAATCAGCCAATCACAAACACACAATCACGATCACACAATCACGATCACACAATCACAAACACACAGTCGCGATCACTCGATCACGATCACACAATCACGATCACACAGTCACGATCACACAATCACAATCGCACAATCACGAACACACAATCACGATCACACAATCACGATCACACAATCACGATCACACAATCACCATCACACAATCACGATCACACAATCACGATCACACAATCACCATCACACAATCACAATCACACAATCAAGATCACACAATCAAGATCACACAATGACGATCACACAATCACGATCGCACAGTCACGATCACACGATCACGATCACACAATCACAGTCACACAATCACAATCACACAATCACAATCACAATCACGATCACACAATCACGTTCACACAATTACAAACACACAGTCGCGATCACACTATCACGATCACACAATCACAGTCACACAATCACAATCACACAATCACAATCACAATCACGATCACACAGTCACGAACACACAATCACGATCATACAATCACCATCACACAATCACAATCACACAATCAAGGTCACACAATGACGATCACACAATCAAGGTCACACAATGACGATCACACAATCACCATCACAAAACCACGACCACACAATCACGATCACACAATCACGCTCACGCAATCACGATCACACAATCACGATCACACAATCACGATCACACAATCACGATCACACAATCACAGTCACACAATCACAAACACACAGTCGCGATCACACGATCACGATCACACGATCACGATCACACAATCACAATCACACAATCAAGGTCACACAATGACGATCACACCATCACCATCACACAATCACGACCACACAATCACGATCACACAATCACGATCACACAATCACGATCACACAATCACAAACACACAGTCGCGATCACTCGATCACGATCACACAATCACGATCACACAGTCACGATCACACAATCACAATCGCACAATCACGAACACACAATCACGATCACACAATCACGATCACACAATCACGATCACACAATCACCATCACACAATCACGATCACACAATCACGATCACACAATCACCATCACACAATCACAATCACACAATCAAGATCACACAATCAAGGTCACACAATGACGATCACACAATCACGATCGCACAGTCACGATCACACGATCACGATCACACAATCACAGTCACACAATCACAATCACACAATCACAATCACAATCACGATCACACAATCACGTTCACACAATTACAAACACACAGTCGCGATCACACTATCACGATCACACAATCACAGTCCCACAATCACAATCACACAATCACAATCACAATCACGATCGCACAGTCACGAACACACAATCACGATCACACAATCACCATCACACAATCACAATCACACAATCAAGATCACACAATCAAGGTCACACAATGACGATCACACAATCACGATCGCACAGTCACGATCACACGATCACGATCACACAATCACAGTCACACAATCACAATCATACAATCACAATCACACAATCACAATCTCACAATCACAATCACACAATCACAATCACACAATCACAATCACACAATCACAATCACACAATCACAATCACACAATCACAATCCCACAATCACAATCCCACAATCACAATCCCACAATCACAATCCTACAATCACACAATCACACAGTCACAATCTCACAATCACGATCACACAATCACAATCACACAATCACAATCACACAATCACACTGTCACCATCACACAATCACGATCACACAATCACGATCACACAGTCACGATCACACAATCACACAGTCACAATCCCACAATCACGATCACACAATCACGATCGCACAGTCACGATCACACGATCACGATCACACAATCACGATCACACAATCACAAACACACAGTCGCGATCACTCGATCACGATCACACAATCACGATCACACAGTCACGATCACACAATCACAATCGCACAATCACGAACACACAATCACGATCACACAATCACGATCACACAATCACGATCACACAATCACCATCACACAATCACGATCACACAATCACGATCACACAATCACCATCACACAATCACAATCACACAATCAAGATCACACAATCAAGGTCACACAATGACGATCACACAATCACGATCGCACAGTCACGATCACACGATCACGATCACACAATCACAGTCACACAATCACAATCACACAATCACAATCACAATCACGATCACACAATCACGTTCACACAATTACAAACACACAGTCGCGATCACACTATCACGATCACACAATCACAGTCCCACAATCACAATCACACAATCACAATCACAATCACGATCGCACAGTCACGAACACACAATCACGATCACACAATCACCATCACACAATCACAATCACACAATCAAGATCACACAATCAAGGTCACACAATGACGATCACACAATCACGATCGCACAGTCACGATCACACGATCACGATCACACAATCACAGTCACACAATCACAATCATACAATCACAATCACACAATCACAATCTCACAATCACAATCACACAATCACAATCACACAATCACAATCACACAATCACAATCACACAATCACAATCACACAATCACAATCCCACAATCACAATCACACAATCACGATCACACAATCACCATCACACACTCACCATCACACAATCACGATCACACAATCACGATCACACAATCACGATCACACTATCACGATCACACAATCACAGTCACACAATCACAATCACACAATCACAATCACAATCACGATCACACAGTCACGATCACACGATCACGATCACACGATCACGATCACACAATCACGATCACACAATCACGATCACACAATCGCTATCACACAATCGCTATCACACAATCGCTATCACACAATCACAATCACACAATCACGATCACACAATCACCATCACACAATCACCATCACACAATCACGATCACACAATCACGATCACACAATCACGATCAGACTATCGCGATCACACAATCACGATCACACAATCACGATCACACAATCACGATCACACAATCACGATCACACAATCACGATCACACAATCACGATCACACAATCACGATCACACAATCACGATCACACAAACACGATCACACAATCACGATCACACAATCACGATCACACAATCACAGTCACACAATCACGATCACACAACCACGATCAGACTATCGCGATCACACAATCATGATCACACAATCACGATCACTCAATCACGATCACAATATCACAATCACACAGTCACACAATCACAATTACAATCACAATCACAATCACCATCACAGAATCACAATCACACAGTCACACAATCACAATCACAATTACAATCGCAATCACAATCACAATCACAATCACAATCACAATCACAATCACAATCACAATCACAATCACAATCACAATCACAATCACAATCACACAATCACATCACACAATCACGATCACACAATCACGATCACACAATTACGATCACACAATCACGATCACACAATCACTATCACAAAATCACAATCACACAGTCACACAATCACAATCACAATCAGCCAATCACAAACACACCACCACGATCACACAATCACGATCACACAATCACTATCACAAAATCACAATCACACAGTCACACAATCACAATCACAATCAGCCAATCACAAACACACAATCACGATCACACAATCACGATCACACAATCACAAACACACAGTCGCGATCACTCGATCACGATCACACAATCACGATCACACAGTCACGATCACACAATCACAATCGCACAATCACGAACACACAATCACGATCACACAATCACGATCACACAATCACGATCACACAATCACCATCACACAATCACGATCACACAATCACGATCACACAATCACCATCACACAATCACAATCACACAATCAAGATCACACAATCAAGATCACACAATGACGATCACACAATCACGATCGCACAGTCACGATCACACGATCACGATCACACAATCACAGTCACACAATCACAATCACACAATCACAATCACAATCACGATCACACAATCACGTTCACACAATTACAAACACACAGTCGCGATCACACTATCACGATCACACAATCACAGTCACACAATCACAATCACACAATCACAATCACAATCACGATCACACAGTCACGAACACACAATCACGATCATACAATCACCATCACACAATCACAATCACACAATCAAGGTCACACAATGACGATCACACAATCAAGGTCACACAATGACGATCACACAATCACCATCACAAAACCACGACCACACAATCACGATCACACAATCACGCTCACGCAATCACGATCACACAATCACGATCACACAATCACGATCACACAATCACGATCACACAATCACAGTCACACAATCACAAACACACAGTCGCGATCACACGATCACGATCACACGATCACGATCACACAATCACAATCACACAATCAAGGTCACACAATGACGATCACACCATCACCATCACACAATCACGACCACACAATCACGATCACACAATCACGATCACACAATCACGATCACACAATCACAAACACACAGTCGCGATCACTCGATCACGATCACACAATCACGATCACACAGTCACGATCACACAATCACAATCGCACAATCACGAACACACAATCACGATCACACAATCACGATCACACAATCACGATCACACAATCACGATCACACAATCACCATCACACAATCACAATCACACAATCAAGATCACACAATCAAGGTCACACAATGACGATCACACAATCACGATCGCACAGTCACGATCACACGATCACGATCACACAATCACAGTCACACAATCACAATCACACAATCACAATCACAATCACGATCACACAATCACGTTCACACAATTACAAACACACAGTCGCGATCACACTATCACGATCACACAATCACAGTCCCACAATCACAATCACACAATCACAATCACAATCACGATCGCACAGTCACGAACACACAATCACGATCACACAATCACCATCACACAATCACAATCACACAATCAAGATCACACAATCAAGGTCACACAATGACGATCACACAATCACGATCGCACAGTCACGATCACACGATCACGATCACACAATCACAGTCACACAATCACAATCATACAATCACAATCACACAATCACAATCTCACAATCACAATCACACAATCACAATCACACAATCACAATCACACAATCACAATCACACAATCACAATCACACAATCACAATCCCACAATCACAATCCCACAATCACAATCCCACAATCACAATCCTACAATCACACAATCACACAGTCACAATCTCACAATCACGATCACACAATCACAATCACACAATCACAATCACACAATCACACTGTCACCATCACACAATCACGATCACACAATCACGATCACACAGTCACGATCACACAATCACACAGTCACAATCCCACAATCACGATCACACAATCACGATCGCACAGTCACGATCACACGATCACGATCACACAATCACGATCACACAATCACAAACACACAGTCGCGATCACTCGATCACGATCACACAATCACGATCACACAGTCACGATCACACAATCACAATCGCACAATCACGAACACACAATCACGATCACACAATCACGATCACACAATCACGATCACACAATCACCATCACACAATCACGATCACACAATCACGATCACACAATCACCATCACACAATCACAATCACACAATCAAGATCACACAATCAAGGTCACACAATGACGATCACACAATCACGATCGCACAGTCACGATCACACGATCACGATCACACAATCACAGTCACACAATCACAATCACACAATCACAATCACAATCACGATCACACAATCACGTTCACACAATTACAAACACACAGTCGCGATCACACTATCACGATCACACAATCACAGTCCCACAATCACAATCACACAATCACAATCACAATCACGATCGCACAGTCACGAACACACAATCACGATCACACAATCACCATCACACAATCACAATCACACAATCAAGATCACACAATCAAGGTCACACAATGACGATCACACAATCACAATCACACAATCACAATCTCACAATCACAATCACACAATCACAATCACACAATCACAATCACACAATCACAATCACACAATCACAATCACACAATCACAATCCCACAATCACAATCCCACAATCACAATCCCACAATCACAATCCTACAATCACACAATCACACAGTCACAATCTCACAATCACGATCACACAATCACAATCACACAATCACAATCACACAATCACACTGTCACCATCACACAATCACGATCACACAATCACGATCACACAGTCACGATCACACAATCACACAGTCACAATCCCACAATCACGATCACACAATCACGATCGCACAGTCACGATCACACGATCACGATCACACAATCACAATCACACAATCACAATCACACAATCACAATCACACAATCACGATCACACAATCACCATCACACAATCACACAGTCACAATCCCACAATCACGATAACACAATCACGATCGCACAGTCACGATCACACGATCACGATCACACAATCACAGTCACACAATCACAATCACACAATCACAATCACAATCACGATCACACAGTCACGATCACACGATCACGATCACACGATCACGATCACACAATCACGATCACACAATCACGATCACACAATCGCTATCACACAATCGCTATCACACAATCACAATCACACAATCACGATCACACAATCACCATCACACAATCACCATCACACAATCACGATCACACAATCACGATCACACAATCACGATCAGACTATCACGATCACACAATCACAGTCACACAATCACAATCACACAATCACAATCACAATCACGATCACACAATCACAATTACACAAACACGATCACACTATCACGATCACACAATCACGATCGCACAATCACTATCACACAATCACACAATCACGCAATCACAATCACACAATCACACAGTCACAATCCCACAATCAGGATCACACAATCACAATCCCACAATCACAATCACACAATCACGATCACACAATCACAATCACGCAGTCACACTATCACAATCACAATCACAATCACAATCACAATCACACAATCACACAATCACAATCCCACAATCACAATCACACAATCACAGTCACACAATCACAATCATACAATCACACAGTCACAATCCCACAATCACGATCACACAATCACGATCGCACAGTCACGATCACACAATCACACAGTCACAATCCCACAATCACGATCACACAATCACGATCGCACAGTCACGATCACACGATCACGATCACACAATCACAATCACACAATCACAATCACACAATCACAATCACACAATCACGATCACACAATCACCATCACACAATCACACAGTCACAATCCCACAATCACGATAACACAATCACGATCGCACAGTCACGATCACACAATCACAGTCACACAATCACAATCACACAATCACAATCACAATCACGATCACACAGTCACGATCACACGATCACGATCACACGATCACGATCACACAATCACGATCACACAATCACGATCACACAATCACCATCACACAATCGCTATCACACAATCGCTATCACACAATCACAATCACACAATCACGATCACACAATCACCATCACACAATCACCATCACACAATCACGATCACACAATGACGATCACACAATCACGATCAGACTATCACGATCACACAATCACAGTCACACAATCACAATCACACAATCACAATCACAATCACGATCACACAATCACAATCCCACAATCACACAATCACACTGTCACAATCCCACAATCACGATCACACAATCACGATCACACAGTCACGATCACACAATCACACAGTCACAATCCCACAATCACGATCACACAATCACGATCGCACAGTCACGATCACACGATCACGATCACACAATCACAATCACACAATCACAATCACACAATCACAATCACACAATCACGATCACACAATCACCATCACACAATCACACAGTCACAATCCCACAATCACGATAACACAATCACGATCGCACAGTCACGATCACACGATCACGATCACACAATCACAGTCACACAATCACAATCACACAATCACAATCACAATCACGATCACACAGTCACGATCACACGATCACGATCACACGATCACGATCACACAATCACGATCACACAATCACGATCACACAATCACCATCACACAATCGCTATCACACAATCGCTATCACACAATCACAATCACACAATCACGATCACACAATCACCATCACACAATCACCATCACACAATCACGATCACACAATGACGATCACACAATCACGATCAGACTATCACGATCACACAATCACAGTCACACAATCACAATCACACAATCACAATCACAATCACGATCACACAATCACAATTACACAAACACGATCACACAATAACGATCACACAATCACGATCACACAATCACTATCACACAATCACACAATCACGCAATCACAATCACACAATCACACAGTCACAATCCCACAATCACGATCACACAATCACAATCCCACAATCACAATCACACAATCACGATCACACAATCACAATCACGCAGTCACACTATCACAATCACAATCACAATCACAATCACAATCACACAATCACACAATCACAATCCCACAATCACAATCACACAATCACAGTCACACAATCACAATCACACAATCACACAGTCACAATCCCACAATCACGATCACACAATCACGATCGCACAGTCACGATCACACGATCACGATCACACAATCACAATCACACAATCACAATCACACAATCACAATCACACAATCACGATCACACAATCACCATCACACACTCACCATCACACAATCACGATCACACAATCACGATCACACAATCACGATCACACTATCACGATCACACAATCACAGTCACACAATCACAATCACACAATCACAATCACAATCACGATCACACAGTCGCGATCACACGATCACGATCACACGATCACGATCACACAATCACGATCACACAATCACGATCACACAATCGCTATCACACAATCGCTATCACACAATCGCTATCACACAATCACAATCACACAATCACGATCACACAATCACCATCACACAATCACCATCACACAATCACGATCACACAATCACGATCACACAATCACGATCAGACTATCGCGATCACACAATCACGATCACACAATCACGATCACACAATCACGATCACACAATCACGATCACACAATCACGATCACACAATCACGATCACACAATCACGATCACACAATCACGATCACACAAACACGATCACACAATCACGATCACACAATCACGATCACACAATCACAGTCACACAATCACGATCACACAACCACGATCAGACTATCGCGATCACACAATCATGATCACACAATCACGATCACTCAATCACGATCACAATATCACAATCACACAGTCACACAATCACAATTACAATCACAATCACAATCACGATCACAGAATCACAATCACACAGTCACACAATCACAATCACAATTACAATCGCAATCACAATCACAATCACAATCACAATCACAATCACAATCACAATCACAATCACAATCACAATCACAATCACAATCACAATCACAATCACAATCACACAATCACATCACACAATCACGATCACACAATCACGATCACACAATTACGATCACACAATCACGATCACACAATCACGATCACACAATCACTATCACAAAATCACAATCACACAGTCACACAATCACAATCACAATCAGCCAATCACAAACACACCACCACGATCACACAATCACGATCACACAATCACTATCACAAAATCACAATCACACAGTCACACAATCACAATCACAATCAGCCAATCACAAACACACAATCACGATCACACAATCACGATCACACAATCACAAACACACAGTCGCGATCACTCGATCACGATCACACAATCACGATCACACAGTCACGATCACACAATCACAATCGCACAATCACGAACACACAATCACGATCACACAATCACGATCACACAATCACGATCACACAATCACCATCACACAATCACGATCACACAATCACGATCACACAATCACCATCACACAATCACAATCACACAATCAAGATCACACAATCAAGATCACACAATGACGATCACACAATCACGATCGCACAGTCACGATCACACGATCACGATCACACAATCACAGTCACACAATCACAATCACACAATCACAATCACAATCACGATCACACAATCACGTTCACACAATTACAAACACACAGTCGCGATCACACTATCACGATCACACAATCACAGTCACACAATCACAATCACACAATCACAATCACAATCACGATCACACAGTCACGAACACACAATCACGATCATACAATCACCATCACACAATCACAATCACACAATCAAGGTCACACAATGACGATCACACAATCAAGGTCACACAATGACGATCACACAATCACCATCACAAAACCACGACCACACAATCACGATCACACAATCACGCTCACGCAATCACGATCACACAATCACGATCACACAATCACGATCACACAATCACGATCACACAATCACAGTCACACAATCACAAACACACAGTCGCGATCACACGATCACGATCACACGATCACGATCACACAATCACAATCACACAATCAAGGTCACACAATGACGATCACATCATCACCATCACACAATCACGACCACACAATCACGATCACACAATCACGATCACACAATCACGATCACACAATCACAAACACACAGTCGCGATCACTCGATCACGATCACACAATCACGATCACACAGTCACGATCACACAATCACAATCGCACAATCACGAACACACAATCACGATCACACAATCACGATCACACAATCACGATCACACAATCACCATCACACAATCACGATCACACAATCACCATCACACAATCACAATCACACAATCAAGATCACACAATCAAGGTCACACAATGACGATCACACAATCACGATCGCACAGTCACGATCACACGATCACGATCACACAATCACAGTCACACAATCACAATCACACAATCACAATCACAATCACGATCACACAATCACGTTCACACAATTACAAACACACAGTCGCGATCACACTATCACGATCACACAATCACAGTCCCACAATCACAATCACACAATCACAATCACAATCACGATCGCACAGTCACGAACACACAATCACGATCACACAATCACCATCACACAATCACAATCACACAATCAAGGTCACACAATGACGATCACACAATCAAGGTCACACAATGACGATCACACAATCACCATCACAAAACCACGACCACACAATCACGATCACACAATCACGCTCACGCAATCACGATCACACAATCACGATCACACAATCACGATCACACAATCACGATCACACAATCACAATCGCACAATCACAATCACAATCACGATCGCACAGTCACGATCACACGATCACGATCACACGATCACGATCACACAATCACGATTACACAATCACGATCACACAATCGCTATCACACAATCGCTATCACACAATCACAATCACACAATCACGATCACACAATCACCATCACACAATCACCATCACACAATCACGATCACACAATGACGATCACACAATCACGATCAGACTATCACGATCACACAATCACAATCACACAATCACAATCACAATCACGATCACACAGTCACGATCACACGATCACGATCACACGATCACGATCACACAATCACAATCACACAATCACAATCACACAATCACAATCACACAACCACGATCACACAATCACCATCACACACTCACCATCACACAATCACGATCACAGAATCACGATCACACAATCACGATCACACTATCACGATCACACAATCACAGTCACACAATCACAATCACACAATCACAATCACAATCACGATCACACAGTCACGATCACACGATCACGATCACACGATCACGATCACACAATCACGATCACACAATCACGATCACACAATCGCTATCACACAATCGCTATCACACAATCACAATCACACAATCACGATCACACAATCACCATCACACAATCACCATCACACAATCACGATCACACAATCACGATCACACAATCACGATCACACAATCACGATCAGACTATCACGATCACACAATCACAGTCACACAATCACAATCACACAATCACAATTACAATCACGATCACACAATCACAATTACACAAACACGATCACACAATCACGATCACACAATCACGATCACACAATCACAATCCCACAATCACAATCACACAATCACGATCACACAATCACAATCACGCAGTCACACTATCACAATCACAATCACAATCACAATCACAATCACAATCACAATCACAATCACACAATCACACAATCACAATCACACAATCACAATCCCACAATCACAATCCCACAATCACAATCCCACAATCACAATCCCACAATCACAATCCCACAATCACACAATCACACAGTCACAATCCCACAATCACGATCACACAATCACGATCACACAATCCCAATCACAATCCCAATCACACCATCACAATCACACAATCACACTGTCACAATCCCACAATCACGATCACACAATCACGATCACACAGTCACGATCACACAATCACACAGTCACAATCCCACAATCACGATCACACAATCACGATCGCACAGTCACGATCACACGATCACGATCACACAATCACAATCACACAATCACAATCACACAATCACAATCACACAACCACGATCACACAATCACCATCACACACTCACCATCACACAATCACGATCACAGAATCACGATCACACAATCACGATCACACTATCACGATCACACTATAACGATCACACAATCACAGTCACACAATCACAATCACACAATCACAATCACAATCACGATCACACAGTCACGATCACACGATCACGATCACACGATCACGATCACACAATCACGATCACACAATCACGATCACACAATCGCTATCACACAATCGCTATCACACAATCACAATCACACAATCACGATCACACAATCACCATCACACAATCACCATCACACAATCACGATCACACAATCACGATCACACAATCACGATCACACAATCACGATCAGACTATCACGATCACACAATCACAGTCACACAATCACAATCACACAATCACAATTACAATCACGATCACACAATCACAATTACACAAACACGATCACACCATCACGATCACACAATCACGATCACACAATCACAATCCCACAATCACAATCACACAATCACGATCACACAATCACAATCACGCAGTCACACTATCACAATCACAATCACAATCACAATCACAATCACAATCACAATCACAATCACACAATCACACAATCACAATCCCACAATCACAATCACACAATCACAGTCACACAATCACAATCACACAATCACAATCACACAATCCCAATCACACAATCACAATCACACAATCACACTGTCACAATCCCACAATCACGATCACACAATCACGATCACACAGTCACGATCACACAATCACACAGTCACAATCCCACAATCACGATCACACAATCACGATCGCACAGTCACGATCACACGATCACGATCACACAATCACAATCACACAATCACAATCACACAATCACAATCACACAACCACGATCACACAATCACCATCACACACTCACCATCACACAATCACGATCACAGAATCACGATCACACAATCACGATCACACTATCACGATCACACAATCACAGTCACACAATCACAATTACACAATCACAATCACAATCACGATCACACAGTCACGATCACACGATCACGATCACACGATCACGATCACACAATCACGATCACACAGTCACGATCACACAATCACAATCGCACAATCACGAACACACAATCACGATCACACAATCACGATCACACAATCACGATCACACAATCACCATCACACAATCACGATCACACAATCACCATCACACAATCACAATCACACAATCAAGATCACACAATCAAGGTCACACAATGACGATCACACAATCACGATCGCACAGTCACGATCACACGATCACGATCACACAATCACAGTCACACAATCACAATCACACAATCACAATCACAATCACGATCACACAATCACGTTCACACAATTACAAACACACAGTCGCGATCACACTATCACGATCACACAATCACAGTCCCACAATCACAATCACACAATCACAATCACAATCACGATCGCACAGTCACGAACACACAATCACGATCACACAATCACCATCACACAATCACAATCACACAATCAAGGTCACACAATGACGATCACACAATCAAGGTCACACAATGACGATCACACAATCACCATCACAAAACCACGACCACACAATCACGATCACACAATCACGCTCACGCAATCACGATCACACAATCACGATCACACAATCACGATCACACAATCACGATCACACAATCACAATCGCACAATCACAATCACAATCACGATCGCACAGTCACGATCACACGATCACGATCACACGATCACGATCACACAATCACGATTACACAATCACGATCACACAATCGCTATCACACAATCGCTATCACACAATCACAATCACACAATCACGATCACACAATCACCATCACACAATCACCATCACACAATCACGATCACACAATGACGATCACACAATCACGATCAGACTATCACGATCACACAATCACAATCACACAATCACAATCACAATCACGATCACACAGTCACGATCACACGATCACGATCACACGATCACGATCACACAATCACAATCACACAATCACAATCACACAATCACAATCACACAACCACGATCACACAATCACCATCACACACTCACCATCACACAATCACGATCACAGAATCACGATCACACAATCACGATCACACTATCACGATCACACAATCACAGTCACACAATCACAATCACACAATCACAATCACAATCACGATCACACAGTCACGATCACACGATCACGATCACACGATCACGATCACACAATCACGATCACACAATCACGATCACACAATCGCTATCACACAATCGCTATCACACAATCACAATCACACAATCACGATCACACAATCACCATCACACAATCACCATCACACAATCACGATCACACAATCACGATCACACAATCACGATCACACAATCACGATCAGACTATCACGATCACACAATCACAGTCACACAATCACAATCACACAATCACAATTACAATCACGATCACACAATCACAATTACACAAACACGATCACACAATCACGATCACACAATCACGATCACACAATCACAATCCCACAATCACAATCACACAATCACGATCACACAATCACAATCACGCAGTCACACTATCACAATCACAATCACAATCACAATCACAATCACAATCACAATCACAATCACACAATCACACAATCACAATCACACAATCACAATCCCACAATCACAATCCCACAATCACAATCCCACAATCACAATCCCACAATCACAATCCCACAATCACACAATCACACAGTCACAATCCCACAATCACGATCACACAATCACGATCACACAATCCCAATCACAATCCCAATCACACCATCACAATCACACAATCACACTGTCACAATCCCACAATCACGATCACACAATCACGATCACACAGTCACGATCACACAATCACACAGTCACAATCCCACAATCACGATCACACAATCACGATCGCACAGTCACGATCACACGATCACGATCACACAATCACAATCACACAATCACAATCACACAATCACAATCACACAACCACGATCACACAATCACCATCACACACTCACCATCACACAATCACGATCACAGAATCACGATCACACAATCACGATCACACTATCACGATCACACTATAACGATCACACAATCACAGTCACACAATCACAATCACACAATCACAATCACAATCACGATCACACAGTCACGATCACACGATCACGATCACACGATCACGATCACACAATCACGATCACACAATCACGATCACACAATCGCTATCACACAATCGCTATCACACAATCACAATCACACAATCACGATCACACAATCACCATCACACAATCACCATCACACAATCACGATCACACAATCACGATCACACAATCACGATCACACAATCACGATCAGACTATCACGATCACACAATCACAGTCACACAATCACAATCACACAATCACAATTACAATCACGATCACACAATCACAATTACACAAACACGATCACACCATCACGATCACACAATCACGATCACACAATCACAATCCCACAATCACAATCACACAATCACGATCACACAATCACAATCACGCAGTCACACTATCACAATCACAATCACAATCACAATCACAATCACAATCACAATCACAATCACACAATCACACAATCACAATCCCACAATCACAATCACACAATCACAGTCACACAATCACAATCACACAATCACAATCACACAATCCCAATCACACAATCACAATCACACAATCACACTGTCACAATCCCACAATCACGATCACACAATCACGATCACACAGTCACGATCACACAATCACACAGTCACAATCCCACAATCACGATCACACAATCACGATCGCACAGTCACGATCACACGATCACGATCACACAATCACAATCACACAATCACAATCACACAATCACAATCACACAACCACGATCACACAATCACCATCACACACTCACCATCACACAATCACGATCACAGAATCACGATCACACAATCACGATCACACTATCACGATCACACAATCACAGTCACACAATCACAATTACACAATCACAATCACAATCACGATCACACAGTCACGATCACACGATCACGATCACACGATCACGATCACACAATCACGATCACACAATCACGATCACACAATCGCTATCACACAATCGCTATCACACAATCACAATCACACAATCACGACCACACAATCACCATCACACAATCACCATCACACAATCACCATCACACAATCACGATCACACAATCACAATCACACAATCAAGATCACACAATCAAGATCACACAATGACGATCACACAATCACGATCGCACAGTCACGATCACACGATCACGATCACACAATCACAGTCACACAATCACAATCACACAATCACAATCACAATCACGATCACACAATCACGTTCACACAATTACAAACACACAGTCGCGATCACACTATCACGATCACACAATCACAGTCCCACAATCACAATCACACAATCAAGATCACACAATCAAGGTCACACAATGACGATCACACAATCACGATCGCACAGTCACGATCACACGATCACGATCACACAATCACAGTCACACAATCACAATCATACAATCACAATCACACAATCACAATCTCACAATCACAATCACACAATCACAATCACACAATCACAATCACACAATCACAATCACACAATCACAATCACACAATCACAATCCCACAATCACAATCCCACAATCACAATCCCACAATCACAATCCTACAATCACACAATCACACAGTCACAATCTCACAAT
Source organism: Megachile rotundata (assembly GCF_050947335.1). Taxonomy (NCBI): domain Eukaryota; kingdom Metazoa; phylum Arthropoda; class Insecta; order Hymenoptera; family Megachilidae; genus Megachile; species Megachile rotundata. Next base: position 3,686,702 of record NC_134993.1, read on the forward strand.
CACGATCACACAATCACAATCACACAATCACAATCACACAATCACACTGTCACCATCACACAATCACGATCACACAATCACGATCACACAGTCACGATCACACAATCACACAGTCACAATCCCACAATCACGATCACACAATCACGATCGCACAGTCACGATCACACGATCACGATCACACAATCACGATCACACAATCACAAACACACAGTCGCGATCACTCGATCACGATCACACAATCACGATCACACAGTCACGATCACACAATCACAATCGCACAATCACGAACACACAATCACGATCACACAATCACGATCACACAATCACGATCACACAATCACCATCACACAATCACGATCACACAATCACGATCACACAATCACCATCACACAATCACAATCACACAATCAAGATCACACAATCAAGGTCACACAATGACGATCACACAATCACGATCGCACAGTCACGATCACACGATCACGATCACACAATCACAGTCACACAATCACAATCACACAATCACAATCACAATCACGATCACACAATCACGTTCACACAATTACAAACACACAGTCGCGATCACACTATCACGATCACACAATCACAGTCCCACAATCACAATCACACAATCACAATCACAATCACGATCGCACAGTCACGAACACACAATCACGATCACACAATCACCATCACACAATCACAATCACACAATCAAGATCACACAATCAAGGTCACACAATGACGATCACACAATCACAATCACACAATCACAATCTCACAATCACAATCACACAATCACAATCACACAATCACAATCACACAATCACAATCACACAATCACAATCACACAATCACAATCCCACAATCACAATCCCACAATCACAATCCCACAATCACAATCCTACAATCACACAATCACACAGTCACAATCTCACAATCACGATCACACAATCACAATCACACAATCACAATCACACAATCACAATCACACAATCACACTGTCACCATCACACAATCACGATCACACAATCACGATCACACAGTCACGATCACACAATCACACAGTCACAATCCCACAATCACGATCACACAATCACGATCGCACAGTCACGATCACACGATCACGATCACACAATCACAATCACACAATCACAATCACACAATCACAATCACACAATCACGATCACACAATCACCATCACACAATCACACAGTCACAATCCCACAATCACGATAACACAATCACGATCGCACAGTCACGATCACACGATCACGATCACACAATCACAGTCACACAATCACAATCACACAATCACAATCACAATCACGATCACACAGTCACGATCACACGATCACGATCACACGATCACGATCACACAATCACGATCACACAATCACGATCACACAATCGCTATCACACAATCGCTATCACACAATCACAATCACACAATCACGATCACACAATCACCATCACACAATCACCATCACACAATCACGATCACACAATCACGATCACACAATCACGATCAGACTATCACGATCACACAATCACAGTCACACAATCACAATCACACAATCACAATCACAATCACGATCACACAATCACAATTACACAAACACGATCACACTATCACGATCACACAATCACGATCGCACAATCACTATCACACAATCACACAATCACGCAATCACAATCACACAATCACACAGTCACAATCCCACAATCAGGATCACACAATCACAATCCCACAATCACAATCACACAATCACGATCACACAATCACAATCACGCAGTCACACTATCACAATCACAATCACAATCACAATCACAATCACACAATCACACAATCACAATCCCACAATCACAATCACACAATCACAGTCACACAATCACAATCATACAATCACACAGTCACAATCCCACAATCACGATCACACAATCACGATCGCACAGTCACGATCACACAATCACACAGTCACAATCCCACAATCACGATCACACAATCACGATCGCACAGTCACGATCACACGATCACGATCACACAATCACAATCACACAATCACAATCACACAATCACAATCACACAATCACGATCACACAATCACCATCACACAATCACACAGTCACAATCCCACAATCACGATAACACAATCACGATCGCACAGTCACGATCACACAATCACAGTCACACAATCACAATCACACAATCACAATCACAATCACGATCACACAGTCACGATCACACGATCACGATCACACGATCACGATCACACAATCACGATCACACAATCACGATCACACAATCACCATCACACAATCGCTATCACACAATCGCTATCACACAATCACAATCACACAATCACGATCACACAATCACCATCACACAATCACCATCACACAATCACGATCACACAATGACGATCACACAATCACGATCAGACTATCACGATCACACAATCACAGTCACACAATCACAATCACACAATCACAATCACAATCACGATCACACAATCACAATCCCACAATCACACAATCACACTGTCACAATCCCACAATCACGATCACACAATCACGATCACACAGTCACGATCACACAATCACACAGTCACAATCCCACAATCACGATCACACAATCACGATCGCACAGTCACGATCACACGATCACGATCACACAATCACAATCACACAATCACAATCACACAATCACAATCACACAATCACGATCACACAATCACAATCACACAATCACGATCACACAATCACCATCACACAATCACCATCACACAATCACGATCACACAATGACGATCACACAATCACGATCAGACTATCACGATCACACAATCACAGTCACACAATCACAATCACACAATCACAATCACAATCACGATCACACAATCACAATTACACAAACACGATCACACAATAACGATCACACAATCACGATCACACAATCACTATCACACAATCACACAATCACGCAATCACAATCACACAATCACACAGTCACAATCCCACAATCACGATCACACAATCACAATCCCACAATCACAATCACACAATCACGATCACACAATCACAATCACGCAGTCACACTATCACAATCACAATCACAATCACAATCACAATCACACAATCACACAATCACAATCCCACAATCACAATCACACAATCACAGTCACACAATCACAATCACACAATCACACAGTCACAATCCCACAATCACGATCACACAATCACGATCGCACAGTCACGATCACACGATCACGATCACACAATCACAATCACACAATCACAATCACACAATCACAATCACACAATCACGATCACACAATCACCATCACACACTCACCATCACACAATCACGATCACACAATCACGATCACACAATCACGATCACACTATCACGATCACACAATCACAGTCACACAATCACAATCACACAATCACAATCACAATCACGATCACACAGTCGCGATCACACGATCACGATCACACGATCACGATCACACAATCACGATCACACAATCACGATCACACAATCGCTATCACACAATCGCTATCACACAATCGCTATCACACAATCACAATCACACAATCACGATCACACAATCACCATCACACAATCACCATCACACAATCACGATCACACAATCACGATCACACAATCACGATCAGACTATCGCGATCACACAATCACGATCACACAATCACGATCACACAATCACGATCACACAATCACGATCACACAATCACGATCACACAATCACGATCACACAATCACGATCACACAATCACGATCACACAAACACGATCACACAATCACGATCACACAATCACGATCACACAATCACAGTCACACAATCACGATCACACAACCACGATCAGACTATCGCGATCACACAATCATGATCACACAATCACGATCACTCAATCACGATCACAATATCACAATCACACAGTCACACAATCACAATTACAATCACAATCACAATCACGATCACAGAATCACAATCACACAGTCACACAATCACAATCACAATTACAATCGCAATCACAATCACAATCACAATCACAATCACAATCACAATCACAATCACAATCACAATCACAATCACAATCACAATCACAATCACAATCACACAATCACATCACACAATCACGATCACACAATCACGATCACACAATTACGATCACACAATCACGATCACACAATCACGATCACACAATCACTATCACAAAATCACAATCACACAGTCACACAATCACAATCACAATCAGCCAATCACAAACACACCACCACGATCACACAATCACGATCACACAATCACTATCACAAAATCACAATCACACAGTCACACAATCACAATCACAATCAGCCAATCACAAACACACAATCACGATCACACAATCACGATCACACAATCACAAACACACAGTCGCGATCACTCGATCACGATCACACAATCACGATCACACAGTCACGATCACACAATCACAATCGCACAATCACGAACACACAATCACGATCACACAATCACGATCACACAATCACGATCACACAATCACCATCACACAATCACGATCACACAATCACGATCACACAATCACCATCACACAATCACAATCACACAATCAAGATCACACAATCAAGATCACACAATGACGATCACACAATCACGATCGCACAGTCACGATCACACGATCACGATCACACAATCACAGTCACACAATCACAATCACACAATCACAATCACAATCACGATCACACAATCACGTTCACACAATTACAAACACACAGTCGCGATCACACTATCACGATCACACAATCACAGTCACACAATCACAATCACACAATCACAATCACAATCACGATCACACAGTCACGAACACACAATCACGATCATACAATCACCATCACACAATCACAATCACACAATCAAGGTCACACAATGACGATCACACAATCAAGGTCACACAATGACGATCACACAATCACCATCACAAAACCACGACCACACAATCACGATCACACAATCACGCTCACGCAATCACGATCACACAATCACGATCACACAATCACGATCACACTATCACGATCACACAATCACAGTCACACAATCACAAACACACAGTCGCGATCACACGATCACGATCACACGATCACGATCACACAATCACAATCACACAATCAAGGTCACACAATGACGATCACATCATCACCATCACACAATCACGACCACACAATCACGATCACACAATCACGATCACACAATCACGATCACACAATCACAAACACACAGTCGCGATCACTCGATCACGATCACACAATCACGATCACACAGTCACGATCACACAATCACAATCGCACAATCACGAACACACAATCACGATCACACAATCACGATCACACAATCACGATCACACAATCACCATCACACAATCACGATCACACAATCACCATCACACAATCACAATCACACAATCAAGATCACACAATCAAGGTCACACAATGACGATCACACAATCACGATCGCACAGTCACGATCACACGATCACGATCACACAATCACAGTCACACAATCACAATCACACAATCACAATCACAATCACGATCACACAATCACGTTCACACAATTACAAACACACAGTCGCGATCACACTATCACGATCACACAATCACAGTCCCACAATCACAATCACACAATCACAATCACAATCACGATCGCACAGTCACGAACACACAATCACGATCACACAATCACCATCACACAATCACAATCACACAATCAAGGTCACACAATGACGATCACACAATCAAGGTCACACAATGACGATCACACAATCACCATCACAAAACCACGACCACACAATCACGATCACACAATCACGCTCACGCAATCACGATCACACAATCACGATCACACAATCACGATCACACAATCACGATCACACAATCACAATCGCACAATCACAATCACAATCACGATCGCACAGTCACGATCACACGATCACGATCACACGATCACGATCACACAATCACGATTACACAATCACGATCACACAATCGCTATCACACAATCGCTATCACACAATCACAATCACACAATCACGATCACACAATCACCATCACACAATCACCATCACACAATCACGATCACACAATGACGATCACACAATCACGATCAGACTATCACGATCACACAATCACAATCACACAATCACAATCACAATCACGATCACACAGTCACGATCACACGATCACGATCACACGATCACGATCACACAATCACAATCACACAATCACAATCACACAATCACAATCACACAACCACGATCACACAATCACCATCACACACTCACCATCACACAATCACGATCACAGAATCACGATCACACAATCACGATCACACTATCACGATCACACAATCACAGTCACACAATCACCATCACACAATCACAATCACAATCACGATCACACAGTCACGATCACACGATCACGATCACACGATCACGATCACACAATCACGATCACACAATCACGATCACACAATCGCTATCACACAATCGCTATCACACAATCACAATCACACAATCACGATCACACAATCACCATCACACAATCACCATCACACAATCACGATCACACAATCACGATCACACAATCACGATCACACAATCACGATCAGACTATCACGATCACACAATCACAGTCACACAATCACAATCACACAATCACAATTACAATCACGATCACACAATCACAATTACACAAACACGATCACACAATCACGATCACACAATCACGATCACACAATCACAATCCCACAATCACAATCACACAATCACGATCACACAATCACAATCACGCAGTCACACTATCACAATCACAATCACAATCACAATCACAATCACAATCACAATCACAATCACACAATCACACAATCACAATCACACAATCACAATCCCACAATCACAATCCCACAATCACAATCCCACAATCACAATCCCACAATCACAATCCCACAATCACACAATCACACAGTCACAATCCCACAATCACGATCACACAATCACGATCACACAATCCCAATCACAATCCCAATCACACCATCACAATCACACAATCACACTGTCACAATCCCACAATCACGATCACACAATCACGATCACACAGTCACGATCACACAATCACACAGTCACAATCCCACAATCACGATCACACAATCACGATCGCACAGTCACGATCACACGATCACGATCACACAATCACAATCACACAATCACAATCACACAATCACAATCACACAACCACGATCACACAATCACCATCACACACTCACCATCACACAATCACGATCACAGAATCACGATCACACAATCACGATCACACTATCACGATCACACTATAACGATCACACAATCACAGTCACACAATCACAATCACACAATCACAATCACAATCACGATCACACAGTCACGATCACACGATCACGATCACACGATCACGATCACACAATCACGATCACACAATCACGATCACACAATCGCTATCACACAATCGCTATCACACAATCACAATCACACAATCACGATCACACAATCACCATCACACAATCACCATCACACAATCACGATCACACAATCACGATCACACAATCACGATCACACAATCACGATCAGACTATCACGATCACACAATCACAGTCACACAATCACAATCACACAATCACAATTACAATCACGATCACACAATCACAATTACACAAACACGATCACACCATCACGATCACACAATCACGATCACACAATCACAATCCCACAATCACAATCACACAATCACGATCACACAATCACAATCACGCAGTCACACTATCACAATCACAATCACAATCACAATCACAATCACAATCACAATCACAATCACACAATCACACAATCACAATCCCACAATCACAATCACACAATCACAGTCACACAATCACAATCACACAATCACAATCACACAATCCCAATCACACAATCACAATCACACAATCACACTGTCACAATCCCACAATCACGATCACACAATCACGATCACACAGTCACGATCACACAATCACACAGTCACAATCCCACAATCACGATCACACAATCACGATCGCACAGTCACGATCACACGATCACGATCACACAATCACAATCACACAATCACAATCACACAATCACAATCACACAACCACGATCACACAATCACCATCACACACTCACCATCACACAATCACGATCACAGAATCACGATCACACAATCACGATCACACTATCACGATCACACAATCACAGTCACACAATCACAATTACACAATCACAATCACAATCACGATCACACAGTCACGATCACACGATCACGATCACACGATCACGATCACACAATCACGATCACACAATCACGATCACACAATCGCTATCACACAATCGCTATCACACAATCACAATCACACAATCACGACCACACAATCACCATCACACAATCACCATCACACAATCACCATCACACAATCACGATCACACAATCACAATCACACAATCAAGATCACACAATCAAGATCACACAATGACGATCACACAATCACGATCGCACAGTCACGATCACACGATCACGATCACACAATCACAGTCACACAATCACAATCACACAATCACAATCACAATCACGATCACACAATCACGTTCACACAATTACAAACACACAGTCGCGATCACACTATCACGATCACACAATCACAGTCCCACAATCACAATCACACAATCACAATCACAATCACGATCGCACAGTCACGAACACACAATCACGATCACACAATCACCATCACACAATCACAATCACACAATCAAGGTCACACAATGACGATCACACAATCAAGGTCACACAATGACGATCACACAATCACCATCACAAAACCACGACCACACAATCACGATCACACAATCACGCTCACGCAATCACGATCACACAATCACGATCACACAATCACGATCACACAATCACGATCACACAATCACAATCGCACAATCACAATCACAATCACGATCGCACAGTCACGATCACACGATCACGATCACACGATCACGATCACACAATCACGATTACACAATCACGATCACACAATCGCTATCACACAATCGCTATCACACAATCACAATCACACAATCACGATCACACAATCACCATCACACAATCACCATCACACAATCACGATCACACAATGACGATCACACAATCACGATCAGACTATCACGATCACACAATCACAGTCACACAATCACAATCACACAATCACAATTACAATCACGATCACACAATCACAATTACACAAACACGATCACACAATCACGATCACACAATCACGATCACACAATCACTATCACACAATCACACAATCACGCAATCACAATCACACAATCACACAGTCACAATCCCACAATCACGATCACACAATCACAATCCCACAATCACAATCACACAATCACACTATCACAATCACAATCACGCAGTCACACTATCACAATCACAATCACAATCACAATCACAATCACAATCACAATCACAATCACACAATCACACAATCACAATCCCACAATCACAATCACACAATCACAGTCACACAATCACAATCACACAATCACAATCACACAATCACAATCACACAATCACAATCACACAATCACAATCACACAATCACAATCCCACAATCACAATCCCACAATCACAATCCCACAATCACAATCCCACAATCACAATCCCACAATCACACAATCACACAGTCACAATCCCACAATCACGATCACACAATCACGATCACACAATCCCAATCACACAATCCCAATCACACAATCACAATCACACAATCACACTGTCACAATCCCACAATCACGATCACACAATCACGATCACACAGTCACGATCACACAATCACACAGTCACAATCCCACAATCACGATCACACAATCACGATCGCACAGTCACGATCACACGATCACGATCACACAATCACAATCACACAATCACAATCACACAATCACAATCACACAACCACGATCACACAATCACCATCACACACTCACCATCACACAATCACGATCACACAATCACGATCACACAATCACGATCACACTATCACGATCACACAATCACAGTCACACAATCACAATCACACAATCACAATCACAATCACGATCACACAGTCACGATCACACGATCACGATCACACGATCACGATCACACAATCACGATCACACAATCACGATCACACAATCGCTATCACACAATCGCTATCACACAATCACAATCACACAATCACGATCACACAATCACCATCACACAATCACCATCACACAATCACGATCACACAATCACGATCACACAATCACGATCAGACTATCACGATCGCACAATCACAGTCACACAATCACAATCACACAATCACAATTACAATCACGATCACACAATCACAATTACACAAACACGATCACACAATCACGATCACACAATCACGATCACACAATCGCTATCACACAATCACACAATCACGCAATCACAATCACACAATCACACAGTCACAATCCCACAATCACGATCACACAATCACAATCACAATCACAATCACAATCACAATCACAATCACACAATCACACAATCACAATCCCACAATCACAATCACACAATCACAGTCACACAATCACAATCACACAATCACAATCACACAATCACAATCACACAATCACAATCACACAATCACAATCACACAATCACAATCCCACAATCACAATCCCACAATCACAATCCCACAATCACAATCCCACAATCACACAATCACACAGTCACAATCCCACAATCACGATCACACAATCACGATCACACAATCCCAATCACAATCCCAATCACACCATCACAATCACACAATCACACTGTCACAATCCCACAATCACGATCACACAATCACGATCACACAGTCACGATCACACAATCACACAGTCACAATCCCACAATCACGATCACACAATCACGATCGCACAGTCACGATCACACGATCACGATCACACAATCACAATCACACAATCACAATCACACAATCACAATCACACAACCACGATCACACAATCACCATCACACACTCACCATCACACAATCACGATCACAGAATCACGATCACACAATCACGATCACACTATCACGATCACACAATCACAGTCACACAATCACAATCACACAATCACAATCACAATCACGATCACACAGTCACGATCACACGATCACGATCACACGATCACGATCACACAATCACGATCACACAATCACGATCACACAATCGCTATCACACAATCGCTATCACACAATCACAATCACACAATCACGATCACACAATCACCATCACACAATCACCATCACACAATCACGATCACACAATCACGATCACACAATCACGATCACACAATCACGATCAGACTATCACGATCACACAATCACAGTCACACAATCACAATCACACAATCACAATTACAATCACGATCACACAATCACAATTACACAAACACGATCACACAATCACGATCACACAATCACGATCACACAATCACAATCCCACAATCACAATCACACAATCACGATCACACAATCACAATCACGCAGTCACACTATCACAATCACAATCACAATCACAATCACAATCACAATCACAATCACAATCACAATCACAATCACACAATCACACAATCACAATCCCACAATCACAATCACACAATCACAGTCACACAATCACAATCACACAATCACAATCACACAATCACAATCACACAATCACAATCACACAATCACAATCACACAATCACAATCCCACAATCACAATCCCACAATCACAATCCCACAATCACAATCCCACAATCACAATCCCACAATCACACAATCACACAGTCACAATCCCACAATCACGATCACACAATCACGATCACACAATCCCAATCACACAATCCCAATCACACAATCACAATCACACAATCACACTGTCACAATCTCACAATCACGATCACACAATCACGATCACACAGTCACGATCACACAATCACACAGTCACAATCCCACAATCACGATCACACAATCACGATCGCACAGTCACGATCACACGATCACGATCACACAATCACAATCACACAATCACAATCACACAATCACAATCACACAACCACGATCACACAATCACCATCACACACTCACCATCACACAATCACGATCACAGAATCACGATCACACAATCACGATCACACTATCACGATCACACAATCACAGTCACACAATCACAATTACACAATCACAATCACAATCACGATGACACAGTCACGATCACACGATCACGATCACACGATCACGATCACACAATCACGATCACACAATCACGATCACACAATCGCTATCACACAATCGCTATCACACAATCACAATCACACAATCACGACCACACAATCACCATCACACAATCACCATCACACAATCACGATCACACAATCACCATCACGCAATCACACAATCACACAGTCACAATCCCACAATCACGATAACACAATCACGATCGCACAGTCACGATCACACGATCACGATCACACAATCACAGTCACACAATCACAATCGCACAATCACAATCACAATCACGATCGCACAGTCACGATCACACGATCACGATCACACGATCACGATCACACAATCACGATTACACAATCACGATCACACAATCGCTATCACACAATCGCTATCACACAATCGCTATCACACAATCACAATCACACAATCACGACCACACAATCACCATCACACAATCACCATCACACAATCACGATCACACAATCACCATCACACAATCACACAATCACACAGTCACAATCCCACAATCACGATCACACAATCACAACCACAATCACAATCACAATCACAATCACACAATCACACAATCACAATCCCACAATCACAATCACACAATCACAGTCACACAATCACAATCACACAATCACAATCACAATCACGATCACACAGTCACGATCACACGATCACGATCACACGATCACGATCACACAATCACGATCACACAATCACGATCACACAATCGCTATCACACAATCGCTATCACACAATCACAATCACACAATCACGACCACACAATCACCATCACACAATCACCATCACACAATCACGATCACACAATCACGATCACACAATCACGATCAGACTATCACGATCACACAATCACGATCACACAATCACGATCACACAATCACGATCACACAATCACGATCACACAATCACGATCACACAATCGCTATCACACAATCGCTATCACACAATCGCTATCACACAATCACGATCACACAATCACGATCACACAATCACGATCACAATATCACAATCACACAGTCACACAATCACAATCACAATCACAATCACAATCACAATCACGATCACAGAATCACAATCACACAGTCACACAATCACAATCGCAATTACAATCGCAATCACAATCACAATCACAATAACAATCACAATCACAATCACAATCACAATCACAATCACAATCACAATCACAATCACAATCACAATCACAATCACAATCACAATCACACAATCACATCACACAATCACGATCACACAATCACGATCACACAATCACGATCACACAATCACGATCACACAATCACTATCACAAAATCACAATCACACAGTCACACAATCACAATCACAATCAGCCAATCACAAACACACAATCACGATCACACAATCACGATCACAAAATCACTATCACAAAATCACAATCACACAGTCACACAATCACAATCACAATCAGCCAATCACAAACACACAATCACGATCACACAATCACGATCACAAAATCACTATCACAAAATCACAATCACACAGTCACACAATCACAATCACAATCAGCCAATCACAAACACACAATCACGATCACGCAATCACGATCACACAATCACAAACACACAGTCGCGATCACTCGATCACGATCACACAATCACGATCACACAGTCACGATCACACAATCACAATCGCACAATCACGAACACACAATCACGATCACACAATCACGATCACACAATCACCATCACACAATCACGATCACACAATCACGATCACACAATCACCATCACACAATCACAATCACACAATCAAGATCACACAATCAAGATCACACAATCACGATCGCACAGTCACGGTCACACGATCACGATCACACAATCACAGTCACACAATCACAATCACACAATCACAATCACAATCACGATCACACAATCACGTTCACACAATTACAAACACACAGTCGCGATCACACTATCACGATCACACAATCACAGTCACACAATCACAATCACACAATCACAATCACAATCACGATCACACAGTCACGAACACACAATCACGATCACACAATCACCATCACACAATCACAATCACACAATCAAGGTCACACAATGACGATCACACAATCAAGGTCACACAATGACGATCACACAATCACCATCACAAAACCACGACCACACAATCACGATCACACAATCACGCTCACGCAATCACGATCACACAATCACGATCACACAATCACGATCACACAATCACGATCACACAATCACAATCACACAATCACAAACACACAGTCGCGATCACACGATCACGATCACACGATCACGATCACACAATCACAATCACACAATCAAGGTCACACAATGACGATCACACCATCACAATCACACAATCACAAACACACAGTCGCGATCACACGATCACGATCACACGATCACGACCACACAATTACAATCACACAATCAAGGTCACAGAATGACGATCACACCATCACCATCACACAATCACGACCACACAATCACGATCACACAATCACGATCACACAATCACGTTCACACAATCACAAACACACAGTCGCGATCACTCGATCACGATGACACAATGACGATCACACAGTCACGATCACACAATCACAATCACACAATCACAATATCACAATCGCAATCACACAATCACAATAACACAATCAGACAATCACGCAATCACACAATCACACAATCACACAATCACGATCACACTATCACGATCACACAATCACGATCACACAATCACGATCACACAATCACGATCACACTATCACGATCAGACAATCACAGTCACACAATCACAATCACACAATCACAATCACAATCACGATCACACAGTCACGATCACACCATCACGATCACACGATCACGATCACACAATCACAATCACACAATCGTTATCACACAATCACGATCACACAATCACCATCCCACAATCACCATCACACAATCACCATCACACAATCACGATCACACAATCACGATCACACAATCACGATCACACAATCACAATCACGCAATCACAATCACACAATCACAATCACACAATCACAATCACACAATCACAATCACACAATCACAATCTCACAATCACAATCACACAATCACACTGTCACAATCCCACAATCACGATAACACAATCACGATCGCACAGTCACGATCACACGATCACGATCACACAATCACAGTCACACAATCACAATCACACAATCACAATCACAATCACGATCGCACAGTCACGATCACACGATCACGATCACACGATCACGATCACACAATCACGATTACACAATCACGACCACACAATCGCTATCACACAATCGCTATCACACAATCACAATCACACAATCACGATCACACAATCACCATCACACAATCACCATCACACAATCACGATCACACAATGACGATCACACAATCACGATCAGACTATCACGATCACACAATCACAGTCACACAATCACAATCACACAATCACAATTACAATCACGATCACACAATCACAATTACACAAACACGATCACACAATCACGATCACACAATCACGATCACACAATCACTATCACACAATCACACAATCACGCAATCACAATCACACAATCACACAGTCACAATCCCACAATCACGATCACACAATCACAATCCCACAATCACAATCACACAATCACGATCACACAATCACAATCACGCAGTCACACTATCACAATCACAATCACAATCACAATCACAATCACACAATCACACAATCACAATCCCACAATCACATTCACACAATCACAGTCACACAATCACAATCACACAATCACACAGTCACAATCCCACAATCACGATCACACAATCACGATCGCACAGTCACGATCACACGATCACGATCACACAATCACAATCACACAATCACAATCACACAATCACGATCACACAATCACCATCACACAATCACAATCACACAATCACAATCACAATCACGATCACACAGTCACGATCACACGATCACGATCACACGATCACGATCACACGATCACGATCACACAATCACGATCACACAATCACGATCACACAATCACCATCACACACTCACCATCACACAATCACGATCACACAATCACGATCACACAATCACGATCACACTATCACGATCACACAATCACAGTCACACAATCACAATCACACAATCACAATCACAATCACGATCACACAGTCACGATCACACGATCACGATCACACGATCACGATCACACAATCACGATCACACAATCACGATCACACAATCGCTATCACACAATCGCTATCACACAATCACAATCACACAATCACGATCACACAATCACGATCAGACTATCACGATCACACAATCACGATCACACAATCACGGTCACACAATCACGATCACACAATCACGATCACACAATCACGATCACACAATCACGATCACACAAACACGATCACACAAACACGATCACACAATCACGATCACACAATCACAGTCACACAATCACGATCACACAATCACGATCACACAACCACGATCACACAATCGCTATCACACAATCGCTATCACACAATCACGATCACACAATCACTATCACACGATCACGATCGCAATATCACAATCACACAATCACGATCACACAATCACCATCACACAATCACCATCACACAATCACGATCACACAATCACAATCACAATCACAATCACAATCACAATCACAATCACAATCACGATCACAGAATCACAATCACACAGTCACACAATCACAATCACAATCACAATCGCAATCACAATCACAATCAAAATCACAATCACAATCACAATCACAATCACAATCACAATCACAATCACAATCACAATCACAATCACAATCACAATCACAATCACAATCACAATCACAATCACAATCACAATCACAATCACAATCACAATCACAATCACAATCACAATCACAATCACAATCACACAATCACATCACACAATCACGATCACACAATCACGATCACACAATCACGATCACACAATCACGATCACACAATCACGATCACACAATCACGATCACACAATCACGATCACACAATCACGATCACACAATCACGATCACACAATCACGATCACACAATCACGATCACACAATCACGATCACACAATCACGATCACACAATCACGATCACACAATCACGATCACACAATCACGATCACACAATCACAGTCACACAATCACAATCACACACTCCCAATCACACAATCACGATCACACAATCACTATCACACAATCACACAATCACGCAATCACAATCACACAATCACACAGTCACAATCCCACAATCACGATCACACAATCACAATCCCACAATCACAATCACACAATCACGATCACACAATCACAATCACGCATTCACACTATCACAATCACAATCACAATCACAATCACAATCACACAATCACACAATCACAATCCCACAATCACAATCACACAATCACAGTCACACAATCACAATCACACAATCACAATCACACAATCACAATCACACAATCACAATCACACAATCACGATCACACAATCACGATCACACAATCACCATCACACAATCACCATCACACAATCACGATCACACAATCACCATCACACAATCACAATCACACAATCAAGATCACACAATCAAGATAACACAATGACGATCACACAATCACGATCGCACAGTCACGATCACACGATCACGATCACACAATCACAGTCACACAATCACAATCACAATCACGATCACACAGTCACGAACACACAATCACGATCACACAATCACCATCACACAATCACAATCACACAATCAAGGTCACACAATGACGATCACACAATCAAGGTCACACAATGACGATCACACAATCACCATCACAAAACCACGACCACACAATCACGATCACACAATCACGATCACACAATCACGATCACACAGTCACGATCACACAATCACGATCACACAATCACTATCACACAATCACACAATCACGCAATCACAATCACACAATCACACAGTCACAATCCCACAATCACGATCACACAATCACAATCCCACAATCACAATCACACAATCACGATCACACAATCACAATCACGCATTCACACTATCACAATCACAATCACAATCACAATCACAATCACACAATCACACAATCACAATCCCACAATCACAATCACACAATCACAGTCACACAATCACAATCACACAATCACAATCACACAATCACAATCACACAATCACAATCACACAATCACGATCACACAATCACGATCACACAATCACCATCACACAATCACCATCACACAATCACGATCACACAATCACCATCACACAATCACAATCACACAATCAAGATCACACAATCAAGATAACACAATGACGATCACACAATCACGATCGCACAGTCACGATCACACGATCACGATCACACAATCACAGTCACACAATCACAATCACAATCACGATCACACAGTCACGAACACACAATCACGATCACACAATCACCATCACACAATCACAATCACACAATCAAGGTCACACAATGACGATCACACAATCAAGGTCACACAATGACGATCACACAATCACCATCACAAAACCACGACCACACAATCACGATCACACAATCACGATCACACAATCACGATCACACAGTCACGATCACACAATCACGATCACACAATCACGATCACACAATCACGATCACACAATCACGATCACACAATCACGATCACACGATCACGATCACACAATCACAATCACACAATCAAGGTCACACAATGACGATCACACCATCACCATCAAACAATCACGACCGCACAATCACGATCACACAATCACGGTCACACAATCACGATCACAATATCACAATCACTCAGTCACACAATCACAATCACAATAACAATCACAATCACAATCACAATCACAATCACAATCATGATCACACAATCACAATCACACAGTCACACAATCACAATCACAATCACAATCACAATCACAATCACAATCACAATCACAATCACACAATCACACAATCACAATCCCACAATCACAATCACACAATCACAGTCACACAATCACAATCACACAATCACACAGTCACACAATCACACAATCACGATCACACAATCACGATCACACAATCACGATCACACAATCACGATCACACAATCACGATCACACTATCACGATCAGACAATCACAGTCACACAATCACGATCACACAATCACAATCACAATCACGATCACACAGTCACGATCACACCATCACGATCACACGATCACGATCACACAATCACAATCACACAATCGTTATCACACAATCACGATCACACAATCACCATCCCACAATCACCATCGCACAATCACCATCACACAATCACGATCACACAATCACGATCACACAATCACGATCACACAATCACAATCACGCAATCACAATCACACAATCACAATCACACAATCACAATCATACAATCACAATCACACAATCACAATCTCACAATCACTATCACACAATCACAATCACACAATCACAATCACACAATCACAATCACACAATCACAATCACACAATCACAATCACACAATCACAATCCCACAATCACAATCCCACAATCACAATCCCACAATCACAATCCCACAATCACACAATCACACAGTCACAATCCCACAATCACGATCACACAATCATGATCACACAATCACAATCACACAATCACAATCACACAATCACACTGTCACAATCCCACAATCACGATCACACAATCACGATCACACAGTCACAATCACACAATCAAGGTCACACAATGACGATCACACCATCACCATCACACAATCACGACCACACAATCACGATCACACAATCACGATCACACAATCACGTTCACACAATCACAAACACACAGTCGCGATCACTCGATCACGATCACACAATCACGATCACACAGTCAAGATCACACAATCACAATCACACAATCACAATATCGCAATCGCAATCACACAATCACAATAACACAATCAGACAATCACACAATCACACAATCACGATCACACTATCACGATCACACAATCACGATAACACAATCACGATCACACAATCACGATCACAAAATCACGATCACACAATCACAATCACGCAATCACAATCACACAATCACAATGACACAATCACAATCATGCAATCACAATCACACAATCACAATCTCACAATCACAATCACACAATCACAATCACACAATCACAATCACACAATCACAATCACACAATCACAATCACACAATCACAATCACACAATCACAATCACACAATCACAATCACACAATCACAATCACACAATCACAATCACACAATCACAATCACACAATCACAATCACACAATCACAATCACACAATCACAATCCCACAATCACAATCCGACAATCACACAATCACACAGTCACAATCCCACAATCACGATCACGCAATCGCGATCACACAATCACAATCACACAATCACAATCACACAATCACACTGTCACAATCCCACAATCACGATCACATAATCACGACCACACAGTCACGATCACACGATCACGATCACACAATAACAATCACACAATCACAATCACACAATCACGAGCACACAACCACGATCACACAATCACCATCACACAATCACGATCACACAATCGCGATCACACAATCACGATCACACTATCACGATCACACAATCACAGTCACAGAATCACAATCACACAATCACAATCACAATCACGATCACACAGTCACAATCACACAATCAGAGTCACACAATCACAATCACACAATCACAATCACACAATCACACAGTCACAATCCCACAATCACGATCACACAATCACGACCACACATTCACGGTCACACAATCACAATCACACAATCACAATCACACAATCACAATCACACAATCACAATCACACAATCACAATAACACAATCACAATCACACAATCAAAATCACACAATTACAATCACACAATCAAGGTCACACAATGACGATCACACAATCACCATCACACAATCACGATCACACAATCACAATCGCACAATCACAATATCACAATCACAATATCACAATCGCAATCACACAATCACAATAACACAATCAGACAATCACACAATCACACAATCACACAATCACACAATCACACAATCACGATCACACAATCATGGTCACACAGTCACGATCACACAATCACGATCACACAATCACGATCACACAATCACAAACACAGAGTCGCGATCACACGATCACGATCACACAATCACGATCACACAGTCACGATCACACAATCACGATCACACAGTCACGATCACACAATCAGAGTCACACAATCACAATCACACAACCACAATCACACAATCACACAGTCACAATCCCACAATCACGATCACACAATCACGACCACACAGTCACGATCACACAATCACAATCATACAATCACAATCACACAATCACATTAACACAATCAGACAATCACACAGTCACACAATCACAATCACACAATCACGATCACACAATCACGATCACACAATCACGATCACACAATCACGATCACACAATCACGATCACACAATCACGATCACACAATCACAATCACACAATCACAATCACACAATCAAAATCACACAATCACAATCACACCATCAAGGTCACACAATGACGATCACACAATCACCATCACACAATCACGATCACACAATCACAATCACACAATCACGATCACACAATCACGATCACTCAATCACAATCACACTATCACAAACACACAGTCGCGATCACACGATCACGATCACACGACCACGATCTCACGATCACGATCACACAATCACAATCACACAATCAAGGCCACACAATGAGGATCACACAATCACCATCACACAATCTCGACCACACAATCACGATCACACAATCACGATCACACAATCACGTTCACACAATCACAAACACACAGTCGCGATCACTCGATCACGATCACACAATCACGATCACACAGTCACGATCACACAATCACAAACGCACAATCACGATCACACAATCACGATCACACAATCACGATCACACACTCACGATCACACAATCACCATCACACAATCACGATCACACAGTCACGATCACACAATCACGATCACACAATCACCATCACACAATCACAATCACACAATCAAGATCACACAATGACGATCACACAATCACCATCACACAACCACGACCACACAATCACGATCACACAATCACGCTCACGCAATCACGATCACACAACCACGACCACACAATCACGATCACACAATCACGCTCACGCAATCACGATCACACAATCACGACCACACAATCACGATCACACAATCACGTTCACACAATTACAAACACACAGTCGCGATCACACTATCACGATCACACAATCACAGTCACACAATCACAATCACACAATCACAATCACAATCACGATCACACAGTCACGAACACACAATCACGATCACACAATCACCATCACACAATCACAATCACACAATCAAGGTCACACAATGACGATCACACAATCACCATCACACAACCACGACCACACAATCACGATCACACAATCACGCTCACGCAATCACGATCACACAATCACCATCCCACAATCACCATCACACAATCACCATCACACAATCACGATCACACAATCACGATCACACAATCACGATCACACAATCACAATCACGCAATCACAATCGCACAATCGCAATCGCACAATCACAATCATACAATCACAATCACACAATCACAATCTCACAATCACAATCACACAATCACAATCACACAATCACAATCACACAATCACAATCACACAATCACAATCACACAATCACAATCCCACAATCACAATCCCACAATCACAATCCCACAATCACACAATCACACAGTCACAATCCCACAATCACGATCACACAATCACGATCACACAATCACAATCACACAATCACAATCACACAATCACAATCACACAATCACACTGTCAGAATCCCACAATCACGATCACATAATCACGATCACACAGTCACGATCACACGATCACGATCACACAATAACAATCACACAATCACAATCACACAATCACGAGCACACAATCACGATCACACAATCACCATCACACAATCGCGATCACACAGTCACGATCACACAATCACAATCACACAATCACGATCACACAATCACGATCACACAATCACAATCACACAATCACAAACACACAGTCGCGAGCACACGATCACGATCACACGATCACGATCACACAATCACAATCACACAATCAAGGTCACACAATGACGATCACACCATCACCATCACACAATCACGACCACACAATCACGATCACACAATCACGTTCACACAATCACCCACACACAGTCGCGATCACTCGATCACGATCACACGATCACGATCACACAATCACAATCACACAATCAAGGTCACACAATGACGATCACACCATCACCATCACACAATCACGACCACACAATCACGATCACACAATCACGATCACACAATCACAATCACACAATCAAGGTCACACAATGACGATCACACCATGACCATCACACAATCACGACCACACAATCACGATCACACAATCACAATCACACAATCACAATATCACAATCGCAATCACACAATCACAATCACACAATCACACAATCACACAATCACGATCACACAATCACGATCACACTATCACGATCACACAATCACGATCACACAATCACCATCACACAATCACCATCACACAATCACAATCACACAATCAAGGTCACACAATGACGATCACACAATCACCATCACACAATCACGACCACTCAATCACGATCACACAATCACGATCACACAATCACGATCACACAATCACGTTCACACAATCACAAACACAGAGTCGCGATCACACGATCACGATCACACAACCACGATCACACAGTCACGATCACACAATCACGATCACACAGTCACGATCACACAATCAGAGTCACACAATCACAATCACACAACCACAATCACACAATCACACAGTCACAATCCCACAATCACGATCACACAATCACGACCACACAGTCACGATCACACAATCACAATCATACAATCACAATCACACAATCACATTAACACAATCAGACAATCACACAGTCACACAATCACAATCACACAATCACGATCACACAATCACGATCACACAATCACGATCACACAATCACGATCACACAATCACGATCACACAATCACGATCACACAATCACAATCACACAATCACAATCACACAATCAAAATCCCACAATCACAATCACACCATCAAGGTCACACAATGACGATCACACAATCACCATCACACAATCACGATCACACAATCACAATCACACAATCACGATCACACAATCACGATCACTCAATCACAATCACACTATCACAAACACACAGTCGCGATCACACGATCACGATCACACGACCACGATCACACGATCACGATCACACAATCACAATCACACAATCAAGGCCACACAATGACGATCACACAATCACCATCACACAATCTCGACCACACAATCACGATCACACAATCACGATCACACAATCACGTTCACACAATCACAAACACACAGTCGCGATCACTCGATCACGATCACACAATCACGATCACACAGTCACGATCACACAATCACAAACGCACAATCACGATCACACAATCACGATCACACAATCACGATCACACACTCACGATCACACAATCACCATCACACAATCACGATCACACAGTCACGATCACACAATCACGATCACACAATCACCATCACACAATCACAATCACACAATCAAGATCACACAATGACGATCACACAATCACCATCACACAACCACGACCACACAATCACGATCACACAATCACGCTCACGCAATCACGATCACACAACCACGACCACACAATCACAATCACACAATCACGCTCACGCAATCACGATCACACAATCACGACCACACAATCACGATCACACAATCACGTTCACACAATTACAAACACACAGTCGCGATCACACTATCACGATCACACAATCACAGTCACACAATCACAATCACACAATCACAATCACAATCACGATCACACAGTCACGAACACACAATCACGATCACACAATCACCATCACACAATCACAATCACACAATCAAGGTCACACAATGACGATCACACAATCACCATCACACAACCACGACCACACAATCACGATCACACAATCACGCTCACGCAATCACGATCACACAATCACCATCCCACAATCACCATCACACAATCACCATCACACAATCACGATCACACAATCACGATCACACAATCACGATCACACAATCACAATCACGCAATCACAATCGCACAATCGCAATCGCACAATCACAATCATACAATCACAATCACACAATCACAATCTCACAATCACAATCACACAATCACAATCACACAATCACAATCACACAATCACAATCACACAATCACAATCACACAATCACAATCCCACAATCACAATCCCACAATCACAATCCCACAATCACACAATCACACAGTCACAATCCCACAATCACGATCACACAATCACGATCACACAATCACAATCACACAATCACAATCACACAATCACAATCACACAATCACACTGTCAGAATCCCACAATCACGATCACATAATCACGATCACACAGTCACGATCACACGATCACGATCACACAATAACAATCACACAATCACAATCACACAATCACGAGCACACAATCACGATCACACAATCACCATCACACAATCGCGATCACACAGTCACGATCACACAATCACAATCACACAATCACGATCACACAATCACGATCACACAATCACAATCACACAATCACAAACACACAGTCGCGAGCACACGATCACGATCACACGATCACGATCACACAATCACAATCACACAATCAAGGTCACACAATGACGATCACACCATCACCATCACACAATCACGACCACACAATCACGATCACACAATCACGTTCACACAATCACCCACACACAGTCGCGATCACTCGATCACGATCACACGATCACGATCACACAATCACAATCACACAATCAAGGTCACACAATGACGATCACACCATCACCATCACACAATCACGACCACACAATCACGATCACACAATCACGATCACACAATCACAATCACACAATCAAGGTCACACAATGACGATCACACCATGACCATCACACAATCACGACCACACAATCACGATCACACAATCACAATCACACAATCACAATATCACAATCGCAATCACACAATCACAATCACACAATCACACAATCACACAATCACGATCACACAATCACGATCACACTATCACGATCACACAATCACGATCACACAATCACCATCACACAATCACCATCACACAATCACAATCACACAATCAAGGTCACACAATGACGATCACACAATCACCATCACACAATCACGACCACTCAATCACGATCACACAATCACGATCACACAATCACGATCACACAATCACGTTCACACAATCACAAACACAGAGTCGCGATCACACGATCACGATCACACAACCACGATCACACAGTCACGATCACACAATCACGATCACACAGTCACGATCACACAATCAGAGTCACACAATCACAATCACACAACCACAATCACACAATCACACAGTCACAATCCCACAATCACGATCACACAATCACGACCACACAGTCACGATCACACAATCACAATCATACAATCACAATCACACAATCACATTAACACAATCAGACAATCACACAGTCACACAATCACAATCACACAATCACGATCACACAATCACGATCACACAATCACGATCACACAATCACGATCACACAATCACGATCACACAATCACGATCACACAATCACAATCACACAATCACAATCACACAATCAAAATCACACAATCACAATCACACCATCAAGGTCACACAATGACGATCACACAATCACCATCACACAATCACGATCACACAATCACAATCACACAATCACGATCACACAATCACGATCACTCAAT
Source organism: Megachile rotundata (assembly GCF_050947335.1). Taxonomy (NCBI): domain Eukaryota; kingdom Metazoa; phylum Arthropoda; class Insecta; order Hymenoptera; family Megachilidae; genus Megachile; species Megachile rotundata. The sequence continues at coordinate 3,714,247 of NC_134993.1, forward strand.
CACAATCACACTATCACAAACACACAGTCGCGATCACACGATCACGATCACACGACCACGATCACACGATCACGATCACACAATCACAATCACACAATCAAGGCCACACAATGACGATCACACAATCACCATCACACAATCTCGACCACACAATCACGATCACACAATCACGATCACACAATCACGTTCACACAATCACAAACACACAGTCGCGATCACTCGATCACGATCACACAATCACGATCACACAGTCACGATCACACAATCACAAACGCACAATCACGATCACACAATCACGATCACACAATCACGATCACACACTCACGATCACACAATCACCATCACACAATCACGATCACACAGTCACGATCACACAATCACGATCACACAATCACCATCACACAATCACAATCACACAATCAAGATCACACAATGACGATCACACAATCACCATCACACAACCACGACCACACAATCACGATCACACAATCACGCTCACGCAATCACGATCACACAACCACGACCACACAATCACGATCACACAATCACGCTCACGCAATCACGATCACACAATCACGACCACACAATCACGATCACACAATCACGTTCACACAATTACAAACACACAGTCGCGATCACACTATCACGATCACACAATCACAGTCACACAATCACAATCACACAATCACAATCACAATCACGATCACACAGTCACGAACACACAATCACGATCACACAATCACCATCACACAATCACAATCACACAATCAAGGTCACACAATGACGATCACACAATCACCATCACACAACCACGACCACACAATCACGATCACACAATCACGCTCACGCAATCACGATCACACAATCACCATCCCACAATCACCATCACACAATCACCATCACACAATCACGATCACACAATCACGATCACACAACCACGATCACACAATCACAATCACGCAATCACAATCGCACAATCGCAATCGCACAATCACAATCATACAATCACAATCACACAATCACAATCTCACAATCACAATCACACAATCACAATCACACAATCACAATCACACAATCACAATCACACAATCACAATCACACAATCACAATCACACAATCACACTGTCAGAATCCCACAATCACGATCACATAATCACGATCACACAGTCACGATCACACGATCACGATCACACAATAACAATCACACAATCACAATCACACAATCACGAGCACACAATCACGATCACACAATCACCATCACACAATCGCGATCACACAATCACGATCACACAATCACAATCACACAATCACGATCACACAATCACGATCACACAATCACAATCACACAATCACAAACACACAGTCGCGATCACACGATCACGATCACACGATCACGATCACACAATCACAAACACACAATCAAGGTCACACAATGACGATCACACCATCACCATCACACAATCACGACCACACAATCACGATCACACAATCACGATCACACAATCACGTTCACACAATCACACACACACAGTCGCGATCACTCGATCACGATCACACGATCACGATCACACAATCACAATCACACAATCAAGGTCACACAATGACGATCACACCATCACCATCACACAATCACGACCACACAATCACGATCACACAATCACGATCACACAATCACACACACACAGTCGCGATCACTCGATCACGATCACACGATCACGATCACACAATCACAATCACACAATCAAGGTCACACAATGACGATCACACCATGACCATCACACAATCACGACCACACAATCACGATCACACAATCACAATCACACAATCACAATATCACAATCGCAATCACACAATCACAATCACACAATCACACAATCACACAATCACGATCACACAATCACGATCACACTATCACGATCACACAATCACGATCACACAATCACCATCACACAATCACCATCACACAATCACAATCACACAATCAAGGTCACACAATGACGATCACACAATCACCATCACACAATCACGACCACTCAATCACGATCACACAATCACGATCACACAATCACGATCACACAATCACGTTCACACAATCACAAACACAGAGTCGCGATCACACGATCACGATCACACAACCACGATCACACAGTCACGATCACACAATCACGATCACACAGTCACGATCTCACAATCAGAGTCACACAATCACAATCACACAACCACAATCACACAATCACACAGTCACAATCCCACAATCACGACCACACAGTCACGATCACACAATCACAATCATACAATCACAATCACACAATCACATTAACACAATCAGACAATCACACAGTCACACAATCACGATCACACAATCACGATCACGCAATCACGATCACACAATCACGATCACACAATCACGATCACACAATCACGATCACACAATCACGATCACACAATCACAATCACACAATCACAATCACACAATCAAAATCACACAATCACAATCACACAATCACCATCACACAATCACGATCACACAATCACGATCACACAATCACGATCACACAATCACAAACACACAGTCGCGATCACACGATCACGATCACACAATCACGATCACACAGTCACTATCACACAATCACAATCACACAATCACAATATCACAATCGCAATCACACAATCACAATAACACAATCAGACAATCACACAATCACACAATCACACAATCACGATCACACAATCATGATCACACAATCACGATCACACAATCACGATCACACAATCACGATCACACAATCAAGATCACACAATCACCATCACACAATCACAATCACACAATCAAGGTCACACAATGACGATCACACAATCACAATCACAATCACGATCACACAGTCATGATCACACCATCACGATCACACGATCACGATCACACAATCACAATCACACAATCGCTATCACACTATCACGATCACACAATCACCATCCCACAATCACCATCACAAAATCACGATCACACAATCACGATCACACAATCACGATCACACAATCACAATCACGCAATCACAATCGCACAATCGCAATCACACAATCACAATCATACAATCACAATCACACAATCACAATCTCACAATCACAATCACACAATCACAATCACACAATCACAATCACACAATCACAATCACACAATCACAATCACACAATCACAATCACACAATCACAATCACACAATCACAATCCCACAATCACAATCCCACAATCACAATCCCACAATCACAATCCCACAATCACAATCCCACAATCACAATCCCACAATCACACAATCACACAGTCACAATCCCACAATCACGATCACACAATCACGATCACACAATCACAATCACACAATCACAATCACACAATCACAATCACACAATCACAATCACACAATCACACTGTCACAATCCCACAATCACGATCACATAATCACGATCACACAGTCACGATCACACCATCACGATCACACAATCACAATCACACAATCAAAATCACACAATCACAATCACACAATCAAGGTCACACAATGACGATCACACAATCACCATCACGCAATCACGATCACACAATCACAATCGCACAATCACAATCACACAATCACGATCACACAATCACGATCACTCAATCACAATCACACAATCACAAACACACAGTTGCGATCACACGATCACGATCACACGATCACCATCACACAATCACAATCACACAATCAACGCCACACAATGACGATCACACAATCACCATCACACAATCTCGACCACACAATCGCGATCATACAATCACGGTCACACAATCACGTTCACACAATCACAAACACACAGTCCCGACCACTCGATCACGATCACACAATCACGATCACACAGTCACGATCTCACAATCACAATCACACAATCACAATATCACAATCGCAATCACACAATCACAATAACACAATCGGACAATCACACAATCACACAATCACGATCACACAATCATGATCACACAATCACGATCACACAATCACGATCACACAATCACGATCACACAATCACGATCACACAATCACGATCACACAATCACCATCACACAATCACCATCACACAATCACAATCACACAATCAAGGTCACACAATGACGATCACACAATCACCATCACACAATCACGCTCACGCAATCACGATCACACAATCACGACCACACAATCACGATCACACAATCACGTTCACACAATTACAAACACACAGTCGCGATCACACTATCACGATCACACAATCACAGTCACACAATCACAATCACACAATCACAATCACAATCACGATCACACAGTCACGAACACACAATCACGATCACACAATCACCATCACACAATCACAATCACACAATCATGGTCACACAATGACGATCACACAATCACCATCACACAACCACGACCACAAAATCACGATCACACAATCACGCTCACGCAATCACGATCACACAATCACGACCACACAATCACGATCACACAATCACGATCACACAATCACGATCACACAATCACGATCACACAATCACCATCACACAATCACCATCACACAATCACAATCACAATCACGATCACACAGTCACGAACACACAATCACGATCACACAATCACGATCACACAATCACAATCACACAATCAAGGTCACACAATGACGATCACACCATCACCATCACACAATCACGACCACACAATCACGATCACACAACCACGATCACACAATCACGTTCACATAATCACAAACACACAGTCGCGATCACTCGATCACGATCACACGATCACGATCACACAATCACAATCATACAATCACGATCACACAATCACATTAATACCGTCAAGGTCACACAATGACGATCACACAATCACCATCACACAATCACGATCACACAATCACAATCACACAATCACGATCACGCAATCACGATCACTCAATCACAATCACACAATCACAAACACACAGTCGCGATCACACGATCACGATCACACGACCACGATCACACGATCACGATCACACAATCACAATCACACAATCAAGGCCACACAATGACGATCACACAATCACCATCACACAATCTCGACCACACAATCACGATCACACAATCACGATCACACAGTCACGATCACACAATCACAATCGCACAATCACGATCACACAATCACGATCACACAATCACGATCACACACTCACGATCACACAATCACCATCACACAGTCACGATCACACAATCACGATCACACAATCACGATCACACAATCACCATCACACAATCACAATCACACAATCAAGATCACACAATGACGATCACACGATCACCATCACACAACCACGACCACACAATCACGATCACACAATCACGCTCACGCAATCACGATCACACAACCACGACCACACAATCACGATCACACAATCACGCTCACGCAATCACGATCACACAATCACGACCACACAATCACGATCACACAATCACGTTCACACAATTACAAACACATAGTCGCGATCACACTATCACGATCACACAATCACAGTCACACAATCACAATCACACAATCACGATCACACAATCACGATCACACAATCACGATCACACAATCACAATCACGCAATCACAAACGCACAATCGCAATCGCACAATCACAATCATACAATCACAATCACACAATCACAATCTCACAATCACAATCACACAATCACAATCACACAATCACAATCACACAATCACAATCACACAATCACAATCACACAATCACAATCACACAATCACAATCCCACAATCACAATACCACAATCACACAATCACACAGTCACAATCCCACAATCACGATCACACAATCACGATCACACAATCACAATCACACAAACACAATCACACAATCACAATCACACAATCACACTGTCAGAATCCCACAATCACGATCACATAATCACGATCACACAGTCACGATCACACGATCACGATCACACAATAACAATCACACAATCACAATCACACAATCACGAGCACACATTCGCGATCACACAATCACCATCACACAATCGCGATCACACAATCACGATCACACAATCACAATCACACAATCACGATCACACAATCACGATCACAAAATCACAATCACACAATCACAAACACACAGTCGCGATCACACGATCACGATCACACGATCACGATCACACAATCACAATCACACAATCAAGGTCACACAATGACGATCACACCATCACCATCACACAATCACGACCACACAATCACGATCACACAATCACGATCACACAATCACGTTCACACAATCACACACACACAGTCGCGATCACTCGATCACGATCACACGATCACGATCACACAATCACAATCACACAATCAAGGTCACACAATGACGATCACACCATGACCATCACACAATCACGACCACACAATCACGATCACACAATCACAATCACACAATCACAATATCACAATCGCAATCACACAATCACAATCACACAATCACGATCACACAATCACGATCACACAATCACGATCACACAATCACGATCACACAATCACCATCACACAATCACCATCACACAATCACAATCACACAATCAAGGTCACACAATGACGATCACACAATCACCATCACACAATCACGACCACTCAATCACGATCACACAATCACGATCACACAATCACGATCACACAATCACGTTCACACAATCACAAACACAGAGTCGCGATCACACGATCACGATCACACAACCACGATCACACAGTCACGATCACACAATCACGATCACACAGTCACGATCACACAATCAGAGTCACACAATCACAATCACACAACCACAATCACACAATCACACAGTCACAATCCCACAATCACGACCACACAGTCACGATCACACAATCACAATCATACAATCACAATCACACAATCACATTAACACAATCAGACAATCACACAGTCACACAATCACGATCACACAATCACGATCACGCAATCACGATCACACAATCACGATCACACAATCACGATCACACAATCACGATCACACAATCACGATCACACAATCACGATCACACAATCACAATCACACAATCACAATCACACAATCAAAATCACACAATCACAATCACACAATCACCATCACACAATCACGATCACACGATCACGATCACACAATCACGATCACACAATCACGATCACACAATCACGATCACACAATCACAAACACACAGTCGCGATCACACGATCACGATCACACAATCACGATCACACAGTCACTATCACACAATCACAATCACACAATCACAATATCACAATCGCAATCACACAATCACAATAACACAATCAGACAATCACACAATCACACAATCACACAATCACGATCACACAATCATGATCACACAATCACGATCACACAATCACGATCACACAATCACGATCACACAATCAAGATCACACAATCACCATCACACAATCACAATCACACAATCAAGGTCACACAATGACGATCACACAATCACCATCACACAATCACGGTCACACAATCACGATCACACAATCACGATCACACAATCACAAACACACAGTCGCGATCACACGATCACGATCACACAATCACGATCACACAGTCACGATCACACAATCACAATCACACAATCACGATCACACAATCACGATCACACAATCACGATCACACAAACACGATCACACGATCACAATCACACAATCACAAACACACAGTCGCGATCACACGATCACGATCACACAATCACGATCACACAATCACGTTCACACAATCACAAACACACAGTCGCGATCACTCGATCACGATCACACAATCACGATCACACAATCACGATCACTCAATCACAATCACACAATCACAAACACACAGTCGCGATCACACGATCACGATCACACGATCACGATCACACAATCACAATCACACAATCGTTATCACACAATCACCAGCACACAATCACGATCACACAATCACAATCACACAATCACAATCACACAATCAAGGTCACACAATGACGATCACACCATCACCATCACACAATCACGACCACACAATCACGATCACACAATCACGATCACACAATCACGTTCACACAATCACAAACACACAGTCGCGATCACTCGATCACGATCACACAATCACGATCACACAGTCACGATCACACAATCACCATCACACAATCACGATCACACAATCACCATCACACAATCACGATCACACAATCACGATCACACAATCACGATCACACAATCACGATCACACAATCACGATCACACAATCACAGTCACACAATCACAATCACACAATCACAATCACAATCACGATCACACAGTCACGATCACACCATCACGATCACACGATCACCATCTCACAATCAGGATCACACAATCACAATCACACAATCACGATCACACAATCACGATCACACAATCACGATCACACAAACACGATCACACGATCACAATCACACAATCACAAACACACAGTCGCGATCACACGATCACGATCACACGATCACGATCACACAATCACAATCACACAATCACAATGTCACAATCGCAATCACACAATCACAATAACACAATCAAGCAATCACACAATCACACAATCACACAATCACGATCACACAATCATGATCACACAATCACGATCACACAATCACGATCACACAATCACGATCACACAATCACGATTACACAATCACCATCACACAATCACAATCACACAATCAAGGTCACACAATGACGATCACACAATCACCATCACACAATCACGATCACACAATCACGATCACACAATCACGATCACACAATCACCATCACACAATCACAATCACACAATCAAGGTCACACAATGACGATCACACAATCACCATCACACAACCACGACCACACAATCACGATCACACAATCACGCTCACGCAATCACGATCACACAATCACGACCACACAATCACGATCACACAATCACGTTCACACAATTACAAACACACAGTCGCGATCACACTATCACGATCACACAATCACAGTCACACAATCACAATCACACAATCACAATCACAATCACGATCACACAGTCACGAACACACAATCACGATCACACAATCACCATCACACAATCACGATCACACAATCACAATCACACAATCACGATCACGCAATCACGATCACTCAATCACAATCACACAATCACAAACACACAGTCGCGATCACACGATCACGATCACACGACCACGATCACACGATCACGATCACACAATCACAATCACACAATCAAGGCCACACAATGACGATCACACAATCACCATCACACAATCTCGACCACACAATCACGATCACACAATCACGATCACACAGTCACGTTCACACAATCACAAACACACAGTCGCGATCACTCGATCACGATCACACAATCACGATCACACAGTCACGATCACACAATCACAATCGCACAATCACATTAATACCGTCAAGGTCACACAATGACGATCACACAATCACCATCACACAATCACGATCACACAATCACAATCACACAATCACGATCACGCAATCACGATCACTCAATCACAATCACACAATCACAAACACACAGTCGCGATCACACGATCACGATCACACGACCACGATCACACGATCACGATCACACAATCACAATCACACAATCAAGGCCACACAATGACGATCACACAATCACCATCACACAATCTCGACCACACAATCACGATCACACAATCACGATCACACAGTCACGATCACACAATCACAAACACACAGTCGCGATCACTCGATCACGATCACACAATCACGATCACACAGTCACGATCACACAATCACAATCGCACAATCACGATCACACAATCACGATCACACAATCACGATCACACACTCACGATCACACAATCACCATCACACAGTCACGATCACACAATCACGATCACACAATCACGATCACACAATCACCATCACACAATCACAATCACACAATCAAGATCACACAATGACGATCACACGATCACCATCACACAACCACGACCACACAATCACGATCACACAATCACGATCACGCAATCACGATCACACAACCACGACCACACAATCACGATCACACAATCACGCTCACGCAATCACGATCACACAATCACGACCACACAATCACGATCACACAATCACGTTCACACAATTACAAACACATAGTCGCGATCACACTATCACGATCACACAATCACAGTCACACAATCACAATCACACAATCACAATCACAATCACGATCACACAGTCACGAACACACAATCACGATCACACAATCACCATCACACAATCACAATCACACAATCAAGGTCACACAATGACGATCACACAATCACCATCACACAACCAGGACCACACAATCACGATCACACAATCACGCTCACGCAATCACGATCACACAATCACCATCCCACAATCACCATCACACAATCACCATCACACAATCACGATCACACAATCACGATCACACAATCACGATCACACAATCACAATCACGCAATCACAATCGCACAATCGCAATCGCACAATCACAATCATACAATCACAATCACACAATCACAATCTCACAATCACAATCACACAATCACAATCACACAATCACAATCACACAATCACAATCACACAATCACAATCACACAATCACAATCCCACAATCACAATCCCACAATCACACAATCACACAGTCACAATCCCACAATCACGATCACACAATCACGATCACACAATCACAATCACACAAACACAATCACACAATCACAATCACACAATCACACTGTCAGAATCCCACAATCACGATCACATAATCACGATCACACAGTCACGATCACACGATCACGATCACACAATAACAATCACACAATCACAATCACACAATCACGAGCACACAATCGCGATCACACAATCACCATCACACAATCGCGATCACACAATCACGATCACACAATCACAATCACACAATCACGATCACACAATCACGATCACAAAATCACAATCACACAATCACAAACACACAGTCGCGATCACACGATCACGATCACACGATCACGATCACACAATCACAATCACACAATCAAGGTCACACAATGACGATCACACCATCACCATCACACAATCACGACCACACAATCACGATCACACAATCACGATCACACAATCACGTTCACACAATCACACACACACAGTCGCGATCACTCGATCACGATCACACGATCACGATCACACAATCACAATCACACAATCACAATCACACAATCACAATGTCACAATCGCAATCACACAATCACAATAACACAATCAGGCAATCACACAATCACACAATCACACAATCACACAATCACACAATCACGATCACACAATCATGATCACACAATCACGATCACACAATCACGATCACACAATCACGATCACACAATCACGATTACACAATCACCATCACACAATCACAATCACACAATCAAGGTCACACAATGACGATCACACAATCACCATCACACAATCACGATCACACAATCACGATCACAAAATCACGATCACACAATCACCATCACACAATCACAATCACACAATCAAGGTCACACAATGACGATCACACAATCACCATCACACAACCACGACCACACAATCACGATCACACAATCACGCTCACGCAATCACGATCACACAATCACGACCACACATTCACGATCACACAATCACTTTCACACAATTACAAACACACAGTCGCGATCACACTATCACGATCACACAATCACAGTCACACAATCACAATCACACAATCACAATCACAATCACGATCACACGGTCACGAACACACAATCACGATCACACAATCACCATCACACAATCACAATCACACAATCAAGGTCACACAATGACGATCACACAATCACCATCACACAACCACGACCACACAATCACGATCACACAATCACGCTCACGCAATCACGATCACACAATTACGACCACACAATCACGATCACACAATCACGATCACACAATCACAATCACACAATCACAAACACACAGTCGCGATCACACGATCACGATCACACGATCACGATCACACAATCACAATCACACAATCAAGGTCACACAATGACGATCACACCATCACCATCACACAATCACGACCACACAATCACGATCACACAATCACGATCACACAATCACGTTCACACAATCACAAACACACAGTCGCGATCACTCGATCACGATCACACGATCACGATCACACAATCACAATCACACAATCAAGGTCACACAATGACGATCACACAATCACAATCACAATCCCACAATCACAATCCCACAATCACACAATCACACAGTCACAATCCCACAATCACGATCACACAATCACGATCACACAATCACAATCACACAATCACAATCACACAATCACAATCACACAATCACAATCACACAATCACAATCACACAATCACAATCACACAATCAAGGTCACACAATGACGATCACACCATCACCATCACACAATCACGACCACACAATCACGATCACACAATCACGATCACACAATCACGTTCACACAATCACAAACACACAGTCGCGATCACTCGACCACGATCACACAATCACGATCACACAGTCACGATCACACAATCACAATCACACAATCACAATGTCACAATCGCAATCACACAATCACAATAACACAATCAGGCAATCACACAATCACACAATCACACAATCACGATCACACAATCATGATCACACAATCACGATCACACAATCACGATCACACAATCACGATCACACAATCACGATTACACAATCACCATCACACAATCACAATCACACAATCAAGGTCACACAATGACGATCACACAATCACCATCACACAATCACGATCACACAATCACGATCACAAAATCACGATCACACAATCACCATCACACAATCACAATCACACAATCAAGGTCACACAATGACGATCACACAATCACCATCACACAATCACGACCACACAATCACGATCACACAATCACGCTCACGCAATCACGATCACACAATCACGACCACACAATCACGATCACACAATCACGTTCACACAATTACAAACACACAGTCGCGATCACACTATCACGATCACACAATCACAGTCACACAATCACAATCACACAATCACAATCACAATCACGATCACACGGTCACGAACACACAATCACGATCACACAATCACCATCACACAATCACAATCACACAATCAAGGTCACACAATGACGATCACACAATCACCATCACACAACCACGACCACACAATCACGATCACACAATCACGCTCACGCAATCACGATCACACAATTACGACCACACAATCACGATCACACAATCACGATCACACAATCACAATCACACAATCACAAACACACAGTCGCGATCACACGATCACGATCACACGATCACGATCACACAATCACAATCACACAATCAAGGTCACACAATGACGATCACACCATCACCATCACACAATCACGACCACACAATCACGATCACACAATCACGATCACACAATCACGTTCACACAATCACAAACACACAGTCGCGATCACTCGATCACGATCACACGATCACGATCACACAATCACAATCACACAATCAAGGTCACACAATGTCGATCACACCATGACCATCACACAATCACGACCACACAATCACGATCACACAATCACAATCACACAATTACAATATCACAATCGCAATCACACAATCACAATCACACAATCACGATCACACAATCACGATCACACAATCACGATCACACAATCACCATCACACAATCACCATCACACAATCACAATCACACAATCAAGGTCACACAATGACGATCACACAATCACCATCACACAATCACGACCACTCAATCACGATCACACAATCACGATCACACAATCACGATCACACAATCACGTTCACACAATCACAAACACAGAGTCGCGATCACACGATCACGATCACACAACCACGATCACACAGTCACGATCACACAATCACGATCACACAGTCACGATCACACAATCAGAGTCACACAATCACAATCACACAACCACAATCACACAATCACACAGTCACAATCCCACAATCACGACCACACAGTCACGATCACACAATCACAATCATACAATCACAATCACACAATCACATTAACACAATCAGACAATCACACAGTCACACAATCACGATCACACAATCACGATCACGCAATCACGATCACACAATCACGATCACACAATCACGATCACACAATCACGATCACACAATCACGATCACACAATCACAATCACACAATCACAATCACACAATCAAAATCACACAATCACAATCACACAATCACCATCACACAATCACGATCACACGATCACGATCACACAATCACGATCACACAATCACGATCACACAATCACGATCACACAATCACAAACACACAGTCGCGATCACACGATCACGATCACACAATCACGATCACACAGTCACTATCACACAATCACAATCACACAATCACAATATCACAATCGCAATCACACAATCACAATAACACAATCAGACAATCACACAATCACACAATCACACAATCACGATCACACAATCATGATCACACAATCACGATCACACAATCACGATCACACAATCACGATCACACAATCAAGATCACACAATCACCATCACACAATCACAATCACACAATCAAGGTCACACAATGACGATCACACAATCACCATCACACAATCACGGTCACACAATCACGATCACACAATCACGATCACACAATCACAAACACACAGTCGCGATCACACGATCACGATCACACAATCACGATCACACAGTCACGATCACACAATCACAATCACACAATCACGATCACACAATCACGATCACACAATCACGATCACACAAACACGATCACACGATCACAATCACACAATCACAAACACACAGTCGCGATCACACGATCACGATCACACGATCACGATCACACGATCGCGATCACACGATCACGATCACACGATCACGATCACACAATCACAATCACACAATCAAGGTCACACAATGACGATCACACCATCACCATCACACAATCACGAGCACACAATCACGATCACACAATCACAATCACACAATCAAGGTCACACAATGACGATCACACAATCACCATCACACAATCTCGACCACACAATCACGATCACACAATCACGATCACACAATCACGTTCACACAATCACAAACACACAGTCGCGATCACTCGATCACGATCACACAATCACGATCACACAATCACGATCACTCAATCACAATCACACAATCACAAACACACAGTCGCGATCACACGATCACGATCACACGATCACGATCACACAATCACAATCACACAATCGTTATCACACAATCACCAGCACACAATCACGATCACACAATCACAATCACACAATCACAATCACACAATCAAGGTCACACAATGACGATCACACCATCACCATCACACAATCACGACCACACAATCACGATCACACAATCACGATCACACAATCACGTTCACACAATCACAAACACACAGTCGCGATCACTCGATCACGATCACACAATCACGATCACACAGTCACGATCACACAATCACCATCACACAATCACGATCACACAATCACCATCACACAATCACGATCACACAATCACGATCACACAATCACGATCACACAATCACGATCACACAATCACAGTCACACAATCACAATCACACAATCACAATCACAATCACGATCACACAGTCACGATCACACCATCACGATCACACGATCACCATCTCACAATCACGATCACACAATCACAATCACACAATCACGATCACACAATCACGATCACACAATCACGATCACACAAACACGATCACACGATCACAATCACACAATCACAAACACACAGTCGCGATCACACGATCACGATCACACGATCACGATCACACAATCACAATCACACAATCACAATGTCACAATCGCAATCACACAATCACAATAACACAATCAAGCAATCACACAATCACACAATCACACAATCACGATCACACAATCATGATCACACAATCACGATCACACAATCACGATCACACAATCACGATCACACAATCACGATTACACAATCACCATCACACAATCACAATCACACAATCAAGGTCACACAATGACGATCACACAATCACCATCACACAATCACGATCACACAATCACGATCACACAATCACGATCACACAATCACGATCACACAATCACCATCACACAATCACAATCACACAATCAAGGTCACACAATGACGATCACACAATCACCATCACACAACCACGACCACACAATCACGATCACACAATCACGCTCACGCAATCACGATCACACAATCACGACCACACAATCACGATCACACAATCACGTTCACACAATTACAAACACACAGTCGCGATCACACTATCACGATCACACAATCACAGTCACACAATCACAATCACACAATCACAATCACAATCACGATCACACAGTCACGAACACACAATCACGATCACACAATCACCATCACACAATCACGATCACACAATCACAATCACACAATCACGATCACGCAATCACGATCACTCAATCACAATCACACAATCACAAACACACAGTCGCGATCACACGATCACGATCACACGACCACGATCACACGATCACGATCACACAATCACAATCACACAATCAAGGCCACACAATGACGATCACACAATCACCATCACACAATCTCGACCACACAATCACGATCACACAATCACGATCACACAGTCACGTTCACACAATCACAAACACACAGTCGCGATCACTCGATCACGATCACACAATCACGATCACACAGTCACGATCACACAATCACAATCGCACAATCACATTAATACCGTCAAGGTCACACAATGACGATCACACAATCACCATCACACAATCACGATCACACAATCACAATCACACAATCACGATCACGCAATCACGATCACTCAATCACAATCACACAATCACAAACACACAGTCGCGATCACACGATCACGATCACACGACCACGATCACACGATCACGATCACACAATCACAATCACACAATCAAGGCCACACAATGACGATCACACAATCACCATCACACAATCTCGACCACACAATCACGATCACACAATCACGATCACACAGTCACGTTCACACAATCACAAACACACAGTCGCGATCACTCGATCACGATCACACAATCACGATCACACAGTCACGATCACACAATCACAATCGCACAATCACGATCACACAATCACGATCACACAATCACGATCACACACTCACGATCACACAATCACCATCACACAGTCACGATCACACAATCACGATCACACAATCACGATCACACAATCACCATCACACAATCACAATCACACAATCAAGATCACACAATGACGATCACACGATCACCATCACACAACCACGACCACACAATCACGATCACACAATCACGATCACGCAATCACGATCACACAACCACGACCACACAATCACGATCACACAATCACGCTCACGCAATCACGATCACACAATCACGACCACACAATCACGATCACACAATCACGTTCACACAATTACAAACACATAGTCGCGATCACACTATCACGATCACACAATCACAGTCACACAATCACAATCACACAATCACAATCACAATCACGATCACACAGTCACGAACACACAATCACGATCACACAATCACCATCACACAATCACAATCACACAATCAAGGTCACACAATGACGATCACACAATCACCATCACACAACCAGGACCACACAATCACGATCACACAATCACGCTCACGCAATCACGATCACACAATCACCATCCCACAATCACCATCACACAATCACCATCACACAATCACGATCACACAATCACGATCACACAATCACGATCACACAATCACAATCACGCAATCACAATCGCACAATCGCAATCGCACAATCACAATCATACAATCACAATCACACAATCACAATCTCACAATCACAATCACACAATCACAATCACACAATCACAATCACACAATCACAATCACACAATCACAATCACACAATCACAATCCCACAATCACAATCCCACAATCACACAATCACACAGTCACAATCCCACAATCACGATCACACAATCACGATCACACAATCACAATCACACAAACACAATCACACAATCACAATCACACAATCACACTGTCAGAATCCCACAATCACGATCACATAATCACGATCACACAGTCACGATCACACGATCACGATCACACAATAACAATCACACAATCACAATCACACAATCACGAGCACACAATCGCGATCACACAATCACCATCACACAATCGCGATCACACAATCACGATCACACAATCACAATCACACAATCACGATCACACAATCACGATCACAAAATCACAATCACACAATCACAAACACACAGTCGCGATCACACGATCACGATCACACGATCACGATCACACAATCACAATCACACAATCAAGGTCACACAATGACGATCACACCATCACCATCACACAATCACGACCACACAATCACGATCACACAATCACGATCACACAATCACGTTCACACAATCACACACACACAGTCGCGATCACTCGATCACGATCACACGATCACGATCACACAATCACAATCACACAATCACAATCACACAATCACAATGTCACAATCGCAATCACACAATCACAATAACACAATCAGGCAATCACACAATCACACAATCACACAATCACACAATCACACAATCACGATCACACAGTCATGATCACACAATCACGATCACACAATCACGATCACACAATCACGATCACACAATCACGATTACACAATCACCATCACACAATCACAATCACACAATCAAGGTCACACAATGACGATCACACAATCACCATCACACAATCACGATCACACAATCACGATCACAAAATCACGATCACACAATCACCATCACACAATCACAATCACACAATCAAGGTCACACAATGACGATCACACAATCACCATCACACAACCACGACCACACAATCACGATCACACAATCACGCTCACGCAATCACGATCACACAATCACGACCACACATTCACGATCACACAATCACTTTCACACAATTACAAACACACAGTCGCGATCACACTATCACGATCACACAATCACAGTCACACAATCACAATCACACAATCACAATCACAATCACGATCACACGGTCACGAACACACAATCACGATCACACAATCACCATCACACAATCACAATCACACAATCAAGGTCACACAATGACGATCACACAATCACCATCACACAACCACGACCACACAATCACGATCACACAATCACGCTCACGCAATCACGATCACACAATTACGACCACACAATCACGATCACACAATCACGATCACACAATCACAATCACACAATCACAAACACACAGTCGCGATCACACGATCACGATCACACGATCACGATCACACAATCACAATCACACAATCAAGGTCACACAATGACGATCACACCATCACCATCACACAATCACGACCACACAATCACGATCACACAATCACGATCACACAATCACGTTCACACAATCACAAACACACAGTCGCGATCACTCGATCACGATCACACGATCACGATCACACAATCACAATCACACAATCAAGGTCACACAATGACGATCACACAATCACAATCACAATCCCACAATCACAATCCCACAATCACACAATCACACAGTCACAATCCCACAATCACGATCACACAATCACGATCACACAATCACAATCACACAATCACAATCACACAATCACAATCACACAATCACAATCACACAATCACAATCACACAATCAAGGTCACACAATGACGATCACACCATCACCATCACACAATCACGACCACACAATCACGATCACACAATCACGATCACACAATCACGTTCACACAATCACAAACACACAGTCGCGATCACTCGACCACGATCACACAATCACGATCACACAGTCACGATCACACAATCACAATCACACAATCACAATGTCACAATCGCAATCGCACAATCACAATAACACAATCAGGCAATCACACAATCACACAATCACACAATCACGATCACACAATCATGATCACACAATCACGATCACACAATCACGATCACACAATCACGATCACACAATCACGATTACACAATCACCATCACACAATCACAATCACACAATCAAGGTCACACAATGACGATCACACAATCACCATCACACAATCACGATCACACAATCACGATCACAAAATCACGATCACACAATCACCATCACACAATCACAATCACACAATCAAGGTCACACAATGACGATCACACAATCACCATCACACAATCACGACCACACAATCACGATCACACAATCACGCTCACGCAATCACGATCACACAATCACGACCACACAATCACGATCACACAATCACGTTCACACAATTACAAACACACAGTCGCGATCACACTATCACGATCACACAATCACAGTCACACAATCACAATCACACAATCACAATCACAATCACGATCACACGGTCACGAACACACAATCACGATCACACAATCACCATCACACAATCACAATCACACAATCAAGGTCACACAATGACGATCACACAATCACCATCACACAACCACGACCACACAATCACGATCACACAATCACGCTCACGCAATCACGATCACACAATTACGACCACACAATCACGATCACACAATCACGATCACACAATCACAATCACACAATCACAAACACACAGTCGCGATCACACGATCACGATCACACGATCACGATCACACAATCACAATCACACAATCAAGGTCACACAATGACGATCACACCATCACCATCACACAATCACGACCACACAATCACGATCACACAATCACGATCACACAATCACGTTCACACAATCACAAACACACAGTCGCGATCACTCGATCACGATCACACGATCACGATCACACAATCACAATCACACAATCAAGGTCACACAATGTCGATCACACAATCACAATCACAATCACGATCACACAGTCATGATCACACCATCACGATCACACGATCACGATCACACAATCACAATCACACAATCGCTATCACACTATCACGATCACACAATCACCATCCCACAATCACCATCACAAAATCACGATCACACAATCACGATCACACAATCACGATCACACAATCACAATCACGCAATCACAATCGCACAATCGCAATCACACAATCACAATCATACAATCACAATCACACAATCACAATCTCACAATCACAATCACACAATCACAATCACACAATCACAATCACACAATCACAATCACACAATCACAATCACACAATCACAATCACACAATCACAATCCCACAATCACAATCCCACAATCACAATCCCACAATCACAATCCCACAATCACAATCCCACAATCACAATCCCACAATCACAATCCCACAATCACACAATCACACAGTCACAATCCCACAATCACGATCACACAATCACGATCACACAATCACAATCACACAATCACAATCACACAATCACAATCACACAATCACAATCACACAATCACACTGTCACAATCCCACAATCACGATCACATAATCACGATCACACAGTCACGATCACACCATCACGATCACACAATCACAAACACACAGTCGCGATCACACGATCACGATCACACGATCACGATCACACAATTACAATCACACAATCAAGGTCACACAATGACGATCACACAATCACAATCACAATCACGATCACACAGTCATGATCACACCATCACGATCACACGATCACGATCACACAATCACAATCACACAATCGTTATCACACAATCACGATCACACAATCACCATCCCACAATCACCATCACAAAATCACGATCACACAATCACAATCACAATCACGATCACACAGTCACGAACACACAATCACGATCACACAATCACGATCACACAATCACAATCACACAATCAAGGTCACACAATGACGATCACACCATCACCATCACACAATCACGACCACACAATCACGATCACACAACCACGATCACACAATCACGTTCACATAATCACAAACACACAGTCGCGATCACTCGATCACGATCACACGATCACGATCACACAATCACAATCATACAATCACGATCACACAATCACATTAATACCGTCAAGGTCACACAATGACGATCACACAATCACCATCACACAATCACGATCACACAATCACAATCACACAATCACGATCACGCAATCACGATCACTCAATCACAATCACACAATCACAAACACACAGTCGCGATCACACGATCACGATCACACGACCACGATCACACAATCAAGGCCACACAATGACGATCACACAATCACCATCACACAATCTCGACCACACAATCACTATCACACAATCACGATCACACAGTCACGATCACACAATCACAATCGCACAATCACGATCACACAATCACGATCACACAATCACGATCACACACTCACGATCACACAATCACCATCACACAGTCACGATCACACAATCACGATCACACAATCACGATCACACAATCACCATCACACAATCACAATCACACAATCAAGATCACACAATGACGATCACACGATCACCATCACACAACCACGACCACACAATCACGATCACACAATCACGCTCACGCAATCACGATCACACAACCACGACCACACAATCACGATCACACAATCACGCTCACGCAATCACGATCACACAATCACGACCACACAATCACGATCACACAATCACGTTCACACAATTACAAACACATAGTCGCGATCACACTATCACGATCACACAATCACAGTCACACAATCACAATCACACAATCACAATCACAATCACGATCACACAGTCACGAACACACAATCACGATCACACAATCACCATCACACAATCACAATCACACAATCAAGGTCACACAATGACGATCACACAATCACCATCACACAACCAGGACCACACAATCACTATCACACAATCACGCTCACGCAATCACGATCACACAATCACCATCCCACAATCACCATCACACAATCACCATCACACAATCACGATCACACAATCACGATCACACAATCACGATCACACAATCACAATCACGCAATCACAAACGCACAATCGCAATCGCACAATCACAATCATACAATCACAATCACACAATCACAATCTCACAATCACAATCACACAATCACAATCACACAATCACAATCACACAATCACAATCACACAATCACAATCACACAATCACAATCACACAATCACAATCCCACAATCACAATACCACAATCACACAATCACACAGTCACAATCCCACAATCACGATCACACAATCACGATCACACAATCACAATCACACAAACACAATCACACAATCACAATCACACAATCACACTGTCAGAATCCCACAATCACGATCACATAATCACGATCACACAGTCACGATCACACGATCACGATCACACAATAACAATCACACAATCACAATCACACAATCACGAGCACACAATCGCGATCACACAATCACCATCACACAATCGCGATCACACAATCACGATCACACAATCACAATCACACAATCACGATCACACAATCACGATCACAAAATCACAATCACACAATCACAAACACACAGTCGCGATCACACGATCACGATCACACGATCACGATCACACAATCACAATCACACAATCAAGGTCACACAATGACGATCACACCATCACCATCACACAATCACGACCACACAATCACGATCACACAATCACGATCACACAATCACGTTCACACAATCACACACACACAGTCGCGATCACTCGATCACGATCACACGATCACGATCACACAATCACAATCACACAATCAAGGTCACACAATGACGATCACACCATGACCATCACACAATCACGACCACACAATCACGATCACACAATCACAATCACACAATCACAATATCACAATCGCAATCACACAATCACAATCACACAATCACGATCACACAATCACGATCACACAATCACGATCACACAATCACCATCACACAATCACCATCACACAATCACAATCACACAATCAAGGTCACACAATGACGATCACACAATCACCATCACACAATCACGACCACTCAATCACGATCACACAATCACGATCACACAATCACGATCACACAATCACGTTCACACAATCACAAACACAGAGTCGCGATCACACGATCACGATCACACAACCACGATCACACAGTCACGATCACACAATCACGATCACACAGTCACGATCACACAATCAGAGTCACACAATCACAATCACACAACCACAATCACACAATCACACAGTCACAATCCCACAATCACGACCACACAGTCACGATCACACAATCACAATCATACAATCACAATCACACAATCACATTAACACAATCAGACAATCACACAGTCACACAATCACGATCACACAATCACGATCACGCAATCACGATCACACAATCACGATCACACAATCACGATCACACAATCACGATCACACAATCACGATCACACAATCACAATCACACAATCACAATCACACAATCAAAATCACACAATCACAATCACACAATCACCATCACACAATCACGATCACACGATCACGATCACACAATCACGATCACACAATCACGATCACACAATCACGATCACACAATCACAAACACACAGTCGCGATCACACGATCACGATCACACAATCACGATCACACAGTCACTATCACACAATCACAATCACACAATCACAATATCACAATCGCAATCACACAATCACAATAACACAATCAGACAATCACACAATCACACAATCACACAATCACGATCACACAATCATGATCACACAATCACGATCACACAATCACGATCACACAATCACGATCACACAATCAAGATCACACAATCACCATCACACAATCACAAACACACAGTCGCGATCACACGATCACGATCACACAATCACGATCACACAGTCACGATCACACAATCACAATCACACAATCACGATCACACAATCACGATCACACAATCACGATCACACAAACACGATCACACGATCACAATCACACAATCACAAACACACAGTCGCGATCACACGATCACGATCACACGATCACGATCACACGATCGCGATCACACGATCACGATCACACGATCACGATCACACAATCACAATCACACAATCAAGGTCACACAATGACGATCACACCATCACCATCACACAATCACGAGCACACAATCACGATCACACAATCACAAACACACAGTCGCGATCACACGATCACGATCACACAATCACGATCACACAGTCACTATCACACAATCACAATCACACAATCACAATATCACAATCGCAATCACACAATCACAATAACACAATCAGACAATCACACAATCACACAATCACACAATCACGATCACACAATCATGATCACACAATCACGATCACACAATCACGATCACACAATCACGATCACACAATCAAGATCACACAATCACCATCACACAATCACAAACACACAGTCGCGATCACACGATCACGATCACACAATCACGATCACACAGTCACGATCACACAATCACAATCACACAATCACGATCACACAATCACGATCACACAATCACGATCACACAAACACGATCACACGATCACAATCACACAATCACAAACACACAGTCGCGATCACACGATCACGATCACACGATCACGATCACACGATCGCGATCACACGATCACGATCACACGATCACGATCACACAATCACAATCACACAATCAAGGTCACACAATGACGATCACACCATCACCATCACACAATCACGAGCACACAATCACGATCACACAATCACAATCACACAATCAAGGTCACACAATGACGATCACACAATCACCATCACACAATCTCGACCACACAATCACGATCACACAATCACGATCACACAATCACGATCACACAATCACGTTCACACAATCACAAACACACAGTCGCGATCACTCGATCACGATCACACAATCACGATCACACAATCACGATCACTCAATCACAATCACACAATCACAAACACACAGTCGCGATCACACGATCACGATCACACGATCACGATCACACAATCACAATCACACAATCGTTATCACACAATCACCAGCACACAATCACGATCACACAATCACAATCACACAATCACAATCACACAATCAAGGTCACACAATGACGATCACACCATCACCATCACACAATCACGACCACACAATCACGATCACACAATCACGATCACACAATCACGTTCACACAATCACAAACACACAGTCGCGATCACTCGATCACGATCACACAATCACGATCACACAGTCACGATCACACAATCACCATCACACAATCACGATCACACAATCACCATCACACAATCACGATCACACAATCACGATCACACAATCACGATCACACAATCACGATCACACAATCACAGTCACACAATCACAATCACACAATCACAATCACAATCACGATCACACAGTCACGATCACACCATCACGATCACACGATCACCATCTCACAATCACGATCACACAATCACAATCACACAATCACGATCACACAATCACGATCACACAATCACGATCACACAAACACGATCACACGATCACAATCACACAATCACAAACACACAGTCGCGATCACACGATCACGATCACACGATCACGATCACACAATCACAATCACACAATCACAATGTCACAATCGCAATCACACAATCACAATAACACAATCAAGCAATCACACAATCACACAATCACACAATCACGATCACACAATCATGATCACACAATCACGATCACACAATCACGATCACACAATCACGATCACACAATCACGATTACACAATCACCATCACACAATCACAATCACACAATCAAGGTCACACAATGACGATCACACAATCACCATCACACAATCACGATCACACAATCACGATCACACAATCACCATCACACAATCACCATCACACAATCACAATCACACAATCAAGGTCACACAATGACGATCACACAATCACCATCACACAACCACGACCACACAATCACGATCACACAATCACGCTCACGCAATCACGATCACACAATCACGACCACACAATCACGATCACACAATCACGTTCACACAATTACAAACACACAGTCGCGATCACACTATCACGATCACACAATCACAGTCACACAATCACAATCACACAATCACAATCACAATCACGATCACACAGTCACGAACACACAATCACGATCACACAATCACCATCACACAATCACGATCACACAATCACAATCACACAATCACGATCACGCAATCACGATCACTCAATCACAATCACACAATCACAAACACACAGTCGCGATCACACGATCACGATCACACGACCACGATCACACGATCACGATCACACAATCACAATCACACAATCAAGGCCACACAATGACGATCACACAATCACCATCACACAATCTCGACCACACAATCACGATCACACAATCACGATCACACAGTCACGTTCACACAATCACAAACACACAGTCGCGATCACTCGATCACGATCACACAATCACGATCACACAGTCACGATCACACAATCACAATCGCACAATCACATTAATACCGTCAAGGTCACACAATGACGATCACACAATCACCATCACACAATCACGATCACACAATCACAATCACACAATCACGATCACGCAATCACGATCACTCAATCACAATCACACAATCACAAACACACAGTCGCGATCACACGATCACGATCACACGACCACGATCACACGATCACGATCACACAATCACAATCACACAATCAAGGCCACACAATGACGATCACACAATCACCATCACACAATCTCGACCACACAATCACGATCACACAATCACGATCACACAGTCACGTTCACACAATCACAAACACACAGTCGCGATCACTCGATCACGATCACACAATCACGATCACACAGTCACGATCACACAATCACAATCGCACAATCACGATCACACAATCACGATCACACAATCACGATCACACACTCACGATCACACAATCACCATCACACAGTCACGATCACACAATCACGATCACACAATCACGATCACACAATCACCATCACACAATCACAATCACACAATCAAGATCACACAATGACGATCACACGATCACCATCACACAACCACGACCACACAATCACGATCACACAATCACGATCACGCAATCACGATCACACAACCACGACCACACAATCACGATCACACAATCACGCTCACGCAATCACGATCACACAATCACGACCACACAATCACGATCACACAATCACATCCACACAATTACAAACACATAGTCGCGATCACACTATCACGATCACACAATCACAGTCACACAATCACAATCACACAATCACAATCACAATCACGATCACACAGTCACGAACACACAATCACGATCACACAATCACCATCACACAATCACAATCACACAATCAAGGTCACACAATGACGATCACACAATCACCATCACACAACCAGGACCACACAATCACGATCACACAATCACGCTCACGCAATCACGATCACACAATCACCATCCCACAATCACCATCACACAATCACCATCACACAATCACGATCACACAATCACGATCACACAATCACGATCACACAATCACAATCACGCAATCACAATCGCACAATCGCAATCGCACAATCACAATCATACAATCACAATCACACAATCACAATCTCACAATCACAATAACACAATCACAATCACACAATCACAATCACACAATCACAATCACACAATCACAATCACACAATCACAATCCCACAATCACAATCCCACAATCACACAATCACACAGTCACAATCCCACAATCACGATCACACAATCACGATCACACAATCACAATCACACAAACACAATCACACAATCACAATCACACAATCACACTGTCAGAATCCCACAATCACGATCACATAATCACGATCACACAGTCACGATCACACGATCACGATCACACAATAACAATCACACAATCACGAGCACACAATCGCGATCACACAATCACCATCACACAATCGCGATCACACAATCACGATCACACAATCACAATCACACAATCACGATCACACAATCACGATCACAAAATCACAATCACACAATCACAAACACACAGTCGCGATCACACGATCACGATCACACGATCACGATCACACAATCACAATCACACAATCAAGGTCACACAATGACGATCACACCATCACCATCACACAATCACGACCACACAATCACGATCACACAATCACGATCACACAATCACGTTCACACAATCACACACACACAGTCGCGATCACTCGATCACGATCACACGATCACGATCACACAATCACAATCACACAATCAAGGTCACACAATGACGATCACACCATGACCATCACACAATCACGACCACACAATCACGATCACACAATCACAATCACACAATCACAATATCACAATCGCAATCACACAATCACAATCACACAATCACGATCACACAATCACGATCACACAATCACGATCACACAATCACCATCACACAATCACCATCACACAATCACAATCACACAATCAAGGTCACACAATGACGATCACACAATCACCATCACACAATCACGACCACTCAATCACGATCACACAATCACGATCACACAATCACGATCACACAATCACGTTCACACAATCACAAACACAGAGTCGCGATCACACGATCACGATCACACAACCACGATCACACAGTCACGATCACACAATCACGATCACACAGTCACGATCACACAATCAGAGTCACACAATCACAATCACACAACCACAATCACACAATCACACAGTCACAATCCCACAATCACGACCACACAGTCACGATCACACAATCACAATCATACAATCACAATCACACAATCACATTAACACAATCAGACAATCACACAGTCACACAATCACGATCACACAATCACGATCACGCAATCACGATCACACGATCACGATCACACGATCACGATCACACAATCACAATCACACAATCAAGGTCACACAATGACGATCACACCATCACAATCACACAATCACGAGCACACAATCACGATCACACAATCACAATCACACAATCAAGGTCACACAATGACGATCACACAATCACCATCACACAATCTCGACCACACAATCACGATCGCACAATCACGATCACACAATCACGTTCACACAATCACAAACACACAGTCGCGATCACTCGATCACGATCACACAATCACGATCACACAATCACGATCACTCAATCACAATCACACAATCACAAACACACAGTCGCGATCACACGATCACGATCACACGATCACGATCACACAATCACAATCACACAATCGTTATCACACAATCAACAGCACACAATCACGATCACACAATCACAATCACACAATCACAATCACACAATCAAGGTCACACAATGACGATCACACCATCACCATCACACAATCACGACCACACAATCACGATCACACAATCACGATCACACAATCACGTTCACACAATCACAAACACACAGTCGCGATCACTTGATCACGATCACACAATCACGATCACACAGTCACGATCACACAATCACCATCACACAATCACGATCACACAATCACCATCACACAATCACGATCACACAATCACGATCACACAATCACGATCACACAATCACGATCACACAATCACAGTCACACAATCACAATCACACAATCACAATCACAATCACGATCACACAGTCACGATCACACCATCACGATCACACGATCACCATCTCACAATCACGATCACACAATCACAATCACACAATCACGATCACACAATCACGATCACACAATCACGATCACACAAACACGATCACACGATCACAATCACACAATCACAAACACACAGTCGCGATCACACGATCACGATCACACGATCACGATCACACGATCGCGATCACACGATCACGATCACACGATCACGATCACACAATCACAATCACACAATCAAGGTCACACAATGACGATCACACCATCACCATCACACAATCACGACCACACAATCACGATCACACAATCACGATCACACAATCACGTTCACACAATCACAAACACACAGTCGCGATCACTCGACCACGATCACACAATCACGATCACACAGTCACGATCACACAATCACAATCACACAATCACAATGTCACAATCGCAATCACACAATCACAATAACACAATCAGGCAATCACACAATCACACAATCACACAATCACGATCACACAATCATGATCACACAATCACGATCACACAATCACGATCACACAATCACGATCACACAATCACGATTACACAATCACCATCACACAATCACAATCACACAATCAAGGTCACACAATGACGATCACACAATCACCATCACACAATCACGATCACACAATCACGATCACACAATCACGATCACACAATCACCATCACACAATCACAATCACACAATCAAGGTCACACAATGACGATCACACAATCACCATCACACAACCACGACCACACAATCACGATCACACAATCACGCTCACGCAATCACGATCACACAATCACGACCACACAATCACGATCACACAATCACGTTCACACAATTACAAACACACAGTCGCGATCACACTATCACGATCACACAATCACAGTCACACAATCACAATCACACAATCACAATCACAATCACGATCACACAGTCACGAACACACAATCACGATCACACAATCACCATCACACAATCACGATCACACAATCACAATCACACAATCACGATCACGCAATCACGATCACTCAATCACAATCACACAATCACAAACACACAGTCGCGATCACACGATCACGATCACACGACCACGATCACACGATCACGATCGCACAATCACGATCACACAATCACGTTCACACAATCACAAACACACAGTCGCGATCACTCGATCACGATCACACAATCACGATCACACAATCACGATCACTCAATCACAATCACACAATCACAAACACACAGTCGCGATCACACGATCACGATCACACGATCACGATCACACAATCACGTTCACACAATCACAAACACACAGTCGCGATCACTTGATCACGATCACACAATCACGATCACACAGTCACGATCACACAATCACCATCACACAATCACGATCACACAATCACCATCACACAATCACGATCACACAATCACGATCACACAATCACGATCACACAATCACGATCACACAATCACAGTCACACAATCACAATCACACAATCACAATCACAATCACGATCACACAGTCACGATCACACCATCACGATCACACGATCACCATCTCACAATCACGATCACACAATCACAATCACACAATCACGATCACACAATCACGATCACACAATCACGATCACACAAACACGATCACACGATCACAATCACACAATCACAAACACACAGTCGCGATCACACGATCACGATCACACGATCACGATCACACGATCGCGATCACACGATCACGATCACACGATCACGATCACACAATCACAATCACACAATCAAGGTCACACAATGACGATCACACCATCACCATCACACAATCACGACCACACAATCACGATCACACAATCACGATCACACAATCACGTTCACACAATCACAAACACACAGTCGCGATCACTCGACCACGATCACACAATCACGATCACACAGTCACGATCACACAATCACAATCACACAATCACAATGTCACAATCGCAATCACACAATCACAATAACACAATCAGGCAATCACACAATCACACAATCACACAATCACGATCACACAATCATGATCACACAATCACGATCACACAATCACGATCACACAATCACGATCACACAATCACGATTACACAATCACCATCACACAATCACAATCACACAATCAAGGTCACACAATGACGATCACACAATCACCATCACACAATCACGATCACACAATCACGATCACACAATCACGATCACACAATCACCATCACACAATCACAATCACACAATCAAGGTCACACAATGACGATCACACAATCACCATCACACAACCACGACCACACAATCACGATCACACAATCACGCTCACGCAATCACGATCACACAATCACGACCACACAATCACGATCACACAATCACGTTCACACAATTACAAACACACAGTCGCGATCACACTATCACGATCACACAATCACAGTCACACAATCACAATCACACAATCACAATCACAATCACGATCACACAGTCACGAACACACAATCACGATCACACAATCACCATCACACAATCACGATCACACAATCACAATCACACAATCACGATCACGCAATCACGATCACTCAATCACAATCACACAATCACAAACACACAGTCGCGATCACACGATCACGATCACACGACCACGATCACACGATCACGATCACACAATCACAATCACACAATCAAGGCCACACAATGACGATCACACAATCACCATCACACAATCTCGACCACACAATCACGATCACACAATCACGATCACACAATCACGTTCACACAATCACAAACACACAGTCGCGATCACTCGACCACGATCACACAATCACGATCACACAGTCACGATCACACAATCACAATCACACAATCACAATGTCACAATCGCAATCACACAATCACAATAACACAATCAGGCAATCACACAATCACACAATCACACAATCACGATCACACAATCATGATCACACAATCACGATCACACAATCACGATCACACAATCACGATCACACAATCACGATTACACAATCACCATCACACAATCACAATCACACAATCAAGGTCACACAATGACGATCACACAATCACCATCACACAATCACGATCACACAATCACGATCACACAATCACGATCACACAATCACCATCACACAATCACAATCACACAATCAAGGTCACACAATGACGATCACACAATCACCATCACACAACCACGACCACACAATCACGATCACACAATCACGCTCACGCAATCACGATCACACAATCACGACCACACAATCACGATCACACAATCACGTTCACACAATTACAAACACACAGTCGCGATCACACTATCACGATCACACAATCACAGTCACACAATCACAATCACACAATCACAATCACAATCACGATCACACAGTCACGAACACACAATCACGATCACACAATCACCATCACACAATCACGATCACACAATCACAATCACACAATCACGATCACGCAATCACGATCACTCAATCACAATCACACAATCACAAACACACAGTCGCGATCACACGATCACGATCACACGACCACGATCACACGATCACGATCACACAATCACAATCACACAATCAAGGCCACACAATGACGATCACACAATCACCATCACACAATCTCGACCACACAATCACGATCACACAATCACGATCACACAGTCACGTTCACACAATCACAAACACACAGTCGCGATCACTCGATCACGATCACACAATCACGATCACACAGTCACGATCACACAATCACAATCGCACAATCACGATCACACAATCACGATCACACAATCACGATCACACACTCACGATCACACAATCACCATCACACAGTCACGATCACACAATCACGATCACACAATCACGATCACACAATCACCATCACACAATCACAATCACACAATCAAGATCACAAAATGACGATCACACAATCACCATCACACAACCACGACCACACAATCAGGATCACACAATCACGCTCACGCAATCACGATCACACAATCACGACCACACAATCACGATCACACAATCACGTTCACACAATTACAAACACACAGTCGCGATCACACTATCACGATCACACAATCACAGTCACACAATCACAATCACACAATCACAATCACAATCACGATCACACAGTCACGAACACACAATCACGATCACACAATCACCATCACACAATCACAATCACACAATCAAGGTCACACAATGACGATCACACAATCACCATCACACAACCAGGACCACACAATCACGATCACACAATCACGCTCACGCAATCACGATCACACAATCACGACCACACAATCACGATCACACAATCACGATCACACAATCACTATCACACAATCACAAACACACAGTCGCGATCACACGATCACGATCTCACGATCACGATCACACAATCACAATCACACAATCAAGGTCACACAATGACGATCACACAATCACCATCACACAATCTCGACCACACAATCACGATCACACAATCACGATCACACAATCACGTTCACACAATCACAAACACACAGTCGCGATCACTCGATCACGATCACACAATCACGATCACACAATCACGATCACTCAATCACAATCACACAATCACAAACACACAGTCGCGATCACACGATCACGATCACACGATCACGATCACACAATCACAATCACACAATCGTTATCACACAATCACGATCACACAATCACGATCACACAATCACAATCACACAATCACAATCACACAATCAAGGTCACACAATGACGATCACACAATCACCATTACACAATCACGATCACACAATCACAATCATACAATCACGATCACACAATCACGATCACACAATCACGATCACACAAACACGATCACACGATCACAATCACACAATCACAAACACACAGTCGCGATCACACGACCACGATCACACGATCACGATCACACAATCACAATCACACAATCAAGGCCACACAATGACGATAACACAATCACCATCACACAATCTCGACCACACAATCACGATCACACAATCACGATCACACAATCACGTTCACACAATCACAAACACACAGTCGCGATCACTCGATCATGATCACACAATCACGATCACACAGTCACGATCACACAATCACAATCGCACAATCACGATCACACAATCACGATCACACAATCACGATCACACACTCACGATCACACAATCACCATCACACAGTCACGATCACACAATCACGATCACACAATCACGATCACACAATCACGATCACACAATCACCATCACACAATCACAATCACACAATCGAGATCACACAATGACGATCACACAATCACCATCACACAACCACGACCACACAATCAGGATCACACAATCACGCTCACGCAATCACGATCACACAATCACGACCACACAATCACGATCACACAATCACGTTCACACAATTACAAACACACAGTCGCGATCACACTATCACGATCACACAATCACAGTCACACAATCACAATCACACAATCACAATCACAATCACGATCACACAGTCACGAACACACAATCACGATCACACAATCACCATCACACAATCACAATCACACAATCAAGGTCACACAATGACGATCACACAATCACCATCACACAACCAGGACCACACAATCACGATCACACAATCACGCTCACGCAATCACGATCACACAATCACGACCACACAATCACGATCACACAATCACGATCACACAATCACTATCACACAATCACAAACACACAGTCGCGATCACACGATCACGATCTCACGATCACGATCACACAATCACAATCACACAATCAAGGTCACACAATGACGATCACACAATCACCATCACACAATCTCGACCACACAATCACGATCACACAATCACGATCACACAATCACGTTCACACAATCACAAACACACAGTCGCGATCACTCGATCACGATCACACAATCACGATCACACAATCACGATCACTCAATCACAATCACACAATCACAAACACACAGTCGCGATCACACGATCACGATCACACGATCACGATCACACAATCACAATCACACAATCGTTATCACACAATCACGATCACACAATCACGATCACACAATCACAATCACACAATCACAATCACACAATCAAGGTCACACAATGACGATCACACAATCACCATTACACAATCACGATCACACAATCACAATCATACAATCACGATCACACAATCACGATCACACAATCACGATCACACAAACACGATCACACGATCACAATCACACAATCACAAACACACAGTCGCGATCACACGACCACGATCACACGATCACGATCACACAATCACAATCACACAATCAAGGCCACACAATGACGATAACACAATCACCATCACACAATCTCGACCACACAATCACGATCACACAATGACGATCACACCATCACTATCACACAATCACGACCACACAATCACGATCACACAATCACGATCACACAATCACGTTCACACAATCACAAACACACAGTCGCGATCACTCGATCACGATCACACGATCACGATCACACAATCACAATCACACAATCAAGGTCACACAATGACGATCAACAATCACAATCACAATCACGATCAC
The DNA here is from genome assembly GCF_050947335.1 of Megachile rotundata. Classification (NCBI taxonomy): domain Eukaryota; kingdom Metazoa; phylum Arthropoda; class Insecta; order Hymenoptera; family Megachilidae; genus Megachile; species Megachile rotundata. The sequence goes on from NC_134993.1 coordinate 3,751,949, forward strand.
ACAGTCATGATCACACAATCACCATCACACAGTCACGATCACACAATCACGATCACACAATCACGATCACACAATCACAATCACGCAATCACAATCGCACAATCGCAATCGCACAATCACAATCATACAATCACAATCACACAATCGCAATCTCACAATCACAATCACACAATCACAATCACACAATCACAATCCCACAATCACAATCCCACAATCACACAATCACACAGTCACAATCCCACAATCACGATCACACAATCACGATCACACAATCACAATCACACAATCACGATCACACAATCACAATCACACAATCAAGGTCACACAATGACGATCACACCATCACCATAACACAATCACGACCACACAATCACGGTCACACAATCACAATCACACAATCACAATATCACAATCGCAATCACACAATCACAATCACACAATCACACAATCACACAATCACGATCACACTATCACGATCACACAATCACGATCACACAATCACGATCACACAATCACGATCACACAATCACGATCACACAATCACGATCACACAATCACGATCACACAATCACCATCACACAATCACCATCACACAATCACCATCACACAATCACCATCACACAATCACAATCACACAATCAAGGTCACACAATGACGATCACACAACCACCATCACACAATCACGACCACTCAATCACGATCACACAATCACAAACACAGAGTCGCGATCACACGATCACGATCACACAACCACGATCACACAACCACGATCACACAGTCACGATCACACAATCAGAGTCACACAATCACAATCACACAACCACAATCACACAACCACAATCACACAATCACACAGTCACAATCCCACAATCACGACCACACAGTCACGATCACACAATCACAATCATACAATCACAATCACACAATCACATTAACACAATCAGACAATCACACAGTCACACAATCACGATCACACAATCACGATCACACAATCACGATCACACAATCACGATCACACAATCACAATCACACAATCACAATCACACAATCAAAATCACACAGTCACAATCACACAATCAAGGTCACACAATGACGATCACACAATCACCATCACACAATCTCGACCACACAATCACGATCACACAATCACGTTCACACAATCACAAACACACAGTCGCGATCACTCGATCACGATCACACAATCACGATCACACAATCACGATCACTCAATCACAATCACACAATCACAAACACACAGTCGCGATCACACGATCACGATCACACGATCACGATCACACAATCACATTCACACAATCGTTATCACACAATCACGATCACACAATCACAATCACACAATCACAATCACACAATCAAGGTCACACAATGACGATCACACAATCACCATTACACAATCACGATCACACAATCACAATCACACAATCACGATCACACAATCACGATCACACGATCGCGATCACACGATCACGATCACACGATCACGATCACACAATCACAATCACACAATCAAGGTCACACAATGACGATCACACCATCACCATCACACAATCACGACCACACAATCACGATCACACAATCACGTTCACACAATCACAAACACACAGTCGCGATCACTCGATCACGATCACACAATCACGATCACACAGTCACTATCACACAATCACAATCACACAATCACAATATCACAATCGCAATCACACAATCACAATAACACAATCAGACAATCACACAATTACACAATCACACAATCACGATCACACAATCATGATCACACAATCACGATCACACAATCACGATCACACAATCACGATCACACAATCACGATCACACAATCACGATCACACAATCACCATCACACAATCACAATCACACAATCAAGGTCACACAATGACGATCACACAATCACCATCACACAATCACGATCACACAATCACGATCACACAATCACAAACACACAGTCGCGATCACACGATCACGATCACACAATCACGATCACACAGTCACGATCACACAATCACAATCACACAATCACGATCACACAATCACCATCACACAATCACCATCACACAATCACGATCACACAATCACGATCACACAATCACGATCACACAATCACAGTCACACAATCACAATCACACAATCACAATCACAATCACGATCACACAGTCACGATCACACCATCACGGTCACACGATCACCATCACACAATCACGATCACACAATCACAATCACACAATCACGATCACACAATCACGATCACACAATCACGATCACACAAACACGATCACACGATCACAATCACACAATCACAAACACAGAGTCGCGATCACACGATCACGATCACACGATCCCGATCACACGATCGCGATCACACAATCACGATCACACGATCACGATCACACAATCACAATCACACAATCAAGGTCACACAATGACGATCACACCATCACCATCACACAATCACGATCACACAGTCATGATCACACCATCACGATCACACGATCACGATCACACGATCACGATCACACAATCACAATCACACAATCACGTTCACACAATAGCAAACACACAGTCGCGATCACACTATCACTATCACACAATCACAGTCACACAATTACAATCACACAATCACGATCACACAATCACAATCACACAATCACAATCACACAATCAAGGTCACACAATGACGATCACACCATCACCATCACACAATCACTATCAGACAATCACAATCACACAATCACGATCACACAATCACGATCACACAATCACAATCACACAATCACAAACACACAGTCGCGATCGCACGATCACGATCACACGATCACGATCACACAATCACAATCACACAATCAAGGTCACACAATGACGATCACACCATCACCATCACACATTCACGACCACACAATTACGATCACACAATCACGATCACCCAATCACAAACACACAGTCGCGATCACTCGATCACGATCACATGATCACGATCACACAATCACAATCACACAATCAAGGTCACACAATGACGATCACACCATCACCATCACACAATCACGACCACACAATCACGATCACACAATCACGACCACACAATCACGATCACACAATCACAATCACACAATCACAATATCACAATCGCAATCACACAATCACAATCACACAATCACACAATCACACAATCACACAATCACACAATCACGATCACACTACCACGATCACACAATCAGGATCACACAATCACGATCACACAATCACGATCACACAATCACGATCACACAATCACGATCACACAATCACGATCACACAATCACTATCACACAATCACGATCACACAATCACCATCACACAATCACCGTCACACAATCACAATCACACAATCAAGGTCACACAATGACGATCACACAATCACCATCACACAATCAAGACCACTCAATCGCGATCACACAATCACGATCACACAATCACGATCACACAATCACAAACACACAGTCGCGATCACACGATCACGATCACACAATCACGATCACACAGTCACGATCACACAATCACAATCACACAATCACGATCACACAATCACCATCACACAATCACGATCACACAATCACGATCACACAATCACGATCACACAATCACAGTCACACAATCACAATCACACAATCACAATCACAATCACGATCACACAGTCACGATCACACCATCACGATCACACGATCACCATCACACAATCACGATCACACAATCACAATCACACAATCACGATCACACAATCACGATCACACAATCACGATCACACAAACACGATCACACGATCACAATCACACAATCACAAACACACAGTCGCGATCACACGATCACGATCACACGATCACGATCACACGATCGCGGTCACACGATCACGATCACACGATCACGATCACACAATCACAATCACACAATCAGGGTCACACAATGACGATCACACCATCACCATCACACAATCACGACCACACAATCACGATCACACAATCACCATCACACAATCACGATCACACAATCACGTTCACACAATCACAAACACACAGTCGCGATCACACGATCACGATCACACAATCACGATCACACAGTCACGATCACACAATCACAATCACACATTCACGATCACACAATCACCATCACACAATCACGATCACACAATCACGATCACACAATCACGATCACACAATCACGATCACACAATCACAGTCACACAATCACAATCACACAATCACAACCACAATCACGATCACACAGTCACGATCACACCATCACGATCACACGATCACGATCACACAATCACAATCACACAATCGTTATCACACAATCACGATCACACAATCACCACCCCACAATCACCATCACACAATCACCATCACACAATCACGATCACACAATCACGATCACACAATCACAATCACACAATCACAATCACACAGTCACAATCACACAATCACAATCATACAATCACAATCACACAATCACAATCTCACAATCACAATCACACTATCACAATCACACTATCAAAATCACACAATCACAATCACACAATCACAATCACACAATCACAATCACACAATCACAATCACAATCACAATCCCACAATCACGATCACACAATCACGGTCACACAATCACCATCTCACAATCACCATCACACAATCACAATCACACAATCAAGGTCACACAATGACGATCACACAATCACCAGCATACAATCACGACCAGACAATCACGATCACACTATCACGTTCACACAATCACAAACACACAGTCGCGATCACACAATCACAATCCTACAATCACGATCACACAATCACGATCACACAATCACGATCACACAATCACCATCACACAATCACCATCACACAATCACAATCACACAATCAAGGTCACACAATGACGATCACACAATCACCATCATACAATCACGACCACACAATCACGATCACACAATCACGATCACACAATCACGATCACACAATCACGTTCACACAATCACAAACCCACAATAGCGATCACACGATCACGATCACACAATCACGATCCCACAATCACGATCACACAATCACGATCACACAATCACCATCACACAATCAAAATCACACAATCACAATCACACAATCAAGGTCACACAATGACGATCACACAATCACCATCACACAATCTCGACCACACAATCACGATCGCACAATCACGATCACACAATCACGTTCACACAATCACAAACACACAGTCGCGATCACTCGATCACGATCACACAATCACGATCACACAATCACGATCACTCAATCACAATCACACAATCACAAACACACAGTCGCGATCACACGATCACGATCACACAATCACAATCACACAATCAAGGTCACACAATGACGATCACACAATCACCATCACACAATCACGATCACACAATCACGATCACGCAATCACGATCACACAATCACAAACACACAGTAGCGATCACACGATCACGATCACACAATCACGATCACACAGTCACGGTCACACAATCACGATCACACAATCACCATCACACAATCACGATCACACAATCACGATCACACGATCACCATCACACAATCACGATCACACAATCACAATCACACAATCACGATCACACAATCACGTTCACACAATCACAAACACACAGTCGCGATCACACGATCACGATCACACAATCACGATCACACAGTCACGATCACACAATCACAATCACACAATCAAGGTCACAATCCCACAATCACGATCACACAATCACGATCACACAGTCACGATCACACGATCACGATCACACAATCACAGTCACACAATCACAATCACACAGTCACAATCACAAACACGATCACACAATCACCATCACACAATCACGATCACACAATCACGATCACACAATCACGATCACACTATCACGATCACACAATCACAGTCACACAATCACAATCACACAATCACAATCACAATCACGATCACACAATCACAATCACACAATCACAATCACACAATCACAATAACACAATCAGACAATCACACAGTGACACAATCACGATCACACAATCACGATCACACAATCACGATCACACAATCACGATCACACAATCACGATCACACAATCACGATCACACAATCACAATCACACAATCAAAATCACACAATCGCAATCACACAATCAAGTTCACACAATGACGATCACACAATCACCATCACACAATCTCGACCACACAATCACGATCACACAATCACGTTCACACAATCACAAACACACAGTCGCGATCACTCGATCACGATCACACAATCACGATCACACAATCACGATCACTCAATCACAATCACACAATCACAAACACACAGTCGCGATCACACGATCACGATCACACGATCACGATCACACAATCACAATCACACAATCGTTATCACACAATCACGATCACACAATCACGATCACACAATCACAATCACACAATCACAATCACACAATCACAATCACACAATCAAGGTCACACAATGACGATCACACAATCACCATCACACAATCACGATCACACAATCACAATCACACAATCACGATCACACAATCACGATCACACAATCACGATCACACAAACACGATCACACGATCACAATCACACAATCACAAACACACAGTCGCGATCACACGATCACGATCACACGATCACGATCACACGATCGCGATCACACGATCACGATCACACGATCACGATAACACAATCACAATCACACAATCAAGGTCACACAATGACGATCACACCATCACCATCACACAATCACGACCACACAATCACGATCACACAATCACGATCACACAATCACGTTCACACAATCACAAACACACAGTCGCAATCACTCGATAACGATCACACAATCACGATCACACAGTCACTATCACACAATCACAATCACACAATCACAATATCACAATCGCAATCACACAATCACAATCACACAATCACACAATCACACAATCACGATCACACTATCACGATCACACAATCAGGATCACACAATCACGATCACACAATCACGATCACACAATCACGATCACACAATCACGATCACACAATCACGATCACACAACCACGATCACACAATCACGATCACACAATCACCATCACACAATCACCGTCACACAATCACAATCACACAATCAAGGTCACACAATGACGATCACACCATCACCATCACACAATCACGTCCACACAATCACGATCACACAATCACGTTCACACAATCACAAACACACAGTCGCGATCACTCGATCACGATCACACAATCACGATCACACAATCACGATCACTCAATCACAATCACACAATCACAAACACACAGTCGCGATCACACGATCACGATCACACAATCACAATCACACAATCAAGGTCACACAATGACGATCACACAATCACCATCACACAATCACGATCACACAATCACGATCACGCAATCACGATCACACAATCACAAACACACAGTCGCGATCACACGATCACGATCACACGATCACGATCACACGATCACGATCACACAATCACAATCACACAATCGTTATCACACAATCACGATCACACAATCACCATCCCACAATCACCATCACACAATCACCATCACACAATCACGATCACACAATCACGATCACACAATCACAATCACACAATCACAATCACACAGTCACAATCACACAATCACAATCCCACAATCGCGATCACACGACCACGATCACACAATCACGATCACACAATCACGATCACACAATCACGATCACACAATCACGATCACACAATCACGATCACACAATCACGATCACACAATCACGATCACACAATCACGATCACACAATCACGATCACACAATCACACAATCACACAATCACAATCCGTCAATCACAATCACACAATCACAGTCACACAATCACAATCACACAATCACACAGTCACAATCCCACAATCACGATCACACAATCACGATCACACAGTCACGATCACACAATCACGATCACACAATCACAGTCACACAATCACAATCACACAGTCACAATCACAATCACGATCACACAAACACGATCACACAATCACGATCACACAATCTCGACCACACAATCACGATCACACAAACACGATCACACAATCACTATCACACAATCACTATCACACAATCACGATCACACAATTACGATCACACAATCACAATCACGCAGTCACACTATCACAATCACAATCACAATCACAATCACAATCACAATCACAATCACAATCACAATCACAATCACAATCACAATCACAATCACACAATCACACAATCACAATCACACAATCACACAATCACAATCACACAATCAAGGTCACACAATAACGATCACACAATCACCATCACACAATCTCGACCACACAATCACGATCACACAATCACGATCACACAATCACGTTCACACAATCACAAACACACAGTCGCGATCACTCGATCACGATCACACAATCACGATCACACAATCACGGTCACACAATCACAATCACACAATCACAAACACACAGTCGCGGTCACACGATCACGATCACACGATCACAATCACACAATCACAATCACACAATCAAGGCCACACAATGGCGATCACACAATCACCATCACACAATCACGATCACGCAATCACGATCACACAATCAAGATCACACAATCACAAACACACAGTCGCGATCACACGATCACGACCACACAATCACGATCACACAATCACGATCACACAATCACGATCACACAATCACGATCACACAATCACCATCACACAATCACAATCACACAATCAAGGTCACACAATGACGATCACACAATCACCATCACACAATCACGATCACACAATCACGATCACACAATCACGATCACACAATCACGATCACACAATCACGATCACACAATCACAAACACACAGTCGCGATCACACGATCACGATCACACAATCACGATCACACAGTCACGATTACACAATCACAATCACACAATCACGATCACACAATCACCATCACACAATCACGATCACACAATCACGATCACACAATCACGATCACACAATCACGATCACACAATCACAGTCACACAATCACAATCACACAATCACAATCACAATCACGATCACACAGTCACGATCACACCATCACGATCACACGATCACCATCACACAATCACAATCACACAATCACAATCACACAATCACGATCACACAATCACGATCACACAATCACGATCACACAAACACGATCACACGATCACAATCACACAATCACAAACACACAGTCGCGATCACACGATCACGATCACACGATCACGATCACACGATCGCGATCACACAATCACCATCACACAATCACCGTCACACAATCACAATCACACAATCAAGGTCACACAATGACGATCACACCATCACCATCACACAATCACGACCACACAATCACGATCACACAATCACGTTCACACAATCACAAACACAGAGTCGCGATCACACGATCACGATCACACAACCACGATCACACAGTCACGATCACACAATCACGATCACACAGTCACGATCACACAATCAGAGTCACACAATCACAATCACACAACCACAATCACACAATCACACAGTCACAATCCCACAATCACGACCACACAGTCACGATAACACAATCACAATCATACAATCACAATCACACAATCACATTAACACAATCAGACAATCACACAGTCACACAATCACGATCACACAATCACGATCACACAATCACGATCACACAACCACGATCACACAATCACGATCACACAATCACAATCACACAATCACAATCACACAATCAAAACTACACAATCACAATCACACAATCAAGGTCACACAATGACGATCACACAATCACCATCACACAATCTCGACCACACAATCACGATCACACAATCACGATCACACAATCACGTTCACACAATCACAAACACACAATCAAGGTCACACAATGACGATCACACAATCACCATCACACAATCACGATCACACAATCACGATCACGCAATCACGATCACACAATCACAAACACACAGTCGCGATCACACGATCACGATCACACAATCACGATCACACAGTCACGATCACACAATCACAATCACACAATCACGATCACACAATCACCATCACACAATCACGATCACACAATCACGATCACACGATCACCATCACACAATCACGATCACACAATCACAATCACACAATCACGATCACACAATCACGTTCACACAATCACAAACACACAGTCGCGATCACACGATCACGATCACACAATCACGATCACACAGTCACGATCACACAATCCCAATCACACAATCACGATCACACAATCACCATCACACAATCACGATCACACAATCACGATCACACAATCACGATCACACAATCACGATCACACAATCACAGTCACACAATCACAATCACACAATCACAACCACAATCACGATCACACAGTCACGATCACACCATCACGATCACACGATCACGATCACAAAATCACAATCACACAATCGTTATCACACAATCACGATCACACAATCACCATCCCACAATCACCATCACACAATCACCATCACACAATCACGATCACACAATCACGATCACACAATCACAATCACACAATCACAATCACACAGTCACAATCACACAATCACAATCATACAATCACAATCACACAATCACAATCTCACAATCACAATCACACTATCACAATCACACAATCACAATCACACAATCAAAATCACACAATCACAATCTAACAATCACAATCACACAATCACAATCACACAATCACAATCACAATCCCACAATCACGATCACACAATCACGATCACACAATCACCATCTCACAATCACCATCACACAATCACAATCACACAATCAAGGTCACACAATGACGATCACACAATCACCAGCATACAATCACGACCAGACAATCACGATCACACTATCACGTTCACACAATCACAAACACACAGTCGCGATCACACAATCACAATCCCACAATCACGATCACACAATCACGATCATACAATCACCATCACACAATCACCATCACACAATCACAATCACACAATCAAGGTCACACAATGACGATCACACAATCACGATCCCACAATCACGATCACACAATCACGATCACACAATCACCATCACACAATCACCATCACACAATCACCATCACACAATCACAATCACACAATCAAGGTCACACAATGACGATCACACAATCACCATCATACAATGACGACCAGACAATCACGATCACACAATCACGTTCACACAATCACAAACACACAGTCGCGATCACACAATCACAATCCCACAATCGCGATCACACGATCACGATCACACAATCACGATCACACAATCACGATCACACAATCACGATCACACAATCACGATCACACAATCACACAATCACACAATCACAATCCGACAATCACAATCACACAATCACAGTCACACAATCACAATCACACAATCACACAGTCACAATCCCACAATCACGATCATACAATCACGATCGCACAGTCACGATCACACGATCACGATCACACAATCACAATCACACAATCACAATCACACAATCACGATCACACAACCACCATCACACAATCACCATCACACAATCACGCTCACACAATCACAATCCCACAATCACGATCACACAAACACGATCACACAATCACGATCACACAATCACGACCACACAATCACAATCACACAATCACGATCACACAATCACCATCACACAATCACCATCACACAATCACCATCACACAATCACGATCACACAATCACGACCGCACAATCACAATCACACGATCACGATCGCACAATCACAATCACACAATCACGATCACACAGTCACGATCACACAATCACAATCACACAATCACAATATCACAATCACGATCACACAATCACGATCACACAATCACGATCACACTATCACGATCACACAATCACAGTCACACAATCACAATCACACAATCACAATCACAATCACGATCACACTGTCACGATCACACGATCACGATCACACGATCACGATCACACAATCACTATCACAAAATCACGATCACACAATCACGATCACACAATCACGGTCACACAATCACGATCACACAATCACGATCACACAATCACGATCACACAATCGCTATCACACAATCACGATCACACAATCACGATCACAATATCACAATCACACAGTCACACAATCACAATTACAATCACAATCACAATCACAATCACAATCACAATCACAATCACAATCACAATCACAATCACAATCACAATCAAAATCACAATCACAATCACAATCACAATCACAATCACAATCACAATCACAATCACAATCACAATCACAATCACAATCACAATCACAATCACAATCACAATCACAATCACAATCACAATCACAATCACAATCACAATCACAATCACAATCACAATCACAATCACAATCACAATCCCAATCAGAATCACAATCAGAATCACAGTCACAATCACAATCACAATCACAATCACAATCACAATCACAATCACAATCACAATCACAATCACAATCACAATCGCAATCGCAATCGCAATCGCAATCGCAATCGCAATCACAATCACAATCACAATCACAATCACAATCACAATCACAATCACAATCACAATCACAATCACAATCACAATCACAATCACAATCACAATCACAATCACAATCACAATCACAATCGCAATCGCAATCGCAATCGCAATCGCAATCACAATCACAATCGCAATCACAATCACAATCGCAATCACAATCACAATCACAATCACAATCACACAATCACAATCACACAGTCACAGTCACACAATCACAATCACACAATCACAATCACACAATCACAGTCACACAATCACAATCACACAATCACAATCACGATCACACAGTCACGATCACACAATCACAATCTCACAATCACGATCACACAATCACCATCGCACAATCACCATCACACAATCACGATCACACAATCACGATCACACAATCACGTTCACACAATCACAAACACACAGTCGCGATCACTCGATCACGATCACACAATCACGATCACACAATCACGATCACTCAATCACAATCACACAATCAGAAACACACAGTCGCGATCACACGATCACGATCACACGATCACGATCACACAATCACAATCACACAATCGTTATCACACAATCACGATCACACAATCACGATCACACAATCACAATCACACAATCAAGGTCACACAATGACGATCACACAATCACCATCACACAATCACGATCACACAATCACAATCACACAATCACGATCACACAATCACGATCACACAATCACGATCACACAAACACGATCACACGATCACAATCACACAATCACAAACACACAGTCGCGATCACACGATCACGATCACACGATCGCGATCACACGATCACGATCACACGATCACGATCAAACAATCACAATCACACAATCACGATCACACAATCACGATCACACAATCACCATCACACAATCACCGTCACACAATCACAATCACACAATCAAGGTCACACAATGACGATCACACAATCACCATCACACAATCACGACCACTCAATCACGATCACACAATCGCGATCACACAATCACGATCACACAATCACGTTCACACAATCACGAACACAGAGTCGCGATCACACGATCACGATCACACAACCACGATCACACAGTCACGATCACACAATCACGATCACACAGTCACGATCACACAATCACAATCACACAACCACAATCACACAATCACACAGTCACAATCCCACAATCACGACCACACAGTCACGATCACACAATCACAATCATACAATCACAATCACACAATCACATTAACACAATCAGACAATCACACAGTCACACAATCACGATCACACAATCACGATCACACAATCAGGATCACACAATCACGATCACACAATCACAGTCACACAATCACAATCACACAATCAAAATCACACAATCACAATCACACAATCAAGGTCACACAATGACGATCACACAATCACCATCACACAATCTCGACCACACAATCACGATCACACGATCACGATCACACAATCACGTTCACACAATCACAAACACACAGTCGCGATCACTCGATCACGATCACACAATCACGATCACACAATCACGATCACTCAATCACAATCACACAATCACAAACACACAGTCGCGATCACACGATCACGATCACACAATCACAATCACACAATCAAGGTCACACAATGACGATCACACAATCACCATCACACAATCACGATCACACAATCACGATCACGCAATCACGATCACACAATCACAAACACACAGTCGCGATCACACGATCACGATCACACAATCACGATCACACAGTCACGATCACACAATCACAATCACACAATCACGATCACACAATCACCATCACACAATCACGATCACACAATCACGATCACATGATCACCATCACACAATCAAGGTCACACAATGACGATCACACAATCACCATCACACAATCACGATCACACAATCACGATCACACAATCACGATCACACAATCACAAACACACAGTCGCGATCACACGATCACGATCACACAATCACGATCACACAGTCACGATCACACAATCACAATCACACAATCACGATCACACAATCACCATCACACAATCACGATCACACAATCACGATCACACAATCACGATCACACAATCACGATCACACAATCACAGTCACACAATCACAATCACACAATCACAATCACAATCACGATAACACAGTCACGATCACACCATCACGATCACACGATCACCATCACACAATCACGATCACACAATCACAATCACACAATCACGATCACACAATCACGATCACACAGTCACGATCACACAATCACAATCACACAATCACAATGTCACAATCGCAATCACACAATCACAATAACACAATCAGACAATCACACAATCACACAATCACACAATCACAAACACACAGTCGCGATCACACGATCACGATCACACGATCACGATCACACGATCGCGATCACACAATCACCATCACACAATCACCGTCACACAATCACAATCACACAATCAAGGTCACACAATGACGATCACACCATCACCATCACACAATCACGACCACACAATCACGATCACACAATCACGTTCACACAATCACAAACACAGAGTCGCGATCACACGATCACGATCACACAACCACGATCACACAGTCACGATCACACAATCACGATCACTCAGTCACGATCACACAATCAGAGTCACACAATCACAATCACACAACCACAATCACACAATCACACAGTCACAATCCCACAATCACGACCACACAGTCACGATAACACAATCACAATCATACAATCACAATCACACAATCACATTAACACAATCAGACAATCACACAGTCACACAATCACGATCACACAATCACGATCACACAATCACGATCACACAACCACGATCACACAATCACGATCACACAATCACAATCACACAATCACAATCACACAATCAAAACTACACAATCACAATCACACAATCAAGGTCACACAATGACGATCACACAATCACCATCACACAATCTCGACCACACAATCACGATCACACAATCACGATCACACAATCACGTTCACACAATCACAAACACACAATCAAGGTCACACAATGACGATCACACAATCACCATCACACAATCACGATCACACAATCACGATCACGCAATCACGATCACACAATCACAAACACACAGTCGCGATCACACGATCACGATCACACAATCACGATCACACAGTCACGATCACACAATCACAATCACACAATCACGATCACACAATCACCATCACACAATCACGATCACACAATCACGATCACACGATCACCATCACACAATCACGATCACACAATCACAATCACACAATCACGATCACACAATCACGTTCACACAATCACAAACACACAGTCGCGATCACACGATCACGATCACACAATCACGATCACACAGTCACGATCACACAATCCCAATCACACAATCACGATCACACAATCACCATCACACAATCACGATCACACAATCACGATCACACAATCACGATCACACAATCACGATCACACAATCACGATCACACAATCACAGTCACACAATCACAATCACACAATCACAACCACAATCACGATCACACAGTCACGATCACACCATCACGATCACACGATCACGATCACACAATCACAATCACACAATCGTTATCACACAATCACGATCACACAATCACCATCCCACAATCACCATCACACAATCACCATCACACAATCACGATCACACAATCACGATCACACAATCACAATCACACAATCACAATCACACAGTCACAATCACACAATCACAATCATACAATCACAATCACACAATCACAATCTCACAATCACAATCACACTATCACAATCACACAATCACAATCACACAATCAAAATCACACAATCACAATCACACAATCACAATCACACAATCACAATCACACAATCACAATCACACAATCACAATCACAATCCCACAATCACGATCACACAATCACGATCACACAATCACCATCTCACAATCACCATCACACAATCACAATCACACAATCAAGGTCACACAATGACGATCACACAATCACCAGCATACAATCACGACCAGACAATCACGATCACACTATCACGTTCACACAATCACAAACACACAGTCGCGATCACACAATCACAATCACACAATCAAGGTCACACAATGACGATCACACAATCACCATCATACAATGACGACCAGACAATCACGATCACACAATCACGTCCACACAATCACAAACACACAGTCGCGATCACACAATCACAATCCCACAATCGCGATCACACGATCACGATCACACAATCACGATCACACAATCACGATCACACAATCACGATCACACAATCACGATCACACAATCACACAATCACACAATCACAATCCGACAATCACAATCACACAATCACAGTCACACAATCACAATCACACAATCACACAGTCACAATCCCACAATCACGATCATACAATCACGATCGCACAGTCACGATCACACGATCACGATCACACAATCACAATCACACAATCACAATCACACAATCACGATCACACAACCACCATCACACAATCACCATCACACAATCACGCTCACACAATCACAATCCCACAATCACGATCACACAAACACGATCACACAATCACGATCACACAATCACGACCACACAATCACAATCACACAATCACGATCACACAATCACCATCACACAATCACCATCACACAATCACGATCACACAATCACGATCGCACAATCACAATCACACGATCACGATCGCACAATCACAATCACACAATCACGATCACACAGTCACGATCACACAATCACAATCAGACAATCACAATATCACAATCACGATCACACAATCACGATCACACAATCACGATCACACTATCACGATCACACAATCACAGTCACACAATCACAATCACACAATCACAATCACAATCACGATCACACTGTCACGATCACACGATCACGATCACACGATCACGATCACACAATCACTATCACAAAATCACGATCACACAATCACGATCACACAATCACGATCACACAATCACGATCACACAATCACGATCACACAATCACGATCACACAATCACGATCACACAATCGCTATCACACAATCACGATCACACAATCACGATCACAATATCACAATCACACAGTCACACAATCACAATTACAATCACAATCACAATCACAATCACAATCACAATCACAATCACAATCACAATCACAATCACAATCACAATCACAATCACAATCACAATCACAATCACAATCACAATCACAATCACAATCACAATCACAATCACAATCACAATCACAATCACAATCACAATCACAATCACAATCACAATCACAATCACAATCACAATCACAATCACAATCACAATCACAATCACAATCACAATCACAATCACAATCACAATCACAATCACAATCACAATCACAATCACAATCACAATCCCAATCCCAATCAGAATCACAATCAGAATCACAATCACAATCACAATCACAATCACAATCACAATCACAATCACAATCACAATCACAATCACAATCACAATCACAATCACAATCACAATCACAATCACAATCACAATCACAATCACAATCACAATCACAATCACAATCACAATCACAATCACAATCACAATCACAATCGCAATCGCAATCGCAATCACAATCACAATCGCAATCACAATCGCAATCACAATCACAATCGCAATCACAATCACAATCACAATCACAATCACACAATCACAATCACACAGTCACAGTCACACAATCACAATCACACAATCACAATCACACAATCACAGTCACACAATCACAATCACACAATCACAATCACGATCACACAGTCACGATCACACAATCACAATCTCACAATCACGATCACACAATCACCATCACACAATCACCATCACACAATCACGATCACACAATCACGTTCACACAATCACAAACACACAGTCGCGATCACTCGATCACGATCACACAATCACGATCACACAATCACGATCACTCAATCACAATCACACAATCAGAAACACACAGTCGCGATCACACGATCACGATCACACGATCACGATCACACAATCACAATCACACAATCGTTATCACACAATCACGATCACACAATCACGATCACACAATCACAATCACACAATCAAGGTCACACAATGACGATCACACAATCACCATCACACAATCACGATCACACAATCACAATCACACAATCACGATCACACAATCACGATCACACAATCACGATCACACAAACACGATCACACGATCACAATCACACAATCACAAACACACAGTCGCGATCACACGATTACGATCACACGATCGCGATCACACGATCACGATCACACGATCACGATCAAACAATCACAATCACACAATCAAGGTCACACAATGACGATCACACCATCACCATCACACAATCACGACCACACAATCACGATCACACAATCACGATCACACAATCACGTTCACACAATCACAAACACACAGTCGCGATCACTCGATAACGATCACACAATCACGATCACACAGTCAGTATCACACAATCACAATCACACAATCACAATATCACAATCGCAATCACACAATCACAATCACACAATCACACAATCACACAATCACGATCACACTATCACGATCACACAATCAGGATCACACAATCACGATCACACAATCACGATCACACAATCACGATCACACAATCACGATCACACAATCACGATCACACAATCACGATCACACAATCACGATCACACAATCACCATCACACAATCACCGTCACACAATCACAATCACACAATCAAGGTCACACAATGACGATCACACAATCACCATCACACAATCACGACCACTCAATCACGATCACACAATCACGATCACACAATCACGATCACACAATCACGTTCACACAATCACGAACACAGAGTCGCGATCACACGATCACGATCACACAACCACGATCACACAGTCACGATCACACAATCACGATCACACAGTCACGATCACACAATCACAATCACACAACCACAATCACACAATCACACAGTCACAATCCCACAATCACGACCACACAGTCACGATCACACAATCACAATCATACAATCACAATCACACAATCACATTAACACAATCAGACAATCACACAGTCACACAATCACGATCACACAATCACGATCACACAATTACGATCACACAATCACCATCACACAATCACAATCACACAATCAAGGTCACACAATGACGATCACACAATCACCACCACACAATCACGATCACACAATCACGATCACACAATCACGTTCACACAATCACAAACACACAGTCGCGATCACACGATCACGATCACACAATAACGATCACACAGTCACGATCACACAATCACAATCACACAATCACGATCACACAATCACCATCACACAATCACGATCACACAATCACGATCACACAATCACGATCACACAATCACGATCACACAATCACAGTCACACAATCACAATCACACAATCACAACCACAATCACGATCACACGATCACGATCACACAATCACAATCACACAATCGTTATCACACAATCACGATCACACAATCACCATCCCACAATCACCATCACACAATCACGATCACACAATCACGATCACACAATCACAATCACACAATCACAATCACACAGTCACAATCACACAATCACAATCATACAATCACAATCACACAATCACAATCTCACAATCACAATCACACTATCACAATCACACAATCACAATCACACAATCACAATCACACAATCACAATCACACAATCACAATCACAATCACAATCCCACAATCACGATCACACAATCACGATCACACAATCACCATCTCACAATCACCATCACACAATCACAATCACACAATCAAGGTCACACAATGACGATCACACAATCACCAGCATACAATCACGACCAGACAATCACGATCACACTATCACGTTCACACAATCACAAACACACAGTCGCGATCACACAATCACAATCCCACAATCACGATCACACAATCACGATCACACAATCACCATCACACAATCACCATCACACAATCACAATCACACAATCAAGGTCACACAATGACGATCACACAATCACCATCATACAATCACGACCACACAATCACGATCACACAATCACGATCACACAATCACGATCACACAATCACGTTCACACAATCACAAACCCACAATCGCGATCACACGATCACGATCACACAATCACGATCCCACAATCACGATCACAAAATCACGATCACACAATCACAATCACACAATCACAATCACACAATCACAATATCACAATCGCAATCACACAATCACAATCACACAATCATACTGTCACAATCCTACAATCACGATCACATAATCACGATCACACAGTCACGATCACACGATCGCGATCACACAATAACAATCACACAATCACAATCACACAATCACGAGCACACAATCACGATCACACAATCACAATCACACAATCACAATCACACAATCACGATCACACAATCACCATCACACAATCACCATCACACAATCACGATCACACAATCAAGGTCACACAATGACGTTCACACAATCACCATCACACAATCACGATCACACAATCACAATCACACAATCACGATCACACAATCACGATCACACAATAACAATCACACAATCACAAACACACAGTCGCGATCACACGATCACGATCACACGATCGCGATCACACAATCACAATCACACAATCAAGGTCACACAATGACGATCGCACCATCACCATCACACAATCACGACCACACAATCACGATCACACAATCACGATCACACAATCACGTTCACACAATCACAAACACACAGTCGCGATCACTCGTTAACGATCACACAATCACGATCACACAATCACAATCACACAATCACAATATCACAATCGCAATCACACAATCACAATAACACAATCAGACAATCACACAATCACACAATCACACAATCACACAATCACACAATCACGATCAGACTATCACGATCACACAATCACGATCACACAATCACGATCACACAATCACGATCACACTATCACGATCAGACAATCACAGTCACACAGTCACAATCACACAATCACAATCACAATCACGATCACACAGTCACGATCACACCATCACGATCACACAATCACGTTCACACAATCACAAACACAGAGTCGCGATCACACGATCACGATCACACAATCACGATCACACAGTCACGATCACACAATCACGATCACACAGTCACGATCACACAATCAGAATCACACAATCACAATCACACAACCACAATCACACAATCACACAGTCACAATCCCACAATCACGATCACACAATCACGACCACACAGTCACGATCACACAATCACAATCATACAATCACAATCACACAATCACATTAACACAATCAGACAATCACACAATCACATTAACACAATCAGACAATCACACAGTCACACAATCACGATCACACAATCACGATCACACAATCACGATCACACAATCACGATCACACAATCAGGATCACACTATCACGATCACACAATCACAATCACACAATCACAAACACACAGTCGCGATCACACGATCACGATCACTCGATCACGATCACACAATCACGATCACACAGTCACGATCGCACAATCACGATCACACAATCACGATCACACAATCACGATCACACAATCACGATCACACAATCACCATCACACAATCACGATCACACAATCACGATCACACAATCACGATCACACAATCACCATCACACAATCACAATCACACAATCAAGGTCACACAATGACGATCACACAATCACCATCACACAACCACGACCACACAATCACGATCACACAATCACGCTCACGCAATCACGATCACACAATCACGACCACACAATCACGATCACACAATCACGATCACACAATCACAAACACACAGTCGCGATCACACTATCACGATCACACAATCACAGTCACACAATCACAATCACACAATCACAATCACAATCACGATCACACAGTCACGAACACACCATCACGATCACACAATCAAGGTCACACAATGACGATCACACAATCACCATCACACAATCACGATCACTCAATCACAATCACACAATCACAAACACACAGTCGCGATCACACGATCACGATCGCACGACCACGATCACACGATCACGATCACACAATCACAATCACACAATCAAGGCCACACAATGACGATCACACAATCACCATCACACAATCTCGACCACACAATCACGATCACACAATCACGATCACACAATCACGTTCACACAATCACAAACACACAGTCGCGATCACTCGATCACGATCACACAATCACGATCACACAGTCCCGATCACACAATCACAATCGCACAATCACGATCACACAATCACGATCACACAATCACGATCACACAATCACGATCACACAATCACGATCACACAATCACCATCACACAATCACGATCACACAATCACGTTCACACAATCACAAACACACAGTCGCGATCACTCGATCACGATCACACAATCACGATCACACAGTCACGATCACACAATCACAATCACACAATCACAATATCACAATCGCAATCACACAATCACAATAACACAATCAGACAATCACACAATCACACAATCACACAATCACACAATCACGATCAGACTATCTCGATCACACAATCACGATCACACAATCACGATCACACTATCACGATCAGACAATCACAGTCACACAGTCACAATCACACAATCACAATCACAATCACGATCACACAGTCACGATCACACCATCACGATCACACGATCACGATCACACAATCACAATCACACAATCGTTATCACACAATCACGATCACACAATCACAATCACGCAATCACAATCACACAATCACAATGACACAATCACAATCATGCCATCACAATCACACAATCACAATCTCACAATCACAATCCCACAATCACACAATCACACAGTCACAATCCCACAATCCCGATCACACAATCACGATCACACAATCACAATCACACAATCACAATCACACAATCATACTGTCACAATCCTACAATCACGATCACATAATCACGATCACACAGTCACGATCACACGATCGCGATCACACAATAACAATCACACAATCACAATCACACAATCACGAGCACACAATCACGATCACACAATCACCATCACACAATCACGATCACACAATCGCGATCACACAATCACGATCACACTATCACGATCACACAATCACAGTCACAGAATCACAATCACACAATCACAATCACAATCACGATCACACAGTCACAATCACACAATCAGAGACACACAATCACAATCACACAACCACAATCACACAATCACACAGTCACAATCCCACAATCACGATCACACAATCACGACCACACATTCACGGTCACACAATCACAATCACACAATCACAATCACACAATCACAATAACACAATCAGACAATCACACAGTCACACAATCACGATCACGCAATCACGATCACACAATCACGATCACACAATCGCGATCACAAAATCACGATCACACAATCACGATCACACAATCACAATCACACAATCACAAACACTTAGTCGCGATCACACGATCACGATCACACAATCACAATCACACAATCAAGGTCACACAATGACGATCACACCATCACCATCACACAATCACGACCACACAATCACGATCACACAATCACGATCACATAATCACGTTCACACAATCACAAACACACAGTCGCGATCACTCGATCACGATCACACAATCACGATCACACAGTCACGATCACACAATCACAATCACACAATCACAATATCACAATCGCAATCACACAATCACAATAACACAATCACAATAACACAATCAGACAATCACACAATCACACAATCACACAATCACACAATCACACAATCACGATCACACTATCACGATCACACAATCACGATCACACAATCACGATCACACAATCACGATCACACTATCACGATCAGACAATCACAGTCACACAATCACAATCACACAATCACAATCACACAATCACAATCACAATCACAATCACGATCACACAGTCACGATCATACCATCACGATCACACGATCACGATCACACAATTACAATCACACAATCGTTATCACACAATCACGATCACACAATCACCATCCCACAATCACCATCACACAATCACCATCACACAATCACGATCACACAATCACAATCACACAATCACAATCACACAATCACAATCATACAATCACAATCACACAATCACAATCTCACAATCACAATCACACAATCACAATCACACAATCACAATCACACAATCACAATCACACAATCACAATCACACAATCACAATCACACAATCACAATCCCACAATCACAATCCCACAATCACAATCCCACAATCACAATCCCACAATCACAATCCCACAATCACACAATCACACAGTCACAATCCCACAATCACGATCACACAATCACGATCACACAATCACAATCACACAATCACAATCAGACAATCACACTGTCACAATCCCACAATCACGATCACACAATCACGATCACACAGTCACGATCACACGATCACGATCACACAATAACAATCACACAATCACAATCACACAATCACAATCACACAATCACAATCACAATCACGATCACACTGTCACGATCACACGATCACGATCACACGATCACGATCACACAATCACGATCACACAATCACGATCACACAATCGCTAACACACAATCGCTATCACACAATCACAATCACACAATCACGATCACACAATCACCATCACACAATCACCATCACACAATCACGATCACACAATCACGATCACACAATCACGATCAGACTATCACGATCACACAATCACAGTCACACAATCACAATCACACAATCACAATCACAATCACGATCACACAATCACAATTACACAAACACGATCACACAATCACGATCACACGATCACTATCACACAATCACACAATCACGCAATCACAATCACACAATCACACAGTCACAATCCCACAATCACGATCACACAATCACAATCACACAATCACAATCACACAATCACGATCACACAATCACAATCACGCAGTCACACTATTACAATCACAATCACAATCACAATCACAATCACAATCACACAATCACACAATCACAATCCCACAATCACAATCAAACAATCACAGTCACACAATCACAATCACACAATCACACAGTCACAATCCCACAATCACGATGACACAATCACGATCACACGATGACGATCACACGATCACGATCACACAATCACGATCACACAATCACGATCACACAATCGCTATCACACAATAGCTATCACACAATCACAATCACACAATCACGATCACACAATCACCATCACACAATCACCATCACACAATCACGATCACACAATCACGATCACACAATCACGATCAGACTATCACGATCACACAATCACAGTCACACAATCACAATCACACAATCACAATCACGATCACACAGTCACGACCACACGATCACGATCACACGATCATGATCACACAATCACAATCACACAATCACGATCACACAATCACGATCACACAATCACGATCACACAATCACGATCACACAACCACGATCACACAATCGCTATCACACAATCGCTATCACACAATCACGATCACACAATCACGATCACACAATCACGATCACAATATCACAATCACACAGTCACACAATCACAATCGCAATCACAATCACAATCACAATCACAATCACAATCACAATCACAATCACAATCACAATCACAATCACAATCACAATCACAATCACAATCACAATCACAATCACAATCACAATCACAATCACAATCACACAATCACATCACACAATCACGATCACACAATCACGATCACACAATCACGATCACACAATCACGATCACACAATCACGATCACACAATCACGATCACACAATCACGATCACACAATCACGATCACACAATCACGATCACACAAACACGATCACACAAACACGATCACACAATCACGATCACACAATCACAGTCACACAATCACAGTCACACAATCACAATCACACACTCCCAATCACACAATCACGATCACACAATCACGATCACACAATCACGATCACACAATCACGATCACACAATCACGATCACACAATCACGATCACACAATCACGATCACACAATCACCATCACACAATCACGATCACACAATCACGATCACACAATCACGATCACACAATCACGATCACACAATCACGATCACACAATCACGATCACACTATCACGATCACACAATCACGGTCACACAATCACGATCACACAATCACTATCACAAAATCACAATCACACAGTCACAGAATCACAATCACAATCAGACAATCACAAACACACAATCACGGTCACACAATCACGATCACACAATCACAAACACACAGTCGCGATCACACGATCACGATCACACAATCACGATCACACAGTCACGATCACACAATCACAATCACACAATCACAATCACACAATCACAATATCACAATCGCAATCACACAATCACAATAACACAATCAGACAATCACACAATCACACAATCACACAATCACGATCACACTATCACGATCACACAATCACGATCACACAAACACGATCACACTATCACGATCAGACAATCACAGTCACACAATCACAATCACACAATCACAATCACAATCACGATCACACAGTCACGATCACACCATCACGATCACACGATCACGATCACACAATCACAATCACACAATCGTTATCACACAATCACGATCACACAATCACCATCCCACAATCACCATCCCACAATCACCATCACACAATCACCATCACACAATCACGATCACACAATCACGATCACACAATCACGATCACACAATCACGATCACACAATCACAATCACGCAATCACAATCACACAATCACAATCACACAATCACAATCATACAATCACAATCACACAATCACTATCTCACAATCACAATCACACAATCACAATCACACAATCACAATCACACAATCACAATCACACAATCACAATCACACAATCACAATCACACAATCACAATCACACAATCACAATCACACAATCACAATCACACAATCACAATCCCACAATCATAATCCCACAATCACAATCCCACAATCACACAATCACACAGTCACAATCCCACAATCCCGATCACACAATCACGATCACACAATCACAATCACACAATCACAATCACACAATCATACTGTCACAATCCTACAATCACGATCACATAATCACGATCACACAGTCACGATCACACGATCGCGATCACACAATAACAATCACACAATCACAATCACACAATCACGAGCACACAATCACGATCACACAATCACAATCACACAATCACAATCACACAATCACGATCACACAATCACCATCACACAATCACCATCACACAATCACGATCACACAATCAAGGTCACACAATGACGTTCACACAATCACCATCACACAATCACGATCACACAATCACAATCACACAATCACGATCACACAATCACGATCACACAATAACAATCACACAATCACAAACACACAGTCGCGATCACACGATCACGATCACACGATCGCGATCACACAATCACAATCACACAATCAAGGTCACACAATGACGATCGCACCATCACCATCACACAATCACGACCACACAATCACGATCACACAATCACGATCACACAATCACGTTCACACAATCACAAACACACAGTCGCGATCACTCGATCACGATCACACAATCACGATCACACAATCACAATCACACAATCACAATATCACAATCGCAATCACACAATCACAATAACACAATCAGACAATCACACAATCACACAATCACACAATCACACAATCACGATCAGTCTATCACGATCACACAATCACGATCACACAATCACGATCACACAATCACGATCACACTATCACGATCAGACAATCACAGTCACACAGTCACAATCACACAATCACAATCACAATCACGATCACACAGTCACGATCACACCATCACGATCACACAATCACGTTCACACAATCACAAACACAGAGTCGCGATCACACGATCACGATCACACAATCACGATCACACAGTCACGATCACACAATCACGATCACACAGTCACGATCACACAATCAGAATCACACAATCACAATCACACAACCACAATCACACAATCACACAGTCACAATCCCACAATCACGATCACACAATCACGACCACACAGTCACGATCACACAATCACAATCATACAATCACAATCACACAATCACATTAACACAATCAGACAATCACACAATCACATTAACACAATCAGACAATCACACAGTCACACAATCACGATCACACAATCACGATCACACAATCACGATCACACAATCACGATCACACAATCAGGATCACACAATCACGATCACACAATCACAATCACACAATCACAAACACACAGTCGCGATCACACGATCACGATCACTCGATCACGATCACACAATCACGATCACACAGTCACGATCGCACAATCACGATCACACAATCACGATCACACAATCACGATCACACAATCACGATCACACAATCACCAGCACACAATCACGATCACACAATCACGATCACACAATCACGATCACACAATCACCATCACACAATCACAATCACACAATCAAGGTCACACAATGACGATCACACAATCACCATCACACAACCACGACCACACAATCACGATCACACAATCACGCTCACGCAATCACGATCACACAATCACGACCACACAATCACGATCACACAATCACGATCACACAATCACAAACACACAGTCGCGATCACACTATCACGATCACACAATCACAGTCACACAATCACAATCACACAATCACAATCACAATCACGATCACACAGTCACGTTCACACAATCACAAACACACAGTCGCGATCACTCGATCACGATCACACAATCACGATCACACAGTCCCGATCACACAATCACAATCACACAATCAAGGCCACACAATGACGATCACACAATCACCATCACACAATCTCGACCACACAATCACGATCACACAATCACGATCACACAATCACGTTCACACAATCACAAACACACAGTCGCGATCACTCGATCACGATCACACAATCACGATCACACAGTCCCGATCACACAATCACAATCGCACAATCACGATCACACAATCACGATCACACAATCACGATCACACAATCACGATCACACAATCACGATCACACAATCACCATCACGCAATCACGATCACACAATCACGTTCACACAATCACAAACACACAGTCGCGATCACTCGATCACGATCACACAATCACGATCACACAGTCACGATCACACAATCACAATCACACAATCACAATATCACAATCGCAATCACACAATCACAATAACACAATCAGACAATCACACAATCACACAATCACACAATCACACAATCACGATCAGACTATCTCGATCACACAATCACGATCACACAATCACGATCACACTATCACGATCAGACAATCACAGTCACACAGTCACAATCACACAATCACAATCACAATCACGATCACACAGTCACGATCACACCATCACGATCACACGATCACGATCACACAATCACAATCACACAATCGTTATCACACAATCACGATCACACAATCACAGTCACGCAATCACAATCACACAATCACAATGACACAATCACAATCATGCAATCACAATCACACAATCACAATCTCACAATCACAATCCCACAATCACACAATCACACAGTCACAATCCCACAATCCCGATCACACAATCACGATCACACAATCACAATCACACAATCACAATCACACAATCATACTGTCACAATCCTACAATCACGATCACATAATCACGATCACACAGTCGAGATCACACGATCGCGATCACACAATAACAATCACACAATCACAATCACACAATCACGAGCACACAATCACGATCACACAATCACCATCACACAATCACGATCACACAATCGCGATCACACAATCACGATCACACTATCACGATCACACAATCACAGTCACAGAATCACAATCACACAATCACAATCACAATCACGATCACACAGTCACAATCACACAATCAGAGACACACAATCACAATCACACAACCACAATCACACAATCACACAGTCACAATCCCACAATCACGATCACACAATCACGACCACACATTCACGGTCACACAATCACAATCACACAATCACAATCACACAATCACAATAACACAATCAGACAATCACACAGTCACACAATCACGATCACGCAATCACGATCACACAATCACGATCACACAATCGCGATCACAAAATCACGATCACACAATCACGATCACACAATCACAATCACACAATCACAATCACACAATCACAATCACACAATCACAATCACACAATCAACATCACACAATCACAATCACACAATCAAGGTCACACAATGACGATCACACAATCACGATCACACAATCACGATCACACAATCACAATCACACAATCACGATCACACAATCATGATCACACAATCACGATCACACAACCACGATCACACAATCACGATCACACAATCACGATCACACAATCACCATCACACAATCACCATCACACAATCACAATCACACAATCAAGGTCACGCAATGACGATCACACAATCACCATCACACAATCACGACCACTCAATCACGATCACACAATCACGTTCTCACAATCACAAACACAGAGTCGCGATCATACGATCACGATCACACAATCACGATCACACAGTCACGATCACACAATCACGATCACACAGTCACGATCACACAATCAGAATCACACAATCACAATCACACAACCACAATCACACAATCACACAGTCACAATCCCACAATCACGATCACACAATCACGACCACACAGTCACGATCACACAATCACAATCATACAATCACAATCACACAATCACATTAACACAATCACACAGTCACACAATCACGATCACACAATCACGATCACACAATCACGATCACACAATCACGATCACACAATCACGATCACACAATCACAATCACACAATCACAAACACACAGTCACGATCACACAATCACGATCACACAGTCACGATCACACAATCAGAATCACACAATCACAATCACACAACCACAATCACACAATCACACAGTCACAATCCCACAATCACGATCAAACAATCACGACCACACAGTCACGATCACACAATCACAATCATACAATCACAATCACACAATCACATTAACACAATCAGACAATCACACAATCACATTAACACAATCAGACAATCACACAGTCACACAATCACGATCACACAATCACGATCACACAATCACGATCACACAATCACGATCACACAATCACGATCACACAATCAGGATCACACAATCACGATCACACAATCACAATCACACAATCACAAACACACAGTCGCGATCACACGATCACGATCACACGACCACGATCACACGATCACGATCACACAATCACAATCACACAATCAAGGCCACACAATGACGACCACACAATCACCATCACACAATCTCGACCACACAATCACGATCACACAATCACGATCACACAATCACGTTCACACAATCACAAACACACAGTCGCGATCACTCGATCACGATCACACAATCACGATCACACAGTCACGATCGCACAATCACGATCACACAATCACGATCACACAATCACGATCACACAATCACGATCACACAATCACCATCACACAATCACGATCACACAATCACGATCACACAATCACGATCACACAATCACGATCACACAATCACCATCACACAATCACAATCACACAATCAAGGTCACACAATGACGATCCCACAATCACCATCACACAACCACGACCACACAATCACGATCACACAATCACGCTCACGCAATCACGATCACACAATCACGACCACACAATCACGATCACACAATCACGATCACACAATCACAAACACACAGTCGCGATCACACTATCACGATCACACAATCACAGTCACACAATCACAATCACACAATCACAATCACAATCACGATCACACAGTCACGAACACACCATCACGATCACACAATCAAGGTCACACAATGACGATCACACAATCACCATCACACAATCACGATCACTCAATCACAATCACACAATCACAAACACACAGTCGCGAT
Organism: Megachile rotundata; assembly: GCF_050947335.1. Taxonomy (NCBI): domain Eukaryota; kingdom Metazoa; phylum Arthropoda; class Insecta; order Hymenoptera; family Megachilidae; genus Megachile; species Megachile rotundata. Next base: position 3,785,037 of record NC_134993.1, read on the forward strand.
CACACGATCACGATCGCACGACCACGATCACACGATCACGATCACACAATCACAATCACACAATCAAGGCCACACAATGACGATCACACAATCACCATCACACAATCTCGACCACACAATCACAATCACGCAATCACAATCACACAATCACGTTCACACAATCACAATCATACAATCACAATCACACAATCACAATCTCACAATCACAATCACACAATCACAATCACACAATCACAAACACACAGTCGCGATCACACGACCACGATCACACGATCACGATCACACAATCACAATCACACAATCAAGGTCACACAATGACGATCACACCATCACCATCACACAATCACGACCACACAATCACGAACACAATCACGATCACACAATCACGTTCACACAATCACAAACACACACTCGCGATCACTCGATCACGATCACACAATCACGATCACACAGTCAAGATCACACAATCACAATCACACAATCACAATATCACAATCAGACAATCACACAATCACACAATCACGATCACACTATCACGATCACACAATCACGATAACACAACCACGATCACACAATCACGATCACACAATCACGATCACACAATCACAATCACGCAATCACAATCACACAATCACAATGACACAATCACAATCATGCAATCACAATCACACAATCACAATCTCACAATCACAATCACACAATCACAATCACACAATCACAATCACACAATCACAATCGCACAATCACAATCACACAATCACAATCACACAATCACAATCACACAATCACAATCACACAATCACAATCACACAATCACAATCACACAATCACAATCACACAATCACAATCCCACAATCACAATCCCACAATCACAATCCCACAATCACAATCCCCTCAATCACACAATCACACAGTCACAATCCCACAATCCCGATCACACAATCACGATCACACAATCACAATCACACAATCACAATCACACAATCATACTGTCACAATCCTACAATCACGATCACACAGTCACGATCACACGATCGCGATCACACAATAACAATCACACAATCACAATCACACAATCACGAGCACACAATCACGATCACACAATCACAATCACACAATCACAATCACACAATCACGATCGCACAATCACCATCACACAATCACCATCACACAATCACGATCACACAATCAAGGTCACACAATGACGTTCACACAATCACCATCACACAATCACGATCACACAATCACAATCACACAATCACGATCACACAATCACGATCACACAATAACAATCACACAATCACAAACACACAGTCGCGATCACACGATCACGATCACACGATCACGATCACACAATCACAATCACACAATCACGATCACACAATCACGATCACACAATCACCATCACACAATCACAATCACACAATCACAGTCACACAATCACAATCACACAATCACACAGTCACAATCCCACAATCACGATCACACAATCACGATCGCACAGTCACGATCACACGATCACGATCACACAATCACAATCACACAATCACAATCACACAATCACGATCACACAATCACCATCACACAATCACCATCACACAATCTCGATCACACAATCAAGGTCACACAATGACGCTCACACAATCACCATCACACAATCACGATCACACAATCACAATCACACAATCACGATCACACAATCACGATCACACAATAACAATCACACAATCACAAACACACAGTCGCGATCACACGATCACGATCACACGATCGCGATCACACAATCACAATCACACAATCAAGGTCACACAATGACGATCGCACCATCACCATCACACAATCACGACCACACAATCACGATCACACAATCACGATCACACAATCACGTTCACACAATCACAAACACACAGTCGCGATCACTCGATCACGATCACACAATCACGATCACACAGTCACGATCCCACAATCACAATCACACAATCACAATATCACAATCGCAATCACACAATCACAATAACACAATCAGACAATCACACAATCACACAATCACACAATCACACAATCACGATCAGACTATCACGATCACACAATCACGATCACACAATCACGATCACACAATCACGATCACACTATCACGATCATACAATCACAGTCACACAGTCACAATCACACAATCACAATCACAATCACGATCACACAGTCACGATCACACCATCACGATCACACAATCACGTTCACACAATCACAAACACAGAGTCGCGATCACACGATCACGATCACACAATCACGATCACACAGTCACGATCGCACAATCACGATCACACAGTCACGATCACACAATCAGAATCACACAATCACAATCACACAACCACAATCACACAATCACACAGTCACAATCCCACAATCACGATCACACAATCACGACCACACAGTCACGATCACACAATCACAATCATACAATCACAATCACACAATCACATTAACACAATCAGACAATCACACAGTCACACAATCACGATCACACAATCACGATCACACAATCACGATCACACAATCACGATCACACAATCACGATCACACAATCAGGATCACACAATCACGATCACACAATCACAATCACACAATCACAAACACACAGTCGCGATCACACGATCACGATCACACGACCACGATCACACGATCACGATCACACAATCACAATCACACAATCAAGGCCACACAATGACGATGACACAATCACCATCACACAATCTCGACCACACAATCACGATCACACAATCACGATCACACAATCACGTTCACACAATCACAAACACACAGTCGCGATCACTCGATCACGATCACACAATCACGATCACACAGTCACGATCGCACAATCACGATCACACAATCACGATCACACAATCACGATCACACAATCACGATCACACAATCACCATCACACAATCACGATCACACAATCACGATCACACAATCACGATCACACAATCACCATCACACAATCACAATCACACAATCAAGGTCACACAATGACGATCACACAATCACCATCACACAACCACGACCACACAATCACGATCACACAATCACGCTCACGCAATCACGATCACACAATCACGACCACACAATCACGATCACACAATCACGATCACACAATCACCATCACACAATCACCATCACACAATCACCATCACACAATCACGATCACACAATCAAGGTCACACAATGACGTTCACACAATCACCATCACACAATCACGATCACACAATCACAATCACACAATCACGATCACACAATCACGATCACACAATAACAATCACACAATCACAAACACACAGTCGCGATCACACGATCACGATCACACGATCACGATCACACAATCACACAATCACACAATCACACAATCACGATCAGACTATCACGATCACACAATCACGATCACACAATCACGATCACACTATCACGATCAGACAATCACAGTCACACAGTCACAATCACACAATCACAATCACAATCACGATCACACAGTCACGATCACACCATCACGATCACACGATCACGATCACACAATCACAATCACACAATCGTTATCACACAATCACGATCACACAATCACAATCACGCAATCACAATCACACAATCACAATGACACAATCACAATCATGCAATCACAATCACACAATCACAATCTCACAATCACAATCACACAATCACAATCACACAATCACAATCACACAATCACAATCACACAATCACAATCACACAATCACAATCACACAATCACAATCACACAATCACAATCACACAATCACAATCACACAATCACAATCCCACAATCACAATCCCACAATCACAATCCCACAATCACACAATCACACAGTCACAATCCCACAATCCCGATCACACAATCACGATCACACAATCACAATCACACAATCACAATCACACAATCATACTGTCCCAATCCTACAATCACGATCACATAATCACGATCACACAGTCACGATCACACGATCGCGATCACACAATAACAATCACACAATCACAATCACGCAATCACGAGCACACAATCACGATAACACAATCACCATCACACAATCACGATGACACAATCGCGATCACACAATCACGATCACACTATCACGATCACACAATCACAGTCACAGAATCACGATCACACAATCACCATCACACAATCACCATCACACAATCACGATCACACAATCACGATCACACAATCACCATCACACAATCACAATCACACAATCAAGGTCACAGAATGACGATCACACAATCACCATCACACAATCACGGTCACACAATCACGATCACACAATCACGCTCACACAATCACGATCACACAATCACGTTCACACAATCACAAACACACAGTCGCGATCACACGATCACGATCACACAATCACGATCACACAGTCACGATCACACAATCACAATCACACAATCACGATCACTCAATCACCATCACACAATCACGATCACACAATCACGATCACACAACCACGATCACACTATCGTGATCACACAATCACAGTTACACAATCACAATCACACAATCACAATCACAATCACGATCACACAGTCACGATCACACAATCACGATCACACGATCACGATCACACAATCACAATCACACAATCGTTATCACACAATCACGATCACACAATCACCATCACACAATCAAGGCCACACAATGACGATCACACAATCGCCATCACACAATCACAATCACACAATCACAATCACACAATCACGATCACACAATCACGATCACACAATCACGATCACACAATCACGATCACACAATCACGATCACACAATCACGATCACACAATCACGATCACACAATCACGATCACACAATCACGATCACACAATCACGATCACTCAATCACAATCACACAATCACAAACACACAGTCGCGATCACACGATCACGATCACACGATCACGATCACACAATCACAATCACACAATCAACGCCACACAATGACGATCACACAATCACCATCACACAATCTCGACCACACAATCACGATCACACAATCACGATCACACAATCACGTTCACACAATCACAAACACACAGTCCCGATCACTCGATCACGATCACACAATCACGTTCGCACAGTCACGATCACACGATCACGATCACACAATCACAATCACACAATCACAATCACACAATCACAATCACACAATCACAATCACACAATCACGATCACAAAATCACGATCACTCAATCACAATCACACAATCACAAACACACAGTCGCGATCACACGATCACGATCACACGATCACGATCACACAATCACAATCACACAATCAACGCCACACAATGACGATCACACAATCGCCATCACACAATCACAATCACACAATCACAATCACACAATCACGATCACACAATCACGATCACACAATCACGATCACACAATCACGATCACACAGTCACCATCACACCATCACCATCACACAATCAGGACCACACAATCACGATCACACAATCACAAACACACAGTCGCGATCACTCGATCACGATCACACAATCACGATCACACTGTCACTATCACACAATCACAATCACACAATCACAATATCACAATCGCAATCACACAATCACGATCACACAATCACGATCACACAATCACGATCACACAATCACGATCACACAATCACAATCACGCAATCACAATCACACAATCGCAATCACACAATCACAATCATACAATCACAATCTCACAATCACAATCACACAACCACAATCACACAATCACAATCACACAATCACAATCACACAATCACAATCCTACAATCACAATCTCACACTCACAATCACACAACCACAATCGCACAATCACGCAGTCACAATCCCACAATCACGATCACACAATCACGATCACACAATCACAATCACACAATCACAATCACACAATCACACTGTCACAATCCCACAATCACGATCAAACAATCACGATCACACAGTCACGATCACACGATCACGATCACACAAAAACAATGACACAATCACAATCACACAATCACGAGCACACAATCACGATCACACAATCACCATCACACAATCACGATCACACAATCACGATCACACAATCACGATCACACTATCACGATCACACAATCACAGTCACACAATCACAATCACACAATCACAATCACAATCACGATCACACAGTCACGATCACACAATCAGAGTCACACAATCACAATCACACAACCACAATCACACAATCACACAGTCACAGTCCCACAATCACGATCACACAATCACGATCACACAATCACGATCACACAATCACGATCACACAATCACGATCACACAATCACGATCACACAATCACGATCACTCAATCACAATCACACAATCACAAACACACAGTCGCGATCACACGATCACACAATCACAATCACACAATCAACGCCACACAATGACGATCACACAATCACAATCACGCAATCACAATCACACAATCACAATGACACAATCACAATCATGCAATCACAATCACACAATCACAATCTCACAATCACAATCCCACAATCACACAATCACACAGTCACAATCCCACAATCCCGATCACACAATCACGATCACACAATCACAATCACACAATCACAATCACACAATCATACTGTCACAATCCTACAATCACGATCACATAATCACGATCACACAGTCACGATCACACGATCGCGATCACACAATAACAATCACACAATCACAATCACACAATCACGAGCACACAATCACGATCACACAATCACCATCACACAATCACGATCACACAATCGCGATCACACAATCACGATCACACTATCACGATCACACAATCACAGTCACAGAATCACAATCACACAATCACAATCACAATCACGATCACACAGTCACAATCACACAATCAGAGACACACAATCACAATCACACAACCACAATCACACAATCACACAGTCACAATCCCACAATCACGATCACACAATCACGACCACACATTCACGGTCACACAATCACAATCACACAATCACAATCACACAATCACAATAACACAATCAGACAATCACACAGTCACACAATCACGATCACGCAATCACGATCACACAATCACGATCACACAATCGCGATCACAAAATCACGATCACACAATCACGATCACACAGTCACGATCACACAATCACAATCACACAATCACAATATCACAATCGCAATCACACAATCACAATAACACAATCAGACAATCACACAATCACACAATCACACAATCACACAATCACGATCAGACTATCTCGATCACACAATCACGATCACACAATCACGATCACACAATCACGATCACACTATCACGATCAGACAATCACAGTCACACAGTCACAATCACACAATCACAATCACAATCACGATCACACAGTCACGATCACACCATCACGATCACACGATCACGATCACACAATCACAATCACACAATCGTTATCACACAATCACGATCACACAATCACAATCACGCAATCACAATCACACAATCACAATGACACAATCACAATCATGCAATCACAATCACACAATCACAATCTCACAATCACAATCCCACAATCACACAATCACACAGTCACAATCCCACAATCCCGATCACACAATCACGATCACACAATCACAATCACACAATCACAATCACACAATCATACTGTCACAATCCTACAATCACGATCACATAATCACGATCACACAGTCACGATCACACGATCGCGATCACACAATAACAATCACACAATCACAATCACACAATCACGAGCACACAATCACGATCACACAATCACCATCACACAATCACGATCACACAATCGCGATCACACAATCACGATCACACTATCACGATCACACAATCACAGTCACAGAATCACAATCACACAATCACAATCACAATCACGATCACACAGTCACAATCACACAATCAGAGACACACAATCACAATCACACAACCACAATCACACAATCACACAGTCACAATCCCACAATCACGATCACACAATCACGACCACACATTCACGGTCACACAATCACAATCACACAATCACAATCACACAATCACAATAACACAATCAGACAATCACACAGTCACACAATCACGATCACGCAATCACGATCACACAATCACGATCACACAATCGCGATCACAAAATCACGATCACACAATCACGATCACACAATCACAATCACACAATCACAATCACACAATCACAATCACACAATCACAATCACACAATCAACATCACACAATCACAATCACACAATCAAGGTCACACAATGACGATCACACAATCACGATCACACAATCACGATCACACAATCACAATCACACAATCACGATCACACAATCATGATCACACAATCACGATCACACAACCACGATCACACAATCACGATCACACAATCACGATCACACAATCACCATCACACAATCACCATCACACAATCACAATCACACAATCAAGGTCACGCAATGACGATCACACAATCACCATCACACAATCACGACCACTCAATCACGATCACACAATCACGTTCTCACAATCACAAACACAGAGTCGCGATCATACGATCACGATCACACAATCACGATCACACAGTCACGATCACACAATCACGATCACACAGTCACGATCACACAATCAGAATCACACAATCACAATCACACAACCACAATCACACAATCACACAGTCACAATCCCACAATCACGATCACACAATCACGACCACACAGTCACGATCACACAATCACAATCATACAATCACAATCACACAATCACATTAACACAATCACACAGTCACACAATCACGATCACACAATCACGATCACACAATCACGATCACACAATCACGATCACACAATCACGATCACACAATCACAATCACACAATCACAAACACACAGTCACGATCACACAATCACGATCACACAGTCACGATCACACAATCAGAATCACACAATCACAATCACACAACCACAATCACACAATCACACAGTCACAATCCCACAATCACGATCAAACAATCACGACCACACAGTCACGATCACACAATCACAATCATACAATCACAATCACACAATCACATTAACACAATCAGACAATCACACAATCACATTAACACAATCAGACAATCACACAGTCACACAATCACGATCACACAATCACGATCACACAATCACGATCACACAATCACGATCACACAATCAGGATCACACAATCACGATCACACAATCACAATCACACAATCACAAACACACAGTCGCGATCACACGATCACGATCACACGACCACGATCACACGATCACGATCACACAATCACAATCACACAATCAAGGCCACACAATGACGACCACACAATCACCATCACACAACCTCGACCACACAATCACGATCACACAATCACGATCACACAATCACGTTCACACAATCACAAACACACAGTCGCGATCACTCGATCACGATCACACAATCACGATCACACAGTCACGATCGCACAATCACGATCACACAATCACGATCACACAATCACGATCACACAATCACGATCACACAATCACCATCACACAATCACGATCACACAATCACGATCACACAATCACGATCACACAATCACCATCACACAATCACAATCACACAATCAAGGTCACACAATGACGATCCCACAATCACCATCACACAACCACGACCACACAATCACGATCACACAATCACGCTCACGCAATCACGATCACACAATCACGACCACACAATCACGATCACACAATCACGATCACACAATCACAAACACACAGTCGCGATCACACTATCACGATCACACAATCACAGTCACACAATCACAATCACACAATCACAATCACAATCACGATCACACAGTCACGAACACACCATCACGATCACACAATCAAGGTCACACAATGACGATCACACAATCACCATCACACAATCACGATCACTCAATCACAATCACACAATCACAAACACACAGTCGCGATCACACGATCACGATCGCACGACCACGATCACACGATCACGATCACACAATCACAATCACACAATCAAGGCCACACAATGACGATCACACAATCACCATCACACAATCTCGACCACACAATCACAATCACGCAATCACAATCACACAATCACGTTCACACAATCACAATCATACAATCACAATCACACAATCACAATCTCACAATCACAATCACACAATCACAATCACACAATCACAAACACACAGTCGCGATCACACGACCACGATCACACGATCACGATCACACAATCACAATCACACAATCAAGGTCACACAATGACGATCACACCATCACCATCACACAATCACGACCACACAATCACGAACACAATCACGATCACACAATCACGTTCACACAATCACAAACACACACTCGCGATCACTCGATCACGATCACACAATCACGATCACACAGTCAAGATCACACAATCACAATCACACAATCACAATATCACAATCAGACAATCACACAATCACACAATCACGATCACACTATCACGATCACACAATCACGATAACACAATCACAATCCCCTCAATCACACAATCACACAGTCACAATCCCACAATCCCGATCACACAATCACGATCACACAATCACAATCACACAATCACAATCACACAATCATACTGTCACAATCCTACAATCACGATCACACAGTCACGATCACACGATCGCGATCACACAATAACAATCACACAATCACAATCACACAATCACGAGCACACAATCACGATCACACAATCACAATCACACAATCACAATCACACAATCACGATCGCACAATCACCATCACACAATCACCATCACACAATCACGATCACACAATCAAGGTCACACAATGACGTTCACACAATCACCATCACACAATCACGATCACACAATCACAATCACACAATCACGATCACACAATCACGATCACACAATAACAATCACACAATCACAAACACACAGTCGCGATCACACGATCACGATCACACGATCACGATCACACAATCACAATCACACAATCACGATCACACAATCACGATCACACAATCACCATCACACAATCACAATCACACAATCACAGTCACACAATCACAATCACACAATCACACAGTCACAATCCCACAATCACGATCACACAATCACGATCGCACAGTCACGATCACACGATCACGATCACACAATCACAATCACACAATCACAATCACACAATCACGATCACACAATCACCATCACACAATCACCATCACACAATCTCGATCACACAATCAAGGTCACACAATGACGCTCACACAATCACCATCACACAATCACGATCACACAATCACAATCACACAATCACGATCACACAATCACGATCACACAATAACAATCACACAATCACAAACACACAGTCGCGATCACACGATCACGATCACACGATCGCGATCACACAATCACAATCACACAATCAAGGTCACACAATGACGATCGCACCATCACCATCACACAATCACGACCACACAATCACGATCACACAATCACGATCACACAATCACGTTCACACAATCACAAACACACAGTCGCGATCACTCGATCACGATCACACAATCACGATCACACAGTCGCGATCACACAATCACAATCACACAATCACAATATCACAATCGCAATCACACAATCACAATAACACAATCAGACAATCACACAATCACACAATCACACAATCACGATCAGACTATCACGATCACACAATCACGATCACACAATCACGATCACACAATCACGATCACACTATCACGATCAGACAATCACAGTCACACAGTCACAATCACACAATCACAATCACAATCACGATCACACAGTCACGATCACACCATCACGATCACACAATCACGTTCACACAATCACAAACACAGTGTCGCGATCACACGATCACGATCACACAATCACGATCACACAGTCACGATCACACAATCACGATCACACAGTCACGATCACACAATCAGAATCACACAATCACAATCACACAACCACAATCACACAATCACACAGTCACAATCCCACAATCACGATCACACAATCACGACCACACAGTCACGATCACACAATCACAATCATACAATCACAATCACACAATCACATTAACACAATCAGACAATCACACAGTCACACAATCACGATCACACAATCACGATCACACAATCACGATCACACAATCACGATCACACAATCACGATCACACAATCACGATCACACAATCAGGATCACACAATCACGATCACACAATCACAATCACACAATCACAAACACACAGTCGCGATCACACGATCACGATCACACGACCACGATCACACGATCACGATCACACAATCACAATCACACAATCAAGGCCACACAATGACGATGACACAATCACCATCACACAATCTCGACCACACAATCACGATCACACAATCACGATCACACAATCACGTTCACACAATCACAAACACACAGTCGCGATCACTCGATCACGATCACACAATCACGATCACACAGTCACGATCGCACAATCACGATCACACAATCACGATCACACAATCACGATCACACAATCACGATCACACAATCACCATCACACAATCACGATCACACAATCACGATCACACAATCACGATCACACAATCACCATCACACAATCACAATCACACAATCAAGGTCACACAATGACGATCACACAATCACCATCACACAACCACGACCACACAATCACGATCACACAATCACGCTCACGCAATCACGATCACACAATCACGACCACACAATCACGATCACACAATCACGATCACACAATCACAAACACACAGTCGCGATCACACTATCACGATCACACAATCACAGTCACACAATCACAATCACACAATCACAATCACAATCACGATCACACAGTCACGAACACACCATCACGATCACACAATCAAGGTCACACAATGACGATCACACAGTCACCATCACACAATCACGATCACTCAATCACAATCACACAATCACAAACACACAGTCGCGATCACACGATCACGATCGCACGACCACGATCACACGATCACGATCACACAATCACAATCACACAATCAAGGCCACACAATGACGATCACACAATCACCATCACACAATCTCGACCACACAATCACGGTCACACAATCACGATCACACAATCACGTTCACACAATCACAAACACACAGTCGCGATCACTCGATCATGATCACACAATCACGATCACACAGTCCCGATCACACAATCACAATCGCACAATCACGATCACACAATCACGATCACACAATCACGATCACACAATCACGATCACACAATCACGATCACACAATCACCATCACACAATCACGATCACACAATCACGATCACACAATCACCATCACACAATCACAATCACACAATCACAGTCACACAATCACAATCACACAATCACACAGTCACAATTCCACAATCACGATCACACAATCACGATCGCACAGTCACGATCACACGATCACGATCACACAATCACAATCACACAATCACGATAACACAATCACCATCACACAATCACGATCACACAATCGCGATCACACAATCACGATCACACTATCACGATCACACAATCACAGTCACAGAATCACGATCACACAATCACCATCACACAATCACCATCACACAATCACGATCACACAATCACGATCACACAATCACCATCACACAATCACAATCACACAATCAAGGTCACAGAATGACGATCACACAATCACCATCACAATATCACGGTCACACAATCACGATCACACAATCACGCTCACACAATCACGATCACACAATCACGTTCACACAATCACAAACACACAGTCGCGATCACACGATCACGATCACACAATCACGATCACACAGTCACGATCACACAATCACAATCACACAATCACGATCACTCAATCACCATCACACAATCACGATCACACAATCACGATCACACAACCACGATCACACTATCGTGATCACACAATCACAGTTACACAATCACAATCACACAATCACAATCACAATCACGATCACACAGTCACGATCACACAATCACGATCACACGATCACGATCACACAATCACAATCACACAATCGTTATCACACAATCACGATCACACAATCACCATCACACAATCAAGGCCACACAATGACGATCACACAATCGCCATCACACAATCACAATCACACAATCACGATCACACAATCACGATCACACAATCACGATCACACAATCACGATCACACAATCACGATCACACAATCACGATCACACAATCACGATCACACAATCACGATCACACAATCACGATCACACAATCACGATCACACAATCACGATCACTCAATCACAATCACACAATCACAAACACACAGTCGCGATCACACGATCACGATCACACGATCACGATCACACAATCACAATCACACAATCAACGCCACACAATGACGATCACACAATCACCATCACACAATCTCGACCACACAATCACGATCACACAATCACGATCACACAATCACGTTCACACAATCACAAACACACAGTCCCGATCACTCGATCACGATCACACAATCACGTTCGCACAGTCACGATCACACGATCACGATCACACAATCACAATCACACAATCACAATCACACAATCACAATCACACAATCACAATCACACAATCACGATCACAAAATCACGATCACTCAATCACAATCACACAATCACAAACACACAGTCGCGATCACACGATCACGATCACACGATCACGATCACACAATCACAATCACACAATCAACGCCACACAATGACGATCACACAATCGCCATCACACAATCACAATCACACAATCACAATCACACAATCACGATCACACAATCACGATCACACAATCACGATCACACAATCACGATCACACAGTCACCATCACACCATCACCATCACACAATCAGGACCACACAATCACGATCACACAATCACAAACACACAGTCGCGATCACTCGATCACGATCACACAATCACGATCACACTGTCACTATCACACAATCACAATCACACAATCACAATATCACAATCGCAATCACACAATCACGATCACACAATCACGATCACACAATCACGATCACACAATCACGATCACACAATCACAATCACGCAATCACAATCACACAATCGCAATCACACAATCACAATCATACAATCACAATCTCACAATCACAATCACACAACCACAATCACACAATCACAATCACACAATCACAATCACACAATCACAATCCTACAATCACAATCTCACACTCACAATCACACAACCACAATCGCACAATCACGCAGTCACAATCCCACAATCACGATCACACAATCACGATCACACAATCACAATCACACAATCACAATCACACAATCACACTGTCACAATCCCACAATCACGATCAAACAATCACGATCACACAGTCACGATCACACGATCACGATCACACAAAAACAATGACACAATCACAATCACACAATCACGAGCACACAATCACGATCACACAATCACCATCACACAATCACGATCACACAATCACGATCACACAATCACGATCACACTATCACGATCACACAATCACAGTCACACAATCACAATCACACAATCACAATCACAATCACGATCACACAGTCACGATCACACAATCAGAGTCACACAATCACAATCACACAACCACAATCACACAATCACACAGTCACAGTCCCACAATCACGATCACACAATCACGATCACACAATCACGATCACACAATCACGATCACACAATCACGATCACACAATCACGATCACACAATCACGATCACTCAATCACAATCACACAATCACAAACACACAGTCGCGATCACACGATCACGATCACACGATCACGATCACACAATCACAATCACACAATCAACGCCACACAATGACGATCACACAATCACCATCACACAATCTCGACCACACAATCACGATCACACAATCACGTTCACACAATCAACGCCACACAATGACGATCACACAATCACCATCACACAATCACAATCACACAATCACGATCACACAATCACGATCACTCAATCACAATCACACAATCACAAACACACAGTCGCGATCACACGATCACGATCACACGATCACGATCACACGATCACAATCAGACAATCACAATCACACAATCAACGCCACACAATGACGATCACACAATCTCGACCACACAATCACGATCACACAATCACGATCACACAATCACAAACACAAAGTCCCGATCACTCGATCACGATCACACAATCACGATCACAGAATCACGATCACACAATCACAATCACACAATCACAATCAGACAGTCAAAATCACACAATCACAATCACACAATCAAGGTCACACAATGACGATCACACAATCACCATCACACAATCACGGTCACACAATCACGATAACACAATCACGATCACTCAATCACAATCACAATCACACAATCACAAACACACAGTCGCGATCACACGATCACGATCACACGATCACGATCACACGATCACGATCACACAATCACAATCACACAATCAAGGCCACACAATGACGATCACACAATCACCATCACACAATCTCGACCACACAATCACGATCACACAATCACGTTCACACAATAACAAACACACAGTCGCGATCACTCGATCACGATCACACAATCACGATCACACAGTCACGATCACACAATCACAATCACACAATCACGATCACACAATCACGATCACATAACCACGATCACACAATCACGATCACACAATCACCATCACACAATCACGTTCACACAATCACGATCACACAATCACGATCACACAATCACCATCACACAATCACGACCACACAATCACGATCACACAATCACGCTCACACAATCACGATCACACAATCACGTTCACACAATCACAAACAAACAGTCGCGATCACACGATCACGATCACACAATCACGATCACACAGTCACGATCACACAATCACAATCACACAATCACGATCACTCAATCACCATCACACAATCACGATCACACAATCACGATCACACAATCACGATCACACTATCACGATCACACAATCACAGTCACACAATCACAATCACACAATCACGATCACACAGTCACGATCACACAATCACGATCACACGATCACAATCACACAATCACAATCACACAATCACAATCACACAATCGTTATCACACAATCACGATCACACAATCACCATCACACAATCAAGGCCACACAATGACGATCACACAATCACGATCACACAATCACGATCACACAATCACGATCACACAATCACGATCACACAATCACGATCACACAATCACGATCACACAATCACGATCACACAATCACGATCACACAATCACGATCACACAATCACGATCACACAATCACGATCACACAATCACGATCACACAATCACGATCACACAATCACGATCACACAATCACGATCACACAATCACGATCACACAATCACGATCACACAATCACGATCACACAATCACGATCACACAATCACGATCACACAATCACGATCACACAATCACGATCACACAATCACGATCACACAATCACGATCACACAATCACGATCACACAATCACGATCACACAATCACGATCACACAATCACGATCACACAATCACAATCACACAATCACAATCACACAATCACAATCACACAATCACAATCACACAATCACAATCACACAATCACAATCACACAATCACAATCACACAATCACAATCACACAATCACAATCACACAATCACAATCACACAATCACAATCACACAATCACAATCACACAATCACAATCACACAATCACAATCACACAATCACAATCACACAATCACAATCACACAATCACAATCACACAATCACAATCACACAATCACAATCACACAATCACAATCACACAATCACAATCACACAATCACAATCACGATCTCGATCACACAATCACAATCACACAATCACACAATCACAATCCCACAATCACAATCACACAATCACAGTCACACAATAACAATCACACAATCACAATCACACAATCACAATCACACAATCACAATCACACAATCACAATCACACAATCACAGTCACACAATCACAGTCACACAATCACAATCACACAATCACAATTACACAAACACGATCACACAATCACGATCACACAATCACTATCACACAATCGCACAATCACACAGTCACAATCCCACAATCACGATCACACAATCACGATCGCACTGTCACGATCACACGATCACGATCACACAATCACGATCACACAATCACAAACACACAGTCGCGATCACACGATCACGATCACACAATCACGATCACACAGTCACGATCATACAATCACAATCACACAATCACGATCACACAATCACATTAACACAATCACGATCACACAATCACGATCACACAATCACAATCACACAATCACGATCACACAATCACGATCACACAATCACGATCACACAATCACAATCACACAATCACAATCACTCAATCAAAATCACACAATCACAATCACACAATCAAGGTCACACAATGACGATCACACAATCACCATCACACAATCTCGACCACACAATCACGATCACACAATCACGATCACACAATCACGTCCACACAATCACAAACACACAGTCGCGATCACTCGATCACGATCACACAATCACGATCACACAATCACGATCACTCAATCACAATCACACAATCACAAACACACAGTCGCGATCACACGATCACGATCACACAATCACAATCACACAATCGTTATCACACAATCACGATCACACAATCACAATCACACAATTACAATCACACAATCAAGGTCACACAATGACGATCACACAATCACCATCACACAATCACGATCACACAATCACGTTCACACAATCACAAACACACAGTCGCGATCACTCGATCACGATCACACAATCACGATCACACAGTCACTATCACACAATCACAATCACACAATCACATTATCACAATCGCAATCACACAATCACAATAACACAATCAGACAATCACACAATCACACAATCACACAATCACGATCACACAATCATGATCACACAATCACGATCACACAATCACGATCACACAATCACGATCACACAATCACGATCACACAATCACGATCACACAATCACGATCACACAATCACGATCACACAATCACGATCACACAATCACGATCACACAATCACGATCACACAATCACGATCACACAATCACGATCACACAATCACGATCACACAATCACGATCACACAATCACGATCACACAATCACGATCACACAATCACGATCACACAATCACGATCACACAATCACGATCACACAATCACGATCACACAATCACGATCACACAATCACGATCACACAATCACGATCACACAATCACGATCACACAATCACGATCACACAATCAAAATCACACAATCACAATCACACAATCACACAATCACAATCCCACAATCACAATCACACAATCACAGTCACACAATAACAATCACACAATCACAATCACACAATCACAATCACACAATCACAATCACACAATCACAATCACACAATCACAGTCACACAATCACAGTCACACAATCACAATCACACAATCACAATTACACAAACACGATCACACAATCACGATCACACAATCACTATCACACAATCGCACAATCACACAGTCACAATCCCACAATCACGATCACACAATCACGATCGCACTGCCACGATCACACGATCACGATCACACAATCACGATCACACATTCACAAACACACAGTCGCGATCACACGATCACGATCACACAATCACGATCACACAGTCACGATCATACAATCACAATCACACAATCACGATCACACAATCACATTAACACAATCACGATCACACAATCACGATCACACAATCACAATCACACAATCACGATCACACAATCACGATCACACAATCACGATCACACAATCACAATCACACAATCACAATCACACAATCAAAATCACACAATCACAATCACACAATCAAGGTCACACAATGACGATCACACGATCACAATCACACAATCACAATCACACAATCGTTATCACACAATCACGATCACACAATCACAATCACACAATTACAATCACACAATCAAGGTCACACAATGACGATCACACAATCACCATCACACAATCACGATCACACAATCACGTTCACACAATCACAAACACACAGTCGCGATCACTCGATCACGATCACACAATCACGATCACACAGTCACTATCACACAATCACAATCACACAATCACATTATCACAATCGCAATCACACAATCACAATAACACAATCAGACAATCACACAATCACACAATCACACAATCACGATCACACAATCATGATCACACAATCACGATCACACAATCACGATCACACAATCACGATCACACAATCACGATCACACAATCACGATCACACAATCACTATCACACAATCACAATCACACAATCACAATCACACAATCACAATCACACAATCACAATCACACAGTCACACAATCACAATCACAATCAGACAATCACAAACACACAATCACGATCACACAATCACGATCACACAATCACAATCACACAATCACAATCACACAATCACAATCACAAAATCACAGTCACACAATCACAGTCACACAATCACAATCACACAATCACAATTACACAAACACGATCACACAATCACGATCACACAATCACGATCACACAATCACGATCACACAATCACGATCACACAATCACACAATCACACAATCACAATCACACAATCACACAGTCACAATCCCACAATCACGATCACACAATCACGATCACACAGTCACGATCACACAATCACGATCACACAATCACAGTCACACAATCACAATCACACAGTCACAATCACAATCACGATCACACAAACACGATCCCACAATCACGATCACACAATCTCGACCACACAATCACGATCACACAAACACTATCACACAATCACTATCACACAATCACTATCACACAATCACGATCACACAATTACGATCACACAATCACAATCACGCAGTCACACTATCACAATCACAATCACAATCACAATCACAATCACAATCACAATCACAATCACAATCACAATCACAATCACAATCACAGTCACACAATCACACAATCACAATCCCACAATCACAATCACACAATCACAGTCACACAATCACAATCACACAATCACGCAGTCACAATCCCACAATCACGATCACACAATCACGATCGCACAGTCACGGTCACACGATCACGATCACACAATCACAATCACACAATCACGATCACACAGTCACCATCACACAATCACCATCACACAATCACGATCACACAATCAAGGTCACACAATGACGATCACACAATCACCATCACACAATCACGATCACACAATCACAATCACACAATCACGATCACACAATCACGATCACACAATCACAATCACACAATCAAGGTCACACAATGTCGATCACACCATCACCATCACACAATCACGACCACACAATCACGATCACACAATCACAAACACACAGTCGCGATCACTCGATCACGATCACACAATCACGATCACACAGTCACGATCACACAATCACAACCACACAATCACAATATCACAATCGCAATCACACAATCACCATCACACAGTCACGATCACACAATCACCATCACACAATCACGATCACACAATCACGATCACACAGTCACGATCACACAATCACAATCACACAATCACGATCACACAATCACGATCACATAACCACGATCACACAATCACGATCACACAATCACCATCACACAATCACGTTCACACAATCACGATCACACAATCACGATCACACAATCACCATCACACAATCACGACCACACAATCACGATCACACAATCACGCTCACACAATCACGATCACACAATCACGTTCACACAATCACAAACAAACAGTCGCGATCACACGATCACGATCACACAATCACGATCACACAGTCACGATCACACAATCACAATCACACAATCACGATCACTCAATCACCATCACACAATCACGATCACACAATCACGATCACACAATCACGATCACACTATCACGATCACACAATCACAGTCACACAATCACAATCACACAATCACGATCACACAGTCACGATCACACAATCACGATCACACGATCACAATCACACAATCACAATCACACAATCGTTATCACACAATCACGATCACACAATCACCATCACACAATCAAGGCCACACAATGACGATCACACAATCACGATCACACAATCACGATCACACAATCACGATCACACAATCACGATCACACAATCACGATCACACAATCACGATCACACAATCACGATCACACAATCACGATCACACAATCACGATCACACAATCACGATCACACAATCACGATCACACAATCACGATCACACAATCACGATCACACAATCACGATCACACAATCACGATCACACAATCACGATCACACAATCACGATCACACAATCACGATCACACAATCACGATCACACAATCACGATCACACAATCACGATCACACAATCACGATCACACAATCACGATCACACAATCACGATCACACAATCACGATCACACAATCACGATCACACAATCACGATCACACAATCACGATCACACAATCACGATCACACAATCACAATCACACAATCACAATCACACAATCACAATCACACAATCACAATCACACAATCACAATCACACAATCACAATCACACAATCACAATCACACAATCACAATCACACAATCACAATCACACAATCACAATCACACAATCACAATCACACAATCACAATCACACAATCACAATCACACAATCACAATCACACAATCACAATCACACAATCACAATCACACAATCACAATCACACAATCACAATCACACAATCACAATCACACAATCACAATCACACAATCACAATCACACAATCACAATCACACAATCACAATCACACAATCACAATCACGATCTCGATCACACAATCACAATCACACAATCACACAATCACAATCCCACAATCACAATCACACAATCACAGTCACACAATAACAATCACACAATCACAATCACACAATCACAATCACACAATCACAATCACACAATCACAATCACACAATCACAGTCACACAATCACAGTCACACAATCACAATCACACAATCACAATTACACAAACACGATCACACAATCACGATCACACAATCACTATCACACAATCGCACAATCACACAGTCACAATCCCACAATCACGATCACACAATCACGATCGCACTGTCACGATCACACGATCACGATCACACAATCACGATCACACAATCACAAACACACAGTCGCGATCACACGATCACGATCACACAATCACGATCACACAGTCACGATCATACAATCACAATCACACAATCACGATCACACAATCACATTAACACAATCACGATCACACAATCACGATCACACAATCACGATCACACAATCACAATCACACAATCACGATCACACAATCACGATCACACAATCACGATCACACAATCACAATCACACAATCACAATCACACAATCAAAATCACACAATCACAATCACACAATCAAGGTCACACAATGACGATCACACAATCACCATCACACAATCTCGACCACACAATCACGATCACACAATCACGATCACACAATCACGTCCACACAATCACAAACACACAGTCGCGATCACTCGATCACGATCACACAATCACGATCACACAATCACGATCACTCAATCACAATCACACAATCACAAACACACAGTCGCGATCACACGATCACGATCACACAATCACAATCACACAATCGTTATCACACAATCACGATCACACAATCACAATCACACAATTACAATCACACAATCAAGGTCACACAATGACGATCACACAATCACCATCACACAATCACGATCACACAATCACGTTCACACAATCACAAACACACAGTCGCGATCACTCGATCACGATCACACAATCACGATCACACAGTCACTATCACACAATCACAATCACACAATCACATTATCACAATCGCAATCACACAATCACAATAACACAATCAGACAATCACACAATCACACAATCACACAATCACGATCACACAATCATGATCACACAATCACGATCACACAATCACGATCACACAATCACGATCACACAATCACGATCACACAATCACGATCACACAATCACGATCACACAATCACGATCACACAATCACGATCACACAATCACGATCACACAATCACGATCACACAATCACGATCACACAATCACGATCACACAATCACGATCACACAATCACGATCACACAATCACGATCACACAATCACGATCACACAATCACGATCACACAATCACGATCACACAATCACGATCACACAATCACGATCACACAATCACGATCACACAATCACGATCACACAATCACGATCACACAATCACGATCACACAATCACGATCACACAATCAAAATCACACAATCACAATCACACAATCACACAATCACAATCCCACAATCACAATCACACAATCACAGTCACACAATAACAATCACACAATCACAATCACACAATCACAATCACACAATCACAATCACACAATCACAATCACACAATCACAGTCACACAATCACAGTCACACAATCACAATCACACAATCACAATTACACAAACACGATCACACAATCACGATCACACAATCACTATCACACAATCGCACAATCACACAGTCACAATCCAACAATCACGATCACACAATCACGATCGCACTGCCACGATCACACGATCACGATCACACAATCACGATCACACATTCACAAACACACAGTCGCGATCACACGATCACGATCACACAATCACGATCACACAGTCACGATCATACAATCACAATCACACAATCACGATCACACAATCACATTAACACAATCACGATCACACAATCACGATCACACAATCACAATCACACAATCACGATCACACAATCACGATCACACAATCACGATCACACAATCACAATCACACAATCACAATCACACAATCAAAATCACACAATCACAATCACACAATCAAGGTCACACAATGACGATCACACGATCACGATCACACAATCACAATCACACAATCGTTATCACACAATCACGATCACACAATCACAATCACACAATTACAATCACACAATCAAGGTCACACAATGACGATCACACAATCACCATCACACAATCACGATCACACAATCACGTTCACACAATCACAAACACACAGTCGCGATCACTCGATCACGATCACACAATCACGATCACACAGTCACTATCACACAATCACAATCACACAATCACATTATCACAATCGCAATCACACAATCACAATAACACAATCAGACAATCACACAATCACACAATCACACAATCACGATCACACAATCATGATCACACAATCACGATCACACAATCACGATCACACAATCACGATCACACAATCACGATCACACAATCACCATCACACAATCACAATCACACAATCACAATCACACAATCAAGGTCACACAATGACGATCACACAATCACCATCACACAATCACGATCACACAATCACTATCACACAATCACGATCACACAATCACGATCACACAATCACGATCACACAATCACGATCACACAATAGCTATCACACAATCACGATCACACAATCACGATCACAATATCACAATCACACAGTCACACTATCACGATCACAATCACAATCACAGTCACAATCACAATCACAATCACAATCACAATCACAATCACAATCACAATCACAATCACAATCACAATCACAATCACAATAACAATCACAATCACAATCACAATCACAATCACAATCACAATCAAAATCACAATCACAATCACAATCACAATCACAATCACAATCACAATCACAATCACAATCACAATCACAATCACAATCACAATCACAATCACAATCGCAATCACAATCACAATCACAATCACAATCACACAATCACAATCACACAATCACAGTCACACAATCACAATCACACAATCACAATCACACAATCGCAATCACACAATCACAATCACACAATCACAATCACGATCACACAGTCACGATCACACAATCACAATCTCACAATCACGATCACACAATCACCATCACACAATCACCATCACACAATCACGATCACACAATCACGATCACACAATCACGATCACACAATCACTATCACACAATCACAATCACACAATCACAATCACACAGTCGCGATCACACAATCACAATCACACAATCACGATCACACAATCACCATCACACAATCACAATCACACAATCACAATCACAATCACAATCCCGCAATCAGGATCACACAATCACGATCACACAATCACCATCACACAATCACCATCACACAATCACAATCACACAATCACAATCACACAGTCACACAATCACAATCACAATCAGACAATCACAAACACACAATCACGATCACACAATCACGATCACACAATCACAATCACACAATCTCAATCACACAATCTACATTCACACAATCACAGTCACACAATCACAGTCACACAATCACAATCACACAATCACAATTACACAAACACGATCACACAATCACGATCACACAATCACGATCACACAATCACACAGTCACAATCCCACAATCACGATCACACAATCACGATCACACAGTCACGATCACACAATCACGATCACACAATCACAATCACACAGTCACAATCACAATCACGATCACACAAACACGATCACACAATCGCGATCACACAATCTCGACCACACAATCACGATCACACAATCACGATCACACAATCACGATCACACAGTCACGATCACACAATCGCTATCACACAATCACGATCACACAATCACGATCACAATATCACAATCACACAGTCACACAATCACGATCACAATCACAATCACAGTCACAATCACAATCACAATCACAATCACAATCACAATCACAATCACAATCACAATCACAATCACAATCACAATAACAATCACAATCACAATCACAATCACAATCACAATCACAATCACAATCACAATCACAATCACAATCACAATCACAATCACAATCACAATCACAATCACAATCACAATCACAATCGCAATCACAATCACAATCACAATCACAATCACACAATCACAATCACACAATCACAGTCACACAATCACAATCACACAATCACAATCACACAATCGCAATCACACAATCACAATCACACAATCACAATCACGATCACACAGTCACGATCACACAATCACAATCTCACAATCACGATCACACAATCACCATCACACAATCACCATCACACAATCACGATCACACAATCACGATCACACAATCACGATCACACAATCACTATCACACAATCACAATCACACAATCACAATCACACAATCACAATCACACAATCACAATCACACAGTCACACAATCACAATCACAATCAGACAATCACAAACACACAATCACGATCACACAATCACGATCACACAATCACAATCACACAATCACAATCACACAATCACAATCACAAAATCACAGTCACACAATCACAGTCACACAATCACAATCACACAATCACAATTACACAAACACGATCACACAATCACGATCACACAATCACGATCACACAATCACGATCACACAATCACACAATCACACAATCACAATCACACAATCACACAGTCACAATCCCACAATCACGATCACACAATCACGATCACACAGTCACGATCACACAATCACGATCACACAATCACAGTCACACAATCACAATCACACAGTCACAATCACAATCACGATCACACAAACACGATCCCACAATCACGATCACACAATCTCGACCACACAATCACGATCACACAAACACGATCACACAATCACTATCACACAATCACTATCACACAATCACGATCACACAATTACGATCACACAATCACAATCACGCAGTCACACTATCACAATCACAATCACAATCACAATCACAATCACAATCACAATCACAATCACAATCACAATCACAATCACAGTCACACATTCACACAATCACAATCCCACAATCACAATCACACAATCACAGTCACACAATCACAATCACACAATCACGCAGTCACAATCCCACAATCACGATCACACAATCACGATCGCACAGTCACGGTCACACGATCACGATCACACAATCACAATCACACAATCACGATCACACAGTCACCATCACACAATCACCATCACACAATCACGATCACACAATCAAGGTCACACAATGACGATCACACAATCACCATCACACAATCACGATCACACAATCACAATCACACAATCACGATCACACAATCACGATCACACAATCACAATCACACAATCAAGGTCACACAATGTCGATCACACCATCACCATCACACAATCACGACCACACAATCACGATCACACAATCACAAACACACAGTCGCGATCACTCGATCACGATCACACAATCACGATCACACAGTCACGATCACACAATCACAACCACACAATCACAATATCACAATCGCAATCACACAATCACCATCACACAGTCACGATCACACAATCACCATCACACAATCACGATCACACAATCACGATCACACAATCACGATCACACTATCACGATCACACAATCACAGTCACACAATCACAATCACACAATCACAATCACAATCACGATCACACAGTCACGATCACACAATCAGAGTCACACTATCACGATCACACAATCACAGTCACACAATCACAATCACACAATGACAATCACAATCACGATCACACAGTCACGATCACACAATCAGAGTCACACAATCACAATCACACAACCACAATCACACAATCACACAGTCACAATCCCACAATCACGATCACACAATCACGACCACACAGTCACGATCACACAATCACAATCACACAATCACAATCACACAATCACAATCACACAATCACAATCACACAATCACGATCACACAATCACGTTCACACAATCAACGCCACACAATGACGATCACACAATCACCATCACACAATCTCGACCACACAATCACGATCACACAATCACGATCACACAATCACGATCACACAATCACGATCACACAGTCGCGATCACACAATCACGATGACACAATCACGATCACACAATCACAATCACACAATCACAATCACACAATCAAAATCACACAATCACAATCACACAATCAAGGTCACACAATGACGATCACACAATCACCATCACACAATCACGATCACACAATCACAATCACACAATCACGATCACACAATCACGATCACTCAATCACAATCACACAATCACAAACACACAGTCGCGATCACACGATCACGATCACACGATCACGATCACACGATCACGATCAGACAATCACAATCACACAATCAACGCCACACAATGACGATCACACAATCACCATCACACAATCTCGACCACACAATCACGATCATACAATCACGATCACACAATCACGTTCACACAATCAACGCCACACAATGACGATCACACAATCACCATCACACAATCTCGACCACACAATCACGATCACACAATCACGATCACACAATCACGTTCACACAATCACAAACACACAGTCCCGATCACTCGATCACGATCACACAATCACGATCACACAATCACGATCACACAATCACAATCACACAATCAAGGTCACACAATGACGATCACACAATCACCATCACACAATCACGGTCACACAATCACGATCACACAATCACGATCACTCAATCACAATCACAATCACACAATCACAAACACACAGTCGCGATCACACGATCACGATCACACCATCACGATCACACGATCACGATCACACGATCACGATCACACAATCACAATCACACAATCAAGGCCACACAATGACGATCACACAATCACCATCACACAATCTCGACCACACAATCACGATCACACAATCACGATCACACAATCACGTTCACACAATCACAAACACACAGTCGCGATCACTCGATCACGATCACACAATCACGATCACACAGTCACGATCCCACAATCACAATCGCACAATCACGATCACACAATCACGATCACACAATCACGATCACACAATCACCATCACACAATGACGATCACACAATCACGATCACACAATCACGATCACACAATCACCATCACACAATCACAATCACACAATCAAGGTCACACAATGACGATCACACAATCACCATCACACAACCACGACCACACAATCACGATCACACAATCACAATCACACAATCACAATATCACAATCGCAATCACACAATCACAATATCACAATCAGACAATCACACAATCACACAATCACACAATCACGATCACACTATCACGATCACACAATCAC
Source organism: Megachile rotundata (assembly GCF_050947335.1). NCBI lineage: Eukaryota > Metazoa > Arthropoda > Insecta > Hymenoptera > Megachilidae > Megachile > Megachile rotundata. The sequence continues at coordinate 3,815,685 of NC_134993.1, forward strand.
GATCACACAATCTCGACCACACAATCACGATCACACAGTCACGATCACACAATCACAATCACACAATCACGATCACTCAATCACCATCACAAAATCACGATCACACAATCACGATCACACAATCACGATCACACTATCACGATCACACAATCACAGTCACACAATCACAATCACACAATCACGATCACACAGTCACGATCACACAATCACGATCACACGATCACAATCACACAATCACAATCACACAATCGTTATCACACAATCACGATCACACAATCACCATCACACAATCAAGGCCACACAATGACGATCACACAATCACGATCACACAATCACGATCACACAATCACGATCACACAATCACGATCACACAATCACGATCACACAATCACGATCACACAATCACGATCACACAATCACGATCACACAATCACGATCACACAATCACGATCACACAATCACGATCACACAATCACGATCACACAATCACGATCACACAATCACGATCACACAATCACGATCACACAATCACGATCACACAATCACGATCACACAATCACGATCACACAATCACGATCACACAATCACGATCACACAATCACGTTCACACAATCACAAACACACAGTCCCGATCACTCGATCACGATCACACAATCACGATCACACAATCACGATCACACAATCACAATCACACAATCAAGGTCACACAATGACGATCACACAATCACCATCACACAATCACGGTCACACAATCACGATCACACAATCACGATCACTCAATCACAATCACAATCACACAATCACAAACACACAGTCGCGATCACACGATCACGATCACACGATCACGATCACACGATCACGATCACACAATCACAATCACACAATCAAGGCCACACAATGACGATCACACAATCACCATCACACAATCTCGACCACACAATCACGATCACACAATCACGATCACACAATCACGTTCACACAATCACAAACACACAGTCGCGATCACTCGATCACGATCACACAATCACGATCACACAGTCACGATCCCACAATCACAATCGCACAATCACGATCACACAATCACGATCACACAATCACGATCACACAATCACCATCACACAATGACGATCACACAATCACGATCACACAATCACGATCACACAATCACGATCACACAATCACGATCACACAATCACGATCACACAATCACGATCACACAATCACAATCACACAATCACAATCACACAATCACAATCACACAATCACAATCACACAATCACAATCACACAATCACAATCACACAATCACGACCACACAGTCACGATCACACAATCACAATCACACAATCACAATCACACAATCACAATCACACAATCACAATCACACAATCACAATCACACAATCAAAATCACACAATCACAATCACACAATCAAGGTCACACAATGACGATCACACAATCACCATCACACAATCACGATCACACAATCACAATCACACAATCACGATCACACAATCACGATCACTCAATCACAATCACACAATCACAAACACACAGTCGCGATCACACGATCACGATCACACGATCACGATCAGACAATCACAATCACACAATCAACGCCACACAATGACGATCACACAATCACCATCACACAATCTCGACCACACAATCACGATCACACAATCACGATCACACAATCACGTTCACACAATCAACGCCACACAATGACGATCACACAATCACCATCACACAATCTCGACCACACAATCACGATCACACAATCACGATCACACAATCACGTTCACACAATCACAAACACACAGTCCCGATCACTCGATCACGATCACACAATCACGATCACACAATCACGATCACACAATCACAATCACACAATCAAGGTCACACAATGACGATCACACAATCACCATCACACAATCACGGTCACACAATCACGATCACACAATCACGATCACTCAATCACAATCACAATCACACAATCACAAACACACAGTCGCGATCACACGATCACGATCACACGATCACGATCACACGATCACGATCACACGATCACGATCACACAATCACAATCACACAATCAAGGCCACACAATGACGATCACACAATCACCATCACACAATCTCGACCACACAATCACGACCACACAATCACGATCACACAATCACGTTCACACAATCACAAACACACAGTCGCGATCACTCGATCACGATCACACAATCACGATCACACAGTCACGATCCCACAATCACAATCGCACAATCACGATCACACAATCACGATCACACAATCACGATCACACAATCACCATCACACAATGACGATCACACAATCACGATCACACAATCACGATCACACAATCACCATCACACAATCACAATCACACAATCAAGGTCACACAATGACGATCACACAATCACCATCACACAACCACGACCACACAATCACGGTCACACAATCACAATCACACAATCACAATATCACAATCGCAATCACACAATCACAATATCACAATCAGACAATCACACAATCACACAATCACACAATCACGATCACACTATCACGATCACACAATCACGATCACACAATCTCGACCACACAATCACGATCACACAGTCACGATCACACAATCACAATCACACAATCACGATCACTCAATCACCATCACACAATCACGATCACACAATCACGATCACACAATCACGATCACACTATCACGATCACACAATCACAGTCACACAATCACAATCACACAATCACGATCACACAGTCACGATCACACAATCACGATCACACGATCACAATCACACAATCACAATCACACAATCGTTATCACACAATCACGATCACACAATCACCATCACACAATCAAGGCCACACAATGACGATCACACAATCACGATCACACAATCACGATCACACAATCACGATCACACAATCACGATCACACAATCACGATCACACAATCACGATCACACAATCACGATCACACAATCACGATCACACAATCACGATCACACAATCACGATCACACAATCACGATCACACAATCACGATCACACAATCACGATCACACAATCACGATCACACAATCACGATCACACAATCACGATCACACAATCACGATCACACAATCACGATCACACAATCACGATCACACAACCACGATCACACAATCACGATCACACAATCACGATCACACAATCACGATCACACAATCACGTTCACACAATCACAAACACACAGTCCCGATCACTCGATCACGATCACACAATCACGATCACACAATCACGATCACACAATCACAATCACACAATCAAGGTCACACAATGACGATCACACAATCACCATCACACAATCACGGTCACACAATCACGATCACACAATCACGATCACACAATCACGATCACTCAATCACAATCACAATCACAATCACACAATCACAATCACACAATCACAATCACACAATCACAATCACACAATCACAATCACACAACCACAATCACACAATCACAATCACACAATCACAATCGCACAATCACAATCACACAATCACAATCACGATCTCGATCACACAATCACAATCACACAATCACACAATCACAATCCCACAATCACAATCACACAATCACAGTCACACAATAACAATCACACAATCACAATCACACAATCACAATCACACAATCACAATCACACAATCACAATCACACAATCACAGTCACACAATCACAGTCACACAATCACAATCACACAATCACAATTACACAAACACGATCACACAATCACGATCACACAATCACTATCACACAATCACACAATCACACAGTCACAATCCCACAATCACGATCACACAATCACGATCGCACTGTCACGATCACACGATCACGATCACACAATCACGATCACACAATCACAAACACGCAGTCGCGATCACACGATCACGATCACACAATCACGATCACACAATCACATTAACACAATCACGATCACACAATCACGATCACACGACCACGATCACACGATCACGATCACACAATCACAATCACACAATCAAGGCCACACAATGACGATGACACAATCACCATCACACAATCTCGACCACACAATCACGATCACACAATCACGATCACACAATCACGTTCACACAATCACAAACACACAGTCGCGATCACTCGATCACGATCACACAATCACGATCACACAGTCACGATCGCACAATCACGATCACACAATCACGATCACACAATCACGATCACACAATCACGATCACACAATCACCATCACACAATCACGATCACACAATCACGATCACACAATCACGATCACACAATCACCATCACACAATCACAATCACACAATCAAGGTCACACAATGACGATCACACAATCACCATCACACAACCACGACCACACAATCACGATCACACAATCACGCTCACGCAATCACGATCACACAATCACGACCACACAATCACGATCACACAATCACGATCACACAATCACAAACACACAGTCGCGATCACACTATCACGATCACACAATCACAGTCACACAATCACAATCACACAATCACAATCACAATCACGATCACACAGTCACGAACACACCATCACGATCACACAATCAAGGTCACACAATGACGATCACACAGTCACCATCACACAATCACGATCACTCAATCACAATCACACAATCACAAACACACAGTCGCGATCACACGATCACGATCGCACGACCACGATCACACGATCACGATCACACAATCACAATCACACAATCAAGGCCACACAATGACGATCACACAATCACCATCACACAATCTCGACCACACAATCACGGTCACACAATCACGATCACACAATCACGTTCACACAATCACAAACACACAGTCGCGATCACTCGATCATGATCACACAATCACGATCACACAGTTCCGATCACACAATCACAATCGCACAATCACGATCACACAATCACGATCACACAATCACGATCACACAATCACGATCACACAATCACGATCACACAATCACCATCACACAATCACGATCACACAATCACGATCACACAATCACCATCACACAATCACAATCACACAATCACAGTCACACAATCACAATCACACAATCACACAGTCACAATTCCACAATCACGATCACACAATCACGATCGCACAGTCACGATCACACGATCACGATCACACAATCACAATCACACAATCACGATAACACAATCACCATCACACAATCACGATCACACAATCGCGATCACACAATCACGATCACACTATCACGATCACACAATCACAGTCACAGAATCACGATCACACAATCACCATCACACAATCACCATCACACAATCACGATCACACAATCACGATCACACAATCACCATCACACAATCACAATCACACAATCAAGGTCACAGAATGACGATCACACAATCACCATCACAATATCACGGTCACACAATCACGATCACACAATCACGCTCACACAATCACGATCACACAATCACGTTCACACAATCACAAACACACAGTCGCGATCACACGATCACGATCACACAATCACGATCACACAGTCACGATCACACAATCACAATCACACAATCACGATCACTCAATCACCATCACACAATCACGATCACACAATCACGATCACACAACCACGATCACACTATCGTGATCACACAATCACAGTTACACAATCACAATCACACAATCACAATCACAATCACGATCACACAGTCACGATCACACAATCACGATCACACGATCACGATCACACAATCACAATCACACAATCGTTATCACACAATCACGATCACACAATCACCATCACACAATCAAGGCCACACAATGACGATCACACAATCGCCATCACACAATCACAATCACACAATCACGATCACACAATCACGATCACACAATCACGATCACACAATCACGATCACACAATCACGATCACACAATCACGATCACACAATCACGATCACACAATCACGATCACACAATCACGATCACACAATCACGATCACACAATCACGATCACTCAATCACAATCACACAATCACAAACACACAGTCGCGATCACACGATCACGATCACACGATCACGATCACACAATCACAATCACACAATCAACGCCACACAATGACGATCACACAATCACCATCACACAATCTCGACCACACAATCACGATCACACAATCACGATCACACAATCACGTTCACACAATCACAAACACACAGTCCCGATCACTCGATCACGATCACACAATCACGTTCGCACAGTCACGATCACACGATCACGATCACACAATCACAATCACACAATCACAATCACACAATCACAATCACACAATCACAATCACACAATCACGATCACAAAATCACGATCACTCAATCACAATCACACAATCACAAACACACAGTCGCGATCACACGATCACGATCACACGATCACGATCACACAATCACAATCACACAATCAACGCCACACAATGACGATCACACAATCGCCATCACACAATCACAATCACACAATCACAATCACACAATCACGATCACACAATCACGATCACACAATCACGATCACACAATCACGATCACACAGTCACCATCACACCATCACCATCACACAATCAGGACCACACAATCACGATCACACAATCACAAACACACAGTCGCGATCACTCGATCACGATCACACAATCACGATCACACTGTCACTATCACACAATCACAATCACACAATCACAATATCACAATCGCAATCACACAATCACGATCACACAATCACGATCACACAATCACGATCACACAATCACGATCACACAATCACAATCACGCAATCACAATCACACAATCGCAATCACACAATCACAATCATACAATCACAATCTCACAATCACAATCACACAACCACAATCACACAATCACAATCACACAATCACAATCACACAATCACAATCCTACAATCACAATCTCACACTCACAATCACACAACCACAATCGCACAATCACGCAGTCACAATCCCACAATCACGATCACACAATCACGATCACACAATCACAATCACACAATCACAATCACACAATCACACTGTCACAATCCCACAATCACGATCAAACAATCACGATCACACAGTCACGATCACACGATCACGATCACACAAAAACAATGACACAATCACAATCACACAATCACGAGCACACAATCACGATCACACAATCACCATCACACAATCACGATCACACAATCACGATCACACAATCACGATCACACTATCACGATCACACAATCACAGTCACACAATCACAATCACACAATCACAATCACAATCACGATCACACAGTCACGATCACACAATCAGAGTCACACAATCACAATCACACAACCACAATCACACAATCACACAGTCACAGTCCCACAATCACGATCACACAATCACGATCACACAATCACGATCACACAATCACGATCACACAATCACGATCACACAATCACGATCACACAATCACGATCACTCAATCACAATCACACAATCACAAACACACAGTCGCGATCACACGATCACGATCACACGATCACGATCACACAATCACAATCACACAATCAACGCCACACAATGACGATCACACAATCACCATCACACAATCTCGACCACACAATCACGATCACACAATCACGTTCACACAATCAACGCCACACAATGACGATCACACAATCACCATCACACAATCACAATCACACAATCACGATCACACAATCACGATCACTCAATCACAATCACACAATCACAAACACACAGTCGCGATCACACGATCACGATCACACGATCACGATCACACGATCACAATCAGACAATCACAATCACACAATCAACGCCACACAATGACGATCACACAATCTCGACCACACAATCACGATCACACAATCACGATCACACAATCACAAACACAAAGTCCCGATCACTCGATCACGATCACACAATCACGATCACAGAATCACGATCACACAATCACAATCACACAATCACAATCAGACAGTCAAAATCACACAATCACAATCACACAATCAAGGTCACACAATGACGATCACACAATCACCATCACACAATCACGGTCACACAATCACGATAACACAATCACGATCACTCAATCACAATCACAATCACACAATCACAAACACACAGTCGCGATCACACGATCACGATCACACGATCACGATCACACGATCACGATCACACAATCACAATCACACAATCAAGGCCACACAATGACGATCACACAATCACCATCACACAATCTCGACCACACAATCACGATCACACAATCACGTTCACACAATAACAAACACACAGTCGCGATCACTCGATCACGATCACACAATCACGATCACACAGTCACGATCACACAATCACAATCACACAATCACGATCACACAATCACGATCACATAACCACGATCACACAATCACGATCACACAATCACCATCACACAATCACGTTCACACAATCACGATCACACAATCACGATCACACAATCACCATCACACAATCACGACCACACAATCACGATCACACAATCACGCTCACACAATCACGATCACACAATCACGTTCACACAATCACAAACAAACAGTCGCGATCACACGATCACGATCACACAATCACGATCACACAGTCACGATCACACAATCACAATCACACAATCACGATCACTCAATCACCATCACACAATCACGATCACACAATCACGATCACACAATCACGATCACACTATCACGATCACACAATCACAGTCACACAATCACAATCACACAATCACGATCACACAGTCACGATCACACAATCACGATCACACGATCACAATCACACAATCACAATCACACAATCACAATCACACAATCGTTATCACACAATCACGATCACACAATCACCATCACACAATCAAGGCCACACAATGACGATCACACAATCACGATCACACAATCACGATCACACAATCACGATCACACAATCACGATCACACAATCACGATCACACAATCACGATCACACAATCACGATCACACAATCACGATCACACAATCACGATCACACAATCACGATCACACAATCACGATCACACAATCACGATCACACAATCACGATCACACAATCACGATCACACAATCACGATCACACAATCACGATCACACAATCACGATCACACAATCACGATCACACAATCACGATCACACAATCACGATCACACAATCACGATCACACAATCACGATCACACAATCACGATCACACAATCACGATCACACAATCACGATCACACAATCACGATCACACAATCACGATCACACAATCACGATCACACAATCACGATCACACAATCACGATCACACAATCACAATCACACAATCACAATCACACAATCACAATCACACAATCACAATCACACAATCACAATCACACAATCACAATCACACAATCACAATCACACAATCACAATCACACAATCACAATCACACAATCACAATCACACAATCACAATCACACAATCACAATCACACAATCACAATCACACAATCACAATCACACAATCACAATCACACAATCACAATCACACAATCACAATCACACAATCACAATCACACAATCACAATCACACAATCACAATCACACAATCACAATCACACAATCACAATCACACAATCACAATCACGATCTCGATCACACAATCACAATCACACAATCACACAATCACAATCCCACAATCACAATCACACAATCACAGTCACACAATAACAATCACACAATCACAATCACACAATCACAATCACACAATCACAATCACACAATCACAATCACACAATCACAGTCACACAATCACAGTCACACAATCACAATCACACAATCACAATTACACAAACACGATCACACAATCACGATCACACAATCACTATCACACAATCGCACAATCACACAGTCACAATCCCACAATCACGATCACACAATCACGATCGCACTGTCACGATCACACGATCACGATCACACAATCACGATCACACAATCACAAACACACAGTCGCGATCACACGATCACGATCACACAATCACGATCACACAGTCACGATCATACAATCACAATCACACAATCACGATCACACAATCACATTAACACAATCACGATCACACAATCACGATCACACAATCACAATCACACAATCACGATCACACAATCACGATCACACAATCACGATCACACAATCACAATCACACAATCACAATCACTCAATCAAAATCACACAATCACAATCACACAATCAAGGTCACACAATGACGATCACACAATCACCATCACACAATCTCGACCACACAATCACGATCACACAATCACGATCACACAATCACGTCCACACAATCACAAACACACAGTCGCGATCACTCGATCACGATCACACAATCACGATCACACAATCACGATCACTCAATCACAATCACACAATCACAAACACACAGTCGCGATCACACGATCACGATCACACAATCACAATCACACAATCGTTATCACACAATCACGATCACACAATCACAATCACACAATTACAATCACACAATCAAGGTCACACAATGACGATCACACAATCACCATCACACAATCACGATCACACAATCACGTTCACACAATCACAAACACACAGTCGCGATCACTCGATCACGATCACACAATCACGATCACACAGTCACTATCACACAATCACAATCACACAATCACATTATCACAATCGCAATCACACAATCACAATAACACAATCAGACAATCACACAATCACACAATCACACAATCACGATCACACAATCATGATCACACAATCACGATCACACAATCACGATCACACAATCACGATCACACAATCACGATCACACAATCACGATCACACAATCACGATCACACAATCACGATCACACAATCACGATCACACAATCACGATCACACAATCACGATCACACAATCACGATCACACAATCACGATCACACAATCACGATCACACAATCACGATCACACAATCACGATCACACAATCACGATCACACAATCACGATCACACAATCACGATCACACAATCACGATCACACAATCACGATCACACAATCACGATCACACAATCACGATCACACAATCACGATCACACAATCACGATCACACAATCACGATCACACAATCAAAATCACACAATCACAATCACACAATCACACAATCACAATCCCACAATCACAATCACACAATCACAGTCACACAATAACAATCACACAATCACAATCACACAATCACAATCACACAATCACAATCACACAATCACAATCACACAATCACAGTCACACAATCACAGTCACACAATCACAATCACACAATCACAATTACACAAACACGATCACACAATCACGATCACACAATCACTATCACACAATCGCACAATCACACAGTCACAATCCCACAATCACGATCACACAATCACGATCGCACTGCCACGATCACACGATCACGATCACACAATCACGATCACACATTCACAAACACACAGTCGCGATCACACGATCACGATCACACAATCACGATCACACAGTCACGATCATACAATCACAATCACACAATCACGATCACACAATCACATTAACACAATCACGATCACACAATCACGATCACACAATCACAATCACACAATCACGATCACACAATCACGATCACACAATCACGATCACACAATCACAATCACACAATCACAATCACACAATCAAAATCACACAATCACAATCACACAATCAAGGTCACACAATGACGATCACACGATCACAATCACACAATCACAATCACACAATCGTTATCACACAATCACGATCACACAATCACAATCACACAATTACAATCACACAATCAAGGTCACACAATGACGATCACACAATCACCATCACACAATCACGATCACACAATCACGTTCACACAATCACAAACACACAGTCGCGATCACTCGATCACGATCACACAATCACGATCACACAGTCACTATCACACAATCACAATCACACAATCACATTATCACAATCGCAATCACACAATCACAATAACACAATCAGACAATCACACAATCACACAATCACACAATCACGATCACACAATCATGATCACACAATCACGATCACACAATCACGATCACACAATCACGATCACACAATCACGATCACACAATCACCATCACACAATCACAATCACACAATCACAATCACACAATCAAGGTCACACAATGACGATCACACAATCACCATCACACAATCACGATCACACAATCACTATCACACAATCACGATCACACAATCACGATCACACAATCACGATCACACAATCACGATCACACAATCACGATCACACAATCACGATCACACAATAGCTATCACACAATCACGATCACACAATCACGATCACAATATCACAATCACACAGTCACACTATCACGATCACAATCACAATCACAGTCACAATCACAATCACAATCACAATCACAATCACAATCACAATCACAATCACAATCACAATCACAATCACAATCACAATCACAATAACAATCACAATCACAATCACAATCACAATCACAATCACAATCAAAATCACAATCACAATCACAATCACAATCACAATCACAATCACAATCACAATCACAATCACAATCACAATCACAATCACAATCACAATCGCAATCACAATCACAATCACAATCACAATCACACAATCACAATCACACAATCACAGTCACACAATCACAATCACACAATCACAATCACACAATCGCAATCACACAATCACAATCACACAATCACAATCACGATCACACAGTCACGATCACACAATCACAATCTCACAATCACGATCACACAATCACCATCACACAATCACCATCACACAATCACGATCACACAATCACGATCACACAATCACGATCACACAATCACTATCACACAATCACAATCACACAATCACAATCACACAGTCGCGATCACACAATCACAATCACACAATCACGATCACACAATCACCATCACACAATCACAATCACACAATCACAATCACAATCACAATCCCGCAATCACGATCACACAATCACGATCACACAATCACCATCACACAATCACCATCACACAATCACAATCACACAATCACAATCACACAGTCACACAATCACAATCACAATCAGACAATCACAAACACACAATCACGATCACACAATCACGATCACACAATCACAATCACACAATCTCAATCACACAATCACAATCACACAATCACAGTCACACAATCACAGTCACACAATCACAATCACACAATCACAATTACACAAACACGATCACACAATCACGATCACACAATCACACAGTCACAATCCCACAATCACGATCACACAATCACGATCACACAGTCACGATCACACAATCACGATCACACAATCACAATCACACAGTCACAATCACAATCACGATCACACAAACACGATCACACAATCGCGATCACACAATCTCGACCACACAATCACGATCACACAATCACGATCACACAATCACGATCACACAATCACGATCACACAATCGCTATCACACAATCACGATCACACAATCACGATCACAATATCACAATCACACAGTCACACAATCACGATCACAATCACAATCACAGTCACAATCACAATCACAATCACAATCACAATCACAATCACAATCACAATCACAATCACAATCACAATCACAATCACAATAACAATCACAATCACAATCACAATCACAATCACAATCACAATCACAATCACAATCACAATCACAATCACAATCACAATCACAATCACAATCACAATCGCAATCACAATCACAATCACAATCACAATCACACAATCACAATCACACAATCACAGTCACACAATCACAATCACACAATCACAATCACACAATCGCAATCACACAATCACAATCACACAATCACAATCACGATCACACAGTCACGATCACACAATCACAATCTCACAATCACGATCACACAATCACCATCACACAATCACCATCACACAATCACGATCACACAATCACGATCACACAATCACGATCACACAATCACTATCACACAATCACAATCACACAATCACAATCACACAATCACAATCACACAATCACAATCACACAGTCACACAATCACAATCACAATCAGACAATCACAAACACACAATCACGATCACACAATCACGATCACACAATCACAATCACACAATCACAATCACACAATCACAATCACAAAATCACAGTCACACAATCACAGTCACACAATCACAATCACACAATCACAATTACACAAACACGATCACACAATCACGATCACACAATCACGATCACACAATCACGATCACACAATCACGATCACACAATCACACAATCACACAATCACAATCACACAATCACACAGTCACAATCCCACAATCACGATCACACAATCACGATCACACAGTCACGATCACACAATCACGATCACACAATCACAGTCACACAATCACAATCACACAGTCACAATCACAATCACGATCACACAAACACGATCCCACAATCACGATCACACAATCTCGACCACACAATCACGATCACACAAACACTATCACACAATCACTATCACACAATCACTATCACACAATCACGATCACACAATTACGATCACACAATCACAATCACGCAGTCACACTATCACAATCACAATCACAATCACAATCACAATCACAATCACAATCACAATCACAATCACAATCACAATCACAATCACAGTCACACAATCACACAATCACAATCCCACAATCACAATCACACAATCACAGTCACACAATCACAATCACACAATCACGCAGTCACAATCCCACAATCACGATCACACAATCACGATCGCACAGTCACGGTCACACGATCACGATCACACAATCACAATCACACAATCACGATCACACAGTCACCATCACACAATCACCATCACACAATCACGATCACACAATCAAGGTCACACAATGACGATCACACAATCACCATCACACAATCACGATCACACAATCACAATCACACAATCACGATCACACAATCACGATCACACAATCACAATCACACAATCAAGGTCACACAATGTCGATCACACCATCACCATCACACAATCACGACCACACAATCACGATCACACAATCACAAACACACAGTCGCGATCACTCGATCACGATCACACAATCACGATCACACAGTCACGATCACACAATCACAACCACACAATCACAATATCACAATCGCAATCACACAATCACCATCACACAGTCACGATCACACAATCACCATCACACAATCACGATCACACAATCACGATCACACAGTCACGATCACACAATCACAATCACACAATCACGATCACACAATCACGATCACATAACCACGATCACACAATCACGATCACACAATCACCATCACACAATCACGTTCACACAATCACGATCACACAATCACGATCACACAATCACCATCACACAATCACGACCACACAATCACGATCACACAATCACGCTCACACAATCACGATCACACAATCACGTTCACACAATCACAAACAAACAGTCGCGATCACACGATCACGATCACACAATCACGATCACACAGTCACGATCACACAATCACAATCACACAATTACGATCACTCAATCACCATCACACAATCACGATCACACAATCACGATCACACAATCACGATCACACTATCACGATCACACAATCACAGTCACACAATCACAATCACACAATCACGATCACACAGTCACGATCACACAATCACGATCACACGATCACAATCACACAATCACAATCACACAATCGTTATCACACAATCACGATCACACAATCACCATCACACAATCAAGGCCACACAATGACGATCACACAATCACGATCACACAATCACGATCACACAATCACGATCACACAATCACGATCACACAATCACGATCACACAATCACGATCACACAATCACGATCACACAATCACGATCACACAATCACGATCACACAATCACGATCACACAATCACGATCACACAATCACGATCACACAATCACGATCACACAATCACGATCACACAATCACGATCACACAATCACGATCACACAATCACGATCACACAATCACGATCACACAATCACGATCACACAATCACGATCACACAATCACGATCACACAATCACGATCACACAATCACGATCACACAATCACGATCACACAATCACGATCACACAATCACGATCACACAATCACGATCACACAATCACGATCACACAATCACAATCACACAATCACAATCACACAATCACAATCACACAATCACAATCACACAATCACAATCACACAATCACAATCACACAATCACAATCACACAATCACAATCACACAATCACAATCACACAATCACAATCACACAATCACAATCACACAATCACAATCACACAATCACAATCACACAATCACAATCACACAATCACAATCACACAATCACAATCACACAATCACAATCACACAATCACAATCACACAATCACAATCACACAATCACAATCACACAATCACAATCACGATCTCGATCACACAATCACAATCACACAATCACACAATCACAATCCCACAATCACAATCACACAATCACAGTCACACAATAACAATCACACAATCACAATCACACAATCACAATCACACAATCACAATCACACAATCACAATCACACAATCACAGTCACACAATCACAGTCACACAATCACAATCACACAATCACAATTACACAAACACGATCACACAATCACGATCACACAATCACTATCACACAATCGCACAATCACACAGTCACAATCCCACAATCACGATCACACAATCACGATCGCACTGTCACGATCACACGATCACGATCACACAATCACGATCACACAATCACAAACACACAGTCGCGATCACACGATCACGATCACACAATCACGATCACACAGTCACGATCATACAATCACAATCACACAATCACGATCACACAATCACATTAACACAATCACGATCACACAATCACGATCACACAATCACGATCACACAATCACAATCACACAATCACGATCACACAATCACGATCACACAATCACGATCACACAATCACAATCACACAATCACAATCACACAATCAAAATCACACAATCACAATCACACAATCAAGGTCACACAATGACGATCACACAATCACCATCACACAATCTCGACCACACAATCACGATCACACAATCACGATCACACAATCACGTCCACACAATCACAAACACACAGTCGCGATCACTCGATCACGATCACACAATCACGATCACACAATCACGATCACTCAATCACAATCACACAATCACAAACACACAGTCGCGATCACACGATCACGATCACACAATCACAATCACACAATCGTTATCACACAATCACGATCACACAATCACAATCACACAATTACAATCACACAATCAAGGTCACACAATGACGATCACACAATCACCATCACACAATCACGATCACACAATCACGTTCACACAATCACAAACACACAGTCGCGATCACTCGATCACGATCACACAATCACGATCACACAGTCACTATCACACAATCACAATCACACAATCACATTATCACAATCGCAATCACACAATCACAATAACACAATCAGACAATCACACAATCACACAATCACACAATCACGATCACACAATCATGATCACACAATCACGATCACACAATCACGATCACACAATCACGATCACACAATCACGATCACACAATCACGATCACACAATCACGATCACACAATCACGATCACACAATCACGATCACACAATCACGATCACACAATCACGATCACACAATCACGATCACACAATCACGATCACACAATCACGATCACACAATCACGATCACACAATCACGATCACACAATCACGATCACACAATCACGATCACACAATCACGATCACACAATCACGATCACACAATCACGATCACACAATCACGATCACACAATCACGATCACACAATCACGATCACACAATCACGATCACACAATCACGATCACACAATCAAAATCACACAATCACAATCACACAATCACACAATCACAATCCCACAATCACAATCACACAATCACAGTCACACAATAACAATCACACAATCACAATCACACAATCACAATCACACAATCACAATCACACAATCACAATCACACAATCACAGTCACACAATCACAGTCACACAATCACAATCACACAATCACAATTACACAAACACGATCACACAATCACGATCACACAATCACTATCACACAATCGCACAATCACACAGTCACAATCCCACAATCACGATCACACAATCACGATCGCACTGCCACGATCACACGATCACGATCACACAATCACGATCACACATTCACAAACACACAGTCGCGATCACACGATCACGATCACACAATCACGATCACACAGTCACGATCATACAATCACAATCACACAATCACGATCACACAATCACATTAACACAATCACGATCACACAATCACGATCACACAATCACAATCACACAATCACGATCACACAATCACGATCACACAATCACGATCACACAATCACAATCACACAATCACAATCACACAATCAAAATCACACAATCACAATCACACAATCAAGGTCACACAATGACGATCACACGATCACGATCACACAATCACAATCACACAATCGTTATCACACAATCACGATCACACAATCACAATCACACAATTACAATCACACAATCAAGGTCACACAATGACGATCACACAATCACCATCACACAATCACGATCACACAATCACGTTCACACAATCACAAACACACAGTCGCGATCACTCGATCACGATCACACAATCACGATCACACAGTCACTATCACACAATCACAATCACACAATCACATTATCACAATCGCAATCACACAATCACAATAACACAATCAGACAATCACACAATCACACAATCACACAATCACGATCACACAATCATGATCACACAATCACGATCACACAATCACGATCACACAATCACGATCACACAATCACGATCACACAATCACCATCACACAATCACAATCACACAATCACAATCACACAATCAAGGTCACACAATGACGATCACACAATCACCATCACACAATCACGATCACACAATCACTATCACACAATCACGATCACACAATCACGATCACACAATCACGATCACACAATCACGATCACACAATAGCTATCACACAATCACGATCACACAATCACGATCACAATATCACAATCACACAGTCACACTATCACGATCACAATCACAATCACAGTCACAATCACAATCACAATCACAATCACAATCACAATCACAATCACAATCACAATCACAATCACAATCACAATCACAATAACAATCACAATCACAATCACAATCACAATCACAATCACAATCAAAATCACAATCACAATCACAATCACAATCACAATCACAATCACAATCACAATCACAATCACAATCACAATCACAATCACAATCACAATCACAATCACAATCGCAATCACAATCACAATCACAATCACAATCACACAATCACAATCACACAATCACAGTCACACAATCACAATCACACAATCACAATCACACAATCGCAATCACACAATCACAATCACACAATCACAATCACGATCACACAGTCACGATCACACAATCACAATCTCACAATCACGATCACACAATCACCATCACACAATCACCATCACACAATCACGATCACACAATCACGATCACACAATCACGATCACACAATCACTATCACACAATCACAATCACACAATCACAATCACACAGTCGCGATCACACAATCACAATCACACAATCACGATCACACAATCACCATCACACAATCACAATCACACAATCACAATCACAATCACAATCCCGCAATCAGGATCACACAATCACGATCACACAATCACCATCACACAATCACCATCACACAATCACAATCACACAATCACAATCACACAGTCACACAATCACAATCACAATCAGACAATCACAAACACACAATCACGATCACACAATCACGATCACACAATCACAATCACACAATCTCAATCACACAATCTACATTCACACAATCACAGTCACACAATCACAGTCACACAATCACAATCACACAATCACAATTACACAAACACGATCACACAATCACGATCACACAATCACGATCACACAATCACACAGTCACAATCCCACAATCACGATCACACAATCACGATCACACAGTCACGATCACACAATCACGATCACACAATCACAATCACACAGTCACAATCACAATCACGATCACACAAACACGATCACACAATCGCGATCACACAATCTCGACCACACAATCACGATCACACAATCACGATCACACAATCACGATCACACAGTCACGATCACACAATCGCTATCACACAATCACGATCACACAATCACGATCACAATATCACAATCACACAGTCACACAATCACGATCACAATCACAATCACAGTCACAATCACAATCACAATCACAATCACAATCACAATCACAATCACAATCACAATCACAATCACAATCACAATCACAATAACAATCACAATCACAATCACAATCACAATCACAATCACAATCACAATCACAATCACAATCACAATCACAATCACAATCACAATCACAATCACAATCACAATCACAATCGCAATCACAATCACAATCACAATCACAATCACACAATCACAATCACACAATCACAGTCACACAATCACAATCACACAATCACAATCACACAATCGCAATCACACAATCACAATCACACAATCACAATCACGATCACACAGTCACGATCACACAATCACAATCTCACAATCACGATCACACAATCACCATCACACAATCACCATCACACAATCACGATCACACAATCACGATCACACAATCACGATCACACAATCACTATCACACAATCACAATCACACAATCACAATCACACAATCACAATCACACAATCACAATCACACAGTCACACAATCACAATCACAATCAGACAATCACAAACACACAATCACGATCACACAATCACGATCACACAATCACAATCACACAATCACAATCACACAATCACAATCACAAAATCACAGTCACACAATCACAGTCACACAATCACAATCACACAATCACAATTACACAAACACGATCACACAATCACGATCACACAATCACGATCACACAATCACGATCACACAATCACACAATCACACAATCACAATCACACAATCACACAGTCACAATCCCACAATCACGATCACACAATCACGATCACACAGTCACGATCACACAATCACGATCACACAATCACAGTCACACAATCACAATCACACAGTCACAATCACAATCACGATCACACAAACACGATCCCACAATCACGATCACACAATCTCGACCACACAATCACGATCACACAAACACGATCACACAATCACTATCACACAATCACTATCACACAATCACGATCACACAATTACGATCACACAATCACAATCACGCAGTCACACTATCACAATCACAATCACAATCACAATCACAATCACAATCACAATCACAATCACAATCACAATCACAATCACAATCACAGTCACACATTCACACAATCACAATCCCACAATCACAATCACACAATCACAGTCACACAATCACAATCACACAATCACGCAGTCACAATCCCACAATCACGATCACACAATCACGATCGCACAGTCACGGTCACACGATCACGATCACACAATCACAATCACACAATCACGATCACACAGTCACCATCACACAATCACCATCACACAATCACGATCACACAATCAAGGTCACACAATGACGATCACACAATCACCATCACACAATCACGATCACACAATCACAATCACACAATCACGATCACACAATCACGATCACACAATCACAATCACACAATCAAGGTCACACAATGTCGATCACACCATCACCATCACACAATCACGACCACACAATCACGATCACACAATCACAAACACACAGTCGCGATCACTCGATCACGATCACACAATCACGATCACACAGTCACGATCACACAATCACAACCACACAATCACAATATCACAATCGCAATCACACAATCACCATCACACAGTCACGATCACACAATCACCATCACACAATCACGATCACACAATCACGATCACACAATCACGATCACACTATCACGATCACACAATCACAGTCACACAATCACAATCACACAATCACAATCACAATCACGATCACACAGTCACGATCACACAATCAGAGTCACACTATCACGATCACACAATCACAGTCACACAATCACAATCACACAATGACAATCACAATCACGATCACACAGTCACGATCACACAATCAGAGTCACACAATCACAATCACACAACCACAATCACACAATCACACAGTCACAATCCCACAATCACGATCACACAATCACGACCACACAGTCACGATCACACAATCACAATCACACAATCACAATCACACAATCACAATCACACAATCACAATCACACAATCACGATCACACAATCACGTTCACACAATCAACGCCACACAATGACGATCACACAATCACCATCACACAATCTCGACCACACAATCACGATCACACAATCACGATCACACAATCACGATCACACAATCACGATCACACAGTCGCGATCACACAATCACGATGACACAATCACGATCACACAATCACAATCACACAATCACAATCACACAATCAAAATCACACAATCACAATCACACAATCAAGGTCACACAATGACGATCACACAATCACCATCACACAATCACGATCACACAATCACAATCACACAATCACGATCACACAATCACGATCACTCAATCACAATCACACAATCACAAACACACAGTCGCGATCACACGATCACGATCACACGATCACGATCACACGATCACGATCAGACAATCACAATCACACAATCAACGCCACACAATGACGATCACACAATCACCATCACACAATCTCGACCACACAATCACGATCATACAATCACGATCACACAATCACGTTCACACAATCAACGCCACACAATGACGATCACACAATCACCATCACACAATCTCGACCACACAATCACGATCACACAATCACGATCACACAATCACGTTCACACAATCACAAACACACAGTCCCGATCACTCGATCACGATCACACAATCACGATCACACAATCACGATCACACAATCACAATCACACAATCAAGGTCACACAATGACGATCACACAATCACCATCACACAATCACGGTCACACAATCACGATCACACAATCACGATCACTCAATCACAATCACAATCACACAATCACAAACACACAGTCGCGATCACACGATCACGATCACACCATCACGATCACACGATCACGATCACACGATCACGATCACACAATCACAATCACACAATCAAGGCCACACAATGACGATCACACAATCACCATCACACAATCTCGACCACACAATCACGATCACACAATCACGATCACACAATCACGTTCACACAATCACAAACACACAGTCGCGATCACTCGATCACGATCACACAATCACGATCACACAGTCACGATCCCACAATCACAATCGCACAATCACGATCACACAATCACGATCACACAATCACGATCACACAATCACCATCACACAATGACGATCACACAATCACGATCACACAATCACGATCACACAATCACCATCACACAATCACAATCACACAATCAAGGTCACACAATGACGATCACACAATCACCATCACACAACCACGACCACACAATCACGATCACACAATCACAATCACACAATCACAATATCACAATCGCAATCACACAATCACAATATCACAATCAGACAATCACACAATCACACAATCACACAATCACGATCACACTATCACGATCACACAATCACGATCACACAATCTCGACCACACAATCACGATCACACAGTCACGATCACACAATCACAATCACACAATCACGATCACTCAATCACCATCACAAAATCACGATCACACAATCACGATCACACAATCACGATCACACTATCACGATCACACAATCACAGTCACACAATCACAATCACACAATCACGATCACACAGTCACGATCACACAATCACGATCACACGATCACAATCACACAATCACAATCACACAATCGTTATCACACAATCACGATCACACAATCACCATCACACAATCAAGGCCACACAATGACGATCACACAATCACGATCACACAATCACGATCACACAATCACGATCACACAATCACGATCACACAATCACGATCACACAATCACGATCACACAATCACGATCACACAATCACGATCACACAATCACGATCACACAATCACGATCACACAATCACGATCACACAATCACGATCACACAATCACGATCACACAATCACGATCACACAATCACGATCACACAATCACGATCACACAATCACGATCACACAATCACGATCACACAATCACGATCACACAATCACGATCACACAATCACGATCACACAATCACGTTCACACAATCACAAACACACAGTCCCGATCACTCGATCACGATCACACAATCACGATCACACAATCACGATCACACAATCACAATCACACAATCAAGGTCACACAATGACGATCACACAATCACCATCACACAATCACGGTCACACAATCACGATCACACAATCACGATCACTCAATCACAATCACAATCACACAATCACAAACACACAGTCGCGATCACACGATCACGATCACACGATCACGATCACACGATCACGATCACACAATCACAATCACACAATCAAGGCCACACAATGACGATCACACAATCACCATCACACAATCTCGACCACACAATCACGATCACACAATCACGATCACACAATCACGTTCACACAATCACAAACACACAGTCGCGATCACTCGATCACGATCACACAATCACGATCACACAGTCACGATCCCACAATCACAATCGCACAATCACGATCACACAATCACGATCACACAATCACGATCACACAATCACCATCACACAATGACGATCACACAATCACGATCACACAATCACGATCACACAATCACGATCACACAATCACGATCACACAATCACGATCACACAATCACGATCACACAATCACAATCACACAATCACAATCACACAATCACAATCACACAATCACAATCACACAATCACAATCACACAATCACAATCACACAATCACGACCACACAGTCACGATCACACAATCACAATCACACAATCACAATCACACAATCACAATCACACAATCACAATCACACAATCACAATCACACAATCAAAATCACACAATCACAATCACACAATCAAGGTCACACAATGACGATCACACAATCACCATCACACAATCACGATCACACAATCACAATCACACAATCACGATCACACAATCACGATCACTCAATCACAATCACACAATCACAAACACACAGTCGCGATCACACGATCACGATCACACGATCACGATCAGACAATCACAATCACACAATCAACGCCACACAATGACGATCACACAATCACCATCACACAATCTCGACCACACAATCACGATCACACAATCACGATCACACAATCACGTTCACACAATCAACGCCACACAATGACGATCACACAATCACCATCACACAATCTCGACCACACAATCACGATCACACAATCACGATCACACAATCACGTTCACACAATCACAAACACACAGTCCCGATCACTCGATCACGATCACACAATCACGATCACACAATCACGATCACACAATCACAATCACACAATCAAGGTCACACAATGACGATCACACAATCACCATCACACAATCACGGTCACACAATCACGATCACACAATCACGATCACTCAATCACAATCACAATCACACAATCACAAACACACAGTCGCGATCACACGATCACGATCACACGATCACGATCACACGATCACGATCACACGATCACGATCACACGATCACGATCACACAATCACAATCACACAATCAAGGCCACACAATGACGATCACACAATCACCATCACACAATCTCGACCACACAATCACGACCACACAATCACGATCACACAATCACGTTCACACAATCACAAACACACAGTCGCGATCACTCGATCACGATCACACAATCACGATCACACAGTCACGATCCCACAATCACAATCGCACAATCACGATCACACAATCACGATCACACAATCACGATCACACAATCACCATCACACAATGACGATCACACAATCACGATCACACAATCACGATCACACAATCACCATCACACAATCACAATCACACAATCAAGGTCACACAATGACGATCACACAATCACCATCACACAACCACGACCACACAATCACGGTCACACAATCACAATCACACAATCACAATATCACAATCGCAATCACACAATCACAATATCACAATCAGACAATCACACAATCACACAATCACACAATCACGATCACACTATCACGATCACACAATCACGATCACACAATCTCGACCACACAATCACGATCACACAGTCACGATCACACAATCACAATCACACAATCACGATCACTCAATCACCATCACACAATCACGATCACACAATCACGATCACACAATCACGATCACACTATCACGATCACACAATCACAGTCACACAATCACAATCACACAATCACGATCACACAGTCACGATCACACAATCACGATCACACGATCACAATCACACAATCACAATCACACAATCGTTATCACACAATCACGATCACACAATCACCATCACACAATCAAGGCCACACAATGACGATCACACAATCACGATCACACAATCACGATCACACAATCACGATCACACAATCACGATCACACAATCACGATCACACAATCACGATCACACAATCACGATCACACAATCACGATCACACAATCACGATCACACAATCACGATCACACAATCACGATCACACAATCACGATCACACAATCACGATCACACAATCACGATCACACAATCACGATCACACAATCACGATCACACAATCACGATCACACAATCACGATCACACAACCACGATCACACAATCACGATCACACAATCACGATCACACAATCACGATCACACAATCACGTTCACACAATCACAAACACACAGTCCCGATCACTCGATCACGATCACACAATCACGATCACACAATCACGATCACACAATCACAATCACACAATCAAGGTCACACAATGACGATCACACAATCACCATCACACAATCACGGTCACACAATCACGATCACACAATCACGATCACACAATCACGATCACTCAATCACAATCACAATCACAATCACACAATCACAATCACACAATCACAATCACACAATCACAATCACACAATCACAATCACACAACCACAATCACACAATCACAATCACACAATCACAATCGCACAATCACAATCACACAATCACAATCACGATCTCGATCACACAATCACAATCACACAATCACACAATCACAATCCCACAATCACAATCACACAATCACAGTCACACAATAACAATCACACAATCACAATCACACAATCACAATCACACAATCACAATCACACAATCACAATCACACAATCACAGTCACACAATCACAGTCACACAATCACAATCACACAATCACAATTACACAAACACGATCACACAATCACGATCACACAATCACTATCACACAATCACACAATCACACAGTCACAATCCCACAATCACGATCACACAATCACGATCGCACTGTCACGATCACACGATCACGATCACACAATCACGATCACACAATCACAAACACGCAGTCGCGATCACACGATCACGATCACGATCACACAATCACGATCACACAATCACATTAACACAATCACGATCACACAATCACGATCACACGATCACAATCACACAATCACGATCACACAATCACGATCACACAATCACGATCACACAATCACAATCACACAATCACAATCACACAATCAAAATCACACAATCACAATCACACAATCAAGGTCACACAATAACGATCACACAATCACCATCACACAATCTCGACCACACAATCACGATCACACAATCACGATCACACAATAACGTCCACACAATCACAAACACACAGTCGCGATCACTCGATCACGATCACACAATCACGATCACACAATCACGATCACTCAATCACAATCACACAATCACAAACACACAGTCGCGATCACACGATCACGATCACACGATCACGATCACACAATCACAATCACACAATCGTTATCACACAATCACGATCACACAATCACAATCACACAATCACAATCACACAATCAAGGTCACACAATGACGATCACACAATCACCATCACACAATCACGATCACACAATCACGTTCACACAATCACAAACACACAGTCGCGATCACTCGATCACGATCACACAATCACGATCACACAGTCACTATCACACAATCACAATCACACAATCACATTATCACAATCGCAATCACACAATCACAATAACACAATCAGACAATCACACAATCACACAATCACACAATCACGATCACACAATCATGATCACACAATCACGATCACACAATCACGATCACACAATCACGATCACACAATCACGATCACACAATCACCATCACACAATCACAATCACACAATCACAATCACACAATCAAGGTCACACAATGACGATCACGCAATCACCATCACACAATCACGATCACACAATCACTATCACACAATCACGATCACACAATCACGATCACACAATCACGATCACACAATCACGATCACACAATCACGATCACACAATCACGATCACACAATAGCTATCACACAATCACGATCACACAATCACGATCACAATATCACAATCACACAGTCACACTATCACGATCACAATCACAATCACAGTCACAATCACAATCACAATCACAATCACAATCACAATCACAATCACAATCACAATCACAATCACAATCACAATAACAATCACAATCACAATCACAATCACAATCACAATCACAATCACAATCACAATCACAATCACAATCACAATCACAATCACAATCACAATCACAATCACAATCACAATCACAATCACAATCACAATCACAATCGCAATCACAATCACAATCACAATCACAATCACACAATCACAATCACACAATCACAGTCACACAATCACAATCACACAATCACAATCACACAATCGCAATCACACAATCACAATCACACAATCACAATCACGATCACACAGTCACGATCACACAATCACAATCTCACAATCACGATCACACAATCACCATCACACAATCACCATCACACAATCACGATCACACAATCACGATCACACAATCACGATCACACAATCACTATCACACAATCACAATCACACAATCACAATCACACAATCACAATCACACAATCACAATCACACAATCACAATCACACAGTCACACAATCACAATCACAATCAGACAATCACAAACACACAATCACGATCACACAATCACGATCACACAATCACAATCACACAATCTCAATCACACAATCACAATCACACAATCACAGTCACACAATCACAGTCACACAATCACAATCACACAATCACAATTAC
The DNA here is from genome assembly GCF_050947335.1 of Megachile rotundata. Taxonomy (NCBI): domain Eukaryota; kingdom Metazoa; phylum Arthropoda; class Insecta; order Hymenoptera; family Megachilidae; genus Megachile; species Megachile rotundata. The sequence goes on from NC_134993.1 coordinate 3,845,610, forward strand.
ACAAACACGATCATACAATCACGATCACACAATCACACAGTCATAATCCCACAATCACGATCACACAATCACGATCACACAGTCACGATCACACAATCACGATCACACAATCACGATCACACAATCACAGTCACACAATCACAATCACACAGTCACAATCACAATCACGATCACACAATCACGATCACACAATCACGATCACACAATCACAATCACACAATCACAATCACACAATCACAATCACACAATCACAATCACACAATCACAATCACACAATCACAATCACACAATCACAATCACACAATCACAATCACACAATCACAATCACACAATCACAATCACACAATCACAATCACACAATCACAATCACACAACCACAATCACACAATCACAATCACACAATCACAATCGCACAATCACAATCACACAATCACAATCACGATCTCGATCACACAATCACAATCACACAATCACACAATCACAATCCCACAATCACAATCACACAATCACAGTCACACAATAACAATCACACAATCACAATCACACAATCACAATCACACAATCACAATCACACAATCACAATCACACAATCACAGTCACACAATCACAGTCACACAATCACAATCACACAATCACAATTACACAAACACGATCACACAATCACGATCACACAATCACTATCACACAATCACACAATCACACAGTCACAATCCCACAATCACGATCACACAATCACGATCGCACTGTCACGATCACACGATCACGATCACACAATCACGATCACACAATCACAAACACGCAGTCGCGATCACACGACCACGATCACACAATCACGATCACACAATCACATTAACACAATCACGATCACACAATCACGATCACACGATCACAATCACACAATCACGATCACACAATCACGATCACACAATCACGATCACACAATCACAATCACACAATCACAATCACACAATCAAAATCACACAATCACAATCACACAATCAAGGTCACACAATGACGATCACACAATCACCATCACACAATCTCGACCACACAATCACGATCACACAATCACGATCACACAATAACGTCCACACAATCACAAACACACAGTCGCGATCACTCGATCACGATCACACAATCACGATCACACAATCACGATCACTCAATCACAATCACACAATCACAAACACACAGTCGCGATCACACGATCACGATCACACGATCACGATCACACAATCACAATCACACAATCGTTATCACACAATCACGATCACACAATCACAATCACACAATCACAATCACACAATCAAGGTCACACAATGACGATCACACAATCACCATCACACAATCACGATCACACAATCACGTTCACACAATCACAAACACACAGTCGCGATCACTCGATCACGATCACACAATCACGATCACACAGTCACTATCACACAATCACAATCACACAATCACATTATCACAATCGCAATCACACAATCACAATAACACAATCAGACAATCACACAATCACACAATCACACAATCACGATCACACAATCATGATCACACAATCACGATCACACAATCACGATCACACAATCACGATCACACAATCACGATCACACAATCACCATCACACAATCACAATCACACAATCACAATCACACAATCAAGGTCACACAATGACGATCACGCAATCACCATCACACAATCACGATCACACAATCACTATCACACAATCACGATCACACAATCACGATCACACAATCACGATCACACAATCACGATCACACAATCACGATCACACAATCACGATCACACAATAGCTATCACACAATCACGATCACACAATCACGATCACAATATCACAATCACACAGTCACACTATCACGATCACAATCACAATCACAGTCACAATCACAATCACAATCACAATCACAATCACAATCACAATCACAATCACAATCACAATCACAATCACAATCACAATCACAATAACAATCACAATCACAATCACAATCACAATCACAATCACAATCAAAATCACAATCACAATCACAATCACAATCACAATCACAATCACAATCACAATCACAATCACAATCACAATCACAATCACAATCACAATCACAATCGCAATCACAATCACAATCACAATCACAATCACACAATCACAATCACACAATCACAGTCACACAATCACAATCACACAATCACAATCACACAATCGCAATCACACAATCACAATCACACAATCACAATCACGATCACACAGTCACGATCACACAATCACAATCTCACAATCACGATCACACAATCACCATCACACAATCACCATCACACAATCACGATCACACAATCACGATCACACAATCACGATCACACAATCACTATCACACAATCACAATCACACAATCACAATCACACAATCACAATCACACAATCACAATCACACAATCACAATCACACAGTCACACAATCACAATCACAATCAGACAATCACAAACACACAATCACGATCACACAATCACGATCACACAATCACAATCACACAATCTCAATCACACAATCACAATCACACAATCACAGTCACACAATCACAGTCACACAATCACAATCACACAATCACAATTACACAAACACGATCACACAATCACGATCACACAATCACACAGTCATAATCCCACAATCACGATCACACAATCACGATCACACAGTCACGATCACACAATCACGATCACACAATCACAGTCACACAATCACAATCACACAGTCACAATCACAATCACGATCACACAAACACGATCACACAATCACGATCACACAATCTCGACCACACAATCACGATCACACAATCACGATCACACAATCACGATCACACAATCGCTATCACACAATCACGATCACACAATCACGATCACAATATCACAATCACACAGTCACACAATCACGATCACAATCACAATCACAGTCACAATCACAATCACAATCACAATCACAATCACAATCACAATCACAATCACAATCACAATCACAATCACAATCACAATCACAATCACAATCACAATAACAATCACAATCACAATCACAATCACAATCACAATCACAATCACAATCACAATCACAATCACAATCACAATCACAATCACAATCACAATCACAATCACAATCACAATCACAATCACAATCACAATCGCAATCACAATCACAATCACAATCACAATCACAATCACACAATCACAATCACACAATCACAGTCACACAATCACAATCACACAATCACAATCACACAATCGCAATCACACAATCACAATCACACAATCACAATCACGATCACACAGTCACGATCACACAATCACAATCTCACAATCACGATCACACAATCACCATCACACAATCACCATCACACAATCACGATCACACAATCACGATCACACAATCACGATCACACAATCACTATCACACAATCACAATCACACAATCACAATCACACAATCACAATCACACAATCACAATCACACAGTCACACAATCACAATCACAATCAGACAATCACAAACACACAATCACGATCACACAATCACGATCACACAATCACAATCACACAATCACAATCACACAATCACAATCACAAAATCACAGTCACACAATCACAGTCACACAATCACAATCACACAATCACAATTACACAAACACGATCACACAATCACGATCACACAATCACGATCACACAATCACGATCACACAATCACACAATCACACAATCACAATCACACAATCACACAGTCACAATCCCACAATCACGATCACACAATCACGATCACACAGTCACGATCACACAATCACGATCACACAATCACAGTCACACAATCACAATCACACAGTCACAATCACAATCACGATCACACAAACACGATGACACAATCACGATCACACAGTCTCGACCACACAATCACGATCACACAAACACGATCACACAATCACTATCACACAATCACGATCACACAATCACGATCACACAATCACGATCACACAATCACGATCACACAATCACGATCACACAATCACGATCACACAATCACGATCACACAATCACGATCACACAATCACGATCACACAATCACGATCACACAATCACAATCACACAATCACAATCACACAATCACAATCACACAATCACAATCACACAATCACAATCACACAATCACAATCACACAATCACAATCACACAATCACAATCACACAATCACAATCACTCAATCACAATCACACAATCACGATCGCACTGTCACGATCACACGATCACGATCACACAATCACGATCACACAATCACAAACACACAGTCGCGATCACACGATCACGATCACACAATCACGATCACACAGTCACGATCATACAATCACAATCACACAATCACGATCACACAATCACATTAACACAATCACGATCACACAATCACGATCACACAATCACAATCACACAATCACGATCACACAATCACGATCACACAATCACGATCACACAATCACAATCACACAATCACAATCACACAATCAAAATCACACAATCACAATCACACAATCAAGGTCACACAATGACGATCACACAATCACCATCACACAATCTCGACCACACAATCACGATCACACAATCACGATCACACAATAACGTCCACACAATCACAAACACACAGTCGCGATCACTCGATCACGATCACACAATCACGATCACACAATCACGATCACTCAATCACAATCACACAATCACAAACACACAGTCGCGATCACACGATCACGATCACACGATCACGATCACACAATCACAATCACACAATCGTTATCACACAATCACGATCACACAATCACAATCACACAATCACAATCACACAATCAAGGTCACACAATGACGATCACACAATCACCATCACACAATCACGATCACACAATCACGTTCACACAATCACAAACACACAGTCGCGATCACTCGATCACGATCACACAATCACGATCACACAGTCACTATCACACAATCACAATCACACAATCACATTATCACAATCGCAATCACACAATCACAATAACACAATCAGACAATCACACAATCACACAATCACACAATCACGATCACACAATCATGATCACACAATCACGATCACACAATCACGATCACACAATCACGATCACACAATCACGATCACACAATCACCATCACACAATCACAATCACACAATCACAATCACACAATCAAGGTCACACAATGACGATCACACAATCACCATCACACAATCACGATCACACAATCACTATCACACAATCACGATCACACAATCACGATCACACAATCACGATCACACAATCACGATCACACAATCACGATCACACAATCACGATCACACAATAGCTATCACACAATCACGATCACACAATCACGATCACAATATCACAATCACACAGTCACAATATCACGATCACAATCACAATCACAGTCACAATCACAATCAAAATCACAATCACAATCACAATCAAAATCACAATCACAATCACAATCACAATCACAATCACAATCACAATCACAATCACAATCACAATCACAATCACAATCGCAATCACAATCGCAATCACAATCACAATCACAATCACAATCACACAATCACAATCACACAATCACAGTCACACAATCACAATCACACAATCACAATCACACAATCGCAATCACACAATCACAATCACACAATCACAATCACGATCACACAGTCACGATCACACAATCACAATCTCACAATCACGATCACACAATCACCATCACACAATCACCATCACACAATCACGATCACACAATCACGATCACACAATCACGATCACACAATCACGATCACACAATCACGATCACACAATCACCATCACACAATCACAATCACACAATCACAATCACACAATCAAGGTCACACAATGACGATCACACAATCACCATCACACAATCACGATCACACAATCACGATCACACAATCACGATCACACAATCACGATCACACAATCACGATCACACAATCACAAACACACAGTCGCGATCACACAATCACGTTCACACAATCAACGCCACACAATGACGATCACACAATCACCATCACACAATCTCGACCACACAATCACGATCACACAATCACGATCACACAATCACGTTCACACAATCACAAACACACAGTCCCGATCACTCGATCACGATCACACAATCACGATCACACAATCACGATCACACAATCACGATCACACAATCACAATCACACAATCACAATCACACAGTCAAAATCACACAATCACAATCACACAATCATGGTCACACAATGACGATCACACAATTACCATCACACAATCACGGTCACACAATCACGATCACAGAATCACGATCACTCAATCACAATCACACAGTCGCGATCACACAATCACGTTCACACAATCACAATCACACAATCAAGGTCACACAATGACGATCACACCATCACCATCACACAATCACGACCACACAATCACGATCACACAATCACGATCACACAATCACGATCACACAATCACGATCACACAATCACGATCACACAATCACAGTCACACAATCACAATCACACAGTCACAATCACAATCACGATCACACAAACACGATCACACAATCACGATCACACAATCTCGACCACACAATCACGATCACACAAACACGATCACACAATCACTATCACACAATCACTATCACACAATCACGATGACACAATTACGATCACAAAATCACAATCACGCAGTCACACTATCACAATCACAATCACAATCACAATCAAAATCACAATCACAATCACAATCACAATCACACAATCACACAGTCACAATCCCACAATCACGATCACACAATCACGATCGCACAGTCACGGTCACACGATCACGATCACACAATCACAATCACACAATCACAATCACACAATCACGATCATACAGTCACCATCACACAATCACCATCACACAATCACGATCACACAATCAAGGTCACACAATGACGATCACACAATCACCATCACACAATCACGATCACACAATCACAATCACACAATCACGATCACACAATCACGATCACACAATCACAATCACACAATCAAGGTCACACAATGACGATCACACCATCACCATCACACAATCACGACCACACAATCACGATCACACAATCACAAACACACAGTCGCGATCACTCGATCACGATCACACAATCACGATCACACAGTCACTATCACACAATCACAATCACACAATCACATTATCACAATCACATTATCACAATCGCAATCACACAATCACAATAACACAATCAGACAATCACACAACCACACAATCACACAATCACGATCACACAATCATGATCACACAATCACGATCACACAATCACGATCACACAATCACGATCACACAATCACGATCACACAATCACGATCACACCATCACGATCGCACAATCACAGTCACACAATCACAATCACACAATCACAATCACAATCACGATCACACAGTCACGATCACACAATCACGATCACACGATCACGATCACACAATCACGATCACACAATCACGATCACACAATCACGATCACACAATCACGATCACACAATCACGATCACACAATCACGATCACACAATCACGATCACACAATCACGATCACACAATCACAATCACACAATCACACAATCACAATCACGATCTCGATCACACAATCACAATCACACAATCACACAATCACAATCCCACAATCACAATCACACAATCACAGTCACACAATAACAATCACACAATCACAATCACACAATCACAATCACACAATCACAGTCACACAATCACAGTCACACAATCACAATCACACAATCACAATTACACAAACACGATCACACAATCACGATCACACAATCACTATCACACAATCACACAATCACACAGTCACAATCCCACAATCACGATCACACAATCACGATTGCACTGTCACGATCACACGATCACGATCACACAATCACGATCACACAATCACAAACACACAGTCGCGATCACACGATCACGATCACACAATCACGATCACACAGTCACGATCATACAATCACAATCACCCAATCACGATCACACAATCACATTAACACAATCACGATCACACAATCACGATCACACAATCACAATCACACAATCACGATCACACAATCACGATCACACAATCACAATCACACAATCACAATCACACAATCAAAATCACACAATCACAATCACACAATCAAGGTCACACAATGACGATCACACAATCACCATCACACAATCTCGACCACACAATCACGATCACACAATCACGATCACACAATCACGATCACACAATCACGTCCACACAATCACAAACACACAGTCGCGATCACTCGATCACGATCACACAATCACGATCACACAATCACGATCACTCAATCACAATCACAAAATCACAAACACACAGTCGCGATCACACGATCACGATCACACGATCACGATCACACAATCACAATCACACAATCGTTATCACACAATCACGATCACACAATCACAATCACACAATCACAATCACACAATCAAGGTCACACAATGACGATCACACAATCACCATCACACAATCACGATCACACAATCACGTTCACACAATCACAAACACACAGTCGCGATCACTCGATCACGATCACACAATCACGATCACACAGTCACTATCACACAATCACAATCACACAATCACATTATCACAATCACATTATCACAATCGCAATCACACAATCACAATAACACAATCAGACAATCACACAACCACACAATCACACAATCACGATCACACAATCATGATCACACAATCACGATCACACAATCACGATCACACAATCACGATCACACAATCACGATCACACAATCACCATCACACAATCACAATCACACAATCACAATCACACAATCAAGGTCACACAATGACGATCACACAATCACCATCACACAATCACGATCACACAATCACGATCACACAATCACGATCACACAATCACGATCACACAATCACGATCACACAATCACGATCACACAATCACAAACACACAGTCGCGATCACACAATCACGTTCACACAATCAACGCCACACAATGACGATCACACAATCACCATCACACAATCTCGACCACACAATCACGATCACACAATCACGATCACACAATCACGTTCACACAATCACAAACACACAGTCCCGATCACTCGATCACGATCACACAATCACGATCACACAATCACGATCACACAATCACGATCACACAATCACAATCACACAATCACAATCACACAGTCAAAATCACACAATCACAATCACACAATCATGGTCACACAATGACGATCACACAATTACCATCACACAATCACGGTCACACAATCACGATCACAGAATCACGATCACTCAATCACAATCACACAGTCGCGATCACACAATCACGTTCACACAATCACAATCACACAATCAAGGTCACACAATGACGATCACACCATCACCATCACACAATCACGACCACACAATCACGATCACACAATCACGATCACACAATCACGATCACACAATCACGATCACACAATCACGATCACACAATCACAGTCACACAATCACAATCACACAGTCACAATCACAATCACGATCACACAAACACGATCACACAATCACGATCACACAATCTCGACCACACAATCACGATCACACAAACACGATCACACAATCACTATCACACAATCACTATCACACAATCACGATGACACAATTACGATCACAAAATCACAATCACGCAGTCACACTATCACAATCACAATCACAATCACAATCAAAATCACAATCACAATCACAATCACAATCACAATCACACAATCACACAGTCACAATCCCACAATCACGATCACACAATCACGATCGCACAGTCACGGTCACACGATCACGATCACACAATCACAATCACACAATCACAATCACACAATCACGATCACACAGTCACCATCACACAATCACCATCACACAATCACGATCACACAATCAAGGTCACACAATGACGATCACACAATCACCATCACACAATCACGATCACACAATCACAATCACACAATCACGATCACACAATCACGATCACACAATCACAATCACACAATCAAGGTCACACAATGACGATCACACCATCACCATCACACAATCACGACCACACAATCACGATCACACAATCACAAACACACAGTCGCGATCACTCGATCACGATCACACAATCACGATCACACAGTCACTATCACACAATCACAATCACACAATCACATTATCACAATCACATTATCACAATCGCAATCACACAATCACAATAACACAATCAGACAATCACACAACCACACAATCACACAATCACGATCACACAATCATGATCACACAATCACGATCACACAATCACGATCACACAATCACGATCACACAATCACGATCACACAATCACCATCACACAATCACAATCACACAATCACAATCACACAATCAAGGTCACACAATGACGATCACACAATCACCATCACACAATCACGATCACACAATCACGATCACACAATCACGATCACACAATCACGATCACACAATCACAAACACACAGTCGCGATCACACAATCACGTTCACACAATCAACGCCACACAATGACGATCACACAATCACCATCACACAATCTCGACCACACAATCACGATCACACAATCACGATCACACAATCACGTTCACACAATCACAAACACACAGTCCCGATCACTCGATCACGATCACACAATCACGATCACACAATCACGATCACACAATCACGATCACACAATCACAATCACACAATCACAATCACACAGTCAAAATCACACAATCACAATCACACAATCATGGTCACACAATGACGATCACACAATTACCATCACACAATCACGGTCACACAATCACGATCACAGAATCACGATCACTCAATCACAATCACACAGTCGCGATCACACAATCACGTTCACACAATCACAATCACACAATCAAGGTCACACAATGACGATCACACCATCACCATCACACAATCACGACCACACAATCACGATCACACAATCACGATCACACAATCACGATCACACAATCACGATCACACAATCACGATCACACAATCACAGTCACACAATCACAATCACACAGTCACAATCACAATCACGATCACACAAACACGATCACACAATCACGATCACACAATCTCGACCACACAATCACGATCACACAAACACGATCACACAATCACTATCACACAATCACTATCACACAATCACGATAACACAATTACGATCACAAAATCACAATCACGCAGTCACACTATCACAATCACAATCACAATCACAATCAAAATCACAATCACAATCACAATCACAATCACACAATCACACAGTCACAATCCCACAATCACGATCACACAATCACGATCGCACAGTCACGGTCACACGATCACGATCACACAATCACAATCACACAATCACAATCACACAATCACGATCACACAGTCACCATCACACAATCACCATCACACAATCACGATCACACAATCAAGGTCACACAATGACGATCACACAATCACCATCACACAATCACGATCACACAATCACAATCACACAATCACGATCACACAATCACGATCACACAATCACAATCACACAATCAAGGTCACACAATGACGATCACACCATCACCATCACACAATCACGACCACACAATCACGATCACACAATCACAAACACACAGTCGCGATCACTCGATCACGATCACACAATCACGATCACACAGTCACGATCACACAATCACAATCACACAATCACAATATCACAATCGCAATCACACAATCACCATCACACAGTCACGATCACACAATCACCATCACACAATCACGATCACACAATCACAATCACACAATCACGATCACACAAACACGATCACACAATCACGATCACACAATCACGATCACACAATCACGGTCACGCAATCACACAATCACACAATCACAATCACACAATCACACAGTCACAATCCCACAATCACGATCACACAATCACGATCACACAATCACAGTCACACAATCACAATCACACAATCACAATCACAATCACGATCACACTGTCACGATCACACGATCACGATCACACGATCACGATCACACAATCACGATCACACAATCACGATCACACAATCACCATCACACAATCACAATCACACAATCACAATCACACAATCAAGGTCACACAATGACGATCACACAATCACCATCACACAATCACGATCACACAATCACGATCACACAATCACGATCACACAATCACGATCACACAATCACGATCACACAATCACAAACACACAGTCGCGATCACACGATCACGATTACACAATCACGATCACACAGTCACGATCACACAATCACAATCACACAATCACGATCACACGATCACGATCACACAATCACAATCACACAATCGTTATCACACAATCACGATCACACAATCACCATCCCACAATCACCATCACACAATCACCATCACACAATCACGATCACACAATCACGATCACACAATCACAATCACACAATCACAATCACACAGTCACAGTCACACAATCACAATCACACAATCACGATCACACAATCACGATCACACAATCACGATCACACAAACACGATCACACGATCACAATCACACAATCACACACACAGTCGCGATCACACGATCACGATCACACGATCACGATCACACGATCGCGATCACACGATCACGATCACACGATCACGATCACACAATCACAATCACACAATCAAGGTCACACAATGACGATCACACCATCACCATCACACAATCACGACCACACAATCACGATCACACAATCACGATCACACAATCACGTTCACACAATCACAAACACACAGTCGCGATCACTCGATCACGATCACACAATCACGATCACACAGTCATGATCACACATTCACAATCACACAATCACGATCACACAATCACCATCACACAATCACGATCACACAATCACGATCACACAATCACGATCACACAATCACGATCACACAATCACAGTCACACAATCACAATCACACAATCACAGCCACAATCACGATCACACAGTCACGATCACACCATCACGATCACACGATCACGATCACACAATCACAATCACACAATCGTTATCACACAATCACGATCACACAATCACCATCCCACAATCACCATCACACAATCACCATCACACAATCACGATCACACAATCACGATCACACAATCACAATCACACAATCACAATCACACAGTCACAATCACACAATCACAATCATACAATCACAGTCACACAATCACAATCACACAATCACAATCACACAATCACGATCACAATCACGATCACACTGTCACGATCACACGATCACGATCACACGATCACGATCACACAAACACTATCACACAATCACGATCACATAATCACGATCACACAATCACGATCACACAATCACGATCACACAATCACGATCACACAATCGCTATCACACCATCACAATCACACATTCACAATCACACAATCACAATCACGATCACACAGTCACGATCACACAATCACAATCTCACAATCACACAATCACAATCACACAGTCACAATCACACAATCACAATCATACAATCACAGTCACACAATCACAATCACACAATCACAATCACAATCACGATCACACTGTCACGATCACACGATCACGATCACACGATCACGATCACACAATCACTATCACACAATCACGATCACACAATCACAGTCACACAATCACAATCACACAATCACAGCCACAATCACGATCACACAGTCACGATCACACAATCACGATCACACAATCACGATCACAATATCACAATCACACAGTCACACAATCACAATCGCCATCACAATCACAATCACAATCACAAACACAATCACAATCACAATCACAATCACAATCACAATCACAATAACAATCACAATCACAATCACAATCACAATCACAATCACAATCACAATCACAATCACAATCACAATCACAATCACAATCACAATCACAATCACAATCACAATCACAATCACAATCACAATCACAATCACAATCACAATCACAATCACAATCACAATCACAATCACAATCACAATCACAATCACAATCACAATCACAATCACAATCGCAATCACAATCACAATCACAATCACAATCACACAATCACAATCACACAATCACAGTCACACAATCACAATCACACAATCACAATAACAAAATCACAATCACACAATCACAATCACACAATCACAATCACGATCACACAGTCACGATCACACAATCACAATCTCACAATCACGATCACACAATCACCATCACACAATGACCATCACACAATCACGATCACACAATCACGATCACACTATCACGATCACACAATCACGATCACACAATCACGATCACACAATCACGATCACACAATCACGATCACACAATCACTATCACACAATCACAATCACACAATCACAATCACACAATCACAATCACACAATCACAATCACACAATCACAATCACACAGTCACACAATCACAATCACAATCAGACAATCACAAACACACAATCACGATCACACAATCACGATCACACAATCACAATCACACAATCACAATCACACAATCACAGTCACACAATCACAGTCACACAATCACAATCACACAATCACAATTACACAAACACGATCACACAATCACGATCACACAATCACGATCACACAATCACGATCACACAATCACACAATCACACAATCACAATCACACAATCACACAGTCACAATCCCACAATCACGATCACACAATCACGATCACACAGTCACGATCGCACAATCACGATCACACAATCACAGTCACACAATCACAATCACACAGTCACAATCACAATCACGATCACACAAACACGATCACACAATCACGATCACACAATCTCGACTACACAATCACGATCACACAAACACGATCACACAATCACTATCACACAATCACTATCACACAATCACGGTCACACAATTACGATCACACAATCACAATCACAATCACAATCACAATCACAATCACAATCACAATCACAATCACAATCACAATCACAATCACAATCACAATCACAATCACACAATCACACAATCACAATCACACAATCACAGTCACACAATCACAATCACACAATCACACAATCACACAGTCACAATCCCACAATCACGATCACACAATCACGATCGCACAGTCACGATCACACGATCACGATCACACAATCACAATCACACAATCACAATCACACAATCACGATCACACAGTCAACATCACACAATCACCATCACACAATCACGATCACACAATCACGATCACACAATCACGATCACACAATCACAGTCACACAATCACAATCACACAATCACAGCCACAATCACGATCACACCGTCACGATCACACCATCACGATCACACGATAACGATCACACAATCACAATCACACAATCGTTATCACACAATCACGATGACACAATCACCATCCCACAATCACCATCACACGATCACCATCACACAATCACGATCACACAATCACGATCACACAATCACAATCACACAATCACAATCACACAGTCACAATCACACAATCACAATCATACAATCACAGTCACACAATCACAATCACACAATCACAATCACAATCACGATCACACTGTCACGATCACAGGATCACGATCACACGATCACGATCACACAATCACTATCACACAATCACGATCACACAATCACGATCACACAATCACGATCACACAATCACGATCACACAATCACGATCACACAATCACAATCACACAATCACAATCACACAATCACAATCACACAATCACAGTCACACAATCACAGTCACACAATCACAATCACACAATCACAATTACACAAACACGATCACACAATCACACAATCACAATCACACAATCACACAGTCACAATCCCACAATCACAGTCACACAATCACAATCACACAATCACACAATCACACAGTCACAATCCCACAATCACGATCACACAATCACGATCGCACAGTCACGATCACACGATCACGATCACACAATCACAATCACACAATCACAATCACACAATCACGATCACACAGTCAACATCACACAATCACCATCACACAATCACGATCACACAATCACGATCACACAATCACGATCACACAATCACAGTTACACAATCACAATCACACAGTCACAATCACAATCACGATCACACAAACACGATCACACAATCACGATCACACAATCTCGACCACACAATCACGATCACACAAACACGATCACACAATCACTATCACACAATCACTATCACACAATCACGATCACACAATTACGATCACATAATCACAATCACGCAGTCACACTACCACAATCACAATCACAATCACAATCACAATCAAAATCACAATCACAATCACAATCACAATCACAATCACAATCACACAATCACACAATCACAATCCCACAATCACAATCACACAATCACAGTCACACAATCACAATCACACAATCACACAGTCACAATCCCACAATCACGATCACACAATCACGATCGCACAGTCACGGTCACACGATCACGATCACACAATCACAATCACACAATCACAATCACACAATCACGATCACACAGTCACCATCACACAATCACCATCACACAATCACGATCACACAATCAAGGTCACACAATGACGATCACACAATAACCATCACACAATCACGATCACACAATCACGATCACACAATCTCGACTACACAATCACGATCACACAAACACGATCACACAATCACTATCACACAATCACTATCACACAATCACGGTCACACAATTACGATCACACAATCACAATCACAATCACAATCACAATCACAATCACAATCACAATCACAATCACAATCACAATCACAATCACAATCACAATCACAATCACACAATCACACAATCACAATCACACAATCACAGTCACACAATCACAATCACACAATCACACAATCACACAGTCACAATCCCACAATCACGATCACACAATCACGATCGCACAGTCACGATCACACGATCACGATCACACAATCACAATCACACAATCACAATCACACAATCACGATCACACAGTCAACATCACACAATCACCATCACACAATCACGATCACACAATCACGATCACACGATCACGATCACACAATCACAGTCACACAATCACAATCACACAATCACAGCCACAATCACGATCACACCGTCACGATCACACCATCACGATCACACGATAACGATCACACAATCACAATCACACAATCGTTATCACACAATCACGATGACACAATCACCATCCCACAATCACCATCACACGATCACCATCACACAATCACGATCACACAATCACGATCACACAATCACAATCACACAATCACAATCACACAGTCACAATCACACAATCACAATCATACAATCACAGTCACACAATCACAATCACACAATCACAATCACAATCACGATCACACTGTCACGATCACAGGATCACGATCACACGATCACGATCACACAATCACTATCACACAATCACGATCACACAATCACGATCACACAATCACGATCACACAATCACGATCACACAATCACGATCACACAATCACAATCACACAATCACAATCACACAATCACAATCACACAATCACAGTCACACAATCACAGTCACACAATCACAATCACACAATCACAATTACACAAACACGATCACACAATCACACAATCACAATCACACAATCACACAGTCACAATCCCACAATCACAGTCACACAATCACAATCACACAATCACACAATCACACAGTCACAATCCCACAATCACGATCACACAATCACGATCGCACAGTCACGATCACACGATCACGATCACACAATCACAATCACACAATCACAATCACACAATCACGATCACACAGTCAACATCACACAATCACCATCACACAATCACGATCACACAATCACGATCACACAATCACGATCACACAATCACAGTTACACAATCACAATCACACAGTCACAATCACAATCACGATCACACAAACACGATCACACAATCACGATCACACAATCTCGACCACACAATCACGATCACACAAACACGATCACACAATCACTATCACACAATCACTATCACACAATCACGATCACACAATTACGATCACATAATCACAATCACGCAGTCACACTACCACAATCACAATCACAATCACAATCACAATCAAAATCACAATCACAATCACAATCACAATCACAATCACAATCACACAATCACACAATCACAATCCCACAATCACAATCACACAATCACAGTCACACAATCACAATCACACAATCACACAGTCACAATCCCACAATCACGATCACACAATCACGATCGCACAGTCACGGTCACACGATCACGATCACACAATCACAATCACACAATCACAATCACACAATCACGATCACACAGTCACCATCACACAATCACCATCACACAATCACGATCACACAATCAAGGTCACACAATGACGATCACACAATAACCATCACACAATCACGATCACACAATCACAATCACACAATCACGATCACACAATCACAATCACACAATCAAGGTCACCCAATGACGATCACACCATCACCCATCACACAATCACGACCACACAATCACGATCACACAATCACAAACACACAGTCGCGATCACTCGATCACGATCACACAATCACGATCACACAGTCACGATCACACAATCACAATCACACAATCACAATATCACAATCGCAATCACACAATCACCATCACACAGTCACGATCACACAATCACCATCACACAATCACGATCACACAATCACAATCACACAATCACGATCACACAAACACGATCACACAATCACGATCACACAATCACGATCACACAATCACGGTCACGCAATCACACAATCACACAATCACAATCACACAATCACACAGTCACAATCCCACAATCACGATCACACAATCACGATCACACAGTCACGATCACACAATCACGATCACACAATCACAGTCACACAATCACAATCACACAGTCACAATCACAATCACGATCACACAAACACGATCACACAATCACGATCACACAATCTCGACCACACAATCACGATCACACAAACACGATCACACAATCACTATCACACAATCACTATCACACAATCACGTTCACACAATCACGATCACACAATCACAATCACACAATCACAATCACACAATCACAATCACACAATCAAAATCACACAATCACAATCACACAATCAAGGTCACACAATGACGATCACACAATCACCATCACACAATCACGATCACACAATCACGATCACACAATCACGATCACACAATCACCATCACACAATCACAATCACACAATCACAATCACACAATCACAATCACGATCTCGATCACACAATCACAATCACACAATCACACAATCACAATCCCACAATCACAATCACACAATCACAGTCACACAATCACAATCACACAATCACAATCACACAATCACAATCGCACAATCACAGTCACACAATCACAGTCACACAAACACAATCACACAATCACAATTACACAAACACGATCACACAATCACGATCACACAATCACCATCACACAATCACCATCACACAATCACGATCACACAATCACGATCACGCAGTCACGATCACACAATCACGATCACACAATCACAATCACACAATCACGATCACACAAACACGATCACACAATCACAATCACACAATCACAATCACACAATCACAATCACACAATCACAATCACACAATCACAATCACACAATCACAATCACACAATCACAATCACACAATCACACAATCACAATCCCACAATCACAATCACACAATCACAGTCACACAATCACAATCACACAATCACAATCACACAATCACAATCACACTATCACAGTCACACAATCACAATCACACAATCACGATCACTCAATCACCATCACACAATCACGATCACACAATCACGATCACACAACCACGATCACACTATCACGATCACACAATCACAGTCACACAATCACAATCACACAATCACAATCACAATCACGATCACACAGTCACGATCACACAATCACGATCACACGATCACGATCACACAATCACAATCACACGATCGTTATCACACAATCACGATCACACAATCACCATCACACAATCAAGGCCACACAATGACGATCACACAATCGCCATCACACAATCACAATCACACAATCACAATCACACAATCACGATCACACAATCACGATCACACAATCACGATCACACAATCACGATCACACAATCACGATCACACAATCACCATCACACAATCACAATCACACAATCAAGGTCACACAATCACGATCACTCAATCACAATCACACAATCACAAACACACAGTCGCGATCACACGATCACGATCACACGATCACGATCACACAATCACAATCACACAATCAACGCCACACAATGACGATCACATAATCACCATCACACAATCTCGACCACACAATCACGATCACACAATCACGATCACACAATCACGTTCACACAATCAACGCCACACAATGACGATCACACAATCACCATCACACAATCTCGACCACACAATCACGATCACACAATCACGATCACACAATCACGTTCACACAATCAGAAACACACAGTCCCGATCACTCGATCACGATCACACAATCACGATCACACAATCACGATCACACAATCACAATCACACAATCACAATCACACAGTCAAAATCACACAATCACAATCACACAATCAAGGTCACACAATGACGATCACACAATCACCATCACACAATCACGGTCACACAATCACGATCACACAATCACGATCACTCAATCACAATCACAATCACACAATCACAAACACACAGTCGCGATCACACGATCACGATCACACAAAAACAATGACACAATCACAATCACACAATCACGAGCACACAATCACGATCACACAATCACCATCACACAATCACGATCACACAATCACGATCACACAATCACGATCACACTATCACGATCACACAATCACGATCACACAATCACGATCACACAATCACGATCACACAATCACGATCACACAATCACGATCACACAATCACGTTCACACAATCAGAAACACACAGTCCCGATCACTCGATCACGATCACACAATCACAGTCACACAATCACAATCACACAATCACAATCACAATCACGATCACACAGTCACGATCACACAATCACGATGACACAATCACGATCACACAATCACAATCACACAATCACAATCACACAATCAAAATCACACAATCACAATCACACAATCAAGGTCACACAATGACGATCACACAATCACCATCACACAATCACGATCACACAATCACAATCACACAATCACGATCACACAATCACGATCACTCAATCACAATCACACAATCACAAACACACAGTCGCGATCACACGATCACGATCACACGATCACGATCACACGATCACGATCACACGATCACGATCAGACAATCACAATCACACAATCAACGCCACACAATGACGATCACACAATCACCATCACACAATCTCGACCACACAATCACAATCACACAATCACGATCACACAATCACGTTCACACAATCAACGCCACACAATGACGATCACACAATCACCATCACACAATCTCGACCACACAATCACGATCACACAATCACGATCACACAATCACGTTCACACAATCACAAACACACAGTCCCGATCACTCGATCACGATCACACAATCACGATCACACAATCACGATCACACAATCACGATCACACAATCACAATCACACAATCACGATCACACAATCACCATCACACAATCACAATCACACAATCAAGGTCACAGAATGACGATCACACAATCACCATCACACAATCACGACCACACAATCACGATCACACAATCACGCTCACACAATCACGATCACACAATCACGTTCACACAATCACAAACACACAGTCACGATCACACGATCACGATCACACAATCACGATCACACAGTCACGATCACACAATCACAATCACACAATCACGATCACTCAATCACCATCACACAATCACGATCACACAATCACGATCACACAATCACGATCACACCATCACGATCACACAATCACAGTCACACAATCACAATCACACAATCACAATCACAATCACGATCACACAGTCACGATCACACAATCACGATCACACGATCACGATCACACAATCACGATCACACAATCACGATCACACAATCACGATCACACAATCACGATCACACAATCACGATCACACAATCACGATCACACAAACACGATCACACGATCACAATCACACAATCACACACACAGTCGCGATCACACGATCACGATCACACGATCACGATCACACGATCGCGATCACACGATCACGATCACACGATCACGATCACACAATCACAATCACACAATCAAGGTCACACAATGACGATCACACCATCACCATCACACAATCACGACCACACAATCACGATCACACAATCACGATCACACAATCACGTTCACACAATCACAAACACACAGTCGCGATCACTCGATCACGATCACACAATCACGATCACACAGTCATGATCACACATTCACAATCACACAATCACGATCACACAATCACCATCACACAATCACGATCACACAATCACGATCACACAATCACGATCACACAATCACGATCACACAATCACAGTCACACAATCACAATCACACAATCACAGCCACAATCACGATCACACAGTCACGATCACACCATCACGATCACACGATCACGATCACACAATCACAATCACACAATCGTTATCACACAATCACGATCACACAATCACCATCCCACAATCACCATCACACAATCACCATCACACAATCACGATCACACAATCACGATCACACAATCACAATCACACAATCACAATCACACAGTCACAATCACACAATCACAATCATACAATCACAGTCACACAATCACAATCACACAATCACAATCACACAATCACGATCACAATCACGATCACACTGTCACGATCACACGATCACGATCACACGATCACGATCACACAAACACTATCACACAATCACGATCACATAATCACGATCACACAATCACGATCACACAATCACGATCACACAATCACGATCACACAATCGCTATCACACCATCACAATCACACATTCACAATCACACAATCACAATCACGATCACACAGTCACGATCACACAATCACAATCTCACAATCACACAATCACAATCACACAGTCACAATCACACAATCACAATCATACAATCACAGTCACACAATCACAATCACACAATCACAATCACAATCACGATCACACTGTCACGATCACACGATCACGATCACACGATCACGATCACACAATCACTATCACACAATCACGATCACACAATCACAGTCACACAATCACAATCACACAATCACAGCCACAATCACGATCACACAGTCACGATCACACAATCACGATCACACAATCACGATCACAATATCACAATCACACAGTCACACAATCACAATCGCCATCACAATCACAATCACAATCACAAACACAATCACAATCACAATCACAATCACAATCACAATCACAATAACAATCACAATCACAATCACAATCACAATCACAATCACAATCACAATCACAATCACAATCACAATCACAATCACAATCACAATCACAATCACAATCACAATCACAATCACAATCACAATCACAATCACAATCACAATCACAATCACAATCACAATCACAATCACAATCACAATCACAATCACAATCACAATCGCAATCACAATCACAATCACAATCACAATCACACAATCACAATCACACAATCACAGTCACACAATCACAATCACACAATCACAATCACACAATCACAATCACACAATCACAATCACGATCACACAGTCACGATCACACAATCACAATCTCACAATCACGATCACACAATCACCATCACACAATGACCATCACACAATCACGATCACACAATCACGATCACACTATCACGATCACACAATCACGATCACACAATCACGATCACACAATCACGATCACACAATCACGATCACACAATCACTATCACACAATCACAATCACACAATCACAATCACACAATCACAATCACACAATCACAATCACACAATCACAATCACACAGTCACACAATCACAATCACAATCAGACAATCACAAACACACAATCACGATCACACAATCACGATCACACAATCACAATCACACAATCACAATCACACAATCACAGTCACACAATCACAGTCACACAATCACAATCACACAATCACAATTACACAAACACGATCACACAATCACGATCACACAATCACGATCACACAATCACGATCACACAATCACACAATCACACAATCACAATCACACAATCACACAGTCACAATCCCACAATCACGATCACACAATCACGATCACACAGTCACGATCGCACAATCACGATCACACAATCACAGTCACACAATCACAATCACACAGTCACAATCACAATCACGATCACACAAACACGATCACACAATCACGATCACACAATCTCGACTACACAATCACGATCACACAAACACGATCACACAATCACTATCACACAATCACTATCACACAATCACGGTCACACAATTACGATCACACAATCACAATCACAATCACAATCACAATCACAATCACAATCACAATCACAATCACAATCACAATCACAATCACAATCACAATCACACAATCACACAATCACAATCACACAATCACAGTCACACAATCACAATCACACAATCACACAATCACACAGTCACAATCCCACAATCACGATCACACAATCACGATCGCACAGTCACGATCACACGATCACGATCACACAATCACAATCACACAATCACAATCACACAATCACGATCACACAGTCAACATCACACAATCACCATCACACAATCACGATCACACAATCACGATCACACAATCACGATCACACAATCACAGTCACACAATCACAATCACACAATCACAGCCACAATCACGATCACACCGTCACGATCACACCATCACGATCACACGATAACGATCACACAATCACAATCACACAATCGTTATCACACAATCACGATGACACAATCACCATCCCACAATCACCATCACACGATCACCATCACACAATCACGATCACACAATCACGATCACACAATCACAATCACACAATCACAATCACACAGTCACAATCACACAAACACAATCATACAATCACAGTCACACAATCACAATCACACAATCACAATCACAATCACGATCACACTGTCACGATCACAGGATCACGATCACACGATCACGATCACACAATCACTATCACACAATCACGATCACACAATCACGATCACACAATCACGATCACACAATCACGATCACACAATCACGATCACACAATCACAATCACACAATCACAATCACACAATCACAATCACACAATCACAGTCACACAATCACAGTCACACAATCACAATCACACAATCACAATTACACAAACACGATCACACAATCACACAATCACAATCACACAATCACACAGTCACAATCCCACAATCACAGTCACACAATCACAATCACACAATCACACAATCACACAGTCACAATCCCACAATCACGATCACACAATCACGATCGCACAGTCACGATCACACGATCACGATCACACAATCACAATCACACAATCACAATCACACAATCACGATCACACAGTCAACATCACACAATCACCATCACACAATCACGATCACACAATCACGATCACACAATCACGATCACACAATCACAGTTACACAATCACAATCACACAGTCACAATCACAATCACGATCACACAAACACGATCACACAATCACGATCACACAATCTCGACCACACAATCACGATCACACAAACACGATCACACAATCACTATCACACAATCACTATCACACAATCACGATCACACAATTACGATCACATAATCACAATCACGCAGTCACACTACCACAATCACAATCACAATCACAATCACAATCAAAATCACAATCACAATCACAATCACAATCACAATCACAATCACACAATCACACAATCACAATCCCACAATCACAATCACACAATCACAGTCACACAATCACAATCACACAATCACACAGTCACAATCCCACAATCACGATCACACAATCACGATCGCACAGTCACGGTCACACGATCACGATCACACAATCACAATCACACAATCACAATCACACAATCACGATCACACAGTCACCATCACACAATCACCATCACACAATCACGATCACACAATCAAGGTCACACAATGACGATCACACAATAACCATCACACAATCACGATCACACAATCACAATCACACAATCACGATCACACAATCACGATCACACAATCACAATCACACAATCAAGGTCACCCAATGACGATCACACCATCACCATCACACAATCACGACCACACAATCACGATCACACAATCACAAACACACAGTCGCGATCACTCGATCACGATCACACAATCACGATCACACAGTCACGATCACACAATCACAATCACACAATCACAATATCACAATCGCAATCACACAATCACCATCACACAGTCACGATCACACAATCACCATCACACAATCACGATCACACAATCACAATCACACAATCACGATCACACAAACACGATCACACAATCACGATCACACAATCACGATCACACAATCACGGTCACGCAATCACACAATCACACAATCACAATCACACAATCACACAGTCACAATCCCACAATCACGATCACACAATCACGATCACACAGTCACGATCACACAATCACGATCACACAATCACAGTCACACAATCACAATCACACAGTCACAATCACAATCACGATCACACAAACACGATCACACAATCACGATCACACAATCTCGACCACACAATCACGATCACACAAACACGATCACACAATCACTATCACACAATCACTATCACACAATCACGTTCACACAATCACGATCACACAATCACAATCACACAATCACAATCACACAATCACAATCACACAATCAAAATCACACAATCACAATCACACAATCAAGGTCACACAATGACGATCACACAATCACCATCACACAATCACGATCACACAATCACGATCACACAATCACGATCACACAATCACCATCACACAATCACAATCACACAATCACAATCACACAATCACAATCACGATCTCGATCACACAATCACAATCACACAATCACACAATCACAATCCCACAATCACAATCACACAATCACAGTCACACAATCACAATCACACAATCACAATCACACAATCACAATCGCACAATCACAGTCACACAATCACAGTCACACAAACACAATCACACAATCACAATTACACAAACACGATCACACAATCACGATCACACAATCACCATCACACAATCACCATCACACAATCACGATCACACAATCACGATCACGCAGTCACGATCACACAATCACGATCACACAATCACAATCACACAATCACGATCACACAAACACGATCACACAATCACAATCACACAATCACAATCACACAATCACAATCACACAATCACAATCACACAATCACAATCACACAATCACAATCACACAATCACAATCACACAATCACACAATCACAATCCCACAATCACAATCACACAATCACAGTCACACAATCACAATCACACAATCACAATCACACAATCACAATCACACAATCACAGTCACACAATCACAATCACACAATCACGATCACTCAATCACCATCACACAATCACGATCACACAATCACGATCACACAACCACGATCACACTATCACGATCACACAATCACAGTCACACAATCACAATCACACAATCACAATCACAATCACGATCACACAGTCACGATCACACAATCACGATCACACGATCACGATCACACAATCACAATCACACGATCGTTATCACACAATCACGATCACACAATCACCATCACACAATCAAGGCCACACAATGACGATCACACAATCGCCATCACACAATCACAATCACACAATCACAATCACACAATCACGATCACACAATCACGATCACACAATCACGATCACACAATCACGATCACACAATCACGATCACACAATCACCATCACACAATCACAATCACACAATCAAGGTCACACAATCACGATCACTCAATCACAATCACACAATCACAAACACACAGTCGCGATCACACGATCACGATCACACGATCACGATCACACAATCACAATCACACAATCAACGCCACACAATGACGATCACATAATCACCATCACACAATCTCGACCACACAATCACGATCACACAATCACGATCACACAATCACGTTCACACAATCAACGCCACACAATGACGATCACACAATCACCATCACACAATCTCGACCACACAATCACGATCACACAATCACGATCACACAATCACGTTCACACAATCAGAAACACACAGTCCCGATCACTCGATCACGATCACACAATCACGATCACACAATCACGATCACACAATCACAATCACACAATCACAATCACACAGTCAAAATCACACAATCACAATCACACAATCAAGGTCACACAATGACGATCACACAATCACCATCACACAATCACGGTCACACAATCACGATCACACAATCACGATCACTCAATCACAATCACAATCACACAATCACAAACACACAGTCGCGATCACACGATCACGATCACATAAAAACAATGACACAATCACAATCACACAATCACGAGCACACAATCACGATCACACAATCACCATCACACAATCACGATCACACAATCACGATCACACAATCACGATCACACTATCACGATCACACAATCACGATCACACAATCACGATCACACAATCACGATCACACAATCACGATCACACAATCACGTTCACACAATCAGAAACACACAGTCCCGATCACTCGATCACGATCACACAATCACAGTCACACAATCACAATCACACAATCACAATCACAATCACGATCACACAGTCACGATCACACAATCACGATGACACAATCACGATCACACAATCACAATCACACAATCACAATCACACAATCAAAATCACACAATCACAATCACACAATCAAGGTCACACAATGACGATCACACAATCACCATCACACAATCACGATCACACAATCACAATCACACAATCACGATCACACAATCACGATCACTCAATCACAATCACACAATCACAAACACACAGTCGCGATCACACGATCACGATCACACGATCACGATCACACGATCACGATCAGACAATCACAATCACACAATCAACGCCACACAATGACGATCACACAATCACCATCACACAATCTCGACCACACAATCACAATCACACAATCACGATCACACAATCACGTTCACACAATCAACGCCACACAATGACGATCACACAATCACCATCACACAATCTCGACCACACAATCACGATCACACAATCACGATCACACAATCACGTTCACACAATCACAAACACACAGTCCCGATCACTCGATCACGATCACACAATCACGATCACACAATCACGATCACACAATCACGATCACACAATCACAATCACACAATCACGATCACACAATCACCATCACACAATCACAATCACACAATCAAGGTCACAGAATGACGATCACACAATCACCATCACACAATCACGACCACACAATCACGATCACACAATCACGCTCACACAATCACGATCACACAATCACGTTCACACAATCACAAACACACAGTCACGATCACACGATCACGATCACACAATCACGATCACACAGTCACGATCACACAATCACAATCACACAATCACGATCACTCAATCACCATCACACAATCACGATCACACAATCACGATCACACAATCACGATCACACCATCACGATCACACAATCACAGTCACACAATCACAATCACACAATCACAATCACAATCACGATCACACAGTCACGATCACACAATCACGATCACACGATCACGATCACACAATCACGATCACACAATCACGATCACACAATCACGATCACACAATCACGATCACACAATCACGATCACACAATCACGATCACACAATCACGATCACACAATCACGATCACACAATCACGATCACACAATCACAATCACACAATCACAATCACGATCTCGATCACACAATCACAATCACACAATCACACAATCACAATCCCACAATCACAATCACACAATCACAGTCACACAATAACAATCACACAATCACAATCACACAATCACAATCACACAATCACAGTCACACAATCACAGTCACACAATCACAATCGCACAATCACAATCGCACAATCACAGTCACACAATCACAATCGCACAATCACAATCGCACAATCACAGTCACACAATCACAGTCACACAAACACAATCACACAATCACAATTACACAAACACGATCACACAATCACGATCACACAATCACCATCACACAATCACCATCACACAATCACGATCACACAATCACGATCACACAGTCACGATCACACAATCACCATCACACAATCACGATCACACAATCACAATCACACAATCACGATCACACAAACACGATCACACAATCATAATCACACAATCACAATCACACAATCACAATCACACAATCACAATCACACAATCACAATCACACAATCACAATCACACAATCACAATCACACAATCACACAATCACAATCCCACAATCACAATCACACAATCACAGTCACACAATCACAATCACACAATCACAATCACACAATCACAATCACACAATCACAGTCACACAATCACAATCACACAATCACGATCACTCAATCACCACCACACAATCACGATCACACAATCACGATCACACAACCACGATCACACTATCACGATCACACAATCACAGTCACACAATCACAATCACACAATCACAATCACAATCACGATCACACAGTCACGATCACACAATCACGATCACACGATCACGATCACACAATCACAATCACACGATCGTTATCACACAATCACGATCACACAATCACCATCACACAATCAAGGCCACACAATGACGATCACACAATCGCCATCACACAATCACAATCACACAATCACAATCACACAATCACGATCACACAATCACGATCACACAATCACGATCACACAATCACGATCACACAATCACGATCACACAATCACCATCACACAATCACAATCACACAATCAAGGTCACACAATCACGATCACTCAATCACAATCACACAATCACAAACACACAGTCGCGATCACACGATCACGATCACACGATCACGATCACACAATCACAATCACACAATCAACGCCACACAATGACGATCACACAATCACCATCACACAATCTCGACCACACAATCACGATCACACAATCACGATCACACAATCACGTTCACACGATCAGAAACACACAGTCCCGATCACTCGATCACGACCACACAATCACGATCACACAATCACGATCACACAATCACGTTCACACAATCAACGACAGACAATGACGATCACACAATCACCATCACACAATCTCGACCACACAATCACGATCACACAATCACGATCACACAATCACGTTCACACAATCAGAAACACACAGTCCCGATCACTCGATCACGATCACACAATCACGATCACACAATCACGATCACACAATCACAATCACACAATCACAATCACACAGTCAAAATCACACAATCACAATCACACAATCAAGGTCACACAATGACGATCACACAATCACCATCACACAATCACGGTCACACAATCACGATCACACAATCACGATCACTCAATCACAATCACAATCACACAATCACAAACACACAGTCGCGATCACACGATCACGATCACACAAAAACAATGACACAATCACAATCACACAATCACGAGCACACAATCACGATCACACAATCACCATCACACAATCACGATCACACAATCACGATCACACAATCACGATCACACTATCACGATCACACAATCACAGTCACACAATCACAATCACACAATCACAATCACAATCACGATCACACAGTCACGATCACACAATCACGATGACACAATCACGATCACACAATCACAATCACACAATCACAATCACACAATCAAAATCACACAATCACAATCACACAATCAAGGTCACACAATGACGATCACACAATCACCATCACACAATCACGATCACACAATCACAATCACACAATCACGATCACACAATCACGATCACACAATCACGATCACACAATCACGATCACACAATCACACAATCACACAATCACAATCACACAATCACACAGTCACAATCCCACAATCACGATCACACAATCACGATCACACAGTCACGATCGCACAATCACGATCACACAATCACAGTCACACAATCACAATCACACAGTCACAATCACAATCACGATCACACAATCACGATCACACAAACACGATCACACGATCACAATCACACAATCACACACACAGTCGCGATCACACGATCACGATCACACGATCACGATCACACGATCGCGATCACACGATCACGATCACACGATCACGATCACACAATCACAATCACACAATCAAGGTCACACAATGACGATCACACCATCACCATCACACAATCACGACCACACAATCACGATCACACAATCACGATCACACAATCACGTTCACACAATCACAAACACACAGTCGCGATCACTCGATCACGATCACACAATCACGATCACACAGTCATGATCACACATTCACAATCACACAATCACGATCACACAATCACCATCACACAATCACGATCACACAATCACGATCACACAATCACGATCACACAATCACGATCACACAATCACAGTCACACAATCACAATCACACAATCACAGCCACAATCACGATCACACAGTCACGATCACACCATCACGATCACACGATCACGATCACACAATCACAATCACACAATCGTTATCACACAATCACGATCACACAATCACCATCCCACAATCACCATCACACAATCACCATCACACAATCACGATCACACAATCACGATCACACAATCACAATCACACAATCACAATCACACAGTCACAATCACACAATCACAATCATACAATCACAGTCACACAATCACAATCACACAATCACAATCACACAATCACGATCACAATCACGATCACACTGTCACGATCACACGATCACGATCACACGATCACGATCACACAAACACTATCACACAATCACGATCACATAATCACGATCACACAATCACGATCACACAATCACGATCACACAATCACGATCACACAATCGCTATCACACCATCACAATCACACATTCACAATCACACAATCACAATCACGATCACACAGTCACGATCACACAATCACAATCTCACAATCACACAATCACAATCACACAGTCACAATCACACAATCACAATCATACAATCACAGTCACACAATCACAATCACACAATCACAATCACAATCACGATCACACTGTCACGATCACACGATCACGATCACACGATCACGATCACACAATCACTATCACACAATCACGATCACACAATCACAGTCACACAATCACAATCACACAATCACAGCCACAATCACGATCACACAGTCACGATCACACAATCACGATCACACAATCACGATCACAATATCACAATCACACAGTCACACAATCACAATCGCCATCACAATCACAATCACAATCACAAACACAATCACAATCACAATCACAATCACAATCACAATCACAATAACAATCACAATCACAATCACAATCACAATCACAATCACAATCACAATCACAATCACAATCACAATCACAATCACAATCACAATCACAATCACAATCACAATCACAATCACAATCACAATCACAATCACAATCACAATCACAATCACAATCACAATCACAATCACAATCACAATCACAATCACAATCGCAATCACAATCACAATCACAATCACACAATCACAATCACACAATCACAGTCACACAATCACAATCACACAATCACAATAACAAAATCACAATCACACAATCACAATCACACAATCACAATCACGATCACACAGTCACGATCACACAATCACAATCTCACAATCACGATCACACAATCACCATCACACAATGACCATCACACAATCACGATCACACAATCACGATCACACTATCACGATCACACAATCACGATCACACAATCACGATCACACAATCACGATCACACAATCACGATCACACAATCACTATCACACAATCACAATCACACAATCACAATCACACAATCACAATCACACAATCACAATCACACAATCACAATCACACAGTCACACAATCACAATCACAATCAGACAATCACAAGCACACAATCACGATCACACAATCACGATCACACAATCACAATCACACAATCACAATCACACAATCACAGTCACACAATCACAGTCACACAATCACAATCACACAATCACAATTACACAAACACGATCACACAATCACGATCACACAATCACGATCACACAATCACGATCACACAATCACACAATCACACAATCACAATCACACAATCACACAGTCACAATCCCACAATCACGATCACACAATCACGATCACACAGTCACGATCGCACAATCACGATCACACAATCACAGTCACACAATCACAATCACACAGTCACAATCACAATCACGATCACACAAACACGATCACACAATCACGATCACACAATCTCGACTACACAATCACGATCACACAAACACGATCACACAATCACTATCACACAATCACTATCACACAATCACGGTCACACAATTACGATCACACAATCACAATCACAATCACAATCACAATCACAATCACAATCACAATCACAATCACAATCACAATCACAATCACAATCACAATCACAATCACAATCACAATCACACAATCACACAATCACAATCACACAATCACAGTCACACAATCACAATCACACAATCACACAATCACACAGTCACAATCCCACAATCACGATCACACAATCACGATCGCACAGTCACGATCACACGATCACGATCACACAATCACAATCACACAATCACAATCACACAATCACGATCACACAGTCAACATCACACAATCACCATCACACAATCACGATCACACAATCACGATCACACAATCACGATCACACAATCACAGTCACACAATCACAATCACACAATCACAGCCACAATCACGATCACACCGTCACGATCACACCATCACGATCACACGATAACGATCACACAATCACAATCACACAATCGTTATCACACAATCACGATGACACAATCACCATCCCACAATCACCATCACACGATCACCATCACACAATCACGATCACACAATCACGATCACACAATCACAATCACACAATCACAATCACACAGTCACAATCACACAATCACAATCATACAATCACAGTCACACAATCACAATCACACAATCACAATCACAATCACGATCACACTGTCACGATCACAGGATCACGATCACACGATCACGATCACACAATCACTATCACACAATCACGATCACACAATCACGATCACACAATCACGATCACACAATCACGATCACACAATCACGATCACACAATCACAATCACACAATCACAATCACACAATCACAATCACACAATCACAGTCACACAATCACAGTCACACAATCACAATCACACAATCACAATTACACAAACACGATCACACAATCACACAATCACAATCACACAATCACACAGTCACAATCCCACAATCACAGTCACACAATCACAATCACACAATCACACAATCACACAGTCACAATCCCACAATCACGATCACACAATCACGATCGCACAGTCACGATCACACGATCACGATCACACAATCACAATCACACAATCACAATCACACAATCACGATCACACAGTCAACATCACACAATCACCATCACACAATCACGATCACACAATCACGATCACACAATCACGATCACACAATCACAGTTACACAATCACAATCACACAGTCACAATCACAATCACGATCACACAAACACGATCACACAATCACGATCACACAATCTCGACCACACAATCACGATCACACAAACACGATCACACAATCACTATCACACAATCACTATCACACAATCACGATCACACAATTACGATCACATAATCACAATCACGCAGTCACACTACCACAATCACAATCACAATCACAATCACAATCAAAATCACAATCACAATCACAATCACAATCACAATCACAATCACACAATCACACAATCACAATCCCACAATCACAATCACACAATCACAGTCACACAATCACAATCACACAATCACACAGTCACAATCCCACAATCACGATCACACAATCACGATCGCACAGTCACGGTCACACGATCACGATCACACAATCACAATCACACAATCACAATCACACAATCACGATCACACAGTCACCATCACACAATCACCATCACACAATCACGATCACACAATCAAGGTCACACAATGACGATCACACAATAACCATCACACAATCACGATCACACAATCACAATCACACAATCACGATCACACAATCACGATCACACAATCACAATCACACAATCAAGGTCACCCAATGACGATCACACCATCACCATCACACAATCACGACCACACAATCACGATCACACAATCACAAACACACAGTCGCGATCACTCGATCACGATCACACAATCACGATCACACAGTCACGATCACACAATCACAATCACACAATCACAATATCACAATCGCAATCACACAATCACCATCACACAGTCACGATCACACAATCACCATCACACAATCACGATCACACAATCACAATCACACAATCACGATCACACAAACACGATCACACAATCACGATCACACAATCACGATCACACAATCACGGTCACGCAATCACACAATCACACAATCACAATCACACAATCACACAGTCACAATCCCACAATCACGATCACACAATCACGATCACACAGTCACGATCACACAATCACGATCACACAATCACAGTCACACAATCACAATCACACAGTCACAATCACAATCACGATCACACAAACACGATCACACAATCACGATCACACAATCTCGACCACACAATCACGATCACACAAACACGATCACACAATCACTATCACACAATCACTATCACACAATCACGTTCACACAATCACGATCACACAATCACAATCACACAATCACAATCACACAATCACAATCACACAATCAAAATCACACAATCACAATCACACAATCAAGGTCACACAATGACGATCACACAATCACCATCACACAATCACGATCACACAATCACGATCACACAATCACGATCACACAATCACGATCACACAATCACCATCACACAATCACAATCACACAATCACAATCACACAATCACAATCACGATCTCGATCACACAATCACAATCACACAATCACACAATCACAATCCCACAATCACAATCACACAATCACAGTCACACAATCACAATCACACAATCACAATCACACAATCACAATCGCACAATCACAGTCACACAATCACAGTCACACAAACACAATCACACAATCACAATTACACAAACACCATCACACAATCACGATCACACAATCACCATCACACAATCACCATCACACAATCACGATCACACAATCACGATCACGCAGTCACGATCACACAATCACGATCACACAATCACAATCACACAATCACGATCACACAAACACGATCACACAATCACAATCACACAATCACAATCACACAATCACAATCACACAATCACAATCACACAATCACAATCACACAATCACAATCACACAATCACACAATCACAATCCCACAATCACAATCACACAATCACAGTCACACAATCACAATCACACAATCACAATCACACAATCACAATCACACAATCACAGTCACACAATCACAATCACACAATCACGATCACTCAATCACCATCACACAATCACGATCACACAATCACGATCACACAACCACGATCACACTATCACGATCACACAATCACAGTCACACAATCACAATCACACAATCACAATCACAATCACGATCACACAGTCACGATCACACAATCACGATCACACGATCACGATCACACAATCACAATCACACGATCGTTATCACACAATCACGATCACACAATCACCATCACACAATCAAGGCCACACAATGACGATCACACAATCGCCATCACACAATCACAATCACACAATCACAATCACACAATCACGATCACACAATCACGATCACACAATCACGATCACACAATCACGATCACACAATCACGATCACACAATCACCATCACACAATCACAATCACACAATCAAGGTCACACAATCACGATCACTCAATCACAATCACACAATCACAAACACACAGTCGCGATCACACGATCACGATCACACGATCACGATCACACAATCACAATCACACAATCAACGCCACACAATGACGATCACATAATCACCATCACACAATCTCGACCACACAATCACGATCACACAATCACGATCACACAATCACGTTCACACAATCAACGCCACACAATGACGATCACACAATCACCATCACACAATCTCGACCACACAATCACGATCACACAATCACGATCACACAATCACGTTCACACAATCAGAAACACACAGTCCCGATCACTCGATCACGATCACACAATCACGATCACACAATCACGATCACACAATCACAATCACACAATCACAATCACACAGTCAAAATCACACAATCACAATCACACAATCAAGGTCACACAATGACGATCACACAATCACCATCACACAATCACGGTCACACAATCACGATCACACAATCACGATCACTCAATCACAATCACAATCACACAATCACAAACACACAGTCGCGATCACACGATCACGATCACACAAAAACAATGACACAATCACAATCACACAATCACGAGCACACAATCACGATCACACAATCACCATCACACAATCACGATCACACAATCACGATCACACAATCACGATCACACTATCACGATCACACAATCACGATCACACAATCACGATCACACAATCACGATCACACAATCACGATCACACAATCACGTTCACACAATCAGAAACACACAGTCCCGATCACTCGATCACGATCACACAATCACAGTCACACAATCACAATCACACAATCACAATCACAATCACGATCACACAGTCACGATCACACAATCACGATGACACAATCACGATCACACAATCACAATCACACAATCACAATCACACAATCAAAATCACACAATCACAATCACACGATCAAGGTCACACAATGACGATCACACAATCACCATCACACAATCACGATCACACAATCACAATCACACAATCACGATCACACAATCACGATCACTCAATCACAATCACACAATCACAAACACACAGTCGCGATCACACGATCACGATCACACGATCACGATCACACGATCACGATCACACGATCACGATCAGACAATCACAATCACACAATCAACGCCACACAATGACGATCACACAATCACCATCACACAATCTCGACCACACAATCACAATCACACAATCACGATCACACAATCACGTTCACACAATCAACGCCACACAATGACGATCACACAATCACCATCACACAATCTCGACCACACAATCACGATCACACAATCACGATCACACAATCACGTTCACACAATCACAAACACACAGTCCCGATCACTCGATCACGATCACACAATCACGATCACACAATCACGATCACACAATCACGATCACACAATCACTATCACACAATCACGATCACACAATCACCATCACACAATCACAATCACACAATCAAGGTCACAGAATGACGATCACACAATCACCATCACACAATCACGACCACACAATCACGATCACACAATCACGCTCACACAATCACGATCACACAATCACGTTCACACAATCACAAACACACAGTCACGATCACACGATCACGATCACACAATCACGATCACACAGTCACGATCACACAATCACAATCACACAATCACGATCACTCAATCACCATCTCACAATCACGATCACACAATCACGATCACACAATCACGATCACACCATCACGATCACACAATCACAGTCACACAATCACAATCACACAATCACAATCACAATCACGATCACACAGTCACGATCACACAATCACGATCACACGATCACGATCACACAATCACGATCACACAATCACGATCACACAATCACGATCACACAATCGCGATCACACAATCACGATCACACAATCACGATCACACAATCACGATCACACAATCACGATCACACAATCACGATCACACAATCACAATCACACAATCACAATCACGATCTCGATCACACAATCACAATCACACAATCACACAATCACAATCCCACAATCACAATCACACAATCACAGTCACACAATAACAATCACACAATCACAATCACACAATCACAATCACACAATCACAGTCACACAATCACAGTCACACAATCACAATCGCACAATCACAATCGCACAATCACAGTCACACAATCACAGTCACACAAACACAATCACACAATCACAATTACACAAACACGATCACACAATCACGATCACACAATCACCATCACACAATCACCATCACACAATCACGATCACACAATCACGATCACACAGTCACGATCACACAATCACCATCACACAATCACGATCACACAATCACAATCACACAATCACGATCACACAAACACGATCACACAATCATAATCACACAATCACAATCACACAATCACAATCACACAATCACAATCACACAATCACAATCACACAATCACAATCACACAATCACACAATCACAATCCCACAATCACAATCACACAATCACAGTCACACAATCACAATCACACAATCACAATCACACAATCACAATCACACAATCACAGTCACACAATCACAATCACACAATCACGATCACTCAATCACCACCACACAATCACGATCACACAATCACGATCACACAACCACGATCACACTATCACGATCACACAATCACAGTCACACAATCACAATCACACAATCACAATCACAATCACGATCACACAGTCACGATCACACAATCACGATCACACGATCACGATCACACAATCACAATCACACGATCGTTATCACACAATCACGATCACACAATCACCATCACACAATCAAGGCCACACAATGACGATCACACAATCGCCATCACACAATCACAATCACACAATCACAATCACACAATCACGATCACACAATCACGATCACACAATCACGATCACACAATCACGATCACACAATCACGATCACACAATCACCATCACACAATCACAATCACACAATCAAGGTCACACAATCACGATCACTCAATCACAATCACACAATCACAAACACACAGTCGCGATCACACGATCACGATCACACGATCACGATCACACAATCACAATCACACAATCAACGCCACACAATGACGATCACACAATCACCATCACACAATCTCGACCACACAATCACGATCACACAATCACGATCACACAATCACGTTCACACGATCAGAAACACACAGTCCCGATCACTCGATCACGACCACACAATCACGATCACACAATCACGATCACACAATCACGTTCACACAATCAACGACAGACAATGACGATCACACAATCACCATCACACAATCTCGACCACACAATCACGATCACACAATCACGATCACACAATCACGTTCACACAATCAGAAACACACAGTCCCGATCACTCGATCACGATCACACAATCACGATCACACAATCACGATCACACAATCACAATCACACAATCACAATCACACAGTCAAAATCACACAATCACAATCACACAATCAAGGTCACACAATGACGATCACACAATCACCATCACACAATCACGGTCACACAATCACGATCACACAATCACGATCACTCAATCACAATCACAATCACACAATCACAAACACACAGTCGCGATCACACGATCACGATCACACAAAAACAATGACACAATCACAATCACACAATCACGAGCACACAATCACGATCACACAATCACCATCACACAATCACGATCACACAATCACGATCACACAATCACGATCACACTATCACGATCACACAATCACAGTCACACAATCACAATCACACAATCACAATCACAATCACGATCACACAGTCACGATCACACAATCACGATGACACAATCACGATCACACAATCACAATCACACAATCACAATCACACAATCAAAATCACACAATCACAATCACACAATCAAGGTCACACAATGACGATCACACAATCACCATCACACAATCACGATCACACAATCACAATCACACAATCACGATCACACAATCACGATCACACAATCACGATCACACAATCACAATCACACAATCACGATCACACAATCACGATCACACAATCACAATCACACAGTCACAATCCCACAATCACGATCACACAATCACGATCACACAGTCACGATCGCACAATCACGATCACACAATCACAGTCACACAATCACAATCACACAGTCACAATCACAATCACGATCACACAAACACGATCACACAATCACGATCACACAATCTCGACCACACAATCACGATCACACAAACACGATCACACAATCACTATCACACAATCACTATCACACAATCACGGTCACACAATTACGATCACACAATCACAATCACAATCACAATCACAATCACAATCACAATCACAATCACAATCACAATCACAATCACAATCACAATCACTCAATCACACAATCACAATCACACAATCACAGTCACACAATCACAATCACACAATCACACAATCACACAGTCACAATCCCACAATCACGATCACACAATCACGATCGCACAGTCACGATCACACGATCACGATCACACAATCACAATCACACAATCACAATCACACAATCACGATCACACAGTCAACATCACACAATCACCATCACACAATCACGATCACACAATCACGATCACACAATCACGATCACACAATCACAGTCACACAATCACAATCACACAATCACAGCCACAATCACGATCACACCGTCACGATCACACCATCACGATCACACGATCACGATCACACAATCACAATCACACAATCGTTATCACACAATCACGATGACACAATCACCATCCCACAATCACCATCACACGATCACCATCACACAATCACGATCACACAATCACGATCACACAATCACAATCACACAATCACAATCACACAGTCACAATCACACAATCACAATCATACAATCACAGTCACACAATCACAATCACACAATCACAATCACAATCACGATCACACTGTCACGATCACAGGATCACGATCACACGATCACGATCACACAATCACTATCACACAATCACGATCACACAATCACGATCACACAATCACGATCACACAATCACGATCACACAATCACGATCACACAATCACAATCACACAATCACAATCACACAATCACAATCACACAATCACAGTCACACAATCACAGTCACACAATCACAATCACACAATCACAATTACACAAACACGATCACACAATCACACAATCACAATCACACAATCACACAGTCACAATCCCACAATCACGATCACACAATCACGATCACACAGTCACGATCACACAATCACGATCACACAATCACAGTTACACAATCACAATCACACAGTCACAATCACAATCACGATCACACAAACACGATCACACAATCACGATCACACAATCTCGACCACACAATCACGATCACACAAACACGATCACACAATCACTATCACACAATCACTATCACACAATCACGATCACACAATTACGATCACAAAATCACAATCACGCAGTCACACTACCACAATCACAATCACAATCACAATCACAATCAAAATCACAATCACAA
Source organism: Megachile rotundata (assembly GCF_050947335.1). Classification (NCBI taxonomy): domain Eukaryota; kingdom Metazoa; phylum Arthropoda; class Insecta; order Hymenoptera; family Megachilidae; genus Megachile; species Megachile rotundata. The sequence goes on from NC_134993.1 coordinate 3,890,023, forward strand.
TCACAATCACAATCACAATCACAATCACACAATCACACAATCACAATCCCACAATCACAATCACACAATCACAGTCACACAATCACAATCACACAATCACACAGTCACAATCCCACAATCACGATCACACAATCACGATCGCACAGTCACGGTCACACGATCACGATCACACAATCACAATCACACAATCACAATCACACAATCACGATCACACAGTCACCATCACACAATCACCATCACACAATCACGATCACACAATCAAGGTCACACAATGACGATCACACAATAACCATCACACAATCACGATCACACAATCACAATCACACAATCACGATCACACAATCACGATCACACAATCACAATCACACAATCAAGGTCACCCAATGACGATCACACCATCACCATCACACAATCACGACCACACAATCACGATCACACAATCACAAACACACAGTCGCGATCACTCGATCACGATCACACAATCACGATCACACAGTCACGATCACACAATCACAATCACACAATCACAATATCACAATCGCAATCACACAATCACCATCACACAGTCACGATCACACAATCACCATCACACAATCACGATCACACAATCACAATCACACAATCACGATCACACAAACACGATCACACAATCACGATCACACAATCACGATCACACAATCACGGTCACGCAATCACACAATCACACAATCACAATAACACAATCACACAGTCACAATCCCACAATCACGATCACACAATCACGATCACACAGTCACGATCACACAATCACGATCACACAATCACAGTCACACAATCACAATCACACAGTCACAATCACAATCACGATCACACAAACACGATCACACAATCACGATCACACAATCTCGACCACACAATCACGATCACACAAACACGATCACACAATCACTATCACACAATCACTATCACACAATCACGTTCACACAATCACGATCACACAATCACAATCACACAATCACAATCACACAATCACAATCACACAATCAAAATCACACAATCACAATCACACAATCAAGGTCACACAATGACGATCACACAATCACCATCACACAATCACGATCACACAATCACGATCACACAATCACGATCACACAATCACCATCACACAATCACAATCACACAATCACAATCACACAATCACAATCACGATCTCGATCACACAATCACAATCACACAATCACACAATCACAATCCCACAATCACAATCACACAATCACAGTCACACAATCACAATCACACAATCACAATCACACAATCACAATCGCACAATCACAGTCACACAATCACAGTCACACAAACACAATCACACAATCACAATTACACAAACACGATCACACAATCACGATCACACAATCACCATCACACAATCACCATCACACAATCACGATCACACAATCACGATCACGCAGTCACGATCACACAATCACCATCACACAATCACGATCACACAATCACAATCACACAATCACGATCACACAAACACGATCACACAATCACAATCACACAATCACAATCACACAATCACAATCACACAATCACAATCACACAATCACAATCACACAATCACAATCACACAATCACAATCACACAATCACAATCACACAATCACACAATCACAATCCCACAACCACAATCACACAATCACAGTCACACAATCACAATCACACAATCACAATCACACAATCACAATCACACAATCACAGTCACACAATCACAATCACACAATCACGATCACTCAATCACCATCACACAATCACGATCACACAATCACGATCACACAACCACGATCACACTATCACGATCACACAATCACAGTCACACAATCACAATCACACAATCACAATCACAATCACGATCACACAGTCACGATCACACAATCACGATCACACGATCACGATCACACAATCACAATCACACGATCGTTATCACACAATCACGATCACACAATCACCATCACACAATCAAGGCCACACAATGACGATCACACAATCGCCATCACACAATCACAATCACACAATCACAATCACACAATCACGATCACACAATCACGATCACACAATCACGATCACACAATCACGATCACACAATCACGATCACACAATCACCATCACACAATCACAATCACACAATCAAGGTCACACAATCACGATCACTCAATCACAATCACACAATCACAAACACACAGTCGCGATCACACGATCACGATCACACGATCACGATCACACAATCACAATCACACAATCAACGCCACACAATGACGATCACATAATCACCATCACACAATCTCGACCACACAATCACGATCACACAATCACGATCACACAATCACGTTCACACAATCAACGCCACACAATGACGATCACACAATCACCATCACACAATCTCGACCACACAATCACGATCACACAATCACGATCACACAATCACGTTCACACAATCAGAAACACACAGTCCCGATCACTCGATCACGATCACACAATCACGATCACACAATCACGATCACACAATCACAATCACACAATCACAATCACACAGTCAAAATCACACAATCACAATCACACAATCAAGTTCACACAATGACGATCACACAATCACCATCACACAATCACGGTCACACAATCACGATCACACAATCACGATCACTCAATCACAATCACAATCACACAATCACAAACACACAGTCGCGATCACACGATCACGATCACACAAAAACAATGACACAATCACAATCACACAATCACGAGCACACAATCACGATCACACAATCACCATCACACAATCACGATCACACAATCACGATCACACAATCACGATCACACTATCACGATCACACAATCACAGTCACACAATCACAATCACACAATCACAATCACAATCACGATCACACAGTCACGATCACACAATCACGATGACACAATCACGATCACACAATCACAATCACACAATCACAATCACACAATCAAAATCACACAATCACAATCACACAATCAAGGTCACACAATGACGATCACACAATCACCATCACACAATCACGATCACACAATCACAATCACACAATCACGATCACACAATCACGATCACTCAATCACAATCACACAATCACAAACACACAGTCGCGATCACACGATCACGATCACACGATCACGATCACACGATCACGATCACACGATCACGATCAGACAATCACAATCACACAATCAACGCCACACAATGACGATCACACAATCACCATCACACAATCTCGACCACACAATCACAATCACACAATCACGATCACACAATCACGTTCACACAATCAACGCCACACAATGACGATCACACAATCACCATCACACAATCTCGACCACACAATCACGATCACACAATCACGATCACACAATCACGTTCACACAATCACAAACACACAGTCCCGATCACTCGATCACGATCACACAATCACGATCACACAATCACGATCACACAATCACGATCACACAATCACAATCACACAATCACGATCACACAATCACCATCACACAATCACAATCACACAATCAAGGTCACAGAATGACGATCACACAATCACCATCACACAATCACGACCACACAATCACGATCACACAATCACGCTCACACAATCACGATCACACAATCACGTTCACACAATCACAAACACACAGTCACGATCACACGATCACGATCACACAATCACGATCACACAGTCACGATCACACAATCACAATCACACAATCACGATCACTCAATCACCATCACACAATCACGATCACACAATCACGATCACACAATCACGATCACACCATCACGATCACACAATCACAGTCACACAATCACAATCACACAATCACAATCACAATCACGATCACACAGTCACGATCACACAATCACGATCACACGATCACGATCACACAATCACGATCACACAATCACGATCACACAATCACGATCACACAATCACGATCACACAATCACGATCACACAATCACGATCACACAATCACGATCACACAATCACGATCACACAATCACGATCACACAATCACAATCACACAATCACAATCACGATCTCGATCACACAATCACAATCACACAATCACACAATCACAATCCCACAATCACAATCACACAATCACAGTCACACAATAACAATCACACAATCACAATCACACAATCACAATCACACAATCACAGTCACACAATCACAGTCACACAATCACAATCACACAATCACAATCGCACAATCACAGTCACACAATCACAGTCACACAAACACAATCACACAATCACAATTACACAAACACGATCACACAATCACGATCACACAATCACCATCACACAATCACCATCACACAATCACGATCACACAATCACGATCACACAGTCACGATCACACAATCACCATCACACAATCACGATCACACAATCACAATCACACAATCACGATCACACAAACACGATCACACAATCATAATCACACAATCACAATCACACAATCACAATCACACAATCACAATCACACAATCACAATCACACAATCACAATCACACAATGACACAATCACAATCCCACAATCACAATCACACAATCACAGTCACACAATCACAATCACACAATCACAATCACACAATCACAATCACACAATCACAGTCACACAATCACAATCACACAATCACGATCACTCAATCACCACCACACAATCACGATCACACAATCACGATCACACAACCACGATCACACTATCACGATCACACAATCACAGTCACACAATCACAATCACACAATCACAATCACAATCACGATCACACAGTCACGATCACACAATCACGATCACACGATCACGATCACACAATCACAATCACACGATCGTTATCACACAATCACGATCACACAATCACCATCACACAATCAAGGCCACACAATGACGATCACACAATCGCCATCACACAATCACAATCACACAATCACAATCACACAATCACGATCACACAATCACGATCACACAATCACGATCACACAATCACGATCACACAATCACGATCACACAATCACCATCACACAATCACAATCACACAATCAAGGTCACACAATCACGATCACTCAATCACAATCACACAATCACAAACACACAGTCGCGATCACACGATCACGATCACACGATCACGATCACACAATCACAATCACACAATCAACGCCACACAATGACGATCACACAATCACCATCACACAATCTCGACCACACAATCACGATCACACAATCACGATCACACAATCACGTTCACACAATCAACGCCAGACAATGACGATCACACAATCACCATCACACAATCTCGACCACACAATCACGATCACACAATCACGATCACACAATCACGTTCACACAATCAGAAACACACAGTCCCGATCACTCGATCACGATCACACAATCACGATCACACAATCACGATCACACAATCACAATCACACAATCACAATCACACAGTCAAAATCACACAATCACAATCACACAATCAAGGTCACACAATGACGATCACACAATCACCATCACACAATCACGGTCACACAATCACGATCACACAAACACGATCACTCAATCACAATCACAATCACACAATCACAAACACACAGTCGCGATCACACGATCACGATCACACAAAAACAATGACACAATCACAATCACACAATCACGAGCACACAATCACGATCACACAATCACCATCACACAATCACGATCACACAATCACGATCACACAATCACGATCACACTATCACGATCACACAATCACAGTCACACAATCACAATCACACAATCACAATCACAATCACGATCACACAGTCACGATCACACAATCACGATGACACAATCACGATCACACAATCACAATCACACAATCACAATCACACAATCAAAATCACACAATCACAATCACACAATCAAGGTCACACAATGACGATCACACAATCACCATCACACAATCACGATCACACAATCACAATCACACAATCACGATCACACAATCACGATCACTCAATCACAATCACACAATCACAAACACACAGTCGCGATCACACGATCACGATCACACGATCACGATCACACGATCACGATCACACGATCACGATCAGACAATCACAATCACACAATCAACGCCACACAATGACGATCACACAATCACCATCACACAATCTCGACCACACAATCACAATCACACAATCACGATCACACAATCACGTTCACACAATCAACGCCACACAATGACGATCACACAATCACCATCACACAATCTCGACCACACAATCACGATCACACAATCACGATCACACAATCACGTTCACACAATCACAAACACACAGTCCCGATCACTCGATCACGATCACACAATCACGATCACACAATCACGATCACACAATCACGATCACACAATCACAATCACACAATCACGATCACACAATCACCATCACACAATCACAATCACACAATCAAGGTCACAGAATGACGATCACACAATCACCATCACACAATCACGACCACACAATCACGATCACACAATCACGCTCACACAATCACGATCACGCAATCACGTTCACACAATCACAAACACACAGTCGCGATCACACGATCACGATCACACAATCACGATCACACAGTCACGATCACACAATCACAATCACACAATCACGATCACTCAATCACCATCACACAATCACGATCACACAATCACGATCACACAATCACGATCACACCATCACGATCACACAATCACAGTCACACAATCACAATCACACAATCACAATCACAATCACGATCACACAGTCACGATCACACAATCACGATCACACGATCACGATCACACAATCACGATCACACAATCACGATCACACAATCACGATCACACAATCACGATCACACAATCACGATCACACAATCACGATCACACAATCACGATCACACAATCACGATCACACAATCACGATCACACAATCACAATCACACAATCACAATCACGATCTCGATCACACAATCACAATCACACAATCACACAATCACAATCCCACAATCACAATCACACAATCACAGTCACACAATAACAATCACACAACCACAATCACACAATCACAATCACACAATCACAGTCACACAATCACAGTCACACAATCACAATCACACAATCACAATTACACAAACACGATCACACAATCACGATCACACAATCACTATCACACAATCACACAATCACACAGTCACAATCCCACAATCACGATCACACAATCACGATTGCACTGTCACGATCACACGATCACGATCACACAATCACGATCACACAATCACAAACACACAGTCGCGATCACACGATCACGATCACACAATCACGATCACACAGTCACGATCATACAATCACAATCACCCAATCACGATCACACAATCACATTAACACAATCACGATCACACAATCACGATCACACAATCACAATCACACAATCACGATCACACAATCACGATCACACAATCACAATCACACAATCACAATCACACAATCAAGATCACACAATCACAATCACACAATCAAGGTCACACAATGACGATCACACAATCACCATCACACAATCTCGACCACACAATCACGATCACACAATCACGATCACACAATCACGTCCACACAATCACAAACACACAGTCGCGATCACTCGATCACGATCACACAATCACGATCACACAATCACGATCACTCAATCACAATCACAAAATCACAAACACACAGTCGCGATCACACGATCACGATCACACGATCACGATCACACAATCACAATCACACAATCGTTATCACACAATCACGATCACACAATCACAATCACACAATCACAATCACACAATCACAATCACACAATCAAGGTCACACAATGACGATCACACAATCACCATCACACAATCACGATCACACAATCACGTTCACACAATCACAAACACATAGTCGCGATCACTCGATCACGATCACACAATCACGATCACACAGTCACTATCACACAATCACAATCACACAATCACATTATCACAATCACATTATCACAATCGCAATCACACAATCACAATAACACAATCAGACAATCACACAACCACACAATCACACAATCACGATCACACAATCATGATCACACAATCACGATCACACAATCACGATCACACAATCACGATCACACAATCACGATCACACAATCACCATCACACAATCACAATCACACAATCACAATCACACAATCAAGGTCACACAATGACGATCACACAATCACCATCACACAATCACGATCACACAATCACGATCACACAATCACGATCACACAATCACGATCACACAATCACGATCACACAATCACAAACACACAGTCGCGATCACACAATCACGTTCACACAATCAACGCCACACAATGACGATCACACAATCACCATCACACAATCTCGACCACACAATCACGATCACACAATCACGATCACACAATCACGTTCACACAATCACAAACACACAGTCCCGATCACTCGATCACGATCACACAATCACGATCACACAATCACGATCACACAATCACGATCACACAATCACAATCACACAATCACAATCACACAGTCAAAATCACACAATCACAATCACACAATCATGGTCACACAATGACGATCACACAATTACCATCACACAATCACGGTCACACAATCACGATCACAGAATCACGATCACTCAATCACAATCACAATCACACAATCACAAACACACAGTCGCGATCACACGATCACGATCACACGATCACGATCACACGATCACGATCACACAATCACAATCACACAATCAAGGCCACACAATGACGATCACACAATCACCATAACACAATCTCGACCACACAATCACGTTCACACAATAACAAACACACAGTCGCGATCACTCGATCACGATCACACAATCACGATCACACAGTCACGATCACACAATCACAATCACACAATCACGATCACACAATCACGATCACATAACCACGATCACACAATCACGATCACACAATCACGATCACACAATCACGATCACACAATCACCATCACACAATCACAATCACACAATCAAGGTCACAGAATGACGATCACACAATCACCATCACACAATCACGACCACACAATCACGATCACACAATCACGCTCACACAATCACGATCACACAATCACGTTCACACAATCACAAACACACAGTCGCGATCACACGATCACGATCACACAATCACGATCACACAGTCACGATCACACAATCACAATCACACAATCACGATCACTCAATCACCATCACACAATCACGATCACACAATCACGATCACACAATCACGATCACACCATCACGATCACACAATCACAGTCACACAATCACAATCACACAATCACAATCACAATCACGATCACACAGTCACGATCACACAATCACGATCACACGATCACGATCACACAATCACCATCACACAATCTCGACCACACAATCACAATCACACAATCACGATCACACAATCACGTTCACACAATCAACGCCACACAATGACGATCACACAATCACCATCACACAATCTCGACCACACAATCACGATCACACAATCACGATCACACAATCGCGTTCACACAATCACAAACACACAGTCCCGATCACTCGATCACGATCACACAATCACGATCACACAATCACGATCACACAATCACGATCACACAATCACCATCACACAATCACAATCACACAATCAAGGTCACAGAATGACGATCACACAATCACCATCACACAATCACGACCACACAATCACGATCACACAATCACGCTCACACAATCACGATCACACAATCACGTTCACACAATCACGATCACACAGTCGCGATCACACGATCACGATCACACAATCACGATCACACAGTCACGATCACACAATCACAATCACACAATCACGATCACTCAATCACCATCACACAATCACGATCACACAATCACGATCACACAATCACGATCACACAATCACGATCACACAATCACGATCACACAATCACGATCACACAATCACGATCACACAATCACAATCACACAATCACAATCACACAATCACAATCACGATCTCGATCACACAATCACAATCACACAATCACACAATCACAATCCCACAATCACAATCACACAATCACAGTCACACAATAACAATCACACAATCACAATCACACAATCACAATCACACAATCACAGTCACACAATCACAGTCACACAATCACAATCACACAATCACAATTACACAAACACGATCACACAATCACGATCACACAATCACTATCACACAATCACACAATCACACAGTCACAATCCCACAATCACGATCACACAATCACGATTGCACTGTCACGATCACACGATCACGATCACACAATCACGATCACACAATCACAAACACACAGTCGCGATCACACGATCACGATCACACAATCACGATCACACAGTCACGATCATACAATCACAATCACCCAATCACGATCACACAATCACATTAACACAATCACGATCACACAATCACGATCACACAATCACAATCACACAATCACGATCACACAATCACGATCACACAATCACAATCACACAATCACAATCACACAATCAAAATCACACAATCACAATCACACAATCAAGGTCACACAATGACGATCACACAATCACCATCACACAATCTCGACCACACAATCACGATCACACAATCACGATCACACAATCACGTCCACACAATCACAAACACACAGTCGCGATCACTCGATCACGATCACACAATCACGATCACACAATCACGATCACTCAATCACAATCACAAAATCACAAACACACAGTCGCGATCACACGATCACGATCACACGATCACGATCACACAATCACAATCACACAATCGTTATCACACAATCACGATCACACAATCACAATCACACAATCACAATCACACAATCAAGGTCACACAATGACGATCACACAATCACCATCACACAATCACGATCACACAATCACGTTCACACAATCACAAACACACAGTCGCGATCACTCGATCACGATCACACAATCACGATCACACAGTCACTATCACACAATCACAATCACACAATCACATTATCACAATCACATTATCACAATCGCAATCACACAATCACAATAACACAATCAGACAATCACACAACCACACAATCACACAATCACGATCACACAATCATGATCACACAATCACGATCACACAATCACGATCACACAATCACGATCACACAATCACGATCACACAATCACCATCACACAATCACAATCACACAATCACAATCACACAATCAAGGTCACACAATGACGATCACACAATCACCATCACACAATCACGATCACACAATCACGATCACACAATCACGATCACACAATCACGATCACACAATCACGATCACACAATCACAAACACACAGTCGCGATCACACAATCACGTTCACACAATCAACGCCACACAATGACGATCACACAATCACCATCACACAATCTCGACCACACAATCACGATCACACAATCACGATCACACAATCACGTTCACACAATCACAAACACACAGTCCCGATCACTCGATCACGATCACACAATCACGATCACACAATCACGATCACACAATCACGATCACACAATCACAATCACACAATCACAATCACACAGTCAAAATCACACAATCACAATCACACAATCATGGTCACACAATGACGATCACACAATTACCATCACACAATCACGGTCTCACAATCACGATCACAGAATCACGATCACTCAATCACAATCACAATCACACAATCACAAACACACAGTCGCGATCACACGATCACGATCACACGATCACGATCACACGATCACGATCACACAATCACAATCACACAATCAAGGCCACACAATGACGATCACACAATCACCATCACACAATCTCGACCACACAATCACGATCACGCAATCACGATCACACAATCACGTTCACACAATAACAAACACACAGTCGCGATCACTCGATCACGATCACACAATCACGATCACACAGTCACGATCACACAATCACGATCACACAGTCACGATCACACAATCACAATCACACAATCACGATCACTCAATCACGATCACACAATCACGATCACACAATCACCATCACACAATCACAATCACACAATCAAGGTCACACAATCACAGTCACACAATCACAATCACACAATCACAATCACAATCACGATCACACAGTCACGATCACACAATCACGATCACACGATCACGATCACACAATCACGATCACACAATCACGATCACACAATCACGATCACACAATCACGATCACACAATCACGATCACACAATCACGATCACACAATCACGATCACACAATCACGATCACACAATCACGATCACACAATCACAATCACACAATCACAATCACGATCTCGATCACACAATCACAATCACACAATCACACAATCACAATCCCACAATCACAATCACACAATCACAGTCACACAATAACAATCACACAACCACAATCACACAATCACAATCACACAATCACAGTCACACAATCACAGTCACACAATCACAATCACACAATCACAATTACACAAACACGATCACACAATCACGATCACACAATCACTATCACACAATCACACAATCACACAGTCACAATCCCACAATCACGATCACACAATCACGATTGCACTGTCACGATCACACGATCACGATCACACAATCACGATCACACAATCACAAACACACAGTCGCGATCACACGATCACGATCACACAATCACGATCACACAGTCACGATCATACAATCACAATCACCCAATCACGATCACACAATCACATTAACACAATCACGATCACACAATCACGATCACACAATCACGATCACACAATCACAATCACACAATCACGATCACACAATCACGATCACACAATCACAATCACACAATCACAATCACACAATCAAGATCACACAATCACAATCACACAATCAAGGTCACACAATGACGATCACACAATCACCATCACACAATCTCGACCACACAATCACGATCACACAATCACGATCACACAATCACGTCCACACAATCACAAACACACAGTCGCGATCACTCGATCACGATCACACAATCACGATCACACAATCACGATCACTCAATCACAATCACAAAATCACAAACACACAGTCGCGATCACACGATCACGATCACACGATCACGATCACACAATCACAATCACACAATCGTTATCACACAATCACGATCACACAATCACAATCACACAATCACAATCACACAATCACAATCACACAATCAAGGTCACACAATGACGATCACACAATCACCATCACACAATCACGATCACACAATCACGTTCACACAATCACAAACACATAGTCGCGATCACTCGATCACGATCACACAATCACGATCACACAGTCACTATCACACAATCACAATCACACAATCACATTATCACAATCACATTATCACAATCGCAATCACACAATCACAATAACACAATCAGACAATCACACAACCACACAATCACACAATCACGATCACACAATCATGATCACACAATCACGATCACACAATCACGATCACACAATCACGATCACACAATCACGATCACACAATCACCATCACACAATCACAATCACACAATCACAATCACACAATCAAGGTCACACAATGACGATCACACAATCACCATCACACAATCACGATCACACAATCACGATCACACAATCACGATCACACAATCACGATCACACAATCACGATCACACAATCACAAACACACAGTCGCGATCACACAATCACGTTCACACAATCAACGCCACACAATGACGATCACACAATCACCATCACAAAATCTCGACCACACAATCACGATCACACAATCACGATCACACAATCACGTTCACACAATCACAAACACACAGTCCCGATCACTCGATCACGATCACACAATCACGATCACACAATCACGATCACACAATCACGATCACACAATCACAATCACACAATCACAATCACACAGTCAAAATCACACAATCACAATCACACAATCATGGTCACACAATGACGATCACACAATTACCATCACACAATCACGGTCACACAATCACGATCACAGAATCACGATCACTCAATCACAATCACAATCACACAATCACAAACACACAGTCGCGATCACACGATCACGATCACACGATCACGATCACACGATCACGATCACACAATCACAATCACACAATCAAGGCCACACAATGACGATCACACAATCACCATCACACAATCTCGACCACACAATCACGTTCACACAATAACAAACACACAGTCGCGATCACTCGATCACGATCACACAATCACGATCACACAGTCACGATCACACAATCACAATCACACAATCACGATCACACAATCACGATCACATAACCACGATCACACAATCACGATCACACAATCACGATCACACAATCACGATCACACAATCACCATCACACAATCACAATCACACAATCAAGGTCACAGAATGACGATCACACAATCACCATCACACAATCACGACCACACAATCACGATCACACAATCACGCTCACACAATCACGATCACACAATCACGTTCACACAATCACAAACACACAGTCGCGATCACACGATCACGATCACACAATCACGATCACACAGTCACGATCACACAATCACAATCACACAATCACGATCACTCAATCACCATCACACAATCACGATCACACAATCACGATCACACAATCACGATCACACCATCACGATCACACAATCACAGTCACACAATCACAATCACACAATCACAATCACAATCACGATCACACAGTCACGATCACACAATCACGATCACACGATCACGATCACACAATCACCATCACACAATCTCGACCACACAATCACAATCACACAATCACGATCACACAATCACGTTCACACAATCAACGCCACACAATGACGATCACACAATCACCATCACACAATCTCGACCACACAATCACGATCACACAATCACGATCACACAATCGCGTTCACACAATCACAAACACACAGTCCCGATCACTCGATCACGATCACACAATCACGATCACACAATCACGATCACACAATCACGATCACACAATCACCATCACACAATCACAATCACACAATCAAGGTCACAGAATGACGATCACACAATCACCATCACACAATCACGACCACACAATCACGATCACACAATCACGCTCACACAATCACGATCACACAATCACGTTCACACAATCACGATCACACAGTCGCGATCACACGATCACGATCACACAATCACGATCACACAGTCACGATCACACAATCACAATCACACAATCACGATCACTCAATCACCATCACACAATCACGATCACACAATCACGATCACACAATCACGATCACACAATCACGATCACACAATCACGATCACACAATCACGATCACACAATCACGATCACACAATCACAATCACACAATCACAATCACACAATCACAATCACGATCTCGATCACACAATCACAATCACACAATCACACAATCACAATCCCACAATCACAATCACACAATCACAGTCACACAATAACAATCACACAATCACAATCACACAATCACAATCACACAATCACAGTCACACAATCACAGTCACACAATCACAATCACACAATCACAATTACACAAACACGATCACACAATCACGATCACACAATCACTATCACACAATCACACAATCACACAGTCACAATCCCACAATCACGATCACACAATCACGATTGCACTGTCACGATCACACGATCACGATCACACAATCACGATCACACAATCACAAACACACAGTCGCGATCACACGATCACGATCACACAATCACGATCACACAGTCACGATCATACAATCACAATCACCCAATCACGATCACACAATCACATTAACACAATCACGATCACACAATCACGATCACACAATCACAATCACACAATCACGATCACACAATCACGATCACACAATCACAATCACACAATCACAATCACACAATCAAAATCACACAATCACAATCACACAATCAAGGTCACACAATGACGATCACACAATCACCATCACACAATCTCGACCACACAATCACGATCACACAATCACGATCACACAATCACGTCCACACAATCACAAACACACAGTCGCGATCACTCGATCACGATCACACAATCACGATCACACAATCACGATCACTCAATCACAATCACAAAATCACAAACACACAGTCGCGATCACACGATCACGATCACACGATCACGATCACACAATCACAATCACACAATCGTTATCACACAATCACGATCACACAATCACAATCACACAATCACAATCACACAATCAAGGTCACACAATGACGATCACACAATCACCATCACACAATCACGATCACACAATCACGTTCACACAATCACAAACACACAGTCGCGATCACTCGATCACGATCACACAATCACGATCACACAGTCACTATCACACAATCACAATCACACAATCACATTATCACAATCACATTATCACAATCGCAATCACACAATCACAATAACACAATCAGACAATCACACAACCACACAATCACACAATCACGATCACACAATCATGATCACACAATCACGATCACACAATCACGATCACACAATCACGATCACACAATCACGATCACACAATCACCATCACACAATCACAATCACACAATCACAATCACACAATCAAGGTCACACAATGACGATCACACAATCACCATCACACAATCACGATCACACAATCACGATCACACAATCACGATCACACAATCACGATCACACAATCACGATCACACAATCACAAACACACAGTCGCGATCACACAATCACGTTCACACAATCAACGCCACACAATGACGATCACACAATCACCATCACACAATCTCGACCACACAATCACGATCACACAATCACGATCACACAATCACGTTCACACAATCACAAACACACAGTCCCGATCACTCGATCACGATCACACAATCACGATCACACAATCACGATCACACAATCACGATCACACAATCACAATCACACAATCACAATCACACAGTCAAAATCACACAATCACAATCACACAATCATGGTCACACAATGACGATCACACAATTACCATCACACAATCACGGTCTCACAATCACGATCACAGAATCACGATCACTCAATCACAATCACAATCACACAATCACAAACACACAGTCGCGATCACACGATCACGATCACACGATCACGATCACACGATCACGATCACACAATCACAATCACACAATCAAGGCCACACAATGACGATCACACAATCACCATCACACAATCTCGACCACACAATCACGATCACGCAATCACGATCACACAATCACGTTCACACAATAACAAACACACAGTCGCGATCACTCGATCACGATCACACAATCACGATCACACAGTCACGATCACACAATCACAATCACACAATCACGATCACACAATCACGATCACATAACCACGATCACACAATCACGATCACACAATCACGATCACACAATCACGATCACACAATCACCATCACACAATCACAATCACACAATCAAGGTCACAGAATGACGATCACACAATCACCATCACACAATCACGACCACACAATCACGATCACACAATCACGCTCACACAATCACGATCACACAATCACGATCACACAATCACGTTCACACAATCACAAACACACAGTCGCGATCACACGATCACGATCACACAATCACGATCACACAGTCACGATCACACAATCACAATCACACAATCACGATCACACAATCACGATCACACAATCACGATCACACCATCACGATCACACAATCACAGTCACACAATCACAATCACACAATCACAATCACACAATCACAATCACAATCACGATCACACAGTCACGATCACACAATCACGATCACACGATCACGATCACACAATCACGATCACACAATCACGATCACACAATCACGATCACACAATCACGATCACACAATCACGATCACACAATCACGATCACACAATCACGATCACACAATCACCATCACACAATCACAATCACACAATCAAGGTCACAGAATGACGATCACACAATCACCATCACACAATCACGACCACACAATCACGATCACACAATCACGCTCACACAATCACGATCACACAATCACGATCACACAATCACGTTCACACAATCACAAACACACAGTCGCGATCACACGATCACGATCACACAATCACGATCACACAGTCACGATCACACAATCACAATCACACAATCACGATCACACAATCACGATCACACAATCACGATCACACCATCACGATCACACAATCACAGTCACACAATCACAATCACACAATCACAATCACACAATCACAATCACAATCACGATCACACAGTCACGATCACACAATCACGATCACACGATCACGATCACACAATCACGATCACACAATCACGATCACACAATCACGATCACACAATCACGATCACACAATCACGATCACACAATCACGATCACACAATCACGATCACACAATCACGATCACACAATCACGATCACACAATCACGATCACACAATCACGATCACACAATCACGATCACACAATCACAATCACACAATCACAATCACACAATCACAATCACACAATCACAATCACGATCTCGATCACACAACCACAATCACACAATCACACAATCACAATCCCACAATCACAATCACACAATCACAGTCACACAATAACAATCACACAATCACAATCACACAATCACAATCACACAATCACAGTCACACAATTACAGTAACACAATCACAATCACACAGTCACGATCACACAATCACAATCTCACAATCACGATCACACAATCACCATCACACAATGACCATCACACAATCACGATCACACAATCACGATCACACTATCACGATCACACAATCACGATCACACAATCACGATCACACAATCACGATCACACAATCACTATCACACAATCACAATCACACAATCACAATCACACAATCACAATCACACAATCACAATCACACAATCACAATCACACAATCACAATCACACAATCACAATCACACAATCACAATCACACAGTCACACAATCACAATCACAATCAGACAATCACAAACACACAATCACGATCACACAATCACGATCACACAATCGCAATCACACAATCACAATCACACAATCACAGTTACACAATCACAGTCACACAATCACAATCACACAATCACAATTACACAAACACGATCACACAATCACGATCACACAATCACGATCACACAATCACGATCACACAATCACACAATCACACAATCACAATCACACAATCACACAGTCACAATCCCACAATCACGATCACACAATCACGATCACACAGTCACGATCGCACAATCACGATCACACAATCACAGTCACACAATCACAATCACACAGTCACAATCACAATCACGATCACACAAACACGATCACACAATCACGATCACACAATCTCGACCACACAATCACGATCACACAAACACGATCACACAATCACTATCACACAATCACTATCACACAATCACGGTCACACAATTACGATCACACAATCACCATCACAATCACAATCACAATCACAATCACAATCACAATCACACAATCACACAATCACAATCCCACAATCACAATCACACAATCACAGTCACACAATCACAATCACACAATCACACAATCACACAGTCACAATCCCACAATCACGATCACACAACCACGATCGCACAGTCACGATCACACGATCACGATCACACAATCACAATCACACAATCACAATCACACAATCACGATCACACAGTCAACATCACACAATCACGATCACACAATCACCATCACACAATCACAATCACACAATCACAATCACACAATCAAGGTCACACAATGACGATCACACAATCACCATCACACAATCACGATCACACAATCACGATCACACAATCACGATCACACAATCACGATCACACAATCACGATCACACAATCACAAACACACAGTCGCGATCACACAATCACGTTCACACAATCAACGCCACACAATGACGATCACACAATCACCATCACACAATCTCGACCACACAATCACGATCACACAATCACGATCACACAATCACGTTCACACAATCACAAACACACAGTCCCGATCACTCGATCACGATCACACAATCACGATCACACAATCACGATCACACAATCACGATCACACAATCACAATCACACAATCACAATCACACAGTCAAAATCACACAATCACAATCACACAATCATGGTCACACAATGACGATCACACAATTACCATCACACAATCACGGTCACACAATCACGATCACAGAATCACGATCACTCAATCACAATCACAATCACACAATCACAAACACACAGTCGCGATCACACGATCACGATCACACGATCACGATCACACGATCACGATCACACAATCACAATCACACAATCAAGGCCACACAATGACGATCACACAATCACCATCACACAATCTCGACCACACAATCACGTTCACACAATAACAAACACACAGTCGCGATCACTCGATCACGATCACACAATCACGATCACACAGTCACGATCACACAATCACAATCACACAATCACGATCACACAATCACGATCACATAACCACGATCACACAATCACGATCACACAATCACGATCACACAATCACGATCACACAATCACCATCACACAATCACAATCACACAATCAAGGTCACAGAATGACGATCACACAATCACCATCACACAATCACGACCACACAATCACGATCACACAATCACGCTCACACAATCACGATCACACAATCACGTTCACACAATCACAAACACACAGTCGCGATCACACGATCACGATCACACAATCACGATCACACAGTCACGATCACACAATCACAATCACACAATCACGATCACTCAATCACCATCACACAATCACGATCACACAATCACGATCACACAATCACGATCACACCATCACGATCACACAATCACAGTCACACAATCACAATCACACAATCACAATCACAATCACGATCACACAGTCACGATCACACAATCACGATCACACGATCACGATCACACAATCACCATCACACAATCTCGACCACACAATCACAATCACACAATCACGATCACACAATCACGTTCACACAATCAACGCCACACAATGACGATCACACAATCACCATCACACAATCTCGACCACACAATCACGATCACACAATCACGATCACACAATCGCGTTCACACAATCACAAACACACAGTCCCGATCACTCGATCACGATCACACAATCACGATCACACAATCACGATCACACAATCACGATCACACAATCACCATCACACAATCACAATCACACAATCAAGGTCACAGAATGACGATCACACAATCACCATCACACAATCACGACCACACAATCACGATCACACAATCACGCTCACACAATCACGATCACACAATCACGTTCACACAATCACGATCACACAGTCGCGATCACACGATCACGATCACACAATCACGATCACACAGTCACGATCACACAATCACAATCACACAATCACGATCACTCAATCACCATCACACAATCACGATCACACAATCACGATCACACAATCACGATCACACAATCACGATCACACAATCACGATCACACAATCACGATCACACAATCACGATCACACAATCACAATCACACAATCACAATCACACAATCACAATCACGATCTCGATCACACAATCACAATCACACAATCACACAATCACAATCCCACAATCACAATCACACAATCACAGTCACACAATAACAATCACACAATCACAATCACACAATCACAATCACACAATCACAGTCACACAATCACAGTCACACAATCACAATCACACAATCACAATTACACAAACACGATCACACAATCACGATCACACAATCACTATCACACAATCACACAATCACACAGTCACAATCCCACAATCACGATCACACAATCACGATTGCACTGTCACGATCACACGATCACGATCACACAATCACGATCACACAATCACAAACACACAGTCGCGATCACACGATCACGATCACACAATCACGATCACACAGTCACGATCATACAATCACAATCACCCAATCACGATCACACAATCACATTAACACAATCACGATCACACAATCACGATCACACAATCACAATCACACAATCACGATCACACAATCACGATCACACAATCACAATCACACAATCACAATCACACAATCAAAATCACACAATCACAATCACACAATCAAGGTCACACAATGACGATCACACAATCACCATCACACAATCTCGACCACACAATCACGATCACACAATCACGATCACACAATCACGTCCACACAATCACAAACACACAGTCGCGATCACTCGATCACGATCACACAATCACGATCACACAATCACGATCACTCAATCACAATCACAAAATCACAAACACACAGTCGCGATCACACGATCACGATCACACGATCACGATCACACAATCACAATCACACAATCGTTATCACACAATCACGATCACACAATCACAATCACACAATCACAATCACACAATCAAGGTCACACAATGACGATCACACAATCACCATCACACAATCACGATCACACAATCACGTTCACACAATCACAAACACACAGTCGCGATCACTCGATCACGATCACACAATCACGATCACACAGTCACTATCACACAATCACAATCACACAATCACATTATCACAATCACATTATCACAATCGCAATCACACAATCACAATAACACAATCAGACAATCACACAACCACACAATCACACAATCACGATCACACAATCATGATCACACAATCACGATCACACAATCACGATCACACAATCACGATCACACAATCACGATCACACAATCACCATCACACAATCACAATCACACAATCACAATCACACAATCAAGGTCACACAATGACGATCACACAATCACCATCACACAATCACGATCACACAATCACGATCACACAATCACGATCACACAATCACGATCACGCAATCACGATCACACAATCACAAACACACAGTCGCGATCACACAATCACGTTCACACAATCAACGCCACACAATGACGATCACACAATCACCATCACACAATCTCGACCACACAATCACGATCACACAATCACGATCACACAATCACGTTCACACAATCACAAACACACAGTCCCGATCACTCGATCACGATCACACAATCACGATCACACAATCACGATCACACAATCACGATCACACAATCACAATCACACAATCACAATCACACAGTCAAAATCACACAATCACAATCACACAATCATGGTCACACAATGACGATCACACAATTACCATCACACAATCACGGTCTCACAATCACGATCACAGAATCACGATCACTCAATCACAATCACAATCACACAATCACAAACACACAGTCGCGATCACACGATCACGATCACACGATCACGATCACACGATCACGATCACACAATCACAATCACACAATCAAGGCCACACAATGACGATCACACAATCACCATCACACAATCTCGACCACACAATCACGATCACGCAATCACGATCACACAATCACGTTCACACAATAACAAACACACAGTCGCGATCACTCGATCACGATCACACAATCACGATCACACAGTCACGATCACACAATCACAATCACACAATCACGATCACACAATCACGATCACATAACCACGATCACACGATCACGATCACACAATCACGATCACACAATCACGATCACACAATCACCATCACACAATCACAATCACACAATCAAGGTCACAGAATGACGATCACACAATCACCATCACACAATCACGACCACACAATCACGATCACACAATCACGCTCACACAATCACGATCACACAATCACGATCACACAATCACGTTCACACAATCACAAACACACAGTCGCGATCACACGATCACGATCACACAATCACGATCACACAGTCACGATCACACAATCACAATCACACAATCACGATCACACAATCACGATCACACAATCACGATCACACCATCACGATCACACAATCACAGTCACACAATCACAATCACACAATCACAATCACACAATCACAATCACAATCACGATCACACAGTCACGATCACACAATCACGATCACACGATCACGATCACACAATCACGATCACACAATCACGATCACACAATCACGATCACACAATCACGATCACACAATCACGATCACACAATCACGATCACACAATCACGATCACACAATCACCATCACACAATCACAATCACACAATCAAGGTCACAGAATGACGATCACACAATCACCATCACACAATCACGACCACACAATCACGATCACACAATCACGCTCACACAATCACGATCACACAATCACGATCACACAATCACGTTCACACAATCACAAACACACAGTCGCGATCACACGATCACGATCACACAATCACGATCACACAGTCACGATCACACAATCACAATCACACAATCACGATCACACAATCACGATCACACAATCACGATCACACCATCACGATCACACAATCACAGTCACACAATCACAATCACACAATCACAATCACACAATCACAATCACAATCACGATCACACAGTCACGATCACACAATCACGATCACACGATCACGATCACACAATCACGATCACACAATCACGATCACACAATCACGATCACACAATCACGATCACACAATCACGATCACACAATCACGATCACACAATCACGATCACACAATCACGATCACACAATCACGATCACACAATCACGATCACACAATCACGATCACACAATCACGATCACACAATCACAATCACACAATCACAATCACACAATCACAATCACACAATCACAATCACGATCTCGATCACACAACCACAATCACACAATCACACAATCACAATCCCACAATCACAATCACACAATCACAGTCACACAATAACAATCACACAATCACAATCACACAATCACAATCACACAATCACAGTCACACAATTACAGTAACACAATCACAATCACACAGTCACGATCACACAATCACAATCTCACAATCACGATCACACAATCACCATCACACAATGACCATCACACAATCACGATCACACAATCACGATCACACTATCACGATCACACAATCACGATCACACAATCACGATCACACAATCACGATCACACAATCACTATCACACAATCACAATCACACAATCACAATCACACAATCACAATCACACAATCACAATCACACAATCACAATCACACAATCACAATCACACAATCACAATCACACAGTCACACAATCACAATCACAATCAGACAATCACAAACACACAATCACGATCACACAATCACGATCACACAATCGCAATCACACAATCACAATCACACAATCACAGTTACACAATCACAGTCACACAATCACAATCACACAATCACAATTACACAAACACGATCACACAATCACGATCACACAATCACGATCACACAATCACGATCACACAATCACACAATCACACAATCACAATCACACAATCACACAGTCACAATCCCACAATCACGATCACACAATCACGATCACACAGTCACGATCGCACAATCACGATCACACAATCACAGTCACACAATCACAATCACACAGTCACAATCACAATCACGATCACACAAACACGATCACACAATCACGATCACACAATCTCGACCACACAATCACGATCACACAAACACGATCACACAATCACTATCACACAATCACTATCACACAATCACGGTCACACAATTACGATCACACAATCACCATCACAATCACAATCACAATCACAATCACAATCACAATCACACAATCACACAATCACAATCCCACAATCACAATCACACAATCACAGTCACACAATCACAATCACACAATCACACAATCACACAGTCACAATCCCACAATCACGATCACACAACCACGATCGCACAGTCACGATCACACGATCACGATCACACAATCACAATCACACAATCACAATCACACAATCACGATCACACAGTCAACATCACACAATCACCATCACACAATCACAGTCACACAATCACAGTCACACAATCACAATCACACAATCACGATTACACAAACACGATCACACAATCACGATCACACAATCACGATCACACAATCACACAATCACACAATCACAATCACACAATCACACAGTCACAATCCCACAATCACGATCACACAATCACGATCACACAGTCACGATCACACAATCACGATCACACAATCACAGTCACACAATCACAATCACACAGTCACAATCACAATCACGATCACACAAACACGATCACACAATCACGATCACACAATCTCGACCACACAATCACGATCACACAAACACGATCACACAATCACTATCACACAATCACTATCACACAACCACGATCACACAATTACGATCACAAAATCACAATCACGCAGTCACACTATCACAATCACAATCACAATCACAATCACAATCAAAATCACAATCACAATCACAATCACAATCACAATCACACAATCACACAATCACAATCCCACAATCACAATCACACAATCACACAGTCACAATCCCACAATCACGATCACACAATCACGATCGCACAGTCACGGTCACACGATCACGATCACACAATCACAATCACACAATCACAATCACACAATCACGATCACACAGTCACCATCACACAATCACCATCACACAATCACGATCACACAATCAAGGTCACACAATGACGATCACACAATCACCATCACACAATCACGATCACACAATCACAATCACACAATCACGATCACACAATCACGATCACACAATCACAATCACACAATCAAGGTCACACAATGACGATCACACCATCACCATCACACAATCACGACCACACAATCACGATCACACAATCACAAACACACAGTCGCGATCACTCGATCACGATCACACAATCACGATCACACAGTCACGATCACACAATCACAATCACACAATCACAATATCACAATCGCAATCACACAATCACCATCACACAGTCACGATCACACAATCACCATCACACAATCACGATCACACAATCACAATCACACAATCACGATCACACAAACACGATCACACAATCACGATCACACAATCACGATCACACAATCACGGTCACGCAATCACACAATCACACAATCACAATCACACAATCACACAGTCACAATCCCACAATCACGATCACACAATCACGATCACACAGTCACGATCACACAATCACGATCACACAATCACAGTCACACAATCACAATCACACAGTCACAATCACAATCACGATCACACAAACACGATCACACAATCACGATCACACAATCTCGACCACACAATCACGATCACACAAACACGATCACACAATCACTATCACACTATCACTATCACACAATCACGATCACACAATCACGATCACACAATCACAATCACACAATCACAATCACACAATCACAATCACACAATCAAAATCACACAATCACAATCACACAATCAAGGTCACACAATGACGATCACACAATCACCATCACACAATCACGATCACACAATCACGATCACACAATCACGATCACACAATCACAATCACACAATCACAATCACACAATCACAATCACACAATCACAATCACACAATCACAATCACACAATCACAATCACACAATCACAATCACACAATCACAATCACACAATCACAATCACACAATCACAATCACACAATCACAATCACACAATCACAATCACACAATCACAATCACACAATCACAATCACACAATCACAATCACACAATCACAATCACACAATCACAATCACACAATCAAAAACACACAATCACAATCACACAATCACAATCACACAATCACAATCACACAATCACAATCACACAATCACAATCACGATCTCGATCACACAATCACAATCACACAATCACACAATCACAATCACACAATCACAGTCACACAATCACAATCACACAATCACAATCACACAATCACAGTCACACAATCACAATCACACAATCACGATCACTCAATCACCATCACACAATCACGATCACACAATCACGATCACACAACCACGATCACACTATCACGATCACACAATCACAGTCACACAATCACAATCACACAATCACAATCACAATCACGATCACACAGTCACGATCACACAATCACGATCACACGATCACGATCACACAATCACAATCACACAATCGTTATCACACAATCACGATCACACAATCACCATCACACAATCAAGGCCACACAATGACGATCACACAATCGCCATCACACAATCACAATCACACAATCACAATCACACAATCACGATCACACAATCACGATCACACAATCACGATCACATGATCACGATCACACAATCACGATCACACAATCACAAACACACAGTCGCGATCACACGATCACGATCACACAATCACGATCACACAGTCACGATCATACAATCACAATCACCCAATCACGATCACACAATCACATTAACACAATCACGATCACACAATCACGATCACACAATCACAATCACACAATCACGATCACACAATCACGATCACACAATCACAATCACACAATCACAATCACACAATCAAAATCACACAATCACAATCACACAATCAAGGTCACACAATGACGATCACACAATCACCATCACACAATCTCGACCACACAATCACGATCACACAATCACGATCACACAATCACGTCCACACAATCACAAACACACAGTCGCGATCACTCGATCACGATCACACAATCACGATCACACAATCACGATCACTCAATCACAATCACAAAATCACAAACACACAGTCGCGATCACACGATCACGATCACACGATCACGATCACACAATCACAATCACACAATCGTTATCACACAATCACGATCACACAATCACAATCACACAATCACAATCACACAATCAAGGTCACACAATGACGATCACACAATCACCATCACACAATCACGATCACACAATCACGTTCACACAATCACAAACACACAGTCGCGATCACTCGATCACGATCACACAATCACGATCACACAGTCACTATCACACAATCACAATCACACAATCACATTATCACAATCACATTATCACAATCGCAATCACACAATCACAATAACACAATCAGACAATCACACAACCACACAATCACACAATCACGATCACACAATCATGATCACACAATCACGATCACACAATCACGATCACACAATCACGATCACACAATCACGATCACACAATCACCATCACACAATCACAATCACACAATCACAATCACACAATCACAATCACACAATCAAGGTCACACAATGACGATCACACAATCACCATCACACAATCACGATCACACAATCACGATCACACAATCACGATCACACAATCACGATCACACAATCACGATCACACAATCACAAACACACAGTCGCGATCACACAATCACGTTCACACAATCAACGCCACACAATGACGATCACACAATCACCATCACACAATCTCGACCACACAATCACGATCACACAATCACGATCACACAATCACGTTCACACAATCACAAACACACAGTCCCGATCACTCGATCACGATCACACAATCACGATCACACAATCACGATCACACAATCACGATCACACAATCACAATCACACAATCACAATCACACAGTCAAAATCACACAATCACAATCACACAATCATGGTCACACAATGACGATCACACAATTACCATCACACAATCACGGTCTCACAATCACGATCACAGAATCACGATCACTCAATCACAATCACAATCACACAATCACAAACACACAGTCGCGATCACACGATCACGATCACACGATCACGATCACACGATCACGATCACACAATCACAATCACACAATCAAGGCCACACAATGACGATCACACAATCACCATCACACAATCTCGACCACGCAATCACGATCACGCAATCACGATCACACAATCACGTTCACACAATAACAAACACACAGTCGCGATCACTCGATCACGATCACACAATCACGATCACACAGTCACGATCACACAATCACAATCACACAATCACGATCACACAATCACGATCACATAACCACGATCACACAATCACGATCACACAATCACGATCACACAATCACCATCACACAATCACAATCACACAATCAAGGTCACAGAATGACGATCACACAATCACCATCACACAATCACGACCACACAATCACGATCACACAATCACGCTCACACAATCACGATCACACAATCACGATCACACAATCACGTTCACACAATCACAAACACACAGTCGCGATCACACGATCACGATCACACAATCACGATCACACAGTCACGATCACACAATCACAATCACACAATCACGATCACACAATCACGATCACACAATCACGATCACACCATCACGATCACACAATCACAGTCACACAATCACAATCACACAATCACAATCACACAATCACAATCACAATCACGATCACACAGTCACGATCACACAATCACGATCACACGATCACGATCACACAATCACGATCACACAATCACGATCACACAATCACGATCACACAATCACGATCACACAATCACGATCACACAATCACGATCACACAATCACGATCACACAATCACGATCACACAATCACGATCACACAATCACGATCACACAATCACGATCACACAATCACGATCACACAATCACAATCACACAATCACAATCACACAATCACAATCACGATCTCGATCACACAACCACAATCACACAATCACACAATCACAATCCCACAATCACAATCACACAATCACAGTCACACAATAACAATCACACAATCACAATCACACAATCACAATCACACAATCACAGTCACACAATCACAGTAACACAATCACAATCACACAGTCACGATCACACAATCACAATCTCACAATCACGATCACACAATCACCATCACACAATGACCATCACACAATCACGATCACACAATCACGATCACACTATCACGATCACACAATCACGATCACACAATCACGATCACACAATCACGATCACACAATCACGATCACACAATCACTATCACACAATCACAATCACACAATCACAATCACACAATCACAATCACACAATCACAATCACACAATCACAATCACACAATCACAATCACACAATCACAATCACACAATCACAATCACACAGTCACACAATCACAATCACAATCAGACAATCACAAACACACAATCACGATCACACAATCACGATCACACAATCGCAATCACACAATCACAATCACACAATCACAGTCACACAATCACAGTCACACAATCACAATCACACAATCACAATTACACAAACACGATCACACAATCACGATCACACAATCACGATCACACAATCACGATCACACAATCACACAATCACACAATCACAATCACACAATCACACAGTCACAATCCCACAATCACGATCACACAATCACGATCACACAGTCACGATCGCACAATCACGATCACACAATCACAGTCACACAATCACAATCACACAGTCACAATCACAATCACGATCACACAAACACGATCACACAATCACGATCACACAATCTCGACCACACAATCACGATCACACAAACACGATCACACAATCACTATCACACAATCACTATCACACAATCACGGTCACACAATTACGATCACACAATCACCATCACAATCACAATCACAATCACAATCACAATCACAATCACACAATCACACAATCACAATCCCACAATCACAATCACACAATCACAGTCACACAATCACAATCACACAATCACACAATCACACAGTCACAATCCCACAATCACGATCACACAACCACGATCGCACAGTCACGATCACACGATCACGATCACACAATCACAATCACACAATCACAATCACACAATCACGATCACACAGTCAGCATCACACAATCACCATCACACAATCACAGTCACACAATCACAGTCACACAATCACAATCACACAATCACGATTACACAAACACGATCACACAATCACGATCACACAATCACGATCACACAATCACACAATCACACAATCACAATCACACAATCACACAGTCACAATCCCACAATCACGATCACACAATCACGATCACACAGTCACGATCACACAATCACGATCACACAATCACAGTCACACAATCACAATCACACAGTCACAATCACAATCACGATCACACAAACACGATCACACAATCACGATCACACAATCTCGACCACACAATCACGATCACACAAACACGATCACACAATCACTATCACACTATCACTATCACACAATCACGATCACACAATCACGATCACACAATCACAATCACACAATCACAATCACACAATCACAATCACACAATCAAAATCACACAATCACAATCACACAATCAAGGTCACACAATGACGATCACACAATCACCATCACACAATCACGATCACACAATCACGATCACACAATCACGATCACACAATCACAATCACACAATCACAATCACACAATCACAATCA
The DNA here is from genome assembly GCF_050947335.1 of Megachile rotundata. Classification (NCBI taxonomy): domain Eukaryota; kingdom Metazoa; phylum Arthropoda; class Insecta; order Hymenoptera; family Megachilidae; genus Megachile; species Megachile rotundata. Next base: position 3,922,920 of record NC_134993.1, read on the forward strand.
CACAATCACAATCACACAATCACAATCACACAATCACAATCACACAATCACAATCACACAATCACAATCACACAATCACAATCACACAATCACAATCACACAATCACAATCACACAATCACAATCACACAATCACAATCACACAATCACAATCACACAATCACAATCACACAATCACAATCACACAATCAAAAACACACAATCACAATCACACAATCACAATCACACAATCACAATCACACAATCACAATCACACAATCACAATCACGATCTCGATCACACAATCACAATCACACAATCACACAATCACAATCACACAATCACAGTCACACAATCACAATCACACAATCACAATCACACAATCACAGTCACACAATCACAATCACACAATCACGATCACTCAATCACCATCACACAATCACGATCACACAATCACGATCACACAACCACGATCACACTATCACGATCACACAATCACAGTCACACAATCACAATCACACAATCACAATCACAATCACGATCACACAGTCACGATCACACAATCACGATCACACGATCACGATCACACAATCACAATCACACAATCGTTATCACACAATCACGATCACACAATCACCATCACACAATCAAGGCCACACAATGACGATCACACAATCGCCATCACACAATCACAATCACACAATCACAATCACACAATCACGATCACACAATCACGATCACACAATCACGATCACATGATCACGATCACACAATCACGATCACACAATCACAAACACACAGTCGCGATCACACGATCACGATCACACAATCACGATCACACAGTCACGATCATACAATCACAATCACCCAATCACGATCACACAATCACATTAACACAATCACGATCACACAATCACGATCACACAATCACAATCACACAATCACGATCACACAATCACGATCACACAATCACAATCACACAATCACAATCACACAATCAAAATCACACAATCACAATCACACAATCAAGGTCACACAATGACGATCACACAATCACCATCACACAATCTCGACCACACAATCACGATCACACAATCACGATCACACAATCACGTCCACACAATCACAAACACACAGTCGCGATCACTCGATCACGATCACACAATCACGATCACACAGTCACTATCACACAATCACAATCACACAATCACATTATCACAATCACATTATCACAATCGCAATCACACAATCACAATAACACAATCAGACAATCACACAACCACACAATCACACAATCACGATCACACAATCATGATCACACAATCACGATCACACAATCACGATCACACAATCACGATCACACAATCACGATCACACAATCACCATCACACAATCACAATCACACAATCACAATCACACAATCAAGGTCACACAATGACGATCACACAATCACCATCACACAATCACGATCACACAATCACGATCACACAATCACGATCACACAATCACGATCACACAATCACGATCACACAATCACAAACACACAGTCGCGATCACACAATCACGTTCACACAATCAACGCCACACAATGACGATCACACAATCACCATCACACAATCTCGACCACACAATCACGATCACACAATCACGATCACACAATCACGTTCACACAATCACAAACACACAGTCCCGATCACTCGATCACGATCACACAATCACGATCACACAATCACGATCACACAATCACGATCACACAATCACAATCACACAATCACAATCACACAGTCAAAATCACACAATCACAATCACACAATCATGGTCACACAATGACGATCACACAATTACCATCACACAATCACGGTCTCACAATCACGATCACAGAATCACGATCACTCAATCACAATCACAATCACACAATCACAAACACACAGTCGCGATCACACGATCACGATCACACGATCACGATCACACGATCACGATCACACAATCACAATCACACAATCAAGGCCACACAATGACGATCACACAATCACGATCACACAATCACAAACACACAGTCACGATCACGCAATCACGTTCACACAATCACGATCACACAATCACGATCACATAACCACGATCACACAATCACGATCACACAATCACGATCACACAATCACGATCACACAATCACCATCACACAATCACAATCACACAATCAAGGTCACAGAATGACGATCACACAATCACCATCACACAATCACGACCACACAATCACGATCACACAATCACGCTCACACAATCACGATCACACAATCACGATCACACAATCACGTTCACACAATCACAAACACACAGTCGCGATCACACGATCACGATCACACAATCACGATCACACAGTCACGATCACACAATCACAATCACACAATCACGATCACACAATCACGATCACACAATCACGATCACACCATCACGATCACACAATCACAGTCACACAATCACAATCACACAATCACAATCACACAATCACAATCACAATCACGATCACACAGTCACGATCACACAATCACGATCACACGATCACGATCACACAATCACGATCACACAATCACGATCACACAATCACGATCACACAATCACGATCACACAATCACGATCACACAATCACGATCACACAATCACGATCACACAATCACGATCACACAATCACGATCACACAATCACGATCACACAATCACGATCACACAATCACGATCACACAATCACAATCACACAATCACAATCACACAATCACAATCACGATCTCGATCACACAACCACAATCACACAATCACACAATCACAATCCCACAATCACAATCACACAATCACAGTCACACAATAACAATCACACAATCACAATCACACAATCACAATCACACAATCACAGTCACACAATCACAGTAACACAATCACAATCACACAGTCACGATCACACAATCACAATCTCACAATCACGATCACACAATCACCATCACACAATGACCATCACACAATCACGATCACACAATCACGATCACACTATCACGATCACACAATCACGATCACACAATCACGATCACACAATCACGATCACACAATCACGATCACACAATCACTATCACACAATCACAATCACACAATCACAATCACACAATCACAATCACACAATCACAATCACACAATCACAATCACACAATCACAATCACACAATCACAATCACACAATCACAATCACACAGTCACACAATCACAATCACAATCAGACAATCACAAACACACAATCACGATCACACAATCACGATCACACAATCGCAATCACACAATCACAATCACACAATCACAGTCACACAATCACAGTCACACAATCACAATCACACAATCACAATTACACAAACACGATCACACAATCACGATCACACAATCACGATCACACAATCACGATCACACAATCACACAATCACACAATCACAATCACACAATCACACAGTCACAATCCCACAATCACGATCACACAATCACGATCACACAGTCACGATCGCACAATCACGATCACACAATCACAGTCACACAATCACAATCACACAGTCACAATCACAATCACGATCACACAAACACGATCACACAATCACGATCACACAATCTCGACCACACAATCACGATCACACAAACACGATCACACAATCACTATCACACAATCACTATCACACAATCACGGTCACACAATTACGATCACACAATCACCATCACAATCACAATCACAATCACAATCACAATCACAATCACACAATCACACAATCACAATCCCACAATCACAATCACACAATCACAGTCACACAATCACAATCACACAATCACACAATCACACAGTCACAATCCCACAATCACGATCACACAACCACGATCGCACAGTCACGATCACACGATCACGATCACACAATCACAATCACACAATCACAATCACACAATCACGATCACACAGTCAGCATCACACAATCACCATCACACAATCACAGTCACACAATCACAGTCACACAATCACAATCACACAATCACGATTACACAAACACGATCACACAATCACGATCACACAATCACGATCACACAATCACACAATCACACAATCACAATCACACAATCACACAGTCACAATCCCACAATCACGATCACACAATCACGATCACACAGTCACGATCACACAATCACGATCACACAATCACAGTCACACAATCACAATCACACAGTCACAATCACAATCACGATCACACAAACACGATCACACAATCACGATCACACAATCTCGACCACACAATCACGATCACACAAACACGATCACACAATCACTATCACACAATCACTATCACACAACCACGATCACACAATTACGATCACAAAATCACAATCACGCAGTCACACTATCACAATCACAATCACAATCACAATCACAATCAAAATCACAATCACAATCACAATCACAATCACAATCACAATCACACAATCACACAATCACAATCCCACAATCACAATCACACAATCACACAGTCACAATCCCACAATCACGATCACACAATCACGATCGCACAGTCACGGTCACACGATCACGATCACACAATCACAATCACACAATCACAATCACACAATCACGATCACACAGTCACCATCACACAATCACCATCACACAATCACGATCACACAATCAAGGTCACACAATGACGATCACACAATCACCATCACACAATCACGATCACACAATCACAATCACACAATCACGATCACACAATCACGATCACACAATCACAATCACACAATCAAGGTCACACAATGACGATCACACCATCACCATCACACAATCACGACCACACAATCACGATCACACAATCACAAACACACAGTCGCGATCACTCGATCACGATCACACAATCACGATCACACAGTCACGATCACACAATCACAATCACACAATCACAATATCACAATCGCAATCACACAATCACCATCACACAGTCACGATCACACAATCACCATCACACAATCACGATCACACAATCACAATCACACAATCACGATCACACAAACACGATCACACAATCACGATCACACAATCACGATCACACAATCACGGTCACGCAATCACACAATCACACAATCACAATCACACAATCACACAGTCACAATCCCACAATCACGATCACACAATCACGATCACACAGTCACGATCACACAATCACGATCACACAATCACAGTCACACAATCACAATCACACAGTCACAATCACAATCACGATCACACAAACACGATCACACAATCACGATCACACAATCTCGACCACACAATCACGATCACACAAACACGATCACACAATCACTATCACACAATCACTATCACACAATCACGATCACACAATCACGATCACACAATCACAATCACACAATCACAATCACACAATCACAATCACACAATCAAAATCACACAATCACAATCACACAATCAAGGTCACACAATGACGATCACACAATCACCATCACACAATCACGATCACACAATCACGATCACACAATCACGATCACACAATCACAATCACACAATCACAATCACACAATCACAATCACACAATCACAATCACACAATCACAATCACACAATCACAATCACACAATCACAATCACACAATCACAATCACACAATCACAATCACACAATCACAATCACACAATCACAATCACACAATCACAATCACACAATCACAATCACACAATCACAATCACACAATCACAATCACACAATCACAATCACACAATCACAATCACACAATCAAAAACACACAATCACAATCACACAATCACAATCACACAATCACAATCACACAATCACAATCACACAATCACAATCACACAATCACAATCACACAATCACAATCACACAATCACAATCACGATCTCGATCACACAATCACAATCACACAATCACACAATCACAATCCCACAATCACAATCACACAATCACAGTCACACAATCACAATCACACAATCACAATCACACAATCACAGTCACACAATCACAATCACACAATCACGATCACTCAATCACCATCACACAATCACGATCACACAATCACGATCACACAACCACGATCACACTATCACGATCACACAATCACAGTCACACAATCACAATCACACAATCACAATCACAATCACGATCACACAGTCACGATCACACAATCACGATCACACGATCACGATCACACAATCACAATCACACAATCGTTATCACACAATCACGATCACACAATCACCATCACACAATCAAGGCCACACAATGACGATCACACAATCGCCATCACACAATCACAATCACACAATCACAATCACACAATCACGATCACACAATCACGATCACACAATCACGATCACACAATCACGATCACACAATCACCATCACACAATCACAATCACACAATCAAGGTCACACAATCACGATCACTCAATCACAATCACACAATCACAAACACACAGTCGCGATCACACGATCACGATCACACGATCACGATCAGACAATCACAATCACACAATCAACGCCACACAATGACGATCACACAATCACCATCACACAATCTCGACCACACAATCACAATCACACAATCACGATCACACAATCACGTTCACACAATCAACGCCACACAATGACGATCACACAATCACCATCACACAATCTCGACCACACAATCACGATCACACAATCACGATCACACAATCACGATCACACAATCACGTTCACACAATCACAAACACACAGTCCCGATCACTCGATCACGATCACACAATCACGATCACACAATCACGATCACACAATCACAATCACACAATCACAATCACACAGTCAAAATCACACAATCACAATCACACAATCATGGTCACACAATGACGATCACACAATTACCATCACACAATCACGGTCACACAATCACGATCACAGAATCACGATCACTCAATCACAATCACAATCACACAATCACAAACACACAGTCGCGATCACACGATCACGATCACACGATCACGATCACACGATCACGATCACACAATCACAATCACACAATCAAGGCCACACAATGACGATCACACAATCACCATCACACAATCTCGACCACACAATCACGATCACACAATCACGATCACACAATCACGTTCACACAATAACAAACACACAGTCGCGATCACTCGATCACGATCACACAATCACGATCACACAGTCACGATCACACAATCACAATCACACAATCACGATCACTCAATCACGATCACATAACCACGATCACACAATCACGATCACACAATCACGATCACACAATCACGATCACACAATCACCATCACACAATCACAATCACACAATCAAGGTCACAGAATGACGATCACACAATCACCATCACACAATCACGACCACACAATCACGATCACACAATCACGCTCACACAATCACGATCACACAATCACGTTCACACAATCACAAACACACAGTCGCGATCACACGATCACGATCACACAATCACGATCACACAGTCACGATCACACCATCACAATCACACAATCACGATCACTCAATCACCATCACACAATCACGATCACACAATCACGATCACACAATCACGATCACACCATCACGATCACACAATCACAGTCACACAATCACAATCACACAATCACAATCACAATCACGATCACACAGTCACGATCACACAATCACGATCACACGATCACAATCACACAATCACAATCACACAATCACAATCACGATCTCGATCACACAATCACAATCACACAATCACACAATCACAATCCCACAATCACAATCACACAATCACAGTCACACAATAACAATCACACAATCACAATCACACAATCACAGTCACACAATCACAGTCACACAATCGCAGTCACACAATCACAATCACACAATCACAATTACACAAACACGATCACACAATCACGATCACACAATCACTATCACACAATCACACAATCACACAGTCACAATCCCACAATCACGATCACACAATCACGATTGCACTGTCACGATCACACGATCACGATCACACAATCACGATCACACAATCACAAACACACAGTCGCGATCACACGATCACGATCACACAATCACGATCACACAGTCACGATCATACAATCACAATCACCCAATCACGATCACACAATCACATTAACACAATCACGATCACACAATCACGATCACACAATCACAATCACACAATCACGATCACACAATCACGATCACACAATCACAATCACACAATCACAATCACACAATCAAAATCACACAATCACAATCACACAATCAAGGTCACACAATGACGATCACACAATCACCATCACACAATCTCGACCACACAATCACGATCACACAATCACGATCACACAATCACGTCCACACAATCACAAACACACAGTCGCGATCACTCGATCACGATCACACAATCACGATCACACAATCACGATCACTCAATCACAATCACAAAATCACAAACACACAGTCGCGATCACACGATCACGATCACACGATCACGATCACACAATCACAATCACACAATCGTTATCACACAATCACGATCACACAATCACAATCACACAATCACAATCACACAATCAAGGTCACACAATGACGATCACACAATCACCATCACACAATCACGATCACACAATCACGTTCACACAATCACAAACACACAGTCGCGATCACTCGATCACGATCACACAATCACGATCACACAGTCACTATCACACAATCACAATCACACAATCACATTATCACAGTCACATTATCACAATCACATTATCACAATCGCAATCACACAATCACAATAACACAATCAGACAATCACACAACCACACAATCACACAATCACGATCACACAATCATGATCACACAATCACGATCACACAATCACGATCACACAATCACGATCACACAATCACGATCACACAATCACCATCACACAATCACAATCACACAATCACAATCACACAATCAAGGTCACACAATGACGATCACACAATCACCATCACACAATCACGATCACACAATCACGATCACACAATCACGATCACACAATCACGATCACACAATCACGATCACACAATCACAATCACACAATCACAATCACACAATCACAATCACGATCTCGATCACACAATCACAATCACACAATCACACAATCACAATCCCACAATCACAATCACACAATCACAGTCACACAATAACAATCACACAATCACAATCACACAATCACAATCACACAATCACAGTCACACAATCACAGTCACACAATCACAATCACACAGTCACGATCACACAATCACAATCTCACAATCACGATCACACAATCACCATCACACAATGACCATCACACAATCACGATCACACAATCACGATCACACTATCACGATCACACAATCACGATCACACAATCACGATCACACAATCACGATCACACAATCACGATCACACAATCACTATCACACAATCACAATCACACAATCACAATCACACAATCACAATCACACAACCACAATCACACAATCACAATCACACAATCACAATCACACAGTCACACAATCACAATCACAATCAGACAATCACAAACACACAATCACGATCACACAATCACGATCACACAATCACAATCACACAATCACAATCACACAATCACAGTCACACAATCACAGTCACACAATCACAATCACACAATCACAATTACACAAACACGATCACACAATCACGATCACACAATCACGATCACACAATCACACAATCACACAATCACAATCACACAATCACACAGTCACAATCCCACAATCACGATCACACAATCACGATCACACAGTCACGATCGCACAATCACGATCACACAATCACAGTCACACAATCACAATCACACAGTCACAATCACAATCACGATCACACAAACACGATCACACAATCACTATCACACAATCACTATCACACAATCACGGTCACACAATTACGATCACACAATCACGATCACACAATCACGATCACACAATCACAGTCACACAATCACAATCACACAATCACAGCCACAATCACGATCACACCGTCACGATCACACCATCACGATCACACGATCACGATCACACAATCACAATCACACAATCGTTATCACACAATCACGATCACACAATCACCATCCCACAATCACCATCACACGATCACCATCACACAATCACGATCACACAATCACGATCACACAATCACGATCACACAATCACACAATCACACAATCACAATCACACAATCACACAGTCACAATCCCACAATCACGATCACACAATCACGATCACACAGTCACGATCACACAATCACGATCACACAATCACAGTCACACAATCACAATCACACAGTCACAATCACAATCACGATCACACAAACACGATCACACAATCACGATCACACAATCTCGACCACACAATCACGATCACACAAACACGATCACACAATCACTATCACACAATCACTATCACACAACCACGATCGCACAATTACGATCACAAAATCACAATCACGCAGTCACACTATCACAATCACAATCACAATCACAATCACAATCAAAATCACAATCACAATCACAATCACAATCACAATCACACAATCACACAATCACAATCCCACAATCACAATCACACAATCACACAGTCACAATCCCACAATCACGATCACACAATCACGATCGCACAGTCACGGTCACACGATCACGATCACACAATCACAATCACACAATCACGATCACACAATCACGATCACACAATCACGATCACACAATCACAATCACACAATCACAATCACACAATCACAATCACGATCTCGATCACACAATCACAATCACACAATCACACAATCACAATCCCACAATCACAATCACACAATCACAGTCACACAATAACAATCACACAATCACAATCACACAATCACAATCACACAATCACAGTCACACAATCACAGTCACACAATCACAATCACACAGTCACGATCACACAATCACAATCTCACAATCACGATCACACAATCACCATCACACAATGACCATCACACAATCACGATCACACAATCACGATCACACTATCACGATCACACAATCACGATCACACAATCACGATCACACAATCACGATCACACAATCACGATCACACAATCACTATCACACAATCACAATCACACAATCACAATCACACAATCACAATCACACAACCACAATCACACAATCACAATCACACAATCACAATCACACAGTCACACAATCACAATCACAATCAGACAATCACAAACACACAATCACGATCACACAATCACGATCACACAATCACAATCACACAATCACAATCACACAATCACAGTCACACAATCACAGTCACACAATCACAATCACACAATCACAATTACACAAACACGATCACACAATCACGATCACACAATCACGATCACACAATCACACAATCACACAATCACAATCACACAATCACACAGTCACAATCCCACAATCACGATCACACAATCACGATCACACAGTCACGATCGCACAATCACGATCACACAATCACAGTCACACAATCACAATCACACAGTCACAATCACAATCACGATCACACAAACACGATCACACAATCACTATCACACAATCACTATCACACAATCACGGTCACACAATTACGATCACACAATCACGATCACACAATCACGATCACACAATCACAGTCACACAATCACAATCACACAATCACAGCCACAATCACGATCACACCGTCACGATCACACCATCACGATCACACGATCACGATCACACAATCACAATCACACAATCGTTATCACACAATCACGATCACACAATCACCATCCCACAATCACCATCACACGATCACCATCACACAATCACGATCACACAATCACGATCACACAATCACGATCACACAATCACACAATCACACAATCACAATCACACAATCACACAGTCACAATCCCACAATCACGATCACACAATCACGATCACACAGTCACGATCACACAATCACGATCACACAATCACAGTCACACAATCACAATCACACAGTCACAATCACAATCACGATCACACAAACACGATCACACAATCACGATCACACAATCTCGACCACACAATCACGATCACACAAACACGATCACACAATCACTATCACACAATCACTATCACACAACCACGATCGCACAATTACGATCACAAAATCACAATCACGCAGTCACACTATCACAATCACAATCACAATCACAATCACAATCAAAATCACAATCACAATCACAATCACAATCACAATCACACAATCACACAATCACAATCCCACAATCACAATCACACAATCACACAGTCACAATCCCACAATCACGATCACACAATCACGATCGCACAGTCACGGTCACACGATCACGATCACACAATCACAATCACACAATCACAATCACACAATCACGATCACACAGTCACCATCACACAATCACCATCACACAATCACGATCACACAATCAAGGTCACACAATGACGATCACACAATCACCATCACACAATCACGATCACACAATCACAATCACACAATCACGATCACACTATCACGATCACACAATCACAATCACACAATCAAGGTCACACAATGACGATCACACCATCACCATCACACAATCACGACCACACAATCACGATCACACAATCACAAACACACAGTCGCGATCACTCGATCACGATCACACAATCACGATCACACAGTCGCGATCACACAATCACAATCACACAATCACAATATCACAATCGCAATCACACAATCACCATCACACAGTCACGATCACACAATCACCATCACACAATCACGATCACACAATCACAATCACACAATCACGATCACACAAACACGATCACACAATCACGATCACACAATCACGATCACACAATCACGGTCACGCAATCACACAATCACACAATCACAATCACACAATCACACAGTCACAATCCCACAATCACGATCACACAATCACGATCACACAGTCACGATCACACAATCACGATCACACAATCACAGTCACACAATCACAATCACACAGTCACAATCACAATCACGATCACACAAACACGATCACACAATCACGATCACACAATCTCGACCACACAATCACGATCACACAAACACGATCACACAATCACTATCACACAATCACTATCACACAATCACGATCACACAATCACGATCACACAATCACAATCACACAATCACAATCACACAATCACAATCACACAATCAAAATCACACAATCACAATCACACAATCAAGGTCACACAATGACGATCACACAATCACCATCACACAATCACGATCACACAATCACGATCCCACAATCACGATCACACAATCACAATCACACAATCACAATCACACAATCACAATCACACAATCACAATCACACAATCACAATCACACAATCACAATCACACAATCACAATCACACAATCACAATCACACAATCACAATCACACAATCACAATCACACAATCACAATCACACAATCACAATCACACAATCACAATCACACAATCACAATCACACAATCACAATCACACAATCACGATCACACAATCACAATCACACAATCACAATCACACAATCAAAAACACACAATCACAATCACACAATCACAATCACACAATCACAATCACACAATCACAATCACACAATCACAATCACACAATCAAAATCACGATCTCGATCACACAATCACAATCACACAATCACACAATCACAATCCCACAATCACAATCACACAATCACAATCACACAATCACAATCACACAATCACAATCACACAATCACAGTCACACAATCACAATCACACAATCACGATCACTCAATCACCATCACACAATCACGATCACACAATCACGATCACACAACCACGATCACACTATCACGATCACACAATCACCGTCACACAATCACAATCACACAATCACAATCACAATCACGATCACACAGTCACGATCACACAATCACGATCACACGATCACGATCACACAATCACAATCACACAATCGTTATCACACAATCACGATCACACAATCACCATCACACAATCAAGGCCACACAATGACGATCACACAATCGCCATCACACAATCACAATCACACAATCACAATCACACAATCACGATCACACAATCACGATCACACAATCACGATCACACAATCACGATCACACAATCACCATCACACAATCACAATCACACAATCAAGGTCACACAATCACGATCACTCAATCACAATCACACAATCACAAACACACAGTCGCGATCACACGATCACGATCACACGATCACGATCAGACAATCACAATCACACAATCAACGCCACACAATGACGATCACACAATCACCATCACACAATCTCGACCACACAATCACAATCACACAATCACGATCACACAATCACGTTCACACAATCAACGCCACACAATGACGATCACACAATCACCATCACACAATCTCGACCACACAATCACGATCACACAATCACGATCACACAATCACGTTCACACAATCACAAACACACAGTCCCGATCACTCGATCACGATCACACAATCACGATCACACAATCACGATCACACAATCACAATCACACAATCACAATCACACAGTCAAAATCACACAATCACAATCACACAATCATGGTCACACAATGACGATCACACAATTACCATCACACAATCACGGTCACACAATCACGATCACAGAATCACGATCACTCAATCACAATCACAATCACACAATCACAAACACACAGTCGCGATCACACGATCACGATCACACGATCACGATCACACGATCACGATCACACAATCACAATCACACAATCAAGGCCACACAATGACGATCACACAATCACCATCACACAATCTCGACCACACAATCACGATCACACAATCACGATCACACAATCACGTTCACACAATAACAAACACACAGTCGCGATCACTCGATCACGATCACACAATCACGATCACACAGTCACGATCACACAATCACAATCACACAATCACGATCACTCAATCACGATCACATAACCACGATCATACAATCACGATCACACAATCACGATCACACAATCACGATCACACAATCACCATCACACAATCACAATCACACAATCAAGGTCACAGAATGACGATCACACAATCACCATCACACAATCACGACCACACAATCACGATCACACAATCACGCTCACACAATCACAATCACACAATCACGTTCACACAATCACAAACACACAGTCGCGATCACACGATCACGATCACACAATCACGATCACACAGTCACGATCACACCATCACAATCACACAATCACGATCACTCAATCACCATCACACAATCACGATCACACAATCACGATCACACAATCACGATCACACCATCACGATCACACAATCACAGTCACACAATCACAATCACACACTCACAATCACAATCACGATCACACAGTCACGATCACACAATCACGATCACACGATCACGATCACACAATCACGATCACACAATCACGATCACACAATCACGATCACACAATCACGATCACACAATCACGATCACACAATCACGATCACACAATCACGATCACACAATCACGATCACACAATCACGATCACACAATCACGATCACACAATCACAATCACACAATCACAATCACACAATCACAATCACGATCTCGATCACACAATCACAATCACACAATCACACAATCACAATCCCACAATCACAATCACACAATCACAGTCACACAATAACAATCACACAATCACAATCACACAATCACAGTCACACAATCACAGTCACACAATCGCAGTCACACAATCACAATCACACAATCACAATTACACAAACACGATCACACAATCACGATCACACAATCACTATCACACAATCACATTATCACAGTCACATTATCACAATCACATTATCACAATCGCAATCACACAATCACAATAACACAATCAGACAATCACACAACCACACAATCACACAATCACGATCACACAATCATGATCACACAATCACGATCACACAATCACGATCACACAATCACGATCACACAATCACGATCACACAATCACCATCACACAATCACAATCACACAATCACAATCACACAATCAAGGTCACACAATGACGATCACACAATCACCATCACACAATCACGATCACACAATCACGATCACACAATCACGATCACACAATCACGATCACACAATCACGATCACACAATCACAATCACACAATCACAATCACACAATCACAATCACACAATCACAATCACACAATCAAGGTCACACAATGACGATCACACAATCACCATCACACAATCACGATCACACAATCACGTTCACACAATCACAAACACACAGTCGCGATCACTCGATCACGATCACACAATCACGATCACACAGTCACTATCACACAATCACAATCACACAATCACATTATCACAGTCACATTATCACAATCACATTATCACAATCGCAATCACACAATCACAATAACACAATCAGACAATCACACAACCACACAATCACACAATCACGATCACACAATCATGATCACACAATCACGATCACACAATCACGATCACACAATCACGATCACACAATCACGATCACACAATCACCATCACACAATCACAATCACACAATCACAATCACACAATCAAGGTCACACAATGACGATCACACAATCACCATCACACAATCACGATCACACAATCACGATCACACAATCACGATCACACAATCACGATCACACAATCACGATCACACAATCACAATCACACAATCACAATCACACAATCACAATCACGATCTCGATCACACAATCACAATCACACAATCACACAATCACAATCCCACAATCACAATCACACAATCACAGTCACACAATAACAATCACACAATCACAATCACACAATCACAATCACACAATCACAGTCACACAATCACAGTCACACAATCACAATCACACAGTCACGATCACACAATCACAATCTCACAATCACGATCACACAATCACCATCACACAATGACCATCACACAATCACGATCACACAATCACGATCACACTATCACGATCACACAATCACGATCACACAATCACGATCACACAATCACGATCACACAATCACGATCACACAATCACTATCACACAATCACAATCACACAATCACAATCACACAATCACAATCACACAACCACAATCACACAATCACAATCACACAATCACAATCACACAGTCACACAATCACAATCACAATCAGACAATCACAAACACACAATCACGATCACACAATCACGATCACACAATCACAATCACACAATCACAATCACACAATCACAGTCACACAATCACAGTCACACAATCACAATCACACAATCACAATTACACAAACACGATCACACAATCACGATCACACAATCACGATCACACAATCACGATCACACAATCACACAATCACACAATCACAATCACACAATCACACAGTCACAATCCCACAATCACGATCACACAATCACGATCACACAGTCACGATCGCACAATCACGATCACACAATCACAGTCACACAATCACAATCACACAGTCACAATCACAATCACGATCACACAAACACGATCACACAATCACGATCACACAATCTCGACCACACAATCACGATCACACAAACACGATCACACAATCACTATCACACAATCACTATCACACAATCACGGTCACACAATTACGATCACACAATCACAATCACAATCACAATCACAATCACAATCACAATCACAATCACAATCACAATCACAACCACAATCACACAATCACACAATCACAATCCCACAATCACAATCACACAATCACAGTCACACAATCACAATCACACAATCACACAATCACACAGTCACAATCCCACAATCACGATCACACAATCACGATCGCACAGTCACGATCACACGATCACGATCACACAATCACAATCACACAATCACAATCACACAATCACGATCACACAATCACAATCACACAATCACAGTCACACAATCACAGTCACACAATCACAATCACACAATCACGATTACACAAACACGATCACACAATCACGATCACACAATCACGATCACACAATCACACAATCACACAATCACAATCACACAATCACACAGTCACAATCCCACAATCACGATCACACAATCACGATCACACAGTCACGATCACACAATCACGATCACACAATCACAGTCACACAATCACAATCACACAGTCACAATCACAATCACGATCACACAAACACGATCACACAATCACGATCACACAATCTCGACCACACAATCACAATCCCACAATCACAATCACACAATCACAGTCACACAATCACAATCACACAATCACACAGTCACAATCCCACAATCACGATCACACAATCACGATCACACAATCACGATCACACAATCACAATCACACAATCAAGGTCACACAATGACGATCACACCATCACCATCACACAATCACGACCACACAATCACGATCACACAATCACAAACACACAGTCGCGATCACTCGATCACGATCACACAATCACGATCACACAGTCACGATCACACAATCACAATCACACAATCACAATATCACAATCGCAATCACACAATCACCATCACACAGTCACGATCACACAATCACCATCACACAATCACGATCACACAATCACAATCACACAATCACGATCACACAAACACGATCACACAATCACGATCACACAATCACGATCACACAATCACGGTCACGCAATCACACAATCACACAATCACAATCACACAATCACACAGTCACAATCCCACAATCACGATCACACAATCACGATCACACAGTCACGATCACACAATCACGATCACACAATCACAGTCACACAATCACAATCACACAGTCACAATCACAATCACGATCACACAAACACGATCACACAATCACGATCACACAATCTCGACCACACAATCACGATCACACAAACACGATCACACAATCACTATCACACAATCACTATCACACAATCACGATCACACAATCACGATCACACAATCACGATCACACAATCACAATCACACAATCACAATCACACAATCAAAATCACACAATCACAATCACACAATCAAGGTCACACAATGACGATCACACAATCACCATCACACAATCACGATCACACAATCACGATCACACAATCACAATCACACAATCACAATCACACAATCACACAGTCACAATCCCACAATCACGATCACACAATCACGATCACACAGTCACGATCGCACAATCACGATCACACAATCACAGTCACACAATCACAATCACACAGTCACAATCACAATCACGATCACACAAACACGATCACACAATCACGATCACACAATCTCGACCACACAATCACGATCACACAAACACGATCACACAATCACTATCACACAATCACTATCACACAATCACGGTCACACAATTACGATCACACAATCACAATCACAATCACAATCACAATCACAATCACAATCACAATCACAATCACAATCACAACCACAATCACACAATCACACAATCACAATCCCACAATCACAATCACACAATCACAGTCACACAATCACAATCACACAATCACACAATCACACAGTCACAATCCCACAATCACGATCACACAATCACGATCGCACAGTCACGATCACACGATCACGATCACACAATCACAATCACACAATCACAATCACACAATCACGATCACACAGTCAACATCACACAATCACCATCACACAATCACGATCACACAATCACGATCACACAATCACGATCACACAATCACAGTCACACAATCACAATCACACAATCACAGCCACAATCACGATCACACCGTCACGATCACACCATCACGATCACACGATCACGATCACACAATCACAATCACACAATCGTTATCACACAATCACGATCACACAATCACCATCCCACAATCACCATCACACGATCACCATCACACAAACACGATCACACAATCACGATCACACAATCACAATCACACAATCACAATCACACAGTCACAATCACACAATCACAATCATACAATCACAGTCACACAATCACAATCACACAATCACAATCACAATCACGATCACACTGTCACGATCACAGGATCACGATCACACGATCACGATCACACAATCACTATCACACAATCACGATCACACAATCACGATCACACAATCACGATCACACAATCACGATCACACAATCACGATCACACAATCACAATCACACAATCACAATCACACAATCACAATCACACAATCACAGTCACACAATCACAGTCACACAATCACAATCACACAATCACGATTACACAAACACGATCACACAATCACGATCACACAATCACGATCACACAATCACACAATCACACAATCACAATCACACAATCACACAGTCACAATCCCACAATCACGATCACACAATCACGATCACACAGTCACGATCACACAATCACGATCACACAATCACAGTCACACAATCACAATCACACAGTCACAATCACAATCACGATCACACAAACACGATCACACAATCACGATCACACAATCTCGACCACACAATCACGATCACACAAATACGATCACACAATCACTATCACACAATCACTATCACACAACCACGATCACACAATTACGATCACAAAATCACAATCACGCAGTCACACTATCACAATCACAATCACAATCACAATCACAATCAAAATCACAATCACAATCACAATCACAATCACAATCACACAATCACACAATCACAATCCCACAATCACAATCACACTATCACAGTCACACAATCACAATCACACAATCACACAGTCACAATCCCACAATCACGATCACACAATCACGATCGCACAGTCACGGTCACACGATCACGATCACACAATCACAATCACACAATCACAATCACACAATCACGATCACACAGTCACCATCACACAATCACCATCACACAATCACGATCACACAATCAAGGTCACACAATGACGATCACACAATCACCATCACACAATCACGATCACACAATCACAATCACACAATCACGATCACACAATCACGATCACACAATCACAATCACACAATCAAGGTCACACAATGACGATCACAACATCACCATCACACAATCACGACCACACAATCACGATCACACAATCACAAACACACAGTCGCGATCACTCGATCACGATCACACAATCACGATCACACAGTCACGATCACACAATCACAATCACACAATCACAATATCACAATCGCAATCACACAATCACCATCACACAGTCACGATCACACAATCACCATCACACAATCACGATCACACAATCACAATCACACAATCACGATCACACAAACACGATCACACAATCACGATCACACAATCACGATCACACAATCACGGTCACGCAATCACACAATCACACAATCACAATCACACAATCACACAGTCACAATCCCACAATCACGATCACACAATCACGATCACACAGTCACGATCACACAATCACGATCACACAATCACAGTCACACAATCACAATCACACAGTCACAATCACAATCACGATCACACAAACACGATCACACAATCACGATCACACAATCTCGACCACACAATCACGATCACACAAACACGATCACACAATCACTATCACACAATCACTATCACACAATCACGATCACACAATCACGATCACACAATCACAATCACACAATCACAATCACACAATCACAATCACACAATCAAAATCACACAATCACAATCACACAATCAAGGTCACACAATGACGATCACACAATCACCATCACACAATCACGATCACACAATCACGATCACACAATCACGATCACACAATCACAATCACACAATCACAATCACACAATCACAATCACACAATCACAATCACACAATCACAATCACACAATCACAATCACACAATCACAATCACACAATCACAATCACACAATCACAATCACACAATCACAATCACACAATCACAATCACACAATCACAATCACACAATCACAATCACACAATCACAATCACACAATCAAAATCACACAATCACAATCACACAATCACAATCACACAATCACAATCACACAATCACAATCACACAATCACAATCACGATCTCGATCACACAATCACAATCACACAATCACACAATCACAATCCCACAATCACAATCACACAATCACAGTCACACAATCACAATCACACAATCACAATCACACAATCACAGTCACACAATCACAATCACACAATCACGATCACTCAATCACCATCACACAATCACGATCACACAATCACGATCACACAACCACGATCACACTATCACGATCACACAATCACAGTCACACAATCACAATCACACAATCACAATCACAATCACGATCACACAGTCACGATCACACAATCACGATCACACAATCACCATCACACAATCAAGGCCACACAATGACGATCACACAATCGCCATCACACAATCACAATCACACAATCACAATCACACAATCACGATCACACAATCACGATCACACAATCACGATCACACAATCACGATCACACAATCACGATCACACAATCACCATCACACAATCACAATCACACAATCAAGGTCACACAATCACGATCACTCAATCACAATCACACAATCACAAACACACAGTCGCGATCACACGATCACGATCACACGATCACGATCAGACAATCACAATCACACAATCAACGCCACACAATGACGATCACACAATCACCATCACACAATCTCGACCACACAATCCAAATCACACAATCACGATCACACAATCACGTTCACACAATCAACGCCACACAATGACGATCACACAATCACCATCACACAATCTCGACCACACAATCACGATCACACAATCACGATCACACAATCACGTTCACACAATCACAAACACACAGTCCCGATCACTCGATCACGATCACACAATCACGATCACACAATCACGATCACACAATCACAATCACACAATCACAATCACACAGTCAAAATCACACAATCACAATCACACAATCATGGTCACACAATGACGATCACACAATTACCATCACACAATCACGGTCACACAATCACGATCACAGAATCACGATCACTCAATCACAATCACAATCACACAATCACAAACACACAGTCGCGATCACACGATCACGATCACACGATCACGATCACACGATCACGATCACACAATCACAATCACACAATCAAGGCCACACAATGACGATCACACAATCACCATCACACAATCTCGACCACACAATCACGATCACACAATCACGATCACACAATCACGTTCACACAATAACAAACACAAAGTCGCGATCACTCGATCACGATCACACAATCACGATCACACAGTCACGATCACACAATCACAATCACACAATCACGATCACACAATCACGATCACATAACCACGATCACACAATCACGATCACACAATCACGATCACACAATCACGATCACACAATCACCATCACACAATCACAATCACACAATCAAGGTCACAGAATGACGATCACACAATCACCATCACACAATCACGACCACACAATCACGATCACACAATCACGCTCACACAATCACGATCACACAATCACGTTCACACAATCACAAACACACAGTCGCGATCACACGATCACGATCACACAATCACGATCACACAGTCACGATCACACCATCACAATCACACAATCACGATCACTCAATCACCATCACACAATCACGATCACACAATCACGATCACACAATCACGATCACACCATCACGATCACACAATCACAGTCACACAATCACAATCACACAATCACAATCACAATCACGATCACACAGTCACGATCACACAATCACGATCACACGATCACGATCACACAATCACGATCACACAATCACGATCACACAATCACGATCACACAATCACGATCACACAATCACGATCACACAATCACGATCACACAATCACGATCACACAATCACGATCACACAATCACGATCACACAATCACGATCACACAATCACAATCACACAATCACAATCACACAATCACAATCACGATCTCGATCACACAATCACAATCACACAATCACACAATCACAATCCCACAATCACAATCACACAATCACAGTCACACAATAACAATCACACAATCACAATCACACAATCACAATCACACAATCACAGTCACACAATCACAGTCACACAATCACAATCACACAATCACAATTACACAAACACGATCACACAATCACGATCACACAATCACTATCACACAATCACACAATCACACAGTCACAATCCCACAATCACGATCACACAATCACGATTGCACTGTCACGATCACACGATCACGATCACACAATCACGATCACACAATCACAAACACACAGTCGCGATCACACGATCACGATCACACAATCACGATCACACAGTCACGATCATACAATCACAATCACCCAATCACGATCACACAATCACATTAACACAATCACGATCACACAATCACGATCACACAATCACAATCACACAATCACGATCACACAATCACGATCACACAATCACAATCACACAATCACAATCACACAATCAAAATCACACAATCACAATCACACAATCAAGGTCACACAATGACGATCACACAATCACCATCACACAATCTCGACCACACAATCACGATCACACAATCACGATCACACAATCACGTCCACACAATCACAAACACACAGTCGCGATCACTCGATCACGATCACACAATCACGATCACACAATCACGATCACTCAATCACAATCACAAAATCACAAACACACAGTCGCGATCACACGATCACGATCACACGATCACGATCACACAATCACAATCACACAATCGTTATCACACAATCCCGATCACACAATCACAATCACACAATCACAATCACACAATCAAGGTCACACAATGACGATCACACAATCACCATCACACAATCACGATCACACAATCACGTTCACACAATCACAAACACACAGTCGCGATCACTCGATCACGATCACACAATCACGATCACACAGTCACTATCACACAATCACAATCACACAATCACATTATCACAATCACATTATCACAATCACATTATCACAATCGCAATCACACAATCACAATAACACAATCAGACAATCACACAACCACACAATCACACAATCACGATCACACAATCATGATCACACAATCACGATCACACAATCACGATCACACAATCACGATCACACAATCACGATCACACAATCACCATCACACAATCACAATCACACAATCACAATCACACAATCAAGGTCACACAATGACGATCACACAATCACCATCACACAATCACGATCACACAATCACGATCACACAATCACGATCACACAATCACGATCACACAATCACGATCACACAATCACAAACACACAGTCGCGGTCACACGATCACGATTACACAATAACGATCACACAGTCACGATCACACAATCACAATCACACAATCACGATCACACAATCACCATCACACAATCACGATCACACAATCACGATCACACAATCACGATCACACAATCACGATCACACAATCACGATCACACAATCACAGTCACACAATCACAATCACACAATCACGATCACACAATCACAATCACACAATCACGATCACACAATCACGATCACACAATCACGATCACACAAACACGATCACACGATCACAATCACACAATCACAAACACACAGTCGCGATCACACGATCACGATCACACGATCACGATCACACGATCGCGATCACACGATCACGATCACACGATCACGATCACACAATCACAATCACACAATCAAGGTCACACAGTGACGATCACACCATCACCATCACACAATCACGACCACACAATCACGATCACACAATCACGATCACACAATCACGTTCACACAATCACAAACACACAGTCGCGATCACTCGATCACGATCACACAATCACGATCACACAGTCACGATCACACAATCACAATCACACAATCACGATCACACAATCACCATCACACAATCACGATCACACAATCACGATCACACAATCACGATCACACAATCACGATCACACAATCACAGTCACACAATCACAATCACACAATCACAGCCACAATCACGATCACACAGTCACGATCACACCATCACGATCACACGATCACGATCACACAATCACAATCACACAATCGTTATCACACAATCACGATCACACAATCACCATCCCACAATCACCATCACACAATCACCATCACACAATCACGATCACACGATCACGATCACACGATCACGATCACACAATCACTATCACACAATCACGATCACACAATCACAGTCACACAATCACAATCACACAATCACAGCCACAATCACGATCACACAGTCACGATCACACAATCACAATCTCACAATCACGATCACACAATCACCATCACACAATGACCATCACACAATCACGATCACACAATCACGATCACACTATCACCATCCCACAATCACCATCACACAATCACCATCACACAATCACGATCACACGATCACGATCACACGATCACGATCACACAATCACTATCACACAATCACAATCACACAATCACAGTCACACAATCACAATCACACAATCACGATCACTCAATCACCATCACACAATCACGATCACACAATCACGATCACACAACCACGATCACACTATCACGATCACACAATCACAGTCACACAATCACAATCACACAATCACAATCACAATCACGATCACACAGTCACGATCACACAATCACGATCACACGATCACGATCACACAATCACAATCACACAATCGTTATCACACAATCACGATCACACAATCACCATCACACAATCAAGGCCACACAATGACGATCACACAATCGCCATCACACAATCACAATCACACAATCACAATCACACAATCACGATCACACAATCACGATCACACAATCACGATCGCACAATCACGATCACACAATCACGATCACACAATCACCATCACACAATCACAATCACACAATCAAGGTCACACAATCACGATCACTCAATCACAATCACACAATCACAAACACACAGTCGCGATCACACGATCACGATCACACGATCACGATCAGACAATCACAATCACACAATCAACGCCACACAATGACGATCACACAATCACCATCACACAATCTCGACCACACAATCACAATCACACAATCACGATCACACAATCACGTTCACACAATCAACGCCACACAATGACGATCACACAATCACCATCACACAATCTCGACCACACAATCACGATCACACAATCACGATCACACAATCACGTTCACACAATCACAAACACACAGTCCCGATCACTCGATCACGATCACACAATCACGATCACACAGTCAAAATCACACAATCACAATCACACAATCATGGTCACACAATGACGATCACACAATTACCATCACACAATCACGGTCACACAATCACGATCACAGAATCACGATCACTCAATCACAATCACAATCACACAATCACAAACACACAGTCGCGATCACACGATCACGATCACACGATCACGATCACACAATCACAATCACACAATCAAGGCCACACAATGACGATCACACAATCACCATCACACAATCTCGACCACACAATCACCATCACACAATCACGATCACACAATCACGATCACACAATCACGATCACACAATCACGATCACACAATCACAATCACACAATCACAATCACACAATCACAATCACGATCTCGATCACACAATCACAATCACACAATCACACAATCACAATCCCACAATCACAATCACACAATCACAGTCACACAATAACAATCACACAATCACAATCACACAATCACAATCACACAATCACAGTCACACAATCACAGTCACACAATCACAATCACACAATCACAATTACACAAACACGATCACACAATCACGATCACACAATCACTATCACACAATCACACAATCACACAGTCACAATCCCACAATCACGATCACACAATCACGATTGCACTGTCACGATCACACGATCACGATCACACAATCACGATCACACAATCACAAACACACAGTCGCGATCACACGATCACGATCACACAATCACGATCACACAGTCACGATCATACAATCACAATCACCCAATCACGATCACACAATCACATTAACACAATCACGATCACACAATCACGATCACACAATCACAATCACACAATCACGATCACACAATCACGATCACACAATCACAATCACACAATCACAATCACACAATCAAAATCACACAATCACAATCACACAATCAAGGTCACACAATGACGATCACACAATCACCATCACACAATCTCGACCACACAATCACGATCACACAATCACGATCACACAATCACGTCCACACAATCACAAACACACAGTCGCGATCACTCGATCACGATCACACAATCACGATCACACAATCACGATCACTCAATCACAATCACAAAATCACAAACACACAGTCGCGATCACACGATCACGATCACACGATCACGATCACACAATCACAATCACACAATCGTTATCACACAATCCCGATCACACAATCACAATCACACAATCACAATCACACAATCAAGGTCACACAATGACGATCACACAATCACCATCACACAATCACGATCACACAATCACGTTCACACAATCACAAACACACAGTCGCGATCACTCGATCACGATCACACAATCACGATCACACAGTCACTATCACACAATCACAATCACACAATCACATTATCACAATCACATTATCACAATCACATTATCACAATCGCAATCACACAATCACAATAACACAATCAGACAATCACACAACCACACAATCACAAAATCACGATCACACAATCATGATCACACAATCACGATCACACAATCACGATCACACAATCACGATCACACAATCACGATCACACAATCACCATCACACAATCACAATCACACAATCACAATCACACAATCAAGGTCACACAATGACGATCACACAATCACCATCACACAATCACGATCACACAATCACGATCACACAATCACGATCACACAATCACGATCACACAATCACGATCACACAATCACAAACACACAGTCGCGGTCACACGATCACGATTACACAATCACGATCACACAGTCACGATCACACAATCACAATCACACAATCACGATCACACAATCACCATCACACAATCACGATCACACAATCACGATCACACAATCACGATCACACAATCACGATCACACAATCACAGTCACACAATCACAATCACACAATCACGATCACACAATCACAATCACACAATCACGATCACACAATCACGATCACACAATCACGATCACACAAACACGATCACACGATCACAATCACACAATCACAAACACACAGTCGCGATCACACGATCACGATCACACGATCACGATCACACGATCGCGATCACACGATCACGATCACACGATCACGATCACACAATCACAATCACACAATCAAGGTCACACAGTGACGATCACACCATCACCATCACACAATCACGACCACACAATCACGATCACACAATCACGATCACACAATCACGTTCACACAATCACAAACACACAGTCGCGATCACTCGATCACGATCACACAATCACGATCACACAGTCACGATCACACAATCACAATCACACAATCACGATCACACAATCACCATCACACAATCACGATCACACAATCACGATCACACAATCACGATCACACAATCACGATCACACAATCACAGTCACACAATCACAATCACACAATCACAGCCACAATCACGATCACACAGTCACGATCACACCATCACGATCACACGATCACGATCACACAATCACAGCCACAATCACGATCACACAGTCACGATCACACCATCACGATCACACGATCACGATCACACAATCACAATCACACAATCGTTATCACACAATCACGATCACACAATCACCATCCCACAATCACCATCACACAATCACGATCACACAATCACAGTCACACAATCACAATCACACAATCACAGCCACAATCACGATCACACAGTCACGATCACACAATCACAATCTCACAATCACGATCACACAATCACCATCACACAATGACCATCACACAATCACGATCACACAATCACGATCACACTATCACCATCCCACAATCACCATCACACAATCACCATCACACAATCACGATCACACGATCACGATCACACGATCACGATCACACAATCACTATCACACAATCACAATCACACAATCACAGTCACACAATCACAATCACACAATCACGATCACTCAATCACCATCACACAATCACGATCACACAATCACGATCACACAACCACGATCACACTATCACGATCACACAATCACAGTCACACAATCACAATCACACAATCACAATCACAATCACGATCACACAGTCACGATCACACAATCACGATCACACGATCACGATCACACAATCACAATCACACAATCGTTATCACACAATCACGATCACACAATCACCATCACACAATCAAGGCCACACAATGACGATCACACAATCGCCATCACACAATCACAATCACACAATCACAATCACACAATCACGATCACACAATCACGATCACACAATCACGATCGCACAATCACGATCACACAATCACGATCACACAATCACCATCACACAATCACAATCACACAATCAAGGTCACACAATCACGATCACTCAATCACAATCACACAATCACAAACACACAGTCGCGATCACACGATCACGATCACACGATCACGATCAGACAATCACAATCACACAATCAACGCCACACAATGACGATCACACAATCACCATCACACAATCTCGACCACACAATCACAATCCCACAATCACGATCACACAATCACGTTCACACAATCAACGCCACACAATGACGATCACACAATCACCATCACACAATCTCGACCACACAATCACGATCACACAATCACGATCACACAATCACGTTCACACAATCACAAACACACAGTCCCGATCACTCGATCACGATCACACAATCACGATCACACAGTCAAAATCACACAATCACAATCACACAATCATGGTCACACAATGACGATCACACAATTACCATCACACAATCACGGTCACACAATCACGATCACAGAATCACGATCACTCAATCACAATCACAATCACACAATCACAAACACACAGTCGCGATCACACGATCACGATCACACGATCACGATCACACAATCACAATCACACAATCAAGGCCACACAATGACGATCACACAATCACCATCACACAATCTCGACCACACAATCACGATCACACAATCACGATCACACAATCACGTTCACACAATAACAAACACACAGTCGCGATCACACAATCACGATCACACAACCACGATCACACTATCACGATCACACAATCACAGTCACACAATCACAATCACACAATCACAATCACAATCACGATCACACAGTCACGATCACACAATCACGATCACACGATCACGATCACACAATCACAATCACACAATCGTTATCACACAATCACGATCACACAATCACCATCACACAATCAAGGCCACACAATGACGATCACACAATCGCCATCACACAATCACAATCACACAATCACAATCACACAATCACGATCACACAATCACGATCACACAATCACGATCACACAATCACGATCACACAATCACGATCACACAATCACCATCACACAATCACAATCACACAATCAAGGTCACACAATCACGATCACTCAATCACAATCACACAATCACAAACACACAGTCGCGATCACACGATCACGATCAGACAATCACAATCACACAATCAACGCCACACAATGACGATCACACAATCACCATCACACAATCTCGACCACACAATCCAAATCACACAATCACGATCACACAATCACGTTCACACAATCAACGCCACACAATGACGATCACACAATCACCATCACACAATCTCGACCACACAATCACGATCACACAATCACGATCACACAATCACGTTCACACAATCACAAACACACAGTCCCGATCACTCGATCACGATCACACAATCACGATCACACAATCACGATCACACAATCACAATCACACAATCACAATCACACAGTCAAAATCACACAATCACAATCACACAATCATGGTCACACAATGACGATCACACAATTACCATCACACAATCACGGTCACACAATCACGATCACAGAATCACGATCACTCAATCACAATCACAATCACACAATCACAAACACACAGTCGCGATCACACGATCACGATCACACGATCACGATCACACGATCACGATCACACAATCACAATCACACAATCAAGGCCACACAATGACGATCACACAATCACCATCACACAATCTCGACCACACAATCACGATCACACAATCACGATCACACAATCACGTTCACACAATAACAAACACACAGTCGCGATCACTCGATCACGATCACACAATCACGATCACACAGTCACGATCACACAATCACAATCACACAATCACGATCACACAATCACGATCACATAACCACGATCACACAATCACGATCACACAATCACGATCACACAATCACGATCACACAATCACCATCACACAATCACAATCACACAATCAAGGTCACAGAATGACGATCACACAATCACCATCACACAATCACGACCACACAATCACGATCACACAATCACGCTCACACAATCACGATCACACAATCACGTTCACACAATCACAAACACACAGTCGCGATCACACGATCACGATCACACAATCACGATCACACAGTCACGATCACACCATCACAATCACACAATCACGATCACTCAATCACCATCACACAATCACGATCACACAATCACGATCACACAATCACGATCACACCATCACGATCACACAATCACAGTCACACAATCACAATCACACAATCACAATCACACAATCACAATCACGATCTCGATCACACAATCACAATCACACAATCACACAATCACAATCCCACAATCACAATCACACAATCACAGTCACACAATAACAATCACACAATCACAATCACACAATCACAATCACACAATCACAGTCACACAATCACAGTCACACAATCACAATCACACAATCACAATTACACAAACACGATCACACAATCACGATCACACAATCACTATCACACAATCACACAATCACACAGTCACAATCCCACAATCACGATCACACAATCACGATTGCACTGTCACGATCACACGATCACGATCACACAATCACGATCACACAATCACAAACACACAGTCGCGATCACACGATCACGATCACACAATCACGATCACACAGTCACGATCATACAATCACAATCACCCAATCACGATCACACAATCACATTAACACAATCACGATCACACAATCACGATCACACAATCACAATCACACAATCACGATCACACAATCACGATCACACAATCACAATCACACAATCACAATCACACAATCAAAATCACACAATCACAATCACACAATCAAGGTCACACAATGACGATCACACAATCACCATCACACAATCTCGACCACACAATCACGATCACACAATCACGATCACACAATCACGTCCACACTATCACAAACACACAGTCGCGATCACTCGATCACGATCACACAATCACGATCACACAATCACGATCACTCAATCACAATCACAAAATCACAAACACACAGTCGCGATCACACGATCACGATCACACGATCACGATCACACAATCACAATCACACAATCGTTATCACACAATCCCGATCACACAATCACAATCACACAATCACAATCACACAATCAAGGTCACACAATGACGATCACACAATCACCATCACACAATCACGATCACACAATCACGTTCACACAATCACAAACACACAGTCGCGATTACTCGATCACGATCACACAATCACGATCACACAGTCACTATCACACAATCACAATCACACAATCACATTATCACAATCACATTATCACAATCACATTATCACAATCGCAATCACACAATCACAATAACACAATCAGACAATCACACAACCACACAATCACACAATCACGATCACACAATCACGATCACACAATCACGATCACACAATCACGATCACACAATCACCATCACACAATCACAATCACACAATCACAATCACACAATCAAGGTCACACAATGACGATCACACAATCACCATCACACAATCACGATCACACAATCACGATCACACAATCACGATCACACAATCACGGTCACACAATCACGATCACACAATCACAAACACACAGTCGCGGTCACACGATCACGATTACACAATCACGATCACACAGTCACGATCACACAATCACAATCACACAATCACGATCACACAATCACCATCACACAATCACGATCACACAATCACGATCACACAATCACGATCACACAATCACGATCACACAATCACAGTCACACAATCACAATCACACAATCACGATCACACAATCACAATCACACAATCACGATCACACAATCACGATCACACAATCACGATCACACAAACACGATCACACGATCACAATCACACAATCACAAACACACAGTCGCGATCACACGATCACGATCACACGATCACGATCACACGATCGCGATCACACGATCACGATCACACGATCACGATCACACAATCACAATCACACAATCAAGGTCACACAGTGACGATCACACCATCACCATCACACAATCACGACCACACAATCACGATCACACAATCACGATCACACAATCACGTTCACACAATCACAAACACACAGTCGCGATCACTCGATCACGATCACACAATCACGATCACACAGTCACGATCACACAATCACAATCACACAATCACGATCACACAATCACCATCACACAATCACGATCACACAATCACGATCACACAATCACGATCACACAATCACGATCACACAATCACAGTCACACAATCACAATCACACAATCACAGCCACAATCACGATCACACAGTCACGATCACACCATCACGATCACACGATCACGATCACACAATCACAATCACACAATCGTTATCA
Organism: Megachile rotundata; assembly: GCF_050947335.1. Lineage (NCBI taxonomy): Eukaryota > Metazoa > Arthropoda > Insecta > Hymenoptera > Megachilidae > Megachile > Megachile rotundata. The sequence continues at coordinate 3,958,260 of NC_134993.1, forward strand.
CACAATCACGATCACACAATCACCATCCCACAATCACCATCACACAATCACCATCACACAATCACGATCACACGATCACGATCACACGATCACGATCACACAATCACTATCACACAATCACGATCACACAATCACAGTCACACAATCACAATCACACAATCACAGCCACAATCACGATCACACAGTCACGATCACACAATCACAATCTCACAATCACGATCACACAATCACCATCACACAATGACCATCACACAATCACGATCACACAATCACGATCACACTATCACCATCCCACAATCACCATCACACAATCACCATCACACAATCACGATCACACGATCACGATCACACGTTCACGATCACACAATCACTATCACACAATCACAATCACACAATCACAGTCACACAATCACAATCACACAATCACGATCACTCAATCACCATCACACAATCACGATCACACAATCACGATCACACAACCACGATCACACTATCACGATCACACAATCACAGTCACACAATCACAATCACACAATCACAATCACACAATCACCATCACACAATCAAGGCCACACAATGACGATCACACAATCGCCATCACACAATCACAATCACACAATCACAATCACACAATCACGATCACACAATCACGATCACACAATCACGATCGCACAATCACGATCACACAATCACGATCACACAATCACCATCACACAATCACAATCACACAATCAAGGTCACACAATCACGATCACTCAATCACAATCACACAATCACAAACACACAGTCGCGATCACACGATCACGATCACACGATCACGATCAGACAATCACAATCACACAATCAACGCCACACAATGACGATCACACAATCACCATCACACAATCTCGACCACACAATCACAATCACACAATCACGATCACACAATCACGTTCACACAATCAACGCCACACAATGACGATCACACAATCACCATCACACAATCTCGACCACACAATCACGATCACACAATCACGATCACACAATCACGTTCACACAATCACAAACACACAGTCCCGATCACTCGATCACGATCACACAATCACGATCACACAGTCAAAATCACACAATCACAATCACACAATCATGGTCACACAATGACGATCACACAATTACCATCACACAATCACGGTCACACAATCACGATCACAGAATCACGATCACTCAATCACAATCACAATCACACAATCACAAACACACAGTCGCGATCACACGATCACGATCACACGATCACGATCACACAATCACAATCACACAATCAAGGCCACACAATGACGATCACACAATCACCATCACACAATCTCGACCACACAATCACGATCACACAATCACGATCACACAATCACGTTCACACAATAACAAACACACAGTCGCGATCACTCGATCACGATCACACAATCACGATCACACAGTCACGATCACACAATCACAATCACACAATCACGATCACACAATCACGATCACATAACCACGATCACACAATCACGATCACACAATCACGATCACACAATCACGATCACACAATCACCATCACACAATCACAATCACACAATCAAGGTCACAGAATGACGATCACACAATCACCATCACACAATCACGACCACACAATCACGATCACACAATCACGCTCACACAATCACGATCACACAATCACGTTCACACAATCACAAACACACAGTCGCGATCACACGATCACGATCACACAATCACGATCACACAGTCACGATCACACCATCACAATCACACAATCACGATCACTCAATCACCATCACACAATCACGATCACACAATCACGATCACACAATCACGATCACACCATCACGATCACACAATCACAGTCACACAATCACAATCACACAATCACAATCACAATCACGATCACACAGTCACGATCACACAATCACGATCACACGATCACGATCACACAATCACGATCACACAATCACGATCACACAATCACGATCACACAATCACGATCACACAATCACGATCACACAATCACGATCACACAATCACGATCACACAATCACGATCACACAATCACGATCACACAATCACGATCACACAATCACAATCACACAATCACAATCACACAATCACAATCACACAATCACACAATCACAATCCCACAATCACAATCGCACAATCACAGTCACACAATAACAATCACACAATCACAATCACACAATCACAGTCACACAATCACAGTCACACAATCACAGTCACACAATCACAATCACACAATCACAATTACACAAACACGATCACACAATCACGATCACACAATCACTATCACACAATCACACAATCACACAGTCACAATCCCACAATCACGATCACACAATCACGATTGCACTGTCACGATCACACGATCACGATCACACAATCACGATCACACAATCACAAACACACAGTCGCGATCACACGATCACGATCACACAATCACGATCACACAGTCACGATCATACAATCACAATCACCCAATCACGATCACACAATCACATTAACACAATCACGATCACACAATCACGATCACACAATCACAATCACACAATCACGATCACACAATCACGATCACACAATCACAATCACACAATCACAATCACACAATCAAAATCACACAATCACAATCACACAATCAAGGTCACACAATGACGATCACACAATCACCATCACACAATCTCGACCACACAATCACGATCACACAATCACGATCACACAATCACGTCCACACAATCACAAACACACAGTCGCGATCACTCGATCACGATCACACAATCACGATCACACAATCACGATCACTCAATCACAATCACAAAATCACAAACACACAGTCGCGATCACACGATCACGATCACACGATCACGATCACACAATCACAATCACACAATCGTTATCACACAATCACGATCACACAATCACAATCACACAATCACAATCACACAATCAAGGTCACACAATGACGATCACACAATCACCATCACACAATCACGATCACACAATCACGTTCACACAATCACAAACACACAGTCGCGATCACTCGATCACGATCACACAATCACGATCACACAGTCACTATCACACAATCACAATCACACAATCACATTATCACAATCACATTATCACAATCACATTATCACAATCGCAATCACACAATCACAATAACACAATCAGACAATCACACAACCACACAATCACACAATCACGATCACACAATCATGATCACACAATCACGATCACACAATCACGATCACACAATCACGATCACACAATCACCATCACACAATCACAATCACACAATCAAGGTCACACAATGACGATCACACAATCACCATCACACAATCACGATCACACAATCACGATCACACAATCACGATCACACAATCACGATCACACAATCACGATCACACAATCACAAACACACAGTCGCGGTCACACGATCACGATTACACAATCACGATCACACAGTCACGATCACACAATCACAATCACACAATCACGATCACACAATCACCATCACACAATCACGATCACACAATCACGATCACACAATCACGATCACACAATCACGATCACACAATCACAGTCACACAATCACGATCACACAATCACGATCACACAATCACAATCACACAATCACGATCACACAATCACGATCACACAATCACGATCACACAATCACGATCACACAAACACGATCACACGATCACAATCACACAATCACAAACACACAGTCGCGATCACACGATCACGATCACACAATCACAATCACACAATCACAATCACACAATCACGATCACACAGTCAACATCACACAATCACCATCACACAATCACGATCACACAATCACGATCACACAATCACGATCACACAATCACAGTCACACAATCACAATCACACAATCACAGCCACAATCACGATCACACCGTCACGATCACACCATCACGATCACACGATCACGATCACACAATCACAATCACACAATCGTTATCACACAATCACGATCACACAATCACCATCCCACAATCACCATCACACGATCACCATCACACAATCACGATCACACAATCACGATCACACAATCACAATCACACAATCACAATCACACAGTCACAATCACACAATCACAATCATACAATCACAGTCACACAATCACAATCACACAATCACAATCACAATCACGATCACACTGTCACGATCACAGGATCACGATCACACGATCACGATCACACAATCACTATCACACAATCACGATCACACAATCACGATCACACAATCACGATCACACAATCACGATCACACAATCACGATCACACAATCACAATCACACAATCACAATCACACAATCACAATCACACAATCACAGTCACACAATCACAGTCACACAATCACAATCACACAATCACGATTACACAAACACGATCACACAATCACGATCACACAATCACGATCACACAATCACACAATCACACAATCACAATCACACAATCACACAGTCACAATCCCACAATCACGATCACACAATCACGATCACACAGTCACGATCACACAATCACGATCACACAATCACAGTCACACAATCACAATCACACAGTCACAATCACAATCACGATCACACAAACACGATCACACAATCACGATCACACAATCTCGACCACACAATCACGATCACACAAACACGATCACACAATCACTATCACACAATCACTATCACACAACCACGATCACACAATTACGATCACAAAATCACAATCACGCAGTCACACTATCACAATCACAATCACAATCACAATCACAATCAAAATCACAATCACAATCACAATCACAATCACAATCACGCAATCACACAATCACAATCCCACAATCACAATCACACAATCACAGTCACACAATCACAATCACACAATCACACAGTCACAATCCCACAATCACGATCACACAATCACGATCGCACAGTCACGGTCACACGATCACGATCACACAATCACAATCACACAATCACAATCACACAATCACGATCACACAGTCACCATCACACAATCACCATCACACAATCACGATCACACAATCAAGGTCACACAATGACGATCACACAATCACCATCACACAATCACGATCACACAATCACAATCACACAATCACGATCACACAATCACGATCACACAATCACAATCACACAATCAAGGTCACACAATGACGATCACACCATCACCATCACACAATCACGACCACACAATCACGATCACACAATCACAAACACACAGTCGCGATCACTCGATCACGATCACACAATCACGATCACACAATCACAGTCACACAATCACAATCACACAGTCACAATCACAATCACGATCACACAAACACGATCACACAATCACGATCACACAATCTCGACCACACAATCACGATCACACAAACACGATCACACAATCACTATCACACAATCACTATCACACAATCACGATCACACAATCACGATCACACAATCACAATCACACAATCACAATCACACAATCACAATCACACAATCAAAATCACACAATCACAATCACACGATCAAGGTCACACAATGACGATCACACAATCACCATCACACAATCACGATCACACAATCACGATCACACAATCACGATCACACAATCACAATCACACAATCACAATCACACAATCACAATCACACAATCACAATCACACAATCACAATCACACAATCACAATCACACAATCACAATCACACAATCACAATCACACAATCACAATCACACAATCACAATCACACAATCACAATCACACAATCACAATCACACAATCACAATCACACAATCACAATCACACAATCACAATCACACAATCACAATCACACAATCACAATCACACAATCACAATCACACAATCAAAATCACACAATCACAATCACACAATCACAATCACACAATCACAATCACACAATCACAATCACACAATCACAATCACGATCTCGATCACACAATCACAATCACACAATCACACAATCACAATCCCACAATCACAATCACACAATCACAGTCACACAATCACAATCACACAATCACAATCACACAATCACAGTCACACAATCACAATCACACAATCACGATCACTCAATCACCATCACACAATCACGATCACACAATCACGATCACACAACCACGATCACACTATCACGATCACACAATCACAGTCACACAATCACAATCACACAATCACAATCACAATCACGATCACACAGTCACGATCACACAATCACGATCACACGATCACGATCACACAATCACAATCACACAATCGTTATCACACAATCACGATCACACAATCACCATCACACAATCAAGGCCACACAATGACGATCACACAATCGCCATCACACAATCACAATCACACAATCACAATCACACAATCACGATCACACAATCACGATCACACAATCACGATCACACAATCACGATCACACAATCACGATCACACAATCACCATCACACAATCACAATCACACAATCAAGGTCACACAATCACGATCACTCAATCACAATCACACAATCACAAACACACAGTCGCGATCACACGATCACGATCAGACAATCACAATCACACAATCAACGCCACACAATGACGATCACACAATCACCATCACACAATCTCGACCACACAATCCAAATCACACAATCACGATCACACAATCACGTTCACACAATCAACGCCACACAATGACGATCACACAATCACCATCACACAATCTCGACCACACAATCACGATCACACAATCACGATCACACAATCACGTTCACACAATCACAAACACACAGTCCCGATCACTCGATCACGATCACACAATCACGATCACACAATCACGATCACACAATCACAATCACACAATCACAATCACACAGTCAAAATCACACAATCACAATCACACAATCATGGTCACACAATGACGATCACACAATTACCATCACACAATCACGGTCACACAATCACGATCACAGAATCACGATCACTCAATCACAATCACAATCACACAATCACAAACACACAGTCGCGATCACACGATCACGATCACACGATCACGATCACACAATCACAATCACACAATCAAGGCCACACAATGACGATCACACAATCACCATCACACAATCTCGACCACACAATCACGATCACACAATCACGATCACACAATCACGTTCACACAATAACAAACACACAGTCGCGATCACTCGATCACGATCACACAATCACGATCACACAGTCACGATCACACAATCACAATCACACAATCACGATCACACAATCACGATCACATAACCACGATCACACAATCACGATCACACAATCACGCTCACACAATCACGATCACACAATCACGTTCACACAATCACAAACACACAGTCGCGATCACACGATCACGATCACACAATCACGATCACACAGTCACGATCACACCATCACAATCACACAATCACGATCACTCAATCACCATCACACAATCACGATCACACAATCACGATCACACAATCACGATCACACCATCACGATCACACAATCACAGTCACACAATCACAATCACACAATCACAATCACAATCACGATCACACAGTCACGATCACACAATCACGATCACACGATCACGATCACACAATCACGATCACACAATCACGATCACACAATCACGATCACACAATCACGATCACACAATCACGATCACACAATCACGATCACACAATCACGATCACACAATCACGATCACACAATCACGATCACACAATCACGATCACACAATCACAATCACACAATCACAATCACACAATCACAATCACGATCTCGATCACACAATCACAATCACACAATCACACAATCACAATCCCACAATCACAATCACACAATCACAGTCACACAATAACAATCACACAATCACAATCACACAATCACAATCACACAATCACAGTCACACAATCACAGTCACACAATCACAATCACACAATCACAATTACACAAACACGATCACACAATCACGATCACACAATCACTATCACACAATCACACAATCACACAGTCACAATCCCACAATCACGATCACACAATCACGATTGCACTGTCACGATCACACGATCACGATCACACAATCACGATCACACAATCACAAACACACAGTCGCGATCACACGATCACGATCACACAATCACGATCACACAGTCACGATCATACAATCACAATCACCCAATCACGATCACACAATCACATTAACACAATCACGATCACACAATCACGACCACACAATCACAATCACACAATCACGATCACACAATCACGATCACACAATCACAATCACACAATCACAATCACACAATCAAAATCACACAATCACAATCACACAATCAAGGTCACACAATGACGATCACACAATCACCATCACACAATCTCGACCACACAATCACGATCACACAATCACGATCACACAATCACGTCCACACAATCACAAACACACAGTCGCGATCACTCGATCACGATCACACAATCACGATCACACAATCACGATCACTCAATCACAATCACAAAATCACAAACACACAGTCGCGATCACACGATCACGATCACACGATCACGATCACACAATCACAATCACACAATCGTTATCACACAATCCCGATCACACAATCACAATCACACAATCACAATCACACAATCAAGGTCACACAATGACGATCACACAATCACCATCACACAATCACGATCACACAATCACGTTCACACAATCACAAACACACAGTCGCGATCACTCGATCACGATCACACAATCACGATCACACAGTCACTATCACACAATCACAATCACACAATCACATTATCACAATCACATTATCACAATCACATTATCACAATCGCAATCACACAATCACAATAACACAATCAGACAATCACACAACCACACAATCACACAATCACGATCACACAATCATGATCGCACAATCACGATCACACAATCACGATCACACAATCACGATCACACAATCACGATCACACAATCACCATCACACAATCACAATCACACAATCACAATCACACAATCAAGGTCACACAATGACGATCACACAATCACCATCACACAATCACGATCACACAATCACGATCACACAATCACGATCACACAATCACGATCACACAATCACGATCACACAATCACGATCACACAATCACAAACACACAGTCGCGGTCACACGATCACGATTACACAATCACGATCACACAGTCACGATCACACAATCACAATCACACAATCACGATCACACAATCACCATCACACAATCACGATCACACAATCACGATCACACAATCACGATCACACAATCACGATCACACAATCACAGTCACACAATCACAATCACACAATCACGATCACACAATCACAATCACACAATCACGATCACACAATCACGATCACACAATCACGATCACACAATCACGATCACACAAACACGATCACACGATCACAATCACACAATCACAAACACACAGTCGCGATCACACGATCACGATCACACGATCACGATCACACGATCGCGATCACACGATCACGATCACACGATCACGATCACACAATCACAATCACACAATCAAGGTCACACAGTGACGATCACACCATCACCATCACACAATCACGACCACACAATCACGATCACACAATCACGATCACACAATCACGTTCACACAATCACAAACACACAGTCGCGATCACTCGATCACGATCACACAATCACGATCACACAGTCACGATCACACAATCACAATCACACAATCACGATCACACAATCACCATCACACAATCACGATCACACAATCACGATCACACAATCACGATCACACAATCACGATCACACAATCACAGTCACACAATCACAATCACACAATCACAGCCACAATCACGATCACACAGTCACGATCACACCATCACGATCACACGATCACGATCACACAATCACAATCACACAATCGTTATCACACAATCACGATCACACAATCACCATCCCACAATCACCATCACACAATCACCATCACACAATCACGATCACACGATCACGATCACACGATCACGATCACACAATCACTATCACACAATCACGATCACACAATCACAGTCACACAATCACAATCACACAATCACAGCCACAATCACGATCACACAGTCACGATCACACAATCACAATCTCACAATCACGATCACACAATCACCATCACACAATGACCATCACACAATCACGATCACACAATCACGATCACACTATCACGATCACACAATCACGATCACACAATCACGATCACACAATCACGATCACACAATCACGATCACACAATCACTATCACACAATCACAATCACACAATCACAATCACACAATCACAATCACACAATCACAATCACACAATCACAATCACACAGTCACACAATCACAATCACAATCAGACAATCACAAACACACAATCACGATCACACAATCACGATCACACAATCACAATCACACAATCACAATCACACAATCACAGTCACACAATCACAGTCACACAATCACAATCACACAATCACAATTACACAAACACGATCACACAATCACGATCACACAATCACGATCACACAATCACGATCACACAATCACGATCACACAATCACACAATCACACAATCACACAATCACAATCACACAATCACACAGTCACAATCCCACAATCACGATCACACAATCACGATCACACAGTCACGATCGCACAATCACGATCACACAATCACAGTCACACAATCACAATCACACAGTCACAATCACAATCACGATCACACAAACACGATCACACAATCACGATCACACAATCTCGACCACACAATCACGATCACACAAACACGATCACACAATCACTATCACACAATCACTATCACACAATCACGGTCACACAATTACGATCACACAATCACAATCACAATCACAATCACAATCACAATCACAATCACAATCACAATCACAATCACAATCACAATCACAATCACAATCACAATCACAATCACAATCACAATCACAATCACACAATCACACAATCACAATCCCACAATCACAATCACACAATCACAGTCACACAATCACAATCACACAATCACACAATCACACAGTCACAATCCCACAATCACGATCACACTATCACGATCGCACAGTCACGATCACACGATCACGATCACACAATCACAATCACACAATCACAATCACACAATCACGATCACACAGTCAACATCACACAATCACCATCACACAATCACGATCACACAATCACGATCACACAATCACGATCACACAATCACAGTCACACAATCACAATCACACAATCACAGCCACAATCACGATCACACCGTCACGATCACACCATCACGATCACACGATCACGATCACACAATCAGAATCACACAATCGTTATCACACAATCACGATCACACAATCACCATCCCACAATCACCATCACACGATCACCATCACACAATCACGATCACACAATCACGATCACACAATCACAATCACACAATCACAATCACACAGTCACAATCACACAATCACAATCATACAATCACAGTCACACAATCACAATCACACAATCACAATCACAATCACGATCACACTGTCACGATCACAGGATCACGATCACACGATCACGATCACACAATCACTATCACACAATCACGATCACACAATCACTATCACACAATCACGATCACACAATCACAATCACACAATCACAATATCACAATCGCAATCACACAATCACCATCACACAGTCACGATCACACAATCACCATCACACAATCACGATCACACAATCACAATCACACAATCACAATCACACAATCACAATCACACAGTCACACAATCACAATCACAATCAGACAATCACAAACACACAATCACGATCACACAATCACGATCACACAATCACAATCACACAATCACAATCACACAATCACAGTCACACAATCACAGTCACACAATCACAATCACACAATCACAATTACACAAACACGATCACACAATCACGATCACACAATCACGATCACACAATCACGATCACACAATCACACAATCACACAATCACACAATCACAATCACACAATCACACAGTCACAATCCCACAATCACGATCACACAATCACGATCACACAGTCACGATCGCACAATCACGATCACACAATCACAGTCACACAATCACAATCACACAGTCACAATCACAATCACGATCACACAAACACGATCACACAATCACGATCACACAATCTCGACCACACAATCACGATCACGCAAACACGATCACACAATCACTATCACACAATCACTATCACACAATCACGGTCACACAATTACGATCACACAATCACAATCACAATCACAATCACAATCACAATCACAATCACAATCACACAATCACACAATCACAATCCCACAATCACAATCACACAATCACAGTCACACAATCACAATCACACAATCACACAATCACACAGTCACAATCCCACAATCACGATCACACAATCACGATCGCACAGTCACGATCACACGATCACGATCACACAATCACAATCACACAATCACAATCACACAATCACGATCACACAGTCAACATCACACAATCACCATCACACAATCACGATCACACAATCACGATCACACAATCACGATCACACAATCACAGTCACACAATCACAATCACACAATCACAGCCACAATCACGATCACACCGTCACGATCACACCATCACGATCACACGATCACGATCACACAATCACAATCACACAATCGTTATCACACAATCACGATCACACAATCACCATCCCACAATCACCATCACACGATCACCATCACACAATCACGATCACACAATCACGATCACACAATCACAATCACACAATCACAATCACACAGTCACAATCACACAATCACAATCATACAATCACAGTCACACAATCACAATCACACAATCACAATCACAATCACAATCACAATCACAATCACAATCACAATCACAATCACAATAACAATCACAATCACAATCACAATCACAATCACAATCACAATCACAATCACAATCACAATCACAATCACAATCACAATCACAATCACAATCACAATCACAATCACAATCACAATCACAATCACAATCACAATCACAATCACAATCGCAATCACAATCACAATCACAATCACAATCACACAATCACAATCACACAATCACAGTCACACAATCACAATCACACAATCACAATCACACACTCGCAATCACACAATCACAATCACACAATCACAATCACGATCACACAGTCACGATCACACAATCACGATCTCACAATCACGATCACACAATCACCATCACACAATCACCATCACACAATCACGATCACACAATCACGATCACACAATCACGATCACACAATCACTATCACACAATCACAATCACACAATCACAATCACACAATCACAATCACACAATCACAATCACACAATCACAATCACACAATCACAATCACACAATCACAATCACACAGTCACACAATCACAATCACAATCAGACAATCACAAACACACAATCACGATCACACAATCACGATCACACAATCACAATCACACAATCACAATATCACAATCGCAATCACACAATCACCATCACACAGTCACGATCACACAATCACCATCACACAATCACGATCACACAATCACAATCACACAATCACGATCACACAAACACGATCACACAATCACGATCACACAATCACGATCACACAATCACGATCACACAATCACACAATCACACAATCACAATCACACAATCACACAGTCACAATCCCACAATCACGATCACACAATCACGATCACACAGTCACGATCACACAATCACGATCACACAATCACAGTCACACAATCACAATCACACAGTCACAATCACAATCACGATCACACAAACACGATCACACAATCACGATCACACAATCTCGACCACACAATCACGATCACACAAACACGATCACACAATCACTATCACACAATCACTATCACACAATCACGATCACACGATCACGATCACACAATCACAATCACACAATCACAATCACACAATCACGATCACACAGTCACCATCACACAATCACCATCACACAATCACGATCACACAATCACGATCACACAATCACAGTCACACAATCACAATCACACAATCACAGCCACAATCACGATCACACCGTCACGATCACACCATCACGATCACACAATCACAATCACACAATCACAATCACACAGTCACAATCACACAATCACAATCACACAGTCACAATCACACAATCACAATCATACAATCACAGTCACACAATCACAATCACACAATCACAATCACAATCACGATCACACTGTCACGATCACACGATCACGATCACACGATCACGATCACACGATCACGATCACACAATCACTATCACACAATCACGATCACACATTCACGATCACACAATCACGATCACACAATCACGATCACACAATCACGATCACACAATCACGATCACACAATCGCTATCACACAATCACGATCACACAATCACGATCACAATATCACAATCACACAGTCACACAATCACAATAACAATCACAATCACAATCACAATCACAATCACAATCACAATCACAATCACAATCACAATCACAATCACAATCACAATCACAATCACAATCACAATCACAATCACAATCACAATCACAATCACAATCACAATCACAATCACAATCACAATCACAATCACAATCACAATCACAATCACAATCACAATCACAATCACAATCACAATCACAATCACAATCACAATCACAATCACAATCACAATCACAATCACAATCACAATCACAATCGCAATCGCAATCACAATCACAATCACAATCACAATCACACAATCACAATCACACAATCACAGTCACACAATCACAATCACACAATCACAATCACACAATCGCAATCACACAATCACAATCACACAATCACAATCACGATCACACAGTCACGATCACACAATCACAATCTCACAATCACGATCACACAATCACCATCACACAATCACCATCACACAATCACGATCACACAATCACGATCACACAATCACGATCACACAATCACTATCACACAATCACAATCACACAATCACAATCACACATTCACAATCACACAGTCACACAATCACAATCACAATCAGACAATCACAAACACACAATCACGATCACACAATCACAATCACACAATCACAATCACACAATCACGATCACACAATCACGATCACAATATCACAATCACACAGTCACACAATCACAATAACAATCACAATCACAATCACAATCACAATCACAATCACAATCACAATCACAATCACAATCACAATCACAATCACAATCACAATCACAATCACAATCACAATCACAATCACAATCACAATCACAATCACAATCACAATCACAATCACAATCACAATCACAATCACAATCACAATCACAATCACAATCACAATCACAATCACAATCACAATCACAATCACAATCACAATCACAATCACAATCACAATCACAATCACAATCACAATCACAATCACAATCACAATCACAATCGCAATCGCAATCACAATCACAATCACAATCACAATCACACAATCACAATCACACAATCACAGTCACACAATCACAATCACACAATCACAATCACACAATCGCAATCACACAATCACAATCACACAATCACAATCACGATCACACAGTCACGATCACACAATCACAATCACACAATCACACAATCACAATCCCACAATCACAATCACACAATCACAGTCACACAATCACAATCACACAATCACAATCACACAATCACAATCACACAATCACAGTCACACAATCACAGTCACACAATCACAATCACACAATCACAATTACACAAACACGATCACACAATCGCGATCACACAATCACTATCACACAATCACACAATCACACAGTCACAATCCCACAATCACGATCACACAATCACGATCGCACAGTCACAATCACACGATCACGATCACACAATCACGATCACACAATCACAAACACACAGTCGCGATCACACGATCACGATCACACAATCACGATCACACAGTCACGATCATACAATCACAATCACACTATCACGATCACACAATCACATTAACACAATCACGATCACACAATCACGATCACACAATCACAATCACACAATCACAATCACACAATCACAATCACACAGTCACACAATCACAATCACAATCAGACAATCACAAACACACAATCACGATCACACAATTACGATCACACAATCACAATCACGCAGTCACACTATCACAATCACAATCACAATCACAATCACAATCACAATCACAATCACAATCACAATCACAATCACAATCACAATCACAATCACAATCACAATCACAATCACAATCACAATCACAATCACAATCACAATCACAATCACAATCACAATCACACAATCACACAATCACAATCCCACAATCACAATCACACAATCACAGTCACACAATCACAATCACAATCACACAATCACACAATCACACAGTCACAATCCCACAATCACGATCACACAATCACGATCGCACAGTCACGATCACACGATCACGATCACACAATCACAATCACACAATCACAATCACACAATCACGATCACACAGTCACCATCACACAATCACCATCACACAATCACGATCACACAATCACGATCACACAATCACAGTCACACAATCACAATCACACAATCACAGCCACAATCACGATCACACTGTCACGATCACACGATCACGATCACACGATCACGATCACACAATCACTATCACACAATCACGATCACACAATCACGATCACACAATCACGATCACACAATCACGATCACACAATCACGATCACACAATCACGATCACACAATCGCTATCACACAATCACGATCACACAATCACGATCACAATATCACAATCACACAGTCACACAATCACAATAACAATCACAATCACAATCACAATCACAATCACAATCACAATCACAATCACAATCACAATCACAATCACAATCACAATCACAATCACAATCACAATCACAATCACAATCACAATCACAATCACAATCACAATCACAATCACAATCACAATCACAATCACAATCACAATCACAATCACAATCACAATCACAATCACAATCACAATCACAATCACAATCACAATCACAATCACAATCACAATCGCAATCACAATCACAATCACAATCACAATCACACAATCACAATCACACAATCACAGTCACACAATCACAATCACACAATCGCAATCACACAATCGCAATCACACAATCACAATCACACAATCACAATCACGATCACACAGTCACGATCACACAATCACAATCTCACAATCACGATCACACAATCACCATCACTCAATCACCATCACACAATCACGATCACACAATCACGATCACACAATCACGATCACACAATCACTATCACACAATCACAATCACACAATCACAATCACACATTCACAATCACACAGTCACACAATCACAATCACAAGCAGACAATCACAAACACACAATCACGATCACACAATCACAATCACACAATCACAATCACACAATCACAATCACACAATCACAATCACACAATCACAATCACACAATCACAATCACACAATCACAATCACACAATCACAATCACACAATCACAATCACACAATCACAATCACACAATCACAATCACACAATCACAATCACACAATCACAATCACACAATCACAATCACACAATCACAATCACACAATCACAATCACACAATCACAATCACACAATCACAATCACACAATCACAATCACACAATCACAATCACACAATCACAATCACACAATCACAATCACACAATCACAATCACACAATCACAATCACACAATCACAAGCACACAATCACAATCACGATCTCGATCACACAATCACAATCACACAATCACACAATCACAATCCCACAATCACAATCACACAATCACAGTCACACAATCACAATCACACAATCACAATCACACAATCACAATCACACAATCACAGTCACACAATCACAATCACACAATCACGATCACACAGTCACCATCACACAATCACCATCACACAATCACGATCACACAATCACGATCACACAATCACAGTCACACAATCACAATCACACAATCACAGCCACAATCACGATCACACCGTCACGATCACACCATCACGATCACACAATCACAATCACACAATCACAATCACACAGTCACAATCACACAATCACAATCACACAGTCACAATCACACAATCACAATCATACAATCACAGTCACACAATCACAATCACACAATCACAATCACAATCACGATCACACTGTCACGATCACACGATCACGATCACACGATCACGATCACACAATCACTATCACACAATCACGATCGCACATTCACGATCACACAATCACGATCACACAATCACGATCACACAATCACGATCACACAATCACGATCACACAATCGCTATCACACAATCACGATCACACAATCACGATCACAATATCACAATCACACAGTCACACAATCACAATAACAATCACAATCACAATCACAATCACAATCACAATCACAATCACAATCACAATCACAATCACAATCACAATCACAATCACAATCACAATCACAATCACAATCACAATCACAATCACAATCACAATCACAATCACAATCACAATCACAATCACAATCACAATCACAATCACTATCACAATCACAATCACAATCACAATCACAATCACAATCACACAATCACACAATCACAATCCCACAATCACAATCACACAATCACACAATCACAGTCACACAATCACAATCACAATCACACAATCACACAATCACACAGTCACAATCCCACAATCACGATCACACAATCACGATCGCACAGTCACGATCACACGATCACGATCACACAATCACAATCACACAATCACAATCACACAATCACGATCACACAGTCACCATCACACAATCACCATCACACAATCACGATCACACAATCACGATCACACAATCACAGTCACACAATCACAATCACACAATCACAGCCACAATCACGATCACACCGTCACGATCACACCATCACGATCACACAATCACAATCACACAATCACAATCACACAGTCACAATCACACAATCACAATCACACAGTCACAATCACACAATCACAATCATACAATCACAGTCACACAATCACAATCACACAATCACAATCACACAATCACAGTCACACAATCACAATCACACAATCACAATCACACAATCGCAATCACACAATCACAATCACACAATCACAATCACGATCACACAGTCACGATCACACAATCACAATCTCACAATCACGATCACACAATCACCATCACACAATCACCATCACACAATCACGATCACACAATCACGATCACACAATCACGATCACACAATCACTATCACACAATCACAATCACACAATCACAATCACACATTCACAATCACACAGTCACACAATCACAATCACAATCAGACAATCACAAACACACAATCACGATCACACAATCACAATCACACAATCACAATCACACAATCACGATCACACAATCACGATCACAATATCACAATCACACAGTCACACAATCACAATAACAATCACAATCACAATCACAATCACAATCACAATCACAATCACAATCACAATCACAATCACAATCACAATCACAATCACAATCACAATCACAATCACAATCACAATCACAATCACAATCACAATCACAATCACAATCACAATCACAATCACAATCACAATCACAATCACAATCACAATCACAATCACAATCACAATCACAATCACAATCACAATCACAATCACAATCACAATCACAATCACAATCACAATCACAATCACAATCACAATCACAATCACAATCACAATCACAATCACAATCGCAATCGCAATCACAATCACAATCACAATCACAATCACACAATCACAATCACACAATCACAGTCACACAATCACAATCACACAATCACAATCACACAATCGCAATCACACAATCACAATCACACAATCACAATCACGATCACACAGTCACGATCACACAATCACAATCACACAATCACACAATCACAATCCCACAATCACAATCACACAATCACAGTCACACAATCACAATCACACAATCACAATCACACAATCACAATCACACAATCACAGTCACACAATCACAGTCACACAATCACAATCACACAATCACAATTACACAAACACGATCACACAATCGCGATCACACAATCACTATCACACAATCACACAATCACACAGTCACAATCCCACAATCACGATCACACAATCACGATCGCACAGTCACAATCACACGATCACGATCACACAATCACGATCACACAATCACAAACACACAGTCGCGATCACACGATCACGATCACACAATCACGATCACACAGTCACGATCATACAATCACAATCACACTATCACGATCACACAATCACATTAACACAATCACGATCACACAATCACGATCACACAATCACAATCACACAATCACAATCACACAATCACAATCACACAGTCACACAATCACAATCACAATCAGACAATCACAAACACACAATCACGATCACACAATTACGATCACACAATCACAATCACGCAGTCACACTATCACAATCACAATCACAATCACAATCACAATCACAATCACAATCACAATCACAATCACAATCACAATCACAATCACAATCACAATCACAATCACAATCACAATCACAATCACAATCACAATCACAATCACAATCACAATCACAATCACAATCACACAATCACACAATCACAATCCCACAATCACAATCACACAATCACAGTCACACAATCACAATCACAATCACACAATCACACAATCACACAGTCACAATCCCACAATCACGATCACACAATCACGATCGCACAGTCACGATCACACGATCACGATCACACAATCACAATCACACAATCACAATCACACAATCACGATCACACAGTCACCATCACACAATCACCATCACACAATCACGATCACACAATCACGATCACACAATCACAGTCACACAATCACAATCACACAATCACAGCCACAATCACGATCACACTGTCACGATCACACGATCACGATCACACGATCACGATCACACAATCACTATCACACAATCACGATCACACAATCACGATCACACAATCACGATCACACAATCACGATCACACAATCACGATCACACAATCACGATCACACAATCGCTATCACACAATCACGATCACACAATCACGATCACAATATCACAATCACACAGTCACACAATCACAATAACAATCACAATCACAATCACAATCACAATCACAATCACAATCACAATCACAATCACAATCACAATCACAATCACAATCACAATCACAATCACAATCACAATCACAATCACAATCACAATCACAATCACAATCACAATCACAATCACAATCACAATCACAATCACAATCACAATCACAATCACAATCACAATCACAATCACAATCACAATCACAATCACAATCACAATCACAATCACAATCGCAATCACAATCACAATCACAATCACAATCACACAATCACAATCACACAATCACAGTCACACAATCACAATCACACAATCGCAATCACACAATCGCAATCACACAATCACAATCACACAATCACAATCACGATCACACAGTCACGATCACACAATCACAATCTCACAATCACGATCACACAATCACCATCACTCAATCACCATCACACAATCACGATCACACAATCACGATCACACAATCACGATCACACAATCACTATCACACAATCACAATCACACAATCACAATCACACATTCACAATCACACAGTCACACAATCACAATCACAAGCAGACAATCACAAACACACAATCACGATCACACAATCACAATCACACAATCACAATCACACAATCACAATCACACAATCACAATCACACAATCACAATCACACAATCACAATCACACAATCACAATCACACAATCACAATCACACAATCACAATCACACAATCACAATCACACAATCACAATCACACAATCACAATCACACAATCACAATCACACAATCACAATCACACAATCACAATCACACAATCACAATCACACAATCACAATCACACAATCACAATCACACAATCACAATCACACAATCACAATCACACAATCACAATCACACAATCACAATCACACAATCACAATCACACAATCACAATCACACAATCACAAGCACACAATCACAATCACGATCTCGATCACACAATCACAATCACACAATCACACAATCACAATCCCACAATCACAATCACACAATCACAGTCACACAATCACAATCACACAATCACAATCACACAATCACAATCACACAATCACAGTCACACAATCACAATCACACAATCACGATCACACAGTCACCATCACACAATCACCATCACACAATCACGATCACACAATCACGATCACACAATCACAGTCACACAATCACAATCACACAATCACAGCCACAATCACGATCACACCGTCACGATCACACCATCACGATCACACAATCACAATCACACAATCACAATCACACAGTCACAATCACACAATCACAATCACACAGTCACAATCACACAATCACAATCATACAATCACAGTCACACAATCACAATCACACAATCACAATCACAATCACGATCACACTGTCACGATCACACGATCACGATCACACGATCACGATCACACAATCACTATCACACAATCACGATCACACATTCACGATCACACAATCACGATCACACAATCACGATCACACAATCACGATCACACAATCACGATCACACAATCGCTATCACACAATCACGATCACACAATCACGATCACAATATCACAATCACACAGTCACACAATCACAATAACAATCACAATCACAATCACAATCACAATCACAATCACAATCACAATCACAATCACAATCACAATCACAATCACAATCACAATCACAATCACAATCACAATCACAATCACAATCACAATCACAATCACAATCACAATCACAATCACAATCACAATCACAATCACAATCACTATCACAATCACAATCACAATCACAATCACAATCACAATCACACAATCACACAATCACAATCCCACAATCACAATCACACAATCACACAATCACAGTCACACAATCACAATCACAATCACACAATCACACAATCACACAGTCACAATCCCACAATCACGATCACACAATCACGATCGCACAGTCACGATCACACGATCACGATCACACAATCACAATCACACAATCACAATCACACAATCACGATCACACAGTCACCATCACACAATCACCATCACACAATCACGATCACACAATCACGATCACACAATCACAGTCACACAATCACAATCACACAATCACAGCCACAATCACGATCACACCGTCACGATCACACCATCACGATCACACAATCACAATCACACAATCACAATCACACAGTCACAATCACACAATCACAATCACACAGTCACAATCACACAATCACAATCATACAATCACAGTCACACAATCACAATCACACAATCACAATCACAATCACGATCACACTGTCACGATCACACGATCACGATCACACGATCACGATCACACAATCACTATCACACAATCACGATCACACAATCACGATCACACAATCACGATCACACAATCACGATCACACAATCACGATCACACAATCACGATCACACAATCGCTATCACACAATCACGATCACACAATCACGATCACAATATCACAATCACACAGTCACACAATCACAATAACAATCACAATCACAATCACAATCACAATCACAATCACAATCACAATCACAATCACAATCACAATCACAATCACAATCACAATCACAATCACAATCACAATCACAATCACAATCACAATCACAATCACAATCACAATCACAATCACAATCACAATCACAATCACAATCACAATCACAATCACAATCACAATCACAATCACAATCACAATCACAATCACAATCGCAATCACAATCACAATCACAATCACAATCACACAATCACAGTCACACAATCACAATCACACAATCACAATCACACAATCGCAATCACACAATCACAATCACAAAATCACAATCACGATCACACAGTCACGATCACACAATCACAATCTCACAATCACGATCACACAATCACCATCACACAATCACCATCACACAATCACGATCACACAATCACGATCACACAATCACGATCACACAATCACTATCACACAATCACAATCACACAATCACAATCACACATTCACAATCACACAGTCACACAATCACAATCACAATCAGACAATCACAAACACACAATCACGATCACACAATCACAATCACACAATCACAATCACACAATCACAATCACACAATCACAATCACACAATCACAATCACACAATCACAATCACACAATCACAATCACACAATCACAATCACACAATCACAATCACACAATCACAATCACACAATCACAGTCACACCATCACAATCACACAATCACAATCACACAATCACAATCACACAATCACAATCACACAATCACAATCACACAATCACAATCACACAATCACAATCACACAATCACAAGCACACAATCACAATCACGATCTCGATCACACAATCACAATCACACAATCACACAATCACAATCCCACAATCACAATCACACAATCACAGTCACACAATCACAATCACACAATCACAATCACACAATCACAATCACACAATCACAGTCACACAATCACAGTCACACAATCACAATCACACAATCACAATTACACAAACACGATCACACAATCACGATCACACAATCACTATCACACAATCACACAATCACACAGTCACAATCCCACAATCACGATCACACAATCACGATCGCACAGTCACGATCACACGATCACGATCACACAATCACGATCACACATTCACGATCACACAATCACAATCACACAATCACAATCACACAATCACAATCACACAATCACAATCACGATCACACAGTCACGATCACACAATCACAATCTCACAATCACGATCACACAATCACCATCACACAATCACCATCACACAATCACGATCACACAATCACGATCACACTATCACGATCACACAATCACGATCACACAATCACGATCACACAATCACGATCACACAATCACGATCACACAATCACTATCACACAATCACAATCACACAATCACAAACACACAGTTGCGATCACACAATCACGATCACACAGTCACGATCACACAATCACGATCACACAATCACGTTCACACAATTACAAACACACAGTCGCGATCACACTATCACGATCACACAATCACAGTCACACAATCACAATCACACAATCACAATCACAATCACGATCACACAGTCACGAACACACAATCACGATCACACGATCACGATCACACAATCACAATCACCCAATGAAGGTCACACAATGACGATCACACCATCACCATCACACAATCACGACCACACAATCACGATCACACAATCACGATCACAATATCACAATCACACAATCACGATCACACAATCACGATCACACAATCACAATCACACAATCACACAATCACACAATCACAATCCCACAATCACAATCACACAATCACAGTCACACAATCACAATCACACAATCACACAGTCACAATCCCACAATCACGATCACACAATCACGATCGCACAGTCGCGATCACACGATCACGATCACACGATCACGATCACACAATCACAATCACACAATCAAGGTCACACAATGACGATCACACCATCACCATCACACAATCACGACCACACAATCACGATCACACAATCACGTTCACACAATCACAAACACACAGTCGCGATCACTCGATCACGATCACACAATCACAATCACAATCACGATCACACTGTCACGATCACACGATCACGATCACACGATCACGATCACACAATCACTATCACACAATCACGATCACACATTCACGATCACACAATCACGATCACACAATCACGATCACACAATCACGATCACACAATCACGATCACACAATCGCTATCACACAATCACGATCACACAATCACGATCACAATATCACAATCACACAATCACAATAACAATCACAATCACAATCACAATCACAATCACAATCACAATCACAATCACAATCACAATCACAATCACAATCACAATCACAATCACAATCACAATCACAATCACAATCACAATCACAATCACAATCACAATCACAATCACAATCACAATCACAATCACAATCACAATCACAATCACAATCACAATCACAATCACAATCACAATCACAATCACAATCACAATCACAATCACAATCACAATCACAATCGCAATCACAATCACAATCACAATCACAATCACACAATCACAATCACACAATCACAGTCACACAATCACAATCACACAATCACAATCACACAATCGCAATCACACAATCACAATCACACAATCACAATCACGATCACACAGTCACGATCACACAATCACAATCTCACAATCACGATCACACAATCACCATCACACAATCACCATCACACAATCACGATCACACAATCACAGTCACACAATCACAGTCACACAATCACAATCACACAATCACAATTACACAAACACGATCACACAATCACTATCACACAATCACACAATCACACAGTCACAATCCCACAATCACGATCACACAATCACGATCGCACAGTCACGATCACACGATCACGATCACACAATCACGATCACACATTCACGATCACACAATCACAATCACACAATCACAATCACACAATCACAATCACACAATCACAATCACGATCACACAGTCACGATCACACAATCACAATCTCACAATCACGATCACACAATCACCATCACACAATCACCATCACACAATCACGATCACACAATCACGATCACACTATCACGATCACACAATCACGATCACACAATCACGATCACACAATCACGATCACACAATCACGATCACACAATCACTATCACACAATCACAATCACACAATCACAAACACACAGTTGCGATCACACAATCACGATCACACAGTCACGATCACACAATCACGATCACACAATCACGTTCACACAATTACAAACACACAGTCGCGATCACACTATCACGATCACACAATCACAGTCACACAATCACAATCACACAATCACAATCACAATCACGATCACACAGTCACGAACACACAATCACGATCACACGATCACGATCACACAATCACAATCACCCAATGAAGGTCACACAATGACGATCACACCATCACCATCACACAATCACGACCACACAATCACGATCACACAATCACGATCACAATATCACAATCACACAATCACGATCACACAATCACGATCACACAATCACAATCACACAATCACACAATCACACAATCACAATCCCACAATCACAATCACACAATCACAATCACACAATCACAGTCACACAATCACAATCACACAATCACACAGTCACAATCCCACAATCACGATCACACAATCACGATCGCACAGTCGCGATCACACGATCACGATCACACGATCACGATCACACAATCACAATCACACAATCAAGGTCACACAATGACGATCACACCATCACCATCACACAATCACGACCACACAATCACGATCACACAATCACGTTCACACAATCACAAACACACAGTCGCGATCACTCGATCACGATCACACAATCACAATCACAATCACGATCACACTGTCACGATCACACGATCACGATCACACGATCACGATCACACAATCACTATCACACAATCACGATCACACATTCACGATCACACAATCACGATCACACAATCACGATCACACAATCACGATCACACAATCACGATCACACAATCGCTATCACACAATCACGATCACACAATCACGATCACAATATCACAATCACACAATCACAATAACAATCACAATCACAATCACAATCACAATCACAATCACAATCACAATCACAATCACAATCACAATCACAATCACAATCACAATCACAATCACAATCACAATCACAATCACAATCACAATCACAATCACAATCACAATCACAATCACAATCACAATCACAATCACAATCACAATCACAATCACAATCACAATCACAATCACAATCACAATCACAATCACAATCACAATCACAATCACAATCACAATCACAATCACAATCACAATCACAATCGCAATCACAATCACAATCACAATCACAATCACACAATCACAATCACACAATCACAGTCACACAATCACAATCACACAATCACAATCACACAATCGCAATCACACAATCACAATCACACAATCACAATCACGATCACACAGTCACGATCACACAATCACAATCTCACAATCACGATCACACAATCACCATCACACAATCACCATCACACAATCACGATCACACAATCACGATCACACAATCACGATCACACAATCACTATCACACAATCACAATCACACAATCACAATCACACATTCACAATCACACAGTCACACAATCACAATCACAATCAGACAATCACAAACACACAATCACGATCACACAATCACAATCACACAATCACAATCACACAATCACAATCGCACAATCACAATCGCACAATCACAATCACACAATCACAATCACACAATCACAATCACACAATCACAATCACACAATCACAATCACACAATCACAATCACACAATCACAATCACACAATCACAATCACACAATCACAATCACACAATCACAATCACACAATCACAATCACAATCACAATCACAAGCGCAATCACAATCACAATCACAATCACAATCACAATCACAATCACAATCACAATCACAATCACAATCACAATCACAATCACAATCACAATCACACAATCACACAATCACAATCCCACAATCACAATCACACAATCACAGTCACACAATCACAATCACAATCACACAATCACACAATCACACAGTCACAATCCCACAATCACGATCACACAATCACGATCGCACAGTCACGATCACACGATCACGATCACACAATCACAATCACACAATCACAATCACACAATCACGATCACACAGTCACCATCACACAATCACCATCACACAATCACGATCACACAATCACGATCACACAATCACAGTCACACAATCACAGTCACACAATCACAATCACACAATCACAGCCACAATCACGATCACACCGTCACGATCACACCATCACGATCACACAATCACAATCACACAATCACAATCACACAGTCACAATCACACAATCACAATCACACAGTCACAATCACACAATCACAATCATACAATCACAGTCACACAATCACAATCACACAATCACAATCACAATCACGATCACACTGTCACGATCACACGATCACGATCACACGATCACGATCACACAATCACTATCACACAATCACGATCACACAATCACGATCACACAATCACGATCACACAATCACGATCACACAATCACGATCACACAATCACGATCACACAATCGCTATCACACAATCACGATCACACAATCACGATCACAATATCACAATCACACAGTCACACAATCACAATAACAATCACAATCACAATCACAATCACAATCACAATCACAATCACAATCACAATCACAATCACAATCACAATCACAATCACAATCACAATCACAATCACAATCACAATCACAATCACAATCACAATCACAATCACAATCACAATCACAATCACAATCACAATCACAATCACAATCACAATCACAATCACAATCACAATCACAATCACAATCACAATCACAATCACAATCACAATCACAATCACAATCGCAATCACAATCACAATCACAATCACAATCACACAATCACAATCACACAATCACAGTCACACAATCACAATCACACAATCACAATCACACAATCGCAATCACACAATCACAATCACACAATCACAATCACCCTAATCACAATCACGATCACACAGTCACGATCACACAATCACAATCTCACAATCACGATCACACAATCACCATCACACAATCACCATCACACAATCACGATCACACAATCACGATCACACAATCACGATCACACAATCACTATCACACAATCACAATCACACAATCACAATCACACATTCACAATCACACAGTCACACAATCACAATCACAATCAGACAATCACAAACACACAATCACGATCACACAATCACAATCACACAATCACAATCACACAATCACAATCACACAATCACAATCACACAATCACAATCACACAATCACAATCACACAATCACAATCACACAATCACAATCACACAATCACAATCACACAATCACAATCACACAATCACAATCACACAATCACAATCACACAATCACAATCACACAATCACAATCACACAATCACAATCACACAATCACAATCACGATCTCGATCACACAATCACAATCACACAATCACACAATCACAATCCCACAATCACAATCACACAATCACAGTCACACAATCACAATCACACAATCACAATCACACAATCACAATCACACAATCACAGTCACACAATCACAGTCACACAATCACAATCACACAATCACAATTACACAAACACGATCACACAGTCACGATTACACAATCACTATCACACAATCACACAATCACACAGTCACAATCCCACAATCACGATCACACAATCACGATCGCACAGTCACGATCACACGATCACGATCACACAATCACGATCACACATTCACGATCACACAATCACAATCACACAATCACAATCACACAATCACAATCACACAATCACAATCACGATCACACAGTCACGATCACACAATCACAATCTCACAATCACGATCACACAATCACCATCACACAATCACCATCACACAATCACGATCACACAATCACGATCACACTATCACGATCACACAATCACGATCACACAATCACGATCACACAATCACGATCACACAATCACGATCACACAATCACTATCACACAATCACAATCACACAATCACAATCACACAATCACAATCACACAGTCACACAATCACAATCACAATCAGACAATCACAAACACACAATCACGATCACACAATCACGATCACACAATCACACAATCACACAATCACACAGTCACAATCCCACAATCACGATCACACAATCACGATCACACAGTCACGATCACACAATCACGATCACACAATCACAGTCACACAATCACAATCACACAGTCACAATCACAATCACGATCACACAAACACGATCACACAATCACGATCACACAATCTCGACCACACAATCACGATCACACAAACACGATCACACAATCACTATCACACAATCACTATCACACAATCACGATCACACAATTACGATCACACAATCACAATCACGCAGTCTCACTATCACAATCACAATCACAATCACAATCACAATCACAATCACAATCACAATCACACAATCACACAATCACAATCCCACAATCACAATCACACAATCACAGTCACACAATCACAATCACACAATCACACAGTCACAATCCCACAATCACGATCACACAATCACGATCGAACAGTCACGATCACACGATCACGATCACACAATCACAATCACACAATCACAATCACACAATCACAATCACACAATCACGATCACACAATCACGATCACACAATCACCATCACACAATCACCATCACACAATCACGATCACACAATCACGATCACACAATCACGATCAGACTATCACGATCACACAATCACAGTCACACAA
This sequence comes from Megachile rotundata, assembly GCF_050947335.1. NCBI lineage: Eukaryota > Metazoa > Arthropoda > Insecta > Hymenoptera > Megachilidae > Megachile > Megachile rotundata. Next base: position 3,990,366 of record NC_134993.1, read on the forward strand.
TCACAATCACACAATCACAATCACAATCACGATCACGCAGTCACGACCACACGATCACGATCACACGATCATGATCACACAATCACAATCACACAATCACGATCACACAATCACGATCACACAATCACGATCACACAATCACGATCACACAACCACGATCCCACAATAGCTATCACACAATCGCTATCACACAATCACGATCACACAATCACGATCACACAATCACGATCACAATATCACAATCACACAGTCACACAATCACAATCACAATCACAATCACAATCACAATCACAATCACAATCACAATCACAATCACGATCACAGAATCACAATCACACAGTCACACAATCACAATCACAATCACAATCGCAATCACAATCACAATCACGATCACAGAATCACAATCACACAGTCACACAATCACAATCACAATCACAATCACAATCACAATCACAATCACAATCACACAATCGCACAATCACACAATCACAATCCCACAATCACGATCACACAATCACCATCACACAATCACCATCACACAATCACGATCACACAATCAAGGTCACACAATGACGATCACACAATCACCATCACACAATCATGATCACACAATCACAATCACACAATCACGATCACACAATCACGATCACACAATCACAATCACACAATCACAAACACACAGTTGCGATCACACAATCACGATCACACAGTCACGATCACACAATCACGATCACACAATCACGTTCACACAATTACAAACACACAGTCGCGATCACACAATCACAATCACACAATCACAATCACACAATCACGATCACACAATCACCATCACACAATCACCATCACACAATCACGATCACACAATCAAGGTCACACAATGACGATCACACCATCACCATCACACAATCACGACCACACAATCACGATCACACAATCACGATCACACAATCACGTCCACACAATCACAAACACACAGTCGCGATCACTCGATCACGATCACACGATCACGATCACACAATCACAATCACACAATCAAGGTCACACAATGACGATCACACAATCCCAATCACAATCACGATCACACAGTCATGATCACACCATCACGATCACACGATCACGATCACACAATCACAATCACACAATCGTTATCACACAATCACGATCACACAATCACGATCACAATATCACAATCACACAGTCACACAATCACAATCACAATCACAATCACAATCACAATCACAATCACAATCACAATCACAATCACAATCACAATCACGATCACAGAATCACAATCACACAGTCACACAATCGCAATCACAATCACAATCGCAATCACAATCACAATCACGATCACAGAATCACAATCACACAGTCACACAATCACAATCACAATCACAATCACAATCACAATCACAATCACAATCACAATCACAATCACAATCACACAATCACACAATCACACAATCACAATCCCACAATCACAATCACACAATCACAGTCACACAATCACAATCACACAATCACACAGTCACAATCCCACAATCACGATCACACAATCACGATCGCACAGTCACGATCACACGATCACGGTCACACAATCACAATCACACAATCACAATCACACAATCACAATCACACAATCACGATCACACAATCACCATCACACAATCACCATCACACAATCACGATCACACAATCAAGGTCACACAATGACGATCACACAATCACCATCACACAATCACGATCACACAATCACAATCACACAATCACGATCACACAATCACGATCACACAATCACAATCACACAATCACACAATCACACAATCACAATCCCACAATCACAATCACACAATCACAGTCACACAATCACAATCACACAATCACACAGTCACAATCCCACAATCACGATCACACAATCACGATCGCACAGTCGCGATCACACGATCACGATCACACGATCACGATCACACAATCACAATCACACAATCAAGGTCACACAATGACGATCACACCATCACCATCACACAATCACGACCACACAATCACGATCACACAATCACGTTCACACAATCACAAACACACAGTCGCGATCACTCGATCACGATCACACAATCACGATCACACAGTCACGATCACACAATCACGATCACACAATCACGTTCACACAATTACAAACACACAGTCGCGATCACACTATCACGATCACACAATCACAGTCACACAATCACAATCACACAATCACAATCACAATCACGATCACACAGTCACGAACACACAATCACGATCACACGATCACGATCACACAATCACAATCACACAATCAAGGTCACACAATGACGATCACACCATCACCATCACACAATCACGACCACACAATCACGATCACACAATCACGATCACACAATCACGTTCACACAATCACAAACACACAGTCGCGATCACTCGATCACGATCACACGATCACGATCACACAATCACAATCACACAATCAAGGTCACACAATGACGATCACACAATCCCAATCACAATCACGATCACACAGTCATGATCACACCATCACGATCACACGATCACGATCACACAATCACAATCACACAATCGTTATCACACAATCACGATCACACAATCACCATCCCACAATCACCATCACACAATCACCATCACACAATCACGATCACAAAATCACGATCACACAATCACGATGACACAATCACAATCACGCAATCACAATCGCACAATCGCAATCACACAATCGCAATCATACAATCACAATCACACAATCACAATCTCACAATCACAATCACACAATCACAATCACACAATCACAATCACACAATCACAATCACACAATCACAATTACACAATCACAATCCCACAATCACAATCCCTCAATCACAATCCCACAATCACAATCCCACAATCACAATCCCACAATCACAATCCCACAATCACACAATCACACAGTCACAATCCCACAATCACGATCACACAATCACGATCACACTATCACGATCACACAATCACGATCACACAATCACAATCACACAATCACAATATCACAATCGCAATCTCACAATCACAATAACACAATCAGACAATCACACAATCACACAATCACACAATCACACAATCACACAATCACGATCACACTATCACGATCACACGATCACGATCACACGATCACGATCACACAATCACGATCACACAATCACGATCACACAATCGCTATCACACAATCGCTATCACACAATCACAATCACACAATCACACAGTCACAATCCCACAATCACGATCACACAATCACGATCGCACAGTCACGATCACACGATCACGATCACACAATCACTATCACACAATCACACAATCACGCAATCACAATCACACAATCACACAGTCACAATCCCACAATCACGATCACACAATCCCAATCACAATCACGATCACACAGTCATGATCACACCATCACGATCACACGATCACGATCACACAATCACAATCACACAATCGTTATCACACAATCACGATCACACAATCACCATCCCACAATCACCATCACACAATCACCATCACACAATCACGATCACAAAATCACGATCACACAATCACGATGACACAATCACAATCACGCAATCACAATCGCACAATCGCAATCACACAATCGCAATCATACAATCACAATCACACAATCACAATCTCACAATCACAATCACACAATCACAATCACACAATCACAATCACACAATCACAATCACACAATCACAATTACACAATCACAATCCCACAATCACAATCCCTCAATCACAATCCCACAATCACAATCCCACAATCACAATCCCACAATCACAATCCCACAATCACAATCCCACAATCACACAATCACACAGTCACAATCCCACAATCACGATCACACAATCACGATCACACTATCACGATCACACAATCACGATCACACAATCACAATCACACAATCACAATATCACAATCGCAATCTCACAATCACAATAACACAATCAGACAATCACACAATCACACAATCACACAATCACACAATCACACAATCACGATCACACTATCACGATCACACGATCACGATCACACGATCACGATCACACAATCACGATCACACAATCACGATCACACAATCGCTATCACACAATCGCTATCACACAATCACAATCACACAATCACACAGTCACAATCCCACAATCACGATCACACAATCACGATCGCACAGTCACGATCACACGATCACGATCACACAATCACTATCACACAATCACACAATCACGCAATCACAATCACACAATCACACAGTCACAATCCCACAATCACGATCACACAATCCCAATCACAATCACGATCACACAGTCATGATCACACCATCACGATCACACGATCACGATCACACAATCACAATCACACAATCGTTATCACACAATCACGATCACACAATCACGATCACAATATCACAATCACACAGTCACACAATCACAATCACAATCACAATCACAATCACAATCACAATCACAATCACAATCACGATCACAGAATCACAATCACACAGTCACACAATCGCAATCACAATCACAATCGCAATCACAATCACAATCACGATCACAGAATCACAATCACACAGTCACACAATCACAATCACAATCACAATCACAATCACAATCACAATCACGATCACAAAATCACAATCACACAGTCACACAATCGCAATCACAATCACAATCGCAATCACAATCACAATCACGATCACAGAATCACAATCACACAGTCACACAATCACACAGTCACACAATCACAATCACAATCACAATCACAATCACAATCACAATCACAATCACAATCACAATCACAATCACAATCACAATCACAATCACAATCACACAATCACATTACACAATCACGATCACACAATCACGATCACACAATCACGATCACACAATCACGATCACACAATCACGATCACACAATCACGATCACACAATCACGATCACACAATTACGATCACACAATCACGATCACACAATCACGATCAAACAATCAAGGTCACACAATGACGATCACACAATCACCATCACACAATCACGATCACACAATCACAATCACACAATCACGATCACACAATCACGATCACACAATCACAATCACACAATCACAAACACACAGTCGCGATCACACAATCACGATCACACAGTCACGATCACACAATCACGATCACACAATCACGTTCACACAATTACAAACACACAGTCGCGATCACACTATCACGATCACACAATCACAGTCACACAATCACAATCACACAATCACAATCACAATCACGATCACACAGTCACGAACACACAATCACGATCACACGATCACGATCACACAATCACAATCACACAATCAAGGTCACACAATGACGATCACACCATCACCATCACACAATCACGACCACACAATCACGATCACACAATCACGATCACACAATCACTTCCACACAATCACAAACACACATTCGCGATCACTCGATCACGATCACACGATCACGATCACACAATCACAATCACACAATCAAGGTCACACGATGACGATCACACAATCCCAATCACAATCACGATCACACTGTCATGATCACACCATCACGATCACACGATCACGATCACACAATCACAATCACACAATCGTTATCACACAATCACGATCACACAATCACGATCACAATATCACAATCACACAGTCACACAAGCACAATCACAATCACAATCACAATCACAATCACAATCACAATCACGATCACAGAATCACAATCACACAGTCACACAATCGCAATCACAATCACAATCGCAATCACAATCACAATCACGATCACAGAATCACAATCACACAGTCTCACAATCACAATCACAATCACAATCACAATCACAATCACAATCACAATCACAATCACAATCACAATCACAATCACGATCACAGAATCACAATCACACAGTCACACAATCGCAATCACAATCACAATCACGATCACAGAATCACAATCACACAGTCACACAATCACAATCACAATCACAATCACAATCACAATCACAATCACAATCACAATCACAATCACAATCACAATCACACAATCACACAATCACACAATCACAATCCCACAATCACAATCACACAATCACAGTCACACAATCACAATCACACAATCACACAGTCACAATCCCACAATCACGATCACACAATCACGATCGCACAGTCACGATCACACGATCACGATCACACAATCACAATCACACAATCACAATCACACAATCGCAATCACACAATCACGATCACACAATCACCATCACACAATCACCATCACACAATCACGATCACACAATCAAGGTCACACAATGACGATCACACCATCACCATCACACAATCACGACCACACAATCACGATCACACAATCACGATCACACAATCACGTCCACACAATCACAAACACACAGTCGCGATCACTCGATCACGATCACACGATCACGATCACACAATCACAATCACACAATCAAGGTCACACAATGACGATCACACAATCCCAATCACAATCACGATCACACAGTCATGATCACACCATCACGATCACACGATCACGATCACACAATCACAATCACGCAATCGTTATCACACAATCACGATGACACAATCACGATCACAATATCACAATCACACAGTCACACAATCACAATCACAATCACAATCACAATCACAATCACAATCACAATCACGATCACAGAATCACAATCACACAGTCACACAATCGCAATCACAATCACAATCGCAATCACAATCACAATCACGATCGCAGAATCACAATCACACAGTCACACAATCACAATCACAATCACAATCACAATCACAATCACAATCACAATCACAATCACAATCACAATCACAATCACAATCACAATCACAATCACAATCACACAATCACACAATCACACAATCACAATCCCACAATCACAATCACACAATCACAGTCACACAATCTCAATCACACAATCACACAGTCACAATCCCACAATCACGATCACACAATCACGATCGCACAGTCACGATCACACGATCACGATCACGATCACACAATCACAATCACACAATCACAATCACACAATCACAATCACACAATCACGATCACACAATCACCATCACACAATCACCATCACACAATCACGATCACACAATCAAGGTCACACAATGACGATCACACAATCACCATCACACAATCACGATCACACAATCACAATCACACAATCACGATCACACAATCACGATCACACAATCACAATCACACAATCACAAACACACAGTCGCGATCACACGATCACGATCACACGATCACGATCACACAATCACAATCACACAATCAAGGTCACACAATGACGATCACACCATCACCATCACACAATCACGACCACACAATCACGATCACACAATCACGTTCACACAATCACAAACACACAGTCGCGATCACTCGATCACGATCACACAATCACGATCACACAGTCACGATCACACAATCACGATCACACAATCACGTTCACACAATTACAAACACACAGTCGCGATCACACTATCACGATCACACAATCACAGTCACACAATCACAGTCACACAATCACAATCACAATCACGATCACACAGTCACGAACACACAATCACGATCACACGATCACGATCACACAATCACAATCACACAATCAAGGTCACACAATGACGATCACACCATCACCATCACACAATCACGACCACACAATGACGATCACACAATCACGATCACACAATCACGTTCACACAATCACAAACACACAGTCGCGATCACTCGATCACGATCACACGATCACGATCACACAATCACAATCACACAATCACAATATCACAATCGCAATCTCACAATCACAATAACACAATCAGACAATCACACAATCACACAATCACACAATCACACAATCACGATCACACTATCACGATCACACGATCACGATCACACGATCACGATCACACAATCACGATCACACAATCACGATCACACAATCGCTATCACACAATCACAATCACACAATCACACAGTCACAATCCCACAATCACGATCACACAATCACGATCGCACAGTCACGATCACACGATCACGATCACGCAATCACAATCACACAATCACAATCACACAATCACAATCACACAACCACGATCACACAATCACCATCACACACTCACCATCACACAATCACGATCACACAATCACGATCACACAATCACGATCACACTATCACGATCACACAATCACAGTCACACAATCACAATCAAACAATCACAATCACAATCACGATCACACAGTCACGATCACACGATCACGATAACACGGTCACGATCACACAATCACGATCACACAATCACGATCACACAATCGCTATCACACAATCGCTATCACACAATCAAAATCACACAATCACGATCACACAATCACCATCACACAATCACCATCACACAATCACGATCACACAATCACGATCAAACTATCACGATCACACAATCACGATCACACAATCACGATCACACAATCACGATCACACAATCACGATCACACAATCACGATCACACAATCACGATCACACAATCACGATCACACAATCACGATCACACAATCACGATCACACAATCACGATCACACAATCACGATCACACAATCACTATCACACAATCACAATCACACAATCACAATCACACAATCACAATCACACAATCACAATCACACAATCACAATCACACAATCACAATCACACAATCACAATCACACAATCACAATCACACAATCACAATCACGATCACACAGTCACGATCACACAATCACAATCTCACAATCACGATCACACAATCACCATCACACAATCACCATCACACAATCACGATCACACAATCACGATCACACTATCACGATCACACAATCACGATCACACAATCACGATCACACAATCACGATCACACAATCACGATCACACAATCACTATCACACAATCACAATCACACAATCACAATCACACAATCACAATCACACAATCACAATCACACAGTCACACAATCACAATCACAATCAGACAATCACAAACACACAATCACGATCACACAATCACGATCACACAATCACAATCACACAATCACAATCACACAATCACAGTCACACAATCACAGTCACACAATCACAATCACACAATCACAATTACACAAACACGATCACACAATCAGGATCACACAATCACGATCACACAATCACACAATCACACAATCACACAGTCACAATCCCACAATCACGATCACACAATCACGATCACACAGTCACGATCACACAATCACGATCACACAATCACAGTCACACAATCACAATCACACAGTCACAATCACAATCACGATCACACAAACACGATCACACAATCACGATCACACAATCTCGACCACACAATCACGATCACAAAAACACGATCACACAATCACTTTCACACAATCACTATCACACAATCACGATCACACAATTACGATCACACAATCACAATCACGCAGTCTCACTATCACAATCACAATCACAATCACAATCACAATCACAATCACAATCACAATCACAATCACAATCACAATCACAATCACAATCACACAATCACACAATCACAATCCCACAATCACAATCACACAATCACAGTCACACAATCACAATCACACAATCACACAGTCACAATCCCACAATCACGATCACACAATCACGATCGAACAGTCACGATCACACGATCACGATCACACAATCACAATCACACAATCACAATCACACAATCACAATCACACAATCACGATCACACAATCACGATCACACAATCACCATCACACAATCACCATCACACAATCACGATCACACAATCACGATCACACAATCACGATCAGACTATCACGATCACACAATCACAGTCACACAATCACAATCACACAATCACAATCACAATCACGATCACACAGTCACGACCACACGATCACGATCACACGATCATGATCACACAATCACAATCACACAATCACGATCACACAATCACGATCACACAATCACGATCACACAATCACGATCACACAACCACGATCCCACAATAGCTATCACACAATCGCTATCACACAATCACGATCACACAATCACGATCACACAATCACGATCACAATATCACAATCACACAGTCACACAATCACAATCACAATCACAATCACAATCACAATCACAATCACAATCACAATCACGATCACAGAATCACAATCACACAGTCACACAATCACAATCACAATCACAATCGCAATCACAATCACAATCACGATCACAGAATCACAATCACACAGTCACACAATCACAATCACAATCACAATCACAATCACAATCACAATCACAATCACAATCACAATCACAATCACAATCACACAATCACAATCACAATCACACAGTCACGACCACACGATCACGATCACACGATCATGATCACACAATCACAATCACACAATCACGATCACACAATCACGATCACACAATCACGATCACACAATCACGATCACACAACCACGATCCCACAATAGCTATCACACAATCGCTATCACACAATCACGATCACACAATCACGATCACACAATCACGATCACAATATCACAATCAAACAGTCACACAATCACAATCACAATCACAATCACAATCACAATCACGATCACAGAATCACAATCACACAGTCACACAATCACAATCACAATCACAATCGCAATCACAATCACAATCACGATCACAGAATCACAATCACACAGTCACACAATCACAATCACAATCACAATCACAATCACAATCACAATCACAATCACAATCACAATCACAATCACAAACACAATCACAATCACACAATCGCACAATCACACAATCACAATCCCACAATCACGATCACACAATCACCATCACACAATCACCATCACACAATCACGATCACACAATCAAGGTCACACAATGACGATCACACAATCACCATCACACAATCACGATCACACAATCACAATCACACAATCACGATCACACAATCACGATCACACAATCACAATCACACAATCACAAACACACAGTTGCGATCACACAATCACGATCACACAGTCACGATCACACATTCACGATCACACAATCACGTTCACACAATTACAAACACACAGTCGCGATCACACTATCACGATCACACAATCACAGTCACACAATCACAATCACACAATCACAATCACAATCACGATCACACAGTCACGAACACACAATCACGATCACACGATCACGATCACACAATCACAATCACACAATCAAGGTCACACAATGACGATCACACCATCACCATCACACAATCACGACCACACAATCACGATCACACAATCACGATCACACAATCACGTCCACACAATCACAAACACACAGTCGCGATCACTCGATCACGATCACACGATCACGATCACACGATCACGATCACACAATCACAATCACACAATCAAGGTCACACAATGACGATCACACAATCCCAATCACAATCACGATCACACAGTCATGATCACAACATCACGATCACACGATCACGATCACACAATCACAATCACACAATCGTTATCACACAATCACGATCACACAATCACGATCACAATATCACAATCACACAGTCACACAATCACAATCACAATCACAATCACAATCACAATCACAATCACAATCACGATCACAGAATCACAATCACACAGTCACACAATCGCAATCACAATCACAATCGCAATCACAATCACAATCGCAATCACAATCACAATCACGATCACAGAATCACAATCACACAGTCACACAATCACAATCACAATCACAATCACAATCACAATCACAATCACGATCACAGAATCACAATCACACAGTCACACAATCGCAATCACAATCACAATCGCAATCACAATCACAATCACGATCACAGAATCACAATCACACAGTCACACAATCACAATCACAATCACAATCACAATCACAATCACAATCACAATCACAATCACAATCACAATCACAATCACAATCACACAATCACACAATCACACAATCACAATCCCACAATCACAGTCACACAATCACAATCACACAATCACACAGTCACAATCCCACAATCACGATCACACAATCACGATCGCACAGTCACGATCACACGATCACGATCACACAATCACAATCACACAATCACAATCACACAATCACAATCACACAATCACAATCACACAATCACCATCACACAATCACCATCACACAATCACGATCACACAATCAAGGTCACACAATGACGATCACACCATCATCATCACACAATCACGACCACACAATCACGATCACACAATCACGATCACACAATCACGTCCACACAATCACAAACACACAGTCGCGATCACTCGATCACGATCACACGATCACGATCACACAATCACAATCACACAATCAAGGTCACACAATGACGATCACACAATCCCAATCACAATCACGATCACACAGTCATGATCACAACATCACGATCACACGATCACGATCACACAATCACAATCACACAATCGTTATCACACAATCACGATCACACAATCACGATCACAATATCACAATCACACAGTCACACAATCACAATCACAATCACAATCACAATCACAATCACAATCACAATCACGATCACAGAATCACAATCACACAGTCACACAATCGCAATCACAATCACAATCGCAATCGCAATCACAATCACGATCACAGAATCACAATCACACAGTCACACAATCACAATCACAATCACAATCACAATCACAATCACAATCACGATCACAGAATCACAATCACACAGTCACACAATCGCAATCACAATCACAATCGCAATCACAATCACAATCACGATCACAATCACACAGTCACACAATCACAATCACAATCACAATCACAATCACAATCACAATCACAATCACAATCACAATCACACAATCACACAATCACACAATCACAATCCCACAATCACAATCACACAATCACAGTCACACAATCACAATCACACAATCACACAGTCACAATCCCACAATCACGATCACACAATCACGATCGCACAGTCACGATCACACGATCACGATCACACAATCACAATCACACAATCACAATCACACAATCACAATCACACAATCACGATCACACAATCACCATCACACAATCACCATCACACAATCACGATCACACAATCAAGGTCACACAATGACGATCACACAATCACCATCACACAATCACGATCACACAATCACAATCACACAATCACGATCACACAATCACGATCACACAATCACAATCACACAATCACAAACACACAGTCGCGATCACACGATCACGATCACACGATCACGATCACACAATCACAATCACACAATCAAGGTCACACAATGACGATCACACCATCACCATCGCACAATCACGACCACACAATCACGATCACACAATCACGTTCACACAATCACAAACACACAGTCGCGATCACTCGATCACGATCACACAATCACGATCACACAGTCACGATCACACAATCACGATCACACAATCACGTTCACACAATTACAAACACACAGTCGCGATCACACTATCACGATCACACAATCACAGTCACACAATCACAATCACACAATCACAATCACAATCACGATGACACAGTCACGAGCACACAATCACGATCACACGATCACGATCACACAATCACAATCACACAATCAAGGTCACACAATGACGATTACACCATCACCATCACACAATCACGACCACACAATCACGATCACACAATCACGATCACACTATCACGTTCACACAATCACAAACACACAGTCGCGATCACTCGATCACGATCACACGATCACGATCACACAATCACAATCACACAATCAAGGTCACACAATGACGATCACACAATCACAATCACAATCACGATCACACAGTCATGATCACACCATCACGATCACACGATCACGATCACACAATCACAATCACACAATCGTTATCACACAATCACGATCACACAATCACCATCCCACAATCACCATCACACAATCACCATCACACAATCACGATCACAAAATCACGATCACACAATCACGATGACACAATCACAATCACGCAATCACAATCGCACAATCGCAATCACACAATCGCAATCATACAATCACAATCACACAATCACAATCTCACAATCACAATCACACAATCACAATCACACAATCACAATCACACAATCACAATCACACAATCACAATTACACAATCACAATCCCACAATCACAATCCCACAATCACAATCCCACAATCACAATCCCACAATCACAATCCCACAATCACAATCCCACAATCACACAATCACACAGTCACAATCCCACAATCACGATCACACAATCACGATCACACTATCACAATCACACAATCACGATCACACAATCACAATCACACAATCACAATATCACAATCGCAATCTCACAATCACAATAACAGAATCAGACAATCACACAATCACACAATCACACAATCACACAATCACGATCACACTATCACGATCACACGATCACGATCACACGATCACGATCACACAATCACGATCACACAATCACGATCACACAATCGCTATCACACAATCGCTATCACACAATCACAATCACACAATCACACAGTCACAATCCCACAATCACGATCACACAATCACGATCGCACAGTCACGATCACACGATCACGATCACACAATCACTATCACACAATCACACAATCACGCAATCACAATCACACAATCACACAGTCACAATCCCACAATCACGATCACACAATCACAATCCCACAATCACAATCACACAATCACGATCACACAATCACAATCACGCAGTCACAATCACACAATCACAGTCACACAATCACAATCACACAATCACACAGTCACAATCCCACAATCACGATCACACAATCACGATCGCACCGTCACGATCACACGATCACGATCACACAATCACAATCACACAATCACGTTCACACAATTACAAACACACAGTCGCGATCACACTATCACGATCACACAATCACAGTCACACAATCACAATCACACAATCACAATCACAATCACAATCACAATCACAATCACAATCACAATCACAATCACAATCACAATCACAATCACAATCACAATCACAATCACAATCACAATCACAATCACAATCACAATCACACAATCACACAATCACACAATCACAATCCCACAATCACAATCACACAATCACAGTCACACAATCACAATCACACAATCACACAGTCACAATCCCACAATCACGATCACACAATCACGATCGCACAGTCACGATCACACGATCACGATCACGATCGCACAATCACAATCACACAATCACAATCACACAATCACAATCACACAATCACGATCACACAATCACCATCACACAATCACCATCACACAATCACGATCACACAATCAAGGTCACACAATGACGATCACACAATCACCATCACACAATCACGATCACACAATCACAATCACACAATCACGATCACACAATCACGATCACACAATCACAATCACACAATCACAAACACACAGTCGCGATCACACGATCACGATCACACGATCACGATCACACAATCACAATCACACAATCAAGGTCACACAATGACGATCACACCATCACCATCACACAATCACGACCACACAATCACGATCACACAATCACGTTCACACAATCACAAACACACAGTCGCGATCACTCGATCACGATCACACAATCACGATCACACAGTCACGATCACACAATCACGATCACACAATCACGTTCACACAATTACAAACACACAGTCGCGATCACACTATCACGATCACACAATCACAGTCACACAATCACAATCACTCAATCACAATCACAATCACGATCACACAGTCACGAACACACAATCACGATCACACGATCACGATCACACAATCACAATCACACAATCAAGGTCACACAATGACGATCACACCATCACCATCACACAATCACGACCACACAATCACGATCACACAATCACGATCACACAATCACGTTCACACAATCACAAACACACAGTCGCGATCACTCGATCACGATCACACGATCACGATCACACAATCACAATCACACAATCAAGGTCACACAATGACGATCACACAATCCCAATCACAATCACGATCACACAATCACCATCCCACAATCACCATCACACAATCACCATCACACAATCACGATCACAAAATCACGATCACACAATCACGATGACACAATCACAATCACGCAATCACAATCGCGCAATCGCAATCACACAATCGCAATCATACAATCACAATCACACAATCACAATCTCACAATCACAATTACACAATCACAATCCCACAATCACAATCCCACAATCACAATCCCACAATCACAATCCCACAATCACAATCCCACAATCACAATCCCACAATCACAATCCCACAATCACAATCCCACAATCACACAATCACACAGTCACAATCCCACAATCACGATCACACAATCACGATCACACTATCACGATCACACAATCACGATCACACAATCACAATCACACAATCACAATATCACAATCGCAATCTCACAATCACAATAACACAATCAGACAATCACACAATCACACAATCACACAATCACACAATCACGATCACACTATCACGATCACACGATCACGATCACACGATCACGATCACACAATCACGATCACACAATCACGATCACACAATCGCTATCACACAATCGCTATCACACAATCACAATCACACAATCACACAGTCACAATCCCACAATCACGATCACACAATCACGATCGCACAGTCACGATCACACGATCACGATCACACAATCACTATCACACAATCACACAATCACGCAATCACAATCACACAATCACACAGTCACAATCCCACAATCACGATCACACAATCACAATCCCACAATCACAATCACACAATCACGATCACACAATCACAATCACGCAGTCACACTATCACAATCACAATCACAATCACAATCACAATCACACAATCACACAATCACAATCCCACAATCACAATCACACAATCACAGTCACACAATCACAATCACACAATCACACAGTCACAATCCCACAATCACGATCACACAATCACGATCGCACAGTCACGATCACACGATCACGATCACACAATCACAATCACACAGTCACAATCACACAATCACAATCACACAATCACGATCACACAATCACCATCACACACTCACCATCACACAATCACGATCACACAATCACGATCACACAATCACGATCACACTATCACGATCACACAATCACAGTCACACAATCACAATCAAACAATCACAATCACAATCACGATCACACAGTCACGATCACACGATCACGATAACACGATCACGATCACACAATCACGATCACACAATCACGATCACACAATCGCTATCACACAATCGCTATCACACAATCAAAATCACACAATCACGATCACACAATCACCATCACACAATCACCATCACACAATCACGATCACACAATCACGATCCAACTATCACGATCACACAATCACGATCACACAATCACGATCACACAATCACGATCACACAATCACGATCACACAATCACGATCACACAATCACGATCACACAATCACGATCACACAATCACAATCACACAATCACGATCACACAATTACGATCACACAATCACGATCACACAATCACGATCACACAATCACGATCACACAATCACGATCACACAAACACGATCACACAATCACGATCACACAATCACAGTCACACAATCACAATCACACACTCCCAATCACACAATCACGATCACACAATCACGATCACACAATCACGATCACACAATCACGATCACACAAACACGATCACACAATCACGATCACACAATCACAGTCACACAATCACAATCACACAATCACGATCACACAATCACGATCACACAATCACGATCACACAATCACGATCACACAATCACGATCACACAACCACGATCACACAATCACGATCACACAATTACGATCACACAATCACGATCACACAATCACGATCACACAAACACGATCACACAATCACGATCACACAATCACAGTCACACAATCACAATCACACACTCCCGATCACACAATCACGATCACACAATCACGATCACACAATCACGATCACACAATCACGATCACACAATCACGATCACACAATCACGATCACACAATCACGATCACACAATCACGATCACACAATCACCATCACACAATCACCATCACACAATCACGATCACACAATCACGATCACACAATCACGATCACACAATCACGATCACACAATCACGATCACACTATCACGATCACACAATCACGGTCACACAATCACGATCACACAATCACGATCACACAATCACGATCACACAATCACTATCACAAAATCACAATCACAATCACAATCAGACAATCACAAACACACAATCACGATCACACAATCACGATCACACAATCACCATCACACAATCACAATCACACAATCAAGATCACACAATGACGATCACACAATCCCCATCACACAACCACGACCACACAATCACGATCACACAATCACGCTCACGCAATCACGATCACACAATCACGACCACACAATCACGATCACACAATCACGTTCACACAATTACAAACACACAGTCGCGATCACACTATCACGATCACACAATCACAGTCACAATCACGATCACACAGTCACGAACACACAATCACGATCACACAATCACCATCACACAATCACAATCACACAATCAAGGTCACACAATGACGAACACACAATCACCATCACACAACCACGACCACACAATCACGATCACACAATCACAATCACACAATCACAATCACACAATCACAATCACACAATCACAATCACACAGTCACACAATCACAATCACAATCAGACAATCACAAACACACAATCACGATCACACAATCACGATCACACAATCACAATCACACAATCACAATCACACAATCACAGTCACACAATCACAGTCACACAATCACAATCACACAATCACAATTACACAAACACGATCACACAATCAGGATCACACAATCACGATCACACAATCACACAATCACACAGTCACAATCCCACAATCACGATCACACAATCACGATCACACAGTCACGATCACACAATCACGATCACACAATCACAGTCACACAATCACAATCACACAGTCACAATCACAATCACGATCACACAAACACGATCACACAATCACGATCACACAATCTCGACCACACAATCACGATCACAAAAACACGATCACACAATCACTTTCTCACAATCACTATCACACAATCACGATCACACAATTACGATCACACAATCACAATCACGCAGTCTCACTATCACAATCACAATCACAATCACAATCACAATCACAATCACAATCACAATCACAATCACAATCACAATCACACAATCACACAATCACAATCCCACAATCACAATCACACAATCACAGTCACACAATCACAATCACACAATCACACAGTCACAATCCCACAATCACGATCACACAATCACGATCGAACAGTCACGATCACACGATCACGATCACACAATCACAATCACACAATCACAATCACACAATCACAATCACACAATCACGATCACACAATCACGATCACACAATCACCATCACACAATCACCATCACACAATCACGATCACACAATCACGATCACACAATCACGATCAGACTATCACGATCACACAATCACAGTCACACAATCACAATCACAATCACGATCACACAGTCACGACCACACGATCACGATCACACGATCATGATCACACAATCACAATCACACAATCACGATCACACAATCACGATCACACAATCACGATCACACAATCACGATCACACAACCACGATCCCACAATAGCTATCACACAATCGCTATCACACAATCACGATCACACAATCACGATCACACAATCACGATCACAATATCACAATCACACAGTCACACAATCACAATCACAATCACAATCACAATCACAATCACAATCACAATCACAATCACGATCACAGGATCACAATCACACAGTCACACAATCACAATCACAATCACAATCGCAATCACAATCACAATCACGATCACAGAATCACAATCACACAGTCACACAATCACAATCACAATCACAATCACAATCACAATCACAATCACAATCACAATCACAATCACAATCACAATCACAATCACACAATCACAATCACAATCACGATCACACAGTCACGACCACACGATCACGATCACACGATCATGATCACACAATCACAATCACACAATCACGATCACACAATCACGATCACACAATCACGATCACACAATCACGATCACACAACCACGATCCCACAATAGCTATCACACAATCGCTATCACACAATCACGATCACACAATCACGATCACACAATCACGATCACAATATCACAATCAAACAGTCACACAATCACAATCACAATCACAATCACAATCACAATCACGATCACAGAATCACAATCACACAGTCACACAATCACAATCACAATCACAATCGCAATCACAATCACAATCACGATCACAGAATCACAATCACACAGTCACACAATCACAATCACAATCACAATCACAATCACAATCACAATCACAATCACAATCACAATCACAATCACAATCGCAAACACAATCACAATCACACAATCGCACAATCACACAATCACAATCCCACAATCACGATCACACAATCACCATCACACAATCACCATCACACAATCACGATCACACAATCAAGGTCACACAATGACGATCACACAATCACCATCACACAATCACGATCACACAATCACAATCACACAATCACGATCACACAATCACGATCACACAATCACAATCACACAATCACAAACACACAGTTGCGATCACACAATCACGATCACACAGTCACGATCACACATTCACGATCACACAATCACGTTCACACAATTACAAACACACAGTCGCGATCACACTATCACGATCACACAATCACAGTCACACAATCACAATCACACAATCACAATCACAATCACGATCACACAGTCACGAACACACAATCACGATCACACGATCACGATCACACAATCACAATCACACAATCAAGGTCACACAATGACGATCACACCATCACCATCACACAATCACGACCACACAATCACGATCACACAATCACGATCACACAATCACGTCCTCACAATCACAAACACACAGTCGCGATCACTCGATCACGATCACACGATCACGATCACACAATCACAATCACACAATCAAGGTCACACAATGACGATCACACAATCCCAATCACAATCACGATCACACAGTCATGATCACAACATCACGATCACACGATCACGATCACACAATCACAATCACACAATCGTTATCACACAATCACGATCACACAATCACGATCACAATATCACAATCACACAGTCACACAATCACAATCACAATCACAATCACAATCACAATCACAATCACAATCACGATCACAGAATCACAATCACACAGTCACACAATCGCAATCACAATCACAATCGCAATCACAATCACAATCGCAATCACAATCACAATCACGATCACAGAATCACAATCACACAGTCACACAATCACAATCACAATCACAATCACAATCACAATCACAATCACAATCACGATCACAGAATCACAATCACACAGTCACACAATCGCAATCACAATCACAATCGCAATCACAATCACAATCACGATCACAGAATCACAATCACACAGTCACACAATCACAATCACAATCACAATCACAATCACAATCACAATCACAATCACAATCACAATCACAATCACAATCACACAATCACACAATCACACAATCACACAATCACAATCCCACAATCACAGTCACACAATCACAATCACACAATCACACAGTCACAATCCCACAATCACGATCACACAATCACGATCGCACAGTCACGATCACACGACCACGATCACACAATCACAATCACACAATCACAATCACACAATCACAATCACACAATCACAATCACACAATCACCATCACACAATCACCATCACACAATCACGATCACACAATCAAGGTCACACAATGACGATCACACCATCACCATCACACAATCACGACCACACAATCACGATCACACAATCACGATCACACAATCACGTCCACACAATCACAAACACACAGTCGCGATCACTCGATCACGATCACACGATCACGATCACACAATCACAATCACACAATCAAGGTCACACAATGACGATCACACAATCCCAATCACAATCACGATCACACAGTCATGATCACAACATCACGATCACACGATCACGATCACACAATCACAATCACACAATCGTTATCACACAATCACGATCACACAATCACGATCACAATATCACAATCACACAGTCACACAATCACAATCACAATCACAATCACAATCACAATCACAATCACAATCACGATCACAGAATCACAATCACACAGTCACACAATCGCAATCACAATCACAATCGCAATCGCAATCACAATCACGATCACAGAATCACAATCACACAGTCACACAATCACAATCACAATCACAATCACAATCACAATCACAATCACGATCACAGAATCACAATCACACAGTCACACAATCGCAATCACAATCACAATCGCAATCACAATCACAATCACGATCACAGAATCACAATCACACAGTCACACAATCACAATCACAATCACAATCACAATCACAATCACAATCACAATCACAATCACAATCACACAATCACACAATCACACAATCACAATCCCACAATCACAATCACACAATCACAGTCACACAATCACAATCACACAATCACACAGTCACAATCCCACAATCACGATCACACAATCACGATCGCACAGTCACGATCACACGATCACGATCACACAATCACAATCACACAATCACAATCACACAATCACAATCACACAATCACGATCACACAATCACCATCACACAATCACCATCACACAATCACGATCACACAATCAAGGTCACACAATGACGATCACACAATCACCATCACACAATCACGATCACACAATCACAATCACACAATCACGATCACACAATCACGATCACACAATCACAATCACACAATCACAAACACACAGTCGCGATCACACGATCACGATCACACGATCACGATCACACAATCACAATCACACAATCAAGGTCACACAATGACGATCACACCATCACCATCACACAATCACGACCACACAATCACGATCACACAATCACGTTCACACAATCACAAACACACAGTCGCGATCACTCGATCACGATCACACAATCACGATCACACAGTCACGATCACACAATCACGATCACACAATCACGTTCACACAATTACAAACACACAGTCGCGATCACACTATCACGATCACACAATCACAGTCACACAATCACAATCACACAATCACAATCACAATCACGATGACACAGTCACGAACACACAATCACGATCACACGATCACGATCACACAATCACAATCACACAATCAAGGTCACACAATGACGATCACACCATCACCATCACACAATCACGACCACACAATCACGATCACACAATCACGATCACACAATCACGTTCACACAATCACAAACACACAGTCGCGATCACTCGATCACGATCACACGATCACGATCACACAATCACAATCACACAATCAAGGTCACACAATGACGATCACACAATCCCAATCACAATCACGATCACACAGTCATGATCACACCATCACGATCACACGATCACGATCACACAATCACAATCACACAATCGTTATCACACAATCACGATCACACAATCACCATCCCACAATCACCATCACACAATCACCATCACACAATCACGATCACAAAATCACGATCACACAATCACGATGACACAATCACAATCACGCAATCACAATCGCACAATCGCAATCACACAATCGCAATCATACAATCACAATCACACAATCACAATCTCACAATCACAATCACACAATCACAATCACACAATCACAATCACACAATCACAATCACACAATCACAATTACACAATCACAATCCCACAATCACAATCCCACAATCACAATCCCACAATCACAATCCCACAATCACAATCTCACAATCACAATCCCACAATCACAATCCCACAATCACAATCCCACAATCACACAATCACACAGTCACAATCCCACAATCACGATCACACAATCACGATCACACTATCACGATCACACAATCACGATCACACAATCACAATCACACAATCACAATATCACAATCGCAATCTCACAATCACAATAACACAATCAGACAATCACACAATCACACAATCACACAATCACACAATCACGATCACACTATCACGATCACACGATCACGATCACACGATCACGATCACACAATCACGATCACACAATCACGATCACACAATCGCTATCACACAATCGCTATCACACAATCACAATCACACAATCACACAGTCACAATCCCACAATCACGATCACACAATCACGATCGCACAGTCACGATCACACGATCACGATCACACAATCACTATCACACAATCACACAATCACGCAATCACAATCACACAATCACACAGTCACAATCCCACAATCACGATCACACAATCACAATCCCACAATCACAATCACACAATCACGATCACACAATCACAATCACGCAGTCACAATCACACAATCACAGTCACACAATCACAATCACACAATCACACAGTCACAATCCCACAATCACGATCACACAATCACGATCGCACCGTCACGATCACACGATCACGATCACACAATCACAATCACACAATCACGTTCACACAATTACAAACACACAGTCGCGATCACACTATCACGATCACACAATCACAGTCACACAATCACAATCACACAATCACAATCACAATCACAATCACAATCACAATCACGATCACAGAATCACAATCACACAGTCACACAATCGCAATCACAATCATCATCGCAATCACAATCACAATCACGATCACAGAATCACAATCACACAGTCACACAATCACAATCACAATCACAATCACAATCACAATCACAATCACAATCACAATCACAATCACAATCACAATCACAATCACAATCACAATCACAATCACAATCACAATCACAATCACAATCACAATCACAATCACAATCACAATCACAATCACAATCACACAATCACACAATCACACAATCACAATCCCACAATCACAATCACACAATCACAGTCACACAATCACAATCACACAATCACACAGTCACAATCCCACAATCACGATCACACAATCACGATCGCACAGTCACGATCACACGATCACGATCACGATCGCACAATCACAATCACACAATCACAATCACACAATCACAATCACACAATCACGATCACACAATCACCATCACACAATCACCATCACACAATCACGATCACACAATCAAGGTCACACAATGACGATCACACAATCACCATCACACAATCACGATCACACAATCACAATCACACAATCACGATCACACAATCACGATCACACAATCACAATCACACAATCACAAACACACAGTCGCGATCACACGATCACGATCACACGATCACGATCACACAATCACAATCACACAATCAAGGTCACACAATGACGATCACACCATCACCATCACACAATCACGACCACACAATCACGATCACACAATCACGTTCACACAATCACAAACACACAGTCGCGATCACTCGATCACGATCACACAATCACGATCACACAGTCACGATCACACAATCACGATCACACAATCACGTTCACACAATTACAAACACACAGTCGCGATCACACTATCACGATCACACAATCACAGTCACACAATCACAATCACTCAATCACAATCACAATCACGATCACACAGTCACGAACACACAATCACGATCACACGATCACGATCACACAATCACAATCACACAATCAAGGTCACACAATGACGATCACACCATCACCATCACACAATCACGACCACACAATCACGATCACACAATCACGATCACACAATCACGTTCACACAATCACAAACACACAGTCGCGATCACTCGATCACGATCACACGATCACGATCACACAATCACAATCACACAATCAAGGTCACACAATGACGATCACACAATCCCAATCACAATCACGATCACACAGTCATGATCACACCATCACGATCACACGATCACGATCACACAATCACAATCACAAAATCGTTATCACACAATCACGATCACACAATCACCATCCCACAATCACCATCACACAATCACCATCACACAATCACGATCACAAAATCACGATCACACAATCACGATGACACAATCACAATCACGCAATCACAATCGCGCAATCGCAATCACACAATCGCAATCATACAATCACAATCACACAATCACAATCTCACAATCACAATCACACAATCACAATCACACAATCACAATCACACAATCACAATCACACAATCACAATTACACAATCACAATCCCACAATCGCAATCCCACAATCACAATCCCACAATCACAATCCCACAATCACAATCCCACAATCACAATCCCACAATCACAATCCCACAATCACAATCCCACAATCACACAATCACACAGTCACAATCCCACAATCACGATCACACAATCACGATCACACTATCACGATCACACAATCACGATCACACAATCACAATCACACAATCACAATATCACAATCGCAATCTCACAATCACAATAACACAATCAGACAATCACACAATCACACAATCACACAATCACACAATCACGATCACACTATCACGATCACACGATCACGATCACACGATCACGATCACACAATCACGATCACACAATCACGATCACACAATCGCTATCACACAATCGCTATCACACAATCACAATCACAATCACAATCACAATCACAATCACAATCACACAATCACACAATCACACAATCACAATCACACAATCACAATCACACAATCACAGTCACACAATCACAATCACACAATCACACAGTCACAATCCCACAATCACGATCACACAATCACGATCGCACAGTCACGATCACACGATCACGATCACACAATCGCAATCACACAATCACAAACACACAGTCGCGATCACACGATCACGATCACACGATCACGATCACACAATCACAATCACACAATCACAAACACACAGTCGCGATCACACGATCACGATCACACGATCACGATCACACAATCACAATCACACAATCAAGGTCACACAATGACGATCACACCATCACGATCACACAATCACGATCACACAATCACGATCACACAATCACGATCACACAAACACGATCACAAAATCACGATCACACAATCACAGTCACACAATCACAATCACACACTCCCAATCACACAATCACGATCACACAATCTCGATCACACAATCACGATCACACAATCACGATCACACAATCACGATCACACAAACACGATCGCACAATCACGATCACACAATCACAGTCACACAATCACAATCACACAATCACAATCACACAATCACAATCACAATCACGATCACACAGTCACGAACACACAATCACGATCACACAATCACCATCACACAATCACAATCACACAATCAAGGTCACACAATGACGAACACACAATCACCATCACACTACCACGACCACACAATCACGATCACACAATCACGCTCACGCAATCACGATCACACAATCACGACCACACAATCACGACCACACAATCACAGTCACACAATCACAATCACACACTCCCAATCACACAATCACGATCACGCAATCACGATCACGCAATCACGATCACACAATCACGATCACACAATCACGATCACACGATCACGATCACACAATCACAATCACACAATCGTTATCACACAATCACGATCACACAATCACCATCCCACAATCACCATCACACAATCACCATCACACAATCACCATCACACAATCACCATCACACAATCACGATCACACAATCACGATCACACAATCACGATCACACAATCACAATCACGCAATCACAATCACACAATCACAATCACACAATCACAATCATACAATCACAATCACACAATCACAATCTCACAATCACAATCCCACAATCACAATCCCACAATCACACAATCACACAGTCACAATCTCACAATCACGATCACACAATCACAATCTCACAATCACAATCCCACAATCACAATCCCACAATCACACAATCACACAGTCACAATCTCACAATCACGATCACACAATCACGATCACACAGTCACGATCACACAATCACACAGTCACAATCCCACAATCACGATCACACAATCACGATCGCACAGTCACGATCACACGATCACGATCACACAATCACAATCACACAATCACAATCACACAATCACAATCACACAATCACAATCACACAATCACGATCACACAATCACCATCACACAATCACACAGTCACAATCCCACAATCACGATAACACAATCACGATCGCACAGTCACGATCACACGATCACGATCACACAATCACAGTCACACAATCACAATCACACAATCACAATCACAATCACGATCACACAGTCACGATCACACGATCACGATCACACGATCACGATCACACAATCACGATCACACAATCACGATCACACAATCGCTATCACACAATCGCTATCACACAATCACAATCACACAATCACGATCACACAATCACCATCACACAATCACCATCACACAATCACGATCACACAATCACGATCACACAATCACGATCAGACTATCACGATCACACAATCACAGTCACACAATCACAATCACACAATCACAATCACAATCACGATCACACAATCACAATTACACAAACACGATCACACTATCACGATCACACAATCACTATCACACAATCACACAATCACGCAGTCACAATCACACAATCGCACAGTCACAATCCCACAATCACGATCACACAATCACAATCCCACAATCACAATCACACAATCACGATCACACAATCACAATCACGCAGTCACACAATCACAATCACAATCACAATCACAATCACAATCACACAATCACACAATCACAATCCCACAATCACTATCACACAATCACAGTCACACAATCACAATCACACAATCACACAGTCACAATCCCACAATCACGATCACACAATCACGATCGCACAGTCACGATCACACAATCACGATCACACAATCACCATCACACAATCACCATCACACAATCACGATCACACAATCACGATCAAACTATCACGATCGCACGATCACGGTCACACAATCACAATCACACAATCAAGGTCACACAATGACGATCACACAATCACAATCACAATCACGATCACACAGTCATGATCACACCATCACGATCACACGATCACGAACACACAATCACGATCACACAATCACGTTCACACAATCACAAACACACAGTCGCGATCACTCGATCACGATCACACGATCACGGTCACACAATCACAATCACACAATCAAGGTCACACAATGACGATCACACAATCACAATCACAATCACGATCACACAGTCATGATCACACCATCACGATCACACGATCACGATCACACAATCACAATCACACAATCGTTATCACACAATCACGATCACACAATCACCATCCCACAATCACCATCACACAATCACACAATCACACAATCACGATCACACTATCACGATCACACAATCACGATCGCACAGTCACGATCACACGATCACGATCACACGATCACGATCACACAATCACTATCACACAATCACACAATCACGCAATCACAATCACACAATCACACAGTCACAATCCCACAATCACGATCACACAATCACAATCCCACAATCACAATCACACAATCACGATCACACAATCACGATCACACAATCACAGTCACACAATCACGATCACACAATCACGATCACACAACCACGATCACACAATCGCTATCACACAATCGCTATCACACAATCACGATCACACAATCACAATCACAATATCACAATCACACAGTCACACAATCACAATCACAATCACAATCACAATCACAATCACAATCACAATCACAATCACAATCACAATCACAATCACGATCACAGAATCACAATCACACAGTCACACAATCACAATCACAATCACAATCGCAATCACAATCACAATCACAATCACAATCACAATCACAATCACAATCACAATCACAATCACAATCACAATCACAATCACAATCACAATCACAATCACAATCACAATCACAATCACAATCACAATCACAATCACAATCACAATCACAATCACAATCACAATCACAATCACAATCACAATCACAATCACAATCACAATCACAATCACAATCACAATCACAATCACAATCACAATCACAATCACAATCACAATCACAATCACAATCACAATCACAATCACAATCACACAATCACATCACACAATCACGATCACACAATCACCATCACACAATCACCATCACACAATCACGATCACACAATCACCATCACACAATCACGATCACACAATCAAGGTCACACAATGACGATCACACAATCACCATCACACAATCACGATCACACAATCACAATCACACAATCACGATCACACAATCACGATCACACAATCGCAATCACACAATCACAAACACACAGTCGCGATCACACGATCACGATCACACGATCACGATCACACGATCACGATCACACAATCACAATCACACAATCAAGGTCACACAATGACGATCACACCATCACCATCACACAATCACGACCACACAATCACGATCACACAATCACGATCACACAATCACGTTCACACAATCACAAACACACAGTCGCGATCACTCGATCACGATCACACAATCACGATCACACAGTCACGATCACACAATCACAATCACACAATCACAATATCACAATCGCAATCACACAATCACAATAACACAATCAGACAATCACACAATCACACAATCACACAATCACACAATCACGATCACACTATCACGATCACACAATCACGATCGCACATTCACGACCACACGATCACGATCACACAATCACTATCACACAATCACACAATCACGCAATCACAATCACACAATCACACAGTCACAATCCCACAATCACGATCACACAATCACGATCACACAATCACGATCACACAAACACGATCACACAATCACGATCACACAATCACAGTCACACAATCACGATTACACAATCACGATCACACAACCACGATCACACAATCGCTATCACACAATCGCTATCACACAATCACGATCACACAATCACAATCACAATATCACAATCACACAGTCACACAATCACAATCACAATCACAATCACAATCACAATCACAATCACAATCACAATCACAATCACAATCACAATCACAATCACAATCACAATCACAATCACAATCACGATCACAGAATCACAATCACACAGTCACACAATCACAATCACAATCACAATCGCAATCACAATCACAATCACAATCACAATCACAATCACAATCACAATCACAATCACAATCACAATCACAATCACAATCACAATCACAATCACAATCACAATCACAATCACAATCACAATCACAATCACAATCACAATCACAATCACAATCACAATCACAATCACAATCACAATCACAATCACAATCACAATCACAATCACACAATCACATCACACAATCAGGATCACACAATCACGATCACACAATCACGATCACACAATCACGATCACACAATCACGATCACACAATCACGATCACACAATCACGATCACACAATCACGATCACACAATCACGATCACACAATCACGATCACACAATCACGATCACACAATCACGATCACACAATCACGATCACACAATCACGATCACACAAACACGATCACACAATCACGATCACACAATCACAGTCACACAATCACGATTACACAATCACGATCACACAACCACGATCACACAATCGCTATCACACAATCGCTATCACACAATCACGATCACACAATCACAATCACAATATCACAATCACACAGTCACACAATCACAATCACAATCACAATCACAATCACAATCACAATCACAATCACAATCACAATCACAATCACAATCACAATCACAATCACAATCACAATCACGATCACAGAATCACAATCACACAGTCACACAATCACAATCACAATCACAATCGCAATCACAATCACAATCACAATCACAATCACAATCACAATCACAATCACAATCACAATCACAATCACAATCACAATCACAATCACAATCACAATCACAATCACAATCACAATCACAATCACAATCACAATCACAATCACAATCACAATCACAATCACAATCACAATCACAATCACAATCACAATCACAATCACAATCACACAATCACATCACACAATCAGGATCACACAATCACGATCACACAATCACGATCACACAATCACGATCACACAATCACGATCACACAATCACGATCACACAATCACGATCACACAATCACGATCACACAATCACGATCACACAATCACGATCACACAATCACGATCACACAATCACGATCACACAATCACGATCACACAATCACGATCACACAAACACGATCACACAATCACGACCACACAATCACAGTCACACAATCACAATCACACACTCCCAATCACGCAATCACGATCACGCAATCACGATCACGCAATCACGATCACACAATCACGATCACACAATCACGATCACACGATCACGATCACACAATCACAATCACACAATCGTTATCACACAATCACGATCACACAATCACCATCCCACAATCACCATCACACAATCACCATCACACAATCACCATCACACAATCACCATCACACAATCACGATCACACAATCACGATCACACAATCACGATCACACAATCACAATCACGCAATCACAATCACACAATCACAATCACACAATCACAATCATACAATCACAATCACACAATCACAATCTCACAATCACAATCCCACAATCACAATCCCACAATCACACAATCACACAGTCACAATCTCACAATCACGATCACACAATCACAATCTCACAATCACAATCCCACAATCACAATCCCACAATCACAATCCCACAATCACACAATCACACAGTCACAATCTCACAATCACGATCACACAATCACGATCACACAGTCACGATCACACAATCACACAGTCACAATCCCACAATCACGATCACACAATCACGATCGCACAGTCACGATCACACGATCACGATCACACAATCACAATCACACAATCACAATCACACAATCACAATCACACAATCACAATCACACAATCACGATCACACAATCACCATCACACAATCACACAGTCACAATCCCACAATCACGATAACACAATCACGATCGCACAGTCACGATCACACGATCACGATCACACAATCACAGTCACACAATCACAATCACACAATCACAATCACAATCACGATCACACAGTCACGATCACACGATCACGATCACACGATCACGATCACACAATCACGATCACTCAATCACTATCACACAATCGCTATCACACAATCGCTATCACACAATCACAATCACACAATCACGATCACACAATCACCATCACACAATCACCATCACACAATCACGATCACACAATCACGATCACACAATCACGATCACACAATCACGATCAGACTATCACGATCACACAATCACAGTCACACAATCACAATCACACAATCACAATCACAATCACGATCACACAATCACAATTACACAAACACGATCACACTATCACGATCACACAATCACTATCACACAATCACACAATCACGCAATCACAATCACACAATCGCACAGTCACAATCCCACAATCACGATCACACAATCACAATCCCACAATCACAATCACACAATCACGATCACACAATCACAATCACGCAGTCACACAATCACAATCACAATCACAATCACAATCACAATCACACAATCACACAATCACAATCCCACAATCACTATCACACAATCACAGTCACACAATCACAATCACACAATCACACAGTCACAATCCCACAATCACGATCACACAATCACGATCGCACAGTCACGATCACACAATCACGATCACACAATCACCATCACACAATCACCATCACACAATCACGATCACACAATCACGATCAAACTATCACGATCGCACGATCACGGTCACACAATCACAATCACACAATCAAGGTCACACAATGACGATCACACAATCACAATCACAATCACGATCACACAGTCATGA
This sequence comes from Megachile rotundata, assembly GCF_050947335.1. Lineage (NCBI taxonomy): Eukaryota > Metazoa > Arthropoda > Insecta > Hymenoptera > Megachilidae > Megachile > Megachile rotundata. The sequence goes on from NC_134993.1 coordinate 4,024,952, forward strand.
TCACACCATCACGATCACACGATCACGAACACACAATCACGATCACACAATCACGTTCACACAATCACAAACACACAGTCGCGATCACTCGATCACGATCACACGATCACGGTCACACAATCACAATCACACAATCAAGGTCACACAATGACGATCACACAATCACAATCACAATCACGATCACACAGTCATGATCACACCATCACGATCACACGATCACGATCACACAATCACAATCACACAATCGTTATCACACAATCACGATCACACAATCACCATCCCACAATCACCATCACACAATCACACAATCACACAATCACGATCACACTATCACGATCACACAATCACGATCGCACAGTCACGATCACACGATCACGATCACACGATCACGATCACACAATCACTATCACACAATCACACAATCACGCAATCACAATCACACAATCACACAGTCACAATCCCACAATCACGATCACACAATCACAATCCCACAATCACAATCACACAATCACGATCACACAATCACGATCACACAATCACAGTCACACAATCACGATCACACAATCACGATCACACAACCACGATCACACAATCGCTATCACACAATCGCTATCACACAATCACGATCACACAATCACAATCACAATATCACAATCACACAGTCACACAATCACAATCACAATCACAATCACAATCACAATCACAATCACAATCACAATCACAATCACAATCACAATCACGATCACAGAATCACAATCACACAGTCACACAATCACAATCACAATCACAATCGCAATCACAATCACAATCACAATCACAATCACAATCACAATCACAATCACAATCACAATCACAATCACAATCACAATCACAATCACAATCACAATCACAATCACAATCACAATCACAATCACAATCACAATCACAATCACAATCACAATCACAATCACAATCACAATCACAATCACAATCACAATCACAATCACAATCACAATCACAATCACAATCACAATCACAATCACAATCACAATCACAATCACAATCACAATCACAATCACAATCACAATCACAATCACAATCACAATCACAATCACAATCACAATCACAATCACACAATCACATCACACAATCACGATCACACAATCACCATCACACAATCACCATCACACAATCACGATCACACAATCACCATCACACAATCACGATCACACAATCAAGGTCACACAATGACGATCACACAATCACCATCACACAATCACGATCACACAATCACAATCACACAATCACGATCACACAATCACGATCACACAATCGCAATCACACAATCACAAACACACAGTCGCGATCACACGATCACGATCACACGATCACGATCACACGATCACGATCACACAATCACAATCACACAATCAAGGTCACACAATGACGATCACACCATCACCATCACACAATCACGACCACACAATCACGATCACACAATCACGATCACACAATCACGTTCACACAATCACAAACACACAGTCGCGATCACTCGATCACGATCACACAATCACGATCACACAGTCACGATCACACAATCACAATCACACAATCACAATATCACAATCGCAATCACACAATCACAATAACACAATCAGACAATCACACAATCACACAATCACACAATCACACAATCACGATCACACTATCACGATCACACAATCACGATCGCACATTCACGACCACACGATCACGATCACACAATCACTATCACACAATCACACAATCACGCAATCACAATCACACAATCACACAGTCACAATCCCACAATCACGATCACACAATCACAATCCCACAATCACGATCACACAATCACGATCGCACAGTCACGATCACACGATCACGATCACACAATCACTATCACACAATCACACAATCACGCAATCACAATCACACAATCACACAGTCACAATCCCACAATCACGATCACACAATCACAATCCCACAATCACAATCACACAATCACGATCACACAATCACAATCACGCAGTCACAATCACACAATCACAGTCACACAATCACAATCACACAATCACACAGTCACAATCCCACAATCACGATCACACAATCACGATCGCACCGTCACGATCACACGATCACGATCACACAATCACAATCACACAATCACGTTCACACAATTACAAACACACAGTCGCGATCACACTATCACGATCACACAATCACAGTCACACAATCACAATCACACAATCACAATCACAATCACAATCACAATCACAATCACGATCACAGAATCACAATCACACAGTCACACAATCGCAATCACAATCATCATCGCAATCACAATCACAATCACGATCACAGAATCACAATCACACAGTCACACAATCACAATCACAATCACAATCACAATCACAATCACAATCACAATCACAATCACAATCACAATCACAATCACAATCACAATCACAATCACAATCACAATCACAATCACAATCACAATCACAATCACAATCACAATCACAATCACACAATCACACAATCACACAATCACAATCCCACAATCACAATCACACAATCACAGTCACACAATCACAATCACACAATCACACAGTCACAATCCCACAATCACGATCACACAATCACGATCGCACAGTCACGATCACACGATCACGATCACGATCGCACAATCACAATCACACAATCACAATCACACAATCACAATCACACAATCACGATCACACAATCACCATCACACAATCACCATCACACAATCACGATCACACAATCAAGGTCACACAATGACGATCACACAATCACCATCACACAATCACGATCACACAATCACAATCACACAATCACGATCACACAATCACGATCACACAATCACAATCACACAATCACAAACACACAGTCGCGATCACACGATCACGATCACACGATCACGATCACACAATCACAATCACACAATCAAGGTCACACAATGACGATCACACCATCACCATCACACAATCACGACCACACAATCACGATCACACAATCACGTTCACACAATCACAAACACACAGTCGCGATCACTCGATCACGATCACACAATCACGATCACACAGTCACGATCACACAATCACGATCACACAATCACGTTCACACAATTACAAACACACAGTCGCGATCACACTATCACGATCACACAATCACAGTCACACAATCACAATCACTCAATCACAATCACAATCACGATCACACAGTCACGAACACACAATCACGATCACACGATCACGATCACACAATCACAATCACACAATCAAGGTCACACAATGACGATCACACCATCACCATCACACAATCACGACCACACAATCACGATCACACAATCACGATCACACAATCACGTTCACACAATCACAAACACACAGTCGCGATCACTCGATCACGATCACACGATCACGATCACACAATCACAATCACACAATCAAGGTCACACAATGACGATCACACAATCCCAATCACAATCACGATCACACAGTCATGATCACACCATCACGATCACACGATCACGATCACACAATCACAATCACAAAATCGTTATCACACAATCACGATCACACAATCACCATCCCACAATCACCATCACACAATCACCATCACACAATCACGATCACAAAATCACGATCACACAATCACGATGACACAATCACAATCACGCAATCACAATCGCGCAATCGCAATCACACAATCGCAATCATACAATCACAATCACACAATCACAATCTCACAATCACAATCACACAATCACAATCACACAATCACAATCACACAATCACAATCACACAATCACAATTACACAATCACAATCCCACAATCGCAATCCCACAATCACAATCCCACAATCACAATCCCACAATCACAATCCCACAATCACAATCCCACAATCACAATCCCACAATCACAATCCCACAATCACACAATCACACAGTCACAATCCCACAATCACGATCACACAATCACGATCACACTATCACGATCACACAATCACGATCACACAATCACAATCACACAATCACAATATCACAATCGCAATCTCACAATCACAATAACACAATCAGACAATCACACAATCACACAATCACACAATCACACAATCACGATCACACTATCACGATCACACGATCACGATCACACGATCACGATCACACAATCACGATCACACAATCACGATCACACAATCGCTATCACACAATCGCTATCACACAATCACAATCACAATCACAATCACAATCACAATCACAATCACACAATCACACAATCACACAATCACAATCACACAATCACAATCACACAATCACAGTCACACAATCACAATCACACAATCACACAGTCACAATCCCACAATCACGATCACACAATCACGATCGCACAGTCACGATCACACGATCACGATCACACAATCGCAATCACACAATCACAAACACACAGTCGCGATCACACGATCACGATCACACGATCACGATCACACAATCACAATCACACAATCACAAACACACAGTCGCGATCACACGATCACGATCACACGATCACGATCACACAATCACAATCACACAATCAAGGTCACACAATGACGATCACACCATCACGATCACACAATCACGATCACACAATCACGATCACACAATCACGATCACACAAACACGATCACAAAATCACGATCACACAATCACAGTCACACAATCACAATCACACACTCCCAATCACACAATCACGATCACACAATCTCGATCACACAATCACGATCACACAATCACGATCACACAATCACGATCACACAAACACGATCGCACAATCACGATCACACAATCACAGTCACACAATCACAATCACACAATCACAATCACACAATCACAATCACAATCACGATCACACAGTCACGAACACACAATCACGATCACACAATCACCATCACACAATCACAATCACACAATCAAGGTCACACAATGACGAACACACAATCACCATCACACTACCACGACCACACAATCACGATCACACAATCACGCTCACGCAATCACGATCACACAATCACGACCACACAATCACGATCACACAATCACGATCACACAATCACAATCACACAATCACAAACACACAGTCGCGATCACACGATCACGATCACACGATCACGATCACACAATCACAATCACACAATCAAGGTCACACAATGACGATCACACCATCACCATCACACAATCACGACCACACAATCACGATCACACAATCACGATCACACAATCACGTTCACACAATCACAAACACACAGTCGCGATCACTCGATCACGATCACACGATCACGGTCACACAATCACAATCACACAATCAAGGTCACACAATGACGATCACACAATCACAATCACAATCACGATCACACAGTCATGATCACACAATCACGATCACACAATCGCAATCACACAATCACAAACACACAGTCGCGATCACACGATCACGATCACACGATCACGATCACACAATCACAATCACACAATCAAGGTCACACAATGACGATCACACCATCACCATCACACAATCACGACCACACAATCACGATCACACAATCACGATCACACAATCACGTTCACACAATCACAAACACACAGTCGCGATCACTCGATCACGATCACACAATCACGATCACACAATCACGATCACACAATCACGATCACACAATCACGATCACACAAACACGATCACACAATCACGATCACACAATCACAGTCACACAATCACGATTACACAATCACGATCACACAACCACGATCACACAATCGCTATCACACAATCGCTATCACACAATCACGATCACACAATCACAATCACAATATCACAATCACACAGTCACACAATCACAATCACAATCACAATCACAATCACAATCACAATCACAATCACAATCACAATCACAATCACAATCACAATCACAATCACAATCACAATCACAATCACAATCACAATCACGATCACAGAATCACAATCACACAGTCACACAATCACAATCACAATCACAATCGCAATCACAATCACAATCACAATCACAATCACAATCACAATCACAATCACAATCACAATCACAATCACAATCACAATCACAATCACAATCACAATCACAATCACAATCACAATCACAATCACAATCACAATCACAATCACAATCACAATCACAATCACAATCACAATCACAATCACAATCACAATCACAATCACAATCACAATCACAATCACAATCACAATCACAATCACACAATCACATCACACAATCAGGATCACACAATCACGATCACACAATCACGATCACACAATCACGATCACACAATCACGATCACACAATCACGATCACACAATCACGATCACACAATCACGATCACACAATCACGATCACACAATCACGATCACACAATCACGATCACACAATCACGATCACACAATCACGATCACACAAACACGATCACACAATCACGACCACACAATCACAGTCACACAATCACAATCACACACTCCCAATCACACAATCACGATCACGCAATCACGATCACGCAATCACGATCACACAATCACGATCACACAATCACGATCACACGATCACGATCACACAATCACAATCACACAATCGTTATCACACAATCACGATCACACAATCACCATCCCACAATCACCATCACACAATCACCATCACACAATCACCATCACACAATCACCATCACACAATCACGATCACACAATCACGATCACACAATCACGATCACACAATCACAATCACGCAATCACAATCACACAATCACAATCACACAATCACAATCATACAATCACAATCACACAATCACAATCTCACAATCACAATCCCACAATCACAATCCCACAATCACACAATCACACAGTCACAATCTCACAATCACGATCACACAATCACAATCTCACAATCACAATCCCACAATCACAATCCCACAATCACACAATCACACAGTCACAATCTCACAATCACGATCACACAATCACGATCACACAGTCACGATCACACAATCACACAGTCACAATCCCACAATCACGATCACACAATCACGATCGCACAGTCACGATCACACGATCACGATCACACAATCACAATCACACAATCACAATCACACAATCACAATCACACAATCACAATCACACAATCACGATCACACAATCACCATCACACAATCACACAGTCACAATCCCACAATCACGATAACACAATCACGATCGCACAGTCACGATCACACGATCACGATCACACAATCACAGTCACACAATCACAATCACACAATCACAATCACAATCACGATCACACAGTCACGATCACACGATCACGATCACACGATCACGATCACACAATCACGATCACACAATCACGATCACACAATCGCTATCACACAATCGCTATCACACAATCACAATCACACAATCACGATCACACAATCACCATCACACAATCACCATCACACAATCACGATCACACAATCACGATCACACAATCACGATCAGACTATCACGATCACACAATCACAGTCACACAATCACAATCACACAATCACAATCACAATCACGATCACACAATCACAATTACACAAACACGATCACACTATCACGATCACACAATCACTATCACACAATCACACAATCACGCAATCACAATCACACAATCGCACAGTCACAATCCCACAATCACGATCACACAATCACAATCCCACAATCACAATCACACAATCACGATCACACAATCACAATCACGCAGTCACACAATCACAATCACAATCACAATCACAATCACAATCACACAATCACACAATCACAATCCCACAATCACTATCACACAATCACAGTCACACAATCACAATCACACAATCACACAGTCACAATCCCACAATCACGATCACACAATCACGATCGCACAGTCACGATCACACAATCACGATCACACAATCACCATCACACAATCACCATCACACAATCACGATCACACAATCACGATCAAACTATCACGATCGCACGATCACGGTCACACAATCACAATCACACAATCAAGGTCACACAATGACGATCACACAATCACAATCACAATCACGATCACACAGTCATGATCACACCATCACGATCACACGATCACGAACACACAATCACGATCACACAATCACGTTCACACAATCACAAACACACAGTCGCGATCACTCGATCACGATCACACGATCACGGTCACACAATCACAATCACACAATCAAGGTCACACAATGACGATCACACAATCACAATCACAATCACGATCACACAGTCATGATCACACCATCACGATCACACGATCACGATCACACAATCACAATCACACAATCGTTATCACACAATCACGATCACACAATCACCATCCCACAATCACCATCACACAATCACACAATCACACAATCACGATCACACTATCACGATCACACAATCACGATCGCACAGTCACGATCACACGATCACGATCACACGATCACGATCACACAATCACTATCACACAATCACACAATCACGCAATCACAATCACACAATCACACAGTCACAATCCCACAATCACGATCACACAATCACAATCCCACAATCACAATCACACAATCACGATCACACAATCACGATCACACAATCACAGACACACAATCACGATCACACAATCACGATCACACAACCACGATCACACAATCGCTATCACACAATCGCTATCACACAATCACGATCACACAATCACAATCACAATATCACAATCACACAGTCACACAATCACAATCACAATCACAATCACAATCACAATCACAATCACAATCACAATCACAATCACAATCACAATCACGATCACAGAATCACAATCACACAGTCACACAATCACAATCACAATCACAATCGCAATCACAATCACAATCACAATCACAATCACAATCACAATCACAATCACAATCACAATCACAATCACAATCACAATCACAATCACAATCACAATCACAATCACAATCACAATCACAATCACAATCACAATCACAATCACAATCACAATCACAATCACAATCACAATCACAATCACAATCACAATCACAATCACAATCACAATCACAATCACAATCACAATCACAATCACAATCACAATCACAATCACAATCACAATCACAATCACAATCACAATCACAATCACAATCACAATCACAATCACAATCACAATCACACAATCACATCACACAATCACGATCACACAATCACCATCACACAATCACCATCACACAATCACGATCACACAATCACCATCACACAATCACGATCACACAATCAAGGTCACACAATGACGATCACACAATCACCATCACACAATCACGATCACACAATCACAATCACACAATCACGATCACACAATCACGATCACACAATCGCAATCACACAATCACAAACACACAGTCGCGATCACACGATCACGATCACACGATCACGATCACACGATCACGATCACACAATCACAATCACACAATCAAGGTCACACAATGACGATCACACCATCACCATCACACAATCACGACCACACAATCACGATCACACAATCACGATCACACAATCACGTTCACACAATCACAAACACACAGTCGCGATCACTCGATCACGATCACACAATCACGATCACACAGTCACGATCACACAATCACAATCACACAATCACAATATCACAATCGCAATCACACAATCACAATAACACAATCAGACAATCACACAATCACACAATCACACAATCACACAATCACGATCACACTATCACGATCACACAATCACGATCGCACATTCACGACCACACGATCACGATCACACAATCACTATCACACAATCACACAATCACGCAATCACAATCACACAATCACACAGTCACAATCCCACAATCACGATCACACAATCACGATCACACAATCACGATCACACAAACACGATCACACAATCACGATCACACAATCACAGTCACACAATCACGATTACACAATCACGATCACACAACCACGATCACACAATCGCTATCACACAATCGCTATCACACAATCACGATCACACAATCACAATCACAATATCACAATCACACAGTCACACAATCACAATCACAATCACAATCACAATCACAATCACAATCACAATCACAATCACAATCACAATCACAATCACAATCACAATCACAATCACAATCACAATCACAATCACAATCACAATCACAATCACACAATCACATCACACAATCAGGATCACACAATCACGATCACACAATCACGATCACACAATCACGATCACACAATCACGATCACACAATCACGATCACACAATCACGATCACACAATCACGATCACACAATCACGATCACACAATCACGATCACACAATCACGATCACACAATCACGATCACACAATCACGATCACACAATCACGATCACACAAACACGATCACACAATCACGATCACACAATCACAGTCACACAATCACGATTACACAATCACGATCACACAACCACGATCACACAATCGCTATCACACAATCGCTATCACACAATCACGATCACACAATCACAATCACAATATCACAATCACACAGTCACACAATCACAATCACAATCACAATCACAATCACAATCACAATCACAATCACAATCACAATCACAATCACAATCACAATCACAATCACAATCACAATCACAATCACAATCACGATCACAGAATCACAATCACACAGTCACACAATCACAATCACAATCACAATCGCAATCACAATCACAATCACAATCACAATCACAATCACAATCACAATCACAATCACAATCACAATCACAATCACAATCACAATCACAATCACAATCACAATCACAATCACAATCACAATCACAATCACAATCACAATCACAATCACAATCACAATCACAATCACAATCACAATCACAATCATAATCACAATCACAATCACAATCACAATCACACAATCACATCACACAATCAGGATCACACAATCACGATCACACAATCACGATCACACAATCACGATCACACAATCACGATCACACAATCACGATCACACAATCACGATCACACAATCACGATCACACAATCACGATCACACAATCACGATCACACAATCACGATCACACAATCACGATCACACAATCACGATCACACAATCACGATCACACAAACACGATCACACAATCACGACCACACAATCACAGTCACACAATCACAATCACACACTCCCAATCACACAATCACGATCACGCAATCACGATCACGCAATCACGATCACACAATCACGATCACACAATCACGATCACACGATCACGATCACACAATCACAATCACACAATCGTTATCACACAATCACGATCACACAATCACCATCCCACAATCACCATCACACAATCACCATCACACAATCACCATCACACAATCACCATCACACAATCACGATCACACAATCACGATCACACAATCACGATCACACAATCACAATCACGCAATCACAATCACACAATCACAATCACACAATCACAATCATACAATCACAATCACACAATCACAATCTCACAATCACAATCCCACAATCACAATCCCACAATCACACAATCACACAGTCACAATCTCACAATCACGATCACACAATCACAATCTCACAATCACAATCCCACAATCACAATCCCACAATCACACAATCACACAGTCACAATCTCACAATCACGATCACACAATCACGATCACACAGTCACGATCACACAATCACACAGTCACAATCCCACAATCACGATCACACAATCACGATCGCACAGTCACGATCACACGATCACGATCACACAATCACAATCACACAATCACAATCACACAATCACAATCACACAATCACAATCACACAATCACGATCACACAATCACCATCACACAATCACACAGTCACAATCCCACAATCACGATAACACAATCACGATCGCACAGTCACGATCACACGATCACGATCACACAATCACAGTCACACAATCACAATCACACAATCACAATCACAATCACGATCACACAGTCACGATCACACGATCACGATCACACGATCACGATCACACAATCACGATCACTCAATCACGATCACACAATCGCTATCACACAATCGCTATCACACAATCACAATCACACAATCACGATCACACAATCACCATCACACAATCACCATCACACAATCACGATCACACAATCACGATCACACAATCACGATCACACAATCACGATCAGACTATCACGATCACACAATCACAGTCACACAATCACAATCACACAATCACAATCACAATCACGATCACACAATCACAATTACACAAACACGATCACACTATCACGATCACACAATCACTATCACACAATCACACAATCACGCAATCACAATCACACAATCGCACAGTCACAATCCCACAATCACGATCACACAATCACAATCCCACAATCACAATCACACAATCACGATCACACAATCACAATCACGCAGTCACACAATCACAATCACAATCACAATCACAATCACAATCACACAATCACACAATCACAATCCCACAATCACTATCACACAATCACAGTCACACAATCACAATCACACAATCACACAGTCACAATCCCACAATCACGATCACACAATCACGATCGCACAGTCACGATCACACAATCACGATCACACAATCACCATCACACAATCACCATCACACAATCACGATCACACAATCACGATCAAACTATCACGATCGCACGATCACGGTCACACAATCACAATCACACAATCAAGGTCACACAATGACGATCACACAATCACAATCACAATCACGATCACACAGTCATGATCACACCATCACGATCACACGATCACGAACACACAATCACGATCACACAATCACGTTCACACAATCACAAACACACAGTCGCGATCACTCGATCACGATCACACGATCACGGTCACACAATCACAATCACACAATCAAGGTCACACAATGACGATCACACAATCACAATCACAATCACGATCACACAGTCATGATCACACCATCACGATCACACGATCACGATCACACAATCACAATCACACAATCGTTATCACACAATCACGATCACACAATCACCATCCCACAATCACCATCACACAATCACACAATCACACAATCACGATCACACTATCACGATCACACAATCACGATCGCACAGTCACGATCACACGATCACGATCACACGATCACGATCACACAATCACTATCACACAATCACACAATCACGCAATCACAATCACACAATCACACAGTCACAATCCCACAATCACGATCACACAATCACAATCCCACAATCACAATCACACAATCACGATCACACAATCACGATCACACCATCACAGTCACACAATCACGATCACACAATCACGATCACACAACCACGATCACACAATCGCTATCACACAATCGCTATCACACAATCACGATCACACAATCACAATCACAATATCACAATCACACAGTCACACAATCACAATCACAATCACAATCACAATCACAATCACAATCACAATCACAATCACAATCACAATCACAATCACGATCACAGAATCACAATCACACAGTCACACAATCACAATCACAATCACAATCGCAATCACAATCACAATCACAATCACAATCACAATCACAATCACAATCACAATCACAATCACAATCACAATCACAATCACAATCACACAATCACATCACACAATCAGGATCACACAATCACGATCACACAATCACGATCACACAATCACGATCACACAATCACGATCACACAATCACGATCACACAATCACGATCACACAATCACGATCACACAATCACGATCACACAAACACGATCACACAATCACGACCACACAATCACAGTCACACAATCACAATCACACACTCCCAATCACACAATCACGATCACGCAATCACGATCACGCAGTCACGATCACACAATCACGATCACACAATCACGATCACACAATCACGACCACACAATGACAGTCACACAATCACAATCACACACTCCCAATCACACAAACACGATCACGCAATCACGATCACGCAATCACGATCACACAATCACGATCACACAATCACTATCACACAATCACGATCACACGATCACGATCACACAATCACAATCACACAATCGTTATCACACAATCACGATCACACAATCACCATCCCACAATCACCATCACACAATCACCATCACACAATCACGATCACACAAACACGATCACACAAACACGATCACACAATCACGATCACACAACCACGATCACACAATCACTATCACACAATCACACAATCACGCAATCACAATCACACAATCACAATCCCACAATCACAATCACACAATCACGATCACACAATCACGATCAGACTATCACGATCACACAATCACAGTCACACAATCACAATCACACAATCACAATCACAATCACGATCACACAATCACGATCGCACAGTCACGATCACACGATCACGATCACACGATCACGATCACACAATCACGATCACACAATCACGATCACACAATCACGATCACACAATCGCTATCACACAATCGCTATCACACAATCACAATCACACAATCACGATCACACAATCACGATCACACAATCACGATCACACAATCACGATCACACAATCACGATCACACAAACACGATCACACAATCACGATCACACAGTCACAGTCACACAATCACGATCACACAATCACGATCGCACAACCACGATCACACAATCGCTATCACACAATCGCTATCACACAATCGCTATCACACAATCGCTATCACACAATCACGATCACACAATCACGATCACAATCGCAATCACAATCACAATCACAATCACAATCACAATCACAATCACAATCACAATCACAATCACAATCACAATCACAATCACAATCACAATCACAATCACAATCACAATCACAATCACAATCACAATCACAATCACAATCACAATCACAATCACAATCACAATCACAATCACAATCACAATCACAATCACAATCACAATCACAATCACAATCACAATCACAATCACAATCACAATCACAATCACAATCACAATCACAATCACAATCACACAATCACATTACACAATCACGATCACACAATCACGATCACACAATCACGATCACACAATCACGATCACACAATCACGATCACACAATCACGATCACACAATTACGATCACACAATCACGATCACACAATCACGATCACACAATCACGATCACACAATCACGATCACACAAACACGATCACAAAATCACGATCACACAATCACAGTCACACAATCACAATCACACACTCCCAATCACACAATCACGATCACACAATCTCGATCACACAATCACGATCACACAATCACGATCACACAATCACGATCACACAATTACGATCACTCGATCACGATCACACGATCACGGTCACACAATCACAATCACACAATCAAGGTCACACAATGACGATCACACAATCACAATCACAATCACGATCACACAGTCATGATCACACCATCACGATCACACGATCACGATCACACAATCACAATCACACAATCGTTATCACACAATCACGATCACACAATCACCATCCCACAATCACCATCACACAATCACCATCACACAATCACGGTCACACAATCACGATCACACAATCACGATCACACAATCACAATCACGCAATCACAATCGCACAATCGCAATCACACAATCACAATCATACAATCACAATCACACAATCACAATCTCACAATCACAATCACACAATCACAATCACACAATCACAATCACACAATCACAATCACACAATCACAATTACACAATCACAATCACACAATCACAATCCCACAATCACAAACCCACAATCACAATCCCACAATCACAATCCCACAATCACAATCCCACAATCACACAATCACACAGTCACAATCCCACAATCACGATCACACAATCACGATCACACAATCACGTTCACACAATCACAAACACACAGTCGCGATCACTCGATCACGATCACACGATCACGATCACACAATCACAATCACACAATCAAGGTCACACAATGACGATCACACCATCACCATCACACAATCACGACCACACAATCACGATCACACAATCACAATCACACAATCACAATATCACAATCGCAATCACACAATCACAATCACGATCACACAATCACGATCACACAATCACGATCACAGAATCACGATCACACAATCACGGCCACTCAATCACGATCACACAATCACGATCACACAATCACAATCACACATTCACGTTCACACAATCACAAACACAGAGTCGCGATCACACGATCACGATCACACAACCACGATCACACAGTCACGATCACACAATCACGATCACACAGTCACGATCACACAATCAGAGTCACACAATCACAATCACACAACCACAATCACACAATCACACAGTCACAATCCCACAATCACGACCACACAGTCACGATCACACAATCACAATCATACAATCACAATCACACAATCACATTAACACAATCACGATCACACAATCACGATCACACAATCACGATCACACAATCACGATCACACAATCACGATCACACAATCACCATCACACAATCACCATCACACAATCACGATCACACAATCACGATCACACAATCACGATCACACAATCACGATCACACTATCACGATCACACAATCACGGTCACACAATCACGGTCACACAATCACGGTCACACAATCACGATCACACAACACGATCACACAATCACGATCACACAATCACTATCACAAAATCACAATCACACAGTCACACAATCACAATCACAATCAGACAATCACAAACACACAATCACGATCACACAATCACGATCACACAATCACAAACACACAGTCGCGATCACACGATCACGATCACACGATCACGATCACACGATCACGATCACACAATCACAATCACACAATCAAGGTCACACAATGACGATCACACCATCACCATCACACAATCACGACCACACAATCACGATCACACAATCACGGTCACACAATCACAATCACAATCACAATCACAATCACAATCACAATCACAATCACAATCACAATCACAATCACGATCACACAATCACGATCACACAATCACGATCACACAATCACGATCACACAATCACGATCACACAATCACGATCACACAATCACGATCACACAATCACGATCACACAATCACGATCACGCAGTCACACTATCACAATCACAATCACAATCACAATCACAATCACAATCACAATCACAATCACAATCACAATCACAATCACAATCACAATCACAATCACACAATCACACAATCACACAATCACAATCACACAATCACAATCACACAATCACAGTCACACAATCACAATCACACAATCACACAGTCACAATCCCACAATCACGATCACACAATCACGATCGCACAGTCACGATCACACGATCACGATCACACAATCGCAATCACACAATCACAAACACACAGTCGCGATCACACGATCACGATCACACGATCACGATCACACAATGACAATCACACAATCAAGGTCACACAATGACGATCACACCATCACCATCACACAATCACGACCACACAATCACGATCACACAATCACGATCACACAATCACGTTCACACAATCACAAACACACAGTCGCGATCACTCGATCACGATCCCACAATCACAATCACACAATCACGATCACACAATCACAATCACGCAGTCACACTATCACAATCACAATCACAATCACAATCACAATCACAATCACAATCACACAATCACACAATCACAATCCCACAATCACAATCACACAATCACAGTCACACAATCACAATCACACAATCACACAGTCACAATCCCACAATCACGATCACACAATCACGATCGCACAGTCACGATCACACGATCACGATCACACAATCACAATCACACAATCACAATCACACAATCACAATCACACAATCACCATCACACACTCACCATCACACAATCACGATCACACAATCACGATCACCCAATCACGATCACACTATCACGATCACACAATCACAGTCACACAATCACAATCACACAATCACAATCACAATCACGATCACACAGTCACGATCACACGATCACGATAACACGATCACGATCACGCAATCACGATCACACAATCACGATCACACAATCGCTATCACACAATCGCTATCACACAATCACAATCACACAATCACGATCACACAATCACGATCACACAATCACGATCACACAATCACGATCACACAATCACGATCACACAAACACGATCACACAATCACGATCACACAATCACAGTCACGCAATCACGATCACACAATCACGATCACACAACCACGATCACACAATCGCTATCACACAATCGCTATCACACAATCACGATCACACAATCACAATCACAATATCACAATCACACAGTCACACAATCACAATCACAATCATAATCACAATCACAATCACAATCACAATCACAATCACAATCACGATCACAGAATCACAATCACACAGTCACACAATCACAATCACAATCACAATCGCAATCACAATCACAATCACAATCACAATCACAATCACAATCACAATCACAATCACAATCACAATCACAATCACAATCACAATCACAATCACAATCACAATCACAATCACAATCACAATCACAATCACAATCACAATCACAATCACAATCACAATCACAATCACAATCACAATCACAATCACAATCACAATCACAATCACAATCACAATCACAATCACAATCACAATCACAATCACACAATCACATCACACAATCACGATCACACAATCACGATCACACAATCACGATCACACAATCACGATCACACAATCACGATCACACAATCACGATCACACAATCACGATCACACAATCACGATCACACAAACACGATCACACAATCACGACCACACAATCACAGTCACACAATCACAATCACACACTCCCAATCACACAATCACGATCACGCAATCACGATCACGCAATCACGATCACACAATCACGATCACACAATCACGATCACACAATCACGATCACACGATCACGATCACACAATCACAATCACACAATCGTTATCACACAATCACGATCACACAATCACCATCCCACAATCACCATCACACAATCACCATCACACAATCACCATCACACAATCACGATCACACAATCACGATCACACAATCACGATCACACAATCACAATCACGCAATCACAATCACACAATCACAATCACACAATCACAATCATACAATCACAATCACACAATCACAATCTCACAATCACAATCACACAATCACAATCACACAATCACAATCACACAATCACAATCACACAATCACAATCACACAATCACAATCCCACAATCACAATCCCACAATCACAATCCCACAATCACAATCCTACAATCACACAATCACACAGTCACAATCTCACAATCACGATCACACAATCACAATCATACAATCACAATCACACAATCACACTGTCACCATCACACAATCACGATCACACAATCACGATCACACAGTCACGATCACACAATCACACAGTCACAATCCCACAATCACGATCACACAATCACGATCGCACAGTCACGATCACACGATCACGATCACACAATCACAATCACACAATCACAATCACACAATCACAATCACACAATCACGATCACACAATCACCATCACACAATCACACAGTCACAATCCCACAATCACGATAACACAATCACGATCGCACAGTCACGATCACACGATCACGATCACACAATCACAGTCACACAATCACAATCACACAATCACAATCACAATCACGATCACACAGTCACGATCACACGATCACGATCACACGATCACGATCACACAATCACGATCACACAATCACGATCACACAATCGCTATCACACAATCGCTATCACACAATCACAATCACACAATCACGATCACACAATCACCATCACACAATCACCATCACACAATCACGATCACACAATCACGATCACACAATCACGATCAGACTATCACGATCACACAATCACAGTCACACAATCACAATCACACAATCACAATCACAATCACGATCACACAATCACAATTACACAAACACGATCACACTATCACGATCACACAATCACGATCACACAATCACTATCACACAATCACACAATCACGCAATCACAATCACACAATCACACAGTCACAATCCCACAATCAGGATCACACAATCACAATCCCACAATCACAATCACACAATCACGATCACACAATCACAATCACGCAGTCACACTATCACAATCACAATCACAATCACAATCACAATCACAATCACAATCACACAATCACACAATCACAATCCCACAATCACAATCACACAATCACAGTCACACAATCACAATCACACAATCACACAGTCACAATCCCACAATCACGATCACACAATCACGATCGCACAGTCACGATCACACGATCACGATCACACAATCACAATCACACAATCACAATCACACAATCACAATCACACAATCACCATCACACACTCACCATCACACAATCACGATCACACAATCACGATCACCCAATCACGATCACACTATCACGATCACAGAATCACAGTCACACAATCACAATCACACAATCACAATCACAATCACGATCACACAGTCACGATCACACGATCACGATAACACGATCACGATCACGCAATCACGATCACACAATCACGATCACACAATCGCTATCACACAATCGCTATCACACAATCACAATCACACAATCACGATCACACAATCACGATCACACAATCACGATCACACAATCACGATCACACAATCACGATCACACAAACACGATCACACAATCACGATCACACAATCACAGTCACGCAATCACGATCACACAATCACGATCACACAACCACGATCACACAATCGCTATCACACAATCGCTATCACACAATCACGATCACACAATCACAATCACAATATCACAATCACACAGTCACACAATCACAATCACAATCACAATCACAATCACAATCACAATCACAATCACAATCACAATCACGATCACAGAATCACAATCACACAGTCACACAATCACAATCACAATCACAATCGCAATCACAATCACAATCACAATCACAATCACAATCACAATCACAATCACAATCACAATCACAATCACAATCACAATCACAATCACAATCACAATCACAATCACAATCACAATCACAATCACAATCACAATCACAATCACAATCACAATCACAATCACAATCACAATCACAATCACAATCACAATCACAATCACAATCACAATCACAATCACAATCACAATCACAATCACAATCACAATCACAATCACAATCACAATCACAATCACAATCACAATCACAATCACAATCACAATCACAATCACAATCACAATCACACAATCACATCACACAATCACGATCACACAATCACGATCACACAATCACGATCACACAATCACGATCACACAATCACGATCACACAATCACGATCACACAATCACGATCACACAATCACGATCACACAAACACGATCACACAATCACGACCACACAATCACAGTCACACAATCACAATCACACACTCCCAATCACACAATCACGATCACGCAATCACGATCACGCAATCACGATCACACAATCACGATCACACAATCACGATCACACAATCACGATCACACGATCACGATCACACAATCACAATCACACAATCGTTATCACACAATCACGATCACACAATCACCATCCCACAATCACCATCACACAATCACCATCACACAATCACCATCACACAATCACGATCACACAATCACGATCACACAATCACGATCACACAATCACAATCACGCAATCACAATCACACAATCACAATCACACAATCACAATCATACAATCACAATCACACAATCACAATCTCACAATCACAATCACACAATCACAATCACACAATCACAATCACACAATCACAATCACACAATCACAATCACACAATCACAATCACACAATCACAATCCCACAATCACAATCCCACAATCACAATCCCACAATCACAATCCCACAATCACAATCCTACAATCACACAATCACACAGTCACAATCTCACAATCACGATCACACAATCACAATCACACAATCACAATCACACAATCACACTGTCACCATCACACAATCACGATCACACAATCACGATCACACAGTCACGATCACACAATCACACAGTCACAATCCCACAATCACGATCACACAATCACGATCGCACAGTCACGATCACACGATCACGATCACACAATCACAATCACACAATCACAATCACACAATCACAATCACACAATCACGATCACACAATCACCATCACACAATCACAATCACACAATCACAATCACACAATCACGATCACACAATCACCATCACACAATCACACAGTCACAATCCCACAATCACGATAACACAATCACGATCGCACAGTCACGATCACACGATCACGATCACACAATCACAGTCACACAATCACAATCACACAATCACAATCACAATCACGATCACACAGTCACGATCACACGATCACGATCACACGATCACGATCACACAATCACGATCACACAATCACGATCACACAATCGCTATCACACAATCGCTATCACACAATCACAATCACACAATCACGATCACACAATCACCATCACACAATCACCATCACACAATCACGATCACACAATCACGATCACACAATCACGATCAGACTATCACGATCACACAATCACAGTCACACAATCACAATCACACAATCACAATCACAATCACGATCACACAATCACAATTACACAAACACGATCACACTATCACGATCACACAATCACGATCACACAATCACTATCACACAATCACACAATCACGCAATCACAATCACACAATCACACAGTCACAATCCCACAATCAGGATCACACAATCACAATCCCACAATCACAATCACACAATCACGATCACACAATCACAATCACGCAGTCACACTATCACAATCACAATCACAATCACAATCACAATCACACAATCACACAATCACAATCCCACAATCACAATCACACAATCACAGTCACACAATCACAATCATACAATCACACAGTCACAATCCCACAATCACGATCACACAATCACGATCGCACAGTCACGATCACACAATCACACAGTCACAATCCCACAATCACGATCACACAATCACGATCGCACAGTCACGATCACACGATCACGATCACACAATCACAATCACACAATCACAATCACACAATCACAATCACACAATCACGATCACACAATCACCATCACACAATCACACAGTCACAATCCCACAATCACGATAACACAATCACGATCGCACAGTCACGATCACACAATCACAGTCACACAATCACAATCACACAATCACAATCACAATCACGATCACACAGTCACGATCACACGATCACGATCACACGATCACGATCACACAATCACGATCACACAATCACGATCACACAATCACCATCACACAATCGCTATCACACAATCGCTATCACACAATCACAATCACACAATCACGATCACACAATCACCATCACACAATCACCATCACACAATGACGATCACACAATGACGATCACACAATCACGATCAGACTATCACGATCACACAATCACAGTCACACAATCACAATCACACAATCACAATCACAATCACGATCACACAATCACAATCCCACAATCACACAATCACACAGTCACAATCCCACAATCAAGATCACACCATCACGATCACACAATCCCAATCACACAATCCCAATCACACAATCACAATCACACAATCACACTGTCACAATCCCACAATCACGATCACACAATCACGATCACACAGTCACGATCACACAATCACACAGTCACAATCCCACAATCACGATCACACAATCACGATCGCACAGTCACGATCACACGATCACGATCACACAATCACAATCACACAATCACAATCACACAATCACAATCACACAATCACGATCACACAATCACCATCACACAATCACACAGTCACAATCCCACAATCACGATAACACAATCACGATCGCACAGTCACGATCACACGATCACGATCACACAATCACAGTCACACAATCACAATCACACAATCACAATCACAATCACGATCACACAGTCACGATCACACGATCACGATCACACGATCACGATCACACAATCACGATCACACAATCACGATCACACAATCACCATCACACAATCGCTATCACACAATCGCTATCACACAATCACAATCACACAATCACGATCACACAATCACCATCACACAATCACCATCACACAATCACGATCACACAATGACGATCACACAATCACGATCAGACTATCACGATCACACAATCACAGTCACACAATCACAATCACACAATCACAATCACAATCACGATCACACAATCACAATTACACAAACACGATCACACAATAACGATCACACAATCACGATCACACAATCACTATCACACAATCACACAATCACGCAATCACAATCACACAATCACACAGTCACAATCCCACAATCACGATCACACAATCACAATCCCACAATCACAATCACACAATCACGATCACACAATCACAATCACGCAGTCACACTATCACAATCACAATCACAATCACAATCACAATCACACAATCACACAATCACAATCCCACAATCACAATCACACAATCACAGTCACACAATCACAATCACACAATCACACAGTCACAATCCTACAATCACGATCACACAATCACGATCGCACAGTCACGATCACACGATCACGATCACACAATCACAATCACACAATCACAATCACACAATCACAATCACACAATCACGATCACACAATCACCATCACACACTCACCATCACACAATCACGATCACACAATCACGATCACACAATCACGATCACACTATCACGATCACACAATCACAGTCACACAATCACAATCACACAATCACAATCACAATCACGATCACACAGTCACGATCACACGATCACGATCACACGATCACGATCACACAATCACGATCACACAATCACGATCACACAATCGCTATCACACAATCGCTATCACACAATCGCTATCACACAATCACAATCACACAATCACGATCACACAATCACCATCACACAATCACCATCACACAATCACGATCACACAATCACGATCACACAATCACGATCAGACTATCGCGATCACACAATCACGATCACACAATCACGATCACACAATCACGATCACACAATCACGATCACACAATCACGATCACACAATCACGATCACACAATCACGATCACACAATCACGATCACACAATCACGATCACACAAACACGATCACACAATCACGATCACACAATCACGATCACACAATCACAGTCACACAATCACGATCACACAACCACGATCAGACTATCGCGATCACACAATCATGATCACACAATCACGATCACTCAATCACGATCACAATATCACAATCACACAGTCACACAATCACAATTACAATCACAATCACAATCACGATCACAGAATCACAATCACACAGTCACACAATCACAATCACAATTACAATCGCAATCACAATCACAATCACAATCACAATCACAATCACAATCACAATCACAATCACAATCACAATCACAATCACAATCACAATCACACAATCACATCACACAATCACGATCACACAATCACGATCACACAATTACGATCACACAATCACGATCACACAATCACTATCACAAAATCACAATCACACAGTCACACAATCACAATCACAATCAGCCAATCACAAACACACCACCACGATCACACAATCACGATCACAGAATCACTATCACAAAATCACAATCACACAGTCACACAATCACAATCACAATCAGCCAATCACAAACACACAATCACGATCACACAATCACGATCACACAATCACAAACACACAGTCGCGATCACTCGATCACGATCACACAATCACGATCAGACAATCAAGATCACACAATCAAGATCACACAATGACGATCACACAATCACGATCGCACAGTCACGATCACACGATCACGATCACACAATCACAGTCACACAATCACAATCACACAATCACAATCACAATCACGATCACACAATCACGTTCACACAATTACAAACACACAGTCGCGATCACACTATCACGATCACACAATCACAGTCACACAATCACAATCACACAATCACAATCACAATCACGATCACACAGTCACGAACACACAATCACGATCATACAATCACCATCACACAATCACAATCACACAATCAAGGTCACACAATGACGATCACACAATCAAGGTCACACAATGACGATCACACAATCACCATCACAAAACCACGACCACACAATCACGATCACACAATCACGCTCACGCAATCACGATCACACAATCACGATCACACAATCACGATCACACAATCACGATCACACAATCACAGTCACACAATCACAAACACACAGTCGCGATCACACGATCACGATCACACGATCACGATCACACAATCACAATCACACAATCAAGGTCACACAATGACGATCACACCATCACCATCACACAATCACGACCACACAATCACGATCACACAATCACGATCACACAATCACGATCACACAATCACAAACACACAGTCGCGATCACTCGATCACGATCACACAATCACGATCACACAGTCACGATCACACAATCACAATCGCACAATCACGAACACACAATCACGATCACACAATCACGATCACACAATCACGATCACACAATCACCATCACACAATCACGATCACACAATCACGATCACACAATTACCATCACACAATCACAATCACACAATCAAGGTCACACAATGACGATCACACAATCAAGGTCACACAATGACGATCACACAATCACCATCACAAAACCACGACCACACAATCACGATCACACAATCACGCTCACGCAATCACGATCACACAATCACGATCACACAATCACGATCACACAATCACGATCACACAATCACAGTCACACAATCACAAACACACAGTCGCGATCACACGATCACGATCACACGATCACGATCACACAATCACAATCACACAATCAAGGTCACACAATGACGATCACACCATCACCATCACACAATCACGACCACACAATCACGATCACACAATCACGATCACACAATCACGATCACACAATCACAAACACACAGTCGCGATCACTCGATCACGATCACACAATCACGATCACACAGTCACGATCACACAATCACAATCGCACAATCACGAACACACAATCACGATCACACAATCACGATCACACAATCACGATCACACAATCACCATCACACAATCACGATCACACAATCACGATCACACAATCACCATCACACAATCACAATCACACAATCAAGATCACACAATCAAGATCACACAATGACGATCACACAATCACGATCGCACAGTCACGATCACACGATCACGATCACACAATCACAGTCACACAATCACAATCACACAATCACAATCACAATCACGATCACACAATCACGTTCACACAATTACAAACACACAGTCGCGATCACACTATCACGATCACACAATCACAGTCCCACAATCACAATCACACAATCACAATCACAATCACGATCGCACAGTCACGAACACACAATCACGATCACACAATCACCATCACACAATCACAATCACACAATCAAGGTCACACAATGACGATCACACAATCAAGGTCACACAATGACGATCACACAATCACCATCACAAAACCACGACCACACAATCACGATCACACAATCACGCTCACGCAATCACGATCACACAATCACGATCACACAATCACGATCACACAATCACGATCACACAATCACAATCGCACAATCACAATCACAATCACGATCGCACAGTCACGATCACACGATCACGATCACACGATCACGATCACACAATCACGATTACACAATCACGATCACACAATCGCTATCACACAATCGCTATCACACAATCACAATCACACAATCACGATCACACAATCACCATCACACAATCACCATCACACAATCACGATCACACAATGACGATCACACAATCACGATCAGACTATCACGATCACACAATCACAGTCACACAATCACAATCACACAATCACAATTACAATCACGATCACACAATCACAATTACACAAACACGATCACACAATCACGATCACACAATCACGATCACACAATCACTATCACACAATCACACAATCACGCAATCACAATCACACAATCACACAGTCACAATCCCACAATCACGATCACACAATCACAGTCCCACAATCACAATCACACAATCACACTATCACAATCACAATCACGCAGTCACACTGTCACAATCACAATCACAATCACAATCACAATCACAATCACAATCACAATCACACAATCACACAATCACAATCCCACAATCACAATCACACAATCACAGTCACACAATCACAATCACACAATCACAATCACACAATCACAATCACACAATCACAATCACACAATCACAATCACACAATCACAATCACACAATCACAATCCCACAATCACAATCCCACAATCACAATCCCACAATCACAATCCCACAATCACAATCCCTCAATCACAATCCCACAATCACACAATCACACAGTCACAATCCCACAATCACGATCACACAATCACGATCACACAATCCCAATCACACAATCCCAATCACACAATCACAATCACACAATCACACTGTCACAATCCCACAATCACGATCACACAATCACGATCACACAGTCAAGATCACACAATCACACAGTCACAATCCCACAATCACGATCACACAATCACGATCGCACAGTCACGATCACACGATCACGATCACACAATCACAATCACACAATCACAATCACACAATCACAATCACACAATCACAATCACACAACCACGATCACACAATCACCATCACACACTCACCATCACACAATCACGATCACACAATCACGATCACACAATCACGATCACACTATCACGATCACACAATCACAGTCACACAATCACAATCACACAATCACAATCACAATCACGATCACACAGTCACGATCACACGATCACGATCACACGATCACGATCACACAATCACGATCACACAATCACGATCACACAATCACCATCACACAATCACGATCACACAATCACGATCACACAATCACGATCAGACTATCACGATCACACAATCACAGTCACACAATCACAATCACACAATCACAATTACAATCACGATCACACAATCACAATTACACAAACACGATCACACAATCACGATCACACAATCACGATCACACAATCACTATCACACAATCACACAATCACGCAATCACAATCACACAATCACACAGTCACAATCCCACAATCACGATCACACAATCACAATCACAATCACAATCACAATCACAATCACACAATCACACAATCACAATCCCACAATCACAATCACACAATCACAGTCACACAATCACAATCACACAATCACAATCACACAATCACAATCACACAATCACAATCACACAATCACAATCCCACAATCACAATCCCACAATCACAATCCCACAATCACAATCCCACAATCACAATCCCACAATCACACAATCACACAGTCACAATCCCACAATCACGATCACACAATCACGATCACACAATCCCAATCACAATCCCAATCACACCATCACAATCACACAATCACACTGTCACAATCCCACAATCACGATCACACAATCACGATCACACAGTCACGATCACACAATCACACAGTCACAATCCCACAATCACGATCACACAATCACGATCGCACAGTCACGATCACACGATCACGATCACACAATCACAATCACACAATCACAATCACACAATCACAATCACACAATCACGATCACACAATCACAATCCCACAATCACAATCCCACAATCACAATCCTACAATCACACAATCACACAGTCACAATCTCACAATCACGATCACACAATCACAATCACACAATCACAATCACACAATCACACTGTCACCATCACACAATCACGATCACACAATCACGATCACACAGTCACGATCACACAATCACACAGTCACAATCCCACAATCACGATCACACAATCACGATCGCACAGTCACGATCACACGATCACGATCACACAATCACAATCACACAATCACAATCACACAATCACAATCACACAATCACGATCACACAATCACCATCACACAATCACACAGTCACAATCCCACAATCACGATAACACAATCACGATCGCACAGTCACGATCACACGATCACGATCACACAATCACAGTCACACAATCACAATCACACAATCACAATCACAATCACGATCACACAGTCACGATCACACGATCACGATCACACGATCACGATCACACAATCACGATCACACAATCACGATCACACAATCGCTATCACACAATCGCTATCACACAATCACAATCACACAATCACGATCACACAATCACCATCACACAATCACCATCACACAATCACGATCACACAATCACGATCACACAATCACGATCAGACTATCACGATCACACAATCACAGTCACACAATCACAATCACACAATCACAATCACAATCACGATCACACAATCACAATTACACAAACACGATCACACTATCACGATCACACAATCACGATCACACAATCACTATCACACAATCACACAATCACGCAATCACAATCACACAATCACACAGTCACAATCCCACAATCAGGATCACACAATCACAATCCCACAATCACAATCACACAATCACGATCACACAATCACAATCACGCAGTCACACTATCACAATCACAATCACAATCACAATCACAATCACACAATCACACAATCACAATCCCACAATCACAATCACACAATCACAGTCACACAATCACAATCATACAATCACACAGTCACAATCCCACAATCACGATCACACAATCACGATCGCACAGTCACGATCACACAATCACACAGTCACAATCCCACAATCACGATCACACAATCACGATCGCACAGTCACGATCACACGATCACGATCACACAATCACAATCACACAATCACAATCACACAATCACAATCACACAATCACGATCACACAATCACCATCACACAATCACACAGTCACAATCCCACAATCACGATAACACAATCACGATCGCACAGTCACGATCACACAATCACAGTCACACAATCACAATCACACAATCACAATCACAATCACGATCACACAGTCACGATCACACGATCACGATCACACGATCACGATCACACAATCACGATCACACAATCACGATCACACAATCACCATCACACAATCGCTATCACACAATCGCTATCACACAATCACAATCACACAATCACGATCACACAATCACCATCACACAATCACCATCACACAATGACGATCACACAATGACGATCACACAATCACGATCAGACTATCACGATCACACAATCACAGTCACACAATCACAATCACACAATCACAATCACAATCACGATCACACAATCACAATCCCACAATCACACAATCACACAGTCACAATCCCACAATCAAGATCACACCATCACGATCACACAATCCCAATCACACAATCCCAATCACACAATCACAATCACACAATCACACTGTCACAATCCCACAATCACGATCACACAATCACGATCACACAGTCACGATCACACAATCACACAGTCACAATCCCACAATCACGATCACACAATCACGATCGCACAGTCACGATCACACGATCACGATCACACAATCACAATCACACAATCACAATCACACAATCACAATCACACAATCACGATCACACAATCACCATCACACAATCACACAGTCACAATCCCACAATCACGATAACACAATCACGATCGCACAGTCACGATCACACGATCACGATCACACAATCACAGTCACACAATCACAATCACACAATCACAATCACAATCACGATCACACAGTCACGATCACACGATCACGATCACACGATCACGATCACACAATCACGATCACACAATCACGATCACACAATCACCATCACACAATCGCTATCACACAATCGCTATCACACAATCACAATCACACAATCACGATCACACAATCACCATCACACAATCACCATCACACAATCACGATCACACAATGACGATCACACAATCACGATCAGACTATCACGATCACACAATCACAGTCACACAATCACAATCACACAATCACAATCACAATCACGATCACACAATCACAATTACACAAACACGATCACACAATAACGATCACACAATCACGATCACACAATCACTATCACACAATCACACAATCACGCAATCACAATCACACAATCACACAGTCACAATCCCACAATCACGATCACACAATCACAATCCCACAATCACAATCACACAATCACGATCACACAATCACAATCACGCAGTCACACTATCACAATCACAATCACAATCACAATCACAATCACACAATCACACAATCACAATCCCACAATCACAATCACACAATCACAGTCACACAATCACAATCACACAATCACACAGTCACAATCCTACAATCACGATCACGCAATCACGATCGCACAGTCACGATCACACGATCACGATCACACAATCACAATCACACAATCACAATCACACAATCACAATCACACAATCACGATCACACAATCACCATCACACACTCACCATCACACAATCACGATCACACAATCACGATCACACAATCACGATCACACTATCACGATCACACAATCACAGTCACACAATCACAATCACACAATCACAATCACAATCACGATCACACAGTCACGATCACACGATCACGATCACACGATCACGATCACACAATCACGATCACACAATCACGATCACACAATCGCTATCACACAATCGCTATCACACAATCGCTATCACACAATCACAATCACACAATCACGATCACACAATCACCATCACACAATCACCATCACACAATCACGATCACACAATCACGATCACACAATCACGATCAGACTATCGCGATCACACAATCACGATCACACAATCACGATCACACAATCACGATCACACAATCACGATCACACAATCACGATCACACAATCACGATCACACAATCACGATCACACAATCACGATCACACAATCACGATCACACAAACACGATCACACAATCACGATCACACAATCACGATCACACAATCACAGTCACACAATCACGATCACACAACCACGATCAGACTATCGCGATCACACAATCATGATCACACAATCACGATCACTCAATCACGATCACAATATCACAATCACACAGTCACACAATCACAATTACAATCACAATCACAATCACGATCACAGAATCACAATCACACAGTCACACAATCACAATCACAATTACAATCGCAATCACAATCACAATCACAATCACAATCACAATCACAATCACAATCACAATCACAATCACAATCACAATCACAATCACAATCACAATCACACAATCACATCACACAATCACGATCACACAATCACGATCACACAATTACGATCACACAATCACGATCACACTATCACTATCACAAAATCACAATCACACAGTCACACAATCACAATCACAATCAGCCAATCACAAACACACCACCACGATCACACAATCACGATCACAGAATCACTATCACAAAATCACAATCACACAGTCACACAATCACAATCACAATCAGCCAATCACAAACACACAATCACGATCACACAATCACGATCACACAATCACAAACACACAGTCGCGATCACTCGATCACGATCACACAATCACGATCAGACAATCAAGATCACACAATCAAGATCACACAATGACGATCACACAATCACGATCGCACAGTCACGATCACACGATCACGATCACACAATCACAGTCACACAATCACAATCACACAATCACAATCACAATCACGATCACACAATCACGTTCACACAATTACAAACACACAGTCGCGATCACACTATCACGATCACACAATCACAGTCACACAATCACAATCACACAATCACAATCACAATCACGATCACACAGTCACGAACACACAATCACGATCATACAATCACCATCACACAATCACAATCACACAATCAAGGTCACACAATGACGATCACACAATCAAGGTCACACAATGACGATCACACAATCACCATCACAAAACCACGACCACACAATCACGATCACACAATCACGCTCACGCAATCACGATCACACAATCACGATCACACAATCACGATCACACAATCACGATCACACAATCACAGTCACACAATCACAAACACACAGTCGCGATCACACGATCACGATCACACGATCACGATCACACAATCACAATCACACAATCAAGGTCACACAATGACGATCACACCATCACCATCACACAATCACGACCACACAATCACGATCACACAATCACGATCACACAATCACGATCACACAATCACAAACACACAGTCGCGATCACTCGATCACGATCACACAATCACGATCACACAGTCACGATCACACAATCACAATCGCACAATCACGAACACACAATCACGATCACACAATCACGATCACACAATCACGATCACACAATCACCATCACACAATCACGATCACACAATCACGATCACACAATCACCATCACACAATCACAATCACACAATCAAGGTCACACAATGACGATCACACAATCAAGGTCACACAATGACGATCACACAATCACCATCACAAAACCACGACCACACAATCACGATCACACAATCACGCTCACGCAATCACGATCACACAATCACGATCACACAATCACGATCACACAATCACGATCACACAATCACAGTCACACAATCACAAACACACAGTCGCGATCACACGATCACGATCACACGATCACGATCACACAATCACAATCACACAATCAAGGTCACACAATGACGATCACACCATCACCATCACACAATCACGACCACACAATCACGATCACACAATCACGATCACACAATCACGATCACACAATCACAAACACACAGTCGCGATCACTCGATCACGATCACACAATCACGATCACACAGTCACGATCACACAATCACAATCGCACAATCACGAACACACAATCACGATCACACAATCACGATCACACAATCACGATCACACAATCACCATCACACAATCACGATCACACAATCACGATCACACAATCACCATCACACAATCACAATCACACAATCAAGATCACACAATCAAGATCACACAATGACGATCACACAATCACGATCGCACATTCACGATCACACGATCACGATCACACAATCACAGTCACACAATCACAATCACACAATCACAATCACAATCACGATCACACAATCACGTTCACACAATTACAAACACACAGTCGCGATCACACTATCACGATCACACAATCACAGTCCCACAATCACAATCACACAATCACAATCACAATCACGATCGCACAGTCACGAACACACAATCACGATCACACAATCACCATCACACAATCACAATCACACAATCAAGGTCACACAATGACGATCACACAATCAAGGTCACACAATGACGATCACACAATCACCATCACAAAACCACGACCACACAATCACGATCACACAATCACGCTCACGCAATCACGATCACACAATCACGATCACACAATCACGATCACACAATCACGATCACACAATCACAATCGCACAATCACAATCACAATCACGATCGCACAGTCACGATCACACGATCACGATCACACGATCACGATCACACAATCACGATTACACAATCACGATCACACAATCGCTATCACACAATCGCTATCACACAATCACAATCACACAATCACGATCACACAATCACCATCACACAATCACCATCACACAATCACGATCACACAATGACGATCACACAATCACGATCAGACTATCACGATCACACAATCACAGTCACACAATCACAATCACACAATCACAATTACAATCACGATCACACAATCACAATTACACAAACACGATCACACAATCACGATCACACAATCACGATCACACAATCACTATCACACAATCACACAATCACGCAATCACAATCACACAATCACACAGTCACAATCCCACAATCACGATCACACAATCACAATCCCACAATCACAATCACACAATCACACTATCACAATCACAATCACGCAGTCACACTGTCACAATCACAATCACAATCACAATCACAATCACAATCACAATCACAATCACACAATCACACAATCACAATCCCACAATCACAATCACACAATCACAGTCACACAATCACAATCACACAATCACAATCACACAATCACAATCACACAATCACAATCACACAATCACAATCACACAATCACAATCCCACAATCACAATCCCACAATCACAATCCCACAATCACAATCCCACAATCACAATCCCTCAATCACAATCCCACAATCACACAATCACACAGTCACAATCCCACAATCACGATCACACAATCACGATCACACAATCCCAATCACACAATCCCAATCACACAATCACAATCACACAATCACACTGTCACAATCCCACAATCACGATCACACAATCACGATCACACAGTCAAGATCACACAATCACACAGTCACAATCCCACAATCACGATCACACAATCACGATCGCACAGTCACGATCACACGATCACGATCACACAATCACAATCACACAATCACAATCACACAATCACAATCACACAATCACAATCACACAACCACGATCACACAATCACCATCACACACTCACCATCACACAATCACGATCACACAATCACGATCACACAATCACGATCACACTATCACGATCACACAATCACAGTCACACAATCACAATCACACAATCACAATCACAATCACGATCACACAGTCACGATCACACGATCACGATCACACGATCACGATCACACAATCACGATCACACAATCACGATCACACAATCACCATCACACAATCACGATCACACAATCACGATCACACAATCACGATCAGACTATCACGATCACACAATCACAGTCACACAATCACAATCACACAATCACAATTACAATCACGATCACACAATCACAATTACACAAACACGATCACACAATCACGATCACACAATCACGATCACACAATCACTATCACACAATCACACAATCACGCAATCACAATCACACAATCACACAGTCACAATCCCACAATCACGATCACACAATCACAATCACAATCACAATCACAATCACAATCACACAATCACACAATCACAATCCCACAATCACAATCACACAATCACAGTCACACAATCACAATCACACAATCACAATCACACAATCACAATCACACAATCACAATCACACAATCACAATCACACAATCACAATCCCACAATCACAATCCCACAATCACAATCCCACAATCACAATCCCACAATCACAATCCCACAATCACACAATCACACAGTCACAATCCCACAATCACGATCACACAATCACGATCACACAATCCCAATTACAATCCCAATCACACCATCACAATCACACAATCACACTGTCACAATCCCACAATCACGATCACACAATCACGATCACACAGTCACGATCACACAATCACACAGTCACAATCCCACAATCACGATCACACAATCACGATCGCACAGTCACGATCACACGATCACGATCACACAATCACAATCACACAATCACAATCACACAATCACAATCACACAACCACGATCACACAATCACCATCACACACTCACCATCACACAATCACGATCACAGAATCACGATCACACAATCACGATCACACTATCACGATCACACAATCACAGTCACACAATCACAATCACACAATCACAATCACAATCACGATCACACAGTCACGATCACACGATCACGATCACACGATCACGATCACACAATCACGATCACACAATCACGATCACACAATCGCTATCACACAATCGCTATCACACAATCACAATCACACAATCACGATCACACAATCACCATCACACAATCACCATCACACAATCACGATCACACAATCACGATCACACAATCACGATCACACAATCACGATCAGACTATCACGATCACACAATCACAGTCACACAATCACAATCACACAATCACAATTACAATCACGATCACACAATCACAATTACACAAACACGATCACACAATCACGATCACACAATCACGATCACACAATCACAATCCCACAATCACAATCACACAATCACGATCACACAATCACAATCACGCAGTCACACTATCACAATCACAATCACAATCACAATCACAATCACAATCACAATCACAATCACAATCACAATCACACAATCACACAATCACAATCCCACAATCACAATCACACAATCACAGTCACACAATCACAATCACACAATCACAATCACACAATCACAATCACACAATCACAATCACACAATCACAATTACAATCACGATCACACAATCACAATTACACAAACACGATCACACAATCACGATCACACAATCACGATCACACAATCACTATCACACAATCACACAATCACGCAATCACAATCACACAATCACACAGTCACAATCCCACAATCACGATCACACAATCACAATCACAATCACAATCACAATCACAATCACACAATCACACAATCACAATCCCACAATCACAATCACACAATCACAGTCACACAATCACAATCACACAATCACAATCACACAATCACAATCACACAATCACAATCACACAATCACAATCACACAATCACAATCCCACAATCACAATCCCACAATCACAATCCCACAATCACAATCCCACAATCACAATCCCACAATCACACAATCACACAGTCACAATCCCACAATCACGATCACACAATCACGATCACACAATCCCAATCACAATCCCAATCACACCATCACAATCACACAATCACACTGTCACAATCCCACAATCACGATCACACAATCACGATCACACAGTCACGATCACACAATCACACAGTCACAATCCCACAATCACGATCACACAATCACGATCGCACAGTCACGATCACACGATCACGATCACACAATCACAATCACACAATCACAATCACACAATCACAATCACACAACCACGATCACACAATCACCATCACACACTCACCATCACACAATCACGATCACAGAATCACGATCACACAATCACGATCACACTATCACGATCACACAATCACAGTCACACAATCACAATCACACAATCACAATCACAATCACGATCACACGATCACGATCACACGATCACGATCACACAATCACGATCACACAATCACGATCACACAATCGCTATCACACAATCGCTATCACACAATCACAATCACACAATCACGATCACACAATCACCATCACACAATCACCATCACACAATCACGATCACACAATCACGATCACACAATCACGATCACACAATCACGATCACACAATCACGGTCACACAATCACGATCACACAATCACGATCACACAATCACGATCACACAATCACGATCACACAATCACTATCACAAAATCACAATCACACAGTCACACAATCACAATCACAAGCAGACAATCACAAACACACAATCACGATCACACAATCACGATCACACAATCACAAACACACAGTCGCGATCACTCGATCACGATCACACAATCACGATCACACAGTCACGATCACACAATCACAATCGCACAATCACGAACACACAATCACGATCACACAATCACGATCACACAATCACGATCACACAATCACGATCACACAATCACCATCACACAATCACCATCACACAATCACGATCACACAATCACGATCACACAATCACGATCACACAATCACGATCACACAATCACGATCACACAATCACGATCACACAATCACGATCACACAATCACGGTCACACAATCACGATCACACAATCACGATCACACAATCACGATCACACAATCACGATCACACAATCACTATCACAAAATCACAATCACGCAGTCACACAATCACAATCACAATCAGACAATCACAAACACACAATCACGATCACACAATCACGATCACACAATCACAAACACACAGTCGCGATCACTCGATCACGATCACACAATCACGATCACACAGTCACGATCACACAATCACAATCGCACAATCACGAACACACTATCACGATCACACAATCACGATCACACTATCACGATCACACAATCACCATCACACAATCACGATCACACAATCACGATCACACAATCACCATCACACAATCACAATCACACAATCAAGATCACACAATGACGATCACACAATCACAATCACACAACCACGACCACACAATCACGATCACACAATCACGCTCACGCAATCACGATCACACAATCACGACCACACAATCACGATCACACAATCCCGTTCACACAATTACAAACACACAGTCGCGATCACACTATCACGATCACACAATCACAGTCACACAATCACAATCACACAATCACAATCACAATCACGATCACACAGTCACGAACACACAATCACGATCACACAATCACGATCACACAATCACAATCACACAATCAAGGTCACACAATGACGAACACACAATCACCATCACACAACCACGACCACACAATCACGATCACACAATCACGCTCACGCAATCACGATCACACAATCACGACCACACAATCACGATCACACAATCACGATCACACAATCACAATCACACAATCACAAACACACAGTCGCGATCACACGATCACGATCACACGATCACGATCACACAATCACAATCACACAATCAAGGTCACACAATGACGATCACACCATCACCATCACACAATCACGACCACACAATCACGATCACACAATCACGATCACACAATCACGTTCACACAATCACAAACACACAGTCGCGATCACTCGATCACGATCACACGATCACGGTCACACAATCACAATCACACAATCAAGGTCACACAATGACGATCACACAATCACAATAACAATCACGATCACACAGTCATGATCACACCATCACGATCACACGATCACGATCACACAATCACAATCACACAATCGTTATCACACAATCACGATCACACAATCACCATCCCACAATCACCATCACACAATCACCATCACACAATCACGGTCACACAATCACGATCACACAATCACGATCACACAATCACAATCAC
This sequence comes from Megachile rotundata, assembly GCF_050947335.1. Taxonomy (NCBI): domain Eukaryota; kingdom Metazoa; phylum Arthropoda; class Insecta; order Hymenoptera; family Megachilidae; genus Megachile; species Megachile rotundata. The sequence goes on from NC_134993.1 coordinate 4,066,526, forward strand.
GCAATCACAATCGCACAATCGCAATCACACAATCACAATCATACAATCACAATCACACAATCACAATCTCACAATCACAATCACACAATCACAATCACACAATCACAATCACACAATCACAATCACACAATCACAATTACACAATCACAATCACACAATCACAATCCCACAATCACAAACCCACAATCACAATCCCACAATCACAATCCCACAATCACAATCCCACAATCACACAATCACACAGTCACAATCCCACAATCACGATCACACAATCACGATCACACAATCACGTTCACACAATCACAAACACACAGTCGCGATCACTCGATCACGATCACACGATCACGATCACACAATCACAATCACACAATCAAGGTCACACAATGACGATCACACCATCACCATCACACAATCACGACCACACAATCACGATCACACAATCACAATCACACAATCACAATATCACAATCGCAATCACACAATCACAATCACGATCACACAATCACGATCACACAATCACGATCACAGAATCACGATCACACAATCACGGCCACTCAATCACGATCACACAATCACGATCACACAATCACAATCACACATTCACGTTCACACAATCACAAACACAGAGTCGCGATCACACGATCACGATCACACAACCACGATCACACAGTCACGATCACACAATCACGATCACACAGTCACGATCACACAATCAGAGTCACACAATCACAATCACACAACCACAATCACACAATCACACAGTCACAATCCCACAATCACGACCACACAGTCACGATCACACAATCACAATCATACAATCACAATCACACAATCACATTAACACAATCACGATCACACAATCACGATCACACAATCACGATCACACAATCACGATCACACAATCACGATCACACAATCACCATCACACAATCACCATCACACAATCACGATCACACAATCACGATCACACAATCACGATCACACAATCACGATCACACAATCACGATCACACAATCACGATCACACAATCACGATCACACAATCACTATCACAAAATCACAATCACACAGTCACACAATCACAATCACAATCAGACAATCACAAACACACAATCACGATCACACAATCACGATCACACAATCACAAACACACAGTCGCGATCACACGATCACGATCACACGATCACGATCACACAATCACAATCACACAATCAAGGTCACACAATGACGATCACACCATCACCATCACACAATCACGACCACACAATCACGATCACACAATCACGGTCACACAATCACAATCACAATCACAATCACAATCACAATCACAATCACAATCACAATCACGATCACACAATCACGATCACACAATCACGATCACACAATCACGATCACACAATCACGATCACACAATCACGATCACACAATCACGATCACACAATCACGATCACACAATCACGATCACACAATCACGATCACACAATCACGATCACACAATCACGATCACGCAGTCACACTATCACAATCACAATCACAATCACAATCACAATCACAATCACAATCACAATCACAATCACAATCACAATCACAATCACAATCACACAATCACACAATCACACAATCACAATCACACAATCACAATCACACAATCACAGTCACACAATCACAATCACACAATCACACAGTCACAATCCCACAATCACGATCACACAATCACGATCGCACAGTCACGATCACACGATCACGATCACACAATCGCAATCACACAATCACAAACACACAGTCGCGATCACACGATCACGATCACACGATCACGATCACACAATGACAATCACACAATCAAGGTCACACAATGACGATCACACCATCACCATCACACAATCACGACCACACAATCACGATCACACAATCACGATCACACAATCACGTTCACACAATCACAAACACACAGTCGCGATCACTCGATCACGATCCCACAATCACAATCACACAATCACGATCACACAATCACAATCACGCAGTCACACTATCACAATCACAATCACAATCACAATCACAATCACAATCACAATCACAATCACACAATCACACAATCACAATCCCACAATCACAATCACACAATCACAGTCACACAATCACAATCACACAATCACACAGTCACAATCCCACAATCACGATCACACAATCACGATCGCACAGTCACGATCACACGATCACGATCACACAATCACAATCACACAATCACAATCACACAATCACAATCACACAATCACCATCACACACTCACCATCACACAATCACGATCACACAATCACGATCACCCAATCACGATCACACTATCACGATCACACAATCACAGTCACACAATCACAATCACACAATCACAATCACAATCACGATCACACAGTCACGATCACACGATCACGATAACACGATCACGATCACGCAATCACGATCACACAATCACGATCACACAATCGCTATCACACAATCGCTATCACACAATCACAATCACACAATCACGATCACACAATCACGATCACACAATCACGATCACACAATCACGATCACACAATCACGATCACACAAACACGATCACACAATCACGATCGCACAATCACAGTCACGCAATCACGATCACACAATCACGATCACACAACCACGATCACACAATCGCTATCACACAATCGCTATCACACAATCACGATCACACAATCACAATCACAATATCACAATCACACAGTCACACAATCACAATCACAATCACAATCACAATCACAATCACAATCACAATCACAATCACAATCACAATCACGATCACAGAATCACAATCACACAGTCACACAATCACAATCACAATCACAATCGCAATCACAATCACAATCACAATCACAATCACAATCACAATCACAATCACAATCACAATCACAATCACAATCACAATCACAATCACAATCACAATCACAATCACAATCACAATCACAATCACAATCACAATCACAATCACAATCACAATCACAATCACAATCACAATCACAATCACAATCACAATCACAATCACAATCACACAATCACATCACACAATCAGGATCACACAATCACGATCACACAATCACGATCACACAATCACGATCACACAATCACGATCACACAATCACGATCACACAATCACGATCACACAATCACGATCACACAATCACGATCACACAAACACGATCACACAATCACGACCACACAATCACAGTCACACAATCACAATCACACACTCCCAATCACACAATCACGATCACGCAATCACGATCACGCAATCACGATCACGCAATCACGATCACACAATCACGATCACACAATCACGATCACACAATCACGATCACACGATCACGATCACACAATCACAATCACACAATCGTTATCACACAATCACGATCACACAATCACCATCCCACAATCACCATCACACAATCACCATCACACAATCACCATCACACAATCACGATCACACAATCACGATCACACAATCACGATCACACAATCACAATCACGCAATCACAATCACACAATCACAATCACACAATCACAATCATACAATCACAATCACACAATCACAATCTCACAATCACAATCACACAATCACAATCACACAATCACAATCACACAATCACAATCACACAATCACAATCACACAATCACAATCCCACAATCACAATCCCACAATCACAATCCCACAATCACAATCCTACAATCACACAATCACACAGTCACAATCTCACAATCACGATCACACAATCACAATCACACAATCACAATCACACAATCACACTGTCACCATCACACAATCACGATCACACAATCACGATCACACAGTCACGATCACACAATCACACAGTCACAATCCCACAATCACGATCACACAATCACGATCGCACAGTCACGATCACACGATCACGATCACACAATCACAATCACACAATCACAATCACACAATCACAATCACACAATCACGATCACACAATCACCATCACACAATCACACAGTCACAATCCCACAATCACGATAACACAATCACGATCGCACAGTCACGATCACACGATCACGATCACACAATCACAGTCACACAATCACAATCACACAATCACAATCACAATCACGATCACACAGTCACGATCACACGATCACGATCACACGATCACGATCACACAATCACGATCACACAATCACGATCACACAATCGCTATCACACAATCGCTATCACACAATCACAATCACACAATCACGATCACACAATCACCATCACACAATCACCATCACACAATCACGATCACACAATCACGATCACACAATCACGATCAGACTATCACGATCACACAATCACAGTCACACAATCACAATCACACAATCACAATCACAATCACGATCACACAATCACAATTACACAAACACGATCACACTATCACGATCACACAATCACGATCACACAATCACTATCACACAATCACACAATCACGCAATCACAATCACACAATCACACAGTCACAATCCCACAATCAGGATCACACAATCACAATCCCACAATCACAATCACACAATCACGATCACACAATCACAATCACGCAGTCACACTATCACAATCACAATCACAATCACAATCACAATCACACAATCACACAATCACAATCCCACAATCACAATCACACAATCACAGTCACACAATCACAATCATACAATCACACAGTCACAATCCCACAATCACGATCACACAATCACGATCGCACAGTCACGATCACACAATCACACAGTCACAATCCCACAATCACGATCACACAATCACGATCGCACAGTCACGATCACACGATCACGATCACACAATCACAATCACACAATCACAATCACACAATCACAATCACACAATCACGATCACACAATCACGATCACACAATCACCATCACACAATCACGATCACACAATCACGATCACACAATCACGATCAGACTATCACGATCACACAATCACAGTCACACAATCACAATCACACAATCACAATTACAATCACGATCACACAATCACAATTACACAAACACGATCACACAATCACGATCACACAATCACGATCACACAATCACTATCACACAATCACACAATCACGCAATCACAATCACACAATCACACAGTCACAATCCCACAATCACGATCACACAATCACAATCACAATCACAATCACAATCACAATCACACAATCACACAATCACAATCCCACAATCACAATCACACAATCACAGTCACACAATCACAATCACACAATCACAATCACACAATCACAATCACACAATCACAATCACACAATCACAATCACACAATCACAATCCCACAATCACAATCCCACAATCACAATCCCACAATCACAATCCCACAATCACAATCCCACAATCACACAATCACACAGTCACAATCCCACAATCACGATCACACAATCACGATCACACAATCCCAATTACAATCCCAATCACACCATCACAATCACACAATCACACTGTCACAATCCCACAATCACGATCACACAATCACGATCACACAGTCACGATCACACAATCACACAGTCACAATCCCACAATCACGATCACACAATCACGATCGCACAGTCACGATCACACGATCACGATCACACAATCACAATCACACAATCACAATCACACAATCACAATCACACAACCACGATCACACAATCACCATCACACACTCACCATCACACAATCACGATCACAGAATCACGATCACACAATCACGATCACACTATCACGATCACACAATCACAGTCACACAATCACAATCACACAATCACAATCACAATCACGATCACACAGTCACGATCACACGATCACGATCACACGATCACGATCACACAATCACGATCACACAATCACGATCACACAATCGCTATCACACAATCGCTATCACACAATCACAATCACACAATCACGATCACACAATCACCATCACACAATCACCATCACACAATCACGATCACACAATCACGATCACACAATCACGATCACACAATCACGATCAGACTATCACGATCACACAATCACAGTCACACAATCACAATCACACAATCACAATTACAATCACGATCACACAATCACAATTACACAAACACGATCACACAATCACGATCACACAATCACGATCACACAATCACAATCCCACAATCACAATCACACAATCACGATCACACAATCACAATCACGCAGTCACACTATCACAATCACAATCACAATCACAATCACAATCACAATCACAATCACAATCACAATCACAATCACACAATCACACAATCACAATCCCACAATCACAATCACACAATCACAGTCACACAATCACCATCACACAATCACACAGTCACAATCCCACAATCACGATAACACAATCACGATCGCACAGTCACGATCACACGATCACGATCACACAATCACAGTCACACAATCACAATCACACAATCACAATCACAATCACGATCACACAGTCACGATCACACGATCACGATCACACGATCACGATCACACAATCACGATCACACAATCACGATCACACAATCGCTATCACACAATCGCTATCACACAATCACAATCACACAATCACGATCACACAATCACCATCACACAATCACCATCACACAATCACGATCACACAATCACGATCACACAATCACGATCAGACTATCACGATCACACAATCACAGTCACACAATCACAATCACACAATCACAATCACAATCACGATCACACAATCACAATTACACAAACACGATCACACTATCACGATCACACAATCACGATCACACAATCACTATCACACAATCACACAATCACGCAATCACAATCACACAATCACACAGTCACAATCCCACAATCAGGATCACACAATCACAATCCCACAATCACAATCACACAATCACGATCACACAATCACAATCACGCAGTCACACTATCACAATCACAATCACAATCACAATCACAATCACACAATCACACAATCACAATCCCACAATCACAATCACACAATCACAGTCACACAATCACAATCATACAATCACACAGTCACAATCCCACAATCACGATCACACAATCACGATCGCACAGTCACGATCACACAATCACACAGTCACAATCCCACAATCACGATCACACAATCACGATCGCACAGTCACGATCACACGATCACGATCACACAATCACAATCACACAATCACAATCACACAATCACAATCACACAATCACGATCACACAATCACCATCACACAATCACACAGTCACAATCCCACAATCACGATAACACAATCACGATCGCACAGTCACGATCACACAATCACAGTCACACAATCACAATCACACAATCACAATCACAATCACGATCACACAGTCACGATCACACGATCACGATCACACGATCACGATCACACAATCACGATCACACAATCACGATCACACAATCACCATCACACAATCGCTATCACACAATCGCTATCACACAATCACAATCACACAATCACGATCACACAATCACCATCACACAATCACCATCACACAATCACGATCACACAATGACGATCACACAATCACGATCAGACTATCACGATCACACAATCACAGTCACACAATCACAATCACACAATCACAATCACAATCACAATCACGATCACACAATCACAATCCCACAATCACACAATCACACAGTCACAATCCCACAATCAAGATCACACCATCACGATCACACAATCCCAATCACACAATCCCAATCACACAATCACAATCACACAATCACACTGTCACAATCCCACAATCACGATCACACAATCACGATCACACAGTCACGATCACACAATCACACAGTCACAATCCCACAATCACGATCACACAATCACGATCGCACAGTCACGATCACACGATCACGATCACACAATCACAATCACACAATCACAATCACACAATCACAATCACACAATCACGATCACACAATCACCATCACACAATCACACAGTCACAATCCCACAATCACGATAACACAATCACGATCGCACAGTCACGATCACACGATCACGATCACACAATCACAGTCACACAATCACAATCACACAATCACAATCACAATCACGATCACACAGTCACGATCACACGATCACGATCACACGATCACGATCACACAATCACGATCACACAATCACGATCACACAATCACCATCACACAATCGCTATCACACAATCGCTATCACACAATCACAATCACACAATCACGATCACACAATCACCATCACACAATCACCATCACACAATCACGATCACACAATGACGATCACACAATCACGATCAGACTATCACGATCACACAATCACAGTCACACAATCACAATCACACAATCACAATCACAATCACGATCACACAATCACAATTACACAAACACGATCACACAATAACGATCACACAATCACGATCACACAATCACTATCACACAATCACACAATCACGCAATCACAATCACACAATCACACAGTCACAATCCCACAATCACGATCACACAATCACAATCCCACAATCACAATCACACAATCACGATCACACAATCACAATCGCGCAGTCACACTATCACAATCACAATCACAATCACAATCACAATCACACAATCACACAATCACAATCCCACAATCACAATCACACAATCACAGTCACACAATCACAATCACACAATCACACAGTCACAATCCCACAATCACGATCACACAATCACGATCGCACAGTCACGATCACACGATCACGATCACACAATCACAATCACACAATCACAATCACACAATCACAATCACACACTCACCATCACACAATCACCATCACACACTCACCATCACACAATCACGATCACACAATCACTATCACACAATCACGATCACACTATCACGATCACACAATCACAGTCACACAATCACAATCACACAATCACAATCACAATCACGATCACACAGTCACGATCACACGATCACGATCACACGATCACGATCACACAATCACGATCACACAATCACGATCACACAATCGCTATCACACAATCGCTATCACACAATCGCTATCACACAATCACAATCACACAATCACGATCACACAATCACCATCACACAATCACCATCACACAATCACGATCACACAATCACGATCACACAATCACGATCAGACTATCGCGATCACACAATCACGATCACACAATCACGATCACACAATCACGATCACACAATCACGATCACACAATCACGATCACACAATCACGATCACACAATCACGATCACACAATCACGATCACACAAACACGATCACACAATCACGATCACACAATCACGATCACACAATCACAGTCACACAATCACGATCACACAACCACGATCAGACTATCGCGATCACACAATCATGATCACACAATCACGATCACTCAATCACGATCACAATATCACAATCACACAGTCACACAATCACAATTACAATCACAATCACAATCACCATCACAGAATCACAATCACACAGTCACACAATCACAATCACAATTACAATCGCAATCACAATCACAATCACAATCACAATCACAATCACAATCACAATCACAATCACAATCACAATCACAATCACAATCACAATCACAATCACAATCACAATCACAATCACACAATCACATCACACAATCACGATCACACAATCACGATCACACAATTACGATCACACAATCACGATCACACAATCACTATCACAAAATCACAATCACACAGTCACACAATCACAATCACAATCAGCCAATCACAAACACACCACCACGATCACACAATCACGATCACACAATCACTATCACAAAATCACAATCACACAGTCACACAATCACAATCACAATCAGCCAATCACAAACACACAATCACGATCACACAATCACGATCACACAATCACAAACACACAGTCGCGATCACTCGATCACGATCACACAATCACGATCACACAGTCACGATCACACAATCACAATCGCACAATCACGAACACACAATCACGATCACACAATCACGATCACACAATCACGATCACACAATCACCATCACACAATCACGATCACACAATCACGATCACACAATCACCATCACACAATCACAATCACACAATCAAGATCACACAATCAAGATCACACAATGACGATCACACAATCACGATCGCACAGTCACGATCACACGATCACGATCACACAATCACAGTCACACAATCACAATCACACAATCACAATCACAATCACGATCACACAATCACGTTCACACAATTACAAACACACAGTCGCGATCACACTATCACGATCACACAATCACAGTCACACAATCACAATCACACAATCACAATCACAATCACGATCACACAGTCACGAACACACAATCACGATCATACAATCACCATCACACAATCACAATCACACAATCAAGGTCACACAATGACGATCACACAATCAAGGTCACACAATGACGATCACACAATCACCATCACAAAACCACGACCACACAATCACGATCACACAATCACGCTCACGCAATCACGATCACACAATCACGATCACACAATCACGATCACACAATCACGATCACACAATCACAGTCACACAATCACAAACACACAGTCGCGATCACACGATCACGATCACACGATCACGATCACACAATCACAATCACACAATCAAGGTCACACAATGACGATCACACCATCACCATCACACAATCACGACCACACAATCACGATCACACAATCACGATCACACAATCACGATCACACAATCACAAACACACAGTCGCGATCACTCGATCACGATCACACAATCACGATCACACAGTCACGATCACACAATCACAATCGCACAATCACGAACACACAATCACGATCACACAATCACGATCACACAATCACGATCACACAATCACCATCACACAATCACGATCACACAATCACGATCACACAATCACCATCACACAATCACAATCACACAATCAAGATCACACAATCAAGGTCACACAATGACGATCACACAATCACGATCGCACAGTCACGATCACACGATCACGATCACACAATCACAGTCACACAATCACAATCACACAATCACAATCACAATCACGATCACACAATCACGTTCACACAATTACAAACACACAGTCGCGATCACACTATCACGATCACACAATCACAGTCCCACAATCACAATCACACAATCACAATCACAATCACGATCGCACAGTCACGAACACACAATCACGATCACACAATCACCATCACACAATCACAATCACACAATCAAGATCACACAATCAAGGTCACACAATGACGATCACACAATCACGATCGCACAGTCACGATCACACGATCACGATCACACAATCACAGTCACACAATCACAATCATACAATCACAATCACACAATCACAATCTCACAATCACAATCACACAATCACAATCACACAATCACAATCACACAATCACAATCACACAATCACAATCACACAATCACAATCCCACAATCACAATCCCACAATCACAATCCCACAATCACAATCCTACAATCACACAATCACACAGTCACAATCTCACAATCACGATCACACAATCACAATCACACAATCACAATCACACAATCACACTGTCACCATCACACAATCACGATCACACAATCACGATCACACAGTCACGATCACACAATCACACAGTCACAATCCCACAATCACGATCACACAATCACGATCGCACAGTCACGATCACACGATCACGATCACACAATCACGATCACACAATCACAAACACACAGTCGCGATCACTCGATCACGATCACACAATCACGATCACACAGTCACGATCACACAATCACAATCGCACAATCACGAACACACAATCACGATCACACAATCACGATCACACAATCACGATCACACAATCACCATCACACAATCACGATCACACAATCACGATCACACAATCACGATCACACAATCACAATCACACAATCAAGATCACACAATCAAGGTCACACAATGACGATCACACAATCACGATCGCACAGCCACGATCACACGATCACGATCACACAATCACAGTCACACAATCACAATCACACAATCACAATCACAATCACGATCACACAATCACGTTCACACAATTACAAACACACAGTCGCGATCACACTATCACGATCACACAATCACAGTCCCACAATCACAATCACACAATCACAATCACAATCACGATCGCACAGTCACGAACACACAATCACGATCACACAATCACCATCACACAATCACAATCACACAATCAAGATCACACAATCAAGGTCACACAATGACGATCACACAATCACGATCGCACAGTCACGATCACACGATCACGATCACACAATCACAGTCACACAATCACAATCATACAATCACAATCACACAATCACAATCTCACAATCACAATCACACAATCACAATCACACAATCACAATCACACAATCACAATCACACAATCACAATCACACAATCACAATCCCACAATCACAATCCCACAATCACAATCCCACAATCACAATCCTACAATCACACAATCACACAGTCACAATCTCACAATCACGATCACACAATCACAATCACACAATCACAATCACACAATCACACTGTCACCATCACACAATCACGATCACACAATCACGATCACACAGTCACGATCACACAATCACACAGTCACAATCCCACAATCACGATCACACAATCACGATCGCACAGTCACGATCACACGATCACGATCACACAATCACAATCACACAATCACAATCACACAATCACAATCACACAATCACGATCACACAATCACCATCACACAATCACACAGTCACAATCCCACAATCACGATAACACAATCACGATCGCACAGTCACGATCACACGATCACGATCACACAATCACAGTCACACAATCACAATCACACAATCACAATCACAATCACGATCACACAGTCACGATCACACGATCACGATCACACGATCACGATCACACAATCACGATCACACAATCACGATCACACAATCGCTATCACACAATCGCTATCACACAATCACAATCACACAATCACGATCACACAATCACCATCACACAATCACCATCACACAATCACGATCACACAATCACGATCACACAATCACGATCAGACTATCACGATCACACAATCACAGTCACACAATCACAATCACACAATCACAATCACAATCACGATCACACAATCACAATTACACAAACACGATCACACTATCACGATCACACAATCACGATCGCACAATCACTATCACACAATCACACAATCACGCAATCACAATCACACAATCACACAGTCACAATCCCACAATCAGGATCACACAATCACAATCCCACAATCACAATCACACAATCACGATCACACAATCACAATCACGCAGTCACACTATCACAATCACAATCACAATCACAATCACAATCACACAATCACACAATCACAATCCCACAATCACAATCACACAATCACAGTCACACAATCACAATCATACAATCACACAGTCACAATCCCACAATCACGATCACACAATCACGATCGCACAGTCACGATCACACAATCACACAGTCACAATCCCACAATCACGATCACACAATCACGGTCGCACAGTCACGATCACACGATCACGATCACACAATCACAATCACACAATCACAATCACACAATCACAATCACACAATCACGATCACACAATCACCATCACACAATCACACAGTCACAATCCCACAATCACGATAACACAATCACGATCGCACAGTCACGATCACACAATCACAGTCACACAATCACAATCACACAATCACAATCACAATCACGATCACACAGTCACGATCACACGATCACGATCACACGATCACGATCACACAATCACGATCACACAATCACGATCACACAATCACCATCACACAATCGCTATCACACAATCGCTATCACACAATCACAATCACACAATCACGATCACACAATCACCATCACACAATCACCATCACACAATCACGATCACACAATGACGATCACACAATCACGATCAGACTATCACGATCACACAATCACAGTCACACAATCACAATCACACAATCACAATCACAATCACGATCACACAATCACAATCCCACAATCACACAATCACACTGTCACAATCCCACAATCACGATCACACAATCACGATCACACAGTCACGATCACACAATCACACAGTCACAATCCCACAATCACGATCACACAATCACGATCGCACAGTCACGATCACACGATCACGATCACACAATCACAATCACACAATCACAATCACACAATCACAATCACACAATCACGATCACACAATCACCATCACACAATCACACAGTCACAATCCCACAATCACGATAACACAATCACGATCGCACAGTCACGATCACACGATCACGATCACACAATCACAGTCACACAATCACAATCACACAATCACAATCACAATCACGATCACACAGTCACGATCACACGATCACGATCACACGATCACGATCACACAATCACGATCACACAATCACGATCACACAATCACCATCACACAATCGCTATCACACAATCGCTATCACACAATCACAATCACACAATCACGATCACACAATCACCATCACACAATCACCATCACACAATCACGATCACACAATGACGATCACACAATCACGATCAGACTATCACGATCACACAATCACAGTCACACAATCACAATCACACAATCACAATCACAATCACGATCACACAATCACAATTACACAAACACGATCACACAATAACGATCACACAATCACGATCACACAATCACTATCACACAATCACACAATCACGCAATCACAATCACACAATCACACAGTCACAATCCCACAATCACGATCACACAATCACAATCCCACAATCACAATCACACAATCACGATCACACAATCACAATCACGCAGTCACACTATCACAATCACAATCACAATCACAATCACAATCACACAATCACACAATCACAATCCCACAATCACAATCACACAATCACAGTCACACAATCACAATCACACAATCACACAGTCACAATCCCACAATCACGATCACACAATCACGATCGCACAGTCACGATCACACGATCACGATCACACAATCACAATCACACAATCACAATCACACAATCACAATCACACAATCACGATCACACAATCACCATCACACACTCACCATCACACAATCACGATCACACAATCACGATCACACAATCACGATCACACTATCACGATCACACAATCACAGTCACACAATCACAATCACACAATCACAATCACAATCACGATCACACAGTCACGATCACACGATCACGATCACACGATCACGATCACACAATCACGATCACACAATCACGATCACACAATCGCTATCACACAATCGCTATCACACAATCGCTATCACACAATCACAATCACACAATCACGATCACACAATCACCATCACACAATCACCATCACACAATCACGATCACACAATCACGATCACACAATCACGATCAGACTATCGCGATCACACAATCACGATCACACAATCACGATCACACAATCACGATCACACAATCACGATCACACAATCACGATCACACAATCACGATCACACAATCACGATCACACAATCACGATCACACAAACACGATCACACAATCACGATCACACAATCACGATCACACAATCACAGTCACACAATCACGATCACACAACCACGATCAGACTATCGCGATCACACAATCATGATCACACAATCACGATCACTCAATCACGATCACAATATCACAATCACACAGTCACACAATCACAATTACAATCACAATCACAATCACGATCACAGAATCACAATCACACAGTCACACAATCACAATCACAATTACAATCGCAATCACAATCACAATCACAATCACAATCACAATCACAATCACAATCACAATCACAATCACAATCACAATCACAATCACAATCACAATCACAATCACACAATCACATCACACAATCACGATCACACAATCACGATCACACAATTACGATCACACAATCACGATCACACAATCACTATCACAAAATCACAATCACACAGTCACACAATCACAATCACAATCAGCCAATCACAAACACACCACCACGATCACACAATCACGATCACACAATCACTATCACAAAATCACAATCACACAGTCACACAATCACAATCACAATCAGCCAATCACAAACACACAATCACGATCACACAATCACGATCACACAATCACAAACACACAGTCGCGATCACTCGATCACGATCACACAATCACGATCACACAGTCACGATCACACAATCACAATCGCACAATCACGAACACACAATCACGATCACACAATCACGATCACACAATCACGATCACACAATCACCATCACACAATCACGATCACACAATCACGATCACACAATCACCATCACACAATCACAATCACACAATCAAGATCACACAATCAAGATCACACAATGACGATCACACAATCACGATCGCACAGTCACGATCACACGATCACGATCACACAATCACAGTCACACAATCACAATCACACAATCACAATCACAATCACGATCACACAATCACGTTCACACAATTACAAACACACAGTCGCGATCACACTATCACGATCACACAATCACAGTCACACAATCACAATCACACAATCACAATCACAATCACGATCACACAGTCACGAACACACAATCACGATCATACAATCACCATCACACAATCACAATCACACAATCAAGGTCACACAATGACGATCACACAATCAAGGTCACACAATGACGATCACACAATCACCATCACAAAACCACGACCACACAATCACGATCACACAATCACGCTCACGCAATCACGATCACACAATCACGATCACACAATCACGATCACACAATCACGATCACACAATCACAGTCACACAATCACAAACACACAGTCGCGATCACACGATCACGATCACACGATCACGATCACACAATCACAATCACACAATCAAGGTCACACAATGACGATCACATCATCACCATCACACAATCACGACCACACAATCACGATCACACAATCACGATCACACAATCACGATCACACAATCACAAACACACAGTCGCGATCACTCGATCACGATCACACAATCACGATCACACAGTCACGATCACACAATCACAATCGCACAATCACGAACACACAATCACGATCACACAATCACGATCACACAATCACGATCACACAATCACCATCACACAATCACGATCACACAATCACCATCACACAATCACAATCACACAATCAAGATCACACAATCAAGGTCACACAATGACGATCACACAATCACGATCGCACAGTCACGATCACACGATCACGATCACACAATCACAGTCACACAATCACAATCACACAATCACAATCACAATCACGATCACACAATCACGTTCACACAATTACAAACACACAGTCGCGATCACACTATCACGATCACACAATCACAGTCCCACAATCACAATCACACAATCACAATCACAATCACGATCGCACAGTCACGAACACACAATCACGATCACACAATCACCATCACACAATCACAATCACACAATCAAGGTCACACAATGACGATCACACAATCAAGGTCACACAATGACGATCATACAATCACCATCACAAAACCACGACCACACAATCACGATCACACAATCACGCTCACGCAATCACGATCACACAATCACGATCACACAATCACGATCACACAATCACGATCACACAATCACAATCGCACAATCACAATCACAATCACGATCGCACAGTCACGATCACACGATCACGATCACACGATCACGATCACACAATCACGATTACACAATCACGATCACACAATCGCTATCACACAATCGCTATCACACAATCACAATCACACAATCACGATCACACAATCACCATCACACAATCACCATCACACAATCACGATCACACAATGACGATCACACAATCACGATCAGACTATCACGATCACACAATCACAATCACACAATCACAATCACAATCACGATCACACAGTCACGATCACACGATCACGATCACACGATCACGATCACACAATCACGATCACACAATCACGATCACACAATCGCTATCACACAATCGCTATCACACAATCACAATCACACAATCACGATCACACAATCACCATCACACAATCACCATCACACAATCACGATCACACAATCACGATCACACAATCACGATCAGACTATCACGATCACACAATCACAGTCACACAATCACAATCACACAATCACAATTACAATCACGATCACACAATCACAATTACACAAACACGATCACACAATCACGATCACACAATCACGATCACACAATCACTATCACACAATCACACAATCACGCAATCACAATCACACAATCACACAGTCACAATCCCACAATCACGATCACACAATCACAATCACAATCACAATCACAATCACAATCACACAATCACACAATCACAATCCCACAATCACAATCACACAATCACAGTCACACAATCACAATCACACAATCACAATCACACAATCACAATCACACAATCACAATCACACAATCACAATCACACAATCACAATCCCACAATCACAATCCCACAATCACAATCCCACAATCACAATCCCACAATCACAATCCCACAATCACACAATCACACAGTCACAATCCCACAATCACGATCACACAATCACGATCACACAATCCCAATCACAATCCCAATCACACCATCACAATCACACAATCACACTGTCACAATCCCACAATCACGATCACACAATCACGATCACACAGTCACGATCACACAATCACACAGTCACAATCCCACAATCACGATCACACAATCACGATCGCACAGTCACGATCACACGATCACGATCACACAATCACAATCACACAATCACAATCACACAATCACAATCACACAACCACGATCACACAATCACCATCACACACTCACCATCACACAATCACGATCACAGAATCACGATCACACAATCACGATCACACTATCACGATCACACAATCACAGTCACACAATCACAATCACACAATCACAATCACAATCACGATCACACAGTCACGATCACACGATCACGATCACACGATCACGATCACACAATCACGATCACACAATCACGATCACACAATCGCTATCACACAATCGCTATCACACAATCACAATCACACAATCACGATCACACAATCACCATCACACAATCACCATCACACAATCACGATCACACAATCACGATCACACAATCACGATCACACAATCACGATCAGACTATCACGATCACACAATCACAGTCACACAATCACAATCACACAATCACAATTACAATCACGATCACACAATCACAATTACACAAACACGATCACACAATCACGATCACACAATCACGATCACACAATCACAATCCCACAATCACAATCACACAATCACGATCACACAATCACAATCACGCAGTCACACTATCACAATCACAATCACAATCACAATCACAATCACAATCACAATCACAATCACACAATCACACAATCACAATCACACAATCACAATCCCACAATCACAATCCCACAATCACAATCCCACAATCACAATCCCACAATCACAATCCCACAATCACACAATCACACAGTCACAATCCCACAATCACGATCACACAATCACGATCACACAATCCCAATCACAATCCCAATCACACCATCACAATCACACAATCACACTGTCACAATCCCACAATCACGATCACACAATCACGATCACACAGTCACGATCACACAATCACACAGTCACAATCCCACAATCACGATCACACAATCACGATCGCACAGTCACGATCACACGATCACGATCACACAATCACAATCACACAATCACAATCACACAATCACAATCACACAACCACGATCACACAATCACCATCACACACTCACCATCACACAATCACGATCACAGAATCACGATCACACAATCACGATCACACTATCACGATCACACTATCACGATCACACAATCACAGTCACACAATCACAATCACACAATCACAATCACAATCACGATCACACAGTCACGATCACACGATCACGATCACACGATCACGATCACACAATCACGATCACACAATCACGATCACACAATCGCTATCACACAATCGCTATCACACAATCACAATCACACAATCACGATCACACAATCACCATCACACAATCACCATCACACAATCACCATCACACAATCACGATCACACAATCACGATCACACAATCACGATCACACAATCACGATCAGACTATCACGATCACACAATCACAGTCACACAATCACAATCACACAATCACAATTACAATCACGATCACACAATCACAATTACACAAACACGATCACACCATCACGATCACACAATCACGATCACACAATCACAATCCCACAATCACAATCACACAATCACGATCACACAATCACAATCACGCAGTCACACTATCACAATCACAATCACAATCACAATCACAATCACAATCACAATCACAATCACAATCACAATCACACAATCACACAATCACAATCCCACAATCACAATCACACAATCACAGTCACACAATCACAATCACACAATCACAATCACACAATCACAATCACACAATCACAATCACACAATCACAATCACACAATCACAATCCCACAATCACAATCCCACAATCACAATCCCACAATCACAATCCCACAATCACAATCCCACAATCACACAATCACACAGTCACAATCCCACAATCACGATCACACAATCACGATCACACAATCCCAATCACACAATCCCAATCACACAATCACAATCACACAATCACACTGTCACAATCCCACAATCACGATCACACAATCACGATCACACAGTCACGATCACACAATCACACAGTCACAATCCCACAATCACGATCACACAATCACGATCGCACAGTCACGATCACACGATCACGATCACACAATCACAATCACACAATCACAATCACACAATCACAATCACACAACCACGATCACACAATCACCATCACACACTCACCATCACACAATCACGATCACAGAATCACGATCACACAATCACGATCACACTATCACGATCACACAATCACAGTCACACAATCACAATTACACAATCACAATCACAATCACGATCACACAGTCACGATCACACGATCACGATCACACGATCACGATCACACAATCACGATCACACAATCACGATCACACAATCGCTATCACACAATCGCTATCACACAATCACAATCACACAATCACGACCACACAATCACCATCACACAATCACCATCACACAATCACCATCACACAATCACGATCACACAATCACAATCACACAATCAAGATCACACAATCAAGATCACACAATGACGATCACACAATCACGATCGCACAGTCACGATCACACGATCACGATCACACAATCACAGTCACACAATCACAATCACACAATCACAATCACAATCACGATCACACAATCACGTTCACACAATTACAAACACACAGTCGCGATCACACTATGACGATCACACAATCACAGTCCCACAATCACAATCACACAATCACAATCACAATCACGATCGCACAGTCACGAACACACAATCACGATCACACAATCACCATCACACAATCACAATCACACAATCAAGGTCACACAATGACGATCACACAATCAAGGTCACACAATGACGATCACACAATCACCATCACAAAACCACGACCACACAATCACGATCACACAATCACGCTCACGCAATCACGATCACACAATCACGATCACACAATCACGATCACACAATCACGATCACACAATCACAATCGCACAATCACAATCACAATCACGATCGCACAGTCACGATCACACGATCACGATCACACGATCACGATCACACAATCACGATTACACAATCACGATCACACAATCGCTATCACACAATCGCTATCACACAATCACAATCACACAATCACGATCACACAATCACCATCACACAATCACCATCACACAATCACGATCACACAATGACGATCACACAATCACGATCAGACTATCACGATCACACAATCACAGTCACACAATCACAATCACACAATCACAATTACAATCACGATCACACAATCACAATTACACAAACACGATCACACAATCACGATCACACAATCACGATCACACAATCACTATCACACAATCACACAATCACGCAATCACAATCACACAATCACACAGTCACAATCCCACAATCACGATCACACAATCACAATCCCACAATCACAATCACACAATCACACTATCACAATCACAATCACGCAGTCACACTATCACAATCACAATCACAATCACAATCACAATCACAATCACAATCACAATCACACAATCACACAATCACAATCCCACAATCACAATCACACAATCACAGTCACACAATCACAATCACACAATCACAATCACACAATCACAATCACACAATCACAATCACACAACCACGATCACACAATCACCATCACACACTCACCATCACACAATCACGATCACACAATCACGATCACACAATCACGATCACACTATCACGATCACACAATCACAGTCACACAATCACAATCACACAATCACAATCACAATCACGATCACACAGTCACGATCACACGATCACGATCACACGATCACGATCACACAATCACGATCACACAATCACGATCACACAATCGCTATCACACAATCACGATCACACAATCGCTATCACACAATCGCTATCACACAATCACAATCACACAATCACAATCACACAACCACGATCACACAATCACCATCACACACTCACCATCACACAATCACGATCACACAATCACGATCACACAATCACGATCACACTATCACGATCACACAATCACAGTCACACAATCACAATCACACAATCACAATCACAATCACGATCACACAGTCACGATCACACGATCACGATCACACGATCACGATCACACAATCACGATCACACAATCACGATCACACAATCACGATCACACAATCGCTATCACACAATCGCTATCACACAATCACAATCACACAATCACGATCACACAATCACCATCACACAATCACCATCACACAATCACAGTCACACAATCACAATCACACAATCACAATCACACAATCACAATCACACAATCACAATCACACAATCACAATCACACAATCACAATCCCACAATCACAATCCCACAATCACAATCCCACAATCACAATCCCACAATCACACAATCACACAGTCACAATCCCACAATCACGATCACACAATCACGATCACACAATCCCAATCACAATCCCAATCACACCATCACAATCACACAATCACACTGTCACAATCCCACAATCACGATCACACAATCACGATCACACAGTCACGATCACACAATCACACAGTCACAATCCCACAATCACGATCACACAATCACGATCGCACAGTCACGATCACACGATCACGATCACACAATCACAATCACACAATCACAATCACACAATCACAATCACACAACCACGATCACACAATCACCATCACACACTCACCATCACACAATCACGATCACAGAATCACGATCACACAATCACGATCACACTATCACGATCACACAATCACAGTCACACAATCACAATCACACAATCACAATCACAATCACGATCACACAGTCACGATCACACGATCACGATCACACGATCACGATCACACAATCACGATCACACAATCACGATCACACAATCGCTATCACACAATCGCTATCACACAATCACAATCACACAATCACGATCACACAATCACCATCACACAATCACCATCACACAATCACGATCACACAATCACGATCACACAATCACGATCACACAATCACGATCAGACTATCACGATCACACAATCACAGTCACACAATCACAATCACACAATCACAATTACAATCACGATCACACAATCACAATTACACAAACACGATCACACAATCACGATCACACAATCACGATCACACAATCACAATCCCACAATCACAATCACACAATCACGATCACACAATCACAATCACGCAGTCACACTATCACAATCACAATCACAATCACAATCACAATCACAATCACAATCACAATCACAATCACAATCACAATCACACAATCACACAATCACAATCCCACAATCACAATCACACAATCACAGTCACACAATCACAATCACACAATCACAATCACACAATCACAATCACACAATCACAATCACACAATCACAATCACACAATCACAATCCCACAATCACAATCCCACAATCACAATCCCACAATCACAATCCCACAATCACAATCCCACAATCACACAATCACACAGTCACAATCCCACAATCACGATCACACAATCACGATCACACAATCCCAATCACACAATCCCAATCACACAATCACAATCACACAATCACACTGTCACAATCTCACAATCACGATCACACAATCACGATCACACAGTCACGATCACACAATCACACAGTCACAATCCCACAATCACGATCACACAATCACGATCGCACAGTCACGATCACACGATCACGATCACACAATCACAATCACACAATCACAATCACACAATCACAATCACACAACCACGATCACACAATCACCATCACACACTCACCATCACACAATCACGATCACAGAATCACGATCACACAATCACGATCACACTATCACGATCACACAATCACAGTCACACAATCACAATTACACAATCACAATCACAATCACGATGACACAGTCACGATCACACGATCACGATCACACGATCACGATCACACAATCACGATCACACAATCACGATCACACAATCGCTATCACACAATCGCTATCACACAATCACAATCACACAATCACGACCACACAATCACCATCACACAATCACCATCACACAATCACGATCACACAATCACCATCACGCAATCACACAATCACACAGTCACAATCCCACAATCACGATAACACAATCACGATCGCACAGTCACGATCACACGATCACGATCACACAATCACAGTCACACAATCACAATCGCACAATCACAATCACAATCACGATCGCACAGTCACGATCACACGATCACGATCACACGATCACGATCACACAATCACGATTACACAATCACGATCACACAATCGCTATCACACAATCGCTATCACACAATCGCTATCACACAATCACAATCACACAATCACGACCACACAATCACCATCACACAATCACCATCACACAATCACGATCACACAATCACCATCACACAATCACACAATCACACAGTCACAATCCCACAATCACGATCACACAATCACAACCACAATCACAATCACAATCACAATCACACAATCACACAATCACAATCCCACAATCACAATCACACAATCACAGTCACACAATCACAATCACACAATCACAATCACAATCACGATCACACAGTCACGATCACACGATCACGATCACACGATCACGATCACACAATCACGATCACACAATCACGATCACACAATCGCTATCACACAATCGCTATCACACAATCACAATCACACAATCACGACCACACAATCACCATCACACAATCACCATCACACAATCACGATCACACAATCACGATCACACAATCACGATCAGACTATCACGATCACACAATCACGATCACACAATCACGATCACACAATCACGATCACACAATCACGATCACACAATCACGATCACACAATCGCTATCACACAATCGCTATCACACAATCGCTATCACACAATCACGATCACACAATCACGATCACACAATCACGATCACAATATCACAATCACACAGTCACACAATCACAATCACAATCACAATCACAATCACAATCACGATCACAGAATCACAATCACACAGTCACACAATCACAATCGCAATTACAATCGCAATCACAATCACAATCACAATAACAATCACAATCACAATCACAATCACAATCACAATCACAATCACAATCACAATCACAATCACAATCACAATCACAATCACAATCACACAATCACATCACACAATCACGATCACACAATCACGATCACACAATCACGATCACACAATCACGATCACACAATCACTATCACAAAATCACAATCACACAGTCACACAATCACAATCACAATCAGCCAATCACAAACACACAATCACGATCACACAATCACGATCACAAAATCACTATCACAAAATCACAATCACACAGTCACACAATCACAATCACAATCAGCCAATCACAAACACACAATCACGATCACGCAATCACGATCACACAATCACAAACACACAGTCGCGATCACTCGATCACGATCACACAATCACGATCACACAGTCACGATCACACAATCACAATCGCACAATCACGAACACACAATCACGATCACACAATCACGATCACACAATCACCATCACACAATCACGATCACACAATCACGATCACACAATCACCATCACACAATCACAATCACACAATCAAGATCACACAATCAAGATCACACAATCACGATCGCACAGTCACGGTCACACGATCACGATCACACAATCACAGTCACACAATCACAATCACACAATCACAATCACAATCACGATCACACAATCACGTTCACACAATTACAAACACACAGTCGCGATCACACTATCACGATCACACAATCACAGTCACACAATCACAATCACACAATCACAATCACAATCACGATCACACAGTCACGAACACACAATCACGATCACACAATCACCATCACACAATCACAATCACACAATCAAGGTCACACAATGACGATCACACAATCAAGGTCACACAATGACGATCACACAATCACCATCACAAAACCACGACCACACAATCACGATCACACAATCACGCTCACGCAATCACGATCACACAATCACGATCACACAATCACGATCACACAATCACGATCACACAATCACAATCACACAATCACAAACACACAGTCGCGATCACACGATCACGATCACACGATCACGATCACACAATCACAATCACACAATCAAGGTCACACAATGACGATCACACCATCACAATCACACAATCACAAACACACAGTCGCGATCACACGATCACGATCACACGATCACGACCACACAATTACAATCACACAATCAAGGTCACAGAATGACGATCACACCATCACCATCACACAATCACGACCACACAATCACGATCACACAATCACGATCACACAATCACGTTCACACAATCACAAACACACAGTCGCGATCACTCGATCACGATGACACAATGACGATCACACAGTCACGATCACACAATCACAATCACACAATCACAATATCACAATCGCAATCACACAATCACAATAACACAATCAGACAATCACGCAATCACACAATCACACAATCACACAATCACGATCACACTATCACGATCACACAATCACGATCACACAATCACGATCACACAATCACGATCACACTATCACGATCAGACAATCACAGTCACACAATCACAATCACACAAGCACAATCACAATCACGATCACACAGTCACGATCACACCATCACGATCACACGATCACGATCACACAATCACAATCACACAATCGTTATCACACCATCACGATCACACAATCACCATCCCACAATCACCATCACACAATCACCATCACACAATCGCGATCACACAATCACGATCACACAATCACGATCACACAATCACAATCACGCAATCACAATCACACAATCACAATCACACAATCACAATCACACAATCACAATCACACAATCACAATCTCACAATCACAATCACACAATCACACTGTCACAATCCCACAATCACGATAACACAATCACGATCGCACAGTCACGATCACACGATCACGATCACACAATCACAGTCACACAATCACAATCACACAATCACAATCACAATCACGATCGCACAGTCACGATCACACGATCACGATCACACGATCACGATCACACAATCACGATTACACAATCACGATCACACAATCGCTATCACACAATCGCTATCACACAATCACAATCACACAATCACGATCACACAATCACCATCACACAATCACCATCACACAATCACGATCACACAATGACGATCACACAATCACGATCAGACTATCACGATCACACAATCACAGTCACACAATCACAATCACACAATCACAATTACAATCACGATCACACAATCACAATTACACAAACACGATCACACAATCACGATCACACAATCACGATCACACAATCACTATCACACAATCACACAATCACGCAATCACAATCACACAATCACACAGTCACAATCCCACAATCACGATCACACAATCACAATCCCACAATCACAATCACACAATCACGATCACACAATCACAATCACGCAGTCACACTATCACAATCACAATCACAATCACAATCACAATCACACAATCACACAATCACAATCCCACAATCACATTCACACAATCACAGTCACACAATCACAATCACACAATCACACAGTCACAATCCCACAATCACGATCACACAATCACGATCGCACAGTCACGATCACACGATCACGATCACACAATCACAATCACACAATCACAATCACACAATCACGATCACACAATCACCATCACACAATCACAATCACACAATCACAATCACAATCACGATCACACAGTCACGATCACACGATCACGATCACACGATCACGATCACACGATCACGATCACACAATCACGATCACACAATCACGATCACACAATCACCATCACACACTCACCATCACACAATCACGATCACACAATCACGATCACACAATCACGATCACACTATCACGATCACACAATCACAGTCACACAATCACAATCACACAATCACAATCACAATCACGATCACACAGTCACGATCACACGATCACGATCACACGATCACGATCACACAATCACGATCACACAATCACGATCACACAATCGCTATCACACAATCGCTATCACACAATCACAATCACACAATCACGATCACACAATCACGATCAGACTATCACGATCACACAATCACGATCACACAATCACGGTCACACAATCACGATCACACAATCACGATCACACAATCACGATCACACAATCACGATCACACAAACACGATCACACAAACACGATCACACAATCACGATCACACAATCACAGTCACACAATCACGATCACACAATCACGATCACACAACCACGATCACACAATCGCTATCACACAATCGCTATCACACAATCACGATCACACAATCACTATCACACAATCACGATCGCAATATCACAATCACACAATCACGATCACACAATCACCATCACACAATCACCATCACACAATCACGATCACACAATCACAATCACAATCACAATCACAATCACAATCACAATCACAATCACAATCACGATCACAGAATCACAATCACACAGTCACACAATCACAATCACAATCACAATCGCAATCACAATCACAATCACAATCACAATCACAATCACAATCACAATCACAATCACAATCACAATCACAATCACAATCACAATCACAATCACAATCACAATCACAATCACAATCACAATCACAATCACAATCACAATCACAATCACAATCACAATCACAATCACAATCACAATCACACAATCACATCACACAATCACGATCACACAATCACGATCACACAATCACGATCACACAATCACGATCACACAATCACGATCACACAATCACGATCACACAATCACGATCACACAATCACGATCACACAATCACGATCACACAATCACGATCACACAATCACGATCACACAATCACGATCACACAATCACGATCACACAATCACGATCACACAATCACGATCACACAATCACGATCACACAATCACAGTCACACAATCACAATCACACACTCCCAATCACACAATCACGATCACACAATCACTATCACACAATCACACAATCACGCAATCACAATCACACAATCACACAGTCACAATCCCACAATCACGATCACACAATCACAATCCCACAATCACAATCACACAATCACGATCACACAATCACAATCACGCATTCACACTATCACAATCACAATCACAATCACAATCACAATCACACAATCACACAATCACAATCCCACAATCACAATCACACAATCACAGTCACACAATCACAATCACACAATCACAATCACACAATCACAATCACACAATCACAATCACACAATCACGATCACACAATCACGATCACACAATCACCATCACACAATCACCATCACACAATCACGATCACACAATCACCATCACACAATCACAATCACACAATCAAGATCACACAATCAAGATCACACAATGACGATCACACAATCACGATCGCACAGTCACGATCACACGATCACGATCACACAATCACAGTCACACAATCACAATCACAATCACGATCACACAGTCACGAACACACAATCACGATCACACAATCACCATCACACAATCACAATCACACAATCAAGGTCACACAATGACGATCACACAATCAAGGTCACACAATGACGATCACACAATCACCATCACAAAACCACGACCACACAATCACGATCACACAATCACGATCACACAATCACGATCACACAGTCACGATCACACAATCACGATCACACAATCACGATCACACAATCACGATCACACAATCACGATCACACAATCACGATCACACGATCACGATCACACAATCACAATCACACAATCAAGGTCACACAATGACGATCACACCATCACCATCAAACAATCACGACCGCACAATCACGATCACACAATCACGGTCACACAATCACGATCACAATATCACAATCACTCAGTCACACAATCACAATCACAATAACAATCACAATCACAATCACAATCACAATCACAATCATGATCACACAATCACAATCACACAGTCACACAATCACAATCACAATCACAATCACAATCACAATCACAATCACAATCACAATCACACAATCACACAATCACAATCCCACAATCACAATCACACAATCACAGTCACACAATCACAATCACACAATCACACAGTCACACAATCACACAATCACGATCACACAATCACGATCACACAATCACGATCACACAATCACGATCACACAATCACGATCACACTATCACGATCAGACAATCACAGTCACACAATCACGATCACACAATCACAATCACAATCACGATCACACAGTCACGATCACACCATCACGATCACACGATCACGATCACACAATCACAATCACACAATCGTTATCACACAATCACGATCACACAATCACCATCCCACAATCACCATCGCACAATCACCATCACACAATCACGATCACACAATCACGATCACACAATCACGATCACACAATCACAATCACGCAATCACAATCACACAATCACAATCACACAATCACAATCATACAATCACAATCACACAATCACAATCTCACAATCACTATCACACAATCACAATCACACAATCACAATCACACAATCACAATCACACAATCACAATCACACAATCACAATCACACAATCACAATCCCACAATCACAATCCCACAATCACAATCCCACAATCACAATCCCACAATCACACAATCACACAGTCACAATCCCACAATCACGATCACACAATCATGATCACACAATCACAATCACACAATCACAATCACACAATCACACTGTCACAATCCCACAATCACGATCACACAATCACGATCACACAGTCACAATCACACAATCAAGGTCACACAATGACGATCACACCATCACCATCACACAATCACGACCACACAATCACGATCACACAATCACGATCACACAATCACGTTCACACAATCACAAACACACAGTCGCGATCACTCGATCACGATCACACAATCACGATCACACAGTCAAGATCACACAATCACAATCACACAATCACAATATCGCAATCGCAATCACACAATCACAATAACACAATCAGACAATCACACAATCACACAATCACGATCACACTATCACGATCACACAATCACGATAACACAATCACGATCACACAATCACGATCACAAAATCACGATCACACAATCACAATCACGCAATCACAATCACACAATCACAATGACACAATCACAATCATGCAATCACAATCACACAATCACAATCTCACAATCACAATCACACAATCACAATCACACAATCACAATCACACAATCACAATCACACAATCACAATCACACAATCACAATCACACAATCACAATCACACAATCACAATCACACAATCACAATCACACAATCACAATCACACAATCACAATCACACAATCACAATCACACAATCACAATCCCACAATCACAATCCGACAATCACACAATCACACAGTCACAATCCCACAATCACGATCACGCAATCGCGATCACACAATCACAATCACACAATCACAATCACGCAATCACACTGTCACAATCCCACAATCACGATCACATAATCACGACCACACAGTCACGATCACACGATCACGATCACACAATAACAATCACACAATCACAATCACACAATCACGAGCACACAACCACGATCACACAATCACCATCACACAATCACGATCACACAATCGCGATCACACAATCACGATCACACTATCACGATCACACAATCACAGTCACAGAATCACAATCACACAATCACAATCACAATCACGATCACACAGTCACAATCACACAATCAGAGTCACACAATCACAATCACACAATCACAATCACACAATCACACAGTCACAATCCCACAATCACGATCACACAATCACGACCACACATTCACGGTCACACAATCACAATCACACAATCACAATCACACAATCACAATCACACAATCACAATCACACAATCACAATAACACAATCACAATCACACAATCAAAATCACACAATTACAATCACACAATCAAGGTCACACAATGACGATCACACAATCACCATCACACAATCACGATCACACAATCACAATCGCACAATCACAATATCACAATCACAATATCACAATCGCAATCACACAATCACAATAACACAATCAGACAATCACACAATCACACAATCACACAATCACACAATCACACAATCACGATCACACAATCATGGTCACACAATCACGATCACACAATCACGATCACACAATCACGATCACACAATCACAAACACAGAGTCGCGATCACACGATCACGATCACACAATCACGATCACACAGTCACGATCACACAATCACGATCACACAGTCACGATCACACAATCAGAGTCACACAATCACAATCACACAACCACAATCACACAATCACACAGTCACAATCCCACAATCACGATCACACAATCACGACCACACAGTCACGATCACACAATCACAATCATACAATCACAATCACACAATCACATTAACACAATCAGACAATCACACAGTCACACAATCACAATCACACAATCACGATCACACAATCACGATCACACAATCACGATCACACAATCACGATCACACAATCACGATCACACAATCACGATCACACAATCACAATCACACAATCACAATCACACAATCAAAATCACACAATCACAATCACACCATCAAGGTCACACAATGACGATCACACAATCACCATCACACAATCACGATCACACAATCACAATCACACAATCACGATCACACAATCACGATCACTCAATCACAATCACACTATCACAAACACACAGTCGCGATCACACGATCACGATCACACGACCACGATCACACGATCACGATCACACAATCACAATCACACAATCAAGGCCACACAATGAGGATCACACAATCACCATCACACAATCTCGACCACACAATCACGATCACACAATCACGATCACACAATCACGTTCACACAATCACAAACACACAGTCGCGATCACTCGATCACGATCACACAATCACGATCACACAGTCACGATCACACAATCACAAACGCACAATCACGATCACACAATCACGATCACACAATCACGATCACACACTCACGATCACACAATCACCATCACACAATCACGATCACACAGTCACGATCACACAATCACGATCACACAATCACCATCACACAATCACAATCACACAATCAAGATCACACAATGACGATCACACAATCACCATCACACAACCACGACCACACAATCACGATCACACAATCACGCTCACGCAATCACGATCACACAACCACGACCACACAATCACGATCACACAATCACGCTCACGCAATCACGATCACACAATCACGACCACACAATCACGATCACACAATCACGTTCACACAATTACAAACACACAGTCGCGATCACACTATCACGATCACACAATCACAGTCACACAATCACAATCACACAATCACAATCACAATCACGATCACACAGTCACGAACACACAATCACGATCACACAATCACCATCACACAATCACAATCACACAATCAAGGTCACACAATGACGATCACACAATCACCATCACACAACCACGACCACACAATCACGATCACACAATCACGCTCACGCAATCACGATCACACAATCACCATCCCACAATCACCATCACACAATCACCATCACACAATCACGATCACACAATCACGATCACACAATCACGATCACACAATCACAATCACGCAATCACAATCGCACAATCGCAATCGCACAATCACAATCATACAATCACAATCACACAATCACAATCTCACAATCACAATCACACAATCACAATCACACAATCACAATCACACAATCACAATCACACAATCACAATCACACAATCACAATCCCACAATCACAATCCCACAATCACAATCCCACAATCACACAATCACACAGTCACAATCCCACAATCACGATCACACAATCACGATCACACAATCACAATCACACAATCACAATCACACAATCACAATCACACAATCACACTGTCAGAATCCCACAATCACGATCACATAATCACGATCACACAGTCACGATCACACGATCACGATCACACAATAACAATCACACAATCACAATCACACAATCACGAGCACACAATCACGATCACACAATCACCATCACACAATCGCGATCACACAGTCACGATCACACAATCACAATCACACAATCACGATCACACAATCACGATCACACAATCACAATCACACAATCACAAACACACAGTCGCGAGCACACGATCACGATCACACGATCACGATCACACAATCACAATCACACAATCAAGGTCACACAATGACGATCACACCATCACCATCACACAATCACGACCACACAATCACGATCACACAATCACGTTCACACAATCACCCACACACAGTCGCGATCACTCGATCACGATCACACGATCACGATCACACAATCACAATCACACAATCAAGGTCACACAATGACGATCACACCATCACCATCACACAATCACGACCACACAATCACGATCACACAATCACGATCACACAATCACAATCACACAATCAAGGTCACACAATGACGATCACACCATGACCATCACACAATCACGACCACACAATCACGATCACACAATCACAATCACACAATCACAATATCACAATCGCAATCACACAATCACAATCACACAATCACACAATCACACAATCACGATCACACAATCACGATCACACTATCACGATCACACAATCACGATCACACAATCACCATCACACAATCACCATCACACAATCACAATCACACAATCAAGGTCACACAATGACGATCACACAATCACCATCACACAATCACGACCACTCAATCACGATCACACAATCACGATCACACAATCACGATCACACAATCACGTTCACACAATCACAAACACAGAGTCGCGATCACACGATCACGATCACACAACCACGATCACACAGTCACGATCACACAATCACGATCACACAGTCACGATCACACAATCAGAGTCACACAATCACAATCACACAACCACAATCACACAATCACACAGTCACAATCCCACAATCACGATCACACAATCACGACCACACAGTCACGATCACACAATCACAATCATACAATCACAATCACACAATCACATTAACACAATCAGACAATCACACAGTCACACAATCACAATCACACAATCACGATCACACAATCACGATCACACAATCACGATCACACAATCACGATCACACAATCACGATCACACAATCACGATCACACAATCACAATCACACAATCACAATCACACAATCAAAATCACACAATCACAATCACACCATCAAGGTCACACAATGACGATCACACAATCACCATCACACAATCACGATCACACAATCACAATCACACAATCACGATCACACAATCACGATCACTCAATCACAATCACACTATCACAAACACACAGTCGCGATCACACGATCACGATCACACGACCACGATCACACGATCACGATCACACAATCACAATCACACAATCAAGGCCACACAATGACGATCACACAATCACCATCACACAATCTCGACCACACAATCACGATCACACAATCACGATCACACAATCACGTTCACACAATCACAAACACACAGTCGCGATCACTCGAACACGATCACACAATCACGATCACACAGTCACGATCACACAATCACAAACGCACAATCACGATCACACAATCACGATCACACAATCACGATCACACACTCACGATCACACAATCACCATCACACAATCACGATCACACAGTCACGATCACACAATCACGATCACACAATCACCATCACACAATCACAATCACACAATCAAGATCACACAATGACGATCACACAATCACCATCACACAACCACGACCACACAATCACGATCACACAATCACGCTCACGCAATCACGATCACACAACCACGACCACACAATCACGATCACACAATCACGCTCACGCAATCACGATCACACAATCACGACCACACAATCACGATCACACAATCACGTTCACACAATTACAAACACACAGTCGCGATCACACTATCACGATCACACAATCACAGTCACACAATCACAATCACACAATCACAATCACAATCACGATCACACAGTCACGAACACACAATCACGATCACACAATCACCATCACACAATAACAATCACACAATCAAGGTCACACAATGACGATCACACAATCACCATCACACAACCACGACCACACAATCACGATCACACAATCACGCTCACGCAATCACGATCACACAATCACCATCCCACAATCACCATCACACAATCACCATCACACAATCACGATCACACAATCACGATCACACAATCACGATCACACAATCACAATCACGCAATCACAATCGCACAATCGCAGTCGCACAATCACAATCATACAATCACAATCACACAATCACAATCTCACAATCACAATCACACAATCACAATCACACAATCACAATCACACAATCACAATCACACAATCACAATCACACAATCACAATCCCACAATCACAATCCCACAATCACAATCCCACAATCACACAATCACACAGTCACAATCCCACAATCACGATCACACAATCACGATCACACAATCACAATCACACAATCACAATCACACAATCACAATCACACAATCACACTGTCAGAATCCCACAATCACGATCACATAATCACGATCACACAGTCACGATCACACGATCACGATCACACAATAACAATCACACAATCACAATCACACAATCACGAGCACACAATCACGATCACACAATCACCATCACACAATCGCGATCACACAGTCACGATCACACAATCACAATCACACAATCACGATCACACAATCACGATCACACAATCACAATCACACAATCACAAACACACAGTCGCGAGCACACGATCACGATCACACGATCACGATCACACAATCACAATCACACAATCAAGGTCACACAATGACGATCACACCATCACCATCACACAATCACGACCACACAATCACGATCACACAATCACGTTCACACAATCACCCACACACAGTCGCGATCACTCGATCACGATCACACGATCACGATCACACAATCACAATCACACAATCAAGGTCACACAATGACGATCACACCATCACCATCACACAATCACGACCACACAATCACGATCACACAATCACGATCACACAATCACAATCACACAATCAAGGTCACACAATGACGATCACACCATGACCATCACACAATCACGACCACACAATCACGATCACACAATCACAATCACACAATCACAATATCACAATCGCAATCACACAATCACAATCACACAATCACACAATCACACAATCACGATCACACAATCACGATCACACTATCACGATCACACAATCACGATCACACAATCACCATCACACAATCACCATCACACAATCACAATCACACAATCAAGGTCACACAATGACGATCACACAATCACCATCACACAATCACGACCACTCAATCACGATCACACAATCACGATCACACAATCACGATCACACAATCACGTTCACACAATCACAAACACAGAGTCGCGATCACACGATCACGATCACACAACCACGATCACACAGTCACGATCACACAATCACGATCACACAGTCACGATCACACAATCAGAGTCACACAATCACAATCACACAACCACAATCACACAATCACACAGTCACAATCCCACAATCACGATCACACAATCACGACCACACAGTCACGATCACACAATCACAATCATACAATCACAATCACACAATCACATTAACACAATCAGACAATCACACAGTCACACAATCACAATCACACAATCACGATCACACAATCACGATCACACAATCACGATCACACAATCACGATCACACAATCACGATCACACAATCACGATCACACAATCACAATCACACAATCACAATCACACAATCAAAATCACACAATCACAATCACACCATCAAGGTCACACAATGACGATCACACAATCACCATCACACAATCACGATCACACAATCACAATCACACAATCACGATCACACAATCACGATCACTCAATCACAATCACACTATCACAAACACACAGTCGCGATCACACGATCACGATCACACGACCACGATCACACGATCACGATCACACAATCACAATCACACAATCAAGGCCACACAATGACGATCACACAATCACCATCACACAATCTCGACCACACAATCACGATCACACAATCACGATCACACAATCACGTTCACACAATCACAAACACACAGTCGCGATCACTCGATCACGATCACACAATCACGATCACACAGTCACGATCACACAATCACAAACGCACAATCACGATCACACAATCACGATCACACAATCACGATCACACACTCACGATCACACAATCACCATCACACAATCACGATCACACAGTCACGATCACACAATCACGATCACACAATCACCATCACACAATCACAATCACACAATCAAGATCACACAATGACGATCACACAATCACCATCACACAACCACGACCACACAATCACGATCACACAATCACGCTCACGCAATCACGATCACACAACCACGACCACACAATCACGATCACACAATCACGCTCACGCAATCACGATCACACAATCACGACCACACAATCACGATCACACAATCACGTTCACACAATTACAAACACACAGTCGCGATCACACTATCACGATCACACAATCACAGTCACACAATCACAATCACACAATCACAATCACAATCACGATCACACA
Source organism: Megachile rotundata (assembly GCF_050947335.1). Lineage (NCBI taxonomy): Eukaryota > Metazoa > Arthropoda > Insecta > Hymenoptera > Megachilidae > Megachile > Megachile rotundata. Next base: position 4,106,564 of record NC_134993.1, read on the forward strand.
GTCACGAACACACAATCACGATCACACAATCACCATCACACAATCACAATCACACAATCAAGGTCACACAATGACGATCACACAATCACCATCACACAACCACGACCACACAATCACGATCACACAATCACGCTCACGCAATCACGATCACACAATCACCATCCCACAATCACCATCACACAATCACCATCACACAATCACGATCACACAATCACGATCACACAACCACGATCACACAATCACAATCACGCAATCACAATCGCACAATCGCAATCGCACAATCACAATCATACAATCACAATCACACAATCACAATCTCACAATCACAATCACACAATCACAATCACACAATCACAATCACACAATCACAATCACACAATCACAATCACACAATCACAATCACACAATCACAATCACACAATCACACTGTCAGAATCCCACAATCACGATCACATAATCACGATCACACAGTCACGATCACACGATCACGATCACACAATAACAATCACACAATCACAATCACACAATCACGAGCACACAATCACGATCACACAATCACCATCACACAATCGCGATCACACAATCACGATCACACAATCACAATCACACAATCACGATCACACAATCACGATCACACAATCACAATCACACAATCACAAACACACAGTCGCGATCACACGATCACGATCACACGATCACGATCACACAATCACAAACACACAATCAAGGTCACACAATGACGATCACACCATCACCATCACACAATCACGACCACACAATCACGATCACACAATCACGATCACACAATCACGTTCACACAATCACACACACACAGTCGCGATCACTCGATCACGATCACACGATCACGATCACACAATCACAATCACACAATCAAGGTCACACAATGACGATCACACCATCACCATCACACAATCACGACCACACAATCACGATCACACAATCACGATCACACAATCACACACACACAGTCGCGATCACTCGATCACGATCACACGATCACGATCACACAATCACAATCACACAATCAAGGTCACACAATGACGATCACACCATGACCATCACACAATCACGACCACACAATCACGATCACACAATCACAATCACACAATCACAATATCACAATCGCAATCACACAATCACAATCACACAATCACACAATCACACAATCACGATCACACAATCACGATCACACTATCACGATCACACAATCACGATCACACAATCACCATCACACAATCACCATCACACAATCACAATCACACAATCAAGGTCACACAATGACGATCACACAATCACCATCACACAATCACGACCACTCAATCACGATCACACAATCACGATCACACAATCACGATCACACAATCACGTTCACACAATCACAAACACAGAGTCGCGATCACACGATCACGATCACACAACCACGATCACACAGTCACGATCACACAATCACGATCACACAGTCACGATCTCACAATCAGAGTCACACAATCACAATCACACAACCACAATCACACAATCACACAGTCACAATCCCACAATCACGACCACACAGTCACGATCACACAATCACAATCATACAATCACAATCACACAATCACATTAACACAATCAGACAATCACACAGTCACACAATCACGATCACACAATCACGATCACGCAATCACGATCACACAATCACGATCACACAATCACGATCACACAATCACGATCACACAATCACGATCACACAATCACAATCACACAATCACAATCACACAATCAAAATCACACAATCACAATCACACAATCACCATCACACAATCACGATCACACAATCACGATCACACAATCACGATCACACAATCACAAACACACAGTCGCGATCACACGATCACGATCACACAATCACGATCACACAGTCACTATCACACAATCACAATCACACAATCACAATATCACAATCGCAATCACACAATCACAATAACACAATCAGACAATCACACAATCACACAATCACACAATCACGATCACACAATCATGATCACACAATCACGATCACACAATCACGATCACACAATCACGATCACACAATCAAGATCACACAATCACCATCACACAATCACAATCACACAATCAAGGTCACACAATGACGATCACACAATCACAATCACAATCACGATCACACAGTCATGATCACACCATCACGATCACACGATCACGATCACACAATCACAATCACACAATCGCTATCACACTATCACGATCACACAATCACCATCCCACAATCACCATCACAAAATCACGATCACACAATCACGATCACACAATCACGATCACACAATCACAATCACGCAATCACAATCGCACAATCGCAATCACACAATCACAATCATACAATCACAATCACACAATCACAATCTCACAATCACAATCACACAATCACAATCACACAATCACAATCACACAATCACAATCACACAATCACAATCACACAATCACAATCACACAATCACAATCCCACAATCACAATCCCACAATCACAATCCCACAATCACAATCCCACAATCACAATCCCACAATCACAATCCCACAATCACACAATCACACAGTCACAATCCCACAATCACGATCACACAATCACGATCACACAATCACAATCACACAATCACAATCACACAATCACAATCACACAATCACAATCACACAATCACAATCACACAATCACACTGTCACAATCCCACAATCACGATCACATAATCACGATCACACAGTCACGATCACACCATCACGATCACACAATCACAATCACACAATCAAAATCACACAATCACAATCACACAATCAAGGTCACACAATGACGATCACACAATCACCATCACGCAATCACGATCACACAATCACAATCGCACAATCACAATCACACAATCACGATCACACAATCACGATCACTCAATCACAATCACACAATCACAAACACACAGTTGCGATCACACGATCACGATCACACGATCACCATCACACAATCACAATTACACAATCAACGCCACACAATGACGATCACACAATCACCATCACACAATCTCGACCACACAATCGCGATCATACAATCACGGTCACACAATCACGTTCACACAATCACAAACACACAGTCCCGACCACTCGATCACGATCACACAATCACGATCACACAGTCACGATCTCACAATCACAATCACACAATCACAATATCACAATCGCAATCACACAATCACAATAACACAATCGGACAATCACACAATCACACAATCACGATCACACAATCATGATCACACAATCACGATCACACAATCACGATCACACAATCACGATCACACAATCACGATCACACAATCACGATCACACAATCACCATCACACAATCACCATCACACAATCACAATCACACAATCAAGGTCACACAATGACGATCACACAATCACCATCACACAATCACGCTCACGCAATCACGATCACACAATCACGACCACACAATCACGATCACACAATCACGTTCACACAATTACAAACACACAGTCGCGATCACACTATCACGATCACACAATCACAGTCACACAATCACAATCACACAATCACAATCACAATCACGATCACACAGTCACGAACACACAATCACGATCACACAATCACCATCACACAATCACAATCACACAATCATGGTCACACAATGACGATCACACAATCACCATCACACAACCACGACCACAAAATCACGATCACACAATCACGCTCACGCAATCACGATCACACAATCACGACCACACAATCACGATCACACAATCACGATCACACAATCACGATCACACAATCACGATCACACAATCACCATCACACAATCACCATCACACAATCACAATCACAATCACGATCACACAGTCACGAACACACAATCACGATCACACAATCACGATCACACAATCACAATCACACAATCAAGGTCACACAATGACGATCACACCATCACCATCACACAATCACGACCACACAATCACGATCACACAACCACGATCACACAATCACGTTCACATAATCACAAACACACAGTCGCGATCACTCGATCACGATCACACGATCACGATCACACAATCACAATCATACAATCACGATCACACAATCACATTAATACCGTCAAGGTCACACAATGACGATCACACAATCACCATCACACAATCACGATCACACAATCACAATCACACAATCACGATCACGCAATCACGATCACTCAATCACAATCACACAATCACAAACACACAGTCGCGATCACACGATCACGATCACACGACCACGATCACACGATCACGATCACACAATCACAATCACACAATCAAGGCCACACAATGACGATCACACAATCACCATCACACAATCTCGACCACACAATCACGATCACACAATCACGATCACACAGTCACGATCACACAATCACAATCGCACAATCACGATCACACAATCACGATCACACAATCACGATCACACACTCACGATCACACAATCACCATCACACAGTCACGATCACACAATCACGATCACACAATCACGATCACACAATCACCATCACACAATCACAATCACACAATCAAGATCACACAATGACGATCACACGATCACCATCACACAACCACGACCACACAATCACGATCACACAATCACGCTCACGCAATCACGATCACACAACCACGACCACACAATCACGATCACACAATCACGCTCACGCAATCACGATCACACAATCACGACCACACAATCACGATCACACAATCACGTTCACACAATTACAAACACATAGTCGCGATCACACTATCACGATCACACAATCACAGTCACACAATCACAATCACACAATCACAATCACAATCACGATCACACAGTCACGAACACACAATCACGATCACACAATCACCATCACACAATCACAATCACACAATCAAGGTCACACAATGACGATCACACAATCACCATCACACAACCAGGACCACACAATCACGATCACACAATCACGCTCACGCAATCACGATCACACAATCACCATCCCACAATCACCATCACACAATCACCATCACACAATCACGATCACACAATCACGATCACACAATCACGATCACACAATCACAATCACGCAATCACAAACGCACAATCGCAATCGCACAATCACAATCATACAATCACAATCACACAATCACAATCTCACAATCACAATCACACAATCACAATCACACAATCACAATCACACAATCACAATCACACAATCACAATCACACAATCACAATCACACAATCACAATCCCACAATCACAATACCACAATCACACAATCACACAGTCACAATCCCACAATCACGATCACACAATCACGATCACACAATCACAATCACACAAACACAATCACACAATCACAATCACACAATCACACTGTCAGAATCCCACAATCACGATCACATAATCACGATCACACAGTCACGATCACACGATCACGATCACACAATAACAATCACACAATCACAATCACACAATCACGAGCACACATTCGCGATCACACAATCACCATCACACAATCGCGATCACACAATCACGATCACACAATCACAATCACACAATCACGATCACACAATCACGATCACAAAATCACAATCACACAATCACAAACACACAGTCGCGATCACACGATCACGATCACACGATCACGATCACACAATCACAATCACATAATCAAGGTCACACAATGACGATCACACCATCACCATCACACAATCACGACCACACAATCACGATCACACAATCACGATCACACAATCACGTTCACACAATCACACACACACAGTCGCGATCACTCGATCACGATCACACGATCACGATCACACAATCACAATCACACAATCAAGGTCACACAATGACGATCACACCATGACCATCACACAATCACGACCACACAATCACGATCACACAATCACAATCACACAATCACAATATCACAATCGCAATCACACAATCACAATCACACAATCACGATCACACAATCACGATCACACAATCACGATCACACAATCACGATCACACAATCACCATCACACAATCACCATCACACAATCACAATCACACAATCAAGGTCACACAATGACGATCACACAATCACCATCACACAATCACGACCACTCAATCACGATCACACAATCACGATCACACAATCACGATCACACAATCACGTTCACACAATCACAAACACAGAGTCGCGATCACACGATCACGATCACACAACCACGATCACACAGTCACGATCACACAATCACGATCACACAGTCACGATCACACAATCAGAGTCACACAATCACAATCACACAACCACAATCACACAATCACACAGTCACAATCCCACAATCACGACCACACAGTCACGATCACACAATCACAATCATACAATCACAATCACACAATCACATTAACACAATCAGACAATCACACAGTCACACAATCACGATCACACAATCACGATCACGCAATCACGATCACACAATCACGATCACACAATCACGATCACACAATCACGATCACACAATCACGATCACACAATCACAATCACACAATCACAATCACACAATCAAAATCACACAATCACAATCACACAATCACCATCACACAATCACGATCACACGATCACGATCACACAATCACGATCACACAATCACGATCACACAATCACGATCACACAATCACAAACACACAGTCGCGATCACACGATCACGATCACACAATCACGATCACACAATCACGATCACACAATCACGATCACACAATCACAATCACACAATCACAATCACACAATCACAATCACACAATCACAATCACAATCACGATCACACAGTCACGAACACACAATCACGATCACACAATCACCATCACACAATCACAATCACACAATCATGGTCACACAATGACGATCACACAATCACCATCACACAACCACGACCACAAAATCACGATCACACAATCACGCTCACGCAATCACGATCACACAATCACGACCACACAATCACGATCACACAATCACGATCACACAATCACGATCACACAATCACGATCACACAATCACCATCACACAATCACCATCACACAATCACAATCACAATCACGATCACACAGTCACGAACACACAATCACGATCACACAATCACGATCACACAATCACAATCACACAATCAAGGTCACACAATGACGATCACACCATCACCATCACACAATCACGACCACACAATCACGATCACACAACCACGATCACACAATCACGTTCACATAATCACAAACACACAGTCGCGATCACTCGATCACGATCACACGATCACGATCACACAATCACAATCATACAATCACGATCACACAATCACATTAATACCGTCAAGGTCACACAATGACGATCACACAATCACCATCACACAATCACGATCACACAATCACAATCACACAATCACGATCACGCAATCACGATCACTCAATCACAATCACACAATCACAAACACACAGTCGCGATCACACGATCACGATCACACGACCACGATCACACGATCACGATCACACAATCACAATCACACAATCAAGGCCACACAATGACGATCACACAATCACCATCACACAATCTCGACCACACAATCACGATCACACAATCACGATCACACAGTCACGATCACACAATCACAATCGCACAATCACGATCACACAATCACGATCACACAATCACGATCACACACTCACGATCACACAATCACCATCACACAGTCACGATCACACAATCACGATCACACAATCACGATCACACAATCACCATCACACAATCACAATCACACAATCAAGATCACACAATGACGATCACACGATCACCATCACACAACCACGACCACACAATCACGATCACACAATCACGCTCACGCAATCACGATCACACAACCACGACCACACAATCACGATCACACAATCACGCTCACGCAATCACGATCACACAATCACGACCACACAATCACGATCACACAATCACGTTCACACAATTACAAACACATAGTCGCGATCACACTATCACGATCACACAATCACAGTCACACAATCACAATCACACAATCACAATCACAATCACGATCACACAGTCACGAACACACAATCACGATCACACAATCACCATCACACAATCACAATCACACAATCAAGGTCACACAATGACGATCACACAATCACCATCACACAACCAGGACCACACAATCACGATCACACAATCACGCTCACGCAATCACGATCACACAATCACCATCCCACAATCACCATCACACAATCACCATCACACAATCACGATCACACAATCACGATCACACAATCACGATCACACAATCACAATCACGCAATCACAAACGCACAATCGCAATCGCACAATCACAATCATACAATCACAATCACACAATCACAATCTCACAATCACAATCACACAATCACAATCACACAATCACAATCACACAATCACAATCACACAATCACAATCACACAATCACAATCACACAATCACAATCCCACAATCACAATACCACAATCACACAATCACACAGTCACAATCCCACAATCACGATCACACAATCACGATCACACAATCACAATCACACAAACACAATCACACAATCACAATCACACAATCACACTGTCAGAATCCCACAATCACGATCACATAATCACGATCACACAGTCACGATCACACGATCACGATCACACAATAACAATCACACAATCACAATCACACAATCACGAGCACACATTCGCGATCACACAATCACCATCACACAATCGCGATCACACAATCACGATCACACAATCACAATCACACAATCACGATCACACAATCACGATCACAAAATCACAATCACACAATCACAAACACACAGTCGCGATCACACGATCACGATCACACGATCACGATCACACAATCACAATCACACAATCAAGGTCACACAATGACGATCACACCATCACCATCACACAATCACGACCACACAATCACGATCACACAATCACGATCACACAATCACGTTCACACAATCACACACACACAGTCGCGATCACTCGATCACGATCACACGATCACGATCACACAATCACAATCACACAATCAAGGTCACACAATGACGATCACACCATGACCATCACACAATCACGACCACACAATCACGATCACACAATCACAATCACACAATCACAATATCACAATCGCAATCACACAATCACAATCACACAATCACGATCACACAATCACGATCACACAATCACGATCACACAATCACGATCACACAATCACCATCACACAATCACCATCACACAATCACAATCACACAATCAAGGTCACACAATGACGATCACACAATCACCATCACACAATCACGACCACTCAATCACGATCACACAATCACGATCACACAATCACGATCACACAATCACGTTCACACAATCACAAACACAGAGTCGCGATCACACGATCACGATCACACAACCACGATCACACAGTCACGATCACACAATCACGATCACACAGTCACGATCACACAATCAGAGTCACACAATCACAATCACACAACCACAATCACACAATCACACAGTCACAATCCCACAATCACGACCACACAGTCACGATCACACAATCACAATCATACAATCACAATCACACAATCACATTAACACAATCAGACAATCACACAGTCACACAATCACGATCACACAATCACGATCACGCAATCACGATCACACAATCACGATCACACAATCACGATCACACAATCACGATCACACAATCACGATCACACAATCACAATCACACAATCACAATCACACAATCAAAATCACACAATCACAATCACACAATCACCATCACACAATCACGATCACACGATCACGATCACACAATCACGATCACACAATCACGATCACACAATCACGATCACACAATCACAAACACACAGTCGCGATCACACGATCACGATCACACAATCACGATCACACAGTCACTATCACACAATCACAATCACACAATCACAATATCACAATCGCAATCACACAATCACAATAACACAATCAGACAATCACACAATCACACAATCACACAATCACGATCACACAATCATGATCACACAATCACGATCACACAATCACGATCACACAATCACGATCACACAATCAAGATCACACAATCACCATCACACAATCACAATCACACAATCAAGGTCACACAATGACGATCACACAATCACCATCACACAATCACGGTCACACAATCACGATCACACAATCACGATCACACAATCACAAACACACAGTCGCGATCACACGATCACGATCACACAATCACGATCACACAGTCACGATCACACAATCACAATCACACAATCACGATCACACAATCACGATCACACAATCACGATCACACAAACACGATCACACGATCACAATCACACAATCACAAACACACAGTCGCGATCACACGATCACGATCACACGATCACGATCACACGATCGCGATCACACGATCACGATCACACGATCACGATCACACAATCACAATCACACAATCAAGGTCACACAATGACGATCACACCATCACCATCACACAATCACGAGCACACAATCACGATCACACAATCACAATCACACAATCAAGGTCACACAATGACGATCACACAATCACCATCACACAATCTCGACCACACAATCACGATCACACAATCACGATCACACAATCACGTTCACACAATCACAAACACACAGTCGCGATCACTCGATCACGATCACACAATCACGATCACACAATCACGATCACTCAATCACAATCACACAATCACAAACACACAGTCGCGATCACACGATCACGATCACACGATCACGATCACACAATCACAATCACAATCACACAATCGTTATCACACAATCACCAGCACACAATCACGATCACACAATCACAATCACACAATCACAATCACACAATCAAGGTCACACAATGACGATCACACCATCACCATCACACAATCACGACCACACAATCACGATCACACAATCACGATCACACAATCACGTTCACACAATCACAAACACACAGTCGCGATCACTCGATCACGATCACACAATCACGATCACACAGTCACGATCACACAATCACCATCACACAATCACGATCACACAATCACCATCACACAATCACGATCACACAATCACGATCACACAATCACGATCACACAATCACGATCACACAATCACAGTCACACAATCACAATCACACAATCACAATCACAATCACGATCACACAGTCACGATCACACCATCACGATCACACGATCACCATCTCACAATCACGATCACACAATCACAATCACACAATCACGATCACACAATCACGATCACACAATCACGATCACACAAACACGATCACACGATCACAATCACACAATCACAAACACACAGTCGCGATCACACGATCACGATCACACGATCACGATCACACAATCACAATCACACAATCACAATGTCACAATCGCAATCACACAATCACAATAACACAATCAAGCAATCACACAATCACACAATCACACAATCACGATCACACAATCATGATCACACAATCACGATCACACAATCACGATCACACAATCACGATCACACAATCACGATTACACAATCACCATCACACAATCACAATCACACAATCAAGGTCACACAATGACGATCACACAATCACCATCACACAATCACGATCACACAATCACGATCACACAATCACGATCACACAATCACCATCACACAATCACAATCACACAATCAAGGTCACACAATGACGATCACACAATCACCATCACACAACCACGACCACACAATCACGATCACACAATCACGCTCACGCAATCACGATCACACAATCACGACCACACAATCACGATCACACAATCACGTTCACACAATTACAAACACACAGTCGCGATCACACTATCACGATCACACAATCACAGTCACACAATCACAATCACACAATCACAATCACAATCACGATCACACAGTCACGAACACACAATCACGATCACACAATCACCATCACACAATCACGATCACACAATCACAATCACACAATCACGATCACGCAATCACGATCACTCAATCACAATCACACAATCACAAACACACAGTCGCGATCACACGATCACGATCACACGACCACGATCACACGATCACGATCACACAATCACAATCACACAATCAAGGCCACACAATGACGATCACACAATCACCATCACACAATCTCGACCACACAATCACGATCACACAATCACGATCACACAGTCACGTTCACACAATCACAAACACACAGTCGCGATCACTCGATCACGATCACACAATCACGATCACACAGTCACGATCACACAATCACAATCGCAAAATCACATTAATACCGTCAAGGTCACACAATGACGATCACACAATCACCATCACACAATCACGATCACACAATCACAATCACACAATCACGATCACGCAATCACGATCACTCAATCACAATCACACAATCACAAACACACAGTCGCGATCACACGATCACGATCACACGACCACGATCACACGATCACGATCACACAATCACAATCACACAATCAAGGCCACACAATGACGATCACACAATCACCATCACACAATCTCGACCACACAATCACGATCACACAATCACGATCACACAGTCACGATCACACAATCACAAACACACAGTCGCGATCACTCGATCACGATCACACAATCACGATCACACAGTCACGATCACACAATCACAATCGCACAATCACGATCACACAATCACGATCACACAATCACGATCACACACTCACGATCACACAATCACCATCACACAGTCACGATCACACAATCACGATCACACAATCACGATCACACAATCACCATCACACAATCACAATCACACAATCAAGATCACACAATGACGATCACACGATCACCATCACACAACCACGACCACACAATCACGATCACACAATCACGATCACGCAATCACGATCACACAACCACGACCACACAATCACGATCACACAATCACGCTCACGCAATCACGATCACACAATCACGACCACACAATCACGATCACACAATCACGTTCACACAATTACAAACACATAGTCGCGATCACACTATCACGATCACACAATCACAGTCACACAATCACAATCACACAATCACAATCACAATCACGATCACACAGTCACGAACACACAATCACGATCACACAATCACCATCACACAATCACAATCACACAATCAAGGTCACACAATGACGATCACACAATCACCATCACACAACCAGGACCACACAATCACGATCACACAATCACGCTCACGCAATCACGATCACACAATCACCATCCCACAATCACCATCACACAATCACCATCACACAATCACGATCACACAATCACGATCACACAATCACGATCACACAATCACAATCACGCAATCACAATCGCACAATCGCAATCGCACAATCACAATCATACAATCACAATCACACAATCACAATCTCACAATCACAATCACACAATCACAATCACACAATCACAATCACACAATCACAATCACACAATCACAATCACACAATCACAATCCCACAATCACAATCCCACAATCACACAATCACACAGTCACAATCCCACAATCACGATCACACAATCACGATCACACAATCACAATCACACAAACACAATCACACAATCACAATCACACAATCACACTGTCAGAATCCCACAATCACGATCACATAATCACGATCACACAGTCACGATCACACGATCACGATCACACAATAACAATCACACAATCACAATCACACAATCACGAGCACACAATCGCGATCACACAATCACCATCACACAATCGCGATCACACAATCACGATCACACAATCACAATCACACAATCGCGATCACACAATCACGATCACAAAATCACAATCACACAATCACAAACACACAGTCGCGATCACACGATCACGATCACACGATCACGATCACACAATCACAATCACACAATCAAGGTCACACAATGACGATCACACCATCACCATCACACAATCACGACCACACAATCACGATCACACAATCACGATCACACAATCACGTTCACACAATCACACACACACAGTCGCGATCACTCGATCACGATCACACGATCACGATCACACAATCACAATCACACAATCACAATCACACAATCACAATGTCACAATCGCAATCACACAATCACAATAACACAATCAGGCAATCACACAATCACACAATCACACAATCACACAATCACACAATCACGATCACACAATCATGATCACACAATCACGATCACACAATCACGATCACACAATCACGATCACACAATCACGATTACACAATCACCATCACACAATCACAATCACACAATCAAGGTCACACAATGACGATCACACAATCACCATCACACAATCACGATCACACAATCACGATCACAAAATCACGATCACACAATCACCATCACACAATCACAATCACACAATCAAGGTCACACAATGACGATCACACAATCACCATCACACAACCACGACCACACAATCACGATCACACAATCACGCTCACGCAATCACGATCACACAATCACGACCACACATTCACGATCACACAATCACTTTCACACAATTACAAACACACAGTCGCGATCACACTATCACGATCACACAATCACAGTCACACAATCACAATCACACAATCACAATCACAATCACGATCACACGGTCACGAACACACAATCACGATCACACAATCACCATCACACAATCACAATCACACAATCAAGGTCACACAATGACGATCACACAATCACCATCACACAACCACGACCACACAATCACGATCACACAATCACGCTCACGCAATCACGATCACACAATTACGACCACACAATCACGATCACACAATCACGATCACACAATCACAATCACACAATCACAAACACACAGTCGCGATCACACGATCACGATCACACGATCACGATCACACAATCACAATCACACAATCAAGGTCACACAATGACGATCACACCATCACCATCACACAATCACGACCACACAATCACGATCACACAATCACGATCACACAATCACGTTCACACAATCACAAACACACAGTCGCGATCACTCGATCACGATCACACGATCACGATCACACAATCACAATCACACAATCAAGGTCACACAATGACGATCACACAATCACAATCACAATCCCACAATCACAATCCCACAATCACACAATCACACAGTCACAATCCCACAATCACGATCACACAATCACGATCACACAATCACAATCACACAATCACAATCACACAATCACAATCACACAATCACAATCACACAATCACAATCACACAATCAAGGTCACACAATGACGATCACACCATCACCATCACACAATCACGACCACACAATCACGATCACACAATCACGATCACACAATCACGTTCACACAATCACAAACACACAGTCGCGATCACTCGACCACGATCACACAATCACGATCACACAGTCACGATCACACAATCACAATCACACAATCACAATGTCACAATCGCAATCACACAATCACAATAACACAATCAGGCAATCACACAATCACACAATCACACAATCACGATCACACAATCATGATCACACAATCACGATCACACAATCACGATCACACAATCACGATCACACAATCACGATTACACAATCACCATCACACAATCACAATCACACAATCAAGGTCACACAATGACGATCACACAATCACCATCACACAATCACGATCACACAATCACGATCACAAAATCACGATCACACAATCACCATCACACAATCACAATCACACAATCAAGGTCACACAATGACGATCACACAATCACCATCACACAATCACGACCACACAATCACGATCACACAATCACGCTCACGCAATCACGATCACACAATCACGACCACACAATCACGATCACACAATCACGTTCACACAATTACAAACACACAGTCGCGATCACACTATCACGATCACACAATCACAGTCACACAATCACAATCACACAATCACAATCACAATCACGATCACACGGTCACGAACACACAATCACGATCACACAATCACCATCACACAATCACAATCACACAATCAAGGTCACACAATGACGATCACACAATCACCATCACACAACCACGACCACACAATCACGATCACACAATCACGCTCACGCAATCACGATCACACAATTACGACCACACAATCACGATCACACAATCACGATCACACAATCACAATCACACAATCACAAACACACAGTCGCGATCACACGATCACGATCACACGATCACGATCACACAATCACAATCACACAATCAAGGTCACACAATGACGATCACACCATCACCATCACACAATCACGACCACACAATCACGATCACACAATCACGATCACACAATCACGTTCACACAATCACAAACACACAGTCGCGATCACTCGATCACGATCACACGATCACGATCACACAATCACAATCACACAATCAAGGTCACACAATGTCGATCACACCATGACCATCACACAATCACGACCACACAATCACGATCACACAATCACAATCACACAATTACAATATCACAATCGCAATCACACAATCACAATCACACAATCACGATCACACAATCACGATCACACAATCACGATCACACAATCACCATCACACAATCACCATCACACAATCACAATCACACAATCAAGGTCACACAATGACGATCACACAATCACCATCACACAATCACGACCACTCAATCACGATCACACAATCACGATCACACAATCACGATCACACAATCACGTTCACACAATCACAAACACAGAGTCGCGATCACACGATCACGATCACACAACCACGATCACACAGTCACGATCACACAATCACGATCACACAGTCACGATCACACAATCAGAGTCACACAATCACAATCACACAACCACAATCACACAATCACACAGTCACAATCCCACAATCACGACCACACAGTCACGATCACACAATCACAATCATACAATCACAATCACACAATCACATTAACACAATCAGACAATCACACAGTCACACAATCACGATCACACAATCACGATCACGCAATCACGATCACACAATCACGATCACACAATCACGATCACACAATCACGATCACACAATCACGATCACACAATCACAATCACACAATCACAATCACACAATCAAAATCACACAATCACAATCACACAATCACCATCACACAATCACGATCACACGATCACGATCACACAATCACGATCACACAATCACGATCACACAATCACGATCACACAATCACAAACACACAGTCGCGATCACACGATCACGATCACACAATCACGATCACACAGTCACTATCACACAATCACAATCACACAATCACAATATCACAATCGCAATCACACAATCACAATAACACAATCAGACAATCACACAATCACACAATCACACAATCACACAATCACGATTACACAATCATGATCACACAATCACGATCACACAATCACGATCACACAATCACGATCACACAATCAAGATCACACAATCACCATCACACAATCACAATCACACAATCAAGGTCACACAATGACGATCACACAATCACCATCACACAATCACGGTCACACAATCACGATCACACAATCACGATCACACAATCACAAACACACAGTCGCGATCACACGATCACGATCACACAATCACGATCACACAGTCACGATCACACAATCACAATCACACAATCACGATCACACAATCACGATCACACAATCACGATCACACAAACACGATCACACGATCACAATCACACAATCACAAACACACAGTCGCGATCACACGATCACGATCACACGATCACGATCACACGATCGCGATCACACGATCACGATCACACGATCACGATCACACAATCACAATCACACAATCAAGGTCACACAATGACGATCACACCATCACCATCACACAATCACGAGCACACAATCACGATCACACAATCACAATCACACAATCAAGGTCACACAATGACGATCACACAATCACCATCACACAATCTCGACCACACAATCACGATCACACAATCACGATCACACAATCACGTTCACACAATCACAAACACACAGTCGCGATCACTCGATCACGATCACACAATCACGATCACACAATCACGATCACTCAATCACAATCACACAATCACAAACACACAGTCGCGATCACACGATCACGATCACACGATCACGATCACACAATCACAATCACACAATCGTTATCACACAATCACCAGCACACAATCACGATCACACAATCACAATCACACAATCACAATCACACAATCAAGGTCACACAATGACGATCACACCATCACCATCACACAATCACGACCACACAATCACGATCACACAATCACGATCACACAATCACGTTCACACAATCACAAACACACAGTCGCGATCACTCGATCACGATCACACAATCACGATCACACAGTCACGATCACACAATCACCATCACACAATCACGATCACACAATCACCATCACACAATCACGATCACACAATCACGATCACACAATCACGATCACACAATCACGATCACACAATCACAGTCACACAATCACAATCACACAATCACAATCACAATCACGATCACACAGTCACGATCACACCATCACGATCACACGATCACCATCTCACAATCACGATCACACAATCACAATCACACAATCACGATCACACAATCACGATCACACAATCACGATCACACAAACACGATCACACGATCACAATCACACAATCACAAACACACAGTCGCGATCACACGATCACGATCACACGATCACGATCACACAATCACAATCACACAATCACAATGTCACAATCGCAATCACACAATCACAATAACACAATCAAGCAATCACACAATCACACAATCACACAATCACGATCACACAATCATGATCACACAATCACGATCACACAATCACGATCACACAATCACGATCACACAATCACGATTACACAATCACCATCACACAATCACAATCACACAATCAAGGTCACACAATGACGATCACACAATCACCATCACACAATCACGATCACACAATCACGATCACACAATCACGATCACACAATCACGATCACACAATCACCATCACACAATCACAATCACACAATCAAGGTCACACAATGACGATCACACAATCACCATCACACAACCACGACCACACAATCACGATCACACAATCACGCTCACGCAATCACGATCACACAATCACGACCACACAATCACGATCACACAATCACGTTCACACAATTACAAACACACAGTCGCGATCACACTATCACGATCACACAATCACAGTCACACAATCACAATCACACAATCACAATCACAATCACGATCACACAGTCACGAACACACAATCACGATCACACAATCACCATCACACAATCACGATCACACAATCACAATCACACAATCACGATCACGCAATCACGATCACTCAATCACAATCACACAATCACAAACACACAGTCGCGATCACACGATCACGATCACACGACCACGATCACACGATCACGATCACACAATCACAATCACACAATCAAGGCCACACAATGACGATCACACAATCACCATCACACAATCTCGACCACACAATCACGATCACACAATCACGATCACACAGTCACGTTCACACAATCACAAACACACAGTCGCGATCACTCGATCACGATCACACAATCACGATCACACAGTCACGATCACACAATCACAATCGCACAATCACATTAATACCGTCAAGGTCACACAATGACGATCACACAATCACCATCACACAATCACGATCACACAATCACAATCACACAATCACGATCACGCAATCACGATCACTCAATCACAATCACACAATCACAAACACACAGTCGCGATCACACGATCACGATCACACGACCACGATCACACGATCACGATCACACAATCACAATCACACAATCAAGGCCACACAATGACGATCACACAATCACCATCACACAATCTCGACCACACAATCACGATCACACAATCACGATCACACAGTCACGTTCACACAATCACAAACACACAGTCGCGATCACTCGATCACGATCACACAATCACGATCACACAGTCACGATCACACAATCACAATCGCACAATCACGATCACACAATCACGATCACACAATCACGATCACACACTCACGATCACACAATCACCATCACACAGTCACGATCACACAATCACGATCACACAATCACGATCACACAATCACCATCACACAATCACAATCACACAATCAAGATCACACAATGACGATCACACGATCACCATCACACAACCACGACCACACAATCACGATCACACAATCACGATCACGCAATCACGATCACACAACCACGACCACACAATCACGATCACACAATCACGCTCACGCAATCACGATCACACAATCACGACCACACAATCACGATCACACAATCACGTTCACACAATTACAAACACATAGTCGCGATCACACTATCACGATCACACAATCACAGTCACACAATCACAATCACACAATCACAATCACAATCACGATCACACAGTCACGAACACACAATCACGATCACACAATCACCATCACACAATCACAATCACACAATCAAGGTCACACAATGACGATCACACAATCACCACCACACAACCAGGACCACACAATCACGATCACACAATCACGCTCACGCAATCACGATCACACAATCACCATCCCACAATCACCATCACACAATCACCATCACACAATCACGATCACACAATCACGATCACACAATCACGATCACACAATCACAATCACGCAATCACAATCGCACAATCGCAATCGCACAATCACAATCATACAATCACAATCACACAATCACAATCTCACAATCACAATCACACAATCACAATCACACAATCACAATCACACAATCACAATCACACAATCACAATCACACAATCACAATCCCACAATCACAATCCCACAATCACACAATCACACAGTCACAATCCCACAATCACGATCACACAATCACGATCACACAACCACAATCACACAAACACAATCACACAATCACAATCACACAATCACACTGTCAGAATCCCACAATCACGATCACATAATCACGATCACACAGTCACGATCACACGATCACGATCACACAATAACAATCACACAATCACAATCACACAATCACGAGCACACAATCGCGATCACACAATCACCATCACACAATCGCGATCACACAATCACGATCACACAATCGCAATCACACAATCACGATCACACAATCACGATCACAAAATCACAATCACACAATCACAAACACACAGTCGCGATCACACGATCACGATCACACGATCACGATCACACAATCACAATCACACAATCAAGGTCACACAATGACGATCACACCATCACCATCACACAATCACGACCACACAATCACGATCACACAATCACGATCACACAATCACGTTCACACAATCACACACACACAGTCGCGATCACTCGATCACGATCACACGATCACGATCACACAATCACAATCACACAATCACAATCACACAATCACAATGTCACAATCGCAATCACACAATCACAATAACACAATCAGGCAATCACACAATCACACAATCACACAATCACACAATCACACAATCACGATCACACAATCATGATCACACAATCACGATCACACAATCACGATCACACAATCACGATCACACAATCACGATTACACAATCACCATCACACAATCACAATCACACAATCAAGGTCACACAATGACGATCACACAATCACCATCACACAATCACGATCACACAATCACGATCACAAAATCACGATCACACAATCACCATCACACAATCACAATCACACAATCAAGGTCACACAATGACGATCACACAATCACCATCACACAACCACGACCACACAATCACGATCACACAATCACGCTCACGCAATCATGATCACACAATCACGACCACACATTCACGATCACACAATCACTTTCACACAATTACAAACACACAGTCGCGATCACACTATCACGATCACACAATCACAGTCACACAATCACAATCACACAATCACAATCACAATCACGATCACACGGTCACGAACACACAATCACGATCACACAATCACCATCACACAATCACAATCACACAATCAAGGTCACACAATGACGATCACACAATCACCATCACACAACCACGACCACACAATCACGATCACACAATCACGCTCACGCAATCACGATCACACAATTACGACCACACAATCACGATCACACAATCACGATCACACAATCACAATCACACAATCACAAACACACAGTCGCGATCACACGATCACGATCACACGATCACGATCACACAATCACAATCACACAATCAAGGTCACACAATGACGATCACACCATCACCATCACACAATCACGACCACACAATCACGATCACACAATCACGATCACACAATCACGTTCACACAATCACAAACACACAGTCGCGATCACTCGATCACGATCACACGATCACGATCACACAATCACAATCACACAATCAAGGTCACACAATGACGATCACACAATCACAATCACAATCCCACAATCACAATCCCACAATCACACAATCACACAGTCACAATCCCACAATCACGATCACACAATCACGATCACACAATCACAATCACACAATCACAATCACACAATCACAATCACACAATCACAATCACACAATCACAATCACACAATCAAGGTCACACAATGACGATCACACCATCACCATCACACAATCACGACCACACAATCACGATCACACAATCACGATCACACAATCACGTTCACACAATCACAAACACACAGTCGCGATCACTCGACCACGATCACACAATCACGATCACACAGTCACGATCACACAATCACAATCACACAATCACAATGTCACAATCGCAATCGCACAATCACAATAACACAATCAGGCAATCACACAATCACACAATCACACAATCACGATCACACAATCATGATCACACAATCACGATCACACAATCACGATCACACAATCACGATCACACAATCACGATTACACAATCACCATCACACAATCACAATCACACAATCAAGGTCACACAATGACGATCACACAATCACCATCACACAATCACGATCACACAATCACGATCACAAAATCACGATCACACAATCACCATCACACAATCACAATCACACAATCAAGGTCACACAATGACGATCACACAATCACCATCACACAATCACGACCACACAATCGCGATCACACAATCACGCTCACGCAATCACGATCACACAATCACGACCACACAATCACGATCACACAATCACGTTCACACAATTACAAACACACAGTCGCGATCACACTATCACGATCACACAATCACAGTCACACAATCACAATCACACAATCACAATCACAATCACGATCACACGGTCACGAACACACAATCACGATCACACAATCACCATCACACAATCACAATCACACAATCAAGGTCACACAATGACGATCACACAATCACCATCACACAACCACGACCACACAATCACGATCACACAATCACGCTCACGCAATCACGATCACACAATTACGACCACACAATCACGATCACACAATCACGATCACACAATCACAATCACACAATCACAAACACACAGTCGCGATCACACGATCACGATCACACGATCACGATCACACAATCACAATCACACAATCAAGGTCACACAATGACGATCACACCATCACCATCACACAATCACGACCACACAATCACGATCACACAATCACGATCACACAATCACGTTCACACAATCACAAACACACAGTCGCGATCACTCGATCACGATCACACGATCACGATCACACAATCACAATCACACAATCAAGGTCACACAATGTCGATCACACAATCACAATCACAATCACGATCACACAGTCATGATCACACCATCACGATCACACGATCACGATCACACAATCACAATCACACAATCGCTATCACACTATCACGATCACACAATCACCATCCCACAATCACCATCACAAAATCACGATCACACAATCACGATCACACAATCACGATCACACAATCACAATCACGCAATCACAATCGCACAATCGCAATCACACAATCACAATCATACAATCACAATCACACAATCACAATCTCACAATCACAATCACACAATCACAATCACACAATCACAATCACACAATCACAATCACACAATCACAATCACACAATCACAATCACACAATCACAATCCCACAATCACAATCCCACAATCACAATCCCACAATCACAATCCCACAATCACAATCCCACAATCACAATCCCACAATCACAATCCCACAATCACACAATCACACAGTCACAATCCCACAATCACGATCACACAATCACGATCACACAATCACAATCACACAATCACAATCACACAATCACAATCACACAATCACAATCACACAATCACAATCACACAATCACACTGTCACAATCCCACAATCACGATCACATAATCACGATCACACAGTCACGATCACACCATCACGATCACACAATCACAAACACACAGTCGCGATCACACGATCACGATCACACGATCACGATCACACAATTACAATCACACAATCAAGGTCACACAATGACGATCACACAATCACAATCACAATCACGATCACACAGTCATGATCACACCATCACGATCACACGATCACGATCACACAATCACAATCACACAATCGTTATCACACAATCACGATCACACAATCACCATCCCACAATCACCATCACAAAATCACGATCACACAATCACAATCACAATCACGATCACACAGTCACGAACACACAATCACGATCACACAATCACGATCACACAATCACAATCACACAATCAAGGTCACACAATGACGATCACACCATCACCATCACACAATCACGACCACACAATCACGATCACACAACCACGATCACACAATCACGTTCACATAATCACAAACACACAGTCGCGATCACTCGATCACGATCACACGATCACGATCACACAATCACAATCATACAATCACGATCACACAATCACATTAATACCGTCAAGGTCACACAATGACGATCACACAATCACCATCACACAATCACGATCACACAATCACAATCACACAATCACGATCACGCAATCACGATCACTCAATCACAATCACACAATCACAAACACACAGTCGCGATCACACGATCACGATCACACGACCACGATCACACAATCAAGGCCACACAATGACGATCACACAATCACCATCACACAATCTCGACCACACAATCACTATCACACAATCACGATCACACAGTCACGATCACACAATCACAATCGCACAATCACGATCACACAATCACGATCACACAATCACGATCACACACTCACGATCACACAATCACCATCACACAGTCACGATCACACAATCACGATCACACAATCACGATCACACAATCACCATCACACAATCACAATCACACAATCAAGATCACACAATGACGATCACACGATCACCATCACACAACCACGACCACACAATCACGATCACACAATCACGCTCACGCAATCACGATCACACAACCACGACCACACAATCACGATCACACAATCACGCTCACGCAATCACGATCACACAATCACGACCACACAATCACGATCACACAATCACGTTCACACAATTACAAACACATAGTCGCGATCACACTATCACGATCACACAATCACAGTCACACAATCACAATCACACAATCACAATCACAATCACGATCACACAGTCACGAACACACAATCACGATCACACAATCACCATCACACAATCACAATCACACAATCAAGGTCACACAATGACGATCACACAATCACCATCACACAACCAGGACCACACAATCACGATCACACAATCACGCTCACGCAATCACGATCACACAATCACCATCCCACAATCACCATCACACAATCACCATCACACAATCACGATCACACAATCACGATCACACAATCACGATCACACAATCACGATCACACAATCACAATCACGCAATCACAAACGCACAATCGCAATCGCACAATCACAATCATACAATCACAATCACACAATCACAATCTCACAATCACAATCACACAATCACAATCACACAATCACAATCACACAATCACAATCACACAATCACAATCACACAATCACAATCACACAATCACAATCCCACAATCACAATACCACAATCACACAATCACACAGTCACAATCCCACAATCACGATCACACAATCACGATCACACAATCACAATCACACAAACACAATCACACAATCACAATCACACAATCACACTGTCAGAATCCCACAATCACGATCACATAATCACGATCACACAGTCACGATCACACGATCACGATCACACAATAACAATCACACAATCACAATCACACAATCACGAGCACACAATCGCGATCACACAATCACCATCACACAATCGCGATCACACAATCACGATCACACAATCACAATCACACAATCACGATCACACAATCACGATCACAAAATCACAATCACACAATCACAAACACACAGTCGCGATCACACGATCACGATCACACGATCACGATCACACAATCACAATCACACAATCAAGGTCACACAATGACGATCACACCATGACCATCACACAATCACGACCACACAATCACGATCACACAATCACAATCACACAATCACAATATCACAATCGCAATCACACAATCACAATCACACAATCACGATCACACAATCACGATCACACAATCACGATCACACAATCACCATCACACAATCACCATCACACAATCACAATCACACAATCAAGGTCACACAATGACGATCACACAATCACCATCACACAATCACGACCACTCAATCACGATCACACAATCACGATCACACAATCACGATCACACAATCACGTTCACACAATCACAAACACAGAGTCGCGATCACACGATCACGATCACACAACCACGATCACACAGTCACGATCACACAATCACGATCACACAGTCACGATCACACAATCAGAGTCACACAATCACAATCACACAACCACAATCACACAATCACACAGTCACAATCCCACAATCACGACCACACAGTCACGATCACACAATCACAATCATACAATCACAATCACACAATCACATTAACACAATCAGACAATCACACAGTCACACAATCACGATCACACAATCACGATCACGCAATCACGATCACACAATCACGATCACACAATCACGATCACACAATCACGATCACACAATCACGATCACACAATCACAATCACACAATCACAATCACACAATCAAAATCACACAATCACAATCACACAATCACCATCACACAATCACGATCACACGATCACGATCACACAATCACGATCACACAATCACGATCACACAATCACGATCACACAATCACAAACACACAGTCGCGATCACACGATCACGATCACACAATCACGATCACACAGTCACTATCACACAATCACAATCACACAATCACAATATCACAATCGCAATCACACAATCACAATAACACAATCAGACAATCACACAATCACACAATCACACAATCACGATCACACAATCATGATCACACAATCACGATCACACAATCACGATCACACAATCACGATCACACAATCAAGATCACACAATCACCATCACACAATCACAATCACACAATCAAGGTCACACAATGACGATCACACAATCACCATCACACAATCACGGTCACACAATCACGATCACACAATCACGATCACACAATCACAAACACACAGTCGCGATCACACGATCACGATCACACAATCACGATCACACAGTCACGATCACACAATCACAATCACACAATCACGATCACACAATCACGATCACACAATCACGATCACACAAACACGATCACACGATCACAATCACACAATCACAAACACACAGTCGCGATCACACGATCACGATCACACGATCACGATCACACGATCGCGATCACACGATCACGATCACACGATCACGATCACACAATCACAATCACACAATCAAGGTCACACAATGACGATCACACCATCACCATCACACAATCACGAGCACACAATCACGATCACACAATCACAATCACACAATCAAGGTCACACAATGACGATCACACAATCACCATCACACAATCTCGACCACACAATCACGATCACACAATCACGATCACACAATCACGATCACACAATCACGTTCACACAATCACAAACACACAGTCGCGATCACTCGATCACGATCACACAATCACGATCACACAATCACGATCACTCAATCACAATCACACAATCACAAACACACAGTCGCGATCACACGATCACGATCACACGATCACGATCACACAATCACAATCACACAATCGTTATCACACAATCACCAGCACACAATCACGATCACACAATCACAATCACACAATCACAATCACACAATCAAGGTCACACAATGACGATCACACCATCACCATCACACAATCACGACCACACAATCACGATCACACAATCACGATCACACAATCACGTTCACACAATCACAAACACACAGTCGCGATCACTCGATCACGATCACACAATCACGATCACACAGTCACGATCACACAATCACCATCACACAATCACGATCACACAATCACCATCACACAATCACGATCACACAATCACGATCACACAATCACGATCACACAATCACAGTCACACAATCACAATCACACAATCACAATCACAATCACAATCACGATCACACAGTCACGATCACACCATCACGATCACACGATCACCATCTCACAATCACGATCACACAATCACAATCACACAATCACGATCACACAATCACGATCACACAATCACGATCACACAAACACGATCACACGATCACAATCACACAATCACAAACACACAGTCGCGATCACACGATCACGATCACACGATCACGATCACACAATCACAATCACACAATCACAATGTCACAATCGCAATCACACAATCACAATAACACAATCAAGCAATCACACAATCACACAATCACACAATCACGATCACACAATCATGATCACACAATCACGATCACACAATCACGATCACACAATCACGATCACACAATCACGATTACACAATCACCATCACACAATCACAATCACACAATCAAGGTCACACAATGACGATCACACAATCACCATCACACAATCACGATCACACAATCACGATCACACAATCACGATCACACAATCACCATCACACAATCACAATCACACAATCAAGGTCACACAATGACGATCACACAATCACCATCACACAACCACGACCACACAATCACGATCACACAATCACGCTCACGCAATCACGATCACACAATCACGACCACACAATCACGATCACACAATCACGTTCACACAATTACAAACACACAGTCGCGATCACACTATCACGATCACACAATCACAGTCACACAATCACAATCACACAATCACAATCACAATCACGATCACACAGTCACGAACACACAATCACGATCACACAATCACCATCACACAATCACGATCACACAATCACAATCACACAATCACGATCACGCAATCACGATCACTCAATCACAATCACACAATCACAAACACACAGTCGCGATCACACGATCACGATCACACGACCACGATCACACGATCACGATCACACAATCACAATCACACAATCAAGGCCACACAATGACGATCACACAATCACCATCACACAATCTCGACCACACAATCACGATCACACAATCACGATCACACAGTCACGTTCACACAATCACAAACACACAGTCGCGATCACTCGATCACGATCACACAATCACGATCACACAGTCACGATCACACAATCACAATCGCACAATCACATTAATACCGTCAAGGTCACACAATGACGATCACACAATCACCATCACACAATCACGATCACACAATCACAATCACACAATCACGATCACGCAATCACGATCACTCAATCACAATCACACAATCACAAACACACAGTCGCGATCACACGATCACGATCACACGACCACGATCACACGATCACGATCACACAATCACAATCACACAATCAAGGCCACACAATGACGATCACACAATCACCATCACACAATCTCGACCACACAATCACGATCACACAATCTCGACCACACAATCACGATCACACAATCACGATCACACAGTCACGTTCACACAATCACAAACACACAGTCGCGATCACTCGATCACGATCACACAATCACGATCACACAGTCACGATCACACAATCACAATCGCACAATCACGATCACACAATCACGATCACACAATCACAATCACACAATCACGATCACGCAATCACGATCACTCAATCACAATCACACAATCACAAACACACAGTCGCGATCACACGATCACGATCACACGACCACGCTCACGCAATCACGATCACACAATCACGACCACACAATCACGATCACACAATCACGTTCACACAATTACAAACACACAGTCGCGATCACACTATCACGATCACACAATCACAGTCACACAATCACAATCACACAATCACAATCACAATCACGATCACACAGTCACGAACACACAATCACGATCACACAATCACCATCACACAATCACGATCACACAATCACAATCACACAATCACGATCACGCAATCACGATCACTCAATCACAATCACACAATCACAAACACACAGTCGCGATCACACGATCACGATCACACGACCACGATCACACGATCACGATCACACAATCACAATCACACAATCAAGGCCACACAATGACGATCACACAATCACCATCACACAATCTCGACCACACAATCACGATCACACAATCACGATCACACAGTCACGTTCACACAATCACAAACACACAGTCGCGATCACTCGATCACGATCACACAATCACGATCACACAGTCACGATCACACAATCACAATCGCACAATCACATTAATACCGTCAAGGTCACACAATGACGATCACACAATCACCATCACACAATCACGATCACACAATCACAATCACACAATCACGATCACGCAATCACGATCACTCAATCACAATCACACAATCACAAACACACAGTCGCGATCACACGATCACGATCACACGACCACGATCACACGATCACGATCACACAATCACAATCACACAATCAAGGCCACACAATGACGATCACACAATCACCATCACACAATCTCGACCACACAATCACGATCACACAATCACGATCACACAGTCACGTTCACACAATCACAAACACACAGTCGCGATCACTCGATCACGATCACACAATCACGATCACACAGTCACGATCACACAATCACAATCGCACAATCACGATCACACAATCACGATCACACAATCACGATCACACACTCACGATCACACAATCACCATCACACAGTCACGATCACACAATCACGATCACACAATCACGATCACACAATCACCATCACACAATCACAATCACACAATCAAGATCACACAATGACGATCACACGATCACCATCACACAACCACGACCACACAATCACGATCACACAATCACGATCACGCAATCACGATCACACAACCACGACCACACAATCACGATCACACAATCACGCTCACGCAATCACGATCACACAATCACGACCACACAATCACGATCACACAATCACATCCACACAATTACAAACACATAGTCGCGATCACACTATCACGATCACACAATCACAGTCACACAATCACAATCACACAGTCACAATCACAATCACGATCACACAGTCACGAACACACAATCACGATCACACAATCACCATCACACAATCACAATCACACAATCAAGGTCACACAATGACGATCACACAATCACCATCACACAACCAGGACCACACAATCACGATCACACAATCACGCTCACGCAATCACGATCACACAATCACCATCCCACAATCACCATCACACAATCACCATCACACAATCACGATCACACAATCACGATCACACAATCACGATCACACAATCACAGTCACGCAATCACAATCGCACAATCGCAATCGCACAATCACAATCATACAATCACAATCACACAATCACAATCTCACAATCACAATAACACAATCACAATCACACAATCACAATCACACAATCACAATCACACAATCACAATCACACAATCACAATCCCACAATCACAATCCCACAATCACACAATCACACAGTCACAATCCCACAATCACGATCACACAATCACGATCACACAATCACAATCACACAAACACAATCACACAATCACAATCACACAATCACACTGTCAGAATCCCACAATCACGATCACATAATCACGATCACACAGTCACGATCACACGATCACGATCACACAATAACAATCACACAATCACAATCACACAATCACGAGCACACAATCGCGATCACACAATCACCATCACACAATCGCGATCACACAATCACGATCACACAATCACAATCACACAATCACGATCACACAATCACGATCACAAAATCACAATCACACAATCACAAACACACAGTCGCGATCACACGATCACGATCACACGATCACGATCACACAATCACAATCACACAATCAAGGTCACACAATGACGATCACACCATCACCATCACACAATCACGACCACACAATCACGATCACACAATCACGATCACACAATCACGTTCACACAATCACACACACACAGTCGCGATCACTCGATCACGATCACACGATCACGATCACACAATCACAATCACACAATCAAGGTCACACAATGACGATCACACCATGACCATCACACAATCACGACCACACAATCACGATCACACAATCACAATCACACAATCACAATATCACAATCGCAATCACACAATCACAATCACACAATCACGATCACACAATCACGATCACACAATCACGATCACACAATCACCATCACACAATCACCATCACACAATCACAATCACACAATCAAGGTCACACAATGACGATCACACAATCACCATCACACAATCACGACCACTCAATCACGATCACACAATCACGATCACACAATCACGATCACACAATCACGTTCACACAATCACAAACACAGAGTCGCGATCACACGATCACGATCACACAACCACGATCACACAGTCACGATCACACAATCACGATCACACAGTCACGATCACACAATCAGAGTCACACAATCACAATCACACAACCACAATCACACAATCACACAGTCACAATCCCACAATCACGACCACACAGTCACGATCACACAATCACAATCATACAATCACAATCACACAATCACATTAACACAATCAGACAATCACACAGTCACACAATCACGATCACACAATCACGATCACGCAATCACGATCACACAATCACGATCACACAATCACGATCACACAATCACGATCACACAATCACGATCACACAATCACAATCACACAATCAAAATCACACAATCACAATCACACAATCACCATCACACAATCACGATCACACGATCACGATCACACAATCACGATCACACAATCACGATCACACAATCACGATCACACAATCACAAGCACACAGTCGCGATCACACGATCACGATCACACAATCACGATCACACAGTCACTATCACACAATCACAATCACACAATCACAATATCACAATCGCAATCACACAATCACAATAACACAATCAGACAATCACACAATCACACAATCACACAATCACGATCACACAATCATGATCACACAATCACGATCACACAATCACGATCACACAATCACGATCACACAATCAAGATCACACAATCACCATCACACAATCACAATCACACAATCAAGGTCACACAATGACGATCACACAATCACCATCACACAATCACGGTCACACAATCACGATCACACAATCACGATCACACAATCACGATCACACAATCACGATCACACAATCAAGATCACACAATCACCATCACACAATCACAATCACACAATCAAGGTCACACAATGACGATCACACAATCACCATCACACAATCACGATCACACAATCACAATCACACAATCACGATCACACAATCACGATCACACAATCACGATCACACAAACACGATCACACGATCACAATCACACAATCACAAACACACAGTCGCGATCACACGATCACGATCACACGATCACGATCACACGATCGCGATCACACGATCACGATCACACGATCACGATCACACAATCACAATCACACAATCAAGGTCACACAATGACGATCACACCATCACAATCACACAATCACGAGCACACAATCACGATCACACAATCACAATCACACAATCAAGGTCACACAATGACGATCACACAATCACCATCACACAATCTCGACCACACAATCACGATCGCACAATCACGATCACACAATCACGTTCACACAATCACAAACACACAGTCGCGATCACTCGATCACGATCACACAATCACGATCACACAATCACGATCACTCAATCACAATCACACAATCACAAACACACAGTCGCGATCACACGATCACGATCACACGATCACGATCACACAATCACAATCACACAATCGTTATCACACAATCAACAGCACACAATCACGATCACACAATCACAATCACACAATCACAATCACACAATCAAGGTCACACAATGACGATCACACCATCACCATCACACAATCACGACCACACAATCACGATCACACAATCACGATCACACAATCACGTTCACACAATCACAAACACACAGTCGCGATCACTTGATCACGATCACACAATCACGATCACACAGTCACGATCACACAATCACCATCACACAATCACGATCACACAATCACCATCACACAATCACGATCACACAATCACGATCACACAATCACGATCACACAATCACGATCACACAATCACAGTCACACAATCACAATCACACAATCACAATCACAATCACGATCACACAGTCACGATCACACCATCACGATCACACGATCACCATCTCACAATCACGATCACACAATCACAATCACACAATCACGATCACACAATCACGATCACACAATCACGATCACACAAACACGATCACACGATCACAATCACACAATCACAAACACACAGTCGCGATCACACGATCACGATCACACGATCACGATCACACGATCGCGATCACACGATCACGATCACACGATCACGATCACACAATCACAATCACACAATCAAGGTCACACAATGACGATCACACCATCACCATCACACAATCACGACCACACAATCACGATCACACAATCACGATCACACAATCACGTTCACACAATCACAAACACACAGTCGCGATCACTCGACCACGATCACACAATCACGATCACACAGTCACGATCACACAATCACAATCACACAATCACAATGTCACAATCGCAATCACACAATCACAATAACACAATCAGGCAATCACACAATCACACAATCACACAATCACGATCACACAATCATGATCACACAATCACGATCACACAATCACGATCACACAATCACGATCACACAATCACGATTACACAATCACCATCACACAATCACAATCACACAATCAAGGTCACACAATGACGATCACACAATCACCATCACACAATCACGATCACACAATCACGATCACACAATCACGATCACACAATCACCATCACACAATCACAATCACACAATCAAGGTCACACAATGACGATCACACAATCACCATCACACAACCACGACCACACAATCACGATCACACAATCACGCTCACGCAATCACGATCACACAATCACGACCACACAATCACGATCACACAATCACGTTCACACAATTACAAACACACAGTCGCGATCACACTATCACGATCACACAATCACAGTCACACAATCACAATCACACAATCACAATCACAATCACGATCACACAGTCACGAACACACAATCACGATCACACAATCACCATCACACAATCACGATCACACAATCACAATCACACAATCACGATCACGCAATCACGATCACTCAATCACAATCACACAATCACAAACACACAGTCGCGATCACACGATCACGATCACACGACCACGATCACACGATCACGATCGCACAATCACGATCACACAATCACGTTCACACAATCACAAACACACAGTCGCGATCACTCGATCACGATCACACAATCACGATCACACAATCACGATCACTCAATCACAATCACACAATCACAAACACACAGTCGCGATCACACGATCACGATCACACGATCACGATCACACAATCACGTTCACACAATCACAAACACACAGTCGCGATCACTTGATCACGATCACACAATCACGATCACACAGTCACGATCACACAATCACCATCACACAATCACGATCACACAATCACCATCACACAATCACGATCACACAATCACGATCACACAATCACGATCACACAATCACGATCACACAATCACAGTCACACAATCACAATCACACAATCACAATCACAATCACGATCACACAGTCACGATCACACCATCACGATCACACGATCACCATCTCACAATCACGATCACACAATCACAATCACACAATCACGATCACACAATCACGATCACACAATCACGATCACACAAACACGATCACACGATCACAATCACACAATCACAAACACACAGTCGCGATCACACGATCACGATCACACGATCACGATCACACGATCGCGATCACACGATCACGATCACACGATCACGATCACACAATCACAATCACACAATCAAGGTCACACAATGACGATCACACCATCACCATCACACAATCACGACCACACAATCACGATCACACAATCACGATCACACAATCACGTTCACACAATCACAAACACACAGTCGCGATCACTCGACCACGATCACACAATCACGATCACACAGTCACGATCACACAATCACAATCACACAATCACAATGTCACAATCGCAATCACACAATCACAATAACACAATCAGGCAATCACACAATCACACAATCACACAATCACGATCACACAATCATGATCACACAATCACGATCACACAATCACGATCACACAATCACGATCACACAATCACGATTACACAATCACCATCACACAATCACAATCACACAATCAAGGTCACACAATGACGATCACACAATCACCATCACACAATCACGATCACACAATCACGATCACACAATCACGATCACACAATCACCATCACACAATCACAATCACACAATCAAGGTCACACAATGACGATCACACAATCACCATCACACAACCACGACCACACAATCACGATCACACAATCACGCTCACGCAATCACGATCACACAATCACGACCACACAATCACGATCACACAATCACGTTCACACAATTACAAACACACAGTCGCGATCACACTATCACGATCACACAATCACAGTCACACAATCACAATCACACAATCACAATCACAATCACGATCACACAGTCACGAACACACAATCACGATCACACAATCACCATCACACAATCACGATCACACAATCACAATCACACAATCACGATCACGCAATCACGATCACTCAATCACAATCACACAATCACAAACACACAGTCGCGATCACACGATCACGATCACACGACCACGATCACACGATCACGATCACACAATCACAATCACACAATCAAGGCCACACAATGACGATCACACAATCACCATCACACAATCTCGACCACACAATCACGATCACACAATCACGATCACACAATCACGTTCACACAATCACAAACACACAGTCGCGATCACTCGACCACGATCACACAATCACGATCACACAGTCACGATCACACAATCACAATCACACAATCACAATGTCACAATCGCAATCACACAATCACAATAACACAATCAGGCAATCACACAATCACACAATCACACAATCACGATCACACAATCATGATCACACAATCACGATCACACAATCACGATCACACAATCACGATCACACAATCACGATTACACAATCACCATCACACAATCACAATCACACAATCAAGGTCACACAATGACGATCACACAATCACCATCACACAATCACGATCACACAATCACGATCACACAATCACGATCACACAATCACCATCACACAATCACAATCACACAATCAAGGTCACACAATGACGATCACACAATCACCATCACACAATCACGACCACACAATCACGATCACACAATCACGCTCACGCAATCACGATCACACAATCACGACCACACAATCACGATCACACAATCACGTTCGAACAATTACAAACACACAGTCGCGATCACACTATCACGATCACACAATCACAGTCACACAATCACAATCACACAATCACAATCACAATCACGATCACACAGTCACGAACACACAATCACGATCACACAATCACCATCACACAATCACGATCACACAATCACAATCACACAATCACGATCACGCAATCACGATCACTCAATCACAATCACACAATCACAAACACACAGTCGCGATCACACGATCACGATCACACGACCACGATCACACGATCACGATCACACAATCACAATCACACAATCAAGGCCACACAATGACGATCACACAATCACCATCACACAATCTCGACCACACAATCACGATCACACAATCACGATCACACAGTCACGTTCACACAATCACAAACACACAGTCGCGATCACTCGATCACGATCACACAATCACGATCACACAGTCACGATCACACAATCACAATCGCACAATCACGATCACACAATCACGATCACACAATCACGATCACACACTCACGATCACACAATCACCATCACACAGTCACGATCACACAATCACGATCACACAATCACGATCACACAATCACCATCACACAATCACAATCACACAATCAAGATCACAAAATGACGATCACACAATCACCATCACACAACCACGACCACACAATCAGGATCACACAATCACGCTCACGCAATCACGATCACACAATCACGACCACACAATCACGATCACACAATCACGTTCACACAATTACAAACACACAGTCGCGATCACACTATCACGATCACACAATCACAGTCACACAATCACAATCACACAATCACAATCACAATCACGATCACACAGTCACGAACACACAATCACGATCACACAATCACCATCACACAATCACAATCACACAATCAAGGTCACACAATGACGATCACACAATCACCATCACACAACCAGGACCACACAATCACGATCACACAATCACGCTCACGCAATCACGATCACACAATCACGACCACACAATCACGATCACACAATCACGATCACACAATCACTATCACACAATCACAAACACACAGTCGCGATCACACGATCACGATCTCACGATCACGATCACACAATCACAATCACACAATCAAGGTCACACAATGACGATCACACAATCACCATCACACAATCTCGACCACACAATCACGATCACACAATCACGATCACACAATCACGTTCACACAATCACAAACACACAGTCGCGATCACTCGATCACGATCACACAATCACGATCACACAATCACGATCACTCAATCACAATCACACAATCACAAACACACAGTCGCGATCACACGATCACGATCACACGATCACGATCACACAATCACAATCACACAATCGTTATCACACAATCACGATCACACAATCACGATCACACAATCACAATCACACAATCACAATCACACAATCAAGGTCACACAATGACGATCACACAATCACCATTACACAATCACGATCACACAATCACAATCATACAATCACGATCACACAATCACGATCACACAATCACGATCACACAAACACGATCACACGATCACAATCACACAATCACAAACACACAGTCGCGATCACACGACCACGATCACACGATCACGATCACACAATCACAATCACACAATCAAGGCCACACAATGACGATAACACAATCACCATCACACAATCTCGACCACACAATCACGATCACACAATGACGATCACACCATCACTATCACACAATCACGACCACACAATCACGATCACACAATCACGATCACACAATCACGTTCACACAATCACAAACACACAGTCGCGATCACTCGATCACGATCACACGATCACGATCACACAATCACAATCACACAATCAAGGTCACACAATGACGATCAACAATCACAATCACAATCACGATCACACAGTCATGATCACACAATCACCATCACACAGTCACGATCACACAATCACGATCACACAATCACGATCACACAATCACAATCACGCAATCACAATCGCACAATCGCAATCGCACAATCACAATCATACAATCACAATCACACAATCGCAATCTCACAATCACAATCACACAATCACAATCACACAATCACAATCCCACAATCACAATCCCACAATCACACAATCACACAGTCACAATCCCACAATCACGATCACACAATCACGATCACACAATCACAATCACACAATCA
The DNA here is from genome assembly GCF_050947335.1 of Megachile rotundata. Taxonomy (NCBI): domain Eukaryota; kingdom Metazoa; phylum Arthropoda; class Insecta; order Hymenoptera; family Megachilidae; genus Megachile; species Megachile rotundata. The sequence goes on from NC_134993.1 coordinate 4,147,427, forward strand.
CGATCACACAATCACAATCACACAATCAAGGTCACACAATGACGATCACACCATCACCATAACACAATCACGACCACACAATCACGGTCACACAATCACAATCACACAATCACAATATCACAATCGCAATCACACAATCACAATCACACAATCACACAATCACACAATCACGATCACACTATCACGATCACACAATCACGATCACACAATCACGATCACACAATCACGATCACACAATCACGATCACACAATCACGATCACACAATCACGATCACACAATCACCATCACACAATCACCATCACACAATCACCATCACACAATCACCATCACACAATCACAATCACACAATCAAGGTCACACAATGACGATCACACAACCACCATCACACAATCACGACCACTCAATCACGATCACACAATCACAAACACAGAGTCGCGATCACACGATCACGATCACACAACCACGATCACACAACCACGATCACACAGTCACGATCACACAATCAGAGTCACACAATCACAATCACACAACCACAATCACACAACCACAATCACACAATCACACAGTCACAATCCCACAATCACGACCACACAGTCACGATCACACAATCACAATCATACAATCACAATCACACAATCACATTAACACAATCAGACAATCACACAGTCACACAATCACGATCACACAATCACGATCACACAATCACGATCACACAATCACGATCACACAATCACAATCACACAATCACAATCACACAATCAAAATCACACAGTCACAATCACACAATCAAGGTCACACAATGACGATCACACAATCACCATCACACAATCTCGACCACACAATCACGATCACACAATCACGATCACACAATCACGTTCACACAATCACAAACACACAGTCGCGATCACTCGATCACGATCACACAATCACGATCACACAATCACGATCACTCAATCACAATCACACAATCACAAACACACAGTCGCGATCACACGATCACGATCACACGATCACGATCACACAATCACATTCACACAATCGTTATCACACAATCACGATCACACAATCACAATCACACAATCACAATCACACAATCAAGGTCACACAATGACGATCACACAATCACCATTACACAATCACGATCACACAATCACAATCACACAATCACGATCACACAATCACGATCACACGATCGCGATCACACGATCACGATCACACGATCACGATCACACAATCACAATCACACAATCAAGGTCACACAATGACGATCACACCATCACCATCACACAATCACGACCACACAATCACGATCACACAATCACGTTCACACAATCACAAACACACAGTCGCGATCACTCGATCACGATCACACAATCACGATCACACAGTCACTATCACACAATCACAATCACACAATCACAATATCACAATCGCAATCACACAATCACAATAACACAATCAGACAATCACACAATTACACAATCACACAATCACGATCACACAATCATGATCACACAATCACGATCACACAATCACGATCACACAATCACGATCACACAATCACGATCACACAATCACGATCACACAATCACCATCACACAATCACAATCACACAATCAAGGTCACACAATGACGATCACACAATCACCATCACACAATCACGATCACACAATCACGATCACACAATCACAAACACACAGTCGCGATCACACGATCACGATCACACAATCACGATCACACAGTCACGATCACACAATCACAATCACACAATCACGATCACACAATCACCATCACACAATCACCATCACACAATCACGATCACACAATCACGATCACACAATCACGATCACACAATCACAGTCACACAATCACAATCACACAATCACAATCACAATCACGATCACACAGTCACGATCACACCATCACGGTCACACGATCACCATCACACAATCACGATCACACAATCACAATCACACAATCACGATCACACAATCACGATCACACAATCACGATCACACAAACACGATCACACGATCACAATCACACAATCACAAACACAGAGTCGCGATCACACGATCACGATCACACGATCCCGATCACACGATCGCGATCACACAATCACGATCACACGATCACGATCACACAATCACAATCACACAATCAAGGTCACACAATGACGATCACACCATCACCATCACACAATCACGATCACACAGTCATGATCACACCATCACGATCACACGATCACGATCACACAATCACAATCACACAATCACGTTCACACAATAGCAAACACACAGTCGCGATCACACTATCACTATCACACAATCACAGTCACACAATTACAATCACACAATCACGATCACACAATCACAATCACACAATCACAATCACACAATCAAGGTCACACAATGACGATCACACCATCACCATCACACAATCACTATCAGACAATCACAATCACACAATCACGATCACACAATCACGATCACACAATCACAATCACACAATCACAAACACACAGTCGCGATCGCACGATCACGATCACACGATCACGATCACACAATCACAATCACACAATCAAGGTCACACAATGACGATCACACCATCACCATCACACATTCACGACCACACAATTACGATCACACAATCACGATCACCCAATCACAAACACACAGTCGCGATCACTCGATCACGATCACATGATCACGATCACACAATCACAATCACACAATCAAGGTCACACAATGACGATCACACCATCACCATCACACAATCACGACCACACAATCACGATCACACAATCACGACCACACAATCACGATCACACAATCACAATCACACAATCACAATATCACAATCGCAATCACACAATCACAATCACACAATCACACAATCACACAATCACACAATCACACAATCACGATCACACTACCACGATCACACAATCAGGATCACACAATCACGATCACACAATCACGATCACACAATCACGATCACACAATCACGATCACACAATCACGATCACACAATCACTATCACACAATCACGATCACACAATCACCATCACACAATCACCGTCACACAATCACAATCACACAATCAAGGTCACACAATGACGATCACACAATCACCATCACACAATCACGACCACTCAATCGCGATCACACAATCACGATCACACAATCACGATCACACAATCACAAACACACAGTCGCGATCACACGATCACGATCACACAATCACGATCACACAGTCACGATCACACAATCACAATCACACAATCACGATCACACAATCACCATCACACAATCACGATCACACAATCACGATCACACAATCACGATCACACAATCACAGTCACACAATCACAATCACACAATCACAATCACAATCACGATCACACAGTCACGATCACACCATCACGATCACACGATCACCATCACACAATCACGATCACACAATCACAATCACACAATCACGATCACACAATCACGATCACACAATCACGATCACACAAACACGATCACACGATCACAATCACACAATCACAAACACACAGTCGCGATCACACGATCACGATCACACGATCACGATCACACGATCGCGGTCACACGATCACGATCACACGATCACGATCACACAATCACAATCACACAATCAGGGTCACACAATGACGATCACACCATCACCATCACACAATCACGACCACACAATCACGATCACACAATCACCATCACACAATCACGATCACACAATCACGTTCACACAATCACAAACACACAGTCGCGATCACACGATCACGATCACACAATCACGATCACACAGTCACGATCACACAATCACAATCACACATTCACGATCACACAATCACCATCACACAATCACGATCACACAATCACGATCACACAATCACGATCACACAATCACGATCACACAATCACAGTCACACAATCACAATCACACAATCACAACCACAATCACGATCACACAGTCACGATCACACCATCACGATCACACGATCACGATCACACAATCACAATCACACAATCGTTATCACACAATCACGATCACACAATCACCACCCCACAATCACCATCACACAATCACCATCACACAATCACGATCACACAATCACGATCACACAATCACAATCACACAATCACAATCACACAGTCACAATCACACAATCACAATCATACAATCACAATCACACAATCACAATCTCACAATCACAATCACACTATCACAATCACACTATCAAAATCACACAATCACAATCACACAATCACAATCACACAATCACAATCACACAATCACAATCACAATCACAATCCCACAATCACGATCACACAATCACGGTCACACAATCACCATCTCACAATCACCATCACACAATCACAATCACACAATCAAGGTCACACAATGACGATCACACAATCACCAGCATACAATCACGACCAGACAATCACGATCACACTATCACGTTCACACAATCACAAACACACAGTCGCGATCACACAATCACAATCCTACAATCACGATCACACAATCACGATCACACAATCACCATCACACAATCACCATCACACAATCACAATCACACAATCAAGGTCACACAATGACGATCACACAATCACCATCATACAATCACGACCACACAATCACGATCACACAATCACGATCACACAATCACGATCACACAATCACGTTCACACAATCACAAACCCACAATAGCGATCACACGATCACGATCACACAATCACGATCCCACAATCACGATCACACAATCACGATCACACAATCACCATCACACAATCAAAATCACACAATCACAATCACACAATCAAGGTCACACAATGACGATCACACAATCACCATCACACAATCTCGACCACACAATCACGATCACACAATCACGATCACACAATCACGTTCACACAATCACAAACACACAGTCGCGATCACTCGATCACGATCACACAATCACGATCACACAATCACGATCACTCAATCACAATCACACAATCACAAACACACAGTCGCGATCACACGATCACGATCACACAATCACAATCACACAATCAAGGTCACACAATGACGATCACACAATCACCATCACACAATCACGATCACACAATCACGATCACGCAATCACGATCACACAATCACAAACACACAGTAGCGATCACACGATCACGATCACACAATCACGATCACACAGTCACGGTCACACAATCACGATCACACAATCACCATCACACAATCACGATCACACAATCACGATCACACGATCACCATCACACAATCACGATCACACAATCACAATCACACAATCACGATCACACAATCACGTTCACACAATCACAAACACACAGTCGCGATCACACGATCACGATCACACAATCACGATCACACAGTCACGATCACACAATCACAATCACACAATCAAGGTCACAATCCCACAATCACGATCACACAATCACGATCACACAGTCACGATCACACGATCACGATCACACAATCACAGTCACACAATCACAATCACACAGTCACAATCACAAACACGATCACACAATCACCATCACACAATCACGATCACACAATCACGATCACACAATCACGATCACACTATCACGATCACACAATCACAGTCACACAATCACAATCACACAATCACAATCACAATCACGATCACACAATCACAATCACACAATCACAATCACACAATCACAATAACACAATCAGACAATCACACAGTGACACAATCACGATCACACAATCACGATCACACAATCACGATCACACAATCACGATCACACAATCACGATCACACAATCACGATCACACAATCACAATCACACAATCAAAATCACACAATCAAAATCACACAATCAAGTTCACACAATGACGATCACACAATCACCATCACACAATCTCGACCACACAATCACGATCACACAATCACGTTCACACAATCACAAACACACAGTCGCGATCACTCGATCACGATCACATAATCACGATCACACAATCACGATCACTCAATCACAATCACACAATCACAAACACACAGTCGCGATCACACGATCACGATCACACGATCACGATCACACAATCACAATCACACAATCGTTATCACACAATCACGATCACACAATCACGATCACACAATCACAATCACACAATCACAATCACACAATCACAATCACACAATCAAGGTCACACAATGACGATCACACAATCACCATCACACAATCACGATCACACAATCACAATCACACAATCACGATCACACAATCACGATCACACAATCACGATCACACAAACACGATCACACGATCACAATCACAGAATCACAAACACACAGTCGCGATCACACGATCACGATCACACGATCACGATCACACGATCGCGATCACACGATCACGATCACACGATCACGATAACACAATCACAATCACACAATCAAGGTCACACAATGACGATCACACCATCACCATCACACAATCACGACCACACAATCACGATCACACAATCACGATCACACAATCACGTTCACACAATCACAAACACACAGTCACTATCACTCGATAACGATCACACAATCACGATCACACAGTCACTATCACACAATCACAATCACACAATCACAATATCACAATCGCAATCACACAATCACAATCACACAATCACACAATCACACAATCACGATCACACTATCACGATCACACAATCAGGATCACACAATCACGATCACACAATCACGATCACACAATCACGATCACACAATCACGATCACACAACCACGATCACACAATCACGATCACACAATCACCATCACACAATCACCGTCACACAATCACAATCACACAATCAAGGTCACACAATGACGATCACACCATCACCATCACACAATCACGTCCACACAATCACGATCACACAATCACGTTCACACAATCACAAACACACAGTCGCGATCACTCGATCACGATCACACAATCACGATCACACAATCACGATCACTCAATCACAATCACACAATCACAAACACACAGTCGCGATCACACGATCACGATCACACAATCACAATCACACAATCAAGGTCACACAATGACGATCACACAATCACCATCACACAATCACGATCACACAATCACGATCACGCAATCACGATCACACAATCACAAACACACAGTCGCGATCACACGATCACGATCACACGATCACGATCACACGATCACGATCACACAATCACAATCACACAATCGTTATCACACAATCACGATCACACAATCACCATCCCACAATCACCATCACACAATCACCATCACACAATCACGATCACACAATCACGATCACACAATCACAATCACACAATCACAATCACACAGTCACAATCACACAATCACAATCCCACAATCGCGATCACACGACCACGATCACACAATCACGATCACACAATCACGATCACACAATCACGATCACACAATCACGATCACACAATCACGATCACACAATCACGATCACACAATCACGATCACACAATCACACAATCACACAATCACAATCCGTCAATCACAATCACACAATCACAGTCACACAATCACAATCACACAATCACACAGTCACAATCCCACAATCACGATCACACAATCACGATCACACAGTCACGATCACACAATCACGATCACACAATCACAGTCACACAATCACAATCACACAGTCACAATCACAATCACGATCACACAAACACGATCACACAATCACGATCACACAATCTCGACCACACAATCACGATCACACAAACACGATCACACAATCACTATCACACAATCACTATCACACAATCACGATCACACAATTACGATCACACAATCACAATCACGCAGTCACACTATCACAATCACAATCACAATCACAATCACAATCACAATCACAATCACAATCACAATCACAATCACAATCACAATCACAATCACAATCACAATCACAATCACACAATCACACAATCACAATCACACAATCACACAATCACAATCACACAATCAAGGTCACACAATAACGATCACACAATCACCATCACACAATCTCGACCACACAATCACGATCACACAATCACGATCACACAATCACGTTCACACAATCACAAACACACAGTCGCGATCACTCGATCACGATCACACAATCACGATCACACAATCACGATCACACAATCACAATCACACAATCACAAACACACAGTCGCGATCGCACGATCACGATCACACGATCACGATCACACAATCACAATCACACAATCAAGGTCACACATCGACGATCACACCATCACCATCACACAATCACGACCACACAATCACGATCACACAATCACGATCACACAATCACAAACACACAGTCGCGATCACTCGATCACGATCACACGATCACGATCACACGATCACGATCACACAATCACAATCACACAATCAAGGTCACACAATGACGATCACACCATCACCATCACACAATCACGACCACACAATCACGATCACACAATCACGATCACTCAATCACAATCACACAATCACAAACACACAGTCGCGGTCACACGATCACGATCACACGATCACAATCACACAATCACAATCACACAATCAAGGCCACACAATGGCGATCACACAATCACCATCACACAATCACGATCACGCAATCACGATCACACAATCAAGATCACACAATCACAAACACACAGTCGCGATCACACGATCACGACCACACAATCACGATCACACAATCACGATCACACAATCACGATCACACAATCACGATCACACAATCACCATCACACAATCACAATCACACAATCAAGGTCACACAATGACGATCACACAATCACCATCACACAATCACGATCACACAATCACGATCACACAATCACGATCACACAATCACGATCACACAATCACGATCACACAATCACAAACACACAGTCGCGATCACACGATCACGATCACACAATCACGATCACACAGTCACGATTACACAATCACAATCACACAATCACGATCACACAATCACCATCACACAATCACGATCACACAATCACGATCACACAATCACGATCACACAATCACGATCACACAATCACAGTCACACAATCACAATCACACAATCACAATCACAATCACGATCACACAGTCACGATCACACCATCACGATCACACGATCACCATCACACAATCACAATCACACAATCACAATCACACAATCACGATCACACAATCACGATCACACAATCACGATCACACAAACACGATCACACGATCACAATCACACAATCACAAACACACAGTCGCGATCACACGATCACGATCACACGATCACGATCACACGATCGCGATCACACAATCACCATCACACAATCACCGTCACACAATCACAATCACACAATCAAGGTCACACAATGACGATCACACCATCACCATCACACAATCACGACCACACAATCACGATCACACAATCACGTTCACACAATCACAAACACAGAGTCGCGATCACACGATCACGATCACACAACCACGATCACACAGTCACGATCACACAATCACGATCACACAGTCACGATCACACAATCAGAGTCACACAATCACAATCACACAACCACAATCACACAATCACACAGTCACAATCCCACAATCACGACCACACAGTCACGATAACACAATCACAATCATACAATCACAATCACACAATCACATTAACACAATCAGACAATCACACAGTCACACAATCACGATCACACAATCACGATCACACAATCACGATCACACAACCACGATCACACAATCACGATCACACAATCACAATCACACAATCACAATCACACAATCAAAACTACACAATCACAATCACACAATCAAGGTCACACAATGACGATCACACAATCACCATCACACAATCTCGACCACACAATCACGATCACACAATCACGATCACACAATCACGTTCACACAATCACAAACACACAATCAAGGTCACACAATGACGATCACACAATCACCATCACACAATCACGATCACACAATCACGATCACGCAATCACGATCACACAATCACAAACACACAGTCGCGATCACACGATCACGATCACACAATCACGATCACACAGTCACGATCACACAATCACAATCACACAATCACGATCACACAATCACCATCACACAATCACGATCACACAATCACGATCACACGATCACCATCACACAATCACGATCACACAATCACAATCACACAATCACGATCACACAATCACGTTCACACAATCACAAACACACAGTCGCGATCACACGATCACGATCACACAATCACGATCACACAGTCACGATCACACAATCCCAATCACACAATCACGATCACACAATCACCATCACACAATCACGATCACACAATCACGATCACACAATCACGATCACACAATCACGATCACACAATCACAGTCACACAATCACAATCACACAATCACAACCACAATCACGATCACACAGTCACGATCACACCATCACGATCACACGATCACGATCACAAAATCACAATCACACAATCGTTATCACACAATCACGATCACACAATCACCATCCCACAATCACCATCACACAATCACCATCACACAATCACGATCACACAATCACGATCACACAATCACAATCACACAATCACAATCACACAGTCACAATCACACAATCACAATCATACAATCACAATCACACAATCACAATCTCACAATCACAATCACACTATCACAATCACACAATCACAATCACACAATCAAAATCACACAATCACAATCACACAATCACAATCACACAATCACAATCACACAATCACAATCACAATCCCACAATCACGATCACACAATCACGATCACACAATCACCATCTCACAATCACCATCACACAATCACAATCACACAATCAAGGTCACACAATGACGATCACACAATCACCAGCATACAATCACGACCAGACAATCACGATCACACTATCACGTTCACACAATCACAAACACACAGTCGCGATCACACAATCACAATCCCACAATCACGATCACACAATCACGATCATACAATCACCATCACACAATCACCATCACACAATCACAATCACACAATCAAGGTCACACAATGACGATCACACAATCACGATCCCACAATCACGATCACACAATCACGATCACACAATCACCATCACACAATCACCATCACACAATCACCATCACACAATCACAATCACACAATCAAGGTCACACAATGACGATCACACAATCACCATCATACAATGACGACCAGACAATCACGATCACACAATCACGTTCACACAATCACAAACACACAGTCGCGATCACACAATCACAATCCCACAATCGCGATCACACGATCACGATCACACAATCACGATCACACAATCACGATCACACAATCACGATCACACAATCACGATCACACAATCACACAATCACACAATCACAATCCGACAATCACAATCACACAATCACAGTCACACAATCACAATCACACAATCACACAGTCACAATCCCACAATCACGATCATACAATCACGATCGCACAGTCACGATCACACGATCACGATCACACAATCACAATCACACAATCACAATCACACAATCACGATCACACAACCACCATCACACAATCACCATCACACAATCACGCTCACACAATCACAATCCCACAATCACGATCACACAAACACGATCACACAATCACGATCACACAATCACGACCACACAATCACAATCACACAATCACGATCACACAATCACCATCACACAATCACCATCACACAATCACCATCACACAATCACGATCACACAATCACGACCGCACAATCACAATCACACGATCACGATCGCACAATCACAATCACACAATCACGATCACACAGTCACGATCACACAATCACAATCACACAATCACAATATCACAATCACGATCACACAATCACGATCACACAATCACGATCACACTATCACGATCACGCAATCACAGTCACACAATCACAATCACACAATCACAATCACAATCACGATCACACTGTCACGATCACACGATCACGATCACACGATCACGATCACACAATCACTATCACAAAATCACGATCACACAATCACGATCACACAATCACGGTCACACAATCACGATCACACAATCACGATCACACAATCACGATCACACAATCGCTATCACACAATCACGATCACACAATCACGATCACAATATCACAATCACACAGTCACACAATCACAATTACAATCACAATCACAATCACAATCACAATCACAATCACAATCACAATCACAATCACAATCACAATCACAATCACAATCAAAATCACAATCACAATCACAATCACAATCACAATCACAATCACAATCACAATCACAATCACAATCACAATCACAATCACAATCACAATCACAATCACAATCACAATCACAATCACAATCACAATCACAATCACAATCACAATCACAATCACAATCACAATCCCAATCAGAATCACAATCAGAATCACAATCACAATCACAATCACAATCACAATCACAATCACAATCACAATCACAATCACAATCACAATCACAATCACAATCGCAATCGCAATCGCAATCGCAATCGCAATCGCAATCACAATCACAATCACAATCACAATCACAATCACAATCACAATCACAATCACAATCACAATCACAATCACAATCACAATCACAATCACAATCACAATCGCAATCGCAATCGCAATCGCAATCGCAATCGCAATCACAATCACAATCGCAATCACAATCACAATCGCAATCACAATCACAATCACAATCACAATCACACAATCACAATCACACAGTCACAGTCACACAATCACAATCACACAATCACAATCAAACAATCACAGTCACACAATCACAATCACACAATCACAATCACGATCACACAGTCACGATCACACAATCACAATCTCACAATCACGATCACACAATCACCATCACACAATCACCATCACACAATCACGATCACACAATCACGATCACACAATCACGTTCACACAATCACAAACACACAGTCGCGATCACTCGATCACGATCACACAATCACGATCACACAATCACGATCACTCAATCACAATCACACAATCAGAAACACACAGTCGCGATCACACGATCACGATCACACGATCACGATCACACAATCACAATCACACAATCGTTATCACACAATCACGATCACACAATCACGATCACACAATCACAATCACACAATCAAGGTCACACAATGACGATCACACAATCACCATCACACAATCACGATCACACAATCACAATCACACAATCACGATCACACAATCACGATCACACAATCACGATCACACAAACACGATCACACGATCACAATCACACAATCACAAACACACAGTCGCGATCACACGATCACGATCACACGATCGCGATCACACGATCACGATCACGATCAAACAATCACAATCACACAATCAAGGTCACACAATGACGACCACACCATCACCATCACACAATCACGACCACACAATCACGATCACACAATCACGATCACACAATCACGTTCACACAATCACAAACACACAGTCGCGATCACTCGATAACGATCACACAATCACGATCACACAGTCAGTATCACACAATCACAATCACACAATCACAATATCACAATCGCAATCACACAATCACAATCACACAATCACACAATCACACAATCACGATCACACTATCACGATCACACAATCAGGATCACACAATCACGATCACACAATCACGATCACACAATCACGATCACACAATCACGATCACACAATCACGATCACACAATCACGATCACACAATCACCATCACACAATCACCGTCACACAATCACAATCACACAATCAAGGTCACACAATGACGATCACACAATCACCATCACACAATCACGACCACTCAATCACGATCACACAATCGCGATCACACAATCACGATCACACAATCACGTTCACACAATCACGAACACAGAGTCGCGATCACACGATCACGATCACACAACCACGATCACACAGTCACGATCACACAATCACGATCACACAGTCACGATCACACAATCACAATCACACAACCACAATCACACAATCACACAGTCACAATCCCACAATCACGACCACACAGTCACGATCACACAATCACAATCATACAATCACAATCACACAATCACATTAACACAATCAGACAATCACACAGTCACACAATCACGATCACACAATCACGATCACACAATCAGGATCACACAATCACGATCACACAATCACAGTCACACAATCACAATCACACAATCAAAATCACACAATCACAATCACACAATCAAGGTCACACAATGACGATCACACAATCACCATCACACAATCTCGACCACACAATCACGATCACACGATCACGATCACACAATCACGTTCACACAATCACAAACACACAGTCGCGATCACTCGATCACGATCACACAATCACGATCACACAATCACGATCACTCAATCACAATCACACAATCACAAACACACAGTCGCGATCACACGATCACGATCACACAATCACAATCACACAATCAAGGTCACACAATGACGATCACACAATCACCATCACACAATCACGATCACACAATCACGATCACGCAATCACGATCACACAATCACAAACACACAGTCGCGATCACACGATCACGATCACACGATCACGATCACACGATCGCGATCACACAATCACCATCACACAATCACCGTCACACAATCACAATCACACAATCAAGGTCACACAATGACGATCACACCATCACCATCACACAATCACGACCACACAATCACGATCACACAATCACGTTCACACAATCACAAACACAGAGTCGCGATCACACGATCACGATCACACAACCACGATCACACAGTCACGATCACACAATCACGATCACTCAGTCACGATCACACAATCAGAGTCACACAATCACAATCACACAACCACAATCACACAATCACACAGTCACAATCCCACAATCACGACCACACAGTCACGATAACACAATCACAATCATACAATCACAATCACACAATCACATTAACACAATCAGACAATCACACAGTCACACAATCACGATCACACAATCACGATCACACAATCACGATCACACAACCACGATCACACAATCACGATCACACAATCACAATCACACAATCACAATCACACAATCAAAACTACACAATCACAATCACACAATCAAGGTCACACAATGACGATCACACAATCACCATCACACAATCTCGACCACACAATCACGATCACACAATCACGATCACACAATCACGTTCACACAATCACAAACACACAATCAAGGTCACACAATGACGATCACACAATCACCATCACACAATCACGATCACACAATCACGATCACGCAATCACGATCACACAATCACAAACACACAGTCGCGATCACACGATCACGATCACACAATCACGATCACACAGTCACGATCACACAATCACAATCACACAATCACGATCACACAATCACCATCACACAATCACGATCACACAATCACGATCACACGATCACCATCACACAATCACGATCACACAATCACAATCACACAATCACGATCACACAATCACGTTCACACAATCACAAACACACAGTCGCGATCACACGATCACGATCACACAATCACGATCACACAGTCACGATCACACAATCCCAATCACACAATCACGATCACACAATCACCATCACACAATCACGATCACACAATCACGATCACACAATCACGATCACACAATCACGATCACACAATCACGATCACACAATCACAGTCACACAATCACAATCACACAATCACAACCACAATCACGATCTCACAGTCACGATCACACCATCACGATCACACGATCACGATCACACAATCACAATCACACAATCGTTATCACACAATCACGATCACACAATCACCATCCCACAATCACCATCACACAATCACCATCACACAATCACGATCACACAATCACGATCACACAATCACAATCACACAATCACAATCACACAGTCACAATCACACAATCACAATCATACAATCACAATCACACAATCACAATCTCACAATCACAATCACACTATCACAATCACACAATCACAATCACACAATCAAAATCACACAATCACAATCACACAATCACAATCACACAATCACAATCACACAATCACAATCACAATCCCACAATCACGATCACACAATCACGATCACACAATCACCATCTCACAATCACCATCACACAATCACAATCACACAATCAAGGTCACACAATGACGATCACACAATCACCAGCATACAATCACGACCAGACAATCACGATCACACTATCACGTTCACACAATCACAAACACACAGTCGCGATCACACAATCACAATCCCACAATCACGATCACACAATCACGATCATACAATCACCATCACACAATCACCATCACACAATCACAATCACACAATCAAGGTCACACAATGACGATCACACAATCACGATCCCACAATCACGATCACACAATCACGATCACACAATCACCATCACACAATCACCATCACACAATCACCATCACACAATGACGATCACACAATCACCATCATACAATGACGACCAGACAATCACGATCACACAATCACGTCCACACAATCACAAACACACAGTCGCGATCACACAATCACAATCCCACAATCGCGATCACACGATCACGATCACACAATCACGATCACACAATCACGATCACACAATCACGATCACACAATCACGATCACACAATCACACAATCACACAATCACAATCCGACAATCACAATCACACAATCACAGTCACACAATCACAATCACACAATCACACAGTCACAATCCCACAATCACGATCATACAATCACGATCGCACAGTCACGATCACACGATCACGATCACACAATCACAATCACACAATCACAATCACACAATCACGATCACACAACCACCATCACACAATCACCATCACACAATCACGCTCACACAATCACAATCCCACAATCACGATCACACAAACACGATCACACAATCACGATCACACAATCACGACCACACAATCACAATCACACAATCACGATCACACAATCACCATCACACAATCACCATCACACAATCACGATCACACAATCACGATCGCACAATCACAATCACACGATCACGATCGCACAATCACAATCACACAATCACGATCACACAAACACGATCACACGATCACAATCACACAATCACAAACACACAGTCGCGATCACACAATCACGATCACACAATCACGATCACACAATCACGATTACACAATCACCATCACACAATCACAATCACACAATCAAGGTCACACAATCACAATCACACAATCAAGGTCACACAATGACGATCACACAATCACCATCACACAATCACGATCACACAATCACAATCACACAATCACGATCACACAATCACGATCACACAATCACGATCACACAAACACGATCACACGATCACAATCACACAATCACAAACACACAGTCGCGATCACACGATCACGATCACACGATCGCGATCACACGATCACGATCACGATCAAACAATCACAATCACACAATCAAGGTCACACAATGACGACCACACCATCACCATCACACAATCACGACCACACAATCACGATCACACAATCACGATCACACAATCACGTTCACACAATCACAAACACACAGTCGCGATCACTCGATAACGATCACACAATCACGATCACACAGTCAGTATCACACAATCACAATCACACAATCACAATATCACAATCGCAATCACACAATCACAATCACACAATCACACAATCACACAATCACGATCACACTATCACGATCACACAATCAGGATCACACAATCACGATCACACAATCACGATCACACAATCACGATCACACAATCACGATCACACAATCACGATCACACAATCACGATCACACAATCACCATCACACAATCACCGTCACACAATCACAATCACACAATCAAGGTCACACAATGACGATCACACAATCACCATCACACAATCACGACCACTCAATCACGATCACACAATCGCGATCACACAATCACGATCACACAATCACGTTCACACAATCACGAACACAGAGTCGCGATCACACGATCACGATCACACAACCACGATCACACAGTCACGATCACACAATCACGATCACACAGTCACGATCACACAATCACAATCACACAACCACAATCACACAATCACACAGTCACAATCCCACAATCACGACCACACAGTCACGATCACACAATCACAATCATACAATCACAATCACACAATCACATTAACACAATCAGACAATCACACAGTCACACAATCACGATCACACAATCACGATCACACAATCAGGATCACACAATCACGATCACACAATCACAGTCACACAATCACAATCACACAATCAAAATCACACAATCACAATCACACAATCAAGGTCACACAATGACGATCACACAATCACCATCACACAATCTCGACCACACAATCACGATCACACGATCACGATCACACAATCACGTTCACACAATCACAAACACACAGTCGCGATCACTCGATCACGATCACACAATCACGATCACACAATCACGATCACTCAATCACAATCACACAATCACAAACACACAGTCGCGATCACACGATCACGATCACACAATCACAATCACACAATCAAGGTCACACAATGACGATCACACAATCACCATCACACAATCACGATCACACAATCACGATCACGCAATCACGATCACACAATCACAAACACACAGTCGCGATCACACGATCACGATCACACGATCACGATCACACGATCGCGATCACACAATCACCATCACACAATCACCGTCACACAATCACAATCACACAATCAAGGTCACACAATGACGATCACACCATCACCATCACACAATCACGACCACACAATCACGATCACACAATCACGTTCACACAATCACAAACACAGAGTCGCGATCACACGATCACGATCACACAACCACGATCACACAGTCACGATCACACAATCACGATCACTCAGTCACGATCACACAATCAGAGTCACACAATCACAATCACACAACCACAATCACACAATCACACAGTCACAATCCCACAATCACGACCACACAGTCACGATAACACAATCACAATCATACAATCACAATCACACAATCACATTAACACAATCAGACAATCACACAGTCACACAATCACGATCACACAATCACGATCACACAATCACGATCACACAACCACGATCACACAATCACGATCACACAATCACAATCACACAATCACAATCACACAATCAAAACTACACAATCACAATCACACAATCAAGGTCACACAATGACGATCACACAATCACCATCACACAATCTCGACCACACAATCACGATCACACAATCACGATCACACAATCACGTTCACACAATCACAAACACACAATCAAGGTCACACAATGACGATCACACAATCACCATCACACAATCACGATCACACAATCACGATCACGCAATCACGATCACACAATCACAAACACACAGTCGCGATCACACGATCACGATCACACAATCACGATCACACAGTCACGATCACACAATCACAATCACACAATCACGATCACACAATCACCATCACACAATCACGATCACACAATCACGATCACACGATCACCATCACACAATCACGATCACACAATCACAATCACACAATCACGATCACACAATCACGTTCACACAATCACAAACACACAGTCGCGATCACACGATCACGATCACACAATCACGATCACACAGTCACGATCACACAATCCCAATCACACAATCACGATCACACAATCACCATCACACAATCACGATCACACAATCACGATCACACAATCACGATCACACAATCACGATCACACAATCACGATCACACAATCACAGTCACACAATCACAATCACACAATCACAACCACAATCACGATCTCACAGTCACGATCACACCATCACGATCACACGATCACGATCACACAATCACAATCACACAATCGTTATCACACAATCACGATCACACAATCACCATCCCACAATCACCATCACACAATCACCATCACACAATCACGATCACACAATCACGATCACACAATCACAATCACACAATCACAATCACACAGTCACAATCACACAATCACAATCATACAATCACAATCACACAATCACAATCTCACAATCACAATCACACTATCACAATCACACAATCACAATCACACAATCAAAATCACACAATCACAATCACACAATCACAATCACACAATCACAATCACACAATCACAATCACAATCCCACAATCACGATCACACAATCACGATCACACAATCACCATCTCACAATCACCATCACACAATCACAATCACACAATCAAGGTCACACAATGACGATCACACAATCACCAGCATACAATCACGACCAGACAATCACGATCACACTATCACGTTCACACAATCACAAACACACAGTCGCGATCACACAATCACAATCCCACAATCACGATCACACAATCACGATCATACAATCACCATCACACAATCACCATCACACAATCACAATCACACAATCAAGGTCACACAATGACGATCACACAATCACGATCCCACAATCACGATCACACAATCACGATCACACAATCACCATCACACAATCACCATCACACAATCACCATCACACAATGACGATCACACAATCACCATCATACAATGACGACCAGACAATCACGATCACACAATCACGTCCACACAATCACAAACACACAGTCGCGATCACACAATCACAATCCCACAATCGCGATCACACGATCACGATCACACAATCACGATCACACAATCACGATCACACAATCACGATCACACAATCACGATCACACAATCACACAATCACACAATCACAATCCGACAATCACAATCACACAATCACAGTCACACAATCACAATCACACAATCACACAGTCACAATCCCACAATCACGATCATACAATCACGATCGCACAGTCACGATCACACGATCACGATCACACAATCACAATCACACAATCACAATCACACAATCACGATCACACAACCACCATCACACAATCACCATCACACAATCACGCTCACACAATCACAATCCCACAATCACGATCACACAAACACGATCACACAATCACGATCACACAATCACGACCACACAATCACAATCACACAATCACGATCACACAATCACCATCACACAATCACCATCACACAATCACGATCACACAATCACGATCGCACAATCACAATCACACGATCACGATCGCACAATCACAATCACACAATCACGATCACACAGTCACGATCACACAATCACAATCAGACAATCACAATATCACAATCACGATCACACAATCACGATCACACAATCACGATCACACTATCACGATCACACAATCACAGTCACACAATCACAATCACACAATCACAATCACAATCACGATCACACTGTCACGATCACACGATCACGATCACACGATCACGATCACACAATCACTATCACAAAATCAAGGTCACACAATGACGATCACACAATCACCATCACACAATCACGATCACACAATCACAATCACACAATCACGATCACACAATCACGATCACACAATCACGATCACACAAACACGATCACACGATCACAATCACACAATCACAAACACACAGTCGCGATCACACGATTACGATCACACGATCGCGATCACACGATCACGATCACACGATCAGGATCAAACAATCACAATCACACAATCAAGGTCACACAATGACGATCACACCATCACCATCACACAATCACGACCACACAATCACGATCACACAATCACGATCACACAATCACGTTCACACAATCACAAACACACAGTCGCGATCACTCGATAACGATCACACAATCACGATCACACAGTCAGTATCACACAATCACAATCACACAATCACAATATCACAATCGCAATCACACAATCACAATCACACAATCACACAATCACACAATCACGATCACACTATCACGATCACACAATCAGGATCACACAATCACGATCACACAATCACGATCACACAATCACGATCACACAATCACGATCACACAATCACGATCACACAATCACGATCACACAATCACCATCACACAATCACCGTCACACAATCACAATCACACAATCAAGGTCACACAATGACGATCACACAATCACCATCACACAATCACGACCACTCAATCACGATCACACAATCACGATCACACAATCACGATCACACAATCACGTTCACACAATCACGAACACAGAGTCGCGATCACACGATCACGATCACACAACCACGATCACACAGTCACGATCACACAATCACGATCACACAGTCACGATCACACAATCACAATCACACAACCACAATCACACAATCACACAGTCACAATCCCACAATCACGACCACACAGTCACGATCACACAATCACAATCATACAATCACAATCACACAATCACATTAACACAATCAGACAATCACACAGTCACACAATCACGATCACACAATCACGATCACACAATCAGGATCACACAATCACGATCACACAATCACAGTCACACAATCACAATCACACAATCAAAATCACACAATCACAATCACACAATCAAGGTCACACAATGACGATCACACAATCACCATCACACAATCTCGACCACACAATCACGATCACACAATCACAATCACACAATCACGTTCACACAATCACAAACACACAGTCGCGATCACTCGATCACGATCACACAATCACGATCACACAATCACGATCACTCAATCACAATCACACAATCACAAACACACAGTCGCGATCACACGATCACGATCACACAATCACAATCACACAATCAAGGTCACACAATGACGATCACACAATCACCATCACACAATCACGATCACACAATCACGATCACGCAATCACGATCACACAATCACAAACACACAGTCGCGATCACACGATCACGATCACACAATCACGATCACACAGTCACGATCACACAATCACAATCACACAATCACGATCACACAATCACCATCACACAATCACGATCACACAATCACGATCACACGATCACCATCACACAATCAAGGTCACACAATGACGATCACACAATCACCATCACACAATCACGATCACACAATCACGATCACACAATCACGATCACACAATCACAAACACACAGTCGCGATCACACGATCACGATCACACAATCACGATCACACAGTCACGATCACACAATCACAATCACACAATCACGATCACACAATCACCATCACACAATCACGATCACACAATCACTATCACACAATCACGATCACACAATCACGATCACACAATCACAGTCACACAATCACAATCACACAATCACAATCACAATCACGATAACACAGTCACGATCACACCATCACGATCACACGATCACCATCACACAATCACGATCACACAATCACAATCACACAATCACGATCACACAATCACGATCACACAGTCACGATCACACAATCACAATCACACAATCACAATGTCACAATCGCAATCACACAATCACAATAACACAATCAGACAATCACACAATCACACAATCACACAATCACGATCACACAATCATGATCACACAATCACGATCACACAATCACGATCACACAATCACGATCACACAATTACGATCACACAATCACCATCACACAATCACAATCACACAATCAAGGTCACACAATGACGATCACACAATCACCACCACACAATCACGATCACACAATCACGATCACACAATCACGTTCACACAATCACAAACACACAGTCGCGATCACACGATCACGATCACACAATAACGATCACACAGTCACGATCACACAATCACAATCACACAATCACGATCACACAATCACCATCACACAATCACGATCACACAATCACGATCACACAATCACGATCACACAATCACGATCACACAATCACAGTCACACAATCACAATCACACAATCACAACCACAATCACGATCACACGATCACGATCACACAATCACAATCACACAATCGTTATCACACAATCACGATCACACAATCACCATCCCACAATCACCATCACACAATCACCATCACACAATCACGATCACACAATCACGATCACACAATCACAATCACACAATCACAATCACACAGTCACAATCACACAATCACAATCATACAATCACAATCACACAATCACAATCTCACAATCACAATCACACTATCACAATCACACAATCACAATCACACAATCACAATCACACAATCACAATCACACAATCACAATCACAATCACAATCCCACAATCACGATCACACAATCACGATCACACAATCACCATCTCACAATCACCATCACACAATCACAATCACACAATCAAGGTCACACAATGACGATCACACAATCACCAGCATACAATCACGACCAGACAATCACGATCACACTATCACGTTCACACAATCACAAACACACAGTCGCGATCACACAATCACAATCCCACAATCACGATCACACAATCACGATCACACAATCACCATCACACAATCACCATCACACAATCACCATCACACAATCACAATCACACAATCAAGGTCACACAATGACGATCACACAATCACCATCATACAATCACGACCACACAATCACGATCACACAATCACGATCACACAATCACGATCACACAATCACGTTCACACAATCACAAACCCACAATCGCGATCACACGATCACGATCACACAATCACGATCCCACAATCACGATCACACAATCACGATCACACAATCACAATCACACAATCACAATCACACAATCACAATATCACAATCGCAATCACACAATCACAATAACACAATCAGACAATCACACAATCACACAATCACACAATCACGATCACACTATCACGATCACACAATCACGATCACACAATCACGATCACACTATCACGATCAGACAATCACAGTCACACAATCACAATCACACAATCACAATCACAATCACGATCACACAGTCACGATCACACCATCACGATCACACGATCACGATCACACAATCACAATCACACAATCGTTATCACACAATCACGATCACACAATCACCATCCCACAATCACCATCCCACAATCACCATCACACAATCACCATCACACAATCACGATCACACAATCACGATCACACAATCACGATCACACAATCACGATCACACAATCACAATCACGCAATCACAATCACACAATCACAATCACACAATCACAATCATACAATCACAATCACACAATCACAATCTCACAATCACAATCACACAATCACAATCACACAATCACAATCACACAATCACAATCACACAATCACAATCACACAATCACAATCACACAATCACAATCACACAATCACAATCACACAATCACAATCCCACAATCATAATCCCACAATCACAATCCCACAATCACACAATCACACAGTCACAATCCCACGATCCCGATCACACAATCACGATCACACAATCACAATCACACAATCACAATCACACAATCATACTGTCACAATCCTACAATCACGATCACATAATCACGATCACACAGTCACGATCACACGATCGCGATCACACAATAACAATCACACAATCACAATCACACAATCACGAGCACACAATCACGATCACACAATCACAATCACACAATCACAATCACACAATCACGATCACACAATCACCATCACACAATCACCATCACACAATCACGATCACACAATCAAGGTCACACAATGACGTTCACACAATCACCATCACACAATCACGATCACACAATCACAATCACACAATCACGATCACACAATCACGATCACACAATAACAATCACACAATCACAAACACACAGTCGCGATCACACGATCACGATCACACGATCGCGATCACACAATCACAATCACACAATCAAGGTCACACAATGACGATCGCACCATCACCATCACACAATCACGACCACACAATCACGATCACACAATCACGATCACACAATCACGTTCACACAATCACAAACACACAGTCGCGATCACTCGTTAACGATCACACAATCACGATCACACAATCACAATCACACAATCACAATATCACAATCGCAATCACACAATCACAATAACACAATCAGACAATCACACAATCACACAATCACACAATCACACAATCACACAATCACGATCAGACTATCACGATCACACAATCACGATCACACAATCACTATCACACAATCACGATCACACTATCACGATCAGACAATCACAGTCACACAGTCACAATCACACAATCACAATCACAATCACGATCACACAGTCACGATCACACCATCACGATCACACAATCACGTTCACACAATCACAAACACAGAGTCGCGATCACACGATCACGATCACACAATCACGATCACACAGTCACGATCACACAATCACGATCACACAGTCACGATCACACAATCAGAATCACACAATCACAATCACACAACCACAATCACACAATCACACAGTCACAATCCCACAATCACGATCACACAATCACGACCACACAGTCACGATCACACAATCACAATCATACAATCACAATCACACAATCACATTAACACAATCAGACAATCACACAATCACATTAACACAATCAGACAATCACACAGTCACACAATCACGATCACACAATCACGATCACACAATCACGATCACACAATCACGATCACACAATCAGGATCACACTATCACGATCACACAATCACAATCACACAATCACAAACACACAGTCGCGATCACACGATCACGATCACTCGATCACGATCACACAATCACGATCACACAGTCACGATCGCACAATCACGATCACACAATCACGATCACACAATCACGATCACACAATCACGATCACACAATCACGATCACACAATCACCATCACACAATCACGATCACACAATCACGATCACACAATCACGATCACACAATCACCATCACACAATCACAATCACACAATCAAGGTCACACAATGACGATCACACAATCACCATCACACAACCACGACCACACAATCACGATCACACAATCACGCTCACGCAATCACGATCACACAATCACGACCACACAATCACGATCACACAATCACGATCACACAATCACAAACACACAGTCGCGATCACACTATCACGATCACACAATCACAGTCACACAATCACAATCACACAATCACAATCACAATCACGATCACACAGTCACGAACACACCATCACGATCACACAATCAAGGTCACACAATGACGATCACACAATCACCATCACACAATCACGATCACTCAATCACAATCACACAATCACAAACACACAGTCGCGATCACACGATCACGATCGCACGACCACGATCACACGATCACGATCACACAATCACAATCACACAATCAAGGCCACACAATGACGATCACACAATCACCATCACACAATCTCGACCACACAATCACGATCACACAATCACGATCACACAATCACGTTCACACAATCACAAACACACAGTCGCGATCACTCGATCACGATCACACAATCACGATCACACAGTCCCGATCACACAATCACAATCGCACAATCACGATCACACAATCACGATCACACAATCACGATCACACAATCACGATCACACAATCACGATCACACAATCACCATCACACAATCACGATCACACAATCACGTTCACACAATCACAAACACACAGTCGCGATCACTCGATCACGATCACACAATCACGATCACACAGTCACGATCACACAATCACAATCACACAATCACAATATCACAATCGCAATCACACAATCACAATAACACAATCAGACAATCACACAATCACACAATCACACAATCACACAATCACGATCAGACTATCTCGATCACACAATCACGATCACACAATCACGATCACACTATCACGATCAGACAATCACAGTCACACAGTCACAATCACACAATCACAATCACAATCACGATCACACAGTCACGATCACACCATCACGATCACACGATCACGATCACACAATCACAATCACACAATCGTTATCACACAATCACGATCACACAATCACAATCACGCAATCACAATCACACAATCACAATGACACAATCACAATCATGCCATCACAATCACACAATCACAATCTCACAATCACAATCCCACAATCACACAATCACACAGTCACAATCCCACAATCCCGATCACACAATCACGATCACACAATCACAATCACACAATCACAATCACACAATCATACTGTCACAATCCTACAATCACGATCACATAATCACGATCACACAGTCACGATCACACGATCGCGATCACACAATAACAATCACACAATCACAATCACACAATCACGAGCACACAATCACGATCACACAATCACCATCACACAATCACGATCACACAATCGCGATCACACAATCACGATCACACTATCACGATCACACAATCACAGTCACAGAATCACAATCACACAATCACAATCACAATCACGATCACACAGTCACAATCACACAATCAGAGACACACAATCACAATCACACAACCACAATCACACAATCACACAGTCACAATCCCACAATCACGATCACACAATCACGACCACACATTCACGGTCACACAATCACAATCACACAATCACAATCACACAATCACAATAACACAATCAGACAATCACACAGTCACACAATCACGATCACGCAATCACGATCACACAATCACGATCACACAATCGCGATCACAAAATCACGATCACACAATCACGATCACACAATCACAATCACACAATCACAAACACTTAGTCGCGATCACACGATCACGATCACACAATCACAATCACACAATCAAGGTCACACAATGACGATCACACCATCACCATCACACAATCACGACCACACAATCACGATCACACAATCACGATCACATAATCACGTTCACACAATCACAAACACACAGTCGCGATCACTCGATCACGATCACACAATCACGATCACACAGTCACGATCACACAATCACAATCACACAATCACAATATCACAATCGCAATCACACAATCACAATAACACAATCACAATAACACAATCAGACAATCACACAATCACACAATCACACAATCACACAATCACACAATCACGATCACACTATCACGATCACACAATCACGATCACACAATCACGATCACACAATCACGATCACACTATCACGATCAGACAATCACAGTCACACAATCACAATCACACAATCACAATCACACAATCACAATCACACAATCACAATCACAATCACGATCACACAGTCACGATCATACCATCACGATCACACGATCACGATCACACAATTACAATCACACAATCGTTATCACGCAATCACGATCACACAATCACCATCCCACAATCACCATCACACAATCACCATCACACAATCACGATCACACAATCACAATCACACAATCACAATCACACAATCACAATCATACAATCACAATCACACAATCACAATCCCACAATCACAATCACACAATCACAATCACACAATCACAATCACACAATCACAATCACACAATCACAATCACACAATCACAATCACACAATCACAATCCCACAATCACAATCCCACAATCACAATCCCACAATCACAATCCCACAATCACAATCCCACAATCACAATCCCACAATCACACAATCACACAGTCACAATCCCACAATCACGATCACACAATCACGATCACACAATCACAATCACACAATCACAATCAGACAATCACACTGTCACAATCCCACAATCACGATCACACAATCACGATCACACAGTCACGATCACACGATCACGATCACACAATAACAATCACACAATCACAATCACACAATCACAATCACACAATCACAATCACACAATCACAATCACACAATCACAATCACAATCACGATCACACTGTCACGATCACACGATCACGATCACACGATCACGATCACACAATCACGATCACACAATCACGATCACACAATCACGATCACACAATCACTATCACACAATCACACAATCACGCAATCACAATCACACAATCACACAGTCACAATCCCACAATCACGATCACACAATCACAATCACACAATCACAATCACACAATCACGATCACACAATCACAATCACGCAGTCACACTATTACAATCACAATCACAATCACAATCACAATCACAATCACACAATCACACAATCACAATCCCACAATCACAATCAAACAATCACAGTCACACAATCACAATCACACAATCACACAGTCACAATCCCACAATCACGATGACACAATCACGATCACACGATGACGATCACACTATCACGATCACACAATAACGGTCACACAATCACGATCACACAATCACGATCACACAATCACTATCACAAAATCACAATCACACAGTCACAGAATCACAACCACAATCAGACAATCACAAACACACAATCACTGTCACACAATCACGATCACACAATCACGATCACACAATCACAAACACACAGTCGCGATCACACGATCACGATCACACAATCACGATCACACAGTCACGATCACACAATCACAATCACACAATCACAATATCACAATCGCAATCACACAATCACAATAACACAATCAGACAATCACACAATCACACAATCACAGAATCACACAATCACACAATCACACAATCACACAATCACGATCACACTATCACGATCACACAAACACGATCACACAATCACGATCACACAATCACGATCACACTATCACGATCAGACAATCACAGTCACACAATCACAATCACACAATCACGATCACACAATGACGATCACACAATCACCATCACACAATCACGATCACACGATCACGATCACACAATCACAATCACACAATCACAATCACACAATCACAAACACACAGTCGCGATCACACGATCACGATCACACGATCACGATCACACAATCACAATCACACAATCAAGGTCACACAATGACGATCACACAATCACCATCACACAATCACGATCACACAATCACAATCACACAATCACGATCACACAATGACGATCACACAATCACCATCACACAATCACGATCACACAATCACAATCACACAATCACGATCACACAATCACAATCACACAATCACAAACACTTAGTCGCGATCACACGATCACGATCACACAATCACAATCACACAATCAAGGTCACACAATGACGATCACACCATCACCATCACACAATCACGACCACACAATCACGATCACACAATCACGATCACATAATCACGTTCACACAATCACAAACACACAGTCGCGATCACTCGATCACGATCACACAATCACGATCACACAGTCACGATCACACAATCACAATCACACAATCACAATATCACAATCGCAATCACACAATCACAATAACACAATCACAATAACACAATCAGACAATCACACAATCACACAATCACACAATCACACAATCACACAATCACGATCACACTATCACGATCACACAATCACGATCACACAATCACGATCACACAATCACGATCACACTATCACGATCAGACAATCACAGTCACACAATCACAATCACACAATCACAATCACACAATCACAATCACAATCACGATCACACAGTCACGATCATACCATCACGATCACACGATCACGATCACACAATTACAATCACACAATCGTTATCACACAATCACGATCACACAATCACCATCCCACAATCACCATCACACAATCACCATCACACAATCACGATCACACAATCACAATCACACAATCACAATCACACAATCACAATCATACAATCACAATCACACAATCACAATCTCACAATCACAATCACACAATCACAATCACACAATCACAATCACACAATCACAATCACACAATCACAATCACACAATCACAATCACACAATCACAATCCCACAATCACAATCCCACAATCACAATCCCACAATCACAATCCCACAATCACAATCCCACAATCACAATCCCACAATCACAATCCCACAATCACACAATCACACAGTCACAATCCCACAATCACGATCACACAAACACGATCACACAATCACAATCACACAATCACAATCAGACAATCACACTGTCACAATCCCACAATCACGATCACACAATCACGATCACACAGTCACGATCACACGATCACGATCACACAATAACAATCACACAATCACAATCACACAATCACAATCACACAATCACAATCACAATCACGATCACACTGTCACGATCACACGATCACGATCACACGATCAGGATCACACAATCACGATCACACAATCACGATCACACAATCGCTAACACACAATCGCTATCACACAATCACAATCACACAATCACGATCACACAATCACCATCACACAATCACCATCACACAATCACGATCACACAATCACGATCACACAATCACGATCAGACTATCACGATCACACAATCACAGTCACACAATCACAATCACACAATCACAATCACAATCACGATCACACAATCACAATTACACAAACACGATCACACAATCACGATCACACAATCACTATCACACAATCACACAATCACGCAATCACAATCACACAATCACACAGTCACAATCCCACAATCACGATCACACAATCACAATCACACAATCACAATCACACAATCACGATCACACAATCACAATCACGCAGTCACACTATTACAATCACAATCACAATCACAATCACAATCACAATCACACAATCACACAATCACAATCCCACAATCACAATCAAACAATCACAGTCACACAATCGCAATCACACAATCACACAGTCACAATCCCACAATCACGATGACACAATCACGATCACACGATGACGATCACACGATCACGATCACACAATCACGATCACACAATCACGATCACACAATCGCTATCACACAATCGCTATCACACAATCACAATCACACAATCACGATCACACAATCACCATCACACAATCACCATCACACAATCACGATCACACAATCACGATCACACAATCACGATCAGACTATCACGATCACACAATCACAGTCACACAATCACAATCACACAATCACAATCACGATCACACAGTCACGACCACACGATCACGATCACACGATCATGATCACACAATCACAATCACACAATCACGATCACACAATCACGATCACACAATCACGATCACACAATCACGATCACACAACCACGATCACACAATCGCTATCACACAATCGCTATCACACAATCACGATCACACAATCACGATCACACAATCACGATCACAATATCACAATCACACAGTCACACAATCACAATCACAATCACAATCGCAATCACAATCACAATCACAATCACAATCACAACCACAATCACAATCACAATCACAATCACAATCACAATCACAATCACAATCACAATCACAATCACAATCACAATCACACAATCACATCACACAATCACGATCACACAATCACGATCACACAATCACGATCACACAATCACGATCACACAATCACGATCACACAATCACGATCACACAATCACGATCACACAATCACGATCACACAATCACGATCACACAAACACGATCACACAAACACGATCACACAATCACGATCACACAATCACAGTCACACAATCACAGTCACACAATCACAATCACACACTCCCAATCACACAATCACGATCACACAATCACGATCACACAATCACGATCACACAATCACGATCACACAATCACGATCACACAATCACGATCACACAATCACGATCACACAATCACCATCACACAATCACCATCACACAATCACGATCACACAATCACGATCACACAATCACGATCACACAATCACGATCACACAATCACGATCACACAATCACGATCACACTATCACGATCACACAATCACGGTCACACAATCACGATCACACAATCACTATCACAAAATCACAATCACACAGTCACAGAATCACAATCACAATCAGACAATCACAAACACACAATCACGGTTACACAATCACGATCACACAATCACAAACACACAGTCGCGATCACACGATCACGATCACACAATCACGATCACACAGTCACGATCACACAATCACAATCACACAATCACAATCACACAATCACAATATCACAATCGCAATCACACAATCACAATAACACAATCAGACAATCACACAATCACACAATCACACAATCACGATCACACTATCACGATCACACAATCACGATCACACAAACACGATCACACTATCACGATCAGACAATCACAGTCACACAATCACAATCACACAATCACAATCACAATCACGATCACACAGTCACGATCACACCATCACGATCACACGATCACGATCACACAATCACAATCACACAATCGTTATCACACAATCACGATCACACAATCCCCATCCCACAATCACCATCCCACAATCACCATCACACAATCACCATCACACAATCACGATCACACAATCACGATCACACAATCACGATCACACAATCACGATCACACAATCACAATCACGCAATCACAATCACACAATCACAATCACACAATCACAATCATACAATCACAATCACACAATCACTATCTCACAATCACAATCACACAATCACAATCACACAATCACAATCACACAATCACAATCACACAATCACAATCACACAATCACAATCACACAATCACAATCACACAATCACAATCACACAATCACAATCACACAATCACAATCACACAATCACAATCCCACAATCATAATCCCACAATCACAATCCCACAATCACACAATCACACAGTCACAATCCCACAATCCCGATCACACAATCACGATCACACAATCACAATCACACAATCACAATCACACAATCATACTGTCACAATCCTACAATCACGATCACATAATCACGATCACACAGTCACGATCACACGATCGCGATCACACAATAACAATCACACAATCACAATCACACAATCACGAGCACACAATCACGATCACACAATCACAATCACACAATCACAATCACACAATCACGATCACACAATCACCATCACACAATCACCATCACACAATCACGATCACACAATCAAGGTCACACAATGACGTTCACACAATCACCATCACACAATCACGATCACACAATCACAATCACACAATCACGATCACACAATCACGATCACACAATAACAATCACACAATCACAAACACACAGTCGCGATCACACGATCACGATCACACGATCGCGATCACACAATCACAATCACACAATCAAGGTCACACAATGACGATCGCACCATCACCATCACACAATCACGACCACACAATCACGATCACACAATCACGATCACACAATCACGTTCACACAATCACAAACACACAGTCGCGATCACTCGATCACGATCACACAATCACGATCACACAATCACAATCACACAATCACAATATCACAATCGCAATCACACAATCACAATAACACAATCAGACAATCACACAATCACACAATCACACAATCACACAATCACGATCAGTCTATCACGATCACACAATCACGATCACACAATCACGATCACACAATCACGATCACACTATCACGATCAGACAATCACAGTCACACAGTCACAATCACACAATCACAATCACAATCACGATCACACAGTCACGATCACACCATCACGATCACACAATCACAATCACAATCACGATCACACTGTCACGATCACACGATCACGATCACACGATCACGATCACACAATCACGATCACACAATCACGATCACACAATCACGATCACACAATCACTATCACACAATCACACAATCACGCAATCACAATCACACAATCACACAGTCACAATCCCACAATCACGATCACACAATCACAATCACACAATCACAATCACACAATCACGATCACACAATCACAATCACGCAGTCACACTATTACAATCACAATCACAATCACAATCACAATCACAATCACACAATCACACAATCACAATCCCACAATCACAATCAAACAATCACAGTCACACAATCACAATCACACAATCACACAGTCACAATCCCACAATCACGATGACACAATCACGATCACACGATGACGATCACACTATCACGATCACACAATAACGGTCACACAATCACGATCACACAATCACGATCACACAATCACTATCACAAAATCACAATCACACAGTCACAGAATCACAATCACAATCAGACAATCACAAACACACAATCACTGTCACACAATCACGATCACACAATCACGATCACACAATCACAAACACACAGTCGCGATCACACGATCACGATCACACAATCACGATCACACAGTCACGATCACACAATCACAATCACACAATCACAATATCACAATCGCAATCACACAATCACAATAACACAATCAGACAATCACACAATCACACAATCACAGAATCACACAATCACACAATCACACAATCACACAATCACGATCACACTATCACGATCACACAAACACGATCACACAATCACGATCACACAATCACGATCACACTATCACGATCAGACAATCACAGTCACACAATCACAATCACACAATCACGATCACACAATGACGATCACACAATCACCATCACACAATCACGATCACACGATCACGATCACACAATCACAATCACACAATCACAATCACACAATCACAAACACACAGTCGCGATCACACGATCACGATCACACGATCACGATCACACAATCACAATCACACAATCAAGGTCACACAATGACGATCACACAATCACCATCACACAATCACGATCACACAATCACAATCACACAATCACGATCACACAATGACGATCACACAATCACCATCACACAATCACGATCACACAATCACAATCACACAATCACGATCACACAATCACAATCACACAATCACAAACACTTAGTCGCGATCACACGATCACGATCACACAATCACAATCACACAATCAAGGTCACACAATGACGATCACACCATCACCATCACACAATCACGACCACACAATCACGATCACACAATCACGATCACATAATCACGTTCACACAATCACAAACACACAGTCGCGATCACTCGATCACGATCACACAATCACGATCACACAGTCACGATCACACAATCACAATCACACAATCACAATATCACAATCGCAATCACACAATCACAATAACACAATCACAATAACACAATCAGACAATCACACAATCACACAATCACACAATCACACAATCACACAATCACGATCACACTATCACGATCACACAATCACGATCACACAATCACGATCACACAATCACGATCACACTATCACGATCAGACAATCACAGTCACACAATCACAATCACACAATCACAATCACACAATCACAATCACAATCACGATCACACAGTCACGATCATACCATCACGATCACACGATCACGATCACACAATTACAATCACACAATCGTTATCACACAATCACGATCACACAATCACCATCCCACAATCACCATCACACAATCACCATCACACAATCACGATCACACAATCACAATCACACAATCACAATCACACAATCACAATCATACAATCACAATCACACAATCACAATCTCACAATCACAATCACACAATCACAATCACACAATCACAATCACACAATCACAATCACACAATCACAATCACACAATCACAATCACACAATCACAATCCCACAATCACAATCCCACAATCACAATCCCACAATCACAATCCCACAATCACAATCCCACAATCACAATCCCACAATCACAATCCCACAATCACACAATCACACAGTCACAATCCCACAATCACGATCACACAAACACGATCACACAATCACAATCACACAATCACAATCAGACAATCACACTGTCACAATCCCACAATCACGATCACACAATCACGATCACACAGTCACGATCACACGATCACGATCACACAATAACAATCACACAATCACAATCACACAATCACAATCACACAATCACAATCACAATCACGATCACACTGTCACGATCACACGATCACGATCACACGATCAGGATCACACAATCACGATCACACAATCACGATCACACAATCGCTAACACACAATCGCTATCACACAATCACAATCACACAATCACGATCACACAATCACCATCACACAATCACCATCACACAATCACGATCACACAATCACGATCACACAATCACGATCAGACTATCACGATCACACAATCACAGTCACACAATCACAATCACACAATCACAATCACAATCACGATCACACAATCACAATTACACAAACACGATCACACAATCACGATCACACAATCACTATCACACAATCACACAATCACGCAATCACAATCACACAATCACACAGTCACAATCCCACAATCACGATCACACAATCACAATCACACAATCACAATCACACAATCACGATCACACAATCACAATCACGCAGTCACACTATTACAATCACAATCACAATCACAATCACAATCACAATCACACAATCACACAATCACAATCCCACAATCACAATCAAACAATCACAGTCACACAATCGCAATCACACAATCACACAGTCACAATCCCACAATCACGATGACACAATCACGATCACACGATGACGATCACACGATCACGATCACACAATCACGATCACACAATCACGATCACACAATCGCTATCACACAATCGCTATCACACAATCACAATCACACAATCACGATCACACAATCACCATCACACAATCACCATCACACAATCACGATCACACAATCACGATCACACAATCACGATCAGACTATCACGATCACACAATCACAGTCACACAATCACAATCACACAATCACAATCACGATCACACAGTCACGACCACACGATCACGATCACACGATCATGATCACACAATCACAATCACACAATCACGATCACACAATCACGATCACACAATCACGATCACACAATCACGATCACACAACCACGATCACACAATCGCTATCACACAATCGCTATCACACAATCACGATCACACAATCACGATCACACAATCACGATCACAATATCACAATCACACAGTCACACAATCACAATCACAATCACAATCGCAATCACAATCACAATCACAATCACAATCACAACCACAATCACAATCACAATCACAATCACAATCACAATCACAATCACAATCACAATCACAATCACAATCACAATCACACAATCACATCACACAATCACGATCACACAATCACGATCACACAATCACGATCACACAATCACGATCACACAATCACGATCACACAATCACGATCACACAATCACGATCACACAATCACGATCACACAATCACGATCACACAAACACGATCACACAAACACGATCACACAATCACGATCACACAATCACAGTCACACAATCACAGTCACACAATCACAATCACACACTCCCAATCACACAATCACGATCACACAATCACGATCACACAATCACGATCACACAATCACGATCACACAATCACGATCACACAATCACGATCACACAATCACGATCACACAATCACCATCACACAATCACCATCACACAATCACGATCACACAATCACGATCACACAATCACGATCACACAATCACGATCACACAATCACGATCACACAATCACGATCACACTATCACGATCACACAATCACGGTCACACAATCACGATCACACAATCACTATCACAAAATCACAATCACACAGTCACAGAATCACAATCACAATCAGACAATCACAAACACACAATCACGGTTACACAATCACGATCACACAATCACAAACACACAGTCGCGATCACACGATCACGATCACACAATCACGATCACACAGTCACGATCACACAATCACAATCACACAATCACAATCACACAATCACAATATCACAATCGCAATCACACAATCACAATAACACAATCAGACAATCACACAATCACACAATCACACAATCACGATCACACTATCACGATCACACAATCACGATCACACAAACACGATCACACTATCACGATCAGACAATCACAGTCACACAATCACAATCACACAATCACAATCACAATCACGATCACACAGTCACGATCACACCATCACGATCACACGATCACGATCACACAATCACAATCACACAATCGTTATCACACAATCACGATCACACAATCCCCATCCCACAATCACCATCCCACAATCACCATCACACAATCACCATCACACAATCACGATCACACAATCACGATCACACAATCACGATCACACAATCACGATCACACAATCACAATCACGCAATCACAATCACACAATCACAATCACACAATCACAATCATACAATCACAATCACACAATCACTATCTCACAATCACAATCACACAATCACAATCACACAATCACAATCACACAATCACAATCACACAATCACAATCACACAATCACAATCACACAATCACAATCACACAATCACAATCACACAATCACAATCACACAATCACAATCACACAATCACAATCCCACAATCATAATCCCACAATCACAATCCCACAATCACACAATCACACAGTCACAATCCCACAATCCCGATCACACAATCACGATCACACAATCACAATCACACAATCACAATCACACAATCATACTGTCACAATCCTACAATCACGATCACATAATCACGATCACACAGTCACGATCACACGATCGCGATCACACAATAACAATCACACAATCACAATCACACAATCACGAGCACACAATCACGATCACACAATCACAATCACACAATCACAATCACACAATCACGATCACACAATCACCATCACACAATCACCATCACACAATCACGATCACACAATCAAGGTCACACAATGACGTTCACACAATCACCATCACACAATCACGATCACACAATCACAATCACACAATCACGATCACACAATCACGATCACACAATAACAATCACACAATCACAAACACACAGTCGCGATCACACGATCACGATCACACGATCGCGATCACACAATCACAATCACACAATCAAGGTCACACAATGACGATCGCACCATCACCATCACACAATCACGACCACACAATCACGATCACACAATCACGATCACACAATCACGTTCACACAATCACAAACACACAGTCGCGATCACTCGATCACGATCACACAATCACGATCACACAATCACAATCACACAATCACAATATCACAATCGCAATCACACAATCACAATAACACAATCAGACAATCACACAATCACACAATCACACAATCACACAATCACGATCAGTCTATCACGATCACACAATCACGATCACACAATCACGATCACACAATCACGATCACACTATCACGATCAGACAATCACAGTCACACAGTCACAATCACACAATCACAATCACAATCACGATCACACAGTCACGATCACACCATCACGATCACACAATCACGTTCACACAATCACAAACACAGAGTCGCGATCACACGATCACGATCACACAATCACGATCACACAGTCACGATCACACAATCACGATCACACAGTCACGATCACACAATCAGAATCACACAATCACAATCACACAACCACAATCACACAATCACACAGTCACAATCCCACAATCACGATCACACAATCACGACCACACAGTCACGATCACACAATCACAATCATACAATCACAATCACACAATCACATTAACACAATCAGACAATCACACAATCACATTAACACAATCAGACAATCATACAGTCACACAATCACGATCACACAATCACGATCACACAATCACGATCACACAATCACGATCACACAATCAGGATCACACAATCACGATCACACAATCACAATCACACAATCACAAACACACAGTCGCGATCACACGATCACGATCACTCGATCACGATCACACAATCACGATCACACAGTCACGATCGCACAATCACGATCACACAATCACGATCACACAATCACGATCACACTATCACGATCACACAATCGCGGTCACACAATCACGATCACACAATCACTATCACAAAATCACAATCACACAGTCACAGAATCACAATCACAATCAGACAATCACAAACACACAATCACGGTCACACAATCACGATCACACAATCACAAACACACAGTCGCGATCACACGATCACGATCACACAATCACGATCACACAGTCACGATCACACAATCACAATCACACAATCACAATCACACAATCACAATATCACAATCGCAATCACACAATCACAATAACACAATCAGACAATCACACAATCACACAATCACACAATCACGATCACACTATCACGATCACACAATCACGATCACACAAACACGATCACACTATCACGATCAGACAATCACAGTCACACAA
Organism: Megachile rotundata; assembly: GCF_050947335.1. NCBI lineage: Eukaryota > Metazoa > Arthropoda > Insecta > Hymenoptera > Megachilidae > Megachile > Megachile rotundata. Next base: position 4,190,120 of record NC_134993.1, read on the forward strand.
TCACAATCACACAATCACAATCACAATCACGATCACACAGTCACGATCACACCATCACGATCACACGATCACGATCACACAATCACAATCACACAATCGTTATCACACAATCACGATCACACAATCACCATCCCACAATCACCATCCCACAATCACCATCACACAATCACCATCACACAATCACGATCACACAATCACGATCACACAATCACGATCACACAATCACGATCACACAATCACAATCACGCAATCACAATCACACAATCACAATCACACAATCACAATCATACAATCACAATCACACAATCACTATCTCACAATCACAATCACACAATCACAATCACACATTCACAATCACACAATCACAATCACACAATCACAATCACACAATCACAATCACACAATCACAATCACACAATCACAATCACACAATCACAATCACACAATCACAATCCCACAATCATAATCCCACAATCACAATCCCACAATCACACAATCACACAGTCACAATCCCACAATCCCGATCACACAATCACGATCACACAATCACAATCACACAATCACAATCACACAATCATACTGTCACAATCCTACAATCACGATCACATAATCACGATCACACAGTCACGATCACACGATCGCGATCACACAATAACAATCACACAATCACAATCACACAATCACGAGCACACAATCACGATCACACAATCACAATCACACAATCACAATCACACAATCACGATCACACAATCACCATCACACAATCACCATCACACAATCACGATCACACAATCAAGGTCACACAATGACGTTCACACAATCACCATCACACAATCACGATCACACAATCACAATCACACAATCACGATCACACAATCACGATCACACAATAACAATCACACAATCACAAACACACAGTCGCGATCACACGATCACGATCACACGATCGCGATCACACAATCACAATCACACAATCAAGGTCACACAATGACGATCGCACCATCACCATCACACAATCACGACCACACAATCACGATCACACAATCACGATCACACAATCACGTTCACACAATCACAAACACACAGTCGCGATCACTCGATCACGATCACACAATCACGATCACACAATCACAATCACACAATCACAATATCACAATCGCAATCACACAATCACAATAACACAATCAGACAATCACACAATCACACAATCACACAATCACACAATCACGATCAGTCTATCACGATCACACAATCACGATCACACAATCACGATCACACAATCACGATCACACTATCACGATCAGACAATCACAGTCACACAGTCACAATCACACAATCACAATCACAATCACGATCACACAGTCACGATCACACCATCACGATCACACAATCACGTTCACACAATCACAAACACAGAGTCGCGATCACACGATCACGATCACACAATCACGATCACACAGTCACGATCACACAATCACGATCACACAGTCACGATCACACAATCAGAATCACACAATCACAATCACACAACCACAATCACACAATCACACAGTCACAATCCCACAATCACGATCACACAATCACGACCACACAGTCACGATCACACAATCACAATCATACAATCACAATCACACAATCACATTAACACAATCAGACAATCACACAATCACATTAACACAATCAGACAATCACACAGTCACACAATCACGATCACACAATCACGATCACACAATCACGATCACACAATCACGATCACACAATCAGGATCACACAATCACGATCACACAATCACAATCACACAATCACAAACACAGAGTCGCGATCACACGATCACGATCACTCGATCACGATCACACAATCACGATCACACAGTCACGATCGCACAATCACGATCACACAATCACGATCACACAATCACGATCACACAATCACGATCACACAATCACCATCACACAATCACGATCACACAATCACGATCACACAATCACGATCACACAATCACCATCACACAATCACAATCACACAATCAAGGTCACACAATGACGATCACACAATCACCATCACACAACCACGACCACACAATCACGATCACACAATCACGCTCACGCAATCACGATCACACAATCACGACCACACAATCACGATCACACAATCACGATCACACAATCACAAACACACAGTCGCGATCACACTATCACGATCACACAATCACAGTCACACAATCACAATCACACAATCACAACCACAATCACGATCACACAGTCACGTTCACACAATCACAAACACACAGTCGCGATCACTCGATCACGATCACACAATCACGATCACACAGTCCCGATCACACAATCACAATCACACAATCAAGGCCACACAATGACGATCACACAATCACCATCACACAATCTCGACCACACAATCACGATCACACAATCACGATCACACAATCACGTTCACACAATCACAAACACACAGTCGCGATCACTCGATCACGATCACACAATCACGATCACACAGTCCCGATCACACAATCACAATCGCACAATCACGATCACACAATCACGATCACACAATCACGATCACACAATCACGATCACACAATCACGATCACACAATCACCATCACGCAATCACGATCACACAATCACGTTCACACAATCACAAACACACAGTCGCGATCACTCGATCACGATCACACAATCACGATCACACAGTCACGATCACACAATCACAATCACACAATCACAATATCACAATCGCAATCACACAATCACAATAACACAATCAGACAATCACACAATCACACAATCACACAATCACACAATCACGATCAGACTATCTCGATCACACAATCACGATCACACAATCACGATCACACTATCACGATCAGACAATCACAGTCACACAGTCACAATCACACAATCACAATCACAATCACGATCACACAGTCACGATCACACCATCACGATCACACGATCACGATCACACAATCACAATCACACAATCGTTATCACACAATCACGATCACACAATCACAATCACGCAATCACAATCACACAATCACAATGACACAATCACAATCATGCAATCACAATCACACAATCACAATCTCACAATCACAATCCCACAATCACACAATCACACAGTCACAATCCCACAATCCCGATCACACAATCACGATCACACAATCACAATCACACAATCACAATCACACAATCATACTGTCACAATCCTACAATCACGATCACATAATCACGATCACACAGTCACGATCACACGATCGCGATCACACAATAACAATCACACAATCACAATCACACAATCACGAGCACACAATCACGATCACACAATCACCATCACACAATCACGATCACACAATCGCGATCACACAATCACGATCACACTATCACGATCACACAATCACAGTCACAGAATCACAATCACACAATCACAATCACAATCACGATCACACAGTCACAATCACACAATCAGAGACACACAATCACAATCACACAACCACAATCACACAATCACACAGTCACAATCCCACAATCACGATCACACAATCACGACCACACATTCACGGTCACACAATCACAATCACAATAACACAATCAGACAATCACACAGTCACACAATCACGATCACGCAATCACGATCACACAATCACGATCACACAATCGCGATCACAAAATCACGATCACACAATCACGATCACACAATCACAATCACACAATCACAATCACACAATCACAATCACACAATCACAATCACACAATCAACATCACACAATCACAATCACACAATCAAGGTCACACAATGACGATCACACAATCACGATCACACAATCACGATCACACAATCACAATCACACAATCACGATCACACAATCATGATCACACAATCACGATCACACAACCACGATCACACAATCACGATCACACAATCACGATCACACAATCACCATCACACAATCACCATCACACAATCACAATCACACAATCAAGGTCACGCAATGACGATCACACAATCACCATCACACAATCACGACCACTCAATCACGATCACACAATCACGTTCTCACAATCACAAACACAGAGTCGCGATCATACGATCACGATCACACAATCACGATCACACAGTCACGATCACACAATCACGATCACACAGTCACGATCACACAATCAGAATCACACAATCACAATCACACAACCACAATCACACAATCACACAGTCACAATCCCACAATCACGATCACACAATCACGACCACACAGTCACGATCACACAATCACAATCATACAATCACAATCACACAATCACATTAACACAATCACACAGTCACACAATCACGATCACACAATCACGATCACACAATCACGATCACACAATCACGATCACACAATCACGATCACACAATCACAATTACACAATCACAAACACACAGTCACGATCACACAATCACGATCACACAGTCACGATCACACAATCAGAATCACACAATCACAATCACACAACCACAATCACACAATCACACAGTCACAATCCCACAATCACGATCAAACAATCACGACCACACAGTCACGATCACACAATCACAATCATACAATCACAATCACACAATCACATTAACACAATCAGACAATCACACAATCACATTAACACAATCAGACAATCACACAGTCACACAATCACGATCACACAATCACGATCACACAATCACGATCACACAATCACGATCACACAATCACGATCACGCAATCAGGATCACACAATCACGATCACACAATCACAATCACACAATCACAAACACACAGTCGCGATCACACGATCACGATCACACGACCACGATCACACGATCACGATCACACAATCACAATCACACAATCAAGGCCACACAATGACGACCACCCAATCACCATCACACAATCTCGACCACACAATCACGATCACACAATCACGATCACACAATCACGTTCACACAATCACAAACACACAGTCGCGATCACTCGATCACGATCACACAATCACGATCACACAGTCACGATCGCACAATCACGATCACACAATCACGATCACACAATCACGATCACACAATCACGATCACACAATCACCATCACACAATCACGATCACACAATCACGATCACACAATCACGATCACACAATCACCATCACACAATCACAATCACACAATCACAATTACACAATCACAAACACACAGTCACGGTCACACAATCACGATCACACAGTCACGATCACACAATCAGAATCACACAATCACAATCACACAACCACAATCACACAATCACACAGTCACAATCCCACAATCACGATCAAACAATCACGACCACACAGTCACGATCACACAATCACAATCATACAATCACAATCACACAATCACATTAACACAATCAGACAATCACACAATCACATTAACACAATCAGACAATCACACAGTCACACAATCACGATCACACAATCACGATCACACAATCACGATCACACAATCACGATCACGCAATCAGGATCACACAATCACGATCACACAATCACAATCACACAATCACAAACACACAGTCGCGATCACACGATCACGATCACACGACCACGATCACACGATCACGATCACACAATCACAATCACACAATCAAGGCCACACAATGACGACCACACAATCACCATCACACAATCTCGACCACACAATCACGATCACACAATCACGATCACACAATCACGTTCACACAATCACAAACACACAGTCGCGATCACTCGATCACGATCACACAATCACGATCACACAGTCACGATCGCACAATCACGATCACACAATCACGATCACACAATCACGATCACACAATCACGATCACACAATCACCATCACACAATCACGATCACACAATCACGATCACACAATCACGATCACACAATCACCATCACACAATCACAATCACACAATCAAGGTCACACAATGACGATCCCACAATCACCATCACACAACCACGACCACACAATCACGATCACACAATCACGCTCACGCAATCACGATCACACAATCACGACCACACAATCACGATCACACAATCACGATCACACAATCACAAACACACAGTCGCGATCACACTATCACGATCACACAATCACAGTCACACAATCACAATCACACAATCACAATCACAATCACGATCACACAGTCACGAACACACCATCACGATCACACAATCAAGGTCACGCAATGACGATCACACAATCACCATCACACAATCACGATCACTCAATCACAATCACACAATCACAAACACACAGTCGCGATCACACGATCACGATCGCACGACCACGATCACACGATCACGATCACACAATCACAATCACACAATCAAGGCCACACAATGACGATCACACAATCACCATCACACAATCTCGACCACACAATCACAATCACGCAATCACAATCACACAATCACGTTCACACAATCACAATCATACAATCACAATCACACAATCACAATCTCACAATCACAATCACACAATCACAATCACACAGTCACAAACACACAGTCGCGATCACACGACCACGATCACACGATCACGATCACACAATCACAATCACACAATCAAGGTCACACAATGACGATCACACCATCACCATCACACAATCACGACCACACAATCACGAACACAATCACGATCACACAATCACGTTCACACAATCACAAACACACACTCGCGATCACTCGATCACGATCACACAATCACGATCACACAGTCAAGATCACACAATCACAATCACACAATCACAATATCACAATCAGACAATCACACAATCACACAATCACGATCACACTATCACGATCACACAATCACGATAACACAATCACGATCACACAATCACGATCACACAATCACGATCACACAATCACAATCACGCAATCACAATCACACAATCACAATGACACAATCACAATCATGCAATCACAATCACACAATCACAATCTCACAATCACAATCACACAATCACAATCACACAATCACAATCACACAATCACAATCGCACAATCACAATCACACAATCACAATCACACAATCACAATCACACAATCACAATCACACAATCACAATCACACAATCACAATCACACAATCACAATCACACAATCACAATCCCACAATCACAATCCCACAATCACAATCCCACAATCACAATCCCCTCAATCACACAATCACACAGTCACAATCCCACAATCCCGATCACACAATCACGATCACACAATCACAATCACACAATCACAATCACACAATCATACTGTCACAATCCTACAATCACGATCACACAGTCACGATCACACGATCGCGATCACACAATAACAATCACACAATCACAATCACACAATCACGAGCACACAATCACGATCACACAATCACAATCACACAATCACAATCACACAATCACGATCGCACAATCACCATCACACAATCACCATCACACAATCACGATCACACAATCAAGGTCACACAATGACGTTCACACAATCACCATCACACAATCACGATCACACAATCACAATCACACAATCACGATCACACAATCACGATCACACAATAACAATCACACAATCACAAACACACAGTCGCGATCACACGATCACGATCACACGATCACGATCACACAATCACAATCACACAATCACGATCACACAATCACGATCACACAATCACCATCACACAATCACAATCACACAATCACAGTCACACAATCACAATCACACAATCACACAGTCACAATCCCACAATCACGATCACACAATCACGATCGCACAGTCACGACCACACAATCACGATCACACAATCACGATCACACAATCACGTTCACACAATCACAAACACACAGTCGCGATCACTCGATCACGATCACACAATCACGATCACACAGTCACGATCCCACAATCACAATCACACAATCACAATATCACAATCGCAATCACACAATCACAATAACACAATCAGACAATCACACAATCACACAATCACACAATCACACAATCACGATCAGACTATCACGATCACACAATCACGATCACACAATCACGATCACACAATCACGATCACACTATCACGATCAGACAATCACAGTCACACAGTCACAATCACACAATCACAATCACAATCACGATCACACAGTCACGATCACACCATCACGATCACACAATCACGTTCACACAATCACAAACACAGAGTCGCGATCACACGATCACGATCACACAATCACGATCACACAGTCACGATCGCACAATCACGATCACACAGTCACGATCACACAATCAGAATCACACAATCACAATCACACAACCACAATCACACAATCACACAGTCACAATCCCACAATCACGATCACACAATCACGACCACACAGTCACGATCACACAATCACAATCATACAATCACAATCACACAATCACATTAACACAATCAGACAATCACACAGTCACACAATCACGATCACACAATCACGATCACACAATCACGATCACACAATCACGATCACACAATCACGATCACACAATCAGGATCACACAATCACGATCACACAATCACAATCACACAATCACAAACACACAGTCGCGATCACACGATCACGATCACACGACCACGATCACACGATCACGATCACACAATCACAATCACACAATCAAGGCCACACAATGACGATGACACAATCACCATCACACAATCTCGACCACACAATCACGATCACACAATCACGATCACACAATCACGTTCACACAATCACAAACACACAGTCGCGATCACTCGATCACGATCACACAATCACGATCACACAGTCACGATCGCACAATCACGATCACACAATCACGATCACACAATCACGATCACACAATCACGATCACACAATCACCATCACACAATCACGATCACACAATCACGATCACACAATCACGATCACACAATCACCATCACACAATCACAATCACACAATCAAGGTCACACAATGACGATCACACAATCACCATCACACAACCACGACCACACAATCACGATCACACAATCACGCTCACGCAATCACGATCACACAATCACGACCACACAATCACGATCACACAATCACGATCACACAATCACAAACACACAGTCGCGATCACACTATCACGATCACACAATCACAGTCACACAATCACAATCACACAATCACAATCACAATCACGATCACACAGTCACGAACACACCATCACGATCACACAATCAAGGTCACACAATGACGATCACACAGTCACCATCACACAATCACGATCACTCAATCACAATCACACAATCACAAACACACAGTCGCGATCACACGATCACGATCGCACGACCACGATCACACGATCACGATCACACAATCACAATCACACAATCAAGGCCACACAATGACGATCACACAATCACCATCACACAATCTCGACCACACAATCACGGTCACACAATCACGATCACACAATCACGTTCACACAATCACAAACACACAGTCGCGATCACTCGATCATGATCACACAATCACGATCACACAGTCCCGATCACACAATCACAATCGCACAATCACGATCACACAATCACGATCACACAATCACGATCACACAATCACGATCACACAATCACGATCACACAATCACCATCACACAATCACGATCACACAATCACGATCACACAATCACCATCACACAATCACAATCACACAATCACAGTCACACAATCACAATCACACAATCACACAGTCACAATTCCACAATCACGATCACACAATCACGATCGCACAGTCACGATCACACGATCACGATCACACAATCACAATCACACAATCACAATCACACAATCACGATCACACAATCACCATCACACAATCACCATCACACAATCACGATCACACAATCAAGGTCACACAATGACGTTCACACAATCACCATCACACAATCACGATCACACAATCACAATCACACAATCACGATCACACAATCACGATCACACAATAACAATCACACAATCACAAACACACAGTCGCGATCACACGATCACGATCACACGATCACGATCACACAATCACACAATCACACAATCACACAATCACGATCAGACTATCACGATCACACAATCACGATCACACAATCACGATCACACTATCACGATCAGACAATCACAGTCACACAGTCACAATCACACAATCACAATCACAATCACGATCACACAGTCACGATCACACCATCACGATCACACGATCACGATCACACAATCACAATCACACAATCGTTATCACACAATCACGATCACACAATCACAATCACGCAATCACAATCACACAATCACAATGACACAATCACAATCATGCAATCACAATCACACAATCACAATCTCACAATCACAATCACACAATCACAATCACACAATCACAATCACACAATCACAATCACACAATCACAATCACACAATCACAATCACACAATCACAATCACACAATCACAATCACACAATCACAATCCCACAATCACAATCCCACAATCACAATCCCACAATCACACAATCACACAGTCACAATCCCACAATCCCGATCACACAATCACGATCACACAATCACAATCACACAATCACAATCACACAATCATACTGTCCCAATCCTACAATCACGATCACATAATCACGATCACACAGTCACGATCACACGATCGCGATCACACAATAACAATCACACAATCACAATCACGCAATCACGAGCACACAATCACGATAACACAATCACCATCACACAATCACGATCACACAATCGCGATCACACAATCACGATCACACTATCACGATCACACAATCACAGTCACAGAATCACGATCACACAATCACCATCACACAATCACCATCACACAATCACGATCACACAATCACGATCACACAATCACCATCACACAATCACAATCACACAATCAAGGTCACAGAATGACGATCACACAATCACCATCACACAATCACGGTCACACAATCACGATCACACAATCACGCTCACACAATCACGATCACACAATCACGTTCACACAATCACAAACACACAGTCGCGATCACACGATCACGATCACACAATCACGATCACACAGTCACGATCACACAATCACAATCACACAATCACGATCACTCAATCACCATCACACAATCACGATCACACAATCACGATCACACAACCACGATCACACTATCGTGATCACACAATCACAGTTACACAATCACAATCACACAATCACAATCACAATCACGATCACACAGTCACGATCACACAATCACGATCACACGATCACGATCACACAATCACAATCACACAATCGTTATCACACAATCACGATCACACAATCACCATCACACAATCAAGGCCACACAATGACGATCACACAATCGCCATCACACAATCACAATCACACAATCACAATCACACAATCACGATCACACAATCACGATCACACAATCACGATCACACAATCACGATCACACAATCACGATCACACAATCACGATCACACAATCACGATCACACAATCACGATCACACAATCACGATCACACAATCACGATCACTCAATCACAATCACACAATCACAAACACACAGTCGCGATCACACGATCACGATCACACGATCACGATCACACAATCACAATCACACAATCAACGCCACACAATGACGATCACACAATCACCATCACACAATCTCGACCACATAATCACGATCACACAATCACGATCACACAATCACGTTCACACAATCACAAACACACAGTCCCGATCACTCGATCACGATCACACAATCACGTTCGCACAGTCACGATCACACGATCACGATCACACAATCACAATCACACAATCACAATCACACAATCACAATCACACAACCACAATCACACAATCACGATCACAAAATCACGATCACTCAATCACAATCACACAATCACAAACACACAGTCGCGATCACACGATCACGATCACACGATCACGATCACACAATCACAATCACACAATCAACGCCACACAATGACGATCACACAATCGCCATCACACAATCACAATCACACAATCACAATCACACAATCACGATCACACAATCACGATCACACAATCACGATCACACAATCACGATCACACAGTCACCATCACACCATCACCATCACACAATCAGGACCACACAATCACGATCACACAATCACAAACACACAGTCGCGATCACTCGATCACGATCACACAATCACGATCACACTGTCACTATCACACAATCACAATCACACAATCACAATATCACAATCGCAATCACACAATCACGATCACACAATCACGATCACACAATCACGATCACACAATCACGATCACACAATCACAATCACGCAATCACAATCACACAATCGCAATCACACAATCACAATCATACAATCACAATCTCACAATCACAATCACACAACCACAATCACACAATCACAATCACACAATCACAATCACACAATCACAATCCTACAATCACAATCTCACACTCACAATCACACAACCACAATCGCACAATCACGCAGTCACAATCCCACAATCACGATCACACAATCACGATCACACAATCACAATCACACAATCACAATCACACAATCACACTGTCACAATCCCACAATCACGATCAAACAATCACGATCACACAGTCACGATCACACGATCACGATCACACAAAAACAATGACACAATCACCATCACACAATCACGATCACACAATCACGATCACACAATCACGATCACACTATCACGATCACACAATCACAGTCACACAATCACAATCACACAATCACAATCACAATCACGATCACACAGTCACGATCACACAATCAGAGTCACACAATCACAATCACACAACCACAATCACACAATCACACAGTCACAGTCCCACAATCACGATCACACAATCACGATCACACAATCACGATCACACAATCACGATCACACAATCACGATCACACAATCACGATCACACAATCACGATCACTCAATCACAATCACACAATCACAAACACACAGTCGCGATCACACGATCACGATCACACGATCACGATCACACAATCACAATCACACAATCAACGCCACACAATGACGATCACACAATCACAATCACGCAATCACAATCACACAATCACAATGACACAATCACAATCATGCAATCACAATCACACAATCACAATCTCACAATCACAATCCCACAATCACACAATCACACAGTCACAATCCCACAATCCCGATCACACAATCACGATCACACAATCACAATCACACAATCACAATCACACAATCATACTGTCACAATCCTACAATCACGATCACATAATCACGATCACACAGTCACGATCACACGATCGCGATCACACAATAACAATCACACAATCACAATCACACAATCACGAGCACACAATCACGATCACACAATCACCATCACACAATCACGATCACACAATCGCGATCACACAATCACGATCACACTATCACGATCACACAATCACAGTCACAGAATCACAATCACACAATCACAATCACAATCACGATCACACAGTCACAATCACACAATCAGAGACACACAATCACAATCACACAACCACAATCACACAATCACACAGTCACAATCCCACAATCACGATCACACAATCACGACCACACATTCACGGTCACACAATCACAATCACACAATCACAATCACACAATCACAATAACACAATCAGACAATCACACAGTCACACAATCACGATCACGCAATCACGATCACACAATCACGATCACACAATCGCGATCACAAAATCACGATCACACAATCACGATCACACAGTCACGATCACACAATCACAATCACACAATCACAATATCACAATCGCAATCACACAATCACAATAACACAATCAGACAATCACACAATCACACAATCACACAATCACACAATCACGATCAGACTATCTCGATCACACAATCACGATCACACAATCACGATCACACTATCACGATCAGACAATCACAGTCACACAGTCACAATCACACAATCACAATCACAATCACGATCACACAGTCACGATCACACCATCACGATCACACGATCACGATCACACAATCACAATCACACAATCGTTATCACACAATCACGATCACACAATCACAATCACGCAATCACAATCACACAATCACAATGACACAATCACAATCATGCAATCACAATCACACAATCACAATCTCACAATCACAATCCCACAATCACACAATCACACAGTCACAATCCCACAATCCCGATCACACAATCACGATCACACAATCACAATCACACAATCACAATCACACAATCATACTGTCACAATCCTACAATCACGATCACATAATCACGATCACACAGTCACGATCACACGATCGCGATCACACAATAACAATCACACAATCACAATCACACAATCACGAGCACACAATCACGATCACACAATCACCATCACACAATCACGATCACACAATCGCGATCACACAATCACGATCACACTATCACGATCACACAATCACAGTCACAGAATCACAATCACACAATCACAATCACAATCACGATCACACAGTCACAATCACACAATCAGAGACACACAATCACAATCACACAACCACAATCACACAATCACACAGTCACAATCCCACAATCACGATCACACAATCACGACCACACATTCACGGTCACACAATCACAATCACACAATCACAATCACACAATCACAATAACACAATCAGACAATCACACAGTCACACAATCACGATCACGCAATCACGATCACACAATCACGATCACACAATCGCGATCACAAAATCACGATCACACAATCACGATCACACAATCACAATCACACAATCACAATCACACAATCACAATCACACAATCACAATCACACAATCAACATCACACAATCACAATCACACAATCAAGGTCACACAATGACGATCACACAATCACGATCACACAATCACGATCACACAATCACAATCACACAATCACGATCACACAATCATGATCACACAATCACGATCACACAACCACGATCACACAATCACGATCACACAATCACGATCACACAATCACCATCACACAATCACCATCACACAATCACAATCACACAATCAAGGTCACGCAATGACGATCACACAATCACCATCACACAATCACGACCACTCAATCACGATCACACAATCACGTTCTCACAATCACAAACACAGAGTCGCGATCATACGATCACGATCACACAATCACGATCACACAGTCACGATCACACAATCACGATCACACAGTCACGATCACACAATCAGAATCACACAATCACAATCACACAACCACAATCACACAATCACACAGTCACAATCCCACAATCACGATCACACAATCACGACCACACAGTCACGATCACACAATCACAATCATACAATCACAATCACACAATCACATTAACACAATCACACAGTCACACAATCACGATCACACAATCACGATCACACAATCACGATCACACAATCACGATCACACAATCACGATCACACAATCACAATCACACAATCACAAACACACAGTCACGATCACACAATCACGATCACACAGTCACGATCACACAATCAGAATCACACAATCACAATCACACAACCACAATCACACAATCACACAGTCACAATCCCACAATCACGATCAAACAATCACGACCACACAGTCACGATCACACAATCACAATCATACAATCACAATCACACAATCACATTAACACAATCAGACAATCACACAATCACATTAACACAATCAGACAATCACACAGTCACACAATCACGATCACACAATCACGATCACACAATCACGATCACACAATCACGATCACACAATCAGGATCACACAATCACGATCACACAATCACAATCACACAATCACAAACACACAGTCGCGATCACACGATCACGATCACACGACCACGATCATACGATCACGATCACACAATCACAATCACACAATCAAGGCCACACAATGACGACCACACAATCACCATCACACAACCTCGACCACACAATCACGATCACACAATCACGATCACACAATCACGTTCACACAATCACAAACACACAGTCGCGATCACTCGATCACGATCACACAATCACGATCACACAGTCACGATCGCACAATCACGATCACACAATCACGATCACACAATCACGATCACACAATCACGATCACACAATCACCATCACACAATCACGATCACACAATCACGATCACACAATCACCATCACACAATCACAATCACACAATCAAGGTCACACAATGACGATCCCACAATCACCATCACACAACCACGACCACACAATCACGATCACACAATCACGCTCACGCAATCACGATCACACAATCACGACCACACAATCACGATCACACAATCACGATCACACAATCACAAACACACAGTCGCGATCACACTATCACGATCACACAATCACAGTCACACAATCACAATCACACAATCACAATCACAATCACGATCACACAGTCACGAACACACCATCACGATCACACAATCAAGGTCACACAATGACGATCATACAATCACCATCACACAATCACGATCACTCAATCACAATCACACAATCACAAACACACAGTCGCGATCACACGATCACGATCGCACGACCACGATCACACGATCACGATCACACAATCACAATCACACAATCAAGGCCACACAATGACGATCACACAATCACCATCACACAATCTCGACCACACAATCACAATCACGCAATCACAATCACACAATCACGTTCACACAATCACAATCATACAATCACAATCACACAATCACAATCTCACAATCACAATCACACAATCACAATCACACAATCACAAACACACAGTCGCGATCACACGACCACGATCACACGATCACGATCACACAATCACAATCACACAATCAAGGTCACACAATGACGATCACACCATCACCATCACACAATCACGACCACACAATCACGAACACAATCACGATCACACAATCACGTTCACACAATCACAAACACACACTCGCGATCACTCGATCACGATCACACAATCACGATCACACAGTCAAGATCACACAATCACAATCACACAATCACAATATCACAATCAGACAATCACACAATCACACAATCACGATCACACTATCACGATCACACAATCACGATAACACAATCACAATCCCCTCAATCACACAATCACACAGTCACAATCCCACAATCCCGATCACACAATCACGATCACACAATCACAATCACACAATCACAATCACACAATCATACTGTCACAATCCTACAATCACGATCACACAGTCACGATCACACGATCGCGATCACACAATAACAATCACACAATCACAATCACACAATCACGAGCACACAATCACGATCACACAATCACAATCACACAATCACAATCACACAATCACGATCGCACAATCACCATCACACAATCACCATCCCACAATCACGATCACACAATCAAGGTCACACAATGACGTTCACACAATCACAATCACACAATCACAGTCACACAATCACAATCACACAATCACACAGTCACAATCCCACAATCACGATCACACAATCACGATCGCACAGTCACGATCACACGATCACGATCACACAATCACAATCACACAATCACAATCACACAATCACGATCACACAATCACCATCACACAATCACCATCACACAATCTCGATCACACAATCAAGGTCACACAATGACGCTCACACAATCACCATCACACAATCACGATCACACAATCACGATCACACAATCACCATCACACAATCACAATCACACAATCACAGTCACACAATCACAATCACACAATCACACAGTCACAATCCCACAATCACGATCACACAATCACGATCGCACAGTCACGATCACACGATCACGATCACACAATCACAATCACACAATCACAATCACACAATCACGATCACACAATCACCATCACACAATCACCATCACACAATCTCGATCACACAATCAAGGTCACACAATGACGCTCACACAATCACCATCACACAATCACGATCACACAATCACAATCACACAATCACGATCACACAATCACGATCACACAATAACAATCACACAATCACAAACACACAGTCGCGATCACACGATCACGATCACACGATCGCGATCACACAATCACAATCACACAATCAAGGTCACACAATGACGATCGCACCATCACCATCACACAATCACGACCACACAATCACGATCACACAATCACGATCACACAATCACGTTCACACAATCACAAACACACAGTCGCGATCACTCGATCACGATCACACAATCACGATCACACAGTCGCGATCACACAATCACAATCACACAATCACAATATCACAATCGCAATCACACAATCACAATAACACAATCAGACAATCACACAATCACACAATCACACAATCACACAATCACGATCAGACTATCACGATCACACAATCACGATCACACAATCACGATCACACAATCACGATCACACTATCACGATCAGACAATCACAGTCACACAGTCACAATCACACAATCACAATCACAATCACGATCACACAGTCACGATCACACCATCACGATCACACAATCACGTTCACACAATCACAAACACAGAGTCGCGATCACACGATCACGATCACACAATCACGATCACACAGTCACGATCACACAATCACGATCACACAGTCACGATCACACAATCAGAATCACACAATCACAATCACACAACCACAATCACACAATCACACAGTCACAATCCCACAATCACGATCACACAATCACGACCACACAGTCACGATCACACAATCACAATCATACAATCACAATCACACAATCACATTAACACAATCAGACAATCACACAGTCACACAATCACGATCACACAATCACGATCACACAATCACGATCACACAATCACGATCACACAATCACGATCACACAATCAGGATCACACAATCACGATCACACAATCACAATCACACAATCACAAACACACAGTCGCGATCACACGATCACGATCACACGACCACGATCACACGATCACGATCACACAATCACAATCACACAATCAAGGCCACACAATGACGATGACACAATCACCATCACACAATCTCGACCACACAATCACGATCACACAATCACGATCACACAATCACGTTCACACAATCACAAACACACAGTCGCGATCACTCGATCACGATCACACAATCACGATCACACAGTCACGATCGCACAATCACGATCACACAATCACGATCACACAATCACGATCACACAATCACCATCACACAATCACGATCACACAATCACGATCACACAATCACGATCACACAATCACCATCACACAATCACAATCACACAATCAAGGTCACACAATGACGATCACACAATCACCATCACACAACCACGACCACACAATCACGATCACACAATCACGCTCACGCAATCACGATCACACAATCACGACCACACAATCACGATCACACAATCACGATCACACAATCACAAACACACAGTCGCGATCACACTATCACGATCACACAATCACAGTCACACAATCACAATCACACAATCACAATCACAATCACGATCACACAGTCACGAACACACCATCACGATCACACAATCAAGGTCACACAATGACGATCACACAGTCACCATCACACAATCACGATCACTCAATCACAATCACACAATCACAAACACACAGTCGCGATCACACGATCACGATCGCACGACCACGATCACACGATCACGATCACACAATCACAATCACACAATCAAGGCCACACAATGACGATCACACAATCACCATCACACAATCTCGACCACACAATCACGGTCACACAATCACGATCACACAATCACGTTCACACAATCACAAACACACAGTCGCGATCACTCGATCATGATCACACAATCACGATCACACAGTCCCGATCACACAATCACAATCGCACAATCACGATCACACAATCACGATCACACAATCACGATCACACAATCACGATCACACAATCACGATCACACAATCACCATCACACAATCACGATCACACAATCACGATCACACAATCACCATCACACAATCACAATCACACAATCACAGTCACACAATCACAATCACACAATCACACAGTCACAATTCCACAATCACGATCACACAATCACGATCGCACAGTCACGATCACACGATCACGATCACACAATCACAATCACACAATCACGATAACACAATCACCATCACACAATCACGATCACACAATCGCGATCACACAATCACGATCACACTATCACGATCACACAATCACAGTCACAGAATCACGATCACACAATCACCATCACACAATCACCATCACACAATCACGATCACACAATCACGATCACACAACCACGATCACACTATCGTGATCACACAATCACAGTTACACAATCACAATCACACAATCACAATCACAATCACGATCACACAGTCACGATCACACAATCACGATCACACGATCACGATCACACAATCACAATCACACAATCGTTATCACACAATCACGATCACACAATCACCATCACACAATCAAGGCCACACAATGACGATCACACAATCGCCATCACACAATCACAATCACACAATCACGATCACACAATCACGATCACACAATCACGATCACACAATCACGATCACACAATCACGATCACACAATCACGATCACACAATCACGATCACACAATCACGATCACACAATCACGATCACACAATCACGATCACACAATCACGATCACTCAATCACAATCACACAATCACAAACACACAGTCGCGATCACACGATCACGATCACACGATCACGATCACACAATCACAATCACACAATCAACGCCACACAATGACGATCACACAATCACCATCACACAATCTCGACCACACAATCACGATCACACAATCACGATCACACAATCACGTTCACACAATCACAAACACACAGTCCCGATCACTCGATCACGATCACACAATCACGTTCGCACAGTCACGATCACACGATCACGATCACACAATCACAATCACACAATCACAATCACACAATCACAATCACACAATCACAATCACACAATCACAATCACACAATCACGATCACAAAATCACGATCACTCGATCACAATCACACAATCACAAACACACAGTCGCGATCACACGATCACGATCACACGATCACGATCACACAATCACAATCACACAATCAACGCCACACAATGACGATCACACAATCGCCATCACACAATCACAATCACACAATCACAATCACACAATCACGATCACACAATCACGATCACACAATCACGATCACACAATCACGATCACACAGTCACCATCACACCATCACCATCACACAATCAGGACCACACAATCACGATCACACAATCACAAACACACAGTCGCGATCACTCGATCACGATCACACAATCACGATCACACTGTCACTATCACACAATCACAATCACACAATCACAATATCACAATCGCAATCACACAATCACGATCACACAATCATGATCACACAATCACGATCACACAATCACGATCACACAATCACAATCACGCAATCACAATCACACAATCGCAATCACACAATCACAATCATACAATCACAATCTCACAATCACAATCACACAACCACAATCACACAATCACAATCACACAATCACAATCACACAATCACAATCCTACAATCACAATCTCACACTCACAATCACACAACCACAATCGCACAATCACGCAGTCACAATCCCACAATCACGATCACACAATCACGATCACACAATCAC
Source organism: Megachile rotundata (assembly GCF_050947335.1). Classification (NCBI taxonomy): domain Eukaryota; kingdom Metazoa; phylum Arthropoda; class Insecta; order Hymenoptera; family Megachilidae; genus Megachile; species Megachile rotundata. The sequence continues at coordinate 4,212,032 of NC_134993.1, forward strand.
AATCACACAATCACAATCACACAATCACACTGTCACAATCCCACAATCACGATCAAACAATCACGATCACACAGTCACGATCACACGATCACGATCACACAAAAACAATGACACAATCACAATCACACAATCACGAGCACACAATCACGATCACACAATCACCATCACACAATCACGATCACACAATCACGATCACACAATCACGATCACACTATCACGATCACACAATCACAGTCACACAATCACAATCACACAATCACAATCACAATCACGATCACACAGTCACGATCACACAATCAGAGTCACACAATCACAATCACACAACCACAATCACACAATCACACAGTCACAGTCCCACAATCACGATCACACAATCACGATCACACAATCACGATCACACAATCACGATCACACAATCACGATCACACAATCACGATCACACAATCACGATCACTCAATCACAATCACACAATCACAAACACACAGTCGCGATCACACGATCACGATCACACGATCACGATCACACAATCACAATCACACAATCAACGCCACACAATGACGATCACACAATCACCATCACACAATCTCGACCACACAATCACGATCACACAATCACGTTCACACAATCAAAGCCACACAATGACGATCACACAATCACCATCACACAATCACAATCACACAATCACGATCACACAATCACGGTCACTCAATCACAATCACACAATCACAAACACACAGTCGCGATCACACGATCACGATCACACGATCACGATCACACGATCACAATCAGACAATCACAATCACACAATCAACGCCACACAATGACGATCACACAATCTCGACCACACAATCACGATCACACAATCACGATCACACAATCACAAACACAAAGTCCCGATCACTCGATCACGATCACACAATCACGATCACAGAATCACGATCACACAATCACAATCACACAATCACAATCAGACAGTCAAAATCACACAATCACAATCACACAATCAAGGTCACACAATGACGATCACACAATCACCATCACACAATCACGGTCACACAATCACGATCACACAATCACGATCACTCAATCACAATCACAATCACACAATCACAAACACACAGTCGCGATCACACGATCACGATCACACGATCACGATCACACGATCACGATCACACAATCACAATCACACAATCAAGGCCACACAATGACGATCACACAATCACCATCACACAATCTCGACCACACAATCACGATCACACAATCACGTTCACACAATAACAAACACACAGTCGCGATCACTCGATCACGATCACACAATCACGATCACACAGTCACGATCACACAATCACAATCACACAATCACGATCACACAATCACGATCACATAACCACGATCACACAATCACGATCACACAATCACCATCACACAATCACGTTCACACAATCACGATCACACAATCACGATCACACAATCACCATCACACAATCACGACCACACAATCACGATCACACAATCACGCTCACACAATCACGATCACACAATCACGTTCACACAATCACAAACAAACAGTCGCGATCACACGATCACGATCACACAATCACGATCACACAGTCACGATCACACAATCACAATCACACAATCACGATCACTCAATCGCCATCACACAATCACGATCACACAATCACGATCACACAATCACGATCACACTATCACGATCACACAATCACAGTCACACAATCACAATCACACAATCACGATCACACAGTCACGATCACACAATCACGATCACACGATCACAATCACACAATCACAATCACACAATCGTTATCACACAATCACGATCACACAATCACCATCACACAATCAAGGCCACACAATGACGATCACACAATCACGATCACACAATCACGATCACACAATCACGATCACACAATCACGATCACACAATCACGATCACACAATCACGATCACACAATCACGATCACACAATCACGATCACACAATCACGATCACACAATCACGATCACACAATCACGATCACACAATCACGATCACACAATCACGATCACACAATCACGATCACACAATCACGATCACACAATCACGATCACACAATCACGATCACACAATCACGATCACACAATCACGATCACACAATCACGATCACACAATCACGATCACACAATCACGATCACACAATCACGATCACACAATCACGATCACACAATCACGATCACACAATCACGATCACACAATCACAATCACACAATCACAATCACACAATCACAATCACACAATCACAATCACACAATCACAATCACACAATCACAATCACACAATCACAATCACACAATCACAATCACACAATCACAATCACACAATCACAATCACACAATCACAATCACACAATCACAATCACACAATCACAATCACACAATCACAATCACACAATCACAATCACACAATCACAATCACACAATCACAATCACACAATCACAATCACACAATCACAATCACACAATCACAATCACACAATCACAATCACACAATCACAATCACACAATCACAATCACACAATCACAATCACACAATCACAATCACACAATCACAATCACACAATCACAATCACACAATCACAATCACACAATCACAATCACACAATCACAATCACACAATCACAATCACGATCTCGATCACACAATCACAATCACACAATCACACAATCACAATCCCACAATCACAATCACACAATCACAGTCACACAATAACAATCACACAATCACAATCACACAATCACAATCACACAATCACAATCACACAATCACAATCACACAATCACAGTCACACAATCACAGTCACACAATCACAATCACACAATCACAATTACACAAACACGATCACACAATCACGATCACACAATCACTATCACACAATCGCACAATCACACAGTCACAATCCCACAATCACGATCACACAATCACGATCGCACTGTCACGATCACACGATCACGATCACACAATCACGATCACACAATCACAAACACACAGTCGCGATCACACGATCACGATCACACAATCACGATCACACAGTCACGATCATACAATCACAATCACACAATCACGATCACACAATCACATTAACACAATCACGATCACACAATCACGATCACACAATCACAATCACACAATCACGATCACACAATCACGATCACACAATCACGATCACACAATCACAATCACACAATCACAATCACTCAATCAAAATCACACAATCACAATCACACAATCAAGGTCACACAATGACGATCACACAATCACCATCACACAATCTCGACCACACAATCACGATCACACAATCACGATCACACAATCACGTCCACACAATCACAAACACACAGTCGCGATCACTCGATCACGATCACACAATCACGATCACACAATCACGATCACTCAATCACAATCACACAATCACAAACACACAGTCGCGATCACACGATCACGATCACACAATCACAATCACACAATCGATATCACACAATCACGATCACACAATCACAATCACACAATTACAATCACACAATCAAGGTCACACAATGACGATCACACAATCACCATCACACAATCACGATCACACAATCACGTTCACACAATCACAAACACACAGTCGCGATCACTCGATCACGATCACACAATCACGATCACACAGTCACTATCACACAATCACAATCACACAATCACATTATCACAATCGCAATCACACAATCACAATAACACAATCAGACAATCACACAATCACACAATCACACAATCACGATCACACAATCATGATCACACAATCACGATCACACAATCACGATCACACAATCACGATCACACAATCACGATCACACAATCACGATCACACAATCACGATCACACAATCACGATCACACAATCACGATCACACAATCACGATCACACAATCACGATCACACAATCACGATCACACAATCACGATCACACAATCACGATCACACAATCACGATCACACAATCACGATCACACAATCACGATCACACAATCACGATCACACAATCACGATCACACAATCACGATCACATAACCACGATCACACAATCACGATCACACAATCACCATCACACAATCACGTTCACACAATCACGATCACACAATCACGATCACACAATCACCATCACACAATCACGACCACACAATCACGATCACACAATCACGCTCACACAATCACGATCACACAATCACGTTCACACAATCACAAACAAACAGTCGCGATCACACGATCACGATCACACAATCACGATCACACAGTCACGATCACACAATCACAATCACACAATCACGATCACTCAATCACCATCACACAATCACGATCACACAATCACAATCACACAATCACAATCAGACAGTCAAAATCACACAATCACAATCACACAATCAAGGTCACACAATGACGATCACACAATCACCATCACACAATCACGGTCACACAATCACGATCACACAATCACGATCACTCAATCACAATCACAATCACACAATCACAAACACACAGTCGCGATCACACGATCACGATCACACGATCACGATCACACGATCACGATCACACAATCACAATCACACAATCAAGGCCACACAATGACGATCACACAATCACCATCACACAATCTCGACCACACAATCACGATCACACAATCACGTTCACACAATAACAAACACACAGTCGCGATCACTCGATCACGATCACACAATCACGATCACACAGTCACGATCACACAATCACAATCACACAATCACGATCACACAATCACGATCACATAACCACGATCACACAATCACGATCACACAATCACCATCACACAATCACGTTCACACAATCACGATCACACAATCACGATCACACAATCACCATCACACAATCACGACCACACAATCACGATCACACAATCACGCTCACACAATCACGATCACACAATCACGTTCACACAATCACAAACAAACAGTCGCGATCACACGATCACGATCACACAATCACGATCACACAGTCACGATCACACAATCACAATCACACAATCACGATCACTCAATCACCATCACACAATCACGATCACACAATCACGATCACACAATCACGATCACACTATCACGATCACACAATCACAGTCACACAATCACAATCACACAATCACGATCACACAGTCACGATCACACAATCACGATCACACGATCACAATCACACAATCACAATCACACAATCGTTATCACACAATCACGATCACACAATCACCATCACACAATCAAGGCCACACAATGACGATCACACAATCACGATCACACAATCACGATCACACAATCACGATCACACAATCACGATCACACAATCACGATCACACAATCACGATCACACAATCACGATCACACAATCACGATCACACAATCACGATCACACAATCACGATCACACAATCACGATCACACAATCACAATCACGATCTCGATCACACAATCACAATCACACAATCACACAATCACAATCCCACAATCACAATCACACAATCACAGTCACACAATAACAATCACACAATCACAATCACACAATCACAATCACACAATCACAATCACACAATCACAATCACACAATCACAGTCACACAATCACAGTCACACAATCACAATCACACAATCACAATTACACAAACACGATCACACAATCACGATCACACAATCACTATCACACAATCGCACAATCACACAGTCACAATCCCACAATCACGATCACACAATCACGATCGCACTGTCACGATCACACGATCACGATCACACAATCACGATCACACAATCACAAACACACAGTCGCGATCACACGATCACGATCACACAATCACGATCACACAGTCACGATCATACAATCACAATCACACAATCACGATCACACAATCACATTAACACAATCACGATCACACAATCACGATCACACAATCACAATCACACAATCACGATCACACAATCACGATCACACAATCACGATCACACAATCACAATCACACAATCACAATCACTCAATCAAAATCACACAATCACAATCACACAATCAAGGTCACACAATGACGATCACACAATCACCATCACACAATCTCGACCACACAATCACGATCACACAATCACGATCACACAATCACGTCCACACAATCACAAACACACAGTCGCGATCACTCGATCACGATCACACAATCACGATCACACAATCACGATCACTCAATCACAATCACACAATCACAAACACACAGTCGCGATCACACGATCACGATCACACAATCACAATCACACAATCGATATCACACAATCACGATCACACAATCACAATCACACAATTACAATCACACAATCAAGGTCACACAATGACGATCACACAATCACCATCACACAATCACGATCACACAATCACGTTCACACAATCACAAACACACAGTCGCGATCACTCGATCACGATCACACAATCACGATCACACAGTCACTATCACACAATCACAATCACACAATCACATTATCACAATCGCAATCACACAATCACAATAACACAATCAGACAATCACACAATCACACAATCACACAATCACGATCACACAATCATGATCACACAATCACGATCACACAATCACGATCACACAATCACGATCACACAATCACGATCACACAATCACGATCACACAATCACGATCACACAATCACGATCACACAATCACGATCACACAATCACGATCACACAATCACGATCACACAATCACGATCACACAATCACGATCACACAATCACGATCACACAATCACGATCACACAATCACGATCACACAATCACGATCACACAATCACGATCACACAATCACGATCACACAATCACGATCACACAATCACGATCACACAATCACGATCACACAATCACGATCACACAATCACGATCACACAATCACGATCACACAATCACGATCACACAATCAAAATCACACAATCACAATCACACAATCACACAATCACAATCCCACAATCACAATCACACAATCACAGTCACACAATAACAATCACACAATCACAATCACACAATCACAATCACACAATCACAATCACACAATCACAATCACACAATCACAGTCACACAATCACAGTCACACAATCACAATCACACAATCACAATTACACAAACACGATCACACAATCACGATCACACAATCACTATCACACAATCGCACAATCACACAGTCACAATCCCACAATCACGATCACACAATCACGATCGCACTGCCACGATCACACGATCACGATCACACAATCACGATCACACATTCACAAACACACAGTCGCGATCACACGATCACGATCACACAATCACGATCACACAGTCACGATCATACAATCACAATCACACAATCACGATCACACAATCACATTAACACAATCACGATCACACAATCACGATCACACAATCACAATCACACAATCACGATCACACAATCACGATCACACAATCACGATCACACAATCACAATCACACAATCACAATCACACAATCAAAATCACACAATCACAATCACACAATCAAGGTCACACAATGACGATCACACGATCACGATCACACAATCACAATCACACAATCGTTATCACACAATCACGATCACACAATCACAATCACACAATTACAATCACACAATCAAGGTCACACAATGACGATCACACAATCACCATCACACAATCACGATCACACAATCACGTTCACACAATCACAAACACACAGTCGCGATCACTCGATCACGATCACACAATCACGATCACACAGTCACTATCACACAATCACAATCACACAATCACATTATCACAATCGCAATCACACAATCACAATAACACAATCAGACAATCACACAATCACACAATCACACAATCACGATCACACAATCATGATCACACAATCACGATCACACAATCACGATCACACAATCACGATCACACAATCACGATCACACAATCACCATCACACAATCACAATCACACAATCACAATCACACAATCAAGGTCACACAATGACGATCACACAATCACCATCACACAATCACGATCACACAATCACTATCACACAATCACGATCACACAATCACGATCACACAATCACGATCACACAATCACGATCACACAATCACGATCACACAATCACGATCACACAATAGCTATCACACAATCACGATCACACAATCACGATCACAATATCACAATCACACAGTCACACTATCACGATCACAATCACAATCACAGTCACAATCACAATCACAATCACAATCACAATCACAATCACAATCACAATCACAATCACAATCACAATCACAATCACAATCACAATAACAATCACAATCACAATCACAATCACAATCACAATCACAATCAAAATCACAATCACAATCACAATCACAATCACAATCACAATCACAATCACAATCACAATCACAATCACAATCACAATCACAATCACAATCGCAATCACAATCACAATCACAATCACAATCACACAATCACAATCACACAATCACAGTCACACAATCACAATCACACAATCACAATCACACAATCGCAATCACACAATCACAATCACACAATCACAATCACGATCACACAGTCACGATCACACAATCACAATCTCACAATCACGATCACACAATCACCATCACACAATCACCATCACACAATCACGATCACACAATCACGATCACACAATCACGATCACACAATCACTATCACACAATCACAATCACACAATCACAATCACACAGTCGCGATCACACAATCACAATCACACAATCACGATCACACAATCACCATCACACAATCACAATCACACAATCACAATCACAATCACAATCCCGCAATCACGATCACACAATCACGATCACACAATCACCATCACACAATCACCATCACACAATCACAATCACACAATCACAATCACACAGTCACACAATCACAATCACAATCAGACAATCACAAACACACAATCACGATCACACAATCACGATCACACAATCACAATCACACAATCTCAATCACACAATCACAATCACACAATCACAGTCACACAATCACAGTCACACAATCACAATCACACAATCACAATTACACAAACACGATCACACAATCACGATCACACAATCACACAGTCACAATCCCACAATCACGATCACACAATCACGATCACACAGTCACGATCACACAATCACGATCACACAATCACAATCACACAGTCACAATCACAATCACGATCACACAAACACGATCACACAATCGCGATCACACAATCTCGACCACACAATCACGATCACACAATCACGATCACACAATCACGATCACACAATCACGATCACACAATCGCTATCACACAATCACGATCACACAATCACGATCACAATATCACAATCACACAGTCACACAATCACGATCACAATCACAATCACAGTCACAATCACAATCACAATCACAATCACAATCACAATCACAATCACAATCACAATCACAATCACAATCACAATAACAATCACAATCACAATCACAATCACAATCACAATCACAATCACAATCACAATCACAATCACAATCACAATCACAATCACAATCACAATCACAATCACAATCACAATCGCAATCACAATCACAATCACAATCACAATCACACAATCACAATCACACAATCACAGTCACACAATCACAATCACACAATCACAATCACACAATCGCAATCACACAATCACAATCACACAATCACAATCACGATCACACAGTCACGATCACACAATCACAATCTCACAATCACGATCACACAATCACCATCACACAATCACCATCACACAATCACGATCACACAATCACGATCACACAATCACGATCACACAATCACTATCACACAATCACAATCACACAATCACAATCACACAATCACAATCACACAATCACAATCACACAGTCACACAATCACAATCACAATCAGACAATCACAAACACACAATCACGATCACACAATCACGATCACACAATCACAATCACACAATCACAATCACACAATCACAATCACAAAATCACAGTCACACAATCACAGTCACACAATCACAATCACACAATCACAATTACACAAACACGATCACACAATCACGATCACACAATCACGATCACACAATCACGATCACACAATCACACAATCACACAATCACAATCACACAATCACACAGTCACAATCCCACAATCACGATCACACAATCACGATCACACAGTCACGATCACACAATCACGATCACACAATCACAGTCACACAATCACAATCACACAGTCACAATCACAATCACGATCACACAAACACGATCCCACAATCACGATCACACAATCTCGACCACACAATCACGATCACACAAACACGATCACACAATCACTATCACACAATCACTATCACACAATCACGATCACACAATTACGATCACACAATCACAATCACGCAGTCACACTATCACAATCACAATCACAATCACAATCACAATCACAATCACAATCACAATCACAATCACAATCACAATCACAGTCACACAATCACACAATCACAATCCCACAATCACAATCACACAATCACAGTCACACAATCACAATCACACAATCACGCAGTCACAATCCCACAATCACGATCACACAATCACGATCGCACAGTCACGGTCACACGATCACGATCACACAATCACAATCACACAATCACGATCACACAGTCACCATCACACAATCACCATCACACAATCACGATCACACAATCAAGGTCACACAATGACGATCACACAATCACCATCACACAATCACGATCACACAATCACAATCACACAATCACGATCACACAATCACGATCACACAATCACAATCACACAATCAAGGTCACACAATGTCGATCACACCATCACCATCACACAATCACGACCACACAATCACGATCACACAATCACAAACACACAGTCGCGATCACTCGATCACGATCACACAATCACGATCACACAGTCACGATCACACAATCACAACCACACAATCACAATATCACAATCGCAATCACACAATCACCATCACACAGTCACGATCACACAATCACCATCACACAATCACGATCACACAATCACGATCACACAGTCACGATCACACAATCACAATCACACAATCACGATCACACAATCACGATCACATAACCACGATCACACAATCACGATCACACAATCACCATCACACAATCACGTTCACACAATCACGATCACACATTCACGATCACACAATCACCATCACACAATCACGACCACACAATCACGATCACACAATCACGCTCACACAATCACGATCACACAATCACGTTCACACAATCACAAACAAACAGTCGCGATCACACGATCACGATCACACAATCACGATCACACAGTCACGATCACACAATCACAATCACACAATCACGATCACTCAATCACCATCACACAATCACAATCACACAATCACGATCACACAATCACGATCACACTATCACGATCACACAATCACAGTCACACAATCACAATCACACAATCACGATCACACAGTCACGATCACACAATCACGATCACACGATCACAATCACACAATCACAATCACACAATCGTTATCACACAATCACGATCACACAATCACCATCACACAATCAAGGCCACACAATGACGATCACACAATCACGATCACACAATCACGATCACACAATCACCATCACACAATCACGATCACACAATCACGATCACACAATCACGATCACACTATCACGATCACACAATCACAGTCACACAATCACAATCACACAATCACGATCACACAGTCACGATCACACAATCACGATCACACGATCACAATCACACAATCACAATCACACAATCGTTATCACACAATCACGATCACACAATCACCATCACACAATCAAGGCCACACAATGACGATCACACAATCACGATCACACAATCACGATCACACAATCACGATCACACAATCACGATCACACAATCACGATCACACAATCACGATCACACAATCACGATCACACAATCACGATCACACAATCACGATCACACAATCACGATCACACAATCACGATCACACAATCACGATCACACAATCACGATCACACAGTCGCGATCACACGATCACGATCACACAATCACGATCACACAGTCACGATCACACAATCACAATCACACAATCACGATCACTCAATCACCATCACACAATCACGATCACACAATCACGATCACACAATCACGATCACACTATCACGATCACACAATCACAGTCACACAATCACAATCACACAATCACGATCACACAGTCACGATCACACAATCACGATCACACGATCACAATCACACAATCACAATCACACAATCGTTATCACACAATCACGATCACACAATCACCATCACACAATCAAGGCCACACAATGACGATCACACAATCACGATCACACAATCACGATCACACAATCACGATCACACAATCACGATCACACAATCACGATCACACAATCACGATCACACAATCACGATCACACAATCACGATCACACAATCACGATCACACAATCACGATCACACAATCACGATCACACAATCACGATCACACAATCACGATCACACAATCACGATCACACAATCACGATCACACAATCACGATCACACAATCACGATCACACAATCACGATCACACAATCACGATCACACACTCACGATCACACAATCACGATCACACAATCACGATCACACAATCACGATCACACAATCACGATCACACAATCACGATCACACAATCACAATCACACAATCACAATCACACAATCACAATCACACAATCACAATCACACAATCACAATCACACAATCACAATCACACAATCACAATCACACAATCACAATCACACAATCACAATCACACAATCGCAATCACACAATCACAATCACACAATCACAATCACACAATCACAATCACACAATCACAATCACACAATCACAATCACGATCTCGATCACACAATCACAATCACACAATCACACAATCACAATCCCACAATCACAATCACACAATCACAGTCACACAATAACAATCACACAATCACAATCACACAATCACAATCACACAATCACAATCACACAATCACAATCACACAATCACAGTCACACAATCACAGTCACACAATCACAATCACACAATCACAATTACACAAACACGATCACACAATCACGATCACACAATCACTATCACACAATCGCACAATCACACAGTCACAATCCCACAATCACGATCACACAATCACGATCGCACTGTCACGATCACACGATCACGATCACACAATCACGATCACACAATCACAAACACACAGTCGCGATCACACGATCACGATCACACAATCACGATCACACAGTCACGATCATACAATCACAATCACACAATCACGATCACACAATCACATTAACACAATCACGATCACACAATCACGATCACACAATCACGATCACACAATCACAATCACACAATCACGATCACACAATCACGATCACACAATCACGATCACACAATCACAATCACACAATCACAATCACACAATCAAAATCACACAATCACAATCACACAATCAAGGTCACACAATGACGATCACACAATCACCATCACACAATCTCGACCACACAATCACGATCACACAATCACGATCACACAATCACGTCCACACAATCACAAACACACAGTCGCGATCACTCGATCACGATCACACAATCACGATCACACAATCACGATCACTCAATCACAATCACACAATCACAAACACACAGTCGCGATCACACGATCACGATCACACAATCACAATCACACAATCGTTATCACACAATCACGATCACACAATCACAATCACACAATTACAATCACACAATCAAGGTCACACAATGACGATCACACAATCACCATCACACAATCACGATCACACAATCACGTTCACACAATCACAAACACACAGTCGCGATCACTCGATCACGATCACACAATCACGATCACACAGTCACTATCACACAATCACAATCACACAATCACATTATCACAATCGCAATCACACAATCACAATAACACAATCAGACAATCACACAATCACACAATCACACAATCACGATCACACAATCACGATCACACAATCACGATCACACAATCACGATCACACAATCACGATCACACAATCAAAATCACACAATCACAATCACACAATCACACAATCACAATCCCACAATCACAATCACACAATCACAGTCACACAATAACAATCACACAATCACAATCACACAATCACAATCACACAATCACAATCACACAATCACAATCACACAATCACAGTCACACAATCACAGTCACACAATCACAATCACACAATCACAATTACACAAACACGATCACACAATCACGATCACACAATCACTATCACACAATCGCACAATCACACAGTCACAATCCCACAATCACGATCACACAATCACGATCGCACTGCCACGATCACACGATCACGATCACACAATCACGATCACACATTCACAAACACACAGTCGCGATCACACGATCACGATCACACAATCACGATCACACAGTCACGATCATACAATCACAATCACACAATCACGATCACACAATCACATTAACACAATCACGATCACACAATCACGATCACACAATCACAATCACACAATCACGATCACACAATCACGATCACACAATCACGATCACACAATCACAATCACACAATCACAATCACACAATCAAAATCACACAATCACAATCACACAATCAAGGTCACACAATGACGATCACACGATCACGATCACACAATCACAATCACACAATCGTTATCACACAATCACGATCACACAATCACAATCACACAATTACAATCACACAATCAAGGTCACACAATGACGATCACACAATCACCATCACACAATCACGATCACACAATCACGTTCACACAATCACAAACACACAGTCGCGATCACTCGATCACGATCACACAATCACGATCACACAGTCACTATCACACAATCACAATCACACAATCACATTATCACAATCGCAATCACACAATCACAATAACACAATCAGACAATCACACAATCACACAATCACACAATCACGATCACACAATCATGATCACACAATCACGATCACACAATCACGATCACACAATCACGATCACACAATCACGATCACACAATCACCATCACACAATCACAATCACACAATCACAATCACACAATCAAGGTCACACAATGACGATCACACAATCACCATCACACAATCACGATCACACAATCACTATCACACAATCACGATCACACAATCACGATCACACAATCACGATCACACAATCACGATCACACAATCACGATCACACAATCACGATCACACAATAGCTATCACACAATCACGATCACACAATCACGATCACAATATCACAATCACACAGTCACACTATCACGATCACAATCACAATCACAGTCACAATCACAATCACAATCACAATCACAATCACAATCACAATCACAATCACAATCACAATCACAATCACAATCACAATAACAATCACAATCACAATCACAATCACAATCACAATCACAATCAAAATCACAATCACAATCACAATCACAATCACAATCACAATCACAATCACAATCACAATCACAATCACAATCACAATCACAATCACAATCGCAATCACAATCACAATCACAATCACAATCACACAATCACAATCACACAATCACAGTCACACAATCACAATCACACAATCACAATCACACAATCGCAATCACACAATCACAATCACACAATCACAATCACACAATCACAATCACGATCACACAGTCACGATCACACAATCACAATCTCACAATCACGATCACACAATCACCATCACACAATCACCATCACACAATCACGATCACACAATCACGATCACACAATCACGATCACACAATCACTATCACACAATCACAATCACACAATCACAATCACACAGTCGCGATCACACAATCACAATCACACAATCACGATCACACAATCACCATCACACAATCACAATCACACAATCACAATCACAATCACAATCCCGCAATCACGATCACACAATCACGATCACACAATCACCATCACACAATCACCATCACACAATCACAATCACACAATCACAATCACACAGTCACACAATCACAATCACAATCAGACAATCACAAACACACAATCACGATCACACAATCACGATCACACAATCACAATCACACAATCTCAATCACACAATCTACATTCACACAATCACAGTCACACAATCACAGTCACACAATCACAATCACACAATCACAATTACACAAACACGATCACACAATCACGATCACACAATCACACAGTCACAATCCCACAATCACGATCACACAATCACGATCACACAGTCACGATCACACAATCACGATCACACAATCACAATCACACAGTCACAATCACAATCACGATCACACAAACACGATCACACAATCGCGATCACACAATCTCGACCACACAATCACGATCACACAATCACGATCACACAATCACGATCACACAGTCACGATCACACAATCGCTATCACACAATCACGATCACACAATCACGATCACAATATCACAATCACACAGTCACACAATCACGATCACAATCACAATCACAGTCACAATCACAATCACAATCACAATCACAATCACAATCACAATCACAATCACAATCACAATCACAATCACAATCACAATAACAATCACAATCACAATCACAATCACAATCACAATCACAATCACAATCACAATCACAATCACAATCACAATCACAATCACAATCACAATCACAATCACAATCACAATCGCAATCACAATCACAATCACAATCACAATCACACAATCACAATCACACAATCACAGTCACACAATCACAATCACACAATCACAATCACACAATCGCAATCACACAATCACAATCACACAATCACAATCACGATCACACAGTCACGATCACACAATCACCATCACACAATCACGATCACACAATCACGATCACACAATCACGATCACACAATCACTATCACACAATCACAATCACACAATCACAATCACACAATCACAATCACACAATCACAATCACACAGTCACACAATCACAATCACAATCAGACAATCACAAACACACAATCACGATCACACAATCACGATCACACAATCACAATCACACAATCACAATCACACAATCACAATCACAAAATCACAGTCACACAATCACAGTCACACAATCACAATCACACAATCACAATTACACAAACACGATCACACAATCACGATCACACAATCACGATCACACAATCACGATCACACAATCACACAATCACACAATCACAATCACACAATCACACAGTCACAATCCCACAATCACGATCACACAATCACGATCACACAGTCACGATCACACAATCACGATCACACAATCACAGTCACACAATCACAATCACACAGTCACAATCACAATCACGATCACACAAACACGATCCCACAATCACGATCACACAATCTCGACCACACAATCACGATCACACAAACACGATCACACAATCACTATCACACAATCACTATCACACAATCACGATCACACAATTACGATCACACAATCACAATCACGCAGTCACACTATCACAATCACAATCACAATCACAATCACAATCACAATCACAATCACAATCACAATCACAATCACAATCACAATCACAGTCACACAATCACACAATCACAATCCCACAATCACAATCACACAATCACAGTCACACAATCACAATCACACAATCACGCAGTCACAATCCCACAATCACGATCACACAATCACGATCGCACAGTCACGGTCACACGATCACGATCACACAATCACAATCACACAATCACGATCACACAGTCACCATCACACAATCGCCATCACACAATCACGATCACACAATCAAGGTCACACAATGACGATCACACAATCACCATCACACAATCACGATCACACAATCACAATCACACAATCACGATCACACAATCACGATCACACAATCACAATCACACAATCAAGGTCACACAATGTCGATCACACCATCACCATCACACAATCACGACCACACAATCACGATCACACAATCACAAACACACAGTCGCGATCACTCGATCACGATCACACAATCACGATCACACAGTCACGATCACACAATCACAACCACACAATCACAATATCACAATCGCAATCACACAATCACCATCACACAGTCACGATCACACAATCACCATCACACAATCACGATCACACAATCACGATCACACAATCACGATCACACTATCACGATCACACAATCACAGTCACACAATCACAATCACACAATCACAATCACAATCACGATCACACAGTCACGATCACACAATCAGAGTCACACTATCACGATCACACAATCACAGTCACACAATCACAATCACACAATGACAATCACAATCACGATCACACAGTCACGATCACACAATCAGAGTCACACAATCACAATCACACAACCACAATCACACAATCACACAGTCACAATCCCACAATCACGATCACACAATCACGACCACACAGTCACGATCACACAATCACAATCACACAATCACAATCACACAATCACAATCACACAATCACAATCACACAATCACGATCACACAATCACGTTCACACAATCAACGCCACACAATGACGATCACACAATCACCATCACACAATCTCGACCACACAATCACGATCACACAATCACGATCACACAATCACGATCACACAATCACGATCACACAGTCGCGATCACACAATCACGATGACACAATCACGATCACACAATCACAATCACACAATCACAATCACACAATCAAAATCACACAATCACAATCACACAATCAAGGTCACACAATGACGATCACACAATCACCATCACACAATCACGATCACACAATCACAATCACACAATCACGATCACACAATCACGATCACTCAATCACAATCACACAATCACAAACACACAGTCGCGATCACACGATCACGATCACACGATCACGATCACACGATCACGATCAGACAATCACAATCACACAATCAACGCCACACAATGACGATCACACAATCACCATCACACAATCTCGACCACACAATCACGATCATACAATCACGATCACACAATCACGTTCACACAATCAACGCCACACAATGACGATCACACAATCACCATCACACAATCTCGACCACAAAATCACGATCACACAATCACGATCACACAATCACGTTCACACAATCACAAACACACAGTCCCGATCACTCGATCACGATCACACAATCACGATCACACAATCACGATCACACAATCACAATCACACAATCAAGGTCACACAATGACGATCACACAATCACCATCACACAATCACGGTCACACAATCACGATCACACAATCACGATCACTCAATCACAATCACAATCACACAATCACAAACACACAGTCGCGATCACACGATCACGATCACACGATCACGATCACACGATCACGATCACACAATCACAATCACACAATCAAGGCCACACAATGACGATCACACAATCACCATCACACAATCTCGACCACACAATCACGATCACACAATCACGATCACACAATCACGATCACACAATCACAAACACACAGTCGCGATCACTCGATCACGATCACACAATCACGATCACACAGTCACGATCCCACAATCACAATCGCACAATCACGATCACACAATCACGATCACACAATCACGATCACACAATCACCATCACACAATGACGATCACACAATCACGATCACACAATCACGATCACACAATCACGATCACACAATCACGATCACACAATCACGATCACACAATCACGATCACACAATCACGATCACACAATCACAATCACACAATCACAATCACACAATCACAATCACACAATCACAATCACACAATCACAATCACACAATCACGACCACACAGTCACGATCACACAATCACAATCACACAATCACAATCACACAATCACAATCACACAATCACAATCACACAATCACGATCACACAATCACGTTCACACAATCAACGCCACACAATGACGATCACACAATCACCATCACACAATCTCGACCACACAATCACGATCACACAATCACGATCACACAATCACGATCACACAATCACGATCACACAGTCGCGATCACACAATCACGATGACACAATCACGATCACACAATCACAATCACACAATCACAATCACACAATCAAAATCACACAATCACAATCACACAATCAAGGTCACACAATGACGATCACACAATCACCATCACACAATCACGATCACACAATCACAATCACACAATCACGATCACACAATCACGATCACTCAATCACAATCACACAATCACAAACACACAGTCGCGATCACACGATCACGATCACACGATCACGATCAGACAATCACAATCACACAATCAACGCCACACAATGACGATCACACAATCACCATCACACAATCACGGTCACACAATCACGATCACACAATCACGATCACTCAATCACAATCACAATCACACAATCACAAACACACAGTCGCGATCACACGATCACGATCACACGATCACGATCACACGATCACGATCACACAATCACAATCACACAATCAAGGCCACACAATGACGATCACACAATCACCATCACACAATCTCGACCACACAATCACGATCACACAATCACGATCACACAATCACGTTCACACAATCACAAACACACAGTCGCGATCACTCGATCACGATCACACAATCACGATCACACAGTCACGATCCCACAATCACAATCGCACAATCACGATCACACAATCACGATCACACAATCACGATCACACAATCACCATCACACAATGACGATCACACAATCACGATCACACAATCACAATCACACAATCACGATCACACAATCACGTTCACACAATCAACGCCACACAATGACGATCACACAATCACCATCACACAATCTCGACCACACAATCACGATCACACAATCACGATCACACAATCACGATCACACAATCACGATCACACAGTCGCGATCACACAATCACGATGACACAATCACGATCACACAATCACAATCACACAATCACAATCACACAATCAAAATCACACAATCACAATCACACAATCAAGGTCACACAATGACGATCACACAATCACCATCACACAATCACGATCACACAATCACAATCACACAATCACGATCACACAATCACGATCACTCAATCACAATCACACAATCACAAACACACAGTCGCGATCACACGATCACGATCACACGATCACGATCAGACAATCACAATCACACAATCAACGCCACACAATGACGATCACACAATCACCATCACACAATCTCGACCACACAATCACGATCACACAATCACGATCACACAATCACGTTCACACAATCAACGCCACACAATGACGATCACACAATCACCATCACACAATCTCGACCACACAATCACGATCACACAATCACGATCACACAATCACGTTCACACAATCACAAACACACAGTCCCGATCACTCGATCACGATCACACAATCACGATCACACAATCACGATCACACAATCACAATCACACAATCAAGGTCACACAATGACGATCACACAATCACCATCACACAATCACGGTCACACAATCACGATCACACAATCACGATCACTCAATCACAATCACAATCACACAATCACAAACACACAGTCGCGATCACACGATCACGATCACACGATCACGATCACACGATCACGATCACACGATCACGATCACACAATCACAATCACACAATCAAGGCCACACAATGACGATCACACAATCACCATCACACAATCTCGACCACACAATCACGACCACACAATCACGATCACACAATCACGTTCACACAATCACAAACACACAGTCGCGATCACTCGATCACGATCACACAATCACGATCACACAGTCACGATCCCACAATCACAATCGCACAATCACGATCACACAATCACGATCACACAATCACGATCACACAATCACCATCACACAATGACGATCACACAATCACGATCACACAATCACGATCACACAATCACCATCACACAATCACAATCACACAATCAAGGTCACACAATGACGATCACACAATCACCATCACACAACCACGACCACACAATCACGGTCACACAATCACAATCACACAATCACAATATCACAATCGCAATCACACAATCACAATATCACAATCAGACAATCACACAATCACACAATCACACAATCACGATCACACTATCACGATCACACAATCACGATCACACAATCTCGACCACACAATCACGATCACACAGTCACGATCACACAATCACAATCACACAATCACGATCACTCAATCACCATCACACAATCACGATCACACAATCACGATCACACAATCACGATCACACTATCACGATCACACAATCACAGTCACACAATCACAATCACACAATCACGATCACACAGTCACGATCACACAATCACGATCACACGATCACAATCACACAATCACAATCACACAATCGTTATCACACAATCACGATCACACAATCACCATCACACAATCAAGGCCACACAATGACGATCACACAATCACGATCACACAATCACGATCACACAATCACGATCACACAATCACGATCACACAATCACGATCACACAATCACGATCACACAATCACGATCACACAATCACGATCACACAATCACGATCACACAATCACGATCACACAATCACGATCACACAATCACGATCACACAATCACGATCACACAATCACGATCACACAATCACGATCACACAATCACGATCACACAATCACGATCACACAATCACGATCACACAATCACGATCACACAACCACGATCACACAATCACGATCACACAATCACGTTCACACAATCACAAACACACAGTCCCGATCACTCGATCACGATCACACAATCACGATCACACAATCACGATCACACAATCACAATCACACAATCAAGGTCACACAATGACGATCACACAATCACCATCACACAATCACGGTCACACAATCACGATCACACAATCACGATCACACAATCACGATCACTCAATCACAATCACAATCACACAATCACAAACACACAGTCGCGATCACACGATCACGATCACACGATCACGATCACACGATCACGATCACACGATCACGATCACACAATCACAATCACACAATCAAGGCCACACAATGACGATCACACAATCACCATCACACAATCTCGACCACACAATCACGATCACACAATCACGATCACACAATCACGTTCACACAATCACAAACACACAGTCGCGATCACTCGATCACGATCACACAATCACGATCACACAGTCACGATCCCACAATCACAATCGCACATTCACGATCACACAATCACGATCACACAATCACGATCACACAATCACCATCACACAATGACGATCACACAATCACGATCACACAATCACGATCACACAATCACCATCACACAATCACAATCACACAATCAAGGTCACACAATGACGATCACACAATCACCATCACACAACCACGACCACACAATCACGATCACACAATCACAATCACACAATCACAATATCACAATCGCAATCACACAATCACAATATCACAATCAGACAATCACACAATCACACAATCACACAATCACGATCACACTATCACGATCACACAATCACGATCACACAATCTCGACCACACAATCACGATCACACAGTCACGATCACACAATCACAATCACACAATCACGATCACTCAATCACCATCACACAATCACGATCACACAATCACGATCACACAATCACGATCACACTATCACGATCACACAATCACAGTCACACAATCACAATCACACAATCACGATCACACAGTCACGATCACACAATCACGATCACACGATCACAATCACACAATCACAATCACACAATCGTTATCACACAATCACGATCACACAATCACCATCACACAATCAAGGCCACACAATGACGATCACACAATCACGATCACACAATCACGATCACACAATCACGATCACACAATCACGATCACACAATCACGATCACACAATCACGATCACACAATCACGATCACACAATCACTATCACACAATCACGATCACACAATCACGATCACACAATCACGATCACACAATCACGATCACACAATCACGATCACACAATCACGATCACACAATCACGATCACACAATCACGATCACACAATCACGATCACACAATCACGATCACACAATCACGATCACACAATCACGATCACACAATCACGATCACACAATCACGATCACACAATCACGATCACACAATCACGATCACACAATCACGATCACACAATCACGATCACACAATCACGATCACACAATCACGATCACACAATCACGATCACACAATCACGATCACACAATCACGATCACACAATCACGATCACACAATCACAATCACACAATCACAATCACACAATCACAATCACACAATCACAATCACACAATCACAATCACACAATCACAATCACACAATCACAATCACACAATCACAATCACACAATCACAATCACACAATCACAAACACACAACCACAATCACACAATCACAATCACACAATCACAATCGCACAATCACAATCACACAATCACAATCACGATCTCGATCACACAATCACAATCACACAATCACACAATCACAATCCCACAATCACAATCACACAATCACAGTCACACAATAACAATCACACAATCACAATCACACAATCACAATCACACAATCACAATCACACAATCACAATCACACAATCACAGTCACACAATCACAGTCACACAATCACAATCACACAATCACAATTACACAAACACGATCACACAATCACGATCACACAATCACTATCACACAATCACACAATCACACAGTCACAATCCCACAATCACGATCACACAATCACGATCGCACTGTCACGATCACACGATCACGATCACACAATCACGATCACACAATCACAAACACGCAGTCGCGATCACACGATCACGATCACACAATCACGATCACACAATCACATTAACACAATCACGATCACACAATCACGATCACACGATCACAATCACACAATTACGATCACACAATCACGATCACACAATCACGATCACACAATCACAATCACACAATCACAATCACACAATCAAAATCACACAATCACAATCACACAATCAAGGTCACACAATGACGATCACACAATCACCATCACACAATCTCGACCACACAATCACGATCACACAATCACGATCACACAATAACGTCCACACAATCACAAACACACAGTCGCGATCACTCGATCACGATCACACAATCACGATCACACAATCACGATCACTCAATCACAATCACACAATCAAGGTCACACAATGACGATCACACAATCACCATCACACAATCACGATCACACAATCACGTTCACACAATCACAAACACACAGTCGCGATCACTCGATCACGATCACACAATCACGATCACACAGTCACTATCACACAATCACAATCACACAATCACATTATCACAATCGCAATCACACAATCACAATAACACAATCAGACAATCACACAATCACGATCACACAATCATGATCACACAATCACGATCACACAATCACGATCACACAATCACGATCACACAATCACGATCACACAATCACCATCACACAATCACAATCACACAATCACAATCACACAATCAAGGTCACACAATGACGATCACGCAATCACCATCACACAATCACGATCACACAATCACTATCACACAATCACGATCACACAATCACGATCACACAA
Organism: Megachile rotundata; assembly: GCF_050947335.1. Classification (NCBI taxonomy): domain Eukaryota; kingdom Metazoa; phylum Arthropoda; class Insecta; order Hymenoptera; family Megachilidae; genus Megachile; species Megachile rotundata. The sequence continues at coordinate 4,238,111 of NC_134993.1, forward strand.
TCACGATCACACAATCACGATCACACAATCACGATCACACAATCACGATCACACAATAGCTATCACACAATCACGATCACACAATCACGATCACAATATCACAATCACACAGTCACACTATCACGATCACAATCACAATCACAGTCACAATCACAATCACAATCACAATCACAATCACAATCACAATCACAATCACAATCACAATCACAATCACAATCACAATCACAATCACAATAACAATCACAATCACAATCACAATCACAATCACAATCACAATCAAAATCACAATCACAATCACAATCACAATCACAATCACAATCACAATCACAATCACAATCACAATCACAATCACAATCACAATCACAATCGCAATCACAATCACAATCACAATCACAATCACACAATCACAATCACACAATCACAGTCACACAATCACAATCACACAATCACAATCACACAATCGCAATCACACAATCACAATCACACAATCACAATCACGATCACACAGTCACGATCACACAATCACAATCTCACAATCACGATCACACAATCACCATCACACAATCACCATCACACAATCACGATCACACAATCACGATCACACAATCACGATCACACAATCACTATCACACAATCACAATCACACAATCACAATCACACAATCACAATCACACAATCACAATCACACAATCACAATCACACAGTCACACAATCACAATCACAATCAGACAATCACAAACACACAATCACGATCACACAATCACGATCACACAATCACAATCACACAATCTCAATCACACAATCACAATCACACAATCACAGTCACACAATCACAGTCACACAATCACAATCACACAATCACAATTACACAAACACGATCACACAATCACGATCACAGAATCACACAGTCATAATCCCACAATCACGATCACACAATCACGATCACACAGTCACGATCACACAATCACGATCACACAATCACAGTCACACAATCACAATCACACAGTCACAATCACAATCACGATCACACAAACACGATCACACAATCACGATCACACAATCTCGACCACACAATCACGATCACACAATCACGATCACACAATCACGATCACACAATCGCTATCACACAATCACGATCACACAATCACGATCACAATATCACAATCACACAGTCACACAATCACGATCACAATCACAATCACAGTCACAATCACAATCACAATCACAATCACAATCACAATCACAATCACAATCACAATCACAATCACAATCACAATAACAATCACAATCACAATCACAATCACAATCACAATCACAATCACAATCACAATCACAATCACAATCACAATCACAATCACAATCACAATCACAATCACAATCACAATCACAATCACAATCACAATCACAATCACAATCACAATCACAATCACAATCACAATCACACAATCACAATCACACAATCACAGTCACACAATCACAATCACACAATCACAATCACACAATCGCAATCACACAATCACAATCACACAATCACAATCACGATCACACAGTCACGATCACACAATCACAATCTCACAATCACGATCACACAATCACCATCACACAATCACCATCACACAATCACGATCACACAATCACGATCACACAATCACGATCACACAATCACTATCACACAATCACAATCACACAATCACAATCACACAATCACAATCACACAATCACAATCACACAGTCACACAATCACAATCACAATCAGACAATCACAAACACACAATCACGATCACACAATCACGATCACACAATCACAATCACACAATCACAATCACACAATCACAATCACAAAATCACAGTCACACAATCACAGTCACACAATCACAATCACACAATCACAATTACACAAACACGATCACACAATCACGATCACACAATCACGATCACACAATCACGATCACACAATCACACAATCACACAATCACAATCACACAATCACACAGTCACAATCCCACAATCACGATCACACAATCACGATCACACAGTCACGATCACACAATCACGATCACACAATCACAGTCACACAATCACAATCACACAGTCACAATCACAATCACGATCACACAAACACGATCACACAATCACGATCACACAGTCTCGACCACACAATCACGATCACACAAACACGATCACACAATCACTATCACACAATCACGATCACACAATCACGATCACACAATCACGATCACACAATCACGATCACACAATCACGATCACACAATCACGATCACACAATCACGATCACACAATCACGATCACACAATCACGATCACACAATCACGATCACACAATCACGATCACACAATCACAATCACACAATCACAATCACACAATCACAATCACACAATCACAATCACACAATCACAATCACACAATCACAATCACACAATCACAATCACACAATCACAATCACACAATCACAATCACTCAATCACAATCACACAATCACGATCGCACTGTCACGATCACACGATCACGATCACACAATCACGATCACACAATCACAAACACACAGTCGCGATCACACGATCACGATCACACAATCACGATCACACAGTCACGATCATACAATCACAATCACACAATCACGATCACACAATCACATTAACACAATCACGATCACACAATCACGATCACACAATCACAATCACACAATCACGATCACACAATCACGATCACACAATCACGATCACACAATCACAATCACACAATCACAATCACACAATCAAAATCACACAATCACAATCACACAATCAAGGTCACACAATGACGATCACACAATCACCATCACACAATCTCGACCACACAATCACGATCACACAATCACGATCACACAATAACGTCCACACAATCACAAACACACAGTCGCGATCACTCGATCACGATCACACAATCACGATCACACAATCACGATCACTCAATCACAATCACACAATCACAAACACACAGTCGCGATCACACGATCACGATCACACGATCACGATCACACAATCACAATCACACAATCGTTATCACACAATCACGATCACACAATCACAATCACACAATCACAATCACACAATCAAGGTCACACAATGACGATCACACAATCACCATCACACAATCACGATCACACAATCACGTTCACACAATCACAAACACACAGTCGCGATCACTCGATCACGATCACACAATCACGATCACACAGTCACTATCACACAATCACAATCACACAATCACATTATCACAATCGCAATCACACAATCACAATAACACAATCAGACAATCACACAATCACACAATCACACAATCACGATCACACAATCATGATCACACAATCACGATCACACAATCACGATCACACAATCACGATCACACAATCACGATCACACAATCACCATCACACAATCACAATCACACAATCACAATCACACAATCAAGGTCACACAATGACGATCACACAATCACCATCACACAATCACGATCACACAATCACTATCACACAATCACGATCACACAATCACGATCACACAATCACGATCACACAATCACGATCACACAATCACGATCACACAATCACGATCACACAATAGCTATCACACAATCACGATCACACAATCACGATCACAATATCACAATCACACAGTCACAATATCACGATCACAATCACAATCACAGTCACAATCACAATCAAAATCACAATCACAATCACAATCAAAATCACAATCACAATCACAATCACAATCACAATCACAATCACAATCACAATCACAATCACAATCACAATCACAATCACAATCACAATCGCAATCACAATCACAATCACAATCACAATCACACAATCACAATCACACAATCACAGTCACACAATCACAATCACACAATCACAATCACACAATCGCAATCACACAATCACAATCACACAATCACAATCACGATCACACAGTCACGATCACACAATCACAATCTCACAATCACGATCACACAATCACCATCACACAATCACCATCACACAATCACGATCACACAATCACGATCACACAATCACGATCACACAATCACTATCACACAATCACAATCACACAATCACAATCACACAATCACAATCACACAATCACAATCACACAATCACAATCACACAGTCACACAATCACAATCACAATCAGACAATCACAAACACACAATCACGATCACACAATCACGATCACACAATCACAATCACACAATCTCAATCACATAATCACAATCACACAATCACAGTCACACAATCACAGTCACACAATCACAATCACACAATCACAATTACACAAACACGATCACACAATCACGATCACACAATCACACAGTCACAATCCCACAATCACGATCACACAATCACGATCACACAGTCACGATCACACAATCACGATCACACAATCACAGTCACACAATCACAATCACACAGTCACAATCACAATCACGATCACACAAACACGATCACACAATCACGATCACACAATCTCGACCACACAATCACGATCACACAATCACGATCACACAATCACGATCACACAATCGCTATCACACAATCACGATCACACAATCACGATCACAATATCACAATCACACAGTCACACAATCACGATCACAATCACAATCACAGTCACAATCACAATCACAATCACAATCACAATCACAATCACAATCACAATCACAATCACAATCACAATCACAATCACAATCACAATAACAATCACAATCACAATCACAATCACAATCACAATCACAATCACAATCACAATCACAATCACAATCACAATCACAATCACAATCACAATCACAATCACAATCGCAATCACAATCACAATCACAATCACAATCACACAATCACAATCACACAATCACAGTCACACAATCACAATCACACAATCACAATCACACAATCGCAATCACACAATCACAATCACACAATCACAATCACGATCACACAGTCACGATCACACAATCACAATCTCACAATCACGATCACACAATCACCATCACACAATCACCATCACACAATCACGATCACACAATCACGATCACACAATCACGATCACACAATCACTATCACACAATCACAATCACACAATCACAATCACACAATCACAATCACACAATCACAATCACACAGTCACACAATCACAATCACAATCAGACAATCACAAACACACAATCACGATCACACAATCACGATCACACAATCACAATCACACAATCACAATCACACAATCACAATCACAAAATCACAGTCACACAATCACAGTCCCACAATCACAATCACACAATCACAATTACACAAACACGATCACACAATCACGATCACACAATCACGATCACACAATCACACAATCACACAATCACAATCACACAATCACACAGTCACAATCCCACAATCACGATCACACAATCACGATCACACAGTCACGATCACACAATCACGATCACACAATCACAGTCACACAATCACAATCACACAGTCACAATCACAATCACGATCACACAAACACGATCACACAATCACGATCACACAATCTCGACCACACAATCACGATCACACAAACACGATCACACAATCACTATCACACAATCACTATCGCACAATCACGATCACACAATTACGATCACACAATCACAATCACGCAGTCACACTATCACAATCACAATCACAATCACAATCACAATCACAATCACAATCACAATCACAATCACAATCACAATCACAATCACAATCACAGTCACACAATCACACAATCACAATCCCACAATCACAATCACACAATCACAGTCACACAATCACAATCACACAATCACGCAGTCACAATCCCACAATCACGATCACACAATCACGATCGCACAGTCACGGTCACACGATCACGATCACACAATCACAATCACACAATCACGATCACACAGTCACCATCACACAATCACCATCACACAATCACGATCACACAATCAAGGTCACACAATGACGATCACACAATCACCATCACACAATCACGATCACACAATCACAATCACACAATCACGATCACACAATCACGATCACACAATCACAATCACACAATCAAGGTCACACAATGTCGATCACACCATCACCATCACACAATCACGACCACACAATCACGATCACACAATCACAAACACACAGTCGCGATCACTCGATCACGATCACACAATCACGATCACACAGTCACGATCACACAATCACAACCACACAATCACAATATCACAATCGCAATCACACAATCACCATCACACAGTCACGATCACACAATCACCATCACACAATCACGATCACACAATCACGATAACACAATCACGATCACACTATCACGATCACACAATCACAGTCACACAATCACAATCACACAATCACAATCACAATCACGATCACACAGTCACGATCACACAATCAGAGTCACACTATCACGATCACAAAATCACAGTCACACAATCACAATCACACAATGACAATCACAATCACGATCACACAGTCACGATCACACAATCAGAGTCACACAATCACAATCACACAACCACAATCACACAATCACACAGTCACAATCCCACAATCACGATCACACAATCACGACCACACAGTCACGATCACACAATCACAATCACACAATCACAATCACACAATCACAATCACACAATCACAATCACACAATCACGATCACACAATCACGTTCACACAATCAACGCCACACAATGACGATCACACAATCACCATCACACAATCTCGACCACACAATCACGATCACACAATCACGATCACACAATCACGATCACACAGTCGCGATCACACAATCACGATGACACAATCACGATCACACAATCACAATCACACAATCACAATCACACAATCAAAATCACACAATCACAATCACACAATCAAGGTCACACAATGACGATCACACAATCACCATCACACAATCACGATCACACAATCACAATCACACAATCACGATCACACAATCACGATCACTCAATCACAATCACACAATCACAAACACACAGTCGCGATCACACGATCACGATCACACGATCACGATCACACGATCACGATCACACAATCACAATCACACAATCAAGGCCACACAATGACGATCACACAATCACCATCACACAATCTCGACCACACAATCACGATCACACAATCACGATCACACAATCACGTTCACACAATCACAAACACACAGTCGCGATCACTCGATCACGATCACACAATCACGATCACACAGTCACGATCCCACAATCACAATCGCACAATCACGATCACACAATCACGATCACACAATCACGATCACACAATCACCATCACACAATGACGATCACACAATCACGATCACACAATCACGATCACACAATCACCATCACACAATCACAATCACACAATCAAGGTCACACAATGACGATCACACAATCACCATCACACAACCACGACCACACAATCACGATCACACAATCACAATCACACAATCACAATATCACAATCGCAATCACACAATCACAATATCACAATCAGACAATCACACAATCACACAATCACACAATCACGATCACACTATCACGATCACACAATCACGATCACACAATCACGATCACACAATCACGATCACACTATCACGATCACACTATCACGATCACACTATCACGATCACACAATCACAGTCACACAATCACAATCACAATCACGATCACACAGTCATGATCACACAATCACGATCGCACTGTCACGATCACACGATCACGATCACACAATCACGATCACACAATCACAAACACACAGTCGCGATCACACGATCACGATCACACAATCACGATCACACAGTCACGATCATACAATCACAATCACACAATCACAATCACACAATCACAATCACTCAATCACAATCACACAATCACGATCGCACTGTCACGATCACACGATCACGATCACACAATCACGATCACACAATCACAAACACACAGTCGCGATCACACGATCACGATCACACAATCACGATCACACAATCACGATCACACAATCACAATCACACAATCACGATCACACAATCACGATCACACAATCACGATCACACAATCACGATCACACAATCACTATCACACAATCACAATCACACAATCACAATCACAGAATCACAATCACACAATCACAATCACACAATCACAATCACACAGTCACACAATCACAATCACAATCAGACAATCACAAACACACAATCACGATCACACAATCACGATCACACAATCACAATCACACAATCTCAATCACATAATCACAATCACACTATCACAGTCACACAATCACAGTCACACAATCACAATCACACAATCACAATTACACAAACACGATCACACAATCACGATCACACAATCACACAGTCACAATCCCACAATCACGATCACACAATCACGATCACACAGTCACGATCACACAATCACGATCACACAATCATAGTCACACAATCACAATCACACAGTCACAATCACAATCACGATCACACAAACACGATCACACAATCACGATCACACAATCTCGACCACACAATCACGATCACACAATCACGATCACACAATCACGATCACACAATCGCTATCACACAATCACGATCACACAATCACGATCACAATATCACAATCACACAGTCACACAATCACGATCACAATCACAATCACAGTCACAATCACAATCACAATCACAATCACAATCACAATCACAATCACAATCACAATCACAATCACAATCACAATCACAATCACAATAACAATCACAATCACAATCACAATCACAATCACAATCACAATCACAATCACAATCACAATCACAATCACAATCACAATCACAATCACAATCACAATCGCAATCACAATCACAATCACAATCACAATCACACAATCACAATCACACAATCACAGTCACACAATCACAATCACACAATCACAATCACACAATCGCAATCACACAATCACAATCACACAATCACAATCACGATCACACAGTCACGATCACACAATCACAATCTCACAATCACGATCACACAATCACCATCACACAATCACCATCACACAATCACGATCACACAATCACGATCACACAATCACGATCACACAATCACTATCACACAATCACAATCACACAATCACAATCACACAATCACAATCACACAATCACAATCACACAGTCACACAATCACAATCACAATCAGACAATCACAAACACACAATCACGATCACACAATCACGATCACACAATCACAATCACACAATCACAATCACACAATCACAATCACAAAATCACAGTCACACAATCACAGTCCCACAATCACAATCACACAATCACAATTACACAAACACGATCACACAATCACGATCACACAATCACGATCACACAATCACGATCACACAATCACACAATCACACAATCACAATCACACAATCACACAGTCACAATCCCACAATCACGATCACACAATCACGATCACACAGTCACGATCACACAATCACGATCACACAATCACAGTCACACAATCACAATCACACAGTCACAATCACAATCACGATCACACAAACACGATCACACAATCACGATCACACAATCTCGACCACACAATCACGATCACACAAACACGCTCACACAATCACTATCACACAATCACTATCGCACAATCACGATCACACAATTACGATCACACAATCACAATCACGCAGTCACACTATCACAATCACAATCACAATCACAATCACAATCACAATCACAATCACAATCACAATCACAATCACAATCACAATCACAATCACAATCACAGTCACACAATCACACAATCACAATCCCACAATCACAATCACACAATCACAGTCACACAATCACAATCACACAATCACGCAGTCACAATCCCACAATCACGATCACACAATCACGATCGCACAGTCACGGTCACACGATCACGATCACACAATCACAATCACACAATCACGATCACACAGTCACCATCACACAATCACCATCACACAATCACGATCACACAATCAAGGTCACACAATGACGATCACACAATCACCATCACACAATCACGATCACACAATCACAATCACACAATCACGATCACACAATCACGATCACACAATCACAATCACACAATCAAGGTCACACAATGTCGATCACACCATCACCATCACACAATCACGACCACACAATCACGATCACACAATCACAAACACACAGTCGCGATCACTCGATCACGATCACACAATCACGATCACACAGTCACGATCACACAATCACAACCACACAATCACAATATCACAATCGCAATCACACAATCACCATCACACAGTCACGATCACACAATCACCATCACACAATCACGATCACACAATCACGATAACACAATCACGATCACACTATCACGATCACACAATCACAGTCACACAATCACAATCACACAATCACAATCACAATCACGATCACACAGTCACGATCACACAATCAGAGTCACACTATCACGATCACAAAATCACAGTCACACAATCACAATCACACAATGACAATCACAATCACGATCACACAGTCACGATCACACAATCAGAGTCACACAATCACAATCACACAACCACAATCACACAATCACACAGTCACAATCCCACAATCACGATCACACAATCACGACCACACAGTCACGATCACACAATCACAATCACACAATCACAATCACACAATCACAATCACACAATCACAATCACACAATCACGATCACACAATCACGTTCACACAATCAACGCCACACAATGACGATCACACAATCACCATCACACAATCTCGACCACACAATCACGATCACACAATCACGATCACACAATCACGATCACACAGTCGCGATCACACAATCACGATGACACAATCACGATCACACAATCACAATCACACAATCACAATCACACAATCAAAATCACACAATCACAATCACACAATCAAGGTCACACAATGACGATCTCACAATCACCATCACACAATCACGATCACACAATCACAATCACACAATCACGATCACACAATCACGATCACTCAATCACAATCACACAATCACAAACACACAGTCGCGATCACACGATCACGATCACACGATCACGATCACACGATCACGATCACACAATCACAATCACACAATCAAGGCCACACAATGACGATCACACAATCACCATCACACAATCTCGACCACACAATCACGATCACACAATCACGATCACACAATCACGTTCACACAATCACAAACACACAGTCGCGATCATTTGATCACGATCACACAATCACGATCACACAGTCACGATCCCACAATCACAATCGCACAATCACGATCACACAATCACGATCACACAATCACGATCACACAATCACCATCACACAATGACGATCACACAATCACGATCACACAATCACGATCACACAATCACCATCACACAATCACAATCACACAATCAAGGTCACACAATGACGATCACACAATCACCATCACACAACCACGACCACACAATCACGATCACACAATCACAATCACACAATCACAATATCACAATCGCAATCACACAATCACAATATCACAATCAGACAATCACACAATCACACAATCACACAATCACGATCACACTATCACGATCACACAATCACGATCACACAATCACGATCACACAATCACGATCACACTATCACGATCACACTATCACGATCACACTATCACGATCACACAATCACAGTCACACAATCACAATCACAATCACGATCACACAGTCATGATCACACAATCACGATCACACGATCACGATCACACAATCACAATCACACAATCGTTATCACACAATCACGATCACACAATCACCATCCCACAATCACCATCACACAATCACCATCACACAATCACGATCACACAATCACGATCACACAATCACGATCCCACAATCACAATCCCACAATCACAATCCCACAATCACAAACCCACAATCACAATCCCACAATCACAATCCCACAATCACAATCCCACAATCACAATCCCACAATCACAATCCCACAATCACAATCCCACAATCACAATCCCACAATCACACAATCACACAGTCACAATCCCACAATCACGATCACACAATCACGATCACACAATCACAATCACACAATCACAATCACACAATCACAATCACACAATCACGATCACACAATCACGATCCCACAATCACAATCCCACAATCACAATCCCACAATCACAATCCCACAATCACACAATCACACAGTCACAATCCCACAATCACGATCACACAATCACGATCACACAATCACAATCACACAATCACAATCACACAATCACAATCACACAATCACAATCACACAATCACAATCACACAATCACAATCACACATTCACACTGTCACAATCCCACAATCACGATCACATAATCACGATCACACAGTCACGATCACACGATCACGATCACACAATAACAATCACAGATTCACAATCACACAATCACGAGCACACAATCACGATCACACAATCACCATCACACAATCACGATCGCACAATCACGATCACACAATCACAATCGCACAATCACGATCACACAATCACGATCACACAACCACGACCACACAATCACGATCACACAATCACGATCATACAATCACGTTCACACAATCGCAAACACACAGTCGCGATCACACTATCACGATCACACAATCACGATCACACAATCACGTTCACACAATCACAAACACATAGTCCCGACCACTCGATCACGATCACACAATCACGATCACACAGTCACGATCACACAATCACAATCACACAATCACAATATCACAATCGCAATCACACAATCACAATAACACAATCAGACAATCACACAATCACACAATCACACAATCACGATCACACAATCATGATCACACAATCACGATCACACAATCACGATCACACAATCACGATCACACAATCACGATCACACAATCACCATCACACAATCACCATCACACAATCACAATCACACAATCAAGGCCACACAATGACGATCACACAATCACCATCACACAATCACGACCACACAATCACGATCACACAATCACGATCACACAATCACGTTCACACAATCACAAACACACAGCCGCGATCACTCGATCACGATCACACGATCACGATCACACAATCACAATCACACAATCAAGGTCACACAATGACGATCACACCATCACCATCACACAATCACGACCACACAATCACGATCACACAATCACAATCACACAATCACAATATCACAATCGCAATCACACAATCACAATATCACAATCAGACAATCACACAATCACACAATCACACAATCACGATCACACTATCACGATCACACAATCACGATCACACAATCACGATCACACAATCACGATCACACTATCACGATCACACTATCACGATCACACAATCACAGTCACACAATCACAATCACACAATCACAATCACGATCACACAGTCATGATCACACCATCACGATCACACGATCACGATCACACAATCACAATCACACAATCGTTATCACACAATCACGATCACACAATCACCATCCCACAATCACCATCACACAATCACCATCACACAATCACGATCACACAATCACGATCACACAATCACGATCACACAACCACGACCACACAATCACGATCACACAATCACGATCATACAATCACGTTCACACAATCGCAAACACACAGTCGCGATCACACTATCACGATCACACAATCACAGTCACACAATCACAATCACACAATCACAATCACAATCACGATCACACAGTCACGAACACACCATCACGATCACACAATCAAGGTCACACAATGACGACCACACAATCACCATCACACAATCACGATCAGACAATCACAATCACACAATCACGATCACACAATCACGATCACACAATCACAATCACACAATAACAAACACACAGTCGCGATCACACGATCACGATCACACGATCACGATCACACAATCACAATCACACAATCAAGGTCACACAATGACGATCACACCATCACCATCACACAATCACGACCACACAATCACGATCACACAATCACGATCACACAATCACGTTCACACAATCACAAACACACAGTCGCGTTCACTCGATCACGATCACACGATCACGATCACACAATCACAATCACACAATCAAGGTCACACAATGACGATCACACCATCACCATCACACAATCACGACCACACAATCACGATCACACAATCACAATCACACAATCACAATATCACAATCGCAATCACACAATCACAATATCACAATCAGACAATCACACAATCACACAATCACACAATCACGATCACACTATCACGATCACACAATCACGATCACACAATCACGATCACACAATCACGATCACACAATCACGATCACACAATCACGATCACACAATCACCATCACACAATCACCATCACACAATCACGATCACACAATCACCATCACACAATCACGATCACACAATCACGATCACACAATCACAATCACACAATCACGATCACACAATCACGATCACACAACCACGACCACACAATCACGACCACACAATCACGTTCACACAATCACGATCATACAATCACGTTCACACAATCGCAAACACACAGTCGCGATCACACTATCACGATCACACAATCACAGTCACACAATCACAATCACACAATCACAATCACAATCACGATCACACAGTCACGAACACACCATCACGATCACACAATCAAGGTCACACAATGACGATCACACAATCACCATCACACAATCACGATCAGACAATCACAATCACACAATCACGATCACACAATCACGATCGCACAATCACAATCACACAATCACAAACACACAATCACAATCCCACAATCACAATCCCACAATCACAATCCCACAATCACACAATCACACAGTCACAATCCCACAATCACGATCACACAATCACGATCACACAATCACAATCACACAATCACAATCACACAATCACAATCACACAATCACAATCACACATTCACAATCACACATTCACACTGTCACAATCCCACAATCACGATCACATAATCACGATCACACAGTCACGATCACACAATCAAGGTCACACAATGACGATCACACCATCACCATCACACAATCACGACCACACAATCACGATCACACAATCACGATCACACAATCACGTTCACATAATCACAAACACACAGTCGCGTTCACTCGATCACGATCACACGATCACGATCACACAATCACAATCACACAATCAAGGTCACACAATGACGATCACACCATCACCATCACACAATCACGACCACACAATCACGATCACACAATCACAATCACACAATCACAATATCACAATCGCAATCACACAATCACAATATCACAATCAGACAGTCACACAATCACACAATCACACAATCACGATCACACTATCACGATCACACAATCACGATCACACAATCACGATCACACAATCACGATCACACAATCACGATCACACAATCACGATCACACAATCACCATCACACAATCACCATCACACAATCACGATCACACAATCACCATCACACAATCACGATCACACAATCACGATCACACAATCACGATCACACAATCACGATCACACAATCACGATCACACAACCACAACCACACAATCACGATCACACAATCACGATCATACAATCACGTTCACACAATCGCAAACACACAGTCGCGATCACACTATCACGATCACACAATCACAGTCACACAATCACAATCACACAATCACAATCACAATCACGATCACACAGTCACGAACACAGCATCACGATCACACAATCAAGGTCACACAATGACGATCACACAATCACCATCACACAATCACGATCAGACAATCACAATCACACAATCACGATCACACAATCACGATCCCACAATCACAATCCCACAATCACAATCCCACAATCACAATCCCACAATCACAATCCCACAATCACACAATCACACAGTCACAATCCCACAATCACGATCACACAATCACGATCACACAATCACAATCACACAATCACAATCACACAATCACAATCACACAATCACAATCACACAATCACAATCACACATTCACACTGTCACAATCCCACAATCACGATCACATAATCACGATCACACAACCACGACCACACAATCAGGATCACACAATCACGATGATACAATCACGTTCACACAATCGCAAACACACAGTCGCGATCACACTATCACGATCACACAATCACGATCACACAATCACGTTCACACAATCACAAACACACAGTCCCGACCACTCGATCACGATCACACAATCACGATCACACAGTCACGATCACACAATCACAATCACACAATCACAATATCACAATCGCAATCACACAATCACAATATCACAATCAGACAATCACACAATCACACAATCACACAATCACACAATCACGATCACACAATCATGATCACACAATCACGATTACACAATCACGATCACACAATCACGATCACACAATCACGATCACACAATCACGATGATACAATCACGTTCACACAATCGCAAACACACAGTCGCGATCACACTATCACGATCACACAATCACGATCACACAATCACGTTCACACAATCACAAACACACAGTCCCGACCACTCGATCACGATCACACAATCACGATCACACAGTCACGATCACACAATCACAATCACACAATCACAATATCACAATCGCAATCACACAATCACAATATCACAATCAGACAATCACACAATCACACAATCACACAATCACACAATCACGATCACACAATCATGATCACACAATCACGATTACACAATCACGATCACACAATCACGATCACACAATCACGATCACACAATCACCATCACACAATCACCATCACACAATCACAATCACACAATCAAGGCCACACAATGACGATCACACAATCACCATCACACAATCACGACCACACAATCACGATCACACAATCACGATCACACAATCACGTTCACACAATCACAAACACACAGTCGCGATCACTCGATCACGATCACACGATCACGATCACACAATCACGATCACACAATCACGTTCACACAATCACAAACACACAGTCGCGATCACTCGATCACGATCACACGATCACGATCACACAATCACAATCACACAATCAAGGTCACACAATGACGATCACACCATCACCATCACACAATCACGACCACACAATCACGATCACACAATCACAATCACACAATCACAATATCACAATCGCAATCAAACAATCACAATATCACAATCAGACAATCACACAATCACACAATCACACAATCACGATCACACTATCACGATCACACAATCACGATCACACAATCACGATCACACAATCACGATCACACTATCACGATCACACTATCACGATCACACAATCACAGTCACACAATCACAATCACACAATCACAATCACAATCACGATCACACAGTCATGATCACACCATCACGATCACACGATCACGATCACACAATCACAATCACACAATCGTTATCACACAATCACGATCACATAATCACCATCCCACAATCACCATCACACAATCACCATCACACAATCACGATCACACAATCACGATCACACAATCACGATCACACAACCACGACCACACTATCACGATCACACAATCACGATCATACAATCACGTTCACACAATCGCAAACACACAGTCGCGATCACACTATCACGATCACACAATCACAGTCACACAATCACAATCACACAATCACAATCACAATCACGATCACACAGTCACGAACACACCATCACGATCACACAATCAAGGTCACACAATGACGATCACACAATCACCATCACACAATCACGATCAGACAATCACAATCACACAATCACGATCACACAATCACGATCACACAATCACAATCACACAATCACAAACACACAGTCGCGATCACACGATCACGATCACACGATCACGATCACACAATCACAATCACACAATCAAGGTCACACAATGACGATCACACCATCACCATCACACAATCACGACCACACAATCACGATCACACAATCACGATCACACAATCACGTTCACACAATCACAAACACACAGTCGCGTTCACTCGATCACGATCACACGATCACGATCACACAATCACAATCACACAATCAAGGTCACACAATGACGATCACACCATCACCATCACACAATCACGACCACACAATCACGATCACACAATCACAATCACACAATCACAATATCACAATCGCAATCACACAATCACAATATCACAATCAGACAATCACACAATCACACAATCACACAATCACGATCACACTATCACGATCACACAATCACGATCACACAATCACGATCACACAATCACCATCACACAATCACCATCACACAATCACGATCACACAATCACCATCACACAATCACCATCATACAATCACAATCACACAATCAAGGCCACACAATGACGATCACACAATCACCATCACACAATCACGACCACACAATCACGATCACACAATCACGATCACACAATCACGTTCACACAATCACAAACACACAGTCGCGATCACTCGATCACGATCACACGATCACGATCACACAATCACGATCACACAATCACGTTCACACAATCACAAACACACAGTCGCGATCACTCGATCACGATCACACGATCACGATCACACAATCACAATCACACAATCAAGGTCACACAATGACGATCACACCATCACCATCACACAATCACGACCACACAATCACGATCACACAATCACAATCACACAATCGCAATATCACAATCGCAATCACACAATCACAATATCACAATCAGACAATCACACAATCACGATCACACAGTCATGATCACACCATCACGATCACACGATCACGATCACACAATCACAATCACACAATCGTTATCACACAATCACGATCACACAATCACCATCCCACAATCACGTTCACACAATCGCAAACACACAGTCGCGATCACACTATCACGATCACACAATCACAGTCACACAATCACAATCACACAATCACAATCACAATCACGATCACACAGTCACGAACACACCATCACGATCACACAATCAAGGTCACACAATGACGATCACACAATCACCATCACACAATCACGATCAGACAATCACAATCACACAATCACGATCACACAATCACGATCACACAATCACAATCACACAATCACAAACACACAGTCGCGATCACACGATCACGATCACACAATCACAATCACACAATCAAGGTCACACAATGACGATCACACCATCACCATCACACAATCACGACCACACAATCACGATCACACAATCACGATCACACAATCACGTTCACACAATCACAAACACACAGTCGCGTTCACTCGATCACGATCACACGATCACGATCACACAATCACAATCACACAATCAAGGTCACACAATGACGATCACACCATCACCATCACACAATCACGACCACACAATCACGATCACACAATCACAATCACACAATCACAATATCACAATCGCAATCACACAATCACAATATCACAATCAGACAATCACACAATCACACAATCACACAATCACGATCACACTATCACGATCACACAATCACGATCACACAATCACGATCACACAATCACGATCACACAATCACGATCACACAATCACCATCACACAATCACCATCACACAATCACGATCACACAATCACCATCACACAATCACGATCACACAATCACGATCACACTTTCACAATCACACAATCACGATCACACAATCACGATCACACAACCACGACCACACAATCACGTTCACACAATCACGATCATACAATCACGTTCACACAATCGCAAACACACAGTCGCGATCACACGATCACGATCACACGATCACGATCACACAATCACAATCACACAATCAAGGTCACACAATGACGATCACACCATCACCATCACACAATCACGACCACACAATCACGATCACACAATCACGATCACACAATCACGTTCACACAATCACAAACACACAGTCGCGTTCACTCGATCACGATCACACGATCACGATCACACAATCACAATCACACAATCAAGGTCACACAATGACGATCACACCATCACCATCACACAATCACGACCACACAATCACGATCACACAATCACAATCACACAATCACAATATCACAATCGCAATCACACAATCACAATATCACAATCAGACAATCACACAATCACACAATCACACAATCACGATCACACTATCACGATCACACAATCACGATCACACAATCACGATCACACAATCACGATCACACAATCACGATCACACAATCACCATCACACAATCACCATCACACAATCACGATCACACAATCACCATCACACAATCACGATCACACAATCACGATCACACTTTCACAATCACACAATCACGATCACACAATCACGATCACACAACCACGACAACACAATCACGTTCACACAATCACGATCATACAATCACGTTCACACAATCGCAAACACACAGTCGCGATCACACTATCACGATCAAACAATCACTGTCACACAATCACAATCACACAATCACAATCACAATCACGATCACACAGTCACGAACACACCATCACGATCACACAATCAGGGTCACACAATGACGATCACACAATCACCATCACACAATCACGATCAGACAATCACAATCACACAATCACGATCACACAATCACGATCACACAATCACGATCACACAATCACAATCACACAATCACAAACACACAGTCGCGATCACACGATCACGATCACACGATCACGATCACACAATCACAATCACACAATCAAGGTCACACAATGACGATCACACCATCACCATCACACAATCACGACCACACAATCACGATCACACAATCACGATCACACAATCACGTTCACACAATCACAAACACACAGTCGCGTTCACTCGATCACGATCACACGATCACGATCACACAATCACAATCACACAATCAAGGTCACACAATGACGATCACACCATCACCATCACACAATCACGACCACACAATCACGATCACACAATCACAATCACACAATCACAATATCACAATCGCAATCACACAATCACAATATCACAATCAGACAATCACACAATCACACAATCACACAATCACGATCACACTATCACGATCACACAATCACGATCACACAATCACGATCACACAATCACCATCACACAATCACCATCACACAATCACGATCACACAATCACCATCACACAATCACCATCATACAATCACAATCACACAATCAAGGCCACACAATGACGATCACACAATCACCATCACACAATCACGACCACACAATCACGATCACACAATCACGATCACACAATCACGTTCACACAATCACAAACACACAGTCGCGATCACTCGATCACGATCACACGATCACGATCACACAATCACGATCACACAATCACGTTCACACAATCACAAACACACAGTCGCGATCACTCGATCACGATCACACGATCACGATCACACAATCACAATCACACAATCAAGGTCACACAATGACGATCACACCATCACCATCACACAATCACGACCACACAATCACGATCACACAATCACAATCACACAATCGCAATATCACAATCGCAATCACACAATCACAATATCACAATCAG
The DNA here is from genome assembly GCF_050947335.1 of Megachile rotundata. Lineage (NCBI taxonomy): Eukaryota > Metazoa > Arthropoda > Insecta > Hymenoptera > Megachilidae > Megachile > Megachile rotundata. Next base: position 4,259,927 of record NC_134993.1, read on the forward strand.
ACAATCACACAATCACGATCACACAGTCATGATCACACCATCACGATCACACGATCACGATCACACAATCACAATCACACAATCGTTATCACACAATCACGATCACACAATCACCATCCCACAATCACGTTCACACAATCGCAAACACACAGTCGCGATCACACTATCACGATCACACAATCACAGTCACACAATCACAATCACACAATCACAATCACAATCACGATCACACAGTCACGAACACACCATCACGATCACACAATCAAGGTCACACAATGACGATCACACAATCACCATCACACAATCACGATCAGACAATCACAATCACACAATCACGATCACACAATCACGATCACACAATCACAATCACACAATCACAAACACACAGTCGCGATCACACGATCACGATCACACAATCACAATCACACAATCAAGGTCACACAATGACGATCACACCATCACCATCACACAATCACGACCACACAATCACGATCACACAATCACGATCACACAATCACGTTCACACAATCACAAACACACAGTCGCGTTCACTCGATCACGATCACACGATCACGATCACACAATCACAATCACACAATCAAGGTCACACAATGACGATCACACCATCACCATCACACAATCACGACCACACAATCACGATCACACAATCACAATCACACAATCACAATATCACAATCGCAATCACACAATCACAATATCACAATCAGACAATCACACAATCACACAATCACACAATCACGATCACACTATCACGATCACACAATCACGATCACACAATCACGATCACACAATCACGATCACACAATCACGATCACACAATCACCATCACACAATCACCATCACACAATCACGATCACACAATCACCATCACACAATCACGATCACACAATCACGATCACACTTTCACAATCACACAATCACGATCACACAATCACGATCACACAACCACGACCACACAATCACGTTCACACAATCACGATCATACAATCACGTTCACACAATCGCAAACACACAGTCGCGATCACACGATCACGATCACACGATCACGATCACACAATCACAATCACACAATCAAGGTCACACAATGACGATCACACCATCACCATCACACAATCACGACCACACAATCACGATCACACAATCACGATCACACAATCACGTTCACACAATCACAAACACACAGTCGCGTTCACTCGATCACGATCACACGATCACGATCACACAATCACAATCACACAATCAAGGTCACACAATGACGATCACACCATCACCATCACACAATCACGACCACACAATCACGATCACACAATCACAATCACACAATCACAATATCACAATCGCAATCACACAATCACAATATCACAATCAGACAATCACACAATCACACAATCACACAATCACGATCACACTATCACGATCACACAATCACGATCACACAATCACGATCACACAATCACGATCACACAATCACGATCACACAATCACCATCACACAATCACCATCACACAATCACGATCACACAATCACCATCACACAATCACGATCACACAATCACGATCACACTTTCACAATCACACAATCACGATCACACAATCACGATCACACAACCACGACAACACAATCACGTTCACACAATCACGATCATACAATCACGTTCACACAATCGCAAACACACAGTCGCGATCACACTATCACGATCAAACAATCACTGTCACACAATCACAATCACACAATCACAATCACAATCACGATCACACAGTCACGAACACACCATCACGATCACACAATCAGGGTCACACAATGACGATCACACAATCACCATCACACAATCACGATCAGACAATCACAATCACACAATCACGATCACACAATCACGATCACACAATCACAATCACACAATCACAAACACACAATCACAATCCCACAATCACAATCCCACAATCACAATCCCACAATCACACAATCACACAGTCACAATCCCACAATCACGATCACACAATCACGATCACACGATCACAATCACACAATCACAATCACACAATCACAATCACACAATCACAATCACACATTCACAATCACACATTCACACTGTCACAATCCCACAATCACGATCACATAATCACGATCACACAGTCACGATCACACAATCAAGGTCACACAATGACGATCACACCATCACCATCACACAATCGCGACCACACAATCACGATCACACAATCACGATCACACAATCACGTTCACATAACCACAAACACACAGTCGCGTTCACTCGATCACGATCACACGATCACGATCACACAATCACAATCACACAATCAAGGTCACACAATGACGATCACACCATCACCATCACACAATCACGACCACACAATCACGATCACACAATCACAATCACACAATCACAATATCACAATCGCAATCACACAATCACAATATCACAATCAGACAATCACACAATCACACAATCACACAATCACGATCACACTATCACGATCACACAATCACGATCACACAATCACGATCACACAATCACGATCACACAATCACGATCACACAATCACGATCACACAATCACGATCACACAATCACCATCACACAATCACCATCACACAATCACGATCACATAATCACGATCACACAGTCACGATCACACGATCACGATCACACAATAACAATCACACATTCACAATCACACAATCACGAGCACACAATCACGATCACACAATCACCATCACACAATCACGATCACACAATCACGATCACACAATCACAATCACACAATCACGATCACACAATCACGATCACACAACCACGACCACACAATCACGATCACACAATCACGATCATACAATCACGTTCACACAATCGCAAACACACAGTCGCGATCACACTATCACGATCACACAATCACGATCACACAATCACGTTCACACAATCACAAACACACAGTCCCGACCACTCGATCACGATCACACAATCACGATCACACAGTCACGATCACACAATCACAATCACACAATCACAATATCACAATCGCAATCACACAATCACAATAACACGATCAGACAATCGCACAATCACACAATCACACAATCACGATCACACAATCATGATCACACAATCACGATCACACAATCACGATCACACAATCACGATCACACAATCACCATCACACAATCACCATCACACAATCACAATCACACAATCAAGGCCACACAATGACGATCACACAATCACCATCACACAATCACGACCACACAATCACGATCACACAATCACGATCACACAATCACCTTCACACAATCACAAACACACAGTCGCGATCACTCGATCACGATCACACGATCACGATCACACAATCACGATCACACAATCACGTTCACACAATCACAAACACACAGTCGCGATCACTCGATCACGATCACACGATCACGATCACACAATCACAATCACACAATCAAGGTCACACAATGACGATCACACCATCACCATCACACAATCACGACCACACAATCACGATCACACAATCACAATCACACAATCACAATATCACAATCGCAATCACACAATCACAATATCACAATCAGACAATCACACAATCACACAATCACACAATCACGATCACACTACCACGATCACACAATCACGATCACACAATCACGATCACACAATCACGATCACACTATCACGATCACACTATCACGATCACACAATCACAGTCACACAATCACAATCACACAATCACAATCACAATCACGATCACACAGTCATGATCACACCATCACGATCACACGATCACGATCACACAATCACAATCACACAATCGTTATCACACAATCACGATCACACAATCACCATCCCACAATCACCATCACACAATCACCATCACACAATGACGATCACACAATCACGATCACACAATCACGATCACACAACCACGACCACACAATCACGATCACACAATCACGATCATACAATCACGTTCACACAATCGCAAACACACAGTCGCGATCACACTATCACGATCACACAATCACAGTCACACAATCGCAATCACACAATCACAATCACAATCACGATCACACAGTCACGAACACACCATCACGATCACACAATCAAGGTCACACAATGACGATCACACAATCACCATCACACAATCACGATCAGACAATCACAATCACACAATCACGATCACACAATCACGATCACACAATCACAATCACACAATCACAAACACACAGTCGCGATCACACGATCACGATCACACGATCACGATCACACAATCACAATCACACAATCAAGGTCACACAATGACGATCACACCATCACCATCACACAATCACGACCACACAATCACGATCACACAATCACGATCACACAATCACGTTCACACAATCACAAACACACAGTCGCGTTCACTCGATCACGATCACACGATCACGATCACACAATCACAATCACACAATCAAGGTCACACAATGACGATCACACCATCACCATCACACAATCACGACCACACAATCACGATCACACAATCACAATCACACAATCACAATATCACAATCGCAATCACACAATCACAATATCACAATCAGACAATGACACAATCACACAATCACACAATCACGATCACACTACCACGATCACACAATCACGATCACACAATCACGATCACACAATCACGATCACACTATCACGATCACACTATCACGATCACACAATCACAGTCACACAATCACAATCACACAATCACAATCACAATCACGATCACACAGTCATGATCACACCATCACGATCACACGATCACGATCACACAATCACAATCACACAATCGTTATCACACAATCACGATCACACAATCACCATCCCACAATCACCATCACACAATCACCATCACACAATCACGATCACACAATCACGATCACACAATCACGATCACACAACCACGACCACACAATCACGATCACACAATCACGATCATACAATCACGTTCACACAATCGCAAACACACAGTCGCGATCACACTATCACGATCACACAATCACAGTCACACAATCACAATCACACAATCACAATCACAATCACGATCACACAGTCACGAACACACCATCACGATCACACAATCAAGGTCACACAATGACGATCACACAATCACCATCACACAATCACGATCAGACAATCACAATCACACAATCACGATCACACAATCACGATCACACAATCACAATCACACAATCACAAACACACAGTCGCGATCACACGATCACGATCACACGATCACGATCACACAATCACAATCACACAATCAAGGTCACACAATGACGATCACACCACCACCATCACACAATCACGACCACACAATCACGATCACACAATCACGATCACACAATCACGTTCACACAATCACAAACACACAGTCGCGTTCACTCGATCACGATCACACGATCACGATCACACAATCACAATCACACAATCAAGGTCACACAATGACGATCACACCATCACCATCACACAATCACGACCACACAATCACGATCACACAATCACAATCACACAATCACAATATCACAATCGCAATCACACAATCACAATATCACAATCAGACAATGACACAATCACACAATCACACAATCACGATCACACTATCACGATCACACAATCACGATCACACAATCACGATCACACAATCACGATCACACAATCACGATCACACAATCACGATCACACAATCACCATCACACAATCACCATCACACAATCACGATCACACAATCACCATCACACAATCACGATCACACAATCACGATCACACAATCACAATCACACAATCACGATCACACAATCACGATCACACAACCACGACCACACAATCACGATCACACAATCACGATCATACAATCACTTTCACACAATCGCAAACACACAGTCGCGATCACACTATCACGATCACACAATCACAGTCACACAATCACAATCACACAATCACAATCACAATCACGATCACACAGTCACGAACACACCATCACGATCACACAATCAAGGTCACACAATGACGATCACACAATCACCATCACACAATCACGATCAGACAATCACAATCACACAATCACGATCACACAATCACGATCACACAATCACAATCACACAATCACAAACACACAGTCGCGATCACACGATCACGATCACAAGATCACAATCACACAATCACAATCACACAATCAAAATCACGCAATCACAATCACACAATCAAGGTCACACAATGACGATCACACAGTCACCATCACACAATCTCGACCACACAATCACGATCACACAATCACGATCACACAATCACGTTCACACAATCTCAAACACACAGTCGCGATCACTCGATCACGATCACACAATCACGATCACACAATCACGATCACTCAATCACAATCACACAATCACAAACACACAGTCGCGATCACACGATCACGATCACACGATCACGATCACACAATCACAATCACATAATCACGATCACACAATCACGATCACACAATCACGATCACACAAACACGATCACACGATCACAATCACACAATCACAAACACACAGTCGCGATCACACGATCACGATCACACGATCACGATCACACGATCACGATCACACGATCGCGATCACACGATCACGATCACACGATCACGATCACACAATCACAATCACACAATCAAGGTCACACAATGACGATCACACCATCACCATCACACAATCACGACCACACAATCACGATCACACAATCACGATCACACAATCACGTTCACACAATCACAAACACACAGTCGCGATCACTCGATCACGATCACACAATCACGATCACACAGTCACTATCACACAATCACAATCAAACAATCTCAATATCACAATCGCAATCACACAATCACAATAACACAATCAGACAATCACACAATCACACAATCACACAATCACGATCACACAATCATGATCACGCAATAACGATCACACAATCACGATCACACAATCACGATCACACAATCACGATCACACAATCACCATCACACAATCACAATCACACAATCACGATCACACAATCACAAACACACAGTCGCGATCACACGATCACGATCACACAATCACGATCACACAGTCGCGATCACACAATCACAATCACACAATCACGATCACACAATCACCATCACACAATCACAATCACACAATCACAATCACAATCACAATCCCGCAATCACGATCACACAATCACGATCACACAATCACCATCACACAATCACCATCACACAATCACAATCACACAATCAAGGTCACACAATGACGATCACACAATCACCAGCATACAATCACGACCAGACAATCACGGTCACACAATCACGTTCACACAATCACAAACACACAGTCGCGATCACACAATCACAATCCCACAATCACGATCACACAATCACGATCACACAATCACGATCCCACAATCACGATCACACTATCACGATCACACAATCACCATCACACAATCACCATCACACAATCACCATCACACAATCACAATCACACAATCAAGGTCACACAATGACGATCACACAATCACCATCATACAATCACGACCAGACAATCACGATCACACAATCACGTTCACACAATCACAAACACACAGTCGCGATCACACAATCACAATCCCACAATCGCGATCACACGATCACGATCACACAATCACGATCACACAATAACGATCTCACAATCACGATCACACAATCACGATCACACAGTCACCATCACACAATTACCATCACACAATCACGATCACACAATCAAGGTCACACAATGACGATCACACAATCACCATCACACAATCACGATCACACTATCACAATCACACAATCACGATCACACAATCACGATCACACAATCAAGGTCACACAATGACGATCACACAATCACCATCACACAATCACGATCAGACAATCACAATCACACAATCACGATCACAAAATCACGATCACACAATCACAATCACACAATCACAATCACACAATCACAAACACACAATCAAGGTCACACAATGACGATCACACAATCACCATCACACAATCTCGACCACACAATCACGATCACACAATCACGATCACACAATCACGTTCACACAATCACAAACACACAGTCGCGATCACTCGATCACGATCACACAATCACGATCACACAATCACGATCACTCAATCACAATCACACAATCACAAACACACAGTCGCGATCACACGATCACGATCACACGATCACGATCACACAATCACAATCACACAATCAGGATCACACAATCACGATCACACAATCACGATCACACAAACACGATCACACGATCACAATCACACAATCACAAACACACAGTCGCGATCACACGATCACGATCACTCGATCACGATCACACGATCGCGATCACACGATCACGATCACACGATCACGATCACACAATCACAATCACACAATCAAGGTCACACAATGACGATCACACCATCACCATCACACAATCACGACCACACAATCACGATCACACAATCACGATCACACAATCACGTTCACACAATCACAAACACACAGTCGCGATCACTCGATCACGATCACACAATCACGATCACACAGTCACTATCACACAATCACAATCACACAATCTCAATATCACAATCGCAATCACACAATCACAATAACACAATCAGACAATCACACAATCACACAATCACACAATCACGATCACACAATCATGATCACACAATCACGATCACACAATCACGATCACACAATCACGATCACACAATCACCATCACACAATCACAATCACACAATCACGATCACACAATCACAAACACACAGTCGCGATCACACGATCACGATCACACAATCACGATCACACAGTCGCGATCACACAATCACAATCACACAATCACGATCACACAATCACCATCACACAATCACAATCACACAATCACAATCACAATCACAATCCCGCAATCACGATCACACAATCACGGTCACACAATCACCATCACACAATCACCATCACACAATCACAATCACACAATCAAGGTCACACAATGACGATCACACAATCACCAGCATACAATCACGACCAGACAATCACGATCACACAATCACGTTCACACAATCACAAACACACAGTCGCGATCACACAATCACAATCCCACAATCGCGATCACACGATCACGATCACACAATCACGATCACACAATCACGATCTCACAATCACGATCACACAATCACATTCACACAATCACTATCACACAATCACTATCACACAATCACGATCACACAATCACGATCACACAATCACGATCACACAATCACGCAGTCACACTATCACAATCACAATCACAATCACAATCACAATCACAATCACAATCACAATCACAATCACAATCACAATCACAATCACACAATCACACAATCACAATCCCACAATCACAATCACACAATCACAGTCACACAATCACAATCACACAATCACGCAATCACAATCCCACAATCACGATCACACAACCACGATCGCACAGTCACGATCACACGATCACGATCACACAATCACCATCACACAATCACCATCACACAATCACGATCACACAATCACGATCACACTATCACGATCACACAATCACGATCACACAATCACGATCACACAATCACGATCACACAATCACTATCACACAATCACAATCACACAATCACAATCACACAGTCACACAATCACAATCACAATCAGACAATCACAAACACACAATCACGATCACACAATCACGATCACACAATTACGATCACACAATCACAATCACGCAGTCACACTATCACAATCACAATCACAATCACAATCTCAATCACAATCACAATCACAATCACAATCACAATCACAATCACACAATCACACAATCACAATCCCACAATCACAATCACACAATCACAGTCACACAATCACAATCACACAATCACAAAGTCACAATCCCACAATCACGATCACACAATCACGATCGCACAGTCACGATCACACGATCACGATCACACAATCACAATCACACGATCACAATCACACAATCACGATCACACAGTCACCATCACACAATTACCATCACACAATCACGATCACACAATCAAGGTCACACAATGACGATCACACAATCACCATCACACAATCACGATCACACTATCACAATCACACAATCACGATCACACAATCACGATCACACAATCAAGGTCACACAATGACGATCACACAATCACCATCACGCAATCACGATCAGACAATCACAATCACACAATCACGATCACAAAATCACGATCACACAATCACAATCACACAATCACAAACACACAGTCGCGATCACACGATCACGATCACAAGATCACAATCACACAATCACAATCACACAATCAAAATCACGCAATCACAATCACACAATCAAGGTCACACAATGACGATCACACAATCACCATCACACAATCTCGACCACACAATCACGATCACACAATCACGATCACACAATCACGTTCACACAATCACAAACACACAGTCGCGATCACACGATCACGATCACACGATCACGATCACACGATCGCGATCACACGATCACGATCACACGATCACGATCACACAATCACAATCACACAATCAAGGTCACACAATGACGATCGCACCATCACCATCACACAATCACGACCACACAATCACGATCACACAATCACCATCACACAATCACAATCACACAATCACGATCACACAATCACAAACACACAGTCGCGATCACACGATCACGATCACACAATCACGATCACACAGTCGCGATCACACAATCACAATCACACAATCACGATCACACAATCACCATCACACAATCACAATCACACAATCACAATCACAATCACAATCCCGCAATCACGATCACACAATCACGATCACACAATCACCATCACACAATCACCATCACACAATCACAATCACACAATCAAGGTCACACAATGACGATCACACAATCACCAGCATACAATCACGACCAGACAATCACGATCACACAATCACGTTCACACAATCACAAACACACAGTCGCGATCACACAATCACAATCCCACAATCACGATCACACAATCACGATCACACAATCACGATCCCACAATCACGATCACACAATCACGATCACACAATCACCATCACACAATCACCATCACACAATCACCATCACACAATCACAATCACACAATCAAGGTCACACAATGACGATCACACAATCACCATCATACAATCACGACCAGACAATCACGATCACACAATCACGTTCACACAATCACAAACACACAGTCGCGATCACACAATCACAATCCCACAATCGCGATCACACGATCACGATCACACAATCACGATCACACAATAACGATCTCACAATCACGATCACACAATCACGATCACACAGTCACCATCACACAATTACCATCACACAATCACGATCACACAATCAAGGTCACACAATGACGATCACACAATCACCATCACACAATCACGATCACACTATCACAATCACACAATCACGATCACACAATCACGATCACACAATCAAGGTCACACAATGACGATCACACAATCACCATCACACAATCACGATCAGACAATCACAATCACACAATCACGATCACAAAATCACGATCACACAATCACAATCACACAATCACAATCACACAATCAGAAACACACAATCAAGGTCACACAATGACGATCACACAATCACCATCACACAATCTCGACCACACAATCACGATCACACAATCACGATCACACAATCACGTTCACACAATCACAAACACACAGTCGCGATCACTCGATCACGATCACACAATCACGATCACACAATCACGATCACTCAATCACAATCACACAATCACAAACACACAGTCGCGATCACACGATCACGATCACACGATCACGATCACACAATCACAATCACACAATCAGGATCACACAATCACGATCACACAATCACGATCACACAAACACGATCACACGATCACAATCACACAATCACAAACACACAGTCGCGATCACACGATCACGATCACTCGATCACGATCACACGATCGCGATCACACGATCACGATCACACGATCACGATCACACAATCACAATCACACAATCAAGGTCACACAATGACGATCACACCATCACCATCACACAATCACGACCACACAATCACGATCACACAATCACGATCACACAATCACGTTCACACAATCACAAACACACAGTCGCGATCACTCGATCACGATCACACAATCACGATCACACAGTCACTATCACACAATCACAATCACACAATCTCAATATCACAATCGCAATCACACAATCACAATAACACAATCAGACAATCACACAATCACACAATCACACAATCACGATCACACAATCATGATCACACAATCACGATCACACAATCACGATCACACAATCACGATCACACAATCACCATCACACAATCACAATCACACAATCACGATCACACAATCACAAACACACAGTCGCGATCACACGATCACGATCACACAATCACGATCACACAGTCGCGATCACACAATCACAATCACACAATCACGATCACACAATCACCATCACACAATCACAATCACACAATCACAATCACAATCACAATCCCGCAATCACGATCACACAATCACGATCACACAATCACCATCACACAATCACCATCACACAATCACAATCACACAATCAAGGTCACACAATGACGATCACACAATCACCAGCATACAATCACGACCAGACAATCACGATCACACAATCACGTTCACACAATCACAAACACACAGTCGCGATCACACAATCACAATCCCACAATCGCGATCACACGATCACGATCACACAATCACGATCACACAATCACGATCTCACAATCACGATCACACAATCACATTCACACAATCACTATCACACAATCACTATCACACAATCACGATCACACAATCACGATCACACAATCACGATCACACAATCACGCAGTCACACTATCACAATCACAATCACAATCACAATCACAATCACAATCACAATCACAATCACAATCACAATCACAATCACAATCACAATCACACAATCACACAATCACAATCCCACAATCACAATCACACAATCACAGTCACACAATCACAATCACACAATCACGCAATCACAATCCCACAATCACGATCACACAACCACGATCGCACAGTCACGATCACACGATCACGATCACACAATCACCATCACACAATCACCATCACACAATCACGATCACACAATCACGATCACACTATCACGATCACACAATCACGATCACACAATCACGATCACACAATCACGATCACACAATCACTATCACACAATCACAATCACACAATCACAATCACACAGTCACACAATCACAATCACAATCAGACAATCACAAACACACAATCACGATCACACAATCACGATCACACAATTACGATCACACAATCACAATCACGCAGTCACACTATCACAATCACAATCACAATCACAATCTCAATCACAATCACAATCACAATCACAATCACAATCACACAATCACACAATCACAATCCCACAATCACAATCACACAATCACAGTCACACAATCACAATCACACAATCACAAAGTCACAATCCCACAATCACGATCACACAATCACGATCGCACAGTCACGATCACACGATCACGATCACACAATCACAATCACACGATCACAATCACACAATCACGATCACACAGTCACCATCACACAATTACCATCACACAATCACGATCACACAATCAAGGTCACACAATGACGATCACACAATCACCATCACACAATCACGATCACACTATCACAATCACACAATCACGATCACACAATCACGATCACACAATCAAGGTCACACAATGACGATCACACAATCACCATCACGCAATCACGATCAGACAATCACAATCACACAATCACGATCACAAAATCACGATCACACAATCACAATCACACAATCACAAACACACAGTCGCGATCACACGATCACGATCACAAGATCACAATCACACAATCACAATCACACAATCAAAATCACGCAATCACAATCACACAATCAAGGTCACACAATGACGATCACACAATCACCATCACACAATCTCGACCACACAATCACGATCACACAATCACGATCACACAATCACGTTCACACAATCACAAACACACAGTCGCGATCACACGATCACGATCACACGATCACGATCACACGATCGCGATCACACGATCACGATCACACGATCACGATCACACAATCACAATCACACAATCAAGGTCACACAATGACGATCGCACCATCACCATCACACAATCACGACCACACAATCACGATCACACAATCACGATCACACAATCACGTTCACACAATCACAAACACACAGTCGCGATCACTCGATCACGATCACACAATCACGATCACACAGTCACTATCACACAATCACAATCACACAATCTCAATATCACAATCGCAATCACACAATCACAATAACACAATCAGACAATCACACAATCACACAATCACACAATCACGATCACACAATCATGATCACACAATCACGATCACACAATCACGATCACACAATCACGATCACACAATCACGATCAAACAGTCGCGATCACACAATCACAATCACACAATCACGATCACACAATCACCATCACACAATCACAATCACACAATCACAATCACAATCACAATCCCACAATCACGATCACACAATCACGATCACACAATCACCATCACACAATCACCATCACACAATCACAATCACACAATCAAGGTCACACAATGACGATCACACAATCACCAGCATACAATCACGACCAGACAATCACGATCACACAATCACGTTCACACAATCACAAACACACAGTCGCGATCACACAATCACAATCCCACAATCACGATCACACAATCACGATCACACAATCACGATCCCACAATCACGATCACACAATCACGATCACACAATCACCATCACACAATCACCATCACACAATCACAATCACACAATCACGGCCACACAATGACGATCGCACAATCACCATCATACAATCACGACCAGACAATCACGATCACACAATCACGTTCACACAATCACAAACACACAGTCGCGATCACACAATCACAATCCCACAATCGCGATCACACGATCACGATCACACAATCACGATCACACAATCACGATCTCACAATCATGATCACACAATCACGATCACACAATCACTATCACACAATCACGATCACACAATCACGATCACACAATCACGATCACACAATCACGCAGTCACACTATCACAATCACAATCACAATCACAATCACAATCACAATCACAATCACAATCACAATCACAATCACAATCACAATCACACAATCACACAATCACAATCCCACAATCACAATCACACAATCACAGTCACACAATCACAATCACACAATCACGCAATCACAATCCCACAATCACGATCACACAACCACGATCGCACAGTCACGATCACGCGATCACGATCACACAATAACAATCACACAATTACAATCACACAATCACGATCACACAATCACCATCACACAATCACCATCACACAATCACGATCACACAATCACGATCGCACAATCACGATCACACAATCACCTTCACACAATCACAAACACACAGTCGCGATCACTCGATCACGATCACACGATCACGATCACACAATCACGATCACACAATCACGTTCACACAATCACAAACACACAGTCGCGATCACTCGATCACGATCACACGATCACGATCACACAATCACAATCACACAATCAAGGTCACACAATGACGATCACACCATCACCATCACACAATCACGACCACACAATCACGATCACACAATCACAATCACACAATCACAATATCACAATCGCAATCACACAATCACAATATCACAATCAGACAATCACACAATCACACAATCACACAATCACGATCACACTACCACGATCACACAATCACGATCACACAATCACGATCACACAATCACGATCACACTATCACGATCACACTATCACGATCACACAATCACAGTCACACAATCACAATCACACAATCACAATCACAATCACGATCACACAGTCATGATCACACCATCACGATCACACGATCACGATCACACAATCACAATCACACAATCGTTATCACACAATCACGATCACACAATCACCATCCCACAATCACCATCACACAATCACCATCACACAATCACGATCACACAATCACGATCACACAATCACGATCACACAACCACGACCACACAATCACGATCACACAATCACGATCATACAATCACGTTCACACAATCGCAAACACACAGTCGCGATCACACTATCACGATCACACAATCACAGTCACACAATCACAATCACACAATCACAATCACAATCACGATCACACAGTCACGAACACACCATCACGATCACACAATCAAGGTCACACAATGACGATCACACAATCACCATCACACAATCACGATCAGACAATCACAATCACATAATCAC
Organism: Megachile rotundata; assembly: GCF_050947335.1. Lineage (NCBI taxonomy): Eukaryota > Metazoa > Arthropoda > Insecta > Hymenoptera > Megachilidae > Megachile > Megachile rotundata. The sequence goes on from NC_134993.1 coordinate 4,276,563, forward strand.
GATCACACAATCACGATCACACAATCACAATCACACAATCACAAACACACAGTCGCGATCACACGATCACGATCACACGATCACGATCACACAATCACAATCACACAATCAAGGTCACACAATGACGATCACACCATCACCATCACACAATCACGACCACACAATCACGATCACACAATCACGATCACACAATCACGTTCACACAATCACAAACACACAGTCGCGTTCACTCGATCACGATCACACGATCACGATCACACAATCACAATCACACAATCAAGGTCACACAATGACGATCACACCATCACCATCACACAATCACGACCACACAATCACGATCACACAATCACAATCACACAATCACAATATCACAATCGCAATCACACAATCACAATATCACAATCAGACAATGACACAATCACACAATCACACAATCACGATCACACTACCACGATCACACAATCACGATCACACAATCACGATCACACTATCACGATCACACTATCACGATCACACAATCACAGTCACACAATCACAATCACACAATCACAATCACAATCACGATCACACAGTCATGATCACACCATCACGATCACACGATCACGATCACACAATCACAATCACACAATCGTTATCACACAATCACGATCACACAATCACCATCCCACAATCACCATCACACAATCACCATCACACAATCACGATCACACAATCACGATCACACAATCACGATCACACAACCACGACCACACAATCACGATCACACAATCACGATCATACAATCACGTTCACACAATCGCAAACACACAGTCGCGATCACACTATCACGATCACACAATCACAGTCACACAATCACAATCACACAATCACAATCACAATCACGATCACACAGTCACGAACACACCATCACGATCACACAATCAAGGTCACACAATGACGATCACACAATCACCATCACACAATCACGATCAGACAATCACAATCACACAATCACGATCACACAATCACGATCACACAATCACAATCACACAATCACAAACACACAGTCGCGATCACACGATCACGATCACACGATCACGATCACACAATCACAATCACACAATCAAGGTCACACAATGACGATCACACCATCACCATCACACAATCACGACCACACAATCACGATCACACAATCACGATCACACAATCACGTTCACACAATCACAAACACACAGTCGCGTTCACTCGATCACGATCACACGATCACGATCACACAATCACAATCACACAATCAAGGTCACACAATGACGATCACACCATCACCATCACACAATCACGACCACACAATCACGATCACACAATCACAATCACACAATCACAATATCACAATCGCAATCACACAATCACAATATCACAATCAGACAATGACACAATCACACAATCACACAATCACGATCACACTATCACGATCACACAATCACGATCACACAATCACGATCACACAATCACGATCACACAATCACGATCACACAACCACGACCACACAATCACGATCACACAATCACGATCATACAATCACTTTCACACAATCGCAAACACACAGTCGCGATCACACTATCACGATCACACAATCACAGTCACACAATCACAATCACACAATCACAATCACAATCACGATCACACAGTCACGAACACACCATCACGATCACACAATCAAGGTCACACAATGACGATCACACAATCACCATCACACAATCACGATCAGACAATCACAATCACACAATCACGATCACACAATCACGATCACACAATCACAATCACACAATCACAAACACACAGTCGCGATCACACGATCACGATCACAAGATCACAATCACACAATCACAATCACACAATCAAAATCACGCAATCACAATCACACAATCAAGGTCACACAATGACGATCACACAGTCACCATCACACAATCTCGACCACACAATCACGATCACACAATCACGATCACACAATCACGTTCACACAATCTCAAACACACAGTCGCGATCACTCGATCACGATCACACAATCACGATCACACAATCACGATCACTCAATCACAATCACACAATCACAAACACACAGTCGCGATCACACGATCACGATCACACGATCACGATCACACAATCACAATCACACAATCACGATCACACAATCACGATCACACAATCACGATCACACAAACACGATCACACGATCACAATCACACAATCACAAACACACAGTCGCGATCACACGATCACGATCACACGATCACGATCACACGATCACGATCACACGATCGCGATCACACGATCACGATCACACGATCACGATCACACAATCACAATCACACAATCAAGGTCACACAATGACGATCACACCATCACCATCACACAATCACGACCACACAATCACGATCACACAATCACGATCACACAATCACGTTCACACAATCACAAACACACAGTCGCGATCACTCGATCACGATCACACAATCACGATCACACAGTCACTATCACACAATCACAATCAAACAATCTCAATATCACAATCGCAATCACACAATCAGACAATCACACAATCACACAATCACACAATCACGATCACACAATCATGATCACACAATAACGATCACACAATCACGATCACACAATCACGATCACACAATCACGATCACACAATCACCATCACACAATCACAATCACACAATCACGATCACACAATCACAAACACACAGTCGCGATCACACGATCACGATCACACAATCACGATCACACAGTCGCGATCACACAATCACAATCACACAATCACGATCACACAATCACCATCACACAATCACAATCACACAATCACAATCACAATCACAATCCCGCAATCACGATCACACAATCACGATCACACAATCACCATCACACAATCACCATCACACAATCACAATCACACAATCAAGGTCACACAATGACGATCACACAATCACCAGCATACAATCACGACCAGACAATCACGATCACACAATCACGTTCACACAATCACAAACACACAGTCGCGATCACACAATCACAATCCCACAATCACGATCACACAATCACGATCACACAATCACGATCCCACAATCACGATCACACAATCACGATCACACAATCACCATCACACAATCACGATCACACAATCACTATCACACAATCACTATCACACAATCACGATCACACAATCACGATCACACAATCACGATCACACAATCACGCAGTCACACTATCACAATCACAATCACAATCACAATCACAATCACAATCACAATCACAATCACAATCACAATCACAATCACAATCACAATCACAATCACAATCACACAATCACACAATCACAATCCCACAATCACAATCACACAATCACAGTCACACAATCACAATCACACAATCACGCAATCACAATCCCACAATCACGATCACACAACCACGATCGCACAGTCACGATCACACAATCACAATCTCACAATCACGATCACACAATCACCATCACACAATCACCATCACACAATCACGATCACACAATCACGATCACACTATCACGATCACACAATCACGATCACACAATCACGATCACACAATCACGATCACACAATCACTATCACACAATCACAATCACACAATCACAATCACACAATCACAATCACACAGTCACACAATCACAATCACAATCAGACAATCACAAACACACAATCACGATCACACAATCACGATCACACAATTACGATCACACAATCACAATCACGCAGTCACACTATCACAATCACAATCACAATCACAATCACAATCACAATCACAATCACAATCACAATCACAATCACAATCACAATCACACAATCACACAGTCACAATCCCACAATCACGATCACACAATCACGATCGCACAGTCACGATCACACGATCACGATCACACAATCACAATCACACGATCACAATCACACAATCACGATCACACAGTCACCATCACACAATTACCATCACACAATCACGATCACGCAATCAAGGTCACACAATGACGATCACACAATCACCATCACACAATCACGATCACACTATCACAATCACACAATCACGATCACACAATCACGATCACACAATCAAGGTCACACAATGACGATCACACAATCACCATCACACAATCACGATCAGACAATCACAATCACACAATCACGATCACAAAATCACGATCACACAATCACAATCACACAATCACAAACACACAATCAAGGTCACACAATGACGATCACACAATCACCATCACACAATCTCGACCACACAATCACGATCACACAATCACGATCACACAATCACGTTCACACAATCACAAACACACAGTCGCGATCACTCGATCACGATCACACAATCACGATCACACAATCACGATCACTCAATCACAATCACACAATCACAAACACACAGTCGCGATCACACGATCACGATCACACGATCACGATCACACAATCACAATCACACAATCAGGATCACACAATCACGATCACACAATCACGATCACACAAACACGATCACACGATCACAATCACACAATCACAAACACACAGTCGCGATCACACGATCACGATCACTCGATCACGATCACACGATCGCGATCACACGATCACGATCACACGATCACGATCACACAATCACAATCACACAATCAAGGTCACACAATGACGATCACACCATCACCATCACACAATCACGACCACACAATCACGATCACACAATCACGATCACACAATCACGTTCACACAATCACAAACACACAGTCGCGATCACTCGATCACGATCACACAATCACGATCACACAGTCACTATCACACAATCACAATCACACAATCTCAATATCACAATCGCAATCACACAATCACAATAACACAATCAGACAATCACACAATCACACAATCACACAATCACGATCACACAATCATGATCACACAATCACGATCACACAATCACGATCACACAATCACGATCACACAATCACCATCACACAATCACAATCACACTATCACGATCACACAATCACAGTCACACAATCACAATCACACAATCACAATCACAATCACGATCACACAGTCATGATCACACCATCACGATCACACGACCACGATCACACAATCACAATCACACAATCGTTATCACACAATCACGATCACACAATCACCATCCCACAATCACCATCACACAATCACCATCACACAATCACGATCACACAATCACGATCACACAATCACGATCACACAACCACGACCACACAATCACGATCACACAATCACGATCATACAATCACGTTCACACAATCGCAAACACACAGTCGCGATCACACTATCACGATCACACAATCACAGTCACACAATCACAATCACACAATCACAATCACAATCACGATCACACAGTCACGAACACACCATCACGATCACACAATCAAGGTCACACAATGACGATCACACAATCACCATCACACAATCACGATCAGACAATCACAATCACACAATCACGATCACACAATCACGATCACACAATCACAATCACACAATCACAAACACACAGTCGCGATCACACGATCACGATCACACGATCACGATCACACAATCACAATCACACAATCAAGGTCACACAATGACGATCACACCATCACCATCACACAATCACGACCACACAATCACGATCACACAATCACGATCACACAATCACGTTCACACAATCACAAACACACAGTCGCGTTCACTCGATCACGATCACACGATCACGATCACACAATCACAATCACACAATCAAGGTCACACAATGACGATCACACCATCACCATCACACAATCACGACCACACAATCACGATCACACAATCACAATCACACAATCACAATATCACAATCGCAATCACACAATCACAATATCACAATCAGACAATGACACAATCACACAATCACACAATCACGATCACACTATCACGATCACACAATCACGATCACACAATCACGATCACACAATCACGATCACACAATCACGATCACACAATCACGATCACACAATCACCATCACACAATCACCATCACACAATCACGATCACACAATCACCATCACACAATCACGATCACACAATCACGATCACACAATCACAATCACACAATCACGATCACACAATCACGATCACACAACCACGACCACACAATCACGATCACACAATCACGATCATACAATCACTTTCACACAATCGCAAACACACAGTCGCGATCACACTATCACGATCACACAATCACAGTCACACAATCACAATCACACAATCACAATCACAATCACGATCACACAGTCACGAACACACCATCACGATCACACAATCAAGGTCACACAATGACGATCACACAATCACCATCACACAATCACGATCAGACAATCACAATCACACAATCACGATCACACAATCACGATCACACAATCACAATCACACAATCACAAACACACAGTCGCGATCACACGATCACGATCACAAGATCACAATCACACAATCACAATCACACAATCAAAATCACGCAATCACAATCACACAATCAAGGTCACACAATGACGATCACACAGTCACCATCACACAATCTCGACCACACAATCACGATCACACAATCACGATCACACAATCACGTTCACACAATCTCAAACACACAGTCGCGATCACTCGATCACGATCACACAATCACGATCACACAATCACGATCACTCAATCACAATCACACAATCACAAACACACAGTCGCGATCACACGATCACGATCACACGATCACGATCACACAATCACAATCACACAATCACGATCACACAATCACGATCACACAATCACGATCACACAAACACGATCACACGATCACAATCACACAATCACAAACACACAGTCGCGATCACACGATCACGATCACACGATCACGATCACACGATCACGATCACACGATCGCGATCACACGATCACGATCACACGATCACGATCACACAATCACAATCACACAATCAAGGTCACACAATGACGATCACACCATCACCATCACACAATCACGACCACACAATCACGATCACACAATCACGATCACACAATCACGTTCACACAATCACAAACACACAGTCGCGATCACTCGATCACGATCACACAATCACGATCACACAGTCACTATCACACAATCACAATCAAACAATCTCAATATCACAATCGCAATCACACAATCACAATAACACAATCAGACAATCACACAATCACACAATCACACAATCACGATCACACAATCATGATCACACAATAACGATCACACAATCACGATCACACAATCACGATCACACAATCACGATCACACAATCACCATCACACAATCACAATCACACAATCACGATCACACAATCACAAACACACAGTCGCGATCACACGATCACGATCACACAATCACGATCACACAGTCGCGATCACACAATCACAATCACACAATCACGATCACACAATCACCATCACACAATCACAATCACACAATCACAATCACAATCACACAATCACAATCACAATCACAATCCCGCAATCACGATCACACAATCACGATCACACAATCACCATCACACAATCACCATCACACAATCACAATCACACAATCAAGGTCACACAATGACGATCACACAATCACCAGCATACAATCACGACCAGACAATCACGATCACACAATCACGTTCACACAATCACAAACACACAGTCGCGATCACACAATCACAATCCCACAATCACGATCACACAATCACGATCACACAATCACGATCCCACAATCACGATCACACAATCACGATCACACAATCACCATCACACAATCACCATCACACAATCACCATCACACAATCACAATCACACAATCAAGGTCACACAATGACGATCACACAATCACCATCATACAATCACGACCAGACAATCACGATCACACAATCACGTTCACACAATCACAAACACACAGTCGCGATCACACAATCACAATCCCACAATCGCGATCACACGATCACGATCACACAATCACGATCACACAATAACGATCTCACAATCACGATCACACAATCACGATCACACAATCACTATCACACAATCACTATCACACAATCACGATCACACAATCACGATCACACAATCACGATCACACAATCACGCAGTCACACTATCACAATCACAATCACAATCACAATCACAATCACAATCACAATCACAATCACAATCACAATCACACAATCACACAGTCACAATCCCACAATCACGATCACACAATCACGATCGCACAGTCACGATCACACGATCACGATCACACAATCACAATCACACGATCACAATCACACAATCACGATCACACAGTCACCATCACACAATTACCATCACACAATCACGATCACACAATCAAGGTCACACAATGACGATCACACAATCACCATCACACAATCACGATCACACTATCACAATCACACAATCACGATCACACAATCACGATCACACAATCAAGGTCACACAATGACGATCACACAATCACCATCACACAATCACGATCAGACAATCACAATCACACAATCACGATCACAAAATCACGATCACACAATCACAATCACACAATCACAAACACACAATCAAGGTCACACAATGACGATCACACAATCACCATCACACAATCTCGACCACACAATCACGATCACACAATCACGATCACACAATCACGTTCACACAATCACAAACACACAGTCGCGATCACTCGATCACGATCACACAATCACGATCACACAATCACGATCACTCAATCACAATCACACAATCACAAACACACAGTCGCGATCACACGATCACGATCACACGATCACGATCACACAATCACAATCACACAATCAGGATCACACAATCACGATCACACAATCACGATCACACAAACACGATCACACGATCACAATCACACAATCACAAACACACAGTCGCGATCACACGATCACGATCACTCGATCACGATCACACGATCGCGATCACACGATCACGATCACACGATCACGATCACACAATCACAATCACACAATCAAGGTCACACAATGACGATCACACCATCACCATCACACAATCACGACCACACAATCACGATCACACAATCACGATCACACAATCACGTTCACACAATCACAAACACACAGTCGCGATCACTCGATCACGATCACACAATCACGATCACACAGTCACTATCACACAATCACAATCACACAATCTCAATATCACAATCGCAATCACACAATCACAATAACACAATCAGACAATCACACAATCACACAATCACACAATCACGATCACACAATCATGATCACACAATCACGATCACACAATCACGATCACACAATCACGATCACACAATCACCATCACACAATCACAATCACACAATCACGATCACACAATCACAAACACACAGTCGCGATCACACGATCACGATCACACAATCACGATCACACAGTCGCGATCACACAATCACAATCACACAATCACGATCACACAATCACGATCACACAATCACAAACACACAGTCGCGATCACACGATCACGATCACACAATCACGATCACACAGTCGCGATCACACAATCACAATCACACAATCACGATCACACAATCACGTTCACACAATCACAAACACACAGTCGCGATCACACAATCACAATCCCACAATCGCGATCACACGATCACGATCACACAATCACGATCACACAATCACGATCTCACAATCACGATCACACAATCACATTCACACAATCACTATCACACAATCACTATCACACAATCACGATCACACAATCACGATCACACAATCACGATCACACAATCACGCAGTCACACTATCACAATCACAATCACAATCACAATCACAATCACAATCACAATCACAATCACAATCACAATCACAATCACAATCACAATCACAATCACACAATCACACAATCACAATCCCACAATCACAATCACACAATCACAGTCACACAATCACAATCACACAATCACGCAATCACAATCCCACAATCACGATCACACAACCACGATCGCACAGTCACGATCACACGATCACGATCACACAATCACCATCACACAATCACCATCACACAATCACGATCACACAATCACGATCACACTATCACGATCACACAATCACGATCACACAATCACGATCACACAATCACGATCACACAATCACTATCACACAATCACAATCACACAATCACAATCACACAGTCACACAATCACAATCACAATCAGAAAATCACAAACACACAATCACGATCACACAATCACGATCACACAATTACGATCACACAATCACAATCACGCAGTCACACTATCACAATCACAATCACAATCACAATCACAATCACAATCACAATCACAATCACAATCACAATCACAATCACACAATCACACAATCACAATCCCACAATCACAATCACACAATCACAGTCACACAATGACAATCACACAATCACACAGTCACAATCCCACAATCACGATCACACAATCACGATCGCACAGTCACGATCACACGATCACGATCACACAATCACAATCACACGATCACAATCACACAATCACGATCACACAGTCACCATCACACAATTACCATCACACAATCACGATCACACAATCAAGGTCACACAATGACGATCACACAATCACCATCACACAATCACGATCACACTATCACAATCACACAATCACGATCACACAATCACGATCACACAATCAAGGTCACACAATGACGATCACACAATCACCATCACACAATCACGATCAGACAATCACAATCACACAATCACGATCACAAAATCACGATCACACAATCACAATCACACAATCACAAACACACAGTCGCGATCACACGATCACGATCACAAGATCACAATCACACAATCACAATCACACAATCAAAATCACGCAATCACAATCACACAATCAAGGTCACACAATGACGATCACACAATCACCATCACACAATCTCGACCACACAATCACGATCACACAATCACGATCACACAATCACGTTCACACAATCACAAACACACAGTCGCGATCACACGATCACGATCACACGATCACGATCACACGATCGCGATCACACGATCACGATCACACGATCACGATCACACAATCACAATCACACAATCAAGGTCACACAATGACGATCGCACCATCACCATCACACAATCACGACCACACAATCACGATCACACAATCACGATCACACAATCACGTTCACACAATCACAAACACACAGTCGCGATCACTCGATCACGATCACACAATCACGATCAAACAGTCGCGATCACACAATCACAATCACACAATCACGATCACACAATCACCATCACACAATCACAATCACACAATCACAATCACAATCACAATCCCACAATCACGATCACACAATCACGATCACACAATCACCATCACACAATCACCATCACACAATCACAATCACACAATCAAGGTCACACAATGACGATCACACAATCACCAGCATACAATCACGACCAGACAATCACGATCACACAATCACGTTCACACAATCACAAACACACAGTCGCGATCACACAATCACAATCCCACAATCACGATCACACAATCACGATCACACAATCACGATCCCACAATCACGATCACACAATCACGATCACACAATCACCATCACACAATCACCATCACACAATCACAATCACACAATCAAGGTCACACAATGACGATCACACAATCACCATCATACAATCACTATCACACAATCACGATCACACAATCACGATCACACAATCACGATCACACAATCACGCAGTCACACTATCACAATCACAATCACAATCACAATCACAATCACAATCACAATCACAATCACAATCACAATCACAATCACAATCACACAATCACACAATCACAATCCCACAATCACAATCACACAATCACAGTCACACAATCACAATCACACAATCACGCAATCACAATCCCACAATCACGATCACACAACCACGATCGCACAGTCACGATCACGCGATCACGATCACACAATAACAATCACACAATTACAATCACACAATCACGATCACACAATCACCATCACACAATCACCATCACACAATCACGATCACACAATCACGATCGCACAATCACAATCACACGATCACGATCACACAATCACGATCACACAGTCACGATCACACAATCACAATCTCACAATCACGATTACACAATCACCATCACACAATCACCATCACACAATCACGATCACACAATCACGATCACACTATCACGATCACACAATCACGATCACACAATCACGATCACACAATCACGATCACACAATCACTATCACACAATCACAATCACACAATCACAATCACACAATCACAATCACACAATCACGATCACACAGTCACCATCACACAATTACCATCACACAATCACGATCACACAATCAAGGTCACACAATGACGATCACACAATCACCATCACACAATCACGATCAGACAATCACAATCACACAATCACGATCACACAATCACGATCACACAATCACAATCACACAATCACAAACACACAGTCGCGATCACACGACCACGATCACAAGATCACAATCACACAATCACAATCACACAATCAAAATCACGCAATCACAATCACACAATCAAGGTCACACAATGACGATCACACAATCACCATCACACAATCTCGACCACACAATCACGATCACACAATCACGATCACACAATCACGTTCACACAATCACAAACACACAGTCGCGATCACTCGATCACGATCACACAATTACGATCACACAATCACGATCACTCAATCACAATCACACAATCACAAACACACAGTCGCGATCACACGATCACGATCACACGATCACGATCACACAATCACAATCACACAATCAGGATCACACAATCACGATCACACAATCACGATCACACAAACACGATCACACGATCACAATCACACAATCACAAACACACAGTCGCGATCACACGATCACGATCACACGATCACGATCACACGATCGCGATCACACGATCACGATCACACGATCACGATCACACAATCACAATCACACAATCAAGGTCACACAATGACGATCACACAATCACCATCACACAATCACGATCACACTATCACGATCACACAATCACGATCACACAATCACGATCACACAATCAAGGTCACACAATGACGATCACACAATCACCATCACACAATCACGATCAGACAATCACAATCACACAATCACGATCACAAAATCACGATCACACAATCACAATCACACAATCACAAACACACAGTCGCGATCACACGATCACGATCACAAGATCACAATCACACAATCACAATCACACAATCAAAATCACGCAATCACAATCACACAATCAAGGTCACACAATGACGATCACACAATCACCATCACACAATCTCGACCACACAATCACGATCACACAATCACGATCACACAATCACGTTCACACAATCACAAACACACAGTCGCGATCACTCGATCACGATCACACAATCACGATCACACAGTCACTATCACACAATCACAATCAAACAATCTCAATATCACAATCGCAATCACACAATCACAATAACACAATCAGACAATCACACAATCACACAATCACACAATCACGATCACACAATCATGATCACACAATAACGATCACACAATCACGATCACACAATCACGATCACACAATCACGATCACACAATCACCATCACACAATCACAATCACACAATCACGATCACACAATCACAAACACACAGTCGCGATCACACGATCACGATCACACAATCACGATCACACAGTCGCGATCACACAATCACAATCACACAATCACGATCACACAATCACCATCACACAATCACAATCACACAATCACAATCACAATCACAATCCCGCAATCACGATCACACAATCACGATCACACAATCACCATCACACAATCACCATCACACAATCACAATCACACAATCAAGGTCACACAATGACGATCACACAATCACCAGCATACAATCACGACCAGACAATCACGATCACACAACCACGATCGCACAGTCACGATCACACAATCACAATCTCACAATCACGATCACACAATCACCATCACACAATCACCATCACACAATCACGATCACACAATCACGATCACACTATCACGATCACACAATCACGATCACACAATCACGATCACACAATCACTATCACACAATCACAATCACACAATCACAATCACACAATCACAATCACACAGTCACACAATCACAATCACAATCAGACAATCACAAACACACAATCACGATCACACAATCACGATCACACAATTACGATCACACAATCACAATCACGCAGTCACACTATCACAATCACAATCACAATCACAATCACAATCACAATCACAATCACAATCACAATCACAATCACAATCACACAATCACACAGTCACAATCCCACAATCACGATCACACAATCACGATCGCACAGTCACGATCACACGATCACGATCACACAATCACAATCACACGATCACAATCACACAATCACGATCACACAGTCACCATCACACAATTACCATCACACAATCACGATCACACAATCAAGGTCACACAATGACGATCACACAATCACCATCACACAATCACGATCACACTATCACAATCACACAATCACGATCACACAATCACGATCACACAATCAAGGTCACACAATGACGATCACACAATCACCATCACACAATCACGATCAGACAATCACAATCACACAATCACGATCACAAAATCACGATCACACAATCACAATCACACAATCACAAACACACAATCAAGGTCACACAATGACGATCACACAATCACCATCACACAATCTCGACCACACAATCACGATCACACAATCACGATCACACAATCACGTTCACACAATCACAAACACACAGTCGCGATCACTCGATCACGATCACACAATCACGATCACACAATCACGATCACTCAATCACAATCACACAATCACAAACACACAGTCGCGATCACACGATCACGATCACACGATCACGATCACACAATCACAATCACACAATCAGGATCACACAATCACGATCACACAATCACGATCACACAAACACGATCACACGATCACAATCACACAATCACAAACACACAGTCGCGATCACACGATCACGATCACTCGATCACGATCACACGATCGCGATCACACGATCACGATCACACGATCACGATCACACAATCACAATCACACAATCAAGGTCACACAATGACGATCACACCATCACCATCACACAATCACGACCACACAATCACGATCACACAATCACGATCACACAATCACGTTCACACAATCACAAACACACAGTCGCGATCACTCGATCACGATCACACAATCACGATCACACAGTCACTATCACACAATCACAATCACACAATCTCAATATCACAATCGCAATCACACAATCACAATAACACAATCAGACAATCACACAATCACACAATCACACAATCACGATCACACAATCATGATCACACAATCACGATCACACAATCACGATCACACAATCACGATCACACAATCACCATCACACAATCACAATCACACAATCACGATCACACAATCACAAACACACAGTCGCGATCACACGATCACGATCACACAATCACGATCACACAGTCGCCATCACACAATCACAATCACACAATCACGATCACACAATCACCATCACACAATCACAATCACACAATCACAATCACAATCACAATCCCGCAATCACGATCACACAATCACGATCACACAATCACCATCACACAATCACCATCACACAATCACAATCACACAATCAAGGTCACACAATGACGATCACACAATCACCAGCATACAATCACGACCAGACAATCACGATCACACAATCACGTTCACACAATCACAAACACACAGTCGCGATCACACAATCACAATCCCACAATCGCGATCACACGATCACGATCACACAATCACGATCACACAATCACGATCTCACAATCACGATCACACAATCACATTCACACAATCACTATCACACAATCACTATCACACAATCACGATCACACAATCACGATCACACAATCACGATCACACAATCACGCAGTCACACTATCACAATCACAATCACAATCACAATCACAATCACAATCACAATCACAATCACAATCACAATCACAATCACAATCACAATCACAATCACACAATCACACAATCACAATCCCACAATCACAATCACACAATCACAGTCACACAATCACAATCACACAATCACGCAATCACAATCCCACAATCACGATCACACAACCACGATCGCACAGTCACGATCACACGATCACGATCACACAATCACCATCACACAATCACCATCACACAATCACGATCACACAATCACGATCACACTATCACGATCACACAATCACGATCACACAATCACGATCACACAATCACGATCACACAATCACTATCACACAATCACAATCACACAATCACAATCACACAGTCACACAATCACAATCACAATCAGACAATCACAAACACACAATCACGATCACACAATCACGATCACACAATTACGATCACACAATCACAATCACGCAGTCACACTATCACAATCACAATCACAATCACAATCACAATCACAATCACAATCACAATCACAATCACAATCACAATCACAATCACAATCACAATCACACAATCACACAATCACAATCCCACAATCACAATCACACAATCACAGTCACACAATCACAATCACACAATCACACAGTCACAATCCCACAATCACGATCACACAATCACGATCGCACAGTCACGATCACACGATCACGATCACACAATCACAATCACACGATCACAATCACACAATCACGATCACACAGTCACCATCACACAATTACCATCACACAATCACGATCACACAATCAAGGTCACACAATGACGATCACACAATCACCATCACACAATCACGATCACACTATCACAATCACACAATCACGATCACACAATCACGATCACACAATCAAGGTCACACAATGACGATCACACAATCACCATCACACAATCACGATCAGACAATCACAATCACACAATCACGATCACAAAATCACGATCACACAATCACAATCACACAATCACAAACACACAGTCGCGATCACACGATCACGATCACAAGATCACAATCACACAATCACAATCACACAATCAAAATCACGCAATCACAATCACACAATCAAGGTCACACAATGACGATCACACAATCACCATCACACAATCTCGACCACACAATCACGATCACACAATCACGATCACACAATCACGTTCACACAATCACAAACACACAGTCGCGATCACACGATCACGATCACACGATCACGATCACACGATCGCGATCACACGATCACGATCACACGATCACGATCACACAATCACAATCACACAATCAAGGTCACACAATGACGATCGCACCATCACCATCACACAATCACGACCACACAATCACGATCACACAATCACGATCACACAATCACGTTCACACAATCACAAACACACAGTCGCGATCACTCGATCACGATCACACAATCACGATCACACAGTCACTATCACACAATCACAATCACACAATCTCAATATCACAATCGCAATCACACAATCACAATAACACAATCAGACAATCACACAATCACACAATCACACAATCACGATCACACAATCATGATCACACAATCACGATCACACAATCACGATCACACAATCACGATCACACAATCACGATCAAACAGTCGCGATCACACAATCACAATCACACAATCACGATCACACAATCACCATCACACAATCACAATCACACAATCACAATCACAATCACAATCCCACAATCACGATCACACAATCACGATCACACAATCACCATCACACAATCACCATCACACAATCACAATCACACAATCAAGGTCACACAATGACGATCACACAATCACCAGCATACAATCACGACCAGACAATCACGATCACACAATCACGTTCACACAATCACAAACACACAGTCGCGATCACACAATCACAATCCCACAATCACGATCACACAATCACGATCACACAATCACGATCCCACAATCACGATCACACAATCACGATCACACAATCACCATCACACAATCACCATCACACAATCACAATCACACAATCAAGGTCACACAATGACGATCACACAATCACCATCATACAATCACGACCAGACAATCACGATCACACAATCACGTTCACACAATCACAAACACACAGTCGCGATCACACAATCACAATCCCACAATCGCGATCACACGATCACGATCACACAATCACGATCACACAATCACGATCTCACAATCACGATCACACAATCACGATCACACAATCACTATCACACAATCACGATCACACAATCACGATCACACAATCACGATCACACAATCACGCAGTCACACTATCACAATCACAATCACAATCACAATCACAATCACAATCACAATCACAATCACAATCACAATCACAATCACACAATCACACAATCACAATCCCACAATCACAATCACACAATCACAGTCACACAATCACAATCACACAATCACGCAATCACAATCCCACAATCACGATCACACAACCACGATCGCACAGTCACGATCACGCGATCACGATCACACAATAACAATCACACAATTACAATCACACAATCACGATCACACAATCACCATCACACAATCACCATCACACAATCACGATCACACAATCACGATCGCACAATCACAATCACACGATCACGATCACACAATCACGATCACACAGTCACGATCACACAATCACAATCTCACAATCACGATTACACAATCACCATCACACAATCACCATCACACAATCACGATCACACAATCACGATCACACTATCACGATCACACAATCACGATCACACAATCACGATCACACAATCACGATCACACAATCACGATCACACAATCACTATCACACAATCACAATCACACAATCACAATCACACAATCACAATCACACAATCACGATCACACAGTCACCATCACACAATTACCATCACACAATCACGATCACACAATCAAGGTCACACAATGACGATCACACAATCACCATCACACAATCACGATCAGACAATCACAATCACACAATCACGATCACACAATCACGATCACACAATCACAATCACACAATCACAAACACACAGTCGCGATCACACGACCACGATCACAAGATCACAATCACACAATCACAATCACACAATCAAAATCACGCAATCACAATCACACAATCAAGGTCACACAATGACGATCACACAATCACCATCACACAATCTCGACCACACAATCACGATCACACAATCACGATCACACAATCACGTTCACACAATCACAAACACACAGTCGCGATCACTCGATCACGATCACACAATTACGATCACACAATCACGATCACTCAATCACAATCACACAATCACAAACACACAGTCGCGATCACACGATCACGATCACACGATCACGATCACACAATCACAATCACACAATCAGGATCACACAATCACGATCACACAATCACGATCACACAAACACGATCACACGATCACAATCACACAATCACAAACACACAGTCGCGATCACACGATCACGATCACACGATCACGATCACACGATCGCGATCACACGATCACGATCACACGATCACGATCACACAATCACAATCACACAATCAAGGTCACACAATGACGATCACACAATCACCATCACACAATCACGATCACACTATCACGATCACACAATCACGATCACACAATCACGATCACACAATCAAGGTCACACAATGACGATCACACAATCACCATCACACAATCACGATCAGACAATCACAATCACACAATCACGATCACAAAATCACGATCACACAATCACAATCACACAATCACAAACACACAGTCGCGATCACACGATCACGATCACAAGATCACAATCACACAATCACAATCACACAATCAAAATCACGCACTCACAATCACACAATCAAGGTCACACAATGACGATCACACAATCACCATCACACAATCTCGACCACACAATCACGATCACACAATCACGATCACACAATCACGTTCACACAATCACAAACACACAGTCGCGATCACTCGATCACGATCACACAATCACGATCACACAATCACGATCACTCAATCACAATCACACAATCACAAACACACAGTCGCGATCACACGATCACGATCACACGATCACGATCACACAATCACAATCACACAATCAGGATCACACAATCACGATCACACAATCACGATCACACAAACACGATCACACGATCACAATCACACAATCACAAACACACAGTCGCGATCACACGATCACGATCACACGATCACGATCACACGATCGCGATCACACGATCACGATCACACGATCACGATCACACAATCACAATCACACAATCAAGGTCACACAATGACGATCACACCATCACCATCACACAATCACGACCACACAATCACGATCACACAATCACGATCACACAATCACGTTCACACAATCACAAACACACAGTCGCGATCACTCGATCACGATCACACAATCACGATCACACAGTCACTATCACACAATCACAATCACACAATCTCAATATCACAATCGCAATCACACAATCACAATAACACAATCAGACAATCACACAATCACACAATCACACAATCACGATCGCACAATCATGATCACACAATCACGATCACACAATCGCGATCACACAATCACGATCACACAATCACGATCACACAATCACCATCACACAATCACAATCACACAATCACGATTACACAATCACAAACACACAGTCGCGATCACACGATCACGATCACACAATCACGATCACACAGTCGCGATCACACAATCACAATCACACAATCACGATCACACAATCACCATCACACAATCACAATCACACAATCACAATCACAATCACAATCCCACAATCACGATCACACAATCACGATCACACAATCACCATCACACAATCACCATCACACAATCACAATCACACAATCAAGGTCACACAATGACGATCACACAATCACCAGCATACAATCACGACCAGACAATCACGATCACACAATCACGTTCACACAATCACAAACACACAGTCGCGATCACACAATCACAATCCCACAATCACGATCACACAATCACGATCACACAATCACGATCCCACAATCACGATCACACAATCACGATCACACAATCACCATCACACAATCACCATCACACAATCACAATCACACAATCAAGGTCACACAATGACGATCACACAATCACCATCATACAATCACGACCAGACAATCACGATCACACAATCACGTTCACACAATCACAAACACACAGTCGCGATCACACAATCACAATCCCACAATCACGATCACACGATCACGATCACACAATCACGATCACACAATCACGATCTCACAATCACGATCACACAATCACGATCACACAATCACTATCACACAATCACTATCACACAATCACGATCACACAATCACGATCACACAATCACGATCACACAATCACGCAGTCACACTATCACAATCACAATCACAATCACAATCACAATCACAATCACAATCACACAATCACACAATCACAATCCCACAATCACAATCACACAATCACAGTCACACAATCACAATCACACAATCACGCAATCACAATCCCACAATCACGATCACACAACCACGATCGCACAGTCACGATCACACGATCACGATCACACAATAACAATCACACAATCACAATCACACAATCACGATCACACAATCACCATCACACAATCACCATCACACAATCACGATCACACAATCACGATCGCACAATCACAATCACACGATCACGATCACACAATCACGATCACACAGTCACGATCACACAATCACAATCTCACAATCACGATCACACAATCACCATCACACAATCACCATCACACAATCACGATCACACAATCACGATCACACTATCACGATCACACAATCACGATCACACAATCACGATCACACAATCACGATCACACAATCACTATCACACAATCACAATCACACAATCACAATCACACAATCACAATCACACAGTCACACAATCACAATCACAATCAGACAATCACAAACACACAATCACGATCACACAATCACGATCACACAATTACGATCACACAATCACAATCACGCAGTCACACTATCACAATCACAATCACAATCACAATCACAATCACAATCACAATCACAATCACAATCACAATCACACAATCACACAATCACAATCCCACAATCACAATCACACAATCACAGTCACACAATCACAATCACACAATCACACAGTCACAATCCCACAATCACGATCACACAATCACGATCGCACAGTCACGATCACACGATCACGATCACACAATCACAATCACACAATCACAATCACACAATCACGATCACACAGTCACCATCACACAATTACCATCACACAATCACGATCACACAATCAAGGTCACACAATGACGATCACACAATCACCATCACACAATCACGATCACACTATCACAATCACACAATCACGATCACACAATCACTATCACACAATCACAATCACACAATCAAGGTCACAAAATGACGATCACACCATCACCATCACACAATCAGGACCACACAATCACGATCACACAATCACAAACACACAGTCGCGATCACTCGATCACGATCACACAATCACGATCACACAGTCACTATCACACAATCACAATCACACAATCACAATATCACAATCGCAATCACACAATCACCATCACACAATCACGATCACACAATCACGATCACACAATCACGATCATACAATCACAATCACGCAATCACAATCACACAATCGCAATCACACAATCACAATCATACAATCACAATCTCACAATCACAATCACACAATCACAATCACACAATCACAATCACACAATCACAATCACACAATCACAATCACACAATCACAATCCTACAATCACAATCCCACAATCACAATCACACAACCACAATCGCACAATCACGCAGTCACAATCCCACAATCACGATCACACAATCCCGATCACACAATCACAATCACACAATCACAATCACACAATCACACTGTCACAATCCCACAATCACGATCACACAATCACGATCACACAGTCAAGATCACACGATCACGATCACACAAAAACAATGACACAATCACAATCACACAATCACGAGCACACAATCACGATCACACAATCACCATCACACAATCACGATCACACAATCACGATCACACAATCACGTTCACACAATCACAAACACACAGTCGCGATCACTCGATCACGATCACACGATCACGATCACACAATCACAATCACACAATCAAGGTCACACAATGATGATCACACCATCACCATCACACAATCACGACCACACAATCACGATCACACAATCACAATCACACAATCACAATATCACAATCGCAATCACACAATCACAATATCACAATCAGACAATCACACAATCACACAATCACACAATCACGATCACACTATCACGATCACACAATCACGATCACACAATCACGATCACACAATCACGATCACACAATCACGATCACACAATCACGATCACACAATCACGATCACACAATCACCATCACACAATCACCATCACACAATCACAATCACACAATCAAGGTCACACAATGACGATCACACAATCACCATCACACAATCACGACCACTCAATCACGATCACACAATCACGATCACACAATCACGATCACACAATCACGTTCACACAATCACAAACACAGAGTCGCGATCACACGATCACGATCACACAACCACGATCACACAGTCACGATCACACAATCACGATCACACAGTCACGATCACACAATCAGAGTCACACAATCACAATCACACAACCACAATCACACAATCACACAGTCACAATCCCACAATCACGACCACACAGTCACGATCACACAATCACAATCATATATTCACAATCACACAATCACATTAACACAATCAGACAATCACACGGTCACACAATCACGATCACACAATCACGATCACACAATCACGATCACACAATCACGATCACACAATCACGATCACACAATCACAATCACACAATCACAATCACACAATCACAGTCACACAATCAAAATCACGCAATCACAATCACACAATCAAGGTCACACAATGACGATCACACAATCACAATCACACAATCACAATCACACAATCACAATCACACAATCACAATCACACATTCACACTGTCACAATCCCACAATCACGATCACATAATCACGATCACACAGTCACGATCACACGATCACGATCACACAATAACAATCACACATTCACAATCACACAATCACGAGCACACAATCACGATCACACAATCACCATCACACAATCACGATCACACAATCACGATCACACAATCACAATCACACAATCACGATCACACAATCACGATCACACAACCACGACCACACAATCACGATCACACAATCACGATCATACAATCACGTTCACACAATCGCAAACACACAGTCGCGATCACACTATCACGATCACACAATCACGATCACACAATCACGTTCACACAATCACAAACACATAGTCCCGACCACTCGATCACGAACACACAATCACGATCACACAATCATGATCACACAATCACGATCACACAATCACGATCACACAATCACGATCACACAATCACGATCACACAATCACGATCACACAATCACGATCACACAATCACGATCACACAATCACCATCACACAATCACCATCACACAATCACAATCACACAATCAAGGCCACACAATGACGATCACACAATCACGATCACACAACCACGACCACACAATCACGATCACACAATCACGATCATACAATCACGTTCACACAATCGCAAACACACAGTCGCGATCACACTATCACGATCACACAATCACAGTCACACAATCACAATCACACAATCACAATCACAATCACGATCACACAGTCACGAACACACCATCACGATCACACAATCAAGGTCACACAATGACGATCACACAATCACCATCACACAATCACGATCAGACAATCACAATCACACAATCACGATCACACAATCACGATCACACAATCACAATCACACAATCACAAACACACAGTCGCGATCACACGATCACGATCACACGATCACGATCACACAATCACAATCACACAATCAAGGTCACACAATGACGATCACACCATCACCATCACACAATCACGACCACACAATCACGATCACACAATCACGATCACACAATCACGTTCACACAATCACAAACACACAGTCGCGTTCACTCGATCACGATCACACGATCACGATCACACAATCACAATCACACAATCAAGGTCACACAATGACGATCACACCATCACCATCACACAATCACGACCACACAATCACGATCACACAATCACAATCACACAATCACAATATCACAATCGCAATCACACAATCACAATATCACAATCAGACAATCACACAATCACACAATCACACAATCACGATCACACTATCACGATCACACAATCACGATCACACAATCACGATCACACAATCACGATCACACAATCACGATCACACAATCACGATCACACAATCACCATCACACAATCACCATCACACAATCACGATCACACAATCACCATCACACAATCACAATCACACAATCACAATCACACAATCACAATCACACAATCACAATCACACATTCACAATCACACATTCACACTGTCACAATCCCACAATCACGATCACATAATCACGATTACACAGTCACGATCACACAATCAAGGTCACACAATGACGATCACACCATCACCATCACACAATCACGACCACACAATCACGATCACACAATCACGATCACACAATCACGTTCGCATAATCACAAACACACAGTCGCGTTCACTCGATCACGATCACACGATCACGATCACACAATCACAATCACACAATCAAGGTCACACAATGACGATCACACCATCACCATCACACAATCACGACCACACAATCACGATCACACAATCACAATCACACAATCACAATATCACAATCGCAATCACACAATCACAATATCACAATCAGACAATCACACAATCACACAATCACACAATCACGATCACACTATCACGATCACACAATCACGATCACACAATCACGATCAGACAATCACAATCACACAATCACGATCACACAATCACGATCACACAACCACGACCACACAATCACGATCACACAATCACGATCATACAATCACGTTCACACAATCGCAAACACACAGTCGCGATCACACTATCACGATCACACAATCACAGTCACACAATCACAATCACACAATCACAATCACAATCACGATCACACAGTCACGAACACAGCATCACGATCACACAATCAAGGTCACACAATGACGATCACACAATCACCATCACACAATCACGATCAGACAATCACAATCACACAATCACGATCACACAATCACGATCCCACAATCACAATCCCACAATCACAATCCCACAATCACAATCCCACAATCACAATCCCACAATCACAATCCCACAATCACACAATCACACAGTCACAATCCCACAATCACGATCACACAATCACGATCACACAATCACAATCACACAATCACAATCACACAATCACAATCACACAATCACAATCACACAATCACAATCACACAATCACAATCACACATTCACACTGTCACAATCCCACAATCACGATCACATAATCACGATCACACAACCACGACCACACAATCACGATCACACAATCACGATCATACAATCACGTTCACACAATCGCAAACACACAGTCGCGATCACACTATCACGATCACACAATCACGTTCACACAATCACAAACACACAGTCCCGACCACTCGATCACGATCACACAATCACGATCACACAGTCACGATCACACAATCACAATCACACAATCACAATATCACAATCGCAATCACACAATCACAATATCACAATCAGACAATCACACAATCACACAATCACACAATCACACAATCACGATCACACAATCATGATCACACAATCACGATCACACAATCACGATCACACAATCACGATCACACAATCACGATCACACAATCACCATCACACAATCACCATCACACAATCACCATCACACAATCACAATCACACAATCAAGGCCACACAATGACGATCACACAATCACCATCACACAATCACGACCACACAATCACGATCACACAATCACGATCACACAATCACGTTCACACAATCCCAAACACACAGTCGCGATCACTCGATCACGATCACACGATCACGATCACACAATCACGATCACACAATCACGTTCACACAATCACAAACACACAGTCGCGATCACTCGATCACGATCACACGATCACGATCACACAATCACAATCACACAATCAAGGTCACACAATGACGATCACACCATCACCATCACACAATCACGACCACACAATCACGATCACACAATCACAATCACACAATCACAATATCACAAGCGCAATCACACAATCACAATATCACAATCAGACAATCACACAATCACGATCACACTATCACGATCACACAATCACGATCACACAATCACGATCACACAATCACGATCACACTATCACGATCACACTATCACGATCACACAATCACAGTCACACAATCACAATCACACAATCACAATCACAATCACGATCACACAGTCATGATCACACCATCACGATCACACGATCACGATCACACAATCACAATCACACAATCGTTATCACACAATCACGATCACACAATCACCATCCCACAATCACCATCACACAATCACCATCACACAATCACGATCACACAATCACGATCACACAATCACGATCACACAACCACGACCACACTATCACGATTACACAATCACGATCATACAATCACGTTCACACAATCACAATCACACAGTCGCGATCACACTATCACGATCACACAATCACAGTCACACAATCACAATCACACAATCACAATCACAATCACGATCACACAGTCACGAACACACCATCACGATCACACAATCAAGGTCACACAATGACGATCACACAATCACCATCACACAATCACGATCAGACAATCACAATCACACAATCACGATCACACAATCACGATCACACAATCACAATCACACAATCACAAACACACAGTCGCGATCACACGATCACGATCACACGATCACGATCACACAATCACAATCACACAATCAAGGTCACACAATGACGATCACACCATCACCATCACACAATCACGACCACACAATCACGATCACACAATCACGATCACACAATCACGTTCACACAATCACAAACACACAGTCGCGTTCACTCGATCACGATCACACGATCACGATCACACAATCACAATCACACAATCAAGGTCACACAATGACGATCACACCATCACCATCACACAATCACGACCACACAATCACGATCACACAATCACAATCACACAATCACAATATCACAATCGCAATCACACAATCACAATATCACAATCAGACAATCACACAATCACACAATCACACAATCACGATCACACTATCACGATCACACAATCACGATCACACAATCACGATCACACAATCACGATCACACTATCACGATCACACAATCACCATCACACAATCACCATCACACAATCACGATCACACAATCACCATCACACAATCACGATCACACAATCACGATCACACTTTCACAATCACACAATCACGATCACACAATCACGATCACACAACCACGACCACACAATCACGTTCACACAATCACGATCATACAATCACGTTCACACAATCGCAAACACACAGTCGCGATCACACTATCACGATCACACAATCACTGTCACACAATCACAATCACACAATCACAATCACAATCGCGATCACACAGTCACGAACACACCATCACGATCACACAATCAAGGTCACACAATGACGATCACACAATCACCATCACACAATCACGATCAGACAATCACAATCACACAATCACGATCACACAATCACGATCACACAATCACAATCACACAATCACAAACACACAATCACAATCCCACAATCACAATCCCACAATCACAATCCCACAATCACACAATCACACAGTCACAATCCCACAATCACGATCACACAATCACGATCACACAATCACAATCACACAATCACAATCACACAATCACAATCACACAATCACAATCACACATTCACAATCACACATTCACACTGTCACAATCCCACAATCACGATCACATAATCACGATCACACAGTCACGATCACACAATCAAGGTCACACAATGACGATCACACCATCACCATCACACAATCACGACCACACAATCACGATCACACAATCACGATCACACAATCACGTTCACATAATCACAAACACACAGTCGCGTTCACTCGATCACGATCACACGATCACGATCACACAATCACAATCACACAATCAAGGTCACACAATGACGATCACACCATCACCATCACACAATCACGACCACACAATCACGATCACACAATCACAATCACACAATCACAATATCACAATCGCAATCACACAATCACAATATCACAATCAGACAATCACACAATCACACAATCACACAATCACGATCACACTATCACGATCACACAATCACGATCACACAATCACGATCACACAATCACGATCACACAATCACGATCACACAATCACGATCACACAATCACCATCACACAATCACGATCATACAATCACGTTCACACAATCGCAAACACACAGTCGCGATCACACTATCACGATCACACAATCACAGTCACACAATCACAATCACACAATCACAATCACAATCACGATCACACAGTCACGAACACACCATCACGATCACACAATCAAGGTCACACAATGACGATCACACAATCACCATCACACAATCACGATCAGACAATCACAATCACACAATCACGATCACACAATCACGATCACACAATCACAATCACACAATCACAAACACACAGTCGCGATCACACGATCACGATCACACGATCACGATCACACAATCACAATCACACAATCAAGGTCACACAATGACGATCACACCATCACCATCACACAATCACGACCACACAATCACGATCACACAATCACGATCACACAATCACGTTCACACAATCACAAACACACAGTCGCGTTCACTCGATCACGATCACACGATCACGATCACACAATCACAATCACACAATCAAGGTCACACAATGACGATCACACCATCACCATCACACAATCACGACCACACAATCACGATCACACAATCACAATCACACAATCACAATATCACAATCGCAATCACACAATCACAATATCACAATCAGACAATCACACAATCACACAATCACACAATCACGATCACACTATCACGATCACACAATCACGATCACACAATCACGATCACAAAATCACGATCACACAATCACGATCACACAATCACGATCACACAATCACCATCACACAATCACCATCACACAATCACGATCACACAATCACCATCACACAATCACCATCATACAATCACAATCACACAATCAAGGCCACACAATGACGATCACACAATCACCATCACACAATCACGACCACACAATCACGATCACACAATCACGATCACATAATCACGATCACACAGTCACGATCACACGATCACGATCACACAATAACAATCACACATTCACAATCACACAATCACGAGCACACAATCACGATCACACAATCACCATCACACAATCACGATCACACAATCACGATCACACAATCACAATCACACAATCACGATCACACAATCACGATCACACAACCACGACCACACAATCACGATCACACAATCACGATCATACAATCACGTTCACACAATCGCAAACACACAGTCGCGATCACACTATCACGATCACACAATCACGATCACACAATCACGTTCACACAATCACAAACACACAGTCCCGACCACTCGATCACGATCACACAATCACGATCACACAGTCACGATCACACAATCACAATCACACAATCACAATATCACAATCGCAATCACACAATCACAATAACACGATCAGACAATCACACAATCACACAATCACACAATCACGATCACACAATCATGATCACACAATCACGATCACACAATCACGATCACACAATCACGATCACACAATCACGATCACACAATCACCATCACACAATCACCATCACACAATCACAATCACACAATCAAGGCCACACAATGACGATCACACAATCACCATCACACAATCACGACCACACAATCACGATCACACAATCACGATCACACAATCACGATCACACAATCACGTTCACACAATCACAAACACACAGTCGCGATCACTCGATCACGATCACACGATCACGATCACACAATCACGATCACACAATCACGTTCACACAATCACAAACACACAGTCGCGATCACTCGATCACGATCACACGATCACGATCACACAATCACAATCACACAATCAAGGTCACACAATGACGATCACACCATCACCATCACACAATCACGACCACACAATCACGATCACACAATCACAATCACACAATCACAATATCACAATCGCAATCACACAATCACAATATCACAATCAGACAATCACACAATCACACAATCACACAATCACGATCACACTATCACGATCACACAATCACGATCACACAATCACGATCACACAATCACGATCACACTATCACGATCACACTATCACGATCACACAATCACAGTCACACAATCACAATCACACAATCACAATCACAATCACGATCACACAGTCATGATCACACCATCACGATCACACGATCACGATCACACAATCACAATCACACAATCGTTATCACACAATCACGATCACACAATCACCATCCCACAATCACCATCACACAATCACCATCACACAATCACGATCACACAATCACGATCACACAATCACGATCACACAACCACGACCACACAATCACGATCACACAATCACGATCACACAACCACGACCACACAATCACGATCACACAATCACGATCATACAATCACGTTCACACAATCGCAAACACACAGTCGCGATCACACTATCACGATCACACAATCACAGTCACACAATCACAATCACACAATCACAAACACACAGTCGCGATCACACGATCACGATCACACAATCACAATCACACAATCACGATCACACAATCACGATCACACAATCACGATCACACAAACACGATCACACGATCACAATCACACAATCACAAACACACAGTCGCGATCACACGATCACGATCACACGATCACGATCACACGATCACGATCACACGATCGCGATCACACGATCACGATCACACGATCACGATCACACAATCACAATCACACAATCAAGGTCACACAATGACGATCACACCATCACCATCACACAATCACGACCACACAATCACGATCACACAATCACGATCACACAATCACGTTCACACAATCACAAACACACAGTCGCGATCACTCGATCACGATCACACAATCACGATCACACAGTCACTATCACACAATCACAATCACACAATCTCAATATCACAATCGCAATCACACAATCACAATAACACAATCAGACAATCACACAGTCACACAATCACACAATCACGATCACACAATCATGATCACACAATAACGATCACACAATCACGATCACACAATCACGATCACACAATCACGATCACACAATCACCATCACACAATCACGATCACACAATCACAAACACACAGTCGCGATCACACGATCACGATCACACAATCACGATCACACAGCCGCGATCACACAATCACAATCACACAATCACGATCACACAATCACCATCACACAATCACAATCACACAATCACAATCACAATCACAATCCCGCAATCACGATCACACAATCACGATCACACAATCACCATCACACAATCACCATCACACAATCACCATCACACAATCACAATCACACAATCAAGGTCACACAATGACGATCACACAATCACCAGCATACAATCACGACCAGACAATCACGATCACACAATCACGTTCACACAATCACAAACACACAGTCGCGATCACACAATCACAATCCCACAATCACGATCACACAATCACGATCACACAATCACGATCCCACAATCACGATCACACAATCACGATCACACAATCACCATCACACAATCACCATCACACAATCACAATCACACAATCAAGGTCACACAATGACGATCACACAATCACCATCATACAATCACGACCAGACAATCACGATCACACAATCACGTTCACACAATCACAAACACACAGTCGCGATCACACAATCACAATCCCACAATCGCGATCACACGATCACGATCACACAATCACGATCACACAATCACGATCTCACAATCACGATCACACAATCACGATCACACAATCACTATCACACAATCACTATCACACAATCACGATCACACAATCACGATCACACAATCACGATCACACAATCACGCAGTCACACTATCACAATCACAATCACAATCACAATCACAATCACAATCACACAATCACACAATCACAATCCCACAATCACAATCACACAATCACAGTCACACAATCACAATCACACAATCACGCAATCACAATCCCACAATCACGATCACACAACCACGATCGCACAGTCACGATCACACGATCACGATCACACAATAACAATCACACAATCACAATCACACAATCA
This sequence comes from Megachile rotundata, assembly GCF_050947335.1. Lineage (NCBI taxonomy): Eukaryota > Metazoa > Arthropoda > Insecta > Hymenoptera > Megachilidae > Megachile > Megachile rotundata. The sequence goes on from NC_134993.1 coordinate 4,310,606, forward strand.
CGATCACACAATCACCATCACACAATAACCATCACACAATCACGATCACACAATCACGATCGCACAATCACAATCACACGATCACGATCACACAATCACGATCACACAGTCACGATCACACAATCACAATCTCACAATCACGATCACACAATCACCATCACACAATCACCATCACACAATCACGATCACACAATCACGATCACACTATCACGATCACACAATCACGATCACACAATCACGATCACACAATCACGATCACACAATCACTATCACACAATCACAATCACACAATCACAATCACACAATCACAATCACACAGTCACACAATCACAATCACAATCAGACAATCACAAACACACAATCACGATCACACAATCACGATCACACAATTGCGATCACACAATCACAATCACGCAGTCACACTATCACAATCACAATCACAATCACAATCACAATCACAATCACAATCACAATCACAATCACAATCACAATCACACAATCACACAATCACAATCCCACAATCACAATCACACAATCACAGTCACACAATCACAATCACACAATCACACAGTCACAATCCCACAATCACGATCACACAATCACGATCGCACAGTCACGATCACACGATCACGATCACACAATCACAATCACACGATCACAATCACACAATCACGATCACACAGTCACCATCACACAATTACCATCACACAATCACGATCACACAATCAAGGTCACACAATGACGATCACACAATCACCATCACACAATCACGATCACACTATCACAATCACACAATCACGATCACACAATCACGATCACACAATCAAGGTCACACAATGACGATCACACAATCACCATCACACAATCACGATCAGACAATCACAATCACACAATCACGATCACAAAATCACGATCACACAATCACGTTCACACAATCACAAACACACAGTCGCGATCACTCGATCACGATCACACAATCACGATCACACAATCACGATCTCTCAATCACAATCACACAATCACAAACACACAGTCGCGATCACACGATCACGATCACACGATCACGATCACACAATCACAATCACACAATCAGGATCACACAATCACGATCACACAATCACGATCACACAAACACGATCACACGATCACAATCACACAATCACAAACACACAGTCGCCATCACACGATCACGATCACACGATCGCGATCACACGATCGCGATCACACGATCACGATCACACGATCACGATCACACAATCACAATCACACAATCAAGGTCACACAATGACGATCACACCATCACCATCACACAATCACGACCACACAATCACGATCACACAATCACGATCACACAATCACGTTCACACAATCACAAACACACAGTCGCGATCACTCGATCACGATCACACAATCACGATAACACAGTCACTATCACACAATCACAATCACACAATCTCAATATCACAATCGCAATCACACAATCACAATAACACAATCAGACAATCACACAATCACACAATCACACAATCACGATCACACAATCATGATCACACAATCACGATCACACAATCACGATCACACAATCACGATCACACAATCACCATCACACAATCACAATCACACAATCACGATCACACAATCACAAACACACAGTCGCGATCACACGATCACGATCACACAATCACGATCACACAGTCGCGATCACACAATCACAATCACACAATCACGATCACACAATCACCATCACACAATCACAATCACACAATCACAATCACAATCACAATCCCGCAATCACGATCACACAATCACGATCACACAATCACCATCACACAATCACCATCACACAATCACAATCACACAATCAAGGTCACACAATGACGATCACACAATCACCAGCATACAATCACGACCAGACAATCACGATCACACAATCACGTTCACACAATCACAAACACACAGTCGCGATCACACAATCACAATCCCACAATCACGATCACACAATCACGATCACACAATCACGATCCCACAATCACGATCACACAATCACGATCACACAATCACCATCACACAATCACAATCACACAATCAAGGTCACACAATGACGATCACACAATCACCATCATACAATCACGACCAGACAATCACGATCACACAATCACGTTCACACAATCACAAACACACAGTCGCGATCACACAATCACAATCCCACAATCGCGATCACACGATCACGATCACACAATCACGATCACACAATCACGATCTCACAATCACGATCACACAATCACGATCACACAATCACTATCACACAATCACGATCACACAATCACGATCACACAATCACGATCACACAATCACGCAGTCACACTATCACAATCACAATCACAATCACAATCACAATCACAATCACAATCACAATCACACAATCACACAATCACAATCCCACAATCACAATCACACAATCACAGTCACACAATCACAATCACACAATCACGCAATCACAATCCCACAATCACGATCACACAACCACGATCGCACAGTCACGATCACGCGATCACGATCACACAATAACAATCACACAATTACAATCACACAATCACGATCACACAATCACCATCACACAATCACCATCACACAATCACGATCACACAATCACGGTCGCACAATCACAATCACACGATCACGATCACACAATCACGATCACACAGTCACGATCACACAATCACAATCTCACAATCACGATTACACAATCACCATCACACAATCACCATCACACAATCACGATCACACAATCACGATCACACTATCACGATCACACAATCACGATCACACAATCACGATCACACAATCACGATCACACAATCACTATCACACAATCACAATCACACAATCACAATCACACAATCACAATCACACAATCACAATCACACAGTCACACAATCACAATCACAGTCAGACAATCACAAACACACAATCACGATCACACAATCACGATCACACAATTACGATCACACAATCACAATCACGCAGTCACACTATCACAATCACAATCACAATCACAATCACAATCACAATCACAATCACAATCACAATCACAATCACACAATCACACAATCACAATCCCACAATCACAATCACACAATCACAGTCACACAATCACAATCACACAATCACACAGTCGCAATCCCACAATCACGATCACACAATCACGATCACACAATCACGATCACACAATCACGATCACACAATCACGATCACACAATCACAATCACACAATCACAATCACACAATCACGATCACACAGTCACCATCACACAATTACCATCACACAATCACGATCACACAATCAAGGTCACACAATGACGATCACACAATCACCATCACACAATCACGATCAGACAATCACAATCACACAATCACGATCACACAATCACGATCACACAATCACAATCACACAATCACAAACACACAGTCGCGATCACACGATCACGATCACAAGATCACAATCACACAATCACAATCACACAATCAAAATCACGCAATCACAATCACACAATCAAGGTCACACAATGACGATCACACAATCACCATCACACAATCTCGACCACACAATCACGATCACACAATCACGATCACACAATCACGTTCACACAATCACAAACACACAGTCGCGATCACTCGATCACGATCACACAATCACGATCACACAATCGCGATCACTCAATCACAATCACACAATCACAAACACACAGTCGCGATCACACGATCACGATCACACGATCGCGATCACACGATCACGATCACACGATCACGATCACACAATCACAATCACACAATCAAGGTCACACAATGACGATCACACCATCACCATCACACAATCACCATCACACAATCACGATCACACAATCACGATCACACTATCACGATCACACAATCACGATCACACAATCACGATCACACAATCACGATCACACAATCACTATCACACAATCACAATCACACAATCACAATCACACAATCACAATCACACAGTCACACAATCACAATCACAATCAGACAATCACAAACACACAATCACGATCACACAATCACGATCACACAATTACGATCACACAATCACAATCACGCAGTCACACTATCACAATCACAATCACAATCACAATCACAATCACAATCACAATCACAATCACAATCACAATCACACAATCACACAATCACAATCCCACAATCACAATCACACAATCACAGTCACACAATCACAATCACACAATCACACAGTCACAATCCCACAATCACGATCACACAATCACGATCGCACAGTCACGATCACACGATCACGATCACACAATCACAATCACACGATCACAATCACACAATCACGATCACACAGTCACCATCACACAATTACCATCACACAATCACGATCACACAATCAAGGTCACACAATGACGATCACACAATCACCATCACACAATCACGATCACACTATCACAATCACACAATCACGATCACACAATCACGATCACACAATCAAGGTCACACAATGACGATCACACAATCACCATCACACAATCACGATCAGACAATCACAATCACACAATCACGATCACAAAATCACGATCACACAATCACAATCACACAATCACAAACACACAGTCGCGATCACACGATCACGATCACAAGATCACAATCACACAATCACAATCACACAATCAAAATCACGCAATCACAATCACACAATCAAGGTCACACAATGACGATCACACAATCACCATCACACAATCTCGACCACACAATCACGATCACACAATCACGATCACACAATCACGATCACACAATCACGCTCACACAATCACAAACACACAGTCGCGATCACTCGATCACGATCACACAATCACGATCACACAATCACGATCACTCAATCACAATCACACAATCACAAACACACAGTCGCGATCACACGATCACGATCACACGATCACGATCACACAATCACAATCACACAATCAGGATCACACAATCACGATCACACAATCACGATCACACAAACACGATCACACGATCACAATCACACAATCACAAACACACAGTCGCGATCACACGATCACGATCACACGATCACGATCACACGATCGCGATCACACGATCACGATCACACAATCAAGGTCACACAATGACGATCACACAATCACCATCACACAATCACGATCAGACAATCACAATCACACAATCACGATCACAAAATCACGATCACACAATCACAATCACACAATCACAAACACACAGTCGCGATCACACGATCACGATCACAAGATCACAATCACACAATCACAATCACACAATCAAAATCACGCAATCACAATCACACAATCAAGGTCACACAATGACGATCACACAATCACCATCACACAATCTCGACCACACAATCACGATCACACAATCACAATCACACAATCAAGGTCACACAATGACGATCACACCATCACCATCACACAATCACGACCACACAATCACGATCACACAATCACGATCACACAATCACGTTCACACAATCACAAACACACAGTCGCGATCACTCGATCACGATCACACAATCACGATCACACAGTCACTATCACACAATCACAATCACACAATCTCAATATCACAATCGCAATCACACAATCACAATAACACAATCAGACAATCACACAATCACACAATCACACAATCACAATCGCACAATCATGATCACACAATCACGATCACACAATCGCGATCACACAATCAGGATCACACAATCACGATCACACAATCACCATCACACAATCACAATCACACAATCACGATCACACAATCACAAACACACAGTCGCGATCACACGATCACGATCACACAATCACGATCACACAGTCGCGATCACACAATCACAATCACACAATCACGATCACACAATCACCATCACACAATCACAATCACACAATCACAATCACAATCACAATCCCACAATCACGATCACACAATCACGATCACACAATCACCATCACACAATCACCATCACACAATCACAATCACACAATCAAGGTCACATAATGACGATCACACAATCACCAGCATACAATCACGACCAGACAATCACGATCACACAATCACGTTCACACAATCACAAACACACAGTCGCGATCACACAATCACAATCCCACAATCACGATCACACAATCACGATCACACAATCACGATCCCACAATCACGATCACACAATCACGATCACACAATCACCATCACACAATCACCATCACACAATCACAATCACACAATCAAGGTCACACAATGACGATCACACAATCACCATCATACAATCACGACCAGACAATCACGATCACACAATCACGTTCACACAATCACAAACACACAGTCGCGATCACACAATCACAATCCCACAATCACGATCACACGATCACGATCACACAATCACGATCACACAATCACGATCTCACAATCACGATCACACAATCACGATCACACAATCACTATCACACAATCACTATCACACAATCACGATCACACAATCACGATCACACAATCACGCAGTCACACTATCACAATCACAATCACAATCACAATCACAATCACAATCACAATCACACAATCACACAATCACAATCCCACAATCACAATCACACAATCACAGTCACACAATCACAATCACACAATCACGCAATCACAATCCCACAATCACGATCACACAACCACGATCGCACAGTCACGATCACACGATCACGATCACACTATAACAATCACACAATCACAATCACACAATCACGATCACACAATCACCATCACACAATCACCATCACACAATCACGATCACACAATCACGATCGCACAATCACAATCACACGATCACGATCACACAATCACGATCACACAGTCACGATCACACAATCACAATCTCACAATCACGATCACACAATCACCATCACACAATCACCATCACACAATCACGATCACACAATCACGATCACACTATCACGATCACACAATCACGATCACACAATCACGATCACACAATCACGATCACACAATCACTATCACACAATCACAATCACACAATCACAATCACACAATCACAATCACACAGTCACACAATCACAATCACAATCAGACAATCACAAACACACAATCACGATCACACAATCACGATCACACAATTACGATCACACAATCACAATCACGCAGTCACACTATCACAATCACAATCACAATCACAATCACAATCACAATCACAATCACAATCACAATCACAATCACAATCACAATCACAATCACAATCACAATCACAATCACAATCACAATCACAATCACACAATCACACAATCACAATCCCACAATCACAATCACACAATCACAGTCACACAATCACAATCACACAATCACACAGTCACAATCCCACAATAACGATCACACAATCACGATCACACAATCACTATCACACAATCACAATCACACAATCAAGGTCACAAAATGACGATCACACCATCACCATCACACAATCAGGACCACACAATCACGATCACACAATCACAAACACACAGTCGCGATCACTCGATCACGATCACACAATCACGATCACACAGTCACTATCACACAATCACAATCACACAATCACAATATCACAATCGCAATCACACAATCACCATCACACAATCACGATCACACAATCACGATCACACAATCACAATCACGCAATCACAATCACACAATCGCAATCACACAATCACAATCATACAATCACAATCTCACAATCACAATCACACAATCACAATCACACAATCACAATCACACAATCACAATCACACAATCACAATCACACAATCACAATCCTACAATCACAATCCCACAATCACAATCACACAACCACAATCGCACAATCACGCAGTCACAATCCCACAATCACGATCACACAATCCCGATCACACAATCACAATCACACAATCACAATCACACAATCACACTGTCACAATCCCACAATCACGATCACACATTCACGATCACACAGTCACGATCACACGATCACGACCACACAAAAACAATGACACAATCACAATCACACAATCACGAGCACACAATCACGATCACACAATCACCATCACACAATCACGATCACACAATCACGATCACACAATCACGTTCACACAATCACAAACACACAGTCGCGATCACTCGATCACGATCACACGATCACGATCACACAATCACAATCACACAATCAAGGTCACACAATGATGATCACACCATCACCATCACACAATCACGACCACACAATCACGATCACACAATCACAATCACACAATCACAATATCACAATCGCAATCACACAATCACAATATCACAATCAGACAATCACACAATCACACAATCACACAATCACGATCACACTATCACGATCACACAATCACGATCACACAATCACGATCACACAATCACGATCACACAATCACGATCACACAATCACGATCACACAATCACGATCACACAATCACGATCACACAATCACGATCACACAATCACCATCACACAATCACCATCACACAATCACAATCACACAATCAAGGTCACACAATGACGATCACACAATCACCATCACACAATCACGACCACTCAATCACGATCACACAATCACGATCACACAATCACGTTCACACAATCACAAACACAGAGTCGCGATCACACGATCACGATCACACAACCACGATCACACAGTCACGATCACACAATCACGATCACACAATCGCAATCACACAATCACAATCATACAATCACAATCTCACAATCACAATCACACAATCCCAATCACACAATCCCAATCACACAATCACAATCACACAATCACAATCACACAATCACAATCACACAATCACAATCCTACAATCACAATCCCACAATCACAATCACACAACCACAATCGCACAATCACGCAGTCACAATCCCACAATCACGATCACACAATCCCGATCACACAATCACAATCACACAATCACAATCACACAATCACACTGTCACAATCCCACAATCACGATCACACAATCACGATCACACAGTCACGATCACACGATCACGATCACACAAAAACAATGACACAATCACAATCACACAATCACGAGCACACAATCACGATCACACAATCACCATCACACAATCACGATCACACAATCACGATCACACAATCACGTTCACACAATCACAAACACACAGTCGCGATCACTCGATCACGATCACACGATCACGATCACACAATCACAATCACACAATCAAGGTCACACAATGATGATCACACCATCACCATCACACAATCACGACCACACAATCACGATCACACAATCACAATCACACAATCACAATTACACAATCGCAATCACACAATCACAATATCACAATCAGACAATCACACAATCACACAATCACACAATCACGATCACACTATCACGATCACACAATCACGATCACACAATCACGATCACACAATCACGATCACACAATCACGATCACACAATCACGATCACACAATCACGATCACACAATCACCATCACACAATCACCATCACACAATCACGATCACACAATCACGGTCACACAATCACGATCACACAATCACGATCACACAATCACAGTCACACAATCACAATCACACAATCACAACCACAGTCACGATCACACAGTCACGATCACACAGTCACGATCACACCATCACGATCACACGATCACGATCACACAATCACAATCACACAATCGTTATCACACAATCACGATCACACAATCACCATCCCACAATCACCATCACACAATCACCATCACACAATCACGATCACACAATCACGATCACACAATCACAATCACACAATCACAATCACACAATCACAATCACACAGTCACAATCACACAATCACAATCATACAATCACAATCACACAATCACAATCTCACAATCACAATCACACTATCACAATCACACAATCACAATCACACAATCACAATCACACAATCACAATCACACAATCACAATCACACAATCACAATCACAATCACAATCCCACAATCACGATCACACAATCACGATCACACAATCACCATCACACAATCACAATCACACAATCAAGGTCACACAATGACGATCACACAATCACCAGCATACAATCACGACCAGACAATCACGATCACACAATCACGTTCACACAATCACAAACACACAGTCGCGATCACACAATCACAATCCCACAATCACGATCACACAATCACGATCACACAATCACGATCCCACAATCACGATCACACAATCACGATCACACAATCACCATCACACAATCACCATCACACAATCACAATCACACAATCAAGGTCACACAATGACGATCACACAATCACCATCATACAATCACGACCAGACAATCACGATCACACAATCACGTTCACACAATCACAAACACACAGTCGCGATCACACAATCACAATCCCACAATCGCGATCACACGATCACGATCACACAATCACGATCACACAATCACGATCTCACAATCACGATCACACAATCACGATCACGCAGTCACACTATCACAATCACAATCACAATCACAATCACAATCACAATCACAATCACAATCACAATCACAATCACAATCACACAATCGCACAATCACAATCCCACAATCACAATCACACAATCACAGTCACACAATCACAATCACACAATCACCATCACACAATCACCATCACACAATCACGATCACACAATCACGATCACACTATCACGATCACACAATCACGATCACACAATCACGATCACACAATCACTATCACACAATCACAATCACACAATCACAATCACACAATCACAATCACACAGTCACACAATCACAATCACAATCAGACAATCACAAACACACAATCACGATCACACAATCACGATCACACAATTACGATCACACAATCACAATCACGCAGTCACACTATCACAATCACAATCACAATCACAATCACAATCACAATCACAATCACAATCACAATCACAATCACAATCACAATCACACAATCACACAATCACAATCCCACAATCACAATCACACAATCACAGTCACACAATCACAATCACACAATCACACAGTCACAATCCCACAATCACGATCACACAATCACGATCGCACAGTCACGATCACACGATCACGATCACACAATCACAATCACACAATCACAATCACACAATCACGATCACACAGTCACCATCACACAATTACCATCACACAATCACGATCACACAATCAAGGTCACACAATGACGATCACACAATCACGATCACACAATCACGATCACACAATCACAATCACACAATCAAGGTCACACAATGACGATCACACCATCACCATCACACAATCAGGACCACACAATCACGATCACACAATCACAAACACACAGTCGCGATCACTCGATCACGATCACACAATAACGATCACACAGTCACAATCACGCAATCACAATCACACAATCGCAATCACACAATCACAATCATACAATCACAATCTCACAATCACAATCACACAATCACAATCACACAATCACAATCACACAATCACAATCCTACAATCACAATCCCACAATCACAATCACACAACCACAATCGCACAATCACGCAGTCACAATCCCACAATCACGATCACACAATCCCGATCACACAATCACGATCACACAATCACAATCACGCAATCACAATCACACAATCGCAATCACACAATCACAATCATACAATCACAATATCACAATCACAATCACACAATCACAATCACACAATCACAATCACACAATCACAATCACACAATCACAATCACACAATCACAATCCTACAATCACAATCCCACAATCACAATCACACAACCACAATCGCACAATCACGCAGTCACAATCCCACAATCACGATCACACAATCCCGATCACACAATCACAATCACACAATCACAATCACACAATCAAGGTCACACAATGACGATCACACAATCACCATCACACAGTCACGACCACTCAATCACGACCACACAGTCACGATCACACAATCACAATCATACAATCACAATCACACAATCACATTAACACAATCAGACAAACACACAGTCACACAATCACGATCACACAATCACGATCACACAATCACGATCACACAATCACGATCACACAATCACGATCACACAATCACAATCACACAATCACAATCACACAATCACAATCACACAATCAAAATCACGCAATCACAATCACACAATCAAGGTCACACAATGACGATCACACAATCACCATCACACAATCTCGACCACACAATCACGATCACACAATCACGATCACACAATCACGTTCACACAATCACAAACACACAGTCGCGATCACTCGATCACGATCACACAATCACGATCACACAATCACGATCACTCAATCACGATCACACGATCACGATCACACGATCGCGATCACACGATCACGATCACACGATCACGATCACACAATCACAATCACACAATCAAGGTCACACAATGACGATCACACCATCACCATCACACAATCGCGACCACACAATCACGATCACACAATCACGATCACACAATCACGTTCACACAATCACAAACACACAGTCGCGATCACTCGATCACGATCACACAATCACGATCACACAGTCACTATCACACAATCACAATCACACAATCACACAATCACAATATCACAATCGCAATCACACAATCACAATAACACAATCAGACAATCACACAATCACACAATCACACAATCACGATCACACAATCATGATCACACAATCACGATCACACAATCACGATCACACAATCACGATCACACAATCACGATCACACAATCACCATCACACAATCACAATCACACAATCAAGGTCACACAATGACGATCACACAATCACAATCACACAATCACAATCACACAATCAAAATCACGCAATCACAATCACACAATCAAGGTCACACAATGACGATCACACAATCACCATCACACAATCTCGACCACACAATCACGATCACACAATCACGATCACACAATCACGTTCACACAATCACAAACACACAGTCGCGATCACTCGATCACGATCACACAATCACGATCACACAATCACGATCACTCAATCACGATCACACAATCACAGTCACACAATCACAATCACACAATCACAACCACAGTCACGATCACACAGTCACGATCACACCATCACGATCACACGATCACGATCACACAATCACAATCACACAATCGTTATCACACAATCACGATCACACAATCACCATCCCACAATCACCATCACACAATCACCATCACACAATCACGATCACACAATCACGATCACACAATCACAATCACACAATCACAATCACACAATCACAATCGCACAGTCACAATCACACAATCACAATCATACAATCACAATCACACAATCACAATCTCACAATCACAATCACACCATCACAATCACACAATCAGAATCACACAATCACAATCACACAATCACAATCACACAATCACAATCACACAATCACAATCACAATCACAATCCCACAATCACGATCACACAATCACGATCTCACAATCACGATCACACAATCACGATCACACAATCACTATCACACAATCACTATCACACAATCACGATCACACAATCACGATCACACAATCACGCAGTCACACTATCACAATCACAATCACAATCACAATCACAATCACAATCACAATCACAATCACACAATCACACAATCACAATCCCACAATCACAATCACACAATCACAGTCACACAATCACAATCACACAATCACGCAATCACAATCCCACAATCACGATCACACAACCACGATCGCACAGTCACGATCACACGATCACGATCACACAATAACAATCACACAATCACAATCACACAATCACGATCGCACAATCACCATCACACAATCACCATCACACAATCACGATCGCACAATCACAATCACACGATCACGATCACACAATCACGATCACACAGTCACGATCACACAATCACAATCTCACAATCACGATCACACAATCACCATCACACAATCACCATCACACAATCACGATCACACAATCACGATCACACTATCACGATCACACAATCACGATCACACAATCACGATCACACAATCACGATCACACAATCACGATCACACAGTCACTATCACACAATCACAATCACACAATCACAATATCACAATCGCAATCACACAATCACGATCACACAATCACGATCACACAATCACGATCACACAATCACGATCACACAATCACAATCACGCAATCACAATCACACAATCGCAATCACACAATCACAATCATACAATCACAATCTCACAATCACAATCACACAATCACAATCACACAATCACAATCACACAATCACAATCACACAATCACAATCCTACAATCACAATCCCACAATCACAATCACACAACCACAATCGCACAATCACGCAGTCACAATCCCACAATCACGATCACACAATCCCGATCACACAATCACAATCACACAATCACAATCACACAATCACACTGTCACAATCCCACAATCACGATCACACAATCACGAGCACACAATCACGATCACACAATCACGATCACACAATCACAATCACACAATCACAATCACACAATCAAAATCACACAATCACAATCACACAATCAAGGTCACACAATGACGATCACACAATCACAATCACAATCACGATCACACAGTCACGATCACACCATCACGATCACACGATCACCATCACACAATCACGATCACACAATCACAATCACACAATGACGATCACACCATCACCATCACACAATCACAATCACACAATCGTTATCACACAATCACGATCACACAATCACCATCCCACAATCACCATCACACAATCACGATCACACAATCACGATCACACAATCACAATCACAGAATCACAATCACACAATCACGATCACACAGTCACAATCACACAATCACAATCATACAATCACAATCACACAATCACAATCTCACAATCACAATCACACTATCACAATCACACAATCACAATCACACAATCATAATCACACAATCACGATCACACAATCACGATCACACAATCACCATCACACAATCACCATCACACAATCACAATCACACAATCAAGGTCACACAATGACGATCACACAATCACCAGCATACAATCACGACCAGACAATCACGATCACACAATCACGTTCACACAATCACAAACACACAGTCGCGATCACACAATCACAATCCCACAATCGCGATCACACGATCACGATCACACAATCACGATCACACAATCACGATCACACAATCACGATCACATAATCACGATCGCACAATCACAACCACAGTCACGATCACACAATCACGATCACACTATCACGATCACACAATCACGATCACACAATCACTATCACACAATCACAATCACACAACCACAATCACACAATAACAATCACACAGTCACACAATCACAATCACAATCAGACAATCACAAACACACAATCACGATCACACAATCACGATCACACAATTACGATCACACAATCACAATCACGCAGTCACAAACACACAGTCGCGATCACACGATCACGATCACACAATCACGATCACACAGTCGCGATCACACAATCACAATCACACAATCACGATCACACAATCACCATCACACAATCACGATCACACAATCACGGTCACACAATCACGATCACACAATCACGATCACACAATCACAGTCACACAATCACAATCACACAATCACAACCACAGTCACGATCACACAGTCACGATCACACCATCACGATCACACGATCACGATCACACAATCACAATCACACAATCGTTATCACACAATCACGATCACACAATCACCATCCCACAATCACCATCACACAATCACCATCACACAATCACGATCACACAATCACGATCACACAATCACAATCACACAACCACGATCACACAGTCACGATCACACAATCACGATCACACAGTCACGATCACACAATCAGAGTCACACAATCACAATCACACAACCACAATCACACAATCACACAGTCACAATCCCACAATTACGACCACACAGTCACGATCACACAATCACAATCATACAATCACAATCACACAATCACATTAACACAATCAGACAATCACACAGTCACACAATCACGATCACACAATCACGATCACACAATCACGATCACACAATCACGATCACACAATCACGATCACACAATCACGATCACACAATCACGATCACACAATCACGATCACACAATCACAATCACACAATCACAATCACACAATCACAATCACACAATCAAAATCACACAATCACAATTACACAATCAAGGTCACACAATGACGATCACACAATCGCCATCACACAATCTCGACCACACAATCACGATCACACAATCACGATCACACAATCACAAACACACAGTCGCGATCACACGATCACGATCACACAATCACGATCACACAGTCGCGATCACACAATCACGATCACACGATCACCATCACACAATCACGATCACACAATCACAATCGCACAATGACGATCACACCATCACCATCACACAATCACGATCATACAATCACAAACACACAGTCGCGATCACACGATCACGATCACACAATCACGATCACACAGTCGCGATCACATAATCACAATCACACAATCACGATCACACAATCACATTCACAATCACGATCACACAGTCACGATCACACCATCACGATCACACGATCACCATCACACAATCACGATCACACAATCACAATCACACAATGACGATCACACCATCACCATCACACAATCACGACCACACAATCACGTTCACACAATCACAAACACACAGTCGCGATCACACGATCACGATCACACAATCACGATCACACAGTCACGATCACACAATCACAATCACACAATCACGATCACACAATCACCATCACACAATCACGATCACACAATCACGATCACACAATCACGATCACACAATCACAGTCACACAATCACAATCACACAATCACAACCACAATCACGATCACACAGTCACGATCACACCATCACGATCACACGATCACGATCACACAATCACAATCACACAATCGTTATCACACAATCACGATCACACAATCACCATCCCACAATCACCATCACACAATCACCATCACACAATCACGATCACACAATCACGATCACACAATCACAATCACAGAATCACAATCACACAATCACGATCACACAGTCACAATCACACAATCACAATCATACAATCACAATCACTCAATCACAATCTCACAATCACAATCACACTATCACAATCACACAATCACAATCACACAATCATAATCACACAATCACAATCACACAATCACAATCACACAATCACAATCACAATCACAATCCCACAATCACGATCACACAATCACCATCCCACAATCACCATCACACAATCACCATCACACAATCACGATCACACAATCACGATCACACAATCACAATCACAGAATCACAATCACACAATCACGATCACACAATCACGATCACACAATCACAATCACACAATCAAGGTCACACAATGACGATCACACCATCACCATCACATAATCAGGACCACACAATCACGATCACACAATCACAAACACACAGTCGCGATCACTCGATCACGATCACACAATCACGATCACACAGTCACTATCACACAATCACAATCACACAATCACAATATCACAATCGCAGTCACACAATCACCATCACACAATCACGATCACACAATCACGATCACACAATCACGATCACACAATCACAATCACACAATCAAGGTCACACAATGATGATCACACCATCACCATCACACAATCACGACCACACAATCACGATCACACAATCACAATCACACAATCACAATATCACAATCGCAATCACACAATCACAATATCACAATCAGACAATCACACAATCACACAATCACACAATCACGATCACACTATCACGATCACACAATCACGATCACACAATCACGATCACACTATCACGATCACACAATCACGATCACACAATCACGATCACACAATCACGATCACACAATCACCATCACACAATCACCATCACACAATCACAATCACACAATCAAGGTCACACAATGACGATCACACAATCACCATCACACAATCACGACCACTCAATCACGATCACAAAATCACGATCACACAATCACGATCACACAATCACGTACACACAATCACAAACACAGAGTCGCGATCACACGATCACGATCACACAACCACGATCACACAGTCACGATCACACAATCACGATCACACAGTCACGATCACACAATCAGAGTCACACAATCACAATCACACAACCACAGTCACACAATCACACAGTCACAATCCCACAATTACGACCACACAGTCACGATCACACAATCACAATCATACAATCACAATCACACAATCACATTAACACAATCAGACAATCACACAGTCACACAATCACGATCACACAATCACGATCACACAATCACGATCACACAATCACGATCACACAATCACGATCACACAATCACAATCACACAATCACAATCACACAATCACAATCACACAATCAAAATCACACAATCACAATCACACAATCAAGGTCACACAATGACGATCACACAATCGCCATCACACAATCTCGACCACACAATCACGATCACACAATCACAATCACACAATCACGTTCACACAATCACAAACACACAGTCGCGATCACTCGATCACGATCACACAATCACGACCACACAATCACGATCACACAATCACGATCACACAATCACAAACACACAGTCGCGATCACTCGATCACGATCACACAATCACGATCACACAGCCACTATCACACAATCACAATCACACAATCACAATATCACAATCGCAATCACACAATCACAATAACACAATCAGACAATCACACAATCACACAATCACACAATCACGATCACACAATCATGATCACACAATCACGATCACACAATCACGATCACACAATCACGATCACACAATGACGATCACACAATCACCATCACACAATCACAATCACACAATCAAGGTCACACAATGACGATCACACAATCACCATCACACAATCACGATCACACAATCACGATCACACAATCACGATCACACAATCACAAACACACTGTCGCGATCACACGATCACGATCACACAATCACGATCACACAGTCGCGATCACACAATCACAATCACACAATCACGATCACACAATCACAATCACAATCACGATCACACAGTCACGATCACACCATCACGATCACACGATCACCATCACACAATCACGATCACACAATCACAATCACACAATGACGATCACACCATCACCATCACACAATCACAAACACACAATCACAATCACACAATCACAATCACACAATCAAAATCACACAATCACAATCACACAATCAAGGTCACACAATGACGATCACACAATCGCCATCACACAATCTCGACCACACAATCACGATCACACAATCACAATCACACAATCACGATCACACAATCACCATCACGCAATCACGATCACACAATCACGATCACACAATCACGATCACACAATCACGATCACACAATCACAGTCACACAATCACAATCACACAATCACAACCACAATCACGATCACACAGTCACGATCACACCATCACGATCACACGATCACGATCACACAATCACAATCACACAATCGTTATCACACAATCACGATCACACAATCACCATCCCACAATCACCATCACACAATCACGATCACACAATCACGATCACACAATCACAATCACAGAATCACAATCACACAATCACGATCACACAGTCACAATCACACAATCACAATCATACAATCACAATCACACAATCACAATCTCACAATCACAATCACACTATCACAATCACACAATCACAATCACACAATCATAATCACACAATCACAATCACACAATCACAATCACACAATCACAATCACAATCACAATCCCACAATCATGATCACACAATCACGATCACACAATCACCATCACACAATCACCATCACACAATCACAATCACACAATCAAGGTCACACAATGACGATCACACAATCACCAGCATACAATCACGACCAGACAATCACGATCCCACAATCACGTTCACACAATCACAAACACACAGTCGCGATCACACAATCACAATCCCACAATCGCGATCACACGATCACGATCACACAATCACGATCACACAATCACGATCACACAATCACGATCACACAATCACGATCACACAATCACTATCACACAATCACTATCACACAATCACGATCACACAATCACGATCACACAATCACGGCAGTCACACTATCACAATCACAATCACAACCACAATCACAATCACAATCACAATCACAATCACACAATCACACAATCACAATCCCACAATCACAATCACGCAATCACAGTCACACAATCACAATCACACAATCACGCAATCACAATCCCACAATCACGATCACACAACCACGATCGCACAGTCACGATCACACGATCACGATCACACAATAACAATCACACAATCACAAACCCACAATCGCGATCACACGATCACGATCACACAATCACCATCACACAATCACCATCACACAACCACGATCACATAATCACGATCGCACAATCACAATCACACGATCACGATCACACAATCACGATCACACAGTCACGATCACACAATCACAATCTCTCAATCACGATCACACAATCACCATCACACAATCACCATCACACAATCACGATCACACAATCACGATCACACAATCACAATCACACAATCAAGGTCACACAATGACGATCACACCATCACCATCACATAATCAGGACCACACAATCACGATCACACAATCACAAACACACAGTCGCGATCACTCGATCACGATCACACAATCACGATCACACAGTCACTATCACACAATCACAATCACACAATCACAATATCACAATCGCAATCACACAATCACCATCACACAATCACGATCACACAATCACGATCACACAATCACGATCACACAATCACAATCACGCAATCACAATCACACAATCGCAATCACACAATCACAATCATACAATCACAATCTCACAATCACAATCACACAATCACAATCACACAATCACAATCACACCATCACAATCACACAATCACAATCCTAAAATCACAATCCCACAATCACAATCACACAACCACAATCGCACAATCACGCAGTCACAATCCCACAATCACGATCACACAATCCCGATCACACAATCACAATCACACAATCACAATCACACAATCACACTGTCACAATCCCACAATCACGATCACACAATCACGATCACACAGTCACGATCACACGATCACGATCACACAAAAACAATGACACAATCACAATCACACAATCACGAGCACACAATCACGATCACACAATCACCATCACACAATCACGATCACACAATCACGATCACACAATCACGTTCACACAATCACAAACACACAGTCGCGATCACACGATCACGATCACACGATCACGATCACACAATCACAATCACACAATCAAGGTCACACAATGATGATCACACCATCACCATCACACAATCACGACCACACAATCACGATCACACAATCACAATCACACAATCACAATATCACAATCGCAATCACACAATCACAATATCACAATCAGACAATCACACAATCACACAATCACACAATCACGATCACACTATCACGATCACACCATCACGATCACACAATCACGATCACACTATCACGATCACACAATCACGATCACACAATCACGATCACACAATCACGATCACACAATCACCATCACACAATCACCATCACACAATCACAATCACACAATCAAGGTCACACAATGACGATCACACAATCACCATCACACAATCACGACCACTCAATCACGATCACACAATCACGATCACACAATCACGATCACACAATCACGTACACACAATCACAAACACAGAGTCGCGATCACACGATCACGATCACACAACCACGATCACACAGTCACGATCACACAATCACGATCACACAGTCACGATCACACAATCAGAGTCACACAATCACAATCACACAACCACAGTCACACAATCACACAGTCACAATCCCACAATTACGACCACACAGTCACGATCACACAATCACAATCATACAATCACAATCACACAATCACATTAACACAATCAGACAATCACACAGTCACACAATCACGATCACACAATCACGATCACACAATCACGATCACACAATCACGATCACACAATCACAAACACACAGTCGCGATCACTCGATCACGATCACACAATCACGATCACACAATCACGATCACTCAATCACAATCACACAATCACAAACACACAGTCGCGATCACACGATCACGATCACACGATCACGATCACACAATCACAATCACACAATCAAAGTCACACAATGACGATCACACCATCACCATCACACAATCACGACCACACAATCACGATCACACAATCACGATCACACAATCACAAACACACAGTCGCGATCACTCGATCACGATCACACAATCACGATCACACAGCCACTATCACACAATCACAATATCACAATCGCAATCACACAATCACAATAACACAATCAGACAATCACACAATCACACAATCACACAATCACGATCACACAATCATGATCACACAATCACGATCACACAATCACGATCACACAATCACGATCACACAATGACGATCACACAATCACCATCACACAATCACAATCACACAATCAAGGTCACACAATGACGATCACACAATCACCATCACACAATCACGCTCACACAATCACGATCACACAATCACGATCACACAATCACGATCACACAATCACGATCACACAATCACGATCACACCATCACGCAGTCACACTATCACAATCAGAATCACAATCACAATCACAATCACAATCACAATCACAATCACAATCACAATCACACAATCACACAATCAGAATCCCACAATCACAATCACACAATCACAGTCACACAATCACAGTCACACAATCACGCAATCACAATCCCACAATCACGATCACACAACCACGATCGCACAGTCACGATCACGCGATCACGATCACACAATAACAATCACACAATTACAATCACACAATCACGATCACACAATCACCATCACACAATCACCATCACACAATCACGATCACACAATCACGGTCGCACAATCACAATCACACGATCACGATCACACAATCACGATCACACAGTCACGATCACACAATCACAATCTCACAATCACGATTACACAATCACCATCACACAATCACCATCACACAATCACGATCACACAATCACGATCACACTATCACGATCACACAATCACGATCACACAATCACGATCACACAATCACGATCACACAATCACTATCACACAATCACAATCACACAATCACAATCACACAATCACAATCACACAATCACAATCACACAGTCACACAATCACAATCACAGTCAGACAATCACAAACACACAATCACGATCACACAATCACGATCACACAATTACGATCACACAATCACAATCACGCAGTCACACTATCACAATCACAATCACAATCACAATCACAATCACAATCACAATCACAATCACAATCACAATCACACAATCACACAATCACAATCCCACAATCACAATCACACAATCACAGTCACACAATCACAATCACACAATCACACAGTCACAATCCCACAATCACGATCACACAATCACGATCACACAATCACGATCACACAATCACGATCACACAATCACAATCACACAATCACAATCACACAATCACGATCACACAGTCACCATCACACAATTACCATCACACAATCACGATCACACAATCAAGGTCACACAATGACGATCACACAATCACCATCACACAATCACGATCAGACAATCACAATCACACAATCACGATCACACAATCACGATCACACAATCACAATCACACAATCACAAACACACAGTCGCGATCACACGATCACGATCACAAGATCACAATCACACAATCACAATCACACAATCAAAATCACGCAATCACAATCACACAATCAAGGTCACACAATGACGATCACACAATCACCATCACACAATCTCGACCACACAATCACGATCACACAATCACGATCACACAATCACGTTCACACAATCACAAACACACAGTCGCGATCACTCGATCACGATCACACAATCACGATCACACAATCACGATCACTCAATCACAATCACACAATCACAAACACACAGTCGCGATCACACGATCACGATCACACGATCGCGATCACACGATCACGATCACACGATCACGATCACACAATCACAATCACACAATCAAGGTCACACAATGACGATCACACCATCACCATCACACAATCACGACCACACAATCACGATCGCACAGTCACGATCACACGATCACGATCACACAATAACAATCACACAATCACAATCACACAATCACGATCACACAATCACCATCACACAATCACCATCACACAATCACGATCACACAATCACGATCGCACAATCACAATCACACGATCACGATCACACAATCACGATCACACAGTCACGATCACACAATCACAATCTCACAATCACGATCACACAATCACCATCACACAATCACCATCACACAATCACGATCACACAATCACGATCACACTATCACGATCACACAATCACGATCACACAATCACGATCACACAATCACGATCACACAATCACTATCACACAATCACAATCACACAATCACAATCACACAATCACAATCACACAGTCACACAATCACAATCACAATCAGACAATCACAAACACACAATCACGATCACACAATCACGATCACACAATTACGATCACACAATCACATTCACGCAGTCACACTATCACAATCACAATCACAATCACAATCACAATCACAATCACAATCACAATCACAATCACAATCACAATCACACAATCACACAATCACAATCCCACAATCACAATCACACAATCACAGTCACACAATCACAATCACACAATCACAATCACACAATCACACAGTCACAATCCCACAATCACGATCACACAATCACGATCACACAGTCACCATCACACAATCTCGACCACACAATCACGATCACACAATCACAATCACACAATCAAGGTCACACAATGACGATCACACCATCACCATCACACAATCACGACCACACAATCACGATCACACAATCACGATCACACAATCACGTTCACACAATCACAAACACACAGTCGCGATCACTCGATCACGATCACACAATCACGATCACTCAGTCACTATCACACAATCACAATCACACAATCTCAATATCACAATCGCAATCACACAATCACAATAACACAATCAGACAATCACACAATCACACAATCACACAATCACGATCGCACAATCATGATCACACAATCACGATCACACAATCGCGATCACACAATCAGGATCACACAATCACGATCACACAATCACCATCACACAATCACAATCACACAATCACGATCACACAATCACAAACACACAGTCGCGATCACACGATCACGATCACACAATCACGATCACACAGTCGCGATCACACAATCACAATCACACAATCACGATCACACAATCACCATCACACAATCACAATCACACATTCACAATCACAATCACAATCCCACAATCACGATCACACAATCACGATCACACAATCACCATCACACAATCACCATCACACAATCACAATCACACAATCAAGGTCACACAATGACGATCACGCAATCACCAGCATACAATCACGACCAGACAATCACGATCACACAATCACGTTCACACAATCACAAACACACAGTCGCGATCACACAATCACAATCCCACAATCACGATCACACAATCACGATCACACAATCACGATCCCACAATCACGATCACACAATCACGATCACACAATCACCATCACACAATCACCATCACACAATCACAATCACACAATCAAGGTCACACAATGACGATCACACAATCACCATCATACAATCACGACCAGACAATCACGATCACACAATCACGTTCACACAATCACAAACACACAGTCGCGATCACACAATCACAATCCCACAATCACGATCACACGATCACGATCACACAATCACGATCACACAATCACGATCTCACAATCACGATCACACAATCACGATCACACAATCACTATCACACAATCACTATCACACAATCACGATCACACAATCACGATCACACAATTACGATCACACAATCACAATCACGCAGTCACACTATCACAATCACAATCACAATCACAATCACAATCACAATCACAATCACAATCACAATCACAATCACAATCACACAATCACACAATCACAATCCCACAATCACAATCACACAATCACAGTCACACAATCACAATCACACAATCACACAGTCACAATCCCACAATCACGATCACACAATCACGATCGCACAGTCACGATCACACGATCACGATCACACAATCACAATCACACAATCACAATCACACAATCACGATCACACAGTCACCATCACACAATTACCATCACACAATCACGATCACACAATCAAGGTCACACAATGACGATCACACAATCACCATCACACAATCACGATCACACTATCACAATCACACTATCACGATCACACAATCACTATCACACAATCACAATCACACAATCAAGGTCACAAAATGACGATCACACCATCACCATCACACAATCAGGACCACACAATCACGATCACACAATCACAAACACACAGTCGCGATCACTCGATCACGATCACACAATCACGATCACACAGTCACTATCACACAATCACAATCACACAATCACAATATCACAATCGCAATCACACAATCACCATCACACAATCACGATCACACAATCACGATCACACAATCACGATCACACAATCACAATCACACAATCACAATATCACAATCGCAATCACACAATCACAATATCACAATCAGACAATCACACAATCACACAATCACACAATCACGATCACACTATCACGATCACACAATCACGATCACACAATCACGATCACACAATCACGATCACACAATCACGATCACACAATCACGATCACACAATCACGATCACACAATCACCATCACACAATCACCATCACACAATCACGATCACACAATCACGGTCACACAATCACGATCACACAATCACGATCACACAATCACAGTCACACAATCACAATCACACAATCACAACCACAGTCACGATCACACAGTCACGATCACACAGTCACGATCACACCATCACGATCACACGATCACGATCACACAATCACAATCACACAATCGTTATCACACAATCACGATCACACAATCACCATCCCACAATCACCATCACACAATCACCATCACACAATCACGATCACACAATCACGATCACACAATCACAATCACACAATCACAATCACACAATCACAATCACACAGTCACAATCACACAATCACAATCATACAATCACAATCACACAATCACAATCTCACAATCACAATCACACTATCACAATCACACAATCACAATCACACAATCACAATCACACAATCACAATCACACAATCACAATCACACAATCACAATCACACAATCACAATCACAATCACAATCCCACAATCACGATCACACAATCACGATCACACAATCACCATCACACAATCACAATCACACAATCACAATCACACAATCACACTGTCACAATCCCACAATCACGATCACACAATCACGATCACACAGTCACGATCACACGATCACGATCACACAAAAACAATGACACAATCACAATCACACAATCACGAGCACACAATCACGATCACACAATCACGATCACACAATCACGTTCACACAATCACAAACACACAGTCGCGATCACTCGATCACGATCACACGATCACGATCACACAATCACAATCACACAATCAAGGTCACACAATGATGATCACACCATCACCATCACACAATCACGACCACACAATCACGATCACACAATCACAATCACACAATCACAATATCACAATCGCAATCACACAATCACAATATCACAATCAGACAATCACACAATCACACAATCACACAATCACGATCACACTATCACGATCACACAATCACGATCACACAATCACGATCACACAATCACGATCACACAATCACGATCACACAATCACGATCACACAATCACGATCACACAATCACCATCACACAATCACCATCACACAATCACGATCACACAATCACGGTCACACAATCACGATCACACAATCACGATCACACAATCACAGTCACACAATCACAATCACACAATCACAACCACAGTCACGATCACACAGTCACGATCACACAGTCACGATCACACCATCAGGATCACACGATCACGATCACACAATCACAATCACACAATCGTTATCACACAATCACGATCACACAATCACCATCCCACAATCACCATCACACAATCACCATCACACAATCACGATCACACAATCACGATCACACAATCACAATCACACAATCACAATCACACAATCACAATCACACAGTCACAATCACACAATCACAATCATACAATCACAATCACACAATCACAATCTCACAATCACAATCACACTATCACAATCACACAATCACAATCACACAATCACAATCACACAATCACAATCACACAATCACAATCACACAATCACAATCACAATCACAATCCCACAATCACGATCACACAATCACGATCACACAATCACCATCACACAATCACAATCACACAATCAAGGTCACACAATGACGATCACACAATCACCAGCATACAATCACGACCAGACAATCACGATCACACAATCACGTTCACACAATCAGAAACACACAGTCGCGATCACACAATCACAATCCCACAATCACGATCACACAATCACGATCACACAATCACGATCCCACAATCACGATCACACAATCACGATCACACAATCACCATCACACAATCACCATCACACAATCACAATCACACAATCAAGGTCACACAATGACGATCACACAATCACCATCATACAATCACGACCAGACAATCACGATCACACAATCACGTTCACACAATCACAAACACACAGTCGCGATCACACAATCACAATCCCACAATCGCGATCACACGATCACGATCACACAATCACGATCACACAATCACGATCTCACAATCACGATCACACAATCACGATCACGCAGTCACACTATCACAATCACAATCACAATCACAATCACAATCACAATCACAATCACAATCACAATCACACAATCACACAATCACAATCCCACAATCACAATCACACAATCACAGTCACACAATCACAATCACACAATCACCATCACACAATCACCATCACACAATCACGATCACACAATCACGATCACACTATCACGATCACACAATCACGATCACACAATCACTATCACACAACCACAATCACACAATCACAATCACGCAATCACAATCACACAATCACAATCACACAGTCACACAATCACAATCACAATCAGACAATCACAAACACACAATCACGATCACACAATCACGATCACACAATTACGATCACACAATCACAATCACGCAGTCACACTATCACAATCACAATCACAATCACAATCACAATCACAATCACAATCACAATCACAATCACAATCACAATCACACAATCACACAATCACAATCCCACAATCACAATCACACAATCACAGTCGCACAATCACAATCACACAATCACACAGTCACAATCCCACAATCACGATCACACAATCACGATCGCACAGTCACGATCACACGATCACGATCACACAATCACAATCACACAATCACAATCACACAATCACGATCACACAGTCACCATCACACAATTACCATCACACAATCACGATCACACAATCAAGGTCACACAATGACGATCACACAATCACCATCACACAATCACGATCACACTATCACAATCACACAATCACGATCACACAATCACGATCACACAATCAAGGTCACACAATGACGATCACACAATCACCATCACACAATCACGATCAGACAATCACAATCACACAATCACGATCACAAAATCACGATCACACAATCACAATCACACAATCACAAACACACAGTCGCGATCACACGATCACGATCACAAGATCACAATCACACAATCACAATCACACAATCAAAATCACGCAATCACAATCACACAATCAAGGTCACACAATGACGATCACACAATCACCATCACACAATCTCGACCACACAATCACGATCACACAATCACGATCACACAATCACGTTCACACAATCACAAACACACAGTCGCGATCACACGATCACGATCACACGATCACAATCACACGATCGCGATCACACGATCACGATCACACGATCACGATCACACAATCACAATCACACAATCAAGGTCACACAATGACGATCACACCATCACCATCACACAATCACGACCACACAATCACGATCACACAATCACGATCACACAATCACGTTCACACAATCACAAACACACAGTCGCGATCACTCGATCACGATCACACAATCACGATCACACAGTCACTATCACACAATCACAATCACACAATCTCAATATCACAATCGCAATCACACAATCACAATAACACAATCAGACAATCACACAATCACACAATCACACAATCACGATCACACAATCATGATCACACAATCACGATCACACAATCACGATCACACAATCACGATCACACAATCACGATCAAACAGTCGCGATCACACAATCACAATCACACAATCACGATCACACAATCACCATCACACAATCACAATCACACAATCACAATCACAGTCACAATCCCACAATCACGATCACACAATCACGATCACACAATCACCATCACACAATCACCATCACACAATCACAATCACACAATCAAGGTCACACAATGACGATCACACAATCACCATCATACAATCACGACCAGACAATCACGATCACACAATCACGTTCACACAATCACAAACACACAGTCGCGATCACACAATCACAATCCCACAATCGCGATCACACGATCACGATCACACAATCACGATCACACAACCACGATCTCACAATCACGATCACACAATCACGATCACACAATCACTATCACACAATCACGATCACACAATCACGATCACACAATCACGATCACACAATCACGCAGTCACACTATCACTATCACAATCACAATCACAATCACAATCACAATCACAATCACAATCACAATCACAATCACAATCACAATCACACAATCACACAATCACAATCCCACAATCACAATCACACAATCACAGTCACACAATCACAATCACACAATCACGCAATCACAATCCCACAATCACGATCACACAACCACGATCGCACAGTCACGATCACGCGATCACGATCACACAATAACAATCACACAATTACAATCACACAATCACGATCACACAATCACCATCACACAATCACCATCCCACAATCACGATCACACAATCACGATCACACAATCACCATCACACAATCACCATCACACAATCACAATCACACAATCAAGGTCACACAATGACGATCACACAATCACCAGCATACAATCACGACCAGACAATCACGATCACACAATCACGTTCACACAATCACAAACACACAGTCGCGATCACACAATCACAATCCCACAATCACGATCACACAATCACGATCACACAATCACTATCACACAATCACAATCACACAATCACAATCACACAATCACAATCACACAATCACAATCACACAGTCACACAATCACAATCACAGTCAGACAATCACAAACACACAATCACGATCACACAATCACGATCACACAATTACGATCACACAATCACAATCACGCAGTCACACTATCACAATCACAATCACAATAACAATCACAATCACAATCACAATCACAATCACAATCACAATCACAATCACACAATCACACAATCACAATCCCACAATCACAATCACACAATCACAGTCACACAATCACAATCACACAATCACACAGTCACAATCCCACAATCACGATCACACAATCACGATCGCACAGTCACGATCACACGATCACGATCACACAATCACAATCACACAATCACAATCACACAATCACGATCACACAGTCACCATCACACAATTACCATCACACAATCACGATCACACAATCAAGGTCACACAATGACGATCACACAATCACCATCACACAATCACGATCAGACAATCACAATCACACAATCACGATCACACAATCACGATCACACAATCACAATCACACAATCACAAACACACAGTCGCGATCACACGATCACGATCACAAGATCACAATCACACAATCACAATCACACAATCAAAATCACGCAATCACAATCACACAATCAAGGTCACACAATGACGATCACACAATCACCATCACACAATCTCGACCACACAATCACGATCACACAATCACGATCAAAAAAACCCGTTCACACAATCACAAACACACAGTCGCGATCACTCGATCACGATCACACAATCACGATCACACAGTCACTATCACACAATCACAATCACACAATCTCAATATCACAATCGCAATCACACAATCACAATAACACAATCAGACAATCACACAATCACACAATCACACAATCACGATCACACAATCATGATCACACAATCACGATCACACAATCGCGATCACACAATCACGATCACACAATCACGATCACACAATCACCATCACACAATCACAATCACACAATCACAATCACAATCACAATCCCACAATCACGATCACACAATCACGATCACACAATCACCATCACACAATCACCATCACACAATCACAATCACACAATCAAGGTCACACAATGACGATCACACAATCACCAGCATACAATCACGACCAGACAATCACGATCACACAATCACGTTCACACAATCACAAACACACAGTCGCGATCACACAATCACAATCCCACAATCACGATCACACAATCACGATCACACAATCACGATCCCACAATCACGATCACACAATCACGATCACACAATCACCATCACACAATCACCATCACACAATCACAATCACACAATCAAGGTCACACAATGACGATCACACAATCACCATCATACAATCACGACCAGACAATCACGATCACACAATCACGTTCACACAATCACAAACACACAGTCGCGATCACACAATCACAATCCCACAATCACGATCACACGATCACGATCACACAATCACGATCACACAATCACGATCTCACAATCACGATCACACAATCACGATCACACAATCACTATCACACAATCACTATCACACAATCACGATCACACAATCACGATCACACAATCACGCAGTCACACTATCACAATCACAATCACAATCACAATCACAATCACAATCACAATCACACAATCACACAATCACAATCCCACAATCACAATCACACAATCACAGTCACACAATCACAATCACACAATCACGCAATCACAATCCCACAATCACGATCACACAACCACGATCGCACAGTCACGATCACACGATCACGATCACACAATAACAATCACACAATCACAATCACACAATCACGATCACACAATCACCATCACACAATCACCATCACACAATCACGATCACACAATCACGATCGCACAATCACAATCACACGATCACGATCACACAATCACGATCACACAGTCACGATCACACAATCACAATCTCACAATCACGATCACACAATCACCATCACACAATCACCATCACACAATCACGATCACACAATCACGATCACACTATCACGATCACACAATCACGATCACACAATCACGATCACACAATCACGATCACACAATCACTATCACACAATCACAATCACACAATCACAATCACACAATCGTTATCACACAATCACGATCACACAATCACCATCCCACAATCACCATCACACAATCACCATCACACAATCACGATCACACAATCACGATCACACAATCACGATCACACAACCACGACCACACAATCACGATCACACAATCACGATCATACAATCACGTTCACACAATCGCAAACACACAGTCGCGATCACACTATCACGATCACACAATCACAGTCACACAATCACAATCACACAATCACAATCACAATCACGATCACACAGTCACGAACACACCATCACGATCACACAATCAAGGTCACACAATGACGATCACACAATCACCATCACACAATCACGATCAGACAATCACAATCACACAATCACGATCACACAATCACGATCACACAATCACAATCACACAATCACAAACACACAGTCGCGATCACACGATCACGATCACACGATCACGATCACACAATCACAATCACACAATCAAGGTCACACAATGACGATCACACCATCACCATCACACAATCACGACCATACAATCACGATCACACAATCACGATCACACAATCACGTTCACACAATCACAAACACACAGTCGCGTTCACTCGATCACGATCACACGATCACGATCACACAATCACAATCACACAATCAAGGTCACACAATGACGATCACACCATCACCATCACACAATCACGACCACACAATCACGATCACACAATCACAATCACACAATCACAATATCACAATCGCAATCACACAATCACAATATCACAATCAGACAATCACACAATCACACAATCACACAATCACGATCACACTATCACGATCACACAATCACGATCACACAATCACGATCACACAATCACGATCACTCAATCACGATCACACAATCACCATCACACAATCACCGTCACACAATCACGATCACACAATCACCATCACACAATCACCATCACACAATCACGATCACACAATCACAATCACACAATCACGATCACACAATCACGATCACACAACCACGACCACACAATCACGATCACACAATCACGATCATACAATCACGTTCACACAATCGCAAACACACAGTCGCGATCACACTATCACGATCACACAATCACATTCACACAATCACAATCACACAATCACAATCACAATCACGATCACACAGTCACGAACACAGCATCACGATCACACAATCAAGGTCACACAATGACGATCACACAATCACCATCACACAATCACGATCAGACAATCACAATCACACAATCACGATCACACAATCACGATCCCACAATCACAACCCCACAATCACAATCCCACAATCACAATCCCACAATCACAATCCCACAATCACAATCCCACAATCACACAATCACACAGTCACAATCCCACAATCACGATCACACAATCACGATCACACAATCACAATCACACAATCACAATCACACAATCACAATCACACAATCACAATCACACAATCACAATCACACATTCACACTGTCACAATCCCACAATCACGATCACATAATCACGATCACACAACCACGACCACACAATCACGATCACACAATCACGATCATACAATCACGTTCACACAATCGCAAACACACAGTCGCGATCACACTATCACGATCACACAATCACGATCACACAATCACGTTCACACAATCACAAACACACAGTCCCGACCACTCGATCACGATCACACAATCACGATCACACAGTCACGATCACACAATCACAATCACACAATCACAATATCACAATCGCAATCACACAATCACAATATCACAATCAGACAATCACACAATCACACAATCACACAATCACACAATCACGATCACACAATCATGATCACACAATCACGATCACACAATCACGATCACACAATCACGATCACACAATCACGATCACACAATCACCATCACACAATCACCATCACACAATCACAATCACACAATCAAGGCCACACAATGACGATCACACAATCACCATCACACAATCACGACCACACAATCACGATCACACAATCACGATCACACAATCACGTTCACACAATCCCAAACACACAGTCGCGATCACTCGATCACGATCACACGATCACGATCACACAATCACGATCACACAATCACGTTCACACAATCACAAACACACAGTCGCGATCACTCGATCACGATCACACGATCACGATCACACAATCACAATCACACAATCAAGGTCACACAATGACGATCACACCATCACCATCACACAATCACGACCACACAATCACGATCACACAATCACAATCACACTATCACAATATCACAATCGCAATCACACAATCACAATATCACAATCAGACAATCACACAATCACACAATCACACAATCACGATCACACTATCACGATCACACAATCACGATCACACAATCACGATCACTCAATCACGATCACACTATCACGATCACACTATCACGATCACACAATCACAGTCACACAATCACAATCACACAATCACAATCACAATCACGATCACACAGTCATGATCACACCATCACGATCACACGATCACGATCACACAATCACAATCACACAATCGTTATCACACAATCACGATCACACAATCACCATCCCACAATCACCATCACACAATCACCATCACACAATCACGATCACACAATCACGATCACACAATCACGATCACACAACCACGACCACACTATCACGATCACACAATCACGATCATACAATCACGTTCACACAATCGCAAACACACAGTCGCGATCACACTATCACGATCACACAATCACAGTCACACAATCACAATCACACAATCACAATCACAATCACGATCACACAGTCACGAACACACCATCACGATCACACAATCAAGGTCACACAATGACGATCACACAATCACCATCACACAATCACGATCAGACAATCACAATCACACAATCACGATCACACAATCACGATCACACAATCACAATCACACAATCACAAACACACAGTCGCGATCACACGATCACGATCACACGATCACGATCACACAATCACAATCACACAATCAAGGTCACACAATGACGATCACACCATCACCATCACACAATCACGACCACACAATCACGATCACACAGTCACGATCACACAATCACCATCATACAATCACAATCACACAATCAAGGCCACACAATGACGATCACACAATCACCATCACACAATCACGACCACACAATCACGATCACACAATCACGATCACACAATCACGTTCACACAATCACAAACACACAGTCGCGATCACTCGATCACGATCACACGATCACGATCACACAATCACGATCACACAATCACGTTCACACAATCACAAACACACAGTCGCGATCACTCGATCACGATCACACGATCACGATCACACAATCACAATCACACAATCAAGGTCACACAATGACGATCACACCATCACCATCACACAATCACGACCACACAATCACGATCACACAATCACAATCACACAATCACAATATCACAATCGCAATCACACAATCACAATATCACAATCAGACAATCACACAATCACACAATCACACAATCACGATCACACTATCACGATCACACAATCACGATCACACAATCACGATCACACAATCACGATCACACTATCACGATCACACTATCACGATCACACAATCACAGTCACACAATCACAATCACACAATCACAATCACAATCACGATCACACAGTCATGATCACACCATCACGATCACACGATCACGATCACACAATCACAATCACACAATCGTTATCACACAATCACGATCACACAATCACCATCCCACAATCACCATCACACAATCACCATCACACAATCACGATCACACAATCACGATCACACAATCACGATCACACAACCACGACCACACTATCACGATCACACAATCACGATCATACAATCACGTTCACACAATCGCAAACACACAGTCGCGATCACACTATCACGATCACACAATCACAGTCACACAATCACAATCACACAATCACAATCACAATCACGATCACACAGTCACGAACACACCATCACGATCACACAATCAAGGTCACACAATGACGATCACACAATCACCATCACACAATCACGATCAGACAATCACAATCACACAATCACGATCACACAATCACGATCACACAATCACAATCACACAATCACAAACACACAGTCGCGATCACACGATCACGATCACACGATCACGATCACACAATCACAATCACACAATCAAGGTCACACAATGACGATCACACCATCACCATCACACAATCACGACCACACAATCACGATCACACAATCACGATCACACAATCACCATCATACAATCACAATCACACAATCAAGGCCACACAATGACGATCACACAATCACCATCACACAATCACGACCACACAATCACGATCACACAATCACGATCACACAATCACGTTCACACAATCACAAACACACAGTCGCGATCACTCGATCACGATCACACGATCACGATCACACAATCACGATCACACAATCACGTTCACACAATCACAAACACACAGTCGCGATCACTCGATCACGACCACACGATCACGATCACACAATCACAATCACACAATCAAGGTCACACAATGACGATCACACCATCACCATCACACAATCACGACCACACAATCACGATCACACAGTCACAATCACACAATCACAATATCACAATCGCAATCACACAATCACAATATCACAATCAGACAATCACACAATCACACAATCACACAATCACGATCACACTATCACGATCACACAATCACGATCACACAATCACGATCACGCAATCACGATCACACTATCACGATCACACTATCACGATCACACAATCACAGTCACACAATCACAATCACACAATCACAATCACAATCACGATCACACAGTCATGATCACACCATCACGATCACACGATCACGATCACACAATCACAATCACACAATCGTTATCACACAATCACGATCACACAATCACCATCCCACAATCACCATCACACAATCACCATCACACAATCACGATCACACAATCACGATCACACAATCACGATCACACAACCACGACCACACTATCACGATCACACAATCACGATCATACAATCACGTTCACACAATCGCAAACACACAGTCGCGATCACACTATCACGATCACACAATCACAGTCACACAATCACAATCACACAATCACAATCACAATCACGATCACACAGTCACGAACACACCATCACGATCACACAATCAAGGTCACACAATGACGATCACACAATCACCATCACACAATCACGATCAGACAATCACAATCACACAATCACGATCACACAATCACGATCACACAATCACAATCACACAATCACAAACACACAGTCGCGATCACACGATCACGATCACACGATCACGATCACACAATCACAATCACACAATCAAGGTCACACAATGACGATCACACCATCACCATCACACAATCACGACCACACAATCACGATCACACAATCACGATCACACAATCACCATCATACAATCACAATCACACAATCAAGGCCACACAATGACGATCACACAATCACCATCACACAATCACGATCACACAATCACAGTCACACAATCACAATCACACAATCACAATCACAATCACGATCACACAGTCACGAACACACCATCACGATCACACAATCAAGGTCACACAATGACGATCACACAATCACCATCACACAATCACGATCAGACAATCACAATCACACAATCACGATCACACAATCACGATCACACAATCACAATCACACAATCACAAACACACAGACGCGATCACACGATCACGATCACACGATCACGATCACACAATCACAATCACACAATCAAGGTCACACAATGACGATCACACCATCACCATCACACAATCACGACCACACAATCACGATCACACAATCACGATCACACAATCACCATCATACAATCACAATCACACAATCAAGGCCACACAATGACGATCACACAATCACCATCACACAATCACGACCACACAATCACGATCACACAATCACGATCACACAATCACGTTCACACAATCACAAACACACAGTCGCGATCACTCGATCACGATCACACGATCACGATCACACAATCACGATCACACAATCACGTTCACACAATCACAAACACACAGTCGCGATCACTCGATCACGATCACACGATCACGATCACACAATCACAATCACACAATCAAGGTCACACAATGACGATCACACCATCACCATCACACAATCACGACCACACAATCACGATCACACAATCACAATCACACAATCACAATATCACAATCGCAATCACACAATCACAATATCACAATCAGACAATCACACAATCACACAATCACACAATCACGATCACACTATCACGATCACACAATCACGATCACACAATCACGATCACACAATCACGATCACACTATCACGATCACACTATCACGATCACACAATCACAGTCACACAATCACAATCACACAATCACAATCACAATCACGATCACACAGTCATGATCACACCATCACGATCACACGATCACGATCACACAATCACAATCACACAATCGTTATCACACAATCACGATCACACAATCACCATCCCACAATCACCATCACACAATCACCATCACACAATCACGATCACACAATCACGATCACACAATCACGATCACACAACCACGACCACACTATCACGATCACACAATCACGATCATACAATCACGTTCACACAATCGCAAACACACAGTCGCGATCACACTATCACGATCACACAATCACAGTCACACAATCACAATCACACAATCACAATCACAATCACGATCACACAGTCACGAACACACCATCACGATCACACAATCAAGGTCACACAATGACGATCACACAATCACCATCACACAATCACGATCAGACAATCACAATCACACAATCACGATCACACAATCACGATCACACAATCACAATCACACAATCACAAACACACAGTCGCGATCACACGATCACGATCACACGATCACGATCACACAATCACAATCACACAATCAAGGTCACACAATGACGATCACACCATCACCATCACACAATCACGACCACACAATCACGATCACACAATCACGATCACACAATCACCATCATACAATCACAATCACACAATCAAGGCCACACAATGACGATCACACAATCACCATCACACAATCACGACCACACAATCACGATCACACAATCACGATCACACAATCACGTTCACACAATCACAAACACACAGTCGCGATCACTCGATCACGATCACACGATCACGATCACACAATCACGATCACACAATCACGTTCACACAATCACAAACACACAGTCGCGATCACTCGATCACGATCACACGATCACGATCACACAATCACAATCACACAATCAAGGTCACACAATGACGATCACACCATCACCATCACACAATCACGACCACACAATCACGATCACACAGTCACAATCACACAATCACAATATCACAATCGCAATCACACAATCACAATATCACAATCAGACAATCACACAATCACACAATCACACAATCACGATCACACTATCACGATCACACAATCACGATCACACAATCACGATCACGCAATCACGATCACACTATCACGATCACACTATCACGATCACACAATCACAGTCACACAATCACAATCACACAATCACAATCACAATCACGATCACACAGTCATGATCACACCATCACGATCACACGATCACGATCACACAATCACAATCACACAATCGTTATCACACAATCACGATCACACAATCACCATCCCACAATCACCATCACACAATCACCATCACACAATCACGATCACACAATCACGATCACACAATCACGATCACACAACCACGACCACACTATCACGATCACACAATCACGATCATACAATCACGTTCACACAATCGCAAACACACAGTCGCGATCACACTATCACGATCACACAATCACAGTCACACAATCACAATCACACAATCACAATCACAATCACGATCACACAGTCACGAACACACCATCACGATCACACAATCAAGGTCACACAATGACGATCACACAATCACCATCACACAATCACGATCAGACAATCACAATCACACAATCACGATCACACAATCACGATCACACAATCACAATCACACAATCACAAACACACAGTCGCGATCACACGATCACGATCACACGATCACGATCACACAATCACAATCACACAATCAAGGTCACACAATGACGATCACACCATCACCATCACACAATCACGACCACACAATCACGATCACACAATCACGATCACACAATCACGTTCACACAATCACAAACACACAGTCGCGTTCACTCGATCACGATCACACGATCACGATCACACAATCACAATCACACAATCAAGGTCACACAATGACGATCACACCATCACCATCACACAATCACGACCACACAATCACGATCACACAATCACAATCACACAATCACAATATCACAATCGCAATCACACAATCACAATATCACAATCAGACAATCACACAATCACACAATCACACAATCACGATCACACTATCACGATCACACAATCACGATCACACAATCACGATCACACAATCACGATCACACAATCACGATCACACAATCACCATCATACAATCACCATCACACAATCACGATCACACAATCACCATCACACAATCACGATCACACAATCACGATCACACTTTCACAATCACACAATCACGATCACACAATCACGATCACACAACCACGACCACACAATCACGTTCACACAATCACGATCATACAATCACGTTCACACAATCGCAAACACACAGTCGCGATCACACTATCACGATCACACAATCACTGTCACACAATCACAATCACACAATCACAATCACAATCGCGATCACACAGTCACGAACACACCATCACGATCACACAATCAAGGTCACACAATGACGATCA
The DNA here is from genome assembly GCF_050947335.1 of Megachile rotundata. Lineage (NCBI taxonomy): Eukaryota > Metazoa > Arthropoda > Insecta > Hymenoptera > Megachilidae > Megachile > Megachile rotundata. The sequence goes on from NC_134993.1 coordinate 4,353,791, forward strand.
CACAATCACCATCACACAATCACGATCAGACAATCACAATCACACAATCACGATCACACAATCACGATCACACAATCACAATCACACAATCACAAACACACAATCACGATCCCACAATCACAATCCCACAATCACAATCCCACAATCACAATCCCACAATCACACAATCACACAGTCACAATCCCACAATCACGATCACACAATCACGATCACACAATCACAATCACACAATCACAATCACACAATCACAATCACACAATCACAATCACACATTCACAATCACACATTCACACTGTCACAATCCCACAATCACGATCACATAATCACGATCACACAGTCACGATCACACAATCAAGGTCACACAATGACGATCACACCATCACCATCACACAATCACGACCACACAATCACGATCACACAATCACGATCACACAATCACGTTCACATAGTCACAAACACACAGTCGCGTTCACTCGATCACGATCACACGATCACGATCACACAATCACAATCACACAATCAAGGTCACACAATGACGATCACACCATCACCATCACACAATCACGACCACACAATCACGATCACACAATCACAATCACACAATCACAATATCACAATCGCAATCACACAATCACAATATCACAATCAGACAATCACACAATCACACAATCACACAATCACGATCACACTATCACGATCACACAATCACGATCACACAATCACGATCACACAATCACGATCACACAATCACGATCACACAATCACGATCACACAATCACCATCACACAATCACCATCACACAATCACGATCACATAATCACGATCACACAGTCACGATCACACGATCACGATCACACAATAACAATCACACATTCACAATCACACAATCACGAGCACACAATCACGATCACACAATCACCATCACACAATCACGATCACACAATCACGATCACACAATCACAATCACACAATCACGATCACACAATCACGATCACACAACCACGACCACACAATCACGATCACACAATCACGATCATACAATCACGTTCACACAATCGCAAACACACAGTCGCGATCACACTATCACGATCACACAATCACAGTCACACAATCACAATCACACAATCACAATCACAATCACGATCACACAGTCACGAACACACCATCACGATCACACAATCAAGGTCACACAATGACGATCACACAATCACCATCACACAATCACGATCAGACAATCACAATCACACAATCACGATCACACAATCACGATCACACAATCACAATCACACAATCACGACCACACAATCACGATCACACAATCACGATCACACAATCACGTTCACACAATCACAAACACACAGTCGCGTTCACTCGATCACGATCACACGATCACGATCACACAATCACAATCACACAATCAAGGTCACACAATGACGATCACACCATCACCATCACACAATCACGACCACACAATCACGATCACACAATCACAATCACACAATCACAATATCACAATCGCAATCACACAATCACAATATCACAATCAGACAATCACACAATCACACAATCACACAATCACGATCACACTATCACGATCACACAATCACGATCACACAATCACGATCACAAAATCACGATCACACAATCACGATCACACAATCACCATCACACAATCACCATCACACAATCACGATCACACAATCACCATCACACAATCACCATCATACAATCACAATCACACAATCAAGGCCACACAATGACGATCACACAATCACCATCACACAATCACGACCACACAATCACGATCACACAATCACGATCACACAATCACGTTCACACAATCACAAACACACAGTCGCGATCACTCGATCACGATCACACGATCACGATCACACAATCACAATCACACAATCAAGGTCACACAATGACGATCACACCATCACCATCACACAATCACGACCACACAATCACGATCACACAATCACAATCACACAATCACAATATCACAATCGCAATCACACAATCACAATATCACAATCAGACAATCACACAATCACACAATCACACAATCACGATCACACTATCACGATCACACAATCACGATCACACAATCACGATCACACAATCACGATCACACTATCACGATCACACTATCACGATCACACAATCACAGTCACACAATCACAATCACACAATCACAATCACAATCACAATCACGATCACACAGTCACGATCACACAATCACAATCACACAATCACAATATCACAATCGCAATCACACAATCACAATATCACAATCAGACAATCACACAATCACACAATCACACAATCACGATCACACTATCACGATCACACAATCACGATCACACAATCACGATCACACTATCACGATCACACGATCACGATCACACAATCACAATCACACAATCGTTATCACACAATCACGATCACACAATCACCATCCCACAATCACCATCACACAATCACCATCACACAATCACGATCACACAATCACGATCACACAATCACGATCACACAACCACGACCACACTATCACGATCACACAATCACGATCATACAATCACGTTCACACAATCGCAAACACACAGTCGCGATCACACTATCACGATCACACAATCACAGTCACACAATCACAATCACACAATCACAATCACAATCACGATCACACAGTCACGAACACACCATCACGATCACACAATCAAGGTCACACAATGACGATCACACAATCACCATCACACAATCACGATCAGACAATCACAATCACACAATCACGATCACACAATCACGATCACACAATCACAATCACACAATCACAAACACACAGTCGCGATCACACGATCACGATCACACGATCACGATCACACAATCACAATCACACAATCAAGGTCACACAATGACGATCACACCATCACCATCACACAATCACGACCACACAATCACGATCACACAATCACGATCACACAATCACGTTCACACAATCACAAACACACAGTCGCGTTCACTCGATCACGATCACACGATCACGATCACACAATCACAATCACACAATCAAGGTCACACAATGACGATCACACCATCACCATCACACAATCACGACCACACAATCACGATCACACAATCACAATCACACAATCACAATATCACAATCGCAATCACACAATCACAATATCACAATCAGACAATCACACAATCACACAATCACACAATCACGATCACACTATCACGATCACACAATCACGATCACACAATCACGATCACACAATCACGATCACACAATCACGATCACACAATCACCATCACACAATCACCATCACACAATCACGATCACACAATCACCATCACACAATCACGATCACACAATCACGATCACACTTTCACAATCACACAATCACGATCACACAATCACGATCACACAACCACGACCACACAATCACGTTCACACAATCACGATCATACAATCACGTTCACACAATCGCAAACACACAGTCGCGATCACACTATCACGATCACACAATCACTGTCACACAATCACAATCACACAATCACAATCACAATCACGATCACACAGTCACGAACACACCATCACGATCACACAATCAAGGTCACACAATGACGATCACACAATCACCATCACACAATCACGATCAGACAATCACAATCACACAATCACGATCACACAATCACGATCACACAATCACAATCACACAATCACAAACACACAATCACAATCCCACAATCACAATCCCACAATCACAATCCCACAATCACACAATCACACAGTCACAATCCCACAATCACGATCACACAATCACGATCACACAATCACAATCACACAATCACAATCACACAATCACAATCACACAATCACAATCACACATTCACAATCACACATTCACACTGTCACAATCCCACAATCACGATCACATAATCACGATCACACAGTCACGATCACACAATCAAGGTCACACAATGACGATCACACCATCACCATCACACAATCACGACCACACAATCACGATCACACAATCACGATCACACAATCACGTTCACATAACCACAAACACACAGTCGCGTTCACTCGATCACGATCACACGATCACGATCACACAATCACAATCACACAATCAAGGTCACACAATGACGATCACACCATCACCATCACACAATCACGACCACACAATCACGATCACACAATCACAATCACACAATCACAATATCACAATCGCAATCACACAATCACAATATCACAATCAGACAATCACACAATCACACAATCACACAATCACGATCACACTATCACGATCACACAATCACGATCACACAATCACGATCACACTATCACGATCACACTATCACGATCACACAATCACAGTCACACAATCACAATCACACAAACACAATCACAATCACGATCACACTATCACGATCACACAATCACGATCACACAATCACGATCACACAATCACGATCACACAATCACGATCACACAATCACGATCACACAATCACCATCACACAATCACCATCACACAATCACGATCACATAATCACGATCACACAGTCACGATCACACGATCACGATCACACAATAACAATCACACATTCACAATCACACAATCACGAGCACACAATCACGATCACACAATCACCATCACACAATCACGATCACACAATCACGATCACACAATCACAATCACACAATCACGATCACACAATCACGATCACACAACCACGACCACACAATCACGATCACACAATCACGATCATACAATCACGTTCACACAATCGCAAACACACAGTCGCGATCACACTATCACGATCACACAATCACGATCACACAATCACGATCACACAATCACAAACACACAGTCCCGACCACTCGATCACGATCACACAATCACGATCACACAGTCACGATCACACAATCACAATCACACAATCACAATATCACAATCGCAATCCCACAATCACAATAACACGATCAGACAATCACACAATCACACAATCACACAATCACGATCACACAATCATGATCACACAATCACGATCACACAATCACGATCACACAATCACGATCACACAATCACGATCACACAATCACCATCACACAATCACCATCACACAATCACAATCACACAATCAAGGCCACACAATGACGATCACACAATCACCATCACACAATCACGACCACACAATCACGATCACACAATCACGATCACACAATCACGATCACACAATCACGTTCACACAATCACAAACACACAGTCGCGATCACTCGATCACGATCACACGATCACGATCACACAATCACGATCACACAATCACGTTCACACAATCACAAACACACAGTCGCGATCACTCGATCACGATCACACGATCACGATCACACAATCACAATCACACAATCAAGGTCACACAATGACGATCACACCATCACCATCACACAATCACGACCACACAATCACGATCACACAATCACAATCACACAATCACAATATCACAATCGCAATCACACAATCACAATATCACAATCAGACAATCACACAATCACACAATCACACAATCACGATCACACTATCACGATCACACAATCACGATCACACAATCACGATCACACAATCACGATCACACTATCACGATCACACTATCACGATCACACAATCACGGTCACACAATCACAATCACACAATCACAATCACAATCACGATCACACAGTCATGATCACACCATCACGATCACACGATCACGATCACACAATCACAATCACACAATCGTTATCACACAATCACGATCACACAATCACCATCCCACAATCACCATCACACAATCACCATCACACAATCACGATCACACAATCACGATCACACAATCACGATCACACAACCACGACCACACAATCACGATCACACAATCACGATCACACAACCACGACCACACAATCACGATCACACAATCACGATCATACAATCACGTTCACACAATCGCAAACACACAGTCGCGATCACACTATCACGATCACACAATCACAGTCACACAATCACAATCACACAATCACAAACACACAGTCGCGATAACACGATCACGATCACACAATCACAATCACACAATCACGATCACACAATCACGATCACACAATCACGATCACACAAACACGATCACACGATCACAATCACACAATCACAAACACACAGTCGCGATCACACGATCACGATCACACGATCACGATCACACGATCACGATCACACGATCGCGATCACACGATCACGATCACACGATCACGATCACACAATCACAATCACACAATCAAGGTCACACAATGACGATCACACCATCACCATCACACAATCACGACCACACAATCACGATCACACAATCACGATCACACAATCACGTTCACACAATCACAAACACACAGTCGCGATCACTCGATCACGATCACACAATCACGATCACACAGTCACTATCACACAATCACAATCACACAATCTCAATATCACAATCGCAATCACACAATCACAATAACACAATCAGACAATCACACAATCACACAATCACACAATCACGATCACACAATCATGATCACACAATAACGATCACACAATCACGATCACACAATCACGATCACACAATCACGATCACACAATCACCATCACACAATCACAATCACACAATCACGATCACACAATCACAAACACACAGTCGCGATCACACGATCACGATCACACAATCACGATCACACTCGCGATCACACAATCACAATCACACAATCACGATCACACAATCACCATCACACAATCACAATCACACAATCACAATCACAATCACAATCCCGCAATCACGATCACACAATCACGATCACACAATCACCATCACACAATCACCATCACACAATCACAATCACACAATCAAGGTCACACAATGACGATCACACAATCACCAGCATACAATCACGACCAGACAATCACGATCACACAATCACGTTCACACAATCACAAACACACAGTCGCGATCACACAATCACAATCCCACAATCACGATCACACAATCACGATCACACAATCACGATCCCACAATCACGATCACACAATCACGATCACACAATCACCATCACACAATCACCATCACACAATCACAATCACACAATCAAGGTCACACAATGACGATCACACAATCACCATCATACAATCACGACCAGACAATCACGATCACACAATCACGTTCACACAATCACAAACACACAGTCGCGATCACACAATCACAATCCCACAATCGCGATCACACGATCACGATCACACAATCACGATCACACAATCACGATCTCACAATCACGATCACACAATCACGATCACACAATCACTATCACACAATCACTATCACACAATCACGATCACACAATCACGATCACACAATCACGATCACACAATCACGCAGTCACACTATCACAATCACAGTCACAATCACAATCACAATCACAATCACAATCACAATCACAATCACAATCACACAATCACACAATCACAATCCCACAATCACAATCACACAATCACAGTCACACAATCACAATCACACAATCACGCAATCACAATCCCACAATCACGATCACACAACCACGATCGCACAGTCACGATCACACGATCACGATCACACAATAACAATCACACAATCACAATCACACAATCACGATCACACAATCACCATCACACAATAACCATCACACAATCACGATCACACAATCACGATCGCACAATCACAATCACACGATCACGATCACACAATCACGATCACACAGTCACGATCACACAATCACAATCTCACAATCACGATCACACAATCACCATCACACAATCACCATCACACAATCACGATCACACAATCACGATCACACTATCACGATCACACAATCACGATCACACAATCACGATCACACAATCACGATCACACAATCACTATCACACAATCACAATCACACAATCACAATCACACAATCACAATCACACAGTCACACAATCACAATCACAATCAGACAATCACAAACACACAATCACGATCACACAATCACGATCACACAATTGCGATCACACAATCACAATCACGCAGTCACACTATCACAATCACAATCACAATCACAATCACAATCACAATCACAATCACAATCACAATCACACAATCACACAATCACAATCCCACAATCACAATCACACAATCACAGTCACACAATCACAATCACACAATCACACAGTCACAATCCTACAATCACGATCACACAATCACGATCGCACAGTCACGATCACACGATCACGATCACACAATCACAATCACACGATCACAATCACACAATCACGATCACACAGTCACCATCACACAATTACCATCACACAATCACGATCACACAATCAAGGTCACACAATGACGATCACACAATCACCATCACACAATCACGATCACACTATCACAATCACACAATCACGATCACACAATCACGATCACACAATCAAGGTCACACAATGACGATCACACAATCACCATCACACAATCACGATCAGACAATCACAATCACACAATCACGATCACAAAATCACGATCACACAATCACAATCACACAATCACAAACACACAGTCGCGATCACACGATCACGATCACAAGATCACAATCACACAATCACAATCACACAATCAAAATCACGCAATCACAATCACACAATCAAGGTCACACAATGACGATCACGCAATCACCATCACACAATCTCGACCACACAATCACGATCACACAATCACGATCACACAATCACGTTCACACAATCACAAACACACAGTCGCGATCACTCGATCACGATCACACAATCACGATCACACAATCACGATCTCTCAATCACAATCACACAATCACAAACACACAGTCGCGATCACACGATCACGATCACACGATCACGATCACACAATCACAATCACACAATCAGGATCACACAATCACGATCACACAATCACGATCACACAAACACGATCACACGATCACAATCACACAATCACAAACACACAGTCGCGATCACACGATCACGATCACACGATCACGATCACACGATCGCGATCACACGATCACGATCACACGATCACGATCACACAATCACAATCACACAATCAAGGTCACACAATGACGATCACACCATCACCATCACACAATCACGACCACACAATCACGATCACACAATCACGATCACACAATCACGTTCACACAATCACAAACACACAGTCGCGATCACTCGATCACGATCACACAATCACGATAACACAGTCACTATCACACAATCACAATCACACAATCTCAATATCACAATCGCAATCACACAATCACAATAACACAATCAGACAATCACACAATCACACAATCACACAATCACGATCACACAATCATGATCACACAATCACGATCACACAATCACGATCACACAATCACGATCACACAATCACCATCACACAATCACAATCACACAATCACGATCACACAATCACAAACACACAGTCGCGATCACACGATCACGATCACACAATCACGATCACACAGTCGCGATCACACAATCACAATCACACAATCACGATCACACAATCACCATCACACAATCACAATCACACAATCACAATCACAATCACAATCCCGCAATCACGATCACACAATCACGATCACACAATCACCATCACACAATCACCATCACACAATCACAATCACACAATCAAGGTCACACAATGACGATCACACAATCACCAGCATACAATCACGACCAGACAATCACGATCACACAATCACGTTCACACAATCACAAACACACAGTCGCGATCACACAATCACAATCCCACAATCACGATCACACAATCACGATCACACAATCACGATCCCACAATCACGATCACACAATCACGATCACACAATCACCATCACACAATCACCATCACACAATCACAATCACACAATCAAGGTCACACAATGACGATCACACAATCACCATCATACAATCACGACCAGACAATCACGATCACACAATCACGTTCACACAATCACAAACACACAGTCGCGATCACACAATCACAATCCCACAATCGCGATCACACGATCACGATCACACAATCACGATCACACAATCACGATCTCACAATCACGATCACACAATCACGATCACACAATCACTATCACACAATCACTATCACACAATCACGATCACACAATCACGATCACACAATCACGATCACACAATCACGCAGTCACACTATCACAATCACAGTCACAATCACAATCACAATCACAATCACAATCACAATCACAATCACAATCACAATCACACAATCACACAATCACAATCCCACAATCACAATCACACAATCACAGTCACACAATCACAATCACACAATCACGCAATCACAATCCCACAATCACGATCACACAACCACGATCGCACAGTCACGATCACACGATCACGATCACACAATAACAATCACACAATCACAATCACACAATCACGATCACACAATCACCATCACACAATAACCATCACACAATCACGATCACACAATCACGATCGCACAATCACAATCACACGATCACGATCACACAATCACGATCACACAGTCACGATCACACAATCACAATCTCACAATCACGATCACACAATCACCATCACACAATCACCATCACACAATCACGATCACACAATCACGATCACACTATCACGATCACACAATCACGATCACACAATCACGATCACACAATCACGATCACACAATCACTATCACACAATCACAATCACACAATCACAATCACACAATCACAATCACACAGTCACACAATCACAATCACAATCAGACAATCACAAACACACAATCACGATCACACAATCACGATCACACAATTGCGATCACACAATCACAATCACGCAGTCACACTATCACAATCACAATCACAATCACAATCACAATCACAATCACAATCACAATCACAATCACACAATCACACAATCACAATCCCACAATCACAATCACACAATCACAGTCACACAATCACAATCACACAATCACACAGTCACAATCCCACAATCACGATCACACAATCACGATCGCACAGTCACGATCACACGATCACGATCACACAATCACAATCACACGATCACAATCACACAATCACGATCACACAGTCACCATCACACAATTACCATCACACAATCACGATCACACAATCAAGGTCACACAATGACGATCACACAATCACCATCACACAATCACGATCACACTATCACAATCACACAATCACGATCACACAATCACGATCACACAATCAAGGTCACACAATGACGATCACACAATCACCATCACACAATCACGATCAGACAATCACAATCACACAATCACGATCACAAAATCACGATCACACAATCACAATCACACAATCACAAACACACAGTCGCGATCACACGATCACGATCACAAGATCACAATCACACAATCACAATCACACAATCAAAATCACGCAATCACAATCACACAATCAAGGTCACACAATGACGATCACGCAATCACCATCACACAATCTCGACCACACAATCACGATCACACAATCACGATCACACAATCACGTTCACACAATCACAAACACACAGTCGCGATCACTCGATCACGATCACACAATCACGATCACACAATCACGATCTCTCAATCACAATCACACAATCACAAACACACAGTCGCGATCACACGATCACGATCACACGATCACGATCACACAATCACAATCACACAATCAGGATCACACAATCACGATCACACAATCACGATCACACAAACACGATCACACGATCACAATCACACAATCACAAACACACAGTCGCGATCACACGATCACGATCACACGATCACGATCACACGATCGCGATCACACGATCACGATCACACGATCACGATCACACAATCACAATCACACAATCAAGGTCACACAATGACGATCACACCATCACCATCACACAATCACGACCACACAATCACGATCACACAATCACGATCACACAATCACGTTCACACAATCACAAACACACAGTCGCGATCACTCGATCACGATCACACAATCACGATAACACAGTCACTATCACACAATCACAATCACACAATCTCAATATCACAATCGCAATCACACAATCACAATAACACAATCAGACAATCACACAATCACACAATCACACAATCACGATCACACAATCATGATCACACAATCACGATCACACAATCACGATCACACAATCACGATCACACAATCACCATCACACAATCACAATCACACAATCACGATCACACAATCACAAACACACAGTCGCGATCACACGATCACGATCACACAATCACGATCACACAGTCGCGATCACACAATCACAATCACACAATCACGATCACACAATCACCATCACACAATCACAATCACACAATCACAATCACAATCACAATCCCGCAATCACGATCACACAATCACGATCACACAATCACCATCACACAATCACCATCACACAATCACAATCACACAATCAAGGTCACACAATGACGATCACACAATCACCAGCATACAATCACGACCAGACAATCACGATCACACAATCACGTTCACACAATCACAAACACACAGTCGCGATCACACAATCACAATCCCACAATCACGATCACACAATCACGATCACACAATCACGATCCCACAATCACGATCACACAATCACGATCACACAATCACCATCACACAATCACCATCACACAATCACAATCACACAATCAAGGTCACACAATGACGATCACACAATCACCATCATACAATCACGACCAGACAATCACGATCACACAATCACGTTCACACAATCACAAACACACAGTCGCGATCACGCAATCACAATCCCACAATCGCGATCACACGATCACGATCACACAATCACGATCACACAATCACGATCTCGCAATCACGATCACACAATCACGATCACACAATCACTATCACACAATCACGATCACACAATCACGATCACACAATCACGATCACACAATCACGCAGTCACACTATCACAATCACAATCACAATCACAATCACAATCACAATCACAATCACAATCACAATCACACAATCACACAATCACAATCCCACAATCACAATCACACAATCACAGTCACACAATCACAATCACACAATCACGCAATCACAATCCCACAATCACGATCACACAACCACGATCGCACAGTCACGATCACGCGATCACGATCACACAATAACAATCACACAATTACAATCACACAATCACGATCACACAATCACCATCACACAATCACCATCACACAATCACAATCACACAATCACGGTCGCACAATCACAATCACACGATCACGATCACACAATCACGATCACACAGTCACGATCACACAATCACAATCTCACAATCACGATTACACAATCACCATCACACAATCACCATCACACAATCACGATCACACAATCACGATCACACTATCACGATCACACAATCACGATCACACAATCACGATCACACAATCACGATCACACAATCACTATCACACAATCACAATCACACAATCACAATCACACAATCACAATCACACAATCACAATCACACAGTCACACAATCACAATCACAGTCAGACAATCACAAACACACAATCACGATCACACAATCACGATCACACAATTACGATCACACAATCACAATCACGCAGTCACACTATCACAATCACAATCACAATCACAATCACAATCACAATCACAATCACAATCACAATCACAATCACAATCACACAATCACACAATCACAATCCCACAATCACAATCACACAATCACAGTCACACAATCACAATCACACAATCACACAGTCACAATCCCACAATCACGATCACACAATCACGATCACACAATCACGATCACACAATCACGATCACACAATCACAATCACACAATCACAATCACACAATCACGATCACACAGTCACCATCACACAATTACCATCACACAATCACGATCACACAATCAAGGTCACACAATGACGATCACACAATCACCATCACACAATCACGATCAGACAATCACAATCACACAATCACGATCACACAATCACGATCACACAATCACAATCACACAATCACAAACACACAGTCGCGATCACACGATCACGATCACAAGATCACAATCACACAATCACAATCACACAATCAAAATCACGCAATCACAATCACACAATCAAGGTCACACAATGACGATCACACAATCACCATCACACAATCTCGACCACACAATCACGATCACACAATCACGATCACACAATCACGTTCACACAATCACAAACACACAGTCGCGATCACTCGATCACGATCACACAATCACGATCACACAATCACGATCACTCAATCACAATCACACAATCACAAACACACAGTCGCGATCACACGATCACGATCACACGATCGCGATCACACGATCACGATCACACGATCGCGATCACACGATCACGATCACACGATCACGATCACACAATCACAATCACACAATCAAGGTCACACAATGACGATCACACCATCACCATCACACAATCACGACCACACAATCACGATCGCACAGTCACGATCACACGATCACGATCACACAATAACAATCACACAATCACAATCACACAATCACGATCACACAATCACCATCACACAATCACCATCACACAATCACGATCACACAATCACGATCGCACAATCACAATCACACGATCACGATCACACAATCACGATCACACAGTCACGATCACACAATCACAATCTCACAATCACGATCACACAATCACCATCACACAATCACCATCACACAATCACGATCACACAATCACGATCACACTATCACGATCACACAATCACGATCACACAATCACGATCACACAATCACGATCACACAATCACTATCACACAATCACAATCACACAATCACAATCACACAATCACAATCACACAGTCACACAATCACAATCACAATCAGACAATCACAAACACACAATCACGATCACACAATCACGATCACACAATTACGATCACACAATCACAATCACGCAGTCACACTATCACAATCACAATCACAATCACAATCACAATCACAATCACAATCACAATCACACAATCACACAATCACAATCCCACAATCACAATCACACAATCACAGTCACACAATCACAATCACACAATCACACAGTCACAATCCCACAATCACGATCACACAATCACGATCGCACAGTCACGATCACACGATCACGATCACACAATCACACGATCACAATCACACAATCACGATCACACAGTCACCATCACACAATTACCATCACACAATCACGATCACACAATCAAGGTCACACAATGACGATCACACAATCACCATCACACAATCACGATCACACAATCACGATCACACAATCACAATCACACAATCAAGGTCACACAATGACGATCACACCATCACCATCACACAATCACGACCACACAATCACGATCACACAATCACGATCACACAATCACGTTCACACAATCACAAACACACAGTCGCGATCACTCGATCACGATCACACAATCACGATCACACAGTCACTATCACACAATCACAATCACACAATCTCAATATCACAATCGCAATCACACAATCACAATAACACAATCAGACAATCACACAATCACACAATCACACAATCACGATCGCACAATCATGATCACACAATCACGATCACACAATCGCGATCACACAATCAGGATCACACAATCACGATCACACAATCACCATCACACAATCACAATCACACAATCACGATCACACAATCACAAACACACAGTCGCGATCACACGATCACGATCACACAATCACGATCACACAGTCGCGATCACACAATCACAATCACACAATCACGATCACACAATCACCATCACACAATCACAATCACACAATCACAATCACAATCACAATCCCACAATCACGATCACACAATCACGATCACACAATCACCATCACACAATCACCATCACACAATCACAATCACACAATCAAGGTCACACAATGACGATCACACAATCACCAGCATACAATCACGACCAGACAATCACGATCACACAATCACGTTCACACAATCACAAACACACAGTCGCGATCACACAATCACAATCCCACAATCACGATCACACAATCACGATCACACAATCACGATCCCACAATCACGATCACACAATCACGATCACACAATCACCATCACACAATCACCATCACACAATCACAATCACACAATCAAGGTCACACAATGACGATCACACAATCACCATCATACAATCACGACCAGACAATCACGATCACACAATCACGTTCACACAATCACAAACACACAGTCGCGATCACACAATCACAATCCCACAATCACGATCACACGATCACGATCACACAATCACGATCACACAATCACGATCTCACAATCACGATCACACAATCACGATCACACAATCACTATCACACAATCACTATCACACAATCACGATCACACAATCACGATCACACAATCACGCAGTCACACTATCACAATCACAATCACAATCACAATCACAATCACAATCACAATCACAATCACAATCACACAATCACACAATCACAATCCCACAATCACAATCACACAATCACAGTCACACAATCACAATCACACAATCACGCAATCACAATCCCACAATCACGATCACACAACCACGATCGCACAGTCACGATCACACGATCACGATCACACAATAACAATCACACAATCACAATCACACAATCACGATCACACAATCACCATCACACAATCACCATCACACAATCACGATCACACAATCACGATCGCACAATCACAATCACACGATCACGATCACACAATCACGATCACACAGTCACGATCACACAATCACAATCTCACAATCACGATCACACAATCACCATCACACAATCACCATCACACAATCACGATCACACAATCACGATCACACTATCACGATCACACAATCACGATCACACAATCACGATCACACAATCACGATCACACAATCACTATCACACAATCACAATCACACAATCACAATCACACAATCACAATCACACAGTCACACAATCACAATCACAATCAGACAATCACAAACACACAATCACGATCACACAATTACGATCACACAATCACAATCACGCAGTCAGACTATCACAATCACAATCACAATCACAATCACAATCACAATCACAATCACAATCACAATCACAATCACAATCACAATCACAATCACACAATCACACAATCACAATCCCACAATTACAATCACACAATCACAGTCACACAATCACAATCACACAATCACACAGTCACAATCCCACAATCACGATCACACAATCACGATCGCACAGTCACGATCACACGATCACGATCACACAATCACAATCACACAATCACAATCACACAATCACGATCACACAGTCACCATCACACAATTACCATCACACAATCACGATCACACAATCAAGGTCACACAATGACGATCACACAATCACCATCACACAATCACGATCACACTATCACAATCACACAATCACGATCACACAATCACTATCACACAATCACAATCACACAATCAAGGTCACAAAATGACGATCACACCATCACCATCACACAATCAGGACCACACAATCACGATCACACAATCACAAACACACAGTCGCGATCACTCGATCACGATCACACAATCACGATCACACAGTCACTATCACACAATCACAATCACACAATCACAATATCACAATCGCAATCACACAATCACCATCACACAATCACGATCACACAATCACGATCACACAATCACGATCACACAATCACAATCACGCAATCACAATCACACAATCGCAATCACACAATCACAATCATACAATCACAATCTCACAATCACAATCACACAATCACAATCACACAATCACAATCACACAATCACAATCACACAATCACAATCACACAATCACAATCCTACAATCACAATCCCACAATCACAATCACACAACCACAATCGCACAATCACGCAGTCACAATCCCACAATCACGATCACACAATCCCGATCACACAATCACAATCACACAATCACAATCACACAATCACACTGTCACAATCCCACAATCACGATCACACAATCACGATCACACAGTCACGATCACACGATCACGATCACACAAAAACAATGACACAATCACAATCACACAATCACGAGCACACAATCACGATCACACAATCACCATCACACAATCACGATCACACAATCACGATCACACAATCACGTTCACACAATCACAAACACACAGTCGCGATCACTCGATCACGATCACACGATCACGATCACACAATCACAATCACACAATCAAGGTCACACAATGATGATCACACCATCACCATCACACAATCACGACCACACAATCACGATCACACAATCACAATCACACAATCACAATATCACAATCGCAATCACACAATCACAATATCACAATCAGACAATCACAGAATCACACAATCACACAATCACGATCACACAATCACGATCACACAATCACGATCACACAATCACGATCACACAATCACGATCACACAATCACGATCACACAATCACCATCACACAATCACAATCACACAATCAAGGTCACACAATGACGATCACACAATCACCATCACACAATCACGACCACTCAATCACGATCACACAATCACGATCACACAATCACGATCACACAATCACGTTCACACAATCACAAACACAGAGTCGCGATCACACGATCACGATCACACAACCACGATCACACAGTCACGATCACACAATCACGATCACACAATCGCAATCACACAATCACAATCATACAATCACAATCTCACAATCACAATCACACAATCCCAATCACACAATCACAATCACACAATCACAATCACACAATCACAATCACACAATCACAATCACACAATCACAATCCTACAATCACAATCCCACAATCACAATCACACAACCACAATCGCACAATCACGCAGT
Organism: Megachile rotundata; assembly: GCF_050947335.1. Taxonomy (NCBI): domain Eukaryota; kingdom Metazoa; phylum Arthropoda; class Insecta; order Hymenoptera; family Megachilidae; genus Megachile; species Megachile rotundata. Next base: position 4,372,911 of record NC_134993.1, read on the forward strand.
CACAATCCCACAATCACGATCACACAATCCCGATCACACAATCACAATCACACAATCACAATCACACAATCACACTGTCACAATCCCACAATCACGATCACACAATCACGATCACACAGTCACGATCACACGATCACGATCACACAAAAACAATGACACAATCACAATCACACAATCACGAGCACACAATCACGATCACACAATCACCATCACACAATCACGATCACACAATCACGATCACACAATCACGTTCACACAATCACAAACACACAGTCGCGATCACTCGATCACGATCACACGATCACGATCACACAATCACAATCACACAATCAAGGTCACACAATGATGATCACACCATCACCATCACACAATCACGACCACACAATCACGATCACACAATCACAATCACACAATCACAATATCACAATCGCAATCACACAATCACAATATCACAATCAGACAATCACACAATCACACAATCACACAATCACGATCACACTATCACGATCACACAATCACGATCACACAATCACGATCACACAATCACGATCACACAATCACGATCACACAATCACCATCACACAATCACCATCACACAATCACGATCACACAATCACGGTCACACAATCACGATCACACAATCACGATCACACAATCACAGTCACACAATCACAATCACACAATCACAACCACAGTCACGATCACACAGTCACGATCACACAGTCACGATCACACCATCACGATCACACGATCACGATCACACAATCACAATCACACAATCGTTATCACACAATCACGATCACACAATCACCATCCCACAATCACCATCACACAATCACCATCACACAATCACGATCACACAATCACGATCACACAATCACAATCACACAATCACAATCACACAATCACAATCACACAGTCACAATCACACAATCACAATCATACAATCACAATCACACAATCACAATCTCACAATCACAATCACACTATCACAATCACACAATCACAATCACACAATCACAATCACACAATCACAATCACACAATCACAATCACACAATCACAATCACAATCACAATCCCACAATCACGATCACACAATCACGATCACACAATCACCATCACACAATCACAATCACACAATCACAATCACACAATCACACTGTCACAATCCCACAATCACGATCACACAATCACGATCACACAGTCACGATCACACGATCACGATCACACAAAAACAATGACACAATCACAATCACACAATCACGAGCACACAATCACGATCACACAATCACCATCACACAATCACGATCACACAATCACGATCACACAATCACGTTCACACAATCACAAACACACAGTCGCGATCACTCGATCACGATCACACGATCACGATCACACAATCACAATCACACAATCAAGGTCACACAATGATGATCACACCATCACCATCACACAATCACGACCACACAATCACGATCACACAATCACAATCACACAATCACAATATCACAATCGCAATCACACAATCACAATATCACAATCAGACAATCACACAATCACACAATCACACAATCACGATCACACTATCACGATCACACAATCACGATCACACAATCACGATCACACAATCACGATCACACAATCACGATCACACAATCACGATCACACAATCACGATCACACAATCACCATCACACAATCACCATCACACAATCACGATCACACAATCACGGTCACACAATCACGATCACACAATCACGATCACACAATCACAGTCACACAATCACAATCACACAATCACAACCACAGTCACGATCACACAGTCACGATCACACAGTCACGATCACACCATCACGATCACACAATCACGATCACACAGTCACTATCACACAATCACAATCACACAATCTCAATATCACAATCGCAATCACACAATCACAATAACACAATCAGACAATCACACAATCACACAATCACACAATCACGATCACACAATCATGATCACACAATAACGATCACACAATCACGATCACACAATCACGATCACACAATCACGATCACACAATCACCATCACACAATCACAATCACACAATCACGATCACACAATCACAAACACACAGTCGCGATCACACGATCACGATCACACAATCACGATCACACTCGCGATCACACAATCACAATCACACAATCACGATCACACAATCACCATCACACAATCACAATCACACAATCACAATCACAATCACAATCCCGCAATCACGATCACACAATCACGATCACACAATCACCATCACACAATCACCATCACACAATCACAATCACACAATCAAGGTCACACAATGACGATCACACAATCACCAGCATACAATCACGACCAGACAATCACGATCACACAATCACGTTCACACAATCACAAACACACAGTCGCGATCACACAATCACAATCCCACAATCACGATCACACAATCACGATCACACAATCACGATCCCACAATCACGATCACACAATCACGATCACACAATCACCATCACACAATCACCATCACACAATCACAATCACACAATCAAGGTCACACAATGACGATCACACAATCACCATCATACAATCACGACCAGACAATCACGATCACACAATCACGTTCACACAATCACAAACACACAGTCGCGATCACACAATCACAATCCCACAATCGCGATCACACGATCACGATCACACAATCACGATCACACAATCACGATCTCACAATCACGATCACACAATCACGATCACACAATCACTATCACACAATCACTATCACACAATCACGATCACACAATCACGATCACACAATCACGATCACACAATCACGCAGTCACACTATCACAATCACAGTCACAATCACAATCACAATCACAATCACAATCACAATCACAATCACAATCACACAATCACACAATCACAATCCCACAATCACAATCACACAATCACAGTCACACAATCACAATCACACAATCACGCAATCACAATCCCACAATCACGATCACACAACCACGATCGCACAGTCACGATCACACGATCACGATCACACAATAACAATCACACAATCACAATCACACAATCACGATCACACAATCACCATCACACAATAACCATCACACAATCACGATCACACAATCACGATCGCACAATCACAATCACACGATCACGATCACACAATCACGATCACACAGTCACGATCACACAATCACAATCTCACAATCACGATCACACAATCACCATCACACAATCACCATCACACAATCACGATCACACAATCACGATCACACTATCACGATCACACAATCACGATCACACAATCACGATCACACAATCACGATCACACAATCACTATCACACAATCACAATCACACAATCACAATCACACAATCACAATCACACAGTCACACAATCACAATCACAATCAGACAATCACAAACACACAATCACGATCACACAATCACGATCACACAATTGCGATCACACAATCACAATCACGCAGTCACACTATCACAATCACAATCACAATCACAATCACAATCACAATCACAATCACAATCACAATCACACAATCACACAATCACAATCCCACAATCACAATCACACAATCACAGTCACACAATCACAATCACACAATCACACAGTCACAATCCCACAATCACGATCACACAATCACGATCGCACAGTCACGATCACACGATCACGATCACACAATCACAATCACACGATCACAATCACACAATCACGATCACACAGTCACCATCACACAATTACCATCACACAATCACGATCACACAATCAAGGTCACACAATGACGATCACACAATCACCATCACACAATCACGATCACACTATCACAATCACACAATCACGATCACACAATCACGATCACACAATCAAGGTCACACAATGACGATCACACAATCACCATCACACAATCACGATCAGACAATCACAATCACACAATCACGATCACAAAATCACGATCACACAATCACAATCACACAATCACAAACACACAGTCGCGATCACACGATCACGATCACAAGATCACAATCACACAATCACAATCACACAATCAAAATCACGCAATCACAATCACACAATCAAGGTCACACAATGACGATCACGCAATCACCATCACACAATCTCGACCACACAATCACGATCACACAATCACGATCACACAATCACGTTCACACAATCACAAACACACAGTCGCGATCACTCGATCACGATCACACAATCACGATCACACAATCACGATCTCTCAATCACAATCACACAATCACAAACACACAGTCGCGATCACACGATCACGATCACACGATCACGATCACACAATCACAATCACACAATCAGGATCACACAATCACGATCACACAATCACGATCACACAAACACGATCACACGATCACAATCACACAATCACAAACACACAGTCGCGATCACACGATCACGATCACACGATCACGATCACACGATCGCGATCACACGATCACGATCACACGATCACGATCACACAATCACAATCACACAATCAAGGTCACACAATGACGATCACACCATCACCATCACACAATCACGACCACACAATCACGATCACACAATCACGATCACACAATCACGTTCACACAATCACAAACACACAGTCGCGATCACTCGATCACGATCACACAATCACGATAACACAGTCACTATCACACAATCACAATCACACAATCTCAATATCACAATCGCAATCACACAATCACAATAACACAATCAGACAATCACACAATCACACAATCACACAATCACGATCACACAATCATGATCACACAATCACGATCACACAATCACGATCACACAATCACGATCACACAATCACCATCACACAATCACAATCACACAATCACGATCACACAATCACAAACACACAGTCGCGATCACACGATCACGATCACACAATCACGATCACACAGTCGCGATCACACAATCACAATCACACAATCACGATCACACAATCACCATCACACAATCACAATCACACAATCACAATCACAATCACAATCCCGCAATCACGATCACACAATCACGATCACACAATCACCATCACACAATCACCATCACACAATCACAATCACACAATCAAGGTCACACAATGACGATCACACAATCACCAGCATACAATCACGACCAGACAATCACGATCACACAATCACGTTCACACAATCACAAACACACAGTCGCGATCACACAATCACAATCCCACAATCACGATCACACAATCACGATCACACAATCACGATCCCACAATCACGATCACACAATCACGATCACACAATCACCATCACACAATCACCATCACACAATCACAATCACACAATCAAGGTCACACAATGACGATCACACAATCACCATCATACAATCACGACCAGACAATCACGATCACACAATCACGTTCACACAATCACAAACACACAGTCGCGATCACACAATCACAATCCCACAATCGCGATCACACGATCACGATCACACAATCACGATCACACAATCACGATCTCGCAATCACGATCACACAATCACGATCACACAATCACTATCACACAATCACGATCACACAATCACGATCACACAATCACGATCACACAATCACGCAGTCACACTATCACAATCACAATCACAATCACAATCACAATCACAATCACAATCACAATCACAATCACACAATCACACAATCACAATCCCACAATCACAATCACACAATCACAGTCACACAATCACAATCACACAATCACGCAATCACAATCCCACAATCACGATCACACAACCACGATCGCACAGTCACGATCACGCGATCACGATCACACAATAACAATCACACAATTACAATCACACAATCACGATCACACAATCACCATCACACAATCACCATCACACAATCACAATCACACAATCACGGTCGCACAATCACAATCACACGATCACGATCACACAATCACGATCACACAGTCACGATCACACAATCACAATCTCACAATCACGATTACACAATCACCATCACACAATCACCATCACACAATCACGATCACACAATCACGATCACACTATCACGATCACACAATCACGATCACACAATCACGATCACACAATCACGATCACACAATCACTATCACACAATCACAATCACACAATCACAATCACACAATCACAATCACACAATCACAATCACACAGTCACACAATCACAATCACAGTCAGACAATCACAAACACACAATCACGATCACACAATCACGATCACACAATTACGATCACACAATCACAATCACGCAGTCACACTATCACAATCACAATCACAATCACAATCACAATCACAATCACAATCACAATCACAATCACAATCACAATCACACAATCACACAATCACAATCCCACAATCACAATCACACAATCACAGTCACACAATCACAATCACACAATCACACAGTCACAATCCCACAATCACGATCACACAATCACGATCACACAATCACGATCACACAATCACGATCACACAATCACAATCACACAATCACAATCACACAATCACGATCACACAGTCACCATCACACAATTACCATCACACAATCACGATCACACAATCAAGGTCACACAATGACGATCACACAATCACCATCACACAATCACGATCAGACAATCACAATCACACAATCACGATCACACAATCACGATCACACAATCACAATCACACAATCACAAACACACAGTCGCGATCACACGATCACGATCACAAGATCACAATCACACAATCACAATCACACAATCAAAATCACGCAATCACAATCACACAATCAAGGTCACACAATGACGATCACACAATCACCATCACACAATCTCGACCACACAATCACGATCACACAATCACGATCACACAATCACGTTCACACAATCACAAACACACAGTCGCGATCACTCGATCACGATCACACAATCACGATCACACAATCACGATCACTCAATCACAATCACACAATCACAAACACACAGTCGCGATCACACGATCACGATCACACGATCGCGATCACACGATCACGATCACACGATCGCGATCACACAATCACGATCACACAATCACGATCACACAAACACGATCACACGATCACAATCACACAATCACAAACACACAGTCGCGATCACACGATCACGATCACACGATCACGATCACACGATCGCGATCACACGATCACGATCACACGATCACGATCACACAATCACAATCACACAATCAAGGTCACACAATGACGATCACACCATCACCATCACACAATCACGACCACACAATCACGATCACACAATCACGATCACACAATCACGTTCACACAATCACAAACACACAGTCGCGATCACTCGATCACGATCACACAATCACGATAACACAGTCACTATCACACAATCACAATCACACAATCTCAATATCACAATCGCAATCACACAATCACAATAACACAATCAGACAATCACACAATCACACAATCACACAATCACGATCACACAATCATGATCACACAATCACGATCACACAATCACGATCACACAATCACGATCACACAATCACCATCACACAATCACAATCACACAATCACGATCACACAATCACAAACACACAGTCGCGATCACACGATCACGATCACACAATCACGATCACACAGTCGCGATCACACAATCACAATCACACAATCACGATCACACAATCACCATCACACAATCACAATCACACAATCACAATCACAATCACAATCCCGCAATCACGATCACACAATCACGATCACACAATCACCATCACACAATCACCATCACACAATCACAATCACACAATCAAGGTCACACAATGACGATCACACAATCACCAGCATACAATCACGACCAGACAATCACGATCACACAATCACGTTCACACAATCACAAACACACAGTCGCGATCACACAATCACAATCCCACAATCACGATCACACAATCACGATCACACAATCACGATCCCACAATCACGATCACACAATCACGATCACACAATCACCATCACACAATCACCATCACACAATCACAATCACACAATCAAGGTCACACAATGACGATCACACAATCACCATCATACAATCACGACCAGACAATCACGATCACACAATCACGTTCACACAATCACAAACACACAGTCGCGATCACACAATCACAATCCCACAATCGCGATCACACGATCACGATCACACAATCACGATCACACAATCACGATCTCGCAATCACGATCACACAATCACGATCACACAATCACTATCACACAATCACGATCACACAATCACGATCACACAATCACGATCACACAATCACGCAGTCACACTATCACAATCACAATCACAATCACAATCACAATCACAATCACAATCACAATCACAATCACACAATCACACAATCACAATCCCACAATCACAATCACACAATCACAGTCACACAATCACAATCACACAATCACGCAATCACAATCCCACAATCACGATCACACAACCACGATCGCACAGTCACGATCACGCGATCACGATCACACAATAACAATCACACAATTACAATCACACAATCACGATCACACAATCACCATCACACAATCACCATCACACAATCACAATCACACAATCACGGTCGCACAATCACAATCACACGATCACGATCACACAATCACGATCACACAGTCACGATCACACAATCACAATCTCACAATCACGATTACACAATCACCATCACACAATCACCATCACACAATCACGATCACACAATCACGATCACACTATCACGATCACACAATCACGATCACACAATCACGATCACACAATCACGATCACACAATCACTATCACACAATCACAATCACACAATCACAATCACACAATCACAATCACACAATCACAATCACACAGTCACACAATCACAATCACAGTCAGACAATCACAAACACACAATCACGATCACACAATCACGATCACACAATTACGATCACACAATCACAATCACGCAGTCACACTATCACAATCACAATCACAATCACAATCACAATCACAATCACAATCACAATCACAATCACAATCACAATCACACAATCACACAATCACAATCCCACAATCACAATCACACAATCACAGTCACACAATCACAATCACACAATCACACAGTCACAATCCCACAATCACGATCACACAATCACGATCACACAATCACGATCACACAATCACGATCACACAATCACAATCACACAATCACAATCACACAATCACGATCACACAGTCACCATCACACAATTACCATCACACAATCACGATCACACAATCAAGGTCACACAATGACGATCACACAATCACCATCACACAATCACGATCAGACAATCACAATCACACAATCACGATCACACAATCACGATCACACAATCACAATCACACAATCACAAACACACAGTCGCGATCACACGATCACGATCACAAGATCACAATCACACAATCACAATCACACAATCAAAATCACGCAATCACAATCACACAATCAAGGTCACACAATGACGATCACACAATCACCATCACACAATCTCGACCACACAATCACGATCACACAATCACGATCACACAATCACGTTCACACAATCACAAACACACAGTCGCGATCACTCGATCACGATCACACAATCACGATCACACAATCACGATCACTCAATCACAATCACACAATCACAAACACACAGTCGCGATCACACGATCACGATCACACGATCGCGATCACACGATCACGATCACACGATCGCGATCACACGATCACGATCACACGATCACGATCACACAATCACAATCACACAATCAAGGTCACACAATGACGATCACACCATCACCATCACACAATCACGACCACACAATCACGATCGCACAGTCACGATCACACGATCACGATCACACAATAACAATCACACAATCACAATCACACAATCACGATCACACAATCACCATCACACAATCACCATCACACAATCACGATCACACAATCACGATCGCACAATCACAATCACACGATCACGATCACACAATCACGATCACACAGTCACGATCACACAATCACAATCTCACAATCACGATCACACAATCACCATCACACAATCACCATCACACAATCACGATCACACAATCACGATCACACTATCACGATCACACAATCACGATCACACAATCACGATCACACAATCACGATCACACAATCACTATCACACAATCACAATCACACAATCACAATCACACAATCACAATCACACAGTCACACAATCACAATCACAATCAGACAATCACAAACACACAATCACGATCACACAATCACGATCACACAATTACGATCACACAATCACAATCACGCAGTCACACTATCACAATCACAATCACAATCACAATCACAATCACAATCACAATCACAATCACACAATCACACAATCACAATCCCACAATCACAATCACACAATCACAGTCACACAATCACAATCACACAATCACACAGTCACAATCCCACAATCACGATCACACAATCACGATCGCACAGTCACGATCACACGATCACGATCACACAATCACACGATCACAATCACACAATCACGATCACACAGTCACCATCACACAATTACCATCACACAATCACGATCACACAATCAAGGTCACACAATGACGATCACACAATCACCATCACACAATCACGATCACACAATCACGATCACACAATCACAATCACACAATCAAGGTCACACAATGACGATCACACCATCACCATCACACAATCACGACCACACAATCACGATCACACAATCACGATCACACAATCACGTTCACACAATCACAAACACACAGTCGCGATCACTCGATCACGATCACACAATCACGATCACACAGTCACTATCACACAATCACAATCACACAATCTCAATATCACAATCGCAATCACACAATCACAATAACACAATCAGACAATCACACAATCACACAATCACACAATCACGATCGCACAATCATGATCACACAATCACGATCACACAATCGCGATCACACAATCAGGATCACACAATCACGATCACACAATCACCATCACACAATCACAATCACACAATCACGATCACACAATCACAAACACACAGTCGCGATCACACGATCACGATCACACAATCACGATCACACAGTCGCGATCACACAATCACAATCACACAATCACGATCACACAATCACCATCACACAATCACAATCACACAATCACAATCACAATCACAATCCCACAATCACGATCACACAATCACGATCACACAATCACCATCACACAATCACCATCACACAATCACAATCACACAATCAAGGTCACACAATGACGATCACACAATCACCAGCATACAATCACGACCAGACAATCACGATCACACAATCACGTTCACACAATCACAAACACACAGTCGCGATCACACAATCACAATCCCACAATCACGATCACACAATCACGATCACACAATCACGATCCCACAATCACGATCACACAATCACGATCACACAATCACCATCACACAATCACCATCACACAATCACAATCACACAATCAAGGTCACACAATGACGATCACACAATCACCATCATACAATCACGACCAGACAATCACGATCACACAATCACGTTCACACAATCACAAACACACAGTCGCGATCACACAATCACAATCCCACAATCACGATCACACGATCACGATCACACAATCACGATCACACAATCACGATCTCACAATCACGATCACACAATCACGATCACACAATCACTATCACACAATCACTATCACACAATCACGATCACACAATCACGATCACACAATCACGCAGTCACACTATCACAATCACAATCACAATCACAATCACAATCACAATCACAATCACAATCACACAATCACACAATCACAATCCCACAATCACAATCACACAATCACAGTCACACAATCACAATCACACAATCACGCAATCACAATCCCACAATCACGATCACACAACCACGATCGCACAGTCACGATCACACGATCACGATCACACAATAACAATCACACAATCACAATCACACAATCACGATCACACAATCACCATCACACAATCACCATCACACAATCACGATCACACAATCACGATCGCACAATCACAATCACACGATCACGATCACACAATCACGATCACACAGTCACGATCACACAATCACAATCTCACAATCACGATCACACAATCACCATCACACAATCACCATCACACAATCACGATCACACAATCACGATCACACTATCACGATCACACAATCACGATCACACAATCACGATCACACAATCACGATCACACAATCACTATCACACAATCACAATCACACAATCACAATCACACAATCACAATCACACAGTCACACAATCACAATCACTATCACACAATCACAATCACACAATCAAGGTCACAAAATGACGATCACACCATCACCATCACACAATCAGGACCACACAATCACGATCACACAATCACAAACACACAGTCGCGATCACTCGATCACGATCACACAATCACGATCACACAGTCACTATCACACAATCGCGATCACACAATCAGGATCACACAATCACGATCACACAATCACCATCACACAATCACAATCACACAATCACGATCACACAATCACAAACACACAGTCGCGATCACACGATCACGATCACACAATCACGATCACACAGTCGCGATCACACAATCACAATCACACAATCACGATCACACAATCACCATCACACAATCACAATCACACAATCACAATCACAATCACAATCCCACAATCACGATCACACAATCACGATCACACAATCACCATCACACAATCACCATCACACAATCACAATCACACAATCAAGGTCACACAATGACGATCACACAATCACCAGCATACAATCACGACCAGACAATCACGATCACACAATCACGTTCACACAATCACAAACACACAGTCGCGATCACACAATCACAATCCCACAATCACGATCACACAATCACGATCACACAATCACGATCCCACAATCACGATCACACAATCACGATCACACAATCACCATCACACAATCACCATCACACAATCACAATCACACAATCAAGGTCACACAATGACGATCACACAATCACCATCATACAATCACGACCAGACAATCACGATCACACAATCACGTTCACACAATCACAAACACACAGTCGCGATCACACAATCACAATCCCACAATCACGATCACACGATCACGATCACACAATCACGATCACACAATCACGATCTCACAATCACGATCACACAATCACGATCACACAATCACTATCACACAATCACTATCACACAATCACGATCACACAATCACGATCACACAATCACGCAGTCACACTATCACAATCACAATCACAATCACAATCACAATCACAATCACAATCACAATCACACAATCACACAATCACAATCCCACAATCACAATCACACAATCACAGTCACACAATCACAATCACACAATCACGCAATCACAATCCCACAATCACGATCACACAACCACGATCGCACAGTCACGATCACACGATCACGATCACACAATAACAATCACACAATCACAATCACACAATCACGATCACACAATCACCATCACACAATCACCATCACACAATCACGATCACACAATCACGATCGCACAATCACAATCACACGATCACGATCACACAATCACGATCACACAGTCACGATCACACAATCACAATCTCACAATCACGATCACACAATCACCATCACACAATCACCATCACACAATCACGATCACACAATCACGATCACACTATCACGATCACACAATCACGATCACACAATCACGATCACACAATCACGATCACACAATCACTATCACACAATCACAATCACACAATCACAATCACACAATCACAATCACACAGTCACACAATCACAATCACAATCAGACAATCACAAACACACAATCACGATCACACAATTACGATCACACAATCACAATCACGCAGTCAGACTATCACAATCACAATCACAATCACAATCACAATCACAATCACAATCACAATCACAATCACAATCACAATCACAATCACAATCACACAATCACACAATCACAATCCCACAATTACAATCACACAATCACAGTCACACAATCACAATCACACAATCACACAGTCACAATCCCACAATCACGATCACACAATCACGATCGCACAGTCACGATCACACGATCACGATCACACAATCACAATCACACAATCACAATCACACAATCACGATCACACAGTCACCATCACACAATTACCATCACACAATCACGATCACACAATCAAGGTCACACAATGACGATCACACAATCACCATCACACAATCACGATCACACTATCACAATCACACAATCACGATCACACAATCACTATCACACAATCACAATCACACAATCAAGGTCACAAAATGACGATCACACCATCACCATCACACAATCAGGACCACACAATCACGATCACACAATCACAAACACACAGTCGCGATCACTCGATCACGATCACACAATCACGATCACACAGTCACTATCACACAATCACAATCACACAATCACAATATCACAATCGCAATCACACAATCACCATCACACAATCACGATCACACAATCACGATCACACAATCACGATCACACAATCACAATCACGCAATCACAATCACACAATCGCAATCACACAATCACAATCATACAATCACAATCTCACAATCACAATCACACAATCACAATCACACAATCACAATCACACAATCACAATCACACAATCACAATCACACAATCACAATCCTACAATCACAATCCCACAATCACAATCACACAACCACAATCGCACAATCACGCAGTCACAATCCCACAATCACGATCACACAATCCCGATCACACAATCACAATCACACAATCACAATCACACAATCACACTGTCACAATCCCACAATCACGATCACACAATCACGATCACACAGTCACGATCACACGATCACGATCACACAAAAACAATGACACAATCACAATCACACAATCACGAGCACACAATCACGATCACACAATCACCATCACACAATCACGATCACACAATCACGATCACACAATCACGTTCACACAATCACAAACACACAGTCGCGATCACTCGATCACGATCACACGATCACGATCACACAATCACAATCACACAATCAAGGTCACACAATGATGATCACACCATCACCATCACACAATCACGACCACACAATCACGATCACACAATCACAATCACACAATCACAATATCACAATCGCAATCACACAATCACAATATCACAATCAGACAATCACAGAATCACACAATCACACAATCACGATCACACAATCACGATCACACAATCACGATCACACAATCACGATCACACAATCACGATCACACAATCACGATCACACAATCACCATCACACAATCACAATCACACAATCAAGGTCACACAATGACGATCACACAATCACCATCACACAATCACGACCACTCAATCACGATCACACAATCACGATCACACAATCACGATCACACAATCACGTTCACACAATCACAAACACAGAGTCGCGATCACACGATCACGATCACACAACCACGATCACACAGTCACGATCACACAATCACGATCACACAATCGCAATCACACAATCACAATCATACAATCACAATCTCACAATCACAATCACACAATCCCAATCACACAATCACAATCACACAATCACAATCACACAATCACAATCACACAATCACAATCACACAATCACAATCCTACAATCACAATCCCACAATCACAATCACACAACCACAATCGCACAATCACGCAGTCACAATCCCACAATCACGATCACACAATCCCGATCACACAATCACAATCACACAATCACAATCACACAATCACACTGTCACAATCCCACAATCACGATCACACAATCACGATCACACAGTCACGATCACACGATCACGATCACACAAAAACAATGACACAATCACAATCACACAATCACGAGCACACAATCACGATCACACAATCACCATCACACAATCACGATCACACAATCACGATCACACAATCACGTTCACACAATCACAAACACACAGTCGCGATCACTCGATCACGATCACACGATCACGATCACACAATCACAATCACACAATCAAGGTCACACAATGATGATCACACCATCACCATCACACAATCACGACCACACAATCACGATCACACAATCACAATCACACAATCACAATATCACAATCGCAATCACACAATCACAATATCACAATCAGACAATCACACAATCACACAATCACACAATCACGATCACACTATCACGATCACACAATCACGATCACACAATCACGATCACACAATCACGATCACACAATCACGATCACACAATCACCATCACACAATCACCATCACACAATCACGATCACACAATCACGGTCACACAATCACGATCACACAATCACGATCACACAATCACAGTCACACAATCACAATCACACAATCACAACCACAGTCACGATCACACAGTCACGATCACACAGTCACGATCACACCATCACGATCACACGATCACGATCACACAATCACAATCACACAATCGTTATCACACAATCACGATCACACAATCACCATCCCACAATCACCATCACACAATCACCATCACACAATCACGATCACACAATCACGATCACACAATCACAATCACACAATCACAATCACACAATCACAATCACACAGTCACAATCACACAATCACAATCATACAATCACAATCACACAATCACAATCTCACAATCACAATCACACTATCACAATCACACAATCACAATCACACAATCACAATCACACAATCACAATCACACAATCACAATCACACAATCACAATCACAATCACAATCCCACAATCACGATCACACAATCACGATCACACAATCACCATCACACAATCACAATCACACAATCACAATCACACAATCACACTGTCACAATCCCACAATCACGATCACACAATCACGATCACACAGTCACGATCACACGATCACGATCACACAAAAACAATGACACAATCACAATCACACAATCACGAGCACACAATCACGATCACACAATCACCATCACACAATCACGATCACACAATCACGATCACACAATCACGTTCACACAATCACAAACACACAGTCGCGATCACTCGATCACGATCACACGATCACGATCACACAATCACAATCACACAATCAAGGTCACACAATGATGATCACACCATCACCATCACACAATCACGACCACACAATCACGATCACACAATCGCAATCACACAATCACAATATCACAATCAGACAATCACACAATCACACAATCACACAATCACGATCACACTATCACGATCACACAATCACGATCACACAATCACGATCACACAATCACGATCACACAATCACGATCACACAATCACGATCACACAATCACGATCACACAATCACCATCACACAATCACCATCACACAATCACGATCACACAATCACGGTCACACAATCACGATCACACAATCACGATCACACAATCACAGTCACACAATCACAATCACACAATCACAACCACAGTCACGATCACACAGTCACGATCACACAGTCACGATCACACCATCACGATCACACGATCACGATCACACAATCACAATCACACAATCGTTATCACACAATCACGATCACACAATCACCATCCCACAATCACCATCACACAATCACCATCACACAATCACGATCACACTCTCACGATCACACAATCACAATCACACAATCACAATCACACAATCACAATCACACAGTCACAATCACACAATCACAATCATACAATCACAATCACACAATCACAATCTCACAATCACAATCACACTATCACAATCACACAATCACAATCACACAATCACAATCACACAATCACAATCACACAATCACAATCACACAATCACAATCACACAATCACAATCACAATCACAATCCCACAATCACGATCACACAATCACGATCACACAATCACCATCACACAATCACAATCACACAATCAAGGTCACACAATGACGATCACACAATCACCAGCATACAATCACGACCAGACAATCACGATCACACAATCACGTTCACACAATCACAAACACACAGTCGCGATCACACAATCACAATCCCACAATCACGATCACACAATCACGATCACACAATCACGATCCCACAATCACGATCACACAATCACGATCACACAATCACCATCACACAATCACCATCACACAATCACAATCACACAATCAAGGTCACACAATGACGATCACACAATCACCATCATACAATCACGACCAGACAATCACGATCACACAATCACGTTCACACAATCACAAACACACAGTCGCGATCACACAATCACAATCCCACAATCGCGATCACACGATCACGATCACACAATCACGATCACACAATCACGATCTCACAATCACGATCACACAATCACGATCACGCAGTCACACTATCACAATCACAATCACAATCACAATCACAATCACAATCACAATCACAATCACAATCACAATCACAATCACAATCACACAATCACACAATCACAATCCCACAATCACAATCACACAATCACAGTCACACAATCACAATCACACAATCACCATCACACAATCACCATCACACAATCACGATCACACAATCACGATCACACTATCACGATCACACAATCACGATCACACAATCACGATCACACAATCACTATCACACAATCACAATCACACAATCACAATCACACAATCACAATCACACAATCACAATCACACAGTCACACAATCACAATCACAATCAGACAATCACAAACACACAATCACGATCACACAATCACGATCACACAATTACGATCACACAATCACAATCACGCAGTCACACTATCACAATCACAATCACAATCACAATCACAATCACAATCACAATCACAATCACAATCACAATCACAATCACAATCACAATCACACAATCACACAATCACAATCCCACAATCACAATCACACAATCACAGTCACACAATCACAATCACACAATCACACAGTCACAATCCCACAATCACGATCACACAATCACGATCGCACAGTCACGATCACACGATCACGATCACACAATCACAATCACACAATCACAATCACACAATCACGATCACACAGTCACCATCACACAATTACCATCACACAATCACGATCACACAATCAAGGTCACACAATGACGATCACACAATCACCATCACACAATCACGATCACACTATCACAATCACACAATCACGATCACACAATCACGATCACACAATCACAATCACACAATCAAGGTCACACAATGACGATCACACCATCACCATCACACAATCAGGACCACACAATCACGATCACACAATCACAAACACACAGTCGCGATCACTCGATCACGATCACACAATAACGATCACACAGTCACAATCACGCAATCACAATCACACAATCGCAATCACACAATCACAATCATACAATCACAATCTCACAATCACAATCACACAATCACCATCACACAATCACAATCACACAATCACAATCACACAATCACAATCACACAATCACAATCCTACAATCACAATCCCACAATCACAATCACACAACCACAATCGCACAATCACGCAGTCACAATCCCACAATCACGATCACACAATCCCGATCACACAATCACGATCACACAATCACAATCACGCAATCACAATCACACAATCGCAATCACACAATCACAATCATACAATCACAATATCACAATCACAATCACACAATCACAATCACACAATCACAATCACACAATCACAATCACACAATCACAATCACACAATCACAATCCTACAATCACAATCCCACAATCACAATCACACAACCACAATCGCACAATCACGCAGTCACAATCCCACAATCACGATCACACAATCCCGATCACACAATCACAATCACACAATCACAATCACACAATCACACTGTCACAATCCCACAATCACGATCACACAATCACGATCACACAGTCACGATCACACGATCACGATCACACAAAAACAATGACACAATCACAATCACACAATCACGAGCACACAATCACGATCACACAATCACCATCACACAATCACGATCACACAATCACGATCACACAATCACGATCACACAATCACGATCACACAATCACGATCACACAATCACCATCACACAATCACCATCACACAATCACAATCACACAATCAAGGTCACACAATGACGATCACACAATCACCATCACACAATCACGACCACTCAATCACGACCACACAGTCACGATCACACAATCACAATCATACAATCACAATCACACAATCACATTAACACAATCAGACAAACACACAGTCACACAATCACGATCACACAATCACGATCACACAATCACGATCACACAATCACGATCACACAATCACAATCACACAATCACAATCACACAATCACAATCACACAATCAATATCACGCAATCACAATCACACAATCAAGGTCACACAATGACGATCACACAATCACCATCACACAATCTCGACCACACAATCACGATCACACAATCACGATCACACAATCACGTTCACACAATCACAAACACACAGTCGCGATCACTCGATCACGATCACACAATCACGATCACACAATCACGATCACTCAATCACGATCACACGATCACGATCACACGATCGCGATCACACGATCACGATCACACGATCACGATCACACAATCACAATCACACAATCAAGGTCACACAATGACGATCACACCATCACCATCACACAATCGCGACCACACAATCACGATCACACAATCACGATCACACAATCACGTTCACACAATCACAAACACACAGTCGCGATCACTCGATCACGATCACACAATCACGATCACACAGTCACTATCACACAATCACAATCACACAATCACAATATCACAATCGCAATCACACAATCACAATAACACAATCAGACAATCACACAATCACACAATCACACAATCACGATCACACAATCATGATCACACAATCACGATCACACAATCACGATCACACAATCACGATCACACAATCACGATCACACAATCACCATCACACAATCACAATCACACAATCAAGGTCACACAATGACGATCACACAATCACAATCACACAATCACAATCACACAATCAAAATCACGCAATCACAATCACACAATCAAGGTCACACAATGACGATCACACAATCACCATCACACAATCTCGACCACACAATCACGATCACACAATCACGATCACACAATCACGTTCACACAATCACAAACACACAGTCGCGATCACTCGATCACGATCACACAATCACGATCACACAATCACGATCACTCAATCACGATCACACAATCACAGTCACACAATCACAATCACACAATCACAACCACAGTCACGATCACACAGTCACGATCACACCATCACGATCACACGATCACGATCACACAATCACAATCACACAATCGTTATCACACAATCACGATCACACAATCACCATCCCACAATCACCATCACACAATCACCATCACACAATCACGATCACACAATCACGATCACACAATCACAATCACACAATCACAATCACACAATCACAATCGCACAGTCACAATCACACAATCACAATCATACAATCACAATCACACAATCACAATCTCACAATCACAATCACACTATCACAATCACACAATCAGAATCACACAATCACAATCACACAATCACAATCACACAATCACAATCACACAATCACAATCACAATCACAATCACAATCCCACAATCACGATCACACAATCACGATCTCACAATCACGATCACACAAACACGATCACACAATCACTATCACACAATCACTATCACACAATCACGATCACACAATCACGATCACACAATCACGCAGTCACACTATCACAATCACAATCACAATCACAATCACAATCACAATCACAATCACAATCACAATCACACAATCACACAATCACAATCCCACAATCACAATCACACAATCACAGTCACACAATCACAATCACACAATCACGCAATCACAATCCCACAATCACGATCACACAACCACGATCGCACAGTCACGATCACACGATCACGATCACACAATAACAATCACACAATCACAATCACACAATCACGATCGCACAATCACCATCACACAATCACCATCACACAATCACGATCGCACAATCACAATCACACGATCACGATCACACAATCACGATCACACAGTCACGATCACACAATCACAATCTCACAATCACGATCACACAATCACCATCTCACAATCACCATCACACAATCACGATCACACAATCACGATCACACTATCACGATCACACAATCACGATCACACAATCACGATCACACAATCACGATCACACAATCACGATCACACAGTCACTATCACACAATCACAATCACACAATCACAATATCACAATCGCAATCACACAATCACGATCACACAATCACGATCACACAATCACGATCACACAATCACGATCACACAATCACAATCACGCAATCACAATCACACAATCGCAATCACACAATCACAATCATACAATCACAATCACACAATCACAATCACACAATCACAATCCTACAATCACAATCCCACAATCACAATCACACAACCACAATCGCACAATCACGCAGTCACAATCCCACAATCACGATCACACAATCCCGATCACACAATCACAATCACACAATCACAATCACACAATCACACTGTCACAATCCCACAATCACGATCACACAATCACGAGCACACAATCACGATCACACAATCACCATCACACAATCACGATCACACAATCACGATCACACAATCACGTTCACACAATCACAAACACACAGTCGCGATCACACGATCACGATCACACGATCACGATCACACGATCACGATCACACAATCACAATCACACAATCAAGGTCACACAATGATGATCACACCATCACCATCACACAATCACGACCACACAATCACGATCACACAATCACAATCACACAATCACAATATCACAATCGCAATCACACAATCACAATATCACAATCAGACAATCACACAATCACACAATCACACAATCACGATCACACTATCACGATCACACAATCACGATCACACAATCACGATCACACTATCACGATCACACAATCACGATCACACAATCACGATCACACAATCACGATCACACAATCACCATCACACAATCACCATCACACAATCACAATCACACAATCAAGGTCACACAATGACGATCACACAATCACCATCACACAATCACGACCACTCAATCACGATCACACAATCACGATCACACAATCACGATCACACAATCACGTTCACACAATCACAAACACAGAGTCGCGATCACACGATCACGATCACACAACCACGATCACACAGTCACGATCACACAATCACGATCACACAGTCACGATCACACAATCAGAGTCACACAATCACAATCACACAACCACAATCACACAATCACACAGTCACAATCCCACAATTACGACCACACAGTCACGATCACACAATCACAATCATACAATCACAATCACACAATCACATTAACACAATCAGACAATCACACAGTCACACAATCACGATCACACAATCACGATCACACAATCACGATCACACAATCACGATCACACAATCACAATCACACAATCACAATCACACAATCAAAATCACACAATCAAAATCACACAATCACAATCACACAATCAAGGTCACACAATGACGATCACACAATCGCCATCACACAATCTCGACCACACAATCACGATCACACAATCACGATCACACAATCACGTTCACACAATCACAAACACACAGTCGCGATCACTCGATCACGATCACACAATCACGATCACACAATCACGATCACTCAATCACAATCACACAATCACAAACACACAGTCGCGATCACACGATCACGATCACACGATCACGATCACACAATCACAATCACACAATCAAAGTCACACAATGACGATCACACCATCACCATCACACAATCACGACCACACAATCACGATCACACAATCACGATCACACAATCACGATCACACAATCACGTTCACACAATCACAAACACACAGTCGCGATCACTCGATCACGATCACACAATCACGATCACACAATCACGATCACACAATCACGATCACATAATCACGATCGCACAATCACAACCACAGTCACGATCACACAATCACGATCACACTATCACGATCACACAATCACGATCACACAATCACTATCACACAATCAAGGTCACACAATGACGATCACACAATCACCATCACACAATCACGATCACACAATCACGATCACACCATCACGATCACACAATCACGATCACACAATGACGATCACACAATCACCATCACACAATCACAATCACACAATCAAGGTCACACAATGACGATCACACAATCACCATCACACAATCACGATCACACAATCACGATCACACAATCACAAACACACTGTCGCGATCACACGATCACGATCACACAATCACGATCACACAGTCGCGATCACACAATCACAATCACACAATCACGATCACACAATCACAATCACAATCACGATCACACAGTCACGATCACACCATCACGATCACACGATCACCATCACACAATCACGATCACACAATCACAATCACACAATGACGATCACACCATCACCATCACACAATCACAATCACACAATCGTTATCACACAATCACGATCACACAATCACCATCCCACAATCACCATCACACAATCACGATCACACAATCACGATCACACAATCACAATCACAGAATCACAATCACACAATCACGATCACACAGTCACAATCACACAATCACAATCATACAATCACAATCACACAATCACAATCTCACAATCACAATCACACTATCACAATCACACAATCACAATCACACAATCATAATCACACAATCACGATCACACAATCACGATCACACAATCACCATCACACAATCACCATCACACAATCACAATCACACAATCAAGGTCACACAATGACGATCACACAATCACCAGCATACAATCACGACCAGACAATCACGATCACACAATCACGTTCACACAATCACAAACACACAGTCGCGATCACACAATCACAATCCCACAATCGCGATCACACGATCACGATCACACAATCACGATCACACAATCACGATCACACAATCACGATCACACAATCACGATCACATAATCACGATCGCACAATCACAACCACAGTCACGATCACACAATCACGATCACACTATCACGATCACACAATCACGATCACACAATCACTATCACACAATCACAATCACGCAGTCACAAACACACAGTCGCGATCACACGATCACGATCACACAATCACGATCACACAGTCGCGATCACACAATCACAATCACACAATCACGATCACACAATCACCATCACACAATCACGATCACACAATCACGGTCACACAATCACGATCACACAATCACGATCACACAATCACAGTCACACAACCACAATCACACAATCACAACCACAGTCACGATCACACAGTCACGATCACACCATCACGATCACACGATCACGATCACACAATCACAATCACACAATCGTTATCACACAATCACGATCACACAATCACCATCCCACAATCACCATCACACAATCACCATCACACAATCACGATCACACAATCACGATCACACAATCACAATCACACAACCACGATCACACAGTCACGATCACACAATCACGATCACACAGTCACGATCACACAATCAGAGTCACACAATCACAATCACACAACCACAATCACACAATCACACAGTCACAATCCCACAATTACGACCACACAGTCACGATCACACAATCACGATCACACAATCACGATCACACAATCACGATCACACAATCACGATCACACAATCACGATCACACAATCACAATCACACAATCACAATCACACAATCACAATCACACAATCAAAATCACACAATCACAATCACACAATCAAGGTCACACAATGACGATCACACAATCGCCATCACACAATCTCGACCACACAATCACGATCACACAATCACGATCACACAATCACAAACACACAGTCGCGATCACACGATCACGATCACACAATCACGATCACACAGTCGCGATCACACAATCACGATCACACGATCACCATCACACAATCACGATCACACAATCACAATCACACAATGACGATCACACCATCACCATCACACAATCACGATCACACAATCACAAACACACAGTCGCGATCACACGATCACGATCACACAATCACGATCACACAGTCGCGATCACATAATCACAATCACACAATCACGATCACACAATCACAATCACAATCACGATCACACAGTCACGATCACACCATCACGATCACACGATCACCATCACACAATCACGATCACACAATCACAATCACACAATGACGATCACACCATCACCATCACACAATCACGACCACACAATCACGTTCACACAATCACAAACACACAGTCGCGATCACACGATCACGATCACACAATCACGATCACACAGTCACGATCACACAATCACAATCACACAATCACGATCACACAATCACCATCACACAATCACGATCACACAATCACGATCACACAATCACGATCACACAATCACGATCACACAATCACAGTCACACAATCACAATCACACAATCACAACCACAATCACGATCACACAGTCACGATCACACCATCACGATCACACGATCACGATCACACAATCACAATCACACAATCGTTATCACACAATCACGATCACACAATCACCATCCCACAATCACCATCACACAATCACCATCACACAATCACGATCACACAATCACGATCACACAATCACAATCACAGAATCACAATCACACAATCACGATCACACAGTCACAATCACACAATCACAATCATACAATCACAATCACTCAATCACAATCTCACAATCACAATCACACTATCACAATCACACAATCACAATCACACAATCATAATCACACAATCACAATCACACAATCACAATCACACAATCACAATCACAATCACAATCCCACAATCACGATCACACAATCACCATCCCACAATCACCATCACACAATCACCATCACACAATCACGATCACACAATCACGATCACACAATCACAATCACAGAATCACAATCACACAATCACGATCACACAATCACGATCACACAATCACAATCACACAATCAAGGTCACACAATGACGATCACACCATCACCATCACATAATCAGGACCACACAATCACGATCACACAATCACAAACACACAGTCGCGATCACTCGATCACGATCACACAATCACGATCACACAGTCACTATCACACAATCACAATCACACAATCACAATATCACAATCGCAATCACACAATCACCATCACACAATCACGATCACACAATCACGATCACACAATCACGATCACACAATCACAATCACGCAATCACAATCACACAATCGCAATCACACAATCACAATCATACAATCACAATCTCACAATCACACTCACACAATCACAATCACACAATCACAATCACACCATCACAATCACACAATCACAATCCTACAATCACAATCCCACAATCACAATCACACAACCACAATCGCACAATCACGCAGTCACAATCCCACAATCACGATCACACAATCCCGATCACACAATCACAATCACACAATCACAATCACACAATCACACTCTCACAATCCCACAATCACGATCACACAATCACGATCACACAGTCACGATCACACGATCACGATCACACAAAAACCATGACACAATCACAATCACACAATCACGAGCACACAATCACGATCACACAATCACCATCACACAATCACGATCACACAATCACGATCACACAATCACGTTCACACAATCACAAACACACAGTCGCGATCACACGATCACGATCACACGATCACGATCACACAATCACAATCACACAATCAAGGTCACACAATGATGATCACACCATCACCATCACACAATCACGACCACACAATCACGATCACACAATCACAATATCACAATCGCAATCACACAATCACAATATCACAATCAGACAATCACACAATCACACAATCACACAATCACGATCACACTATCACGATCACACAATCACGATCACACAATCACGATCACACTATCACGATCACACAATCACGATCACACAATCACGATCACACAATCACGATCACACAATCACCATCACACAATCACCATCACACAATCACAATCACACAATCAAGGTCACACAATGACGATCACACAATCACCATCACACAATCACGACCACTCAATCACGATCACACAATCACGATCACACAATCACGATCACACAATCACGTACACACAATCACAAACACAGAGTCGCGATCACACGATCACGATCACACAACCACGATCACACAGTCACGATCACACAATCACGATCACACAGTCACGATCACACAATCAGAGTCACACAATCACAATCACACAACCACAGTCACACAATCACACAGTCACAATCCCACAATTACGACCACACAGTCACGATCACACAATCACAATCATACAATCACACTCACACAATCACATTAACACAATCAGACAATCACACAGTCACACAATCACGATCACACAATCACGATCACACAATCACGATCACACAATCACGATCACACAATCACGATCACACAATCACAATCACACAATCACAATCACACAATCACAATCACACAATCAAAATCACACAATCACAATCACACAATCAAGGTCACACAATGACGATCACACAATCGCCATCACACAATCTCGACCACACAATCACGATCACACAATCACAATCACACAATCACGTTCACACAATCACAAACACACAGTCGCGATCACTCGATCACGATCACACAATCACGATCACACAATCACGATCACTCAATCACAATCACACAATCACAAACACACAGTCGCGATCACACGATCACGATCACACAATCACAATCACACAATCAAAGTCACACAATGACGATCACACCATCACCATCACACAATCACGACCACACAATCACGATCACACAATCACGATCACACAATCACAAACACACAGTCGCGATCACTCGATCACGATCACACAATCACGATCACACAGCCACTATCACACAATCACAATCACACAATCACAATATCACAATCGCAATCACACAATCACAATAACACAATCAGACAATCACACAATCACACAATCACACAATCACGAACACACAATCATGATCACACAATCACGATCACACAATCACGATCACACAATCACGATCACACAATGACGATCACACAATCACCATCACACAATCACAATCACACAATCAAGGTCACACAATGACGATCACACAATCACCATCACACAATCACGATCACACAATCACGATCACACAATCACGATCACACAATCACAAACACACTGTCGCGATCACACGATCACGATCACACAATCACGATCACACAGTCGCGATCACACAATCACAATCACACAATCACGATCACACAATCACAATCACAATCACGATCACACAGTCACGATCACACCATCACGATCACACGATCACCATCACACAATCACGATCACACAATCACAATCACACAATGACGATCACACCATCACCATCACACAATCACAATCACACAATCACAATCACACAATCACAATCACACAATCAAAATCACACAATCACAATCACACAATCAAGGTCACACAATGACGATCACACAATCGCCATCACACAATCTCGACCACACAATCACGATCACACAATCACAATCACACAATCACGATCACACAATCACCATCACGCAATCACGATCACACAATCACGATCACACAATCACGATCACACAATCACGATCACACAATCACAGTCACACAATCACAATCACACAATCACAACCACAATCACGATCACACAGTCACGATCACACCATCACGATCACACGATCACGATCACACAATCACAATCACACAATCGTTATCACACAATCACGATCACACAATCACCATCCCACAATCACCATCACACAATCACGATCACACAATCACGATCACACAATCACTATCACACAATCACCATCACACAATCACGATCACACAATCACGATCACACAATCACGATCACACAATCACGATCACACAATCACAATCACGCAATCACAATCACACAATCGCAATCACACAATCACAATCATACAATCACAATCTCACAATCACAATCACACAATCACAATCACACAATCACAATCACACAATCACAATCACACAATCACAATCCTACAATCACAATCCCACAATCACAATCACACAACCACAATCGCACAATCACGCAGTCACAATCCCACAATCACGATCACACAATCCCGATCACACAATCACAATCACACAATCACAATCACACAATCACACTGTCACAATCCCACAATCACGATCACACAATCACGAGCACACAATCACGATCACACAATCACCATCACACAATCACGATCACACAATCACGATCACACAATCACGTTCACACAATCACAAACACACAGTCGCGATCACACGATCACGATCACACGATCACGATCACACGATCACGATCACACAATCACAATCACACAATCAAGGTCACACAATGATGATCACACCATCACCATCACACAATCACGACCACACAATCACGATCACACAATCACAATCACACAATCACAATATCACAATCGCAATCACACAATCACAATATCACAATCAGACAATCACACAATCACACAATCACACAATCACGATCACACTATCACGATCACACAATCACGATCACACAATCACGATCACACTATCACGATCACACAATCACGATCACACAATCACGATCACACAATCACGATCACACAATCACCATCACACAATCACCATCACACAATCACAATCACACAATCAAGGTCACACAATGACGATCACACAATCACCATCACACAATCACGACCACTCAATCACGATCACACAATCACGATCACACAATCACGATCACACAATCACGTTCACACAATCACAAACACAGAGTCGCGATCACACGATTACGATCACACAACCACGATCACACAGTCACGATCACACAATCACGATCACACAGTCACGATCACACAATCAGAGTCACACAATCACAATCACACAACCACAATCACACAATCACACAGTCACAATCCCACAATTACGACCACACAGTCACGATCACACAATCACAATCATACAATCACAATCACACAATCACATTAACACAATCAGACAATCACACAGTCACACAATCACGATCACACAATCACGATCACACAATCACGATCACACAATCACGATCACACAATCACAATCACACAATCACAATCACACAATCAAAATCACACAATCACAATCACACAATCAAGGTCACACAATGACGATCACACAATCGCCATCACACAATCTCGACCACACAATCACGATCACACAATCACGATCACACAATCACGTTCACACAATCACAAACACACAGTCGCGATCACTCGATCACGATCACACAATCACGATCACACAATCACGATCACACAATCACGATCACTCAATCACAATCACACAATCACAAACACACAGTCGCGATCACACGATCACGATCACACGATCACGATCACACAATCACAATCACACAATCAAAGTCACACAATGACGATCACACCATCACCATCACACAATCACGACCACACAATCACGATCACACAATCACGATCACACAATCACGATCACACAATCACGTTCACACAATCACAAACACACAGTCGCGATCACTCGATCACGATCACACAATCACGATCACACAGCCACTATCACACAATCACAATCACACAATCACAATATCACAATCGCAATCACACAATCACAATAACACAATCAGACAATCACACAATCACACAATCACACAATCACGATCACACAATCATGATCACACAATCACGATCACACAATCACGATCACACAATCACGATCACACAATGACGATCACACAATCACCATCACACAATCACAATCACACAATCAAGGTCACACAATGACGATCACACAATCACCATCACACAATCACGATCACACAATCACGATCACACAATCACAAACACACTGTCGCGATCACACGATCACGATCACACAATCACGATCACACAGTCGCGATCACACAATCACAATCACACAATCACGATCACACAATCACAATCACAATCACGATCACACAGTCACGATCACACCATCACGATCACACGATCACCATCACACAATCACGATCACACAATCACAATCACACAATGACGATCACACCATCACCATCACACAATCACAATCACACAATCGTTATCACACAATCACGATCACACAATCACCATCCCACAATCACCATCACACAATCACGATCACACAATCACGATCACACAATCACAATCACAGAATCACAATCACACAATCACGATCACACAGTCACAATCACACAATCACAATCATACAATCACAATCACACAATCACAATCTCACAATCACAATCACACTATCACAATCACACAATCACAATCACACAATCATAATCACACAATCACGATCACACAATCACGATCACACAATCACCATCACACAATCACCATCACACAATCACAATCACACAATCAAGGTCACACAATGACGATCACACAATCACCAGCATACAATCACGACCAGACAATCACGATCACACAATCACGTTCACACAATCACAAACACACAGTCGCGATCACACAATCACAATCCCACAATCGCGATCACACGATCACGATCACACAATCACGATCACACAATCACGATCACACAATCACGATCACATAATCACGATCGCACAATCACAACCACAGTCACGATCACACAATCACGATCACACTATCACGATCACACAATCACGATCACACAATCACTATCACACAATCACAATCACACAACCACAATCACACAATAACAATCACACAGTCACACAATCCCAATCACAATCAGACAATCACAAACACACAATCACGATCACACAATCACGATCACACAATTACGATCACACAATCACAATCACGCAGTCACAAACACACAGTCGCGATCACACGATCACGATCACACAATCACGATCACACAGTCGCGATCACACAATCACAATCACACAATCACGATCACACAATCACCATCACACAATCACGATCACACAATCACGGTCACACAATCACGATCACACAATCACGATCACACAATCACAGTCACACAACCACAATCACACAATCACAACCACAGTCACGATCACACAGTCACGATCACACCATCACGATCACACGATCACGATCACACAATCACAATCACACAATCGTTATCACACAATCACGATCACACAATCACCATCCCACAATCACCATCACACAATCACGATCACACAATCACGATCACACAATCACAATCACACAACCACGATCACACAGTCACGATCACACCATCACGATCACACGATCACCATCACACAATCACGATCACACAATCACAATCACACAATGACGATCACACCATCACCATCACACAATCACGACCACACAATCACGTTCACACAATCACAAACACACAGTCGCGATCACACGATCACGATCACACAATCACGATCACACAGTCACGATCACACAATCACAATCACACAATCACGATCACACAATCACCATCACACAATCACGATCACACAATCACGATCACACAATCACGATCACACAATCACGATCACACAATCACAGTCACACAATCACAATCACACAATCACAACCACAATCACGATCACACAGTCACGATCACACCATCACGATCACACGATCACGATCACACAATCACAATCACACAATCGTTATCACACAATCACGATCACACAATCACCATCCCACAATCACCATCACACAATCACCATCACACAATCACGATCACACAATCACGATCACACAATCACAATCACAGAATCACAATCACACAATCACGATCACACAGTCACAATCACACAATCACAATCATACAATCACAATCACTCAATCACAATCTCACAATCACAATCACACTATCACAATCACACAATCACAATCACACAATCATAATCACACAATCACAATCACACAATCACAATCACACAATCACAATCACAATCACAATCCCACAATCACGATCACACAATCACCATCCCACAATCACCATCACACAATCACCATCACACAATCACGATCACACAATCACGATCACACAATCACAATCACAGAATCACAATCACACAATCACGATCACACAATCACGATCACACAATCACAATCACACAATCAAGGTCACACAATGACGATCACACCATCACCATCACATAATCAGGACCACACAATCACGATCACACAATCACAAACACACAGTCGCGATCACTCGATCACGATCACACAATCACGATCACACAGTCACTATCACACAATCACAATCACACAATCACAATATCACAATCGCAATCACACAATCACCATCACACAATCACGATCACACAATCACGATCACACAATCACGATCACACAATCACAATCACGCAATCACAATCACACAATCGCAATCACACAATCACAATCATACAATCACAATCTCACAATCACAATCACACAATCACAATCACACAATCACAATCACACCATCACAATCACACAATCACAATCCTACAATCACAATCCCACAATCACAATCACACAACCACAATCGCACAATCACGCAGTCACAATCCCACAATCACGATCACACAATCCCGATCACACAATCACAATCACACAATCACAATCACACAATCACACTCTCACAATCCCACAATCACGATCACACAATCACGATCACACAGTCACGATCACACGATCACGATCACACAAAAACAATGACACAATCACAATCACACAATCACGAGCACACAATCACGATCACACAATCACCATCACACAATCACGATCACACAATCACGATCACACAATCACGTTCACACAATCACAAACACACTGTCGCGATCACACGATCACGATCACACGATCACGATCACACAATCACAATCACACAATCAAGGTCACACAATGATGATCACACCATCACCATCACACAATCACGACCACACAATCACGATCACACAATCACAATCACACAATCACAATATCACAATCGCAATCACACAATCACAATATCACAATCAGACAATCACACAATCACACAATCACACAATCACGATCACACTATCACGATCACACAATCACGATCACACAATCACGATCACACTATCACGATCACACAATCACGATCACACAATCACGATCACACAATCACGATCACACAATCACCATCACACAATCACCATCACACAGTGACAATCACACAATCAAGGTCACACAATGACGATCACACAATCACCATCACACAATCACGACCACTCAATCACGATCACACAATCACGATCACACAATCACGATCACACAATCACGTACACACAATCACAAACACAGAGTCGCGATCACACGATCACGATCACACAACCACGATCACACAGTCACGATCACACAATCACGATCACACAGTCACGATCACACAATCAGAGTCACACAATCACAATCACACAACCACAGTCACACAATCACACAGTCACAATCCCACAATTACGACCACACAGTCACGATCACACAATCACAATCATACAATCACAATCACACAATCACATTAACACAATCAGACAATCACACAGTCACACAATCACGATCACACAATCACGATCACACAATCACGATCACACAATCACGATCACACAATCACGATCACACAATCACAATCACACAATCACAATCACACAATCACAATCACACAATCAAAATCACACAATCACAATCACACAATCAAGGTCACACAATGACGATCACACAATCGCCATCACACAATCTCGACCACACAATCACGATCACACAATCACAATCACACAATCACAATCACACAATCACACTCTCACAATCCCACAATCACGATCACACAATCACGATCACACAGTCACGATCACACGATCACGATCACACAAAAACAATGACACAATCACAATCACACAATCACGAGCACACAATCACGATCACACAATCACCATCACACAATCACGATCACACAATCACGATCACACAATCACGTTCACACAATCACAAACACACAGTCGCGATCACACGATCACGATCACACGATCACGATCACACAATCACAATCACACAATCAAGGTCACACAATGATGATCACACCATCACCATCACACAATCACGACCACACAATCACGATCACACAATCACAATCACACAATCACAATATCACAATCGCAATCACACAATCACAATATCACAATCAGACAATCACACAATCACACAATCACACAATCACGATCACACTATCACGATCACACAATCACGATCACACAATCACGATCACACTATCACGATCACACAATCACGATCACACAATCACGATCACACAATCACCATCACACAATCACCATCACACAATCACAATCACACAATCAAGGTCACACAATGACGATCACACAATCACCATCACACAATCACGACCACTCAATCACGATCACACAATCACGATCACACAATCACGATCACACAATCACGTACACACAATCACAAACACAGAGTCGCGATCACACGATCACGATCACACAACCACGATCACACAGTCACGATCACACAATCACGATCACACAGTCACGATCACACAATCAGAGTCACACAATCACAATCACACAACCACGATCACACAGTCACGATCACACGATCACGATCACACAAAAACAATGACACAATCACAATCACACAATCACGAGCACACAATCACGATCACACAATCACCATCACACAATCACGATCACACAATCACGATCACACAATCACGTTCACACAATCACAAACACACAGTCGCGATCACACGATCACGATCACACGATCACGATCACACAATCACAATCACACAATCAAGGTCACACAATGATGATCACACCATCACCATCACACAATCACGACCACACAATCACGATCACACAATCACAATCACACAATCACAATATCACAATCGCAATCACACAATCACAATATCACAATCAGACAATCACACAATCACACAATCACACAATCACGATCACACTATCACGATCACACAATCACGATCACACAATCACGATCACACTATCACGATCACACAATCACGATCACACAATCACGATCACACAATCACGATCACACAATCACCATCACACAATCACCATCACACAATCACAATCACACAATCACGTACACACAATCACAAACACAGAGTCGCGATCACACGATCACGATCACACAACCACGATCACACAGTCACGATCACACAATCACGATCACACAGTCACGATCACACAATCAGAGTCACACAATCACAATCACACAACCACAGTCACACAATCACACAGTCACAATCCCACAATTACGACCACACAGTCACGATCACACAATCACAATCATACAATCACAATCACACAATCACATTAACACAATCAGACAATCACACAGTCACACAATCACGATCACACAATCACGATCACACAATCACGATCACACAATCACGATCACACAATCACGATCACACAATCACAATCACACAATCACAATCACACAATCACAATCACACAATCAAAATCACACAATCACAATCACACAATCAAGGTCACACAATGACGATCACACAATCGCCATCACACAATCTCGACCACACAATCACGATCACACAATCACAATCACACAATCACAATCACACAATCACACTCTCACAATCCCACAATCACGATCACACAATCACGATCACACAGTCACGATCACACGATCACGATCACACAAAAACAATGACACAATCACAATCACACAATCACGAGCACACAATCACGATCACACAATCACCATCACACAATCACGATCACACAATCACGATCACACAATCACGTTCACACAATCACAAACACACAGTCGCGATCACACGATCACGATCACACGATCACGATCACACAATCACAATCACACAATCAAGGTCACACAATGATGATCACACCATCACCATCACACAATCACGACCACACAATCACGATCACACAATCACAATCACACAATCACAATATCACAATCGCAATCACACAATCACAATATCACAATCAGACAATCACACAATCACACAATCACACAATCACGATCACACTATCACGATCACACAATCACGATCACACAATCACGATCACACTATCACGATCACACAATCACGATCACACAATCACGATCACACAATCACGATCACACAATCACCATCACACAATCACCATCACACAATCACAATCACACAATCAAGGTCACACAATGACGATCACACAATCACCATCACACAATCACGACCACTCAATCACGATCACACAATCACGATCACACAATCACGATCACACAATCACGTACACACAATCACAAACACAGAGTCGCGATCACACGATCACGATCACACAACCACGATCACACAGTCACGATCACACAATCACGATCACACAGTCACGATCACACAATCAGAGTCACACAATCACAATCACACAACCACGATCACACAGTCACGATCACACCATCACGATCACACGATCACCATCACACAATCACGATCACACAATCACAATCACACAATGACGATCACACCATCACCATCACACAATCACGACCACACAATCACGTTCACACAATCACAAACACACAGTCGCGATCACACGATCACGATCACACAATCACGATCACACAGTCACGATCACACAATCACAATCACACAATCACGATCACACAATCACCATCACACAATCACGATCACACAATCACGATCACACAATCACGATCACACAATCACGATCACACAATCACAGTCACACAATCACAATCACACAATCACAACCACAATCACGATCACACAGTCACGATCACACCATCACGATCACACGATCACGATCACACAATCACAATCACACAATCGTTATCACACAATCACGATCACACAATCACCATCCCACAATCACCATCACACAATCACCATCACACAATCACGATCACACAATCACGATCACACAATCACAATCACAGAATCACAATCACACAATCACGATCACACAGTCACAATCACACAATCACAATCATACAATCACAATCACTCAATCACAATCTCACAATCACAATCACACTATCACAATCACACAATCACAATCACACAATCATAATCACACAATCACAATCACACAATCACAATCACACAATCACAATCACAATCACAATCCCACAATCACGATCACACAATCACCATCCCACAATCACCATCACACAATCACCATCACACAATCACGATCACACAATCACGATCACACAATCACAATCACAGAATCACAATCACACAATCACGATCACACAATCACGATCACACAATCACAATCACACAATCAAGGTCACACAATGACGATCACACCATCACCATCACATAATCAGGACCACACAATCACGATCACACAATCACAAACACACAGTCGCGATCACACGATCACGATCACACAATCACGATCACACAGTCACTATCACACAATCACAATCACACAATCACAATATCACAATCGCAATCACACAATCACCATCACACAATCACGATCACACAATCACGATCACACAATCACGATCACACAATCACAATCACGCAATCACAATCACACAATCGCAATCACACAATCACAATCATACAATCACAATCTCACAATCACAATCACACAATCACAATCACACAATCACAATCACACCATCACAATCACACAATCACAATCCTACAATCACAATCCCACAATCACAATCACACAACCACAATCGCACAATCACGCAGTCACAATCCCACAATCACGATCACACAATCCCGATCACACAATCACAATCACACAATCACAATCACACAATCACACTCTCACAATCCCACAATCACGATCACACAATCACGATCACACAGTCACGATCACACAAAAACAATGACACAATCACAATCACACAATCACGAGCACACAATCACGATCACACAATCACCATCACACAATCACGATCACACAATCACGATCACACAATCACGTTCACACAATCACAAACACACAGTCGCGATCACACGATCACGATCACACGATCACGATCACACAATCACAATCACACAATCAAGGTCACACAATGATGATCACACCATCACCATCACACAATCACGACCACACAATCACGATCACACAATCACAATCACACAATCACAATATCACAATCGCAATCACACAATCACAATATCACAATCAGACAATCACACAATCACACAATCACACAATCACGATCACACTATCACGATCACACAATCACGATCACACAATCACGATCACACTATCACGATCACACAATCACGATCACACAATCACGATCACACAATCACGATCACACAATCACCATCACACAATCACCATCACACAATCACAATCACACAATCAAGGTCACACAATGACGATCACACAATCACCATCACACAATCACGACCACTCAATCACGATCACACAATCACGATCACACAATCACGATCACACAATCACGTACACACAATCACAAACACAGAGTCGCGATCACACGATCACGATCACACAACCACGATCACACAGTCACGATCACACAATCACGATCACACAGTCACGATCACACAATCAGAGTCACACAATCACAATCACACAACCACAGTCACACAATCACACAGTCACAATCCCACAATTACGACCACACAGTCACGATCACACAATCACAATCATACAATCACAATCACACAATCACATTAACACAATCAGACAATCACACAGTCACACAATCACGATCACACAATCACGATCACACAATCACGATCACACAATCACGATCACACAATCACGATCACACAATCACAATCACACAATCACAATCACACAATCACAATCACACAATCAAAATCACACAATCACAATCACACAATCAAGGTCACACAATGACGATCACACAATCGCCATCACACAATCTCGACCACACAATCACGATCACACAATCACAATCACACAATCACGTTCACACAATCACAAACACACAGTCGCGATCACTCGATCACGATCACACAATCACGATCACACAATCACGATCACTCAATCACAATCACACAATCACAAACACACAGTCGCGATCACACGATCACGATCACACGATCACGATCACACAATCACAATCACACAATCAAAGTCACACAATCACGATCACACAATCACGATCACACAATCACAATCACAGAATCACAATCACACAATCACGATCACACAGTCACAATCACACAATCACAATCATACAATCACAATCACTCAATCACAATCTCACAATCACAATCACACTATCACAATCACACAATCACAATCACACAATCATAATCACACAATCACAATCACACAATCACAATCACACAATCACAATCACAATCACAATCCCACAATCACGATCACACAATCACCATCCCACAATCACCATCACACAATCACCATCACACAATCACGATCACACAATCACGATCACACAATCACAATCACAGAATCACAATCACACAATCACGATCACACAATCACGATCACACAATCACAATCACACAATCAAGGTCACACAATGACGATCACACCATCACCATCACATAATCAGGACCACACAATCACGATCACACAATCACAAACACACAGTCGCGATCACACGATCACGATCACACAATCACGATCACACAGTCACTATCACACAATCACAATCACACAATCACAATATCACAATCGCAATCACACAATCACCATCACACAATCACGATCACACAATCACGATCACACAATCACGATCACACAATCACAATCACGCAATCACAATCACACAATCGCAATCACACAATCACAATCATACAATCACAATCTCACAATCACAATCACACAATCACAATCACACAATCACAATCACACCATCACAATCACACAATCACAATCCTACAATCACAATCCCACAATCACAATCACACAACCACAATCGCACAATCACGCAGTCACAATCCCACAATCACGATCACACAATCCCGATCACACAATCACAATCACACAATCACAATCACACAATCACACTCTCACAATCCCACAATCACGATCACACAATCACGATCACACAGTCACGATCACACAAAAACAATGACACAATCACAATCACACAATCACGAGCACACAATCACGATCACACAATCACCATCACACAATCACGATCACACAATCACGATCACACAATCACGTTCACACAATCACAAACACACAGTCGCGATCACACGATCACGATCACACGATCACGATCACACAATCACAATCACACAATCAAGGTCACACAATGATGATCACACCATCACCATCACACAATCACGACCACACAATCACGATCACACAATCACAATCACACAATCACAATATCACAATCGCAATCACACAATCACAATATCACAATCAGACAATCACACAATCACACAATCACACAATCACGATCACACTATCACGATCACACAATCACGATCACACAATCACGATCACACTATCACGATCACACAATCACGATCACACAATCACGATCACACAATCACGATCACACAATCACCATCACACAATCACCATCACACAATCACAATCACACAATCAAGGTCACACAATGACGATCACACAATCACCATCACACAATCACGACCACTCAATCACGATCACACAATCACGATCACACAATCACGATCACACAATCACGTACACACAATCACAAACACAGAGTCGCGATCACACGATCACGATCACACAACCACGATCACACAGTCACGATCACACAATCACGATCACACAGTCACGATCACACAATCAGAGTCACACAATCACAATCACACAACCACAGTCACACAATCACACAGTCACAATCCCACAATTACGACCACACAGTCACGATCACACAATCACAATCATACAATCACAATCACACAATCACATTAACACAATCAGACAATCACACAGTCACACAATCACGATCACACAATCACGATCACACAATCACGATCACACAATCACGATCACACAATCACGATCACACAATCACAATCACACAATCACAATCACACAATCACAATCACACAATCAAAATCACACAATCACAATCACACAATCAAGGTCACACAATGACGATCACACAATCGCCATCACACAATCTCGACCACACAATCACGATCACACAATCACAATCACACAATCACGTTCACACAATCACAAACACACAGTCGCGATCACTCGATCACGATCACACAATCACGATCACACAATCACGATCACTCAATCACAATCACACAATCACAAACACACAGTCGCGATCACACGATCACGATCACACGATCACGATCACACAATCACAATCACACAATCAAAGTCACACAATGACGATCACACCATCACCATCACACAATCACGACCACACAATCACGATCACACAATCACGATCACACAATCACAAACACACAGTCGCGATCACTCGATCACGATCACACAATCACGATCACACAGCCACTATCACACAATCACAATCACACAATCACAATATCACAATCGCAATCACACAATCACAATAACACAATCAGACAATCACACAATCACACAATCACACAATCACGATCACACAATCATGATCACACAATCACGATCACACAATCACGATCACACAATCACGATCACACAATGACGATCACACAATCACCATCACACAATCACAATCACACAATCAAGGTCACACAATGACGATCACACAATCACCATCACACAATCACGATCACACAATCACGATCACACAATCACGATCACACAATCACAAACACACTGTCGCGATCACACGATCACGATCACACAATCACGATCACACAGTCG
This sequence comes from Megachile rotundata, assembly GCF_050947335.1. Taxonomy (NCBI): domain Eukaryota; kingdom Metazoa; phylum Arthropoda; class Insecta; order Hymenoptera; family Megachilidae; genus Megachile; species Megachile rotundata. The sequence goes on from NC_134993.1 coordinate 4,417,349, forward strand.
CGATCACACAATCACAATCACACAATCACGATCACACAATCACAATCACAATCACGATCACACAGTCACGATCACACCATCACGATCACACGATCACCATCACACAATCACGATCACACAATCACAATCACACAAAGCGATCACACCATCACCATCACACAATCACAATCACACAATCACAATCACACAATCACAATCACACAATCAAAATCACACAATCACAATCACACAATCAAGGTCACACAATGACGATCACACAATCGCCATCACACAATCTCGACCACACAATCACGATCACACAATCACAATCACACAATCACGATCACACAATCACCATCACGCAATCACGATCACACAATCACGATCACACAATCACGATCACACAATCACGATCACACAATCACAGTCACACAATCACAATCACACAATCACAACCACAATCACGATCACACAGTCACGATCACACCATCACGATCACACGATCACGATCACACAATCACAATCACACAATCGTTATCACACAATCACGATCACACAATCACCATCCCACAATCACCATCACACAATCACGATCACACAATCACGATCACACAATCACAATCACAGAATCACAATCACACAATCACGATCGCACAGTCACAATCACACAATCACAATCATACAATCACAATCACACAATCACAATCTCACAATCACAATCACACTATCACAATCACACAATCACAATCACACAATCATAATCACACAATCACAATCACACAATCACAATCACACAATCACAATCACAATCACAATCCCACAATCACGATCACACAATCACGATCACACAATCACCATCACACAATCACCATCACACAATCACAATCACACAATCAAGGTCACACAATGACGATCACACAATCACCAGCATACAATCACGACCAGACAATCACGATCCCACAATCACGTTCACACAATCACAAACACACAGTCGCGATCACACAATCACAATCCCACAATCGCGATCACACGATCACGATCACACAATCACGATCACACAATCACGATCACACAATCACGATCACACAATCACGATCACACAATCACTATCACACAATCACTATCACACAATCACGATCACACAATCACGATCACACAATCACGGCAGTCACACTATCACAATCACAATCACAACCACAATCACAATCACAATCACAATCACACAATCACACAATCACAATCCCACAATCACAATCACGCAATCACAGTCACACAATCACAATCACACAATCACGCAATCACAATCCCTCAATCACGATCACACAACCACGATCGCACAGTCACGATCACACGATCACGATCACACAATAACAATCACACAATCACAAACCCACAATCGCGATCACACGATCACGATCACACAATCACCATCACACAATCACCATCACACAACCACGATCACATAATCACGATCGCACAATCACAATCACACGATCACGATCACACAATCACGATCACACAGTCACGATCACACAATCACAATCTCTCAATCACGATCACACAATCACCATCACACAATCACCATCACACAATCACGATCACACAATCACGATCACACAATCACGATCACACAATCACAATCACACAATCAAGGTCACACAATGACGATCACACCATCACCATCACATAATCAGGACCACACAATCACGATCACACAATCACAAACACACAGTCGCGATCACTCGATCACGATCACACAATCACGATCACACAGTCACTATCACACAATCACAATCACACAATCACAATATCACAATCGCAATCACACAATCACCATCACACAATCACGATCACACAATCACGATCACACAATCACGATCACACAATCACAATCACGCAATCACAATCACACAATCGCAATCACACAATCACAATCATACAATCACAATCTCACAATCACAATCACACAATCACAATCACACAATCACAATCACACCATCACAATCACACAATCACAATCCTACAATCACAATCCCACAATCACAATCACACAACCACAATCGCACAATCACGCAGTCACAATCCCACAATCACGATCACACAATCCCGATCACACAATCACAATCACACAATCACAATCACACAATCACACTGTCACAATCCCACAATCACGATCACACAATCACGATCACACAGTCACGATCACACGATCACGATCACACAAAAACAATGACACAATCACAATCACACAATCACGAGCACACAATCACGATCACACAATCACCATCACACAATCACGATCACACAATCACGATCACACAATCACGTTCACACAATCACAAACACACAGTCGCGATCACACGATCACGATCACACGATCACGATCACACAATCACAATCACACAATCAAGGTCACACAATGATGATCACACCATCACCATCACACAATCACGACCACACAATCACGATCACACAATCACAATCACACAATCACAATATCACAATCGCAATCACACAATCACAATATCACAATCAGACAATCACACAATCACACAATCACACAATCACGATCACACTATCACGATCACACAATCACGATCACACAATCACGATCACACTATCACGATCACACAATCACGATCACACAATCACGATCACACAATCACGATCACACAATCACCATCACACAATCACCATCACACAATCACAATCACACAATCAAGGTCACACAATGACGATCACACAATCACCATCACACAATCACGACCACTCAATCACGATCACACAATCACGATCACACAATCACGATCACACAATCACGTACACACAATCACAAACACAGAGTCGCGATCACATGATCACGATCACACAACCACGATCACACAGTCACGATCACACAATCACGATCACACAGTCACGATCACACAATCAGAGTCACACAATCACAATCACACAACCACAGTCACACAATCACACAGTCACAATCCCACAATTACGACCACACAGTCACGATCACACAATCACAATCATACAATCACAATCGCACAATCACATTAACACAATCAGACAATCACACAGTCACACAATCACGATCACACAATCACGATCACACAATCACGATCACACAATCACGATCACACAATCACGATCACACAATCACGATCACACAATCACAATCACACAATCACAATCACACAATCAAAATCACACAATCACAATCACACAATCAAGGTCACACAATGACGATCACACAATCGCCATCACACAATCTCGACCACACAATCACGATCACACAATCACGATCACACAATCACGTTCACACAATCACAAACACACAGTCGCGATCACTCGATCACGATCACACAATCACGATCACACAATCACGATCACTCAATCACAATCACACAATCACAAACACACAGTCGCGATCACACGATCACGATCACACGATCACGATCACACAATCACAATCACACAATCAAAGTCACACAATGACGATCACACCATCACCATCACACAATCACGACCACACAATCACGATCACACAATCACGATCACACAATCACAAACACACAGTCGCGATCACTCGATCACGATCACACAATCACGATCACACAGCCACTATCACACAATCACAATCACACAATCACAATATCACAATCGCAATCACACAATCACAATAACACAATCAGACAATCACACAATCACACAATCACACAATCACGATCACACAATCATGATCACACAATCACGATCACACAATCACGATCACACAATCACGATCACACAATGACGATCACACAATCACCATCACACAATCACAATCACACAATCAAGGTCACACAATGACGATCACACAATCACCATCACACAATCACGCTCACACAATCACGATCACACAATCACGATCACACAATCACGATCACACAATCACAAACACACTGTCGCGATCACACGATCACGATCACACAATCACGATCACACAGTCGCGATCACACAATCACAATCCCACAATCACGATCACACAATCACGATCACACAATCACCATCACACAATCACAATCACACAATCACGATCACACAATCACAAACACACAGTCGCGATCACACGATCACGATCACACAATCACGATCACACAGTCGCGATCACACAATCACAATCACACAATCACGATCACACAATCACCATCACACAATCACAATCACACAATCACAATCACAATCACAATCCCGCAATCACGATCACACAATCACGATCACACAATCACCATCACACAATCACCATCACACAATCACAATCACACAATCACGATCGCACAATCACAATCACACGATCACGATCACACAATCACGATCACACAGTCACGATCACACAATCACAATCTCACAATCACGATCACACAATCACCATCACACAATCACCATCACACAATCACGATCACACAATCACGATCACACTATCACGATCACACAATCACGATCACACAATCACGATCACACAATCACGATCACACAATCACTATCACACAATCACAATCACACAATCACAATCACACAATCACAATCACACAATCAAAATCACGCAATCACAATCACACAATCAAGGTCACACAATGACGATCACACAATCACCATCACACAATCTCGACCACACAATCACGATCACACAATCACGATCACACAATCACGATCACACAATCACGCTCACACAATCACAAACACACAGTCGCGATCACTCGATCACGATCACACAATCACGATCACACAATCACGATCACTCAATCACAATCACACAATCACAAACACACAGTCGCGATCACACGATCACGATCACACGATCACGATCACACAATCACAATCACACAATCAGGATCACACAATCACGATCACACAATCACGATCACACAAACACGATCACACGATCACAATCACACAATCACAAACACACAGTCGCGATCACACGATCACGATCACACGATCACGATCACACGATCGCGATCACACGATCACGATCACACAATCAAGGTCACACAATGACGATCACACAATCACCATCACACAATCACGATCAGACAATCACAATCACACAATCACGATCACAAAATCACGATCACACAATCACAATCACACAATCACAAACACACAGTCGCGATCACACGATCACGATCACAAGATCACAATCACACAATCACAATCACACAATCAAAATCACGCAATCACAATCACACAATCAAGGTCACACAATGACGATCACACAATCACCATCACACAATCTCGACCACACAATCACGATCACACAATCACAATCACACAATCAAGGTCACACAATGACGATCACACCATCACCATCACACAATCACGACTACACAATCACGATCACACAATCACGATCACACAATCACGTTCACACAATCACAAACACACAGTCGCGATCACTCGATCACGATCACACAATCACGATCACACAGTCACTATCACACAATCACAATCACACAATCTCAATATCACAATCGCAATCACACAATCACAATAACACAATCAGACAATCACACAATCACACAATCACACAATCACGATCGCACAATCATGATCACACAATCACGATCACACAATCGCGATCACACAATCAGGATCACACAATCACGATCACACAATCACCATCACACAATCACAATCACACAATCACGATCACACAATCACAAACACACAGTCGCGATCACACGATCACGATCACACAATCACGATCACACAGTCGCGATCACACAATCACAATCACACAATCACGATCACACAATCACCATCACACAATCACAATCACACAATCACAATCACAATCACAATCCCACAATCACGATCACACAATCACGATCACACAATCACCATCACACAATCACCATCACACAATCACAATCACACAATCAAGGTCACACAATGACGATCACACAATCACCAGCATACAATCACGACCAGACAATCACGATCACACAATCACGTTCACACAATCACAAACACACAGTCGCGATCACACAATCACAATCCCACAATCACGATCACACAATCACGATCACACAATCACGATCCCACCATCACGATCACACAATCACGATCACACAATCACCATCACACAATCACCATCACACAATCACAATCACACAATCAAGGTCACACAATGACGATCACACAATCACCATCATACAATCACGACCAGACAATCACGATCACACAATCACGTTCACACAATCACAAACACACAGTCGCGATCACACAATCACAATCCCACAATCACGATCACACGATCACGATCACACAATCACGATCACACAATCACGATCTCACAATCACGATCACACAATCACGATCACACAATCACTATCACACAATCACTATCACACAATCACGATCACACAATCACGATCACACAATCACGCAGTCACACTATCACAACCACAATCACAATCACAATCACAATCACAATCACAATCACACAATCACACAATCACAATCCCACAATCACAATCACACAATCACAGTCACACAATCACAATCACACAATCACGCAATCACAATCCCACAATCACGATCACACAACCACGATCGCACAGTCACGATCACACGATCACGATCACACAATAACAATCACACAATCACAATCACACAATCACGATCACACAATCACCATCACACAATCACCATCACACAATCACGATCACACAATCACGATCGCACAATCACAATCACACGATCACGATCACACAATCACGATCACACAGTCACGATCACACAATCACAATCTCACAATCACGATCACACAATCACCATCACACAATCACCATCACACAATCACGATCACACAATCACGATCACACTATCACGATCACACAATCACGGTCACACAATCACGATCACACAATCACGATCACACAATCACTATCACACAATCACAATCACACAATCACAATCACACAATCACAATCACACAGTCACACAATCACAATCACAATCAGACAATCACAAACACACAATCACGATCACACAATCACGATCACACAATTACGATCACACAATCACAATCACGCAGTCACACTATCACAATCACAATCACAATCACAATCACAATCACAATCACAATCACAATCACAATCACAATCACACAATCACACAATTACAATCCCACAATCACAATCACACAATCACAGTCACACAATCACAATCACACAATCACACAGTCACAATCCCACAATCACGATCACACAATCACGATCGCACAGTCACGATCACACGATCACGATCACACAATCACAATCACACAATCACAATCACACAATCACGATCACACAGTCACCATCACACAATTACCATCACACAATCACGATCACACAATCAAGGTCACACAATGACGATCACACAATCACCATCACACAATCACGATCACACTATCACAATCACACAATCACGATCACACAATCACTATCACACAATCACAATCACACAATCAAGGTCACAAAATGACGATCACACCATCACCATCACACAATCAGGACCACACAATCACGATCACACAATCACAAACACACAGTCGCGATCACTCGATCACGATCACACAATCACGATCACACAGTCACTATCACACAATCACAATCACACAATCACAATATCACAATCGCAATCACACAATCACCATCACACAATCACGATCACACAATCACGATCACACAATCACGATCACACAATCACAATCACGCAATCACAATCACACAATCGCAATCACACAATCACAATCATACAATCACAATCTCACAATCACAATCACACAATCACAATCACACAATCACAATCACACAATCACAATCACACAATCACAATCCTACAATCACAATCCCACAATCACAATCACACAACCACAATCGCACAATCACGCAGTCACAATCCCACAATCACGATCACACAATCCCGATCACACAATCACAATCACACAATCACAATCACACAATCACACTGTCACAATCCCACAATCACGATCACACAATCACGATCACACAGTCACGATCACACGATCACGATCACACAAAAACAATGACACAATCACAATCACACAATCACGAGCACACAATCACGATCACACAATCACCATCACACAATCACGATCACACAATCAAGGTCACACAATGACGATCACACAATCACCATCACACAATCACGATCACACTATCACAATCACACAATCACGATCACACAATCACTATCACACAATCACAATCACACAATCAAGGTCACAAAATGACGATCACACCATCACCATCACACAATCAGGACCACACAATCACGATCACACAATCACAAACACACAGTCGCGATCACTCGATCACGATCACACAATCACGATCACACAGTCACTATCACACAATCACAATCACACAATCACAATATCACAATCACAATCCCACAATCACAATCACACAGTCACAATCACACAATCACAATCATACAATCACAATCACACAATCACAATCTCACAATCGCAATCACACTATCACAATCACACAATCACAATCACACAATCACAATCACACAATCACAATCACACAATCACAATCACACAATCACAATCACAATCACAATCCCACAATCACGATCACACAATCACGATCACACAATCACCATCACACAATCACAATCACACAATCAAGGTCACACAATGACGATCACACAATCACCAGCATACAATCACGACCAGACAATCACGATCACACAATCACGTTCACACAATCACAAACACACAGTCGCGATCACACAATCACAATCCCACAATCACGATCACACAATCACGATCACACAATCACGATCCCACAATCACGATCACACAATCACGATCACACAATCACCATCACACAATCACCATCACACAATCACAATCACACAATCAAGGTCACACAATGACGATCACACAATCACCATCATACAATCACGACCAGACAATCACGATCACACAATCACGTTCACACAATCACAAACACACAGTCGCGATCACACAATCACAATCCCACAATCGCGATCACACGATCACGATCACACAATCACCATCACACAATCACGATCACACAATCACGATCACACTATCACGATCACGCAATCACGATCACACAATCACGATCACACAATCACTATCACACAATCACAATCACACAATCACAATCACACAATCACAATCACACAATCACAATCACACAATCACAATCACACAGTCACACAATCACAATCACAATCAGACAATCACAAACACACAATCACGATCACACAATCACGATCACACAATTACGATCACACAATCACAATCACGCAGTCACACTATCACAATCACAATCACAATCACAATCACAATCACAATCACAATCACAATCACAATCACAATCACAATCACACAATCACACAATCACAATCCCACAATCACAATCACACAATCACAGTCACACAATCACAATCACACAATCACACAGTCACAATCCCACAATCACGATCACACAATCACGATCGCACAGTCACGATCACACGATCACGATCACACAATCACAATCACACAATCACAATCACACAATCACGATCACACAATCACAATCACACAATCAAGGTCACACAATGACGATCACACCATCACCATCACACAATCAGGACCACACAATCACGATCACACAATCACAAACACACAGTCGCGATCACTCGATCACGATCACACAATAACGATCACACAGTCACAATCACGCAATCACAATCACACAATCGCAATCACACAGTCACAATCATACAATCACAATCTCACAATCACAATCACACAATCACAATCACACAATCACAATCACACAATCACAATCACACAATCACAATCACACAATCACAATCCTACAATCACAATCCCACAATCACAATCACACAACCACAATCGCACAATCACGCAGTCACAATCCCACAATCACGATCACACAATCCCGATCACACAATCACGATCACACAATCACAATCACGCAATCACAATCACACAATCGCAATCACACAATCACAATCATACAATCACAATATCACAATCACAATCACACAATCACAATCACACAATCACAATCACACAATCACAATCACACAATCACAATCCTACAATCACAATCCCACAATCACAATCACACAACCACAATCGCACAATCACGCAGTCACAATCCCACAATCACGATCACACAATCCCGATCACACAATCACAATCACACAATCACAATCACACAATCACACTGTCACAATCCCACAATCACGATCACACAATCACGATCACACAGTCACGATCACACGATCACGATCACACAAAAACAATGACACAATCACAATCACACAATCACGAGCACACAATCACGATCACACAATCACCATCACACAATCACGATCACACAATCACGATCACACAATCACGATCACACAATCACGATCACACAATCACGATCACACAATCACCATCACACAATCACCATCACACAATCACAATCACACAATCAAGGTCACACAATGACGATCACACAATCACCATCACACAATCACGACCACTCAAACACGACCACACAGTCACGATCACACAATCACAATCATACAATCACAATCACACAATCACATTAACACAATCAGACAAACACACAGTCACACAATCACGATCACACAATCACGATCACACAATCACGATCACACAATCACGATCACACAATCACGATCACACAATCACAATCACACAATCACAATCACACAATCAAAATCACGCAATCACAATCACACAATCAAGGTCACACAATGACGATCACACAATCACCATCACACAATCTCGACCACACAATCACGATCACACAATCACGATCACACAATCACGTTCACACAATCACAAACACACAGTCGCGATCACTCGATCACGATCACACAATCACGATCACACAATCACGATCACTCAATCACGATCACACGATCACGATCACACGATCGCGATCACACGATCACGATCACACGATCACGATCACACAATCACAATCACACAATCAAGGTCACACAATGACGATCACACCATCACCATCACACAATCGCGACCACACAATCACGATCACACAATCACGATCACACAATCACGTTCACACAATCACAAACACACAGTCGCGATCACTCGATCACGATCACACAATCACGATCACACAGTCACTATCACACAATCACAATCACACAATCACAATATCACAATCGCAATCACACAATCACAATAACACAATCAGACAATCACACAATCACACAATCACACAATCACGATCACACAATCATGATCACACAATCACGATCACACAATCACGATCACACAATCACGATCACACAATCACCATCACACAATCACAATCACACAATCAAGGTCACACAATGACGATCACACAATCACAATCACACAATCACAATCACACAATCAAAATCACGCAATCACAATCACACAATCAAGGTCACACAATGACGATCACACAATCACCATCACACAATCTCGACCACACAATCACGATCACACAATCACGATCACACAATCACGTTCACACAATCACAAACACACAGTCGCGATCACTCGATCACGATCACACAATCACGATCACACAATCACGATCACTCAATCACGATCACACAATCATAGTCACACAATCACAATCACACAATCACAACCACAGTCACGATCACACAGTCACGATCACACCATCACGATCACACGATCACGATCACACAATCACAATCACACAATCGTTATCACACAATCACGATCACACAATCACCATCCCACAATCACCATCACACAATCACCATCACACAATCACGATCACACAATCACGATCACACAATCACAATCACACAATCACAATCACACAATCACAATCGCACAGTCACAATCACACAATCACAATCATACAATCACAATCACACAATCACAATCTCACAATCACAATCACACTATCACAATCACACAATCAGAATCACACAATCACAATCACACAATCACAATCACACAATCACAATCACACAATCACAATCACAATCACAATCCCACAATCACGATCACACAATCACGATCTCACAATCACGATCACACAATCACGATCACACAATCACTATCACACAATCACTATCACACAATCACGATCACACAATCACGATCACACAATCACGCAGTCACACTATCACAATCACAATCACAATCACAATCACAATCACAATCACAATCACACAATCACACAATCACAATCCCACAATCACAATCACACAATCACAGTCACACAATCACAATCACACAATCACGCAATCACAATCCCACAATCACGATCACACAACCACGATCGCACAGTCACGATCACACGATCACGATCACACAATAACAATCACACAATCACAATCACACAATCACGATCGCACAATCACCATCACACAATCACCATCACACAATCACGATCGCACAATCACAATCACACGATCACGATCACACAATCACGATCACACAGTCACGATCACACAATCACAATCTCACAATCACGATCACACAATCACCATCACACAATCACCATCACACAATCACGATCACACAATCACGATCACACTATCACGATCACACAATCACGATCACACAATCACGATCACACAATCACGATCACACAATCACGATCACACAGTCACTATCACACAATCACGATCACACAATCACAATCACAGAATCACAATCACACAATCACGATCACACAATCACGATCACACAATCACAATCACACAATCAAGGTCACACAATGACGATCACACCATCACCATCACATAATCAGGACCACACAATCACGATCACACAATCACAAACACACAGTCGCGATCACTCGATCACGATCACACAATCACGATCACACAGTCACTATCACACAATCACAATCACACAATCACAATATCACAATCGCAATCACACAATCACCATCACACAATCACGATCACACAATCACGATCACACAATCACGATCACACAATCACAATCACGCAATCACAATCACACAATCGCAATCACACAATCACAATCATACAATCACAATCTCACAATCACAATCACACAATCACAATCACACAATCACAATCACACCATCACAATCACACAATCACAATCCTACAATCACAATCCCACAATCACAATCACACAACCACAATCGCACAATCACGCAGTCACAATCCCACAATCACGATCACACAATCCCGATCACACAATCACAATCACACAAACACAATCACACAATCACACTGTCACAATCCCACAATCACGATCACACAATCACGATCACACAGTCACGATCACACGATCACGATCACACAAAAACAATGACACAATCACAATCACACAATCACGAGCACACAATCACGATCACACAATCACCATCACACAATCACGATCACACAATCACGATCACACAATCACGTTCACACAATCACAAACACACAGTCGCGATCACACGATCACGATCACACGATCACGATCACACAATCACAATCACACAATCAAGGTCACACAATGATGATCACACCATCACCATCACACAATCACGACCACACAATCACGATCACACAATCACAATCACACAATCACAATATCACAATCGCAGTCACACAATCACAATATCACAATCAGACAATCACACAATCACACAATCACACAATCACGATCACACTATCACGATCACGCAATCACGATCACACAATCACGATCACACTATCACGATCACACAATCACGATCACACAATCACGATCACACAATCACGATCACACAATCACCATCACACAATCACCATCACACAATCACAATCACACAATCAAGGTCACACAATGACGATCACACAATCACCATCACACAATCACGACCACTCAATCACGATCACACAATCACGATCACACAATCACGATCACACAATCACGTACACACAATCACAAACACAGAGTCGCGATCACACGATCACGATCACACAACCACGATCACACAGTCACGATCACACAATCACGATCACACAGTCACGATCACACAATCAGAGTCACACAATCACAATCACACAACCACAGTCACACAATCACACAGTCACAATCCCACAATTACGACCACACAGTCACGATCACACAATCACAATCATACAATCACAATCACACAATCACATTAACACAATCAGACAATCACACAGTCACACAATCACGATCACACAATCACGATCACACAATCACGATCACACAATCACGATCACACAATCACGATCACACAATCACAATCACACAATCACAATCACACAATCACAATCACACAATCAAAATCACACAATCACAATCACACAATCAAGGTCACACAATGACGATCACACAATCGCCATCACACAATCTCGACCACACAATCACGATCACACAATCACAATCACACAATCACGTTCACACAATCACGAACACACAGTCGCGATCACTCGATCACGATCACACAATCACGATCACACAATCACGATCACTCAATCACAATCACACAATCACAAACACACAGTCGCGATCACACGATCACGATCACACGATCACGATCACACAATCACAATCACACAATCAAAGTCACACAATGACGATCACACCATCACCATCACACAATCACGACCACACAATCACGATCACACAATCACGATCACACAATCACAAACACACAGTCGCGATCACTCGATCACGATCACACAATCACGATCACACAGCCACTATCACACAATCACAATCACACAATCACAATATCACAATCGCAATCACACAATCACAATAACACAATCAGACAATCACACAATCACACAATCACACAATCACGATCACACAATCATGATCACACAATCACGATCACACAATCACGATCACACAATCACGATCACACAATGACGATCACACAATCACCATCACACAATCACAATCACACAATCAAGGTCACACAATGACGATCACACAATCACCATCACACAATCACGATCACACAATCACGATCACACAATCACGATCACACAATCACAAACCCACTGTCGCGATCACACGATCACGATCACACAATCACGATCACACAGTCGCGATCACACAATCACAATCACACAATCACGATCACACAATCACAATCACAATCACGATCACACAGTCACGATCACACCATCACGATCACACGATCACCATCACACAATCACGATCACACAATCACAATCACACAATGACGATCACACCATCACCATCACACAATCACAATCACACAATCACAATCACACAATCACAATCACACAATCAAAATCACACAATCACAATCACACAATCAAGGTCACACAATGACGATCACACAATCGCCATCACACAATCTCGACCACACAATCACGATCACACAAGCACAATCACACAATCACGATCACACAATCACCATCACGCAATCACGATCACACAATCACGATCACACAATCACGATCACACAATCACGATCACACAATCACAGTCACACAATCACAATCACACAATCACAACCACAATCACGATCACACAGTCACGATCACACCATCACGATCACACGATCACGATCACACAATCACAATCACACAATCGTTATCACACAATCACGATCACACAATCACCATCCCACAATCACCATCACACAATCACGATCACACAATCACGATCACACAATCACAATCACAGAATCACAATCACACAATCACGATCACACAGTCACAATCACACAATCACAATCATACAATCACAATCACACAATCACAATCTCACAATCACAATCACACTATCACAATCACACAATCACAATCACACAATCATAATCACACAATCACAATCACACAATCACAATCACACAATCACAATCACAATCACAATCCCACAATCACGATCACACAATCACGATCACACAATCACCATCACACAATCACCATCACACAATCACAATCACACAATCAAGGTCACACAATGACGATCACACAATCACCAGCATACAATCACGACCAGACAATCACGATCCCACAATCACGTTCACACAATCACAAACACACAGTCGCGATCACACAATCACAATCCCACAATCGCGATCACACGATCACGGTCACACAATCACGATCACACAATCACGATCACACAATCACGATCACACAATCACGATCACACAATCACTATCACACAATCACTATCACACAATCACGATCACACAATCACGATCACACAATCACGGCAGTCACACTATCACAATCACAATCACAACCACAATCACAATCACAATCACAATCACACAATCACACAATCACAATCCCACAATCACAATCACGCAATCACAGTCACACAATCACAATCACACAATCACGCAATCACAATCCCACAATCACGATCACACAACCACGATCGCACAGTCACGATCACACGATCACGATCACACAATAACAATCACACAATCACAAACCCACAATCGCGATCACACGATCACGATCACACAATCACCATCACACAATCACCATCACACAACCACGATCACATAATCACGATCGCACAATCACAATCACACGATCACGATCACACAATCACGATCACACAGTCACGATCACACAATCACAATCTCTCAATCACGATCACACAATCACCATCACACAATCACCATCACACAATCACGATCACACAATCACGATCACACAATCACAATCACACAATCAAGGTCACACAATGACGATCACACCATCACCATCACATAATCAGGACCACACAATCACGATCACACAATCACAAACACACAGTCGCGATCACTCGATCACGATCACACAATCACGATCACACAGTCACTATCACACAATCACAATCACACAATCACAATATCACAATCGCAATCACACAATCACCATCACACAATCACGATCACACAATCACGATCACACAATCACGATCACACAATCACAATCACGCAATCACAATCACACAATCGCAATCACACAATCACAATCATACAATCACAATCTCACAATCACAATCACACAATCACAATCACACAATCACAATCACACCATCACAATCACACAATCACAATCCTACAATCACAATCCCACAATCACAATCACACAACCACAATCGCACAATCACGCAGTCACAATCCCACAATCACGATCACACAATCCCGATCACACAATCACAATCACACAATCACAATCACACAATCACACTGTCACAATCCCACAATCACGATCACACAATCACGATCACACAGTCACGATCACACGATCACGATCACACAAAAACAATGACACAATCACAATCACACAATCACGAGCACACAATCACGATCACACAATCACCATCACACAATCACGATCACACAATCACGATCACACAATCACGTTCACACAATCACAAACACACAGTCGCGATCACACGATCACGATCACACGATCACGATCACACAATCACAATCACACAATCAAGGTCACACAATGATGATCACACCATCACCATCACACAATCACGACCACACAATCACGATCACACAATCACAATCACACAATCACAATATCACAATCGCAATCACACAATCACAATATCACAATCAGACAATCACACAATCACACAATCACACAATCACGATCACACTATCACGATCACACAATCACGATCACACAATCACGATCACACTATCACGATCACACAATCACGATCACACAATCACGATCACACAATCACGATCACACAATCACCATCACACAATCACCATCACACAATCACGATCACACAGTCGCGATCACACAATCACAATCACACAATCACGATCACACAATCACAATCACAATCACGATCACACAGTCACGATCACACCATCACGATCACACGATCACCATCACACAATCACGATCACACAATCACAATCACACAATGACGATCACACCATCACCATCACACAATCACAATCACACAATCACAATCACACAATCACAATCACACAATCAAAATCACACAATCACAATCACACAATCAAGGTCACACAATGACGATCACACAATCGCCATCACACAATCTCGACCACACAATCACGATCACACAATCACAATCACACAATCACGACCACACAATCACCATCACGCAATCACGATCACACAATCACGATCACACAATCACGATCACACAATCACGATCACACAATCACAGTCACACAATCACAATCACACAATCACAACCACAATCACGATCACACAGTCACGATCACACCATCACGATCACACGATCACGATCACACAATCACAATCACACAATCGTTATCACACAATCACGATCACACAATCACCATCCCACAATCACCATCACACAATCACGATCACACAATCACGATCACACAATCACAATCACAGAATCACAATCACACAATCACGATCACACAGTCACAATCACACAATCACAATCATACAATCACAATCACACAATCACAATCTCACAATCACAATCACACTATCACAATCACACAATCACAATCACACAATCATAATCACACAATCACAATCACACAATCACAATCACACAATCACAATCACAATCACAATCCCACAATCACGATCACACAATCACGATCACACAATCACCATCACACAATCACCATCACACAATCACAATCACACAATCAAGGTCACACAATGACGATCACACAATCACCAGCATACAATCACGACCAGACAATCACGATCCCACAATCACGTTCACACAATCACAAACACACAGTCGCGATCACACAATCACAATCCCACAATCGCGATCACACGATCACGATCACACAATCACGATCACACAATCACGATCACACAATCACGATCACACAATCACGATCACACAATCACTATCACACAATCACTATCACACAATCACGATCACACAATCACGATCACACAATCACGGCAGTCACACTATCACAATCACAATCACAACCACAATCACAATCACAATCACAATCACACAATCACACAATCACAATCCCACAATCACAATCACGCAATCACAGTCACACAATCACAATCACACAATCACGCAATCATAATCCCACAATCACGATCACACAACCACGATCGCACAGTCACGATCACACGATCACGATCACACAATAACAATCACACAATCACAAACCCACAATCGCGATCACACGATCACGATCACACAATCACCATCACACAATCACCATCACACAACCACGATCACATAATCACGATCGCGCAATCACAATCACACGATCACGATCACACAATCACGATCACACAGTCACGATCACACAATCACAATCTCACAATCACGATCACACAATCACCATCACACAATCACCATCACACAATCACGATCACACAATCACGATCACACTATCACGATCACACAATCACGATCACACAATCACGATCACACAATCACGTTCACACAATCACTATCACACAATCACAATCACACAACCACAATCACACAATAACAATCACACAGTCACACAATCACAATCACAATCAGACAATCACAAACACACAATCACGATCACACAATCACGATCACACAATTACGATCACACAATCACAATCACGCAGTCACAAACACACAGTCGCGATCACACGATCACGATCACACAATCACGATCACACAGTCGCGATCACACAATCACAATCACACAATCACGATCACACAATCACCATCACACAATCACGATCACACAATCACGGTCACACAATCACGATCACACAATCACGATCACACAATCACAGTCACACAATCACAATCACACAATCACAACCACAGTCACGATCACACAGTCACGATCACACCATCACGATCACACGATCACGATCACACAATCACAATCACACAATCGTTATCACACAATCACGATCACACAATCACCATCCCACAATCACCATCACACAATCACCATCACACAATCACGATCACACAATCACGATCACACAATCACAATCACACAACCACGATCACACAGTCACGATCACACAATCACGATCACACAGTCACGATCACACAATCAGAGTCACACAATCACAATCACACAACCACAATCACACAATCACACAGTCACAATCCCACAATTACGACCACACAGTCACGATCACACAATCACAATCATACAATCACAATCACACAATCACATTAACACAATCAGACAATCACACAGTCACACAATCACGATCACACAATCACGATCACACAATCACGATCACACAATCACGATCACACAATCACGATCACACAATCACAATCACACAATCACAATCACACAATCACAATCACACAATCAAAATCACACAATCACAATCACACAATCAAGGTCACACAATGACGATCACACAATCGCCATCACACAATCTCGACCACACAATCACGATCACACAATCACGATCACACAATCACGTTCACACAATCACAAACACACAGTCGCGATCACGCGATCACGATCACACAATCACGATCACACAATCACGATCACTCAATCACAATCACACAATCACAAACACACAGTCGCGATCACACGATCACGATCACACGATCACGATCACACAATCACAATCACACAATCAAGGTCACACAATGACGATCACACCATCACCATCACACAATCACGACCACACAATCACGATCACACAATCACGATCACACAATCACGTTCACACAATCACAAACACACAGTCGCGATCACTCGATCACGATCACACAATCACGATCACACAGTCACTATCACACAATCACAATCACACAATCACAATATCACAATCGCAATCACACAATCACAATAACACAATCAGACAATCACACAATCACACAATCACGATCACACAATCATGATCACACAATCACGATTACACAATCACGATCACACAATCACCATCACACAATCACCATCACACAATCACAATCACACAATCAAGGTCACACAATGACGATCACACAATCACCAGCATACAATCACGACCAGACAATCACGATCACACAATCACGTTCACACAATCACAAACACACAGTCGCGATCACACAATCACAATCCCACAATCGCGATCACACGATCACGATCACACAATCACGATCACACAATCACGATCACACAATCACGATCACATAATCACGATCGCACAATCACAACCACAGTCACGATCACACAATCACGATCACACTATCACGATCACACAATCACGATCACACAATCACTATCACACAATCACAATCACACAACCACAATCACACAATAACAATCACACAGTCACACAATCACAATCACAATCAGACAATCACAAACACACAATCACGATCACACAATCACGATCACACAATTACGATCACACAATCACAATCACGCAGTCACAAACACACAGTCGCGATCACACGATCACGATCACACAATCACGATCACACAGTCGCGATCACACAATCACAATCACACAATCACGATCACACAATCACCATCACACAATCACGATCACACAATCACGGTCACACAATCACGATCACACAATCACGATCACACAATCACAGTCACACAATCACAATCACACAATCACAACCACAGTCACGATCACACAGTCACGATCACACCATCACGATCACACGATCACGATCACACAATCACAATCACACAATCGTTATCACACAATCACGATCACACAATCACCATCCCACAATCACAATCACACAACCACGATCACACAGTCACGATCACACAATCACGATCACACAGTCACGATCACACAATCAGAGTCACACAATCACAATCACACAACCACAATCACACAATCACACAGTCACAATCCCACAATTACGACCACACAGTCACGATCACACAATCACAATCATACAATCACAATCACACAATCACATTAACACAATCAGACAATCACACAGTCACACAATCACGATCACACAATCACGATCACACAATCACGATCACACAATCACGATCACACAATCACGATCACACAATCACGATCACACAATCACGATCACACAATCACAATCACACAATCACAATCACACAATCACAATCACACAATCAAAATCACACAATCACAATCACACAATCAAGGTCACACAATGACGATCACACAATCGCCATCACACAATCTCGACCACACAATCACGATCACACAATCACGATCACACAATCACAAACACACAGTCGCGATCACACGATCACGATCACACAATCACGATCACACAGTCGCGATCACACAATCACGATCACACGATCACCATCACACAATCACGATCACACAATCACAATCACACAATGACGATCACACCATCACCATCACACAATCACGATCACACAATCACAAACACACAGTCGCGATCACACGATCACGATCACACAATCACGATCACACAGTCGCGATCACACAATCACAATCACACAATCACGATCACACAATCACAATCACAATCACGATCACACAGTCACGATCACACCATCACGATCACACGATCACCATCACACAATCACGATCACACAATCACAATCACACAATGACGATCACACCATCACCATCACACAATCACGACCACACAATCACGTTCACACAATCACAAACACACAGTCGCGATCACACGATCACGATCACACAATCACGATCACACAGTCACGATCACACAATCACAATCACACAATCACGATCACACAATCACCATCACACAATCACGATCACACAATCACGATCACACAATCACAGTCACACAATCACAATCACACAATCATAATCACACAATCACAATCACACAATCACAATCACACAATCACAATCACAATCACAATCCCACAATCACGATCACACAATCACCATCCCACAATCACCATCACACAATCACCATCACACAATCACGATCACACAATCACGATCACACAATCACAATCACAGAATCACAATCACACAATCACGATCACACAATCACGATCACACAATCACAATCACACAATCAAGGTCACACAATGACGATCACACCATCACCATCACATAATCAGGACCACACAATCACGATCACACAATCACAAACACACAGTCGCGATCACTCGATCACGATCACACAATCACGATCACACAGTCACTATCACACAATCACAATCACACAATCACAATATCACAATCGCAATCACACAATCACCATCACACAATCACGATCACACAATCACGATCACACAATCACGATCACACAATCACAATCACGCAATCACAATCACACAATCGCAATCACACAATCACAATCATACAATCACAATCTCACAATCACAATCACACAATCACAATCACACAATCACAATCACACCATCACAATCACACAATCACAATCCTACAATCACAATCCCACAATCACAATCACACAACCACAATCGCACAATCACGCAGTCACAATCCCACAATCACGATCACACAATCCCGATCACACAATCACAATCACACAATCACAATCACACAATCACACTGTCACAATCCCACAATCACGATCACACAATCACGATCACACAGTCACGATCACACGATCACGATCACACAAAAACAATGACACAATCACAATCACACAATCACGAGCACACAATCACGATCACACAATCACCATCACACAATCACGATCACACAATCACGATCACACAATCACGTTCACACAATCACAAACACACAGTCGCGATCACACGATCACGATCACACGATCACGATCACACAATCACAATCACACAATCAAGGTCACACAATGATGATCACACCATCACCATCACACAATCACGACCACACAATCACGATCACACAATCACAATCACACAATCACAATATCACAATCGCAGTCACACAATCACAATATCACAATCAGACAATCACACAATCACACAATCACACAATCACGATCACACTATCACGATCACACAATCACGATCACACAATCACGATCACACTATCACGATCACACAATCACGATCACACAATCACGATCACACAATCACGATCACACAATCACCATCACACAATCACCATCACACAATCACAATCACACAATCAAGGTCACACAATGACGATCACACAATCACCATCACACAATCACGACCACTCAATCACGATCACACAATCACGATCACACAATCACGATCACACAATCACGTACACACAATCACAAACACAGAGTCGCGATCACACGATCACGATCACACAAGCACGATCACACAGTCACGATCACACAATCACGATCACACAGTCACGATCACACAATCAGAGTCACACAATCACAATCACACAACCACAGTCACACAATCACACAGTCACAATCCCACAATTACGACCACACAGTCACGATCACACAATCACAATCATACAATCACAATCACACAATCACATTAACACAATCAGACAATCACACAGTCACACAATCACGATCACACAATCACGATCACACAATCACGATCACACAATCACGATCACACAATCACGATCACACAATCACAATCACACAATCACAATCACACAATCACAATCACACAATCAAAATCACACAATCACAATCACACAATCAAGGTCACACAATGACGATCACACAATCGCCATCACACAATCTCGACCACACAATCACGATCACACAATCACAATCACACAATCACGTTCACACAATCACAAACACACAGTCGCGATCACTCGATCACGATCACACAATCACGATCACACAATCACGATCACTCAATCACAATCACACAATCACAAACACACAGTCGCGATCACACGATCACGATCACACGATCACGATCACACAATCACAATCACACAATCAAAGTCACACAATGACGATCACACCATCACCATCACACAATCACGACCACACAATCACGATCACACAATCACGATCACACAATCACAAACACACAGTCGCGATCACTCGATCACGATCACACAATCACGATCACACAGCCACTATCACACAATCACAATCACACAATCACAATATCACAATCGCAATCACACAATCACAATAACACAATCAGACAATCACACAATCACACAATCACACAATCACGATCACACAATCATGATCACACAATCACGATCACACAATCACGATCACACAATCACGATCACACAATGACGATCACACAATCACCATCACACAATCACAATCACACAATCAAGGTCACACAATGACGATCACACAATCACCATCACACAATCACGATCACACAATCACGATCACACAATCACGATCACACAATCACAAACACACTGTCGCGATCACACGATCACGATCACACAATCACGATCACACAGTCGCGATCACACAATCACAATCACACAATCACGATCACACAATCACAATCACAATCACGATCACACAGTCACGATCACACCATCACGATCACACGATCACCATCACACAATCACGATCACACAATCACAATCACACAATGACGATCACACCATCACCATCACACAATCACAATCACACAATCACAATCACACAATCACAATCACACAATCAAAATCACACAATCACAATCACACAATCAAGGTCACACAATGACGATCACACAATCGCCATCACACAATCTCGACCACACAATCACGATCACACAATCACAATCACACAATCACGATCACACAATCACCATCACGCAATCACGATCACACAATCACGATCACACAATCACGATCACACAATCACGATCACACAATCACAGTCACACAATCACAATCACACAATCACAACCACAATCACGATCACACAGTCACGATCACACCATCACGATCACACGATCACGATCACACAATCACAATCACACAATCGTTATCACACAATCACGATCACACAATCACCATCCCACAATCACCATCACACAATCACGATCACACAATCACGATCACACAATCACAATCACAGAATCACAATCACACAATCACGATCACACGATCACCATCACACAATCACGATCACACAATCACAATCACACAATGACGATCACACAATCACCATCACACAATCACGATCACACAATCACAATCACACAATGACGATCACACAATCACCATCACACAATCACCATCACACAATCACAATCACACAATCAAGGTCACAAAATGACGATCACACAATCACCAGCATACAATCACGACCAGACAATCACGATCCCACAATCACGTTCACACAATCACAAACACACAGTCGCGATCACACAATCACAATCCCACAATCGCGATCACACGATCACGATCACACAATCACGATCACACAATCACGATCACACAATCACGATCACACAATCACGATCACACAATCACTATCACACAATCACTATCACACAATCACGATCACACAATCACGATCACACAATCACGGCAGTCACACTATCACAATCACAATCACAACCACAATCACAATCACAATCACAATCACACAATCACACAATCACAATCCCACAATCACAATCACGCAATCACAGTCACACAATCACAATCACACAATCACGCAATCACAATCCCACAATCACGATCACACAACCACGATCGCACAGTCACGATCACACGATCACGATCACACAATAACAATCACACAATCACAAACCCACAATCGCGATCACACGATCACGATCACACAATCACCATCACACAATCACCATCACACAACCACGATCACATAATCACGATCGCACAATCACAATCACACGATCACGATCACACAATCACGATCACACAGTCACGATCACACAATCACAATCTCTCAATCACGATCACACAATCACCATCACACAATCACCATCACACAATCACGATCACACAATCACGATCACACAATCACAATCACACAATCAAGGTCACACAATGACGATCACACCATCACCATCACATAATCAGGACCACACAATCACGATCACACAATCACAAACACACAGTCGCGATCACTCGATCACGATCACACAATCACGATCACACAGTCACTATCACACAATCACAATCACACAATCACAATATCACAATCGCAATCACACAATCACCATCACACAATCACGATCACACAATCACGATCACACAATCACGATCACACAATCACAATCACGCAATCACAATCACACAATCGCAATCACACAATCACAATCATACAATCACAATCTCACAATCACAATCACACAATCACAATCACACAATCACAATCACACCATCACAATCACACAATCACAATCCTACAATCACAATCCCACAATCACAATCACACAACCACAATCGCACAATCACGCAGTCACAATCCCACAATCACGATCACACAATCCCGATCACACAATCACAATCACACAATCACAATCACACAATCACACTGTCACAATCCCACAATCACGATCACACAATCACGATCACACAGTCACGATCACACGATCACGATCACACAAAAACAATGACACAATCACAATCACACAATCACGAGCACACAATCACGATCACACAATCACCATCACACAATCACGATCACACAATCACGATCACACAATCACGTTCACACAATCACAAACACACAGTCGCGATCACACGATCACGATCACACGATCACGATCACACAATCACAATCACACAATCAAGGTCACACAATGATGATCACACCATCACCATCACACAATCACGACCACACAATCACGATCACACAATCACAATCACACAATCACAATATCACAATCGCAATCACACAATCACAATATCACAATCAGACAATCACACAATCACACAATCACACAATCACGATCACACTATCACGATCACACAATCACGATCACACAATCACGATCACACTATCACGATCACACAATCACGATCACACAATCACGATCACACAATCACGATCACACAATCACCATCACACAATCACCATCACACAATCACGATCACACAGTCGCGATCACACAATCACAATCACACAATCACGATCACACAATCACAATCACAATCACGATCACACAGTCACGATCACACCATCACGATCACACGATCACCATCACACAATCACGATCACACAATCACAATCACACAATGACGATCACACCATCACCATCACACAATCACAATCACACAATCACAATCACACAATCACAATCACACAATCAAAATCACACAATCACAATCACACAATCAAGGTCACACAATGACGATCACACAATCGCCATCACACAATCTCGACCACACAATCACGATCACACAATCACAATCACACAATCACGATCACACAATCACCATCACGCAATCACGATCACACAATCACGATCACACAATCACGATCACACAATCACGATCACACAATCACAGTCACACAATCACAATCACACAATCACAACCACAATCACGATCACACAGTCACGATCACACCATCACGATCACACGATCACGATCACACAATCACAATCACACAATCGTTATCACACAATCACGATCACACAATCACCATCCCACAATCACCATCACACAATCACGATCACACAATCACGATCACACAATCACAATCACAGAATCACAATCACACAATCACGATCACACAGTCACAATCACACAATCACAATCATACAATCACAATCACACAATCACAATCTCACAATCACAATCACACTATCACAATCACACAATCACAATCACACAATCATAATCACACAATCACAATCACACAATCACAATCACACAATCACAATCACAATCACAATCCCACAATCACGATCACACAATCACCATCACACAATCACCATCACACAATCACAATCACACAATCAAGGTCACACAATGACGATCACACAATCACCAGCATACAATCACGACCAGACAATCACGATCCCACAATCACGTTCACACAATCACAAACACACAGTCGCGATCACACAATCACAATCCCACAATCGCGATCACACGATCACGATCACACAATCACGATCACACAATCACGATCACACAATCACGATCACACAATCACGATCACACAATCACTATCACACAATCACTATCACACAATCACGATCACACAATCACGATCACACAATCACGGCAGTCACACTATCACAATCACAATCACAACCACAATCACAATCACAATCACAATCACACAATCACACAATCACAATCCCACAATCACAATCACGCAATCACAGTCACACAATCACAATCACACAATCACGCAATCACAATCCCACAATCACGATCACACAACCACGATCGCACAGTCACGATCACACAATCACAATCACACAATCACAATATCACAATCGCAATCACACAATCACAATAACACAATCAGACAATCACACAATCACACAATCACACAATCACGATCACACAATCATGATCACACAATCACGATCACACAATCACGATCACACAATCACCATCACACAATCACCATCACACAATCACAATCACACAATCAAGGTCACACAATGACGATCACACAATCACCAGCATACAATCACGACCAGACAATCACGATCACACAATCACGTTCACACAATCACAAACACACAGTCGCGATCACACAATCACAATCCCACAATCGCGATCACACGATCACGATCACACAATCACGATCACACAATCACGATCACATAATCACGATCGCACAATCACAACCACAGTCACGATCACACAATCACGATCACACTATCACGATCACACAATCACGATCACACAATCACTATCACACAATCACAATCACACAACCACAATCACACAATAACAATCACACAGTCACACAATCACAATCACAATCAGACAATCACAAACACACAATCACGATCACACAATCACGATCACACAATTACGATCACACAATCACAATCACGCAGTCACAAACACACAGTCGCGATCACACGATCACGATCACACAATCACGATCACACAGTCGCGATCACACAATCACAATCACACAATCACGATCACACAATCACCATCACACAATCACGATCACACAATCACGGTCACACAATCACGATCACACAATCACGATCACACAATCACAGTCACACAATCACAATCACACAATCACAACCACAGTCACGATCACACAGTCACGATCACACCATCACGATCACACGATCACGATCACACAATCACAATCACACAATCGTTATCACACAATCACGATCACACAATCACCATCCCACAATCACAATCACACAACCACGATCACACAGTCACGATCACACAATCACGATCACACAGTCACGATCACACAATCAGAGTCACACAATCACAATCACACAACCACAATCACACAATCACACAGTCACAATCCCACAATTACGACCACACAGTCACGATCACACAATCACAATCATACAATCACAATCACACAATCACATTAACACAATCAGACAATCACACAGTCACACAATCACGATCACACAATCACGATCACACAATCACGATCACACAATCACGATCACACAATCACGATCACACAATCACGATCACACAATCACGATCACACAATCACAATCACACAATCACAATCACACAATCACAATCACACAATCAAAATCACACAATCACAATCACACAATCAAGGTCACACAATGACGATCACACAATCGCCATCACACAATCTCGACCACACAATCACGATCACACAATCACGATCACACAATCACAAACACACAGTCGCGATCACACGATCACGATCACACAATCACGATCACACAGTCGCGATCACACAATCACGATCACACGATCACCATCACACAATCACGATCACACAATCACAATCACACAATGACGATCACACCATCACCATCACACAATCACGATCACACAATCACAAACACACAGTCGCGATCACACGATCACGATCACACAATCACGATCACACAGTCGCGATCACACAATCACAATCACACAATCACGATCACACAATCACAATCACAATCACGATCACACAGTCACGATCACACCATCACGATCACACGATCACCATCACACAATCACGATCACACAATCACAATCACACAATGACGATCACACCATCACCATCACACAATCACGACCACACAATCACGTTCACACAATCACAAACACACAGTCGCGATCACACGATCACGATCACACAATCACGATCACACAGTCACGATCACACAATCACAATCACACAATCACGATCACACAATCACCATCACACAATCACGATCACACAATCACGATCACACAATCACAGTCACACAATCACAATCACACAATCACAACCACAATCACGATCACACAGTCACGATCACACCATCACGATCACACGATCACGATCACACAATCACAATCACACAATCGTTATCACACAATCACGATCACACAATCACCATCCCACAATCACCATCACACAATCACCATCACACAATCACGATCACACAATCACGATCACACAATCACAATCACAGAATCACAATCACACAATCACGATCACACAGTCACAATCACACAATCACAATCATACAATCACAATCACTCAATCACAATCTCACAATCACAATCACACTATCACAATCACACAATCACAATCACACAATCATAATCACACAATCACAATCACACAATCACAATCACACAATCACAATCACAATCACAATCCCACAATCACGATCACACAATCACCATCCCACAATCACCATCACACAATCACCATCACACAATCACGATCACACAATCACGATCACACAATCACAATCACAGAATCACAATCACACAATCACGATCACACAATCACGATCACACAATCACAATCACACAATCAAGGTCACACAATGACGATCACACCATCACCATCACATAATCAGGACCACACAATCACGATCACACAATCACAAACACACAGTCGCGATCACTCGATCACGATCACACAATCACGATCACACAGTCACTATCACACAATCACAATCACACAATCACAATATCACAATCGCAATCACACAATCACCATCACACAATCACGATCACACAATCACGATCACACAATCACGATCACACAATCACAATCACGCAATCACAATCACACAATCGCAATCACACAATCACAATCATACAATCACAATCTCACAATCACAATCACACAATCACAATCACACAATCACAATCACACCATCACAATCACACAATCACAATCCTACAATCACAATCCCACAATCACAATCACACAACCACAATCGCACAATCACGCAGTCACAATCCCACAATCACGATCACACAATCCCGATCACACAATCACAATCACACAATCACAATCACACAATCACACTGTCACAATCCCACAATCACGATCACACAATCACGATCACACAGTCACGATCACACGATCACGATCACACAAAAACAATGACACAATCACAATCACACAATCACGAGCACACAATCACGATCACACAATCACCATCACACAATCACGATCACACAATCACGATCACACAATCACGTTCACACAATCACAAACACACAGTCGCGATCACACGATCACGATCACACGATCACGATCACATAATCACAATCACACAATCAAGGTCACACAATGATGATCACACCATCACCATCACACAATCACGACCACTCAATCACGATCACACAATCACGATCACACAATCACGATCACACAATCACGTACACACAATCACAAACACAGAGTCGCGATCACACGATCACGATCACACAACCACGATCACACAGTCACGATCACACAATCACGATCACACAGTCACGATCACACAATCAGAGTCACACAATCACAATCACACTACCACAGTCACACAATCACACAGTCACAATCCCACAATTACGACCACACAGTCACGATCACACAATCACAATCATACAATCACAATCACACAATCACATTAACACAATCAGACAATCACACAGTCACACAATCACGATCACACAATCACGATCACACAATCACGATCACACAATCACGATCACACAATCACGATCACACAATCACAATCACACAATCACAATCACACAATCACAATCACACAATCAAAATCACACAATCACAATCACACAATCAAGGTCACACAATGACGATCACACAATCGCCATCACACAATCTCGACCACACAATCACGATCACACAATCACAATCACACAATCACGTTCACACAATCACAAACACACAGTCGCGATCACTCGATCACGATCACACAATCACGATCACGCAATCACGATCACTCAATCACAATCACACAATCACAAACACACAGTCGCGATCACACGATCACGATCACACGATCACGATCACACAATCACAATCACACAATCAAAGTCACACAATGACGATCACACCATCACCATCACACAATCACGACCACACAATCACGATCACACAATCACGATCACACAATCACGATCACACAATCACAAACACACAGTCGCGATCACTCGATCACGATCACACAATCACGATCACACAGCCACTATCACACAATCACAATCACACAATCACAATATCACAATCGCAATCACACAATCACAATAACACAATCAGACAATCACACAATCACACAATCACACAATCACGATCACACAATCATGATCACACAATCACGATCACACAATCACGATCACACAATCACGATCACACAATGACGATCACACAATCACCATCACACAATCACAATCACACAATCAAGGTCACACAATGACGATCACACAATCACCATCACACAATCACGATCACACAATCACGATCACACAATCACGATCACACAATCACAAACACACTGTCGCGATCACACGATCACGATCACACAATCACGATCACACAGTCGCGATCACACAATCACAATCACACAATCACGATCACACAATCACAATCACAATCACGATCACACAGTCACGATCACACCATCACGATCACACGATCACCATCACACAATCACGATCACACAATCACAATCACACAATGACGATCACACCATCACCATCACACAATCACAATCACACAATCACAATCACACAATCACAATCACACAATCAAAATCACACAATCACAATCACACAATCAAGGTCACACAATGACGATCACACAATCGCCATCACACAATCTCGACCACACAATCACGATCACACAATCACAATCACACAATCACGATCACACAATCACCATCACGCAATCACGATCACACAATCACGATCACACAATCACGATCACACAATCACGATCACACAATCACAGTCACACAATCACAATCACACAATCACAACCACAATCACGATCACACAGTCACGATCACACCATCACGATCACACGATCACGATCACACAATCACAATCACACAATCGTTATCACACAATCACGATCACACAATCACCATCCCACAATCACAATCACACTATCACAATCACACAATCACAATCACACAATCATAATCACACAATCACAATCACACAATCACAATCACACAATCACAATCACAATCACAATCCCACAATCACGATCACACAATCACGATCAGACAATCACCATCACACAATCACCATCACACAATCACAATCACACAATCAAGGTCACACAATGACGATCACACAATCACCAGCATACAATCACGACCAGACAATCACGATCCCACAATCACGTTCACACAATCACAAACACACAGTCGCGATCACACAATCACAATCCCACAATCGCGATCACACGATCACGATCACACAATCACGATCACACAATCACGATCACACAATCACGATCACACAATCACGATCACACAATCACTATCACACAATCACTATCACACAATCACGATCACACAATCACGATCACACAATCACGGCAGTCACACTATCACAATCACAATCACAACCACAATCACAATCACAATCACAATCACACAATCACACAATCACAATCCCACAATCACAATCACGCAATCACAGTCACACAATCACAATCACACAATCACGCAATCACAATCCCACAATCACGATCACACAACCACGATCGCACAGTCACGATCACACGATCACGATCACACAATAACAATCACACAATCACAAACCCACAATCGCGATCACACGATCACGATCACACAATCACCATCACACAATCACCATCACACAACCACGATCACATAATCACGATCGCACAATCACAATCACACGATCACGATCACACAATCACGATCACACAGTCACGATCACACAATCACAATCTCTCAATCACGATCACACAATCACCATCACACAATCACCATCACACAATCACGATCACACAATCACGATCACACAATCACAATCACACAATCAAGGTCACACAATGACGATCACACCATCACCATCACATAATCAGGACCACACAATCACGATCACACAATCACAAACACACAGTCGCGATCACTCGATCACGATCACACAATCACGATCACACAGTCACTATCACACAATCACAATCACACAATCACAATATCACAATCGCAATCACACAATCACCATCACACAATCACGATCACACAATCACGATCACACAATCACGATCACACAATCACAATCACGCAATCACAATCACACAATCGCAATCACACAATCACAATCATACAATCACAATCTCACAATCACAATCACACAATCACAATCACACAATCACAATCACACCATCACAATCACACAATCACAATCCTACAATCACAATCACACAATCAAAATCACACAATCACAATCACACAATCAAGGTCACACAATGACGATCACACAATCGCCATCACACAATCTCGACCACACAATCACGATCACACAATCACAATCACACAATCACGTTCACACAATCACAAACACACAGTCGCGATCACTCGATCACGATCACACAATCACGATCACACAATCACGATCACTCAATCACAATCACACAATCACAAACACACAGTCGCGATCACACGATCACGATCACACGATCACGATCACACAATCACAATCACACAATCAAAGTCACACAATGACGATCACACCATCACCATCACACAATCACGACCACACAATCACGATCACACAATCACGATCACACAATCACAAACACACAGTCGCGATCACTCGATCACGATCACACAATCACGATCACACAGCCACTATCACACAATCACA
This sequence comes from Megachile rotundata, assembly GCF_050947335.1. Lineage (NCBI taxonomy): Eukaryota > Metazoa > Arthropoda > Insecta > Hymenoptera > Megachilidae > Megachile > Megachile rotundata. Next base: position 4,453,454 of record NC_134993.1, read on the forward strand.
ATCACACAATCACAATATCACAATCGCAATCACACAATCACAATAACACAATCAGACAATCACACAATCATACAATCACACAATCACGATCACACAATCATGATCACACAATCACGATCACACAATCACGATCACACAATCACGATCACACAATGACGATCACACAATCACCATCACACAATCACAATCACACAATCAAGGTCACACAATGACGATCACACAATCACCATCACACAATCACGATCACACAATCACGATCACACAATCACGATCACACAATCACAAACACACTGTCGCGATCACACGATCACGATCACACAATCACGATCACACAGTCGCGATCACACAATCACAATCACACAATCACGATCACACAATCACAATCACAATCACGATCACACAGTCACGATCACACCATCACGATCACACGATCACCATCACACAATCACGATCACACAATCACAATCACACAATGACGATCACACCATCACCATCACACAATCACAATCACACAATCACAATCACACAATCACAATCACACAATCAAAATCACACAATCACAATCACACAATCAAGGTCACACAATGACGATCACACAATCGCCATCACACAATCTCGACCACACAATCACGATCACACAATCACAATCACACAATCACGATCACACAATCACCATCACGCAATCACGATCACACAATCACGATCACACAATCACGATCACACAATCACGATCACACAATCACAGTCACACAATCACAATCACACAATCACAACCACAATCACGATCACACAGTCACGATCACACCATCACGATCACACGATCACGATCACACAATCACAATCACACAATCGTTATCACACAATCACGATCACACAATCACCATCCCACAATCACAATCACACTATCACAATCACACAATCACAATCACACAATCATAATCACACAATCACAATCACACAATCACAATCACACAATCACAATCACAATCACAATCCCACAATCACGATCACACAATCACGATCACACAATCACCATCACACAATCACCATCACACAATCACAATCACACAATCAAGGTCACACAATGACGATCACACAATCACCAGCATACAATCACGACCAGACAATCACGATCCCACAATCACGTTCACACAATCACAAACACACAGTCGCGATCACACAATCACAATCCCACAATCGCGATCACACGATCACGATCACACAATCACGATCACACAATCACGATCACACAATCACGATCACACAATCACGATCACACAATCACTATCACACAATCACTATCACACAATCACGATCACACAATCACGATCACACAATCACGGCAGTCACACTATCACAATCACAATCACAACCACAATCACAATCACAATCACAATCACACAATCACACAATCACAATCCCACAATCACAATCACGCAATCACAGTCACACAATCACAATCACACAATCACGCAATCACAATCCCACAATCACGATCACACAACCACGATCGCACAGTCACGATCACACGATCACGATCACACAATAACAATCACACAATCACAAACCCACAATCGCGATCACACGATCACGATCACACAATCACCATCACACAATCACCATCACACAACCACGATCACATAATCACGATCGCACAATCACAATCACACGATCACGATCACACAATCACGATCACACAGTCACGATCACACAATCACAATCTCTCAATCACGATCACACAATCACCATCACACAATCACCATCACACAATCACGATCACACAATCACGATCACACAATCACAATCACACAATCAAGGTCACACAATGACGATCACACCATCACCATCACATAATCAGGACCACACAATCACGATCACACAATCACAAACACACAGTCGCGATCACTCGATCACGATCACACAATCACGATCACACAGTCACTATCACACAATCACAATCACACAATCACAATATCACAATCGCAATCACACAATCACCATCACACAATCACGATCACACAATCACGATCACACAATCACGATCACACAATCACAATCACGCAATCACAATCACACAATCGCAATCACACAATCACAATCATACAATCACAATCTCACAATCACAATCACACAATCACAATCACACAATCACAATCACACCATCACAATCACACAATCACAATCCTACAATCACAATCCCACAATCACAATCACACAACCACAATCGCACAATCACGCAGTCACAATCCCACAATCACGATCACACAATCCCGATCACACAATCACAATCACACAATCACAATCACACAATCACACTGTCACAATCCCACAATCACGATCACACAATCACGATCACACAGTCACGATCACACGATCACGATCACACAAAAACAATGACACAATCACAATCACACAATCACGAGCACACAATCACGATCACACAATCACCATCACACAATCACGATCACACAATCACGATCACACAATCACGTTCACACAATCACAAACACACAGTCGCGATCACACGATCACGATCACACGATCACGATCACACAATCACAATCACACAATCAAGGTCACACAATGATGATCACACCATCACCATCACACAATCACGACCACACAATCACGATCACACAATCACAATCACACAATCACAATATCACAATCGCAGTCACACAATCACAATATCACAATCAGACAATCACACAATCACACAATCACACAATCACGATCACACTATCACGATCACGCAATCACGATCACACAATCACGATCACACTATCACGATCACACAATCACGATCACACAATCACGATCACACAATCACGATCACACAATCACCATCACACAATCACCATCACACAATCACAATCACACAATCAAGGTCACACAATGACGATCACACAATCACCATCACACAATCACGACCACTCAATCACGATCACACAATCACGATCACACAATCACGATCACACAATCACGTACACACAATCACAAACACAGAGTCGCGATCACACGATCACGATCACACAACCACGATCACACAGTCACGATCACACAATCACGATCACACAGTCACGATCACACAATCAGAGTCACACAATCACAATCACACAACCACAGTCACACAATCACACAGTCACAATCCCACAATTACGACCACACAGTCACGATCACACAATCACAATCATACAATCACAATCACACAATCACATTAACACAATCAGACAATCACACAGTCACACAATCACGATCACACAATCACGATCACACAATCACGATCACACAATCACGATCACACAATCACGATCACACAATCACAATCACACAATCACAATCACACAATCACAATCACACAATCAAAATCACACAATCACAATCACACAATCAAGGTCACACAATGACGATCACACAATCGCCATCACACAATCTCGACCACACAATCACGATCACACAATCACAATCACACAATCACGTTCACACAATCACGAACACACAGTCGCGATCACTCGATCACGATCACACAATCACGATCACACAATCACGATCACTCAATCACAATCACACAATCACAAACACACAGTCGCGATCACACGATCACGATCACACGATCACGATCACACAATCACAATCACACAATCAAAGTCACACAATGACGATCACACCATCACCATCACACAATCACGACCACACAATCACGATCACACAATCACGATCACACAATCACAAACACACAGTCGCGATCACTCGATCACGATCACACAATCACGATCACACAGCCACTATCACACAATCACAATCACACAATCACAATATCACAATCGCAATCACACAATCACAATAACACAATCAGACAATCACACAATCACACAATCACACAATCACGATCACACAATCATGATCACACAATCACGATCACACAATCACGATCACACAATCACGATCACACAATGACGATCACACAATCACCATCACACAATCACAATCACACAATCAAGGTCACACAATGACGATCACACAATCACCATCACACAATCACGATCACACAATCACGATCACACAATCACGATCACACAATCACAAACCCACTGTCGCGATCACACGATCACGATCACACAATCACGATCACACAGTCGCGATCACACAATCACAATCACACAATCACGATCACACAATCACAATCACAATCACGATCACACAGTCACGATCACACCATCACGATCACACGATCACCATCACACAATCACGATCACACAATCACAATCACACAATGACGATCACACCATCACCATCACACAATCACAATCACACAATCACAATCACACAATCACAATCACACAATCACAATCACACAATCAAAATCACACAATCACAATCACACAATCAAGGTCACACAATGACGATCACACAATCGCCATCACACAATCTCGACCACACAATCACGATCACACAAGCACAATCACACAATCACGATCACACAATCACCATCACGCAATCACGATCACACAATCACGATCACACAATCACGATCACACAATCACGATCACACAATCACAGTCACACAATCACAATCACACAATCACAACCACAATCACGATCACACAGTCACGATCACACCATCACGATCACACGATCACGATCACACAATCACAATCACACAATCGTTATCACACAATCACGATCACACAATCACCATCCCACAATCACCATCACACAATCACGATCACACAATCACGATCACACAATCACAATCACAGAATCACAATCACACAATCACGATCACACAGTCACAATCACACAATCACAATCATACAATCACAATCACACAATCACAATCTCACAATCACAATCACACTATCACAATCACACAATCACAATCACACAATCATAATCACACAATCACAATCACACAATCACAATCACACAATCACAATCACACAATCACAATCACAATCACAATCCCACAATCACGATCACACAATCACGATCACACAATCACCATCACACAATCACCATCACACAATCACAATCACACAATCAAGGTCACACAATGACGATCACACAATCACCAGCATACAATCACGACCAGACAATCACGATCCCACAATCACGTTCACACAATCACAAACACACAGTCGCGATCACACAATCACAATCCCACAATCGCGATCACACGATCACGGTCACACAATCACGATCACACAATCACGATCACACAATCACGATCACACAATCACGATCACACAATCACTATCACACAATCACTATCACACAATCACGATCACACAATCACGATCACACAATCACGGCAGTCACACTATCACAATCACAATCACAACCACAATCACAATCACAATCACAATCACACAATCACACAATCACAATCCCACAATCACAATCACGCAATCACAGTCACACAATCACAATCACACAATCACGCAATCACAATCCCACAATCACGATCACACAACCACGATCGCACAGTCACGATCACACGATCACGATCACACAATAACAATCACACAATCACAAACCCACAATCGCGATCACACGATCACGATCACACAATCACCATCACACAATCACCATCACACAACCACGATCACATAATCACGATCGCACAATCACAATCACACGATCACGATCACACAATCACGATCACACAGTCACGATCACACAATCACAATCTCTCAATCACGATCACACAATCACCATCACACAATCACCATCACACAATCACGATCACACAATCACGATCACACAATCACAATCACACAATCAAGGTCACACAATGACGATCACACCATCACCATCACATAATCAGGACCACACAATCACGATCACACAATCACAAACACACAGTCGCGATCACTCGATCACGATCACACAATCACGATCACACAGTCACTATCACACAATCACAATCACACAATCACAATATCACAATCGCAATCACACAATCACCATCACACAATCACGATCACACAATCACGATCACACAATCACGATCACACAATCACAATCACGCAATCACAATCACACAATCGCAATCACACAATCACAATCATACAATCACAATCTCACAATCACAATCACACAATCACAATCACACAATCACAATCACACCATCACAATCACACAATCACAATCCTACAATCACAATCCCACAATCACAATCACACAACCACAATCGCACAATCACGCAGTCACAATCCCACAATCACGATCACACAATCCCGATCACACAATCACAATCACACAATCACAATCACACAATCACACTGTCACAATCCCACAATCACGATCACACAATCACGATCACACAGTCACGATCACACGATCACGATCACACAAAAACTATGACACAATCACAATCACACAATCACGAGCACACAATCACGATCACACAATCACCATCACACAATCACGATCACACAATCACGATCACACAATCACGTTCACACAATCACAAACACACAGTCGCGATCACACGATCACGATCACACGATCACGATCACACAATCACAATCACACAATCAAGGTCACACAATGATGATCACACCATCACCATCACACAATCACGACCACACAATCACGATCACACAATCACAATCACACAATCACAATATCACAATCGCAATCACACAATCACAATATCACAATCAGACAATCACACAATCACACAATCACACAATCACGATCACACTATCACGATCACACAATCACGATCACACAATCACGATCACACTATCACGATCACACAATCACGATCACACAATCACGATCACACAATCACGATCACACAATCACCATCACACAATCACCATCACACAATCACGATCACACAGTCGCGATCACACAATCACAATCACACAATCACGATCACACAATCACAATCACAATCACGATCACACAGTCACGATCACACCATCACGATCACACGATCACCATCACACAATCACGATCACACAATCACAATCACACAATGACGATCACACCATCACCATCACACAATCACAATCACACAATCACAATCACACAATCACAATCACACAATCAAAATCACACAATCACAATCACACAATCAAGGTCACACAATGACGATCACACAATCGCCATCACACAATCTCGACCACACAATCACGATCACACAATCACAATCACACAATCACGACCACACAATCACCATCACGCAATCACGATCACACAATCACGATCACACAATCACGATCACACAATCACGATCACACAATCACAGTCACACAATCACAATCACACAATCACAACCACAATCACGATCACACAGTCACGATCACACCATCACGATCACACGATCACGATCACACAATCACAATCACACAATCGTTATCACACAATCACGATCACACAATCACCATCCCACAATCACCATCACACAATCACGATCACACAATCACGATCACACAATCACAATCACAGAATCACAATCACACAATCACGATCACACAGTCACAATCACACAATCACAATCATACAATCACAATCACACAATCACAATCTCACAATCACAATCACACTATCACAATCACACAATCACAATCACACAATCATAATCACACAATCACAATCACACAATCACAATCACACAATCACAATCACAATCACAATCCCACAATCACGATCACACAATCACGATCACACAATCACCATCACACAATCACCATCACACAATCACAATCACACAATCAAGGTCACACAATGACGATCACACAATCACCAGCATACAATCACGACCAGACAATCACGATCCCACAATCACGTTCACACAATCACAAACACACAGTCGCGATCACACAATCACAATCCCACAATCGCGATCACACGATCACGATCACACAATCACGATCACACAATCACGATCACACAATCACGATCACACAATCACGATCACACAATCACTATCACACAATCACTATCACACAATCACGATCACACAATCACGATCACACAATCACGGCAGTCACACTATCACAATCACAATCACAACCACAATCACAATCACAATCACAATCACACAATCACACAATCACAATCCCACAATCACAATCACGCAATCACAGTCACACAATCACAATCACACAATCACGCAATCATAATCCCACAATCACGATCACACAACCACGATCGCACAGTCACGATCACACGATCACGATCACACAATAACAATCACACAATCACAAACCCACAATCGCGATCACACGATCACGATCACACAATCACCATCACACAATCACCATCACACAACCACGATCACATAATCACGATCGCGCAATCACAATCACACGATCACGATCACACAATCACGATCACACAGTCACGATCACACAATCACAATCTCACAATCACGATCACACAATCACCATCACACAATCACCATCACACAATCACGATCACACAATCACGATCACACTATCACGATCACACAATCACGATCACACAATCACGATCACACAATCACGATCACACAATCACTATCACACAATCACAATCACACAACCACAATCACACAATAACAATCACACAGTCACACAATCACAATCACAATCAGACAATCACAAACACACAATCACGATCACACAATCACGATCACACAATTACGATCACACAATCACAATCACGCAGTCAAAAACACACAGTCGCGATCACACGATCACGATCACACAATCACGATCACACAGTCGCGATCACACAATCACAATCACACAATCACGATCACACAATCACCATCACACAATCACGATCACACAATCACGGTCACACAATCACGATCACACAATCACGATCACACAATCACAGTCACACAATCACAATCACACAATCACAACCACAGTCACGATCACACAGTCACGATCACACCATCACGATCACACGATCACGATCACACAATCACAATCACACAATCGTTATCACACAATCACGATCACACAATCACCATCCCACAATCACCATCACACAATCACCATCACACAATCACGATCACACAATCACGATCACACAATCACAATCACACAACCACGATCACACAGTCACGATCACACAATCACGATCACACAGTCACGATCACACAATCAGAGTCACACAATCACAATCACACAACCACAATCACACAATCACACAGTCACAATCCCACAATTACGACCACACAGTCACGATCACACAATCACAATCATACAATCACAATCACACAATCACATTAACACAATCAGACAATCACACAGTCACACAATCACGATCACACAATCACGATCACACAATCACGATCACACAATCACGATCACACAATCACGATCACACAATCACAATCACACAATCACAATCACACAATCACAATCACACAATCAAAATCACACAATCACAATCACACAATCAAGGTCACACAATGACGATCACACAATCGCCATCACACAATCTCGACCACACAATCACGATCACACAATCACGATCACACAATCACGTTCACACAATCACAAACACACAGTCGCGATCACGCGATCACGATCACACAATCACGATCACACAATCACGATCACTCAATCACAATCACACAATCACAAACACACAGTCGCGATCACACGATCACGATCACACGATCACGATCACACAATCACAATCACACAATCAAGGTCACACAATGACGATCACACCATCACCATCACACAATCACGACCACACAATCACGATCACACAATCACGATCACACAATCACGTTCACACAATCACAAACACACAGTCGCGATCACTCGATCACGATCACACAATCACGATCACACAGTCACTATCACACAATCACAATCACACAATCACAATATCACAATCGCAATCACACAATCACAATAACACAATCAGACAATCACACAATCACACAATCACGATCACACAATCATGATCACACAATCACGATCACACAATCACGATCACACAATCACCATCACACAATCACCATCACACAATCACAATCACACAATCAAGGTCACACAATGACGATCACACAATCACCAGCATACAATCACGACCAGACAATCACGATCACACAATCACGTTCACACAATCACAAACACACAGTCGCGATCACACAATCACAATCCCACAATCGCGATCACACGATCACGATCACACAATCACGATCACACAATCACGATCACACAATCACGATCACATAATCACGATCGCACAATCACAACCACAGTCACGATCACACAATCACGATCACACTATCACGATCACACAATCACGATCACACAATCACTATCACACAATCACAATCACACAACCACAATCACACAATAACAATCACACAGTCACACAATCACAATCACAATCAGACAATCACAAACACACAATCACGATCACACAATCACGATCACACAATTACGATCACACAATCACAATCACGCAGTCACAAACACACAGTCGCGATCACACGATCACGATCACACAATCACGATCACACAGTCGCGATCACACAATCACAATCACACAATCACGATCACACAATCACCATCACACAATCACGATCACACAATCACGGTCACACAATCACGATCACACAATCACGATCACACAATCACAGTCACACAATCACAATCACACAATCACAACCACAGTCACGATCACACAGTCACGATCACACCATCACGATCACACGATCACGATCACACAATCACAATCACACAATCGTTATCACACAATCACGATCACACAATCACCATCCCACAATCACAATCACACAACCACGATCACACAGTCACGATCACACAATCACGATCACACAGTCACGATCACACAATCAGAGTCACACAATCACAATCACACAACCACAATCACACAATCACACAGTCACAATCCCACAATTACGACCACACAGTCACGATCACACAATCACAATCATACAATCACAATCACACAATCACATTAACACAATCAGACAATCACACAGTCACACAATCACGATCACACAATCACGATCACACAATCACGATCACACAATCACGATCACACAATCACGATCACACAATCACGATCACACAATCACGATCACACAATCACGATCACACAATCACAATCACACAATCACAATCACACAATCACAATCACACAATCAAAATCACACAATCACAATCACACAATCAAGGTCACACAATGACGATCACACAATCGCCATCACACAATCTCGACCACACAATCACGATCACACAATCACGATCACACAATCACAAACACACAGTCGCGATCACACGATCACGATCACACAATCACGATCACACAGTCGCGATCACACAATCACGATCACACGATCACCATCACACAATCACGATCACACAATCACAATCACACAATGACGATCACACCATCACCATCACACAATCACGATCACACAATCACAAACACACAGTCGCGATCACACGATCACGATCACACAATCACGATCACACAGTCGCGATCACACAATCACAATCACACAATCACGATCACACAATCACAATCACAATCACGATCACACAGTCACGATCACACCATCACGATCACACGATCACCATCACACAATCACGATCACACAATCACAATCACACAATGACGATCACACCATCACCATCACACAATCACGACCACACAATCACGTTCACACAATCACAAACACACAGTCGCGATCACACGATCACGATCACACAATCACGATCACACAGTCACGATCACACAATCACAATCACACAATCACGATCACACAATCACCATCACACAATCACGATCACACAATCACGATCACACAATCACAGTCACACAATCACAATCACACAATCATAATCACACAATCACAATCACACAATCACAATCACACAATCACAATCACAATCACAATCCCACAATCACGATCACACAATCACCATCCCACAATCACCATCACACAATCACCATCACACAATCACGATCACACAATCACGATCACACAATCACAATCACAGAATCACAATCACACAATCACGATCACACAATCACGATCACACAATCACAATCACACAATCAAGGTCACACAATGACGATCACACCATCACCATCACATAATCAGGACCACACAATCACGATCACACAATCACAAACACACAGTCGCGATCACTCGATCACGATCACACAATCACGATCACACAGTCACTATCACACAATCACAATCACACAATCACAATATCACAATCGCAATCACACAATCACCATCACACAATCACGATCACACAATCACGATCACACAATCACGATCACACAATCACAATCACGCAATCACAATCACACAATCGCAATCACACAATCACAATCATACAATCACAATCTCACAATCACAATCACACAATCACAATCACACAATCACAATCACACCATCACAATCACACAATCACAATCCTACAATCACAATCCCACAATCACAATCACACAACCACAATCGCACAATCACGCAGTCACAATCCCACAATCACGATCACACAATCCCGATCACACAATCACAATCACACAATCACAATCACACAATCACACTGTCACAATCCCACAATCACGATCACACAATCACGATCACACAGTCACGATCACACGATCACGATCACACAAAAACAATGACACAATCACAATCACACAATCACGAGCACACAATCACGATCACACAATCACCATCACACAATCACGATCACACAATCACGATCACACAATCACGTTCACACAATCACAAACACACAGTCGCGATCACACGATCACGATCACACGATCACGATCACACAATCACAATCACACAATCAAGGTCACACAATGATGATCACACCATCACCATCACACAATCACGACCACACAATCACGATCACACAATCACAATCACACAATCACAATATCACAATCGCAGTCACACAATCACAATATCACAATCAGACAATCACACAATCACACAATCACACAATCACGATCACACTATCACGATCACACAATCACGATCACACAATCACGATCACACTATCACGATCACACAATCACGATCACACAATCACGATCACACAATCACGATCACACAATCACCATCACACAATCACCATCACACAATCACAATCACACAATCAAGGTCACACAATGACGATCACACAATCACCATCACACAATCACGACCACTCAATCACGATCACACAATCACGATCACACAATCACGATCACACAATCACGTACACACAATCACAAACACAGAGTCGCGATCACACGATCACGATCACACAACCACGATCACACAGTCACGATCACACAATCACGATCACACAGTCACGATCACACAATCAGAGTCACACAATCACAATCACACAACCACAGTCACACAATCACACAGTCACAATCCCACAATTACGACCACACAGTCACGATCACACAATCACAATCATACAATCACAATCACACAATCACATTAACACAATCAGACAATCACACAGTCACACAATCACGATCACACAATCACGATCACACAATCACGATCACACAATCACGATCACACAATCACGATCACACAATCACAATCACACAATCACAATCACACAATCACAATCACACAATCAAAATCACACAATCACAATCACACAATCAAGGTCACACAATGACGATCACACAATCGCCATCACACAATCTCGACCACACAATCACGATCACACAATCACAATCACACAATCACGTTCACACAATCACAAACACACAGTCGCGATCACTCGATCACGATCACACAATCACGATCACACAATCACGATCACACAATCACGATCACTCAATCACAATCACACAATCACAAACACACAGTCGCGATCACACGATCACGATCACACGATCACGATCACACAATCACAATCACACAATCAAAGTCACACAATGACGATCACACCATCACCATCACACAATCACGACCACACAATCACGATCACACAATCACGATCACACAATCACAAACACACAGTCGCGATCACTCGATCACGATCACACAATCACGATCACACAGCCACTATCACACAATCACAATCACACAATCACAATATCACAATCGCAATCACACAATCACAATAACACAATCAGACAATCACACAATCACACAATCACACAATCACGATCACACAATCATGATCACACAATCACGATCACACAATCACGATCACACAATCACGATCACACAATGACGATCACACAATCACCATCACACAATCACAATCACACAATCAAGGTCACACAATGACGATCACACAATCACCATCACACAATCACGATCACACAATCACGATCACACAATCACGATCACACAATCACAAACACACTGTCGCGATCACACGATCACGATCACACAATCACGATCACACAGTCGCGATCACACAATCACAATCACACAATCACGATCACACAATCACAATCACAATCACGATCACACAGTCACGATCACACCATCACGATCACACGATCACCATCACACAATCACGATCACACAATCACAATCACACAATGACGATCACACCATCACCATCACACAATCACAATCACACAATCACAATCACACAATCACAATCACACAATCAAAATCACACAATCACAATCACAGAATCAAGGTCACACAATGACGATCACACAATCGCCATCACACAATCTCGACCACACAATCACGATCACACAATCACAATCACACAATCACGATCACACAATCACCATCACGCAATCACGATCACACAATCACGATCACACAATCACGATCACACAATCACGATCACACAATCACAGTCACACAATCACAATCACACAATCACAACCACAATCACGATCACACAGTCACGATCACACCATCACGATCACACGATCACGATCACACAATCACAATCACACAATCGTTATCACACAATCACGATCACACAATCACCATCCCACAATCACCATCACACAATCACGATCACACAATCACGATCACACAATCACAATCACAGAATCACAATCACACAATCACGATCACACGATCACCATCACACAATCACGATCACACAATCACAATCACACAATGACGATCACACAATCACCATCACACAATCACGATCACACAATCACAATCACACAATGACGATCACACAATCACCATCACACAATCACCATCACACAATCACAATCACACAATCAAGGTCACACAATGACGATCACACAATCACCAGCATACAATCACGACCAGACAATCACGATCCCACAATCACGTTCACACAATCACAAACACACAGTCGCGATCACACAATCACAATCCCACAATCGCGATCACACGATCACGATCACACAATCACGATCACACAATCACGATCACACAATCACGATCACACAATCACGATCACACAATCACTATCACACAATCACTATCACACAATCACGATCACACAATCACGATCACACAATCACGGCAGTCACACTATCACAATCACAATCACAACCACAATCACAATCACAATCACAATCACACAATCACACAATCACAATCCCACAATCACAATCACGCAATCACAGTCACACAATCACAATCACACAATCACGCAATCACAATCCCACAATCACGATCACACAACCACGATCGCACAGTCACGATCACACGATCACGATCACACAATAACAATCACACAATCACAAACCCACAATCGCGATCACACGATCACGATCACACAATCACCATCACACAATCACCATCACACAACCACGATCACATAATCACGATCGCACAATCACAATCACACGATCACGATCACACAATCACGATCACACAGTCACGATCACACAATCACAATCTCTCAATCACGATCACACAATCACCATCACACAATCACCATCACACAATCACGATCACACAATCACGATCACACAATCACAATCACACAATCAAGGTCACACAATGACGATCACACCATCACCATCACATAATCAGGACCACACAATCACGATCACACAATCACAAACACACAGTCGCGATCACTCGATCACGATCACACAATCACGATCACACAGTCACTATCACACAATCACAATCACACAATCACAATATCACAATCGCAATCACACAATCACCATCACACAATCACGATCACACAATCACGATCACACAATCACGATCACACAATCACAATCACGCAATCACAATCACACAATCGCAATCACACAATCACAATCATACAATCACAATCTCACAATCACAATCACACAATCACAATCACACAATCACAATCACACCATCACAATCACACAATCACAATCCTACAATCACAATCCCACAATCACAATCACACAACCACAATCGCACAATCACGCAGTCACAATCCCACAATCACGATCACACAATCCCGATCACACAATCACAATCACACAATCACAATCACACAATCACACTGTCACAATCCCACAATCACGATCACACAATCACGATCACACAGTCACGATCACACGATCACGATCACACAAAAACAATGACACAATCACAATCACACAATCACGAGCACACAATCACGATCACACAATCACCATCACACAATCACGATAACACAATCACGATCACACAATCACGTTCACACAATCACAAACACACAGTCGCGATCACACGATCACGATCACACGATCACGATCACACAATCACAATCACACAATCAAGGTCACACAATGATGATCACACCATCACCATCACACAATCACGACCACACAATCACGATCACACAATCACAATCACACAATCACAATATCACAATCGCAATCACACAATCACAATATCACAATCAGACAATCACACAATCACACAATCACACAATCACGATCACACTATCACGATCACACAATCACGATCACACAATCACGATCACACTATCACGATCACACAATCACGATCACACAATCACGATCACACAATCACGATCACACAATCACCATCACACAATCACCATCACACAATCACGATCACACAGTCGCGATCACACAATCACAATCACACAATCACGATCACACAATCACAATCACAATCACGATCACACAGTCACGATCACACCATCACGATCACACGATCACCATCACACAATCACGATCACACAATCACAATCACACAATGACGATCACACCATCACCATCACACAATCACAATCACACAATCACAATCACACAATCACAATCACACAATCAAAATCACACAATCACAATCACACAATCAAGGTCACACAATGACGATCACACAATCGCCATCACACAATCTCGACCACACAATCACGATCACACAATCACAATCACACAATCACGATCACACAATCACCATCACGCAATCACGATCACACAATCACGATCACACAATCACGATCACACAATCACGATCACACAATCACAGTCACACAATCACAATCACACAATCACAACCACAATCACGATCACACAGTCACGATCACACCATCACGATCACACGATCACGATCACACAATCACAATCACACAATCGTTATCACACAATCACGATCACACAATCACCATCCCACAATCACCATCACACAATCACGATCACACAATCACGATCACACAATCACAATCACAGAATCACAATCACACAATCACGATCACACAGTCACAATCACACAATCACAATCATACAATCACAATCACACAATCACAATCTCACAATCACAATCACACTATCACAATCACACAATCACAATCACACAATCATAATCACACAATCACAATCACACAATCACAATCACACAATCACAATCACAATCACAATCCCACAATCACGATCACACAATCACCATCACACAATCACCATCACACAATCACAATCACACAATCAAGGTCACACAATGACGATCACACAATCACCAGCATACAATCACGACCAGACAATCACGATCCCACAATCACGTTCACACAATCACAAACACACAGTCGCGATCACACAATCACAATCCCACAATCGCGATCACACGATCACGATCACACAATCACGATCACACAATCACGATCACACAATCACGATCACACAATCACGATCACACAATCACTATCACACAATCACTATCACACAATCACGATCACACAATCACGATCACACAATCACGGCAGTCACACTATCACAATCACAATCACAACCACAATCACAATCACAATCACAATCACACAATCACACAATCACAATCCCACAATCACAATCACGCAATCACAGTCACACAATCACAATCACACAATCACGCAATCACAATCCCACAATCACGATCACACAACCACGATCGCACAGTCACGATCACACAATCACAATCACACAATCACAATATCACAATCGCAATCACACAATCACAATAACACAATCAGACAATCACACAATCACACAATCACACAATCACGATCACACAATCATGATCACACAATCACGATCACACAATCACGATCACACAATCACCATCACACAATCACCATCACACAATCACAATCACACAATCAAGGTCACACAATGACGATCACACAATCACCAGCATACAATCACGACCAGACAATCACGATCACACAATCACGTTCACACAATCACAAACACACAGTCGCGATCACACAATCACAATCCCACAATCGCGATCACACGATCACGATCACACAATCACGATCACACAATCACGATCACATAATCACGATCGCACAATCACAACCACAGTCACGATCACACAATCACGATCACACTATCACGATCACACAATCACGATCACACAATCACTATCACACAATCACAATCACACAACCACAATCACACAATAACAATCACACAGTCACACAATCACAATCACAATCAGACAATCACAAACACACAATCACGATCACACAATCACGATCACACAATTACGATCACACAATCACAATCACGCAGTCACAAACACACAGTCGCGATCACACGATCACGATCACACAATCACGATCACACAGTCGCGATCACACAATCACAATCACACAATCACGATCACACAATCACAATCACACAATCACGATCACACAATCACGGTCACACAATCACGATCACACAATCACGATCACACAATCACAGTCACACAATCACAATCACACAATCACAACCACAGTCACGATCACACAGTCACGATCACACCATCACGATCACACGATCACGATCACACAATCACAATCACACAATCGTTATCACACAATCACGATCACACAATCACCATCCCACAATCACAATCACACAACCACGATCACACAGTCACGATCACACAATCACGATCACACAGTCACGATCACACAATCAGAGTCACACAATCACAATCACACAACCACAATCACACAATCACACAGTCACAATCCCACAATTACGACCACACAGTCACGATCACACAATCACAATCATACAATCACAATCACACAATCACATTAACACAATCAGACAATCACACAGTCACACAATCACGATCACACAATCACGATCACACAATCACGATCACACAATCACGATCACACAATCACGATCACACAATCACGATCACACAATCACGATCACACAATCACAATCACACAATCACAATCACACAATCACAATCACACAATCAAAATCACACAATCACAATCACACAATCAAGGTCACACAATGACGATCACACAATCGCCATCACACAATCTCGACCACACAATCACGATCACACAATCACGATCACACAATCACAAACACACAGTCGCGATCACACGATCACGATCACACAATCACGATCACACAGTCGCGATCACACAATCACGATCACGCGATCACCATCACACAATCACGATCACACAATCACAATCACACAATGACGATCACACCATCACCATCACACAATCACGATCACACAATCACAAACACACAGTCGCGATCACACGATCACGATCACACAATCACGATCACACAGTCGCGATCACACAATCACAATCACACAATCACGATCACACAATCACAATCACAATCACGATCACACAGTCACGATCACACCATCACGATCACACGATCACCATCACACAATCACGATCACACAATCACAATCACACAATGACGATCACACCATCACCATCACACAATCACGACCACACAATCACGTTCACACAATCACAAACACACAGTCGCGATCACACGATCACGATCACACAATCACGATCACACAGTCACGATCACACAATCACAATCACACAATCACGATCACACAATCACCATCACACAATCACGATCACACAATCACGATCACACAATCACAGTCACACAATCACAATCACACAATCACAACCACAATCACGATCACACAGTCACGATCACACCATCACGATCACACGATCACGATCACACAATCACAATCACACAATCGTTATCACACAATCACGATCACACAATCACCATCCCACAATCACCATCACACAATCACCATCACACAATCACGATCACACAATCACGATCACACAATCACAATCACAGAATCACAATCACACAATCACGATCACACAGTCACAATCACACAATCACAATCATACAATCACAATCACTCAATCACAATCTCACAATCACAATCACACTATCACAATCACACAATCACAATCACACAATCATAATCACACAATCACAATCACACAATCACAATCACACAATCACAATCACAATCACAATCCCACAATCACGATCACACAATCACCATCCCACAATCACCATCACACAATCACCATCACACAATCACGATCACACAATCACGATCACACAATCACAATCACAGAATCACAATCACACAATCACGATCACACAATCACGATCACACAATCACAATCACACAATCAAGGTCACACAATGACGATCACACCATCACCATCACATAATCAGGACCACACAATCACGATCACACAATCACAAACACACAGTCGCGATCACTCGATCACGATCACACAATCACGATCACACAGTCACTATCACACAATCACAATCACACAATCACAATATCACAATCGCAATCACACAATCACCATCACACAATCACGATCACACAATCACGATCACACAATCACGATCACACAATCACAATCACGCAATCACAATCACACAATCGCAATCACACAATCACAATCATACAATCACAATCTCACAATCACAATCACACAATCACAATCACACAATCACAATCACACCATCACAATCACACAATCACAATCCTACAATCACAATCCCACAATCACAATCACACAACCACAATCGCACAATCACGCAGTCACAATCCCACAATCACGATCACACAATCCCGATCACACAATCACAATCACACAATCACAATCACACAATCACACTGTCACAATCCCACAATCACGATCACACAATCACGATCACACAGTCACGATCACACGATCACGATCACACAAAAACAATGACACAATCACAATCACACAATCACGAGCACACAATCACGATCACACAATCACCATCACACAATCACGATCACACAATCACGATCACACAATCACGTTCACACAATCACAAACACACAGTCGCGATCACACGATCACGATCACACGATCACGATCACATAATCACAATCACACAATCAAGGTCACACAATGATGATCACACCATCACCATCACACAATCACGACCACTCAATCACGATCACACAATCACGATCACACAATCACGATCACACAATCACGTACACACAATCACAAACACAGAGTCGCGATCACACGATCACGATCACACAACCACGATCACACAGTCACGATCACACAATCACGATCACACAGTCACGATCACACAATCAGAGTCACACAATCACAATCACACAACCACAGTCACACAATCACACAGTCACAATCCCACAATTACGACCACACAGTCACGATCACACAATCACAATCATACAATCACAATCACACAATCACATTAACACAATCAGACAATCACACAGTCACACAATCACGATCACACAATCACGATCACACAATCACGATCACACAATCACGATCACACAATCACGATCACACAATCACAATCACACAATCACAATCACACAATCACAATCACACAATCAAAATCACACAATCACAATCACACAATCAAGGTCACACAATGACGATCACACAATCGCCATCACACAATCTCGACCACACAATCACGATCACACAATCACAATCACACAATCACGTTCACACAATCACAAACACACAGTCGCGATCACTCGATCACGATCACACAATCACGATCACGCAATCACGATCACTCAATCACAATCACACAATCACAAACACACAGTCGCGATCACACGATCACGATCACACGATCACGATCACACAATCACAATCACACAATCAAAGTCACACAATGACGATCACACCATCACCATCACACAATCACGACCACACAATCACGATCACACAATCACGATCACACAATCACGATCACACAATCACAAACACACAGTCGCGATCACTCGATCACGATCACACAATCACGATCACACAGCCACTATCACACAATCACAATCACACAATCACAATATCACAATCGCAATCACACAATCACAATAACACAATCAGACAATCACACAATCACACAATCACACAATCACGATCACACAATCATGATCACACAATCACGATCACACAATCACGATCACACAATCACGATCACACAATGACGATCACACAATCACCATCACACAATCACAATCACACAATCAAGGTCACACAATGACGATCACACAATCACCATCACACAATCACGATCACACAATCACGATCACACAATCACGATCACACAATCACAAACACACTGTCGCGATCACACGATCACGATCACACAATCACGATCACACAGTCGCGATCACACAATCACAATCACACAATCACGATCACACAATCACAATCACAATCACGATCACACAGTCACGATCACACCATCACGATCACACGATCACCATCACACAATCACGATCACACAATCACAATCACACAATGACGATCACACCATCACCATCACACAATCACAATCACACAATCACAATCACACAATCACAATCACACAATCAAAATCACACAATCACAATCACACAATCAAGGTCACACAATGACGATCACACAATCGCCATCACACAATCTCGACCACACAATCACGATCACACAATCACAATCACACAATCACGATCACACAATCACCATCACGCAATCACGATCACACAATCACGATCACACAATCACGATCACACAATCACGATCACACAATCACAGTCACACAATCACAATCACACAATCACAACCACAATCACGATCACACAGTCACGATCACACCATCACGATCACACGATCACGATCACACAATCACAATCACACAATCGTTATCACACAATCACGATCACACAATCACCATCCCACAATCACAATCACACTATCACAATCACACAATCACAATCACACAATCATAATCACACAATCACAATCACACAATCACAATCACACAATCACAATCACAATCACAATCCCACAATCACGATCACACAATCACGATCACACAATCACCATCACACAATCACCATCACACAATCACAATCACACAATCAAGGTCACACAATGACGATCACACAATCACCAGCATACAATCACGACCAGACAATCACGATCCCACAATCACGTTCACACAATCACAAACACACAGTCGCGATCACACAATCACAATCCCACAATCGCGATCACACGATCACGATCACACAATCACGATCACACAATCACGATCACACAATCACGATCACACAATCACGATCACACAATCACTATCACACAATCACTATCACACAATCACGATCACACAATCACGATCACACAATCACGGCAGTCACACTATCACAATCACAATCACAACCACAATCACAATCACAATCACAATCACACAATCACACAATCACAATCCCACAATCACAATCACGCAATCACAGTCACACAATCACAATCACACAATCACGCAATCACAATCCCACAATCACGATCACACAACCACGATCGCACAGTCACGATCACACGATCACGATCACACAATAACAATCACACAATCACAAACCCACAATCGCGATCACACGATCACGATCACACAATCACCATCACACAATCACCATCACACAACCACGATCACATAATCACGATCGCACAATCACAATCACACGATCACGATCACACAATCACGATCACACAGTCACGATCACACAATCACAATCTCTCAATCACGATCACACAATCACCATCACACAATCACCATCACACAATCACGATCACACAATCACGATCACACAATCACAATCACACAATCAAGGTCACACAATGACGATCACACCATCACCATCACATAATCAGGACCACACAATCACGATCACACAATCACAAACACACAGTCGCGATCACTCGATCACGATCACACAATCACGATCACACAGTCACTATCACACAATCACAATCACACAATCACAATATCACAATCGCAATCACACAATCACCATCACACAATCACGATCACACAATCACGATCACACAATCACGATCACACAATCACAATCACGCAATCACAATCACACAATCGCAATCACACAATCACAATCATACAATCACAATCTCACAATCACAATCACACAATCACAATCACACAATCACAATCACACCATCACAATCACACAATCACAATCCTACAATCACAATCACACAATCAAAATCACACAATCACAATCACACAATCAAGGTCACACAATGACGATCACACAATCGCCATCACACAATCTCGACCACACAATCACGATCACACAATCACAATCACACAATCACGTTCACACAATCACAAACACACAGTCGCGATCACTCGATCACGATCACACAATCACGATCACACAATCACGATCACTCAATCACAATCACACAATCACAAACACACAGTCGCGATCACACGATCACGATCACACGATCACGATCACACAATCACAATCACACAATCAAAGTCACACAATGACGATCACACCATCACCATCACACAATCACGACCACACAATCACGATCACACAATCACGATCACACAATCACAAACACACAGTCGCGATCACTCGATCACGATCACACAATCACGATCACACAGCCACTATCACACAATCACAATCACACAATCACAATATCACAATCGCAATCACACAATCACAATAACACAATCAGACAATCACACAATCATACAATCACACAATCACGATCACACAATCATGATCACACAATCACGATCACACAATCACGATCACACAATCACGATCACACAATGACGATCACACAATCACCATCACACAATCACAATCACACAATCAAAGTCACACAATGACGATCACACAATCACCATCACACAATCACGATCACACAATCACGATCACACAATCACGATCACACAATCACAAACACACTGTCGCGATCACACGATCACGATCACACAATCACGATCACACAGTCGCGATCACACAATCACAATCACACAATCACGATCACACAATCACAATCACAATCACGATCACACAGTCACGATCACACCATCACGATCACACGATCACCATCACACAATCACGATCACACAATCACAATCACACAATGACGATCACACCATCACCATCACACAATCACAATCACACAATCACAATCACACAATCACAATCACACAATCAAAATCACACAATCACAATCACACAATCAAGGTCACACAATGACGATCACACAATCGCCATCACACAATCTCGACCACACAATCACGATCACACAATCACAATCACACAATCACGATCACACAATCACCATCACGCAATCACGATCACACAATCACGATCACACAATCACGATCACACAATCACGATCACACAATCACAGTCACACAATCACAATCACACAATCACAACCACAATCACGATCACACAGTCACGATCACACCATCACGATCACACGATCACGATCACACAATCACAATCACACAATCGTTATCACACAATCACGATCACACAATCACCATCCCACAATCACAATCACACTATCACAATCACACAATCACAATCACACAATCATAATCACACAATCACAATCACACAATCACAATCACACAATCACAATCACAATCACAATCCCACAATCACGATCACACAATCACGATCACACAATCACCATCACACAATCACCATCACACAATCACAATCACACAATCAAGGTCACACAATGACGATCACACAATCACCAGCATACAATCACGACCAGACAATCACGATCCCACAATCACGTTCACACAATCACAAACACACAGTCGCGATCACACAATCACAATCCCACAATCGCGATCACACGATCACGATCACACAATCACGATCACACAATCACGATCACACAATCACGATCACACAATCACGATCACACAATCACTATCACACAATCACTATCACACAATCACGATCACACAATCACGATCACACAATCACGGCAGTCACACTATCACAATCACAATCACAACCACAATCACAATCACAATCACAATCACACAATCACACAATCACAATCCCACAATCACAATCACGCAATCACAGTCACACAATCACAATCACACAATCACGCAATCACAATCCCACAATCACGATCACACAACCACGATCGCACAGTCACGATCACACGATCACGATCACACAATAACAATCACACAATCACAAACCCACAATCGCGATCACACGATCACGATCACACAATCACCATCACACAATCACCATCACACAACCACGATCACATAATCACGATCGCACAATCACAATCACACGATCACGATCACACAATCACGATCACACAGTCACGATCACACAATCACAATCTCTCAATCACGATCACACAATCACCATCACACAATCACCATCACACAATCACGATCACACAATCACGATCACACAATCACAATCACACAATCAAGGTCACACAATGACGATCACACCATCACCATCACATAATCAGGACCACACAATCACGATCACACAATCACAAACACACAGTCGCGATCACTCGATCACGATCACACAATCACGATCACACAGTCACTATCACACAATCACAATCACACAATCACAATATCACAATCGCAATCACACAATCACCATCACACAATCACGATCACACAATCACGATCACACAATCACGATCACACAATCACAATCACGCAATCACAATCACACAATCGCAATCACACAATCACAATCATACAATCACAATCTCACAATCACAATCACACAATCACAATCACACAATCACAATCACACCATCACAATCACACAATCACAATCCTACAATCACAATCCCACAATCACAATCACACAACCACAATCGCACAATCACGCAGTCACAATCCCACAATCACGATCACACAATCCCGATCACACAATCACAATCACACAATCACAATCACACAATCACACTGTCACAATCCCACAATCACGATCACACAATCACGATCACACAGTCACGATCACACGATCACGATCACACAAAAACAATGACACAATCACAATCACACAATCACGAGCACACAATCACGATCACACAATCACCATCACACAATCACGATCACACAATCACGATCACACAATCACGTTCACACAATCACAAACACACAGTCGCGATCACACGATCACGATCACACGATCACGATCACACAATCACAATCACACAATCAAGGTCACACAATGATGATCACACCATCACCATCACACAATCACGACCACACAATCACGATCACACAATCACAATCACACAATCACAATATCACAATCGCAATCACACAATCACAATATCACAATCAGACAATCACACAATCACACAATCACACAATCACGATCACACTATCACGATCACACAATCACGATCACACAATCACGATCACACTATCACGATCACACAATCACGATCACACAATCACGATCACACAATCACGATCACACAATCACCATCACACAATCACCATCACACAATCACGATCACACAGTCGCGATCACACAATCACAATCACACAATCACGATCACACAATCACAATCACAATCACGATCACACAGTCACGATCACACCATCACGATCACACGATCACCATCACACAATCACGATCACACAATCACAATCACACAATGACGATCACACCATCACCATCACACAATCACAATCACACAATCACAATCACACAATCACAATCACACAATCAAAATCACACAATCACAATCACACAATCAAGGTCACACAATGACGATCACACAATCGCCATCACACAATCTCGACCACACAATCACGATCACACAATCACAATCACACAATCACGATCACACAATCACCATCACGCAATCACGATCACACAATCACGATCACACAATCACGATCACACAATCACAGTCACACAATCACAATCACACAATCACAACCACAATCACGATCACACAGTCACGATCACACCATCACGATCACACGATCACGATCACAAAATCACAATCACACAATCGTTATCACACAATCACGATCACACAATCACCATCCCACAATCACAATCACACAATCAAAATCACACAATCACAATCACACAATCAAGGTCACACAATGACGATCACACAATCGCCATCACACAATCTCGACCACGCAATCACGATCACACAATCACGATCACACAATCACGTTCACACAATCACAAACACACAGTCGCGATCACGCGATCACGATCACACAATCACGATCACACAATCACGATCACTCAATCACGATCACACAATCACGATCACACAATCACGGCAGTCACACTATCACAATCACAATCACAACCACAATCACAATCACAATCACAATCACACAATCACACAATCACAATCCCACAATCACAATCACGCAATCACAGTCACACAATCACAATCACACAATCACGCAATCACAATCCCACAATCACGATCACACAACCACGATCGCACAGTCACGATCACACGATCACGATCACACAATAACAATCACACAATCACAAACCCACAATCGCGATCACACGATCACGATCACACAATCACCATCACACAATCACCATCACACAACCACGATCACATAATCACGATCGCGCAATCACAATCACACGATCACGATCACACAATCACGATCACACAGTCACGATCACACAATCACAATCTCACAATCACGATCACACAATCACCATCACACAATCACCATCACACAATCACGATCACACAATCACGATCACACTATCACGATCACACAATCACGATCACACAATCACGATCACACAATCACGATCACACAATCACTATCACACAATCACAATCACACAACCACAATCACACAATAACAATCACACAGTCACACAATCACAATCACAATCAGACAATCACAAACACACAATCACGATCACACAATCACGATCACACAATTACGATCACACAATCACAATCACGCAGTCACAAACACACAGTCGCGATCACACGATCACGATCACACAATCACGATCACACAGTCGCGATCACACAATCACAATCACACAATCACGATCACACAATCACCATCACACAATCACGATCACACAATCACGGTCACACAATCACGATCACACAATCACGATCACACAATCACAGTCACACAATCACAATCACACAATCACAACCACAGTCACGATCACACAGTCACGATCACACCATCACGATCACACGATCACGATCACACAATCACAATCACACAATCGTTATCACACAATCACGATCACACAATCACCATCCCACAATCACCATCACACAATCACCATCACACAATCACGATCACACAATCACGATCACACAATCACAATCACACAACCACGATCACACAGTCACGATCACACAATCACGATCACACAGTCACGATCACACAATCAGAGTCACACAATCACAATCACACAACCACAATCACACAATCACACAGTCACAATCCCACAATTACGACCACACAGTCACGATCACACAATCACAATCATACAATCACAATCACACAATCACATTAACACAATCAGACAATCACACAGTCACACAATCACGATCACACAATCACGATCACACAATCACGATCACACAATCACGATCACACAATCACGATCACACAATCACAATCACACAATCACAATCACACAATCACAATCACACAATCAAAATCACACAATCACAATCACACAATCAAGGTCACACAATGACGATCACACAATCGCCATCACACAATCTCGACCACGCAATCACGATCACACAATCACGATCACACAATCACGTTCACACAATCACAAACACACAGTCGCGATCACGCGATCACGATCACACAATCACGATCACACAATCACGATCACTCAATCACAATCACACAATCACAAACACACAGTCGCGATCACACGATCACGATCACACGATCACGATCACACAATCACAATCACACAATCAAGGTCACACAATGACGATCACACCATCACCATCACACAATCACGACCACACAATCACGATCACACAATCACGATCACACAATCACGTTCACACAATCACAAACACACAGTCGCGATCACTCGATCACGATCACACAATCACGATCACACAGTCACTATCACACAATCACAATCACACAATCACAATATCACAATCGCAATCACACAATCACAATAACACAATCAGACAATCACACAATCACACAATCACACAATCACGATCACACAATCATGATCACACAATCACGATCACACAATCACGATCACACAATCACGATCACACAATGACGATCACACAATCACCATCACACAATCACACAATCACACAATCACGATCACACAATCATGATCACACAATCACGATCACACAATCACGATCACACAATCACGATCACACAATGACGATCACACAATCACCATCACACAATCACAATCACACAATCAAGGTCACACAATGACGATCACACAATCACCATCACACAATCACGATCACACAATCACGATCACACAATCACGATCACACAATCACAAACACACAGTCGCGATCACACGATCACGATCACACAATCACGATCACACAGTCGCGATCACACAATCACAATCACACAATCACGATCACACAATCACAATCACAATCACGATCACACAGTCACGATCACACCATCACGATCACACGATCACCATCACACAATCACGATCACACAATCACAATCACACAATGACGATCACACCATCACCATCACACAATCACGACCACACAATCACGTTCACACAATCACAAACACACAGTCGCGATCACACGATCACGATCACACAATCACGATCACACAGTCACGATCACACAATCACAATCACACAATCACGATCACACAATCACCATCACACAATCACGATCACACAATCACGATCACACAATCACGAGCACACAATCACGATCACACAATCACAGTCACACAATCACAATCACACAATCACAACCACAATCACGATCACACAGTCACGATCACACCATCACGATCACACGATCACGATCACACAATCACAATCACACAATCGTTATCACACAATCACGATCACACAATCACCATCCCACAATCACCATCACACAATCACCATCACACAATCACGATCACACAATCACGATCACACAATCACAATCACAGAATCACAATCACACAATCACGATCACACAGTCACAATCACACAATCACAATCATACAATCACAATCACACAATCACAATCTCACAATCACAATCACACTATCACAATCACACAATCACAATCACACAATCATAATCACACAATCACAATCACACAATCACAATCACACAATCACAATCACAATCACAATCCCACAATCACGATCACACAATCACGATCACACAATCACCATCACACAATCACCATCACACAATCACAATCACACAATCAAGGTCACACAATGACGATCACACAATCACCAGCAGACAATCACGATCACACAATCACGTTCACACAATCACAAACACACAGTCGCGATCACACAATCACAATCCCACAATCGCGATCACACGATCACGATCACACAATCACGATCGCACAATCACAATCACACGATCACGATCGCACAATCACAATCACACGATCACGATCACACAATCACGATCACACAACCACGATCGCACAGTCACGATCACACGATCACGATCACACAATAACAATCACACAATCACAATCACACAATCACGATCACACAATCACCATCACACAATCACCATCACACAATCACGATCACACAATCACGATCGCACAATCACAATCACACGATCACGATCACACAATCACGATCACACAGTCACGATCACACAATCACAATCTCACAATCACGATCACACAATCACCATCACACAATCACCATCACACAATCACGATCACACAATCACGATCACACTATCACGATCACACAATCACGATCACACAATCACGATCACACAATCACGATCACACAATCACTACCACACAATCACAATCACACAACCACAATAACACAATCACAATCACACAGTCACACAATGACAATCACAATCAGACAATCACAAACACACAATCACGATCACACAATCACGATCACACAATCACGATCACACAATCACGATCACACAATTACGATCACACAATCACTATCACGCAGTCACACTATCACAATCACAATCACAATCACAGTCACAATCACAATCACAATCACAATCACAATCACAATCACAATCACAATCACAATCACACAATCACACAATCACAATCCCACAATCACAATCACACAATCACAGTCACACAATCACAATCACACAATCACACAGTCACAATCCCACAATCACGATCACACAATCACGATCCCACAGTCACGATCACACGATCACGATCACACAATCACAATCACACAATCACAATCACACAATCACGATCACACAATCACCATCACACAATCACCATCACACAATCACGATCACACAATCACGATCACACAATCACGAGCACACAATCACGATCACACAATCACAGTCACACAATCACAATCACACAATCACAACCACAATCACGATCACACAGTCACGATCACACCATCACGATCACACGATCACGATCACACAATCACAATCACACAATCGTTATCACACAATCACGATCACACAATCACCATCCCACAATCACCATCACACAATCACCATCACACAATCACGATCACACAATCACGATCACACAATCACAATCACAGAATCACAATCACACAATCACGATCACACAGTCACAATCACACAATCACAATCATACAATCACAATCACACAATCACAATCTCACAATCACAATCACACTATCACAATCACACAATCACAATCACACAATCATAATCACACAATCACAATCACACAATCACAATCACACAATCACAATCACAATCACAATCCCACAATCACGATCACACAATCACGATCACACAATCACCATCACACAATCACCATCACACAATCACAATCACACAATCAAGGTCACACAATGACGATCACACAATCACCAGCAGACAATCACGATCACACAATCACGTTCACACAATCACAAACACACAGTCGCGATCACACAATCACAATCCCACAATCGCGATCACACGATCACGATCACACAATCACGATCGCACAATCACAATCACACGATCACGATCGCACAATCACAATCACACGATCACGATCACACAATCACAATCACACAACCACAATAACACAATCACAATCACACAGTCACACAATGACAATCACAATCAGACAATCACAAACACACAATCACGATCACACAATTACCATCACACAATCACGATCACACAATCAAGGTCACACAATGACGATCACACAATCACCATCACACAATCACGATCACACAATCACAATCACACAATCACGATCACACAATCACGATCACACAATCACAATCACACAATCAAGGTCACACAATGACGATCACACCATCACCATCACACAATCAGGACCACACAATCACGATCACACAATCACAAACACACAGTCGCGATCACTCGATCACGATCACACAATCACGATCACACAGTCACTATCACACAATCACAATCACACAATCAGAATATCACAATCGCAATCACACAATCACCATCACACAATCACGATCACACAATCACGATCACACAATCACGATCACACAGTCACGATCACACGATCACGATCACACAAAAACAATGACACAATCACAATCACACAATCACGAGCACACAATCACGATCACACAATCACCATCACACAATCACGATCACACAATCTCGACCACACAATCACGTTCGCACAATCAACGCCACACAATGACGATCACACAATCACCATCACACAATCTCGACCACACAATCACGATCACACAATCACGATCACACAATCACGTTCACACAATCACAAACACACAGTCCCGATCACTCGATCACGATCACACAATCACGATCACACAATCACGATCACACAATCACAATCACACAATCACAATCACACAGTCAAAATCACACAATCACAATCACACAATCAAGGTCACACAATCACGATCACACAATCACGATCACTCAATCACAATCACAATCACACAATCACAAACACAAAGTCGCGATCACACGATCACGATCACACGATCACGATCACACGATCACGATCACACGATCACGATCAAACGATCACGATCACACAATCACAATCACACAATCAAGCCCACACAATGACGATCACACAATCACCATCACACAAACTCGACCACACAATCACGATCACACAATCACGATCACACAATCACGTTCACACAATAACAAACACACAGTCGCGATCACTCGATCACGATCACACAATCACGATCACACAGTCACGATCACACAATCACAATCACACAATCACGTTCACACAATCACAAACACACAGTCGCGATCACACAATCACAATCCCATAATCACGATCACACAATCACGATCACACAATCACCATCATACAATCACCATCACACAATCACAATCACACAACCAAGGTCACACAATGACGATCACACAATCACCATCATACAATCACGACCACACAATCAAGATCACACAATCACGATCACACAATCACGATCACACAATCACGTGCACACAATCACAAACCCACAATCGCGATCACACGATCACGATCACACAATCACCATCCCACAATCACGATCACACAATCACGATCACACAATCACCATCACACAATCACCATCACACAATCACAATCACACAATCAAGGTCACACAACGACGATCACACAATCACCGTCATACAATCACGACCAGACAATCACGATCACACAATCACGTTCACACAATCACAAACACACAGTCGCGATCACACAATCACAATCCCACAATCGCGATCACACGATCACGATCACACAATCACGATCACACAATCACGATCACACAATCACGATCACACAATCACGATCACACAATCACTATCACACAATCACTATCACACAATCACGATCACACAATCACGATCACACAATCACGATCACACAATCACGGCAGTCACACTATCACAATCACAATCACAATCACAATCACAATCACACAATCACACAATCACAATCCCACAATCACAATCACGCAATCACAGTCACACAATCACAATCACACAATCACGCAATCACAATCCCACAATCACGATCACACAACCACGATCGCACAGTCACGATCACACGATCACGATCACACAATAACAATCACACAATCACAATCACACAATCACGATCACACAATCACCATCACACAATCACCATCACACAATCACAATCACACAATCAAGGTCACACAACGACGATCACACAATCACCGTCATACAATCACGACCAGACAATCACGATCACACAATCACGATCACACCATCACCATCACACAATCACGATCACACAATCACAAACACACAGTCGCGATCACACGATCACGATCACACAATCACGATCACACAGTCGCGATCACACAATCACAATCACACAATCACGATCACACAATCACAATCACAATCACGATCACACAGTCACGATCACACCATCACGATCACACGATCACCATCACACAATCACGATCACACAATCACAATCACACAATGACGATCACACCATCACCATCACACAATCACGACCACACAATCACGTTCACACAATCACAAACACACAGTCGCGATCACACGATCACGATCACACAATCACGATCACACAGTCACGATCACACAATCACAATCACACAATCACGATCACACAATCACCATCACACAATCACGATCACACAATCACGATCACACAATCACAGTCACACAATCACAATCACACAATCACAACCACAATCACGATCACACAGTCACGATCACACCATCACGATCACACGATCACGATCACACAATCACAATCACACAATCGTTATCACACAATCACGATCACACAATCACCATCCCACAATCACCATCACACAATCACCATCACACAATCACGATCACACAATCACGATCACACAATCACAATCACAGAATCACAATCACACAATCACGATCACACAGTCACAATCACACAATCACAATCATACAATCACAATCACTCAATCACAATCTCACAATCACAATCACACTATCACAATCACACAATCACAATCACACAATCATAATCACACAATCACAATCACACAATCACAATCACACAATCACAATCACAATCACAATCCCACAATCACGATCACACAATCACCATCCCACAATCACCATCACACAATCACCATCACACAATCACGATCACACAATCACGATCACACAATAACAATCACAGAATCACAATCACACAATCACGATCACACAATCACGATCACACAATCACAATCACACAATCAAGGTCACACAATGACGATCACACCATCACCATCACATAATCAGGACCACACAATCACGATCACACAATCACAAACACACAGTCGCGATCACTCGATCACGATCACACAATCACGATCACACAGTCACTATCACACAATCACAATCACACAATCACAATATCACAATCGCAATCACACAATCACCATCACACAATCACGATCACACAATCACGATCACACAATCACGATCACACAATCACAATCACGCAATCACAATCACACAATCGCAATCACACAATCACAATCATACAATCACAATCTCACAATCACAATCACACAATCACAATCACACAATCACAATCACACCATCACAATCACACAATCACAATCCTACAATCACAATCCCACAATCACAATCACACAACCACAATCGCACAATCACGCAGTCACAATCCCACAATCACGATCACACAATCCCGATCACACAATCACAATCACACAATCACAATCACACAATCACACTGTCACAATCCCACAATCACGATCACACAATCACGATCACACAGTCACGATCACACGATCACGATCACACAAAAACAATGACACAATCACAATCACACAATCACGAGCACACAATCACGATCACACAATCACCATCACACAATCACGATCACACAATCACGATCACACAATCACGTTCACACAATCACAAACACACAGTCGCGATCACACGATCACGATCACACGATCACGATCACACAATCACAATCACACAATCAAGGTCACACAATGATGATCACACCATCACCATCACACAATCACGACCACACAATCACGATCACACAATCACAATCACACAATCACAATATCACAATCGCAGTCACACAATCACAATATCACAATCAGACAATCACACAATCACACAATCACACAATCACGATCACACTATCACGATCACACAATCACGATCACACAATCACGATCACACTATCACGATCACACAATCACGATCACACAATCACGATCACACAATCACGATCACACAATCACCATCACACAATCACCATCACACAATCACAATCACACAATCAAGGTCACACAATGACGATCACACAATCACCATCACACAATCACGACCACTCAATCACGATCACACAATCACGATCACACAATCACGATCACACAATCACGTACACACAATCACAAACACAGAGTCGCGATCACACGATCACGATCACACAACCACGATCACACAGTCACGATCACACAATCACGATCACACAGTCACGATCACACAATCAGAGTCACACAATCACAATCACACAACCACAGTCACACAATCACACAGTCACAATCCCACAATTACGACCACACAGTCACGATCACACAATCACAATCATACAATCACAATCACACAATCACATTAACACAATCAGACAATCACACAGTCACACAATCACGGTCACACAATCACGATCACACAATCACGATCACACAATCACGATCACACAATCACAATCACACAATCACAATCACACAATCACAATCACACAATCACAATCACACAATCAAAATCACACAATCACAATCACACAATCAAGGTCACACAATGACGATCACACAATCGCCATCACACAATCTCGACCACACAATCACGATCACACAATCACAATCACACAATCACGTTCACACAATCACAAACACACAGTCGCGATCACTCGATCACGATCACACAATCACGATCACACAATCACGATCACTCAATCACAATCACACAATCACAAACACACAGTCGCGATCACACGATCACGATCACACGATCACGATCACACAATCACAATCACACAATCAAAGTCCCAACAATGACGATCACACCATCACCATCACACAATCACGACCACAAAATCACGATCACACAATCACGATCACACAATCACAAACACACAGTCGCGATCACTCGATCACGATCACACAATCACGATCACACAGCCACTATCACACAATCACAATCACACAATCACAATATCACAATCGCAATCACACAATCACAATAACACAATCAGACAATCACACAATCACACAATCACACAATCACGATCACACAATCATGATCACACAATCACGATCACACAATCACGATCACACAATCACGATCACACAATGACGATCACACAATCACCATCACACAATCACAATCACACAATCAAGGTCACACAATGACGATCACACAATCACCATCACACAATCACGATCACACAATCACGATCACACAATCACGATCACACAATCACAAACACACTGTCGCGATCACACGATCACGATCACACAATCACGATCACACAGTCGCGATCACACAATCACAATCACACAATCACGATCACACAATCACAATCACAATCACGATCACACAGTCACGATCACACCATCACGATCACACGATCACCATCACACAATCACGATCACACAATCACAATCACACAATGACGATCACACCATCACCATCACACAATCACAATCACACAATCACAATCACACAATCACAATCACACAATCAAAATCACACAATCACAATCACACAATCAAGGTCACACAATGACGATCACACAATCGCCATCACACAATCTCGACCACACAATCACGATCACACAATCACAATCACACAATCACGATCACACAATCACCATCACGCAATCACGATCACACAATCACGATCACACAATCACGATCACACAATCACGATCACACAATCACAGTCACACAATCACAATCACACAATCACAACCACAATCACGATCACACAGTCACGATCACACCATCACGATCACACGATCACGATCACACAATCACAATCACACAATCGTTATCACACAATCACGATCACACAATCACCATCCCACAATCACCATCACACAATCACGATCACACAATCACGATCACACAATCACAATCACAGAATCACAATCACACAATCACGATCACACAGTCACAATCACACAATCACAATCATACAATCACAATCACACAATCACAATCTCACAATCACAATCACACTATCACAATCACACAATCACAATCACACAATCATAATCACACAATCACAATCACACAATCACAATCACACAATCACAATCACAATCACAATCCCACAATCACGATCACACAATCACGATCACACAATCACCATCACACAATCACCATCACACAATCACAATCACACAATCAAGGTCACACAATGACGATCACACAATCACCAGCATACAATCACGACCAGACAATCACGATCCCACAATCACGTTCACACAATCACAAACACACAGTCGCGATCACACAATCACAATCCCACAATCGCGATCACACGATCACGATCACACAATCACGATCACACAATCACGATCACACAATCACGATCACACAATCACGATCACACAATCACTATCACACAATCACTATCACACAATCACGATCACACAATCACGGCAGTCACACTATCACAATCACAATCACAACCACAATCACAATCACAATCACAATCACAATCACACAATCACACAATCACAATCCCACAATCACAATCACGCAATCACAGTCACACAATCACAATCACACAATCACGCAATCACAATCCCACAATCACGATCACACAACCACGATCGCACAGTCACGATCACACGATCACGATCACACAATAACAATCACACAATCACAAACCCACAATCGCGATCACACGATCACGATCACACAATCACCATCACACAATCACCATCACACAACCACGATCACATAATCACGATCGCACAATCACAATCACACGATCACGATCACACAATCACGATCACACAGTCACGATCACACAATCACAATCTCTCAATCACGATCACACAATCACCATCACACAATCACCATCACACAATCACGATCACACAATCACGATCACACAATCACAATCACACAATCAAGGTCACACAATGACGATCACACCATCACCATCACATAATCAGGACCACACAATCACGATCACACAATCACAAACACACAGTCGCGATCACTCGATCACGATCACACAATCACGATCACACAGTCACTATCACACAATCACAATCACACAATCACAATATCACAATCGCAATCACACAATCACCATCACACAATCACGATCACACAATCACGATCACACAATCACGATCACACAATCACAATCATACAATCACAATCTCACAATCACAATCACACAATCACAATCACACAATCACAATCACACCATCACAATCACACAATCACAATCCTACAATCACAATCCCACAATCACAATCACACAACCACAATCGCACAATCACGCAGTCACAATCCCACAATCACGATCACACAATCCCGATCACACAATCACAATCACACAATCACAATCACACAATCACACTGTCACAATCCCACAATCACGATCACACAATCACGATCACACAGTCACGATCACACGATCACGATCACACAAAAACAATGACACAATCACAATCACACAATCACGAGCACACAATCACGATCACACAATCACCATCACACAATCACGATCACACAATCACGATCACACAATCACGTTCACACAATCACAAACACACAGTCGCGATCACACGATCACGATCACACGATCACGATCACACAATCACAATCACACAATCAAGGTCACACAATGATGATCACACCATCACCATCACACAATCACGACCACACAATCACGATCACACAATCACAATCACACAATCACAATATCACAATCGCAATCACACAATCACAATATCACAATCAGACAATCACACAATCACACAATCACACAATCACGATCACACTATCACGATCACACAATCACGATCACACAATCACGATCACACTATCACGATCACACAATCACGATCACACAATCACGATCACACAATCACGATCACACAATCACCATCACACAATCACCATCACACAATCACGATCACACAGTCGCGATCACACAATCACAATCACACAATCACGATCACACAATCACAATCACAATCACGATCACACAGTCACGATCACACCATCACGATCACACGATCACCATCACACAATCACGATCACACAATCACAATCACACAATGACGATCACACCATCACCATCACACAATCACAATCACACAATCACAATCACACAATCACAATCACACAATCAAAATCACACAATCACAATCACACAATCAAGGTCACACAATGACGATCACACAATCGCCATCACACAATCTCGACCACACAATCACGATCACACAATCACAATCACACAATCACGATCACACAATCACCATCACGCAATCACGATCACACAATCACGATCACACAATCACGATCACACAATCACGATCACACAATCACAGTCACACAATCACAATCACACAATCACAACCACAATCACGATCACACAGTCACGATCACACCATCACGATCACACGATCACGATCACAAAATCACAATCACACAATCGTTATCACACAATCACGATCACACAATCACCATCCCACAATCACCATCACACAATCACGATCACACAATCACGATCACACAATCACAATCACAGAATCACAATCACACAATCACGATCACACAGTCACAATCACACAATCACAATCATACAATCACAATCACACAATCACAATCTCACAATCACAATCACACTATCACAATCACACAATCACAATCACACAATCATAATCACACAATCACAATCACACAATCACAATCACACAATCACAATCACAATCACAATCCCACAATCACGATCACACAATCACGATCACACAATCACCATCACACAATCACCATCACACAATCACAATCACACAATCAAGGTCACACAATGACGATCACACAATCTCCAGCATACAATCACGACCAGACAATCACGATCCCACAATCACGTTCACACAATCACAAACACACAGTCGCGATCACACAATCACAATCCCACAATCGCGATCACACGATCACGATCACACAATCACGATCACACAATCACGATCACACAATCACGATCACACAATCACGATCACACAATCACTATCACACAATCACTATCACACAATCACGATCACACAATCACGATCACACAATCACGGCAGTCACACTATCACAATCACAATCACAACCACAATCACAATCACAATCACAATCACACAATCACACAATCACAATCCCACAATCACAATCACGCAATCACAGTCACACAATCACAATCACACAATCACGCAATCACAATCCCACAATCACGATCACACAACCACGATCGCACAGTCACGATCACACAATCACGATCACACAATCACGATCACACAATCACTATCACACAATCACAATCACACAACCACAATCACACAATAACAATCACACAGTCACACAATCACAATCACAATCAGACAATCACAAACACACAATCACGATCACACAATCACGATCACACAATTACGATCACACAATCACAATCACGCAGTCACAAACACACAGTCGCGATCACACGATCACGATCACACAATCACGATCACACAGTCGCGATCACACAATCACAATCACACAATCACGATCACACAATCACCATCACACAATCACGATCACACAATCACGGTCACACAATCACGATCACACAATCACGATCACACAATCACAGTCACACAATCACAATCACACAATCACAACCACAGTCACGATCACACAGTCACGATCACACCATCACGATCACACGATCACGATCACACAATCACAATCACACAATCGTTATCACACAATCACGATCACACAATCACCATCCCACAATCACCATCACACAATCACCATCACACAATCACGATCACACAATCACGATCACACAATCACAATCACACAACCACGATCACACAGTCACGATCACACAATCACGATCACACAGTCACGATCACACAATCAGAGTCACACAATCACAATCACACAACCACAATCACACAATCACACAGTCACAATCACACAATCACATTAACACAATCAGACAATCACACAGTCACACAATCACGATCACACAATCACGATCACACAA
This sequence comes from Megachile rotundata, assembly GCF_050947335.1. NCBI lineage: Eukaryota > Metazoa > Arthropoda > Insecta > Hymenoptera > Megachilidae > Megachile > Megachile rotundata. Next base: position 4,497,495 of record NC_134993.1, read on the forward strand.
TCACGATCACACAATCACGATCACACAATCACGATCACACAATCACAATCACACAATCACAATCACACAATCACAATCACACAATCAAAATCACACAATCACAATCACACAATCAAGGTCACACAATGACGATCACACAATCGCCATCACACAATCTCGACCACACAATCACGATCACACAATCACGATCACACAATCACGTTCACACAATCACAAACACACAGTCGCGATCACGCGATCACGATCACACAATCACGATCACACAATCACGATCACTCAATCACAATCACACAATCACAAACACACAGTCGCGATCACACGATCACGATCACACGATCACGATCACACAATCACAATCACACAATCAAGGTCACACAATGACGATCACACCATCACCATCACACAATCACGACCACACAATCACGATCACACAATCACGATCACACAATCACGTTCACACAATCACAAACACACAGTCGCGATCACTCGATCACGATCACACAATCACGATCACACAGTCACTATCACACAATCACAATCACACAATCACAATATCACAATCGCAATCACACAATCACAATAACACAATCAGACAATCACACAATCACACAATCACACAATCACGATCACACAATCATGATCACACAATCACGATCACACAATCACGATCACACAATCACGATCACACAATGACGATCACACAATCACCATCACACAATCACACAATCACACAATCACGATCACACAATCATGATCACACAATCACGATCACACAATCACGATCACACAATCACGATCACACAATGACGATCACACAATCACCATCACACAATCACAATCACACAATCAAGGTCACACAATGACGATCACACAATCACCATCACACAATCACGATCACACAATCACGATCACACAATCACGATCACACAATCACAAACACACAGTCGCGATCACACAATCACGATCACACAATCACGATCACACAGTCGCGATCACACAATCACAATCACACAATCACGATCACACAATCACAATCACAATCACGATCACACAGTCACGACCACACCATCACGATCACACGATCACCATCACACAATCACGATCACACAATCACAATCACACAATGACGATCACACCATCACCATCACACAATCACGACCACACAATCACGTTCACACAATCACAACCACACAGTCGCGATCACACGATCACGATCACACAATCACGATCACACAGTCACGATCACACAATCACAATCACACAATCACGATCACACAATCACCATCACACAATCACGATCACACAATCACGATCACACAATCACGAGCACACAATCACGATCACACAATCACAGTCACACAATCACAATCACACAATCACAACCACAATCACGATCACACAGTCACGATCACACCATCACGATCACACGATCACGATCACACAATCACAATCACACAATCGTTATCACACAATCACGATCACACAATCACCATCCCACAATCACCATCACACAATCACCATCACACAATCACGATCACACAATCACGATCACACAATCACAATCACAGAATCACGTTCACACAATCACAAACACACAGTCCCGATCACTCGATCACGATCACACAATCACGATCACACAATCACGATCACACAATCACAATCACACAATCACAATCACACAGTCAAAATCACACAATCACAATCACACAATCAAGGTCACACAATCACGATCACACAATCACGATCACTCAATCACAATCACAATCACACAATCACAAACACAAAGTCGCGATCACACGATCACGATCACACGATCACGATCACACGATCACGATCAAACGATCACGATCACACAATCACAATCACACAATCAAGCCCACACAATGACGATCACACAATCACCATCACACAAACTCGACCACACAATCACGATCACACAATCACGATCACACAATCACGTTCACACAATAACAAACACACAGTCGCGATCACTCGATCACGATCACACAATCACGATCACACAGTCACGATCACACAATCACAATCACACAATCACGATCACACAATCACGATCACACAATCACCATCACACAATCACAATCACACAATCAAGGTCACACAACGACGATCACACAATCACCGTCATACAATCACGACCAGACAATCACGATCACACAATCACGTTCACACAATCACAAACACACAGTCGCGATCACACAATCACAATCCCACAATCGCGATCACACGATCACGATCACACAATCACGATCACACAATCACGATCACACAATCACGATCACACAATCACGATCACACAATCACTATCACACAATCACTATCACACAATCACGATCACACAATCACGATCACACAATCACGATCACACAATCACGGCAGTCACACTATCACAATCACAATCACAATCACAATCACAATCACACAATCACACAATCACAATCCCACAATCACAATCACGCAATCACAGTCACACAATCACAATCACACAATCACGCAATCACAATCCCACAATCACGATCACACAACCACGATCGCACAGTCACGATCACACGATCACGATCACACAATAACAATCACACAATCACAATCACACAATCACGATCACACAATCACCATCACACAATCACCATCACACAATCACGTTCACACAATCACCATCACACAATCACCATCACACAATCACGATCACACAATCACGATCACACTGTCACGATCACACAATCACGATCACACAATCACGATCACAGAATCACGATCACACAATCACTATCACACAATCACAATCACACAACCACAATAACACAATCACAATCACACAGTCACACAATCACAATCACAATCAGACAATCACAAACACACAATCACGATCACACAATCACGATCACACAATCACGATCACACAATTACGATCACACAATCACTATCACGCAGTCACACTATCACAATCACAATCACAATCACAATCACAATCACAATCACAATCACAATCACAATCACAATCACAATCACAATCACAATCACAATCACAATCACAATCACACAATCACACAATCACAATCCCACAATCACAATCATACAATCACAGTCACACAATCACAATCACACAATCACACAGTCACAATCCCACAATCACGATCACACAATCACGATCGCACAGTCACGATCACACGATCACGATCACACAGTCACGATCACACAATCACAATCACACAATCAAGGTCACACAATGACGATCACACCATCACCATCACACAATCAGGACCACACAATCACGATCACACAATCACAAACACACAGTCGCGGTCACTCGATCACGATCACACAATCACGATCACACAGTCACTATCACACAATCACAATCACACAATCACAATATCACAATCGCAATCACACAATCACCATCACACAATCACGATCACACAATCACGATCACACAATCACGATCACACATACACGATCACACAATCACAATCACACAATCACAATCACACAATCAAAATCACACAATCACAATCACACAATCAAGGTCACACAATGACGATCACACAATCACCATCACACAATCTCGACCACACAATCACGATCACACAATCACGATCACACAATCACGATCACTCAATCACAATCACACAATCACAAACACACAGTCGCGATCACACGATCACGATCACACGATCACGATCACACGATCACGATCACACGATCACGATCACACGATCACGATCACACGATCACTATCACACAATCACAATGACACAATCAAGGTCACACAATGACGATCACACCATCACCATCACACAATCACGACCACACAATCACGATCACACAATCACGATCACACAATCACGTTCACACAATCACAAACACACAGTCGCGATCACTCGATCACGATCACACAATCACGATCACACAGTCACTATCACACAATCACAATCACACAATCACAATATCACAATCGCAATCACACAATCACAATAACACAATCAGACAATCACACAATCACACAATCACGATCACACAATCATGATCACACAATCACGATCACACAATCACGATCACACAATCACGATCACACAATCACGATCACACAATCACCATCTCACAATCACAATCACACAATCAAGGTCACACAATGACGATCACACAATCACCATCACACAATCACGATCACACAATCACGATTACACAATCACGATCACACAGTCGCGATCACACGATCACGATCACACAATCACGATCACACAGTCGCGATCACACAATCACAATCACACAATCACGATCACACAATCACAATCACAATCACGATCACACAGTCACGATCACACCATCACGATCACACGATCACCATCACACAATCACGATCACACAATCACAATCACACAATGACGATCACACCATCACCATCACACAATCACGACCACACAATCACGATCACACAATCACGTTCACACAATCACAAACACACAGTCGCGATCACTCGATCACGATCACACAATCACGATCACACAGTCACGATCACACAATCACAATCACACAATCACAATGTCACAATCGCAATCACACAATCACAATAACACAATCAGACAATCACACAATCACACAATCACACAATCACGATCACACAATCATGATCACACAATCACGATCACACAATCACGATCAGACAATCACAATGTCACAATCGCAATCACACAATCACAATAACACAATCAGACAATCACACAATCACACAATCACACAATCACACAATCACGATCACACAATCATGATCACACAATCACGATCACACAATCACGATCACACAATCACGATCACACAATCACCATCACACAATCACAATCACACAATCAAGGTCACACAATGACGATCACACCATCACCATCACACAATCACGATCACACAATCACGATCACACAATCGTTATCACACAATCACGATCACACAATCACCATCCCACAATCACCATCACACAATCACCATCACACAATCACGATCACACAATCACGATCACACAATCACAATCACACAATCACAATCACACAATCACGATCACACAGTCACAATCACACAATCACAATCATACAATCACAATCACACAATCACAATCTCACAATCACAATCACACTATCACAATCACACAATCACAATCACACAATCATAATCACACAATCACAATCACACAATCACAATCACAATCACAATCCCACAATCACGATCACACAATCACGATCACACAATCACCATCACACAATCACCATCACACAATCACAATCACACAATCAAGGTCACACAATGACGATCACACAATCACCAGCATACAATCACGGACAGACAATCACGATCACACAATCACGTTCACACAATCACAAACACACAGTCGCGATCACACAATCACAATCCCACAATCACGATCACACAATCACGATCACAGAATCACCATCATACAATCACCATTACACAATCACAATCACACAATCAAGGTCACACAATGACGATCACACAATCACCATCATACAATCACGACCACACGATCACGATCACACAATCACGATCACACAATCACGATCACACAATCACGTTCACACAATCACAAACCCACAATCGCGATCACACGATCACGATCACACAACCACAATAACACAATCACAATCACACAGTCACACAATCACAATCACAATCAGACAATCACAAACACACAATCACGATCACATAATCACGATCACACAATCACGATCACACAATTACGATCACACAATCACTATCACGCAGTCACACTATCACAATCACAATCACAATCACAATCACAATCACAATCACAATCACAATCACAATCACAATCACAATCACAATCACAATCACAATCACAATCACACAATCACACAATCACAATCCCACAATCACAATCACACAATCACAGTCACACAATCACAATCACACAATCACACAGTCACAATCCCACAATCACGATCACACAATCACGATCGCACAGTCACGATCACACGATCACGATCACACAATCACAATCACACAATCACAATCACACAATCACGATCACACAGTCACCATCACACAATTACCATCACACAATCACGATCACACAATCAAGGTCACACAATGACGATCACACAATCACCATCACACAATCACGATCACACAACCACGATCACACAGTCACGATCACACAATCACGATCACACAGTCACGATCACACAATCAGAGTCACACAATCACAATCACACAACCATAATCACACAATCACACCGTCACAATCCCACAATCACGATCACACAATCACGATCACACAGTCACAATCCCACAATTACGACCACACAGTCACGATCACACAATCACCATCATACAATCACAATCACACAATCACATTAACACAATCAGACAATCACATAGTCACACAATCACGATCACACAATCACGATCACACAATCACGATCACACAATCACGATCACACAATCACAATCACACAATCACAATCACACAATCAAAATCACACAATCACAATCACACAATCAAGGTCACACAATGACGATCACACAATCACCATCACACAATCTCGACCACACAATCACGATCACACAATCACGATCACACAATCACGATCACTCAATCACAATCACACAATCACAAACACACAGTCGCGATCACACGATCACGATCACACGATCACGATCACACGATCACGATCACACGATCACGATCACACGATCACGATCACACGATCACTATCACACAATCACAATCACACAATCAAGGTCACACAATGACGATCACACCATCACCATCACACAATCACGACCACACAATCACGATCACACAATCACGATCACACAATCACGTTCACACAATCACAAACACACAGTCGCGATCACTCGATCACGATCACACAATCACGATCACACAGTCACTATCACACAATCACAATCACACAATCACAATATCACAATCGCAATCACACAATCACAATAACACAATCAGACAATCACACAATCACACAATCACGATCACACAATCATGATCACACAATCACGATCACACAATCACGATCACACAATCACGATCACACAATCACGATCACACAATCACCATCTCACAATCACAATCACACAATCAAGGTCACACAATGACGATCACACAATCACCATCACACAATCACGATCACACAATCACGATTACACAATCACGATCACACAGTCGCGATCACACGATCACGATCACACAATCACGATCACACAGTCGCGATCACACAATCACAATCACACAATCACGATCACACAATCACAATCACAATCACGATCACACAGTCACGATCACACCATCACGATCACACGATCACCATCACACAATCACGATCACACAATCACAATCACACAATGACGATCACACCATCACCATCACACAATCACGACCACACAATCACGATCACACAATCACGTTCACACAATCACAAACACACAGTCGCGATCACTCGATCACGATCACACAATCACGATCACACAGTCACGATCACACAATCACAATCACACAATCACAATGTCACAATCGCAATCACACAATCACAATAACACAATCAGACAATCACACAATCACACAATCACACAATCACACAATCACGATCACACAATCATGATCACACAATCACGATCACACAATCACGATCAGACAATCACAATGTCACAATCGCAATCACACAATCACAATAACACAATCAGACAATCACACAATCACACAATCACACAATCACGATCACACAATCATGATCACACAATCACGATCACACAATCACGATCACACAATCACGATCACACAATCACCATCACACAATCACAATCACACAATCAAGGTCACACAATGACGATCACACCATCACCATCACACAATCACGATCACACAATCACGATCACACAATCGTTATCACACAATCACGATCACACAATCACCATCCCACAATCACCATCACACAATCACCATCACACAATCACGATCACACAATCACGATCACACAATCACAATCACACAATCACAATCACACAATCACGATCACACAGTCACAATCACACAATCACAATCATACAATCACAATCACACAATCACAATCTCACAATCACAATCACACTATCACAATCACACAATCACAATCACACAATCATAATCACACAATCACAATCACACAATCACAATCACAATCACAATCCCACAATCACGATCACACAATCACGATCACACAATCACCATCACACAATCACCATCACACAATCACAATCACACAATCAAGGTCACACAATGACGATCACACAATCACCAGCATACAATCACGACCAGACAATCACGATCACACAATCACGTTCACACAATCACAAACACACAGTCGCGATCACACAATCACAATCCCACAATCACGATCACACAATCACGATCACAGAATCACCATCATACAATCACCATTACACAATCACAATCACACAATCAAGGTCACACAATGACGATCACACAATCACCATCATACAATCACGACCACACAATCACGATCACACAATCACGATCACACAATCACGATCACACAATCACGTTCACACAATCACAAACCCACAATCGCGATCACACGATCATGATCACACAATCACGATCCCACAATCACGATCACACAATCACGATCACACAATCACCATCACACAATCACCATCACACAATCACAATCACACAATCAAGGTCACACAATGACGATCACACAATCACCATCATACAATCACGACCAGACAATCACGATCACACAATCACGTTCACACAATCACAAACACACAGTCGCGATCACACAATCACAATCCCACAATCGCGATCACACGATCACGATCACACAATCACGATCACACAATCACTATCACACAATCACTATCACACAATCACGATCACACAATCACCATCACACAATCACCATCACACAATCACGATCACACAATCACGATCACACTATCACGATCACACAATCACGATCACACAATCACGATCACACAATCACGATCACACAATCACTATCACACAATCACAATCACACAACCACAATAACACAATCACAATCACACAGTCACACAATCACAATCACAATCAGACAATCACAAACACACAATCACGATCACACAATCACGATCACACAATCACGATCACACAATCACTATCACGCAGTCACACTATCACAATCACAATCACAATCACAATCACAATCACAATCACAATCACAATCACAATCACAATCACAATCACAATCACAATCACAATCACAATCACAATCACACAATCACACAATCACAATCCCACAGTCACAATCACACAATCACAGTCACACAATCAAGGTCACACAATGACGATCACACCATCACCATCACACAATCACGATCACACAATCACAATCACACAATCACAAACACACAGTCGCGATCACACGATCACGATCACACGATCACGATCACACAATCACAATCACACAACCAAGGTCACACAATGACGATCACACCATCACCATCACACAATCACGACCACACAATCACAATCACACAATCACAATCACACAATCAAAATCACACAATCACAATCACACAATCAATGTCACACAATGACGATCACACAATCACCATCACACAATCTCGACCACACAATCACGATCACACAATCACGATCACACAATCACGTTCACACAATCACAAACACACAGTCGCGATCACTCGATCACGATCACACAATCACGATCACACAATCACGATCACTCAATCACAATCACACAATCACAAACACACAGTCGCGATCACACGATCACGATCACACGATCACGATCACACAATCACAATCACACAATCACGATCCCACAATCACGATCACACAATCACGATCACACAAACACGATCACACGATCACAATCACACAATCACAAACACACAGTCGCGATCACACGATCACGATCACACGATCACGATCACACGATCGCGATCACACGATCACGATCACACGATCACGATCACACAATCACAATCACACAATCAAGGTCACACAATGACGATCACACCATCACCATCACACAATCACGACCACACAATCACGATTACACAATCACGATCACACAATCACGTTCACACAATCACAAACACACAGTCGCGATCACTCGATCACGATCACACAATCACGATCACACAGTCACTATCACACAATCACAATCACACAATCACAATATCACAACCGCAATCACACAATCACAATAACACAATCAGTCAATCACACAATCACACAATCACACAATCACGATCACACAATCATGATCACACAATCACGATCACACAATCACGATCACACAATCACGATCACACAATCACCATCACACAATCACAATCACACAATCAAGGTCACACAATGACGATCACACAATCACGATCACACGATCACAATCACACAATCACGAACACACAGTCGCGATCACACGATCACGATCACACGATCACGATCACACGATCGCGATCACACGATCACGATCACACAATCACAATCACACAATCAAGGTCACACAATGACGATCACACCATCACCATCACACAATCACGACCACACAATCACGATCACACAATCACGATCACACAATCACGATCACACAATCACAAACACACAGTCGCGATCACACGATCACGATCACACAATCACGATCACACAGTCACGATCACACAATCACAATCACACAATCACGATCACACAATCACAATCACAATCACGATCACACAGTCACGATCACACCATCACGATCACACGATCACCATCACACAATCACGATCACACAATCACAATCACACAATGACGATCACACCATCACCATCACACAATTACGACCACACAATCACGATCACACAATCACGTTCACACAATCACGAACACACAGTCGCGATCACTCGATCACGATCACACAATCACGATCACACAGTCACGATCACACAATCACAATCACACAATCACACAGTCACAATCCCACATTCACGATCACACAATCACGATCGCACAGTCACGATCACACGATCGGGATCACACAATCACAATCACACAATCACCATCACACAATCACGATCACACAGTCACCATCACACAATTACCATCACACAATCACGATCACACAATCAAGGTCACACAATGACGATCACACAATCACCATCACACAATCACGATCACACAATCACAATCACACAATCACGATCACACAATCACGATCACACAATCACAATCACACAATCAAGGTCACACAATGACGATCACACCATCACCATCACACAATCAGGACCACACAATCACGATCACACAATCACAAACACACAGTCGCGATCACTCGATCACGATGACACAATCACGATCACACAGTCACTATCACACAATCACAATCACACAATCACAATATCACAATCGCAATCACACAATCACCATCACACAATCACGATCACACAATCACGATCACACAATCACGATCACACAATCACAATCACGCAATCACAATCACACAATCGCAATCACACAATCACAATCATACAATCGCAATCACACAATCACCATCACACAATCACGATCACACTATCACGATCACACAATCACAGTCACACAATCACAATCACACAATCACAATCACAATCACGATCACGCAGTTACGATCACACAATCACGATCACACAATCACGATCACACAATCACGATCACACAATCACGATCACACAATCACGATCACACAATCACAATCACGCAATCACAATCACACAATCGCAATCACACAATCACAATCACACAATCACAATCACACAATCACAATCACACAATCACAATCACACAATCACAATCACACAATCACAATCACACAATCACAATAACACAATCAGACAATCACACAGTCACACAATCACCATCACACAATCACAATCACACAATCAACGCCACACAATGACGATCACACAATCACCATCACACAATCTCGACCACACAATCACAATCACACAATCACAATCTCACAATCACAATCACACTATCACAATCACACAATCACAATCACACAATCATAATCACACAATCACAATCACACAATCACAATATCACAATCGCAATCACACAATCACAATAACACAATCAGACAATCACACAATCACACAATCACACAATCACGATCACACAATCATGATCACACAATCACGATCACACAATCACGATCACACAATCACGATCACACAATGACGATCACACAATCACCATCACACAATCACAATCACACAATCAAGGTCACACAATGACGATCACACAATCACCATCACACAATCACGATCACACAATCACGATCACACAATCACGATCACACAATCACAAACACACTGTCGCGATCACACGATCACGATCACACAATCACGATCACACAGTCGCGATCACACAATCACAATCACACAATCACGATCACACAATCACAATCACAATCACGATCACACAGTCACGATCACACCATCACGATCACACGATCACCATCACACAATCACGATCACACAATCACAATCACACAATGACGATCACACCATCACCATCACACAATCACAATCACACAATCACAATCACACAATCAAAATCACACAATCACAATCACACAATCAAGGTCACACAATGACGATCACACAATCGCCATCACACAATCTCGACCACACAATCACGATCACACAATCACAATCACACAATCACGATCACACAATCACCATCACGCAATCACGATCACACAATCACGATCACACAATCACGATCACACAATCACGATCACACAATCACAGTCACACAATCACAATCACACAATCACAACCACAATCACGATCACACAGTCACGATCACACCATCACGATCACACGATCACGATCACACAATCACAATCACACAATCGTTATCACACAATCACGATCACACAATCACCATCCCACAATCACCATCACACAATCACGATCACACAATCACGATCACACAATCACAATCACAGAATCACAATCACACAATCACGATCACACAGTCACAATCACACAATCACAATCATACAATCACAATCACACAATCACAATCTCACAATCACAATCACACTATCACAATCACACAATCACAATCACACAATCATAATCACACAATCACAATCACACAATCACAATCACACAATCACAATCACAATCACAATCCCACAATCACGATCACACAATCACGATCACACAATCACCATCACACAATCACCATCACACAATCACAATCACACAATCAAGGTCACACAATGACGATCACACAATCACCAGCATACAATCACGACCAGACAATCACGATCCCACAATCACGTTCACACAATCACAAACACACAGTCGCGATCACACAATCACAATCCCACAATCGCGATCACACGATCACGATCACACAATCACGATCACACAATCACGATCACACAATCACGATCACACCATCACGGCAGTCACACTATCACAATCACAATCACAACCACAATCACAATCACAATCACAATCACACAATCACACAATCACAATCCCACAATCACAATCACGCAATCACAGTCACACAATCACAATCACACAATCACGCAATCACAATCCCACAATCACGATCACACAACCACGATCGCACAGTCACGATCACACGATCACGATCACACAATAACAATCACACAATCACAAACCCACAATCGCGATCACACGATCACGATCACACAATCACCATCACACAATCACCATCACACAACCACGATCACATAATCACGATCGCACAATCACAATCACACGATCACGATCACACAATCACGATCACACAGTCACGATCACACAATCACAATCTCTCAATCACGATCACACAATCACCATCACACAATCACCATCACACAATCACGATCACACAATCACGATCACACAATCACAATCACACAATCAAGGTCACACAATGACGATCACACCATCACCATCACATAATCAGGACCACACAATCACGATCACACAATCACAAACACACAGTCGCGATCACTCGATCACGATCACACAATCACGATCACACAGTCACTATCACACAATCACAATCACACAATCACAATATCACAATCGCAATCACACAATCACCATCACACAATCACGATCACACAATCACGATCACACAATCACGATCACACAATCACAATCACGCAATCACAATCACACAATCGCAATCACACAATCACAATCATACAATCACAATCTCACAATCACAATCACACAATCACAATCACACAATCACAATCACACCATCACAATCACACAATCACAATCCTACAATCACAATCCCACAATCACAATCACACAACCACAATCGCACAATCACGCAGTCACAATCCCACAATCACGATCACACAATCCCGATCACACAATCACAATCACACAATCACAATCACACAATCACACTGTCACAATCCCACAATCACGATCACACAATCACGATCACACAGTCACGATCACACGATCACGATCACACAAAAACAATGACACAATCACAATCACACAATCACGAGCACACAATCACGATCACACAATCACCATCACACAATCACGATCACACAATCACGATCACACAATCACGTTCACACAATCACAAACACACAGTCGCGATCACACGATCACGATCACACGATCACGATCACACAATCACAATCACACAATCAAGGTCACACAATGATGATCACACCATCACCATCACACAATCACGACCACACAATCACGATCACACAATCACAATCACACAATCACAATATCACAATCGCAATCACACAATCACAATATCACAATCAGACAATCACACAATCACACAATCACACAATCACGATCACACTATCACGATCACACAATCACGATCACACAATCACGATCACACTATCACGATCACACAATCACGATCACACAATCACGATCACACAATCACGATCACACAATCACCATCACACAATCACCATCACACAATCACAATCACACAATCAAGGTCACACAATGACGATCACACAATCACCATCACACAATCACGACCACTCAATCACGATCACACAATCACGATCACACAATCACGATCACACAATCACGTACACACAATCACAAACACAGAGTCGCGATCACACGATCACGATCACACAACCACGATCACACAGTCACGATCACACAATCACGATCACACAGTCACGATCACACAATCAGAGTCACACAATCACAATCACACAACCACAGTCACACAATCACACAGTCACAATCCCACAATTACGACCACACAGTCACGATCACACAATCACAATCATACAATCACAATCACACAATCACATTAACACAATCAGACAATCACACAGTCACACAATCACGATCACACAATCACGATCACACAATCACGATCACACAATCACGATCACACAATCACGATCACACAATCACGATCACACAATCACAATCACACAATCACAATCACACAATCACAATCACACAATCAAAATCACACAATCACAATCACACAATCAAGGTCACACAATGACGATCACACAATCGCCATCACACAATCTCGACCACACAATCACGATCACACAATCACGATCACACAATCACGTTCACACAATCACAAACACACAGTCGCGATCACTCGATCACGATCACACAATCACGATCACACAATCACGATCACACAATCACAATCCCACAATCGCGATCACACGATCACGATCACACAATCACGATCACACAATCACGATCACACAATCACGATCACACCATCACGGCAGTCACACTATCACAATCACAATCACAACCACAATCACAATCACAATCACAATCACACAATCACACAATCACAATCCCACAATCACAATCACGCAATCACAGTCACACAATCACAATCACACAATCACGCAATCACAATCCCACAATCACGATCACACAACCACGATCGCACAGTCACGATCACACGATCACGATCACACAATAACAATCACACAATCACAAACCCACAATCGCGATCACACGATCACGATCACACAATCACCATCACACAATCACCATCACACAACCACGATCACATAATCACGATCGCACAATCACAATCACACGATCACGATCACACAATCACGATCACACAGTCACGATCACACAATCACAATCTCTCAATCACGATCACACAATCACCATCACACAATCACCATCACACAATCACGATCACACAATCACGATCACACAATCACAATCACACAATCAAGGTCACACAATGACGATCACACCATCACCATCACATAATCAGGACCACACAATCACGATCACACAATCACAAACACACAGTCGCGATCACTCGATCACGATCACACAATCACGATCACACAGTCACTATCACACAATCACAATCACACAATCACAATATCACAATCGCAATCACACAATCACCATCACACAATCACGATCACACAATCACGATCACACAATCACGATCACACAATCACAATCACGCAATCACAATCACACAATCGCAATCACACAATCACAATCATACAATCACAATCTCACAATCACAATCACACAATCACAATCACACAATCACAATCACACCATCACAATCACACAATCACAATCCTACAATCACAATCCCACAATCACAATCACACAACCACAATCGCACAATCACGCAGTCACAATCCCACAATCACGATCACATAATCCCGATCACACAATCACAATCACACAATCACAATCACACAATCACACTGTCACAATCCCACAATCACGATCACACAATCACGATCACACAGTCACGATCACACGATCACGATCACACAAAAACAATGACACAATCACAATCACACAATCACGAGCACACAATCACGATCACACAATCACCATCACACAATCACGATCACACAATCACGATCACACAATCACGTTCACACAATCACAAACACACAGTCGCGATCACACGATCACGATCACACGATCACGATCACACAATCACAATCACACAATCAAGGTCACACAATGATGATCACACCATCACCATCACACAATCACGACCACACAATCACGATCACACAATCACAATCACACAATCACAATATCACAATCGCAATCACACAATCACAATATCACAATCAGACAATCACACAATCACACAATCACACAATCACGATCACACTATCACGATCACACAATCACGATCACACAATCACGATCACACTATCACGATCACACAATCACGATCACACAATCACGATCACACAATCACGATCACACAATCACCATCACACAATCACCATCACACAATCACAATCACACAATCAAGGTCACACAATGACGATCACACAATCACCATCACACAATCACGACCACTCAATCACGATCACACAATCACGATCACACAATCACGATCACACAATCACGTACACACAATCACAAACACAGAGTCGCGATCACACGATCACGATCACACAACCACGATCACACAGTCACGATCACACAATCACGATCACACAGTCACGATCACACAATCAGAGTCACACAATCACAATCACACAACCACAGTCACACAATCACACAGTCACAATCCCACAATTACGACCACACAGTCACGATCACACAATCACAATCATACAATCACAATCACACAATCACATTAACACAATCAGACAATCACACAGTCACACAATCACGATCACACAATCACGATCACACAATCACGATCACACAATCACGATCACACAATCACGATCACACAATCACGATCACACAATCACAATCACACAATCACAATCACACAATCACAATCACACAATCAAAATCACACAATCACAATCACACAATCAAGGTCACACAATGACGATCACACAATCGCCATCACACAATCTCGACCACACAATCACGATCACACAATCACGATCACACAATCACGTTCACACAATCACAAACACACAGTCGCGATCACTCGATCACGATCACACAATCACGATCACACAATCACGATCACTCAATCACAATCACACAATCACAAACACACAGTCGCGATCACACGATCACGATCACACGATCACGATCACACAATCACAATCACACAATCAAAGTCACACAATGACGATCACACCATCACCATCACACAATCACGACCACACAATCACGATCACACAATCACGATCACACAATCACAAACACACAGTCGCGATCACTCGATCACGATCACACAATCACGATCACACAGCCACTATCACACAATCACAATCACACAATCACAATATCACAATCGCAATCACACAATCACAATAACACAATCAGACAATCACACAATCACACAATCACACAATCACGATCACACAATCATGATCACACAATCACGATCACACAATCACGATCACACAATCACGATCACACAATGACGATCACACAATCACGATCACACAATCACAAACACACTGTCGCGATCACACGATCACGATCACACAATCACGATCACACAGTCGCGATCACACAATCACAATCACACAATCACGATCACACAATCACAATCACAATCACGATCACACAGTCACGATCACACCATCACGATCACACGATCACCATCACACAATCACGATCACACAATCACAATCACACAATGACGATCACACAATCACCATCCCACAATCACCATCACACAATCACGATCACACAATCACGATCACACAATCACAATCACAGAATCACAATCACACAATCACGATCACACAGTCACAATCACACAATCACAATCATACAATCACAATCACACAATCACAATCTCACAATCACAATCACACTATCACAATCACACAATCACAATCACACAATCATAATCACACAATCACAATCACACAATCACAATCACACAATCACAATCACAATCACAATCCCACAATCACGATCACACAATCACGATCACACAATCACCATCACACAATCACCATCACACAATCACAATCACACAATCAAGGTCACACAATGACGATCACACAATCACCAGCATACAATCACGACCAGACAATCACGATCCCACAATCACGTTCACACAATCACAAACACACAGTCGCGATCACACAATCACAATCCCACAATCGCGATCACACGATCACGATCACACAATCACGATCACACAATCACGATCACACAATCACGATCACACAATCACGATCACACAATCACTATCACACAATCACTATCACACAATCACGATCACACAATCACGATCACACAATCACGGCAGTCACACTATCACAATCACAATCACAACCACAATCACAATCACAATCACAATCACACAATCACACAATCACAATCCCACAATCACAATCACGCAATCACAGTCACACAATCACAATCACACAATCACGCAATCACAATCCCACAATCACGATCACACAACCACGATCGCACAGTCACGATCACACGATCACGATCACACAATAACAATCACACAATCACAAACCCACAATCGCGATCACACGATCACGATCACACAATCACCATCACACAATCACCATCACACAACCACGATCACATAATCACGATCGCACTATCACAATCACACGATCACGATCACACAATCACGATCACACAGTCACGATCACACAATCACAATCTCACAATCACGATCACACAATCACCATCACACAATCACCATCACACAATCACGATCACACAATCACGATCACACTATCACGATCACACAATCACGATCGCACAATCACAATCACACAATCACTACCACACAATCACAATCACACAACCACAATAACACAATCACAATCACACAGTCACACAATCACAATCACAATCAGACAATCACAAACACACAATCACGATCACACAATCACGATCACACAATCACGATCACACAATCACGATCACACAATCACGATCACACCATCACGGCAGTCACACTATCACAATCACAATCACAACCACAATCACAATCACAATCACAATCACACAATCACACAATCACAATCCCACAATCACAATCACGCAATCACAGTCACACAATCACAATCACACAATCACGCAATCACAATCCCACAATCACGATCACACAACCACGATCGCACAGTCACGATCACACGATCACGATCACACAATAACAATCACACAATCACAAACCCACAATCGCGATCACACGATCACGATCACACAATCACCATCACACAATCACCATCACACAACCACGATCACATAATCACGATCGCACAATCACAATCACACGATCACGATCACACAATCACGATCACACAGTCACGATCACACAATCACAATCTCTCAATCACGATCACACAATCACCATCACACAATCACCATCACACAATCACGATCACACAATCACGATCACACAATCACAATCACACAATCAAGGTCACACAATGACGATCACACCATCACCATCACATAATCAGGACCACACAATCACGATCACACAATCACAAACACACAGTCGCGATCACTCGATCACGATCACACAATCACGATCACACAGTCACTATCACACAATCACAATCACACAATCACAATATCACAATCGCAATCACACAATCACCATCACACAATCACGATCACACAATCACGATCACACAATCACGATCACACAATCACAATCACGCAATCACAATCACACAATCGCAATCACACAATCACAATCATACAATCACAATCTCACAATCACAATCACACAATCACAATCACACAATCACAATCACACCATCACAATCACACAATCACAATCCTACAATCACAATCCCACAATCGCAATCACACAACCACAATCGCACAATCACGCAGTCACAATCCCACAATCACGATCACACAATCCCGATCACACAATCACAATCACACAATCACAATCACACAATCACACTGTCACAATCCCACAATCACGATCACACAATCACGATCACACAGTCACGATCACACGATCACGATCACACAAAAACAATGACACAATCACAATCACACAATCACGAGCACACAATCACGATCACACAATCACCATCACACAATCACGATCACACAATCACGATCACACAATCACGTTCACACAATCACAAACACACAGTCGCGATCACACGATCACGATCACACGATCACGATCACACAATCACAATCACACAATCAAGGTCACACAATGATGATCACACCATCACCATCACACAATCACGACCACACAATCACGATCACACAATCACAATCACACAATCACAATATCACAATCGCAATCACACAATCACAATATCACAATCAGACAATCACACAATCACACAATCACACAATCACGATCACACTATCACGATCACACAATCACGATCACACAATCACGATCACACTATCACGATCACACAATCACGATCACACAATCACGATCACACAATCACGATCACACAATCACCATCACACAATCACCATCACACAATCACAATCACACAATCAAGGTCACACAATGACGATCACACAATCACCATCACACAATCACGACCACTCAATCACGATCACACAATCACGATCACACAATCACGATCACACAATCACGTACACACAATCACAAACACAGAGTCGCGATCACACGATCACGATCACACAACCACGATCACACAGTCACGATCACACAATCACGATCACACAGTCACGATCACACAATCAGAGTCACACAATCACAATCACACAACCACAGTCACACAATCACACAGTCACAATCCCACAATTACGACCACACAGTCACGATCACACAATCACAATCATACAATCACAATCACACAATCACATTAACACAATCAGACAATCACACAGTCACACAATCACGATCACACAATCACGATCACACAATCACGATCACACAATCACGATCACACAATCACGATCACACAATCACGATCACACAATCACAATCACACAATCACAATCACACAATCACAATCACACAATCAAAATCACACAATCACAATCACACAATCAAGGTCACACAATGACGATCACACAATCGCCATCACACAATCTCGACCACACAATCACGATCACACAATCACGATCACACAATCACGTTCACACAATCACAAACACACAGTCGCGATCACTCGATCACGATCACACAATCACGATCACACAATCACGATCACTCAATCACAATCACACAATCACAAACACACAGTCGCGATCACACGATCACGATCACACGATCACGATCACACAATCACAATCACACAATCAAAGTCACACAATGACGATCACACCATCACCATCACACAATCACGACCACACAATCACGATCACACAATCACGATCACACAATCACAAACACACAGTCGCGATCACTCGATCACGATCACACAATCACGATCACACAGCCACTATCACACAATCACAATCACACAATCACAATATCACAATCGCAATCACACAATCACAATAACACAATCAGACAATCACACAATCACACAATCACACAATCACGATCACACAATCATGATCACACAATCACGATCACACAATCACGATCACACAATCACGATCACACAATGACGATCACACAATCACGATCACACAATCACAAACACACTGTCGCGATCACACGATCACGATCACACAATCACGATCACACAGTCGCGATCACACAATCACAATCACACAATCACGATCACACAATCACAATCACAATCACGATCACACAGTCACGATCACACCATCACGATCACACGATCACCATCACACAATCACGATCACACAATCACAATCACACAATGACGATCACACCATCACCATCACACAATCACAATCACACAATCACAATCACACAATCACAATCACACAATCAAAATCACACAATCACAATCACACAATCAAGGTCACACAATGACGATCACACAATCGCCATCACACAATCTCGACCACACAATCACGATCACACAATCACAATCACACAATCACGATCACACAATCACCATCACGCAATCACGATCACACAATCACGATCACACAATCACGATCACACAATCACGATCACACAATCACAGTCACACAATCACAATCACACAATCACAACCACAATCACGATCACACAGTCACGATCACACCATCACGATCACACGATCACGATCACACAATCACAATCACACAATCGTTATCACACAATCACGATCACACAATCACCATCCCACAATCACCATCACACAATCACGATCACACAATCACGATCACACAATCACGATCACACAATCACAATCACAGAATCACAATCACACAATCACGATCACACAGTCACAATCACACAATCACAATCATACAATCACAATCACACAATCACAATCTCACAATCACAATCACACTATCACAATCACACAATCACAATCACACAATCATAATCACACAATCACAATCACACAATCACAATCACACAATCACAATCACAATCACAATCCCACAATCACGATCACACAATCACGATCACACAATCACCATCACACAATCACCATCACACAATCACAATCACACAATCAAGGTCACACAATGACGATCACACAATCACCAGCATACAATCACGACCAGACAATCACGATCCCACAATCACGTTCACACAATCACAAACACACAGTCGCGATCACACAATCACAATCCCACAATCGCGATCACACGATCACGATCACACAATCACGATCACACAATCACGATCACACAATCACGATCACACAATCACGATCACACAATCACTATCACACAATCACTATCACACAATCACGATCACACAATCACGATCACACAATCACGGCAGTCACACTATCACAATCACAATCACAACCACAATCACAATCACAATCACAATCACACAATCACACAATCACAATCCCACAATCACAATCACGCAATCACAGTCACACAATCACAATCACACAATCACGCAATCACAATCCCACAATCACGATCACACAACCACGATCGCACAGTCACGATCACACGATCACGATCACACAATAACAATCACACAATCACAAACCCACAATCGCGATCACACGATCACGATCACACAATCACCATCACACAACCACGATCACATAATCACGATCGCACTATCACAATCACACGATCACGATCACACAATCACGATCACACAGTCACGATCACACAATCACAATCTCACAATCACGATCACACAATCACCATCACACAATCACCATCACACAATCACGATCACACAATCACGATCACACTATCACGATCACACAATCACGATCGCACAATCACAATCACACAATCACTACCACACAATCACAATCACACAACCACAATAACACAATCACAATCACACAGTCACACAATCACAATCACAATCAGACAATCACAAACACACAATCACGATCACACAATCACGATCACACAATCACGATCACACAATCACGATCACACAATTACGATCACACAATCACTATCACGCAGTCACACTATCACAATCACAATCACAATCACAATCACAATCACAATCACAATCACAATCACAATCACAATCACAATCACAATCACAATCACAATCACAATCACAATCACACAATCACACAATCACAATCCCACAATCACAATCACACAATCACAGTCACACAATCACAATCACACAATCACACAGTCACAATCCCACAATCACGATCACACAATCACGATCCCACAGTCACGATCACACGATCACGATCACACAATCACAATCACACAATCACAATCACACAATCACGATCACACAGTCACCATCACACAATTACCATCACACAATCACGATCACACAATCAAAGTCACACAATGACGATCACACAATCACCATCACACAATCACGATCACACAATCACAATCACACAATCACGATCACACAATCACGATCACACAATCACAATCACACAATCAAGGTCACACAATGACGATCACACCATCACCATCACACAATCAGGACCACACAATCACGATCACACAATCACAAACACACAGTCGCGATCACTCGATCACGATCACACAATCACGATCACACAGTCACTATCACACAATCACAATCACACAATCAGAATATCACAATCGCAATCACACAATCACCATCATACAATCACGATCACACAATCACGATCACACAATCACGATCACACAGTCACGATCACACGATCACGATCACACAAAAACAATGACACAATCACAATCACACAATCACGAGCACACAATCACGATCACACAATCACCATCACACAATCACGATCACACAATCTCGACCACACAATCACGATCACACAATCACGATCACACAATCACGTTCGCACAATCAACGCCACACAATGACGATCACACAATCACCATCACACAATCTCGACCACACAATCACGATCACACAATCACGATCACACAATCACGTTCACACAATCACAAACACACAGTCCCGATCACTCGATCACGATCACACAATCACGATCACACAATCACGATCACACAATCACAATCACACAATCACAATCACACAGTCAAAATCACACAATCACAATCACACAATCAAGGTCACACAATCACGATCACACAATCACGATCACTCAATCACAATCACAATCACACAATCACAAACACAAAGTCGCGATCACACGATCACGATCACACGATCACGATCACACGATCACGATCAAACGATCACGATCACACAATCACAATCACACAATCAAGCCCACACAATGACGATCACACAATCACCATCACACAAACTCGACCACACAATCACGATCACACAATCACGATCACACAATCACGTTCACACAATAACAAACACACAGTCGCGATCACTCGATCACGATCACACAATCACGACCACACAGTCACGATCACACAATCACAATCACACAATCACGTTCACACAATCACAAACACACAGTCGCGATCACACAATCACAATCCCACAATCACGATCACACAATCACGATCACACAATCACCATCATACAATCACCATCACACAATCACAATCACACAATCAAGGTCACACAATGACGATCACACAATCACCATCATACAATCACGACCACACAATCAAGATCACACAATCACGATCACACAATCACGATCACACAATCACGTTCACACAATCACAAACCCACAATCGCGATCACACGATCACGATCACACAATCACGATCCCACAATCACGATCACACAATCACGATCACACAATCACGATCACACAATCACGATCACACAATTACGATCACACAATCACTATCACGCAGTCACACTATCACAATCACAATCACAATCACAATCACAATCACAATCACAATCACAATCACAATCACAATCACAATCACAATCACAATCACACAATCACACAATCACAATCCCACAATCACAATCATACAATCACAGTCACACAATCACAATCACACAATCACACAGTCACAATCCCACAATCACGATCACACAATCACGATCGCACAGTCACGATCACACGATCACGATCACACAGTCACGATCACACAATCACAATCACACAATCAAGGTCACACAATGACGATCACACCATCACCATCACACAATCAGGACCACACAATCACGATCACACAATCACAAACACACAGTCGCGGTCACTCGATCACGATCACACAATCACGATCACACAGTCACTATCACACAATCGCAATCACACAATCACAATATCACAATCGCAATCACACAATCACCATCACACAATCACGATCACACAATCACGATCACACAATCACGATCACACAATCACAATCACGCAATCACAATCACACAATCGCAATCACACAATCACAATCATACAATCACAATCTCACAATCACAATCACACAATCACAATCACACAATCACAATCACACAATCACAATCACACAATCACAATCACACAATCACAATCACACAATCACAATCACACAATCACAATCACACAATCACAATCCTACAATCACAATCCCACAATCACAATCACACAACCACAATCGCACAATCACGCAGTCACAATCCCTCAATCACGATCACACAATCCCGATCACACAACCACAATCACACAATCACAATCACACAATCACACTGTCACAATCCCACAATCACGATCACACAATCACGATCACACAGTCACGATCACACGATCACGATCACACAAAAACAATGACACAATCACAATCACACAATCACGAGCACACAATCACGATCACACAATCACCATCACACAATCACCATCACACAATTACGACCACACAATCACGATCACACAATCACGTTCACACAATCACGAACACACAGTCGCGATCACTCGATCACGATCACACAATCATGATCACACAGTCACGATCACACAATCACAATCACACAATCACAATGTCACAATCGCAATCACACAATCACAATAACACAATCAGACAATCACACAATCACACAATCACACAATCACGATCACACAATCATGATCACACAATCACGATCACACAATCACGATCACACAATCACCATCACATAATCACAATCACACAATCAAGGTCACACAATGACGATCACACAATCACCATCACACAATCACGATCACACAATCACGATCACACAATCACGATCACACAATCACGATCACACAATCACGATCACACAATCACGATCACACAATCACAGTCACACAATCACAATCACACAATCACAACCACAATCACGATCACACAGTCACGATCACACAATCAGAGTCACACAATCACAATCACACAACCATAATCACACAATCACACAGTCACAATCCCACAATTACGACCACACAGTCACGATCACACAATCACAATCATACAATCACAATCACACAATCACATTAACACAATCAGACAATCACACAGTCACACAATCACGATCACACAACCACGATCACACAGTCACGATCACACAATCACGATCACACAGTCACGATCACACAATCAGAGTCACACAATCACAATCACACAACCATAATCACACAATCACACCGTCACAATCCCACAATCACGATCACACAATCACGATCACACAGTCACGATCACACAATCACAATCACACAATCACGATCACACAGTCACCATCACACAATCACGATCACACAATCACGATCACACAATCACGATCACACAATCACGATCACACAATCGCAGTCACACAATCACAATCACACAATCACAACCACAATCACGATCACACAGTCACGATCACACCACCACGATCACACGATCACGATCACACAATCACAATCACACAATCGTTATCACAAAATCACGATCACACAATCACCATCCCACAATCACCATCACACAATCACAATCACACAATCAAGGTCAAACAATCACGTTCACACAATCACAAACACAGAGTCGCGATCACACGATCACGATCACACAACCACGATCACACAGTCACGATCACACAATCACGATCACACAGTCACGATCACACAATCAGAGTCACACAATCACAATCACACAACCACAATCACACAATCACACAGTCACAATCCCACAATTACGACCACACAGTAACGATCACACAATCACAATCATACAATCACAATCACACAATCGCATTAACACAATCAGACAATCACACAGTCACACAATCACGATCACACAATCACGATCACACAATCACGATCACACAATCACGATCACACAATCACGATCACACAATCACAATCACACAATCACAATCACACAATCACAATCACACAATCAAAATCACACAATCACAATCACACAATCAAGGTCACACAATGACGATCACACAATCACCATCACACAATCTCGACCACACAATCACGATCACACAATCACGATCACACAATCACGATCACTCAATCACAATCACACAATCACAAACACACAGTCGCGATCACACGATCACGATCACACGATCACGATCACACGATCACGATCACACGATCACGATCACACGATCACGATCACACAATCACAATCACACAATCAAGGTCACACAATGACGATCACACCATCACCATCACACAATCACGACCACACAATCACGATCACACAATCACGATCACACAATCACGTTCACACAATCACAAACACACAGTCGCGATCACTCGATCACGATTACACAATCACGATCACACAGTCACTATCACACAATCACAATCACACAATCACAATATCACAATCGCAATCACACAATCACAATAACACAATCAGACAATCACACAATCACACAATCACGATCACACAATCATGATCACACAATCACGATCACACAATCACGATCACACAATCACGATCACACAATCACGATCACACAATCACCATCTCACAATCACAATCACACAATCAAGGTCACACAATGACGATCACACAATCACCATCACACAATCACGATCACACAATCACGATCACACAATCACGATCACACAATCACAAACACACAGTCGCGATCACACGATCACGATCACACAATCACGATCACACAGTCGCGATCACACAATCACAATCACACAATCACGATCACACAATCACAATCACAATCACGATCACACAGTCACGATCACACCATCACGATCACACCATCACGATCACACGATCACCATCGCACAATCACGATCACACAATCACAATCACACAATGACGATCACACCATCACCATCACACAATCACGACCACACAATCACGATCACACAATCACGTTCACACAATCACAAACACACAGTCGCGATCACTCGATCACGATCACACAATCACGATCACACAGTCACGATCACACAATCACAATCACACAATCACAATGTCACAATCGCAATCACACAATCACAATAACACAATCAGACAATCACACAATCACACAATCACACAATCACGATCACACAATCATGATCACACAATCACGATCACACAATCACGATCAGACAATCACAATGTCACAATCGCAATCACACATTCACAATAACACAATCAGACAATCACACAATCACACAATCACACAATCACGATCACACAATCATGATCACACAATCACGATCACACAATCACGATCACACAATCACCATCACACAATCACAATCACACAATCAAGGTCACACAATGACGATCACACCATCACCATCACACAATTACGATCACACAATCACGATCACACAATCGTTATCACACAATCACGATCACACAATCACCATCCCACAATCACCATCACACAATCACCATCACACAATCACGATCACACAATCACGATCACACAATCACAATCACACAATCACAATCACACAATCACGATCGCACAGTCACAATCACACAATCACAATCATACAATCACAATCACACAATCACAATCTCACAATCACAATCACACTATCACAATCACACAATCACAATCACACAATCATAATCACACAATCACAATCACACAATCACAATCACACAATCACAATCACAATCACAATCCCACAATCACGATCACACAATCACGATCACACAATCACCATCACACAATCACCATCACACAATCACAATCACACAATCAAGGTCACACAATGACGATCAGACAATCACCAGCATACAATCACGACCAGACAATCACGATCACACAATCACGTTCACACAATCACAAACACACAGTCGCGATCACACAATCACAATCCCACAATCACGATCACACAATCACGATCACAGAATCACCATCATACAATCACCATTACACAATCACAATCACACAATCAAGGTCACACAATGACGATCACACAATCACCATCATACAATCACGACCACACAATCACGATCACACAATCACGATCACACAATCACGATCACACAATCACGTTCACACAATCACAAACCCACAATCGCGATCACACGATCACGATCACACAACCACAATAACACAATCACAATCACACAGTCACACAATCACAATCACAATCAGACAATCACAAACACACAATCACGATCACATAATCACGATCACACAATCACGATCACACAATTACGATCACACAATCACTATCACGCAGTCACACTATCACAATCACAATCACAATCACAATCACAATCACAATCACAATCACAATCACAATCACAATCACAATCACACAATCACACAATCACAATCCCACAATCACAATCACACAATCACAGTCACACAATCACAATCACACAATCACACAGTCACAATCCCACAATCACGATCACACAATCACGATCGCACAGTCACGATCACACGATCACGATCACACAATCACAATCACACAATCACAATCACACAATCACGATCACACAGTCACCATCACACAATTACCATCACACAATCACGATCACACAATCAAGGTCACACAATGACGATCACACAATCACCATCACACAATCACGATCACACAACCACGATCACACAGTCACGATCACACAATCACGATCACACAGTCACGATCACACAATCAGAGTCACACAATCACAATCACACAACCATAATCACACAATCACACCGTCACAATCCCACAATCACGATCACACAATCACGATCACACAGTCACAATCCCACAATTACGACCACACAGTCACGATCACACAATCACCATCATACAATCACAATCACACAATCACATTAACACAATCAGACAATCACATAGTCACACAATCACGATCACACAATCACGATCACACAATCACGATCACACAATCACGATCACACAATCACGATCACACAATCACAATCACACAATCACAATCACACAATCACAATCACACAATCAAAATCACACAATCACAATCACACAATCAAGGTCACACAATGACGATCACACAATCACCATCACACAATCTCGACCACACAATCACGATCACACAATCACGATCACACAATCACGATCACTCAATCACAATCACACAATCACAAACACACAGTCGCGATCACACGATTACGATCACACGATCACGATCACACGATCACGATCACACGATCACGATCACACGATCACTATCACACAATCACAATCACACAATCAAGGTCACACAATGACGATCACACCATCACCATCACACAATCACGACCACACAATCACGATCACACAATCACGATCACACAATCACGTTCACACAATCAGAAACACACAGTCGCGATCACTCGATCACGATCACACAATCACGATCACACAGTCACTATCACACAATCACAATCACACAATCACAATATCACAATCGCAATCACACAATCACAATAACACAATCAGACAATCACACAATCACACAATCACGATCACACAATCATGATCACACAATCACGATCACACAATCACGATCACACAATCACGATCACACAATCACGATCACACAATCACCATCTCACAATCACAATCACACAATCAAGGTCACACAATGACGATCACACAATCACCATCACACAATCACGATCACACAATCACGATTACACAATCACGATCACACAGTCGCGATCACACGATCACGATCACACAATCACGATCACACAGTCGCGATCACACAATCACAATCACACAATCACGATCACACAATCACAATCACAATCACGATCACACAGTCACGATCACACCATCACGATCACACGATCACCATCACACAATCACGATCACACAATCACAATCACACAATGACGATCACACCATCACCATCACACAATCACGACCACACAATCACGATCACACAATCACGTTCACACAATCACAAACACACAGTCGCGATCACTCGATCACGATCACACAATCACGATCACACAGTCACGATCACACAATCACAATCACACAATCACAATGTCACAATCGCAATCACACAATCACAATAACACAATCAGACAATCACACAATCACACAATCACACAATCACACAATCACGATCACACAATCATGATCACACAATCACGATCACACAATCACGATCAGACAATCACAATGTCACAATCGCAATCACACAATCACAATAACACAATCAGACAATCACACAATCACACAATCACACAATCACGATCACACAATCATGATCACACAATCACGATCACACAATCACGATCACACAATCACGATCACACAATCACCATCACACAATCACAATCACACAATCAAGGTCACACAATGACGATCACACCATCACCATCACACAATCACGATCACACAATCACGATCACACAATCGTTATCACACAATCACGATCACACAATCACCATCCCACAATCACCATCACACAATCACCATCACACAATCACGATCACACAATCACGATCACACAATCACAATCACACAATCACAATCACACAATCACGATCACACAGTCACAATCACACAATCACAATCATACAATCACAATCACACAATCACAATCTCACAATCACAATCACACTATCACAAACACACAATCACACTATCACAATCACACAATCACAATCACACAATCATAATCACACAATCACAATCACACAATCACAATCACAATCACAATCCCACAATCACGATCACACAATCACGATCACAGAATCACCATCATACAATCACCATTACACAATCACAATCACACAATCAAGGTCACACAATGACGATCACACAATCACCATCATACAATCACGACCACACAATCACGATCACACAATCACGATCACACAATCACGATCACACAATCACGTTCACACAATCACAAACCCACAATCGCGATCACACGATCACGATCACACAACCACAATAACACAATCACAATCACACAGTCACACAATCACAATCACAATCAGACAATCACAAACACACAATCACGATCACATAATCACGATCACACAATCACGATCACACAATTACGATCACACAATCACTATCACGCAGTCACACTATCACAATCACAATCACAATCACAATCACAATCACAATCACAATCACAATCACAATCACAATCACAATCACACAATCACACAATCACAATCCCACAATCACAATCACACAATCACAGTCACACAATCACAATCACACAATCACACAGTCACAATCCCACAATCACGATCACACAATCACGATCGCACAGTCACGATCACACGATCACGATCACACAATCACAATCACACAATCACAATCACACAATCACGATCACACAGTCACCATCACACAATTACCATCACACAATCACGATCACACAATCATGGTCACACAATGACGATCACACAATCACCATCACACAATCACGATCACACAACCACGATCACACAGTCACGATCACACAATCACGATCACACAGTCACGATCACACAATCAGAGTCACACAATCACAATCACACAACCATAATCACACAATCACACCGTCACAATCCCACAATCACGATCACACAATCACGATCACACAGTCACAATCCCACAATTACGACCACACAGTCACGATCACACAATCACCATCATACAATCACAATCACACAATCACATTAACACAATCAGACAATCACATAGTCACACAATCACGATCACACAATCACGATCACACAATCACGATCACACAATCACGATCACACAATCACGATCACACAATCACAATCACACAATCACAATCACACAATCACAATCACACAATCAAAATCACACAATCACAATCACACAATCAAGGTCACACAATGACGATCACACAATCACCATCACACAATCTCGACCACACAATCACGATCACACAATCACGATCACACAATCACGATCACTCAATCACAATCACACAATCACAAACACACAGTCGCGATCACACGATTACGATCACACGATCACGATCACACGATCACGATCACACGATCACGATCACACGATCACTATCACACAATCACAATCACACAATCAAGGTCACACAATGACGATCACACCATCACCATCACACAATCACGACCACACAATCACGATCACACAATCACGATCACACAATCACGTTCACACAATCACAAACACACAGTCGCGATCACTCGATCACGATCACACAATCACGATCACACAGTCACTATCACACAATCACAATCACACAATCACAATATCACAATCGCAATCACACAATCACAATAACACAATCAGACAATCACACAATCACACAATCACGATCACACAATCATGATCACACAATCACGATCACACAATCACGATCACACAATCACGATCACACAATCACGATCACACAATCACCATCTCACAATCACAATCACACAATCAAGGTCACACAATGACGATCACACAATCACCATCACACAATCACGATCACACAATCACGATTACACAATCACGATCACACAGTCGCGATCACACGATCACGATCACACAATCACGATCACACAGTCGCGATCACACAATCACAATCACACAATCACGATCACACAATCACAATCACAATCACGATCACACAGTCACGATCACACCATCACGATCACACGATCACCATCACACAATCACGATCACACAATCACAATCACACAATGACGATCACACAATCACAAACACACAGTCGCGATCACTCGATCACGATCACACAATCACGATCACACAGTCACGATCACACAATCACAATCACACAATCACAATGTCACAATCGCAATCACACAATCACAATAACACAATCAGACAATCACACAATCACACAATCACACAATCACGATCACACAATCATGATCACACAATCACGATCACACAATCACGATCACACAATCACGATCACACAATCACCATCACACAATCACAATCACACAATCAAGGTCACACAATGACGATCACACCATCACCATCACACAATCACGATCACACAATCACGATCACACAATCGTTATCACACAATCACGATCACACAATCACCATCCCACAATCACCATCACACAATCACCATCACACAATCACGATCACACAATCACGATCACACAATCACAATCACACAATCACAATCACACAATCACGATCACACAGTCACAATCACACAATCACAATCATACAATCACAATCACACAATCACAATCTCACAATCACAATCACACTATCACAATCACACAATCACAATCACACAATCATAATCACACAATCACAATCACACAATCACAATCACAATCACAATCCCACAATCACGATCACACAATCACGATCACACAATCACCATCACACAATCACCATCACACAATCACAATCACACAATCAAGGTCACACAATGACGATCACACAATCACCAGCATACAATCACGACCAGACAATCACGATCACACAATCACGTTCACACAATCACAAACACACAGTCGCGATCACACAATCACAATCCCACAATCACGATCACACAATCACGATCACAGAATCACCATCATACAATCACCATTACACAATCACAATCACACAATCAAGGTCACACAATGACGATCACACAATCACCATCATACAATCACGACCACACAATCACGATCACACAATCACGATCACACAATCACGATCACACAATCACGTTCACACAATCACAAACCCACAATCGCGATCACACGATCACGATCACACAATCACGATCCCACAATCACGATCACACAATCACGATCACACAATCACCATCACACAATCACCATCACACAATCACAATCACACAATCAAGGTCACACAATGACGATCACACAATCACCATCATACAATCACGACCAGACAATCACGATCACACAATCACGTTCACACAATCACAAACACACAGTCGCGATCACACAATCACAATCCCACAATCGCGATCACACGATCACGATCACACAATCACGATCACACAATCACTATCACACAATCACTATCACACAATCACGATCACACAATCACCATCACACAATCACCATCACACAATCACGATCACACAATCACGATCACACTATCACGATCACACAATCACGATCACACAATCACGATCACACAATCACGATCACACAATCACTATCACACAATCACAATCACAAAACCACAATAACACAATCACAATCACACAGTCACACAATCACAATCACAATCAGACAATCACAAACACACAATCACGATCACACAATCACGATCACACAATCACGATCACACAATTACGATCACACAATCACTATCACGCAGTCACACTATCACAATCACAATAACAATCACAATCACAATCACAATCACAATCACAATCACAATCACAATCACAATCACAATCACAATCACAATCACAATCACAATCACAATCACACAATCACACAATCACAATCCCACAGTCACAATCACACAATCACAGTCACACAATCAAGGTCACACAATGACGATCACACCATCACCATCACACAATCACGATCACACAATCACAATCACACAATCACAAACACACAGTCGCGATCACACGATCACGATCACACGATCGCGATCACACGATCACGATCACACGATCACGATCACACAATCACAATCACACAATCACGATCACACAGTCACTATCACACAATCACAATCACACAATCACAATATCACAACCGCAATCACACAATCACAATAACACAATCAGTCAATCACACAATCACACAATCACACAATCACGATCACACAATCATGATCACACAATCACGATCACACAATCACGATCACACAATCACGATCACACAATCACGATCACACAATCACCATCACACAATCACAATCACACAATCAAGGTCACACAATGACGATCACACAATCACGATCACACGATCACAATCACACAATCACGAACACACAGTCGCGATCACACGATCACGATCACACGATCACGATCACACGATCGCGATCACACGATCACGATCACACAATCACAATCACACAATCAAGGTCACACAATGACGATCACACCATCACCATCACACAATCATGACCACACAATCACGATCACACAATCACGATCACACAGTCACGATCACACAATCAGAGTCACACAATCACAATCACACAACCATAATCACACAATCACACCGTCACAATCCCACAATCACGATCACACAATCACGATCACACAGTCACAATCCCACAATTACGACCACACAGTCACGATCACACAATCACCATCATACAATCACAATCACACAATCACATTAACACAATCAGACAATCACATAGTCACACAATCACGATCACACAATCACGATCACACAATCACGATCACACAATCACGATCACACAATCACGATCACACAATCACAATCACACAATCACAATATCACAATCGCAATCACACAATCACAATAACACAATCAGACAATCACACAATCACACAATCACGATCACACAATCATGATCACACAATCACGATCACACAATCACGATCACACAATCACGATCACACAATCACGATCACACAATCACCATCTCACAATCACAATCACACAATCAAGGTCACACAATGACGATCACACAATCACCATCACACAATCACGATCACACAATCACGATCACACAATCACGATCACACAATCACAAACACACAGTCGCGATCACACGATCACGATCACACAATCACGATCACACAGTCGCGATCACACAATCACAATCACACAATCACGATCACACAATCACAATCACAATCACGATCACACAGTCACGATCACACCATCACGATCACACCATCACGATCACACGATCACCATCGCACAATCACGATCACACAATCACAATCACACAATGGCGATCACACCATCACCATCACACAATCACGACCACACAATCACGATCACACAATCACGTTCACACAATCACAAACACACAGTCGCGATCACTCGATCACGATCACACAATCACGATCACACAGTCACGATCACACAATCACAATCACACAATCACAATGTCACAATCGCAATCACACAATCACAATAACACAATCAGACAATCACACAATCACACAATCACACAATCACGATCACACAATCATGATCACACAATCACGATCACACAATCACGATCAGACAATCACAATGTCACAATCGCAATCACACATTCACAATAACACAATCAGACAATCACACAATCACACAATCACACAATCACGATCACACAATCATGATCACACAATCACGATCACACAATCACGATCACACAATCACGATCACACAATCACCATCACACAATCACAATCACACAATCAAGGTCACACAATGACGATCACACCATCACCATCACACAATTACGATCACACAATCACGATCACACAATCGTTATCACACAATCACGATCACACAATCACCATCCCACAATCACCATCACACAATCACCATCACACAATCACGATCACACAATCACGATCACACAATCACAATCACACAATCACAATCACACAATCACGATCGCACAGTCACAATCACACAATCACAATCATACAATCACAATCACACAATCACAATCTCACAATCACAATCACACTATCACAATCACACAATCACAATCACACAATCATAATCACACAATCACAATCACACAATCACAATCACACAATCACAATCACAATCACAATCCCACAATCACGATCACACAATCACGATCACACAATCACCATCACACAATCACCATCACACAATCACAATCACACAATCAAGGTCACACAATGACGATCAGACAATCACCAGCATACAATCACGACCAGACAATCACGATCACACAATCACGTTCACACAATCACAAACACACAGTCGCGATCACACAATCACAATCCCACAATCACGATCACACAATCACGATCACAGAATCACCATCATACAATCACCATTACACAATCACAATCACACAATCAAGGTCACACAATGACGATCACACAATCACCATCATACAATCACGACCACACAATCACGATCACACAATCACGATCACACAATCACGATCACACAATCACGTTCACACAATCACAAACCCACAATCGCGATCACACGATCACGATCACACAACCACAATAACACAATCACAATCACACAGTCACACAATCACAATCACAATCAGACAATCACAAACACACAATCACGATCACATAATCACGATCACACAATCACGATCACACAATTACGATCACACAATCACTATCACGCAGTCACACTATCACAATCACAATCACAATCACAATCACAATCACAATCACAATCACAATCACAATCACAATCACAATCACACAATCACACAATCACAATCCCACAATCACAATCACACAATCACAGTCACACAATCACAATCACACAATCACACAGTCACAATCCCACAATCACGATCACACAATCACGATCGCACAGTCACGATCACACGATCACGATCACACAATCACAATCACACAATCACAATCACACAATCACGATCACACAGTCACCATCACACAATTACCATCACACAATCACGATCACACAATCAAGGTCACACAATGACGATCACACAATCACCATCACACAATCACGATCACACAACCACGATCACACAGTCACGATCACACAATCACGATCACACAGTCACGATCACACAATCAGAGTCACACAATCACAATCACACAACCATAATCACACAATCACACCGTCACAATCCCACAATCACGATCACACAATCACGATCACACAGTCACAATCCCACAATTACGACCACACAGTCACGATCACACAATCACCATCATACAATCACAATCACACAATCACATTAACACAATCAGACAATCACATAGTCACACAATCACGATCACACAATCACGATCACACAATCACGATCACACAATCACGATCACACAATCACGATCACACAATCACAATCACACAATCACAATCACACAATCACAATCACACAATCAAAATCACACAATCACAATCACACAATCAAGGTCACACAATGACGATCACACAATCACCATCACACAATCTCGACCACACAATCACGATCACACAATCACGATCACACAATCACGATCACTCAATCACAATCACACAATCACAAACACACAGTCGCGATCACACGATTACGATCACACGATCACGATCACACGATCACGATCACACGATCACGATCACACGATCACTATCACACAATCACAATCACACAATCAAGGTCACACAATGACGATCACACCATCACCATCACACAATCACGACCACACAATCACGATCACACAATCACGATCACACAATCACGTTCACACAATCAGAAACACACAGTCGCGATCACTCGATCACGATCACACAATCACGATCACACAGTCACTATCACACAATCACAATCACACAATCACAATATCACAATCGCAATCACACAATCACAATAACACAATCAGACAATCACACAATCACACAATCACGATCACACAATCATGATCACACAATCACGATCACACAATCACGATCACACAATCACGATCACACAATCACGATCACACAATCACCATCTCACAATCACAATCACACAATCAAGGTCACACAATGACGATCACACAATCACCATCACACAATCACGATCACACAATCACGATTACACAATCACGATCACACAGTCGCGATCACACGATCACGATCACACAATCACGATCACACAGTCGCGATCACACAATCACAATCACACAATCACGATCACACAATCACAATCACAATCACGATCACACAGTCACGATCACACCATCACGATCACACGATCACCATCACACAATCACGATCACACAATCACAATCACACAATGACGATCACACCATCACCATCACACAATCACGACCACACAATCACGATCACACAATCACGTTCACACAATCACAAACACACAGTCGCGATCACTCGATCACGATCACACAATCACGA
The DNA here is from genome assembly GCF_050947335.1 of Megachile rotundata. NCBI lineage: Eukaryota > Metazoa > Arthropoda > Insecta > Hymenoptera > Megachilidae > Megachile > Megachile rotundata. The sequence continues at coordinate 4,539,289 of NC_134993.1, forward strand.
TCACACAGTCACGATCACACAATCACAATCACACAATCACAATGTCACAATCGCAATCACACAATCACAATAACACAATCAGACAATCACACAATCACACAATCACACAATCACACAATCACGATCACACAATCATGATCACACAATCACGATCACACAATCACGATCAGACAATCACAATGTCACAATCGCAATCACACAATCACAATAACACAATCAGACAATCACACAATCACACAATCACACAATCACGATCACACAATCATGATCACACAATCACGATCACACAATCACGATCACACAATCACGATCACACAATCACCATCACACAATCACAATCACACAATCAAGGTCACACAATGACGATCACACCATCACCATCACACAATCACGATCACACAATCACGATCACACAATCGTTATCACACAATCACGATCACACAATCACCATCCCACAATCACCATCACACAATCACCATCACACAATCACGATCACACAATCACGATCACACAATCACAATCACACAATCACAATCACACAATCACGATCACACAGTCACAATCACACAATCACAATCATACAATCACAATCACACAATCACAATCTCACAATCACAATCACACTATCACAAACACACAATCACACTATCACAATCACACAATCACAATCACACAATCATAATCACACAATCACAATCACACAATCACAATCACAATCACAATCCCACAATCACGATCACACAATCACGATCACAGAATCACCATCATACAATCACCATTACACAATCACAATCACACAATCAAGGTCACACAATGACGATCACACAATCACCATCATACAATCACGACCACACAATCACGATCACACAATCACGATCACACAATCACGATCACACAATCACGTTCACACAATCACAAACCCACAATCGCGATCACACGATCACGATCACACAACCACAATAACACAATCACAATCACACAGTCACACAATCACAATCACAATCAGACAATCACAAACACACAATCACGATCACATAATCACGATCACACAATCACGATCACACAATTACGATCACACAATCACTATCACGCAGTCACACTATCACAATCACAATCACAATCACAATCACAATCACAATCACAATCACAATCACAATCACAATCACAATCACACAATCACACAATCACAATCCCACAATCACAATCACACAATCACAGTCACACAATCACAATCACACAATCACACAGTCACAATCCCACAATCACGATCACACAATCACGATCGCACAGTCACGATCACACGATCACGATCACACAATCACAATCACACAATCACAATCACACAATCACGATCACACAGTCACCATCACACAATTACCATCACACAATCACGATCACACAATCATGGTCACACAATGACGATCACACAATCACCATCACACAATCACGATCACACAACCACGATCACACAGTCACGATCACACAATCACGATCACACAGTCACGATCACACAATCAGAGTCACACAATCACAATCACACAACCATAATCACACAATCACACCGTCACAATCCCACAATCACGATCACACAATCACGATCACACAGTCACAATCCCACAATTACGACCACACAGTCACGATCACACAATCACCATCATACAATCACAATCACACAATCACATTAACACAATCAGACAATCACATAGTCACACAATCACGATCACACAATCACGATCACACAATCACGATCACACAATCACGATCACACAATCACGATCACACAATCACAATCACACAATCACAATCACACAATCACAATCACACAATCAAAATCACACAATCACAATCACACAATCAAGGTCACACAATGACGATCACACAATCACCATCACACAATCTCGACCACACAATCACGATCACACAATCACGATCACACAATCACGATCACTCAATCACAATCACACAATCACAAACACACAGTCGCGATCACACGATTACGATCACACGATCACGATCACACGATCACGATCACACGATCACGATCACACGATCACTATCACACAATCACAATCACACAATCAAGGTCACACAATGACGATCACACCATCACCATCACACAATCACGACCACACAATCACGATCACACAATCACGATCACACAATCACGTTCACACAATCACAAACACACAGTCGCGATCACTCGATCACGATCACACAATCACGATCACACAGTCACTATCACACAATCACAATCACACAATCACAATATCACAATCGCAATCACACAATCACAATAACACAATCAGACAATCACACAATCACACAATCACGATCACACAATCATGATCACACAATCACGATCACACAATCACGATCACACAATCACGATCACACAATCACGATCACACAATCACCATCTCACAATCACAATCACACAATCAAGGTCACACAATGACGATCACACAATCACCATCACACAATCACGATCACACAATCACGATTACACAATCACGATCACACAGTCGCGATCACACGATCACGATCACACAATCACGATCACACAGTCGCGATCACACAATCACAATCACACAATCACGATCACACAATCACAATCACAATCACGATCACACAGTCACGATCACACCATCACGATCACACGATCACCATCACACAATCACGATCACACAATCACAATCACACAATGACGATCACACAATCACAAACACACAGTCGCGATCACTCGATCACGATCACACAATCACGATCACACAGTCACGATCACACAATCACAATCACACAATCACAATGTCACAATCGCAATCACACAATCACAATAACACAATCAGACAATCACACAATCACACAATCACACAATCACGATCACACAATCATGATCACACAATCACGATCACACAATCACGATCACACAATCACGATCACACAATCACCATCACACAATCACAATCACACAATCAAGGTCACACAATGACGATCACACCATCACCATCACACAATCACGATCACACAATCACGATCACACAATCGTTATCACACAATCACGATCACACAATCACCATCCCACAATCACCATCACACAATCACCATCACACAATCACGATCACACAATCACGATCACACAATCACAATCACACAATCACAATCACACAATCACGATCACACAGTCACAATCACACAATCACAATCATACAATCACAATCACACAATCACAATCTCACAATCACAATCACACTATCACAATCACACAATCACAATCACACAATCATAATCACACAATCACAATCACACAATCACAATCACAATCACAATCCCACAATCACGATCACACAATCACGATCACACAATCACCATCACACAATCACCATCACACAATCACAATCACACAATCAAGGTCACACAATGACGATCACACAATCACCAGCATACAATCACGACCAGACAATCACGATCACACAATCACGTTCACACAATCACAAACACACAGTCGCGATCACACAATCACAATCCCACAATCACGATCACACAATCACGATCACAGAATCACCATCATACAATCACCATTACACAATCACAATCACACAATCAAGGTCACACAATGACGATCACACAATCACCATCATACAATCACGACCACACAATCACGATCACACAATCACGATCACACAATCACGATCACACAATCACGTTCACACAATCACAAACCCACAATCGCGATCACACGATCACGATCACACAATCACGATCCCACAATCACGATCACACAATCACGATCACACAATCACCATCACACAATCACCATCACACAATCACAATCACACAATCAAGGTCACACAATGACGATCACACAATCACCATCATACAATCACGACCAGACAATCACGATCACACAATCACGTTCACACAATCACAAACACACAGTCGCGATCACACAATCACAATCCCACAATCGCGATCACACGATCACGATCACACAATCACGATCACACAATCACTATCACACAATCACTATCACACAATCACGATCACACAATCACCATCACACAATCACCATCACACAATCACGATCACACAATCACGATCACACTATCACGATCACACAATCACGATCACACAATCACGATCACACAATCACGATCACACAATCACTATCACACAATCACAATCACAAAACCACAATAACACAATCACAATCACACAGTCACACAATCACAATCACAATCAGACAATCACAAACACACAATCACGATCACACAATCACGATCACACAATCACGATCACACAATTACGATCACACAATCACTATCACGCAGTCACACTATCACAATCACAATAACAATCACAATCACAATCACAATCACAATCACAATCACAATCACAATCACAATCACAATCACAATCACAATCACAATCACAATCACACAATCACACAATCACAATCCCACAGTCACAATCACACAATCACAGTCACACAATCAAGGTCACACAATGACGATCACACCATCACCATCACACAATCACGATCACACAATCACAATCACACAATCACAAACACACAGTCGCGATCACACGATCACGATCACACGATCGCGATCACACGATCACGATCACACGATCACGATCACACAATCACAATCACACAATCACGATCACACAGTCACTATCACACAATCACAATCACACAATCACAATATCACAACCGCAATCACACAATCACAATAACACAATCAGTCAATCACACAATCACACAATCACACAATCACGATCACACAATCATGATCACACAATCACGATCACACAATCACGATCACACAATCACGATCACACAATCACGATCACACAATCACCATCACACAATCACAATCACACAATCAAGGTCACACAATGACGATCACACAATCACGATCACACGATCACAATCACACAATCACGAACACACAGTCGCGATCACACGATCACGATCACACGATCACGATCACACGATCGCGATCACACGATCACGATCACACAATCACAATCACACAATCAAGGTCACACAATGACGATCACACCATCACCATCACACAATCACGACCACACAATCACGATCACACAATCACGATCACACAGTCACGATCACACAATCAGAGTCACACAATCACAATCACACAACCATAATCACACAATCACACCGTCACAATCCCACAATCACGATCACACAATCACGATCACACAGTCACAATCCCACAATTACGACCACACAGTCACGATCACACAATCACCATCATACAATCACAATCACACAATCACATTAACACAATCAGACAATCACATAGTCACACAATCACGATCACACAATCACGATCACACAATCACGATCACACAATCACGATCACACAATCACGATCACACAATCACAATCACACAATCACAATCACACAATCACAATCACACAATCAAAATCACACAATCACAATCACACAATCAAGGTCACACAATGACGATCACACAATCACCATCACACAATCTCGACCACACAATCACGATCACACAATCACGATCACACAATCACGATCACTCAATCACAATCACACAATCACAAACACACAGTCGCGATCACACGATTACGATCACACGATCACGATCACACGATCACGATCACACGATCACGATCACACGATCACTATCACACAATCACAATCACACAATCAAGGTCACACAATGACGATCACACCATCACCATCACACAATCACGACCACACAATCACGATCACACAATCACGATCACACAATCACGTTCACACAATCACAAACACACAGTCGCGATCACTCGATCACGATCACACAATCACGATCACACAGTCACTATCACACAATCACAATCACACAATCACAATATCACAATCGCAATCACACAATCACAATAACACAATCAGACAATCACACAATCACACAATCACGATCACACAATCATGATCACACAATCACGATCACACAATCACGATCACACAATCACGATCACACAATCACGATCACACAATCACCATCTCACAATCACAATCACACAATCAAGGTCACACAATGACGATCACACAATCACCATCACACAATCACGATCACACAATCACGATTACACAATCACGATCACACAGTCGCGATCACACGATCACGATCACACAATCACGATCACACAGTCGCGATCACACAATCACAATCACACAATCACGATCACACAATCACAATCACAATCACGATCACACAGTCACGATCACACCATCACGATCACACGATCACCATCACACAATCACGATCACACAATCACAATCACACAATGACGATCACACAATCACAAACACACAGTCGCGATCACTCGATCACGATCACACAATCACGATCACACAGTCACGATCACACAATCACAATCACACAATCACAATGTCACAATCGCAATCACACAATCACAATAACACAATCAGACAATCACACAATCACACAATCACACAATCACGATCACACAATCATGATCACACAATCACGATCACACAATCACGATCACACAATCACGATCACACAATCACCATCACACAATCACAATCACACAATCAAGGTCACACAATGACGATCACACCATCACCATCACACAATCACGATCACACAATCACGATCACACAATCGTTATCACACAATCACGATCACACAATCACCATCCCACAATCACCATCACACAATCACCATCACACAATCACGATCACACAATCACGATCACACAATCACAATCACACAATCACAATCACACAATCACGATCACACAGTCACAATCACACAATCACAATCATACAATCACAATCACACAATCACAATCTCACAATCACAATCACACTATCACAATCACACAATCACAATCACACAATCATAATCACACAATCACAATCACACAATCACAATCACAATCACAATCCCACAATCACGATCACACAATCACGATCACACAATCACCATCACACAATCACCATCACACAATCACAATCACACAATCAAGGTCACACAATGACGATCACACAATCACCAGCATACAATCACGACCAGACAATCACGATCACACAATCACGTTCACACAATCACAAACACACAGTCGCGATCACACAATCACAATCCCACAATCACGATCACACAATCACGATCACAGAATCACCATCATACAATCACCATTACACAATCACAATCACACAATCAAGGTCACACAATGACGATCACACAATCACCATCATACAATCACGACCACACAATCACGATCACACAATCACGATCACACAATCACGATCACACAATCACGTTCACACAATCACAAACCCACAATCGCGATCACACGATCACGATCACACAATCACGATCCCACAATCACGATCACACAATCACGATCACACAATCACCATCACACAATCACCATCACACAATCACAATCACACAATCAAGGTCACACAATGACGATCACACAATCACCATCATACAATCACGACCAGACAATCACGATCACACAATCACGTTCACACAATCACAAACACACAGTCGCGATCACACAATCACAATCCCACAATCGCGATCACACGATCACGATCACACAATCACGATCACACAATCACTATCACACAATCACTATCACACAATCACGATCACACAATCACCATCACACAATCACCATCACACAATCACGATCACACAATCACGATCACACTATCACGATCACACAATCACGATCACACAATCACGATCACACAATCACGATCACACAATCACTATCACACAATCACAATCACAAAACCACAATAACACAATCACAATCACACAGTCACACAATCACAATCACAATCAGACAATCACAAACACACAATCACGATCACACAATCACGATCACACAATCACGATCACACAATCACGATCACACAATTACGATCACACAATCACTATCACGCAGTCACACTATCACAATCACAATAACAATCACAATCACAATCACAATCACAATCACAATCACAATCACAATCACAATCACAATCACAATCACAATCACAATCACACAATCACACAATCACAATCCCACAGTCACAATCACACAATCACAGTCACACAATCAAGGTCACACAATGACGATCACACCATCACCATCACACAATCACGATCACACAATCACAATCACACAATCACAAACACACAGTCGCGATCACACGATCACGATCACACGATCGCGATCACACGATCACGATCACACGATCACGATCACACAATCACAATCACACAATCACGATCACACAGTCACTATCACACAATCACAATCACACAATCACAATATCACAACCGCAATCACACAATCACAATAACACAATCAGTCAATCACACAATCACACAATCACACAATCACGATCACACAATCATGATCACACAATCACGATCACACAATCACGATCACACAATCACGATCACACAATCACGATCACACAATCACCATCACACAATCACAATCACACAATCAAGGTCACACAATGACGATCACACAATCACGATCACACGATCACAATCACACAATCACGAACACACAGTCGCGATCACACGATCACGATCACACGATCACGATCACACGATCGCGATCACACGATCACGATCACACAATCACAATCACACAATCAAGGTCACACAATGACGATCACACCATCACCATCACACAATCACGACCACACAATCACGATCACACAATCACGATCACACAATCACGATCACACAATCACAAACACACAGTCGCGATCACACGATCACGATCACACAATCACGATCACACAGTCACGATCACACAATCACAATCACACAATCACGATCACACAATCACAATCACAATCACGATCACACAGTCACGATCACACCATCACGATCACACGATCACCATCACACAATCACGATCACACAATCACAATCACACAATGACGATCACACCATCACCATCACACAATTACGACCACACAATCACGATCACACAATCACGTTCACACAATCACGAACACACAGTCGCGATCACTCGATCACGATCACACAATCACGATCACACAGTCACGATCACACAATCACAATCACACAATCACACAGTCACAATCCCACATTCACGATCACACAATCACGATCGCACAGTCACGATCACACGATCGCGATCACACAATCACAATCACACAATCACCATCACACAATCACGATCACACAGTCACCATCACACAATTACCATCACACAATCACGATCACACAATCAAGGTCACACAATGACGATCACACAATCACCATCACACAATCACGATCACACAATCACAATCACACAATCACGATCACACAATCACGATCACACAATCACAATCACACAATCAAGGTCACACAATGACGATCACACCATCACCATCACACAATCAGGACCACACAATCACGATCACACAATCACAAACACACAGTCGCGATCACTCGATCACGATCACACAATCACGATCACACAGTCACTATCACACAATCACAATCACACAATCACAATATCACAATCGCAATCACACAATCACCATCACACAATCACCATCACACAATCACGATCACACTATCACGATCACACAATCACAGTCACACAATCACAATCACACAATCACAATCACAATCACGATCACACAGTTACGATCACACAATCACGATCACACAATCACGATCACACAATCACGATCACACAATCACGATCACACAATCACAATCACGCAATCACAATCACACAATCGCAATCACACAATCACAATCACACAATCACAATCACACAATCACAATCACACAATCACAATCACACAATCACAATAACACAATCAGACAATCACACAGTCACACAATCACCATCACACAATCACAATCACACAATCAACGCCACACAATGACGATCACACAATCACCATCACACAATCTCGACCACACAATCACAATCACACAATCACAATCTCACAATCACAATCACACTATCACAATCACACAATCACAATCACACAATCATAATCACACAATCACAATCACACAATCACAATCACACAATCACAATCACAATCACAATCCCACAATCACGATCACACAATCACGATCACACAATCACCATCACACAATCACCATCACACAATCACAATCACACAATCAAGGTCACACAATGACGATCACACAATCACCAGCATACAATCACGACCAGACAATCACGATCACACAATCACGTTCACACAATCACAAACACACAGTCGCGATCACACAATCACAATCCCACAATCACGATCACACAATCACGATCACAGAATCACCATCATACAATCACCATTACACAATCACAATCACACAATCAAGGTCACACAATGACGATCACACAATCACCATCATACAATCACGACCACACAATCACGATCACACAATCACGATCACACAATCACGATCACACAATCACGATCACACAATCACGTTCACACAATCACAAACCCACAATCGCGATCACACGATCACGATCACACAATCACGATCCCACAATCACGATCACACAATCATGATCACACAATCACCATCACACAATCACCATCACACAATCACAATCACACAATCAAGGTCACACAATGACGATCACACAATCACCATCATACAATCACGACCAGACAATCACGATCACACAATCACGTTCACACAATCACAAACACACAGTCGCGATCACACAATCACAATCCCACAATCGCGATCACACGATCACGATCACACAATCACGATCACACAATCACTATCACACAATCACTATCACACAATCACGATCACACAATCACCATCACACAATCACCATCACACAATCACGATCACACAATCACGATCACACTATCACGATCACACAATCACGATCACACAATCACGATCACACAATCACGATCACACAATCACTATCACACAATCACAATCACACAACCACAATAACACAATCACAATCACACAGTCACACAATCACAATCACAATCAGACAATCACAAACACACAATCACGATCACATAATCACGATCACACAATCACGATCACACAATTACGATCACACAATCACTATCACGCAGTCACACTATCACAATCACAATCACAATCACAATCACAATCACAATCACAATCACAATCACAATCACAATCACAATCACAATCACACAATCACACAATCACAATCCCACAATCACAATCACACAATCACAGTCACACAATCACAATCACACAATCACACAGTCACAATCCCACAATCACGATCACACAATCACGATCGCACAGTCACGATCACACGATCACGATCACACAATCACAATCACACAATCACAATCACACAATCACGATCACACAGTCACCATCACACAATTACCATCACACAATCACGATCACACAATCAAGGTCACACAATGACGATCACACAATCACCATCACACAATCACGATCACACAACCACGATCACACAGTCACGATCACACAATCACGATCACACAGTCACGATCACACAATCAGAGTCACACAATCACAATCACACAACCATAATCACACAATCACACCGTCACAATCCCACAATCACGATCACACAATCACGATCACACAGTCACAATCCCACAATTACGACCACACAGTCACGATCACACAATCACCATCATACAATCACAATCACACAATCACATTAACACAATCAGACAATCACACAGTCACACAATCACGATCACACAATCACGATCACACAATCACGATCACACAATCACGATCACACAATCACGATCACACAATCACAATCACACAATCACAATCACACAATCACAATCACACAATCAAAATCACACAATCACAATCACACAATCAAGGTCACACAATGACGATCACACAATCACCATCACACAATCTCGACCACACAATCACGATCACACAATAACGATCACACAATCACGATCACACAATCACGATCACTCAATCACAATCACACAATCACAAACACACAGTCGCGATCACACGATCACGATCACACGATCACGATCACACGATCACGATCACACGATCACGATCACACGATCACTATCACACAATCACAATCACACAATCAAGGTCACACAATGACGATCACACCATCACCATCACACAATCACGACCACACAATCACGATCACACAATCACGATCACACAATCACGTTCACACAATCACAAACACACAGTCGCGATCACTCGATCACGATCACACAATCACGATCACACAGTCACTATCACACAATCACAATCACACAATCACAATATCACAATCGCAATCACACAATCACAGTAACACAATCAGACAATCACACAATCACACAATCACCATCATACAATCACGACCAGACAATCACGATCACACAATCACGTTCACACAATCACAAACACACAGTCGCGATCACACAATCACAATCCCACAATCGCGATCACACGATCACGATCACACAATCACGATCACACAATCACTATCACACAATCACTATCACACAATCACGATCACACAATCACCATCACACAATCACCATCACACAATCACGATCACACAATCACGATCACACTATCACGATCACACAATCACGATCACACAATCACGATCACACAATCACGATCACACAATCACTATCACACAATCACAATCACACAACCACAATAACACAATCACAATCACACAGTCACACAATCACAATCACAATCAGACAATCACAAACACACAATCACGATCACACAATCACGATCACACAATCACGATCACACAATTACGATCACACAATCACTATCACGCAGTCACACTATCACAATCACAATCACAATCACAATCACAATCACAATCACAATCACAATCACAATCACAATCACAATCACACAATCACACAATCACAATCCCACAGTCACAATCACACAATCACAGTCACACAATCAAGGTCACACAATGACGATCACACCATCACCATCACACAATCACGATCACACAATCACAATCACACAATCACAAACACACAGTCGCGATCACACGATCACGATCACACGATCACGATCACACAATCACAATCACACAACCAAGGTCACACAATGACGATCACACCATCACCATCACACAATCACGACCACACAATCACAATCACACAATCACAATCACACAATCAAAATCACACAATCACAATCACACAATCAATGTCACACAATGACGATCACACAATCACCATCACACAATCTCGACCACACAATCACGATCACACAATCACGATCACACAATCACGTTCACACAATCACAAACACACAGTCGCGATCACTCGATCACGATCACACAATCACGATCACACAATCACGATCACTCAATCACAATCACACAATCACAAACACACAGTCGCGATCACACGATCACGATCACACGATCACGATCACACAATCACAATCACACAATCACGATCCCACAATCACGATCACACAATCACGATCACACAAACACGATCACACGATCACAATCACACAATCACAAACACACAGTCGCGATCACACGATCACGATCACACGATCACGATCACACGATCGCGATCACACGATCACGATCACACGATCACGATCACACAATCACAATCACACAATCAAGGTCACACAATGACGATCACACCATCACCATCACACAATCACGACCACACAATCACGATTACACAATCACGATCACACAATCACGTTCACACAATCACAAACACACAGTCGCGATCACTCGATCACGATCACACAATCACGATCACACAGTCACTATCACACAATCACAATCACACAATCACAATATCACAACCGCAATCACACAATCACAATAACACAATCAGTCAATCACACAATCACACAATCACACAATCACGATCACACAATCATGATCACACAATCACGATCACACAATCACGATCACACAATCACGATCACACAATCACGATCACACAATCACCATCACACAATCACAATCACACAATCAAGGTCACACAATGACGATCACACAATCACGATCACACGATCACAATCACACAATCACGAACACACAGTCGCGATCACACGATCACGATCACACGATCACGATCACACGATCGCGATCACACGATCACGATCACACAATCACAATCACACAATCAAGGTCACACAATGACGATCACACCATCACCATCACACAATCACGACCACACAATCACGATCACACAATCACGATCACACAATCACGATCACACAATCACAAACACACAGTCGCGATCACACGATCACGATCACACAATCACGATCACACAGTCACGATCACACAATCACAATCACACAATCACGATCACACAATCACAATCACAATCACGATCACACAGTCACGATCACACCATCACGATCACACGATCACCATCACACAATCACGATCACACAATCACAATCACACAATGACGATCACACCATCACCATCACACAATTACGACCACACAATCACGATCACACAATCACGTTCACACAATCACGAACACACAGTCGCGATCACTCGATCACGATCACACAATCACGATCACACAGTCACGATCACACAATCACAATCACACAATCACACAGTCACAATCCCACATTCACGATCACACAATCACGATCGCACAGTCACGATCACACGATCGCGATCACACAATCACAATCACACAATCACCATCACACAATCACGATCACACAGTCACCATCACACAATTACCATCACACAATCACGATCACACAATCAAGGTCACACAATGACGATCACACAATCACCATCACACAATCACGATCACACAATCACAATCACACAATCACGATCACACAATCACGATCACACAATCACAATCACACAATCAAGGTCACACAATGACGATCACACCATCACCATCACACAATCAGGACCACACAATCACGATCACACAATCACAAACACACAGTCGCGATCACTCGATCACGATCACACAATCACGATCACACAGTCACTATCACACAATCACAATCACACAATCACAATATCACAATCGCAATCACACAATCACCATCACACAATCACGATCACACAATCACGATCACACAATCACGATCACACAATCACAATCACGCAATCACAATCACACAATCGCAATCACACAATCACAATCATACAATCGCAATCACACAATCACCATCACACAATCACGATCACACTATCACGATCACACAATCACAGTCACACAATCACAATCACACAATCACAATCACAATCACGATCACACAGTTACGATCACACAATCACGATCACACAATCACGATCACACAATCACGATCACACAATCACAATCACGCAATCACAATCACACAATCGCAATCACACAATCACAATCACACAATCACAATCACACAATCACAATCACACAATCACAATAACACAATCAGACAATAACACAGTCACACAATCACGATCACACAATCACGATCACACAATCACGATCACACAATCACGTTCACACAGTCGCGATCACACAATCACGATGACACAATCACGATCACACAATCACAATCACACAATCACAATCACACAATCAAAATCACACAATCACAATCACACAATCAAGGTCACACAATGACGATCACACAATCACCATCACACAATCACGATCACACAATCACAATCACATAATCACGATCACACAATCACGATCACTCTATCACAATCACACAATCACAAACACACAGTCGCGATCACACGATCACGATCACACGATCACGATCACACGATCACGATCACGCGATCACGATCACACAATCACAATCACACAATCAACGCCACACAATGACGATCACACAATCACCATCACACAATCTCGACCACACAATCACGATCACACAATCACGATCACATAATCACGATCACACAATCACAATCACACAATCACAATCACACAGTCAAAATCACACAATCACAATCACACAATCAAGGTCACACAATGACGATCACACAATCACCATCACACAATCACGGTCACACAATCACGATCACACAATCACGATCACTCAATCACAATCACATAATCACGATCACACAATCACGATCACTCTATCACAATCACACAATCACAAACACACAGTCGCGATCACACGATCACGATCACACGATCACGATCACACGATCACGATCACGCGATCACGATCACACAATCACAATCACACAATCAACGCCACACAATGACGATCACACAATCACCATCACACAATCTCGACCACACAATCACGATCACACAATCACGATCACATAATCACGATCACACAATCACAATCACACAATCACAATCACACAGTCAAAATCACACAATCACAATCACACGATCACGATCACACGATCATGATCACACGATCACGATCACACGATCACGATCACACGATCACGATCACACGATCACGATCACACAATCACAATCACACAATCAAGGCCACACAATGACGATCACACAATCACCATCACACAATCTCGACCACACAATCACGATCACACAGTCACGATCACACAATCACGTTCACACTATAACAAACACACAGTCGCGATCACTCGATCACGATCACACAATCACGATCACACAGTCACGATCACACAATCACAATCACACAATCACGATCACACAATCACGATCACACAATCACGATCACATAATCACGATCACACAATCACGATCACACAATCACCATCACACAATCACGATCACACAATCACGATCACACAATCACGATCACACAATCACCATCACACAATCACAATCACACAATCAAGGTCACAGAATGACGATCACACAATCACCATCACACAATCACGACCACACAATCACGATCACACAATCACGCTCACACAATCACGATCACACAATCACGATCACACAGTCACGATCACACCATCACGATCACACGATCACGATCACACAATCACAATCACACAATCGTTATCACACAATCACGATCACACAATCACCATCCCACAATCACCATCACACAATCACGATCACACAATCACGATCACACAATCACAATCACAGAATCACAATCACACAATCACGATCACACAGTCACAATCACACAATCACAATCATACAATCACAATCACACAATCACAATCTCACAATCACAATCACACTATCACAATCACACAATCACAATCACACAATCATAATCACACAATCACAATCACACAATCACAATCACACAATCACAATCACAATCACAATCCCACAATCACGATCACACAATCACGATCACACAATCACCATCACACAATCACCATCACACAATCACAATCACACAATCAAGGTCACACAATGACGATCACACAATCACCAGCATACAATCACGACCAGACAATCACGATCCCACAATCACGTTCACACAATCACAAACACACAGTCGCGATCACACAATCACAATCCCACAATCGCGATCACACGATCACGATCACACAATCACGATCACACAATCACGATCACACAATCACGATCACACCATCACGGCAGTCACACTATCACAATCACAATCACAACCACAATCACAATCACAATCACAATCACACAATCACACAATCACAATCCCACAATCACAATCACGCAATCACAGTCACACAATCACAATCACACAATCACGCAATCACAATCCCACAATCACGATCACACAACCACGATCGCACAGTCACGATCACACGATCACGATCACACAATAACAATCACACAATCACAAACCCACAATCGCGATCACACGATCACGATCACACAATCACCATCACACAATCACCATCACACAACCACGATCACATAATCACGATCGCACAATCACAATCACACGATCACGATCACACAATCACGATCACACAGTCACGATCACACAATCACAATCTCTCAATCACGATCACACAATCACCATCACACAATCACCATCACACAATCACGATCACACAATCACGATCACACAATCACAATCACACAATCAAGGTCACACAATGACGATCACACCATCACCATCACATAATCAGGACCACACAATCACGATCACACAATCACAAACACACAGTCGCGATCACTCGATCACGATCACACAATCACGATCACACAGTCACTATCACACAATCACAATCACACAATCACAATATCACAATCGCAATCACACAATCACCATCACACAATCACGATCACACAATCACGATCACACAATCACGATCACACAATCACGATCACACAATCACAATCACGCAATCACAATCACACAATCGCAATCACACAATCACAATCATACAATCACAATCTCACAATCACAATCACACAATCACAATCACACAATCACAATCACACCATCACAATCACACAATCACAATCCTACAATCACAATCCCACAATCACAATCACACAACCACAATCGCACAATCACGCAGTCACAATCCCACAATCACGATCACACAATCCCGATCACACAATCACAATCACACAATCACAATCACACAATCACACTGTCACAATCCCACAATCACGATCACACAATCACGATCACACAGTCACGATCACACGATCACGATCACACAAAAACAATGACACAATCACAATCACACAATCACGAGCACACAATCACGATCACACAATCACCATCACACAATCACGATCACACAATCACGATCACACAATCACGTTCACACAATCACAAACACACAGTCGCGATCACACGATCACGATCACACGATCACGATCACACAATCACAATCACACAATCAAGGTCACACAATGATGATCACACCATCACCATCACACAATCACGACCACACAATCACGATCACACAATCACAATCACACAATCACAATATCACAATCGCAATCACACAATCACAATATCACAATCAGACAATCACACAATCACACAATCACACAATCACGATCACACTATCACGATCACACAATCACGATCACACAATCACGATCACACTATCACGATCACACAATCACGATCACACAATCACGATCACACAATCACGATCACACAATCACCATCACACAATCACCATCACACAATCACAATCACACAATCAAGGTCACACAATGACGATCACACAATCACCATCACACAATCACGACCACTCAATCACGATCACACAATCACGATCACACAATCACGATCACACAATCACGTACACACAATCACAAACACAGAGTCGCGATCACACGATCACGATCACACAACCACGATCACACAGTCACGATCACACAATCACGATCACACAGTCACGATCACACAATCAGAGTCACACAATCACAATCACACAACCACAGTCACACAATCACACAGTCACAATCCCACAATTACGACCACACAGTCACGATCACACAATCACAATCATACAATCACAATCACACAATCACATTAACACAATCAGACAATCACACAGTCACACAATCACGATCACACAATCACGATCACACAATCACGATCACACAATCACGATCACACAATCACGATCACACAATCACGATCACACAATCACAATCACACAATCACAATCACACAATCACAATCACACAATCAAAATCACACAATCACAATCACACAATCAAGGTCACACAATGACGATCACACAATCGCCATCACACAATCTCGACCACACAATCACGATCACACAATCACGATCACACAATCACGTTCACACAATCACAAACACACAGTCGCGATCACTCGATCACGATCACACAATCACGATCACACAATCACGATCACACAATCACAATCCCACAATCGCGATCACACGATCACGATCACACAATCACGATCACACAATCACGATCACACAATCACGATCACACCATCACGGCAGTCACACTATCACAATCACAATCACAACCACAATCACAATCACAATCACAATCACACAATCACACAATCACAATCCCACAATCACAATCACGCAATCACAGTCACACAATCACAATCACACAATCACGCAATCACAATCCCACAATCACGATCACACAACCACGATCGCACAGTCACGATCACACGATCACGATCACACAATAACAATCACACAATCACAAACCCACAATCGCGATCACACGATCACGATCACACAATCACCATCACACAATCACCATCACACAACCACGATCACATAATCACGATCGCACAATCACAATCACACGATCACGATCACACAATCACGATCACACAGTCACGATCACACAATCACAATCTCTCAATCACGATCACACAATCACCATCACACAATCACCATCACACAATCACGATCACACAATCACGATCACACAATCACAATCACACAATCAAGGTCACACAATGACGATCACACCATCACCATCACATAATCAGGACCACACAATCACGATCACACAATCACAAACACACAGTCGCGATCACTCGATCACGATCACACAATCACGATCACACAGTCACTATCACACAATCACAATCACACAATCACAATATCACAATCGCAATCACACAATCACCATCACACAATCACGATCACACAATCACGATCACACAATCACGATCACACAATCACAATCACGCAATCACAATCACACAATCGCAATCACACAATCACAATCATACAATCACAATCTCACAATCACAATCACACAATCACAATCACACAATCACAATCACACCATCACAATCACACAATCACAATCCTACAATCACAATCCCACAATCACAATCACACAACCACAATCGCACAATCACGCAGTCACAATCCCACAATCACGATCACACAATCCCGATCACACAATCACAATCACACAATCACAATCACACAATCACACTGTCACAATCCCACAATCACGATCACACAATCACGATCACACAGTCACGATCACACGATCACGATCACACAAAAACAATGACACAATCACAATCACACAATCACGAGCACACAATCACGATCACACAATCACCATCACACAATCACGATCACACAATCACGATCACACAATCACGTTCACACAATCACAAACACACAGTCGCGATCACACGATCACGATCACACGATCACGATCACACAATCACAATCACACAATCAAGGTCACACAATGATGATCACACCATCACCATCACACAATCACGACCACACAATCACGATCACACAATCACAATCACACAATCACAATATCACAATCGCAATCACACAATCACAATATCACAATCAGACAATCACACAATCACACAATCACACAATCACGATCACACTATCACGATCACACAATCACGATCACACAATCACGATCACACTATCACGATCACACAATCACGATCACACAATCACGATCACACAATCACGATCACACAATCACCATCACACAATCACCATCACACAATCACAATCACACAATCAAGGTCACACAATGACGATCACACAATCACCATCACACAATCACGACCACTCAATCACGATCACACAATCACGATCACACAATCACGATCACACAATCACGTACACACAATCACAAACACAGAGTCGCGATCACACGATCACGATCACACAACCACGATCACACAGTCACGATCACACAATCACGATCACACAGTCACGATCACACAATCAGAGTCACACAATCACAATCACACAACCACAGTCACACAATCACACAGTCACAATCCCACAATTACGACCACACAGTCACGATCACACAATCACAATCATACAATCACAATCACACAATCACATTAACACAATCAGACAATCACACAGTCACACAATCACGATCACACAATCACGATCACACAATCACGATCACACAATCACGATCACACAATCACGATCACACAATCACGATCACACAATCACAATCACACAATCACAATCACACAATCACAATCACACAATCAAAATCACACAATCACAATCACACAATCAAGGTCACACAATGACGATCACACAATCGCCATCACACAATCTCGACCACACAATCACGATCACACAATCACGATCACACAATCACGTTCACACAATCACAAACACACAGTCGCGATCACTCGATCACGATCACACAATCACGATCACACAATCACGATCACTCAATCACAATCACACAATCACAAACACACAGTCGCGATCACACGATCACGATCACACGATCACGATCACACAATCACAATCACACAATCAAAGTCACACAATGACGATCACACCATCACCATCACACAATCACGACCACACAATCACGATCACACAATCACGATCACACAATCACAAACACACAGTCGCGATCACTCGATCACGATCACACAATCACGATCACACAGCCACTATCACACAATCACAATCACACAATCACAATATCACAATCGCAATCACACAATCACAATAACACAATCAGACAATCACACAATCACACAATCACACAATCACGATCACACAATCATGATCACACAATCACGATCACACAATCACGATCACACAATCACGATCACACAATGACGATCACACAATCACGATCACACAATCACAAACACACTGTCGCGATCACACGATCACGATCACACAATCACGATCACACAGTCGCGATCACACAATCACAATCACACAATCACGATCACACAATCACAATCACAATCACGATCACACAGTCACGATCACACCATCACGATCACACGATCACCATCACACAATCACGATCACACAATCACAATCACACAATGACGATCACACAATCACCATCCCACAATCACCATCACACAATCACGATCACACAATCACGATCACACAATCACAATCACAGAATCACAATCACACAATCACGATCACACAGTCACAATCACACAATCACAATCATACAATCACAATCACACAATCACAATCTCACAATCACAATCACACTATCACAATCACACAATCACAATCACACAATCATAATCACACAATCACAATCACACAATCACAATCACACAATCACAATCACAATCACAATCCCACAATCACGATCACACAATCACGATCACACAATCACCATCACACAATCACCATCACACAATCACAATCACACAATCAAGGTCACACAATGACGATCACACAATCACCAGCATACAATCACGACCAGACAATCACGATCCCACAATCACGTTCACACAATCACAAACACACAGTCGCGATCACACAATCACAATCCCACAATCGCGATCACACGATCACGATCACACAATCACGATCACACAATCACGATCACACAATCACGATCACACAATCACGATCACACAATCACTATCACACAATCACTATCACACAATCACGATCACACAATCACGATCACACAATCACGGCAGTCACACTATCACAATCACAATCACAACCACAATCACAATCACAATCACAATCACACAATCACACAATCACAATCCCACAATCACAATCACGCAATCACAGTCACACAATCACAATCACACAATCACGCAATCACAATCCCACAATCACGATCACACAACCACGATCGCACAGTCACGATCACACGATCACGATCACACAATAACAATCACACAATCACAAACCCACAATCGCGATCACACGATCACGATCACACAATCACCATCACACAATCACCATCACACAACCACGATCACATAATCACGATCGCACTATCACAATCACACGATCACGATCACACAATCACGATCACACAGTCACGATCACACAATCACAATCCCACAATCACGATCACACAATCACCATCACACAATCACCATCACACAATCACGATCACACAATCACGATCACACTATCACGATCACACAATCACGATCGCACAATCACAATCACACAATCACTACCACACAATCACAATCACACAACCACAATAACACAATCACAATCACACAGTCACACAATCACAATCACAATCAGACAATCACAAACACACAATCACGATCACACAATCACGATCACACAATCACGATCACACAATCACGATCACACAATCACGATCACACCATCACGGCAGTCACACTATCACAATCACAATCACAACCACAATCACAATCACAATCACAATCACACAATCACACAATCACAATCCCACAATCACAATCACGCAATCACAGTCACACAATCACAATCACACAATCACGCAATCACAATCCCACAATCACGATCACACAACCACGATCGCACAGTCACGATCACACGATCACGATCACACAATAACAATCACACAATCACAAACCCACAATCGCGATCACACGATCACGATCACACAATCACCATCACACAATCACCATCACACAACCACGATCACATAATCACGATCGCACAATCACAATCACACGATCACGATCACACAATCACGATCACACAGTCACGATCACACAATCACAATCTCTCAATCACGATCACACAATCACCATCACACAATCACCATCACACAATCACGATCACACAATCACGATCACACAATCACAATCACACAATCAAGGTCACACAATGACGATCACACCATCACCATCACATAATCAGGACCACACAATCACGATCACACAATCACAAACACACAGTCGCGATCACTCGATCACGATCACACAATCACGATCACACAGTCACTATCACACAATCACAATCACACAATCACAATATCACAATCGCAATCACACAATCACCATCACACAATCACGATCACACAATCACGATCACACAATCACGATCACACAATCACAATCACGCAATCACAATCACACAATCGCAATCACACAATCACAATCATACAATCACAATCTCACAATCACAATCACACAATCACAATCACACAATCACAATCACACCATCACAATCACACAATCACAATCCTACAATCACAATCCCACAATCACAATCACACAACCACAATCGCACAATCACGCAGTCACAATCCCACAATCACGATCACACAATCCCGATCACACAATCACAATCACACAATCACAATCACACAATCACACTGTCACAATCCCACAATCACGATCACACAATCACGATCACACAGTCACGATCACACGATCACGATCACACAAAAACAATGACACAATCACAATCACACAATCACGAGCACACAATCACGATCACACAATCACCATCACACAATCACGATCACACAATCACGATCACACAATCACGTTCACACAATCACAAACACACAGTCGCGATCACACGATCACGATCACACGATCACGATCACACAATCACAATCACACAATCAAGGTCACACAATGATGATCACACCATCACCATCACACAATCACGACCACACAATCACGATCACACAATCACAATCACACAATCACAATATCACAATCGCAATCACACAATCACAATATCACAATCAGACAATCACACAATCACACAATCACACAATCACGATCACACTATCACGATCACACAATCACGATCACACAATCACGATCACACTATCACGATCACACAATCACGATCACACAATCACGATCACACAATCACGATCACACAATCACCATCACACAATCACCATCACACAATCACAATCACACAATCAAGGTCACACAATGACGATCACACAATCACCATCACACAATCACGACCACTCAATCACGATCACACAATCACGATCACACAATCACGATCACACAATCACGTACACACAATCACAAACACAGAGTCGCGATCACACGATCACGATCACACAACCACGATCACACAGTCACGATCACACAATCACGATCACACAGTCACGATCACACAATCAGAGTCACACAATCACAATCACACAACCACAGTCACACAATCACACAGTCACAATCCCACAATTACGACCACACAGTCACGATCACACAATCACAATCATACAATCACAATCACACAATCACATTAACACAATCAGACAATCACACAGTCACACAATCACGATCACACAATCACGATCACACAATCACGATCACACAATCACGATCACACAATCACGATCACACAATCACGATCACACAATCACAATCACACAATCACAATCACACAATCACAATCACACAATCAAAATCACACAATCACAATCACACAATCAAGGTCACACAATGACGATCACACAATCGCCATCACACAATCTCGACCACACAATCACGATCACACAATCACGATCACACAATCACGTTCACACAATCACAAACACACAGTCGCGATCACTCGATCACGATCACACAATCACGATCACACAATCACGATCACTCAATCACAATCACACAATCACAAACACACAGTCGCGATCACACGATCACGATCACACGATCACGATCACACAATCACAATCACACAATCAAAGTCACACAATGACGATCACACCATCACCATCACACAATCACGACCACACAATCACGATCACACAATCACGATCACACAATCACAAACACACAGTCGCGATCACTCGATCACGATCACACAATCACGATCACACAGCCACTATCACACAATCACAATCACACAATCACAATAT
Organism: Megachile rotundata; assembly: GCF_050947335.1. Taxonomy (NCBI): domain Eukaryota; kingdom Metazoa; phylum Arthropoda; class Insecta; order Hymenoptera; family Megachilidae; genus Megachile; species Megachile rotundata. The sequence goes on from NC_134993.1 coordinate 4,565,802, forward strand.
CACAATCGCAATCACACAATCACAATAACACAATCAGACAATCACACAATCACACAATCACACAATCACGATCACACAATCATGATCACACAATCACGATCACACAATCACGATCACACAATCACGATCACACAATGACGATCACACAATCACGATCACACAATCACAAACACACTGTCGCGATCACACGATCACGATCACACAATCACGATCACACAGTCGCGATCACACAATCACAATCACACAATCACGATCACACAATCACAATCACAATCACGATCACACAGTCACGATCACACCATCACGATCACACGATCACCATCACACAATCACGATCACACAATCACAATCACACAATGACGATCACACCATCACCATCACACAATCACAATCACACAATCACAATCACACAATCACAATCACACAATCAAAATCACACAATCACAATCACACAATCAAGGTCACACAATGACGATCACACAATCGCCATCACACAATCTCGACCACACAATCACGATCACACAATCACAATCACACAATCACGATCACACAATCACCATCACGCAATCACGATCACACAATCACGATCACACAATCACGATCACACAATCACGATCACACAATCACAGTCACACAATCACAATCACACAATCACAACCACAATCACGATCACACAGTCACGATCACACCATCACGATCACACGATCACGATCACACAATCACAATCACACAATCGTTATCACACAATCACGATCACACAATCACCATCCCACAATCACCATCACACAATCACGATCACACAATCACGATCACACAATCACAATCACAGAATCACAATCACACAATCACGATCACACAGTCACAATCACACAATCACAATCATACAATCACAATCACACAATCACAATCTCACAATCACAATCACACTATCACAATCACACAATCACAATCACACAATCATAATCACACAATCACAATCACACAATCACAATCACACAATCACAATCACAATCACAATCCCACAATCACGATCACACAATCACGATCACACAATCACCATCACACAATCACCATCACACAATCACAATCACACAATCAAGGTCACACAATGACGATCACACAATCACCAGCATACAATCACGACCAGACAATCACGATCCCACAATCACGTTCACACAATCACAAACACACAGTCGCGATCACACAATCACAATCCCACAATCGCGATCACACGATCACGATCACACAATCACGATCACACAATCACGATCACACAATCACGATCACACAATCACGATCACACAATCACTATCACACAATCACTATCACACAATCACGATCACACAATCACGATCACACAATCACGGCAGTCACACTATCACAATCACAATCACAACCACAATCACAATCACAATCACAATCACACAATCACACAATCACAACCCCACAATCACAATCACGCAATCACAGTCACACAATCACAATCACACAATCACGCAATCACAATCCCACAATCACGATCACACAACCACGATCGCACAGTCACGATCACACGATCACGATCACACAATAACAATCACACAATCACAAACCCACAATCGCGATCACACGATCACGATCACACAATCACCATCACACAATCACCATCACACAACCACGATCACATAATCACGATCGCACTATCACAATCACACGATCACGATCACACAATCACGATCACACAGTCACGATCACACAATCACAATCTCACAATCACGATCACACAATCACCATCACACAATCACCATCACACAATCACGATCACACAATCACGATCACACTATCACGATCACACAATCACGATCGCACAATCACAATCACACAATCACTACCACACAATCACAATCACACAACCACAATAACACAATCACAATCACACAGTCACACAATCACAATCACAATCAGACAATCACAAACACACAATCACGATCACACAATCACGATCACACAATCACGATCACACAATCACGATCACACAATTACGATCACACAATCACTATCACGCAGTCACACTATCACAATCACAATCACAATCACAATCACAATCACAATCACAATCACAATCACAATCACAATCACAATCACAATCACAATCACAATCACAATCACAATCACACAATCACACAATCACAATCCCACAATCACAATCACACAATCACAGTCACACAATCACAATCACACAATCACACAGTCACAATCCCACAATCACGATCACACAATCACGATCCCACAGTCACGATCACACGATCACGATCACACAATCACAATCACACAATCACAATCACACAATCACGATCACACAGTCACCATCACACAATTACCATCACACAATCACGATCACACAATCAAAGTCACACAATGACGATCACACAATCACCATCACACAATCACGATCACACAATCACAATCACACAATCACGATCACACAATCACGATCACACAATCACAATCACACAATCAAGGTCACACAATGACGATCACACCATCACCATCACACAATCAGGACCACACAATCACGATCACACAATCACAAACACACAGTCGCGATCACTCGATCACGATCACACAATCACGATCACACAGTCACTATCACACAATCACAATCACACAATCAGAATATCACAATCGCAATCACACAATCACCATCATACGATCACGATCACACAATCACGATCACACAATCACGATCACACAGTCACGATCACACGATCACGATCACACAAAAACAATGACACAATCACAATCACACAATCACGAGCACACAATCACGATCACACAATCACCATCACACAATCACGATCACACAATCTCGACCACACAATCACGATCACACAATCACGATCACACAATCACGTTCGCACAATCAACGCCACACAATGACGATCACACAATCACCATCACACAATCTCGACCACACAATCACGATCACACAATCACGATCACACAATCACGTTCACACAATCACAAACACACAGTCCCGATCACTCGATCACGATCACACAATCACGATCACACAATCACGATCACACAATCACAATCACACAATCACAATCACACAGTCAAAATCACACAATCACAATCACACAATCAAGGTCACACAATCACGATCACACAATCACGATCACTCAATCACAATCACAATCACACAATCACAAACACAAAGTCGCGATCACACGATCACGATCACACGATCACGATCACACGATCACGATCAAACGATCACGATCACACAATCACAATCACACAATCAAGCCCACACAATGACGATCACACAATCACCATCACACAAACTCGACCACACAATCACGATCACACAATCACGATCACACAATCACGTTCACACAATAACAAACACACAGTCGCGATCACTCGATCACGATCACACAATCACGACCACACAGTCACGATCACACAATCACAATCACACAATCACGTTCACACAATCACAAACACACAGTCGCGATCACACAATCACAATCCCACAATCACGATCACACAATCACGATCACACAATCACCATCATACAATCACCATCACACAATCACAATCACACAATCAAGGTCACACAATGACGATCACACAATCACCATCATACAATCACGACCACACAATCAAGATCACACAATCACGATCACACAATCACGATCACACAATCACGTTCACACAATCACAAACCCACAATCGCGATCACACGATCACGATCACACAATCACGATCCCACAATCACGATCACACAATCACGATCACACAATCACGATCACACAATCACGATCACACAATTACGATCACACAATCACTATCACGCAGTCACACTATCACAATCACAATCACAATCACAATCACAATCACAATCACAATCACAATCACAATCACAATCACAATCACAATCACACAATCACACAATCACAATCCCACAATCACAATCATACAATCACAGTCACACAATCACAATCACACAATCACACAGTTACAATCCCACAATCACGATCACACAATCACGATCGCACAGTCACGATCACACGATCACGATCACACAGTCACGATCACACAATCACAATCACACAATCAAGGTCACACAATGACGATCACACCATCACCATCACACAATCAGGACCACACAATCACGATCACACAATCACAAACACACAGTCGCGGTCACTCGATCACGATCACACAATCACGATCACACAGTCACTATCACACAATCGCAATCACACAATCACAATATCACAATCGCAATCACACAATCACCATCACACAATCACGATCACACAATCACGATCACACAATCACGATCACACAATCACAATCACGCAATCACAATCACACAATCGCAATCACACAATCACAATCATACAATCACAATCTCACAATCACAATCACACAATCACAATCACACAATCACAATCACACAATCACAATCACACAATCACAATCACACAATCACAATCACACAATCACAATCACACAATCACAATCACACAATCACAATCCTACAATCACAATCCCACAATCACAATCACACAACCACAATCGCACAATCACGCAGTCACAATCCCTCAATCACGATCACACAATCCCGATCACACAACCACAATCACACAATCACAATCACACAATCACACTGTCACAATCCCACAATCACGATCACACAATCACGATCACACAGTCACGATCACACGATCACGATCACACAAAAACAATGACACAATCACAATCACACAATCACGAGCACACAATCACGATCACACAATCACCATCACACAATCACCATCACACAATTACGACCACACAATCACGATCACACAATCACGTTCACACAATCACGAACACACAGTCGCGATCACTCGATCACGATCACACAATCATGATCACACAGTCACGATCACACAATCACAATCACACAATCACAATGTCACAATCGCAATCACACAATCACAATAACACAATCAGACAATCACACAATCACACAATCACACAATCACGATCACACAATCATGATCACACAATCACGATCACACAATCACGATCACACAATCACCATCACATAATCACAATCACACAATCAAGGTCACACAATGACGATCACACAATCACCATCACACAATCACGATCACACAATCACGATCACACAATCACGATCACACAATCACGATCACACAATCACGATCACACAATCACGATCACACAATCACAGTCACACAATCACAATCACACAATCACAACCACAATCACGATCACACAGTCACGATCACACAATCAGAGTCACACAATCACAATCACACAACCATAATCACACAATCACACAGTCACAATCCCACAATTACGACCACACAGTCACGATCACACAATCACAATCATACAATCACAATCACACAATCACATTAACACAATCAGACAAACACACAGTCACACAATCACGATCACACAACCACGATCACACAGTCACGATCACACAATCACGATCACACAGTCACGATCACACAATCAGAGTCACACAATCACAATCACACAACCATAATCACACAATCACACCGTCACAATCCCACAATCACGATCACACAATCACGATCACACAGTCACGATCACACAATCCCAATCACACAATCACGATCACACAATCACCATCACACAATCACGATCACACAATCACGATCACACAATCACGATCACACAATCACGATCACACAATCGCAGTCACACAATCACAATCACACAATCACAACCACAATCACGATCACACAGTCACGATCACACCACCACGATCACACGATCACGATCACACAATCACAATCACACAATCGTTATCACAAAATCACGATCACACAATCACCATCCCACAATCACCATCACACAATCACAATCACACAATCAAGGTCAAACAATCACGTTCACACAATCACAAACACAGAGTCGCGATCACACGATCACGATCACACAACCACGATCACACAGTCACGATCACACAATCACGATCACACAGTCACGATCACACAATCAGAGTCACACAATCACAATCACACAACCACAATCACACAATCACACAGTCACAATCCCACAATTACGACCACACAGTCACGATCACACAATCACAATCATACAATCACAATCACACAATCGCATTAACACAATCAGACAATCACACAGTCACACAATCACGATCACACAATCACGATCACACAATCACGATCACACAATCACGATCACACAATCACGATCACACAATCACAATCACACAATCACAATCACACAATCACAATCACACAATCAAAATCACACAATCACAATCACACAATCAAGGTCACACAATGACGATCACACAATCACCATCACACAATCTCGACCACACAATCACGATCACACAATCACGATCACACAATCACGATCACTCAATCACAATCACACAATCACAAACACACAGTCGCGATCACACGATCACGATCACACGATCACGATCACACGATCACGATCACACGATCACGATCACACGATCACGATCACACAATCACAATCACACAATCAAGGTCACACAATGACGATCACACCATCACCATCACACAATCACGACCACACAATCACGATCACACAATCACGATCACACAATCACGTTCACACAATCACAAACACACAGTCGCGATCACTCGATCACGATTACACAATCACGATCACACAGTCACTATCACACAATCACAATCACACAATCACAATATCACAATCGCAATCACACAATCACAATAACACAATCAGACAATCACACAATCACACAATCACGATCACACAATCATGATCACACAATCACGATCACACAATCACGATCACACAATCACGATCACACAATCACGATCACACAATCACCATCTCACAATCACAATCACACAATCAAGGTCACACAATGACGATCACACAATCACCATCACACAATCACGATCACACAATCACGATCACACAATCACGATCACACAATCACAAACACACAGTCGCGATCACACGATCACGATCACACAATCACGATCACACAGTCGCGATCACACAATCACAATCACACAATCACGATCACACAATCACAATCACAATCACGATCACACAGTCACGATCACACCATCACGATCACACCATCACGATCACACGATCACCATCGCACAATCACGATCACACAATCACAATCACACAATGACGATCACACCATCACCATCACACAATCACGACCACACAATCACGATCACACAATCACGTTCACACAATCACAAACACACAGTCGCGATCACTCGATCACGATCACACAATCACGATCACACAGTCACGATCACACAATCACAATCACACAATCACAATGTCACAATCGCAATCACACAATCACAATAACACAATCAGACAATCACACAATCACACAATCACACAATCACGATCACACAATCATGATCACACAATCACGATCACACAATCACGATCAGACAATCACAATGTCACAATCGCAATCACACATTCACAATAACACAATCAGACAATCACACAATCACACAATCACACAATCACGATCACACAATCATGATCACACAATCACGATCACACAATCACGATCACACAATCACGATCACACAATCACCATCACACAATCACAATCACACAATCAAGGTCACACAATGACGATCACACCATCACCATCACACAATTACGATTACACAATCACGATCACACAATCGTTATCACACAATCACGATCACACAATCACCATCCCACAATCACCATCACACAATCACCATCACACAATCACGATCACACAATCACGATCACACAATCACAATCACACAATCACAATCACACAATCACGATCACACAGTCACAATCACACAATCACAATCATACAATCACAATCACACAATCACAATCTCACAATCACAATCACACTATCACAATCACACAATCACAATCACACAATCATAATCACACAATCACAATCACACAATCACAATCACACAATCACAATCACAATCACAATCCCACAATCACGATCACACAATCACGATCACACAATCACCATCACACAATCACCATCACACAATCACAATCACACAATCAAGGTCACACAATGACGATCAGACAATCACCAGCATACAATCACGACCAGACAATCACGATCACACAATCACGTTCACACAATCACAAACACACAGTCGCGATCACACAATCACAATCCCACAATCACGATCACACAATCACGATCACAGAATCACCATCATACAATCACCATTACACAATCACAATCACACAATCAAGGTCACACAATGACGATCACACAATCACCATCATACAATCACGACCACACAATCACGATCACACAATCACGATCACACAATCACGATCACACAATCACGTTCACACAATCACAAACCCACAATCGCGATCACACGATCACGATCACACAACCACAATAACACAATCACAATCACACAGTCACACAATCACAATCACAATCAGACAATCACAAACACACAATCACGATCACATAATCACGATCACACAATCACGATCACACAATTACGATCACACAATCACTATCACGCAGTCACACTATCACAATCACAATCACAATCACAATCACAATCACAATCACAATCACAATCACAATCACAATCACAATCACACAATCACACAATCACAATCCCACAATCACAATCACACAATCACAGTCACACAATCACAATCACACAATCACACAGTCACAATCCCACAATCACGATCACACAATCACGATCGCACAGTCACGATCACACGATCACGATCACACAATCACAATCACACAATCACAATCACACAATCACGATCACACAGTCACCATCACACAATTACCATCACACAATCACGATCACACAATCAAGGTCACACAATGACGATCACACAATCACCATCACACAATCACGATCACACAACCACGATCACACAGTCACGATCACACAATCACGATCACACAGTCACGATCACACAATCAGAGTCACACAATCACAATCACACAACCATAATCACACAATCACACCGTCACAATCCCACAATCACGATCACACAATCACGATCACACAGTCACAATCCCACAATTACGACCACACAGTCACGATCACACAATCACCATCATACAATCACAATCACACAATCACATTAACACAATCAGACAATCACATAGTCACACAATCACGATCACACAATCACGATCACACAATCACGATCACACAATCACGATCACACAATCACGATCACACAATCACAATCACACAATCACAATCACACAATCACAATCACACAATCAAAATCACACAATCACAATCACACAATCAAGGTCACACAATGACGATCACACAATCACCATCACACAATCTCGACCACACAATCACGATCACACAATCACGATCACACAATCACGATCACTCAATCACAATCACACAATCACAAACACACAGTCGCGATCACACGATTACGATCACACGATCACGATCACACGATCACGATCACACGATCACGATCACACGATCACTATCACACAATCACAATCACACAATCAAGGTCACACAATGACGATCACACCATCACCATCACACAATCACGACCACACAATCACGATCACACAATCACGATCACACAATCACGTTCACACAATCACAAACACACAGTCGCGATCACTCGATCACGATCACACAATCACGATCACACAGTCACTATCACACAATCACAATCACACAATCACAATATCACAATCGCAATCACACAATCACAATAACACAATCAGACAATCACACAATCACACAATCACGATCACACAATCATGATCACACAATCACGATCACACAATCACGATCACACAATCACGATCACACAATCACGATCACACAATCACCATCTCACAATCACAATCACACAATCAAGGTCACACAATGACGATCACACAATCACCATCACACAATCACGATCACACAATCACGATTACACAATCACGATCACACAGTCGCGATCACACGATCACGATCACACAATCACGATCACACAGTCGCGATCACACAATCACAATCACACAATCACGATCACACAATCACAATCACAATCACGATCACACAGTCACGATCACACCATCACGATCACACGATCACCATCACACAATCACGATCACACAATCACAATCACACAATGACGATCACACCATCACCATCACACAATCACGACCACACAATCACGATCACACAATCACGTTCACACAATCACAAACACACAGTCGCGATCACTCGATCACGATCACACAATCACGATCACACAGTCACGATCACACAATCACAATCACACAATCACAATGTCACAATCGCAATCACACAATCACAATAACACAATCAGACAATCACACAATCACACAATCACACAATCACACAATCACGATCACACAATCATGATCACACAATCACGATCACACAATCACGATCAGACAATCACAATGTCACAATCGCAATCACACAATCACAATAACACAATCAGACAATCACACAATCACACAATCACACAATCACGATCACACAATCATGATCACACAATCACGATCACACAATCACGATCACACAATCACGATCACACAATCACCATCACACAATCACAATCACACAATCAAGGTCACACAATGACGATCACACCATCACCATCACACAATCACGATCACACAATCACGATCACACAATCGTTATCACACAATCACGATCACACAATCACCATCCCACAATCACCATCACACAATCACCATCACACAATCACGATCACACAATCACGATCACACAATCACAATCACACAATCACAATCACACAATCACGATCACACAGTCACAATCACACAATCACAATCATACAATCACAATCACACAATCACAATCTCACAATCACAATCACACTATCACAAACACACAATCACACTATCACAATCACACAATCACAATCACACAATCATAATCACACAATCACAATCACACAATCACAATCACAATCACAATCCCACAATCACGATCACACAATCACGATCACAGAATCACCATCATACAATCACCATTACACAATCACAATCACACAATCAAGGTCACACAATGACGATCACACAATCACCATCATACAATCACGACCACACAATCACGATCACACAATCACGATCACACAATCACGATCACACAATCACGTTCACACAATCACAAACCCACAATCGCGATCACACGATCACGATCACACAACCACAATAACACAATCACAATCACACAGTCACACAATCACAATCACAATCAGACAATCACAAACACACAATCACGATCACATAATCACGATCACACAATCACGATCACACAATTACGATCACACAATCACTATCACGCAGTCACACTATCACAATCACAATCACAATCACAATCACAATCACAATCACAATCACAATCACAATCACAATCACAATCACAATCACAATCACACAATCACACAATCACAATCCCACAATCACAATCACACAATCACAGTCACACAATCACAATCACACAATCACACAGTCACAATCCCACAATCACGATCACACAATCACGATCGCACAGTCACGATCACACGATCACGATCACACAATCACAATCACACAATCACAATCACACAATCACGATCACACAGTCACCATCACACAATTACCATCACACAATCACGATCACACAATCATGGTCACACAATGACGATCACACAATCACCATCACACAATCACGATCACACAACCACGATCACACAGTCACGATCACACAATCACGATCACACAGTCACGATCACACAATCAGAGTCACACAATCACAATCACACAACCATAATCACACAATCACACCGTCACAATCCCACAATCACGATCACACAATCACGATCACACAGTCACAATCCCACAATTACGACCACACAGTCACGATCACACAATCACCATCATACAATCACAATCACACAATCACATTAACACAATCAGACAATCACATAGTCACACAATCACGATCACACAATCACGATCACACAATCACGATCACACAATCACGATCACACAATCACGATCACACAATCACAATCACACAATCACAATCACACAATCACAATCACACAATCAAAATCACACAATCACAATCACACAATCAAGGTCACACAATGACGATCACACAATCACCATCACACAATCTCGACCACACAATCACGATCACACAATCACGATCACACAATCACGATCACTCAATCACAATCACACAATCACAAACACACAGTCGCGATCACACGATTACGATCACACGATCACGATCACACGATCACGATCACACGATCACTATCACACAATCACAATCACACAATCAAGGTCACACAATGACGATCACACCATCACCATCACACAATCACGACCACACAATCACGATCACACAATCACGATCACACAATCACGTTCACACAATCACAAACACACAGTCGCGATCACTCGATCACGATCACACAATCACGATCACACAGTCACTATCACACAATCACAATCACACAATCACAATATCACAATCGCAATCACACAATCACAATAACACAATCAGACAATCACACAATCACACAATCACGATCACACAATCATGATCACACAATCACGATCACACAATCACGATCACACAATCACGATCACACAATCACGATCACACAATCACCATCTCACAATCACAATCACACAATCAAGGTCACACAATGACGATCACACAATCACCATCACACAATCACGATCACACAATCACGATTACACAATCACGATCACACAGTCGCGATCACACGATCACGATCACACAATCACGATCACACAGTCGCGATCACACAATCACAATCACACAATCACGATCACACAATCACAATCACAATCACGATCACACAGTCACGATCACACCATCACGATCACACGATCACCATCACACAATCACGATCACACAATCACAATCACACAATGACGATCACACCATCACCATCACACAATCACGACCACACAATCACGATCACACAATCACGTTCACACAATCACAAACACACAGTCGCGATCACTCGATCACGATCACACAATCACGATCACACAGTCACGATCACACAATCACAATCACACAATCACAATGTCACAATCGCAATCACACAATCACAATAACACAATCAGACAATCACACAATCACACAATCACACAATCACACAATCACGATCACACAATCATGATCACACAATCACGATCACACAATCACGATCAGACAATCACAATGTCACAATCGCAATCACACAATCACAATAACACAATCAGACAATCACACAATCACACAATCACACAATCACGATCACACAATCATGATCACACAATCACGATCACACAATCACGATCACACAATCACGATCACACAATCACCATCACACAATCACAATCACACAATCAAGGTCACACAATGACGATCACACCATCACCATCACACAATCACGATCACACAATCACGATCACACAATCGTTATCACACAATCACGATCACACAATCACCATCCCACAATCACCATCACACAATCACCATCACACAATCACGATCACACAATCACGATCACACAATCACAATCACACAATCACAATCACACAATCACGATCACACAGTCACAATCACACAATCACAATCATACAATCACAATCACACAATCACAATCTCACAATCACAATCACACTATCACAATCACACAATCACAATCACACAATCATAATCACACAATCACAATCACACAATCACAATCACAATCACAATCCCACAATCACGATCACACAATCACGATCACACAATCACCATCACACAATCACCATCACACAATCACAATCACACAATCAAGGTCACACAATGACGATCACACAATCACCAGCATACAATCACGACCAGACAATCACGATCACACAATCACGTTCACACAATCACAAACACACAGTCGCGATCACACAATCACAATCCCACAATCACGATCACACAATCACGATCACAGAATCACCATCATACAATCACCATTACACAATCACAATCACACAATCAAGGTCACACAATGACGATCACACAATCACCATCATACAATCACGACCACACAATCACGATCACACAATCACGATCACACAATCACGATCACACAATCACGTTCACACAATCACAAACCCACAATCGCGATCACACGATCACGATCACACAATCACGATCCCACAATCACGATCACACAATCGTTATCACACAATCACGATCACACAATCACCATCCCACAATCACCATCACACAATCACCATCACACAATCACGATCACACAATCACGATCACACAATCACAATCACACAATCACAATCACACAATCACGATCACACAGTCACAATCACACAATCACAATCATACAATCACAATCACACAATCACAATCTCACAATCACAATCACACTATCACAATCACACAATCACAATCACACAATCATAATCACACAATCACAATCACACAATCACAATCACAATCACAATCCCACAATCACGATCACACAATCACGATCACACAATCACGATCACACAATCACGATCACACAATCACCATCACACAATCACCATCACACAATCACAATCACACAATCAAGGTCACACAATGACGATCACACAATCACCATCATACAATCACGACCAGACAATCACGATCACACAATCACGTTCACACAATCACAATCACAAAACCACAATAACACAATCACAATCACACAGTCACACAATCACAATCACAATCAGACAATCACAAACACACAATCACGATCACACAATCACGATCACACAATCACGATCACACAATTACGATCACACAATCGTTATCACACAATCACGATCACACAATCACCATCCCACAATCACCATCACACAATCACCATCACACAATCACGATCACACAATCACGATCACACAATCACAATCACACAATCACAATCACACAATCACGATCACACAGTCACAATCACACAATCACAATCATACAATCACAATCACACAATCACAATCTCACAATCACAATCACACTATCACAATCACACAATCACAATCACACAATCATAATCACACAATCACAATCACACAATCACAATCACAATCACAATCCCACAATCACGATCACACAATCACGATCACACAATCACCATCACACAATCACCATCACACAATCACAATCACACAATCAAGGTCACACAATGACGATCACACAATCACCAGCATACAATCACGACCAGACAATCACGATCACACAATCACGTTCACACAATCACAAACACACAGTCGCGATCACACAATCACAATCCCACAATCACGATCACACAATCACGATCACAGAATCACCATCATACAATCACCATTACACAATCACAATCACACAATCAAGGTCACACAATGACGATCACACAATCACCATCATACAATCACGACCACACAATCACGATCACACAATCACGATCACACAATCACGATCACACAATCACGTTCACACAATCACAAACCCACAATCGCGATCACACGATCACGATCACACAATCACGATCCCACAATCACGATCACACAATCACGATCACACAATCACCATCACACAATCACCATCACACAATCACAATCACACAATCAAGGTCACACAATGACGATCACACAATCACCATCATACAATCACGACCAGACAATCACGATCACACAATCACGTTCACACAATCACAAACACACAGTCGCGATCACACAATCACAATCCCACAATCGCGATCACACGATCACGATCACACAATCACGATCACACAATCACTATCACACAATCACTATCACACAATCACGATCACACAATCACCATCACACAATCACCATCACACAATCACGATCACACAATCACGATCACACTATCACGATCACACAATCACGATCACACAATCACGATCACACAATCACGATCACACAATCACTATCACACAATCACAATCACAAAACCACAATAACACAATCACAATCACACAGTCACACAATCACAATCACAATCAGACAATCACAAACACACAATCACGATCACACAATCACGATCACACAATCACGATCACACAATTACGATCACACAATCACTATCACGCAGTCACACTATCACAATCACAATAACAATCACAATCACAATCACAATCACAATCACAATCACAATCACAATCACAATCACAATCACAATCACAATCACAATCACACAATCACACAATCACAATCCCACAGTCACAATCACACAATCACAGTCACACAATCAAGGTCACACAATGACGATCACACCATCACCATCACACAATCACGATCACACAATCACAATCACACAATCACAAACACACAGTCGCGATCACACGATCACGATCACACGATCGCGATCACACGATCACGATCACACGATCACGATCACACAATCACAATCACACAATCACGATCACACAGTCACTATCACACAATCACAATCACACAATCACAATATCACAACCGCAATCACACAATCACAATAACACAATCAGTCAATCACACAATCACACAATCACACAATCACGATCACACAATCATGATCACACAATCACGATCACACAATCACGATCACACAATCACGATCACACAATCACGATCACACAATCACCATCACACAATCACAATCACACAATCAAGGTCACACAATGACGATCACACAATCACGATCACACGATCACAATCACACAATCACGAACACACAGTCGCGATCACACGATCACGATCACACGATCACGATCACACGATCGCGATCACACGATCACGATCACACAATCACAATCACACAATCAAGGTCACACAATGACGATCACACCATCACCATCACACAATCACGACCACACAATCACGATCACACAATCACGATCACACAATCACGATCACACAATCACAAACACACAGTCGCGATCACACGATCACGATCACACAATCACGATCACACAGTCACGATCACACAATCACAATCACACAATCACGATCACACAATCACAATCACAATCACGATCACACAGTCACGATCACACCATCACGATCACACGATCACCATCACACAATCACGATCACACAATCACAATCACACAATGACGATCACACCATCACCATCACACAATTACGACCACACAATCACGATCACACAATCACGTTCACACAATCACGAACACACAGTCGCGATCACTCGATCACGATCACACAATCACGATCACACAGTCACGATCACACAATCACAATCACACAATCACACAGTCACAATCCCACATTCACGATCACACAATCACGATCGCACAGTCACGATCACACGATCGCGATCACACAATCACAATCACACAATCACCATCACACAATCACGATCACACAGTCACCATCACACAATTACCATCACACAATCACGATCACACAATCAAGGTCACACAATGACGATCACACAATCACCATCACACAATCACGATCACACAATCACAATCACACAATCACGATCACACAATCACGATCACACAATCACAATCACACAATCAAGGTCACACAATGACGATCACACCATCACCATCACACAATCAGGACCACACAATCACGATCACACAATCACAAACACACAGTCGCGATCACTCGATCACGATCACACAATCACGATCACACAGTCACTATCACACAATCACAATCACACAATCACAATATCACAATCGCAATCACACAATCACCATCACACAATCACCATCACACAATCACGATCACACTATCACGATCACACAATCACAGTCACACAATCACAATCACACAATCACAATCACAATCACGATCACACAGTTACGATCACACAATCACGATCACACAATCACGATCACACAATCACGATCACACAATCACGATCACACAATCACAATCACGCAATCACAATCACACAATCGCAATCACACAATCACAATCACACAATCACAATCACACAATCACAATCACACAATCACAATCACACAATCACAATAACACAATCAGACAATCACACAGTCACACAATCACCATCACACAATCACAATCACACAATCAACGCCACACAATGACGATCACACAATCACCATCACACAATCTCGACCACACAATCACAATCACACAATCACAATCTCACAATCACAATCACACTATCACAATCACACAATCACAATCACACAATCATAATCACACAATCACAATCACACAATCACAATCACACAATCACAATCACAATCACAATCCCACAATCACGATCACACAATCACGATCACACAATCACCATCACACAATCACCATCACACAATCACAATCACACAATCAAGGTCACACAATGACGATCACACAATCACCAGCATACAATCACGACCAGACAATCACGATCACACAATCACGTTCACACAATCACAAACACACAGTCGCGATCACACAATCACAATCCCACAATCACGATCACACAATCACGATCACAGAATCACCATCATACAATCACCATTACACAATCACAATCACACAATCAAGGTCACACAATGACGATCACACAATCACCATCATACAATCACGACCACACAATCACGATCACACAATCACGATCACACAATCACGATCACACAATCACGATCACACAATCACGTTCACACAATCACAAACCCACAATCGCGATCACACGATCACGATCACACAATCACGATCCCACAATCACGATCACACAATCATGATCACACAATCACCATCACACAATCACCATCACACAATCACAATCACACAATCAAGGTCACACAATGACGATCACACAATCACCATCATACAATCACGACCAGACAATCACGATCACACAATCACGTTCACACAATCACAAACACACAGTCGCGATCACACAATCACAATCCCACAATCGCGATTACACGATCACGATCACACAATCACGATCACACTATCACGATCACACAATCACAGTCACACAATCACAATCACACAATCACAATCACAATCACGATCACACAGTTACGATCACACAATCACGATCACACAATCACGATCACACAATCACGATCACACAATCACGATCACACAATCACTATCACACAATCACAATCACACAACCACAATAACACAATCACAATCACACAGTCACACAATCACAATCACAATCAGACAATCACAAACACACAATCACGATCACACAGTCACGATCACACAATCACGATCACACAGTCACGATCACACAATCAGAGTCACACAATCACAATCACACAACCACAATCACACAATCACACAGTCACAATCCCACAATCACGATCACACAATCACGACCACACAGTCACGATCACACAATCACAATCATACAATCACAATCACACAATCACAATAACACAATCAGACAATCACACAGTCACACAATCACGATCACACAATCACGATCACACAATCACGATCACACAATCACGATCACACAATCACGATCTCACAATCACGATCACACAATCACGATCACACAATCACAATCAAACAGTCACAATCCCACAATCACGATCACACAATCACGATCGCACAGTCACGATCACACGATCACGATCACACAATCACAATCACACAATCACAATCACACAATCACGATCACACAGTCACCATCACACAATTACCATCACACAATCACGATCACACAATCAAGGTCACACAATGACGATCACACAATCACCATCACACAATCACGATCACACAACCACGATCACACAGTCACGATCACACAATCACGATCACACAGTCACGATCACACAATCAGAGTCACACAATCACAATCACACAACCATAATCACACAATCACACCGTCACAATCCCACAATCACGATCACACAATCACGATCACACAGTCACAATCCCACAATTACGACCACACAGTCACGATCACACAATCACCATCATACAATCACAATCACACAATCACATTAACACAATCAGACAATCACACAGTCACACAATCACGATCACACAATCACGATCACACAATCACGATCACACAATCACGATCACACAATCACGATCACACAATCACAATCACACAATCACAATCACACAATCACAATCACACAATCAAAATCACACAATCACAATCACACAATCAAGGTCACACAATGACGATCACACAATCACCATCACACAATCTCGACCACACAATCACGATCACACAATAACGATCACACAATCACGATCACACAATCACGATCACTCAATCACAATCACACAATCACAAACACACAGTCGCGATCACACGATCACGATCACACGATCACGATCACACGATCACGATCACACGATCACGATCACACGATCACTATCACACAATCACAATCACACAATCAAGGTCACACAATGACGATCACACCATCACCATCACACAATCACGACCACACAATCACGATCACACAATCACGATCACACAATCACGTTCACACAATCACAAACACACAGTCGCGATCACTCGATCACGATCACACAATCACGATCACACAGTCACTATCACACAATCACAATCACACAATCACAATATCACAATCGCAATCACACAATCACAGTAACACAATCAGACAATCACACAATCACACAATCACCATCATACAATCACGACCAGACAATCACGATCACACAATCACGTTCACACAATCACAAACACACAGTCGCGATCACACAATCACAATCCCACAATCGCGATCACACGATCACGATCACACAATCACGATCACACAATCACTATCACACAATCACTATCACACAATCACGATCACACAATCACCATCACACAATCACCATCACACAATCACGATCACACAATCACGATCACACTATCACGATCACACAATCACGATCACACAATCACGATCACACAATCACGATCACACAATCACTATCACACAATCACAATCACACAACCACAATAACACAATCACAATCACACAGTCACACAATCACAATCACAATCAGACAATCACAAACACACAATCACGATCACACAATCACGATCACACAATCACGATCACACAATTACGATCACACAATCACTATCACGCAGTCACACTATCACAATCACAATCACAATCACAATCACAATCACAATCACAATCACAATCACAATCACAATCACAATCACAATCACACAATCACACAATCACAATCCCACAGTCACAATCACACAATCACAGTCACACAATCAAGGTCACACAATGACGATCACACCATCACCATCACACAATCACGATCACACAATCACAATCACACAATCACAAACACACAGTCGCGATCACACGATCACGATCACACGATCACGATCACACAATCACAATCACACAACCAAGGTCACACAATGACGATCACACCATCACCATCACACAATCACGACCACACAATCACAATCACACAATCACAATCACACAATCAAAATCACACAATCACAATCACACAATCAATGTCACACAATGACGATCACACAATCACCATCACACAATCTCGACCACACAATCACGATCACACAATCACGATCACACAATCACGTTCACACAATCACAAACACACAGTCGCGATCACTCGATCACGATCACACAATCACGATCACACAATCACGATCACTCAATCACAATCACACAATCACAAACACACAGTCGCGATCACACGATCACGATCACACGATCACGATCACACAATCACAATCACACAATCACGATCCCACAATCACGATCACACAATCACGATCACACAAACACGATCACACGATCACAATCACACAATCACAAACACACAGTCGCGATCACACGATCACGATCACACGATCACGATCACACGATCGCGATCACACGATCACGATCACACGATCACGATCACACAATCACAATCACACAATCAAGGTCACACAATGACGATCACACCATCACCATCACACAATCACGACCACACAATCACGATTACACAATCACGATCACACAATCACGTTCACACAATCACAAACACACAGTCGCGATCACTCGATCACGATCACACAATCACGATCACACAGTCACTATCACACAATCACAATCACACAATCACAATATCACAACCGCAATCACACAATCACAATAACACAATCAGTCAATCACACAATCACACAATCACACAATCACGATCACACAATCATGATCACACAATCACGATCACACAATCACGATCACACAATCACGATCACACAATCACGATCACACAATCACCATCACACAATCACAATCACACAATCAAGGTCACACAATGACGATCACACAATCACGATCACACGATCACAATCACACAATCACGAACACACAGTCGCGATCACACGATCACGATCACACGATCACGATCACACGATCGCGATCACACGATCACGATCACACAATCACAATCACACAATCAAGGTCACACAATGACGATCACACCATCACCATCACACAATCACGACCACACAATCACGATCACACAATCACGATCACACAATCACGATCACACAATCACAAACACACAGTCGCGATCACACGATCACGATCACACAATCACGATCACACAGTCACGATCACACAATCACAATCACACAATCACGATCACACAATCACAATCACAATCACGATCACACAGTCACGATCACACCATCACGATCACACGATCACCATCACACAATCACGATCACACAATCACAATCACACAATGACGATCACACCATCACCATCACACAATTACGACCACACAATCACGATCACACAATCACGTTCACACAATCACGAACACACAGTCGCGATCACTCGATCACGATCACACAATCACGATCACACAGTCACGATCACACAATCACAATCACACAATCACACAGTCACAATCCCACATTCACGATCACACAATCACGATCGCACAGTCACGATCACACGATCGCGATCACACAATCACCATCACACAATCACGATCACACAATCACAATCACACAATCACGATCACACAATCACGATCACACAATCACAATCACACAATCAAGGTCACACAATGACGATCACACCATCACCATCACACAATCAGGACCACACAATCACGATCACACAATCACAAACACACAGTCGCGATCACTCGATCACGATCACACAATCACGATCACACAGTCACTATCACACAATCACAATCACACAATCACAATATCACAATCGCAATCACACAATCACCATCACACAATCACGATCACACAATCACGATCACACAATCACGATCACACAATCACAATCACGCAATCACAATCACACAATCGCAATCACACAATCACAATCATACAATCGCAATCACACAATCACCATCACACAATCACGATCACACTATCACGATCACACAATCACAGTCACACAATCACAATCACACAATCACAATCACAATCACGATCACACAGTTACGATCACACAATCACGATCACACAATCACGATCACACAATCACGATCACACAATCACAATCACGCAATCACAATCACACAATCGCAATCACACAATCACAATCACACAATCACAATCACACAATCACAATCACACAATCACAATAACACAATCAGACAATAACACAGTCACACAATCACGATCACACAATCACGATCACACAATCACGATCACACAATCACGTTCACACAGTCGCGATCACACAATCACGATGACACAATCACGATCACACAATCACAATCACACAATCACAATCACACAATCAAAATCACACAATCACAATCACACAATCAAGGTCACACAATGACGATCACACAATCACCATCACACAATCACGATCACACAATCACAATCACATAATCACGATCACACAATCACGATCACTCTATCACAATCACACAATCACAAACACACAGTCGCGATCACACGATCACGATCACACGATCACGATCACACGATCACGATCACGCGATCACGATCACACAATCACAATCACACAATCAACGCCACACAATGACGATCACACAATCACCATCACACAATCTCGACCACACAATCACGATCACACAATCACGATCACATAATCACGATCACACAATCACAATCACACAATCACAATCACACAGTCAAAATCACACAATCACAATCACACAATCAAGGTCACACAATGACGATCACACAATCACCATCACACAATCACGGTCACACAATCACGATCACACAATCACGATCACTCAATCACAATCACAATCACACAATCACAAACACACAGTCGCGATCACACGATCACGATCACACGATCATGATCACACGATCACGATCACACGATCACGATCACACGATCACGATCACACAATCACAATCACACAATCAAGGCCACACAATGACGATCACACAATCACCATCACACAATCTCGACCACACAATCACGATCACACAGTCACGATCACACAATCACGTTCACACTATAACAAACACACAGTCGCGATCACTCGATCACGATCACACAATCACGATCACACAGTCACGATCACACAATCACAATCACACAATCACGATCACACAATCACGATCACACAATCACGATCACATAATCACGATCACACAATCACGATCACACAATCACCATCACACAATCACGATCACACAATCACGATCACACAATCACGATCACACAATCACCATCACACAATCACAATCACACAATCAAGGTCACAGAATGACGATCACACAATCACCATCACACAATCACGACCACACAATCACGATCACACAATCACGCTCACACAATCACGATCACACAATCACGTTCACACAATCACAAACACACAGTCGCGATCACACGATCACGATCACACAATCACGATCACACAGTCACGATCACACAATCACAATCACACAATCACGATCACTCAATCACCATCACACAATCACGATCACACAATCACGATCACACAACCACGATCACACTATCACGATCACACAATCACAGTCACACAATCACAATCACACAATCACAATCACAATCACGATCACACAGTCACGATCACACAATCACGATCACACGATCACGATCACACAATCACAATCACACAATCGTTATCACACAATCACGATCACACAATCACCATCACACAATCAAGGCCACACAATGACGATCACACAATCGCCATCACACAATCACAATCACACAATCACAATCACGCAATCACGATCACACAATCACGATCACACAATCACGATCACACAATCACGATCACACAATCACGATCACACAATCACGATCACACAATCACGATCACACAATCACGATCACACAATCACGATCACACAATCACGATCACTCAATCACAATCACACAATCACAAACACACAGTCGCGATCACACGATCACGATCACACGATCACGATCACACAATCACAATCACACAGTCAACGCCACACAATGACGATCACACAATCACCATCACACAATCTCGACCACACAATCACGATCACACAATCACGATCACACAATCACGTTCACACAATCAACGCCACACAATGACGATCACACAATCACCATCACACAATCTCGACCACACAATCACGATCACACAATCACGATCACACAATCACGATCACACAATCACGTTCACACAATCACAAACACACAGTCCCGATCACTCGATCACGATCACACAATCACGATCACACAATCACGATCACACAATCACAATCACACAATCACAATCACACAGTCAAAATCACACAATCACAATCACACAATCAAGGTCACACAATGACGATCACACAATCACCATCACACAATCACGGTCACACAATCACGATCACACAATCACGATCACTCAATCACAATCACAATCACACAATCACAAACACACAGTCGCGATCACACGATCACGATCACACGATCACGATCACACGATCACGATCACACGATCACGATCACACAATCACAATCACACAATCAACGCCACACAATGACGATCACACAATCACCATCACACAATCTCGACCACACAATCACGATCACACAATCACGATCACACAATCACGTTCACACAGTCACGATCACACAATCACAATCACACAATCACAATCACACAATCACACAATCACAATCCCACAATCACAATCACACAATCACAGTCACACAATCACGATCACACAGTCACCATCACACAATTACCATCACACAATCACGATCACAGAATCAAGGTCACACAATGACGATCACACAATCACCATCACACAATCACGATCACACAATCACAATCACACAATCACGATCACACAAACACGATCACACAATCACAATCACACAATCAAGGTCACACAATGACGATCACACCATCACCATCACACAATCAGGACCACACAATCACGATCACACAATCACAAACACACAGTCGCGATCACTCGATCACGATCACACAATCACGATCACACTGTCACTATCACACAATCACAATCACACAATCACACTATCACAATCGCAATCACACAATCACCATCACACAATCACGATCACACAATCACGATCACACAATCACAATCACGCAATCACAATCACACAATCGCAATCACACAATCACAATCATACAATCACAATCTCACAATCACAATCACGCAATCACAATCACACAATCTCAATCACACAATCACAATCACACAATCACAATCCTACAATCACAATCCCACAATCACAATCACACAACCACAATCGCACAATCACGCAGTCAGAATCCCACAATCATGATCACACAATCACGATCACACAATCACAATCACACAATCACAATCACACAATCACACTGTCACAATGCCACAATCACGATCACACAATCACGATCACACAGTCACGATCACACGATCACGATCACACAAAAACAATGACACAATCACAATCACACAATCACGAGCACACAATCACGATCACACAATCACGTTCGCACAATCAACGCCACACAATGACGATCACACAATCACCATCACACAATCTCGACCACACAATCACGATCACACAATCACGATCACACAATCACGTTCACACAATCACAAACACACAGTCCCGATCACTCGATCACGATCACACAATCACGATCACACAATCACGATCACACAATCACAATCACACAATCACAATCACACAGTCAAAATCACACAATCACAATCACACAATCAAGGTCACACAATGACGATCACACAATCACCATCACACAATCTCGACCACACAATCACGATCACACAGTCACGATCACACAATCACGATCACACAATCACGATCACACAATCACCATCACACAATCACAATCACACAATCAAGGTCACAGAATGACGATCACACAATCACCATCACACAATCACGACCACACAATCACGATCACACAATCACGCTCACACAATCACGATCACACAATCACGTTCACACAATCACAAACACACAGTCGCGATCACACGATCACGATCACACAATCACGATCACACAGTCACGATCACGCAATCACAATCACACAATCACGATCACTCAATCACCATCACACAATCACGATCACACAATCACGATCACAAAACCACGATCACACTATCACGATCACACAATCACAGTCACACAATCACAATCACACAATCACAATCACAATCACGATCACACAGTCACGATCACACAATCACGATCACACGATCACGATCACACAATCACAATCACACAATCGTTATCACACAATCACGATCACACAATCACCATCACACAATCAAGGCCACACAATGACGATCACACAATCGCCATCACACAATCACAATCACACAATCACAATCACACAATCACGATCACACAATCACGATCACACAATCACGATCACACAATCACGATCACACAATCACGATCACACAATCACGATCACACAATCACGATCACACAATCACGATCACACAATCACGATCACACAATCACGATCACACAATCACGATCACACAATCACGATCACTCAATCACAATCACACAATCACGAACACACAGTCGCGATCACACGATCACGATCACACGATCACGATCACACAATCACAATCACACAATCAACGCCACACAATGACGATCACACAATCACCATCACACTTCCTCGACCACACAATCACGATCACACAATCACGATCACACAATCACGTTCACACAATCAACGCCACACAATGACGATCACACAATCACCATCACACAATCTCGACCACACAATCACGATCACACAATCACGTTCACACAATCACAAACACACAGTCCCGATCACTCGATCACGATCACACAATCACGATCACACAATCACGATCACACAATCACAATCACACAATCACAATCACACAGTCAAAATCACACAATCACAATCACACAATCAAGGTCACACAATGACGATCACACAATCACCATCACACAATCACGGTCACACAATCACGATCACACAATCACGATCACTCAATCACAATCACAATCACACAATCACAGACACACAGTCGCGATCACACGATCACGATCACACGATCACGATCACACGATCACGATCACACGATCACGATCACACGATCACGATCACACAATCACAATCACACAATCAACGCCACACAATGACGATCACACAATCACCATCACACAATCTCGACCACACAATCACGATCACACAATCACGATCACACAATCACGTTCACACAATCACAAACACACAGTCCCGATCACTCGATCACGATCACACAATCACGATCACACAATCACGATCACACAATCACGATCACACAGTCACGATCACACAATCACAATCACACAATCACAATCACAATCACAATCACACAATCACACAATCACAATCCCACAATCACAATCACACAATCACGATCACACAGTCACTATCACACAATCACAATCACTCAATCACAATATCACAATCGCAATCACACAATCACGATCACACAATCACGATCACACAATCACGATCACACAATCACGATCACACAATCACAATCACGCAATCACAATCACACAATCGCAATCACACAATCACAATCATACAAACACAATCTCACAATCACAATCACACAATCACAATCACACAATCACACAGTCACAATCCCACAATCACGATCACACAATCACGTTCGCACAGTCACGATCACACGATCACGATCACACAATCACAATCACACAATCACAATCACACAATCACAATCACACAATCACGATCACACAATCACAATCACACAATCACGATCACACAGTCACTATCACACAATCACAATCACACAATCACAATATCACAATCGCAATCACACAATCACGATCACACAATCACGATCACACAATCACGATCACACAATCACGATCACACAATCACAATCACGCAATCACAATCACACAATCGCAATCACACAATCACAATCATACAATCACAATCTCACAATCACAATCACACAATCACAATCACACAATCACAATCACACAATCACAATCACACAATCACAATCACACAATCACAATCCTACAATCACAATCCCACAATCACAATCACACAACCACAATCGCACAATCACGCAGTCACAATCCCACAATCACGACCACACAATCACAATCACACAGTCACAATCACACAATCACACTGTCACAATCCCACAATCACGATCACACAATCACGATCACACAGTCACGATCACACGATCACGATCACACAAAAACAATGACACAATCACAATCACACAATCACGAGCACACAATCACGATCACACAATCACCATCACACAATCACGATCACACAATCACGATCACACAATCAAGATCACACAATCACAAACACACAGTCGCGATCACTCGATCACGATCACACAATCACGATCACACTGTCACTATCACACAATCACAATCACACAATCACAATATCACAATCGCAATCACACAATCACGATCACACAATCACGATCACACAATCACGATCACACAATCACGATCACACAATCACAATCACGCAATCACAATCACACAATCGCAATCACACAATCACAATCATACAATCACAATCTCACAATCACAATCACACAATCACAATCACACAATCACAATCACACAATCACAATCACACAATCACAATCCTACAATCACAATCCCACAATCACAATCACACAACCACAATCACACAATCACACAGTCACAGTCCCACAATCACGATCACACAATCACGACCACACAGTCACGATCACACAATCACAATCACACAATCACAATCACACAATCACAAAAACACAATCAGACAATCACACAGTCACACAATCACGATCACACAATCACGATCACACAATCACGATCACACAATCACGATCACACAGTCGCGATCACACAATCACGATGACACAATCACGATCACACAATCACAATCACACAATCACAATCACACAATCACAATCACACAGTCAAAATCACACAATCACAATCACACAATCAAGGTCACACAATGACTATCACACAATCACCATCACACAATCACGATCACACAATCACAATCACACAATCACGATCACACAATCACGATCACTCAATCACAATCACACAATCACAAACACACAGTCGCGATCACACGATCACGATCACACGATCACGATCACACGATCACGATCAGACAATCACAATCACACAATCAACGCCACACAATGACGATCACACAATCACCATCACACAATCTCGACCACACAATCACGATCACACAATCACGATCACACAATCACGTTCACACAATCAACGCCACACAATGACGATCACACAATCACCATCACACAATCTCGACCACACAATCACGATCACACAATCACGATCACACAATCACGTTCACACAATCACAAACACACAGTCCCGATCACTCGATCACGATCACACAATCACGATCACACAATCACGATCACACAATCACAATCACACAATCACAATCACACAGTCAAAATCACACAATCACAATCACACAATCAAGGTCACACAATGACGATCACACAATCACCATCACACAATCACGGTCACACAATCACGATCACTCAATCACAATCACAATCACACAATCACAAACACACAGTCGCGATCACACGATCACGATCACACGATCACGATCACACAATCACAATCACACAATCAAGGCCACACAATGACGATCACACAATCACCATCACACAATCTCGACCACACAATCACGATCACACAATCACGATCACACAATCACGTTCACACAATAACAAACACACAGTCGCGATCACTCGATCACGATCACACAATCACGATCACACAGTCACGATCACACAATCACAATCACACAATCACGATCACACAATCACGATCACATAACCACGATCACACAATCACGATCACACAATCACCATCACACAATCACGATCACACAATCACGATCACACAATCACGATCACACAATCACCATCACACAATCACAATCACACAATCAAGGTCACAGAATGACGATCACACAATCACCATCACACAATCACGACCACACAATCACGATCACACAATCACGCTCACACAATCACGATCACACAATCACGTTCACACAATCACAAACACACAGTCGCGATCACACGATCACGATCACACAATCACGATCACACAGTCACGATCACACAATCACAATCACACAATCACGATCACTCAATCACCATCACACAATCACGATCACACAATCACGATCACACAATCACGATCACACTATCACGATCACACAATCACAGTCACACAATCACAATCACACAATCACAATCACAATCACGATCACACAGTCACGATCACACAATCACGATCACACGATCACGATCACACAATCACAATCACACAATCGTTATCACACAATCACGATCACACAATCACCATCACACAATCAAGGCCACACAATGACGATCACACAATCACCATCACACAATCACGATCACACAATCACGATCACACAATCACGATCACACAATCACGATCACACAATCACGATCACACAATCACGATCACACAATCACGATCACACAATCACGATCACACAATCACGATCACACAATCACGATCACACAATCACGATCACACAATCACGATCACACAATCACGATCACACAATCACGATCACACAATCACGATCACACAATCACGATCACACAATCACGATCACACAATCACGATCACACAATCACGATCACACAATCACGATCACACAATCACGATCACACAATCACGATCACACAATCACCATCACACAATCACAATCACACAATCACAATCACACAATCACAATCACACAATCACAATCACACAATCACAATCACACAATCACAATCACACAATCACAATCACACAATCACAATCACACAATCACAATCACACAATCACAATCACACAATCACAATCACACAATCACAATCCTACAATCACAATCCCACAATCACAATCACACAACCACAATCGCACAATCACGCAGTCACAATCCCACAATCACGATCACCCAATCACGATCACACAATCACAATCACACAATCACAATCACACAATCACAATCACACAATCACAATCACACAATCACAATCACACAATCACACTGTCACAATCCCACAATCACGATCACACAATCACGATCACACAGTCACGATCACACGATCACGATCACACAAAAACAATGACACAATCACAATCACACAATCACGAGCACACAATCACGATCACACAATCACCACCACACAATCACGATCACACAATCACGATCACACAATCACGATCACACTATCACGATCACACAATCACAGTCACACAATCACAATCACACAATCACAATCACAATCACGATCACACAGTCACGATCACACAATCACGATCACACAATCACGATCACACAATCACCATCACACAATCACAATCACACAATCAAGGTCACAGAATGACGATCACACAATCACCATCACACAATCACGACCACACAATCACGATCACACAATCACGCTCACACAATCACGATCACACAATCACGTTCACACAATCACAAACACACAGTCGCGATCACACGATCACGATCACACAATCACGATCACACAGTCACGATCACGCAATCACAATCACACAATCACGATCACTCAATCACCATCACACAATCACGATCACACAATCACGATCACACAACCACGATTACACTATCACGATCACACAATCACAGTCACACAATCACAATCACACAATCACAATCACAATCACGATCACACAGTCACGATCACACAATCACGATCACACGATCACGATCACACAATCACAATCACACAATCGTTATCACACAATCACGATCACACAATCACCATCACACAATCAAGGCCACACAATGACGATCACACAATCGCCATCACACAATCACAATCACACAATCACGATCACACAATCACGATCACACAATCACGATCACACAATCACGATCACACAATCACGATCACACAATCACGATCACACAATCACGATCACACAATCACGATCACACAATCACGATCACACAATCACGATCACACAATCACGTTCACACAATCACAATCACACAATCACAATCACACAATCACAATCACACAATCACAATCACACAATCACAATCACACAATCACAATCACACAATCACAATCACACAATCACAATCACACAATCACAATCACACAATCACAATCACACAATCACAATCACACAATCACAATCCTACAATCACAATCCCACAATCACAATCCCACAATCACAATCACACAACCACAATCGCACAATCACGCAGTCACAATCCCACAATCACGATCACCCAATCACGATCACACAATCACGATCACACAATCACGATCACACAATCACGATCACACAATCACGATCACACAATCACGATCACACAATCACGATCACACAATCACGATCACACAATCACGATCACACAATCACGATCACTCAATCACAATCACACAATCACGAACACACAGTCGCGATCACACGATCACGATCACACGATCACGATCACACAATCACAATCACACAATCAACGCCACACAATGACGATCACACAATCACCATCACACTATCTCGACCACACAATCACGATCACACAATCAGGATCACACAATCACGTTCACACAATCAACGCCACACAATGACGATCACACAATCACCATCACACAATCTCGACCACACAATCACGATCACACAATCACGTTCACACAATCACAAACACACAGTCCCGATCACTCGATCACGATCACACAATCACGATCACACAATCACGATCACACAATCACAATCACACAATCACAATCACACAGTCAAAATCACACAATCACAATCACACAATCAAGGTCACACAATGACGATCACACAATCACCATCACACAATCACGGTCACACAATCACGATCACACAATCACGATCACTCAATCACAATCACAATCACACAATCACAGACACACAGTCGCGATCACACGATCACGATCACACGATCACGATCACACGATCACGATCACACGATCACGATCACACGATCACGATCACACGATCACGATCACACAATCACAATCACACAATCAACGCCACACAATGACGATCACACAATCACCATCACACAATCTCGACCACACAATCACGATCACACAATCACGATCACACAATCACGTTCACACAATCACAAACACACAGTCCCGATCACTCGATCACGATCACACAATCACGATCACACAATCACGATCACACAATCACGATCACACAGTCACGATCACACAATCACAATCACACAATCACAATCACAATCACAATCACACAATCACACAATCACAATCCCACAATCACAATCACACAATCACGATCACACAGTCACTATCACACAATCACAATCACTCAATCACAATATCACAATCGCAATCACACAATCACGATCACACAATCACGATCACACAATCACGATCACACAATCACGATCACACAATCACAATCACGCAATCACAATCACACAATCGCAATCACACAATCACAATCATACAATCACAATCTCACAATCACAATCACACAATCACAATCACACAATCACACAGTCACAATCCCACAATCACGATCACACAATCACGTTCGCACAGTCACGATCACACGATCACGATCACACAATCACAATCACACAATCACAATCACACAATCACAATCACACAATCACGATCACACAATCACAATCACACAATCACGATCACACAGTCACTATCACACAATCACAATCACACAATCACAATATCACAATCAAGATCACACAACCACAATCGCACAATCTCGCAGTCACAATCCCACAATCACGATCACACAATCACAATCACACAGTCACAATCACACAATCACACTGTCACAATCCCACAATCACGATCACACAATCACGATCACACAGTCACGATCACACGATCACGATCACACAAAAACAATGACACAATCACAATCACACAATCACGAGCACACAATCACGATCACACAATCACCATCACACAATCACGATCACACAATCACGATCACACAATCAAGATCACACAATCACAAACACACAGTCGCGATCACTCGATCACGATCACACAATCACGATCACACTGTCACTATCACACAATCACAATCACACAATCACAATATCACAATCGCAATCACACAATCACGATCACACAATCACGATCACACAATCACGATCACACAATCACGATCACACAATCACAATCACGCAATCACAATCACACAATCGCAATCACACAATCACAATCATACAATCACAATCTCACAATCACAATCACACAATCACAATCACACAATCACAATCACACAATCACAATCCTACAATCACAATCCCACAATCACAATCACACAACCACAATCGCACAATCACGCAGTCACAATCCCACAATCACGATCACACAATCACGATCACACAATCACTATCACACAATCACAATCACACAATCACACTGTCACAATCCCACAATCACAATCACACAATCACGATCACACAGTCACGATCACACGATCACGATCACACAAAAACAATGACACAATCACAATCACACAATCACGAGCACACAATCACGATCACACAATCACCATCACACAATCACGATCACACAATCACGATCACACAATCACGATCACACTATCACGATCACACAATCACAGTCACACAATCACAATCACA
This sequence comes from Megachile rotundata, assembly GCF_050947335.1. Classification (NCBI taxonomy): domain Eukaryota; kingdom Metazoa; phylum Arthropoda; class Insecta; order Hymenoptera; family Megachilidae; genus Megachile; species Megachile rotundata. The sequence goes on from NC_134993.1 coordinate 4,602,079, forward strand.
CAATCACAATCACAATCACGATCACACAGTCACGATCACACAATCAGAGTCACACAATCACAATCACACAACCACAATCACACAATCACACAGCCACAGTCCCACAATCACGATCACACAATCACGACCACACAGTCACGATCACACAATCACAATCACACAATCACAATCACACAATCACAAAAACACAATCAGACAATCACACAGTCACACAATCACGATCACACAATCACGATCACACAATCACGATCACACAATCACGATCACACAGTCGCGATCACACAATCACGATGACACAATCACGATCACACAATCACAATCACACAATCACAATCACACAGTCAAAATCACACAATCACAACCACACAATCAAGGTCACACAATGACTATCACACAATCACCATCACACAATCACGATCACACAATCACAATCACACAATCACGATCACACAATCACGATCACTCAATCACAATCACACAATCACAAACACACAGTCGCGATCACACGATCACGATCACACGATCACGATCACACGATCACGATCAGACAATCACAATCACACAATCAACGCCACACAATGACGATCACACAATCACCATCACACAATCTCGACCACACAATCACGATCACACAATCACGATCACACAATCACGTTCACACAATCAACGCCACACAATGACGATCACACAATCACCATCACACAATCTCGACCACACAATCACGATCACACAATCACGATCACACAATCACGTTCACACAATCACAAACACACAGTCCCGATCACTCGATCACGATCACACAATCACGATCACACAATCACGATCACACAATCACAATCACACAATCACGATCACACAATCACGATCACACAATCACGATCACACTATCACGATCACACAATCACAGTCACACAATCACAATCACACAATCACAATCACAATCACAATCACACAGTCACGATCACACAATCAGAGTCACACAATCACAATCACACAACCACAATCACACAATCACACAGTCACAGTCCCACAATCACGATCACACAATCACGACCACACAGTCACGATCACACAATCACAATCACACAATCACAATCACACAATCACAAAAACACAATCAGACAATCACACAGTCACACAATCACGATCACACAATCACGATCACACAATCACGATCACACAATCACGATCACACAGTCGCGATCACACAATCACGATGACACAATCACGATCACACAATCACAATCACACAATCACAATCACACAGTCAAAATCACACAATCACAATCACACAATCAAGGTCACACAATGACTATCACACAATCACCATCACACAATCACGATCACACAATCACAATCACACAATCACGATCACACAATCACGATCACTCAATCACAATCACACAATCACAAACACACAGTCGCGATCACACGATCACGATCACACGATCACGATCACACGATCACGATCAGACAATCACAATCACACAATCAACGCCACACAATGACGATCACACAATCACCATCACACAATCTCGACCACACAATCACGATCACACAATCACGATCACACAATCACGTTCACACAATCAACGCCACACAATGACGATCACACAATCACCATCACACAATGACGATCACACAATCACCATCACACAATCTCGACCACACAATCACGATCACACAATCACGATCACACAATCACGTTCACACAATCACAAACACACAGTCCCGATCACTCGATCACGATCACACAATCACGATCACACAATCACGATCACACAATCACAATCACACAATCACAATCACACAGTCAAAATCACACAATCACAATCACACAATCAAGGTCACACAATGACGATCACACAATCACCATCACACAATCACGGTCACACAATCACGATCACTCAATCACAATCACAATCACACAATCACAAACACACAGTCGCGATCACACGATCACGATCACACGATCACGATCACACAATCACAATCACACAATCAAGGCCACACAATCACGATCACACAATCACGATCACACAATCACGTTCACACAATAACAAACACACAGTCGCGATCACTCGATCACGATCACACAATCACGATCACACAGTCACGATCACACAATCACAATCACACAATCACGATCACACAATCACGATCACATAACCACGATCACACAATCACGATCACACAATCACCATCACACAATCACGATCACACAATCACGATCACACAATCACGATCACACAATCACCATCACACAATCACAATCACACAATCAAGGTCACAGAATGACGATCACACAATCACCATCACACAATCACGACCACACAATCACGATCACACAATCACGCTCACACAATCACGATCACACAATCACGTTCACACAATCACAAACACACAGTCGCGATCACACGATCACGATCACACAATCACGATCACACAGTCACGATCACACAATCACAATCACACAATCACGATCACTCAATCACCATCACACAATCACGATCACACAATCACGATCACACAATCACGATCACACTATCACGATCACACAATCACAGTCACACAATCACAATCACACAATCACAATCACAATTACGATCACACAGTCACGATCACACAATCACGATCACACGATCACGATCACACAATCACAATCACACAATCGTTATCACACAATCACGATCACACAATCACCATCACACAATCAAGGCCACACAATGACGATCACACAATCACCATCACACAATCACGATCACACAATCACGATCACACAATCACGATCACACAATCACGATCACACAATCACGATCACACAATCACGATCACACAATCACGATCACACAATCACGATCACACAATCACGATCACACAATCACGATCACACAATCACGATCACACAATCACGATCCCACAATCACGATCACACAATCACGATCACACAATCACGATCACACAATCACGATCACACAATCACGATCACACAATCACGATCACACAATCACGATCACACAATCACCATCACACAATCACAATCACACAATCACAATCACACAATCACAATCACACAATCACAATCACACAATCACAATCACACAATCACAATCACACAATCACAATCACACAATCACAATCCTACAATCACAATCCCACGATCACGATCACACAATCACGATCACACAGTCACGATCATACAATCACAATCACACAATCACGATCACACAATCACATTAACACAATCACGATCACACAATCACGATCACACAATCACAATCACACAATCACGATCACACAATCACGATCACACAATCACGATCACACAATCACAATCACACAATCACAATCACACAATCAAAATCACACAATCACAATCACACAATCAAGGTCACACAATGGCGATCACACAATCACCATCACACAATCTCGACCACACAATCACGATCACACAATCACGATCACACAATCACGTCCACACAATCACAAACACACAGTCGCGATCACTCGATCACGATCACACAATCACGATCACTCAATCACAATCACACAATCACAAACACACAGTCGCGATCACACGATCACGATCACACGACCACGATCACACAATCACAATCACACAATCGTTATCTCACAATCACGATCACACAATCACAATCACACAATCACAATCACACAATCAAGGTCACACAATGACGATCACACAATCACCATCACACAATCACGATCACACAATCACGATCACACAATCACAGTCACACAATCACAATCACACAATCACAGCCACAATCACGATCACACAGTCACGATCACACCATCACGATCACACGATCACGATCACACAATCACAATCACACAATCGTTATCACACAATCACGATCACACAATCACCATCACGCAGTCACACTATCACAATCACAATCACAATCACAATCACAATCACAATCACAATCACAATCACAATCACAATCACAATCACAATCACAATCACAATCACAATCACACAATCACACAATCACAATCCCACAATCACAATCACACAATCACAGTCACACAATCACAATCACACAATCACGCAGTCACAATCCCACAATCACGATCACACAATCACGATCGCACAGTCACGGTCACACGATCACGATCACACAATCACAATCACACAATCACAATCACACAATCACGATCACACAGTCACCATCACACAATCACCATCACACAATCACGATCACACAATCAAGGTCACACAATGACGATCACACAATCACCATCACACAATCACGATCACACAATCACAATCACACAATCACGATCACACAATCACGATCACACAATCACAATCACACAATCAAGGTCACACAATGACGATCACACCATCACCATCACACAATCACGACCACACAATCACGATCACACAATCACAAACACACAGTCGCGATCACTCGATCACGATCACACAATCACGATCACACAGTCACGATCACACAATCACAACCACACAATCACAATATCACAATCGCAATCACACAATCACCATCACACAGTCACGATCACACAATCACCATCACACAATCACGATCACACAATCACGATCACACAATCACGATCACACTATCACGATCACACAATCACAGTCACACAATCACAATCACACAATCACAATCACAATCACGATCACACAGTCACGATCACACAATCAGAGTCACACAATCACAATCACACAACCACAATCACACAATCACACAGTCACAATCCCACAATCACGATCACACAATCACGACGACACAGTCACGATCACACAATCACAATCACACAATCACAATCACACAATCACAATCACACAATCACAATCACACAATCACAATCACACAATCACAATAACACAATCTGACAATCACACAGTCACACAATCACGATCACACAATCACGATCACACAATCACGATCACACAATCACGATCACACAGTCGCGATCACACAATCACGATCACACAATCACGATCACACAATCACGTTCACACAATCAACGCCACACAATGACGATCACACAATCACCATCACACAATCTCGACCACACAATCACGATCACACAATCACGATCACACAATCACGATCACACAATCACGATCACACAGTCACGATCACACAATCACAATCACACAATCACGATCACTCAATCACCATCACACAATCACGATCACACAATCACGATCACACAATCACGATCACACTATCACGATCACACAATCACAGTCACACAATCACAATCACACAATCACAATCACAATCACGATCACACAGTCACGATCACACAATCACGATCACACGATCACGATCACACAATCACAATCACACAATCAAGGCCACACAATGACGACCACACAATCACCATCACACAATCAAGGCCACACAATGACGATCACACAATCACCATCACACAATCACGATCACACAATCACGATCACACAATCACGATCACACAATCACGATCACACAATCACGATCACACAATCACGATCACACAATCACGTTCACACAATCACAAACACACAGTCCCGATCACTCGATCACGATCACACAATCACGATCACACAATCACGATCACACAATCACAATCACACAATCACAATCACACAGTCAAAATCACACAATCACAATCACACAATCAAGGTCACACAATGACGATCACACAATCACCACCACACAATCACGGTCACACAATCACGATCACTCAATCACAATCACAATCACACAATCACAAACACACAGTCGCGATCACACGATCACGATCACACGATCACGATCACACGATCACGATCACACAATCACAATCACACAATCAAGGCCACACAATGACGATCACACAATCACCATCACACAATCTCGACCACACAATCACGATCACACAATCACGATCACACAATCACGTTCACACAATAACAAACACACAGTCGCGATCACTCGATCACGATCACACAATCACGATCACACAGTCACGATCACACAATCACAATCACACAATCACGATCACACAATCACGATCACATAACCACGATCACACAATCACGATCACACAATCACCATCACACAATCACGATCACACAATCACGATCACACAATCACGATCACACAATCACCATCACACAATCACAATCACACAATCAAGGTCACAGAATGACGATCACACAATCACCATCACACAATCACGACCACACAATCACGATCACACAATCACGCTCACACAATCACGATCACACAATCACGTTCACACAATCACAAACACACAGTCGCGATCACACGATCACGATCACACAATCACGATCACACAGTCACGATCACACAATCACAATCACACAATCACGATCACTCAATCACCATCACACAATCACGATCACACAATCACGATCACACAATCACGATCACACTATCACGATCACACAATCACAGTCACACAATCACAATCACACAATCACAATCACAATCACGATCACACAGTCACGATCACACAATCACGATCACACGATCACGATCACACAATCACAATCACACAATCGTTATCACACAATCACGATCACACAATCACCATCACACAATCAAGGCCACACAATGACGATCACACAATCACGATCACACAATCACGATCACACAATCACGATCACACAATCACGATCACACAATCACGATCACACAATCACGATCACACAATCACGATCACACAATCACGATCACACAATCACGATCACACAATCACCATCACACAATCACAATCACACAATCACAATCACACAATCACAATCACACAATCACAATCACACAATCAAAATCACACAATCACACAATCACAATCACACAATCACAATCACACAATCACAATCACACAATCACAATCACACAATCACAATCACACAATCACAATCACACAATCACAATCACACAATCACAATCACACAATCACAATCACACAATCACAATCACACAATCACAATCACACAATCACAATCACACAATCACAATCACACAATCACAATCACACAATCACAATCACACAATCACAATCACACAATCACAATCACACAATCACAATCACACAATCACAATCACACAATCACAATCACACAATCACAATCACACAATCACAATCCTACAATCACAATCCCACAATCACAATCACACAACCACAATCGCACAATCACGCAGTCACAATCCCACAATCACGATCACACAATCACGATCACACAATCACAATCACACAATCACAATCACACAATCACAATCACACAATCACACTGTCACAATCCCACAATCACGATCACACAATCACGATCACACAGTCACGATCACACGATCACGATCACACAAAAACAATGACACAATCACAATCACACAATCACGAGCACACAATCACGATCACACAATCACCATCACACAATCACGATCACACAATCACGATCACACAATCACGATCACACTATCACGATCACACAATCACAGTCACACAATCACAATCACACAATCACAATCACAATCACGATCACACAGTCACGATCACACAATCAGAGTCACACAATCACAATCACACAACCACAATCACACAATCACACAGTCACAGTCCCACAATCACGATCACACAATCACGACCACACAGTCACGATCACACAATCACAATCACACAATCACAATCACACAATCACAATAACACAATCAGACAATCACACAGTCACACAATCACGATCACACAATCACGATCACACAATCACGATCACACAATCGCGATCACACAGTCGCGATCACACAATCACGATGACACAATCACGATCACACAATCACAATCACACAATCACAATCACACAATCAAAATCACACAATCACAATCACACAATCAAGGTCACACAATGACGATCACACAATCACCATCACACAATCACGATCACACAATCACGATCACACAATCACGATCACACAATCACGATCACACAATCACGATCACACAATCACGATCACACAATCACAATCACACAATCACAATCACACAATCACAATCACACAATCACAATCACACAATCACAATCACACAATCACAATCACACAATCACAATCACACAATCACAATCACACAATCACAATCCTACAATCACAATCCCACAATCACAATCACACAACCACAATCGCACAATCACGCAGTCACAATCCCACAATCACGATCACACAATCACGATCACACAATCACAATCACACAATCACAATCACACAATCACAATCACACAATCACACTGTCACAATCCCACAATCACGATCACACAATCACGATCGCACTGCCACGATCACACGATCACGATCACACAATCACGATCACACAATCACAAACACACAGTCGCGATCACACGATCACGATCACACAATCACGATCACACAGTCACGATCATACAATCACAACCACACAATCACGATCACACAATCACATTAACACAATCACGATCACACAATCACGATCACACAATCACAATCACACAATCACGATCACACAATCACGATCACACAATCACGATCACACAATCACAATCACACAATCACAATCACACAATCAAAATCACACAATCACAATCACACAATCAAGGTCACACAATGGCGATCACACAATCACCATCACACAATCTCGACCACACAATCACGATCACACAATCACGATCACACAATCACGTCCACACAATCACAAACACACAGTCGCGATCACTCGATCACGATCACACAATCACGATCACACAATCACGATCACTCAATCACAATCACACAATCACAAACACACAGTCGCGATCACACGATCACGATCACACGATCACGATCACACAATCACAATCACACAATCGTTATCTCACAATCACAATCACACAATCACAATCACACAATCAAGGTCACACAATGACGATCACACAATCACCATCACACAATCACGATCACACAATCACGATCACACAATCACAGTCACACAATCACAATCACACAATCACAGCCACAATCACGATCACACAGTCACGATCACACCATCACGATCACACGATCACGATCACACAATCACAATCACACAATCGTTATCACACAATCACGATCACACAATCACCATCACGCAGTCACACTATCACAATCACAATCACAATCACAATCACAATCACAATCACAATCACAATCACAATCACAATCACAATCACAATCACAATCACAATCACAATCACAATCACAATCACAATCACAATCACAATCACACAATCACACAATCACAATCCCACAATCACAATCACACAATCACAGTCACACAATCACAATCACACAATCACGCAGTCACAATCCCACAATCACGATCACACAATCACGATCGCACAGTCACGGTCACACGATCACGATCACACAATCACAATCACACAATCACAATCACACAATCACGATCACACAGTCACCATCACACAATCACCATCACACAATCACGATCACACAATCAAGGTCACACAATGACGATCACACAATCACCATCACACAATCACGATCACACAATCACAATCACACAATCACGATCACACAATCACGATCACACAATCACAATCACACAATCAAGGTCACACAATGACGATCACACCATCACCATCACACAATCACGACCACACAATCACGATCACACAATCACAAACACACAGTCGCGATCACTCGATCACGATCACACAATCACGATCACACAGTCACGATCACACAATCACAACCACACAATCACAATATCACAATCGCAATCACACAATCACCATCACACAGTCACGATCACACAATCACCATCACACAATCACGATCACACAATCACGATCACACAATCACGATCACACTATCACGATCACACTATCACGATCACACAATCACAGTCACACAATCACAATCACACAATCACAATCACAATCACGATCACACAGTCACGATCACACAATCAGAGTCACACAATCACAATCACACAACCACAATCACACAATCACACAGTCACAATCCCACAATCACGATCACACAATCACGACCACACAGTCACGATCACACAATCACAATCACACAATCACAATCACACAATCACAATCACAATCACACAATCACAATCACACAATCACAATCACACAATCACAATCACACAATCAAGGTCACACAATGACGATCACACAATCACCATCACACAATCACTGTCACACAATCACGATCACTCAATCACAATCACAATCACACAATCACAAACACACAGTCGCGATCACACGATCACGATCACACGATCACGATCACACGATCACGATCACACAATCACAATCACACAATCAAGGCCACACAATGACGATCACACAATCACCATCACACAATCTCGACCACACAATCACGATCACACAATCACGATCACACAATCACGTTCACACAATAACAAACACACAGTCGCGATTACTCGATCACGATCACACAATCACGATCACACAGTCACGATCACACAATCACAATCACACAATCACGATCACACAATCACGATCACATAACCACGATCACACAATCACGATCACACAATCACCATCACACAATCACGATCACACAATCACGATCACACAATCACGATCACACAATCACCATCACACAATCACAATCACACAATCAAGGTCACAGAATGACGATCACACAATCACCATCACACAATCACGACCACACAATCACGATCACACAATCACGCTCACACAATCACGATCACACAATCACGTTCACACAATCACAAACACACAGTCGCGATCACACGATCACGATCACACAATCACGATCACACAGTCACGATCACACAATCACAATCACACAATCACGATCACTCAATCACCATCACACAATCACGATCACACAATCACGATCACACAATCACGATCACACTATCACGATCACACAATCACAGTCACACAATCACAATCACACAATCACAATCACAATCACGATCACACAGTCACGATCACACAATCACGATCACACGATCACGATCACACAATCACAATCACACAATCGTTATCACACAATCACGATCACACAATCACCATCACACAATCAAGGCCACACAATGACGATCACACAATCACGATCACACAATCACGATCACACAATCACGATCACACAATCACGATCACACAATCACGATCACACAATCACGATCACACAATCACGATCACACAATCACGATCACACAATCACGATCACACAATCACCATCACACAATCACAATCACACAATCACAATCACACAATCACAATCACACAATCACAATCACACAATCACAATCACACAATCACAATCACACAATCACAATCACACAATCACAATCACACAATCACAATCACACAATCACAATCACACAATCACAATCACACAATCACAATCACACAATCACAATCACACAATCACAATCACACAATCACAATCACACAATCACAATCACACAATCACAATCACACAATCACAATCACACAATCACAATCACACAATCACAATCACACAATCACAATCACACAATCACAATCACACAATCACAATCACACAATCACAATCACACAATCACAATCACACAATCACAATCACACAATCACAATCCTACAATCACAATCCCACAATCACAATCACACAACCACAATCGCACAATCACGCAGTCACAATCCCACAATCACGATCACACAATCACGATCACACAATCACAATCACACAATCACAATCACACAATCACAATCACACAATCACACTGTCACAATCCCACAATCACGATCACACAATCACGATCACACAGTCACGATCACACGATCACGATCACACAAAAACAATGACACAATCACAATCACACAATCACGAGCACACAATCACGATCACACAATCACCATCACACAATCACGATCACACAATCACGATCACACAATCACGATCACACTATCACGATCACACAATCACAGTCACACAATCACAATCACACAATCACAATCACAATCACGATCACACAGTCACGATCACACAATCAGAGTCACACAATCACAATCACACAACCACAATCACACAATCACACAGTCACAGTCCCACAATCACGATCACACAATCACGACCACACAGTCACGATCACACAATCACAATCACACAATCACAATCACACAATCACAATAACACCATCAGACAATCACACAGTCACACAATCACGATCACACAATCACGATCACACAATCACGATCACACAATCACGATCACACAGTCGCGATCACACAATCACGATGACACAATCACGATCACACAATCACAATCACACAATCACAATCACACAATCAAAATCACACAATCACAATCACACAATCAAGGTCACACAATGACGATCACACAATCACCATCACACAATCACGATCACACAATCACAATCACACAATCACAATCACACAATCACAATCACACAATCACAATCACACAATCATAATCACACAATCACAATCACACAATCACAATCACACAATCACAATCACACAATCACAATCACACAATCACAATCACACAATCACAATCACACAATCACAATCACACAATCACAATCACACAATCACAATCACACAATCACAATCACACAATCACAATCACACAATCACAATCACACAATCACAATCACACAATCACAATCACACAATCACAATCACACAATCACAATCACACAATCACAATCACACAATCACAATCACACAATCACAATCACACAATCACAATCACACAATCACAATCACACAATCACAATCACACAATCACAATCCTACAATCACAATCCCACAATCACAATCACACAACCACAATCGCACAATCACGCAGTCACAATCCCACAATCACGATCACACAATCACACAATCACGCAATCACACAATCACACAATCACGATCACACAATCACTATCACACAATCACAATCACAATCACGATCACACAATCACAGCCACAATCACTATCACACAATCACGATCACACAATCACGATCACACAATCACGATCACACAATCACGATCACAAAATCACGATCACACAATCGCTATCACACAATCACGATCACACAATCACGATCACAATATCACAATCACACAGTCACACAATCATGATCACAATCACAATCACAGTCACAATCACAATCACAATCACAATCACAATCACAATCACAATCACAATCACAATCACAATCACAATAACAATCACAATCACAATCACAATCACAATCACAATCACAATCACAATCACAATCACAATCACAATCACAATCACAATCACAATCACAATCACAATCACAATCACAATCACAATCACACAATCACGATCACACGGTCACCATCACACAATCACCATCACACAATCACGATCACACAATCACGATCACACAATCACGATCACACAATCACAGTCACACAATCACAATCACACAATCACAGCCACAATCACGATCACACAGTCACGATCACACCATCACGATCACACGATCACGATCACACAATCACAATCACACAATCGTTATCACACAATCACGATCGCACAATCACCATCCCACAATCACCATCACACAATCACCATCACACAATCACGATCACAGAATCACAATCACACAATCACAATCACACAGTCACAATCACACAATCACAGTCATACAATCACAGTCACACAATCACAATCACACAATCACAATCACAATCACGATCACACTGTCACGATCACACGATCACGATCACACGATCACGGTCACACAATCACTATCACACAATCACGATCACACAATCACGATCACACAATCACGATCACACAATCACGATCACAAAATCACGATCACACAATCGCTATCACACAATCACGATCACACAATCACGATCACAATATCACAATCACACAGTCACACAATCACGATCACAATCACAATCACAGTCACAATCACAATCACAATCACAATCACAATCACAATCACAATCACAATCACAATCACAATAACAATCACAATCACAATCACAATCACAATCACAATCACAATCACAATCACAATCACAATCACAATCACAATCACAATCACAATCACAATCACAATCACAATCACAATCACAATCACAATCACAATCACAATCACAATCACACAATCACAATCTCACAATCACAATCACACAATCACAATCACACAATCGCAATCACACAATCACAATCACACAATCACAATCACGATCTCGATCACACAATCACAATCACACAATCGCACAATCACAATCCCACAATCACAATCACACAATCACAGTCACACAATAACAATCACACAATCACAATCACACAATCACATTAACACAATCACGATCACACAATCACGATCACACAATCACAATCACACAATCACGATCACACAATCACGATCACACAATCACGATCACACAATCACAATCACACAATCACAATCACACAATCAAAATCACACAATCGCAATCACACAATCAAGGTCACACAATGACGATCACACAATCACCATCACACAATCTCGACCACACAATCACGATCACACAATCACGATCACACAATCACGTCCACACAATCACAAACACACAGTCGCGATCACTCGATCACGATCACACAATCACGATCACACAATCACGATCACTCAATCACAATCACACAATCACAAACACACAGTCGCGATCACACGATCACGATCACACGATCACGATCACACAATCACAATCACACAATCGTTATCACACAATCACGATCACACAATCACGATCACACAATCACGATCACACAATCACTATCACACAATCACAATCACACAATCACCATCACACAATCACAATCACACAATCACAATCACACAATCACAATCACACAGTCACACAATCACAATCACAATCAGACAATCACAAACACACAATCACGATCACACAATCACGATCACACAATCACAATCACACAATCACAATCACACAATCACAATCACACAATCACAGTCACACAATCACAGTCACACAATCACAATCACACAATCACAATTACACAAACACGATCACACAATCACGATCACACAATCACGATCACACAATCACGATCACACAATCACACAATCACACAATCACAATCACACAATCACACAGTCACAATCCCACAATCACGATCACACAATCACGATCACACGGTCACGATCGCACAATCACGATCACACAATCACAATCACACAATCACAATCACACAGTCACAATCACAATCACGATCACACAATCTCGACCACACAATCACGATCACACAAACACGATCACACAATCACTATCACGCAGTCACACTATCACAATCACAATCACAATCACAATCACAATCACAATCACAATCACAATAACACAATCACACAATCACAATCCCACAATCACAATCACACAATCACAGTCACACAATCACAATCACACAATCACACAATCACACAGTCACAATCCCACAATCACGATCACACAATCACGATCGCACAGTCACGATCACACGATCACGATCACACAATCACAATCACACAATCACAATCACACAATCACGATCACACGGTCACCATCACACAATCACCATCACACAATCACGATCACACAATCACGATCACACAATCACGATCACACAATCACAGTCACACAATCACAATCACACAATCACAGCCACAATCACGATCACACAGTCACGATCACACCATCACGATCACACGATCACGATCACACAATCACAATCACACAATCGTTATCACACAATCACGATCACACAATCACCATCCCACAATCACCATCACACAATCACCATCACACAATCACGATCACACAATCACGATCACACAATCACAATCACACAATCACAATCACACAGTCACAATCACACAATCACAGTCATACAATCACAGTCACACAATCACAATCACACAATCACAATCACAATCACGATCACACTGTCACGATCACACGATCACGATCACACGATCACGGTCACACAATCACTATCACACAATCACGATCACACAATCACGATCACACAATCACGATCACACAATCACGATCACAAAATCACGATCACACAATCGCTATCACACAATCACGATCACACAATCACGATCACAATATCACAATCACACAGTCACACAATCACGATCACAATCACAATCACAGTCACAATCACAATCACAATCACAATCACAATCACAATCACAATCACAATCACAATCACAATAACAATCACAATCACAATCACAATCACAATCACAATCACAATCACAATCACAATCACAATCACAATCACAATCACAATCACAATCACAATCACAATCACAATCACAATCACAATCACAATCACAATCACAATCACACAATCACAATCTCACAATCACACAATCACAATCACAATCAGACAATCACAAACACACAATCACGATCACACAATCACGATCACACAATCACAATCACACAATCACAATCACACAATCACAATCACACAATCACAGTCACACAATCACAGTCACACAATCACAATCACACAATCACAATTACACAAACACGATCACACAATCACGATCACACAATCACGATCACACAATCACGATCACACAATCACACAATCACACAATCACAATCACACAATCACACAGTCACAATCCCACAATCACGATCACACAATCACGATCACACGGTCACGATCGCACAATCACGATCACACAATCACAATCACACAATCACAATCACACAGTCACAATCACAATCACGATCACACAATCTCGACCACACAATCACGATCACACAAACACGATCACACAATCACTATCACGCAGTCACACTATCACAATCACAATCACAATCACAATCACAATCACAATCACAATCACAATAACACAATCACACAATCACAATCCCACAATCACAATCACACAATCACAGTCACACAATCACAATCACACAATCACACAATCACACAGTCACAATCCCACAATCACGATCACACAATCACGATCGCACAGTCACGATCACACGATCACGATCACACAATCACAATCACACAATCACAATCACACAATCACGATCACACGGTCACCATCACACAATCACCATCACACAATCACGATCACACAATCACGATCACACAATCACGATCACACAATCACAGTCACACAATCACAATCACACAATCACAGCCACAATCACGATCACACAGTCACGATCACACCATCACGATCACACGATCACGATCACACAATCACAATCACACAATCGTTATCACACAATCACGATCACACAATCACCATCCCACAATCACCATCACACAATCACCATCACACAATCACGATCACACAATCACGATCACACAATCACAATCACACAATCACAATCACACAGTCACAATCACACAATCACAGTCATACAATCACAGTCACACAATCACAATCACACAATCACAATCACAATCACGATCACACTGTCACGATCACACGATCACGATCACACGATCACGGTCACACAATCACTATCACACAATCACGATCACACAATCACGATCACACAATCACGATCACACAATCACGATCACAAAATCACGATCACACAATCGCTATCACACAATCACGATCACACAATCACGATCACAATATCACAATCACACAGTCACACAATCACGATCACAATCACAATCACAGTCACAATCACAATCACAATCACAATCACAATCACAATCACAATCACAATCACAATCACAATAACAATCACAATCACAATCACAATCACAATCACAATCACAATCACAATCACAATCACAATCACAATCACAATCACAATCACAATCACAATCACAATCACAATCACAATCACAATCACAATCACAATCACAATCACAATCACAATCACAATCACAATCACAATCACACAATCACAATCTCACAATCACAATCACACAATCACAATCACACAATCGCAATCACACAATCACAATCACACAATCACAATCACGATCTCGATCACACAATCACAATCACACAATCACACAATCACAATCCCACAATCACAATCACACAATCACAGTCACACAATAACAATCACACAATCACAATCACACAATCACAATCACACAATCACAGTCACACAATCACAGTCACACAATCACAATCACACAATCACAATTACACAAACACGATCACACAATCACTATCACACAATCACACAATCACACAGTCACAATCCCACAATCACGATCACACAATCACGATCGCACTGTCACGTTCACACGATCACGATCACACAATCACGATCACACAATCACAAACACACAGTCGCGATCACACGATCACGATCACACAATCACGATCACAGAGTCACGATCATACAATCACAATCACACAATCACGATCACACAATCACATTAACACAATCACGATCACACAATCACGATCACACAATCACAATCACACAATCACGATCACACAATCACGATCACACAATCACGATCACACAATCACAATCACACAATCACAATCACACAATCAAAATCACACAATCGCAATCACACAATCAAGGTCACACAATGACGATCACACAATCACCATCACACAATCTCGACCACACAATCACGATCACACAATCACGATCACACAATCACGTCCACACAATCACAAACACACAGTCGCGATCACTCGATCACGATCACACAATCACGATCACACAATCACGATCACTCAATCACAATCACACAATCACAAACACACAGTCGCGATCACACGATCACGATCACACGATCACGATCACACAATCACAATCACACAATCGTTATCACACAATCACGATCACACAATCACAATCACACAATCACAATCACACAATCAAGGTCACACAATGACGATCACACAATCACCATCACACAATCACGATCACACAATCACGTTCACACAATCACAAACACACCGTCGCGATCACTCGATCACGATCACACAATCACGATCACACAGTCACTATCACACAATCACAATCACACAATCACATTATCACAATCGCAATCACACAATCACAATAACACAATCAGACAATCACACAATCACACAATCACACAATCACGATCACACAATCATGATCACACAATCACGATCACACAATCACGATCACACAATCACGATCACACAATCACGATCACACAATCACGATCACACAATCACGATCACAAAATCACGATCACACAATCACGATCACACAATCACGATCACACAATCACGATCACACAATCACGATCACACAATCACGATCACACAATCACGATCACACAATCGCGATCACACAATCGCGATCACACAATCACGATCACACAATCACCATCACACAATCACGATCACACAATCACGATCACACAATCACGATCACACAATCACGATCACACAATCACAGTCACACAATCACAATCACACAATCACAATCACACAATCACAATCACAATCACGATCACACAGTCACGATCACACCATCACGATCACACGATCACCATCACACAATCACGATCACACAATCACGATCACACAATCACGATCACACAATCACGATCACACAAACACGATCACACGATCACAATCACACAATCACATTATCACAATCGCAATCACACAATCACAATAACACAATCAGACAATCACACAATCACACAATCACACAATCACGATCACACAATCATGATCACACAATCACAATCACACAATCACAAACACACAGTCGCGATCACACAATCACGATCACACAATCACGATCACAAAATCACGATCACACAATCGCTATCACACAATCACGATCACACAATCACGATCACAATATCACAATCACACAGTCACACAATCACGATCACAATCACAATCACAGTCACAATCACAATCACAATCACAATCACAATCACAATCACAATCACAATCACAATCACAATAACAATCACAATCACAATCACAATCACAATCACAATCACAATCACAATCACAATCACAATCACAATCACAATCACAATCACAATCACAATCACAATCACAATCACAATCACAATCACAATCACAATCACAATCACAATCACAATCACAATCACAATCACACAATCACAATCACACAATCACAGTCACACAATCACAATCACACAATCACAATCACACAATCGCAATCACACCATCACAATCACACAATCACAATTACACAAACACGATCACACAATCACGATCACACAATCACGATCACACAATCACGATCACACAATCACACAATCACACAATCACAATCACACAATCACACAGTCACAATCCCACAATCACACAATCACACAATCACAATCCCACAATCACAATCACACAATCACAGTCACACAATCACAATCACACAATTACACAATCACACAGTCACAATCCCACAATCACGATCGCACAGTCACGATCGCACAGTCACGATCACACGATCACGATCACACAATCACAATCACACAATCACAATCACACAATCACGATCACACAGTCACCATCACACAATCACCATCACACAATCACGATCACACAATCACGATCACACAATCACAGTCACACAATCACAGCCACAATCACGATCACACAGTCACGATCACAATATCACAATCACACAGTCACACAATCACGATCACAATCACAATCACAGTCACAATCACAATCACAATCACAATCACAATCACAATCACAATCACAATCACAATCACAATCACAATCACAATCACAATAACAATCACAATCACAATCACAATCACAATCACAATCACAATCACAATCACAATCACAATCACAATCACAATCACAATCACAATCACAATCACAATCACAATCACAATCGCAATCACAATCACAATCACAATCACAATCACACAATCACAATCACACAATCACAGTCACACAATCACAATCACACAATCACAATCACACAATCGCAATCACACAATCACAATCACACAATCACAATCACGATCACACAGTCACGATCACACAATCACAATCTCACAATCACGATCACACAATCACCATCACACAATCACCATCACACAATCACGATCACACAATCACGATCACACAATCACGATCACACAATCACTATCACACAATCACAATCACACAATCACAATCACACAATCACAATCACACAATCACAATCACACAGTCACAATCACACAATCAAGGTCACACAATGACGATCACACCATCACCATCACACAATCACGACCACACAATCACGATCACACAATCACAAACACACAGTCGCGATCACTCGATCACGATCACACAATCACGATCACACAGTCACGATCACACAATCACAACCACACAATCACGATCACACAATCACGATCACACAATCACGATCACACAATCACGATCACACAATCACGATCACACAATCACGATCACACAATCACGATCACACAATCACGATCACACAATCACGATCACACAATCACGATCACACAATCACGATCACACAATCACGATCACACAATCACGATCACACAATCACAATCACACAATCACAATCACACAATCACAATCACACAATCACAATCACACAATCACAATCACAAAATCACAATCACACAATCACAATCACACAATCACAATCACACAATCACAATCACACAATCACAATCACACAATCACAATCACACAATCACAATCACACAATCACAATCACACAATCACAATCACACAATCACAATCACACAATCACAATCACACAATCACAATCACACAATCACAATCACACAATCACAATCACACAATCACAATCACACAATCACAATCACACAATCACAATCACACAATCACAATCACACAATCACAATCACACAATCACAATCACACAATCACAATCACACAATCACAATCACACAATCACAATCACACAATCACGATCACACAATCACGATCACACAATCACGATCACACAATCACGATCACACAATCACGATCACACAATCACGATCACACAATCACGATCACACAATCACGATCACACAATCACGATCACACAATCACGATCACACAATCACGATCACACAATCACGATCACACAATCACGATCACACAATCACGATCACACAATCACAATCACACAATCACAATCACACAATCACAATCACACAATCACAATCACACAATCACAATCACACAATCACAATCACACAATCACAATCACACAATCACAATCACACAATCACAATCACACAATCACAATCACACAATCACAATCACACAATCACAATCACACAATCACAATCACACAATCACAATCACACAATCACAATCACACAATCACAATCACACAATCACAATCACACAATCACAATCACACAATCACAATCACACAATCACAATCACACAATCACAATCACACAATCACAATCACACAATCACAATCACACAATCACAATCACACAATCACAATCACACAATCACAATCACACAATCACAATCACACAATCACAATCACACAATCACAATCACACAATCACAATCACACAATCACAATCACACAATCACAATCACACAATCACAATCACACAATCACAATCACACAATCACAATCACACAATCACAATCACACAATCACAATCACACAATCACAATCACGATCTCGATCACACAATCACAATCACACAATCACAATCCCACAATCACAATCACACAATCACAGTCACACAATAACAATCACACAATCACAATCACACAATCACAATCACACAATCACAGTCACACAATCGCAGTCACACAATCACAATCACACAATCACAATTACACAAACACGATCACACAATCACGATCACACAATCACTATCACACAATCACACCATCACACAGTCACAATCCCACAATCACGATCACACAATCACGATCGCACTGTCACGATCACACGATCACGATCACACAATCACGATCACACAATCACGATCACACAATCACAATCACACAATCACAATCACACAATCAAAATCACACAATCACAATCACACAATCACAGTCACACAATCACAGTCACACAATCACAATCACACAATCACAATTACACAAACACGATCACACAATCACGATCACACAATCACTATCACACAATCACACCATCACACAGTCACAATCCCACAATCACGATCACACAATCTCGACCACACAATCACGATCACACAAACACGATCACACAATCACTATCACACAATCACTATCACACAATCACGGTCACACAATTACGATCACACAATCACAATCACGCAGTCACACTATCACAATCACAATCACAATCACAATCACAATCACAATCACAATCACAATAACACAATCACACAATCACAATCACACAATCACAATCACAATCACGATCACACAGTCACGATCACACCATCACGATCACACGATCACCATCACACAATCACGATCACACAATCACGATCACACAATCACGATCACACAATCACGATCACACAAACACGATCACACGATCACAATCACACAATCACAAACACACAGTCGCGATCACACGATCACGATCACACGATCACGATCACACGATCGCGATCACACGATCACGATCACACGATCACGATCACACAATCACAATCACACAATCAAGGTCACACAATGACGATCACACCATCACCATCACACAATCACGACCACACAATCACGATCACACAATCACGATCACACAATCACGTTCACACAATCACAAACACACAGTCGCGATCACTCGATCACGATCACACAATCACGATCATACAGTCACGATCACACAATCACAATCACACAATCACGATCACACAATCACCATCACACAATCACGATCACACAATCACGATCACACAATCACGATCACACAATCACGATCACACAATCACAGTCACACAATCACAATCACACAATCACAATCTCACAATCACAATCACACAATCACAATCACACAATCGCAATCACACAATCACAATCACACAATCACAATCACGATCTCGATCACACAATCACAATCACACAATCACACAATCACAATCCCACAATCACAATCACACAAACACAGTCACACAATAACAATCACACAATCACAATCACACAATCACAATCACACAATCACAATCACACAATCACAGTCACACAATCACAGTCACACAATCACAATCACACAATCACAATTACACAAACACGATCACACAATCACTATCACACAATCACACAATCACACAGTCACAATCCCACAATCACGATCACACAATCACGATCGCACTGTCACGTTCACACGATCACGATCACACAATCACGATCACACAATCACAAACACACAGTCGCGATCACACGATCACGATCACACAATCACGATCACAGAGTCACGATCATACAATCACAATCACACAATCACGATCACACAATCACATTAACACAATCACGATCACACAATCACGATCACACAATCACAATCACACAATCACGATCACACAATCACGATCACACAATCACGATCACAAAATCACAATCACACAATCACAATCACACAATCAAAATCACACAATCGCAATCACACAATCAAGGTCACACAATGACGATCACACAATCACCATCACACAATCTCGACCACACAATCACGATCACACAATCACGATCACACAATCACGTCCACACAATCACAAACACACAGTCGCGATCACTCGATCACGATCACACAATCACGATCACACAATCACGATCACTCAATCACAATCACACAATCACAAACACACAGTCGCGATCACACGATCACGATCACACGATCACGATCACACAATCACAATCACACAATCGTTATCACACAATCACGATCACACAATCACAATCACACAATCACAATCACACAATCAAGGTCACACAATGACGATCACACAATCACCATCACACAATCACGATCACACAATCACGTTCACACAATCACAAACACACCGTCGCGATCACTCGATCACGATCACACAATCACGATCACACAGTCACTATCACACAATCACAATCACACAATCACATTATCACAATCGCAATCACACAATCACAATAACACAATCAGACAATCACACAATCACACAATCACACAATCACGATCACACAATCATGATCACACAATCACGATCACACAATCACGATCACACAATCACGATCACACAATCACGATCACACAATCACGATCACACAATCACGATCACAAAATCACGATCACACAATCACGATCACACAATCACGGTCACACAATCACGATCACACAATCACGATCACACAATCACGATCACACAATCACGATCACACAATCACGATCACACAATCGCGATCACACAATCGCGATCACACAATCACGATCACACAATCACCATCACACAATCACGATCACACAATCACGATCACACAATCACGATCACACAATCACGATCACACAATCACAGTCACACAATCACAATCACACAATCACAATCACACAATCACAATCACAATCACGATCACACAGTCACGATCACACCATCACGATCACACGATCACCATCACACAATCACGATCACACAATCACGATCACACAATCACGATCACACAATCACGATCACACAAACACGATCACACGATCACAATCACACAATCACAAACACACAGTCGCGATCACACGATCACGATCACACGATCACGATCACACGATCGCGATCACACGATCACGATCACACGATCACGATCACACAATCACAATCACACAATCAAGGTCACACAATGACGATCACACCATCACCATCACACAATCACGACCACACAATCACGATCACACAATCACGATCACACAATCACGTTCACACAATCACAAACACACAGTCGCGATCACTCGATCACGATCACACAATCACGATCATACAGTCACGATCACACAATCACAATCACACAATCACGATCACACAATCACCATCACACAATCACGATCACACAATCACGATCACACAATCACGATCACACAATCACGATCACACAATCACAGTCACACAATCACAATCACACAATCACAGCCACAATCACGATCACACAGTCACGATCACACCATCACGATCACACGATCACGATCACACAATCACAATCACACAATCGTTATCACACAATCACGATCACACAATCACCATCCCACAATCACCATCACACGATCACCATCACACAATCACGATCACACAATCACGCTCACACAATCACAATCACACAATCACAGTCACACAGTCACAATCACACAATCACACAATCACAATCATACAATCACAGTCACACAATCACAATCACACAATCACAATCACAATCACGATCACACAATCGCTATCACACAATCACGATCACACAATCACGATCACACAATCACGATCACAATATCACAATCACACAGTCACACAATCACAATCACCATCACAATCACAATCACAATCACAATAACAATCACAATCACAATCACAATCACAATCACAATCACAATCACAATCGCAATCACAATCACAATCACAATCACAATCACAATCACAATCACAATCACAATCACAATCACAATCACAATCACAATCACAATCACAATCACAATCACAATCGCGATCACAATCACAATCACAATCACACAATCACACTCACACAATCACAGTCACACAATCACAATCACACAATCACAATCACACAATCACAATCACACAATCACAATCACGATCACACAGTCACGATCACACAATCACAATCTCACAATCACGATCACACAATCACCATCACACAATGACCATCACACAATCACGATCACACAATCACGATCACACTATCACGAACACAATCACGATCACACAATCACGATCACACAATCACGATCACACAATCACGATCACACAATCACTATCACACAATCACAATCACACAATCACAATCACACAATCACAATCACACAATCACAATCACACAATCACAATCACACAGTCACACAATCACAATCACAATCAGGCAATAACAAACACACAATCACGATCACACAATCACGATCACACAATCACAATCACACAATCACAATCACACAATCACAATCACACAATCACAGTCACACAATCACAGTCACACAATCACAATCACACAATCACAATTACACAAACACGATCACACAATCACGATCACACAATCACGATCACACAATCACGATCACACAATCACACAATCACACAATCACAATCACACAATCACACAGTCACAATCCCACAATCACGATCACACAATCACGATCACACGGTCACGATCGCACAATCACGATCACACAATCACAATCACACAATCACAATCACACAGTCACAATCACAATCACGATCACACAATCTCGACCACACAATCACGATCACACAAACACGATCACACAATCACTATCACACAATCACTATCACACAATCACGGTCACACAATTACGATCACACAATCACAATCACGCAGTCACACTATCACAATCACAATCACAATCACAATCACAATCACAATCACAATCACAATAACACAATCACACAATCACAATCCCACAATCACAATCACACAATCACAGTCACACAATCACAATCACACAATCACACAATCACACAGTCACAATCCCACAATCACGATCACACAATCACGATCGCACAGTCACGATCACACGATCACGATCACACAATCACAATCACACAATCACAATCACACAATCACAATCACACAATCACGATCACACGGTCACCATCACACAATCACCATCACACAATCACGATCACACAATCACGATCACACAATCACGATCACACAATCACAGTCACACAATCACAATCACACAATCACAGCCACAATCACGATCACACAGTCACGATCACACCATCACGATCACACGATCACGATCACACAATCACAATCACACAATCGTTATCACACAATCACGATCACACAATCACCATCCCACAATCACCATCACACAATCACCATCACACAATCACGATCACACAATCACGATCACACAATCACAATCACACAATCACAATCACACAGTCACAATCACACAATCACAGTCATACAATCACAGTCACACAATCACAATCACACAATCACAATCACAATCACGATCACACTGTCACGATCACACGATCACGATCACACGATCACGGTCACACAATCACTATCACACAATCACGATCACACAATCACGATCACACAATCACGATCACACAATCACGATCACAAAATCACGATCACACAATCGCTATCACACAATCACGATCACACAATCACGATCACAATATCACAATCACACAGTCACACAATCACGATCACAATCACAATCACAGTCACAATCACAATCACAATCACAATCACAATCACAATCACAATCACAATCACAATCACAATCACAATAACAATCACAATCACAATCACAATCACAATCACAATCACAATCACAATCACAATCACAATCACAATCACAATCACAATCACAATCACAATCACAATCACAATCACAATCACAATCACAATCACAATCACAATCACAATCACAATCACAATCACAATCACAATCACAATCACACAATCACAATCACACAATCACAGTCACACAATCACAATCACACAATCACAATCACACAATCGCAATCACACCATCACAATCACACAATCACAATTACACAAACACGATCACACAATCACGATCACACAATCACGATCACACAATCACGATCACACAATCACACAATCACACAATCACAATCACACAATCACACAGTCACAATCCCACAATCACACAATCACACAATCACAATCCCACAATCACAATCACACAATCACAGTCACACAATCACAATCACACAATCACACAATCACACAGTCACAATCCCACAATCACGATCGCACAGTCACGATCGCACAGTCACGATCACACGATCACGATCACACAATCACAATCACACAATCACAATCACACAATCACGATCACACAGTCACCATCACACAATCACCATCACACAATCACGATCACACAATCACGATCACACAATCACGATCACACAATCACAGTCACACAATCACAATCACACAATCACAGCCACAATCACGATCACACAGTCACGATCACAATATCACAATCACACAGTCACACAATCACGATCACAATAACAATCACAGTCACAATCACAATCACAATCACAATCACAATCACAATCACAATCACAATCACAATCACAATCACAATCACAATCACAATCACAATAACAATCACAATCACAATCACAATCACAATCACAATCACAATCACAATCACAATCACAATCACAATCACAATCACAATCACAATCACAATCACAATCACAATCGCAATCACAATCACAATCACAATCACAATCACACAATCACAATCACACAATCACAGTCACACAATCACAATCACACAATCACAATCACACAATCGCAATCACACAATCACAATCACACAATCACAATCACGATCACACAGTCACGATCACACAATCACAATCTCACAATCACGATCACACAATCACCATCACACAATCACCATCACACAATCACGATCACACAATCACGATCACACAATCACGATCACACAATCACTATCACACAATCACAATCACACAATCACAATCACACAATCACAATCACACAATCACAATCACACAGTCACAATCACACAATCAAGGTCACACAATGACGATCACACCATCACCATCACACAATCACGACCACACAATCACGATCACACAATCACAAACACACAGTCGCGATCACTCGATCACGATCACACAATCACGATCACACAGTCACGATCACACAATCACAACCACACAATCACGATCACACAATCACGATCACACAATCACGATCACACAATCACGATCACACAATCACGATCACACAATCACGATCACACAATCACGATCACACAATCACGATCACACAATCACGATCACACAATCACGATCACACAATCACGATCACACAATCACGATCACACAATCACGATCACACAATCACGATCACACAATCACAATCACACAATCACAATCACACAATCACAATCACACAATCACAATCACAAAATCACAATCACACAATCACAATCACACAATCACAATCACACAATCACGATCACACAATCACGATCACACAATCACGATCACACAATCACGATCACACAATCACGATCACACAATCACGATCACACAATCACGATCACACAATCACGATCACACAATCACGATCACACAATCACGATCACACAATCACGATCACACAATCACGATCACACAATCACGATCACACAATCACGATCACACAATCACAATCACACAATCACAATCACACAATCATAATCACACAATCACAATCACACAATCACAATCACACAATCACAATCACACAATCACAATCACACAATCACAATCACACAATCACAATCACACAATCACAATCACACAATCACAATCACACAATCACAATCACACAATCACAATCACACAATCACAATCACACAATCACAATCACACAATCACAATCACACAATCACAATCACACAATCACAATCACACAATCACAATCACACAATCACAATCACACAATCACAATCACACAATCACAATCACACAATCACAATCACACAATCACAATCACACAATCACAATCACACAATCACAATCACACAATCACAATCACACAATCACAATCACACAATCACAATCACACAATCACAATCACACAATCACAATCACACAATCACAATCACACAATCACAATCACGATCTCGATCACACAATCACAATCCCACAATCACAATCACACAATCACAGTCACACAATAACAATCACACAATCACAATCACACAGTCACAATCACACAATCACAGTCACACAATCACAGTCACACAATCACAATCACACAATCACAATTACACAAACACGATCACACAATCACGATCACACAATCACTATCACACAATCACACCATCACACAGTCACAATCCCACAATCACGATCACACAATCACGATCGCACTGTCACGATCACACGATCACGATCACACAATCACGATCACACAATCACGATCACACAATCACAATCACACAATCACAATCACACAATCAAAATCACACAATCACAATCACACAATCACAGTCACACAATCACAGTCACACAATCACAGTCACACAATCACAATCACACAATCACAATTACACAAACACGATCACACAATCACGATCACACAATCACTATCACACAATCACACCATCACACAGTCACAATCCCACAATCACGATCACACAATCTCGACCACACAATCACGATCACACAAACACGATCACACAATCACTATCACACAATCACTATCACACAATCACGGTCACACAATTACGATCACACAATCACAATCACGCAGTCACACTATCACAATCACAATCACAATCACAATCACAATCACAATCACAATCACAATAACACAATCACACAATCACAATCACACAATCACAATCACAATCACGATCACACAGTCACGATCACACCATCACGATCACACGATCACCATCACACAATCACGATCACACAATCACGATCACACAATCACGATCACACAATCACGATCACACAAACACGATCACACGATCACAATCACACAATCACA
The DNA here is from genome assembly GCF_050947335.1 of Megachile rotundata. NCBI lineage: Eukaryota > Metazoa > Arthropoda > Insecta > Hymenoptera > Megachilidae > Megachile > Megachile rotundata. The sequence continues at coordinate 4,633,779 of NC_134993.1, forward strand.
AACACACAGTCGCGATCACACGATCACGATCACACGATCACGATCACACGATCGCGATCACACGATCACGATCACACGATCACGATCACACAATCACAATCACACAATCAAGGTCACACAATGACGATCACACCATCACCATCACACAATCACGACCACACAATCACGATCACACAATCACGATCACACAATCACGATCACACAATCACGTTCACACAATCACAAACACACAGTCGCGATCACTCGATCACGATCACACAATCACGATCATACAGTCACGATCACACAATCACAATCACACAATCACGATCACACAATCACCATCACACAATCACGATCACACAATCACGATCACACAATCACGATCACACAATCACAGTCACACAATCACAATCACACAATCACAGCCACAATCACGATCACACAGTCACGATCACACCATCACGATCACACAATCACAATCACACAATCACAATCACACAATCACAATCACACAATCACAGTCACACAATCACAGTCACACAATCACAATCACACAATCACAATTACACAAACACGATCACACAATCACTATCACACAATCACACAATCACACAGTCACAATCCCACAATCACGATCACACAATCACGATCGCACTGTCACGTTCACACGATCACGATCACACAATCACGATCACACAATCACAAACACACAGTCGCGATCACACGATCACGATCACACAATCACGATCACAGAGTCACGATCATACAATCACAATCACACAATCACGATCACACAATCACATTAACACAATCACGATCACACAATCACGATCACACAATCACAATCACACAATCACGATCACACAATCACGATCACACAATCACGATCACAAAATCACAATCACACAATCACAATCACACAATCAAAATCACACAATCGCAATCACACAATCAAGGTCACACAATGACGATCACACAATCACCATCACACAATCTCGACCACACAATCACGATCACACAATCACGATCACACAATCACGTCCACACAATCACAAACACACAGTCGCGATCACTCGATCACGATCACACAATCACGATCACACAATCACGATCACTCAATCACAATCACACAATCACAAACACACAGTCGCGATCACACGATCACGATCACACGATCACGATCACACAATCACAATCACACAATCGTTATCACACAATCACGATCACACAATCACAATCACACAATCACAATCACACAATCAAGGTCACACAATGACGATCACACAATCACCATCACACAATCACGATCACACAATCACGTTCACACAATCACAAACACACCGTCGCGATCACTCGATCACGATCACACAATCACGATCACACAGTCACTATCACACAATCACAATCACACAATCACATTATCACAATCGCAATCACACAATCACAATAACACAATCAGACAATCACACAATCACACAATCACACAATCACGATCACACAATCATGATCACACAATCACGATCACACAATCACGATCACACAATCACGATCACACAATCACGATCACACAATCACGATCACACAATCACGATCACAAAATCACGATCACACAATCACGATCACACAATCACGGTCACACAATCACGATCACACAATCACGATCACACAATCACGATCACACAATCACGATCACACAATCACGATCACACAATCGCGATCACACAATCGCGATCACACAATCACGATCACACAATCACCATCACACAATCACGATCACACAATCACGATCACACAATCACGATCACACAATCACGATCACACAATCACAGTCACACAATCACAATCACACAATCACAATCACACAATCACAATCACACAATCACAATCACAATCACGATCACACAGTCACGATCACACCATCACGATCACACGATCACCATCACACAATCACGATCACACAATCACGATCACACAATCACGATCACACAATCACGATCACACAAACACGATCACACGATCACAATCACACAATCACAAACACACAGTCGCGATCACACGATCACGATCACACGATCACGATCACACGATCGCGATCACACGATCACGATCACACGATCACGATCACACAATCACAATCACACAATCAAGGTCACACAATGACGATCACACCATCACCATCACATAATCACGACCACACAATCACGATCACACAATCACGATCACACAATCACGTTCACACAATCACAAACACACAGTCGCGATCACTCGATCACGATCACACAATCACGATCATACAGTCACGATCACACAATCACAATCACACAATCACGATCACACAATCACCATCACACAATCACGATCACACAATCACGATCACACAATCACAATCACACAATCACAATCACACAGTCACACAATCACAATCACAATCAGACAATCACAAACACACAATCACGATCACACAATCACGATCACACAATCACAATCACACAATCACAATCACACAATCACAATCACACAATCACAGTCACACAATCACAGTCACACAATCACAATCACACAATCACAATTACACAAACACGATCACACAATCACGATCACACAATCACGATCACACAATCACGATCACACAATCACACAATCACACAGTCACAATCCCACAATCACGATCACACAATCACGATCGCACAGTCACGATCACACGATCACGATCACACAATCACAATCACACAATCACAATCACACAATCACAATCACACAATCACGATCACACGGTCACCATCACACAATCACCATCACACAATCACGATCACACAATCACGATCACACAATCACGATCACACAATCACAGTCACACAATCACAATCACACAATCACAGCCACAATCACGATCACACAGTCACGATCACACCATCACGATCACACGATCACGATCACACAATCACAATCACACAATCGTTATCACACAATCACGATCACACAATCACCATCCCACAATCACCATCACACAATCACCATCACACAATCACGATCACACAATCACGATCACACAATCACAATCACACAATCACAATCACACAGTCACAATCACACAATCACAGTCATACAATCACAGTCACACAATCACAATCACACAATCACAATCACAATCACGATCACACTGTCACGATCACACGATCACGATCACACGATCACGGTCACACAATCACTATCACACAATCACGATCACACAATCACGATCACACAATCACGATCACACAATCACGATCACAAAATCACGATCACACAATCGCTATCACACAATCACGATCACACAATCACGATCACAATATCACAATCACACAGTCACACAATCACGATCACAATCACAATCACAGTCACAATCACAATCACAATCACAATCACAATCACAATCACAATCACAATCACAATCACAATAACAATCACAATCACAATCACAATCACAATCACAATCACAATCACAATCACAATCACAATCACAATCACAATCACAATCACAATCACAATCACAATCACAATCACAATCACAATCACAATCACAATCACAATCACAATCACAATCACAATCACAATCACAATCACACAATCACAATCACACAATCACAGTCACACAATCACAATCACACAATCACAATCACACAATCGCAATCACACCATCACAATCACACAATCACAATTACACAAACACGATCACACAATCACGATCACACAATCACAATCACACAATCACAATCACACAATCACAGTCACACAATCACAGTCACACAATCACAATCACACAATCACAATTACACAAACACGATCACACAATCACTATCACACAATCACACAATCACACAGTCACAATCCCACAATCACGATCACACAATCACGATCGCACTGTCACGTTCACACGATCACGATCACACAATCACGATCACACAATCACAAACACACAGTCGCGATCACACGATCACGATCACACAATCACGATCACAGAGTCACGATCATACAATCACAATCACACAATCACGATCACACAATCACATTAACACAATCACGATCACACAATCACGATCACACAATCACAATCACACAATCACGATCACACAATCACGATCACACAATCACGATCACAAAATCACAATCACACAATCACAATCACACAATCAAAATCACACAATCGCAATCACACAATCAAGGTCACACAATGACGATCACACAATCACCATCACACAATCTCGACCACACAATCACGATCACACAATCACGATCACACAATCACGTCCACACAATCACAAACACACAGTCGCGATCACTCGATCACGATCACACAATCACGATCACACAATCACGATCACTCAATCACAATCACACAATCACAAACACACAGTCGCGATCACACGATCACGATCACACGATCACGATCACACAATCACAATCACACAATCGTTATCACACAATCACGATCACACAATCACAATCACACAATCACAATCACACAATCAAGGTCACACAATGACGATCACACAATCACCATCACACAATCACGATCACACAATCACGTTCACACAATCACAAACACACCGTCGCGATCACTCGATCACGATCACACAATCACGATCACACAGTCACTATCACACAATCACAATCACACAATCACATTATCACAATCGCAATCACACAATCACAATAACACAATCAGACAATCACACAATCACACAATCACACAATCACGATCACACAATCATGATCACACAATCACGATCACACAATCACGATCACACAATCACGATCACACAATCACGATCACACAATCACGATCACACAATCACGATCACAAAATCACGATCACACAATCACGATCACACAATCACGGTCACACAATCACGATCACACAATCACGATCACACAATCACGATCACACAATCACGATCACACAATCACGATCACACAATCGCGATCACACAATCGCGATCACACAATCACGATCACACAATCACCATCACACAATCACGATCACACAATCACGATCACACAATCACGATCACACAATCACGATCACACAATCACAGTCACACAATCACAATCACACAATCACAATCACACAATCACAATCACAATCACGATCACACAGTCACGATCACACCATCACGATCACACGATCACCATCACACAATCACGATCACACAATCACGATCACACAATCACGATCACACAATCACGATCACACAAACACGATCACACGATCACAATCACACAATCACAAACACACAGTCGCGATCACACGATCACGATCACACGATCACGATCACACGATCGCGATCACACGATCACGATCACACGATCACGATCACACAATCACAATCACACAATCAAGGTCACACAATGACGATCACACCATCACCATCACATAATCACGACCACACAATCACGATCACACAATCACGATCACACAATCACGTTCACACAATCACAAACACACAGTCGCGATCACTCGATCACGATCACACAATCACGATCATACAGTCACGATCACACAATCACAATCACACAATCACGATCACACAATCACCATCACACAATCACGATCACACAATCACGATCACACAATCACGATCACACAATCACGATCACACAATCACAGTCACACAATCACAATCACACAATCACAGCCACAATCACGATCACACAGTCACGATCACACCATCACGATCACACGATCACGATCACACAATCACAATCACACAATCGTTATCACACAATCACGATCACACAATCACCATCCCACAATCACCATCACACGATCACCATCACACAATCACGATCACACAATCACGCTCACACAATCACAATCACACAATCACAGTCACACAGTCACAATCACACAATCACACAATCACAATCATACAATCACAGTCACACAATCACAATCACACAATCACAATCACAATCACGATCACACAATCGCTATCACACAATCACGATCACACAATCACGATCACACAATCACGATCACAATATCACAATCACACAGTCACACAATCACAATCACCATCACAATCACAATCACAATCACAATAACAATCACAATCACAATCACAATCACAATCACAATCACAATCACAATCGCAATCACAATCACAATCACAATCACAATCACAATCACAATCACAATCACAATCACAATCACAATCACAATCACAATCACAATCACAATCACAATCACAATCACAATCACAATCGCGATCACAATCACAATCACAATCACACAATCACACTCACACAATCACAGTCACACAATCACAATCACACAATCACAATCACACAATCACAATCACACAATCACAATCACGATCACACAGTCACGATCACACAATCACAATCTCACAATCACGATCACACAATCACCATCACACAATGACCATCACACAATCACGATCACACAATCACGATCACACTATCACGAACACAATCACGATCACACAATCACGATCACACAATCACGATCACACAATCACGATCACACAATCACTATCACACAATCACAATCACACAATCACAATCACACAATCACAATCACACAATCACAATCACACAATCACAATCACACAGTCACACAATCACAATCACAATCAGACAATCACAAACACACAATCACGATCACACAATCACGATCACACAATCACAATCACACAATCACAATCACACAATCACAATCACACAATCACAGTCACACAATCACAGTCACACAATCACAATCACACAATCACAATTACACAAACACGATCACACAATCACGATCACACAATCACGATCACACAATCACGATCACACAATCACACAATCACACAATCACAATCACACAATCACACAGTCACAATCCCACAATCACGATCACACAATCACGATCACACGGTCACGATCGCACAATCACGATCACACAATCACAATCACACAATCACAATCACACAGTCACAATCACAATCACGATCACACAATCTCGACCACACAATCACGATCACACAAACACGATCACACAATCACTATCACACAATCACTATCACACAATCACGGTCACACAATTACGATCACACAATCACAATCACGCAGTCACACTATCACAATCACAATCACAATCACAATCACAATCACAATCACAATCACAATAACACAATCACACAATCACAATCCCACAATCACAATCACACAATCACAGTCACACAATCACAATCACACAATCACACAATCACACAGTCACAATCCCACAATCACGATCACACAATCACGATCGCACAGTCACGATCACACGATCACGATCACACAATCACAATCACACAATCACAATCACACAATCACAATCACACAATCACGATCACACGGTCACCATCACACAATCACCATCACACAATCACGATCACACAATCACGATCACACAATCACGATCACACAATCACAGTCACACAATCACAATCACACAATCACAGCCACAATCACGATCACACAGTCACGATCACACCATCACGATCACACGATCACGATCACACAATCACAATCACACAATCGTTATCACACAATCACGATCACACAATCACCATCCCACAATCACCATCACACAATCACCATCACACAATCACGATCACACAATCACGATCACACAATCACAATCACACAATCACAATCACACAGTCACAATCACACAATCACAGTCATACAATCACAGTCACACAATCACAATCACACAATCACAATCACAATCACGATCACACTGTCACGATCACACGATCACGATCACACGATCACGGTCACACAATCACTATCACACAATCACGATCACACAATCACGATCACACAATCACGATCACACAATCACGATCACAAAATCACGATCACACAATCGCTATCACACAATCACGATCACACAATCACGATCACAATATCACAATCACACAGTCACACAATCACGATCACAATCACAATCACAGTCACAATCACAATCACAATCACAATCACAATCACAATCACAATCACAATCACAATCACAATAACAATCACAATCACAATCACAATCACAATCACAATCACAATCACAATCACAATCACAATCACAATCACAATCACAATCACAATCACAATCACAATCACAATCACAATCACAATCACAATCACAATCACAATCACAATCACAATCACACAATCACAATCACACAATCACAGTCACACAATCACAATCACACAATCACAATCACACAATCGCAATCACACCATCACAATCACACAATCACAATTACACAAACACGATCACACAATCACGATCACACAATCACGATCACACAATCACGATCACACAATCACACAATCACACAATCACAATCACACAATCACACAGTCACAATCCCACAATCACACAATCACACAATCACAATCCCACAATCACAATCACACAATCACAGTCACACAATCACAATCACACAATCACACAATCACACAGTCACAATCCCACAATCACGATCGCACAGTCACGATCGCACAGTCACGATCACACGATCACGATCACACAATCACAATCACACAATCACAATCACACAATCACGATCACACAGTCACCATCACACAATCACCATCACACAATCACGATCACACAATCACGATCACACAATCACGATCACACAATCACAGTCACACAATCACAATCACACAATCACAGCCACAATCACGATCACACAGTCACGATCACAATATCACAATCACACAGTCACACAATCACGATCACAATAACAATCACAGTCACAATCACAATCACAATCACAATCACAATCACAATCACAATCACAATCACAATCACAATCACAATCACAATCACAATCACAATCACAATAACAATCACAATCACAATCACAATCACAATCACAATCACAATCACAATCACAATCACAATCACAATCACAATCACAATCACAATCACAATCACAATCACAATCGCAATCACAATCACAATCACAATCACAATCACACAATCACAATCACACAATCACAGTCACACAATCACAATCACACAATCACAATCACACAATCGCAATCACACAATCACAATCACACAATCACAATCACGATCACACAGTCACGATCACACAATCACAATCTCACAATCACGATCACACAATCACCATCACACAATCACCATCACACAATCACGATCACACAATCACGATCACACAATCACGATCACACAATCACTATCACACAATCACAATCACACAATCACAATCACACAATCACAATCACACAATCACAATCACACAGTCACAATCACACAATCAAGGTCACACAATGACGATCACACCATCACCATCACACAATCACGACCACACAATCACGATCACACAATCACAAACACACAGTCGCGATCACTCGATCACGATCACACAATCACGATCACACAGTCACGATCACACAATCACAACCACACAATCACGATCACACAATCACGATCACACAATCACGATCACACAATCACGATCACACAATCACGATCACACAATCACGATCACACAATCACGATCACACAATCACGATCACACAATCACGATCACACAATCACGATCACACAATCACGATCACACAATCACAATCACACAATCACAATCACACAATCACAATCACACAATCACAATCACACAATCACAATCACACAATCACAATCACAAAATCACAATCACACAATCACAATCACACAATCACAATCACACAATCACAATCACACAATCACAATCACACAATCACAATCACACAATCACAATCACACAATCACAATCACACAATCACAATCACACAATCACAATCACACAATCACAATCACACAATCACACAATCACAATCACACAATCACAATCACACAATCACAATCACACAATCACAATCACACAATCACAATCACACAATCACAATCACACAATCACAATCACACAATCACGATCACACAATCACGATCACACAATCACGATCACACAATCACGATCACACAATCACGATCACACAATCACGATCACACAATCACGATCACACAATCACGATCACACAATCACGATCACACAATCACGATCACACAATCACGATCACACAATCACGATCACACAATCACGATCACACAATCACGATCACACAATCACGATCACACAATCACAATCACACAATCACAATCACACAATCACAATCACACAATCACAATCACACAATCACAATCACACAATCACAATCACACAATCACAATCACACAATCACAATCACACAATCACAATCACACAATCACAATCACACAATCACAATCACACAATCACAATCACACAATCACAATCACACAATCACAATCACACAATCACAATCACACAATCACAATCACACAATCACAATCACACAATCACAATCACACAATCACAATCACACAATCACAATCACACAATCACAATCACACAATCACAATCACACAATCACAATCACACAATCACAATCACACAATCACAATCACACAATCACAATCACACAATCACAATCACACAATCACAATCACACAATCACAATCACACAATCACAATCACACAATCACAATCACACAATCACAATCACACAATCACAATCACACAATCACAATCACACAATCACAATCACACAATCACAATCACACAATCACAATCACACAATCACAATCACACAATCACAATCACACAATCACAATCACACAATCACAATCACACAATCACAATCACACAATCACAATCACACAATCACAATCACGATCTCGATCACACAATCACAATCCCACAATCACAATCACACAATCACAGTCACACAATAACAATCACACAATCACAATCACACAATCACAATCACACAATCACAGTCACACAATCACAGTCACACAATCACAATCACACAATCACAATTACACAAACACGATCACACAATCACGATCACACAATCACTATCACACAATCACACCATCACACAGTCACAATCCCACAATCACGATCACACAATCACGATCGCACTGTCACGATCACACGATCACGATCACACAATCACGATCACACAATCACGATCACACAATCACAATCACACAATCACAATCACACAATCAAAATCACACAATCACAATCACACAATCACAGTCACACAATCACAGTCACACAATCACAGTCACACAATCACAATCACACAATCACAATTACACAAACACGATCACACAATCACGATCACACAATCACTATCACACAATCACACCATCACACAGTCACAATCCCACAATCACGATCACACAATCTCGACCACACAATCACGATCACACAAACACGATCACACAATCACTATCACACAATCACTATCACACAATCACGGTCACACAATTACGATCACACAATCACAATCACGCAGTCACACTATCACAATCACAATCACAATCACAATCACAATCACAATCACAATCACAATAACACAATCACACAATCACAATCACACAATCACAATCACAATCACGATCACACAGTCACGATCACACCATCACGATCACACGATCACCATCACACAATCACGATCACACAATCACGATCACACAATCACGATCACACAATCACGATCACACAAACACGATCACACGATCACAATCACACAATCACAAACACACAGTCGCGATCACACGATCACGATCACACGATCACGATCACACGATCGCGATCACACGATCACGATCACACGATCACGATCACACAATCACAATCACACAATCAAGGTCACACAATGACGATCACACCATCACCATCACACAATCACGACCACACAATCACGATCACACAATCACGATCACACAATCACGATCACACAATCACGTTCACACAATCACAAACACACAGTCGCGATCACTCGATCACGATCACACAATCACGATCATACAGTCACGATCACACAATCACAATCACACAATCACGATCACACAATCACCATCACACAATCACGATCACACAATCACGATCACACAATCACGATCACACAATCACAGTCACACAATCACAATCACACAATCACAGCCACAATCACGATCACACAGTCACGATCACACCATCACGATCACACGATCACGATCACACAATCACAATCACACAATCGTTATCACACAATCACGATCACACAACACCATCCCACAATCACCATCACACGATCACCATCACACAATCACGATCACACAATCACGCTCACACAATCACAATCACACAATCACAGTCACACAGTCACAATCACACAATCACACAATCACAATCATACAATCACAGTCACACAATCACAATCACACAATCACAATCACAATCACGATCACACAATCGCTATCACACAATCACGATCACACAATCACGATCACACAATCACGATCACAATATCACAATCACACAGTCACACAATCACAATCACCATCACAATCACAATCACAATCACAATAACAATCACAATCACAATCACAATCACAATCACAATCACAATCACAATCACAATCACAATCACAATCACAATCACAATCACAATCACAATCACAATCACAATCACAATCACAATCACAATCACAATCACAATCACAATCACAATCGCGATCACAATCACAATCACAATCACACAATCACACTCACACAATCACAGTCACACAATCACAATCACACAATCACAATCACACAATCACAATCACACAATCACAATCACGATCACACAGTCACGATCACACAATCACAATCTCACAATCACGATCACACAATCACCATCACACAATGACCATCACACAATCACGATCACACAATCACGATCACACTATCACGATCACACAATCACGATCACACAATCACGATCACACAATCACGATCACACAATCACGATCACACAATCACTATCACACAATCACAATCACACAATCACAATCACACAATCACAATCACACAATCACAATCACACAATCAAATCACACAATCACAATCACACAGTCACACAATCACAATCACAATCAGACAATCACAAACACACAATCACGATCACACAATCACGATCACACAATCACAATCACACAATCACAATCACACAATCACAATCACACAATCACAGTCACACAATCACAGTCACACAATCACAACCACACAATCACAATTACACAAACACGATCACACAATCACGATCACACAATCACGATCACACAATCACGATCACACAATCACACAATCACACGATCACAATCACACAATCACACAGTCACAATCCCACAATCACGGTCACACAATCACGATCACACGGTCACGATCGCACAATCACGATCACACAATCACAATCACACAATCACAATCACACAGTCACAATCACAATCACGATCACACAATCTCGACCACACAATCACGATCACACAAACACGATCACACAATCACTATCACACAATCACTATCACACAATCACGGTCACACAATTACGATCACACAATCACAATCACGCAGTCACACTATCACAATCACAATCACAATCACAATCACAATCACAATCACAATCACAATCACAATAACACAATCACACAATCACAATCCCACAATCACAATCACACAACCACAGTCACACAATCACAATCACACAATCACACAATCACACAGTCACAATCCCACAATCACGATCACACAATCACGATCGCACTGTCACGATCACACGATCACGATCACACAATCACAATCACACAATCACAATCACACAATCACGATCACACGGTCACCATCACACAATCACCATCACACAATCACGATCACACAATCACGATCACACAATCACGATCACACAATCACAGTCACACAATCACAATCACACAATCACAGCCACAATCACGATCACACAGTCACGATCACACCATCACGATCACACGATCACGATCACACAATCACAATCACACAATCGTTATCACACAATCACGATCACACAATCACCATCCCACAATCACCATCACACAATCACCATCACACAATCACGATCACACAATCACGATCACACAATCACAATCACACAATCACAATCACACAGTCACAATCACACAATCACAGTCATACAATCACAGTCACACAATCACAATCACACAATCACAATCACAATCACGATCACACTGTCACGATCACACGATCACGATCACACGATCACGGTCACACAATCACTATCACACAATCACGATCACACAATCACGATCACACAATCACGATCACACAATCACGATCACAAAATCACGATCACACAATCGCTATCACACAATCACGATCACACAATCACGATCACAATATCACAATCACACAGTCACACAATCACGATCACAATCACAATCACAGTCACAATCACAATCACAATCACAATCACAATCACAATCACAATCACAATCACAATCACAATCACAATCACAATAACAATCACAATCACAATCACAATCACAATCACAATCACAATCACAATCACAATCACAATCACAATCACAATCACAATCACAATCACAATCACAATCACAATCACAATCACAATCACAATCACAATCACAATCACAATCACAATCACACAATCACAATCACACAATCACAGTCACACAATCACAATCACACAATCACAATCACACAATCGCAATCACACCATCACAATCACACAATCACAATTACACAAACACGATCACACAATCACGATCACACAATCACGATCACACAATCACGATCACACAATCACACAATCACACAATCACACAATCACAATCACACAATCACACAGTCACAATCCCACAATCACACAATCACACAATCACAATCCCACAATCACAATCACACAATCACAGTCACACAATCACAATCACACAATCACACAATCACACAGTCACAATCCCACAATCACGATCGCACAGTCACGATCGCACAGTCACGATCACAGGATCACGATCACACAATCACAATCACACAATCACAATCACACAATCACGATCACACAGTCACCATCACACAATCACCATCACACAATCACGATCACACAATCACGATCACACAATCACGATCACACAATCACAGTCACACAATCACAATCACACAAACACAGCCACAATCACGATCACACAGTCACGATCACAATATCACAATCACACAGTCACACAATCACGATCACAATCACAATCACAGTCACAATCACAATCACAATCACAATCACAATCACAATCACAATCACAATCACAATCACAATAACAATCACAATCACAATCACAATCACAATCACAATCACAATCACAATCACAATCACAATCACAATCACAATCACAATGACAATCACAATCACAATCGCAATCACAATCACAATCACAATCACAATCACACAATCACAATCACACAATCACAGTCACACAATCACAATCACACAATCACAATCACACAATCGCAATCACACAATCACAATCACACAATCACAATCACGATCACACAGTCACGATCACACAATCACAATCTCACAATCACGATCACACAATCACCATCACACAATCACCATCACACAATCACGATCACACAATCACGATCACACAATCACGATCACACAATCACTATCACACAATCACAATCACACAATCACAATCACACAATCACAATCACACAATCACAATCACACAGTCACAATCACACAATCAAGGTCACTCAATGACGATCACACCATCACCATCACACAATCACGACCACACAATCACGATCACACAATCACAAACACACAGTCGCGATCACTCGATCACGATCACACAATCACGATCACACAGTCACGATCACACAATCACAACCACACAATCACGATCACACAATCACGATCACACAATCACGATCACACAATCACGATCACACAATCACGATCACACAATCACGATCACACAATCACGATCACACAATCACGATCACACAATCACGATCACACAATCACGATCACACAATCACGATCACACAATCACAATCACACAATCACAATCACACAATCACAATCACACAATCACAATCACACAATCACAATCACACAATCACAATCACAAAATCACAATCACACAATCACAATCACACAATCACAATCACACAATCACAATCACACAATCACAATCACACAATCACAATCACACAATCACAATCACACAATCACAATCACACAATCACAATCACACAATCACAATCACACAATCACAATCACACAATCACACAATCACAATCACACAATCACAATCACACAATCACAATCACACAATCACAATCACACAATCACAATCACACAATCACAATCACACAATCACAATCACACAATCACAATCACACAATCACAATCACACAATCACGATCACACAATCACGATCACACAATCACGATCACACAATCACGATCACACAATCACGATCACACAATCACGATCACACAATCACGATCACACAATCACGATCACACAATCACGATCACACAATCACGATCACACAATCACGATCACACAATCACGATCACACAATCACGATCACACAATCACGATCACACAATCACGATCACACAATCACGATCACACAATCACGATCACACAATCACGATCACACAATCACAATCACACAATCACAATCACACAATCACAATCACACAATCACAATCACACAATCACAATCACACAATCACAATCACACAATCACAATCACACAATCACAATCACACAATCACAATCACACAATCACAATCACACAATCACAATCACACAATCACAATCACACAATCACAATCACACAATCACAATCACACAATCACAATCACACAATCACAATCACACAATCACAATCACACAATCACAATCACACAATCACAATCACACAATCACAATCACACAATCACAATCACACAATCACAATCACGATCTCGATCACACAATCACAATCACACAATCACAATCCCACAATCACAATCACACAATCACAGTCACACAATAACAATCACACAATCACAATCACACAATCACAATCACACAATCACAGTCACACAATCACAGTCACACAATCACAATCACACAATCACAATTACACAAACACGATCACACAATCACGATCACACAATCACTATCACACAATCACACCATCACACAGTCACAATCCCACAATCACGATCACACAATCACGATCGCACTGTCACGATCACACGATCACGATCACACAATCACGATCACACAATCACAAACACACAGTCGCGATCACACGATCACGATCACACAATCACGATCACACAGTCACGATCATACAATCACAATCACACAATCACGATCACACAATCACATTAACACAACCACGATCACACAATCACGATCACACAATCACAATCACACAATCACGATCACACAATCACGATCACACAATCACGATCACACAATCACGTCCACACAATCACAAACACACAGTCGCGATCACTCGATCACGATCACACAATCACGATCACACAATCACGATCACTCAATCACAATCACACAATCACAAACACACAGTCGCGATCACACGATCACGATCACACGATCACGATCACACAATCACAATCACACAATCGTTATCACACAATCACGATCACACAATCACAATCACACAATCACAATCACACAATCAAGGTCACACAATGACGATCACACAATCACCATCACACAATCACGATCACACAATCACGTTCACACAATCACGATCACTCAATCACAATCACAATCACACAATCACAAACACACAGTCGCGATCACACGATCACGATCACACGATCACGATCACACGATCACGATCACACGATCACGATCACACAATCACAATCACACAATCAACGCCACACAATGACGATCACACAATCACCATCACACAATCTCGACCACACAATCACGATCACACAATCACGATCACACAATCACGTTCACACAATCACAAACACACAGTCCCGATCACTCGATCACGATCACACAATCACGATCACACAATCACGATCACACAATCACGATCACACAGTCACGATCACACAATCACAATCACACAATCACAATCACAATCACAATCACACAATCACACAATCACAATCCCACAATCACAATCACACAATCACAGTCACACAATCACAATCACACAATCACACAGTCACAATCCCACAATCACGATCACACAATCACGATCGCACAGTCACGATCACACGATCACGATCACACAATCACAATCACACAATCACAATCACACAATCACAATCACACAATCACAATCACACAATCACGATCACACAGTCACCATCACACCATCACCATCACACAATCAGGACCACACAATCACGATCACACAATCACAAACACACAGTCGCGATCACTCGATCACGATCACACAATCACGATCACACTGTCACTATCACACAATCACAATCACACAATCACAATATCACAATCGCAATCACACAATCACCATCACACAATCACGATCACACAATCACGATCAAACAATCACGATCACACAATCACAATCACGCAATCACAATCACACAATCGCAATCACACAATCACAATCATACAATCACAATCTCACAATCACAATCACACAATCACAATCACACAATCACAATCACACAATCACAATCACACAATCACAATCCTACAATCACAATCCCACAATCACAATCACACAACCACAATCGCACAATCACGCAGTCACAATCCCACAATCACGATCACACAATCACGATCACACAATCACAA
The DNA here is from genome assembly GCF_050947335.1 of Megachile rotundata. Lineage (NCBI taxonomy): Eukaryota > Metazoa > Arthropoda > Insecta > Hymenoptera > Megachilidae > Megachile > Megachile rotundata. The sequence continues at coordinate 4,652,532 of NC_134993.1, forward strand.
TCACACAATCACAATCACACAATCACACTGTCACAATCCCACAATCACGATCACACAATCACGATCACACAGTCACGATCACACGATCACGATCACACAAAAACAATGACACAATCACAATCACACAATCACGAGCACACAATCACGATCACACAATCACCATCACACAATCACGATCACACAATCACGATCACACAATCACGATCACACTATTACGATCACACAATCACAGTCACACAATCGCAATCACACAATCACAATCACAATCACGATCACACAGTCACGATCACACAATCAGAGTCACACAACCACAATCACACAACCACAATCACACAATCACACAGTCACAATCCCACAATCACGATCACACAATCACGACCACACAGTCACGATCACACAATCACAATCACACAATCACAATCACACAATCACAATAACACAATCAGACAATCACACAGTCACACAATCACGATCACACAATCACGATCACACAATCACGATCACACAATCACGATCACACAGTCGCGATCACACAATCACGATGACATAATCACGATCACACAATCACAATCACACAATCACAATCACACAATCAAAATCACACAATCACAATCACACAATCAAGGCCACACAATGACGATCACACAATCACCATCACACAATCACGATCACACAATCACAATCACACAATCACGATCACACAATCACGATCACTCAATCACAATCACACAATCACAAACACACAGTCGCGATCACACGATCACGATCACACGATCACCATCACACGATCACGATCAGACAATCACAATCACACAATCAACGCCACACAATGACGATCACACAATCACCATCACACAATCTCGACCACACAATCACGATCACACAATCACGATCACACAATCACGTTCACACAATCAACGCCACACAATGACGATCACACAATCACCATCACACAATCTCGACCACACAATTACGATCACACAATCACGATCACACAATCACGATCACACAGTCGCGATCACACAATTACGATGACACAATCACGATCACACAATCACAATCACACAATCACAATCACACAATCAAAATCACACAATCACAATCACACAATCAAGGTCACACAATGACGATCACACAATCACCATCACACAATCACGATCACACAATCACAATCACACAATCACGATCACACAATCACGATCACTCAATCACAATCACACAATCACAAACACACAGTCGCGATCACACGATCACGATCACACGATCACGATCACACGATCACGATCAGACAATCACAATCACACAATCAACGCCACACAATGACGATCACACAATCACCATCACACAATCTCGACCACACAATCACGATCACACAATCACGATCACACAATCACGTTCACACAATCAACGCCACACAATGACGATCACACAATCACCATCACACAATCTCGACCACACAATCACGATCACACAATCACGATCACACAATCACGTTCACACAATCACAAACACCATGTCCCGATCACTCGATCACGATCACACAATCACGATCACACAATCACGATCACACAATCACAATCACACAATCACAATCACACAGTCAAAATCACACAATCACAATCACACAATCAAGGTCACACAATGACGATCACACAATCACCATCACACAATCACGGTCACACAATCACGATCACACAATCACGATCACTCAATCACAATCACAATCACACAATCACAAACACACAGTCGCGATCACACGATCACGATCACACGATCACGATCACACGATCACGATCACACGATCACGATCACACGATCACGATCACACAATCACAATCACACAATCGTTATCACACAATCACGATCGCACAATCACAATCACACAATCACAATCACACAATCAAGGTCACACAATGACGATCACACAATCACCATCACACAATCACGATCACACAATCACGTTCACACAATCACGATCACTCAATCACAATCACAATCACACAATCACAAACACACAGTCGCGATCACACGATCACGATCACACGATCACGATCACACGATCACGATCACACGATCACGATCACACAATCACAATCACACAATCAACGCCACACAATGACGATCACACAATCACCATCACACAATCTCGACCACACAATCACGATCACACAATCACGATCACACAATCACGTTCACACAATCACAAACACACAGTCCCGATCACTCGATCACGATCACACAATCACGATCACACAATCACGATCACACAATCACGATCACACAGTCACGATCACACAATCACAATCACACAATCACAATCACAATCACAATCACACAATCACACAATCACAATCCCACAATCACAATCACACAATCACAGTCACACAATCACAATCACACAATCACACAGTCACAATCCCACAATCACGATCACACAATCACGATCGCACAGTCACGATCACACGATCACGATCACACAATCACAATCACACAATCACAATCACACAATCACAATCACACAATCACAATCACACAATCACGATCACACAGTCACCATCACACCATCACCATCACACAATCAGGACCACACAATCACGATCACACAATCACAAACACACAGTCGCGATCACTCGATCACGATCACACAATCACGATCACACTGTCACTATCACACAATCACAATCACACAATCACAATATCACAATCGCAATCACACAATCACCATCACACAATCACGATCACACAATCACGATCAAACAATCACGATCACACAATCACAATCACGCAATCACAATCACACAATCGCAATCACACAATCACAATCATACAATCACAATCTCACAATCACAATCACACAATCACAATCACACAATCACAATCACACAATCACAATCACACAATCACAATCCTACAATCACAATCCCACAATCACAATCACACAACCACAATCGCACAATCACGCAGTCACAATCCCACAATCACGATCACACAATCACGATCACACAATCACAATCACACAATCACAATCACACAATCACACTGTCACAATCCCACAATCACGATCACACAATCACGATCACACAGTCACGATCACACGATCACGATCACACAAAAACAATGACACAATCACAATCACACAATCACGAGCACACAATCACGATCACACAATCACCATCACACAATCACGATCACACAATCACGATCACACAATCACGATCACACTATTACGATCACACAATCACAGTCACACAATCGCAATCACACAATCACAATCACAATCACGATCACACAGTCACGATCACACAATCAGAGTCACACAACCACAATCACACAACCACAATCACACAATCACACAGTCACAATCCCACAATCACGATCACACAATCACGACCACACAGTCACGATCACACAATCACAATCACACAATCACAATCACACAATCACAATAACACAATCAGACAATCACACAGTCACACAATCACGATCACACAATCACGATCACACAATCACGATCACACAATCACGATCACACAGTCGCGATCACACAATCACGATGACATAATCACGATCACACAATCACAATCACACAATCACAATCACACAATCAAAATCACACAATCACAATCACACAATCAAGGCCACACAATGACGATCACACAATCACCATCACACAATCACGATCACACAATCACAATCACACAATCACGATCACACAATCACGATCACTCAATCACAATCACACAATCACAAACACACAGTCGCGATCACACGATCACGATCACACGATCACCATCACACGATCACGATCAGACAATCACAATCACACAATCAACGCCACACAATGACGATCACACAATCACCATCACACAATCTCGACCACACAATCACGATCACACAATCACGATCACACAATCACGTTCACACAATCAACGCCACACAATGACGATCACACAATCACCATCACACAATCTCGACCACACAATTACGATCACACAATCACGATCACACAATCACGATCACACAGTCGCGATCACACAATTACGATGACACAATCACGATCACACAATCACAATCACACAATCACAATCACACAATCAAAATCACACAATCACAATCACACAATCAAGGTCACACAATGACGATCACACAATCACCATCACACAATCACGATCACACAATCACAATCACACAATCACGATCACACAATCACGATCACTCAATCACAATCACACAATCACAAACACACAGTCGCGATCACACGATCACGATCACACGATCACGATCACACGATCACGATCAGACAATCACAATCACACAATCAACGCCACACAATGACGATCACACAATCACCATCACACAATCTCGACCACACAATCACGATCACACAATCACGATCACACAATCACGTTCACACAATCAACGCCACACAATGACGATCACACAATCACCATCACACAATCTCGACCACACAATCACGATCACACAATCACGATCACACAATCACGTTCACACAATCACAAACACCATGTCCCGATCACTCGATCACGATCACACAATCACGATCACACAATCACGATCACACAATCACAATCACACAATCACAATCACACAGTCAAAATCACACAATCACAATCACACAATCAAGGTCACACAATGACGATCACACAATCACCATCACACAATCACGGTCACACAATCACGATCACACAATCACGATCACTCAATCACAATCACAATCACACAATCACAAACACACAGTCGCGATCACACGATCACGATCACACGATCACGATCACACGATCACGATCACACGATCACGATCACACGATCACGATCACACAATCACAATCACACAATCGTTATCACACAATCACGATCACACAATCACAATCACACAATCACAATCACACAATCAAGGTCACACAATGACGATCACACAATCACCATCACACAATCACGATCACACAATCACGTTCACACAATCACGATCACTCAATCACAATCACAATCACACAATCACAAACACACAGTCGCGATCACACGATCACGATCACACGATCACGATCACACGATCACGATCACACGATCACGATCACACAATCACAATCACACAATCAACGCCACACAATGACGATCACACAATCACCATCACACAATCTCGACCACACAATCACGATCACACAATCACGATCACACAATCACGTTCACACAATCACAAACACACAGTCCCGATCACTCGATCACGATCACACAATCACGATCACACAATCACGATCACACAATCACGATCACACAGTCACGATCACACAATCACAATCACACAATCACAATCACAATCACAATCACACAATCACACAATCACAATCCCACAATCACAATCACACAATCACAGTCACACAATCACAATCACACAATCACACAGTCACAATCCCACAATCACGATCACACAATCACGATCGCACAGTCACGATCACACGATCACGATCACACAATCACAATCACACAATCACAATCACACAATCACAATCACACAATCACGATCACACAGTCACCATCACACCATCACCATCACACAATCAGGACCACACAATCACGATCACACAATCACAATCCTACAATCACAATCCCACAATCACAATCACACAACCACAATCGCACAATCACGCAGTCACAATCCCACAATCACGATCACACAATCACGATCACACAATCACAATCACACAACCACAATCGCACAATCACGCAGTCACAATCCCACAATCACGATCACACAATCACGATCACACAATCACAATCACACAATCACAATCACACAATCACACTGTCACAATCCCACAATCACGATCACACAATCACGATCACACAGTCACGATCACACGATCACGATCACACAAAAACAATGACACAATCACAATCACACAATCACGAGCACACAATCACGATCACACAATCACCATCACACAATCACGATCACACAATCACGATCACACAATCACGATCACACTATTACGATCACACAATCACAGTCACACAATCGCAATCACACAATCACAATCACAATCACGATCACACAGTCACGATCACACAATCAGAGTCACACAACCACAATCACACAACCACAATCACACAATCACACAGTCACAATCCCACAATCACGATCACACAATCACGACCACACAGTCACGATCACACAATCACAATCACACAATCACAATCACACAATCACAATAACACAATCAGACAATCACACAGTCACACAATCACGATCACACAATCACGATCACACAATCACGATCACACAATCACGATCACACAGTCGCGATCACACAATCACGATGACATAATCACGATCACACAATCACAATCACACAATCACAATCACACAATCAAAATCACACAATCACAATCACACAATCAAGGCCACACAATGACGATCACACAATCACCATCACACAATCACGATCACACAATCACAATCACACAATCACGATCACACAATCACGATCACTCAATCACAATCACACAATCACAAACACACAGTCGCGATCACACGATCACGATCACACGATCACCATCACACGATCACGATCAGACAATCACAATCACACAATCAACGCCACACAATGACGATCACACAATCACCATCACACAATCTCGACCACACAATCACGATCACACAATCACGATCACACAATCACGTTCACACAATCAACGCCACACAATGACGATCACACAATCACCATCACACAATCTCGACCACACAATTACGATCACACAATCACGATCACACAATCACGATCACACAATCACGATCACACAGTCGCGATCACACAATCACGATGACACAATCACGATCACACAATCACAATCACACAATCACAATCACACAATCAAAATCACACAATCACAATCACACAATCAAGGTCACACAATGACGATCACACAATCACCATCACACAATCACGATCACACAATCACAATCACACAATCACGATCACACAATCACGATCACTCAATCACAATCACACAATCACAAACACACAGTCGCGATCACACGATCACGATCACACGATCACGATCACACGATCACGATCAGACAATCACAATCACACAATCAACGCCACACAATGACGATCACACAATCACCATCACACAATCTCGACCACACAATCACGATCACACAATCACGATCACACAATCACGTTCACACAATCAACGCCACACAATGACGATCACACAATCACCATCACACAATCTCGACCACACAATCACGATCACACAATCACGATCACACAATCACGTTCACACAATCACAAACACCATGTCCCGATCACTCGATCACGATCACACAATCACGATCACACAATCACGATCACACAATCACAATCACACAATCACAATCACACAGTCAAAATCACACAATCACAATCACACAATCAAGGTCACACAATGACGATCACACAATCACCATCACACAATCACGGTCACACAATCACGATCACACAATCACGATCACTCAATCACAATCACAATCACACAATCACAAACACACAGTCGCGATCACACGATCACGATCACACGATCACGATCACACGATCACGATCACACGATCACGATCACACAATCACAATCACACAATCAAGGCCACACAATGACGATCACACAATCACCATCACACAATCTCGACCACACAATCACGATCACACAATCACGATCACACAATCACGTTCACACAATAACAAACACACAGTCGCGATCACTCGATCACGATCACACAATCACGATCACACAGTCACGATCACACAATCACAATCACACAATCACGATCACACAATCACGATCACATAACCACGATCACACAATCACGATCACACAATCACCATCACACAATCACGATCACACAATCACGATCACACAATCACGATCACACAATCACCATCACACAATCACAATCACACAATCAAGGTCACAGAATGACGATCACACAATCACCATCACACAATCACGACCACACAATCACGATCACACAATCACGCTCACACAATCACGATCACACAATCACGTTCACACAATCACAAACACACAGTCGCGATCACACGATCACGATCACACAATCACGATCACACAGTCACGATCACACAATCACAATCACACAATCACGATCACTCAATCACCATCACACAATCACGATCACACAATCACGATCACACAATCACGATCACACTATCACGATCACACAATCACAGTCACACAATCACAATCACACAATCACAATCACAATCACGATCACACAGTCACGATCACACAATCACGATCACACGATCACGATCACACAATCACAATCACACAATCGTTATCACACAATCACGATCACACAATCACCATCACACAATCAAGGCCACACAATGACGATCACACAATCACCATCACACAATCACGATCACACAATCACGATCACACAATCACGATCACACAATCACGATCACACAATCACGATCACACAATCACGATCACACAATCACGATCACACAATCACGATCACACAATCACGATCACACAATCACGATCACACAATCACGATCACACAATCACGATCACACAATCACGATCACACAATCACGATCACACAATCACGGTCACACAATCACGGTCACACAATCACGGTCACACAATCACGGTCACACAATCACGATCACACAATCACGATCACACAATCACGATCACACAATCACGATCACACAATCACGATCACACAATCACGATCACACAATCACGATCACACAATCACGATCACACAATCACGATCACACAATCACGATCACACAATCACAATCACACAATCACAATCACACAATCACAATCACACAATCACAATCACACAATCACAATCACACAATCACAATCACACAATCACAATCACACAATCACAATCACACAATCACAATCACACAATCACAATCACACAATCACAATCACACAATCACAATCACACAATCACAATCACACAATCACAATCACACAATCACAATCACACAATCACAATCACACAATCACAATCACACAATCACAATCACACAATCACAATCACACAATCACAATCACACAATCACAATCACACAATCACAATCACACAATCACAATCACACAATCACAATCACACAATCACAATCACACAATCACAATCACACAATCACAATCACACAATCACAATCACACAATCACAATCACACAATCACAATCACACAATCACAATCACACAATCACAATCACACAATCACAATCACACAATCACAATCACACAATCACAATCACACAATCACACAATCACAATCACACAATCACAATCACACAATCACAATCACACAATCACAATCACACAATCACAATCACACAATCACAATCACACAATCACAATCACACGATCACCATCACACGATCACGATCAGACAATCACAATCACACAATCAACGCCACACAATGACGATCACACAATCACCATCACACAATCTCGACCACACAATCACGATCACACAATCACGATCACACAATCACGTTCACACAATCAACGCCACACAATGACGATCACACAATCACCATCACACAATCTCGACCACACAATTACGATCACACAATCACGATCACACAATCACGATCACACAGTCGCGATCACACAATTACGATGACACAATCACGATCACACAATCACAATCACACAATCACAATCACACAATCAAAATCACACAATCACAATCACACAATCAAGGTCACACAATGACGATCACACAATCACCATCACACAATCACGATCACACAATCACAATCACACAATCACGATCACACAATCACGATCACTCAATCACAATCACACAATCACAAACACACAGTCGCGATCACACGATCACGATCACACGATCACGATCACACGATCACGATCAGACAATCACAATCACACAATCAACGCCACACAATGACGATCACACAATCACCATCACACAATCTCGACCACACAATCACGATCACACAATCACGATCACACAATCACGTTCACACAATCAACGCCACACAATGACGATCACACAATCACCATCACACAATCTCGACCACACAATCACGATCACACAATCACGATCACACAATCACGTTCACACAATCACAAACACCATGTCCCGATCACTCGATCACGATCACACAATCACGATCACACAATCACGATCACACAATCACAATCACACAATCACAATCACACAGTCAAAATCACACAATCACAATCACACAATCAAGGTCACACAATGACGATCACACAATCACCATCACACAATCACGGTCACACAATCACGATCACACAATCACGATCACTCAATCACAATCACAATCACACAATCACAAACACACAGTCGCGATCACACGATCACGATCACACGATCACGATCACACGATCACGATCACACGATCACGATCACACGATCACGATCACACAATCACAATCACACAATCGTTATCACACAATCACGATCACACAATCACAATCACACAATCACAATCACACAATCAAGGTCACACAATGACGATCACACAATCACCATCACACAATCACGATCACACAATCACGTTCACACAATCACGATCACTCAATCACAATCACAATCACACAATCACAAACACACAGTCGCGATCACACGATCACGATCACACGATCACGATCACACGATCACGATCACACGATCACGATCACACAATCACAATCACACAATCAACGCCACACAATGACGATCACACAATCACCATCACACAATCTCGACCACACAATCACGATCACACAATCACGATCACACAATCACGTTCACACAATCACAAACACACAGTCCCGATCACTCGATCACGATCACACAATCACGATCACACAATCACGATCACACAATCACGATCACACAGTCACGATCACACAATCACAATCACACAATCACAATCACAATCACAATCACACAATCACACAATCACAATCCCACAATCACAATCACACAATCACAGTCACACAATCACAATCACACAATCACACAGTCACAATCCCACAATCACGATCACACAATCACGATCGCACAGTCACGATCACACGATCACGATCACACAATCACAATCACACAATCACAATCACACAATCACAATCACACAATCACGATCACACAGTCACCATCACACCATCACCATCACACAATCAGGACCACACAATCACGATCACACAATCACAATCCTACAATCACAATCCCACAATCACAATCACACAACCACAATCGCACAATCACGCAGTCACAATCCCACAATCACGATCACACAATCACGATCACACAATCACAATCACACAACCACAATCGCACAATCACGCAGTCACAATCCCACAATCACGATCACACAATCACGATCACACAATCACAATCACACAATCACAATCACACAATCACACTGTCACAATCCCACAATCACGATCACACAATCACGATCACACAGTCACGATCACACGATCACGATCACACAAAAACAATGACACAATCACAATCACACAATCACGAGCACACAATCACGATCACACAATCACCATCACACAATCACGATCACACAATCACGATCACACAATCACGATCACACTATTACGATCACACAATCACAGTCACACAATCGCAATCACACAATCACAATCACAATCACGATCACACAGTCACGATCACACAATCAGAGTCACACAACCACAATCACACAACCACAATCACACAATCACACAGTCACAATCCCACAATCACGATCACACAATCACGACCACACAGTCACGATCACACAATCACAATCACACAATCACAATCACACAATCACAATAACACAATCAGACAATCACACAGTCACACAATCACGATCACACAATCACGATCACACAATCACGATCACACAATCACGATCACACAGTCGCGATCACACAATCACGATGACATAATCACGATCACACAATCACAATCACACAATCACAATCACACAATCAAAATCACACAATCACAATCACACAATCAAGGCCACACAATGACGATCACACAATCACCATCACACAATCACGATCACACAATCACAATCACACAATCACGATCACACAATCACGATCACTCAATCACAATCACACAATCACAAACACACAGTCGCGATCACACGATCACGATCACACGATCACCATCACACGATCACGATCAGACAATCACAATCACACAATCAACGCCACACAATGACGATCACACAATCACCATCACACAATCTCGACCACACAATCACGATCACACAATCACGATCACACAATCACGTTCACACAATCAACGCCACACAATGACGATCACACAATCACCATCACACAATCTCGACCACACAATTACGATCACACAATCACGATCACACAATCACGATCACACAATCACGATCACACAGTCGCGATCACACAATCACGATGACACAATCACGATCACACAATCACAATCACACAATCACAATCACACAATCAAAATCACACAATCACAATCACACAATCAAGGTCACACAATGACGATCACACAATCACCATCACACAATCACGATCACACAATCACAATCACACAATCACGATCACACAATCACGATCACTCAATCACAATCACACAATCACAAACACACAGTCGCGATCACACGATCACGATCACACGATCACGATCACACGATCACGATCAGACAATCACAATCACACAATCAACGCCACACAATGACGATCACACAATCACCATCACACAATCTCGACCACACAATCACGATCACACAATCACGATCACACAATCACGTTCACACAATCAACGCCACACAATGACGATCACACAATCACCATCACACAATCTCGACCACACAATCACGATCACACAATCACGATCACACAATCACGTTCACACAATCACAAACACCATGTCCCGATCACTCGATCACGATCACACAATCACGATCACACAATCACGATCACACAATCACAATCACACAATCACAATCACACAGTCAAAATCACACAATCACAATCACACAATCAAGGTCACACAATGACGATCACACAATCACCATCACACAATCACGGTCACACAATCACGATCACACAATCACGATCACTCAATCACAATCACAATCACACAATCACAAACACACAGTCGCGATCACACGATCACGATCACACGATCACGATCACACGATCACGATCACACGATCACGATCACACAATCACAATCACACAATCAAGGCCACACAATGACGATCACACAATCACCATCACACAATCTCGACCACACAATCACGATCACACAATCACGATCACACAATCACGTTCACACAATAACAAACACACAGTCGCGATCACTCGATCACGATCACACAATCACGATCACACAGTCACGATCACACAATCACAATCACACAATCACGATCACACAATCACGATCACATAACCACGATCACACAATCACGATCACACAATCACCATCACACAATCACGATCACACAATCACGATCACACAATCACGATCACACAATCACCATCACACAATCACAATCACACAATCAAGGTCACAGAATGACGATCACACAATCACCATCACACAATCACGACCACACAATCACGATCACACAATCACGCTCACACAATCACGATCACACAATCACGTTCACACAATCACAAACACACAGTCGCGATCACACGATCACGATCACACAATCACGATCACACAGTCACGATCACACAATCACAATCACACAATCACGATCACTCAATCACCATCACACAATCACGATCACACAATCACGATCACACAATCACGATCACACTATCACGATCACACAATCACAGTCACACAATCACAATCACACAATCACAATCACAATCACGATCACACAGTCACGATCACACAATCACGATCACACGATCACGATCACACAATCACAATCACACAATCGTTATCACACAATCACGATCACACAATCACCATCACACAATCAAGGCCACACAATGACGATCACACAATCACCATCACACAATCACGATCACACAATCACGATCACACAATCACGATCACACAATCACGATCACACAATCACGATCACACAATCACGATCACACAATCACGATCACACAATCACGATCACACAATCACGATCACACAATCACGATCACACAATCACGATCACACAATCACGATCACACAATCACGATCACACAATCACGGTCACACAATCACGGTCACACAATCACGGTCACACAATCACGGTCACACAATCACGATCACACAATCACGATCACACAATCACGATCACACAATCACGATCACACAATCACGATCACACAATCACGATCACACAATCACGATCACACAATCACGATCACACAATCACGATCACACAATCACGATCACACAATCACAATCACACAATCACAATCACACAATCACAATCACACAATCACAATCACACAATCACAATCACACAATCACAATCACACAATCACAATCACACAATCACAATCACACAATCACAATCACACAATCACAATCACACAATCACAATCACACAATCACAATCACACAATCACAATCACACAATCACAATCACACAATCACAATCACACAATCACAATCACACAATCACAATCACACAATCACAATCACACAATCACAATCACACAATCACAATCACACAATCACAATCACACAATCACAATCACACAATCACAATCACACAATCACAATCACACAATCACAATCACACAATCACAATCACACAATCACAATCACACAATCACAATCACACAATCACAATCACACAATCACAATCACACAATCACAATCACACAATCACAATCACACAATCACAATCACACAATCACAATCACACAATCACAATCACACAATCACAATCACACAATCACACAATCACAATCACACAATCACAATCACACAATCACAATCACACAATCACAATCACACAATCACAATCACACAATCACAATCACACAATCACAATCACACAATCACAATCACACAATCACAATCACACAATCACAATCACACAATCACAATCACACAATCACAATCACACAATCACAATCACACAATCACAATCACACAATCACAATCACACAATCACAATCACACAATCACAATCACACAATCACAATCACACAATCACAATCACACAATCACAATCACACAATCACAATCACACAATCACAATCACACAATCACAATCACACAATCACAATCACACAATCACAATCACACAATCACAATCACACAATCACAATCACACAATCACAATCACACAATCACAATCACACAATCACAATCACACAATCACAATCACACAATCACAATCACACAATCACAATCACACAATCACAATCACACAATCACAATCACACAATCACAATCACACAATCACAATCACACAATCACAATCACACAATCACAATCACACAATCACAATCACACAATCACAATCACACAATCACAATCACACAATCACAATCACACAATCACAATCACACAATCACAATCACACAATCACAATCACACAATCACAATCACACAATCACAATCACACAATCACAATCACACAATCACAATCACACAATCACAATCACACAATCACAATCACACAATCACAATCACACAATCACAATCACACAATCACCATCACGATCTCGATCACACAAACACGATCACACAATCACGATCACACAATCACTATCACACAATCACACAATCACACAGTCACAATCCCACAATCACGATCACACAATCACGATCGCACTGTCACGATCACACGATCACGATCACACAATCACGATCACACAATCACAAACACACAGTCGCGATCACACGATCACGATCACACAATCACGATCACACAGTCACGATCATACAATCACAATCACACAATCAAAATCACACAATCACAATCACACGATCAAGGTCACACAATGACGATCACACAATCACCATCACACAATCTCGACCACACAATCACGATCACACAATCACGATCACACAATCACGTCCACACAATCACAAACACACAGTCACGATCACACAATCACGATCACTCAATCACAATCACACAATCACGATCACACAATCACAATCACACAATCACGATCACACAATCACGATCACACAATCACCATCACACAATCACGATCACACAATCACAATCACACAATCACGATCACACAATCACGATCACACAATCACCGTCACACAATCACGATCACACAATCACAATCACACAATCACGATCACACAATCACGATCACTCAATCACAATCACACAATCACAAACACACAGTCGCGATCGCACGATCACGATCACACGATCACGATCACACGATCACGATCACACGATCACGATCACACGATCACGATCACACGATCACGATCACACGATCACGATCAGACAATCACAATCACACAATCAACGCCACACAATGACGATCACACAATCACCATCACACAATCTCGACCACACAATCACGATCATACAATCACGATCACACAATCACGTTCACACAATCAACGCCACACAATGACGATCACACAATCACCATCACACAATCTCGACCACACAATCACGATCACACAATCACGATCACACAATCACGTTCACACAATAACAAACACACAGTCGCGATCACTCGATCACGATCACACAATCACGATCACACAGTCACGATCACACAATCACAATCACACAATCACGATCACACAATCACGATCACATAACCACCATCACACAATCACGATCACACAATCACCATCACACAATCACGATCACACAATCACGATCACACAATCACCATCACACAATCACAATCACACAATCAAGGTCACAGAATGACGATCACACAATCACCATCACACAATCACGGCCACACAATCACGATCACACAATCACGCTCACACAATCACGATCACACAATCACGTTCACACAATCACAAACACACAGTCGCGATCACACGATCACGATCACACAATCACGATCACACGATCACGATCACACGATCACGATCACACGATCACGATCACACGATCACGATCACACGATCACGATCACACGATCACGATCACACGATCACGATCACACGATCACACGATCACGATCACACGATCACGATCACACGATCACGATCAAACGATCACGATCACACGATCACGATCACACGATCACGATCACACGATCACGATCACACGATCACGATCACACGATCACGATCACACGATCACGATCACACGATCACGATCACACGATCACGATCACACGATCACGATCACACGATCACGATCACACGATCACGATCACACGATCACGATCACACGATCACGATCACACGATCACGATCACACGATCACGATCACACGATCACGATCCCACGATCACGATCCCACGATCACGATCACACGATCACGATCACACGATCACGATCACACGATCACGATCACACGATCACGATCACACGATCACGATCACACGATCACGATCACACGATCACGATCACACGATCACGATCACACAATCACGATCACACAATCACGATCACACAATCACTATCACACAATCACAATCACAAAATCACAATCACAAAATCACAATCACACAATCACAATCACACAATCACAATCACACAATCACAATCACACAATCACAATCACACAATCGCAATCACACAATCACAATCACACAATCAATTTCACACAATGACGATCACACAATCACCATCACACAATCACGGTCACACAATCACGATCACACAATCACGATCACTCAATCACAATCACAATCACACAATCACAAACACACAGTCGCGATCACACGATCACGATCACACGATCACGATCACACGATCACGATCACACAATCACAATCACACAATCAAGGCCACACAATGACGATCACACAATCACCATCACACAATCTCGACCACACAATCACGATCACACAATCACGATCACACAATCACGATCACACAATCACGATCACACAATCACGATCACACAATCACGATCACACAATCACGATCACACAATCACGATCACACAATCACGATCACACAATCACGATCACACAATCACGATCACACAATCACGATCACACAATCACGATCACACAATCACGATCACACAATCACGATCACACAATCACGATCACACAATCACGATCACACAATCACGATCACACAATCACGATCACACAATCACGATCACACAATCACGATCACACAATCACAATCACACAATCACAATCACACAATCACAATCACACAATCACAATTACACAAACACGATCACACAATCACGATCACACAATCACTATCACACAATCACACAATCACACAGTCACAATCCCACAATCACGATCACACAATCACGATCGCACTGTCACGATCACACGATCACGATCACACAATCACGATCACACAATCACGATCACACAATCACAAACACACAGTCGCGATCACACGATCACGATCACACAATCACGATCACACAGTCACGATCATACAATCACAATCACACAATCACGATCACACAATCACATTAACACAATCACGATCACACAATCACGATCACACAATCACAATCACACAATCACGACCACACAATCACGATCACACAATCACGATCACACAATCACAATCACACAATCACAATCACACAATCAAAATCACACAATCACAATCACACAATCAAGGTCACACAATGACGATCACACAATCACCATCACACAATCTCGACCACACAATCACGATCACACAATCACGATCACACAATCACGTCCACACAATCACAAACACACAGTCGCGATCACTCGATCACGATCACACAATCACGACCACACAATCACGATCACTCAATCACAATCACACAATCACAAACACACAGTCGCGATCACACGATCACGATCACACGATCACGATCACACAATCACAATCACACAATCGTTATCACACAATCACGATCACACAATCACAATCACACAATCACAATCACACAATCAAGGTCACACAATGACGATCACACAATCACCATCACACAATCACGATCACACAATCACGATCACACAATCACGTTCACACAATTACAAACACACAGTCGCGATCACTCGATCACGATCAGACAATCACGATCACACAGTCACTATCACACAATCACAATCACACAATCACATTATCACAATCGCAATCACACAATCACAATAACACAATCAGACAATCACACAATCACACAATCACACAATCACGATCACACAATCATGATCACACAATCACGATCACACAATCACGATCACACAATCACGATCACACAATCATGATCACACAATCACCATCACACAATCACAATCACACAATCACAATCACACAATCAAGGTCACACAATGACGATCACACAATCACCATCACACAATCACGATCACACAATCACGATCACACAATCACGATCACACAATCACGATCACACAATCACAAACACACAGTCGCGATCACACGATCACGATCACACAACCACGATCACACAATCACAGTCACACAATCACAATCACACAATCACAATCACACAATCACAATCACAATCACGATCACACAGTCACGATCACACCATCACGATCACACGATCACCATCACACAATCACGATCACACAATCACACTCACACAATCACGATCACACAATCACGATCACACAACCACGATCACACAAAGACGATCACACGATCACAATCACACAATCACAAACACACAGTCGCGATCACACGATCACGATCACACGATCACGATCACACGATCGCGATCACACGATCACGATCACACGATCACGATCACACAATCACAATCACACAATCAAGGTCACACAATGACGATCACACCATCACCATCACACAATCACGACCACACAATCACGATCACACAATCACGATCACACAATCACAATCACACAATCACAATCACACAGTCACAATCACACAATCACAATCATACAATCACAGTCACACAATCACAATCACACAATCACAATCACAATCACGATCACACTGTCACGATCACACGATCACGATCACACGATCACGATCACACAATCACTATCACACAATCACGATCACACAATCACGATCACACGATCACGATCACACAATCACAATCACACAATCGTTATCACACAATCACGATCACACAATCACCATCCCACAATCACCATCACACAATCACCATCACACAATCACGATCACACAATCACGATCACACAATCACAATCACACAATCACAATCACACAGTCACAATCACACAATCACAATCATACAATCACAGTCACACAATCACAATCACACAATCACAATCACAATCACGATCACACTGTCACGATCACACGATCACGATCACACGATCACGATCACACAATCACTATCACACAATCACGATCACACAATCACGATCACACAATCACGATCACACAATCACGATCACACAATCACGATCACACAATCACGATCACACAATCACGATCACACAATCGCTATCACACAATCACGATCACACAATCACGATCACACAATCACGATCACAATATCACGATCACACAATCGCTATCACACAATCACGATCACACAATCACGATCACACAATCACGATCACAATATCACGATCACACAATCGCTATCACACAATCACGATCACACAATCACGATCACACAATCACGATCACAATATCACAATCACACAGTCACACAATCACGATCACAATCACAATCACAATCACAATCACAATCACAATCACAATCACAATCACAATCACAATCACAATCACAATCACAATCACAATCACAATCACAATCACAATCACAATCACAATCACAATAACAATCACAATCACAATCACAATCACAATCACAATCACAATCACAATCACAATCACAATCACAATCACAATCACAATCACAATCACAATCACAATCACAATCACAATCACAATCACAATCACAATCGCAATCACAATCGCCATCACAATCGCAATCACAATCACAATCACAATCACAATCACACAATCACAATCACACAATCACAATCACACAATCACAATCACACAATCACAATCACACAATCACAATCACACAATCACAATCACACAATCACAATCACACAATCACAATCACACAATCACAATCACACAATCACAATCACACAATCACAATCACACAATCACAATCACACAATCACAATCACACAATCACAATCACGATCTCGATCACACAAACACGATCACACAATCACGATCACACAATCACTATCACACAATCACACAATCACACAGTCACAATCCCACAATCACGATCACACAATCACGATCGCACTGTCACGATCACACGATCACGATCACACAATCACGATCACACAATCACAAACACACAGTCGCGATCACACGATCACGATCACACAATCACGATCACACAGTCACGATCATACAATCACAATCACACAATCAAAATCACACAATCACAATCACACGATCAAGGTCACACAATGACGATCACACAATCACCATCACACAATCTCGACCACACAATCACGATCACACAATCACGATCACACAATCACGTCCACACAATCACAAACACACAGTCGCGATCACTCGATCACGATCACACAATCACGATCACACAATCACGATCACTCAATCACAATCACACAATCACGATCACACAATCACAATCACACAATCACGATCACACAATCACGATCACACAATCACCATCACACAATCACGATCACACAATCACAATCACACAATCACGATCACACAATCACGATCACACAATCACCGTCACACAATCACGATCACACAATCACAATCACACAATCACGATCACACAATCACGATCACTCAATCACAATCACACAATCACAAACACACAGTCGCGATCGCACGATCACGATCACACGATCACGATCACACGATCACGATCACACGATCACGATCACACGATCACGATCACACGATCACGATCACACGATCACGATCAGACAATCACAATCACACAATCAACGCCACACAATGACGATCACACAATCACCATCACACAATCTCGACCACACAATCACGATCATACAATCACGATCACACAATCACGTTCACACAATCAACGCCACACAATGACGATCACACAATCACCATCACACAATCTCGACCACACAATCACGATCACACAATCACGATCACACAATCACGTTCACACAATAACAAACACACAGTCGCGATCACTCGATCACGATCACACAATCACGATCACACAGTCACGATCACACAATCACAATCACACAATCACGATCACACAATCACGATCACATAACCACCATCACACAATCACGATCACACAATCACCATCACACAATCACGATCACACAATCACGATCACACAATCACCATCACACAATCACAATCACACAATCAAGGTCACAGAATGACGATCACACAATCACCATCACACAATCACGGCCACACAATCACGATCACACAATCACGCTCACACAATCACGATCACACAATCACGTTCACACAATCACAAACACACAGTCGCGATCACACGATCACGATCACACAATCACGATCACACGATCACGATCACACGATCACGATCACACGATCACGATCACACGATCACGATCACACGATCACGATCACACGATCACGATCACACGATCACGATCACACGATCACGATCACACGATCACGATCACACGATCACGATCACACGATCACGATCACACGATCACGATCACACGATCACGATCACACGATCACGATCACACGATCACGATCACACGATCACGATCACACGATCACGATCACACGATCACGATCACACGATCACGATCACACGATCACGATCACACGATCACGATCACACGATCACGATCACACGATCACGATCACACGATCACGATCACACGATCACGATCACACGATCACGATCACACGATCACGATCACACGATCACGATCCCACGATCACGATCACACGATCACGATCACACGATCACGATCACACGATCACGATCACACGATCACGATCACACGATCACGATCACACGATCACGATCACACAATCACGATCACACAATCACGATCACACAATCACTATCACACAATCACAATCACAAAATCACAATCACAAAATCACAATCACACAATCACAATCACACAATCACAATCACACAATCACAATCACACAATCACAATCACACAATCACAATCACACAATCACAATCACACAATCAATTTCACACAATGACGATCACACAATCACCATCACACAATCACGGTCACACAATCACGATCACACAATCACGATCACTCAATCACAATCACAATCACACAATCACAAACACACAGTCGCGATCACACGATCACGATCACACGATCACGATCACACGATCACGATCACACAATCACAATCACACAATCAAGGCCACACAATGACGATCACACAATCACCATCACACAATTTCGACCACACAATCACGATCACACAATCACGATCACACAATCACGATCACACAATCACGATCACACAATCACGATCACACAATCACGATCACACAATCACGATCACACAATCACGATCACACAATCACGATCACACAATCACGATCACACAATCACGATCACACAATCACGATCACACAATCACGATCACACAATCACGATCACACAATCACGATCACACAATCACAATCACACAATCACAATCACACAATCACAATCACACAATCACAATTACACAAACACGATCACACAATCACGATCACACAATCACTATCACACAATCACACAATCACACAGTCACAATCCCACAATCACGATCACACAATCACGATCGCACTGTCACGATCACACGATCACGATCACACAATCACGATCACACAATCACGATCACACAATCACAAACACACAGTCGCGATCACACGATCACGATCACACAATCACGATCACACAGTCACGATCATACAATCACAATCACACAATCACGATCACACAATCACATTAACACAATCACGATCACACAATCACGATCACACAATCACAATCACACAATCACGACCACACAATCACGATCACACAATCACGATCACACAATCACAATCACACAATCACAATCACACAATCAAAATCACACAATCACAATCACACAATCAAGGTCACACAATGACGATCACACAATCACCATCACACAATCTCGACCACACAATCACGATCACACAATCACGATCACACAATCACGTCCACACAATCACAAACACACAGTCGCGATCACTCGATCACGATCACACAATCACGACCACACAATCACGATCACTCAATCACAATCACACAATCACAAACACACAGTCGCGATCACACGATCACGATCACACGATCACGATCACACAATCACAATCACACAATCGTTATCACACAATCACGATCACACAATCACAATCACACAATCACAATCACACAATCAAGGTCACACAATGACGATCACACAATCACCATCACACAATCACGATCACACAATCACGATCACACAATCACGTTCACACAATTACAAACACACAGTCGCGATCACTCGATCACGATCAGACAATCACGATCACACAGTCACTATCACACAATCACAATCACACAATCACATTATCACAATCGCAATCACACAATCACAATAACACAATCAGACAATCACACAATCACACAATCACACAATCACGATCACACAATCATGATCACACAATCACGATCACACAATCACGATCACACAATCACGATCACACAATCATGATCACACAATCACCATCACACAATCACAATCACACAATCACAATCACACAATCAAGGTCACACAATGACGATCACACAATCACCATCACACAATCACGATCACACAATCACGATCACACAATCACGATCACACAATCACG
Source organism: Megachile rotundata (assembly GCF_050947335.1). NCBI lineage: Eukaryota > Metazoa > Arthropoda > Insecta > Hymenoptera > Megachilidae > Megachile > Megachile rotundata. The sequence continues at coordinate 4,677,561 of NC_134993.1, forward strand.
ATCACACAATCACAAACACACAGTCGCGATCACACGATCACGATCACACAACCACGATCACACAATCACAGTCACACAATCACAATCACACAATCACAATCACACAATCACAATCACAATCACGATCACACAGTCACGATCACACCATCACGATCACACGATCACCATCACACAATCACGATCACACAATCACACTCACACAATCACGATCACACAATCACGATCACACAATCACGATCACACAAAGACGATCACACGATCACAATCACACAATCACAAACACACAGTCGCGATCACACGATCACGATCACACGATCACGATCACACGATCGCGATCACACGATCACGATCACACGATCACGATCACACAATCACAATCACACAATCAAGGTCACACAATGACGATCACACCATCACCATCACACAATCACGACCACACAATCACGATCACACAATCACGATCACACAATCACAATCACACAATCACAATCACACAGTCACAATCACACAATCACAATCATACAATCACAGTCACACAATCACAATCACACAATCACAATCACAATCACGATCACACTGTCACGATCACACGATCACGATCACACGATCACGATCACACAATCACTATCACACAATCACGATCACACAATCACGATCACACGATCACGATCACACAATCACAATCACACAATCGTTATCACACAATCACGATCACACAATCACCATCCCACAATCACCATCACACAATCACCATCACACAATCACGATCACACAATCACGATCACACAATCACAATCACACAATCACAATCACACAGTCACAATCACACAATCACAATCATACAATCACAGTCACACAATCACAATCACACAATCACAATCACAATCACGATCACACTGTCACGATCACACGATCACGATCACACGATCACGATCACACAATCACTATCACACAATCACGATCACACAATCACGATCACACAATCACGATCACACAATCACGATCACACAATCACGATCACACAATCACGATCACACAATCGCTATCACACAATCACGATCACACAATCACGATCACACAATCACGATCACAATATCACGATCACACAATCGCTATCACACAATCACGATCACACAATCACGATCACACAATCACGATCACAATATCACGATCACACAATCGCTATCACACAATCACGATCACACAATCACGATCACACAATCACGATCACAATATCACAATCACACAGTCACACAATCACGATCACAATCACAATCACAATCACAATCACAATCACAATCACAATCACAATCACAATCACAATCACAATCACAATCACAATCACAATCACAATCACAATCACAATCACAATCACAATCACAATCACAATCACAATAACAATCACAATCACAATCACAATCACAATCACAATCACAATCACAATCACAATCACAATCACAATCACAATCACAATCACAATCACAATCACAATCACAATCACAATCACAATCACAATCACAATCGCAATCACAATCGCCATCACAATCGCAATCACAATCACAATCACAATCACAATCACACAATCACAATCACACAATCAAAATCACACAATCACAATCACACAATCAAGGTCACACAATGACGATCACACAATCACCATCACACAATCTCGACCACACAATCACGATCACACAATCACGATCACACAATCACGTCCACACAATCACAAACACACAGTCGCGATCACTCGATCACGATCACACAATCACGATCACACAATCACGATCACTCAATCACAATCACACAATCACAAACACACAGTCGCGATCACACGATCACGATCACACGATCACGATCACACAATAACAATCACACAATCACAATCACACAATCACAATCACACAATCACAATCACACAATCACAATCACACAATCACAATCACACAATCACACAATCACAATCACACAATCACAATCACACAATCGCAATCACACAACCACAATCACACAATCACAATCACACAATCACAATCACACAATCACAATCACACAATCACAATCACACAATCACAATCACACAATCACAATCACACAATCACAATCACACAATCACAATCACACAATCACAATCACACAATTACAATCACACAATCACAATCACACAATCACAATCACACAATCACAATCACACAATCACAATCACATAATCACGATCACACAAACACGATAACACAGTCACGATCACGCAATCACAATGACACAATCACAATGACACAATCACAATCACGCAATCACAATAACACAATCACGATCACACAATCACAATAACACAATCACACAAACACGATAACACAGTCACGATCACGCAATCACAATCACACAATCACAATCACACTGTCACAATCCCACAATCACAATCACACAATCACAGTCACACAATCACGATCACACAATCACAATCACACAGTCACACAATCACAATCACAATCACAATCACAATCACAATAACAATCACAATCACAATCACAATCACAATCACAATCACAATCACAATCACAATCACAATCACAATCACAATCACAATCACAATCACAATCACAATCACAATCACAATCACTATCACAATCACAATCACAATCACAATCACAATCACAATCACAATCGCAATCACAATCACAATCACAATCACAATCACACAATCACAATCACACAATCACAGTCACACAATCACAATCACACAATCATAATCACACAATCACAATCACACAATCACAATCACACAATCACAATCACACAATCACAATCACACAATCACAATCACACAATCACAATCACGATCACACAGTCACGATCACACAATCACAATCTCACAATCACGATCACACAATCACCATCACACAATGACCATCACACAATCACGATCACACAATCACGATCACACTATCACGATCGTACAATCACGATCACACAATCACGATCACACAATCACGATCACACAATCACTATCACACAATCACAATCACACAATCACAATCACACAATCACAATCACACAATCACAATCACACAATCACAATCACACAGTCACACAATCACAATCACAATCAGACAATCACAAACACACAATCACGATCACACAATCACGATCACACAATCACAATCACACAATCACAATCACACAATCACAATCACACAATCACAGTCACACAATCACAGTCACACAATCACAATCACACAATCACAATTACACAAACACGATCACACAATCACGATCACACAATCACGATCACACAATCACACAATCACACAATCACACAATCACAATCACACAATCACACAGTCACAATCCCACAATCACGATCACACAATCACGATCACACAGTCACGATCGCACAATCACGATCACACAATCACAGTCACACAATCACAATCACACAGTCACAATCACAATCACGATCACACAAACACGATCACACAATCACTATCACACAATCACTATCACACAATCACGGTCACACAATTACGATCACACAATCACAATCACGCAGTCACACTATCACAATCACAATCACAATCACAATCACAATCACAATCACAATCACAATCACAATCACAATCACAATCACAATCACACAATCACACAATCACAATCCCACAATCACAATCACACAATCACAATCACACAATCAAAATCACACAATCACAATCACACAATCAAGGTCACACAATGACGATCACACAATCACCATCACACAATCACGATCACACAATCACGATCACACAATCACGATCACACAATCACGATCACACAGTCACTATCACACAATCACAATCACACAATCACAATCACACAATCAAGGTCACACAATGACGATCACACAATCACCATCACACAATCTCGACCACACAATCACGATCACACAATCACGATCACACAATCACGTCCACACAATCACAAACACACAGTCGCGATCACTCGATCACGATCACACAATCACGATCACACAATCACGATCACTCAATCACAATCACACAATCACAAACACACAGTCGCGATCACACGATCACGATCACACGATCACGATCACACAATCACAATCACACAATCGTTATCACACAATCACGATCACACAATCACAATCACACAATCACAATCACACAATCAAGGTCACACAATGACGATCACACAATCACCATCACACAATCACGATCACACAATCACGTTCACACAATCACAAACACACAGTCGCGATCACTCGATCACGATCACACAATCACGATCACACAGTCACTATCACACAATCACAATCACACAATCACATTATCACAATCGCAATCACACAATCACAATAACACAATCAGACAATCACACAATCACACAATCACACAATCACGATCACACAATCATGATCACACAATCACGATCACACAATCACGATCACACAATCACGATCACACAATCATGATCACACAATCACCATCACACAATCACAATCACACAATCGTTATCACACAATCAAGGTCACACAATGACGATCACACAATCACCATCACACAATCACGATCACACAATCACGATCACACAATCACGATCACACAATCACAAACACACAGTCGCGATCACACGATCACGATCACACAACCACGATCACACAGTCACGATCACACAATCACAATCACACAATCACGATCACACAATCACCATCACACAATCACGATCACACAATCACGATCACACAATCACGATCACACAACCACGATCACACAATCACAGTCACACAATCACAATCACACAATCACAATCACACAATCACAATCACAATCACGATCACACAGTCACGATCACACCATCACGATCACACGATCACCATCACACAATCACGATCACACAATCACAATCACACAATCACGATCACACAATCACGATCACACAATCACGATCACACAAACAGGATCACACGATCACAATCACACAATCACAAACACACAGTCGCGATCACACGATCACGATCACACGATCACGATCACACGATCGCGATCACACGATCACGATCACACGATCACGATGACACAATCACAATCACACAATCAAGGTCACACAATGACGATCACACCATCACCATCACACAATCACGACCACACAATCACGATCACACAATCACGATCACACAATCACGTTCACACAATCACAAACACACAGTCGCGATCACTCGATCACGATCACACAATCACGATCACACAGTCACGATCACACAATCACAATCACACAATCACGATCACACAATCACCATCACACAATCACGATCACACAATCACGATCACACAATCACGATCACACAATCACGATCACACAATCACAGTCACACAATCACAATCACACAATCACAGCCACAATCACGATCACACTGTCACGATCACACCATCACGATCACACGATCACGATCACACAATCACAATCACACAATCGTTATCACACAATCACGATCACACAATCACCATCCCACAATCACCATCACACAATCACCATCACACAATCACGATCACACAATCACGATCACACAATCACAATCACACAATCACAATCACACAGTCACAATCACACAATCACAATCATACAATCACAGTCACACAATCACAATCACACAATCACAATCACAATCACGATCACACTGTCACGATCACACGATCACGATCACACGATCACGATCACACAATCACTATCACACAATCACGATCACACAATCACGATCACACAATCACGATCACACAATCACGATCACACAATCACGATCACACAATCACGATCACACAATCACGATCACACAATCGCTATCACACAATCACGATCACACAATCACGATCACAATATCACAATCACACAGTCACACAATCACAATCACCATCACAATCACAATCACAATCACAAACACAATCACAATCACAATCACAATCACAATCACAATAACAATCACAATCACAATCACAATCACAATCACAATCACAATCACAATCACAATCACAATCACAATCACAATCACAATCACAATCACAATCACAATCACAATCACAATCACAATCACAATCACAATCACAATCACAATCGCAATCACAATCGCAATCACAATCACAATCACAATCACAATCACACAATCACAATCACACAATCACAGTCACACAATCACAATCACACAATCACAATCACACAATCACAATCACACAATCACAATAACACAATCACAATCACACAATCACAATCACACAATCACAATCACGATCACACAGTCACGATCACACAATCACAATCTCACAATCACGATCACACAATCACCATCACACAATGACCATCACACAATCACGATCACACAATCACGATCACACTATCACGATCACACAATCACGATCACACAATCACGATCACACAATCACGATCACACAATCACGATCACACAATCACTATCACACAATCACAATCACACAATCACAATCACACAGTCACACAATCACAATCACAATCAGACAATCACAAACACACAATCACGATCACACAATCACGATCACACAGTCACTATCACACAATCACAATCACACAATCACATTATCACAATCGCAATCACACAATCACAATAACACAATCAGACAATCACACAATCACACAATCACACAATCACGATCACACAATCATGATCACACAATCACGATCACACAATCACGATCACACAATCACGATCACACAATCACGATCACACAATCATGATCACACAATCACCATCACACAATCACAATCACACAATCACAATCACACTATCAAGGTCACACAATGACGATCACACAATCACAATCACACAATCACGATCACACAATCACGATCACACAATCACGATCACACAAACACGATCACACGATCACGATCACACAATCACAAACACACAGTCGCGATCACACGATCACGATCACACGATCGCGATCACACGATCACGATCACACGATCACGATCACACAATCACAATCACACAATCAAGGTCACACAATGACGATCACACCATCACCATCACACAATCACGACCACACAATCACGATCACACAATCACGATCACACAATCACGTTCACACAATCACAAACACACAGTCGCGATCACTCGATCACGATCACACAATCACGATCACACAGTCACGATCACACAATCACAATCACACAATCACGATGACACAATCACCATCACACAGTCACGATCACACCATCACGATCACACGATCACGATCACACAATCACAATCACACAATCGTTATCACACAATCACGATCACACAATCACCATCCCACAATCACCATCACACAATCACCATCACACAATCACGATCACACAATCACGATCACACAATCACAATCACACAACCACAATCACACAGTCACAATCACACAATCACAATCATACAATCACAGTCACACAATCACAATCACACAATCACAATCACAATCACGATCACACTGTCACGATCACACGATCACGATCACACGATCACGATCACACAATCACGATCACAAAATCACGATCACACAATCACGATCACACAATCACGATCACACAATCACGATCACACAATCACGATCACACAATCACGATCACACAATCACGATCACACAATCACGATCACACAATCGCTATCACACAATCACGATCACACAATCACGATCACACAATCACGATCACAATATCACAATCACACAGTCACACAATCACAATCACCATCACAATCACAATCACAATCACAAACACAATCACAATCACAATCACAATCACAATCACAATCACAATCACAATAACAATCACAATCACAATCACAATCACAATCACAATCACAATCACAATCACAATCACAATCACAATCACAATCACAATCACAATCACAATCACAGTCACAATCACAATCACAATCGCAATCACAATCACAATCACAATCACAATCACACAATCACAATCACACAATCACAGTTACACAATCACAATCACACAATCACAATCACACAATCACAATCACACAATCACAATCACACAATCACAATCACACAATCACAATCACACAATCACAATCACGATCACACAGTCACGATCACACAATCACAATCTCACAATCACGATCACACAATCACCATCACACAATGACCATCACACGATCACGATCACACGATCGCGATCACACGATCACGATCACACGATCACGATCACACAATCACGATCACACAATCAAGGTCACACAATGACGATCACACCATCACCATCACACAATCACGACCACACAATCACGATCACACAATCACGATCACACAATCACGTTCACACAATCACAAACACACAGTCGCGATCACTCGATCACGATCACACAATCACGATCACACAGTCACGATCACACAATCACAATCACACAATCACGATCACACAATCACCATCACACAATCACGATCACACAATCACGATCACACAATCACGATCACACAATCACGATCACACAATCACAGTCACACAATCACAATCACACAATCACAGCCACAATCACGATCACACAGTCACGATCACACCATCACGATCACACGATCACGATCACACAATCACAATCACACAATCGTTATCACACAATCACGATCACACAATCACCATCCCACAATCACCATCACACAATCACCATCACACAATCACGATCACACAATCACGATCACACAATCACAATCACACAACCACAATCACACAGTCACAATCACACAATCACAATCATACAATCACAGTCACACAATCACAATCACAATCACGATCACACTGTCACGATCACACGATCACGATCACACGATCACGATCACACAATCACTATCACACATTCACGATCACAAAATCACGATCACACAATCACGATCACACAATCACGATCACACAATCACGATCACACAATCACGATCACACAATCACGATCACACAATCACGATCACACAATCACGATCACACAATCGCTATCACACAATCACGATCACACAATCACGATCACACAATCACGATCACAATATCACAATCACACAGTCACACAATCACAATCACCATCACAATCACAATCACAATCACAAACACAATCACAATCACAATCACAATCACAATCACAATCACAATCACAATAACAATCACAATCACAATCACAATCACAATCACAATCACAATCACAATCACAATCACAATCACAATCACAATCACAATCACAATCACAATCACAATCACAATCACAATCGCAATCACAATCACAATCACAATCACAATCACACAATCACAATCACACAATCACAGTCACACAATCACAATCACACAATCACAATCACACAATCACAATCACACAATCACAATCACACAATCACAATCACACAATCACAATCACACAATCACAATCACGATCACACAGTCACGATCACACAATCACAATCTCACAATCACGATCACACAATCACCATCACACAATGACCATCACACAATCACGATCACACAATCACGATCACACTATCACGATCACACAATCACGATCACACAATCACGATCACACAATCACGATCACACAATCACGAACACACAATCACTATCACACAATCACAATCACACAATCACAATCACACAATCACAATCACACAGTCACACAATCACAATCACAATCAGACAATCACAAACACACAATCACGATCACACAATCACGATCACACAATCACAATCACAATCACAATCACAATAACAATCACAATCACAATCACAATCACAATCACAATCACAATCACAATCACAATCACAATCACAATCACAATCACAATCACAATCACAATCACAATCACAATCACAATCACAATCACAATCACAATCACAATCACAATCACAATCACAATCACAATCACAATCACAATCACAATCACAATCACAATCACAATCACAATCACAATCACAATCACAATCACAATCACAATCACAATCGCAATCACAATCACAATCACAATCACAATCACACAATCACAATCACACAATCACAGTCACACAATCACAATCACACAATCACAATCACACAATCGCAATCACACAATCACAATCGCACAATCACAATCACACAATCACAATCACACAATCAAAATCACACAATCACAATCACACAATCAAGGTCACACAATGACGATCACACAATCACCATCACACAATCTCGACCACACAATCACGATCACAAAATCACGATCACACAATCACGTCCACACAATCACAAACACACAGTCGCGAGCACTCGATCACGATCACACAATCACGATCACACAATCACGATCACTCAATCACAAACACACAGTCGCGATCACTCGATCACGATCACACAATCACGATCACACAATCACGATCACTCAATCACAATCACACAATCACAAACACACAGTCGCGATCGCACGATCACGATCACACGATCACGATCGCACAATCACAATCACACAATCGTTATCACACAATCACGATCACACAATCAAGGTCACACAATGACGATCACACAATCACCATCACACAATCACGATCACACAATCACGTTCACACAATCACAAACACACAGTCGCGATCACTCGATCACGATCACACAATCACGATCACACAGTCACTATCACACAATCACAATCACACAATCACAATCACACAATCAAGGTCACACAATGACGATCACACAATCACCATCACACAATCTCGACCACACAATCACGATCACAAAATCACGATCACACAATCACGTCCACACAATCACAAACACACAGTCGCCATCACTCGATCACGATCACACAATCACGATCACACAATCACGATCACTCAATCACAATCACACAATCACAAACACACAGTCGCGATCACACGATCACGATCACACGATCACGATCACACAATCACAATCACACAATCGTTATCACACAATCACGATCACACGATCACGATCACACAATCACTATCACACAATCACGATCACACAATCACGATCACACAATCACGATCACACAATCACGATCACACAATCACGATCACACAATCACGATCACACAATCGCTATCACACAATCACGATCACAATATCACAATCACACAGTCACACAATCACAATCACCATCACAATCACAATCACAAACACAATCACAATCACAATCACAATCACAATCACAATCACAATAACAATCACAATCACAATCACAATCACAATCACAATCACAATCACAATCACAATCACAATCACAATCACAATCACAATCACAATCACAATCACAATCACAATCACAATCACAATCGCAATCACAATCACAATCACAATCACAATCACACAATCACAATCACACAATCACAGTCACACAATCACAATCACACAATCACAATCACACAATCACAATCACGCAATCACAATCACACAATCACAATCACACAATCACAATCACACAATCACAATCACACAATCACAATCACACAATCACAATCACGATCACACAGTCACGATCACACAATCACAATCTCACAATCACGATCACACAATCACCATCACACAATGACCATCACACAATCACGATCACACAATCACGATCACACTATCACGATCACACAATCACGATCACACAAACAGGATCACACGATCACAATCACACAATCACAAACACACAGTCGCGATCACACGATCACGATCACACGATCGCGATCACACGATCACGATCACACGATCACGATCACACAATCACAATCACACAATCAAGGTCACACAATGACGATCACACCATCACCATCACACAATCACGACCACACAATCACGATCACACAATCACGATCACACAATCACGTTCACACAATCACAAACACACAGTCGCGATCACTCGATCACGATCACACAATCACGATCACACAGTCACGATCACACAATAACAATCACACAATCACGATCACACAATCACCATCACACAATCACGATCACACAATCACGATCACACAATCACGATCACACAATCACGATCACACAATCACAGTCACACAATCACAATCACACAATCACAGCCACAATCACGATCACACAGTCACGATCACACCATCACGATCACACGATCACGATCACACAATCACAATCACACAATCGTTATCACACAATCACGATCACACAATCACCATCCCACAATCACCATCACACAATCACCATCACACAATCACGATCACACAATCACGATCACACAATCACAATCACACAATCACAATCACACAGTCACAATCACACAATCACAATCATACAATCACAGTCACACAATCACAATCACACAATCACAATCACAATCACGATCACACTGTCACGATCACACGATCACGATCACACGATCACGATCACACAATCACTATCACACAATCACGATCACACAATCACGATCACACAATCACGATCACACAATCACGATCACACAATCACGATCACACAATCACGATCACACAATCACGATCACACAATCACGATCACAATATCACAATCACACAGTCACACAATCACAATCACCATCACAATCACAATCACAAACACAATCACAATCACAATCACAATCACAATCACAATCACAATAACAATCACAATCACAATCACAATCACAATCACAATCACAATCACAATCACAATCACAATCACAATCACAATCACAATCACAATCACAATCACAATCACAATCACAATCACAATCACAATCACAATCACAATCACAATCGCAATCACAATCACAATCACAATCACAATCACACAATCACAATCACACAATCACAGTCACACAATCACAATCACACAATCACAATCACACAATCACAATCACACAATCACAATCACACAATCACAATCACACAATCACAATCACACAATCACAATCACACAATCACAATCACACAATCACAATCACGATCACACAGTCACGATCACACAATCACAATCTCACAATCACGATCACACAATCACCATCACACAATGACCATCACACAATCACGATCACACAATCACGATCACACTATCACGATCACACAATCACGATCACACAATCACGATCACACAAACACGATCACACAATCACGATCACACAATCACGATCACACAATCACAGTCACACAATCACAATCACACAATCACAGCCACAATCACGATCACACAGTCACGATCACACCATCACGATCACACGATCACGATCACACAATCACAATCACACAATCGTTATCACACAATCACGATCACACAATCACCATCCCACAATCACCGTCACACAATCACCATCACACAATCACGATCACACAATCACGATCACACAATCACAATCACACAATCACAATCACACAGTCACAATCACACAATCACAATCATACAATCACAGTCACACAATCACAATCACACAATCACAATCACAATCACGATCACACTGTCACGATCACACGATCACGATCACACGATCACGATCACACAATCACTATCACACAAACACGATCACACAATCACGATCACACAATCACGATCACACAATCACGATCACACAATCACGATCACACAATCACGATCACACAATCACGATCACACAATCGCTATCACACAATCACGATCACACAATCACGATCACACAATCACGATCACAATATCACAATCACACAGTCACACAATCACAATCACCATCACAATCACAATCACAATCACAAACACAATCACAATCACAATCACAATCACAATCACAATCACAATCACAATAACAATCACAATCACAATCACAATCACAATCACAATCACAATCACAATCACAATCACAATCACAATCACAATCACAATCACAATCACAATCGCAATCACAATCGCAATCACAATCACAATCACAATCACAATCACACAATCACAATCACACAATCACAGTCACACAATCACAATCACACAATCACAATCATACAATCACAATCACACAATCACAATCACACAATCACAATCACACAATCACAATCACACAATCACAATCACACAATCACAATCACACAATCACAATCACACAATCACAATCACGATCACACAGTCACGATCACACAATCACAATCTCACAATCACGATCACACAATCACCATCACACAATGACCATCACACAATCACGATCACACAATCACGATCACACTATCACGATCACACAATCACGATCACACAATCACGATCACACAATCACGATCACACAATCACGATCACACAATCACGATCACACAATCACTATCACACAATCACAATCACACAATCACAATCACACAATCACAATCACACAGTCACACAATCACAATCACAATCAGACAATCACAAACACACAATCACGATCACACAATCACGATCACACAATCACGATCACACAATCACGATCACACAATCACACAATCACAGTCACACAATCACAATCACACAATCACAATCACACAATCACAATCACAATCACGATCACACAGTCACGATCACACCATCACGATCACACGATCACCATCACACAATCACGATCACACAATCACAATCACACAATCACGATCACACAATCACGATCACACAATCACGATCACACAAACAGGATCACACGATCACAATCACACAATCACAAACACACAGTCGCGATCACACGATCACGATCACACGATCGCGATCACACGATCACGATCACACGATCACGATCACACAATCACAATCACACAATCAAGGTCACACAATGACGATCACACCATCACCATCACACAATCACGACCACACAATCACGATCACACAATCACGATCACACAATCACGTTCACACAATCACAAACACACAGTCGCGATCACTCGATCACGATCACACTATCACGATCACACAGTCACGATCACACAATCACAATCACACAATCACGATCACACAATCACCATCACACAATCACGATCACACAATCACGATCACACAATCACGATCACACAATCACGATCACACAATCACAGTCACACAATCACAATCACACAATCACAGCCACAATCACGATCACACAGTCACGATCACACCATCACGATCACACGATCACGATCACACAATCACAATCACACAATCGTTATCACACAATCACGATCACACAATCACCATCCCACAATCACCATCACACAATCACCATCACACAATCACGATCACACAATCACGATCACACAATCACAATCACACAATCACAATCACACAGTCACAATCACACAATCACAATCATACAATCACAGTCACACAATCACAATCACACAATCACAATCACAATCACGATCACACTGTCACGATCACACGATCACGATCACGCGATCACGATCACACAATCACTATCACACAATCACGATCACACAATCACGATCACACAATCACGATCACACAATCACGATCACACAATCACGATGACACAATCACGATCACACAATCACGATCACACAATCACGATCACACAATCGCTATCACACAATCACGATCACACAATCACGATCACACAATCACGATCACAATATCACAATCACACAGTCACACAATCACAATCACCATCACAATCACAATCACAATCACAATCACAAACACAATCACAATCACAATCACAATCACAATCACAATCACAATCACAATCACAATCACAATCACAATCACAATCGCAATCACAATCACAATCACAATCACAATCACACAATCACAATCACACAATCACAGTCACACAATCACAATCACACAATCACAATCACACAATCGCAATCACACAATCACAATCGCACAATCACAATCACACAATCACAATCACACAATCACAATCACACAATCAAAATCATACAATCACAATCACACAATCAAGGTCACACAATGACGATCACACAATCACCATCACACAATCTCGACCACACAATCACGATCACACAATCACGATCACACAATCACGTCCACACAATCACAAACACACAGTCGCGATCACTCGATCACGATCACACAATCACGATCACACAATCACGATCACTCAATCACAATCACACAATCACAAACACACAGTCGCGATCGCACGATCACGATCACACGATCACGATCGCACAATCACAATCACACAATCGTTATCACACAATCACGATCACACAATCACAATCACACAATCACAATCACACAATCAAGGTCACACAATGACGATCACACAATCACCATCACACAATCACGATCACACAATCACGTTCACACAATCACAAACACACAGTCGCGATCACTCGATCACGATCACACAATCACGATCACACAGTCACTATCACACAATCACAATCACACAATCACAATCACACAATCAAAGTCACACAATGACGATCACACAATCACCATCACACAATCTCGACCACACAATCACGATCACACAATCACGATCACACAATCACGTCCACACAATCACAAACACACAGTCGCGATCACTCGATCACGATCACACAATCACGATCACACAATCACGATCACTCAATCACAATCACACAATCACAAACACACAGACGCGATCACACGATCACGATCACACGATCACGATCACACAATCACAATCACACAATCGTTATCACACAACCACCATCACACAATCACAATCACACAATCACAATCACACAATCAAGGTCACACAATGACGATCACACAATCACCATCACACAATCACGATCACACAATCACGATCACACAATCACGATCACACAATCACAAACACACAGTCGCGATCACACGATCACGATCACACAACCACGATCACACAGTCACGATCACACAATCACAATCACACAATCACGATCACACAATCACCATCACACAATCACGATCACACAATCACGATCACACAATCATGATCACACAATCACGATCACGCAATCACGATCACACAATCACGATCACACAATCATGATCACACAACCACCATCACACAATCACAATCACACAATCACAATCACACAATCAAGGTCACACAAACACGATCACACGATCACAATCACACAATCACAAACACACAGTCGCGATCACACGATCACGATCACACGATCACGATCACACGATCGCGATCACACGATCACGATCACACGATCACGATCACACAATCACAATCACACAATCAAGGTCACACAATGACGATCACACCATCACCATCACACAATCACGACCACACAATCACGATCACACAATCACGATCACACAATCACGTTCACACAATCACAAACACACAGTCGCGATCACTCGATCACGATCACACAATCACGATCACACAGTCACGATCACACAATCACAATCACACAATCACGATCACACAATCACCATCACACAGTCACGATCACACAATCACGATCACACAATCACGATCACACAATCACGATCACACAATCACAGTCACACAATCACAATCACACAATCACAGCCACAATCACGATCACACAGTCACGATCACACAATCACAATCACACAATCGTTATCACACAATCACGATCACACAATCACCATCCCACAATCACCATCACACAATCACCATCACACAATCACGATCACACAATCACGATCACACAATCACAATCACACAATCACAATCACACAGTCACAATCACACAATCACAATCATACAATCACAGTCACACAATCACAATCACACAATCACAATCACAATCACGATCACACTGTCACGATCACACGATCACGATCACACGATCACGATCACACAATCCCTATCACACAAACACGATCACACAATCACGATCACACAATCACGATCACACAATCACGATCACACAATCACGATCACACAATCACGATCACACAATCACGATCACACAATCGCTATCACACAATCACGATCACACAATCACGATCACACAATCACGATCACAATATCACAATCACACAGTCACACAATCACAATCACCATCACAATCACAATCACAATCACAAACACAATCACAATCACAATCACAATCACAATCACAATCACAATCACAATAACAATCACAATCACAATCACAATCACAATCACAATCGCAATCACAATCACAATCACAATCACAAACACAATCACAATCACAATCACAATCACAATCACAATCACAATCGCAATCACAATCGCAATCACAATCGCAATCACAATCACAATCACAATCACAATCACAATCACACAATCACAATCACACAATCACAGTCACACAATCACAATCACACAATCACAATCACACAATCACAATCACACAATCACAATCACACAATCACAATCACACAATCACAATCACGATCACACAGTCACGATCACACAATCACAATCTCACAATCACGATCACACAATCACCATCACACAATGACCATCACACAATCACGATCACACAATCACGATCACACTATCACGATCACACAATCACGATCACACAATCACGATCACACAATCACGATCACACAATCACGATCACACAATCACTATCACACAATCACAATCACACAATCACAATCACACAATCACAATCACACAGTCACACAATCACAATCACAATCAGACAATCACAAACACACAATCACGATCACACAATCACGATCACACAATCACGATCACACAATCACGATCACACAATCACAAACACACAGTCGCGATCACACGATCACGATCACACAACCACGATCACACAGTCACGATCACACAATCACAATCACACAATCACGATCACACAATCACCATCACACAATCACGATCACACAATCACGATCACACAATCACGATCAGACAATCACAGTCACACAATCACAATCACACAATCACAGCCACAATCACGATCACACAGTCACGATCACACCATCACGATCACACGATCACGATCACACAATCACAATCACACAATCGTTATCACACAATCACGATCACACAATCACCATCCCACAATCACCGTCACGCAATCACCGTCACACAATCACGATCACACAATCACGATCACACAATCACAATCACACAATCACAATCACACAGTCACAATCACACAATCACAATCATACAATCACAGTCACACAATCACAATCACACAATCACAATCACAATCACGATCACACTGTCACGATCACACGATCACGATCACACGATCACGATCACACAATCACTATCACACAAACACGATCACACAATCACGATCACACAATCACGATCACACAATCACGATCACACAATCACGATCACACAATCACGATCACACAATCACGATCACACAATCGCTATCACACAATCACGATCACACAATCACGATCACACAATCACGATCACAATATCACAATCACACAGTCACACAATCACAATCACCATCACAATCACAATCACAATCACAAACACAATCACAATCACAATCACAATCACAATCACAATCACAATCACAATAACAATCACAATCACAATCACAATCACAATCACAATCACAATCACAATCACAATCACAATCACAATCACAATCACAATCACAATCACAATCGCAATCACAATCGCAATCACAATCACAATCACAATCACAATCACACAATCACAATCACACAATCACAGTTACACAATCACAATCACACAATCACAATCACACAATCACAATCACACAATCACAATCACACAATCACAATCACACAATCACAATCACACAATCACAATCACACAATCACAATCACACAATCACAATCACACAATCACAATCACACAATCACAATCACGATCACACAGTCACGATCACACAATCACAATCTCACAATCACGATCACACAATCACCATCACACAATGACCATCACACAATCACGATCACACAATCACGATCACACTATCACGATCACACAATCACGATCACACAATCACGATCACACAATCACGATCACACAATCACGATCACACAATCACTATCACACAATCACAATCACACAATCACAATCACACAATCACAATCACACAGTCACACAATCACAATCACAATCAGACAATCACAAACACACAATCACGATCACACAATCACGATCACACAATCACGATCACACAATCACGATCACACAATCACACAATCACAGTCACACAATCACAATCGCACAATCACAATCACACAATCACAATCACAATCACGATCACACAGTCACGATCACACCATCACGATCACACGATCACCATCACACAATCACGATCACACAATCACAATCACACAATCACGATCACACAATCACGATCACACAATCACGATCACACAATCACGATCACACAAACACGATCACACGATCACAATCACACAATCACAAACACACAGTCGCGATAACACGATCACGATCACACGATCACGATCACACGATCGCGATCACACGATCACGATCACACGATCACGATCACACAATCACAATCACACAATCAAGGTCACACAATGACGATCACACCATCACCATCACACAATCACGACCACACAATCACGATCACACAATCACGATCACACAATCACGTTCACACAATCACAAACACACAGTCGCGATCACTCGATCACGATCACACAATCACGATCACACAGTCACGATCACACAATCACAATCACACAATCACGATCACACAATCACCATCACACAATCACGATCACACAATCACGATCACACAATCACGATCACACAATCACGATCACACAATCACAGTCACACAATCACAATCACACAATCACAGCCACAATCACGATCACACAGTCACGATCACACCATCACGATCACACGATCACGATCACACAATCACAATCACACAATCGTTATCACACAATCACGATCACACAATCACCATCCCACAATCACCATCACACAATCACCATCACACAATCACGATCACACAATCACAATCACACAATCACAATCACACAGTCACAATCACACAATCACAATCATACAATCACAGTCACACAATCACAATCACAATCACGATCACACTGTCACGATCACACGATCACGATCACGCGATCACGATCACACAATCACTATCACACAATCACGATCACACAATCACGATCACACAATCACGATCACACAATCACGATGACACAATCACGATCACACAATCACGATCACACAATCACGATCACACAATCGCTATCACACAATCACGATCACACAATCACGATCACACAATCACGATCACAATATCACAATCACACAGTCACACAATCACAATCACCATCACAATCACAATCACAATCACAATCACAAACACAATCACAATCACAATCACAATCACAATCACAATCACAATCACAATCACAATCACAATCACAATCACAATCACAATCACAATCACAATCGCAATCACAATCACAATCACAATGACAATCACACAATGACAATCACACAATCACAGTCACACAATCACAATCACACAATCACAATCACACAATCGCAATCACACAATCACAATCGCACAATCACAATCACACAATCACAATCACACAATCAAAATCATACAATCACAATCACACAATCAAGGTCACACAATGACGATCACACAATCACCATCACACAATCTCGACCACACAATCACGATCACACAATCACGATCACACAATCACGTCCACACAATCGCAAACACACAGTCGCGATCACTCGATCACGATCACACAATCACGATCACACAATCACGATCACTCAATCACAATCACACAATCACAAACACACAGTCGCGATCGCACGATCACGATCACACGATCACGATCGCACAATCACAATCACACAATCGTTATCACACAATCACGATCACACAATCACAATCACACAATCACAATCACACAATCAAGGTCACACAATGACGATCACACAATCACCATCACGATCACACAATCACGTTCACACAATCACAAACACACAGTCGCGATCACTCGATCACGATCACACAATCACGATCACACAGTCACTATCACACAATCACAATCACACAATCACAATCACACAATCAAGGTCACACAATGACGATCACACAATCACCATCACACAATCTCGACCACACAATCACGATCACACAATCACGATCACACAATCACGTCCACACAATCACAAACACACAGTCGCGATCACTCGATCACGATCACACAATCACGATCACACAATCACGATCACTCAATCACAATCACACAATCACAAACACACAGACGCGATCACACGATCACGATCACACGATCACGATCACACAATCACAATCACACAATCGTTATCACACAATCACGATCACACAATCACAATCACACAATCACAATCACACAATCAAGGTCACACAATGACGATCACACAATCACCATCACACAATCACGATCACACAATCACGTTCACACAATCACAAACACACAGTCGCGATCACTCGATCACGATCACACAATCACGATCACACAGTCACTATCACACAATCACAATCACACAATCACATTATCACAATCGCAATCACACAATCACAATAACACAATCAGACAATCACACAATCACACAATCACACAATCACGATCACACAATCATGATCACACAATCACGATCACGCAATCACGATCACACAATCACGAACACACAATCATGATCACACAACCACCATCACACAATAACAATCACACAATCACAATCACACAATCAAGGTCACACAATGACGATCACACAATCACCATCACACAATCACGATCTCACAATCACGATCACACAATCACGATCACACAATCACGATCACACAATCACGATCACACAATCACAAACACACAGTCGCGATCACACGATCACGATCACACAACCACGATCACACAGTCACGATCACACAATCACGATCACACAATCGCGATCACACAATCATGATCACACAACCACCATCACACAATCACAATCACACAATCACAATCACACAATCAAGGTCACACAATGACGATCACACAATCACCATCACACAATCACGATCACACAATCACGATCACACAATCACGATCACACAATCACAAACACACAGTCGCGATCACACGATCACGATCACACAACCACGATCACACAGTCACGATCACACAATCACAATCACACAATCACGATCACACAATCACCATCACACAATCACGATCACACAATCACGATCACACAATCATGATCACACAATCACGATCACGCAATCACGATCACACAATCACGATCACACAATCATGATCACACAACCACCATCACACAATCACAATCACACAATCACAATCACACAATCAAGGTCACACAATGACGATCACACAATCACCATCACACAATCACGATCACACCATCACGATCACACGATCACCATCACACAATCACGATCACGCAATCACAATCACACAATCACAATCACACAATCACGATCACACAATCACGATCACACAAACACGATCACACGATCACAATCACACAATCACAAACACACAGTCGCGATCACACGATCACGATCACACGATCACGATCACACGATCGCGAACACACGATCACGATCACACGATCACGATCACACAATCACAATCACACAATCAAGGTCACACAATGACGATCACACCATCACCATCACACAATCACGACCACACAATCACGATCACACAATCACGATCACACAATCACGTTCACACAATCACAAGCACACAGTCGCGATCACTCGATCACGATCACACAATCACGATCACATAGTCACGATCACACAATCACAATCACACAATCACGATCACACAATCACCATCCCACAATCACCATCACACAATCACCATCACACAATCACGATCACACAATCACGATCACACAATCACAATCACACAATCACAATCACACAGTCACAATCACACAATCACAATCATACAATCACAGTCACACAATCACAATCACACAATCACAATCACAATCACGATCACACTGTCACGACAACACGATCACGATCACACGGTCACGATCACACAATCACTATCACACAAACACGATCACACAATCACGATCACACAATCACGATCACACAATCACGATCACACAATCACGATCACACAATCACAATCACACAATCACGATCACACAATCGCTATCACACAATCACGATCACACAATCACGATCACACAATCACGATCACAATATCACAATCACACAGTCACACAATCACAATCACCATCACAATCACAATCACAATCACAAACACAATCACAATCACAATCACAATCACAATCACAATCACAATCACAATAACAATCACAATCACAATCACAATCACAATCGCAATCACAATCACAATCACAATCACAATCACAATCACAATCACAATCACAATCACAATCACAATCACAATCACAATCACAATCACAATCACAATCACAATCGCAATCACAATCGCAATCACAATCACAATCACAATCACAATCACAATCACACAATCACAATCACACAATCACAGTCACACAATCACAATCACACAATCACAATCACACAATCACAATCACACAATCACAATCACACAATCACAATCACACAATCACAATCACACAATCACAATCACACAATCACAATCACACAATCACAATCACACAATCACAATCACGATCACACAGTCACGATCACACAATCACAATCTCACAATCACGATCACACAATCACCATCACACAATGACCATCACACAATCACGATCACACAATCACGATCACACTATCACGATCACACAATCACGATCACACAATCACGATCACACAATCACGATCACACAATCACGATCACACAATCACTATCACACAATCACAATCACACAATCACAATCACACAATCACAATCACACAATCACAATCACACAGTCACACAATCACAATCACAATCAGACAATCACAAACACACAATCACGATCACACAATCACGATCACACAATCACGATCACACAATCACGATCACACAATCACTATCACACAATCACAATCACACAATCACAATCACACAATCACAATCACACAATCACAATCACACAGTCACACAATCACAATCACAATCAGACAATCACAAACACACAATCACGATCACACAATCACGATCACACAATCACGATCACACAATCACTATCACACAATCACAATCACACAATCACAATCACACAATCACAATCACACAGTCACACAATCACAATCACAATCAGACAATCACAAACACACAATCACGATCACACAATCACGATCACACAATCACAATCACACAATCACAATCACACAATCACAATCACACAATCACAGTCACACAATCACAGTCACACAATCACAATCACACAATCACAATTACACAAACACGATCACACAATCACGATCACACAATCACGATCACACAATCACACAATCACACAATCACACAATCACAATCACAATCACACAATCACACAATCACACAGTCACAATCCCACAATCACGATCACACAATCACGATCACACAGTCACGATCGCACAATCACGATCACACAATCACAGTCACACAATCACAATCACACAGTCACAATCACAATCACGATCACACAAACACGATCACACAATCACGATCACACAATCTCGACCACACAATCACGATCACACAAACACGATCACACAATCACTATCACACAATCACTATCACACAATCACGGTCACACAATTACGATCACACAATCACAATCACGCAGTCACACTATCACAATCACAATCACAATCACAATCACAATCACAATCACAATCACAATCACAATCACAATCACAATCACAATCACAATCACACAATCACACAATCACAATCCCACAATCACAATCACACAATCACAGTCACACAATCACAATCACACAATCACACAATCACACAGTCACAATCCCACAATCACGATCACACAATCACGATCACACAATCACAGTCTCACAATCACAATCACACAATCACAGCCGCAATCACGATCACACAGTCACGATCACACCATCACGATCACACGATCACGATCACACAATCACAATCACACAATCGTTATCACACAATCACGATCACACAATCACCATCCCACAATCACCATCACACAATCACCATCACACAATCACGATCACACAATCACGATCACACAATCACAATCACACAATCACAATCACACAGTCACAATCACACAATCACAATCATACAATCACAGTCACACAATCACAATCACACAATCACAATCACAATCACGATCACACTGTCACGATCACACGATCACGATCACACGATCACGATCACACAATCACTATCACACAATCACGATCACACAATCACGATCACACAATCACGATCACACAATCACACAATCACACAATCACACAATCACAATCACACAATCACGCAGTCACAATCCCACAATCACGATCACACAATCACGATCGCACAGTCACGGTCACACGATCACGATCACACAATCACAATCACACAATCACAATCACACAATCACGATCACACAGTCACCATCACACAATCACCATCACACAATCACGATCACACAATCAAGGTCACACAATGACGATCACACAATCACCATCACACAATCACGATCACACAATCACAATCACACAATCACGATCACACAATCACAATCACACAATCAAGGTCACACAATGACGATCACACCATCACCATCACACAATCACGACCACACAATCACGATCACACAATTACAAACACACAGTCGCGATCACTCGATCACGATCACACAATCACGATCACACAGTCACGATCACACAATCACAATCACACAATCACAATATCACAATCGCAATCACACAATCACCATCACACAGTCACGATCACACAATCACCATCACACAATCACGATCACACAATCACGATCACACAATCACGATCACACTATCACGATCACACAATCACAGTCACACAATCACAATCACACAATCACAATCACACAATCACAATCACAATCACGATCACACAGTCACGATCACACAATCAGAGTCACACAATCACAATCACACAACCACAATCACACAATCACACAGTCACAATCCCACAATCACGATCACACAATCACGACCACACAGTCACGATCACTCAATCACACAGTCACAATCCCACAATCACGATCACACAATCACGACCACACAGTCACGATCACACAATCACAATCACACAATCACAATCACACAATCACAATCACACAATCACAATCACACAATCACAATAACACAATCAGACAATCACACAGTCACACAATCACGATCACACAATCACGATCACACAATCACGATCACACAATCACGATCACACAGTCGCGATCACACAATCACGATGACACAATCACGATCACACAATCACAATCACACAATCACAATCACACAATCAAAATCACACAATCACAATCACACAATCAAGGTCACACAATGACGATCACACAATCACGATCACACAATCACGATCACACAATCACAATCACACAATCACAATCACACAATCACAATCACACAATCACAATCACACAATCACAATCCCACAATCACAATCACACAATCACAGTCACACAATCACAATCACACAATCACAGTCACACAATCAAAATCACACAATCACAATCACACAATCAAGGTCACACAATGACGATCACACAATCACCATCACACAATCACGATCACACAATAACGATCACACAATCACAATCACACAATCACAATCACACAATCACAATCACACAATCACAATCACACAATCACAATCCCACAATCACAATCACACAATCACAGTCACACAATCACAATCACACAATCACAATCACACAATCACAATCACACAATCACAATCACACAATCACAATTACACAAACACGATCACACAATCACGATCACACAATCAGGATCACACAATCACGATCACACAATCACACAATAACACAATCACGCAGTCACAATCCCACAATCACGATCACACAATCACGATCACACAGTCACGATCACACAATCACGGTCACACAATCACAGTCACACAATCACAATCACACAGTCACAATCACAATCACAATCACAATCTCAATCACAATCACAATCACAATCACAATCACAATCACACAATCACACAATCACAATCCCACAATCACAATCACACAATCACAGTCACACAATCACACAATCACACAGTCACAATCCCACAATCACGATCACACAATCACGATCGAACAGTCACGATCACACGATCACGATCACACAATCACAATCACACAATCACAATCACACAATCACAATCACACAATCACGATCGCACAATCACGATCACACAATCACCATCACACAATCACCATCACACAATCACCATCACACAATCACGATCACACAATCACGATCACACAATCACGATCAGACTATCACGATCACACAATCACAGTCACACAATCACAATCACACAATCACAATCACAATCACGATCACACAGTCACGACCACACGATCACGATCACACGATCATGATCACACAATCACAATCACACAATCACGATCACACAATCACGATCACACAATCACGATCACACAATCACGATCACACAATCACGATCACACAACCACGATCCCACAATAGCTATCACACAATCGCTATCACACAATCACGATCACACAATCACGATCACACAATCACGATCACACAATCACGATCACACAATCACGATCACAATATCACAATCACACAGTCACACAATCACAATCACAATCACAATCACAATCACAATCACAATCACAATCACAATCACGATCACAGAATCACAATCACACAGTCACACAATCACAATCACAATCACAATCGCAATCACAATCACAATCACGATCACAGAATCACAATCACACAGTCACACAATCACAATCACAATCACAATCACAATCACAATCACAATCACAATCACAATCACAATCACAATCACAATCACAATCACAATCACAATCACAATCACAATCACAATCACACAATCACACAATCACACAATCACAATCCCACAATCACAATCACACAATCACAGTCACACAATCACAATCACACAATCACACAGTCACAATCCCACAATCACGATCACACAATCACGATCGCACAGTCACGATCACACGATCACGATCACACAATCACAATCACACAATCACAATCACACAATCACGATCACACAATCACCATCACACAATCACCATCACACAATCACGATCACACAATCAAGGTCACACAATGACGATCACACAATCACCATCACACAATCACGATCACACAATCACAATCACACAATCACGATCACACAATCACGATCACACAATCACAATCACACAATCACAAACACACAGTCGCGATCACACGATCACGATCACACGATCACGATCACACAATCACAATCACACAATCAAGGTCACACAATGACGATCACACCATCACCATCACACAATCACGACCACACAATCACGATCACACAATCACGATCACACAATCACGATCACACAATCACGTTCACACAATCACAAACACACAGTCGCGATCACTCGATCACGATCACACAATCACGATCACACAGTCACGATCACACAATCACGATCACACAATCACGTTCACACAATTACAAACACACAGACGCGATCACACTATCACG
This sequence comes from Megachile rotundata, assembly GCF_050947335.1. Lineage (NCBI taxonomy): Eukaryota > Metazoa > Arthropoda > Insecta > Hymenoptera > Megachilidae > Megachile > Megachile rotundata. The sequence continues at coordinate 4,707,165 of NC_134993.1, forward strand.
ATCACACAATCACAGTCACACAATCACGATCACACAATCGCTATCACACAATCGCTATCACACAATCGCTATCACACAATCACAATCACACAATCACACAGTCACAATCCCACAATCACGATCACACAATCACGATCGCACAGTCACGATCACACGATCACAATCACACAATCACTATCACACAATCACACAATCACGCAATCACAATCACACAATCACACAGTCACAATCCCACAATCACGATCACACAATCACAATCCCACAATCACAATTACACAATCACGATCACACAATCACAATCACACAATCACAATCACACAATCACAATCACACAATCAAGGTCACACAATGACGATCACACAATCACCATCACACAATCACGATCACACAATCACGTTCACACAATCACAAACACACAGTCGCGATCACTCGATCACGATCACACAATCACGATCACACAGTCACTATCACACAATCACGATCACACAATCACGATCACACAATCACGATCACACAATCACGATCACACAATCACGATCACACAATCACGATCACACAATCGCTATCACACAATCACGATCACACAATCACGATCACACAATCACGATCACAATACCACAATCACACAGTCACACAATCACAATCACCATCACAATCACAATCACAATCACAAACACAATCACAATCACAATCACAATCACAATCACAATCACAATCACAATAACAATCACAATCACAATCACAATCGCAATCACAATCGCAATCACAATCACAATCACAATCACAATCACAATCACAATCAAACAATCACAATCACACAATCACAGTCACACAATCACAATAACACAATCACAATCACACAATCACAATCACACAATCACAATCACACAATCACAATCACACAATCACAATCACACAATCACAATCACGATCACACAGTCACGATCACACAATCACAATCTCACAATCACGATCACACAATCACGATCACACAATCACGTTCACACAATCACAAACACACAGTCGCGATCACTCGATCACGATCACACAATAACAATCACACAATCACAATCACACAATCAAGGTCACACAATGACGATCACACAATCACCATCACACAATCACGATCACACAATCACGTTCACACAATCACAAACACACAGTCGCGATCACTCGATCACGATCACACAATAACAATCACACAATCACAATCACACAATCAAGGTCACACAATGACGATCACACAATCACCATCACACAATCACGATCACACAATCACGATCACACAATCACGATCACACAATCACGATCACACAATCACGATCACACAATCACGATCACACAATCACCATCATACAATCACAGTCACACAATCACAATCACACAATCACAATCACAATCACGATCACACTGTCACGATCACACGATCACGATCACACGATCACGATCACACAATCACTATCACACAAACACGATCACACAATCACGATCACACAATCACGATCACACAATCACGATCACACAATCACGATCACACAATCACGATCACACAATCACGATCACACAATCGCTATCACACAATCACGATCACACAATCACGATCACACAATCACGATCACAATACCACAATCACACAGTCACACAATCACAATCACCATCACAATCACAATCACAATCACAAACACAATCACAATCACAATCACAATCACAATCACAATCACAATCACAATAACAATCACAATCACAATCACAATCACAATCGCAATCACAATCACAATCACAATCACAATCACAATCACAATCACAATCACAATCACAATCACAATCACAATCACAATCACAATCACAATCGCAATCACAATCGCAATCACAATCACAATCACAATCACAATCACAATCACAATCAAACAATCACAATCACACAATCACAGTCACACAATCACAATCACACAATCACAATCACACAATCACAATCACACAATCACAATCACACAATCACAATCACACAATCACAATCACGATCACACAGTCACGATCACACAATCACAATCTCACAATCACGATCACACAATCACCATCACACAATGACCATCACACAATCACGATCACACAATCACGATCACACTATCACGATCACACAATCACGATCACACAATCACGATCACACAATCACGATCACACAATCACGATCACACAATCACTATCACACAATCACAATCACACAATCACAATCACACAATCACAATCACACAGTCACACAATCACAATCACAATCAGACAATCACAAACACACAATCACGATCACACAATCACGATCACACAATCACGATCACACAATCACTATCACACAATCACAATCACACAATCACAATCACACAATCACAATCACACAGTCACACAATCACAATCACAATCAGACAATCACAAACACACAATCACGATCACACAATCACGATCACACAATCACAATCACACAATCACAATCACACAATCACAATCACACAATCACAGTCACACAATCACAGTCACACAATCACAATCACACAATCACAATTACACAAACACGATCACACAATCACGATCACACAATCACGATCACACAATCACACAATCACACAATCACAATCACAATCACACAATCACACAGTCACAATCCCACAATCACGATCACACAATCACGATCACACAGTCACGATCGCACAATCACGATCACACAATCACAGTCACACAATCACAATCACACAGTCACAATCACAATCACGATCACACAAACACGATCACACAATCACGATCACACAATCTCGACCACACAATCACGATCACACAAACACGATCACACAATCACTATCACACAATCACTATCACACAATCACGGTCACACAATTACGATCACACAATCACAATCACGCAGTCACACTATCACAACCACAATCACAATCACAATCACAATCACAATCACAATCACAATCACAATCACAATCACAATCACACAATCACACAATCACAATCCCACAATCACAATCACACAATCACAGTCACACAATCACAGTCACACAATCACAATCACACAATCACACAATCACACAGTCACAATCCCACAATCACGATCACACAATCACGATCACACAATCACAGTCACACAATCACAATCACACAATCACAGCCGCAATCACGATCACACAGTCACGATCACACCATCACGATCACACGATCACGATCACACAATCACAATCACACAATCGTTATCACACAATCACGATCACACAATCACCATCCCACAATCACCATCACACAATCACGATCACACAATCACGATCACACAATTACAATCACACAATCACAATCACACAGTCACAATCACACAATCACAATCATACAATCACAGTCACACAATCACAATCACACAATCACAATCACAATCACGATCACACTGTCACGATCACACGATCACGATCACACGATCACGATCACACAATCACTATCACACAATCACGATCACACAATCACGATCACACAATCACGATCACACAATCACACAATCACACAATCACACAATCACAATCACACAATCACGCAGTCACAATCCCACAATCACGATCACACAATCACGATCGCACAGTCACGGTCACACGATCACGATCACACAATCACAATCACACAATCACAATCACACAATCACGATCACACAGTCACCATCACACAGTCACCATCACACAATCACGATCACACAATCAAGGTCATACAATGACGATCACACAATCACCATCACACAATCACGATCACACAATCACAATCACACAATCACGATCACACAATCACAATCACACAATCAAGGTCACACAATGACGATCACACCATCACCATCACACAATCACGACCACACAATCACGATCACACAATCACAAACACACAGTCGCGATCACTCGATCACGATCACACAATCACGATCACACAGTCACGATCACACAATCACAATCACACAATCACAATATCACAATCGCAATCACACAATCACCATCACACAGTCACGATCACACAATCACCATCACACAATCACGATCACACAATCACGATCACACAATCACGATCACACTATCACGATCACACAATCTCAGTCACACAATCACAATCACACAATCACAATCACAATCACGATCACACAGTCACGATCACACAATCAGAGTCACACAATCACAATCACACAACCACAATCACACAATCACACAGTCACAATCCCACAATCACGATCACACAATCACGACCACACAGTCACGATCACTCAATCACACAGTCACAATCCCACAATCACGATCACACAATCACGACCACACAGTCACGATCACACAATCACAATCACACAATCACAATCACACAATCACGATCACACAGTCGCGATCACACAATCACGATGACACAATCACGATCACACAATCACAATCACACAATCACAATCACACAATCAAAATCACACAATCACAATCACACAATCAAGGTCACACAATGACGATCACACAATCACCATCACACAATCACGATCACACAATCACGATCACACAATCACGATCACACAATCACGATCACACAGTCGCGATCACACAATCACGATGACACAATCACGATCACACAATCACAATCACACAATCACAATCACACAATCAAAATCACACAATCACAATCACACAATCAAGGTCACACAATGACGATCACACAATCACCATCACACAATCACGATCACACAATCACAATCACACAATCACGATCACACAATCACGATCACTCAATCACGATCACTCAATCACGATCACACAATCACAATCACACAATCAACGCCACACAATGACGATCACACAATCACCATCACACAATCTCGACCACACAATCGTGATCACACAATCACGATCACACAATCACGTTCACACAATCAACGCCACACAATGACGATCACACAATCACCATCACACAATCTCGACCACACAATCACGATCACACAATCACGATCACACAATCACGTTCACACAATCACAAACACACAGTCCCGATCACTCGATCACGATCACACAATCACGATCACACAATCACGATCACACAATCACAATCACACAATCACAATCACACAATCACAATCACACAATCAAAATCACACAATCACAATCACACAATCAAGGTCACACAATGACGATCACACAATCACCATCACACAATCACGATCACACAATCACAATCACACAATCACGATCACACAATCACAATCACACAATCACAATCACACAATCACAATCACACAATCACAATCACACAATCACAATCACACAATCACAATTACACAAACACGATCACACAATCACGATCACACAATCAGGATCACACAATCACGATCACACAATCACACAATAACACAATCACGCAGTCACAATCCCACAATCACGATCACACAATCACGATCACACAGTCACGATCACACAATCACGGTCACACAATCACAGTCACACAATCACAATCACACAGTCACAATCACAATCACAATCACAATCACAATCACAATCACAATCACAATCACAATCACAATCACACAATCACACAATCACAATCCCACAATCACAATCACACAATCACAGTCACACAATCACAATCACACAATCACACAATCACACAGTCACAATCCCACAATCACGATCACACAACCACGATCGAACAGTCACGATCACACGATCACGATCACACAATCACAATCACACAATCACAATCACACAATCACAATCACACAATCACGATCGCACAATCACGATCACACAATCACCATCACACAATCACCATCACACAATCACCATCACACAATCACCATCACACAATCACGATCACACAATCACGATCACACAATCACGATCAGACTATCACGATCACACAATCGCAGTCACACAATCACAATCACACAATCACAATCACAATCACGATCACACAGTCACGACCACACGATCACGATCACACGATCATGATCACACAATCACAATCACACAATCACGATCACACAATCACGATCACACAATCACGATCACACAATCACGATCACACAACCACGATCCCACAATAGCTATCACACAATCGCTATCACACAATCACGATCACACAATCACGATCACACAATCACGATCACACAATCACGATCACAATATCACAATCACACAGTCACACAATCACAATCACAATCACAATCACAATCACAATCACAATCACAATCACAATCACAATCACGATCACAGAATCACAATCACACAGTCACACAATCACAATCACAATCACAATCGCAATCACAATCACAATCACGATCACAGAATCACAATCACACAGTCACACAATCACAATCACAATCACAATCACAATCACAATCACAATCACAATCACAATCACAATCACAATCACAATCACAATCACACAATCACACAATCACACAATCACAATCCCACAATCACAATCACACAATCACAGTCACACAATCACAATCACACAATCACACAGTCACAATCCCACAATCACGATCACACAATCACGATCGCACAGTCACGATCACACGATCACGATCACACAATCACAATCACACAATCACAATCACACAATCACGATCACACAATCACCATCACACAATCACCATCACACAATCACGATCACACAATCAAGGTCACACAATGACGATCACACAATCACCATCACACAATCACAATCACACAATCACGATCACACAATCACGATCACACAATCACAATCACACAATCACAAACACACAGTCGCGATCACACGATCACGATCACACGATCACGATCACACAATCACAATCACACAATCAAGGTCACACAATGACGATCACACCATCACCATCACACAATCACGACCACACAATCACGATCACACAATCACGATCACACAATCACGATCACACAATCACGTTCACACAATCACAAACACACAGTCGCGATCATTCGATCACGATCACACAATCACGATCACACAGTCACGATCACACAATCACGATCACACAATCACGTTCACACAATTACAAACACACAGACGCGATCACACTATCACGATCACACAATCACAGTCACACAATCACGATCACACAATCGCTATCACACAATCGCTATCACACAATCGCTATCACACAATCACAATCACACAATCACACAGTCACAATCCCACAATCACGATCACACAATCACGATCGCACAGTCACGATCACACGATCACAATCACACAATCAATATCACACAATCACACAATCACGCAATCACAATCACACAATCACACAGTCACAATCCCACAATCACGATCACACAATCACAATCCCACAATCACAATCACACAATCACCATCACACAATCACGATCACACAATCACAATCACGGAGCCACACTATCACAATCACAATCACAATCACAATCACAATCACAATCACAATCACACAATCACACAATCACAATCCCACAATCACAATCACACAATCACAGTCACACAATCACAATCACACAATCACACAGTCACAATCCCACAATCACGATCACACAATCACGATCGCACAGTTACGATCACACGATCACGATCACACAATCACAATCACACAATCACAATCACACAATCACAATCACACAATCACAATCACACAATCACCATCACACACTCACCATCACACAATCACGATCACACAATCACGATCACCCAATCACGATCACACTATCACGATCACACAATCACAGTCACACAATCACAATCACACAATCACAATCACAATCACGATCACACAGTCACGATCACACGATCACGATAACACGATCACGATCACACAATCACGATCACACAATCACGATCACACAATCGCTATCACACAATCGCTATCACACAATCACAATCACACAATCACAATCACACAATCACAATCACACAATCACAATCACAAAATCACAATCACACAATCACAATTACACAATCACAATCCCACAATCACAATCCCACAATCACAATCCCACAATCACAATCCCACAATCACAATCTCACAGTCACAATCCCACAATCACAATCCCACAATCACACAATCACACAGTCACAATCCCACAATCACGATCACACAATCACGATCACACTATCACGATCACACAATCACGATCACACAATCACAATCACACAATCACAATATCACAATCGCAATCACACAATCACAATAACACAATCAGACAATCACACAATCACACAATCACACAATCACACAATCACACAATCACGATCATACTATCACGATCACACGATCACGATCACACGATCACGAACACACAATCACGATCACACAATCACGATCACACAATCGCTATCACACAATCGCTATCACACAATCACAATCACACAATCACACAGTCACAATCCCACAATCACGATCACACAATAACGATCGCACAGTCACGATCACACGATCACGATCACACAATCACTATCACACAGTCACGATCGCACAATCACGATCACACAAACGCAGTCACACAATCACAATCACACAGTCGCAATCACAATCACGATCACACAAACACGATCACACAATCATGATCACACAATCACGTTCACACAATCGCTATCACACAATCACGATCACACAATCACGATCACAATATCACAATCACACAGTCACACAATCACGATCACAATCACAATCACAATCACAATCACAATCACAATCACAATCACAATCACAATCACAATCACAATCACAATCACAATCACAATCACAATCACACAATCACACAATCACAATCCCACAATCACAATCACACAATCACAGTCACACAATCACAATCACACAATCACACAATCACACAGTCACAATCCCACAATCACGATCACACAATCACGATCACACAATCACAGTCACACAATCACAATCACACAATCACAGCCGCAATCACGATCACACAGTCACGATCACACCATCACGATCACACGATCACGATCACACAATCACAATCACACAATCGTTATCACACAATCACGATCACACAATCACCATCCCACAATCACCATCACACAATCACCATCACACAATCACGATCACACAATCACGATCACACAATTACAATCACACAATCACAATCACACAGTCACAATCACACAATCACAATCATACAGTCACAGTCACACAATCACACAATCACAATCACACAATCACGCAGTCACAATCCCACAATCACGATCACACAATCACGATCGCACAGTCACGGTCACACGATCACGATCACACAATCACAATCACACAATCACAATCACACAATCACGATCACTCAATCACGATCACTCAATCACGATCACACAATCACAATCACACAATCAACGCCACACAATGACGATCACACAATCACCATCACACAATCTCGACCACACAATCGTGATCACACAATCACGATCACACAATCACGTTCACACAATCAACGCCACACAATGACGATCACACAATCACCATCACACAATCTCGACCACACAATCACGATCACACAATCACGATCACACAATCACGTTCACACAATCACAAACACACAGTCCCGATCACTCGATCACGATCACACAATCACGATCACACAATCACGATCACACAATCACAATCTCACAATCACGATCACACAATCACCATCACACAATCACCATCACACAATCACGATCACACAATCACGATCACACAATCACGATCACACAATCACTATCACACAATCACAATCACACAATCACAATCAGACAATCACAATCACACAATCACAATCACACAGTCACACAATCACAATCACAATCAGACAATCACAAACACACAATCACGATCACACAATCACGATCACACAATCACAATCACACAATCACAATCACACAATCACAATCACACAATCACAGTCACACAATCACAGTCACACAATCACAATCACACAATCACAATTACACAAACACGATCACACAATCACGATCACACAATCACGATCACACAATCACGATCACACAATCACACAATCACACAATCACACAATCACAATCACACAATCACACAGTCACAATCCCACAATCACGATCACACAATCACGATCACACAGTCACGATCACACAATCACGATCACACAATCACAGTCACACAATCACAATCACACAGTCAGAATCACAATCACGATCACACAATCACGATCACACAATCACGATCACACAATCTCGACCACACAATCACGATCACACAAACACGATCACACAATCACTATCACACAATCACTATCACACAATCACGATCACACAATTACGATCACACAATCACAATCACGCAGTCACACTATCACAATCACAATCACAATCACAATCACAATCACAATCACAATCACAATCACAATCACAATCACAATCACAATCACAATCACAATCACACAATCACACAATCACAATCCCACAATCACAATCACACAATCACAGTCACACAATCACAATCACACAATCACGCAGTCACAATCCCACAATCACGATCACACAATCACGATCGCACAGTCACGGTCACACGATCACGATCACACAATCACAATCACACAATCACAATCACACAATCACGATCACACAGCCACCATCACACTATCACCATCACACAATCACGATCACACAATCAAGGTCACACAATGACGATCACACAATCACCATCACACAATCACGATCACACAATCACAATCACACAATCACGATCACACAATCACGATCACACAATCACAATCACACAATCAAGGTCACACAATGACGATCACACCATCACCATCACACAATCACGACCACACAATCACGATCACACAATCACAAACACACAGTCGCGATCACTCGATCACGATCACACAATCACGATCACACAGTCACGATCACACAATCACAATCACACAATCACAATATCACAATCGCAATCACACAATCACCATCACACAGTCACGATCACACAATCACCATCACACAATCACGATCACACAATCACGATCACACAATCACGATCACACTATCACGATCACACAATCACAGTCACACAATCACAATCACACAATCACAATCACACAATCACAATCACAATCACGATCACACAGTCACGATCACACAATCAGAGTCACACAATCACAATCACACAACCACAATCACACAATCACACAGTCACAATCCCACAATCACGATCACACAATCACGACCACACAGTCACGATCACACAATCACACAGTCACAATCCCACAATCACGATCACACAATCACGACCACACAGTCACGATCACACAATCACAATTTACACAATCACAATCACACAATCACAATCACACAATCACAATAACACAATCACAATAACACAATCAGACAATCACACAGTCACACAATCACGATCACACAATCACGATCACACAATCACGATCACACAATCACGATCACACAATCACGATCACACAGTCGCGATCACACAATCACGATGACACAATCACGATCACACAATCACAATCACACAATCACAATCACACAATCAAAATCACACAATCACAATCACACAATCAAGGTCACACAATGACGATCACACAATCACCATCACACAATCACGATCACACAATCACAATCACACAATCACGATCACACAATCACGATCACTCAATCACGATCACACAAACACGATCACACAATCACTATCACACAATCACTATCACACAATCACGATCACACAATTACGATCACACAATCACAATCACGCAGTCACACTATCACAATCACAATCACAATCACAATCACAATCACAATCACAATCACAATCACAATCACAATCACACAATCACACAATCACAATCCCACAATCACAATCACACAATCACAGTCACACAATCACAATCACACAATCACGCAGTCACAATCCCACAATCACGATCACACAATCACGATCGCACAGTCACGGTCACACGATCACGATCACACAATCACAATCACACAATCACAATCACACAATCACGATCACACAGTCACCATCACACTATCACCATCACACAATCACGATCACACAATCAAGGTCACACAATGACGATCACACAATCACCATCACACAATCACGATCACACAATCACAATCACACAATCACGATCACACAATCACGATCACACAATCACAATCACACAATCAAGGTCACACAATGACGATCACACCATCACCATCACACAACCACGACCACACAATCACGATCACACAATCACAAACACACAGTCGCGATCACTCGATCACGATCACACAATCACGATCACACAGTCACGATCACACAATCACAATCACACAATCACAATATCACAATCGCAATCACACAATCACCATCACACAGTCACGATCACACAATCACCATCACACAATCACGATCACACAATCACGATCACACAATCACGATCACACAATCACGATCACACTATCACGATCACACAATCACAGTCACACAATCACAATCACACAATCACACAGTCACAATCCCACAATCACGATCACACAATCACGACCACACAGTCACGATCACACAATCACACAGTCACAATCCCACAATCACGATCACACAATCACGACCACACAGTCACGATCACACAATCACAATCACACAATCACAATCACACAATCACAATCACACAATCACAATAACACAATCACAATAACACAATCAGACAATCACACAGTCACACAATCACGATCACACAATCACGATCACACAATCACGGTCACACAATCACGATCACACAGTCGCGATCACACAATCACGATGACACAATCACGATCACACAATCACAATCACACAATCACAATCACACAATCAAAATCACACAATCACAATCACACAATCAAGGTCACACAATGACGATCACACAATCACCATCACACAATCACGATCACACAATCACAATCACACAATCACGATCACACAATCACGATCACTCAATCACGATCACACAATCACAATCACACAATCAACGCCACACAATGACGATCACACAATCACCATCACACAATCTCGACCACACAATCGCGATCACACAATCACGATCACACAATCACGTTCACACAATCAACGCCACACAATGACGATCACACAATCACCATCACACAATCTCGACCACACAATCACGATCACACAATCACGATCACACAATCACGTTCACACAATCACAATCACACAATCACAATCACACAATCACAATCACACAATCGCAATCACACAATCACAATCACGATCTCGATCACACAATCACAATCACACAATCACACAATCACAATCCCACAATCACAATCACACAATCACAGTCACACAATCACAATCACACAATCACAATCACACAATCACAGTCACACAATCACAGTCACACAATCACAATCACACAATCACAATTACACAAACACGATCACACAATCACGATCACACAATCACTATCACACAATCACACAATCACACAGTCACAATCCCACAATCACGATCACACAATCACGATCGCACAGTCACGATCACACGATCACGATCACACAATCACGATCACACAATCACAAACACACAGTCGCGATCACACGATCACGATCACACAATCACGATCACACAGTCACGATCATACAATCACAATCACACTATCACGATCACACAATCACATTAACACAATGACGATCACACAATCACGATCACAAAATCACAATCACACAATCACGATCACACAATCACGATCACACAATCACAATCACACAATCACAATCACACAATCACAATCACACAATCACAATCACGATCACACAGTCACGATCACACAATCACAATCTCACAATCACGATCACACAATCACCATCACACAATCACCATCACACAATCACGATCAGACAATCACGATCACACTATCACGATCACACAATCACGATCACACAATCACGATCACACAATCACGATCACACAATCGCGATCACACAATCACTATCACATAATCACAATCACACAATCACAATCACACAATCACAATCACACAATCACAATCACACAATCACAATCACACAATCACAATCACACAATCACAATCACACAATCACAATCACACAGTCACACAATCACAATCACAATCAGACAATCACAAACACACAATCACGATCACACAATCACGATCACACAATCACGATCACACAATCACAATCACACAATCACAATCACACAATCACAATCACACAATCACAGTCACACAATCACAGTCACACAATCATAATCACACAATCACAATCACACAATCACAATTACACAAACACGATCACACAATCACGATCACACAATCAGGATCACACAATCACGATCACACAATCACGATCACACAATCACAGTCACACAATCACAATCACACAGTCACAATCACAATCACAATCACAATCACAATCACAATCACAATCACAATCACACAATCACACAATCACAATCCCACAATCACAACCACACAATCACAGTCACACAATCACAATCACACAATCACACAGTCACAATCCCACAATCACGATCACACAATCACGATCGAACAGTCACGATCACACGATCACGATCACACAATCACAATCACACAATCACAATCACACAATCACAATCACACAATCACGATCGCACAATCACGATCACACAATCACCATCACACAATCACCATCACACAATCACGATCACACAATCACGATCACACAATCACGATCAGACTATCACGATCACACAATCACAGTCACACAATCACAATCACACAATCACAATCACAATCACGATCACACAGTCACGACCACACGATCACGATCACACGATCATGATCACACAATCACAATCACACAATCACGATCACACAATCACGATCTCACAATCACGATCACACAATCACGATCACACAACCACGATCCCACAATAGCTATCACACAATCGCTATCACACAATCACGATCACACAATCACGATCACACAATCACGATCACACAATCACGATCACACAATCACAATCACACAATCACGATCACACAATCACGATCACACAATCACAATCACACAATCACAAACACACAGTCGCGATCACACGATCACGATCACACGATCACGATCACACGATCACGATCACACAATCACAATCACACAATCAAGGTCACACAATGACGATCACACCATCACCATCACACAATCACGACCACACAATCACGATCACACAATCACGATCACACAATCACGATCACACAATCACGATCACACAATCACGATCACACAATCACGTTCACACAATCACAAACACACAGTCGCGATCACTCGATCACGATCACACAATCACGATCACACAGTCACGATCACACAATCACGATCACACAATCACGTTCACACAATTACAAACACACAGACGCGATCACACTATCACGATCACACAATCACAGTCACACAATCACGATCACACAATCGCTATCACACAATCGCTATCACACAATCACAATCACACAATCACACAGTCACAATCCCACAATCACGATCACACAATCACGATCGCACAGTCACGATCACACGATCACGATCACACAATCACTATCACACAATCATACAATCACGCAATCACAATCACACAATCACACAGTCACAATCCCACAATCACGATCACACAATCACAATCCCACAATCACAATCACACAATCACGATCACACAATCACAATCACGCAGTCACACTATCACAATCACAATCACAATCACAATCACAATCACAATCACAATCACAATCACACAATCACACAATCACAATCCCACAATCACAATCACACAATCACAGTCACACAATCACAACCACACAATCACACAGTCACAATCCCACAATCACGATCACACAATCACGATCGCACAGTCACGATCACACGATCACGATCACACAATCACAATCACACAATCACAATCACACAATCACAATCACACAATCACCATCACACACTCACCATCACACAATCACGATCACACAATCACGATCACCCAATCACGATCACACTATCACGATCACACAATCACAGTCACACAATCACAATCACACAATCACAATCACAATCACGATCACACAGTCACAATCCCACAATCACAATCCCACAATCACAATCCCACAATCACAATCCCACAATCACAATCCCACAATCACAATCCCACAATCACAATCCCACAATCACAATCCCACAATCACAATCCCACAATCACAATCCCACAATCACACAATCACACAGTCACAATCCCACAATCACGATCACACAATCACGATCACACTATCACGATCACACAATCACGATCACACAATCACAAACACACAATCACAATATCACAATCGCAATCACACAATCACAATAACACAATCAGACAATCACACAATCACACAATCACACAATAACACAATCACGATCATACTATCACGATCACACGATCACGATCACACGATCACGATCACACAATCACGATCACACAATCACGATCACACAATCGCTATCACACAATCGCTATCACACAATCACAATCACACAATCACACAGTCACAATCCCACAATCACGATCACACAATCACGATCGCACAGTCACGATCACACGATCACGATCACACAATCACTATCACACAATCACACAATCACGCAATCACAATCACACAATCACACAGTCACAATCCCACAATCACGATCACACAATCACAATCCCACAATCACAATCACACAATCACGATCACACAATCACAATCACGCAGTCACACTATCACAATCACAATCACAATCACAATCACAATCACAATCACAATCACAATCACACAATCACACAATCACAATCCCACAATCACAATCACACAATCACAGTCACACAATCACACAGTCACAATCCCACAATCACGATCACACAATCACGATCGCACAGTCACGATCACACGATCACGATCACACAATCACAATCACACAATCACAATCACACAATCACAATCACACAATCACCATCACAATCACGATCACACAGTCACGATCACACGATCACGATAACACGATCACGATCACACAATCACGATCACACAATCACGATCACACAATCACGATCACACAATCGCTATCACACAATCGCTATCACACAATCACAATCACACAATCACGATCACACAATCACGATCACACAATCACGATCACACAATCACGATCACACAATCACGATCACACAATCACGATCACACAAACACGATCACACAATCACGATCACACAATCACAGTCACACAATCACGATCACACAATCACGGTCACACAACCACGATCACACAACCGCTATCACACAATCGCTATCACACAATCACGATCACACAATCACGATCACACAATCACAATCACAATATCACAATCACACAGTCACACAATCACAATCACAATCACAATCACAATCACAATCACAATCACAATCACAATCACGATCACAGAATCACAATCACACAGTCACACAATCACAATCACACAATCACAATCTCACAATCACAATCACACAATCACAATCACACAATCACAATCACACAATCACAATCACACAATCACAATCACACAATCACAATCACACAATCACAATCCCACAATCACAATCCCACAATCACAATCACACAATCACGATCACACAATCACAATCACGCAGTCACACTATCACAATCACAATCACAATCACAATCACAATCACAATCACAATCACACAATCACACAATCACAATCCCACAATCACAATCACACAATCACAGTCACACAATCACAATCACACAATCACACAGTCACAATCCCACAATCACGATCACACAATCACGATCGCACAGTCACGATCACACGATCACGATCACACAATCACAATCACACAATCACAATCACACAATCACAATCACACAATCACCATCACAATCACGATCACACAGTCACGATCACACGATCACGATAACACGATCACGATCACACAATCACGATCACACAATCACGATCACACAATCACGATCACACAATCGCTATCACACAATCACAATCACACAATCACGATCACACAATCACGATCGCACAATCACGATCACACAATCACGATCACACAATCACGATCACACAATCACGATCACACAAACACGATCACACAATCACGATCACACAATCACAGTCACACAATCACGATCACACAATCACGGTCACACAACCACGATCACACAACCGCTATCACACAATCGCTATCACACAATCACGATCACACAATCACGATCACACAATCACAATCACAATATCACAATCACACAGTCACACAATCACAATCACAATCACAATCACAATCACAATCACAATCACAATCACGATCACAGAATCACAATCACACAGTCACACAATCACAATCACAATCACAATCGCAATCGCAATCACAATCGCAATCACAATCACAATCACAATCACAATCACAATCACAATCACAATCACAATCACAATCACAATCACAATCACAATCACAATCACAATCACAATCACAATCACAATCACAATCACAATCACAATCACAATCACAATCACAATCACAATCACAATCACAATCACAATCACACAATCACATCACACAATCACGATCACACAATCACGATCACACAATCACGATCACACAACCACGATCACACAATCACGATCACACAATCACGATCACACAATCACGATCACACAATCACGATCACACAATCACGATCACACAATCACGATCACACAATCACGATCACACAATCACGATCACACAAACACGATCACACAATCACGACCACACAATCACAGTCACACAATCACAATCACACACTCCCAATCACACAATCACGATCACGCAATCACGATCACGCAATCACGATCACACAATCACGATCACACAATCACGATCACACAATCACGATCACACAATCACGATCACACAATCACGATCACACAGTCACGATCACACGATCACGATCACACAATCACAATCACGCAATCACAATCACGCAATCACAATCACACAATCACAATCACACAATCACAATCACCCAATCACAATCACACAATCACAATCTCACAATCACAATCACACAATCACAATCACACAATCACAATCACACAATCACAATCACACAATCACAATCACACAATCACGATCACACAATCACGATCACACAATCAGAATCACACAATCACAATCACACAATCACACTGTCACAATCCCACAATCACGATCACACAATCACGATCACACAGTCACGATCACACAATCACACAGTCACAATCCCACAATCACGATCACACAATCACGATCGCACAGTCACGATCACACGATCACGATCACACAATCACAATCACACAATCACAATCACACAATCACAATCACACAATCACGATCACACAATCACACAGTCACAATCCCACAATCACGATAACACAATCACGATCGCACAGTCACGATCACAATATCACGATCACACAATCACAGTCACACAATCACAATCACACAATCACAATCACAATCACGATCACACAGTCACGATCACACGATCACGATCACACGATCACGATCACACGATCACGATCACACAATCACGATCACACAATCACGATCAGACTATCACGATCACACAATCACAGTCACACAAACACAATCACACAATCACAATCACAATCACGATCACACAATCACAATTACACAAACACGATCACACAATCACGATCACACAATCACGATCACACAATCACTATCACACAATCACACAATCACGCAATCACAATCACACAATCACACAGTCACAATCCCACAATCACGATCACACAATCACAATCCCACAATCACAATCACACAATCACGATCACACAATCACAATCACGCAGTCACACTATCACAATCACAATCACAATCACAATCACAATCACAATCACACAATCACACAATCACAATCCCACAATCACAATCACACAATCACAGTCACACAATCACAATCACACAATCACACAGTCACAATCCCACAATCACGATCACACAATCACGATCACACAGTTACGATCACACAATCACGATCACACAATCACAGTCACACAATCACAATCACACAGTCACAATCACAATCACAATCACAATCACAATCACAATCACAATCACAATCACAATCACACAATCACACAATCACAATCCCACAATCACAACCACACAATCACAGTCACACAATCACAATCACACAATCACACAGTCACAATCCCACAATCACGATCACACAATCACGATCGAACAGTCACGATCACACGATCACGATCACACAATCACAATCACACAATCACAATCACACAATCACAATCACACAATCACGATCGCACAATCACGATCACACAATCACCATCACACAATCACCATCACACAATCACGATCACACAATCACGATCACACAATCACGATCAGACTATCACGATCACACAATCACAGTCACACAATCACAATCACACAATCACAATCACAATCACGATCACACAGTCACGACCACACGATCACGATCACACGATCATGATCACACAATCACAATCACACAATCACGATCACACAATCACGATCACACAATCACGATCACACAATCACGATCACACAACCACGATCCTACAATAGCTATCACACAATCGCTATCACACAATCACGATCACACAATCACGATCACACAATCACGATCACACAATCACGATCACACAATCACAATCACACAATCACGATCACACAATCACGATCACACAATCACAATCACACAATCACAAACACACAGTCGCGATCACACGATCACGATCACACGATCACGATCACACAATCACAATCACACAATCAAGGTCACACAATGACGATCACACCATCACCATCACACAATCACGACCACACAATCACGATCACACAATCACGATCACACAATCACGATCACACAATCACGATCACACAATCACGATCACACAATCACGTTCACACAATCACAAACACACAGTCGCGATCACTCGATCACGATCACACAATCACGATCACACAGTCACGATCACACAATCACGATCACACAATCACGTTCACACAATTACAAACACACAGACGCGATCACACTATCACGATCACACAATCACAGTCACACAATCACGATCACACAATCGCTATCACACAATCGCTATCACACAATCACAATCACACAATCACACAGTCACAATCCCACAATCACGATCACACAATCACGATCGCACAGTCACGATCACACGATCACGATCACACAATCACTATCACACAATCATACAATCACGCAATCACAATCACACAATCACACAGTCACAATCCCACAATCACGATCACACAATCACAATCCCACAATCACAATCACACAATCACGATCAAACAATCACAATCACGCAGTCACACTATCACAATCACAATCACAATCACAATCACAATCACAATCACAATCACACAATCACACAATCACAATCCCACAATCACAATCACACAATCACAGTCACACAATCACAACCACACAATCACACAGTCACAATCCCACAATCACGATCACACAATCACGATCGCACAGTCACGATCACACGATCACGATCACACAATCACAATCACACAATCACAATCACACAATCACAATCACACAATCACCATCACACACTCACCATCACACAATCACGATCACACAATCACGATCACCCAATCACGATCACACTATCACGATCACACAATCACAGTCACACAATCACAATCACACAATCACAATCACAATCACGATCACACAGTCACAATCCCACAATCACAATCCCACAATCACAATCCCACAATCACAATCCCACAATCACAATCCCACAATCACAATCCCACAATCACAATCCCACAATCACAATCCCACAATCACAATCCCACAATCACAATCCCACAATCACACAATCACACAGTCACAATCCCACAATCACGATCACACAATCACGATCACACTATAACGATCACACAATCACGATCACACAATCACAATCACACAATCACAATATCACAATCGCAATCACACAATCACAATAACACAATCAGACAATCACACAATCACACAATCACACAATAACACAATCACGATCATACTATCACGATCACACGATCACGATCACACGATCACGATCACACAATCACGATCACACAATCACGATCACACAATCGCTATCACACAATCGCTATCACACAATCACAATCACACAATCACACAGTCACAATCCCACAATCACGATCACACAATCACGATCGCACAGTCACGATCACACGATCACGATCACACAATCACTATCACACAATCACACAATCACGCAATCACAATCACACAATCACACAGTCACAATCCCACAATCACGATCACACAATCACAATCCCACAATCACAATCACACAATCACGATCACACAATCACAATCACGCAGTCACACTATCACAATCACAATCACAATCACAATCACAATCACAATCACAATCACACAATCACACAATCACAATCCCACAATCACAATCACACAATCACAGTCACACAATCACACAGTCACAATCCCACAATCACGATCACACAATCACGATCGCACAGTCACGATCACACGATCACGATCACACAATCACAATCACACAATCACAATCACACAATCACAATCACACAATCACCATCACAATCACGATCACACAGTCACGATCACACGATCACGATAACACGATCACGATCACACAATCACGATCACACAATCACGATCACACAATCACGATCACACAATCGCTATCACACAATCGCTATCACACAGTCACAATCCCACAATCACGATCACACAATCACGATCACACAAACACGATCACACAATCACGATCACACAATCACAGTCACACAATCACGATCACACAATCACGGTCACACAACCACGATCACACAACCGCTATCACACAATCGCTATCACACAATCACGATCACACAATCACGATCACACAATCACAATCACAATATCACAATCACACAGTCACACAATCACAATCACAATCACAATCACAATCACAATCACAATCACAATCACAATCACGATCACAGAATCACAATCACACAGTCACACAATCACAATCACAATCACAATCGCAATCACAATCACAATCACAATCACAATCACAATCACAATCACAATCACAATCACAATCACAATCACAATCACAATCACAATCACAATCACAATCACAATCACAATCACAATCACAATCACAATCACAATCACAATCACAATCACAATCACAATCACAATCACAATCACAATCACACAATCACATCCCACAATCACGATCACACAATCACGATCACACAATCACGATCACACAACCACGATCACACAATCACGATCACACAATCACGATCACACAATCACGATCACACAATCACGATCACACAATCACGATCACACAATCACGATCACACAATCACGATCACACAATCACGATCACACAAACACGATCACACAATCACGACCACACAATCACAGTCACACAATCACAATCACACACTCCCAATCACACAATCACGATCACGCAATCACGATCACGCAATCACGATCACACAATCACGATCACACAATCACGATCACACAATCACGATCACACAATCACGATCACACAGTCACGATCACACAATCACAATCACGCAATCACAATCACACAATCACAATCACACAATCACAATCACACAATCACAATCACACAATCACAATCTCACAACCACAATCACACAATCACAATCACACAATCACAATCACACAATCACAATCACACAATCACAATCACACAATCACAATCACACAATCACAATCACACAATCACAATCCCACAATCACAATCCCACAATCACAATCACACAATCACGATCACACAATCACAATCACGCAGTCACACTATCACAATCACAATCACAATCACAATCACAATCACAATCACAATCACACAATCACACAATCACAATCCCACAATCACAATCACACAATCACAGTCACACAATCACAATCACACAATCACACAGTCACAATCCCACAATCACGATCACACAATCACGATCGCACAGTCACGATCACACGATCACGATCACACAATCACAATCACACAATCACAATCACACAATCACAATCACACAATCACCATCACAATCACGATCACACAATCACCATCACACAATCACACAGTCACAATCCCACAATCACGATAACACAATCACGATCGCACAGTCACGATCACAATATCACGATCACACAATCACAGTCACACAATCACAATCACACAATCACAATCACAATCACGATCACACAGTCACGATCACACGATCACGATCACACGATCACGATCACACGATCACGATCACACAATCACGATCACACAATCACGATCAGACTATCACGATCACACAATCACAGTCACACAAACACAATCACACAATCACAATCACAATCACGATCACACAATCACAATTACACAAACACGATCACACAATCACGATCACACAATCACGATCACACAATCACTATCACACAATCACACAATCACGCAATCACAATCACACAATCACACAGTCACAATCCCACAATCACGATCACACAATCACAATCCCACAATCACAATCACACAATCACGATCACACAATCACAATCACGCAGTCACACTATCACAATCACAATCACAATCACAATCACAATCACACAATCACACAATCACAATCCCACAATCACAATCACACAATCACAGTCACACAATCACAATCACACAATCACACAGTCACAATCCCACAATCACGATCACACAATCACGATCGCACAGTCACGATCACACGATCACGATCACACAATCACAATCACACAATCACAATCACACAATCACAATCACACAATCACGATCACACAATCACCATCACACACTCACCATCACACAATCACGATCACACAATCACGATCACACAATCACGATCACACTATCACGATCACACAATCACAGTCACACAATCACAATCACACAATCACAATCACAATCACGATCACACAGTCACGATCACACGATCACGATCACACGATCACGATCACACGATCACGATCACACAATCACGATCACACAATCACGATCACACAATCGCTATCACACAATCGCTATCACACAATCACAATCACACAATCACGATCACACAATCACCATCACACAATCACCATCACACAATCACGATCACACAATCACGATCACACAATCACGATCAGACTATCACGATCACACAATCACGATCACACAATCACGATCACACAATCACGATCACACAATCACGATCACACAATCACGATCACACAATCACGATCACACAATCACGATCACACAAACACGATCACACAATCACGATCACACAATCACGATCACACAATCACAGTCACACAATCACGATCACACAACCACGATCACACAATCGCTATCACACAATCGCTATCACACAATCACGATCACACAATCACGATCACACAATCACGATCACAATATCACAATCACACAGTCACACAATCACAATCACAATCACAATCACAATCACAATCACAATCACAATCACAATCACAATCACAATCACAATCACGATCACAGAATCACAATCACACAGTCACACAATCACAATCACAATTACAATCGCAATCACAATCACAATCACAATCACAATCACAATCACAATCACAATCACAATCACAATCACACAATCACATCACACAATCACGATCACACAATCACGATCACACAATCACACAATCACGCAATCACAATCACACAATCACACAGTCACAATCCCACAATCACGATCACACAATCACAATAACACAATCACAATCACACAATCACGATCACACAATCACGATCACACAATCACGATCACACAATCACGATCACACAATCACTATCACACAATCACACAATCACGCAATCACAATCACACAATCACACAGTCACAATCCCACAATCACGATCACACAATCACAATAACACAATCACAATCACACAATCACGATCACACAATCACAATCACGCAGCCACACTATCACAATCACAATCACAATCACAATCACAATCACAATCACAATCACACAATCACACAATCACAATCCCACAATCACAATCACACAATCACAGTCACACAATCACAATCACACAATCACACAGTCACAATCCCACAATCACGATCACACAATCACAATAACACAATCACGATCACACAATCACGATCACACAATCACGATCACACAATCACGATCACACGATCACGATCACACAATCACAATCACACAATCACAATCACACAATCACGATCACACAATCACCATCACACACTCACCATCACACAATCACGATCACACAATCACGATCACACAATCACGATCACACTATCACGATCACACAATCACAGTCACACAATCACAATCACACAATCACAATCACAATCACGATCACACGATCACGATCACACGATCACGATCACACGATCACGATCACACGATCACGATCACACGATCACGATCACACAATCGCTATCACACAATCGCTATCACACAATCACGATCACACAATCACGATCACACAATCACCATCACACAATCACCATCACACAATCACGATCACACAATCACGATCACACAATCACGATCAGACTATCACGATCACACAATCACGATCACACAATCACGATCACACAATCACGATCACACAATCACGATCACACAATCACGATCACACAATCACGATCACACAATCACGATCACACAAACACGATCACACAATCACAATCACAATATCACAATCACACAGTCACACAATCACAATCACAATCACAATCACAATCACAATCACGATCACAGAATCACAATCACACAGTCACACAATCACAATCACAATTACAATCGCAATCACAATCACAATCACAATCACAATCACAATCACAATCACAATCACAATCACAATCACAATCACAATCACACAATCACATCACACAATCACGATCACACAATCACGATCACACAATCACGATCACACAATCACTATCACACAATCACACAATCACGCAATCACAATCACACAATCACACAGTCACAATCCCACAATCACGATCACACAATCACAATAACACAATCACAATCACACAATCACGATCACACAATCACAATCACGCAGCCACACTATCACAATCACAATCACAATCACAATCACAATCACAATCACAATCACACAATCACACAATCACAATCCCACAATCACAATCACACAATCACAGTCACACAATCACAATCACACAATCACACAGTCACAATCCCACAATCACGATCACACAATCACGATCGCACAGTCACGATCACACGATCACGATCACACAATCACAATCACACAATCACAATCACACAATCACAATCACACAATCACGATCACACAATCACCATCACACACTCACCATCACACAATCACGATCACACAATCACGATCACACAATCACGATCACACTATCACGATCACACAATCACAGTCACACAATCACAATCACACAATCACAATCACAATCACGATCACACAGTCACGATCACACGATCACGATAACACGATCACGATCACACAATCACGATCACACAATCACGATCACACAATCGCTATCACACAATCGCTATCACACAATCACAATCACACAATCACAATCACACAATCACAATCACACAATCACAATCACAAAATCACAATCACACAATCACAATTACACAATCACAATCCCACAATCACAATCCCACAATCACAATCCCACAATCACAATCCCACAATCACAATCTCACAGTCACAATCCCACAATCACAATCCCACAATCACACAATCACACAGTCACAATCCCACAATCACGATCACACAATCACGATCACACTATCACGATGACACAATCACGATCACACAATCACAATCACACAATCACAATATCACAATCGCAATCACACAATCACAATAACACAATCAGACAATCACACAATCACACAATAACACAATCACACAATCACACAATCACGATCATACTATCACGATCACACGATCACGATCACACGATCACGATCACACAATCACGATCACACAATCACGATCACACAATCGCTATCACACAATCGCTATCACACAATCACAATCACACAATCACACAGTCACAATCCCACAATCACGATCACACAATAACGATCGCACAGTCACGATCACACGATCACGATCACACAATCACTATCACACAGTCACGATCGCACAATCACGATCACACAATCACAGTCACACAATCACAATCACACAGTCGCAATCACAATCACGATCACACAAACACGATCACACAATCATGATCACACAATCACGTTCACACAATCGCTATCACACAATCACGATCACAATATCACAATCACACAGTCACACAATCACGATCACAATCACAATCACAATCACAATCACAATCACAATCACAATCACAATCACAATCACAATCACAATCACAATCACAATCACAATCACAATCACAATCACAATCACACAATCACACAATCACAATCCCACAATCACAATCACACAATCACAGTCACACAATCACAATCACACAATCACACAATCACACAGTCACAATCCCACAATCACGATCACACAATCACGATCACACAATCACAGTCACACAATCACAATCACACAATCACAGCCACAATCACGATCACACAGTCACGATCACACCATCACGATCACACGATCACGATCACACAATCACAATCACACAATCGTTATCACACAATCACGATCACACAATCACCATCCCACAATCACCATCACACAATCACCATCACACAATCACAGTCACACAATCACAATCACACAATCACAATCACACAATCGCAATCACACAATCACAATCGCACAATCACAATCACGATCACACAGTCACGATCACACAATCACAATCTCACAATCACGATCACACAATCACCATCACACAATCACCATCACACAATCACGATCACACAATCACGATCACACAATCACGATCACACAATCACTATCACACAATCACAATCACACAATCACAATCAGACAATCACAATCACACAATCACAATCACACAGTCACACAATCACAATCACAATCAGACAATCACAAACACACAATCACGATCACACAATCACGATCACACAATCACAATCACACAATCACAATCACACAATCACAATCACACAATCACAGTCACACAATCACAGTCACACAATCACAATCACACAATCACAATTACACAAACACGATCACACAATCACGATCACACAATCACGATCACACAATCACGATCACACAATCACACAATCACACAATCACACAATCACAATCACACAATCACACAGTCACAATCCCACAATCACGATCACACAATCACGATCACACAGTCACGATCACACAATCACGATCACACAATCACAGTCACACAATCACAATCACACAGTCACAATCACAATCACGATCACACAATCACGATCACACAATCACGATCACACAATCTCGACCACACAATCACGATCACACAAACACGATCACACAATCACTATCACACAATCACTATCACACAATCACGATCACACAATTACGATCACACAATCACAATCACGCAGTCACACTATCACAATCACAATCACAATCACAATCACAATCACAATCACAATCACAATCACAATCACAATCACAATCACAATCACAATCACAATCACACAATCACACAATCACAATCCCACAATCACAATCACACAATCACAGTCACACAATCACAATCACACAATCACGCAGTCACAATCCCACAATCACGATCACACAATCACGATCGCACAGTCACGGTCACACGATCACGATCACACAATCACAATCACACAATCACAATCACACAATCACGATCACACAGTCACCATCACACTATCACCATCACACAATCACGATCACACAATCAAGGTCACACAATGACGATCACACAATCACCATCACACAATCACGATCACACAATCACAATCACACAATCACGATCACACAATCACGATCACACAATCACAATCACACAATCAAGGTCACACAATGACGATCACACCATCACCATCACACAATCACGACCACACAATCACGATCACACAATCACAAACACACAGTCGCGATCACTCGATCACGATCACACAATCACGATCACACAGTCACGATCACACAATCACAATCACACAATCACAATATCACAATCGCAATCACACAATCACCAACACACAGTCACGATCACACAATCACCATCACACAATCACGATCACACAATCACGATCACACAATCACGATCACACTATCACGATCACACAATCACAGTCACACAATCACAATCACACAATCACAATCACACAATCACAATCACAATCACGATCACACAGTCACGATCACACAATCAGAGTCACACAATCACAATCACACAACCACAATCACACAATCACACAGTCACAATCCCACAATCACGATCACACAATCACGACCACACAGTCACGATCACACAATCACACAGTCACAATCCCACAATCACGATCACACAATCACGACCACACAGTCACGATCACACAATCACAATCACACAATCACAATCACACAATCACAATCACACAATCACAATAACACAATCACAATAACACAATCAGACAATCACACAGTCACACAATCACGATCACACAATCACGATCACACAATCACGATCACACAATCACGATCACACAATCACGATCACACAGTCGCGATCACACAATCACGATGACACAATCACGATCACACAATCACAATCACACAATCACAATCACACAATCAAAATCACACAATCACAATCACACAATCAAGGTCACACAATGACGATCACACAATCACCATCACACAATCACGATCACACAATCACAATCACACAATCACGATCACACAATCACGATCACTCAATCACGATCACACAAACACGATCACACAATCACTATCACACAATCACTATCACACAATCACGATCACACAATTACGATCACACAATCACAATCACGCAGTCACACTATCACAATCACAATCACAATCACAATCACAATCACAATCACAATCACAATCACAATCACAATCACAATCACACAATCACACAATCACAATCCCACAATCACAATCACACAATCACTG
This sequence comes from Megachile rotundata, assembly GCF_050947335.1. Lineage (NCBI taxonomy): Eukaryota > Metazoa > Arthropoda > Insecta > Hymenoptera > Megachilidae > Megachile > Megachile rotundata. The sequence continues at coordinate 4,738,435 of NC_134993.1, forward strand.
TCACACAATCACAATCACACAATCACGCAGTCACAATCCCACAATCACGATCACACAATCACGATCGCACAGTCACGGTCACACGATCACGATCACACAATCACAATCACACAATCACAATCACACAATCACGATCACACAGTCACCATCACACTATCACCATCACACAATCACGATCACACAATCAAGGTCACACAATGACGATCACACAATCACCATCACACAATCACGATCACACAATCACAATCACACAATCACGATCACACAATCACGATCACACAATCACAATCACACAATCAAGGTCACACAATGACGATCACACCATCACCATCACACAACCACGACCACACAATCACGATCACACAATCACAAACACACAGTCGCGATCACTCGATCACGATCACACAATCACGATCACACAGTCACGATCACACAATCACAATCACACAATCACAATATCACAATCGCAATCACACAATCACCATCACACAGTCACGATCACACAATCACCATCACACAATCACGATCACACAATCACGATCACACAATCACGATCACACTATCACGATCACACAATCACAGTCACACAATCACAATCACACAATCACAATCACACAATCACAATCACAATCACGATCACACAGTCACGATCACACAATCAGAGTCACACAATCACAATCACACAACCACAATCACACAATCACACAGTCACAATCCCACAATCACGATCACACAATCACGACCACACAGTCACGATCACACAATCACACAGTCACAATCCCACAATCACGATCACACAATCACGACCACACAGTCACGATCACACAATCACAATCACACAATCACAATCACACAATCACAATCACACAATCACAATAACACAATCACAATAACACAATCAGACAATCACACAGTCACACAATCACGATCACACAATCACGATCACACAATCACGATCACACAATCACGATCACACAGTCGCGATCACACAATCACGATGACACAATCACGATCACACAATCACAATCACACAATCACAATCACACAATCAAAATCACACAATCACAATCACACAATCAAGGTCACACAATGACGATCACACAATCACCATCACACAATCACGATCACACAATCACAATCACACAATCACGATCACACAATCACGATCACTCAATCACGATCACACAATCACAATCACACAATCAACGCCACACAATGACGATCACACAATCACCATCACACAATCTCGACCACACAATCGCGATCACACAATCACGATCACACAATCACGTTCACACAATCAACGCCACACAATGACGATCACACAATCACCATCACACAATCTCGACCACACAATCACGATCACACAATCACGATCACACAATCACGTTCACACAATCACAAACACACAGTCCCGATCACTCGATCACGATCACACAATCACGATCACACAATCACGATCACACAATCACAATCACACAATCACAATCACACAATCACAATCACACAATCACAATCACACAATCACAATCACACAATCAAAATCACACAATCACAATCACACAATCAAGGTCACACAATGACGATCACACAATCACCATCACACAATCACGATCACACAATCACGATCACACAATCACGATCACACAATCACGATCACACAATCACAATCACACAATCACAATCACACAATCACAATCACACAATCACAATCACACAATCACAATCACACAATCACAATCACACAATCGCAATCACACAATCACAATCACGATCTCGATCACACAATCACAATCACACAATCACACAATCACAATCCCACAATCACAATCACACAATCACAGTCACACAATCACAATCACACAATCACAATCACAATCACACAATCACAATCACACAATCACAGTCACACAATCACAATCACACAATCACAATTACACAAACACGATCACACAATCACGATCACACAATCACTATCACACAATCACACAATCACACAGTCACAATCCCACAATCACGATCACACAATCACGATCGCACAGTCACGATCACACGATCACGATCACACAATCACGATCACACAATCACAAACACACAGTCGCGATCACACGATCACGATCACACAATCACGATCACACAGTCACGATCATACAATCACAATCACACTATCACGATCACACAATCACATTAACACAATCACGATCACACAATCACAATCACACAATCACAATCACACAATCACAATCACACAATCACAATCACGATCACACAGTCACGATCACACAATCACAATCTCACAATCACGATCACACAATCACCATCACACAATCACCATCACACAATCACGATCAGACAATCACGATCACACTATCACGATCACACAATCACGATCACACAATCACGATCACACAATCACGATCACACAATCGCGATCACACAATCACTATCACACAATCACAATCACACAATCACAATCACACAATCACAATCACACAATCACAATCACACAATCACAATCACACAATCACAATCACACAATCACAATCACACAGTCACACAATCACAATCACAATCAGACAATCACAAACACACAATCACGATCACACAATCACGATCACACAATCACAATCACACAATCACAATCACACAATCACAATCACACAATCACAGTCACACAATCACAGTCACACAATCATAATCACACAATCACAATCACACAATCACAATTACACAAACACGATCACACAATCACGATCACACAATCAGGATCACACAATCACGATCACACAATCACACAATCACACAATCACACAATCACACAGTCACAATCCCACAATCACGATCACACAATCACGATCACACAGTTACGATCACACAATCACGATCACACAATCACAGTCACACAATCACAATCACACAGTCACAATCACAATCACAATCACAATCACAATCACAATCACAATCACAATCACAATCACACAATCACACAATCACAATCCCACAATCACAACCACACAATCACAGTCACACAATCACAATCACACAATCACACAGTCACAATCCCACAATCACGATCACACCATCACGATCGAACAGTCACGATCACACAATCACGATCACACAATCACAATCACACAATCACAATCACACAATCACAATCACACAATCACGATCGCACAATCACGATCACACAATCACCATCACACAATCACCATCACACAATCACGATCACACAATCACGATCACACAATCACGATCAGACTATCACGATCACACAATCACAGTCACACAATCACAATCACACAATCACAATCACAATCACGATCACACAGTCACGACCACACGATCACGATCACACGATCATGATCACACAATCACAATCACACAATCACGATCACACAATCACGATCACACAATCACGATCACACAATCACGATCACACAACCACGATCCCACAATAGCTATCACACAATCGCTATCACACAATCACGATCACACAATCACGATCACACAATCACGATCACACAATCACGATCACACAATCACAATCACACAATCACGATCACACAATCACGATCACACAATCACAATCACACAATCACAAACACACAGTCGCGATCACACGATCACGATCACACGATCACGATCACACGATCACGATCACACAATCACAATCACACAATCAAGGTCACACAATGACGATCACACCATCACCATCACACAATCACGACCACACAATCACGATCACACAATCACGATCACACAATCACGATCACACAATCACGATCACACAATCACGATCACACAATCACGTTCACACAATCACAAACACACAGTCGCGATCACTCGATCACGATCATACAATCACGATCACACAATCGCTATCACACAATCGCTATCACACAATCACAATCACACAATCACACAGTCACAATCCCACAATCACGATCACACAATCACGATCGCACAGTCACGATCACACGATCACGATCACACAATCACTATCACACAATCATACAATCACGCAATCACAATCACACAATCACACAGTCACAATCCCACAATCACGATCACACAATCACAATCCCACAATCACAATCACACAATCACGATCACACAATCACAATCACGCAGTCACACTATCACAATCACAATCACAATCACAATCACAATCACAATCACAATCACACAATCACACAATCACAATCCCACAATCACAATCACACAATCACAGTCACACAATCACAACCACACAATCACACAGTCACAATCCCACAATCACGATCACACAATCACGATCGCACAGTCACGATCACACGATCACGATCACACAATCACAATCACACAATCACAATCACACAATCACAATCACACAATCACCATCACACACTCACCATCACACAATCACGATCACACAATCACGATCACCCAATCACGATCACACTATCACGATCACACAATCACAGTCACACAATCACAATCACACAATCACAATCACAATCACGATCACACAGTCACAATCCCACAATCACAATCCCACAATCACAATCCCACAATCACAATCCCACAATCACAATCCCACAATCACAATCCCACAATCACAATCCCACAATCACAATCCCACAATCACAATCCCACAATCACAATCCCACAATCACAATCCCACAATCACACAATCACACAGTCACAATCCCACAATCACGATCACACAATCACGATCACACTATCACGATCACACAATCACAATCACACAATCACAATATCACAATCGCAATCACACAATCACAATAACACAATCAGACAATCACACAATCACACAATCACACAATAACACAATCACGATCATACTATCACGATCACACGATCACGATCACACGATCACGATCACACAATCACGATCACACAATCACGATCACACAATCGCTATCACACAATCGCTATCACACAATCACAATCACACAATCACACAGTCACAATCCCACAATCACGATCACACAATCACGATCGCACGGTCACGATCACACGATCACGATCACACAATCACTATCACACAATCACACAATCACGCAATCACAATCACACAATCACACAGTCACAATCCCACAATCACGATCACACAATCACAATCCCACAATCACAATCACACAATCACGATCACACAATCACAATCACGCAGTCACACTATCACAATCACAATCACAATCACAATCACAATCACAATCACAATCACACAATCACACAATCACACAATCACAATCCCACAATCACAATCACACAATCACAGTCACACAATCACACAGTCACAATCCCACAATCACGATCACACAATCACGATCGCACAGTCACGATCACACTATCACGATCACACAATCACAATCACACAATCACAATCACACAATCACAATCACACAATCACCATCACAATCACGATCACACAGTCACGATCACACGATCACGATAACACGATCACGATCACACAATCACGATCACACAATCACGATCACACAATCACGATCACACAATCGCTATCACACAATCGCTATCACACAATCACAATCACACAATCACGATCACACAATCACGATCACACAATCACGATCACACAATCACGATCACACAATCACGATCACACAATCACGATCACACAAACACGATCACACAATCACGATCACACAATCACAGTCACACAATCACGATCACACAATCACGGTCACACAACCACGATCACACAACCGCTATCACACAATCGCTATCACACAATCACGATCACACAATCACGATCACACAATCACAATCACAATATCACAATCACACAGTCACACAATCACAATCACAATCACAATCACAATCACAATCACAATCACAATCACAATCACAATCACGATCACAGAATCACAATCACACAGTCACACAATCACAATCACAATCACAATCGCAATCACAATCACAATCACAATCACAATCACAATCACAATCACAATCACAATCACAATCACAATCACAATCACAATCACAATCACAATCACAATCACAATCACAATCACAATCACAATCACAATCACAATCACAATCACAATCACAATCACAATCACAATCACACAATCACATCCCACAATCACGATCACACAATCACGATCACACAATCACGATCACACAACCACGATCACACAATCACGATCACACAATCACGATCACACAATCACGATCACACAATCACGATCACACAATCACGATCACACAATCACGATCACACAATCACGATCACACAATCACGATCACACAAACACGATCACACAATCACGACCACACAATCACAGTCACACAATCACAATCACACACTCCCAATCACACAATCACGATCACGCAATCACGATCACGCAATCACGATCACACAATCACGATCACACAATCACGATCACACAATCACGATCACACAATCACGATCACACAATCACGATCACACAGTCACGATCACACAATCACAATCACGCAATCACAATCACACAATCACAATCACACAATCACAATCACACAATCACAATCACACAATCACAATCTCACAATCACAATCACACAATCACAATCACACAATCACAATCACACAATCACAATCACACAATCACAATCACACAATCACAATCACACAATCACAATCCCACAATCACAATCCCACAATCACAATCACACAATCACGATCACACAATCACAATCACGCAGTCACACTATCACAATCACAATCACAATCACAATCACAATCACAATCACAATCACACAATCACACAATTACAATCCCACAATCACAATCACACAATCACAGTCACACAATCACAATCACACAATCACACAGTCACAATCCCACAATCACGATCACACAATCACGATCGCACAGTCACGATCACACGATCACGATCACACAATCACAATCACACAATCACAATCACACAATCACAATCACACAATCACCATCACAATCACGATCACACAGTCACGATCACACGATCACGATAACACGATCACGATCACACAATCACGATCACACAATCACGATCACACAATCACGATCACACAATCACGATCACACAATCACGATCACACAATCACGATCACACAATCACGATCACACAATCACGATCACACAATCACGATCACACAATCACGATCACACAAACACGATCACACAATCACGACCACACAATCACAGTCACACAATCACAATCACACACTCCCAATCACACAATCACGATCACGCAATCACGATCACGCAATCACGATCACACAATCACGATCACACAATCACGATCACACAATCACGATCACACAATCACGATCACACAATCACGATCACACAGTCACGATCACACAATCACAATCACGCAATCACAATCACACAATCACAATCACACAATCACAATCACACAATCACAATCACACAATCACAATCTCACAATCACAATCACACAATCACAATCACACAATCACAATCACACAATCACAATCACACAATCACAATCACACAATCACAATCACACAATCACAATCCCACAATCACAATCCCACAATCACAATCACACAATCACGATCACACAATCACAATCACGCAGTCACACTATCACAATCACAATCACAATCACAATCACAATCACAATCACAATCACACAATCACACAATTACAATCCCACAATCACAATCACACAATCACAGTCACACAATCACAATCACACAATCACACAGTCACAATCCCACAATCACGATCACACAATCACGATCGCACAGTCACGATCACACGATCACGATCACACAATCACAATCACACAATCACAATCACACAATCACAATCACACAATCACCATCACAATCACGATCACACAGTCACGATCACACGATCACGATAACACGATCACGATCACACAATCACGATCACACAATCACGATCACACAATCACGATCACACAATCGCTATCACACAATCACAATCACACAATCACGATCACACAATCACGATCACACAATCACGATCACACAATCACGATCACACAATCACGATCACACAATCACGATCACACAATCACAATCACGCAATCACAATCACGCAATCACAATCACACAATCACAATCACACAATCACAATCACCCAATCACAATCACACAATCACAATCTCACAATCACAATCACACAATCACAATCACACAATCACAATCACACAATCACAATCACACAATCACAATCACACAATCACAATCACACAATCACAATCCCACAATCACAATCCCACAATCACAATCCCACAATCACAATCCCACAATCACAATCCCACAATCACAATCCCACAATCACAATCCCACAATCACAATCCCACAATCACACAATCACACAGTCACAATCCCACAATCACGATCACACAATCACGATCACACAATCAGAATCACACAATTACAATCACACAATCACACTGTCACAATCCCACAATCACGATCACACAATCACGATCACACAGTCACGATCACACAATCACACAGTCACAATCCCACAATCACGATCACACAATCACGATCGCACAGTCACGATCACACGATCACGATCACACAATCACAATCACACAATCACAATCACACAATCACAATCACACAATCACGATCACACAATCACCATCACACAATCACACAGTCACAATCCCACAATCACGATAACACAATCACGATCGCACAGTCACGATCACAATATCACGATCACACAATCACAGTCACACAATCACAATCACACAATCACAATCACAATCACGATCACACAGTCACGATCACACGATCACGATCACACGATCACGATCACACGATCACGATCACACAATCACGATCACACAATCACGATCAGACTATCACGATCACACAATCACAGTCACACAAACACAATCACACAATCACAATCACAATCACGATCACACAATCACAATTACACAAACACGATCACACAATCACGATCACACAATCACGATCACACAATCACTATCACACAATCACACAATCACGCAATCACAATCACACAATCACACAGTCACAATCCCACAATCACGATCACACAATCACAATCCCACAATCACAATCACACAATCACGATCACACAATCACAATCACGCAGTCACACTATCACAATCACATTCACAATCACAATCACAATCACAATCACACAATCACACAATCACAATCCCACAATCACAATCACACAATCACAGTCACACAATCACAATCACACAATCACACAGTCACAATCCCACAATCACGATCACACAATCACGATCACACAGTTACGATCACACAATCACGATCACACAATCACAGTCACACAATCACAATCACACAGTCACAATCACAATCACAATCACAATCACAATCACAATCACAATCACAATCACACAATCACACAATCACAATCCCACAATCACAACCACACAATCACAGTCACACAATCCCAATCACACAATCACACAGTCACAATCCCACAATCACGATCACACAATCACGATCGAACAGTCACGATCACACGATCACGATCACACAATCACAATCACACAATCACAATCACACAATCACAATCACACAATCACGATCGCACAATCACGATCACACAATCACCATCACACAATCACCATCACACAATCACGATCACACAATCACGATCACACAATCACGATCAGACTATCACGATCACACAATCACAGTCACACAATCACAATCACACAATCACAATCACAATCACGATCACACAGTCACGACCACACGATCACGATCACACGATCATGATCACACAATCACAATCACACAATCACGATCACACAACCACGATCACACAATCACGATCACACAATCACGATCACACAACCACGATCCCACAATAGCTATCACACAATCGCTATCACACAATCACGATCACACAATCACGATCACACAATCACGATCACACAATCACGATCACACAATCACAATCACACAATCACGATCACACAATCACGATCACACAATCACAATCACACAATCACAAACACACAGTCGCGATCACACGATCACGATCACACGATCACGATCACACGATCACGATCACACAATCACAATCACACAATCAAGGTCACACAATGACGATCACACCATCACCATCACACAATCACGACCACACAATCACGATCACACAATCACGATCACACAATCACGATCACACAATCACGATCACACAATCACGATCACACAATCACGTTCACACAATCACAAACACACAGTCGCGATCACTCGATCACGATCACACAATCACGATCACACAGTCACGATCACACAATCACGATCACACAATCACGTTCACACAATTACAAACACACAGACGCGATCACACTATCACGATCACACAATCACAGTCACACAATCACGATCACACAATCGCTATCACACAATCGCTATCACACAATCACAATCACACAATCACACAGTCACAATCCCACAATCACGATCACACAATCACGATCGCACAGTCACGATCACACGATCACGATCACACAATCACTATCACACAATCATACAATCACGCAATCACAATCACACAATCACACAGTCACAATCCCACAATCACGATCACACAATCACAATCCCACAATCACAATCACACAATCACGATCACACAATCACAATCACACAATCACACAATCACAATCCCACAATCACAATCACACAATCACAGTCACACAATCACAATCACACAATCACGCAGTCACAATCCCACAATCACGATCACACAATCACGATCGCACAGTCACGGTCACACGATCACGATCACACAATCACAATCACACAATCACAATCACACAATCACGATCACACAGTCACAATCACACTATCACCATCACACAATCACGATCACACAATCAAGGTCACACAATGACGATCACACAATCACCATCACACAATCACGATCACACAATCACAATCACACAATCACGATCACACAATCACGATCACACAATCACAATCACACAATCAAGGTCACACAATGACGATCACACCATCACCATCACACAACCACGACCACACAATCACGATCACACAATCACAAACACACAGTCGCGATCACTCGATCACGATCACACAATCACGATCACACAGTCACGATCACACAATCACAATCACACAATCACAATATCACAATCGCAATCACACAATCACCATCACACAGTCACGATCACACAATCACCATCACACAATCACGATCACACAATCACGATCACACAATCACGATCACACTATCACGATCACACAATCACAGTCACACAATCACAATCACACAATCACAATCACACAATCACAATCACAATCACGATCACACAGTCACGATCACACAATCAGAGTCACACAATCACAATCACACAACCACAATCACACAATCACACAGTCACAATCCCACAATCACGATCACACAATCACGACCACACAGTCACGATCACACAATCACACAGTCACAATCCCACAATCACGATCACACAATCACGACCACACAGTCACGATCACACAATCACAATCACACAATCACAATCACACAATCACAATCACACAATCACAATAACACAATCACAATAACACAATCAGACAATCACACAGTCACACAATCACGATCACACAATCACGATCACACAATCACGATCACACAATCACGATCACACAGTCGCGATCACACAATCACGATGACACAATCACGATCACACAATCACAATCACACAATCACAATCACACAATCAAAATCACACAATCACAATCACACAATCAAGGTCACACAATGACGATCACACAATCACCATCACACAATCACGATCACACAATCACAATCACACAATCACGATCACACAATCACGATCACTCAATCACGATCACACAATCACAATCACACAATCAACGCCACACAATGACGATCACACAATCACCATCACACAATCTCGACCACACAATCGCGATCACACAATCACGATCACACAATCACGTTCACACAATCAACGCCACACAATGACGATCACACAATCACCATCACACAATCTCGACCACACAATCACGATCACACAATCACGATCACACAATCACGTTCACACAATCACAAACACACAGTCCCGATCACTCGATCACGATCACACAATCACGATCACACAATCACGATCACACAATCACAATCACACAATCACAATCACACAATCACAATCACACAATCACAATCACACAATCACAATCACACAATCAAAATCACACAATCACAATCACACAATCAAGGTCACACAATGACGATCACACAATCACCATCACACAATCACGATCACACAATCACGATCACACAATCACGATCACACAATCACGATCACACAATCACAATCACACAATCACAATCACACAATCACAATCACACAATCACAATCACACAATCACAATCACACAATCACAATCACACAATCACAATCACACAATCGCAATCACACAATCACAATCACGATCTCGATCACACAATCACAATCACACAATCACACAATCACAATCCCACAATCACAATCACACAATCACAGTCACACAATCACAATCACACAATCACAATCACAATCACACAATCACAATCACACAATCACAATCACACAATCACAATCACACAATCACAATTACACAAACACGATCACACAATCACGATCACACAATCACTATCACACAATCACACAATCACACAGTCACAATCCCACAATCACGATCACACAATCACGATCGCACAGTCACGATCACACGATCACGATCACACAATCACGATCACACAATCACAAACACACAGTCGCGATCACACGATCACGATCACACAATCACGATCACACAGTCACGATGATACAATCACAATCACACTATCACGATCACACAATCACATTAACACAATCACGATCACACAATCACGATCGCACAATCACAATCACACAATCACGATCACACAATCACGATCACACAATCACAATCACACAATCACAATCACACAATCACAATCACACAATCACAATCACACAATCACAATCACACAATCACAATCACACAATCACAATCACACAATCACAATCACACAATCACAATCACACAATCACAATCACACAATCGCAATCACACAATCACAATCACGATCTCGATCACACAATCACAATCACACAATCACACAATCACAATCCCACAATCACAATCACACAATCACAGTCACACAATCACAATCACACAATCACAATCACAATCACACAATCACAATCACACAATCACAGTCACACAATCACAGTCACACAATCACAATCACACAATCACAATTACACAAACACGATCACACAATCACGATCACACAATCACTATCACACAATCACACAATCACACGGTCACAATCCCACAATCACGATCACACAATCACGAACGCACAGTCACGATCACACGATCACGATCACACAATCACGATCACACAATCACAAACACACAGTCGCGATCACACGATCACGATCACACAATCACGATCACACAGTCACGATCATACAATCTCAATCACACTATCACGATCACACAATCACATTAACACAATCACGATCACACAATCACGATCACAAAACCACAATCACACAATCACGATCACACAATCACGATCACACAATCACAATCACACAATCACAATCACACAATCACAATCACACAATCACAATCACACAATCACAATCACGATCACACAGTCACGATCACACAATCACAATCTCACAATCACGATCACACAATCACCATCACACAATCACCATCACACAATCACGATCAGACAATCACGATCACACTATCACGATCACACAATCACGATCACACAATCACGATCACACAATCACGATCACACAATCGCGATCACACAATCACTATCACACAATCACAATCACACAATCACAATCACACAATCACAATCACACAATCACAATCACACAATCACAATCACACAATCACAATCACACAATCACAATCACACAGTCACACAATCACAATCACAATCAGACAATCACAAACACACAATCACGATCACACAATCACGATCACACAATCACAATCACACAATCACAATCACACAATCACAATCACACAATCACAGTCACACAATCACAGTCACACAATCATAATCACACAATCACAATCACACAATCACAATTACACAAACACGATCACACAATCACGATCACACAATCAGGATCACACAATCACGATCACACAATCACACAATCACACAATCACACAATCACACAGTCACAATCCCACAATCACGATCACACAATCACGATCACACAGTTACGATCACACAATCACGATCACACAATCACGTTCACACAATCACAAACACACAGTCGCGATCACTCGATCACGATCATACAATCACGATCACACAGTCACGATCACACAATCACGATCACACAATCACGTTCACACAATTACAAACACACAGACGCGATCACACTATCACGATCACACAATCACAGTCACACAATCACGATCACACAATCGCTATCACACAATCGCTATCACACAATCACAATCACACAATCACACAGTCACAATCCCACAATCACGATCACACAATCACGATCGCACAGTCACGATCACACGATCACGATCACACAATCACTATCACACAATCATACAATCACGCAATCACAATCACACAATCACACAGTCACAATCCCACAATCACGATCACACAATCACAATCCCACAATCACAATCACACAATCACGATCACACAATCACAATCACGCAGTCACACTATCACAATCACAATCACAATCACAATCACAATCACAATCACAATCACAATCACAATCACACAATCACACAATCACAATCCCACAATCACAATCACACAATCACAGTCACACAATCACAACCACACAATCACACAGTCACAATCCCACAATCACGATCACACAATCACGATCGCACAGTCACGATCACACGATCACGATCACACAATCACAATCACACAATCACAATCACACAATCACAATCACACAATCACCATCACACATTCACCATCACACAATCACGATCACACAATCACGATCACCCAATCACGATCACACTATCACGATCACACAATCACAGTCACACAATCACAATCACACAATCACAATCACAATCACGATCACACAGTCACAATCCCACAATCACAATCCCACAATCACAATCCCACAATCACAATCCCACAATCACAATCCCACAATCACAATCCCACAATCACAATCCCACAATCACAATCCCACAATCACAATCCCACAATCACAATCCCACAATCACACAATCACACAGTCACAATCCCACAATCACGATCACACAATCACGATCACACTATCACGATCACACAATCACAATCACACAATCACAATATCACAATCGCAATCACACAATCACAATAACACAATCAGACAATCACACAATCACACAATCACACAATAACACAATCACGATCATACTATCACGATCACACGATCACGATCACACGATCACGATCACACAATCACGATCACACAATCACGATCACACAATCGCTATCACACAATCGCTATCACACAATCACAATCACACAATCACACAGTCACAATCCCACAATCACGATCACACAATCACGATCGCACAGTCACGATCACACGATCACGATCACACAATCACTATCACACAATCACACAATCACGCAATCACAATCACACAATCACACAGTCACAATCCCACAATCACGATCACACAATCACAATCCCACAATCACAATCACACAATCACGATCACACAATCACAATCACGCAGTCACACTATCACAATCACAATCACAATCACAATCACAATCACAATCACAATCACACAATCACACAATCACACAATCACAATCCCACAATCACAATCACACAATCACAGTCACACAATCACACAGTCACAATCCCACAATCACGATCACACAATCACGATCGCACAGTCACGATCACACTATCACGATCACACAATCACAATCACACAATCACAATCACACAATCACAATCACACAATCACCATCACAATCACGATCACACAGTCACGATCACACGATCACGATAACACGATCACGATCACACAATCACGATCACACAATCACGATCACACAATCACGATCACACAATCGCTATCACACAATCGCTATCACACAATCACAATCACACAATCACGATCACACAATCACGATCACACAATCACGATCACACAATCACGATCACACAATCACGATCACACAATCACGATCACACAAACACGATCACACAATCACGATCACACAATCACAGTCACACAATCACGATCACACAATCACGGTCACACAACCACGATCACACAACCGCTATCACACAATCGCTATCACACAATCACGATCACACAATCACGATCACACAATCACAATCACAATATCACAATCACACAGTCACACAATCACAATCACAATCACAATCACAATCACAATCACAATCACAATCACAATCACAATCACGATCACAGAATCACAATCACACAGTCACACAATCACAATCACAATCACAATCGCAATCACAATCACAATCACAATCACAATCACAATCACAATCACAATCACAATCACAATCACAATCACAATCACAATCACAATCACAATCACAATCACAATCACAATCACAATCACAATCACAATCACAATCACAATCACAATCACAATCACAATCACAATCACAATCACACAATCACATCCCACAATCACGATCACACAATCACGATCACACAATCACGATCACACAACCACGATCACACAATCACGATCACACAATCACGATCACACAATCACGATCACACAATCACGATCACACAATCACGATCACACAATCACGATCACACAATCACGATCACACAATCACGATCACACAAACACGATCACACAATCACGACCACACAATCACAGTCACACAATCACAATCACACACTCCCAATCACACAATCACGATCACGCAATCACGATCACGCAATCACGATCACACAATCACGATCACACAATCACGATCACACAATCACGATCACACAATCACGATCACACAATCACGATCACACAGTCACGATCACACAATCACAATCACGCAATCACAATCACACAATCACAATCACACAATCACAATCACACAATCACAATCACACAATCACAATCTCACAATCACAATCACACAATCACAATCACACAATCACAATCACACAATCACAATCACACAATCACAATCACACAATCACAATCACACAATCACAATCCCACAATCACAATCCCACAATCACAATCACACAATCACGATCACACAATCACAATCACGCAGTCACACTATCACAATCACAATCACAATCACAATCACAATCACAATCACAATCACACAATCACACAATCACAATCCCACAATCACAATCACACAATCACAGTCACACAACCACAATCACACAATCACACAGTCACAATCCCACAATCACGATCACACAATCACGATCGCACAGTCACGATCACACGATCACGATCACACAATCACAATCACACAATCACAATCACACAATCACAATCACACAATCACCATCACAATCACGATCACACAGTCACGATCACACGATCACGATAACACGATCACGATCACACAATCACGATCACACAATCACGATCACACAATCACGATCACACAATCGCTATCACACAATCACAATCACACAATCACGATCACACAATCACGATCACACAATCACGATCACACAATCACGATCACACAATCACGATCACACAATCACGATCACACAATCACAATCACGCAATCACAATCACGCAATCACAATCACACAATCACAATCACACAATCACAATCACCCAATCACAATCACACAATCACAATCTCACAATCACAATCACACAATCACAATCACACAATCACAATCACACAATCACAATCACACAATCACAATCACACAATCACAATCACACAATCACAATCCCACAATCACAATCCCACAATCACAATCCCACAATCACAATCCCACAATCACAATCCCACAATCACAATCCCACAATCACAATCCCACAATCACAATCCCACAATCACAATCCCACAATCACACAATCACACAGTCACAATCCCACAATCACGATCACACAATCACGATCACACAATCAGAATCACACAATTACAATCACACAATCACACTGTCACAATCCCACAATCACGATCACACAATCACGATCACACAGTCACGATCACACAATCACACAGTCACAATCCCACAATCACGATCACACAATCACGATCGCACAGTCACGATCACACGATCACGATCACACAATCACAATCACACAATCACAATCACACAATCACAATCACACAATCACGATCACACAATCACCATCACACAATCACACAGTCACAATCCCACAATCACGATAACACAATCACGATCGCACAGTCACGATCACAATATCACGATCACACAATCACAGTCACACAATCACAATCACACAATCACAATCACAATCACGATCACACAGTCACGATCACACGATCACGATCACACGATCACGATCACACGATCACGATCACACAATCACGATCACACAATCACGATCAGACTATCACGATCACACAATCACAGTCACACAAACACAATCACACAATCACAATCACAATCACGATCACACAATCACAATTACACAAACACGATCACACAATCACGATCACACAATCACGATCACACAATCACTATCACACAATCACACAATCACGCAATCACAATCACACAATCACACAGTCACAATCCCACAATCACGATCACACAATCACAATCCCACAATCACAATCACACAATCACGATCACACAATCACAATCACGCAGTCACACTATCACAATCACATTCACAATCACAATCACAATCACAATCACACAATCACACAATCACAATCCCACAATCACAATCACACAATCACAGTCACACAATCACAATCACACAATCACACAGTCACAATCCCACAATCACGATCACACAATCACGATCACACAGTTACGATCACACAATCACGATCACACAATCACAGTCACACAATCACAATCACACAGTCACAATCACAATCACAATCACAATCACAATCACAATCACAATCACAATCACACAATCACACAATCACAATCCCACAATCACAACCACACAATCACAGTCACACAATCCCAATCACACAATCACACAGTCACAATCCCACAATCACGATCACACAATCACGATCGAACAGTCACGATCACACGATCACGATCACACAATCACAATCACACAATCACAATCACACAATCACAATCACACAATCACGATCGCACAATCACGATCACACAATCACCATCACACAATCACCATCACACAATCACGATCACACAATCACGATCACACAATCACGATCAGACTATCACGATCACACAATCACAGTCACACAATCACAATCACACAATCACAATCACAATCACGATCACACAGTCACGACCACACGATCACGATCACACGATCATGATCACACAATCACAATCACACAATCACGATCACACAACCACGATCACACAATCACGATCACACAATCACGATCACACAACCACGATCCCACAATAGCTATCACACAATCGCTATCACACAATCACGATCACACAATCACGATCACACAATCACGATCACACAATCACGATCACACAATCACAATCACACAATCACGATCACACAATCACGATCACACAATCACAATCACACAATCACAAACACACAGTCGCGATCACACGATCACGATCACACGATCACGATCACACGATCACGATCACACAATCACAATCACACAATCAAGGTCACACAATGACGATCACACCATCACCATCACACAATCACGACCACACAATCACGATCACACAATCACGATCACACAATCACGATCACACAATCACGATCACACAATCACGATCACACAATCACGTTCACACAATCACAAACACACAGTCGCGATCACTCGATCACGATCACACAATCACGATCACACAGTCACGATCACACAATCACGATCACACAATCACGTTCACACAATTACAAACACACAGACGCGATCACACTATCACGATCACACAATCACAGTCACACAATCACGATCACACAATCGCTATCACACAATCGCTATCACACAATCACAATCACACAATCACACAGTCACAATCCCACAATCACGATCACACAATCACGTTCGCACAGTCACGATCACACGATCACGATCACACAATCACTATCACACAATCATACAATCACGCAATCACAATCACACAATCACACAGTCACAATCCCACAATCACGATCACACAATCACAATCCCACAATCACAATCACACAATCACGATCACACAATCACAATCACACAATCACACAATCACAATCCCACAATCACAATCACACAATCACAGTCACACAATCACAATCACACAATCACGCAGTCACAATCCCACAATCACGATCACACAATCACGATCGCACAGTCACGGTCACACGATCACGATCACACAATCACAATCACACAATCACAATCACACAATCACGATCACACAGTCACAATCACACTATCACCATCACACAATCACGATCACACAATCAAGGTCACACAATGACGATCACACAATCACCATCACACAATCACGATCACACAATCACAATCACACAATCACGATCACACAATCACGATCACACAATCACAATCACACAATCAAGGTCACACAATGACGATCACACCATCACCATCACACAACCACGACCACACAATCACGATCACACAATCACAAACACACAGTCGCGATCACTCGATCACGATCACACAATCACGATCACACAGTCACGATCACACAATCACAATCACACAATCACAATATCACAATCGCAATCACACAATCACCATCACACAGTCACGATCACACAATCACCATCACACAATCACGATCACACAATCACGATCACACAATCACGATCACACTATCACGATCACACAATCACAGTCACACAATCACAATCACACAATCACAATCACACAATCACAATCACAATCACGATCACACAGTCACGATCACACAATCAGAGTCACACAATCACAATCACACAACCACAATCACACAATCACACAGTCACAATCCCACAATCACGATCACACAATCACGACCACACAGTCACGATCACACAATCACACAGTCACAATCCCACAATCACGATCACACAATCACGACCACACAGTCACGATCACACAATCACAATCACACAATCACAATCACACAATCACAATCACACAATCACAATAACACAATCACAATAACACAATCAGACAATCACACAGTCACACAATCACGATCACACAATCACGATCACACAATCACGATCACACAATCACGATCACACAGTCGCGATCACACAATCACGATGACACAATCACGATCACACAATCACAATCACACAATCACAATCACACAATCAAAATCACACAATCACAATCACACAATCAAGGTCACACAATGACGATCACACAATCACCATCACACAATCACGATCACACAATCACAATCACACAATCACGATCACACAATCACGATCACTCAATCACGATCACACAATCACAATCACACAATCAACGCCACACAATGACGATCACACAATCACCATCACACAATCTCGACCACACAATCGCGATCACACAATCACGATCACACAATCACGTTCACACAATCAACGCCACACAATGACGATCACACAATCACCATCACACAATCTCGACCACACAATCACGATCACACAATCACGATCACACAATCACGTTCACACAATCACAAACACACAGTCCCGATCACTCGATCACGATCACACAATCACGATCACACAATCACGATCACACAATCACAATCACACAATCACAATCACACAATCACAATCACACAATCACAATCACACAATCACAATCACACAATCAAAATCACACAATCACAATCACACAATCAAGGTCACACAATGACGATCACACAATCACCATCACACAATCACGATCACACAATCACGATCACACAATCACGATCACACAATCACGATCACACAATCACAATCACACAATCACAATCACACAATCACAATCACACAATCACAATCACACAATCACAATCACACAATCACAATCACACAATCACAATCACACAATCGCAATCACACAATCACAATCACGATCTCGATCACACAATCACAATCACACAATCACACAATCACAATCCCACAATCACAATCACACAATCACAGTCACACAATCACAATCACACAATCACAATCACAATCACACAATCACAATCACACAATCACAATCACACAATCACAATCACACAATCACAATTACACAAACACGATCACACAATCACGATCACACAATCACTATCACACAATCACACAATCACACAGTCACAATCCCACAATCACGATCACACAATCACGATCGCACAGTCACGATCACACGATCACGATCACACAATCACGATCACACAATCACAAACACACAGTCGCGATCACACGATCACGATCACACAATCACGATCACACAGTCACGATGATACAATCACAATCACACTATCACGATCACACAATCACATTAACACAATCACGATCACACAATCACGATCGCACAATCACAATCACACAATCACGATCACACAATCACGATCACACAATCACAATCACACAATCACAATCACACAATCACAATCACACAATCACAATCACACAATCACAATCACACAATCACAATCACACAATCACAATCACACAATCACAATCACACAATCACAATCACACAATCGCAATCACACAATCACAATCACGATCTCGATCACACAATCACAATCACACAATCACACAATCACAATCCCACAATCACAATCACACAATCACAGTCACACAATCACAATCACACAATCACAATCACACAATCACAATCACAATCACACAATCACAATCACACAATCACAGTCACACAATCACAGTCACACAATCACAATCACACAATCACAATTACACAAACACGATCACACAATCACGATCACACAATCACTATCACACAATCACACAATCACACGGTCACAATCCCACAATCACGATCACACAATCACGAACGCACAGTCACGATCACACGATCACGATCACACAATCACGATCACACAATCACAAACACACAGTCGCGATCACACGATCACGATCACACAATCACGATCACACAGTCACGATCATACAATCTCAATCACACTATCACGATCACACAATCACATTAACACAATCACGATCACACAATCACGATCACAAAATCACAATCACACAATCACGATCACACAATCACGATCACACAATCACAATCACACAATCACAATCACACAATCACAATCACACAATCACAATCACACAATCACAATCACGATCACACAGTCACGATCACACAATCACAATCTCACAATCACGATCACACAATCACCATCACACAATCACCATCACACAATCACGATCAGACAATCACGATCACACTATCACGATCACACAATCACGATCACACAATCACGATCACACAATCACGATCACACAATCGCGATCACACAATCACTATCACACAATCACAATCACACAATCACAATCACACAATCACAATCACACAATCACAATCACACAATCACAATCACACAATCACAATCACACAATCACAATCACACAATCACAATCACACAGTCACACAATCACAATCACAATCAGACAATCACAAACACACAATCACGATCACACAATCACGATCACACAATCACAATCACACAATCACAATCACACAATCACAATCACACAATCACAGTCACACAATCACAGTCACACAATCATAATCACACAATCACAATCACACAATCACAATTACACAAACACGATCACACAATCACGATCACACAATCAGGATCACACAATCACGATCACACAATCACACAATCACACAATCACACAATCACACAGTCACAATCCCACAATCACGATCACACAATCACGATCACACAGTTACGATCACACAATCACGATCACACAATCACAGTCACACAATCACAATCATACAGTCACAATCACAATCACAATCACAATCACAATCACAATCACAATCACAATCACAATCACACAATCACACAATCACAATCCCACAATCACAACCACACAATCACAGTCACACAATCACAATCACACAATCACACAGTCACAATCCCACAATCACGATCACACAATCACGATCGAACAGTCACGATCACACAATCACGATCACACAATCACAATCACACAATCACAATCACACAATCACAATCACACAATCACGATCGCACAATCACGATCACACAATCACCATCACACAATCACCATCACACAATCACGATCACACAATCACGATCACACAATCACGATCAGACTATCACGATCACACAATCACAGTCACACAATCACAATCACACAATCACAATCACAATCACGATCACACAGTCACGACCACACGATCACGATCACACGATCATGATCACACAATCACAATCACACAATCACGATCACACAATCACGATCACACAATCACGATCACACAATCACGATCACACAACCACGATCCCACAATAGCTATCACACAATCGCTATCACACAATCACGATCACACAATCACGATCACACAATCACGATCACACAATCACGATCACACAATCACAATCACACAATCACGATCACACAATCACGATCACACAATCACAATCACACAATCACAAACACACAGTCGCGATCACACGATCACGATCACACGATCACGATCACACGATCACGATCACACAATCACAATCACACAATCAAGGTCACACAATGACGATCACACCATCACCATCACACAATCACGACCACACAATCACGATCACACAATCACGATCACACAATCACGATCACACAATCACGATCACACAATCACGATCACACAATCACGTTCACACAATCACAAACACACAGTCGCGATCACTCGATCACGATCATACAATCACGATCACACAGTCACGATCACACAATCACGATCACACAATCACGTTCACACAATTACAAACACACAGACGCGATCACACTATCACGATCACACAATCACAGTCACACAATCACGATCCCACAATAGCTATCACACAATCGCTATCACACAATCACGATCACACAATCACGATCACACAATCACGATCACACAATCACGATCACACAATCACAATCACACAATCACGATCACACAATCACGATCACACAATCACAATCACACAATCACAAACACACAGTCGCGATCACACGATCACGATCACACGATCACGATCACACGATCACGATCACACAATCACAATCACACAATCAAGGTCACACAATGACGATCACACCATCACCATCACACAATCACGACCACACAATCACGATCACACAATCACGATCACACAATCACGATCACACAATCACGATCACACAATCACGATCACACAATCACGTTCACACAATCACAAACACACAGTCGCGATCACTCGATCACGATCATACAATCACGATCACACAGTCACGATCACACAATCACGATCACACAATCACGTTCACACAATTACAAACACACAGACGCGATCACACTATCACGATCACACAATCACAGTCACACAATCACGATCACACAATCGCTATCACACAATCGCTATCACACAATCACAATCACACAATCACACAGTCACAATCCCACAATCACGATCACACAATCACGATCGCACAGTCACGATCACACGATCACGATCACACAATCACAATCACACAATCAAGGTCACACAATGACGATCACACCATCACCATCACACAATCACGACCACACAATCACGATCACACAATCACGATCACACAATCACGATCACACAATCACGATCACACAATCACGATCACACAATCACGTTCACACAATCACAAACACACAGTCGCGATCACTCGATCACGATCACACAATCACGATCACACAGTCACGATCACACAATCACGATCACACAATCACGTTCACACAATTACAAACACACAGACGCGATCACACTATCACGATCACACAATCACAGTCACACAATCACGATCACACAATCGCTATCACACAATCGCTATCACACAATCACAATCACACAATCACACAGTCACAATCCCACAATCACGATCACACAATCACGATCGCACAGTCACGATCACACGATCACGATCACACAATCACTATCACACAATCATACAATCACGCAATCACAATCACACAATCACACAGTCACAATCCCACAATCACGATCACACAATCACAATCCCACAATCACAATCACACAATCACGATCACACAATCACAATCACACAATCACACAATCACAATCCCACAATCACAATCACACAATCACAGTCACACAATCACAATCACACAATCACGCAGTCACAATCCCACAATCACGATCACACAATCACGATCGCACAGTCACGGTCACACGATCACGATCACACAATCACAATCACACAATCACAATCACACAATCACGATCACACAGTCACAATCACACTATCACCATCACACAATCACGATCACACAATCAAGGTCACACAATGACGATCACACAATCACCATCACACAATCACGATCACACAATCACAATCACACAATCACGATCACACAATCACGATCACACAATCACAATCACACAATCAAGGTCACACAATGACGATCACACCATCACCATCACACAACCACGACCACACAATCACGATCACACAATCACAAACACACAGTCGCGATCACTCGATCACGATCACACAATCAGGATCACACAGTCACGATCACACAATCACAATCACACAATCACAATATCACAATCGCAATCACACAATCACCATCACACAGTCACGATCACACAATCACCATCACACAATCACGATCACACAATCACGATCACACAATCACGATCACACTATCACGATCACACAATCACAGTCACACAATCACAATCACACAATCACAATCACACAATCACAATCACAATCACGATCACACAGTCACGATCACACAATCAGAGTCACACAATCACAATCACACAACCACAATCACACAATCACACAGTCACAATCCCACAATCACGATCACACAATCACGACCACACAGTCACGATCACACAATCACACAGTCACAATCCCACAATCACAATAACACAATCACAATAACACAATCAGACAATCACACAGTCACACAATCACGATCACACAATCACGATCACACAATCACGATCACACAATCACGATCACACAGTCGCGATCACACAATCACGATGACACAATCACGATCACACAATCACAATCACACAATCACAATCACACAATCAAAATCACACAATCACAATCACACAATCAAGGTCACACAATGACGATCACACAATCACCATCACACAATCACGATCACACAATCACAATCACACAATCACGATCACACAATCACGATCACTCAATCACGATCACACAATCACAATCACACAATCAACGCCACACAATGACGATCACACAATCACCATCACACAATCTCGACCACACAATCGCGATCACACAATCACGATCACACAATCACGTTCACACAATCAACGCCACACAATGACGATCACACAATCACCATCACACAATCTCGACCACACAATCACGATCACACAATCACGATCACACAATCACGTTCACACAATCACAAACACACAGTCCCGATCACTCGATCACGATCACACAATCACGATCACACAATCACGATCACACAATCACAATCACACAATCACAATCACACAATCACAATCACACAATCACAATCACACAATCACAATCACACAATCAAAATCACACAATCACAATCACACAATCAAGGTCACACAATGACGATCACACAATCACCATCACACAATCACGATCACACAATCACGATCACACAATCACGATCACACTATCACGATCACACAATCACAATCACACAATCACAATCACACAATCACAATCACACAATCACAATCACACAATCACAATCACACAATCACAATCACACAATCACAATCACACAATCGCAATCACACAATCACAATCACGATCTCGATCACACAATCACAATCACACAATCACACAATCACAATCCCACAATCACAATCACACAATCACAGTCACACAATCACAATCACACAATCACAATCACAATCACACAATCACAATCACACAATCACAATCACACAATCACAATCACACAATCACAATCACACAATCACAATCACACAATCACAATTACACAAACACGATCACACAATCACGATCACACAATCACTATCACACAATCACACAATCACACAGTCACAATCCCACAATCACGATCACACAATCACGATCGCACAGTCACGATCACACGATCACGATCACACAATCACGATCACACAATCACAAACACACAGTCGCGATCACACGATCACGATCACACAATCACGATCACACAGTCACGATGATACAATCACAATCACACTATCACGATCACACAATCACATTAACACAATCACGATCACACAATCACGATCGCACAATCACAATCACACAATCACGATCACACAATCACGATCACACAATCACAATCACACAATCACAATCACACAATCACAATCACACAATCACAATCACACAATCACAATCACACAATCACAATCACACAATCACAATCACACAATCACAATCACACAATCACAATCACACAATCGCAATCACACAATCACAATCACGATCTCGATCACACAATCACAATCACACAATCACACAATCACAATCCCACAATCACAATCACACAATCACAGTCACACAATCACAATCACACAATCACAATCACAATCACACAATCACAATCACACAATCACAGTCACACAATCACAGTCACACAATCACAATCACACAATCACAATTACACAAACACGATCACACAATCACGATCACACAATCACTATCACACAATCACACAATCACACGGTCACAATCCCACAATCACGATCACACAATCACGAACGCACAGTCACGATCACACGATCACGATCACACAATCACGATCACACAATCACAAACACACAGTCGCGATCACACGATCACGATCACACAATCACGATCACACAGTCACGATCATACAATCTCAATCACACTATCACGATCACACAATCACATTAACACAATCACGATCACACAATCACGATCACAAAATCACAATCACACAATCACGATCACACAATCACGATCACACAATCACAATCACACAATCACAATCACACAATCACAATCACACAATCACAATCACACAATCACAATCACGATCACACAGTCACGATCACACAATCACAATCTCACAATCACGATCACACAATCACCATCACACAATCACCATCACACAATCACGATCAGACAATCACGATCACACTATCACGATCACACAATCACGATCACACAATCACGATCACACAATCACGATCACACAATCGCGATCACACAATCACTATCACACAATCACAATCACACAATCACAATCACACAATCACAATCACACAATCACAATCACACAATCACAATCACACAATCACAATCACACAATCACAATCACACAGTCACACAATCACAATCACAATCAGACAATCACAAACACACAATCACGATCACACAATCACGATCACACAATCACAATCACACAATCACAATCACACAATCACAATCACACAATCACAGTCACACAATCACAGTCACACAATCATAATCACACAATCACAATCACACAATCACAATTACACAAACACGATCACACAATCACGATCACACAATCAGGATCATACAATCACGATCACACAATCACACAATCACACAATCACACAATCACACAGTCACAATCCCACAATCACGATCACACAATCACGATCACACAGTTACGATCACACAATCACGATCACACAATCACAGTCACACAATCACAATCACACAGTCACAATCACAATCACAATCACAATCACAATCACAATCACAATCACAATCACAATCACACAATCACACAATCACAATCCCACAATCACAACCACACAATCACAGTCACACAATCACAATCACACAATCACACAGTCACAATCCCACAATCACGATCACACAATCACGATCGAACAGTCACGATCACACAATCACGATCACACAATCACAATCACACAATCACAATCACACAATCACAATCACACAATCACGATCGCACAATCACGATCACACAATCACCATCACACAATCACCATCACACAATCACGATCACACAATCACGATCACACAATCACGATCAGACTATCACGATCACACAATCACAGTCACACAATCACAATCACACAATCACAATCACAATCACGATCACACAGTCACGACCACACGATCACGATCACACGATCATGATCACACAATCACAATCACACAATCACGATCACACAATCACGATCACACAATCACGATCACACAATCACGATCACACAACCACGATCCCACAATAGCTATCACACAATCGCTATCACACAATCACGATCACACAATCACGATCACACAATCACGATCACACAATCACGATCACACAATCACAATCACACAATCACGATCACACAATCACGATCACACAATCACAATCACACAATCACAAACACACAGTCGCGATCACACGATCACGATCACACGATCACGATCACACGATCACGATCACACAATCACAATCACACAATCAAGGTCACACAATGACGATCACACCATCACCATCACACAATCACGACCACACAATCACGATCACACAATCACGATCACACAATCACGATCACACAATCACGATCACACAATCACGATCACACAATCACGTTCACACAATCACAAACACACAGTCGCGATCACTCGATCACGATCATACAATCACGATCACACAGTCACGATCACACAATCACGATCACACAATCACGTTCACACAATTACAAACACACAGACGCGATCACACTATCACGATCACACAATCACAGTCACACAATCACGATCACACAATCGCTATCACACAATCGCTATCACACAATCACAATCACACAATCACACAGTCACAATCCCACAATCACGATCACACAATCACGATCGCACAGTCACGATCACACGATCACGATCACACAATCACTATCACACAATCATACAATCACGCAATCACAATCACACAATCACACAGTCACAATCCCACAATCACGATCACACAATCACAATCCCACAATCACAATCACACAATCACGATCACACAATCACAATCACGCAGTCACACTATCACAATCACAATCACAATCACAATCACAATCACAATCACAATCACACAATCACACAATCACAATCCCACAATCACAATCACACAATCACAGTCACACAATCACAACCACACAATCACACAGTCACAATCCCACAATCACGATCACACAATCACGATCGCACAGTCACGATCACACGATCACGATCACACAATCACAATCACACAATCACAATCACACAATCACAATCACACAATCACCATCACACACTCACCATCACACAATCACGATCACACAATCACGATCACCCAATCACGATCACACTATCACGATCACACAATCACAGTCACACAATCACAATCACACAATCACAATCACAATCACGATCACACAGTCACAATCCCACAATCACAATCCCACAATCACAATCCCACAATCACAATCCCACAATCACAATCCCACAATCACAATCCCACAATCACAATCCCACAATCACAATCCCACAATCACAATCCCACAATCACAATCCCACAATCACACAATCACACAGTCACAATCCCACAATCACGATCACACAATCACGATCACACTATCACGATCACACAATCACAATCACACAATCACAATATCACAATCGCAATCACACAATCACAATAACACAATCAGACAATCACACAATCACACAATCACACAATAACACAATCACGATCATACTATCACGATCACACGATCACGATCACACGATCACGATCACACAATCACGATCACACAATCACGATCA
This sequence comes from Megachile rotundata, assembly GCF_050947335.1. Classification (NCBI taxonomy): domain Eukaryota; kingdom Metazoa; phylum Arthropoda; class Insecta; order Hymenoptera; family Megachilidae; genus Megachile; species Megachile rotundata. The sequence continues at coordinate 4,770,686 of NC_134993.1, forward strand.
CACAATCGCTATCACACAATCGCTATCACACAATCACAATCACACAATCACACAGTCACAATCCCACAATCACGATCACACAATCACGATCGCACAGTCACGATCACACGATCACGATCACACAATCACTATCACACAATCACACAATCACGCAATCACAATCACACAATCACACAGTCACAATCCCACAATCACGATCACACAATCACAATCCCACAATCACAATCACACAATCACGATCACACAATCACAATCACGCAGTCACACTATCACAATCACAATCACAATCACAATCACAATCACAATCACAATCACACAATCACACAATCACAATCCCACAATCACAATCACACAATCACAGTCACACAATCACACAGTCACAATCCCACAATCACGATCACACAATCACGATCGCACAGTCACGATCACACTATCACGATCACACAATCACAATCACACAATCACAATCACACAATCACAATCACACAATCACCATCACAATCACGATCACACAGTCACGATCACACGATCACGATAACACGATCACGATCACACAATCACGATCACACAATCACGATCACACAATCACGATCACACAATCGCTATCACACAATCGCTATCACACAATCACAATCACACAATCACGATCACACAATCACGATCACACAATCACGATCACACAATCACGATCACACAATCACGATCACACAATCACGATCACACAATTACGATCACACAAACACGATCACACAATCACGATCACACAATCACAGTCACACAATCACGATCACACAATCACGGTCACACAACCACGATCACACAACCGCTATCACACAATCGCTATCACACAATCACGATCACACAATCACGATCACACAATCACAATCACAATATCACAATCACACAGTCACACAATCACAATCACAATCACAATCACAATCACAATCACAATCACAATCACAATCACAATCACGATCACAGAATCACAATCACACAGTCACACAATCACAATCACAATCACAATCGCAATCACAATCACAATCACAATCACAATCACAATCACAATCACAATCACAATCACAATCACAATCACAATCACAATCACAATCACAATCACAATCACAATCACAATCACAATCACAATCACAATCACAATCACAATCACAATCACAATCACAATCACAATCACAATCACACAATCACATCCCACAATCACGATCACACAATCACGATCACACAATCACGATCACACAACCACGATCACACAATCACGATCACACAATCACGATCACACAATCACGATCACACAATCACGATCACACAATCACGATCACACAATCACGATCACACAATCACGATCACACAATCACGATCACACAAACACGATCACACAATCACGACCACACAATCACAGTCACACAATCACAATCACACACTCCCAATCACACAATCACGATCACGCAATCACGATCACGCAATCACGATCACACAATCACGATCACACAATCACGATCACACAATCACGATCACACAATCACGATCACACAATCACGATCACACAGTCACGATCACACAATCACAATCACGCAATCACAATCACACAATCACAATCACACAATCACAATCACACAATCACAATCACACAATCACAATCTCACAATCACAATCACACAATCACAATCACACAATCACAATCACACAATCACAATCACACAATCACAATCACACAATCACAATCACACAATCACAATCACACAATCACAATCCCACAATCACAATCCCACAATCACAATCACACAATCACGATCACACAATCACAATCACGCAGTCACACTATCACAATCACAATCACAATCACAATCACAATCACAATCACAATCACAATCACACAATCACACAATCACAATCCCACAATCACAATCACACAATCACAGTCACACAATCACAATCACACAATCACACAGTCACAATCCCACAATCACGATCACACAATCACGATCGCACATTCACGATCACACGATCACGATCACACAATCACAATCACACAATCACAATCACACAATCACAATCACACAATCACCATCACAATCACGATCACACAGTCACGATCACACGATCACGATAACACGATCACGATCACACAATCACGATCACACAATCACGATCACACAATCACGATCACACAATCGCTATCACACAATCACAATCACACAATCACGATCACACAATCACGATCACACAATCACGATCACACAATCACGATCACACAATCACGATCACACAATCACGATCACACAATCACAATCACGCAATCACAATCACGCAATCACAATCACACAATCACAATCACACAATCACAATCACCCAATCACAATCACACAATCACAATCTCACAATCACAATCACACAATCACAATCACACAATCACAATCACACAATCACAATCACACAATCACAATCACACAATCACAATCACACAATCACAATCCCACAATCACAATCCCACAATCACAATCCCACAATCACAATCCCACAATCACAATCCCACAATCACAATCCCACAATCACAATCCCACAATCACAATCCCACAATCACACAATCACACAGTCACAATCCCACAATCACGATCACACAATCACGATCACACAATCAGAATCACACAATTACAATCACACAATCACACTGTCACAATCCCACAATCACGATCACACAATCACGATCACACAGTCACGATCACACAATCACACAGTCACAATCCCACAATCACGATCACACAATCACGATCGCACAGTCACGATCACACGATCACGATCACACAATCACAATCACACAATCACAATCACACAATCACAATCACACAATCACGATCACACAATCACCATCACACAATCACACAGTCACAATCCCACAATCACGATAACACAATCACGATCGCACAGTCACGATCACAATATCACGATCACACAATCACAGTCACACAATCACAATCACACAATCACAATCACAATCACGATCACACAGTCACGATCACACGATCACGATCACACGATCACGATCACACGATCACGATCACACAATCACGATCACACAATCACGATCACACAGTCACACAATCACAATCACAATCAGACAATCACAAACACACAATCACGATCACACAATCACGATCACACAATCACAATCACACAATCACAATCACACAATCACAATCACACAATCACAGTCACACAATCACAGTCACGATCTCGATCACACAATCACAATCACACAATCACACAATCACAATCCCACAATCACAATCACACAATCACAGTCACACAATCACAATCACACAATCACAATCACAATAACACAATCACAATCACACAATCACAGTCACACAATCACAGTCACACAATCACAATCACACAATCACAATTACACAAACACGATCACACAATCACGATCACACAATCACTATCACACAATCACACAATCACACGGTCACAATCCCACAATCACGATCACACAATCACGAACGCACAGTCACGATCACACGATCACGATCACACAATCACGATCACACAATCACAAACACACAGTCGCGATCACACGATCACGATCACACAATCACGATCACACAGTCACGATCATACAATCTCAATCACACTATCACGATCACACAATCACATTAACACAATCACGATCACACAATCACGATCACAAAATCACAATCACACAATCACGATCACACAATCACGATCACACAATCACAATCACACAATCACAATCACACAATCACAATCACACAATCACAATCACACAATCACAATCACGATCACACAGTCACGATCACACAATCACAATCTCACAATCACGATCACACAATCACCATCACACAATCACCATCACACAATCACGATCAGACAATCACGATCACACTATCACGATCACACAATCACGATCACACAATCACGATCACACAATCACGATCACACAATCGCGATCACACAATCACTATCACACAATCACAATCACACAATCACAATCACACAATCACAATCACACAATCACAATCACACAATCACAATCACACAATCACAATCACACAGTCACACAATCACAATCACAATCAGACAATCACAAACACACAATCACGATCACACAATCACGATCACACAATCACAATCACACAATCACAATCACACAATCACAATCACACAATCACAGTCACACAATCACAGTCACACAATCATAATCACACAATCACAATCACACAATCACAATTACACAAACACGATCACACAATCACGATCACACAATCAGGATCACACAATCACGATCACACAATCACACAATCACACAATCACACAATCACACAGTCACAATCCCACAATCACGATCACACAATCACGATCACACAGTTACGATCACACAATCACGATCACACAATCACAGTCACACAATCACAATCACACAGTCACAATCACAATCACAATCACAATCACAATCACAATCACAATCACAATCACAATCACAATCACAATCACACAATCACACAATCACAATCCCACAATCACAACCACACAATCACAGTCACACAATCACAATCACACAATCACACAGTCACAATCCCACAATCACGATCACACAATCACGATCGAACAGTCACGATCACACAATCACGATCACACAATCACAATCACACAATCACAATCACACAATCACAATCACACAATCACGATCGCACAATCACGATCACACAATCACCATCACACAATCACCATCACACAATCACGATCACACAATCACGATCACACAATCACGATCAGACTATCACGATCACACAATCACAGTCACACAATCACAATCACACAATCACAATCACAATCACGATCACACAGTCACGACCACACGATCACGATCACACGATCATGATCACACAATCACAATCACACAATCACGATCACACAATCACGATCACACAATCACGATCACACAATCACGATCACACAATCACGATCACACAACCACGATCCCACAATAGCTATCACACAATCGCTATCACACAATCACGATCACACAATCACGATCACACAATCACGATCACACAATCACGATCACACAATCACAATCACACAATCACGATCACACAATCACGATCACACAATCACAATCACACAATCACAAACACACAGTCGCGATCACACGATCACGATCACACGATCACGATCACACGATCACGATCACACAATCACAATCACACAATCAAGGTCACACAATGACGATCACACCATCACCATCACACAATCACGACCACACAATCACGATCACACAATCACGATCACACAATCACGATCACACAATCACGATCACACAATCACGATCACACAATCACGTTCACACAATCACAAACACACAGTCGCGATCACTCGATCACGATCATACAATCACGATCACACAGTCACGATCACACAATCACGATCACACAATCACGTTCACACAATTACAAACACACAGACGCGATCACACTATCACGATCACACAATCACAGTCACACAATCACGATCACACAATCGCTATCACACAATCGCTATCACACAATCACAATCACACAATCACACAGTCACAATCCCACAATCACGATCACACAATCACGATCGCACAGTCACGATCACACGATCACGATCACACAATCACTATCACACAATCATACAATCACGCAATCACAATCACACAGTCACAATCCCACAATCACGATCACACAATCACAATCCCACAATCACAATCACACAATCACGATCACACAATCACAATCACGCAGTCACACTATCACAATCACAATCACAATCACAATCACAATCACAATCACAATCACACAATCACACAATCACAATCCCACAATCACAATCACACAATCACAGTCACACAATCACAACCACACAATCACACAGTCACAATCCCACAATCACGATCACACAATCACGATCGCACAGTCACGATCACACAATCACGATCACACAATCACGATCACACAATCACGATCACACAATCACGATCACACAAACACGATCACACAATCACGATCACACAGTCACGATCACACAATCACAGTCACACAATCACGATCACACAACCACGATCACACAATCGCTATCACACAATCGCTATCACACAATCACGATCACACAATCACGATCACACAATCACGATCACAATATCACAATCACACAGTCACACAATCACAATCACAATCACAATCACAATCACAATCACAATCACAATCACAATCACAATCACAATCACAATCACAATCACAATCACAATCACGATCACAGAATCACAATCACACAGTCACACAATCACAATCACAATTACAATCGCAATCACAATCACAATCACAATCACAATCACAATCACAATCACAATCACAATCACAATCACACAATCACATCACACAATCACGATCACACAATCACGATCACACAATCACGATCACACAATCACGATCACACAATCACGATCACACAATCACGATCACACAATCACGATCACACAATCACAATCACACACTCCCAATCACACAATCACAATCCCACAATCACGATCACACAATCACGATCGCACAGTCACGATCACACGATCACGATCACACAATCACAATCACACAATCACAATCACACAATCACGATCACACAATCACCATCACACAATCACCATCACACAATCACGATCACACAATCAAGGTCACACAATGACGATCACACAATCACCATCACACAATCACGATCACACAATCACGATCACACAATCACGATCACACAACCACGATCACACAATCGCTATCACACAATCGCTATCACACAATCACGATCACACAATCACGATCACACAATCACAATCACAATATCACAATCACACAGTCACACAATCACAATCACAATCACAATCACAATCACAATCACGATCACAGAATCACAATCACACAGTCGCACAATCACAATCACAATCACAATCGCAATCACAATCACAATCACAATCACAATCACAATCACAATCACAATCACAATCACAATCACAATCACAATCACAATCACAATCACAATCACAATCACAATCACAATCACAATCACAATCACAATCACAATCACAATCACAATCACAATCACAATCACAATCACAATCACACAATCACACAATCACATCACACAATCACGATCACACAATCACGATCACACAATCACGATCACACAATCACGATCACACAATCACGATGACACAATCACGATCACACAATCACGATCACACAATCACGATCACACAATCACGATCACACAATCACGATCACACAATCACGATCACACAAACACGATCACACAATCACGATCACACAATCACAATCACACAATCACAATCACACAATCACAATTACACAATCACAATCCCACAATCACAATCCCACAATCACAATCCCACAATCACAATCCCACAATCACAATCCCACAATCACAATCCCACAATCACAATCCCACAATCACAATCCCACAATCACACAATCACACAGTCACAATCCCACAATCACGATCACACAATCACGATCACACTATCACGATCACACAATCACGATCACACAATCACAATCACACAATCACAATATCACAATCGCAATCACACAATCACAATAACACAATCAGACAATCACACAATCACACAATCACACAATAACACAATCACGATCATACTATCACGATCAGACAATCGCTATCACACAATCGCTATCACACAATCACAATCACACAATCACACAGTCACAATCCCACAATCACGATCACACAATCACGATCGCACAGTCACGATCACACGATCACGATTACACAATCACTATCACAAAATCACACAATCACGCAATCACAATCACACAATCACACAGTCACAATCCCACAATCACGATCACACAATCACAATCCCACAATCACAATCACACAATCACGATCACACAATCACAATCACGCAGTCACACTATCACAATCACAATCACAATCACAATCACAATCACAATCACACAATCACACAATCACAATCCCACAATCACAATCACACAATCACAGTCACACAATCACAATCACACAATCACACAGTCACAATCCCACAATCACGATCACACAATCACGATCGCACAGTCACGATCACACGATCACGATCACACAATCACAATCACACAATCACAATCACACAATCACAATCACACAATCACCATCACAATCACGATCACACAGTCACGATCACACGATCACGATAACACGATCACGATCACACAATCACGATCACACAATCACGATCACACAATCACGATCACACAATCGCTATCACACAATCGCTATCACACAATCACAATCACACAATCACGATCAGACAATCACGATCACACAATCACGATCACACAATCACGATCACACAATCACACAATCACGCAATCACAATCACACAATCACACAGTCACAATCCCACAATCACGATCACACAATCACAATCCCACAATCACAATCACACAATCACGATCACACAATCACAATCACGCAGTCACACTATCACAATCACAATCACAATCACAATCACAATCACAATCACAATCACAATCACAATCACAATCACACAATCACACAATCACAATCCCACAATCACAATCACACAATCACAGTCACACAATCACAATCACACAATCACACAGTCACAATCCCACAATCACGATCACACAATCACGATCGCACAGTCACGATCACACGATCACGATCACACAATCACGATCGCACAGTCACGATCACACAATCACAATCACACAATCACCATCACAATCACGATCACACAGTCACGATCACACGATCACGATAACACGATCACGATCACACAATCACGATCACACAATCACGATCACACAATCACGATCACACAATCACGATTACACAATCGCTATCACACAATCGCTATCACACAATCACAATCACACAATCACGATCACACAATCACGATCACACAATCACGATCACACAATCACGATCACACAATCACGATCACACAATCACGATCACACAATCACGATCACACAAACACGATCACACAATCACGATCACACAATCACAGTCACACAATCACGATCACACAATCACAATCACACAATCACACAATCACAATCCCACAATCACAATCACACAATCACAGTCACACAATCACAATCACACAATCACACAGTCACAATCCCACAATCACGATCACACAATCACGATCGCACAGTCACGATCACACGATCACGATCACACGATCACGATCACACGATCACGATCACACAATCACGATCACACAATCACGATCAGACTATCACGATCACACAATCACAGTCACACAAACACAATCACACAACCACAATCACAATCACGATCACACAATCACAATTACACAAACACGATCACACAATCACGATCACACAATCACGATCACACAATCACTATCACACAATCACACAATCACGCAATCACAATCACACAATCACACAGTCACAATCCCACAATCACGATCACACAATCACAATAACACAATCACAATCACACAATCACGATCACACAATCACAATCACGCAGCCACACTATCACAATCACAATCACAATCACAATCACAATCACAATCACAATCACACAATCACACAATCACAATCCCACAATCACAATCACACAATCACAGTCACACAATCACAATCACACAATCACACAGTCACAATCCCACAATCACGATCACACAATCACGATCGCACAGTCACGATCACACGATCACGATCACACAATCACAATCACACAATCACAATCACACAATCACAATCACACAATCACGATCACACAATCACCATCACACACTCACCATCACACAATCACGATCACACAATCACGATCACACAATCACGATCACACTATCACGATCACACAATCACAGTCACACAATCACAATCACACAATCACAATCACAATCACGATCACACAGTCACGATCACACGATCACGATCACACGATCACGATCACACGATCACGATCACACAATCACGATCACACAATCACGATCACACAATCGCTATCACACAATCGCTATCACACAATCACAATCACACAATCACGATCACACAATCACCATCACACAATCACCATCACACAATCACGATCACACAATCACGATCACACAATCACGATCAGACTATCACGATCACACAATCACGATCACACAATCACGATCACACAATCACGATCACACAATCACGATCACACAATCACGATCACACAATCACGATCACACAATCACGATCACACAAACACGATCACACAATCACAATCACAATATCACAATCACACAGTCACACAATCACAATCACAATCACAATCACAATCACAATCACGATCACAGAATCACAATCACACAGTCACATAATCACAATCACAATTACAATCGCAATCACAATCACAATCACAATCACAATCACAATCACAATCACAATCACAATCACAATCACAATCACAATCACACAATCACATCACACAATCACGATCACACAATCACGATCACACAATCACGATCACACAATCACGATCACACAATCACGATCACACAATCACGATCACACAACCACAATCACACACTCCCAATCACACAATCACAATCCCACAATCACAATCACACAATCACGATCACACAATCACAATCACGCAGCCACACTATCACAATCACAATCACAATCACAATCACAATCACAATCACAATCACAATCACAATCACAATCACACAATCACACAATCACAATCCCACAATCACAATCACACAATCACAGTCACACAATCACAATCACACAATCACACAGTCACAATCCCACAATCACGATCACACAATCACGATCGCACAGTCACGATCACACGATCACGATCACACAATCACAATCACACAATCACAATCACACAATCACAATCACACAATCACAATCACACAATCACGATCACACAATCACCATCACACACTCACCATCACACAATCACGATCACACAATCACGATCACACAATCACGATCACACTATCACGATCACACAATCACAGTCACACAATCACAATCACACAATCACAATCACAATCACGATCACACAGTCACGATCACACGATCACGATCACACGATCACGATCACACGATCACGATCACACAATCACGATCACACAATCACGATCACACAATCGCTATCACACAATCGCTATCACACAATCACAATCTCACAATCACGATCACACAATCACCATCACACAATCACCATCACACAATCACGATCACACAATCACGATCACACAATCACGATCAGACTATCACGATCACACAATCACGATCACACAATCACGATCACACAATCACGATCACACAATCACGATCACACAATCACGATCACACAATCACGATCACACAATCACGATCACACAAACACGATCACACAATCACGATCACACAATCACGATCACACAATCACAGTCACACAATCACGATCACACAACCACGATCACACAATCGCTATCACACAATCGCTATCACACAATCACGATCACACAATCACGATCACACAATCACGATCACAATATCACAATCACACAGTCACACAATCACAATCACAATCACAATCACAATCACAATCACAATCACAATCACAATCACAATCACAATCACAATCACAATCACGATCACAGAATCACAATCACACAGTCACACAATCACAATCACAATTACAATCGCAATCACAATCACAATCACAATCACAATCACAATCACACAATCACATCACACAATCACGATCACACAATCACGATCACACAATCACGATCACACAATCACGATCACACAACAACAATCACACACTCCCAATCACACAATCACAATCCCACAATCACGATCACACAATCACGATCGCACAGTCACGATCACACGATCACGATCACACAATCACAATCACACAATCACAATCACACAATCACAATCACACAATCACGATCACACAATCACCATTACACAATCACCATCACACAATCACGATCACACAATCAAGGTCACACAATGACGATCACACAATCACCATCACACAATCACGATCACACAATCACGATCACACAATCACGATCACACAATCACGTTCACACAATCACAAACACACAGTCGCGATCACTCGATCACGATCACACAATCACGATCACACAGTCACGATCACACAATCACAATCACACAATCACAATATCACAATCGCAATCACACAATCACAATAACACAATCAGACAATCACACAATCACACAATCACACAATCACACAATCACGATCACACTATCACGATCACACAATCACGATCACACAATCACGATCACACAATTACGATCACACTATCACGATCAGACAATCACAGTCACACAATCACAATCACACAATCACAATCACAATCACGATCACACAGTCACGATCACACCATCACGATCACACGATCACGATCACACAATCACAATCACACAATCGTTATCACACAATCACGATCACACAATCACCATCCCACAATCACCATCACACAATCACCATCACACAACCACGATCACACAATCACGATCACACAATCACGATCGCACAATCACAATCACGCAATCACAATCACACAATCACAATCACACAATCACAATCACACAATCACAATCATACAATCACAATCACACAATCACAATCTCACAATCACAATCACACAATCACAATCACACAATCACAATCACACAATCACAATCACACAATCACAATCACACAATCACAATCCCACAATCACAATCCCACAATCACACAATCATACAGTCACAATCCCACAATCACGATCACACAATCACGATCACACAATCACAATCACACAATCACAATCACACAATCACACTGTCACAATCCCACAATCACGATCACACAATCACGATCACACAGTCACGATCACACGATCACGATCACACAATAACAATCACACAATCACAATCACACAATCAAGGTCACACAATGACGATCACACAATCACCATCACACAATCACGATCACACAATCACAATCACACAATCACGATCACACAATCACGATCACACAATCACAATCACACAATCACAAACACACATTCGCGATCACACGATCACGATCACACGATCACGATCACACAATCACAATCACACAATCAAGGTCACACAATGACGATCACACCATCACCATCACACAATCACGACCACACAATCACGATCACACAACCACGATCACACAATCACGATCACACAATCACGATCACACAATCACGATCACACTATCACAATCACACAGTCACAATCCCACAATCACGATCACACAATCACGATCACACAATCACAATCACACAATCACAATCACACAATCACACTGTCACAATCCCACAATCACGATCACACAATCACGATCACACAGTCACGATCACACGATCACGATCACACAATAACAATCACACAATCACAATCACACAATCAAGGTCACACAATGACGATCACACAATCACCATCACACAATCACGATCACACAATCACAATCACACAATCACAATCACACAATCACAATCACACAATCACAATCACACAATCACAATCACACAATCACAATCACACAATCACAATCACACAATCACAATCCCACAATCACAATCCCACAATCACAATCCCACAATCACACAATCACACAGTCACAATCCCACAATCACGATCACACAATCACCATCACACAATCACCATCACACAATCACGATCACACAATCACGATCACACAATCACGATCACACAATCACGATCACACTATCACGATCACACAATCACGGTCACACAATCACGATCACACAATCACGATCACACAATCACGATCACACAATCACTATCACAAAATCACAATCACACAGTCACACAATCACAATCACAATCAGACAATCACAAACACACAATCACGATCACACAATCACGATCACGCAATCACGATCACACAATCACAAACACACAGTCGCGATCACACGATCACGATCACACGATCACGATCACACAATCACAATCACACAATCAAGGTCACACAATGACGATCACACAATCACCATCACACAATCACGACCACACAATCACGATCACACAATCACGGTCACACAATCACGATCACAATATCACAATCACACAGTCACACAATCACAATCACAATAACAATCACAATCACAATCACAATCACAATCATGATCACACAATCACAATCACACAGTCACACAATCACAATCACAATCACAATCACAAACACAATCACAATCACATTCACAATCACAATCACAATCACAATCACAATCACAATCACAATCACAATCACGATCACACAATCACGATCACACAATCACGATCACACAATCACGATCACACAATCACGATCACACAATCACGATCACACAATCACGATCACACAATCACGATCACACAAACACGATCACACAATCACGACCACACAATCACAGTCACACAATCACAATCACACACTCCCAATCACACAATCACGATCACGCAATCACGATCACGCAATCACGATCACACAATCACGATCACACAATCACGATCACACAATCACGATCACACAATCACGATCACACAATCACGATCACACAGTCACGATCACACAATCACGATCACACAATCACGATCACACAAACACGATCACACAATCACGATCACACAATCACAATCACACAATCACAATCACACAATCACAATCACACAATCACAATCACACAATCACAATCACACAATCACAATCCCACAATCACAATCCCACAATCACAATCCCACAATCACAATCCCACAATCACAATCCCACAATCACAATCCCACAATCACACAATCACACAGTCACAATCCCACAATCACGATCACACAATCACGATCACACAATCAGAATCACACAATCACAATCACACAATCACACTGTCACAATCCCACAATCACGGTCACACAATCACGATCACACAGTCACGATCACACAATCACACAGTCACAATCCCACAATCACGATCACACAATCACGATCGCACAGTCACGATCACACGATCACGATCACACAATCACAATCACACAATCACAATCACACAATCACAATCACACAATCACGATCACACAATCACCATCACACAATCACACAGTCACAATCCCACAATCACGATAACACAATCACGATCGCACAGTCACGATCACACGATCACGATCACACAATCACAGTCACACAATCACAATCACACAATCACAATCACAATCACGATCACACAGTCACGATCACACGATCACGATCACACGATCACGATCACACAACCACGATCACACAATCACGATCACACAATCACCATCACACAATCGCTATCACACAATCGCTATCACACAATCACAATCACACAATCACGATCACACAATCACCATCACACAATCACCATCACACAATCACGATCACACAATGACGATCACACAATCACGATCAGACTATCACGATCACACAATCACAGTCACACAAACACAATCACACAATCACAATCACAATCACGATCACACAATCACAATTACACAAACACGATCACACAATCACGATCACACAATCACGATCACACAATCACTATCACACAATCACACAATCACGCAATCACAATCACACAATCACACAGTCACAATCCCACAATCACGATCACACAATCACAATCCCACAATCACAATCACACAATCACGATCACACAATCACAATCACGCAGTCACACTACCACAATCACAATCACAATCACAATCACAATCACAATCACAATCACAATCACACAATCACACAATCACAATCCCACAATCACAATCACACAATCACAGTCACACAATCACAATCACACAATCACACAGTCACAATCCCACAATCACGATCACACAATCACGATCGCACAGTCACGATCACACGATCACGATCACACAATCACAATCACACAATCACAATCACACAATCACAATCACACAATCACGATCACACAATCACCATCACACACTCACCATCACACAATCACGATCACACAATCACGATCACACAATCACGATCACACTATCACGATCACACAATCACAGTCACACAATCACAATCACACAATCACAATCACAATCACGATCACACAGTCACGATCACACGATCACGATCACACGATCACGATCACACGATCACGATCACACAATCACGATCACACAATCACGATCACACAATCGCTATCACACAATCGCTATCACACAATCACAATCACACAATCACGATCACACAATCACCATCACACAATCACCATCACACAATCACGATCACACAATCACGATCACACAATCACGATCAGACAATCACGATCACACAATCACGATCACACAATCACGATCACACAATCACGATCACACAATCACGATCACACAATCACGATCACACAATCACGATCACACAATCACGATCACACAATCACGATCACACAAACACGATCACACAATCACGATCACACAATCACGATCACACAATCACAGTCACACAATCACGATCACACAACCACGATCACACAATCGCTATCACACAATCGCTATCACACAATCACGATCACACAATCACGATCACACAATCACGATCACAATATCACAATCACACAGTCACACAATCACAATCACAATCACAATCACAATCACAATCACAATCACGATCGCAGAATCACAATCACACAGTCACACAATCACAATCACAATTACAATCGCAATCACAATCACAATCACAATCACAATCACAATCACAATCACAATCACAATCACAATCACAATCACAATCACAATCACAATCACAATCACAATCACAATCACAATCACACAATCACATCACACAATCACGATCACACAATCACGATCACACAATCACGATCACACAATCACGATCACACAATCACGATCACACAATCACGATCACACAATCACGATCACACAATCACAATCACACACTCCCAATCACACAATCACAATCCCACAATCACGATCACACAATCACGATCGCACAGTCACGATCACACGATCACGATCACACAATCACAATCACACAATCACAATCACACAATCACGATCACACAATCACCATCACACAATCACCATCACACAATCACGATCACACAATCAAGGTCACACAATGACGATCACACAATCACCATCACACAATCACGATCACACAATCACAATCACACAATCACGATCACACAATCACGGTCACACAATCGCAATCACACAATCACAAACACACAGTCGCGATCACACGATCACGACCACACGATCACGATCACACAATCACAATCACACAATCAAGGTCACACAATGACGATCACACCATCACCATCACACAATCACGACCACACAATCACGATCACACAATCACGATCACACAATCACGTTCACACAATCCCAAACACACAGTCGCGATCACTCGATCACGATCACACAATCACGATCACACAGTCACGATCACACAATCACAATCACACAATCACAATATCACAATCGCAATCACACAATCACAATAACACAATCAGACAATCACACAATCACACAATCACACAATCACACAATCACGATCACACTATCACGATCACACAATCACGATCACACAATCACGATCACACAATTACGATCACACTATCACGATCAGACAATCACAGTCACACAATCACAATCACACAATCACAATCACAATCACGATCACACAGTCACGATCACACCATCACGATCACACGATCACGATCACACAATCACAATCACACAATCGTTATCACACAATCACGATCACACAATCACCATCCCACAATCACCATCACACAATCACCATCACACAACCACGATCACACAATCACGATCACACAATCACGATCGCACAATCACAATCACGCAATCACAATCACACAATCACAATCACACAATCACAATCACACAATCACAATCATACAATCACAATCACACAATCACAATCTCACAATCACAATCACACAATCACAATCACACAATCACAATCACACAATCACAATCACACAATCACAATCACACAATCACAATCACACAATCACAATCCCACAATCACAATCCCACAATCACAATCCCACAATCACAATCCCACAATCACACAATCACACAGTCACAATCCCACAATCACGATCACACAATAACAATCACACAATCACAATCACACAATCAAGGTCACACAATGACGATCACACAATCACCATCACACAATCACGATCACACAATCACAATCACACAATCACGATCACACAATCACGATCACACAATCACAATCACACAATCACAAACACACAGTCGCGATCACACGATCACGATCACACGATCACGATCACACAATCACAATCACACAATCAAGGTCACACAATGACGATCACACCATCACCATCACACAATCACGACCACACAATCACGATCACACAACCACGATCACACAATCACGATCACACAATCACGATCACACAATCACGATCACACTATCACAATCACACAGTCACAATCCCACAATCACGATCACACAATCACGATCACACAATCACAATCACACAATCACAATCACACAATCACACTGTCACAATCCCACAATCACGATCACACAATCACGATCACACAGTCACGATCACACGATCACGATCACACAATAACAATCACACAATCACAATCACACAATCACAATCACACAATCAAGGTCACACAATGACGATCACACAATCACCATCACACAATCACGATCACACAATCACAATCACACAATCACAATCACACAATCACAATCACACAATCACAATCACACAATCACAATCACACAATCACAATCACACAATCACAATCACACAATCACAATCCCACAATCACAATCCCACAATCACAATCCCACAATCACAATTCCACAATCACACAATCACACAGTCACAATCCCACAATCACGATCACACAATCACCATCACACAATCACCATCACACAATCACGATCACACAATCACGATCACACAATCACGATCACACAATCACGATCACACTATCACGATCACACAATCACGGTCACACAATCACGATCACACAATCACGATCACACAATCACGATCACACAATCACTATCACAAAATCACAATCACACAGTCACACAATCACAATCACAATCAGACAATCACAAACACACAATCACGATCACACAATCACGATCACACAATCACGATCACACAATCACAAACACACAGTCGCGATCACACGATCACGATCACACGATCACGATCACACAATCACAATCACACAATCAAGGTCACACAATGACGATCACACCATCACCATCACACAATCACGACCACACAATCACGATCACACAATCACGGTCACACAATCACGATCACAATATCACAATCACACAGTCACACAATCACAATCACAATAACAATCACAATCACAATCACAATCACAATCACAATCATGATCACACAATCACAATCACACAGTCACACAATCACAATCACAATCACAATCACAAACACAATCACAATCACAATCACAATCACAATCACAATCACAATCACAATCACAATCACAATCACAATCACAATCACAATCACAATCACAATCACGATCACACAATCACGATCACACAATCACGATCACACAATCACGATCACACAATCACGATCACACAATCACGATCACACAATCACGATCACACAATCACGATCACACAATCACGATCACACAATCACGATCACACAATCACGATCACACAATCACGATCACACAATCACGATCACACAATCACGATCACACAATCACGATCACACTATCACGATCACACAATCACGGTCACACAATCACGATCACACAATCACGATCACACAATCACGATCACACAATCACTATCACAAAATCACAATCACACAGTCACACAATCACAATCACAATCAGACAATCACAAACACACAATCACGATCACACAATCACGATCACACAATCACAAACACACAGTCGCGATCACACGATCACGATCACACAATCACAATCACACAATCAAGGTCACACAATGGCGATCACACCATC
Source organism: Megachile rotundata (assembly GCF_050947335.1). Taxonomy (NCBI): domain Eukaryota; kingdom Metazoa; phylum Arthropoda; class Insecta; order Hymenoptera; family Megachilidae; genus Megachile; species Megachile rotundata. The sequence continues at coordinate 4,790,863 of NC_134993.1, forward strand.
ACCATCACACAATCACGACCACACAATCACGATCACACAATCACGATCACACAATCACGATCACACAATCACGATCACACAATCACTATCACAAAATCACAATCACACAGTCACACAATCACAATCACACAGTCACACAATCACAATCACGATCAGACAATCACAGTCACACAATCACAATCACAATCACAATCACAATCACGATCACACAATCACGATCACACAATCACGATCACACAATCACGATCACACAATCACGATCACACAATCACGATCACACAATCACGATCACACAATCACGATCACACAATCACGATCACACAATCACGATCACACAATCACGATCACACAATCACGATCACACAATCACGATCACACAATCACGATCACACAATCACGATCACACAATCACAATCACGCAATCACAATCACACAATCACAATCACACAATCACAATCACACAATCACAATCATACAATCACAATCACACAATCACAATCTCACAATCACAATCACACAATCACAATCACACAATCACAATCACACAATCACAATCACACAATCACGTTCACACAATCACGTTCACACAATCACAAACACACAGTCGCGATCACTCGATCACGATCACACAATCACGATCACACAGTCAAGATCACACAATCACAATCACACAATCACAATATCACAATCGCAATCACACAATCACAATAACACAATCAGACAATCACACAATCACACAATCACGATCACACTATCACGATCACACAATCACGATAACACAATCACGATCACACAATCACGATCACAAAATCACGATCACACAATCACAATCACGCAATCACAATCACACAATCACACTGTCACAATCCCACAATCACGATCACACAATCACGATCACACAGTCACGATCACACGATCACGATCACACAATAACAATCACACAATCACAATCACACAATCAAGGTCACACAATGACGATCACACAATCACCATCACACAATCACGATCACACAATCACAATCACACAATCACGATCACACAATCACGATCACACAATCACAATCACACAATCACAAACACACAGTCGCGATCACACAATCACAATCACGCAATCACAATCACACAATCACAATCACACAATCACAATCATACAATCACAATCACACAATCACAATCTCACAATCGCAATCACACGATCACAATAACACAATCAGACAATCACGCAATCACACAATCACACAATCACGATCACACTATCACGATCACACAATCACGATCACACAATCACGATCACACAGTCACGATCACACTATCACGATCAGACAATCACAGTCACACAATCACAATCACACAATCACAATCACAATCACGATCACACAGTCACGATCACACCATCACGATCACACGATCACGATCACACAATCACAATCACACAATCGTTATCACACAATGACGATCACACAGTCACCATCCCACAATCACCATCACACAATCACCATCACACAGTCACAATCCCACAATCACGATCACACAATCACGATCACACAATCACAATCACACAATCACAATCACACAATCACACTGTCACAATCCCACAATCACGATCACACAATCACGATCACACAGTCACTATCACACGATCACGATCACACAATAACAATCACACAATCACAATCACACAATCACGAGCACACAGTCACGATCACACAATCACCATCACACAATCACGATCACATGATCACGATCACACAATCACAATCACACAATCAAGGTCACACAATGACGATCACACCATCACCATCAGACAATCACGACCACACAATCACGATCACACAATCACGATCACACAATCACGTTCACACAATCACAAACACACAGTCGCGATCACTCGATCACGATCACACAATCACGATCACACAGTCAAGATCACACAATCACAATCACACAATCACAATATCACAATCGCAATCACACAATCACAATAACACAATCAGACAATCACACAATCACACAATTACGATCACACTATCACGATCACACAATCACGATAACACAATCACGATCACACAATCACGATCACAAAATCACGATCACACAATCACAATCACGCAATCACAATCACACAATCACAATGACACAATCACAATCATGCAATCACAATCACACAATCACAATCTCACAATCACAATCACACAATCACAATCACACAATCACAATCCGACAATCACACAATCACACAGTCACAATCCCACAATCACGATCACGCAATCACGATCACACAATCACAATCACACAATCACAATCACACAATCACGCTGTCACAATCCCACAATCACGATCACATAATCACGATCACACAGTCACGATCACACGATCACGATCACACAATAACAATCACACAATCCCAATCACACAATCACGAGCACACAACCACGATCACACAATCACCATCACACAATCACGATCACACAATCGCGATCACACAATCACGATCACACTATCACGATCACACAATCACAGTCACAGAATCACAATCACACAATCACAATCACAATCACGATCACACAGTCACAATCACACAATCAGAGTCACACAATCACAATCACACAACCACAATCACACAATCACACAGTCACAATCCCACAATCACGATCACACAATCACGACCACACAATCACGATCACACAATCACGATCACACAATCACAATCACACAATCACAATCACACAATCAAAATCACACAATCACAATCACACAATCAAGGTCACACAATGACGATCACACAATCACCATCACACAATCACGATCACACAATCACAATCGCACAATCACAATCACACAATCACGGTCACACAATCACGATCACTCAATCACAATCACACAATCACAAACACACAGCTGCGATCACACGATCACGATCACACGACCACGATCACACAATCACAATCACACAATCAACGCCACACAATGACGATCACACAATCACCATCACACAATCTCGACCACACAATCACGATCATACAATCACGGTCACACAATCACGTTCACACAATCACAAACACACAGTCCCGACCACTCGATCACGATCACACAATCACGATCACACAGTTACGATCACACAATCACAATCACACAATCACAATATCACAATCGCAATCACACAATCACAATAACACAATCAGACAATCACACAATCACACAATCACACAATCACACAATCACGATCACACAATCATGATCACACAATCACGATCACACAATCACGATCACACAATCACGATCACACAATCACGTTCACACAATCACAAACACAGAGTCGCGATCACACGATCACGATCACACAATCACGATCACACAGTCACGATCACACAATCACGATCACACAGTCACGATCACACAATCAGAGTCACACAATCACAATCACACAACCACAATCACACAATCACACAGTCACAATCCCACAATCACGATCACACAATCACGACCACACAGTCACGATCACACAATCACAATCATACAATCACAATCACACAATCACATTAACACAATCAGACAATCACACAGTCACACAATCACGATCACACAATCACGATCACACAATCACGATCACACAATCACGATCACACAATCACGAACACACAATCACGATCACACAATCGCTATCACACAATCGCTATCACACAATCACAATCACACAATCACGATCACACAATCACGATCACACAATCACGATCACACAATCACGAACACACAATCACGATCACACAATCACGATCACACAATCACGATCACACAAACACGATCACACAATCACGATCACAGAATCACAATCACACAGTCACACAATCGCAATCACAATCACAATCGCAATCACAATCACAATCACAATCACAATCACAATCACAATCACAATCACAATCACAATCACAATCACAATCACAATCACAATCACAATCACAATCACAATCACAATCACAATCACAATCACAATCACAATCACAATCACAATCACAATCACAATCACAATCACAATCACAATCACAATCACAATCACAATCACAATCACAATCACAATCACAATCACAATCACAATCACAATCACAATCACAATCACAATCACAGTCACACAATCACATCACACAATCACGATCACACAATCACGATCACACAATCACGATCACACAATCACGATCACACAATCACGATCACACAATCACGATCACACAATCACGATCACACAAACACGATCACACAATCACGACCACACAATCACAGTCACACAATCACAATCACACACTCCCAATCACGCAATCACGATCACGCAATCACGATCACGCAATCACGATCACACAATCACGATCACACAATCACGATCACACAATCACAATCACACAATCACGATCACACAGTCACGATCACACAATCAGAGTCACACAATCACAATCACACAACCACAATTACACAATCACACAGTCACAATCCCACAATCACGACCACACCGTCACGATCACACAATCACAATCATACAATCACAATCACACAATCACATTAACACAATCAGACAATCACACAGTCACACAATCACGATCACACAATCACGATCACACTATCACGATCACACAATCACGATCACACAATCACGTTCACACAATCACAAACACACAGTCGCGATCACTCGATCACGATCACACGATCACGATCACACAATCACAATCACACAATCAAGGTCACACAATGACGATCACACAATCCCAATCACAATCACGATCACACAGTCATGATCACACCATCACGATCACACGATCACGATCACACAATCACAATCACACAATCGTTATCACACAATCACGATCACACAATCACCATCCCACAATCGCCATCACACAATCACCATCACACAATCACGATCACAAAATCACGATCACACAATCACGATCACACAATCACAATCACGCAATCACAATCGCACAATCGCAATCACACAATCACAATCATACAATCACAATCACACAATCACAATCTCACAATCACAATCACACAATCACAATCACACAATCACACAATCACACAATCACACAATCACACAATCACACAATCACACAATCACGATCATACTATCACGATCACACGATCACGATCACACGATCACGATCACACAATCACGATCACACAATCACGATCACACAATCGCTATCACACAATCGCTATCACACAATCACAATCACACAATCACACAGTCACAATCCCACAATCACGATCACACAATCACGATCGCACAGTCACGATCACACGATCACGATCACACAATCACTATCACACAATCACACAATCACGCAATCACAATCACACAATCACACAGTCACAATCCCACAATCACGATCACACAATCACAATCCCACAATCACAATCACACAATCACGATCACACAATCACAATCACGCAGTCACACTATCACAATCACAATCACAATCACAATCACACAATCACACAATCACAATCCCACAATCACAATCACACAATCACAGTCACACAATCACAATCACACAATCACACAGTCACAATCCCACAATCACGATCACACAATCACGATCGCACAGTCACGATCACACGATCACGATCACACAATCACAATCACACAATCACAATCACACAATCACAATCACACAATCACCATCACAATCACGATCACACAGCCACGATCACACGATCACGATAACACGATCACGATCACACAACCACGATCACACAATCACGATCACACAATCACGATCACACAATCGCTATCACACAATCGCTATCACACAATCACAATCACACAATCACGATCACACAATCACGATCACACAATCACGATCACACAATCACGATCACACAATCACGATCACACAATCACGATCACACAAACACGATCACACAATCACGATCACACAATCACAGTCACACAATCACGATCACACAATCACGATCACACAACCACGATCACACAATCGCTATCACACAATCGCTATCACACAATCACGATCACACAATCACGATCACACAATCACAATCACAATATCACAATCACACAGTCACACAATCACAATCACAATCACAATCACAATCACAATCACAATCACAATCACAATCACGATCACAGAATCACAATCACACAGTCACACAATCACAATCACAATCACAATCGCAATCACAATCACAATCACAATCCCAATCACAATCACAATCACAATCACAATCACAATCACAATCACAATCACAATCACAATCACAATCACAATCACAATCACAATCACAATCACAATCACAATCACAATCACAATCACAATCACAATCACAATCACAATCACAATCACAATCACAATCACAATCACAATCACAATCACACAATCACATCACACAATCACGATCACACAATCACAGTCACACAATCACAATCACACACTCCCAATCACACAATCACGATCACGCAATCACGATCACGCAATCACGATCACACAATCACGATCACACAATCACGATCACACAATCACGATCACACAATCACGATCACACAGTCACGATCACACAATCACGATCACACAATCACAATCACGCAATCACAATCACACAATCACAATCACACAATCACAATCATACAATCACAATCACACAATCACAATCTCACAATCACAATCACACAATCACAATCACACAATCACAATCACACAATCACAATCACACAATCACAATCACACAATCACAATCACACAATCACAATCACACAATCACAATCACACAATCACAATCACACAATCACAATCCCACAATCACAATCCCACAATCACAATCCCACAATCACAATCCCACAATCACAATCCCACAATCACAATCACACAATCACACAGTCACAATCCCACAATCACGATCACACAATCACGATCACACAATCAGAATCACACAATCACAATCACACAATAACAATCACAATCACGATCACACAGTCACGATCACACGATCACGATCACACGATCACGATCACACAATCACGATCACACAATCACGATCACACAATCACCATCACACAATCGCTATCACACAATCGCTATCACATAATCACAATCACACAATCACGATCACACAATCACCATCACACAATCACCATCACACAATCACGATCACACAATGACGATCACACAATCACGATCAGACTATCACGATCACACAATCACAGTCACACAAACACAATCACACAATCACAATCACAATCACGATCACACAATCACAATTACACAAACACGATCACACAATCACGATCACACAATCACGATCACACAATCACTATCACACAATCACACAATCTCGCAATCACAATCACACAATCACACAGTCACAATCCCACAATCACGATCACACAATCACAATCCCACAATCACAATCACACAATCACAATCACACAATCACAATCACACAATCACAATCACACAATCACAATCATACAATCACAATCACACAATCACAATCACACAATCACAATCACACAATCACAATCCCACAATCACAATCCCACAATCACAATCCCACAATCACAATCCCACAATCACACAATCACACAGTCACAATCCCACAATCACGATCACACAATCACAATCACACAATCACAATCACACAATCACACTGTCACAATCCCACAATCACGATCACACAATCACGATCACACAGTCACGATCACACGATCACGATCACACAATGACAATCACACAATCACAATCACACAATCAAGGTCACACAATGACGATCACACAATCACCATCACACAATCACGATCACACAATCACAATCACACAATCACGATCACACAATCACGATCACACAATCACAATCACACAATCACAAACACACAGTCGCGATCACACGATCACGATCACACGATCACGATCACACAATCACAATCACACAATCAAGGTCACACAATGACGATCACACCATCACCATCACACAATCACGACCACACAATCACGATCACACAACCACGATCACACAATCACGATCACACAATCACGATCACACAATCACGATCGCACTATCACAATCACACAGTCACAATCCCACAATCACGATCACACAATCACGATCACACAATCACAATCACACAATCACAATCACACAATCACACTGTCACAATCCCACAATCACGATCACACAATCACGATCACACAGTCACGATCACACGATCACGATCACACAATAACAATCACACAAACACAATCACACAATCAAGGTCACACAATGACGATCACACAATCACCATCACACAATCACGATCACACAATCACAATCACACAATCACAATCACACAATCACAATCACACAATCACAATCACACAATCACAATCACACAATCACAATCACACAATCACAATCACACAATCACAATCACACAATCACAATCCCACAATCACAATCCCACAATCACAATCCCACAATCACAATCCCACAATCACACAGTCACGATCCCACAATCACGATCACACAATCACCATCACACAATCACCATCACACAATCACGATCACACAATCACGATCACACAATCACGATCACACAATCACGATCACACAATCACGATCACACAATCACGGTCACACAATCACGATCACACAATCACGATCACACAATCACGATCACACGATCACGATCACACAATCACAATCACACAATCAACGCCACACAATGACGATCACACAATCACCATCACACAATCTCGACCACACAATCACGATCATACAATCACGGTCACACAATCACGTTCACACAATCACAAACACACAGTCCCGACCACTCGATCACGATCACACAATCACGATCACACAGTTACGATCACACAATCACAATCACACAATCACAATATCACAATCGCAATCACACAATCACAATAACACAATCAGACAATCACACAATCACACAATCACACAATCACACAATCACACAATCACACAATCACGATCACACAATCATGATCACACAATCACGATCACACAATCATGATCACACAATCACGATCACACAATCACGATCACACAATCACGATCACACAATGACGTTCACACAATCACAAACACAGAGTCGCGATCACACGATCACGATCACACAATCACGATCACACAGTCACGATCACACAATCGCTATCACACAATCGCTATCACACAATCACAATCACACAATCACACAGTCACAATCCCACAATCACGATCACACAATCACGATCGCACAGTCACGATCACACGATCACGATCACACAATCACTATCACACAATCACACAATCACGCAATCACAATCACACAATCACACAGTCACAATCCCACAATCACGATCACACAATCACAATCCCACAATCACAATCACACAATCACGATCACACAATCACAATCACGCAGTCACACTATCACAATCACAATCACAATCACAATCACAATCACAATCACAATCACAATCACACAATCACACAATCACAATCCCACAATCACAATCACACAATCACAGTCACACAATCACAATCACACAATCACACAGTCACAATCCCACAATCACGATCACACAATCACGATCGCACAGTCACGATCACACGATCACGATCACACAATCACAATCACACAATCACAATCACACAATCACAATCACACAATCACCATCACAATCACGATCACACAGTCACGATCACACGATCACGATAACACGATCACGATCACACAATCACGATCACACAATCACGATCACACAATCACGATCACACAATCGCTATCACACAATCGCTATCACACAATCACAATCACACAATCACGATCACACAATCACGATCACACAATCACGATCACACAATCACGATCACACAATCACGATCACACAATCACGATCACACAAACACGATCACACAATCACGATCACACAATCACAGTCACACAATCACGATCACACAATCACGATCACACAACCGCGATCACACAATCGCTATCACACAATCGCTATCACACAATCACGATCACACAATCACGATCACACAATCACAATCACAATATCACAATCACACAGTCACACAATCACAATCACAATCACAATCACAATCACAATCACAATCACAATCACAATCACGATCACAGAATCACAATCACACAGTCACACAATCACAATCACAATCACAATCGCAATCACAATCACAATCACAATCCCAATCACAATCACAATCACAATCACAATCACAATCACAATCACAATCACAATCACAATCACAATCACAATCACAATCACAATCACAATCACAATCACAATCACAATCACAATCACAATCACAATCACAATCACAATCACAATCACAATCACAATCACACAATCACATCACACAATCACGATCACATAATCACGATCACACAATCACGATCACACAATCACGACCACACAATCACGATCACACATTCACGATCACACAAACACGATCACACGATCACGATCACACAGTCACGATCACACAATCACAATCACGCAAACACGATCACACAATCACGACCACACAATCACAGTCACACAATCACAATCACACACTCCCAATCACACAATCACGATCACGCAATCACGATCACACAATCACGATCACACAATCACGATCACACAATCACGATCACACATTCACGATCACACAAACACGATCACACAATCACGACCACACAATCACAGTCACACAATCACAATCACACACTCCCAATCACACAATCACGATCACGCAATCACGATCACGCAATCACGATCACACAATCACGATCACACAATCACGATCACACAATCACGATCACACAATCACGATTACACAGTCACGATCACACAATCACGATCACACAATCACAATCACGCAATCACAATCACACAATCACAATCACACAATCACAATCACACAATCACAATCATACAATCACAATCACACAATCACAATCTCACAATCACAATCACACAATCACAATCACACAATCACAATCACACAATCACAATCACACAATCACAATCACACAATCACAATCACACAATCACAATCACACAATCACAATCACACAATCACAATCACACAATCACAATCCCACAATCACAATCCCACAATCACAATCCCACAATCACAATCCCACAATCACAATCCCACAATCACACAATCACACAGTCACAATCCCACAATCACGATCACACAATCACGATCACACAATCAGAATCACACAATCACAATCACACAATCACACTGTCACAATGCCACAATCACGATCACACAATCACGATCACACAGTCACGATCACACAATCACACAGTCACAATCCCACAATCACGATCACACAATCACGATCGCACAGTCACGATCACACGATCACGATCACACAATCACAATCACACAATCACGATAACACAATCACGATCGCACAGTCACGATCACACGATCACGATCACACAATCACAGTCACACAATCACAATCACACAATCACAATCACAATCACGATCACACAGTCACGATCACACGATCACGATCACACGATCACGATCACACAATCACGATCACACAATCACGATCACACAATCACCATCACACAATCGCTATCACACAATCGCTATCACACAATCACAATCACACAATCACGATCACACAATCACCATCACACAATCACCATCACACAATCACGATCACACAATGACGATCACACAATCACGATCAGACTATCACGATCACACAATCACAGTCACACAAACACAATCACACAATCACAATCACAATCACGATCACACAATCACAATTACACAAACACGATCACACAATCACGATCACACAATCACGATCACACAATCACTATCACACAATCACACAATCTCGCAATCACAATCACACAATCACACAGTCACAATCCCACAATCACGATCACACAATCACAATCCCACAATCACAATCACACAATCACAATCACACAATCACAATCACACAATCACAATCACACAATCACAATCATACAATCACAATCACACAATCACAATCACACAATCACAATCACACAATCACAATCCCACAATCACAATCCCACAATCACAATCCCACAATCACAATCCCACAATCACACAATCACACAGTCACAATCCCACAATCACGATCACACAATCACAATCACACAATCACAATCACACAATCACACTGTCACAATCCCACAATCACGATCACACAATCACGATCACACAGTCACGATCACACGATCACGATCACACAATGACAATCACACAATCACAATCACACAATCAAGGTCACACAATGACGATCACACAATCACCATCACACAATCACGATCACACAATCACAATCACACAATCACGATCACACAATCACGATCACACAATCACAATCACACAATCACAAACACACAGTCGCGATCACACGATCACGATCACACGATCACGATCACACAATCACAATCACACAATCAAGGTCACACAATGACGATCACACCATCACCATCACACAATCACGACCACACAATCACGATCACACAACCACGATCACACAATCACGATCACACAATCACGATCACACAATCACGATCGCACTATCACAATCACACAGTCACAATCCCACAATCACGATCACACAATCACGATCACACAATCACAATCACACAATCACAATCACACAATCACACTGTCACAATCCCACAATCACGATCACACAGTCACGATCACACGATCACGATCACACAATAACAATCACACAAACACAATCACACAATCAAGGTCACACAATGACGATCACACAATCACCATCACACAATCACGATCACACAATCACAATCACACAATCACAATCACACAATCACAATCACACAATCACAATCACACAATCACAATCACACAATCACAATCACACAATCACAATCACACAATCACAATCACACAATCACAATCCCACAATCACAATCCCACAATCACAATCCCACAATCACAATCCCACAATCACACAGTCACGATCCCACAATCACGATCACACAATCACCATCACACAATCACCATCACACAATCACGATCACACAATCACGATCACACAATCACGATCACACAATCACGATCACACAATCACGATCACACAATCACGGTCACACAATCACGATCACACAATCACGATCACACAATCACGATCACACGATCACGATCACACAATCACAATCACACAATCAACGCCACACAATGACGATCACACAATCACCATCACACAATCTCGACCACACAATCACGATCATACAATCACGGTCACACAATCACGTTCACACAATCACAAACACACAGTCCCGACCACTCGATCACGATCACACAATCACGATCACACAGTTACGATCACACAATCACAATCACACAATCACAATATCACAATCGCAATCACACAATCACAATAACACAATCAGACAATCACACAATCACACAATCACACAATCACACAATCACACAATCACACAATCACGATCACACAATCATGATCACACAATCACGATCACACAATCATGATCACACAATCACGATCACACAATCACGATCACACAATCACGATCACACAATGACGTTCACACAATCACAAACACAGAGTCGCGATCACACGATCACGATCACACAATCACGATCACACAGTCACGATCACACAATCGCTATCACACAATCGCTATCACACAATCACAATCACACAATCACACAGTCACAATCCCACAATCACGATCACACAATCACGATCGCACAGTCACGATCACACGATCACGATCACACAATCACTATCACACAATCACACAATCACGCAATCACAATCACACAATCACACAGTCACAATCCCACAATCACGATCACACAATCACAATCCCACAATCACAATCACACAATCACGATCACACAATCACAATCACGCAGTCACACTATCACAATCACAATCACAATCACAATCACAATCACAATCACAATCACAATCACACAATCACACAATCACAATCCCACAATCACAATCACACAATCACAGTCACACAATCACAATCACACAATCACACAGTCACAATCCCACAATCACGATCACACAATCACGATCGCACAGTCACGATCACACGATCACGATCACACAATCACAATCACACAATCACAATCACACAATCACAATCACACAATCACCATCACAATCACGATCACACAGTCACGATCACACGATCACGATAACACGATCACGATCACACAATCACGATCACACAATCACGATCACACAATCACGATCACACAATCGCTATCACACAATCGCTATCACACAATCACAATCACACAATCACGATCACACAATCACGATCACACAATCACGATCACACAATCACGATCACACAATCACGATCACACAATCACGATCACACAAACACGATCACACAATCACGATCACACAATCACAGTCACACAATCACGATCACACAATCACGATCACACAACCGCGATCACACAATCGCTATCACACAATCGCTATCACACAATCACGATCACACAATCACGATCACACAATCACAATCACAATATCACAATCACACAGTCACACAATCACAATCACAATCACAATCACAATCACAATCACAATCACAATCACAATCACGATCACAGAATCACAATCACACAGTCACACAATCACAATCACAATCACAATCGCAATCACAATCACAATCACAATCCCAATCACAATCACAATCACAATCACAATCACAATCACAATCACAATCACAATCACAATCACAATCACAATCACAATCACAATCACAATCACAATCACAATCACAATCACAATCACAATCACAATCACAATCACAATCACAATCACAATCACAATCACACAATCACATCACACAATCACGATCACATAATCACGATCACACAATCACGATCACACAATCACGACCACACAATCACGATCACACATTCACGATCACACAAACACGATCACACGATCACGATCACACAGTCACGATCACACAATCACAATCACGCAAACACGATCACACAATCACGACCACACAATCACAGTCACACAATCACAATCACACACTCCCAATCACACAATCACGATCACGCAATCACGATCACACAATCACGATCACACAATCACGATCACACAATCACGATCACACATTCACGATCACACAAACACGATCACACAATCACGACCACACAATCACAGTCACACAATCACAATCACACACTCCCAATCACACAATCACGATCACGCAATCACGATCACGCAATCACGATCACACAATCACGATCACACAATCACGATCACACAATCACGATCACACAATCACGATTACACAGTCACGATCACACAATCACGATCACACAATCACAATCACGCAATCACAATCACACAATCACAATCACACAATCACAATCACACAATCACAATCATACAATCACAATCACACAATCACAATCTCACAATCACAATCACACAATCACAATCACACAATCACAATCACACAATCACAATCACACAATCACAATCACACAATCACAATCACACAATCACAATCACACAATCACAATCACACAATCACAATCACACAATCACAATCCCACAATCACAATCCCACAATCACAATCCCACAATCACAATCCCACAATCACAATCCCACAATCACACAATCACACAGTCACAATCCCACAATCACGATCACACAATCACGATCACACAATCAGAATCACACAATCACAATCACACAATCACACTGTCACAATGCCACAATCACGATCACACAATCACGATCACACAGTCACGATCACACAATCACACAGTCACAATCCCACAATCACGATCACACAATCACGATCGCACAGTCACGATCACACGATCACGATCACACAATCACAATCACACAATCACGATAACACAATCACGATCGCACAGTCACGATCACACGATCACGATCACACAATCACAGTCACACAATCACAATCACACAATCACAATCACAATCACGATCACACAGTCACGATCACACGATCACGATCACACGATCACGATCACACAATCACGATCACACAATCACGATCACACAATCACCATCACACAATCGCTATCACACAATCGCTATCACACAATCACAATCACACAATCACGATCACACAATCACCATCACACAATCACCATCACACAATCACGATCACACAATGACGATCACACAATCACGATCAGACTATCACGATCACACAATCACAGTCACACAAACACAATCACACAATCACAATCACAATCACGATCACACAATCACAATTACACAAACACGATCACACAATCACGATCACACAATCACGATCACACAATCACTATCACACAATCACACAATCTCGCAATCACAATCACACAATCACACAGTCACAATCCCACAATCACGATCACACAATCACAATCCCACAATCACAATCACACAATCACAATCACACAATCACAATCACACAATCACAATCACACAATCACAATCATACAATCACAATCACACAATCACAATCACACAATCACAATCACACAATCACAATCCCACAATCACAATCCCACAATCACAATCCCACAATCACAATACCACAATCACAATCCCACAATCACACAATCACACAGTCACAATCCCACAATCACGATCACACAATCACAATCACACAATCACAATCACACAATCACACTGTCACAATCCCACAATCACGATCACACAATCACGATCACACAGTCACGATCACACGATCACGATCACACAATAACAATCACACAATCACAATCACACAATCAAGGTCACACAATGACGATCACACAATCACCATCACACAATCACGATCACACAATAACAATCACACAATCACGATCACACAATCACGATCACACAATCACAATCACACAATCACAAACACACAGTCGCGATCACACGATCACGATCACACAATCACAATCACACAATCAAGGTCACACAATGACGATCACACCATCACCATCACACAATCACGACCACACAATCACGATCACACAACCACGATCACACAATCACGATCACACAATCACGATCACACAATCACGATCGCACTATCACAATCACACAGTCACAATCCCACAATCACGATCACACAATCACGATCACACAATCACAATCACACAATCACAATCACACAATCACACTGTCACAATCCCACAATCACGATCACACAATCACGATCACACAGTCACGATCACACGATCACGATCACACAATAACAATCACACAATCACAATCACACAATCAAGGTCACACAATGACGATCACACATTCACCATCACACAATCACGATCACACAATCACAATCACACAATCACAATCACACAATCACAATCACACAATCACAATCACACAATCACAATCACACAATCACAATCACACAATCACAATCACACAATCACAATCCTACAATCACAATCCCACAATCACAATCCCACAATCACAATCCCACAATCACACAGTCACGATCCCACAATCACGATCACACAATCACCATCACACAATCACCATCACACAATCACGATCACACAATCACGATCACACAATCACGATCACACAATCACGATCACACTATCACGATCACACAATCACGGTCACACAATCACGATCACACAATCACGATCACACAATCACGATCACACGATCACGATCACACAATCACAATCACACAATCAACGCCACACAATGACGATCACACAATCACCATCACACAATCTCGACCACACAATCACGATCATACAATCACGGTCACACAATCACGTTCACACAATCACAAACACACAGTCCCGACCACTCGATCACGATCACACAATCACGATCACACAGTTACGATCACACAATCACAATCACACAATCACAATATCACAATCGCAATCACACAATCACAATAACACAATCAGACAATCACACAATCACACAATCACACAATCACACAATCACACAATCACACAATCACGATCACACAATCATGATCACACAATCACGATCACACAATCACGATCACACAATCACGATCACACAATGACGTTCACACAATCACAAACACAGAGTCGCGATCACACGATCACGATCACACAATCACGATCACACAGTCACGATCACACAATCGCTATCACACAATCGCTATCACACAATCACAATCACACAATCACACAGTCACAATCCCACAATCACGATCACACAATCACGATCGCACAGTCACGATCACACGATCACGATCACACAATCACTATCACACAATCACGATCACACAATCACAATCACGCAGTCACACTATCACAATCACAATCACAATCACAATCACAATCACAATCACAATCACAATCACAATCACACAATCACACAATCACAATCCCACAATCACAATCACACAATCACAGTCACACAATCACAATCACACAATCACACAGTCACAATCCCACAATCACGATCACACAATCACGATCGCACAGTCACGATCACACGATCACGATCACACAATCACAATCACACAATCACAATCACACAATCACAATCACACAATCACCATCACAATCACGATCACACAGTCACGATCACACGATCACGATAACACGATCACGATCACACAATCACGATCACACAATCACGATCACACAATCACGATCACACAATCGCTATCACACAATCGCTATCACACAATCACAATCACACAATCACGATCACACAATCACGATCATACAATCACGATCACACAATCACGATCACACATTCACGATCACACAAACACGATCACACAATCACGATCACACAGTCACGATCACACAATCACAATCACGCAAACACGATCACACAATCACGACCACACAATCACAGTCACACAATCACAATCACACACTCCCAATCACACAATCACGATCACGCAATCACGATCACACAATCACGATCACACAATCACGATCACACAATCACGATCACACATTCACGATCACACAATCACGATCACACAATCACGATCACACAACCACGATCACACAATCGCTATCACACAATCACGATCACACAATCACGATCACACAATCACAATCACAATATCACAATCACACAGTCACACAATCACAATCACAATCACAATCACAATCACAATCACAATCACAATCACAATCACGATCACAGAATCACAATCACACAGTCACACAATCACAATCACAATCACAATCGCAATCACAATCACAATCACAATCCCAATCACAATCACAATCACAATCACAATCACAATCACAATCACAATCACAATCACAATCACAATCACAATCACAATCACAATCACAATCACAATCACAATCACAATCACAATCACAATCACAATCACAATCACAATCACACAATCACATCACACAATCACGATCACACAATCACGATCACACAATCACGATCACACAATCACGATCACACAATCACGATCACACATTCACGATCACACAAACACGATCACACAATCACGATCACACAGTCACGATCACACAATCACAATCACGCAAACACGATCACACAATCACGACCACACAATCACAGTCACACAATCACAATCACACACTCCCAATCACACAATCACGATCACGCAATTACGATCACACAATCACGATCACACAATCACGATCACACAATCACGATCACACATTCACGATCACACAAACACGATCACACAATCACGACCACACAATCACAGTCACACAATCACAATCACACACTCCCAATCACACAATCACGATCACGCAATCACGATCACGCAATCACGATCACACAATCACGATCACACAATCACGATCACACAATCACGATCACACAATCACGATCACACAGTCACGATCACACAATCACGATCACACAATCACACAATCACACAGTCACAATCCCACAATCACGATCACACAATCACGATCACACAATCAGAATCACACAATCACAATCACACAATCACACTGTCACAATGCCACAATCACGATCACACAATCACGATCACACAGTCACGATCACACAATCACACAGTCACAATCCCACAATCACGATCACACAATCACGATCGCACAGTCACGATCACACGATCACGATCACACAATCACAATCACACAATCACGATAACACAATCACGATCGCACAGTCACGATCACACGATCACGATCACACAATCACAGTCACACAATCACAATCACACAATCACAATCACAATCACGATCACACAGTCACGATCACACGATCACGATCACACGATCACGATCACACAATCACGATCACACAATCACGATCACACAATCACCATCACACAATCGCTATCACACAATCGCTATCACACAATCACAATCACACAATCACGATCACACAATCACCATCACCCAATCACCATCACACACTCACCATCACACAATCACGATCACACAATCACGATCACACAATCACGATCACACTATCACGATCACACAATCACAGTCACACAATCACAATCACACAATCACAATCACAATCACGATCACACAGTCACGATCACACGATCACGATCACACGATCACTATCACACGATCACGATCACACAATCACGATCACACAATCACGATCACACAATCGCTATCACACAATCGCTATCACACAATCACAATCACACAATCACGATCACACAATCACCATCACACAATCACCATCACACAATCACGATCACACAATCACGATAACACAATCACGATCAGACTATCACGATCACACAATCACGATCACACAATCACGATCACACAATCACGATCACACAATCACGATCACACAATCACGATCACACAATCACGATCACACAATCACGATCACACAAACACGATCACACAATCACGATCACACAATCACGATCACACAATCACAGTCATACAATCACGATCACACAACCACGATCACACAATCGCTATCACACAATCGCTATCACACAATCGCTATCACACAATCACGATCACACAATCACGATCACACAATCACGATCACAATATCACAATCACACAGTCACACAATCACAATCACAATCACAATCACAATCACAATCACAATCACAATCACAATCACAATCACAATCACAATCACGATCACAGAATCACAATCACACAGTCACACAATCACAATCACAATTACAATCGCAATCACAATCACAATCACAATCACAATCGCAATCACAATCACAATCACAATCACAATCACAATCACAATCACAATCACAATCACAATCACAATCACAATCACAATCACAATCACACAATCACATCACACAATCACGATCACACAATCACGATCACACAATCACGATCACACAATCACGATCACACAATCACGATCACACAATCACGATCACACAATCACAATCACACAATCAAGGTCACACAATGACGATCACACCATCACCATCACACAATCACGACCACACAAGCACGATCACACAATCACGATCACACAATCACGTTCACACAATCACAAACACACAATCGCGATCACTCGATCACGATCACACAATCACGATCACACAGTCACGATCACACAATCACAATCACACAATCACAATATCACAATCGCAATCACACAATCACAATAACACAATCAGACAATCACACAATCACACAATCACACAATCACACAATCACGATCACACTATCACGATCACACAATCACGATCACACAATCACGATCACACAATTACGATCACACTATCACGATCAGACAATCACAGTCACACAATCACAATCACACAATCACAATCACAATCACGATCACACAGTCACGATCACACCATCACGATCACACGATCACGATCACACAATCACAATCACACAATCGTTATCACACAATCACGATCACACAATCACCATCCCACAATCACCATCACACAATCACCATCACACAATCACGATCACACAATCACGATCACACAATCACGATCGCACAATCACAATCACGCAATCACAATCACACAATCACAATCACACAATCACAATCACACAATCACAATCATACAATCACAATCACACAATCACAATCTCACAATCACAATCACACAATCACAATCACACAATCACAATCACACAATCACAATCACACAATCACAATCACACAATCACAATCCCACAATCACAATCCCACAATCACAATCCCACAATCACAATCCCACAATCACAATCCCACAATCACAATCCCACAATCACACAATCACACAGTCACAATCCCACAATCACGTTCACACAATCACGATCACACAATCACAATCGCACAATCACAATCACACAATCACACTGTCACAATCCCACAATCACGATCACACAATCACGATCACACAGTCACGATCACACGATCACGATCACACAATAACAATCACACAATCACAATCACACAATCAAGGTCACACAATGACGATCACACAATCACCATCACACAATCACGATCACACAATCACAATCACACAATCACGATCACACAATCACGATCACACAATCACAATCACACAATCACAAACACACAGTCGGGATCACACGATCACGATCACACGATCACGATCACACAATCACAATCACACAATCAAGGTCACACAATGACGATCACACCATCACCATCACACAATCACGACCACACAATCACGATCACACAACCACGATCACACAATCACGATCACACAATCACGATCACACAATCACGATCGCACTATCACAATCACACAGTCACAATCCCACAATCACGATCACACAATCACGATCACACAATCACAATCACACAATCACAATCACACAATCACACTGTCACAATCCCACAATCACGATCACACAATCACGATCACACAGTCACGATCACACGATCACGATCACACAATAACAATCACACAATCACAATCACACAATCAAGGTCACACAATCACCATCACACAATCACGATCACACAATCACAATCACACAATCACAATCACACAATCACAATCACACAATCACAATCACAGAATCACAATCACACAATCACAATCACACAATCACAATCACACAATCACAATCCCACAATCACAATCCCACAATCACAATCCCACAATCACAATCCCACAATCACACAATCACACAGTCACAATCCCACAATCACGATCACACAATCACCATCACACAATCACCATCACACAATCACGATCACACAATCACGATCACACAATCACGATCACACAATCACGATCACACTATCACGATCACACAATCACGGTCACACAATCACGATCACACAATCACGATCACACAATCACGATCACACAATCACTATCACAAAATCACAATCACACAGTCACACAATCACAATCACAATCAGACAATCACAAACACACAATCACGATCACACAATCACGATCACACAATCACAAACACACAGTCGCCATCACACGATCACGATCACACGATCACGATCACACAATCACAATCACACAATCAAGGTCACACAATGACGATCACACCATCACCATCACACAATCACGACCACACAATCACGATCACACAATCACGGCCACACAATCACGATCACAATATCACAATCACACAGTCACACAATCACAATCACAATAACAATCACAATCACAATCACAATCACAATCATGATCACACAATCACAATCACACAGTCACACAATCACAATCACAATCACAATCACAATCACAATCACAATCACAATCACAATCACAATCACAATCACAATCACAATCACAATCACAATCACAATCACAATCACAATCACGATCACACAATCACGATCACACAATCACGATCACACAATCACGATCACACAATCACGATCACACAATCACGATCACACAATCACGATCACACAATCAAGATCACGCAATCACGATCACACAATCACGATCACACAATCACGATCACACAATCACGATCACACAATCACGATCACACAATCACGATCACACAATCACGATCACACAATCACGATCACACAATCACGATCACACAATCACGATCACACAATCACGATCACACAATCACGATCACACTACCACGATCACACAATCACGGTCACACAATCACGATCACACAATCACGATCACACAATCACGATCACACAATCACTATCACAAAATCACAATCACACAGTCACACAATCACAATCACAATCAGACAATCACAAACACACAATCACGATCACACAATCACGATCACACAATCACAAACACACAGTCGCGATCACACGATCACGATCACACAATCACAATCACACAATCAAGGTCACACAATGACGATCACACCATCACCATCACACAATCACGACCACACAATCACGATCTCACAATCACGATCACACAATCACGATCACACAATCACGATCACACAATCACTATCACAAAATCACAATCACACAGTCACACAATCACAATCACGATCAGACAATCACAGTCACACAATCACAATCACACAATCACAATCACAATCACGATCACACAGTCACGATCACACCATCACGATCACACGATCACGATCACACAATCACAATCACACAATCGTTATCACACAATCACGATCACACAATCACCATCCCACAATCACCATCACACAATCACCATCACACAATCACGATCACACAATCACGATCACACAATCACGATCACACAATCACAATCACGCAATCACGATCACACAATCACAATCACACAATCACAAACACACAGTCGCGATCACACGATCACGATCACACAATCACAATCACACAATCAAGGTCACACAATGACGATCAACAATCACAATCACAATCACGATCACACAGTCATCATCACACCATCACGATCACACGATCACGATCACACAATCACAATCACACAATCGTTATCACACAATCACGATCACACAATCACCATCCCACAATCACCATCACACAATCACCATCACACAATCACGATCACACAATCACGATCACGCAATCACGATCACACAATCACGACCACACAATCACGATCACACAATCACGATCACACAATCACAATCACACAATCACAAACACACAGTCGCGATCACACGATCACGATCACACAATCACAATCACACAATCAAGGTCACACAATGACGATCAACAATCACAATCACAATCACGATCACACAGTCATGATCACACCATCACGATCACACGATCACGATCACACAATCACAATCACACAATCGTTATCACACAATCACGATCACACAATCACCATCCCACAATCACCATCGCACAATCACCATCACACAATCACGATCACACAATCACGATCACACAATCACGATCACACAATCACAATCACGCAATCACAATCGCACAATCGCAATCGCACAATCACAATCATACAATCACAATCACACAATCACAATCTCACAATCACAATCACACAATCACAATCACACAATCACAATCACACAATCACAATCACACAATCACAATCACACAATCACAATTACACAATCACAATCACACAATCACAATCCCACAATCACAATCCCACAATCACAATCCCACAATCACAATCCCACAATCACAATCCCACAATCACAATCCCACAATCACAATCCCACAATCACACAATCACACAGTCACAATCCCACAATCACGATCACACAATCACGATCACACAATCACGATCACACAATCACAATCACACAATCACAATCACACAATCACAATCACACAATCACACTGTCACAATCCCACAATCACGATCACATAATCACGATCACACAGTCACGATCACACGATCACGATCACACAATAACAATCACACAATCACAATCACACAATCACGAGCACACAATCACGATCACACAATCACCATCACACAATCGCGATCACACAATCACAATCACACAATCACAATCACACAATCACGATCACACAATCACGATCACACAATCACAATCACACAATCACAAACACACAGTCGCGATCACACGATCACGATCACACGATCACGATCACACAATCACAATCACACAATCAAGGTCACACAATGACGATCACACCATCACCATCACACAATCACGACCACACAATCACGATCACACAATCACGATCACACAATCACGTTCACACAATCACAAACACACAGTCGCGATCACTCGATCACGATCACACGATCACGATCACACAATCACAATCACACAATCAAGGTCACACAATGACGATCACACCATGACCATCACACAATCACGACCACACAATCACGATCACACAATCACAATCACACAATCACAATATCACAATCGCAATCACACAATCACAATCACACAATCACACAATCACACAATCACGATCACACTATCACGATCACACAATCACGATCACACAATCACGATCACACAATCACGATCACATAATCACGATCACACAATCACGATCACACAATCACCATCACACAATCACCATCACACAATCACAATCACACAATCAAGGTCACACAATGACGATCACAAAATCACCATCACACAATCTCGACCACACAATCACAATCACACAATCACGATCACACAATCACGATCACACAATCACGATCACACAAACACGATCACACGATCACAATAACACAATCACAAACACACAGTCGCGATCACACGATCACGATCACACGATCACGATCACACGATCGCGATCACACGATCACGATCACACAATCACAATCACACAATCAAGGTCACACAATGACGATCACACCATCACCATCACACAATCACGACCACACAATCACGATCACACAATCACGATCACACAATCACATTCACACAATCACAAACACACAGTCGCGATCACTCGACCACGATCACACAATCACCATCACACAGTCACGATCACACAATCACAATCACACAATCACAATGTCACAATCGCAATCACACAATCACAATAACACAATCAGACAATCACACAATCACACAATCACACAATCACGATCACACAATCATGATCACACAATCACGATCACACAATCACAATCACACAATCACGATCACACAATCACCATCACACAATCACGATCACACAATCACGATCACACAATCACGATCACACAATCACGATCACACAATCACAGTCACACAATCACAATCACACAATCACAATCACATTCACGATCACACAGTCACGATCACACCATCACGATCACACGATCACCATCTCACAATCACGATCACACAATCACAATCACACAATCACGATCACACAATCACGATCACACAATCACGATCACACAAACACGATCACACTATCACAATCACACAATCACAAACACACAGTCGCGATCACACGATCACGATCACACGATCACGATCACACGATCGCGATCACACGATCACGATCACACGATCACGATCACACAATCACAATCACACAATCAAGGTCACACAATGACGATCACACCATCACCATTACACAATCACGACCACACAATCACGATCACACAATCACGATCACACAACCACGTTCACACAATCACAAACACACAGTCGCGATCACTCGACCACGATCACACAATCACAATCACACAATCGTTATCTCACAATCACGATCACACAATCACCATCCCACAATCACCATCACACAATCACCATCACACAATCACGATCACACAATCACGATCACACAATCACGATCACACAATCACAATCACGCAATCACAATCGCACAATCGCAATCGCACAATCACAATCATACAATCACAATCACACAATCACAATCTCACAATCACAATCACACAATCACAATCACACAATCACAATCACACAATCACAATCACACAATCACAATCACACAATCACAATCACACAATCACAATCACACAATCACAATCACACGATCACAATCACACGATCACAATCCCACAATCACAATCCCACAATCACAATCCCACAATCACAATCCCACAATCACAATCCCACAATCACAATCCCACAATCACAATCCCACAATCACACAATCACACAGTCACAATCCCACAATCACGATCACACAATCACGATCACACAATCACAATCACACAATCACACTGTCACAATCCCACAATCACGATCACATAATCACGATCACACAGTCACGATCACACGATCACGATCACACAATAACAATCACACAATCTCAATCACACAATCACGAGCACACAATCACGATCACACAATCACCATCACACAATCGCGATCACACAATCACGATCACACAATCACAATCACACAATCACGATCACACAATCACGATCACACAATCACAATCACACAATCAAAATCACACAATCACGATCACACAATCACGATCACACAATCACGATCACACAAACACGATCACACGATCACAATCACACAATCACAAACACACAGTCGCGATCACACGATCACGATCACACGATCACGATCACACGATCGCGATCACACGATCACGATCACACGATCACGATCACACAATCACAATCACACAATCAAGGTCACACAATGACGATCACACCATCACCATCACACAATCACGACCACACAATCACGATCACACAATCACGATCACACAATCACGTTCACACAATCACAAACACACATTCGCGATCACTCGATCACGATCACACAATCACGATCACACAGTCACTATCACGCAATCACAATCACACAATCACAATATCACAATCGCAATCACACAATCACAATAACACAATCAGACAATCACACAATCACACAATCACACAATCACGATCACACAATCATGATCACACAATCACGATCACACAATCACGATCACACAATCACGATCACACAATCACGATCACACAATCACCATCACACAATCACAATCACACAATCAAGGTCACACAATCACGATCACACAATCACAATCACACAATCACAAACACACAGTCGCGATCACACGATCACGATCACACAATCACGATCACACAGTCACGATCACACAATCACAATCACACAATCACGATCACACAACCACCATCACACAATCACGATCACACAATCACGATCACACAATCACGATCACACAATCACAGTCACACAATCACAATCACACAATCACAATCACATTCACGATCACACAGTCACGATCACACCATCACGATCACACGATCACCATCTCACAATCACGATCACACAATCACAATCACACAATCACGATGACACAATCACGATCACACAATCACGATCACACAAACACGATCACACGATCACAATCACACAATCACAAACACACAGTCGCGATCACACGATCACGATCACACGATCACGATCACACGATCGCGATCACACGATCACGATCACACGATCACGATCACACAATCACAATCACACAATCAAGGTCACACAATGACGATCACACCATCACCATCACACAATCACGACCACACAATCACGATCACACAATCACGATCACACAACCACGTTCACACAATCGCAAACACACAGTCGCGATCACACTATCACGATCACACAATCACAGTCACACAATCACAATCACACAATCACAATCACACAATCACAAACACACAGTCGCGATCACACGATCACGATCACACGATCACGATCACACAATCACAATCACACAATCGTTATCACACAATCACGATCACACAATCACGATCACACAATCACAATCACACGATCGCGATCACACAAACACGATCACACGATCACAATCACACAATCACAAATACACAGTCGCGATCACACGATCACGATCACACGATCACGATCACACGATCGCGATCACACGATCACGATCACACGATCACGATCACACAATCACAATCACACAATCAAGGTCACACAATGACGATCACACAATCACCATCACACAATCTCGACCACACAATCACGATCACACAATCACGATCACACAATCACGTTCACACAATCACAAACACACAGTCGCGATCACTCGATCACGATCACACAATCACGATCACACAATCACGATCACTCAATCACAATCACACAATCACAAGCACACAGTCGCGATCACACGATCACGATCACACGATCACGATCACACAATCACAATCACACAATCGTTATCACAGAATCACGATCACACAATCACGATCACACAATCACCATCACACAATCACAATCACACAATCAAGGTCACACAATGACGATCACACAATCACCATCACACAATCACGATCACACAATCACGATCACACAATCACGATCACACAATCACAAACACACAGTCGCGATCACACGATCACGATCACACAATCACGATCACACAGTCACGATCACACAATCACAATCACACAATCACGATCACACAATCACCATCACACAATCACGATCACACAATCACGATCACACAATCACGATCACACAATCACGATCACACAATCACAGTCACACAATCACAATCACACAATCACAATCACAATCACGATCACACAGTCACGATCACACCATCACGATCACACGATCACCATCTCACAATCACGATCACACAATCACAATCACACAATCACGATCACACAATCACGATCACACAATCACGATCACACAAACACGATCACACGATCACAATCACACAATCACAAACACACAGTCGCGATCACACGATCACGATCACACGATCACGATCACACGATCGCGATCACACGATCACGATCACACGATCACGATCACACAATCACAATCACACAATCAAGGTCACACAATGACGATCACACCATCACCATCACACAATCACGACCACACAATCACGATCACACAATCACGATCACACAATCACGTTCACACTATCACAAACACACAGTCGCGATCACTCGACCACGATCACACAATCACGATCACACAGTCACGATCACACAATCACAATCACACAATCACAATGTCACAATCACAATGTCACAATCGCAATCACACAATCACAATAACACAATCAGACAATCACACAATCACACAATCACACAATCACGATCACACAATCATGATCACACAATCACGATCACACAATCACAATCACACAATCACAAACACACAGTCGCGATCACACGATCACGATCACACAATCACGATCACACAGTCACGATCACACAATCACAATCACACAATCACGATCACACAATCACCATCACACAATCACGATCACACAATCACGATCACACAATCACGATCACACAATCACAGTCACACAATCACAATCACACAATCACAATCACATTCACGATCACACAGTCACGATCACACCATCACGATCACACGATCACCATCTCACAATCACGATCACACAATCACAATCACACAATCACGATCACACAATCACGATCACACAATCACGATCACACAAACACGATCACACGATCACAATCACACAATCACAAACACACAGTCGCGATCACACGATCACGATCACACGATCACGATCACACGATCGCGATCACACGATCACGATCACACGATCACGATCACACAATCACAATCACACAATCAAGGTCACACAATGACGATCACACCATCACCATCACACAATCACGACCACACAATCACGATCACACAATCACGATCACACAACCACGTTCACACAATCGCAAACACACAGTCGCGATCACACTATCACGATCACACAATCACAGTCACACAATCACAATCACACAATCACAAACACACAGTCGCGATCACACGATCACGATCACACGATCACGATCACACAATCACAATCACACAATCGTTATCACACAATCACGATCACACAATCACGATCACACAATCACAATCACACGATCGCGATCACACAAACACGATCACACGATCACAATCACACAATCACAAATACACAGTCGCGATCACACGATCACGATCACACGATCACGATCACACGATCGCGATCACACGATCACGATCACACGATCACGATCACACGATCACGATCACACAATCACAATCACACAATCAAGGTCACACAATGACGATCACACAATCACCATCACACAATCTCGACCACACAATCACGATCACACGATCACCATCTCACAATCACGATCACACAATCACAATCACACAATCACGATCACACAATCACGATCACACAATCACGATCACGCAAACACGATCACACGATCACAATCACACAATCACAAACACACAGTCGCGATCACACGATCACGATCACACGATCACGATCACACGATCGCGATCACACGATCACGATCACACGATCATGATCACACAATCACAATCACACAATCAAGGTCACACAATGACGATCACACCATCACCATCACACAATCACGACCACACAATCACGATCACACAATCACGATCACACAACCACGTTCACACAATCGCAAACACACAGTCGCGATCACACTATCACGATCACACAATCACAGTCACACAATCACAATCACACAATCACAAACACACAGTCGCGATCACACGATCACGATCACACGATCACGATCACACAATCACAATCACACAATCGTTATCACACAATCACGATCACACAATCACGATCACTCAATCACAATCACACAATCACAAGCACACAGTCGCGATCACACGATCACGATCACACGATCACGATCACACAATCACAATCACACAATCGTTATCACACAATCACGATCACACAATCACGATCACACAATCACCATCACACAATCACAATCACACAATCAAGGTCACACAATGACGATCACACAATCACCATCACACAATCACGATCACACAATCACGATCACACAATCACGATCACACAATCACAAACACACAGTCGCGATCACACGATCACGATCACACAATCACGATCACACAGTCACGATCACACAATCACAATCACACAATCACGATCACACAATCACCATCACACAATCACGATCACACAATCACGATCACACAATCACGATCACACAATCACGATCACACAATCACAGTCACACAATCACAATCACACAATCACAATCACAATCACGATCACACAGTCACGATCACACCATCACGATCACACGATCACCATCTCACAATCACGACCACACAATCACAATCACACAATCACGATCACACAATCACGATCACACAATCACGATCACACAAACACGATCACACGATCACGATCACACAATCACAATCACACAATCAAGGTCACACAATGACGATCACACCATCACCATCACACAATCACGACCACACAATCACGATCACACAATCACGATCACACAACCACGTTCACACAATCGCAAACACACAGTCGCGATCACACTATCACGATCACACAATCACAGTCACACAATCACAATCACACAATCACGATCACACAATCATGATCACACAATCACGATCACACAATCACGATCACACAATCACGATCACACAATCACGTTCACACAATCACAAACACAGAGTCGCGATCACACGATCACGATCACACAATCACGATCACACAGTCACGATCACACAATCACGATCACACAGTCACGATCACACAATCAGAGTCACACAATCACAATCACACAACCACAATCACACAATCACACAGTCACAATCCCACAATCACGATCACACAATCACGACCACACAGTCACGATCACACAATCACAATCATACAATCACAATCACACAATCACATTAACACAATCAGACAATCACACAGTCACACAATCACGATCACACAATCACGATCACACAATCACGATCACACAATCACGATCACACAATCACGATCACACAATCACGAACACACAATCACGATCACACAATCGCTATCACACAATCGCTATCACACAATCACAATCACACAATCACGATCACACAATCACGATCACACAATCACGATCACACAATCACGAACACACAATCACGATCACACAATCACGATCACACAATCACGATCACACAAACACGATCACACAATCACGATCACACAATCACAGTCACACAATCACGATCACACAATCACGATCACACAACCACGATCACACAATCGCTATCACACAATCGCTATCACACAATCACGATCACACAATCACGATCACACAATCACAATCACAATATCACAATCACACAGTCACACAATCACAATCACAATCACAATCACAATCACAATCACAATCACAATCACGATCACAGAATCACAATCACACAGTCACACAATCGCAATCACAATCACAATCGCAATCACAATCACAATCACAATCACAATCACAATCACAATCACAATCACAATCACAATCACAATCACAATCACAATCACAATCACAATCACAATCACAATCACAATCACAATCACAATCACAATCACAATCACAATCACAATCACAATCACAATCACAATCACAATCACAATCACAATCACAATCACAATCACAATCACAATCACAATCACAATCACAATCACAATCACAATCACAATCACAATCACAATCACAATCACAATCACAATCACAATCACACAATCACATCACACAATCACGATCACACAATCACGATCACACAATCACGATCACACAATCACGATCACACAATCACGATCACACAATCACGATCACACAATCACGATCACACAATCACGATCACACAATCACGATCACACAATCACGATCACACAAACACGATCACACAATCACGACCACACAATCACAGTCACACAATCACAATCACACACTCCCAATCACGCAATCACGATCACGCAATCACGATCACGCAATCACGATCACACAATCACGATCACACAATCACGATCACACAATCACAATCACACAATCACGATCACACAGTCACGATCACACAATCAGAGTCACACAATCACAATCACACAACCACAATTACACAATCACACAGTCACAATCCCACAATCACGACCACACCGTCACGATCACACAATCACAATCATACAATCACAATCACACAATCACATTAACACAATCAGACAATCACACAGTCACACAATCACGATCACACAATCACGATCACACTATCACGATCACACAATCACGATCACACAATCACGTTCACACAATCACAAACACACAGTCGCGATCACTCGATCACGATCACACGATCACGATCACACAATCACAATCACACAATCAAGGTCACACAATGACGATCACACAATCCCAATCACAATCACGATCACACAGTCATGATCACACCATCACGATCACACGATCACGATCACACAATCACAATCACACAATCGTTATCACACAATCACGATCACACAATCACCATCCCACAATCGCCATCACACAATCACCATCACACAATCACGATCACAAAATCACGATCACACAATCACGATCACACAATCACAATCACGCAATCACAATCGCACAATCGCAATCACACAATCACAATCATACAATCACAATCACACAATCACAATCTCACAATCACAATCACACAATCACAATCACACAATCACACAATCACACAATCACACAATCACACAATCACACAATCACACAATCACGATCATACTATCACGATCACACGATCACGATCACACGATCACGATCACACAATCACGATCACACAATCACGATCACACAATCGCTATCACACAATCGCTATCACACAATCACAATCACACAATCACACAGTCACAATCCCACAATCACGATCACACAATCACGATCGCACAGTCACGATCACACGATCACGATCACACAATCACTATCACACAATCACACAATCACGCAATCACAATCACACAATCACACAGTCACAATCCCACAATCACGATCACACAATCACAATCCCACAATCACAATCACACAATCACGATCACACAATCACAATCACGCAGTCACACTATCACAATCACAATCACAATCACAATCACAATCACAATCACAATCACAATCACACAATCACACAATCACAATCCCACAATCACAATCACACAATCACAGTCACACAATCACAATCACACAATCACACAGTCACAATCCCACAATCACGATCACACAATCACGATCGCACAGTCACGATCACACGATCACGATCACACAATCACAATCACACAATCACAATCACACAATCACAATCACACAATCACCATCACAATCACGATCACACAGTCACGATCACACGATCACGATAACACGATCACGATCACACAACCACGATCACACAATCACGATCACACAATCACGATCACACAATCGCTATCACACAATCGCTATCACACAATCACAATCACACAATCACGATCACACAATCACACAGTCACAATCCCACAATCACGATCACACAATCACGACCACACAGTCACGATCACACAATCACAATCATACAATCACAATCACACAATCACACAGTCACAATCCCACAATCACGACCACACCGTCACGATCACACAATCACAATCATACAATCACAATCACACAATCACATTAACACAATCAGACAATCACACAGTCACACAATCACGATCACACAATCACAATCTCACAATCACAATCACACAATCACAATCACACAATCACACAATCACACAATCACACAATCACACAATCACACAATCACACAATCACGATCATACTATCACGATCACACGATCACGATCACACGATCACGATCACACAATCACGATCACACAATCACGATCACACAATCGCTATCACACAATCGCTATCACACAATCACAATCACACAATCACACAGTCACAATCCCACAATCACGATCACACAATCACGATCGCACAGTCACGATCACACGATCACGATCACACAATCACTATCACACAATCACACAATCACGCAATCACAATCACACAATCACACAGTCACAATCCCACAATCACGATCACACAATCACAATCCCACAATCACAATCACACAATCACGATCACACAATCACAATCACGCAGTCACACTATCACAATCACAATCACAATCACAATCACAATCACAATCACAATCACAATCACACAATCACACAATCACAATCCCACAATCACAATCACACAATCACAGTCACACAATCACAATCACACAATCACACAGTCACAATCCCACAATCACGATCACACAATCACGATCGCACAGTCACGATCACACGATCACGATCACACAATCACAATCACACAATCACAATCACACAATCACAATCACACAATCACCATCACAATCACGATCACACAGTCACGATCACACGATCACGATAACACGATCACGATCACACAACCACGATCACACAATCACGATCACACAATCACGATCACACAATCGCTATCACACAATCGCTATCACACAATCACAATCACACAATCACGATCACACAATCACGATCACACAATCACGATCACACAATCACGATCACACAATCACGATCACACAATCACGATCACACAAACACGATCACACAATCACGATCACACAATCACAGTCACACAATCACGATCACACAATCACGATCACACAACCACGATCACACAATCGCTATCACACAATCGCTATCACACAATCACGATCACACAATCACGATCACACAATCACAATCACAATATCACAATCACACAGTCACACAATCACAATCACAATCACAATCACAATCACAATCACAATCACAATCACGATCACAGAATCACAATCACACAGTCACACAATCACAATCACAATCACAATCGCAATCACAATCACAATCACAATCCCAATCACAATCACAATCACAATCACAATCACAATCACAATCACAATCACAATCACAATCACAATCACAATCACAATCACAATCACAATCACAATCACAATCACAATCACAATCACAATCACAATCACAATCACAATCACAATCACAATCACAATCACACAATCACATCACACAATCACGATCACACAATCACAGTCACACAATCACAATCACACACTCCCAATCACACAATCACGATCACGCAATCACGATCACGCAATCACGATCACACAATCACGATCACACAATCACGGTCACACAATCACGATCACACAATCACGATCACTCAGTCACGATCACACAATCACGATCACACAATCACAATCACGCAATCACAATCACACAATCACAATCACACAATCACAATCATACAATCACAATCACACAATCACAATCTCACAATCACAATCACACAATCACAATCACACAATCACAATCACACAATCACAATCACACAATCACAATCACGCAATCACAATCACACAATCACAATCACACAATCACAATCACACAATCACAATCACACAATCACAATCCCACAATCACAATCCCACAATCACAATCCCACAATCACAATCCCACAATCACAATCCCACAATCACAATCCCACAATCACACAATCACACAGTCACAATCCCACAATCACGATCACACAATCACGATCACACAATCAGAATCACACAATCACAATCACACAATCACACTGTCACAATCCCACAATCACGATCACACAATCACGATCACACAGTCACGATCACACAATCACGATCACACTATCACGATCACACAATCACGATCACACAATCACGTTCACACAATCACAAACACACAGTCGCGATCACTCGATCACGATCACACGATCACGATCACACAATCACAATCACACAATCAAGGTCACACAATGACGATCACACAATCCCAATCACAATCACGATCACACAGTCATGATCACACCATCACGATCACACGATCACGATCACACAATCACAATCACACAATCGTTATCACACAATCACGATCACACAATCACCATCCCACAATCGCCATCACACAATCACCATCACACAATCACGATCACAAAATCACGATCACACAATCACGATCACACAATCACAATCACGCAATCACAATCGCACAATCGCAATCACACAATCACAATCATACAATCACAATCACACAATCACAATCTCACAATCACAATCACACAATCACAATCACACAATCACACAATCACACAATCACACAATCACACAATCACACAATCACACAATCACGATCATACTATCACGATCACACGATCACGATCACACGATCACGATCACACAATCACGATCACACAATCACGATCACACAATCGCTATCACACAATCGCTATCACACAATCACAATCACACAATCACACAGTCACAATCCCACAATCACGATCACACAATCACGATCGCACAGTCACGATCACACGATCACGATCACACAATCACTATCACACAATCACACAATCACGCAATCACAATCACACAATCACACAGTCACAATCCCACAATCACGATCACACAATCACAATCCCACAATCACAATCACACAATCACGATCACACAATCACAATCACGCAGTCACACTATCACAATCACAATCACAATCACAATCACAATCACAATCACAATCACAATCACACAATCACACAATCACAATCCCACAATCACAATCACACAATCACAGTCACACAATCACAATCACACAATCACACAGTCACAATCCCACAATCACGATCACACAATCACGATCGCACAGTCACGATCACACGATCACGATCACACAATCACAATCACACAATCACAATCACACAATCACAATCACACAATCACCATCACAATCACGATCACACAGTCACGATCACACGATCACGATAACACGATCACGATCACACAACCACGATCACACAATCACGATCACACAATCACGATCACACAATCGCTATCACACAATCGCTATCACACAATCACAATCACACAATCACGATCACACAATCACGATCACACAATCACGATCACACAATCACGATCACACAATCACGATCACACAATCACGATCACACAAACACGATCACACAATCACGATCACACAATCACAGTCACACAATCACGATCACACAATCACGATCACACAACCACGATCACACAATCGCTATCACACAATCGCTATCACACAATCACGATCACACAATCACGATCACACAATCACAATCACAATATCACAATCACACAGTCACACAATCACAATCACAATCACAATCACAATCACAATCACAATCACAATCACAATCACGATCACAGTATCACAATCACACAGTCACACAATCACAATCACAATCACAATCGCAATCACAATCACAATCACAATCCCAATCACAATCACAATCACAATCACAATCACAATCACAATCACAATCACAATCACAATCACAATCACAATCACAATCACAATCACAATCACAATCACAATCACAATCACAATCACAATCACAATCACAATCACAATCACAATCACAATCACAATCACAATCACACAATCACATCACACAATCACGATCACACAATCACAGTCACACAATCACAATCACACACTCCCAATCACACAATCACGATCACGCAATCACGATCACGCAATCACGATCACACAATCACGATCACACAATCACGATCACACAATCACGATCACACAATCACGATCACACAGTCACGATCACACAATCACGATCACACAATCACAATCACGCAATCACAATCACACAATCACAATCACACAATCACAATCATACAATCACAATCACACAATCACAATCTCACAATCACAATCACACAATCACAATCACACAATCACAATCACACAATCACAATCACACAATCACAATCACACAATCACAATCACACAATCACAATCACACAATCACAATCACACAATCACAATCACACAATCACAATCCCACAATCACAATCCCACAATCACAATCCCACAATCACAATCCCACAATCACAATCCCACAATCACAATCCCACAATCACAATCCCACA
This sequence comes from Megachile rotundata, assembly GCF_050947335.1. NCBI lineage: Eukaryota > Metazoa > Arthropoda > Insecta > Hymenoptera > Megachilidae > Megachile > Megachile rotundata. Next base: position 4,831,631 of record NC_134993.1, read on the forward strand.
ATCACACAATCACACAGTCACAATCCCACAATCACGATCACACAATCACGATCACACAATCAGAATCACACAATCACAATCACACAATCACACTGTCACAATCCCACAATCACGATCACACAATCACGATCACACAGTCACGATCACACAATCACACAGTCACAATCCCACAATCACGATCACACAATCACGATCGCACAGTCACGATCACACGATCACGATCACACAATCACAATCACACAATCACGATAACACAATCACGATCGCACAGTCACGATCACACGATCACGATCACACAATCACAGTCACACAATCACAATCACACAATCACAATCACAATCACGATCACACAGTCACGATCACACGATCACGATCACACGATCACGATCACACAATCACGATAACACAATCACGATCACACAATCACCATCACACAATCGCTATCACACAATCGCTATCACACAATCACAATCACACAATCACGATCACACAATCACCATCACACAATCACCATCACACAATCACGATCACACAATGACGATCACACAATCACGATCAGACTATCACGATCACACAATCACAGTCACACAAACACAATCACACAATCACAATCACAATCACGATCACACAATCACAATTACACAAACACGATCACACAATCACGATCACACAATCACGATCACACAATCACTATCACACAATCACACAATCTCGCAATCACAATCACACAATCACACAGTCACAATCCCACAATCACGATCACACAATCACAATCCCACAATCACAATCACACAATCACAATCACACAATCACAATCACACAATCACAATCACACAATCACAATCATACAATCACAATCACACAATCACAATCACACAATCACAATCACACAATCACAATCCCACAATCACAATCCCACAATCACAATCCCACAATCACAATCCCACAATCACACAATCACACAGTCACAATCCCACAATCACGATCACACAATCACAATCACACAATCACAATCACACAATCACACTGTCACAATCCCACAATCACGATCACACAATCACGATCACACAGTCACGATCACACGATCACGATCACACAATAACAATCACACAATCACAATCACACAATCAAGGTCACACAATGACGATCACACAATCACCATCACACAATCACGATCACACAATCACAATCACACAATCACGATCACACAATCACGATCACACAATCACAATCACACAATCACAAACACACAGTCGCGATCACACGATCACGATCACACGATCACGATCACACAATCACAATCACACAATCAAGGTCACACAATGACGATCACACCATCACCATCACACAATCACGACCACACAATCACGATCACACAACCACGATCACACAATCACGATCACACAATCACGATCACACAATCACGATCGCACTATCACAATCACACAGTCACAATCCCACAATCACGATCACACAATCACGATCACACAATCACAATCACACAATCACAATCACACAATCACACTGTCACAATCCCACAATCACGATCACACAATCACGATCACACAGTCACGATCACACGATCACGATCACACAATAACAATCACACAATCACAATCACACAATCAAGGTCACACAATGACGATCACACAATCACCATCACACAATCACGATCACACAATCACAATCACACAATCACAATCACACAATCACAATCACACAATCACAATCACACAATCACAATCACACAATCACAATCACACAATCACAATCACACAATCACAATCACACAATCACAATCACACAATCACAATCACACAATCACAATCCCACAATCACAATCCCACAATCACAATCCCACAATCACAATCCCACAATCACACAGTCACGATCCCACAATCACGATCACACAATCACCATCACACAATCACCATCACACAATCACGATCACACAATCACGATCACACAATCACGATCACACAATCACGATCACGCAATCACGATCACACAATCACGGTCACACAATCACGATCACACAATCACGATCACACAATCACGATCACACGATCACGATCACACAATCACAATCACACAATCAACGCCACACAATGACGATCACACAATCACCATCACACAATCTCGACCACACAATCACGATCATACAATCACGGTCACACAATCACGTTCACACAATCACAAACACACAGTCCCGACCACTCGATCACGATCACACAATCACGATCACACAGTTACGATCACACAATCACAATCACACAATCACAATATCACAATCGCAATCACACAATCACAATAACACAATCAGACAATCACACAATCACACAATCACACAATCACACAATCACACAATCACGATCACACAATCATGATCACACAATCACGATCACACAATCACGATCACACAATCACGATCACACAATGACGTTCACACAATCACAAACACAGAGTCGCGATCACACGATCACGATCACACAATCACGATCACACAGTCACGATCACACAATCGCTATCACACAATCGCTATCACACAATCACAATCACACAATCACACAGTCACAATCCCACAATCACGATCACACAATCACGATCGCACAGTCACGATCACACGATCACGATCACACAATCACTATCACACAATCACACAATCACGCAATCACAATCACACAATCACACAGTCACAATCCCACAATCACGATCACACAATCACAATCCCACAATCACAATCACACAATCACGATCACACAATCACAATCACGCAGTCACACTATCACAATCACAATCACAATCACAATCACAATCACAATCACAATCACAATCACACAATCACACAATCACAATCCCACAATCACAATCACACAATCACAGTCACACAATCACAATCACACAATCACACAGTCACAATCCCACAATCACGATCACACAATCACGATCGCACAGTCACGATCACACGATCACGATCACACAATCACAATCACACAATCACAATCACACAATCAGAATCACACAATCACCATCACAATCACGATCACACAGTCACGATCACACGATCACGATAACACGATCACGATCACACAATCACGATCACACAATCACGATCACACAATCACGATCACACAATCGCTATCACACAATCGCTATCACACAATCACAATCACACAATCACGATCACACAATCACGATCACACAATCACGATCACACAATCACGATCACACAATCACGTTCACACAATCACGATCACACAAACACGATCACACAATCACGATCACACAATCACAGTCACACAATCACGATCACACAATCACGATCACACAACCGCGATCACACAATCGCTATCACACAATCGCTATCACACAATCACGATCACACAATCACGATCACACAATCACAATCACAATATCACAATCACACAGTCACACAATCACAATCACAATCACAATCACAATCACAATCACAATCACAATCACAATCACGATCACAGAATCACAATCACACAGTCACACAATCACAATCACAATCACAATCGCAATCACAATCACAATCACAATCCCAATCACAATCACAATCACAATCACAATCACAATCACAATCACAATCACAATCACAATCACAATCACAATCACAATCACAATCACAATCACAATCACAATCACAATCACAATCACAATCACAATCACAATCACAATCACAATCACAATCACAATCACAATCACACAATCACATCACACAATCACGATCACATAATCACGATCACACAATCACGATCACACAATCACGATCACACAATCACGATCACACATTCACGATCACACAAACACGATCACACAATCACGATCACACAGTCACGATCACACAATCACAATCACGCAAACACGATCACACAATCACGACCACACAATCACAGTCACACAATCACAATCACACACTCCCAATCACACAATCACGATCACGCAATCACGATCACACAATCACGATCACACAATCACGATCACACAATCACGATCACACATTCACGATCACACAAACACGATCACACAATCACGACCACACAATCACAGTCACACAATCACAATCACACACTCCCAATCACACAATCACGATCACGCAATCACGATCACGCAATCACGATCACACAATCACGATCACACAATCACGATCACACAATCACGATCACACAATCACGATTACACAGTCACGATCACACAATCACGATCACACAATCACAATCACGCAATCACAATCACACAATCACAATCACACAATCACAATCACACAATCACAATCATACAATCACAATCACACAATCACAATCTCACAATCACAATCACACAATCACAATCACACAATCACAATCACACAATCACAATCACACAATCACAATCACACAATCACAATCACACAATCACAATCACACAATCACAATCACACAATCACAATCCCACAATCACAATCCCACAATCACAATCCCACAATCACAATCCCACAATCACACAATCACACAGTCACAATCCCACAATCACGATCACACAATCACGATCACACAATCAGAATCACACAATCACAATCACACAATCACACTGTCACAATGCCACAATCACGATCACACAATCACGATCACACAGTCACGATCACACAATCACACAGTCACAATCCCACAATCACGATCACACAATCACGATCGCACAGTCACGATAACACGATCACGATCACACAATCACAATCACACAATCACGATAACACAATCACGATCGCACAGTCACGATCACACGATCACGATCACACAATCACAGTCACACAATCACAATCACACAATCACAATCACAATCACGATCACACAGTCACGATCACACGATCACGATCACACGATCACGATCACACAATCACGATCACACAATCACGATCACACAATCACCATCACACAATCGCTATCACACAATCGCTATCACACAATCACAATCACACAATCACAATCACACAATCACAATCACACAATCACAATCCCACAATCACAATCCCACAATCACAATCCCACAATCACAATCCCACAATCACAATCCCACAATCACAATCCCACAATCACAATCCCACAATCACAATCCCACAATCACACAATCACACAGTCACAATCCCACAATCACGATCACACAATCACGATCACACAATCAGAATCACACAATCACAATCACACAATCACACTGTCACAATGCCACAATCACGATCACACAATCACGATCACACAGTCACGATCACACAATCACACAGTCACAATCCCACAATCACGATCACACAATCACGATCGCACAGTCACGATCACACGATCACGATCACACAATCACAATCACACAATCACGATAACACAATCACGATCGCACAGTCACGATCACACGATCACGATCACACAATCACAGTCACACAATCACAATCACACAATCACAATCACAATCACGATCACACAGTCACGATCACACGATCACGATCACACGATCACGATCACACAATCACGATCACACAATCACGATCACACAATCACCATCACACAATCGCTATCACACAATCGCTATCACACAATCACAATCACACAATCACAATCACACAATCACAATCACACAATCACAATCCCACAATCACAATCCCACAATCACAATCCCACAATCACAATCCCACAATCACAATCCCACAATCACAATCCCACAATCACACAATCACACAGTCACAATCCCACAATCACGATCACACAATCACGATCACACAATCAGAATCACACAATCACAATCACACAATCACACTGTCACAATCCCACAATCACGATCACACAATCACGATCACACAGTCACGATCACACAATCACACAGTCACAATCCCACAATCACGATCACACAATCACGATCGCACAGTCACGATCACACGATCACGATCACACAATCACAATCACACAATCACGATAACACAATCACGATCGCACAGTCACGATCACACGATCACGATCACACAATCACAGTCACACAATCACAATCACACAATCACAATCACAATCACGATCACACAGTCACGATCACACGATCACGATCACACGATCACGATCACACAATCACGATCACACAATCACGATCACACAATCACCATCACACAATCGCTATCACACAATCGCTATCACACAATCACAATCACACAATCACGATCACACAATCACCATCACACAATCACCATCACACAATCACGATCACACAATGACGATCACACAATCACGATCAGACTATCACGATCACACAATCACAGTCACACAAACACAATCACACAATCACAATCACAATCACGATCACACAATCACAATTACACAAACACGATCACACAATCACGATCACACAATCACGATCACACAATCACTATCACACAATCACACAATCTCGCAATCACAATCACACAATCACACAGTCACAATCCCACAATCACGATCACACAATCACAATCCCACAATCACAATCACACAATCACAATCACACAATCACAATCACACAATCACAATCACACAATCACAATCATACAATAACAATCACACAATCACAATCACACAATCACAATCACACAATCACAATCCCACAATCACAATCCCACAATCACAATCCCACAATCACAATCCCACAATCACACAATCACACAGTCACAATCCCACAATCACGATCACACAATCACAATCACACAATCACAATCACACAATCACACTGTCACAATCCCACAATCACGATCACACAATCACGATCACACAGTCACGATCACACGATCACGATCACACAATAACAATCACACAATCACAATCACACAATCAAGGTCACACAATGACGATCACACAATCACCATCACACAATCACGATCACACAATCACAATCACACAATCACGATCACACAATCACGATCACACAATCACAATCACACAATCACAAACACACAGTCGCGATCACACGATCACGATCACACGATCACGATCACACAATCACAATCACACAATCAAGGTCACACAATGACGATCACACCATCACCATCACACAATCACGACCACACAATCACGATCACACAACCACGATCACACAATCACGATCACACAATCACGATCACACAATCACGATCGCACTATCACAATCACACAGTCACAATCCCACAATCACGATCACACAATCACGATCACACAATCACAATCACACAATCACAATCACACAATCACACTGTCACAATCCCACAATCACGATCACACAATCACGATCACACAGTCACGATCACACGATCACGATCACACAATAACAATCACACAATCACAATCACACAATCAAGGTCACACAATGACGATCACACAATCACCATCACACAATCACGATCACACAATCACAATCACACAATCACAATCACACAATCACAATCACACAATCACAATCACACAATCACAATCACACAATCACAATCACACAATCACAATCACACAATCACAATCACACAATCACAATCCCACAATCACAATCCCACAATCACAATCCCACAATCACAATCCCACAATCACACAGTCACGATCCCACAATCACGATCACACAATCACCATCACACAATCACCATCACACAATCACGATCACACAATCACGATCACACAATCACGATCACACAATCACGATCACACTATCACGATCACACAATCACGGTCACACAATCACGATCACACAATCACGATCACACAATCACGATCACACGATCACGATCACACAATCACAATCACACAATCAACGCCACACAATGACGATCACACAATCACCATCACACAATCTCGACCACACAATCACGATCATACAATCACGGTCACACAATCACGTTCACACAATCACAAACACACAGTCCCGACCACTCGATCACGATCACACAATCACGATCACACAGTTACGATCACACAATCACAATCACACAATCACAATATCACAATCGCAATCACACAATCACAATAACACAATCAGACAATCACACAATCACACAATCACACAATCACACAATCACACAATCACACAATCACGATCACACAATCATGATCACACAATCACGATCACACAATCACGATCACACAATCACGATCACACAATGACGTTCACACAATCACAAACACAGAGTCGCGATCACACGATCACGATCACACAATCACGATCACACAGTCACGATCACACAATCGCTATCACACAATCGCTATCACACAATCACAATCACACAATCACACAGTCACAATCCCACAATCACGATCACACAATCACGATCGCACAGTCACGATCACACGATCACGATCACACAATCACTATCACACAATCACACAATCACGCAATCACAATCACACAATCACACAGTCACAATCCCACAATCACGATCACACAATGACAATCCCACAATCACAATCACACAATCACGATCACACAATCACAATCACGCAGTCACACTATCACAATCACAATCACAATCACAATCACAATCACAATCACAATCACAATCACAATCACACAATCACACAATCACAATCCCACAATCACAATCACACAATCACAGTCACACAATCACAATCACACAATCACACAGTCACAATCCCACAATCACGATCACACAATCACGATCGCACAGTCACGATCACACGATCACGATCACACAATCACAATCACACAATCACAATCACACAATCACAATCACACAATCACCATCACAATCACGATCACACAGTCACGATCACACGATCACGATAACACGATCACGATCACACAATCACGATCACACAATCACGATCACACAATCACGATCACACAATCGCTATCACACAATCGCTATCACACAATCACAATCACACAATCACGATCACACAATCACGATCACACAATCACGATCACACAATCACGATCACACATTCACGATCACACAAACACGATCACACAATCACGATCACACAGTCACGATCACACAATCACAATCACGCAAACACGATCACACAATCACGACCACACAATCACAGTCACACAATCACAATCACACACTCCCAATCACACAATCACGATCACGCAATCACGATCACACAATCACGATCACACAATCACGATCACACAATCACGATCACACATTCACGATCACACAATCACGATCACACAATCACGATCACACAACCACGATCACACAATCGCTATCACACAATCGCTATCACACAATCACGATCACACAATCACGATCACACAATCACAATCACAATATCACAATCACACAGTCACACAATCACAATCACAATCACAATCACAATCACAATCACAATCACAATCACAATCACAATCACGATCACAGAATCACAATCACACAGTCACACAATCACAATCACAATCACAATCGCAATCACAATCACAATCACAATCCCAATCACAATCACAATCACAATCACAATCACAATCACAATCACAATCACAATCACAATCACAATCACAATCACAATCACAATCACAATCACAATCACAATCACAATCACAATCACAATCACAATCACAATCACAATCACACAATCACATCACACAATCACGATCACACAATCACGATCACACAATCACGATCACACAATCACGATCACACCATCACGATCACACATTCACGATCACACAAACACGATCACACAATCACGATCACACAGTCACGATCACACAATCACAATCACGCAAACACGATCACACAATCACGACCACACAATCACAGTCACACAATCACAATCACACACTCCCAATCACACAATCACGATCACGCAATCACGATCACACAATCACGATCACACAATCACGATCACACAATCACGATCACACATTCACGATCACACAAACACGATCACACAATCACGACCACACAATCACAGTCACACAATCACAATCACACACTCCCAATCACACAATCACGATCACGCAATCACGATCACGCAATCACGATCACACAATCACGATCACACAATCACGATCACACAATCACGATCACACAATCACGATCACACAGTCACGATCACACAATCACGATCACACAATCACACAATCACACAGTCACAATCCCACAATCACGATCACACAATCACGATCACACAATCAGAATCACACAATCACAATCACACAATCACACTGTCACAATGCCACAATCACGATCACACAATCACGATCACACAGTCACGATCACACAATCACACAGTCACAATCCCACAATCACGATCACACAATCACGATCGCACAGTCACGATCACACGATCACGATCACACAATCACAATCACACAATCACGATAACACAATCACGATCGCACAGTCACGATCACACGATCACGATCACACAATCACAGTCACACAATCACAATCACACAATCACAATCACAATCACGATCACACAGTCACGATCACACGATCACGATCACACGATCACGATCACACAATCACGATCACACAATCACGATCACACAATCACCATCACACAATCGCTATCACACAATCGCTATCACACAATCACAATCACACAATCACGATCACACAATCACCATCACACAATCACCATCACACACTCACCATCACACAATCACGATCACACAATCACGATCACACAATCACGATCACACTATCACGATCACACAATCACAGTCACACAATCACAATCACACAATCACAATCACAATCACGATCACACAGTCACGATCACACGATCACGATCACACGATCACGATCACACGATCACGATCACACAATCACGATCACACAATCACGATCACACAATCGCTATCACACAATCGCTATCACACAATCACAATCACACAATCACGATCACACAATCACCATCACACAATCACCATCACACAATCACGATCACACAATCACGATAACACAATCACGATCAGACTATCACGATCACACAATCACGATCACACAATCACGATCACACAATCACGATCACACAATCACGATCACACAATCACGATCACACAATCACGATCACACAATCACGATCACACAAACACGATCACACAATCACGATCACACAATCACGATCACACAATCACAGTCATACAATCACGATCACACAACCACGATCACACAATCGCTATCACACAATCGCTATCACACAATCGCTATCACACAATCACGATCACACAATCACGATCACACAATCACGATCACAATATCACAATCACACAGTCACACAATCACAATCACAATCACAATCACAATCACAATCACAATCACAATCACAATCACAATCACAATCACAATCACAATCACGATCACAGAATCACAATCACACAGTCACACAATCACAATCACAATTACAATCGCAATCACAATCACAATCACAATCACAATCGCAATCACAATCACAATCACAATCACAATCACAATCACAATCACAATCACAATCACAATCACAATCACAATCACAATCACACAATCACATCACACAATCACGATCACACAATCACGATCACACAATCACGATCACACAATCACGATCACACAATCACAATCACACAATCACGATCACACAATCACGGTCACACAATCGCAATCACACAATCACAAACACACAGTCGCGATCACACGATCACGATCACACGATCACGATCACACAATCACAATCACACAATCAAGGTCACACAATGACGATCACACCATCACCATCACACAATCACGACCACACAAGCACGATCACACAATCACGATCACACAATCACGTTCACACAATCACAAACACACAGTCGCGATCACTCGATCACGATCACACAATCACGATCACACAGTCACGATCACACAATCACAATATCACAATCGCAATCACACAATCACAATAACACAATCAGACAATCACACAATCACACAATCACACAATCACACAATCACGATCACACTATCACGATCACACAATCACGATCACACAATCACGATCACACAATTACGATCACACTATCACGATCAGACAATCACAGTCACACAATCACAATCACACAATCACAATCACAATCACGATCACACAGTCACGATCACACCATCACGATCACACGATCACGATCACACAATCACAATCACACAATCGTTATCACACAATCACGATCACACAATCACCATCCCACAATCACCATCACACAATCACCATCACACAATCACGATCACACAATCACGATCACACAATCACGATCGCACAATCACAATCACGCAATCACAATCACACAATCACAATCACACAATCACAATCACACAATCACAATCATACAATCACAATCACACAATCACAATCTCACAATCACAATCACACAATCACAATCACACAATCACAATCACACAATCACAATCACACAATCACAATCACACAATCACAATCACACAATCACAATCCCACAATCACAATCCCACAATCACAATCCCACAATCACAATCCCACAATCACAATCCCACAATCACAATCCCACAATCACACAATCACACAGTCACAATCCCACAATCACGTTCACACAATCACGATCACACAATCACAATCGCACAATCACAATCACACAATCACACTGTCACAATCCCACAATCACGATCACACAATCACGATCACACAGTCACGATCACACGATCACGATCACACAATAACAATCACACAATCACAATCACACAATCAAGGTCACACAATGACGATCACACAATCACCATCACACAATCACGATCACACAATCACAATCACACAATCACGATCACACAATCACGATCACACAATCACAATCACACAATCACAAACACACAGTCGGGATCACACGATCACGATCACACGATCACGATCACACAATCACAATCACACAATCAAGGTCACACAATGACGATCACACCATCACCATCACACAATCACGACCACACAATCACGATCACACAACCACGATCACACAATCACGATCACACAATCACGATCACACAATCACGATCGCACTATCACAATCACACAGTCACAATCCCACAATCACGATCACACAATCACGATCACACAATCACAATCACACAATCACAATCACACAATCACACTGTCACAATCCCACAATCACGATCACACAATCACGATCACACAGTCACGATCACACGATCACGATCACACAATAACAATCACACAATCACAATCACACAATCAAGGTCACACAATCACCATCACACAATCACGATCACACAATCACAATCACACAATCACAATCACACAATCACAATCACACAATCACAATCACAGAATCACAATCACACAATCACAATCACACAATCACAATCACACAATCACAATCCCACAATCACAATCCCACAATCACAATCCCACAATCACAATCCCACAATCACACAATCACACAGTCACAATCCCACAATCACGATCACACAATCACCATCACACAATCACCATCACACAATCACGATCACACAATCACGATCACACAATCACGATCACACAATCACGATCACACTATCACGATCACACAATCACGGTCACACAATCACGATCACACAATCACGATCACACAATCACGATCACACAATCACTATCACAAAATCACAATCACACAGTCACACAATCACAATCACAATCAGACAATCACAAACACACAATCACGATCACACAATCACGATCACACAATCACGATCACACAATCACAAACACACAGTCGCGATCACACGATCACGATCACACGATCACGATCACACAATCACAATCACACAATCAAGGTCACACAATGACGATCACACCATCACCATCACACAATCACGACCACACAATCACGATCACACAATCACGGCCACACAATCACGATCACAATATCACAATCACACAGTCACACAATCACAATCACAATAACAATCACAATCACAATCACAATCACAATCATGATCACACAATCACAATCACACAGTCACACAATCACAATCACAATCACAATCACAATCACAATCACAATCACAATCACAATCACAATCACAATCACAATCACAATCACAATCACAATCACAATCACAATCACAATCACGATCACACAATCACGATCACACAATCACGATCACACAATCACGATCACACAATCACGATCACACAATCACGATCACACAATCACGATCACACAATCAAGATCACGCAATCACGATCACGCAATCACGATCACACAATCACGATCACACAATCACGATCACACAATCACGATCACACAATCACGATCACACAATCACGATCACACAATCACAAACACACAGTCGCGATCACACGATCACGATCACACAATCACAATCACACAATCAAGGTCACACAATGACGATCACACCATCACCATCACACAATCACGACCACACAATCACGATCTCACAATCACGATCACACAATCACGATCACACAATCACGATCACACAATCACTATCACAAAATCACAATCACACAGTCACACAATCACAATCACGATCAGACAATCACAGTCACACAATCACAATCACACAATCACAATCACAATCACGATCACACAGTCACGATCACACCATCACGATCACACGATCACGATCACACAATCACAATCACACAATCGTTATCACACAATCACGATCACACAATCACCATCCCACAATCACCATCACACAATCACCATCACACAATCACGATCACACAATCACGATCACACAATCACGATCACACAATCACAATCACGCAATCACGATCACACAATCACAATCAGACAATCACAAACACACAGTCGCGATCACACGATCACGATCACACAATCACAATCACACAATCAAGGTCACACAATGACGATCAACAATCACAATCACAATCACGATCACACAGTCATGATCACACCATCACGATCACACGATCACGATCACACAATCACAATCACACAATCGTTATCACACAATCACGATCACACAATCACCATCCCACAATCACCATCACACAATCACCATCACACAATCACGATCACACAATCACGATCACGCAATCACGATCACACAATCACGACCACACAATCACGATCACACAATCACGATCACACAATCACAATCACACAATCACAAACACACAGTCGCGATCACACGATCACGATCACACAATCACAATCACACAATCAAGGTCACACAATGACGATCAACAATCACAATCACAATCACGATCACACAGTCATGATCACACCATCACGATCACACGATCACGATCACACAATCACAATCACACAATCGTTATCACACAATCACGATCACACAATCACCATCCCACAATCACCATCACACAATCACCATCACACAATCACGATCACACAATCACGATCACACAATCACGATCACACAATCACAATCACGCAATCACAATCGCACAATCGCAATCGCACAATCACAATCATACAATCACAATCACACAATCACAATCTCACAATCACAATCACACAATCACAATCACACAATCACAATTACACAATCACAATCACACAATCACAATCACACAATCACAATTACACAATCACAATCACACAATCACAATCCCACAATCACAATCCCACAATCACAATCCCACAATCACAATCCCACAATCACAATCCCACAATCACAATCCCACAATCACACAATCACACAGTCACAATCCCACAATCACGATCACACAATCACGATCACACAATCACGATCACACAATCACAATCACACAATCACAATCACACAATCACAATCACACAATCACACTGTCACAATCCCACAATCACGATCACATAATCACGATCACACAGTCACGATCACACGATCACGATCACACAATAACAATCACACAATCACAATCACACAATCACGAGCACACAATCACGATCACACAATCACCATCACACAACCGCGATCACACAATCACAATCACACAATCACAATCACACAATCACGATCACACAATCACGATCACACAATCACAATCACACAATCACAAACACACAGTCGCGATCACACGATCACGATCACACGATCACGATCACACAATCACAATCACACAATCAAGGTCACACAATGACGATCACACCATCACCATCACACAATCACGACCACACAATCACGATCACACAATCACGATCACACAATCACGTTCACACAATCACAAACACACAGTCGCGATCACTCGATCACGATCACACGATCACGATCACACAATCACAATCACACAATCAAGGTCACACAATGACGATCACACCATGACCATCACACAATCACGACCACACAATCACGATCACACAATCACAATCACACAATCACAATATCACAATCGCAATCACACAATCACAATCACACAATCACACAATCACACAATCACGATCACACTATCACGATCACACAATCACGATCACACAATCACGATCACACAATCACGATCACATAATCACGATCACACAATCACGATCACACAATCACCATCACACAATCACCATCACACAATCACAATCACACAATCAAGGTCACACAATGACGATCACAAAATCACCATCACACAATCTCGACCACACAATCACGATCACACAATCACGATCACACAATCACGTTCACACAATCACAAACACACAGTCGCGATCACTCGATCACGATCACACAATCACGATCACACAATCACGATCACTCAATCACAATCACACAATCACAAACACACAGTCGCGATCACACGATCACGATCACACGATCACGATCACACAATCACAATCACACAATCGTCATCGCACAATCACGATCACACAATCACGATCACACAATAACAATCACACAATCACAATCACACAATCAAGGTCACACAATGACGATCACACAATCACCATCACACAATCACGATCACACAATCACAATCACACAATCACGATCACACAATCACGATCACACAATCACGATCACACAAACACGATCACACGATCACAATAACACAATCACAAACACACAGTCGCGATCACACGATCACGATCACACGATCACGATCACACGATCGCGATAACACGATCACGATCACACAATCACAATCACACAATCAAGGTCACACAATGACGATCACACCATCACCATCACACAATCACGACCACACAATCACGATCACACAATCACGATCACACAATCACATTCACACAATCACAAACACACAGTCGCGATCACTCGACCACGATCACACAATCACCATCACACAGTCACGATCACACAATCACAATCACACAATCACAATGTCACAATCGCAATCACACAATCACAATAACACAATCAGACAATCACACAATCACACAATCACACAATCACGATCACACAATCATGATCACACAATCACAATCACACAATCACAAACACACAGTCGCGATCACACGATCACGATCACACAATCACAATCACACAATCAAGGTCACACAATGACGATCAACAATCACAATCACAATCACGATCACACAGTCATGATCACACCATCACGATCACACGATCACGATCACACAATCACAATCACACAATCGTTATCACACAATCACGATCACACAATCACCATCCCACAATCACCATCACACAATCACCATCACACAATCACGATCACACAATCACGACCACGCAATCACGATCACACAATCACGACCACACAATCACGATCACACAATCACGATCACACAATCACAATCACACAATCACAAACACACAGTCGCGATCACACGATCACGATCACACAATCACAATCACGCAATCACAATCGCACAATCGCAATCGCACAATCACAATCATACAATCACAATCACACAATCACAATCTCACAATCACAATCACACAATCACAATCACACAATCACAATCACACAATCACAATCACACAATCACAATCACACAATCACAATTACACAATCACAATCACACAATCACAATCCCACAATCACAATCCCACAATCACAATCCCACAATCACAATCCCACAATCACAATCCCACAATCACAATCCCACAATCACACAATCACACAGTCACAATCCCACAATCACGATCACACAATCACGATCACACAATCACGATCACACAATCACAATCACACAATCACAATCACACAATCACAATCACACAATCACACTGTCACAATCCCACAATCACGATCACATAATCACGATCACACAGTCACGATCACACGATCACGATCACACAATAACAATCACACAATCACAATCACACAATCACGAGCACACAATCACGATCACACAATCACCATCACACAATCGCGATCACACAATCACAATCACACAATCACAATCACACAATCACGATCACACAATCACGATCACACAATCACAATCACACAATCACAAACACACAGTCGCGATCACACGATCACGATCACACGATCACGATCACACAATCACAATCACACAATCAAGGTCACACAATGACGATCACACCATCACCATCACACAATCACGACCACACAATCACGATCACACAATCACGATCACACAATCACGTTCACACAATCACAAACACACAGTCGCGATCACTCGATCACGATCACACGATCACGATCACACAATCACAATCACACAATCAAGGTCACACAATGACGATCACACCATGACCATCACACAATCACGACCACACAATCACGATCACACAATCACAATCACACAATCACAATATCACAATCGCAATCACACAATCACAATCACACAATCACGATCACACTATCACGATCACACAATCACGATCACACAATCACGATCACACAATCACGATCACATAATCACGATCACACAATCACGATCACACAATCACCATCACACAATCACCATCACACAATCACAATCACACAATCAAGGTCACACAATGACGATCACAAAATCACCATCACACAATCTCGACCACACAATCACGATCACACAATCACGATCACACAATCACGTTCACACAATCACAAACACACAGTCGCGATCACTCGATCACGATCACACAATCACGATCACACAATCACGATCACTCAATCACAATCACACAATCACAAACACACAGTCGCGATCACACGATCACGATCACACGATCACGATCACACAATCACAATCACACAATCGTCATCGCACAATCACGATCACACAATCACGATCACACAATAACAATCACACAATCACAATCACACAATCAAGGTCACACAATGACGATCACACAATCACCATCACACAATCACGATCACACAATCACAATCACACAATCACGATCACACAATCACGATCACACAATCACGATCACACAAACACGATCACACGATCACAATAACACAATCACAAACACACAGTCGCGATCACACGATCACGATCACACGATCACGATCACACGATCGCGATCACACGATCACGATCACACAATCACAATCACACAATCAAGGTCACACAATGACGATCACACCATCACCATCACACAATCACGACCACACAATCACGATCACACAATCACGATCACACAATCACATTCACACAATCACAAACACACAGTCGCGATCACTCGACCACGATCACACAATCACCATCACACAGTCACGATCACACAATCACAATCACACAATCACAATGTCACAATCGCAATCACACAATCACAATAACACAATCAGACAATCACACAATCACACAATCACACAATCACGATCACACAATCATGATCACACAATCACGATCACACAATCACAATCACACAATCACGATCACACAATCACCATCACACAATCACGATCACACAATCACGATCACACAATCACGATCACACAATCACGATCACACAATCACAGTCACACAATCACAATCACACAATCACAATCACATTCACGATCACACAGTCACGATCACACCATCACGATCACACGATCACCATCTCACAATCACGATCACACAATCACAATCACACAATCACGATCACACAATCACGATCACACAATCACGATCACACAAACACGATCACACTATCACAATCACACAATCACAAACACACAGTCGCGATCACACGATCACGATCACACGATCACGATCACACGATCGCGATCACACGATCACGATCACACGATCACGATCACACAATCACAATCACACAATCAAGGTCACACAATGACGATCACACCATCACCATTACACAATCACGACCACACAATCACGATCACACAATCACGATCACACAACCACGTTCACACAATCACAAACACACAGTCGCGATCACTCGACCACGATCACACAATCACAATCACACAATCGTTATCTCACAATCACGATCACACAATCACCATCCCACAATCACCATCACACAATCACCATCACACAATCACGATCACACAATCACGATCACACAATCACGATCACACAATCACAATCACGCAATCACAATCGCACAATCGCAATCGCACAATCACAATCATACAATCACAATCACACAATCACAATCTCACAATCACAATCACACAATCACAATCACACAATCACAATCACACAATCACAATCACACAATCACAATCACACAATCACAATCACACAATCACAATCACACGATCACAATCACACGATCACAATCCCACAATCACAATCCCACAATCACAATCCCACAATCACAATCCCACAATCACAATCCCACAATCACAATCCCACAATCACAATCCCACAATCACAATCCCACAATCACAATCCCACAATCACACAATCACACAGTCACAATCCCACAATCACGATCACACAATCACGATCACACAATCACAATCACACAATCACACTGTCACAATCCCACAATCACGATCACATAATCACGATCACACAGTCACGATCACACGATCACGATCACACAATAACAATCACACAATCTCAATCACACAATCACGAGCACACAATCACGATCACACAATCACCATCACACAATCGCGATCACACAATCACGATCACACAATCACAATCACACAATCACGATCACACAATCACGATCACACAATCACAATCACACAATCAAAATCACACAATCACGATCACACAATCACGATCACACAATCACGATCACACAAACACGATCACACGATCACAATCACACAATCACAAACACACAGTCGCGATCACACGATCACGATCACACGATCACGATCACACGATCGCGATCACACGATCACGATCACACGATCACGATCACACAATCACAATCACACAATCAAGGTCACACAATGACGATCACACCATCACCATCACACAATCACGACCACACAATCACGATCACACAATCACGATCACACAATCACGTTCACACAATCACAAACACACATTCGCGATCACTCGATCACGATCACACAATCACGATCACACAGTCACTATCACGCAATCACAATCACACAATCACAATATCACAATCGCAATCACACAATCACAATAACACAATCAGACAATCACACAATCACACAATCACACAATCACGATCACACAATCATGATCACACAATCACGATCACACAATCACGATCACACAATCACGATCACACAATCACGATCACACAATCACCATCACACAATCACAATCACACAATCAAGGTCACACAATGACGATCACACAATCACCATCACACAATCACGATCACACAATCACGATCACACAATCACGATCACACAATCACAAACACACAGTCGCGATCACACGATCACGATCACACAATCACGATCACACAGTCACGATCACACAATCACAATCACACAATCACGATCACACAATCACCATCACACAATCACGATCACACAATCACGATCACACAATCACGATCACACAATCACAGTCACACAATCACAATCACACAGTCACAATCACAATTACGATCACACAGTCACGATCACACCATCACGATCACACGATCACCATCTCACAATCACGATCACACAATCACAATCACACAATCACGATCACACAATCACGATCACACAATCACGATCACACAAACACGATCACACGATCACAATCACACAATCACAAACACACAGTCGCGATCACACGATCACGATCACACGATCACGATCACACGATCGCGATCACACGATCACGATCACACGATCACGATCACACAATCACAATCACACAATCAAGGTCACACAATGACGATCACACCATCACCATCACACCATCACCATCACACAATCACGACCACACAATCACGATCACACAATCACGTTCACACAATCACAAACACACAGTCGCGATCACTCGACCACGATCACACAATCACGATCACACAGTTACGATCACACAATCACAATCACACAATCACAATGTCACAATCGCAATCACACAATCACAATAACACAATCAGACAATCACACAATCACACAATCACACAATCACGATCACACAATCATGATCACACAATCACGATCACACAATCACAATCACACAATCACAAACACACAGTCGCGATCACACGATCACGATCACACAATCACGATCACACAGTCACGATCACACAATCACAATCACACAATCACGATCACACAATCACCATCACACAATCACGATCACACAATCACGATCACACAATCACGATCACACAATCACAGTCACACAATCACAATCACACAATCACAATCACATTCACGATCACACAGTCACGATCACACCATCACGATCACACGATCACCATCTCACAATCACGATCACACAATCACAATCACACAATCACGATCACACAATCACGATCACACAAACACGATCACACGATCACAATCACACAATCACAAGCACACAGTCGCGATCACACGATCACGATCACACGATCACGATCACACGATCGCGATCACACGATCACGATCACACGATCACGATCACACAATCACAATCACACAATCAAGGTCACACAATGACGATCACACCATCACCATCACACAATCACGACCACACAATCACGATCACACAATCACGATCACACAACCACGTTCACACAATCGCAAACACACAGTCGCGATCACACTATCACGATCACACAATCACAGTCACACAATCACAATCACACAATCACAAACACACAGTCGCGATCACACGATCACGATCACACGATCACGATCACACAATCACAATCACACAATCGTTATCACACAATCACGATCACACAATCACGATCACACAATCACAATCACACGATCGCGATCACACAAACACGATCACACGATCACAATCACACAATCACAAATACACAGTCGCGATCACACGATCACGATCACACGATCACGATCACACGATCGCGATCACACGATCACGATCACACGATCACGATCACACAATCACAATCACACAATCAAGGTCACACAATGACGATCACACAATCACCATCACACAATCTCGACCACACAATCACGATCACACGATCACCATCTCACAATCACGATCACACAATCACAATCACACAATCACGATCACAAATCACGATCACACAATCACGATCACACAAACACGATCACACGATCACAATCACACAATCACAAACACACAGTCGCGATCACACGATCACGATCACACGATCACGATCACACGATCGCGATCACACGATCACGATCACACGATCATGATCACACAATCACAATCACACAATCAAGGTCACACAATGACGATCACACCATCACCATCACACAATCACGACCACACAATCACGATCACACAATCACGATCACACAACCACGTTCACACAATCGCAAACACACAGTCGCGATCACACTATCACGATCACACAATCACAGTCACACAATCACAATCACACAATCACAAACACACAGTCGCGATCACACGATCACGATCACACGATCACGATCACACAATCACAATCACACAATCGTTATCACACAATCACGATCACACAATCACGATCACACAATCACAATCACACGATCGCGATCACACGAACACGATCACACGATCACAATCACACAATCACAAATACACAGTCGCGATCACACGATCACGATCACACGATCACGATCACACGATCGCGATCACACGATCACGATCACACGATCACGATCACACAATCACAATCACACACTCAAGGTCACACAATGACGATCACACAATCACCATCACACAATCTCGACCACACAATCACGATCACACAATCACGATCACACAATCACGTTCACACAATCACAAACACACAGTCGCGATCACTCGATCACGATCACACAATCACGATCACACAATCACGATCACTCAATCACAATCACACAATCACAAGCACACAGTCGCGATCACACGATCACGATCACACGATCACGATCACACAATCACAATCACACAATCGTTATCACACAATCACGATCACACAATCACGATCACACAATCACCATCACACAATCACAATCACACAATCAAGGTCACACAATGACGATCACACAATCACCATCACACAATCACGATCACACAATCACGATCACACAATCACGATCACACAATCACAAACACACAGTCGCGATCACACGATCACGATCACACAATCACGATCACACAGTCACGATCACACAATCACAATCACACAATCACGATCACACAATCACCATCACACAATCACGATCACACAATCACGATCACACAATCACGATCACACAATCACGATCACACAATCACAGTCACACAATCACAATCACACAATCACAATCACAATCACGATCACACAGTCACGATCACACCATCACGATCACACGATCACCATCTCACAATCACGACCACACAATCACAATCACACAATCACGATCACACAATCACGATCACACAATCACGATCACACAAACACGATCACACGATCACGATCACACAATCACAATCACACAATCAAGGTCACACAATGACGATCACACCATCACCATCACACAATCACGACCACACAATCACGATCACACAATCACGATCACACAATCACGTTCACACAATCACAAACACACAGTCGCGATCACTCGACCACGATCACACAATCACGATCACACAGTCACGATCACACAATCACAATCACACAATCACAATGTCACAATCGCAATCACACAATCACAATAACACAATCAGACAATCACACAATCACACAATCACACAATCACGATCACACAATCATGATCACACAATCACGATCACACAATCACGATCACACAATCACGATCACACAATCACGATTGCACAATCACCATCACACAATCACAATCACACAATCAAGGTAACACAATGACGATCACACAATCACCAACACGCAATCACGATCACACAATCACGATCACACAATCACGATCACACAATCACCATCACACAATCACAATCACACAATCAAGGTCACACAATGACGATCACACAATCACCATCACACAACCACGACCACACAATCACGATCACACAATCACGCTCACGCAATCACGATCACACAATCACGACCACACAATCACGATCACACAATCACGTTCACACAATTACAAACACACAGTCGCGATCACACTATCACGATCACACAATCACAGTCACACAATCACTATCACACAATCACAATCACAATCACGATCACACAGTCACGAACACACAATCACGATCACACAATCACCATCACACAATCACAATCACACAATCAAGGTCACACAATGACGATCACACAATCACCATCACACAACCACGACCACACAATCACGATCACACAATCACGCTCACGCAATCACGATCACACAATTACGACCACACAATCACGATCACACAATCACGATCACACAATCACAGTCACACAATCACAATCACACAATCAGAATCACAATCACGATCACACAGTCACGATCACACCATCACGATCACACGATCACCATCTCACAATCACGACCACACAATCACAATCACACAATCACGATCACACAATCACGATCACACAATCACGATCACACAAACACGATCACACGATCACAATCACACAATCACAAATACACAGTCGCGATCACACGATCACGATCACACGATCACGATCACACGATCGCGATCACACGATCACGATCACACGATCACGATCACACAATCACAATCACACAATCAAGGTCACACAATGACGATCACACCATCACCATCACACAATCACGACCACACAATCACGATCACACAATCACGATCACACAATCACGTTCACACAATCACAAACACACAGTCGGGATCACACGATCACGATCACACGATCACGATCACACAATCACAATCACACAATCAAGGTCACACAATGACGATCACACCATCACCATCACACAATCACGACCACACAATCACGATCACACAACCACGATCACACAATCACGATCACACAATCACGATCACACAATCACGATCGCACTATCACAATCACACAGTCACAATCCCACAATCACGATCACACAATCACGATCACACAATCACAATCACACAATCACAATCACACAATCACACTGTCACAATCCCACAATCACGATCACACAATCACGATCACACAGTCACGATCACACGATCACGATCACACAATAACAATCACACAATCACAATCACACAATCAAGGTCACACAATCACCATCACACAATCACGATCACACAATCACAATCACACAATCACAATCGCACCATCACAATCACACAATCACAATCACAGAATCACAATCACACAATCACAATCACACAATCACAATCACACAATCACAATCCCACAATCACAATCCCACAATCACAATCCCACAATCACAATCCCACAATCACACAATCACACAGTCACAATCCCACAATCACGATCACACAATCACCATCCCACAATCACCATCACACAATCACCATCACACAATCACGATCACACAATCACGATCACACAATCACGATCACACAATCACAATCACGCAATCACGATCACACAATCACAATCACACAATCACAAACACACAGTCGCGATCACACGATCACGATCACACAATCACAATCACACAATCAAGGTCACACAATGACGATCAACAATCACAATCACAATCACGATCACACAGTCATGATCACACCATCACGATCACACGATCACGATCACACAATCACAATCACACAATCGTTATCACACAATCACGATCACACAATCACCATCCCACAATCACCATCACACAATCACCATCACACAATCACGATCACACAATCACGATCACGCAATCACGATCACACAATCACGACCACACAATCACGATCACACAATCACGATCACACAATCACAATCACACAATCACAAACACACAGTCGCGATCACACGATCACGATCACACAATCACAATCACACAATCAAGGTCACACAATGACGATCAACAATCACAATCACAATCACGATCACACAGTCATGATCACACCATCACGATCACACGATCACGATCACACAATCACAATCACACAATCGTTATCACACAATCACGATCACACAATCACCATCCCACAATCACCATCACACGATCACCATCACACAATCACGATCACACAATCACGATCACACAATCACGATCACACAATCACAATCACGCAATCACAATCGCACAATCGCAATCGCACAATCACAATCATACAATCACAATCACACAATCACAATCTCACAATCACAATCACACAATCACAATCACACAATCACAATCACACAATCACAATCACACAATCACAATCACACAATCACAATTACACAATCACAATCACACAATCACAATCCCACAATCACAATCCCACAATCACAATCCCACAATCACAATCCCACAATCACAATCCCACAATCACACAATCACACAGTCACAATCCCACAATCACGATCACACAATCACGATCACACAATCACGATCACACAATCACAATCACACAATCACAATCACACAATCACAATCACACAATCACACTGTCACAATCTCACAATCACGATCACATAATCACGATCACACAGTCACGATCACACGATCACGATCACACAATAACAATCACACAATCACAATCACACAATCACGAGCACACAATCACGATCACACAATCACGATCACACAATCACGATCACACAATCACGATCACACAATCACGATCACACAATCACGATCACACAATCACGATCACACAATCACGATCACACAATCACGATCACACAATCACGATCACACAATCACGATCACACAATCACGATCACACTATCACGATCACACAATCACGGTCACACAATCACGATCACACAATCACGATCACACAATCACGATCACACAATCACGATCTCACAATCACAATCACACAATCACAATCACACAATCACAATCACACAATCACAATCACACAATCACACTGTCACAATCCCACAATCACGATCACATAATCACGATCACACAATCACGATCACACAATCACGATCACACAATCAAGATCACACAATCACGATCACACAATCACGATCACACAATCACGATCACACAATCACGATCACACAATCACGATCACACAATCACGATCACACAATCACGATCACACAA
Organism: Megachile rotundata; assembly: GCF_050947335.1. Lineage (NCBI taxonomy): Eukaryota > Metazoa > Arthropoda > Insecta > Hymenoptera > Megachilidae > Megachile > Megachile rotundata. Next base: position 4,860,121 of record NC_134993.1, read on the forward strand.
TCACGATCACACAATCACGATCACACAATCACGATCACACAATCACGATCACACAATCACGATCACACTATCACGATCACACAATCACGGTCACACAATCACGATCACACAATCACGATCACACAATCACGATCACACAATCACTATCACAAAATCACAATCACACAGTCACACAATCACAATCACAATCAGACAATCACAAACACACAATCACGATCACACAATCACGATCACACAATCACAAACACACAGTCGCGATCACACGATCACGATCACACAATCACAATCACACAATCAAGGTCACACAATGACGATCACACCATCACCATCACACAATCACGACCACACAATCACGATCTCACAATCACGATCACACAATCACGATCACACAATCACGATCACACAATCACTATCACAAAATCACAATCACACAGTCACACAATCACAATCACGATCAGACAATCACAGTCACACAATCACAATCACACAATCACAATCACAATCACGATCACACAGTCACGATCACACCATCACGATCACACGATCACGATCACACAATCACAATCACACAATCGTTATCACACAATCACGATCACACAATCACCATCCCACAATCACCATCACACAATCACCATCACACAATCACGATCACACAATCACGATCACACAATCACGATCACACAATCACAATCACGCAATCACGATCACACAATCACAATCACACAATCACAAACACACAGTCGCGATCACACGATCACGATCACACAATCACAATCACACAATCAAGGTCACACAATGACGATCAACAATCACAATCACAATCACGATCACACAGTCATGATCACACCATCACGATCACACGATCACGATCACACAATCACAATCACACAATCGTTATCACACAATCACGATCACACAATCACCATCCCACAATCACCATCACACAATCACCATCACACAATCACGATCACACAATCACGATCACGCAATCACGATCACACAATCACGACCACACAATCACGATCACACAATCACGATCACACAATCACAATCACACAATCACAAACACACAGTCGCGATCACACGATCACGATCACACAATCACAATCACACAATCAAGGTCACACAATGACGATCAACAATCACAATCACAATCACGATCACACAGTCATGATCACACCATCACGATCACACGATCACGATCACACAATCACAATCACACAATCGTTATCACACAATCACGATCACACAATCACCATCCCACAATCACCATCACACGATCACCATCACACAATCACGATCACACAATCACGATCACACAATCACGATCACACAATCACGATCACACAATCACAATCACGCAATCACAATCGCACAATCGCAATCGCACAATCACAATCATACAATCACAATCACACAATCACAATCTCACAATCACAATCACACAATCACAATCACACAATCACAATCACACAATCACAATCACACAATCACAATCACACAATCGCAATTACACAATCACAATCACACAATCACAATCCCACAATCACAATCCCACAATCACAATCCCACAATCACAATCCCACAATCACAATCCCACAATCACACAATCACACAGTCACAATCCCACAATCACGATCACACAATCACGATCACACAATCACGATCACACAATCACAATCACACAATCACAATCACACAATCACAATCACACAATCACACTGTCACAATCCCACAATCACGATCACATAATCACGATCACACAGTCACGATCACACGATCACGATCACACAATAACAATCACACAATCACAATCACACAATCACGAGCACACAATCACGATCACACAATCACGATCACACAATCACGATCACACAATCACGATCACACAATCACGATCACACAATCACGATCACACAATCACGATCACACAATCACGATCACACAATCACGATCACACAATCACGATCACACAATCACGATCACACAATCACGATCACACTATCACGATCACACAATCACGGTCACACAATCACGATCACACAATCACGATCACACAATCACGATCACACAATCACGATCTCACAATCACAATCACACAATCACAATCACACAATCACAATCACACAATCACACTGTCACAATCCCACAATCACGATCACATAATCACGATCACACAATCACGATCACACAATCACGATCACACAATCACGATCACACAATCACGATCACACAATCAAGATCACACAATCACGATCACACAATCACGATCACACAATCACGATCACACAATCACGATCACACAATCACGATCACACAATCACGATCACACAATCACGATCACACAATCACGATCACACAATCACGATCACACAATCACGATCACACAATCACGATCACACAATCACGATCACACTATCACGATCACACAATCACGGTCACACAATCACGATCACACAATCACGATCACACAATCACGATCACACAATCACTATCACAAAATCACAATCACACAGTCACACAATCACAATCACAATCAGACAATCACAAACACACAATCACGATCACACAATCACGATCACACAATCACAAACACACAGTCGCGATCACACGATCACGATCACACAATCACAATCACACAATCAAGGTCACACAATGACGATCACACCATCACCATCACACAATCACGACCACACAATCACGATCTCACAATCACGATCACACAATCACGATCACACAATCACGATCACACAATCACTATCACAAAATCACAATCACACAGTCACACAATCACAATCACGATCAGACAATCACAGTCACACAATCACAATCACACAATCACAATCACAATCACGATCACACAGTCACGATCACACCATCACGATCACACGATCACAATCACACAATCAAGGTCACACAATGACGATCACACCATCACCATCACACAATCACGACCACACAATCACGATCTCACAATCACGATCACACAATCACGATCACACAATCACGATCACACAATCACTATCACAAAATCACAATCACACAGTCACACAATCACAATCACGATCAGACAATCACAGTCACACAATCACAATCACACAATCATAATCACAATCACGATCACACAGTCACGATCACACCATCACGATCACACGATCACGATCACACAATCACAATCACACAATCGTTATCACACAATCACGATCACACAATCACCATCCCACAATCACCATCACACAATCACCATCACACAATCACGATCACACAATCACGATCACACAATCACGATCACACAATCACAATCACGCAATCACGATCACACAATCACAATCACACAATCACAAACACACAGTCGCGATCACACGATCACGATCACACAATCACAATCACACAATCAAGGTCACACAATGACGATCAACAATCACAATCACAATCACGATCACACAGTCATGATCACACCATCACGATCACACGATCACGATCACACAATCACAATCACACAATCGTTATCACACAATCACGATCACACAATCACCATCCCACAATCACCATCACACAATCACCATCACACAATCACGATCACACAATCACGATCACGCAATCACGATCACACAATCACGACCACACAATCACGATCACACAATCACGATCACACAATCACAATCACACAATCACAAACACACAGTCGCGATCACACGATCACGATCACACAATCACAATCACACAATCAAGGTCACACAATGACGATCAACAATCACAATCACAATCACGATCACACAGTCATGATCACACCATCACGATCACACGATCACGATCACACAATCACAATCACACAATCGTTATCACACAATCACGATCACACAATCACCATCCCACAATCACCATCACACGATCACCATCACACAATCACGATCACACAATCACGATCACACAATCACGATCACACAATCACAATCACGCAATCACAATCGCACAATCGCAATCGCACAATCACAATCATACAATCACAATCACACAATCACAATCTCACAATCACAATCACACAATCACAATCACACAATCACAATCACACAATCACAATCACACAATCACAATCACACAATCACAATTACACAATCACAATCACACAATCACAATCCCACAATCACAATCCCACAATCACAATCCCACAATCACAATCCCACAATCACAATCCCACAATCACACAATCACACAGTCACAATCCCACAATCACGATCACACAATCACGATCACACAATCACGATCACACAATCACAATCACACAATCACAATCACACAATCACAATCACACAATCACACTGTCACAATCCCACAATCACGATCACATAATCACGATCACACAGTCACGATCACACGATCACGATCACACAATAACAATCACACAATCACAATCACACAATCACGAGCACACAATCACGATCACACAATCACCATCACACAATCGCGATCACACAATCACAATCACACAATCACAATCACACAATCACGATCACACAATCACGATCACACAATCACAATCACACAATCACAAACACACAGTCGCGATCACACGATCACGATCACACGATCACGATCACACAATCACAATCACACAATCAAGGTCACACAATGACGATCACACCATCACCATCACACAATCACGACCACACAATCACGATCACACAATCACGATCACACAATCACGTTCACACAATCACAAACACACAGTCGCGATCACTCGATCACGATCACACGATCACGATCACACAATCACAATCACACAATCAAGGTCACACAATGACGATCACACCATGACCATCACACAATCACGACCACACAATCACGATCACACAATCACAATCACACAATCACAGTATCACAATCGCAATCACACAATCACAATCACACAATCACACAATCACACAATCACGATCACACTATCACGATCACACAATCACGATCACACAATCACGATCACATAATCACGATCACACAATCACGATCACACAATCACCATCACACAATCACCATCACACAATCACCATCACACAATCACAATCACACAATCAAGGTCACACAATGACGATCACAAAATCACCATCACACAATCTCGACCACACAATCACGATCACACAATCACGATCACACAATCACGTTCACACAATCACAAACACACAGTCGCGATCACTCGATCACGATCACACAATCACGATCACACAATCACGATCACTCAATCACAATCACACAATCACAAACACACAGTCGCGATCACACGATCACGATCACACGATCACGATCACACAATCACAATCACACAATCGTCATCGCACAATCACGATCACACAATCACGATCACACAATAACAATCACACAATCACAATCACACAATCAAGGTCACACAATGACGATCACACAATCACCATCACACAATCACGATCACACAATCACAATCACACAATCACGATCACACAATCACGATCACACAATCACGATCACACAAACACGATCACACGATCACAATAACACAATCACAAACACACAGTCGCGATCACACGATCACGATCACACGATCACGATCACACGATCGCGATCACACGATCACGATCACACAATCACAATCACACAATCAAGGTCACACAATGACGATCACACCATCACCATCACACAATCACGACCACACAATCACGATCACACAATCACGATCACACAATCACATTCACACAATCACAAACACACAGTCGCGATCACTCGACCACGATCACACAATCACCATCACACAGTCACGATCACACAATCACAATCACACAATCACAATGTCACAATCGCAATCACACAATCACAATAACACAATCAGACAATCACACAATCACACAATCACACAATCACGATCACACAATCATGATCACACAATCACGATCACACAATCACAATCACACAATCACGATCACACAATCACCATCACACAATCACGATCACACAATCACGATCACACAATCACGATCACACAATCACGATCACACAATCACAGTCACACAATCACAATCACACAATCACAATCACATTCACGATCACACAGTCACGATCACACCATCACGATCACACGATCACCATCTCACAATCACGATCACACAATCACAATCACACAATCACGATCACACAATCACGATCACACAATCACGATCACACAAACACGATCAAACTATCACAATCACACAATCACAAACACACAGTCGCGATCACACGATCACGATCACACGATCACGATCACACGATCGCGATCACACGATCACGATCACACGATCACGATCACACAATCACAATCACACAATCAAGGTCACACAATGACGATCACACCATCACCATTACACAATCACGACCACACAATCACGATCACACAATCACGATCACACAACCACGTTCACACAATCACAAACACACAGTCGCGATCACTCGACCACGATCACACAATCACAATCACACAATCGTTATCTCACAATCACGATCACACAATCACCATCCCACAATCACCATCACACAATCACCATCACACAATCACGATCACACAATCACGATCACACAATCACGATCACACAATCACAATCACGCAATCACAATCGCACAATCGCAATCGCACAATCACAATCATACAATCACAATCACACAATCACAATCTCACAATCACAATCACACAATCACAATCACACAATCACAATCACACAATCACAATCACACAATCACAATCACACGATCACAATCACACGATCACAATCACACGATCACGATCACACGATCACGATCACACAATCACAATCACACAATCAAGGTCACACAATGACGATCACACAATCACCATCACACAATCTCGACCACACAATCACGATCACACAATCACGATCACACAATCACGTTCACACAATCACAAGCACACAGTCGCGATCACACGATCACGATCACACGATCACGATCACACAATCACAATCACACAATCGTTATCACACAATCACGATCACACAATCACGATCACACAATCACCATCACACAATCACAATCACACAATCAAGGTCACACAATGACGATCACACAATCACCATCACACAATCACGATCACACAATCACGATCACACAATCACGATCACACAATCACAAACACACAGTCGCGATCACACGATCACGATCACACAATCACGATCACACAGTCACGATCACACAATCACAATCACACAATCACGATCACACAATCACCATCACACAATCACGATCACACAATCACGATCACACAATCACGATCACACAATCACGATCACACAATCACAGTCACACAATCACAATCACACAATCACAATCACAATCACGATCACACAGTCACGATCACACCATCACGATCACACGATCACCATCTCACAATCACGACCACACAATCACAATCACACAATCACGATCACACAATCACGATCACACAATCACGATCACACAAACACGATCACACGATCACAATCACACAATCACAAATACACAGTTGCGATCACACGATCACGATCACACGATCACGATCACACGATCGCGATCACACGATCACGATCACACGATCACGATCACACAATCACAATCACACAATCAAGGTCACACAATGATGATCACACCATCACCATCACACAATCACGACCACACAATCACGATCACACAATCACGATCACACAATCACGTTCACACAATCACAAACATACAGTCGCGATCACTCGACCACGATCACACAATCACGATCACACAGTCACGATCACACAATCACAATCACACAATCACAATGTCACAATCGCAATCACACAATCACAATAACACAATCAGACAATCACACAATCACACAATCACACAATCACGATCACACAATCATGATCACACAATCACGATCACACAATCACGATCACACAATCACGATCACACAATCACAATCACACGATCGCGATCACACAAACACGATCACACGATCACAATCACACAATCACAAATACACAGTCGCGATCACACGATCACGATCACACGATCACGATCACACGATCGCGATCACACGATCACGATCACACGATCACGATCACACAATCACAATCACACAATCAAGGTCACACAATGACGATCACACAATCACCATCACACAATCTCGACCACACAATCACGATCACACAATCACGATCACACAATCACGTTCACACAATCACAAGCACACAGTCGCGATCACACGATCACGATCACACGATCACGATCACACAATCACAATCACACAATCGTTATCACACAATCACGATCACACAATCACGATCACACAATCACCATCACACAATCACAATCACACAATCAAGGTCACACAATGACGATCACACAATCACCGTCACACAATCACGATCACACAATCACGATCACACAATCACGATCACACAATCACAAACACACAGTCGCGATCACACGATCACGATCACACAATCACGATCACACAGTCACGATCACACAATCACAATCACACAATCACGATCACACAATCACCATCACACAATCACGATCACACAATCACGATCACACAATCACGATCACACAATCACGATCACACAATCACAGTCACACAATCACAATCACACAATCACAATCACAATCACGATCACACAGTCACGATCACACCATCACGATCACACGATCACCATCTCACAATCACGACCACACAATCACAATCACACAATCACGATCACACAATCACGATCACACAATCACGATCACACAAACACGATCACACGATCACAATCACACAATCACAAATACACAGTTGCGATCACACGATCACGATCACACGATCACGATCACACGATCGCGATCACACGATCACGATCACACGATCACGATCACACAATCACAATCACACAATCAAGGTCACACAATGATGATCACACCATCACCATCACACAATCACGACCACACAATCACGATCACACAATCACGATCACACAATCACGTTCACACAATCACAAACATACAGTCGCGATCACTCGACCACGATCACACAATCACGATCACACAGTCACGATCACACAATCACAATCACACAATCACAATGTCACAATCGCAATCACACAATCACAATAACACAATCAGACAATCACACAATCACACAATCACACAATCACGATCACACAATCATGATCACACAATCACGATCACACAATCACGATCACACAATCACGATCACACAATCACGATTGCACAATCACCATCACACAATCACAATCACACAATCAAGGTAACACAATGACGATCACACAATCACCAACACGCAATCACGATCACACAATCACGATCACACAATCACGATCACACAATCACCATCACACAATCACGATCACACAATCAAGGTCACACAATGACGATCACACAATCACCATCACACAACCACGACCACACAATCACGATCACACAATCACGCTCACGCAATCACGATCACACAATCACGACCACACAATCACGATCACACAATCACGTTCACACAATTACAAACACACAGTCGCGATCACACTATCACGATCACACAATCACAGTCACACAATCACTATCACACAATCACAATCACAATCACGATCACACAGTCACGAACACACAATCACGATCACACAATCACCATCACACAATCACAATCACACAATCAAGGTCACACAATGACGATCACACAATCACCATCACACAACCACGACCACACAATCACGATCACACAATCACGCTCACGCAATCACGATCACACAATTACGACCACACAATCACGATCACATAATCACGATCACACAATCACAGTCACACAATCACAATCACACAATCACAATCACAATCACGATCACACAGTCACGATCACACCATCACGATCACACGATCACCATCTCACAATCACGACCACACAATCACAATCACACAATCACGATCACACAATCACGATCACACAAACACCATCACACAATCACAATCACACAATCAAGGTCACACAATGACGATCACACAATCACCATCACACAATCACGATCACACAATCACGATCACACAATCACGATCACACAATCACAAACACACAGTCGCGATCACACGATCACGATCACACAATCACGATCACACAGTCACGATCACACAATCACAATCACACAATCACGATCACACAATCACCATCACACAATCACGATCACACAATCACGATCACACAATCACGATCACACAATCACGATCACACAATCACAGTCACACAATCACAATCACACAATCACAATCACAATCACGATCACACAGTCACGATCACACCATCACGATCACACGATCACCATCTCACAATCACGACCACACAATCACAATCACACAATCACGATCACACAATCACGATCACACAATCACGATCACACAAACACGATCACACGATCACAATCACACAATCACAAATACACAGTTGCGATCACACGATCACGATCACACGATCACGATCACACGATCGCGATCACACGATCACGATCACACGATCACGATCACACAATCACAATCACACAATCAAGGTCACACAATGACGATCACACCATCACCATCACACAATCACGACCACACAATCACGATCACACAATCACGATCACACAATCACGTTCACACAATCACAAACATACAGTCGCGATCACTCGACCACGATCACACAATCACGATCACACAGTCACGATCACACAATCACAATCACACAATCACAATGTCACAATCGCAATCACACAATCACAATAACACAATCAGACAATCACACAATCACACAATCACACAATCACGATCACACAATCATGATCACACAATCACGATCACACAATCACGATCACACAATCACGATCACACAATCACGATTGCACAATCACCATCACACAATCACAATCACACAATCAAGGTAACACAATGACGATCACACAATCACCAACACGCAATCACGATCACACAATCACGATCACACAATCACGATCACACAATCACCATCACACAATCACAATCACACAATCAAGGTCACACAATGACGATCACACAATCACCATCACACAACCACGACCACACAATCACGATCACACAATCACGCTCACGCAATCACGATCACACAATCACGACCACACAATCACGATCACACAATCACGTTCACACAATTACAAACACACAGTCGCGATCACACTATCACGATCACACAATCACAGTCACACAATCACTATCACACAATCACAATCACAATCACGATCACACAGTCACGAACACACAATCACGATCACACAATCACCATCACACAATCACAATCACACAATCAAGGTCACACAATGACGATCACACAATCACCATCACACAACCACGACCACACAATCACGATCACACAATCACGCTCACGCAATCACGATCACACAATTACGACCACACAATCACGATCACATAATCACGATCACACAATCACAGTCACACAATCACAATCACACAATCACAATCACAATCACGATCACACAGTCACGATCACACCATCACGATCACACGATCACCATCTCACAATCACGACCACACAATCACAATCACACAATCACGATCACACAATCACGATCACACAATCACGATCACACAAACATGATCACACGATCACAATCACACAATCACAAATACACAGTCGCGATCACACGATCACGATCACACGATCACGATCACACGATCGCGATCACACGATCACGATCACACGATCACGATCACACAATCACAATCACACAATCAAGGTCACACAATGACGATCACACCATCACCATCACACAATCACGACCACACAATCACGATCACACAATCACGATCACACAATCACGTTCACACAATCACAAACACACAGTCGCGATCACTCGACCACGATCACACAATCACGATCACACAGTCACGATCACACAATCACAATCACACAATCACAATGTCACAATCGCAATCACACAATCACAATAACACAATCAGACAATCACACAATCACACAATCACACAATCACGATCACACTATCATGATCACACAATCACGATCACACAATCACAAACACACAGTCGCGATCACTCGATCACGATCACACAATCACAATCACACAATCAAGGTCACACAATGACGATCACACCATCACCATCACACAATCACGACCACACAATCACGATCACACAATCACAATCACACAATCACAATATCACAATCGCAATCACACAATCACAATCACACAATCACACAATCACACAATCACGATCACACTATCACGATCACACAATCACGATCACACAATCACGATCACACAATCACGATCACACAATCACGATCACACAATCACGATCACACAATCACGATCACACAATTACAAACACACAGTCGCGATCACACTATCACGATCACACAATCACAGTCACACAATCACAATCACACAATCACAATCACAATCACGATCACACAGTCACGAACACACAATCACGATCACACAATCACCATCACACAATCACAATCACACAATCAAGGTCACACAATGACGATCACACAATCACCATCACACAACCACGACCACACAATCACGATCACACAATCACGCTCACGCAATCACGATCACACAATTACGACCACACAATCACGATCACACAATCACGATCACACAATCACAATCACACAATCACAAACACACAGTCGCGATCACACGATCACGATCACACGATCACGATCACACAATCACAATCACACAATCAAGGTCACACAATGACGATCACACCATCACCATCACACAATCACGATCACACAATCACGATTACACAATCACCATCACACAATCACAATCACACAATCAAGGTCACACAATGACGATCACACAATCACCAACACACAATCACGATCACACAATCACCATCACACAATCACGACCACTCAATCACGATCACACAATCACGATCACACAATCACGATCACACAATCACGTTCACACAATCACAAACACACAATCACAATCACACAATCAAAATCACACAATCACAATCACACAATCAAGGTCACACAATGACGATCACACAATCACCATCACACAATCTCGACCACACAATCACGATCACACAATCACGATCACACAATCACGTTCACACAATCACAAACACACAGTCGCGATCACTCGATCACGATCACACAATCACGATCACACAATCACGATCACTCAATCACAATCACACAATCACAAGCACACAGTCGCGATCACACGATCACGATCACACGATCACGATCACACAATCACAATCACACAATCGTTATCACACAATCACGATCACACAATGACGATCACACAATCACCATCACACAATCACAATCACACAATCAAGGTCACACAATGACGATCACACAATCACCATCACACAATCACGATCACACAATCACGATCACACAATCACGATCACACAATCACAAACACACAGTCGCGATCACACGATCACGATCACACAATCACGATCACACAGTCACGATCACACAATCACAATCACACAATCACGATCACACAATCACCATCACACAATCACGATCACACAATCACGATCACACAATCACGATCACACAATCACGATCACACAATCACAGTCACACAATCACAATCACACAATCACAATCACAATCACGATCACACAGTCACGATCACACCATCACGATCACACGATCACCATCTCACAATCACGACCACACAATCACAATCACACAATCACGATCACACAATCACGATCACACAATCACGATCACACAAACACGATCACACGATCACAATCACACAATCACAAATACACAGTCGCGATCACACGATCACGACCACACGATCACGATCACACGATCACGACCACACGATCACGATCACACGATCGCGATCACACGATCACGATCACACGATCACGATCACACAATCACAATCACACAATCAAGGTCACACAATGACGATCACACCATCACCATCACACAATCACGACCACACAATCACGATCACACAATCACGATCACACAATCACGTTCACACAATCACAAACACACAGTCGCGATCACTCGACCACGATCACACAATCACGATCACACAGTCACGATCACACAATCACAATCACACAATCACAATGTCACAATCGCAATCACACAATCACAATAACACAATCAGACAATCACACAATCACACAACCACACAATCACGATCACACAATCATGATCACACAATCACGATCACACAATCACGATCACACAATCACGATCACACAATCACGATTGCACAATCACCATCACACAATCACAATCACACAATCAAGGTCACACAATGACGATCACACAATCACCAACACGCAATCACGATCACACAATCACGATCACACAATCACGATCACACAATCACCATCACACAATCAAGGTCACACAATGACGATCACACAATCACCGTCACACAACCACGACCACACAATCACGATCACACAATCACGCTCACGCAATCACGATCACACAATCACGACCACACAATCACGATCACACAATCACGTTCACACAATTACAAACACACAATCACAAACACACAGTCGCGATCACACGATCACGATCACACGATCACGATCACACAATCACAATCACACAATCAAGGTCACACAATGACGATCACACCATCACCATCACACAATCACGACCACACAATCACGATCACACAATCACGATCACACAATCACGTTCACACAATCACAAACACACAGTCGCGATCACTCGATCACGATCACACGATCACGATCACACAATCACAATCACACAATCAAGGTCACACAATGACGATCACACAATCACAATCACAATCACGATCACACAGTCATGATCACACCATCACGATCACACGATCACGATCACACAATCACAATCACACAATCGTTATCACACAATCACGATCACACAATCACCATCCCACAATCACCATCTCAAAATCACGATCACACAATCACGATCACACAATCACGATCACACAATCACAATCACGCAATCACAATCGCACAATCGCAATCACACTATCACAATCATACAATCACAATCACACAATCACAATCTCACAATCACAATCACACAATCACAATCACACAACCACAATCACACAATCACAATCACACAATCACAATTACACAATCAGAATCACACAATCACAATCCCACAATCACAATCCCACAATCACAATCCCACAATCACAATCCCACAATCACAATCCCACAATCACAATCCCACAATCACACAATCACACAGTCACAATCCCACAATCACGATCACACAATCACGATCACACAATCACAATCACACAATCACAATCACACAATCACAATCACACAATCACAATCACACAATCACACTGTCACAATCGCACAATCGCGATCACATAATCACGATCACACAGTCACGATCACACCATAACGATCACACAATAACAATCACACAATCACAATCACACAATCACGAGCACACAATCACGATCACACAATCACCATCACACAATCACGATCACACAATCACGATCACACAATCACAATCACACAATCACGATCACACAATCACGATCACACAATCACAATCACACAATCACAAACACACAGTCGCGATCACACGATCACGATCACACGATCACGATCACACAATCACAATCACACAATCAAGGTCACACAATGACGATCACACCATCACCATCACACAATCACGACCACACAATCACGATCACACAATCACGATCACACAATCACGTTCACACAATCGCAAACACACAGTCGCGATCACACTATCACGATCACACAATCACAGTCACACAATCACAATCACACAATCACAATCACAATCACGATCACACAGTCACGAAAACACCATCACGATCACACAATCAAGGTCACACAATGACGATCACACAATCACCATCACACAATCACGATCAGACCTTCACAATCACACAATCACGATCACACAATCACGATCACTCAATCACAATCACACAATCACAAACACACAGTTGCGATCACACGATCACGATCACACGATCACCATCACACAACCACAATCACACAATCAACGCCACACAATGACGATCACACAATCACCATCACACAATCTCGACCACACAATCGCGATCATACAATCACGGTCACACAATCACGTTCACACAATCACAAACACACAGTCCCGACCACTCGATCACGATCACACAATCACGATCACACAGTCACGATCACACAATCACAATCACACAATCACAATATCGCAATCGCAATCACACAATCACAATAACACAATCGGACAATCACACAATCACACAATCACACAATCACACAATCACGATCACACAATCATGATCACACAATCACGATCACACAATCACGATCACACACTCACGATCACACAATCACGATCACACAATCACGATCACACAATCACCATCACACAATCACCATCACACAATCACAATCACACAATCAAGGTCACACAATGACGATCACACAATCACCATCACACAATCACGACCACTCAATCACGATCACACAATCACGATCACACAATCACGATCACACAATCACGTTCACACAATCACAAACACAGAGTCGCGATCACACGATCACGATCACACAATCGCGATCACACAGTCACGATTACACAATCACGATCACACAGTCACGATCACACAATCAGAGTCACACAATCACAATCACACAACCACAATCACAAAATCACACAGTCACAATCCCACAATCACGATCACACAATTACGACCACACAGTCACGATCACACAATCACAATCATACAATCACAATCACAAAATCACATTAACACAATCAGACAATCACACAGTCACACAATCACGATCACACAATCACGATCACACAATCACGATCACACAATCACGATCACATAATCACAATTACACAATCACAATCACACAATCAAAATCACACAGTCACAATCACACCATCAAGGTCACACAATGACGATCACACAATCACCATCACACAATCACGATCACACAATCACAATCACACAATCACGATCACACAATCACGATCACTCAATCACAATCACACAATCACAAACACACAGTCGCGATCACACGATCACGATCACACGACCACGATCACACGATCACGATCACACAACCACGATCACACAATCACGATCACACAATCACGTTCACACAATCACAAACACACAATCACAATCACACAATCAAAATCACACAATCACAATCACACAATCAAGGTCACACAATGACGATCACACAATCACCATCACACAATCCCGACCACACAATCACGATCACACAATCACGATCACACAATCACGTTCACACAATCACAAACACACAGTCGCGATCACTCGATCACGATCACACAATCACGATCACACAATCACGATCACTCAATCACAATCACACAATCACAAGCACACAATCACGATCACACAATCACGATCACACAATCACAGTCACACAATCACAATCACACAATCACAATCACAATCACGATCACACAGTCACGATCACACCATCACGATCACACGATCACCATCTCACAATCACGACCACACAATCACAATCACACAATCACGATCACACAATCACGATCACACAATCACGATCACACAAACACGATCACACGATCACAATCACACAATCACAAATACACAGTCGCGATCACACGATCACGACCACACGATCACGATCACACGATCGCGATCACACGATCACGATCACACAATCACGATCACAGAATCACGTTCACACAATCACAAACACACAATCACAATCACACAATCAAAATCACACAATCACAATCACACAATCAAGGTCACACAATGACGATCACACAATCACCATCACACAATCACGATTGCACAATCACCATCACACAATCACAATCACACAATCAAGGTCACACAATGACGATCACACAATCACAAACACACAGTCGCGATCACACGATCACGATCACACAATCACGATCACACAGTCACGATCACACAATCACAATCACACAATCACGATCACACAATCACCATCACACAATCACGATCACACAATCACCATCACACAATCACGATCACACAATCACGATCACACAATCACGATCACACAATCACAGTCACACAATCACAATCACACAATCACAATCACAATCACGATCACACAGTCACGATCACACCATCACGATCACACGATCACCATCTCACAATCACGATCACACAATCACAATCACACAATCACGATCACACAATCACGATCACACAATCACGATCACACAAACACGATCACACGATCACAATCACACAATCACAAACACACAGTCGCGATCACACGATCACGATCACACGATCACGATCACACGATCGCGATCACACGATCACGATCACACGATCACGATCACACAATCACAATCACACAATCAAGGTCACACAATGACGATCACACCATCACCATCACACAATCACGACCACACAATCACGATCACACAATCACGATCACACAATCACGTTCACACAATCACAAACACACAGTCGCGATCACTCGACCACGATCACACAATCACGATCACACAGTCACGATCACACAATCACAATCACACAATCACAATGTCACAATCCCAATGTCACAATCGCAATCACACAATCACAATAACACAATCAGACAATCACACAATCACACAATCACACAATCACACAATCACGATCACACAATCATGATCACACAATCACGATCACACAATCACAATCACACAATCACAAACACACAGTCGCGATCACACGATCACGATCACACAATCACGATCACACAGTCACGATCACACAATCACAATCACACAATCACGATCACACAATCACCATCACACAATCACGATCACACAATCACGATCACACAATCACGATCACACAATCACGATCACACAATCACAGTCACACAATCACAATCACACAATCACAATCACAATCACGATCACACAGTCACGATCACACCATCACGATCACACGATCACCATCTCACAATCACGATCACACAATCACAATCACACAATCACAATCACATTCACGATCACACAGTCACGATCACACCATCACGATCTCACGATCACCATCTCACAATCACGATCACACAATCACAGTCACACAATCACAATCACACAATCACAATCACACAATCACAAACACACAGTCGCGATCACACGATCACGATCACACGATCACGATCACACAATCACAATCACACAATCGTTATCACACAATCACGATCACACAATCACGATCACACAATCACAATCACACGATCGCGATCACACAAACACGATCACACGATCACAATCACACAATCACAAATACACAGTCGCGATCACACGATCACGATCACACGATCACGATCACACGATCGCGATCACACGATCACGATCACACGATCACGATCACACAATCACAATCACACAATCAAGGTCACACAATGACGATCACACAATCACCATCACACAATCTCGACCACACAATCACGATCACACAATCACGATCACACAATCACGTTCACACAATCACAAACACACAGTCGCGATCACTCGATCACGATCACACAATCACGATCACACAATCACGATCACTCAATCACAATCACACAATCACAAGCACACAGTCGCGATCACACGATCACGATCACACGATCACGATCACACAATCACAATCACACAATCGTTATCACACAATCACGATCACACAATCACCATCACACAATCACAATCACACAATCAAGGTCACACAATGACGATCACACAATCACCATCACACAATCACGATCACACAATCACGATCACACAATCACGATCTCACAATCACAAACACACAGTCGCGATCACACGATCACGATCACACAATCACGATCACACAGTCAGGATCACACAATCACAATCACACAATCACGATCACACAATCACCATCACACAATCACGATCACACAATCACGATCACACAATCACGATCACACAATCACGATCACACAATCACAGTCACACAATCACAATCACACAATCACAATCACAATCACGATCACACAGTCACGATCACACCATCACGATCACACGATCACCATCTCACAATCACGATCACACAATCACAATCACACAATCACGATCACACAATCACGATCACACAATCACGATCACACAAACACGATCACACGATCACAATCACACAATCACAAACACACAGTCGCGATCACACGATCACGATCACACGATCACGATCACACGATCGCGATCACACGATCACGATCACACGATCACGATCACACAATCACAATCACACAATCAAGGTCACACAATGACGATCACACCATCACCATCACACAATCACGACCACACAATCACGATCACACAATCACGATCACACAATCACGTTCACACAATCACAAACACACAGTCGCGATCACTCGACCACGATCACACAATCACGATCACACAGTCACGATCACACAATCACAATCACACAATCACAATCACACAATCACAATGTCACAATCACAATGTCACAATCGCAATCACACAATCACAATAACACAATCAGACAATCACACAATCACACAATCACACAATCACGATCACACAATCATGATCACACAATCACGATCACACAATCACAATCACACAATCACAAACACACAGTCGCGATCACACGATCACGATCACACAATCACGATTACACAGTCACGATCACACAATCACAATCACACAATCACGATCACACAATCACCATCACACAATCACGATCACACAATCACGATCACACAATCACGATCACACAATCACAGTCACACAATCACAATCACACAATCACAATCACATTCACGATCACACAGTCACGATCACACCATCACGATCACACGATCACCATCTCACAATCACGATCACACAATCACAATCACACAATCACGATCACACAATCACGATCACACAATCACGATCACACAAACACGATCACACGATCACAATCACACAATCACAAACACACAGTCGCGATCACACGATCACGATCACACGATCACGATCACACGATCGCGATCACACGATCACGATCACACGATCACGATCACACAATCACAATCACACAATCAAGGTCACACAATGACGATCACACCATCACCATCACACAATCACGACCACACAATCACGATCACACAATCACGATCACACAACCACGTTCACACAATCGCAAACACACAGTCGCGATCACACTATCACGATCACACAATCACAGTCACACAATCACAATCACACAATCACAATCACACAATCACAAACACACAGTCGCGATCACACGATCACGATCACACGATCACGATCACACAATCACAATCACACAATCGTTATCACACAATCACGATCACACAATCACGATCACACAATCACAATCACACGATCGCGATCACACAAACACGATCACACGATCACAATCACACAATCACAAATACACAGTCGCGATCACACGATCACGATCACACAATCACGATCACACAATCACGATCACACAATCACGATCACACAATCACGATCACACAATCACAGTCACACAATCACAATCACACAATCACAATCACAATCACGATCACACAGTCACGATCACACAATCACGATCACACAAACACGATCACACGATCACAATCACACAATCACAAATACACAGTCGCGATCACACGATCACGATCACACGATCACGATCACACGATCGCGATCACACGATCACGATCACACGATCACGATCACACAATCACAATCACACAATCAAGGTCACACAATGACGATCACACAATCACCATCACACAACCACGACCACACAATCACGATCACACAATCACGATCACACAATCACGTTCACACAATCACAAACACACAGTCGCGATCACTCGACCACGATCACACAATCACGATCACACAATCACGATCACACAATCACGATTGCACAATCACCATCACACAATCACAATCACACAATCAAGGTCACACAATGACGATCACACAATCACAAACACACAGTCGCGATCACACGATCACGATCACACAATCACGATCACACAGTCACGATCACACAATCACAATCACACAATCACGATCACACAATCACCATCACACAATCACGATCACACAATCACGATCACACAATCACGATCACACAATCACGATCACACAATCACGATCACACAATCACAGTCACACAATCACAATCACACAATCACAATCACAATCACGATCACACAGTCACGATCACACCATCACGATCACACGATCACCATCTCACAATCACGATCACACAATCACAATCACACAATCACGATCACACAATCACGATCACACAATCACGATCACACAAACACGATCACACGATCACAATCACACAATCACAAACACACAGTCGCGATCACACGATCACGATCACACGATCACGATCACACGATCGCGATCACACGATCACGATCACACGATCACGATCACACAATCACAATCACACAATCAAGGTCACACAATGACGATCACACCATCACCATCACACAATCACGACCACACAATCACGATCACACAATCACGATCACACAATCACGTTCACACAATCACAAACACACAGTCGCGATCACTCGACCACGATCACACAATCACGATCACACAGTCACGATCACACAATCACAATCACACAATCACAATGTCACAATCCCAATGTCACAATCGCAATCACACAATCACAATAACACAATCAGACAATCACACAATCACACAATCACACAATCACGATCACACAATCATGATCACACAATCACGATCACACAATCACAATCACACAATCACAAACACACAGTCGCGATCACACGATCACGATCACACAATCACGATCACACAGTCACGATCACACAATCACAATCACACAATCACGATCACACAATCACCATCACACAATCACGATCACACAATCACGATCACACAATCACGATCACACAATCACGATCACACAATCACAGTCACACAATCACAATCACACAATCACAATCACAATCACGATCACACAGTCACGATCACACCATCACGATCACACGATCACCATCTCACAATCACGATCACACAATCACAATCACACAATCACAATCACATTCACGATCACACAGTCACGATCACACCATCACGATCTCACGATCACCATCTCACAATCACGATCACACAATCACAGTCACACAATCACAATCACACAATCACAATCACACAATCACAAACACACAGTCGCGATCACACGATCACGATCACACGATCACGATCACACAATCACAATCACACAATCGTTATCACACAATCACGATCACACAATCACGATCACACAATCACAATCACACGATCGCGATCACACAAACACGATCACACGATCACAATCACACAATCACAAATACACAGTCGCGATCACACGATCACGATCACACGATCACGATCACACGATCGCGATCACACGATCACGATCACACGATCACGATCACACAATCACAATCACACAATCAAGGTCACACAATGACGATCACACAATCACCATCACACAATCTCGACCACACAATCACGATCACACAATCACGATCACACAATCACGTTCACACAATCACAAACACACAGTCGCGATCACTCGATCACGATCACACAATCACGATCACACAATCACGATCACTCAATCACAATCACACAATCACAAGCACACAGTCGCGATCACACGATCACGATCACACGATCACGATCACACAATCACAATCACACAATCGTTATCACACAATCACGATCACACAATCACCATCACACAATCACAATCACACAATCAAGGTCACACAATGACGATCACACAATCACCATCACACAATCACGATCACACAATCACGATCACACAATCACGATCACACAATCACAAACACACAGTCGCGATCACACGATCACGATCACACAATCACGATCACACAGTCAGGATCACACAATCACAATCACACAATCACGATCACACAATCACCATCACACAATCACGATCACACAATCACGATCACACAATCACGATCACACAATCACGATCACACAATCACAGTCACACAATCACAATCACACAATCACAATCACAATCACGATCACACAGTCACGATCACACCATCACGATCACACGATCACCATCTCACAATCACGATCACACAATCACAATCACACAATCACGATCACACAATCACGATCACACAATCACGATCACACAAACACGATCACACGATCACAATCACACAATCACAAACACACAGTCGCGATCACACGATCACGATCACACGATCACGATCACACGATCGCGATCACACGATCACGATCACACGATCACGATCACACAATCACAATCACACAATCAAGGTCACACAATGACGATCACACCATCACCATCACACAATCACGACCACACAATCACGATCACACAATCACGATCACACAATCACGTTCACACAATCACAAACACACAGTCGCGATCACTCGACCACGATCACACAATCACTATCACACAGTCACGATCACACAATCACAATCACACAATCACAATCACACAATCACAATGTCACAATCACAATGTCACAATCGCAATCACACAATCACAATAACACAATCAGACAATCACACAATCACACAATCACACAATCACGATCACACAATCATGATCACACAATCACGATCACACAATCACAATCACACAATCACAAACACACAGTCGCGATCACACGATCACGATCACACAATCACGATTACACAGTCACGATCACACAATCACAATCACACAATCACGATCACACAATCACCATCACACAATCACGATCACACAATCACGATCACACAATCACGATCACACAATCACAGTCACACAATCACAATCACACAATCACAATCACATTCACGATCACACAGTCACGATCACACCATCACGATCACACGATCACCATCTCACAATCACGATCACACAATCACAATCACACAATCACGATCACACAATCACGATCACACAATCACGATCACACAAACACGATCACACGATCACAATCACACAATCACAAACACACAGTTGCGATCACACGATCACGATCACACGATCACGATCACACGATCGCGATCACACGATCACGATCACACGATCACGATCACACAATCACAATCACACAATCAAGGTCACACAATGACGATCACACCATCACCATCACACAATCACGACCACACAATCACGATCACACAATCACGATCACACAACCACGTTCACACAATCGCAAACACACAGTCGCGATCACACTATCACGATCACACAATCACAGTCACACAATCACAATCACACAATCACAATCACACAATCACAAACACACAGTCGCGATCACACGATCACGATCACACGATCACGATCACACAATCACAATCACACAATCGTTATCACACAATCACGATCACACAATCACGATCACACAATCACAATCACACGATCGCGATCACACAAACACGATCACACGATCACAATCACACAATCACAAATACACAGTCGCGATCACACGATCACGATCACACAATCACGATCACACAATCACGATCACACAATCACGATCACACAATCACGATCACACAATCACAGTCACACAATCACAATCACACAATCACAATCACAATCACGATCACACAGTCACGATCACACAATCACGATCACACAAACACGATCACACGATCACAATCACACAATCACAAATACACAGTCGCGATCACACGATCACGATCACACGATCACGATCACACGATCGCGATCACACGATCACGATCACACGATCACGATCACACAATCACAATCACACAATCAAGGTCACACAATGACGATCACACAATCACCATCACACAACCACGACCACACAATCACGATCACACAATCACGATCACACAATCACGTTCACACAATCACAAACACACAGTCGCGATCACTCGACCACGATCACACAATCACGATCACACAATCACGATCACACAATCACGATTGCACAATCACCATCACACAATCACAATCACACAATCAAGGTAACACAATGACGATCACACAATCACCAACACGCAATCACGATCACACAATCACGATCACACAATCACGATCACACAATCACCATCACACAATCACAATCACACAATCAAGGTCACACAATGACGATCACACAATCACCATCACACAACCACGACCACACAATCACGATCACACAATCACGTTCACGCAATCACGATCACACAATCACGACCACACAATCACGATCACACAATCACGTTCACACAATTACAAACACACAGTCGCGATCACACTATCACGATCACACAATCACAGTCACACAATCACTATCACACAATCACAATCACAATCACGATCACACAGTCACGAACACACAATCACGATCACACAATCACCATCACACAATCACAATCACACAATCAAGGTCACACAATGACGATCACACAATCACCATCACACAACCACGACCACACAATCACGATCACACAATCACGCTCACGCAATCACGATCACACAATTACGACCACACAATCACGATCACACAATCACGATGACACAATCACAGTCACACAATCACAATCACACAATCACAATCACAATCACGATCACACAGTCACGATCACACCATCACGATCACACGATCACCATCTCACAATCACGACCACACAATCACAATCACACAATCACGATCACACAATCACGATCACACAATCACGATCACACAAACACGATCACACGATCACAATCACACAATCACAAATACACAGTCGCGATCACACGATCACGATCACACGATCACGATCACACGATCGCGATCACACGATCACGATCACACGATCACGATCACACAATCACAAACACACAATCAAGGTCACACAATGACGATCACACCATCACCATCACACAATCACGACCACACAATCACGATCACACAATCACGATCACACAATCACGTTCACACAATCACAAACACACAGTCGCGATCACTCGACCACGATCACACAATCACGATCACACAGTCACGATCACACAATCACAATCACACAATCACAATGTCACAATCGCAATCACACAATCACAATAACACAATCAGACAATCACACAATCACACAATCACACAATCACGATCACACTATCATGATCACACAATCACGATCACACAATCACAAACACACAGTCGCGATCACTCGATCACGATCACACAATCACAATCACACAATCAAGGTCACACAATGACGATCACACCATCACCATCACACAATCACGACCACACAATCACGATCACACAATCACAATCACACAATCACAATATCACAATCGCAATCACACAATCACAATCACACAATCACACAATCACACAATCACGATCACACTATCACGATCACACAATCACGATCACACAATCACGATCACACAATCACGATCACACAATCACGATCACACAATCACGATCACACAATCACGATCACACAATTACAAACACACAGTCGCGATCACACTATCACGATCACACAATCACAGTCACACAATCACAATCACACAATCACAATCACAATCACGATCACACAGTCACGAACACACAATCACGATCACACAATCACCATCACACAATCACAATCACACAATCAAGGTCACACAATGACGATCACACAATCACCATCACACAACCACGACCACACAATCACGATCACACAATCACGCTCACGCAATCACGATCACACAATTACGACCACACAATCGCGATCACACAATCACGATCACACAATCACAATCACACAATCACAAACACACAGTCGCGATCACACGATCACGATCACACGATCACGATCACACAATCACAATCACACAATCAAGGTCACACAATGACGATCACACCATCACCATCACACAATCACGATCACACAATCACGATTACACAATCACCATCACACAATCACAATCACACAATCAAGGTCACACAATGACGATCACACAATCACCAACACACAATCACGATCACACAATCACCATCACACAATCACGACCACTCAATCACGATCACACAATCACGATCACACAATCACGATCACACAATCACGTTCACACAATCACAAACACACAATCACAATCACACAATCAAAATCACACAATCACAATCACACAATCAAGGTCACACAATGACGATCACACAATCACCATCACACAATCTCGACCACACAATCACGATCACACAATCACGATCACACAATCACGTTCACACAATCACAAACACACAGTCGCGATCACTCGATCACGATCACACAATCACGATCACACAATCACGATCACTCAATCACAATCACACAATCACAAGCACACAGTCGCGATCACACGATCACGATCACACGATCACGATCACACAATCACAATCACACAATCGTTATCACACAATCACGATCACACAATCACGATCACACAATCACCATCACACAATCACAATCACACAATCAAGGTCACACAATGACGATCACACAATCACCATCACACAATCACGATCTCACAATCACGATCACACAATCACGTTCACCCAATCACAAACACACAGTCGCGATCACACGATCACGATCACACAATCACGATCACACAGTCACGATCACACAATCACAATCACACAATCACGATCACACAATCACCATCACACAATCACGATCACACAATCACGATCACACAATCACGATCACACAATCACGATCACACAATCACAGTCACACAATCACAATCACACAATCACAATCACAATCACGATCACACAGTCACGATCACACCATCACGATCACACGATCACCATCTCACAATCACGACCACACAATCACAATCACACAATCACGATCACACAATCACGATCACACAATCACGATCACACAAACACGATCACACGATCACAATCACACAATCACAAATACACAGTCGCGATCACACGATCACGACCACACGATCACGATCACACGATCGCGATCACACGATCACGATCACACGATCACGATCACACAATCACAATCACACAATCAAGGTCACACAATGACGATCACACCATCACCATCACACAATCACGACCACACAATCACGATCACACAATCACGATCACACAATCACGTTCACACAATCACAAACACACAGTCGCGATCACTCGACCACGATCACACAATCACGATCACACAGTCACGATCACACAATCACAATCACACAATCACAATGTCACAATCGCAATCACACAATCACAATAACACAATCAGACAATCACACAATCACACAATCACACAATCACGATCACACAATCATGATCACACAATCACGATCACACAATCACGATCACACAATCACGATCACACAATCACGATTGCACAATCACCATCACACAATCACAATCACACAATCAAGGTCACACAATGACGATCACACAATCACCAACACGCAATCACGATCACACAATCACGATCACACAATCACGATCACACAATCACCATCACACAATCAAGGTCACACAATGACGATCACACAATCACCATCACACAACCACGACCACACAATCACGATCACACAATCACGCTCACGCAATCACGATCACACAATCACGACCACACAATCACGATCACACAATCACGTTCACACAATTACAAACACACAATCACAAACACACAGTCGCGATCACACGATCACGATCACACGATCACGATCACACAATCACAATCACACAATCAAGGTCACACAATGACGATCACACCATCACCATCACACAATCACGACCACACAATCACGATCACACAATCAC
The DNA here is from genome assembly GCF_050947335.1 of Megachile rotundata. Lineage (NCBI taxonomy): Eukaryota > Metazoa > Arthropoda > Insecta > Hymenoptera > Megachilidae > Megachile > Megachile rotundata. Next base: position 4,890,013 of record NC_134993.1, read on the forward strand.
GATCACACAATCACGTTCACACAATCACAAACACACAGTCGCGATCACTCGATCACGATCACACGATCACGATCACACAATCACAATCACACAATCAAGGTCACACAATGACGATCACACAATCACAATCACAATCACGATCACACAGTCATGATCACACCATCACGATCACACGATCACGATCACACAATCACAATCACACAATCGTTATCACACAATCACGATCACACAATCACCATCCCACAATCACCATCTCAAAATCACGATCACACAATCACGATCACACAATCACGATCACACAATCACAATCACGCAATCACAATCGCACAATCGCAATCACACAATCACAATCATACAATCACAATCACACAATCACAATCTCACAATCACAATCACACAATCACAATCACACAACCACAATCACACAATCACAACCACACAATCACAATTACACAATCAGAATCACACAATCACAATCCCACAATCACAATCCCACAATCACAATCCCACAATCACAATCCCACAATCACAATCCCACAATCACAATCCCACAATCACACAATCAAACAGTCACAATCCCACAATCACGATCACACAATCACGATCACACAATCACGATCACACAATCACAATCACACAATCAAGGTCACACAATGACGATCACACCATCACCATCACACAATCACGACCACACAATCACGATCACACAATCACGATCACACAATCACGTTCACACAATCACAAACACACAGTCGCGATCACTCGACCACAATCACACAATCACGATCACACAGTCACGATCACACAATCACAATCACACAATCACAATGTCACAATCGCAATCACACAATCACAACAACACAATCAGACAATCACACAATCACACAATCACACAATCACGATCACACAATCATGATCACACAATCACGATCACACAATCACGATCACACAATCACGATCACACAATCACGATTGCACAATCACCATCACACAATCACAATCACACAATCAAGGTAACACAATGACGATCACACAATCACCAACACGCAATCACGATCACACAATCACGATCACACAATCACGATCACACAATCACGATCACACAATTACGACCACACAATCACGATCACACAATCACGATCACACAATCACAGTCACACAATCACAATCACACAATCACAATCACAATCACGATCACACAGTCACGATCACACCATCACGATCACACGATCACCATCTCACAATCACGACCACACAATCACAATCACACAATCACGATCACACAATCACGATCACACAATCACGATCACACAAACACGATCACACGATCACAATCACACAATCACAAATACACAGTCGCGATCACACGATCACGATCACACGATCACGATCACACGATCGCGATCACACGATCACGATCACACGATCACGATCACACAATCACAATCACACAATCAAGGTCACACAATGACGATCACACCATCACCATCACACAATCACGACCACACAATCACGATCACACAATCACGATCACACAATCACGTTCACACAATCACAAACACACAGTCGCGATCACTCGACCACGATCACACAATCACGATCACACAGTCACGATCACACAATCACAATCACACAATCACAATGTCACAATCGCAATCACACAATCACAATAACACAATCAGACAATCACACAATCACACAATCACACAATCACGATCACACTATCATGATCACACAATCACGATCACACAATCACAAACACACAGTCGCGATCACTCGATCACGATCACACAATCACAATCACACAATCAAGGTCACACAATGACGATCACACCATCACCATCACACAATCACGACCACACAATCACGATCACACAATCACAATCACACAATCACAATATCACAATCGCAATCACACAATCACAATCACACAATCACACAATCACACAATCACGATCACACTATCACGATCACACAATCACGATCACACAATCACGATCACACAATCACGATCACACAATCACGATCACACAATCACGATCACACAATCACGATCACACAATCACGATCACACAATTACAAACACACAGTCGCGATCACACTATCACGATCACACAATCACAGTCACACAATCACAATCACACAATCACAATCACAATCACGATCACACAGTCACGAACACACAATCACGATCACACAATCACCACCACACAATCACAATCACACAATCAAGGTCACACAATGACGATCACACAATCACCATCACACAACCACGACCACACAATCACGATCACACAATCACGCTCACGCAATCACGATCACACAATTACGACCACACAATCGCGATCACACAATCACGATCACACGATCACCATCTCACAATCACGACCACACAATCACAATCACACAATCACGATCACACAATCACGATCACACAATCACGATCACACAAACACGATCACACGATCACAATCACACAATCACAAATACACAGCCGCGATCACACGATCACGACCACACGATCACGATCACACGATCGCGATCACACGATCACGATCACACGATCACGATCACACAATCACAATCACACAATCAAGGTCACACAATGACGATCACACCATCACCATCACACAATCACGACCACACAATCACGATCACACAATCACGATCACACAATCACGTTCACACAATCACAAACACACAGTCGCGATCACTCGACCACGATCACACAATCACGATCACACAGTCACGATCACACAATCACAATCACACAATCACAATGTCACAATCGCAATCACACAATCACAATAACACAATCAGACAATCACACAATCACACAATCACACAATCACGATCACACAATCATGATCACACAATCACGATCACACAATCACGATCACACAATCACGATCACACAATCACGATTGCACAATCACCATCACACAATCACAATCACACAATCAAGGTCACACAATGACGATCACACAATCACCAACACGCAATCACGATCACACAATCACGATCACACAATCACGATCACACAATCACCATCACACAATCAAGGTCACACAATGACGATCACACAATCACCATCACACAACCACGACCACACAATCACGATCACACAATCACGCTCACGCAATCACGATCACACAATCACGACCACACAATCACGATCACACAATCACGTTCACACAATTACAAACACACAATCACAAACACACAGTCGCGATCACACGATCACGATCACACGATCACGATCACACAATCACAATCACACAATCAAGGTCACACAATGACGATCACACCATCACCATCACACAATCACGACCACACAATCACGATCACACAATCACGATCACACAATCACGTTCACACAATCACAAACACACAGTCGCGATCACTCGATCACGATCACACGATCACGATCACACAATCACAATCACACAATCAAGGTCACACAATGACGACCACACAATCACAATGACAATCACGATCACACAGTCATGATCACACCATCACGATCACACGATCACGATCACACAATCACAATCACACAATCGTTATCACACAATCACGATCACACAATCACCATCCCACAATCACCATCTCAAAATCACGATCACACAATCACGATCACACAATCACGATCACACAATCACAATCACGCAATCACAATCGCACAATCGCAATCACACAATCACAATCATACAATCACAATCACACAATCACAATCTCACAATCACAATCACACAATCACAATCACACAACCACAATCACACAATCACAACCACACAATCACAATTACACAATCAGAATCACACAATCACAATCCCACAATCACAATCCCACAATCACAATCCCACAATCACAATCCCACAATCACAATCCCACAATCACAATCCCACAATCACACAATCACACAGTCACAATCCCACAATCACGATCACACAATCACGATCACACAATCACAATCACACAATCACAATCACACAATCACAATCACACAATCACACTGTCACAATCGCACAATCGCGATCACATAATCACGATCACACAGTCACGATCACACCATAACGATCACACAATAACAATCACACAATCACAATCACACAATCACGAGCACACAATCACGATCACACAATCACCATCACACAATCACGATCACACAATCACGATCACACAATCACAATCACACAATCACGATCACACAATCACGATCACACAATCACAATCACACAATCACAAACACACAGTCGCGATCACACGATCACGATCACACGATCACGATCACACAATCACAATCACACAATCAAGGTCACACAATGACGATCACACCATCACCATCACACAATCACGACCACACAATCACGATCACACAATCACGATCACACAATCACGTTCACACAATCGCAAACACACAGTCGCGATCACACTATCACGATCACACAATCACAGTCACACAATCACAATCACACAATCACAATCACACAATCACAATCACAATCACGATCACACAGTCACGAACACACCATCACGATCACACAATCAAGGTCACACAATGACGATCACACAATCACCATCACACAATCACGATCAGACCTTCACAATCACACAATCACGATCACACAATCACGATCACTCAATCACAATCACACAATCACAAACACACAGTTGCGATCACACGATCACGATCACACGATCACCATCACACAACCACAATCACACAATCAACGCCACACAATGACGATCACACAATCACCATCACACAATCTCGACCACACAATCGCGATCATACAATCACGGTCACACAATCACGTTCACACAATCACAAACACACAGTCCCGACCACTCGATCACGATCACACAATCACGATCACACAGTCACGATCACACAATCACAATCACACAATCACAATATCACAATCGCAATCACACAATCACAATAACACAATCGGACAATCACACAATCACACAATCACACAATCACACAATCACACAATCACACAATCACGATCACACAATCATGATCACACAATCACGATCACACAATCACGATCACACAATCACGATCACACAATCACGATCACACAATCACGATCACACAATCACCATCACACAATCACCATCACACAATCACAATCACACAATCAAGGTCACACAATGACGATCACACAATCACCATCACACAATCACGACCACTCAATCACGATCACACAATCACGATCACACAATCACGATCACACAATCACGTTCACATAATCACAAACACAGAGTCGCGATCACACGATCACGATCACACAATCGCGATCACACAGTCACGATTACACAATCACGATCACACAGTCACGATCACACAATCAGAGTCACACAATCACAATCACACAACCACAATCACAAAATCACACAGTCACAATCCCACAATCACGATCACACAATCACGACCACACAGTCACGATCACACAATCACAATCATACAATCACAATCACAAAATCACATTAACACAATCAGACAATCACACAGTCACACAATCACGATCACACAATCACGATCACACAATCACGATCACACAATCACGATCACACAATCACGATCACACAATCACGATCACACAATCACAATTACACAATCACAATCACACAATCAAAATCACACAGTCACAATCACACCATCAAGGTCACACAATGACGATCACACAATCACCATCACACAATCACGATCGCACAATCACAATCACACAATCACGATCACACAATCACGATCACTCAATCACAATCACACAATCACAAACACACAGTCGCGATCACACGATCACGATCACACGACCACGATCACACGATCACGATCACACAATCACGATCACACAATCACGATCACACAATCACGTTCACACAATCACAAACACACAATCACAATCACACAATCAAAATCACACAATCACAATCACACAATCAAGGTCACACAATGACGATCACACAATCACCATCACACAATCTCGACCACACAATCACGATCACACAATCATGATCACACAATCACGTTCACACAATCACAAACACACAGTCGCGATCACTCGATCACGATCACACAATCACGATCACACAATCACGATCACTCAATCACAATCACACAATCACAAGCACACAGTCGCGATCACACGATCACGATCACACGATCACGATCACACAATCACAATCACACAATCGTTATCACACAATCACGATCACACAATCACGATCACACAATCACCATCACACAATCACAATCACACAATCAAGGTCACACAATGACGATCACACAATCACCATCACACAATCACGATCACACAATCACGATCACACAATCGCGATCACACAATCACAAACACACAGTCGCGATCACACGATCACGATCACACAATCACGATCACACAATCACGATCACACAATCACAATCACACAATCACGATCACACAATCACCATCACACAATCACGATCACACAATCACGATCACACAATCACGATCACACAATCCCGATCACACAATCACAGTCACACAATCACAATCACACAATCACAATCACAATCACGATCACACAGTCACGATCACACCATCACGATCACACGATCACCATCTCACAATCACGACCACACAATCACAATCACACAATCACGATCACACAATCACGATCACACAATCACGATCACACAAACACGATCACACGATCACAATCACACAATCACAAATACACAGTCGCGATCACACGATCACGACCACACGATCACGATCACACGATCGCGATCACACGATCACGATCACACGATCACGATCACACAATCACAATCACACAATCAAGGTCACACAATGACGATCACACCATCACCATCACACAATCACGACCACACAATCACGATCACACAATCACGATCACACAATCACGTTCACACAATCACAAACACACAGTCGCGATCACTCGACCACGATCACATAATCACGATCACACAGTCACGATCACACAATCACAATCACACAATCACAATGTCACAATCGCAATCACACAATCACAATAACACAATCAGACAATCACACAATCACACAATCACACAATCACGATCACACAATCATGATCACACAATCACGATCACACAATCACGATCACACAATCACGATCACACAATCACGATTGCACAATCACCATCACACAATCACAATCACACAATCAAGGTCACACAATGACGATCACACAATCACCAACACGCAATCACGATCACACAATCACGATCACACAATCACGATCACACAATCACCATCACACAATCAAGGTCACACAATGACGATCACACAATCACCATCACACAACCACGACCACACAATCACGATCACACAATCACGCTCACGCAATCACGATCACACAATCACGACCACACAATCACGATCACACAATCACGTTCACACAATTACAAACACACAGTCGCGATCACACTATCACGATCACACAATCACAGTCACACAATCACTATCACACAATCACAATCACAATCACGATCACACAGTCACGAACACACAATCACGATCACACAATCACCATCACACAATCACAATCACACAATCAAGGTCACACAATGACGATCACACAATCACCATCACACAACCACGACCACACAATCACGATCACACAATCACGCTCACGCAATCACGATCACACAATTACGACCACACAATCACGATCACACAATCACGATCACACAATCACAATCACACAATCACAAACACACAGTCGCGATCACACGATCACGATCACACGATCACGATCACACAATCACAATCACACAATCAAGGTCACACAATGACGATCACACCATCACCATCACACAATCACGACCACACAATCACGATCACACAATCACGATCACACAATCACGATCACACAATCACGTTCACACAATCACAAACACACAGTCGCGATCACTCGATCACGATCACACGATCACGATCACACAATCACAATCACACAATCAAGGTCACACAATGACGATCACACAATCACAATCACAATCACGATCACACAGTCATGATCACACCATCACGATCACACGATCACGATCACACAATCACAATCACACAATCGTTATCACACAATCACGATCACACAATCACCATCCCACAATCACCATCTCAAAATCACGATCACACAATCACGATCACACAATCACGATCACACAATCACAATCACGCAATCACAATCGCACAATCGCAATCACACAATCACAATCATACAATCACAATCACACAATCACAATCTCACAATCACAATCACACAATCACAATCACACAACCACAATCACACAATCACAATCACACAATCACAATTACACAATCAGAATCACACAATCACAATCCCACAATCACAATCCCACAATCACAATCCCACAATCACAATCCCACAATCACACAATCACACAGTCACAATCCCACAATCACGATCACACAATCACGATCACACAATCACAATCACACAATCACAATCACACAATCACAATCACACAATCACAATCACAGAATCACAATCACACAATCACACTGTCACAATCGCACAATCGCGATCACATAATCACGATCACACAGTCACGATCACACCATAACGATCACACAATAACAATCACACAATCACAATCACACAATCACGAGCACACAATCACGATCACACAATCACCATCACACAATCACGATCACACAATCACGATCACACAATCACCATCACACAATCACGATCACACAATCACAATCACACAATCACAATCACACAATCAAAATCACACAGTCACAATCACACCATCAAGGTCACACAATGACGATCACACAATCACCATCACACAATCACGACCACTCAATCACGATCACACAATCACGATCACACAATCACCATCACACAATCACGACCACTCAATCACGATCACACAATCACGATCACACAATCACGATCACACAATCATGATCACACAATCACGATCACACAATCACGATCACACAATCACGATCACACAATCACCATCACACAATCACCATCACACAATCACAATCACACAATCAAGGTCACACAATGACGATCACACAATCACCATCACACAATCACGACCACTCAATCACGATCACACAATCACGATCACACAATCACGATCACACAATCACAAACACAGAGTCGCGATCACACGATCACGATCACACAATCGCGATCACACAGTCACGATTACACAATCACGATCACACAGTCACGATCACACAATCAGAGTCACACAATCACAATCACACAACCACAATCACACAATCACACAGTCACAATCCCACAATCACGATCACACAATCACGACCACACAGTCACGATCACACAATCACAATCATACAATCACAATCACAAAATCACATTAACACAATCAGACAATCACACAGTCACACAATCACGATCACACAATCACGATCACACAATCACGATCACACAATCACGATCACACAATCACGATCACACAATCACAATCACACAATCACAATCACACAATCAAAATCACACAGTCACAATCACACCATCAAGGTCACACAATGACGATCACACAATCACCATCACACAATCACGATCACACAATCACCATCACACAATCACGATCACACAATCACGACCACACAATCACGATCACACAATCACCATCACACAATCACAATCACACAATCAAGGTCACACAATGACGATCACACAATCACCATCACACAACCACGACCACACAATCACGATCACACAATCACGCTCACGCAATCACGATCACACAATCACGACCACACAATCACGATCACACAATCACGATCACACAATCACTATCACACAATCACAAACACACAGTCGCGATCACACGATCACGATCTCACGATCACGATCACACAATCACAATCACACAATCAAGGTCACACAATGACGATCACACCATCACCATCACACAATCACGACCACACAATCACGATCACACAATCACGATCACACAATCACGTTCACACAATCACAAACACACAGTCGCGATCACTCGATCACGATCACACGATCACGATCACACAATCACAATCACACAATCAAGGTCACACAATGACGATCAACAATCACAATCACAGTCACGATCACACAGTCATGATCACACCATCACGATCACACGATCACGATCACACAATCACAATCACACAATCGTTATCACACAATCACGATCACACAATCACCATCCCACAATCACCATCACACAATCACCATCACACAATCACGATCACACAATCACGATCACACAATCACAATCACACAATCACAATCACACAATCAAAATCACACAGTCACAATCACACCATCAAGGTCACACAATGACGATCACACAATCACCATCACACAATCACGATCACACAATCACAATCACACAATCACGATCACACAATCACGATCACTCAATCACAATCACACAATCACAAACACACAGTCGCGATCACACGATCACGATCACACGACCACGATCACACGATCACGATCACACAATCACAATCACACAATCAAGGCCACACAATGACGATCACACAATCAACATCACACAATCTCGACCACACAATCACGATCACACAATCACGATCACACAATCACGTTCACACAATCACAAACACACAGTCGCGATCACTCGATCACGATCACACAATCACGATCACACAGTCACGATCACACAATCACAATCGCACAATCGCGATCACACAATCACGATCACACAATCACGATCACACAATCACGATCACACAATCACCATCACACAATCACGATCACACAATCACGATCACACAATCACGATCACACAATCACCATCACACAATCACAATCACACAATCAAGGTCACACAATGACGATCACACAATCACCATCACACAACCACGACCACACAATCACGTTCACACAATCACGCTCACGCAATCACGATCACACAATCACGACCACACAATCACGATCACACAATCACGATCACACAATCACTATCACACAATCACAAACACACAGTCGCGATCACACGATCACGATCTCACGATCACGATCACACAATCACAATCACACAATCAAGGTCACACAATGACGATCACACCATCACCATCACACAATCACGACCACACAATCACGATCACACAATCACGATCACACAATCACGTTCACACAATCACAAACACACAGTCGCGATCACTCGATCACGATCACACGATCACGATCACACAATCACAATCACACAATCAAGGTCACACAATGACGATCAACAATCACAATCACAGTCACGATCTCACAGTCATGATCACACCATCACGATCACACGATCACGATCACACAATCACAATCACACAATCGTTATCACACAATCACGATCACACAATCACCATCCCGCAATCACCATCACACAATCACCATCACACAATCACGATCACACAATCACGATCACACAATCACGATCACACAATCACGATCACACAATCACAATCACGCAATCACAATCGCACAATCGCAATCACACAATCACAATCCCACAATCACAATCACGATCACACAATCACGATCCCACAATCACGATCACACAATCACGATCACACAATCACAATCACACAATCACAATCACACAATCACAATCACACAATCACAATCACACAATCACACTGTCACAATCCCACAATCACGATCACATAATCACGATCACACAGTCACGATCACACGATCACGATCACACAATAACAATCACACAATCACAATCACACAATCACGAGCACACAATCACGATCACACAATCACCATCACACAATCACGATCACACAATCACGATCACACAATCACAATCACACAATCACGATCACACAATCACGATCACACAATCACGATCACACAATCACAATCACACAATCACAAACACACAGTCGCGATCACACGATCACGATCACACGATCACCATCACACAATCACAATCACACAATCAAGGTCACACAATGACGATCACACCATCACCATCACACAATCACGACCACACAATCACGATCACACAATCACGATCACACAATCACGTTCACACAATCACAAACACACAGTCGCGATCACTCGATCACGATCACACAATCACAATCACACAATCAAGGTCACACAATGACGATCACACCATCACCATCACACAATCACGACCACACAATCACGATCACACAATCACAATCACACAATCACAATATCACAATCGCAATCACACAATCACAATCACACAATCACACAATCACACAATCACGAACACACTATCACGATCACACAATCACGATCACACAATCACGATCACACAATCACGATCACACAATCACGATCACACAATCACGATCACACAATCACCATCACACAATCACCATCACACAATCACCATCACACAATCACCATCACACAATCACAATCACACAATCAAAGTCACACAATGACGATCACACAATCACCATCACACAATCACGACCACTCAATCACGATCACACAATCCCGATCACACAATCACGATCACACAATCACGATCACACAATCACGATCACACAATCACCATCACACAATCACCATCACACAATCACCATCACACAATCACCATCACACAATCACAATCACACAATCAAAGTCACACAATGACGATCACACAATCACCATCACACAATCACGATCACACAATCACGATCACACAATCACAATCACACAATCACAATCACACAATCAAAATCACACAATCACAATCACACAATCAAGGTCACACAATGACGATCGAACAATCACCATCACACAATCTCGACCACACAATCACGATCACACAATCACGATCACACAATCACGTTCACACAATCACAAACACACAGTCGCGATCACTCGATCACGATCACACAATCACGATCACACAATCACGATCACTCAATCACAATCACACAATCACAAACACACAGTCGCGAGCACACGATCACGATCACACGATCACGATCACACAATCACAATCACACAATCGTTATCACACAATCACGATCACACAATCACGATCACACAATCACAATCACACAATCACAATCACACAATCAAGGTCACACAATGACGATCACACAATCACCATTACACAATCACGATCACACAATCACAATCACACAATCACGATCACACAATCACGATCACACAATCACGATCACAATCACACAATCACAAACACAAAGTCGCGATCACACGATCACGATCACACGATCACGATCACACGATCGCGATCACACGATCACGATCACACGATCACGATCACACAATCACAATCACACAATCAAGGTCACACAATGACGATCACACCATCACCATCACACAATCACGACCACACAATCACGATCACACAATCACGATCACACAATCACGTTCACACAATCACAAACACACAGTCGCGATCACTCGATCACGATCACACAATCACGATCACACAGTCACTATCACACAATCACAATCACACAATCACAATATCACAATCGCAATCACACAATCACAATAACACAATCAGACAATCACACAATCACACAATCACACAATCACGATCACACAATCATGATCACACAATCACGATCACACAATCACGATCACACAATCACGATCACACAATCACGATCACACAATCACCATCACACAATCACAATCACACAATCAAGGTCACACAATGACGATCACACAATCACCATCACACAATCACGATCACACAATCACGATCACACAATCACGATCACACAATCACGATCACACAATCACGATCACACAATCACAAACACACAGTCGCGATCACACGATCACGATCACACAATCATGATCACACAGTCACGATCACACAATCACAATCACACCATCACGATCACACAATCACCATCACACAATCACGATCACACAATCACGATCACACAATCACGATCACACAATCACGATCACACAATCACCGTCACACAATCACAATCACACAATCACAATCACAATCACGATCACACAGTCACGATCACACCATCACGATCACACGATCACCATCACACAATCACGATCACACAATCACAATCACACAATCACGATCACACAATCACGATCACACAATCACGATCACACAAACACGATCACACGATCACAATCACACAATCACAAACACACAGTCGCGATCACACGATCACGATCACACGATCCCGATCACACGATCGCGATCACACGATCACGATCACACGATCACGATCACACAATCACAATCACACAATCAAGGTCACACAATGACGATCACACCATCACCATCACACAGTCACGACCACACAATCACGATCACACAATCACGATCACACAATCACGTTCGCACAATCACAAACACACAGTCGCGATCACTCGACCACGATCACACAATCACGATCACACAATCACGATCACACAATCACAATCACACAATCACAATGTCACAATCGCAATCACACAATCACAATAACACAATCAGACAATCACACAATCACACAATCACACAATCGCGATCACACAATCATGATCACACAATCACGATCACAGAATCACGATCACACAATCACGATCACACAATCACCATCACACAATCACAATCACACAATCAAGGTCACACAATGACGATCACACAATCACCATCACACAATCACGATCACACAATCACCATCACACAATCACAATCACACAATCAAGGTCACACAATGACGATCACACAATCACCATCACACAACCACGACCACACAATCACGATCGCACAATTACAAACACACAGTCGCGATCACACTATCACGATCACACAATCACAGTCACACAATCACAATCACACAATCACAATCACAATCACGCTCACGCAATCACGATCACACAATTACGACCACACAATCACGATCACACAATCACGATCACACAATCACAATCACACAATCACAAACACACAGTCGCGATCACACGATCACGATCACACGATCACGATCACACAATCACAATCACACAATCAAGGTCACACAATGACGATCACACCATCACCATCACACAATCACGACCACACAATCACGATCACACAATCACGATCACACAATCACGTTCACACAATCACAAACACACAGTCGCGATCACTCGATCACGATCACACGATCACGATCACACAATCACAATCACACAATCAAGGTCACACAATGACGATCACACAATCACAATCACAATCACGATCACACAGTCATGATCACACCATCACGATCACACGATCACGATCACACAATCACAATCACACAATCGTTATCACACAATCACGATCACACAATCACCATCCCACAATCACCATCACAAAATCACGATCACACAATCACGATCACGCAATCACGATCACACAATCACAATCACGCAATCACAATCGCACAATCGCAAACACACAATCACAATCATACAATCACAATCACACAATCACAATCTCACAATCACAATCACACAATCACAATCACACAATCACAATCACACAATCACAATCACACAATCACAATTACACAATCACAATCACACAATCACAATCCCACAATCACAATCCCACAATCACAATCCCACAATCACAATCCCACAATCACAATCCCACAATCACAATCCCACATTCACACAATCACACAGTCACAATCCCACAATCACGATCACACAATCACGATCACACAATCACAATCACACAATCACAATCACACAATCACACTGTCACAATCCCACAATCACGATCACATAATCACGATCACACAGTCACGATCACACGATCACGATCACACAATAACAATCACACAATCACAATCACACAATCACGAGCACACAATCACGATCACACAATCACCATCACACAATCACGATCACACAATCACGATCACACAATCACAATCACACAATCAAGGTCACACAATGACGATCACACCATCACCATCACACAATCACGATCAGACAATCACAATCACACAATCACGATCATACAATCACAATCACACAATCACAATCACACAATCACAAAAACACAGTCGCGATCACACGATCACGATCACACGATCACGATCACACGATCACGATCACACGATCACGATCACACAATCACAATCACACAATCAAGGTCACACAATGACGATCACACCATCACCATCACACAATCACGACCACACAATCACGATCACACAATCACGATCACACAATCACGTTCACACAATCACAAACACACAGTCGCGATCACTCGATCACGATCACACGATCACGATCACACAATCACAATCACACAATCAAGGTCACACAATGACGATCACACCATCACCATCACACAATCACGACCACACAATCACGATCACACAATCACAATCACACAACCACAATATCACAATCGCAATCACACAATCACAATCACACAATCACACAATCACACAATCACGATCACACTATCACGATCACACAATCAGGATCACACAATCACGATCACACAATCACGATCACACAATCACGATCACACAATCACGATCACACAATCACGATCACACAGTCACGATCACACAATCACAATCACACCATCACGATCACACAATCACCATCACACAATCACGATCACACAATCACGATCACACAATCACGATCACACAATCACGATCACACAATCACCGTCACACAATCACAATCACACAATCACAATCACAATCACGATCACACAGTCACGATCACACCATCACGATCACACGATCACCATCACACAATCACGATCACACAATCACAATCACACAATCACGATCACACAATCACGATCACACAATCACGATCACACAAACACGATCACACGATCACAATCACACAATCACAAACACACAGTCGCGATCACACGATCACGATCACACGATCCCGATCACACGATCGCGATCACACGATCACGATCACACGATCACGATCACACAATCACAATCACACAATCAAGGTCACACAATGACGATCACACCATCACCATCACACAATCACGACCACACAATCACGATCACACAATCACGATCACACAATCACGTTCACACAATCACAAACACACAGTCGCGATCACTCGACCACGATCACACAATCACGATCACACAGTCACGATCACACAATCACAATCACACAATCACAATGTCACAATCGCAATCACACAATCACAATAACACAATCAGACAATCACACAATCACACAATCACACAATCACGATCACACAATCATGATCACACAATCACGATCACAGAATCACGATCACACAATCACGATCACACAATCACCATCACACAATCACAATCACACAATCAAGGTCACACAATCAAGGTCACACAATGACGATCACACAATCACCATCACACAACCACGACCACACAATCACGATCACACAATCACGCTCACGCAATCACGATCACACAATCACGACCACACAATCACGATCACACAATCACGTTCACACAATTACAAACACACAGTCGCGATCACACTATCACGATCACACAATCACAGTCACACAATCACAATCACACAATCACAATCACAATCACGATCACACAGTCACGAACACACAATCACGATCAACCAATCACCATCACACAATCACAATCACACAATCAAGGTCACACAATGACGATCACACAATCACCATCACACAACCACGACCACACAATCACGATCACACAATCACGCTCACGCAATCACGATCACACAATTACGACCACACAATCACGATCACACAATCACGATCACACAATCACAATCACACAATCACAAACACACAGTCGCGATCACACGATCACGATCACACGATCACGATCACACAATCACAATCACACAATCAAGGTCACACAATGACGATCACACCATCACCATCACACAATCACGACCACACAATCACGATCACACAATCACGATCACACAATCACGTTCACACAATCACAAACACACAGTCGCGATCACTCGATCACGATCACACGATCACGATCACACAATCACAATCACACAATCAAGGTCACACAATGACGATCACACAATCACAATCACAATCACGATCACACAGTCATGATCACACCATCACGATCACACGATCACGATCACAAAATCACAATCACACAATCGTTATCACACAATCACGATCACACAATCACCATCCCACAATCACCATCACAAAATCACGATCACACAATCACGATCACACAATCACGATCACACAATCACAATCACGCAATCACAATCGCACAATCGCAAACACACAATCACAATCATACAATCACAATCACACAATCACAATCTCACAATCACAATCACACAATCACAATCACACAATCACAATCACACAATCACAATCACACAATCACAATTACACAATCACAATCACACAATCACAATCCCACAATCACAATCCCACAATCACAATCCCACAATCACAATCCCACAATCACAATCCCACAATCACACAATCACACAGTCACAATCCCACAATCACGATCACACAATCACGATCACACAATCACAATCACACAATCACAATCACACAATCACACTGTCACAATCCCACAATCACGATCACATAATCACGATCACACAGTCACGATCACACGATCACGATCACACAATAACAATCACACAATCACAATCACACAATCACGAGCACACAATCACGATCACACAATCACCATCACACAATCACGATCACACAATCACGATCACACAATCACAATCACACAATCACGATCACACAATCACGATCACACAATCACAATCACACAATCACAAACACACAGTCGCGATCACACGATCACGATCACACGATCACGATCACACGATCACGATCACACAATCACAATCACACAAACAAGGTCACACAATGACGATCACACCATCACCATCACACAATCACGACCACACAATCACGATCACACAATCACGATCACACAATCACGTTCACACAATAGCAAACACACAGTCGCGATCACACTATCACGATCACACAATCACAGTCACACAATCACAATCACACAATCACGATCACACAATCACAATCACACAATCACAATCACACAATCAAGGTCACACAATGACGATCACACCATCACCATCACACAATCACGATCAGACAATCACAATCACACAATCACGATCACACAATCACGATCACACAATCACAATCACACAATCACAAACACACAGTCGCGATCACACGATCACGATCACACGATCACGATCACACAATCACAATCACACAATCAAGGTCACACAATGACGATCACACCATCACCATCACACAATCACGACCACACAATCACGATCACACAATCACGATCACACAATCACGTTCACACAATCACAAACACACAGTCGCGATCACTCGATCACGATCACACAACCACGATCACACAGTCACGATCACACAATCACGATCACACAG
Organism: Megachile rotundata; assembly: GCF_050947335.1. Taxonomy (NCBI): domain Eukaryota; kingdom Metazoa; phylum Arthropoda; class Insecta; order Hymenoptera; family Megachilidae; genus Megachile; species Megachile rotundata. The sequence goes on from NC_134993.1 coordinate 4,909,469, forward strand.
TCACGATAACACAATCAGAGTCACACAACCACAATCACACAACCACAATCACACAATCACACAGTCACAATCCCACAATCACGACCACACAGTCACGATCACACAATCACAATCATACAATCACAATCACACAATCACATTAACACAATCAGACAATCACACAGTCACACAATCACGATCACACAATCACGATCACACAATCACGATCACACAATCACGATCACACAATCACGATCACACAATCACAATCACACAATCACAATCACACAATCAAAATCACACAATCAAAATCACACAATCACAATCACACAATCAAGGTCACACAATGACGATCACACAATCACCATCACACAATCTCGACCACACAATCACGATCACACAATCACGATCACACAATCACGTTCACACAATCACAAACACACAGTCGCGATCACTCGATCACGATCACACAATCACGATCACACAATCACGATCACTCAATCGCAATCACACAATCACAAACACACAGTCGCGATCACACGATCACGATCACACGATTACGATCACACAATCACAATCACACAATCAAGGCCACACAATGGCGATCACACAATCACCATCACACAATCACGATCACGCAATCACGATCACACAATCACGATCACACAATCACAAACACACAGTCGCGATCACACGATCACGATCACACAATCACGATCACACAGTCACGATCACACAATCACAATCACACAATCACGATCACACAATCACCATCACACAATCACGATCACACAATCACGATCACACAGTCACGATCACACAATCACAATCACACAATCACGATCACACAATCACCATCACACAATCACGATCACACAATCACGATCACACAATCACCATCACACAATCACGATCACACAATCACAATCACACAATCACGATCACACAATCACGATCACACAATCACGATCACACAAACACGATCACACGATCACAATCACACAATCACAAACACACAGTCGCGATCACACGATCACGATCACACAATCACGATCACACAATCACGATCACACAATCACGATCACACAAACACGATCACACGATCACAATCACACAATCACAAACACACAGTCGCGATCACACGATCACGATCACACGATAACGATAACACGATCACCATCACACAATCACGATCACACAATCACGATCACACGATCACCATCACACAATCACGATCACACAGTCACGATCACACAATCACAATCGCACAATCACGATCACACAATCACCATCACACAATCACGATCACACAATCACGATCACACGATCACCATCACACAATCACGATCACACAATCACAATCACACAATCACGATCACACAATCACGATCACACAATCAGAATCACACAATCACGATCACACTATCACGATCACACAATCACGATCACACAATCACCATCACACAATCACAATCACACAATCAAGGTCACACAATGACGATCACACAATCACCATCACACAATCACGATCACACAATCACGATCACAGAATCACAAACACACAGTCGCGATCACACGATCACGATCACACGATCACGATCACACGATCGCGATCACACGATCACGATCACACGATCACGATCACACAATCACAATCACACAATCAGGGTCACACAATGACGATCACACCATCACCATCACACAATCACGATCACACAAACACGATCGCACAATCACCATCACACAATCACGATCACACAATCACGTTCACACAATCACAAACACACAGTCGCGATCACACGATCACGATCACACAATCACTATCACACAGTCACGATCACACAATCACAATCACACAATCACGATCACACAATCACCATCACACAATCACGATCACACAATCACGATCACACAATCACAGTCACACAATCACAATCACACAATCACAACCACAATCACGATCACACAGTCACGATCACACCATCACGATCACACGATCACGATCACACAATCACAATCACACAATCGTTATCACACAATCACGATCACACAATCACCATCCCACAATCACCATCTCACAATCACCATCACACAATCACAATCACACAATCAAGGTCACACAATGACGATCACACAATCACCAGCATACAATCACGACCAGACAATCACGATCACACTATCACGTTCACACAATCACAAACACACAGTCGCGATCACACAATCACAATCCCACAATCACGATCACACAATCACGATCACACAATCACCATCACACAATCGCCATCACACAATCACAATCACACAATCAAGGTCACACAATGACGGTCACACAATCACCATCACACAACCACGACCACACAATCACGATCACACAATCACGCTCACGCAATCACGATCACACAATCACGACCACACAATCACGATCACACAATCACGATCACACAATCACTATCACACAATCACAAACACACAGTCGCGATCACACGATCACGATCACACGATCACGATCACACAATCACAATCACACAATCAAGGTCACACAATGACGATCACACCATCACCATCACACAATCACGACCACACAATCACGATCACACAATCACGATCACACAATCACGTTCACACAATCACAAACACACAGTCGCGATCACTCGATCACGATCACACGATCACGATCACACAATCAAGGCCACACAATGACGATCACACAATCACCATCACACAATCTCGACCACACAATCACGATCACACAATCACGATCACACAATCACGTTCACACAATCACAAACACACAGTCGCGATCACTCGATCACGATCACACAATCACGATCACACACTCACGATCACACAATCACAATCGCACAATCACGATCACACAATCACGATCACACAATCACGATCACACACTCACGATCACACAATCACCATCACACAATCACGATCACACAGTCACGATCACACAATCACGATCACACAATCACCACCACACAATCACAATCACACAAACCAGATCACACAATGACGATCACACAATCACCATCACACAACCACGACCACACAATCGCGATCACACAATCACCCTCACGCAATCACGATCACACAATCACGACCACACAATCACGATCACACAATCACGTTCACACAATTACAAACACACAGTCGCGATCACACTATCACGATCACACAATCACAGTCACACAATCACAATCACACAATCACAATCACAATCACGATCACACAGTCACGAACACACAATCACGATCACACAATCACCATCACACAATCACAATCACACAATCAAGGTCACACAATGACGATCACACAATCACCATCACACAACCACGACCACACAATCACGATCACACAATCACAATCACACAATCAAGGTCACACAATGACGATCAACAATCACAATCACAATCACGATCACACAGTCATGATCATACCATCACGATCACACGATCACGATCACACAATCACAATCACACAATCGTTATCACACAATCACCATCACACAATCACCATCCCACAATCACCATCACATAATCACCATCACACAATCACGATCACACAATCACGATCACACAATCACGATCACACAATCACAATCACGCAATCACAATCGCACAATCGCAATCGCACAATCACAATCATACAATCACAATCACACAATCACAATCTCACAATCACAATCACACAATCACAATCACACAATCACAATCACACAATCACACTGTCACAATCCCACAATCACGATCACATAATCACGATCACACAGTCACGATCACACGATCACGATCACACAATAACAATCACACAATCACAATCACACAATCACGAGCACACAATCACGATCACACAATCACCATCACACAATCACGATCACACAATCACGATCACACAATCACAATCACACAATCACGATCACACAATCACGATCACACAATCACGATCACACAATCACAATCACACAATCACGATCACACAATCACGATCACACAATCACGATCACACAATCACGATCACACAATCACCATCACACAATCACCATCACACAATCACCATCACACAATCACCATCACACAATCACGATCACACAATCACAATCACACAATCACAATATCACAATCGCAATCACACAATCACAATCACACAATCACACAATCACACAATCACGATCACACTATCACGATCACACAATCACGATCACACAATCACGATCACACAATCACGATCACACAATCACGATCACACAATCACGATCACACAATCACGATCACACAATCACGATCACACAATCACGATCACACAATCACCATCAAACAATCACCATCACACAATCACCATCACACAATCACCATCACACAATCACAATCACACAATCAAGGTCACACAATGACGATCACACAATCACCATCACACAATCACGACCACTCAATCACGATCACACAATCACGATCACACAATCACGATCACACAATCACGTTCACACAATCACAAACACAGAGTCGCGATCACACGATCACGATCACACAACCACGATCACACAGTCACGATCACACAATCAGAGTCACACAATCACAATCACACAACCACAATCACACAATCACACAGTCACAATCCCACTATCACGACCACACAGTCACGATCACACAATCACAATCATACAATCACAATCACACAATCACATTAACACAATCAGACAATCACACAGTCACACAATCACGATCACACAATCACGATCACACAATCACGATCACACAATCACGATCACACAATCACGATCACACAATCACAATCACACAATCACAATCACACAATCAAAATCACACAATCACAATCACACAATCAAGGTCACACAATGACGATCACACAATCACCATCACACAATCTCGACCACACAATCACGATCACACAATCACGATCACACAATCACGTTCACACAATCACAAACACACAGTCGCGATCACTCGATCACGATCACACAATCACGATCACACAATCACGATCACTCAATCACAATCACACAATCACAAACACACAGTCGCGATCACACGATCACGATCAGACGATCACGATCACACGATCACGATCACACAATCACAATCACACAATCAAGGTCACACAATGACGATCACACCATCACCATCACACAATCACGACCACACAATCACGATCACACAATCACGATCACACAATCACGTTCACACAATCACAAACACACAGTCGCGATCACTCGATCACGATCACACAATCACGATCACACAGTCACTATCACACAATCACAATCACACAATCACAATATCACAATCGCAATCACACAATCACAATAACACAATCAGACAATCACACAATCACACAATCACGATCACACAATCATGATCACACAATCACGATCACACAATCACGATCACACAATCACCATCACACAATCACAATCACACAATCAAGGTCACACAATGACGATCACACAATCACCATCACACAATCACGATCACACAATCACGATCACACAATCACGATCACACAATCACGATCACACAATCACAAACACACAGTCGCGATCACACGATCACGATCACACAATCACGATCACACAGTCACGATCACACAATCACAACCACACCATCACGATCACACAATCACCATCACACAATCACGATCACACAATCACGATCACACAATCACGATCACACAATCACGATCACACAATCACGATCACACAATCACGTTCACACAATCACAAACACACAGTCGCGATCACTCGATCACGATCACACAATCACGATCACACAGTCACTATCACACAATCACAATCACACAATCACAATATCACAATCGCAATCACACAATCACAATAACACAATCAGACAATCACACAATCACACAATCACGATCACACAATCATGATCACACAATCACGATCACACAATCACAATCACACAATCACGATCACACAATCACGATCACACAATCACGATCACACAATCACAATCACACAATCACGATCACACAATCACGATCACACAATCACGATCACACAATCACCATCACACAATCACCATCACACAATCACCATCACACAATCACCATCACACAATCACGATCACACAATCACAATCACACAATCACAATATCACAATCGCAATCACACAATCACAATCACACAATCACACAATCACACAATCACGATCACACTATCACGATCACACAATCACGATCACACAATCACGATCACACAATCACGATCACACAATCACGATCACACAATCACGATCACACAATCACGATCACACAATCACGATCACACAATCACGATCACACAATCACCATCAAACAATCACCATCACACAATCACCATCACACAATCACCATCACACAATCACAATCACACAATCAAGGTCACACAATGACGATCACACAATCACCATCACACAATCACGACCACTCAATCACGATCACACAATCACGATCACACAATCACGATCACACAATCACGTTCACACAATCACAAACACAGAGTCGCGATCACACGATCACGATCACACAACCACGATCACACAGTCACGATCACACAATCAGAGTCACACAATCACAATCACACAACCACAATCACACAATCACACAGTCACAATCCCACTATCACGACCACACAGTCACGATCACACAATCACAATCATACAATCACAATCACACAATCACATTAACACAATCAGACAATCACACAGTCACACAATCACGATCACACAATCACGATCACACAATCACGATCACACAATCACGATCACACAATCACGATCACACAATCACAATCACACAATCACAATCACACAATCAAAATCACACAATCACAATCACACAATCAAGGTCACACAATGACGATCACACAATCACCATCACACAATCTCGACCACACAATCACGATCACACAATCACGATCACACAATCACGTTCACACAATCACAAACACACAGTCGCGATCACTCGATCACGATCACACAATCACGATCACACAATCACGATCACTCAATCACAATCACACAATCACAAACACACAGTCGCGATCACACGATCACGATCAGACGATCACGATCACACGATCACGATCACACAATCACAATCACACAATCAAGGTCACACAATGACGATCACACCATCACCATCACACAATCACGACCACACAATCACGATCACACAATCACGATCACACAATCACGTTCACACAATCACAAACACACAGTCGCGATCACTCGATCACGATCACACAATCACGATCACACAGTCACTATCACACAATCACAATCACACAATCACAATATCACAATCGCAATCACACAATCACAATAACACAATCAGACAATCACACAATCACACAATCACGATCACACAATCATGATCACACAATCACAACCACACCATCACGATCACACAATCACGATCACACAATCACGTTCACACAATCACAAACACACAGTCGCGATCACTCGACCACGATCACACAACCACGATCACACAGTCACGATCACACAATCACCATCACACAATCACCATCACACAATCACAATCACACAATTAAGGTCACACAATGACGATCACACAATCACCATCACACAATCACGACCACTCAATCACGATCACACAATCACGATCACACAATCACGATCACACAATCACGTTCACACAATCACAAACACAGAGTCGCGATCACACGATCACGATCACACAACCACGATCACACAGTCACGATCACACAATCAGAGTCACACAATCACAATCACACAACCACAATCACACAATCACACAGTCACAATCCCACTATCACGACCACACAGTCACGATCACACAATCACAATCATACAATCACAATCACACAATCACATTAACACAATCAGACAATCACACAGTCACACAATCACGATCACACAATCACGATCACACAATCACGATCACACAATCACGATCACACAATCACAATCACACAATCACAATCACACAATCAAAATCACACAATCACAATCACACAATCAAGGTCACACAATGACGATCACACAATCACCATCACACAATCTCGACCACACAATCACGATCACACAATCACGATCACACAATCACGTTCACACAATCACAAACACACAGTCGCGATCACTCGATCACGATCACACAATCACGATCACGCAATCACGATCACTCAATCACAATCACACAATCACAAACACACAGACGCGATCACACGATCACGATCACACGATCACGATCTCACAATCACAATCACACAATCGTTATCACACAATCACGATCACACAATCACGATCACACAATCACAATCACACAATCACAATCACACAATCAAGGTCACACAATGACGATCACACAATCACCATTACGCAATCACGATCACACAATCACAATCACACAATCACGATCACACAATCACGATCACACAATCACGATCACACAAACACGATCACACGATCACAATCACACAATCACAAACACACAGTCGCGATCACACGATCACGATCACACGATCACGATCACACGATCGCGATCAGACGATCACGATCACACGATCACGATCACACAATCACAATCACACAATCAAGGTCACACAATGACGATCACACCATCACCATCACACAATCACGACCACACAATCACGATCACACAATCCCGATCACACAATCACGTTCACACAATCACAAACACACAGTCGCGATCACTCGATCACGATCACACAATCACGATCACACAGTCACTATCACACAATCACAATCACACAATCACAATATCACAATCGCAATCACACAATCACAATAACACAATCAGACAATCACACAATCACACAATCACGATCACACAATCATGATCACACAATCACGATCACACAATCACGATCACACAATCACGATCACACAATCACGATCACACAATCACCATCACACAATCACAATCACACAATCAAGGTCACACAATGACGATCACACAATCACCATCACACAATCACGATCACACAATCACGATCACACAATCACGATCACACAATCACAAACACACAGTCGCGATCACACGATCACGATCACACAATCACGATCACACAGTCACGATCACACAATCACAACCACACCATCACGATCACACAATCACCATCACACAATCACGATCACACAATCACGATCACACAATCACAGTCACACAATCACAATCACACAATCACAATCACAATCACGATCACACAGTCACGAACACACAATCACGATCACACAATCACCATCACACAATCACAATCACACAATCAAGGTCACACAATGACGATCACACCATCACCATCACACAATCACGACCACACAATCACGATCACACAATCACGATCACACAATCACGTTCACACAATCACAAACACACAGTCGCGATCACTCGATCACGATCACACGATCACGATCACACAATCACAATCACACAATCAAGGTCACACAATGACGATCAACAATCACAATCACAATCACGATCACACAGTCATGATCACACCATCACGATCACACGATCACGATCACACAATCACAATCACACAATCGTTATCACACAATCACCATCACACAATCACCATCCCACAATCACCATCACATAATCACCATCACACAATCACGATCACACAATCACGATCACACAATCACGATCACACAATCACAATCACGCAATCACAATCGCACAATCGCAATCGCACAATCACAATCATACAATCACAATCACACAATCACAATCTCACAATCACAATCACACAATCACAATCACACAATCACAATCACACAATCACACTGTCACAATCCCACAATCACGATCACATAATCACGATCACACAGTCACGATCACACGATCACGATCACACAATAACAATCACACAATCACAATCACACAATCACGAGCACACAATCACGATCACACAATCACCATCACACAATCACGATCACACAATCACGATCACACAATCACAATCACACAATCACGATCACACAATCACGATCACACAATCACGATCACACAATCACAATCACACAATCACGATCACACAATCACGATCACACAATCACGATCACACAATCACCATCACACAATCACCATCACACAATCACCATCACACAATCACCATCACACAATCACGATCACACAATCACAATCACACAATCACAATATCACAATCGCAATCACACAATCACAATCACACAATCACACAATCACACAATCACGATCACACTATCACGATCACACAATCACGATCACACAATCACGATCACAAAATCACGATCACACAATCGCGATCACACAATCACGATCACACAATCACGATCACACAATCACGATCACACAATCACGATCACACAATCACGATCACACAATCACGTTCACACAATCACAAACACAGAGTCGCGATCACACGATCACGATCACACAACCACGATCACACAGTCACGATCACACAATCAGAGTCACACAATCACAATCACACAACCACAATCACACAATCACACAGTCACAATCCCACTATCACGACCACACAGTCACGATCACACAATCACAATCATACAATCACAATCACACAATCACATTAACACAATCAGACAATCACACAGTCACACAATCACGATCACACAATCACGATCACACAATCACGATCACACAATCACGATCACACAATCACGATCACACAATCACAATCACACAATCACAATCACACAATCAAAATCACACAATCACTATCACACAATCAAGGTCACACAATGACGATCACACCATCACCATCACACAATCACGACCACACAATCACGATCACACAATCACGATCACACAATCACGTTCACACAATTACAAACACACAGTCGCGATCACTCGATCACGATCACACAATCACGATCACACAGTCACTATCACAGAATCACAATCACACAATCACAATATCACAATCGCAATCACACAATCACAATAACACAATCAGACAATCACACAATCACACAATCACGATCACACAATCATGATCACACAATCACGATCACACAATCACGATCACACAATCACCATCACACAATCACAATCACACAATCAAGGTCACACAATGACGATCACACAATCACCATCACACAATCACGATCACACAATCACGATCACACAATCACGATCACACAATCAAAAAAACACAGAGTCGCGATCACACGATCACGATCACACAATCACGATCACACAGTCACGATCACACAATCACAACCACACCATCACGATCACACAATCACCATCACACAATCACGATCACACAATCACGATCACACAATCACGATCACACAATCACAAACACACAGTCGCGATCACACGATCACGATCACACGATCCCGATCACACGATCGCGATCACACGATCACGATCACACGATCACGATCACACAATCACAATCACACAATCAAGGTCACACAATGACGATCACACCATCACCATCACACAATCACGACCACACAATCACGATCACACAATCACGATCACACAATCACGTTCACACAATCACAAACACACAGTCGCGATCACTCGACCACGATCACACAATCACGATCACACAGTCACGATCACACAATCACCATCACACAATCACCATCACACAATCACAATCACACAATCAAGGTCACACAATGACGATCACACAATCACCATCACACAATCACGACCACTCAATCACGATCACACAATCACGATCACACAATCACGATCACACAATCACGTTCACACAATCACAAACACAGAGTCGCGATCACACGATCACGATCACACAACCACGATCACACAGTCACGATCACACAATCAGAGTCACACAATCACAATCACACAACCACAATCACACAATCACACAGTCACAATCCCACTATCACGACCACACAGTCACGATCACACAATCACAATCATACAATCACAATCACACAATCACATTAACACAATCAGACAATCACACAGTCACACAATCACGATCACACAATCACGATCACACAATCACGATCACACAATCACACTGTCACAATCCCACAATCACGATCACATAATCACGATCACACAGTCACGATCACACGATCACGATCACACAATAACAATCACACAATCACAATCACACAATCACGAGCACACAATCACGATCACACAATCACCATCACACAATCACGATCACACAATCACGATCACACAATCACAATCACACAATCACGATCACACAATCACGATCACACAATCACGATCACACAATCACAATCACACAATCACGATCACACAATCACGATCACACAATCACGATCACACAATCACCATCACACAATCACCATCACACAATCACCATCACACAATCACCATCACACAATCACGATCACACAATCACAATCACACAATCACAATATCACAATCGCAATCACACAATCACAATCACACAATCACACAATCACACAATCACGATCACACTATCACGATCACACAATCACGATCACACAATCACGATCACAAAATCACGATCACACAATCGCGATCACACAATCACGATCACACAATCACGATCACACAATCACGATCACACAATCACGATCACACAATCACGATCACACAATCACGTTCACACAATCACAAACACAGAGTCGCGATCACACGATCACGATCACACAACCACGATCACACAGTCACGATCACACAATCAGAGTCACACAATCACAATCACACAACCACAATCACACAATCACACAGTCACAATCCCACTATCACGACCACACAGTCACGATCACACAATCACAATCATACAATCACAATCACACAATCACATTAACACAATCAGACAATCACACAGTCACACAATCACGATCACACAATCACGATCACACAATCACGATCACACAATCACGATCACACAATCACGATCACACAATCACAATCACACAATCACAATCACACAATCAAAATCACACAATCACTATCACACAATCAAGGTCACACAATGACGATCACACAATCACCATCACACAATCTCGACCACACAATCACGATCACACAATCACGATCACACAATCACGTTCACACAATCACAAACACACAGTCGCGATCACTCGATCACGATCACACAATCACGATCACACAATCACGATCACTCAATCACAATCACACAATCACAAACACACAGTCGCGATCACACGATCACGATCAGACGATCACGATCACACGATCACGATCACACAATCACAATCACACAATCAAGGTCACACAATGACGATCACACCATCACCATCACACAATCACGACCACACAATCACGATCACACAATCACGATCACACAATCACGTTCACACAATTACAAACACACAGTCGCGATCACTCGATCACGATCACACAATCACGATCACACAGTCACTATCACACAATCACAATCACACAATCACAATATCACAATCGCAATCACACAATCACAATAACACAATCAGACAATCACACAATCACACAATCACGATCACACAATCACGATCACACAATCACGATCACACAATCACGTTCACACAATCACAAACACAGAGTCGCGATCACACGATCACGATCACACAACCACGATCACACAGTCACGATCACACAATCAGAGTCACACAATCACAATCACACAACCACAATCACACAATCACACAGTCACAATCCCAGTATCACGACCACACAGTCACGATCACACAATCACAATCATACAATCACAATCACACAATCACATTAACACAATCAGACAATCACACAGTCACACAATCACGATCACACAATCACGATCACACAATCACGATCACACAATCACGATCACACAATCACGATCACACAATCACAATCACACAATCACAATCACACAATCAAAATCACACAATTACTATCACACAATCAAGGTCACACAATGACGATCACACCATCACCATCACACAATCACGACCACACAATCACGATCACACAATCACGATCACACAATCACGTTCACACAATTACAAACACACAGTCGCGATCACTCGATCACGATCACACAATCACGATCACACAGTCACTATCACAGAATCACAATCACACAATCACAATATCACAATCGCAATCACACAATCACAATAACACAATCAGACAATCACACAATCACACAATCACGATCACACAATCATGATCACACAATCACGATCACACAATCACGATCACACAATCACCATCACACAATCACAATCACATAATCAAGGTCACACAATGACGATCACACAATCACCATCACACAATCACGATCACACAATCACGATCACACAATCACGATCACACAATCACAAACACACAGTCGCGATCACACGATCACGATCACACAATCACGATCACACAGTCACGATCACACAATCACAACCACACCATCACGATCACACAATCACCATCACACAATCACGATCACACAATCACGATCACACAATCACGATCACACAATCACAAACACACAGTCGCGATCACACGATCACGATCACACGATCCCGATCACACGATCGCGATCACACGATCACGATCACACGATCACGATCACACAATCACAATCACACAATCAAGGTCACACAATGACGATCACACCATCACCATCACACAATCACGACCACACAATCACGATCACACAATCACGATCACACAATCACGTTCACACAATCACAAACACACAGTCGCGATCACTCGACCACGATCACACAATCACGATCACACAGTCACGATCACACAATCACCATCACACAATCACCATCACACAATCACAATCACACAATCAAGGTCACACAATGACGATCACACAATCACCATCACACAATCACGACCACTCAATCACGATCACACAATCACGATCACACAATCACGATCACACAATCACGTTCACACAATCACAAACACAGAGTCGCGATCACACGATCACGATCACACAACCACGATCACACAGTCACGATCACACAATCAGAGTCACACAATCACAATCACACAACCACAATCACACAATCACACAGTCACAATCCCACTATCACGACCACACAGTCACGATCACACAATCACAATCATACAATCACAATCACACAATCACATTAACACAATCAGACAATCACACAGTCACACAATCACGATCACACAATCACGATCACACAATCACGATCACACAATCACACTGTCACAATCCCACAATCACGATCACATAATCACGATCACACAGTCACGATCACACGATCACGATCACACAATAACAATCACACAATCACAATCACACAATCACGAGCACACAATCACGATCACACAATCACCATCACACAATCACGATCACACAATCACGATCACACAATCACAATCACACAATCACGATCACACAATCACGATCACACAATCACGATCACACAATCACAATCACACAATCACGATCACACAATCACGATCACACAATCACGATCACACAATCACCATCACACAATCACCATCACACAATCACCATCACACAATCACCATCACACAATCACGATCACACAATCACAATCACACAATCACAATATCACAATCGCAATCACACAATCACAATCACACAATCACACAATCACACAATCACGATCACACTATCACGATCACACAATCACGATCACACAATCACGATCACAAAATCACGATCACACAATCGCGATCACACAATCACGATCACACAATCACGATCACACAATCACGATCACACAATCACGATCACACAATCACGATCACACAATCACGTTCACACAATCACAAACACAGAGTCGCGATCACACGATCACGATCACACAACCACGATCACACAATCAGAGTCACACAATCACAATCACACAACCACAATCACACAATCACACAGTCACAATCCCACTATCACGACCACACAGTCACGATCACACAATCACAATCATACAATCACAATCACACAATCACATTAACACAATCAGACAATCACACAGTCACACAATCACGATCACACAATCACGATCACACAATCACGATCACACAATCACGATCACACAATCACGATCACACAATCACAATCACACAATCACAATCACACAATCAAAATCACACAATCACTATCACACAATCAAGGTCACACAATGACGATCACACAATCACCATCACACAATCTCGACCACACAATCACGATCACACAATCACGATCACACAATCACGTTCACACAATCACAAACACACAGTCGCGATCACTCGATCACGATCACACAATCACGATCACACAATCACGATCACTCAATCACAATCACACAATCACAAACACACAGTCGCGATCACACGATCACGATCAGACGATCACGATCACACGATCACGATCACACAATCACAATCACACAATCAAGGTCACACAATGACGATCACACCATCACCATCACACAATCACGACCACACAATCACGATCACACAATCACGATCACACAATCACGTTCACACAATTACAAACACACAGTCGCGATCACTCGATCACGATCACACAATCACGATCACACAGTCACTATCACACAATCACAATCACACAATCACAATATCACAATCGCAATCACACAATCACAATAACACAATCAGACAATCACACAATCACACAATCACGATCACACAATCATGATCACACAATCACGATCACACAATCACGATCACACAATCACCATCACACAATCACAATCACACAATCAAGGTCACACAATGACGATCACACAATCACCATCACACAATCACGATCACACAATCACGATCACACAATCACGATCACACAATCACGATCACACAATCACAAACACACAGTCGCGATCACACGATCACGATCACACAATCACGATCACACAGTCACGATCACACAATCACAACCACACCATCACGATCACACAATCACCATCACACAATCACGATCACACAATCACGATCACACAATCACGATCACACAATCACAAACACACAGTCGCGTTCACACGATCACGATCACACGATCCCGATCACACGATCGCGATCACACGATCACGATCACACGATCACGATCACACAATCACAATCACACAATCAAGGTCACACAATGACGATCACACCATCACCATCACACAATCACGACCACACAATCACGATCACACAATCACGATCACACAATCACGTTCACACAATCACAAACACACAGTCGCGATCACTCGACCACGATCACACAATCACGATCACACAGTCACGATCACACAATCACCATCACACAATCACCATCACACAATCACAATCACACAATCAAGGTCACACAATGACGATCACACAATCACCATCACACAATCACGACCACTCAATCACGATCACACAATCACGATCACACAATCACGATCACACAATCACGTTCACACAATCACAAACACAGAGTCGCGATCACACGATCACGATCACACAACCACCATCACACAGTCACGATCACACAATCAGAGTCACACAATCACAATCACACAACCACAATCACACAATCACACAGTCACAATCCCACTATCACGACCACACAGTCACGATCACACAATCACAATCATACAATCACAATCACACAATCACATTAACACAATCAGACAATCACACAGTCACACAATCACGATCACACAATCACGATCACACAATCACGATCACACAATCACGATCACACAATCACGATCACACAATCACAATCACACAATCACAATCACACAATCAAAATCACACAATCACAATCACACAATCAAGGTCACACAATGACGATCACACAATCACCATCACACAATCTCGACCACACAATCACGATCACACAATCACGATCACACAATCACGTTCACACAATCACAAACACACAGTCGCGATCACTCGATCACGATCACACGATCACGATCACACAATCACGATCACTCAATCACAATCACACAATCACAAACACACAGCCGCGATCACACGATCACGATCACACGATCACGATCTCACAATCACAATCACACAATCGTTATCACACAATCACGATCACACAATCACGATCACACAATCACAATCACACAATCACAATCACACAATCAAGGTCACACAATGACGATCACACCATCACCATCACACAATCACGACCACACAATCACGATCACACAATCACGATCACACAATCACGTTCACACAATCACAAACACACAGTCGCGATCACTCGATCACGATCACACAATCACGATCACACAGTCACTATCACACAATCACAATCACACAATCACAATATCACAATCGCAATCACACGATCACAATAACACAATCAGACAATCACACAATCACACAATCACGATCACACAATCATGATCACACAATCACGATCACACAATCGCGATCACACAATCACGATCACACAATCACGATCACACAATCACCATCACACAATCACAATCACACAATCAAGGTCACACAATGACGATCACACAATCACCATCACACAATCACGATCACACAATCACGATCACACAATCACGATCACACAATCACAAACACACAGTCGCGATCACACGATCACGATCACACAATCACGATCACACAGTCACGATCACACAATCACAACCACACCATCACGATCACACAATCACCATCACACAATCACGATCACACAATCACGATCACACAATCACGATCACACAATCACGATCACACAATCACCGTCACACAATCACAATCACACAATCACAATCACAATCACGATCACACAGTCACGATCACACCATCACGATCACACGATCACCATCACACAATCACGATCACACAATCACAATCACACGATCACGATCACACAATCACAATCACACAATCAAGGTCACACAATGGCGATCACACCATCACCATCACACAATCACGACCACACAATCACGATCACACAATCACGATCACACAATCACGTTCACACAATCACAAACACACAGTCGCGATCACTCGACCACGATCACACAATCACGATCACACAATCACAATCACAATCACGATCACACAGTCATGATCACACCATCACGATCACACGATCACGATCACACAATCACAATCACACAATCGTTATCACACAATCACGATCACACAATCACCATCCCACAATCACCATCACAAAATCACGATCACACAATCACGATCACACAATCACGATCACACAATCACAATCACGCAATCACAATCGCACAATCGCAATCACACAATCACAATCATACAATCACAATCACACAATCACAATCTCACAATAACAATCACACAATCACAATCACACAATCACAATCACACAATCACAATCACACAATCACAATTACACAATCACAATCACACAATCACAATCCCACAATCGCAATCCCACAATCACAATCCCACAATCACAATCCCACAATCACAATCCCACAATCACAATCCCACAATCACAATCCCACAATCACAATCCCACAATCACACAATCACACAGTCACAATCCCACAATCACGATCACACAATCACGATCACACAATCACGATCACACAATCACAAACACACAGTCGCGATCACACGATCACGATCACACAATCACGATCACACAGTCACGATCACACAATCACAATCACACAATCACGATCACACAATCACCATCACACAATCACGATCACACAATCACGATCACACAATCACGATCACACAATCACGATCACACAATCACGATCACACAATCACAGTCACACAATCACAATCACTCAATCACAATCACAATCACGATCACACAGTCACGATCACACCATCACGATCACACGATCACCATCACACAATCACGATCACACAATCACAATCACACAATCGTTATCACACAATCACGATCACACAATCACGATCACACAATCACAATCACACAATCACAATCACACAATCAAGGTCACACAATGACGATCACACCATCACCATCACACAATCACGACCACACAATCACGATCACACAATCACGATCACACAATCACGTTCACACAATCACAAACACACAGTCGCGATCACTCGATCACGATCACACAATCACGATCACACAGTCACTATCACACAATCGCAATCACACAGTCACAATATCACAATCGCAATCACACAATCACAATAACACAATCAGACAATCACACAATCACACAATCACGATCACACAATCATGATCACACAATCACGATCACACAATCACGATCACACAATCACGATCACACAATCACCATCACACAATCACAATCACACAATCAAGGTCACACAATGACGATCACACAATCACCATCACACAATCACGATCACACAATCACGATCACACAATCACGATCACACAATCACAAACACACAGTCGCGATCACACGATCACGATCACACAATCACGATCACACAGTCACGATCACACAATCACAACCACACCATCACGATCACACAATCACCATCACACAATCACGATCACACAATCACGATCACACAATCACGATCACACAATCACGATCACACAATCACCGTCACACAATCACAATCACACAATCACAATCACAATCACGATCACACAGTCACGATCACACCATCACGATCACACGATCACCATCACACAATCACGATCACACAATCACAATCACACAATCACGATCACACAATCACGATCACACAATCACGATCACACAAACACGATCACACGATCACAATCACACAATCACAAACACACAGTCGCGATCACACGATCACGATCACACGATCCCGATCACACGATCGCGATCACACGATCACGATCACACGATCACGATCACACAATCACAATCACACAATCAAGGTCACACAATGGCGATCACACCATCACCATCACACAATCACGACCACACAATCACGATCACACAATCACGATCACACAATCACGTTCACACAATCACAAACACACAGTCGCGATCACTCGACCACGATCACACAATCACGATCACACAATCACAATCACAATCACGATCACACAGTCATGATCACACCATCACGATCACACGATCACGATCACACAATCACAATCACACAATCGTTATCACACAATCACGATCACACAATCACCATCCCACAATCACCATCACAAAATCACGATCACACAATCACGATCACACAATCACGATCACACAATCACAATCACGCAATCACAATCGCACAATCGCAATCACACAATCACAATCATACAATCACAATCACACAATCACAATCTCACAATCACAATCACACAATCACAATCACACAATCACAATCACACAATCACAATCACACAATCACAATTACACAATCACAATCACACAATCACAATCCCACAATCACAATCCCACAATCACAATCCCACAATCACAATCCCACAATCACAATCCCACAATCACAATCCCACAATCACAATCCCACAATCACACAATCACACAGTCACAATCCCACAATCACGATCACACAATCACGATCACACAATCACAATCACACAATCACGATCACACAATCACGTTCACACAATTACAAACACACAGTCGCGATCACACTATCACGATCACACAATCACAGTCACACAATCACAATCACACAATCACAATCACAATCACGATCACACAGTCACGAACACACAATCACGATCACATCAATCACCATCACACAATCACAATCACACAATCAAGGTCACACAATGACGATCACACAATCACCATCACACAACCACGACCACACAATCACGATCACACAATCACGCTCACGCAACCACGATCACACAATTACGACCACACAATCACGATCACACAATCACGATCACACAATCACAACCACACAATCACAAACACACAGTCGCGATCACACGATCACGATCACACGATCACGATCACACAATCACAATCACACAATCAAGGTCACACAATGACGATCACACCATCACCATCACACAATCACGACCACACAATCACGATCACACAATCACGATCACACAATCACGTTCACACAATCACAAACACACAGTCGCGATCACTCGATCACGATCACACGATCACGATCACACAATCACGATCACACAATCACGATCACACAATCACAATCACACAATCACAAACACACAGTCGCGATCACACGATCACGATCACACGATCACGATCACACAATCACAATCACACAATCAAGGTCACACAATGACGATCACACAATCACGATCACACAATCACAAACACACAGTCGCGATCACACGATCACGATCACACAATCACGATCACACAGTCACGATCACACAATCACAATCACACAATCACGATCACACAATCACCATCACACAATCACGATCACACAATCACGATCACACAATCACGATCACACAATCACGATCACACAATCACAGTCACACAATCACAATCACACAATCACAATCACAATCACGATCACACAGTCACGATCACACCATCACGATCACACGGTCACCATCACACAATCACGATCACACAATCACAATCACACAATCACGATCACACAATCACGATCACACAATCACGATCACACAAACACGATCACACGATCACAATCACACAATCACAAACACACAGTCGCGATCACACGATCACGATCACACGATCACGATCACACGATCGCGATCACACGATCACGATCACACGATCACCATCACACAATCACGATCACACGATCACCATCACACAATCACGATCACACAATCACAATCACACAATCACGATCACACAATCACGATCACACAATCACGATCACACAATCACGATCACACAATCACGATCACACAATCACCATCACACAATCACCATCACACAATCACAATCACACAATCAAGGTCACACAATGACGATCACACAATCACCATCACACAATCACGATCACACAATCACGATCACACAATCACGATCACACAACCACGATCACACAATCACAAACACACAGTCGCGATCACACGATCACGATCACACAATCACGATCACACAGTCACGAGCACACAATCACAATCACACAATCACGATCACACAATCACCATCACACAATCACGATCACACAATCACGATCACACAATCACGATCACACAATCACGATCACACAATCACGATCACACAATCACAGTCACACAATCACAATCACTCAATCACAATCACAATCACGATCACACAGTCACGATCACACCATCACGATCACACGATCACCATCACACAATCACGATCACACAATCAGGGTCACACAATGACGATCACACCATCACCATCACACAATCACGATCACACAATCACGATCACACAATCACCATCACACAATCACGATCACACAATCACGTTCACACTATCACAAACACACAGTCGCGATCACACGATCACGATCACACAATCACGATCACACAGTCACGATCACACAATCACAATCACACAATCACGATCACACAATCACCATCACACAATCACGATCACACAATCACGATCACACAATCACGATCACACAACCACGATCACACAATCACAAACACACAGTCGCGATCACACGATCACGATCACACAATCACGATCACACAGTCACGTTCACACAATCACAAACACACAGTCGCGATCACTCGACCACGATCACACAATCACGATCACACAATCACAATCACAATCACGATCACACAGTCATGATCACACCATTACGATCACACGATCACGATCACACAATCACAATCACACAATCGTTATCACACAATCACGATCACACAATCACCATCCCACAATCACCATCACAAAATCACGATCACACAATCACGATCACACAATCACGATCACACAATCACAATCACGCAATCACAATCGCACAATCGCAATCACACAATCACAATCATACAATCACAATCACACAATCACAATCTCACAATCACAATCACACAATCACAATCACGCAATCACAATCACACAATCACAATCACACAATCACAATTACACAATCACAATCACACAATCACAATCCCACAATCACAATCCCACAATCACAATCCCACAATCACAATCCCACAATCACAATCCCACAATCACAATCCCACAATCACAATCCCACAATCACAATCCCACAATCACACAATCACACAGTCACAATCCCACAATCACGATCACACAATCACGATCACACAATCACAATCACACAATCACGATCACACAATCACGTTCACACAATTACAAACACACAGTCGCGATCACACTATCACGATCACACAATCACAGTCACACAATCACAATCGCACAATCACAATCACAATCACGATCACACAGTCACGAACACACAATCACGATCACATCAATCACCATCACACAATCACAATCACACAATCAAGGTCACACAATGACGATCACACAATCACCATCACACAACCACGACCACACAATCACGATCACACAATCACGCTCACGCAATCACGATCACACAATTACGACCACACAATCACGATCACACAATCACGATCACACAATCACAACCACACAATCACAAACACACAGTCGCGATCACACGATCACGATCACACGATCACGATCACACAATCACAATCACACAATCAAGGTCACACAATGACGATCACACCATCACCATCACACAATCACGACCACACAATCACGATCACACAATCACGATCACACAATCACGTTCACACAATCACAAACACACAGTCGCGATCACTCGATCACGATCACACGATCACGATCACACAATCACGATCACACAATCACAATCACACAATCACAAACACACAGTCGCGATCACACGATCACGATCACACGATCACGATCACACAATCACAATCACACAATCAAGGTCACACAATGACGATCACACAATCACGATCACACAATCACAAACACACAGTCGCGATCACACGATCACGATCACACAATCACGATCACACAGTCACGATCACACAATCACAATCACACAATCACGATCACACAAATCCCCATCACACAATCACGATCACACAATCACGATCACACAATCACGATCACACAATCACGATCACACAAACACGATCACACGATCACAATCACACAATCACAAACACACAGTCGCGATCACACGATCACGATCACACGATCACGATCACACGATCGCGATCACACGATCACGATCACACGATCACCATCACACAATCACGATCACACGATCACCATCACACAATCACGATCACACAATCACAATCACACAATCACGATCACACAATCACGATCACACAATCACGATCACACAATCACGATCACACAATCACGATCACACAATCACCATCACACAATCACAATCACACAATCAAGGTCACACAATGACGATCACACAATCACCATCACACAATCACGATCACACAATCACGATCACACAATCACGATCACACAACCACGATCACACAATCACAAACACACAGTCGCGATCACACGATCACGATCACACAATCACGATCACACAGTCACGAGCACACAATCACAATCACACAATCACGATCACACAATCACCATCACACAATCACGATCACACAATCACGATCACACAATCACGATCACACAATCACGATCACACAATCACGATCACACAATCACAGTCACACAATCACAATCACTCAATCACAATCACAATCACGATCACACAGTCACGATCACACCATCACGATCACACGATCACCATCACACAATCACGATCACACAATCACAATCACACAATCACGATCACACAATCACGATCACACAATCACGATCACACAAACACGATCACACGATCACAATCACACAATCACAAACACACAGTCGCGATCACACGATCACGATCACACGATCACGATCACACGATCGCGATCACACGATCACGATCACACGATCACGATCACACAATCACAATCACACAATCAGGGTCACACAATGACGATCACACCATCACCATCACACAATCACGATCACACAATCACGATCACACAATCACCATCACACAATCACGATCACACAATCACGTTCACACTGTCACAAACACACAGTCGCGATCACACGATCACGATCACACAATCACGATCACACAGTCACGATCACACAATCACAATCACACAATCACGATCACACAATCACCATCACACAATCACGATCACACAATCACGATCACACAATCACGATCACACAATCACGATCACACAATCACAGTCACACAGTCACAATCACACAATCGCAAGCACAATCACGATCACACAGTCACGATCACACCATCACGATCACACGATCACGATCACACAATCACAATCACACAATCACAATCACACAATCACACTGTCACAATCCCACAATCACGATCACATAATCACGATCACACAGTCACGATCACACGATCACGATCACACAATAACAATCACACAATCACAATCACACAATCACGAGCACACAATCACGATCACACAATCACCATCACACAATCACGATCACACAATCACGATCACACAATCACAATCACACAATCACGATCACACAATCACGATCACACAATCACGATCACACAATCACAATCACACAATCACGATCACACAATCACGATCACACAATCACGATCACACAATCACCATCACACAATCACCATCACACAATCACCATCACACAATCACCATCACACAATCACGATCACACAATCACAATCACACAATCACAATATCACAATCGCAATCACACAATCACAATCACACAATCACACAATCACACAATCACGATCACACTATCACGATCACACAATCACGATCACACAATCACGATCACACAATCACGATCACACAATCACGATCACACAATCACGATCACACAATCACGATCACACAATCACCATCAAACAATCACCATCACACAATCACCATCACACAATCACCATCACACAATCACAATCACACAATCAAGGTCACACAATGACGATCACACAATCACCATCACACAATCACGACCACTCAATCACGATCACACAATCACGATCACACAATCACGATCACACAATCACGTTCACACAATCACAAACACAGAGTCGCGATCACACGATCACGATCACACAACCACGATCACACAGTCACGATCACACAATCAGAGTCACATAATCACAATCACACAACCACAATCACACAATCACACAGTCACAATCCCACTATCACGACCACACAGTCACGATCACACAATCACAATCATACAATCACAATCACACAATCACATTAACACAATCAGACAATCACACAGTCACACAATCACGATCACACAATCACGATCACACAATCACGATCACACAATCACGATCACACAATCACGATCACACAATCACGATCACACAATCACGATCACACAGTCACGATCACACAATCACAACCACACCATCACGATCACACAATCACGATCACACAATCACGATCACACAATCACGATCACACAATCACGATCACACAATCACGATCACACAATCACGTTCACACAATCACAAACACAGAGTCGCGATCACACGATCACGATCACACAACCACGATCACACAGTCACGATCACACAATCAGAGTCACACAATCACAATCACACAACCACAATCACACAATCACACAGTCACAATCCCACTATCACGACCACACAGTCACGATCACACAATCACAATCATACAATCACAATCACACAATCACATTAACACAATCAGACAATCACACAGTCACACAATCACGATCACACAATCACGATCACACAATCACGATCACACAATCACGATCACACAATCACGATCACACAATCACAATCACACAATCACAATCACACAATCAAAATCACACAATCACAATCACACAATCAAGGTCACACAATGACGATCACACAATCACCATCACACAATCTCGACCACACAATCACGATCACACAATCACGATCACACAATCACGTTCACACAATCACAAACACACAGTCGCGATCACTCGATCACGATCACACAATCACGATCACACAATCACGATCACTCAATCACAATCACACAATCACAAACACACAGTCGCGATCACACGATCACGATCAGACGATCACGATCACACGATCACGATCACACAATCACAGTCACACAATCAAGGTCACACAATGACGATCACACCATCACCATCACACAATCACGACCACACAATCACGATCACACAATCACGATCACACAATCACGTTCACACAATCACAAACACACAGTCGCGATCACTCGATCACGATCACACAATCACGATCACACAGTCACTATCACACAATCACAATCACACAATCACAATATCACAATCGCAATCACACAATCACAATAACACAATCAGACAATCACACAATCACACAATCACGATCACACAATCATGATCACACAATCACGATCACACAATCACGATCACACAATCACCATCACACAATCACAATCACACAATCAAGGTCACACAATGACGATCACACAATCACCATCACACAATCACGATCACACAATCACGATCACACAATCACGATCACACAATCACGATCACACAATCACAAACACACAGTCGCGATCACACGATCACGATCACACAATCACGATCACACAGTCACGATCACACAATCACAACCACACCATCACGATCACACAATCACCATCACACAATCACGATCACACAATCACGATCACACAATCACGATCACACAATCACGATCACACAATCACCGTCACACAATCACAATCACACAATCACAATCACAATCACGATCACACAGTCACGATCACACCATCACGATCACACGATCACCATCACACAATCACGATCACACAATCACAATCACACAATCACGATCACACAATCACGATCACACAATCACGATCACACAATCACAAACACACAGTCGCGATCACACGATCACGATCACACGATCCCGATCACACGATCGCGATCACACGATCACGATCACACGATCACGATCACACAATCACAATCACACAATCAAGGTCACACAATGACGATCACACCATCACCATCACACAATCACGACCACACAATCACGATCACACAATCACGATCACACAATCACAAACACACAGTCGCGATCACTCGACCACGATCACACAATCACGATCACACAGTCACGATCACACAATCACCATCACACAATCACCATCACACAATCACAATCACACAATCAAGGTCACACAATGACGATCACACAATCACCATCACACAATCACGACCACTCAATCACGATCACACAATCACGATCACACAATCACGATCACACAATCACGTTCACACAATCACAAACACAGAGTCGCGATCACACGATCACGATCACACAACCACGATCACACAGTCACGATCACACAATCAGAGTCACACAATCACAATCACACAACCACAATCACACAATCACACAGTCACAATCCCACTATCACGACCACACAGTCACGATCACACAATCACAATCATACAATCACAATCACACAATCACATTAACACAATCAGACAATCACACAGTCACACAATCACGATCACACAATCACGATCACACAATCACGATCACACAATCACGATCACACAATCACAATCACACAATCACAATCACACAATCAAAATCACACAATCACAATCACACAATCAAGGTCACACAATGACGATCACACAATCACCATCACACAATCTCGACCACACAATCACGATCACACAATCACGATCACACAATCACGTTCACACAATCACAAACACACAGTCGCGATCACTCGATCACGATCACACAATCACGATCACGCAATCACGATCACTCAATCACAATCACACAATCACAAACACACAGACGCGATCACACGATCACGATCACACGATCACGATCTCACAATCACAATCACACAATCGTTATCACACAATCACGATCACACAATCACGATCACACAATCACAATCACACAATCACAATCACACAATCAAGGTCACACAATGACGATCACACAATCACCATTACGCAATCACGATCACACAATCACAATCACACAATCACGATCACACAATCACGATCACACAATCACGATCACACAAACACGATCACACGATCACAATCACACAATCACAAACACACAGTCGCGATCACACGATCACGATCACACGATCACGATCACACGATCGCGATCAGACGATCACGATCACACGATCACGATCACACAATCACAATCACACAATCAAGGTCACACAATGACGATCACACCATCACCATCACACAATCACGACCACACAATCACGATCACACAATCACGATCACACAATCACGTTCACACAATCACAAACACACAGTCGCGATCACTCGATCACGATCACACAATCACGATCACACAGTCACTATCACACAATCACAATCACACAATCACAATATCACAATCGCAATCACACAATCACAATAACACAATCAGACAATCACACAATCACACAATCACGATCACACAATCATGATCACACAATCACGATCACACAATCACGATCACACAATCACGATCACACAATCACGATCACACAATCACCATCACACAATCACAATCACACAATCAAGGTCACACAATGACGATCACACAATCACCATCACACAATCACGATCACACAATCACGATCACACAATCACGATCACACAATCACAAACACACAGTCGCGATCACACGATCACGATCACACAATCACGATCACACAGTCACGATCACACAATCACAACCACACCATCACGATCACACAATCACCATCACACAATCACGATCACACAATCACGATCACACAATCACAGTCACACAATCACAATCACACAATCACAATCACAATCACGATCACACAGTCACGAACACACAATCACGATCACACAATCACCATCACACAATCACAATCACACAATCAAGGTCACACAATGACGATCACACCATCACCATCACACAATCACGACCACACAATCACGATCACACAATCACGATCACACAATCACGTTCACACAATCACAAACACACAGTCGCGATCACTCGATCACGATCACACGATCACGATCACACAATCACAATCACACAATCAAGGTCACACAATGACGATCAACAATCACAATCACAATCACGATCACACAGTCATGATCACACCATCACGATCACACGATCACGATCACACAATCACAATCACACAATCGTTATCACACAATCACCATCACACAATCACCATCCCACAATCACCATCACATAATCACCATCACACAATCACGATCACACAATCACGATCACACAATCACGATCACACAATCACAATCACGCAATCACAATCGCACAATCGCAATCGCACAATCACAATCATACAATCACAATCACACAATCACAATCTCACAATCACAATCACACAATCACAATCACACAATCACAATCACACAATCACACTGTCACAATCCCACAATCACGATCACATAATCACGATCACACAGTCACGATCACACGATCACGATCACACAATAACAATCACACAATCACAATCACACAATCACGAGCACACAATCACGATCACACAATCACCATCACACAATCACGATCACACAATCACGATCACACAATCACAATCACACAATCACGATCACACAATCACGATCACACAATCACGATCACACAATCACAATCACACAATCACGATCACACAATCACGATCACACAATCACGATCACACAATCACCATCACACAATCACCATCACACAATCACCATCACACAATCACCATCACACAATCACGATCACACAATCACAATCACACAATCACAATATCACAATCGCAATCACACAATCACAATCACACAATCACACAATCACACAATCACGATCACACTATCACGATCACACAATCACGATCACACAATCACGATCACAAAATCACGATCACACAATCGCGATCACACAATCACGATCACACAATCACGATCACACAATCACGATCACACAATCACGATCACACAATCACGATCACACAATCACGTTCACACAATCACAAACACAGAGTCGCGATCACACGATCACGATCACACAACCACGATCACACAGTCACGATCACACAATCAGAGTCACACAATCACAATCACACAACCACAATCACACAATCACACAGTCACAATCCCACTATCACGACCACACAGTCACGATCACACAATCACAATCATACAATCACAATCACACAATCACATTAACACAATCAGACAATCACACAGTCACACAATCACGATCACACAATCACGATCACACAATCACGATCACACAATCACGATCACACAATCACGATCACACAATCACAATCACACAATCACAATCACACAATCAAAATCACACAATCACTATCACACAATCAAGGTCACACAATGACGATCACACAATCACCATCACACAATCTCGACCACACAATCACGATCACACAATCACGATCACACAATCACGTTCACACAATCACAAACACACAGTCGCGATCACTCGATCACGATCACACAATCACGATCACACAATCACGATCACTCAATCACAATCACACAATCACAAACACACAGTCGCGATCACACGATCACGATCAGACGATCACGATCACACGATCACGATCACACAATCACAATCACACAATCAAGGTCACACAATGACGATCACACCATCACCATCACACAATCACGACCACACAATCACGATCACACAATCACGATCACACAATCACGTTCACACAATTACAAACACACAGTCGCGATCACTCGATCACGATCACACAATCACGATCACACAGTCACTATCACACAATCACAATCACACAATCACAATATCACAATCGCAATCACACAATCACAATAACACAATCAGACAATCACACAATCACACAATCACGATCACACAATCATGATCACACAATCACGATCACACAATCACGATCACACAATC
Organism: Megachile rotundata; assembly: GCF_050947335.1. Lineage (NCBI taxonomy): Eukaryota > Metazoa > Arthropoda > Insecta > Hymenoptera > Megachilidae > Megachile > Megachile rotundata. The sequence goes on from NC_134993.1 coordinate 4,942,367, forward strand.
ACCATCACACAATCACAATCACACAATCAAGGTCACACAATGACGATCACACAATCACCATCACACAATCACGATCACACAATCACGATCACACAATCACGATCACACAATCACAAACACACAGTCGCGATCACACGATCACGATCACACAATCACGATCACACAGTCACGATCACACAATCACAACCACACCATCACGATCACACAATCACCATCACACAATCACGATCACACAATCACGATCACACAATCACGATCACACAATCACAAACACACAGTCGCGATCACACGATCACGATCACACGATCCCGATCACACGATCGCGATCACACGATCACGATCACACGATCACGATCACACAATCACAATCACACAATCAAGGTCACACAATGACGATCAACAATCATAATCACAATCACGATCACACAGTCATGATCACACCATCACGATCACACGATCACGATCACACAATCACAATCACACAATCGTTATCACACAATCACCATCACACAATCACCATCCCACAATCACCATCACATAATCACCATCACACAATCACGATCACACAATCACGATCACACAATCACGATCACACAATCACAATCACGCAATCACAATCGCACAATCGCAATCGCACAATCACAATCATACAATCACAATCACACAATCACAATCTCACAATCACAATCACACAATCACAATCACACAATCACAATCACACAATCACACTGTCACAATCCCACAATCACGATCACATAATCACGATCACACAGTCACGATCACACGATCACGATCACACAATAACAATCACACAATCACAATCACACAATCACGAGCACACAATCACGATCACACAATCACCATCACACAATCACGATCACACAATCACGATCACACAATCACAATCACACAATCACGATCACACAATCACGATCACACAATCACGATCACACAATCACAATCACACAATCACGATCACACAATCACGATCACACAATCACGATCACACAATCACCATCACACAATCACCATCACACAATCACCATCACACAATCACCATCACACAATCACGATCACACAATCACAATCACACAATCACAATATCACAATCGCAATCACACAATCACAATCACACAATCACACAATCACACAATCACGATCACACTATCACGATCACACAATCACGATCACACAATCACGATCACAAAATCACGATCACACAATCGCGATCACACAATCACGATCACACAATCACGATCACACAATCACGATCACACAATCACGATCACACAATCACGATCACACAATCACGTTCACACAATCACAAACACAGAGTCGCGATCACACGATCACGATCACACAACCACGATCACACAGTCACGATCACACAATCAGAGTCACACAATCACAATCACACAACCACAATCACACAATCACACAGTCACAATCCCACTATCACGACCACACAGTCACGATCACACAATCACAATCATACAATCACAATCACACAATCACATTAACACAATCAGACAATCACACAGTCACACAATCACGATCACACAATCACGATCACACAATCACGATCACACAATCACGATCACACAATCACGATCACACAATCACAATCACACAATCACAATCACACAATCAAAATCACACAATCACTATCACACAATCAAGGTCACACAATGACGATCACACAATCACCATCACACAATCTCGACCACACAATCACGATCACACAATCACGATCACACAATCACGTTCACACAATCACAAACACACAGTCGCGATCACTCGATCACGATCACACAATCACGATCACACAATCACGATCACTCAATCACAATCACACAATCACAAACACACAGTCGCGATCACACGATCACGATCAGACGATCACGATCACACGATCACGATCACACAATCACAATCACACAATCAAGGTCACACAATGACGATCACACCATCACCATCACACAATCACGACCACACAATCACGATCACACAATCACGATCACACAATCACGTTCACACAATTACAAACACACAGTCGCGATCACTCGATCACGATCACACAATCACGATCACACAATCACGATCACACAATCACGATCACACAATCACGATCACACAATCACAATCACACAATCACAATCACACAATCAAAATCACACAATCACTATCACACAATCAAGGTCACACAATGACGATCACACAATCACGATCACACAATCACGTTCACACAATCACAAACACACAGTCGCGATCACTCGATCACGATCACACAATCACGATCACACAATCACGATCACTCAATCACAATCACACAATCACAAACACACAGTCGCGATCACACGATCACGATCAGACGATCACGATCACACGATCACGATCACACAATCACAATCACACAATCAAGGTCACACAATGACGATCACACCATCACCATCACACAATCACGACCACACAATCACGATCACACAATCACGATCACACAATCACGTTCACACAATTACAAACACACAGTCGCGATCACTCGATCACGATCACACAATCACGATCACACAGTCACTATCACACAATCACAATCACACAATCACAATATCACAATCGCAATCACACAATCACAATAACACATTCAGACAATCACACAATCACACAATCACGATCACACAATCATGATCACACAATCACGATCACACAATCACGATCACACAATCACCATCACACAATCACAATCACACAATCAAGGTCACACAATGACGATCACACAATCACCATCACACAATCACGATCACACAATCACGATCACACAATCACGATCACACAATCACGATCACACAATCACAAACACACAGTCGCGATCACACGATCACGATCACACAATCACGATCACACAGTCACGATCACACAATCACAACCACACCATCACGATCACACAATCACCATCACACAATCACGATCACACAATCACGATCACACAATCACGATCACACAATCACAAACACACAGTCGCGATCACACGATCACGATCACACGATCCCGATCACACGATCGCGATCACACGATCACGATCACACGATCACGATCACACAATCACAATCACACAATCAAGGTCACACAATGACGATCACACCATCACCATCACACAATCACGACCACACAATCACGATCACACAATCACGATCACACAATCACGTTCACACAATCACAAACACACAGTCGCGATCACTCGACCACGATCACACAATCACGATCACACAGTCACGATCACACAATCACCATCACACAATCACCATCACACAACCACAATCACACAATCAAGGTCACACAATGACGATCACACAATCACCATCACACAATCACGACCACTCAATCACGATCACATAATCACGATCACACAATCACGATCACACAATCACGTTCACACAATCACAAACACAGAGTCGCGATCACACGATCACGATCACACAACCACGATCACACAGTCACGATCACACAATCAGAGTCACACAATCACAATCACACAACCACAATCACACAATCACACAGTCACAATCCCACTATCACGACCACACAGTCACGATCACACAATCACAATCATACAATCACAATCACACGATCACATTAACACAATCAGACAATCACACAGTCACACAATCACGATCACACAATCACGATCACACAATCACGATCACACAATCACGATCACACAATCACACTGTCACAATCCCACAATCACGATCACATAATCACGATCACACAGTCACGATCACACGATCACGATCACACAATAACAATCACACAATCACAATCACACAATCACGAGCACACAATCACGATCACACAATCACCATCACACGATCACGATCACACAATCACGATCACACAATCACAATCACACAATCACGATCACACAATCACGATCACACAATCACGATCACACAATCACAATCACACAATCACGATCACACAATCACGATCACACAATCACGATCACACAATCACCATCACACAATCACCATCACACAATCACCATCACACAATCACCATCACACAATCACGATCACACAATCACAATCACACAATCACAATATCACAATCGCAATCACACAATCACAATCACACAATCACACAATCGCACAATCACGATCACACTATCACGATCACACAATCACGATCACACAATCACGATCACAAAATCACGATCACACAATCGCGATCACACAATCACGATCACACAATCACGATCACACAATCACGATCACACAATCACGATCACACAATCACGATCACACAATCACGTTCACACAATCACAAACACAGAGTCGCGATCACACGATCACGATCACACAACCACGATCACACAGTCACGATCACACAATCAGAGTCACACAATCACAATCACACAACCACAATCACACAATCACACAGTCACAATCCCACTATCACGACCACACAGTCACGATCACACAATCACAATCATACAATCACAATCACACAATCACATTAACACAATCAGACAATCACACAGTCACACAATCACGATCACACAATCACGATCACACAATCACGATCACACAATCACGATCACACAATCACGATCACACAATCACAATCACACAATCACAATCACACAATCAAAATCACACAATCACTATCACACAATCAAGGTCACACAATGACGATCACACAATCACCATCACACAATCTCGACCACACAATCACGATCACACAATCACGATCACACAATCACGTTCACACAATCACAAACACACAGTCGCGATCACTCGATCACGATCACACAATCACGATCACACAATCACGATCACTCAATCACAATCACACAATCACAAACACACAGTCGCGATCACACGATCACGATCAGACGATCACGATCACACGATCACGATCACACAATCACAATCACACAATCAAGGTCACACAATGACGATCACACCATCACCATCACACAATCACGACCACACAATCACGATCACACAATCACGATCACACAATCACGTTCACACAATTACAAACACACAGTCGCGATCACTCGATCACGATCACACAATCACGATCACACAGTCACTATCACACAATCACAATCACACAATCACAATATCACAATCGCAATCACACAATCACAATAACACAATCAGACAATCACACAATCACACAATCACGATCACACAATCATGATCACACAATCACGATCACACAATCACGATCACACAATCACCATCACACAATCACAATCACACAATCAAGGTCACACAATGACGATCACACAATCACCATCACACAATCACGATCACACAATCACGATCACACAATCACGATCACACAATCACGATCACACAATCACAAACACACAGTCGCGATCACACGATCACGATCACACAATCACGATCACACAGTCACGATCACACAATCACAACCACACCATCACGATCACACAATCACCATCACACAATCACGATCACACAATCACGATCACACAATCACGATCACACAATCACAAACACACAGTCGCGATCACACGATCACGATCACACGATCCCGATCACACGATCGCGATCACACGATCACGATCACACGATCACGATCACACAATCACAATCACACAATCAAGGTCACACAATGACGATCACACCATCACCATCACACAATCACGACCACACAATCACGATCACACAATCACGATCACACAATCACGTTCACACAATCACAAACACACAGTCGCGATCACTCGACCACGATCACACAATCACGATCACACAGTCACGATCACACAATCACCATCACACAATCACCATCACACAATCACAATCACACAATCAAGGTCACACAATGACGATCACACAATCACCATCACACAATCACGACCACTCAATCACGATCACACAATCACGATCACACAATCACGATCACACAATCACGTTCACACAATCACAAACACACAACCACAATCACACAATCACACAGTCACAATCCCACTATCACGACCACACAGTCACGATCACACAATCACAATCATACAATCACAATCACACAATCACATTAACACAATCAGACAATCACACAGTCACACAATCACGATCACACAATCACGATCACACAATCACGATCACACAATCACGATCACACAATCACGATCACACAATCACGATCACACAATCACAATCACACAATCAAAATCACACAATCACAATCACACAATCAAGGTCACACAATGACGATCACACAATCACCATCACACAATCTCGACCACACAATCACGATCACACAATCACGATCACACAATCACGTTCACACAATCACAAACACACAGTCGCGATCACTCGATCACGATCACACAATCACGATCACACAATCACGATCACTCAATCACAATCACACAATCACAAACACACAGTCGCGATCACACGATCACGATCACACGATCACGATCTCACAATCACAATCACACAATCGTTATCACACAATCACGATCACACAATCACGATCACACAATCACAATCACACAATCACAATCACACAATCAAGGTCACACAATGACGATCACACCATCACCATCACACAATCACGACCACACAATCACGATCACACAATCACGATCACACAATCACGTTCACACAATCACAAACACACAGTCGCGATCACTCGATCACGATCACACAATCACGATCACACAGTCACTATCACACAATCACAATCACACAATCACAATATCACAATCGCAATCACACGATCACAATAACACAATCAGACAATCACACAATCACACAATCACGATCACACAATCATGATCACACAATCACGATCACACAATCGCGATCACACAATCACGATCACACAATCACGATCACACAATCACCATCACACAATCACAATCACACAATCAAGGTCACACAATGACGATCACACAATCACCATCACACAATCACGATCACACAATCACGATCACACAATCACGATCACACAATCACAAACACACAGTCGCGATCACACGATCACGATCACACAATCACGATCACACAGTCACGATCACACAATCACAACCACACCATCACGATCACACAATCACCATCACACAATCACGATCACACAATCACGATCACACAATCACGATCACACAATCACGATCACACAATCACCGTCACACAATCACAATCACACAATCACAATCACAATCACGATCACACAGTCACGATCACACCATCACGATCACACGATCACCATCACACAATCACGATCACACAATCACAATCACACAATCACGATCACACAATCACGATCACACAATCACGATCACACAAACACGATCACACGATCACAATCACACAATCACAAACACACAGTTGCGATCACACGATCACGATCACACGATCCCGATCACACGATCGCGATCACACGATCACGATCACACGATCACGATCACACAATCACAATCACACAATCAAGGTCACACAATGGCGATCACACCATCACCATCACACAATCACGACCACACAATCACGATCACACAATCACGATCACACAATCACGTTCACACAATCACAAACACACAGTCGCGATCACTCGACCACGATCACACAATCACGATCACACAATCACAATCACAATCACGATCACACAGTCATGATCACACCATCACGATCACACGATCACGATCACACAATCACAATCACACAATCGTTATCACACAATCACGATCACACAATCACCATCCCACAATCATCATCACAAAATCACGATCACACAATCACGATCACACAATCACGATCACACAATCACAATCACGCAATCACAATCGCACAATCGCAATCACACAATCACAATCATACAATCACAATCACACAATCACAATCTCACAATAACAATCACACAATCACAATCACACAATCACAATCACACAATCACAATCACACAATCACAATTACACAATCACAATCACACAATCACAATCCCACAATCACAATCCCACAATCACAATCCCACAATCACAATCCCACAATCACAATCCCACAATCACAATCCCACAATCACACAATCACACAGTCACAATCCCACAATCACGATCACACAATCACGATCACACAATCACGATCACACAATCACAAACACACAGTCGCGATCACACGATCACGATCACACAATCACGATCACACAGTCACGATCACACAATCACAATCACACAATCACGATCACACAATCACCATCACACAATCACGATCACACAATCACGATCACACAATCACGATCACACAATCACGATCACACAATCACGATCACACAATCACAGTCACACAATCACAATCACTCAATCACAATCACAATCACGATCACACAGTCACGATCACACCATCACGATCACACGATCACCATCACACAATCACGATCACACAATCACAATCACACAATCGTTATCACACAATCACGATCACACAATCACGATCACACAATCACAATCACACAATCACAATCACACAATCAAGGTCACACAATGACGATCACACCATCACAATCACACAATCACGACCACACAATCACGATCACACAATCACGATCACACAATCACGTTCACACAATCACAAACACACAGTCGCGATCACTCGATCACGATCACACAATCACGATCACACAGTCACTATCACATAATCACAATCACACAATCACAATATCACAATCGCAATCACACAATCACAATAACACAATCAGACAATCACACAATCACACAATCACGATCACACAATCATGATCACACAATCACGATCACACAATCACGATCACACAATCACGATCACACAATCACCATCACACAATCACAATCACACAATCAAGGTCACACAATGACGATCACACAATCACCATCACACAATCACGATCACACAATCACGATCACACAATCACGATCACACAATCACAAACACACAGTCGCGATCACACGATCACGATCACACAATCACGATCACACAGTCACGATCACACAATCACAACCACACCATCACGATCACACAATCACCATCACACAATCACGATCACACAATCACGATCACACAATCACGATCACACAATCACGATCACACAATCACCGTCACACAATCACAATCACACAATCACAATCACAATCACGATCACACAGTCACGATCACACCATCACGATCACACGATCACCATCACACAATCACGATCACACAATCACAATCACACAATCACGATCACACAATCACGATCACACAATCACGATCACACAAACACGATCACACGATCACAATCACACAATCACAAACACACAGTCGCGATCACACGATCACGATCACACGATCCCGATCACACAATCACAATCACACAATCGTTATCACACAATCACGATCACACAATCACCATCCCACAATCACCATCACAAAATCACGATCACACAATCACGATCACACAATCACGATCACACAATCACAATCACGCAATCACAATCGCACAATCGCAATCACACAATCACAATCATACAATCACAATCACACAATCACAATCTCACAATCACAATCACACAATCACAATCACACAATCACAATCACACAATCACAATCACACAATCACAATTACACAATCACAATCACACAATCACAATCCCACAATCACAATCCCACAATCACAATCCCACAATCACAATCCCACAATCACAATCCCACAATCACAATCCCACAATCACAATCCCACAATCACACAATCACACAGTCACAATCCCACAATCACGATCACACAATCACGATCACACAATCACAATCACACAATCACGATCACACAATCACGTTCACACAATTACAAACACACAGTCGCGATCACACTATCACGATCACACAATCACAGTCACACAATCACAATCACACAATCACAATCACAATCACGATCACACAGTCACGAACACACAATCACGATCACATCAATCACCATCACACAATCACAATCACACAATCAAGGTCACACAATGACGATCACACAATCACCATCACACAACCACGACCACACAATCACGATCACACAATCACGCTCACGCAATCACGATCACACAATTACGACCACACAATCACGATCACACAATCACGATCACACAATCACAACCACACAATCACAAACACACAGTCGCGATCACACGATCACGATCACACGATCACGATCACACAATCACAATCACACAATCAAGGTCACACAATGACGATCACACCATCACCATCACACAATCACGACCACACAATCACGATCACACAATCACGATCACACAATCACGTTCACACAATCACAAACACACAGTCGCGATCACTCGATCACGATCACACGATCACGATCACACAATCACGATCACACAATCACGATCACACAATCACAATCACACAATCACAAACACACAGTCGCGATCACACGATCACGATCACACGATCACGATCACACAATCACAATCACACAATCAAGGTCACACAATGACGATCACACAATCACGATCACACAATCACAAACACACAGTCGCGATCACACGATCACGATCACACAATCACGATCACACAGACACGATCACACAATCACAATCACACAATCACGATCACACAATCACCATCACACAATCACGATCACACAATCACGATCACACAATCACGATCACACAATCACGATCACACAATCACAGTCACACAATCACAATCACACAATCACAATCACAATCACGATCACACAGTCACGATCACACCATCACGATCACACGGTCACCACCACACAATCACGATCACACAATCACAATCACACAATCACGATCACACAATCACGATCACACAATCACGATCACACAAACACGATCACACGATCACAATCACACAATCACAAACACACAGTCGCGATCACACGATCACGATCACACGATCACGATCACACGATCGCGATCACACGATCACGATCACACGATCACCATCACACAATCACGATCACACGATCACCATCACACAATCACGATCACACAATCACGATCACACAATCACGATCACACAATCACGATCACACAATCACGATCACACAATCACGATCACACAATCACGATCACACAATCACCATCACACAATCACAATCACACAATCAAGGTCACACAATGACGATCACACAATCACCATCACACAATCACGATCACACAATCACGATCACACAATCACGATCACACAACCACGATCACACAATCACAAACACACAGTCGCGATCACACGATCACGATCACACAATCACGATCACACAGTCACGAGCACACAATCACAATCACACAATCACGATCACACAATCACCATCACACAATCACGATCACACAATCACGATCACACAATCACGATCACACAATCACGATCACACAATCACGATCACACAATCACAGTCACACAATCACAATCACTCAATCACAATCACAATCACGATCACACAGTCACGATCACACCATCACGATCACACGATCACCATCACACAATCACGATCACACAATCACAATCACACAATCACGATCACACAATCACGATCACACAATCACGATCACACAAACACGATCACACGATCACAATCACACAATCACAAACACACAGTCGCGATCACACGATCACGATCACACGATCACGATCACACGATCGCGATCACACGATCACGATCACACGATCACGATCACACAATCACAATCACACAATCAGGGTCACACAATGACGATCACACCATCACCATCACACAATCACGATCACACAATCACGATCACACAATCACCATCACACAATCACGATCACACAATCACGTTCACACTATCACAAACACACAGTCGCGATCACACGATCACGATCACACAATCACGATCACACAGTCACGATCACACAATCACAATCACACAATCACGATCACACAATCACCATCACACAATCACGATCACACAATCACGATCACACAATCACGATCACACAATCACGATCACACAATCACAGTCACACAGTCACAATCACACAATCGCAAGCACAATCACGATCACACAGTCACGATCACACCATCACGATCACACGATCACGATCACACAATCACAATCACACAATCGTTATCACACATTCACGATCACACAATCACCATCCCACAATCACCATCACACAATCACCATCACACAATCACGATCACACAATCACGATCACACAATCACAATCACACAATCACAATCACACAGTCACAATCACACAATCACAATCATACAATCACAATCACACAATCACAATCTCACAATCACAATCACACTATCACAATCACACAATCACAATCACACAATCACAATCACACAATCACAATCACACAATCACAATCACACAATCACAATCACACAATCACAATCACACAATCACAATCACACAATCACAATCACACAATCACAATCACACAATCACAATCACACAATCACAATCACACAATCACAATCACACAATCACAATCACACAATCACAATCACACAATCACAATCACAATCACAATCCCACAATCACGATCACACAATCACGATCACACAATCACCATCTCACAATCACCATCACACAATCACAATCACACAATCAAGGTCACACAATGACGATCACACAATCACCAGCATACAATCACGACCAGACAATCACGATCACACTATCACGTTCACACAATCACAAACACACAGTCGCGATCACACAATCGCAATCCCACAATCACGATCACACAATCACGATCACACAATCACCATCACACAATCACCATCACACAATCACAATCACACAACCAAGGTCACACAATGACGATCACACAATCACCATCATACAATCACGACCACACAATCACGATCACACCATCACGACCACACAATCACGATCACACAATCGCGATCACACGATCACGATCACACAATCACGATCCCACAATCACGATCACACAATCACGATCACACAATCACCATCACACAATCACCATCACACAATCACAATCACACAATCAAGGTCACACAATGACGATCACACAATCACCATCATACAATCACGACCAGACAATCACGATCACACAATCACGTTCACACAATCACAAACACACAGTCGCGATCACACAATCACAATCCCACAATCGCGATCACACGATCGCGATCACACAATCACGATCACACAATCACGATCACACAATCACGATCACACAATCACGATCACACAATCACGATCACACAATCACAATCCGACAATCACAATCACACAATCACAGTCACACAATCACAATCACACAATCACACAGTCACAATCCCACAATCACGATCATACAATCACGATCGCACAGTCACGATCACACGATCACGATCACACAATCACAATCACACAATCACAATCACACAATCACGATCACACAACCACCATCACACAATCACCATCACACAATCACGCTCACACAATCACAATCCCACAATCACGATCACACAAACACGATCACACAATCACGATCACACAAACACGACCACACAATCACGATCACACAATCACGATCACACAATCACCGTCACACAATCACAATCACACAATCACAATCACAATCACGATCACACAGTCACGATCACACCATCACGATCACACGATCACCATCACACAATCACGATCACACAATCACAATCACACAATCACGATCACACAATCACGATCACACAATCACGATCACACAAACACGATCACACGATCACAATCACACAATCACAAACACACAGTCGCGATCACACGATCACGATCACACGATCCCGATCACACGATCGCGATCACACGATCACGATCACACGATCACGATCACACAATCACAATCACACAATCAAGGTCACACAATGACGATCACACCATCACCATCACACAATCACGACCACACAATCACGATCACACAATCACGATCACACAATCACGTTCACACAATCACAAACACACAGTCGCGATCACTCGACCCCGATCACACAATCACGATCACGCAGTCACGATCACACAATCACAATCACACAATCACAATGTCACAATCGCAATCACACAATCACAATAACACAATCAGACAATCACACAATCACACAATCACACAATCACGATCACACAATCATGATCACACAATCACGATCACACAATCACGATCACACAATCACGATCACACAATCACCATCACACAATCACAATCACACAATCAAGGTCACACAATGACGATCACACAATCACGATCACACAATCACGATCACACAATCACGATCACACAATCACGATCACACAATCACCATCACACAATCACAATCACACAATCAAGGTCACACAATGATGATCACACAATCACCATCACACAATCACGATCACACAATCACGATCACACAATCACGTTCACACAATTACAAACACACAGTCGCGATCACACTATCACGATCACACAATCACAGTCACACAATCACAATCACACAATCACAATCACAATCACGATCACACGGTCACGAACACACAATCACGATCACACAATCACCATCACACAATCACAATCACACAATCAAGGTCACACAATGACGATCACACAATCACCATCACACAACCACGACCACACAATCACGATCACACAATCACGCTCACGCAATCACGATCACACAATTACGACCACACAATCACGATCACACAATCACGATCACACAATCACAATCACACAATCACAAACACACAGTCGCGATCGCACGATCACGATCACACGATCACGATCACACAATCACAATCACACAATCAAGGTCACACAATGACGATCACACCATCACCATCACACAATCACGACCACACAATCACGATCTCACAATCACGATCACACAATCACGATCACACAATCACGTTCACACAATCACAAACACACAGTCGCGATCACTCGACCACGATCACACAATCACGATCACACAGTCACGATCACACAATCACAATCACACAATCACAATGTCACAATCGCAATCACACAATCACAATAAAACAATCAGACAATCACACAATCACACAATCACACAATCACGATCACACAATCATGATCACACAATCACGATCACACAATCACGATCACACAATCACGATCACACAATCACCATCACACAATCACAATCACACAATCAAGGTCACACAATGACGATCACACAATCACGATCACACAATCACGATCACACAATCACGATCACACAATCACGATCACACAATCACGATCACACAATCACCATCACACAATCACAATCACACAATCAAGGTCACACAATGACGATCACACAATCACCATCACACAATCACGATCACACAATCACGATCACACAATCACGTTCACACAATTACAAACACACAGTCGCGATCACACTATCACGATCACACAATCACAGTCACACAATCACAATCACACAATCACAATCACAATCACGATCACACAGTCACGAACACACAATCACGATCACACAATCACCATCACACAATCACAATCACACAATCAAGGTCACACAATGACGATCACACAATCACCATCACACAACCACGACCACACAATCACGATCACACAATCACGCTCACGCAATCGCGATCACACAATTACGGCCACACAATCACGATCACACAATCACGATCACACAATCACAATCACACAATCACAAACACACAGTCGCGATCGCACGATCACGATCACACGATCACGATCACACAATCACAATCACACAATCAAGGTCACACAATGACGATCACACCATTACCATCACACAATCACGACCACACAATCACGATCTCACAATCACGATCACACAATCACGTTCACACAATCACAAACACACAGTCGCGATCACACAATCACAATCCCACAATCGCGATCACACGATCACGATCACACAATCACGATCACACAATCACGATCACACAATCACGATCACACAATCACGATCACACAATCACGATCACACAATCACGATCACACAATCACGATCACACAATCACGATCACACAATCACGATCACACAATCACACAATCACACAATCACAATCCGACAATCAAAATCACACAATCACAGTCACACAATCACAATCACACAATCACACAGTTACAATCCCACAATCACGATCATACAATCACGATCGCACAGTCACGATCACACGATCACGATCACACAATCACAATCACACAATCACAATCACACAATCACGATCACACAACCACCATCACACAATCACCATCACACAATCACGCTCACACAATCACAATCCCACAATCACGATCACACAAACACGATCACACAATCACGATCACACAATCACGACCACACAATCACGATCACACAATCACGATCACACAATCACCGTCACACAATCACAATCACACAATCACAATCACAATCACGATCACACAGTCACGATCACACCATCACGATCACACGATCACCATCACACAATCACGATCACACAATCACACAATCACACAATCACGATCACACAATCATGATCACACAATCACGATCACACAATCACGATCACACAATCACGATCACACAATCACCATCACACAATCACAATCGCACAATCAAGGTCACACAATGACGATCACACAATCACCATCACACAATCACGATCACACAATCACGATCACACAATCACCATCACACAATCACAATCACACAATCACGATCACACAATCACCATCACACAATCACAATCACACAATCAAGGTCACACAATGACGATCACACAATCACCATCACACAACCACGACCACACAATCACGATCACACAATCACGCTCACGCAATCACGATCACACAATTACGACCACACAATCACGATCACACAATCACGATCACACAATCACAATCACACAATCACAAACACACAGTCGCGATCACACGATCACGATCACACGATCACGATCACACAATCACAATCACACAATCAAGGTCACACAATGACGATCACACCATCACCATCACACAATCACGACCACACAATCACGATCACACAATCACGATCACACAATCACGTTCACACAATCACAAACACACAGTCGCGATCACTCGATCACGATCACACGATCACGATCACACAATCACAATCACACAATCAAGGTCACACAATGACGATCACACAATCACAATCACAATCACGATCACACAGTCATGATCACACCATCACGATCACACGATCACGATCACACAATCACAATCACACAATCGTTATCACACAATCACGATCACACAATCACCATCCCACAATCACCATCACAAAATCACGATCACACAATCACGATCACACAATCACGATCACACAATCACAATCACGCAATCACAATCGCACAATCGCAATCACACAATCACAATCATACAATCACAATCACACAATCACCATCTCACAATCACAATCACACAATCACAATCACACAATCACAATCACACAATCACAATCACACAATCACAATTACACAATCACAATCACACAATCACAATCCCACAATCACAATCCCACAATCACAATCCCACAATCACAATCCCACAATCACAATCCCACAATCACAATCCCACAATCACACAATCACACAGTCACAATGCCACAATCACGATCACACAATCACGATCACACAATCACAATCACACAATCACGATCACACAATCACGTTCACACAATTACAAACACACAGTCGCGATCACACTATCACGATCACACAATCACAGTCACACAATCACAATCACACAATCACAATCACAATCACGATCACACAGTCACGAACACACAATCACGATCACACAATCACCATCACACAATCACAATCACACAATCAAGGTCACACAATGACGATCACACAATCACCATCACACAACCACGACCAAACAATCACGATCACACAATCACGCTCACGCAATCAGGATCACACAATTACGACCACACAATCACGATCACACAATCACGATCACACAATCACAATCACACAATCACAAACACACAGTCGCGATCACACGATCACGATCACACGATCACGATCACACAATCACAATCACACAATCAAGGTCACACAATGACGATCACACCATCACCATCACACAATCACGACCACACAATCACGATCACACAATCACGATCACACAATCACGTTCACACAATCACAAACACACAGTCGCGATCACTCGATCACGATCACACGATCACGATCACACAATCACGATCACACAATCACGATCACACAATCACAATCACACAATCACAAACACACAGTCGCGATCACACGATCACGATCACACGATCACGATCACACAATCACGATCACACAATCACGTTCACACAATCACAAACCCACAATCGCGATCACACGATCACGATCACACAATCACGATCCCACAATCACGATCACACAATCACGATCACACGATCACCATCACACAATCACCATCACACAATCACAATCACACAATCAAGGTCACACAATGACGACCACACAATCACCATCATACAATCACGACCAGACAATCACGATCACACAATCACGTTCACACAATCACAAACACACAGTCGCGATCACACAATCACAATCCCACAATCGCGATCACACGATCACGATCACACAATCACGATCACACAATCACGATCGCACAGTCACGATCACACGATCACGATCACACAATCACAATCACACAATCACAATCACACAATCACGATCACACAACCACCATCACACAATCACCATCACACAATCACGCCCACACAATCACAATCCCACAATCACGATCACACAAACACGATCACACAATCACGATCACACAATCACGACCACACAATCACGATCACACAATCACGATCACACAATCACCATCACACAATCACCATCACACAATCACGATCACACAATCACGATCGCACAATCACAATCACACGATCACGATCACACAATCACAATCACACAATCACGATCACACAGTCACGATCACACAATCACAATCACACAATCACAATATCACAATCACGATCACACAATCACGATCACACAATCACGATCACACTATCACGATCACACAATCACAGTCACACAATCACAATCACACAATCACAATCACAATCACGATCACACTGTCAAGATCACACGATCACGATCACACGATCACGATCACACGATCACGGTCACACAATCACTATCACAAAATCACGATCACACAATCACGATCACACAATCACGATCACACAATCACGATCACACAATCACGATCACACAATCACGATCACACAATCGCTATCACACAATCACGATCACACAATCACGATCACAATATCACAATCACACAGTCACACAATCACAATCACAATCACAATCACAATCACAATCACAATCACAATCACAATCACAATCACAATCACAATCACAATCACAATCACAATCACAATCACAATCACAATCACAATCACAATCACAATCACAATCACAATCACAATCACAATCACAATCACAATCACAATCACAATCACAATCACAATCACAATCACAATCACAATCACAATCACAATCACACAATCACAATCACACAATCACAGTCACGCAATCACAATCACACAATCACAATCACACAATCAAGGTCACACAATGACGATCACACCATCACCATCACACAATCACGACCACACAATCACGATCACACAATCACGATCACACAATCACGTTCACACAATCACAAACACACAGCCGCTATCACTCGATCACGATCACACAATCACGATCACACAGTCACTATCACACAATCACAATCACACAATCACAATATCACAATCGCAATCACACAATCACAATAACACAATCAGACAATCACACAATCACACAATCACGATCACACAATCATGATCACACAATCACGATCACACAATCACGATCACACAATCACGATCACACAATCACGATCACACAATCACGATCACACAATCACCATCACACAATCACAATCACACAATCAAGGTCACACAATGACGATCACACAATCACCATCACACAATCACGATCACACAATCACGATCACACAATCACGATCACACAATCACAAACACACAGTCGCGATCACACGATCACGATCACACAATCACGATCACACAGTCACGATCACACAATCACAACCACACCATCACGATCACACAATCACCATCACACAATCACGATCACACAATCACGATCACACAATCACGATCACACAATCACGATCACACAATCACGATCACACAATCACCGTCACACAATCACAATCACACAATCACAATCACAATCACGATCACACAGTCACGATCACACCATCACGGTCACACGATCACCATCACACAATCACGATCACACAATCACAATCACACAATCACGATCACACAATCACGATCACACAATCACGATCACACAAGCACGATCACACGATCACAATCACACAATCACAAACACACAGTCGCGATCACACGATCACGATCACACGATCCCGATCACACGATCGCGATCACACGATCACGATCACACGATCACGATCACACAATCACAATCACACAATCAAGGTCACACAATGACGATCACACCATCACCATCACACAATCACGACCACACAATCACGATCACACAATCACGATCACACAATCACGTTCACACAATCACAAACACACAGTCGCGATCACTCGACCACGATCACACAATCACGATCACACAGTCACGATCACACAATCACAATCACACAATCACAATGTCACAATCGCAATCACACAATCACAATAACACAATCAGACAATCACACAATCACACAATCACACAATCACGATCACACAATCATGATCACACAATCACGATCACACAATCACGATCAGACAATCACGATCACACAATCACCATCACACAATCACAATCACACAATCAAGGTCACACAATGACGATCACACAATCACCATCACACAATCACGATCACACAATCACGATCACACAATCACGATCACACAATCACGATCACACAATCGCCATCACACAATCACAATCACACAATGAAGGTCACACAATGACGATCACACAATCTCCATCACACAACCACGACCACACAATCACGATCACACAATCACGCTCACGCAATCACGATCACACAATCACGACCACACAATCACGATCACACAATCACGTTCACACAATTACAAACACACAGTCGCGATCACACTATCACGATCACACAATCACAGTCACACAATCACAATCACACAATCACAATCACAATCACAATCACGATCACACAGTCACGAACACACAATCACGATCACACAATCACCATCACACAATCACAATCACACAATCAAGGTCACACAATCACCATCACACAACCACGACCACACAATCACGATCACACAATCACGCTCACGCAATCACGATCACACAATTACGACCACACAATCACGATCACACAATCACGATCACACAATCACAATCACACAATCACAAACACACAGTCGCGATCACACGATCACGATCACACGATCACGATCACACAATCACAATCACACAATCAAGGTCACACAATGACGATCACACCATCACCATCACACAATCACGACCACACAATCACGATCACACAATCACGATCACACAATCACGTTCACACAATCACAAACACACAGTCGCGATCACTCGATCACGATCACACGATCACGATCACACAATCACAATCTCACAATCAAGGTCACACAATGACGATCACACAATCACAATCACAATCACGATCACACAGTCATGATCACACCATCACGATCACACGATCACGATCACACAATCACAATCACACAATCGTTATCACACAATCACGATCACACAATCACCATCCCACAATCACCATCACAAAATCACGATCACACAATCACGATCACACAATCACGATCACACAATCACAATCACGCAATCACAATCGCACAATCGCAATCACACAATCACAATCATACAATCACAATCACACAATCACAATCTCACAATCACAATCACACAATCACAATCACACAATCACGATCACACAATCACGTTCACACAATCACAAACACACAGTCGCGATCACTCGATCACGATCACACGATCACGATCACACAATCACAGTCACACAATCACAATCACACAATCACAATCACAATCACGATCACACAGTCACGATCACACCATCACGATCACACGATCACCATCACACAATCACGATCACACAATCACAATCACACAATCACGATCACACAATCACGATCACACAATCACGATCACACAATCACGATCACACAAACACGATCACACGATCACAATCACACAATCACAAACACACAGTCGCGATCACACGATCACGATCACACGATCACGATCACACGATCGCGATCACACGATCACGATCACACGATCACGATCACACAATCACAATCACACAATCAGGGTCACACAATGACGATCACACCATCACCATCACACAATCACGATCACACAATCACGATCACACAATCACCATCACACAATCACGATCACACAATCACGTTCACACAATCACAAACACACAGTCGCGATCACACGATCACGATCACACAATCACGATCACACAGTCACGATCACACAATCACAATCACACAATCACGATCACACAATCACCATCACACAATCACGATCACACAATCACGATCACACAATCACGATCACACAATCACGATCACACAATCACAGTCACACAATCACAATCATTCAATCACGATCACACAATCACAATCACACAATCACGATCACACAGTCACGATCACACAATCACAATCACACAATCACAATATCACAATCACGATCACACAATCACGATCACACAATCACGATCACACTATCACGATCACACAATCACAGTCACACAATCACAATCACACAATCACAATCACAATCACGATCACACTGTCAAGATCACACGATCACGATCACACGATCACGATCACACGATCACGGTCACACAATCACTATCACAAAATCACGATCACACAATCACGATCACACAATCACGATCACACAATCACGATCACACAATCACGATCACACAATCACGATCACACAATCGCTGTCACACAATCACGATCAGACAATCACGATCACAATATCACAATCACACAGTCACACAATCACAATCACAATCACAATCACAATCACAATCACAATCACAATCACAATCACAATCACAATCACAATCACAATCACAATCACAATCACAATCACAATCACAATCACAATCACAATCACAATCACAATCACAATCACAATCACAATCACAATCACAATCACAATCACAATCACAATCACAATCACAATCACAATCACAATCACAATCACAATCACAATCACAATCACAATCACAATCACACAATCACAATCACACAATCACAGTCACGCAATCACAATCACACAATCACAATCACACAATCAAGGTCACACAATGACGATCACACCATCACCATCACACAATCACGACCACACAATCACGATCACACAATCACGATCACACAATCACGTTCACACAATCACAAACACACAGCCGCTATCACTCGATCACGATCACACAATCACGATCACACAGTCACTATCACACAATCACAATCACACAATCACAATATCACAATCGCAATCACACAATCACAATAACACAATCAGACAATCACACAATCACACAATCACGATCACACAATCATGATCACACAATCACGATCACACAATCACGATCACACAATCACGATCACACAATCACGATCACACAATCACGATCACACAATCACCATCACACAATCACAATCACACAATCAAGGTCACACAATGACGATCACACAATCACCATCACACAATCACGATCACACAATCACGATCACACAATCACGATCACACAATCACAAACACACAGTCGCGATCACACGATCACGATCACACAATCACGATCACACAGTCACGATCACACAATCACAACCACACCATCACGATCACACAATCACCATCACACAATCACGATCACACAATCACGATCACACAATCACGATCACACAATCACGATCACACAATCACGATCACACAATCACCGTCACACAATCACAATCACACAATCACAATCACAATCACGATCACACAGTCACGATCACACCATCACGGTCACACGATCACCATCACACAATCACGATCACACAATCACAATCACACAATCACGATCACACAATCACGATCACACAATCACGATCACACAAGCACGATCACACGATCACAATCACACAATCACAAACACACAGTCGCGATCACACGATCACGATCACACGATCCCGATCACACGATCGCGATCACACGATCACGATCACACGATCACGATCACACAATCACAATCACACAATCAAGGTCACACAATGACGATCACACCATCACCATCACACAATCACGACCACACAATCACGATCACACAATCACGATCACACAATCACGTTCACACAATCACAAACACACAGTCGCGATCACTCGACCACGATCACACAATCACGATCACACAGTCACGATCACACAATCACAATCACACAATCACAATGTCACAATCGCAATCACACAATCACAATAACACAATCAGACAATCACACAATCACACAATCACACAATCACGATCACACAATCATGATCACACAATCACGATCACACAATCACGATCAGACAATCACGATCACACAATCACCATCACACAATCACAATCACACAATCAAGGTCACACAATGACGATCACACAATCACCATCACACAATCACGATCACACAATCACGATCACACAATCACGATCACACAATCACGATCACACAATCGCCATCACACAATCACAATCACACAATGAAGGTCACACAATGACGATCACACAATCTCCATCACACAACCACGACCACACAATCACGATCACACAATCACGCTCACGCAATCACGATCACACAATCACGACCACACAATCACGATCACACAATCACGTTCACACAATTACAAACACACAGTCGCGATCACACTATCACGATCACACAATCACAGTCACACAATCACAATCACACAATCACAATCACAATCACAATCACGATCACACAGTCACGAACACACAATCACGATCACACAATCACCATCACACAATCACAATCACACAATCAAGGTCACACAATCACCATCACACAACCACGACCACACAATCACGATCACACAATCACGCTCACGCAATCACGATCACACAATTACGACCACACAATCACGATCACACAATCACGATCACACAATCACAATCACACAATCACAAACACACAGTCGCGATCACACGATCACGATCACACGATCACGATCACACAATCACAATCACACAATCAAGGTCACACAATGACGATCACACCATCACCATCACACAATCACGACCACACAATCACGATCACACAATCACGATCACACAATCACGTTCACACAATCACAAACACACAGTCGCGATCACTCGATCACGATCACACGATCACGATCACACAATCACAATCTCACAATCAAGGTCACACAATGACGATCACACAATCACAATCACAATCACGATCACACAGTCATGATCACACCATCACGATCACACGATCACGATCACACAATCACAATCACACAATCGTTATCACACAATCACGATCACACAATCACCATCCCACAATCACCATCACAAAATCACGATCACACAATCACGATCACACAATCACGATCACACAATCACAATCACGCAATCACAATCGCACAATCGCAATCACACAATCACAATCATACAATCACAATCACACAATCACAATCTCACAATCACAATCACACAATCACAATCACACAATCACGATCACACAATCACGTTCACACAATCACAAACACACAGTCGCGATCACTCGATCACGATCACACGATCACGATCACACAATCACAGTCACACAATCACAATCACACAATCACAATCACAATCACGATCACACAGTCACGATCACACCATCACGATCACACGATCACCATCACACAATCACGATCACACAATCACAATCACACAATCACGATCACACAATCACGATCACACAATCACGATCACACAAACACGATCACACGATCACAATCACACAATCACAAACACACAGTAGCGATCACACGATCACGATCACACGATCACGATCACACGATCGCGATCACACGATCACGATCACACGATCACGATCACACAATCACAATCACACAATCAGGGTCACACAATGACGATCACACCATCACCATCACACAATCACGATCACACAATCACGATCACACAATCACCATCACACAATCACGATCACACAATCACGTTCACACAATCACAAACACACAGTCGCGATCACACGATCACGATCACACAATCACGATCACACAGTCACGATCACACAATCACAATCACACAATCACGATCACACAATCACCATCACACAATCACGATCACACAATCACGATCACACAATCACGATCACACAATCACGATCACACAATCACAGTCACACAATCACAATCATTCAATCACAACCACAATCACGATCACACAGTCACGATCACACCATCACGATCACACGATCACGATCGCACAATCACGTTCACACAATCACAAACACACAGTCGCGATCACTCGATCACGATCACACGATCACGATCACACAATCACGATCACACAATCACCATCTCACAATCACCATCACACAATCACAATCACACAATCAAGGTCACACAATGACGATCACACAATCACCAGCATACAATCACGACCAGACAATCACGATCACACTATCACGTTCACACAATCACAAACACACAGTCGCGATCACACAATCACAATCCCACAATCACGATCACACAATCACGATCACACAATCACCATCACACAATCACCATCACACAATCACAATCACACAATCAAGGTCACACAATGACGATCACACAATCACCATCATACAATCACGACCACACAATCACGATCACACCATCACGACCACACAATCACGATCACACAATCACGATCACACAATCACGTTCACACAATCACAAACCCACAATTGCGATCACACGATCACGATCACACAATCACGATCCCACAATCACGATCACACAATCACGATCACACAATCACCATCACACAATCACCATCACACAATCACAATCACACAATCAAGGTCACACAATGACGATCACACAATCACCATCATACAATCACGACCAGACAATCACGATCACACAATCACGTTCACACAATCACAAACACACAGTCGCGATCACACAATCACAATCCCACAATCGCGATCACACGATCACGATCACACAATCACGATCACACAATCACGATCACACAATCACGATCACACAATCACGATCACACAATCACGATCACACAATCACGATCACACAATCACACAATCACACAATCACAATCCGACAATCACAATCACACAATCACAGTCACACAATCACAATCACACAATCACACAGTCACAATCCCACAATCACGATCATACAATCACGATCGCACAGTCACGATCACACGATCACGATCACACAATCACAATCACACAATCACAATCACACAATCACGATCACACAACCACCATCACACAATCACCATCACACAATCACGCTCACACAATCACAATCCCACAATCACGATCACACAAACACGATCACACAATCACGATCACACAAACACGACCACACAATCACGATCACACAATCACGATCACACAATCACCGTCACACAATCACAATCACACAATCACAATCACAATCACGATCACACAGTCACGATCACACCATCACGATCACACGATCACCATCACACAATCACGATCACACAATCACGATCACACAATCACGATCACACAATCACGATCACACAATCACGATCACACAAACACGATCACACGATCACAATCACACAATCACAAACACACAGTCGCGATCACACGATCACGATCACACGATCACGATCACACGATCGCGATCACACGATCACGATCACACGATCACCATCACACAATCACGATCACACAATCACGATCACACGATCACCATCACACAATCACGATCACACAATCACAATCACACAATCACGATCACACAATCACGATCACACAATCACGATCACACAATCACGATCACACAATCACGATCACACAATCACCATCACACAATCACAATCACACAATCAAGGTCACACAATGACGATCACACAATCACCATCACACAATCACGATCACACAATCACGATCACACAATCACGATCACACAATCACAAACACACAGTCGCGATCACACGATCACGATCACACAATCACGATCACACAGTCACGATCACACAATCACAATCACACAATCACGATCACACAATCACCATCACACAATCACGATCACACAATCACGATCACACAATCACGATCACACAATCACGATCACACAATCACGTTCACACAATCACAAACACACAGTCGCGATCACACGATCACGATCACACAATCACGATCACACAGTCACGATCACACAATCACAATCACACAATCACGATCACACAATCACCATCACACAATCACAATCACACAATCACAGTCACACAATCACAATCACACAATCACACAGTCACAATCCCACAATCACGATCATACAATCACGATCGCACAGTCACGATCACACGATCACGATCACACAATCACAATCACACAATCACAATCACACAATCACGATCACACAACCACCATCACACAATCACAATCACACAATCACAATCACAATCACGATCACACAGTCACGATCACACCATCACGATCACACGATCACCATCACACAATCACGATCACACAATCACAATCACACAATCACGATCACACAATCACGATCACACAATCACGATCACACAAACACGATCACACGATCACAATCACACAATCACAAACACACAGTCGCGATCGCACGATCACGATCACACGATCCCGATCACACGATCGCGATCACACGATCACGATCACACGATCACGATCACACAATCACAATCACACAATCAAGATCACACAATGACGATCACACCATCACCATCACACAATCACGACCACACAATCACGATCACACAATCACGATCACACAATCACGTTCACACAATCACAAACACACAGTCGCGATCACTCGACCACGATCACACAATCACGATCACACAGTCACGATCACACAATCACAATCACACAATCACAATGTCACAATCGCAATCACACAATCACAATAACACAATCAGACAATCACACAATCACACAATCACACAATCACGATCACACAATCATGATCACACAATCACGATCACACAATCACGATCACACAATCACGATCACACAATCACCATCACACAATCACAATCACACAATCAAGGTCACACAATGACGATCACACAATCACCATCACACAATCACGATCACACAATCACGATCACACAATCACGATCACACAATCACGATCACACAATCACCATCACACAATCACAATCACACAATCAAGGTCACACAATGACGATCACACAATCACCATCACACAACCACGACCACACAATCACGATCACACAATCACGCTCACGCAATCACGATCACACAATCACGACCACACAATCACGATCACACAATCACCATCACACAATCACAATCACACAATCAAGGTCACACAATGACGATCACACAATCACCATCACACAACCACGACCACACAATCACGATCACACAATCACGCACACGCAATCACGATCACACAATTACGACCACACAATCACGATCACACAATCACGATCACACAATCACAATCACACAATCACAAACACACAGTCGCGATCACACGATCACGATCACACGATCACGATCACACAATCACAATCACACAATCAAGGTCACACAATGACGATCACACCATCACCATCACACAATCACGACCACACAATCACGATCACACAATCACGATCACACAATCACAATCACACAATCACAAACACACAGTCGCGATCACACGATCACGATCACACGATCACGATCACACAATCACAATCACACAATCAAGGTCACACAATGACGATCACACCATCACCATCACACAATCACGACCACACAATCACGATCACACAATCACGATCACACAATCACGTTCACACAATCACAAACACACAGTCGCGATCACTCGATCACGATCACACGATCACGATCACACAATCACGATCACACAATCACGATCACACAATCACAATCACACAATCACAAACACACAGTCGCGATCACACGATCACGATCACACGATCACGATCACACAATCACAATCACACAATCAAGGTCACACAATGACGATCACACAATCACGATCACACAATCACAAACACACAGTCGCGATCACACAATCACAATCACAATCACGATCACACAGTCACGATCACACCATCACGATCACACGATCACCATCACACAATCACGATCACACAATCACAATCACACAATCACCATCCCACAATCACCATCACACAATCACCATCACACAATCACGATCACACAATCACGATCACACAATCACAATCACACAATCACAATCACACAGTCACAATCACACAATCACAATCATACAATCACAATCACACAATCACAATCTCACAATCACAATCACACTATCACAATCACACAATCACAATCACACAATCACAATCACACAATCACAATCACACAATCACAATCACACAATCACAATCACAATCACAATCCCACAATCACGATCACACAATCACGATCACACAATCACCATCTCACAATCACCATCACACAATCACAATCACACAATCAAGGTCACACAATGACGATCACACAATCACCAGCATACAATCACGACCAGACAATCACGATCACACTATCACGTTCACACAATCACAAACACACAGTCGCGATCACACAATCACAATCCCACAATCACGATCACACAATCACCATCACACAATCACCATCACACAATCACAATCACACAATCAAGGTCACACAATCACGATCACACAATCACGATCACACAATCACAATCACACAATCACAAACACACAGTCGCGATCACACGATCACGATCACACGATCACGATCACACAATCACAATCACACAATCAAGGTCACACAATGACGATCACACCATCACCATCACACAATCACGACCACACAATCACGATCACACAATCACGATCACACAATCACGTTCACACAATCACAAACACACAGTCGCGATCACTCGATCACGATCACACGAT
The DNA here is from genome assembly GCF_050947335.1 of Megachile rotundata. Taxonomy (NCBI): domain Eukaryota; kingdom Metazoa; phylum Arthropoda; class Insecta; order Hymenoptera; family Megachilidae; genus Megachile; species Megachile rotundata. Next base: position 4,973,696 of record NC_134993.1, read on the forward strand.
CACGATCACACAATCACGATCACACAATCACGATCACACAATCACAATCACACAATCACAAACACACAGTCGCGATCACACGATCACGATCACACGATCACGATCACACAATCACAATCACACAATCAAGGTCACACAATGACGATCACACAATCAGGATCACACAATCACAAACACACAGTCGCGATCACACAATCACAATCACAATCACGATCACACAGTCACGATCACACCATCACGATCACACGATCACAATCACACAATCACGATCACACAATCACAATCACACAATCACCATCCCACAATCACCATCACACAATCACCATCACACAATCACGATCACACAATCACGATCACACAATCACAATCACACAATCACAATCACACAGTCACAATCACACAATCACAATCATACAATCACAATCACACAATCACAATCTCACAATCACAATCACACTATCACAATCACACAATCACAATCACACAATCACAATCACACAATCACAATCACACAATCACAATCACACAATCACAATCACAATCACAATCCCACAATCACGATCACACAATCACGATCACACAATCACCATCTCACAATCACCATCACACAATCACAATCACACAATCAAGGTCACACAATGACGATCACACAATCACCAGCATACAATCACGACCAGACAATCACGATCACACTATCACGTTCACACAATCACAAACACACAGTCGCGATCACACAATCACAATCCCACAATCACGATCACACAATCACCATCACACAATCACCATCACACAATCACAATCACACAATCAAGGTCACACAATGACGATCACACAATCACCATCATACAATCACGACCACACAATCACGATCACACAATCACGATCACACAATCACGATCACACAATCACGATCACACAATCACGTTCACACAATCACAAACCCACAATCGCGATCACACGATCACGATCACACAATCACGATCCCACAATCACGATCACACAATCACGATCACACAATCACCATCACACAATCACCATCACACAATCACAATCACACAATCAAGGTCACAAAATGACGATCACACAATCACCATCATACAATCACGACCAGACAATCACGATCACACAATCACGTTCACACAATCACGATCACACTGTCAAGATCACACGATCACGATCACACGATCACGATCACACGATCACGGTCACACAATCACTATCACAAAATCACAATCACACAATCACAATCACACAATCACAATCACACAATCACAATCACACAATCACAATTACACAATCACAATCACACAATCACAATCCCACAATCACAATCCCACAATCACAATCCCACAATCACAATCCCACAATCACAATCCCACAATCACACAATCACACAGTCACAATCCCACAATCACGATCACACAATCACGATCACAAAATCACGATCACACAATCACGATCACACAATCACGATCACACAATCACGATCACACAATCACGATCACACAATCACGATCACACAATCACGATCACACAATCACGATCACACAATCACGATCACACAATCACGATCACACAATCACGATCACACAATCACGATCACAATATCACAATCACACAGTCACACAATCACAATCACAATCACAATCACAATCACAATCACAATCACAATCACAATCACAATCACAATCACAATCACAATCACAATCACAATCACAATCACAATCACAATCACAATCACAATCACAATCACAATCACAATCACAATCACAATCGCAATCACAATCACAATCACAATCACAATCACACAATCACAATCACACAATCACAGTCACACAATCACAATCACACAATCACAATCACACAATCACAGTCACACAATCACAATCACACAATCACAATCACGATCACACAGTCACGATCACACAATCACAATCTCACAATCACGATCACACAATCACCATCACACAATCACCATCACACAATCACGATCACACAATCACGATCACACTATCACGATCACACAATCACGATCACACAATCACGATCACACAATCACTATCACACAAACACAATCACACAATCACAATCACACAATCACAATCACACAGTCACACAATCACAATCACAATCAGACAATCACAAACACACAATCACGATCACACAATCACGATCACACAATCACAATCACACAATCACAATCATACAATCACAATCACACAATCACAGTCACACAATCACAATCACACAACCACAATCACACAATCACACAGTCAAAATCCCACAATCACGACCACACAGTCACGATAACACAATCACAATCATACAATCACAATCACACAATCACATTAACACAATCACAATCACACAACCACAATCACACAATCACACAGTCAAAATCCCACAATCACGACCACACAGTCACGATAACACAATCACAATCATACAATCACAATCACACAATCACATTAACACAATCAGACAATCACACAGTCACACAATCACGATCACACAATCACGATCACACAATCACGATCACACAATCACGATCACACAATCACGATCACACAATCACGATCACACAATCACAATCACACAATCACAATCACACAATCAAAATCACACAATCACAATCACACAATCAAGGTCACACAATGACGATCACACAATCACCATCACACAATCTCGACCACACAATCACGATCACACAATCACGATCACACAATCACGTTCACACAATCACAAACACACAGTCGCGATCACTCGATCACGATCACACAATCACGATCGCACAATCACGATCACTCAATCACAATCACACAATCACAAACACACAGTCGCGATCACACGATCACGATCACACAATCACAATCACACAATCAAGGTCACACAATGACGATCACACAATCACCATCACACAATCACGATCACACAATCACGATCACGCAATCACGATCACACAATCACAAACACACAGTCGCGATCACACGATCACGATCACACAATCACGATCACACAGTCACGATCACACAATCACAATCACACAATCACGATCACACAATCACCATCACACAATCACGATCACACAATCACGATCACACGATCACCATCACACAATCACGATCACACAATCACAATCACACAATCACGATCACACAATCACGTTCACACAATCACAAACACACAGTCGCGATCACACGATCACGATCACACAATCACGATCACACAGTCACGATCACACAATCACAATCACACAATCACGATCACACAATCGCTATCACACAATCACGATCACACAATCACGATCACAATATCACAATCACACAGTCACACAATCACAATCACAATCACAATCACAATCACAATCACAATCACAATCACAATCACAATCACAATCACAATCACAATCACAATCACAATCACAATCACAATCACAATCACAATCACAATCACAATCACAATCGCAATCACAATCACAATCACAATCACAATCACACAATCACAATCACACAATCACAGTCACACAATCACAATCACACAATCACAATCACACAATCACAGTCACACAATCACAATCACACAATCACAATCACACAATCACAATCACACAATCACAATCACAATCACAATCCCACAATCACGATCACACAATCACGATCACACAATCACGATCACATAATCACCATCTCACAATCACCATCACACAATCACAATCACACAATCAAGGTCACACAATGACGATCACACAATCACCAGCATACAATCACGACCAGACAATCACGATCACACAATCACTATCACACAATCACGATCACACAATTACGATCACACAATCACAATCACGCAGTCACACTATGACAATCACAATCACAATCACAATCACAATCACAATCACAATCACAATCACACAATCACACAATCACAATCCCACAATCACAATCACACAATCACAGTCACACAATCACAGTCACACAATCACAATCACACAATCACACAGTCACAATCCCACAATCACGATCACACAATCACGATCGCACAGTCACGATCACACGATCACGATCACACAATCACAATCACACAATCACAATCACACAATCACGATCACACAGTCACCATCACACAATCACCATCACACAATCACCATCACACAATCACGATCACACAATCAAGGTCACACAATGACGATCACACAATCACCATCACACAATCACGATCACACAATCACAATCACACAATCACGATCACACAATCACAATCACACAATCAAGGTCACACAATGACCATCACACCATCACCATCACACAATCACGACCACACAATCACAATCACGCAATCACAATCACACAATCGCAATCACACAATCACAATCATACAATCACAATCACACAATCACAATCTCACAATCACAATCACACAATCACAATCACACAATCACAATCACACAATCACAATCACACAATCACAATCCTACAATCACAATCCCACAATCACAATCACACAACCACAATCGCACAATCACGCAGTCACAATCCCACAACCACGATCACACAATCACGATCACACAATCACAATCACACAATCACAATCACACAATCACACTGTCACAATCCCACAATCACGATCACACAATCACGATCACACAGTCACGATCACACGATCACGATCACACAAAAACAATGACACAATCACTATCACACAATCACGAGCACACAATCACGATCACACAATCACCATCACACAATCACAATCACACAATCAAAATCACACAATCACAATCACACAATCAAGGTCACACAATGACGATCACACAATCACCATCACACAATCTCGACCACACAATCACGATCACACAATCACGATCACACAATCACGTTCACACAATCACAAACACACAGTCGCGATCACTCGATCACGATCACACAATCACGATCACACAATCACGATCACTCAATCACAATCACACAATCACAAACACACAGTCGCGATCACACGATCACGATCACACAATCACAATCACACAATCAAGGTCACACAATGACGATCACACAATCACCATCACACAATCACGATCACACAATCACGATCACGCAATCACGATCACACAATCACAAACACACAGTCGCGATCACACGATCACGATCACACAATCACGATCACACAGTCACGATCACACAATCACAATCACACAATCACGATCACACAATCACCATCACACAATCACGATCACACAATCACGATCACACGATCACCATCACACAATCACGATCACACAATCACAATCACACAATCACGATCACACAATCACGTTCACACAATCACAAACACACAGTCGCGATCACACGATCACGATCACACAATCACGATCACACAGTCACGATCACACAATCACAATCACACAATCACGATCACACAATCACGATCACACAATCACCATCACACAATCACGATCACACAATCACGATCACACAGTCACGATCACACAATCACGATCACACAATCACAGTCACACAATCACAATCACACAATCACAACCACAATCACGATCACACAGTCACGATCACACCATCACGATCACACGATCACGATCACACAATCACTATCACACAATCACTATCACACAATCACGATCACACAATTACGATCACACAATCACAATCACGCAGTCACACTATCACAATCACAATCACAATCACAATCACAATCACAATCACAATCACAATCACACAATCACACAATCACAATCCCACAATCACAATCACACAATCACAGTCACACAATCACAATCACACAATCACACAGCCACAATCCCACAATCACGATCACACAATCACGATCGCACAGTCACGATCACACGATCACGATCACACAATCACAATCACACAATCACAATCACACAATCACGATCACACAGTCACCATCACACAATCACCATCACACAATCACGATCACACAATCAAGGTCACACAATGACGATCACACAATCACCATCACACAATCACGATCACACAATCACAATCACACAATCACGATCACACAATCACGATCACACAATCACAATCACACAATCAAGGTCACACAATGACGATCACACCATCAGCATCACACAATCACGACCACACAATCACAGTCACGCAATCACAATCACACAATCGCAATCACACAATCACAATCATACAATCACAATCACACAATAACAATCTCACAATCACAATCACACAATCACAATCACACAATCACAATCACACAATCACAATCACACAATCACAATCACACAATCACACTGTCACAATCCCACAATCACGATCACACAATCACGATCACACAGTCACGATCACACGATCACGATCACACAATCACGATCACACAATCACGATCACACAATCACGATCACACAATCACCATCACACAATCACCGTCACACAATCACAATCACACAATCAATGTCACACAATGACGATCACACAATCACCATCACACAATCACGACCACTCAATCACGATCACACAATCACGATCACACAATCACGATCACACAATCACGATCACACAATCACGTTCACACAATCACAAACACAGAGTCGCGATCACACGATCACGATCACACAACCACGATCACACAGTCACGATCACACAATCACGATCACACAGTCACGATCACACAATCAGAGTCACACAATCACAATCACACAACCACAATCACACAATCACACAGTCACAATCCCACAATCACGACCACACAGTCACGATAACACAATCACAATCATACAATCACAATCACACAATCACATTAACACAATCAGACAATCACACAGTCACACAATCACGATCACACAATCACGATCACACAATCACGATCACACAATCACGATCACACAATCACGATCACACAATCACGATCACACAATCACAATCACACAATCACAATCACACAATCAAAATCACACAATCACAATCACACAATCAAGGTCACACAATGACGATCACACAATCACCATCACACAATCTCGACCACACAATCTCGACCACACAATCACGATCACACAATCACGATCACACAATCACGTTCACACAATCACAAACACACAGTCGCGATCACTCGATCACGATCACACAATCACGATCACACAATCACGATCACTCAATCACAATCACACAATCACAAACACACAGTCGCGATCACACGATCACGATCACACAATCACAATCACACAATCAAGGTCACACAATGACGATCACACAATCACCATCACACAATCACGATCACACAATCACGATCACGCAATCACGATCACACAGTCACAAACACACAGTCGCGATCACACGATCACGATCACACAATCACGATCACACAGTCACGATCACACAATCACAATCACACAATCACGATCACACAATCACCATCACACAATCACGATCACACAATCACGATCACACGATCACCATCACACAATCACGATCACACAATCACAATCACACAATCACGATCACACAATCACGTTCACACAATCACAAACACACAGTCGCGATCACACGATCACGATCACACAATCACGATCACACAGTCACGATCACACAATCACAATCACACAATCACGATCACACAATCACCATCACACAATCACGATCACACAATCACGATCACACAATCACGATCACACAATCACGATCACACAATCACAGTCACACAATCACAATCACACAATCACAACCACAATCACGATCACACAGTCACGATCATACCATCACGATCACACGATCACGATCACACAATCACAATCACACAATCGTTATCACACAATCACGATCACACAATCACCATCCCACAATCACCATCACACAATCACCATCACACAATCACGATCACACAATCACGATCACACAATCACAATCACACAATCACAATCACACAAGCACAATCTCACAATCACAATCACACTATCACAATCACACAATCACAATCACACAATCACAATCACACAATCACAATCACACAATCACAATCACACAATCACAATCACACAATCACAATCACACAATCACAATCACACAATCACAATCACAGTCACAATCCCACAATCACGATCACACAATCACGATCACAAAATCACCATCATACAATCACGACCACACAATCACGATCACACAATCACGATCACACAATCACGATCACACAATCACGATCACACAATCACGTTCACACAATCACAAACCCACAATCGCGATCACACGATCACGATCACACAATCACGATCCCACAATCACGATCACACGATCACGATCACACAATCACCATCACACAATCACCATCACACAATCACAATCACACAATCAAGGTCACACAATGACGATCACACAATCACCATCATACAATCACGATCACACAATCACGTTCACACAATCACGATCACACAATCACGATCACACAATCACAAACACACAGTCGCGATCACACGATCACGATCACACAATCACGATCACACAGTCACGATCACACAATCACAACCACACCATCACGATCACACAATCACCATCACACAATCACGATCACACAATCACGATCACACAATCACGATCACACAATCACGATCACACAATCACGATCACACAATCACAATCACACAATCACAATCACACAATCACAATCACACAGTCACACAATCACAATCACAATCAGACAATCACAAACACACAATCACGATCACACAATCACGATCACACAATCACAATCACACAATCACAATCATACAATCACAATCACACAATCACAGTCACACAATCACAATCACACAACAACAATCACACAATCACACAGTCAAAATCCCACAATCACGACCACACAGTCACGATAACACAATCACAATCATACAATCACAATCACACAATCACATTAACACAATCAGACAATCACACAGTCACACAATCACGATCACACAATCACGATCACACAATCACGATCACACAATCACGATCACAATATCACAATCACACAGTCACACAATCACAATCACAATCACAATCACAATCACAATCACAATCACAATCACAATCACAATCACAATCACAATCACAATCACAATCACAATCACAATCACAATCACAATCACAATCACAATCACAATCACAATCGCAATCACAATCACAATCACAATCACACAATCACAATCACACAATCACAGTCACACAATCACAATCACACAATCACAATCACACAATCACAGTCACACAATCACAATCACACAATCACAATCACGATCACACAGTCACGATCACACAATCACAATCTCACAATCACGATCACACAATCACCATCACACAATCACCATCACACAATCACGATCACACAATCACGATCACACTATCACGATCACACAATCACGATCACACAATCACGATCACACAATCACTATCACACAATCATAATCACACAATCACAATCACACAATCACAATCACACAGTCACACAATCACAATCACAATCAGACAATCACAAACACACAATCACGATCACACAATCACGATCACACAATCACAATCACACAATCACAATCACACAACCACAATCACACAATCACAGTCACACAATCACAATGACACAACCACAATCACACAATCACACAGTCAAAATCCCACAATCACGACCACACAGTCACGATAACACAATCACAATCATACAATCACAATCACACAATCACATTAACACAATCAGACAATCACACAGTCACACAATCACGATCACACAATCACGATCACACAATCACGATCACACAATCACGATCACACAATCACGATCACACAATCACGATCACACAATCACAATCACACAATCACAATCACACAATCAAAATCACACAATCACAATCACACAATCAAGGTCACACAATGACGATCACACAATCACCATCACACAATCTCGACCACACAATCACGATCACACAATCACGATCACACAATCACGTTCACACAATCACAAACACACAGTCGCGATCACTCGATCACGATCACACAATCACGATCGCACAATCACGATCACTCAATCACAATCACACAATCACAAACACACAGTCGCGATCACACGATCACGATCACACAATCACAATCACACAATCAAGGTCACACAATGACGATCACACAATCACCATCACACAATCACGATCACACAATCACGATCACGCAATCAAGATCACACAATCACAAACACACAGTCGCGATCACACGATCACGATCACACAATCACGATCACACAGTCACGATCACACAATCACAATCACACAATCACGATCACACAATCACCATCACACAATCACGATCACACAATCACGATCACACGATCACCATCACACAATCACGATCACACAATCACAATCACACAATCACGATCACACAATCGCTATCACACAATCACGATCACACAATCACGATCACAATATCACAATCACACAGTCACACAATCACAATCACAATCACAATCACAATCACAATCACAATCACAATCACAATCACAATCACAATCACAATCACAATCACAATCACAGTCACAATCACAATCACAATCACAATCACAATCACAATCACAATCACAATCACAATCACAATCACAATCACAATCGCAATCACAATCACAATCACAATCACAATCACACAATCACAATCACACAATCACAGTCACACAATCACAATCACACAATCACAATCACACAATCACAGTCACACAATCACAATCACACAATCACAATCACGATCACACAGTCACGATCACACAATCACAATCTCACAATCACGATCACACAATCACCATCACACAATCACCATCACACAATCACGATCACACAATCACGATCACACTATCACGATCACACAATCACGATCACACAATCACGATCACACAATCACTATCACACAATCACAATCACACAATCACAATCACACAATCACAATCACACAGTCACACAATCACAATCACAATCAGACAATCACAAACACACAATCACGATCACACAATCACGATCACACAATCACAATCACACAATCACAATCATACAATCACGATCACACAATCACAGTCACACAATCACAATCACACAACCACAATCACACAATCACACAGTCAAAATCCCACAATCACGACCACACAGTCACGATAACACAATCACAATCATACAATCACAATCACACAATCACATTAACACAATCAGACAATCACACAGTCACACAATCACGATCACACAATCACGATCACACAATCACGATCACACAATCACGATCACAATATCACAATCACACAGTCACACAATCACAATCACAATCACAATCACAATCACAATCACAATCACAATCACAATCACAATCACAATCACAATCACAATCACAATCACAATCACAATCACAATCACAATCACAATCACAATCACAATCACAATCACAATCACAATCGCAATCACAATCACAATCACAATCACACAATCACAATCACACAATCACAGTCACACAATCACAATCACACAATCACAATCACACAATCACAGTCACACAATCACAATCACACAATCACAATCACGATCACACAGTCACGATCACACAATCACAATCTCACAATCACGATCACACAATCACCATCACACAATCACCATCACACAATCACGATCACACAATCACGATCACACTATCACGATCACACAATCACGATCACACAATCACGATCACACAATCACTATCACACAATCATAATCACACAATCACAATCACACAATCACAATCACACAGTCACACAATCACAATCACAATCAGACAATCACAAACACACAATCACGATCACACAATCACGATCACACAATCACAATCACACAATCACAATCACACAACCACAATCACACAATCACAGTCACACAATCACAATCACACAACCACAATCACACAATCACACAGTCAAAATCCCACAATCACGACCACACAGTCACGATAACACAATCACAATCATACAATCACAATCACACAATCACATTAACACAATCAGACAATCACACAGTCACACAATCACGATCACACAATCACGATCACACAATCACGATCACACAATCACGATCACACAATCACGATCACACAATCACGATCACACAATCACAATCACACAATCACAATCACACAATCAAAATCACACAATCACAATCACACAATCAAGGTCACACAATGACGATCACACAATCACCATCACACAATCTCGACCACACAATCACGATCACACAATCACGATCACACAATCACGTTCACACAATCACAAACACACAGTCGCGATCACTCGATCACGATCACACAATCACGATCGCACAATCACGATCACTCAATCACAATCACACAATCACAAACACACAGTCGCGATCACACGATCACGATCACACAATCACAATCACACAATCAAGGTCACACAATGACGATCACACAATCACCATCACACAATCACGATCACACAATCACGATCACGCAATCACGATCACACAATCACAAACACACAGTCGCGATCACACGATCACGATCACACAATCACGATCACACAGTCACGATCACACAATCACAATCACACAATCACGATCACACAATCACCATCACACAATCACGATCACACAATCACGATCACACGATCACCATCACACAATCACGATCACACAATCACAATCACACAATCACGATCACACAATCACGTTCACACAATCACAAACACACAGTCGCGATCACACGATCACGATCACACAATCACGATCACACAGTCACGATCACACAATCACAATCACACAATCACGATCACACAATCACCATCACACAATCACGATCACACAATCACGATCACACAGTCACGATCACACAATCACGATCACACAATCACAGTCACACAATCACAATCACACAATCACAACCACAATCACGATCACACAGTCACGATCACACCATCACGATCACACGATCACGATCACACAATCACAATCACACAATCACGATCACACAATCACCATCCCACAATCACCATCACACAATCACCATCACACAATCACGATCACACAATCACGATCACACAATCACAGTCACACAATCACAATCACACAGTCACAATCACACAATCACAATCATACAATCACAATCACACAATCACAATCTCACAATCACAATCACACTATCACAATCACACAATCACGATCACACAATCACAATCACACAATCACAATCACAATCACAATCCCACAATCACGATCACACAATCACGATCACACAATCACGATCACATAATCACCATCTCACAATCACCATCACACAATCACAATCACACAATCAAGGTCACACAATGACGATCACACAATCACCAGCATACAATCACGACCAGACAATCACGATCACACAATCACTATCACACAATCACGATCACACAATTACGATCACACAATCACAATCACGCAGTCACACTATCACAATCACAATCACAATCACAATCACAATCACAATCACAATCACAATCACACAATCACACAATCACAATCCCACAATCACAATCACACAATCACAGTCACACAATCACAGTCACACAATCACAATCACACAATCACACAGTCACAATCCCACAATCACGATCACACAATCACGATCGCACAGTCACGATCACACGATCACGATCACACAATCACAATCACACAATCACAATCACACAATCACGATCACACAGTCACCATCACACAATCACCATCACACAATCACGATCACACAATCAAGGTCACACAATGACGATCACACAATCACCATCACACAATCACGATCACACAATCACAATCACACAATCACGATCACACAATCACAATCACACAATCAAGGTCACACAATGACCATCACACCATCACCATCACACAATCACGACCACACAATCACAATCACGCAATCACAATCACACAATCGCAATCACACAATCACAATCATACAATCACAATCACACAATCACAATCTCACAATCACAATCACACAATCACAATCACACAATCACAATCACACAATCACAATCACACAATCACAATCCTACAATCACAATCCCACAATCACAATCACACAACCGCAATCGCACAATCACGCAGTCACAATCCCACAATCACGATCACACAATCACGATCACACAATCACAATCACACAATCACAATCACACAATCACACTGTCACAATCCCACAATCACGATCACACAATCACGATCACACAGTCACGATCACACGATCACGATCACACAAAAACAATGACACAATCACAATCACACAATCACGAGCACACAATCACGATCACACAATCACCATCACACAATCACAATCACACAATCAAAATCACACAATCACAATCACACAATCAAGGTCACACAATGACGATCACACAATCACCATCACACAATCTCGACCACACAATCACGATCACACAATCACGATCACACAATCACGTTCACACAATCACAAACACACAGTCGCGATCACTCGATCACGATCACACAATCACGATCACACAATCACGATCACTCAATCACAATCACACAATCACAAACACACAGTCGCGATCACACGATCACGATCACACAATCACGATCACACAGTCACGATCACACAATCACAATCACACAATCACGATCACACAATCACCATCACACAATCACGATCACACAATCACGATCACACGATCACCATCACACAATCACGATCACACAATCACAATCACACAATCACGATCACACAATCACGTTCACACAATCACAAACACACAGTCGCGATCACACGATCACGATCACACAATCACGATCACACAGTCACGATCACACAATCACAATCACACAATCACGATCACACAATCACCATCACACAATCACGATCACACAATCACGATCACACAGTCACGATCACACAATCACGATCACACAATCACAGTCACACAATCACAATCACACAATCACAACCACAATCACAATCACACAATCACGATCACACAATCACAATCACACAATCAAGGTCACACAATGACCATCACACCATCACCATCACACAATCACGACCACACAATCACAATCACGCAATCACAATCACACAATCGCAATCACACAATCACAATCATACAATCACAATCACACAATCACAATCTCACAATCACAATCACACAATCACAATCACACAATCACAATCACACAATCACAATCACACAATCACAATCACACAATCACAATCCTACAATCACAATCCCACAATCACAATCACACAACCACAATCGCACAATCACGCAGTCACAATCCCACAATCACGATCACACAATCACGATCACACAATCACAATCACACAATCACAATCACACAATCACACTGTCACAATCCCACAATCACGATCACACAATCACGATCACACAGTCACGATCACACGATCACGATCACACAAAAACAATGACACAATCACAATCACACAATCACGAGCACACAATCACGATCACACAATCACCATCACACAATCACAATCACACAATCAAAATCACACAATCACAATCACACAATCAAGGTCACACAATGACGATCACACAATCACCATCACACAATCTCGACCACACAATCACGATCACACAATCACGATCACACAATCACGTTCACACAATCACAAACACACAGTCGCGATCACTCGATCACGATCACACAATGACGATCACACAATCACGATCACTCAATCACAATCACACAATCACAAACACACAGTCGCGATCACACGATCACGATCACACAATCACAATCACACAATCAAGGTCACACAATGACGATCACACAATCACCATCACACAATCACGATCACACAATCACGATCACGCAATCACGATCACACAATCACAAACACACAGTCGCGATCACACGATCACGATCACACAATCACGATCACACAGTCACGATCACACAATCACAATCACACAATCACGATCACACAATCACCATCACACAATCACGATCACACAATCACGATCACACGATCACCATCACACAATCACGATCACACAATCACAATCACACAATCACGATCACACAATCACGTTCACACAATCACAATCACGCAGTCACACTATCACAATCACAATCACAATCACAATCACAATCACAATCACAATCACAATCACAATCACAATCACACAATCACACAATCACAATCCCACAATCACAATCACACAATCACAGTCACACAATCACAATCACACAATCACACAGCCACAATCCCACAATCACGATCACACAATCACGATCGCACAGTCACGATCACACGATCACGATCACACAATCACAATCACACAATCACAATCACACAATCACGATCACACAGTCACCATCACACAATCACCATCACACAATCACGATCACACAATCAAGGTCACACAATGACGATCACACAATCACCATCACACAATCACGATCACACAATCACAATCACACAATCACGATCACACAATCACGATCACACAATCACAATCACACAATCAAGGTCACACAATGACGATCACACCATCAGCATCACACAATCACGACCACACAATCACAGTCACGCAATCACAATCACACAATCGCAATCACACAATCACAATCATACAATCACAATCACACAATAACAATCTCACAATCACAATCACACAATCACAATCACACAATCACAATCACACAATCACAATCACACAATCACAATCACACAATCACAATCCTACAATCACAATCCCACAATCACAATCACACAACCACAATCGCACAATCACGCAGTCACAATCCCACAATCACGATCACACAATCACGATCACACAATCACAAGCACACAATCACAATCACACAATCACACTGTCACAATCCCACAATCACGATCACACAATCACGATCACACAGTCACGATCACACGATCACGATCACACAAAAACAATGACACAATCACAATCACACAATCACGAGCACACAATCACGATCACACAATCACCATCACACAATCACGATCACACAATCACGACCACACAGTCACGATCACACAATCACAATCACACAATCGCAATCACACAATCACAATAACACAATCAGACAATCACACAGTCACACAATCACGATCACACAATCACGATCACACAATCACGATCACACAATCACAATCACACAATCACAATCACACAATCAAAATCACACAATCACAATCACACAATCAAGGTCACACAATGACGATCACACAATCACCATCACACAATCTCGACCACACAATCACGATCACACAATCACGATCACACAATCACGTTCACACAATCACAAACACACAGTCGCGATCACACGATCACGATCACACGATCACGATCACACAATCACAATCACACAATCGTTATCACACAATCACGATCACACAATCACGATCACACAATCACAATCACACAATCACAATCACACAATCAAGGTCACACAATGACGACCACACAATCACCATCACACAATCACGATCACACAATCACAATCACACAATCACGATCACACAATCACGATCACACAATCACGATCACACAAACACGATCACACGATCACAATCACACAATCACAAACACACAGTCGCGATCACACGATCACGATCACACGATCACGATCACACGATCGCGATCACACGATCACGATCACACGATCACGATCACACAATCACAATCACACAATCAAGGTCACACAATGACGATCACACCATCAACATCACACAATCACGACCACACAATCACGATCACACAATCATGATCACACAATCACGTTCACACAATCACAAACACACAGTCGCGATCACTCGATAACGATCACACAATCACGATCACACAGTCACAATCACACAATCACAATCACACAATCACAATATCACAATCGCAATCACACA
This sequence comes from Megachile rotundata, assembly GCF_050947335.1. Classification (NCBI taxonomy): domain Eukaryota; kingdom Metazoa; phylum Arthropoda; class Insecta; order Hymenoptera; family Megachilidae; genus Megachile; species Megachile rotundata. The sequence goes on from NC_134993.1 coordinate 4,991,590, forward strand.
ATCACAATCACACAATCACACAATCACACAATCACGATCACACTATCACGATCACACAATCAGGATCACACAATCACGATCACACAATCACGATCACACAATCACGATCACACAATCACGATCACACAATCACGATCACACAATCACGATCACACAATCACGATCACACAATCACCATCACACAATCACCGTCACACAATCACAATCACACAATCAATGTCACACAATGACGATCACACAATCACCATCACACAATCACGACCACTCAATCACGATCACACAATCACGATCACACAATCACGATCACACAATCACGATCACACAATCACGATCACACAATCACAAACACACAGTCGCGATCACTCGATAACGATCACACAATCACGATCACACAGTCACAATCACACAATCACAATCACACAATCACAATATCACAATCGCAATCACACAATCACAATCACACAATCACACAATCACACAATCACGATCACACTATCACGATCACACAATCAGGATCACACAATCACGATCACACAATCACGATCACACAATCACGATCACACAATCACGATCACACAGTCACGATCACACAATCACGATCACACAATCACGATCACACAATCACCATCACACAATCACCGTCACACAATCACAATCACACAATCAATGTCACACAATGACGATCACACAATCACCATCACACAATCACGACCACTCAATCACGATCACACAATCACGATCACACAATCACGATCACACAATCACGATCACACAATCACGTTCACACAATCACAAACACAGAGTCGCGATCACACGATCACGATCACACAACCACGATCACACAGTCACGATCACACAATCACGATCACACAGTCACGATCACACAATCAGAGTCACACAATCACAATCACACAACCACAATCACACAATCACACAGTCACAATCCCACAATCACGACCACACAGTCACGATAACACAATCACAATCATACAATCACAATCACACAATCACATTAACACAATCAGACAATCACACAGTCACACAATCACGATCACACAATCACGATCACACAATCACGATCACACAATCACGATCACACAATCACGATCACACAATCACGATCACACAATCACAATCACACAATCAAAATCACACAATCACAATCACACAATCAAGGTCACACAATGACGATCACACAATCACCATCACACAATCACGATCACACAATCACGTTCACACAATCACGATCACACAATCACGATCACACAATCACAAACACACAGTCGCGATCACACGATCACGATCACACAATCACGATCACACAGTCACGATCACACAATCACAACCACACCATCACGATCACACAATCACCATCACACAATCACGATCACACAATCACGATCACACAATCACGATCACACAATCACGATCACACAATCACGATCACACAATCACAATCACACAATCACAATCACACAATCACAATCACACAGTCACACAATCACAATCACAATCAGACAATCACAAACACACAATCACGATCGCACAATCACGATCACACAATCACAATCACACAATCACAATCATACAATCACAATCACACAATCACAGTCACACAATCACAATCACACAACCACAATCACACAATCACACAGTCAAAATCCCACAATCACGACCACACAGTCACGATAACACAATCACAATCATACAATCACAATCACACAATCACATTAACACAATCAGACAATCACACAGTCACACAATCACGATCACACAATCACGATCACACAATCACGATCACACAATCACGATCACAATATCACAATCACACAGTCACACAATCACAATCACAATCACAATCACAATCACAATCACAATCACAATCACAATCACAATCACAATCACAATCACAATCACAATCACAATCACAATCACAATCGCAATCACAATCACAATCACAATCACACAATCACAATCACACAATCACAGTCACACAATCACAATCACACAATCACAATCACACAATCACAGTCACACAATCACAATCACACAATCACAATCACGATCACACAGTCACGATCACACAATCACAATCTCACAATCACGATCACACAATCACCATCACACAATCACCATCACACAATCACGATCACACAATCACGATCACACTATCACGATCACACAATCACGATCACACAATCACGATCACACAATCACTATCACACAATCATAATCACACAATCACAATCACACAATCACAATCACACAGTCACACAATCACAATCACAATCAGACAATCACAAACACACAATCACGATCACACAATCACGATCACACAATCACAATCACACAATCACAATCACACAACCACAATCACACAATCACAGTCACACAATCACAATCACACAACCACAATCACACAATCACACAGTCAAAATCCCACAATCACGACCACACAGTCACGATAACACAATCACAATCATACAATCACAATCACACAATCACATTAACACAATCAGACAATCACACAGTCACACAATCACGATCACACAATCACGATCACACAATCACGATCACACAATCACGATCACACAATCACGATCACACAATCACGATCACACAATCACAATCACACAATCACAATCACACAATCAAAATCACACAATCACAATCACACAATCAAGGTCACACAATGACGATCACACAATCACCATCACACAATCTCGACCACACAATCACGATCACACAATCACGATCACACAATCACGTTCACACAATCACAAACACACAGTCGCGATCACTCGATCACGATCACACAATCACGATCGCACAATCACGATCACTCAATCACAATCACACAATCACAAACACACAGTCGCGATCACACGATCACGATCACACAATCACAATCACACAATCAAGGTCACACAATGACGATCACACAATCACCATCACACAATCACGATCACACAATCACGATCACGCAATCAAGATCACACAATCACAAACACACAGTCGCGATCACACGATCACGATCACACAATCACGATCACACAGTCACGATCACACAATCACAATCACACAATCACGATCACACAATCACCATCACACAATCACGATCACACAATCACGATCACACGATCACCATCACACAATCACGATCACACAATCACAATCACACAATCACGATCACACAATCGCTATCACACAATCACGATCACACAATCACGATCACAATATCACAATCACACAGTCACACAATCACAATCACAATCACAATCACAATCACAATCACAATCACAATCACAATCACAATCACAATCACAATCACAATCACAATCACAGTCACAATCACAATCACAATCACAATCACAATCACAATCACAATCACAATCACAATCACAATCACAATCACAATCGCAATCACAATCACAATCACAATCACAATCACACAATCACAATCACACAATCACAGTCACACAATCACAATCACACAATCACAATCACACAATCACAGTCACACAATCACAATCACACAATCACAATCACGATCACACAGTCACGATCACACAATCACAATCTCACAATCACGATCACACAATCACCATCACACAATCACCATCACACAATCACGATCACACAATCACGATCACACTATCACGATCACACAATCACGATCACACAATCACGATCACACAATCACTATCACACAATCACAATCACACAATCACAATCACACAATCACAATCACACAGTCACACAATCACAATCACAATCAGACAATCACAAACACACAATCACGATCACACAATCACGATCACACAATCACAATCACACAATCACAATCATACAATCACAATCACACAATCACAGTCACACAATCACAATCACACAACCACAATCACACAATCACACAGTCAAAATCCCACAATCACGACCACACAGTCACGATAACACAATCACAATCATACAATCACAATCACACAATCACATTAACACAATCAGACAATCACACAGTCACACAATCACGATCACACAATCACGATCACACAATCACGATCACACAATCACGATCACAATATCACAATCACACAGTCACACAATCACAATCACAATCACAATCACAATCACAATCACAATCACAATCACAATCACAATCACAATCACAATCACAATCACAATCACAATCACAATCACAATCACAATCACAATCACAATCACAATCACAATCACAATCACAATCACAATCACAATCACAATCACAATCGCAATCACGATCACAATCACAATCACACAATCACAATCACACAATCACAGTCACACAATCACAATCACACAATCACAATCACACAATCACGGTCACACAATCACAATCACACAATCACAATCACGATCACACAGTCACGATCACACAATCACAATCTCACAATCACGATCACACAATCACCATCACACAATCACCATCACACAATCACGATCACACAATCACGATCACACTATCACGATCACACAATCACGATCACACAATCACGATCACACAATCACTATCACACAATCATAATCACACAATCACAATCACACAATCACAATCACACAGTCACACAATCACAATCACAATCAGACAATCACAAACACACAATCACGATCACACAATCACGATCACACAATCACAATCACACAATCACAATCACACAACCACAATCACACAATCACAGTCACACAATCACAATCACACAACCACAATCACACAATCACACAGTCAAAATCCCACAATCACGACCACACAGTCACGATAACACAATCACAATCATACAATCACAATCACACAATCACATTAACACAATCAGACAATCACACAGTCACACAATCACGATCACACAATCACGATCACACAATCACGATCACACAATCACGATCACACAATCACGATCACACAATCACGATCACACAATCACAATCACACAATCACAATCACACAATCAAAATCACACAATCACAATCACACAATCAAGGTCACACAATGACGATCACACAATCACCATCACACAATCTCGACCACACAATCACGATCACACAATCACGATCACACAATCACGTTCACACAATCACAAACACACAGTCGCGATCACTCGATCACGATCACACAATCACGATCGCACAATCACGATCACTCAATCACAATCACACAATCACAAACACACAGTCGCGATCACACGATCACGATCACACAATCACAATCACACAATCAAGGTCACACAATGACGATCACACAATCACCATCACACAATCACGATCACACAATCACGATCACGCAATCACGATCACACAATCACAAACACACAGTCGCGATCACACGATCACGATCACACAATCACGATCACACAGTCACGATCACACAATCACAATCACACAATCACGATCACACAATCACCATCACACAATCACGATCACACAATCACGATCACACGATCACCATCACACAATCACGATCACACAATCACAATCACACAATCACGATCACACAATCACGTTCACACAATCACAAACACACAGTCGCGATCACACGATCACGATCACACAATCACGATCACACAGTCACGATCACACAATCACAATCACACAATCACGATCACACAATCACCATCACACAATCACGATCACACAATCACGATCACACAGTCACGATCACACAATCACGATCACACAATCACAGTCACACAATCACAATCACACAATCACAACCACAATCACGATCACACAGTCACGATCACACCATCACGATCACACGATCACGATCACACAATCACAATCACACAATCACGATCACACAATCACCATCCCACAATCACCATCACACAATCACCATCACACAATCACGATCACACAATCACGATCACACAATCACAGTCACACAATCACAATCACACAGTCACAATCACACAATCACAATCATACAATCACAATCACACAATCACAATCTCACAATCACAATCACACTATCACAATCACACAATCACAATCACACAATCACAATCACACAATCACAATCACAATCACAATCCCACAATCACGATCACACAATCACGATCACACAATCACGATCACATAATCACCATCTCACAATCACCATCACACAATCACAATCACACAATCAAGGTCACACAATGACGATCACACAATCACCAGCATACAATCACGACCAGACAATCACGATCACACAATCACTATCACACAATCACGATCACACAATTACGATCACACAATCACAATCACGCAGTCACACTATCACAATCACAATCACAATCACAATCACAATCACAATCACAATCACAATCACACAATCACACAATCACAATCCCACAATCACAATCACACAATCACAGTCACACAATCACAGTCACACAATCACAATCACACAATCACACAGTCACAATCCCACAATCACGATCACACAATCACGATCGCACAGTCACGATCACACGATCACGATCACACAATCACAATCACACAATCACAATCACACAATCACGATCACACAGTCACCATCACACAATCACCATCACACAATCACGATCACACAATCAAGGTCACACAATGACGATCACACAATCACCATCACACAATCACGATCACACAATCACAATCACACAATCACGATCACACAATCACAATCACACAATCAAGGTCACACAATGACCATCACACCATCACCATCACACAATCACGACCACACAATCACAATCACGCAATCACAATCACACAATCGCAATCACACAATCACAATCATAGAATCACAATCACACAATCACAATCTCACAATCACAATCACACAATCACAATCACACAATCACAATCACACAATCACAATGACACAATCACAATCACACAATCACAATCCTACAATCACAATCCCACAATCACAATCACACAACCACAATCGCACAATCACGCAGTCACAATCCCACAATCACGATCACACAATCACGATCACACAATCACAATCACACAATCACAATCACACAATCACACTGTCACAATCCCACAATCACGATCACACAATCACGATCACACAGTCACGATCACACGATCACGATCACACAAAAACAATGACACAATCACAATCACACAATCACGAGCACACAATCACGATCACACAATCACCATCACACAATCACAATCACACAATCAAAATCACACAATCACAATCACACAATCAAGGTCACACAATGACGATCACACAATCACCATCACACAATCTCGACCACACAATCACGATCACACAATCACGATCACACAATCACGTTCACACAATCACAAACACACAGTCGCGATCACACGATCACGATCACACAATCACGATCACACAGTCACGATCACACAATCACAATCACACAATCACGATCACACAATCACCATCACACAATCACGATCACACAATCACGATCACACGATCACCATCACACAATCACGATCACACAATCACAATCACACAATCACGATCACACAATCACGTTCACACAATCACAAACACACAGTCGCGATCACACGATCACGATCACACAATCACGATCACACAGTCACGATCACACAATCACAATCACACAATCACGATCACACAATCACCATCACACAATCACGATCACACAATCACGATCACACAGTCACGATCACACAATCACGATCACACAATCACAGTCACACAATCACAATCACACAATCACAACCACAATCACGATCACACAGTCACGATCACATATCACGATCACACGATCACGATCACACAATCACTATCACACAATCACTATCACACAATCACGATCACACAATTACGATCACACAATCACAATCACGCAGTCACACTATCACAATCACAATCACAATCACAATCACAATCACAATCACAATCACAATCACAATCACACAATCACACAATCACAATCCCACAATCACAATCACACAATCACAGTCACACAATCACAATCACACAATCACACTGCCACAATCCCACAATCACGATCACACAATCACGATCGCACAGTCACGATCACACGATCACGATCACACAATCACAATCACACAATCACAATCACACAATCACGATCACACAGTCACCATCACACAATCACCATCACACAATCACGATCACACAATCAAGGTCACACAATGACGATCACACAATCACCATCACACAATCACGATCACACAATCACAATCACACAATCACGATCACACAATCACGATCACACAATCACAATCACACAATCAAGGTCACACAATGACGATCACACCATCAGCATCACACAATCACGACCACACAATCACAGTCACGCAATCACAATCACACAATCGCAATCACACAATCACAATCATACAATCACAATCACACAATAACAATCTCACAATCACAATCACACAATCACAATCACACAATCACAATCACACAATCACAATCACACAATCACAATCACACAATCACAATCCTACAATCACAATCCCACAATCACAATCACACAACCACAATCGCACAATCACGCAGTCACAATCCCACAATCACGATCACACAATCACGATCACACAATCACAATCACACAATCACAATCACACAATCACACTGTCACAATCCCACAATCACGATCACACAATCACGATCACACAGTCACGATCACACGATCACGATCACACAAAAACAATGACACAATCACAATCACACAATCACGAGCACACAATCACGATCACACAATCACCATCACACAATCACGATCACACAATCACGACCACACAGTCACGATCACACAATCACAATCACACAATCGCAATCACACAATCACAATAACACAATCAGACAATCACACAGTCACACAATCACGATCACACAATCACGATCACACAATCACAATCACACAATCACAATCACACAATCAAGGTCACACAATGACGACCACACAATCACCATCACACAATCACGATCACACAATCACAATCACACAATCACGATCACACAATCACGATCACACAATCACGATCACACAAACACGATCACACGATCACAATCACACAATCACAAACACACAGTCGCGATCACACGATCACGATCACACGATCACGATCACACGATCGCGATCACACGATCACGATCACACGATCACGATCACACAATCACAATCACACAATCAAGGTCACACAATGACGATCACACCATCAACATCACACAATCACGACCACACAATCACGATCACACAATCATGATCACACAATCACGTTCACACAATCACAAACACACAGTCGCGATCACTCGATAACGATCACACAATCACGATCACACAGTCACAATCACACAATCACAATCACACAATCACAATATCACAATCGCAATCACACAATCACAATCACACAATCACACAATCACACAATCACGATCACACTATCACGATCACACAATCAGGATCACACAATCACGATCACACAATCACGATCACACAATCACGATCACACAATCACGATCACACAATCACGATCACACAATCACGATCACACAATCACGATCACACAATCACCATCACACAATCACCGTCACACAATCACAATCACACAATCAATGTCACACAATGACGATCACACAATCACCATCACACAATCACGACCACTCAATCACGATCACACAATCACGATCACACAATCACGATCACACAATCACGATCACACAATCACGTTCACACAATCACAAACACACAGTCGCGATCACTCGATAACGATCACACAATCACGATCACACAGTCACAATCACACAATCACAATCACACAATCACAATATCACAATCGCAATCACACAATCACAATCACACAATCACACAATCACACAATCACGATCACACTATCACGATCACACAATCAGGATCACACAATCACGATCACACAATCACGATCACACAATCACGATCACACAATCACGATCACACAGTCACGATCACACAATCACGATCACACAATCACGATCACACAATCACCATCACACAATCACCGTCACACAATCACAATCACACAATCAATGTCACACAATGACGATCACACAATCACCATCACACAATCACGACCACTCAATCACGATCACACAATCACGATCACACAATCACGATCACACAATCACGTTCACACAATCACAAACACAGAGTCGCGATCACACGATCACGATCACACAACCACGATCACACAGTCACGATCACACAATCACGATCACACAGTCACGATCACACAATCAGAGTCACACAATCACAATCACACAACCACAATCACACAATCACACAGTCACAATCCCACAATCACGACCACACAGTCACGATAACACAATCACAATCATACAATCACAATCACACAATCACATTAACACAATCAGACAATCACACAGTCACACAATCACGATCACACAATCACGATCACACAATCACGATCACACAATCACGATCACACAATCACGATCACACAATCACGATCACACAATCACAATCACACAATCACAATCACACAATCAAAATCACACAATCACAATCACACAATCAAGGTCACACAATGACGATCACACAATCACCATCACACAATCTCGACCACACAATCACGATCACACAATCACGATCACACAATCACGTTCACACAATCACAAACACACAGTCGCGATCACTCGATCACGATCACACAATCACGATCACACAATCACGATCACTCAATCACAATCACACAATCACAAACACACAGTCGCGATCACACGATCACGATCACACAATCACAATCACACATTCAAGGTCACACAATGACGATCACACAATCACCATCACACAATCACGATCACACAATCACGATCACGCAATCACGATCACACAGTCACAAACACACAGTCGCGATCACACAGTCACGATCATACCATCACGATCACACGATCACGATCACACAATCACAATCACACAATCGTTATCACACAATCACGATCACACAATCACCATCCCACAATCACCATCACACAATCACCATCACACAATCACGATCACACAATCACGATCACACAATCACAATCACACAATCACAATCACACAAGCACAATCTCACAATCACAATCACACTATCACAATCACACAATCACAATCACACAATCACAATCACACAATCACAATCACACAATCACAATCACACAATCACAATCACACAATCACAATCACAGTCACAATCCCACAATCACGATCACACAATCACGATCACACAATCACCATCATACAATCACGACCACACAATCACGATCACACAATCACGATCACACAATCACGATCACACAATCACGATCACACAATCACGTTCACACAATCACAAACCCACAATCGCGATCACACGATCACGATCACACAATCACGATCCCACAATCACGATCACACGATCACGATCACACAATCACCATCACACAATCACCATCACACAATCACAATCACACAATCAAGGTCACACAATGACGATCACACAATCACCATCATACAATCACGATCACACAATCACGTTCACACAATCACAAACACACAGTCGCGATCACACAATCACAATCCCACAATCGCGATCACACGATCACGATCACACAATCACGATCACACAATCACGATCACACAGTCACGATCACACAATCACCATCACACAATCACGATCACACAATCACGATCGCACAATCACAATCACACGATCACGATCACACAATCACAATCACACAATCACGATCACACAGTCACGATCACACAATCTCAATCACACAATCACAATATCACAATCACGATCACACAATCACGATCACACAATCACGATCACACTATCACGATCACACAATCACAGTCACACAATCACAATCACACAATCACAATCACAATCACGATCACACTGTCACGATCACACGATCACGATCACACGATCACGATCACACAATCACTATCACAAAATCACGATCACACAATCACGATCACACAATCACGATCACACAATCACGATCACACAATCACGATCACACAATCGCTATCACACAATCACGATCACACAATCACGATCACACAATCACGATCACAATATCACAATCACACAGTCACACAATCACAATCACAATCACAATCACAATCACAATCACAATCACAATCACAATCACAATCACAATCACAATCACAATCACAATCACAATCACAATCACAATCACAATCACAATCACAATCACAATCACAATCACAATCACAATCACAATCACAATCACAATCACAATCACAATCACAATCACAATCACAATCACAATCACAATCACAATCACAATCACAATCACAATCACAATCACAATCACAATCACAATCACAATCACAATCACAATCACAATCACAATCACAATCACAATCACAATCACAATCACAATCACAATCACAATCACAATCACAATCACAATCACAATCACAATCACAATCACAATCACAATCACAATCACAATCACAATCACAATCACAATCACAATCACAATCACAATCACAATCACAATCACAATCACAATCACAATCACAATCGCAATCACAATCACAATCGCAATCACAATCACAATCACAATCACAATCACACAATCACAATCACACAATCACAGTCACACAATCACAATCACACAATCACAATCACACAATCACAATCACACAATCACAGTCACACAATCACAATCACACAATCACAATCACGATCACACAGTCACGATCACACAATCACAATCTCACAATCACGATCACACAATCACCATCACACAATCACCATCACACAATCACGATCACACAATCACGTTCACACAATCACAAACACACAGTCGCGATCACTCGATCACGATCACACAATCACGATCACACAATCACGATCACTCAATCACAATCACACAATCAGAAACACACAGTCGCGATCACACGATCACGATCACACGATCACGATCACACAATCACAATCACACAATCGTTATCACACAATCACGATCACACAATCACGATCACACAATCACAATCACACAATCAAGGTCACACAATGACGATCACACAATCACCATCACACAATCACGATCACACAATCACAATCACACAATAACGATCACACAATCACGATCACACAATCACGATCACACAAACACGATCACACGATCACAATCACACAATCACAAATACACAGTCGCGATCACACGATCACGATCACACGATCACGATCACACGATCGCGATCACACGATCACGATCACACGATCACGACCACACAATCACGATCACACAATCACGATCACACAATCACGTTCACACAATCACAAACACACAGTCGCGATCACTCGATAACGATCACACAATCACGATCACACAGTCACTATCACACAATCACAATCACACAATCACAATATCACAATCGCAATCACACAATCACAATCACACAATCACACAATCACACAATCACGATCACACTATCACGATCACACAATCAGGATCACACAATCACGATCACACAATCACGATCACACAATCACGATCACACAATCACGATCACACAATCACGATCACACAATCACGATCACACAATCGCGATCACACAATCACCATCACACAATCACCGTCACACAATCACAATCACACAATCAAGGTCACACAATGACGATCACACAATCACCATCACACAATCACGACCACTCAATCACGATCACACAATCACGATCACACAATCACGATCACACAATCACGTTCACACAATCACAAACACAGAGTCGCGATCACACGATCACGATCACACAACCACCATCACACAGTCACGATCACACAATCACGATCACACAGTCACGATCACACAATCACAATCACACAACCACAATCACACAATCACACAGTCACAATCCCACAATCACGACCACACAGTCACGATCACACAATCACAATCATACAATCACAATCACACAATCACATTAACACAATCAGACAATCACACAGTCACACAATCACGATCACACAATCACGATCACGCAATCACGATCACACAATCACAAACACACAGTCGCGATCACACGATCACGATCACACAATCACGATCACACAGTCACGATCACACAATCACAATCACACAATCACGATCACACAATCACCATCACACAATCACGATCACACAATCACGATCACACGATCACCATCACACAATCACGATCACACAATCACAATCACACAATCACGATCACACAATCACGATCACACAATCACGATCACACAATCACGATCACACAATCACGATCACACAATCACCATCACACAATCACAATCACACAATCAAGGTCACACAATGACGATCACACAATCCCCATCACACAATCACGATCACACAATCACGATCACACAATCACAGTCACACAATCACAATCACACAATCACAATCACAATCACGATCACACAGTCACGATCACACCATCACGATCACACGATCACCATCACACAATCACGATCACACAATCACAATCACACAATCACGATCACACAATCACGATCACACAATCACGATCACACAAACACGATCACACGATCACAATCACACAATCACAAACACACAGTCGCGATCACACGATCACGATCACACGATCACGATCACACGATCACGATCACACGATCGCGATCACACGATCACGATCACACGATCACGATCACACAATCACAATCACACAATCAGGGTCACACAATGACGATCACACCATCACCATCACACAATCACGACCACACAATCACGATCACACAATCACGATCACACAATCACGATCACACAATCACAAACACACAGTCGCGATCACTCGATCACGATCACACAATCACGATCACACAGTCACGATCACACAATTACAATCACACAATCACAATGTCACAATCGCAATCACACAATCACAATAACACAATCAGACAATCACACAATTACGATCACACAATCACCATCACACAATCACAATCACACAATCAAGGTCACACAATGACGATCACACAATCACCACCACACAATCACGATCACACAATCACGATCACACAATCACGTTCACACAATCACAAACACACAGTCGCGATCACACGATCACGATCACACAATCACGATCACACAGTCACGATCACACAATCACAATCACACAATCACGATCACACAATCACTATCACACAATCACGATCACACAATCACGATCACACAATCACGATCACACAATCACGATCACACAATCACAGTCACACAATCACAATCACACAATCACAACCACAATCACGATCACACAGTCACGATCACACCATCACGATCACACAAACACGATCACACGATCACACGATCACAATCACACAATCACAAACACACAGTCGCGATCACACGATCACGATCACACGATCACGATCACACGATCGCGATCACACGATCACGATCACACAATCACGATCACACAGTCACGATCACACAATCACAATCACACAATCACGATCACACAATCACGATCACACAATCACGATCACACAAACACGATCACACGATCACACGATCACAATCACACAATCACAAACACACAGTCGCGATCACACGATCACGATCACACGATCGCGATCACACGATCACGATCACACGATCACGATCACACAATCACAATCACACAATCAGGGTCACACAATCACGTTCACACAATCACAAACACACAGTCGCGATCACTCGATAACGACCACACAATCACGATCACACAGTCACTATCACACAATCACAATCACACAATCACAATATCACAATCGCAATCACACAATCACAATCACACAATCACACAATCACACAATCACGATCACACTATCACGATCACACAATCAGGATCACACAATCACGATCACACAATCACGATCACACAATCACGATCACACAATCACGATCACACAATCACGATCACACAATCACGATCACACAATCACGATCACACAATCACCATCACACAATCACCGTCACACAATCACAATCACACAATCAAGGTCACACAATGACGATCACACAATCACCATCACACAATCACGACCACTCAATCACGATCACACAATCACGATCACACAATCACGATCACACAATCACGTTCACACAATCACAAACACAGAGTCGCGATCACACGATCACGATCACACAACCACGATCACACAGTCACGATCACACAATCACGATCACACAGTCACGATCACACAATCCCCATCACACAATCACGATCACACAATCACGATCACACAATCACGATATCACAATCACAAACACACAGTCGCGATCACACGATCACGATCACACAATCACGATCACACAGTCACGATCACACAATCACAATCACACAATCACGATCACACAATCACCATCACACAATCACAATCACACAATCACGATCACGCAATCACGATCACACAATCACAAACACACAGTCGCGATCACACGATCACGATCACACAATCACGATCACACAGTCACGATCACACAATCACAATCACACAATCACGATCACACAATCACCATCACACAATCACGATCACACAATCACGATCACACGATCACCATCACACAATCACGATCACACAATCACAATCACACAATCACGATCACACAATCACGATCACACAATCACGATCACACAATCACGATCACACAATCACGATCACACAATCACCATCACACAATCACAATCACACAATCAAGGTCACACAATGACGATCACACAATCCCCATCACACAATCACGATCACACAATCACGATCACACAATCACAAACACACAGTCGCGATCACACGATCACGATCACACAATCACGATCACACAGTCACGATCACACAATCACAATCACACAATCACGATCACACAATCACCATCACACAATCACGATCACACAATCACGATCACACAATCACGATCACACAATCACGATCACACAATCACGATCACACAATCACAGTCACACAATCACAATCACACAATCACAATCACAATCACGATCACACAGTCACGATCACACCATCACGATCACACGATCACCATCACACAATCACGATCACACAATCACAATCACACAATCACGATCACACAATCACGATCACACAATCACGATCACACAAACACGATCACACGATCACGATCACACAATCACAAACACACAGTCGCGATCACACGATCACGATCACACGATCACGATCACACGATCACGATCACACGATCACGATCACACGATCGCGATCACACGATCACGATCACACGATCACGATCACACAATCACAATCACACAATCAGGGTCACACAATGACGATCACACCATCACCATCACACATTCACGACCACACAATCACGATCACACAATCACGATCACACAATCACGATCACACAATCACAAACACACAGTCGCGATCACTCGATCACGATCACACAATCACGATCACACAGTCACGATCACACAATTACAATCACACAATCACAATGTCACAATCGCAATCACACAATCACAATAACACAATCAGACAATCACACAATTACGATCACACAATCACCATCACACAATCACAATCACACAATCAAGGTCACATAATGACGATCACACAATCACCACCACACAATCACGATCACACAATCACGATCACACAATCACGTTCACACAATCACAAACACACAGTCGCGATCACACGATCACGATCACACAATCACGATCACACAGTCACGATCACACAATCACAATCACACAATCACGATCACACAATCACTATCACACAATCACGATCACACAATCACGATCACACAATCACGATCACACAAACACGATCACACGATCACAATCACACAATCACAAACACACAGTCGCGATCACACGATCACGATCACACGATCACGATCACACGATCGCGATCACACGATCACGATCACACGATCACGATCACACAATCACAGTCACACAATCAAGGTCACACAATGACGATCACACCATCAACATCACACAATCACGACCACACAATCACGATCACACAATCATGATCACACAATCACGTTCACACAATCACAAACACACAGTCGCGATCACTCGATAACGATCACACAATCACGATCACACAGTCACAATCACACAATCACAATCACACAATCACAATATCACAATCGCAATCACACAATCAGAATCACACAATCACACAATCACACAATCACGATCACACTATCACGATCACACAATCAGGATCACACAATCACGATCACACAATCACGATCACACAATCACGATCACACAATCACGATCACACAATCACGATCACACAATCACGATCACACAATCACGATCACACAATCACCATCACACAATCACCGTCACACAATCACAATCACACAATCAATGTCACACAATGACGATCACACAATCACCATCACACAATCACGACCACTCAATCACGATCACACAATCACGATCACACAATCACGATCACACAATCACGATCACACAATCACGTTCACACAATCACAAACACAGAGTCGCGATCACACGATCACGATCACACAATCACGATCACACAATCACGTTCACACAATCACAAACACAGAGTCGCGATCACACGATCACGATCACACAACCACGATCACACAGTCACGATCACACAATCACGATCACACAGTCACGATCACACAATCCCCATCACACAATCACGATCACACAATCACGATCACACAATCACGATATCACAATCACAAACACACAGTCGCGATCACACGATCACGATCACACAATCACGATCACACAGTCACGATCACACAATCACAATCACACAATCACGATCACACAATCACCATCACACAATCACAATCACACAATCACGATCACGCAATCACGATCACACAATCACAAACACACAGTCGCGATCACACGATCACGATCACACAATCACGATCACACAGTCACGATCACACAATCACAATCACACAATCACGATCACACAATCACCATCACACAATCACGATCACACAATCACGATCACACGATCACCATCACACAATCACGATCACACAATCACAATCACACAATCACGATCACACAATCACGATCACACAATCACGATCACACAATCACGATCACACAATCACGATCACACAATCACCATCACACAATCACAATCACACAATCAAGGTCACACAATGACGATCACACAATCCCCATCACACAATCACGATCACACAATCACGATCACACAATCACGATCACACAATCACAAACACACAGTCGCGATCACACGATCACGATCACACAATCACGATCACACAGTCACGATCACACAATCACAATCACACAATCACGATCACACAATCACCATCACACAATCACGATCACACAATCACGATCACACAATCACGATCACACAATCACGATCACACAATCACGATCACACAATCACAGTCACACAATCACAATCACACAATCACAATCACAATCACGATCACACAGTCACGATCACACCATCACGATCACACGATCACCATCACACAATCACGATCACACAATCACAATCACACAATCACGATCACACAATCACGATCACACAATCACGATCACACAAACACGATCACACGATCACGATCACACAATCACAAACACACAGTCGCGATCACACGATCACGATCACACGATCACGATCACACGATCACGATCACACGATCACGATCACACGATCGCGATCACACGATCACGATCACACGATCACGATCACACAATCACAATCACACAATCAGGGTCACACAATGACGATCACACCATCACCATCACACATTCACGACCACACAATCACGATCACACAATCACGATCACACAATCACGATCACACAATCACAAACACACAGTCGCGATCACTCGATCACGATCACACAATCACGATCACACAGTCACGATCACACAATTACAATCACACAATCACAATGTCACAATCGCAATCACACAATCACAATAACACAATCAGACAATCACACAATTACGATCACACAATCACCATCACACAATCACAATCACACAATCAAGGTCACATAATGACGATCACACAATCACCACCACACAATCACGATCACACAATCACGATCACACAATCACGTTCACACAATCACAAACACACAGTCGCGATCACACGATCACGATCACACAATCACGATCACACAGTCACGATCACACAATCACAATCACACAATCACGATCACACAATCACTATCACACAATCACGATCACACAATCACGATCACACAATCACGATCACACAAACACGATCACACGATCACAATCACACAATCACAAACACACAGTCGCGATCACACGATCACGATCACACGATCACGATCACACGATCGCGATCACACGATCACGATCACACGATCACGATCACACAATCACAGTCACACAATCAAGGTCACACAATGACGATCACACCATCAACATCACACAATCACGACCACACAATCACGATCACACAATCATGATCACACAATCACGTTCACACAATCACAAACACACAGTCGCGATCACTCGATAACGATCACACAATCACGATCACACAGTCACAATCACACAATCACAATCACACAATCACAATATCACAATCGCAATCACACAATCAGAATCACACAATCACACAATCACACAATCACGATCACACTATCACGATCACACAATCAGGATCACACAATCACGATCACACAATCACGATCACACAATCACGATCACACAATCACGATCACACAATCACGATCACACAATCACGATCACACAATCACGATCACACAATCACCATCACACAATCACCGTCACACAATCACAATCACACAATCAATGTCACACAATGACGATCACACAATCACCATCACACAATCACGACCACTCAATCACGATCACACAATCACGATCACACAATCACGATCACACAATCACGATCACACAATCACGTTCACACAATCACAAACACAGAGTCGCGATCACACGATCACGATCACACAACCACGATCACACAGTCACGACCACACAATCACGATCACACAGTCACGATCACACAATCAGAGTCACACAATCACAATCACACAACCACAATCACACAATCACACAGTCACAATCCCACAATCACGACCACACAGTCACGATAACACAATCACAATCATACAATCACAATCACACAATCACATTAACACAATCAGACAATCACACAGTCACACAATCACGATCACACAATCACGATCACGCAATCACGATCACACAATCACGATCACACAATCACGATCACACAATCACGATCACACAATCACGATCACACAATCACAATCACACAATCACAATCACACAATCACAATCACACAATCACGATCACACAATCACGTTCACACAATCACAAACACACAGTCGCGATCACACGATCACGATCACACAATCACGATCACACAATCACGATCACACGATCACCATCACACAATCACGATCACACAATCACAATCACACAATCACGATCACACAATCACGTTCACACAATCACAAACACACAGTCGCGATCACACGATCACGATCACACAATCACGATCACACAGTCACGATCACACAATCACAATCACACAATCACGATCACACAATCACCATCACACAATCACGATCACACAATCACGATCACACAATCACGATCACACAATCACGATCACACAATCACAGTCACACAATCACAATCACACAATCACAACCACAATCACGATCACACAGTCACGATCATACCATCACGATCACACGATCACGATCACACAATCACTATCACAAAATCACGATCACACAATCACGATCACACAATCACGATCACACAATCACGATCACACAATCACGATCACACAATCGCTATCACACAATCACGATCACACAATCACGATCACACAATCACGATCACAATATCACAATCACACAGTCACACAATCACAATCACAATCACAATCACAATCACAATCACAATCACAATCACAATCACAATCACAATCACAATCACAATCACAATCACAATCACAATCACAACCACAATCACAATCACAATCACAATCACAATCACAATCACAATCACAATCACAATCACAATCACAATCACAATCACAATCACAATCACAATCACAATCACAATCACAATCACAATCACAATCACAATCACAATCACAATCACAATCGCAATCGCAATCGCAATCACAATCACAATCGCAATCACAATCACAATCACAATCACACAATCACAATCACACAATCACAGTCACACAATCACAATCACACAATCACAATCACACAATCACAATCACACAATCACAGTCACACAATCACAATCACACAATCACAATCACGATCACACAGTCACGATCACACAATCACAATCTCACAATCACGATCACACAATCACCATCACACAATCACCATCACACAATCACGATCACACAATCACGTTCACACAATCACAAACACACAGTCGCGATCACTCGATCACGATCACACAATCACGATCACACAATCACGATCACTCAATCACAATCACACAATCAGAAACACACAGTCGCGATCACACGATCACGATCACACGATCACGATCACACGATCACGATCACACAATCACAATCACACAATCGTTATCACACAATCACGATCACACAATCACGATCACACAATCACAATCACACAATCAAGGTCACACAATGACGATCACACAATCACCATCACACAATCACGATCACACAATCACAATCACACAATAACGATCACACAATCACGATCACACAATCACGATCACACAAACACGATCACACGATCACAATCACACAATCACAAACACACAGTCGCGATCACACGATCACGATCACACGATCACGATCACACGATCACGATCACACGATCGCGATCACACGATCACGATCACACGATCACGACCACACAATCACGATCACACAATCACGATCACACAATCACGTTCACACAATCACAAACACACAGTCGCGATCACTCGATAACGATCACACAATCACGATCACACAGTCACTATCACACAATCACAATCACACAATCACAATATCACAATCGCAATCACACAATCACAATCACACAATCACACAATCACACAATCACGATCACACTATCACGATCACACAATCAGGATCACACAATCACGATCACACAATCACGATCACACAATCACGATCACACAATCACGATCACACAATCACGATCACACAATCACGATCACACAATCACGATCACACAATCACCGTCACACAATCACCGTCACACAATCAAGGTCACACAATGACGATCACACAATCACCATCACACAATCACGACCACTCAATCACGATCACACAATCACGATCACACAATCACGATCACACTATCACGTTCACACAATCACAAACACAGAGTCGCGATCACACGATCACGATCACACAACCACGATCACACAGTCACGATCACACAATCACGATCACACAGTCACGATCACACAATCACAATCACACAACCACAATCACACAATCACACAGTCACAATCCCACAATCACGACCACACAGTCACGATCACACAATCACAATCATACAATCACAATCACACAATCACATTAACACAATCAGACAATCACACAGTCACACAATCACGATCACACAATCACGATCACGCAATCACGATCACACAATCACAAACACACAGTCGCGATCACACGATCACGATCACACAATCACGATCACACAGTCACGATCACACAATCACAATCACACAATCACGATCACACAATCACCATCACACAATCACGATCACACAATCACGATCACACGATCACCATCACACAATCACGATCACACAATCACAATCACACAATCACGATCACACAATCACGATCACAGAATCACGATCACACAATCACGATCACACAATCACGATCACACAATCACCATCACACAATCACAATCACACAATCAAGGTCACACAATGACGATCACACAATCCCCATCACACAATCACGATCACACAATCACGATCACACAATCACGATATCACAATCACAAACACACAGTCGCGATCACACGATCACGATCACACAATCACGATCACACAGTCACGATCACACAATCACAATCACACAATCACGATCACACAATCACCATCACACAATCACGATCACACAATCACGATCACGCAATCACGATCACACAATCACGATCACACAATCACAGTCACACAATCACAATCACACAATCACAATCACAATCACGATCACACAGTCACGATCACACCATCACGATCACACGATCACCATCACACAATCACGATCACACAATCACAATCACACAATCACGATCACACAATCACGATCACACAATCACGATCACACAAACACGATCACACGATCACAATCACACAATCACAAACACACAGTCGCGATCACACGATCACGATCACACGATCACGATCACACGATCACGATCACACGATCGCGATCACACGATCACGATCACACGATCACGATCACACAATCACAATCACACAATCAGGGTCACACAATGACGATCACACCATCACCATCACACAATCACGACCACACAATCACGATCACACAATCACGATCACACAATCACGATCACACAATCACAAACACACAGTCGCGATCACTCGATCACGATCACACAATCACGATCACACAGTCACGATCACACAATTACAATCACACAATCACAATGTCACAATCGCAATCACACAATCACAATAACACAATCAGACAATCACACAGTTACGATCACACAATCACCATCACACAATCACAATCACACAATCAAGGTCACACAATGACGATCACACAATCACCACCACACAATCACGATCACACAATCACGATCACACAATCACGTTCACACAATCACAAACACACAGTCGCGATCACACGATCACGATCACACAATCACGATCACACAGTCACGATCACACAATCACAATCACACAATCACGATCACACAATCACTATCACACAATCACGATCACACAATCACGATCACACAATCACGATCACACAATCACGATCACACAATCACAGTCACACAGTCACAATCACACAATCACAACCACAATCACGATCACACAGTCACGATCACACCATCACGATCACACAAACACGATCACACGATCACACGATCACAATCACACAATCACAAACACACAGTCGCGATCACACGATCACGATCAGACGATCACGATCACACGATCGCGATCACACGATCACGATCACACAATCACGATCACACAGTCACGATCACACAATCACAATCACACAATCACGATCACACAATCACGATCACACAATCACGATCACACAAACACGATCACACGATCACACGATCACAATCACACAATCACAAACACACAGTCGCGATCACACGATCACGATCACACGATCACGATCACACAATCACAATCACACAATCAGGGTCACACAATCACGTTCACACAATCACAAACACACAGTCGCGATCACTCGATAACGACCACACAATCACGATCACACAGTCACTATCACACAATCACAATCACACAATCACAATATCACAATCGCAATCACACAATCACAATCACACAATCACACAATCACACAATCACGATCACACGATCGCGATCACACGATCACGATCACACAATCACGATCACACAGTCACGATCACACAATCACGATCACACAATCACGATCACACAATCACGATCACACAATCACCATCACACAATCACCGTCACACAATCACAATCACACAATCAAGGTCACACAATGACGATCACACAATCACCATCACACAATCACGACCACTCAATCACGATCACACAATCACGATCACACAATCACGATCACACAATCACGTTCACACAATCACAAACACAGAGTCGCGATCACACGATCACGATCACACAACCACGATCACACAGTCACGATCACACAATCACGATCACACAGTCACGATCACACAATCACAATCACACAACCACAATCACACAATCACACAGTCACAATCCCACAATCACGACCACACAGTCACAATCACACAATCACATTAACACAATCAGACAATCACACAGTCACACAATCACGATCACACAATCACGATCACGCAATCACGATCACACAATCACAAACACACAGTCGCGATCACACGATCACGATCACACAATCACGATCACACAGTCACGATCACACAATCACAATCACACAATCACGATCACACAATCACCATCACACAATCACGATCACACAATCACGATCACACGATCACCATCACACAATCACGATCACACAATCACAATCACACAATCACGATCACACAATCACGATCACACAATCACGATCACACAATCACGATCACACAATCACGATCACACAATCACCATCACACAATCACAATCACACAATCAAGGTCACACAATGACGATCACACAATCCCCATCACACAATCACGATCACACAATCACGATCACACAATCACGATCACACAATCACAAACACACAGTCGCGATCACACGATCACGATCACACAATCACGATCACACAGTCACGATCACACAATCACAATCACACAATCACGATCACACAATCACAATCACACAATCACGATCACACAATCACGATCACACAATCACGGTCACACAATCACGATCACACAATCACGATCACACAATCACAGTCACACAATCACAATCACACAATCACAATCACAATCACGATCACACAGTCACGATCACACCATCACGATCACACGATCACCATCACACAATCACGATCACACAATCACAATCACACAATCGCGATCACACAATCACGATCACACAATCACGATCACACAAACACGATCACACGATCACAATCACACAATCACAAACACACAGTCGCGATCACACGATCACGATCACACGATCACGATCACACGATCACGATCACACGATCGCGATCACACGATCACGATCACACGATCACGATCACACAATCACAATCACACAATCAGGGTCACACAATGACGATCACACCATCACCATCACACATTCACGACCACACAATCACGATCACACAATCACGATCACACAATCACGATCACACAATCACAAACACACAGTCGCGATCACTCGATCACGATCACACAATCACGATCACACAGTCACGATCACACAATTACAATCACACAATCACAATGTCACAATCGCAATCACACAATCACAATAACACAATCAGACAATCACACAATTACGATCACACAATCACCATCACACAATCACAATCACACAATCAAGGTCACACAATGACGATCACACAATCACCACCACACAATCACGATCACACAATCACGATCACACAATCACGTTCACACAATCACAAACACACAGTCGCGATCACACGATCACGATCACACAATCACGATCACACAGTCACGATCACACAATCACAATCACACAATCACGATCACACAATCACTATCACACAATCACGATCACACAATCACGATCACACAATCACGATCACACAATCACGATCACACAATCACAGTCACACAATCACAATCACACAATCACAACCACAATCACGATCACACAGTCACGATCACACCATCACGATCACACGATCAAGATCACACAATCACGATCACACAATCACGATCACACAAACACGATCACACGATCACACGATCACAATCACACAATCACAAACACACAGTCGCGATCACACGATCACGATCACACAATCACGATCACACAATCACAGTCACACAATCACAATCACACAATCACAACCACAATCACGATCACACAGTCACGATCACACCATCACGATCACACGATCACGATCACACAATCACAATCACACAATCGTTATCACACAATCACGATCACACAATCACCATCCCACAATCACCATCACACAATCACCATCACACAATCACGATCACACAATCACGATCACACAATCACAATCACACAATCACAATCACACAGTCACAATCACACAATCACAATCATACAATCACAATCACACAATCACAATCTCACAATCACAATCACACTATCACAATCACACAATCACCATCACACAATCACAACCACACAATCACAATCACACTATCACACAATCACAATCACACAATCACAATCACACAATCACAATCACAATCACAATCCCACAATCACGATCACACAATCACGATCACACAATCACCATCTCACAATCACCATCACACAAACACAATCACACAATCAAGGTCACACAATGACGATCACACAATCACCAGCATACAATCACGACCAGACAATCACGATCACACTATCACGTTCACACAATCACAAACACACGGTCGCGATCACACAATCACAATCCCACAATCACGATCACACAATCACGATCACACAATCACCATCACACAATCACCATCACACAATCACAATCACACAATCAAGGTCACACAATGACGATCAAACAATCACCATCATACAATCACGACCACACAATCACGATCACACAATCACGATCACATAATCAC
Organism: Megachile rotundata; assembly: GCF_050947335.1. Taxonomy (NCBI): domain Eukaryota; kingdom Metazoa; phylum Arthropoda; class Insecta; order Hymenoptera; family Megachilidae; genus Megachile; species Megachile rotundata. Next base: position 5,020,162 of record NC_134993.1, read on the forward strand.
GATCACAAAATCACGTTCACACAATCACAAACCCACAATCGCGATCACACGATCACGATCACACAATCACGATCCCACAATCACGATCACACAATCACGATCACACAGTCACCATCACACAATCACCATCACACAATCACAATCACACAATCAAGGTCACACAATGACGATCACACAATCACCATCATACAATCACGACCAGCCAATCACGATCACACAATCACGTTCACACAATCACAAACACACAGTCGCGATCACACAATCACAATCCCACAATCGCGATCACACGATCACGATCACACAATCACGATCACACAATCACGATCACACAATCACGATCACACAATCACGATCACACAATCACACAATCACACAATCACAATCCGACAATCACAATCACACAATCACAGTCACACAATCACAATCACACAATCACACAGTCACAATCCCACAATCACGGTCATACAATCACGATCGCACAGTCACGATCACACGATCACGATCACACAATCACAATCACACAATCACAATCACACAATCACGATCACACAACCACCATCACACAATCACCATCACACAATCACGCTCACACAATCACAATCCCACAATCACGATCACACAAACACGATCACACAATCACGATCACAAAATCACGACCACACAATCACGATCACACAATCAGGATCACACAATCACCATCACACAATCACCATCACACAATCACGATCACACAATCACGATCGCACAATCACAACCACACGATCACGATCACACAATCACAATCACACAACCACGATCACACAGTCACGATCACACAATCACAATCACACAATCACAATATCACAATCACGATCACACAATCACGATCACACAATCACGATCACACTATCACGATCACACAATCACAGTCACACAATCACAATCACACAATCACAATCACAATCACGATCACACTGTCACGATCACACGATCACGATCACACAATCACTATCACAAAATCACGATCACACAATCACGATCACACAATCACGATCACACAATCACGATCACACAATCGCTATCACACAATCACGATCACACAATCACAATCACACAATCAAGGCCACACAATGACGATCACACAATCACCATCACACAATCTCGACCACACAATCACGATCACACAATCACGATCACACAATCACGTTCACACAATAACAAACACACAGTCGCGATCACTCGATCACGATCACACAATCACGATCACACAGTCACGATCACACAATCACAATCACACAATCACGATCACACAATCACGATCACATAATCACGATCACACAATCACGATCACACAATCACCATCACACAATCACGATCACACAATCACGATCACACAATCACGATCACACAATCACCATCACACAATCACAATCACACAATCAAGGTCACAGAATGACGATCACACAATCACCATCACACAATCACGACCACACAATGACGATCACACAATCACGCTCACACAATCACGATCACACAATCACGTTCACACAATCACAAACACACAGTCGCGATCACACGATCACGATCACACAATCACGATCACACAATCACGATCACACAATCACGATCACACAACCACGATCACACAATCACGATCACACAATCACGATCACACAATCACGTTCACACAATCACAAACACAGAGTCGCGATCACACGATCACGATCACACAACCACGATCACACAGTCACGACCACACAATCACGATCACACAGTCACGATCACACAATCAGAGTCACACAATCACAATCACACAACCACAATCACACAATCACACAGTCACAATCCCACAATCACGACCACACAGTCACGATAACACAATCACAATCATACAATCACAATCACACAATCACATTAACACAATCAGACAATCACACAGTCACACAATCACGATCACACAATCACGATCACACAATCACGATCACACAATCACGATCACACAATCACGATCACACAATCACGATCACACAATCACGATCACACAATCACAATCACACAATCACAATCACACAATCACAATCACACAATCACGATCACACAATCACGTTCACACAATCACAAACACACAGTCGCGATCACACGATCACGATCACACAATCACGATCACACAATCACGATCACACGATCACCATCACACAATCACGATCACACAATCACAATCACACAATCACGATCACACAATCACGTTCACACAATCACAAACACACAGTCGCGATCACACGATCACGATCACACAATCACGATCACACAGTCACGATCACACAATCACAATCACACAATCACGATCACACAATCACCATCACACAATCACGATCACACAATCACGATCACACAATCACGATCACACAATCACGATCACACAATCACAGTCACACAATCACAATCACACAATCACAACCACAATCACGATCACACAGTCACGATCATACCATCACGATCACACGAGCACGATCACACAATCACTATCACAAAATCACGATCACACAATCACGATCACACAATCACGATCACACAATCACGATCACACAATCACGATCACACAATCGCTATCACACAATCACGAGCACACAATCACGATCACAAAATCACGATCACACAATCACGATCACACAATCACGATCACACAATCACGATCACACAATCACGATCACACAATCGCTATCACACAATCACGAGCACACAATCACGATCACACAATCACGATCACACAGTCACGACCACACAATCACGATCACACAGTCACGATCACACAATCAGAGTCACACAATCACAATCACACAACCACAATCACACAATCACACAGTCACAATCCCACAATCACGACCACACAGTCACGATAACACAATCACAATCATACAATCACAATCACACAATCACATTAACACAATCAGACAATCACACAGTCACACAATCACGATCACACAATCACGATCACACAATCACGATCACACAATCACCATCACACAATCACAATCACACAATCAAGGTCACACAATGACGATCACACAATCCCCATCACACAATCACGATCACACAATCACGATCACACAATCACGATATCACAATCACAAACACACAGTCGCGATCACACGATCACGATCACACAATCACGATCACACAGTCACGATCACACAATCACAATCACACAATCACGATCACACAATCACCATCACACAATCACGATCACACAATCACGATCACGCAATCACGATCACACAATCACGATCACACAATCACAGTCACACAATCACAATCACACAATCACAATCACAATCACGATCACACAGTCACGATCACACCATCACGATCACACGACCACCATCACACAATCACGATCACACAATCACAATCACACAATCACGATCACACAATCACGATCACACAATCACGATCACACAAACACGATCACACGATCACAATCACACAATCACAAACACACAGTCGCGATCACACGATCACGATCACACGATCACGATCACACGATCACGATCACACGATCGCGATCACACGATCACGATCACACGATCACGATCACACAATCACAATCACACAATCAGGGTCACACAATGACGATCACACCATCACCATCACACAATCACGACCACACAATCACGATCACACAATCACGATCACACAATCACGATCACACAATCACAAACACACAGTCGCGATCACTCGATCACGATCACACAATCACGATCACACAGTCACGATCACACAATTACAATCACACAATCACAATGTCACAATCGCAATCACACAATCACAATAACACAATCAGACAATCACACAATTACGATCACACAATCACCATCACACAATCACAATCACACAATCAAGGTCACACAATGACGATCACACAATCACCACCACACAATCACGATCACACAATCACGATCACATAATCACGTTCACACAATCACAAACACACAGTCGCGATCACACGATCACGATCACACGATCACGATCACACGATCGCGATCACACGATCACGATCACACAATCACGATCACACAGTCACGATCACACAATCACAATCACACAATCACGATCACACAATCACGATCACACAATCACGATCACACAAACACGATCACACGATCACACGATCACAATCACACAATCACAAACACACAGTCGCGATCACACGATCACGATCACACGATCACGATCACACGATCACGATCACACAATCACAATCACACAATCAGGGTCACACAATCACGTTCACACAATCACAAACACACAGTCGCGATCACTCGATAACGACCACACAATCACGATCACACAGTCACTATCACACAATCACAATCACACAATCACAATATCACAATCGCAATCACACAATCACAATCACACAATCACACAATCACACAATCACGATCACACTATCACGATCACACAATCAGGATCACACAATCACGATCACACAATCACGATCACACAATCACGATCACACAATCACGATCACACAATCACGATCACACAATCACGATCACACAATCACGTTCACACAATCACAAACACAGAGTCGCGATCACACGATCACGATCACACAACCACGATCACACAGTCACGATCACACAATCACGATCACACAGTCACGATCACACAATCACAATCACACAACCACAATCACACAATCACACAGTCACAATCCCACAATCACGACCACACAGTCACAATCACACAATCACATTAACACAATCAGACAATCACACAGTCACACAATCACGATCACACAATCACGATCACGCAATCACGATCACACAATCACAAACACACAGTCGCGATCACACGATCACGATCACACAATCACGATCACACAGTCACGATCACACAATCACAATCACACAATCACGATCACACAATCACCATCACACAATCACGATCACACAATCACGATCACACGATCACCATCACACAATCACGATCACACAATCACAATCACACAATCACGATCACACAATCACGATCACACAATCACGATCACACAATCACGATCACACAATCACGATCACACAATCACCATCACACAATCACAATCACACAATCAAGGTCACACAATGACGATCACACAATCCCCATCACACAATCACGATCACACAATCACGATCACACAATCACGATCACACAATCACAAACACACAGTCGCGATCACACGATCACGATCACACAATCACGATCACACAGTCACGATCACACAATCACAATCACACAATCACGATCACACAATCACAATCACACAATCACGATCACACAATCACGATCACACAATCACGGTCACACAATCACGATCACACAATCACGATCACACAATCACAGTCACACAATCACAATCACACAATCACAATCACAATCACGATCACACAGTCACGATCACACCATCACGATCACACGATCACCATCACACAATCACGATCACACAATCACAATCACACAATCGCGATCACACAATCACGATCACACAATCACGATCACACAAACACGATCACACGATCACAATCACACAATCACAAACACACAGTCGCGATCACACGATCACGATCACACGATCACGATCACACGATCACGATCACACGATCGCGATCACACGATCACGATCACACGATCACGATCACACAATCACAATCACACAATCAGGGTCACACAATGACGATCACACCATCACCATCACACATTCACGACCACACAATCACGATCACACAATCACGATCACACAATCACGATCACACAATCACAAACACACAGTCGCGATCACTCGATCACGATCACACAATCACGATCACACAGTCACGATCACACAATTACAATCACACAATCACAATGTCACAATCGCAATCACACAATCACAATAACACAATCAGACAATCACACAATTACGATCACACAATCACCATCACACAAGCACAATCACACAATCAAGGTCACACAATGACGATCACACAATCACCACCACACAATCACGATCACACAATCACGATCACACAATCACGTTCACACAATCACAAACACACAGTCGCGATCACACGATCACGATCACACAATCACGATCACACAGTCACGATCACACAATCACAATCACACAATCACGATCACACAATCACTATCACACAATCACGATCACACAATCACGATCACACAATCACGATCACACAATCACGGTCACACAATCACAGTCACACAATCACAATCACACAATCACAACCACAATCACGATCACACAGTCACGATCACACCATCACGATCACACGATCAAGATCACACAATCACGATCACACAATCACGATCACACAAACACGATCACACGATCACACGATCACAATCACACAATCACAAACACACAGTCGCGATCACACGATCACGATCACACAATCACGATCACACAATCACAGTCACACAATCACAATCACACAATCACAACCACAATCACGATCACACAGTCACGATCACACCATCACGATCACACGATCACGATCACACAATCACAATCACACAATCGTTATCACACAATCACGATCACACAATCACCATCCCACAATCACCATCACACAATCACCATCACACAATCACGATCACACAATCACGATCACACAATCACAATCACACAATCACAATCACACAGTCACAATCACACAGTCGCGATCACTCGATCACGATCACACAATCACGATCACACAGTCACGATCACACAATCACGTTCACACAATCACAAACACACAGTCGCGATCACACGATCACGATCACACAATCACGATCACACAGTCACGATCACACAATCACAATCACACAATCACGATCACACAATCACTATCACACAATCACGATCACACAATCACGATCACACAATCACGATCACACAATCACGATCACACAATCACAGTCACACAATCACAATCACACAATCACAACCACAATCACGATCACACAGTCACGATCACACCATCACGATCACACGATCAAGATCACACAATCACGATCACACAATCACGATCACACAAACACGATCACACGATCACACGATCACAATCACACAATCACAAACACACAGTCGCGATCACACGATCACGATCACACAATCACGATCACACAATCACAGTCACACAATCACAATCACACAATCACAACCACAATCACGATCACACAGTCACGATCACACCATCACGATCACACGATCACGATCACACAATCACAATCACACAATCGTTATCACACAATCACGATCACACAATCACCATCCCACAATCACCATCACACAATCACCATCACACAATCACGATCACACAATCACGATCACACAATCACAATCACACAATCACAATCACACAGTCACAATCACACAATCACAATCATACAATCACAATCACACAATCACAATCTCACAATCACAATCACACTATCACAATCACACAATCACCATCACACAATCACAACCACACAATCACAATCACACAATCACACAATCACAATCACACAATCACAATCACAATCACAATCCCACAATCACGATCACACAATCACGATCACACAATCACCATCTCACAATCACCATCACACAAACACAATCACACAATCAAGGTCACACAATGACGATCACACAATCACCAGCATACAATCACGACCAGACAATCACGATCACACTATCACGTTCACACAATCACAAACACACGGTCGCGATCACACAATCACAATCCCACAATCACGATCACACAATCACGATCACACAATCACCATCACACAATCACCATCACACAATCACAATCACACAATCAAGGTCACACAATGACGATCACACAATCACCATCATACAACCACGACCACACAATCACGATCACACAATCACGATCACATAATCACGATCACAAAATCACGTTCACACAATCACAAACCCACAATCGCGATCACACGATCACGATCACACAATCACGATCCCACAATCACGATCACACAATCACGATCACACAGTCACCATCACACAATCACCATCACACAATCACAATCACACAATCAAGGTCACACAATGACGATCACACAATCACCATCATACAATCACGACCAGACAATCACGATCACACAATCACGTTCACACAATCACAAACACACAGTCGCGATCACACAATCACAATCCCACAATCGCGATCACACGATCACGATCACACAATCACGATCACACAATCACGATCACACAATCACGATCACACAATCACGATCACACAATCACGATCACACAATCACACAATCACACAATCACAATCCGACAATCACAATCACACAATCACAGTCACACAATCACAATCACACAATCACACAGTCACAATCCCACAATCACGGTCATACAATCACGATCGCACAGTCACGATCACACGATCACGATCACACAATCACAATCACACAATCACAATCACACAATCACGATCACACAACCACCATCACACAATCACCATCACACAATCACGCTCACACAATCACAATCCCACAATCACGATCACACAAACACGATCACACAATCACGATCACAAAATCACGACCACACAATCACGATCACACAATCAGGATCACACAATCACCATCACACAATCACCATCACACAATCACGATCACACAATCTCGATCGCACAATCACAACCACACGATCACGATCACACAATCACAATCACACAACCACGATCACACAGTCACGATCACACAATCACAATCACACAATCACAATATCACAATCACGATCACACAATCACGATCACACAATCACGATCACACTATCACGATCACACAATCACAGTCACACAATCACAATCACACAATCACAATCACAATCACGATCACACTGTCACGATCACACGATCACGATCACACAATCACTATCACAAAATCACGATCACACAATCACGATCACACAATCACGATCACACAATCACGATCACACAATCGCTATCACACAATCACGATCACACAATCACAATCACACAATCAAGGCCACACAATGACGATCACACAATCACCATCACACAATCTCGACCACACAATCACGATCACACAATCACGATCACACAATCACGTTCACACAATAACAAACACACAGTCGCGATCACTCGATCACGATCACACAATCACGATCACACAGTCACGATCACACAATCACAATCACACAATCACGATCACACAATCACGATCACATAATCACGATCACACAATCACGATCACACAATCACCATCACACAATCACGATCACACAATCACGATCACACAATCACGATCACACAATCACCATCACACAATCACAATCACACAATCAAGGTCACAGAATGACGATCACACAATCACCATCACACAATCACGACCACACAATGACGATCACACAATCACGCTCACACAATCACGATCACACAATCACGTTCACACAATCACAAACACACAGTCGCGATCACACGATCACGATCACACAATCACGATCACACAATCACGATCACACAATCACGATCACACAACCACGATCACACAATCACGATCACACAATCACAATCACACAATCACAATCACACAATCACAATCACACAATCACAAACAAACAGTCGCGATCACACGATCACGACAACACAATCACGATCTCACAATCACGATCACACAATCACGATCACACAATCACGATCACACAATCACGATCACACAATCACGATCACACAATCACGATCACACAATCACGATCACACAATCACGATAACACAATCACGATCACACAATCACACAATCACACAATCACGTTCCGACAATCACAATCACACAATCACAGTCACACAATCACAATCCCACAAACACGATCACACAATCACAGTCACACAATCACAATCACACAATCACACAGTCACAATCCCACAATCACGATCACACAATCACCATCACACAATCACGATCACACAATCACAATCACACAATCACGATCACACAATCACAATCACACAATCAAGGTCACACAATGACGATCACACCATCACCGTCACACAATCACGACCACACAATCACGACCACACAATCACGATCACACAATCACAAACACACAGTCGCGATCACTCGATCACGATCACACAATCACGATCACACAGTCACGATCACACAATCACAATATCACAATCACAATATCACAATCGCAATCACACAATCACCATCACACAATCACGATCACACAATCACGATCACACAATTACGATCACACAATCACAATCACGCAATCACAATCACACAATCGCAATCACACAATCACAATCATGCAATCACAGTCACACAATCACAATCGCACAATCACAATCACACAATCACAATCACGCAATCACAATCACACAATCACAATCACACAATCACAATCCTACAATCACAATCCCACAATCACAATCACACAACCACAATCGCACAATCACGCAGTCACAATCCCACAATCACGATCACACAATCACGATCACACAATCACAATCACACAATCACAATCACACAATCACACTGCCACAATCCCACAATCACGATCACACAATCACGATCACACAGTCACGATCACACGATCACGATCACACAAAAACAATGACACAAGCACAATCACACAATCACGAGCACACAATCACGATCACACAATCACCATCACACAATCACGATCACACAATCACGATCACACAATCACGATCACACTATTACGATCACACCATCACAGTCACACAATCACAATCACACAATCACAATCACAATCACGATCACACAGTCACGATCACACAATCCGAGTCACACAATCACAATCACGCAACCACAATCACACAATCACACAGTCACAATCCCACAATCACGATCACACAATCACGACCACACAGTCACGATCACACAATCACAATCACACAATCACAATCACGCAATCACAATAACACAATCAGACAATCACACAGTCACACAATCACGATCACACAATCGCGATCACACAATCACGATCACACAATCACGATCACACAGTCGCGATCACACAATCACGATGACACAATCACGATCACACAATCACAATCACACAATCACAATCACACAATCAAAATCACACAATCACAATCACACAATCAAGGTCACACAATGACGATCACACAATCACCATCACACAATCACGATCAGACAATCACAATCACACAGTCACGATCACACAATCACGATCACTCAATCACAATCACACAATCACAAACACACAGTCGCCATCACACGATCACGATCACACGATCACGATCACACGATCACGATCACACGATCACGATCACACAATCACAATCACACAATCAACGCCACGCAATGACGATCACACAATCACCATCTCACAATCTTGACCACACACTCACGATCACACAATCACGATCACACAATCACGTTCACACAATCAACGCCACACAATGACGATCACACAATCACCATCACACAATCTCGACCACACAATCACGATCACACGATCACGATCACACAATCACGTTCACACAATCACAAACACACAGTCCCGATCACTCGATCACGATCACACAATCACGATCACACAATCACGATCACACAATCACAATCACACAATCACAATCACACAGTCAAAATCACACAATCACAATCACACAATCAAGGTCACACAATGACGATCACACAATCACCATCACACAATCACAATCACACAATCACGATCACACAATCACGATCACACAATCACGATCACACAATCACGATCACACAATCACGATCACACAATCACAGTCACACAATCACAATCACACAATCACAATCACAATCACGATCACACAGTCACGATCACACCATCACGATCACACGATCACCATCACACAATCACGATCACACAATCACAATCACACAATCGCGATCACACAATCACGATCACACAATCACGATCACACAAACACGATCACACGATCACAATCGCACAATCACAAACACACAGTCGCGATCACACGATCACGATCACACGATCACGATCACACGATCACGATCACACGATCGCGATCACACGATCACGATCACACGATCACGATCACACAATCACAATCACACAATCAGGGTCACACAATGACGATCACACCATCACCATCACACATTCACGACCACACAATCACGATCACACAATCACGATCACACAATCACGATCACACAATCACAAACACACAGTCGCGATCACTCGATCACGATCACACAATCACGATCACACAGTCACGATCACACAATTACAATCACACAATCACAATGTCACAATCGCAATCACACAATCACAATAACACAATCAGACAATCACACAATTACGATCACACAATCACCATCACACAATCACAATCACACAATCAAGGTCACACAATGACGATCACACAATCACCACCACACAATCACGATCACACAATCACGATCACACAATCACGTTCACACAATCACAAACACACAGTCGCGATCACACGATCACGATCACACAATCACGATCACACAGTCACGATCACACAATCACAATCACACAATCACGATCACACAATCACTATCACACAATCACGATCACACAATCACGATCACACAATCACGATCACACAATCACGATCACACAATCACAGTCACACAATCACAATCACACAATCACAACCACAATCACGATCACACAGTCACGATCACACCATCACGATCACACGATCAAGATCACACAATCACGATCACACAATCACGATCACACAATCACAAACACACAGTCGCGATCACACGATCACGATCACACAATCACGATCACACAGTCACGATCACACAATCACAATCACACAATCACGATCACACAATCACAATCACACAATCACGATCACACAATCACGATCACACAATCACGATCACACAATCACGATCACACAATCACGATCACACAATCACAGTCACACAATCACAATCACACAATCACAATCACAATCACGATCACACAGTCACGATCACACCATCACGATCACACGATCACCATCACACAATCACGATCACACAATCACAATCACACAATCGCGATCACACAATCACGATCACACAATCACGATCACACAAACACGATCACACGATCACAATCACACAATCACAAACACACAGTCGCGATCACACGATCACGACCACACGATCACGATCACACGATCACGATCACACGATCGCGATCACACGATCACGATCACACGATCACGATCACACAATCACAATCACACAATCAGGGTCACACAATGACGATCACACCATCACCATCACACATTCACGACCACACAATCACGATCACACAATCACGATCACACAATCACGATCACACAATCACAAACACACAGTCGCGATCACTCGATCACGATCACACAATCACGATCACACAGTCACGATCACACAATTACAATCACACAATCACAATGTCACAATCGCAATCACACAATCACAATAACACAATCAGACAATCACACAATTACGATCACACAATCACCATCACACAATCACAATCACACAATCAAGGTCACACAATGACGATCCCACAATCACCACCACACAATCACGATCACACAATCACGTTCACACAATCACAAACACACAGTCGCGATCACACGATCACGATCACACAATCACGATCACACAGTCACGATCACACAATCACAATCACACAATCACGATCACACAATCACTATCACACAATCACGATCACACAATCACGATCACACAATCACGATCACACAATCACGATCACACAATCACAGTCACACAATCACAATCACACAATCACAACCACAATCACGATCACACAGTCACGATCACACCATCACGATCACACGATCAAGATCACACAATCACGATCACACAATCACGATCACACAAACACGATCACACGATCACACGATCACAATCACACAATCACAAACACACAGTCGCGATCACACGATCACGATCACACAATCACGATCACACAATCACAGTCACACAATCACAATCACACAATCACAACCACAATCACGATCACACAGTCACGATCACACCATCACGATCACACGATCACGATCACACAATCACAATCACACAATCGTTATCACACAATCACGATCACACAATCACCATCCCACAATCACCATCACACAATCACCATCACACAATCACGATCACACAATCACGATCACACAATCACAATCACACAATCACAATCACACAGTCACAATCACACAATCACAATCATACAATCACAATCACACAATCACAATCTCACAATCACAATCACACTATCACAATCACACAATCACAATCACACAATCACAATCACACAATCACAATCACACAATCACAATCACACAATCACACAATCACAATCACACAATCACAATCACAATCACAATCCCACAATCACGATCACACAATCACGATCACACAATCACCATCTCACAATCACCATCACACAAACACAATCACACAATCAAGGTCACACAATGACGATCACACAATCACCAGCATACACTCACGACCAGACAATCACGATCACACTATCACGTTCACACAATCACAAACACACGGTCGCGATCACACAATCACAATCCCACAATCACGATCACACAATCACGATCACACAATCACCATCACACAATCACCATCACACAATCACAATCACACAATCAAGGTCACACAATGACGATCACACAATCACCATCATACAATCACGACCACACAATCACGATCACACAATCACGATCACATAATCACGATCACAAAATCACGTTCACACAATCACAAACCCACAATCGCGATCACACGATCACGATCACACAATCACGATCCCACAATCACGATCACACAATCACGATCACACAGTCACCATCACACAATCACCATCACACAATCACAATCACACAATCAAGGTCACACAATGACGATCACACAATCACCATCATACAATCACGACCAGACAATCACGATCACACAATCACGTTCACACAATCACAAACACACAGTCGCGATCACACAATCACAATCCCACAATCGCGATCACACGATCACGATCACACAATCACGATCACACAATCACGATCACACAATCACGATCACACAATCACACAATCACACAATCACAATCCGACAATCACAATCACACAATCACAGTCACACAATCACAATCACACAATCACACAGTCACAATCCCACAATCACGGTCATACAATCACGATCGCACACTCACGATCACACGATCACGATCACACAATCACAATCACACAATCACAATCACACAATCACGATCACACAACCACCATCACACAATCACCATCACACAATCACGCTCACACAATCACAATCCCACAATCACGATCACACAAACACGATCACACAATCACGATCACAAAATCACGACCACACAATCACGATCACACAATCAGGATCACACAATCACCATCACACAATCACCATCACACAATCACGATCACACAATCACGATCGCACAATCACAACCACACGATCACGATCACACAATCACAATCACACAACCACGATCACACAGTCACGATCACACAATCACAATCACACAATCACAATATCACAATCACGATCACACAATCACGATCACACAATCACGATCACACTATCACGATCACACAATCACAGTCACACAATCACAATCACACAATCACAATCACAATCACGATCACACTGTCACGATCACACGATCACGATCACACAATCACTATCACAAAATCACGATCACACAATCACGATCACACAATCACGATCACACAATCGCTATCACACAATCACGATCACACAATCACAATCACACAATCAAGGCCACACAATGACGATCACACAATCACCATCACACAATCTCGACCACACAATCACGATCACACAATCACGATCACACAATCACGTTCACACAATAACAAACACACAGTCGCGATCACTCGATCACGATCACACAATCACGATCACACAGTCACGATCACACAATCACAATCACACAATCACGATCACACAATCACGATCACATAATCACGATCACACAATCACGATCACACAATCACCATCACACAATCACGATCACACAATCACGATCACACAATCACGATCACACAATCACCATCACACAATCACAATCACACAATCAAGGTCACAGAATGACGATCACACAATCACCATCACACAATCACGACCACACAATGACGATCACACAATCACGCTCACACAATCACGATCACACAATCACGTTCACACAATCACAAACACACAGTCGCGATCACACGATCACGATCACACAATCACGATCACACAATCACGATCACACAATCACGATCACACAACCACGATCACACAATCACGATCACACAATCACAATCACACAATCACAGTCACACAATCACAATCACACAATCACAAACAAACAGTCGCGATCACACGATCACGACAACACAATCACGATCTCACAATCACGATCACACAATCACGATCACACAATCACGATCACACAATCACGATCACACAATCACGATCACACAATCACGATCACACAATCACGATAACACAATCACGATCACACAATCACACAATCACACAATCACGTTCCGACAATCACAATCACACAATCACAGTCACACAATCACAATCCCACAAACACGATCACACAATCACAGTCACACAATCACAATCACACAATCACACAGTCACAATCCCACAATCACGATCACACAATCACCATCACACAATCACGATCACACAATAAGGTCACACAATGACGATCACACAATCACCATCACACAATCACGATCACACAATCACAATCACACAATCACGATCACACAATCACAATCACACAATCAAGGTCACACAATGACGATCACACCATCACCGTCACACAATCACGACCACACAATCACGACCACACAATCACGATCACACAATCACAAACACACAGTCGCGATCACTCGATCACGATCACACAATCACGATCACACAGTCACGATCACACAATCACAATATCACAATCACAATATCACAATCGCAATCACACAATCACCATCACACAATCACGATCACACAATCACGATCACACAATTACGATCACACAATCACAATCACGCAATCACAATCACACAATCGCAATCACACAATCACAATCATGCAATCACAGTCACACAATCACAATCTCACAATCACAATCACACAATCACAATCACGCAATCACAATCACACAATCACAATCACACAATCACAATCCTACAATCACAATCCCACAATCACAATCACACAACCACAATCGCACAATCACGCAGTCACAATCCCACAATCACGATCACACAATCACGATCACACAATCACAATCACACAATCACAATCACACAATCACACTGTCACAATCCCACAATCACGATCACACAATCACGATCACACAGTCACGATCACACGATCACGATCACACAAAAACAATGACACAATCACAATCACACAATCACGAGCACACAATCACGATCACACAATCACCATCACACAATCACGATCACACAATCACGATCACACAATCACGATCACACTATTACGATCACACCATCACAGTCACACAATCACAATCACACAATCACAATCACAATCACGATCACACAGTCACGATCACACAATCCGAGTCACACAATCACAATCACGCAACCACAATCACACAATCACACAGTCACAATCCCACAATCACGATCACACAATCACGACCACACAGTCACGATCACACAATCACAATCACACAATCACAATCACACAATCACAATAACACAATCAGACAATCACACAGTCACACAATCACGATCACACAATCGCGATCACACAATCACGATCACACAATCACGATCACACAGTCGCGATCACACAATCACGATGACACAATCACGATCACACAATCACAATCACACAATCACAATCACACAATCAAAATCACACAATCACAATCACACAATCAAGGTCACACAATGACGATCACACAATCACCATCACACAATCACGATCAGACAATCACAATCACACAGTCACGATCACACAATCACGATCACTCAATCACAATCACACAATCACAAACACACAGTCGCCATCACACGATCACGATCACACGATCACGATCACACGATCACGATCACACGATCACGATCACACAATCACAATCACACAATCAACGCCACACAATGACGATCACACAATCACCATCACACAATCTCGACCACACAATCACGATCACACAATCACGATCACACAATCACGTTCACACAATCACAAACACACAGTCCCGATCACTCGATCACGATCACACAATCACGATCACACAATCACGATCACACAATCACAATCACACAATCACAATCACACAGTCAAAATCACACAATCACAATCACACAATCAAGGTCACACAATGACGATCACACAATCACCATCACACAATCACGGTCACACAATCACGATCACACAATCACGATCACTCAATCACAATCACAATCACACAATCACAAACACACAGTCGCGATCACACGATCACGATCACACGATCACGATCACACGATCACGATCACACGATCACGATCACACGATCACGATCACACGATCACGATCACACAATCACAATCACACAATCAACGCCACACAATGACGATCACACAATCACCATCTCACAATCTTGACCACACACTCACGATCACACAATTACGATCACACAATCACGATCACACTATTACGATCACACCATCACAGTCACACAATCACAATCACACAATCACAATCACAATCACGATCACACAGTCACGATCACACAATCCGAGTCACACAATCACAATCACGCAACCACAATCACACAATCACACAGTCACAATCCCACAATCACGATCACACAATCACGACCACACAGTCACGATCACACAATCACAATCACACAATCACAATCACACAATCACAATAACACAATCAGACAATCACACAGTCACACAATCACGATCACACAATCGCGATCACACAATCACGATCACACAATCACGATCACACAGTCGCGATCACACAATCACGATGACACAATCACGATCACACAATCACAATCACACAATCACAATCACACAATCAAAATCACACAATCACAATCACACAATCAAGGTCACACAATGACGATCACACAATCACCATCACACAATCACGATCAGACAATCACAATCACACAGTCACGATCACACAATCACGATCACTCAATCACAATCACACAATCACAAACACACAGTCGCCATCACACGATCACGATCACACGATCACGATCACACGATCACGATCACACGATCACGATCACACAATCACAATCACACAATCAACGCCACACAATGACGATCACACAATCACCATCTCACAATCTTGACCACACACTCACGATCACACAATCACGATCACACAATCACGTTCACACAATCAACGCCACACAATGACGATCACACAATCACCATCACACAATCTCGACCACACAATCACGATCACACAATCACGATCACACAATCACGTTCACACAATCACAAACACACAGTCCCGATCACTCGATCACGATCACACAATCACGATCACACAATCACGATCACACAATCACAATCACACAATCACAATCACACAGTCAAAATCACACAATCACAATCACACAATCAAGGTCACACAATGACGATCACACAATCACCATCACACAATCACGGTCACACAATCACGATCACACAATCACGATCACTCAATCACAATCACAATCACACAATCACAAACACACAGTCGCGATCACACGATCACGATCACACGATCACGATCACACGATCACGATCACACAATCACAATCACACAATCAAGGCCACACAATGACGATCACACAATCACCATCACACAATCTCGACCACACAATCACGATCACACAATCACGATCACACAATCACGTTCACACAATAACAAACACACAGTCGCGATCACACGATCACGATCACACAATCACGATCACACAGTCACGATCACACAATCACAATCACACAATCACGATCACACAATCACCATCACACAATCACGATCACACAATCACGATCACACAATCACGATCACACTATCACGATCACACAATCACAGTCACACAATCACAATCACACAATCACAATCACAATCACGATCACACAGTCACGATCGCACAATCACGATCACACGATCACGATCACACAATCACAATCACACAATCGTTATCACACAATCACGATCACACAATCACGATCACACAATCACGATCACACAATCACGATCACACAATCACGATCACACAATCACGTTCACACAATCACGTTCACACAATCACAAACACACAGTCGCGATCACACGATCACGATCACACAATCACGATCACACAATCACGATCACACAATCACGATCACACAACCACGATCACACAATCACGATCACACAATCACAATCACACAATCACAAACAAACAGTCGCGATCACACGATCACGACAACACAATCACGATCTCACAATCACGATCACACAATCACGATCACACAATCACGATCACACAATCACGATCACACAATCACGATCACACAATCACGATCACACAATCACGATCACACAATCACGATCACACAATCACGATCACACAATCACACAATCACACAATCACGTTCCGACAATCACAATCACACAATCACAGTCACACAATCACAATCCCACAAACACGATCACACAATCACAGTCACACAATCACAATCACACAATCACACAGTCACAATCCCACAATCACGATCACACAATCACCATCACACAATCACGATCACACAATAAGGTCACACAATGACGATCACACAATCACCATCACACAATCACGATCACACAATCACAATCACACAATCACGATCACACAATCACAATCACACAATCAAGGTCACACAATGACGATCACACCATCACCGTCACACAATCACGACCACACAATCACGACCACACAATCACGATCACACAATCACAAACACACAGTCGCGATCACTCGATCACGATCACACAATCACGATCACACAGTCACGATCACACAATCACAATATCACAATCACAATATGACAATCGCAATCACACAATCACCATCACACAATCACGATCACACAATCACGATCACACAATTACGATCACACAATCACAATCACGCAATCACAATCACACAATCGCAATCACACAATCACAATCATGCAATCACAGTCACACAATCACAATCTCACAATCACAATCACACAATCACAATCACGCAATCACAATCACACAATCACAATCACACAATCACAATCCTACAATCACAATCCCACAATCACAATCACACAACCACAATCGCACAATCACGCAGTCACAATCCCACAATCACGATCACACAATCACGATCACACAATCACAATCACACAATCACAATCACACAATCACACTGTCACAATCCCACAATCACGATCACACAATCACGATCACACAGTCACGATCACACGATCGAGATCACACAAAAACAATGACACAATCACAATCACACAATCACGAGCACACAATCACGATCACACAATCACCATCACACAATCACGATCACACAATCACGATCACACAATCACGATCACACAATTACGATCACACCATCACAGTCACACAATCACAATCACACAATCACAATCACAATCACGATCACACAGTCACGATCACACAATCCGAGTCACACAATCACAATCACACAACCACAATCACACAATCACACAGTCACAATCCCACAATCACGATCACACAATCACGACCACACAGTCACGATCACACAATCACAATCACACAATCACAATCACACAATCACAATCACACAATCACAATAACACAATCAGACAATCACACAGTCACACAATCACGATCACACAATCGCGATCACACAATCACGATCACACAATCACGATCACACAGTCGCGATCACACAATCACGATGACACAATCACGATCACACAATCACAATCACACAATCACAATCACACAATCAAAATCACACAATCACAATCACACAATCAAGGTCACACAATGACGATCACACAATCACCATCACACAATCGCGATCAGACAATCACAATCACACAGTCACGATCACACAATCACGATCACTCAATCACAATCACACAATCACAAACACACAGTCGCCATCACACGATCACGATCACACGATCACGATCACACGATCACGATCACACGATCACGATCACACGATCACGATCACACGATCACGATCACACAATCACAATCACACAATCAACGCCACACAATGACGATCACACAATCACCATCTCACAATCTTGACCACACACTCACGATCACACAATCACGATCACACAATCACGTTCACACAATCAACGCCACACAATGACGATCACACAATCACCATCACACAATCTCGACCACACAATCACGATCACACAATCACGATCACACAATCACGTTCACACAATCACAAACACACAGTCCCGATCACTCGATCACGATCACACAATCACGATCACACAATCACGATCACACAATCACAATCACACAATCACAATCACACAGTCAAAATCACACAATCACAATCACACAATCAAGGTCACACAATGACGATCACACAATCACCATCACACAATCACGGTCACACAATCACGATCACACAATCACGATCACTCAATCACAATCACAATCACACAATCACAAACACACAGTCGCGATCACACGATCACGATCACACGATCACGATCACACGATCACGATCACACGATCACGATCACACAATCACAATCACACAATCAAGGCCACACAATGACGATCACACAATCACCATCACACAATCTCGACCACACAATCACGATCACACAATCACGATCACACAATCACGTTCACACAATAACAAACACACAGTCGCGATCACACGATCACGATCACACAATCACGATCACACAGTCACGATCACACAATCACAATCACACAATCACGATCACACAATCACCATCACACAATCACGATCACACAATCACGATCACACAATCACGATCACACTATCACGATCACACAATCACAGTCACACAATCACAATCACACAATCACAATCACAATCACGATCACACAGTCACGATCGCACAATCACGATCACACGATCACGATCACACAATCACAATCACACAATCGTTATCACACAATCACGATCACACAATCACCATCACACAAACAAGGCCACACAATGACGATCACACAATCACCATCACACAATCACAATCACACAATCACGATCACACAATCACGATCACACAGTCACGATCACACGATCACGATCACACAAAAACAATGACACAATCACACAATCACGAGCACACAATCACGATCACACAATCACCATCACACAATCACGATCACACAATCACGATCACACAATCACGATCACACTATTACGATCACACAATCACAGTCACACAATCACAATCACACAATCACAATCACACAATCACAATCACACAATCAGAGTCACACAATCACAATCACACAACCACAATCACACAATCACACAGTCACAATCCCACAATCACGATCACACAATCACGACCACACAGTCACCATCACACAATCACAATCACACAATCACGATCACACAATCACGATCACACAGTCACGATCACACGATCACGATCACACAAAAACAATGACACAATCACAATCACACAATCACGAGCACACAATCACGATCACACAGTCACGATCACACAATCACAATCACACAATCACGATCACACAATCACCATCACACAATCACGATCACACAATCACGATCACACAATCACGATCACACTATCACAATCACACAATCACAATCACACAATCAGAGTCACACAATCACAATCACACAACCACAATCACACAATCACACAGTCACAATCCCACAATCACGATCACACAATCACGAACACACAGTCACGATCACACAATCACAATCACACAATCACAATCACACAATCACAATAACACAATCAGACAATCACACAGTCACACAATCACGATCACACAATCACGATCACACAATCACGATCACACAATCACGATCACACAGTCGCGATCACACAATCACGATGACACAATCACGATCACACAATCACAATCACGCAATCACAATCACACAATCGAAATCACACAATCACAATCACACAATCAAGGTCACACAATGACGATCACACAATCACCATCACACAATCACGATCACACAATCACAATCACACAGTCACGATCACACAATCACGATCACTCAATCACAATCACACAATCACAAACACACAGTCGCCATCACACGATCACGATCACACGATCACGATCACACGATCACGATCACACAATCACAATCACACAATCAACGCCACACAATGACGATCACACAATCACCATCTCACAATCTTGACCACACACTCACGATCACACAATCACGATCACACAATCACGTTCACACAATCAACGCCACACAATGACGATCACACAATCACCATCACACAATCTCGACCACACAATCACGATCACACAATCACGATCACACAATCACGTTCACACAATCACAAACACACAGTCCCGATCACTCGATCACGATCACACAATCACGATCACACAATCACGATCACACAATCACAATCACACAATCACAATCACACAGTCAAAATCACACAATCACAATCACACAATCAAGGTCACACAATGACGATCACACAATCACCATCACACAATCACGGTCACACAATCACGATCACACAATCACGATCACTCAATCACAATCACAATCACACAATCACAAACACACAGTCGCGATCACACGATCACGATCACACGATCACGATCACACGATCACGATCACACGATCACGATCACACAATCACAATCACACAATCAAGGCCACACAATGACGATCACACAATCACCATCACACAATCTCGACCACACAATCACGATCACACAATCACGATCACACAATCACGTTCACACAATAACAAACACACAGTCGCGATCACACGATCACGATCACACAATCACGATCACACGGTCACGATCACACAATCACAATCACACAATCACGATCACACAATCACCATCACACAATCACGATCACACAATCACGATCACACAATCACGATCACACTATCACGATCACACAATCACAGTCACACAATCACAATCACACAATCACAATCACAATCTCGATCACACAGTCACGATCGCACAATCACGATCACACGATCACGATCACACAATCACAATCACACAATCGTTATCACACAATCACGATCACACAATCACCATCACACAAACAAGGCCACACAATGACGATCACACAATCACCATCACACAATCACAATCACACAATCACGATCACACAATCACGATCACACAATCACGATCACGCAATCACGATCACGCAATCACGATCACACAATCACGATCACACAATCACGATCACACAATCACGATCACACAATCACGATCACACAATCACGATCACACAATCACGATCACACAATCACGATCACACAATCACGATCGCACAATCACGATCGCACAATCACGATCGCACAATCACGATCGCACAATCACGATCGCACAATCACGATCGCACAATCACGATCGCACAATTACGATCGCACAATCACGATCGCACAACCACGATCACACAACCACGATCACACAACCACGATCACACAACCACGATCACATAACCACGATCACACAATCACAATCACACAGTCAAAATCACACAATCACAATCACACAATCACAATCACACAATCAAGGTCACACAATGACGATCACACAATCACCATCACACAATCACGGTCACACAATCACGATCACACAATCACGATCACTCAATCACAATCACAATCACACAATCACAATCACACAATCACAATCACACAATCACAATCACACAATCACAATCACACAATCACAATCACACAATCACAATCACACAATCACAATCACACAATCACAATCACACAATCACAATCACACAATCACAATCACACAATCACAATCACACAATCACAATCACACAATCACAATCACACAATCACAATCACACAATCACAATCACGATCTCGATCACACAATCACAATCACACAATCACAATCCCACAATCACAATCACACAATCACAGTCACACAATCACAATCACACAATCACAATTACACAATCACAATCACACAATCACGATCACACAATCACAATCACGCAGTCGCACTATCACAATCACAATCACAATCACAATCACACAATCACACAATCACAATCACAATCACACAATCACAATCACACAATCACAATCACACAATCACAATCACACAATCACAATCACACAATCACAATCACACAATCACAATCACACAATCACAATCACACAATCACAATCACACAATCACAATCACACAATCACAATCACACAATCACAATCACACAATCACAATCACACAATCACAATCACACAATCACAATCACACAATCACAATCACACAATCACAATCACACAATCACAATCACACAATCACAATCACACAATCACAATCACACAATCACAATCACACAATCACAATCACACAATCACAATCACACAATCACAATCACACAATCACAATCACACAATCACAATCACACAATCACAATCACACAATCACAATCACACAATCACAATCACACAATCACAATCACACAATCACAATCACACAATCACAATCACACAATCACAATCACACAATCACAATCACACAATCACAATCACACAATCACAATCACACAATCACAATCACACAATCACAATCACACAATCACAATCACACAATCACAATCACACAATCACAATCACACAATCACAATCACACAATCACAATCACACAATCACAATCACACAATCACAATCACACAATCACAATCACACAATCACAATCACACAATCACAATCACACAATCACAATCACACAATCACAATCACACAATCACAATCACACAATCACAATCACACAATCACAATCACACAAACACAATCACACAATCACAATCACACAATCACAATCACACAATCACAATCGCACAATCACAATCGCACAATCACAATCGCACAATCACAATCGCACAAATCACAATCGCACAATCACAATCGCACAATCACAATCGCACAATCACAATCGCACAATCACAATCGCACAATCACAATCGCACAATCACAATCACACAATCACAATCGCACAATCACAATCACACAATCACAATCACACAATCACAATCACACAATCACAATCACACAATCACAATCACACAATCACAACACACATCACAATCACACATCACAATCACACAATCACAATCACACAATCACAATCACACAATCACAATCACACAATCACAATCACACAATCACAATCACACAATCACAATCACACAATCACAATCACAATCACAATCACACAATCACAATCACACAATCACAATCACACAATCACAATCACACAATCACAATCACACAATCACAATCACACAATCACAATCACACAATCACAATCACACAATCACAATCACACAATCACAATCACACAATCACAATCACACAATCACAATCACACAATCACAATCACACAATCACAATCACACAATCACAATCACACAATCACAATCACACAATCACAATCACACAATCACAATCACACAATCACAATCACACAATCACAATCACACAATCACAATCACACAATCACAATCACACAATCACAATCACACAATCACAATCACACAATCACAATCACACAATCACAATCACACAATCACAATCACACAATCACAATCACACAATCACAATCACACAATCACAATCACACAATCACAATCACACAATCACAATCACACAATCACAATCACACAATCACAATCACACAATCACAATCACACAATCACAATCACACAATCACAATCACACAATCACAATCACACAATCACAATCACACAATCACAATCACACAATCACAATCACACAATCACAATCACACAATCACAATCACACAATCACAATCACACAATCACAATCACACAATCACAATCACACAATCACAATCACACAATCACAATCACACAATCACAATCACACAATCACAATCACACAATCACAATCACACAATCACAATCACACAATCAC
The DNA here is from genome assembly GCF_050947335.1 of Megachile rotundata. Classification (NCBI taxonomy): domain Eukaryota; kingdom Metazoa; phylum Arthropoda; class Insecta; order Hymenoptera; family Megachilidae; genus Megachile; species Megachile rotundata. The sequence continues at coordinate 5,048,418 of NC_134993.1, forward strand.
AATCACACAATCACAATCACACAATCACAATCACACAATCACAATCACACAATCACAATCACACAATCACAATCACACAATCACAATCACACAATCACAATCACACAATCACAATCACACAATCACAATCACACAATCACAATCACACAATCACAATCACACAATCACAATCACACAATCACAATCACACAATCACAATCACACAATCACAGTCACACAATCACAGTCACACAATCACAATTACACAAACACGATCACACAATCACGATCACACAATCACAATCACACAATCACAATCACACAATCACAATCACACAATCACAATCACACAATCACAATCACACAATCACAATCACACAATCACAATCACACAATCACAATCACACAATCACAATCACACAATCACAATCACACAATCACAATCACACAATCACAATCACGATCTCGATCACACAATCACAATCACACAATCACAATCCCACAATCACAATCACACAATCACAGTCACACAATCACAATCACACAATCACAATTACACAATCACAATCACACAATCACGATCACACAATCACAATCACGCAGTCACACTATCACAATCACAATCACAATCACAATCACAATCACAATCATAATCACACAATCACACAATCACAATCACACAATCACAGTCACACAATCACAATCACACAATCACACAGTCACAATCCCACAATCACGATCACACAATCACGATCGCACAGTCACGATCACACGATCACGATCACACAATCACAATCACACAATCACAATCACACAATCACCATCACACAATCACGATCACACAAACACGATCACACAAACACGATCACACAATCACGATCACACAATCACGATCAGACTATCACGATCACAGAATCACAGTCACACAATCACAATCACACAATCACAATCACAATCACGATCACACAGTCACGACCACACGATCACGATCACACAATCACGATCACGCAATCACGATCACGCAATCACCATCACGCAATCACCATCACGCAATCACCATCACGCAATCACAATCACGCAATCACAATCACGCAATCACAATCACGCAATCACAATCACGCAATCACAATCACGCAATCACAATCACGCAATCACAATCACGCAATCACAATCACGCAATCACAATCACACAATCACAGTCACACAATCACAATCCCACAATCACAATCACACAATCACAGTCACACAATCACAATCACACAATCACGATCACACAATCACAATCACGCAGTCACACTATCACAATCACAATCACAATCACAATCACAATCACACAATCACACAATCACAATCCCACAATCACACAATCACAGTCACACAATCACAATCACACAATCACACAGTCACAATCCCACAATCACTATCACACAATCACACAATCACACAATCACACAATCACAATCACACAATCACACAGTCACAATCCCACAATCACGATCACACAATCACAATCACACAATCACAATCACACAATCACGATCACACAATCACAATCACGCAGTCACACTATCACAATCACAATCACAATCACAATCACAATCACACAATCACACAATCACAATCCCACAATCACACAATCACAGTCACACAATCACAATCACACAATCACACAGTCACAATCCCACAATCACGATCACACAATCCCGATCGCACAGTCACGATCACACGATCACGATCACACAATCACAATCACACAATCACAATCACACAATCACAATCACACAATCACAGTCACACAATCACAGTCACACAATCGCAATCACACAATCACAATTACACAAACACGATCACACAATCACGATCACTCAATCACGATCACACAATCACTATCACACAATCACAATCTCACAATCACAATCACACAATCACAATCACACAATCACAATCACACAATCACAATCACACAATCACAATCACACAATCACAATCACACAATCACAATCACACAATCACAATCACACAATCACAATCACACAATCACAATCACACAATCACAATCACACAATCACAATCACACAATCACAATCACACAATCACAATCACACAATCACAATCACACAATCACAATCACACAATCACAATCACACAATCACAATCACACAATCACAATCACACAATCACAATCACACAATCACAATCACACAATCACAATCACACAATCACAATCACGATCTCGATCACACAATCACAATCACACAATCACAATCCCACAATCACAATCCCACAATCACAATCACACAATCACAGTCACACAATCACAATCACACAATCACAATCACACAATCACAATCACACAATCACAATCACACAATCACAGTCACACAATCACAATCACACAATCACGATTACACAAACACGATCACACAATCACGATCACACAATCACGATCACACAATCACGATCACACAATCACGATCACACAATCACGATCACACAATCACGATCACACAATCACGATCACACAATCACGATCACACAATCACGATCACACAATCACGATCACACAATCACGATCACACAATCACGATCACACAATCACGATCACACAATCACGATCACACAATCACGATCACACAATCACGATCACACAATCACGATCACACAATCACGATCACACAATCACGATCACACAACCACGATCACACAACCACGATCACACAACCACGATCACACAACCACGATCACACAACCACGATCACACAACCACGATCACACAACCACGATCACACAACCACGATCACACAACCACGATCACACAATCACGATCACACAATCACGATCACACAATCACGATCACACAATCACGATCACACAACCACGATCACACAACCACGATCACACAACCACGATCACACAACCACGATCACACAACCACGATCACACAACCACGATCACACAACCACGATCACACAACCACGATCACATAACCACGATCACACAATCACGATCACACAGTCAAAATCACACAATCACAATCACACAATCACAATCACACAATCAAGGTCACACAATGACGATCACACAATCACCATCACACAATCACGGTCACACAATCACGATCACACAATCACGATCACTCAATCACAATCACAATCACACAATCACAATCACACAATCACAATCACACAATCACAATCACACAATCACAATCACACAATCACAATCACACAATCACAATCACACAATCACAATCACACAATCACAATCACACAATCACAATCACACAATCACAATCACACAATCACAATCACACAATCACAATCACACAATCACAATCACACAATCACAATCACACAATCACAATCACACAATCACAATCACACAATCACAATCACACAATCACAATCACACAATCACAATCACACAATCACAATCACACAATCACAATCACACAATCACAATCACACAATCACAATCACACAATCACAATCACACAATCAGAATCACACAATCACAATCACACAATCACAATCACACAATCACAATCACACAATCACAATCACACAATCACAATCACACAATCACAATCACACAATCACAATCACACAATCACAATCACACAATCACAATCACACAATCACAATCACACAATCACAATCACACAATCACAATCACACAATCACAATCACACAATCACAATCACACAATCACAATCACACAATCACAATCACACAATCACAATCACACAATCACAATCACACAATCACAATCACACAATCACAATCACACAATCACAATCACACAATCACAATCACACAATCACAATCACACAATCACAATCACACAATCACAATCACACAATCACAATCACACAATCACAATCACACAATCACAATCACACAATCACAATCACACAATCACAATCACACAATCACAATCACACAATCACAATCACACAATCACAATCACACAATCACAATCACACAATCACAATCACACAATCACAATCACGATCTCGATCACACAATCACAATCACACAATCACAATCCCACAATCACAATCCCACAATCACAATCACACAATCACAGTCACACAATCACAATCACACAATCACAATCACACAATCACAATCACACAATCACAGTCACACAATCACAGTCACACAATCACAATCACACAATCACAATTACACAAACACGATCACACAATCACGATCACACAATCACAATCACACAATCACAATCACACAATCACAATCACACAATCACAATCACACAATCACAATCACACAATCACAATCACACAATCACAATCACAATCACACAATCACAATCACACAATCACAATCACACAATCACAATCACGATCTCGATCACACAATCACAATCACACAATCACAATCCCACAATCACAATCACACAATCACAGTCACACAATCACAATCACACAATCACAATTACACAATCACAATCACACAATCACGATCACACAATCACAATCACGCAGTCACACTATCACAATCACAATCACAATCACAATCACAATCACAATCACAATCACACAATCACACAATCACAATCACACAATCACGATCACTCAATCACAATCACACAATCACAAACACACAGTCGCGATCACACGATCACGATCACACGATCACGATCACACGATCACGATCACACGATCACGATCACACGATCACGATCACACAATCACAATCACACAATCAACGCCACACAATTACGATCACACAATCACCATCACACAATCTTGACCACACACTCACGATCACACAATCACGATCACACAATCACGTTCTCACAATCAACGCCACACAAGGACGATCACACAATCACCATCACACAATCTCGACCACACAATCACGATCACACAAACACGATCACACAATCACGTTCACACAATCACAAACACACAGTCCTGATCACTCGATCACGATCACACAATCACGATCACACAATCACGATCACACAATCACAATCACACAATCACAATCACACAGTCAAAATCACACAATCACAATCACACAATCAAGGTCACACAATGACGATCACACAATCACCATCACACAATCACGGTCACACAATCACGATCACACAATCACGATCACTCAATCACAATCACAATCACACAATCACAAACACACAGTCGCGATCACACGATCACGATCACACGATCACGATCACACGATCACGATCACACAATCACAATCACACAATCAAGGCCACACAATGACGATCACACAATCACCATCACACAATCTCGACCACACAATCACGATCACACAATCACGATCACACAATCACGATCACACAATAACGTTCACACAATAACAAACACACAGTCGCGATCACTCGATCACGATCACACAATCACGATCACACAGTCACGATCACACAATCACGATCACACAATCACGATCACACAATCACGATCACATAATCACGATCACACAATCACGATCACACAATCACCATCACACAATCACGATCACACAATCACGATCACACAATCACGATCACACAATCACCATCACACAATCACAATCACACAATCAAGGTCACAGAATGACGATCACACAATCAACATCACACAATCACGACCACACAATCACGATCACACAATCACGCTCACACAATCACGATTACACAATCACGTTCACACAATCACAAACACACAGTCGCGATCACACGATCACGAGCACACAATCACGATCACACAGTCACGATCACACAATCACAATCACACAATCACGATCACACAATCACCATCACACAATCACGATCACACAATCACGATCACACAATCACGATCACACAATCACGATCAAACTATCACGATCACACAATCACAGTCACACAATCACAATCACACAATCACAATCACAATCACGATCACACAGTCACGATCACACAATCACGATCACACGATCACGATCACACAATCACAATCACACAATCGTTATCACACAATCACGATCACACAATCACCACCACACAAACAAGGCCACACAATGACGATCACACAATCACAATCACACAATCACGATCACACAATCACGATCACACAATCACGATCACACAATCACAGTCACACAATCACAATCACACAAGCACAATCACACAATCACAGTCACACAATCACAGTCACACAATCACAGTCACACAATCACAATCACACAATCACAATTACACAAACACGATCACACAAACACGATCACACAATCACGATCACACAATCACAATCACACAATCACAATCACACAATCACAATCACACAATCACAATCACACAATCACAATCACACAATCACAATCACACAATCACAATCACGATCTCGATCACGCAATCACAATCACACAATCACAATCCCACAATCACAATCACACAATCACAGTCACACAATCACAATCACACAATCACAATTACACAATCACAATCACACAATCACGATCACACAATCACGATCACACAATCGCTATCACACAATCGCTATCACACAATCACAATCACACAATCACGATCACACAATCACCATCACACAATCACCATCACACAATCACGATCACACAATCACGATCACAATCACAATCACGATCACACAATCACAATTACACAAACACGATCACACAATCACGATCACACAATCACGATCACACAATCACTATCACACAATCACACAATCACGCAATCACAATCACACAATCACACAGTCACAATCCCACAATCACGGTCACACAATCACAATCACACAATCACAATCACACAATCACCATCACACAATCACGATCACACAAACACGATCACACAAACACGATCACACAATCACGATTACACAATCACGATCACACAATCACGATCACACAATCACGATCAGACTATCACGATCACAGAATCACAGTCACACAATCACAATCACACAATCACAATCACAATCACGATCACACAGTCACGACCACACGATCACGATCACACGATCATGATCACACAATCACGATCACACAATCACGATCACACAATCACTATCACACAATCACACAATCACGCAATCACAATCACACAATCACACAGTCACAATCCCACAATCACGATCACACAATCACAATCACACAATCACAATCCCACAATCACAATCACACAATCACAGTCACACAATCACAATCACACAATCACAATTACACAATCACAATCACACAATCACGATCACACAATCACGATCACACAATCGCTATCACACAATCGCTATCACACAATCACGATCACACAATCACCATCACACAATCACCATCACACAATCACGATCACACAATCACGATCACACAATCGCTATCACACAATCGCTATCACACAATCGCTATCACACAATCACAATCACACAATCACGATTACACAATCACCATCACACAATCACCATCACACAATCACGATCACACAATCACGATCACACAATCACGATCAGACTATCACGATCACACAATCACAGTCACACAATCACGATCACACAATCACGATCACACAATCACTATCACACAATCACACAATCACGCAATCACAATCACACAATCACACAGTCACAATCCCACAATCACGGTCACACAATCACAATCACACAATCACAATCACACAATCACGATCACACAGTCACCATCACACAATCACCATCACACAATCACGATCACACAAACACCATCACACAAGCACCATCACACAATCACGATCACACAATCACGATCACACAATCACGATCACACAATCACGATCACACAACCACGATCACACAATCGCTATCACACAATCACCATCACACAATCACGATCACACAATCACGATCACACAATCACGATCACACAATCGCTATCACACAATCGCTATCACACAATCACAATCACACAATCACAATCACACAAACACGATCACACAATCACTATCACACAATCACTATCACATAATCACGATCACACAATTACGATCACAGAATCACAATCACGCAGTCACACTATCACAATCACTATGACAATCACAATCACAATCACAATCACAATCACAATCACGATCACAGAATCACAATCACACAGTCACACAATCACAATCACAATCACAATCGCAATCACAATCACAATCACAATCACAATCACAATCACAATCACAATCACAATCACAATCACAATCACAATCACAATCACAATCACAATCACAATCACACAATCACATCACACAATCACGATCACACAATCACGATCACACAATCACGATCACACAATCACGATCGCACAATCACGATCACACAATCACGATCGCACAATCACGATCACACAATCACGATCACACAATCACGATCACACAAACACGATCACACAAACACGATCACACAATCACGATCACACAATCACGATCACACAATCGCTATCACACAATCGCTATCACACAATCACGATCACACAATCACCATCACACAATCACCATCACACAATCACGATCACACAATCACGATCACACAATCACGATCACACAATCGCTATCACACAATCGCTATCACACAATCGCTATCACACAATCACGATCACACAATCACGATCACACAATCACCATCACACAATCACCATCACACAAACACGATCACACAAACACGATCACACAATCACGATCACACAATCACGATCACACAATCGCTATCACACAATCGCTATCACACAAACACGATCACACAAACACGATCACACAATCACGATCACACAATCACGATCACACAATCACGATCACACAATCACGATCACACAATCACGATCACACAAACACGATCACACAAACACGATCACACAATCACGATCACACAATCACGATCACACAATCGCTATCACACAATCGCTATCACACAATCACAATCACACAATCACAATCACACAATCACGATCACACAATCACCATCACACAATCACCATCACACAATCACGATCACACAATCACGATCACACAATCACGATCACACAATCGCTATCACACAATCGCTATCACACAATCACAATCACACAATCACGATCACACAATCACCATCACACAATCACCATCACACAATCACGATCACACAATCACGATCACATAATCACGATCAGACTATCACGATCACACAATCACAGTCACACAATCACGATCACACAATCACGATCACACAATCACTATCACACAATCACACAATCACGCAATCACAATCACACAATCACACAGTCACAATCCCACAATCACGGTCACACAATCACAATCACACAATCACAATCACACAATCACGATCACACAGTCACCATCACAAAATCACCATCACACAATCACGATCACACAATCACCATCACACAATCACGATCACACAATCGCTATCACACAATCGCAATCACACAATCACCATCACACAATCACGATCACACAATCACGATCACACAATTACGATCACACAATCACGATCACACAATCACGATCACACAATCACGATCACACAATCACGATCACACAAACACGATCACACAAACACGATCACACAATCACACAATCACACAATCACAATCCCACAATCACAATCACACAATCACAGTCACACAATCACAATCACACAATCACACAGTCACAATCCCACAATCACGATCACACAATCACGATCGCACAGTCACGATCACACGATCACGATCACACAATCACGATCACACAGTCACGATCACACAATCACAATCACACAATCACAATATCACAATCGCAATCACACAATCACCATCACACAATCACGATCACACAATCACGATCACACAATCACGATCACACAATCACAATCACGCAATCACAATCACACAATCGCAATCACACAATCACAATCATGCAATCACAGTCACACAATCACAATCTCACAATCACAATCACACAATCACAATCACGCAATCACAATCACACAATCACAATCCTACAATCACAATCCCACAATCACAATCACACAACCACAATCGCACAATCACGCAGTCACAATCCCACAATCACGATCACACAATCACGATCACACAATCACAATCACACAATCACAATCACACAATCACACTGTCACAATCCCACAATCACGATCACACAATCACGATCACACAGTCACGATCACACGATCACGATCACACAAAAACAATGACACAATCACAATCACACAATCACGAGCACACAATCACGATCACACAATCACCATCACACAATCACGATCACACAATCACGATCACACAATCACGATCACACTATTACGATCACACAATCACAGTCACACAATCACAATCACACAATCACAATCACAATCACGATCACACAGTCACGATCACACAATCAGAGTCACACAATCACAATCACACAACCACAATCACACAATCACACAGTCACAATCCCACAATCACGATCACACAATCACGACCACACAGTCACGATCACACAATCACAATCACACAATCACAATCACACAATCACAATAACACAATCAGACAATCACACAGTCACACAATCACGATCACACAATCACGATCACACAATCACGATCACACAATCACGATCACACAGTCGCGATCACACAATCACGATGACACAATCACGATCACACAATCACAATCACACAATCAAAATCACACAATCACAATCACACAATCAAGGTCACACAATGACGATCACACAATCACGATCACTCAATCACAATCACAATCACACAATCACAAACACACAGTCGCGATCACACGATCACGATCACACGATCACGATCACACGATCACGATCACACGATCACGATCACACGATCACGATCACACAATCACAATCACACAATCAAGGCCACACAATGACGATCACACAATCACCATCACACAATCTCGACCACACAATCACGATCACACAATCACGATGACACAATCACGTTCACACAATAACAAACACACAGTCGCGATCACACGATCACGATCACACAATCACGATCACACAGTCACGGTCACACAATCACAATCACACAATCCCGATCACACAATCACAATCACACAATCACGATCACACAATCACGATCACACTATCACGTTCACACAATCACAGTCACACAATCACAATCACACAATCACAATCACACAATCACAATCACAATCACGATCACACAGTCACGATCGCACAATCACGATCACACGATCACGATCACACAATCACGATCACACAATCACGATCACACAATCACGTTCACACAATCACGATCACACAATCACGATCACACAATCACGATCACACAATCACGATCACACAATCACGATCACACAATCACGATCACACAATCACGATCACACAACCACGATCACACAACCACGATCACACAACCACGATCACACAACCACGATCACACAATCACGATCACACAATCACTATCACACAATCACACAATCACGCAATCACAATCACACAATCACACAGTCACAATCCCACAATCACGATCACACAATCACAATCACACAATCACAATCACACAATCACGATCACACAATCACAATCACGCAGTCACACTATCACAATCACAATCACAATCACAATCACAATCACACAATCACACAATCACAATCCCACAATCACAATCACACAATCACAGTCACACAATCACAATCACACAATCACACAGTCACAATCCCACAATCACGATCACACAATCACGATCGCACAGTCACGATCACACGATCACGATCACACAATCACAATCACACAATCACAATCACACAATCGCAATCACACAATCACAATCACACAATCACAATCACACAATCACAATCACACAATCACAATCACACAATCACAATCACACAATCACAATCACACAATCACAATCCCACAATCACAATCACACAATCACAGTCACACAATCACAATCACACAATCACAATTACACAATCACAATCACACAATCACGATCACACAATCACAATCACGCAGTCACACTATCACAATCACAATCACAATCACAATCTCAATCACACAATCACACAATCACAATCCCACAATCACACAATCACAGTCACACAATCACAATCACACAATCACAATCACACAATCACAATCACACAATCACAATCACACAATCACAATCCCACAATCACAATCACACCATCACAGTCACACAATCACAATCACACAATCACAATTACACAATCACAATCACACAATCACGATCACACAATCACAATCACGCAGTCACACTATCACAATCACAATCACAATCACAATCACAATCACACAATCACAATCCCACAATCACAATCACACAATCACAATCACACAATCACGATCACACAATCACAATCACGCAGTCACACTATCACAATCACAATCACAATCACAATCACAATCACAATCACAATCACAATCACACAATCACACAATCACAATCCCACAATCACAATCACACAATCACAGTCACACAATCACAATCACACAATCACACAGTCACAATCCCACAGTCACAATCACACAATCACAATCACACAATCACAATCACACAATCACAATCACACAATCACAATCACACAATCACAATCACACAATCACAATCACACAATCACAATCACACAATCACAATCACACAATCACAATCACACAATCACAATCACACAATCACAATCCCACAATCACAATCACACAATCACAGTCACACAATCACAATCACACAATCACAATTACACAATCACAATCACACAATCACGATCACACAATCACAATCACGCAGTCACACTATCACAATCACAATCACAATCACAATCACAATCACAATCACACAATCACACAATCACAATGCCACAATCACACAATCACAGTCACACAATCACAATCACACAATCACACAGTCACAATCCCACAATCACTATCACACAATCACACAATCACACAATCACAATCACACAATCACACAGTCACAATCCCACAATCACGATCACACAATCACAATCACACAATCACAATCACACAATCAAAATCACACAATCACAATCACACAATCAAGGTCACACAATGACGATCACACAATCACCATCACACAATCACGATCACACAATCACAATCACACAATCACGATCACACAATCACGATCACTCAATCACAATCACACAATCACAAACACACAGTCGCCATCACACGATCACGATCACACGATCACGATCACACGATCACGATCACACAATCACAATCACACAATCAACGCCACACAATGACGATCACACAATCACCATCTCACAATCTTGACCACACACTCACGATCACACAATCACGATCACACAATCACGTTCACACAATCAACGCCACACAATGACGATCACACAATCACCATCACACAATCTCGACCACACAATCACGATCACACAATCACGATCACACAATCACGTTCACACAATCACAAACACACAGTCCCGATCACTCGATCACGATCACACAATCACGATCACACAATCACGATCACACAATCACAATCACACAATCACAATCACACAGTCAAAATCACACAATCACAATCACACAATCAAGGTCACACAATGACGATCACACAATCACCATCACACAATCACGGTCACACAATCACGATCGCACAATCACGATCACACAATCACGATCACTCAATCACAATCACAATCACACAATCACAAACACACAGTCGCGATCACACGATCACGATCACACGATCACGATCACACGATCACGATCACACAATCACAATCACACAATCAAGGCCACACAATGACGATCACACAATCACCATCACACAATCTCGACCACACAATCACGATCACACAATCACGATGACACAATCACGTTCACACAATAACAAACACACAGTCGCGATCACACGATCACGATCACACAATCACGATCACACAGTCACGATCACACAATCACAATCACACAATCACGATCACACAATCACCATCACACAATCACGATCACACAATCACGATCACACAATCACGATCACACTATCACGATCACACAATCACAGTCACACAATCACAATCACACAATCACAATCACAATCACGATCACACAGTCACGATCGCACAATCACGATCACACGATCACGATCACACAATCACAATCACACAATCGTTATCACACAATCACGATCACACAATCACCATCACACAAACAAGGCCACACAATGACGATCACACAATCACCATCTCACAATCTTGACCACACACTCACGATCACACAATCACGATCACACAATCACATTCACACAATCAACGCCACACAATGACGATCACACAATCACCATCACACAATCTCGACCACACAATCACGATCACACAATCACGATCACACAATCACGTTCACACAATCACAAACACACAGTCCCGATCACTCGATCACGATCACACAATCACGATCACACAACCACGATCACACAATCACAATCACACAATCACAATCACGCAGTCACACTATCACAATCACAATCACAATCACAATCACAATCACACAATCACACAATCACAATCCCACAATCACACAATCACACAATCACAGTCACACAATCACAATCACAGAATCACAATCACACAATCACAATCACACAATCACAATCACACAATCACAATCCCACAATCACAATCACACAATCACAGTCACACAATCACAATCACACAATCACAATTACACAATCACAATCACACAATCACGATCACACAATCACAATCACGCAGTCACACTATCACAATCACAATCACAATCACAATCACAATCACACAATCACAATCCCACAATCACAATCACACAATCACAATCACACAATCACGATCACACAATCACAATCACGCAGTCACACTATCACAATCACAATCACAATCACAATCACAATCACAATCACAATCACAATCACACAATCACACAATCACAATCCCACAATCACAATCACACAATCACAGTCACACAATCACAATCACACAATCACACAGTCACAATCCCACAATCACAATCACACAATCACAATCACACAATCACAATCACAGAATCACAATCACACAATCACAATCACACAATCACAATCACACAATCACAATCACACAATCACAATCACACAATCACAATCACACAATCACAATCACACAATCACAATCACACAATCACAATCCCACAATCACAATCACACAATCACAGTCACACAATCACAATCACACAATCACAATTACACAATCACAATCACACAATCACGATCACACAATCACAATCACGCAGTCACACTATCACAATCACAATCACAATCACAATCACAATCACACAATCACACAATCACAATGCCACAATCACACAATCACAGTCACACAATCACAATCACACAATCACACAGTCACAATCCCACAATCACTATCACACAATCACACAATCACACAATCACAATCACACAATCAGACAGTCACAATCCCACAATCACGATCACACAATCACAATCACACAATCACAATCACACAATCAAAATCACACAATCACAATCACACAATGAAGGTCACACAATGACGATCACACAATCACCATCACACAATCACGATCACACAATCACAATCACACAATCACAATCACACAGTCAAAATCACATAATCACAATCACACAATCAAGGTCACACAATGACGATCACACAATCACCATCACACAATCACGGTCACACAATCACGATCACACAATCACGATCACACAATCACGATCACTCAATCACAATCACAATCACACAATCACAAACACACAGTCGCGATCACACGATCACGATCACACGATCACGATCACACGATCACGATCACACAATCACAATCACACAATCAAGGCCACACAACGACGATCACACAATCACCATCACACAATCTCGACCACACAATCACGATCACACAATAACAAACACACAGTCGCGATCACACGATCACGATCACACAATCACGATCACACAGTCACGATCACACAATCACAATCACACAATCACGATCACACAATCACCATCACACAATCACGATCACACAATCACGATCACACAATCACGATCACACTATCACGATCACACAATCACAGTCACACAATCACAATCACACAATCACAATCACAATCACGATCACACAGTCACGATCGCACAATCACGATCACACGATCACGATCACACAATCACAATCACACAATCGTTATCACACAATCACGATCACACAATCACCATCACACAAACAAGGCCACACAATGACGATCACACAATCACCATCTCACAATCTTGACCACACACTCACGATCACACAATCACGATCACACAATCACGTTCACACAATCAACGCCACACAATGACGATCACACAATCACCATCACACAATCTCGACCACACAATCACGATCACACAATCACGATCACACAATCACGTTCACACAATCACAAACACACAGTCCCGATCACTCGATCACGATCACACAATCACGATCACACAATCACGATCACACAATCACAATCACACAATCACAATCACGCAGTCACACTATCACAATCACAATCACAATCACAATCACAATCACACAATCACACAATCACACAATCACAATCCCACAATCACACAATCACAGTCACACAATCACAATCACACAATCACAATCACACAATCACAATCACACAATCACAATCACACAATCACAATCCCAAAATCACAATCACACAATCACAGTCACACAATCACAATCACACAATCACAATTACACAATCACAATCACACAATCACGATCACACAATCACAATCACAATCACAATCACAATCACAATCACACAATCACAATCCCACAATCACAATCACACAATCACAATCACACAATCACGATCACACAATCACAATCACGCAGTCACACTATCACAATCACAATCACAATCACAATCACAATCACAATCACAATCACAATCACAAAATCACACAATCACAATCCCACAATCACAATCACACAATCACAGTCACACAATCACAATCACAATCACACAATCACACAGTCACAATCCCACAATCACAATCACACAATCACAATCACACAATCACAATCACACTATCACAATCACACAATCACAATCACACAATCACAATCACACAATCACAATCACACAATCACAATCACACAATCACAATCACACAATCACAATCACACAATCACAATCACACAATCACAATCACACAATCACAATCACACAATCACAATCACACAATCACAATCCCACAATCACAATCACACAATCACAGTCACACAATCACAATCACACAATCACAATTACACAATCACAATCACACAATCACGATCACACAATCACAATCACGCAGTCACACTATCACAATCACAATCACAATCACAATCACAATCACAATCACAATCACACAATCACACAATCACAATGCCACAATCACACAATCACAGTCACACAATCACAATCACACAATCAGACAGTCACAATCCCACAATCACGATCACACAATCACAATCACACAATCACAATCACACAATCAAAATCACACAATCACAATCACACAATGAAGGTCACACAATGACGATCACACAATCACCATCACACAATCACGATCACACAATCACAATCACACAATCACAATCACACAGTCAAAATCACACAATCACAATCACACAATCAAGGTCACACAATGACGATCACACAATCACCATCACACAATCACGGTCACACAATCACGATCACACAATCACGATCACACAATCACGATCACTCAATCACAATCACAATCACACAATCACAAACACACAGTAGCGATCACACGAT
This sequence comes from Megachile rotundata, assembly GCF_050947335.1. Taxonomy (NCBI): domain Eukaryota; kingdom Metazoa; phylum Arthropoda; class Insecta; order Hymenoptera; family Megachilidae; genus Megachile; species Megachile rotundata. Next base: position 5,066,212 of record NC_134993.1, read on the forward strand.
CACGATCACACGATCACGATCACACGATCACGATCACACGATCACGATCACACAATCACAATCACACAATCAAGGCCACACAATGACGATCACACAATCACCATCACACAATCTCGACCACACAATCACGATCACACAATCACGATGACACAATCACGTTCACACAATAACAAACACACAGTCGCGATCACACGATCACGATCACACAATCACGATCACACAGTCACGATCACACAATCACAATCACACAATCACGATCACACAATCACCATCACACAATCACGATCACACAATCACGATCACACAATCACGATCACACTATCACGATCACACAATCACAGTCACACAATCACAATCACACAATCACAATCACAATCACGATCACACAGTCACGATCGCACAATCACGATCACACGATCACGATCACACAATCACAATCACACAATCGTTATCACACAATTACGATCACACAATCACCATCACACAAACAAGGCCACACAATGACGATCACACAATCACAATCACACAATCACGATCACGCAATCACGATCACGCAATCACGATCACGCAATCACGATCACGCAATCACGATCACGCAATCACGATCACGCAATCACGATCACACAATCACGATCACACAATCACGATCACACAATCACGATCACACAATCACGATCACACAATCACGATCACACAATCACGATCACACAATCACGATCACACAATCACGATCACACAATCACGATCACACAATCACGATCACACAATCACGATCACACAATCACGATCACACAATCACGATCACACAATCACGATCACACAATCACGATCACACAATCACGATCACACAATCACGTTCACACAATCACGATCACACAATCACGATCACACAATCACGATCACACAATCACGATCACACAATCACGATCACACAATCACGATCACACAATCACAATCACACAATCACAACCACACAATCACAATCACTCAATCACAATCACACAATCACAATCACACAATCACAATCACACAATCACAATCCCACAATCACAATCACACAATCACAGTCACACAATCATAATCACACAATCACAATTACACAATCACAATCACACAATCACAATCACACAATCACAATCACGCAGTCACACTATCACAATCACAATCACAATCACAATCACAATCACAATCACAATCACACAATCACACAATCACAATGCCACAATCACACAATCACAGTCACACAATCACAATCACAAAATCACACAGTCACAATCCCACAATCACTATCACACAATCACACAATCACACAATCACAATCACACAATCACACAGTCACAATCCCACAATCACGATCACACAATCACAATCACACAATCACAATCACACAATCACGATCACACAATCACAATCACGCAGTCACACTATCACAATCACAATCACAATCACAATCACAATCACAATCACACAATCACACAATCACAATCCCACAATCACACAATCACAGTCACACAATCACAATCACACAATCACACAGTCACAATCCCACAATCACGATCACACAATCACGATCGCACAGTCACGATCACACGATCACGATCACACAATCACAATCACACAATCACAATCACACAATCACAATCACACAATCACAGTCACACAATCACAGTCACACAATCACAATCACACAATCACAATTACACAAACACGATCACACAATCACGATCACACAATCACGATCACACAATCACTATCACACAATCACACAATCACGCAATCACAATCACACAATCACACAGTCACAATCCCACAATCACGATCACACAATCACAATCACGCAGTCACACTATCACAATCACAATCACAATCACAATCACAATCACAATCACAATCACAATCACAATCACAATCACACAATCACACAATCACAATCCCACAATCACAATCACACAATCACAGTCACACAATCACAATCACACAATCACACAGTCACAATCCCACAATCACGATCACACAATCACGATCGCACAGTCACGATCACACGATCACGATCACACAATCACAATCACACAATCACAATCACACAATCACAATCACACAATCACAGTCACACAATCACAATCACACAATCACAATCACAATCACGATCACACAGTCACGATCACACGATCACGATCACACGATCACGATCACACAATCACGATCACACAATCACGATCACACAATCGCTATAACACAATCGCTATCACACAATCACAATCACGCAATCACGATCACACAATCAAGGTCACAGAATGACGATCACACAATCAACATCACACAATCACGACCACACAATCACGATCACACAATCACGCTCACACAATCACGATTACACAATCACGTTCACACAATCACAAACACACAGTCGCGATCACACGATCACGATCACACAATCACGATCACACAGTCACGATCACACAATCACAATCACACAATCACGATCACACAATCACCATCACACAATCACTATCACACAATCACACAATCACGCAATCACAATCACACAATCACACAGTCACAATCCCACAATCACGATCACACAATCACAATCACACAATCACAATCACACAATCACGATCACACAATCACAATCACACAATCACAGTCACACAATCACAATCACACAATCACAATTACACAAACACGATCACACAATCACGATCACACAATCACAATCACACAATCACAATCACGATCTCGATCACACAATCACAATCACACAATCACGATCACACAATCACGATCACACAATCACAATCACACAATCACAATCACACAATCACAATCACACAATCACAATCACGATCTCGATCACACAATCACAATCACACAATCACAATCCCACAATCACAATCACACAATCACAGTCACACAATCACAATCACACAATCACAATTACACAATCACAATCACACAATCACGATCACACAATCACAATCACGCAGTCGCACTATCACAATCACAATCACAATCACAATCACACAATCACACAATCACAATCACACAATCACAGTCACACAATCACAATCACACAATCACACAGTCACAATCCCACAATCACGATCACACAATCACGATCGCACAGTCACGATCACACGATCACGATCACACAATCACAATCACACAATCACAATCACACAATCACAATCACACAATCACAGTCACACAATCACAATCACACAATCACAATTACACAAACACGATCACACAATCACGATCACACAATCACGATCACACAATCACGATCACACAATCACTATCACACAATCACACAATCACGCAATCACAATCAAACAATCACACAGTCACAATCCCACAATCACGATCACACAATCACAATCTCACAATCACAATCACACAATCACGATCACACAATCACAATCACGCAGTCACACTATCACAATCACAATCACGATCACAATCACAATCACAATCACACAATCACACAATCACAATCCCACAATCACAATCACACAATCACAGTCACACAATCACAATCACACAATCACACAGTCACAATCCCACAATCACGATCACACAATCACGATCGCACAGTCACGATCACACGATCACGATCACACAATCACAATCACACAATCACAATCACACAATCACAATCACACAATCACAATCACAATCACGATCACACAGTCACGATCACACGATCACGATCACACAATCACGATCACACAATCACGATCACACAATCGCTATCACACAATCGCTATCACACAATCACAATCACACAATCACGATCACACAATCACCATCACACAATCACCATCACACAATCACGATCACACAATCACGATCACACAATCACGATCAGACTATCACGATCACACAATCACAGTCACACAATCACAATCACACAATCACAATCACAATCACAATCACGATCACACAATCACAATTACACAAACACGATCACACAATCACGATCACACAATCACGATCACACAATCACTATCACACAATCACACAATCACGCAATCACAATCACACAATCACACAGTCACAATCCCACAATCACGGTCACACAATCACAATCACACAATCACAATCACACAATCACCATCACACAATCACGATCACACAAACACGATCACACAAACACGATCACACAATCACGATCACACAATCACGATCAGACTATCACGATCACACAATCACAGTCACACAATCACAATCACACAATCGCAATCACAATCACGATCACACAGTCACGACCACACGATCACGATCACACGATCATGATCACACAATCACAATCACACAATCACGATCACACAATCACGATCACACAATCACGATCACACAATCACTATCACACAATCACACAATCACGCAATCACAATCACACAATCACACAGTCACAATCCCACAATCACGATCACACAATCACAATCACACAATCACAATCACACAATCACGATCACACAATCACAATCACGCAGTCACGCTATCACAATCACAATCACAATCACAATCACAATCACAATCACAATCACAATCACAATCACAATCACAATCACACAATCACACAATCACAATCCCACAATCACAATCAAACAATCACAGTCACACAATCACAATCACACAATCACACAGTCACAATCCCACAATCACGATCACACAATCACGATCACACGATGACGATCACACGATCACGATCACAGAATCACGATCACACAATCACGATCACACAATCGCTATCACACAATCGCTATCACACAATCACAATCACACAATCACGATCACACAATCACGATCACACAATCACCATCACACAATCACGATCACACAATCACGATCACACAATCGCGATCACACAATCGCGATCACACAATCGCGATCACACAATCGCGATCACACAATCGCGATCACACAATCACGATCACACAATCACGATCACACAATCACGATCACACAATCACGATCACACAATCACAATCACACAATCACAATCACACAATCACAATCACACAATCACAATCACACAATCACAATCACGATCTCGATCACACAATCACAATCACACAATCACAATCCCACAATCACAATCACACAATCACAGTCACACAATCACAATCACACAATCACAATTACACAATCACAATCACACAATCACGATCACACAATCACAATCACGCAGTCGCACTATCACAATCACAATCACAATCACAATCACACAATCACACAATCACAATCACACAATCACAGTCACACAATCACAATCACACAATCACACAGTCACAATCCCACAATCACGATCACACAATCACGATCGCACAGTCACGATCACACGATCACGATCACACAATCACAATCACACAATCACAATCACACAATCACAATCACACAATCACAGTCACACAATCACAATCACACAATCACAATTACACAAACACGATCACACAATCACGATCACACAATCACGATCACACAATCACGATCACACAATCACTATCACACAATCACACAATCACGCAATCACAATCAAACAATCACACAGTCACAATCCCACAATCACGATCACACAATCACAATCTCACAATCACAATCACACAATCACGATCACACAATCACAATCACGCAGTCACACTATCACAATCACAATCACGATCACAATCACAATCACAATCACACAATCACACAATCACAATCCCACAATCACAATCACACAATCACAGTCACACAATCACAATCACACAATCACACAGTCACAATCCCACAATCACGATCACACAATCACGATCGCACAGTCACGATCACACGATCACGATCACACAATCACAATCACACAATCACAATCACACAATCACAATCACACAATCACAATCACACAATCACAATCACAATCACGATCACACAGTCACGATCACACGATCACGATCACACAATCACGATCACACAATCACGATCACACAATCGCTATCACACAATCGCTATCACACAATCACAATCACACAATCACGATCACACAATCACCATCACACAATCACCATCACACAATCACGATCACACAATCACGATCACACAATCACGATCAGACTATCACGATCACACAATCACAGTCACACAATCACAATCACACAATCACAATCACAATCACAATCACGATCACACAATCACAATTACACAAACACGATCACACAATCACGATCACACAATCACGATCACACAATCACTATCACACAATCACACAATCACGCAATCACAATCACACAATCACACAGTCACAATCCCACAATCACGGTCACACAATCACAATCACACAATCCAAATCACACAATCACAATCACAATCACGATCACACAATCACAATCACACAATCACAATCACACAATCCAAATCACACAATCACAATCACACAATCAAGGTCACACAATGACGATCACACAATCACCATCACACAATCACGATCACACAATCACAATCACACAATCACGATCACACAATCACGATCACTCAATCACAATCACTCAATCACAATCACACAATCACAAACACACAGTCGCGATCACACAATCACGATCACACGATCACGATCACACGATCACGATCACACAATCACAATCACACAATCAACGCCACACAATGACGATCACACAATCACCATCACACAATCTTGACCACACACTCACGATCACACAATCACGATCACACAATCACGTTCTCACAATCAACGCCACACAAGGACGATCACACAATCACCATCACACAATCTCGACCACACAATCACGATCACACAATCACGATCACACAATCACGTTCACACAATCACAAACACACTGTCCCGATCACTCGATCACGATCACACAATCACGATCACACAATCACGATCACACAATCACAATCACACAATCACAATCACACAGTCAAAATCACACAATCACAATCACACAATCAAGGTCACACAATGACGATCACACAATCACCATCACACAATCTCGACCACACAATCACGATCACACAATCACGATCACACAATCACGTTCACACAATCACAAACACACTGTCCCGATCACTCGATCACGATCACACAATCACAATCACACAATCACAATCACACAGTCAAAATCACACAATCACAATCACACAATCAAGGTCACACAATGACGATCACACAATCACCATCACACAATCACGGTCACACAATCACGATCACACAATCACGATCACTCAATCACAATCACAATCACACAATCACAAACACACAGTCGCGATCACACGATCACGATCACACGATCACGATCACACGATCACGATCACACGATCACGATCACACGATCACGATCACACAATCACAATCACACAATCAAGGCCACACAATGACGATCACACAATCACCATCACACAATCTCGACCACACAATCACGATCACACAATCACGATCACACAATAACGTTCACACAATAACAAACACACAGTCGCGATCACTCGATCACGATCACACAATCACGATCACACAGTCACGATCACACAATCACAATCACACAATCACGATCACACAATCACGATCACATAATCACGATCACACAATCACGATCACACAATCACCATCACACAATCACGATCACACAATCACGATCACACAATCACGATCACACAATCACCATCACACAATCACAATCACACAATCAAGGTCACAGAATGACGATCACACAATCAACATCACACAATCACACAATCACACAATCACAATCACACAATCAGACAGTCACAATCCCACAATCACGATCACACAATCACAATCACACAATCACAATCACACAATCAAAATCACACAATCACAATCACACAATGAAGGTCACACAATGACGATCACACAATCACCATCACACAATCACGATCACACAATCACAATCACACAATCACAATCACACAGTCAAAATCACACAATCACAATCACACAATCAAGGTCACACAATGACGATCACACAATCACCATCACACAATCACGGTCACACAATCACGATCACACAATCACGATCACACAATCACGATCACTCAATCACAATCACAATCACACAATCACAAACACACAGTAGCGATCACACGATCACGATCACACGATCACGATCACACGATCACGATCACACGATCACGATCACACAATCACAATCACACAATCAAGGCCACACAATGACGATCACACAATCACCATCACACAATCTCGACCACACAATCACGATCACACAATCACGATGACACAATCACGTTCACACAATAACAAACACACAGTCGCGATCACACGATCACGATCACACAATCACGATCACACAGTCACGATCACACAATCACAATCACACAATCACGATCACACAATCACCATCACACAATCACGATCACACAATCACGATCACACAATCACGATCACACTATCACGATCACACAATCACAGTCACACAATCACAATCACACAATCACAATCACAATCACGATCACACAGTCACGATCGCACAATCACGATCACACGATCACGATCACACAATCACAATCACACAATCGTTATCACACAATTACGATCACACAATCACCATCACACAAACAAGGCCACACAATGACGATCACACAATCACAATCACACAATCACGATCACGCAATCACGATCACGCAATCACGATCACGCAATCACGATCACGCAATCACGATCACGCAATCACGATCACACAATCACGATCACACAATCACGATCACACAATCACGATCACACAATCACGATCACACAATCACGATCACACAATCACGATCACACAATCACGATCACACAATCACGATCACACAATCACGATCACACAATCACGATCACACAATCACGATCACACAATCACGATCACACAATCACGATCACACAATCACGATCACACAATCACGATCACACAATCACGATCACACAATCACGTTCACACAATCACGATCACACAATCACGATCACACAATCACGATCACACAATCACGATCACACAATCACGATCACACAATCACGATCACACAATCACCATCACACAATCACAATCACACAATCACAATCACACAATCACAATCACTCAATCACAATCACACAATCACAATCACACAATCACAATCACACAATCACAATCCCACAATCACAATCACACAATCACAGTCACACAATCACAATCACACAATCACAATTACACAATCACAATCACACAATCACAATCACACAATCACAATCACGCAGTCACACTATCACAATCACAATCACAATCACAATCACAATCACAATCACACAATCACACAATCACAATGCCACAATCACACAATCACAGTCACACAATCACAATCACAAAATCACACAGTCACAATCCCACAATCACTATCACACAATCACACAATCACACAATCACAATCACACAATCACACAGTCACAATCCCACAATCACGATCACACAATCACAATCACACAATCACAATCACACAATCACGATCACACAATCACAATCACGCAGTCACACTATCACAATCACAATCACAATCACAATCACAATCACAATCACACAATCACACAATCACAATCCCACAATCACACAATCACAGTCACACAATCACAATCACACAATCACACAGTCACAATCCCACAATCACGATCACACAATCACGATCGCACAGTCACGATCACACGATCACGATCACACAATCACAATCACACAATCACAATCACACAATCACAATCACACAATCACAGTCACACAATCACAGTCACACAATCACAATCACACAATCACAATTACACAAACACGATCACACAATCACGATCACACAATCACGATCACACAATCACTATCACACAATCACACAATCACGCAATCACAATCACACAATCACACAGTCACAATCCCACAATCACGATGACACAATCACAATCACGCAGTCACACTATCACAATCACAATCACAATCACAATCACAATCACAATCACAATCACAATCACAATCACAATCACAATCACACAATCACACAATCACAATCCCACAATCACAATCACACAATCACAGTCACACAATCACAATCACACAATCACACAGTCACAATCCCACAATCACGATCACACAATCACGATCGCACAGTCACGATCACACGATCACGATCACACAATCACAATCACACAATCACAATCACACAATCACAATCACACAATCACAGTCACACAATCACAATCACACAATCACAATCACAATCACGATCACACAGTCACGATCACACGATCACGATCACACGATCACGATCACACAATCACGATCACACAATCACGATCACACAATCGCTATAACACAATCGCTATCACACAATCACAATCACGCAATCACGATCACACAATCAAGGTCACAGAATGACGATCACACAATCAACATCACACAATCACGACCACACAATCACGATCACACAATCACGCTCACACAATCACGATTACACAATCACGTTCACACAATCACAAACACACAGTCGCGATCACACGATCACGATCACACAATCACGATCACACAGTCACGATCACACAATCACAATCACACAATCACGATCACACAATCACCATCACACAATCACTATCACACAATCACACAATCACGCAATCACAATCACACAATCACACAGTCACAATCCCACAATCACGATCACACAATCACAATCACACAATCACAATCACACAATCACGATCACACAATCACAATCACACAATCACAGTCACACAATCACAATCACACAATCACAATTACACAAACACGATCACACAATCACTATCACACAATCACAATCACACAATCACAATCACGATCTCGATCACACAATCACAATCACACAATCACGATCACACAATCACGATCACACAATCACAATCACACAATCACAATCACACAATCACAATCACACAATCACAATCACGATCTCGATCACACAATCACAATCACACAATCACAATCCCACAATCACAATCACACAATCACAGTCACACAATCACAATCACACAATCACAATTACACAATCACAATCACACAATCACGATCACACAATCACAATCACGCAGTCGCACTATCACAATCACAATCACAATCACAATCACACAATCACACAATCACAATCACACAATCACAGTCACACAATCACAATCACACAATCACACAGTCACAATCCCACAATCACGATCACACAATCACGATCGCACAGTCACGATCACACGATCACGATCACACAATCACAATCACACAATCACAATCACACAATCACAATCACACAATCACAGTCACACAATCACAATCACACAATCACAATTACACAAACACGATCACACAATCACGATCACACAATCACGATCACACAATCACGATCACACAATCACTATCACACAATCACACAATCACGCAATCACAATCAAACAATCACACAGTCACAATCCCACAATCACGATCACACAATCACAATCTCACAATCACAATCACACAATCACGATCACACAATCACAATCACGCAGTCACACTATCACAATCACAATCACGATCACAATCACAATCACAATCACACAATCACACAATCACAATCCCACAATCACAATCACACAATCACAGTCACACAATCACAATCACACAATCACACAGTCACAATCCCACAATCACGATCACACAATCACGATCGCACAGTCACGATCACACGATCACGATCACACAATCACAATCACACAATCACAATCACACAATCACAATCACACAATCACAATCACAATCACGATCACACAGTCACGATCACACGATCACGATCACACAATCACGATCACACAATCACGATCACACAATCGCTATCACACAATCGCTATCACACAATCACAATCACACAATCACGATCACACAATCACCATCACACAATCACCATCACACAATCACGATCACACAATCACGATCACACAATCACGATCAGACTATCACGATCACACAATCACAGTCACACAATCACAATCACACAATCACAATCACAATCACAATCACGATCACACAATCACAATTACACAAACACGATCACACAATCACGATCACACAATCACGATCACACAATCACTATCACACAATCACACAATCACGCAATCACAATCACACAATCACACAGTCACAATCCCACAATCACGGTCACACAATCACAATCACACAATCACAATCACACAATCACCATCACACAATCACGATCACACAAACACGATCACACAAACACGATCACACAATCACGATCACACAATCACGATCAGACTATCACGATCACACAATCACAGTCACACAATCACAATCACACAATCGCAATCACAATCACGATCACACAGTCACGACCACACGATCACGATCACACGATCATGATCACACAATCACAATCACACAATCACGATCACACAATCACGATCACACAATCACGATCACACAATCACTATCACACAATCACACAATCACGCAATCACAATCACACAATCACACAGTCACAATCCCACAATCACGATCACACAATCACAATCACACAATCACAATCACACAATCACGATCACACAATCACAATCACGCAGTCACGCTATCACAATCACAATCACAATCACAATCACAATCACAATCACAATCACAATCACAATCACAATCACAATCACAATCACACAATCACACAATCACAATCCTACAATCACAATCAAACAATCACAGTCACACAATCACAATCACACAATCACACAGTCACAATCCCACAATCACGATCACACAATCACGATCACACGATGACGATCACACGATCACGATCACAGAATCACGATCACACAATCACGATCACACAATCGCTATCACACAATCGCTATCACACAATCACAATCACACAATCACGATCACACAATCACGATCACACAATCACCATCACACAATCACGATCACACAATCGCGATCACACAATCGCGATCACACAATCGCGATCACACAATCGCGATCACACAATCGCGATCACACAATCGCGATCACACAATCGCGATCACACAATCGCGATCACACAATCACGATCACACAATCACGATCACACAATCACGATCACACAATCACGATCACACAATCACAATCACACAATCACAATCACACAATCACAATCACACAATCACAATCACACAATCACAATCACACAATCACAATCACGATCTCGATCACACAATCACAATCACACAATCACAATCCCACAATCACAATCACACAATCACAGTCACACAATCACAATCACACAATCACAATTACACAATCACAATCACATAATCACGATCACACAATCACAATCACGCAGTCGCACTATCACAATCACAATCACAATCACAATCACACAATCACACAATCACAATCACACAATCACAGTCACACAATCACAATCACACAATCACACAGTCACAATCCCACAATCACGATCACACAATCACGATCGCACAGTCACGATCACACGATCACGATCACACAATCACAATCACACAATCACAATCACACAATCACAATCACACAATCACAGTCACACAATCACAATCACACAATCACAATTACACAAACACGATCACACAATCACGATCACACAATCACGATCACACAATCACGATCACACAATCACTATCACACAATCACACAATCACGCAATCACAATCAAACAATCACACAGTCACAATCCCACAATCACGATCACACAATCACAATCTCACAATCACAATCACACAATCACGATCACACAATCACAATCACGCAGTCACACTATCACAATCACAATCACGATCACAATCACAATCACAATCACACAATCACACAATCACAATCCCACAATCACAATCACACAATCACAGTCACACAATCACAATCACACAATCACACAGTCACAATCCCACAATCACGATCACACAATCACGATCGCACAGTCGCGATCACACGATCACGATCACACAATCACAATCACACAATCACAATCACACAATCACAATCACACAATCACAATCACACAATCACAATCACAATCACGATCACACAGTCACGATCACACGATCACGATCACACAATCACGATCACACAATCACGATCACACAATCGCTATCACACAATCGCTATCACACAATCACAATCACACAATCACGATCACACAATCACCATCACACAATCACCATCACACAATCACGATCACACAATCACGATCACACAATCACGATCAGACTATCACGATCACACAATCACAGTCACACAATCACAATCACACAATCACAATCACAATCACAATCACGATCACACAATCACAATTACACAAACACGATCACACAATCACGATCACACAATCACGATCACACAATCACTATCACACAATCACACAATCACGCAATCACAATCACACAATCACACAGTCACAATCCCACAATCACGGTCACACAATCACAATCACACAATCGAAATCACACAATCACAATCACAATCACGATCACACAATCACAATCACACAATCACAATCACACAATCCAAATCACACAATCACAATCACACAATCAAGGTCACACAATGACGATCACACAATCACCATCACACAATCACGATCACACAATCACAATCACACAATCACGATCACACAATCACGATCACTCAATCACAATCACTCAATCACAATCACACAATCACAAACACACAGTCGCGATCACACGATCACGATCACACGATCACGATCACACGATCACGATCACACAATCACAATCACACAATCAACGCCACACAATGACGATCACACAATCACCATCACACAATCTTGACCACACACTCACGATCACGCAATCACGATCACACAATCACGTTCTCACAATCAACGCCACACAAGGACGATCACACAATCACCATCACACAATCTCGACCACACAATCACGATCACACAATCACGATCACACAATCACGTTCACACAATCACAAACACACTGTCCCGATCACTCGATCACGATCACACAATCACGATCACACAATCACGATCACACAATCACAATCACACAATCACAATCACACAGTCAAAATCACACAATCACAATCACACAATCAAGGTCACACAATGACGATCACACAATCACCATCACACAATCTCGACCACACAATCACGATCACACAATCACGATCACACAATCACGTTCACACAATCACAAACACACTGTCCCGATCACTCGATCACGATCACACAATCACAATCACACAATCACAATCACACAGTCAAAATCACACAATCACAATCACACAATCAAGGTCACACAATGACGATCACACAATCACCATCACACAATCACGGTCACACAATCACGATCACACAATCACGATCACTCAATCACAATCACAATCACACAATCACAAACACACAGTCGCGATCACACGATCACGATCACACGATCACGATCACACGATCACGATCACACGATCACGATCACACGATCACGATCACACGATCACGATCACACAATCACAATCACACAATCAAGGCCACACAATGACGATCACACAATCACCATCACACAATCTCGACCACACAATCACGATCACACAATCACGATCACACAATAACGTTCACACAATAACAAACACACAGTCGCGATCACTCGATCACGATCACACAATCACGATCACACAGTCACGATCACACAATCACAATCACACAATCACGATCACACAATCACGATCACATAATCACGATCACACAATCACGATCACACAATCACCATCACACAATCACGATCACACAATCACGATCACACAATCACGATCACACAATCACCATCACACAATCACAATCACACAATCAAGGTCACAGAATGACGATCACACAATCAACATCACACAATCACGACCACACAATCACGATCACACAATCACGCTCACACAATCACGATTACACAATCACGTTCACACAATCACAAACACACAGTCGCGATCACACGATCACGATCACACAATCACGATCACACAGTCACGATCACACAATCACAATCACACAATCACGATCACACAATCACCATCACACAATCACGATCACACAATCACGATCACACAATCGCGATCACACAATCGCGATCACACAATCGCGATCACACAATCGCGATCACACAATCGCGATCACACAATCACGATCACACAATCACGATCACACAATCACGATCACACAATCACGATCACACAATCACAATCACACAATCACAATCACACAATCACAATCACACAATCACAATCACGATCTCGATCACACAATCACAATCACACAATCACAATCCCACAATCACAATCACACAATCACAGTCACACAATCACAATCACACAATCACAATTACACAATCACAATCACACAATCACGATCACACAATCACAATCACGCAGTCGCACTATCACAATCACAATCACAATCACAATCACACAATCACACAATCACAATCACACAATCACAGTCACACAATCACAATCACACAATCACACAGTCACAATCCCACAATCACGATCACACAATCACGATCGCACAGTCACGATCACACGATCACGATCACACAATCACAATCACACAATCACAATCACACAATCACAATCACACAATCACAGTCACACAATCACAATCACACAATCACAATTACACAAACACGATCACACAATCACGATCACACAATCACGATCACACAATCACGATCACACAATCACTATCACACAATCACACAATCACGCAATCACAATCAAACAATCACACAGTCACAATCCCACAATCACGATCACACAATCACAATCTCACAATCACAATCACACAATCACGATCACACAATCACAATCACGCAGTCACACTATCACAATCACAATCACGATCACAATCACAATCACAATCACACAATCACACAATCACAATCCCACAATCACAATCACACAATCACAGTCACACAATCACAATCACACAATCACACAGTCACAATCCCACAATCACGATCACACAATCACGATCGCACAGTCACGATCACACGATCACGATCACACAATCACAATCACACAATCACAATCACACAATCACAATCACACAATCACAATCACAATCACGATCACACAGTCACGATCACACGATCACGATCACACAATCACGATCACACAATCACGATCACACAATCGCTATCACACAATCGCTATCACACAATCACAATCACACAATCACGATCACACAATCACCATCACACAATCACCATCACACAATCACGATCACACAATCACGATCACACAATCACGATCAGACTATCACGATCACACAATCACAGTCACACAATCACAATCACACAATCACAATCACAATCACAATCACGATCACACAATCACAATTACACAAACACGATCACACAATCACGATCACACAATCACGATCACACAATCACTATCACACAATCACACAATCACGCAATCACAATCACACAATCACACAGTCACAATCCCACAATCACGGTCACACAATCACAATCACACAATCACAATCACACAATCACCATCACACAATCACGATCACACAAACACGATCACACAAACACGATCACACAATCACGATCACACAATCACGATCAGACTATCACGATCACACAATCACAGTCACACAATCACAATCACACAATCGCAATCACAATCACGATCACACAGTCACGACCACACGATCACGATCACACGATCATGATCACACAATCACAATCACACAATCACGATCACACAATCACGATCACACAATCACGATCACACAATCACTATCACACAATCACACAATCACGCAATCACAATCACACAATCACACAGTCACAATCCCACAATCACGATCACACAATCACAATCACACAATCACAATCACACAATCACGATCACACAATCACAATCACGCAGTCACGCTATCACAATCACAATCACAATCACAATCACAATCACAATCACAATCACAATCACAATCACAATCACAATCACAATCACACAATCACACAATCACAATCCCACAATCACAATCAAACAATCACAGTCACACAATCACAATCACACAATCACACAGTCACAATCCCACAATCACGTTCACACAATCACGATCACACGATGACGATCACACGATCACGATCACAGAATCACGATCACACAATCACAAACACACTGTCCCGATCACTCGATCACGATCACACAATCACAATCACACAATCACAATCACACAGTCAAAATCACACAATCACAATCACACAATCAAGGTCACACAATGACGATCACACAATCACCATCACACAATCACGGTCACACAATCACGATCACACAATCACGATCACTCAATCACAATCACAATCACACAATCACAAACACACAGTCGCGATCACACGATCACGATCACACGATCACGATCACGCGATCACGATCACACGATCACGATCACACGATCACGATCACACAATCACAATCACACAATCAAGGCCACACAATGACGATCACACAATCACCATCACACAATCTCGACCACACAATCACGATCACACAATCACGATCACACAATAACGTTCACACAATAACAAACACACAGTCGCGATCACTCGATCACGATCACACAATCACGATCACACAGTCACGATCACACAATCACAATCACACAATCACGATCACACAATCACGATCACATAATCACGATCACACAATCACGATCACACAATCACCATCACACAATCACGATCACACAATCACGATCACACAATCACGATCACACAATCACCATCACACAATCACAATCACACAATCAAGGTCACAGAATGACGATCACACAATCAACATCACACAATCACGACCACACAATCACGATCACACAATCACGCTCACACAATCACGATTACACAATCACGTTCACACAATCACAAACACACAGTCGCGATCACACGATCACGATCACACAATCACGATCACACAGTCACGATCACACAATCACAATCACACAATCACGATCACACAATCACCATCACACAACCACGATCACACAATCACGATCACACAATCGCGATCACACAATCGCGATCACACAATCGCGATCACACAATCGCGATCACACAATCGCGATCACACAATCGCGATCACACAATCGCGATCACACAATCACGATCACACAATCACGATCACACAATCACGATCACACAATCACGATCACACAATCACGATCACACAATCACAATCACACAATCACAATCACACAATCACAATCACGATCTCGATCACACAATCACAATCACACAATCACAATCCCACAATCACAATCACACAATCACAGTCACACAATCACAATCACACAATCACAATTACACAATCACAATCACACAATCACGATCACACAATCACAATCACGCAGTCGCACTATCACAATCACAATCACAATCACAATCACACAATCACACAATCACAATCACACAATCACAGTCACACAATCACAATCACACAATCACACAGTCACAATCCCACAATCACGATCACACAATCACGATCGCACAGTCACGATCACACGATCACGATCACACAATCACAATCACACAATCACAATCACACAATCACAATCACACAATCACAGTCACACAATCACAATCACACAATCACAATTACACAAACACGATCACACAATCACGATCACACAATCACGATCACACAATCACGATCACACAATCACTATCACACAATCACACAATCACGCAATCACAATCAAACAATCACACAGTCACAATCCCACAATCACGATCACACAATCACAATCTCACAATCACAATCACACAATCACGATCACACAATCACAATCACGCAGTCACACTATCACAATCACAATCACGATCACAATCACAATCACAATCACACAATCACACAATCACAATCCCACAATCACAATCACACAATCACAGTCACACAATCACAATCACACAATCACACAGTCACAATCCCACAATCACGATCACACAATCACGATCGCACAGTCACGATCACACGATCACGATCACACAATCACAATCACACAATCACAATCACACAATCACAATCACACAATCACAATCACAATCACGATCACACAGTCACGATCACACGATCACGATCACACAATCACGATCACACAATCACGATCACACAATCGCTATCACACAATCGCTATCACACAATCACAATCACACAATCACGATCACACAATCACCATCACACAATCACCATCACACAATCACGATCACACAATCACGATCACACAATCACGATCAGACTATCACGATCACACAATCACAGTCACACAATCACAATCACACAATCACAATCACAATCACAATCACGATCACACAATCACAATTACACAAACACGATCACACAATCACGATCACACAATCACGATCACACAATCACTATCACACAATCACACAATCACGCAATCACAATCACACAATCACACAGTCACAATCCCACAATCACGGTCACACAATCACAATCACACAATCACAATCACACAATTACCATCACACAATCACGATCACACAAACACGATCACACAAACACGATCACACAATCACGATCACACAATCACGATCAGACTATCACGATCACACAATCACAGTCACACAATCACAATCACACAATCGCAATCACAATCACGATCACACAGTCACGACCACACGATCACGATCACACGATCATGATCACACAATCACAATCACACAATCACGATCACACAATCACGATCACACAATCACGATCACACAATCACTATCACACAATCACACAATCACGCAATCACAATCACACAATCACACAGTCACAATCCCACAATCACGATCACACAATCACAATCACACAATCACAATCACACAATCACGATCACACAATCACAATCACGCAGTCACGCTATCACAATCACAGTCACAATCACAATCACAATCACAATCACAATCACAATCACAATCACAATCACACAATCACACAATCACAATCCCACAATCACAATCAAACAATCACAGTCACACAATCACAA
Organism: Megachile rotundata; assembly: GCF_050947335.1. NCBI lineage: Eukaryota > Metazoa > Arthropoda > Insecta > Hymenoptera > Megachilidae > Megachile > Megachile rotundata. Next base: position 5,087,275 of record NC_134993.1, read on the forward strand.
TCACACAATCACACAGTCACAATCCCACAATCACGATCACACAATCACGATCACACGATGACGATCACACGATCACGATCACAGAATCACGATCACACAATCACGATCACACAATCGCTATCACACAATCGCTATCACACAATCACAATCACACAATCACGATCACACAATCACGATCACACAATCACCATCACACAATCACGATCACACAATCACGATCACACAATCGCGATCACACAATCGCGATCACACAATCGCGATCACACAATCGCGATCACACAATCGCGATCACACAATCGCGATCACACAATCGCGATCACACAATCGCGATCACACAATCACGATCACACAATCACGATCACACAATCACGATCACACAATCACGATCACACAATCACAATCACACAATCACAATCACACAATCACAATCACACAATCACAATTACGATCTCGATCACACAATCACAATCACACAATCACAATCCCACAATCACAATCACACAATCACAGTCAAACAATCACAATCACACAATCACAATTACACAATCACAATCACACAATCACGATCACACAATCACAATCACGCAGTCGCACTATCACAATCACAATCACAATCACAATCACACAATCACACAATCACAATCACACAATCACAGTCACACAATCACAATCACACAATCACACAGTCACAATCCCACAATCACGATCACACAATCACGATCGCACAGTCACGATCACACGATCACGATCACACAATCACATTCACACAATCACAATCACACAATCACAATCACACAATCACAGTCACACAATCACAATCACACAATCACAATTACACAAACACGATCACACAATCACGATCACACAATCACGATCACACAATCACGATCACACAATCACTATCACACAATCACACAATCACGCAATCACAATCAAACAATCACACAGTCACAATCCCACAATCACGATCACACAATCACAATCTCACAATCACAATCACACAATCACGATCACACAATCACAATCACGCAGTCACACTATCACAATCACAATCACGATCACAATCACAATCACAATCACACAATCACACAATCACAATCCCACAATCACAATCACACAATCACAGTCACACAATCACAATCACACAATCACGCAATCACAATCACACAATCACACAGTCACAATCCCACAATCACGGTCACACAATCACAATCACACAATCACAATCACACAATCACCATCACACAATCACGATCACACAAACACGATCACACAAACACGATCACACAATCACGATCACACAATCACGATCAGACTATCACGATCACACAATCACAGTCACACAATCACAATCACACAATCGCAATCACAATCACGATCACACAGTCACGACCACACGATCACGATCACACGATCATGATCACACAATCACAATCACACAATCACGATCACACAATCACGATCACACAATCACGATCACACAATCACGATCACACAATCACTATCACACAATCACACAATCACGCAATCACAATCACACAATCACACAGTCACAATCCCACAATCACGATCACACAATCACAATCACACAATCACAATCACACAATCACGATCACACAATCACAATCACGCAGTCACGCTATCACAATCACAATCACAATCACAATCACAATCACAATCACAATCACAATCACAATCACACAATCACACAATCACAATCCCACAATCACAATCAAACAATCACAGTCACACAATCACAATCACACAATCACACAGTCACAATCCCACAATCACGATCACACAATCACGATCACACGATGACGATCACACGATCACGATCACAGAATCACGATCACACAATCACGATCACACAATCGCTATCACACAATCGCTATCACACAATCACAATCACACAATCACGATCACACAATCACCATCACACAATCACCATCACACAATCACGATCACACAATCACGATCACACAATCACGATCAGACTATCACGATCACACAATCACAGTCACACAATCACGATCACACAATCACGATCACACAATCACGATCACACAATCACGATCACACTATCACGATCACACAATCACGATCACACAATCACGATCACAAAATCACAATCACACAGTCACACAATCACAATCACAATCACACAATCACGATCACACAATCACCATCACACAATCACGATCACACAATCACGATCACACAATCGCGATCACACAATCGCGATCACACAATCGCGATCACACAATCGCGATCACACAATCGCGATCACACAATCGCGATCACACAATCACGATCACACAATCACGATCACACAATCACGATCACACAATCACGATCACACAATCACGATCACACAATCACAATCACACAATCACAATCACACAATCACAATCACACAATCACAATCACGATCTCGATCACACAATCACAATCACACAATCACAATCCCACAATCACAATCACACAATCACAGTCACACAATCACAATCACACAATCACAATTACACAATCACAATCACACAATCACGATCACACAATCACAATCACGCAGTCGCACTATCACAATCACAATCACAATCACAATCACACAATCACACAATCACAATCACACAATCACAGTCACACAATCACAATCACACAATCACACAGTCACAATCCCACAATCACGATCACACAATCACGATCGCACAGTCACGATCACACGATCACGATCACACAATCACAATCACACAATCACAATCACACAATCACAATCACACAATCACAGTCACACAATCACAATCACACAATCACAATTACACAAACACGATCACACAATCACGATCACACAATCACGATCACACAATCACGATCACACAATCACTATCACACAATCACACAATCACGCAATCACAATCAAACAATCACACAGTCACAATCCCACAATCACGATCACACAATCACAATCTCACAATCACAATCACACAATCACGATCACACAATCACAATCACGCAGTCACACTATCACAATCACAATCACGATCACAATCACAATCACAATCACACAATCACACAATCACAATCCCACAATCACAATCACACAATCACAGTCACACAATCACAATCACACAATCACACAGTCACAATCCCACAATCACGATCACACAATCACGATCGCACAGTCACGATCACACGATCACGATCACACAATCACAATCACACAATCACAATCACACAATCACAATCACACAATCACAATCACAATCACGATCACACAGTCACGATCACACGATCACGATCACACAATCACGATCACACAATCACGATCACACAATCGCTATCACACAATCGCTATCACACAATCACAATCACACAATCACGATCACACAATCACCATCACACAATCACCATCACACAATCACGATCACACAATCACGATCACACAATCACGATCAGACTATCACGATCACACAATCACAGTCACACAATCACAATCACACAATCACAATCACAATCACAATCACGATCACACAATCACAATTACACAAACACGATCACACAATCACGATCACACAATCACGATCACACAATCACTATCACACAATCACACAATCACGCAATCACAATCACACAATCACACAGTCACAATCCCACAATCACGGTCACACAATCACAATCACACAATCACAATCACACAATCACCATCACACAATCACGATCACACAAACACGATCACACAAACACGATCACACAATCACGATCACACAATCACGATCAGACTATCACGATCACACAATCACAGTCACACAATCACAATCACACAATCGCAATCACAATCACGATCACACAGTCACGACCACACGATCACGATCACACGATCATGATCACACAATCACAATCACACAATCACGATCACACAATCACGATCACACAATCACGATCACACAATCACTATCACACAATCACACAATCACGCAATCACAATCACACAATCACACAGTCACAATCCCACAATCACGATCACACAATCACAATCACACAATCACAATCACACAATCACGATCACACAATCACAATCACGCAGTCACGCTATCACAATCACAGTCACAATCACAATCACAATCACAATCACAATCACAATCACAATCACAATCACACAATCACACAATCACAATCAAACAATCACAGTCACACAATCACAATCACACAATCACACAGTCACAATCCCACAATCACGATCACACAATCACGATCACACGATGACGATCACACGATCACGATCACAGAATCACGATCACACAATCACGATCACACAATCGCTATCACACAATCGCTATCACACAATCACAATCACACAATCACGATCACACAATCACGATCACACAATCACCATCACACAATCACGATCACACAATCACGATCACACAATCGCGATCACACAATCGCGATCACACAATCGCGATCACACAATCGCGATCACACAATCGCGATCACACAATCGCGATCACACAATCGCGATCACACAATCGCGATCACACAATCACGATCACACAATCACGATCACACAATCACGATCACACAATCACGATCACACAATCACAATCACACAATCACAATCACACAATCACAATCACACAATCACAATTACGATCTCGATCACACAATCACAATCACACAATCACAATCCCACAATCACAATCACACAATCACAGTCAAACAATCACAATCACACAATCACAATTACACAATCACAATCACACAATCACGATCACACAATCACAATCACGCAGTCGCACTATCACAATCACAATCACAATCACAATCACACAATCACACAATCACAATCACACAATCACAGTCACACAATCACAATCACACAATCACACAGTCACAATCCCACAATCACGATCACACAATCACGATCGCACAGTCACGATCACACGATCACGATCACACAATCACAATCACACAATCACAATCACACAATCACAATCACACAATCACAGTCACACAATCACAATCACACAATCACAATTACACAAACACGATCACACAATCACGATCACACAATCACGATCACACAATCACGATCACACAATCACTATCACACAATCACACAATCACGCAATCACAATCAAACAATCACACAGTCACAATCCCACAATCACGATCACACAATCACAATCTCACAATCACAATCACACAATCACGATCACACAATCACAATCACGCAGTCACACTATCACAATCACAATCACGATCACAATCACAATCACAATCACAATCACACAATCACACAATCACAATCCCACAATCACAATCACACAATCACAGTCACACAATCACAATCACACAATCACGCAATCACAATCACACAATCACACAGTCACAATCCCACAATCACGGTCACACAATCACAATCACACAATCACAATCACACAATCACCATCACACAATCACGATCACACAAACACGATCACACAAACACGATCACACAATCACGATCACACAATCACGATCAGACTATCACGATCACACAATCACAGTCACACAATCACAATCACACAATCGCAATCACAATCACGATCACACAGTCACGACCACACGATCACGATCACACGATCATGATCACACAATCACAATCACACAATCACGATCACACAATCACGATCACACAATCACGATCACACAATCACGATCACACAATCACTATCACACAATCACACAATCACGCAATCACAATCACACAATCACACAGTCACAATCCCACAATCACGATCACACAATCACAATCACACAATCACAATCACACAATCACGATCACACAATCACAATCACGCAGTCACGCTATCACAATCACAATCACAATCACAATCACAATCACAATCACAATCACAATCACAATCACACAATCACACAATCACAATCCCACAATCACAATCAAACAATCACAGTCACACAATCACAATCACACAATCACACAGTCACAATCCCACAATCACGATCACACAATCACGATCACACGATGACGATCACACGATCACGATCACAGAATCACGATCACACAATCACGATCACACAATCGCTATCACACAATCGCTATCACACAATCACAATCACACAATCACGATCACACAATCACCATCACACAATCACCATCACACAATCACGATCACACAATCACGATCACACAATCACGATCAGACTATCACGATCACACAATCACAGTCACACAATCACGATCACACAATCACGATCACACAATCACGATCACACAATCACGATCACACTATCACGATCACACAATCACGATCACACAATCACGATCACAAAATCACAATCACACAGTCACACAATCACAATCACAATCAGACAATCACAAACACACAATCACGATCACACAATCACGATCACACAATCACAAACACACAGTCGCGATCACACGATCACGATCACACGATCACGATCACACGATCACTATCACACGATCACGATCACACATTCACAATCACACAATCACGGTCACACAATGACGATCACACCATCACCATCACACAATCACGACCACACAATCACGATCACACAATCACGTTCACACAGTCACAAATACACAGTCGCGATCACTCGATCACGATCACACAATCACAATCACACAGTCACGATCACACAATCACAATCACACAATCACAATATCACAATCGCAATCACACAATCACAATAACACAATCAGACAATCACACAATCACACAATCACACAATCACACAATCACGATCACACTATCACGATCACACAATCACGATCACACAATCACGATCACACAATCACGATCACACTATCACGATCAGACAATCACAGTCACACAATCACAATCACACAATCACAATCACAATCACGATCACACAGTCACGATAACACCATCACGATCACACGATCACGATCACACAATCACACTCACACAATCGTTATCACACAATCACGATCACACAATCACCATCAAACAATCACCATCACACAATCACCATCACACAATCACGATCACACAATCACGATCACACAATCACACTCACACAATCGTTATCACACAATCACGATCACACAATCACCATCCCACAATCACCATCACACAATCACCATCACACAATCACGATCACACAATCACGATCACACAATCACGATCACACAATCACAATCACGCAATCACAATCAGACAATCACAAACACACAATCACGATCACACAATCACAATCACACAATCACGATCACACAATCACGATCACACAATCACAATCACACAATCACGATCACACAATCACCATCACACAATCACACAGTCACAATCCCACAATCACGATCACACAATCACGATCGCACAGTCACGATCACACGATCACGATCACACAATCACAGTCACACAATCACAATCACACAATCACAATCACAATCACGATCACACAGTCACGATCACACGATCACGATCAGACGATCACGATCACACAATCACGATCACACAATCACGATCACACCATCGCTATCACACAATCGCTATCACACAATCACAATCACACAATCACGATCACACAATCACCATCACACAATCACCATCACACAATCACGATCACACAATCACGATCACACAATCACGTTCAGACTATCACGATCACACAATCACAGTCACACAATCACAATCACACAATCACAGTCACAATCACGATCACACAATCACAATTACACAAACACGATCACACAATCACGATCACACAATCACGATCACACAATCACTATCACACAATCACACAATCACGCAATCACAATCACACAATCACACAGTCACAATCCCACAATCACGATCACACAATCACAATCACACAATCACAATCACACAATCACGATCACACAATCACAATCACGCAGTCACACTATCACAATCACAATCACAATCACAATCACAATCACAATCACACAATCACACAATCACAATCCCACAATCACAATCAAACAATCACAGTCACACAATCACAATCACACAATCACACAGTCACAATCCCACAATCACGATCACACAATCACGATCACACGATGACGATCACACGATCACGATCACACAATCACGATCACACAATCACAATCACGCAGTCACACTATCACAATCACAATCACAATCACAATCACAATCACACAATCACACAATCACAATCCCACAATCCCACAATCACACAATCACAGTCACACAATCACAATCACACAATCACAATCACACAATCACAATCACACAATCACAATCACACAATCACAATCCCACAATCACAATCACGCAATCACAGTCACACAATCACAATCACACAATCACAATTACACAATCACAATCACACAATCACGATCACACAATCACAATCACGCAGTCACACTATCACAATCACAATCACAATCACAATCACAATCACAATCACACAATCACAATCCCACAATCACAATCACACAATCACAATCACACAATCACGATCACACAATCACAATCACGCAGTCACACTATCACAATCACAATCACAATCACAATCACAATCACAATCACAATCACACAATCACACAATCACAATCCCACAATCACAATCACACAATCACAGTCACACAATCACAATCACACAATCACACAGTCACAATCCCACAATCACAATCACACAATCACAATCACACAATCACAATCACACAATCACACAGTCACAATCCCACAATCACGATCACACAATCACAATCACACAATCACAATCACACAATCACGATCACACAATCACAATCACGCAGTCACACTATCACAATCACAATCACAATCACAATCACAATCACAATCACACAATCACACAATCACAATCCCACAATCACACAATCACAGTCACACAATCACAATCACACAATCACACAGTCACAATCCCACAATCACGATCACACAATCACGATCGCACAGTCACGATCACACGATCACGATCACACAATCACAATCACACAATCACAATCACACAATCACAATCACACAATCACAGTCACACAATCACAATCACACAATCACAATTACACAAACACGATCACACAATCACGATCACACAATCACGATCACACAATCACTATCACACAATCACACAATCACGCAATCACAATCACACAATCACACAGTCACAATCCCACAATCACGATCACACAATCACAATCACAAAATCACAATCACACAATCACGATCACACAATCACAATCACGCAGTCACACTATCACAATCACAATCACAATCACAATCACAATCACAATCACAATCACAATCACAATCACAATCACACAATCACACAATCACAATCCCACAATCACAATCACACAATCACAGTCACACAATCACAATCACACAATCACACAGTCACAATCCCACAATCACGATCACACAATCACGATCGCACAGTCACGATCACACGATCACGATCACACAATCACAATCACACAATCACAATCACACAATCACAATCACACAATCACGATCACACAATCACCATCACACACTCACCATCACACAATCACGATCACACAATCACGATCACACAATCACGATCACACTATCACGATCACACAATCACAGTCACACAATCACAATCACACAATCACAATCACAATCACGATCACACAGTCACGATCACACGATCACGATCACACGATCACGATCACACAATCACGATCACACAATCACGATCACACAATCGCTATAACACAATCGCTATCACACAATCACAATCACGCAATCACGATCACACAATCACCATCACACAATCACCATCACACAATCACGATCACACAATCACGATCAGACAATCACGATCAGACTATCACGATCACACAATCACAGTCACACAATCACAATCACACAATCACAATCACAATCACGATCACACAATCACAATCACACAATCACAATCACACAATCCAAATCACACAATCACAATCACACAATCAAGGTCACACAATGACGATCACACAATCACCATCACACAATCACGATCACACAATCACAATCACACAATCACGATCACACAATCACGATCACTCAATCACAATCACTCAATCACAATCACACAATCACAAACACACAGTCGCGATCACACGATCACGATCACACGATCACGATCACACGATCACGATCACACAATCACAATCACACAATCAACGCCACACAATGACGATCACACAATCACCATCACACAATCTTGACCACACACTCACGATCACACAATCACGATCACACAATCACGTTCTCACAATCAACGCCACACAAGGACGATCACACAATCACCATCACACAATCTCGACCACACAATCACGATCACACAATCACGATCACACAATCACGTTCACACAATCACAAACACACTGTCCCGATCACTCGATCACGATCACACAATCACGATCACACAATCACGATCACACAATCACAATCACACAATCACAATCACACAGTCAAAATCACACAATCACAATCACACAATCAAGGTCACACAATGACGATCACACAATCACCATCACACAATCACGGTCACACAATCACGATCACACAATCACGATCACTCAATCACAATCACAATCACACAATCACAAACACACAGTCGCGATCACACGATCACGATCACACGATCACGATCACACGATCACGATCACACGATCACGATCACACGATCACGATCACACGATCACGATCACACGATCACGATAACACAATCACAATCACACAATCAAGGCCACACAATGACGATCACACAATCACCATCACACAATCTCGACCACACAATCATGATCACACAATCACGATCACACAATAACGTTCACACAATAACAAACACACAGTCGCGATCACTCGATCACGATCACACAATCACGATCACACAGTCACGATCACACAATCACAATCACACAATCACGATCACACAATCACGATCACATAATCACGATCACACAATCACGATCACACAATCACCATCACACAATCACGATCACACAATCACGATCACACAATCACGATCACACAATCACCATCACACAATCACAATCACACAATCAAGGTCACAGAATGACGATCACACAATCAACATCACACAATCACGACCACACAATCACGATCACACAATCACGCTCACACAATCACGATTACACAATCACGTTCACACAATCACAAACACACAGTCGCGATCACACGATCACGATCACACAATCACGATCACACAGTCACGATCACACAATCACAATCACACAATCACGATCACACAATCACCATCACACAATCACGATCACACAATCACGATCACACAATCGCGATCACACAATCGCGATCACACAATCGCGATCACACAATCGCGATGACACAATCGCGATCACACAATCGCGATCACACAATCACGATCACACAATCACGATCACACAATCACGATCACACAATCACGATCACACAATCACGATCACACAATCACAATCACACAATCACAATCACACAATCACAATCACACAATCACAATCACGATCTCGATCACACAATCACAATCACACAATCACAATCCCACAATCACAATCACACAATCACAGTCACACAATCACAATCACACAATCACAATTACACAATCACAATCACACAATCACGATCACACAATCACAATCACGCAGTCGCACTATCTCAATCACAATCACAATCACAATCACACAATCACACAATCACAATCACACAATCACAGTCACACAATCACAATCACACAATCACACAGTCACAATCCCACAATCACGATCACACAATCACGATCGCACAGTCACGATCACACGATCACGATCACACAATCACAATCACACAATCACAATCACACAATCACAATCACACAATCACAGTCACACAATCACAATCACACAATCACAATTACACAAACACGATCACACAATCACGATCACACAATCACGATCACACAATCACGATCACACAATCACTATCACACAATCACACAATCACGCAATCACAATCAAACAATCACACAGTCACAATCCCACAATCACGATCACACAATCACAATCTCACAATCACAATCACACAATCACGATCACACAATCACAATCACGCAGTCACACTATCACAATCACAATCACGATCACAATCACAATCACAATCACACAATCACACAATCACAATCCCACAATCACAATCACACAATCACAGTCACACAATCACAATCACACAATCACACAGTCACAATCCCACAATCACGATCACACAATCACGATCGCACAGTCACGATCACACGATCACGATCACACAATCACAATCACACAATCACAATCACACAATCACAATCACACAATCACAATCACAATCACGATCACACAGTCACGATCACACGATCACGATCACACAATCACGATCACACAATCACGATCACACAATCACGATCACACAATCGCTATCACACAATCGCTATCACACAATCACAATCACACAATCACGATCACACAATCACCATCACACAATCACCATCACAGAATCACGATCACACAATCACGATCACACAATCACAATCAGACTATCACGATCACACAATCACAGTCACACAATCACAATCACACAATCACAATCACAATCACAATCACGATCACACAATCACAATTACACAAACACGATCACACAATCACGATCACACAATCACGATCACACAATCACTATCACACAATCACACAATCACGCAATCACAATCACACAATCACACAGTCACAATCCCACAATCACGGTCACACAATCACAATCACACAATCACAATCACACAATCACCATCACACAATCACGATCACACAAACACGATCACACAAACACGATCACACAATCACGATCACACAATCACGATCAGACTATCACGATCACACAATCACAGTCACACAATCACAATCACACAATCGCAATCACAATCACGATCACACAGTCACGACCACACGATCACGATCACACGATCATGATCACACAATCACAATCACACAATCACGATCACACAATCACGATCACACAATCACGATCACACAATCACTATCACACAATCACACAATCACGCAATCACAATCACACAATCACACAGTCACAATCCCACAATCACGATCACACAATCACAATCACACAATCACAATCACACAATCACGATCACACAATCACAATCACGCAGTCACGCTATCACAATCACAATCACAATCACAATCACAATCACAATCACAATCACAATCACAATCACAATCACAATCACACAATCACACAATCACAATCCCACAATCACAATCAAACAATCACAGTCACACAATCACAATCACACAATCACACAGTCACAATCCCACAATCACGATCACACAATCACGATCACACGATGACGATCACACGATCGCGATCACAGAATCACGATCACACAATCACGATCACACAATCGCTATCACACAATCGCTATCACACAATCACGATCACACAATCACGATCACACAATCACGATCACACAATCACCATCACACAATCACGATCACACAATCACGATCACACAATCGCGATCACACAATCGCGATCACACAATCGCGATCACACAATCGCGATCACACAATCGCGATCACACAATCGCGATCACACAATCGCGATCACACAATCACGATCACACAATCACGATCACACAATCACGATCACACAATCACGATCACACAATCACAATCACACAATCACAATCACACAATCACAATCACACAATCACAATCACACAATCACAATCACGATCTCGATCACACAATCACAATCACACAATCACAATCCCACAATCACAATCACACAATCACAGTCACACAATCACAATCACACAATCACAATTACACAATCACAATCACACAATCACGATCACACAATCACAATCACGCAGTCGCACTATCACAATCACAATCACAATCACAATCACACAATCACACAATCACAATCACACAATCACAGTCACACAATCACAATCACACAATCACACAGTCACAATCCCACAATCACGATCACACAATCACGATCGCACAGTCACGATCACACGATCACGATCACACAATCACAATCACACAATCACAATCACACAATCACAATCACACAATCACAGTCACACAATCACAATCACACAATCACAATTACACAAACACGATCACACAATCACGATCACACAATCACGATCACACAATCACGATCACACAATCACTATCACACAATCACACAATCACGCAATCACAATCAAACAATCACACAGTCACAATCCCACAATCACGATCACACAATCACAATCTCACAATCACAATCACACAATCACGATCACACAATCACAATCACGCAGTCACACTATCACAATCACAATCACGATCACAATCACAATCACAATCACACAATCACACAATCACAATCCCACAATCACAATCACACAATCACAGTCACACAATCACAATCACACAATCACACAGTCACAATCCCACAATCACGATCACACAATCACGATCGCACAGTCACGATCACACGATCACGATCACACAATCACAATCACACAATCACAATCACACAATCACAATCACACAATCACAATCACACAATCACAATCACAATCACGATCACACAGTCACGATCACACGATCACGATCAGACGATCACGATCACACAATCACGATCACACAATCACGATCACACAATCGCTATCACACAATCGCTATCACACAATCACAATCACACAATCACGATCACACAATCACCATCACACAATCACCATCACACAATCACGATCACACAATCACGATCACACAATCACGTTCAGACTATCACGATCACACAATCACAGTCACACAATCACAATCACACAATCACAATCACAATCACGATCACACAATCACAATTACACAAACACGATCACACAATCACGATCACACAATCACGATCACACAATCACTATCACACAATCACACAATCACGCAATCACAATCACACAATCACACAGTCACAATCCCACAATCACGATCACACAATCACAATCACACAATCACAATCACACAATCACGATCACACAATCACAATCACGCAGTCACACTATCACAATCACAATCACAATCACAATCACAATCACAATCACACAATCACACAATCACAATCCCACAATCACAATCAAACAATCACAGTCACACAATCACAATCACACAATCACACAGTCACAATCCCACAATCACGATCACACAATCACGATCACACGATGACGATCACACGATCACGATCACACAATCACGATCACACAATCACAATCACGCAGTCACACTATCACAATCACAATCACAATCACAATGACAATCACACAATCACACAATCACAATCCCACAATCACACAATCACAGTCACACAATCACAATCACACAATCACAATCACACAATCACAATCACACAATCACAATCACACAATCACAATCCCACAATCACAATCACGCAATCACAGTCACACAATCACAATCACACAATCACAATTACACAATCACAATCACACAATCACGATCACACAATCACAATCACGCAGTCACACTATCACAATCACAATCACAATCACAATCACAATCACAATCACACAATCACAATCCCACAATCACAATCACACAATCACAATCACACAATCACGATCACACAATCACAATCACGCAGTCACACTATCACAATCACAATCACAATCACAATCACAATCACAATCACAATCACACAATCACACAATCACAATCCCACAATCACAATCACACAATCACAGTCACACAATCACAATCACACAATCACACAGTCACAATCCCACAATCACAATCACACAATCACAATCACACAATCACACAGTCACAATCCCACAATCACGATCACACAATCACAATCACACAATCACAATCACACAATCACGATCACACAATCACAATCACGCAGTCACACTATCACAATCACAATCACAATCACAATCACAATCACAATCACACAATCACACAATCACAATCCCACAATCACACAATCACAGTCACACAATCACAATCACACAATCACACAGTCACAATCCCACAATCACGATCACACAATCACGATCGCACAGTCACGATCACACGATCACGATCACACAATCACAATCACACAATCACAATCACACAATCACAATCACACAATCACAGTCACACAATCACAGTCACACAATCACAATCACACAATCACAATTACACAAACACGATCACACAATCACGATCACACAATCACGATCACACAATCACTATCACACAATCACACAATCACGCAATCACAATCACACAATCACACAGTCACAATCCCACAATCACGATCACACAATCACAATCACAAAATCACAATCACACAATCACGATCATACAATCACAATCACGCAGTCACACTATCACAATCACAATCACAATCACAATCACAATCACAATCACAATCACAATCACAATCACAATCACACAATCACACAATCACAATCCCACAATCACAATCACACAATCACAGTCACACAATCACAATCACACAATCACACAGTCACAATCCCACAATCACGATCACACAATCACGATCGCACAGTCACGATCACACGATCACGATCACACAATCACAATCACACAATCACAATCACACAATCACAATCACACAATCACAATCACACAATCACGATCACACAATCACCATCACACACTCACCATCACACAATCACGATCACACAATCACGATCACACAATCACGATCACACTATCACGATCACACAATCACAGTCACACAATCACAATCACACAATCACAATCACAATCACGATCACACAGTCACGATCACACGATCACGATCACACGATCACGATCACACAATCACGATCACACAATCACGATCACACAATCGCTATAACACAATCGCTATCACACAATCACAATCACGCAATCACGATCACACAATCACCATCACACAATCACCATCACACAATCACGATCACACAATCACGATCAGACAATCACGATCAGACTATCACGATCACACAATCACAGTAACACAATCACAATCACACAATCACAATCACAATCACGATCACACAATCACAATCACACAATCACAATCACACAATCCAAATCACACAATCACAATCACACAATCAAGGTCACACAATGACGATCACACAATCACCATCACACAATCACGATCACACAATCACAATCACACAATCACGATCACACAATCACGATCACTCAATCACAATCACTCAATCACAATCACACAATCACAAACACACAGTCGCGATCACACGATCACGATCACACGATCACGATCACACGATCACGATCACACAATCACAATCACACAATCAACGCCACACAATGACGATCACACAATCACCATCACACAATCTTGACCACACACTCACGATCACACAATCACGATCACACAATCACGTTCTCACAATCAACGCCACACAAGGACGATCACACAATCACCATCACACAATCTCGACCACACAATCACGATCACACAATCACGATCACACAATCACGTTCACACAATCACAAACACACTGTCCCGATCACTCGATCACGATCACACAATCACGATCACACAATCACGATCACACAATCACAATCACACAATCACAATCACACAGTCAAAATCACACAATCACAATCACACAATCAAGGTCACACAATGACGATCACACAATCACCATCACACAATCACGGTCACACAATCACGATCACACAATCACGATCACTCAATCACAATCACAATCACACAATCACAAACACACAGTCGCGATCACACGATCACGATCACACGATCACGATCACACGATCACGATCACACGATCACGATCACACGATCACGATAACACAATCACAATCACACAATCAAGGCCACACAATGACGATCACACAATCACCATCACACAATCTCGACCACACAATCATGATCACACAATCACGATCACACAATAACGTTCACACAATAACAAACACACAGTCGCGATCACTCGATCACGATCACACAATCACGATCACACAGTCACGATCACACAATCACAATCACACAATCACGATCACACAATCACGATCACATAATCACGATCACACAATCACGATCACACAATCACCATCACACAATCACGATCACACAATCACGATCACACAATCACGATCACACAATCACCATCACACAATCACAATCACACAATCAAGGTCACAGAATGACGATCACACAATCAACATCACACAATCACGACCACACAATCACGATCACACAATCACGCTCACACAATCACGATTACACAATCACGTTCACACAATCACAAACACACAGTCGCGATCACACGATCACGATCACACAATCACGATCACACAGTCACGATCACACAATCACAATCACACAATCACGATCACACAATCACCATCACACAATCACGATCACACAATCACGATCACACAATCGCGATCACACAATCGCGATCACACAATCGCGATCACACAATCGCGATCACACAATCGCGATCACACAATCGCGATCACACAATCACGATCACACAATCACGATCACACAATCACGATCACACAATCACGATCACACAATCACGATCACACAATCACAATCACACAATCACAATCACACAATCACAATCACACAATCACAATCACACAATCACAATCACACAATCACAATCACGATCTCGATCACACAATCACAATCACACAATCACAATCCCACAATCACAATCACACAATCACAGTCACACAATCACAATCACACAATCACAATTACACAATCACAATCACACAATCACGATCACACAATCACAATCACGCAGTCGCACTATCACAATCACAATCACAATCACAATCACACAATCACACAATCACAATCACACAATCACAGTCACACAATCACAATCACACAATCACACAGTCACAATCCCACAATCACGATCACACAATCACGATCGCACAGTCACGATCACACGATCACGATCACACAATCACAATCACACAATCACAGTCACACAATCACAATCACACAATCACAATTACACAATCACGATCACACAATCACGATCACACAATCACGATCACACAATCACGATCACACAATCACTATCACACAATCACACAATCACGCAATCACAATCACACAATCACACAGTCACAATCCCACAATCACGATCACACAATCACAATCTCACAATCACAATCACACAATCACGATCACACAATCACAATCACGCAGTCACACTATCACAATCACAATCACGATCACAATCACAATCACAATCACACAATCACACAATCACAATCCCACAATCACAATCACACAATCACAGTCACACAATCACAATCACACAATCACACAGTCACAATCCCACAATCACGATCACACAATCACGATCGCACAGTCACGATCACACGATCACGATCACACAACCACAATCACACAATCACAGTCACACAATCACAATCACACAATCACAATCACAATCACGATCACACAGTCACGATCACACGATCACGATCACACAATCACGATCACACAATCACGATCACACAATCGCTATCACACAATCGCTATCACACAATCACAATCACACAATCACGATCACACAATCACCATCACACAATCACCATCACACAATCACGATCACACAATCACGATCACACAATCACGATCAGACTATCACGATCACACAATCACAGTCACACAATCACAATCACACAATCACAATCACAATCACAATCACGATCACACAATCACAATTACACAAACACGATCACACAATCACGATCACACAATCACGATCACACAATCACTATCACACAATCACACAATCACGCAATCACAATCACACAATCACACAGTCACAATCCCACAATCACGGTCACACAATCACAATCACACAATCACAATCACACAATCACCATCACACAATCACCATCACACAATCACCATCACACAAACACGATCACACAATCACGATCACACAATCACGATCAGACTATCACGATCACACAATCACAGTCACACAATCACAATCACACAATCGCAATCACAATCACGATCACACAGTCACGACCACACGATCACGATCACACGATCATGATCACACAATCACAATCACACAGTCACACAATCACAATCACAATCAGACAATCACAAACACACAATCACGATCACACAATCACGATCACACAATCACGATCACACAATCACATACACACAGTCGCGATCACACGATCACGATCACGATCACACGATCACGAACACACGATCACTATCACACGATCACGATCACACATTCACAATCACACAATCACGGTCACACAATGACGATCACACCATCACCATCACACAATCACGACCACACAATCACGATCACACAATCACGTTCACACAGTCACAAATACACAGTCGCGATCACTCGATCACGATCACGCAATCACAATCACACAGTCACGATCACACAATCACAATCACACAATCACAATATCACAATCGCAATCACACAATCACAATAACACAATCAGACAATCACACAATCACACAATCACACAATCACACAATCACGATCACGCTATCACGATCACACAATCACGATCACACAATCACGATCACACAATCACGATCACACTATCACGATCAGACAATCACAGTCACACAATCACAATCACACAATCACAATCACAATCACGATCACACAGTCACGATAACACCATCACGATCACACGATCACGATCACACAATCACACTCACACAATCGTTATCACACAATCACGATCACACAATCACCATCAAACAATCACCATCACACAATCACCATCACACAATCACGATCACACAATCACGATCACACAATCACACTCACACAATCGTTATCACACAATCACGATCACACAATCACCATCCCACAATCACCATCACACAATCACCATCACACAATCACGATCACACAATCACGATCACACAATCACGATCACACAATCACAATCACGCAATCACAATCAGACAATCACAAACACACAATCACGATCACACAATCACAATCACACAATCACGATCACACAATCACGATCACACAATCACAATCACACAATCACGATCACACAATCACCATCACACAATCACGCAGTCACAATCCCACAATCACGATCACACAATCACGATCGCACAGTCACGATCACACGATCACGATCACACAATCACAGTCACACAATCACAATCACACAATCACAATCACAATCACGATCACACAGTCACGATCACACGATCACGATCAGACGATCACGATCACACAATCACGATCACACAATCACGATCACACAATCGCTATCACACAATCGCTATCACACAATCACAATCACACAATCACGATCACACAATCACCATCACACAATCACCATCACACAATCACGATCACACAATCACGATCACACAATCACGTTCAGACTATCACGATCACACAATCACAGTCACACAATCACAATCACACAATCACAATCACAATCACGATCACACAATCACAATTACACAAACACGATCACACAATCACGATCACACAATCACGATCACACAATCACTATCACACAATCACACAATCACGCAATCACAATCACACAATCACACAGTCACAATCCCACAATCACGATCACACAATCACAATCACACAATCACAATCACACAATCACGATCACACAATCACAATCACGCAGTCACACTATCACAATCACAATCACAATCACAATCACAATCACAATCACACAATCACACAATCACAATCCCACAATCACAATCAAACAATCACAGTCACACAATCACAATCACACAATCACACAGTCACAATCCCACAATCACGATCACACGATGACGATCACACGATCACGATCACACAATCACGATCACACAATCACGATCACACAATCGCTATCACACAATCGCTATCACACAATCACAATCACACAATCACGATCACACAATCACCATCACACAACCACCATCACACAATCACGATCACACAATCACGATCACACAATCACGATCAGACTATCACGATCACACAATCACAGTCACACAATCACAATCACACAATCACAATCACAATCACGATCACACAGTCACGACCACACGATCACGATCACACGATCATGATCACACAATCACAATCACACAATCACGATCACACAATCACGATCACACAATCACGATCACACAATCACGATCACACAACCACGATCACACAATCGCTATCACACAATCGCTATCACACAATCACGATCACACAATCACGATCACAATATCACAATCACACAGTCACACAATCACAATCACAATCACAATCACAATCACAATCACAATCACAATCACGATCACAGAATCACAATCACACAGTCACACAATCACAATCACAATCACAATCGCAATCACAATCACAATCACAATCACAATCACAATCACAATCACAATCACAATCACAATCACAATCACAATCACAATCACAATCACAATCACAATCACAATCACAATCACACAATCACATCACACAATCACGATCACACAATCACGATCACACAATCACGATCACACAATCACGATCACACAATCACGATCACACAATCACGATCACACAATCACGATCACACAATCACGATCACACAATCACGATCACACAATCACGATCACACAATCACAGTCACACAATCACAGTCACACAATCACGATCACACACTCCCAATCACACAATCACGATCACACAATCACGATCACACAATCACGATCACACAATCACGATCACACAATCACGATCACACAATCACGATCACACAATCACGATCACACAATCACGATCACACAATAACGATCACACAATCACGATCACACTATCACGATCACACAATCAGGGTCACACAATCACGATCACACAATCACGATCACACAATCACTATCACAAAATCACAATCACACAGTCACAGAATCACAATCACAATCAGACAATCACAAACACACAATCACGGTCACACAATCACGATCACACAATCACGATCACACAATCACAAACACACAGTCGCGATCACACGATCACGATCACACAATCACGATCACACAGTCACGATCACACAATCACAATCACACAATCACAATATCACAATCGCAATCACACAATCACAATAACACAATCAGACAATCACACAGTCACACAATCACACAATCACACAATCACACAATCACACAATCACACAATCACAATCACAATCACGATCACACAGTCACGATCACACCATCACGATCACACGATCACGGTCACACAATCACAATCACACAATCACAATATCACAATCGCAATCACACAATCACAATAACACAATCACAATAACACAATCAGACAATCACATAATCACACAATCACACAATCACGCAATCACACAATCACGATCACACTATCACGATCACACAGTCACGATCATACCATCACGATCACACGATCATGATCACACAGTCACAATCACACAATCACGATCACACAATCACGATCACACAATCACGATCACACAATCACGATCACACAACCACGATCACACAATCGCTATCACACAATCGCTATCACACAATCGCTATCACACAATCACGATCACGTAATCACGATCACACAATCAGAATCACAATATCACAATCACACAGTCACACAATCACAATCACAATCACAATCACAATCACAATCACAATCACAATCACGATCACAGAATCACAATCACACAGTCACACAATCACAATCGCAATCACAATCGCAATCACAATCACAATCACAATCACAATCACAATCACAATCACAATCACAATCACAATCACAATCACAATCACAATCACAATCACAATCACAATCACAATCACAATCACAATCACAATCACAATCACAATCACAATCACAATCACAATCACAATCACAATCACAATCACAATCACAATCACAATCACAATCACAATCACAATCACAATCACAATCACAATCACAATCACAATCACAATCACAATCACAATCACAATCACAATCACAATCACAATCACAATCACAATCACAATCACAATCACAATCACAATCACAATCACAATCACAATCACACAATCACATCACACAATCACGATCACACAATCACGATCACACAATCACGATCACACAACCACGATCACACAATCACGATCACACAATCACGATCACACAATCACGATCACACAATCACGATCACACAATCACGATCACACAATCACGATCACACAATCACGATCACACAATCACGATCACACAATCACGATCACACAATCACGATCACACAATCACGATCACACAATCACGATCACACAAACACGATCACACAATCACGACCACACAATCACAGTCACACAATCACAATCACACACTCCCAATCACACAATCACGATCACGCAATCACGATCACGCAATCACGATCACACAATCACGATCACACAATCACGATCACACAATCACGATCACACAATCACGCTCACACAGTCACGATCACACAATCACGATCACACAATCACAATCACGCAATCACAATCACACAATCACAATATCACAATCACAATCACACAATCACAATCACACAATCACAATCTCACAATCACACAATCACACAATCACACAATCACACAATCACACAATCACACAATCACACAATCACACAATCACACAATCACACAATCACGATCACACTATCACGATCACACAATCACGATCACACAATCACAATCACGCAATCACAATCACACAATCACAATCGCACAATCACAATCATACAATCACAATCACACAATCACAATCTCACAATCACAATCGCACAATCACCATCACACAATCACAATCACACAATCACACTGTCACAATCCCACAATCACAATCACACAGTCACGATCACACAATCACACAGTCACAATCCCACAATCACGATCACACAATCACGATCGCACAGTCACGATCATACGATCACGATCACACAATCACAATCACACAATCACAATCACACAATCACAATCACACAATCACAATCACACAATCACGATCACACAATCACCATCACACAATCGCACAGTCACAATCCCACAATCACGATCACACAATCACGATCGCACAGTCACGATCACACGATCACGATCACACAATCACAGTCACACAATCACAATCACACAATCACAATCACAATCACGATCACACAGTCACGATCACACGATCACGATCACACGATCACGATCACACAATCACGATCACACAATCGCTAACACACAATCGCTATCACACAATCACAATCACACAATCACGATCACACAATCACCATCACACAATCACCATCACACAATCACGATCACACAATCACGATCACACAATCACGATCAGACTATCACGATCACACAATCACAGTCACACAATCACAATCACACAATCACAATCACAATCACGATCACACAATCACAATTACACAAACACGATCACACAATCACGATCACACAATCACGATCACACAATCACTATCACACAATCACACAATCACACAGTCACAATCCCACAATCACGATCACACAATCACAATCACACAATCACAATCACACAATCACGATCACACAATCACAATCACGCAGTCACACTATCACAATCACAATCACAATCACAATCACAATCACAATCACACAATCACACAATCACAATCCCACAATCACAATCAAACAATCACAGTCACACAATCACAATCACACAATCACACAGTCACAATCCCACAATCACGATCACACAATCACGATCACACGATGACGATCACACGATCACGATCACACAATCACGATCACACAATCACGATCACACAATCGCTATCACACAAACGCTATCACACATTCACAATCACACAATCACGATCACACAATCACCATCACACAATCACCATCACACAATCACGATCACACAATCACGATCACACAATCACGATCAGACTATCACGATCACACAATCACAGTCACACAATCACAATCACACAATCACAATCACGATCACACAGTCACGACCACACGATCACGATCACACGATCATGATCACACAGTCACAATCACACAATCACGATCACACAATCACGATCACACAATCACGATCACACAATCACGATCACACAACCACGATCACACAATCGCTATCACACAACCGCTATCACACAATCGCTATCACACAATCACGATCACGTAATCACGATCACACAATCACAATCACAATATCACAATCACACAGTCACACAATCACAATCACAATCACAATCACAATCACAATCACAATCACAATCACGATCACAGAATCACAATCACACAGTCACACAATCACAATCACAATCACAATCGCAATCACAATCACAATCACAATCACAATCACAATCACAATCACAATCACAATCACAATCACAATCACAATCACAATCACAATCACAATCACAATCACAATCACAATCACAATCACAATCACAATCACAATCACAATCACAATCACAATCACAATCACAATCACAATCACAATCACAATCACAATCACAATCACAATCACAATCACAATCACAATCACAATCACAATCACACAATCACATCACACAATCACGATCACACAATCACGATCACACAATCACGATCACACAACCACGATCACACAATCACGATCACACAATCACGATCACACAATCACGATCACACAATCACGATCACACAATCACGATCACACAATCACGATCACACAATCACGATCACACAATCACGATCACACAATCACGATCACACAATCACGATCACACAATCACGATCACACAAACACGATCACACAATCACGACCACACAATCACAGTCACACAATCACAATCACACACTCCCAATCACGCAATCACGATCACGCAATCACGATCACGCAATCACGATCACACAATCACGATCACACAATCACGATCACACAATCACGATCACACAATCACGATCACACAATCACGATCACACAGTCACGATCACACAATCACGATCACACAATCACAATCACGCAATCACAATCACACAATCACAATATCACAATCACAATCACACAATCACAATCACACAATCACAATCTCACAATCACACAATCACACAATCACACAATCACACAATCACACAATCACACAATCACACAATCACACAATCACGATCACACAATCACGATCACACTATCACGATCAGACAATCACAGTCACACAATCACAATCACACAATCACAATCACAATCACGATCACACAGTCACGATCACACCATCACGATCACACGATCACGATCACACAATCACAATCACACAATCACAAACACACAGTCGCGATCACACGACCACGATCACACGATCACGATCACACAATCACAATCACACAATCACAATATCACAATCGCAATCACACAATCACAATAACACAATCACAATAACACAATCAGACAATCACACAATCACACAATCACACAATCACACAATCACGATCACACTATCACGATCACACAGTCACGATCATACCATCACGATCACACGATCACGATCACACAATCACAATCACACAATCGTTATCACACAATCACGATCACACAATCACCATCCCACAATCACCATCACACAGTCACCATCACACAATCACGATCACACAATCACGATCACACAATCACGATCACACAATCACGATCACACAATCACAATCACGCAATCACAATCACACAATCACAATCACACAATCACAATCACACAATCACGATCACACAATCACGATCGCACAGTCACGATCACACGATCACGATCACACAATCACAATCACACAATCACAATCACACAATCACAATCACACAATCACAATCACACAATCACAATCACACAATCACGATCACACAATCACCATCACACAATCACACAGTCACAATCCCACAATCACGATCACACAATCACGATCGCACAGTCACGATCACACGATCACGATCACACAATCACAGTCACACAATCACAATCACACAATCACAATCACAATCACGATCACACAGTCACGATCACACGATCACGATCACACGATCACGATCACACAATCACGATCACACAATCACAATCACGCAATCACAATCACACAATCACAATCACACAATCACAATCATACAATCACAATCACACAATCACAATCTCACAATCACAATCACACAATCACAATCACACAATCACAATCACACAATCACAATCACACAATCACAATCACACAATCACAATCACACAATCACAATCCCACAATCACAATCCCACAATCACAATCCCACAATCACAATCCCACAATCACAATCCCACAATCACAATCCCACAATCACGATCACACAATCACGATCACACAATCACAATCACACAATCACAATCAGACAATCACACTGTCACAATCCCACAATCACGATCACACAATCACGATCACACAGTCACGATCACACGACCACGATCACACAATAACAATCACACAATCACAATCACACAATCACGAGCACACAATCACGATCACACAATCACCATCACACAATCACGATCACACAATCACGATCACACAATCACAATCACACAATCACGATCACACAATCACAATCACGCAATCACAATCACACAATCACAATCGCACAATCACAATCATACAATCACAATCACACAATCACAATCTCACAATCACAATCACACAATCACCATCACACAATCACAATCACACAATCACACTGTCACAATCCCACAATCACAATCACACAGTCACGATCACACAATCACACAGTCACAATCCCACAATCACGATCACACAATCACGATCGCACAGTCACGATCATACGATCACGATCACACAATCACAATCACACAATCACAATCACACAATCACAATCACACAATCACAATCACACAATCACGATCACACAATCACCATCACACAATCGCACAGTCACAATCCCACAATCACGATCACACAATCACGATCACACAGTCACGATCACACGATCACGATCACACGATCACGATCACACGATCACGATCACACAATCACGATCACACAATCGCTAACACACAATCGCTATCACACAATCACAATCACACAATCACGATCACACAATCACCATCACACAATCACCATCACACAATCACGATCACACAATCACGATCACACAATCACGATCAGACTATCACGATCACACAATCACAGTCACACAATCAGAATCACACAATCACAATCACAATCACGATCACACAATCACAATTACACAAACACGATCACACAATCACGATCACACAATCACGATCACACAATCACTATCACACAATCACACAATCACACAGTCACAATCCCACAATCACGATCACACAATCACAATCACACAATCACAATCACACAATCACAATCACAC
This sequence comes from Megachile rotundata, assembly GCF_050947335.1. Lineage (NCBI taxonomy): Eukaryota > Metazoa > Arthropoda > Insecta > Hymenoptera > Megachilidae > Megachile > Megachile rotundata. The sequence goes on from NC_134993.1 coordinate 5,116,780, forward strand.
AATCACGATCACACAATCACAATCACGCAGTCACACAGTCACAATCCCACAATCACGATCACACAATCACGATCACACGATGACGATCACACGATCACGATCACACAATCACGATCACACAATCACGATCACACAATCGCTATCACACAATCGCTATCACACAATCACAATCACACAATCACGATCACACAATCACCATCACACAATCACCATCACACAATCACGATCACACAATCACGATCACACAATCACGATCAGACTATCACGATCACACAATCACAGTCACACAATCACAATCACGATCACACAGTCACGACCACACGATAACGATCACACGATCATGATCACACAGTCACAATCACACAATCACGATCACACAATCACGATCACACAATCACGATCACACAATCACGATCACACAACCACGATCACACAATCGCTATCACACAATCGCTATCACACAATCGCTATCACACAATCACGATCACACAATCACGATCACACAATCACAATCACAATATCACAATCACACAGTCACACAATCACAATCACAATCACAATCACAATCACAATCACAATCACAATCACAATCACAATCACAATCACGATCACAGAATCACAATCACACAGTCACACAATCACAATCACAATCACAATCACAATCACAATCGCAATCACAATCACAATCACAATCACAATCACAATCACAATCACAATCACAATCACAATCACAATCACAATCACAATCACAATCACAATCACAATCACAATCACAATCACAATCACAATCACAATCACAATCACAATCACAATCACAATCACAATCACAATCACAATCACGATCACACAATCACGATCACACAATCACGATCACACAACCACGATCACACAATCACGATCACACAATCACGATCACACAATCACGATCACACAGTCACGATCACACAATCACGATCACACAATCACGATCACACAATCACGATCACACAAACACGATCACACAATCACGACCACACAATCACAGTCACACAATCACAATCACACACTCCCAATCACACAATCACGATCACGCAATCACGATCACGCAATCACGATCACACAATCACGATCACACAATCACGATCACACAATCACGATCACACAATCACGATCACACAGTCACGATCACACAATCACGATCACACAATCACAATCACACAATCACAATATCACAATCGCAATCACACAATCACAATCACACAATCACAATCACACAATCACAATCACACAATCACGAGCACACAATCACGATCACACAATCACCATCACACAATCACGAGCACACAATCACGATCACACAATCACCATCACACAATCACGATCACACAATCACGATCACACAATCACAATCACACAATCACGATCACACAATCACAATCACGCAATCACAATCACACAATCACACTGTCACAATCCCACAATCACGATCACACAATCACGATCACACAGTCACGATCACACGATCACGATCACACAATAACAATCACACAATCACAATCACACAATCACGAGCACACAATCACGATCACACAATCACCATCACACAATCACGATCACACAATCACGATCACACAATCACAATCACACAATCACGATCACACAATCACAATCACGCAATCACAATCACACAATCACAATCGCACAATCACAATCATACAATCACAATCACACAATCACAATCTCACAATCACAATCACACAATCACCATCACACAATCACAATCACACAATCACACTGTCACAATCCCACAATCACAATCACACAGTCACGATCACACAATCACACAGTCACAATCCCACAATCACGATCACACAATCACGATCGCACAGTCACGATCATACGATCACGATCACACAATCACAATCACACAATCACAATCACACAATCACAATCACACAATCACAATCACACAATCACGATCACACAATCACCATCACACAATCGCACAGTCACAATCCCACAATCACGATCACACAATCACGATCGCACAGTCACGATCACACGATCACGATCACACAATCACAGTCACACAATCACAATCACACAATCACAATCACAATCACGATCACACAGTCACGATCACACGATCACGATCACACGATCACGATCACACAATCACGATCACACAATCGCTAACACACAATCGCTATCACACAATCACAATCACACAATCACGATCACACAATCACCATCACACAATCACCATCACACAATCACGATCACACAATCACGATCACACAATCACGATCAGACTATCACGATCACACAATCACAGTCACACAATCACAATCACACAATCACAATCACAATCACGATCACACAATCACAATTACACAAACACGATCACACAATCACCATCACACAATCACCATCACACAATCACGATCACACAATCACAATCACACAATCACAATCACAATCACGATCACACAGTCACGATCACACGATCACGATCACACGATCACGATCACACAATCACGATCACACAATCGCTAACACACAATCGCTATCACACAATCACAATCACACAATCACGATCACACAATCACCATCACACAATCACCATCACACAATCACAATCCCACAATCACGATCACACAATCACGATCGCACAGTCACGATCATACGATCACGATCACACAATCACAATCACACAATCACAATCACACAATCACAATCACACAATCACAATCACACAATCACCATCACACAATCACCATCACACAATCACGATCACACAATCACAATCACGCAGTCACACAGTCACAATCCCACAATCACGATCACACAATCACGATCACACGATGACGATCACACAATCACGATCACACAATCACTATCACACAATCACACAATCACACAGTCACAATCCCACAATCACGATCACACAATCACAATCACACAATCACAATCACACAATCACGATCACACACTCCCAATCACACAATCACGATCACGCAATCACGATCACGCAATCACGATCACACAATCACGATCACACAATCACGATCACACAATCACGATCACACAATCACGATCACACAATCACGATCACACAGTCACGATCACACAATCACGATCACACAATCACAATCACGCAATCACAATCACACAATCACAATATCACAATCACAATCACACAATCACAATCACACAATCACAATCTCACAATCACACAATCACACAATCACACAATCACACAATCACACAATCACACAATCACACAATCACACAATCACGATCACACAATCACGATCACACTATCACGATCAGACAATCACAGTCACACAATCACAATCACACAATCACAATCACAATCACGATCACACAGTCACGATCACACCATCACGATCACACGATCACGATCACACAATCACAATCACACAATCACAAACACACAGTCGCGATCACACGACCACGATCACACGATCACGATCACACAATCACAATCACACAATCACAATATCACAATCGCAATCACACAATCACAATAACACAATCACAATAACACAATCAGACAATCACACAATCACACAATCACACAATCACGATCACACTATCACGATCACACAGTCACGATCATACCATCACGATCACACGATCACGATCACACAATCACAATCACACAATCGTTATCACACAATCACGATCACACAATCACCATCCCACAATCACCATCACACAGTCACCATCACACAATCACGATCACACAATCACGATCACACAATCACGATCACACAATCACGATCACACAATCACAATCACGCAATCACAATCACACAATCACAATCACACAATCACAATCACACAATCACGATCACACAATCACGATCGCACAGTCACGATCACACGATCACGATCACACAATCACAATCACACAATCACAATCACACAATCACAATCACACAATCACAATCACACAATCACAATCACACAATCACGATCACACAATCACCATCACACAATCACACAGTCACAATCCCACAATCACGATCACACAATCACGATCGCACAGTCACGATCACACGATCACGATCACACAATCACAGTCACACAATCACAATCACACAATCACAATCACAATCACGATCACACAGTCACGATCACACGATCACGATCACACGATCACGATCACACAATCACGATCACACAGTCACAATCACGCAATCACAATCACACAATCACAATCACACAATCACAATCATACAATCACAATCACACAATCACAATCTCACAATCACAATCACACAATCACAATCACACAATCACAATCACACAATCACAATCACACAATCACAATCACACAATCACAATCACACAATCACAATCCCACAATCACAATCCCACAATCACAATCCCACAATCACAATCCCACAATCACAATCCCACAATCACAATCCCACAATCACGATCACACAATCACGATCACACAATCACAATCACACAATCACAATCAGACAATCACACTGTCACAATCCCACAATCACGATCACACAATCACGATCACACAGTCACGATCACACGATCACGATCACACAATAACAATCACACAATCACAATCACACAATCACGAGCACACAATCACGATCACACAATCACCATCACACAATCACGATCACACAATCACGATCACACAATCACAATCACACAATCACGATCACACAATCACAATCACGCAATCACAATCACACAATCACAATCGCACAATCACAATCATACAATCACAATCACACAATCACAATCTCACAATCACAATCACACAATCACCATCACACAATCACAATCACACAATCACACTGTCACAATCCCACAATCACAATCACACAGTCACGATCACACAATCACACAGTCACAATCCCACAATCACGATCACACAATCACGATCGCACAGTCACGATCATACGATCACGATCACACAATCACAATCACACAATCACAATCACACAATCACAATCACACAATCACAATCACACAATCACGATCACACAATCACCATCACACAATCGCACAGTCACAATCCCACAATCACGATCACACAATCACGATCGCACAGTCACGATCACACGATCACGATCACACAATCACAGTCACACAATCACAATCACACAATCACAATCACAATCACGATCACACAGTCACGATCACACGATCACGATCACACGATCACGATCACACGATCACGATCACACAATCACGATCACACAATCGCTAACACACAATCGCTATCACACAATCACAATCACACAATCACGATCACACAATCACCATCACACAATCACCATCACACAATCACGATCACACAATCACGATCACACAATCACGATCAGACTATCACGATCACACAATCACAGTCACACAATCACAATCACACAATCACAATCACAATCACGATCACACAATCACAATTACACAAACACGATCACACAATCACGATCACACAATCACGATCACACAATCACTATCACACAATCACACAATCACACAGTCACAATCCCACAATCACGATCACACAATCACAATCACACAATCACAATCACACAATCACAATCACACAATCACGATCACACAATCACAATCACGCAGTCACACAGTCACAATCCCACAATCACGATCACACAATCACGATCACACGATGACGATCACACGATCACGATCACACAATCACGATCACACAATCACGATCACACAATCGCTATCACACAATCGCTATCACACAATCACAATCACACAATCACGATCACACAATCACCATCACACAATCACCATCACACAATCACGATCACACAATCACGATCACACAATCACGATCAGACTATCACGATCACACAATCACAGTCACACAATCACAATCACGATCACACAGTCACGACCACACGATAACGATCACACGATCATGATCACACAGTCACAATCACACAATCACGATCACACAATCACGATCACACAATCACGATCACACAATCACGATCACACAACCACGATCACACAATCGCTATCACACAATCGCTATCACACAATCGCTATCACACAATCACGATCACACAATCACGATCACACAATCACAATCACAATATCACAATCACACAGTCACACAATCACAATCACAATCACAATCACAATCACAATCACAATCACAATCACAATCACAATCACGATCACAGAATCACAATCACACAGTCACACAATCACAATCACAATCACAATCACAATCACAATCGCAATCACAATCACAATCACAATCACAATCACAATCACAATCACAATCACAATCACAATCACAATCACAATCACAATCACAATCACAATCACAATCACAATCACAATCACAATCACAATCACAATCACAATCACAATCACAATCACAATCACAATCACAATCACAATCACAATCACGATCACACAATCACGATCACACAATCACGATCACACAACCACGATCACACAATCACGATCACACAATCACGATCACACAATCACGATCACACAGTCACGATCACACAATCACGATCACACAATCACGATCACACAATCACGATCACACAAACACGATCACACAATCACGACCACACAATCACAGTCACACAATCACAATCACACACTCCCAATCACACAATCACGATCACGCAATCACGATCACGCAATCACGATCACACAATCACGATCACACAATCACGATCACACAATCACGATCACACAATCACGATCACACAGTCACGATCACACAATCACGATCACACAATCACAATCACACAATCACAATATCACAATCGCAATCACACAATCACAATCACACAATCACAATCACACAATCACAATCACACAATCACGAGCACACAATCACGATCACACAATCACCATCACACAATCACGAGCACACAATCACGATCACACAATCACCATCACACAATCACGATCACACAATCACGATCACACAATCACAATCACACAATCACGATCACACAATCACAATCACGCAATCACAATCACACAATCACACTGTCACAATCCCACAATCACGATCACACAATCACGATCACACAGTCACGATCACACGATCACGATCACACAATAACAATCACACAATCACAATCACACAATCACGAGCACACAATCACGATCACACAATCACCATCACACAATCACGATCACACAATCACGATCACACAATCACAATCACACAATCACGATCACACAATCACAATCACGCAATCACAATCACACAATCACAATCGCACAATCACAATCATACAATCACAATCACACAATCACAATCTCACAATCACAATCACACAATCACCATCACACAATCACAATCACACAATCACACTGTCACAATCCCACAATCACAATCACACAGTCACGATCACACAATCACACAGTCACAATCCCACAATCACGATCACACAATCACGATCGCACAGTCACGATCATACGATCACGATCACACAATCACAATCACACAATCACAATCACACAATCACAATCACACAATCACAATCACACAATCACGATCACACAATCACCATCACACAATCGCACAGTCACAATCCCACAATCACGATCACACAATCACGATCGCACAGTCACGATCACACGATCACGATCACACAATCACAGTCACACAATCACAATCACACAATCACAATCACAATCACGATCACACAGTCACGATCACACGATCACGATCACACGATCACGATCACACAATCACGATCACACAATCGCTAACACACAATCGCTATCACACAATCACAATCACACAATCACGATCACACAATCACCATCACACAATCACCATCACACAATCACGATCACACAATCACGATCACACAATCACGATCAGACTATCACGATCACACAATCACAGTCACACAATCACAATCACACAATCACAATCACAATCACGATCACACAATCACAATTACACAAACACGATCACACAATCACGATCACACAATCACGATCACACAATCACTATCACACAATCACACAATCACACAGTCACAATCCCACAATCACGATCACACAATCACAATCACACAATCACAATCACACAATCACGATCACACAATCACGATCACACAATCACAATCACGCAGTCACACAGTCACAATCCCACAATCACGATCACACAATCACGATCACACGATGACGATCACACGATCACGATCACACAATCACGATCACACAATCACGATCACACAATCGCTATCACACAATCGCTATCACACAATCACAATCACACAATCACGATCACACAATCACCATCACACAATCACCATCACACAATCACGATCACACAATCACGATCACACAATCACGATCAGACTATCACGATCACACAATCACAGTCACACAATCACAATCACGATCACACAGTCACGACCACACGATAACGATCACACGATCATGATCACACAGTCACAATCACACAATCACGATCACACAATCACGATCACACAATCACGATCACACAATCACGATCACACAACCACGATCACACAATCGCTATCACACAATCGCTATCACACAATCGCTATCACACAATCACGATCACACAATCACGATCACACAATCACAATCACAATATCACAATCACACAGTCACACAATCACAATCACAATCACAATCACAATCACAATCACAATCACAATCACAATCACAATCACAATCACGATCACAGAATCACAATCACACAGTCACACAATCACAATCACAATCACAATCACAATCGCAATCACAATCACAATCACAATCACAATCACAATCACAATCACAATCACAATCACAATCACAATCACAATCACAATCACAATCACAATCACAATCACAATCACAATCACAATCACAATCACAATCACAATCACAATCACAATCACAATCACAATCACAATCACAATCACAATCACAATCACGATCACACAATCACGATCACACAATCACGATCACACAACCACGATCACACAATCACGATCACACAATCACGATCACACAATCACGATCACACAGTCACGATCACACAATCACGATCACACAATCACGATCACACAATCACGATCACACAAACACGATCACACAATCACGACCACACAATCACAGTCACACAATCACAATCACACACTCCCAATCACACAATCACGATCACGCAATCACGATCACGCAATCACGATCACACAATCACGATCACACAATCACGATCACACAATCACGATCACACAATCACGATCACACAGTCACGATCACACAATCACGATCACACAATCACAATCACACAATCACAATATCACAATCGCAATCACACAATCACAATCACACAATCACAATCACACAATCACGAGCACACAATCACGATCACACAATCACCATCACACAATCACGAGCACACAATCACGATCACACAATCACCATCACACAATCACGATCACACAATCACGATCACACAATCACAATCACACAATCACGATCACACAATCACAATCACGCAATCACAATCACACAATCACACTGTCACAATCCCACAATCACGATCACACAATCACGATCACACAGTCACGATCACACGATCACGATCACACAATAACAATCACACAATCACAATCACACAATCACGAGCACACAATCACGATCACACAATCACCATCACACAATCACGATCACACAATCACGATCACACAATCACAATCACACAATCACGATCACACAATCACAATCACGCAATCACAATCACACAATCACAATCGCACAATCACAATCATACAATCACAATCACACAATCACAATCTCACAATCACAATCACACAATCACCATCACACAATCACAATCACACAATCACACTGTCACAATCCCACAATCACAATCACACAGTCACGATCACACAATCACACAGTCACAATCCCACAATCACGATCACACAATCACGATCGCACAGTCACGATCATACGATCACGATCACACAATCACAATCACACAATCACAATCACACAATCACAATCACACAATCACAATCACACAATCACGATCACACAATCACCATCACACAATCGCACAGTCACAATCCCACAATCACGATCACACAATCACGATCGCACAGTCACGATCACACGATCACGATCACACAATCACAGTCACACAATCACAATCACACAATCACAATCACAATCACGATCACACAGTCACGATCACACGATCACGATCACACGATCACGATCACACAATCACGATCACACAATCGCTAACACACAATCGCTATCACACAATCACAATCACACAATCACGATCACACAATCACCATCACACAATCACCATCACACAATCACGATCACACAATCACGATCACACAATCACGATCAGACTATCACGATCACACAATCACAGTCACACAATCACAATCACACAATCACAATCACAATCACGATCACACAATCACAATTACACAAACACGATCACACAATCACGATCACACAATCACGATCACACAATCACTATCACACAATCACACAATCACACAGTCACAATCCCACAATCACGATCACACAATCACAATCACACAATCACAATCACACAATCACGATCACACAATCACAATCACGCAGTCACACTATCACAATCACAATCACAATCACAATCACAATCACAATCACACAATCACACAATCACAATCCCACAATCACAATCAAACAATCACAGTCACACAATCACAATCACACAATCACACAGTCACAATCCCACAATCACGATCACACAATCACGATCACACGATGACGATCACACGATCACGATTACACAATCACGATCACACAATCACGATCACACAATCGCTATCACACAATCGCTATCACACAATCACAATCACACAATCACGATCACACAATCACCATCACACAATCACCATCACACAATCACGATCACACAATCACGATCACACAATCACGATCAGACTATCACGATCACACAATCACAGTCACACAATCACAATCACACAATCACAATCACGATCACACAGTCACGACCACACGATCACGATCACACGATCATGATCACACAGTCACAATCACACAATCACGATCACACAATCACGATCACACAATCACGATCACACAATCACGATCACACAACCACGATCACACAATCGCTATCACACAATCGCTATCACACAATCGCTATCACACAATCACGATCACGTAATCACGATCACACAATCACAATCACAATATCACAATCACACAGTCACACAATCACAATCACAATCACAATCACAATCACAATCACAATCACAATCACGATCACAGAATCACAATCACACAGTCACACAATCACAATCACAATCGCAATCGCAATCACAATCACAATCACAATCACAATCACAATCACAATCACAATCACAATCACAATCACAATCACAATCACAATCACAATCACAATCACAATCACAATCACAATCACAATCACACAATCACATCACACAATCACGATCACACAATCACGATCACACAATCACGATCACACAACCACGATCACACAATCACGATCACACAATCACGATCACACAATCACGATCACACAATCACGATCACACAATCACGATCACACAATCACGATCACACAATCACGATCACACAATCACGATCACACAATCACGATCACACAATCACGATCACACAATCACGATCACACAATCACGATCACACAAACACGATCACACAATCACGACCACATAATCACAGTCACACAATCACAATCACACACTCCCAATCACACAATCACGATCACGCAATCACGATCACGCAATCACGATCACACAATCACGATCACACAATCACGATCACACAATCACGATCACACAATCACGATCACACAATCACGATCACACAGTCACGATCACACAATCACGATCACACAATCACAATCACGCAATCACAATCACACAATCACAATATCACAATCACAATCACACAATCACAATCACACAATCACAATCACACAATCACAATCTCACAATCACACAATCACACAATCACACAATCACACAATCACACAATCACACAATCACACAATCACACAATCACACAATCACGATCACACTATCACGATCACACAATCACGATCACACAATCACGATCACACTATCACGATCAGACAATCACAGTCACACAATCACAATCACACAATCACAATCACAATCACGATCACACAGTCACGATCACACCATCACGATCACACGATCACGATCACACAATCACAATCACACAATCACAAACACACAGTCGCGATCACACGATCACGATCACACGATCACGATCGCACAATCACAATCACACAATCAAGGTCACACAATGACGATCACACAATCACCATCACACAATCACGATCACACAATCACCATCACACAATCACCATCACACAATCACGATCACACAATCACGATCACACAATCACGATCAGACTATCACGATCACACAATCACAGTCACACAATCACAATCACACAATCACAATCACAATCACGATCACACAATCACAATTACACAAACACGATCACACAATCACGATCACACAATCACGATCACACAATCACTATCACACAATCACACAATCACACAGTCACAATCCCACAATCACGATCACACAATCACAATCACACAATCACAATCACACAATCACGATCACACAATCACAATCACGCAGTCACACAGTCACAATCCCACAATCACGATCACACAATCACGATCACACGATGACGATCACACGATCACGATCACACAATCACGATCACACAATCACGATCACACAATCGCTATCACACAATCGCTATCACACAATCACAAACACACAATCACGATCACACAATCACCATCACACAATCACCATCACACAATCACCATCACACAATCACGATCACACAATCACGATCACACAATCACGATCAGACTATCACGATCACACAATCACAGTCACACAATCACAATCACGATCACACAGTCACGACCACACGATAACGATCACACGATCATGATCACACAGTCACAATCACACAATCACGATCACACAATCACGATCACACAATCACGATCACACAATCACGATCACACAACCACGATCACACAATCGCTATCACACAATCGCTATCACACAATCGCTATCACACAATCACGATCACACAATCACGATCACACAATCACAATCACAATATCACAATCACACAGTCACACAATCACAATCACAATCACAATCACAATCACAATCACAATCACAATCACAATCACAATCACAATCACGATCACAGAATCACAATCACACAGTCACACAATCACAATCACAATCACAATCACAATCGCAATCACAATCACAATCACAATCACAATCACAATCACAATCACAATCACAATCACAATCACAATCACAATCACAATCACAATCACAATCACAATCACAATCACAATCACAATCACAATCACAATCACAATCACAATCACAATCACAATCACAATCACAATCACGATCACACAATCACGATCACACAATCACGATCACACAACCACGATCACACAATCACGATCACACAATCACGATCACACAATCACGATCACACAATCACGATCACACAATCACGATCACACAGTCACGATCACACAATCACGATCACACAATCACGATCACACAATCACGATCACACAAACACGATCACACAATCACGACCACACAATCACAGTCACACAATCACAATCACACACTCCCAATCACACAATCACGATCACGCAATCACGATCACGCAATCACGATCACACAATCACGATCACACAATCACGATCACACAATCACGATCACACAATCACGATCACACAGTCACGATCACACAATCACGATCACACAATCACAATCACGCAATCACAATCACACAATCACAATATCACAATCACAATCACACAATCACAATCACACAATCACAATCTCACAATCACACAATCACACAATCACACAATCACACAATCACACAATCACACAATCACACAATCACACAATCACGATCACACTATCACGATCACACAATCACGATCACACAATCACGATCACACTATCACGATCAGACAATCACAGTCACACAATCACAATCACACAATCACAATCACAATCACGATCACACAGTCACGATCACACCATCACGATCACACGATCACGATCACACAATCACAATCACACAATCACAAACACACAGTCGCGATCACACGATCACGATCACACGATCACGATCGCACAATCACAATCACACAATCAAGGTCACACAATGACGATCACACAATCACCATCACACAATCACGATCACACAATCACAATCAGACAATCACGATCACACAATGACGATCACACAATCACCGTCACACAATCACGATCACACAATCACAATCACACAATCACGATCACACAATCACAATCACACAATCACAAACACACAGTCGCGATCACACGACCACGATCACACGATCACGATCACACAATCACAATCACACAATCACAATATCACAATCGCAATCACACAATCACAATAACACAATCACAATAACACAATCAGACAATCACACGATCACACAATCACACAATCACACAATCACACAATCACGATCACACTATCACGATCACACAGTCACGATCATACCATCACGATCACACAATCACTATCACACAATCACACAATCACACAGTCACAATCCCACAATCACGATCACACAATCACAATCACAAAATCACAATCACACAATCACGATCACACAATCACAATCACGCAGTCACACAGTCACAATCCCACAATCACGATCACACAATCACGATCACACGATGACGATCACACGATCACGATCACACAATCACGATCACACAATCACGATCACACAATCGCTATCACACAATCGCTATCACACAATCACAATCACACAATCACGATCACACAATCACCATCACACAATCACCATCACACAATCACGATCACACAATCACGATCACACAATCACGATCAGACTATCACGATCACACAATCACAGTCACACAATCACAATCACGATCACACAGTCACGACCACACGATAACGATCACACGATCATGATCACACAGTCACAATCACACAATCACGATCACACAATCACGATCACACAATCACGATCACACAATCACGATCACACAACCACGATCACACAATCGCTATCACACAATCGCTATCACACAATCGCTATCACACAATCACGATCACACAATCACGATCACACAATCACAATCACAATATCACAATCACACAGTCACACAATCACAATCACAATCACAATCACAATCACAATCACAATCACAATCACAATCACAATCACAATCACAATCACGATCACAGAATCACAATCACACAGTCACACAATCACAATCACAATCACAATCACAATCGCAATCACAATCACAATCACAATCACAATCACAATCACAATCACAATCACAATCACAATCACAATCACAATCACAATCACAATCACAATCACAATCACAATCACAATCACAATCACAATCACAATCACAATCACAATCACAATCACAATCACAATCACAATCACGATCACACAATCACGATCACACAATCACGACCACACAATCACAGTCACACAATCACAATCACACACTCCCAATCACACAATCACGATCACGCAATCACGATCACGCAATCACGATCACACAATCACGATCACACAATCACGATCACACAATCACGATCACACAATCACGATCACACAGTCACGATCACACAATCACGATCACACAATCACAATCACGCAATCACAATCACACAATCACAATATCACAATCACAATCACACAATCACAATCACACAATCACAATCTCACAATCACACAATCACACAATCACACAATCACACAATCACACAATCACACAATCACGATCACACTATCACGATCACACAATCACGATCACACAATCACGATCACACTATCACGATCAGACAATCAGAGTCACACAATCACAATCACACAATCACAATCACAATCACGATCACACAGTCACGATCACACCATCACGATCACACGATCACGATCACACAATCACAATCACACAATCACAAACACACAGTCGTGATCACACGATCACGATCACACGATCACGATCGCACAATCACAATCACACAATCAAGGTCACACAATGACGATCACACAATCACCATCACACAATCACGATCACACAATCACAATCAGACAATCACGATCACACAATGACGATCACACAATCACCATCACACAATCACGATCACACAATCACAATCACACAATCACGATCACACAATCACAATCACACAATCACAAACACACAGTCGCGATCACACGACCACGATCACACGATCACGATCACACAATCACAATCACACAATCACAATATCACAATCGCAATCACACAATCACAATAACACAATCACAATAACACAATCAGACAATCACACAATCACACAATCACACAATCACACAATTACACAATCACGATCACACTATCACGATCACACAGTCACGATCATACCATCACGATCACACGATCACGATCACACAATCACGATCACACAATCGCTAACACACAATCGCTATCACACAATCACAATCACACAATCACGATCACACAATCACCATCACACAATCACCATCACACAATCACGATCACACAATCACGATCACACAATCACGATCAGACTATCACGATCACACAATCACAGTCACACAATCACAATCACACAATCACAATCACAATCACGATCACACAATCACAATTACACCAACACGATCACACAATCACGATCACACAATCACGATCACACAATCACTATCACACAATCACACAATCACGCAATCACAATCACACAATCACACAGTCACAATCCCACAATCACGATCACACAATCACAATCACACAATCACAATCACACAATCACGATCACACAATCACAATCACGCAGTCACACTATCTCAATCACAATCACAATCACAATCACAATCACAATCACAATCACAATCACAATCACACAATCACACAATCACAATCCCACAATCACAATCAAACAATCACAGTCACACAATCACAATCACACAATCACACAGTCACAATCCCACAATCACGATCACACAATCACGATCACACGATGACGATCACACGATCACGATCACACAATCACGATCACACAATCACGATCACACAATCTGTTCAAGAAACGGTCAAGGATCGCTCCAGAAATTCCCAGAACGTTTGTGTTTTGTTTTTAAATTTGACGAACGATGTCTCGACGAGCTTCCCTTCCGTTTGTGTACTTCCCGCCTCGTAGGCCTCGGGGAAAGTGGTGCGGAGCGGGAGGGCAGCCGCGAGACATCGTGAAATTTCGAGTAACGCCAAAGTTCTGGAGAGTTCCTGGAAGACCAGTATAAAGGGAGGGGTAATCGCGATCGAGTCTAGTACGTAAATAGAAGCGAGCGAGTAAACGTCAACAGTCTTTTTTTGTAAACTTATATTCTTTAAATACATTTAAATCTCTTTTTAAAACACTCTTTCAGTCTTCCAACCCTTACAAACGAATAACGAGTAGCTTCGTTCGTGCAGACCGGCAAATCTTCATTTCGGGCAGACAATTTGAATTCGAGATTTCTCTATCGAACAAATTCCCCGAACATTTGGTCCTTCGAGCCGGATGCGAGAAACGAACCCGTTCCTTCGTGCCCTGAGTGGAAGTGACTAGTGTTGTGCTGGAGAACTAGTGAGTGCCTTTTCGAAAAGTGGAGTGTGTTTTCCGCTTCTTCGGTTCTGCTAAACTCAATTCGCTCGCGTTGCCTCGCTTCTTTTCTCTTTCGTACTCGTGCTGTGACGTCACTTGTTGTCGTTTCGGTGTCGGCCGACCAGTCAGTGTTTACAAACTCGCGACAGCTGATACTTCTAGAAGTCGATCCAAATTCGGTGACAACTATCGGTGGTTTCAACAGCTGCATCTGAAATATTTTAAAAAATTATACTTAAGTGAGAACTTCAAAAAAAAAAAAATCTCATCATGCCGAACACCGCCTTATTCTCCGACCTCCTACGTGAACAGGAAGAACTCGCCGGCTGGATCCAGCGGTTCTGGAGCAACCTTTGCAAACCGGGGAAGGATAAAATAACTCGCGCCGTATTGGAGCAGCGAATGGGTCTCCTTGACCGCTACTGGAGCTCCTTCTTTTCCGGGCATCGAGCTTTGATGCGATGCAAAGAAGCCGCAGCAAGTTCTTATGTGCAACAAGACGTTTTTTCAGCGATAGAGGAGGCCTATTTAAACACGTCGGCAATGATAGCGCAGCAGCTCGCGGATCGAACTCCTTCGCTACGCTCTGTGGTCGAGCAGATTGCAGCGCAGCCACAGCTGCCAAAAATTGATCTTCCGACCTTCTCCGGTGACCCCCTACAGTGGGAAAGCTTCCGCGACTTATTTAAGAGCCTGGTACATGACGTACCCCACTTATCGGATGTTAAAAAACTCCTCTATCTGAAGTCAAGTTTGACCGGAAGTGCGGCGGAAGTGATTCAAAATACCCCCATTACGGAGGCTGGTTACCGTGGGGCTTGGGAGGATTTAGAGCTACGATACGGAAATTCTCGCTTATTATCATTTTCGCATCATCGTGCTCTCCTCGCCTGCCCACCTGCAAAACAACAATCGGCTTCGGAGTTAAAACGACTGCTCGATACATTTCGACAAACGATTCGAGCATATACTACCTTGAAGAAACCAGTCACAGCCTGGGATGAATGGTTCGTCTACCTATTAACCCAAAAATTGGACAAAGTTACTCACCTGGCCTGGGAAACTTCCTTGGTGAATTCTAGGGAGATACCATCATTCTATGAGCTGTCTAAGTTCCTGGAAAACCGCATCCAGGCGTTGGATGCCGCTCAGATGACAGACCCTGCTGCTCAGGCTACTCCCAGCAACGACGGCAAGTCTAAAATTAAAGGGGGTACCGCCGTTAAGAAGTCTGCATCGACTTTCCACACAACGAAAAATACGGCTTCCCGGAAATGCCCCTCTTGTTCTGGCAATCATGGACTAGGATATTGTACAAAGTTTAAAACATTATCTCCGGCCAAACGCAAGGGACGCGCAGAAGAACTGGGTGTTTGCTACAACTGCCTGAACACTGGACACGAGCAGCAGAAGTGTCCTTCCTCGCAGAAATGCTTGGCCTGCAGTCGACGACACCACACTCTGCTGCATGATGCAATGACATCGAGCCCGTCTCCAACAAAGATGGTACAAAAGGCATCAACGTCTGGTGACACCGCTGGCTTATCTTCCGAGCAAGGCCCTTCTATTGCAAACGCTCTTGCTCTAATAGCTTCCCGTTCAGTCGCACTGTTAGCTACAGCCCGTGTCAAGTTGGAGGCGCCGTCTGGAGAAATGATCGAAGTCCGAGCTCTTCTTGACACTGGGTCGGACTCGTCCTTCGTGACCTCCTGGGTCGCCCAAGCCCTGCGCTTGCCACGGCGGGCGGTACGGGTCGCAATTTCGGGAGTCCAGGAACAGGAAAGTGGAGTTGCAACCCGTGAAGTGAACTTTGTCGTCCGTTCCCGTCATTCCGAAGACTTCCGGCTGTCCGTTCGCGCTCTAGTGCTAAGGAAGCTCACTTCTTTGTTGCCGACACACCAAGTCAAAGGCTCTTCTTGGCCTCACCTTCATGGCCTTCCTTTGGCAGACCCAGACTTTGGAGTGCCATCTCGTGTGGATCTTATTCTTGGAGCCGATGTGTGCGGGAGCCTCTTCCAGGAAGGAACTCGTGTGGGACCCGAAGGATCGCCTATCGCCAAACTCACCCCTTTCGGCTGGGTGTTAATGGGGACCACTTCCTTAGACAACTCTTTGGTAACTGGGACAGCTCGTAGCTTTCACACTCAGACGGAGGACTCCGTCACCAAGCTTCTCCAACGGTTCTGGGAAGTGGAGGAGGTTAGGGAGCCAACCCCACTATCAGAGGAAGAGGAGAGGTGCGAGAGGCATTTCCAGGAAACTCATACGCGGGATTCAAACGGTCGGTATATTGTTTGCTTACCATTCATCCGAGATCCAGTTGCCACACTCAAACCTTCCAGGTCGACAGCTCTAAAATTAATGTTAAACTGTGAACGTCGGCTTGTGTCAAATGACAGCTTGAAGGAAAGCTATGGTAACTTTATGAAGGAGTATCTAACCTTGAATCATATGCAGGTTGCACCAGAACCGGATCCCCAGCATCCGGCGTACTATTTACCGCATCACGCTGTTGTGAAGAAGCACGATCCCACTGCGAAGATTCGGGTTTCTTCAACGCGTCGTTCCGGACCGCTTCAGGATACTCCCTGAATGATTGCTTGGCAACTGGACCTAAAATGCAAACAGACTTATGGCTCATTCTGACTCGCTGGCGTCTATTTCGTATAGCTTTTACTACTGACATTATTAAAATGTTTCGTCAAATAAAGGTACACCAGGCAGATGCGGATTGGCAAAGGATTTTATGGCGTCCGAACCCTGGCGTTTCAGTGCAAGATTACCAATTAACCACAGTCACCTATGGGACCGCCTGTGCCCCCTTTTTGGCATTGAGGGTGCTGGCACAACTGGTTAAGGATGAAGGAGGTCGTTTTCCCCTTGGAGCTCGAGCGATACAACGACATACATATGTCGACGATATTCTAGCCGGAGCGGATGATTTAGAAAATGCATTCGAATTAAAACGCCAGGTTATATCTATCTTTAGAGCTGGTGGATTCGAACTAAGTAAGTGGGCTTCGAATCTACCGCAGCTCCAGGAAGAGGACAGTACTGAATCCCACCGCTTTCATGAGAAAACAGGAGTTAGTACCTTGGGTGTAATCTGGTGTCCCCGCGACGACACTTTTTCTCTTCGGGTCGCCGGTCCAATGAGCCAATCGGATAAAATCTCAAAAAGATCGATCCTCTCGGAGGTGGCGAGCTTCTTCGATCCACTGGGCTGGACAGCACCTGTGTTAATTTACGCCAAAATATTATTACAAGATCTCTGGCTACTCGGTATCGATTGGGACCAAGACCTACCTGAAGCTATCCAAACCACTTGGCACTCCTTCAGGACCTCCCTTAGCCAGCTTGACGCTCTTTCAATTCCACGCTGGACTCGCTACTTGGGAGATCGCACCGAGAAGGTGGAGTTGCACGGGTTCTGCGATGCATCTCAAAGGGCCTACGCTGCAGCCGTCTATCTGCGAGTAATGCATAAGGGAGAAATTTCAACCATGCTTTTGGTGGCGAAGACCAAGGTGGCCCCAGTCAAAGCCCTGACAATACCAAGGCTAGAGCTGTGCAGCGCGGTACTTTTGTCAAAACTCATGACCCAAGTAAGGGACGGTCTGGACTTACCGGCAACGTTGACCGCTTGGACCGATTCCAGTGTGGCTCTGAGCTGGATACGAGGCCATGCATCGCTCTGGAAACCTTTTGTGGCGCATCGAGTGTCTACCATTCAAACACGCATTCCGGCGGATCGGTGGAGGCACGTGCAATCGTCCAGCAATCCCGCGGACTTAGCAACGCGCGGTATTTCACCTTCGGAACTGCTGGACTCTAGGCGTTGGTGGCACGGACCTTCCTGGCTAGCTCAGGCATCAAACCTCTGGCCAACTAGTCTTCCAGAAGAAGATGACTCCATCGACCTGGAAAAGAGGAGGGTCACTGTTAACGTGCATACGAACAGGACCGAGGAAGAACTCTTTTCCCGCTTCTCCTCGTTAACACGTCTTTTACAAGTTCTATCCTATTGTTTTAGATTTGCAAGACTAGTTCAGAGGAAGCCGTGCGAAAAGGGTCCCATCCGCACTCTAGAGCGAGCTCACGCCCTGCGAGCCGCTCTCCGGATATCTCAACGTAATCACTTCGAAAAGGACATCGAACAACTCCGTCAAGGTCGAGAACTGTCCAAGGGTTCTCCATTGGCTTCGCTCCGACCATTTCTCGACAAGGAAGGGTTGCTTCGAGTCGGAGGGCGGTTAACCAACGCAATGCTCTCCTACGATGAAAAACATCCCATCATCGTGGCAAAATCCTGCCCCCTTGCAATACTTCTTATTCTGGATGAGCATCACCGCACGCTTCATGGAGGACCACAATTAACAAGAAGTTTACTTTTACGGAAATTCTGGATTCTGCGTGGAGGCGCTTTGGTACGCTCGGTTATTCGGGACTGTGTCCGCTGCGCTCGATTCAGCGGTCGTCCTGCTTCTCAATTAATGAGTTCATTGCCGCTGGACCGCATCACGCCCCACCGACCATTCCTCATCTCGGGCGTAGATTACGCGGGACCGATTATGCTACGCACGACGTCGGGACGAGGGCATAAGGCGTATAAAGGATATATCTGCTTATTTGTTTGTCTTACCACGAGAGCCGTCCATCTAGAAGTCGTGTCCGATTTAACCTCCGCTTCTTTTCTAGCCGCTTTCCAAAGGTTTATTGGACGACGAGGACGCTGCGCCACCCTCTACAGCGACAATGCCACCGTCTTCCGCGGCGCCGACAGGGAACTGACGCAAAGGTTTAACGCCGCCTCTACCTTCTACCAGGAGACCGCCCTGGCGTTAGAAAAGGACGGCACTACTTGGCGTTTCATTCCACCTTACGCCCCGCACTTCGGAGGTCTCTGGGAAGCAGGCGTAAAGTCAGTCAAATACCATCTACGAAGAATAATCGGCGAGTCAAAACTTACCTTCGAGGAAATGTCGACACTGCTTTGCCAAATCGAAGCTTGCCTAAATTCAAGGCCACTCTACGCACTGTCCGAAGATCCATCGGATTTCTCTGCACTTACACCAGGACACTTTCTTATAGGGGAACCGACATGCGTAACACCAGAGACCGATCCATCCGCTCCCCTAATGTCACTCACTACGCGATGGCGATTAATTTCTAATATGCGTTCTCAATTTTGGCGTAGGTGGAGAAACGAATACCTGCACACGCTCCAACAACTCCCTAAGTGGCGGCACCAGAAGGAAAACTTGGAGATTGGCAGACTTGTACTTCTTCGAGACGAGCTGCAACCGCCAGCAAAATGGTCAATGGGTAGAATCGAAACATTACACCCGGGGACTGATGGACACACACGAGTCGTTACCGTGCGAACTGCCAACGGCCTCGTAACGCGGCCCATCGTCAAAATCTGCCCTCTCCCGGTGCCTCCTTCGGACGCCACTTAGCTCGGAAAATTCCGCGTGAACACTGTTCGCGTGAGATGGTGGTAGGGCTTGTTGACACCCATCCTCTCTAATCGGTGGTTCTCACATTCCAATCTTTCGGCTCGACCGAATTCTGAGAAAAGGCTTAGCGAGCGACACGCCTTACCACCAACTCTTAATATACTCTTTCGCTCTGTATATATACATATATATATATTTTAACAGTAAGCTCGCGGTAGATTTCTTTATATTTCTTTCTTAGTTTCTTGCATTTTTGCTATGTTCATTTAGTTTCTTATGCTTATGCGATTTACCCCCTTTGTACACTTGCGATCACGACATTGGATTTCTTTTTTTGTTTTTCTTTTTTACTTTCTTTTTCTATAGCCGATTCTTCGCTTTACGAAGAAGGCGGGCGGTATGTTCAAGAAACGGTCAAGGATCGCTCCAGAAATTCCCAGAACGTTTGTGTTTTGTTTTTAAATTTGACGAACGATGTCTCGACGAGCTTCCCTTCCGTTTGTGTACTTCCCGCCTCGTAGGCCTCGGGGAAAGTGGTGCGGAGCGGGAGGGCAGCCGCGAGACATCGTGAAATTTCGAGTAACGCCAAAGTTCTGGAGAGTTCCTGGAAGACCAGTATAAAGGGAGGGGTAATCGCGATCGAGTCTAGTACGTAAATAGAAGCGAGCGAGTAAACGTCAACAGTCTTTTTTTGTAAACTTATATTCTTTAAATACATTTAAATCTCTTTTTAAAACACTCTTTCAGTCTTCCAACCCTTACAAACGAATAACGAGTAGCTTCGTTCGTGCAGACCGGCAAATCTTCATTTCGGGCAGACAATTTGAATTCGAGATTTCTCTATCGAACAAATTCCCCGAACACAATCGCTATCACACAATCGCTATCACACAATCACAATCACACAATCACGATCACACAATCACCATCACACAATCACCATCACACAATCACGATCACACAATCACGATCACACAATCACGATCAGACTATCACGATCACACAATCACAGTCACACAATCACAATCACACAATCACAATCACGATCACACAGTCACGACCACACGATCACGATCACACGATCATGATCACACAGTCACAATCACACAATCACGATCACACAATCACGATCACACAAACACGATCACACAATCACGATCACACAATCACGATCACACAATCACGATCACACAATCACGATCACACAATCACGATCACACAATCACGATCAGACTATCACGATCACACAATCACAGTCACACAATCACAATCACACAATCACAATCACAATCACGATCACACAATCACAATTACACAAACACGATCACACAATCACGATCACACAATCACGATCACACAATCACGATCACACAATCGCGATCACACAATCACGATCACACAATCACGATCACACAATCACGATCACACAATCACGATCACACAATCACGATCACACAAACACGATCACACAATCACGATCACACAATCACAGTCACACAATCACAGTCACACAATCACAGCCACACAATCACAATCACACACTCCCAATCACACAATCACGATCACACAATCACGATCACACAATCACGATCACACAATCACGATCACACAATCACGATCACACAATCACGATCACACAATCACGATCACACAATCACGATCACACAATCACCATCACACAATCACCATCACACAATCACGATCACACAATCACGATCACACAATCACGATCACACAATCACGATCACACAATCACGATCACACTATCACGATCACACAATCACGATCACACAATCACGATCACACAATCACTATCACAAAATCACAATCACACAGTCACAGAATCACAATCACAATCAGACAATCACAAACACACAATCACGGTCACACAATCACGATCACACAATCACGATCACACAATCAAGATCACACAATAACGATCACACAATCACGATCACACTATCACGATCACACAATCACGGTCACACTATCACGATCACACAATCACGATCACACAATCACTATCACAAAATCACAATCACACAGTCACAGAATCACAATCACAATCAGACAATCACAAACACACAATCACGGTCACACAATCACGATCACACAATCACGATCACACAATCACAAACATACAGTCGCGATCACACGATCACGATCACACAATCACGATCACACAGTCACAATCACACAATCACAATATCACAATCGCAATCACACAATCACAATAACACAATCACAATAACACAATCAGACAATCACACAATCACACAATCACACAATCACACAATCACACAATCACGATCACACTATCACGATCACACAGTCACGATCATACCATCACGATCACACGATCACGATCACACAATCACAATCACACAATCGTTATCACACAATCACGATCACACAATCACCATCCCACAATCACCATCACACAATCACCATCACACAATCACCACCACACAATCACGATCACACAATTACGATCACACAATCACGATCACACAATCACGATCACACAATCACAATCACGCAATCACAATCACACAATCACAATCACACAATCACAATCATACAATCACAATCACACAATCACAATCTCACAATCACAATCACACAATCACAATCACACAATCACAATCACACAATCACAATCACACAATCACAATCACACAATCACAATCACACAATCACAATCACACAATCACAATCCCACAATCACAATCCCACAATCACAATCCCACAATCACAATCCCACAATCACAATCCCACAATCACAATCCCACAATCACAATCCCACAATCACAATCCCACAATCACAATCCCACAATCACGATCACACAATCACGATCACACAATCACAATCACACAATCACCATCACACAATCACCATCACACAATCACAATCACACAATCACACTGTCACAATCCCACAATCACGATCACACAGTCACGATCACACAATCACACAGTCACAATCCCACAATCACGATCACACAATCACGATCGCACAGTCACGTTCACACGATCACGATCACACAATCACAATCACACAATCACAATCACACAATCACAATCACACAATCACAATCGCACAATCACGATCACACAATCACCATCACACAATCACACAGTCACAATCCCACAATCACAATCACACAATCACGATCGCACAGTCACGATCACACGATCACGATCACACAATCACAGTCACACAATCACAATCACACAATCACAATCACAATCACGATCACACAGTCACGATCACACGATCACGATCACACGATCACGATCACACAATCACGATCACACAATCACAATCACACAATCACAATCCCACAATCACAATCCCACAATAACAATCCCACAATCACAATCCCACAATCACAATCCCACAATCACAATCCCACAATCACAATCCCACAATCACAATCCCACAATCACAATCCCACAATCACGATCACACAATCACGATCACACAATCACAATCACACAATCACCATCACACAATCACCATCACACAATCACAATCACACAATCACACTGTCACAATCCCACAATCACGATCACACAGTCACGATCACACAATCACACAGTCACAATCCCACAATCACGATCACACAATCACGATCGCACAGTCACGATCACACGATCACGATCACACAATCACAATCACACAATCACAATCACACAATCACAATCACACAATCACAATCGCACAATCACGATCACACAATCACCATCACACAATCACACAGTCACAATCCCACAATCACGATCACACAATCACGATCGCACAGTCACGATCACACGATCACGATCACACAATCACAGTCACACAATCACAATCACACAATCACAATCACAATCACGATCACACAGTCACGATCACACGATCACGATCACACGATCACGATCACACAATCACGATCACACAATCACCTTCACGCAATCACAATCACACAATCACAATCACACAATCACAATCATACAATCACAATCACACAATCACAATCTCACAATCACAATCACACAATCACAATCACACAATCACAATCACACAATCACAATCACACAATCACAATCACACAATCACAATCACACAATCACAATCACACAATCACAATCACACAATCACAATCCCACAATCACGATCACACAATCACGATCACACAATCACAATCACACAATCACAATCCCACAATCACAATCCCACAATCACAATCCCACAATCACGATCACACAATCACGATCACACAATCACAATCACACAATCACAATCAGACAATCACACTGTCACAATCCCACAATCACGATCACACAATCACGATCACACAGTCACGATCACACGATCACGATCACACAATAACAATCACACAATCACAATCACACAATCACGAGCACACAATCACGATCACACAATCACCATCACACAATCACGATCACACAATCACGATCACACAATCACAATCACACAATCACGATCACACAATCACAATCACGCAATCACAATCACACAATCACAATCGCACAATCACAATCATACAATCACAATCACACAATCACAATCTCACAATCACAATCACACAATCACCATCACACAATCACAATCACACAATCACACTGTCACAATCCCACAATCACGATTACACAGTCACGATCACACAATCACACAGTCACAATCCCACAATCACGATCTTCACAATCACGATCGCACAGCCACGATCACACGATCACGATCACACAATCACAATCACACAATCACAATCCCACAATCACGATCACACAATCACGATCACACAATCACAATCACACAATCACAATCAGACAATCACACTGTCACAATCCCACAATCACGATCACACAATCACGATCACACAGTCACGATCACACGATCACGATCACACAATAACAATCACACAATCACAATCACACAATCACGAGCACACAATCACGATCACACAATCACCATCACACAATCACGATCACACAATCACGATCACACAATCACAATCACACAATCACGATCACACAATCACAATCACGCAATCACAATCACACAATCACAATCGCACAATCACAATCATACAATCACAATCACACAATCACAATCTCACAATCACAATCACACAATCACCATCACACAATCACAATCACACAATCACACTGTCACAATCCCACAATCACGATTACACAGTCACGATCACACAATCACACAGTCACAATCCCACAATCACGATCTTCACAATCACGATCGCACAGCCACGATCACACGATCACGATCACACAATCACAATCACACAATCACAATCACACAATCACAATCACACAATCACAATCACACAATCACAATCACACAATCACAATCACACAATCACAATCACACAATCACAATCACACAATCACGATCACACAATCACCATCACACAATCACACAGTCACAATCCCATAATCACGATCACACAATCACGATCGCACAGTCACGATCACACGATCACGATCACACAATCACAGTCACACAATCACAATCACACAATCACAATCACAATCACGATCACACAGTCACGATCACACGATCACGATCACACGATCACGATCACACAATCACGATCACACAATCACGATCACACAATCGCTAACACACAATCGCTATCACACAATCACAATCACACAATCACGATCACACAATCACCATCACACAATCACCATCACACAATCACGATCACACAAGCACGATCACACAATCACGATCAGACTATCACGATCACACAATCACAGTCACACAATCACAATCACACAATCACAATCACAATCACGATCACACAATCACAATTACACAAACACGATCACACAATCACGATCACACAATCACGATCACACAATCACTATCACACAATCACACAATCACGCAATCACAATCACACAATCACACAGTCACAATCCCACAATCACGATCACACAATCACAATCACACAATCACAATCACACAATCACGATCACACAATCACAATCACGCAGTCACACTATCACAATCACAATCACAATCACAATCACAATCACAATCACAATCACACAATCACACAATCACAATCCCACAATCACAATCAAACAATCACAGTCACACAATCACAATCACACAATCACACAGTCACAATCCCACAATCACGATCACACAATCACGATCACACGATGACGATCACACGATCACGATCACACAATCACGATCACACAATCACGATCACACAATCGCTATCACACAATCGCTATCACACAATCACAATCACACAATCACGATCACACAATCACCATCACACAATCACCATCACACAATCACGATCACACAATCACGATCACACAATCACGATCAGACTATCACGATCACACAATCACAGTCACACAATCACAATCACACAATCACAATCACGATCACACAGTCACGACCACACGATCACGATCACACGATCATGATCACACAGTCACGATCACACAATCACGATCACACAACCACGATCACACAATCGCTATCACACAATCGCTATCACACAATCACGATCACACAATCACGATCACACAATCACGATCACAATATCACAATCACACAGTCACACAATCACAATCACAATCACAATCACAATCACAATCACAATCACAATCACACAATCACAATCACACACTCCCAATCACACAATCACGATCACACAATCACGATCACACAATCACGATCACACAATCACGATCACACAATCACGATCACACAATCACGATCACACAATCACGATCACACAATCACGATCACACAATCACCATCACACAATCACCATCACACAATCACGATCACACAATCACGATCACACAATCACGATCACACAATCACGATCACACAATCACGATCACACTATCACGATCACACAATCACGGTCACACAATCACGATCACACAATCACGATCACACAATCACTATCACAAAATCACAATCACACAGTCACAGAATCACAATCACAATCAGACAATCACAAACACACAATCACGGTCACACAATCACGATCACACAATCACGATCACACAATCACAAACACACAGTCGCGATCACACGATCACGATCACACAATCACGATCACACAGTCACGATCACACAATCAGAATCACACAATCACAATATCACAATCGCAATCACACAATCACAATAACACAATCAGACAATCACACAATCACACAATCACACAATCACACAATCACGATCACACTATCACGATCACACAATCACGATCACACAATCACGATCACACAATCACGATCACACTATCACGATCAGACAATCACAGTCACACAATCACAATCACACAATCACAATCACAATCACGATCACACAGTCACGATCACACCATCACGATCACACGATCACGATCACACAATCACAATCACACAATCACAAACACACAGTCGCGATCACACGATCACGATCACACGATCACGATCACACAATCACAATCACACAATCAAGGTCACACAATGACGATCACACAATCACCATCACACAATCACGATCACACAATCACAATCACACAATCACGATCACACAATGACGATCACACAATCACCATCACACAATCACGATCACACAATCACAATCACACAATCACGATCACACAATCACAATCACACAATCACAAACACACAGTCGCGATCACACGATCACGATCACACGATCACGATCACACAATCACAATCACACAATCAAGGTCACACAATGACGATCACACCATCACCATCACACAATCACGACCACACAATCACGATCACACAATCACGTTCACACAATCACAAACACACAGTCGCGATCACTCGATCACGATCACACAATCACGATCACACAGTCACGATCACACAATCACAATCACACAATCACAATATCACAATCGCAATCACACAATCACATTAACACAATCAGACAATCACACAATCACACAATCACACAATCACACAATCACGATCACACTATCACGATCACACAATCACGATCACACAATCACGATCACACAATCACGATCACACTATCACGATCAGACAATCACAGTCACACAATCACAATCCCACAATCACAATCAAACAATCACACAATCACACAGTCACAATCCCACAATCACGATCACACAATAACGATCACACAATCACAATCACACAGTCGCGATCACACTATCACGATCACACAATCACAGTCACACAATCACAATCACACAATCACAATCACAATCACGATCACACAGTCACGAACACACCATCACGATCACATAATCAAGGTCACACAATGACGATCACACAATCACCATCACACAATCACGATCAGACAATCACAATCCCACAATCACGACCACACAATCACGATCACACAGTCACGATCACACAATCACGTTCACACAATCACAAACACACAGTCGCGATCACTCGATCACGATCACACGATCACGATCACACAATCACAATCACACAATCAAGGTCACACAATGACGATCACACCATCACCATCACACAATCACGACCACACAATCACGATCACACAATCACAATCACAATCACAATATCACAATCGCAATCACACAATCACAATCACACAATCACACAATCACACAATCACGATCACACTATCACGATCACACAATCACGATCACACAATCACGATCACACAATCACGATCACACAATCACGATCACACAATCACGATCACACAATCACGGTCACACAATCACGATCACACAATCACGATCACACAATCACCATCACACAATCACAATCACACAATCAAAATCACACAATCACAATCACACAATCAAGGTCACACAATGACGATCACACAATCACCATCACACAATCACGATCACACAATCACAATCACACAATCACGATCACACAATCACGATCACTCAATCACAATCACACAATCACAAACACACAGTCGCGATCACACGATCACGATCACACGATCACGATCACACGATCACGATCACACGATCACGATCACACGATCACGATCACACAATCACAATCACACAATCAAGGCCACACAATGACGATCACACAATCACCATCACACAATCTCGACCACACAATCACGATCACACAATCACGATCACACAATCACGTTCACACAATCACAAACACACAGTCGCGATCACACTATCACGATCACACAATCACAGTCACACAATCACAATCGCACAATCACAGTCACAATCACGATCACACAGTCACGAACACACCATCACGATTACACAATCAAGGTCACACAATGACGATCACACAATCACCATCACACAATCACGATCAGACAATCACAATCACACAATCACGATCACACAATCACGATCACACAATCACAATCACACAATCACAATCACACAATCACACTGTCACAATCCCACAATCACGATCACACAATCACGATCACACAGTCACAATCCCACAATCACGATCACACAATCACGACCACACAATTGCGATCACACAATCACGATCACACAATCACGATCACACAATCACGATCACACAATCCCGATCACACAATCACGATCACACAATCACGATCACACAATCACGATCACATAATCACGATCACACAATCACGATCACACAATCACGATCACGCAGTCACACTATCACAATCACGATTACAATCACAATCACAATCACAATCACAATCACAATCACAATCACAATCACACAATCACACAATCACAATCCCACAATCACAATCACACAATCACAGTCACACAATCACAATCACACAATCACACAGTCACAATCCCACAATCACGATCACACAATCGCGATCACACAATAACGATCACACAATCACGATCACACAATCACAATCACACAATCACAATCACACAATCAAAATCACACAATCACAATCACACCATCACGATCACACGATCACGATCACACAATCACAATCACACAATCGTTATCACACAATCACGATCACACAATCACCATCCCACAATCACCATCACACAGTCACGATCACACGATCACGATCACACAATAACAATCACACAATCACAGTCACACAATCACCATCACAGAATCACGATCACACAATCACAATCCCACAATTACGATCACACAATCACGATCACACAGTCACGATCACACGATCACGATCACACAATAACAATCACACAATCACAATCACACAATCACGATCACACAATCACGATCACACAATCACAATCACACCATCACAAACACACAGTCGCGATCACACGATCACGATCACACAATCACAATCACGCAATCAAGGTCACACAATGACGATCACACCATCACGATCACACAATCACGATCACACTATCACGATCACACAATCACAGTCACACAATCACAATCACACAATCACAATCACAATCACGATCACACAGTCACGATCACACAATCAGAGTCACACAATCACGATCACACGATCACGATCACACAATCACAATCACACAATCAACGCCACACAGTGACGATCACACAATCACCATCACACAATCTCGACCACACAATCACGATCACACAATCACGATCACACAATCACGTTCACACAATCACAAACACACAGTCCCGACCACTTGATCACGATCACACAATCACGATCACACAGTCACGATCACACAATCACAATCACACAATCACAATATCACAATCGCAATCACACAATCACAATAACACAATCAGACAATCACACAGTCACACAATCACGATCACACAATCACGATCACACAATCACAGTCACACAATCACAGTCACACAATCACAATCACACACTCCCAATCACACAATCACGATCACACAGTCACGATCACACAATCACGATCACACAATCACGATCACACAATCACGATCACACAATCACGATCACACAATCACGATCACACAATCACGATCACACAATCACGATCACACAATCACCATCACACAATCACCATCACACAATCACGATCACACAATCACGATCACACAATCACGATCACACTATCACGATCACACAATCACGGTCACACAATCACGATCACACAATCACGATCACACAATCACTATCACAAAATCACAATCACACAGTCACAGAATCACAATCACAATCAGACAATCACAAACACACAATCACGATCACACAATCACGATCACACAATCACGATCACACAATCACAAACACACAATCACAATCACAATCACGATCACACAGTCACGATCACACCATCACGATCACACGATCACGATCACACAGTCACGATCACACCATCACGATCACACGATCACGATCACATAATCACAATCACACAATCACAAACACACAGTCGCGATCACACGATCACGATCACACGATCACGATCACACAATCACAATCACACAATCAAGGTCACACAATGACGATCACACAATCACATTCACACAATCACGATCACACAATCACAATCACACAATCACGATCACACAATGACGATCACACAATCACCATCACACAATCACGATCACACAATCACAATCACACAATCACGATCACACAATCACAATCACACAATCACAAACACACAGTCGCGATCACACGATCACGATCACACGATCACGATCGCACAATCACAATCACACAATCAAGGTCACACAATGACGATCACACCATCACCATCACACAATCACGACCACACAATAACGATCACACAATCACGATCACACAATCACGTTCACACAGTCACGATCACACAATCACAATCACACAATCACAAACACACAGTCGCGATCACACAATCACGATCACACAATCACGATCACACAATCACTATCACAAAATCACAATCACACAGTCACAGAATCACAATCACAATCAGACAATCACAAACACACAATCACGATCACACAATCACGATCACACAATCACGATCACACAGTCACGATCACACAATCACAATCACACAATCACAATATCACAATCGCAATCACACAATCACAATAACAAAATCAGACAATCACACAATCACACAATCACACAATCACACAATCACGATCACACTATCACGATCACACAATCACGATCACACAATCACGATCACACAATCACGATGACACTATCACGATAACACAATCACAGTCACACAATCACAATCACACTATCACAATCACAATCACGATCACACAGTCACGATCACACCATCACGATCACACGATCACGATCACACAATCACAATCACACAATCGTTATCACACAATCACGATCACACAATCACCATCCCACAATCACCATCACACAATCACCATCACACAATCACGATCACACAATCACGATCACACAATCACGATCACACAATCACGATCTCACAATCACAATCACGCAATCACAATCACACAATCACAATCACAATCACACAATCACAATCATACAATCACAATCACACAATCACAATCTCACAATCACAATCACACAATCACAATCACACAATCACAATCACACAATCACAATCACACAATCACAATCACACAATCACAATCACACAATCACAATCACACAATCACAATCACACAATCACAATCACACAATCACAATCCCACAATCACAATCCCACAATCACAATCCCACAATCACAATCCCACAATCACAATCCCACAATCACACAATCACACAGTCACAATCCCACAATCACGATCACACAATCACGATCACACAATCACGTTCACACAATCACAATCACACAGTCCCGACCACTCGATCACGATCACACAATCACAATCCCACAATCACGATCACACAATCACGATCACACAGTCACGATCACACGATCACGATCACACAATACCAATCACACAATCACAATCACACAATCACCATCACACAATCACGATCACACAATCACAATCACACAATCACGATCACACAATAACGATCACACAATCACAATCACACAATCACGTTCACACAATCACAAACACACAGTCGCGATCACTCGATCACGATCACACAATCACGATCACACAGTCACGATCACACAATCACAATCACACAATCACAATATCACAATCGCAATCACACAATCACATTAACACAATCAGACAATCACACAATCACACAATCACACAATCACACAATCACGATCACACTATCACGATCACACAATCACGATCACACAATCACGATCACACAATCACGATCACACTATCACGATCAGACAATCACAGTCACACAATCACAATCACACAATCACAATCACAATCACGATCACACAGTCACGATCACACCATCACGATCACACGATCACGATCACACAATCACAATCACACAATCACAATCCCACAATCACAATCCCACAATCACAATCAAACAATCACACAATCACACAGTCACAATCCCACAATCACGATCACACAATCACGATCACACAATCACAATCACACAGTCGCGATCACACTATCACGATCACACAATCACAGTCACACAATCACAATCGCACAATCACAGTCACAATCACGATCACACAGTCACGAACACACCATCACGATTACACAATCAAGGTCACACAATGACGATCACACAATCACCATCACACAATCACGATCAGACAATCACAATCACACAATCACGATCACACAATCACGATCACACAGTCACAATCCCACAAACACGATCACACAATCACGACCACACAATTGCGATCACACAATCACGATCACACAATCACGATCACACAATCACGATCACACAATCCCGATCACACAATCACGATCACACAATCACGATCACACAATCACGATCACATAATCACGATCACACAATCACGATCACACAATCACGATCACACAATCACGTTCACACAATCACAAACACACAGTCGCGATCACACTATCGCGATCACACAATCACAGTCACACAATCACAATCGCACAATCACAGTCACAATCACGATCACACAGTCACGAACACACCATCACGATTACACAATCAAGGTCACACAATGACGATCACACAATCACCATCACACAATCACGATCAGACAATCACAATCACACAATCACGATCACACAATCACGATCACACAGTCACAATCCCACAATCACGATCACACAATCACGACCACACAATTGCGATCACACAATCACGATCACACAATCACGATCACACAATCACGATCACACAATCCCGATCACACAATCACGATCACACAATCACGATCACACAATCACGATCACATAATCACGATCACACAATCACGATCACACAATCACGATCACGCAGTCACACTATCACAATCACGATTACAATCACAATCACAATCACAATCACAATCACAATCACAATCACAATCACACAATCACACAATCACAATCCCACAATCACAATCACACAATCACAGTCACACAATCACAATCACACAATCACACAGTCACAATCCCACAATCACGATCACACAATCGCGATCACACAATAACGATCACACAATCACGATCACACAATCACAATCACACAATCACAATCACACAATCAAAATCACACAATCACAATCACACCATCACGATCACACGATCACGATCACACAATCACAATCACACAATCGTTATCACACAATCACGATCACACAATCACCATCCCACAATCACCATCACACAGTCACGATCACACGATCACGATCACACAATAACAATCACACAATCACAGTCACACAATCACCATCACAGAATCACGATCACACAATCACAATCCCACAATTACGATCACACAATCACGATCACACAGTCACGATCACACGATCACGATCACACAATAACAATCACACAATCACAATCACACAATCACGATCACACAATCACGATCACACAATCACAATCACACCATCACAAACACACAGTCGCGATCAGACGATCACGATCACACAATCACAATCACGCAATCAAGGTCACACAATGACGATCACACCATCACGATCACACAATCACGATCACACTATCACGATCACACAATCACAGTCACACAATCACAATCACACAATCACAATCACAATCACGATCACACAGTCACGATCACACAATCAGAGTCACACAATCACGATCACACGATCACGATCACACAATCACAATCACACAATCAACGCCACACAGTGACGATCACACAATCACCATCACACAATCTCGACCACACAATCACGATCACACAATCACGATCACACAATCACGTTCACACAATCACAAACACACAGTCCCGACCACTCGATCACGATCACACAATCACGATCACACAGTCACGATCACACAATCACAATCACACAATCACAATATCACAATCGCAATCACACAATCACAATAACACAATCAGACAATCACACAGTCACACAATCACGATCACACAATCACGATCACACAATCACAGTCACACAATCACAGTCACACAATCACAATCACACAGTCCCAATCACACAATCACGATCACACAGTCACGATCACACAATCACGATCACACAATCACGATCACACAATCACGATCACACAATCACGATCACACAATCACGATCACACAATCACGATCACACAATCACCATCACACAATCACCATCACACAATCACGATCACACAATCACGATCACACAATCACGATCACACAATCACGATCACACTATCACGATCACACAATCACGGTCACACAATCACGATCACACAATCACGATCACACAATCACTATCACAAAATCACAATCACACAGTCACAGAATCACAATCACAATCAGACAATCACAAACACACAATCACGATCACACAATCACGATCACACAATCACAAACACACAATCACAATCACAATCACGATCACACAGTCACGATCACACCATCACGATCACACGATCACGATCACACAGTCACGATCACACCATCACGATCACACGATCACGATCACATAATCACAATCACACAATCACAAACACACAGTCGCGATCACACGATCACGATCACACGATCACGATCACACAATCACAATCACACAATCAAGGTCACACAATGACGATCACACAATCACATT
This sequence comes from Megachile rotundata, assembly GCF_050947335.1. Taxonomy (NCBI): domain Eukaryota; kingdom Metazoa; phylum Arthropoda; class Insecta; order Hymenoptera; family Megachilidae; genus Megachile; species Megachile rotundata. Next base: position 5,156,106 of record NC_134993.1, read on the forward strand.
CACACAATCACGATCACACAATCACAATCACACAATCACGATCACACAATGACGATCACACAATCACCATCACACAATCACGATCACACAATCACAATCACACAATCACGATCACACAATCACAATCACACAATCACAAACACACAGTCGCGATCACACGATCACGATCACACGATCACGATCGCACAATCACAATCACACAATCAAGGTCACACAATGACGATCACACCATCACCATCACACAATCACGACCACACAATAACGATCACACAATCACGATCACACAATCACGTTCACACAGTCACGATCACACAATCACAATCACACAATCACAAACACACAGTCGCGATCACACAATCACGATCACACAATCACGATCACACAATCACTATCACAAAATCACAATCACACAGTCACAGAATCACAATCACAATCAGACAATCACAAACACACAATCACGATCACACAATCACGATCACACAATCACGATCACACAGTCACGATCACACAATCACAATCACACAATCACAATATCACAATCGCAATCACACAATCACAATAACAAAATCAGACAATCACACAATCACACAATCACACAATCACACAATCACACAATCACGATCACACTATCACGATCACACAATCACGATCACACAATCACGATCACACAATCACGATCACACTATCACGATAACACAATCACAGTCACACAATCACAATCACACAATCACAATCACAATCACGATCACACAGTCACGATCACACCATCACGATCACACGATCACGATCACACAATCACAATCACACAATCGTTATCACACAATCACGATCACACAATCACCATCCCACAATCACCATCACACAATCACCATCACACAATCACGATCACACAATCACGATCACACAATCACGATCACACAATCACGATCTCACAATCACAATCACGCAATCACAATCACACAATCACAATCACAATCACACAATCACAATCATACAATCACAATCACACAATCACAATCTCACAATCACAATCACACAATCACAATCACACAATCACAATCACACAATCACAATCACACAATCACAATCACACAATCACAATCACACAATCACAATCACACAATCACAATCACACAATCACAATCACACAATCACGATCACACAATCACGCTCACGCAACCACGATCACACAATCACAAACACACAGTCGCGATCACACGATCACGATAACAGGATCACGATCACACAATCACAATCACACAAACAAGGTCGCACAATGACGATCACACCATCACCATCACACAATCACGACCACACAATCACGATCACACAATCACGTTCACACAATCACGTTCACACAATCACAAACACACAGTCGCGATCACACTATCACGATCACACAATCACAGTCACACAATCACAATCACACAATCACAATCACAATCACGATCACACAGTCACGAACATACCATCACGATCACACAATCAAGGTCACACAATGACGATCACACAATCACCATCACACAATCACGATCAGACAATCACAATCACACAATCACGATCACACAATCACGATCACACAATCACAATCACACAATCACAATCACACAATCACACTGTCACAATCCCACAATCACGATCACACAATCACGATCACACAGTCACGATCACACGATCACGATCACACAGTCACGATCACACAATCAGAGTCACACAATCACAATCACACAATCACAATCACACAATCACACAGTCACAATCCCACAATCACGATCACACAATCACGACCACACAATCGCGATCACACAATCACGATCACACAATCACGATCACACAATCACAATCACAATCACGATCACACAATCAAGGTCACACAATCACGATCACACAATCACAATCACACAATCACAATCACACAATCACACTGTCACAATCCCACAATCACGATCACACAATCACGATCACACAATCACAATCACACAATCACAAACACACAGTCGCGATCACACGATCACGATCACACGATCACGATCACACAATCACAATCACACAATCAAGGTCACACAATGACGATCACACCATCACCATCACACAATCACGACCACACAATCACGATCACATAATCACGATCACACAATCACGTTCACACAATCACAAACACACAGTCGCGATCACTCGATCACGATCACACAATCACGATCACACAATCACAATCACACAATCACAATCACACAATCACAATCACACAGTCACAATCACACAATCACAATCTCACAGTCACAATCACACAGTCACAATCACGCAATCACAATCACACAATCACAGTCACACAATCACAATCACACAATCACAATCACACAATCACAATCCCACAATCACAATCCCACAATCACAATTCCACAATCACACAATCACACAGTCACAGTCCCACAATCACGATCACACAATCACGATCACACAACCTCGACCACACAATCATGATCACACAATCACGATCACACAATCACGTTCACACAATCACAATCACACAATCAAAATCACACAATCACAATCACACAATCAAGGTCACACAATGACGATCACACCATCACCATCACACAATCACGACCACACAATCACGATCACATAATCACGATCACACAATCACGTTCGCACAATCACAAACACACAGTCGCGATCACTCGATCACGATCACACAATCACGATCACACAGTCACGATCACACAATCACAATCACACAATCACAATATCACAATCGCAATCACACAATCACAATCACACAATCACAACCACACAATCACAATCACACAATCACAATCACACAATCACAATCACACAATCACAATCACACAATCACAATCACAATCACACAATCACAATCACACAATCACAATCCCACAATCACAATCCCACAATCACAATCCCACAATCACACAGTCACAATCCCACATTCACGATCACACAATCACGATCACACAATCACAATCACACAATCCAATCACACAATCACACTGTCACAATCCCACAATCACGATCACACAATCAGGATCACACAGTCACGATCACATAATCACGATCACACAATCACGTTCACACAATCACAAACACACAGTCGCGATCACTCGATCACAATCACACAATCACGATCACACAATCACAATCACACAATCACAATCACACAATCACAATCACACAATCACAATCACACAGTCACAATCACACAATCACAATCTCACAGTCACAATCACACAGTCACAATCACGCAATCACAATCACACAATCACAGTCACACTATCACAATCACACAATCACAATCACACAATCACAATCCCACAATCACAATCCCACAATCACAATCCCACAATCACACAATCACACAGTCACAGTCCCACAATCACGATCACACAATCACGATCTCACAATCACAATCACACAATGACAATCACACAATCACAATCACACAATCACAGTCACACAATCACGATCACACAATCACGATCACACTATCACAATCACAATCACGATCACACAGTCACGATCACACAATCAGAGTCACACAATCACAATCACACAACCACAATCACACAATCACACAGTCACAATCCCACAATCACGATCACACAATCACGACCACAGAGTCACGGTCACACAATCACAATCACACAATCACAATAACACAATCAGACAATCACACAGTCACACAATCACGATCACACAATCACGATCACACAATCGCGATCACACAATCACGATCACACAATCACGATCACACAATCACAATCACACAATCACAATCACACAATCAAAATCACACAATCACAATCACACAATCAAGGTCACACAATGACGATCACACAATCACCATCACACAATCACGATCACACAATCACAATCACACAATCACGATCACACGATCACGATCACACAATCACAATCACACAATCAACGCCACACAATGACGATCACACAATCACCATCACACAATCTCGACCACACAATCACGGTCACACAATCACGATCACACAATCACGTTCACACAATCACAAACACACAGTCCCGACCACTCGATCACGATCACACAATCACGATCACACAGTCACGATCACACAATCACAATCACACAATCACAATATCACAATCGCAATCACACAATCACAACAACACAATCAGACAATCACACAATCACACAATCACACAATCACGATCACACAATCATGATCACACAATCACGATCACACAATCACGATCACACAATCACCATCACACAATCACCATCACACAATCACAATCACACAATCAAGGTCACACAATGACGATCACACAATCACCATCACACAATCTCGACCACACAATCACGATCACACAATCACGATCACACAATCACGTTCACACAATCACAATCACACAGTCCCGACCACTCGATCACGATCACACAATCACGATCACACAGTCACGATCACACAATCACAATCACACAATCACAATATCACAATCACAATCACAATCACGATCACACAGTCACGATCACACAATCAGAGCCACACAATCACAATCACACAACCACAATCACACAATCACACAGTGAAAATCCCACAATCACGATCACACAATCACGACCACACAGTCATGGTCACACAATCACAATCACACAATCACAATAACACAATCAGACAATCACACAGTCACACAATCACGATCACACAATCGCGATCTCACAATCACGATCACACAATCGCGATCACACAATCACGATCACACAATCACGATCACACAATCACAATCACACAATCACAATCACACAATCACAATCACACAATCAAAATCACACAATCACAATCACACAATCAAGGTCACACAATGACGATCACACAATCACCATCACACAATCACGATCACACAATCACAATCCCACAATCACGATCACACAATCACGATCACACAGTCACGATCACACGATCACGATCACACAATACCAATCACACAATCACAATCACACAATCACCATCACACAATCACGATCACACAATCACAATCCCACAATCACGATCACACAATCACGATCACACAGTCGCGATCACACGATCACGATCACACAATAACAATCACACAATCACAATCACACAATCACGATCACACAATAACGATCACACAATCACAATCACACAATCACGTTCACACAATCACAAACACACAGTCGCGATCACTCGATCACGATCACACAATCACGATCACACAGTCACGATCACACAATCACAATCACACAATCACAATATCACAATCGCAATCACACAATCACAATCACACAATCACAATCACACAATCACAATCACACAATCACAATCACACAATCACAATCACACAATCACAATCACACAATCACAATCCCACAATCACAATCCCACAATCACAATCCCACAATCACAATCCCACAATCACACAGTCACAATCCCACAATCACGATCACACAATCACGATCACACAATCACGATCACACAATCACAATCACACAATCCAATCACACAATCACACTGTCACAATCCCACAATCACGATCACACAATCAGGATCACACAGTCACGATCACACGATCACGATCACACAATAACAATCACACAATCACAATCACACAATCACGAGCACACAATCACGATCACACAATCACCATCACACAATCACGATCACACAATCACGATCACACAATCACGATCACACTATCACGATCACACAATCACAGTCACACAATCACAATCACACAATCACAATCACAATCACGATCACACAGTCACGATCACACAATCAGAGTCACACAATCACGATCACACAATCACAATAACACAATCAACGCCACACAATGACGATCACACAATCACCATCACACAATCTCGACCACACAATCACGATCCCACAATCACGGTCACACAGTCACGATCACACAATCACAATCACACAATCACAATATCACAATCGCAATCACACAATCACAATAACACAATCAGACAATCACACAATCACACAATCACACAATCACGATCAGACAATCATGATCACACAATCACGATCACACAATCACGATCACACAATCACGATCACACAATCACCATCACACAATCACAATCACACAATCAAGGTCGCACAATGACGATCACACAATCACCATCACACAATCACGACCACTCAATCACGATCACACAATCACGATCACACAATCACGTTCACACAATCACAAACACAGAGTTGCGATCACACGATCACGATCACACAATCACGATCACACAGTCACGATCACACAATCACGATCGCACAGTCACGATCACACAATCAGAGTCACACAATCACAATCACACAACCACAATCACACAATCACACAGTCACAATCCCACAATCACGATCACACAATCACGACCACACAGTCACGATCACACAATCACAATCATACAATCACAATCACACAATCACAATAACACAATCAGACAATCACACAGTCACACAATCACGATCACACAATCACGATCACACAATCACGATCACACAATCACGATCACACAATCACGATCACACAATCACGATCACACAATCACGATCACACAATCACGATCACACAATCACAATCACACAATCACGATCACACAATCAGAGTCACACAATCACAATCACACAACCACAATCACACAATCACACAGTCACAATCCCACAATCACGATCACACAATCACGACCACAGAGTCACGGTCACACAATCACAATCACACAATCACAATAACACAATCAGACAATCACACAGTCACACAATCACGATCACACAATCACGATCACACAATCGCGATCACACAATCACGATCACACAATCACGATCACACAATCACAATCACACAATCACAATCACACAGTCAAAATCACACAATCACAATCACACAATCAAGGTCACACAATGACGATCACACAATCACCATCACACAATCACGATCACACAATCACAATCACACAATCACGATCACACGATCACGATCACACAATCACAATCACACAATCAACGCCACACAATGACGATCACACAATCACCATCACACAATCTCGACCACACAATCACGGTCACACAATCACGATCACACAATCACGTTCACACAATCACAAACACACAGTCCCGACCACTCGATCACGATCACACAATCACGATCACACAATCACAATCACACAATCACAATATCACAATCGCAATCACACAATCACAATAACACAATCAGACAATCACACAATCACACAATCACACAATCACGATCACACAATCATGATCACACAATCACGATCACACAATCACGATCACACAATCACCATCACACAATCACCATCACACAATCACAATCACACAATCAAGGTCACACAATGACGATCACACAATCACCATCACACAATCTCGACCACACAATCACGATCACACAATCACGATCACACAGTCACGATCACACAATCAGAGTCACACAATCACGATCACACAATCACAATAACACAATCAACGCCACACAATGACGATCACACAATCACCATCACACAATCTCGACCACACAATCACGATCACACAATCACGATCACACAGTCACGATCACACAATCACAATCACACAATCACAATATCACAATCGCAATCACACAATCACAATAACACAATCAGACAATCACACAATCACACAATCACACAATCACGATCACACAATCATGATCACACAATCACGATCACACAATCACGATCACACAATCACGATCACACAATCACCATCACACAATCACCATCACACAATCACAATCACACAATCACAATCCCACAATCACGATCACACAATCACAATCACACAATCACAATCACAATCACGATCACACAGTCACGATCACACAATCACAATCACACAATCATAATCACACAATCAAAATCACACAATCACAATCACACAATCAAGGTCACACAATGACGATCACACAATCACCATCACACAATCACGATCACACAATCACAATCACACAATCACGATCACACGATCACGATCACACAATCACAATCACACAATCAACGCCACACCATGACGATCACACAATCACCATCACACAATCTCGACCACACAATCACGGTCACACAATCACGATCACACAATCACGTTCACACAATCACAAACACACAGTCCCGACCACTCGATCACGATCACACAATCACGATCACACAGTCACGATCACACAATCACAATCACACAATCACAATATCACAATCGCAATCACACAATCACCATCACACAATCACGATCACACAATCACAATCACACAATCACAAACACACAGTCGCGATCACACGATCACGATCACACAAACACAATCACACAATCACAATCACACAATCAAAACCACACAATCACAGTCACACAATCAAGGTCACACAATGACGATCACACAATCACCATCACACAATAACGATCACACAATCACAATCACACAATCACGATCACACAATCACGATCACACAATCACGATCACCCAATCACAATCACACAATCACAAACACACAGTCGCGATCACACGATCACGATCACACGATCACGATCACACAATCACAATCACACAATCAACGCCACACAATGACGATCACACAATCACCATCACACAATCTCGACCACACAATCACGATCACACAATCACGATCACACAATCACGATCACACAATCGCGATCACACAATCACGATCACACAATCACGATCACACAATCACAATCACACAATCACAATCACACAATCAAAACCACACAATCACAATCACACAATCAAGGTCACACAATGACGATCACACAATCACCATCACACAATCACGATCACACAATCACAATCACACAATCACGATCACACAATCACGATCACTCAATCACAATCACACAATCACAAACACACAGTCGCGATCACACGATCACGATCACACGATCACGATCACACAATCACAATCACACAATCAACGCCACACAATGACGATCACACAATCACCATCACACAATCTCGACCACACAATCACGATCACACAATCACGATCACACAATCACGTTCACACAATCGCAAACACACAGTCGCGATCACACGATCACGATCACACAATCACGATCACACAGTCACGATCACACAATCACAATCGCACAATCACAATCACACAATCACGATCACACAATCACGATCACTCAATCACAATCACACAATCACAATCACACAATCACGACCACACAGTCACGATCACACAATCACAATCATACAATCACAATCACACAATCACAATAACACAATCAGACAATCACACAGTCACACAATCACGATCACACAATCACGATCACACAATCACGATCACACAATCACGATCACACAATCACGATCACGCAATCACGATCACACAATCACAATCACACAATCACAATCACACAATCACGATCACACAAACGCGATCGCTCAATCACAATCACACAATCACAAAAACACAGTCGCGATCACACGATCACGATCACACGATCACGATCACACGATCACGATCACACGATCACGATCACACGATCACGATCACACGATCACGATCACACGCTCACGATCACACGATCACGATCACACGATCACGATCACACAATCAGGATCACACAATCACAATCACACAATCACAATCACACAATCAAGGTCACACAATGACGATCACACAATCACCATCACACAATCACGATCACACAATCACAATCACAGATTTGCGATCACACGATCACGATCACACAATCACGATCACACAGTCACGATCACACAATCACGATCGCACAGTCACGATCACACAATCAGAGTCACACAATCCAATCACACAATCACACTGTCACAATCCCACAATCACGATCACACAATCAGGATCACACAGTCACGATCACACGATCACGATCACACAATAACAATCACACAATCACAATCACACAATCACGAGCACACAATCACGATCACACAATCACCATCACACAATCACGATCACACAATCACGATCACACAATCACGATCACACTATCACGATCACACAATCACAGTCACACAATCACAATCACACAATCACAAACACACAGTCGCGATCACACGATCACGATCACACGATCACGATCACACAATCACAATCACACAATCAAGGTCACACAATGACGATCACACAATCACCATCACACAATCACGATCACACAATCACAATCACACAATCACGATCACACAATGACGATCACACAATCACCATCACACAATCACGATCACACAATCACAATCACACAATCACGATCACACAATCACAATCACACAATCACAAACACACAGTCGCGATCACACGATCACGATCACACGATCACGATCACACAATCACAATCACACAATCAAGGTCACACAATGACGATCACACCATCACCATCACACAATCACGACCACACAATCACGATCACACAGTCACGATCACACAATCACGTTCACACAATCACAAACACACAGTCGCGATCACTCGATCACGATCACACAATCACGATCACACAGTCACGATCACACAATCACAATATCACAATCGCAATCACACAATCTCAATAACACAATCAGACAATCACACAATCACACAATCACACAATCACACAATCACACAATCACGATCACACTATCACGATCACACAATCACGATCACACAATCACGATCACACAATCACGATCACACTATCACGATCAGACAATCACAATCACACAATCACAATCTCACAATCACAATCACACAATCACAATCACACAATCACAATCACACAATCACAATCACACAATCACAATCACACAATCACAATCACACAATCACAATCACACAATCACAATCCCACAATCACAATCCCACAATCACACAATCACACAGTCACAATCCCACAATCACGATCACACAATCACGATCACACAATCACAATCACACAATCACAATCACACAATCACACTGTCACAATCCCACAATCACGATCACACAATCACGATCACACAGTCACGATCACACGATCACGATCACACAATAACAATCACACAATCACAATCACACAATCACGAGCGCACAATCACGATCACACAATCACCATCACACAATCACGATCACACAATCACGATCACACAATCACAATCACACAATCACGATCACACAATCACTATCACACAATCACAATCACACAATCACAAACATGCAGTCGCGATCACTCGATCACGATCACACGATCACGATCACACAATCACAATCACACAATCAAGGTCACACAATGACGATCACACCATCACCATCACACAATCACGACCACACAATCACGATCACACAATCACAATCACAATATCACAATCGCAATCACACAATCACAGTCACACAATCACACAGTCACACAACCACACAATCACGATCACACTATCACCATCACACAATCACGACCACTCAATCACGATCACACAATCACGATCACACAATCACGATCACACAATCACGTTCACACAATCACAAACACAGAGTCGCGATCACACGATCACGATCACACAACCACGATCACACAGTCACGATCACACAATCACGATCACACAGTCACGCTCACACAATCAGAGTCACACAATCACAATCACACGACCACAATCACACAATCACACAGTCACAATCCCACAATCACGACCACACAGTCACGATCACACAATCACAATCATACAATCACAATCACACAATCACATTAACACAATCAGACAATCACACAGTCACACAATCACGATCACACAATCACGATCACACAATCACGATCACACAATCACGGTCACACAATCACGATCACACAATCACGATCACACAATCACAATCACACAATCACAATCACACAATCACAATCACACAATCAAAATCACACAATCACAATCACACAATCAAGGTCACACAATGACGATCACACAATCACCATCACACAATCACGATCACACAATCACAATCACACAATCACGATCACACAATCACAATCACACAATCACAATCACACAATCACAATCACACAATCGCAATCACACAATCACAATAGCACAATCAGACAATCACACAATCACACAATCACACAATCACGATCACACAATCATGATCACACAATCACGATCACACAATCACGATCACACAATCACGATCACACAATCACCATCACACAATCACCATCACACAATCACAATCACACAATCACAATCCCACAATCACGATCACACAATCACAATCACACAATCACAATCACAATCACGATCACACAGTCACGATCACACAATCAGAGTCACACAATCACAATCACACAATCAAAACCACACAATCACAGTCACACAATCAAGGTCACACAATGAAGATCACACAATCACCATCACACAATAACGATCACACAATCACAATCACACAATCACGATCACACAATCACGATCACACAATCACGATCACCCAATCACAATCACACAATCACAAACACACAGTCGCGATCACACGATCACGATCACACGATCACGATCACACGATCACGATCACACAATCACAATCACACAATCAACGCCACACAATGACGATCACACAATCACCATCACACAATCTCGAGCACACAATCACGATCACACAATCACGATCACACAATCACGATCACACAGTCGCGATCACACAATCACGATCACACAATCACGATCACACAGTCACCATCACACAATCACGATCACACGATCACGATCACACGATCACGATCACACGATCACGATCACACAATCACAATCACACAATCACAATATCACAATCGCAATCACACAATCACAATAGCACAATCAGACAATCACACAATCACACAATCACACAATCACGATCACACAATCATGATCACACAATCACGATCACACAATCACGATCACACAATCACGATCACACAATCACCATCACACAATCACCATCACACAATCACAATCACACAATCACAATCCCACAATCACGATCACACAATCACAATCACACAATCACAATCACAATCACGATCACACAGTCACGATCACACAATCAGAGTCACACAATCACAATCACACAATCAAAACCACACAATCACAGTCACACAATCAAGGTCACACAATGAAGATCACACAATCACCATCACACAATAACGATCACACAATCACAATCACACAATCACGATCACACAATCACGATCACACAATCACGATCACCCAATCACAATCACACAATCACAAACACACAGTCGCGATCACACGATCACGATCACACGATCACGATCACACGATCACCATCACACAATCACGACCACACAATCACGATCACACAATCACGATCACACAATCACGATCAGACAATCACAATCACACAATCACGACCACACAATCACGATCACACAATCACGATCACACAATCACGATCACACAATCACGTTCACACAATCACAAACACACAGTCGCGATCACTCGATCACGATCACACGATCACGATCACACAATCACAATCACACAATCAAGGTCACACAATGACGATCACACCATCACCATCACACAATCACGACCACACAATCACGATCACACAATCACAATCACAATATCACAATCGCAATCACACAATCACAATCACACAATCACACAATCACACAACCACACAATCACGATCACACTATCACGATCACACAATCACGATCACACAATCACGATCACACAATCACGATCACACAATCACGATCACACAATCACGATCACACAATCACGATCACACAATCACCATCACACAATCACCATCACACAATCACAATCACACAATCAAGGTCACACAATGACGATCGAACAATCACCATCACACAATCACGACCACTCAATCACGATCACACAATCACGATCACACAATCACGATCACACAATCACGTTCACACAATCACAAACACAGAGTCGCGATCACACGATCACGATCACACAACCACGATCACACAGTCACGATCACACAATCACGATCACACAGTCACGCTCACACAATCAGAGTCACACAATCACAATCACACAACCACAATCACACAATCACACAGTCACAATCCCACAATCACGACCACACAGTCACGATCACACAATCACAATCATACAATCACAATCACACAATCACATTAACACAATCAGACAATCACACAGTCACACAATCACGATCACACAATCACGATCACACAATCACGATCACACAATCACGGTCACACAATCACGATCACACAATCACGATCACACAATCACTCTCACACAATCACAATCACACAATCAAAATCACACAATCACAATCACACAATCACGATCACACAATCACGATCACACAATCACGATCACACAATCACGGTCACACAATCACGATCACACAATCACGATCACACAATCACGATCACACAATCACGATCACACAATCACGATCACACAATCACCATCACACAATCACCATCACACAATCACAATCACACAATCAAGGTCACACAATGACGATCGAACAATCACCATCACACAATCACGACCACTCAATCACGATCACACAATCACGATCACACAATCACGATCACACAATCACGTTCACACAATCACAAACACAGAGTCGCGATCACACGATCACGATCACACAACCACGATCACACAGTCACGATCACACAATCACGATCACACAGTCACGCTCACACAATCAGAGTCACACAATCACAATCACACAACCACAATCACACAATCACACAGTCACAATCCCACAATCACGACCACACAGTCACGATCACACAATCACAATCATACAATCACAATCACACAATCACATTAACACAATCAGACAATCACACAGTCACACAATCACGATCACACAATCACGATCACACAATCACGATCACACAATCACGGTCACACAATCACGATCACACAATCACGATCACACAATCACAATCACACAATCACAATCACACAATCACAATCACACAATCAAAATCACACAATCACAATCACACAATCAAGGTCACACAATGACGATCACACAATCACCATCACACAATCACGATCACACAATCACAATCACACAATCACGATCACACAATCACGATCACTCAATCACAATCACACAATCACAAACACACAGTCGCGACCACACGATCACGATCACACGATCACGATCACACGATCACGATCACACGATCACGATCACACGATCACGATCACACGATCACGATCACACGATCACGATCACACAATCACAATCACACAATCAAGGCCACACAATGACGATCACACAATCACCATCACACAATCTCGACCACACAATCACGATCACACAATCACGATCACACAATCACGTTCACACAATCACAAACACACAGTCGCGTTCACTCGATCACGATCACACAATCACGATCACACAGTCACGATCACACAATCACAATCGCACAATCACGATCACACAATCACGATCACACAATCACGATCACACAATCACGATCACACAATCACCATCACACAATCACGATCACACAATCACGATCACACAATCACGATCACACAATCACCATCACACAATCACAATCACACAATCAAGGTCACACAATGACGATCACACAATCACCATCACACAACCACGACCACACAATCACGATCACACAATCACGCTCACGCAATCACGATCACACAATCACAAACACACAGTCGCGATCACACGATCACGATCACAGGATCACGATCACACAATCACAATCACACAAACAAGGTCACACAATGACGATCACACAATCACCATCACACAATCTCGACCACACAATCACGGTCACACAATCACGATCACACAATCACGTTCACACAATCACAAACACACAGTCCCGACCACTCGATCACGATCACACAATCACGATCACACAGTCACGATCACACAATCACAATCACACAATCACAATATCACAATCGCAATCACACAATCACAATAACACAATCAGACAATCACACAATCACACAATCACACAATCACGATCACAGAATCATGATCACACAATCACGATCACACAATCACGATCACACAATCACCATCACACAATCACCATCACACAATCACAATCACACAATCAAGGTCACACAATGACGATCACACAATCACCATCACACAATCTCGACCACACAATCACGATCACACAATCACGATCACACAGTCACGATCACACAATCAGAGTCACACAATCACGATCACACAATCACAATAACACAATCAACGCCACACAATGACGATCACACAATCACCATCACACAATCTCGACCACACAATCACGATCACACAATCACGATCACACAATCACGATCACACAATCACCATCACACAATCACCATCACACAATCACAATCACACAATCACAATCCCACAATCACGATCACACAATCACGATCACACAATCACCATCACACAATCACGATCACACAATCACAATCACACAATCACAATCCCACAATCACGATCACACAATCACAATCACACAATCACAATCACAATCACGATCACACAGTCACGATCACACAATCACAATCACACAATCACAATCACACAATCAAAATCACACAATCACAATCACACAATCAAGGTCACACAATGACGATCACACAATCACCATCACACAATCACGATCACACAATCACAATCACACAATCACGATCACACGATCACGATCACACAATCACAATCACACAATCAACGCCACACAATGACGATCACACAATCACCATCACACAATCTCGACCACACAATCACGGTCACACAATCACGATCACACAATCACGTTCACACAATCACAAACACACAGTCCCAACCACTCGATCACGATCACACAATCACGATCACACAGTCACGATCACACAATCACAATCACACAATCACAATATCACAATCGCAATCACACAATCACAATAACACAATCAGACAATCACACAATCACACAATCACACAATCACGATCACACAATCATGATCACACAATCACGATCACACAATCACGATCACACAATCACCATCACACAATCACCATCACACAATCACAATCACACAATCAAGGTCACACAATGACGATCACACAATCACCATCACACAATCTCGACCACACAATCACGATCACACAATCACGATCACACAGTCACGATCACACAATCAGAGTCACACAATCACGATCACACAATCACAATAACACAATCAACGCCACACAATGACGATCACACAATCACCATCACACAATGTCGACCACACAATCACGATCACACAATCACGATCACACAGTCACGATCACACAATCACAATCACACAATCACAATATCACAATCGCAATCACACAATCACAATAACACAATCAGACAATCACACAATCACACAATCACACAATCACGATCACACAATCATGATCACACAATCACGATCACACAATCACGATCACACAATCACGATCACACAATCACCATCACACAATCACCATCACACAATCACAATCACACAATCACAATCCCACAATCACGATCACACAATCACAATCACACAATCACAATCACAATCACGATCACACAGTCACGATCACACAATCAGAGTCACACAATCACAATCACACAATCAAAACCACACAATCACAGTCACACAATCAAGGTCACACAATGACGATCACACAATCACCATCACACAATAACGATCACACAATCACAATCACACAATCACGATCACACAATCACGATCACACAATCACGATCACCCAATCACAATCACACAATCACAAACACACAGTCGCGATCACACGATCACGATCACACGATCACGATCACACGATCACGATCACACAATCACAATCACACAGTCAACGCCACACAATGACGATCACACAATCACCATCACACAATCTCGACCACACAATCACGATCACACAATCACGATCAGAGAATCACGATCACACAATCGCGATCACACAATCACGATCACACAATCACGATCACACAGTCACCATCACACAATCACGATCACACGATCACGATCACACGATCACGATCACACAATCACAATCACACAATCAACGCCACACAATGACGATCACACAATCACCATCACACAATCTCGACCACACAATCACGATCACACAATCACGATCAGAGAATCACGATCACACAATCGCGATCACACAATCACGATCACACAATCACGATCACACAGTCACCATCACACAATCGCGATCACACAATCACGATCACACAATCACGATCACACAATCACAATCACACAATCAAGGTCACACAATGACGATCACACAATCACCATCACACAATCACGATCACACAATCACAATCACACAATCACGATCACACAATGACGATCACACAATCACCATCACACAATCACGATCACACAATCACAATCACACAATCACGATCACACAATCACAATCACACAATCACAAACACACAGTCGCGATCACACGATCACGATCACACAATCACAATCACACAATCAAGGTCACACAATGACGATCACACCATCACCATCACACAATCACGACCACACAATCACGATCACACAGTCACGATCACACAATCACGTTCACACAATCACAAACACACAGTCGCGATCACTTGATCACGATCACACAATCACGATCACACAGTCACGATCACACAATCACAATATCACAATCGCAATCACACAATCTCAATAACACAATCAGACAATCACACAATCACACAATCACACAATCACACAATCACACAATCACGATCACACTATCACGATCACACAATCACGATCACACAATCACGATCACACAATCACGATCACACTATCACGATCAGACAATCACAATCACACAATCACAATCTCACAATCACAATCACACAATCACAATCACACAATCACAATCACACAATCACAATCACACAATCACAATCACACAATCACAATCACACAATCACAATCACACAATCACAATCCCACAATCACAATCCCACAATCACACAATCACACAGTCACAATCCCACAATCACGATCACACAATCACGATCACACAATCACAATCACACAATCACAATCACACAATCACACTGTCACAATCCCACAATCACGATCACACAATCACGATCACACAGTCACGATCACACGATCACGATCACACAATAACAATCACACAATCACAATCACACAATCACGAGCGCACAATCACGATCACACAATCACCATCACACAATCACGATCACACAATCACGATCACACAATCACAATCACACAATCACGATCACACAATCACTATCACACAATCACAATCACACAATCACAAACATGCAGTCGCGATCACACGACCACGATCACACGATCACGATCACGCAATCACAATCACACAATCAAGGTCACACAATGACGATCACACCATCACCATCACACAATCACGACCACACAATCACTATCACACAATCACGATCACACAATCACGTTCACACAATCGCAAACACACAGTCGCGATCACACTATCACGATCACACAATCACAGTCACACAATCACAATCACACAATCACAATCACAATCACGATCACACAGTCACGAACACACCATCACGATCACATAATCAAGGTCACACAATGACGATCACACAATCACCATCACACAATCACGATCAGACAATCACAATCACACAATCACGACCACACAATCACGATCACACAATCACGATCACACAATCACGTTCACACAATCACAAACACACAGTCGCGATCACTCGATCACGATCACACGATCACGATCACACAATCACAATCACACAATCAAGGTCACACAATGACGATCACACCATCACCATCACACAATCACGACCACACAATCACGATCACACAATCACAATCACAATATCACAATCGCAATCACACAATCACAGTCACACAATCACACAATCACACAACCACACAATCACGATCACACTATCACCATCACACAATCACGACCACTCAATCACGATCACACAATCACGATCACACAATCACGATCACACAATCACGTTCACACAATCACAAACACAGAGTCGCGATCACACGATCACGATCACACAACCACGATCACACAGTCACGATCACACAATCACGATCACACAGTCACGCTCACACAATCAGAGTCACACAATCACAATCACACAACCACAATCACACAATCACACAGTCACAATCCCACAATCACGACCACACAGTCACGATCACACAATCACAATCATACAATCACAATCACACAATCACATTAACACAATCAGACAATCACACAGTCACACAATCACGATCACACAATCACGATCACACAATCACGATCACACAATCACGGTCACACAATCACGATCACACAATCACGATCACACAATCACAATCACACAATCACAATCACACAATCACAATCACACAATCAAAATCACACAATCACAATCACACAATCAAGGTCACACAATGACGATCACACAATCACCATCACACAATCACGATCACACAATCACAATCACACAATCACGATCACACAATCACGATCACTCAATCACAATCACACAATCACAAACACACAGTCGCGATCACACGATCACGATCACACGATCACGATCACACGATCACGATCACACAATCACAATCACACAATCAAGGCCACACAATGACGATCACACAATCACCATCACACAATCTCGACCACACAATCACGATCACACAATCACGATTACACAATCACGTTCACACAATCACAAACACACAGTCGCGTTCACTCGATCACGATCACACAATCACGATCACACAGTCACGATCACACAATCACAATCGCACAATCACGATCACACAATCACGATCACACAATCACGATCACACAATCACGATCACACAATCACCATCACACAATCACGATCACACAATCACGATCACACAATCACGATCACACAATCACCATCACACAATCACAATCACACAATCAAGGTCACACAATGACGATCACACAATCACCATCACACAACCACGACCACACAATCACGATCACACAATCACGCTCACGCAATCACGATCACACAATCACAAACACACAGTCGCGATCACACGATCACGATCACAGGATCACGATCACACAATCACAATCACACAAACAAGGTCACACAATGACGATCACACAATCACCATCACACAATCTCGACCACACAATCACGGTCACACAATCACGATCACACAATCACGTTCACACAATCACAAACACACAGTCCCGACCACTCGATCACGATCACACAATCACGATCACACAGTCACGATCACACAATCACAATCACACAATCACAATATCACAATCGCAATCACACAATCACAATAACACAATCAGACAATCACACATTCACACAATCACACAATCACGATCACAGAATCATGATCACACAATCACGATCACACAATCACGATCACACAATCACCATCACACAATCACCATCACACAATCACAATCACACAATCAAGGTCACACAATGACGATCACACAATCACCATCACACAATCTCGACCACACAATCACGATCACACAATCACGATCACACAGTCACGATCACACAATCAGAGTCACACAATCACGATCACACAATCACAATAACACAATCAACGCCACACAATGACGATCACACAATCACCATCACACAATCTCGACCACACAATCCCGATCACACAATCACGATCACACAATCACGATCACACAATCACCATCACACAATCACCATCACACAATCACAATCACACAATCACAATCACACAATCACAATCCCACAATCACGATCACACAATCACGATCACACAATCACCATCACACAATCACGATCACACAATCACAATCACACAATCACGATCCCACAATCACGATCACACAATCACAATCACACAATCACAATCACAATCACGATCACACAGTCACGATCACACAATCACAATCACACAATCACAATCACACAATCATAATCACACAATCACAATCACACAATCAAGGTCACACAATGACGATCACACAATCACCATCACACAATCACAATCACACAATCACGATCACACGATCACGATCACACAATCACAATCACACAATCAACGCCACACAATGACGATCACACAATCACCATCACACAATCTCGACCACACAATCACGGTCACACAATCACGATCACACAATCACGTTCACACAATCACAAACACACAGTCCCAACCACTCGATCACGATCACACAATCACGATCACACAGTCACGATCACACAATCACAATCACACAATCACAATATCACAATCGCAATCACACAATCACAATAACACAATCAGACAATCACACAATCACACAATCACACAATCACGATCACACAATCATGATCACACAATCACGATCACACAATCACGATCACACAATCACCATCACACAATCACCATCACACAATCACAATCACACAATCAAGGTCACACAATGACGATCACACAATCACCATCACACAATCTCGACCACACAATCACGATCACACAATCACGATCACACAGTCACGATCACACAATCAGAGTCACACAATCACGATCACACAATCACAATAACACAATCAACGCCACACAATGACGATCACACAATCACCATCACACAATGTCGACCACACAATCACGATCACACAATCACGATCACACAGTCACGATCACACAATCACAATCACACAATCACAATATCACAATCGCAATCACACAATCACAATAGCACAATCAGACAATCACACAATCACACAATCACACAATCACGATCACACAATCATGATCACACAATCACGATCACACAATCACGATCACACAATCACGATCACACAATCACCATCACACAATCACCATCACACAATCACAATCACACAATCACAATCCCACAATCACGATCACACAATCACAATCACACAATCACAATCACAATCACGATCACACAGTCACGATCACACAATCAGAGTCACACAATCACAATCACACAATCAAAACCACACAATCACAGTCACACAATCAAGGTCACACAATGAAGATCACACAATCACCATCACACAATAACGATCACACAATCACAATCACACAATCACGATCACACAATCACGATCACACAATCACGATCACCCAATCACAATCACACAATCACAAACACACAGTCGCGATCACACGATCACGATCACACGATCACGATCACACGATCACGATCACACAATCACAATCACACAATCAACGCCACACAATGACGATCACACAATCACCATCACACAATCTCGACCACACAATCACGATCACACAATCACGATCACACAATCACGATCACACAGTCGCGATCACACAATCACGATCACACAATCACGATCACACAGTCACCATCACACAATCACGATCACACGATCACGATCACACGATCACGATCACACAATCACAATCACACAATCAAGGTCACACAATGACGATCACACCATCACCATCACACAATCACGACCACACAATCACGATCACACAATCACGATCACACAATCACGATCACACACTCACGATCACACAATCACAATCGCACAATCACAATCACACAATCACGATCACACAATCACGATCACTCAATCACAATCACACAATCACAATCACACAATCACGACCACACAGTCACGATCACACAATCACAATCATACAATCACAATCACACAATCACAATAACACAATCAGACAATCACACAGTCACACAATCACGATCACACAATCACGATCACACAATCAACGCCACACAATGACGATCACACAATCACCATCACACAATCTCGACCACACAATCACGATCACACAATCACGATCACACAATCACGATCACACAGTCGCGATCACACAATCACGATCACACAATCACGATCACACAGTCACCATCACACAATCACGATCACACGATCACGATCACACGATCACGATCACACAATCACGATCACACAATCACCATCACACAATCACGATCACACAATCACGATCACACAATCACGATCACACAATCACCATCACACAATCACAATCACACAATCAAGGTCACACAATGACGATCACACAATCACCATCACACAACCACGACCACACAATCACGATCACACAATCACGCTCACGCAATCACGATCACACAATCACAAACACACAGTCGCGATCACACGATCACGATCACAGGATCACGATCACACAATCACAATCACACAAACAAGGTCACACAATGACGATCACACAATCACCATCACACAATCTCGACCACACAATCACGGTCACACAATCACGATCACACAATCACGTTCACACAATCACAAACACACAGTCCCGACCACTCGATCACGATCACACAATCACGATCACACAGTCACGATCACACAATCACAATCACACAATCACAATATCACAATCGCAATCACACAATCACAATAACACAATCAGACAATCACACATTCACACAATCACACAATCACGATCACAGAATCATGATCACACAATCACGATCACACAATCACGATCACACAATCACCATCACACAATCACCATCACACAATCACCATCACACAATCACAATCACACAATCAAGGTCACACAATGACGATCACACAATCACCATCACACAATCTCGACCACACAATCACGATCACACAATCACGATCACACAGTCACGATCACACAATCAGAGTCACACAATCACGATCACACAATCACAATAACACAATCAACGCCACACAATGACGATCACACAATCACCATCACACAATCTCGACCACACAATCCCGATCACACAATCACGATCACACAATCACGATCACACAATCACCATCACACAATCACCATCACACAATCACAATCACACAATCACAATCACACAATCACAATCCCACAATCACGATCACACAATCACGATCACACAATCACCATCACACAATCACGATCACACAATCACAATCACACAATCACAATCCCACAATCACGATCACACAATCACAATCACACAATCACAATCACAATCACGATCACACAGTCACGATCACACAATCACAATCACACAATCACAATCACACAATCAAAATCACACAATCACAATCACACAATCAAGGTCACACAATGACGATCACACAATCACCATCACACAATCACAATCACACAATCACGATCACATGATCACGATCACACAATCACAATCACACAATCAACGCCACACAATGACGATCACACAATCACCATCACACAATCTCGACCACACAATCACGGTCACACAATCACGATCACACAATCACGTTCACACAATCACAAACACACAGTCCCAACCACTCGATCACGATCACACAATCACGATCACACAGTCACGATCACACAATCACAATCACACAATCACAATATCACAATCGCAATCACACAATCACAATAACACAATCAGACAATCACACAATCACACAATCACACAATCACGATCACACAATCATGATCACACAATCACGATCACACAATCACGATCACACAATCACCATCACACAATCACCATCACACAATCACAATCACACAATCAAGGTCACACAATGACGATCACACAATCACCATCACACAATCTCGACCACACAATCACGATCACACAATCACGATCACACAGTCACGATCACACAATCAGAGTCACACAATCACGATCACACAATCACAATAACACAATCAACGCCACACAATGACGATCACACAATCACCATCACACAATGTCGACCACACAATCACGATCACACAATCACGATCACACAGTCACGATCACACAATCACAATCACACAATCACAATATCACAATCGCAATCACACAATCACAATAGCACAATCAGACAATCACACAATCACACAATCACACAATCACGATCACACAATCATGATCACACAATCACGATCACACAATCACGATCACACAATCACGATCACACAATCACCATCACACAATCACCATCACACAATCACAATCACACAATCACAATCCCACAATCACGATCACACAATCACAATCACACAATCACAATCACAATCACGATCACACAGTCACGATCACACAATCAGAGTCACACAATCACAATCACACAATCAAAACCACACAATCACAGTCACACAATCAAGGTCACACAATGAAGATCACACAATCACCATCACACAATAACGATCACACAATCACAATCACACAATCACGATCACACAATCACGATCACACAATCACGATCACACAATCACGATCACCCAATCACAATCACACAATCACAAACACACAGTCGCGATCACACGATCACGATCACACGATCACGATCACACGATCACGATCACACGATCACGATCACACAATCACAATCACACAATCAACGCCACACAATGACGATCACACAATCACCATCACACAATCTCGACCACACAATCACGATCACACAATCACGATCACACAATCACGATCACACAGTCGCGATCACACAATCACGATCACACAATCACGATCACACAGTCACCATCACACAATCACGATCACACGATCACGATCACACAATCACAATCACACAATCAAGGTCACACAATGACGATCACACCATCACCATCACACAATCACGACCACACAATCACGATCACACAATCACGATCACACAATCACGATCACACAATCACGATCACACAATCACAATCGCACAATCACAATCACACAATCACGATCACACAATCACGATCACTCAATCACAATCACACAATCACAATCACACAATCACGACCACACAGTCACGATCACACAATCACAATCATACAATCACAATCACACAATCACAATAACACAATCAGACAATCACACAGTCACACAATCACGATCACACAATCACGATCACACAATCACGATCACACAATCACGATCACACAATCACGATCACGCAATCACGATCACACAATCACAATCACACAATCACAATCACACAATCACGATCACACAAACACGATCGCTCAATCACAATCACACAATCACAAAAACACAGTCGCGATCACACGATCACGATCACACGATCACGATCACACGATCACGATCACACGCTCACGATCACACGATCACGATCACACAATCACGATCACACAATCAGGATCACACAATCACAATCACACAATCACAATCACACAATCAAGGTCACACAATGACGATCACACAATCACCATCACACAATCACGATCACACAATCACAATCACAGAGTTGCGATCACACGATCACGATCACACAATCACGATCACACAGTCACGATCACACAATCACGATCGCACAGTCACGATCACACAATCAGAGTCACACAATCCAATCACACAATCACACTGTCACAATCCCACAATCACGATCACACAATCAGGATCACACAGTCACGATCACACGATCACGATCACACAATAACAATCACACAATCACAATCACACAATCACGAGCACACAATCACGATCACACAATCACCATCACACAATCACGATCACACAATCACGATCACACAATCACGATCACACTATCACGATCACACAATCACAGTCACACAATCACAATCACACAATCACAAACACACAGTCGCGATCACACGATCACGATCACACGATCACGATCACACAATCACAATCACACAATCAAGGTCACACAATGACGATCACACAATCACCATCACACAATCACGATCACACAATCACAATCACACAATCACGATCACACAATGACGATCACACAATCACCATCACACAATCACGATCACACAATCACAATCACACAATCACGATCACACAATCACAATCACACAATCACAAACACACAGTCGCGATCACACGATCACGATCACACGATCACGATCACACAATCACAATCACACAATCAAGGTCACACAATGACGATCACACCATCACCATCACACAATCACGACCACACAATCACGATCACACAGTCACGATCACACAATCACGTTCACACAATCACAAACACACAGTCGCGATCACTCGATCACGATCACACAATCACGATCACACAGTGACGATCACACAATCACAATATCACAATCGCAATCACACAATCACAATAACACAATCAGACAATCACACATTCACACAATCACACAATCACGATCACAGAATCATGATCACACAATCACGATCACACAATCACGATCACACAATCACCATCACACAATCACCATCACACAATCACCATCACACAATCACAATCACACAATCAAGGTCACACAATGACGATCACACAATCACCATCACACAATCTCGACCACACAATCACGATCACACAATCACGATCACACAGTCACGATCACACAATCAGAGTCACACAATCACGATCACACAATCACAATAACACAATCAACGCCACACAATGACGATCACACAATCACCATCACACAATCTCGACCACACAATCCCGATCACACAATCACGATCACACAATCACGATCACACAATCACCATCACACAATCACCATCACACAATCACAATCACACAATCACAATCACACAATCACAATCCCACAATCACGATCACACAATCACGATCACACAATCACCATCACACAATCACGATCACACAATCACAATCACACAATCACAATCCCACAATCACGATCACACAATCACAATCACACAATCACAATCACAATCACGATCACACAGTCACGATCACACAATCACAATCACACAATCACAATCACACAATCAAAATCACACAATCACAATCACACAATCAAGGTCACACAATGACGATCACACAATCACCATCACACAATCACAATCACACAATCACGATCACATGATCACGATCACACAATCACAATCACACAATCAACGCCACACAATGACGATCACACAATCACCATCACACAATCTCGACCACACAATCACGGTCACACAATCACGATCACACAATCACGTTCACACAATCACAAACACACAGTCCCAACCACTCGATCACGATCACACAATCACGATCACACAGTCACGATCACACAATCACAATCACACAATCACAATATCACAATCGCAATCACACAATCACAATAACACAATCAGACAATCACACAATCACACAATCACACAATCACGATCACACAATCATGATCACACAATCACGATCACACAATCACGATCACACAATCACCATCACACAATCACCATCACACAATCACAATCACACAATCAAGGTCACACAATGACGATCACACAATCACCATCACACAATCTCGACCACACAATCACGATCACACAATCACGATCACACAGTCACGATCACACAATCAGAGTCACACAATCACGATCACACAATCACAATAACACAATCAACGCCACACAATGACGATCACACAATCACCATCACACAATGTCGACCACACAATCACGATCACACAATCACGATCACACAGTCACGATCACACAATCACAATCACACAATCACAATATCACAATCGCAATCACACAATCACAATAGCACAATCAGACAATCACACAATCACACAATCACACAATCACGATCACACAATCATGATCACACAATCACGATCACACAATCACGATCACACAATCACGATCACACAATCACCATCACACAATCACCATCACACAATCACAATCACACAATCACAATCCCACAATCACGATCACACAATCACAATCACACAATCACAATCACAATCACGATCACACAGTCACGATCACACAATCAGAGTCACACAATCACAATCACACAATCAAAACCACACAATCACAGTCACACAATCAAGGTCACACAATGAAGATCACACAATCACCATCACACAATAACGATCACACAATCACAATCACACAATCACGATCACACAATCACGATCACACAATCACGATCACACAATCACGATCACCCAATCACAATCACACAATCACAAACACACAGTCGCGATCACACGATCACGATCACACGATCACGATCACACGATCACGATCACACGATCACGATCACACAATCACAATCACACAATCAACGCCACACAATGACGATCACACAATCACCATCACACAATCTCGACCACACAATCACGATCACACAATCACGATCACACAATCACGATCACACAGTCGCGATCACACAATCACGATCACACAATCACGATCACACAGTCACCATCACACAATCACGATCACACGATCACGATCACACAATCACAATCACACAATCAAGGTCACACAATGACGATCACACCATCACCATCACACAATCACGACCACACAATCACGATCACACAATCACGATCACACAATCACGATCACACAACCACGATCACACAATCACAATCGCACAATCACAATCACACAATCACGATCACACAATCACGATCACTCAATCACAATCACACAATCACAATCACACAATCACGACCACACAGTCACGATCACACAATCACAATCATACAATCACAATCACACAATCACAATAACACAATCAGACAATCACACAGTCACACAATCACGATCACACAATCACGATCACACAATCACGATCACACAATCACGATCACACAATCACGATCACGCAATCACGATCACACAATCACAATCACACAATCACAATCACACAATCACGATCACACAAACACGATCGCTCAATCACAATCACACAATCACAAAAACACAGTCGCGATCACACGATCACGATCACACGATCACGATCACACGATCACGATCACACGCTCACGATCACACGATCACGATCACACAATCACGATCACACAATCAGGATCACACAATCACAATCACACAATCACAATCACACAATCAAGGTCACACAATGACGATCACACAATCACCATCACACAATCACGATCACACAATCACAATCACAGAGTTGCGATCACACGATCACGATCACACAATCACGATCACACAGTCACGATCACACAATCACGATCGCACAGTCACGATCACACAATCAGAGTCACACAATCCAATCACACAATCACACTGTCACAATCCCACAATCACGATCACACAATCAGGATCACACAGTCACGATCACACGATCACGATCACACAATAACAATCACACAATCACAATCACACAATCACGAGCACACAATCACGATCACACAATCACCATCACACAATCACGATCACACAATCACGATCACACAATCACGATCACACTATCACGATCACACTATCACGATCACACAATCACAGTCACACAATCACAATCACACAATCACAAACACACAGTCGCGATCACACGATCACGATCACACGATCACGATCACACAATCACAATCACACAATCAAGGTCACACAATGACGATCACACAATCACCATCACACAATCACGATCACACAATCACAATCACACAATCACGATCACACAATGACGATCACACAATCACCATCACACAATCACGATCACACAATCACAATCACACAATCACGATCACACAATCACAATCACACAATCACAAACACACAGTCGCGATCACACGATCACGATCACACGATCACGATCACACAATCACAATCACACAATCAAGGTCACACAATGACGATCACACCATCACCATCACACAATCACGACCACACAATCACGATCACACAGTCACGATCACACAATCACGTTCACACAATCACAAACACACAGTCGCGATCACTCGATCACGATCACACAATCACGATCACACAGTGACGATCACACAATCACAATATCACAATCGCAATCACACAATCTCAATAACACAATCAGACAATCACACAATCACACAATCACACAATCACACAATCACACAATCACGATCACACTATCACGATCACACAATCACGATCACACAATCACGATCACACAATCACGATCACACTATCACGATCAGACAATCACAATCACACAATCACAATCTCACAATCACAATCACACAATCACAATCACACAATCACAATCACACAATCACAATCACACAATCACAATCACACAATCACAATCACACAATCACAATCCCACAATCACAATCCCACAATCACAATCCCACAATCACACAATCACACAGTCACAATCCCACAATCACGATCACACAATCACGATCACACAATCACAATCACACAATCACAATCACACAATCACACTGTCACAATCCCACAATCACGATCACACAATCACGATCACACAGTCACGATCACACGATCACGATCACACAATAACAATCACACAATCACAATCACACAATCACGAGCGCACAATCACGATCACACAATCACCACCACACAATCACGATCACACAATCACGATCACACAATCACAATCACACAATCACGATCACACAATCACTATCACACAATCACAATCACACAATCACAAACATGCAGTCGCGATCACACGACCACGATCACACAATCACAATCACACAATCAAGGTCACACAAAGACGATCACACCATCACCATCACACAATCACGACCACACAATCACTATCACACAATCACGATCACACAATCACGTTCACACAATCGCAAACACACAGTCGCGATCACACTATCACGATCACACAATCACAGTCACACAATCACAATCACACAATCACAATCACAATCACGATCACACAGTCACGAACACACCATCACGATCACATAATCAAGGTCACACAATGACGATCACACAATCACAATCACACAATCACGATCAGACAATCACAATCACACAATCACGACCACACAATCACGATCACACAATCACGATCACACAATCACGTTCACACAATCACAAACACACAGTCGCGATCACTCGATCACGATCACACGATCACGATCACACAATCACAATCACACAATCAAGGTCACACAATGACGATCACACCATCACCATCACACAATCACGACCACACAATCACGATCACACAATCACAATCACAATATCACAATCGCAATCACACAATCACAATCACACAATCACACAATCACACAACCACACAATCACGATCACACTATCACGATCACACAATCACGATCACACAATCACGATCACACAATCACGATCACACAATCACGGTCACACAATCACGATCACACAATCACGATCACACAATCACAATCACACAATCACAATCACACAATCACGATCACACAATCACGATCACACAATCACGATCACACAATCACGGTCACACAATCACGATCACACAATCACGATCACACAATCACGATCACACAATCACGATCACACAATCACGATCACACAATCACCATCACACAATCACCATCACACAATCACAATCACACAATCAAGGTCACACAATGACGATCGAACAATCACCATCACACAATCACGACCACTCAATCACGATCACACAATCACGATCACACAATCACGATCACACAATCACGTTCACACAATCACAAACACAGAGTCGCGATCACACGATCACGATCACACAACCACGATCACACAGTCACGATCACACAATCACGATCACACAGTCACGATCACACGATCACGATCACACAATAACAATCACACAATCACAATCACACAATCACGAGCGCACAATCACGATCACACAATCACCATCACACAATCACGATCACACAATCACGATCACACAATCACAATCACACAATCACGATCACACAATCACTATCACACAATCACAATCACACAATCACAAACATGCAGTCGCGATCACACAATCACGACCACACAATCACGATCACACAATCACGATCACACAATCACGATCACGCAATCACGATCACACAATCACAATCACACAATCACAATCACACAATCACGATCACACAAACACGATCGCTCAATCACAATCACACAATCACAAAAACACAGTCGCGATCACACGATCACGATCACACGATCACGATCACACGATCACGATCACACGCTCACGATCACACGCTCACGATCACACGATCACGATCACACGATCACGATCACACAATCAGGATCACACAATCACAATCACACAATCAGAATCACACAATCAAGGTCACACAATGACGATCACACAATCACCATCACACAATCACGATCACACAATCACAATCACAGAGTTGCGATCACACGATCACGATCACACAATCACGATCACACAGTCACGATCACACAATCACGATCGCACAGTCACGATCACACAATCAGAGTCACACAATCCTATCACACAATCACACTGTCACAATCCCACAATCACGATCACACAATCAGGATCACACAGTCACGATCACACGATCACGATCACACAATAACAATCACACAATCACAATCACACAATCACGAGCACACAATCACGATCACACAATCAACATCACACAATCACGATCACACAATCACGATCACACAATCACGATCACACTATCACGATCACACAATCACAGTCACACAATCACAATCACACAATCACAAACACACAGTCGCGATCACACGATCACGATCACACGATCACGATCACACAATCACAATCACACAATCAAGGTCACACAATGACGATCACACAATCACCGTCACACAATCACGATCACACAATCACAATCACACAATCACGATCACACAATGACGATCACACAATCACCATCACACAATCACGATCACACAATCACAATCACACAATCACGATCACACAATCACAATCACACAATCACTATCACACAATCACAATCACACAATCACAAACATGCAGTCGCGATCACACGACCACGATCACACGATCACGATCACACAATCACAATCACACAATCAAGGTCACACAATGACGATCACACCATCACCATCACACAATCACGACCACACAATCACTATCACACAATCACGATCACACAATCACGTTCACACAATCGCAAACACACAGTCGCGATCACACTATCACGATCACACAATCACAGTCACACAATCACAATCACACAATCACAATCACAATCACGATCACACAGTCACGAACACACCATCACGATCACATAATCAAGGTCACACAATGACGATCGCACAATCACCATCACACAATCACGATCAGACAATCACAATCACACAATCACGACCACACAATCACGATCACACAATCACGATCACACAATCACGTTCACACAATCACAAACACACAGTCGCGATCACTCGATCACGATCACACGATCACGATCACACAATCACAATCACACAATCAAGGTCACACAATGACGATCACACCATCACCATCACACAATCACGACCACACAATCACGATCACACAATCACAATCACAATATCACAATCGCAATCACACAATCACAATCACACAATCACACAATCACACAACCACACAATCACGATCACACTATCACGATCACACAATCACGATCACACAATCACGATCACACAATCACGATCACACAATCACGATCACACAATCACCATCACACAATCACCATCACACAATCACAATCACACAATCAAGGTCACACAATGACGATCGAACAATCACCATCACACAATCACGACCACTCAATCACGATCACACAATCACGATCACACAATCACGATCACACAATCACGTTCACACAATCACAAACACAGAGTCGCGATCACACGATCACGATCACACAACCACGATCACACAGTCACGATCACACAATCACGATCACACAGTCACGCTCACACAATCAGAGTCACACAATCACAATCACACAACCACAATCACACAATCACACAGTCACAATCCCACAATCACGACCACACAGTCACGATCACACAATCACAATCATACAATCACAATCACACAATCACATTAACACAATCAGACAATCACACAGTCACACAATCACGATCACACAATCACGATCACACAATCACGATCACACAATCACGGTCACACAATCACGATCACACAATCACGATCACGCAATCACAATCACACAATCACAATCACACAATCAAAATCACACAATCACAATCACACAATCAAGGTCACACAATGACGATCACACAATCACCATCACACAATCACGATCACACAATCACAATCACACAATCACGATCACACAATCACGATCACTCAATCACAATCACACAATCACAAACACACAGTCGCGATCACACGATCACGATCACACGATCACGATCACACGATCACGATCACACGATCACGATCACACGATCACGATCACACGATCACGATCACACGATCACGATCACACAATCACAATCACACAATCAAGGCCACACAATGACGATCACACAATCACCATCACACAATCTCGACTACACAATCACGATCACACAATCACGATCACACAATCACGTTCACACAATCACAAACACACAGTCGCGTTCACTCGATCACGATCACACAATCACGATCACACAGTCACGATCACACAATCACAATCGCACAATCACGATCACACAATCACGATCACACAATCACGATCACACAATCACGATCACACAATCACCATCACACAATCACGATCACACAATCACGATCACACAATCACGATCACACAATCACCATCACACAATCACAATCACACAATCAAGGTCACACAATGACGATCACACAATCACCATCACACAACCACGACCACACAATCACGATCACACAATCACGCTCACGCAATCACGATTACACAATCACAAACACACAGTCGCGATCACACGATCACGATCACACGATCACGATAACACAATCACAATCACACAATCAAGGTCACACAATGACGATCACACCATCACCATCACACAATCACGACCACACAATCACGATCACACAATCACGATCACACAATCACGTTCACACAATCACAAACACACAGTCGCG
Source organism: Megachile rotundata (assembly GCF_050947335.1). NCBI lineage: Eukaryota > Metazoa > Arthropoda > Insecta > Hymenoptera > Megachilidae > Megachile > Megachile rotundata. The sequence continues at coordinate 5,192,942 of NC_134993.1, forward strand.
ATCACTCGATCACGATCACACAATCACGATCACACAGTCACGATCACACAATCACAATCACACAATCAGACAATCACACAGTCACACAATCACGATCACACAATCACGATCACACAATCACAATCACACAATCACAAACACACAGTCGCGATCACACAGTCACGATCACACAATCACAATCATACAATCACAATCACACAACCACAATAACACAATCAGACAATCACACAGTCACACAATCACGATCACACAATCACGATCACACAATCACGATCACGCAATCACGATCACACAATCACAATCACACAATCACAATCACACAATCACGATCACACAATCACGATCACACAATCACCATCACACAATCACAATCACACAATCACGATCACACAATCACGATCACTCAATCACAATCACACAATCACAATCACACAATCACGACCACACAGTCACGACCACACAGTCACGATCACACAATCACAATCATACAATCACAATCACACAATCACAATCACACAATCAAAACCACACAATCACAATCACACAATCAAGGTCACACAATGACGATCACACAATCACCATCACACAATCACGATCACACAATCACAATCACACAATCACGATCACACAATCACGATCACTCAATCACAATCACACAATCACAAACACACAGTCGCGATCACACGATCACGATCACACGATCACGATCACACAATCACAATCACACAATCAACACCACACAATGACGATCACACAATCACCATCACACAATCTCGACCACACAATCACGATCACACAATCACGATCACACAATCACGTTCACACAAACACAAACACACAGTCGCGATCACACGATCACGATCACACAATCACGATCACACAGTCACGATCGCACAATCACAATCGCACAATCACAATCACACAATCACGATCACACAATCACGATCACTCAATCGCAATCACACAATCACAATCACACAATCACGACCACACAGTCACGATCACACTATCACAATCATACAATCACAATCACACAATCACAATAACACAATCAGACAATCACACAGTCACACAATCACAATCACACAATCACGATCACACAATCACGATCACACAATCACGATCACACAATCACGATCACGCAATCACGATCACACAATCACAATCACACAATCACAATCACACAATCACGATCACACAACCACGATCACTCAATCACAATCACACAATCACAAAAACACAGTCGCGATCACACGATCACGATCACACGATCACGATCACACGATCACGGTCACACGCTCACGATCACACGATCACGATCACACGATCACGATCACACAATCACGATCACACAATCACGTTCACACAATCACAAACACAGAGTCGCGATCACACGATCACGATCACACAACCACGATCACACAGTCACGATCACACAATCACGATCACACAGTCACGCTCACACAATCAGAGTCACACAATCACAATCACACAACCACAATCACACAATCACACAGTCACAATCCCACAATCACGACCACACAGTCACGATCACACAATCACAATCATACAATCACAATCACACAATCACATTAACACAATCAGACAATCACACAGTCACACAATCACGATCACACAATCACGATCACACAATCACGATCACACAATCACGATCACACAATCACGGTCACACAATCACGATCACACAATCACGATCACACAATCACAATCACACAATCACAATCACACAATCAAAATCGCACAATCACAATCACACAATCAAGGTCACACAATGACGATCACACAATCACCATCACACAATCACGATCACACAATCACAATCACACAATCACGATCACACAATCACGATCACTCAATCACAATCACACAATCACAAACACACAGTCGCGATCACACGATCACGATCACACGATCACGATCACACGATCACGATCACACGATCACGATCACACGATCACGATCACACAATCACAATCACACAATCAAGGCCACACAATGACGATCACACAATCACCATCACACAATCTCGACCACACAATCACGATCACACAATCACGATCACACAATCACGTTCACACAATCACAAACACACAGTCGCGTTCACTCGATCACGATCACACAATCACGATCACACAGTCACGATCACACAATCACAATCGCACAATCACGATCACACAATCACGATCACACAATCACGATCACACAATCACGATCACACAATCACCATCACACAATCACGATCACACAATCACGATCACACAATCACGATCACACAATCACCATCACACAATCACAATCACACAATCAAGGTCACACAATGACGATCACACAATCACCATCACACAACCACGACCACACAATCACGATCACACAATCACGCTCACGCAATCACGATTACACAATCACAAACACACAGTCGCGATCACACGATCACGATCACACGATCACGATCACACAATCACAATCACACAATCAAGGTCACACAATGACGATCACACCATCACCATCACACAATCACGACCACACAATCACGATCACACAATCACGATCACACAATCACGTTCACACAATCACAAACACACAGTCGCGATCACTCGATCACGATCACACAATCACGATCACACAGTCACGATCACACAATCACAATCACACAATCACAATAACACAATCAGACAATCACACAGTCACACAATCACGATCACACAATCACGATCACACAATCACAATCACACAATCACAAACACACAGTCGCGATCACACAGTCACGATCACACAATCACAATCATACAATCACAATCACACAACCACAATAACACAATCAGACAATCACACAGTCACACAATCACGATCACACAATCACGATCACACAATCACGATCACGCAATCACGATCACACAATCACAATCACACAATCACAATCACACAATCACGATCACACAATCACGATCACACAATCACCATCACACAATCACAATCACACAATCACGATCACACAATCACGATCACTCAATCACAATCACACAATCACAATCACACAATCACGACCACACAGTCACGACCACACAGTCACGATCACACAATCACAATCATACAATCACAATCACACAATCACAATCACACAATCAAAACCACACAATCACAATCACACAATCAAGGTCACACAATGACGATCACACAATCACCATCACACAATCACGATCACACAATCACAATCACACAATCACGATCACACAATCACGATCACTCAATCACAATCACACAATCACAAACACACAGTCGCGATCACACGATCACGATCACACGATCACGATCACACAATCACAATCACACAATCAACACCACACAATGACGATCACACAATCACCATCACACAATCTCGACCACACAATCACGATCACACAATCACGATCACACAATCACGTTCACACAAACACAAACACACAGTCGCGATCACACGATCACGATCACACAATCACGATCACACAGTCACGATCACACAATCACAATCGCACAATCACAATCACACAATCACGATCACACAATCACGATCACTCAATCGCAATCACACAATCACAATCACACAATCACGACCACACAGTCACGATCACACTATCACAATCATACAATCACAATCACACAATCACAATAACACAATCAGACAATCACACAGTCACACAATCACAATCACACAATCACGATCACACAATCACGATCACACAATCACGATCACACAATCACGATCACGCAATCACGATCACACAATCACAATCACACAATCACAATCACACAATCACGATCACACAACCACGATCACTCAATCACAATCACACAATCACAAAAACACAGTCGCGATCACACGATCACGATCACACGATCACGATCACACGATCACGGTCACACGCTCACGATCACACGATCACGATCACACGATCACGATCACACAATCACGATCACACAATCACAATCACACAATCACAATCACACAATCACAATCACACAATCACAATCACACAATCACAATCACACAATCACGATCACACAATCACGATCACACAATCACAGTCACACAATCACAGTCACACAATTACAATCACACAATCACAATCACAATCACGATCACACAGTCACGATCACACAATCAGAGTCACACAATCACGATCACACGATCACGATCACACAATCACAATCACACAATCACAATCACACAATCACAATCACACAATCACAATCACACAATCACGACCACACAGTCACGATCACACAATCACAGTCACACAATCACAGTCACACAATCACAATCACACAATCACAATCACAATCACGATCACACAATCACAATCACACAATCACGATCACACAATCACGATCACTCAATCACAATCACACAATCACAAACACACAGTCGCGATCACACGATCACGATCACACGATCACGATCACACAATCACAATCACACAATCAACGCCACACAATGACGATCACACAATCACCATCACACAATCTCGACCACACAATCACGATCACACAATCACGATCACACAATCACGTTCACACAAACACAAACACACAGTCGCGATCACACGATCACGATCACACAATCACGATCACACAGTCACGATCACACAATCACAATCGCACAATCACAATCACACAATCACGATCACACAATCACGATCACTCAATCGCAATCACACAATCACAATCACACAATCACGACCACACAGTCACGATCACACAATCACAATCATACAATCACAATCACACAATCACAATAACACAATCAGACAATCACACAGTCACACAATCACAATCACACAATCACGATCACACAATCACGATCACACAATCACGATCACACAATCACGATCACGCAATCACGATCACACAATCACAATCACACAATCACAACCACACAATCACGATCACACAACCACGATCACTCAATCACAATCACACAATCACAAAAACACAGTCGCGATCACACGATCACGATCACACGATCACGATCACACGATCACGGTCACACGCTCACGATCACACGATCACGATCACACGATCACGATCACACAATCACGATCACACAATCAAAATCACACAATCACAATCACACAATCAAGGTCACACAATGACGATCACACAATCACCATCACACAATCACGATCACACAATCACAATCACACAATCACGATCACACAATCACGATCACTCAATCACAAACACACAGTCGCGATCACACGATCACGATCACACGATCACGATCACACAATCACAATCACACAATCAAGGCCACACAATCACGATCACGCAATCACGATCACACAATCACAATCACACAATCACAACCACACAATCACGATCACACAACCACGATCACTCAATCACAATCACACAATCACAAAAACACAGTCGCGATCACACGATCACGATCACACGATCACGATCACACGATCACGGTCACACGCTCACGATCACACGATCACGATCACACGATCACGATCACACAATCACAATCACACAATCACAACCACACAATCACGATCACACAATCACTATCACACAATCACAATCACACAATCACAAACATGCAGTCGCGATCACACGACCACGATCACACGATCACGATCACACAATCACAATCACACAATCAAGGTCACACAATGACGATCACACCATCACCATCACACAATCACGACCACACAATCACTATCACACAATCACGATCACACAATCACGTTCACACAATCGCAAACACACAGTCGCGATCACACTATCACGATCACACAATCACAGTCACACAATCACAATCACACAATCACAATCACAATCACGATCACACAGTCACGAACACACCATCACGATCACATAATCAAGGTCACACAATGACGATCACACAATCACCATCACACAATCACGATCAGACAATCACAATCACACAATCACGACCACACAATCACGATCACACAATCACGATCACACAATCACGTTCACACAATCACAAACACACAGTCGCGATCACTCGATCACGATCACACGATCACGATCACACAATCACAATCACACAATCAAGGTCACACAATGACGATCACACCATCACCATCACACAATCACGACCACACAATCACGATCACACAATCACAATCACAATATCACAATCGCAATCACACAATCACAATCACACAATCACACAATCACACAACCACACAATCACGATCACACTATCACGATCACACAATCACGATCACACAATCACGATCACACAATCACGATCACACAATCACCATCACACAATCACCATCACACAATCACAATCACACAATCAAGGTCACACAATGACGATCGAACAATCACCATCACACAATCACGACCACTCAATCACGATCACACAATCACGATCACACAATCACGATCACACAATCACGTTCACACAATCACAAACACAGAGTCGCGATCACACGATCACGATCACACAACCACGATCACACAGTCACGATCACACAATCACGATCACACAGTCACGCTCACACAATCAGAGTCACACAATCACAATCACACAACCACAATCACACAATCACACAGTCACAATCCCACAATCACGACCACACAGTCACGATCACACAATCACAATCATACAATCACAATCACACAATCACATTAACACAATCAGACAATCACACAGTCACACAATCACGATCACACAATCACGATCACACAATCACGATCACACAATCACGATCACACAATCACGGTCACACAATCACGATCACACAATCACGATCACACAATCACAATCACACAATCACAATCACACAATCAAAATCACACAATCACAATCACACAATCAAGGTCACACATTGACGATCACACAATCACCATCACACAATCACGATCACACAATCACAATCACACAATCACGATCACACAATCACGATCACTCAATCACAATCACACAATCACAAACACACAGTCGCGATCACACGATCACGATCACACGATCACGATCACACAATCACAATCACACAATCAAGGCCACACAATGACGATCACACAATCACCATCACACAATCTCGACCACACAATCACGATCACACAATCACGATCACACAATCACGTTCACACAATCACAAACACACAGTCGCGTTCACTCGATCACGATCACACAATCACGATCACACAGTCACGATCACACAATCACAATCGCACAATCACGATCACACAATCACGATCACACAATCACGATCACACAATCACGATCACACAATCACCATCACACAATCACGATCACACAATCACGATCACACAATCACGATCACACAATCACCATCACACAATCACAATCACACAATCAAGGTCACACAATGACGATCACACAATCACCATCACACAACCACGACCACACAATCACGATCACACAATCACGCTCACGCAATCACGATCACACAATCACGATCACACAATCACCATCACACAATCACAATCACACAATCACGATCACACAATCACGATCACTCAATCACAATCACACAATCACAATCACACAATCACGACCACACAGTCACGACCACACAGTCACGATCACACAATCACAATCATACAATCACAATCACACAATCACAATCACACAATCAAAACCACACAATCACAATCACACAATCAAGGTCACACAATGACGATCACACAATCACCATCACACAATCACGATCACACAATCACAATCACACAATCACGATCACACAATCACGATCACTCAATCACAATCACACAATCACAAACACACAGTCGCGATCACACGATCACGATCACACGATCACGATCACACAATCACAATCACACAATCAACGCCACACAATGACGATCACACAATCACCATCACACAATCTCGACCACACAATCACGATCACACAATCACGATCACACAATCACGTTCACACAAACACAAACACACAGTCGCGATCACACGATCACGATCACACAATCACGATCACACAGTCACGATCACACAATCACAATCGCACAATCACAATCACACAATCACGATCACACAATCACGATCACTCAATCGCAATCACACAATCACAATCACACAATCACGACCACACAGTCACGATCACACAATCACAATCATACAATCACAATCACACAATCACAATAACACAATCAGACAATCACACAGTCACACAATCACAATCACACAATCACGATCACACAATCACGATCACACAATCACGATCACACAATCACGATCACGCAATCACGATCACACAATCACAATCACACAATCACAATCACACAATCACGATCACACAACCACGATCACTCAATCACAATCACACAATCACAAAAACACAGTCGCGATCACACGATCACGATCACACGATCACGATCACACGATCACGGTCACACGCTCACGATCACACGATCACGATCACACGATCACGATCACACAATCACGATCACACAATCACAATCACACAATCACAATCACACAATCACAATCACACAATCACAATCACACAATCACAATCACACAATCACGATCACACAATCACGATCACACAATCACAGTCACACAATCACAGTCACACAATCACAATCACACAATCACAATCACAATCACGATCACACAGTCACGATCACACAATCAGAGTCACACAATCACGATCACACGATCACGATCACACAATCACAATCACACAATCACAATCACACAATCACAATCACACAATCACAATCACACAATCACAATCACACAATCACGACCACACAGTCACGATCACACAATCACAGTCACACAATCACAGTCACACAATCACAATCACACAATCACAATCACAATCACGATCACACAATCAGAGTCACACAATCACGATCACACGATCACGATCACACAATCACAATCACACAATCAACGCCACACAATGACGATCACACAATCACCATCACACAATCTCGACCACACAATCACGATCACACAATCACGATCACACAATCACGTTTACACAATCACAAACACACAGTCCCGACCACTCGATCACGATCACACAATCACGATCACACAGTCACGATCACACAATCACAATCACACAATCACAATATCACAATCGCAATCACACAATCACAATAACACAATCAGACAATCACACAGTCACACAATCACGATCACACAATCACGATCACACAATCACAGTCACACAATCACAGTCACACAATCACAATCACAATCACGATCACACAGTCACGATCACACCATCACGATCACACGATCACGATCACACAATCACAATCACACAATCACAATCACACAATCACAAACACACAGTCGCGATCGCACGATCACGATCACACGATCACGATCACACAATCACAATCACACAATCAAGGTCACACAATGACGATCACACAATCACCATCACACAATCACGATCACACAATCACAATCACACAATCACAATCACACAATCACGATCACACAATGACGATCACACAATCACCATCACACAATCACGATCACACAATCACAATCACACAATCACGATCACACAATCACAATCACACAATCACAAACACACAGTCGCGATCACACGATCACGATCACACGATCACGATCACACGATCACGATCACACAATCACAATCACACAATCAAGGTCACACAATGACGATCACACCATCACCATCACACAATCACGACCACACAATCACGATCACACAATCACGATCACACAATCACGTTCACACAATCACAAACACACAGTCGCGATCACTCGATCACGATCACACAATCACGATCACACAGTCACGATCACACAATCACAATCACACAATCACAATATCACAATCGCAATCACACAATCACAATAACACAATCAGACAATCACACAATCACACAATCACACAATCACACAATCACACAATCACACAATCACGATCACACTATCACGATCACACAATCACGATCACACAATCACGATCACACAATCACGATCACACAATCACGATCACACTATCACGATCAGACAATCACAGTCACACAATCACAATCACACAATCACAATCACAATCACGATCACACAGTCACGATCACACCATCACGATCACACGATCACGATCACACAATCACAATCACACAATCGTTATCACACAATCACGATCACACAATCACCATCCCACAATCACCATCACACAATCACCATCACACAATCACGATCACACAATCACGATCACACAATCACGATCACACAATCACGATCACACAATCACAATCACGCAATCACAATCACACAATCACAATCACACAATCACAATCACACAATCACAATCACACAATCACAATCCCACAATCACAATCCCACAATCACAATCCCACAATCACAATCCCACAATCACAATCCCACAATCACACAATCACACAGTCACAATCCCACAATCACGATCACACAATCACGATCACACATTCACAATCACACAATCACAATCACACAATCACACTGTCACGATCCCACAATCACGATAACACAATCACGATCACACAGTCACGATCACACGATCACGATCACACAATAACAATCACACAATCACAATCACACAATCACGCGCGCACAATCACGATCACACAATCACCATCACACAATCACGATCACACAATCACGATCACACAATCACAATCACACAATCACGATCACACAATCACTATCACACAATCACAATCGCACAATCACAAACACACAGTCGCGATCACACGACCACGATCACACGATCACGATCACACAATCACAATCACACAATCAAGGTCACACAATGACGATCACACCATCACCATCACACAATCACGACCACACAATCACGATCACACAATCACGATCACACAATCACGTTCACACAATCGCAAACACACAGTCGCGATCACACTATCACGATCACACAATCACAGTCACACAATCACAATCACAATCACGATCACACAGTCACGATCACACCATCACGATCACACGATCACGATCACACAATCACAATCACACAATCACAATCACACAATCACAATCACACAATCACAAAGACACAGTCGCGATCACACGATCACGATCAGACGATCACGATCACACAATCACAATCACACAATCAAGGTCACACAATGACGATCACACCATCACCATCACACAATCACGACCACACAATCACGATCACACAATCACGATCACACAATCACGTTCACACAATCACAAACACAGTCGCGATCACTCGATCACGATCACACAATCACGATCACACAGTCACGATCACACAATCACAATCACACAATCACAATATCACAATCGCAATCACACAATCACAATAACACAATCAGACAATCACACAATCAGACAATCACACAATCACACAATCACACAATCACACAATCACTCAATCACGATCACACTATCACGATCACACAATCACGATCACACAATCACGATCACACTATCACGATCAGACAATCACAGTCACACAATCACAATCACACAATCACAATCACAATCACGATCACACAGTCACGATCACACCATCACGATCACACGATCACGATCACACAATCACAATCACACAATCGTTATCACACAATCACGATCACACAATCACCATCCCACAATCACCATCACACAATCACCATCACACAATCACGATCACACAATCACGATCACACAATCACGATCACACAATCACGATCACACAATCACATTCACGCAATCACAATCACACAATCACAATCACACAATCACAATCACACAATCACAATCACACAATCACAATCACACAATCACAATATCACAATCGCAATCACACAATCACAATAACACAATCAGACAATCACACAGTCACACAATCACGATCACACAATCACGATCACACAATCACAGTCACACAATCACAGTCACACAATCACAATCACAATCACGATCACACAGTCACGATCACACCATCACGATCACACGATCACGATCACACAATCACAATCACACAATCACAATCACACAATCACAATCACACAATCACAAAGACACAGTCGCGATCACACGATCACGATCACACGATCACGATCACACAATCACAATCACACAATCAAGGTCACACAATGACGATCACACAATCACCATCACACAATCACGATCACACAATCACAATCACACAATCACGATCACACAATGACGATCACACAATCACCATCACACAATCACGATCACACAATCACAATCGCACAATCACGATCACACAATCACAATCACACAATCACAAACACACAGTCGCGATCACACGATCACGATCACACAATCACAATCACACAATCAAGGTCACACAATGACGATCACACCATCACCATCACACAATCACGACCACACAATCACGATCACACAATCACGATTACACAATCACGTTCACACAATCACAAACACACAGACGCGATCACTCGATCACGATCACACAATCACGATCACACAGTCACGATCACACAATCACAATCACACAATCACAATATCACAATCGCAATCACACAATCACAATAACACAATCAGACAATCACACAATCACACAATCACACAATCACACAATCACTCAATCACGATCACACTATCACGATCACACAATCACGATCACACAATCACGATCACACAATCACGATCACACTATCACGATCAGACAATCACAGTCACACAATCACAATCACACAATCACAATCACAATCACGATCACACAGTCACGATCACACCATCACGATCACACGATCACGATCACACAATCACAATCACACAATCGTTATCACACAATCACGATCACACAATCACCATCCCACAATCACCATCACACAATCACCATCACACAATCACGATCACACAATCACGATCACACAATCACGATCACACAATCACGATCACACAATCACAATCACGCAATCACAATCACACAATCACAATCACACAATCACAATCACACAATCACAATCACACAATCACAATCCCACAATCACAATCCCACAATCACAATCCCACAATCACAATCCCACAATCACAATCCCACAATCACAATCCCACAATCACAATCCCACAATCACAATCCCACAATCACACAATCACACAGTCACAATCCCACAATCACGATCACACAATCACGATCACACAATCACAATCACACAATCACAATCACACAATCACACTGTCACAATCCCACAATCACGATCACACAATCACGATCACACAGTCACGATCACACGATCACGATCACACAATAACAATCACACAATCACAATCACACAATCACGAGCGCACAATCACGATCACACAATCACCATCACACAATCACGATCACACAATCACGATCACACAATCACAATCACACAATCACGATCACACAATCACTATCACACAATCACAATCACACAATCACGATCACACAATCAGAGTCACACAATCACAATCACACAACCACAATCACACAATCACACAGTCACAATCCCACAATCACGATCACACAATCACGACCACAGAGTCACGGTCACACAATCACAATCACACAATCACAATAACACAATCAGACAATCACACAGTCACACAATCACGATCACACAATCACGATCACACAATCGCGATCACACAATCACGATCACACAATCACGATCACACAATCACAATCACACAATCACAATCACACAATCAAAATCACACAATCACAATCACACAATCAAGGTCACACAATGACGATCACACAATCACCATCACACAATCACGATCACACAATCACAATCACACAATCACGATCACACGATCACGATCACACAATCACAATCACACAATCAACGCCACACAATGACGATCACACAATCACCATCACACAATCTCGACCACACAATCACGGTCACACAATCACGATCACACAATCACGTTCACACAATCACAAACACACAGTCCCGACCACTCGATCACGATCACACAATCACGATCACACAGTCACGATCACACAATCACAATCACACAATCACAATATCACAATCGCAATCACACAATCACAATAACACAATCAGACAATCACACAATCACACAATCACACAATCACGATCACACAATCATGATCACACAATCACGATCACACAATCACGATCACACAATCACCATCACACAATCACCATCACACAATCACAATCACACAATCAAGGTCACACAATGACGATCACACAATCACCATCACACAATCTCGACCACACAATCACGACCACAGAGTCATGGTCACACAATCACAATCACACAATCACAATAACACAATCAGACAATCACACAGTCACACAATCACGATCACACAATCACGATCACACAATCGCGATCACACAATCACGATCACACAATCACGATCACACAATCACAATCACACAATCACAATCACACAATCAAAATCACACAATCACAATCACACAATCAAGGTCACACAATGACGATCACACAATCACCATCACACAATCACGATCACACAATCACAATCACACAATCACGATCACACGATCACGATCACACAATCACAATCACACAATCAACGCCACACAATGACGATCACACAATCACCATCACACAATCTCGACCACACAATCACGGTCACACAATCACGATCACACAATCACGTTCACACAATCACAAACACACAGTCCCGACCACTCGATCACGATCACACAATCACGATCACACAGTCACGATCACACAATCACAATCACACAATCACAATATCACAATCGCAATCACACAATCACAATAACACAATCAGACAATCACACAATCACACAATCACACAATCACGATCACACAATCATGATCACACAATCACGATCACACAATCACGATCACACAATCACCATCACACAATCACCATCACACAATCACCATCACACAATCACAATCACACAATCAAGGTCACACAATGACGATCACACAATCACCATCACACAATCTCGACCACACAATCACGATCACACAATCACGATCACACAGTCACGATCACACAATCAGAGTCACACAATCACGATCACACAATCACAATAACACAATCAACGCCACACAATGACGATCACACAATCACCATCACACAATCTCGACCACACAATCACGATCACACAATCACGATCACACAGTCACGATCACACAATCACAATCACACAATCACAATATCACAATCTCAATCACACAATCACAATAACACAATCAGACAATCACACAATCACACAATCACACAATCACGATCACACAATCATGATCACACAATCACGATCACACAATCACGATCACACAATCACGATCACACAATCACCATCACACAATCACCATCACACAATCACAATCACACAATCACAATCCCACAATCACGATCACACAATCACAATCACACAATCACAATCACAATCACGATCACACAGTCACGATCACACAATCACAATCACACAATCACAATCACACAATCACAATCACACAATCAAGGTCACACAATGACGATCACACAATCACCATTACACAATCACGATCACACAATCACAATCACACAATCACGATCACACGATCACGATCACACAATCACAATCACACAATCTACGCCACACAATGACGATCACACAATCACCATCACACAATCTCGACCACACAATCACGGTCACACAATCACGATCACACAATCACGTTCACACAATCACAAACACACAGTCCCGACCACTCGATCACGATCACACAATCACGATCACACAGTCACGATCACACAATCACAATCACACAATCACAATATCACAATCGCAATCACACAATCACAATAACACAATCAGACAATCACACAATCACACAATCACACAATCACGATCACACAACCATGATCACACAATCACGATCACACTATCACGATCACACAATCACCATCACACAATACCATCACACAATCACAATCACACAATCAAGGTCACACAATGACGATCACACAATCACCATCACACAATCTCGACCACACAATCACGATCACACAATCACGATCACACAATCACGTTCACACAATCACAAACACACAGTCGCGATCACACGATCACGATCACACGATCACGATCACACAATCACAATCACACAATCAAGGTCACACAATGACGATCACACAATCACCATCACACAATCACGATCACACAATCACAATCACACAATCACGATCACACAATGACGATCACACAATCACCATCACACAATCACGATCACACAATCACAATCACACAATCACGATCACACAATCACAATCACACAATCACAAACACACAGTCGCGATCACACGATCACGATCACACGATCACGATCACACAATCACAATCACACAATCAAGGTCACACAATGACGATCACACCATCACCATCACACAATCACGACCACACAATCACGATCACACAGTCACGATCACACAATCACGTTCACACAATCACAAACACACAGTCGCGATCACTCGATCACGATCACACAATCACGATCACACAGTCACGATCACACAATCACAATATCACAATCGCAATCACACAATCTCAATAACACAATCAGACAATCACACAATCACACAATCACACAATCACACAATCACACAATCACGATCACACTATCACGATCACACAATCGCGATCACACAATCACGATCACACAATCACGATCACACTATCACGATCAGACAATCACAATCACACAATCACAATCTCACAATCACAATCACACAATCACAATCACACAATCACAATCACACAATCACAATCACACAATCACAATCACACAATCACAATCACACAATCACAATCCCACAATCACAATCCCACAATCACAATCCCACAATCACACAATCACACAGTCACAATCCCACAATCACGATCACACAATCACGATCACACAATCACAATCACACAATCACAATCACACAATCACACTGTCACAATCCCACAATCACGATCACACAATCACGATCACACAGGCACGATCACACGATCACGATCACACAATAACAATCACACAATCACAATCACACAATCACGAGCGCACAATCACGATCACACAATCACCATCACACAATCACGATCACACAATCACGATCACACAATCACAATCACACAATCACGATCACACAATCACTATCACACAATCACAATCACACAATCACAAACATGCAGTCGCGATCATACGACCACGATCACACGATCACGATCACGCAATCACAATCACACAATCAAGGTCACACAATGACGATCACACAATCACCATCACACAATCACGATCAGACAATCACAATCACACAATCACGACCACACAATCACGATCACACAATCACGTTCACACAATCACAAACACACAGTCGCGATCACTCGATCACGGTCACACGATCACGATCACACAATCACAATCACACAATCAAGGTCACACAATGACGATCACACCATCACCATCACACAATCACGACCACACAATCACGATCACACAATCACAATCACAATATCACAATCGCAATCACACAATCACAATCACACAATCACACAATCACACAACCACACAATCACGATCACACTATCACGATCACACAATCACGATCACACAATCACGATCACACAATCACGATCACACAATCACGATCACACAATCACGATCACACAATCACCATCACACAATCACCATCACACAATCACAATCACACAATCAAGGTCACGCAATGACGATCGAACAATCACCATCACACAATCACGACCACTCAATCACGATCACACAATCACGATCACACAATCACGATCACACAATCACGTTCACACAATCACAAACACAGAGTCGCGATCACACGATCACGATCACACAACCACGATCACACAGTCACGATCACACAATCACGATCACACAGTCACGCTCACACAATCAGAGTCACACAATCACAATCACACAACCACAATCACACAATCACACAGTCACAATCCCACAATCACGACCACACAGTCACGATCACACAATCACAATCATACAATCACAATCACACAATCACATTAACACAATCAGACAATCACACAGTCACACAATCACGATCACACAATCACGATCACACAATCACGATCACACAATCACGGTCACACAATCACGATCACACAATCACGATCACACAATCACAATCACACAATCACAATCACACAATCAAAATCACACAATCACAATCACACAATCAAGGTCACACAATGACGATCACACAATCACCATCACACAATCACGATCACACAATCACAATCACACAATCACGATCACACAATCACGATCACTCAATCACAATCACACAATCACAAACACACAGTCGCGATCACACGATCACGATCACACGATCACGATCACACGATCACGATCACACGATCACGATCACACAATCACAATCACACAATCAAGGCCACACAATGACGATCACACAATCACCATCACACAATTTCGACCACACAATCACGATCACACAATCACGATCACACAATCACGTTCACACAATCACAAACACACAGTCGCGTTCACTCGATCACGATCACACAATCACGATCACACAGTCACGATCACACAATCACAATTGCACAATCACGATCACACAATCACGATCACACAATCACGATCACACAATCACGATCACACAATCACCATCACACAATCACGATCACACAATCACGATCACACAATCACGATCACACAATCACCATCACACAATCACAATCACACAATCAAGGTCACACAATGACGATCACACAATCACCATCACACAATCTCGACCACACAATCACGGTCACACAATCACGATCACACAATCACGTTCACACAATCACAAACACACAGTCCCGACCACTCGATCACGATCACACAATCACGATCACACAGTCACGATCACACAATCACAATCACACAATCACAATATCACAATCGCAATCACACAATCACAATAACACAATCAGACAATCACACAATCACACAATCACGATCACAGAATCATGATCACACAATCACGATCACACAATCACGATCACACAATCACCATCACACAATCACCATCACACAATCACAATCACACAATCAAGGTCACACAATGACGATCACACAATCACCATCACACAATCTCGACCACACAATCACGATCACACAATCACGATCACACAGTCACGATCACACAATCAGAGTCACACAATCACGATCACACAATCACAATAACACAATCAACGCCACACAATGACGATCACACAATCACCATCACACAATCTCGACCACACAATCACGATCACACAATCACGATCACACAATCACGATCACACAATCACCATCACACAATCACCATCACACAATCACAATCACACAATCACAATCCCACAATCACGATCACACAATCACGATCACACAATCACCATCACACAATCACCATCACACAATCACAATCACACAATCACAATCCCACAATCACGATCACATAATCACAATCACACAATCACAATCACAATCACGATCACACAGTCACGATCACACAATCACAATCACACAATCACAATCACACAATCAAAATCACACAATCACAATCACACAATCAAGGTCACACAATGACGATCACACAATCACCATCACACAATCACGATCACACAATCACAATCACACAATCACGATCACACGATCACGATCACACAATCACAATCACACAATCAACGCCACACAATGACGATCACACAATCACCATCACACAATCTCGACCACACAATCACGGTCACACAATCACGATCACACAATCACGTTCACACAATCACAAACACACAGTCCCGACCACTCGATCACGATCACACAATCACGATCACACAGTCACGATCACACAATCACAATCACACAATCACAATATCACAATCGCAATCACACAATCACAATAACACAATCAGACAATCACACAATCACACAATCACACAATCACGATCACACAATCATGATCACACAATCACGATCACACAATCACGATCACACAATCACCATCACACAATCACCATCACACAATCACAAACACACAATCAAGGTCACACAATGACGATCACACAATCACCATCACACAATCTCGACCACACAATCACGATCACACAATCACGATCACACAGTCACGATCACACAATCAGAGTCACACAATCACGATCACACAATCACAATAACACAATCAACGCCACACAATGACGATCACACAATCACCATCACACAATCTCGACCACACAATCACGATCACACAATCACGATCACACAGTCACGATCACACAATCACAATCACACAATCACAATATCACAATCGCAATCACACAATCACAATAACACAATCAGACAATCACACAATCACACAATCACACAATCACGATCACACAATCATGATCACACAATCACGATCACACAATCACGATCACACAATCACGATCACACAATCACCATCACACAATCACCATCACACAATCACAATCACACAATCACAATTCCACAATCACGATCACACAATCACAATCACACAATCACAATCACAATCACGATCACACAGTCACGATCACACAATCAGAGTCACACAATCACAATCACACAACCACAATCACACAATCATACAGTCACAATCCCACAATCACGATCACACAATCACGACCACACAGTCACGATCACACAATCACGATCACACAATCACGATCACCCAATCACAATCACACAATCACAAACACACAGTCGCGATCACACGATCACGATCACACGATCACGATCACACAATCACAATCACACAATCAACGCCACACAATGACGATCACACAATCACCATCACACAATCTCGACCACACAATCACGATCACACAATCACGATCACACAATCACGATCACACAATCACGATCACACAATCGCGATCACACAATCACGATCACACAATCACGATCACACAGTCACCATCACACAATCACGATCACACAATCCCAATCACACAATCACGATCACACAATCACAATCACACAATCACAAACACACAGTCGCGATCACACGATCACGATCACACGATCACGATCACACGATCACGATCACACGATCACGATCACACAATCACAATCACACAATCAAGGTCACACAATGACGATCACACCATCACCATCACACAATCACGACCACACAATCACGATCACACAATCACGATCACACAATCACGATCACACAATCACGATCACACAATCACGATCACACAATCACAATCGCACAATCACAATCACACAATCACGATCACACAATCACGATCACTCAATCACAATCACACAATCACAATCACACAATCACGACCACACAGTCACGATCACACAATCACAATCATACAATCACAATCACACAATCACAATAACACAATCAGACAATCACACAGTCACACAATCACGATCACACAATCACGATCACACAATCACGATCACACAATCACGATCACACAATCACGATCACGCAATCACGATCACACAATCACAATCACACAATCACAATCACACAATCACGATCACACAATCACGTTCACACAATCGCAAACACACAGTCGCGATCACACTATCACGATCACACAATCACAGTCACACAATCACAATCACACAATCACAATCACAATCACGATCACACAGTCACGAACACACCATCACGATCACATAATCAAGGTCACACAATGACGATCACACAATCACCATCACACAATCACGATCAGACAATCACAATCACACAATCACGACCACACAATCACGATCACACAATCACGATCACACAATCACGTTCACACAATCACAAACACACAGTCGCGATCACTCGATCACGATCACACGATCACGATCACACAATCACAATCACACAATCAAGGTCACACAATGACGATCACACCATCACCATCACACAATCACGACCACACAATCACGATCACACAATCACAATCACAATATCACAATCGCAATCACACAATCACAATCACACAATCACACAATCACACAACCACACAATCACGATCACACTATCACGATCACACAATCACGATCACACAATCACGATCACACAATCACGATCACACAATCACCATCACACAATCACCATCACACAATCACAATCACACAATCAAGGTCACACAATGACGATCGAACAATCACCATCACACAATCACGACCACTCAATCACGATCACACAATCACGATCACACAATCACGATCACACAATCACGTTCACACAATCACAAACACAGAGTCGCGATCACACGATCACGATCACACAACCACGATCACACAGTCACGATCACACAATCACGATCACACAGTCACGCTCACACAATCAGAGTCACACAATCACAATCACACAACCACAATCACACAATCACACAGTCACAATCCCACAATCACGACCACACAGTCACGATCACACAATCACAATCATACAATCACAATCACACAATCACATTAACACAATCAGACAATCACACAGTCACACAATCACGATCACACAATCACGATCACACAATCACGATCACACAATCACGATCACACAATCACGGTCACACAATCACGATCACACAATCACGATCACACAATCACAATCACACAATCACAATCACACAATCAAAATCACACAATCACAATCACACAATCAAGGTCACACAATGACGATCACACAATCACCATCACACAATCACGATCACACAATCACAATCACACAATCACGATCACACAATCACGATCACTCAATCACAATCACACAATCACAAACACACAGTCGCGATCACACGATCACGATCACACGATCACGATCACACAATCACAATCACACAATCAAGGCCACACAATGACGATCACACAATCACCATCACACAATCTCGACCACACAATCACGATCACACAATCACGATCACACAATCACGTTCACACAATCACAAACACACAGTCGCGTTCACTCGATCACGATCACACAATCACGATCACACAGTCACGATCACACAATCACAATCGCACAATCACGATCACACAATCACGATCACACAATCACGATCACACAATCACGATCACACAATCACCATCACACAATCACGATCACACAATCACGATCACACAATCACGATCACACAATCACCATCACACAATCACAATCACACAATCAAGGTCACACAATGACGATCACACAATCACCATCACACAACCACGACCACACAATCACGATCACACAATCACGCTCACGCAATCACGATCACACAATCACGATCACACAATCACCATCACACAATCACAATCACACAATCACGATCACACAATCACGATCACTCAATCACAATCACACAATCACAATCACACAATCACGACCACACAGTCACGACCACACAGTCACGATCACACAATCACAATCATACAATCACAATCACACAATCACAATCACACAATCAAAACCACACAATCACAATCACACAATCAAGGTCACACAATGACGATCACACAATCACCATCACACAATCACGATCACACAATCACAATCACACAATCACGATCACACAATCACGATCACTCAATCACAATCACACAATCACAAACACACAGTCGCGATCACACGATCACGATCACACGATCACGATCACACAATCACAATCACACAATCAACGCCACACAATGACGATCACACAATCACCATCACACAATCTCGACCACACAATCACGATCACACAATCACGATCACACAATCACGTTCACACAAACACAAACACACAGTCGCGATCACACGATCACGATCACACAATCACGATCACACAGTCACGATCACACAATCACAATCGCACAATCACAATCACACAATCACGATCACACAATCACGATCACTCAATCGCAATCACACAATCACAATCACACAATCACGACCACACAGTCACGATCACACAATCACAATCATACAATCACAATCACACAATCACAATAACACAATCAGACAATCACACAGTCACACAATCACAATCACACAATCACGATCACACAATCACGATCACACAATCACGATCACACAATCACGATCACGCAATCACGATCACACAATCACAATCACACAATCACAATCACACAATCACGATCACACAACCACGATCACTCAATCACAATCACACAATCACAAAAACACAGTCGCGATCACACGATCACGATCACACGATCACGATCACACGATCACGGTCACACGCTCACGATCACACGATCACGATCACACGATCACGATCACACAATCACGATCACACAATCACAATCACACAATCACAATCACACAATCACAATCACACAATCACAATCACACAATCACAATCACACAATCACGATCACACAATCACGATCACACAATCACAGTCACACAATCACAGTCACACAATCACAATCACACAATCACAATCACAATCACAATCACAATCACGATCACACAATCAGAGTCACACAATCACGATCACACGATCACGATCACACAATCACAATCACACAATCAACGCCACACAATGACGATCACACAATCACCATCACACAATCTCGACCACACAATCACGATCACACAATCACGATCACACAATCACGTTTACACAATCACAAACACACAGTCCCGACCACTCGATCACGATCACACAATCACGATCACACAGTCACGATCACACAATCACAATCACACAATCACAATATCACAATCGCAATCACACAATCACAATAACACAATCAGACAATCACACAGTCACACAATCACGATCACACAATCACGATCACACAATCACAGTCACACAATCACAGTCACACAATCACAATCACAATCACGATCACACAGTCACGATCACACCATCACGATCACACGATCACGATCACACAATCACAATCACACAATCACAATCACACAATCACAAACACACAGTCGCGATCGCACGATCACGATCACACGATCACGATCACACAATCACAATCACACAATCAAGGTCACACAATGACGATCACACAATCACCATCACACAATCACGATCACACAATCACAATCACACAATCACAATCACACAATCACGATCACACAATGACGATCACACAATCACCATCACACAATCACGATCACACAATCACAATCACACAATCACGATCACACAATCACAATCACACAATCACAAACACACAGTCGCGATCACACGATCACGATCACACGATCACGATCACACAATCACAATCACACAATCAAGGTCACACAATGACGATCACACCATCACCATCACACAATCACGACCACACAATCACGATCACACAATCACGATCACACAATCACGTTCACACAATCACAAACACACAGTCGCGATCACTCGATCACGATCACACAATCACGATCACACAGTCACGATCACACAATCACAATCACACAATCACAATATCACAATCGCAATCACACAATCACAATAACACAATCAGACAATCACACAATCACACAATCACACAATCACACAATCACACAATCACACAATCACACAATCACGATCACACTATCACGATCACACAATCACGATCACACAATCACGATCACACAATCACGATCACACAATCACGATCACACTATCACGATCAGACAATCACAGTCACACAATCACAATCACACAATCACAATCACAATCACGATCACACAGTCACGATCACACCATCACGATCACACGATCACGATCACACAATCACAATCACACAATCGTTATCACACAATCACGATCACACAATCACCATCCCACAATCACCATCACACAATCACCATCACACAATCACGATCACACAATCACGATCACACAATCACGATCACACAATCACGATCACACAATCACAATCACGCAATCACAATCACACAATCACAATCACACAATCACAATCACACAATCACAATCACACAATCACAATCCCACAATCACAATCCCACAATCACAATCCCACAATCACAATCCCACAATCACAATCCCACAATCACACAATCACACAGTCACAATCCCACAATCACGATCACACAATCACGATCACACATTCACAATCACACAATCACAATCACACAATCACACTGTCACGATCCCACAATCACGATAACACAATCACGATCACACAGTCACGATCACACGATCACGATCACACAATAACAATCACACAATCACAATCACACAATCACGCGCGCACAATCACGATCACACAATCACCATCACACAATCACGATCACACAATCACGATCACACAATCACAATCACACAATCACGATCACACAATCACTATCACACAATCACAATCGCACAATCACAAACACACAGTCGCGATCACACGACCACGATCACACGATCACGATCACACAATCACAATCACACAATCAAGGTCACACAATGACGATCACACCATCACCATCACACAATCACGACCACACAATCACGATCACACAATCACGATCACACAATCACGTTCACACAATCGCAAACACACAGTCGCGATCACACTATCACGATCACACAATCACAGTCACACAATCACAATCACAATCACGATCACACAGTCACGATCACACCATCACGATCACACGATCACGATCACACAATCACAATCACACAATCACAATCACACAATCACAATCACACAATCACAAAGACACAGTCGCGATCACACGATCACGATCACACGATCACGATCACACAATCACAATCACACAATCACAAACACACAGTCGCGATCACACGATCACGATCACACGATCACGATCACACAATCACAATCACACAATCAAGGTCACACAATGACGATCACACCATCACCATCACACAATCACGACCACACAATCACGATCACACAATCACGATCACACAATCACGTTCACACAATCACAAACACAGTCGCGATCACTCGATCACGATCACACAATCACGATCACACAGTCACGATCACACAATCACAATCACACAATCACAATATCACAATCGCAATCACACAATCACAATAACACAATCAGACAATCACACAATCAGACAATCACACAATCACACAATCACACAATCACACAATCACTCAATCACGATCACACTATCACGATCACACAATCACGATCACACAATCACGATCACACTATCACGATCAGACAATCACAGTCACACAATCACAATCACACAATCACAATCACAATCACGATCACACAGTCACGATCACACCATCACGATCACACGATCACGATCACACAATCACAATCACCCAATCGTTATCACACAATCACGATCACACAATCACCATCCCACAATCACCATCACACAATCACCATCACACAATCACGATCACACAATCACGATCACACAATCACGATCACACAATCACGATCACACAATCACAATCACGCAATCACAATCACACAATCACAATCACACAATCACAATCACACAATCACAATCACACAATCACAATCACACAATCACAATCACACAATCACAATCACACAATCACAATATCACAATCGCAATCACACAATCACAATAACACAATCAGACAATCACACAGTCACACAATCACGATCACACAATCACGATCACACAATCACAGTCACACAATCACAGTCACACAATCACAATCACAATCACGATCACACAGTCACGATCACACCATCACGATCACACGATCACGATCACACAATCACAATCACACAATCACAATCACACAATCACAATCACACAATCACAAAGACACAGTCGCGATCACACGATCACGATCACACGATCACGATCACACGATCACGATCACACAATCACAATCACACAATCAAGGTCACACAATGACGATCACACAATCACCATCACACAATCACGATCACACAATCACAATCACACAATCACGATCACACAATGACGATCACACAATCACCATCACACAATCACGATCACACAATCACAATCACACAATCACGATCACACAATCACAATCACACAATCACAAACACACAGTCGCGATCACACGATCACGATCACACAATCACAATCACACAATCAAGGTCACACAATGACGATCACACCATCACCATCACACAATCACGACCACACAATCACGATCACACAATCACGATTACACAATCACGTTCACACAATCACAAACACACAGTCGCGATCACTCGATCACGATCACACAATCACGATCACACAGTCACGATCACACAATCACAATCACACAATCACAATATCACAATCGCAATCACACAATCACAATAACACAATCAGACAATCACACAATCACACAATCACACAATCACACAATCACTCAATCACGATCACACTATCACGATCACACAATCACGATCACACAATCACGATCACACAATCACGATCACACTATCACGATCAGACAATCACAGTCACACAATCACAATCACACAATCACAATCACAATCACGATCACACAGTCACGATCACACCATCACGATCACACGATCACGATCACACAATCACAATCACACAATCGTTATCACACAATCACGATCACACAATCACCATCCCACAATCACCATCACACAATCACCATCACACAATCACGATCACACAATCACGATCACACAATCACGATCACACAATCACGATCACACAATCACAATCACGCAATCACAATCACACAATCACAATCACACAATCACAATCCCACAATCACGATCACACAATCACAATCACACAATCACAATCCCACAATCACAATCCCACAATCACAATCCCACAATCACAATCCCACAATCACAATCCCACAATCACAATCCCACAATCACAATCCCACAATCACAATCCCACAATCACACAATCACACAGTCACAATCCCACAATCACGATCACACAATCACAATCACACAATCACAATCACACAATCACAATCACACAATCACACTGTCACAATCCCACAATCACGATCACACAATCACGATCACACAGTCACGATCACACGATCACGATCACACAATAACAATCACACAATCACAATCACACAATCACGAGCGCACAATCACGATCACACAATCACCATCACACAATCACGATCACACAATCACGATCACACAATCACAATCACACAATCACGATCACACAATCACTATCACACAATCACAATCACACAATCACGATCACACAATCAGAGTCACACAATCACAATCACACAACCACAATCACACAATCACACAGTCACAATCCCACAATCACGATCACACAATCACGACCACAGAGTCACGGTCACACAATCACAATCACACAATCACAATAACACAATCAGACAATCACACAGTCACACAATCACGATCACACAATCACGATCACACAATCGCGATCACACAATCACGATCACACAATCACGATCACACAATCACAATCACACAATCACAATCACACAATCAAAATCACACAATCACAATCACACAATCAAGGTCACACAATGACGATCACACAATCACCATCACACAATCACGATCACACAATCACAATCACACAATCACGATCACACGATCACGATCACACAATCACAATCACACAATCAACGCCACACAATGACGATCACACAATCACCATCACACAATCTCGACCACACAATCACGGTCACACAATCACGATCACACAATCACGTTCACACAATCACAAACACACAGTCCCGACCACTCGATCACGATCACACAATCACGATCACACAGTCACGATCACACAATCACAATCACACAATCACAATATCACAATCGCAATCACACAATCACAATAACACAATCAGACAATCACACAATCACACAATCACACAATCACGATCACACAATCATGATCACACAATCACGATCACACAATCACGATCACACAATCACCATCACACAATCACCATCACACAATCACAATCACACAATCAAGGTCACACAATGACGATCACACAATCACCATCACACAATCTCGACCACACAATCACGATCACACAATCACGATCACACAGTCACGATCACACAATCAGAGTCACACAATCACGATCACACAATCACAATAACACAATCAACGCCACACAATGACGATCACACAATCACCATCACACAATCTCGACCACACAATCACGATCACACAATCACGATCACACAGTCACGATCACACAATCACAATCACACAATCACAATATCACAATCTCAATCACACAATCACAATAACACAATCAGACAATCACACAATCACACAATCACACAATCACGATCACACAATCATGATCACACAATCACGATCACACAATCACGATCACACAATCACGATCACACAATCACCATCACACAATCACCATCACACAATCACAATCACACAATCACAATCCCACAATCACGATCACACAATCACAATCACACAATCACAATCACAATCACGATCACACAGTCACGATCACACAATCACAATCACACAATCACAATCACACAATCACAATCACACAATCAAGGTCACACAATGACGATCACACAATCACCATTACACAATCACGATCACACAATCACAATCACACAATCACGATCACACGATCACGATCACACAATCACAATCACACAATCTACGCCACACAATGACGATCACACAATCACCATCACACAATCTCGACCACACAATCACGGTCACACAATCACGATCACACAATCACGTTCACACAATCACAAACACACAGTCCCGACCACTCGATCACGATCACACAATCACGATCACACAGTCACGATCACACAATCACAATCACACAATCACAATATCACAATCGCAATCACACAATCACAATAACACAATCAGACAATCACACAATCACACAATCACACAATCACGATCACACAATCATGATCACACAATCACGATCACACTATCACGATCACACAATCACCATCACACAATACCATCACACAATCACAATCACACAATCAAGGTCACACAATGACGATCACACAATCACCATCACACAATCTCGACCACACAATCACGATCACACAATCACGATCACACAATCACGTTCACACAATCACAAACACACAGTCGCGATCACACGATCACGATCACACGATCACGATCACACAATCACAATCACACAATCAAGGTCACACAATGACGATCACACAATCACCATCACACAATCACGATCACACAATCACAATCACACAATCACGATCACACAATGACGATCACACAATCACCATCACACAATCACGATCACACAATCACAATCACACAATCACGATCACACAATCACAATCACACAATCACAAACACACAGTCGCGATCACACGATCACGATCACACGATCACGATCACACAATCACAATCACACAATCAAGGTCACACAATGACGATCACACCATCACCATCACACAATCACGACCACACAATCACGATCACACAGTCACGATCACACAATCACGTTCACACAATCACAAACACACAGTCGCGATCACTCGATCACGATCACACAATCACGATCACACAGTCACGATCACACAATCACAATATCACAATCGCAATCACACAATCTCAATAACACAATCAGACAATCACACAATCTCACAATCACACAATCACACAATCACACAATCACGATCACACTATCACGATCACACAATCGCGATCACACAATCACGATCACACAATCACGATCACACTATCACGATCAGACAATCACAATCACACAATCACAATCTCACAATCACAATCACACAATCACAATCACACAATCACAATCACACAATCACAATCACACAATCACAATCACACAATCACAATCACACAATCACAATCCCACAATCACAATCCCACAATCACAATCCCACAATCACACAATCACACAGTCACAATCCCACAATCACGATCACACAATCACGATCACACAATCACAATCACACAATCACAATCACACAATCACACTGTCACAATCCCACAATCACGATCACACAATCACGATCACACAGGCACGATCACACGATCACGATCACACAATAACAATCACACAATCACAATCACACAATCACGAGCGCACAATCACGATCACACAATCACCATCACACAATCACGATCACACAATCACGATCACACAATCACAATCACACAATCACGATCACACAATCACTATCACACAATCACAATCACACAATCACAAACATGCAGTCGCGATCATACGACCACGATCACACGATCACGATCACGCAATCACAATCACACAATCAAGGTCACACAATGACGATCACACCATCACCATCACACAATCACGACCACACAATCACTATCACACAATCACGATCACACAATCACGTTCACACAATCGCAAACACACAGTCGCGATCACACTATCACGATCACACAATCACAGTCACACAATCACAATCACACAATCACAATCACAATCACGATCACACAGTCACGAACACACCATCACGATCACATAATCAAGGTCACACAATGACGATCACACAATCACCATCACACAATCACGATCAGACAATCACAATCACACAATCACGACCACACAATCACGATCACACAATCACGATCACACAATCACGTTCACACAATCACAAACACACAGTCGCGATCACTCGATCACGGTCACACGATCACGATCACACAATCACAATCACACAATCAAGGTCACACAATGACGATCACACCATCACCATCACACAATCACGACCACACAATCACGATCACACAATCACAATCACAATATCACAATCGCAATCACACAATCACAATCACACAATCACACAATCACACAACCACACAATCACGATCACACTATCACGATCACACAATCACGATCACACAATCACGATCACACAATCACGATCACACAATCACGATCACACAATCACGATCACACAATCACCATCACACAATCACCATCACACAATCACAATCACACAATCAAGGTCACGCAATGACGATCGAACAATCACCATCACACAATCACGACCACTCAATCACGATCACACAATCACGATCACACAATCACGATCACACAATCACGTTCACACAATCACAAACACAGAGTCGCGATCACACGATCACGATCACACAACCACGATCACACAGTCACGATCACACAATCACGATCACACAGTCACGCTCACACAATCAGAGTCACACAATCACAATCACACAACCACAATCACACAATCACACAGTCACAATCCCACAATCACGACCACACAGTCACGATCACACAATCACAATCATACAATCACAATCACACAATCACATTAACACAATCAGACAATCACACAGTCACACAATCACGATCACACAATCACGATCACACAATCACGATCACACAATCACGGTCACACAATCACGATCACACAATCACGATCACACAATCACAATCACACAATCACAATCACACAATCAAAATCACACAATCACAATCACACAATCAAGGTCACACAATGACGATCACACAATCACCATCACACAATCACGATCACACAATCACAATCACACAATCACGATCACACAATCACGATCACTCAATCACAATCACACAATCACAAACACACAGTCGCGATCACACGATCACGATCACACGATCACGATCACACGATCACGATCACACGATCACGATCACACGATCACGATCACACAATCACAATCACACAATCAAGGCCACACAATGACGATCACACAATCACCATCACACAATTTCGACCACACAATCACGATCACACAATCACGATCACACAATCACGTTCACACAATCACAAACACACAGTCGCGTTCACTCGATCACGATCACACAATCACGATCACACAGTCACGATCACACAATCACAATTGCACAATCACGATCACACAATCACGATCACACAATCACGATCACACAATCACGATCACACAATCACCATCACACAATCACGATCACACAATCACGATCACACAATCACGATCACACAATCACCATCACACAATCACAATCACACAATCAAGGTCACACAATGACGATCACACAATCACCATCACACAATCTCGACCACACAATCACGGTCACACAATCACGATCACACAATCACGTTCACACAATCACAAACACACAGTCCCGACCACTCGATCACGATCACACAATCACGATCACACAGTCACGATCACACAATCACAATCACACAATCACAATATCACAATCGCAATCACACAATCACAATAACACAATCAGACAATCACACAATCACACAATCACGATCACAGAATCATGATCACACAATCACGATCACACAATCACGATCACACAATCACCATCACACAATCACCATCACACAATCACAATCACACAATCAAGGTCACACAATGACGATCACACAATCACCATCACACAATCTCGTCCACACAATCACGATCACACAATCACGATCACACAGTCACGATCACACAATCAGAGTCACACAATCACGATCACACAATCACAATAACACAATCAACGCCACACAATGACGATCACACAATCACCATCACACAATCTCGACCACACAATCACGATCACACAATCACGATCACACAATCACGATCACACAATCACCATCACACAATCACCATCACACAATCACAATCACACAATCACAATCCCACAATCACGATCACACAATCACGATCACACAATCACCATCACACAATCACCATCACACAATCACAATCACACAATCACAATCCCACAATCACGATCACACAATCACAATCACACAATCACAATCACAATCACGATCACACAGTCACGATCACACAATCACAATCACACAATCACAATCACACAATCAAAATCACACAATCACAATCACACAATCAAGGTCACACAATGACGATCACACAATCACCATCACACAATCACGATCACACAATCACAATCACACAATCACGATCACACGATCACGATCACACAATCACAATCACACAATCAACGCCACACAATGACGATCACACAATCACCATCACACAATCTCGACCACACAATCACGGTCACACAATCACGATCACACAATCACGTTCACACAATCACAAACACACAGTCCCGACCACTCGATCACGATCACACAATCACGATCACACAGTCACGATCACACAATCACAATCACACAATCACAATATCACAATCGCAATCACACAATCACAATAACACAATCAGACAATCACACAATCACACAATCACACAATCACGATCACACAATCATGATCACACAATCACGATCACACAATCACGATCACACAATCACCATCACACAATCACCATCACACAATCACAAACACACAATCAAGGTCACACAATGACGATCACACAATCACCATCACACAATCTCGACCACACAATCACGATCACACAATCACGATCACACAGTCACGATCACACAATCAGAGTCACACAATCACGATCACACAATCACAATAACACAATCAACGCCACACAATGACGATCACACAATCACCATCACACAATCTCGACCACACAATCACGATCACACAATCACGATCACACAGTCACGATCACACAATCACAATCACACAATCACAATATCACAATCGCAATCACACAATCACAATAACACAATCAGACAATCACACAATCACACAATCACACAATCACGATCACACAATCATGATCACACAATCACGATCACACAATCACGATCACACAATCACGATCACACAATCACCATCACACAATCACCATCACACAATCACAATCACACAATCACAATTCCACAATCACGATCACACAATCACAATCACACAATCACAATCACAATCACGATCACACAGTCACGATCACACAATCACGATCACACAATCACTATCACACAATCACAATCACACAATCACAAACATGCAGTCGCGATCACACGACCACGATCACACGATCACGATCACACAATCACAATCACACAATCAAGGTCACACAATGACGATCACACCATCACCATCACACAATCACGACCACACAATCACTATCACACAATCACGATCACACAATCACGTTCACACAATCGCAAACACACAGTCGCGATCACACTATCACGATCACACAATCACAGTCACACAATCACAATCACACAATCACAATCACACAATCACAATAACACAATCAGACAATCACACAGTCACACAATCACGATCACACAATCGCGATCACACAATCACGATCACACAATCGCGATCACACAATCACGATCACACAATCACGATCACACAATCACGATCACACAATCACAATCACACAATCACAATCACACAATCAAAATCACACAATCACAATCACACAATCAAGGTCACACAATGACGATCACACAATAACAATCACACAATCACAATCACACAATCACGAGCACACAATCACGATCATACAATCACCATCACACAATCACGATCACACAATCACGATCACACAATCACAATCACACAATCACGATCACACAATCACGATCACACAATCACGATCACACAATCACGATCACGCAATCACGATCA
Source organism: Megachile rotundata (assembly GCF_050947335.1). NCBI lineage: Eukaryota > Metazoa > Arthropoda > Insecta > Hymenoptera > Megachilidae > Megachile > Megachile rotundata. The sequence continues at coordinate 5,229,452 of NC_134993.1, forward strand.
CGCAATCACGATCACACAATCACAATCACACAATCACAATCACACAATCACGATCACACAATCACGATCACACAATCACGATCACACAATCACCATCACACAATCACAATCACACAATCACGATCACACAATCACGATCACTCAATCACAATCACACAATCACAATCACACAATCACAATCCCACAATCACACAATCACACAGTCACAATCCCACAATCACGATCACACAATCACGATCACACAATCACAATCACACAATCACAATCACACAATCACACTGTCACAATCCCACAATCACGATCACACAATCACGATCACACAGTCACGATCACACGATCACGATCACACAATAACAATCACACAATCACAATCACACAATCACGAGCGCACAATCAAGATCACACAATCACCATCACACAATCACGATCACACAATCACGATCACACAATCACAATCACACAATCACGATCACACAATCACTATCACACAATCACAATCACACAATCACAAACATGCAGTCGCGATCACACGACCACGATCACACGATCACGATCACACAATCACAATCACACAATCAAGGTCACACAATGACGATCACACCATCACCATCACACAATCACGACCACACAATCACTATCACACAATCACGATCACACAATCACGTTCACACAATCGCAAACACACAGTCGCGATCACACTATCACGATCACACAATCACAGTCACACAATCACAATCACACAATCACAATCACAATCACGATCACACAGTCACGAACACACCATCACGATCACATAATCGAGGTCACACAATGACGATCACACAATCACCATCACACAATCACGATCAGACAATCACAATCACACAATCACGACCACACAATCACGATCACACAATCACGATCACACAATCACGTTCACACAATCACAAACACACAGTCGCGATCACTCGATCACGATCACACGATCACGATCACACAATCACAATCACACAATCAAGGTCACACAATGACGATCACACCATCACCATCACACAATCACGACCACACAATCACGATCACACAATCACAATCACAATATCACAATCGCAATCACACAATCACAATCACACAATCACACAATCACACAACCACACAATCACGATCACACTATCACGATCACACAATCACGATCACACAATCACGATCACACAATCACGATCACACAATCACGATCACACAATCACGATCACACAATCACCATCACACAATCACCATCACACAATCACAATCACACAATCAAGGTCACACAATGACGATCAAACAATCACCATCACACAATCACGACCACTCAATCACGATCACACAATCACGATCACACAATCACGATCACACAATCACGATCACACAATCACAATCACACAACCACAATCACACAATCACACAGTCACAATCCCACAATCACGACCACACAGTCACGATCACACAATCACAATCATACAATCACAATCACACAATCACATTAACACAATCAGACAATCACACAGTCACACAATCACGATCACACAATCACGATCACACAATCACGGTCACACAATCACGATCACACAATCACGATCACACAATCACAATCACACAATCACAATCACACAATCAAAATCACACAATCACAATCACACAATCAAGGTCACACAATGACGATCACACAATCACCATCACACAATCACGATCACACAATCACAATCACACAATCACGATCACACAATCACGATCACTCAATCACAATCACACAATCACAAACACACAGTCGCGATCACACGATCACGATCACACGATCACGATCACACGATCACGATCACACGATCACGATCACACAATCACAATCACACAATCAAGGCCACACAATGACGATCACACAATCACCATCACACAATCTCGACCACACAATCACGATCACACAATCACGATCACACAATCACGTTCACACAATCACAAACACACAGTCGCGTTCACTCGATCACGATCACACAATCACGATCACACAGTCACGATCACACAATCACAATTGCACAATCACGATCACACAATCACGATCACACAATCACGATCACACAATCACGATCACACAATCACCATCACACAATCACGATCACACAATCACGATCACACAATCACGATCACACAATCACCATCACACAATCACAATCACACAATCAAGGTCACACAATGACGATCACACAATCACCATCACACAATCTCGACCACACAATCACGGTCACACAATCACGATCACACAATCACGTTCACACAATCACAAACACACAGTCCCGACCACTCGATCACGATCACACAATCACGATCACACAGTCACGATCACACAATCACAATCACACAATCACAATATCACAATCGCAATCACACAATCACAATAACACAATCAGACAATCACACAATCACACAATCACGATCACAGAATCATGATCACACAATCACGATCACACAATCACGATCACACAATCACCATCACACAATCACCATCACACAATCACAATCACACAATCAAGGTCACACAATGACGATCACACAATCACCATCACACAATCTCGTCCACACAATCACGATCACACAATCACGATCACACAGTCACGATCACACAATCAGAGTCACACAATCACGATCACACAATCACGATCACACAATCACAATCACACAATCACGATCACACAATCACTATCACACAATCACAATCACACAATCACAAACATGCAGTCGCGATCACACGACCACGATCACACGATCACGATCACACAATCACAATCACACAATCAAGGTCACACAATGACGATCACACCATCACCATCACACAATCACGACCACACAATCACTATCACACAATCACGATCACACAATCACGTTCACACAATCGCAAACACACAGTCGCGATCACACTATCACGATCACACAATCACAGTCACACAATCACAATCACACAATCACAATCACAATCACGATCACACAGTCACGAACACACCATCACGATCACATAATCGAGGTCACACAATGACGATCACACAATCACCATCACACAATCACGATCAGACAATCACAATCACACAATCACGACCACACAATCACGATCACACAATCACGATCACACAATCACGTTCACACAATCACAAACACACAGTCGCGATCACTCGATCACGATCACACGATCACGATCACACAATCACAATCACACAATCAAGGTCACACAATGACGATCACACCATCACCATCACACAATCACGACCACACAATCACGATCACACAATCACAATCACAATATCACAATCGCAATCACACAATCACAATCACACAATCACACAATCACACAACCACACAATCACGATCACACTATCACGATCACACAATCACGATCACACAATCACGATCACACAATCACGATCACACAATCACGATCACACAGTCACGATCACACAATCAGAGTCACACAATCACGATCACACAATCACAATAACACAATCAACGCCACACAATGACGATCACACAATCACCATCACACAATCTCGACCACACAATCACGATCACACAATCACGATCACACAATCACGATCACACAATCACCATCACACAATCACCATCACACAATCACAATCACACAATCACAATCCCACAATCACGATCACACAATCACGATCACACAATCACCATCACACAATCACCATCACACAATCACAATCACACAATCACAATCCCACAATCACGATCACACAATCACAATCACACAATCACAATCACAATCACGATCACACAGTCACGATCACACAATCACAATCACACAATCACAATCACACAATCAAAATCACACAATCACAATCACACAATCAAGGTCACACAATGACGATCACACAATCACCATCACACAATCACGATCACACAATCACAATCACACAATCACGATCACACGATCACGATCACACAATCACAATCACACAATCAACGCCACACAATGACGATCACACAATCACCATCACACAATCTCGACCACACAATCACGGTCACACAATCACGATCACACAATCACGTTCACACAATCACAAACACACAGTCCCGACCACTCGATCACGATCACACAATCACGATCACACAGTCACGATCACACAATCACAATCACACAATCACAATATCACAATCGCAATCACACAATCACAATAACACAATCAGACAATCACACAATCACACAATCACACAATCACGATCACACAATCATGATCACACAATCACGATCACACAATCACGATCACACAATCACCATCACACAATCACCATCACACAATCACAAACACACAATCAAGGTCACACAATGACGATCACACAATCACCATCACACAATCTCGACCACACAATCACGATCACACAATCACGATCACACAGTCACGATCACACAATCAGAGTCACACAATCACGATCACACAATCACAATAACACAATCAACGCCACACAATGACGATCACACAATCACCATCACACAATCTCGACCACACAATCACGATCACACAATCACGATCACACAGTCACGATCACACAATCACAATCACACAATCACAATATCACAATCGCAATCACACAATCACAATAACACAATCAGACAATCACACAATCACACAATCACACAATCACGATCACACAATCATGATCACACAATCACGATCACACAATCACGATCACACAATCACGATCACACAATCACCATCACACAATCACCATCACACAATCACAATCACACAATCACAATTCCACAATCACGATCACACAATCACAATCACACAATCACAATCACAATCACGATCACACAGTCACGATCACACAATCACGATCACACAATCACTATCACACAATCACAATCACACAATCACAAACATGCAGTCGCGATCACACGACCACGATCACACGATCACGATCACACAATCACAATCACACAATCAAGGTCACACAATGACGATCACACCATCACCATCACACAATCACGACCACACAATCACTATCACACAATCACGATCACACAATCACGTTCACACAATCGCAAACACACAGTCGCGATCACACTATCACGATCACACAATCACAGTCACACAATCACAATCACACAATCACAATCACACAATCACAATAACACAATCAGACAATCACACAGTCACACAATCACGATCACACAATCGCGATCACACAATCACGATCACACAATCGCGATCACACAATCACGATCACACAATCACGATCACACAATCACGATCACACAATCACAATCACACAATCACAATCACACAATCAAAATCACACAATCACAATCACACAATCAAGGTCACACAATGACGATCACACAATAACAATCACACAATCACAATCACACAATCACGAGCACACAATCACGATCATACAATCACCATCACACAATCACGATCACACAATCACGATCACACAATCACAATCACACAATCACGATCACACAATCACGATCACACAATCACGATCACACAATCACGATCACGCAATCACGATCACGCAATCACGATCACACAATCACAATCACACAATCACAATCACACAATCACGATCACACAATCACGATCACACAATCACGATCACACAATCACCATCACACAATCACAATCACACAATCACGATCACACAATCACGATCACTCAATCACAATCACACAATCACAATCACACAATCACAATCCCACAATCACACAATCACACAGTCACAATCCCACAATCACGATCACACAATCACGATCACACAATCACAATCACACAATCACAATCACACAATCACACTGTCACAATCCCACAATCACGATCACACAATCACGATCACACAGTCACGATCACACGATCACGATCACACAATAACAATCACACAATCACAATCACACAATCACGAGCGCACAATCAAGATCACACAATCACCATCACACAATCACGATCACACAATCACGATCACACAATCACAATCACACAATCACGATCACACAATCACTATCACACAATCACAATCACACAATCACAAACATGCAGTCGCGATCACACGACCACGATCACACGATCACGATCACACAATCACAATCACACAATCAAGGTCACACAATGACGATCACACCATCACCATCACACAATCACGACCACACAATCACTATCACACAATCACGATCACACAATCACGTTCACACAATCGCAAACACACAGTCGCGATCACACTATCACGATCACACAATCACAGTCACACAATCACAATCACACAATCACAATCACAATCACGATCACACAGTCACGAACACACCATCACGATCACATAATCGAGGTCACACAATGACGATCACACAATCACCATCACACAATCACGATCAGACAATCACAATCACACAATCACGACCACACAATCACGATCACACAATCACGATCACACAATCACGTTCACACAATCACAAACACACAGTCGCGATCACTCGATCACGATCACACGATCACGATCACACAATCACAATCACACAATCAAGGTCACACAATGACGATCACACCATCACCATCACACAATCACAACCACACAATCACGATCACACAATCACGATCACACAATCACAATCACACAATCACAATCACAATCACGATCACACAGTCACGAACACACCATCACGATCACACAATAACAATCACACAATCACAATCACACAATCACGAGCACACAATCACGATCACACAATCACAATCACACAATCACAATCACAATCACGATCACACAGTCACGATCACACAATCAGAGTCACACAATCACAATCACACAACCACAATCACACAATCACACAGTCTCAATCCCACAATCACGATCACACAATCACCATCACACAATCACCATCACACAATCACGATCACACAATCACGATCACACAATCACGATCACACTATCACGATCACACAATCACAGTCACACAATCACAATCACACAATCACAATCACAATCACGATCACACAGTCACGATCACACAATCAGAGCCACACAATCACAATCACACAACCACAATCACACAATCACACAGTCAAAATCCCACAATCACGATCACACAATCACGACCACACAGTCACGGTCACACAATCACAATCACACAATCACAATCACACAATCACAATAACACAATCAGACAATCACACAGTCACACAATCACGATCACACAATCGCGATCACACAATCACGATCACACAATCGCGATCACACAATCACGATCACACAATCACGATCACACAATCACGATCACACAATCACAATCACACAATCACAATCACACAATCAAAATCACACAATCACAATCACACAATCAAGGTCACACAATGACGATCACACAATAACAATCACACAATCACAATCACACAATCACGAGCACACAATCACGATCATACAATCACCATCACACAATCACGATCACACAATCACGATCACACAATCACAATCACACAATCACGATCACACAATCACGATCACACAATCACGATCACACAATCACGATCACGCAATCACGATCACGCAATCACGATCACACAATGACAATCACACAATCACAATCACACAATCACGATCACACAATCACGATCACACAATCACGATCACACAATCACCATCACACAATCACAATCACACAATCACGATCACACAATCACGATCACTCAATCACAATCACACAATCACAATCACACAATCACGACCACACAGTCACGACCACACAGTCACGATCACACAATCACAATCATACAATCACAATCACACAATCACAATCACACAATCAAAACCACACAATCACAATCACACAATCAAGGTCACACAATGACGATCACAGAATCACCATCACACAATCACGATCACACAATCACAATCACACAATCACGATCACACAATCACGATCACTCAATCACAATCACACAATCACAAACACACAGTCGCGATCACACGATCACGATCACACGATCACGATCACACAATCACAATCACACAATCAACGCCACACAATGACGATCACACAATCACCATCACACAATCTCGACCACACAATCACGATCACACAATCACGATCACACAATCACGTTCACACAAACACAAACACACAGTCGCGATCACACGATCACGATCACACAATCACGATCACACAGTCACGATCACAAAATCACAATCGCACAATCACAATCACACAATCACGATCACACAATCACGATCACTCAATCGCAATCACACAATCACAATCACACAATCACGACCACACAGTCACGATCACACAATCACAATCATACAATCACAATCACACAATCACAATAACACAATCAGACAATCACACAGTCACACAATCACAATCACACAATCACGATCACACAATCACGATCACACAATCACGATCACACAATCACGATCACGCAATCACGATCACACAATCACAATCACACAATCACAATCACACAATCACGATCACACAACCACGATCACTCAATCACAATCACACAATCACAAAAACACAGTCGCGATCACACGATCACGATCACACGATCACGATCACACGATCACGGTCACACGCTCACGATCACACGATCACGATCACACGATCACGATCACACAATCACGATCACACAATCACAATCACACAATCACAATCACACAATCACAATCACACAATCACAATCACACAATCACGATCACACAATCACGATCACACAATCACAGTCACACAATCACAGTCACACAATCACAATCACACAATCACAATCACAATCACGATCACACAGTCACGATCACACAATCAGAGTCACACAATCACGATCACACGATCACGATCACACAATCACAATCACACAATCACAATCACACAATCACAATCACACAATCACAATCACACAATCACGACCACACAGTCACGATCACACAATCACAGTCACACAATCACAGTCACACAATCACAATCACACAATCACAATCACAATCACGATCACACAGTCACGATCACACAATCAGAGTCACACAATCACGATCACACGATCACGATCACACAATCACAATCACACAATCAACGCCACACAATGACGATCACACAATCACCATCACACAATCTCGACCACACAATCACGATCACACAATCACGATCACACAATCACGTTTACACAATCACAAACACACAGTCCCGACCACTCGATCACGATCACACAATCACGATCACACAGTCACGATCACACAATCACAATCACACAATCACAATATCACAATCGCAATCACACAATCACAATAACACAATCAGACAATCACACAGTCACACAATCACGATCACACAATCACGATCACACAATCACAGTCACACAATCACAGTCACACAATCACAATCACAATCACGATCACACAGTCACGATCACACCATCACGATCACACGATCACGATCACACAATCACAATCACACAATCACAATCACACAATCACAAACACACAGTCGCGATCGCACGATCACGATCACACGATCACGATCACACAATCACAATCACACAATCAAGGTCACACAATGACGATCACACAATCACCATCACACAATCACGATCACACAATCACAATCACACAATCACAATCACACAATCACGATCACACAATGACGATCACACAATCACCATCACACAATCACGATCACACAATCACAATCACACAATCACGATCACACAATCACAATCACACAATCACAAACACACAGTCGCGATCACACGATCACGATCACACGATCACGATCACACAATCACAATCACATAATCAAGGTCACACGATGACGATCACACCATCACCATCACACAATCACGACCACACAATCACGGTCACACAATCATGATCACACAATCACGTTCACACAATCACAAACACACAGTCGCGATCACTCGATCACGATCACACAATCACGATCACACAGTCACGATCACACAATCACAATCACACAATCACAATCACACAATCACAAACACACAGTCGCGATCGCACGATCACGATCACACGATCACGATCACACAATCACAATCACACAATCAAGGTCACACAATGACGATCACACAATCACCATCACACAATCACGATCACACAATCACAATCACACAATCGTTATCACACAATCACGATCACACAATCACCATCCCACAATCACCATCACACAATCACCATCACACAATCACGATCACACAATCACGATCACACAATCACGATCACACAATCACGATCACACAATCACAATCACGCAATCACAATCACACAATCACAATCACACAATCACAATCACACAATCACAATCACACAATCACAATCCCACAATCACAATCCCACAATCACAATCCCACAATCACAATCCCACAATCACAATCCCACAATCACACAATCACACAGTCACAATCCCACAATCACGATCACACAATCACGATCACACATTCACAATCACACAATCACAATCACACAATCACACTGTCACAATCCCACAATCACGATCACACAATCACGATCACACAGTCACGATCACACGATCACGATCACACAATAACAATCACACAATCACAATCACACAATCACGAGCGCACAATCACGATCACACAATCACCATCACACAATCACGATCACACAATCACAATCACACAATCACGATCACACAATCACTATCACACAATCACAATCGCACAATCACAAACACACAGTCGCGATCACACGACCACGATCACACGATCACGATCACACAATCACAATCACACAATCAAGGTCACACAATGACGATCACACCATCACCATCACACAATCACGACCACACAATCACGATCACACAATCACGATCACACAATCACGTTCACACAATCGCAAACACACAGTCGCGATCACACTATCACGATCACACAATCACAGTCACACAATCACAATCACACAATCACAATCACACAATCACAATCACAATCACGATCACACAGTCACGAACACACCATCACGATCACATAATCAAGGTCACACAATGACGATCACGCAATCACGATCACACAATCACAATCCCACAATCACACAATCACACAGTCACAATCCCACAATCACGATCACACGATCACGATCACACAATCACAATCACACAATCAACGCCACACAATGACGATCACACAATCACCATCACACAATCTCGACCACACAATCACGATCACACAATCACGATCACACAATCACGTTTACACAATCACAAACACACAGTCCCGACCACTCGATCACGATCACACAATCACGATCACACAGTCACGATCACACAATCACAATCACACAATCACAATATCACAATCGCAATCACACAATCACAATAACACAATCAGACAATCACACAGTCACACAATCACGATCACACAATCACGATCACACAATCACAGTCACACAATCACAGTCACACAATCACAATCACAATCACGATCACACAGTCACGATCACACCATCACGATCACACGATCACGATCACACAATCACAATCACACAATCACAATCACACAATCACAATCACACAATCACAAACACACAGTCGCGATCACACGATCACGATCACACGATCACGATCACACAATCACAATCACACAATCAAGGTCACACAATGACGATCACACAATCACCATCACACAATCACGATCACACAATCACAATCACACAATCACGATCACACAATGGCGATCGCACAATCACCATCACACAATCACGATCACACAATCACAATCACACAATCACGATCACACAATCACAATCACAAAATCACAAACACACAGTCGCGATCACACGATCACGATCACACGATCACGATCACACAATCACAATCACACAATCAAGGTCACACAATGACGATCACACCATCACCATCACACAATCACGACCACACAATCACGATCACACAATCACGATCACACAATCACGTTCACACAATCACAAACACACAGTCGCGATCACTCGATCACGATCACACAATCACGATCACACAGTCACGATCACACAATCACAATCGCACAATCACAATATCACAATCGCAATCACACAATCACAATAACACAATCAGACAATCACACAATCACACAATCACACAATCACACAATCACTCAATCACGATCACACTATCACGATCACACAATCACGATCACACAATCACGATCACACAATCACGATCACACAATCACAATCACACAATCACGATCACACAATCACTATCACACAATCACAATCACACAATCACAAACACACAGTCGCGATCACACGACCACGATCACACGATCACGATCACACAATCACAATCACACAATCAAGGTCACACAATGACGATCACACCATCACCATCACACAATCACGACCACACAATCACGATCACACAATCACGATCACACAATCACGTTCACACAATCGCAAACACACAGTCGCGATCACACTATCACGATCACACAATCACAGTCACACAATCACAATCACACAATCACAATCACACAATCAAGGTCACACAATGATGATCACACAATCTCGACCACACAATCACGATCACACAATCACGATCACACAATCACGTTCATACAATCACAAACACACAGTCCCGACCACTCGATCACGATCACACAATAACAATCACACAATCACAATCACACAATCACCATCACACAATCACGATCACACAATCACAATCCCACAATCACGATCACACAATCACGATCACACAGTCACGATCACACGATCACGATCACACAATAACAATCACACTATCACAATCACACAATCACGATCACACAATCACGATCACACAATCACAATCACACAATCACAAACACACAGTCGCGATCACACGATCACGATCACACGATCACGATCACACAATCACAATCACACAATCAAGGTCACACAATGACGATCACACCATCACCATCACACAAGCACGACCACACAATCACGATCACATAATCACGATCACACAATCACGTTCACACAATCACAAACACACAGTCGCGATCACTCGATCACGATCACACAATCACGATCACACAGTCACGATCATACAATCACAATCACACAATCACAATATCACAATCGCAATCACACAATCACAATCACACAATCACAGTCACACAATCACAATCACACAATCACAATCACACAATCACAATCACACAATCACAATCACACAATCACAATCTCACAGTCACAATCACACAATCACAATCACGCAATCACAATCACACAATCACAATCACACAATCACAATCACACAATCACAATCCCACAATCACAATCCCACAATCACAATCCCACAATCACACAATCACACAGTCACAACCCCACAATCACGATCACACAATCACGATCACACAATCACAATCACACAATCCAATCACACAATCACACTGTCACAATCCCACAATCACGATCACACAATCAGGATCACACAGTCGCGATCACACGATCACGATCACACGATCACGATCACACAATCACAATCACACAATCAAGGTCACACAATGACGATCACACCATCACCATCACACAATCACGACCACACAATCACGATCACACAATCACGATCACACAATCACGTTCACACAATCACAAACACACAGTCGCGATCACTCGATCACGATCACACAATCACGATCACACAGTCACGATCACACAATCACAATCACACAATCACAATAACACAATCAGACAATCACACAGTCACACAATCACGATCACACAATCACGATCACACAATCACAATCACACAATCACAAACACACAGTCGCGATCACACAGTCACGATCACACAATCACAATCACACAATCACAATATCACAATCGCAATCACACAATCACAATAACACAATCAGACAATCACACAGTCACACAATCACGATCACACAATCACGATCACACAATCACAGTCACACAATCACAGTCACACAATCACAATCACAATCACGATCACACAGTCACGATCACACCATCACGATCACACGATCACGATCACACAATCACAATCACACAATCACAATCACACAATCACAAACACACAGTCGCGATCGCACGATCACGATCACACGATCACGATCACACAATCACAATCACACAATCAAGGTCACACAATGACGATCACACAATCACCATCACACAATCACGATCACACAATCACAATCACACAATCACAATCACACAATCACGATCACACAATGACGATCACACAATCACCATCACACAATCACGATCACACAATCACAATCACACAATCACGATCACACAATCACAATCACACAATCACAAACACACAGTCGCGATCACACGATCACGGTCACACGATCACGATCACACAATCACAATCACACAATCAAGGTCACACAATGACGATCACACCATCACCATCACACAATCACGACCACACAATCACGATCACACAATCATGATCACACAATCACGTTCACACAATCACAAACACACAGTCGCGATCACTCGATCACGATCACACAATCACGATCACACAGTCACGATCACACAATCACAATCACACAATCACAATATCACAATCGCAATCACACAATCACAATAACACAATCAGACAATCACACAATCACACAATCACACAATCACACAATCACACAATCACACAATCACACAATCACGATCACACTATCACGATCACACAATAACGATCACACAATCACGATCACACTATCACGATCAGACAATCACAGTCACACAATCACAATCACACAATCACAATCACAATCACGATCACACAGTCACGATCACACCATCACGATCACACGATCACGATCACACAATCACAATCACACAATCGTTATCACACAATCACGATCACACAATCACCATCCCACAATCACCATCACACAATCACCATCACACAATCACGATCACACAATCACGATCACACAATCACGATCACACAATCACGATCACACAATCACAATCACGCAATCACAATCACACAATCACAATCACACAATCACAATCACACAATCACAATCACACAATCACAATCCCACAATCACAATCCCACAATCACAATCCCACAATCACACAATCACACAGTCACAATCCCACAATCACGATCACACAATCACGATCACACAATCACAATCACACAATCACAATCACACAATCACACTGTCACAATCCCACAATCACGATCACACAATCACGATCACACAGTCACGATCACACGATCACGATCACACAATAACAATCACACAATCACAATCACACAATCACGAGCGCACAATCACGATCACACAATCACCATCACACAATCACGATCACACAATCACGATCACACAATCACAATCACACAATCACGATCACACAATCACTATCACACAATCACAATCACACAATCACAAACACACAGTCGCGATCACACGACCACGATCACACGATCACGATCACACAATCACAATCACACAATCAAGGTCACACAATGACGATCACACCATCACCATCACACAATCACGACCACACAATCACGATCACACAATCACGATCACACAATCACGTTCACACAATCGCAAACACACAGTCGCGATCACACTATCACGATCACACAATCACAGTCACACAATCACAATCACACAATCACAATCACACAATCAAGGTCACACAATGATGATCACACAATCTCGACCACACAATCACGATCACACAATCACGATCACACAATCACGTTCATACAATCAGAAACACACAGTCCCGACCACTCGATCACGATCACACAATAACAATCACACAATCACAATCACACAATCACCATCACACAATCACGATCACACAATCACAATCCCACAATCACGATCACACAATCACGATCACACAGTCACGATCACACGATCACGATCACACAATAACAATCACACAATCACAATCACACAATCACGATCACACAATCACGATCACACAATCACAATCACACAATCACAAACACACAGTCGCGATCACACGATCACGATCACACGATCACGATCACACAATCACAATCACACAATCAAGGTCACACAATGACGATCACACCATCACCATCACACAATCACGACCACACAATCACGATCACATAATCACGATCACACAATCACGTTCACACAATCACAAACACACAGTCGCGATCACTCGATCACGATCACACAATCACGATCACACAGTCACGATCACACAATCACAATCACACAATCACAATATCACAATCGCAATCACACAATCACAATCACACAATCACAGTCACACAATCACAATCACACAATCACAATCACACAATCACAATCACACAATCACAATCACACAATCACAATCTCACAGTCACAATCACACAATCACAATCACGCAATCACAATCACACAATCACAATCACACAATCACAATCACACAATCACAATCCCACAATCACAATCCCACAATCACAATCCCACAATCACACAATCACACAGTCACAACCCCACAATCACGATCACACAATCACGATCACACAATCACAATCACACAATCCAATCACACAATCACACTGTCACAATCCCACAATCACGATCACACAATCAGGATCACACAGTCACGATCACACGATCACGATCACACAACAACAATCACACAATCACAATCACACAATCACGAGCACACAATCACGATCACACAATCACCATCACACAATCACGATCACACAATCACGATCACACAATCACGATCACACAATGACGATCACACAATCACCATCACACAATCATGATCACACAATCACAATCACACAATCACGATCACACAATCACAATCACACAATCACAAACACACAGTCGCGATCACACGATCACGATCACACGATCACGATCACACAATCACAATCACACAATCAAGGTCACACAATGATGATCACACAATCACGACCACACAATCACGATCACACAATCACGATCACACAATCACGTTCACACAATCACAAACACACAGTCGCGATCACTCGATCACGATCACACAATCACGATCACACAGTCACGATCACACAATCACAATCACACAATCACAATAACACAATCAGACAATCACACAGTCACACAATCACGATCACACAATCACGATCACACAATCACAATCACACAATCACAAACACACAGTCGCGATCACACAGTCACGATCACACAATCACAATCATACAATCACAATCACACAACCACAATAACACAATCAGACAATCACACAGTCACACAATCACGATCACACAATCACGATCACACAATCACGATCACACAATCACGATCACGCAATCACGATCACGCAATCACCATCACACAATCACAATCACACAATCACAATCACACAATCACGATCACACAATCACGATCACACAATCACCATCACACAATCACAATCACACAATCACGATCACACAATCACGATCACTCAATCACAATCACACAATCACAATCACACAATCACGACCACACAGTCACGACCACACCGTCACGATCACACAATCACAATCATACAATCACAATCACACAATCACAATCACACAATCAAAACCACACAATCACAATCACACAATCAAGGTCACACAATGACGATCACACAATCACCATCACACAATCACGATCACACAATCACAATCACACAATCACGATCACACAATCACGATCACTCAATCACAATCACACAATCACAAACACACAGTCGCGATCACACGATCACGATCACACGATCACGATCACACAATCACAATCACACAATCAACGCCACACAATGACGATCACACAATCACCATCACACAATCTCGACCACACAATCACGATCACACAATCACGATCACACAATCACGTTCACACAAACACAAACACACAGTCGCGATCACACGATCACGATCACACAATCACGATCACACAGTCACGATCACAAAATCACAATCGCACAATCACAATCACACAATCACGATCACACAATCACGATCACTCAATCGCAATCACACAATCACAATCACACAATCACGACCACACAGTCACGATCACACAATCACAATCATACAATCACAATCACACAATCACAATAACACAATCAGACAATCACACAGTCACACAATCACAATCACACAATCACGATCACACAATCACGATCACACAATCACGATCACACAATCACGATCACGCAATCACGATCACACAATCACAATCACACAATCACAATCACACAATCACGATCACACAACCACGATCACTCAATCACAATCACACAATCACAAAAACACAGTCGCGATCACACGATCACGATCACACGATCACGATCACACGATCACGGTCACACGCTCACGATCACACGATCACGATCACACGATCACGATCACACAATCACGATCACACAATCACAATCACACAATCACAATCACACAATCACAATCACACAATCACAATCACACAATCACGATCACACAATCACGATCACACAATCACAGTCACACAATCACAGTCAGACAATCACAATCACACAATCACAATCACAATCACGATCACACAGTCACGATCACACAATCAGAGTCACACAATCACGATCACACGATCACGATCACACAATCACAATCACACAATCACAATCACACAATCACAATCACACAATCACAATCACACAATCACGACTACACAGTCACGATCACACAATCACAGTCACACAATCACAGTCACACAATCACAATCACACAATCACAATCACAATCACGATCACACAGTCACGATCACACAATCAGAGTCACACAATCACGATCACACGATCACGATCACACAATCACAATCACACAATCAACGCCACACAATGACGATCACACAATCACCATCACACAATCTCGACCACACAATCACGATCACACAATCACGATCACACAATCACGTTTACACAATCACAAACACACAGTCCCGACCACTCGATCACGATCACACAATCACGATCACACAGTCACGATCACACAATCACAATCACACAATCACAATATCACAATCGCAATCACACAATCACAATAACACAATCAGACAATCACACAGTCACACAATCACGATCACACAATCACGATCACACAATCACAGTCACACAATCACAGTCACACAATCACAATCACAATCACGATCACACAGTCACGATCACACCATCACGATCACACGATCACGATCACACAATCACAATCACACAATCACAATCACACAATCACAAACACACAGTCGCGATCGCACGATCACGATCACACGATCACGATCACACAATCACAATCACACAATCAAGGTCACACAATGACGATCACACAATCACCATCACACAATCACGATCACACAATCACAATCACACAATCACAATCACACAATCACGATCACACAATGACGATCACACAATCACCATCACACAATCACGATCACACAATCACAATCACACAATCACGATCACACAATCACAATCACACAATCACAAACACACAGTCGCGATCACACGATCACGATCACACGATCACGATCACACAATCACAATCACACAATCAAGGTCACACAATGACGATCACACCATCACCATCACACAATCACGACCACACAATCACGATCACACAATCATGATCACACAATCACGTTCACACAATCACAAACACACAGTCGCGATCACTCGATCACGATCACACAATCACGATCACACAGTCACGATCACACAATCACAATCACACAATCACAATATCACAATCGCAATCACACAATCACAATAACACAATCAGACAATCACACAATCACACAATCACACAATCACACAATCACACAATCACACAATCACACAATCACGATCACACTATCACGATCACACAATCACGATCACACAATCACGATCACACTATCACGATCAGACAATCACAGTCACACAATCACAATCACACAATCACAATCACAATCACGATCACACAGTCACGATCACACCATCACGATCACACGATCACGATCACACAATCACACAATCGTTATCACACAATCACGATCACACAATCACCATCCCACAATCACCATCACACAATCACCATCACACAATCACGATCACACAATCACGATCACACAATCACGATCACACAATCACGATCACACAATCACAATCACGCAATCACAATCACACAATCACAATCACACAATCACAATCACACAATCACAATCACACAATCACAATCCCACAATCACAATCCCACAATCACAATCCCACAATCACACAATCACACAGTCACAATCCCACAATCACGATCACACAATCACGATCACACATTCACAATCACACAATCACAATCACACAATCACACTGTCACAATCCCACAATCACGATCACACAATCACGATCACACAGTCACGATCACACGATCACGATCACACAATAACAATCACACAATCACAATCACACAATCACGAGCGCACAATCACGATCACACAATCACCATCACACAATCACGATCACACAATCACGATCACACAATCACAATCACACAATCACGATCACACAATCACTATCACACAATCACAATCGCACAATCACAAACACACAGTCGCGATCACACGACCACGATCACACGATCACGATCACACAATCACAATCACACAATCAAGGTCACACAATGACGATCACACCATCACCATCACACAATCACGACCACACAATCACGATCACACAATCACGATCACACAATCACGTTCACACAATCGCAAACACACAGTCGCGATCACACTATCACGATCACACAATCACAGTCACACAATCACAATCACACAATCACAATCACAATCACGATCACACAGTCACGAACACACCATCACGATCACATAATCAAGGTCACACAATGACGATCACACAATCACGATCACACAATCACAATCACACAATCACAATCACACAATCACAATCACACAATCACAATCACACAATCACAATCTCACAGTCACAATCACACAGTCACAATCACACAATCACAATCACACAATCACAATCACACCATCACGATCACACGATCACGATCACACAATCACAATCACACAATCACAATCACACAATCACAATCACACAATCACAAACACACAGTCGCGATCACACGATCACGATCACACGATCACGATCACACAATCACAATCACACAATCAAGGTCACACAATGACGATCACACCATCACCATCACACAATCACGACCACACAATCACGATCACACAATCACGATCACACAATCACGTTCACACAATCACAAACACACAGTCGCGATCACTCGATCACGATCACACAATCACGATCACACAGTCACGATCACACAATCACATTCACACAATCACAATATCACAATCGCAATCACACAATCACAATAACACAATCAGACAATCACACAATCACACAATCACACAATCACACAATCACTCAATCACGATCACACTATCACGATCACACAATCACGATCACACAATCACGATCACACAATCACGATCACACTATCACGATCAGACAATCACAGTCACACAATCACAATCACACAATCACAATCACAATCACGATCACACAGTCACGATCACACCATCACGATCACACGATCACGATCACACAATCACAATCACACAATCGTTATCACACAATCACGATCACACAATCACCATCCCACAATCACCATCACACAATCACCATCACACAATCACGATCACACAATCACGATCACACAATCACGATCACACAATCACAATCACGCAATCACAATCACACAATCACAATCACACAATCACAATCACACAATCACAATCACACAATCACAATCCCACAATCACAATCCCACAATCACAATCCCACAATCACAATCCCACAATCACAATCCCACAATCACAATCCCACAATCACACAATCACACAGTCACAATCCCACAATCACGATCACACAATCACGATCACACAATCACAATCACACAATCACAATCACACAATCAAGGTCACACAATGATGATCACACAATCTCGACCACACAATCACGATCACACAATCACGATCACACAATCACGTTCATACAATCAGAAACACACAGTCCCGACCACTCGATCACGATCACACAATAACAATCACACAATCACAATCACACAATCACCATCACACAATCACGATCACACAATCACAATCCCACAATCACGATCACACAATCACGATCACACAGTCACGATCACACGATCACGATCACACAATAACAATCACACAATCACAATCACACAATCACGATCACACAATCACGATCACACAATCACAATCACACAATCACAAACACACAGTCGCGATCACACGATCACGATCACACGATCACGATCACACAATCACAATCACACAATCAAGGTCACACAATGACGATCACACCATCACCATCACACAATCACGACCACACAATCACGATCACATAATCACGATCACACAATCACGTTCACACAATCACAAACACACAGTCGCGATCACTCGATCACGATCACACAATCACGATCACACAGTCACGATCACACAATCACAATCACACAATCACAATATCACAATCGCAATCACACAATCACAATCACAAAATCACAGTCACACAATCACAATCACATAATCACAATCACACAATCACAATCACACAATCACAATCACACAATCACAATCTCACAGTCACAATCACACAATCACAATCACGCAATCACAATCACACAATCACAATCACACAATCACAATCACACAATCACAATCCCACAATCACAATCCCACAATCACAATCCCACAATCACACAATCACACAGTCACAACCCCACAATCACGATCACACAATCACGATCACACAATCACAATCACACAATCCAATCACACAATCACACTGTCACAATCCCACAATCACGATCACACAATCAGGATCACACAGTCACGATCACACGATCACGATCACACAACAACAATCACACAATCACAATCACACAATCACGAGCACACAATCACGATCACACAATCACCATCACACAATCACGATCACACAATCACGATCACACAATCACGATCACACAATGACGATCACACAATCACCATCACACAATCATGATCACACAATCACAATCACACAATCACGATCACACAATCACAATCACACAATCACAAACACACAGTCGCGATCACACGATCACGATCACACGATCACGATCACACAATCACAATCACACAATCAAGGTCACACAATGATGATCACACAATCACGACCACACAATCACGATCACACAATCACGATCACACAATCACGTTCACACAATCACAAACACACAGTCGCGATCACTCGATCACGATCACACAATCACGATCACACAGTCACGATCACACAATCACAATCACACAATCACAATAACACAATCAGACAATCACACAGTCACACAATCACGATCACACAATCACGATCACACAATCACAATCACACAATCACAAACACACAGTCGCGATCACACAGTCACGATCACACAATCACAATCATACAATCACAATCACACAACCACAATAACACAATCAGACAATCACACAGTCACACAATCACGATCACACAATCACGATCACACAATCACGATCACACAATCACGATCACGCAATCACGATCACGCAATCACCATCACACAATCACAATCACACAATCACAATCACACAATCACGATCACACAATCACGATCACACAATCACCATCACACAATCACAATCACACAATCACGATCACACAATCACGATCACTCAATCACAATCACACAATCACAATCACACAATCACGACCACACAGTCACGACCACACCGTCACGATCACACAATCACAATCATACAATCACAATCACACAATCACAATCACACAATCAAAACCACACAATCACAATCACACAATCAAGGTCACACAATGACGATCACACAATCACCATCACACAATCACGATCACACAATCACAATCACACAATCACGATCACACAATCACGATCACTCAATCACAATCACACAATCACAAACACACAGTCGCGATCACACGATCACGATCACACGATCACGATCACACAATCACAATCACACAATCAACGCCACACAATGACGATCACACAATCACCATCACACAATCTCGACCACACAATCACGATCACACAATCACGATCACACAATCACGTTCACACAAACACAAACACACAGTCGCGATCACACGATCACGATCACACAATCACGATCACACAGTCACGATCACAAAATCACAATCGCACAATCACAATCACACAATCACGATCACACAATCACGATCACTCAATCGCAATCACACAATCACAATCACACAATCACGACCACACAGTCACGATCACACAATCACAATCATACAATCACAATCACACAATCACAATAACACAATCAGACAATCACACAGTCACACAATCACAATCACACAATCACGATCACACAATCACGATCACACAATCACGATCACACAATCACGATCACGCAATCACGATCACACAATCACAATCACACAATCACAATCACACAATCACGATCACACAACCACGATCACTCAATCACAATCACACAATCACAAAAACACAGTCGCGATCACACGATCACGATCACACGATCACGATCACACGATCACGGTCACACGCTCACGATCACACGATCACGATCACACGATCACGATCACACAATCACGATCACACAATCACAATCACACAATCACAATCACACAATCACAATCACACAATCACGATCACACAATCACGATCACACAATCACGATCACACAATCACAGTCACACAATCACAGTCAGACAATCACAATCACACAATCACAATCACAATCACGATCACACAGTCACGATCACACAATCAGAGTCACACAATCACGATCACACGATCACGATCACACAATCACAATCACACAATCACAATCACACAATCACAATCACACAATCACAATCACACAATCACGACCACACAGTCACGATCACACAATCACAGTCACACAATCACAGTCACACAATCACAATCACACAATCACAATCACAATCACGATCACACAGTCACGATCACACAATCAGAGTCACACAATCACGATCACACGATCACGATCACACAATCACAATCACACAATCAACGCCACACAATGACGATCACACAATCACCATCACACAATCTCGACCACACAATCACGATCACACAATCACGATCACACAATCACGTTTACACAATCACAAACACACAGTCCCGACCACTCGATCACGATCACACAATCACGATCACACAGTCACGATCACACAATCACAATCACACAATCACAATATCACAATCGCAATCACACAATCACAATAACACAATCAGACAATCACACAGTCACACAATCACGATCACACAATCACGATCACACAATCACAGTCACACAATCACAGTCACACAATCACAATCACAATCACGATCACACAGTCACGATCACACCATCACGATCACACGATCACGATCACACAATCACAATCACACAATCACAATCACACAATCACAAACACACAGTCGCGATCGCACGATCACGATCACACGATCACGATCACACAATCACAATCACACAATCAAGGTCACACAATGACGATCACACAATCACCATCACACAATCACGATCACACAATCACAATCACACAATCACAATCACACAATCACGATCACACAATGACGATCACACAATCACCATCACACAATCACGATCACACAATCACAATCACACAATCACGATCACACAATCACAATCACACAATCACAAACACACAGTCGCGATCACACGATCACGATCACACGATCACGATCACACAATCACAATCACACAATCAAGGTCACACAATGACGATCACACCATCACCATCACACAATCACGACCACACAATCACGATCACACAATCATGATCACACAATCACGTTCACACAATCACAAACACACAGTCGCGATCACTCGATCACGATCACACAATCACGATCACACAGTCACGATCACACAATCACAATCACACAATCACAATATCACAATCGCAATCACACAATCACAATAACACAATCAGACAATCACACAATCACACAATCACACAATCACACAATCACACAATCACACAATCACACAATCACACAATCACGATCACACTATCACGATCACACAATCACGATCACACAATCACGATCACACTATCACGATCAGACAATCACAGTCACACAATCACAATCACACAATCACAATCACAATCACGATCACACAGTCACGATCACACCATCACGATCACACGATCACGATCACACAATCACACAATCGTTATCACACAATCACGATCACACAATCACCATCCCACAATCACCATCACACAATCACCATCACACAATCACGATCACACAATCACGATCACACAATCACGATCACACAATCACGATCACACAATCACAATCACGCAATCACAATCACACAATCACAATCACACAATCACAATCACACAATCACAATCACACAATCACAATCCCACAATCACAATCCCACAATCACAATCCCACAATCACACAATCACACAGTCACAATCCCACAATCACGATCACACAATCACGATCACACATTCACAATCACACAATCACAATCACACAATCACACTGTCACAATCCCACAATCACGATCACACAATCACGATCACACAGTCACGATCACACGATCACGATCACACAATAACAATCACACAATCACAATCACACAATCACGAGCGCACAATCACGATCACACAATCACCATCACACAATCACGATCACACAATCACGATCACACAATCACAATCACACAATCACGATCACACAATCACTATCACACAATCACAATCGCACAATCACAAACACACAGTCGCGATCACACGACCACGATCACACGATCACGATCACACAATCACAATCACACAATCAAGGTCACACAATGACGATCACACCATCACCATCACACAATCACGACCACACAATCACGATCACACAATCACGATCACACAATCACGTTCACACAATCGCAAACACACAGTCGCGATCACACTATCACGATCACACAATCACAGTCACACAATCACAATCACACAATCACAATCACAATCACGATCACACAGTCACGAACACACCATCACGATCACATAATCAAGGTCACACAATGACGATCACACAATCACGATCACACAATCACAATCACACAATCACAATCACACAATCACAATCACACAATCACAATCACACAATCACAATCTCACAGTCACAATCACACAGTCACAATCACACAATCACAATCACACAATCACAATCACACCATCACGATCACACGATCACGATCACACAATCACAATCACACAATCACAATCACACAATCACAATCACACAATCACAAACACACAGTCGCGATCACACGATCACGATCACACGATCACGATCACACAATCACAATCACACAATCAAGGTCACACAATGACGATCACACCATCACCATCACACAATCACGACCACACAATCACGATCACACAATCACGATCACACAATCACGTTCACACAATCACAAACACACAGTCGCGATCACTCGATCACGATCACACAATCACGATCACACAGTCACGATCACACAATCACATTCACACAATCACAATATCACAATCGCAATCACACAATCACAATAACACAATCAGACAATCACACAATCACACAATCACACAATCACACAATCACTCAATCACGATCACACTATCACGATCACACAATCACGATCACACAATCACGATCACACAATCGCGATCACACTATCACGATCAGACAATCACAGTCACACAATCACAATCACACAATCACAATCACAATCACGATCACACAGTCACGATCACACCATCACGATCACACGATCACGATCACACAATCACAATCACACAATCGTTATCACACAATCACGATCACACAATCACCATCCCACAATCACCATCACACAATCACCATCACACAATCACGATCACACAATCACGATCACACAATCACGATCACACAATCACAATCACGCAATCACAATCACACAATCACAATCACACAATCACAATCACACAATCACAATCACACAATCACAATCCCACAATCACAATCCCACAATCACAATCCCACAATCACAATCCCACAATCACAATCCCACAATCACAATCCCACAATCACACAATCACACAGTCACAATCCCACAATCACGATCACACAATCACGATCACACAATCACAATCACACAATCACAATCACACAATCACACTGTCACAATCCCACAATCACGATCACACAATCACGATCACACAGTCACGATCACACGATCACGATCACACAATAACAATCACACAATCACAATCACACAATCACGAGCGCACAATCACGATCACACAATCACCATCACACAATCACGATCACACAATCACGATCACACAATCACAATCACACAATCACGATCACACAATCACTATCACACAATCACAATCACACAATCACAAACACACAGTCGCGATCACACGACCACGATCACACGATCACGATCACACAATCACAATCACACAATCAAGGTCACACAATGACGATCACACCATCACCATCACACAATCACGACCACACAATCACGATCACACAATCACGATCACACAATCACGTTCACACAATCGCAAACACACAGTCGCGATCACACTATCACGATCACACAATCACAGTCACACAATCACAATCACACAATCACAATCACACAATCAAGGTCACACAATGATGATCACACAATCTCGACCACACAATCACGATCACACAATCACGATCACACAATCACGTTCATACAATCACAAACACACAGTCCCGACCACTCGATCACGATCACACAATAACAATCACACAATCACAATCACACAATCACCATCACACAATCACGATCACACAATCACAATCCCACAATCACGATCACACAATCACGATCACACAGTCACGATCACACGATCACGATCACACAATAACAATCACACAATCACAATCACACAATCACGATCACACAATCACGATCACACAATCACAATCACACAATCACAAACACACAGTCGCGATCACACGATCACGATCACACGATCACGATCACACAATCACAATCACACAATCAAGGTCACACAATGACGATCACACCATCACCATCACACAATCACGACCACACAATCACGATCACATAATCACGATCACACAATCACGTTCACACAATCACAAACACACAGTCGCGATCACTCGATCACGATCACACAATCACGATCACACAGTCACGATCACACAATCACAATCACACAATCACAATATCACAATCGCAATCACACAATCACAATCACACAATCACAGTCACACAATCACAATCACACAATCACAATCACACAATCACAATCACACAATCACAATCACACAATCACAATCTCACAGTCACAATCACACAATCACAATCACGCAATCACAATCACACAATCACAATCACACAATCACAATCACACAATCACAATCCCACAATCACAATCCCACAATCACAATCCCACAATCACACAATCACACAGTCACAACCCCACAATCACGATCACACAATCACGATCACACAATCACAATCACACAATCCAATCACACAATCACACTGTCACAATCCCACAATCACGATCACACAATCAGGATCACACAGTCACGATCACACGATCACGATCACACAACAACAATCACACAATCACAATCACACAATCACGAGCACACAATCACGATCACACAATCACCATCACACAATCACGATCACACAATCACGATCACACAATCACGATCACACTATCACGATCACACAATCACAATCACACAATCAACGCCACACAATGACGATCACACAATCACCATCACACAATTTCGACCACACAATCACGATCATACAATCACGATCACACAGTCACGATCACACAATCACAATCACACAATCACAATATCACAATCGCAATCACACAATCACAATAACACAATCAGACAATCACACAATCACACAATCACACTGTCACAATCCCACAATCACGATCACACAATCACGATCACACAGTCACGATCACACGATCACGATCACACAATAACAATCACACAATCACAATAACACAATCACGAGCGCACAATCACGATCACACAATCACCATCACACAATCACGATCACACAATCACGATCACACAATCACAATCACACAATCACGATCACACAATCACTATCACACAATCACAATCACACAATCACAAACACACAGTCGCGATCACACGACCACGATCACACGATCACGATCACACAATCACAATCACACAATCAAGGTCACACAATGACGATCACACCATCACCATCACACAATCACGACCACACAATCACGATCACACAATCACGATCACACAATCACGTTCACACAATCGCAAACACACAGTCGCGATCACACTATCACGATCACACAATCACAGTCACACAATCACAATCACACAATCACAATCACACAATCAAGGTCACACAATGATGATCACACAATCTCGACCACACAATCACGATCACACAATCACGATCACACAATCACGTTCATACAATCACAAACACACAGTCCCGACCACTCGATCACGATCACACAATAACAATCACACAATCACAATCACACAATCACCATCACACAATCACGATCACACAATCACAATCCCACAATCACGATCACACAATCACGATCACACAGTCACGATCACACGATCACGATCACACAATAACAATCACACAATCACAATCACACAATCACGATCACACAATCACGATCACACAATCACAATCACACAATCACAAACACACAGTCGCGATCACACGATCACGATCACACGATCACGATCACACAATCACAATCACACAATCAAGGTCACACAATGACGATCGCACCATCACCATCACACAATCACGACCACACAATCACGATCACATAATCACGATCACACAATCACGTTCACACAATCACAAACACACAGTCGCGATCACTCGATCACGATCACACAATCACGATCACACAGTCACGATCACACAATCACAATCACACAATCACAATATCACAATCGCAATCACACAATCACAATCACACAATCACAGTCACACAATCACAATCACACAATCACAATCACACAATCACAATCACACAATCACAATCACACAATCACAATCACACAATCACAATCTCACAGTCACAATCACACAATCACAATCACGCAATCACAATCACACAATCACAATCACACAATCACAATCACACAATCACAATCCCACAATCACAATCCCACAATCACAATCCCACAATCACACAATCACACAGTCACAACCCCACAATCACGATCACACAATCACGATCACACAATCACAATCACACAATCCAATCACACAATCACACTGTCACAATCCCACAATCACGATCACACAATCAGGATCACACAGTCACGATCACACGATCACGATCACACAACAACAATCACACAATCACAATCACACAATCACGAGCACACAATCACGATCACACAATCACCATCACACAATCACGATCACACAATCACGATCACACAATCACGATCACACTATCACGATCACACAATCACAGTCACACAATCACAATCACACAATCACAATCACAATCACGATCACACAGTCACGATCACACAATCAGAGTCACACAATCACGATCACACGATCACGATCACACAATCACAATCACACAATCAACGCCACACAATGACGATCACACAATCACCATCACACAATTTCGACCACACAATCACGATCACACAATCACGATCACACAGTCACGATCACACAATCACAATCACACAATCACAATATCACAATCGCAATCACACAATCACAATAACACAATCAGACAATCACACAATCACACAATCACACAATCACGATCACACAATCATGATCACACAATCACGATCACACAATCACGATCACACAATCACGATCACACAATCACCATCACACAATCACGATCACACAATCACGATCACATAATCACGATCACACAATCACGATCACACAATCACGATCACACAATCACAATCACACAATCACAATCACACAATCACGATCACACAATCACGATCACTCAATCACAATCACATAATCACAAAAACACAGTCGCGATCACACGATCACGATCACACGATCACGATCACACGATCACGATCACACAATCGCAATCACACAATCAAGGCCACACAATGACGATCACACAATCACCATCACACAATCTCGACCACACAATCACGATCACACAATCACGATCACACAATCACGTTCACACAATCACAAGCACACAGTCGCGATCACTCGATCACGATCACACAATCACGACCACACAGTCACGATCACACAATCACAAGCGCACAATCACAATCACACAATCACGATCACACAATCACGATCACTCAATCACAATCACACAATCACAATCACACAATCACGACCACACAGTCACGATCACACAATCACAATCATACAATCACAATCACACAATCACAATAACACAATCAGACAGTCACACAGTCACACAATCACGATCACACAATCACAATAACACAATCAGACAATCACACAGTCACACAATCACGATCACACAATCACGATCACACAACCACGATCACACAATCACAATCACACAATCACAATCACACAATCACGATCACACAATCACGATCACACAATCACAAAAACACAGCCGCGATCACACGATCACGATCACACGATCACGATCACACGATCACGATCACACGATCACGATCACACGATCACGATCACACGATCACGATCACACCATCACGATCACACAATCACGATCACACAATCACAATAACACAATCACAATCACAATCACACAATCACAATCACACAATCACAATCACACAATCACAATCACACAATCACAATCACACAATCACAATCACACAATCACAATCACACAATCACAATCACACAATCACAATCACACAATCACAATCACACAATCACAATCACACAATCACAATCCCACAATCACAATCACACAACCACAATCACACAGTCACAATCCCACAATCACGATCACACAATCACGATCACACAATCACACTCACACAACCACAATCACACAATCACACTGTCACAATCCCACAATCACGATCACACAATCACGATTACACAGTCACGATCACACGATCACGATCACACAATAACAATCACACAATCACAATCACACAATCGTTATCACACAATCATGATCACACAATCACCATCCCACAATCACCATCACACAATCACCATCACACAATCACGATCACACAATCACGATCACACAATCACAATCACGCAATCACAATCACACAATCACAATCACACAATCACAATCATACAATCACAATCCCACAATCACAATCTCACAATCACAATTACACAATCACAATCACACAATCACAATCACACAATCACAATCACACAATCACAATCACACAATCACAATCCCACAATCACAATCCCACAATCACAATCCCACAATCACAATCACACAACCACAATCACACAATCACACAGTCACAATCCCACAATCACGATCACACAATCACGATCACACAATCACAATCACACAATCACAATCACACAATCACAATCACACAATCACAATATCACAATCGCAGTCACACAATCACAATAACACAATCAGACAATCAGACAATCACACAATCACACAATCACACAATCACAATCACACAATCACAATCACACAATCACAATCACACAATCACACAATCACGATCACACAATCATGATCACACAATCACGAACACACAATCACGATCACACAATCACGATCACACAATCACGATCACACAATCACGATCACACAATCACCATCACACAATCACCATCACACAATCACAATCACACAATCAAGGTCACACAATGACGATCGCACAATCACCATCACACAATCACGACCACTCAATCACGATCACACAATCACGTTCACACAATCACAAACACACAGTCGCGATCACACGATCACGATCACACAATCACGATCACATAGTCACGATCACACAATTACGATCACACAGTCACAATCACACAATCACAATCACACAATCACGATCACACAATCACAATCACACAATCACAATCACACAATCACAATCACACAATCACAATCACACAATCGCAATCACACAATCACAATCACACAATCACAATCACACAATCACAATCACACAATCACAATCCCACAATCACGATCACACAATCACAATCACACAATCACAATCACAATCACGATCACACAGTCACGATCACACAATCAGAGTCACACAATCACAATCACACAACCACAATCACACAATCATACAGTCACAATCCCACAATCACGATCACACAATCACGACCACACAGTCACGATCACACAATCACAATCACACAATCACAATCACACAATCACAATCACACAATCACAATAACACAATCAGACAATCACACAGTCACACAATCACGATCACACAATCACGATCACACAATCACGATCACACAATCGCGATCACACAATCACGATCACACAATCACGATCACACAATCACAATCACACAATCACAATCACACAATCCAAACCACACAATCACAGTCACACAATCAAGGTCACACAATGACGATCACACAATCACCATCACACAATAACGATCACACAATCACAATCACACAATCACGATCACACAATCACGATCACTCAATCACAATCACTCAATCACAATCACACAATCACAAACACACAGTCGCGATCACACGATCACGATCACACGATCACGATCACACAATCACAATCACACAATCAACGCCACACAATGACGATCACACAATCACCATCACACAATCTCGACCACACAATCACGATCACACAATCACGATCACACAATCACGTTCACACAATCACAAACACACAGTCGCGATCACACGATCACGATCACACAATCACGATCACACAGTCACGATCACACAATCACAATCGCACAATCACAATCACACAATCACGATCACACAATCACGATCACTCAATCACAATCACACAATCACAATCACGCAATCACGACCACACAGTCACGATCACACAATCACAATCATACAATCACAATCACACAATCACAATAACACAATCAGACAATCACACAGTCACACAATCACGATCACACAACCACGATCACACAATCACGATCACACAATCACAATCACACAATCACACTGTCACAATCCCACAATCACGATCACACAATCACGATCACACAATCACGATCACACAATCACAATCACACAATCACAATCACACAATCACGATCACACAATCACGATCACACAATCACAAAAACACAGCCGCGATCACACGATCACGATCACACGATCACGATCACACGATCACGATCACACAATCACGATCACACAATCACGATCACACAATCACGATCACACAATCACAAAAACACAGCCGCGATCACACGATCACGATCACACGATCACGATCACACAATCACGATCACACAATCACAATCACACAATCACAATCACGCAATCACAATCACACAATCACACTCACACAATCACAATCACACAATCACAATCACACAATCACAATCCCACAATCACAATCCCACAATCACAATCACACAATCACAATCCCACAATCACTATCACACAACCACAATCACACAGTCACAATCTCACAATCACAATTACACAATCACAATCACACAACCACAATCACACAATCACACAGTCACAATCCCACAATCACGATCACACAATCACGATCACACAATCACAATCACACAATCACAATCACACAATCACAATATCACAATCGCAATCACACAATCACAATAACACAATCAGACAATCACACAATCACACAATCACACAATCACGATCACACAATCATGATCACACAATCACGAACACACAATCACGATCACACAATCACGATCACACAATCACGATCACACAATCACGATCACACAATCACGATCACACAATCACGATCACACAATCACAATGACACAATCAAGGTCACACAATGACGATCGCACAATCACCATCACACAATCACGACCACTCAATCACGATCACACAATCACGATCACACAATCACAATCACACAATCACAATCACACAATCACGATCACACAATCACGTTCACACAATCACAAACACACAGTCGCGATCACACGATCACGATCACACAATCACGATCACACAATCACAATCACACAATCAACGCCACACAATGACGATCACACAATCACCATCACACAATCTCGACCACACAATCACGATCACACAATCACGATCACACAATCACGTTCACACAATCACAAACACACAGTCGCGATCACACGATCACGATCACACAATCACGATCACACAGTCACGATCACACAATCACAATCGCACAATCACAATCACACAATCACGATCACACAATCACGATCACTCAATCACAATCACACAATCACAATCACACAATCACGACCACACAATCACAATAACACAATCAGACAATCACACAGTCACACAATCACGATCACACAATCACGATCACACAATCACGATCACACAATCGCGATCACACAATCACGATCACACAATCACGATCACACAATCACAATCACACAATCACAATCACACAATCACAGTCACACAATCACAATCACAATCACGATCACACAGTCACGATCACACAATCAGAGTCACACAATCACAATCACACAACCACAATCACACAATCATACAGTCACAATCCCACAACCACGATCACACAATCACGACCACACAGTCACGATCACACAATCACAATCACACAATCACAATCACACAATCACAATCACACAATCACAATCACACAATCACAATCACACAATCACAATCACACAATCACAATCACACAATCACAATCACACAATCACAATCACACAATCACAATAACACAATCAGACAATCACACAGTCACACAATCACGATCACACAATCACGATCACACAATCACGATCACACAATCGCGATCACACAATCACGATCACACAATCACGATCACACAATCACAATCACACAATCACAATCACACAATCAAAACCACACAATCACAGTCACACAATCAAGGTCACACAATGACGATCACACAATCACCATCACACAATAACGATCACACAATCACAATCACACAATCACGATCACACAATCACGATCACTCAATCACAATCACACAATCACAAACACACAGTCGCGATCACACGATCACGATCACACGATCACGATCACACAATCACAATCACACAATCAACGCCACACAATGACGATCACACAATCACCATCACACAATCTCGACCACACAATCACGATCACACAATCACGATCACACAATCACGTTCACACAATCACAAACACACAGTCGCGATCACACGATCACGATCACACAATCACGATCACACAGTCACGATCACACAATCACAATCGCACAATCACAATCACACAATCACGATCACACAATCACGATCACTCAATCACAATCACACAATCACAATCACACAATCACGACCACACAGTCACGATCACACAATCACAATCATACAATCACAATCACACAATCACAATAACACAATCAGACAATCACACAGTCACACAATCACGATCACACAACCACGATCACACAATCACGATCACACAATCACGATCACACAATCACGATCACGCAATCACGATCACACAATCACAATCACACAGTCGCGATCACACGATCACGATCACACGATCACGATCACACGATCACGATCACACGATCACGATCACACAATCACGATCACACAGTCACGATCACACAATCACAATAACACAATCAGACAATCACACAGTCACACAATCACGATCACACAATCACGATCACACAATCACGATCACACAATCACGATCACACAATCACAATCACACAATCACAATCACACAATCACGATCACACAATCACGATCACACAATCACAAAAACACAGCCGCGATCACACGATCACGATCACACGATCACGATCACACGATCACGATCACACAATCACGATCACACAATCACAATCACACAATCACAATCACACAATCACAATCACACAATCACAATCACACAATCACAATCACACAATCACAATCACACAATCACAATCACACAATCACAATCACACAATCACAATCACACAATCACAATCACACAATCACAATCCCACAATCACAATCACACAATCACAATCCCACAATCACAATCACACAATCACAATCACACAATCACAATCACACAATCACAATCACACAATCACACAGTCACAATCCCACAATCACGATCACACAATCATGATCACACAATCACGAACACACAATCACGATCACACAATCACAATCCCACAATCACAATCACACAATCACAATCCCACAATCACAATCACACAACCACAATCACACAGTCACAATCCCACAATCACGATCACACAATCACGATCACACAATCACACTCACACAACCACAATCACACAATCACACTGTCACAATCCCACAATCACGATCACACAATCACGATCACACAGTCACGATCACACGATCACGATCACACAATAACAATCACACAACCACAATCACACAATCGTTATCACACAATCATGATCACACAATCACCATCCCACAATCACCATCACACAATCACCATCACACAATCACGATCACAGAATCACGATCACACAATCACAATCACGCAATCACAATCACACAATCACCGTCACACAATCACAATCATACAATCACAATCACACAATCACAATCTCACAATCACAATTACACAATCACAATCACACAATCACAATCACATTATCACAATCACACAATCACAATCACACAATCACAATCACACAATCACAATCCCACAATCACAATCCCACAATCACAATCCCACAATCACAATCACACAACCACAATCACACAATCACACAGTCACAATCCCACAATCACGATCACACAATCATGATCACACAATCACGAACACACAATCACGATCACACAATCACGATCACACAATCACGATCACACAATCACGATCACACAATCACCATCACACAATCACCATCACACAATCACAATCACACAATCAAGGTCACACAATGACGATCGCACAATCACCATCACACAATCACGACCACTCAATCACGATCACACAATCACGATCACACAATCACGATCACACAATCACGTTCACACAATCACAATCACACAATCACAATCACACAATCACGATCACACAATCGCGATCACACAATCACGATCACACAATCACGATCACACAATCACAATCACACAATCAATACCACACAATCACAGTCACACAATCAAGGTCACACAATGACGATCACACAATCACCATCACACAATAACGATCACACAATCACAATCACACAATCACGATCACTCAATCACAATCACACAATCACAAACACACAGTCGCGATCACACGATCACGATCACACAATCACAATCGCACAATCAACGCCACACAATGACGATCACACAATCACCATCACACAATCTCGACCACACAATCACGATCACACAATCACGATCACACAATCACAAACACACAGTCGCGATCACACGATCACGATCACACAATCACGATCACACAGTCACGATCACACAATCACAATCGCACAATCACAATCACACAATCACGATCACACAATCACGATCACTCAATCACAATCACACAATCACAATCACACAATCACGACCACACAGTCACGATCACACAATCACAATCATACAATCACAATCACACAATCACAATAACACAATCAGACAACCACACAGTCACACAATCACGATCACACAACCACGATCACACAATCACGATCACACAATCACGATCACACAATCACGATCACGCAATCACGATCACACAATCACAATCACACAATCACAATCACACAATAACAATCACACAATCACAATCCCACAATCACAATCCCACAATCACAATCCCACAATCACACAGTCACAATCAAACAATCACGATCACACAATCACGATCACACAATCACAATCACACAATCACAATCACACAATCACAATCACACAATCACAATCACACAATCACACTGTCACAATCCCACAATCACGATCACACAATCACGATCACACAGTCACGATCACACGATCACGATCACACAATATCAATCACACAATCACAATCACACAATCACGAGCACACAATCACGATCACACAATCACCATCACACAATCACGATCACACAATCACGAACACAATCACGATCACACTATCACGATCACACAATCACAGTCACACAATCACAATCACACAATCACAATCACAATCACGATCAAACAGTCACGATCACACAATCAGAGTCACACAATCACAATCACACAACCACAATCACACAATCACACAGTCACAATCCCACAATCACGATCACACAATCATGACCACACAGTCACGGTCACACAATCACAATCACACAATCACAATATCACAATCGCAATCACACAATCACAATAACACAATCAGACAATCACACAATCACACAATCACACAATCACGATCACACAATCATGATCACACAATCACGATCACACAATCACGATCACACAATCACGATCACACAATCACCATCACACAATCACCATCACACAATCACAATCACACAATCAAGGTCGCACAATGACGATCACACAATCACCATCACACAATCACGACCACTCAATCACGATCACACAATCACGATCACACAATCACGATCACACAATCACGTTCACACAATCACAAACACAGAGTTGCGATCACACGATCACGATCACACAATCACGATCACACAGTCACGATCACACAATCACGATCGCACAGTCACGATCACACAATCAGAGTCACACAATCACAATCACACAACCACAATCACACAATCACACAGTCACAATTCCACAATCACGATCACACAATCACGACCACACAGTCACGATCACACAATCACAATCATACAATCACAATCACACAATTACAATAACACAATCAGACAATCACACAGTCACACAATCACGATCACACAATCACGATCACACAATCACGATCACACAATCACGATCAAACAATCACGATCACACAATCACGATCACACAATCGCAATCACACAATCACAATCACACAATCACGATCACACAATCACGATCACTCAATCACAATCACACAATCACAAAAACACAGTCGCGATCACACGATCACGATCACACGATCACGATCACACGATCACGATCACACGATCACGATCACACGATCACGATCACACGATCACGATCACGATCACACAATCACAATCACACAATCAAGGCCACACAATGACGATCACACAATCACCATCACACAATCTCGACCACACAATCACGATCACACAATCACGATCACACAATCACGTTCACACAATCACAAGCACACAGTCGCGATCACTCGATCACGATCACACAATCACGATCACACAGTCACGATCACACAATCACAATCGCACAATCACAATCACGCAATCACGATCACACAATCACGATCACTCAATCACAATCACACAATTACAATCACACAATCACGACCACACAGTCACGATCACACAATCACAATCATACAATCACAATCACACAATCACAATAACACAATCAGACAATCACACAGTCACACTATCACGATCACACAATCACAATAACACAATCAGACAATCACACAGTCACACAATCACGATCACACAATCACGATCACACAATCACGATCACATAGTCACGATCACACAATTACGATCACACAGTCACAATCACACAATCACAATCACACAATCACGATCACACAATCACAATCACACAATCACAATCACACAATCACAATCACACAATCACAATCACACAATCACAATCACACAATCACAATCACACAATCACAATCACACAATCACAATCACACATTCACAATCACACAATCACGATCACACAATCACCATCACACAATCACGATCACACAATCACGATCACACAATCACGATCACACTATCACGATCACACAATCACAGTCACACAATCACAATCACACAATCACAATCACAATCACGATCACACAGTCACGATCACACAATCAGAGTCACACAATCAC
The DNA here is from genome assembly GCF_050947335.1 of Megachile rotundata. Classification (NCBI taxonomy): domain Eukaryota; kingdom Metazoa; phylum Arthropoda; class Insecta; order Hymenoptera; family Megachilidae; genus Megachile; species Megachile rotundata. The sequence continues at coordinate 5,271,778 of NC_134993.1, forward strand.
GATCACACGATCACGATCACACAATCACAATCACACAATCAACGCCACACAATGACGATCACACAATCACCATCACACAATTTCGACCACACAATCACGATCACACAATCACGATCACACAGTCACGATCACACAATCACAATCACACAATCACAATATCACAATCGCAATCACACAATCACAATAACACAATCAGACAATCACACAATCACACAATCACACAATCACGATCACACAATCATGATCACACAATCACGATCACACAATCACGATCACACAATCACGATCACACAATCACCATCACACAATCACGATCACACAATCACGATCACATAATCACGATCACACAATCACGATCACACAATCACGATCACACAATCACAATCACACAATCACAATCACACAATCACGATCACACAATCACGATCACTCAATCACAATCACATAATCACAAAAACACAGTCGCGATCACACGATCACGATCACACGATCACGATCACACGATCACGATCACACAATCGCAATCACACAATCAAGGCCACACAATGACGATCACACAATCACCATCACACAATCTCGACCACACAATCACGATCACACAATCACGATCACACAATCACGTTCACACAATCACAAGCACACAGTCGCGATCACTCGATCACGATCACACAATCACGACCACACAGTCACGATCACACAATCACAAGCGCACAATCACAATCACACAATCACGATCACACAATCACGATCACTCAATCACAATCACACAATCACAATCACACAATCACGACCACACAGTCACGATCACACAATCACAATCATACAATCACAATCACACAATCACAATAACACAATCAGACAGTCACACAGTCACACAATCACGATCACACAATCACAATAACACAATCAGACAATCACACAGTCACACAATCACGATCACACAATCACGATCACACAACCACGATCACACAATCACAATCACACAATCACAATCACACAATCACGATCACACAATCACGATCACACAATCACAAAAACACAGCCGCGATCACACGATCACGATCACACGATCACGATCACACGATCACGATCACACGATCACGATCACACGATCACGATCACACCATCACGATCACACAATCACGATCACACAATCACAATAACACAATCACAATCACAATCACACAATCACAATCACACAATCACAATCACACAATCACAATCACACAATCACAATCACACAATCACAATCACACAATCACAATCACACAATCACAATCACACAATCACAATCACACAATCACAATCACACAATCACAATCACACAATCACAATCCCACAATCACAATCACACAACCACAATCACACAGTCACAATCCCACAATCACGATCACACAATCACGATCACACAATCACACTCACACAACCACAATCACACAATCACACTGTCACAATCCCACAATCACGATCACACAATCACGATTACACAGTCACGATCACACGATCACGATCACACAATAACAATCACACAATCACAATCACACAATCGTTATCACACAATCATGATCACACAATCACCATCCCACAATCACCATCACACAATCACCATCACACAATCACGATCACACAATCACGATCACACAATCACAATCACGCAATCACAATCACACAATCACAATCACACAATCACAATCATACAATCACAATCCCACAATCACAATCTCACAATCACAATTACACAATCACAATCACACAATCACAATCACACAATCACAATCACACAATCACAATCACACAATCACAATCCCACAATCACAATCCCACAATCACAATCCCACAATCACAATCACACAACCACAATCACACAATCACACAGTCACAATCCCACAATCACGATCACACAATCACGATCACACAATCACAATCACACAATCACAATCACACAATCACAATCACACAATCACAATCACACAATCACAATATCACAATCGCAGTCACACAATCACAATAACACAATCAGACAATCAGACAATCACACAATCACACAATCACACAATCACAATCACACAATCACAATCACACAATCACAATCACACAATCACACAATCACGATCACACAATCATGATCACACAATCACGAACACACAATCACGATCACACAATCACGATCACACAATCACGATCACACAATCACGATCACACAATCACCATCACACAATCACCATCACACAATCACAATCACACAATCAAGGTCACACAATGACGATCGCACAATCACCATCACACAATCACGACCACTCAATCACGATCACACAATCACGTTCACACAATCACAAACACACAGTCGCGATCACACGATCACGATCACACAATCACGATCACATAGTCACGATCACACAATTACGATCACACAGTCACAATCACACAATCACAATCACACAATCACGATCACACAATCACAATCACACAATCACAATCACACAATCACAATCACACAATCACAATCACACAATCGCAATCACACAATCACAATCACACAATCACAATCACACAATCACAATCACACAATCACAGTCCCACAATCACGATCACACAATCACAATCACACAATCACAATCACAATCACGATCACACAGTCACGATCACACAATCAGAGTCACACAATCACAATCACACAACCACAATCACACAATCATACAGTCACAATCCCACAATCACGATCACACAATCACGACCACACAGTCACGATCACACAATCACAATCACACAATCACAATCACACAATCACAATCACACAATCACAATAACACAATCAGACAATCACACAGTCACACAATCACGATCACACAATCACGATCACACAATCACGATCACACAATCGCGATCACACAATCACGATCACACAATCACGATCACACAATCACAATCACACAATCACAATCACACAATCCAAACCACACAATCACAGTCACACAATCAAGGTCACACAATGACGATCACACAATCACCATCACACAATAACGATCACACAATCACAATCACACAATCACGATCACACAATCACGATCACTCAATCACAATCACTCAATCACAATCACACAATCACAAACACACAGTCGCGATCACACGATCACGATCACACGATCACGATCACACAATCACAATCACACAATCAACGCCACACAATGACGATCACACAATCACCATCACACAATCTCGACCACACAATCACGATCACACAATCACGATCACACAATCACGTTCACACAATCACAAACACACAGTCGCGATCACACGATCACGATCACACAATCACGATCACACAGTCACGATCACACAATCACAATCGCACAATCACAATCACACAATCACGATCACACAATCACGATCACTCAATCACAATCACACAATCACAATCACGCAATCACGACCACACAGTCACGATCACACAATCACAATCATACAATCACAATCACACAATCACAATAACACAATCAGACAATCACACAGTCACACAATCACGATCACACAACCACGATCACACAATCACGATCACACAATCACAATCACACAATCACACTGTCACAATCCCACAATCACGATCACACAATCACGATCACACAATCACGATCACACAATCACAATCACACAATCACAATCACACAATCACGATCACACAATCACGATCACACAATCACAAAAACACAGCCGCGATCACACGATCACGATCACACGATCACGATCACACGATCACGATCACACAATCACGATCACACAATCACGATCACACAATCACGATCACACAATCACAAAAACACAGCCGCGATCACACGATCACGATCACACGATCACGATCACACAATCACGATCACACAATCACAATCACACAATCACAATCACGCAATCACAATCACACAATCACACTCACACAATCACAATCACACAATCACAATCACACAATCACAATCCCACAATCACAATCCCACAATCACAATCACACAATCACAATCCCACAATCACTATCACACAACCACAATCACACAGTCACAATCTCACAATCACAATTACACAATCACAATCACACAACCACAATCACACAATCACACAGTCACAATCCCACAATCACGATCACACAATCACGATCACACAATCACAATCACACAATCACAATCACACAATCACAATATCACAATCGCAATCACACAATCACAATAACACAATCAGACAATCACACAATCACACAATCACACAATCACGATCACACAATCATGATCACACAATCACGAACACACAATCACGATCACACAATCACGATCACACAATCACGATCACACAATCACGATCACACAATCACGATCACACAATCACAATGACACAATCAAGGTCACACAATGACGATCGCACAATCACCATCACACAATCACGACCACTCAATCACGATCACACAATCACGATCACACAATCACAATCACACAATCACAATCACACAATCACAATCACACAATCACGATCACACAATCACGTTCACACAATCACAAACACACAGTCGCGATCACACGATCACGATCACACAATCACGATCACACAATCACAATCACACAATCAACGCCACACAATGACGATCACACAATCACCATCACACAATCTCGACCACACAATCACGATCACACAATCACGATCACACAATCACGTTCACACAATCACAAACACACAGTCGCGATCACACGATCACGATCACACAATCACGATCACACAGTCACGATCACACAATCACAATCGCACAATCACAATCACACAATCACGATCACACAATCACGATCACTCAATCACAATCACACAATCACAATCACACAATCACGACCACACAATCACAATAACACAATCAGACAATCACACAGTCACACAATCACGATCACACAATCACGATCACACAATCACGATCACACAATCGCGATCACACAATCACGATCACACAATCACGATCACACAATCACAATCACACAATCACAATCACACAATCACAGTCACACAATCACAATCACAATCACGATCACACAGTCACGATCACACAATCAGAGTCACACAATCACAATCACACAACCACAATCACACAATCATACAGTCACAATCCCACAACCACGATCACACAATCACGACCACACAGTCACGATCACACAATCACAATCACACAATCACAATCACACAATCACAATCACACAATCACAATCACACAATCACAATCACACAATCACAATCACACAATCACAATCACACAATCACAATCACACAATCACAATCACACAATCACAATAACACAATCAGACAATCACACAGTCACACAATCACGATCACACAATCACGATCACACAATCACGATCACACAATCGCGATCACACAATCACGATCACACAATCACGATCACACAATCACAATCACACAATCACAATCACACAATCAAAACCACACAATCACAGTCACACAATCAAGGTCACACAATGACGATCACACAATCACCATCACACAATAACGATCACACAATCACAATCACACAATCACGATCACACAATCACGATCACTCAATCACAATCACACAATCACAAACACACAGTCGCGATCACACGATCACGATCACACGATCACGATCACACAATCACAATCACACAATCAACGCCACACAATGACGATCACACAATCACCATCACACAATCTCGACCACACAATCACGATCACACAATCACGATCACACAATCACGTTCACACAATCACAAACACACAGTCGCGATCACACGATCACGATCACACAATCACGATCACACAGTCACGATCACACAATCACAATCGCACAATCACAATCACACAATCACGATCACACAATCACGATCACTCAATCACAATCACACAATCACAATCACACAATCACGACCACACAGTCACGATCACACAATCACAATCATACAATCACAATCACACAATCACAATAACACAATCAGACAATCACACAGTCACACAATCACGATCACACAACCACGATCACACAATCACGATCACACAATCACGATCACACAATCACGATCACGCAATCACGATCACACAATCACAATCACACAGTCGCGATCACACGATCACGATCACACGATCACGATCACACGATCACGATCACACGATCACGATCACACAATCACGATCACACAGTCACGATCACACAATCACAATAACACAATCAGACAATCACACAGTCACACAATCACGATCACACAATCACGATCACACAATCACGATCACACAATCACGATCACACAATCACAATCACACAATCACAATCACACAATCACGATCACACAATCACGATCACACAATCACAAAAACACAGCCGCGATCACACGATCACGATCACACGATCACGATCACACGATCACGATCACACAATCACGATCACACAATCACAATCACACAATCACAATCACACAATCACAATCACACAATCACAATCACACAATCACAATCACACAATCACAATCACACAATCACAATCACACAATCACAATCACACAATCACAATCACACAATCACAATCACACAATCACAATCCCACAATCACAATCACACAATCACAATCCCACAATCACAATCACACAATCACAATCACACAATCACAATCACACAATCACAATCACACAATCACACAGTCACAATCCCACAATCACGATCACACAATCATGATCACACAATCACGAACACACAATCACGATCACACAATCACAATCCCACAATCACAATCACACAATCACAATCCCACAATCACAATCACACAACCACAATCACACAGTCACAATCCCACAATCACGATCACACAATCACGATCACACAATCACACTCACACAACCACGATCACACAATCACGATCACACAATCACACTCACACAACCACAATCACACAATCACACTGTCACAATCCCACAATCACGATCACACAATCACGATCACACAGTCACGATCACACGATCACGATCACACAATAACAATCACACAACCACAATCACACAATCGTTATCACACAATCATGATCACACAATCACCATCCCACAATCACCATCACACAATCACCATCACACAATCACGATCACAGAATCACGATCACACGATCACAATCACGCAATCACAATCACACAATCACCGTCACACAATCACAATCATACAATCACAATCACACAATCACAATCTCACAATCACAATTACACAATCACAATCACACAATCACAATCACATTATCACAATCACACAATCACAATCACACAATCACAATCACACAATCACAATCCCACAATCACAATCCCACAATCACAATCCCACAATCACAATCCCACAATCACAATCACACAACCACAATCACACAATCACACAGTCACAATCCCACAATCACGATCACACAATCATGATCACACAATCACGAACACACAATCACGATCACACAATCACGATCACACAATCACGATCACACAATCACGATCACACAATCACCATCACACAATCACCATCACACAATCACAATCACACAATCAAGGTCACACAATGACGATCGCACAATCACCATCACACAATCACGACCACTCAATCACGATCACACAATCACGATCACACAATCACGATCACACAATCACGTTCACACAATCACAATCACACAATCACAATCACACAATCACGATCACACAATCGCGATCACACAATCACGATCACACAATCACGATCACACAATCACAATCACACAATCAATACCACACAATCACAGTCACACAATCAAGGTCACACAATGACGATCACACAATCACCATCACACAATAACGATCACACAATCACAATCACACAATCACGATCACTCAATCACAATCACACAATCACAAACACACAGTCGCGATCACACGATCACGATCACACAATCACAATCACACAATCAACGCCACACAATGACGATCACACAATCACCATCACACAATCTCGACCACACAATCACGATCACACAATCACGATCACACAATCACAAACACACAGTCGCGATCACACGATCACGATCACACAATCACGATCACACAGTCACGATCACACAATCACAATCGCACAATCACAATCACACAATCACGATCACACAATCACGATCACTCAATCACAATCACACAATCACAATCACACAATCACGACCACACAGTCACGATCACACAATCACAATCATACAATCACAATCACACAATCACAATAACACAATCAGACAATCACACAGTCACACAATCACGATCACACAACCACGATCACACAATCACGATCACACAATCACGATCACACAATCACGATCACGCAATCACGATCACACAATCACAATCACACAATCACAATCACACAATAACAATCACACAATCACAATCCCACAATCACAATCCCACAATCACAATCCCACAATCACACAGTCACAATCAAACAATCACGATCACACAATCACGATCACACAATCACAATCACACAATCACAATCACACAATCACAATCACACAATCACAATCACACAATCACACTGTCACAATCCCACAATCACGATCACACAATCACGATCACACAGTCACGATCACACGATCACGATCACACAATATCAATCACACAATCACAATCACACAATCACGAGCACACAATCACGATCACACAATCACCATCACACAATCACGATCACACAATCACGAACACAATCACGATCACACTATCACGATCACACAATCACAGTCACACAATCACAATCACACAATCACAATCACAATCACGATCAAACAGTCACGATCACACAATCAGAGTCACACAATCACAATCACACAACCACAATCACACAATCACACAGTCACAATCCCACAATCACGATCACACAATCATGACCACACAGTCACGGTCACACAATCACAATCACACAATCACAATATCACAATCGCAATCACACAATCACAATAACACAATCAGACAATCACACAATCACACAATCACACAATCACGATCACACAATCATGATCACACAATCACGATCACACAATCACGATCACACAATCACGATCACACAATCACCATCACACAATCACCATCACACAATCACAATCACACAATCAAGGTCGCACAATGACGATCACACAATCACCATCACACAATCACGACCACTCAATCACGATCACACAATCACGATCACACAATCACGATCACACAATCACGTTCACACAATCACAAACACAGAGTTGCGATCACACGATCACGATCACACAATCACGATCACACAGTCACGATCACACAATCACGATCGCACAGTCACGATCACACAATCAGAGTCACACAATCACAATCACACAACCACAATCACACAATCACACAGTCACAATTCCACAATCACGATCACACAATCACGACCACACAGTCACGATCACACAATCACAATCATACAATCACAATCACACAATTACAATAACACAATCAGACAATCACACAGTCACACAATCACGATCACACAATCACGATCACACAATCACGATCACACAATCACGATCAAACAATCACGATCACACAATCACGATCACACAATCGCAATCACACAATCACAATCACACAATCACGATCACACAATCACGATCACTCAATCACAATCACACAATCACAAAAACACAGTCGCGATCACACGATCACGATCACACGATCACGATCACACGATCACGATCACACGATCACGATCACACGATCACGATCACACGATCACGATCACGATCACACAATCACAATCACACAATCAAGGCCACACAATGACGATCACACAATCACCATCACACAATCTCGACCACACAATCACGATCACACAATCACGATCACACAATCACGTTCACACAATCACAAGCACACAGTCGCGATCACTCGATCACGATCACACAATCACGATCACACAGTCACGATCACACAATCACAATCGCACAATCACAATCACGCAATCACGATCACACAATCACGATCACTCAATCACAATCACACAATTACAATCACACAATCACGACCACACAGTCACGATCACACAATCACAATCATACAATCACAATCACACAATCACAATAACACAATCAGACAATCACACAGTCACACTATCACGATCACACAATCACAATAACACAATCAGACAATCACACAGTCACACAATCACGATCACACAATCACGATCACACAATCACGATCACACAATCACAATCACACAATCACAATCACACAATCACGATCACACAATCACGATCACTCAATCACGATCACACAATCACACTCACACAACCACAATCACAGAATCACACTGTCACAATCCCACAATCACGATCACACAATCACGATCACACAATCACGATCACACAGTCACGATCACACGATCACGATCACACAATAACAATCACACAATCACAATCACACAATCGTTATCACACAATCATGATCACACAATCACCATCCCACAATCACGATCACACAATCACGATCACACATTCACGATCACACGATCACGATCACACAATAACAATCACACAATCACAATCACACAATCGTTATCACACAATCATGATCATACAATCACCATCCCACAATCACCATCACACAATCACAATCACACAATCACGAGCACACAATCACGATCACACAATCACCATCACACAATCACGATCACACAATCACGATCACACAATCACGATCACACTATCACGATCACACAATCACAGTCACACAATCACAATCACACAATCACAATCACAATCACGATCAAACAGTCACGATCACACAATCAGTGTCACACAAACACAATCAGACAACCACAATCACACAATCACACAGTCACAATCCCACAATCACGATCACACAATCACGACCACACAGTCACGGTCACACAATCACAATCACATAATCACAATATCACAATCGCAATCACACAATCACAATAACACAATCAGACAATCACACAATCACACAATCACACAATCACGATCACACAATCATGATCACACAATCACGATCACACAATCACGATCACACAATCACGATCACACAATCACCATCACACAATCACCATCACACAATCACAATCACAAAATCAAGGTCGCACAATGACGATCACACAATCACCATCACACAATCACGACCACTCAATCACGATCACACAATCAGGATCACACAATCACGATCACACAATCACGTTCACACAATCACAAACACAGAGTTGCGATCACACGATCACGATCACACAATCACGATCACACAGTCACGATCACACAATCACGATCGCACAGTCACGATCACACAATCACGATCACACAGTCACGATCACACAATCACGATCGCACAGTCACGATCACACAATCAGAGTCACACAATCACAATCACACAACCACAATCACACAATCACACAGTCACAATCCCACAATCACGATCACACAATCACGACCACACAGTCACGATCACACAATCACAATCATACAATCACAATCACACAATTACAATAACACAATCAGACAATCACACAATCACACAATCACGATCACACAATCACGATCACTCAATCACAATCACACAATCACAATCACACAATCACGACCACACAGTCACGATCACACAATCACAATCATACAATCACAATCACACAATCACAATAACACAATCAGACAATCACACAGTCACACAATCACGATCACACAATCACAATAACACAATCAGACAATCACACAGTCACACAATCACGATCACACAATCACGATCACACAATCACGATCACACAATCACAATCACACAATCACAATCACACAATCACGATCACACAATCACGATCACACAATCACAAAAACACAGCCGCGATCACACGATCACGATCACACGATCACGATCACACGATCACGATCACACAATCACGATCACACAATCACAATCACACAATCACAATCACACAATCACAATCACACAATCACACTCACACAATCACAATCACACAATCACAATCACACAATCACAATCCCACAATCACAATCCCACAATCACAATCACACAATCACAATCCCACAATCACAATCACACAACCACAATCACACAGTCACAATCTCACAATCACAATTACACAATCACAATCACACAATCACAATCACGCAATCACAATCACACAATCACAATCACACAATCACAATCACACAATCACAATCCCACAATCACAATCCCACAATCACAATCCCACAATCACAATCACACAACCACAATCACACAATCACACAGTCACAATCCCACAATCACGATCACACAATCACGATCACACAATCACAATCACACAATCACAATCACACAATCACAATATCACAATCGCAATCACACAATCACAATAACACAATCAGACAATCACACAATCACACAATCACACAATCACGATCACACAATCATGATCACACAATCACGAACACACAATCACGATCACACAATCACGATCACACAATCACGATCACACAATCACGATCACACAATCACGATCACACAATCACCATCACACAATCACCATCACACAATCACAATCACACAATCAAGGTCACACAATGACGATCGCACAATCACCATCACACAATCACGACCACTCAATCACGATCACACAATCACGATCACACAATCACGATCACACAATCACGTTCACACAATCACAAACACACAGTCGCGATCACACGATCACGATCACACAATCACGATCACATAGTCACGATCACACAATTACGATCACACAGTCACAATCACACAATCACAATCACACAATCACGATCACACAATCACAATCACACAATCACAATCACACAATCACAATCACACAATCACAATCACACAATCACAATCACACAATCACAATCACACAATCACAATCACACAATCACAATCACACAATCACAATCACACAATCACAATCACACAATCACAATCACACAATCACAATCACACAATCACAATCACACAATCACAATCACACAATCACAATCACACAATCACAATCACACAATCACAATCACACAATCACAATCACACATTCACAATCACACAATCACAATCACACAATCACAATCACACAACCACAATCCCACAATCACGATCACACAATCACAGTCACACAATCACAATCACAATCACGATCACACAGTCACGATCACACAATCAGAGTCACACAATCACAATCACACAACCACAATCACACAATCATACAGTCACAATCCCACAACCACGATCACACAATCACGACCACACAGTCACGATCACACAATCACAATCACACAATCACAATCACACCATCACAATCACACAATCACAATAACACAATCAGACAATCACACAGTCACACAATCACGATCACACAATCACGATCACACAATCACGATCACACAATCGCGATCACACAATCACGATCACACAATCACGATCACACAATCACAATCACACAATCACAATCACACAATCACAATCACACAATCAAAACGACACAATCACAGTCACACAATCAAGGTCACACAATGACGATCACACAATCACCATCACACAATAACGATCACACAATCACAATCACACAATCACGATCACACAATCACGATCACTCAATCACGATCACACAATCACAAACACACAGTCGCGATCACACGATCACGATCACACGATCACGATCACACAATCACAATCACACAACCAACGCCACACAATGACGATCACACAATCACCATCACACAATCTCGACCACACAATCACGATCACACAATCACGATCACACAATCACGATCACACAATCACGTTCACACAATCACAAACACACAGTCGCGATCACACGATCACGATCACACAATCACGATCACACAGTCACGATCACACAGTCACGATCACACAATCACAATCGCACAATCACAATCACACAATCACGATCACACAATCACGATCACTCAATCACAATCACACAATCACAATCACACAATCACGACCACACAGTCACGATCACACAATCACAATCATACAATCACAATCACACAATCACAATAACACAATCAGACAATCACACAGTCACACAATCACGATCACACAACCACGATCACACAATCACGATCACACAATCACGATAACACAATCACGATCACGCAATCACGATCACACAGTCACGATCACACAATCACAATCACACAATCACAATCACACAATCACAATCACACAATCACAATCACACAATCACAATCACACAATCACAATCACACAATCACAATCACACAATCACAATCACACAATCACAATCATACAATCACAATCACACAATCACAATCCCACAATCACAATCACACAACCACAATCACACAGTCACAATCCCACAATCACGATCACACAATCACGATCATACAATCACAATCACACAATCACAATCACACAATCACAATCACACAATCACAATCACACAATCACAATCCCACAATCACAATCCCACAATCACAATCCCACAATCACAATCCCACAATCACACAGTCACAATCAAGCAATCACGATCACACAATCACGATCACACAATCACAATCACACAATCACAATCACACAATCACAATCACACAATCACACTGTCACAATCCCACAATCACGATCACACAATCACGATCACACAGTCACGTTCACACGATCACGATCACACAATATCAATCACACAATCACAATCACACAATCACGAGCACACAATCACGATCACACAATCACCATCACACAATCACGATCACACAATCACGATCACACAATCACGATCACACTATGACGATCACACAATCACAGTCACACAATCACAATCACACAATCACAATCACAATCACGATCAAGCAGTCACGATCACACAATCAGAGTCACACAATCACAATCACACAACCACAATCACACAATCACACAGTCACAATCCCACAATCACGATCACACAATCACGACCACACAGTCACGGTCACACAATCACAATCACACAATCACAATATCACAATCGCAATCACACAATCACAATAACACAATCAGACAATCACACAATCACACAATCACACAATCACGATCACACAATCATGATCACACAATCACGATCACACAATCACGATCACACAATCACGATCACACAATCACCATCACACAATCACCATCACACAATCACAATCACACAATCAAGATCGCACAATGACGATCACACAATCACCATCACACAATCACGACCACTCAATCACGATCACACAATCACGATCACACAATCACGATCACACAATCACGTTCACACAATCACAAACACAGAGTTGCGATCACACGATCACGATCACACAATCACGATCACACAGTCACGATCACACAATCACGATCGCACAGTCACGATCACACAATCACGATCACACAGTCACGATCACACAATCACGATCGCACAGTCACGATCACACAATCAGAGTCACACAATCACAATCACACAACCACAATCACACAATCACACAGTCACAATCCCACAATCACGATCACACAATCACGACCACACAGTCACGATCACACAATCACAATCACGCAATCACAATCACACAATCACAATCACACAATCACAATCACACAATCACAATCCCACAATCACAATCCCACAATCAGAATCCCACAATCACAATCACACAACCACAATCACACAATCACACAGTCACAATCCCACAATCACGATCACACAATCACGATCACACAATCACAATCACACAATCACAATCACACAATCACAATATCACAATCGCAATCACACAATCACAATAACACAATCAGACAATCACACAATCACACAATCACACAATCACGATCACACAATCATGATCACACAATCACGAACACACAATCACGATCACACAATCACGATCACACAATCACGATCACACAATCACGATCACACAATCACCATCACACAATCACCATCACACAATCACAATCACACAATCAAGGTCACACAATGACGATCGCACAATCACCATCACACAATCACGACCACTCAATCACGATCACACAATCACGATCACACAATCACGATCACACAATCACGTTCACACAATCACAAACACACAGTCGCGATCACACGATCACGATCACACAATCACGATCACATAGTCACGATCACACAATTACGATCACACAGTCACAATCACACAATCACAATCACACAATCACGATCACACAATCACAATCACACAATCACAATCACACAATCACAATCACACAATCACAATCACACAATCACAATCACACAATCTCAATCACACAATCACAATCACACAATCACAATCACACAATCACAATCACACAATCACAATCGCACAATCACAATCACACAATCACAATCACACAATCACAATCACACAATCACAATCACACAATCACAATCACACAATCACAATCACACAATCACAATCCCACAATCACGATCACACAATCACAGTCACACAATCACAATCACAATCACGATCACACAGTCACGATCACACAATCAGAGTCACACAATCACAATCACACAACCACAATCACACAATCATACAGTCACAATACCACAACCACGATCACACAATCACGACCACACAGTCACGATCACACAATCACAATCACACAATCACAATCACACAATCACAATCACACAATCACAATAACACAATCAGACAATCACACAGTCACACAATCACGATCACACAATCACGATCACACAATCACGATCACACAATCGCGATCACACAATCACGATCACACAATCACGATCACACAATCACAATCACACAATCACAATCACACAATCAAAACCACACAATCACAGTCACACAATCAAGGTCACACAATGACGATCACACAATCACCATCACACAATAACGATCACACAATCACAATCACACAATCACGATCACACAATCACGATCACTCAATCACAATCACACAATCACAAACACACAGTCGCGATCACACGATCACGATCACACGATCACGATCACACAATCACAATCACACAATCAACGCCACACAATGACGATCACACAATCACCATCACACAATCTCGACCACACAATCACGATCACACAATCACGATCACACAATCACGTTCACACAATCACAAACACACAGTCGCGATCACACGATCACGATCACACAATCACGATCACACAGTCACGATC
The DNA here is from genome assembly GCF_050947335.1 of Megachile rotundata. Classification (NCBI taxonomy): domain Eukaryota; kingdom Metazoa; phylum Arthropoda; class Insecta; order Hymenoptera; family Megachilidae; genus Megachile; species Megachile rotundata. The sequence goes on from NC_134993.1 coordinate 5,288,984, forward strand.
ACACAATCACAATCGCACAATCACAATCACACAATCACGATCACACAATCACGATCACTCAATCACAATCACACAATCACAATCACACAATCACGACCACACAGTCACGATCACACAATCACAATCATACAATCACAATCACACAATCACAATAACACAATCAGACAATCACACAGTCACACAATCACGATCACACAACCACGATCACACAATCACGATCACACAATCACGATAACACAATCACGATCACGCAATCACGATCACACAATCACAATCACACAGTCGCGATCACACGATCACGATCACACGATCACGATCACACGATCACAATCACACAATCACAAAAACACAGTCGCGATCACACGATCACGATCACACGATCGCGATGACACGATCACGATCACACGATCACGATCACACGATCACGATCACACAGTCACGATCACACAATCACAATCACACAATCACAATCACACAATCACAATCACACAATCACAATCACACAATCACAATCACACAATCACAATCACACAATCACAATCACACAATCACAATCACACAATCACAATCACACAATCACAATCACACAATCACAATCATACAATCACAATCACACAATCACAATCCCACAATCACAATCACACAACCACAATCACACAGTCACAATCCCACAATCACGATCACACAATCACGATCACACAATCACAATCACACAATCACAATCACACAATCACAATCACACAATCACAATCACACAATCACAATCACACAATCACACTGTCACAATCCCACAATCACGATCACACAATCACGATCACACAGTCACGTTCACACGATCACGATCACACAATATCAATCACACAATCACAATCACACAATCACGAGCACACAATCACGATCACACAATCACCATCACACAATCACGATCACACAATCACAATCACACAATCACAATCACACAATCACAATCACACAATCACAATCCCACAATCACAATCCCACAATCACAATCCCACAATCACAATCCCACAATCACACAGTCACAATCAAGCAATCACGATCACACAATCACGATCACACAATCACAATCACACAATCACAATCACACAATCACAATCACACAATCACACTGTCACAATCCCACAATCACGATCACACAATCACGATCACACAGTCACGTTCACACGATCACGATCACACAGTATCAATCACACAATCACAATCACACAATCACGAGCACACAATCACGATCACACAATCACCATCACACAATCACGATCACACAATCACGATCACACAATCACGATCACACTATGACGATCACACAATCACAGTCACACAATCACAATCACACAATCACAATCACAATCACGATCAAGCAGTCACGATCACACAATCAGAGTCACACAATCACAATCACACAACCACAATCACACAACCACACAGTCACAATCCCACAATCACGATCACACAATCACGACCACACAGTCACGGTCACACAATCACAATCACACAATCACAATATCACAATCGCAATCACACAATCACAATAACACAATCAGACAATCACACAATCACACAATCACACAATCACGATCACACAATCATGATCACACAATCACGATCACACAATCACGATCACACAATCACGATCACACAATCACCATCACACAATCACCATCACACAATCACAATCACACAATCAAGATCGCACAATGACGATCACACAATCACCATCACACAATCACGACCACTCAATCACGATCACACAATCACGATCACACAATCACGATCACACAATCACGTTCACACAATCACAAACACAGAGTTGCGATCACACGATCACGATCACACAATCACGATCACACAGTCACGATCACACAATCACGATCGCACAGTCACGATCACACAATCACGATCACACAGTCACGATCACACAATCACGATCGCACAGTCACGATCACACAATCAGAGTCACAAAATCACAATCACACAACCACAATCACACAATCACACAGTCACAATCCCACAATCACGATCACACAATCACGACCACACAGTCACGATCACACAATCACAATCACGCAATCACAATCACACAATCACAATCACACAATCACAATCACACAATCACAATCCCACAATCACAATCACACAACCACAATCACACAATCACACAGTCACAATCCCACAATCACGATCACACAATCACGATCACACAATCACAATCACACGATCACAATCACACAATCACAATATCACAATCGCAATCACACAATCACAATAACACAATCAGACAATCACACAATCACACAATCACACAATCACGATCACACAATCATGATCACACAATCACGAACACACAATCACGATCACACAATCACGATCACACAATCACGATCACACAATCACGATCACACAATCACCATCACACAATCACCATCACACAATCACAATCACACAATCAAGGTCACACAATGACGATCGCACAATCACCATCACACAATCACGACCACTCAATCACGATCACACAATCACGATCACACAATCACGATCACACAATCACGTTCACACAATCACAAACACACAGTCGCGATCACACGATCACGATCACACAATCACGATCACATAGTCACGATCACACAATTACGATCACACAGTCACAATCACACAATCACAATCACACAATCACGATCACACAATCACAATCACACAATCACAATCACACAATCACAATCACACAATCACAATCACACAATCACAATCACACAATCTCAATCACACAATCACAATCACACAATCACAATCACACAATCACAATCACACAATCACAATCGCACAATCACAATCACACAATCACAATCACACAATCACAATCACACAATCACAATCACACAATCACAATCACACAATCACAATCCCACAATCACGATCACACAATCACAGTCACACAATCACAATCACAATCACGATCACACAGTCACGATCACACAATCAGAGTCACACAATCACAATCACACAACCACAATCACACAATCATACAGTCACAATACCACAACCACGATCACACAATCACGACCACACAGTCACGATCACACAATCACAATCACACAATCACAATCACACAATCACAATCACACAATCACAATAACACAATCAGACAATCACACAGTCACACAATCACGATCACACAATCACGATCACACAATCACGATCACACAATCGCGATCACACAATCACGATCACACAATCACGATCACACAATCACAATCACACAATCACAATCACACAATCAAAACCACACAATCACAGTCACACAATCAAGGTCACACAATGACGATCACACAATCACCATCACACAATAACGATCACACAATCACAATCACACAATCACGATCACACAATCACGATCACTCAATCACAATCACACAATCACAAACACACAGTCGCGATCACACGATCACGATCACACGATCACGATCACACAATCACAATCACACAATCAACGCCACACAATGACGATCACACAATCACCATCACACAATCTCGACCACACAATCACGATCACACAATCACGATCACACAATCACGTTCACACAATCACAAACACACAGTCGCGATCACACGATCACGATCACACAATCACGATCACACAGTCACGATCACACAATCACAATCGCACAATCACAATCACACAATCACGATCACACAATCACGATCACTCAATCACAATCACACAATCACAATCACACAATCACGACCACACAGTCACGATCACACAATCACAATCATACAATCACAATCACACAATCACAATAACACAATCAGACAATCACACAGTCACACAATCACGATCACACAACCACGATCACACAATCACGATCACACAATCACGATAACACAATCACGATCACGCAATCACGATCACACAATCACAATCACACAGTCGCGATCACACGATCACGATCACACGATCACGATCACACGATCACAATCACACAATCACAAAAACACAGTCGCGATCACACGATCACGATCACACGATCACGATGACACGATCACGATCACACGATCACGATCACACGATCACGATCACACAGTCACGATCACACAATCACAATCACACAATCACAATCACACAATCACAATCACACAATCACAATCACACAATCACAATCACACAATCACAATCACACAATCACAATCACACAATCACAATCACACAATCACAATCACACAATCACAATCATACAATCACAATCACACAATCACAATCCCACAATCACAATCACACAACCACAATCACACAGTCACAATCCCACAATCACGATCACACAATCACGATCACACAATCACAATCACACAATCACAATCACACAATCACAATCACACAATCACAATCACACAATCACAATCCCACAATCACAATCCCACAATCACAATCCCACAATCACACAGTCACAATCAAACAATCACGATCACACAATCACGATCACACAATCACAATCACACAATCACAATCACACAATCACAATCACACAATCACAATCACACAATCACACTGTCACAATCCCACAATCACGATCACACAATCACGATCACACAGTCACGTTCACACGATCACGATCACACAATATCAATCACACAATCACAATCACACAATCACGAGCACACAATCACGATCACACAATCACCATCACACAATCACGATCACACAATCACGATCACACAATCACGATCACACTATGACGATCACACAATCACAGTCACACAATCACAATCACACAATCACAATCACAATCACGATCAAACAGTCACGATCACACAATCAGAGTCACACAATCACAATCACACAACCACAATCACACAATCACACAGTCACAATCCCACAATCACGATCACACAATCACGACCACACAGTCACGGTCACACAATCACAATCACACAATCACAATATCACAATCGCAATCACACAATCACAATAACACAATCAGACAATCACACAATCACACAATCACACAATCACGATCACACAATCATGATCACACAATCACGATCACACAATCACGATCACACAATCACGATCACACAATCACCATCACACAATCACCATCACACAATCACAATCACACAATCAAGGTCGCACAATGACGATCACACAATCACCATCACACAATCACGACCACTCAATCACGATCACACAATCACGATCACACAATCACGATCACACAATCACGTTCACACAATCACAAACACAGAGTTGCGATCACACGATCACGATCACACAATCACGATCACACAGTCACGATCACACAATCACGATCGCACAGTCACGATCACACAATCACGATCACACAGTCACGATCACACAATCACGATCGCACAGTCACGATCACACAATCAGAGTCACACAATCACAATCACACAACCACAATCACACAATCACAAAAACACAGCCGCGATCACACGATCACGATCACACGATCACGATCACACGATCACGATCACACAATCACGATCACACAATCACAAAAACACAGCCGCGATCACACGATCACGATCACACGATCACGATCACACGATCACGATCACACAATCACGATCACACAATCACAATCACACAATCACAATCACACAATCACAATCACACAATCACAATCACACAATCACAATCACACAATCACAATAACACAATCAGACAATCACACAGTCACACAATCACGATCACACAATCACAATAACACAATCAGACAATCACACAGTCACACAATCACGATCACACAATCACGTTCACACAATCACAAGCACACAGTCGCGATCACTCGATCACGATCACACAATCACGATCACACAGTCACGATCACACAATCACAATAACACAATCAGACAATCACACAGTCACACAATCACGATCACACAATCACGATCACACAATCATGATCACACAATCACGATCACACAATCACAATCACACAATCACAATCACACAATCACGATCACACAATCACGATCACACAATCACAAAAACACAGCCGCGATCACACGATCACGATCACACGATCACGATCACACGATCACGATCACACAATCACGATCACACAATCACAATCACACAATCACAATCACACAATCACAATCACACAATCACAATCACACAATCACAATCACACAATCACAATCACACAATCACAATCACACAATCGCAATCACACAATCACAATCCCACAATCACAATCACACAATCACAATCCCACAATCACAATCACACAACCACAATCACACAGTCACAATCCCACAATCACGATCACACAATCACGATCACACAATCACACTCACACAACCACAATCACACAATCACACTGTCACAATCCCACAATCACGATCACACAATCACGATCACACAGTCACGATCACACGATCACGATCACACAATAACAATCACACAATCACAATCACACAATCGTTATCACACAATCATGATCACACAATCACCATCCCACAATCACCATCACACAATCACCATCACACAATCACGATCACAGAATCACGATCACACAATCACAATCACGCAATCACAATCACACAATCACCGTCACACAATCACAATCATACAATCACAATCACACAATCACAATCTCACAATCACAATTACACAATCACAATCACACAATCACAATCACATTATCACAATCACACAATCACAATCACACAATCACAATCACACAATCACAATCCCACAATCACAATCCCACAATCACAATCCCACAATCACAATCACACAACCACAATCACACAATCACACAGTCACAATCCCACAATCACGATCACACAATCATGATCACACAATCACGAACACACAATCACGATCACACAATCACGATCACACAATCACGATCACACAATCACCATCACACAATCACCATCACACAATCACAATCACACAATCAAGGTCACACAATGACGATCGCACAATCACCATCACACAATCACGACCACTCAATCACGATCACACAATCACGATCACACAATCACGATCACACAATCACGTTCACACAATCACAATCACACAATCACAATCACACAATCACAATCCCACAATCACGATCACACAATCACAATCACACAATCACAATCACAATCACAATCACGATCACACAGTCACGATCACACAATCAGAGTCACACAATCACAATCACACAACCACAATCACACAATCATACAGTCACAATCCCACAATCACGATCACACAATCACGACCACACAGTCACGATCACACAATCACAATCACACAATCACAATCACACAATCACAATCACACAATCACAATCACACAATCACAATAACACAATCAGACAATCACACAGTCACACAATCACGATCACACAATCACGATCACACAATCACGATCACACAATCGCGATCACACAATCACGATCACACAATCACGATCACACAATCACAATCACACAATCACAATCACACAATCAAAACCACACAATCACAGTCACACAATCAAGGTCACACAATGACGATCACACAATCACCATCACACAATAACGATCACACAATCACAATCACACAATCACGATCACACAATCACGATCACTCAATCACAATCACACAATCACAAACACACAGTCGCGATCACACGATCACGATCACACGATCCCGATCACACAATCACAATCACACAATCAACGCCACACAATGACGATCACACAATCACAATCACACAATCACGATCACACAATCACGATCACTCAATCACAATCACACAACCACAATCACACAGTCACAATCCCACAATCACGATCACACAATCACGATCACACAATCACAATCACACAATCACAATCACACAATCACAATCACACAATCACAATCACACAATCACAATCCCACAATCACAATCCCACAATCACAATCCCACAATCACAATCCCACAATCACACAGTCACAATCAAACAATCACGATCACACAGTCACGATCACACAATCACAATCGCACAATCACAATCACACAATCACGATCACACAATCACGATCACTCAATCACAATCACACAATCACAATCACACAATCACGACCTCACAGTCACGATCACACAATCACAATCATACAATCACAATCACACAATCACAATAACACAATCAGACAATCACACAGTCACACAATCACGATCACACAACCACGATCACACAATCACGATCACACAATCACAATCACACAATCGTTATCACACAATCATGATCACACAATCACCATCCCACAATCACGATCACACAATCACGATCACACAGTCACGATCACACGATCACGATCACACAATAACAATCACACAATCACAATCACACAATCGTTATCACACAATCATGATCACACAATCACCATCCCACAATCACCATCACACAATCACAATCACACAATCACGAGCACACAATCACGATCACACAATCACCATCACACAATCACGATCACACAATCACGATCACACAATCACGATCACACAATCACGATCAAACAATCACGATCACACAATCACGATCACACAATCACAATCACACAAACACAATCACACAATCACGATCACACAATCACGATCACTCAACCACAATCACACAATCACAAAAACACAGTCGCGATCACACGATCACGATCACACGATCACGATCACACGATCACGATCACACGATCACGATCACACGATCACGATCACACAATCACAATCACACAATCAAGGCCACACAATGACGATCACACAATCACCATCACACAATCTCGACCACACGATCACGATCACACAATCACGATCACACAATCACGTTCACACAATCACAAGCACACAGTCGCGATCACTCGATCACGATCACACAATCACGATCACACAGTCACGATCACACAATCACAATCGCACAATCACAATCACACAATCACGATCACACAATCACGATCACTCAATCACAATCACACAATCACAATCACACAATCACGACCACACAGTCACGATCACACAATCACAATCATACAATCACAATCACACAATCACAATAACACAATCAGACAATCACACAGTCACACAATCACGATCACACAATCACAATAACACAATCAGACAATCACACAGTCACACAATCACGATCACACAATCACGTTCACACAATCACAAGCACACAGTCGCGATCACTCGATCACGATCACACAATCACGATCACACAGTCACAATCACACAATCACAAAAACACAGTCACGATCACACGATCACGATCACACGATCACGATCACACGATCACGATCACACCATCACGATCACACAATCACGATCACACAATCACAATAACACAATCACAATCACAATCACACAATCACAATCACACAATCACAATCACACAATCACAATCACACAATCACAATCACACAATCACAATCACACAATCACAATCACACAATCACAATCACACAATCACAATCACACAATCACAATCACACAATCACAATCACACAATCACAATCCCACAATCACAATCACACAACCACAATCACACAGTCACAATCCCACAATCACGATCACACAATCACGATCACACAATCACACTCACACAACCACAATCACACAATCACACTGTCACAATCCCACAATCACGATCACACAATCACGATTACACAGTCACGATCACACGATCACGATCACACAATAACAATCACACAATCACAATCACACAATCGTTATCACACAATCATGATCACACAATCACCATCCCACAATCACCATCACACAATCACCATCACACAATCACGATCACACAATCACGATCACACAATCACAATCACGCAATCACAATCACACAATCACAATCACACAATCACAATCATACAATCACAATCCCACAATCACAATCTCACAATCACAATTACACAATCACAATCACACAATCACAATCACACAATCACAATCACACAATCACAATCACACAATCACAATCCCACAATCACAATCCCACAATCACAATCCCACAATCACAATCACACAACCACAATCACACAATCACACAGTCACAATCCCACAATCACGATCACACAATCACGATCACACAATCACAATCACACAATCACAATCACACAATCACAATCACACAATCACAATATCACAATCGCAGTCACACAATCACAATAACACAATCAGACAATCAGACAATCACACAATCACACAATCACACAATCACAATCACACAATCACAATCACACAATCACAATCACACAATCACAATCACACAATCACACAATCACGATCACACAATCATGATCACACAATCACGAACACACAATCACGATCACACAATCACGATCACACAATCACGATCACACAATCACGATCACACAATCACCATCACACAATCACCATCACACAATCACAATCACACAATCAAGGTCACACAATGACGATCGCACAATCACCATCACACAATCACGACCACTCAATCACGATCACACAATCACGTTCACACAATCACAAACACACAGTCGCGATCACACGATCACGATCACACAATCACGATCACATAGTCACGATCACACAATTACGATCACACAGTCACAATCACACAATCACAATCACACAATCACGATCACACAATCACAATCACACAATCACAATCACACAATCACAATCACACAATCACAATCACACAATCGCAATCACACAATCACAATCACACAATCACAATCACACAATCACAATCACACAATCACAATCCCACAATCACGATCACACAATCACAATCACACAATCACAATCACAATCACGATCACACAGTCACGATCACACAATCAGAGTCACACAATCACAATCACACAACCACAATCACACAATCATACAGTCACAATCCCACAATCACGATCACACAATCACGACCACACAGTCACGATCACACAATCACAATCACACAATCACAATCACACAATCACAATCACACAATCACAATAACACAATCAGACAATCACACAGTCACACAATCACGATCACACAATCACGATCACACAATCACGATCACACAATCGCGATCACACAATCACGATCACACAATCACGATCACACAATCACAATCACACAATCACAATCACACAATCCAAACCACACAATCACAGTCACACAATCAAGGTCACACAATGACGATCACACAATCACCATCACACAATAACGATCACACAATCACAATCACACAATCACGATCACACAATCACGATCACTCAATCACAATCACTCAATCACAATCACACAATCACAAACACACAGTCGCGATCACACGATCACGATCACACGATCACGATCACACAATCACAATCACACAATCAACGCCACACAATGACGATCACACAATCACCATCACACAATCTCGACCACACAATCACGATCACACAATCACGATCACACAATCACGTTCACACAATCACAAACACACAGTCGCGATCACACGATCACGATCACACAATCACGATCACACAGTCACGATCACACAATCACAATCGCACAATCACAATCACACAATCACGATCACACAATCACGATCACTCAATCACAATCACACAATCACAATCACGCAATCACGACCACACAGTCACGATCACACAATCACAATCATACAATCACAATCACACAATCACAATAACACAATCAGACAATCACACAGTCACACAAGCACGATCACACAACCACGATCACACAATCACGATCACACAATCACAATCACACAATCACACTGTCACAATCCCACAATCAGGATCACACAATCACGATCACACAATCACGATCACACAATCACAATCACACAATCACAATCACACAATCACGATCACACAATCACGATCACACAATCACAAAAACACAGCCGCGATCACACGATCACGATCACACGATCACGATCACACGATCACGATCACACAATCACGATCACACAATCACGATCACACAATCACGATCACACAATCACAAAAACACAGCCGCGATCACACGATCACGATCACACGATCACGATCACACAATCACGATCACACAATCACAATCACACAATCACAATCACGCAATCACAATCACACAATCACACTCACACAATCACAATCACACAATCACAATCACACAATCACAATCCCACAATCACAATCCCACAATCACAATCACACAATCACAATCCCACAATCACTATCACACAACCACAATCACACAGTCACAATCTCACAATCACAATTACACAATCACAATCACACAACCACAATCACACAATCACACAGTCACAATCCCACAATCACGATCACACAATCACGATCACACAATCACAATCACACAATCACAATCACACAATCACAATATCACAATCGCAATCACACAATCACAATAACACAATCAGACAATCACACAATCACACAATCACACAATCACGATCACACAATCATGATCACACAATCACGAACACACAATCACGATCACACAATCACGATCACACAATCACGATCACACAATCACGATCACACAATCACGATCACACAATCACAATGACACAATCAAGGTCACACAATGACGATCGCACAATCACCATCACACAATCACGACCACTCAATCACGATCACACAATCACGATCACACAATCACAATCACACAATCACAATCACACAATCACGATCACACAATCACGTTCACACAATCACAAACACACAGTCGCGATCACACGATCACGATCACACAATCACGATCACACAATCACAATCACACAATCAACGCCACACAATGACGATCACACAATCACCATCACACAATCTCGACCACACAATCACGATCACACAATCACGATCACACAATCACGTTCACACAATCACAAACACACAGTCGCGATCACACGATCACGATCACACAATCACGATCACACAGTCACGATCACACAATCACAATCGCACAATCACAATCACACAATCACGATCACACAATCACGATCACTCAATCACAATCACACAATCACAATCACACAATCACGACCACACAATCACAATAACACAATCAGACAATCACACAGTCACACAATCACGATCACACAATCACGATCACACAATCACGATCACACAATCGCGATCACACAATCACGATCACACAATCACGATCACACAATCACAATCACACAATCACAATCACACAATCACAGTCACACAATCACAATCACAATCACGATCACACAGTCACGATCACACAATCAGAGTCACACAATCACAATCACACAACCACAATCACACAATCATACAGTCACAATCCCACAACCACGATCACACAATCACGACCACACAGTCACGATCACACAATCACAATCACACAATCACAATCACACAATCACAATCACACAATCACAATCACACAATCACAATCACACAATCACAATCACACAATCACAATCACACAATCACAATAACACAATCAGACAATCACACAGTCACACAATCACGATCACACAATCACGATCACACAATCACGATCACACAATCGCGATCACACAATCACGATCACACAATCACGATCACACAATCACAATCACACAATCACAATCACACAATCAAAACCACACAATCACAGTCACACAATCAAGGTCACACAATGACGATCACACAATCACCATCACACAATAACGATCACACAATCACAATCACACAATCACGATCACACAATCACGATCACTCAATCACAATCACACAATCACAAACACACAGTCGCGATCACACGATCACGATCACACGATCACGATCACACAATCACAATCACACAATCAACGCCACACAATGACGATCACACAATCACCATCACACAATCTCGACCACACAATCACGATCACACAATCACGATCACACAATCACGTTCACACAATCACAAACACACAGTCGCGATCACACGATCACGATCACACAATCACGATCACACAGTCACGATCACACAATCACAATCGCACAATCACAATCACACAATCACGATCACACAATCACGATCACTCAATCACAATCACACAATCACAATCACACAATCACGACCACACAGTCACGATCACACAATCACAATCATACAATCACAATCACACAATCACAATAACACAATCAGACAATCACACAGTCACACAATCACGATCACACAACCACGATCACACAATCACGATCACACAATCACGATCACACAATCACGATCACGCAATCACGATCACACAATCACAATCACACAGTCGCGATCACACGATCACGATCACACGATCACGATCACACGATCACGATCACACGATCACGATCACACAATCACGATCACACAGTCACGATCACACAATCACAATAACACAATCAGACAATCACACAGTCACACAATCACGATCACACAATCACGATCACACAATCACGATCACACAATCACGATCACACAATCACAATCACACAATCACAATCACACAATCACGATCACACAATCACGATCACACAATCACAAAAACACAGCCGCGATCACACGATCACGATCACACGATCACGATCACACGATCACGATCACACAATCACGATCACACAATCACAATCACACAATCACAATCACACAATCACAATCACACAATCACAATCACACAATCACAATCACACAATCACAATCACACAATCACAATCACACAATCACAATCACACAATCACAATCACACAATCACAATCACACAATCACAATCCCACAATCACAATCACACAATCACAATCCCACAATCACAATCACACAATCACAATCACACAATCACAATCACACAATCACAATCACACAATCACACAGTCACAATCCCACAATCACGATCACACAATCATGATCACACAATCACGAACACACAATCACGATCACACAATCACAATCCCACAATCACAATCACACAATCACAATCCCACAATCACAATCACACAACCACAATCACACAGTCACAATCCCACAATCACGATCACACAATCACGATCACACAATCACACTCACACAACCACAATCACACAATCACACTGTCACAATCCCACAATCACGATCACACAATCACGATCACACAGTCACGATCACACGATCACGATCACACAATAACAATCACACAACCACAATCACACAATCGTTATCACACAATCATGATCACACAATCACCATCCCACAATCACCATCACACAGTCACCATCACACAATCACGATCACAGAATCACGATCACACAATCACAATCACGCAATCACAATCACACAATCACCGTCACACAATCACAATCATACAATCACAATCACACAATCACAATCTCACAATCACAATTACACAATCACAATCACACAATCACAATCACATTATCACAATCACACAATCACAATCACACAATCACAATCACACAATCACAATCCCACAATCACAATCCCACAATCACAATCCCACAATCACAATCACACAACCACAATCACACAATCACACAGTCACAATCCCACAATCACGATCACACAATCATGATCACACAATCACGAACACACAATCACGATCACACAATCACGATCACACAATCACGATCACACAATCACGATCACACAATCACCATCACACAATCACCATCACACAATCACAATCACACAATCAAGGTCACACAATGACGATCGCACAATCACCATCACACAATCACGACCACTCAATCACGATCACACAATCACGATCACACAATCACGATCACACAATCACGTTCACACAATCACAATCACACAATCACAATCACACAATCACGATCACACAATCGCGATCACACAATCACGATCACACAATCACGATCACACAATCACAATCACACAATCAATACCACACAATCACAGTCACACAATCAAGGTCACACAATGACGATCACACAATCACCATCACACAATAACGATCACACAATCACAATCACACAATCACGATCACTCAATCACAATCACACAATCACAAACACACAGTCGCGATCACACGATCACGATCACACAATCACAATCACACAATCAACGCCACACAATGACGATCACACAATCACCATCACACAATCTCGACCACACAATCACGATCACACAATCACGATCACACAATCACAAACACACAGTCGCGATCACACGATCACGATCACACAATCACGATCACACAGTCACGATCACACAATCACAATCGCACAATCACAATCACACAATCACGATCACACAATCACGATCACTCAATCACAATCACACAATCACAATCACACAATCACGACCACACAGTCACGATCACACAATCACAATCATACAATCACAATCACACAATCACAATAACACAATCAGACAATCACACAGTCACACAATCACGATCACACAACCACGATCACACAATCACGATCACACAATCACGATCACACAATCACGATCACGCAATCACGATCACACAATCACAATCACACAATCACAATCACACAATAACAATCACACAATCACAATCCCACAATCACAATCCCACAATCACAATCCCACAATCACACAGTCACAATCAAACAATCACGATCACACAATCACGATCACACAATCACAATCACACAATCACAATCACACAATCACAATCACACAATCACAATCACACAATCACACTGTCACAATCCCACAATCACGATCACACAATCACGATCACACAGTCACGATCACACGATCACGATCACACAATATCAATCACACAATCACAATCACACAATCACGAGCACACAATCACGATCACACAATCACCATCACACAATCACGATCACACAATCACGAACACAATCACGATCACACTATCACGATCACACAATCACAGTCACACAATCACAATCACACAATCACAATCACAATCACGATCAAACAGTCACGATCACACAATCAGAGTCACACAATCACAATCACACAACCACAATCACACAATCACACAGTCACAATCCCACAATCACGATCACACAATCATGACCACACAGTCACGGTCACACAATCACAATCACACAATCACAATATCACAATCGCAATCACACAATCACAATAACACAATCAGACAATCACACAATCACACAATCACACAATCACGATCACACAATCATGATCACACAATCACGATCACACAATCACGATCACACAATCACGATCACACAATCACCATCACACAATCACCATCACACAATCACAATCACACAATCAAGGTCGCACAATGACGATCACACAATCACCATCACACAATCACGACCACTCAATCACGATCACACAATCACGATCACACAATCACGATCACACAATCACGTTCACACAATCACAAACACAGAGTTGCGATCACACGATCACGATCACACAATCACGATCACACAGTCACGATCACACAATCACGATCGCACAGTCACGATCACACAATCAGAGTCACACAATCACAATCACACAACCACAATCACACAATCACACAGTCACAATTCCACAATCACGATCACACAATCACGACCACACAGTCACGATCACACAATCACAATCATACAATCACAATCACACAATTACAATAACACAATCAGACAATCACACAGTCACACAATCACGATCACACAATCACGATCACACAATCACGATCACACAATCACGATCAAACAATCACGATCACACAATCACGATCACACAATCGCAATCACACAATCACAATCACACAATCACGATCACACAATCACGATCACTCAATCACAATCACACAATCACAAAAACACAGTCGCGATCACACGATCACGATCACACGATCACGATCACACGATCACGATCACACGATCACGATCACACGATCACGATCACGATCACACAATCACAATCACACAATCAAGGCCACACAATGACGATCACACAATCACCATCACACAATCTCGACCACACAATCACGATCACACAATCACGATCACACAATCACGTTCACACAATCACAAGCACACAGTCGCGATCACTCGATCACGATCACACAATCACGATCACACAGTCACGATCACACAATCACAATCGCACAATCACAATCACGCAATCACGATCACACAATCACGATCACTCAATCACAATCACACAATTACAATCACACAATCACGACCACACAGTCACGATCACACAATCACAATCATACAATCACAATCACACAATCACAATAACACAATCAGACAATCACACAGTCACACTATCACGATCACACAATCACAATAACACAATCAGACAATCACACAGTCACACAATCACGATCACACAATCACGATCACACAATCACGATCACACAATCACAATCACACAATCACAATCACACAATCACGATCACACAATCACGATCACTCAATCACGATCACACAATCACACTCACACAACCACAATCACAGAATCACACTGTCACAATCCCACAATCACGATCACACAATCACGATCACACAATCACGATCACACAGTCACGATCACACGATCACGATCACACAATAACAATCACACAATCACAATCACACAATCGTTATCACACAATCATGATCACACAATCACCATCCCACAATCACGATCACACAATCACGATCACACATTCACGATCACACGATCACGATCACACAATAACAATCACACAATCACAATCACACAATCGTTATCACACAATCATGATCATACAATCACCATCCCACAATCACCATCACACAATCACAATCACACAATCACGAGCACACAATCACGATCACACAATCACCATCACACAATCACGATCACACAATCACGATCACACAATCACGATCACACTATCACGATCACACAATCACAGTCACACAATCACAATCACACAATCACAATCACAATCACGATCAAACAGTCACGATCACACAATCAGTGTCACACAATCACAATCAGACAACCACAATCACACAATCACACAGTCACAATCCCACAATCACGATCACACAATCACGACCACACAGTCACGGTCACACAATCACAATCACATAATCACAATATCACAATCGCAATCACACAATCACAATAACACAATCAGACAATCACACAATCACACAATCACACAATCACGATCACACAATCATGATCACACAATCACGATCACACAATCACGATCACACAATCACGATCACACAATCACCATCACACAATCACCATCACACAATCACAATCACAAAATCAAGGTCGCACAATGACGATCACACAATCACCATCACACAATCACGACCACTCAATCACGATCACACAATCAGGATCACACAATCACGATCACACAATCACGTTCACACAATCACAAACACAGAGTTGCGATCACACGATCACGATCACACAATCACGATCACACAGTCACGATCACACAATCACGATCGCACAGTCACGATCACACAATCACGATCACACAGTCACGATCACACAATCACGATCGCACAGTCACGATCACACAATCAGAGTCACACAATCACAATCACACAACCACAATCACACAATCACACAGTCACAATCCCACAATCACGATCACACAATCACGACCACACAGTCACGATCACACAATCACAATCATACAATCACAATCACACAATTACAATAACACAATCAGACAATCACACAATCACACAATCACGATCACACAATCACGATCACTCAATCACAATCACACAATCACAATCACACAATCACGACCACACAGTCACGATCACACAATCACAATCATACAATCACAATCACACAATCACAATAACACAATCAGACAATCACACAGTCACACAATCACGATCACACAATCACAATAACACAATCAGACAATCACACAGTCACACAATCACGATCACACAATCACGATCACACAATCACGATCACACAATCACAATCACACAATCACAATCACACAATCACGATCACACAATCACGATCACACAATCACAAAAACACAGCCGCGATCACACGATCACGATCACACGATCACGATCACACGATCACGATCACACAATCACGATCACACAATCACAATCACACAATCACAATCACACAATCACAATCACACAATCACACTCACACAATCACAATCACACAATCACAATCACACAATCACAATCCCACAATCACAATCCCACAATCACAATCACACAATCACAATCCCACAATCACAATCACACAACCACAATCACACAGTCACAATCTCACAATCACAATTACACAATCACAATCACACAATCACAATCACGCAATCACAATCACACAATCACAATCACACAATCACAATCACACAATCACAATCCCACAATCACAATCCCACAATCACAATCCCACAATCACAATCACACAACCACAATCACACAATCACACAGTCACAATCCCACAATCACGATCACACAATCACGATCACACAATCACAATCACACAATCACAATCACACAATCACAATATCACAATCGCAATCACACAATCACAATAACACAATCAGACAATCACACAATCACACAATCACACAATCACGATCACACAATCATGATCACACAATCACGAACACACAATCACGATCACACAATCACGATCACACAATCACGATCACACAATCACGATCACACAATCACGATCACACAATCACCATCACACAATCACCATCACACAATCACAATCACACAATCAAGGTCACACAATGACGATCGCACAATCACCATCACACAATCACGACCACTCAATCACGATCACACAATCACGATCACACAATCACGATCACACAATCACGTTCACACAATCACAAACACACAGTCGCGATCACACGATCACGATCACACAATCACGATCACATAGTCACGATCACACAATTACGATCACACAGTCACAATCACACAATCACAATCACACAATCACGATCACACAATCACAATCACACAATCACAATCACACAATCACAATCACACAATCACAATCACACAATCACAATCACACAATCACAATCACACAATCACAATCACACAATCACAATCACACAATCACAATCACACAATCACAATCACACAATCACAATCACACAATCACAATCACACAATCACAATCACACAATCACAATCACACAATCACAATCACACAATCACAATCACACAATCACAATCACACAATCACAATCACACAATCACAATCACACATTCACAATCACACAATCACAATCACACAATCACAATCACACAACCACAATCCCACAATCACGATCACACAATCACAGTCACACAATCACAATCACAATCACGATCACACAGTCACGATCACACAATCAGAGTCACACAATCACAATCACACAACCACAATCACACAATCATACAGTCACAATCCCACAACCACGATCACACAATCACGACCACACAGTCACGATCACACAATCACAATCACACAATCACAATCACACAATCACAATCACACAATCACAATAACACAATCAGACAATCACACAGTCACACAATCACGATCACACAATCACGATCACACAATCACGATCACACAATCGCGATCACACAATCACGATCACACAATCACGATCACACAATCACAATCACACAATCACAATCACACAATCAAAACGACACAATCACAGTCACACAATCAAGGTCACACAATGACGATCACACAATCACCATCACACAATAACGATCACACAATCACAATCACACAATCACGATCACACAATCACGATCACTCAATCACAATCACACAATCACAAACACACAGTCGCGATCACACGATCACGATCACACGATCACGATCACACAATCACAATCACACAACCAACGCCACACAATGACGATCACACAATCACCATCACACAATCTCGACCACACAATCACGATCACACAATCACGATCACACAATCACGTTCACACAATCACAAACACACAGTCGCGATCACACGATCACGATCACACAATCACGATCACACAGTCACGATCACACAGTCACGATCACACAATCACAATCGCACAATCACAATCACACAATCACGATCACACAATCACGATCACTCAATCACAATCACACAATCACAATCACACAATCACGACCACACAGTCACGATCACACAATCACAATCATACAATCACAATCACACAATCACAATAACACAATCAGACAATCACACAGTCACACAATCACGATCACACAACCACGATCACACAATCACGATCACACAATCACGATAACACAATCACGATCACGCAATCACGATCACACAATCACAATCACACAGTCGCGATCACACGATCACGATCACACGATCACGATCACACGATCACGATCACACGATCACAATCACACAATCACAAAAACACAGTCGCGATCACACGATCACGATCACACGATCACGATGACACGATCACGATCACACGATCACGATCACATGATCACGATCACACAGTCACGATCACACAATCACAATCACACAATCACAATCACACAATCACAATCACACAATCACAATCACACAATCACAATCACACAATCACAATCACACAATCACAATCACACAATCACAATCACACAATCACAATCATACAATCACAATCACACAATCACAATCCCACAATCACAATCACACAACCACAATCACACAGTCACAATCCCACAATCACGATCACACAATCACGATCATACAATCACAATCACACAATCACAATCACACAATCACAATCACACAATCACAATCACACAATCACAATCCCACAATCACAATCCCACAATCACAATCCCACAATCACAATCCCACAATCACAATCCCACAATCACACAGTCACAATCAAGCAATCACGATCACACAATCACGATCACACAATCACAATCACACAATCACAATCACACAATCACAATCACACAATCACACTGTCACAATCCCACAATCACGATCACACAATCACGATCACACAGTCACGTTCACACGATCACGATCACACAATATCAATCACACAATCACAATCACACAATCACGAGCACACAATCACGATCACACAATCACCATCACACAATCACGATCACACAATCACGATCACACAATCACGATCACACTATGACGATCACACAATCACAGTCACACAATCACAATCACACAATCACAATCACAATCACGATCAAGCAGTCACGATCACACAATCAGAGTCACACAATCACAATCACACAACCACAATCACACAATCACACAGTCACAATCCCACAATCACGATCACACAATCACGACCACACAGTCACGGTCACACAATCACAATCACACAATCACAATATCACAATCGCAATCACACAATCACAATAACACAATCAGACAATCACACAATCACACAATCACACAATCACGATCACACAATCATGATCACACAATCACGATCACACAATCACGATCACACAATCACGATCACACAATCACCATCACACAATCACCATCACACAATCACAATCACACAATCAAGATCGCACAATGACGATCACACAATCACCATCACACAATCACGACCACTCAATCACGATCACACAATCACGATCACACAATCACGTTCACACAATCACAAACACAGAGTTGCGATCACACGATCACGATCACACAATCACGATCACACAGTCACGATCACACAATCACGATCGCACAGTCACGATCACACAATCACGATCACACAGTCACGATCACACAATCACGATCGCACAGTCACGATCACACAATCAGAGTCACACAATCACAATCACACAACCACAATCACACAATCACACAGTCACAATCCCACAATCACGATCACACAATCACGACCACACAGTCACGATCACACAATCACAATCACGCAATCACAATCACACAATCACAATCACACAATCACAATCACACAATCACAATCCCACAATCACAATCCCACAATCACAATCCCACAATCACAATCCCACAATCACAATCACACAACCACAATCACACAATCACACAGTCACAATCCCACAATCACGATCACACAATCACGATCACACAATCACAATCACACAATCACAATCACACAATCACAATATCACAATCGCAATCACACAATCACAATAACACAATCAGACAATCACACAATCACACAATCACACAATCACGATCACACAATCATGATCACACAATCACGAACACACAATCACGATCACACAATCACGATCACACAATCACGATCACACAATCACGATCACACAATCACCATCACACAATCACCATCACACAATCACAATCACACAATCAAGGTCACACAATGACGATCGCACAATCACCATCACACAATCACGACCACTCAATCACGATCACACAATCGCGATCACACAATCACGATCACACAATCACGATCACACAATCACAATCACACAATCACAATCACACAATCAAAACCACACAATCACAGTCACACAATCAAGGTCACACAATGACGATCACACAATCACCATCACACAATAACGATCACACAATCACAATCACACAATCACGATCACACAATCACGATCACTCAATCACAATCACACAATCACAAACACACAGTCGCGATCACACGATCACGATCACACGATCACGATCACACAATCACAATCACACAATCAACGCCACACAATGACGATCACACAATCACCATCACACAATCTCGACCACACAATCACGATCACACAATCACGATCACACAATCACGTTCACACAATCACAAACACACAGTCGCGATCACACGATCACGATCACACAATCACGATCACACAGTCACGATCACACAATCACAATCGCACAATCACAATCACACAATCACGATCACACAATCACGATCACTCAATCACAATCACACAATCACAATCACACAATCACGACCACACAGTCACGATCACACAATCACAATCATACAATCACAATCACACAATCACAATAACACAATCAGACAATCACACAGTCACACAATCACGATCACACAACCACGATCACACAATCACGATCACACAATCACGATAACACAATCACGATCACGCAATCACGATCACACAATCACAATCACACAGTCGCGATCACACGATCACGATCACACGATCACGATCACACGATCACAATCACACAATCACAAAAACACAGTCGCGATCACACGGTCACGATCACACGATCGCGATGACACGATCACGATCACACGATCACGATCACACGATCACGATCACACAGTCACGATCACACAATCACAATCACACAATCACAATCACACAATCACAATCACACAATCACAATCACACAATCACAATCACACAATCACAATCACACAATCACAATCACACAATCACAATCACACAATCACAATCACACAATCACAATCATACAATCACAATCACACAATCACAATCCCACAATCACAATCACACAACCACAATCACACAGTCACAATCCCACAATCACGATCACACAATCACGATCACACAATCACAATCACACAATCACAATCACACAATCACAATCACACAATCACAATCACACAATCACACTGTCACAATCCCACAATCACGATCACACAATCACGATCACACAGTCACGTTCACACGATCACGATCACACAATATCAATCACACAATCACAATCACACAATCACGAGCACACAATCACGATCACACAATCACCATCACACAATCACGATCACACAATCACAATCACACAATCACAATCACACAATCACAATCACACAATCACAATCCCACAATCACAATCCCACAATCACAATCCCACAATCACAATCCCACAATCACACAGTCACAATCAAGCAATCACGATCACACAATCACGATCACACAATCACAATCACACAATCACAATCACACAATCACAATCACACAATCACACTGTCACAATCCCACAATCACGATCACACAATCACGATCACACAGTCACGTTCACACGATCACGATCACACAATATCAATCACACAATCACAATCACACAATCACGAGCACACAATCACGATCACACAATCACCATCACACAATCACGATCACACAATCACGATCACACAATCACGATCACACTATGACGATCACACAATCACAGTCACACAATCACAATCACACAATCACAATCACAATCACGATCAAGCAGTCACGATCACACAATCAGAGTCACACAATCACAATCACACAACCACAATCACACAACCACACAGTCACAATCCCACAATCACGATCACACAATCACGACCACACAGTCACGGTCACACAATCACAATCACACAATCACAATATCACAATCGCAATCACACAATCACAATAACACAATCAGACAATCACACAATCACACAATCACACAATCACGATCACACAATCATGATCACACAATCACGATCACACAATCACGATCACACAATCACGATCACACAATCACCATCACACAATCACCATCACACAATCACAATCACACAATCAAGATCGCACAATGACGATCACACAATCACCATCACACAATCACGACCACTCAATCACGATCACACAATCACGATCACACAATCACGATCACACAATCACGTTCACACAATCACAAACACAGAGTTGCGATCACACGATCACGATCACACAATCACGATCACACAGTCACGATCACACAATCACGATCGCACAGTCACGATCACACAATCACGATCACACAGTCACGATCACACAATCACGATCGCACAGTCACGATCACACAATCAGAGTCACAAAATCACAATCACACAACCACAATCACACAATCACACAGTCACAATCCCACAATCACGATCACACAATCACGACCACACAGTCACGATCACACAATCACAATCACGCAATCACAATCACACAATCACAATCACACAATCACAATCACACAATCACAATCCCACAATCACAATCACACAACCACAATCACACAATCACACAGTCACAATCCCACAATCACGATCACACAATCACGATCACACAATCACAATCACACAATCACAATCACACAATCACAATATCACAATCGCAATCACACAATCACAATAACACAATCAGACAATCACACAATCACACAATCACACAATCACGATCACACAATCATGATCACACAATCACGAACACACAATCACGATCACACAATCACGATCACACAATCACGATCACACAATCACGATCACACAATCACCATCACACAATCACCATCACACAATCACAATCACACAATCAAGGTCACACAATGACGATCGCACAATCACCATCACACAATCACGACCACTCAATCACGATCACACAATCACGATCACACAATCACGATCACACAATCACGTTCACACAATCACAAACACACAGTCGCGATCACACGATCACGATCACACAATCACGATCACATAGTCACGATCACACAATTACGATCACACAGTCACAATCACACAATCACAATCACACAATCACGATCACACAATCACAATCACACAATCACAATCACACAATCACAATCACACAATCACAATCACACAATCACAATCACACAATCTCAATCACACAATCACAATCACACAATCACAATCACACAATCACAATCACACAATCACAATCGCACAATCACAATCACACAATCACAATCACACAATCACAATCACACAATCACAATCACACAATCACAATCACACAATCACAATCCCACAATCACGATCACACAATCACAGTCACACAATCACAATCACAATCACGATCACACAGTCACGATCACACAATCAGAGTCACACAATCACAATCACACAACCACAATCACACAATCATACAGTCACAATACCACAACCACGATCACACAATCACGACCACACAGTCACGATCACACAATCACAATCACACAATCACAATCACACAATCACAATCACACAATCACAATAACACAATCAGACAATCACACAGTCACACAATCACGATCACACAATCACGATCACACAATCACGATCACACAATCGCGATCACACAATCACGATCACACAATCACGATCACACAATCACAATCACACAATCACAATCACACAATCAAAACCACACAATCACAGTCACACAATCAAGGTCACACAATGACGATCACACAATCACCATCACACAATAACGATCACACAATCACAATCACACAATCACGATCACACAATCACGATCACTCAATCACAATCACACAATCACAAACACACAGTCGCGATCACACGATCACGATCACACGATCACGATCACACAATCACAATCACACAATCAACGCCACACAATGACGATCACACAATCACCATCACACAATCTCGACCACACAATCACGATCACACAATCACGATCACACAATCACGTTCACACAATCACAAACACACAGTCGCGATCACACGATCACGATCACACAATCACGATCACACAGTCACGATCACACAATCACAATCGCACAATCACAATCACACAATCACGATCACACAATCACGATCACTCAATCACAATCACACAATCACAATCACACAATCACGACCACACAGTCACGATCACACAATCACAATCATACAATCACAATCACACAATCACAATAACACAATCAGACAATCACACAGTCACACAATCACGATCACACAACCACGATCACACAATCACGATCACACAATCACGATAACACAATCACGATCACGCAATCACGATCACACAATCACAATCACACAGTCGCGATCACACGATCACGATCACACGATCACGATCACACGATCACAATCACACAATCACAAAAACACAGTCGCGATCACACGATCACGATCACACGATCACGATGACACGATCACGATCACACGATCACGATCACACGATCACGATCACACAGTCACGATCACACAATCACAATCACACAATCACAATCACACAATCACAATCACACAATCACAATCACACAATCACAATCACACAATCACAATCACACAATCACAATCACACAATCACAATCACACAATCACAATCACACAATCACAATCATACAATCACAATCACACAATCACAATCCCACAATCACAATCACACAACCACAATCACACAGTCACAATCCCACAATCACGATCACACAATCACGATCACACAATCACAATCACACAATCACAATCACACAATCACAATCACACAATCACAATCACACAATCACAATCCCACAATCACAATCCCACAATCACAATCCCACAATCACACAGTCACAATCAAACAATCACGATCACACAATCACGATCACACAATCACAATCACACAATCACAATCACACAATCACAATCACACAATCACAATCACACAATCACACTGTCACAATCCCACAATCACGATCACACAATCACGATCACACAGTCACGTTCACACGATCACGATCACACAATATCAATCACACAATCACAATCACACAATCACGAGCACACAATCACGATCACACAATCACCATCACACAATCACGATCACACAATCACGATCACACAATCACGATCACACTATGACGATCACACAATCACAGTCACACAATCACAATCACACAATCACAATCACAATCACGATCAAACAGTCACGATCACACAATCAGAGTCACACAATCACAATCACACAACCACAATCACACAATCACACAGTCACAATCCCACAATCACGATCACACAATCACGACCACACAGTCACGGTCACACAATCACAATCACACAATCACAATATCACAATCGCAATCACACAATCACAATAACACAATCAGACAATCACACAATCACACAATCACACAATCACGATCACACAATCATGATCACACAATCACGATCACACAATCACGATCACACAATCACGATCACACAATCACCATCACACAATCACCATCACACAATCACAATCACACAATCAAGGTCGCACAATGACGATCACACAATCACCATCACACAATCACGACCACTCAATCACGATCACACAATCACGATCACACAATCACGATCACACAATCACGTTCACACAATCACAAACACAGAGTTGCGATCACACGATCACGATCACACAATCACGATCACACAGTCACGATCACACAATCACGATCGCACAGTCACGATCACACAATCACGATCACACAGTCACGATCACACAATCACGATCGCACAGTCACGATCACACAATCAGAGTCACACAATCACAATCACACAACCACAATCACACAATCACAAAAACACAGCCGCGATCACACGATCACGATCACACGATCACGATCACACGATCACGATCACACAATCACGATCACACAATCACAAAAACACAGCCGCGATCACACGATCACGATCACACGATCACGATCACACGATCACGATCACACAATCACGATCACACAATCACAATCACACAATCACAATCACACAATCACAATCACACAATCACAATCACACAATCACAATCACACAATCACAATAACACAATCAGACAATCACACAGTCACACAATCACGATCACACAATCACAATAACACAATCAGACAATCACACAGTCACACAATCACGATCACACAATCACGTTCACACAATCACAAGCACACAGTCGCGATCACTCGATCACGATCACACAATCACGATCACACAGTCACGATCACACAATCACAATAACACAATCAGACAATCACACAGTCACACAATCACGATCACACAATCACGATCACACAATCATGATCACACAATCACGATCACACAATCACAATCACACAATCACAAATCACACAATCACGATCACACAATCACGATCACACAATCACAAAAACACAGCCGCGATCACACGATCACGATCACACGATCACGATCACACGATCACGATCACACAATCACGATCACACAATCACAATCACACAATCACAATCACACAATCACAATCACACAATCACAATCACACAATCACAATCACACAATCACAATCACACAATCACAATCACACAATCACAATCACACAATCACAATCCCACAATCACAATCACACAATCACAATCCCACAATCACAATCACACAACCACAATCACACAGTCACAATCCCACAATCACGATCACACAATCACGATCACACAATCACACTCACACAACCACAATCACACAATCACACTGTCACAATCCCACAATCACGATCACACAATCACGATCACACAGTCACGATCACACGATCACGATCACACAATAACAATCACACAATCACAATCACACAATCGTTATCACACAATCATGATCACACAATCACCATCCCACAATCACCATCACACAATCACCATCACACAATCACGATCACAGAATCACGATCACACAATCACAATCACGCAATCACAATCACACAATCACCGTCACACAATCACAATCATACAATCACAATCACACAATCACAATCTCACAATCACAATTACACAATCACAATCACACAATCACAATCACATTATCACAATCACACAATCACAATCACACAATCACAATCACACAATCACAATCCCACAATCACAATCCCACAATCACAATCCCACAATCACAATCACACAACCACAATCACACAATCACACAGTCACAATCCCACAATCACGATCACACAATCATGATCACACAATCACGAACACACAATCACGATCACACAATCACGATCACACAATCACGATCACACAATCACCATCACACAATCACCATCACACAATCACAATCACACAATCAAGGTCACACAATGACGATCGCACAATCACCATCACACAATCACGACCACTCAATCACGATCACACAATCACGATCACACAATCACGATCACACAATCACGTTCACACAATCACAATCACACAATCACAATCACACAATCACAATCCCACAATCACGATCACACAATCACAATCACACAATCACAATCACAATCACAATCACGATCACACAGTCACGATCACACAATCAGAGTCACACAATCACAATCACACAACCACAATCACACAATCATACAGTCACAATCCCACAATCACGATCACACAATCACGACCACACAGTCACGATCACACAATCACAATCACACAATCACAATCACACAATCACAATCACACAATCACAATCACACAATCACAATAACACAATCAGACAATCACACAGTCACACAATCACGATCACACAATCACGATCACACAATCACGATCACACAATCGCGATCACACAATCACGATCACACAATCACGATCACACAATCACAATCACACAATCACAATCACACAATCAAAACCACACAATCACAGTCACACAATCAAGGTCACACAATGACGATCACACAATCACCATCACACAATAACGATCACACAATCACAATCACACAATCACGATCACACAATCACGATCACTCAATCACAATCACACAATCACAAACACACAGTCGCGATCACACGATCACGATCACACGATCCCGATCACACAATCACAATCACACAATCAACGCCACACAATGACGATCACACAATCACAATCACACAATCACGATCACACAATCACGATCACTCAATCACAATCACACAACCACAATCACACAGTCACAATCCCACAATCACGATCACACAATCACGATCACACAATCACAATCACACAATCACAATCACACAATCACAATCACACAATCACAATCACACAATCACAATCCCACAATCACAATCCCACAATCACAATCCCACAATCACAATCCCACAATCACACAGTCACAATCAAACAATCACGATCACACAGTCACGATCACACAATCACAATCGCACAATCACAATCACACAATCACGATCACACAATCACGATCACTCAATCACAATCACACAATCACAATCACACAATCACGACCTCACAGTCACGATCACACAATCACAATCATACAATCACAATCACACAATCACAATAACACAATCAGACAATCACACAGTCACACAATCACGATCACACAACCACGATCACACAATCACGATCACACAATCACAATCACACAATCGTTATCACACAATCATGATCACACAATCACCATCCCACAATCACGATCACACAATCACGATCACACAGTCACGATCACACGATCACGATCACACAATAACAATCACACAATCACAATCACACAATCGTTATCACACAATCATGATCACACAATCACCATCCCACAATCACCATCACACAATCACAATCACACAATCACGAGCACACAATCACGATCACACAATCACCATCACACAATCACGATCACACAATCACGATCACACAATCACGATCACACAATCACGATCAAACAATCACGATCACACAATCACGATCACACAATCACAATCACACAAACACAATCACACAATCACGATCACACAATCACGATCACTCAACCACAATCACACAATCACAAAAACACAGTCGCGATCACACGATCACGATCACACGATCACGATCACACGATCACGATCACACAATCACAATCACACAATCAAGGCCACACAATGACGATCACACAATCACCATCACACAATCTCGACCACACGATCACGATCACACAATCACGATCACACAATCACGTTCACACAATCACAAGCACACAGTCGCGATCACTCGATCACGATCACACAATCACGATCACACAGTCACGATCACACAATCACAATCGCACAATCACAATCACACAATCACGATCACACAATCACGATCACTCAATCACAATCACACAATCACAATCACACAATCACGACCACACAGTCACGATCACACAATCACAATCATACAATCACAATCACACAATCACAATAACACAATCAGACAATCACACAGTCACACAATCACGATCACACAATCACAATAACACAATCAGACAATCACACAGTCACACAATCACGATCACACAATCACGTTCACACAATCACAAGCACACAGTCGCGATCACTCGATCACGATCACACAATCACGATCACACAGTCACGATCACACAATCACAATAACACAATCAGACAATCACACAGTCACACAATCACGATCACACAATCACGATCACACAATCACGATCACACAATCACAATCACACAATCACAATCACACAATCACGATCACACAATCACGATCACACAATCACGATCACACAATCACAATCACACAATCACAATCACACAATCACAATCACACAATCACAATCACACAATCACAATCACACAATCACAATCACAATCACACAATCACAATCACACAATCACAATCACACAATCACAATCACACAATCACAATCCCACAATCACAATCACACAACCACAATCACACAGTCATAATCCCACAATCACGATCACACAATCACGATCACACAATCACACTCACACAACCACAATCACACAATCACACTGTCACAATCCCACAATCACGATCACACAATCACGATCACACAGTCACGTTCACACGATCACGATCACACAATAACAATCACACAATCACAATCACACAATCGTTATCACACAATCATGATCACACAATCACCATCCCACAATCACCATCACACAATCACCATCACACAATCACGATCACACAATCACGATCACACAATCACGTTCACACAATCACAAACACACAGTCGCGATCACACGATCACGATCACACAATCACGATCACATAGTCACGATCACACAATTACGATCACACAGTCACAATCACACAATCACAATCACACAATCACGATCACACAATCACAATCACACAATCACAATCACACAATCACAATCACACAATCACAATCACACAATCACAATCACACAATCACAATCACACAATCTCAATCACACAATCACAATCACACAATCACAATCACACAATCACAATCACACAATCACAATCGCACAATCACAATCACACAATCACAATCACACAATCACAATCACACAATCACAATCACACAATCACAATCACACAATCACAATCACACAATCACAATCCCACAATCACGATCACACAATCACAGTCACACAATCACAATCACAATCACGATCACACAGTCACGATCACACAATCAGAGTCACACAATCACAATCACACAACCACAATCACACAATCATACAGTCACAATACCACAACCACGATCACACAATCACGACCACACAGTCACGATCACACAATCACAATCACACAATCACAATCACACAATCACAATCACACAATCACAATAACACAATCAGACAATCACACAGTCACACAATCACGATCACACAATCACGATCACACAATCACGATCACACAATCGCGATCACACAATCACGATCACACAATCACGATCACACAATCACAATCACACAATCACAATCACACAATCAAAACCACACAATCACAGTCACACAATCAAGGTCACACAATGACGATCACACAATCACCATCACACAATAACGATCACACAATCACAATCACACAATCACGATCACACAATCACGATCACTCAATCACAATCACACAATCACAAACACACAGTCGCGATCACACGATCACGATCACACGATCACGATCACACAATCACAATCACACAATCAACGCCACACAATGACGATCACACAATCACCATCACACAATCTCGACCACACAATCACGATCACACAATCACGATCACACAATCACGTTCACACAATCACAAACACACAGTCGCGATCACACGATCACGATCACACAATCACGATCACACAGTCACGATCACACAATCACAATCGCACAATCACAATCACACAATCACGATCACACAATCACGATCACTCAATCACAATCACACAATCACAATCACACAATCACGACCACACAGTCACGATCACACAATCACAATCATACAATCACAATCACACAATCACAATAACACAATCAGACAATCACACAGTCACACAATCACGATCACACAACCACGATCACACAATCACGATCACACAATCACGATAACACAATCACGATCACGCAATCACGATCACACAATCACAATCACACAGTCGCGATCACACGATCACGATCACACGATCACGATCACACGATCACAATCACACAATCACAAAAACACAGTCGCGATCACACGATCACGATCACACGATCACGATGACACGATCACGATCACACGATCACGATCACACGATCACGATCACACCGTCACGATCACACAATCACAATCACACAATCACAATCACACAATCACAATCACACAATCACAATCACACAATCACAATCACACAATCACAATCACACAATCACAATCACACAATCACAATCACACAATCACAATCACACAATCACAATCACACAATCACAATCATACAATCACAATCACACAATCACAATCCCACAATCACAATCACACAACCACAATCACACAGTCACAATCCCACAATCACGATCACACAATCACGATCACACAATCACAATCACACAATCACAATCACACAATCACAATCACACAATCACAATCACACAATCACAATCCCACAATCACAATCCCACAATCACAATCCCACAATCACACAGTCACAATCAAACAATCACGATCACACAATCACGATCACACAATCACAATCACACAATCACAATCACACAATCACAATCACACAATCACACTGTCACAATCCCACAATCACGATCACGCAATCACGATCACACAGTCACGTTCACACGATCACGATCACACAATATCAATCACACAATCACAATCACACAATCACGAGCACACAATCACGATCACACAATCACCATCACACAATCACGATCACACAATCACGATCACACAATCACGATCACACTATGACGATCACACAATCACAGTCACACAATCACAATCACACAATCACAATCACAATCACGATCAAACAGTCACGATCACACAATCAGAGTCACACAATCACAATCACACAACCACAATCACACAATCACACAGTCACAATCCCACAATCACGATCACACAATCACGACCACACAGTCACGGTCACACAATCACAATCACACAATCACAATATCACAATCGCAATCACACAATCACAATAACACAATCAGACAATCACACAATCACACAATCACACAATCACGATCACACAATCATGATCACACAATCACGATCACACAATGACGATCACACAATCACCATCACACAATCACGACCACTCAATCACGATCACACAATCACGATCACACAATCACGATCACACAATCACGTTCACACAATCACAAACACAGAGTTGCGATCACACGATCACGATCACACAATCACGATCACACAGTCACGATCACACAATCACGATCGCACAGTCACGATCACACAATCACGATCACACAGTCACGATCACACAATCACGATCGCACAGTGACGATCACACAATCAGAGTCACACAATCACAATCACACAACCACAATCACACAATCACACAGTCACAATCCCACAATCACGATCACACAATCACGACCACACAGTCACGATCACACAATCACAATCATACAATCACAATCACACAATCACAATAACACAATCAGACAATCACACAGTCACACAATCACGATCACACAATCACAATAACACAATCAGACAATCACACAGTCACACAATCACGATCACACAATCACGTTCACACAATCACAAGCACACAGTCGCGATCACTCGATCACGATCACACAATCACGATCACACAGTCACGATCACACAATCACAATAACACAATCAGACAATCACACAGTCACACAATCACGATCACACAATCACGATCACACAATCATGATCACACAATCACGATCACACAATCACAATCACACAATCACAATCACACAATCACGATCACACAATCACGATCACACAATCACAAAAACACAGCCGCGATCACACGATCACGATCACACGATCACGATCACACGATCACGATCACACAATCACGATCACACAATCACAATCACACAATCACAATCACACAATCACAATCACACAATCACAATCACACAATCACAATCACACAATCACAATCACACAATCACAATCACACAATCACAATCACACAATCACAATCCCACAATCACAATCACACAATCACAATCCCACAATCACAATCACACAACCACAATCACACAGTCACAATCCCACAATCACGATCACACAATCACGATCACACAATCACACTCACACAACCACAATCACACAATCACACTGTCACAATCCCACAATCACGATCACACAATCACGATCACACAGTCACGATCACACGATCACGATCACACAATAACAATCACACAATCACAATCACACAATCGTTATCACACAATCATGATCACACAATCACCATCCCACAATCACCATCACACAATCACCATCACACAATCACGATCACAGAATCACGATCACACAATCACAATCACGCAATCACAATCACACAATCACCGTCACACAATCACAATCATACAATCACAATCACACAATCACAATCTCACAATCACAATTACACAATCACAATCACACAATCACAATCACATTATCACAATCACACAATCACAATCACACAATCACAATCACACAATCACAATCCCACAATCACAATCCCACAATCACAATCCCACAATCACAATCACACAACCACAATCACACAATCACACAGTCACAATCCCACAATCACGATCACACAATCATGATCACACAATCACGAACACACAATCACGATCACACAATCACGATCACACAATCACGATCACACAATCACCATCACACAATCACCATCACACAATCACAATCACACAATCAAGGTCACACAATGACGATCGCACAATCACCATCACACAATCACGACCACTCAATCACGATCACACAATCACGATCACACAATCACGATCACACAATCACGTTCACACAATCACAATCACACAATCACAATCACACAATCACAATCCCACAATCACGATCACACAATCACAATCACACAATCACAATCACAATCACAATCACGATCACACAGTCACGATCACACAATCAGAGTCACACAATCACAATCACACAACCACAATCACACAATCATACAGTCACAATCCCACAATCACGATCACACAATCACGACCACACAGTCACGATCACACAATCACAATCACACAATCACAATCACACAATCACAATCACACAATCACAATCACACAATCACAATAACACAATCAGACAATCACACAGTCACACAATCACGATCACACAATCACGATCACACAATCACGATCACACAATCGCGATCACACAATCACGATCACACAATCACGATCACACAATCACAATCACACAATCACAATCACACAATCAAAACCACACAATCACAGTCACACAATCAAGGTCACACAATGACGATCACACAATCACCATCACACAATAACGATCACACAATCACAATCACACAATCACGATCACACAATCACGATCACTCAATCACAATCACACAATCACAAACACACAGTCGCGATCACACGATCACGATCACACGATCCCGATCACACAATCACAATCACACAATCAACGCCACACAATGACGATCACACAATCACAATCACACAATCACGATCACACAATCACGATCACTCAATCACAATCACACAACCACAATCACACAGTCACAATCCCACAATCACGATCACACAATCACGATCACACAATCACAATCACACAATCACAATCACACAATCACAATCACACAATCACAATCACACAATCACAATCCCACAATCACAATCCCACAATCACAATCCCACAATCACAATCCCACAATCACACAGTCACAATCAAACAATCACGATCACACAGTCACGATCACACAATCACAATCGCACAATCACAATCACACAATCACGATCACACAATCACGATCACTCAATCACAATCACACAATCACAATCACACAATCACGACCTCACAGTCACGATCACACAATCACAATCATACAATCACAATCACACAATCACAATAACACAATCAGACAATCACACAGTCACACAATCACGATCACACAACCACGATCACACAATCACGATCACACAATCACAATCACACAATCGTTATCACACAATCATGATCACACAATCACCATCCCACAATCACGATCACACAATCACGATCACACAGTCACGATCACACGATCACGATCACACAATAACAATCACACAATCACAATCACACAATCGTTATCACACAATCATGATCACACAATCACCATCCCACAATCACCATCACACAATCACAATCACACAATCACGAGCACACAATCACGATCACACAATCACCATCACACAATCACGATCACACAATCACGATCACACAATCACGATCACACAATCACGATCAAACAATCACGATCACACAATCACGATCACACAATCACAATCACACAAACACAATCACACAATCACGATCACACAATCACGATCACTCAACCACAATCACACAATCACAAAAACACAGTCGCGATCACACGATCACGATCACACGATCACGATCACACGATCACGATCACACAATCACAATCACACAATCAAGGCCACACAATGACGATCACACAATCACCATCACACAATCTCGACCACACGATCACGATCACACAATCACGATCACACAATCACGTTCACACAATCACAAGCACACAGTCGCGATCACTCGATCACGATCACACAATCACGATCACACAGTCACGATCACACAATCACAATCGCACAATCACAATCACACAATCACGATCACACAATCACGATCACTCAATCACAATCACACAATCACAATCACACAATCACGACCACACAGTCACGATCACACAATCACAATCATACAATCACAATCACACAATCACAATAACACAATCAGACAATCACACAGTCACACAATCACGATCACACAATCACAATAACTCAATCAGACAATCACACAGTCACACAATCACGATCACACAATCACGTTCACACAATCACAAGCACACAGTCGCGATCACTCGATCACGATCACACAATCACGATCACACAGTCACGATCACACAATCACAATAACACAATCAGACAATCACACAGTCACACAATCACGATCACACAATCACGATCACACAATCACGATCACACAATCACAATCACACAATCACAATCACACAATCACGATCACACAATCACGATCACACAATCACGATCACACAATCACAATCACACAATCACAATCACACAATCACAATCACACAATCACAATCACACAATCACAATCACAATCACACAATCACAATCACACAATCACAATCACACAATCACAATCACACAATCACAATCCCACAATCACAATCACACAACCACAATCACACAGTCATAATCCCACAATCACGATCACACAATCACGATCACACAATCACACTCACACAACCACAATCACACAATCACACTGTCACAATCCCACAATCACGATCACACAATCACGATCACACAGTCACGTTCACACGATCACGATCACACAATAACAATCACACAATCACAATCACACAATCGTTATCACACAATCATGATCACACAATCACCATCCCACAATCACCATCACACAATCACCATCACACAATCACGATCACAGAATCACGATCACACAATCACAATCACGCAATCACAATCACACAATCACCGTCACACAATCACAATCATACAATCACAATCACACAATCACAATCTCACAATCACAATTACACAATCACAATCACACAATCACAATCACATTATCACAATCACACAATCACAATCACACAATCACAATCACACAATCACAATCCCACAATCACAATCCCACAATCACAATCCCACAATCACAATCCCACAATCACAATCACACAACCACAATCACACAATCACACAGTCACAATCCCACAATCACGATCACACAATCATGATCACACAATCACGAACACACAATCACGATCACACAATCACGATCACACAATCACCATCACACAATCACCATCACACAATCACAATCACACAATCAAGGTCACACAATGACGATCGCACAATCACAATCACACAATCACAATTCCACAATCACGATCACACAATCACAATCACACAATCACAATCACAATCACGATCACACAGTCACGATCACACAATCAGAGTCACACAATCACAATCACACAACCACAATCACACAATCATACAGTCACAATCCCACAATCACGATCACACAATCACGACCACACAGTCACGATCACACAATCACAATCACACAATCACAATCACACAATCACAATCACACAATCACAATAACACAATCAGACAATCACACAGTCACGCAATCACGATCACACAATCACGATCACACAATCACGATCACTCAATCGCGATCACACAATCACGATCACACAATCACGATCACACAATCACAATCACACAATCACAATCACACAATCAAAACCACACAATCACAATCATACAATCACAATCACACAATCACAACCTCACAATCACAATTACACAATCACAATCACACAATCACAATCACACAATCACAATCACACAATCACAATCACACAATCACAATCACACAATCACAATCCCACAATCACAATCACACAACCACAATCACACAATCACACAGTCACGATCCCACAATCACGATCACACAATCACGATCACACAATCACGATCACACAATCACGATCACACAATCACCATCACACAATCACCATCACACAATCACAATCACACAATCAAGGTCACACAATGACGATCGCACAATCACCATCACACAATCACGACCACTCAATCACGATCACACAATCACGATCACACAATCACGTTCACACAATCACAAACACACAGTCGCGATCAAACGATCACGATCACACGATCACGATCACACAATCACAATCACACAAGCAACGCCACACAATGACGATCACACAATCACCATCACACAATCTCGACCACACAATCACGATCACACAATCACGATCACACAATCACGTTCACACAATCACAAACACACAGTCGCGATCACACGATCACGATCACACAATCACGATCACACAGTCACGATCACACAATCGCAATCGCACAATCACAATCACACAATCACGATCACACAATCACAATCACACAATCACAATCACACAATCACGATCACACATTCACGATCACTCAATCACAATCACACAATCACAAAAACACAGTCGCGATCACACGATCACGATCACACGATCACGATCACACGATCACGATCACACGATCACGATCACACGATCACGATCACACAATCACACTGTCACAATCCCACAATCACGATCTCACAATCACGATCACACAGTCACGATCACACGATCACGATCACACAATAACAATCACACAATCACAATCACACAATCGTTATCACACAATCATGATCACACAATCACCATCCCACAATCACCATCACACAATCACCATCACACAATCACGATCACACAATCACGATCACACAACCACAATCACGCAATCACAATCACACAATCACAATCACACAATCACAATCATACAATCACAATCACACAATCACAATCTCACAATTACAATTACACAATCACAATCACACAATCACAATCACACAATCACAATCACACAATCACAATCAAACAATCACAATCACACAATCACACAATCACAATCACACAATCACAATCCCACAATCACAATCACACAATCACAATCACACAATCACAACCACACAATCACAATCCCACAATCGCAATCCCACAATCACAATCCCACAATCACAATCCCACAATCACAATCCCACAATCACACAGTCACAATCAAACAATCACGATCACACAATCACGATCACACAATCACAATCACACAATCACAATCACACAATCACACTGTCACAAACCCACAATCACGATCACACAATCACGATCACACAGTCACGATCACACGATCACGATCACACAATATCAACCACACAATCACAATCACACAATCACGAGCACACAATCACGATCACACAATCACCATCACACAATCACCATCACACAATCACGATCACACAATCACGATCACACACTCACAATCACACAATCACAATCACACAATCAAAACCACACAATCACAATCACACAATCAAGGTCACACAATGACGATCACACAATCACCATCACACAATCACGATCACACAATCACAATCACACAATCACGATCACACGATCACGATCACACAATCAC
The DNA here is from genome assembly GCF_050947335.1 of Megachile rotundata. Classification (NCBI taxonomy): domain Eukaryota; kingdom Metazoa; phylum Arthropoda; class Insecta; order Hymenoptera; family Megachilidae; genus Megachile; species Megachile rotundata. Next base: position 5,333,129 of record NC_134993.1, read on the forward strand.
AATCACACAATCAACGCCACACAATGACGATCACACAATCACCATCACACAATCTCGACCACACAATCACGATCACACAATCACGATCACACAATCACGACCACACAGTCACGATCACACAATCACAATCATACAATCACAATCACACAATTACAATAACACAATCAGACAATCACACAGTCACACAATCACGATCACACAATCACGATCACACAATCACGATCACACAACCACGATCAAACAATCACGATCACACAATCATGATCACACAATCACAATCACACAATCACAATCACACAACCACAATCACACAATCACGATCACACAACCACGATCACTCAATCACAATCACACAATCACAAAAACACAGTCGCGATCACACGATCACGATCACACGATCACGATCACACGATCACGATCACACGATCACGATCACACAGTCACGATCACACAATCACAATCATACAATCACAATCACACAAACACAATCACACAATCACACTGTCACAATCCCACAATCACGATCACACAATCACGATCACACAGTCACGATCACACGATCACGATCACACAATATCAACCACACAATCACAATCACACAATCACGAGCACACAATGACGATCACACAATCACCATCACACAATAACGATTACACAATCACAATCACACAATCACGATCACACAATCACGATCACACAATCACGATCACTCAATCACAATCACACAATCACAAACACACAGTCGCGATCACACGATCACGATCACACGATCACGATCACACAATCACAATCACACAATCAACGCCACACAATGACGATCACACAATCACCATCACACAATCTCGACCACACAATCACGATCACACAATCACGATCACACAATCACAATCACACAATCACAATCACACAATCACAATCACACAATCACAATCACACAATCACAATCACACAATCACACTGTCACAATCCCACAATCACGATCACACAATCACGATCACACAGTCACGATCACACGATCACGATCACACAATATCAATCACACAATCACAATCACACAATCACGAGCACACAATCACGATCACACAATCACCATCACACAATCACGATCACACAATCACGATCACACAATCACGATCACACTATCACGATCACACAATCACAGTCACACAATCACAATCACACAATCACAATCACAATCACGATCAAACAGTCACGATCACACAATCAGAGTCACACAATCACAATCACACAACCACAATCACACAATCACGATAACACAATCACGATCACTCAATCACAATCACACAATCACAAAAACATAGTCGCGATCACACGATCACGATCACACGATCACGATCACACAATCACAATCACACAATCAAGGCCACACAATGACGATCACACAATCACCATCACACAATCTCGACCACACAATCACCATCACACAATAACGATCACACAATCACAATCACACAATCACGATCACACAATCACAATCACACAATCACAAACACGCAGTCGCGATCACACGATCACGATCACACGATCACGATCACACGATCACGATCACACAATCACAATCACACAATCAACGCCACACAATGACGATCACACAATCACCATCACACAATCTCGACCACACAATCACGATCACACAATCACGATCACACAATCACGTTCACACAATCACAAAAACACAGTCGCGATCACACGATCACGATCACACGATCACGATGACACGATCACGATCACACGATCACGATCACACGATCACGATCACACAGTCACGATCACACAATCACAATCATACAATCACAATCACACAAACACAATCACACAATCACAATCACACAATCACAATCACACAATCACAATCACACAATCACAATCACACAATCACAATCACACAATCACAATCACACAATCACAATCACACAATCACAATCACACAATCACAATCCCACAATCACAATCACACAACCACAATCACACAGTCACAATCCCACAATCACGATCACACAATCACGATCACACAATCACAATCACACAATCACAATCACACAATCACAATCACACAATCACAATCCCACAATCACAATCCCACAATCACAATCCCACAATCACAATCCCACAATCACAATCCCACAATCACAATCCCACAATCACACAGTCACAATCAAACAATCACGATCACACAATCACGATCACACAATCACAATCACACAATCACAATCACACAATCACAATCACACAATCACAATCACACAATCACAATCACACAATCACAATCACACAATCACAATCACACAATCACAATCACACAATCACACTGTCACAATCCCACAATCACGATCACACAATCACGATCACACAGTCACGATCACACGATCACGATCACACAATATCAATCACACAATCACAATCACACAATCACGAGCACACAATCACGATCACACAATCACCATCACACAATCACGATCACACAATCACGATCACACAATCACGATCACACTATCACGATCACACAATCACAGTCACACAATCACAATCACACAATCACTATCACAATCACGATCAAACAGTCACGATCACACAATCAGAGTCACACAATCACAATCACACAACCACAATCACACAATCACACAGTCACAATCCCACAATCACGATCACACAATCACGATGACACAGTCACGGTCACACAATCACAATCACACAATCACAATATCACAATCGCAATCACACAATCACAATAACACAATCAGACCATCACACAATCACACAATCACACAATCACGATCACACAATCATGATCACACAATCACGATCACACAATCACGATCACACAATCACGATCACACAATCACCATCACACAATCACAATCACACAATCAAGGTCGCACAATGACGATCACACAATCACCATCACACAATCACGACCACTCAATCACGATCACACAATCACGATCACACAATCACGATCACACAATCACGTTCACACAATCACAAACACAGAGTTGCGATCACACGATCACGATCACACAATCACGATCACACAGTCACGATCACACAATCACGATCGCACAGTCACGATCACACAATCAGAGTCACACAATCACAATCACACAACCACAATCACACAATCACACAGTCACAATCCCACAATCACGATCACACAATCACGACCACACAGTCACGATCACACAATCACAATCATACAATCACAATCACACAATTACAATAACACAATCAGACAATCACACAGTCACACAATCACGATCACACAATCACGATCACACAATCACGATCACACAATCACGATCAAACAATCACGATCACACAATCACGATCACACAATCACAATCACACAATCACAATCACACAATCACGATCACACAATCACGATCACTCAATCACAATCACACAATCACAAAAACACAGTCGCGATCACACGATCACGATCACACGATCACGATCACACGATCACGATCACACGATCACGATCACACAATCACAATCACACAATCAAGGCCACACAATGACGATCACACAATCACCATCACACAATCTCGACCACACAATCACGATCACACAATCACGATCACACAATCACGTTCACACAATCACAAACACACAGTCGCGATCACACGATCACGATCACACAATCACGATCACACAGTCACGATCACACAAACACAATCGCACAATCACAATCACACAATCACGATCACACAATCACGATCAGTCAGTCACAATCACACAATCACAATCACACAATCACGACCACACAGTCACGATCACACAATCACAATCATACAATCACAATCACACAATCACAATAACACAATCAGACAATCACACAGTCACACAATCACGATCACACAACCACGATCACACAATCACGATCACACAATCACGATCACACAATCACGATCACACAATCACGATCACGCAATCACGATCACACAATCACAATCACACAGTCGCGATCACACGATCACGATCGCACGATCACGATCCCACAATCACAATCACACAACCACAATCACACAGTCACAATCCCACAATCACGATCACACAATCACGATCACACAATCACAATCACACAATCTCAATCACACAATCACAATCACACAATCACAATCACACAATCACAATCCCACAATCACAATCCCACAATCACAATCCCACAATCACAATCCCACAATCACACAGTCACAATCAAACAATCACGATCACACAATCACGATCACACAATCACAATCACACAATCACAATCACACAATCACAATCACACAATCACAATCACACAATCACACTGTCACAATCCCACAATCACGATCACACAATCACGATCACACAGTCACGATCACACGATCACGATCACACAATATCAATCACACAATCACAATCACACAATCACGAGCACACAATCACGATCACACAATCACCATCACACAATCACGATCACACAATCACGATCACACTATCACGATCACACAATCACAGTCACACAATCACAATCACACAATCACTATCACAATCACGATCAAACAGTCACGATCACACAATCAGAGTCACACAATCACAATCACACAACCACAATCACACAATCACACAGTCACAATCCCACAATCACGATCACACAATCACGACCACACAGTCACGGTCACACAATCACAATCACACAATCACAATATCACAATCGCAATCACACAATCACAATAACACAATCAGACCATCACACAATCACACAATCACACAATCACGATCACACAATCATGATCACACAATCACGATCACACAATCACGATCACACAATCACGATCACACAATCACCATCACACAATCACCATCACACAATCACAATCACACAATCAAGGTCGCACAATGACGATCACACAATCACCATCACACAATCACGACCACTCAATCACGATCACACAATCACGATCACACAATCACGATCACACAATCACGTTCACACAATCACAAACACAGAGTTGCGATCACACGATCACGATCACACAATCACGATCACACAATCATGATCACACAATCACGAACACACAATCACGATCACACAATCACGATCACACAATCACCATCACACAATCACCATCACACAATCACAATCACACAATCAAGGTCACACAATGACGATCGCACAATCACAATCACACAATCACAATTCCACAATCACGATCACACAATCACAATCACACAATCACAATCACAATCACGATCACACAGTCACGATCACACAATCAGAGTCACACAATCACAATCACACAACCACAATCACACAATCATACAGTCACAATCCCACAATCACGATCACACAATCACGACCACACAGTCACGATCACACAATCACAATCACACAATCACAATCACACAATCACAATCACACAATCACAATAACACAATCAGACAATCACACAGTCACGCAATCACGATCACACAATCACGATCACACAATCACGATCACTCAATCGCGATCACACAATCACGATCACACAATCACGATCACACAATCACAATCACACAATCACAATCACACAATCAAAACCACACAATCACAATCATACAATCACAATCACACAATCACAACCTCACAATCACAATTACACAATCACAATCACACAATCACAATCACACAATCACAATCACACAATCACAATCACACAATCACAATCACACAATCACAATCCCACAATCACAATCACACAACCACAATCACACAATCACACAGTCACGATCCCACAATCACGATCACACAATCACGATCACACAATCACGATCACACAATCACGATCACACAATCACCATCACACAATCACCATCACACAATCACAATCACACAATCAAGGTCACACAATGACGATCGCACAATCACCATCACACAATCACGACCACTCAATCACGATCACACAATCACGATCACACAATCACGATCACACAATCACGTTCACACAATCACAAACACACAGTCGCGATCAAACGATCACGATCACACGATCACGATCACACAATCACAATCACACAAGCAACGCCACACAATGACGATCACACAATCACCATCACACAATCTCGACCACACAATCACGATCACACAATCACGATCACACAATCACGTTCACACAATCACAAACACACAGTCGCGATCACACGATCACGATCACACAATCACGATCACACAGTCACGATCACACAATCGCAATCGCACAATCACAATCACACAATCACGATCACACAATCACAATCACACAATCACAATCACACAATCACGATCACACATTCACGATCACTCAATCACAATCACACAATCACAAAAACACAGTCGCGATCACACGATCACGATCACACGATCACGATCACACGATCACGATCACACGATCACGATCACACGATCACGATCACACAATCACACTGTCACAATCCCACAATCACGATCTCACAATCACGATCACACAGTCACGATCACACGATCACGATCACACAATAACAATCACACAATCACAATCACACAATCGTTATCACACAATCATGATCACACAATCACCATCCCACAATCACCATCACACAATCACCATCACACAATCACGATCACACAATCACGATCACACAACCACAATCACGCAATCACAATCACACAATCACAATCACACAATCACAATCATACAATCACAATCACACAATCACAATCTCACAATTACAATTACACAATCACAATCACACAATCACAATCACACAATCACAATCACACAATCACAATCAAACAATCACAATCACACAATCACACAATCACAATCACACAATCACAATCCCACAATCACAATCACACAATCACAATCACACAATCACAACCACACAATCACAATCCCACAATCGCAATCCCACAATCACAATCCCACAATCACAATCCCACAATCACAATCCCACAATCACACAGTCACAATCAAACAATCACGATCACACAATCACGATCACACAATCACAATCACACAATCACAATCACACAATCACACTGTCACAAACCCACAATCACGATCACACAATCACGATCACACAGTCACGATCACACGATCACGATCACACAATATCAACCACACAATCACAATCACACAATCACGAGCACACAATCACGATCACACAATCACCATCACACAATCACCATCACACAATCACGATCACTCAATCACGATCACACAATCACGATCACACTATCACGATCACCCAGTCACGGTCACACAATCACAATCACACAATCACAATAACACAATCAGACAATCACACAGTCACACAATCACGATCACACAAACACGATCACACAATCGCGATCACACAATCACGATCACACAATCACGATCACACACTCACAATCACACAATCACAATCACACAATCAAAACCACACAATCACAATCACACAATCAAGGTCACACAATGACGATCACACAATCACCATCACACAATCACGATCACACAATCACAATCACACAATCACGATCACACGATCACGATCACACAATCACAATCACACAATCAACGCCACACAATGACGATCACACAATCACCATCACACAATCTCGACCACACAATCACGATCACACAATCACGATCACACAATCACGACCACACAGTCACGATCACACAATCACAATCATACAATCACAATCACACAATTACAATAACACAATCAGACAATCACACAGTCACACAATCACGATCACACAATCACGATCACACAATCACGATCACACAACCACGATCAAACAATCACGATCACACAATCATGATCACACAATCACAATCACACAATCACAATCACACAACCACAATCACACAATCACGATCACACAACCACGATCACTCAATCACAATCACACAATCACAAAAACACAGTCGCGATCACACGATCACGATCACACGATCACGATCACACGATCACGATCACACGATCACGATCACACAGTCACGATCACACAATCACAATCATACAATCACAATCACACAAACACAATCACACAATCACACTGTCACAATCCCACAATCACGATCACACAATCACGATCACACAGTCACGATCACACGATCACGATCACACAATATCAACCACACAATCACAATCACACAATCACGAGCACACAATGACGATCACACAATCACCATCACACAATAACGATTACACAATCACAATCACACAATCACGATCACACAATCACGATCACACAATCACGATCACTCAATCACAATCACACAATCACAAACACACAGTCGCGATCACACGATCACGATCACACGATCACGATCACACAATCACAATCACACAATCAACGCCACACAATGACGATCACACAATCACCATCACACAATCTCGACCACACAATCACGATCACACAATCACGATCACACAATCACAATCACACAATCACAATCACACAATCACAATCACACAATCACAATCACACAATCACAATCACACAATCACACTGTCACAATCCCACAATCACGATCACACAATCACGATCACACAGTCACGATCACACGATCACGATCACACAATATCAATCACACAATCACAATCACACAATCACGAGCACACAATCACGATCACACAATCACCATCACACAATCACGATCACACAATCACGATCACACAATCACGATCACACTATCACGATCACACAATCACAGTCACACAATCACAATCACACAATCACAATCACAATCACGATCAAACAGTCACGATCACACAATCAGAGTCACACAATCACAATCACACAACCACAATCACACAATCACGATAACACAATCACGATCACTCAATCACAATCACACAATCACAAAAACATAGTCGCGATCACACGATCACGATCACACGATCACGATCACACAATCACAATCACACAATCAAGGCCACACAATGACGATCACACAATCACCATCACACAATCTCGACCACACAATCACCATCACACAATAACGATCACACAATCACAATCACACAATCACGATCACACAATCACAATCACACAATCACAAACACGCAGTCGCGATCACACGATCACGATCACACGATCACGATCACACGATCACGATCACACAATCACAATCACACAATCAACGCCACACAATGACGATCACACAATCACCATCACACAATCTCGACCACACAATCACGATCACACAATCACGATCACACAATCACGTTCACACAATCACAAAAACACAGTCGCGATCACACGATCACGATCACACGATCACGATGACACGATCACGATCACACGATCACGATCACACGATCACGATCACACAGTCACGATCACACAATCACAATCATACAATCACAATCACACAAACACAATCACACAATCACAATCACACAATCACAATCACACAATCACAATCACACAATCACAATCACACAATCACAATCACACAATCACAATCACACAATCACAATCACACAATCACAATCCCACAATCACAATCACACAACCACAATCACACAGTCACAATCCCACAATCACGATCACACAATCACGATCACACAATCACAATCACACAATCACAATCACACAATCACAATCACACAATCACAATCCCACAATCACAATCCCACAATCACAATCCCACAATCACAATCCCACAATCACAATCCCACAATCACACAGTCACAATCAAACAATCACGATCACACAATCACGATCACACAATCACAATCACACAATCACAATCACACAATCACAATCACACAATCACAATCACACAATCACAATCACACAATCACAATCACACAATCACAATCACACAATCACAATCACACAATCACACTGTCACAATCCCACAATCACGATCACACAATCACGATCACACAGTCACGATCACACGATCACGATCACACAATATCAATCACACAATCACAATCACACAATCACGAGCACACAATCACGATCACACAATCACCATCACACAATCACGATCACACAATCACGATCACACAATCACGATCACACTATCACGATCACACAATCACAGTCACACAATCACAATCACACAATCACTATCACAATCACGATCAAACAGTCACGATCACACAATCAGAGTCACACAATCACAATCACACAACCACAATCACACAATCACACAGTCACAATCCCACAATCACGATCACACAATCACGATGACACAGTCACGGTCACACAATCACAATCACACAATCACAATATCACAATCGCAATCACACAATCACAATAACACAATCAGACCATCACACAATCACACAATCACACAATCACGATCACACAATCATGATCACACAATCACGATCACACAATCACGATCACACAATCACGATCACACAATCACCATCACACAATCACAATCACACAATCAAGGTCGCACAATGACGATCACACAATCACCATCACACAATCACGACCACTCAATCACGATCACACAATCACGATCACACAATCACGATCACACAATCACGTTCACACAATCACAAACACAGAGTTGCGATCACACGATCACGATCACACAATCACGATCACACAGTCACGATCACACAATCACGATCGCACAGTCACGATCACACAATCAGAGGCACACAATCACAATCACACAACCACAATCACACAATCACACAGTCACAATCCCACAATCACGATCACACAATCACGACCACACAGTCACGATCACACAATCACAATCATACAATCACAATCACACAATTACAATAACACAATCAGACAATCACACAGTCACACAATCACGATCACACAATCACGATCACACAATCACGATCACACAATCACGATCAAACAATCACGATCACACAATCACGATCACACAATCACAATCACACAATCACAATCACACAATCACGATCACACAATCACGATCACTCAATCACAATCACACAATCACAAAAACACAGTCGCGATCACACGATCACGATCACACGATCACGATCACACGATCACGATCACACGATCACGATCACACAATCACAATCACACAATCAAGGCCACACAATGACGATCACACAATCACCATCACACAATCTCGACCACACAATCACGATCACACAATCACGATCACACAATCACGTTCACACAATCACAAACACACAGTCGCGATCACACGATCACGATCACACAATCACGATCACACAGTCACGATCACACAATCACAATCGCACAATCACAATCACACAATCACGATCACACAATCACGATCAGTCAGTCACAATCACACAATCACAATCACACAATCACGACCACACAGTCACGATCACACAATCACAATCATACAATCACAATCACACAATCACAATAACACAATCAGACAATCACACAGTCACACAATCACGATCACACAACCACGATCACACAATCACGATCACACAATCACGATCACACAATCACGATCACACAATCACGATCACGCAATCACGATCACACAATCACAATCACACAGTCGCGATCACACGATCACGATCGCACGATCACGATCCCACAATCACAATCACACAACCACAATCACACAGTCACAATCCCACAATCACGATCACACAATCACGATCACACAATCACAATCACACAATCTCAATCACACAATCACAATCACACAATCACAATCACACAATCACAATCCCACAATCACAATCCCACAATCACAATCCCACAATCACAATCCCACAATCACACAGTCACAATCAAACAATCACGATCACACAATCACGATCACACAATCACAATCACACAATCACAATCACACAATCACAATCACACAATCACAATCACACAATCACACTGTCACAATCCCACAATCACGATCACACAATCACGATCACACAGTCACGATCACACGATCACGATCACACAATATCAATCACACAATCACAATCACACAATCACGAGCACACAATCACGATCACACAATCACCATCACACAATCACGATCACACAATCACGATCACACTATCACGATCACACAATCACAGTCACACAATCACAATCACACAATCACTATCACAATCACGATCAAACAGTCACGATCACACAATCAGAGTCACACAATCACAATCACACAACCACAATCACACAATCACACAGTCACAATCCCACAATCACGATCACACAATCACGACCACACAGTCACGGTCACACAATCACAATCACACAATCACAATATCACAATCGCAATCACACAATCACAATAACACAATCAGACCATCACACAATCACACAATCACACAATCACGATCACACAATCATGATCACACAATCACGATCACACAATCACGATCACACAATCACGATCACACAATCACCATCACACAATCACCATCACACAATCACAATCACACAATCAAGGTCGCACAATGACGATCACACAATCACCATCACACAATCACGACCACTCAATCACGATCACACAATCACGATCACACAATCACGATCACACAATCACGTTCACACAATCACAAACACAGAGTTGCGATCACACGATCACGATCACACAATCACGATCACACAGTCACGATCACACAATCACGATCGCACAGTCACGATCACACAATCAGAGTCACACAATCACAATCACACAACCACAATCACACAATCACACAGTCACAATCCCACAATCACGATCACACAATCACGACCACACAGTCACGATCACACAATCACAATCATACAATCACAATCACACAATTACAATAACACAATCAGACAATCACACAGTCACACAATCACGATCACACAATCACGATCACACAATCACGATCACACAATCACAATCACACAATCACAATCACACAATCACGATCACACAATCACGATCACTCAATCACATTCACACAATCACAAAAACACAGTCGCGATCACTCGATCACGATCACACAATCACGATCACACAGTCACGATCACACAATCACAATCGCACAATCACAATCACACAATCACGATCACACAATCACGATCACACAATCACAATCACACAATCACAATCACACAATCACGATCACACAATCACGATCACACAATCACAAAAACACAGCCGCGATCACACGATCACGATCACACGATCACGATCACACAATCACGATCACACAATCACAATCACACAATCACAATCACACAATCACAATCACACAATCACAATCACACAATCACAATCACACAATCACAATCACACAATCACAATCACACAATCACAATCACACAATCACAATCCCACAATCACAATCACACAACCACAATCACACAGTCACAATCCCACAATCACGATCACACAATCACGATCACACAATCACACTCACACAACCACAATCACACAATCACACTGTCACAATCCCACAATCACGATCACACAATCACGATCACACAGTCACGATCACACGATCACGATCACACAATAACAATCACACAATCACAATCACACTCACACAACCACAATCACACAATCACACTGTCACAATCCCACAATCACGATCACACAGTCACGATCACACGATCACGATCACACAATAACAATCACACAATCACAATCACACAATCGTTATCACACAATCATGATCACACAATCACCATCCCACAATCACCATCACACAATCACCATCACACAATCACGATCACACAATCACGATCACACAATCACAATCACGCAATCACAATCACACAATCACAGTCACACAATCACAATCATACAATCACAATCACACAATCACAATCTCACAATCACAATTACACAATCACAATCGCACAATCACAATCACACAATCACAATCACACAATCACAATCACACAATCACAATCACACAATCACAATCCCACAATCACAATCCCACAATCACAATCACACAACCACAATCACACAATCACACAGTCACAATCCCACAATCACGATCACACAATCATGATCACACAATCACGAACACACAATCACGATCACACAATCACGATGACACAATCATGATCACACAATCAAGAACACACAATCACGATCACACAATCACGATCACACAACCACAATCACACAATCATACAGTCACAATCCCTCAATCACGATCACACAATCACGACCACACAGTCACGATCACACAATCACAATCACACAATCACAATCACACAATCACAATCACACAATCACAATCACACAATCACAATAACACAATCAGACAATCACACAGTCACACAATCACGATCACACAATCACGATCACACAATCACGATCACACAATCGCGATCACACAATCACGATCACACAATCACGATCACACAATCACAATCACACAACCACAATCACACAATCAAAACCACACAATCACAGTCACACAATCAAGGTCACACAATGACGATCACACAATCACCATCACACAATAACGATCACACAATCACAATCACACAATCACGATCACACAATCACGATCACTCAATCACAATCACACAATCACAAACACACAGTCGCGATCACACGATCACGATCACACGATCACGATCACACAATCACAATCACACAATCAACGCCACACAATGACGATCACACAATCACCATCACACAATCTCGACCACACAATCACGATCACACAATCACGATCACACAATCACGTTCACACAATCACAAACACACAGTCGCGATCACACGATCACGATCACACAATCACGATCACACAGTCACGATCACACAATCACAATCGCACAATCACAATCACACAATCACGATCACACAATCACGATCACTCAATCACAATCACACAATCACAATCACACAATCACGACCACACAGTCACGATCACACAATCACAATCATACAATCACAATCACACAATCACAATAACACAATCAGACAATCACACAGTCACACAATCACGATCACACAACCACGATCACACAATCACGATCACACAATCACGATCACACAATCACCATCCCACAATCACCATCACACAATCACCATCACACAATCACGATCACACAATCACGATCACACAATCACAATCACGCAATCACAATCACACAATCACAGTCACACAATCACAATCATACAATCACAATCACACAATCACAATCTCACAATCACAATTACACAATCACAATCACACAATCACAATCACACAATCACAATCACACAATCACAATCACACAATCACAATCACACAATCACAATCCCACAATCACAATCCCACAATCACAATCACACAACCACAATCACACAATCACACAGTCACAATCCCTCAATCACGATCACACAATCATGATCACACAATCACGAACACACAATCACGATCACACAATCACGATCACACAATCACGATCACACAATCACGATCACACAATCACCATCACACAATCACCATCACACAATCACCATCACACAATCACAATCACACAATCAAGGTCACACAATGACGATCGCACAATCACCATCACACAATCACGACCACTCAATCACGATCACACAATCACGATCACACAATCACGATCACACAATCACGTTCACAAAATCACAATCACACAATCACAATCACACAATCACAATCCCACAATCACGATCACACAATCACAATCACACAATCACAATCACAATCACGATCACACAGTCACGATCACACAATCGGAGTCACACAATCACAATCACACAACCACAATCACACAATCATACAGTCACAATCCCACAATCACGATCACACAATCACGACCACACAGTCACGATCACACAATCACAATCACACAATCACAATCACACAATCACAATCACACAATCACAATCACACAATCACAATAACACAATCAGACAATCACACAGTCACACAATCACGATCACACAATCACGATCACACAATCACTATCACACAATCGCGATCACACAATCACGATCACACAATCACGATCACACAATCACAATCACACAATCACAATCACACAATCAAAACCACACAATCACAGTCACACAATCAAGGTCACAAAATGACGATCACACAATCACCATCACACAATAACGATCACACAATCACAATCACACAATCACGATCACTCAATCACGATCACTCAATCACAATCACACAATCACAAACACACAGTCGCGATCACACGATCACGATCACACGATCACGATCACACAATCACAATCACACAATCAACGCCACACAATGACGATCACACAATCACCATCACACAATCTCGACCACACAATCACGATCACACAATCACGATCACACAATCACGTTCACACAATCACAAACACACAGTCGCGATCACACGATCACGATCACACAATCACGATCACACAGTCACGATCACACAATCACAATCGCACAATCTCAATCACACAATCACGATCACACAATCACGATCACTCAATCACAATCACACAATCACAATCACACAATCACGACCACACAGTCACGATCACACAATCACAATCATACAATCACAATCACACAATCACAATAACACAATCAGACAATCACACAGTCACACAATCACGATCACACAACCACGATCACACAATCACGATCACACAATCACGATCACACAATCACGATCACGCAATCACGATCACACAATCACAATCACACAATCACAATCACACAATCACAATCACACAATCACAATCCCACAATCACAATCCCACAATCACAATCCCACAATCACACAGTCACAATCAAACAATCACGATCACACAATCACGATCACACAATCACAATCACACAATCACAATCACACAATCACAATCACAATCACACAATCACAATCACACAATCACAATCACACAATCACACTGTCACAATCCCACAATCACGATCACACAATCACGATCACACAGTCACGATCACACGATCACGATCACACAATATCAATCACACAATCACAATCACACAATCACGAGCACACAATCACGATCACACAATCACCATCACACAATCACGATCACACAATCACGATCACACAATCACGATCACACAATCACAGTCACACAATCACAATCACACAATCACAATCACACAATCACAATCACAATCACGATCAAACAGTCACGATCACACAATCAGAGTCACACAATCGCAATCACACAACCACAATCACACAATCACACAGTCACAATCCCACAATCACGATCACACAATCACGACCACACAGTCACGGTCACACAATCACAATCACACAATCACAATATCACAATCGCAATCACACAATCACAATAACACAATCAGACAATCACACAATCACACAATCACACAATCACGATCACACAATCATGATCACACAATCACGATCACACAATCACGATCACACAATCACGATCACACAATCACCATCACACAATCACCATCACACAATCACAATCACACAATCAAGGTCGCACAATGACGATCACACAATCACCATCACACAATCACGACCACTCAATCACGATCACACAATCACGATCACACAATCACGATCACACAATCACGTTCACACAATCACAAACACAGAGTTGCGATCACACGATCACGATCACACAATCACGATCACACAGTCACGATCACACAATCACGATCGCACAGTCACGATCACACAACCACAATCACACAATCATACAGTCACAATCCCACAATCACGATCACACAATCACGACCAGACAGTCACGATCACACAATCACAATCACACAATCACAATCACACAATCACAATCACACAATCACAATCACACAATCACAATAACACAATCAGACAATCACACAGTCACACAATCACGATCACACAATCACGATCACACAATCACTATCACACAATCGCGATCACACAATCACGATCACACAATCACGATCACACAATCACAATCACACAATCACAATCACACAATCAAAACCACACAATCACAGTCAAACAATCAAGGTCACACAATGACGATCACACAATCACCATCACACAATAACGATCACACAATCACAATCACACAATCACGATCACACAATCACGATCACTCAATCACAATCACACAATCACAAACACACAGTCGCGATCGCACGATCACGATCACACAATCACGATCACACAGTCACGATCACACAATCACAATCGCACAATCTCAATCACACAATCACGATCACACAATCACGATCACTCAATCACAATCACACAATCACAATCACACAATCACGACCACACAGTCACGATCACACAATCACAATCATACAATCACAATCACACAATCACAATAACACAATCAGACAATCACACAGTCACACAATCACGATCACACAACCACGATCACACAATCACGATCACACAATCACGATCACACAATCACGATCACGCAATCACGATCACACAATCACAATCACACAATCACAATCACACAATCACAATCACACAATCACAATCCCACAATCACAATCCCACAATCACAATCCCACAATCACACAGTCACAATCAAACAATCACGATCACACAATCACGATCACACAATCACAATCACACAATCACAATCACACAATCACAATCACAATCACACAATCACAATCACACAATCACAATCACACAATCACAATCACACAATCACACTGTCACAATCCCACAATCACGATCACACAATCACGACCACACAGTCACGGTCACACAATCACAATCACACAATCACAATATCACAATCGCAATCACACAATCACAATAACACAATCAGACAATCACACAATCACGCAATCACACAATCACGATCACACAATCATGATCACACAATCACGATCACACAATCACGATCACACAATCACGATCACACAATCACCATCACACAATCACCATCACACAATCACAATCACACAATCAAGGTCGCACAATGACGATCACACAATCACCATCACACAATCACGACCACTCAATCACGATCACACAATCACGATCACACAATCACGATCACACAATCACGTTCACACAATCACAAACACAGAGTTGCGATCACACGATCACGATCACACAATCACGATCACACAGTCACGATCACACAATCACGATCGCACAGTCACGATCACACAATCAGAGTCACACAATCACAATCACACAACCACAATCACACAATCACACAGTCACAATCCCACAATCACGATCACACAATCACGACCACACAGTCACGATCACACAATCACAATCATACAATCACAATCACACAATTACAATAACACAATCAGACAATCACACAGTCACACAATCACGATCACACAATCACGATCACACAATCATAATCACACAATCACGATCAAACAATCACGATCACACAATCACGATCACACAATCACAATCACACAATCACAATCACACAATCACGATCACACAATCACGATCACTCAATCACAATCACACAATCACAAAAACACAGTCGCGATCACACGATCACGATCACACGATCACGATCACACGATCACGATCACACGATCACGATCACACAATCACAATCACACAATCGAGGCCACACAATGACGATCACACAATCACCATCACACAATCTCGACCACACAATCACGATCACACAATCACGATCACACAATCACGTTCACACAATCACAAGCACACAGTCGCGATCACTCGATCACGATCACACAATCACGATCACACAGTCACGATCACACAATCACAATCGCACAATCACAATCACACAATCACGATCACACAATCACGATCACTCAATCACAATCACACAATCACAATCACACAATCAAAACCACACAATCACAATCACACAATCAAGGTCACACAATGACGATCACACAATCACCATCACACAATCACGATCACACAATCACAATCACACAATCACGATCACACAATCACGATCACTCAATCACAATCACACAATCACAAACACACAGTCGCGATCACATGATCACGATCACACGATCACGATCACACAATCACAATCACACAAGCAACGCCACACAATGACGATCACACAATCACCATCACACAATCTCGACCACACAATCACGATCACACAATCACGATCACACAATCACGATCACACAATCACAATCACACAATCAAAATCACACAATCACAATCACACAATCAAGGTCACACAATGACGATCACACAATCACCATCACACAATCACGATCACACAATCACAATCACACAATCACGATCACACAATCACGATCACACAATCACAATCACACAATCACAATCACACAATCAAAACCACACAATCACAATCACACAATCAAGGTCACACAATGACGATCACACAATCACCATCACACAATCACGATCACACAATCACAATCACACAATCACGATCACACAATCACGATCACTCAATCACAATCACACAATCACGTTCACACAATCACAAACACACAGTCGCGATCACACCATCACGATCACACAATCACGATCACACAGTCACGATCACACAATTACGATCACACAGTCACGATCACACAATCAGAGTCACACAATCACAATCACACAACCACAATCACACAATCACACAGTCACAATACCACAATCACGATCACACAATCACGACCACACAGTCACGATCACACAATCACGATCACACAATCACAATCACACAATCACAATCACACAATCACAATAACACAATCAAGGTCGCACAATGACGATCACAAAATCACCATCACACAATCACGACCACTCAATCACGATCACACAATCACGATCACACAATCACGATCACACAATCACGTTCACACAATCACAAACACAGAGTTGCGATCACACGATCACGATCACACAATCACGATCACACAGTCACGATCACACAATCACGATCACACAGTCACGATCACACAATCAGAGTCACACAATCACAATCACACAACCACAATCACACAATCACACAGTCACAATCCCACAATCACGATCACACAATCACGACCACACAGTCACGATCACACAATCACAATCATACAATCACAATCACACAATCACAATAACACAATCAGACAATCACACAGTCACACAATCACGATCACACAATCACGATCACACAATCACGATCACACAATCACGATCACACAATCACGATCACACAATCACAATCAAACAATCACAATCACACAATCACGATCACACAATCACGATCACTCAATCACAATCACACAGTCGCGATCACACGATCACGATCACACAATCACGATCACACAATCGCGATCACACAATCACGATCACACAATCACGATCACACAATCACAATCACACAATCACAATCACACAATCACAATAACACAATCAGACAATCACACAGTCACACAATCACAATAACACAATCACAATAACACAATCACAATAACACAATCAGACAATCACACAGTCACACAATCACGATCACACAATCACGATCACACAATCACGATCACACAATCGCGATCACACAATCACGATCACACAATCACGATCACACAATCACAATCACACAATCAAAACCACACAATCACAATCACACAATCAAGGTCACACAATGACGATCACACAATCACCATCACACAATCACGATCACACAATCACAATCACACAATCACGATCACACAATCACGATCACTCAATCACAATCACACAATCACAAACACACAGTCGCGATCACACGATCACGATCACACGATCACGATCACACAATCACAATCACACAAGCAACGCCACACAATGACGATCACACAATCACCATCACACAATCTCGACCACACAATCACGATCACACAATCACGATCACACAATCACGATCACACAATCACAATCACACAATCAAAATCACACAATCACAATCACACAATCAAGGTCACACAATGACGATCACACAATCACCATCACACAATCACGATCACACAATCACAATCACACAATCACGGTCACACAATCACGATCACACAATCACAATCACACAATCACAATCACACAATCAAAACCACACAATCACAATCACACAATCAAGGTCACACAATGACGATCACACAATCACCATCACACAATCACGATCACACAATCACAATCACACAATCACGATCACACAAACACGATCACTCAATCACAATCACACAATCACGTTCACACAATCACAAACACACAGTCGCGATCACACCATCACGATCACACAATCACGATCACACAGTCACGATCACACAATTACGATCACACAGTCACGATCACACAATCAGAGTCACACAATCACAATCACACAACCACAATCACACAATCACACAGTCACAATACCACAATCACGATCACACAATCACGACCACACAGTCACGATCACACAATCACGATCACACAATCACAATCACACAATCACAATCACACAATCACAATAACACAATCAAGGTCGCACAATGACGATCACACAATCACCATCACACAATCACGACCACTCAATCACGATCACACAATCACGATCACACATTCACGATCACACAATCACGTTCACACAATCACAAACACAGAGTTGCGATCACACGATCACGATCACACAATCACGATCACACGATCACTATCACACGATCACGATCACACAATCACAATCACACAATCAAGGCCACACAATGACGATCACACAATCACCATCACACAATCTCGACCACACAATCACGATCACACAATCACGGTCACACAATCACGTTCACACAATCACAAGCACACAGTCGCGATCACTCGATCACGATCACACAATCACGATCACACAGTCACGATCACACAATCACAATCGCACAATCACAATCACACAATCACGATCACACAATCACGATCAATCAATCACAATCACACAATCACAATCACACAATCACGACCACACAGTCACGATCACACAATCACAATCATACAATCACAATCACACAATCACAATAACACAATCGGACAATCACACAGTCACACAATCACGATCACACAATCACAATAACACAATCAGACAATCACACAGTCACACAATCACGATCACACAATCACGATCACACAATCACAATCACACAATCACAATCACACAATCAAAACCACACAATCACAATCACACAATCAAGGTCACACAATGACGATCACACAATCACCATCACACAATCACGATCACACAATCACAATCACACAATCACGATCACACAATCACGATCACTCAATCACAATCACACAATCACGTTCACACAATCACAAACACACAGTCGCGATCACACCATCACGATCACACAATCACGATCACACAATCACGTTCACACAATCACAAACACAGAGTTGCGATCACACGATCACGATCACACAATCACGATCACACAGTCACGATCACACAATCACGATCACACAGTCACGATCACACAATCAGAGTCACACAATCACAATCACACAACCACAATCACACAATCACACAGTCACAATCCCACAATCACGATCACACAATCACGACCACACAGTCACGATCACACAATCACAATCATACAATCACAATCACACAATCACAATAACACAATCAGACAATCACACAGTCACACAATCACGATCACACAATCACGATCACACAATCACGATCACACAATCACGATCACACAATCACAATCAAACAATCACAATCACACAATCACGATCACACAATCACGATCACTCAATCACAATCACACAATCACGTTCACACAATCACAAACACACAGTCGCGATCACACCATCACGATCACACAATCACGATCACACAGTCACGATCACACAATTACGATCACACAGTCACGATCACACAATCAGAGTCACACAATCACAATCACACAACCACAATCACACAATCACACAGTCACAATCCCACAATCACGATCACACAATCACGACCACACAGTCACGATCACACAATCACAATCATACAATCACAATCACACAATCACAATAACACAATCAGACAATCACACAGTCACACAATCACGATCACACAATCACGATCACACAATCACGATCACACAATCACGATCACACAATCACGATCACACAATCACGATCACACAATCACGATCACACAATCACAATCAAACAATCACAATCACACAATCACGATCACACAATCACGATCACTCAATCACAATCACACAATCACGTTCACACAATCACAAACACACAGTCGCGATCACACCATCACGATCACACAATCACGATCACACAGTCACGATCACACAATTACGATCACACAGTCACGATCACACAATCAGAGTCACACAATCACAATCACACAACCACAATCACACAATCACACAGTCACAATACCACAATCACGATCACACAATCACGACCACACAGTCACGATCACACAATCACGATCACACAATCACAATCACACAATCACAATCACACAATCACAATAACACAATCAAGGTCGCACAATGACGATCACACAATCACCATCACACAATCACGACCACTCAATCACGATCACACAATCACGATCACACATTCACGATCACACAATCACGTTCACACAATCACAAACACAGAGTTGCGATCACACGATCACGATCACACAATCACGATCACACGATCACTATCACACGATCACGATCACACAATCACAATCACACAATCAAGGCCACACAATGACGATCACACAATCACCATCACACAATCTCGACCACACAATCACGATCACACAATCACGATCACACAATCACGTTCACACAATCACAAGCACACAGTCGCGATCACTCGATCACGATCACACAATCACGATCACACAGTCACGATCACACAATCACAATCGCACAATCACAATCACACAATCACGATCACACAATCACGATCAATCAATCACAATCACACAATCACAATCACACAATCACGACCACACAGTCACGATCACACAATCACAATCATACAATCACAATCACACAATCACAATAACACAATCGGACAATCACACAGTCACACAATCACGATCACACAATCACAATAACACAATCAGACAATCACACAGTCACACAATCACGATCACACAATCACGATCACACAATCACAATCACACAATCACAATCACACAATCAAAACCACACAATCACAATCACACAATCAAGGTCACACAATGACGATCACACAATCACCATCACACAATCACGATCACACAATCGCAATCACACAATCACGATCACACAATCACGGTCACTCAATCACAATCACACAATCACGTTCACACAATCACAAACACACAGTCGCGATCACACCATCACGATCACACAATCACGATCACACAATCACGTTCACACAATCACAAACACAGAGTTGCGATCACACGATCACGATCACACAATCACGATCACACAGTCACGATCACACAATCACGATCACACAGTCACGATCACACAATCAGAGTCACACAATCACAATCACACAACCACAATCACACAATCACACAGTCACAATCCCACAATCACGATCACACAATCACGACCACACAGTCACGATCACACAATCACAATCATACAATCACAATCACACAATCACAATAACACAATCAGACAATCACACAGTCACACAATCACGATCACACAATCACGATCACACAATCACGATCACACAATCACGATCACACAATCACAATCAAACAATCACAATCACACAATCACGATCACACAATCACGATCACTCAATCACAATCACACAATCACGTTCACACAATCACAAACACACAGTCGCGATCACACCATCACGATCACACAATCACGATCACACAGTCACGATCACACAATTACGATCACACAGTCACGATCACACAATCAGAGTCACACAATCACAATCACACAACCACAATCACACAATCACACAGTCACAATCCCACAATCACGATCACACAATCACGACCACACAGTCACGATCACACAATCACAATCATACAATCACAATCACACAATCACAATAACACAATCAGACAATCACACAGTCACACAATCACGATCACACAATCACGATCACACAATCACGATCACACAATCACGATCACACAATCACGATCACACAATCACGATCACACAATCACGATCACACAATCACAATCAAACAATCACAATCACACAATCACGATCACACAATCACGATCACTCAATCACAATCACACAATCACGTTCACACAATCACAAACACACAGTCGCGATCACACCATCACGATCACACAATCACGATCACACAGTCACGATCACACAATTACGATCACACAGTCACGATCACACAATCAGAGACACACAATCACAATCACACAACCACAATCACACAATCACACAGTCACAATACCACAATCACGATCACACAATCACGACCACACAGTCACGATCACACAGTCACGATCACATAATCACAATCACACAATCACAATCACACAATCACAATAACACAATCAAGGTCGCACAATGACGATCACACAATCACCATCACACAATCACGACCACTCAATCACGATCACACAATCACGATCACACATTCACGATCACACAATCACGTTCACACAATCACAAACACAGAGTTGCGATCACACGATCACGATCACACAATCACGACCACACGATCACGATCACACGATCACGATCACACAATCACAATCACACAATCAAGGCCACACAATGACGATCACACAATCACGATCACACAATCACGTTCACACAATCACAAGCACACAGTCGCGATCACTCGATCACGATCACACAATCACGATCACACAGTCACGATCACACAATCACAATCGCACAATCACAATCACACAATCACGATCACACAATCACGATCACACAATCACGATCACTCAATCACAATCACACAATCACAATCACACAATCACGACCACACAGTCACGATCACACAATCACAATCATACAATCACAATCACACAATCACAATAACACAATCAGACAATCACACAGTCACACAATCACGATCACACAATCACAATAACACAATCAGACAATCACACAGTCACACAATCACGATCACACAATCACGATCACACAATCACGATCACACAATCACAATCACACAATCACCATCACACAATCACGATCACACAATCACGATCACACAATCACGATCACTCAATCACAATCACACAATCACAAAAACACAGCCGCGATCACACGATCACGATCACACGATCACGATCACACAATCACGATCACGCAATCACGATCACACAATCACAATCATACAATCACAATCACACAATCAGAATAACACAATCAGACAATCACACAGTCACACAATCACGATCACACAATCACGATCACTCAATCACGATCACACAATCACGATCACACATTCACGATCACACAATCACGTTCACACAATCACAAACACAGAGTTGCGATCACACGATCACGATCACACAATCACGATCACACGATCACTATCACACGATCACGATCACACAATCACAATCACACAATCAAGGCCACACAATGACGATCACACAATCACCATCACACAATCTCGACCACACAATCACGATCACACAATCACGATCACACAATCACGTTCACACAATCACAAGCACACAGTCGCGATCACTCGATCACGATCACACAATCACGATCACACAGTCACGATCACACAATCACAATCGCACAATCACAATCACACAATCACGATCACACAATCACGATCAATCAATCACAATCACACAATCACAATCACACAATCACGACCACACAGTCACGATCACACAATCACAATCATACAATCACAATCACACAATCACAATAACACAATCGGACAATCACACAGTCACACAATCACGATCACACAATCACAATAACACAATCAGACAATCACACAGTCACACAATCACGATCACACAATCACGATCACACAATCACAATCACACAATCACAATCACACAATCAAAACCACACAATCACAATCACACAATCAAGGTCACACAATGACGATCACACAATCACCATCACACAATCACGATCACACAATCACAATCACACAATCACGATCACACAATCACGATCACTCAATCACAATCACACAATCACGTTCACACAATCACAAACACACAGTCGCGATCACACCATCACGATCACACAATCACGATCACACAATCACGTTCACACAATCACAAACACAGAGTTGCGATCACACGATCACGATCACACAATCACGATCACACAGTCACGATCACACAATCACGATCACACAGTCACGATCACACAATCAGAGTCACACAATCACAATCACACAACCACAATCACACAATCACACAGTCACAATCCCACAATCACGATCACACAATCACGACCACACAGTCACGATCACACAATCACAATCATACAATCACAATCACACAATCACAATAACACAATCAGACAATCACACAGTCACACAATCACGATCACACAATCACGATCACACAATCACGATCACACAATCACGATCACACAATCACAATCAAACAATCACAATCACACAATCACGATCACACAATCACGATCACTCAATCACAATCACACAATCACGTTCACACAATCACAAACACACAGTCGCGATCACACCATCACGATCACACAATCACGATCACACAGTCACGATCACACAATTACGATCACACAGTCACGATCACACAATCAGAGTCACACAATCACAATCACACAACCACAATCACACAATCACACAGTCACAATCCCACAATCACGATCACACAATCACGACCACACAGTCACGATCACACAATCACAATCATACAATCACAATCACACAATCACAATAACACAATCAGACAATCACACAGTCACACAATCACGATCACACAATCACGATCACACAATCACGATCACACAATCACGATCACACAATCACGATCACACAATCACGATCACACAATCACGATCACACAATCACAATCAAACAATCACAATCACACAATCACGATCACACAATCACGATCACTCAATCACAATCACACAATCACGTTCACACAATCACAAACACACAGTCGCGATCACACCATCACGATCACACAATCACGATCACACAGTCACGATCACACAATTACGATCACACAGTCACGATCACACAATCAGAGTCACACAATCACAATCACACAACCACAATCACACAATCACACAGTCACAATACCACAATCACGATCACACAATCACGACCACACAGTCACGATCACACAATCACGATCACACAATCACAATCACACAATCACAATCACACAATCACAATAACACAATCAAGGTCGCACAATGACGATCACACAATCACCATCACACAATCACGACCACTCAATCACGATCACACAATCACGATCACACATTCACGATCACACAATCACGTTCACACAATCACAAACACAGAGTTGCGATCACACGATCACGATCACACAATCACGATCACACGATCACTATCACACGATCACGATCACACAATCACAATCACACAATCAAGGCCACACAATGACGATCACACAATCACCATCACACAATCTCGACCACACAATCACGATCACACAATCACGATCACACAATCACGTTCACACAATCACAAGCACACAGTCGCGATCACTCGATCACGATCACACAATCACGATCACACAGTCACGATCACACAATCACAATCGCACAATCACAATCACACAATCACGATCACACAATCACGATCAATCAATCACAATCACACAATCACAATCACACAATCACGACCACACAGTCACGATCACACAATCACAATCATACAATCACAATCACACAATCACAATAACACAATCGGACAATCACACAGTCACACAATCACGATCACACAATCACAATAACACAATCAGACAATCACACAGTCACACAATCACGATCACACAATCACGATCACACAATCACAATCACACAATCACAATCACACAATCAAAACCACACAATCACAATCACACAATCAAGGTCACACAATGACGATCACACAATCACCATCACACAATCACGATCACACAATCACAATCACACAATCACGATCACACAATCACGATCACTCAATCACAATCACACAATCACGTTCACACAATCACAAACACACAGTCGCGATCACACCATCACGATCACACAATCACGATCACACAATCACGTTCACACAATCACAAACACAGAGTTGCGATCACACGATCACGATCACACAATCACGATCACACAGTCACGATCACACAATCACGATCACACAGTCACGATCACACAATCAGAGTCACACAATCACAATCACACAACCACAATCACACAATCACACAGTCACAATCCCACAATCACGATCACACAATCACGACCACACAGTCACGATCACACAATCACAATCATACAATCACAATCACACAATCACAATAACACAATCAGACAATCACACAGTCACACAATCACGATCACACAATCACAATAACACAATCAAGGTCGCACAATGACGATCACACAATCACCATCACACAATCACGACCACTCAATCACGATCACACAATCACGATCACACATTCACGATCACACAATCACGTTCACACAATCACAAACACAGAGTTGCGATCACACGATCACGATCACACAATCACGACCACACGATCACGATCACACGATCACGATCACACAATCACAATCACACAATCAAGGCCACACAATGACGATCACACAATCACGATCACACAATCACGTTCACACAATCACAAGCACACAGTCGCGATCACTCGATCACGATCACACAATCACGATCACACAGTCACGATCACACAATCACAATCGCACAATCACAATCACACAATCACGATCACACAATCACGATCACACAATCACGATCACTCAATCACAATCACACAATCACAATCACACAATCACGACCACACAGTCACGATCACACAATCACAATCATACAATCACAATCACACAATCACAATAACACAATCAGACAATCACACAGTCACACAATCACGATCACACAATCACAATAACACAATCAGACAATCACACAGTCACACAATCACGATCACACAATCACGATCACACAATCACGATCACACAATCACAATCACACAATCACCATCACACAATCACGATCACACAATCACGATCACTCAATCACAATCACACAATCACAAAAACACAGCCGCGATCACACGATCACGATCACACGATCACGATCACACAATCACGATCACGCAATCACGATCACACAATCACAATCATACAATCACAATCACACAATCAGAATAACACAATCAGACAATCACACAGTCACACAATCACGATCACACAATCACGATCACTCAATCACGATCACACAATCACGATCACACATTCACGATCACACAATCACGTTCACACAATCACAAACACAGAGTTGCGATCACACGATCACGATCACACAATCACGATCACACGATCACTATCACACGATCACGATCACACAATCACAATCACACAATCAAGGCCACACAATGACGATCACACAATCACCATCACACAATCTCGACCACACAATCACGATCACACAATCACGATCACACAATCACGTTCACACAATCACAAGCACACAGTCGCGATCACTCGATCACGATCACACAATCACGATCACACAGTCACGATCACACAATCACAATCGCACAATCACAATCACACAATCACGATCACACAATCACGATCAATCAATCACAATCACACAATCACAATCACACAATCACGACCACACAGTCACGATCACACAATCACAATCATACAATCACAATCACACAATCACAATAACACAATCGGACAATCACACAGTCACACAATCACGATCACACAATCACAATAACACAATCAGACAATCACACAGTCACACAATCACGATCACACAATCACGATCACACAATCACAATCACACAATCACAATCACACAATCAAAACCACACAATCACAATCACACAATCAAGGTCACACAATGACGATCACACAATCACCATCACACAATCACGATCACACAATCACAATCACACAATCACGATCACACAATCACGATCACTCAATCACAATCACACAATCACGTTCACACAATCACAAACACACAGTCGCGATCACACCATCACGATCACACAATCACGATCACACAATCACGTTCACACAATCACAAACACAGAGTTGCGATCACACGATCACGATCACACAATCACGATCACACAGTCACGATCACACAATCACGATCACACAGTCACGATCACACAATCAGAGTCACACAATCACAATCACACAACCACAATCACACAATCACACAGTCACAATCCCACAATCACGATCACACAATCACGACCACACAGTCACGATCACACAATCACAATCATACAATCACAATCACACAATCACAATAACACAATCAGACAATCACACAGTCACACAATCACGATCACACAATCACGATCACACAATCACGATCACACAATCACGATCACACAATCACAATCAAACAATCACAATCACACAATCACGATCACACAATCACGATCACTCAATCACAATCACACAATCACGTTCACACAATCACAAACACACAGTCGCGATCACACCATCACGATCACACAATCACGATCACACAGTCACGATCACACAATTACGATCACACAGTCACGATCACACAATCAGAGTCACACAATCACAATCACACAACCACAATCACACAATCACACAGTCACAATCCCACAATCACGATCACACAATCACGACCACACAGTCACGATCACACAATCACAATCATACAATCACAATCACACAATCACAATAACACAATCAGACAATCACACAGTCACACAATCACGATCACACAATCACGATCACACAATCACGATCACACAATCACGATCACACAATCACGATCACACAATCACGATCACACAATCACGATCACACAATCACAATCAAACAATCACAATCACACAATCACGATCACACAATCACGATCACTCAATCACAATCACACAATCACGTTCACACAATCACAAACACACAGTCGCGATCACACCATCACGATCACACAATCACGATCACACAGTCACGATCACACAATTACGATCACACAGTCACGATCACACAATCAGAGTCACACAATCACAATCACACAACCACAATCACACAATCACACAGTCACAATACCACAATCACGATCACACAATCACGACCACACAGTCACGATCACACAATCACGATCACACAATCACAATCACACAATCACAATCACACAATCACAATAACACAATCAAGGTCGCACAATGACGATCACAAAATCACCATCACACAATCACGACCACTCAATCACGATCACACAATCACGATCACACATTCACGATCACACAATCACGATCACACAATCACGTTCACACAATCACAAACACAGAGTTGCGATCACACGATCACGATCACACAATCACGATCACACAGTCACGATCACACAATCACGATCACACAGTCACGATCACACAATCAGAGTCACACAATCACAATCACACAACCACAATCACACAATCACACAGTCACAATCCCACAATCACGATCACACAATCACGACCACACAGTCACGATCACACAATCACAATCATACAATCACAATCACACAATCACAATAACACAATCAGACAATCACACAGTCACACAATCACGATCACACAATCACGATCACACAATCACGATCACACAATCACGATCACACAATCACGATCACACAATCACAATCAAACAATCACAATCACACAATCACGATCACACAATCACGATCACTCAATCACAATCACACAGTCGCGATCACACGATCACGATCACACAATCACGATCACACAATCGCGATCACACAATCACGATCACACAATCACGATCACACAATCACAATCACACAATCACAATCACACAATCACAATAACACAATCAGACAATCACACAGTCACACAATCACAATAACACAATCACAATAACACAATCAGACAATCACACAGTCACACAATCACGATCACACAATCACGATCACACAATCACGATCACACAATCGCGATCACACAATCACGATCACACAATCACGATCACACAATCACAATCACACAATCAAAACCACACAATCACAATCACACAATCAAGGTCACACAATGACGATCACACAATCACCATCACACAATCACGATCACACAATCACAATCACACAATCACGATCACACAATCACGATCACTCAATCACAATCACACAATCACAAACACACAGTCGCGATCACACGATCACGATCACACGATCACGATCACACAATCACAATCACACAAGCAACGCCACACAATGACGATCACACAATCACCATCACACAATCTCGACCACACAATCACGATCACACAATCACGATCACACAATCACGATCACACAATCACAATCACACAATCAAAATCACACAATCACAATCACACAATCAAGGTCACACAATGACGATCACACAATCACCATCACACAATCACGATCACACAATCACAATCACACAATCACGGTCACACAATCACGATCACACAATCACAATCACACAATCACAATCACACAATCAAAACCACACAATCACAATCACACAATCAAGGTCACACAATGACGATCACACAATCACCATCACACAATCACGATCACACAATCACAATCACACAATCACGATCACACAAACACGATCACTCAATCACAATCACACAATCACGTTCACACAATCACAAACACACAGTCGCGATCACACCATCACGATCACACAATCACGATCACACAGTCACGATCACACAATTACGATCACACAGTCACGATCACACAATCAGAGTCACACAATCACAATCACACAACCACAATCACACAATCACACAGTCACAATACCACAATCACGATCACACAATCACGACCACACAGTCACGATCACACAATCACGATCACACAATCACAATCACACAATCACAATCACACAATCACAATAACACAATCAAGGTCGCACAATGACGATCACACAATCACCATCACACAATCACGACCACTCAATCACGATCACACAATCACGATCACACATTCACGATCACACAATCACGTTCACACAATCACAAACACAGAGTTGCGATCACACGATCACGATCACACAATCACGATCACACGATCACTATCACACGATCACGATCACACAATCACAATCACACAATCAAGGCCACACAATGACGATCACACAATCACCATCACACAATCTCGACCACACAATCACGATCACACAATCACGATCACACAATCACGTTCACACAATCACAAGCACACAGTCGCGATCACTCGATCACGATCACACAATCACGATCACACAGTCACGATCACACAATCACAATCGCACAATCACAATCACACAATCACGATCACACAATCACGATCAATCAATCACAATCACACAATCACAATCACACAATCACGACCACACAGTCACGATCACACAATCACAATCATACAATCACAATCACACAATCACAATAACACAATCGGACAATCACACAGTCACACAATCACGATCACACAATCACAATAACACAATCAGACAATCACACAGTCACACAATCACGATCACACAATCACGATCACACAATCACAATCACACAATCACAATCACACAATCAAAACCACACAATCACAATCACACAATCAAGGTCACACAATGACGATCACACAATCACCATCACACAATCACGATCACACAATCACAATCACACAATCACGATCACACAATCACGATCACTCAATCACAATCACACAATCACGTTCACACAATCACAAACACACAGTCGCGATCACACCATCACGATCACACAATCACGATCACACAATCACGTTCACACAATCACAAACACAGAGTTGCGATCACACGATCACGATCACACAATCACGATCACACAGTCACGATCACACAATCACGATCACACAGTCACGATCACACAATCAGAGTCACACAATCACAATCACACAACCACAATCACACAATCACACAGTCACAATCCCACAATCACGATCACACAATCACGACCACACAGTCACGATCACACAATCACAATCATACAATCACAATCACACAATCACAATAACACAATCAGACAATCACACAGTCACACAATCACGATCACACAATCACGATCACACAATCACGATCACACAATCACGATCACACAATCACAATCAAACAATCACAATCACACAATCACGATCACAAAATCACGATCACTCAATCACAATCACACAATCACGTTCACACAATCACAAACACACAGTCGCGATCACACCATCACGATCACACAATCACGATCACACAGTCACGATCACACAATTACGATCACACAGTCACGATCACACAATCAGAGTCACACAATCACAATCACACAACCACAATCACACAATCACACAGTCACAATCCCACAATCACGATCACACAATCACGACCACACAGTCACGATCACACAATCACAATCATACAATCACAATCACACAATCACAATAACACAATCAGACAATCACACAGTCACACAATCACGATCACACAATCACGATCACACAATCACGATCACACAATCACGATCACACAATCACGATCACACAATCACGATCACACAATCACGATCACACAATCACAATCAAACAATCACAATCACACAATCACGATCACACAATCACGATCACTCAATCACAATCACACAATCACGTTCACACAATCACAAACACACAGTCGCGATCACACCATCACGATCACACAATCACGATCACACAGTCACGATCACACAATTACGATCACACAGTCACGATCACACAATCAGAGTCACACAATCACAATCACACAACCACAATCACACAATCACACAGTCACAATACCACAATCACGATCACACAATCACGACCACACAGTCACGATCACACAATCACGATCACACAATCACAATCACACAATCACAATCACACAATCACAATAACACAATCAAGGTCGCACAATGACGATCACACAATCACCATCACACAATCACGACCACTCAATCACGATCACACAATCACGATCACACATTCACGATCACACAATCACGTTCACACAATCACAAACACAGAGTTGCGATCACACGATCACGATCACACAATCACGATCACACGATCACTATCACACGATCACGATCACACAATCACAATCACACAATCAAGGCCACACAATGACGATCACACAATCACCATCACACAATCTCGACCACACAATCACGATCACACAATCACGATCACACAATCACGTTCACACAATCACAAGCACACAGTCGCGATCACTCGATCACGATCACACAATCACGATCACACAGTCACGATCACACAATCACAATCGCACAATCACAATCACACAATCACGATCACACAATCACGATCAATCAATCACAATCACACAATCACAATCACACAATCACGACCACACAGTCACGATCACACAATCACAATCATACAATCACAATCACACAATCACAATAACACAATCGGACAATCACACAGTCACACAATCACGATCACACAATCACAATAACACAATCAGACAATCACACAGTCACACAATCACGATCACACAATCACGATCACACAATCACAATCACACAATCACAATCACACAATCAAAACCACACAATCACAATCACACAATCAAGGTCACACAATGACGATCACACAATCACCATCACACAATCACGATCACACAATCACAATCACACAATCACGATCACACAATCACGATCACTCAATCACAATCACACAATCACGTTCACACAATCACAAACACACAGTCGCGATCACACCATCACGATCACACAATCACGATCACACAATCACGTTCACACAATCACAAACACAGAGTTGCGATCACACGATCACGATCACACAATCACGATCACACAGTCACGATCACACAATCACGATCACACAGTCACGATCACACAATCAGAGTCACACAATCACAATCACACAACCACAATCACACAATCACACAGTCACAATCCCACAATCACGATCACACAATCACGACCACACAGTCACGATCACACAATCACAATCATACAATCACAATCACACAATCACAATAACACAATCAGACAATCACACAGTCACACAATCACGATCACACAATCACGATCACACAATCACGATCACACAATCACGATCACACAATCACAATCAAACAATCACAATCACACAATCACGATCACACAATCACGATCACTCAATCACAATCACACAATCACGTTCACACAATCACAAACACACAGTCGCGATCACACCATCACGATCACACAATCACGATCACACAGTCACGATCACACAATTACGATCACACAGTCACGATCACACAATCAGAGTCACACAATCACAATCACACAACCACAATCACACAATCACACAGTCACAATCCCACAATCACGATCACACAATCACGACCACACAGTCACGATCACACAATCACAATCATACAATCACAATCACACAATCACAATAACACAATCAGACAATCACACAGTCACACAATCACGATCACACAATCACGATCACACAATCACGATCACACAATCACGATCACACAATCACGATCACACAATCACGATCACACAATCACGATCACACAATCACAATCAAACAATCACAATCACACAATCACGATCACACAATCACGATCACTCAATCACAATCACACAATCACGTTCACACAATCACAAACACACAGTCGCGATCACACCATCACGATCACACAATCACGATCACACAGTCACGATCACACAATTACGATCACACAGTCACGATCACACAATCAGAGACACACAATCACAATCACACAACCACAATCACACAATCACACAGTCACAATACCACAATCACGATCACACAATCACGACCACACAGTCACGATCACACAGTCACGATCACATAATCACAATCACACAATCACAATCACACAATCACAATAACACAATCAAGGTCGCACAATGACGATCACACAATCACCATCACACAATCACGACCACTCAATCACGATCACACAATCACGATCACACATTCACGATCACACAATCACGTTCACACAATCACAAACACAGAGTTGCGATCACACGATCACGATCACACAATCACGACCACACGATCACGATCACACGATCACGATCACACAATCACAATCACACAATCAAGGCCACACAATGACGATCACACAATCACGATCACACAATCACGTTCACACAATCACAAGCACACAGTCGCGATCACTCGATCACGATCACACAATCACGATCACACAGTCACGATCACACAATCACAATCGCACAATCACAATCACACAATCACGATCACACAATCACGATCACACAATCACGATCACTCAATCACAATCACACAATCACAATCACACAATCACGACCACACAGTCACGATCACACAATCACAATCATACAATCACAATCACACAATCACAATAACACAATCAGACAATCACACAGTCACACAATCACGATCACACAATCACAATAACACAATCAGACAATCACACAGTCACACAATCACGATCACACAATCACGATCACACAATCACGATCACACAATCACAATCACACAATCACCATCACACAATCACGATCACACAATCACGATCACTCAATCACAATCACACAATCACAAAAACACAGCCGCGATCACACGATCACGATCACACGATCACGATCACACAATCACGATCACGCAATCACGATCACACAATCACAATCATACAATCACAATCACACAATCAGAATAACACAATCAGACAATCACACAGTCACACAATCACGATCACACAATCACGATCACTCAATCACGATCACACAATCACGATCACACATTCACGATCACACAATCACGTTCACACAATCACAAACACAGAGTTGCGATCACACGATCACGATCACACAATCACGATCACACGATCACTATCACACGATCACGATCACACAATCACAATCACACAATCAAGGCCACACAATGACGATCACACAATCACCATCACACAATCTCGACCACACAATCACGATCACACAATCACGATCACACAATCACGTTCACACAATCACAAGCACACAGTCGCGATCACTCGATCACGATCACACAATCACGATCACACAGTCACGATCACACAATCACAATCGCACAATCACAATCACACAATCACGATCACACAATCACGATCAATCAATCACAATCACACAATCACAATCACACAATCACGACCACACAGTCACGATCACACAATCACAATCATACAATCACAATCACACAATCACAATAACACAATCGGACAATCACACAGTCACACAATCACGATCACACAATCACAATAACACAATCAGACAATCACACAGTCACACAATCACGATCACACAATCACGATCACACAATCACAATCACACAATCACAATCACACAATCAAAACCACACAATCACAATCACACAATCAAGGTCACACAATGACGATCACACAATCACCATCACACAATCACGATCACACAATCACAATCTCACAATCACGATCACACAATCACGATCACTCAATCACAATCACACAATCACGTTCACACAATCACAAACACACAGTCGCGATCACACCATCACGATCACACAATCACGATCACACAATCACGTTCACACAATCACAAACACAGAGTTGCGATCACACGATCACGATCACACAATCACGATCACACAGTCACGATCACACAATCACGATCACACAGTCACGATCACACAATCAGAGTCACACAATCACAATCACACAACCACAATCACACAATCACACAGTCACAATCCCACAATCACGATCACACAATCACGACCACACAGTCACGATCACACAATCACAATCATACAATCACAATCACACAATCACAATAACACAATCAGACAATCACACAGTCACACAATCACGATCACACAATCACGATCACACAATCACGATCACACAATCACGATCACACAATCACAATCAAACAATCACAATCACACAATCACGATCACACAATCACGATCACTCAATCACAATCACACAATCACGTTCACACAATCACAAACACACAGTCGCGATCACACCATCACGATCACACAATCACGATCACACAGTCACGATCACACAATTACGATCACACAGTCACGATCACACAATCAGAGTCACACAATCACAATCACACAACCACAATCACACAATCACACAGTCACAATCCCACAATCACGATCACACAATCACGACCACACAGTCACGATCACACAATCACAATCATACAATCACAATCACACAATCACAATAACACAATCAGACAATCACACAGTCACACAATCACGATCACACAATCACGATCACACAATCACGATCACACAATCACGATCACACAATCACGATCACACAATCACGATCACACAATCACGATCACACAATCACAATCAAACAATCACAATCACACAATCACGATCACACAATCACGATCACTCAATCACAATCACACAATCACGTTCACACAATCACAAACACACAGTCGCGATCACACCATCACGATCACACAATCACGATCACACAGTCACGATCACACAATTACGATCACACAGTCACGATCACACAATCAGAGTCACACAATCACAATCACACAACCACAATCACACAATCACACAGTCACAATACCACAATCACGATCACACAATCACGACCACACAGTCACGATCACACAATCACGATCACACAATCACAATCACACAATCACAATCACACAATCACAATAACACAATCAAGGTCGCACAATGACGATCACAAAATCACCATCACACAATCACGACCACTCAATCACGATCACACAATCACGATCACACATTCACGATCACACAATCACGATCACACAATCACGTTCACACAATCACAAACACAGAGTTGCGATCACACGATCACGATCACACAATCACGATCACACAGTCACGATCACACAATCACGATCACACAGTCACGATCACACAATCAGAGTCACACAATCACAATCACACAACCACAATCACACAATCACACAGTCACAATCCCACAATCACGATCACACAATCACGACCACACAGTCACGATCACACAATCACAATCATACAATCACAATCACACAATCACAATAACACAATCAGACAATCACACAGTCACACAATCACGATCACACAATCACGATCACACAATCACGATCACACAATCACGATCACACAATCACGATCACACAATCACAATCAAACAATCACAATCACACAATCACGATCACACAATCACGATCACTCAATCACAATCACACAGTCGCGATCACACGATCACGATCACACAATCACGATCACACAATCGCGATCACACAATCACGATCACACAATCACGATCACACAATCACAATCACACAATCACAATCACACAATCACAATAACACAATCAGACAATCACACAGTCACACAATCACAATAACACAATCACAATAACACAATCAGACAATCACACAGTCACACAATCACGATCACACAATCACGATCACACAATCACGATCACACAATCGCGATCACACAATCACGATCACACAATCACGATCACACAATCACAATCACACAATCAAAACCACACAATCACAATCACACAATCAAGGTCACACAATGACGATCACACAATCACCATCACACAATCACGATCACACAATCACAATCACACAATCACGATCACACAATCACGATCACTCAATCACAATCACACAATCACAAACACACAGTCGCGATCACACGATCACGATCACACGATCACGATCACACAATCACAATCACACAAGCAACGCCACACAATGACGATCACACAATCACCATCACACAATCTCGACCACACAATCACGATCACACAATCACGATCACACAATCACGATCACACAATCACAATCACACAATCAAAATCACACAATCACAATCACACAATCAAGGTCACACAATGACGATCACACAATCACCATCACACAATCACGATCACACAATCACAATCACACAATCACGGTCACACAATCACGATCACACAATCACAATCACACAATCACAATCACACAATCAAAACCACACAATCACAATCACACAATCAAGGTCACACAATGACGATCACACAATCACCATCACACAATCACGATCACACAATCACAATCACACAATCACGATCACACAAACACGATCACTCAATCACAATCACACAATCACGTTCACACAATCACAAACACACAGTCGCGATCACACCATCACGATCACACAATCACGATCACACAGTCACGATCACACAATTACGATCACACAGTCACGATCACACAATCAGAGTCACACAATCACAATCACACAACCACAATCACACAATCACACAGTCACAATACCACAATCACGATCACACAATCACGACCACACAGTCACGATCACACAATCACGATCACACAATCACAATCACACAATCACAATCACACAATCACAATAACACAATCAAGGTCGCACAATGACGATCACACAATCACCATCACACAATCACGACCACTCAATCACGATCACACAATCACGATCACACATTCACGATCACACAATCACGTTCACACAATCACAAACACAGAGTTGCGATCACACGATCACGATCACACAATCACGATCACACGATCACTATCACACGATCACGATCACACAATCACAATCACACAATCAAGGCCACACAATGACGATCACACAATCACCATCACACAATCTCGACCACACAATCACGATCACACAATCACGATCACACAATCACGTTCACACAATCACAAGCACACAGTCGCGATCACTCGATCACGATCACACAATCACGATCACACAGTCACGATCACACAATCACAATCGCACAATCACAATCACACAATCACGATCACACAATCACGATCAATCAATCACAATCACACAATCACAATCACACAATCACGACCACACAGTCACGATCACACAATCACAATCATACAATCACAATCACACAATCACAATAACACAATCGGACAATCACACAGTCACACAATCACGATCACACAATCACAATAACACAATCAGACAATCACACAGTCACACAATCACGATCACACAATCACGATCACACAATCACAATCACACAATCACAATCACACAATCAAAACCACACAATCACAATCACACAATCAAGGTCACACAATGACGATC
Source organism: Megachile rotundata (assembly GCF_050947335.1). Lineage (NCBI taxonomy): Eukaryota > Metazoa > Arthropoda > Insecta > Hymenoptera > Megachilidae > Megachile > Megachile rotundata. The sequence continues at coordinate 5,377,329 of NC_134993.1, forward strand.
ACACAATCACCATCACACAATCACGATCACACAATCACAATCACACAATCACGATCACACAATCACGATCACTCAATCACAATCACACAATCACGTTCACACAATCACAAACACACAGTCGCGATCACACCATCACGATCACACAATCACGATCACACAATCACGTTCACACAATCACAAACACAGAGTTGCGATCACACGATCACGATCACACAATCACGATCACACAGTCACGATCACACAATCACGATCACACAGTCACGATCACACAATCAGAGTCACACAATCACAATCACACAACCACAATCACACAATCACACAGTCACAATCCCACAATCACGATCACACAATCACGACCACACAGTCACGATCACACAATCACAATCATACAATCACAATCACACAATCACAATAACACAATCAGACAATCACACAGTCACACAATCACGATCACACAATCACGATCACACAATCACGATCACACAATCACGATCACACAATCACAATCAAACAATCACAATCACACAATCACGATCACACAATCACGATCACTCAATCACAATCACACAATCACGTTCACACAATCACAAACACACAGTCGCGATCACACCATCACGATCACACAATCACGATCACACAGTCACGATCACACAATTACGATCACACAGTCACGATCACACAATCAGAGTCACACAATCACAATCACACAACCACAATCACACAATCACACAGTCACAATCCCACAATCACGATCACACAATCACGACCACACAGTCACGATCACACAATCACAATCATACAATCACAATCACACAATCACAATAACACAATCAGACAATCACACAGTCACACAATCACGATCACACAATCACGATCACACAATCACGATCACACAATCACGATCACACAATCACGATCACACAATCACGATCACACAATCACGATCACACAATCACAATCAAACAATCACAATCACACAATCACGATCACACAATCACGATCACTCAATCACAATCACACAATCACGTTCACACAATCACAAACACACAGTCGCGATCACACCATCACGATCACACAATCACGATCACACAGTCACGATCACACAATTACGATCACACAGTCACGATCACACAATCAGAGTCACACAATCACAATCACACAACCACAATCACACAATCACACAGTCACAATACCACAATCACGATCACACAATCACGACCACACAGTCACGATCACACAATCACGATCACACAATCACAATCACACAATCACAATCACACAATCACAATAACACAATCAAGGTCGCACAATGACGATCACACAATCACCATCACACAATCACGACCACTCAATCACGATCACACAATCACGATCACACATTCACGATCACACAATCACGTTCACACAATCACAAACACAGAGTTGCGATCACACGATCACGATCACACAATCACGATCACACGATCACTATCACACGATCACGATCACACAATCACAATCACACAATCAAGGCCACACAATGACGATCACACAATCACCATCACACAATCTCGACCACACAATCACGATCACACAATCACGATCACACAATCACGTTCACACAATCACAAGCACACAGTCGCGATCACTCGATCACGATCACACAATCACGATCACACAGTCACGATCACACAATCACAATCGCACAATCACAATCACACAATCACGATCACACAATCACGATCAATCAATCACAATCACACAATCACAATCACACAATCACGACCACACAGTCACGATCACACAATCACAATCATACAATCACAATCACACAATCACAATAACACAATCGGACAATCACACAGTCACACAATCACGATCACACAATCACAATAACACAATCAGACAATCACACAGTCACACAATCACGATCACACAATCACGATCACACAATCACAATCACACAATCACAATCACACAATCAAAACCACACAATCACAATCACACAATCAAGGTCACACAATGACGATCACACAATCACCATCACACAATCACGATCACACAATCACAATCACACAATCACGATCACACAATCACGATCACTCAATCACAATCACACAATCACGTTCACACAATCACAAACACACAGTCGCGATCACACCATCACGATCACACAATCACGATCACACAATCACGTTCACACAATCACAAACACAGAGTTGCGATCACACGATCACGATCACACAATCACGATCACACAGTCACGATCACACAATCACGATCACACAGTCACGATCACACAATCAGAGTCACACAATCACAATCACACAACCACAATCACACAATCACACAGTCACAATCCCACAATCACGATCACACAATCACGACCACACAGTCACGATCACACAATCACAATCATACAATCACAATCACACAATCACAATAACACAATCAGACAATCACACAGTCACACAATCACGATCACACAATCACGATCACACAATCACGATCACACAATCACGATCACACAATCACAATCAAACAATCACAATCACACAATCACGATCACACAATCACGATCACTCAATCACAATCACACAATCACGTTCACACAATCACAAACACACAGTCGCGATCACACCATCACGATCACACAATCACGATCACACAGTCACGATCACACAATTACGATCACACAGTCACGATCACACAATCAGAGTCACACAATCACAATCACACAACCACAATCACACAATCACACAGTCACAATCCCACAATCACGATCACACAATCACGACCACACAGTCACGATCACACAATCACAATCATACAATCACAATCACACAATCACAATAACACAATCAGACAATCACACAGTCACACAATCACGATCACACAATCACGATCACACAATCACGATCACACAATCACGATCACACAATCACGATCACACAATCACGATCACACAATCACGATCACACAATCACAATCAAACAATCACAATCACACAATCACGATCACACAATCACGATCACTCAATCACAATCACACAATCACGTTCACACAATCACAAACACACAGTCGCGATCACACCATCACGATCACACAATCACGATCACACAGTCACGATCACACAATTACGATCACACAGTCACGATCACACAATCAGAGTCACACAATCACAATCACACAACCACAATCACACAATCACACAGTCACAATACCACAATCACGATCACACAATCACGACCACACAGTCACGATCACACAATCACGATCACACAATCACAATCACACAATCACAATCACACAATCACAATAACACAATCAAGGTCGCACAATGACGATCACACAATCACCATCACACAATCACGACCACTCAATCACGATCACACAATCACGATCACACATTCACGATCACACAATCACGTTCACACAATCACAAACACAGAGTTGCGATCACACGATCACGATCACACAATCACGATCACACGATCACTATCACACGATCACGATCACACAATCACAATCACACAATCAAGGCCACACAATGACGATCACACAATCACCATCACACAATCTCGACCACACAATCACGATCACACAATCACGATCACACAATCACGTTCACACAATCACAAGCACACAGTCGCGATCACTCGATCACGATCACACAATCACGATCACACAGTCACGATCACACAATCACAATCGCACAATCACAATCACACAATCACGATCACACAATCACGATCAATCAATCACAATCACACAATCACAATCACACAATCACGACCACACAGTCACGATCACACAATCACAATCATACAATCACAATCACACAATCACAATAACACAATCGGACAATCACACAGTCACACAATCACGATCACACAATCACAATAACACAATCAGACAATCACACAGTCACACAATCACGATCACACAATCACGATCACACAATCACAATCACACAATCACAATCACACAATCAAAACCACACAATCACAATCACACAATCAAGGTCACACAATGACGATCACACAATCACCATCACACAATCACGATCACACAATCACAATCACACAATCACGATCACACAATCACGATCACTCAATCACAATCACACAATCACGTTCACACAATCACAAACACACAGTCGCGATCACACCATCACGATCACACAATCACGATCACACAATCACGTTCACACAATCACAAACACAGAGTTGCGATCACACGATCACGATCACACAATCACGATCACACAGTCACGATCACACAATCACGATCACACAGTCACGATCACACAATCAGAGTCACACAATCACAATCACACAACCACAATCACACAATCACACAGTCACAATCCCACAATCACGATCACACAATCACGACCACACAGTCACGATCACACAATCACAATCATACAATCACAATCACACAATCACAATAACACAATCAGACAATCACACAGTCACACAATCACGATCACACAATCACGATCACACAATCACGATCACACAATCACGATCACACAATCACAATCAAACAATCACAATCACACAATCACGATCACACAATCACGATCACTCAATCACAATCACACAATCACGTTCACACAATCACAAACACACAGTCGCGATCACACCATCACGATCACACAATCACGATCACACAGTCACGATCACACAATTACGATCACACAGTCACGATCACACAATCAGAGTCACACAATCACAATCACACAACCACAATCACACAATCACACAGTCACAATCCCACAATCACGATCACACAATCACGACCACACAGTCACGATCACACAATCACAATCATACAATCACAATCACACAATCACAATAACACAATCAGACAATCACACAGTCACACAATCACGATCACACAATCACGATCACACAATCACGATCACACAATCACGATCACACAATCACGATCACACAATCACGATCACACAATCACGATCACACAATCACAATCAAACAATCACAATCACACAATCACGATCACACAATCACGATCACTCAATCACAATCACACAATCACGTTCACACAATCACAAACACACAGTCGCGATCACACCATCACGATCACACAATCACGATCACACAGTCACGATCACACAATTACGATCACACAGTCACGATCACACAATCAGAGACACACAATCACAATCACACAACCACAATCACACAATCACACAGTCACAATACCACAATCACGATCACACAATCACGACCACACAGTCACGATCACACAGTCACGATCACATAATCACAATCACACAATCACAATCACACAATCACAATAACACAATCAAGGTCGCACAATGACGATCACACAATCACCATCACACAATCACGACCACTCAATCACGATCACACAATCACGATCACACATTCACGATCACACAATCACGTTCACACAATCACAAACACAGAGTTGCGATCACACGATCACGATCACACAATCACGACCACACGATCACGATCACACGATCACGATCACACAATCACAATCACACAATCAAGGCCACACAATGACGATCACACAATCACGATCACACAATCACGTTCACACAATCACAAGCACACAGTCGCGATCACTCGATCACGATCACACAATCACGATCACACAGTCACGATCACACAATCACAATCGCACAATCACAATCACACAATCACGATCACACAATCACGATCACACAATCACGATCACTCAATCACAATCACACAATCACAATCACACAATCACGACCACACAGTCACGATCACACAATCACAATCATACAATCACAATCACACAATCACAATAACACAATCAGACAATCACACAGTCACACAATCACGATCACACAATCACAATAACACAATCAGACAATCACACAGTCACACAATCACGATCACACAATCACGATCACACAATCACGATCACACAATCACAATCACACAATCACCATCACACAATCACGATCACACAATCACGATCACTCAATCACAATCACACAATCACAAAAACACAGCCGCGATCACACGATCACGATCACACGATCACGATCACACAATCACGATCACGCAATCACGATCACACAATCACAATCATACAATCACAATCACACAATCAGAATAACACAATCAGACAATCACACAGTCACACAATCACGATCACACAATCACGATCACTCAATCACGATCACACAATCACGATCACACATTCACGATCACACAATCACGTTCACACAATCACAAACACAGAGTTGCGATCACACGATCACGATCACACAATCACGATCACACGATCACTATCACACGATCACGATCACACAATCACAATCACACAATCAAGGCCACACAATGACGATCACACAATCACCATCACACAATCTCGACCACACAATCACGATCACACAATCACGATCACACAATCACGTTCACACAATCACAAGCACACAGTCGCGATCACTCGATCACGATCACACAATCACGATCACACAGTCACGATCACACAATCACAATCGCACAATCACAATCACACAATCACGATCACACAATCACGATCAATCAATCACAATCACACAATCACAATCACACAATCACGACCACACAGTCACGATCACACAATCACAATCATACAATCACAATCACACAATCACAATAACACAATCGGACAATCACACAGTCACACAATCACGATCACACAATCACAATAACACAATCAGACAATCACACAGTCACACAATCACGATCACACAATCACGATCACACAATCACAATCACACAATCACAATCACACAATCAAAACCACACAATCACAATCACACAATCAAGGTCACACAATGACGATCACACAATCACCATCACACAATCACGATCACACAATCACAATCACACAATCACGATCACACAATCACGATCACTCAATCACAATCACACAATCACGTTCACACAATCACAAACACACAGTCGCGATCACACCATCACGATCACACAATCACGATCACACAATCACGTTCACACAATCACAAACACAGAGTTGCGATCACACGATCACGATCACACAATCACGATCACACAGTCACGATCACACAATCACGATCACACAGTCACGATCACACAATCAGAGTCACACAATCACAATCACACAACCACAATCACACAATCACACAGTCACAATCCCACAATCACGATCACACAATCACGACCACACAGTCACGATCACACAATCACAATCATACAATCACAATCACACAATCACAATAACACAATCAGACAATCACACAGTCACACAATCACGATCACACAATCACGATCACACAATCACGATCACACAATCACGATCACACAATCACAATCAAACAATCACAATCACACAATCACGATCACACAATCACGATCACTCAATCACAATCACACAATCACGTTCACACAATCACAAACACACAGTCGCGATCACACCATCACGATCACACAATCACGATCACACAGTCACGATCACACAATTACGATCACACAGTCACGATCACACAATCAGAGTCACACAATCACAATCACACAACCACAATCACACAATCACACAGTCACAATCCCACAATCACGATCACACAATCACGACCACACAGTCACGATCACACAATCACAATCATACAATCACAATCACACAATCACAATAACACAATCAGACAATCACACAGTCACACAATCACGATCACACAATCACGATCACACAATCACGATCACACAATCACGATCACACAATCACGATCACACAATCACGATCACACAATCACGATCACACAATCACAATCAAACAATCACAATCACACAATCACGATCACACAATCACGATCACTCAATCACAATCACACAATCACGTTCACACAATCACAAACACACAGTCGCGATCACACCATCACGATCACACAATCACGATCACACAGTCACGATCACACAATTACGATCACACAGTCACGATCACACAATCAGAGTCACACAATCACAATCACACAACCACAATCACACAATCACACAGTCACAATACCACAATCACGATCACACAATCACGACCACACAGTCACGATCACACAATCACGATCACACAATCACAATCACACAATCACAATCACACAATCACAATAACACAATCAAGGTCGCACAATGACGATCACACAATCACCATCACACAATCACGACCACTCAATCACGATCACACAATCACGATCACACATTCACGATCACACAATCACGTTCACACAATCACAAACACAGAGTTGCGATCACACGATCACGATCACACAATCACGATCACACGATCACTATCACACGATCACGATCACACAATCACAATCACACAATCAAGGCCACACAATGACGATCACACAATCACCATCACACAATCTCGACCACACAATCACGATCACACAATCACGATCACACAATCACGTTCACACAATCACAAGCACACAGTCGCGATCACTCGATCACGATCACACAATCACGATCACACAGTCACGATCACACAATCACAATCGCACAATCACAATCACACAATCACGATCACACAATCACGATCAATCAATCACAATCACACAATCACAATCACACAATCACGACCACACAGTCACGATCACACAATCACAATCCTACAATCACAATCACACAATCACAATAACACAATCGGACAATCACACAGTCACACAATCACGATCACACAATCACAATAACACAATCAGACAATCACACAGTCACACAATCACGATCACACAATCACGATCACACAATCACAATCACACAATCACAATCACACAATCAAAACCACACAATCACAATCACACAATCAAGGTCACACAATGACGATCACACAATCACCATCACACAATCACGATCACACAATCACAATCACACAATCACGATCACACAATCACGATCACTCAATCACAATCACACAATCACGTTCACACAATCACAAACACACAGTCGCGATCACACCATCACGATCACACAATCACGATCACACAATCACGTTCACACAATCACAAACACAGAGTTGCGATCACACGATCACGATCACACAATCACGATCACACAGTCACGATCACACAATCACGATCACACAGTCACGATCACACAATCAGAGTCACACAATCACAATCACACAACCACAATCACACAATCACACAGTCACAATCCCACAATCACGATCACACAATCACGACCACACAGTCACGATCACACAATCACAATCATACAATCACAATCACACAATCACAATAACACAATCAGACAATCACACAGTCACACAATCACGATCACACAATCACGATCACACAATCACGATCACACAATCACGATCACACAATCACAATCAAACAATCACAATCACACAATCACGATCACACAATCACGATCACTCAATCACAATCACACAATCACGTTCACACAATCACAAACACACAGTCGCGATCACACCATCACGATCACACAATCACGATCACACAGTCACGATCACACAATTACGATCACACAGTCACGATCACACAATCAGAGTCACACAATCACAATCACACAACCACAATCACACAATCACACAGTCACAATCCCACAATCACGATCACACAATCACGACCACACAGTCACGATCACACAATCACAATCATACAATCACAATCACACAATCACAATAACACAATCAGACAATCACACAGTCACACAATCACGATCACACAATCACGATCACACAATCACGATCACACAATCACGATCACACAATCACGATCACACAATCACGATCACACAATCACGATCACACAATCACAATCAAACAATCACAATCACACAATCACGATCACACAATCACGATCACTCAATCACAATCACACAATCACGTTCACACAATCACAAACACACAGTCGCGATCACACCATCACGATCACACAATCACGATCACACAGTCACGATCACACAATTACGATCACACAGTCACGATCACACAATCAGAGACACACAATCACAATCACACAACCACAATCACACAATCACACAGTCACAATACCACAATCACGATCACACAATCACGACCACACAGTCACGATCACACAGTCACGATCACATAATCACAATCACACAATCACAATCACACAATCACAATAACACAATCAAGGTCGCACAATGACGATCACACAATCACCATCACACAATCACGACCACTCAATCACGATCACACAATCACGATCACACATTCACGATCACACAATCACGTTCACACAATCACAAACACAGAGTTGCGATCACACGATCACGATCACACAATCACGACCACACGATCACGATCACACGATCACGATCACACAATCACAATCACACAATCAAGGCCACACAATGACGATCACACAATCACGATCACACAATCACGTTCACACAATCACAAGCACACAGTCGCGATCACTCGATCACGATCACACAATCACGATCACACAGTCACGATCACACAATCACAATCGCACAATCACAATCACACAATCACGATCACACAATCACGATCACACAATCACGATCACTCAATCACAATCACACAATCACAATCACACAATCACGACCACACAGTCACGATCACACAATCACAATCATACAATCACAATCACACAATCACAATAACACAATCAGACAATCACACAGTCACACAATCACGATCACACAATCACAATAACACAATCAGACAATCACACAGTCACACAATCACGATCACACAATCACGATCACACAATCACGATCACACAATCACAATCACACAATCACCATCACACAATCACCATCACACAATCACGATCACTCAATCACAATCACACAATCACAAAAACACAGCCGCGATCACACGATCACGATCACACGATCACGATCACACAATCACGATCACGCAATCACGATCACACAATCACAATCATACAATCACAATCACACAATCAGAATAACACAATCAGACAATCACACAGTCACACAATCACGATCACACAATCACGATCACACAATCACGATCACACAATCACGATCACACAATCACGATCACACAATCGCGATCACACAATCACGATCACACAATCACAATCACACAATCACAATCACACAATCACGATCACACAATCACGATCACTCAATCACAATCACACAATCACAAAAACACAGTCGCGATCACACGATCACGATCACACGATCACGATCACACGATCACGATCACACAATCACGATCACACAATCACGATCACACAATCACAATCACACAATCACAATCACACAATCACGATCACACAATCACAATCACAATAACACAATCAGACAATCACACAGTCACACAATCACGATCACACAATCACAATCACAATCACAATCACAATCACAATCACAATCACAATCACAATCACAATCACAATCACAATCACAATCACAATCACAAAATCACAATCACACAATCGCAATCACACAATCACAATCACACAATCAAAATCACACAATCACACAATCACGATCACACAATCACGATCACGCAATCGCGATCTCACAATGGCGATCACGCAATCACGGTCACACAATCACGGCCACACAATCACGGTCATTAAATCACGGTCACATAATCACGCTCACACAATCATGGTCACACAACTGGAACACACAATCACGAACACACAATCACGGTCACACAATCACGGTCACACTATAACGGCCACACAATCACGGCCACACAATCACGGTCACACAGTCACTGTTACACAATCACGGTCGCGCAATCACGGTCGCGCAATCACGGTCACGCAATCACGGTCACGCAATCACGGTCACACAATCGTGGTCGCGCAATCACGGTCACGCAATCACGGTCACACAATCGTCGTCACGCAATCACGGCCACACAATCGTGGTCACGCAATCACGGTCACACAATCGCGATCACACAATCGCGGTCACACAATCATCGTCACACAATCATCGTCACACAACACGAACACACAATCACGAACACACAATCACGGTCACACAATCACGGTCACACAGTCACTGTCACACAATCACGGCCACGCAATCACGGTCACACAATCACGACCACACAGTCACGATCACACAATCACAATCACACAATCACAATCACACAATCACAATCACACAATCACAATCACACAATCAAAACCACACAATCACAATCACACAATCAAGGTCACACAATGACGATCACACAAACACGATCACTCAATCACAATCACACAATCACGTTCACACAATCACAAACACACAGTCGCGATCACACCATCACGATCACACAATCACGATCACACAGTCACGATCACACAATCAGAGTCACACAATCACAATCACACAACCACAATCACACAATCACACAGTCACAATACCACAATCACGATCACACAATCACGACCACACAGTCACGATCACACAATCACGATCACACAATCACAATCACACAATCACAATCACACAATCACAATAACACAATCAAGGTCGCACAATGACGATCACACAATCACCATCACACAATCACGACCACTCAATCACGATCACACAATCACGATCACACATTCACGATCACACAATCACGTTCACACAATCACCAACACAGAGTTGCGATCACACGATCACGATCACACAATCACGATCACACGATCACGATCACACGATCACGATCACACAATCACAATCACACAATCAAGGCCACACAATGACGATCACACAATCACCATCACACAATCTCGACCACACAATCACGATCACACAATCACGATCACACAATCACGTTCACACAATCACAAGCACACAGTCGCGATCACTCGATCACGATCACACAATCACGATCACACAGTCACGATCACACAATCACAATCGCACAATCACAATCACACAATCACGATCACACAATCACGATCAATCAATCACAATCACACAATCACAATCACACAATCACGACCACACAGTCACGATCACACAATCACAATCATACAATCACAATCACACAATCACAATAACACAATCAGACAATCACACAGTCACACAATCACGATCACACAATCACAATAACACAATCAGACAATCACACAGTCACACAATCACGATCACACAATCACGATCACACAATCACAATCACACAATCACAATCACACAATCAAAACCACACAATCACAATCACACAATCAAGGTCACACAATGACGATCACACAATCACCATCACACAATCACGATCACACAATCACAATCACACAATCACGATCACACAATCACGATCACTCAATCACAATCACACAATCACAATCACACAATCACGACCACACAGTCACGATCACACAATCACAATAACACAATCAGACAATCACACAGTCACACAATCACGATCACACAACCACGATCACACAATCACGATCACACAATCACGATCACACAATCACGATCACGCAATCACGATCACACAATCACAATCACACAGTCGCGATCACACGATCACGATCGCACGATCACGATCCCACAATCACAATCACACAACCACAATCACACAGTCACAATCCCACAATCACGATCACACAATCACGATCACACAATCACGTTCACACAATCACAAGCACACAGTCGCGATCACTCGATCACGATCACACAATCACGATCAGTCAGTCACAATCACACAATCACAATCACACAATCACGACCACACAGTCACGATCACACAATCACAATCATACAATCACAATCACACAATCACAATAACACAATCAGACAATCACACAGTCACACAATCACGATCACACAACCACGATCACACAATCACGATCACACAATCACGATCACACAATCACGATCACGCAATCACGATCACACAATCACAATCACACAGTCGCGATCACACGATCAAGATCGCACGATCACGATCCCACAATCACAATCACACAACCACAATCACACAGTCACAATCCCACAATCACGATCACACAATCACGATCACACAATCACAATCACACAATCACAATCACACAATCACAATCACACAATCACAATCACACAATCACAATCCCACAATCACAATCCCACAATCACAATCCCACAATCACAATCCCACAATCACACAGTCACAATCAAACAATCACGATCACACAATCACGATCACACAATCACAATCACACAATCACAATCACACAATCACAATCACACAATCACAATCACACAATCACACTGTCACAATCCCACAATCACGATCACACAATCACGATCACACAGTCACGATCACACGATCACGATCACACAATATCAATCACACAATCACAATCACACAATCACGAGCACACAATCACGATCACACAATCACCATCACACAATCACGATCACACAATCACGATCACACTATCACGATCACACAATCACAGTCACACAATCACAATCACACAATCACTATCACAATCACGATCAAACAGTCACGATCACACAATCAGAGTCACACACTCACAATCACACAACCACAATCACACAATCACACAGTCACAATCCCACAATCACGATCACACAATCACGACCACACAGTCACGGTGACACAATCACAATCACACAATCACAATATCACAATCGCAATCACACAATCACAATAACACAATCAGACCATCACACAATCACACAATCACACAATCACGATCACACAATCATGATCACACAATCACGATCACACAATCACGATCACACAATCACGATCACACAATCACCATCACACAATCACCATCACACAATCACAATCACACAATCAAGGTCGCACAATGACGATCACACAATCACCATCACACAATCACGACCACTCAATCACGATCACACAATCACGATCACACAATCACGATCACACAATCACGTTCACACAATCACAAACACAGAGTTGCGATCACACGATCACGATCACACAATCACGATCACACAGTCACGATCACACAATCACGATCGCACAGTCACGATCACACAATCAGAGTCACACAATCACAATCACACAACCACAATCACACAATCACACAGTCACAATCCCACAATCACGATCACACAATCACGACCACACAGTCACGATCACACAATCACAATCATACAATCACAATCACACAATTACAATAACACAATCAGACAATCACACAGTCACACAATCACGATCACACAATCACGATCACACAATCACGATCACACAATCACAATCACACAATCACAATCACACAATCACGATCACACAATCACGATCACTCAATCACATTCACACAATCACAAAAACACAGTCGCGATCACACGATCACGATCACACGATCACGATCACACGATCACGATCACACGATCACGATCACACAATCACAATCACACAATCAAGGCCACACAATGACGATCACACAATCACCATCACACAATCTCGACCACACAATCACGATCACACAATCACGATCACACAATCACGATCACACAATCACGTTCACACAATCACAAGCACACAGTCGCGATCACTCGATCACGATCACACAATCACGATCACACAGTCACGATCACACAATCACAATCGCACAATCACAATCACACAATCACGATCACACAATCACGATCACACAATCACAATCACACAATCACAATCACACAATCACGATCACACAATCACGATCACACAATCACAAAAACACAGCCGCGATCACACGATCACGATCACACGATCACGATCACACAATCACGATCACACAATCACAATCACACAATCACAATCACACAATCACAATCACACAATCACAATCACACAATCACAATCACACAATCACAATCACACAATCACAATCACACAATCACAATCACACAATCACAATCACACAATCACAATCCCACAATCACAATCACACAACCACAATCACACAGTCACAATCCCACAATCACGATCACACAATCACGATCACACAATCACACTCACACAACCACAATCACACAATCACACTGTCACAATCCCACAATCACGATCACACAATCACGATCACACAGTCACGATCACACGATCACGATCACACAATAACAATCACACAATCACAATCACACTCACACAACCACAATCACACAATCACACTGTCACAATCCCACAATCACGATCACACAATCACGATCACACAGTCACGATCACACGATCACGATCACACAATAACAATCACACAATCACAATCACACAATCGTTATCACACAATCATGATCACACAATCACCATCCCACAATCACCATCACACAATCACCATCACACAATCACGATCACACAATCACGATCACACAATCACAATCACGCAATCACAATCACACAATCACAGTCACACAATCACAATCATACAATCACAATCACACAATCACAATCACACAATCACAATCCCACAATCACAATCCCACAATCACAATCACACAACCACAATCACACAATCACACAGTCACAATCCCACAATCACGATCACACAATCATGATCACACAATCACGAACACACAATCACGATCACACAATCACGATGACACAATCATGATCACACAATCAAGAACACACAATCACGATCACACAATCACGATCACACAACCACAATCACACAATCATACAGTCACAATCCCACAATCACGATCACACAATCACGACCACACAGTCACGATCACACAATCACAATCACACAATCACAATCACACAATCACAATCACACAATCACAATCACACAATCACAATAACACAATCAGACAATCACACAGTCACACAATCACGATCACACAATCACGATCACACAATCACGATCACACAATCGCGATCACACAATCACGATCACACAATCACGATCACACAATCACAATCACACAACCACAATCACACAATCAAAACCACACAATCACAGTCACACAATCAAGGTCACACAATGACGATCACACAATCACCATCACACAATAACGATCACACAATCACAATCACACAATCACGATCACACAATCACGATCACTCAATCACAATCACACAATCACAAACACACAGTCGCGATCACACGATCACGATCACACGATCACGATCACACAATCACAATCACACAATCAACGCCACACAATGACGATCACACAATCACCATCACACAATCTCGACCACACAATCACGATCACACAATCACGATCACACAATCACGTTCACACAATCACAAACACACAGTCGCGATCACACGATCACGATCACACAATCACGATCACACAGTCACGATCACACAATCACAATCGCACAATCACAATCACACAATCACGATCACACAATCACGATCACTCAATCACAATCACACAATCACAATCACACAATCACGACCACACAGTCACGATCACACAATCACAATCATACAATCACAATCACACAATCACAATAACACAATCAGACAATCACACAGTCACACAATCACGATCACACAACCACGATCACACAATCACGATCACACAATCACGATCACACAATCACCATCCCACAATCACCATCACACAATCACCATCACACAATCACGATCACACAATCACGATCACACAATCACAATCACGCAATCACAATCACACAATCACAGTCACACAATCACAATCATACAATCACAATCACACAATCACAATCTCACAATCACAATTACACAATCACAATCACACAATCACAATCACACAATCACAATCACACAATCGCAATCACACAATCACAATCACACAATCACAATCCCACAATCACAATCCCACAATCACAATCACACAACCACAATCACACAATCACACAGTCACAATCCCTCAATCACGATCACACAATCATGATCACACAATCACGAACACACAATCACGATCACACAATCACGATCACACAATCACGATCACACAATCACGATCACACAATCACCATCACACAATCACCATCACACAATCACCATCACACAATCACAATCACACAATCAAGGTCACACAATGACGATCGCACAATCACCATCACACAATCACGACCACTCAATCACGATCACACAATCACGATCACACAATCACGATCACACAATCACGTTCACAAAATCACAATCACACAATCACAATCACACAATCACAATCCCACAATCACGATCACACAATCACAATCACACAATCACAATCACAATCACGATCACACAGTCACGATCACACAATCGGAGTCACACAATCACAATCACACAACCACAATCACACAATCATACAGTCACAATCCCACAATCACGATCACACAATCACGACCACACAGTCACGATCACACAATCACAATCACACAATCACAATCACACAATCACAATCACACAATCACAATCACACAATCACAATCACACAATCACAATAACACAATCAGACAATCACACAGTCACACAATCACGATCACACAATCACGATCACACAATCACTATCACACAATCGCGATCACACAATCACGATCACACAATCACGATCACACAATCACAATCACACAATCACAATCACACAATCAAAACCACACAATCACAGTCACACAATCAAGGTCACACAATGACGATCACACAATCACCATCACACAATAACGATCACACAATCACAATCACACAATCACGATCACACAATCACGATCACTCAATCACAATCACACAATCACAAACACACAGTCGCGATCACACGATCACGATCACACGATCACGATCACACAATCACAATCACACAATCAACGCCACACAATGACGATCACACAATCACCATCACACAATCTCGACCACACAATCACGATCACACAATCACGATCACACAATCACGTTCACACAATCACAAACACACAGTCGCGATCACACGATCACGATCACACAATCACGATCACACAGTCACGATCACACAATCACAATCGCACAATCTCAATCACACAATCACGATCACACAATCACGATCACACAATCACAATCACACAATCACAATCACACAATCACGACCACACAGTCACGATCACACAATCACAATCATACAATCACAATCACACAATCACAATAACACAATCAGACAATCACACAGTCACACAATCACGATCACACAACCACGATCACACAATCACGATCACACAATCACGATCACACAATCACGATCACGCAATCACGATCACACAATCACAATCACACAATCACAATCACACAATCACAATCACACAATCACAATCCCACAATCACAATCCCACAATCACAATCCCACAATCACAATCCCACAATCACACAGTCACAATCAAACAATCACGATCACACAATCACGATCACACAATCACAATCACACAATCACAATCACACAATCACAATCACAATCACACAATCACAATCACACAGTCACAATCACACAATCACACTGTCACAATCCCACAATCACGATCACACAATCACGATCACACAGTCACGATCACACGATCACGATCACACAATATCAATCACACAATCACAATCACACAATCACGAGCACACAATCACGATCACACAATCACCATCACACAATCACGATCACACAATCACGATCACACAATCACGATCACACAATCACAGTCACACAATCACAATCACACAATCACAATCACACAATCACAATCACAATCACGATCAAACAGTCACGATCACACAATCAGAGTCACACAATCGCAATCACACAACCACAATCACACAATCACACAGTCACAATCCCACAATCACGATCACACAATCACGACCACACAGTCACGGTCACACAATCACAATCACACAATCACAATATCACAATCGCAATCACACAATCACAATAACACAATCAGACAATCACACAATCACACAATCACACAATCACGATCACACAATCATGATCACACAATCACGATCACACAATCACGATCACACAATCACGATCACACAATCACCATCACACAATCACCATCACACAATCACAATCACACAATCAAGGTCGCACAATGACGATCACACAATCACCATCACACAATCACGACCACTCAATCACGATCACACAATCACGATCACACAATCACGATCACACAATCACGATCACACAATCACGTTCACACAATCACAAACACAGAGTTGCGATCACACGATCACGATCACACAATCACGATCACACAGTCACGATCACACAATCACGATCGCACAGTCACGATCACACAACCACAATCACACAATCATACAGTCACAATCCCACAATCACGATCACACAATCACGACCAGACAGTCACAATCACACAATCACAATCACACAATCACAATCACACAATCACAATCACACAATCACAATCACACAATCACAATAACACAATCAGACAATCACACAGTCACACAATCACGATCACACAATCACGATCACACAATCACTATCACACAATCGCGATCACACAATCACGATCACACAATCACGATCACACAATCACAATCACACAATCACAATCACACAATCAAAACCACACAATCACAGTCAAACAATCAAGGTCACACAATGACGATCACACAATCACCATCACACAATAACGATCACACAATCACAATCACACAATCACGATCACACAATCACGATCACTCAATCACAATCACACAATCACAAACACACAGTCGCGATCACACGATCACGATCACACGATCACGATCACACAATCACAATCACACAATCAACGCCACACAATGACGATCACACAATCACCATCACACAATCTCGACCACACAATCACGATCACACAATCACGATCACACAATCACGTTCACACAATCACAAACACACAGTCGCGATCACACGATCACGATCACACAATCACGATCACACAGTCACGATCACACAATCACAATCGCACAATCTCAATCACACAATCACGATCACACAATCACGATCACTCAATCACAATCACACAATCACAATCACACAATCACGACCACACAGTCACGATCACACAATCACAATCATACAATCACAATCACACAATCACAATAACACAATCAGACAATCACACAGTCACACAATCACGATCACACAACCACGATCACACAATCACGATCACACAATCACGATCACACAATCACGATCACGCAATCACGATCACACAATCACAATCACACAATCACAATCACACAATCACAATCACACAATCACAATCCCACAATCACAATCCCACAATCACAATCCCACAATCACACAGTCACAATCAAACAATCACGATCACACAATCACGATCACACAATCACAATCACACAATCACAATCACACAATCACAATCACAATCACACAATCACAATCACACAATCACAATCACACAATCACAATCACACAATCACACTGTCACAATCCCACAATCACGATCACACAATCACGATCACACAGTCACGATCACACGATCACGATCACACAATATCAATCACACAATCACAATCACACAATCACGAGCACACAATCACGATCACACAATCACCATCACACAATCACGATCACACAATCACGATCACACAATCACGATCACACTATCACGATCACACAATCACAGTCACACAATCACAATCACACAATCACAATCACAATCACGATCAAACAGTCACGATCACACAATCAGAGTCACACAATCGCAATCACACAACCACAATCACACAATCACACAGTCACAATCCCACAATCACGTTCACACAATCACGACCACACAGTCACGGTCACACAATCACAATCACACAATCACAATATCACAATCGCAATCACACAATCACAATAACACAATCAGACAATCACACAATCACGCAATCACACAATCACGATCACACAATCATGATCACACAATCACGATCACACAATCACGATCACACAATCACGATCACACAATCACCATCACACAATCACCATCACACAATCACAATCACACAATCAAGGTCGCACAATGACGATCACACAATCACCATCACACAATCACGACCACTCAATCACGATCACACAATCACGATCACACAATCACGATCACACAATCACGTTCACACAATCACAAACACAGAGTTGCGATCACACGATCACGATCACACAATCACGATCACACAGTCACGATCACACAATCACGATCGCACAGTCACGATCACACAATCAGAGTCACACAATCACAATCACACAACCACAATCACACAATCACACAGTCACAATCCCACAATCACGATCACACAATCACGACCACACAGTCACGATCACACAATCACAATCATACAATCACAATCACACAATTACAATAACACAATCAGACAATCACACAGTCACACAATCACGATCACACAATCACGATCACACAATCATAATCACACAATCACGATCAAACAATCACGATCACACAATCACGATCACACAATCACAATCACACAATCACAATCACACAATCACGATCACACAATCACGATCACTCAATCACAATCACACAATCACAAAAACACAGTCGCGATCACACGATCACGATCACACGATCACGATCACACGATCACGATCACACGATCACGATCACACAATCACAATCACACAATCGAGGCCACACAATGACGATCACACAATCACCATCACACAATCTCGACCACACAATCACGATCACACAATCACGATCACACAATCACGTTCACACAATCACAAGCACACAGTCGCGATCACTCGATCACGATCACACAATCACGATCACACAGTCACGATCACACAATCACAATCGCACAATCACAATCACACAATCACGATCACACAATCACGATCACTCAATCACAATCACACAATCACAATCACACAATCAAAACCACACAATCACAATCACACAATCAAGGTCACACAATGACGATCACACAATCACCATCACACAATCACGATCACACAATCACAATCACACAATCACGATCACACAATCACGATCACTCAATCACAATCACACAATCACAAACACACAGTCGCGATCACATGATCACGATCACACGATCACGATCACACAATCACAATCACACAAGCAACGCCACACAATGACGATCACACAATCACCATCACACAATCTCGACCACACAATCACGATCACACAATCACGATCACACAATCACGATCACACAATCACAATCACACAATCAAAATCACACAATCACAATCACACAATCAAGGTCACACAATGACGATCACACAATCACCATCACACAATCACGATCACACAATCACAATCACACAATCACGATCACACAATCACGATCACACAATCACAATCACACAATCACAATCACACAATCAAAACCACACAATCACAATCACACAATCAAGGTCACACAATGACGATCACACAATCACCATCACACAATCACGATCACACAATCACAATCACACAATCACGATCACACAATCACGATCACTCAATCACAATCACACAATCACGTTCACACAATCACAAACACACAGTCGCGATCACACCATCACGATCACACAATCACGATCACACAGTCACGATCACACAATTACGATCACACAGTCACGATCACACAATCAGAGTCACACAATCACAATCACACAACCACAATCACACAATCACACAGTCACAATACCACAATCACGATCACACAATCACGACCACACAGTCACGATCACACAATCACGATCACACAATCACAATCACACAATCACAATCACACAATCACAATAACACAATCAAGGTCGCACAATGACGATCACAAAATCACCATCACACAATCACGACCACTCAATCACGATCACACAATCACGATCACACATTCACGATCACACAATCACGATCACACAATCACGTTCACACAATCACAAACACAGAGTTGCGATCACACGATCACGATCACACAATCACGATCACACAGTCACGATCACACAATCACGATCACACAGTCACGATCACACAATCAGAGTCACACAATCACAATCACACAACCACAATCACACAATCACACAGTCACAATCCCACAATCACGATCACACAATCACGACCACACAGTCACGATCACACAATCACAATCATACAATCACAATCACACAATCACAATAACACAATCAGACAATCACACAGTCACACAATCACGATCACACAATCACGATCACACAATCACGATCACACAATCACGATCACACAATCACGATCACACAATCACAATCAAACAATCACAATCACACAATCACGATCACACAATCACGATCACTCAATCACAATCACACAGTCGCGATCACACGATCACGATCACACAATCACGATCACACAATCGCGATCACACAATCACGATCACACAATCATGATCACACAATCACAATCACACAATCACAATCACACAATCACAATAACACAATCAGACAATCACACAGTCACACAATCACAATAACACAATCACAATAACACAATCAGACAATCACACAGTCACACAATCACGATCACACAATCACGATCACACAATCACGATCACACAATCGCGATCACACAATCACGATCACACAATCACGATCACACAATCACAATCACACAATCAAAACCACACAATCACAATCACACAATCAAGGTCACACAATGACGATCACACAATCACCATCACACAATCACGATCACACAATCACAATCACACAATCACGATCACACAATCACGATCACTCAATCACAATCACACAATCACAAACACACAGTCGCGATCACACGATCACGATCACACGATCACGATCACACAATCACAATCACACAAGCAACGCCACACAATGACGATCACACAATCACCATCACACAATCTCGACCACACAATCACGATCACACAATCACGATCACACAATCACGATCACACAATCACAATCACACAATCAAAATCACACAATCACAATCACACAATCAAGGTCACACAATGACGATCACACAATCACCATCACACAATCACGATCACACAATCACAATCACACAATCACGGTCACACAATCACGATCACACAATCACAATCACACAATCACAATCACACAATCACAATCACACAATCAAAACCACACAATCACAATCACACAATCAAGGTCACACAATGACGATCACACAATCACCATCACACAATCACGATCACACAATCACAATCACACAATCACGATCACACAAACACGATCACTCAATCACAATCACACAATCACGTTCACACAATCACAAACACACAGTCGCGATCACACCATCACGATCACACAATCACGATCACACAGTCACGATCACACAATTACGATCACACAGTCACGATCACACAATCAGATTCACACAATCACAATCACACAACCACAATCACACAATCACACAGTCACAATACCACAATCACGATCACACAATCACGACCACACAGTCACGATCACACAATCACGATCACACAATCACAATCACACAATCACAATCACACAATCACAATAACACAATCAAGGTCGCACAATGACGATCACACAATCACCATCACACAATCACGACCACTCAATCACGATCACACAATCACGATCACACATTCACGATCACACAATCACGTTCACACAATCACAAACACAGAGTTGCGATCACACGATCACGATCACACAATCACGATCACACGATCACTATCACACGATCACGATCACACAATCACAATCACACAATCAAGGCCACACAATGACGATCACACAATCACCATCACACAATCTCGACCACACAATCACGATCACACAATCACGATCACACAATCACGTTCACACAATCACAAGCACACAGTCGCGATCACTCGATCACGATCACACAATCACGATCACACAGTCACGATCACACAATCACAATCGCACAATCACAATCACACAATCACGATCACACAATCACGATCAATCAATCACAATCACACAATCACAATCACACAATCACGACCACACAGTCACGATCACACAATCACAATCATACAATCACAATCACACAATCACAATAACACAATCGGACAATCACACAGTCACACAATCACGATCACACAATCACAATAACACAATCAGACAATCACACAGTCACACAATCACGATCACACAATCACGATCACACAATCACAATCACACAATCACAATCACACAATCAAAACCACACAATCACAATCACACAATCAAGGTCACACAATGACGATCACACAATCACCATCACACAATCACGATCACACAATCACAATCACACAATCACGATCACACAATCACGATCACTCAATCACAATCACACAATCACGTTCACACAATCACAAACACACAGTCGCGATCACACCATCACGATCACACAATCACGATCACACAATCACGTTCACACAATCACAAACACAGAGTTGCGATCACACGATCACGATCACACAATCACGATCACACAGTCACGATCACACAATCACGATCACACAGTCACGATCACACAATCAGAGTCACACAATCACAATCACACAACCACAATCACACAATCACACAGTCACAATCCCACAATCACGATCACACAATCACGACCACACAGTCACGATCACACAATCACAATCATACAATCACAATCACACAATCACAATAACACAATCAGACAATCACACAGTCACACAATCACGATCACACAATCACGATCACACAATCACGATCACACAATCACGATCACACAATCACAATCAAACAATCACAATCACACAATCACGATCACACAATCACGATCACTCAATCACAATCACACAATCACGTTCACACAATCACAAACACACAGTCGCGATCACACCATCACGATCACACAATCACGATCACACAGTCACGATCACACAATTACGATCACACAGTCACGATCACACAATCAGAGTCACACAATCACAATCACACAACCACAATCACACAATCACACAGTCACAATCCCACAATCACGATCACACAATCACGACCACACAGTCACGATCACACAATCACAATCATACAATCACAATCACACAATCACAATAACACAATCAGACAATCACACAGTCACACAATCACGATCACACAATCACGATCACACAATCACGATCACACAATCACGATCACACAATCACGATCACACAATCACGATCACACAATCACGATCACACAATCACAATCAAACAATCACAATCACACAATCACGATCACACAATCACGATCACTCAATCACAATCACACAATCACGTTCACACAATCACAAACACACAGTCGCGATCACACCATCACGATCACACAATCACGATCACACAGTCACGATCACACAATTACGATCACACAGTCACGATCACACAATCAGAGACACACAATCACAATCACACAACCACAATCACACAATCACACAGTCACAATACCACAATCACGATCACACAATCACGACCACACAGTCACGATCACACAGTCACGATCACATAATCACAATCACACAATCACAATCACACAATCACAATAACACAATCAAGGTCGCACAATGACGATCACACAATCACCATCACACAATCACGACCACTCAATCACGATCACACAATCACGATCACACATTCACGATCACACAATCACGTTCACACAATCACAAACACAGAGTTGCGATCACACGATCACGATCACACAATCACGACCACACGATCACGATCACACGATCACGATCACACAATCACAATCACACAATCAAGGCCACACAATGACGATCACACAATCACGATCACACAATCACGTTCACACAATCACAAGCACACAGTCGCGATCACTCGATCACGATCACACAATCACGATCACACAGTCACGATCACACAATCACAATCGCACAATCACAATCACACAATCACGATCACACAATCACGATCACACAATCACGATCACTCAATCACAATCACACAATCACAATCACACAATCACGACCACACAGTCACGATCACACAATCACAATCATACAATCACAATCACACAATCACAATAACACAATCAGACAATCACACAGTCACACAATCACGATCACACAATCACAATAACACAATCAGACAATCACACAGTCACACAATCACGATCACACAATCACGATCACACAATCACGATCACACAATCACAATCACACAATCACCATCACACAATCACGATCACACAATCACGATCACTCAATCACAATCACACAATCACAAAAACACAGCCGCGATCACACGATCACGATCACACGATCACGATCACACAATCACGATCACGCAATCACGATCACACAATCACAATCATACAATCACAATCACACAATCAGAATAACACAATCAGACAATCACACAGTCACACAATCACGATCACACAATCACGATCACACAATCACGATCACACAATCACGATCACACAATCACGATCACACAATCGCGATCACACAATCACGATCACACAATCACAATCACACAATCACAATCACACAATCACGATCACACAATCACGATCACTCAATCACAATCACACAATCACAAAAACACAGTCGCGATCACACGATCACGATCACACGATCACGATCACACGATCACGATCACACAATCACGATCACACAATCACGATCACACAATCACAATCACACAATCACAATCACACAATCACGATCACACAATCACAATCACAATAACACAATCAGACAATCACACAGTCACACAATCACGATCACACAATCACAATCACAATCACAATCACAATCACAATCACAATCACAATCACAATCACAATCACAATCACAATCACAAAATCACAATCACACAATCGCAATCACACAATCACAATCACACAATCAAAATCACACAATCACACAATCACGATCACACAATCACGATCACGCAATCGCGATCTCACAATGGCGATCACGCAATCACGGTCACACAATCACGGCCACACAATCACGGTCATTAAATCACGGTCACAAAATCACGCTCACACAATCATGGTCACACAACTGGAACACACAATCACGAACACACAATCACGGTCACACAATCACGGTCACACTATAACGGCCACACAATCACGGCCACACAATCACGGTCACACAGTCACTGTTACACAATCACGGTCGCGCAATCACGGTCGCGCAATCACGGTCACGCAATCACGGTCACGCAATCACGGTCACACAATCGTGGTCGCGCAATCACGGTCACGCAATCACGGTCACACAATCGTCGTCACGCAATCACGGCCACACAATCGTGGTCACGCAATCACGGTCACACAATCGCGATCACACAATCGCGGTCACACAATCATCGTCACACAATCATCGTCACACAACACGAACACACAATCACGAACACACAATCACGGTCACACAATCACGGTCACACAGTCACTGTCACACAATCACGGCCACGCAATCACGGTCACACAATCACGACCACACAGTCACGATCACACAATCACAATCACACAATCACAATCACACAATCACAATCACACAATCACAATCACACAATCAAAACCACACAATCACAATCACACAATCAAGGTCACACAATGACGATCACACAAACACGATCACTCAATCACAATCACACAATCACGTTCACACAATCACAAACACACAGTCGCGATCACACCATCACGATCACACAATCACGATCACACAGTCACGATCACACAATCAGAGTCACACAATCACAATCACACAACCACAATCACACAATCACACAGTCACAATACCACAATCACGATCACACAATCACGACCACACAGTCACGATCACACAATCACGATCACACAATCACAATCACACAATCACAATCACACAATCACAATAACACAATCAAGGTCGCACAATGACGATCACACAATCACCATCACACAATCACGACCACTCAATCACGATCACACAATCACGATCACACATTCACGATCACACAATCACGTTCACACAATCACCAACACAGAGTTGCGATCACACGATCACGATCACACAATCACGATCACACGATCACGATCACACGATCACGATCACACAATCACAATCACACAATCAAGGCCACACAATGACGATCACACAATCACCATCACACAATCTCGACCACACAATCACGATCACACAATCACGATCACACAATCACGTTCACACAATCACAAGCACACAGTCGCGATCACTCGATCACGATCACACAATCACGATCACACAGTCACGATCACACAATCACAATCGCACAATCACAATCACACAATCACGATCACACAATCACGATCAATCAATCACAATCACACAATCACAATCACACAATCACGACCACACAGTCACGATCACACAATCACAATCATACAATCACAATCACACAATCACAATAACACAATCAGACAATCACACAGTCACACAATCACGATCACACAATCACAATAACACAATCAGACAATCACACAGTCACACAATCACGATCACACAATCACGATCACACAATCACAATCACACAATCACAATCACACAATCAAAACCACACAATCACAATCACACAATCAAGGTCACACAATGACGATCACACAATCACCATCACACAATCACGATCACACAATCACAATCACACAATCACGATCACACAATCACGATCACTCAATCACAATCACACAATCACGTTCACACAATCACAAACACACAGTCGCGATCACACCATCACGATCACACAATCACGATCACACAGTCACGATCACACAATTACGATCACACAGTCACGATCACACAATCAGAGTCACACAATCACAATCACACAACCACAATCACACAATCACACAGTCACAATACCACAATCACGATCACACAATCACGACCACACAGTCACGATCACACAATCACGATCACACAATCACAATCACACAATCACAATCACACAATCACAATAACACAATCAAGGTCGCACAATGACGATCACACAATCACCATCACACAATCACGACCACTCAATCACGATCACACAATCACGATCACACATTCACGATCACACAATCACGATCACACAATCACGTTCACACAATCACAAACACAGAGTTGCGATCACACGATCACGATCACACAATCACGATCACACAGTCACGATCACACAATCACGATCACACAGTCACGATCACACAATCAGAGTCACACAATCACAATCACACAACCACAATCACACAATCACACAGTCACAATCCCACAATCACGATCACACAATCACGACCACACAGTCACGATCACACAATCACAATCATACAATCACAATCACACAATCACAATAACACAATCAGACAATCACACAGTCACACAATCACGATCACACAATCACGATCACACAATCACGATCACACAATCACGATCACACAATCACGATCACACAATCACGATCACACAATCACAATCAAACAATCACAATCACAAAATCACGATCACACAATCACGATCACTCAATCACAATCACACAATCACGTTCACACAATCACAAACACACAGTCGCGATCACACCATCACGATCACACAATCACGATCACACAGTCACGATCACACAATTACGATCACACAGTCACGATCACACAATCAGAGTCACACAATCACAATCACACAACCACAATCACGCAATCACACAGTCACAATACCACAATCACGATCACACAATCACGACCACACAGTCACGATCACACAGTCACGATCACACAATCACAATCACACAATCACAATCACACAATCACAATAACACAATCAAGGTCGCACAATGACGATCACACAATCACCATCACACAATCACGACCACTCAATCACGATCACACAATCACGATCACACATTCACGATCACACAATCACGTTCACACAATCACAAACACAGAGTTGCGATCACACGATCACGATCACACAATCACGATCACACGATCACGATCACACGATCACGATCACACAATCACAATCACACAATCAAGGCCACACAATGACGATCACACAATCACCATCTCACAATCTCGACCACACAATCACGATCACACAATCACGATCACACAATCACGTTCACACAATCACAAGCACACAGTCGCGATCACTCGATCACGATCACACAATCACGATCACACAGTCACGATCACACAATCACAATCGCACAATCACAATCACACAATCACGATCACACAATCACGATCACTCAATCACAATCACACAATCACAATCACACAATCACGACCACACAGTCACGATCACACAATCACAATCATACAATCACAATCACACAATCACAATAACACAATCAGACAATCACACAGTCACACAATCACGATCACACAATCACAATAACACAATCAGACAATCACACAGTCACACAATCACGATCACACAATCACGATCACACAATCACGATCACACAATCACAATCACACAATCACAATCACACAATCACGATCACACAATCACGATCACACCATCACGATCACACAATCACACTCACACAACCACAATCACACAATCACACTGTCACAATCCCACAATCACGATCACACAATCACGATCACACAGTCACGATCACACGATCACGATCACACAATAACAATCCCACAATCGTTATCACACAATCATGATCACACAATCACCATCCCACAATCACCATCACACAATCACCATCACACAATCACGATCACACAATCACGATCACACAATCACAATCACGCAATCACAATCACACAATCACAATCACACAATCACAATCATACAATCACAATCACACAATCACAATCTCACAATCACAATTACACAATCACAATCACACAATCACAATCACACAATCACAATCACACAATCACAATCACACAATCACAATCACACAATCACAATCCCACAATCACAATCCCACAATCACAATCCCACAATCACAATCCCACAATCACAATCACACAACCACAATCACACAATCACACAGTCACAATCCCACAATCACGATCACACAATCACGATCACACAATCACAATCACACAATCACAATCACACAATCACAATCTCACAATCACAATATCACAATCGCAATCACACAATCGCAATAACACAATCAGACAATCACACAATCACACAATCACACAATCACGATCACACAATCATGATCACACAATCACGAACACACAATCACGATCACACAATCACGATCACACAATCACGATCACACAATCACGATCACACAATCACCATCACACAATCACAATCACACAATCAAGGTCACACAATGACGATCGCACAATCACCATCACACAATCACGACCACTCAATCACGATCACACAATCACGATCACACAATCACGATCACACAATCACGTTCACACAATCACGATCACACAGTCACGATCACACAATCAGAGTCACACAATCACAATCACACAACCACAATCACACAATCATACAGTCACAATCCCACAATCACGATCACACAATCACAATCACACAATCACAATCACACAATCACAATAACACAATCAAGGTCGCACAATGACGATCACACAATCACCATCACACAATCACGACCACTCAATCACGATCACACAATCACGTTCACACAATCACAAACACAGAGTTGCGATTACACGATCACGATCACACAATCACGATCACACAGTCACGATCACACAATCACGATCACACAGTCACGATCACACAATCAGAGTCACACAATCACAATCACACAACCACAATCACACAATCACACAGTCACAATCCCACAATCACGATCACACAATCACGACCACACAGTCACGATCACACAATCACAATCATACAATCACAATCACACAATCACAATAACACAATCAGACAATCACACAGTCACACAATCACGATCACACAATCACGATCACACAATCACGATCACACAATCACGATCACACAATCACGATCACACAATCACGATCACACAATCACAATCACACAATCACAATCACACAATCACGATCACACAATCACGATCACTCAATCACAATCACACAATCACAAAAACACAGTCGCGATCACACGATCACGATCACACGATCACGATCACACGATCACGATCACACAATCACGATCACACAATCACGATCACACAATCACAATCACACAATCACAATCACACAATCACGATCACACAATCACAATCACAATAACACAATCAGACAATCTCACAGTCACACAATCACGATCACACAATCACAATCACAATCACAATCACAATCACAATCACAATCACAATCACAATCACAATCACAATCACAATCACAATCACAATCACAAAATCACAATCACACAATCGCAATCACACAATCACAATCACACAATCAAAATCACACAATCACACAATCACGATCACACAATCACAATCACGCAATCGCGATCTCACAATGGCGATCACGCAATCACGGTCACACAATCACGGCCACACAATCACGGTCATTAAATCACGGTCACAAAATCACGCCCACACAATCATGGTCACACAACTGGAACACACAATCACGAACACACAATCACGGTCACACAATCACGGTCACACTATAACGGCCACACAATCACGGCCACACAATCACGGTCACACAGTCACTGTTACACAATCACGGTCGCGCAATCACGGTCGCGCAATCACGGTCACGCAATCACGGTCACGCAATCACGGTCACACAATCGTGGTCGCGCAATCACGGTCACGCAATCACGGTCACACAATCGTCGTCACGCAATCACGGCCACACAATCGTGATCACGCAATCACGGTCACACAATCGCGATCACACAATCGCGGTCACACAATCATCGTCACACAATCATCGTCACACAACACGAACACACAATCACGAACACAGAATCACGGTCACACAATCACGGTCACACAGTCACTGTCACACAATCACGGCCACGCAATCACGGTCACACAATCACGACCACACAGTCACGATCACACAATCACAATCACACAATCACAATCACACAATCACAATCACACAATCAAAACCACACAATCACAATCACACAATCAAGGTCACACAATGACGATCACACAATCACCATCACACAATCACGATCACACAATCACAATCACACAAGCAACGCCACACAATGACGATCACACAATCACCATCACACAATCTCGACCACACAATCACGATCACACAATCACGATCACACAATCACGATCACACAATCACAATCACACAATCAAAATCACACAATCACAATCACACAATCAAGGTCACACAATGACGATCACACAATCACCATCACACAATCACGATCACACAATCACAATCACACAATCACGATCACACAATCACGATCACACAATCACAATCACACAATCACAATCACACAATCAAAACCACACAATCACAATCACACAATCAAGGTCACACAATGACGATCACACAATCACCATCACACAATCACGATCACACAATCACAATCACACAATCACGATCACACAATCACGATCACTCAATCACAATCACACAATCACGTTCACACAATCACAAACACACAGTCGCGATCACACCATCACGATCACACAATCACGATCACACAGTCACGATCACACAATTACGATCACACAGTCACGATCACACAATCAGAGTCACACAATCACAATCACACAACCACAATCACACAATCACACAGTCACAATACCACAATCACGATCACACAATCACGACCACACAGTCACGATCACACAATCACGATCACACAATCACAATCACACAATCACAATCACACAATCACAATAACACAATCAAGGTCGCACAATGACGATCACAAAATCACCATCACACAATCACGACCACTCAATCACGATCACACAATCACGATCACACATTCACGATCACACAATCACGATCACACAATCACGTTCACACAATCACAAACACAGAGTTGCGATCACACGATCACGATCACACAATCACGATCACACAGTCACGATCACACAATCACGATCACACAGTCACGATCACACAATCAGAGTCACACAATCACAATCACACAACCACAATCACACAATCACACAGTCACAATCCCACAATCACGATCACACAATCACGACCACACAGTCACGATCACACAATCACAATCATACAATCACAATCACACAATCACAATAACACAATCAGACAATCACACAGTCACACAATCACGATCACACAATCACGATCACACAATCACGATCACACAATCACGATCACACAATCACGATCACACAATCACGATCACCCAATCACAATCAAACAATCACAATCACACAATCACGATCACACAATCACGATCACTCAATCACAATCACACAGTCGCGATCACACGATCACGATCACACAATCACGATCACACAATCGCGATCACACAATCACGATCACACAATCACGATCACACAATCACAATCACACAATCACAATCACACAATCACAATCACACAATCACAATAACACAATCAGACAATCACACAGTCACACAATCACAATAACACAATCACAATAACACAATCAGACAATCACACAGTCACACAATCACGATCACACAATCACGATCACACAATCACGATCACACAATCGCGATCACACAATCACGATCACACAATCACGATCACACAATCACAATCACACAATCAAAACCACACAATCACAATCACACAATCAAGGTCACACAATGACGATCACACAATCACCATCACACAATCACGATCACACAATCACAATCACACAATCACGATCACACAATCACGATCACTCAATCACAATCACACAATCACAAACACACAGTCGCGATCACACGATCACGATCACACGATCACGATCACACAATCACAATCACACAAGCAACGCCACACAATGACGATCACACAATCACCATCACACAATCTCGACCACACAATCACGATCACACAATCACGATCACACAATCACGATCACACAATCACAATCACACAATCAAAATCACACAATCACAATCACACAATCAAGGTCACACAATGACGATCACACAATCACCATCACACAATCACGATCACACAATCACAATCACACAATCACGGTCACACAATCACGATCACACAATCACAATCACACAATCACAATCACACAATCACAATCACACAATCAAAACCACACAATCACTATCACACAATCAAGGTCACACAATGACGATCACACAATCACCATCACACAATCACGATCACACAATCACAATCACACAATCACGATCACACAAACACGATCACTCAATCACAATCACACAATCACGTTCACACAATCACAAACACACAGTCGCGATCACACCATCACGATCACACAATCACGATCACACAATCGCGATCACACAATCACGATCACACAATCACGATCACACAATCACAATCACACAATCACAATCACACAATCACAACCACACAATCACAATAACACAATCAGACAATCACACAGTCACACAATCACAATAACACAATCACAATAACACAATCAGACAATCACACAGTCACACAATCACGATCACACAATCACGATCACACAATCACGATCACACAATCACGATCACACAATCACAATCACACAATCACGATCACACAATCACGATCACACAATCACGATCACTCAATCACAATCACACAATCACAAAAACACAGTCGCGATCACACGATCACGATCACACGATCACGATCACACGATCACGATCACACGATCACGATCACACAATCACAATCACACAATCGAGGCCACACAATGACGATCACACAATCACCATCACACAATCTCGACCACACAATCACGATCACACAATCACGATCACACAATCACGTTCACACAATCACAAGCACACAGTCGCGATCACTCGATCACGATCACACAATCACGATCACACAGTCACGATCACACAATCACAATCGCACAATCACAATCACACAATCACGATCACACAATCACGATCACTCAATCACAATCACACAATCACAATCACACAATCAAAACCACACAATCACAATCACACAATCAAGGTCACACAATGACGATCACACAATCACAATCACACAATCAAAATCACACAATCACAATCACACAATCAAGGTCACACAATGACGATCACACAATCACCATCACACAATCACGATCACACAATCACAATCACACAATCACGATCACACAATCACGATCACACAATCACAATCACACAATCACAATCACACAATCAAAACCACACAATCACAATCACACAATCAAGGTCACACAATGACGATCACACAATCACCATCACACAATCACGATCACACAATCACAATCACACAATCACGATCACACAATCACGATCACTCA
The DNA here is from genome assembly GCF_050947335.1 of Megachile rotundata. Lineage (NCBI taxonomy): Eukaryota > Metazoa > Arthropoda > Insecta > Hymenoptera > Megachilidae > Megachile > Megachile rotundata. The sequence continues at coordinate 5,415,560 of NC_134993.1, forward strand.
ATCACAATCACACAATCACGTTCACACAATCACAAACACACAGTCGCGATCACACCATCACGATCACACAATCACGATCACACAGTCACGATCACACAATTACGATCACACAGTCACGATCACACAATCAGAGTCACACAATCACAATCACACAACCACAATCACACAATCACACAGTCACAATACCACAATCACGATCACACAATCACGACCACACAGTCACGATCACACAATCACGATCACACAATCACAATCACACAATCACAATCACACAATCACAATAACACAATCAAGGTCGCACAATGACGATCACAAAATCACCATCACACAATCACGACCACTCAATCACGATCACACAATCACGATCACACATTCACGATCACACAATCACGATCACACAATCACGTTCACACAATCACAAACACAGAGTTGCGATCACACGATCACGATCACACAATCACGATCACACAGTCACGATCACACAATCACGATCACACAGTCACGATCACACAATCAGAGTCACACAATCACAATCACACAACCACAATCACACAATCACACAGTCACAATCCCACAATCACGATCACACAATCACGACCACACAGTCACGATCACACAATCACAATCATACAATCACAATCACACAATCACAATAACACAATCAGACAATCACACAGTCACACAATCACGATCACACAATCACGATCACACAATCACGATCACACAATCACGATCACACAATCACGATCACACAATCACGATCACCCAATCACAATCAAACAATCACAATCACACAATCACGATCACACAATCACGATCACTCAATCACAATCACACAGTCGCGATCACACGATCACGATCACACAATCACGATCACACAATCGCGATCACACAATCACGATCACACAATCACGATCACACAATCACAATCACACAATCACAATCACACAATCACAATCACACAATCACAATAACACAATCAGACAATCACACAGTCACACAATCACAATAACACAATCACAATAACACAATCAGACAATCACACAGTCACACAATCACGATCACACAATCACGATCACACAATCACGATCACACAATCGCGATCACACAATCACGATCACACAATCACGATCACACAATCACAATCACACAATCAAAACCACACAATCACAATCACACAATCAAGGTCACACAATGACGATCACACAATCACCATCACACAATCACGATCACACAATCACAATCACACAATCACGATCACACAATCACGATCACTCAATCACAATCACACAATCACAAACACACAGTCGCGATCACACGATCACGATCACACGATCACGATCACACAATCACAATCACACAAGCAACGCCACACAATGACGATCACACAATCACCATCACACAATCTCGACCACACAATCACGATCACACAATCACGATCACACAATCACGATCACACAATCACAATCACACAATCAAAATCACACAATCACAATCACACAATCAAGGTCACACAATGACGATCACACAATCACCATCACACAATCACGATCACACAATCACAATCACACAATCACGGTCACACAATCACGATCACACAATCACAATCACACAATCACAATCACACAATCACAATCACACAATCAAAACCACACAATCACTATCACACAATCAAGGTCACACAATGACGATCACACAATCACCATCACACAATCACAAACACAGAGTTGCGATCACACGATCACGATCACACAATCACGATCACACGATCAAGGTCGCACAATGACGATCACACAATCACCATCACACAATCACGACCACTCAATCACGATCACACAATCACGATCACACATTCACGATCACACAATCACGTTCACACAATCACAAACACAGAGTTGCGATCACACGATCACGATCACACAATCACGATCACACGATCACGATCACACGATCACGATCACACAATCACAATCACACAATCAAGGCCACACAATGACGATCACACAATCACCATCACACAATCTCGACCACACAATCACGATCACACAATCACGATCACACAATCACGTTCACACAATCACAAGCACACAGTCGCGATCACTCGATCACGATCACACAATCACGATCACACAGTCACGATCACACAATCACAATCGCACAATCACAATCACACAATCACGATCACACAATCACGATCAATCAATCACAATCACACAATCACAGTCACACAATCACGACCACACAGTCACGATCACACAATCACAATCATACAATCACAATCACACAATCACAATAACACAATCAGACAATCACACAGTCACACAATCACGATCACACAATCACAATAACACAATCAGACAATCACACAGTCACACAATCACGATCACACAATCACGATCACACAATCACAATCACACAATCACAATCACACAATCAAAACCACACAATCACAATCACACAATCACGTTCACACAATCACAAACACAGAGTTGCGATCACACGATCACGATCACACAATCACGATCACACAGTCACGATCACACAATCACGATCACACAGTCACGATCACACAATCAGAGTCACACAATCACAATCACACAACCACAATCACACAATCATACAGTCACAATCCCACAATCACGATCACACAATCACAATCACACAATCACAATCACACAATCACAATAACACAATCAAGGTCGCACAATGACGATCACACAATCACCATCACACAATCACGACCACTCAATCACGATCACACAATCACGTTCACACAATCACAAACACAGAGTTGCGATCACACGATCACGATCACACAATCACGATCACACAGTCACGATCACACAATCACGACCACACAGTCACGATCACACAATCACAATCATACAATCACAATCACACAATCACAATAACACAATCAGACAATCACACAGTCACACAATCACGATCACACAATCACGATCACACAATCACGATCACACAATCACGATCACACAATCACGATCACACAATCACGATCACACAATCACAATCACACAATCACAATCACACAATCACGATCACACAATCACGATCACTCAATCACAATCACACAATCACAAAAACACAGTCGCGATCACACGATCACGATCACACGATCACGATCACACGATCACGATCTCACAATCACGATCACACAATCACGATCACACAATCACAATCACACAATCACAATCACACAATCACGATCACACAATCACAATCAGAATAACACAATCAGACAATCACACAGTCACACAATCACGATCACACAATCACAATCACAATCACAATCACAATCACAATCACAATCACAATCACAATCACAATCACAATCACAAAATCACAATCACACAATCGCAATCACACAATCACAATCACACAATCAAAATCACACAATCACACAATCACGATCACACAATCACAATCACGCAATCGCGATCTCACAATGGCGATCACGCAATCACGGTCACACAATCACGGCCACACAATCACGGTCATTAAATCACGGTCACAAAATCACGCTCACACAATCATGGTCACACAACTGGAACACACAATCACGAACACACAATCACGGTCACACAATCACGGTCACACTATAACGGCCACACAATCACGGCCACACAATCACGGTCACACAGTCACTGTTACACAATCACGGTCGCGCAATCACGGTCGCGCAATCACGGTCACGCAATCACGGTCACGCAATCACGGTCACACAATCGTGGTCGCGCAATCACGGTCACGCAATCACGGTCACACAATCGTCGTCACGCAATCACGGCCACACAATCGTGGTCACGCAATCACGGTCACACAATCGCGATCACACAATCGCGGTCACACAATCATCGTCACACAATCATCGTCACACAACACGAACACACAATCACGAACACACAATCACGGTCACACAATCACGGTCACACAGTCACTGTCACACAATCACGGCCACGCAATCACGGTCACACAATCACGACCACACAGTCACGATCACACAATCACAATCACACAATCACAATCACACAATCACAATCACACAATCAAAACCACACAATCACAATCACACAATCAAGGTCACACAATGACGATCACACAATCACCATCACACAATCACGATCACACAATCACAATCACACAATCACGATCACACAATCACGATCACACAATCACGATCACTCAATCACAATCACACAATCACAAAAACACAGTCGCGATCACACGATCACGATCACACGATCACGATCACACGATCACGATCACACGATCACGATCACACGATCACGATCACACGATCACGATCACACGATCACGATCACACAATCACAATCACACAATCGAGGCCACACAATGACGATCACACAATCACCATCACACAATCTCGACCACACAATCACGATCACACAATCACGATCACACAATCACGTTCACACAATCACAAGCACACAGTCCCGATCACTCGATCACGATCACACAATCACGATCACACAGTCACGATCACACAATCACAATCGCACAATCACAATCACACAATCACGATCACACAATCACGATCACTCAATCACAATCACACAATCACAATCACACAATCAAAACCACACAATCACAATCACACAATCAAGGTCACACAATGACGATCACACAATCACCATCACACAATCACGATCACACAATCACAATCACACAATCACGATCACACAATCACGATCACTCAATCACAATCACACAATCACAAACACACAGTCGCGATCACATGATCACGATCACACGATCACGATCACACAATCACAATCACACAAGCAACGCCACACAATGACGATCACACAATCACCATCACACAATCTCGACCACACAATCACGATCACACAATCACGATCACACAATCACGATCACACAATCACAATCACACAATCAAAATCACACAATCACAATCACACAATCAAGGTCACACAATGACGATCACACAATCACCATCACACAATCACGATCACACAATCACAATCACACAATCACGATCACACAATCACGATCACACAATCACAATCACACAATCACAATCACACAATCAAAACCACACAATCACAATCACACAATCAAGGTCACACAATGACGATCACACAATCACCATCACACAATCACAATCACACAATCACAATCACACAATCACAATCACACAATCACAATCACACAATCAAAACCACACAATCACTATCACACAATCAAGGTCACACAATGACGATCACACAATCACCATCACACAATCACGATCACACAATCACAATCACACAATCACGATCACACAAACACGATCACTCAATCACAATCACACAATCACGTTCACACAATCACAAACACACAGTCGCGATCACACCATCACGATCACACAATCACGATCACACAGTCACGATCACACAATTACGATCACACAGTCACGATCACACAATCAGAGTCACACAATCACAATCACACAACCACAATCACACAATCACACAGTCACAATACCACAATCACGATCACACAATCACGACCACACAGTCACGATCACACAATCACGATCACACAATCACAATCACACAATCACAATCACACAATCACAATAACACAATCAAGGTCGCACAATGACGATCACACAATCACCATCACACAATCACGACCACTCAATCACGATCACACAATCACGATCACACATTCACGATCACACAATCACGTTCACACAATCACAAACACAGAGTTGCGATCACACGATCACGATCACACAATCACGATCACACGATCACGATCACACGATCACGATCACACAATCACAATCACACAATCAAGGCCACACAATGACGATCACACAATCACCATCACACAATCTCGACCACACAATCACGATCACACAATCACGATCACACAATCCGGTTCACACAATCACAAGCACACAGTCGCGATCACTCGATCACGATCACACAATCACGATCACACAGTCACGATCACACAATCACAATCGCACAATCACAATCACACAATCACGATCACACAATCACGATTAATCAATCACAATCACACAATCACAATCACACAATCACGACCACACAGTCACGATCACACAATCACAATCATACAATCACAATCACACAATCACAATAACACAATCAGACAATCACACAGTCACACAATCACGATCACACAATCACAATAACACAATCAGACAATCACACAGTCACACAATCACGATCACACAATCACGATCACACAATCACAATCACACAATCACAATCACACAATCAAAACCACACAATCACAATCACACAATCAAGGTCACACAATGACGATCACACAATCACCATCACACAATCACGATCACACAATCACAATCACACAATCACGATCACACAATCACGATCACTCAATCACAATCACACAATCACGTTCACACAATCACAAACACACAGTCGCGATCACACCATCACGATCACACAATCACGATCACACAATCACGTTCACACAATCACAAACACAGAGTTGCGATCACACGATCACGATCACACAATCACGATCACACAGTCACGATCACACAATCACGATCACACAGTCACGATCACACAATCAGAGTCACACAATCACAATCACACAACCACAATCACACAATCACACAGTCACAATCCCACTATCACGATCACACAATCACGACCACACAGTCACGATCACACAATCACAATCATACAATCACAATCACACAATCACGATCACACAATCACGTTCACACAATCACAAACACAGAGTTGCGATCACACGATCACGATCACACAATCACGATCACACAGTCACGATCACACAATCACGATCACACAGTCACGATCACACAATCAGAGTCACACAATCACAATCACACAACCACAATCACACAATCACACAGTCACAATCCCACAATCACGATCACACAATCACGACCACACAGTCACGATCACACAATCACAATCATACAATCACAATCACACAATCACAATAACACAATCAGACAATCAGACAATCACACAGTCACACAATCACGATCACACAATCACGATCACACAATCACGATCACACAATCACGATCACACAATCACGATCACACAATCACAATCAAACAATCACAATCACACAATCACGATCACACAATCACGATCACTCAATCACAATCACACAATCACGTTCACACAATCACAAACACACAGTCGCGATCACACCATCACGATCACACAATCACGATCACACAGTCACGATCACACAATTACGATCACACAGTCACGATCACACAATCAGAGTCACACAATCACAATCACACAACCACAATCACACAATCACACAGTCACAATACCACAATCACGATCACACAATCACGACCACACAGTCACGATCACACAGTCACGATCACATAATCACAATCACACAATCACAATCACACAATCACAATAACACAATCAAGGTCGCACAATGACGATCACACAATCACCATCACACAATCACGACCACTCAATCACGATCACACAATCACGATCACACATTCACGATCACACAATCACGTTCACACAATCACAAACACAGAGTTGCGATCACACGATCACGATCACACAATCACGATCACACGATCACGATCACACGATCACGATCACACAATCACAATCACACAATCAAGGCCACACAATGACGATGACACAATCACCATCTCACAATCTCGACCACACAATCACGATCACACAATCACGATCACACAATCACGTTCACACAATCACAAGCACACAGTCGCGATCACTCGATCACGATCACACAATCACGATCACACAGTCACGATCACACAATCACAATCGCACAATCACAATCACACAATCACGATCACACAATCACGATCACTCAATCACAATCACACAATCACAATCACACAATCACGACCACACAGTCACGATCACACAATCACAATCATACAATCACAATCACACAATCACAATAACACAATCAGACAATCACACAGTCACACAATCACGATCACACAATCACAATAACACAATCAGACAATCACACAGTCACACAATCACGATCACACAATCACGATCACACAATCACGATCACACAATCACAATCACACAATCACCATCACACAATCACGATCACACAATCACGATCACTCAATCACAATCACACAATCACAAAAACACAGCCGCGATCACACGATCACGATCACACGATCACGATCACACAATCACGATCACGCAATCACGATCACACAATCACAATCATACAATCACAATCACACAATCAGAATAACACAATCAGACAATCACACAGTCACACAATCACGATCACACAATCACGATCACACAATCACGATCACACAATCACGATCACACAATCACGATCACACAATCACGATCACACAATCACAATCACACAATCACAATGACACAATCACGATCACACAATCACGATCACTCAATCACAATCACACAATCACAAAAACACAGTCGCGATCACACGATCACGATCACACGATCACGATCACACGATCACGATCACACAATCACGATCACACAATCACGATCACACAATCACAATCACACAATCACAATCACACAATCACGATCACACAATCACGATCACACAATCACAATCACAATAACACAATCAGACAATCACACAGTCACACAATCACGATCACACAATCACAATCACAATCACAATCACAATCACAATCACAATCACAATCACAATCACAATCACAATCACAAAATCACAATCACACAATCGCAATCACACAATCACAATCACACAATCAAAATCACACAATCACACAATCACGATCACACAATCACGATCACGCAATCGCGATCTCACAATGGCGATCACGCAATCACGGTCACACAATCACGGCCACACAATCACGGTCATTAAATCACGGTCACAAAATCACGCTCACACAATCATGGTCACACAACTGGAACACACAATCACGAACACACAATCACGGTCACACAATCACGGTCACACTATAACGGCCACACAATCACGGCCACACAATCACGGTCACACAGTCACTGTTACACAATCACGGTCGCGCAATCACGGTCGCGCAATCACGGTCACGCAATCACGGTCACGCAATCACGGTCACACAATCGTGGTCGCGCAATCACGGTCACGCAATCACGGTCACACAATCGTCGTCACGCAATCACGGCCACACAATCGTGGTCACGCAATCACGGTCACACAATCGCGATCACACAATCGCGGTCACACAATCATCGTCACACAATCATCGTCACACAACACGAACACACAATCACGAACACACAATCACGGTCACACAATCACGGTCACACAGTCACTGTCACACAATCACGGCCACGCAATCACGGTCACACAATCACGACCACACAGTCACGATCACACAATCACAATCACACAATCACAATCACACAATCACAATCACACAATCAAAACCACACAATCACAATCACACAATCAAGGTCACACAATGACGATCACACAAACACGATCACTCAATCACAATCACACAATCACGTTCACACAATCACAAACACACAGTCGCGATCACACCATCACGATCACACAATCACGATCACACAGTCACGATCACACAATTACGATCACACAGTCACGATCACACAATCAGAGTCACACAATCACAATCACACAACCACAATCACACAATCACACAGTCACAATACCACAATCACGATCACACAATCACGACCACACAGTCACGATCACACAATCACGATCACACAATCACAATCACACAATCACAATCACACAATCACAATAACACAATCAAGGTCGCACAATGACGATCACACAATCACCATCACACAATCACGACCACTCAATCACGATCACACAATCACGATCACACATTCACGATCACTCAATCACGTTCACACAATCACAAACACAGTGTTGCGATCACACGATCACGATCACACAATCACGATCACACGATCACGATCACACGATCACGATCACACAATCACAATCACACAATCAAGGCCACACAATGACGATCACACAATCACCATCACACAATCTCGACCACACAATCACGATCACACAATCACGATCACACAATCACGTTCACACAATCACAAGCACACAGTCGCGATCACTCGATCACGATCACACAATCACGATCACACAGTCACGATCACACAATCACAATCGCACAATCACAATCACACAATCACGATCACACAATCACGATCAATCAATCACAATCACACAATCACAATCACACAATCACGACCACACAGTCACGATCACACAATCACAATCATACAATCACAATCACACAATCACAATAACACAATCAGACAATCACACAGTCACACAATCACGATCACACAATCACAATAACACAATCAGACAATCACACAGTCACACAATCACGATCACACAATCACGATCACACAATCACAATCACACAATCACAATCACACAATCAAAACCACACAATCACAATCACACAATCAAGGTCACACAATGACGATCACACAATCACCATCACACAATCACGATCACACAATCACAATCACACAATCACGATCACACAATCACGATCACTCAATCACAATCACACAATCACGTTCACACAATCACAAACACACAGTCGCGATCACACCATCACGATCACACAATCACGATCACACAGTCACGATAACACAATTACGATCACACAGTCACGATCACACAATCAGAGTCACACAATCACAATCACACAACCACAATCACACAATCACACAGTCACAATACCACAATCACGATCACACAATCACGACCACACAGTCACGATCACACAATCACGATCACACAATCACAATCACACAATCACAATCACACAATCACAATAACACAATCAAGGTCGCACAATGACGATCACACAATCACCATCACACAATCACGACCACTCAATCACGATCACACAATCACGATCACACATTCACGATCACACAATCACGATCACACAATCACGTTCACACAATCACAAACACAGAGTTGCGATCACACGATCACGATCACACAATCACGATCACACAGTCACGATCACACAATCACGATCACACAGTCACGATCACACAATCAGAGTCACACAATCACAATCACACAACCACAATCAGACAATCACACAGTCACAATCCCACAATCACGATCACACAATCACGACCACACAGTCACGATCACACAATCACAATCATACAATCACAATCACACAATCACAATAACACAATCAGACAATCACACAGTCACACAATCACGATCACACAATCACGATCACACAATCACGATCACACAATCACGATCACACAATCACGATCACACAATCACGATCACACAATCACAATCAAACAATCACAATCACACAATCACGATCACACAATCACGATCACTCAATCACAATCACACAATCACGTTCACACAATCACAAACACACAGTCGCGATCACACCATCACGATCACACAATCACGATCACACAGTCACGATCACACAATTACGATCACACAGTCACGATCACACAATCAGAGTCACACAATCACAATCACACAACCACAAACACACAATCACACAGTCACAATCCCACAATCACGATCACACAATCACGACCACACAGTCACGATCACACAATCACAATCATACAATCACAATCACACAATCACAATAACACAATCAGACAATCACACAGTCACACAATCACGATCACACAATCACGATCACACAATCACGATCACACAATCACGATCACACAATCACGATCACACAATCACGATCACACAATCACAATCAAACAATCACAATCACACAATCACGATCACACAATCACGATCACTCAATCACAATCACACAATCACGTTCACACAATCACAAACACACAGTCGCGATCACACCATCACGATCACACAATCACGATCACACAGTCACGATCACACAATTACGATCACACAGTCACGATCACACAATCAGAGTCACACAATCACAATCACACAACCACAATCACACAATCACACAGTCACAATACCACAATCACGATCACACAATCACGACCACACAGTCACGATCACACAGTCACGATCACATAATCACAATCACACAATCACAATCACACAATCACAATAACACAATCAAGGTCGCACAATGACGATCACACAATCACCATCACACAATCACGACCACTCAATCACGATCACACAATCACGATCACACATTCACGATCACACAATCACGTTCACACAATCACAAACACAGAGTTGCGATCACACGATCACGATCACACAATCACGACCACACGATCACGATCACACGATCACGATCACACAATCACAATCACACAATCAAGGCCACACAATGACGATCACACAATCACGATCACACAATCACGTTCACACAATCACAAGCACACAGTCGCGATCACTCGATCACGATCACACAATCACGATCACACAGTCACGATCACACAATCACAATCGCACAATCACAATCACACAATCACGATCACACAATCACGATCACACAATCACGATCACTCAATCACAATCACACAATCACAATCACACAATCACGACCACACAGTCACGATCACACAATCACAATCATACAATCACAATCACACAATCACAATAACACAATCAGACAATCACACAGTCACACAATCACGATCACACAATCACAATAACACAATCAGACAATCACACAGTCACACAATCACGGTCACACAATCACGATCACACAATCACGATCACACAATCACAATCACACAATCACCATCACACAATCACGATCACACAATCACGATCACTCAATCACAATCACACAATCACAAAAACACAGCCGCGATCACACGATCACGATCACACGATCACGATCACACAATCACGATCACGCAATCACGATCACACAATCACAATCATACAATCACAATCACACAATCAGAATAACACAATCAGACAATCACACAGTCACACAATCACGATCACACAATCACGATCACACAATCACGATCACACAATCACGATCACACAATCACGATCACACAATCACGATCACACAATCACGATCACACAATCACAATCACACAATCACAATCACACAATCACGATCACACAATCACGATCACTCAATCACAATCACACAATCACAAAAACACAGTCGCGATCACACGATCACGATCACACGATCACGATCACACGATCACGATCACACAATAACAATCCCACAATCGTTATCACACAATCATGATCACACAATCACCATCCCACAATCACCATCACACAATCACCATCACACAATCACGATCACACAATCACGATCACACAATCACAATCACGCAATCACAATCACACAATCACAATCACACAATCACAATCATACAATCACAATCACACAATCACAATCTCACAATCACAATTACACAATCACAATCACACCATCACGATCACACAATCACGATCACACAGTCACGATCACACAATTACGATCACACATTCACGATCACACAATCACGATGACACAATCACGTTCACACAATCACAAACACAGAGTTGCGATCACACGATCACGATCACACAATCACGATCACACAGTCACGATCACACAATCACGATCACACAGTCACGATCACACAATCAGAGTCACACAATCACAATCACACAACCACAATCACACAATCACACAGTCACAATCCCACAATCACGATCACACAATCACGACCACACAGTCACGATCACACAATCACAATCATACAATCACAATCACACAATCACAATAACACAATCAGACAATCACACAGTCACACAATCACGATCACACAATCACGATCACACAATCACGATCACACAATCACGATCACACAATCACGATCACACAATCACGATCACCCAATCACAATCAAACAATCACAATCACACAATCACGATCACACAATCACGATCACTCAATCACAATCACACAGTCGCGATCACACGATCACGATCACACAATCACGATCACACAATCGCGATCACACAATCACGATCACACAATCACGATCACACAATCACAATCACACAATCACAATCACACAATCACAATAACACAATCAGACAATCACACAGTCACACAATCACAATAACACAATCACAATAACACAATCAGACAATCACACAGTCACACAATCACGATCACACAATCACGATCACACAACCACGATCACACAATCGCGATCACACAATCACGATCACACAATCACGATCACACAATCACAATCACACAATCAAAACCACACAATCACAATCACACAATCAAGGTCACACAATGACGATCACACAATCACCATCACACAATCACGATCACACAATCACAATCACACAATCACGATCACACAATCACGATCACTCAATCACAATCACACAATCACAAACACACAGTCGCGATCACACGATCACGATCACACGATCACGATCACACAATCACAATCACACAAGCAACGCCACACAATGACGATCACACAATCACCATCACACAATCTCGACCACACAATCACGATCACACAATCACGATCACACAATCACAATCACACAATCAAAATCACACAATCACAATCACACAATCAAGGTCACACAATGACGATCACACAATCACCATCACACAATCACAATCACACAATCACAATCACACAATCAAAACCACACAATCACTATCACACAATCAAGGTCACACAATGACGATCACACAATCACCATCACACAATCACGATCACACAATCACAATCACACAATCACGATCACACAAACACGATCACTCAATCACAATCACACAATCACGTTCACACAATCACAAACACACAGTCGCGATCACACCATCACGATCACACAATCACGATCACACAGTCACGATCACACAATTACGATCACACAGTCACGATCACACAATCAGAGTCACACAATCACAATCACACAATCACACAGTCACAATACCACAATCACGATCACACAATCACGACCACACAGTCACGATCACACAATCACGATCACACAATCACAATCACACAATCACAATCACACAATCACAATAACACAATCAAGGTCGCACAATGACGATCACACAATCACCATCACACAATCACGACCACTCAATCACGATCACACAATCACGATCACACATTCACGATCACACAATCACGTTCACACAATCACAAACACAGAGTTGCGATCACACGATCACGATCACACAATCACGATCACACGATCACGATCACACGATCACGATCACACAATCACAATCACACAATCAAGGCCACACAATGACGATCACACAATCACCATCACACAATCTCGACCACACAATCACGATCACACAATCACGATCACACAATCCGGTTCACACAATCACAAGCACACAGTCGCGATCACTCGATCACGATCACACAATCACGATCACACAGTCACGATCACACAATCACAATCGCACAATCACAATCACACAATCACGATCACACAATCACGATCAATCAATCACAATCACACAATCACAATCACACAATCACGACCACACAGTCACGATCACACAATCACAATCATACAATCACAATCACACAATCACAATAACACAATCTGACAATCACACAGTCACACAATCACGATCACACAATCACAATAACACAATCAGACAATCACACAGTCACACAATCACGATCACACAATCACGATCACACAATCACAATCACACAATCACAATCACACAATCAAAACCACACAATCACAATCACACAATCAAGGTCACACAATGACGATCACACAATCACCATCACACAATCACGATCACACAATCACAATCACACAATCACGATCACACAATCACGATCACTCAATCACAATCACACAATCACGTTCACACAATCACAAACACACAGTCGCGATCACACCATCACGATCACACAATCACGATCACACAATCACGTTCACACAATCACAAACACAGAGTTGCGATCACACGATCACGATCACACAATCACGATCACACAGTCACGATCACACAATCACGATCACACAGTCACGATCACACAATCAGAGTCACACAGTCACGATCACACAATTACGATCACACAGTCACGATCACACAATCAGAGTCACACAATCACAATCACACAACCACAATCACACAATCACACAGTCACAATACCACAATCACGATCACACAATCACGACCACACAGTCACGATCACACAGTCACGATCACATAATCACAATCACACAATCACAATCACACAATCACAATAACACAATCAAGGTCGCACAATGACGATCACACAATCACCATCACACAATCACGACCACTCAATCACGATCACACAATCACGATCACACATTCACGATCACACAATCACGTTCACACAATCACAAACACAGAGTTGCGATCACACGATCACGATCACACAATCACGATCACACGATCACGATCACACGATCACGATCACACAATCACAATCACACAATCAAGGCCACACAATGACGATCACACAATCACCATCTCACAATCTCGACCACACAATCACGATCACACAATCACGATCACACAATCACGTTCACACAATCACAAGCACACAGTCGCGATCACTCGATCACGATCACACAATCACGATCACACAGTCACGATCACACAATCACAATCGCACAATCACAATCACACAATCACGATCACACAATCACGATCACTCAATCACAATCACACAATCACAATCACACAATCACGACCACACAGTCACGATCACACAATCACAATCATACAATCACAATCACACAATCACAATAACACAATCAGGCAATCACACAGTCACACAATCACGATCACACAATCACAATAACACAATCAGACAATCACACAGTCACACAATCACGATCACACAATCACGATCACACAATCACGATCACACAATCACAATCACACAATCGCCATCACACAATCACGATCACACAATCACGATCACTCAATCACAATCACACAATCACAAAAACACAGCCGCGATCACACGATCACGATCACACGATCACGATCACACAATCACGATCACGCAATCACGATCACACAATCACAATCATACAATCACAATCACACAATCAGAATAACACAATCAGACAATCACACAGTCACACAATCACGATCACACAATCACGATCACACAATCACGATCACACAATCACGATCACACAATCACGATCACACAATCACGATCACACAATCACGATCACACAATCACAATCACACAATCACAATGACACAATCACGATCACACAATCACGATCACTCAATCACAATCACACAATCACAAAAACACAGTCGCGATCACACGATCACGATCACACGATCACGATCACACGATCACGATCACACAATCACGATCACACAATCACGATCACACAATCACAATCACACAATCACAATCACACAATCACGATCACACAATCACGATCACACAATCACAATCACAATAACACAATCAGACAATCACACAGTCACACAATCACGATCACACAATCACAATCACAATCACAATCACAATCACAATCACAATCACAATCACAATCACAATCACAATCACAATCACAAAATCACAATCACACAATCGCAATCACACAATCACAATCACACAATCAAAATCACACAATCACACAATCACGATCACACAATCACGATCACGCAATCGCGATCTCACAATGGCGATCACGCAATCACGGTCACACAATCACGGCCACACAATCACGGTCATTAAATCACGGTCACAAAATCACGCTCACACAATCATGGTCACACAACTGGAACACACAATCACGAACACACAATCACGGTCACACAATCACGGTCACACTATAACGGCCACACAATCACGGCCACACAATCACGGTCACACAGTCACTGTTACACAATCACGGTCGCGCAATCACGGTCGCGCAATCACGGTCACGCAATCACGGTCACGCAATCACGGTCACACAATCGTGGTCGCGCAATCACGGTCACGCAATCACGGTCACACAATCGTCGTCACGCAATCACGGCCACACAATCGTGGTCACGCAATCACGGTCACACAATCGCGATCACACAATCGCGGTCACACAATCATCGTCACACAATCATCGTCACACAACACGAACACACAATCACGAACACACAATCACGGTCACACAATCACGGTCACACAGTCACTGTCACACAATCACGGCCACGCAATCACGGTCACACAATCACGACCACACAGTCACGATCACACAATCACAATCACACAATCACAATCACACAATCACAATCACACAATCACAATCACACAATCACAATCACACAATCAAAACCACACAATCACAATCACACAATCAAGGTCACACAATGACGATCACACAAACACGATCACTCAATCACAATCACACAATCACGTTCACACAATCACAAACACACAGTCGCGATCACACCATCACGATCACACAATCACGATCACACAGTCACGATCACACAATTACGATCACACAGTCACGATCACACAATCAGAGTCACACAATCACAATCACACAACCACAATCACACAATCACACAGTCACAATACCACAATCACGATCACACAATCACGACCACACAGTCACGATCACACAATCACGATCACACAATCACAATCACACAATCACAATCACACAATCACAATAACACAATCAAGGTCGCACAATGACGATCACACAATCACCATCACACAATCACGACCACTCAATCACGATCACACAATCACGATCACACATTCACGATCACACAATCACGTTCACACAATCACAAACACAGTGTTGCGATCACACGATCACGATCACACAATCACGATCACACGATCACGATCACACGATCACGATCACACAATCACAATCACACAATCAAGGCCACACAATGACGATCACACAATCACCATCACACAATCTCGACCACACAATCACGATCACACAATCACGATCACACAATCACGTTCACACAATCACAAGCACACAGTCGCGATCACTCGATCACGATCACACAATCACGATCACACAGTCACGATCACACAATCACAATCGCACAATCACAATCACACAATCACGATCACACAATCACGATCAATCAATCACAATCACACAATCACAATCACACAATCACGACCACACAGTCACGATCACACAATCACAATCATACAATCACAATCACACAATCACAATAACACAATCAGACAATCACACAGTCACACAATCACGATCACACAATCACAATAACACAATCAGACAATCACACAGTCACACAATCACGATCACACAATCACGATCACACAATCACAATCACACAATCACAATCACACAATCAAAACCACACAATCACAATCACACAATCAAGGTCACACAATGACGATCACACAATCACCATCACACAATCACGATCACACAATCACAATCACACAATCACGATCACACAATCACGATCACTCAATCACAATCACACAATCACGTTCACACAATCACAAACACACAGTCGCGATCACACCATCACGATCACACAATCACGATCACACAGTCACGATAACACAATTACGATCACACAGTCACGATCACACAATCAGAGTCACACAATCACAATCACACAACCACAATCACACAATCACACAGTCACAATACCACAATCACGATCACACAATCACGACCACACAGTCACGATCACACAATCACGATCACACAATCACAATCACACAATCACAATCACACAATCACAATAACACAATCAAGGTCGCACAATGACGATCACACAATCACCATCACACAATCACGACCACTCAATCACGATCACACAATCACGATCACACATTCACGATCACACAATCACGATCACACAATCACGTTCACACAATCACAAACACAGAGTTGCGATCACACGATCACGATCACACAATCACGATCACACAGTCACGATCACACAATCACGATCACACAGTCACGATCACACAATCAGAGTCACACAATCACAATCACACAACCACAATCAGACAATCACACAGTCACAATCCCACAATCACGATCACACAATCACGACCACACAGTCACGATCACACAATCACAATCATACAATCACAATCACACAATCACAATAACACAATCAGACAATCACACAGTCACACAATCACGATCACACAATCACGATCACACAATCACGATCACACAATCACGATCACACAATCACGATCACACAATCACGATCACACAATCACAATCAAACAATCACAATCACACAATCACGATCACACAATCACGATCACTCAATCACAATCACACAATCACGTTCACACAATCACAAACACACAGTCGCGATCACACCATCACGATCACACAATCACGATCACACAGTCACGATCACACAATTACGATCACACAGTCACGATCACACAATCAGAGTCACACAATCACAATCACACAACCACAATCACACAATCACACAGTCACAATCCCACAATCACGATCACACAATCACGACCACACAGTCACGATCACACAATCACAATCATACAATCACAATCACACAATCACAATAACACAATCAGACAATCACACAGTCACACAATCACGATCACACAATCACGATCACACAATCACGATCACACAATCACGATCACACAATCACGATCACACAATCACGATCACACAATCACAATCAAACAATCACAATCACACAATCACGATCACACAATCACGATCACTCAATCACAATCACACAATCACGTTCACACAATCACAAACACACAGTCGCGATCACACCATCACGATCACACAATCACGATCACACAGTCACGATCACACAATTACGATCACACAGTCACGATCACACAATCAGAGTCACACAATCACAATCACACAACCACAATCACACAATCACACAGTCACAATACCACAATCACGATCACACAATCACGACCACACAGTCACGATCACACAGTCACGATCACATAATCACAACCACACAATCACAATCACACAATCACAATAACACAATCAAGGTCGCACAATGACGATCACACAATCACCATCACACAATCACGACCACTCAATCACGATCACACAATCACGATCACACATTCACGATCACACAATCACGTTCACACAATCACAAACACAGAGTTGCGATCACACGATCACGATCACACAATCACGACCACACGATCACGATCACACGATCACGATCACACGATCACGATCACACAATCACAATCACACAATCAAGGCCACACAATGACGATCACACAATCACGATCACACAATCACGTTCACACAATCACAAGCACACAGTCGCGATCACTCGATCACGATCACACAATCACGATCACACAGTCACGATCACACAATCACAATCGCACAATCACAATCACACAATCACGATCACACAATCACGATCACACAATCACGATCACTCAATCACAATCACACAATCACAATCACACAATCACGACCACACAGTCACGATCACACAATCACAATCATACAATCACAATCACACAATCACAATAACACAATCAGACAATCACACAGTCACACAATCACGATCACACAATCACAATAACACAATCAGACAATCACACAGTCACACAATCACGATCACACAATCACGATCACACAATCACGATCACACAATCACAATCACACAATCACCATCACACAATCACGATCACACAATCACGATCACTCAATCACAATCACACAATCACAAAAACACAGCCGCGATCACACGATCACGATCACACGATCACGATCACACAATCACGATCACGCAATCACGATCACACAATCACAATCATACAATCACAATCACACAATCAGAATAACACAATCAGACAATCACACAGTCACACAATCACGATCACACAATCACGATCACACAATCACGATCACACAATCACGATCACACAATCACGATCACACAATCACGATCACACAATCACGATCACACAATCACAATCACACAATCACAATCACACAATCACGATCACACAATCACGATCACTCAATCACAATCACACAATCACAAAAACACAGTCGCGATCACACGATCACGATCACACGATCACGATCACACGATCACGATCACACAATCACGATCACACAATCACGATCACACAATCACAATCACACAATCACAATCACACAATCACGATCACACAATCACAATCACAATAACACAATCAGACAATCACACAGTCACACAATCACGATCACACAATCACAATCACAATCACAATCACAATCACAATCACAATCACAATCACAATCACAATCACAATCATAATCACAATCACAAAATCACAATCACACAATCGCAATCACACAATCACAATCACACAATCAAAATCACACAATCACACAATCACGATCACACAATCACGATCACACGATCACGATCACACAATCACAATCACACAATCAAGGCCACACAATGACGATCACACAATCACCATCTCACAATCTCGACCACACAATCACGATCACACAATCACGATCACACAATCACAATCACACAATCACAATCACACAATCACGATCACACAATCACGATCACACCATCACGATCACACAATCACACTCACACAACCACAATCACACAATCACACTGTCACAATCCCACAATCACGATCACACAATCACGATCACACAGTCACGATCACACGATCACGATCACACAATAACAATCCCACAATCGTTATCACACAATCATGATCACACAATCACCATCCCACAATCACCATCACACAATCACCATCACACAATCACGATCACACAATCACGATCACACAATCACAATCACGCAATCACAATCACACAATCACAATCACACAATCACAATCATACAATCACAATCACACAATCACAATCTCACAATCACAATTACACAATCACAATCACACAATCACAATCACACAATCACAATCACACAATCACAATCACACAATCACAATCACACAATCACAATCCCACAATCACAATCCCACAATCACAATCCCACAATCACAATCACACAACCACAATCACACAATCACACAGTCACAATCCCACAATCACGATCACACAATCACGATCACACAATCACAATCACACAATCACAATCACACAATCACAATCTCACAATCACAATATCACAATCGCAATCACACAATCGCAATAACACAATCAGACAATCACACAATCACACAATCACGATCACACAATCATGATCACACAATCACGAACACACAATCACGATCACACAATCACGATCACACAATCACAATCACAATAACACAATCAGACAATCACACAGTCACACAATCACGATCACACAATCACAATCACAATCACAATCACAATCACAATCACAATCACAATCACAATCACAATCACAAAATCACAATCACACAATCGCAATCACACAATCACAATCACACAATCAAAATCACACAATCACACAATCACGATCACACAATCACGATCACGCAATCGCGATCTCACAATGGCGATCACGCAATCACGGTCACACAATCACGGCCACACAATCACGCTCACACAATCATGGTCACACAACTGGAACACACAATCACGAACACACAATCACGGTCACACAATCACGGTCACACTATAACGGCCACACAATCACGGCCACACAATCACGGTCACACAGTCACTGTTACACAATCACGGTCGCGCAATCACGGTCGCGCAATCACGGTCACGCAATCACGGTCACACAATCGTGGTCGCGCAATCACGGTCACGCAATCACGGTCACACAATCGTCGTCACGCAATCACGGCCACACAATCGTGGTCACGCAATCACGGTCACACAATCGCGATCACACAATCGCGGTCACACAATCATCGTCACACAATCATCGTCACACAACACGAACACACAATCACGAACACACAATCACGGTCACACAATCACGGTCACACAGTCACTGTCACACAATCACGGCCACGCAATCACGGTCACACAATCACGACCACACAGTCACGATCACACAATCACAATCACACAATCACAATCACACAATCACAATCACACAATCACAATCACACAATCACAATCACACAATCAAAACCACACAATCACAATCACACAATCAAGGTCACACAATGACGATCACACAAACACGATCACTCAATCACAATCACACAATCACGTTCACACAATCACAAACACACAGTCGCGATCACACCATCACGATCACACAATCACGATCACACAGTCACGATCACACAATTACGATCACACAGTCACGATCACACAATCAGAGTCACACAATCACAATCACACAACCACAATCACACAATCACACAGTCACAATACCACAATCACGATCACACAATCACGACCACACAGTCACGATCACACAATCACGATCACACAATCACAATCACACAATCACAATCACACAATCACAATAACACAATCAAGGTCGCACAATGACGATCACACAATCACCATCACACAATCACGACCACTCAATCACGATCACACAATCACGATCACACATTCACGATCACACAATCACGTTCACACAATCACAAACACAGTGTTGCGATCACACGATCACGATCACACAATCACGATCACACGATCACGATCACACGATCACGATCACACAATCACAATCACACAATCAAGGCCACACAATGACGATCACACAATCACCATCACACAATCTCGACCACACAATCACGATCACACAATCACGATCACACAATCACGTTCACACAATCACAAGCACACAGTCGCGATCACTCGATCACGATCACACAATCACGATCACACAGTCACGATCACACAATCACAATCGCACAATCACAATCACACAATCACGATCACACAATCACGATCAATCAATCACAATCACACAATCACAATCACACAATCACGACCACACGGTCACGATCACACAATGACGATCACACAATCACCATCACACAATCACGATCACACAATCACAATCACACAATCACGATCACACAATCACGATCACTCAATCACCATCACACAATCACGTTCACACAATCACAAACACACAGTCGCGATCACACCATCACGATCACACAATCACGATCACACAGTCACGATAACACAATTACGATCACACAGTCACGATCACACAATCAGAGTCACACAATCACAATCACACAACCACAATCACACAATCACACAGTCACAATACCACAATCACGATCACACAATCACGACCACACAGTCACGATCACACAATCACGATCACACAATCACAATCACACAATCACAATCACACAATCACAATAACACAATCAAGGTCGCACAATGACGATCACACAATCACCATCACACAATCACGACCACTCAATCACGATCACACAATCACGATCACACATTCACGATCACACAATCACGATCACACAATCACGTTCACACAATCACAAACACAGAGTTGCGATCACACGATCACGATCACACAATCACGATCACACAGTCACGATCACACAATCACGATCACACAGTCACGATCACACAATCAGAGTCACACAATCACAAT
This sequence comes from Megachile rotundata, assembly GCF_050947335.1. Lineage (NCBI taxonomy): Eukaryota > Metazoa > Arthropoda > Insecta > Hymenoptera > Megachilidae > Megachile > Megachile rotundata. The sequence continues at coordinate 5,441,166 of NC_134993.1, forward strand.
CACACAACCACAATCAGACAATCACACAGTCACAATCCCACAATCACGATCACACAATCACGACCACACAGTCACGATCACACAATCACAATCATACAATCACAATCACACAATCACGATCACACAATCACGATCACTCAATCACAATCACACAATCACGTTCACACAATCACAAACACACAGTCGCGATCACACCATCACGATCACACAATCACGATCACACAGTCACGATCACACAATTACGATCACACAGTCACGATCACACAATCAGAGTCACACAATCACAATCACACAACCACAATCACACAATCACACAGTCACAGTCCCACAATCACGATCACACAATCACGACCACACAGTCACGATCACACAATCACAATCATACAATCACAATCACACAATCACAATAACACAATCAGACAATCACACAGTCACACAATCACGATCACACAATCACGATCACACAATCACGATCACACAATCACGATCACACAATCACGATCACACAATCACGATCACACAATCACAATCAAACAATCACAATCACACAATCACGATCACACAATCACGATCACTCAATCACAATCACACAATCACGTTCACACAATCACAAACACACAGTCGCGATCACACCATCACGATCACACAATCACGATCACACAGTCACGATCACACAATTACGATCACACAGTCACGATCACACAATCAGAGTCACACAATCACAATCACACAACCACAATCACACAATCACACAGTCACAATACCACAATCACGATCACACAATCACGACCACACAGTCACGATCACACAGTCACGATCACATAATCACAATCACACAATCACAATCACACAATCACAATAACACAATCAAGGTCGCACAATGACGATCACACAATCACCATCACACAATCACGACCACTCAATCACGATCACACAATCACGATCACACATTCACGATCACACAATCACGTTCACACAATCACAAACACAGAGTTGCGATCACACGATCACGATCACACAATCACGACCACACGATCACGATCACACGATCACGATCACACAATCACAATCACACAATCAAGGCCACACAATGACGATCACACAATCACGATCACACAATCACGTTCACACAATCACAAGCACACAGTCGCGATCACTCGATCACGATCACACAATCACGATCACACAGTCACGATCACACAATCACAATCGCACAATCACAATCACACAATCACGATCACACAATCACGATCACACAATCACGATCACTCAATCACAATCACACAATCACAATCACACAATCACGACCACACAGTCACGATCACACAATCACAATCATACAATCACAATCACACAATCACAATAACACAATCAGACAATCACACAGTCACACAATCACGATCACACAATCACAATAACACAATCAGACAATCACACAGTCACACAATCACGATCACACAATCACGATCACACAATCACGATCACACAATCACGATCACACAATCACCATCACACAATCACGATCACACAATCACGATCACTCAATCACAATCACACAATCACAAAAACACAGCCGCGATCACACGATCACGATCACACGATCACGATCACACAATCACGATCACGCAATCACGATCACACAATCACAATCATACAATCACAATCACACAATCAGAATAACACAATCAGACAATCACACAGTCACACAATCACGATCACACAATCACGATCACACAATCACGATCACACAATCACGATCACACAATCACGATCACACAATCACGATCACACAATCACGATCACACAATCACAATCACACAATCACAATCACACAATCACGATCACACAATCACGATCACACAATCACGTTCACACAATCACAAACACACAGTCGCGATCACACGATCACGATCACACAATCACGATCACATAGTCACGATCACACAATTACGATCACACAGTCACAATCACACAATCACAATCACACAATCACAATCACACAATCACGATCACACAATCACAATCACACAATCACAATCACACAATCACAATCACACAATCACAATCACACAATCACAATCACACAATCACAATCACACAATCACAATCACACAATCACAATCACACAATCACAATCACACAATCACAATCCCACAATCACAATCACAATCACGATCACACAGTCACGATCACACAATCAGAGTCACACAATCACAATCACACAACCACAATCACACAATCATACAGTCACAATCCCACAATCACGATCACACAATCACAATCACACAATCACAATCACACAATCACAATAACACAATCAAGGTCGCACAATGACGATCACACAATCACCATCACACAATCACGACCACTCAATCACGATCACACAATCACGTTCACACAATCACAAACACAGAGTTGCGATCACACGATCACGATCACACAATCACGATCACACAGTCACGATCACACAATCACGATCACACAGTCACGATCACACAATCAGAGTCACACAATCACAATCACACAACCACAATCACACAATCACACAGTCACAATCCCACAATCACGATCACACAATCACGACCACACAGTCACGATCACACAATCACCATCATACAATCACAATCACACAATCACAATCACACAATCACAATCACACAATCACGATCACACAATCACAATCACACAATCACAATCACACAATCACAATCACACAATCACAATCACACAATCACAATCACACAATCACAATCACACAATCACAATCACACAATCACAATCACACAATCACAATCCCACAATCACAATCACAATCACGATCACACAGTCACGATCACACAATCAGAGTCACACAATCACAATCACACAACCACAATCACACAATCATACAGTCACAATCCCACAATCACGATCACACAATCACAATCACACAATCACAATCACACAATCACAATAACACAATCAAGGTCGCACAATGACGATCACACAATCACCATCACACAATCACGACCACTCAATCACGATCACACAATCACGTTCACACAATCACAAACACAGAGTTGCGATCACACGATCACGATCACACAATCACGATCACACAGTCACGATCACACAATCACGATCACACAGTCACGATCACACAATCAGAGTCACACAATCACAATCACACAACCACAATCACACAATCACACAGTCACAATCCCACAATCACGATCACACAATCACGACCACACAGTCACGATCACACAATCACAATCATACAATCACAATCACACAATCACAATAACACAATCAGACAATCACACAGTCACACAATCACGATCACACAATCACGATCACACAATCACGATCACACAATCACGATCACACAATCACGATCACACAATCACGATCACACAATCACGATCACACAATCACAATCACACAATCACAATCACACAATCACGATCACACAATCACGATCACTCAATCACAATCACACAATCACAAAAACACAGTCGCGATCACACGATCACGATCACACGATCACGATCACACGATCACGATCACACAATCACGATCACACAATCACGATCACACAATCACAATCACACAATCACAATCACACAATCACGATCACACAATCACAATCACAATAACACAATCAGACAATCACACAGTCACACAATCACGATCACACAATCACAATCACAATCACAATCACAATCACAATCACAATCACAATCACAATCACAATCACAATCACAATCACAAAATCATAATCACACAATCGCAATCACACAATCACAATCACACAATCAAAATCACACAATCACACAATCACGATCACACAATCACGATCACGCAATCGCGATCTCACAATGGCGATCACGCAATCACGGTCACACAATCACGGCCACACAATCACGGTCATTAAATCACGGTCACAAAATCACGCTCACACAATCATGGTCACACAACTGGAACACACAATCACGAACACACAATCACGGTCACACAATCACGGTCACACTATAACGGCCACACAATCACGGCCACACAATCACGGTCACACAGTCACTGTTACACAATCACGGTCGCGCAATCACGGTCGCGCAATCACGGTCACGCAATCACGGTCACGCAATCACGGTCACACAATCGTGGTCGCGCAATCACGGTCACGCAATCACGGTCACACAATCGTCGTCACGCAATCACGGCCACACAATCGTGGTCACGCAATCACGGTCACACAATCGCGATCACACAATCGCGGTCACACAATCATCGTCACACAATCATCGTCACACAACACGAACACACAATCACGAACACACAATCACGGTCACACAATCACGGTCACACAGTCACTGTCACACAATCACGGCCACGCAATCACGGTCACACAATCACGACCACACAGTCACGATCACACAATCACAATCACACAATCACAATCACACAATCACAATCACACAATCACAATCACACAATCACAATCACACAATCAAAACCACACAATCACAATCACACAATCAAGGTCACACAATGACGATCACACAAACACGATCACTCAATCACAATCACACAATCACGTTCACACAATCACAAACACACAGTCGCAATCACACCATCACGATCACACAATCACGATCACACAGTCACGATCACACAATTACGATCACACAGTCACGATCACACAATCAGAGTCACACAATCACAATCACACAACCACAATCACACAATCACACAGTCACAATACCACAATCACGATCACACAATCACGACCACACAGTCACGATCACACAATCACGATCACACAATCACAATCACACAATCACAATCACACAATCACAATAACACAATCAAGGTCGCACAATGACGATCACACAATCACCATCACACAATCACGACCACTCAATCACGATCACACAATCACGATCACACATTCACGATCACACAATCACGTTCACACAATCACAAACACAGAGTTGCGATCACACGATCACGATCACACAATCATGATCACACGATCACGATCACACGATCACGATCACACAATCACAATCACACAATCAAGGCCACACAATGACGATCACACAATCACCATCACACAATCTCGACCACACAATCACGATCACACAATCACGATCACACAATCACGTTCACACAATCACAAGCACACAGTCGCGATCACTCGATCACGATCACACAATCACGATCACACAGTCACGATCACACAATCACAATCGCACAATCACAATCACACAATCACGATCACACAATCACGATCAATCAATCACAATCACACAATCACAATCACACAATCACGACCACACAGTCACGATCAAACAATCACAATCATACAATCACAATCACACAATCACAATAACACAATCAGACAATCACACAGTCACACAATCACGATCACACAATCACAATAACACAATCAGACAATCACACAGTCACACAATCACGATCACACAATCACGATCACACAATCACAATCACACAATCACAATCACACAATCAAAACCACACAATCACAATCACACAATCAAGGTCACACAATGACGATCACACAATCACCATCACACAATCACGATCACACAATCACAATCACACAATCACGATCACATAATCACGATCACTCAATCACAATCACACAATCACGTTCACACAATCACAAACACACAGTCGCGATCACACCATCACGATCACACAATCACGATCACACAGTCACGATCACACAATTACGATCACACAGTCACGATCACACAATCAGAGTCACACAATCACAATCACACAACCACAATCACACAATCACACAGTCACAATACCACAATCACGATCACACAATCACGACCACACAGTCACGATCACACAATCACGATCACACAATCACAATCACACAATCACAATCACACAATCACAATAACACAATCAAGGTCGCACAATGACGATCACACAATCACCATCACACAATCACGACCACTCAATCACGATCACACAATCACGATCACACATTCACGATCACACAATCACGATCACACAATCACGTTCACACAATCACAAACACAGAGTTGCGATCACACGATCACGATCACACAATCACGATCACACAGTCACGATCACACAATTACGATCACACAGTCACGATCACACAATCAGAGTCACACAATCACAATCACACAACCACAATCACACAATCACACAGTCACAATCCCACAATCACGATCACACAATCACGACCACACAGTCACGATCACACAATCACAATCATACAATCACAATCACACAATCACAATAACACAATCAGACAATCACACAGTCACACAATCACGATCACACAATCACGATCACACAATCACGATCACACAATCACGATCACACAATCACGATCACACAATCACGATCACACAATCACAATCAAACAATCACAATCACACAATCACGATCACACAATCACGATCACTCAATCACAATCACACAATCACGTTCACACAATCACAAACACACAGTCGCGATCACACCATCACGATCACACAATCACGATCACACAGTCACGATCACACAATTACGATCACACAGTCACGATCACACAATCAGAGTCACACAATCACAATCACACAACCACAATCACACAATCACACAGTCACAATACCACAATCACGATCACACAATCACGACCACACAGTCACGATCACACAGTCACGATCACATAATCACAATCACACAATCACAATCACACAATCACAATAACACAATCAAGGTCGCACAATGACGATCACACAATCACCATCACACAATCACGACCACTCAATCACGATCACACAATCACGATCACACATTCACGATCACACAATCACGTTCACACAATCACAAACACAGAGTTGCGATCACACGATCACGATCACACAATCACGACCACACGATCACGATCACACGATCACGATCACACAATCACAATCACACAATCAAGGCCACACAATGACGATCACACAATCACGATCACACAATCACGTTCACACAATCACAAGCACACAGTCGCGATCACTCGATCACGATCACACAATCACGATCACACAGTCACGATCACACAATCACAATCGCACAATCACAATCACACAATCACGATCACACAATCACGATCACACAATCACGATCACTCAATCACAATCACACAATCACAATCACACAATCACGACCACACAGTCACGATCACACAATCACAATCATACAATCACAATCACACAATCACAATAACACAATCAGACAATCACACAGTCACACAATCACGATCACACAATCACGATCACACAATCACGATCACACAATCACAATCACACAATCACCATCACACAATCACGATCACACAATCACGATCACTCAATCACAATCACACAATCACAAAAACACAGCCGCGATCACACGATCACGATCACACGATCACGATCACACAATCACGATCACGCAATCACGATCACACAATCACAATCATACAATCACAATCACACAATCAGAATAACACAATCAGACAATCACACAGTCACACAATCACGATCACACAATCACGATCACACAATCACGATCACACAATCACGATCACACAATCACGATCACACAATCACGATCACACAATCACGATCACACAATCACGATCACACAATCACAATCACACAATCACAATCACACAATCACGATCACACAATCACGATCACTCAATCACAATCACACAATCACAAAAACACAGTCGCGATCACACGATCACGATCACACGATCACGATCACACGATCACGATCACACAATCACGATCACACAATCACGATCACACAATCACAATCACACAATCACAATCACACAATCACGATCACACAATCACAATCACAATAACACAATCAGACAATCACACAGTCACACAATCACGATCACACAATCACAATCACAATCACAATCACAATCACAATCACAATCACAATCACAATCACAATCACAATCACAATCACAATCACAATCACAAAATCACAATCACACAATCGCAATCACACAATCACAATCACACAATCAAAATCACACAATCACACAATCACGATCACACAATCACGATCACGCAATCGCGATCTCACAATGGCGATCACGCAATCACGGTCACACAATCACGGCCACACAATCACGGTCATTAAATCACGGTCACAAAATCACGCTCACACAATCATGGTCACACAACTGGAACACACAATCACGAACACACAATCACGGTCACACAATCACGGTCACACTATAACGGCCACACAATCACGGCCACACAATCACGGTCACACAGTCACTGTTACACAATCACGGTCGCGCAATCACGGTCGCGCAATCACGGTCACGCAATCACGGTCACGCAATCACGGTCACACAATCGTGGTCGCGCAATCACGGTCACGCAATCACGGTCACACAATCGTCGTCACGCAATCACGGCCACACAATCGTGGTCACGCAATCACGGTCACAAAATCGCGATCACACAATCGCGGTCACACAATCATCGTCACACAACACGAACACACAATCACGAACACACAATCACGGTCACACAATCACGGTCACACAGTCACTGTCACACAATCACGGCCACGCAATCACGGTCACACAATCACGACCACACAGTCACGATCACACAATCACAATCACACAATCACAATCACACAATCACAATCACACAATCACAATCACACAATCAAAACCACACAATCACAATCACACAATCAAGGTCACACAATGACGATCACACAAACACGATCACTCAATCACAATCACACAATCACGTTCACACAATCACAAACACACAGTCGCGATCACACCATCACGATCACACAATCACGATCACACAGTCACGATCACACAATTACGATCACACAGTCACGATCACACAATCAGAGTCACACAATCACAATCACACAACCACAATCACACAATCACACAGTCACAATACCACAATCACGATCACACAATCACGACCACACAGTCACGATCACACAATCACGATCACACAATCACAATCACACAATCACAATCACACAATCACAATAACACAATCAAGGTCGCACAATGACGATCACACAATCACCATCACACAATCACGACCACTCAATCACGATCACACAATCACGATCACACATTCACGATCACACAATCACGTTCACACAATCACAAACACAGAGTTGCGATCACACGATCACGATCACACAATCACGATCACACGATCACGATCACACGATCACGATCACACAATCACAATCACACAATCAAGGCCACACAATGACGCTCACACAATCACCATCACACAATCTCGTCCACACAATCACGATCACACAATCACGATCACACAATCACGTTCACACAATCACAAGCACACAGTCGCGATCACTCGATCACGATCACACAATCACGATCACACAGTCACGATCACACAATCACAATCGCACAATCACAATCACACAATCACGATCACACAATCAAGATCAATCAATCACAATCACACAATCACAATCACACAATCACGACCACACAGTCACGATCACACAATCACAATCATACAATCACAATCACACAATCACAATAACACAATCAGACAATCACACAGTCACACAATCACGATCACACAATCACAATAACACAATCAGACAATCACACAGTCACACAATCACGATCACACAATCACGATCACACAATCACAATCACACAATCACAATCACACAATCAAAACCACACAATCACAATCACACAATCAAGGTCACACAATGACGATCACACAATCACCATCACACAATCACGATCACACAATCACAATCACACAATCACGATCACACAATCACGATCACTCAATCACAATCACACAATCACGTTCACACAATCACAAACACACAGTCGCGATCACACCATCACGATCACACAATCACGATCACACAGTCACGATCACACAATTACGATCACACAGTCACGATCACACAATCAGAGTCACACAATCACAATCACACAACCACAATCACACAATCACACAGTCACAATACCACAATCACGATCACACAATCACGACCACACAGTCACGATCACACAATCACGATCACACAATCACAATCACACAATCACAATCACACAATCACAATAACACAATCAAGGTCGCACAATGACGATCACACAATCACCATCACACAATCACGACCACTCAATCACGATCACACAATCACGATCACACATTCACGATCACACAATCACGATCACACAATCACGTTCACACAATCACAAACACAGAGTTGCGATCACACGATCACGATCACACAATCACGATCACACAGTCACGATCACACAATCACGATCACACAGTCACGATCACACAATCAGAGTCACACAATCACAATCACACAACCACAATCACACAATCACACAGTCACAATCCCACAATCACGATCACACAATCACGACCACACAGTCACGATCACACAATCACAATCATACAATCACAATCACACAATCACAATAACACAATCAGACAATCACACAGTCACACAATCACGATCACACAATCACGATCACACAATCACGATCACACAATCACGATCACACAATCACGATCTCACAATCACGATCACACAATCACGATCACACAATCACAATCAAACAATCACAATCACACAATCACGATCACACAATCACGATCACTCAATCACAATCACACAATCACGTTCACACAATCACAAACACACAGTCGCGATCACACCATCACGATCACACAATCACGATCACACAGTCACGATCACACAATTACGATCACACAGTCACGATCACACAATCAGAGTCACACAATCACAATCACACAACCACAATCACGCAATCACACAGTCACAATACCACAATCACGATCACACAATCACGACCACACAGTCACGATCACACAGTCACGATCACACAATCACAATAACACAATCAAGGTCGCACAATGACGATCACACAATCACCATCACACAATCACGACCACTCAATCACGATCACACAATCACGATCACACATTCACGATCACACAATCACGTTCACACAATCACAAACACAGAGTTGCGATCACACGATCACGATCACACAATCACGATCACACGATCACGATCACACGATCACGATCACACGATCACGATCACACAATCACAATCACACAATCAAGGCCACACAATGACGATCACACAATCACCATCTCACAATCTCGACCACACAATCACGATCACACAATCACGATCACACAATCACGTTCACACAATCACAAGCACACAGTCGCGATCACTCGATCACGATCACACAATCACGATCACACAGTCACGATCACACAATCACAATCGCACAATCACAATCACACAATCACGATCACACAATCACGATCACTCAATCACAATCACACAATCACAATCACACAATCACGACCACACAGTCACGAGCACACAATCACAATCATACAATCACAATCACACAATCACAATAACACAATCAGACAATCACACAGTCACACAATCACGATCACACAATCACAATAACACAATCAGACAATCACACAGTCACACAATCACGATCACACAATCACGATCACACAATCACGATCACACAATCACAATCACACAATCACAATCACACAATCACGATCACACAATCACGATCACACCATCACGATCACACAATCACACTCACACAACCACAATCACACAATCACACTGTCACAATCCCACAATCACGATCACACAATCACGATCACACAGTCACGATCACACGATCACGATCACACAATAACAATCCCACAATCGTTATCACACAATCATGATCACACAATCACCATCCCATAATCACCATCACACAATCACCATCACACAATCACGATCACACAATCACGATCAGACAATCACAATCACGCAATCACAATCACACAATCACAATCACACAATCACAATCATACAATCACAATCACACAATCACAATCTCACAATCACAATTACACAATCACAATCACACAATCACAATCACACAATCACAATCACACAATCACAATCACACAATCACAATCACACAATCACAATCCCACAATCACAATCCCACAATCACAATCCCACAATCACAATCCCACAATCACAATCACACAACCACAATCACACAATCACACAGTCACAATCCCACAATCACGATCACACAATCACGATCACACAATCACAATCACACAATCACAATCACACAATCACAATCTCACAATCACAATATCACAATCGCAATCACACAATCGCAATAACACAATCAGACAATCACACAATCACACAATCACACAATCACGATCACACAATCATGATCACACAATCGCGAACACACAATCACGATCACACAATCACGATCACACAATCACGATCACACAATCACCATCACACAATCACAATCACACAATCAAGGTCACACAATGACGATCGCACAATCACCATCACACAATCACGACCACTCAATCACGATCACACAATCACGATCACACAATCACGATCACACAATCACGTTCACACAATCACAAACACACAGTCGCGATCACACGATCACGATCACACAATCACGATCACATAGTCACGATCACACAATTACGATCACACAGTCACAATCACACAATCACAATCACACAATCACAATCACACAATCACGATCACACAATCACAATCACACAATCACAATCACACAATCACAATCACACAATCACAATCACACAATCACAATCACACAATCACAATCACACAATCACAATCACACAATCACAATCACACAATCACAATCACACAATCACAATCACACAATCACAATCCCACAATCACAATCACAATCACGATCACACAGTCACGATCACACAATCAGAGTCACACAATCACAATCACACAACCACAATCACACAATCATACAGTCACAATCCCACAATCACGATCACACAATCACAATCACACAATCACAATCACACAATCACAATAACACAATCAAGGTCGCACAATGACGATCACACAATCACCATCACACAATCACGACCACTCAATCACGATCACACAATCACGTTCACACAATCACAAACACAGAGTTGCGATCACACGATCACGATCACACAATCACGATCACACAGTCACGATCACACAATCACGATCACACAGTCACGATCACACAATCAGAGTCACACAATCACAATCACACAACCACAATCACACAATCACACAGTCACAATCCCACAATCACGATCACACAATCACGACCACACAGTCACGATCACACAATCACAATCACACAATCACAATAACACAATCAGACAACCACACAGTCACACAATCACGATCACACAATCACGATCACACAATCACGATCACACAATCACGATCACACAATCACGATCACACAATCACGATCACACAATCACGATCACACAATCACAATCACACAATCACGATCACACAATCACGATCACACAATCACGATCACTCAATCACAATCACACAATCACAAAAACACAGTCGCGATCACACGATCACGATCACACGATCACGATCACACGATCACGATCACACCATCACGATCACACAATCACACTCACACAACCACAATCACACAATCACACTGTCACAATCCCACAATCACGATCACACAATCACGATCACACAGTCACGATCACACGATCACGATCACACAATAACAATCCCACAATCGTTATCACACAATCATGATCACACAATCACCATCCCACAATCACCATCACACAATCACCATCACACAATCACGACCACACAGTCACGATCACACAATCACGATCACACAATCACAATCACACAATCACAATCACACAATCACAATAACACAATCAAGGTCGCACAATGACGATCACACAATCACCATCACACAATCACGACCACTCAATCACGATCACACAATCACGATCACACATTCACGATCACACAATCACGTTCACACAATCACAAACACAGAGTTGCGATCACACGATCACGATCACACAATCACGATCACACGATCACGATCACACAATCACGATCACACAATCACGATCACACAATCACGTTCACACAATCACAAGCACACAGTCGCGATCACTCGATCACGATCACACAATCACGATCACACAGTCACGATCACACAATCACAATCGCACAATCACAATCACACAATCACGATCACACAATCAAGATCAATCAATCACAATCACACAATCACAATCACACAATCACGACCACACAGTCACGATCACACAATCACAATCATACAATCACAATCACACAATCACAATAACACAATCAGACAATCACACAGTCACACAATCACGATCACACAATCACAATAACACAATCAGACAATCACACAGTCACACAATCACGATCACACAATCACGATCACACAATCACAATCACACAATCACAATCACACAATCAAAACCACACAATCACAATCACACAATCAAGGTCACACAATGACGATCACACAATCACCATCACACAATCACGATCACACAATCACAATCACACAATCACGATCACACAATCACGATCACTCAATCACAATCACACAATCACGTTCACACAATCACAAACACACAGTCGCGATCACACCATCACGATCACACAATCACGATCACACAGTCACGATCACACAATTACGATCACACAGTCACGATCACACAATCAGAGTCACACAATCACAATCACACAACCACAATCACACAATCACACAGTCACAATACCACAATCACGATCACACAATCACGACCACACAGTCACGATCACACAATCACGATCACACAATCACAATCACACAATCACAATCACACAATCACAATAACACAATCAAGGTCGCACAATGACGATCACACAATCACCATCACACAATCACGACCACTCAATCACGATCACACAATCACGATCACACATTCACGATCACACAATCACGATCACACAATCACGTTCACACAATCACAAACACAGAGTTGCGATCACACGATCACGATCACACAATCACGATCACACAGTCACGATCACACAATCACGATCACACAGTCACGATCACACAATCAGAGTCACACAATCACAATCACACAACCACAATCACACAATCACACAGTCACAATCCCACAATCACGATCACACAATCACGACCACACAGTCACGATCACACAATCACAATCATACAATCACAATCACACAATCACAATAACACAATCAGACAATCACACAGTCACACAATCACGATCACACAATCACGATCACACAATCACGATCACACAATCACGATCACACAATCACGATCTCACAATCACGATCACACAATCACGATCACACAATCACAATCAAACAATCACAATCACACAATCACGATCACACAATCACGATCACTCAATCACAATCACACAATCACGTTCACACAATCACAAACACACAGTCGCGATCACACCATCACGATCACACAATCACGATCACACAGTCACGATCACACAATTACGATCACACAGTCACGATCACACAATCAGAGTCACACAATCACAATCACACAACCACAATCACGCAATCACACAGTCACAATACCACAATCACGATCACACAATCACGACCACACAGTCACGATCACACAGTCACGATCACACAATCACAATAACACAATCAAGGTCGCACAATGACGATCACACAATCACCATCACACAATCACGACCACTCAATCACGATCACACAATCACGATCACACATTCACGATCACACAATCACGTTCACACAATCACAAACACAGAGTTGCGATCACACGATCACGATCACACAATCACGATCACACGATCACGATCACACGATCACGATCACACGATCACGATCACACAATCACAATCACACAATCAAGGCCACACAATGACGATCACACAATCACCATCTCACAATCTCGACCACACAATCACGATCACACAATCACGATCACACAATCACGTTCACACAATCACAAGCACACAGTCGCGATCACTCGATCACGATCACACAATCACGATCACACAGTCACGATCACACAATCACAATCGCACAATCACAATCACACAATCACGATCACACAATCACGATCACTCAATCACAATCACACAATCACAATCACACAATCACGACCACACAGTCACGAGCACACAATCACAATCATACAATCACAATCACACAATCACAATAACACAATCAGACAATCACACAGTCACACAATCACGATCACACAATCACAATAACACAAT
Source organism: Megachile rotundata (assembly GCF_050947335.1). Lineage (NCBI taxonomy): Eukaryota > Metazoa > Arthropoda > Insecta > Hymenoptera > Megachilidae > Megachile > Megachile rotundata. The sequence goes on from NC_134993.1 coordinate 5,457,440, forward strand.
CAGACAATCACACAGTCACACAATCACGATCACACAATCACGATCACACAATCACGATCACACAATCACAATCACACAATCACAATCACACAATCACGATCACACAATCACGATCACACCATCACGATCACACAATCACACTCACACAACCACAATCACACAATCACACTGTCACAATCCCACAATCACGATCACACAATCACGATCACACAGTCACGATCACACGATCACGATCACACAATAACAATCCCACAATCGTTATCACACAATCATGATCACACAATCACCATCCCATAATCACCATCACACAATCACCATCACACAATCACGATCACACAATCACGATCAGACAATCACAATCACGCAATCACAATCACACAATCACAATCACACAATCACAATCATACAATCACAATCACACAATCACAATCTCACAATCACAATTACACAATCACAATCACACAATCACAATCACACAATCACAATCACACAATCACAATCACACAATCACAATCACACAATCACAATCCCACAATCACAATCCCACAATCACAATCCCACAATCACAATCCCACAATCACAATCACACAACCACAATCACACAATCACACAGTCACAATCCCACAATCACGATCACACAATCACGATCACACAATCACAATCACACAATCACAATCACACAATCACAATCTCACAATCACAATATCACAATCGCAATCACACAATCGCAATAACACAATCAGACAATCACACAATCACACAATCACACAATCACGATCACACAATCATGATCACACAATCGCGAACACACAATCACGATCACACAATCACGATCACACAATCACGATCACACAATCACCATCACACAACCACAATCACACAATCAAGGTCACACAATGACGATCGCACAATCACCATCACACAATCACGACCACTCAATCACGATCACACAATCACGATCACACAATCACGATCACACAATCACGTTCACACAATCACAAACACACAGTCGCGATCACACGATCACGATCACACAATCACGATCACATAGTCACGATCACACAATTACGATCACACAGTCACAATCACACAATCACAATCACACAATCACAATCACACAATCACGATCACACAATCACAATCACACAATCACAATCACACAATCACAATCACACAATCACAATCACACAATCACAATCACACAATCACAATCACACAATCACAATCACACAATCACAATCACACAATCACAATCACACAATCACAATCACACAATCACAATCCCACAATCACAATCACAATCACGATCACACAGTCACGATCACACAATCAGAGTCACACAATCACAATCACACAACCACAATCACACAATCATACAGTCACAATCCCACAATCACGATCACACAATCACAATCACACAATCACAATCACACAATCACAATAACACAATCAAGGTCGCACAATGACGATCACACAATCACCATCACACAATCACGACCACTCAATCACGATCACACAATCACGTTCACACAATCACAAACACAGAGTTGCGATCACACGATCACGATCACACAATCACGATCACACAGTCACGATCACACAATCACGATCACACAGTCACGATCACACAATCAGAGTCACACAATCACAATCACACAACCACAATCACACAATCACACAGTCACAATCCCACAATCACGATCACACAATCACGACCACACAGTCACGATCACACAATCACAATCACACAATCACAATAACACAATCAGACAACCACACAGTCACACAATCACGATCACACAATCACGATCACACAATCACGATCACACAATCACGATCACACAATCACGATCACACAATCACGATCACACAATCACGATCACACAATCACAATCACACAATCACGATCACACAATCACGATCACACAATCACGATCACTCAATCACAATCACACAATCACAAAAACACAGTCGCGATCACACGATCACGATCACACGATCACGATCACACGATCACGATCACACCATCACGATCACACAATCACACTCACACAACCACAATCACACAATCACACTGTCACAATCCCACAATCACGATCACACAATCACGATCACACAGTCACGATCACACGATCACGATCACACAATAACAATCCCACAATCGTTATCACACAATCATGATCACACAATCACCATCCCACAATCACCATCACACAATCACCATCACACAATCACGATCACACAATCACGATCACACAATCACAATCACGCAATCACAATCACACAATCACAATCACACAATCACAATCATACAATCACAATCACACAATCACAATCTCACAATCACAATTACACAATCACAATCACACAATCACAATCACACAATCACAATCACACAATCACAATCACACAATCACAATCACACAATCACAATCCCACAATCACAATCCCACAATCACAATCCCACAATCACAATCACACAACCACAATCACACAATCACACAGTCACAATCCCACAATCACGATCACACAATCACGATCACACAATCACAATCACACAATCAAGGCCACACAATGACGATCACACAATCACCATCACACAGTCACGATCGCACAATCACAATCGCACAATCACAATCACACAATCACGATCACACAATCACGATCAATCAATCACAATCACACAATCACAATCACACAATCACGACCACACAGTCACGATCACACAATCACAATCATACAATCACAATCACACAATCACAATAACACAATCAGACAATCACACAGTCACACAATCACGATCACACAATCACAATAACACAATCAGACAATCACACAGTCACACAATCACGATCACACAATCACGATCACACAATCACAATCACACAATCACAATCACACAATCAAAACCACACAATCACAATCACACAATCAAGGTCACACAATGACGATCACACAATCACCATCACACAATCACGATCACACAATCACAATCACACAATCACGATCACACAATCACGATCACTCAATCACAATCACACAATCACGTTCACACAATCACAAACACACAGTCGCGATCACACCATCACGATCACACAATCACGATCACACAGTCACGATCACACAATTACGATCACACAGTCACGATCACACAATCAGAGTCACACAATCACAATCACACAACCACAATCACACAATCACACAGTCACAATACCACAATCACGATCACACAATCACGACCACACAGTCACGATCACACAATCACGATCACACAATCACAATCACACAATCACAATCACACAATCACAATAACACAATCAAGGTCGCACAATGACGATCACACAATCACCATCACACAATCACGACCACTCAATCACGATCACACAATCACGATCACACATTCACGATCACACAATCACGATCACACAATCACGTTCACACAATCACAAACACAGAGTTGCGATCACACGATCACGATCACACAATCACGATCACACAGTCACGATCACACAATCACGATCACACAGTCACGATCACACAATCAGAGTCACACAATCACAATCACACAACCACAATCACACAATCACACAGTCACAATCCCACAATCACGATCACACAATCACGACCACACAGTCACGATCACACAATCACAATCATACAATCACAATCACACAATCACAATAACACAATCAGACAATCACACAGTCACACAATCACGATCACACAATCACGATCACACAATCACGATCACACAATCACGATCACACAATCACGATCTCACAATCACGATCACACAATCACGATCACACAATCACAATCAAACAATCACAATCACACAATCACGATCACACAATCACGATCACTCAATCACAATCACACAATCACGTTCACACAATCACAAACACACAGTCGCGATCACACCATCACGATCACACAATCACGATCACACAGTCACGATCACACAATTACGATCACACAGTCACGATCACACAATCAGAGTCACACAATCACAATCACACAACCACAATCACGCAATCACACAGTCACAATACCACAATCACGATCACACAATCACGACCACACAGTCACGATCACACAGTCACGATCACACAATCACAATAACACAATCAAGGTCGCACAATGACGATCACACAATCACCATCACACAATCACGACCACTCAATCACGATCACGCAATCACGATCACACATTCACGATCACACAATCACGTTCACACAATCACAAACACAGAGTTGCGATCACACGATCACGATCACACAATCACGATCACACGATCACGATCACACGATCACGATCACACAATCACAATCACACAATCAAGGCCACACAATGACGATCACACAATCACCATCTCACAATCTCGACCACACAATCACGATCACACAATCACGATCACACAATCACGTTCACACAATCACAAGCACACAGTCGCGATCACTCGATCACGATCACACAATCACGATCACACAGTCACGATCACACAATCACAATCGCACAATCACAATCACACAATCACGATCACTCAATCACAATCACACAATCACAATCACACAATCACGACCACACAGTCACGATCACACAATCACAATCATACAATCACAATCACACAATCACAATAACACAATCAGACAATCACACAGTCACACAATCACGATCACACAATCACAATAACACAATCAGACAATCACACAGTCACACAATCACGATCACACAATCACGATCACACAATCACGATCACACAATCACAATCACACAATCACAATCACACAATCACGATCACACAATCACGATCACACCATCACGATCACACAATCACACTCACACAACCACAATCACACAATCACACTGTCACAATCCCACAATCACGATCACACAATCACGATCACACAGTCACGATCACACGATCACGATCACACAATAACAATCCCACAATCGTTATCACACAATCATGATCACACAATCACCATCCCACAATCACCATCACACAATCACCATCACACAATCACGATCACACAATCACGATCACACAATCACAATCACGCAATCACAATCACACAATCACAATCACACAATCACAATCATACAATCACAATCACACAATCACAATCTCACAATCACAATTACACAATCACAATCACACAATCACAATCACACAATCACAATCACACAATCACAATCACACAATCACAATCACACAATCACAATCCCACAATCACAATCCCACAATCACAATCCCACAATCACAATCCCACAATCACAATCACACAACCACAATCACACAATCACACAGTCACAATCCCACAATCACGATCACACAATCACGATCACACAATCACAATCACACAATCACAATCACACAATCACAATCTCACAATCACAATATCACAATCGCAATCACACAATCGCAATAACACAATCAGACAATCACACAATCACACAATCACACAATCACGATCACACAATCATGATCACACAATCGCGAACACACAATCACGATCACACAATCACGATCACACAATCACGATCACACAATCACGATCACACAATCACCATCACACAATCACAATCACACAATCAAGGTCACACAATGACGATCGCACAATCACCATCACACAATCACGACCTCTCAATCACGATCACACAATCACGATCACACAATCACGATCACACAATCACGTTCACACAATCACAAACACACAGTCGCGATCACACGATCACGATCACACAATCACGATCACATAGTCACGATCACACAATTACGATCACACAGTCACAATCACACAATCACAATCACACAATCACAATCACACAATCACGATCACACAATCACAATCACACAATCACAATCACACAATCACAATCACACAATCACAATCACACAATCACAATCACACAATCACAATCACACAATCACAATCACACAATCACAATCACACAATCACAATCACACAATCACAATCACACAATCACAATCACACAATCACAATCACACAATCACAATCCCACAATCACAATCACAATCACGATCACACAGTCACGATCACACAATCAGAGTCACACAATCACAATCACACAACCACAATCACACAATCATACAGTCACAATCCCACAATCACGATCACACAATCACAATCACACAATCACAATCACACAATCACAATAACACAATCAAGGTCGCACAATGACGATCACACAATCACCATCACACAATCACGACCACTCAATCACGATCACACAATCACGTTCACACAATCACAAACACAGAGTTGCGATCACACGATCACGATCACACAATCACGATCACACAGTCACGATCACACAATCACGATCACACAGTCACGATCACACAATCAGAGTCACACAATCACAATCACACAACCACAATCACACAATCACACAGTCACAATCCCACAATCACGATCACACAATCACGACCACACAGTCACGATCACACAATCACAATCACACAATCACAATAACACAATCAGACAATCACACAGTCACACAATCACGATCACACAATCACGATCACACAATCACGATCACACAATCACGATCACACAATCACGATCACACAATCACGATCACACAATCACGATCACACAATCACAATCACACAATCACGATCACACAATCACGATCACACAATCACGATCACTCAATCACAATCACACAATCACAAAAACACAGTCGCGATCACACGATCACGATCACACGATCACGATCACACGATCACGATCACACCATCACGATCACACAATCACACTCACACAACCACAATCACACAATCACACTGTCACAATCCCACAATCACGATCACACAATCACGATCACACAGTCACGATCACACGATCACGATCACACAATAACAATCCCACAATCGTTATCACACAATCATGATCACACAATCACCATCCCACAATCACCATCACACAATCACCATCACACAATCACGATCACACAATCACGATCACACAATCACAATCACGCAATCACAATCACACAATCACAATCACACAATCACAATCATACAATCACAATCACACAATCACAATCTCACAATCACAATTACACAATCACAATCACACAATCACAATCACACAATCACAATCACACAATCACAATCACACAATCACAATCACACAATCACAATCCCACAATCACAATCCCACAATCACAATCCCACAATCACAATCACACAACCACAATCACACAATCACACAGTCACAATCCCACAATCACGATCACACAATCACGATCACACAATCACAATCACACAATCAAGGCCACACAATGACGATCACACAATCACCATCACACAGTCACGATCGCACAATCACAATCGCACAATCACAATCACACAATCACGATCACACAATCACGATCAATCAATCACAATCACACAATCACAATCACACAATCACGACCACACAGTCACGATCACACAATCACAATCATACAATCACAATCACACAATCACAATAACACAATCAGACAATCACACAGTCACACAATCACGATCACACAATCACAATAACACAATCAGACAATCACACAGTCACACAATCACGATCACACAATCACGATCACACAATCACAATCACACAATCACAATCACACAATCAAAACCACACAATCACAATCACACAATCAAGGTCACACAATGACGATCACACAATCACCATCACACAATCACGATCACACAATCACAATCACACAATCACGATCACACAATCACGATCACTCAATCACAATCACACAATCACGTTCACACAATCACAAACACACAGTCGCGATCACACCATCACGATCACACAATCACGATCACACAGTCACGATCACACAATTACGATCACACAGTCACGATCACACAATCAGAGTCACACAATCACAATCACACAACCACAATCACACAATCACACAGTCACAATACCACAATCACGATCACACAATCACGACCACACAGTCACGATCACACAATCACGATCACACAATCACAATCACACAATCACAATCACACAATCACAATAACACAATCAAGGTCGCACAATGACGATCACACAATCACCATCACACAATCACGACCACTCAATCACGATCACACAATCACGATCACACATTCACGATCACACAATCACGATCACACAATCACGTTCACACAATCACAAACACAGAGTTGCGATCACACGATCACGATCACACAATCACGATCACACAGTCACGATCACACAATCACGATCACACAGTCACGATCACACAATCAGAGTCACACAATCACAATCACACAACCACAATCACACAATCACACAGTCACAATCCCACAATCACGATCACACAATCACGACCACACAGTCACGATCACACAATCACAATCATACAATCACAATCACACAATCACAATAACACAATCAGACAATCACACAGTCACACAATCACGATCACACAATCACGATCACACAATCACGATCACACAATCACGATCACACAATCACGATCTCACAATCACGATCACACAATCACGATCACACAATCACAATCAAACAATCACAATCACACAATCACGATCACACAATCACGATCACTCAATCACAATCACACAATCACGTTCACACAATCACAAACACACAGTCGCGATCACACCATCACGATCACACAATCACGATCACACAGTCACGATCACACAATTACGATCACACAGTCACGATCACACAATCAGAGTCACACAATCACAATCACACAACCACAATCACGCAATCACACAGTCACAATACCACAATCACGATCACACAATCACGACCACACAGTCACGATCACACAGTCACGATCACACAATCACAATAACACAATCAAGGTCGCACAATGACGATCACACAATCACCATCACACAATCACGACCACTCAATCACGATCACACAATCACGATCACACATTCACGATCACACAATCACGTTCACACAATCACAAACACAGAGTTGCGATCACACGATCACGATCACACAATCACGATCACACGATCACGATCACACGATCACGATCACACAATCACAATCACACAATCAAGGCCACACAATGACGATCACACAATCACCATCTCACAATCTCGACCACACAATCACGATCACACAATCACGATCACACAATCACGTTCACACAATCACAAGCACACAGTCGCGATCACTCGATCACGATCACACAATCACGATCACACAGTCACGATCACACAATCACAATCGCACAATCACAATCACACAATCACGATCACTCAATCACAATCACACAATCACAATCACACAATCACGACCACACAGTCACGATCACACAATCACAATCATACAATCACAATCACACAATCACAATAACACAATCAGACAATCACACAGTCACACAATCACGATCACACAATCACAATAACACAATCAGACAATCACACAGTCACACAATCACGATCACACAATCACGATCACACAATCACGATCACACAATCACAATCACACAATCACAATCACACAATCACGATCACACAATCACGATCACACCATCACGATCACACAATCACACTCACACAACCACAATCACACAATCACACTGTCACAATCCCACAATCACGATCACACAATCACGATCACACAGTCACGATCACACGATCACGATCACACAATAACAATCCCACAATCGTTATCACACAATCATGATCACACAATCACCATCCCACAATCACCATCACACAATCACCATCACACAATCACGATCACACAATCACGATCACACAATCACAATCACGCAATCACAATCACACAATCACAATCACACAATCACAATCATACAATCACAATCACACAATCACAATCTCACAATCACAATTACACAATCACAATCACACAATCACAATCACACAATCACAATCACACAATCACAATCACACAATCACAATCACACAATCACAATCCCACAATCACAATCCCACAATCACAATCCCACAATCACAATCCCACAATCACAATCACACAACCACAATCACACAATCACACAGTCACAATCCCACAATCACGATCACACAATCACGATCACACAATCACAATCACACAATCACAATCACACAATCACAATCTCACAATCACAATATCACAATCGCAATCACACAATCGCAATAACACAATCAGACAATCACACAATCACACAATCACACAATCACGATCACACAATCATGATCACACAATCGCGAACACACAATCACGATCACACAATCACGATCACACAATCACGATCACACAATCACGATCACACAATCACCATCACACAATCACAATCACACAATCAAGGTCACACAATGACGATCGCACAATCACCATCACACAATCACGACCACTCAATCACGATCACACAATCACGATCACACAATCACGATCACACAATCACGTTCACACAATCACAAACACACAGTCGCGATCACACGATCACGATCACACAATCACGATCACATAGTCACGATCACACAATTACGATCACACAGTCACAATCACACAATCACAATCACACAATCACAATCACACAATCACGATCACACAATCACAATCACACAATCACAATCACACAATCACAATCACACAATCACAATCACACAATCACAATCACACAATCACAATCACACAATCACAATCACACAATCACAATCACACAATCACAATCACACAATCACAATCACACAATCACAATCACACAATCACAATCCCACAATCACAATCACAATCACGATCACACAGTCACGATCACACAATCAGAGTCACACAATCACAATCACACAACCACAATCACACAATCATACAGTCACAATCCCACAATCACGATCACACAATCACAATCACACAATCACAATCACACAATCACAATAACACAATCAAGGTCGCACAATGACGATCACACAATCACCATCACACAATCACGACCACTCAATCACGATCACACAATCACGTTCACACAATCACAAACACAGAGTTGCGATCACACGATCACGATCACACAATCACGATCACACAGTCACGATCACACAATCACGATCACACAGTCACGATCACACAATCAGAGTCACACAATCACAATCACACAACCACAATCACACAATCACACAGTCACAATCCCACAATCACGATCACACAATCACGACCACACAGTCACGATCACACAATCACAATCACACAATCACAATAACACAATCAGACAATCACACAGTCACACAATCACGATCACACAATCACGATCACACAATCACGATCACACAATCACGATCACACAATCACGATCACACAATCACGATCACACAATCACGATCACACAATCACAATCACACAATCACGATCACACAATCACGATCACACAATCACGATCACTCAATCACAATCACACAATCACAAAAACACAGTCGCGATCACACGATCACGATCACACGATCACGATCACACGATCACGATCACACCATCACGATCACACAATCACACTCACACAACCACAATCACACAATCACACTGTCACAATCCCACAATCACGATCACACAATCACGATCACACAGTCACGATCACACGATCACGATCACACAATAACAATCCCACAATCGTTATCACACAATCATGATCACACAATCACCATCCCACAATCACCATCACACAATCACCATCACACAATCACGATCACACAATCACGATCACACAATCACAATCACGCAATCACAATCACACAATCACAATCACACAATCACAATCATACAATCACAATCACACAATCACAATCTCACAATCACAATTACACAATCACAATCACACAATCACAATCACACAATCACAATCACACAATCACAATCACACAATCACAATCACACAATCACAATCCCACAATCACAATCCCACAATCACAATCCCACAATCACAATCACACAACCACAATCACACAACCACAATCACACAATCACACAGTCACAATCCCACAATCACGATCACACAATCACGATCACACAATCACAATCACACAATCACGATCACACAATCACGATCACTCAATCACAATCACACAATCACGTTCACACAATCACAAACACACAGTCGCGATCACACCATCACGATCACACAATCACGATCACACAGTCACGATCACACAATTACGATCACACAGTCACGATCACACAATCAGAGTCACACAATCACAATCACACAACCACAATCACACAATCACACAGTCACAATACCACAATCACGATCACACAATCACGACCACACAGTCACGATCACACAATCACGATCACACAATCACAATCACACAATCACAATCACACAATCACAATAACACAATCAAGGTCGCACAATGACGATCACACAATCACCATCACACAATCACGACCACTCAATCACGATCACACAATCACGATCACACATTCACGATCACACAATCACGATCACACAATCACGTTCACACAATCACAAACACAGAGTTGCGATCACACGATCACGATCACACAATCACGATCACACAGTCACGATCACACAATCACGATCACACAGTCACGATCACACAATCAGAGTCACACAATCACAATCACACAACCACAATCACACAATCACACAGTCACAATCCCACAATCACGATCACACAATCACGACCACACAGTCACGATCACACAATCACAATCATACAATCACAATCACACAATCACAATAACACAATCAGACAATCACACAGTCACACAATCACGATCACACAATCACGATCACACAATCACGATCACACAATCACGATCACACAATCACGATCTCACAATCACGATCACACAATCACGATCACACAATCACAATCAAACAATCACAATCACTCAATCACAATCACACAATCACAATCACACAATCACGACCACACAGTCACGATCACACAATCACAATCATACAATCACAATCACACAATCACAATAACACAATCAGACAATCACACAGTCACACAATCACGATCACACAATCACAATAACACAATCAGACAATCACACAGTCACACAATCACGATCACACAATCACGATCACACAATCACGATCACACAATCACGATCACACAATCACAATCACACAATCACAATCACACAATCACGATCACACAATCACGATCACACCATCACGATCACACAATCACACTCACACAACCACAATCACACAATCACACTGTCACAATCCCACAATCACGATCACACAATCACGATCACACAGTCACGATCACACGATCACGATCACACAATAACAATCCCACAATCGTTATCACACAATCATGATCACACAATCACCATCCCACAATCACCATCACACAATCACCATCACACAATCACGATCACACAATCACGATCACACAATCACAATCACGCAATCACAATCACACAATCACAATCACACAATCACAATCATACAATCACAATCACACAATCACAATCTCACAATCACAATTACACAATCACAATCACACAATCACAATCACACAATCACAATCACACAATCACAATCACACAATCACAATCACACAATCACAATCCCACAATCACAATCCCACAATCACAATCCCACAATCACAATCACACAACCACAATCACACAATCACACAGTCACAATCCCACAATCACGATCACACAATCACGATCACACAATCACAATCACACAATCACAATCACACAATCACAATCTCACAATCACAATATCACAATCGCAATCACACAATCGCAATAACACAATCAGACAATCACAAAATCACACAATCACACAATCACGATCACACAATCATGATCACACAATCACGAACACACAATCACGATCACACAATCACGATCACACAATCACGATCACACAATCACGATCACACAATCACCATCACACAATCACCATCACACAATCAAGGTCACACAATGACGATCGCACAATCACCATCACACAATCACGACCACTCAATCACGATCACACAATCACGATCACACAATCACGATCACACAATCACGTTCACACAATCACAAACACACAGTCGCGATCACACGATCACGATCACACAATCACGATCACATAGTCACGATCACACAATTACGATCACACAGTCACAATCACACAATCACGATCACACAATCACGATCACACAATCACGATCACTCAATCACAATCACACAATCACAAAAACACAGTCGCGATCACACGATCACGATCACACGATCACGATCACACGATCACGATCACACAATCACAATCATACAATCACAATCACACAATCACAATAACACAATCAGACAATCACACAGTCACACAATCACGATCACACAATCACGATCACACAATCACGATCACACAATCACGATCACACAATCACGATCACACAATCACGATCACACAATCACAATCACACAATCACGATCACACAATCACGATCACACAATCACGATCACTCAATCACAATCACACAATCACAAAAACACAGTCGCGATCACACGATCACGATCACACGATCACGATCACACGATCACGATCACACAATCACGATCACACAATCACACTCACACAACCACAATCACACAATCACAATCACACAATCACGATCACACAATCACAATCACAATAACACAATCAGACAATCACACAGTCACACAATCACGATCACACAATCACAATCACAATCACAATCACAATCACAATCACAATCACAATCACAATCACAATCACAATCACAAAATCACAATCACACAATCGCAATCACACAATCACAATCACACAATCAAAATCACACAATCACACAATCACGATCACACAATCACGATCACGCAATCGCGATCTCACAATGGCGATCACGCAATCACGGTCACACAATCACGGCCACACAATCACGGTCATTAAATCACGGTCACAAAATCACGCTCACACAATCATGGTCACACAACTGGAACACACAATCACGAACACACAATCACGGTCACACAATCACGGTCACACTATAACGGCCACACAATCACGGCCACACAATCACGGTCACACAGTCACTGTTACACAATCACGGTCGCGCAATCACGGTCGCGCAATCACGGTCACGCAATCACGGTCACGCAATCACGGTCACACAATCGTGGTCGCGCAATCACGGTCACGCAATCACGGTCACACAATCGTCGTCACGCAATCACGGCCACACAATCGTGGTCACGCAATCACGGTCACACAATCGCGATCACACAATCGCGGTCACACAATCATCGTCACACAATCATCGTCACACAACACGAACACACAATCACGAACACACAATCACGGTCACACAATCACGGTCACACAGTCACTGTCACACAATCACGGCCACGCAATCACGGTCACACAATCACGACCACACAGTCACGATCACACAATCACAATCACACAATCACAATCACACAATCACAATCACACAATCAAAACCACACAATCACAATCACACAATCAAGGTCACACAATGACGATCACACAATCACCATCACACAATCACGATCACACAATCACAATCACACAATCACGATCACACAATCACGATCACTCAATCACAATCACACAATCACAAACACACAGTCGCGATCACACGATCACGATCACACGATCAAGATCACACAATCACAATCACGCAATAAACGCCACACAATGACGATCACACAATCACCATCACACAATCGCGACCACACAATCACGATCACACAATCACGATCACACAATCACGATCACACAATCACGATCACTCAATCACGTTCACACAATCACAAACACACAGTCCCGACCACTCGATCACGATCACACAATCACGATCACACAGTCACGATCACACAATCACAATCACACAATCAGACAATCACACAGTCACACAATCACGATCACACAATCACGATCACACAATCACGATCACACAATCACGATCACACAATCACGATCACACAATCACGATCACACAATCACGATCACACAATCACAATCACACAATCACGATCACACAATCACGATCACTCAATCACAATCACACAATCACAATCCCACAATCACAATCACACAACCACAATCACACAATCACACAGTCACAATCCCACAATCACGATCACACAATCACGATCACACAATCACGATCACACAATCACAATCACACAATCAGACAATCACACAATCACACAATCACACAATCACGATCACACAATCATGATCACACAATCACGATCACACAATCACGATCACACAATCACGATCACACAATCACGATCACACAATCACCATCACACAATCACCATCGCACAATCACAATCACACAATCAAGGTCACACAATGACGATCGCACAATCACCATCACACAATCACGACCACTCAATCACGATCACACAATCACGATCACACAATCACGATCACACAATCACGTTCACGCAATCACAAACACGCCGTCGCGATCACACGATCACGATCACACAATCACGATCACATAGTCACGATCACACAATTACGATCACACAGTCACAATCACACAATCACAATCACACAATCACGATCACACAATCACAATCACACAATCACAATCACACAATCACAATCACACAATCACAATCACACAATCACAATCACACAATCACAATCACACAACCACAATCACACAATCACAATCACACAATCACAATCCCACAATCACGATCACACAATCACAGTCACACAATCACAATCACAATCACGATCACACAGTCACGATCACACAATCAGAGTCACACAATCACAATCACACAACCACAATCACACAATCATACAGTCACAATCCCACAATCACGATCACACAATCACGACCACACAGTCACGATCACACAATCACAATCACACAATCACAATAACACAATCAGACAATCACACAGTCACACTATCACGATCACACAATCACGATCACACAATCGCGATCACACAATCACGATCACACAATCACGATCACACAATCACAAGCACACAATCACAATCACACAATCAAAACCACACAATCACAATCACACAATCAAGGTCACACAATGACGATCACACAATCACCATCACACAATCACGATCACACAATCACGATCACTCAATCACAATCACACAATCACAAACACACAGTCGCGATCACACGATCACGATCACACGATCACGATCACACAATCACAATCACACAAGCAACGCCACACAATGACGATCACACAATCACCATCACACAATCTCGACCACACAATCACGATCACACAGTCACCATCACACAATCACGATCACACAATCACAATCAGACAATCACGATCACACAATCACGATCACACAATCACAACCACACAATCACAATCACACAATCAAAACCACACAATCACAATCACACAATCAAGGTCACACAATGACGATCACACAATCACCATCACACAATCACGATCACACAATCACAATCACACAATCAGGATCACACAATCACGATCACTCAATCACAATCACACAATCACGTTCACACAATCACAAACACACAGTCGCGATCACACCATCACGATCACACAATCACGATCACACAGTCACGATCACACAATTACGATCACACAGTCACGACCACATAATCAGAGTCACACAATCACAATCACACAACCACAATCACACAATCACACAGTCACAATCCCACAATCACGATCACACAATCACGACCACACAGTCACGATCACACAATCACAATCACACAATCACAATCACACAATCACAATAACACAATCTGACAATCACACAGTCACACAATCACGATCACACAATCACGATCACTCAATCACAATCACACAATCACAAACACACATTCGCGATCACACGATAACGATCACACGATCACGATCACACAATCACAATCACACAATCACGATCACACAATCACGATCACACAATCACAATCACACAATCACAATCACACAATCACAATCACACAATCACACTGTCACAATCCCACAGTCACGATCACACAATCAGAGTCACACAATCACAATCACACAACCACAATCACACAATCACACAGTCACAATCCCACAATCACGATCACACAATCACGATCACACAGTCACGATCACACAATCATGATCACACAATCACGATCACACAATCACGATCACACAATCACGATCACACAATCACAATCACACAATCACAATCACACAATCACAATCACACAATCAAAATCACACAATCACAATCACACAATCACACTGTCACAATCCCACAGTCACGATCACACAATCAGAGTCACACAATGACGATCACACAATCACCATCACACAATCACGACCACTCAATCACGATCACACAATCTCGATCACACAATCACGATCACACAATCACGATCACACAGTCACGATCACACAATCAAGATCACACAGTCACGATCACACAATCACGATCACACAGTCACCATCACACAATCACGATCGCACAGTCACGATCACACAATCAGAGTCACACAATCACAATCACACAACCACAATCACACAATCACACAGTCACAATCCCACAATCACGATCACACAATCACGACCACACAGTCACGATCACACAATCACAATCATACAATCACAATCACACAATTACAATAACACAATCAGACAATCACACAGTCACACAATCACGATCACACAATCACGATCACACAATCACGATCACACAATCACGATCAAACAATCACGATCACACAATCACGATCACACAATCACAATCACACAATCACAATCACACAATCACGATCACACAATCACGATCAATCAATCACAATCACACAATCACAAAAACACAGTCGCGATCACACGATTACGATCACACGATCACGATCACACGATCACGATCACACGATCACGATCACACAATCACAATCACACAATCAAGGCCACACAATGACGATCACACAATCACCATCACACAATCTCGACCACACAATCACGATCACACAATCACGATCACACAATCACGTTCACACAATCACAAGCACACAGTCGCGATCACTCGATCACGATCACACAATCACGATCACACAGTCACGATCACACAATCACAATCGCACAATCACAATCACACAATCACGATCACACAATCACGATCACTCAATCACAATCACACAATCACAATCACACAATAACGACCACACAGCCACGATCACACAATCACAATCATACAATCACAATCACACAATCACAATAACACAATCAGACAATCACACAGTCACACAATCACGATCACACAATCACAATAACACAATCAGACAATCACACAGTCACACAATCACGATCACACAATCACGTTCACACAATCACAAGCACACAGTCGCGATCACTCGATCACGATAACACAATCACGATAACACAGTCACGATCACACAATCACAATAACACAATCAGACAATCACACAGTCACACAATCACGATCACACAATCACGATCACACAGTCACGATCACACAATCACAATCGCACAATCACAATCACACAATCACGATCACACAATCACGATCACTCAATCACAATCACACAATCACAATCACACAATCACGACCACACAGTCACGATCACACAATCACAATCATACAATCACAATCACACAATCACAATAACACAATCAGACAATCACACAGTCACACAATCACGATCACACAATCACAATAACACAATCAGACAATCACACAGTCACACAATCACGAGCACACAATCACGATCACACAATCACGATCACACAATCACGATCACACAATCACGATCAAACAATCACGATCACACAATCACGATCACACAATCACAATCACACAATCACAATCACACAATCACGATCACACAATCACGATCAATCAATCACAATCACACAATCACAAAAACACAGTCGCGATCACACGATTACGATCACACGATCACGATCACACGATCACGATCACACGATAACGATCACACAATCACGATCACACAATCACGATCACACAATCACAATCACACAATCACAATCACACAATCACGATCACACAATCACAATCACAATAACACAATCAGACAATCACACAGTCACACAATCACGATCACACAATCACAATCACAATCACAATCACAATCACAATCACAATCACAATCACAATCACAATCACAATCACAATCACAATCACAATCACAATCACAAAATCACAATCACACAATCGCAATCACACAATCACAATCACACAATCAAAATCACACAATCACACAATCACGATCACACAATCACGATCACGCAATCGCGATCTCACAATGGCGATCACGCAATCACGGTCACACAATCACGGCCACACAATCACGGTCATTAAATCACGGTCACAAAATCACGCTCACACAATCATGGTCACACAACTGGAACACACAATCACGAACACACAATCACGGTCACACAATCACGGTCACACTATAACGGCCACACAATCACGGCCACACAATCACGGTCACACAGTCACTGTTACACAATCACGGTCGCGCAATCACGGTCGCGCAATCACGGTCACGCAATCACGGTCACGCAATCACGGTCACACAATCGTGGTCGCGCAATCACGGTCACGCAATCACGGTCACACAATCGTCGTCACGCAATCACGGCCACACAATCGTGGTCACGCAATCACGGTCACACAATCGCGATCACACAATCGCGGTCACACAATCATCGTCACACAATCATCGTCACACAACACGAACACACAATCACGAACACACAATCACGGTCACACAATCACGGTCACACAGACACTGTCACACAATCACGGCCACGCAATCACGGTCACACAATCACGACCACACAGTCACGATCACACAATCACAATCACACAATCACAATCACACAATCAAAACCACACAATCACAATCACACAATCAAGGTCACACAATGACGATCACACAATCACCATCACACAATCACGATCACACAATCACAATCACACAATCACGATCACACAATCACGATCACTCAATCACAATCACACAATCACAAACACACAGTCGCGATCACACGATCACGATCACACGATCAAGATCACACAATCACAATCACGCAATAAACGCCACACAATGACGATCACACAATCACCATCACACAATCGCGACCACACAATCACGATCACACAATCACGATCACACAATCACGATCACACAATCACGATCACTCAATCACGTTCACACAATCACAAACACACAGTCCCGACCACTCGATCACGATCACACAATCACGATCACACAGTCACGATCACACAATCACAATCACACAATCAGACAATCACACAGTCACACAATCACGATCACACAATCACGATCACACAATCACGATCACACAATCACGATCACACAATCACGATCACACAATCACGATCACACAATCACGATCACACAATCACAATCACACAATCACGATCACACAATCACGATCACTCAATCACAATCACACAATCACAATCCCACAATCACAATCACACAACCACAATCACACAATCACACAGTCACAATCCCACAATCACGATCACACAATCACGATCACACAATCACGATCACACAATCACAATCACACAATCACAATCACACAATCACAATCACACAATCACAATATCACAATCGCAATCACACAATCACAATAACACAATCAGACAATCACACAATCACACAATCACACAATCACGATCACACAATCATGATCACACAATCACGATCACACAATCACGATCACACAATCACGATCACACAATCACGATCACACAATCACCATCGCACAATCACCATCACACAATCACAATCACACAATCAAGGTCACACAATGACGATCGCACAATCACCATCACACAATCACGACCACTCAATCACGATCACACAATCACGATCACACAATCACGATCACACAATCACGTTCACGCAATCACAAACACGCCGTCGCGATCACACGATCACGATCACACAATCACGATCACATAGTCACGATCACACAATTACGATCACACAGTCACAATCACACAATCACAATCACACAATCACGATCACACAATCACAATCACACAATCACAATCACACAATCACAATCACACAATCACAATCACACAATCACAATCACACAATCACAATCACACAATCACAATCACACAACCACAATCACACAATCACAATCACACAATCACAATCCCACAATCACGATCACACAATCACAGTCACACAATCACAATCACAATCACGATCACACAGTCACGATCACACAATCAGAGTCACACAATCACAATCACACAACCACAATCACACAATCATACAGTCACAATCCCACAATCACGATCACACAATCACGACCACACAGTCACGATCACACAATCACAATCACACAATCACAATAACACAATCAGACAATCACACAGTCACACTATCACGATCACACAATCACGATCACACAATCGCGATCACACAATCACGATCACACAATCACGATCACACAATCACAAGCACACAATCACAATCACACAATCAAAACCACACAATCACAATCACACAATCAAGGTCACACAATGACGATCACACAATCACCATCACACAATCACGATCACACAATCACGATCACTCAATCACAATCACACAATCACAAACACACAATCGCAATCACACAATCACAATCACACAATCAAAATCACACAATCACACAATCACGATCACACAATCACGATCACGCAATCGCGATCTCACAATGGCGATCACGCAATCACGGTCACACAATCACGGCCACACAATCACGGTCATTAAATCACGGTCACAAAATCACGCTCACACAATCATGGTCACACAACTGGAACACACAATCACGAACACACAATCACGGTCACACAATCACGGTCACACTATAACGGCCACACAATCACGGCCACACAATCACGGTCACACAGTCACTGTTACACAATCACGGTCGCGCAATCACGGTCGCGCAATCACGGTCACGCAATCACGGTCACGCAATCACGGTCACACAATCGTGGTCGCGCAATCACGGTCACGCAATCACGGTCACACAATCGTCGTCACGCAATCACGGCCACACAATCGTGGTCACGCAATCACGGTCACACAATCGCGATCACACAATCGCGGTCACACAATCATCGTCACACAATCATCGTCACACAACACGAACACACAATCACGAACACACAATCACGGTCACACAATCACGGTCACACAGACACTGTCACACAATCACGGCCACGCAATCACGGTCACACAATCACGACCACACAGTCACGATCACACAATCACAATCACACAATCACAATCACACAATCAAAACCACACAATCACAATCACACAATCAAGGTCACACAATGACGATCACACAATCACCATCACACAATCACGATCACACAATCACAATCACACAATCACGATCACACAATCACGATCACTCAATCACAATCACACAATCACAAACACACAGTCGCGATCACACGATCACGATCACACGATCAAGATCACACAATCACAATCACGCAATAAACGCCACACAATGACGATCACACAATCACCATCACACAATCGCGACCACACAATCACGATCACACAATCACGATCACACAATCACGATCACACAATCACGATCACTCAATCACGTTCACACAATCACAAACACACAGTCCCGACCACTCGATCACGATCACACAATCACGATCACACAGTCACGATCACACAATCACAATCACACAATCAGACAATCACACAGTCACACAATCACGATCACACAATCACGATCACACAATCACGATCACACAATCACGATCACACAATCACGATCACACAATCACGATCACACAATCACGATCACACAATCACAATCACACAATCACGATCACACAATCACGATCACTCAATCACAATCACACAATCACAATCCCACAATCACAATCACACAACCACAATCACACAATCACACAGTCACAATCCCACAATCACGATCACACAATCACGATCACACAATCACGATCACACAATCACAATCACACAATCACAATCACACAATCACAATCACACAATCACAATATCACAATCGCAATCACACAATCACAATAACACAATCAGACAATCACACAATCACACAATCACACAATCACGATCACACAATCATGATCACACAATCACGATCACACAATCACGATCACACAATCACGATCACACAATCACGATCACACAATCACCATCGCACAATCACCATCACACAATCACAATCACACAATCAAGGTCACACAATGACGATCGCACAATCACCATCACACAATCACGACCACTCAATCACGATCACACAATCACGATCACACAATCACGATCACACAATCACGTTCACGCAATCACAAACACGCCGTCGCGATCACACGATCACGATCACACAATCACGATCACATAGTCACGATCACACAATTACGATCACACAGTCACAATCACACAATCACAATCACACAATCACGATCACACAATCACAATCACACAATCACAATCACACAATCACAATCACACAATCACAATCACACAATCACAATCACACAATCACAATCACACAATCACAATCACACAACCACAATCACACAATCACAATCACACAATCACAATCCCACAATCACGATCACACAATCACAGTCACACAATCACAATCACAATCACGATCACACAGTCACGATCACACAATCAGAGTCACACAATCACAATCACACAACCACAATCACACAATCATACAGTCACAATCCCACAATCACGATCACACAATCACGACCACACAGTCACGATCACACAATCACAATCACACAATCACAATAACACAATCAGACAATCACACAGTCACACTATCACGATCACACAATCACGATCACACAATCGCGATCACACAATCACGATCACACAATCACGATCACACAATCACAAGCACACAATCACAATCACACAATCAAAACCACACAATCACAATCACACAATCAAGGTCACACAATGACGATCACACAATCACCATCACACAATCACGATCACACAATCACGATCACTCAATCACAATCACACAATCACAAACACACAGTCGCGATCACACGATCACGATCACACGATCACGATCACACAATCACAATCACACAAGCAACGCCACACAATGACGATCACACAATCACCATCACACAATCTCGACCACACAATCACGATCACACAGTCACCATCACACAATCACGATCACACAATCACAATCAGACAATCACGATCACACAATCACGATCACACAATCACAACCACACAATCACAATCACACAATCAAAACCACACAATCACAATCACACAATCAAGGTCACACAATGACGATCACACAATCACCATCACACAATCACGATCACACAATCACAATCACACAATCAGGATCACACAATCACGATCACTCAATCACAATCACACAATCACGTTCACACAATCACAAACACACAGTCGCGATCACACCATCACGATCACACAATCACGATCACACAGTCACGATCACACAATCACGACCACACAGTCACGATCACACAATCATGATCACACAATCACGATCACACAATCACGATCACACAATCACGATCACACAATCACAATGACACAATCACACAATCACACAGTCACAATCCCACAATCACGATCACACAATCACGATCACACAATCACAATCACACAATCACAATATCACAATCACAATCACACAATCACAATCACACAATCACAATATCACAATCGCAATCACACAATCACAATAACACAATCTGACAATCACACAGTCACACAATCACGATCACACAATCACGATCACTCAATCACAATCACACAATCACAAACACACATTCGCGATCACACGATAACGATCACACGATCACGATCACACAATCACAATCACACAATCACGATCACACAATCACGATCACACAATCACAATCACACAATCACAATCACACAATCACAATCACACAATCACACTGTCACAATCCCACAGTCACGATCACACAATCAGAGTCACACAATCACAATCACACAACCACAATCACACAATCACACAGTCACAATCCCACAATCACGATCACACAATCACGATCACACAGTCACGATCACACAATCATGATCACACAATCACGATCACACAATCACGATCACACAATCACGATCACACAATCACAATCACACAATCACAATCACACAATCACAATCACACAATCAAAATCACACAATCACAATCACACAATCACACTGTCACAATCCCACAGTCACGATCACACAATCAGAGTCACACAATGACGATCACACAATCACCATCACACAATCACGACCACTCAATCACGATCACACAATCTCGATCACACAATCACGATCACACAATCACGATCACACAGTCACGATCACACAATCAAGATCACACAGTCACGATCACACAATCACGATCACACAGTCACCATCACACAATCACGATCGCACAGTCACGATCACACAATCAGAGTCACACAATCACAATCACACAACCACAATCACACAATCACACAGTCACAATCCCACAATCACGATCACACAATCACGACCACACAGTCACGATCACACAATCACAATCATACAATCACAATCACACAATTACAATAACACAATCAGACAATCACACAGTCACACAATCACGATCACACAATCACGATCACACAATCACGATCACACAATCACGATCAAACAATCACGATCACACAATCACGATCACACAATCACAATCACACAATCACAATCACACAATCACGATCACACAATCACGATCAATCAATCACAATCACACAATCACAAAAACACAGTCGCGATCACACGATTACGATCACACGATCACGATCACACGATCACGATCACACGATCACGATCACACAATCACAATCACACAATCAAGGCCACACAATGACGATCACACAATCACCATCACACAATCTCGACCACACAATCACGATCACACAATCACGATCACACAATCACGTTCACACAATCACAAGCACACAGTCGCGATCACTCGATCACGATCACACAATCACGATCACACAGTCACGATCACACAATCACAATCGCACAATCACAATCACACAATCACGATCACACAATCACGATCACTCAATCACAATCACACAATCACAATCACACAATAACGACCACACAGCCACGATCACACAATCACAATCATACAATCACAATCACACAATCACAATAACACAATCAGACAATCACACAGTCACACAATCACGATCACACAATCACAATAACACAATCAGACAATCACACAGTCACACAATCACGATCACACAATCACGTTCACACAATCACAAGCACACAGTCGCGATCACTCGATCACGATAACACAATCACGATAACACAGTCACGATCACACAATCACAATAACACAATCAGACAATCACACAGTCACACAATCACGATCACACAATCACGATCACACAGTCACGATCACACAATCACAATCGCACAATCACAATCACACAATCACGATCACACAATCACGATCACTCAATCACAATCACACAATCACAATCACACAATCACGACCACACAGTCACGATCACACAATCACAATCATACAATCACAATCACACAATCACAATAACACAATCAGACAATCACACAGTCACACAATCACGATCACACAATCACAATAACACAATCAGACAATCACACAGTCACACAATCACGAGCACACAATCACGATCACACAATCACGATCACACAATCACAATCACACAATCACAATCACACAATCACGATCACACAATCACGATCACTCAATCACAATCACACAATCACAAAAACACAGCCGCGATCACACGATCACGATCACACGATCACGATCACACAATCACGATCACACAATCACAATCACACAATCACAATCACACAATCACAATCACACAATCACAATCACACAATCACAATCACACAATCACAATCACACAATCACAATCACACAATCACAATCACACAATCACAATCACACAATCACAATCACACAATCACAATCCCACAATCACAATCACACAACCACAATCACACAGTCACAATCCCACAATCACGATCACACCATCACGATCACACAATCACACTCACACAACCACAATCACACAATCACACTGTCACAATCCCACAATCACGATCACACAATCACGATCACACAGTCACGATCACACGATCACGATCACACAATAACAATCACACAATCACAATCACACAATCGTTATCACACAATCATGATCACACAATCACCATCCCACAATCACCATCACACAATCACCATCACACAATCACGATCACACAATCACGATCACACAATCACAATCACGCAATCACAATCACACAATCACAATCACACAATCACAATCATACAATCACAATCACACAATCACAATCTCACAATCACAATTACACAATCACAATCACACAATCACAATCACACAATCACAATCACACAATCACAATCACACAATCACAATCACACAATCACAATCACACAATCACAATCCCACAATCACAATCCCACAATCACAATCCTACAATCACAATCACACAACCACAATCACACAATCACACAGTCACAATCCCACAATCACGATCACACAATCACGATCACACAATCACAATCACACAATCACAATATCACAATCACAATCACACAATCACAATCACACAATCACAATATCACAATCGCAATCACACAATCACAATAACACAATCAGACAATCACACAATCACACAATCACACAATCACGATCACACAATCATGATCACACAATCACGATCACACAATCACGGTCACTCAATCACGATCACACAATCACGATCACACAATCACCATCACAATCACAATCACACAATCAAAACCACACAATCACAATCACACAATCAAGGTCACACAATGACGATCACACAATCACCATCACACAATCACGATCACACAATCACGATCACTCAATCACAATCACACAATCACAAACACACAGTCGCGATCACACGATCACGATCACACGATCACGATCACACAATCACAATCACACAAGCAACGCCACACAATGACGATCACACAATCACCATCACACAATCTCGACCACACAATCACGATCACACAATCACCATCACACAATCACAAGCACACAGTCGCGATCACTCGATCACGATAACACAATCACGATCACACAATCACGATCACACAATCACAATCCCACAATCACAATCACACAACCACAATCACACAATCACACAGTCACAATCCCACAATCACGATCACACAATCACGATCACACAATCACGATCACACAATCACAATCACACAATCACAATCACACAATCACAATCACACAATCACAATCACACAATCACAATCACACAATCACAATATCACAATCGCAATCACACAATCACAATAACACAATCAGACAATCACACAATCACACAATCACACAATCACGATCACACAATCATGATCACACAATCACGATCACACAATCACGATCACACAATCACGATCACACAATCACGATCACACAATCACGATCACACAATCACCATCACACCATCACCATCACACAATCACAATCACACAATCAAGGTCACACAATGACGATCGCACAATCACCATCACACAATCACGACCACTCAATCACGATCACACAATCACGATCACACAATCACGATCACACAATCACAAACACGCCGTCGCGATCACACGATCACGATCACACAATCACGATCACATAGTCACGATCACACAATTACGATCACACAGTCACAATCACACAATCACAATCACACAATCACGATCACACAATCACAATCACACAATCACAATCACACAATCACAATCACACAATCACAATCACACAATCACAATCACACAATCACAATCACACAACCACAATCACACAATCACAATCACACAATCACAATCCCACAATCACGATCACACAATCACAGTCACACAATCACAATCACAATCACGATCACACAGTCACGATCACACAATCAGAGTCACACAATCACAATCACACAACCACAATCACACAATCATCCAGTCACAATCCCACAATCACGATCACACAATCACGACCACACAGTCACGATCACACAATCACAATCACACAATCACAATCACACAATCACAATCACACAATCACAATCACACAATCACAATAACACAATCAGACAATCACACAGTCACACTATCACGATCACACAATCACGATCACACAATCACGATCACACAATCGCGATCACACAATCACGATCACACAATCACGATCACACAATCACAATCACACAATCACAATCACACAATCAAAACCACACAATCACAATCACACAATCAAGGTCACACAATGACGATCACACAATCACCATCACACAATCACGATCACACAATCACGATCACTCAATCACAATCACACAATCACAAACACACAGTCGCGATCACACGATCACGATCACACGATCACAATCATACAATCACAATCACACAAGCAACGCCACACAATGACGATCACACAATCACCATCACACAATCTCGACCACACAATCACGATCACACAATCACCATCACACAATCACGATCACACAATCACAATCAGACAATCACGATCACACAATCACGATCACACAATCACAACCACACAATCACAATCACACAATCAAAACCACACAATCACAATCACACAATCAAGGTCACACAATGACGATCACACAATCACCATCACACAATCACGATCACACAATCACAATCACACAATCAGGATCACACAATCACGATCACTCAATCACAATCACACAGTCACGTTCACACAATCACAAACACACAGTCGCGATCACACCATCACGATCACACAATCACGATCACACAGTCACGATCACACAATTACGATCACACAGTCACGACCACATAATCAGAGTCACACAATCACAATCACACAACCACAATCACACAATCACACAGTCACAATCCCACAATCACGATCACACAATCACGACCACACAGTCACGATCACACAATCACAATCACACAATCACAATCACACAATCACAATAACACAATCAGACAATCACACAGTCACACAATCACGATCACACAATCACGATCACTCAATCACAATCACACAATCACAAACACACAGTCGCGATCACACGATAACGATCACACGATCACGATCACACAATCACAATCACACAATCACAATCACACAATCACAATCACACAATCACAATCACACAATCACAATCACACAATCACACTGTCACAATCCCACAGTCACGATCACACAATCAGAGTCACACAATCACAATCACACAACCACAATCACACAATCACACAGTCACAATCCCACAATCACGATCACACAATCACGACCACACAGTCACGATCACACAATCACAATAACACAATCAGACAATCACACAATCACACAATCACACAATCACACAATCACGATCACACAATCATGATCACACAATCACGATCACACAATCACGATCACACAATCACGATCACACAATCACGGTCACACAATCACGATCACACAATCACCATCACACAATCACCATCACACAATCACAATCACACAATCAAGGTCACACAATGACGATCACACAATCACCATCACACAATCACGACCACTCAATCACGATCACACAATCACGATCACACAATCACGATCACACAATCACGTTCACACAATCACAAACACACAGTCGCGATCACACCATCACGATCACACAATCACGTTCACACAGTCACGATCACACAATTACGATCACACAGTCACGATCACACAATCACAATCACACAATCAAAATCACACAATCACAATCACACAATCACACTGTCACAATCCCACAGTCACGATCACACAATCAGAGTCACACAATCACAATCACACAACCACAATCACACAATCACACAGTCACAATCCCACAATCACGATCACACAATCACGATCACACAGTCACGATCACACAATCATGATCACACAATCACGATCACACAATCACGATCACACAATCACGATCACACAATCACAATCACACAATCACAATCACACAATCACAATCACACAATCAAAATCACACAATCACAATCACACAATCACACTGTCACAATCCCACAGTCACGATCACACAATCAGAGTCACACAATCACAATCACACAACCACAATCACACAATCACACAGTCACAATCCCACAATCACGATCACACAATCACGACCACACAGTCACGATCACACAATCACAATCACACAATCGCAATCACAAAATCACAATATTACAATCGCAATCACACAATCACAATAACACAATCAGACAATCACACAATCACACAATCACACAATCACGATCACACAATCACAATCACACAATCACAATCACACAATCACAATCACACAATCACAATCCCACAATCACGATCACACAATCACGATCACACAATCACAATCACACAATCACAATCGCACAATCACAATCACACAATCACAATATCACAATCGCAATCACACAATCACGGCCACACAATCACGGTCACACAGTCACTGTCGCGCAATCACGGTCGCGCAATCACGGTCGCGCAATTACGGTCACGCAATCACGGTCACACAATCGTGGTCGCGCAATCACGGTCACGCAATCACGGTCACACAATCGTCGTCACGCAATCACGGTCACACAATCGTGGTCACGCAATCACGGTCACACAATCGCGATCACACAATCGCGGTCACACAATCATCGTCACACAATCATCGTCACACAACACGAACACACAATCACGAACACACAATCACGGTCACACAATCACGGTCACACAGTCACTGTCACACAATCACGGCCACGCAATCACGGTCACACAATCGCGATCACACAGTCACGATCACACAATCACAATCACACAATCACAATCACACAATCACAATCACACAATCAAAACCACACAATCACAATCACACAATCAAGGTCACACAATGACGATTACACAATCACGATAACACAATCACGATCACACAATCACGTTCACACAATCACAAACACACAGTCCCGACCACTCGATCACGATCACACAATCACGATCACACAGTCACGATCACACAATCACAATCACACAATCACAATATTACAATCGCAATCACACAATCACAATAACACAATCAGACAATCACACAATCACACAATCACACAATCACGATCACACGATCATGATCACACAATCACGATCACACAATTACGATCACACAATCACGATCACACAATCACGATCACACAATCAAGGTCACACAATGACGATCACACAATCACCATCACACAATCACGACCACTCAATCACGATCACACAATCTCGATCACACAATCACGATCACAGAATCACGTTCACACAATCACAAACACACAGTCGCGATCACACGATCACGATCACACAATCACGATCACACAGTCACGATCACACAATCAAGATCACACAGTCACGATCACACAATCAGAGTCACACAATATCAATCACACAACCACAATCACACAATCACACAGTCACAATCCCACAATCACGATCACACAATCACGACCACACAGTCACGGTCACACAATCACAATCACACAATCACAATATCACAATCGCAATCACACAATCACAATAACACAATCAGACAATCACACAATCACACAATCACACAATCACGATCACACAATCATGATCACACAATCACGATCACACAATCACGATCACACAATCACGACCACACAGTCACGATCACACAATCACAATCATACAATCACAATCACACAATTACAATAACACAATCAGACAATCACACAGTCACACAATCACGATCACACAATCACGATCACACAATCACGATCACACAATCACGATCAAACAATCACGATCACACAATCACGATCACACAATCACAATCACACAATCACAATCACACAATCACGATCACACAATCACGATCAATCAATCACAATCACACAATCACAAAAACACAGTCGCGATCACACGATTACGATCACACGATCACGATCACACGATCACGATCACACGATCACGATCACACAATCACAATCACACAATCAAGGCCACACAATGACGATCACACAATCACCATCACACAATCTCGACCACACAATCACGATCACACAATCACGATCACACAATCACGTTCACACAATCACAAGCACACAGTCGCGATCACTCGATCACGATCACACAATCACGATCACACAGTCACGATCACACAATCACAATCGCACAATCACAATCACACAATCACGATCACACAATCACGATCACTCAATCACAATCACACAATCACAATCACACAATAACGACCACACAGTCACGATCACACAATCACAATCATACAATCACAATCACACAATCACAATAACACAATCAGACAATCACACAGTCACACAATCACGATCACACAATCACAATAACACAATCAGACAATCACACAGTCACACAATCACGATCACACAATCACGTTCACACAATCACAAGCACACAGTCGCGATCACTCGATCACGATAACACAATCACGATAACACAGTCACGATCACACAATCACAATAACACAATCAGACAATCACACAGTCACACAATCACGATCACACAATCACGATCACACAGTCACGATCACACAATCACAATCGCACAATCACAATCACACAATCACGATCACACAATCACGATCACTCAATCACAATCACACAATCACAATCACACAATCACGACCACACAGTCACGATCACACAATCACAATCATACAATCACAATCACACAATCACAATAACACAATCAGACAATCACACAGTCACACAATCACGATCACACAATCACAATAACACAATCAGACAATCACACAGTCACACAATCACGAGCACACAATCACGATCACACAATCACGATCACACAATCACAATCACACAATCACAATCACACAATCACGATCACACAATCACGATCACTCAATCACAATCACACAATCACAAAAACACAGCCGCGATCACACGATCACGATCACACGATCACGATCACACAATCACGATCACACAATCACAATCACACAATCACAATCACACAATCACAATCACACAATCACAATCACACAATCACAATCACACAATCACAATCACACAATCACAATCACACAATCACAATCACACAATCACAATCCCACAATCACAATCACACAACCACAATCACACAGTCACAATCCCACAATCACGATCACACCATCACGATCACACAATCACACTCACACAACCACAATCACACAATCACACTGTCACAATCCCACAATCACGATCACACAATCACGATCACACAGTCACGATCACACGATCACGATCACACAATAACAATCACACAATCACAATCACACAATCGTTATCACACAATCATGATCACACAATCACCATCCCAAAATCACCATCACACAATCACCATCACACAATCACGATCACACAATCACGATCACACAATCACAATCACGCAATCACAATCACACAATCACAATCACACAATCACAATCATACAATCTCAATCACACAATCACAATCTCACAATCACAATTACACAATCACAATCACACAATCACAATCACACAATCACAATCCCACAATCACAATCCCACAATCACAATCCCACAATCACAATCACACAACCACAATCACACAATCACACAGTCACAATCCCACAATCACGATCACACAATCACGATCACACAATCACAATCACACAATCACAATCACACAATCACAATCACACAATCACAATATCACAATCGCAATCACACAATCGCAATCACACAATCGCAATAACACAATCAGACAATCACACAATCACACAATCACACAATCACGATCACACAATCATGATCACACAATCACGAACACACAATCACGATCACACAATCACGATCACACAATCACGTTCACACAATCACAAACACGCCGTCGCGATCACACGATCACGATCACACAATCACGATCACATAGTCACGATCACACAATTACGATCACACAGTCACAATCACACAATCACAATCACACAATCACGATCACACAATCACAATCACACAATCACAATCACACAATCACAATCACACAATCACAATCACACAATCACAATCACACAATCACAATCACACAACCACAATCACACAATCACAATCACACAATCACAATCCCACAATCACGATCACACAATCACAGTCACACAATCACAATCACAATCACGATCACACAATCAGAGTCACACAATCACAATCACACAACCACAATCACACAATCATACAGTCACAATCCCACAATCACGATCACACAATCACGACCACACAGTCACGATCACACAATCACAATCACACAATCACAATCACACAATCACAATAACACAATCAGACAATCACACAGTCACACTATCACGATCACACAATCACGATCACACAATCACGATCACACAATCGCGATCACACAATCACGATCACACAATCACGATCACACAATCACAATCACACAATCACAATCACACAATCAAAACCACACAATCACAATCACACAATCAAGGTCACACAATGACGATCACACAATCACCATCACACAATCACGATCACACAATCACGATCACTCAATCACAATCACACAATCACAAACACACAGTCGCGATCACACGATCACGATCACACGATCACGATCATACAATCACAATCACACAAGCAACGCCACACAATGACGATCACACAATCACCATCACACAATCTCGACCACACAATCACGATCACACAATCACCATCACACAATCACGATCACACAATCACAATCAGACAATCACGATCACACAATCACGATCACACAATCACAACCACACAATCACAATCACACAATCAAAACCACACAATCACAATCACACAATCAAGGTCACACAATGACGATCACACAATCACCATCACACAATCACGATCACACAATCACAATCACACAATCAGGATCACACAATCACGATCACTCAATCACAATCACACAGTCACGTTCACACAATCACAAACACACAGTCGCGATCACACGATAACGATCACACGATCACGATCACACAATCACAATCACACAATCACGATCACACAATCACGATCACACAATCACAATCACACAATCACAATCACACAATCACAATCACACAATCACAATCACACAATCACACTGTCACAATCCCACAGTCACGATCACACAATCAGAGTCACACAATCACAATCACACAACCACAATCACACAATCACACAGTCACAATCCCACAATCACGATCACACAATCACGACCACACAGTCACGATCACACAATCACAATCACACAATCGCAATCACACAATCACAATATTACAATCGCAATCACACAATCACAATAACACAATCAGACAATCACACAATCACACAATCACACAATCACGATCACACAATCACAATCACACAATCACAATCACACAATCACAATCACACAATCACAATCCCACAATCACGATCACACAATCGCGATCACACAATCACTATCACACAATCACAATCACACAATCACAATCACACAATCACAATATCACAATCGCAATCACACAATCACGGCCACACAATCACGGTCACACAGTCACTGTCGCGCAATCACGGTCGCGCAATCACGGTCGCGCAATTACGGTCACGCAATCACGGTCACACAATCGTGGTCGCGCAATCACGGTCACGCAATCACGGTCACACAATCGTCGTCACGCAATCACGGTCACACAATCGTGGTCACGCAATCACGGTCACACAATCGCGATCACACAATCGCGGTCACACAATCATCGTCACACAATCATCGTCACACAACACGAACACACAATCACGAACACACAATCACGGTCACACAATCACGGTCACACAGTCACTGTCACACAATCACGGCCACGCAATCACGGTCACACAATCGCGATCACACAGTCACGATCACACAATCACAATCACACAATCACAATCACACAATCACAATCACACAATCAAAACCACACAATCACAATCACACAATCAAGGTCACACAATGACGATTACACAATCACGATAACACAATCACGATCACACAATCACGTTCACACAATCACAAACACACAGTCCCGACCACTCGATCACGATCACACAATCACGATCACACAGTCACGATCACACAATCACAATCACACAATCACAATATTACAATCGCAATCACACAATCACAATAACACAATCAGACAATCACACAATCACACAATCACACAATCACGATCACACGATCATGATCACACAATCACGATCACACAATTACGATCACACAATCACGATCACACAATCACGATCACACAATCAAGGTCACACAATGACGATCACACAATCACCATCACACAATCACGACCACTCAATCACGATCACACAATCTCGATCACACAATCACGATCACAGAATCACGTTCACACAATCACAAACACACAGTCGCGATCACACGATCACGATCACACAATCACGATCACACAGTCACGATCACACAATCACAATAACACAATCAGACAATCACACAGTCACACTATCACGATCACACAATCACGATCACACAATCACGATCACACAATCGCGATCACACAATCACGATCACACAATCACGATCACACAATCACAATCACACAATCACAATCACACAATCAAAACCACACAATCACAATCACACAATCAAGGTCACACAATGACGATCACACAATCACCATCACACTATCACGATCACACAATCACGATCACTCAATCACAATCACACAATCACAAACACACAGTCGCGATCACACGATCACGATCACACGATCACGATCATACAATCACAATCACACAAGCAACGCCACACAATGACGATCACACAATCACCATCACACAATCTCGACCACACAATCACGATCACACAATCACCATCACACAATCACGATCACACAATCACAATCAGACAATCACGATCACACAATCACGATCACACAATCACAACCACACAATCACAATCGCACAATCAAAACCACACAATCACAATCACACAATCAAGGTCACACAATGACGATCACACAATCACCATCACACAATCACGATCACACAATCACAATCACACAATCAGGATCACACAATCACGATCACTCAATCACAATCACACAGACACGTTCACACAATCACAAACACACAGTCGCGATCACACCATCACGATCACACAATCACGATCACACAGTCACGATCACACAATTACGATCACACAGTCACGACCACATAATCAGAGTCACACAATCACAATCACACAACCACAATCACACAATCACACAGTCACAATCCCACAATCACGATCACACAATCACGACCACACAGTCACGATCACACAATCACAATCACACAATCACAATCACACAATCACAATAACACAATCAGACAATCACACAGTCACACAATCACGATCACACAATCACGATCACTCAATCACAATCACACAATCACAAACACACAGTCGCGATCACACGATAACGATCACACGATCACGATCACACAATCACAATCACACAATCACGATCACACAATCACGATCACACAATCACAATCACACAATCACGATCACACAATCACGATCACACAATCACAATCACACAATCACAATCACACAATCAAGGTCACACAATGACGATTACACAATCACGATAACACAATCACGATCACACAATCACGTTCACACAATCACAAACACACAGTCCCGACCACTCGATCACGATTACACAATCACGATCACACAGTCACGATCACACAATCACAATCACACAATCACAATATTACAATCGCAATCACACAATCACAATAACACAATCAGACAATCACACAATCACACAATCACACAATCACGATCACACGATCATGATCACACAATCACGATCACACAATTACGATCACACAATCACGATCACACAATCACGATCACACAATCAAGGTCACACAATGACGATCACACAATCACCATCACACAATCACGACCACTCAATCACGATCACACAATCTCGATCACACAATCACGATCACAGAATCACGTTCACACAATCACAAACACACAGTCGCGATCACACGATCACGATCACACAATCACGATCACACAGTCACGATCACACAATCAAGATCACACAGTCACGATCACACAATCAGAGTCACACAATATCAATCACACAACCACAATCACACAATCACACAGTCACAATCCCACAATCACGATCACACAATCACGACCACACAGTCACGGTCACACAATCACAATCACACAATCACAATATCACAATCGCAATCACACAATCACAATAACACAATCAGACAATCACACAATCACACAATCACACAATCACGATCACACAATCATGATCACACAATCACGATCACACAATCACGATCACACAATCACGACCACAC
This sequence comes from Megachile rotundata, assembly GCF_050947335.1. Taxonomy (NCBI): domain Eukaryota; kingdom Metazoa; phylum Arthropoda; class Insecta; order Hymenoptera; family Megachilidae; genus Megachile; species Megachile rotundata. The sequence goes on from NC_134993.1 coordinate 5,498,007, forward strand.
AGTCACGATCACACAATCACAATCATACAATCACAATCACACAATTACAATAACACAATCAGACAATCACACAGTCACACAATCACGATCACACAATCACGATCACACAATCACGATCAAACAATCACGATCACACAATCACGATCACACAATCACAATCACACAATCACAATCACACAATCACGATCACACAATCACGATCAATCAATCACAATCGCACAATCACAAAAACACAGTCGCGATCACACGATTACGATCACACGATCACGATCACACGATCACGATCACACGATCACGATCACACAATCACAATCACACAATCAAGGCAACACAATGACGATCACACAATCACCATCACACAATCTCGACCACACAATCACGATCACACAATCACGATCACACAATCACGTTCACACAATCACAAGCACACAGTCGCGATCACTCGATCACGATCACACAATCACGATCACACAGTCACGATCACACAATCACAATCGCACAATCACAATCACACAATCACGATCACACAATCACGATCACTCAATCACAATCACACAATCACAATCACACAATAACGACCACACAGTCACGATCACACAATCACAATCATACAATCACAATCACACAATCACAATAACACAATCAGACAATCACACAGTCACACAATCACGATCACACAATCACAATAACACAATCAGACAATCACACAGTCACACAATCACGATCACACAATCACGTTCACACAATCACAAGCACACAGTCGCGATCACTCGATCACGATAACACAATCACGATAACACAGTCACGATCACACAAGCACAATAACACAATGAGACAATCACACAGTCACACAATCACGATCACACAATCACGATCACACAGTCACGATCACACAATCACAATCGCACAATCACAATCACACAATCACGATCACACAATCACGATCACTCAATCACAATCACACAATCACAATCACACAATCACGACCACACAGTCACGATCACACAATCACAATCATACAATCACAATCACACAATCACAATAACACAATCAGACAATCACACAGTCACACAATCACGATCACACAATCACAATAACACAATCAGACAATCACACAGTCACACAATCACGAGCACACAATCACGATCACACAATCACGATCACACAATCACAATCACACAATCACAATCACACAATCACGATCACACAATCACGATCACTCAATCACAATCACACAATCACAAAAACACAGCCGCGATCACACGATCACGATCACACGATCACGATCACACAATCACGATCACACAATCACAATCACACAATCACAATCACACAATCACAATCACACAATCACAATCACACAATCACAATCACACAATCACAATCACACAATCACAATCACACAATCACAATCCCACAATCACAATCACACAACCACAATCACACAGTCACAATCCCACAATCACGATCACACCATCACGATCACACAATCACACTCACACAACCACAATCACACAATCACACTGTCACAATCCCACAATCACGATCACACAATCACGATCACACAGTCACGATCACACGATCACGATCACACAATAACAATCACACAATCACAATCACACAATCGTTATCACACAATCATGATCACACAATCACCATCCCAAAATCACCATCACACAATCACCATCACACAATCACGATCACACAATCACGATCACACAATCACAATCACGCAATCACAATCACACAATCACAATCACACAATCACAATATCACAATCGCAATCACACAATCGCAATCACACAATCGCAATAACACAATCAGACAATCACACAATCACACAATCACACAATCACGATCACACAATCATGATCACACAATCACGAACACACAATCACGATCACACAATCACGATCACACAATCACGATCACACAATCACGATCACACAATCACGTTCACACAATCACAAACACGCCGTCGCGATCACACGATCACGATCACACAATCACGATCACATAGTCACGAGCACACAATTACGATCACACAGTCACAATCACACAATCACAATCACACAATCACGATCACACAATCACAATCACACAATCACAATCACACAATCACAATCACACAATCACAATCACACAATCACAATCACACAATCACAATCACACAACCACAATCACACAATCACAATCACACAATCACAATCCCACAATCACGATCACACAATCACAGTCACACAATCACAATCACAATCACGATCACACAGTCACGATCACACAATCAGAGTCACACAATCACAATCACACAACCACAATCACACAATCATACAGTCACAATCCCACAATCACGATCACACAATCACGACCACACAGTCACGATCACACAATCACAATCACACAATCACAATCACACAATCACAATCACACAATCACAATCACACAATCACAATCACACAATCACAATAACACAATCAGACAATCACACAGTCACACTATCACGATCACACAATCACGATCACACAATCACGATCACACAATCGCGATCACACAATCACGATCACACAATCACGATCACACAATCACAATCACACAATCACAATCACACAATCAAAACCACACAATCACAATCACACAATCAAGGTCACACAATGACGATCACACAATCACCATCACACAATCACGATCACACAATCACGATCACTCAATCACAATCACACAATCACAAACACACAGTCGCGATCACACGATCACGATCACACGATCACGATCATACAATCACAATCACACAAGCAACGCCACACAATGACGATCACACAATCACCATCACACAATCTCGACCACACAATCACGATCACACAATCACCATCACACAATCACGATCACACAATCACAATCAGACAATCACGATCACACAATCACGATCACACAATCACAACCACACAATCACAATCACACAATCAAAACCACACAATCACAATCACACAATCAAGGTCACACAATGACGATCACACAATCACCATCACACAATCACGATCACACAATCACAATCACACAATCAGGATCACACAATCACGATCACTCAATCACAATCACACAGTCACGTTCACACAATCACAAACACACAGTCGCGATCACACCATCACGATCACACAATCACGATCACACAGTCACGATCACACAATTACGATCACACAGTCACGACCACATAATCAGAGTCACACAATCACAATCACACAACCACAATCACACAATCACACAGTCACAATCCCACAATCACGATCACACAATCACGACCACACAGTCACGATAACACAATCACAATCACACAATCACAATCACACAATCACAATAACACAATCAGACAATCACACAGTCACACAATCACGATCACACAATCACGATCACTCAATCACAATCACACAATCACAAACACACAGTCGCGATCACACGATAACGATCACACGATCACGATCACACAATCACAATCACACAATCACGATCACACAATCACGATCACACAATCACAATCACACAATCACAATCACACAATCACAATCACACAATCACACTGTCACAATCCCACAGTCACGATCACACAATCAGAGTCACACAATCACAATCACACAACCACAATCACACAATCACACAGTCACAATCCCACAATCACGATCACACAATCACGACCACACAGTCACGATCACACAATCACAATAACACAATCAGACAATCACACAATCACACAATCACACAATCACACAATCACGATCACACAATCATGATCACACAATCACGATCACACAATCACGATCACACAATCACGATCACACAATCACGGTCACACAATCACGATCACACAATCACCATCACACAATCACCATCACACAATCACAATCACACAATCAAGGTCACACAATGACGATCACACAATCACCATCACACAATCACGACCACTCAATCACGATCACACAATCACGATCACACAATTACGATCACACAGTCACGATCACACAATCACGATCACACAATCACAATCACACAATCACAATCACACAATCACAATCACACAATCAAAATCACACAATCACAATCACACAATCACACTGTCACAATCCCACAGTCACGATCACACAATCAGAGTCACACAATCACAATCACACAACCACAATCACACAATCACACAGTCACAATCCCACAATCACGATCACACAATCACGATCACACAGTCACGATCACACAATCATGATCACACAATCACGATCACACAATCACGATCACACAATCACGATCACACAATCACAATCACACAATCACAATCACACAATCACAATCACACAATCACAATCACACAATCAAAATCACACAATCACAATCACACAATCACACTGTCACAATCCCACAGTCACGATCACACAATCAGAGTCACACAATCAAAATCACACAATCACAATCACACAATCACACTGTCACAATCCCACAGTCACGATCACACAATCAGAGTCACACAATCACAATCACACAACCACAATCACACAATCACACAGTCACAATCCCACAATCACGATCACACAATCACGACCACACAGTCACGATCACACAATCACAATCACACAATCACAATCACACAATCGCAATCACACAATCACAATATTACAATCGCAATCACACAATCACAATAACACAATCAGACAATCACACAATCACACAATCACACAATCACGATCACACAATCACAATCACACAATCACAATCACACAATCACAATCACACAATCACAATCCCACAATCACGATCACACAATCACGATCACACAATCACTATCACACAATCACAATCACACAATCACAATCACACAATCACAATATCACAATCGCAATCACACAATCACGGCCACACAATCACGGTCACACAGTCACTGTCGCGCAATCACGGTCGCGCAATCACGGTCGCGCAATTACGGTCACGCAATCACGGTCACACAATCGTGGTCGCGCAATCACGGTCACGCAATCACGGTCACACAATCGTCGTCACGCAATCACGGTCACACAATCGTGGTCACGCAATCACGGTCACACAATCGCGATCACACAATCGCGGTCACACAATCATCGTCACACAATCATCGTCACACAACACGAACACACAATCACGAACACACAATCACGGTCACACAATCACGGTCACACAGTCACTGTCACACAATCACGGCCACGCAATCACGGTCACACAATCGCGATCACACAGTCACGATCACACAATCACAATCACACAATCACAATCACACAATCACAATCACACAATCAAAACCACACAATCACAATCACACAATCAAGGTCACACAATGACGATTACACAATCACGATAACACAATCACGATCACACAATCACGTTCACACAATCACAAACACACAGTCCCGACCACTCGATCACGATCACACAATCACGATCACACAGTCACGATCACACAATCACAATCACACAATCACAATATTACAATCGCAATCACACAATCACAATAACACAATCAGACAATCACACAATCACACAATCACACAATCACGATCACACGATCATGATCACACAATCACGATCACACAATTACGATCACACAATCACGATCACACAATCACGATCACACAATCAAGGTCACACAATGACGATCACACAATCACCATCACACAATCACGACCACTCAATCACGATCACACAATCTCGATCACACAATCACGATCACAGAATCACGTTCACACAATCACAAACACACAGTCGCGATCACACGATCACGATCACACAATCACGATCACACAGTCACGATCACACAATCAAGATCACACAGTCACGATCACACAATCAGAGTCACACAATATCAATCACACAACCACAATCACACAATCACACAGTCACAATCCCACAATCACGATCACACAATCACGACCACACAGTCACGGTCACACAATCACAATCACACAATCACAATATCACAATCGCAATCACACAATCACAATAACACAATCAGACAATCACACAATCACACAATCACACAATCACGATCACACAATCATGATCACACAATCACGATCACACAATCACAATCACACAATCACAATCACACAATCACAATCACACAATCACAATCACACAATCACAATCACACAATCACAATAACACAATCAGACAATCACACAGTCACACTATCACGATCACACAATAACGATCACACAATCACGATCACACAATCGCGATCACACAATCACGATCACACAATCACGATCACACAATCACAATCACACAATCACAATCACACAATCAAAACCACACAATCACAATCACACAATCAAGGTCACACAATGACGATCACACAATCACCATCACACAATCACGATCACACAATCACGATCACTCAATCACAATCACACAATCACAAACACACAGTCGCGATCACACGATCACGATCACACGATCACGATCATACAATCACAATCACACAAGCAACGCCACACAATGACGATCACACAATCACCATCACACAATCTCGGCCACACAATCACGATCACACAATCACCATCACACAATCACGATCACACAATCACAATCAGACAATCACGATCACACAATCACGATCACACAATCACAACCACACAATCACAATCACACAATCAAAACCACACAATCACAATCACACAATCAAGGTCACACAATGACGATCACACAATCACCATCACACAATCACGATCACACAATCACAATCACACAATCAGGATCACACAATCACGATCACTCAATCACGATCACACAGTCACGATCACACAATTACGATCACACAGTCACGACCACATAATCAGAGTCACACAATCACAATCACACAACCACAATCACACAATCACACAGTCACAATCCCACAATCACGATCACACAATCACGACCACACAGTCACGATCACACAATCACAATCACACAATCACAATCACACAATCACAATAACACAATCAGACAATCACACAGTCACACAATCACGATCACACAATCACGATCACTCAATCACAATCACACAATCACAAACACACAGTCGCGATCACACGATAACGATCACACGATCACGATCACACAATCACAATCACACAATCACGATCACACAATCACGATCACACAATCACAATCACACAATCACAATCACACAATCACAATCACACAATCACACTGTCACAATCCCACAGTCACGATCACACAATCAGAGTCACACAATCACAATCACACAACCACAATCACACAATCACACAGTCACAATCCCACAATCACGATCACACAATCACGACCACACAGTCACGATCACACAATCACAATAACACAATCAGACAATCACACAATCACACAATCACACAATCACACAATCACGATCACACAATCATGATCACACAATCACGATCACACAATCACGATCACACAATCACGATCACACAATCACGGTCACACAATCACGATCACACAATCACCATCACACAATCACCATCACACAATCACAATCACACAATCAAGGTCACACAATGACGATCACACAATCACCATCACACAATCACGACCACTCAATCACGATCACACAATCACGATCACACAATTACGATCACACAGTCACGATCACACAATCACGATCACACAATCACAATCACACAATCACAATCACACAATCACAATCACACAATCAAAATCACACAATCACAATCACACAATCACACTGTCACAATCCCACAGTCACGATCACACAATCAGAGTCACACAATCACAATCTAACAACCACAATCACACAATCACACAGTCACAATCCCACAATCACGATCACACAATCACGATCACACAGTCACGATCACACAATCATGATCACACAATCACGATCACACAATCACGATCACACAATCACGATCACACAATCACAATCACACAATCACAATCACACAATCACAATCACACAATCACAATCACACAATCAAAATCACACAATCACAATCACACAATCACACTGTCACAATCCCACAGTCACGATCACACAATCAGAGTCACACAATCACAATCACACAACCACAATCACACAATCACACAGTCACAATCCCACAATCACGATCACACAATCACGACCACACAGTCACGATCACACAATCACAATCACACAATCGCAATCACACAATCACAATATTACAATCGCAATCACACAATCACAATAACACAATCAGACAATCACACAATCACACAATCACACAATCACGATCACACAATCACAATCACACAATCACAATCACACAATCACAATCACACAATCACAATCCCACAATCACGATCACACAATCACGATCACACAATCACTATCACACAATCACAATCACACAATCACAATCACACAATCACAATATCACAATCGCAATCACACAATCACGGCCACACAATCACGGTCACACAGTCACTGTCGCGCAATCACGGTCGCGCAATCACGGTCGCGCAATTACGGTCACGCAATCACGGTCACACAATCGTGGTCGCGCAATCACGGTCACGCAATCACGGTCACACAATCGTCGTCACGCAATCACGGTCACACAATCGTGGTCACGCAATCACGGTCACACAATCGCGATCACACAATCGCGGTCACACAATCATCGTCACACAATCATCGTCACACAACACGAACACACAATCACGAACACACAATCACGGTCACACAATCACGGTCACACAGTCACTGTCACACAATCACGGCCACGCAATCACGGTCACACAATCGCGATCACACAGTCACGATCACACAATCACAATCACACAATCACAATCACACAATCACAATCACACAATCAAAACCACACAATCACAATCACACAATCAAGGTCACACAATGACGATTACACAATCACGATAACACAATCACGATCACACAATCACGTTCACACAATCACAAACACACAGTCCCGACCACTCGATCACGATCACACAATCACGATCACACAGTCACGATCACACAATCACAATCACACAATCACAATATTACAATCGCAATCACACAATCACAATAACACAATCAGACAATCACACAATCCCACAATCACACAATCACGATCACACGATCATGATCACACAATCACGATCACACAATTACGATCACACAATCACGATCACACAATCACGATCACACAATCAAGGTCACACAATGACGATCACACAATCACCATCACACAATCACGACCACTCAATCACGATCACACAATCTCGATCACACAATCACGATCACAGAATCACGTTCACACAATCACAAACACACAGTCGCGATCACACGATCACGATCACACAATCACGATCACACAGTCACGATCACACAATCAAGATCACACAGTCACGATCACACAATCAGAGTCACACAATATCAATCACACAACCACAATCACACAATCACACAGTCACAATCCCACAATCACGATCACACAATCACGACCACACAGTCACGGTCACACAATCACAATCACACAATCACAATATCACAATCGCAATCACACAATCACAATAACACAATCAGACAATCACACAATCACACAATCACACAATCACGATCACACAATCATGATCACACAATCACGATCACACAATCACGATCACACAATCACGACCACACAGTCACGATCACACAATCACAATCATACAATCACAATCACACAATTACAATAACACAATCAGACAATCACACAGTCACACAATCACGATCACACAATCACGATCACACAATCACGATCACACAATCACGATCACACAATCACGATCAAACAATCACGATCACACAATCACGATCACACAATCACAATCACACAATCACAATCACACAATCACGATCACACAATCACGATCAATCAATCACAATCGCACAATCACAAAAACACAGTCGCGATCACACGATTACGATCACACGATCACGATCACACGATCACGATCACACGATCACGATCACACAATCACAATCACACAATCAAGGCAACACAATGACGATCACACAATCACCATCACACAATCTCGACCACACAATCACGATCACACAATCACGATCACACAATCACGTTCACACAATCACAAGCACACAGTCGCGATCACTCGATCACGATCACACAATCACGATCACACAGTCACGATCACACAATCACAATCGCACAATCACAATCACACAATCACGATCACACAATCACGATCACTCAATCACAATCACACAATCACAATCACACAATAACGACCACACAGTCACGATCACACAATCACAATCATACAATCACAATCACACAATCACAATAACACAATCAGACAATCACACAGTCACACAATCACGATCACACAATCACAATAACACAATCAGACAATCACACAGTCACACAATCACGATCACACAATCACGTTCACACAATCACAAGCACACAGTCGCGATCACTCGATCACGATAACACAATCACGATAACACAGTCACGATCACACAAGCACAATAACACAATGAGACAATCACACAGTCACACAATCACGATCACACAATCACGATCACACAGTCACGATCACACAATCACAATCGCACAATCACAATCACACAATCACGATCACACAATCACGATCACTCAATCACAATCACACAATCACAATCACACAATCACGACCACACAGTCACGATCACACAATCACAATCATACAATCACAATCACACAATCACAATAACACAATCAGACAATCACACAGTCACACAATCACGATCACACAATCACAATAACACAATCAGACAATCACACAGTCACACAATCACGAGCACACAATCACGATCACACAATCACGATCACACAATCACAATCACACAATCACAATCACACAATCACGATCACACAATCACGATCACTCAATCACAATCACACAATCACAAAAACACAGCCGCGATCACACGATCACGATCACACGATCACGATCACACAATCACGATCACACAATCACAATCACACAATCACAATCACACAATCACAATCACACAATCACAATCACACAATCACAATCACACAATCACAATCACACAATCACAATCACACAATCACAATCACACAATCACAATCCCACAATCACAATCACACAACCACAATCACACAGTCACAATCCCACAATCACGATCACACCATCACGATCACACAATCACACTCACACAACCACAATCACACAATCACACTGTCACAATCCCACAATCACGATCACACAATCACGATCACACAGTCACGATCACACGATCACGATCACACAATAACAATCACACAATCACAATCACACAATCGTTATCACACAATCATGATCACACAATCACCATCCCAAAATCACCATTACACAATCACCATCACACAATCACGATCACACAATCACGATCACACAATCACAATCACGCAATCACAATCACACAATCACAATCACACAATCACAATCATACAATCACAATCACACAATCACAATCTCACAATCACAATTACACAATCACAATCACACAATCACAATCACACAATCACAATCACACAATCACAATCACACAATCACAATCACACAATCACAATCCCACAATCACAATCCCACAATCACAATCCCACAATCACAATCACACAACCACAATCACACAATCACACAGTCACAATCCCACAATCACGATCACACAATCACGATCACACAATCACAATCACACAATCACAATCACACAATCACAATCACACAATCACAATATCACAATCGCAATCACACAATCGCAATCACACAATCGCAATAACACAATCAGACAATCACACAATCACACAATCACACAATCACGATCACACAATCATGATCACACAATCACGAACACACAATCACGCTCACACAATCACGATCACACAATCACGATCACACAATCACGATCACACAATCACGATCACACAATCAGCATCACACAATCACAATCACACAATCAAGGTCACACAATGACGATCGCACAATCACCATCACACAATCACGACCACTCAATCACGATCACACAATCACGATCACACAATCACGATCACACAATCACGTTCACACAATCACAAACACACAGTCGCGATCACACGATCACGATCACACAATCACGATCACATAGTCACGATCACACAATTACGATCACACAGTCACAATCACACAATCACAATCACACAATCACAATCACACAGTCACAATCCCACAATCACGATCACACCATCACGATCACACAATCACACTCACACAACCACAATCACACAATCACACTGTCACAATCCCACAATCACGATCACACAATCACGATCACACAGTCACGATCACACGATCACGATCACACAATAACAATCACACAATCACAATCACACAATCGTTATCACACAATCATGATCACACAATCACCATCCCACAATTACCATCACACAATCACCATCACACAATCACGATCACACAATCACGATCACACAATCACAATCACGCAATCACAATCACACAATCACAATCACACAATCACAATCATACAATCACAATCACACAATCACAATCTCACAATCACAATTACACAATCACAATCACACAATCACAATCACACAATCACAATCACACAATCACAATCACACAATCACAATCACACAATCACAATCCCACAATCACAATCCCACAATCACAATCCCACAATCACAATCACACAACCACAATCACACAATCACACAGTCACAATCCCACAATCACGATCACACAATCACGATCACACAATCACAATCACACAATCACAATCACACAATCACAATATCACAATCGCAATCACACAATCGCAATAACACAATCAGACAATCACACAATCACACAATCACACAATCACGATCACACAATCATGATCACACAATCACGAACACACAATCACGATCACACAATCACGATCACACAATCACGATCACACAATCACGATCACACAATCAGCATCACACAATCACAATCACACAATCAAGGTCACACAATGACGATCGCACAATCACCATCACACAATCACGACCACTCAATCACGATCACACAATCACGATCACACAATCACGATCACACAATCACGTTCACACAATCACAAACACACAGTCGCGATCACACGATCACGATCACACAATCACGATCACATAGTCACGATCACACAATTACGATCACACAGTCACAATCACACAATCACAATCACACAATCACAATCACACAATCACGATCACACAATTACAATCACACAATCACAATCACACAATCACAATCACACAATCACAATCACACAATCACAATCACACAATCACAATCACACAATCACAATCACACAATCACAATCACACAATCACAATCACACAATCACAATCCCACAATCACAATCACAATCACGATCACACAGTCACGATCATACAATCAGAGTCACACAATCACAATCACACAACCACAATCACACAATCATACAGTCACAATCCCACAATCACGATCACACAATCACAATCACACAATCACAATCACACAATCACAATAACACAATCAAGGTCGCACAATGACGATCACACAATCACCATCACACAATCACGACCACTCAATCACGATCACACAATCACGTTCACACAATCACAAACACAGAATTGCGATCACACGATCACGATCACACAATCACGATCACACAGTCACGATCACACAATCACGATCACACAGTCACGATCACACAATCAGAGTCACACAATCACAATCACACAACCACAATCACACAATCACACAGTCACAATCCCACAATCACGATCACACAATCACGACCACACAGTCACGATCACACAATCACAATCATACAATCACAATCACACAATCACAATAACACAATCAGACAATCACACAGTCACACAATCACGATCACACAATCACGATCACACAATCACGATCACACAATCACGATCACACAATCACGATCACACAATCACGATCACACAATCACGATCACACAATCACAATCACACAATCACAATCACACAATCACGATCACACAATCACGATCACTCAATCACAATCACACAATCACAAAAACACAGTCGCGATCACACGATCACGATCACACGATCACGATCACACGATCACGATCACACGATCACGATCACACAATCACGATCACACAATCACGATCACACAATCACAATCACACAATCACAATCACACAATCACGATCACACAATCACGATCACTCAATCACAATCACACAATCACGTTCACACAATCACAAACACACAGTCGCGATCACACCATCACGATCACACAATCACGATCACACAGTCACGATCACACAATTACGATCACACAGTCACGACCACATAATCAGAGTCACACAATCACAATCACACAACCACAATCACACAATCACACAGTCACAATCCCACAATCACGATCACACAATCACGACCACACAGTCACGATCACACAATCACAATCACACAATCACAATCACACAATCACAATAACACAATCAGACAATCACACAGTCACACAATCACGATCACACAATCACGATCACTCAATCACAATCACACAATCACAAACACACAGTCGCGATCACACGATAACGATCACACGATCACGATCACACAATCACAATCACACAATCACGATCACACAATCACGATCACACAATCACAATCACACAATCACAATCACACAATCACAATCACACAATCACACTGTCACAATCCCACAGTCACGATCACACAATCAGAGTCACACAATCACAATCACACAACCACAATCACACAACCACACAGTCACAATCAAACAATCACGATCACACAATCACGACCACACAGTCACGATCACACAATCACAATAACACAATCAGACAATCACACAATCACACAATCACACAATCACACAATCACGATCACACAATCATGATCACACAATCACGATCACACAATCACGATCACACAATCACGATCACACAATCACGGTCACACAATCACGATCACACAATCACCATCACACAATCACCATCACACAATCACAATCACACAATCAAGGTCACACAATGACGATCACACAATCACCATCACACAATCACGACCACTCAATCACGATCACACAATCACGATCACACAATCACGATCACACAATCACGTTCACACAATCACAAACACACAGTCGCGATCACACCATCACGATCACACAATCACGTTCACACAGTCACGATCACACAATTACGATCACACAGTCACGATCACACAATCACGATCACACAATCACAATCACACAATCACAATCACACAATCACAATCACACAATCAAAATCACACAATCACAATCACACAATCACACTGTCACAATCCCACAGTCACGATCACACAATCAGAGTCACACAATCAAAATCACACAATCACAATCACACAATCACACTGTCACAATCCCACAGTCACGATCACACAATCAGAGTCACACAATCACAATCACACAACCACAATCACACAATCACACAGTCACAATCCCACAATCACGATCACACAATCACGACCACACAGTCACGATCACACAATCACAATCACACAATCACAATCACACAATCGCAATCACACAATCACAATATTACAATCGCAATCACACAATCACAATAACACAATCAGACAATCACACAATCACACAATCACACAATCACGATCACACAATCACAATCACACAATCACAATCACACAATCACAATCACACAATCACAATCCCACAATCACGATCACACAATCACGATCACACAATCACAATCACACAATCACAATCACACAATCACAATCACACAATCACAATATCACAATCGCAATCACACAATCACGGCCACACAATCACGGTCACACAGTCACTGTCGCGCAATCACGGTCGCGCAATCACGGTCGCGCAATTACGGTCACGCAGTCACGGTCACACAATCGTGGTCGCGCAATCACGGTCACGCAATCACGGTCACACAATCGTCGTCACGCAATCACGGTCACACAATCGTGGTCACGCAATCACGGTCACACAATCGCGATCACACAATCGCGGTCACACAATCATCGTCACACAATCATCGTCACACAACACGAACACACAATCACGAACACACAATCACGGTCACACAATCACGGTCACACAGTCACTGTCACACAATCACGGCCACGCAATCACGGTCACACAATCACGATCACACAGTCACGATCACACAATCACAATCACACAATCACAATCACACAATCACAATCACACAATCAAAACCACACAATCACAATCACACAATCAAGGTCACACAATGACGATTACACAATCACGATAACACAATCACGATCACACAATCACGTTCACACAATCACAAACACACAGTCCCGACCACTCGATCACGATCACACAATCACGATCACACAGTCGCGATCACACAATCACAATCACACAATCACAATATTACAATCGCAATCACACAATCACAATAACACAATCAGACAATCACACAATCACACAATCACACAATCACGATCACACGATCATGATCACACAATCACGATCACACAATTACGATCACACAATCACGATCACACAATCACGATCACACAATCAAGGTCACACAATGACGATCACACAATCACCATCACACAATCACGACCACTCAATCGCGATCACACAATCTCGATCACACAATCACGATCACAGAATCACGTTCACACAATCACAAACGCACAGTCGCGATCACACGATCACGATCACACAATCACGATCACACAGTCACGATCACACAATCAAGATCACACAGTCACGATCACACAATCAGAGTCACACAATATCAATCACACAACCACAATCACACAATCACACAGTCACAATCCCACAATCACGATCACACAATCACGACCACACAGTCACGGTCACACAATCACAATCACACAATCACAATATCACAATCGCAATCACACAATCACAATAACACAATCAGACAATCACACAATCACACAATCACACAATCACGATCACACAATCATGATCACACAATCACGATCACACAATCACGATCACACAATCACCATCACACAATCACCATCACACAATCACAATCACACAATCAAGGTCGCACAATGACGATCACACAATCACCATCACACAATCACGATCACACAATCACGATCACTCAATCACAATCACACAATCACAAACACACAGTCGCGATCACACGATCACGATCACACGATCACGATCATACAATCACAATCACACAAGCAACGCCACACAATGACGATCACACAATCACCATCACACAATCTCGGCCACACAATCACGATCACACAATCACCATCACACAATCACGATCACACAATCACAATCAGACAATCACGATCACACAATCACGATCACACAATCACAACCACACAATCACAATCACACAATCAAAACCACACAATCACAATCACACAATCAAGGTCACACAATGACGATCACACAATTACCATCACACAATCACGATCACACAATCACAATCACACAATCAGGATCACACAATCACGATCACTCAATCACAATCACACAGTCACGTTCACACAATCACAAACACACAGTCGCGATCACACCATCACGATCACACAATCACGATCACACAGTCACGATCACACAATTACGATCACACAGTCACGACCACATAATCAGAGTCACACAATCACAATCACACAACCACAATCACACAATCACACAGTCACAATCCCACAATCACGATCACACAATCACGACCACACAGTCACGATCACACAATCACAATCACACAATCACAATCACACAATCACAATAACACAATCAGACAATCACACAGTCACACAATCACGATCACACAATCACGATCACTCAATCACAATCACACAATCACAAACACACAGTCGCGATCACACGATAACGATCACACGATCACGATCACACAATCACAATCACACAATCACGATCACACAATCACGATCACACAATCACAATCACACAATCACAATCACACAATCACAATCACACAATCACACTGTCACAATCCCACAGTCACGATCACACAATCAGAGTCACACAATCACAATCACACAACCACAATCACACAATCACACAGTCACAATCCCACAATCACGATCACACAATCACGACCACACAGTCACGATCACACAATCACAATAACACAATCAGACAATCACACAATCACACAATCACACAATCACACAATCACGATCACACAATCATGATCACACAATCACGATCACACAATCACGATCACACAATCACGGTCACACAATCACGATCACACAATCACCATCACACAATCACCATCACACAATCACAATCACACAATCAAGGTCACACAATGACGATCACACAATCACCATCACACAATCACGACCACTCAATCACGATCACACAATCACGATCACACAATTACGATCACACAGTCACGATCACACAATCACGATCACACAATCACAATCACACAATCACAATCACACAATCACAATCACACAATCAAAATCACACAATCACAATCACACAATCACACTGTCACAATCCCACAGTCACGATCACACAATCAGAGTCACACAATCACAATCTAACAACCACAATCACACAATCACACAGTCACAATCCCACAATCACGATCACACAATCACGATCACACAGTCACGATCACACAATCATGATCACACAATCACGATCACACAATCACGATCACACAATCACGATCACACAATCACAATCACACAATCACAATCACACAATCACAATCACACAATCACAATCACACAATCAAAATCACACAATCACAATCACACAATCACACTGTCACAATCCCACAGTCACGATCACACAATCAGAGTCACACAATCACAATCACACAACCACAATCACACAATCACACAGTCACAATCCCACAATCACGATCACACAATCACGACCACACAGTCACGATCACACAATCACAATCACACAATCGCAATCACACAATCACAATATTACAATCGCAATCACACAATCACAATAACACAATCAGACAATCACACAATCACACAATCACACAATCACGATCACACAATCACAATCACACAATCACAATCACACAATCACAATCACACAATCACAATCCCACAATCACGATCACACAATCACGATCACACAATCACTATCACACAATCACAATCACACAATCACAATCACACAATCACAATATCACAATCGCAATCACACAATCACGGCCACACAATCACGGTCACACAGTCACTGTCGCGCAATCACGGTCGCGCAATCACGGTCGCGCAATTACGGTCACGCAATCACGGTCACACAATCGTGGTCGCGCAATCACGGTCACGCAATCACGGTCACACAATCGTCGTCACGCAATCACGGTCACACAATCGTGGTCACGCAATCACGGTCACACAATCGCGATCACACAATCGCGGTCACACAATCATCGTCACACAATCATCGTCACACAACACGAACACACAATCACGAACACACAATCACGGTCACACAATCACGGTCACACAGTCACTGTCACACAATCACGGCCACGCAATCACGGTCACACAATCGCGATCACACAGTCACGATCACACAATCACAATCACACAATCACAATCACACAATCACAATCACACAATCAAAACCACACAATCACAATCACACAATCAAGGTCACACAATGACGATTACACAATCACGATAACACAATCACGATCACACAATCACGTTCACACAATCACAAACACACAGTCCCGACCACTCGATCACGATCACACAATCACGATCACACAGTCACGATCACACAATCACAATCACACAATCACAATATTACAATCGCAATCACACAATCACAATAACACAATCAGACAATCACACAATCCCACAATCACACAATCACGATCACACGATCATGATCACACAATCACGATCACACAATTACGATCACACAATCACGATCACACAATCACGATCACACAATCAAGGTCACACAATGACGATCACACAATCACCATCACACAATCACGACCACTCAATCACGATCACACAATCTCGATCACACAATCACGATCACAGAATCACGTTCACACAATCACAAACACACAGTCGCGATCACACGATCACGATCACACAATCACGATCACACAGTCACGATCACACAATCAAGATCACACAGTCACGATCACACAATCAGAGTCACACAATATCAATCACACAACCACAATCACACAATCACACAGTCACAATCCCACAATCACGATCACACAATCACGACCACACAGTCACGGTCACACAATCACAATCACACAATCACAATATCACAATCGCAATCACACAATCACAATAACACAATCAGACAATCACACAATCACACAATCACACAATCACGATCACACAATCATGATCACACAATCACGATCACACAATCACGATCACACAATCACGACCACACAGTCACGATCACACAATCACAATCATACAATCACAATCACACAATTACAATAACACAATCAGACAATCACACAGTCACACAATCACGATCACACAATCACGATCACACAATCACGATCACACAATCACGATCACACAATCACGATCAAACAATCACGATCACACAATCACGATCACACAATCACAATCACACAATCACAATCACACAATCACGATCACACAATCACGATCAATCAATCACAATCGCACAATCACAAAAACACAGTCGCGATCACACGATTACGATCACACGATCACGATCACACGATCACGATCACACGATCACGATCACACAATCACAATCACACAATCAAGGCAACACAATGACGATCACACAATCACCATCACACAATCTCGACCACACAATCACGATCACACAATCACGATCACACAATCACGTTCACACAATCACAAGCACACAGTCGCGATCACTCGATCACGATCACACAATCACGATCACACAGTCACGATCACACAATCACAATCGCACAATCACAATCACACAATCAAAACCACACAATCACAATCACACAATCAAGGTCACACAATGACGATTACACAATCACGATCACACAATCACGATCACACAATCACTATCACACAATCACAATCACACAATCACAATCACACAATCACAATATCACAATCGCAATCACACAATCACGGCCACACAATCACGGTCACACAGTCACTGTCGCGCAATCACGGTCGCGCAATCACGGTCGCGCAATTACGGTCACGCAATCACGGTCACACAATCGTGGTCGCGCAATCACGGTCACGCAATCACGGTCACACAATCGTCGTCACGCAATCACGGTCACACAATCGTGGTCACGCAATCACGGTCACACAATCGCGATCACACAATCGCGGTCACACAATCATCGTCACACAATCATCGTCACACAACACGAACACACAATCACGAACACACAATCACGGTCACACAATCACGGTCACACAGTCACTGTCACACAATCACGGCCACGCAATCACGGTCACACAATCGCGATCACACAGTCACGATCACACAATCACAATCACACAATCACAATCACACAATCACAATCACACAATCAAAACCACACAATCACAATCACACAATCAAGGTCACACAATGACGATTACACAATCACGATAACACAATCACGATCACACAATCACGTTCACACAATCACAAACACACAGTCCCGACCACTCGATCACGATCACACAATCACGATCACACAGTCACGATCACACAATCACAATCACACAATCACAATATTACAATCGCAATCACACAATCACAATAACACAATCAGACAATCACACAATCCCACAATCACACAATCACGATCACACGATCATGATCACACAATCACGATCACACAATTACGATCACACAATCACGATCACACAATCACGATCACACAATCAAGGTCACACAATGACGATCACACAATCACCATCACACAATCACGACCACTCAATCACGATCACACAATCTCGATCACACAATCACGATCACAGAATCACGTTCACACAATCACAAACACACAGTCGCGATCACACGATCACGATCACACAATCACGATCACACAGTCACGATCACACAATCAAGATCACACAGTCACGATCACACAATCAGAGTCACACAATATCAATCACACAACCACAATCACACAATCACACAGTCACAATCCCACAATCACGATCACACAATCACGACCACACAGTCACGGTCACACAATCACAATCACACAATCACAATATCACAATCGCAATCACACAATCACAATAACACAATCAGACAATCACACAATCACACAATCACACAATCACGATCACACAATCATGATCACACAATCACGATCACACAATCACGATCACACAATCACGACCACACAGTCACGATCACACAATCACAATCATACAATCACAATCACACAATTACAATAACACAATCAGACAATCACACAGTCACACAATCACGATCACACAATCACGATCACACAATCACGATCACACAATCACGATCACACAATCACGATCACACAATCACGATCAAACAATCACGATCACACAATCACGATCACACAATCACAATCACACAATCACAATCACACAATCACGATCACACAATCACGATCAATCAATCACAATCGCACAATCACAAAAACACAGTCGCGATCACACGATTACGATCACACGATCACGATCACACGATCACGATCACACGATCACGATCACACAATCACAATCACACAATCAAGGCAACACAATGACGATCACACAATCACCATCACACAATCTCGACCACACAATCACGATCACACAATCACGATCACACAATCACGTTCACACAATCACAAGCACACAGTCGCGATCACTCGATCACGATCACACAATCACGATCACACAGTCACGATCACACAATCACAATCGCACAATCACAATCACACAATCACGATCACACAATCACGATCACTCAATCACAATCACACAATCACAATCACACAATAACGACCACACAGTCACGATCACACAATCACAATCATACAATCACAATCACACAATCACAATAACACAATCAGACAATCACACAGTCACACAATCACGATCACACAATCACAATAACACAATCAGACAATCACACAGTCACACAATCACGATCACACAATCACGTTCACACAATCACAAGCACACAGTCGCGATCACTCGATCACGATAACACAATCACGATAACACAGTCACGATCACACAAGCACAATAACACAATGAGACAATCACACAGTCACACAATCACGATCACACAATCACGATCACACAGTCACGATCACACAATCACAATCGCACAATCACAATCACACAATCACGATCACACAATCACGATCACTCAATCACAATCACACAATCACAATCACACAATCACGACCACACAGTCACGATCACACAATCACAATCATACAATCACAATCACACAATCACAATAACACAATCAGACAATCACACAGTCACACAATCACGATCACACAATCACAATAACACAATCAGACAATCACACAGTCACACAATCACGAGCACACAATCACGATCACACAATCACGATCACACAATCACAATCACACAATCACAATCACACAATCACGATCACACAATCACGATCACTCAATCACAATCACACAATCACAAAAACACAGCCGCGATCACACGATCACGATCACACGATCACGATCACACAATCACGATCACACAATCACAATCACACAATCACAATCACACAATCACAATCACACAATCACAATCACACAATCACAATCACACAATCACAATCACACAATCACAATCACACAATCACAATCACACAATCACAATCCCACAATCACAATCACACAACCACAATCACACAGTCACAATCCCACAATCACGATCACACCATCACGATCACACAATCACACTCACACAACCACAATCACACAATCACACTGTCACAATCCCACAATCACGATCACACAATCACGATCACACAGTCACGATCACACGATCACGATCACACAATAACAATCACACAATCACAATCACACAATCGTTATCACACAATCATGATCACACAATCACCATCCCAAAATCACCATTACACAATCACCATCACACAATCACGATCACACAATCACGATCACACAATCACAATCACGCAATCACAATCACACAATCACAATCACACAATCACAATCATACAATCACAATCACACAATCACAATCTCACAATCACAATTACACAATCACAATCACACAATCACAATCACACAATCACAATCACACAATCACAATCACACAATCACAATCACACAATCACAATCCCACAATCACAATCCCACAATCACAATCCCACAATCACAATCACACAACCACAATCACACAATCACACAGTCACAATCCCACAATCACGATCACACAATCACGATCACACAATCACAATCACACAATCACAATCACACAATCACAATCACACAATCACAATATCACAATCGCAATCACACAATCGCAATCACACAATCGCAATAACACAATCAGACAATCACACAATCACACAATCACACAATCACGATCACACAATCATGATCACACAATCACGAACACACAATCACGCTCACACAATCACGATCACACAATCACGATCACACAATCACGATCACACAATCACGATCACACAATCAGCATCACACAATCACAATCACACAATCAAGGTCACACAATGACGATCGCACAATCACCATCACACAATCACGACCACTCAATCACGATCACACAATCACGATCACACAATCACGATCACACAATCACGTTCACACAATCACAAACACACAGTCGCGATCACACGATCACGATCACACAATCACGATCACATAGTCACGATCACACAATTACGATCACACAGTCACAATCACACAATCACAATCACACAATCACAATCACACAGTCACAATCCCACAATCACGATCACACAATCACGATCACACAGTCACGATCACACGATCACGATCACACAATAACAATCACACAATCACAATCACACAATCGTTATCACACAATCATGATCACACAATCACCATCCCACAATTACCATCACACAATCACCATCACACAATCACGATCACACAATCACGATCACACAATCACAATCACGCAATCACAATCACACAATCACAATCACACAATCACAATCATACAATCACAATCACACAATCACAATCTCACAATCACAATTACACAATCACAATCACACAATCACAATCACACAATCACAATCACACAATCACAATCACACAATCACAATCACACAATCACAATCCCACAATCACAATCCCACAATCACAATCCCACAATCACAATCACACAACCACAATCACACAATCACACAGTCACAATCCCACAATCACGATCACACAATCACGATCACACAATCACAATCACACAATCACAATCACACAATCACAATATCACAATCGCAATCACACAATCGCAATAACACAATCAGACAATCACACAATCACACAATCACACAATCACGATCACACAATCATGATCACACAATCACGAACACACAATCACGATCACACAATCACGATCACACAATCACGATCACACAATCACGATCACACAATCAGCATCACACAATCACAATCACACAATCAAGGTCACACAATGACGATCGCACAATCACCATCACACAATCACGACCACTCAATCACGATCACACAATCACGATCACACAATCACGATCACACAATCACGTTCACACAATCACAAACACACAGTCGCGATCACACGATCACGATCACACAATCACGATCACATAGTCACGATCACACAATTACGATCACACAGTCACAATCACACAATCACAATCACACAATCACAATCACACAATCACGATCACACAATTACAATCACACAATCACAATCACACAATCACAATCACACAATCACAATCACACAATCACAATCACACAATCACAATCACACAATCACAATCACACAATCACAATCACACAATCACAATCCCACAATCACAATCACAATCACGATCACACAGTCACGATCATACAATCAGAGTCACACAATCACAATCACACAACCACAATCACACAATCATACAGTCACAATCCCACAATCACGATCACACAATCACAATCACACAATCACAATCACACAATCACAATAACACAATCAAGGTCGCACAATGACGATCACACAATCACCATCACACAATCACGACCACTCAATCACGATCACACAATCACGTTCACACAATCACAAACACAGAATTGCGATCACACGATCACGATCACACAATCACGATCACACAGTCACGATCACACAATCACGATCACACAGTCACGATCACACAATCAGAGTCACACAATCACAATCACACAACCACAATCACACAATCACACAGTCACAATCCCACAATCACGATCACACAATCACGACCACACAGTCACGATCACACAATCACAATCATACAATCACAATCACACAATCACAATAACACAATCAGACAATCACACAGTCACACAATCACGATCACACAATCACGATCACACAATCACGATCACACAATCACGATCACACAATCACGATCACACAATCACGATCACACAATCACGATCACACAATCACAATCACACAATCACAATCACACAATCACGATCACACAATCACGATCACTCAATCACAATCACACAATCACAAAAACACAGTCGCGATCACACGATCACGATCACACGATCACGATCACACGATCACGATCACACGATCACGATCACACGATCACGATCACACAATCACGATCACACAATCACGATCACACAATCACAATCACACAATCACAATCACACAATCACGATCACACAATCACGATCACTCAATCACAATCACACAATCACGTTCACACAATCACAAACACACAGTCGCGATCACACCATCACGATCACACAATCACGATCACACAGTCACGATCACACAATTACGATCACACAGTCACGACCACATAATCAGAGTCACACAATCACAATCACACAACCACAATCACACAATCACACAGTCACAATCCCACAATCACGATCACACAATCACGACCACACAGTCACGATCACACAATCACAATCACACAATCACAATCACACAATCACAATAACACAATCAGACAATCACACAGTCACACAATCACGATCACACAATCACGATCACTCAATCACAATCACACAATCACAAACACACAGTCGCGATCACACGATAACGATCACACGA
The DNA here is from genome assembly GCF_050947335.1 of Megachile rotundata. Classification (NCBI taxonomy): domain Eukaryota; kingdom Metazoa; phylum Arthropoda; class Insecta; order Hymenoptera; family Megachilidae; genus Megachile; species Megachile rotundata. The sequence continues at coordinate 5,525,336 of NC_134993.1, forward strand.
TCACGATCACACAATCACAATCACACAATCACGATCACACAATCACGATCACACAATCACAATCACACAATCACAATCACACAATCACAATCACACAATCACACTGTCACAATCCCACAGTCACGATCACACAATCAGAGTCACACAATCACAATCACACAACCACAATCACACAACCACACAGTCACAATCAAACAATCACGATCACACAATCACGACCACACAGTCACGATCACACAATCACAATAACACAATCAGACAATCACACAATCACACAATCACACAATCACACAATCACGATCACACAATCATGATCACACAATCACGATCACACAATCACGATCACACAATCACGATCACACAATCACGGTCACACAATCACGATCACACAATCACCATCACACAATCACCATCACACAATCACAATCACACAATCAAGGTCACACAATGACGATCACACAATCACCATCACACAATCACGACCACTCAATCACGATCACACAATCACGATCACACAATCACGATCACACAATCACGTTCACACAATCACAAACACACAGTCGCGATCACACCATCACGATCACACAATCACGTTCACACAGTCACGATCACACAATTACGATCACACAGTCACGATCACACAATCACGATCACACAATCACAATCACACAATCACAATCACACAATCACAATCACACAATCAAAATCACACAATCACAATCACACAATCACACTGTCACAATCCCACAGTCACGATCACACAATCAGAGTCACACAATCAAAATCACACAATCACAATCACACAATCACACTGTCACAATCCCACAGTCACGATCACACAATCAGAGTCACACAATCACAATCACACAACCACAATCACACAATCACACAGTCACAATCCCACAATCACGATCACACAATCACGACCACACAGTCACGATCACACAATCACAATCACACAATCACAATCACACAATCGCAATCACACAATCACAATATTACAATCGCAATCACACAATCACAATAACACAATCAGACAATCACACAATCACACAATCACACAATCACGATCACACAATCACAATCACACAATCACAATCACACAATCACAATCACACAATCACAATCCCACAATCACGATCACACAATCACGATCACACAATCACAATCACACAATCACAATCACACAATCACAATCACACAATCACAATATCACAATCGCAATCACACAATCACGGCCACACAATCACGGTCACACAGTCACTGTCGCGCAATCACGGTCGCGCAATCACGGTCGCGCAATTACGGTCACGCAATCACGGTCACACAATCGTGGTCGCGCAATCACGGTCACGCAATCACGGTCACACAATCGTCGTCACGCAATCACGGTCACACAATCGTGGTCACGCAATCACGGTCACACAATCGCGATCACACAATCGCGGTCACACAATCATCGTCACACAATCATCGTCACACAACACGAACACACAATCACGAACACACAATCACGGTCACACAATCACGGTCACACAGTCACTGTCACACAATCACGGCCACGCAATCACGGTCACACAATCACGATCACACAGTCACGATCACACAATCACAATCACACAATCACAATCACACAATCACAATCACACAATCAAAACCACACAATCACAATCACACAATCAAGGTCACACAATGACGATTACACAATCACGATAACACAATCACGATCACACAATCACGTTCACACAATCACAAACACACAGTCCCGACCACTCGATCACGATCACACAATCACGATCACACAGTCGCGATCACACAATCACAATCACACAATCACAATATTACAATCGCAATCACACAATCACAATAACACAATCAGACAATCACACAATCACACAATCACACAATCACGATCACACGATCATGATCACACAATCACGATCACACAATTACGATCACACAATCACGATCACACAATCACGATCACACAATCAAGGTCACACAATGACGATCACACAATCACCATCACACAATCACGACCACTCAATCACGATCACACAATCTCGATCACACAATCACGATCACAGAATCACGTTCACACAATCACAAACACACAGTCGCGATCACACGATCACGATCACACAATCACGATCACACAGTCACGATCACACAATCAAGATCACACAGTCACGATCACACAATCAGAGTCACACAATATCAATCACACAACCACAATCACACAATCACACAGTCACAATCCCACAATCACGATCACACAATCACGACCACACAGTCACGGTCACACAATCACAATCACACAATCACAATATCACAATCGCAATCACACAATCACAATAACACAATCAGACAATCACACAATCACACAATCACACAATCACGATCACACAATCATGATCACACAATCACGATCACACAATCACGATCACACAATCACCATCACACAATCACCATCACACAATCACAATCACACAATCAAGGTCGCACAATGACGATCACACAATCACCATCACACAATCACGACCACTCAATCACGATCACACAATCACGATCACACAATCAAGTTCACACAATCACAAACACAGAGTTGCGATCACACGATCACGATCACACAATCACGATCACACAGTCACGATCACACAATCACGATCGCACAGTCACGATCACACAATCAGAGTCACACAATCACAATCACACAACCACAATCACACAATCACACAGTCACAATCCCACAATCACGATCACACAATCACGACCACACAGTCACGATCACACAATCACAATCATACAATCACAATCACACAATTACAATAACACAATCAGACAATCACACAGTCACACAATCACGATCACACAATCACAATCACACAATCACGATCACACAATCACGATCAATCAATCACAATCACACAATCACAAAAACACAGTCGCGATCACACGATTACGATCACACGATCACGATCACACGATCACGATCACACGATCACGATCACACAATCACAATCACACAATCAAGGCCACACAATGACGATCACACAATCACCATCACACAATCTCGACCACACAATCACGATCACACAATCACGATCACACAATCACGTTCACACAATCACAAGCACACAGTCGCGATCACTCGATCACGATCACACAATCACGATCACACAGTCACGATCACACAATCACAATCGCACAATCACAATCACACAATCACGATCACACAATCACGATCACTCAATCACAATCACACAATCACAATCACACAATAACGACCACACAGTCACGATCACACAATCACAATCATACAATCACAATCACACAATCACAATAACACAATCAGACAATCACACAGTCACACAATAACGATCACAAAATCACAATAACACAATCAGACAATCACACAGTCACACAATCACGATCACACAATCACGTTCACACAATCACAAGCACACAGTCGCGATCACTCGATCACGATAACACAATCACGATAACACAGTCACGATCACACAATCACAATAACACAATCAGACAATCACACAGTCACACAATCACGATCACACAATCACGATCACACAATCACGATCACACAATCACAATCACACAATCACAAACACACAGTCGCGATCACACGATCACGATCACACGATCACGATCACACAATCACAATCACACAATCAACGCCACACAATGACGATCACACAATCACCATCACACAATCTCGACCACACAATCACGATCACACAATCACGACCACACAATCACGTTCACACAATCACAAACACACAGTCGCGATCACACGATCACGATCACACAATCACGATCACACAGTCACGATCACACAATCACAATCGCACAATCACAATCACACAATCACGATCACACAATCACGATCACTCAATCACAATCACACAATCACAATCTCACAATCACGACCACACAGTCACGGTCACACAATCACAATCATACAATCACAATCACACAATCACAATAACACAATCAGACAATCACACAATCACACAATCACAATCACACAATCACAATCACACAATCACAATCACACAATCACAATCACACAATCACAATCACACAATCACAATCACACAATCACAATCACACAATCATACAGTCACAATCCCACAATCACGATCACACAATCACGACCACACAGTCACGATCACACAATCGCGATCACACAATCACGATCACGCAATCACGATCACACAATCACAATCACACAATCACAATCACACAATCACGATCACACAATCACGATCACTCAATCACAATCACACAATCACAAAAACACAGTCGCGATCACACGATCACGATCACACGATCACGATCACACGATCACGATCACACGATCACGATCACACGATCACGATCACACGATCACGATCACACGATCACGATCACACGATCACGATCACACGATCACGATCACACGATCACGATCACACGATCACGATCACACGATCACGATCACACGATCACGATCACACGATCACGATCACACGATCACGATCACACGATCACGATCACACGATCACGATCACACGATCACGATCACACGATCACGATCACACAATCACGATCACACAATCACGATCACACAATCACAATCACACAATCACAATCACACAATCACAATCACACAATCACAATCACACAATCACAATCACACAATCACAATCACACAATCACAATCACACAATCACAATCACACAATCACAATCACACAATCACAATCACACAATCACAATCACACAATCACAATCACACAACCACAATCACACAGTCACGATCCCACAATCACGATCACACAATCACGATCACACAATCACGATCACACAATCACGATCACACAATCACGATCACACAATCACAATCACACAATCACAATCACACAATCACAATCACACAATCACAATCCCACAATCACAATCCCACAATCACAATCCCACAATCACAATCCCACAATCACACAGTCACGATCAAACAATCACGATCACACAATCACGATCACACAATCACAATCACACAATCACAATCACACAATCACCATCACACAATCACACTGTCACAATCCCACAATCACGATCACACAATCACGATCACACAGTCACGATCACACGATCACGATCACACAATATCAATCACACAATCACAATCACACAATCACGAGCACACAATCACGATCACACAATCACCATCACACAATCACGATCACACAATCACGATCACACAATCACGATCACACTATCACGATCACACAATCACAGTCACACAATCACAATCACACAATCACAATCACAATCACGATCAAATAGTCACGATCACACAATCAGAGTCACACAATCACAATCACACAACCACAATCACACAATCACACAGTCACAATCCCACAATCACGATCACACAATCACGACCACACAGTCACGGTCACACAATCACAATCACACAATCACAATATCACAATCACAATAACACAATCAGACAATCACACAATCACACAATCACACAATCACGATCACACAATCATGATCACACAATCACGATCACACAATCACGATCACACAATCACCATCACACAATCACGACCACTCAATCACGATCACACAATCACGATCATACAATCACGATCACACAATCACGTTCACACAATCACAAACACACAGTCGCGATCACACGATCACGATCACACAATCACGATCACACAGTCACGATCACACAATCACGATCACACAGTCACGATCACACAATCACAATCACACAATCACAATCACACAATCACAATCACACAATCACAATCACACAATCACAATCCCACAATCACAATCCCACAATCACAATCCCACAATCACAATCACACAACCACAATCACACAATCACACAGTCACAATCCCACAATCACGATCACATAATCACGATCACACAATCACAATCACACAATCACAATCACACAATCACAATCACACAATCACAATATCACAATCGCAATCACACAATCACGGCCACACAATCACGGTCACACAGTCACTGTCGCGCAATCACGGTCGCGCAATCACGGTCGCGCAATTACGGTCACGGAATCACGGTCACACAATCGTGGTCGCGCAATCACGGTCACGCAATCACGGTCACACAATCGTCGTCACGCAATCACGGTCACACAATCGTGGTCACGCAATCACGGTCACACAATCGCGATCACACAATCGCGGTCACACAATCATCGTCACACAATCATCGTCACACAACACGAACACACAATCACGAACACACAATCACGGTCACACAATCACGGTCACACAGTCACTGTCACACAATCACGGCCACGCAATCACGGTCACACAATCACGACCACACAGTCACGATCACACAATCACAATCACACAATCACAATCACACAATCACAATCACACAATCAAAACCACACAATCACAATCACACAATCCAGGTCACACAATGACGATTACACAATCACGATAACACAATCACGATCACACAATCACGTTCACACAATCACAAACACACAGTCCCGACCACTCGATCACGATCACACAATCACGATCACACAGTCACGATCACACAATCACAATCACACAATCACAATATTACAATCGCAATCACACAATCACAATCACACAATCACAATCACACAATCACAATCACACAATCACAATCACACAATCACAATCACACAATCACAATCACACAATCACAATCACACAATCACAATCACACAATCACAATCACACAATCACAATCCCACAATCACGATCACACAATCACAATCACACAATCACAATCACAATCACGATCACACAATCACAATCACACAATCACAATCACACAATCACAATCACACAACCACAATCACACAATCATACAGTCACAATCCCACAATCACGATCACACAATCACGACCACACAGTCACGATCACACAATCACAATCACACAATCACAATTACACAATCACAATCACACAATCACAATATCACAATCAGACAATCACACAGTCACACAATCACGATCACACAATCACGATCACACAATCACGATCACACAATCGCGATCACACAATCACGATCACACAATCACGATCACACAATCACAATCACACAATCACAATCACACAATCAAAACCACACAATCACAGTCACACAATCAAGGTCACACAATGACGATCACGCAATCACCATCACACAATAACGATCACACAATCACAATCACACAATCACGATCACACAATCACGATCACTCAATCACAATCACACAATCACAAAAACACAGTCGCGATCACACGATCACGATCACACGACCACGATCACACGATCACGATCACACGATCACGATCACACGATCACGATCACACAATCACGATCACACAATCACGATCACACAATCACAATCACACAATCACAATCACACAATCACAATCACACAATCACAATCACACAATCACAATCACACAATCACAATCACACAATCACAATCACACAATCACAATCACACAATCACAATCACACAATCACAATCACACAATCACAATCACACAATCACAATCACACAATCACAATCACACAATCACAATCACACAACCACAATCACACAGTCACGATCCCACAATCACGATCACACAATCACAATCACACAATCACAATCACACAATCACAATCACACAATCACAATCACACAATCACAATCCCACAATCACAATCCCACAATCACAATCCCACAATCACAATCCCACAATCACACAGTCACGATCAAACAATCACGATCACACAATCACGATCACACAATCACAATCACACAATCACAATCACACAATCACACTGTCACAATCCCACAATCACGATCACACAATCACGATCACACAGTCACGATCACACGATCACGATCACACAATATCAACCACACAATCACAATCACACAATCACGAGCACACAATCACGATCACACAATCACCATCACACAATCACGATCACACAATCACGATCACACAATCACGATCACACTATCACGATCACACAATCACAGTCACACAATCACAATCACACAATCACAATCACAATCACGATCAAACAGTCACGATCACACAATCAGAGTCACACAATCACAATCACACAACCACAATCACACAATCACACAGTCACAATCCCACAATCACGATCACACAATCACGACCACACAGTCACGGTCACACAATCACAATCACACAATCACAATATCACAATCGCAATCACACAATCACAATAACACAATCAGACAATCACACAATCACACAATCACACAATCACGATCACACAATCATGATCACACAATCACGATCACACAATCACGATCACACAATCACGATCACACAATCACCATCACACAATCACCATCACACAATCACAATCACACAATCAAGGTCGCACAATGACGATCACACAATCACCATCACACAATCTCGACCACACAATCACGATCACACAATCACGATCACACAATCACGTTCACACAATCACAAGCACACAGTCGCGATCACTCGATCACGATCACACAATCACGATCACACAGTCACGATCACACAATCACGATCACACAATCACGATCACACAATCACGGTCACACAATCACGATCACACAATCACCATCACACAATCACCATCACACAATCACAATCACACAATCAAGGTCACACAATGACGATCACACAATCACCATCACACAATCACGACCACTCAATCACGATCACACAATCACGATCACACAATCACGATCACACAATCACGTTCACACAATCACAAACACACAGTCGCGATCACACCATCACGATCACACAATCACGTTCACACAGTCACGATCACACAATTACGACCACACAGTCACGATCACACAATCACGATCACACAATCACAATCACACAATCACAATCACACAATCACAATCACACAATCAAAATCACACAATCACAATCACACAATCACACTGTCACAATCCCACAGTCACGATCACACAATCAGAGTCACACAATCACAATCACACAATCACACTGTCACAATCCCACAGTCACGATCACACAATCAGAGTCACACAATCACAATCACACAACCACAATCACACAATCACACAGTCACAATCCCACAATCACGATCACACAGTCACGACCACACAGTCACGATCACACAATCACAATCACACAATCACAATCACACAATCGCAATCACACAATCACAATATTACAATCGCAATCACACAATCACAATAACACAATCAGACAATCACACAATCACGATCACACAATCACGATCACTCAATCACAATCACACAATCACAAAAACACAGTCGCGATCACACGATCACGATCACACGATCACGATCACACGATCACGATCACACAATCACGATCACACAATCACGATCACACAATCACAATCACACAATCACAATCACACAATCACGATCACACAATCACGATCACTCAATCACAATCACACAATCACGTTCACACAATCACAAACACACAGTCGCGATCACACCATCACGATCACACAATCACGATCACACAGTCACGGTCACACAATTACGATCACACAGTCACGACCACATAATCAGAGTCACACAATCACAATCACACAACCACAATCACACAATCACACAGTCACAATCCCACAATCACGATCACACAATCACGACCACACAGTCACGATCACACAATCACAATCACACAATCACAATCACACAATCACAATAACACAATCAGACAATCACACAGTCACACAATCACGATCACACAATCACGATCACTCAATCACAATCACACAATCACAAACACACAGTCGCGATCACACGGTAACGATCACACGATCACGATCACACAATCACAATCACACAATCACGATCACACAATCACGATCACACAATCACAATCACACAATCACAATCACACAATCACAATCACACAATCACACTGTCACAATCCCACAGTCACGATCACACAATCAGAGTCACACAATCACAATCACACAACCACACAGTCACAATCCCACAATCACGATCACACAATCACGACCACACAGTCACGATCACACAATCACAATAACACAATCAGACAATCACACAATCACACAATCACACAATCACACAATCACGATCACACAATCATGATCACACAATCACGATCACACAATCACGATCACACAATCACGATCACACAATCACGGTCACACAATCACGATCACACAATCACCATCACACAATCACCATCACACAATCACAATCACACAATCAAGGTCACACAATGACGATCACACAATCACCATCACACAATCACGACCACTCAATCACGATCACACAATCACGATCACACAATCACGATCACACAATCACAAACACACAGTCGCGATCACACCATCACGATCACACAATCACGTTCACACAGTCACGATCACACAATTACGATCACACAGTCACGATCACACAATCACGATCACACAATCACAATCACACAATCACAATCACACAATCACAATCACACAATCAAAATCACACAATCACAATCACACAATCACACTGTCACAATCCCACAGTCACGATCACACAATCAGAGTCACACAATCAAAATCACACAATCACAATCACACAATCACACTGTCACAATCCCACAGTCACGATCACACAATCAGAGTCACACAATCACAATCACACAACCACAATCACACAATCACACAGTCACAATCCCACAATCACGATCACACAATCACGACCACACAGTCACGATCACACAATCACAATCACACAATCACAATCACACAATCGCAATCACACAATCACAATATTACAATCGCAATCACACAATCACAATAACACAATCAGACAATCACACAATCACACAATCACACAATCACGATCACACAATCACAATCACACAATCACAATCACACAATCACAATCACACAATCACAATATCACAATCGCAATCACACAATCACGGCCACACAATCACGGTCACACAGTCACTGTCGCGCAATCACGGTCGCGCAATCACGGTCGCGCAATTACGGTCACGCAATCACGGTCACACAATCGTGGTCGCGCAATCACGGTCACGCAATCACGGTCACACAATCGTCGTCACGCAATCACGGTCACACAATCGTGGTCACGCAATCACGGTCACACAATCGCGATCACACAATCGCGGTCACACAATCATCGTCACACAATCATCGTCACACAACACGAACACACAATCACGAACACACAATCACGGTCACACAATCACGGTCACACAGTCACTGTCACACAATCACGGCCACGCAATCACGGTCACACAATCACGATCACACAGTCACGATCACACAATCACAATCACACAATCACAATCACACAATCACAATCACACAATCAAAACCACACAATCACAATCACACAATCAAGGTCACACAATGACGATTACACAATCACGATAACACAATCACGATCACACAATCACGTTCACACAATCACAAACACACAGTCCCGACCACTCGATCACGATCACACAATCACGATCACACAGTCACGATCACACAATCACAATCACACAATCACAATATTACAATCGCAATCACACAATCACAATAACACAATCAGACAATCACACAATCACACAATCACACAATCACGATCACACGATCATGATCACACAATCACGATCACACAATTACGATCACACAATCACGATCACACAATCACGATCACACAATCAAGGTCACACAATGACGATCACACAATCACCATCACACAATCACGACCACTCAATCACGATCACACAATCTCGATCACACAATCACGATCACAGAATCACGTTCACACAATCACAAACACACAGTCGCGATCACACGATCACGATCACACAATCACGATCACACAGTCACGATCACACAATCACAATCCCACAATCACAATCCCACAATCACAATCCCACAATCACACAGTCACGATCAAACAATCACGATCACACAATCACGATCACACAATCACAATCACACAATCACAATCACACAATCACCATCACACAATCACACTGTCACAATCCCACAATCACGATCACACAATCACGATCACACAGTCACGATCACACGATCACGATCACACAATATCAATCACACAATCACAATCACACAATCACGAGCACACAATCACGATCACACAATCACCATCACACAATCACGATCACACAATCACGATCACACAATCACGATCACACTATCACGATCACACAATCACAGTCACACAATCACAATCACACAATCACAATCACAATCACGATCAAATAGTCACGATCACACAATCAGAGTCACACAATCACAATCACACAACCACAATCACACAATCACACAGTCACAATCCCACAATCACGATCACACAATCACGACCACACAGTCACGGTCACACAATCACAATCACACAATCACAATATCACAATCACAATAACACAATCAGACAATCACACAATCACACAATCACACAATCACGATCACACAATCATGATCACACAATCACGATCACACAATCACGATCACACAATCACGATCACACAATCACCATCACACAATCACGACCACTCAATCACGATCACACAATCACGATCATACAATCACGATCACACAATCACGTTCACACAATCACAAACACACAGTCGCGATCACACGATCACGATCACACAATCACGATCACACAGTCACGATCACACAATCACGATCACACAGTCACGATCACACAATCACAATCACACAATCACAATCACACAATCACAATCACACAATCACAATCACACAATCACAATCCCACAATCACAATCCCACAATCACAATCCCACAATCACAATCACACAACCACAATCACACAATCACACAGTCACAATCCCACAATCACGATCACACAATCACGATCACACAATCACAATCACACAATCACAATCACACAATCACAATATCACAATCGCAATCACACAATCACGGCCACACAATCACGGTCACACAGTCACTGTCGCGCAATCACGGTCGCGCAATCACGGTCGCGCAATTACGGTCACGCAATCACGGTCACACAATCGTGGTCGCGCAATCACGGTCACGCAATCACGGTCACACAATCGTCGTCACGCAATCACGGTCACACAATCGTGGTCACGCAATCACGGTCACACAATCGCGATCACACAATCGCGGTCACACAATCATCGTCACACAATCATCGTCACACAACACGAACACACAATCACGAACACACAATCACGGTCACACAATCACGGTCACACAGTCACTGTCACACAATCACGGCCACGCAATCACGGTCACACAATCACGACCACACAGTCACGATCACACAATCACAATCACACAATCACAATCACACAATCACAATCACACAATCAAAACCACACAATCACAATCACACAATCCAGGTCACACAATGACGATTACACAATCACGATAACACAATCACGATCACACAATCACGTTCACACAATCACAAACACACAGTCCCGACCACTCGATCACGATCACACAATCACGATCACACAGTCACGATCACACAATCACAATCACACAATCACAATATTACAATCGCAATCACACAATCACAATCACACAATCACAATCACACAATCACAATCACACAATCACAATCACACAATCACAATCACACAATCACAATCACACAATCACAATCACACAATCACAATCACACAATCACAATCACACAATCACAATCACACAATCACAATCACACAACCACAATCACACAATCACACAGTCACAATCCCACAATCACGATCACACAATCACGATCACACAATCACAATCACACAATCACAATCACACAATCACAATATCACAATCGCAATCACACAATCACGGCCACACAATCACGGTCACACAGTCACTGTCGCGCAATCACGGTCGCGCAATCACGGTCGCGCAATTACGGTCACGCAATCACAGTCACACAATCGTGGTCGCGCAATCACGGTCACGCAATCACGGTCACACAATCGTCGTCACGCAATCACGGTCACACAATCGTGGTCACGCAATCACGGTCACACAATCGCGATCACACAATCGCGGTCACACAATCATCGTCACACAATCATCGTCACACAACACGAACACACAATCACGAACACACAATCACGGTCACACAATCACGGTCACACAGTCACTGTCACACAATCACGGCCACGCAATCACGGTCACACAATCACGACCACACAGTCACGATCACACAATCACAATCACACAATCACAATCACAATCCCACAATCACGATCACACAATCACAATCACACAATCACAATCACAGTCACGATCACACAGTCACGATCACACAATCAGAGTCACACAATCACAATCACACAACCACAATCACACAATCATACAGTCACAATCCCACAATCACGATCACACAATCACGACCACACAGTCACGACCACACAATCACAATCACACAATCACAATTACACAATCACAATCACACAATCACAATATCACAATCAGACAATCACACAGTCACACAATCACGATCACACAATCACGATCACACAATCACGATCACACAATCGCGATCACACAGTCACGATCACACAATCACGATCACACAATCACAATCACACAATCACAATCACACAATCAAAACCACACAATCACAGTCACACAATCAAGGTCACACAATGACGATCACGCAATCACCATCACACAATAACGATCACACAATCACAATCACACAATCACGATCACACAATCACGATCACTCAATCACAATCACACAATCACAAAAACACAGTCGCGATCACACGATCACGATCACACGACCACGATCACACAATCACGATCACACGATCACGATCACACGATCACGATCACACAATCACGATCACACAATCACGATCACACAATCACAATCACACAATCACAATCACACAATCACAATCACACAATCACAATCACACAATCACAATCACACAATCACAATCACACAATCACAATCACACAATCACAAACACACAATCACAATCACACAATCACAATCACACAATCACAATCACACAATCACAATCACACAATCACAATCACACAACCACAATCACACAGTCACGATCCCACAATCACGATCACACAATCACAATCACACAATCACAATCACACAATCACAATCACACAGTCACAATCACACAATCACAATCCCACAATCACAATCCCACAATCACAATCCCACAATCACACAGTCACGATCAAACAATCACGATCACACAATCACGATCACACAATCACAATCACACAATCACAATCACACAATCACACTGTCACAATCCCACAATCACGATCACACAATCACGATCACACAGTCACGATCACACGATCACGATCACACAATATCAACCACACAATCACAATCACACAATCACGAGCACACAATCACGATCACACAATCACCATCACACAATCACGATCACACAATCACGATCACACAATCACGATCACACTATCACGATCACACAATCACAGTCACACAATCACAATCACACAATCACAATCACAATCACGATCAAACAGTCACGATCACACAATCAGAGTCACACAATCACAATCACACAACCACAATCACATAATCACACAGTCACAATCCCACAATCACGATCACACAATCACGACCACACAGTCACGATCACACAATCACAATCATACAATCACAATCACACAATTACAATAACACAATCAGACAATCACACAGTCACACAATCACGATCACACAATCACAATCACACAATCAAAACCACACAATCACAATCACACAATCCAGGTCACACAATGACGATTACACAATCACGATAACACAATCACGATCACACAATCACGTTCACACAATCACAAACACACAGTCCCGACCACTCGATCACGATCACACAATCACGATCACACAGTCACGATCACACAATCACAATCACACAATCACAATATTACAATCGCAATCACACAATCACAATCACACAATCACAATCACACAATCACAATCACACAATCACAATCACACAATCACAATCACACAATCACAATCACACAATCACAATCACACAATCACAATCACACAATCACAATCACACAATCACAATCACACAATCACAATCACACAATCACAATCACACAATCACAATCACACAATCACAATCACACAATCACAATCCCACAATCACGATCACACAATCACAATCACACAATCACAATCACACAATCACAATCACACAATCACAATCACACAATCACAATCACACAATCACAATCACACAACCACAATCACACAGTCACGATCCCACAATCACGATCACACAATCACAATCACACAATCACAATCACACAATCACAATCACACAATCACAATCACACAATCACAATCCCACAATCACAATCCCACAATCACAATCCCACAATCACACAGTCACGATCAAACAATCACGATCACACAATCACGATCACACAATCACAATCACACAATCACAATCACACAATCACACTGTCACAATCCCACAATCACGATCACACAATCACGATCACACAGTCACGATCACACGATCACGATCACACAATATCAACCACACAATCACAATCACACAATCACGAGCACACAATCACGATCACACAATCACCATCACACAATCACGATCACACAATCACGATCACACAATCACGATCACACTATCACGATCACACAATCACAGTCACACAATCACAATCACACAATCACAATCACAATCACGATCAAACAGTCACGATCACACAATCAGAGTCACACAATCACAATCACACAACCACAATCACATAATCACACAGTCACAATCCCACAATCACGATCACACAATCACGACCACACAGTCACGATCACACAATCACAATCATACAATCACAATCACACAATTACAATAACACAATCAGACAATCACACAGTCACACAATCACGATCACACAATCACGATCACACAATCACGATCAAACAATCACGATCACACAATCACGATCACACAATCACAATCACACAATCACAATCACACAATCACGATCACACAATCACGATCACTCAATCACAATCACACAATCACAAAAACACAGTCGCGATCACACGATCACGATCACACGATCACGATCACACGATCACGATCACACGATCACGATCACACGATCACGATCACACAATCACAATCACACAATCAAGGCCACACAATGACGATCACACAATCACCATCACACAATCTCGACCACACAATCACGATCACACAATCACGATCACACAATCACGTTCACACAATCACAAGCACACAGTCGCGATCACTCGATCACGATCACACAATCACGATCACACAGTCACGATCACACAATCACAATCGCACAATCACAATCACACAATCACGATCACACAATCACGATCACTCAATCACAATCACACAATCACAATCACACAATCACGACCACACAGTCACGATCACACAATCACAATCATACAATCACAATCACACAATCACAATAACACAATCAGACAATCACACAGTCACACAATCACGATCACACAATCACAATAACACAATCAGACAATCACACAGTCACACAATCACGATCACACAATCACGATCACACAATCACGATCACACAATCACAATCACACAATCACAATCACACAATCACAATAACACAATCAGACAATCACACAGTCACACAATCACGATCACACAATCACGATCACACAATCACGTTCACACAATCACAAACACACAGTCGCGATCAAACGATCACGATCACACAATCAAGATCACATAGTCACGATCACACAATTACGATCACACAGTCACAATCACACAATCACAATCATACAATCACGATCACACAATCACAATCACACAATCACAATCACACAATCACAATCACACAATCACAATCACACAATCACAATCACACAATCACAATCACACAATCACAATCACACAATCACAATCACACAATCACAATCCCACAATCACGATCACACAATCACAATCACACAATCACAATCACGATCACGATCACACAGTCACGATCACACAATCACAATCACACAATCACAATAACACAATCACAATCACACAATCAAAACCACACAATCACAATCACACAATCAAGGTC
This sequence comes from Megachile rotundata, assembly GCF_050947335.1. Classification (NCBI taxonomy): domain Eukaryota; kingdom Metazoa; phylum Arthropoda; class Insecta; order Hymenoptera; family Megachilidae; genus Megachile; species Megachile rotundata. The sequence continues at coordinate 5,543,537 of NC_134993.1, forward strand.
ACACAATGACGATCACACAATCACCATCACACAATCACGATCACACAATCACAATCACACAATCACGATCACACAATCACGATCACTCAATCACAATCACACAATCACAAACACACAGTCGCGATCACACGATCACGATCACACGATCACGATCACACAATCACAATCACACAAGCAACGCCACACAATGACGATCACACAATCACCATCACACAATCTCGACCACACAATCACGATCACACAATCACGATCACACAATCACGTTCACACAATCACAAACACACAGTCGCGATCACACGATCACGATCACACAATCACGATCACACAGTCACGATCACACAATCACAATCGCACAATCACAATCACACAATCACGATCACACAATCACGATCACTCAATCACAATCACACAATCACAATCACACAATCACGACCACACAGTCACGATCACACAATCACAATCATACAATCACAATCACACAATCACAATAACACAATCAGACAATCACACAGTCACACAATCACGATCACACAATCACGATCACACAATCACGATCACACAATCACGATCACACAATCACGATCACGCAATCACGATCACACAATCACAATCACGCAATCACAATCACACAATCACGATCACTCAATCACAATCACACAATCACAAAAACACAGTCGCGATCACACGATCACGATCACACGATCACGATCACACGATCACGATCACACAATCACAATCACAATCACACAATCACAATCACACAATCACAATCACACAATCACACAATCACAATCACACAATCACAATCCCACAATCAGAATCCCACAATCACAATCCCACAATCACAATCACACAACCGCAATCACACAATCACACAGTCACAATCCCACAATCACGATCACACAATCACGATCACACAATCACGATCACACAATCACAATCACACAATCACAATCACACAATCACAATCACACAATCACAATCACACAATCACAATATCACAATCGCAATCACACAATCACAATAACACAATCAGACAATCACACAATCACACAATCACACAATCACGATCACACAATCATGATCACACAATCACGATCACACAATCACGATCACACAATCACGATCACACAATCACGATCACACAATCACCATCACACAATCACCATCACACAATCACAATCACACAATCCAGGTCACACAATGACGATCGCACAATCACCATCACACAATCACGACCACTCAATCACGATCACACAATCACGATCACACAATCACGATCACACAATCACGTTCACACAATCACAAACACACAGTCGCGATCAAACGATCACGATGACACAATCACGATCACATAGTCACGATCACACAATTACGATCACACAGTCACAATCACACAATCACAATCATACAATCACGATCACACAACCACAATCACACAATCACAATCACACAATCACAATCACACAATCACAATCACACAATCACAATCACACAATCACAATCACACAATCACAATCACACAATTACAATCACACAATCACAATCACACAATCACAATCCCACAATCACGATCACACAATCACAATCACACAATCACAATCACAATCACGATCACACAGTCACGATCACACAATCAGAGTCACACAATCACAATCACACAACCACAATCACACAATCATACAGTCACAATCCCACAATCACGATCACACAATCACGACCACACAGTCCCGATCACACAATCACAATCACACAATCACAATAACACAATCACAATAACACAATCAGACAATCACACAGTCACACAATCACGATCACACAATCACGATCACACAATCACGATCACACAATCGCGATCACACAATCACGATCACACAATCACGATCACACAATCACAATCACACAATCACAATCACACAATCAAAACCACACAATCACAATCACACAATCAAGGTCACACAATGACGATCACACAATCACCATCACACAATCACGATCACACAATCACAATCACACAATCACGATCACACAATCACGATCACTCAATCACAATCACACAATCACAAACACACAGTCGCGATCACACGATCACGATCACACGATCACGATCACACAATCACAATCACACAAGCAACGCCACACAATGACGATCACACAATCACCATCACACAATCTCGACCACACAATCACGATCACACAATCACGATCACACAATCACGATCACACAATCACAATCACACAATCAAAATCACACAATCACAATCACACAATCAAGGTCACACAATGACGATCACACAATCACCATCACACAATCACGATCACACAATCACAATCACACAATCACGGTCACACAATCACGATCACACAATCACAATCACACAATCACAATCACACAATCAAAACCACACAATCACAATCACACAATCAAGGTCACACAATGACGATCACACAATCACCATCACACAATCACGATCACACAATCACAATCACACACTCACAATCACACAATCACGATCACTCAATCACAATCACACAATCACGTTCACACAATCACAAACACACAGTCGCGATCACACCATCACGATCACACAATCACGATCACGCAGTCACGATCACACAATTACGATCACACAGTCACGATCACACAATCAGAGTCACACAATCACAATCACACAACCACAATCACACAATCACACAGTCACAATACCACAATCACGATCACACAATCACCATCACACAATCACGATCACACAATCACGTTCACACAATCACAAACACAGAGTTGCGATCACACGATCACGATCACACAATCACGATCACACGATCACGATCACACGATCACGATCACACAATCACAATCACACAATCAAGGCCACACAATGACGATCACACAATCACAATCTCACAATCTCGACCACACAATCACGATCACACAATCACGATCACACAATCACGTTCACACAATCACAAGCACACAGTCGCGATCACTCGATCACGATCACACAATCACGATCACACAGTCACGATCACACAATCACAATCGCACAATCACAATCACACAATCACGATCACACAATCACGGTCACACAATCACGACCACACAGTCACGATCACACAATCACAATCACACAATCACAATCACACAATCACAATCACACAATCACAATCACACAATCAAAACCACACAATCACAATCACACAATCCAGGTCACACAATGACGATTACACAATCACGATAACACAATCACGATCACACAATCACGTTCACACAATCACAAACACACAGTCCCGACCACTCGATCACGATCACACAATCACGATCACACAGTCACGATCACACAATCACAATCACACAATCACAATATTACAATCGCAATCACACAATCACAATCACACAATCACAATCACACAATCACAATCACACAATCACAATCACACAATCACAATCACACAATCACAATCACACAATCACAATCACACAATCACAATCACACAATCACAATCACACAATCACAATCACACAATCACAATCACACAATCACAATCCCACAATCACGATCACACAATCACAATCACACAATCACAATCACAATCACGATCACACAGTCACGATCACACAATCAGAGTCACACAATCACAATCACACAACCACAATCACACAATCATACAGTCACAATCCCACAATCACGATCACACAATCACGACCACACAGTCACGATCACACAATCACAATCACACAATCACAATTACACAATCACAATCACACAATCACAATTACACAATCAGACAATCACACAGTCACACAATCACGATCACACAATCACGATCACACAATCACGATCACACAATCGCGATCACACAATCACGATCACACAATCACGATCACACAATCACAATCACACAATCACAATCACACAATCAAAACCACACAATCACAGTCACACAATCAAGGTCACACAATGACGATCACGCAATCACCATCACACAATAACGATCACACAATCACAATCACACAATCACGATCACACAATCACGATCACTCAATCACAATCACACAATCACAAAAACACAGTCGCGATCACACGATCACGATCACACGACCACGATCACACGATCACGATCACACGATCACGATCACACGATCACGATCACACGATCACGATCACACAATCACGATCACACAATCACGATCACACAATCACAATCACACAATCACAATCACACAATCACAATCACACAATCACAATCACACAATCACAATCACACAATCACAATCACACAATCACAATCACACAATCACAATCACACAATCACAATCACACAATCACAATCACACAATCACAATCACACAATCACAATCCCACAATCACAATCACACAACCACAATCACACAGTCACGATCCCACAATCACGATCACACAATCACAATCACACAATCACAATCACACAATCACAATCACACAATCACAATCACACAATCACAATCCCACAATCACAATCCCACAATCACAATCCCACAATCACAATCCCACAATCACACAGTCACGATCAAACAATCACGATCACACAATCACGATCACACAATCACAATCACACAATCACAATCACACAATCACACTGTCACAATCCCACAATCACGATCACACAATCACGATCACACAGTCACGATCACACGATCACGATCACACGATCACGATCACACAATATCAACCACACAGTCACGATCACACGATCACGATCACACAATATCAACCACACAATCACAATCACACAATCACGAGCACACAATCACGATCACACAATCACAATCACACAATCACAATCACACAATCACAATCACACAATCACAATCACACAATCACAATATCACAATCGCAATCACACAATCACAATAACACAATCAGACAATCACACAATCACACAATCACACAATCACGATCACACAATCATGATCACACAATCACGATCACACAATCACGATCACACAATCACGATCACACAATCACGATCACACAATCACCATCACACAATCACCATCACACAATCACAATCACACAATCCAGGTCACACAATGACGATCGCACAATCACCATCACACAATCACGACCACTCAATCACGATCACACAATCACGATCACACAATCACGATCACACAATCACGTTCACACAATCACAAACACACAGTCGCGATCAAACGATCACGATCACACAATCACGATCACATAGTCACGATCACACAATTACGATCACACAGTCACAATCACACAATCACAATCATACAATCACGATCACACAATCACAATCACACAATCACAATCACACAATCACAATCACACAATCACAATCACACAATCACAATCACACAATCACAATCACACAATCACAATCACACAATCACAATCACACAATCACAATCACACAATCACAATCCCACAATCACGATCACACAATCACAATCACACAATCACAATCACAATCACGATCACACAGTCACGATCACACAATCAGAGTCACACAATCACAATCACACAACCACAATCACACAATCATACAGTCACAATCCCACAATCACGATCACACAATCACGACCACACAGTCCCGATCACACAATCACAATCACACAATCACAATAACACAATCACAATAACACAATCAGACAATCACACAGTCACACAATCACGATCACACAATCACGATCACACAATCACGATCACACAATCGCGATCACACAATCACGATCACACAATCACGATCACACAATCACGATCACACAATCACAATCACACAATCAAAACCACACAATCACAATCACACAATCAAGGTCACACAATGACGATCACACAATCACCATCACACAATCACGATCACACAATCACAATCACACAATCACGATCACACAATCACGATCACTCAATCACAATCACACAATCACAAACACACAGTCGCGATCACACGATCACGATCACACGATCACGATCACACAATCACAATCACACAAGCAACGCCACACAATGACGATCACACAATCACCATCACACAATCTCGACCACACAATCACGATCACACAATCACGATCACACAATCACGATCACACAATCACAATCACACAATCAAAATCACACAATCACAATCACACAATCAAGGTCACACAATGACGATCACACAATCACCATCACACAATCACGATCACACAATCACAATCACACAATCACGGTCACACAATCACGATCACACAATCACAATCACACAATCACAATCACACAATCAAAACCACACAATCACAATCACACAATCAAGGTCACACAATGACGATCACACAATCACCATCACACAATCACGATCACACAATCACAATCACACACTCACAATCACACAATCACGATCACTCAATCACAATCACACAATCACGTTCACACAATCACAAACACACAGTCGCGATCACACCATCACGATCACACAATCACGATCACGCAGTCACGATCACACAATTACGATCACACAGTCACGATCACACAATCAGAGTCACACAATCACAATCACACAACCACAATCACACAATCACACAGTCACAATACCACAATCACGATCACACAATCACCATCACACAATCACGATCACACAATCACGTTCACACAATCACAATCACAGAGTTGCGATCACACGATCACGATCACACAATCACGATCACACGATCACGATCACACGATCACGATCACACAATCACAATCACACAATCAAGGCCACACAATGACGATCACACAATCACAATCTCACAATCTCGACCACACAATCACGATCACACAATCACGATCACACAATCACGTTCACACAATCACAAGCACACAGTCGCGATCACTCGATCACGATCACACAATCACGATCACACAGTCACGATCACACAATCACAATCGCACAATCACAATCACACAATCACGATCACACAATCACGGTCACACAATCACGACCACACAGTCACGATCACACAATCACAATCACACAATCACAATCACACAATCACAATCACACAATCACAATCACACAATCAAAACCACACAATCACAATCACACAATCCAGGTCACACAATGACGATTACACAATCACGATAACACAATCACGATCACACAATCACGTTCACACAATCACAAACACACAGTCCCGACCACTCGATCACGATCACACAATCACGATCACACAGTCACGATCACACAATCACAATCACACAATCACAATATTACAATCGCAATAACACAATCACAATCACACAATCACAATCACACAATCACAATCACACAATCACAATCACACAATCACAATCACACAATCACAATCACACAATCACAATCACGCAATCACAATCACACAATCACAATCACACAATCACAATCACACAATCACAATCCCACAATCACGATCACACAATCACAATCACACAATCACAATCACAATCACGATCACACAGTCACGATCACACAATCAGAGTCACACAATCACAATCACACAACCACAATCACACAATCATACAGTCACAATCCCACAATCACGATCACACAATCACGACCACACAGTCACGATCACACAATCACAATCACACAATCACAATTACACAATCACAATCACACAATCACAATTACACAATCAGACAATCACACAGTCACACAATCACGATCACACAATCACGATCACACAATCACGATCACACAATCGCGATCACACAATCACGATCACACAATCACGATCACACAATCACAATCACACAATCACAATCACACAATCAAAACCACACAATCACAGTCACACAATCAAGGTCACACAATGACGATCACGCAATCACCATCACACAATAACGATCACACAATCACAATCACACAATCACGATCACACAATCACGATCACTCAATCACAATCACACAATCACAAAAACACAGTCGCGATCACACGATCACGATCACACGACCACGATCACACGATCACGATCACACGATCACGATCACACGATCACGATCACACGATCACGATCACACAATCACGATCACACAATCACGATCACACAATCACAATCACACAATCACAATCACACAATCACAATCACACAATCACAATCACACAATCACAATCACACAATCACAATCACACAATCACAATCACACAATCACAATCACACAATCACAATCACACAATCACAATCACACAATCACAATCCCACAATCACAATCACACAACCACAATCACACAGTCACGATCCCACAATTACGATCACACAATCACAATCACACAATCACAATCACACAATCACAATCACACAATCACAATCACACAATCACAATCCCACAATCACAATCCCACAATCACAATCCCACAATCACAATCCCACAATCACACAGTCACGATCAAACAATCACGATCACACAATCACGATCACACAATCACAATCACACAATCACAATCACACAATCACACTGTCACAATCCCACAATCACGATCACACAATCACGATCACACAGTCACGATCACACGATCACGATCACACAATATCAACCACACAGTCACGATCACACGATCACGATCACACAATATCAACCACACAATCACAATCACACAATCACGAGCACACAATCACGATCACACAATCACCATCACACAATCACGATCCCACAATCACGATCACAAAATCACGATCACACTATCACGATCACACAATCACAGTCACACAATCACAATCACACAATCACAATCACAATTACAATCACGATCAAACAGTCACGATCACACAATCAGAGTCACACAATCACAATCACACAACCACAATCACACAATCACACAGTCACAATCCCACAATCACGATCACACAATCACGACCACACAGTCACGGTCACACAATCACAATCACACAATCACAATATCACAATCGCAATCACACAATCACAATAACACAATCAGACAATCACACAATCACACAATCACACAATCACGATCACACAATCATGATCACACAATCACGATCACACAATCACGATCACACAATCACGATCACACAATCACCATCACACAATCACCATCACACAATCACAATCACACAATCAAGGTCGCACAATGACGATCACACAATCACGATCACACAGTCACGATCACACAATCACGATCGCACAGTCACGATCACACAATCAGAGTCACACAATCACAATCACACAACCACAATCACACAATCACACAGTCACAATCCCACAATCACGATCACACAATCACGACCACACAGTCACGATCACACAATCACAATCATACAATCACAATCACACAATTACAATAACACAATCAGACAATCACACAGTCACACAATCACGATCACACAATCACGATCACACAATCACGATCACACAATCACGATCAAACAATCACGATCACACAATCACGATCACACAATCACAATCACACAATCACAATCACACAATCTCGATCACACAATCACGATCACTCAATCACAATCACACAATCACAAAAACACAGTCGCGAACACACGATCACGATCACACGATCACGATCACACGATCACGATCACACGATCACGATCACACGATCACGATCACTCAATCAAAATCACACAATCAAGGCCACACAATGACGATCACACAATCACCATCACACAATCTCGACCACACAATCACGATCACACAATCACGATCACACAATCACGTTCACACAATCACAAGCACACAGTCGCGATCACTCGATCACGATCACACAATCACGATCACACAGTCACGATCACACAATCACAATCGCACAATCACAATCACACAATCACGATCACACAATCACGATCACTCAATCACAATCACACAATCACAATCACACAATCACGACCACACAGTCACGATCACACAATCACAATCATACAATCACAATCACACAGTCACAATAACACAATCAGACAATCACACAGTCACACAATCACGATCACACAATCACGATCACACAATCACGTTCACACAATCACAAACACACAGTCGCGATCAAACGATCACGATCACACAATCAAGATCACATAGTCACGATCACACAATTACGATCACACAGTCACAATCGCACAATCACAATCATACAATCACGATCACACAATCACAATCACACAATCACAATCACACAATCACAATCACACAATCACAATCACACAATCACAATCACACAATCACAATCACACAATCACAATCACACAATCACAATCACACAATCACAATCACACAATCACAATCCCACAATCACGATCACACAATCACAAGCACAAAATCACAATCACGATCACGATCACACAGTCACGATCACACAATCACAATCACACAATCACAATAACACAATCACAATCACACAATCAAAACCACACAATCACAATCACACAATCAAGGTCACACAATGACGATCACACAATCACCATCACACAATCACGATCACACAATCACAATCACACAATCACGATCACACAATCACGATCACTCAATCACAATCACACAATCACAAACACACAGTCGCGATCACACGATCACGATCACACGATCACGATCACACAATCACAATCACACAAGCAACGCCACACAATGACGATCACACAATCACCATCACACAATCTCGACCACACAATCACGATCACACAATCACGATCACACAATCACGTTCACACAATCACAAACACACAGTCGCGATCACACGATCACGATCACACAATCACGATCACACAGTCACGATCACACAATCACAATCGCACAATCACAATCACACAATCACGATCACACAATCACGATCACTCAATCACAATCACACAATCACAATCACACAATCACGACCACACAGTCACTATCACACAATCACAATCATACAATCACAATCACACAATCACAATAACACAATCAGACAATCACACATCCACACAATCACGATCACACAATCACGATCACACAATCACGATCACACAATCACGATCACACAATCACGATCACGCAATCACGATCACACAATCACAATCACGCAATCACAATCACACAATCACGATCACACAATCACAAAAACACAGTCGCGATCACACGATCACGATCACACGATCACGATCACACGATCACGATCACACGATCACGATCACACAATCACAATCACAATCACACAATCACAATCACACAATCACAATCACACAATCACACAATCACAATCACACAATCACAATCCCACAATCAGAATCCCACAATCACAATCCCACAATCACAATCACACAACCGCAATCACACAATCACACAGTCACAATCCCACAATCACGATCACACAATCACGATCACACAATCACGATCACACAATCACAATCACACAATCACAATCACACAATCACAATCACACAATCACAATATCACAATCGCAATCACACAATCACAATAACACAATCAGACAATCACACAATCACACAATCACACAATCACGATCACACAATCATGATCACACAATCACGATCACACAATCACGATCACACAATCACGATCACACAATCACGATCACACAATCACCATCACACAATCACCATCACACAATCACAATCACACAATCCAGGTCACACAATGACGATCGCACAATCACCATCACACAATCACGACCACTCAATCACGATCACACAATCACGATCACACAATCACGTTCACACAATCACAAACACACAGTCGCGATCAAACGATCACGATCACACAATCACGATCACATAGTCACGATCACACAATTACGATCACACAGTCACAATCACACAATCACAATCATACAATCACGATCACACAATCACAATCACACAATCACAATCACACAATCACAATCACACAATCACAATCACACAATCACAATCACACAATCACAATCACACAATCACAATCACACAATCACAATCACACAATCACAATCACACAATCACAATCCCACAATCACGATCACACAATCACAATCACACAATCACAATCACAATCACGATCACACAGTCACGATCACACAATCAGAGTCACACAATCACAATCACACAACCACAATCACACAATCATACAGTCACAATCCCACAATCACGATCACACAATCACGACCACACAGTCCCGATCACACAATCACAATCACACAATCACAATAACACAATCACAATAACACAATCAGACAATCACACAGTCACACAATCACGATCACACAATCACGATCACACAATCACGATCACACAATCGCGATCACACAATCACGATCACACAATCACGATCACACAATCACAATCACACAATCACAATCACACAATCAAAACCACACAATCACAATCACACAATCAAGGTCACACAATGACGATCACACAATCACCATCACACAATCACGATCACACAATCACAATCACACAATCACGATCACACAATCACGATCACTCAATCACAATCACACAATCACAAACACACAGTCGCGATCACACGATCACGATCACACGATCACGATCACACAATCACAATCACACAAGCAACGCCACACAATGACGATCACACAATCACCATCACACAATCTCGACCACACAATCACGATCACACAATCACGATCACACAATCACGATCACACAATCACAATCACACAATCAAAATCACACAATCACAATCACACAATCAAGGTCACACAATGACGATCACACAATCACCATCACACAATCACGATCACACAATCACAATCACACAATCAAAATCACACAATCACAATCACACAATCAAGGTCACACAATGACGATCACACAATCACCATCACACAATCACGATCACACAATCACAATCACACAATCACGGTCACACAAGCACAATCACACAATCACAATCACACAATCACAATCACACAATCACAATCACACAATCACAATCACGCAATCACAATCACACAATCACAATCACACAATCACAATCACACAATCACAATCCCACAATCACGATCACACAATCACAATCACACAATCACAATCACAATCACGATCACACAGTCACGATCACACAATCAGAGTCACACAATCACAATCACACAACCACAATCACACAATCATACAGTCACAATCCCACAATCACGATCACACAATCACGACCACACAGTCACGATCACACAATCACAATCACACAATCACAATTACACAATCACAATCACACAATCACAATTACACAATCAGACAATCACACAGTCACACAATCACGATCACACAATCACGATCACACAATCACGATCACACAATCGCGATCACACAATCACGATCACACAATCACGATCACACAATCACAATCACACAATCACAATCACACAATCAAAACCACACAATCACAGTCACACAATCAAGGTCACACAATGACGATCACGCAATCACCATCACACAATAACGATCACACAATCACAATCACACAATCACGATCACACAATCACGATCACTCAATCACAATCACACAATCACAAAAACACAGTCGCGATCACACGATCACGATCACACGACCACGATCACACGATCACGATCACACGATCACGATCACACGATCACGATCACACGATCACGATCACACAATCACGATCACACAATCACGATCACACAATCACAATCACACAATCACAATCACACAATCACAATCACACAATCACAATCACACAATCACAATCACACAATCACAATCACACAATCACAATCACACAATCACAATCACACAATCACAATCACACAATCACAATCACACAATCACAATCACACAATCACAATCCCACAATCACAATCACACAACCACAATCACACAGTCACGATCCCACAATTACGATCACACAATCACAATCACACAATCACAATCACACAATCACAATCACACAATCACAATCACACAATCACAATCCCACAATCACAATCCCACAATCACAATCCCACAATCACAATCCCACAATCACACAGTCACGATCAAACAATCACGATCACACAATCACGATCACACAATCACAATCACACAATCACAATCACACAATCACACTGTCACAATCCCACAATCACGATCACACAATCACGATCACACAGTCACGATCACACGATCACGATCACACAATATCAACCACACAGTCACGATCACACGATCACGATCACACAATATCAACCACACAATCACAATCACACAATCACGAGCACACAATCACGATCACACAATCACCATCACACAATCACGATCCCACAATCACGATCACAAAATCACGATCACACTATCACGATCACACAATCACAGTCACACAATCACAATCACACAATCACAATCACAATTACAATCACGATCAAACAGTCACGATCACACAATCAGAGTCACACAATCACAATCACACAACCACAATCACACAATCACACAGTCACAATCCCACAATCACGATCACACAATCACGACCACACAGTCACGGTCACACAATCACAATCACACAATCACAATATCACAATCGCAATCACACAATCACAATAACACAATCAGACAATCACACAATCACACAATCACACAATCACGATCACACAATCATGATCACACAATCACGATCACACAATCACGATCACACAATCACGATCACACAATCACCATCACACAATCACCATCACACAATCACAATCACACAATCAAGGTCGCACAATGACGATCACACAATCACGATCACACAGTCACGATCACACAATCACGATCGCACAGTCACGATCACACAATCAGAGTCACACAATCACAATCACACAACCACAATCACACAATCACACAGTCACAATCCCACAATCACGATCACACAATCACGACCACACAGTCACGATCACACAATCACAATCATACAATCACAATCACACAATTACAATAACACAATCAGACAATCACACAGTCACACAATCACGATCACACAATCACGATCACACAATCACGATCACACAATCACGATCAAACAATCACGATCACACAATCACGATCACACAATCACAATCACACAATCACAATCACACAATCTCGATCACACAATCACGATCACTCAATCACAATCACACAATCACAAAAACACAGTCGCGAACACACGATCACGATCACACGATCACGATCACACGATCACGATCACACGATCACGATCACTCAATCACAATCACACAATCAAGGCCACACAATGACGATCACACAATCACCATCACACAATCTCGACCACACAATCACGATCACACAATCACGATCACACAATCACGTTCACACAATCACAAGCACACAGTCGCGATCACTCGATCACGATCACACAATCACGATCACACAGTCACGATCACACAATCACAATCGCACAATCACAATCACACAATCACGATCACACAATCACGATCACTCAATCACAATCACACAATCACAATCACACAATCACGACCACACAGTCACGATCACACAATCACAATCATACAATCACAATCACACAGTCACAATAACACAATCAGACAATCACACAGTCACACAATCACGATCACACAATCACGATCACACAATCACGTTCACACAATCACAAACACACAGTCGCGATCAAACGATCACGATCACACAATCAAGATCACATAGTCACGATCACACAATTACGATCACACAGTCACAATCGCACAATCACAATCATACAATCACGATCACACAATCACAATCACACAATCACAATCACACAATCACAATCACACAATCACAATCACACAATCACAATCACACAATCACAATCACACAATCACAATCACACAATCACAATCACACAATCACAATCACACAATCACAATCCCACAATCACGATCACACAATCACAAGCACAAAATCACAATCACGATCACGATCACACAGTCACGATCACACAATCACAATCACACAATCACAATAACACAATCACAATCACACAATCAAAACCACACAATCACAATCACACAATCAAGGTCACACAATGACGATCACACAATCACCATCACACAATCACGATCACACAATCACAATCACACAATCACGATCACACAATCACGATCACTCAATCACAATCACACAATCACAAACACACAGTCGCGATCACACGATCACGATCACACGATCACGATCACACAATCACAATCACACAAGCAACGCCACACAATGACGATCACACAATCACCATCACACAATCTCGACCACACAATCACGATCACACAATCACGATCACACAATCACGTTCACACAATCACAAACACACAGTCGCGATCACACGATCACGATCACACAATCACGATCACACAGTCACGATCACACAATCACAATCGCACAATCACAATCACACAATCACGATCACACAATCACGATCACTCAATCACAATCACACAATCACAATCACACAATCACGACCACACAGTCACGATCACACAATCACAATCATACAATCACAATCACACAATCACAATAACACAATCAGACAATCACACATCCACACAATCACGATCACACAATCACGATCACACAATCACGATCACACAATCACGATCACACAATCACGATCACGCAATCACGATCACACAATCACAATCACGCAATCACAATCACACAATCACGATCACACAATCACGATCACTCAATCACAATCACACAATCACAAAAACACAGTCGCGATCACACGATCACGATCACACGATCACGATCACACGATCACGATCACACGATCACGATCACACAATCACAATCACAATCACACAATCACAATCACACAATCACAATCACACAATCACAATCACACAATCACACAATCACAATCACACAATCACAATCCCACAATCAGAATCCCACAATCACAATCCCACAATCACAATCACACAACCGCAATCACACAATCACACAGTCACAATCCCACAATCACGATCACACAATCACGATCACACAATCACGATCACACAATCACAATCACACAATCACAATCACACAATCACAATCACACAATCACAATATCACAATCGCAATCACACAATCACAATAACACAATCAGACAATCACACAATCACACAATCACACAATCACGATCACACAATCATGATCACACAATCACGATCACACAATCACGATCACACAATCACGATCACACAATCACGATCACACAATCACCATCACACAATCACCATCACACAATCACAATCACACAATCCAGGTCACACAATGACGATCGCACAATCACCATCACACAATCACGACCACTCAATCACGATCACACAATCACGATCACACAATCACGTTCACACAATCACAAACACACAGTCGCGATCAAACGATCACGATCACACAATCACGATCACATAGTCACGATCACACAATTACGATCACACAGTCACAATCACACAATCACAATCATACAATCACGATCACACAATCACAATCACACAATCACAATCACACAATCACAATCACACAATCACAATCACACAATCACAATCACACAATCACAATCACACAATCACAATCACACAATCACAATCACACAATCACAATCACACAATCACAATCCCACAATCACGATCACACAATCACAATCACACAATCACAATCACAATCACGATCACACAGTCACGATCACACAATCAGAGTCACACAATCACAATCACACAACCACAATCACACAATCATACAGTCACAATCCCACAATCACGATCACACAATCACGACCACACAGTCCCGATCACACAATCACAATCACACAATCACAATAACACAATCACAATAACACAATCAGACAATCACACAGTCACACAATCACGATCACACAATCACGATCACACAATCACGATCACACAATCGCGATCACACAATCACGATCACACAATCACGATCACACAATCACAATCACACAATCACAATCACACAATCAAAACCACACAATCACAATCACACAATCAAGGTCACACAATGACGATCACACAATCACCATCACACAATCACGATCACACAATCACAATCACACAATCACGATCACACAATCACGATCACTCAATCACAATCACACAATCACAAACACACAGTCGCGATCACACGATCACGATCACACGATCACGATCACACAATCACAATCACACAAGCAACGCCACACAATGACGATCACACAATCACCATCACACAATCTCGACCACACAATCACGATCACACAATCACGATCACACAATCACGATCACACAATCACAATCACACAATCAAAATCACACAATCACAATCACACAATCAAGGTCACACAATGACGATCACACAATCACCATCACACAATCACGATCACACAATCACAATCACACAATCAAAATCACACAATCACAATCACACAATCAAGGTCACACAATGACGATCACACAATCACCATCACACAATCACGATCACACAATCACAATCACACAATCACGGTCACACAAGCACAATCACACAATCACGTTCACACAATCACAAACACACAGTCGCGATCACACCATCACGATCACACAATCACGATCACACAGTCACGATCACACAATTACGATCACACAGTCACGATCACACAATCAGAGTCACACAATCACAATCACACAACCACAATCACACAATCACACAGTCACAATACCACAATCACGATCACACAATCACCATCACACAATCACGATCACACAATCACAATCACACAATCACGATCACACAATCACGATCACTCAATCACAATCACACAATCACAAGCACACAGTCGCGATCACACCATCACGATCACACAATCACGATCACACAGTCACGATCACACAATTACGATCACACAGTCACGATCACACAATCAGAGTCACACAATCACAATCACACAACCACAATCACACAATCACACAGTCACAATACCACAATCACGATCACACAATCACGACCACACAGTCACGATCACACAGTCACGATCACACAATCACAATCACACAATCACAATCACACAATCACAATAACACAATCAAGGTCGCACAATGACGATCACACAATCACCATCACACAATCACGACCACTCAATCACGATCACACAATCACGATCACACATTCACGATCACACAATCACGTTCACACAATCACAAACACAGAGTTGCGATCACACGATCACAATCACACAATCACAATCACACAATCACAATCACACAATCACAATCACACAATCACAATCACACAATCACAATCCCACAATCACAATCACACAACCACAATCACACAGTCACAATCCCACAATCACGATCACACCATCACGATCACACAATCACACTCACACAACCACAATCACACAATCACACTGTCACAATCCCACAATCACGATCACACAATCACGATCACACAGTCACGATCACACGATCACGATCACACAATAACAATCACACAATCGTTATCACACAATCATGATCACACAATCACCATCCCACAATCACCATCACACAATCACCATCACACAATCACGATCACACAATCACAATCACGCAATCACAATCACACAATCACAATCACACAATCACAATCATACAATCACAATCACACAATCACAATCTCACAATCACAATTACACAATCACAATCACACAATCACAATCACACAATCACAATCACACAATCACAATCACACAATCACAATCACACAATCACAATCCCACAATCACAATCCCACAATCACAATCCCACAATCACAATCACACAACCACAATCACACAATCACACAGTCACAATCCCACAATCACGATCGCACAATCACGATCACACAATCACAATCACACAATCACAATCACACAATCACAATCACACAATCACAATATCACAATCGCAATCACACAATCGCAATAACACAATCAGACAATCACACAATCACACAATCACACAATCACGATCACACAATCATGATCACACAACCACGAACACACAATCACGATCACACAATCACGATCACACAATCACGATCACACAATCACGATCACACAATCACCATCACACAATCACAATCACACAATCAAGGTCACACAATGACGATCGCACAATCACCATCACACAATCACGACCACTCAATCACGATCACACAATCACGATCACACAATCACGATCACACAATCACGTTCACACAATCACAAACACACAGTCGCGATCACACGATCACGATCACACAATCACGATCACATAGTCACGATCACACAATTACGATCACACAGTCACAATCACACAATCACAATCACACAATCACAATCACACAATCACGATCACACAATCACAATCACACAATCACAATCACACAATCACAATCACACAATCACAATCACACAATCACAATCACACAATCACAATCACACAATCACAATCACACAATCACAATCACACAATCACAATCACACAATCACAATCACACAATCACAATCACACAATCACAATCCCACAATCACAATCACAATCACGATCACACAGTGACGATCACACAATCAGAGTCACACAATCACAATCACACAACCACAATCACACAATCATACAGTCACAATCCCACAATCACGATCACACAATCACAATCACAAAATCACAATCACACAATCACAATAACACAATCAAGGTCGCACAATGACGATCACACAATCACCATCACACAATCACGACCACTCAATCACGATCACACAATCACGTTCACACAATCACAAACACAGAGTTGCGATCACACGATCACGATCACACAATCACGATCACACAGTCACGATCACACAATCACGATCACACAGTCACGATCACACAATCAGAGTCACACAATCACAATCACACAACCACAATCACACAATCACACAGTCACAATCCCACAATCACGACCACACAATCACGACCACACAGTCACGATCACACAATCACAATCATACAATCACAATCACACAATCACAATAACACAATCAGACAATCACACAGTCACACAATCACGATCACACAATCACGATCACACAATCACGATCACACAATCACGATCACACAATCACGATCACACAATCACGATCACACAATCACGATCACACAATCACAATCACACAATCACAATCACACAATCACGATCACACAATCACGATCACACAATCACGATCACTCAATCACAATCACACAATCACAAAAACACAGTCGCGATCACACGATCACGATCACACGATCACGATCACACGATCACGATCACACGATCACGATCACACAATCACGATCACACAATCACGATCACACAATCACAATCACACAATCACAATCACACAATCACGATCACACAATCACAATCACAATAACACAATCAGACAATCACACAGTCACACAATCACGATCACACAATCACAATCACAATCACAATCACAATCACAATCACAATCACAATCACAATCACAATCACAATCACAAAATCACAATCACACAATCGCAATCACACAATCACAATCACACAATCAAAATCACACAATCACACAATCACGATCACACAATCACGATCACGCAATCGCGATCTCACAATGGCGATCACGCAATCACGGTCACACAATCACGGCCACACAATCACGGTCATTAAATCACGGTCACAAAATCACGCTCACACAATCATGGTCACACAACTGGAACACACAATCACGAACACACAATCACGGTCACACAATCACGGTCACACTATAACGGCCACACAATCACGGCCACACAATCACGGTCACACAGTCACTGTTACACAATCACGGTCGCGCAATCACGGTCGCGCAATCACGGTCACGCAATCACGGTCACGCAATCACGGTCACACAATCGTGGTCGCGCAATCACGGTCACGCAATCACGGTCACACAATCGTCGTCACGCAATCACGGCCACACAATCGTGGTCACGCAATCACGGTCACACAATCGCGATCACACAATCGCGGTCACACAATCATCGTCACACAATCATCGTCACACAACACGAACACACAATCACGAACACACAATCACGGTCACACAATCACGGTCACACAGTCACTGTCACACAATCACGGCCACGCAATCACGGTCACACAATCACGACCACACAGTCACGATCACACAATCACGATCACACAATCACAATCACACAATCACGATCACACAATCACGATCACTCAATCACAATCACACAATCACAAACACACAGTCGCGATCACACGATCACGATCACGCGATCAAGATCACACAATGACAATCACACAATAAACGCCACACAATGACGATCACACAATCACCATCACACAATCTCGACCACACAATCACGATCACACAATCACGATCACACAATCACGATCACACAATCACGATCACACAATCACGTTCACACAATCACGATCACACAATCATGATCACACAATCACGATCACACAATCAAGGCCACACAATGACGACCACACAATCACCATCACACAATCTCGACCACACAATCACGATCACACAATCACGATCACACAATCACGTTCACACAATCACAAGCACACAGTCGCGATCACTCGATCACGATCACACAATCACGATCACACAGTCACGATCACACAATCACAATCGCACAATCACAATCACACAATCACGATCACACAATCACGATCACTCAATCACAATCACACAATCACAATCACACAATCACGACCACACAGTCACGATCACACAATCACAATCATACAATCACAATCACACAATCACAATAACACAATCAGACAATCACACAGTCACACAATCACGATCACACAATCACGATCACACAATCACGTTCACACAATCACAAACACACAGTCGCGATCAAACGATCACGATCACACAATCAAGATCACATAGTCACGATCACACAATTACGATCACACAGTCACAATCACACAATCACAATCATACAATCACGATCACACAATCACAATCACACAATCACAATCACACAATCACAATCACACAATCACAATCACACAATCACAATCACACAATCACAATCACACAATCACAATCCCACAATCACGATCACACAATCACAAGCACACAATCACAATCACGATCACGATCACACAGTCACGATCACACAATCACAATCACACAATCACAATAACACAATCACAATCACACAATCAAAACCACACAATCACAATCACACAATCAAGGTCACACAATGACGATCACACAATCACCATCACACAATCACGATCACACAATCACAATCACACAATCACGATCACACAATCACGATCACTCAATCACAATCACACAATCACAAACACACAGTCGCGATCACACGATCACGATCACACGATCACGATCACACAATCACAATCACACAAGCAACGCCACACAATGACGATCACACAATCACCATCACACAATCTCGACCACACAATCACGATCACACAATCACGATCACACAATCACGTTCACACAATCACAAACACACAGTCGCGATCACACGATCACGATCACACAATCACGATCACACAGTCACGATCACACAATCACAATCGCACAATCACAATCACACAATCACGATCACACAATCACGATCACTCAATCACAATCACACAATCACAATCACACAATCACGACCACACAGTCACGATCACACAATCACAATCATACAATCACAATCACACAATCACAATAACACAATCAAACAATCACACATCCACACAATCACGATCACACAATCACGATCACACAATCACGATCACACAATCACGATCACACAATCACGATCACGCAATCACGATCACACAATCACAATCACGCAATCACAATCACACAATCACGATCACACAATCACGATCACTCAATCACAATCACACAATCACAAAAACACAGTCGCGATCACACGATCACGATCACACGATCACGATCACACGATCACGATCACACGATCACGATCACACGATCACGATCACACAATCACAATCACAATCACACAATCACAATCACACAATCACACAATCACAATCACACAATCACAATCCCACAATCAGAATCCCACAATCACAATCCCACAATCACAATCACACAACCGCAATCACACAATCACACAGTCACAATCCCACAATCACGATCACACAATCACGATCACACAATCACGATCACACAATCACAATCACACAATCACCACACACAATCACAATCACACAATCACAATCACACAATCACAATATCACAATCGCAATCACACAATCACAATAACACAATCAGACAATCACACAATCACACAATCACACAATCACGATCACACAATCATGATCACACAATCACGATCACACAATCACGATCACACAATCACGATCACACAATCACGATCACACAATCACCATCACACAATCACCATCACACAATCACAATCACACAATCCAGGTCACACAATGACGATCGCACAATCACCATCACACAATCACGACCACTCAATCACGATCACACAATCACGATCACACAATCACGATCACACAATCACGTTCACACAATCACAAACACACAGTCGCGATCAAACGATCACGATCACACAATCACGATCACATAGTCACGATCACACAATTACGATCACACAGTCACAATCACACAATCACAATCATACAATCACGATCACACAATCACAATCACACAATCACAATCACACAATCACAATCACACAATCACAATCACACAATCACAATCACACAATCACAATCACACAATCACAATCACACAATCACAATCACACAATCACAATCCCACAATCACGATCACACAATCACAATCACACAATCACAATCACAATCACGATCACACAGTCACGATCACACAATCAGAGTCACACAATCACAATCACACAACCACAATCACACAATCATACAGTCACAATCCCACAATCACGATCACACAATCACGACCACACAGTCCCGATCACACAATCACAATCACACAATCACAATAACACAATCACAATAACACAATCAGACAATCACACAGTCACACAATCACGATCACACAATCACGATCACACAATCACGATCACACAATCGCGATCACACAATCACGATCACACAATCACGATCACACAATCACAATCACACAATCACAATCACACAATCAAAACCACACAATCACAATCACACAATCAAGGTCACACAATGACGATCACACAATCACCATCACACAATCACGATCACACAATCACAATCACACAATCACGATCACACAATCACGATCACTCAATCACAATCACACAATCACAAACACACAGTCGCGATCACACGATCACGATCACACGATCACGATCACACAATCACAATCACACAAGCAACGCCACACAATGACGATCACACAATCACCATCACACAATCTCGACCACACAATCACGATCACACAATCACGATCACACAGCCACGATCACACAATCAGAGTCACACAATCACAATCACACAACCACAATCACACAATCACACAGTCACAATACCACAATCACGATCACAAAATCACCATCACACAATCACGATCACACAATCACAATCACACAATCACGATCACACAATCACGATCACTCAATCACAATCACACAATCACAAGCACACAGTCGCGATCACACCATCACGATCACACAATCACGATCACACAGTCACGATCACACAATTACGATCACACAGTCACGATCACACAATCAGAGTCACACAATCACGATCACTCAATCACGATCACACAATCACGATCACACATTCACGATCACACAATCACGTTCACACGATCACAAACACAGAGTTGCGATCACACGATCACAATCACACAATCACAATCACACAATCACAATCACACAATCACAATCACACAATCACAATCACACAATCACAATCACACAATCACAATCCCACAATCACAATCACACAACCACAATCACACAGTCACAATCCCACAATCACGATCACACCATCACGATCACACAATCACACTCACACAACCACAATCACACAATCACACTGTCACAATCCCACAATCACGATCACACAATCACGATCACACAGCCACGATCACACGATCACGATCACACAATAACAATCACACAATCGTTATCACACAATCATGATCACACTATCACCATCCCACAATCACCATCACACAATCACCATCACACAATCACGATCACACAATCACGATCACACAATCACAATCACGCAATCACAATCACACAATCACAATCACACAATCACAATCATACAATCACAATCACACAATCACAATCTCACAATCACAATTACACAATCACAATCACACAATCACAATCACACAATCACAATCACACAATCACAATCACACAATCACAATCACACAATCACAATCCCACAATCACAATCCCACAATCACAATCCCACAATCACAATCACACAATCACAATCACACAATCACAATCACACAATCACAATCACACAATCACAATCACACAATCACAATCACACAATCACAATCACACAACCACAATCACACAGTCACAATCCCACAATCACGATCACACCATCACGATCACACAATCACACTCACACAACCACAATCACACAATCACACTGTCACAATCCCACAATCACGATCACACAATCACGATCACACAGCCACGATCACACGATCACGATCACACAATAACAATCACACAATCGTTATCACACAATCATGATCACACTATCACCATCCCACAATCACCATCACACAATCACCATCACACAATCACGATCACACAATCACGATCACACAATCACAATCACGCAATCACAATCACACAATCACAATCACACAATCACAATCATACAATCACAATCACACAATCACAATCTCACAATCACAATTACACAATCACAATCACACAATCACGATCACACAATCACAATCACACAATCACAATCACACAATCACAATCACACAATCACAATCACACAATCACAATCACACAATCACAATCACACAATCACAATCACACAATCACAATCACACAATCACAATCACACAATCACAATCACACAATCACAATCACACAATCACAATCCCACAATCACAATCACAATCACGATCACACAGTGACGATCACACAATCAGAGTCACACAATCACAATCACACAACCACAATCACACAATCATACAGTCACAATCCCACAATCACGATCACACAATCACAATCACAAAATCACAATCACACAATCACAATAACACAATCAAGGTCGCACAATGACGATCACACAATCACCATCACACAATCACGACCACTCAATCACGATCACACAATCACGTTCACACAATCACAAACACAGAGTTGCGATCACACGATCACGATCACACAATCACGATCACACAGTCACGATCACACAATCACGATCACACAGTCACGATCACACAATCAGAGTCACACAATCACAATCACACAACCACAATCACACAATCACACAGTCACAATCCCACAATCACGATCACACAATCACGACCACACAGTCACGATCACACAATCACAATCATACAATCACAATCACACAATCACAATAACACAATCAGACAATCACACAGTCACACAATCACGATCACACAATCACGATCACACAATCACGATCACACAATCACGATCACACAATCACGATCACACAATCACGATCACACAATCACGATCACACAATCACAATCACACAATCACAATCACACAATCACGATCACACAATCACGATCACACAATCACGATCACACAATCACGATCACACAATCACAAAAACACAGTCGCGATCACACGATCACGATCACACGATCACGATCACACGATCACGATCACACGATCACGATCACACAATCACGATCACACAATCACGATCACACAATCACAATCACACAATCACAATCACACAATCACGATCACACAATCACAATCACAATAACACAATCAGACAATCACACAGTCACACAATCACGATCACACAATCACAATCACAATCACAATCACAATCACAATCACAATCACAATCACAATCACAATCACAATCACAAAATCACAATCACACAATCGCAATCACACAATCACAATCACACAATCAAAATCACACAATCACACAATCACGATCACACAATCACGATCACGCAATCGCGATCTCACAATGGCGATCACGCAATCACGGTCACACAATCACGGCCACACAATCACGGTCATTAAATCACGGTCACAAAATCACGCTCACACAATCATGGTCACACAACTGGAACACACAATCACGAACACACAATCACGGTCACACAATCACGGTCACACTATAACGGCCACACAATCACGGCCACACAATCACGGTCACACAGTCACTGTTACACAATCACGGTCGCGCAATCACGGTCGCGCAATCACGGTCACGCAATCACGGTCACGCAATCACGGTCACACAATCGTGGTCGCGCAATCACGGTCACGCAATCACGGTCACACAATCGTCGTCACGCAATCACGGCCACACAATCGTGGTCACGCAATCACGGTCACACAATCGCGATCACACAATCGCGGTCACACAATCATCGTCACACAATCATCGTCACACAACACGAACACACAATCACGAACACACAATCACGGTCACACAATCACGGTCACACAGTCACTGTCACACAATCACGGCCACGCAATCACGGTCACACAATCACGACCACACAGTCACGATCACACAATCACGATCACACAATCACAATCACACAATCACGATCACACAATCACGATCACTCAATCACAATCACACAATCACAAACACACAGTCGCGATCACACGATCACGATCACGCGATCAAGATCACACAATGACAATCACACAATAAACGCCACACAATGACGATCACACAGTCACCATCACACAATCTCGACCACACAATCACGATCACACAATCACGATCACACAATCACGATCACACAATCACGATCACACAATCACGTTCACACAATCACGATCACACAATCATGATCACACAATCACGATCACACAATCAAGGCCACACAATGACGACCACACAATCACCATCACACAATCTCGACCACACAATCACGATCACACAATCACGATCACACAATCACGTTCACACAATCACAAGCACACAGTCGCGATCACTCGATCACGATCACACAATCACGATCACACAGTCACGATCACACAATCACAATCGCACAATCACAATCACACAATCACGATCACACAATCACGATCACTCAATCACAATCACACAATCACAATCACACAATCACGACCACACAGTCACGATCACACAATCACAATCATACAATCACAATCACACAATCACAATAACACAATCAGACAATCACACAGTCACACAATCACGATCACACAATCACGATCACACAATCACGTTCACACAATCACAAACACACAGTCGCGATCAAACGATCACGATCACACAATCAAGATCACATAGTCACGATCACACAATTACGATCACACAGTCACAATCACACAATCACAATCATACAATCACGATCACACAATCACAATCACACAATCACAATCACACAATCACAATCACACAATCACAATCACACAATCACAATCACACAATCACAATCACACAATCACAATCACACAATCACAATCCCACAATCACGATCACACAATCACAAGCACACAATCACAATCACGATCACGATCACACAGTCACGATCACACAATCACAATCACACAATCACAATAACACAATCACAATCACACAATCAAAACCACACAATCACAATCACACAATCAAGGTCACACAATGACGATCACACAATCACCATCACACAATCACGATCACACAATCACAATCACACAATCACGATCACACAATCACGATCACTCAATCACAATCACACAATCACAAACACACAGTCGCGATCACACGATCACGATCACACGATCACGATCACACAATCACAATCACACAAGCAACGCCACACAATGACGATCACACAATCACCATCACACAATCTCGACCACACAATCACGATCACACAATCACGATCACACAATCACGTTCACACAATCACAAACACACAGTCGCGATCACACGATCACGATCACACAATCACGATCACACAGTCACGATCACACAATCACAATCGCACAATCACAATCACACAATCACGATCACACAATCACGATCACTCAATCACAATCACACAATCACAATCACACAATCACGACCACACAGTCACGATCACACAATCACAATCATACAATCACAATCACACAATCACAATAACACAATCAAACAATCACACATCCACACAATCACGATCACACAATCACGATCACACAATCACGATCACACAATCACGATCACACAATCACGATCACGCAATCACGATCACACAATCACAATCACGCAATCACAATCACACAATCACGATCACACAATCACGATCACTCAATCACAATCACACAATCACAAAAACACAGTCGCGATCACACGATCACGATCACACGATCACGATCACACGATCACGATCACACGATCACGATCACACGATCACGATCACACAATCACAATCACAATCACACAATCACAATCACACAATCACAATCACACAATCACACAATCACAATCACACAATCACAATCCCACAATCAGAATCCCACAATCACAATCCCACAATCACAATCACACAACCGCAATCACACAATCACACAGTCACAATCCCACAATCACGATCACACAATCACGATCACACAATCACGATCACACAATCACAATCACACAATCACCACACACAATCACAATCACACAATCACAATCACACAATCACAATATCACAATCGCAATCACACAATCACAATAACACAATCAGACAATCACACAATCACACAATCACACAATCACGATCACACAATCATGATCACACAATCACGATCACACAATCACGATCACACAATCACGATCACACAATCACGATCACACAATCACCATCACACAATCACCATCACACAATCACAATCACACAATCCAGGTCACACAATGACGATCGCACAATCACCATCACACAATCACGACCACTCAATCACGATCACACAATCACGATCACACAATCACGATCACACAATCACGTTCACACAATCACAAACACACAGTCGCGATCAAACGATCACGATCACACAATCACGATCACATAGTCACGATCACACAATTACGATCACACAGTCACAATCACACAATCACAATCATACAATCACGATCACACAATCACAATCACACAATCACAATCACACAATCACAATCACACAATCACAATCACACAATCACAATCACACAATCACAATCACACAATCACAATCACACAATCACAATCACACAATCACAATCCCACAATCACGATCACACAATCACAATCACACAATCACAATCACAATCACGATCACACAGTCACGATCACACAATCAGAGTCACACAATCACAATCACACAACCACAATCACACAATCATACAGTCACAATCCCACAATCACGATCACACAATCACGACCACACAGTCCCGATCACACAATCACAATCACACAATCACAATAACACAATCACAATAACACAATCAGACAATCACACAGTCACACAATCACGATCACACAATCACGATCACACAATCACGATCACACAATCGCGATCACACAATCACGATCACACAATCACGATCACACAATCACAATCACACAATCACAATCACACAATCAAAACCACACAATCACAATCACACAATCAAGGTCACACAATGACGATCACACAATCACCATCACACAATCACGATCACACAATCACAATCACACAATCACGATCACACAATCACGATCACTCAATCACAATCACACAATCACAAACACACAGTCGCGATCACACGATCACGATCACACGATCACGATCACACAATCACAATCACACAAGCAACGCCACACAATGACGATCACACAATCACCATCACACAATCTCGACCACACAATCACGATCACACAATCACGATCACACAGTCACGATCACACAATCAGAGTCACACAATCACAATCACACAACCACAATCACACAATCACACAGTCACAATACCACAATCACGATCACAAAATCACCATCACACAATCACGATCACACAATCACAATCACACAATCACGATCACACAATCACGATCACTCAATCACAATCACACAATCACAAGCACACAGTCGCGATCACACCATCACGATCACACAATCACGATCACACAGTCACGATCACACAATTACGATCACACAGTCACGATCACACAATCAGAGTCACACAATCACGATCACTCAATCACGATCACACCATCACGATCACACAATCACACTCACACAACCACAATCACACAATCACACTGTCACAATCCCACAATCACGATCACACAATCACGATCACACAGCCACGATCACACGATCACGATCACACAATAACAATCACACAATCGTTATCACACAATCATGATCACACTATCACCATCCCACAATCACCATCACACAATCACCATCACACAATCACGATCACACAATCACGATCACACAATCA
Source organism: Megachile rotundata (assembly GCF_050947335.1). Lineage (NCBI taxonomy): Eukaryota > Metazoa > Arthropoda > Insecta > Hymenoptera > Megachilidae > Megachile > Megachile rotundata. The sequence goes on from NC_134993.1 coordinate 5,576,036, forward strand.
CAATCACGCAATCACAATCACACAATCACAATCACACAATCACAATCATACAATCACAATCACACAATCACAATCTCACAATCACAATTACACAATCACAATCACACAATCACAATCACACAATCACAATCACACAATCACAATCACACAATCACAATCACACAATCACAATCCCACAATCACAATCCCACAATCACAATCCCACAATCACAATCACACAACCACAATCACACAATCACACAGTCACAATCCCACAATCACGATCACACAATCACGATCACACAATCACAATCACACAATCACAATCACACAATCACAATCACACAATCACAATATCACAATCGCAATCACACAATCGCAATAACACAATCAGACAATCACACAATCACACAATCACACAATCACGATCACACAATCATGATCACACAATCACGAACACACAATCACGATCACACAATCACGATCACACAATCACGATCACACAATCACGATCACACTATCACCATCACACAATCACAATCACACAATCAAGGTCACACAATGACGATCGCACAATCACCATCACACAATCACGACCACTCAATCACGATCACACAATCACGATCACACAATCACGATCACACAATCACGTTCACACAATCACAAACACACAGTCGCGATCACACGATCACGATCACACAATCACGATCACATAGTCACGATCACACAATTACGATCACACAGTCACAATCACACAATCACAATCACACAATCACAATCACACAATCACGATCACACAATCACAATCACACAATCACAATCACACAATCACAATCACACAATCACAATCACACAATCACAATCACACAATCACAATCACACAATCACAATCACACAATCACAATCACACAATCACAATCACACAATCACAATCACACAATCACGACCACACAGTCACGATCACACAATCACGATCACACAATCACGATCACACAATCAGCATCACACAATCACAATCACACAATCAAGGTCACACAATGACGATCGCACAATCACCATCACACAATCACGACCACTCAATCACGATCACACAATCACGATCACACAATCACGATCACACAATCACGTTCACACAATCACAAACACGCCGTCGCGATCACACGATCACGATCACACAATCACGGTCACATAGTCACGATCACACAATTACGATCACACAGTCACAATCACACAATCACAATCACACAATCACGATCACACAATCACAATCACACAATCACAATCACACAATCACAACCACACAATCACAATCACACAATCACAATCACACAATCACAATCCCACAATCACAATCACACAACCACAATCACACAATCACACAGTCACAATCCCACAATCACGATCACACAATCACGATCACACAATCACGATCACACAATCACAATCACACAATCACAATCACACAATCACAATCACACAATCACAATATCACAATCGCAATCACACAATCACAATAACACAATCAGACAATCACACAATCACACAATCACACAATCACGATCACACAATCATGATCACACAATCACGATCACACAATCACGATCACACAATCACGATCACACAATCACGATCACACAATCACCATCACACAATCACCATCACACAATCACAATCACACAATCAAGGTCACACAATGACGATCGCACAATCACCATCACACAATCACGACCACTCAATCACGATCACACAATCACGATCACACAATCACGATCACACAATCACGTTCACACAATCACAAACACGCCGTCGCGATCACACGATCACGATCACACAATCACGATCACATAGTCACGATCACACAATTACGATCACACAGTCACAATCACACAATCACAATCACACAATCACGATCACACAATCACAATCACACAATCACAATCACACAATCACAATCACACAATCACAATCACACAATCACAATCACACAATCACAATCACACAACCACAATCACACAATCACAATCACACAATCACAATCCCACAATCACGATCACACAATCACAGTCACACAATCACAATCACAATCACGATCACACAGTCACGATCACACAATCAGAGTCACACAATCACAATCACACAACCACAATCACACAATCATACAGTCACAATCCCACAATCACGATCACACAATCACGACCACACAGTCACGATCACACAATCACAATCACACAATCACAATCACACAATCACAATCACACAATCACAATAACACAATCACGATCACACAATCACAATCACACAATCACAATCACACAATCAAGGTCACACAATGACGATCACACAATCACCATCACACAATCACGATCACACAATCACAATCACACAATCAGGATCACACAATCACGATCACTCAATCACAATCACACAATCACGTTCACACAATCACAAACACACAGTCGCGATCACACCATCACGATCACACAATCACGATCACACAGTCACGATCACACAATTACGATCACACAGTCACGACCACATAATCAGAGTCACACAATCACAATCACACAACCACAATCACACAATCACACAGTCACAATCCCACAATCACGATCACACAATCACGACCACACAGTCACGATCACACAATCACAATCACACAATCACAATCACACAATCACAATCACACAATCACAATCACACAATCACAATAACACAATCACGATCACACAATCACAATCACACAATCACAATCACACAATCACAATCACACAATCACAATCACACAATCACAATCACACAATCACAATCACACAACCACAATCACACAATCACAATCACACAATCACAATCCCACAATCACGATCACACTATCACGATCACACAATCACGATCACACAATCACGATCACACAATCGCGATCACACAATCACGATCACACAATCACGATCACACAATCACAATCACACAATCACAATCACACAATCAAAACCACACAATCACAATCACACAATCAAGGTCACACAATGACGATCACACAATCACCATCACACAATCACGATCACACAATCACGATCACTCAATCACAATCACACAGTCACAATCCCACAATCACAATCACACAACCACAATCACACAATCACACAGTCACAATCCCACAATCACGATCACACAATCACGATCACACAATCACGATCACACAATCACAATCACACAATCACGATCACACAATCACGATCACACAATCACAATCACACAATCACCATCACACAATCACAATCACACAATCAAGGTCACACAATGACGATCACACAATCACCATCACACAATCACGACCACTCAATCACGATCACACAATCACGATCACACAATCACGATCACACAATCACGTTCACACAATCACAAACACACAGTCGCGATCACACCATCACGATCACACAATCACGTTCACACAGTCACGATCACACAATTACGATCACACAGTCACGATCACACAATCACGATCACACAATCACAATCACACAATCACAATCACACAATCACAATCACACAATCAAAATCACACAATCACAATCACACAATCACACTGTCACAATCCCACAGTCACGATCACACAATCAGAGTCACACAATCACAATCACACAACCACAATCACACAATCACACAGTCACAATCCCACAATCACGATCACACAATCACGATCACACAGTCACGATCACACAATCATGATCACACAATCACGATCACACAATCACGATCACACAATCACGACCACACAGTCACGATCACACAATCACAATCATACAATCACAATCACACAATTACAATAACACAATCAGACAATCGCACAGTCACACAATCACGATCACACAATCACGATGACACAATCACGATCACACAATCACGATCAAACAATCACGATCACACAATCACGATCACACAATCACAATCACACAATCACAATCACACAATCACGATCACACAATCACGATCAATCAATCACAATCACACAATCACAAAAACACAGTCGCGATCACACGATTACGATCACACGATCACGATCACACGATCACGATCACACGATCACGATCACACAATCACAATCACACAATCAAGGCCACACAATGACGATCACACAATCACCATCACACAATCTCGACCACACAATCACGATCACACAATCACGATCACACAATCACGTTCACAGAATCACAAGCACACAGTCGCGATCACTCGATCACGATCACACAATCACGATCACACAGTCACGATCACACAATCACAATCGCACAATCACAATCACACAATCACGATCACACAATCACGATCACTCAATCACAATCACACAATCACAATCACACAATAACGACCACACAGTCACGATCACACAATCACAATCATACAATCTCAATCACACAATCACAATAACACAATCAGACAATCACACAGTCACACAATCACGATCACACAATCACAATAACACAATCAGACAATCACACAGTCACACAATCACGATCACACAATCACGTTCACACAATCACAAGCACACAGTCGCGATCACTCGATCACGATAACACAATCACGATAACACAGTCACGATCACACAATCACAATAACACAATCAGACAATCACACAGTCACACAATCACGATCACACAATCACGATCACACAGTCACGATCACACAATCACAATCGCACAATCACAATCACACAATCACGATCACACAATCACGATCACTCAATCACAATCACACAATCACAATCACACAATCACGACCACACAGTCACGATCACACAATCACAATCATACAATCACAATCACACAATCACAATAACACAATCAGACAATCACACAGTCACACAATCACGATCACACAATCACAATAACACAATCAGACAATCACACAGTCACACAATCACGAGCACACAATCACGATCACACAATCACGATCACACAATCACAATCACACAATCACAATCACACAATCACGATCACACAATCACGATCACTCAATCACAATCACACAATCACAAAAACACAGCCGCGATCACACGATCACGATCACACGATCACGATCACACAATCACGATCACACAATCACAATCACACAATCACAATCACACAATCACAATCACACAATCACAATCACACAATCACAATCACACAATCACAATCACACAATCACAATCACACAATCACAATCACACAATCACAATCCCACAATCACAATCCCACAATCATAATCCCACAATCACAATCACACAACCACAATCACACAATCACACAGTCACAATCCCACAATCACGATCACACAATCACGATCACACAATCACAATCACACAATCACAATCACACAATCACAATATCACAATCGCAATCACACAATCGCAATAACACAATCAGACAATCACACAATCACACAATCACACAATCACGATCACACAATCATGATCACACAGTCACGAACACACAATCACGATCACACAATCACGATCACACAATCACGATCACACAATCAGCATCACACAATCACAATCACACAATCAAGGTCACACAATGACGATCGCACAATCACCATCACACAATCACGACCACTCAATCACGATCACACAATCACGATCACACAATCACGATCACACAATCACGTTCACACAATCACAAACACGCCGTCGCGATCACACGATCACGATCACACAATCACGATCACATAGTCACGATCACACAATTACGATCACACAGTCACAATCACACAATCACAATCACACAATCACGATCACACAATCACAATCACACAATCACAATCACACAATCACAATCACACAATCACAATCACACAATCACAATCACACAATCACAATCACACAATCACAATCACACAACCACAATCACACAATCACAATCCCACAATCACGATCACACAATCACAGTCACACAATCACAATCACAATCACGATCACACAGTCACGATCACACAATCAGAGTCACACAATCACAATCACACAACCACAATCACACAATCATACAGTCACAATCCCACAATCACGATCACACAATCACGACCACACAGTCACGATCACACAATCACAATCACACAATCACAATCACACAATCACAATCACACAATCACAATCACACAATCACAATAACACAATCAGACAATCACACAGTCACACTATCACGATCACACAATCACGATCACACAATCACGATCACACAATCGCGATCACACAATCACGATCACACAATCACGATCACACAATCACAATCACACAATCACAATCACACTATCAAAACCACACAATCACAATCACACAATCAAGGTCACACAATGACGATCACACAATCACCATCACACAATCACGATCACACAATCACGATCACTCAATCACAATCACACAATCACAAACACACAGTCGCGATCACACGATCACGATCACACGATCACGATCACACAATCACAATCACACAAGCAACGCCACACAATGACGATCACACAATCACCATCACACAATCTCGACCACACAATCACGATCACACAATCACCATCACACAATCACGATCACACAATCACAATCAGACAATCACGATCACACAATCACGATCACACAACTACAACCACACAATCACAATCACACAATCACAATCACACAATCAAAACCACACAATCACAATCACACAATCAAGGTCACACAATGACGATCACACAATCACCATCACACAATCACGATCACACAATCACAATCACACAATCACGATCACACAATCACGATCACTCAATCACAATCACACAATCACGTTCACACAATCACAAACACACAGTCGCGATCACACCATCACGATCACACAATCACGATCACACAGTCACGATCACACAATTACGATCACACAGTCACGACCACATAATCAGAGTCATACAATCACAATCACACAACCACAATCACACAATCACACAGTCACAATCCCACAATCACGATCACACAATCACGACCACACAGTCACGATCACACAATCACAATCACACAATCACAATCACACAATCACAATAACACAGTCGCGATCACACGATAACGATCACACGATCACGATCACACAGTCACGATCACACAATCAAGATCACACAATCACGACCACTCAATCACGATCACACAATCACAAACACAGAGTTGCGATCACACAATCACGATCACACAATCACAATCACACAATCACAATCACACAATCACGATCACACAATCACGATCACTCAATCACAATCACACAATCACAAAAACACAGCCGCGATCACACGATCACGATCACACGATCACGATCACACAATCACGATCACACAATCACAATCACACAATCACAATCACACAATCACAATCACACAATCACAATCACACAATCACAATCCCACAATCACAATCCCACAATCACAATCCCACAATCACAATCACACAACCACAATCACACAATCACACAGTCACAATCCCACAATCACGATCACACAATCACGATCACACAATCACAATCACACAATCACAATCACACAATCACAATCACACAATCACAATATCACAATCGCAATCACACAATCGCAATAACACAATCAGACAATCACACAATCACACAATCACACAATCACGATCACACAATCATGATCACACAGTCACGATCACACAATCACGATCACACAATCACGATCACACAATCACGATCACACAATCACGATCACACAATCAGCATCACACAATCACAATCACACAATCAAGGTCACACAATGACGATCGCACAATCACCATCACACAATCACGACCACTCAATCACGATCACACAATCACGATCACACAATCACGATCACACAATCACGTTCACACAATCACAAACACGCCGTCGCGATCACACGATCACGATCACACAATCACGATCACATAGTCACGATCACACAATTACGATCACACAGTCACAATCACACAATCACAATCACACAATCACGATCACACAATCACAATCACACAATCACAATCACACAATCACAATCACACAATCACAATCACACAATCACAATCACACAATCACAATCACACAATCACAATCCCACAATCACAATCACACAACCACAATCACACAATCACACAGTCACAATCCCACAATCACGATCACACAATCACGATCACACAATCACGATCACACAATCACAATCACACAATCACAATCACACAATCACAATCACACAATCACAATATCACAATCGCAATCACACAATCACAATAACACAATCAGACAATCACACAATCACACAATCACACAATCACGATCACACAATCATGATCACACAATCACGATCACACAATCACGATCACACAATCACGATCACACAATCACGATCACACAATCACCATCACACAATCACCATCACACAATCACAATCACACAATCAAGGTCACACAATGACGATCGCACAATCACCATCACACAATCACGACCACTCAATCACGATCACACAATCACCATCACACAATCACGATCACACAATCACAATCACACAATCAGGATCGCACAATCACGATCACTCAATCACAATCACACTATCACGTTCACACAATCACAAACACACAGTCGCGATCACACCATCACGATCACACAATCACGATCACACAGTCACGATCACACAATTACGATCACACAGTCACGACCACATAATCAGAGTCACACAATCACAATCACACAACCACAATCACACAATCACACAGTCACAATCCCACAATCACGATCACACAATCACGACCACACAGTCACGATCACACAATCACAATCACACAATCACAATCACACAATCACAATCACACAATCACAATCACACAATCACAATAACACAATCACGATCACACAATCACAATCACACAATCACAATCACACAATCACAATCACACAATCACAATCACACAATCACAATCACACAATCACAATCACACAACCACAATCACACAATCACAATCACACAATCACAATCCCACAATCACGATCACACTATCACGATCACACAATCACGATCACACAATCACGATCACACAATCGCGATCACACAATCACGATCACATAATCACGATCACACAATCACAATCACACAATCACAATCACACAATCAAAACCACACAATCACAATCACACAATCAAGGTCACACAATGACGATCACACAATCACCATCACACAATCACGACCACACAATCACGATCACTCAATCACAATCACACAATCACAACCCCACAATCACAATCACACAACCACAATCACACAATCACACAGTCACAATCCCACAATCACGATCACACAATCACGATCACACAATCACGATCACACAATCACAATCACACAATCACGATCACACAATCACGATCACACAATCACAATCACACAATCACCATCACACAATCACAATCACACAATCAAGGTCACACAATGACGATCACACAATCACCATCACACAATCACGACCACTCAATCACGATCACACAATCACGATCACACAATCACGATCACACAATCACGTTCACGCAATCACAAACACACAGTCGCGATCACACCATCACGATCACACAATCACGTTCACACAGTCACGATCACACAATTACGATCACACAGTCACGATCACACAATCACGATCACACAATCACAATCACACAATCACAATCACACAATCACAATCACACAATCAAAATCACACAATCACAATCACACAATCACACTGTCACAATCCCACAGTCACGATCACACAATCAGAGTCACACAATCACAATCACACAACCACAATCACACAATCACACAGTCACAATCCCACAATCACGATCACACAATCACGATCACACAGTCACGATCACACAATCATGATCACACAATCACGATCACACAATCACGATCACACAATCACGACCACACAGTCACGATCACACAATCACAATCATACAATCACAATCACACAATTACAATAACACAATCAGACAATCGCACAGTCACACAATCACGATCACACAATCACGATGACACAATCACGATCACACAATCACGATCAAACAATCACGATCACACAATCACGATCACACAATCACAATCACACAATCACAATCACACAATCACGATCACACAATCACGATCAATCAATCACAATCACACAATCACAAAAACACAGTCGCGATCACACGATTACGATCACACGATCACGATCACACGATCACGATCACACGATCACGATCACACAATCACAATCACACAATCAAGGCCACACAATGACGATCACACAATCACCATCACACAATCTCGACCACACAATCACGATCACACAATCACAATCACACAATCACAATCACACAATCACAATCACACAACCACAATCACACAATCACAATCACACAATCACAATCCCACAATCACGATCACACTATCACGATCACACAATCACGATCACACAATCACGATCACACAATCGCGATCACACAATCACGATCACATAATCACGATCACACAATCACAATCACACAATCACAATCACACAATCAAAACCACACAATCACAATCACACAATCAAGGTCACACAATGACGATCACACAATCACCATCACACAATCACGATCACACAATCACGATCACTCAATCACAATCACACAATCACAACCCCACAATCACAATCACACAACCACAATCACACAATCACACAGTCACAATCCCACAATCACGATCACACAATCACGATCACACAATCACGATCACACAATCACAATCACACAATCACGATCACACAATCACGATCACACAATCACAATCACACAATCACCATCACACAATCACAATCACACAATCAAGGTCACACAATGACGATCACACAATCACCATCACACAATCACGACCACTCAATCACGATCACACAATCACGATCACACAATCACGATCACACAATCACGTTCACACAATCACAAACACACAGTCGCGATCACACCATCACGATCACACAATCACGTTCACACAGTCACGATCACACAATTACGATCACACAGTCACGATCACACAATCACGATCACACAATCACAATCACACAATCACAATCACACAATCACAATCACACAATCAAAATCACACAATCACAATCACACAATCACACTGTCACAATCCCACAGTCACGATCACACAATCAGAGTCACACAATCACAATCACACAACCACAATCACACAATCACACAGTCACAATCCCACAATCACGATCACACAATCACGATCACACAGTCACGATCACACAATCATGATCACACAATCACGATCACACAATCACGATCACACAATCACGACCACACAGTCACGATCACACAATCACAATCATACAATCACAATCACACAATTACAATAACACAATCAGACAATCGCACAGTCACACAATCACGATCACACAATCACGATGACACAATCACGATCACACAATCACGATCAAACAATCACGATCACACAATCACGATCACACAATCACAATCACACAATCACAATCACACAATCACGATCACACAATCACGATCAATCAATCACAATCACACAATCACAAAAACACAGTCGCGATCACACGATTACGATCACACGATCACGATCACACGATCACGATCACACGATCACGATCACACAATCACAATCACACAATCAAGGCCACACAATGACGATCACACAATCACCATCACACAATCTCGACCACACAATCACGATCACACAATCACGATCACACAATCACGTTCACAGAATCACAAGCACACAGTCGCGATCACTCGATCACGATCACACAATCACGATCACACAGTCACGATCACACAATCACAATCGCACAATCACAATCACACAATCACGATCACACAATCACGATCACTCAATCACAATCACACAATCACAATCACACAATAACGACCACACAGTCACGATCACACAATCACAATCATACAATCTCAATCACACAATCACAATAACACAATCAGACAATCACACAGTCACACAATCACGATCACACAATCACAATAACACAATCAGACAATCACACAGTCACACAATCACGATCACACAATCACGTTCACACAATCACAAGCACACAGTCGCGATCACTCGATCACGATAACACAATCACGATAACACAGTCACGATCACACAATCACAATAACACAATCAGACAATCACACAGTCACACAATCACGATCACACAATCACGATCACACAGTCACGATCACACAATCACAATCGCACAATCACAATCACACAATCACGATCACACAATCACGATCACTCAATCACAATCACACAATCACAATCACACAATCACGACCACACAGTCACGATCACACAATCACAATCATACAATCACAATCACACAATCACAATAACACAATCAGACAATCACACAGTCACACAATCACGATCACACAATCACAATAACACAATCAGACAATCACACAGTCACACAATCACGAGCACACAATCACGATCACACAATCACGATCACACAATCACAATCACACAATCACAATCACACAATCACGATCACACAATCACGATCACTCAATCACAATCACACAATCACAAAAACACAGCCGCGATCACACGATCACGATCACACGATCACGATCACACAATCACGATCACACAATCACAATCACACAATCACAATCACACAATCACAATCACACAATCACAATCACACAATCACAATCACACAATCACAATCACACAATCACAATCACACAATCACAATCCCACAATCACAATCCCACAATCATAATCCCACAATCACAATCACACAACCACAATCACACAATCACACAGTCACAATCCCACAATCACGATCACACAATCACGATCACACAATCACAATCACACAATCACAATCACACAATCAAAACCACACAATCACAATCACACAATCAAGGTCACACAATGACGATCACACAATCACCATCACACAATCACGATCACACAATCACAATCACACAATCACGATCACACAATCACGATCACTCAATCACAATCACACAATCACGTTCACACAATCACAAACACACAGTCGCGATCACACCATCACGATCACACAATCACGATCACACAGTCACGATCACACAATTACGATCACACAGTCACGACCACATAATCAGAGTCATACAATCACAATCACACAACCACAATCACACAATCACACAGTCACAATCCCACAATCACGATCACACAATCACGACCACACAGTCACGATCACACAATCACAATCACACAATCACAATCACACAATCACAATAACACAGTCGCGATCACACGATAACGATCACACGATCACGATCACACAGTCACGATCACACAATCAAGATCACACAATCACGACCACTCAATCACGATCACACAATCACAAACACAGAGTTGCGATCACACGATCACGATCACACAATCACGATCACACAGTCACGATCACACAATCACGATCGCACAGTCACGATCACACAATCAGAGTCACACAATCACAATCACACAACCACAATCACACAATCACACAGTCACAATCCCACAATCACGATCACACAATCACGACCACACAGTCACGATCACACAATCACAATCATACAATCACAATCACACAATTACAATAACACAATCAGACAATCACACAGTCACACAATCACGATCACACAATCACGATCACACAATCACGATCACACAATCACGATCAAACAATCACGATCACACAATCACGATCACACAATCACAATCACACAATCACAATCACACAATCACGATCACACAATCACGATCAATCAATCACAATCACACAATCACAAAAACACAGTCGCGATCACACGATTACGATCACACGATCACGATCACACGATCACGATCACACGATCACGATCACACAATCACAATCACACAATCAAGGCCACACAATGACGATCACACAATCACCATCACACAATCTCGACCACACAATCACGATCACACAATCACGATCACACAATCACGTTCACACAATCACAAGCACACAGTCGCGATCACTCGATCACGATCACACAATCACGATCACACAGTCACGATCACACAATCACAATCGCACAATCACAATCACACAATCACGATCACACAATCACGATCACTCAATCACAATCACACAATCACAATCACACAATAACGACCACACAGTCACGATCACACAATCACAGTCACACAATCACAATCACACAATCACGATCACACAATCACAAAAACACAGCCGCGATCACACGATCACGATCACACGATCACGATCACACGATCACGATCACACAATCACGATCACACAATCACAATCACACAATCACAATCACACAATCACAATCACACAATCACAATCACACAATCACAATCACACAATCATACAGTCACAATCCCACAATCACGATCACACAATCACGACCACACAGTCACGATCACACAATCGCGATCACACAATCACGATCACACAATCACGATCACACAATCACAATCACACAATCACAATCACACAATCAAAACCACACAATCACAGTCACACAATCAAGGTCCCACAATGACGATCACACAATCACCATCACACAATAACGATCACACAATCACAATCACACAATCACGATCACACAATCACGATCACTCAATCACAATCACACAATCACAAACACACAGTCGCGATCACACGATCACGATCACACGATCACGATCACACAATCACAATCACACAATCAACGCCACACAATGACGATCACACAATCACCATCACACAATCTCGACCACACAATCACGATCACACAATCACGATCACACAATCACGTTCACACAATCACAAACACACAGTCGCGATCACACGATCACGATCACACAATCACCATCACACAGTCACGATCACACAATCACAATCGCACAATCACAATCACACAATCACGATCACACAATCACGATCACTCAATCACAATCACACAATCACAATCACACAATCACGACCACACAGTCACGATCACACAATCACAATCACACAATCACAATCACACAATCACAATCACACAATCAAAACCACACAATCACAATCACACAATCCAGGTCACACAATGACGATTACACAATCACGATAACACAATCACGATCACACAATCACGTTCACACAATCACAAACACACAGTCCCGACCTCTCGATCACGATCACACAGTCACGATCACACAGTCACGATCACACAATCACAATCACACAATCACAATATTACAATCGCAATCACGCAATCACAATCACACAATCACAATCACACAATCACAATCACACAATCACAATCACACAATCACAATCACACAATCACAATCACACAATCACAATCACACAATCACAATCACACAATCACAATCACACAATCACAATCACACAATCACAATCACACAATCACAATCACACAATCACAATCACACAATCACAATCCCACAATCACGATCACACAATCACAATCACACAATCACAATCACAATCACGATCACACAGTCACGATCACACAATCAGAGTCACACAATCACAATCACACAACCACAATCACACAATCATACAGTCACAATCCCACAATCACGATCACACAATCACGACCACACAGTCACGATCACACAATCACAATCACACAATCACAATTACACAATCACAACCACACAATCACAATAACACAATCAGACAATCACACAGTCACACAATCACGATCACACAATCACGATCACACAATCACGATCACACAATCGCGATCACACAATCACGATCACACAATCACGATCACACAATCACAATCACACAATCACAATCACACAATCAAAACCACACAATCACAGTCACACAATCAAGGTCACACAATGACGATCACGCAATCACCATCACACAATAACGATCACACAATCACAATCACACAATCACGATCACACAATCACGATCACTCAATCACAATCACACAATCACAAAAACACAGTCGCGATCACACGATCACGATCACACGACCACGATCACACGATCACGATCACACGATCACGATCACACGATCACGATCACACGATCACGATCACACGATCACGATCACACGATCACGATCACACGATCACGATCACACAATCACGATCACACAATCACGATCACACAATCACAATCACACAATCACAATCACACAATCACAATCACACAATCACAATCACACAATCACAATCACACAATCACAATCACACAATCACAATCACACAATCACAATCACACAATCACAATCACACAATCACAATCACACAATCACAATCACACAAACACAATCACACAATCACAATCCCACAATCACAATCACACAACCACAATCACACAGTCACGATCCCACAATCACGATCACACAATCACAATCACACAATCACAATCACACAATCACAATCACACAATCACAATCCCACAATCACAATCCCACAATCACACAGTCACGATCAAACAATCACGATCACACAATCACGATCACACAATCACAATCACACAATCACAAACACACAATCACACTGTCACAATCCCACAATCACGATCACACAATCACGATCACACAATCACAATCACACAATCACGATCACACGATCACGATCACACGATCACGATCACACGATCACGATCACACGATCACGATCACACGATCACGATCACACGATCACGATCACACGATCACGATCACACGATCACGATCACACGATCACGATCACACGATCACGATCACACGATCACGATCACACGATCACGATCACACGATCACGATCACACGATCACGATCACACGATCACGATCACACGATCACGATCACACGATCACGATCACACGATCACGATCACACAATCACAATCACACAATCACAATCACACAATCACAATCACACAATCACAATCACACAATCACAATATCACAATCGCAATCACACAATCGCAATAACACAATCAGACAATCACACAATCACACAATCACACAATCACGATCACACAATCATGATCACACAATCACGAACACACAATCACGATCACACAATCACGATCACACAATCACGATCACACAATCACAAGCACACAGTCGCGATCACTCGATCACGATCACACAATCACGATCACACAGTCACGATCACACAATCACAATCGCACAATCACAATCACACAATCACAATCACACAATCACAATCACACAATCACAATCACACAATCACAATCACACAATCACAATCACACAATCACAATCACACAATCACAATCCCACAATCACAATCCCACAATCACAATCCCACAATCACAATCCCACAATCACAATCACACAACCACAATCACACAATCACACAGTCACAATCCCACAATCACGATCACACAATCACGACCACACAGTCACGATCACACAATCACAATCACACAATCACAATCACACAATCACAATCACACAATCACAATCACACAATCACAATCACACAATCACAATCACACAATCACAATAACACAATCAGACAATCACACAGTCACACTATCACGATCACACAATCACGATCACACAATCACGATCACACAATCACGATCACACAATCTCAATCACACAATCACAATCACACAATCAAAACCACACAATCACGATCACACAATCACCATCACACAATCACGATCACACAATCACGATCACTCAATCACAATCACACAATCACGTTCACACAATCACAAACACACAGTCGCGATCACACCATCACGATCACACAATCACGATCACACAGTCACGATCACACAATTACGATCACACAGTCACGACCACATAATCAGAGTCACACAATCACAATCACACAACCACAATCACACAATCACACAGTCACAATCCCACAATCACGATCACACAATCACGACCACACAGTCACGATCACACAATCACAATCACACAATCACAATCACACAATCACAATAACACAATCAGACAATCACACAGTCACACAATCACGATCACACAATCACGATCACTCAATCACAATCACACAATCACAAACACACAGTCGCGATCACACGATAACGATCACACGATCACGATCACACAGTCACGATCACACAATCAAGATCACACAATCACGACCACTCAATCACGATCACACAATCACAAACACAGAGTTGCGATCACACGATCACGATCACACAATCACGATCACACAGTCACGATCACACAATCACGATCGCACAGTCACGATCACACAATCAGAGTCACACAATCACAATCACACAACCACAATCACACAATCACACAGTCACAATCCCACAATCACGATCACACAATCACGACCACACAGTCACGATCACACAATCACAATCATACAATCACAATCACACAATTACAATAACACAATCAGACAATCACACAGTCACACAATCACGATCACACAATCACGATCACACAATCACGATCACACAATCACGATCAAACAATCACGATCACACAATCACGATCACACAATCACAATCACACAATCACAATCACACAATCACGATCACACAATCACGATCAATCAATCACAATCACACAATCACAAAAACACAGTCGCGATCACACGATTACGATCACACGATCACGATCACACGATCACGATCACACGATCACGATCACACAATCACAATCACACAATCAAGGCCACACAATGACGATCACACAATCACCATCACACAATCTCGACCACACAATCACGATCACACAATCACGATCACACAATCACGTTCACACAATCACAAGCACACAGTCGCGATCACTCGATCACGATCACACAATCACGATCACACAGTCACGATCACACAATCACAATCGCACAATCACAATCACACAATCACGATCACACAATCACGATCACTCAATCACAATCACACAATCACAATCACACAATAACGACCACACAGTCACGATCACACAATCACAATCATACAATCACAATCACACAATCACAATAACACAATCAGACAATCACACAGTCACACAATCACGATCACACAATCACAATAACACAATCAGACAATCACACAGTCACACAATCACGATCACACAATCACGTTCACACAATCACAAGCACACAGTCGCGATCACTCGATCACGATAACACAATCACGATAACACAGTCACGATCACACAATCACAATAACACAATCAGACAATCACACAGTCACACAATCACGATCACACAATCACGATCACACAATCACGATCACACAATCACTATCACACAATCACAATCACACAATCACAATCACACAATCACAATCACACAATCACAATCACACAATCACAATCACACAATCACAATCACACAATCACAATCACACAAACACAATCACACAATCACAATCCCACAATCACAATCACACAACCACAATCACACAGTCACGATCCCACAATCACGATCACACAATCACAATCACACAATCACAATCACACAATCACAATCACACAATCACAATCACACAATCACAATCACACAATCACAATCCCACAATCACAATCCCACAATCACAATCCCACAATCACACAGTCACGATCAAACAATCACGATCTCACAATCACGATCACACAATCACAATCACACAATCACAAACACACAATCACACTGTCACAATCCCACAATCACGATCACACAATCACGATCACACAGTCACGATCACACGATCACGATCACACAATATCAACCACACAATCACAATCACACAATCACGAGCACACAATCACGATCACACAATCACCATCACACAATCACGATCACACAATCACGATCACACAATCACGATCACACTATCACGATCACACAATCACAGTCACACAATCACAATCACACAATCACAATCACAATCACGATCAAACAGTCACGATCACACAATCAGAGTCACACAATCACAATCACACAACCACAATCACACAATCACACAGTCACAATCCCACAATCACGATCACACAATCACACAGTCACGATCAAACAATCACGATCTCACAATCACGATCACACAATCACAATCACACAATCACAAACACACAATCACACTGTCACAATCCCACAATCACGATCACACAATCACGATCACACAGTCACGATCACACGATCACGATCACACAATATCAACCACACAATCACAATCACACAATCACGAGCACACAATCACGATCACACAATCACCATCACACAATCACGATCACACAATCACGATCACACAATCACGATCACACTATCACGATCACACAATCACAGTCACACAATCACAATCACACAATCACAATCACAATCACGATCAAACAGTCACGATCACACAATCAGAGTCACACAATCACAATCACACAACCACAATCACACAATCACACAGTCACAATCCCACAATCACGATCACACAATCACGACCACACAGTCACGGTCACACAATCACAATCACACAATCACAATATCACAATCGCAATCACACAATCACAATAACACAATCAGACAATCACACAATCACACAATCACACAATCACGATCACACAATCATGATCACACAATCACGATCACACAATCACGTTCACACAATCACAAGCACACAGTCGCGATCACTCGATCACGATAACACAATCACGATAACACAGTCACGATCACACAATCACAATAACACAATCAGACAATCACACAGTCACACAATCACGATCACACAATCACGATCACACAGTCACGATCACACAATCACAATCGCACAATCACAATCACACAATCACGATCACACAATCACGATCACTCAATCACAATCACACAATCACAATCACACAATCACGACCACACAGTCACGATCACACAATCACAATCATACAATCACAATCACACAATCACAATAACACAATCAGACAATCACACAGTCACACAATCACGATCACACAATCACAATAACACAATCAGACAATCACACAGTCACACAATCACGAGCACACAATCACGATCACACAATCACGATCACACAATCACAATCACACAATCACAGTCACACAATCACGATCACACAATCACGATCACTCAATCACAATCACACAATCACAAAAACACAGCCGCGATCACACGATCACGATCACACGATCACGATCACACAATCACGATCACACAATCACAATCACACAATCACAATCACACAATCACAATCACACAATCACAATATCACAATCGCAATCACACAATCGCAATAACACAATCAGACAATCACACAATCACACAATCACACAATCACGATCACACAATCATGATCACACAATCACGAACACACAATCACGATCACACAATCACGATCACACAATCACGATCACACAATCACAAGCACACAGTCGCGATCACTCGATCACGATCACACAATCACGATCACACAGTCACGATCACACGATCACAATCGCACAATCACAATCACACAATCACAATCACACAATCACAATCACACAATCACAATCACACAATCACAATCACACAATCACAATCACACAATCACAATCACACAATCACAATCCCACAATCACAATCCCACAATCACAATCCCACAATCACAATCACACAACCACAATCACACAATCACACAGTCACAATCCCACAATCACGACCACACAGTCACGATCACACAATCACAATCACACAATCACAATCACACAATCACTATCACACAATCACAATCACACAATCACAATAACACAATCAGACAATCACACAGTCACACTATCACGATCACACAATCACGATCACACAATCACGATCACACAATCACGATCACACAATCTCAATCACACAATCACAATCACACAATCAAAACCACACAATCACAATCACACAATCAAGGTCACACAATGACGATCACACAATCACCATCCCACAATCACGACCACACAGTCACGATCACACAATCACAATCACACAATCACAATCACACAATCACAATCACACAATCACAATCACACAATCACAATCACACAATCACAATAACACAATCAGACAATCACACAGTCACACTATCACGATCACACAATCACGATCACACAATCACGATCACACAATCACGATCACACAATCTCAATCACACAATCACAATCACACAATCAAAACCACACAATCACAATCACACAATCAAGGTCACACAATGACGATCACACAATCACCATCACACAATCACGATCACACAATCACGATCACTCAATCACAATCACACAATCACAAACACACAGTCGCGATCACACGATCACGATCACACGATCACGATCACACAATCACAATCACACAAGCAACGCCACACAATGACGATCACACAATCACCATCACACAATCTCGACCACACAATCACGATCACACAATCACCATCACACAATCACGATCACACACTCACAATCAGACAATCACGATCACACAATCACGATCACACAATCACAACCACACAATCACAATCACACAATGAAAACCACACAATCACAATCACACAATCAAGGTCACACAATGACGATCACACAATCACCATCACACAATCACGATCACACAATCACAATCACACAATCACGATCACACAATCACGATCACTCAATCACAATCACACAATCACGTTCACACAATCACAAACACACAGTCGCGATCACACCATCACGATCACACAATCACGATCACACAGTCACGATCACACAATTACGATCACACAGTCACGACCACATAATCAGAGTCACACAATCACAATCACACAACCACAATCACACAATCACACAGTCACAATCCCACAATCACGATCACACAATCACGACCACACAGTCACGATCACACAATCACAATCACACAATCACAATCACACAATCACAATAACACAATCAGACAATCACACAGTCACACAATCACGATCACACAATCACGATCACTCAATCACAATCACACAATCACAAACACACAGTCGCGATCACACGATAACGATCACACGATCACGATCACACAGTCACGATCACACAATCAAGATCACACAATCACGACCACTCAATCACGATCACACAATCACAAACACAGAGTTGCGATCACACGATCACGATCACACAATCACGATCACACAGTCACGATCACACAATCACGATCGCACAGTCACGATCACACAATCAGAGTCACACAATCACAATCACACAACCACAATCACACAATCACACAGTCACAATCCCACAATCACGATCACACAATCACGACCACACAGTCACGATCACACAATCACAATCATACAATCACAATCACACAATTACAATAACACAATCAGACAATCACACAGTCACACAATCACGATCACACAATCACGATCACACAATCACGATCACACAATCACGATCAAACAATCACGATCACACAATCACGATCAGACAATCACAATCACACAATCACAATCACACAATCACGATCACACAATCACGATCAATCAATCACAATCACATAATCACAAAAACACAGTCGCGATCACACGATTACGATCACACGATCACGATCACACGATCACGATCACACGATCACGATCACACAATCACAATCACACAATCAAGGCCACACAATGACGATCACACAATCACCATCACACAATCTCGACCACACAATCACGATCACACAATCACGATCACACAATCACGTTCACACAATCACAAGCACACAGTCGCGATCACTCGATCACGATCACACAATCACGATCACACAGTCACGATCACACAATCACAATCGCACAATCACAATCACACAATCACGATCACACAATCACGATCACTCAATCACAATCACACAATCACAATCACACAATAACGACCACACAGTCACGATCACACAATCACAATCATACAATCACAATCACACAATCACAATAACACAATCAGACAATCACACAGTCACACAATCACGATCACACAATCACAATAACACAATCAGACAATCACACAGTCACACAATCACGATCACACAATCACGTTCACACAATCACAAGCACACAGTCGCGATCACTCGATCACGATAACACAATCACGATAACACAGTCACGATCACACAATCACAATAACACAATCAGACAATCACACAGTCACACAATCACGATCACACAATCACGATCACACAATCACGATCACACAATCACAATCACACAATCACAATCACACAATCACGATCACACAATCACAAAAACACAGCCGCGATCACACGATCACGATCACACGATCACGATCACACGATCACGATCACACGATCACGATCACACAATCACGATCACACAATCACAATCACACAATCACAATCACACAATCACAATCACACAATCAAAACCACACAATCACAGTCACACAATCAAGGTCACACAATGACGATCACACAATCACCATGACACAATAACGATCACACAATCACAATCACACAATCACGATCACACAATCACGATCACTCAATCACAATCACACAATCACAAACACACAGTCGCGATCACACGATCACGATCACACGATCACGATCACACAATCACAATCACACAATCAACGCCACACAATGACGATCACACAATCACCATCACACAATCTCGACCACACAATCACGATCACACAATCACGATCACACAATCACGTTCACACAATCACAAACACACAGTCGCGATCACACGATCACGATCACACAATCACGATCACACAGTCACGATCACACAATCACAATCGCACAATCACAATCACACAATCACGATCACACAATCACGATCACTCAATCACAATCACACAATCACAATCACACAATCACGACCACACAGTCACGATCACACAATCACAATCATACAATCACAATCACACAATCACAATAACACAATCAGACAATCACACAATCACACAATCACAATCACACAATCACAATCACACAATCACAATCACACAATCATACAGTCACAATCCCACAATCACGATCGCACAATCACGACCACACAGTCACGATCACACAATCGCGATCACACAATCACGATCACGCAATCACGATCACACAATCACAATCACACAATCACAATCACACAATCACGATCACACAATCACGATCACTCAATCACAATCACACAATCACAAAAACACAGTCGCGATCACACGATCACGATCACACGATCACGATCACACGATCACGATCACACGATCACGATCACACGATCACGATCACACGATCACGATCACACGATCACGATCACACGATCACGATCACACGATCACGATCACACGATCACGATCACACGATCACGATCACACGATCACGATCACACGATCACGATCACACGATCACGATCACACGATCACGATCACACGATCACGATCACACGATCACGATCACACGATCACGATCACACGATCACGATCACACGATCACGATCACACGATCACGATCACACGATCACGATCACACGATCACGATCACACGATCACGATCACACGATCACGATCACACGATCACGATCACACGATCACGATCACACGATCACGATCACACGATCACGATCACACGATCACGATCACACGATCACGATCACACGATCACGATCACACGATCACGATCACACGATCACGATCACACGATCACGATCACACAATCACGATCACACAATCACAATCACACAATCACAATCACACAATCACAATCACACAATCACAATCACACAATCACAATCACACAATCACAATCCCACAATCACAATCACACAACCACAATCACACAGTCACAATCCCACAATCACGATCACACAATCACGATCACACAATCACGATCACACAATCACGATCACACAATCACAATCACACAATCACAATCACACAATCACAATTACACAATCACAATCACACAATCACAATAACACAATCAGACAATCACACAGTCACACAATCACGATCACACAATCACGATCACACAATCACGATCACACAATCGCGATCACACAATCACAATCACACAATCACAATCACACAATCACAATCCCACAATCACAATCCCACAATCGCAATCACACAACCACAATCACACAATCACACAGTCACAATCCCACAATCACGATCACACAATCACGATCACACAATCACAATCACACAATCACAATATCACAATCGCAATCACACAATCACGGCCACACAATCACGGTCACACAGTCACTGTCGCGCAATCACGGTCGCGCAATCACGGTCGCGCAATTACGGTCACGCAATCACGGTCACACAATCGTGGTCGCGCAATCACGGTCACGCAATCACGGTCACACAATCGTCGTCACGCAATCACGGTCACACAATCGTGGTCACGCAATCACGGTCACACAATCGCGATCACACAATCGCGGTCACACAATCATCGTCACACAATCATCGTCACACAACACGAACACACAATCACGAACACACAATCACGGTCACACAATCACGGTCACACAGTCACTGTCACACAATCACGGCCACGCAATCACGGTCACACAATCACGACCACACAGTCACGATCACACAATCACAATCACACAATCACAATCACACAATCACAATCACACAATCACAATCACACAATCAAAACCACACAATCACAATCACACAATCCAGGTCACACAATGACGATTACACAATCACGATAACACAATCACGATCACACAATCACGTTCACACAATCACAAACACACAGACCCGACCTCTCGATCACGATCACACAATCACGACCACACAGTCACGATCACACAATCACAATCACACAATCACAATATTACAATCGCAATCACACAATCACAATCACACAATCACAATCACACAATCACAATCACACAATCACAATCACACAATCACAATCACACAATCACAATCACACAATCACAATCACACAATCACAATCACACAATCACAATCACACAATCACAATCACACAATCACAATCACACAATCACAATCCCACAATCACGATCACACAATCACAATCACACAATCACAATCACGATCACGATCACACAATCAGAGTCACACAATCACAATCACACAACCACAATCACACAATCATACAGTCACAATCCCACAATCACGATCACACAATCACGACCACACAGTCACGATCACACAATCACAATCACACAATCACAATTACACAATCACAATCACACAATCACAATAACACAATCAGACAATCACACAGTCACACAATCACGATCACACAATCACGATCACACAATCACGATCACACAATCGCGATCACACAATCACGATCACACAATCACGATCACACAATCACAATCACACAATCACAATCACACAATCAAAACCACACAATCACAGTCACACAATCAAGGTCACACAATGACGATCACGCAATCACCATCACACAATAACGATCACACAATCACAATCACACAATCACGATCACACAATCACGATCACTCAATCACAATCACACAATCACAAAAACACAGTCGCGATCACACGATCACGATCACACGACCACGATCACACGATCACGATCACACGATCACGATCACACGATCACGATCACACGATCACGATCACACGATCACGATCACACGATCACGATCACACGATCACGATCACACGATCACGATCACACGATCACGATCACACGATCACGATCACACGATCACGATCACACGATCACGATCACACGATCACGATCACACGATCACGATCACACGATCACGATCACACGATCACGATCACACGATCACGATCACACGATCACGATCACACAATCACGATCACACAATCACGATCACACAATCACAATCACACAATCACAATCACACAATCACAATCACACAATCACAATCACACAATCACAATCACACAATCACGATCACACAATCACGATCACACAATCACGATCACACAATCACGATCACACAATCACGATCCCACAATCACGATCACACAACCACGATCACACAGTCACGATCCCACAATCACGATCACACAATCACGATCACACAATCACAATCACACAATCACAATCACACAATCACAATCCCACAATCACAATCCCACAATCACAATCCCACAATCACAATCCCACAATCACAATCCCACAATCACAATCCCACAATCACAATCCCACAATCACAATCCCACAATCACAATCCCGCAATCACAATCCCGCAATCACAATCCCACGATCACACAGTCACGATCAAACAATCACGATCACACAATCACGATCACACAATCACAATCACACAATCACAATCACACAATCACACTGTCACAATCCCACAATCACGATCACACAATCACGATCACACAGTCACGATCACACGATCACGATCACACAATATCAACCACACAATCACAATCACACAATCACGAGCACACAATCACGATCACACAATCACCATCACACAATCACGATCACACAATCACGATCACACGATCACGATCACACTATCACGATCACACAATCACAGTCACACAATCACAATCACACAATCACAATCACAATCACGATCAAACAGTCACGATCACACAATCAGAGTCACACAATCACAATCACACAACCACAATCACACAATCACACAGTCACAATCCCACAATCACGATCACACAATCACGACCACACAGTCACGGTCACACAATCACAATCACACAATCACAATATCACAATCGCAATCACACAATCACAATAACACAATCAGACAATCACACAATCACACAATCACACAATCACGATCACACAATCATGATCACACAATCACGATCACACAATCACGTTCACACAATCACAAGCACACAGTCGCGATCACTCGATCACGATAACACAATCACGATAACACAGTCACGATCACACAATCACAATAACACAATCAGACAATCACACAGTCACACGATCACGATCACACAATCACGATCACACAGTCACGATCACACAATCACAATCGCACAATCACAATCACACAATCACGATCACACATTCACGATCACTCAATCACAATCACACAATCACAATCACACAATCACGACCACACAGTCACGATCACACAATCACAATCATACAATCACAATCACACAATCACAATAACACAATCAGACAATCACACATTCACACAATCACGATCACACAATCACAATAACACAATCAGACAATCACACAGTCACACAATCACGAGCACACAATCACGATCACACAATCACGATCACACAATCACAATCACACAATCACAATCACACAATCACGATCACACAATCACGATCACTCAATCACAATCACACAATCACAAAAACACAGCCGCGATCACACGATCACGATCACACGATCACGATCACACAATCACGATCACACAATCACAATCACACAATCACAATCACACAATCACAATCACACAATCACAATCACACAATCACAATCACACAATCACAATCACACAATCACAATCACACAATCACAATCACACAATCACAATCACACAATCACAATCCCACAATCACAATCCCACAATCACAATCCCACAATCACAATCACACAACCACAATCACACAATCACACAGTCACAATCCCACAATCACGATCACACAATCACGATCACACAATCACGATCACACAATCACAATCACACAATCACAATCACACAATCACAATATCACAATCGCAATCACACAATCGCAATAACACAATCAGACAATCACACAATCACACAATCACACAATCACGATCACACAATCATGATCACACAATCACGAACACACAATCACGATCACACAATCACGATCACACAATCACGATCACACAATCAGCATCACACAATCACAATCACACAATCAAGGTCACACAATGACGATCGCACAATCACCATCACACAATCACGACCACTCAATCACGATCACACAATCACGATCACACAATCACGATCACACAATCACGTTCACACAATCACAAACACACAGTCGCGATCACACGATCACGATCACACAATCACGATCACATAGTCACGATCACACAATTACGATCACACAGTCACAATCACACAATCACAATCACACAATCACAATCACACAATCACGATCACACAATCACGATCACACAATCACAATCACACAATCACAATCACACAATCACAATCACACAATCACAATCACACAGTCACAATCACACAATCACAATCACACAATCACAATCACACAATCACAATCACACAATCACAATCACACAATCACAATCACACAATCACAATCACACAATCACAATCCCACAATCACAATCACAATCACGATCACACAGTCACGATCACACAATCACAAAAACACAGTCGCGATCACACGATCACGATCACACGATCACGATCACACGATCACGAACACACAATCACGAACACAGAGTTGCGATCACACGATCACGATCACACAATCACGATCACACAGTCACGATCACACAATCACGATCACACAGTCACGATCACACAATCAGAGTCACACAATCACAATCACACAACCACAATCACACAATCACACAGTCACAATCCCACAATCACGATCACACAATCACGACCACACAGTCACGATCACACAATCACAATCATACAATCACAATCACACAATCACAATAACACAATCAGACAATCACACAGTCACACAATCACGATCACACAATCACGATCACACAATCACGATCACACAATCACGATCACACAATCACGATCACACAATCACGATCACACAATCACGATCACACAATCACGATCACACAATCACAATCACACAATCACAATCACACAATCACGATCACACAATCACGATCACTCAATCACAATCACACAATCACAAAAACACAGTCGCGATCACACGATCACGATCACACGATCACGATCACACGATCACGAACACACAATCACGATCACACAATCACGATCACACAATCACAATCACACAATCACAATCACACAATCACGATCACACAATCACAATCACAATAACACAATCAGACAATCACACAGTCACACAATCACGATCACACAATCACAATCACAATCACAATCACAATCACAATCACAATCACAAAATCACAATCACACAATCGCAATCACACAATCACAATCACACAATCAAAATCACACAATCACACAATCACGATCACACAATCACGATCACGCAATCGCGATCTCACAATGGCGGTCACGCAATCACGGTCACACAATCACGGCCACACAATCACGGCCACACAATCACGGTCACTAAATCACGGTCACAAAATCACGCTCACACAATCATGGTCACACAACTGGAACACACAATCACGAACACACAATCACGGTCACACAATCACGGTCACACTATAACGGCCACACAATCACGGCCACACAATCACGGTCACACAGTCACTGTTACACAATCACGGTCGCGCAATCACGGTCGCGCAATCACGGTCACGCAATCACGGTCACGCAATCACGGTCACACAATCGTGGTCGCGCAATCACGGTCACGCAATCACGGTCACACAATCGTCGTCACGCAATCACGGCCACACAATCGTGGTCACGCAATCACGGTCACACAATCGCGATCACACAATCGCGGTCACACAATCATCGTCACACAATCATCGTCACACAACACGAACACACAATCACGAACACACAATCACGGTCACACAATCACGGTCACACAGTCACTGTCACACTATCACGGCCACGCAATCACGGTCACACAATCACGACCACACAGTCACGATCACACAATCACAATCACACAATCACAATCACACAATCACAATCACACAATCAAAACCACACAATCACAATCACACAATCAAGGTCACACAATGACGATCACACAATCACCATCACACAATCACGATCACACAATCACAATCACACAATCACGATCACACAATCACGATCACTCAATCACAATCACACAATCACAAACACACAGTCGCGATCACACGATCACGATCACACGATCAAGATCACACAATCACAATCACACAATAAACGCCACACAATGACGATCACACAATCACCATCACACAATCTCGACCACACAATCACGATCACACAATCACGATCACACAATCACGATCACACAATCACGATCACACAATCACGTTCACACAATCACAAACACACAGTCCCGACCACTCGATCACGATCACACAATCACGATCACACAGTCACGATCACACAATCACAATCACACAATCAGACAATCACACAGTCACACAATCACGATCACACAATCACGATCACACAATCACGATCACACAATCACGATCACACAATCACGATCACACAATCACGATCACACAATCACGATCACACAATCACAATCACACAATCACGATCACACAATCACGATCACTCAATCACAATCACACAATCACAAAAACACAGTCGCGATCACACGATCACGATCACACGATCACGATCACACAATCACGATCACACAATCACAATCACACAATCACAATCACACAAGCACAATCACACAATCACAATCACACAATCACAAGCACACAATCACAATCACACAATCACAATCACACAATCACAATCACACAATCACAATCACACAATCACAATCACACAATCACAATGACACAATCACAATCCCCAAAATCACAATCACACAACCACAATCACACAGTCACAATCCCACAATCACGATCACACAATCACGATCACACAATCACACTCACACAACCACAATCACACAATCACACTGTCGCAATCCCACAATCACGATCACACAATCACGATCACACAATCGTTATCACACAATCATGATCACACAATCACCATCCCACAATCACCATCACACAATCACCATCACACAATCACGATCACACAATCACGATCACACAATCACAATCACGCAATCACAATCACACAATCACAATCACACAATCACAATCATACAATCACAATCACACAATCACAATCTCACAATCACAATTACACAATCACAATCACACAATCACAATCACACAATCACAATCACACAATCACAATCACACAATCACAATCACACAATCACAATCACACAATCACAATCCCACAATCACAATCCCACAATCACAATCCCACAATCACAATCACACAACCACAATCACACAATCACACAGTCACAATCCCACAATCACGATCACACAATCACGATCACACAATCACGATCACACAATCACAATCACACAATCACAATCACACAATCACAATCACACAATCACAATATCACAATCGCAATCACACAATCACAATAAAACAATCAGACAATCACACAATCACACAATCACACAATCACGATCACACAATCATGATCACACAATCACGATCACACAATCACGATCACACAATCACGATCACACAATCACGATCACACAATCACGATCACACAATCACCATCACACAATCACCATCACACAATCACAATCACACAATCAAGGTCACACAATGACGATCGCACAATCACCATCACACAATCACGACCACTCAATCACGATCACACAATCACGATCACACAATCACGATCACACAATCACGTTCACACAATCACAAACACGCCGTCGCGATCACACGATCACGATCACACAATCACGATCACATAGTCACGATCACACAATTACGATCACACAATCACGATCACATAGTCACGATCACACAATTACGATCACACAGTCACAATCACACAATCACAATCACACAATCACGATCACACAATCACAATCACACAATCACAATCACACAATCACAATCACACAATCACAATCACACAATCACAATCACACAATCACAATCACACAACCACAATCACACTATCACAATCACACAATCACAATCCCACAATCACGATCACACAATCACAGTCACACAATCACAATCACAATCACGATCACACAGTCACGATCACACAATCAGAGTCACACAATCACAATCACACAACCACAATCACACAATCATACAGTCACAATCCCACAATCACGATCACACAATCACGACCACACAGTCACGATCACACAATCACAATCACACAATCACAATCACACAATCACAATCACACAATCACAATCACGCAATCACAATAACACAATCAGACAATCACACAGTCACACTATCACGATCACACAATCACGATCACACAATCACGATCACACAATTACGATCACACAGTCACGACCACATAATCAGAGTCACACAATCACAATCACACAACCACAATCACACAATCACACAGTCACAATCCCACAATCACGATCACACAATCACGACCACACAGTCACGATCACACAATCACAATCACACAATCACAATCACACAATCACAATAACACAATCAGACAATCACACAGTCACACAATCACGATCACACAATCACGATCACTCAATCACAATCACACAATCACAAACACACAGTCGCGATCACACGATAACGATCACACGATCACGATCACACAATCACAATCACACAATCACGATCACACAATCACGATCACACAATCACAATCACACAATCACAATCACACAATCACAATCACACAATCACAATCACACAATCACACTGTCACAATCCCACAGTCACGATCACACAATCAGAGTCACACAATCACAATCACACAACCACAATCACACAATCACACAGTCACAATCCCACAATCACGATCACACAATAACGACCACACAGTCACGATCACACAATCACAATAACACAATCAGACAATCACACAATCACACAATCACACAATCACACAATCACGATCACACAATCATGATCACACAATCACGATCACACAATCACGATCACACAGTCACGATCACACAATCACGGTCACACAATCACGATCACACAATCACCATCACACAATCACCATCACACAATCACAATCACACAATCAAGGTCACACAATGACGATCACACAATCACGTTCACACAGTCACGATCACACAATTACGATCACACAGTCACGATCACACAATCACGATCACACAATCACAATCACACAATCACAATCACACAATCACAATCACACAATCAAAATCACACAATCACAATCACACAATCACACTGTCACAATCCCACAGTCACGATCACACAATCAGAGTCACACAATCACAATCACACAACCACAATCACACAATCACACAGTCACAATCCCACAATCACGATCACACAATCACGATCACACAGTCACGATCACACAATCATGATCACACAATCACGATCACACAATCACGATCACACAATCACAATCACACAATCACAATCACACAATCACAATCACACAATCACAATCACACAATCAAAATCACACAATCACAATCACACAATCACACTGTCACAATCCCACAGTCACGATCACACAATCAGAGTCACACAATCACAATCACACAACCACAATCACACAATCACACAGTCACAATCCCACAATCACGATCACACAATCACGACCACACAGTCACGATCACACAATCACAATCACACAATCACAATCACACAATCGCAATCACACAATCACAATATTACAATCGCAATCACACAATCACAATAACACAAGCAGACAATCACACAATCACACAATCACACAATCACGATCACACAATCACAATCACACAATCACAATCACACAATCACAATCACACAATCACAATCACACAATCACAATCCCACAATCACGATCACACAATCACGATCACACAATCACAATCACACAATCACAATCACACAATCACAATCACACAATCACAATATCACAATCGCAATCACACAATCACGGCCACACAATCACGGTCACACAGTCACTGTCGCGCAATCACGGTCGCGCAATCACGGTCGCGCAATTACGGTCACGCAATCACGGTCACACAATCGTGGTCGCGCAATCACGGTCACGCAATCACGGTCACACAATCGTCGTCACGCAATCACGGTCACACAATCGTGGTCACGCAATCACGGTCACACAATCGCGATCACACAATCGCGGTCACACAATCATCGTCACACAATCATCGTCACACAACACGAACACACAATCACGAACACACAATCACGGTCACACAATCACGGTCACACAGTCACTGTCACACAATCACGGCCACGCAATCACGGTCACACAATCACGATCACACAGTCACGATCACACAATCACAATCACACAATCACAATCACACAATCAAAACCACACAATCACAATCACACAATCAAGGTCACACAATGACGATTACACAATCACGATAACACAATCACGATCACACAATCACGTTCACACAATCACAAACACACAGTCCCGACCACTCGATCACGATCACACAATCACGATCACACAGTCACGATCACACAATCACAATCACACAATCACAATATTACAATCGCAATCACACAATCACAATAACACAATCAGACAATCACACAATCACACAATCACACAATCACGATCACACGATCATGATCACACAATCACGATCACACAATTACGATCACACAATCACGGCCACACAATCACGGCCACACAATCACGGTCACTAAATCACGGTCACAAAATCACGCTCACACAATTATGGTCACACAACTGGAACACACAATCACGAACACACAATCACGGTCACACAATCACGGTCACACTATAACGGCCACACAATCACGGCCACACAATCACGGTCACACAGTCACTGTTACACAATCACGGTCGCGCAATCACGGTCGCGCAATCACGGTCACGCAATCACGGTCACGCAATCACGGTCACACAATCGTGGTCGCGCAATCACGGTCACGCAATCACGGTCACACAATCGTCGTCACGCAATCACGGCCACACAATCGTGGTCACGCAATCACGGTCACACAATCGCGATCACACAATCGCAGTCACACAATCATCGTCACACAATCATCGTCACACAACACGAACACACAATCACGAACACACAATCACGGTCACACAATCACGGTCACACAGTCACTGTCACACTATCACGGCCACGCAATCACGGTCACACAATCACGACCACACAGTCACGATCACACAATCACAATCACACAATCACAATCACACAATCACAATCACACAATCAAAACCACACAATCACAATCACACAATCAAGGTCACACAATGACGATCACACAATCACCATCACACAATCACGATCACACAATCACAATCACACAATCACGATCACACAATCACGATCACTCAATCACAATCACACAATCACAAACACACAGTCGCGATCACACGATCACGATCACACGATCAAGATCACACAATCACAATCACACAATAAACGCCACACAATGACGATCACACAATCACCATCACACAATCTCGACCACACAATCACGATCACACAATCACGATCACACAATCACGATCACACAATCACGATCACACAATCACGTTCACACAATCACAAACACACAGTCCCGACCACTCGATCACGATCACACAATCACGATCACACAGTCACGATCACACAATCACAATCACACAATCAGACAATCACACAGTCACACAATCACGATCACACAATCACGATCACACAATCACGATCACACAATCACGATCACACAATCACGATCACACAATCACGATCACACAATCACGATCACACAATCACAATCACACAATCACGATCACACAATCACGATCACTCAATCACAATCACACAATCACAAAAACACAGTCGCGATCACACGATCACGATCACACGATCACGATCACACGATCACGATCACACGATCACGATCACACGATCACGATCACACAATCACGATCACACAATCACAATCACACAATCACAATCACACAAGCACAATCACACAATCACAATCACACAATCACAAGCACACAATCACAATCACACAATCACAATCACACAATCACAATCACACAATCACAATCACACAATCACAATGACACAATCACAATCCCAAAATCACAATCACACAACCACAATCACACAGTCACAATCCCACAATCACGATCACACAATCACGATCACACAATCACACTCACACAACCACAATCACACAATCACACTGTCGCAATCCCACAATCACGATCACACAATCACGATCACACAATCGTTATCACACAATCATGATCACACAATCACCATCCCACAATCACCATCACACAATCACCATCACACAATCACGATCACACAATCACGATCACACAATCACAATCACGCAATCACAATCACACAATCACAATCACACAATCACAATCATACAATCACAATCACACAATCACAATCTCACAATCACAATTACACAATCACAATCACACAATCACAATCACACAATCACAATCACACAATCACAATCACACAATCACAATCACACAATCACAATCACACAATCACAATCACACAATCACAATCACACAATCACAATCCCACAATCACAATCCCACAATCACAATCACACAACCACAATCACACAATCACACAGTCACAATCCCACAATCACGATCACACAATCACGATCACACAATGACGATCACACAATCACAATCACACAATCACAATCACACAATCACAATCACACAATCACAATCACACAATCACAATCACACAATCACAATCACACAATCACAATATCACAATCGCAACCACACAATCACAATAAAACAATCAGACAATCACACAATCACACAATCACACAATCACGATCACACAATCATGATCACACAATCACGATCACACAATCACGATCACACAATCACGATCACACAATCACGATCACACAATCACGATCACACAATCACCATCACACAATCACCATCACACAATCACAATCACACAATCAAGGTCACACAATGACGATCGCACAATCACCATCACACAATCACGACCACTCAATCACGATCACACAATCACGATCACACAATCACGATCACACAATCACGTTCACACAATCACAAACACGCCGTCGCGATCACACGATCACGATCACACAATCACGATCACATAGTCACGATCACACAATTACGATCACACAGTCACAATCACACAATCACAATCACACAATCACGATCACACAATCACAATCACACAATCACAATCACACAATCACAATCACACAATCACAATCACACAATCACAATCACACAATCACAATCACACAACCACAATCACACAATCACAATCACACAATCACAATCCCACAATCACGATCACACAATCACAGTCACACAATCACAATCACAATCACGATCACACAGTCACGATCACACAATCAGAGTCACACAATCACAATCACACAACCACAATCACACAATCATACAGTCACAATCCCACAATCACGATCACACAATCACGACCACACAGTCACGATCACACAATCACAATCACACAATCACAATCACACAATCACAATCACACAATCACAATAACACAATCAGACAATCACACAGTCACACTATCACGATCACACAATCACGATCACACAATCACGATCACACAATCGCGATCACACAATCACGATCACACAATCACGACCACACAGTCACGATCACACAATCACAATAACACAATCAGACAATCACACAATCACACAATCACACAATCACACAATCACGATCACACAATCATGATCACACAATCACGATCACACAATCACGATCACACAATCACGATCACACAATCACGGTCACACAATCACGATCACACAATCACCATCACACAATCACCATCACACAATCACAATCACACAATCAAGGTCACACAATGACGATCACACAATCACGTTCACACAGTCACGATCACACAATTACGATCACACAGTCACGATCACACAATCACGATCACACAATCACAATCACACAATCACAATCACACAATCACAATCACACAATCAAAATCACACAATCACAATCACACAATCACACTGTCACAATCCCACAGTCACGATCACACAATCAGAGTCACACAATCACAATCACACAACCACAATCACACAATCACACAGTCACAATCCCACAATCACAATCACACAATCACAATCACACAATCACAATCACACAATCAAAATCACACAATCACAATCACACAATCACACTGTCACAATCCCACAGTCACGATCACACAATCAGAGTCACACAATCACAATCACACAACCACAATCACACAATCACACAGTCACAATCCCACAATCACGATCACACAATCACGACCACACAGTCACGATCACACAATCACAATCACACAATCACAATCACACAATCGCAATCACACAATCACAATATTACAATCGCAATCACACAATCACAATAACACAATCAGACAATCACACAATCACACAATCACACAATCACGATCACACAATCACAATCACACAATCACAATCACACAATCACAATCACACAATCACAATCCCACAATCACGATCACACAATCACGATCACACAATCACAATCACACAATCACAATCACACAATCACAATCACACAATCACAATATCACAATCGCAATCACACAATCACGGCCACACAATCACGGTCACACAGTCACTGTCGCGCAATCACGGTCGCGCAATCACGGTCGCGCAATTACGGTCACGCAATCACGGTCACACAATCGAGGTCGCGCAATCACGGTCACGCAATCACGGTCACACAATCGTCGTCAGGCAATCACGGTCACACAATCGTGGTCACGCAATCACGGTCACACAATCGCGATCACACAATCGCGGTCACACAATCATCGTCACACAATCATCGTCACACAACACGAACACACAATCACGAACACACAATCACGGTCACACAATCACGGTCACACAGTCACTGTCACACAATCACGGCCACGCAATCACGGTCACACAATCACGATCACACAGTCACGATCACACAATCACAATCACACAATCACAATCACACAATCACAATCACACAATCAAAACCACACAATCACAATCACACAATCAAGGTCACACAATGACGATTACACAATCACGATAACACAATCACGATCACACAATCACGTTCACACAATCACAAACACACAGTCCCGACCACTCGATCACGATCACACAATCACGATCACACAGTCACGATCACACAATCACAATCACACAATCACAATATTACAATCGCAATCACACAATCACAATAACACAATCAGACAATCACACAATCACACAATCACACAATCACGATCACACGATCATGATCACACAATCACGATCACACAATTACGATCACACAATCACGATCACACAATCACGATCACACAATCAAGGTCACACAATGACGATCACACAATCACCATCACACAATCACGACCACTCAATCACGATCACACAATCTCGATCACACAATCACGATCACAGAATCACGTTCACACAATCACAAACACACAGTCGCGATCACACGATCACGATCACACAATCACGATCACACAGTCACGATCACACAATCAAGATCACACAGTCACGATCACACAATCAGAGTCACACAATATCAATCACACAACCACAATCACACAATCACACAGTCACAATCCCACAATCACGATCACACAATCACGACCACACAGTCACGGTCACACAATCACAATCACACAATCACAATATCACAATCGCAATCACACAATCACAATAACACAATCAGACAATCACACAATCACACAATCACACAATCACGATCACACAATCATGATCACACAGTCACGATCACACAATCACGATCACACAATCACGATCACACAATCACCATCACACAATCACCATTACACAATCACAATCACACAATCAAGGTCGCACAATGACGATCACACAATCACCATCACACAATCACGACCACTCAATCACGATCACACAATCACGATCACACAATCAAGTTCACACAATCACAAACACAGAGTTGCGATCACACGATCACGATCACACAATCACGATCACACAGTCACGATCACACAATCACGATCGCACAGTCACGATCACACAATCAGAGTCACACAATCACAATCACACAACCACAATCACACAATCACACAGTCACAATCCCACAATCACGATCACACAATCACGACCACACAGTCACGATCACACAATCACAATCATACAATCACAATCACACAATTACAATAACACAATCAGACAATCACACAGTCACACAATCACGATCACACAATCACGATCACACAATCACGATCACACAATCACGATCAAACAATCACGATCACACAATCACGATCACACAATCACAATCACACAATCACAATCACACAATCACGATCACACAATCACGATCAATCAATCACAATCACACAATCACAAAAACACAGTCGCGATCACACGATTACGATCACACGATCACGACCACACGATCACGATCACACGATCACGATCACACAATCACAATCACACAATCAAGGCCACACAATGACGATCACACAATCACCATCACACAATCTCGACCACACAATCACGATCACACAATCACGATCACACAATCACGTTCACACAATCACAAGCACACAGTCGCGATCACTCGATCACGATCACACAATCACGATCACACAGTCACGATCACACAATCACAATCGCACAATCACAATCACACAATCACGATCACACAATCACGATCACTCAATCACAATCACACAATCACAATCACACAATAACGACCACACAGTCACGATCACACAATCACAATCATACAATCACAATCACACAATCACAATAACACAATCAGACAATCACACAGTCACACAATCACGATCACACAATCACAATAACACAATCAGACAATCACACAGTCACACAATCACGATCACACAATCACGTTCACACAATCACAAGCACACAGTCGCGATCACTCGATCACGATAACACAATCACGATAACACAGTCACGATCACACAATCACAATAACACAATCAGACAATCACACAGTCACACAATCACGATCACACAATCACGATCACACAATCACGATCACACAATCACAATCACACAATCACAATCACACAATCACGATCACACAATCACAAAAACACAGCCGCGATCACACGATCACGATCACACGATCACGATCACACGATCACGATCACACAATCACGATCACACAATCACAATCACACAATCACAATCACACAATCACAATCACACAATCACAATCACACAATCACAATCACACAATCATACATTCACAATCCCACAATCACGATCACACAATCACGACCACACAGTCACGATCACACAATCGCGATCACACAATCACGATCACACAATCACGATCACACAATCACAATCACACAATCACAATCACACAATCAAAACCACACAATCACAGTCACACAATCAAGGTCACACAATGACGATCACACAATCACCATCACACAATAACGATCACACAATCACAATCACACAATCACGATCACACAATCACGATCACTCAATCACAATCACACAATCACAAACACACAGTCGCGATCACACGATCACGATCACACGATCACGATCACACAATCACAATCACACAATCAACGCCACACAATGACGATCACACAATCACCATCACACAATCTCGACCACACAATCACGATCACACAATCACGATCACACAATCACGTTCACACAATCACAAACACACAGTCGCGATCACACGATCACGATCACACAATCACGATCACACAGTCACGATCACACAATCACAATCGCACAATCACAATCACACAATCACGATCACACAATCACGATCTCTCAATCACAATCACACAATCACAATCACACAATCACGACCACACAGTCACGATCACACAATCACAATCATACAATCACAATCACACAATCACAATAACACAATCAGACAATCACACAATCACACAATCACAATCACACAATCACAATCACACAATCACAATCA
Organism: Megachile rotundata; assembly: GCF_050947335.1. Taxonomy (NCBI): domain Eukaryota; kingdom Metazoa; phylum Arthropoda; class Insecta; order Hymenoptera; family Megachilidae; genus Megachile; species Megachile rotundata. The sequence goes on from NC_134993.1 coordinate 5,619,852, forward strand.
CACAATCATACAGTCACAATCCCACAATCACGATCACACAATCACGACCACACAGTCACGATCACACAATCGCGATCACACAATCACGATCACGCAATCACGATCACACAATCACAATCACACAATCACAATCACACAATCACAATCACACAATCACAATCACACAATCACGATCACTCAATCACAATCACACAATCACAAAAACACAGTCGCGATCACACGATCACGATCACACGATCACGATCACACGATCACGATCACACGATCACGATCACACGATCACGATCACACGATCACGATCACACGATCACGATCACACGATCACGATCACACGATCACGATCACACGATCACGATCACACGATCACGATCACACGATCACGATCACAAAATCACGATCACACAATCACAATCACACAATCACAATCACACAATCACAATCACACAATCACAATCACACAATCACAATCACACAATCACAATCACACAATCACAATCACACAATCACAATCACACAATCACAATCACACAATCACAATCCCACAATCACAATCACACAACCACAATCACACAGTCACGATCCCACAATCACGATCACACAATCACGATCACACAATCACGATCACACAATCACAATCACACAATCACAATCACACAATCACAATCACACAATCACAATCCCACAATCACAATCCCACAATCACACAGTCACGATCAAACAATCACGATCACACAATCACGATCACACAATCACAATCACACAATCACGACCACACAGTCACGGTCACACAATCACAATCACACAATCACAATATCACAATCACAATAACACAATCAGACAATCACACAATCACACAATCACACAATCACGATCACACAATCATGATCACACAATCACGATCACACAATCACGATCACACAATCACGATCACACAATCACCATCACACAATCACGACCACTCAATCACGATCACACAATCACGATCATACAATCACGATCACACAATCACGTTCACACAATCACAAACACACAGTCGCGATCACACGATCACGATCACACAATCACGATCACACAGTCACGATCACACAATCACGATCACACAGTCACGATCACACAATCACAATCACACAATCACAATCACACAATCACAATCACACAATCACAATCACACAATCACAATCCCACAATCACAATCCCACAATCACAATCCCACAATCACAATCCCACAATCACAATCCCACAATCACAATCACACAACCACAATCACACAATCACACAGTCACAATCCCACAATCACGATCACACAATCACGACCACACAGTCACGATCACACAATCGCGATCACACAATCACGATCACACAATCACGATCACACAATCACAATCACACAATCACAATCACACAATCAAAACCACACAATCACAGTCACACAATCAAGGTCACACAATGACGATCACACAATCACCATCACACAATAACGATCACACAATCACAATCACACAATCACGATCACACAATCACGATCACTCAATCACAATCACACAATCACAAACACACAGTCGCGATCACACGATCACGATCACACGATCACGATCACACAATCACAATCACACAATCAACGCCACACAATGACGATCACACAATCACCATCACACAATCTCGACCACACAATCACGATCACACAATCACGATCACACAATCACGTTCACACAATCACAAACACACAGTCGCGATCACACGATCACGATCACACAATCACGATCACACAGTCACGATCACACAATCACAATCGCACAATCACAATCACACAATCACGATCACACAATCACGATCACTCAATCACAATCACACAATCACAATCACACAATCACGACCACACAGTCACGATCACACAATCACAATCATACAATCACAATCACACAATCACAATAACACAATCAGACAATCACACAATCACACAATCACAATCACACAATCACAATCACACAATCACAATCACACAATCACAATCACACAATCATACAGTCACAATCCCACAATCACGATCACACAATCACGACCACACAGTCACGATCACACAATCGCGATCACACAATCACGATCACGCAATCACGATCACACAATCACAATCACACAATCACAATCACACAATCACAATCACACAATCACAATCACACAATCACGATCACTCAATCACAATCACACAATCACAAAAACACAGTCGCGATCACACGATCACGATCACACGATCACGATCACACGATCACGATCACACGATCACGATCACACGATCACGATCACACGATCACGATCACACGATCACGATCACACGATCACGATCACACGATCACGATCACACGATCACGATCACACGATCACGATCACACGATCACGATCACACGATCACGATCACACGATCACGATCACACGATCACGATCACAAAATCACGATCACACAATCACAATCACACAATCACAATCACACAATCACAATCACACAATCACAATCACACAATCACAATCACACAATCACAATCACACAATCACAATCACACAATCACAATCACACAATCACAATCCCACAATCACAATCACACAACCACAATCACACAGTCACGATCCCACAATCACGATCACACAATCACGATCACACAATCACGATCACACAATCACAATCACACAATCACAATCACACAATCACAATCACACAATCACAATCCCACAATCACAATCCCACAATCACACAGTCACGATCAAACAATCACGATCACACAATCACGATCACACAATCACAATCACACAATCACGACCACACAGTCACGGTCACACAATCACAATCACACAATCACAATATCACAATCACAATAACACAATCAGACAATCACACAATCACACAATCACACAATCACGATCACACAATCATGATCACACAATCACGATCACACAATCACGATCACACAATCACGATCACACAATCACCATCACACAATCACGACCACTCAATCACGATCACACAATCACGATCATACAATCACGATCACACAATCACGTTCACACAATCACAAACACACAGTCGCGATCACACGATCACGATCACACAATCACGATCACACAGTCACGATCACACAATCACGATCACACAGTCACGATCACACAATCACAATCACACAATCACAATCACACAATCACAATCACACAATCACAATCACACAATCACAATCCCACAATCACAATCCCACAATCACAATCCCACAATCACAATCCCACAATCACAATCCCACAATCACAATCACACAACCACAATCACACAATCACACAGTCACAATCCCACAATCACGATCACACAATCACGATCACTCAATCACAATCACACAATCACAATCACACAATCACGACCACACAGTCACGATCACACAATCACAATCATACAATCACAATCACACAATCACAATAACACAATCAGACAATCACACAGTCACACAATCACGATCACACAATCACAATAACACAATCAGACAATCACACAGTCACACAATCACGATCACACAATCACAATAACACAATCAGACAATCACACAGTCACACAATCACGATCACACAATCACCATCACACAATCACAATCACACAAGCAACGCCACACAATGACGATCACACAATCACCATCACACAATCTCGACCACACAATCACGATCACACAATCACCATCACACAATCACGATCACACAATCACAATCAGACAATCACGATCACACAATCACGATCACACAATCACAACCACACAATCACAATCACACAATCAAAACCACACAATCACAATCACACAATCAAGGTCACACAATGACGATCACACAATCACCATCACACAATCACGATCACACAATCACAATCACACAATCACGATCACACAATCACGATCACTCAATCACAATCACACAATCACGTTCACACAATCACAAACACACAGTCGCGATCACACCATCACGATCACACAATCACGATCACACAGTCACGATCACACAATTACGATCACACAGTCACGACCACATAATCAGAGTCACACAATCACAATCACACAACCACAATCACACAATCACACAGTCACAATCCCACAATCACGATCACACAATCACGACCACACAGTCACGATCACACAATCACAATCACACAATCACAATCACACAATCACAATAACACAATCAGACAATCACACAGTCACACAATCACGATCACACAATCACGATCACTCAATCACAATCACACAATCACAAACACACAGTCGCGATCACACGATAACGATCACACGATCACGATCACACAATCACAATCCCACAATCACGATCACACAATCACGACCACACAGTCACGATCACACAATCACAATCACACAATCACAATCACACAATCACAATAACACAATCAGACAATCACACAGTCACACAATCACGATCACACAATCACGATCACTCAATCACAATCACACAATCACAAACACACAGTCGCGATCACACGATAACGATCACACGATCACGATCACACAATCACAATCACACAATCACGATCACACAATCACGATCACACAATCACAATCACACAATCACAATCACACAATCACAATCACACAATCACACTGTCACAATCCCACAGTCACGATCACACAATCAGAGTCACACAATCACAATCACACAACCACAATCACACAATCACACAGTCACAATCCCACAATCACGATCACACAATAACGACCACACAGTCACGATCACACAATCACAATAACACAATCAGACAATCACACAATCACACAATCACACAATCACACAATCACGATCACAAAATCATGATCACACAATCACGATCACACAATCACGATCACACAATCACGGTCACACAATCACGATCACACAATCACCATCACACAATCACCATCACACAATCACAATCACACAATCAAGGTCACACAATGACGATCACACAATCACCATCACACAATCACGACCACTCAATCACGATCACACAATCACGATCACACAATCACGATCACACAATCACGTTCACACAATCACAAACACACAGTCGCGATCACACCATCACGATCACACAATCACGTTCACACAGTCACGATCACACAATTACGATCACACAGTCACGATCACACAATCACGATCACACAATCACAATCACACAATCACAATCCCACAATCACAATCACACAATCAAAATCACACAATCACAATCACACAATCACACTGTCACAATCCCACAGTCACGATCACACAATCAGAGTCACACAATCACAATCACACAACCACAATCACACAATCACACAGTCACAATCCCACAATCACGATCACACAATCACGATCACACAGTCACGATCACACAGTCATGATCACACAATCACGATCACACAATCACGATCACACAATCACAATCACACAATCACAATCACACAATCACAATCACACAATCACAATCACACAATCAAAATCACACAATCACAATCACACAATCACACTGTCACAATCCCACAGTCACGATCACACAATCAGAGTCACACAATCACAATCACACAACCACAATCACACAATCACACAGTCACAATCCCACAATCACGATCACACAATCACGACCACACAGTCACGATCACACAATCACAATCACACAATCACAATCACACAATCGCAATCACACAATCACAATATTACAATCGCAATCACACAATCACAATAACACAATCAGACAATCACACAATCACACAATCACACAATCACGATCACACAATCACAATCACACAATCACAATCACACAATCACAATCACACAATCACAATCCCACAATCACGATCACACAATCACGATCACACAATCACAATCACACAATCACAATCACACAATCACAATCACACAATCACAATATCACAATCGCAATCACACAATCACGGCCACACAATCACGGTCACACAGTCACTGTCGCGCAATCACGGTCGCGCAATCACGGTCGCGCAATTACGGTCACGCAATCACGGTCACACAATCGTGGTCGCGCAATCACGGTCACGCAATCACGGTCACACAATCGTCGTCACGCAATCACGGTCACACAATCGTGGTCACGCAATCACGGTCACACAATCGCGATCACACAATCGCGGTCACACAATCATCGTCACACAATCATCGTCACACAACACGAACACACAATCACGAACACACAATCACGGTCACACAATCACGGTCACACAGTCACTGTCACACAATCACGGCCACGCAATCACGGTCACACAATCACGATCACACAGTCACGATCACACAATCACAATCACACAATCACAATCACACAATCACAATCACACAATCAAAACCACACAATCACAATCACACAATCAAGGTCACACAATGACGATTACACAATCACGATAACACAATCACGATCACACAATCACGTTCACACAATCACAAACACACAGTCCCGACCACTCGATCACGATCACACAATCACGATCACACAGTCACGATCACACAATCACAATCACACAATCACAATATTGCAATCGCAATCACACAATCACAATAACACAATCAGACAATCACACAATCACACAATCACACAATCACGATCACACGATCATGATCACACAATCACGATCACACAATTACGATCACACAATCACGATCACACAATCACGATCACACAATCAAGGTCACACAATGACGATCACACAATCACCATCACACAATCACGACCACTCAATCACGATCACACAATCTCGATCACACAATCACGATCACAGAATCACGTTCACACAATCACAAACACACAGTCGCGATCACACGATCACGATCACACAATCACGATCACACAGTCACGATCACACAATCAAGATCACACAGTCACGATCACACAATCAGAGTCACACAATATCAATCACACAACCACAATCACACAGTCACAATCCCACAATCACGATCACACAATCACGACCACACAGTCACGGTCACACAATCACAATCACACAATCACAATATCACAATCGCAATCACACAATCACAATAACACAATCTCCATCACACAATCACCATCACACAATCACAATCACACAATCAAGGTCGCACAATGACGATCACACAATCACCATCACACAATCACGACCACTCAATCACGATCACACAATCACGATCACACAATCAAGCTCACACAATCACAAACACAGAGTTGCGATCACACGATCACGATCACACAATCACGATCACACAGTCACGATCACACAATCACGATCGCACAGTCACGATCACACAATCAGAGTCACACAATCACAATCACACAACCACAATCACACAATCACACAGTCACAATCCCACAATCACGATCACACAATCACGACCACACAGTCACGATCACACAATCACAATCATACAATCACAATCACACAATTACAATAACACAATCAGACAATCACACAGTCACACAATCACGATCACACAATCACGATCACACAATCACGATCACACAATCACGATCAAACAATCACGATCACACAATCACGATCACACAATCACAATCACACAATCACAATCACACAATCACGATCACACAATCACGATCAATCAATCACAATCACACAATCACAAAAACACAGTCGCGATCACACGATTACGATCACACGATCACGATCACACGATCACGATCACACGATCACGATCACACAATCACAATCACACAATCAAGGCCACACAATGACGATCACACAATCACCATCACACAATCTCGACCACACAATCACGATCACACAATCACGATCACACAATCACGTTCACACAATCACAAGCACACAGTCGCGATCACTCGATCACGATCACACAATCACGATCACACAGTCACGATCACACAATCACAATCGCACAATCACAATCACACAATCACGATCACACAATCACGATCACTCAATCACAATCACACAAACACAATCACACAATAACGACCACACAGTCACGATCACACAATCACAATCATACAATCACAATCACACAATCACAATAACACAATCAGACAATCACACAGTCACACAATCACGATCACACAATCACAATAACACAATCAGACAATCACACAGTCACACAATCACGATCACACAATCACGTTCACACAATCACAAGCACACAGTCGCGATCACTCGATCACGATAACACAATCACGATAACACAGTCACGATCACACAATCACAATAACACAATCAGACAATCACACAGTCACACAAACACCATCACACAATCACGATCACACAATCACGATCACACAATCACAATCACACAATCACAATCACACAATCACGATCACACAATCACAAAAACACAGCCGCGATCACACGATCACGATCACACGATCACGATCACACGATCACGATCACACAATCACGATCACACAATCACAATCACACAATCACAATCACACAATCCCAATCACACAATCACAATCACACAATCACAATCACACAATCACAATCACACAATCACAATCACACAATCACAATCACACAATCATACAGTCACAATCCCACAATCACGATCACACAATCACGACCACACAGTCACGATCACACAATCGCGATCACACAATCACGATCACACAATCACGATCACACAATCACAATCACACAATCACAATCACACAATCAAAACCACACAATCACAGTCACACAATCAAGGTCACACAATGACGATCACACAATCACCATCACACAATAACGATCACACAATCACAATCACACAATCACGATCACACAATCACGATCACTCAATCACAATCACACAATCACAAACACACAGTCGCGATCACACGATCACGATCACACGATCACGATCACACAATCACAATCACACAATCAACGCCACACAATGACGATCACACAATCACCATCACACAATCTCGACCACACAATCACGATCACACAATCACGATCACACAATCACAAACACACAGTCGCGATCACACGATCACGATCACACAATCACGATCACACAGTCACGATCACACAATCACAATCGCACAATCACAATCACACAATCACGATCACACAATCACGATCACTCAATCACAATCACACAATCACAATCACACAATCACGACCACACAGTCACGATCACACAATCACAATCATACAATCACAATCACACAATCACAATAACACAATCAGACAATCACACAATCACACAATCACAATCACACAATCACAATCACACAATCACAATCACACAATCACAATCACACAATCATACAGTCACAATCCCACAATCACGATCACACAATCACGACCACACAGTCACGATCACACAATCGCGATCACACAATCACGATCACGCAATCACGATCACACAATCACAATCACACAATCACAATCACACAATCACGATCACACAATCACGATCACTCAATCACAATCACACAATCACAAAAACACAGTCGCGATCACACGATCACGATCACACGATCACGATCACACGATCACGATCACACGATCACGATCCAACGATCACGATCACACGATCACGATCACACGATCACGATCACACGATCACGATCACACGATCACGATCACACGATCACGATCACACGATCACGATCACACAATCACGATCACACAATCACAATCACACAATCACAATCACACAATCACAATCACACAACCACAATCACACAATCACAATCACACAATCACAATCACACAATCACAATCACACAATCACAATCACACAATCACAATCACACAATCACAATCCCACAATCACAATCACACAACCACAATCACACAGTCACAATCCCACAATCACGATCACACAATCACGATCACACAATCACGATCACACAATCACAATCACACAATCACAATCACACAATCACAATCACACAATCACAATCCCACAATCACAATCCCACAATCACAATCCCACAATCACACAGTCACGATCAAACAATCACGATCACACAATCACGATCACACAATCACAATCACACAATCACAATCACACAATCACCATCACACAATCACACTGTCACAATCCCACAATCACGATCACACAATCACGATCACACAGTCACGATCACACGATCACGATCACACAATATCAATCACACAATCACAATCACACAATCACGAGCACACAATCACGATCACACAATCACCATCACACAATCACGATCACACAATCACGATCACACAATCACGATCACACTATCACGATCACACAATCACAGTCACACAATCACAATCACACAATCACAATCACAATCACGATCAAATAGTCACGATCACACAATCAGAGTCACACAATCACAATCACACAACCACAATCACACAATCACACAGTCACAATCCCACAATCACGATCACACAATCACGACCACACAGTCACGGTCACACAATCACAATCACACAATCACAATATCACAATCACAATAACACAATCAGACAATCACACAATCACACAATCACACAATCACGATCACACAATCATGATCACACAATCACGATCACACAATCACGATCACACAATCACCATCACACAATCACGACCACTCAATCACGATCACACAATCACGATCATACAATCACGATCACACAATCACGTTCACACAATCACAAACACACAGTCGCGATCACACGATCACGATCACACAATCACGATCACACAGTCACGATCACACAATCACGATCACACAGTCACGATCACACAATCACAATCACACAATCACAATATTACAATCGCAATCACACAATCACAATCACACAATCACAATCACACAATCACAATCACACAATCACAATCACACAATCACAATCACACAATCACAATCACACAATCACAATCACACAATCACAATCACACAATCACAATCACACAATCACAATCACACAATCACAATCACACAATCACAATCACACAATCACAATCACACAATCACAATCACACAATCACAATCACACAATCACAATCACACAATCACAATCACACAATCACAATCACACAATCACAATCACACAATCACAATCACACAATCACAATCACACAATCACAATCACACAATCACAATCACACAATCACAATCACACAATCACAATCACACAATCACAATCACACAATCACAATCACACAATCACAATCACACAATCACAATCACACAATCACAATCACACAATCACAATCACACAATCACAATCACACAATCACAATCACACAATCACAATCACACAATCACAATCACACAATCACAATCACACAATCACAATCACACAATCACAATCACACAATCACAATCCCACAATCATGATCACACAATCACAATCACACAATCACAATCACAATCACAATCACGATCACACAGTCACGATCACACAATCAGAGTCACACAATCACAATCACACAACCACAATCACACAATCATACAGTCACAATCCCACAATCACGATCACACAATCACGACCACACAGTCACGATCACACAATCACAATCACACAATCACAATTACACAATCACAATCACACAATCACAATAACACAATCAGACAATCACACAGTCACACAATCACGATCACACAATCACGATCACACAATCACGATCACACAATCACGATCACACAATCACAATCACACAATCACAATAACACAATCTCCATCACACAATCACCATCACACAATCACAATCACACAATCAAGGTCGCACAATGACGATCACACAATCACCATCACACAATCACGACCACTCAATCACGATCACACAATCACGATCACACAATCAAGCTCACACAATCACAAACACAGAGTTGCGATCACACGATCACGATCACACAATCACGATCACACAGTCACGATCACACAATCACGATCGCACAGTCACGATCACACAATCAGAGTCACACAATCACAATCACACAACCACAATCACACAATCACACAGTCACAATCCCACAATCACGATCACACAATCACGACCACACAGTCACGATCACACAATCACAATCATACAATCACAATCACACAATTACAATAACACAATCAGACAATCACACAGTCACACAATCACGATCACACAATCACGATCACACAATCACGATCACACAATCACGATCAAACAATCACGATCACACAATCACGATCACACAATCACAATCACACAATCACAATCACACAATCACGATCACACAATCACGATCAATCAATCACAATCACACAATCACAAAAACACAGTCGCGATCACACGATTACGATCACACGATCACGATCACACGATCACGATCACACGATCACGATCACACAATCACAATCACACAATCAAGGCCACACAATGACGATCACACAATCACCATCACACAATCTCGACCACACAATCACGATCACACAATCACGATCACACAATCACGCTCACACAATCACAAGCACACAGTCGCGATCACTCGATCACGATCACACAATAACGATCACACAGTCACGATCACACAATCACAATCGCACAATCACAATCACACAATCACGATCACACAATCACGATCACTCAATCACAATCACACAAACACAATCACACAATAACGACCACACAGTCACGATCACACAATCACAATCATACAATCACAATCACACAATCACAATAACACAATCAGACAATCACACAGTCACACAATCACGATCACACAATCACAATAACACAATCAGACAATCACACAGTCACTCAATCACGATCACACAATCACGTTCACACAATCACAAGCACACAGTCGCGATCACTCGATCACGATAACACAATCACGATAACACAGTCACGATCACACAATCACAATAACACAATCAGACAATCACACAGTCACACAAACACGATCACACAATCACGATCACACAATCACGATCACACAATCACAATCACACAATCACAATCACACAATCACGATCACACAATCACAAAAACACAGCCGCGATCACACGATCACGATCACACGATCACGATCACACGATCACGATCACACAATCACGATCACACAATCACAATCACACAATCACAATCACACAATCACAATCACACAATCACAATCACACAATCACAATCACACAATCACAATCACACAATCACAATCACACAATCACAATCACACAATCACAATCACACAATCATACAGTCACAATCCCACAATCACGATCACACAATCACGACCACACAGTCACGATCACACAATCGCGATCACACAATCACGATCACACAATCACGATCACACAATCACAATCACACAATCACAATCACACAATCAAAACCACACAATCACAGTCACACAATCAAGGTCACACAATGACGATCACACAATCACCATCACACAATAACGATCACACAATCACAATCACACAATCACGATCACACAATCACGATCACTCAATCACAATCACACAATCACAAACACACAGTCGCGATCACACGATCACGATCACACGATCACGATCACACAATCACAATCACACAATCAACGCCACACAATGACGATCACACAATCACCATCACACAATCTCGACCACACAATCACGATCACACAATCACGATCACACAATCACAAACACACAGTCGCGATCACACGATCACGATCACACAATCACGATCACACAGTCACGATCACACAATCACAATCGCACAATCACAATCACACAATCACGATCACACAATCACGATCACTCAATCACAATCACACAATCACAATCACACAATCACGACCACACAGTCACGATCACACAATCACAATCATACAATCACAATCACACAATCACAATAACACAATCAGACAATCACACAATCACACAATCACAATCACACAATCACAATCACACAATCACAATCACACAATCACAATCACACAATCACAATCACACAATCATACAGTCACAATCCCACAATCACGATCACACAATCACGACCACACAGTCACGATCACACAATCGCGATCACACAATCACGATCACGCAATCACGATCACACAATCACAATCACACAATCACAATCACACAATCACGATCACACAATCACGATCACTCAATCACAATCACACAATCACAAAAACACAGTCGCGATCACACGATCACGATCACACGATCACGATCACACGATCACGATCACACGATCACGATCCAACGATCACGATCACACGATCACGATCACACGATCACGATCACACGATCACGATCACACGATCACGATCACACGATCACGATCACACGATCACGATCACACAATCACGATCACACAATCACAATCACACAATCACAATCACACAATCACAATCACACAACCACAATCACACAATCACAATCACACAATCACAATCACACAATCACAATCACACAATCACAATCACACAATCACAATCACACAATCACAATCCCACAATCACAATCACACAACCACAATCACACAGTCACAATCCCACAATCACGATCACACAATCACGATCACACAATCACGATCACACAATCACAATCACACAATCACAATCACACAATCACAATCACACAATCACAATCCCACAATCACAATCCCACAATCACAATCCCACAATCACACAGTCACGATCAAACAATCACGATCACACAATCACGATCACACAATCACAATCACACAATCACAATCACACAATCACCATCACACAATCACACTGTCACAATCCCACAATCACGATCACACAATCACGATCACACAGTCACGATCACACGATCACGATCACACAATATCAATCACACAATCACAATCACACAATCACGAGCACACAATCACGATCACACAATCACCATCACACAATCACGATCACACAATCACGATCACACAATCACGATCACACTATCACGATCACACAATCACAGTCACACAATCACAATCACACAATCACAATCACAATCACGATCAAATAGTCACGATCACACAATCAGAGTCACACAATCACAATCACACAACCACAATCACACAATCACACAGTCACAATCCCACAATCACGATCACACAATCACGACCACACAGTCACGGTCACACAATCACAATCACACAATCACAATATCACAATCACAATAACACAATCAGACAATCACACAATCACACAATCACACAATCACGATCACACAATCATGATCACACAATCACGATCACACAATCACGATCACACAATCACCATCACACAATCACGACCACTCAATCACGATCACACAATCACGATCATACAATCACGATCACACAATCACGTTCACACAATCACAAACACACAGTCGCGATCACACGATCACGATCACACAATCACGATCACACAGTCACGATCACACAATCACGATCACACAGTCACGATCACACAATCACAATCACACAATCACAATATTACAATCGCAATCACACAATCACAATCACACAATCACAATCACACAATCACAATCACACAATCACAATCACACAATCACAATCACACAATCACAATCACACAATCACAATCACACAATCACAATCACACAATCACAATCACACAATCACAATCACACAATCACAATCACACAATCACAATCACACAATCACAATCACACAATCACAATCACACAATCACAATCACACAATCACAATCACACAATCACAATCACACAATCACAATCACACAATCACAATCACACAATCAAAATCACACAATCACAATCACACAATCACAATCACACAATCACAATCACACAATCACAATCACACAATCACAATCACACAATCACAATCACACAATCACAATCACACAATCACAATCACACAATCACAATCACACAATCACAATCACACAATCACAATCACACAATCACGATCACACAATCACGATCACTCAATCACAATCACACAATCACAAAAACACAGTCGCGATCACACGATCACGATCACACGATCACGATCACACGATCACGATCACACGATCACGATCACACGATCACGATCACACGATCACGATCACACGATCACGATCACACGATCACGATCACACGATCACGATCACACAATCACGATCACACAATCACAATCACACAATCACAATCACACAATCACAATCACACAATCACAATCACACAATCACAATCACACAATCACAATCACACAATCACAATCACACAATCACAATCACACAATCACAATCCCACAATCACAATCACACAACCACAATCACACAGTCACAATCCCACAATCACGATCACACAATCACGATCACTCAATCACGATCACACAATCACAATCACACAATCACAATCACACAATCACAATCACACAATCACAATCCCACAATCACAATCCCACAATCACACAGTCACGATCAAACAATCACGATCACACAATCACGATCACACAATCACAATCACACAATCACAATCACACAATCACCATCACACAATCACACTGTCACAATCCCACAATCACGATCACACAATCACGATCACACAGTCACGATCACACGATCACGATCACACAATATCAATCACACAATCACAATCACACAATCACGAGCACACAATCACGATCACACAATCACCATCACACAATCACGATCACACAATCACGATCACACAATCACGATCACACTATCACGATCACACAATCACAGTCACACAATCACAATCACACAATCACAATCACAATCACGATCAAATAGTCACGATCACACAATCAGAGTCACACAATCACAATCACACAACCACAATCACACAATCACACAGTCACAATCCCACAATCACGATCACACAATCACGACCACACAGTCACGGTCACACAATCACAATCACACAATCACAATATCACAATCACAATAACACAATCAGACAATCACACAATCACACAATCACACAATCACGATCACACAATCATGATCACACAATCACGATCACACAATCACGATCACACAATCACCATCACACAATCACGACCACTCAATCACGATCACACAATCACGATCATACAATCACGATCACACAATCACGTTCACACAATCACAAACACACAGTCGCGATCACACGATCACGATCACACAATCACGATCACACAGTCACGATCACACAATCACGATCACACAGTCACGATCACACAATCACAATCACACAATCACAATATTACAATCGCAATCACACAATCACAATCACACAATCACAATCACACAATCACAATCACACAATCACAATCACACAATCACAATCACACAATCACAATCACACAATCACAATCACACAATCACAATCACACAATCACAATCACACAATCACAATCACACAATCACAATCACACAATCACAATCACACAATCACAATCACACAATCACAATCACACAATCACAATCACACAATCACAATCACACAATCACAATCACACAATCACAATCACACAATCACAATCACACAATCACAATCACACAATCACAATCACACAATCACAATCACACAATCACAATCACACAATCACAATCACACAATCACAATCCCACAATCATGATCACACAATCACAATCACACAATCACAATCACAATCACGATCACACAGTCACGATCACACAATCAGAGTCACACAATCACAATCACACAACCACAATCACACAATCATACAGTCACAATCCCACAATCACGATCACACAATCACGACCACACAGTCACGATCACACAATCACAATCACACAATCACAATTACACAATCACAATCACACAATCACAATAACACAATCAGACAATCACACAGTCACACAATCACGATCACACAATCACGATCACACAATCACGATCACACAATCGCGATCACACAATCACGATCACACAATCACGATCACACAATCACAATCACACAATCACAATCACACAATCAAAACCACACAATCACAGTCACACAATCAAGGTCACACAATGACGATCACGCAATCACCATCACACAATAACGATCACACAATCACAATCACACAATCACGATCACACAATCACGATCACTCAATCACAATCACACAATCACAAAAACACAGTCGCGATCACACGACCACGATCACACGATCACGATCACACGATCACGATCACACGATCACGATCACACGATCACGATCACACGATCACGATCACACGATCACGATCACACGATCACGATCACACGATCACGATCACACAATCACGATCACACAATCACGATCACACAATCACGATCACACAATCACAATCACACAATCACAATCACACAATCACAATCACACAATCACAATCACACAATCACAATCACACAATCACAATCACACAATCACAATCACACAATCACAATCACACAATCACAATCACACAATCACAATCACACAATCACAATCACACAATCACCATCACACAATCACACTGTCACAATCCCACAATCACGATCACACAATCACGATCACACAATCACGATCACACAATCACGGTCACACAATCACGATCACACAATCACCATCACACAATCACCATCACACAATCACAATCACACAATCAAGGTCACACAATGACGATCACACAATCACCATCACACAATCACGACCACTCAATCACGATCACACAATCACGATCACACAATCACGATCACACAATCACAATCGCACAATCACAATCACACAATCACGATCACACAATCACGATCACTCAATCACAATCACACAATCACAATCACACAATCACGACCACACAGTCACGATCACACAATCACAATCATACAATCACAATCACACAATCACAATAACACAATCAGACAATCACACAATCACACAATCACAATCACACAATCACAATCACACAATCACAATCACACAATCACAATCACACAATCACAATCACACAATCACAATCACACAATCACAATCACACAATCACAATCACACAATCACAATCACACAATCACAATCACACAATCACAATCACACAATCACAATCACACAATCACAATCCCACAATCATGATCACACAATCACAATCACACAATCACAATCACAATCACGATCACACAGTCACGATCACACAATCAGAGTCACACAATCACAATCACACAACCACAATCACACAATCATACAGTCACAATCCCACAATCACGATCACACAATCACGACCACACAGTCACGATCACACAATCACAATCACACAATCACAATTACACAATCACAATCACACAATCACAATAACACAATCAGACAATCACACAGTCACACAATCACGATCACACAATCACGATCACACAATCACGATCACACAATCGCGATCACACAATCACGATCACACAATCACGATCACACAATCACAATCACACAATCACAATCACACAATCAAAACCACACAATCACAGTCACACAATCAAGGTCACACAATGACGATCACGCAATCACCATCACACAATAACGATCACACAATCACAATCACACAATCACGATCACACAATCACGATCACTCAATCACAATCACACAATCACAAAAACACAGTCGCGATCACACGACCACGATCACACGATCACGATCACACGATCACGATCACACGATCACGATCACACGATCACGATCACACGATCACGATCACACGATCACGATCACACGATCACGATCACACAATCACGATCACACAACCACGATCACACAATCACGATCACACAATCACGATCACACAATCACCATCACACAATCACAATCACACAATCACAATCACACAATCACAATCACACAATCACAATCACACAATCACAATCACACAATCACAATCACACAATCACAATCACACAATCACAATCACACAATCACAATCACACAATCACAATCACACAATCACAATCACACAATCACCATCACACAATCACACTGTCACAATCCCACAATCACGATCACACAATCACGATCACACAATCACGATCACACAATCACGGTCACACAATCACGATCACACAATCACCATCACACAATCACCATCACACAATCACAATCACACAATCAAGGTCACACAATGACGATCACACAATCACCATCACACAATCACGACCACTCAATCACGATCACACAATCACGATCACACAATCACGATCACACAATCACAATCGCACAATCACAATCACACAATCACGATCACACAATCACGATCACTCAATCACAATCACACAATCACAATCACACAATCACGACCACACAGTCACGATCACACAATCACAATCATACAATCACAATCACACAATCACAATAACACAATCAGACAATCACACAATCACACAATCACAATCACACAATCACAATCACACAATCACAATCACACAATCACAATCACACAATCACAATCACACAATCATACAGTCACAATCCCACAATCACGATCACACAATCACGACCACACAGTCACGATCACACAATCGCGATCACACAATCACGATCACGCAATCACGATCACACAATCACAATCACACAATCACAATCACACAATCACGATCACACAATCACGATCACTCAATCACAATCACACAATCACAAAAACACAGTCGCGATCACACGATCACGATCACACGATCACGATCACACGATCACGATCACACGATCACGATCACACGATCACGATCACACGATCACGATCACACGATCACGATCACACGATCACGATCACACGATCACGATCACACGATCACGATCACACGATCACGATCACACGATCACGATCACACGATCACGATCACACGATCACGATCACACGATCACGATCACACGATCACGATCACACGATCACGATCACACGATCACGATCACACGATCACGATCACACGATCACGATCACACGATCACGATCACACAATCACAATCACACAATCACAATCACACAATCACAATCACACAACCACAATCACACAATCACAATCACACAATCACAATCACACAATCACAATCACACAATCACAATCACACAATCACAATCACACAATCACAATCCCACAATCACAATCACACAACCACAATCACACAGTCACAATCCCACAATCACGATCACACAATCACGATCACTCAATCACGATCACACAATCACAATCACACAATCACAATCACACAATCACAATCACACAATCACAATCCCACAATCACAATCCCACAATCACAATCCCACAATCACACAGTCACGATCAAACAATCACGATCACACAATCACGATCACACAATCACAATCACACAATCACAATCACACAATCACCATCACACAATCACACTGTCACAATCCCACAATCACGATCACACAATCACGATCACACAGTCACGATCACACGATCACGATCACACAATATCAATCACACAATCACAATCACACAATCACGAGCACACAATCACGATCACACAATCACCATCACACAATCACGATCACACAATCACGATCACACAATCACGATCACACTATCACGATCACACAATCACAGTCACACAATCACAATCACACAATCACAATCACAATCACGATCAAATAGTCACGATCACACAATCAGAGTCACACAATCACAATCACACAACCACAATCACACAATCACACAGTCACAATCCCACAATCACGATCACACAATCACGACCACACAGTCACGGTCACACAATCACAATCACACAATCACAATATCACAATCACAATAACACAATCAGACAATCACACAATCACACAATCACACAATCACGATCACACAATCATGATCACACAATCACGATCACACAATCACGATCACACAATCACCATCACACAATCACGACCACTCAATCACGATCACACAATCACGATCATACAATCACGATCACACAATCACGTTCACACAATCACAAACACACAGTCGCGATCACACGATCACGATCACACAATCACGATCACACAGTCACGATCACACAATCACGATCACACAGTCACGATCACACAATCACAATCACACAATCACAATCACACAATCACAATCACACAATCACAATCACACAATCACAATCCCACAATCACAATCCCACAATCACAATCCCACAATCACAATCACACAACCACAATCACACAATCACACAGTCACAATCCCACAATCACGATCACACAATCACGATCACACAATCACAATCACACAATCACAATCACACAATCACAATATCACAATCGCAATCACACAATCACGGCCACACAATCACGGTCACACAGTCACTGTCGCGCAATCACGGTCGCGCAATCACGGTCGCGCAATTACGGTCACGCAATCACGGTCACACAATCGTGGTCGCGCAATCACGGTCACGCAATCACGGTCACACAATCGTCGTCACGCAATCACGGTCACACAATCGTGGTCACGCAATCACGGTCACACAATCGCGATCACACAATCGCGGTCACACAATCATCGTCACACAATCATCGTCACACAACACGAACACACAATCACGAACACACAATCACGGTCACACAATCACGGTCACACAGTCACTGTCACACAATCACGGCCACGCAATCACGGTCACACAATCACGACCACACAGTCACGATCACACAATCTCAATCACACAATCACAATCACACAATCACAATCACACAATCAAAACCACACAATCACAATCACACAATCCAGGTCACACAATGACGATTACACAATCACGATAACACAATCACGATCACACAATCACGTTCACACAATCACAAACACACAGTCCCGACCACTCGATCACGATCACACAATCACGATCACACAGTCACGATCACACAATCACAATCACACAATCACAATATTACAATCGCAATCACACAATCACAATCACACAATCACAATCACACAATCACAATCACACAATCACAATCACACAATCACAATCACACAATCACAATCACACAATCACAATCACACAATCACAATCACACAATCACAATCACACAATCACAATCACACAATCACAATCACACAATCACAATCACACAATCACAATCACACAATCACAATCACACAATCACAATCACACAATCACAATCACACAATCACAATCACACAATCACAATCACACAATCACAATCACACAATCACAATCACACAATCACAATCACACAATCACAATCACACAATCACAATCACACAATCACAATCACACAATCACAATCACACAATCACAATCACACAATCACAATCACACAATCACAATCACACAATCACAATCACACAATCACAATCACACAATCACAATCACACAATCACAATCCCACAATCATGATCACACAATCACAATCACACAATCACAATCACACAATCACAATCACAATCACGATCACACAGTCACGATCACACAATCAGAGTCACACAATCACAATCACACAACCACAATCACACAATCATACAGTCACAATCCCACAATCACGATCACACAATCACGACCACACAGTCACGATCACACAATCACAATCACACAATCACAATTACACAATCACAATCACACAATCACAATAACACAATCAGACAATCACACAGTCACACAATCACGATCACACAATCACGATCACACAATCACGATCACACAATCGCGATCACACAATCACGATCACACAATCACGATCACACAATCACAATCACACAATCACAATCACACAATCAAAACCACACAATCACAGTCACACAATCAAGGTCACACAATGACGATCACGCAATCACCATCACACAATAACGATCACACAATCACAATCACACAATCACGATCACACAATCACGATCACTCAATCACAATCACACAATCACAAAAACACAGTCGCGATCACACGATCACGATCACACGATCACGATCACACGATCACGATCACACGATCACGATCACACGATCACGATCACACGATCACGATCACACGATCACGATCACACGATCACGATCACACGATCACGATCACACGATCACGATCACACGATCACGATCACACGATCACGATCACACGATCACGATCACACAATCACGATCACACAATCACGATCACACAATCACAATCACACAATCACAATCACACAATCACAATCACACAATCACAATCACACAATCACAATCACACAATCACAATCACACAATCACAATCACACAATCACAATCACACAATCACAATCACACAATCACATTCCCACAATCACAATCACACAACCACGATCACACAGTCACGATCCCACAATCACGATCACACAATCACGATCACACAATCACAATCACACAATCACAATCACACAATCACAATCACACAATCACAATCCCACAATCACAATCCCACAATCACAATCCCACAATCACAATCCCACAATCACACAGTCACGATCAAACAATCACGATCACACAATCACGATCACACAATCACAATCACACAATCACAATCACACAATCACACTGTCACAATCCCACAATCACGATCACACAATCACGATCACACAGTCACGATCACACGATCACGATCACACAATATCAACCACACAATCACAATCACACAATCACGAGCACACAATCACGATCACACAATCACCATCACACAATCACGATCACACAATCACGATCACACAATCACGATCACACTATCACGATCACACAATCACAGTCACACAATCACAATCACACAATCACAATCACAATCACGATCAAACAGTCACGATCACACAATCAGAGTCACACAATCACAATCACACAACCACAATCACACAATCACACAGTCACAATCCCACAATCACGATCACACAATCACGACCACACAGTCACGGTCACACAATCACAATCACACAATCACAATATCACAATCGCAATCACACAATCACAATAACACAATCAGACAATCACACAGTCACACAATCACGTTCACACAATCACAAACACACAGTCGCGATCACACCATCACGATCACACAATCACGTTCACACAGTCACGATCACACAATTACGATCACACAGTCACGATCACACAATCACGTTCACACAATCACAATCACACAATCACAATCACACAATCACAATCACACAATCAAAATCACACAACCACAATCACACAATCACACAGTCACAATCCCACAATCACGATCACACAATCACGACCACACAGTCACGATCACACAATCACAATCACACAATCACAATCACACAATCGCAATCACACAATCACAATATTACAATCGCAATCACACAATCACAATAACACAATCAAACAATCAAACAATCACACAATCACACAATCACACAATCACGATCACACAATCACAATCACACAATCACAATCACACAATCACAATCACACAATCACAATCCCACAATCACGATCACACAATCACGATCACACAATCACAATCACACAATCACAATCACACAATCACAATCACACAATCACAATATCACAATCGCAATCACACAATCACGGCCACACATCCACGGTCACACAGTCACTGTCGCGCAATCACGGTCGCGCAATCACGGTCGCGCAATTACGGTCACGCAATCACGGTCACACAATCGTGGTCGCGCAATCACGGTCACGCAATCACGGTCACACAATCGTCGTCACGCAATCACGGTCACACAATCGTGGTCACGCAATCACGGTCACACAATCGCGATCACACAATCGCGGTCACACAATCATCGTCACACAATCATCGTCACACAACACGAACACACAATCACGAACACACAATCACGGTCACACAATCACGGTCACACAGTCACTGTCACACAATCACGGCCACGCAATCACGGTCACACAATCACGATCACACAGTCACGATCACACAATCACAATCACACAATCACAATCACACAATCACAATCACACAATCAAAACCACACAATCACAATCACACAATCAAGGTCACACAAAGACGATCACACAATCACCATCACACAATCACGATCACACAATCACGATCACTCAATCACAATCACACAATCACAAACACACAGTCGCGATCACACGATCACGATCACACGATCACGATCACACAATCACAATCACACAAGCAACGCCACACAATGACGATCACACAATCACCATCACACAATCTCGACCACACAATCACGATCACACAATCACCATCACACAATCACGATCACACAATCACAATCAGACAATCACGATTACACAATCACGATCACACAATCACAACCACACAATCACAATCACACAATCAAAACCACACAATCACTATCACACAATCAAGGTCACACAATGACGATCACACAATCACCATCACACAATCACGATCACACAATCACAATCACACAATCACGATCACACAATCACGATCACTCAATCACAATCACACAATCACGTTCACACAATCACAAACACACAGTCGCGATCACACCATCACGATCACACAATCACGATCACACAGTCACGATCACACAATTACGATCACACAGTCACGACCACATAATCAGAGTCACACAATCACAATCACACAACCACAATCACACAATCACACAGTCACAATCCCACAATCACGATCACACAATCACAATCACACAATCAAGGTCACACAATGACGATCACACAATGACGATCACACAATCACCATCACACAATCACGACCACTCAATCACGATCACACAATCACGATCACACAATCACGATCACACAATCACGTTCACACAATCACAAACACACAGTCGCGATCACACCATCACGATCACACAATCACGTCCACACAGTCACGATCACACAATTACGATCACACAGTCACGATCACACAATCACGATCACACAATCACAATCACACAATCACAATCACACAATCACAATCACACAATCACAATCACACAATCACAATCACACAATCAAAATCACACAATCACAATCACACAATCACACTGTCACAATCCCACAGTCACGATCACACAATCAGAGTCACACAATCACAATCACACAACCACAATCACACAATCACACAGTCACAATCCCACAATCACGATCACACAATCACGATCACACAGTCACGATCACACAATCATGATCACACAATCACGATCACACAATCACGATCACACAATCACAATCACACAATCACAATCACACAATCACAATCACACAATCACAATCACACAATCAAAATCACACAATCACAATCACACAATCACACTGTCACAATCCCACAGTCACGATCACACAATCAGAGTCACACAATCACAATCACACAACCACAATCACACAATCACACAGTCACAATCCCACAATCACGATCACACAATCACGACCACACAGACACGATCACACAATCACAATCACACAATCACAATCACACAATCGCAATCACACAATCACAATATTACAATCGCAATCACACAATCACAATAACACAATCAGACAATCACACAATCACACAATCACACAATCACGATCACACAATCACAATCACACAATCACAATCACACAATCACAATCACACAATCACAATCCCACAATCACGATCACACAATCACGATCACACAATCACAATCACACAATCACAATCACACAATCACAATCACACAATCACAATCACACAATCACAATATCACAATCGCAATCACACAATCACGGCCACACAATCACGGTCACACAGTCACTGTCGCGCAATCACGGTCGCGCAATCACGGTCGCGCAATTACGGTCACGCAATCACGGTCACACAATCGTGGTCGCGCAATGACGGTCACGCAATCACGGTCACACAATCGTCGTCACGCAATCACGGTCACACAATCGTGGTCACGCAATCACGGTCACACAATCGCGATCACACAATCGCGGTCACACAATCATCGTCACACAATCATCGTCACACAACACGAACACACAATCACGAACACACAATCACGGTCACACAATCACGGTCACACAGTCACTGTCACACAATCACGGCCACGCAATCACGGTCACACAATCACGATCACACAGTCACGATCACACAATCACAATCACACAATCACAATCACACAATCACAATCACACAATCAAAACCACACAATCACAATCACACAATCAAGGTCGCACAATGACGATCACACAATCACCATCACACAATCTCGACCACACAATCACGATCACACAATCACAAGCACACAGTCGCGATCACTCGATCACGATCACACAATCACGATCACACAGTCACGATCACACAATCACGATCGCACAGTCACGATCACACAATCAGAGTCACACAATCACAATCACACAACCACAATCACACAATCACACAGTCACAATCCCACAATCACGATCACACAATCACGACCACACAGTCACGATCACACAATCACAATCATACAATCACAATCACACAATTACAATAACACAATCAGACAATCACACAGTCACACAATCACGATCACACAATCACGATCACACAATCACGATCACACAATCACGATCAAACAATCACGATCACACAATCACGATCACACAATCACAATCACACAATCACAATCACACAATCACGATCACACCATCACGATCACTCAATCACAATCACACAATCACAAAAACACAGTCGCGATCACACGATCACGATCACACGATCACGATCACACGATCACGATCACACGATCACGATCACACGATCACGATCACACGATCACGATCACACGATCACGATCACACAATCACGATCACACAATCACGATCACACAATCACGATCACACAATCACAATCACACAATCACAATCACACAATCACAATCACACAATCACAATCACACAATCACAATCACACAATCACAATCACACAATCACAATCACACAATCACATTCCCACAATCACAATCACACAACCACAATCACACAGTCACGATCCCACAATCACGATCACACAATCACGATCACACAATCACAATCACACAATCACAATCACACAATCACAATCACACAATCACAATCCCACAATCACAATCCCACAATCACAATCCCACAATCACAATCCCACAATCACACAGTCACGATCAAACAATCACGATCACACAATCACGATCACACAATCACAATCACACAATCACAATCACACAATCACACTGTCACAATCCCACAATCACGATCACACAATCACGATCACACAGTCACGATCACACGATCACGATCACACAATATCAACCACACAATCACAATCACACAATCACGAGCACACAATCACGATCACACAATCACCATCACACAATCACGATCACACAATCACGATCACACAATCACGATCACACTATCACGATCACACAATCACAGTCACACAATCACAATCACACAATCACAATCACAATCACGATCAAACAGTCACGATCACACAATCAGAGTCACACAATCACAATCACACAACCACAATCACACAATCACACAGTCACAATCCCACAATCACGATCACACAATCACGACCACACAGTCACGGTCACACAATCACAATCACACAATCACAATATCACAATCGCAATCACACAATCACAATAACACAATCAGACAATCACACAGTCACACAATCACGTTCACACAATCACAAACACACAGTCGCGATCACACCATCACGATCACACAATCACGTTCACACAGTCACGATCACACAATTACGATCACACAGTCACGATCACACAATCACGTTCACACAATCACAATCACACAATCACAATCACACAATCACAATCACACAATCAAAATCACACAATCACAATCACACAATCACACTGTCACAATCCCACAGTCACGATCACACAATCAGAGTCACACAATCACAATCACACAACCACAATCACACAATCACACAGTCACAATCCCACAATCACGATCACACAATCACGACCACACAGTCACGATCACACAATCACAATCACACAATCACAATCACACAATCGCAATCACACAATCACAATATTACAATCGCAATCACACAATCACAATAACACAATCAAACAATCAAACAATCACACAATCACACAATCACACAATCACGATCACACAATCACAATCACACAATCACAATCACACAATCACAATCACACAATCACAATCCCACAATCACGATCACACAATCACGATCACACAATCACAATCACACAATCACAATCACACAATCACAATATCACAATCGCAATCACACAATCACGGCCACACATCCACGGTCACACAGTCACTGTCGCGCAATCACGGTCGCGCAATCACGGTCGCGCAATTACGGTCACGCAATCACGGTCACACAATCGTGGTCGCGCAATCACGGTCACGCAATCACGGTCACACAATCGTCGTCACGCAATCACGGTCACACAATCGTGGTCACGCAATCACGGTCACACAATCGCGATCACACAATCGCGGTCACACAATCATCGTCACACAATCATCGTCACACAACACGAACACACAATCACGAACACACAATCACGGTCACACAGTCACTGTCACACAATCACGGCCACGCAATCACGGTCACACAATCACGATCACACAGTCACGATCACACAATCACAATCACACAATCACAATCACACAATCACAATCACACAATCAAAACCACACAATCACAATCACACAATCAAGGTCACACAAAGACGATCACACAATCACCATCACACAATCACGATCACACAATCACGATCACTCAATCACAATCACACAATCACAAACACACAGTCGCGATCACACGATCACGATCACACGATCACGATCACACAATCACAATCACACAAGCAACGCCACACAATGACGATCACACAATCACCATCACACAATCTCGACCACACAATCACGATCACACAATCACCATCACACAATCACGATCACACAATCACAATCAGACAATCACGATCACACAATCACGATCACACAATCACAACCACACAATCACAATCACACAATCAAAACCACACAATCACAATCACACAATCAAGGTCACACAATGACGATCACACAATCACCATCACACAATCACGATCACACAATCACAATCACACAATCACGATCACACAATCACGATCACTCAATCACAATCACACAATCACGTTCACACAATCACAAACACACAGTCGCGATCACACCATCACGATCACACAATCACGATCACACAGTCACGATCACACAATTACGATCACACAGTCACGACCACATAATCAGAGTCACACAATCACAATCACACAACCACAATCACACAATCACACAGTCACAATCCCACAATCACGATCACACAATCACAATCACACAATCAAGGTCACACAATGACGATCACACAATGACGATCACACAATCACCATCACACAATCACGACCACTCAATCACGATCACACAATCACGATCACACAATCACGATCACACAATCACGTTCACACAATCACAAACACACAGTCGCGATCACACCATCACGATCACACAATCACGTCCACACAGTCACGATCACACAATTACGATCACACAGTCACGATCACACAATCACGATCACACAATCACAATCACACAATCACAATCACACAATCACAATCACACAATCACAATCACACAATCAAAATCACACAATCACAATCACACAATCACACTGTCACAATCCCACAGTCACGATCACACAATCAGAGTCACACAATCACAATCACACAACCACAATCACACAATCACACAGTCACAATCCCACAATCACGATCACACAATCACGATCACACAGTCACGATCACACAATCATGATCACACAATCACGATCACACAATCACGATCACACAATCACAATCACACAATCACAATCACACAATCACAATCACACAATCACAATCACACAATCAAAATCACACAATCACAATCACACAATCACAGTCACACAATCAAGGTCACACAATGACGATCACGCAATCACCATCACACAATAACGATCACACAATCACAATCACACAATCACGATCACACAATCACGATCACTCAATCACAATCACACAATCACAAAAACACAGTCGCGATCACACGACCACGATCACACGATCACGATCACACGATCACGATCACACGATCACGATCACACGATCACGATCCACACGATCACGATCACACGATCACGATCACACGACCACGATCACACAATCACGATCACACAATCACGATCACACAATCACGATCACACAATCACGATCACACAATCACCATCACACAATCACAATCACACAATCACAATCACACAATCACAATCACACAATCACAATCACACAATCACGATCACACAATCACGATCACTCAATCACAATCACACAATCACAAAAACACAGTCGCGATCACACGACCACGATCACACGATCACGATCACACGATCACGATCACACGATCACGATCACACGATCACGATCACACGATCACGATCACACGATCACGATCACACGATCACGATCACACGATCACGATCACACGATCACGATCACACGATCACGATCACACAATCACGATCACACAATCACGATCACACAATCACAATCACACAATCACAATCACACAATCACAATCACACAATCACAATCACACAATCACAATCACACAATCACAATCACACAATCACAATCACACAATCACAATCACACAATCACATTCCCACAATCACAATCACACAACCACAATCACACAGTCACGATCCCACAATCACGATCACACAATCACGATCACACAATCACAATCACACAATCACAATCACACAATCACAATCACACAATCACAATCCCACAATCACAATCCCACAATCACAATCCCACAATCACAATCCCACAATCACACAGTCACGATCAAACAATCACGATCACACAATCACGATCACACAATCACAATCACACAATCACAATCACACAATCACACTGTCACAATCCCACAATCACGATCACACAATCACGATCACACAGTCACGATCACACGATCACGATCACACAATATCAACCACACAATCACAATCACACAATCACGAGCACACAATCACGATCACACAATCACCATCACACAATCACGATCACACAATCACGATCACACAATCACGATCACACTATCACGATCACACAATCACAGTCACACAATCACAATCACACAATCACAATCACAATCACGATCAAACAGTCACGATCACACAATCAGAGTCACACAATCACAATCACACAACCACAATCACACAATCACACAGTCACAATCCCACAATCACGATCACACAATCACGACCACACAGTCACGGTCACACAATCACAATCACACAATCACAATATCACAATCGCAATCACACAATCACAATAACACAATCAGACAATCACACAGTCACACAATCACGTTCACACAATCACAAACACACAGTCGCGATCACACCATCACGATCACACAATCACGTTCACACAGTCACGATCACACAATTACGATCACACAGTCACGATCACACAATCACGTTCACACAATCACAATCACACAATCACAATCACACAATCACAATCACACAATCAAAATCACACAACCACAATCACACAATCACACAGTCACAATCCCACAATCACGATCACACAATCACGACCACACAGTCACGATCACACAATCACAATCACACAATCACAATCACACAATCGCAATCACACAATCACAATATTACAATCGCAATCACACAATCACAATAACACAATCAAACAATCAAACAATCACACAATCACACAATCACACAATCACGATCACACAATCACAATCACACAATCACAATCACACAATCACAATCACACAATCACAATCCCACAATCACGATCACACAATCACGATCACACAATCACAATCACACAATCACAATCACACAATCACAATCACACAATCACAATATCACAATCGCAATCACACAATCACGGCCACACATCCACGGTCACACAGTCACTGTCGCGCAATCACGGTCGCGCAATCACGGTCGCGCAATTACGGTCACGCAATCACGGTCACACAATCGTGGTCGCGCAATCACGGTCACGCAATCACGGTCACACAATCGTCGTCACGCAATCACGGTCACACAATCGTGGTCACGCAATCACGGTCACACAATCGCGATCACACAATCGCGGTCACACAATCATCGTCACACAATCATCGTCACACAACACGAACACACAATCACGAACACACAATAACGGTCACACAATCACGGTCACACAGTCACTGTCACACAATCACGGCCACGCAATCACGGTCACACAATCACGATCACACAGTCACGATCACACAATCACAATCACACAATCACAATCACACAATCACAATCACACAATCAAAACCACACAATCACAATCACACAATCAAGGTCACACAAAGACGATCACACAATCACCATCACACAATCACGATCACACAATCACGATCACTCAATCACAATCACACAATCACAAACACACAGTCGCGATCACACGATCACGATCACACGATCACGATCACACAATCACAATCACACAAGCAACGCCACACAATGACGATCACACAATCACCATCACACAATCTCGACCACACAATCACGATCACACAATCACCATCACACAATCACGATCACACAATCACAATCAGACAATCACGATTACACAATCACGATCACACAATCACAACCACACAATCACAATCACACAATCAAAACCACACAATCACAATCACACAATCAAGGTCACACAATGACGATCACACAATCACCATCACACAATCACGATCACACAATCACAATCACACAATCACGATCACACAATCACGATCACTCAATCACAATCACACAATCACAAACACACAGTCGCGATCACACCATCACGATCACACAATCACGATCACACAGTCACGATCACACAATTACGATCACACAGTCACGACCACATAATCAGAGTCACACAATCACAATCACACAACCACAATCACACAATCACACAGTCACAATCCCACAATCACGATCACACAATCACAATCACACAATCAAGGTCACACAATGACGATCACACAATGACGATCACACAATCACCATCACACAATCACGACCACTCAATCACGATCACACAATCACGATCACACAATCACGATCACACAATCACGTTCACACAATCACAAACACACAGTCGCGATCACACCATCACGATCACACAATCACGTCCACACAGTCACGATCACACAATTACGATCACACAGTCACGATCACACAATCACGATCACACAATCACAATCACACAATCACAATCACACAATCACAATCACACAATCACAATCACACAATCACAATCACACAATCAAAATCACACAATCACAATCACACAATCACACTGTCACAATCCCACAGTCACGATCACACAATCAGAGTCACACAATCACAATAACACAATCAGACAATCACACAATCACACAATCACACAATCACGATCACACAATCACAATCACACAATCACAATCACACAATCACAATCACACAATCACAATCCCACAATCACGATCACACAATCACGATCACACAATCACAATCACACAATCACAATCACACAATCACAATCACACAATCACAATATCACAATCGCAATCACACAATCACGGCCACACAATCACGGTCACACAGTCACTGTCGCGCAATCACGGTCGCGCAATCACGGTCGCGCAATTACGGTCACGCAATCACGGTCACACAATCGTGGTCGCGCAATCACGGTCACGCAATCACGGTCACACAATCGTCGTCACGCAATCACGGTCACACAATCGTGGTCACGCAATCACGGTCACACAATCGCGATCACACAATCGCGGTCACACAATCATCGTCACACAATCATCGTCACACAACACGAACACACAATCACGAACACACAATCACGGTCACACAATCACGGTCACACAGTCACTGTCACACAATCACGGCCACGCAATCACGGTCACACAATCACGATCACACAGTCACGATCACACAATCACAATCACACAATCACAATCACACAATCACAATCACACAATCAAAACCACACAATCACAATCACACAATCAAGGTCGCACAATGACGATCACACAATCACCATCACACAATCTCGACCACACAATCACGATCACACAATCACAAGCACACAGTCGCGATCACTCGATCACGATCACACAATCACGATCACACAGTCACGATCACACAATCACGATCGCACAGTCACGATCACACAATCAGAGTCACACAATCACAATCACACAACCACAATCACACAATCACACAGTCACAATCCCACAATCACGATCACACAATCACGACCACACAGTCACGATCACACAATCACAATCATACAATCACAATCACACAATTACAATAACACAATCAGACAATCACACAGTCACACAATCACGATCACACAATCACGATCACACAATGACGATCACACAATCACGATCAAACAATCACGATCACACAATCACGATCACACAATCACAATCACACAATCACAATCACACAATCACGATCACACCATCACGATCACTCAATCACAATCACACAATCACAAAAACACAGTCGCGATCACACGATCACGATCACACGATCACGATCACACGATCACGATCACACGATCACGATCACACGATCACGATCACACGATCACGATCACACGATCACGATCACACAATCACGATCACACAATCACGATCACACAATCACGATCACACAATCACAATCACACAATCACAATCACACAATCACAATCACACAATCACAATCACACAATCACAATCACACAATCACAATCACACAATCACAATCACACAATCACATTCCCACAATCACAATCACACAACCACAATCACACAGTCACGATCCCACAATCACGATCACACAATCACGATCACACAATCACAATCACACAATCACAATCACACAATCACAATCACACAATCACAATCCCACAATCACAATCCCACAATCACAATCCCACAATCACAATCCCACAATCACACAGTCACGATCAAACAATCACGATCACACAATCACGATCACACAATCACAATCACACAATCACAATCACACAATCACACTGTCACAATCCCACAATCACGATCACACAATCACGATCACACAGTCACGATCACACGATCACGATCACACAATATCAACCACACAATCACAATCACACAATCACGAGCACACAATCACGATCACACAATCACCATCACACAATCACGATCACACAATCACGATCACACAATCACGATCACACTATCACGATCACACAATCACAGTCACACAATCACAATCACACAATCACAATCACAATCACGATCAAACAGTCACGATCACACAATCAGAGTCACACAATCACAATCACACAACCACAATCACACAATCACACAGTCACAATCCCACAATCACGATCACACAATCACGACCACACAGTCACGGTCACACAATCACAATCACACAATCACAATATCACAATCGCAATCACACAATCACAATAACACAATCAGACAATCACACAGTCACACAATCACGTTCACACAATCACAATCACACAATCACAATCACACAATCACAATATCACAATCGCAATCACACAATCACGGCCACACATCCACGGTCACACAGTCACTGTCGCGCAATCACGGTCGCGCAATCACGGTCGCGCAATTACGGTCACGCAATCACGGTCACACAATCGTGGTCGCGCAATCACGGTCACGCAATCACGGTCACACAATCGTCGTCACGCAATCACGGTCACACAATCGTGGTCACGCAATCACGGTCACACAATCGCGATCACACAATCGCGGTCACACAATCATCGTCACACAATCATCGTCACACAACACGAACACACAATCACGAACACACAATCACGGTCACACAATCACGGTCACACAGTCACTGTCACACAATCACGGCCACGCAATCACGGTCACACAATCACGATCACACAGTCACGATCACACAATCACAATCACACAATCACAATCACACAATCACAATCACACAATCAAAACCACACAATCACAATCACACAATCAAGGTCACACAAAGACGATCACACAATCACCATCACACAATCACGATCACACAATCACGATCACTCAATCACAATCACACAATCACAAACACACAGTCGCGATCACACGATCACGATCACACGATCACGATCACACAATCACAATCACACAAGCAACGCCACACAATGACGATCACACAATCACCATCACACAATCTCGACCACACAATCACGATCACACAATCACCATCACACAATCACGATCACACAATCACAATCAGACAATCACGATCACACAATCACGATCACACAATCACAACCACACAATCACAATCACACAATCAAAACCACACAATCACAATCACACAATCAAGGTCACACAATGACGATCACACAATCACCATCACACAATCACGATCACACAATCACAATCACACAATCACGATCACACAATCACGATCACTCAATCACAATCACACAATCACGTTCACACAATCACAAACACACAGTCGCGATCACACCATCACGATCACACAATCACGATCACACAGTCACGATCACACAATTACGATCACACAGTCACGACCACATAATCAGAGTCACACAATCACAATCACACAACCACAATCACACAATCACACAGTCACAATCCCACAATCACGATCACACAATCACAATCACACAATCAAGGTCACACAATGACGATCACACAATGACGATCACACAATCACCATCACACAATCACGACCACTCAATCACGATCACACAATCACGATCACACAATCACGATCACACAATCACGTTCACACAATCACAAACACACAGTCGCGATCACACCATCACGATCACACAATCACGTCCACACAGTCACGATCACACAATTACGATCACACAGTCACGATCACACAATCACGATCACACAATCACAATCACACAATCACAATCACACAATCACAATCACACAATCACAATCACACAATCAAAATCACACAATCACAATCACACAATCACACTGTCACAATCCCACAGTCACGATCACACAATCAGAGTCACACAATCACAATCACACAACCACAATCACACAATCACACAGTCACAATCCCACAATCACGATCACACAATCACGATCACACAGTCACGATCACACAATCATGATCACACAATCACGATCACACAATCACGATCACACAATCACAATCACACAATCACAATCACACAATCACAATCACACAATCACAATCACACAATCAAAATCACACAATCACAATCACACAATCACAGTCACACAATCAAGGTCACACAATGACGATCACGCAATCACCATCACACAATAACGATCACACAATCACAATCACACAATCACGATCACACAATCACGATCACTCAATCACAATCACACAATCACAAAAACACAGTCGCGATCACACGACCACGATCACACGATCACGATCACACGATCACGATCACACGATCACGATCACACGATCACGATCACACGATCACGATCACACGATCACGATCACACGATCACGATCACACAATCACAATCACACAATCACGATCACACAATCACGATCACACAATCACGATCACACAATCACCATCACACAATCACAATCACACAATCACAATCACACAATCACAATCACACAATCACAATCACACAATCACAATCACACAATCACAATCACACAATCACAATCACACAATCACAATCACACAATCACAATCACACAATCACAATCACACAATCACCATCACACAATCACACTGTCACAATCCCACAATCACGATCACACAATCACGATCACACAATCACGATCACACAATCACGGTCACACAATCACGATCACACAATCACCATCACACAATCACCATTACACAATCACAATCACACAATCAAGGTCACACAATGACGATCACACAATCACCATCACACAATCACGACCACTCAATCACGATCACACAATCACGATCACACAATCACGATCACACAATCACAATCGCACAATCACAATCACACAATCACGATCACACAGTCACGATCACTCAATCACAATCACACAATCACAATCACACAATCACGACCACACAGTCACGATCACACAATCACAATCATACAATCACAATCACACAATCACAATAACACAATCAGACAATCACACAATCACACAATCACAATCACACAATCACAATCACACAATCACAATCACACAATCACAATCACACAATCACAATCACACAATCATACAGTCACAATCCCACAATCACGATCACACAATCACGACCACACAGTCACGATCACACAATCGCGATCACACAATCACGATCACGCAATCACGATCACACAATCACAATCACACAATCACAATCACACAATCACGATCACACAATCACGATCACTCAATCACAATCACACAATCACAAAAACACAGTCGCGATCACACGATCACGATCACACGATCACGATCACACGATCACGATCACACGATCACGATCACACGATCACGATCACACGATCACGATCACACGATCACGATCACACGATCACGATCACACGATCACGATCACACGATCACGATCACACGATCACGATCACACGATCACGATCACACGATCACGATCACACGATCACGATCACACAATCACAATCACACAATCACAATCACACAATCACAATCACACAACCACAATCACACAATCACAATCACACAATCACAATCACACAATCACAATCACACAATCACAATCACACAATCACAATCACACAATCACAATCACACAATCACAATCCCACAATCACAATCACACAACCACAATCACACAGTCACAATCCCACAATCACGATCACACAATCACGATCACTCAATCACGATCACACAATCACAATCACACAATCACAATCACACAATCACAATCACACAATCACAATCCCACAATCACAATCCCACAATCACAATCCCACAATCACACAGTCACGATCAAACAATCACGATCACACAATCACGATCACACAATCACAATCACACAATCACAATCACACAATCACCATCACACAATCACACTGTCACAATCCCACAATCACGATCACACAATCACGATCACACAGTCACGATCACACGATCACGATCACACAATATCAATCACACAATCACAATCACACAATCACGAGCACACAATCACGATCACACAATCACCATCACACAATCACGATCACACAATCACGATCACACAATCACGATCACACTATCACGATCACACAATCACAGTCACACAATCACAATCACACAATCACAATCACAATCACGATCAAATAGTCACGATCACACAATCAGAGTCACACAATCACAATCACACAACCACAATCACACAATCACACAGTCACAATCCCACAATCACGATCACACAATCACGACCACACAGTCACGGTCACACAATCACAATCACACAATCACAATATCACAATCACAATAACACAATCAGACAATCACACAATCACACAATCACACAATCACGATCACACAATCATGATCACACAATCACGATCACACAATCACGATCACACAATCACCATCACACAATCACGACCACTCAATCACGATCACACAATCACGATCATACAATCACGATCACACAATCACGTTCACACAATCACAAACACACAGTCGCGATCACACGATCACGATCACACAATCACGATCACACAGTCACGATCACACAATCACGATCACACAGTCACGATCACACAATCACAATCACACAATCACAATATTACAATCGCAATCACACAATCACAATCACACAATCACAATCACACAATCACAATCACACAATCACAATCACACAATCACAATCACACAATCACAATCACACA
Organism: Megachile rotundata; assembly: GCF_050947335.1. Taxonomy (NCBI): domain Eukaryota; kingdom Metazoa; phylum Arthropoda; class Insecta; order Hymenoptera; family Megachilidae; genus Megachile; species Megachile rotundata. Next base: position 5,661,635 of record NC_134993.1, read on the forward strand.
ATCACAATCACACAATCACAATCACACAATCACAATCACACAATCACAATCACACAATCACAATCACACAATCACAATCACACAATCACAATCACACAATCACAATCACACAATCACAATCACACAATCACAATCACACAATCACAATCACACAATCACAATCACACAATCACAATCACACAATCACAATCACACAATCACAATCACACAATCACAATCACACAATCACAATCACACAATCACAATCCCACAATCATGATCACACAATCACAATCACACAATCACAATCACAATCACGATCACACAGTCACGATCACACAATCAGAGTCACACAATCACAATCACACAACCACAATCACACAATCATACAGTCACAATCCCACAATCACGATCACACAATCACGACCACACAGTCACGATCACACAATCACAATCACACAATCACAATTACACAATCACAACCACACAATCACAATAACACAATCAGACAATCACACAGTCACACAATCACGATCACACAATCACGATCACACAATCACGATCACACAATCGCGATCACACAATCACGATCACACAATCACGATCACACAATCACAATCACACAATCACAATCACACAATCAAAACCACACAATCACAGTCACACAATCAAGGTCACACAATGACGATCATGCAATCACCATCACACAATAACGATCACACAATCACAATCACACAATCACGATCACACAATCACGATCACTCAATCACAATCACACAATCACAAAAACACAGTCGCGATCACACGACCACGATCACACGATCACGATCACACGATCACGATCACACGATCACGATCACACGATCACGATCACACGATCACGATCACACAATCACGATCACACAATCACGATCACACAATCACGATCACACAATCACGATCACACAATCACCATCACACAATCACAATCACACAATCACAATCATACAATCACAATCACACAATCACAATCACACAATCACAATCACACAATCACAATCACACAATCACAATCACACAATCACAATCACACAATCACAATCACACAATCACAATCCCACAATCACAATCACACAACGACAATCACACAGTCACGATCCCACAATCACGATCACACAATCACACAATCACGATCACACAATCACGATCACACAATCACGATCACACAATCACAATCACACAATCACAATCACACAATCACAATAACACAATCAGACAATCACACAGTCACACAATCACGATCACACAATCACGATCACACAATCACGATCACACAATCACGGTCACACAATCACGATCACACAATCACCATCACACAATCACCATCACACAATCACAATCACACAATCAAGGTCACACAATGACGATCACACAATCACCACCACACAATCACGACCACTCAATCACGATCACACAATCACGATCACACAATCACGATCACACAATCACAATCACCCAATCACAATCACACAATCACAATCACACAATCACAATCACACAATCACAATCCCGCAATCACAATCCCACAATCACAATCCCACAATCACAATCCCACAATCACAATCCCACAATCACACAGTCACGATCAAACAATCACGATCACACAATCACGATCACACAATCACAATCACACAATCACAATCACACAATCACCATCACACAATCACACTGTCACAATCCCACAATCACGATCACACAATCACGATCACACAGTCACGATCACACGATCACGATCACACAATATCAATCACACAATCACAATCACACAATCACGAGCACACAATCACGATCACACAATCACCATCACACAATCACGATCACACAATCACGATCACACAATCACGATCACACTATCACGATCACACAATCACAGTCACACAATCACAACCACACAATCACAATCACAATCACGATCAAATAGTCACGATCACACAATCAGAGTCACACAATCACAATCACACAACCACAATCACACAATCACACAGTCACAATCCCACAATCACGATCACACAATCACGACCACACAGTCACGGTCACACAATCACAATCACACAATCACAATATCACAATCACAATAACACAATCAGACAATCACACAATCACACAATCACACAATCACGATCACACAATCATGATCACACAATCACGATCACACAATCACGATCACACAATCACCATCACACAATCACGACCACTCAATCACGATCACACAATCACGATCATACAATCACGATCACACAATCACGTTCACACAATCACAAACACACAGTCGCGATCACACGATCACGATCACACAATCACGATCACACAGTCACGATCACACAATCACGATCACACAGTCACGATCACACAATCACAATCACACAATCACAATCACACAATCACAATCACACAATCACAATCACACAATCACAATCCCACAATCACAATCCCACAATCACAATCCCACAATCACAATCACACAACCACAATCACACAATCACACAGTCACAATCCCACAATCACGATCACACAATCACGATCACACAATCACAATCACACAATCACAATCACACAATCACAATATCACAATCGCAATCACACAATCACGGCCACACAATCACGGTCACACAGTCACTGTCGCGCAATCACGGTCGCGCAATCACGGTCGCGCAATTACGGTCACGCAATCACGGTCACACAATCGTGGTCGCGCAATCACGGTCACGCAATCACGGTCACACAATCGTCGTCACGCAATCACGGTCACACAATCGTGGTCACGCAATCACGGTCACACAATCGCGATCACACAATCGCGGTCACACAATCATCGTCACACAATCATCGTCACACAACACGAACACACAATCACGAACACACAATCACGGTCACACAATCACGGTCACACAGTCACTGTCACACAATCACGGCCACGCAATCACGGTCACACAATCACGACCACACAGTCACGATCACACAATCTCAATCACACAATCACAATCACACAATCACAATCACACAATCAAAACCACACAATCACAATCACACAATCCAGGTCACACAATGACGATTACACAATCACGATAACACAATCACGATCACACAATCACGTTCACACAATCACAAACACACAGTCCCGACCACTCGATCACGATCACACAATCACGATCACACAGTCACGATCACACAATCACAATCACACAATCACAATATTACAATCGCAATCACACAATCACAATCACACAATCACAATCACACAATCACAATCACACAATCACAATCACACAATCACAATCACACAATCACAATCACACAATCACAATCACACAATCACAATCACACAATCACAATCACACAATCACAATCACACAATCACAATCACACAATCACAATCACACAATCACAATCACACAATCACAATCACACAATCACAATCACACAATCACAATCACACAATCACAATCACACAATCACAATCACACAATCACAATCACACAATCACAATCACACAATCACAATCACACAATCACAATCACACAATCACAATCACACAATCACAATCACACAATCACAATCACACAATCACAATCACACAATCACAATCACACAATCACAATCCCACAATCATGATCACACAATCACAATCACACAATCACAATCACACAATCACAATCACAATCACGATCACACAGTCACGATCACACAATCAGAGTCACACAATCACAATCACACAACCACAATCACACAATCATACAGTCACAATCCCACAATCACGATCACACAATCACGACCACACAGTCACGATCACACAATCACAATCACACAATCACAATTACACAATCACAATCACACAATCACAATAACACAATCAGACAATCACACAGTCACACAATCACGATCACACAATCACGATCACACAATCACGATCACACAATCGCGATCACACAATCACGATCACACAATCACGATCACACAATCACAATCACACAATCACAATCACACAATCAAAACCACACAATCACAGTCACACAATCAAGGTCACACAATGACGATCACGCAATCACCATCACACAATAACGATCACACAATCACAATCACACAATCACGATCACACAATCACGATCACTCAATCACAATCACACAATCACAAAAACACAGTCGCGATCACACGATCACGATCACACGATCACGATCACACGATCACGATCACACGATCACGATCACACGATCACGATCACACGATCACGATCACACGATCACGATCACACGATCACGATCACACGATCACGATCACACGATCACGATCACACGATCACGATCACACGATCACGATCACACGATCACGATCACACGATCACGATCACACAATCACGATCACACAATCACGATCACACAATCACAATCACACAATCACAATCACACAATCACAATCACACAATCACAATCACACAATCACAATCACACAATCACAATCACACAATCACAATCACACAATCACAATCACACAATCACAATCACACAATCACAATCACACAATCACATTCCCACAATCACAATCACACAACCACAATCACACAGTCACGATCCCACAATCACGATCACACAATCACGATCACACAATCACAATCACACAATCACAATCACACAATCACAATCACACAATCACAATCCCACAATCACAATCCCACAATCACAATCCCACAATCACAATCCCACAATCACACAGTCACGATCAAACAATCACGATCACACAATCACGATCACACAATCACAATCACACAATCACAATCACACAATCACACTGTCACAATCCCACAATCACGATCACACAATCACGATCACACAGTCACGATCACACGATCACGATCACACAATATCAACCACACAATCACAATCACACAATCACGAGCACACAATCACGATCACACAATCACCATCACACAATCACGATCACACAATCACGATCACACAATCACGATCACACTATCACGATCACACAATCACAGTCACACAATCACAATCACACAATCACAATCACAATCACGATCAAACAGTCACGATCACACAATCAGAGTCACACAATCACAATCACACAACCACAATCACACAATCACACAGTCACAATCCCACAATCACGATCACACAATCACGACCACACAGTCACGGTCACACAATCACAATCACACAATCACAATATCACAATCGCAATCACACAATCACAATAACACAATCAGACAATCACACAGTCACACAATCACGTTCACACAATCACAAACACACAGTCGCGATCACACCATCACGATCACACAATCACGTTCACACAGTCACGATCACACAATTACGATCACACAGTCACGATCACACAATCACGTTCACACAATCACAATCACACAATCACAATCACACAATCACAATCACACAATCAAAATCACACAACCACAATCACACAATCACACAGTCACAATCCCACAATCACGATCACACAATCACGACCACACAGTCACGATCACACAATCACAATCACACAATCACAATCACACAATCGCAATCACACAATCACAATATTACAATCGCAATCACACAATCACAATAACACAATCAAACAATCAAACAATCACACAATCACACAATCACACAATCACGATCACACAATCACAATCACACAATCACAATCACACAATCACAATCACACAATCACAATCACACAATCACAATCACACAATCACAATATCACAATCGCAATCACACAATCACGGCCACACATCCACGGTCACACAGTCACTGTCGCGCAATCACGGTCGCGCAATCACGGTCGCGCAATCACGGTCGCGCAATTACGGTCACGCAATCACGGTCACACAATCGTGGTCGCGCAATCACGGTCACGCAATCACGGTCACACAATCGTCGTCACGCAATCACGGTCACACAATCGTGGTCACGCAATCACGGTCACACAATCGCGATCACACAATCGCGGTCACACAATCATCGTCACACAATCATCGTCACACAACACGAACACACAATCACGAACACACAATCACGGTCACACAATCACGGTCACACAGTCACTGTCACACAATCACGGCCACGCAATCACGGTCACACAATCACGATCACACAGTCACGATCACACAATCACAATCACACAATCACAATCACACAATCACAATCACACAATCAAAACCACACAATCACAATCACACAATCAAGGTCACACAAAGACGATCACACAATCACCATCACACAATCACGATCACACAATCACGATCACTCAATCACAATCACACAATCACAAACACACAGTCGCGATCACACGATCACGATCACACGATCACGATCACACAATCACAATCACACAAGCAACGCCACACAATGACGATCACACAATCACCATCACACAATCTCGACCACACAATCACGATCACACAATCACCATCACACAATCACGATCACACAATCACAATCAGACAATCACGATCACACAATCACGATCACACAATCACAACCACACAATCACAATCACACAATCAAAACCACACAATCACAATCACACAATCAAGGTCACACAATGACGATCACACAATCACCATCACACAATCACGATCACACAATCACAATCACACAATCACGATCACACAATCACGATCACTCAATCACAATCACACAATCACGTTCACACAATCACAAACACACAGTCGCGATCACACCATCACGATCACACAATCACGATCACACAGTCACGATCACACAATTACGATCACACAGTCACGACCACATAATCAGAGTCACACAATCACAATCACACAACCACAATCACACAATCACACAGTCACAATCCCACAATCACGATCACACAATCACAATCACACAATCAAGGTCACACAATGACGATCACACAATGACGATCACACAATCACCATCACACAATCACGACCACTCAATCACGATCACACAATCACGATCACACAATCACGATCACACAATCACGTTCACACAATCACAAACACACAGTCGCGATCACACCATCACGATCACACAATCACGTCCACACAGTCACGATCACACAATTACGATCACACAGTCACGATCACACAATCACGATCACACAATCACAATCACACAATCACAATCACACAATCACAATCACACAATCACAATCACACAATCAAAATCACACAATCACAATCACACAATCACACTGTCACAATCCCACAGTCACGATCACACAATCAGAGTCACACAATCACAATCACACAACCACAATCACACAATCACACAGTCACAATCCCACAATCACGATCACACAATCACGATCACACAGTCACGATCACACAATCATGATCACACAATCACGATCACACAATCACGATCACACAATCACAATCACACAATCACAATCACACAATCACAATCACACAATCACAATCACACAATCAAAATCACACAATCACAATCACACAATCACACTGTCACAATCCCACAGTCACGATCACACAATCAGAGTCACACAATCACAATCACACAACCACAATCACACAATCACACAGTCACAATCCCACAATCACGATCACACAATCACGACCACACAGACACGATCACACAATCACAATCACACAATCACAATCACACAATCGCAATCACACAATCACAATATTACAATCGCAATCACACAATCACAATAACACAATCAGACAATCACACAATCACACAATCACACAATCACGATCACACAATCACAATCACACAATCACAATCACACAATCACAATCACACAATCACAATCCCACAATCACGATCACACAATCACGATCACACAATCACAATCACACAATCACAATCACACAATCACAATCACACAATCACAATATCACAATCGCAATCACACAATCACGGCCACACAATCGCGGTCACACAGTCACTGTCGCGCAATCACGGTCGCGCAATCACGGTCGCGCAATTACGGTCACGCAATCACGGTCACACAATCGTGGTCGCGCAATCACGGTCACGCAATCACGGTCACACAATCGTCGTCACGCAATCACGGTCACACAATCGTGGTCACGCAATCACGGTCACACAATCGCGATCACACAATCGCGGTCACACAATCATCGTCACACAATCATCGTCACACAACACGAACACACAATCACGAACACACAATCACGGTCACACAACCACGGTCACACAGTCACTGTCACACAATCACGGCCACGCAATCACGGTCACACAATCACGATCACACAGTCACGATCACACAATCACAATCACACAATCACAATCACACAATCACAATCACACAATCAAAACCACACAATCACAATCACACAATCAAGGTCGCACAATGACGATCACACAATCACCATCACACAATCGCGACCACACAATCACGATCACACAATCACAAGCACACAGTCGCGATCACTCGATCACGATCACACAATCACGATCACACAGTCACGATCACACAATCACGATCGCACAGTCACGATCACACAATCAGAGTCACACAATCGCAATCACACAACCACAATCACACAATCACACAGTCACAATCCCACAATCACGATCACACAATCACGACCACACAGTCACGATCACACAATCACAATCATACAATCACAATCACACAATTACAATAACACAATCAGACAATCACACAGTCACACAATCACGATCACACAATCACGATCACACAATCACGATCACACAATCACGATCAAACAATCACGATCACACAATCACGATCACACAATCACAATCACACAATCACAATCACACAATCACGATCACACCATCACGATCACTCAATCACAATCACACAATCACAAAAACACAGTCGCGATCACACGATCACGATCACACGATCACGATCACACGATCACGATCACACAATCACAATCACACAATCAAGGCCACACAATGACGATCACACAATCACCATCACACAATCTCGACCACACAATCACGATCACACAATCACGATCACACAATCACGTTCACACAATCACAAGCACACAGTCGCGATCACTCGATCACGATCACACAATCACGATCACACAGTCACGATCACACAATCACAATCGCACAATCACGATCACACAATCACGATCACACAATCACGATCACTCAATCACAATCACACAATCACAATCACACAATAACGACCACACAGTCACGATCACACAATCACAATCATACAATCACAATCACACAATCACAATAACACAATCAGACAATCACACAGTCACACAATCACGATCACACAATCACAATAACACAATCAGACAATCACACAGTCACACAATCACGATCACACAATCACGTTCACACAATCACAAGCACACAGTCGCGATCACTCGATCACGATAACACAATCACGATAACACAGTCACGATCACACAATCACAATAACACAATCAGACAATCACACAGTCACACAATCACGATCACACAATCACGATCACACAATCACGATCACACAATCACAATCACACAATCACAATCACACAATCACGATCACACAATCACAAAAACACAGCCGCGATCACACGATCACGATCACACGATCACGATCACACGATCACGATCACACAATCACGATCACACAATCACAATCACACAATCACAATCACACAATCACAATCACACAATCACAATCACACAATCACAATCACACAATCACAATCACACAATCACAATCACACAATCATACAGTCACAATCCCACAATCACGATCACACAATCACGACCACACAGTCACGATCACACAATCGCGATCACACAATCACGATCACACAATCACGATCACACAATCACAATCACACAATCACAATCACACAATCACAATCACACAATCACAATATCACAATCGCAATCACACAATCACGGCCACACATCCACGGTCACACAGTCACTGTCGCGCAATCACGGTCGCGCAATCACGGTCGCGCAATTACGGTCACGCAATCACGGTCACACAATCGTGGTCGCGCAATCACGGTCACGCAATCACGGTCACACAATCGTCGTCACGCAATCACGGTCACACAATCGTGGTCACGCAATCACGGTCACACAATCGCGATCACACAATCGCGGTCACACAATCATCGTCACACAATCATCGTCACACAACACGAACACACAATCACGAACACACAATCACGGTCACACAATCACGGTCACACAGTCACTGTCACACAATCACGGCCACGCAATCACGGTCACACAATCACGATCACACAGTCACGATCACACAATCACGATCACACAATCACGTTCACACAATCACAAGCACACAGTCGCGATCACTCGATCACGATCACACAATCACGATCACACAGTCACGATCACACAATCACAATCGCACAATCACAATCACACAATCACGATCACACAATCACGATCACTCAATCACAATCACACAATCACAATCACACAATAACGACCACACAGTCACGATCACACAATCACAATCATACAATCACAATCACACAATCACAATAACACAATCAGACAATCACACAGTCACACAATCACGATCACACAATCACAATAACACAATCAGACAATCACACAGTCACACAATCACGATCACACAATCACGTTCACACAATCACAAGCACACAGTCGCGATCACTCGATCACGATAACACAATCACGATAACACAGTCACGATCACACAATCACAATAACACAATCAGACAATCACACAGTCACACAATCACGATCACACAATCACGATCACACAATCACGATCACACAATCACAATCACACAATCACAATCACACAATCACGATCACACAATCACAAAAACACAGCCGCGATCACACGATCACGATCACACGATCACGATCACACGATCACGATCACACAATCACGATCACACAATCACAATCACACAATCACAATCACACAATCACAATCACACAATCACAATCACACAATCACAATCACACAATCACAATCACACAATCACAATCACACAATCACAATCACACAATCACAATCACACAATCACAATCACACAATCATACAGTCACAATCCCACAATCACGATCACACAATCACGACCACACAGTCACGATCACACAATCGCGATCACACAATCACGATCACACAATCACGATCACACAATCACAATCACACAATCACAATCACACAATCACAATCACACAATCACAATATCACAATCGCAATCACACAATCACGGCCACACATCCACGGTCACACAGTCACTGTCGCGCAATCACGGTCGCGCAATCACGGTCGCGCAATTACGGTCACGCAATCACGGTCACACAATCGTGGTCGCGCAATCACAGTCACGCAATCACGGTCACACAATCGTCGTCACGCAATCACGGTCACACAATCGTGGTCACGCAATCACGGTCACACAATCGCGATCACACAATCGCGGTCACACAATCATCGTCACACAATCATCGTCACACAACACGAACACACAATCACGAACACACAATCACGGTCACACAATCACGGTCACACAGTCACTGTCACACAATCACGGCCACGCAATCACGGTCACACAATCACGATCACACAGTCACGATCACACAATCACAATCACACAATCACAATCACACAATCACAATCACACAATCAAAACCACACAATCACAATCACACAATCAAGGTCACACAATGACGATCACACAATCACCATCACACAATCACGATCACACAATCACGATCACTCAATCACAATCACACAATCACAAACACACAGTCGCGATCACACGATCACGATCACACGATCACGATCACACAATCACAATCACACAAGCAACGCCACACAATGACGATCACACAATCACCATCACACAATCTCGACCACACAATCACGATCACACAATCACCATCACACAATCACGATCACACAATCACAATCAGACAATCACGATCACACAATCACGATCACACAATCACAACCACACAATCACAATCACACAATCAAAACCACACAATCACAATCACACAATCAAGGTCACACAATGACGATCACACAATCACCATCACACAATCACGATCACACAATCACAATCACACAATCACGATCACACAATCACGATCACTCAATCACAATCACACAATCACGTTCACACAATCACAAACACACAGTCGCGATCACACCATCACGATCACACAATTACGATCACACAGTCACGATCACACAATCACGATCACACAATCACAATCACACAATCACAATCACACAATCACAATCACACAATCACAATCACACAATCACAATCCCACAATCACAATCCCACAATCACACAGTCACGATCAAACAATCACGATCACACAATCACGATCACACAATCACAATCACACAATCACGACCACACAGTCACGGTCACACAATCACAATCACACAATCACAATATCACAATCACAATAACACAATCAGACAATCACACAATCACACAATCACACAATCACGATCACACAATCATGATCACACAATCACGATCACACAATCACGATCACACAATCACGATCACACAATCACCATCACACAATCACGACCACTCAATCACGATCACACAATCACGATCATACAATCACGATCACACAATCACGTTCACACAATCACAAACACACAGTCGCGATCACACGATCACGATCACACAATCACGATCACACAGTCACGATCACACAATCACGATCACACAGTCACGATCACACAATCACAATCACACAATCACAATCACACAATCACAATCACACAGTCACAATCACACAATCACAATCCCACAATCACAATCCCACAATCACAATCCCACAATCACAATCACACAACCACAATCACACAATCACACAGTCACAATCCCACAATCACGATCACACAATCACGATCACTCAATCACAATCACACAATCACAATCACACAATCACGACCACACAGTCACGATCACACAATCACAATCATACAATCACAATCACACAATCACAATAACACAATCAGACAATCACACAGTCACACAATCACGATCACACAATCACAATAACACAATCAGACAATCACACAGTCACACAATCACGATCACACAATCACCATCACACAATCACAATCACACAAGCAACGCCACACAATGACGATCACACAATCACCATCACACAATCTCGACCACACAATCACGATCACACAATCACCATCACACAATCACGATCACACAATCACAATCAGACAATCACGATCACACAATCACGATCACACAATCACAACCACACAATCACAATCACACAATCAAAACCACACAATCACAATCACACAATCAAGGTCACACAATGACGATCACACAATCACCATCACACAATCACGATCACACAATCACAATCACACAATCACGATCACACAATCACGATCACTCAATCACAATCACACAATCACGTTCACACAATCACAAACACACAGTCGCGATCACACCATCACGATCACACAATCACGATCACACAGTCACGATCACACAATTACGATCACACAGTCACGACCACATAATCAGAGTCACACAATCACAATCACACAACCACAATCACACAATCACACAGCCACAATCCCACAATCACGATCACACAATCACGACCACACAGTCACGATCACACAATCACAATCACACAATCACAATCACACAATCACAATAACACAATCAGACAATCACACAGTCACACAATCACGATCACACAATCACGATCACTCAATCACAATCACACAATCACAAACACACAGTCGCGATCACACGATAACGATCACACGATCACGATCACACAATCACAATCACACAATCACGATCACACAATCACGATCACACAATCACAATCACACAATCACAATCACACAATCACAATCACACAATCACACTGTCACAATCCCACAGTCACGATCACACAATCAGAGTCACACAATCACAATCACACAACCACAATCACACAATCACACAGTCACAATCCCACAATCACGATCACACAATAACGACCACACAGTCACGATCACACAATCACAATAACACAATCAGACAATCACACAATCACACAATCACACAATCACACAATCACGATCACACAATCATGATCACACAATCACGATCACACAATCACGATCACACAATCAGACAATCACACAGTCACACAATCACGATCACACAATCACAATAACACAATCAGACAATCACACAGTCACACAATCACGATCACACAATCACGTTCACACAATCACAAGCACACAGTCGCGATCACTCGATCACGATAACACAATCACGATAACACAGTCACGATCACACAATCACAATAACACAATCAGACAATCACACAGTCACACAATCACGATCACACAATCACGATCACACAATCACGATCACACAATCACAATCACACAATCACAATCACACAATCACGATCACACAATCACAAAAACACAGCCGCGATCACACGATCACGATCACACGATCACGATCACACGATCACGATCACACAATCACGATCACACAATCACAATCACACAATCACAATCACACAATCACAATCACACAATCACAATCACACAATCACAATCACACAATCACAATCACACAATCACAATCACACAATCATACAGTCACAATCCCACAATCACGATCACACAATCACGACCACACAGTCACGATCACACAATCGCGATCACACAATCACGATCACACAATCACGATCACACAATCACAATCATACAATCACAATCACACAATCACAATCACACAATCACAATATCACAATCGCAATCACACAATCACGGCCACACATCCACGGTCACACAGTCACTGTCGCGCAATCACGGTCGCGCAATCACGGTCGCGCAATTACGGTCACGCAATCACGGTCACACAATCGTGGTCGCGCAATCACGGTCACGCAATCACGGTCACACAATCGTCGTCACGCAATCACGGTCACACAATCGTGGTCACGCAATCACGGTCACACAATCGCGATCACACAATCGCGGTCACACAATCATCGTCACACAATCATCGTCACACAACACGAACACACAATCACGAACACACAATCACGGTCACACAATCACGGTCACACAGTCACTGTCACACAATCACGGCCACGCAATCACGGTCACACAATCACGATCACACAGTCACGATCACACAATCACGATCACACAATCACGTTCACACAATCACAAGCACACAGTCGCGATCACTCGATCACGATCACACAATCACGATCACACAGTCACGATCACACAATCACAATCGCACAATCACAATCACACAATCACGATCACACAATCACGATTACTCAATCACAATCACACAATCACAATCACACAATAACGACCACACAGTCACGATCACACAATCACAATCATACAATCACAATCACACAATCACAATAACACAATCAGACAATCACACAGTCACACAATCACGATCACACAATCACAATAACACAATCAGACAATCACACAGTCACACAATCACGATCACACAATCACGTTCACACAATCACAAGCACACAGTCGCGATCACTCGATCACGATAACACAATCACGATAACACAGTCACGATCACACAATCACAATAACACAATCAGACAATCACACAGTCACACAATCACGATCACACAATCACGATCACACAATCACGATCACACAATCACAATCACACAATCACAATCACACAATCACGATCACACAATCACAAAAACACAGCCGCGATCACACGATCACGATCACACGATCACGATCACACGATCACGATCACACAATCACGATCACACAATCACAATCACACAATCACAATCACACAATCACAATCACACAATCACAATCACACAATCACAATCACACAATCACAATCACACAATCAAAATCACACAATCACAATCACACAATCATACAGTCACAATCCCACAATCACGATCACACAATCACGACCACACAGTCACGATCACACAATCGCGATCACACAATCACGATCACACAATCACGATCACACAATCACAATCACACAATCACAATCACACAATCACAATCACACAATCACAATATCACAATCGCAATCACACAATCACGGCCACACATCCACGGTCACACAGTCACTGTCGCGCAATCACGGTCGCGCAATCACGGTCGCGCAATTACGGTCACGCAATCACGGTCACACAATCGTGGTCGCGCAATCACGGTCACGCAATCACGGTCACACAATCGTCGTCACGCAATCACGGTCACACAATCGTGGTCACGCAATCACGGTCACACAATCGCGATCACACAATCGCGGTCACACAATCATCGTCACACAATCATCGTCACACAACACGAACACACAATCACGAACACACAATCACGGTCACACAATCACGGTCACACAGTCACTGTCACACAATCACGGCCACGCAATCACGGTCACACAATCACGATCACACAGTCACGATCACACAATCACAATCACACAATCACAATCACACAATCACAATCACACAATCAAAACCACACAATCACAATCACACAATCAAGGTCACACAATGACGATCACACAATCACCATCACACAATCACGATCACACAATCACGATCACTCAATCACAATCACACAATCACAAACACACAGTCGCGATCACACGATCACGATCACACGATCACGATCACACAATCACAATCACACAAGCAACGCCACACAATGACGATCACACAATCACCATCACACAATCTCGACCACACAATCACGATCACACAATCACCATCACACAATCACGATCACACAATCACAATCAGACAATCACGATCACACAATCACGATCACACAATCACAACCACACAATCACAATCACACAATCAAAACCACACAATCACAATCACACAGTCAAGGTCACACAATGACGATCACACAATCACCATCACACAATCACGATCACACAATCACAATCACACAATCACGATCACACAATCACGATCACTCAATCACAATCACACAATCACGTTCACACAATCACAAACACACAGTCGCGATCACACCATCACGATCACACAATCACGATCACACAGTCACGATCACACAATCACGATCACACAATCACAATCACACAATCACAATCACACAATCACAATCACACAATCACAATCACACAATCACAATCACACAATCACAATCCCACAATCACAATCCCACAATCACACAGTCACGATCAAACAATCACGATCACACAATCACGATCACACAATCACAATCACACAATCACGACCACACAGTCACGGTCACACAATCACAATCACACAATCACAATATCACAATCACAATAACACAATCAGACAATCACACAATCACACAATCACACAATCACGATCACACAATCATGATCACACAATCACGATCACACAATCACGATCACACAATCACGATCACACAATCACCATCACACAATCACGACCACTCAATCACGATCACACAATCACGATCATACAATCACGATCACACAATCACGTTCACACAATCACAAACACACAGTCGCGATCACACGATCACGATCACACAATCACGATCACACAGTCACGATCACACAATCACGATCACACAGTCACGATCACACAATCACAATCACACAATCACAATCACACAATCACAATCACACAACCACAATCACACAATCACAATCCCACAATCACAATCCCACAATCACAATCCCACAATCACAATCACACAACCACAATCACACAATCACACAGTCACAATCCCACAATCACGATCACACAATCACGATCACTCAATCACAATCACACAATCACAATCACACAATCACGACCACACAGTCACGATCACACAATCACAATCATACAATCACAATCACACAATCACAATAACACAATCAGACAATCACACAGTCACACAATCACGATCACACAATCACAATAACACAATCAGACAATCACACAGTCACACAATCACGATCACACAATCACCATCACACAATCACAATCACACAAGCAACGCCACACAATGACGATCACACAATCACCATCACACAATCTCGACCACACAATCACGATCACACAATCACCATCACACAATCACGATCACACAATCACAATCAGACAATCACGATCACACAATCACGATCACACAATCACAACCACACAATCACAATCACACAATCAAAACCACACAATCACAATCACACAATCAAGGTCACACAATGACGATCACACAATCACCATCACACAATCACGATCACACAATCACAATCACACAATCACGATCACACAATCACGATCACTCAATCACAATCACACAATCACGTTCACACAATCACAAACACACAGTCGCGATCACACCATCACGATCACACAATAACGATCACACAGTCACGATCACACAATTACGATCACACAGTCACGACCACATAATCAGAGTCACACAATCACAATCACACAACCACAATCACACAATCACACAGTCACAATCCCACAATCACGATCACACAATCACGACCACACAGTCACGATCACACAATCACAATCACACAATCACAATCACACAATCACAATAACACAATCAGACAATCACACAGTCACACAATCACGATCACACAATCACGATCACTCAATCACAATCACACAATCACAAACACACAGTCGCGATCACACGATAACGATCACACGATCACGATCACACAATCACAATCACACAATCACGATCACACAATCACAATCACACAATCACAATCACACAATCACAATCACACAATCACACTGTCACAATCCCACAGTCACGATCACACAATCAGAGTCACACAATCACAATCACACAACCACAATCACACAATCACACAGTCACAATCCCACAATCACGATCACACAATAACGACCACACAGTCACGATCACACAATCACAATAACACAATCAGACAATCACACAATCACACAATCACACAATCACACAATCACGATCACACAATCATGATCACACAATCACGATCACACAATCACGATCACACAATCACGATCACACAATCACGGTCACACAATCACGATCACACAATCACCATCACACAATCACCATCACACAATCACAATCACACAATCAAGGTCACACAATGACGATCACACAATCACCATCACACAATCACGACCACTCAATCACGATCACACAATCACGATCACACAATCACGATCACACAATCACGTTCACACAATCACAAACACACAGTCGCGATCACACCATCACGATCACACAATCACGTTCACACAGTCACGATCACACAATTACGATCACACAGTCACGATCACACAATCACAATCACACAATCACAATCACACAATCACAATCACACAATCACAATCACACAATCAAAATCACACAATCACAATCACACAATCACACTGTCACAATCCCACAGTCACGATCACACAATCAGAGTCACACAATCACAATCACACAACCACAATCACACAATCACACAGTCACAATCCCACAATCACGATCACACAATCACGATCACACAGTCACGATCACACAATCATGATCACACAATCACGATCACACAATCACGATCACACAATCACAATCACACAATCACAATCACACAATCACAATCACACAATCACAATCACACAATCACAATCACACAATCAAAATCACACAATCACAATCACACAATCACACTGTCACAATCCCACAGTCACGATCACACAATCAGAGTCACACAATCACAATCACACAACCACAATCACACAATCACACAGTCACAATCCCACAATCACGATCACACAATCACGACCACACAGTCACGATCACACAATCACAATCACACAATCACAATCACACAATCGCAATCACACAATCACAATATTACAATCGCAATCACACAATCACAATAACACAATCAGACAATCACACAATCACACAATCACACAATCACGATCACACAATCACGATCACACAATCACGATCACACAATCACCATCACACAATCACGACCACTCAATCACGATCACACAATCACGATCATACAATCACGATCACACAATC
Source organism: Megachile rotundata (assembly GCF_050947335.1). Lineage (NCBI taxonomy): Eukaryota > Metazoa > Arthropoda > Insecta > Hymenoptera > Megachilidae > Megachile > Megachile rotundata. The sequence goes on from NC_134993.1 coordinate 5,681,691, forward strand.
ACGTTCACACAATCACAAACACACAGTCGCGATCACACGATCACGATCACACAATCACGATCACACAGTCACGATCACACAATCACGATCACACAATCACGTTCACACAATCACAAACACACAGTCGCGATCACACCATCACGATCACACAATCACGTTCACACAGTCACGATCACACAATTACGATCACACAGTCACGATCACACAATCACAATCACACAATCACAATCACACAATCACAATCACACAATCACAATCACACAATCAAAATCACACAATCACAATCACACAATCACACTGTCACAATCCCACAGTCACGATCACACAATCAGAGTCACACAATCACAATCACACAACCACAATCACACAATCACACAGTCACAATCCCACAATCACGATCACACAATCACGATCACACAGTCACGATCACACAATCATGATCACACAATCACGATCACACAATCACGATCACACAATCACAATCACACAATCACAATCACACAATCACAATCACACAATCACAATCACACAATCACAATCACACAATCAAAATCACACAATCACAATCACACAATCACACTGTCACAATCCCACAGTCACGATCACACAATCAGAGTCACACAATCACAATCACACAACCACAATCACACAATCACACAGTCACAATCCCACAATCACGATCACACAATCACGACCACACAGTCACGATCACACAATCACAATCACACAATCACAATCACACAATCGCAATCACACAATCACAATATTACAATCGCAATCACACAATCACAATAACACAATCAGACAATCACACAATCACACAATCACACAATCACGATCACACAATCACGATCACACAATCACGATCACACAATCACCATCACACAATCACGACCACTCAATCACGATCACACAATCACGATCATACAATCACGATCACACAATCACGTTCACACAATCACAAACACACAGTCGCGATCACACGATCACGATCACACAATCACGATCACACAGTCACGATCACACAATCACAATCACACAATCACAATCACACAATCACAATAACACAATCAGACAATCACACAGTCACACAATCACGATCACACAATCACGATCACTCAATCACAATCACACAATCACAAACACACAGTCGCGATCACACGATAACGATCACACGATCACGATCACACAATCACAATCACACAATCACGATCACACAATCACAATCACACAATCACAATCACACAATCACAATCACACAATCACACTGTCACAATCCCACAGTCACGATCACACAATCAGAGTCACACAATCACAATCACACAACCACAATCACACAATCACACAGTCACAATCCCACAATCACGATCACACAATAACGACCACACAGTCACGATCACACAATCACAATAACACAATCAGACAATCACACAATCACACAATCACACAATCACACAATCACGATCACACAATCATGATCACACAATCACGATCACACAATCACGATCACACAATCACGATCACACAATCACGGTCACACAATCACGATCACACAATCACCATCACACAATCACCATCACACAATCACAATCACACAATCAAGGTCACACAATGACGATCACACAATCACCATCACACAATCACGACCACTCAATCACGATCACACAATCACGATCACACAATCACGATCACACAATCACGTTCACACAATCACAAACACACAGTCGCGATCACACAATCACAATCACACAATCACGTTCACACAGTCACGATCACACAATTACGATCACACAGTCACGATCACACAATCACACTGTCACAATCCCACAGTCACGATCACACAATCAGAGTCACACAATCACAATCACACAACCACAATCACACAATCACACAGTCACAATCCCACAATCACGATCACACAATCACGATCACACAGTCACGATCACACAATCATGATCACACAATCACGATCACACAATCACGATCACACAATCACAATCACACAATCACAATCACACAATCACAATCACACAATCACAATCACACAATCACAATCACACAATCAAAATCACACAATCACAATCACACAATCACACTGTCACAATCCCACAGTCACGATCACACAATCAGAGTCACACAATCACAATCACACAACCACAATCACACAATCACACAGTCACAATCCCACAATCACGATCACACAATCACGACCACACAGTCACGATCACACAATCACAATCACACAATCACAATCACACAATCGCAATCACACAATCACAATATTACAATCGCAATCACACAATCACAATAACACAATCAGACAATCACACAATCACACAATCACACAATCACGATCACACAATCACGATCACACAATCACGATCACACAATCACCATCACACAATCACGACCACTCAATCACGATCACACAATCACGATCATACAATCACGATCACACAATCACGTTCACACAATCACAAACACACAGTCGCGATCACACGATCACGATCACACAATCACGATCACACAGTCACGATCACACAATCACGATCACACAGTCACGATCACACAATCACAATCACACAATCACAATCACACAATCACAATCACACAATCACAATCACACAATCACAATCCCACAATCACAATCCCACAATCACAATCCCACAATCACAATCACACAACCACAATCACACAATCACACAGTCACAATCCCACAATCACGATCACACAATCACGATCACTCAATCACAATCACACAATCACAATCACACAATCACGACCACACAGTCACGATCACACAATCACAATCATACAATCACAATCACACAATCACAATAACACAATCAGACAATCACACAGTCACACATTCACGATCACACAATCACAATAACACAATCAGACAATCACACAGTCACACAATCACGATCACACAATCACCATCACACAATCACAATCACACAAGCAACGCCACACAATGACGATCACACAATCACCATCACACAATCTCGACCACACAATCACGATCACACAATCACCATCACACAATCACGATCACACAATCACAATCAGACAATCACGATCACACAATCACGATCACACAATCACAACCACACAATCACAATCACACAATCAAAACCACACAATCACAATCACACAATCAAGGTCACACAATGACGATCACACAATCACCATCACACAATCACGATCACACAATCACAATCACACAATCACGATCACACAATCACGATCACTCAATCACAATCACACAATCACGTTCACACAATCACAAACACACAGTCGCGATCACACCATCACGATCACACAATCACGATCACACAGTCACGATCACACAATTACGATCACACAGTCACGACCACATAATCAGAGTCACACAATCACAATCACACAACCACAATCACACAATCACACAGTCACAATCCCACAATCACGATCACACAATCACGACCACACAGTCACGATCACACAATCACAATCACACAATCACAATCACACAATCAAAATAACACAATCAGACAATCACACAGTCACACAATCACGATCACACAATCACGATCACACAATCACAATCACACAATCACAATCACACAATCACAATCACACAATCACAATCCCACAATCACGATCACACAATCACAATCACACAATCACAATCACACAATCACAATCACACAATCACAATCACACAATCACAATATCACAATCGCAATCACACAATCACGGCCACACATCCACGGTCACACAGTCACTGTCGCGCAATCACGGTCGCGCAATCACGGTCGCGCAATTACGGTCACGCAATCACGGTCACACAATCGTGGTCGCGCAATCACGGTCACGCAATCACGGTCACACAATCGTCGTCACGCAATCACGGTCACACAATCGTGGTCACGCAATCACGGTCACACAATCGCGATCACACAATCGCGGACACACAATCATCGTCACACAATCATCGTCACACAACACGAACACACAATCACGAACACACAATCACGGTCACACAATCACGGTCACACAGTCACTGTCACACAATCACGGCCACGCAATCACGGTCACACAATCACGATCACACAGTCACGATCACACAATCACAATCACACAATCACAATCACACAATCACAATCACACAATCAAAACCACACAATCACAATCACACAATCAAGGTCACACAATGACGATCACACAATCACCATCACACAATCACGATCACACAATCACGATCACTCAATCACAATCACACAATCACAAACACACAGTCGCGATCACACGATCACGATCACACGATCACGATCACACAATCACAATCACACAAGCAACGCCACACAATGACGATCACACAATCACCATCACACAATCTCGACCACACAATCACGATCACACAATCACCATCACACAATCACGATCACACAATCACAATCAGACAATCACGATCACACAATCACGATCACACAATCACAACCACACAATCACAATCACACAATCAAAACCACACAATCACAATCACACAATCAAGGTCACACAATGACGATCACACAATCACCATCACACAATCACGATCACACAATCACAATCACACAATCACGATCACACAATCACGATCACTCAATCACAATCACACAATCACAATAACACAATCAGACAATCACACAGTCACACAATCACGATCACACAATCACGATCACTCAATCACAATCACACAATCACAAACACACAGTCGCGATCACACGATAACGATCACACGATCACGATCACACAATCACAATCACACAATCACGATCACACAATCACGATCACACAATCACAATCACACAATCACAATCACACAATCACAATCACACAATCACACTGTCACAATCCCACAGTCACGATCACACAATCAGAGTCACACAATCACAATCACACAACCACAATCACACAATCACACAGTCACAATCCCACAATCACGATCACACAATCACGACCACACAGTCACGATCACACAATCACAATAACACAATCAGACAATCACACAATCACACAATCACACAATCACACAATCACGATCACACAATCATGATCACACAATCACGATCACACAATCACGATCACACAATCACGATCACACAATCACGGTCACACAATCACGATCACACAATCACCATCACACAATCACCATCACACAATCACAATCACACAATCAAGGTCACACAATGACGATCACACAATGACGATCACACAATCACCATCACACAATCACGACCACTCAATCACGATCACACAATCACGATCACACAATCACGATCACACAATCACGTTCACACAATCACAAACACACAGTCGCGATCACACCATCACGATCACACAATCACGTTCACACAGTCACGATCACACAATTACGATCACACAGTCACGATCACACAATCACGATCACACAATCACAATCACACAATCACAATCACACAATCACAATCACACAATCAAAATCACACAATCACAATCACACAATCACACTGTCACAATCCCACAGTCACGATCACACAATCAGAGTCACACAATCACAATCACACAACCACAATCACACAATCACACAGTCACAATCCCACAATCACGATCACACAATCACGATCACACAGTCACGATCACACAATCATGATCACACAATCACGATCACACAATCACGATCACACAATCACAATCACACAATCACAATCACACAATCACAATCACACAATCACAATCACACAATCAAAATCACACAATCACAATCACACAATCACACTGTCACAATCCCACAGTCACGATCACACAATCAGAGTCACACAATCACAATCACACAACCACAATCACACAATCACACAGTCACAATCCCACAATCACGATCACACAATCACGACCACACAGTCACGATCACACATTCACAATCACACAATCACAATCACACAATCGCAATCACACAATCACAATATTACAATCGCAATCACACAATCACAATAACACAATCAGACAATCACACAATCACACAATCACACAATCACGATCACACAATCACAATCACACAATCACAATCACACAATCACAATCCCACAATCTCGATCACACAATCACGATCACACAATCACAATCACACAATCACAATCACACAATCACAATCACACAATCACAATCACACAATCACAATCACACAATCACAATCACACAATCATACAGTCACAATCCCACAATCACGATCACACAATCACGACCACACAGTCACGATCACACAATCGCGATCACACAATCACGATCACACAATCACGATCACACAATCACAATCACACAATCACAATCACACAATCAAAACCACACAATCACAGTCACACAATCAAGGCCACACAATGACGATCACACAATCACCATCACACAATAACGATCACACAATCACAATCACACAATCACGATCACAGAATCACGATCACTCAATCACAATCACACAATCACAAACACACAGTCGCGATCACACGATCACGATCACACGATCACGATCACACAATCACAATCACACAATCAACGCCACACAATGACGATCACACAATCACCATCACACAATCTCGACCACACAATCACGATCACACAATCACGATCACACAATCACGTTCACACAATCACAAACACACAGTCGCGATCACACGATCACGATCACACAATCACGATCACACAGTCACGATCACACAATCACAATCGCACAATCACAATCACACAATCACGATCACACAATCACGATCACTCAATCACAATCACACAATCACAATCACACAATCACGACCACACAGTCACGATCACACAATCACAATCATACAATCACAATCACACAATCACAATCACACAATCACAATCACACAATCACAATCCCACAATCACGATCACACAATCACGATCACTCAATCACAATCACACAATCACAAAAACACAGTCGCGATCACACGATCACGATCACACGATCACGATCACACGATCACGATCACACGATCACGATCACACGATCACGATCACACGATCACGATCACACGATCACGATCACACGATCACGATCACACGATCACGATCACACGATCACGATCACACGATCACGATCACACGATCACGATCACACGATCACGATCACACGATCACGATCACACGATCACGATCACACGATCACGATCACACGATCACGATCACACGATCACGATCACACAATCACGATCACACAATCACAATCACACAATCACAATCACACAATCACAATCACACAATCACAATCACACAATCACAATCACACAATCACGTTCACACAATCACAAACACACAGTCCCGACCACTCGATCACGATCACACAATCACGATCACACAGTCACGATCACACAATCACAATATTACAATCGCAATCACACAATCACAATCACACAATCACAATCACACAATCACAATCACACAATCACAATCACACAATCACAATCACACAATCACAATCACACAATCACAATCACACAATCACAATCACACAATCACAATCACACAATCACAATCACACAATCACAATCACACAATCACAATCACACAATCACAATCACACAATCACAATCACACAATCACAATCACACAATCACAATCACACAATCACAATCACACAATCACAATCACACAATCACAATCCCACAATCACGATCACACAATCACAATCACACAATCACAATCACAATCACGATCACACAGTCACGATCACACAATCAGAGTCACACAATCACAATCACACAATCACAATCACACAACCACAATCACACAATCATACAGTCACAATCCCACAATCACGATCACACAATCACGACCACACAGTCACGATCACACAATCACAATCACACAATCACAATTACACAATCACAATCACACAATCACAATAACACAATCAGACAATCACACAGTCACACAATCACGATCACACAATCACGATCACACAATCACGATCACACAATCGCGATCACACAATCACGATCACACAATCACGATCACACAATCACAATCACACAATCACAATCACACAATCAAAACCACACAATCACAGTCACACAATCAAGGTCACACAATGACGATCACGCAATCACCATCACACAATAACGATCACACAATCACAATCACACAATCACGATCACACAATCACGATCACTCAATCACAATCACACAATCACAAAAACACAGTCGCGATCACACGATCACGATCACACGACCACGATCACACGATCACGATCACACGATCACGATCACACGATCACGATCACACGACCACGACCACACGATCACGATCACACGATCACGATCACACGATCACGATCACACAATCACGATCACACAATCACAATCACACAATCACAATCACACAATCACAATCACACAATCACAATCACACAATCACAATCACACAATCACAATCACACAATCACAATCACACAATCACAATCCCACAATCACAATTACACAACCACAATCACACAGTCACGATCCCACAATCACGATCACACAATCACAATCACACAATCACAATCACACAATCACAATCACACAATCACAATCCCACAATCACAATCCCACAATCACAATCCCACAATCACAATCCCACAATCACACAGTCACGATCAAACAATCACGATCACACAATCACGATCACACAATCACAATCACACAATCACAATCACACAATCACACGGTCACAATCCCACAATCACGATCACACAATCACGATCACACAGTCACGATCACACGATCACGATCACACAATATCAACCACACAATCACAATCACACAATCACGAGCACACAATCACGATCACACAATCACCATCACACAATCACGATCACACAATCACGATCACACAATCACGATCACACTATCACGATCACACAATCACAGTCACACAATCACAATCACACAATCACAATCACAATCACGATCAAACAGTCACGATCACACAATCAGAGTCACACAATCACAATCACACAACCACAATCACACAATCACACAGTCACAATCCCACAATCACGATCACACAATCACGACCACACAGTCACGGTCACACAATCACAATCACACAATCACAATATCACAATCGCAATCACACAATCACAATAACACAATCAGACAATCACACAATCACACAATCACACAATCACGATCACACAATCATGATCACACAATCACGATCACACAATCACGATCACACAATCACGATCACACAATCACCATCACACAATCACCATCACACAATCACAATCACACAATCAAGGTCGCACAATGACGATCACACAATCACCATCACACAATCTCGACCACACAATCACGATCACACAATCACGATCACACAATCACGTTCACACAATCACAAGCACACAGTCGCGATCACTCGATCACGATCACACAATCACGATCACACAGTCACGATCACACAATCACGATCGCACAGTCACGATCACACAATCAGAGTCACACAATCACAATCACACAACCACAATCACACAATCACACAGTCACAATCCCACAATCACGATCACACAATCACGACCACACAGTCACGATCACACAATCACAATCATACAATCACAATCACACAATTACAATAACACAATCAGACAATCACACAGTCACACAATCACGATCACACAATCACGATCACACAATCACGATCACACAATCACGATCAAACAATCACGATCACACAATCACGATCACACAATCACAATCACACAATCACAATCACACAATCACAATCACACAATCACGATCACTCAATCACAATCACACAATCACAAAAACACTGTCGCGATCACACGATCACGATCACACGATCACGATCACACGATCACGATCACACAATCACAATCACACAATCAAGGCCACACAATGACGATCACACAATCACCATCACACAATCTCGACCACACAATCACGATCACACAATCACGATCACACAATCACGATCACACAATCACGTTCACACAATCACAAGCACACAGTCGCGATCACTCGATCACGATCACACAATCACGATCACACAGTCACGATCACACAATCACAATCGCACAATCACAATCACACAATCACGATCACACAATCACGATCACTCAATCACAATCACACAATCACAATCACACAATCACGACCACACAGTCACGATCACACAATCACAATCACACAATCTCGACCACACAATCACGATCACACAATCACGATCACACAATCACGTTCACACAATCACAAACACACAGTCGCGATCACACGATCGCGATCACACAATCACGATCACACAGTCACGATCACACAAACACAATCGCACAATCACAATCACACAATCACGATCACACAATCACGATCACTCAATCACAATCACACAATCACAATCACACAATCACGACCACACAGTCACGATCACACAATCACAATCATACAATCACAATCACACAATCACAATAACACAATCAGACAATCACACAGTCACACAATCACGATCACACAATCACGATCACACAATCACGATCACACAATCACGATCACACAATCACGATCACGCAATCACGATCACACAATCACAATCACGCAATCACAATCACACAATCACGATCACACAATCACGATCACTCAATCACAATCACACAATCACAAAAACACAGTCGCGATCACACGATCACGATCACACGATCACGATCACACGATCACGATCACACGATCACGATCACACAATCACAATCACAATCACACAATCACAATCACACAATCACAATCACACAATCACAATCACACAATCACACAATCACAATCACACAATCACACAATCACAATCACACAATCACAATCCCACAATCAGAATCCCACAATCACAATCCCACAATCACAATCACACAACCGCAATCACACAATCACACAGTCACAATCCCACAATCACGATCACACAATCACGATCACACAATCACGATCACACAATCACAATCACACAATCACAATCACACAATCACAATCACACAATCACAATATCACAATCGCAATCACACAATCACAATAACACAATCAGACAATCACACAATCACACAATCACACAATCACGATCACACAATCATGATCACACAATCACGATCACACAATCACGATCACACAATCACGATCACACAATCACGATCACACAATCACGATCACACAATCACCATCACACAATCACCATCACACAATCACAATCACACAATCCAGGTCACACAATGACGATCGCACAATCACCATCACACAATCACGACCACTCAATCACGATCACACAATCACGATCACACAATCACGATCACACAATCACGTTCACACAATCACAAACACACAGTCGCGATCAAACGATCACGATCACACAATCACGATCACATAGTCACGATCACACAATTACGATCACACAGTCACAATCACACAATCACAATCATACAATCACGATCACACAATCACAATCACACAATCACAATCACACAATCACAATCACACAATCACAATCACACAATCACAATCACACAATCACAATCACACAATCACAATCACACAATCACAATCACACAATCACAATCCCACAATCACGATCACACAATCACAATCACACAATCACAATCACAATCACGATCACACAGTCACGATCACACAATCAGAGTCACACAATCACAATCACACAACCACAATCACACAATCATACAGTCACAATCCCACAATCACGATCACACAATCACGACCACACAGTCCCGATCACACAATCACAATCATACAATCACAATCACACAATCACAATAACACAATCAGACAATCACACAGTCACACAATCACGATCACACAATCACGATCACACAATCACGATCACACAATCACGATCACACAATCACGATCACGCAATCACGATCACACAATCACAATCACGCAATCACAATCACACAATCACGACCACACAGTCACGATCACACAATCACAATCATACAATCACAATCACACAATCACAATAACACAATCAGACAATCACACAGTCACACAATCACGATCACACAATCACGATCACACAATCACGATCACACAATCACGATCACACAATCACGATCACGCAATCACGATCACACAATCACAATCACGCAATCACAATCACACAATCACGATCACACAATCACGATCACTCAATCACAATCACACAATCACAAAAACACAGTCGCGATCACACGATCACGATCACACGATCACGATCACACGATCACGATCACACAATCACAATCACAATCACACAATCACAATCACACAATCACAATCACACAATCACAATCACACAATCACACAATCACAATCACACAATCGCACAATCACAATCACACAATCACAATCCCACAATCAGAATCCCACAATCACAATCCCACAATCACAATCACACAACCGCAATCACACAATCACACAGTCACAATCCCACAATCACGATCACACAATCACGATCACACAATCACGATCACACAATCACAATCACACAATCACAATCACACAATCACAATCACACAATCACAATATCACAATCGCAATCACACAATCACAATAACACAATCAGACAATCACACAATCACACAATCACACAATCACGATCACACAATCATGATCACACAATCACGATCACACAATCACGATCACACAATCACGATCACACAATCACGATCACACAATCACCATCACACAATCACCATCACACAATCACAATCACACAATCCAGGTCACACAATGACGATCGCACAATCACCATCACACAATCACGACCACTCAATCACGATCACACAATCACGATCACACAATCACGATCACACAATCACGTTCACACAATCACAAACACACAGTCGCGATCAAACGATCACGATCACACAATCACGATCACATAGTCACGATCACACAATTACGATCACACAGTCACAATCACACAATCACAATCATACAATCACGATCACACAATCACAATCACACAATCACAATCACACAATCACAATCACACAATCACAATCACACAATCACAATCACACAATCACAATCACACAATCACAATCACACAATCACAATCACACAATCACAATCACACAATCACAATCCCACAATCACGATCACACAATCACAATCACACAATCACAATCACAATCACGATCACACAGTCACGATCACACAATCAGAGTCACACAATCACAATCACACAACCACAATCACACAATCATACAGTCACAATCCCACAATCACGATCACACAATCACGACCACACAGTCCCGATCACACAATCACAATCACACAATCACAATAACACAATCACAATAACACAATCAGACAATCACACAGTCACACAATCACGATCACACAATCACGATCACACAATCACGATCACACAATCGCGATCACACAATCACGATCACACAATCACGATCACACAATCACAATCACACAATCACAATCACACAATCAAAACCACACAATCACAATCACACAATCAAGGTCACACAATGACGATCACACAATCACCATCACACAATCACGATCACACAATCACAATCACACAATCACGATCACACAATCACGATCACTCAATCACAATCACACAATCACAAACACACAGTCGCGATCACACGATCACGATCACACGATCACGATCACACAATCACAATCACACAAGCAACGCCACACAATGACGATCACACAATCACCATCACACAATCTCGACCACACAATCACGATCACACAATCACGATCACACAATCACGATCACACAATCACAATCACACAATCAAAATCACACAATCACAATCACACAATCAAGGTCACACAATGACGATCACACAATCACCATCACACAATCACGATCACACAATCACAATCACACAATCACGGTCACACAATCACGATCACACAATCACAATCACACAATCACAATCACACAATCAAAACCACACAATCACAATCACACAATCAAGGTCACACAATGACGATCACACAATCACCATCACACAATCACGATCACACAATCACAATCACACACTCACAATCACACAATCACGATCACTCAATCACAATCACACAATCACGTTCACACAATCACAAACACACAGTCGCGATCACACCATCACGATCACACAATCACGATCACACAGTCACGATCACACAATTACGATCACACAGTCACGATCACACAATCAGAGTCACACAATCACAATCACACAACCACAATCACACAATCACACAGTCACAATACCACAATCACGATCACACAATCACCATCACACAATCACGATCACACAATCACGATCACTCAATCACAATCATACAATCACAAGCACACAGTCGCGATCACACGATCACGATCATACGATCACGATCACACAATCACAATCACACAAGCCACGCCACACAATGACGATCACACAATCACCATCACACAATCTCGACCACACAATCACGATCACACAATCACGATCACACAATCACGTTCACACAATCACAAACACACAGTCGCGATCACACGATCACGATCACACAATCACGATCACACAGTCACGATCACACAATCACAATCGCACAATCAGAATCACACAATCACGATCACACAATCACGATCACTCAATCACAATCACACAATCACAATCACACAATCACGACCACACAGTCACGATCACACAATCACAATCATACAATCACAATCACACAATCACAATAACACAATCAGACAATCACACAGTCACACAATCACGATCACACAATCACGATCACACAATCACGATCACGCAATCACGATCACACAATCACAATCACACAATCACAATCACACAATCACGATCACACAATCACGATCACTCAATCACAATCACACAATCACAAAAACACAGTCGCGATCACACGATCACGATCACACGATCACGATCACACGATTACGATCACACAATCACAATCACAATCACAATCACACAATCACAATCACACAATCACAATCACACAATCACAATCACACAATCACACAATCACAATCCCACAATCAGAATCCAACAATCACAATCCCACAATCACAATCACACAACCACAATCACACAATCACACAGTCACAATCCCACAATCACGATCACACAATCACGATCACACAATCACGATCACACAATCACAATCACACAAGCCACGCCACACAATGACGATCACACAATCACCATCACACAATCTCGACCACACAATCACGATCACACAATCCCGATCACACAATCACGTTCACACAATCACAAACACACAGTCGCGATCACACGATCACGATCACACGATCACGATCACACAATCACAATCACACAAGCAACGCCACACAATGACGATCACACAATCACCATCACACAATCTCGACCACACAATCACGATCACACAATCACGATCACACAATCACGATCACACAATCACAATCACACAATCAAAATCACACAATCACAATCACACAATCAAGGTCACACAATGACGATCACACAATCACCATCACACAATCACGATCACACAATCACAATCACACAATCACGATCACACAATCACGATCACACAATCACAATCACACAATCACAATCACACAATCAAAACCACACAATCACAATCACACAATCAAGGTCACACAATGACGATCACACAATCACCATCACACAATCACGATCACACAATCACAATCACACAATCACGATCACACAATCACGATCACTCAATCACAATCACACAATCACGTTCACACAATCACAAACACACAGTCGCGATCACACCATCACGATCACACAATCACGATCACACAGTCACGATCACACAATTACGATCACACAGTCACGATCACACAATCAGAGTCACACAATCACAATCACACAACCACAATCACACAATCACACAGTCACAATACCACAATCACGATCACACAATCACGACCACACAGTCACGATCACACAATCACGATCACACAATCACAATCACACAATCACAATCGCACAATCACAATAACACAATCAAGGTCGCACAATGACGATCACACAATCACCATCACACAATCACGACCACTCAATCACGATCACACAATCACGATCACACATTCACGATCACACAATCACGTTCACACAATCACAAACACAGAGTTGCGATCACACGATCACGATCACACAATCACGATCACACAGTCACGATCACACAATCACGATCACACAGTCACGATCACACAATCAGAGTCACACAATCACAATCACACAACCACAATCACACAATCACACAGTCACAATCAAACAATCACGATCACACAATGACGACCACACAGTCACGATCACACAATCACAATCATACAATCACAATCACACAATCACAATAACACAATCAGACAATCACACAGTCACACAATCACGATCACACAATCACGATCACACAATCACGATCACACAATCACGATCACACAATCACGATCACGCAATCACGATCACACAATCACAATCACGCAATCACAATCACACAATCACGATCACACAATCACGATCACTCAATCACAATCACACAATCACAAAAACACAGTCGCGATCACACGATCACGATCACACGATCACGATCACACGATCACGATCACACAATCACAATCACAATCACACAATCACAATCACACAATCACAATCACACAATCACACAATCACAATCACACAATCACAATCCCACAATCAGAATCCCACAATCACAATCCCACAATCACAATCACACAACCGCAATCACACAATCACACAGTCACAATCCCACAATCACGATCACACAATCACGATCACACAATCACGATCACACAATCACAATCACACAATCACAATCACACAATCACAATATCACAATCGCAATCACACAATCACAATAACACAATCAGACAATCACACAATCACACAATCACACAATCACGATCACACAATCATGATCACACAATCACGATCACACAATCACGATCACACAATCACGATCACACAATCACGATCACACAATCACCATCACACAATCACCATCACACAATCACAATCACACAATCCAGGTCACAAAATGACGATCGCACAATCACCATCACACAATCACGACCACTCAATCACGATCACACAATCACGATCACACAATCACGATCACACAATCACGTTCACACAATCACAAACACACAGTCGCGATCAAACGATCACGATCACACAATCACGATCACATAGTCACGATCACACAATTACGATCACACAGTCACAATCACACAATCACAATCATACAATCACGATCACACAATCACAATCACACAATCACAATCACACAATCACAATCACACAATCACAATCACACAATCACAATCACACAATCACAATCACACAATCACAATCACACAATCACAATCACACAATCACAATCACACAATCACAATCACACAATCACAATCACACAATCACAATCCCACAATCACGATCACACAATCACAATCACACAATCACAATCACAATCACGATCACACAGTCACGATCACACAATCAGAGTCACACAATCACAATCACACAACCACAATCACACAATCATACAGTCACAATCCCACAATCACGATCACACAATCACGACCACACAGTCCCGATCACACAATCACAATCACACAATCACAATAACACAATCACAATAACACAATCAGACAATCACACAGTCACACAATCACGATCACACAATCACGATCACACAATCACGATCACACAATCGCGATCACACAATCACGATCACACAATCACGATCACACAATCACAATCACACAATCACAATCACACAATCAAAACCACACAATCACAATCACACAATCAAGGTCACACAATGACGATCACACAATCACCATCACACAATCACGATCACACAATCACAATCACACAATCACGATCACACAATCACGATCACTCAATCACAATCACACAATCACAAACACACAGTCGCGATCACACGATCACGATCACACGATCACGATCACACAATCACACAATCACAATCACACAATCACAATCCCACAATCAGAATCCAACAATCACAATCCCACAATCACAATCACACAACCACAATCACACAATCACACAGTCACAATCCCACAATCACGATCACACAATCACGATCACACAATCACGATCACACAATCACAATCACACAAGCCACGCCACACAATGACGATCACACAATCACCATCACACAATCTCGACCACACAATCACGATCACACAATCACGATCACACAATCACGTTCACACAATCACAAACACACAGTCGCGATCACACGATCACGATCACACGATCACGATCACACAATCACAATCACACAAGCAACGCCACACAATGACGATCACACAATCACCATCACACAATCTCGACCACACAATCACGATCACACAATCACGATCACACAATCACGATCACACAATCACAATCACACAATCAAGGTCACACAATGACGATCACACAATCACCATCACACAATCACGATCACACAATCACAATCACACAATCACGATCACACAATCACGATCACACAATCACAATCACACAATCACAATCACACAATCAAAACCACACAATCACAATCACACAATCAAGGTCACACAATGACGATCACACAATCACCATCACACAATCACGATCACACAATCACAATCACACAATCACGATCACACAATCACGATCACTCAATCACAATCACACAATCACGTTCACACAATCACAAACACACAGTCGCGATCACACCATCACGATCACACAATCACGATCACACAGTCACGATCACACAATTACGATCACACAGTCACGATCACACAATCAGAGTCAACAATCACAATCACACAACCACAATCACACAATCACACAGTCACAATACCACAATCACGATCACACAATCACGACCACACAGTCACGATCACACAATCACGATCACACAATCACAATCACACAATCACAATCACACAATCACAATAACACAATCAAGGTCGCACAATGACGATCACACAATCACCATCACACAATCACGACCACTCAATCACGATCACACAATCACGATCACACATTCACGATCACACAATCACGTTCACACAATCACAAACACAGAGTTGCGATCACACGATCACGATCACACAATCACGATCACACAGTCACGATCACACAATCACGATCACACAGTCACGATCACACAATCAGAGTCACACAATCACAAGCACACAACCACAATCACACAATCACACAGTCACAATCCCACAATCACGATCACACAATGACGACCACACAGTCACGATCACACAATCACAATCATACAATCACAATCACACAATCACGATCACACAATCACGATCACTCAATCACAATCACACAATCACAAAAACACAGTCGCGATCACACGATCACGATCACACGATCACGATCACACGATCACGATCACACAATCACAATCACACAATCAAGGCCACACAATGACGATCACACAATCACCATCACACAATCTCGACCACACAATCACGATCACACAATCACGATCACACAATCACGTTCACACAATCACAAGCACACAGTCGCGATCACTCGATCACGATCACACAATCACGATCACACAGTCACGATCACACAATCACAATCGCACAATCACAATCACACAATCACGATCACACAATCACGATCACTCAATCACAATCACACAATCACAATCACACAATCACGACCACACAGTCACGATCACACAATCACGATCATACAATCACAATCACACAATCACAATAACACAATCAGACAATCACACAGTCACACAATCACGATCACACAATCACAATAACACAATTAGACAATCACACAGTCACACAATCACGATCACACAATCACGATCACACAATCACAATCACACAATCACAATCACACAATCACAATAACACAATCAGACAATCACACAGTCACACAATCACGATCACACAATCACGATCACACAATCACGTTCACACAATCACAAACACACAGTCGCGATCAAACGATCACGATCACACAATCACGATCACATAGTCACGATCACACAATTACGATCACACAGTCACAATCACACAATCACAATCATACAATCACGATCACACAATCACAATCACACAATCACAATCACACAATCACAATCACACAATCACAATCACACAATCACAATCACACAATCACAATCACACAATCACAATCACACAATCACAATCACACAATCACAATCACACAATCACAATCACACAATCACAATCACACAATCACAATCCCACAATCACGATCACACAATCACAATCACACAATCACAATCACGATCACGATCACACAGTCACGATCACACAATCAGAGTCACACAATCACAATCACACAACCACAATCACACAATCATACAGTCACAATCCCACAATCACGATCACACAATCACGACCACACAGTCCCGATCACACAATCACAATCACACAATCACAATCACACAATCACAATCACACAATCACAATCACACAATCACAATCACACAATCACAATCACACAATCACAATCACACAATCACAATCACACAATCACAATAACACAATCAGACAATCACACAGTCACACAATCACGATCACACAATCACGATCACACAATCACGTTCACACAATCACAAACACACAGTCGCGATTAAACGATCACGATCACACAATCACGATCACATAGTCACGATCACACAATTACGATCACACAGTCACAATCACACAATCACAATCATACAATCACGATCACACAATCACAATCACACAATCACAATCACACAATCACAATCACACAATCACAATCACACAATCACGATCACACAATCACAATAACACAATCAGACAATCACACAGTCACACAATCACGATCACACAATCACGATCACACAATCACGATCACACAATCACAATCACACAATCACGATCACACAATCACAATCACACAATCACAATCACACAATCAAAACCACACAATCACAATCACACAATCAAGGTCACACAATGACGATCACACAATCACCATCACACAATCACGATCACACAATCACAATCACACAATCACGATCACACAATCACGATCACTCAATCACAATCACACAATCACAAACACACAATCACGACCACACAGTCACGATCACACAATCACAATCATACAATCACAATCACACAATCACAATAACACAATCAGACAATCACACAGTCACACATTCACGATCACACAATCACGATCACACAATCACGATCACACAATCACGATCACACAATCACGATCACGCAATCACGATCACACAATCACAATCACGCAATCACAATCACACAATCACGATCACACAATCACGATCACTCAATCACAATCACACAATCACAAAAACACAGTCGCGATCACACGATCACGATCACACGATCACGATCACACGATCACGATCACACAATCACAATCACAATCACACAATCACAATCACACAATCACAATCACACAATCACACAATCACATTCACACAATCACAATCCCACAATCAGAATCCCACAATCACAATCCCACAATCACAATCACACAACCGCAATCCCACAATCAGAATCCAACAATCACAATCCCACAATCACAATCACACAACCACAATCACACAATCACACAGTCACAATCCCACAATCACGATCACACAATCACGATCACACAATCACGATCACACAATCACAATCACACAAGCCACGCCACACAATGACGATCACACAATCACCATCACACAATCTCGACCACACAATCACGATCACACAATCACGATCACACAATCACGTTCACACAATCACAAACACACAGTCGCGATCACACGATCACGATCACACGATCACGATCACACAATCACAATCACACAAGCAACGCCACACAATGACGATCACACAATCACCATCACACAATCTCGACCACACAATCACGATCACACAATCACGATCACACAATCACGATCACACAATCACAATCACACAATCAAAATCACACAATCACAATCACACAATCAAGGTCACACAATGACGATCACACAATCACCATCACACAATCACGATCACACAATCACAATCACACAATCACGATCACACAATCACGATCACACAATCACAATCACACAATCACAATCACACAATCAAAACCACACAATCACAATCACACAATCAAGGTCACACAATGACGATCACACAATCACCATCACACAATCACGATCACACAATCACAATCACACAATCACGATCACACAATCACGATCACTCAATCACAATCACACAATCACGTTCACACAATCACAAACACACAGTCGCGATCACACCATCACGATCACACAATCACGATCACACAGTCACGATCACACAATTACGATCACACAGTCACGATCACACAATCAGAGTCACACAATCACAATCACACAACCACAATCACACAATCACACAGTCACAATACCACAATCACGATCACACAATCACGACCACACAGTCACGATCACACAATCACGATCACACAATCACAATCACACAATCACAATCACACAATCACAATAACACAATCAAGGTCGCACAATGACGATCACACAATCACCATCACACAATCACGACCACTCAATCACGATCACACAATCACGATCACACATTCACGATCACACAATCACGTTCACACAATCACAAACACAGAGTTGCGATCACACGATCACGATCACACAATCACGATCACACAGTCACGATCACACAATCACGATCACACAGTCACGATCACACAATCAGAGTCACACAATCACAAGCACACAACCACAATCACACAATCACACAGTCACAATCCCACAATCACGATCACACAATGACGACCACACAGTCACGATCACACAATCACAATCATACAATCACAATCACACAATCACGATCACACAATCACGATCACTCAATCACAATCACACAATCACAAAAACACAGTCGCGATCACACGATCACGATCACACGATCACGATCACACGATCACGATCACACGATCACGATCACACAATCACAATCACACAATCAAGGCCACACAATGACGATCACACAATCACCATCACACAATCTCGACCACACAATCACGATCACACAATCACGATCACACAATCACGTTCACACAATCACAAGCACACAGTCGCGATCACTCGATCACGATCACACAATCACGATCACACAGTCACGATCACACAATCACAATCGCACAATCACAATCACACAATCACGATCACACAATCACGATCACTCAATCACAATCACACAATCACAATCACACAATCACGACCACACAGTCACGATCACACAATCACGATCATACAATCACAATCACACAATCACAATAACACAATCAGACAATCACACAGTCACACAATCACGATCACACAATCACAATAACACAATTAGACAATCACACAGTCACACAATCACGATCACACAATCACGATCACACAATCACAATCACACAATCACAATCACACAATCACAATAACACAATCAGACAATCACACAGTCACACAATCACGATCACACAATCACGATCACACAATCACGTTCACACAATCACAAACACACAGTCGCGATCAAACGATCACGATCACACAATCACGATCACATAGTCACGATCACACAATTACGATCACACAGTCACAATCACACAATCACAATCATACAATCACGATCACACAATCACAATCACACAATCACAATCACACAATCACAATCACACAATCACAATCACACAATCACAATCACACAATCACAATCACACAATCACAATCACACAATCACAATCACACAATCACAATCACACAATCACAATCCCACAATCACGATCACACAATCACAATCACACAATCACAATCACGATCACGATCACACAGTCACGATCACACAATCAGAGTCACACAATCACAATCACACAACCACAATCACACAATCATACAGTCACAATCCCACAATCACGATCACACAATCACGACCACACAGTCCCGATCACACAATCACAATCACACAATCACAATCACACAATCACAATCACACAATCACAATCACACAATCACAATCACACAATCACAATCACACAATCACAATCACACAATCACAATCACACAATCACAATCACACAATCACAATCACACAATCACAATCACACAATCACAATCACACAATCACAATAACACAATCAGACAATCACACAGTCACACAATCACGATCACACAATCACGATCACACAATCACGTTCACACAATCACAAACACACAGTCGCGATTAAACGATCACGATCACACAATCACGATCACATAGTCACGATCACACAATTACGATCACACAGTCACAATCACACAATCACAATCATACAATCACGATCACACAATCACAATCACACAATCACAATCACACAATCACAATCACACAATCACAATCACACAATCACGATCACACAATCACAATAACACAATCAGACAATCACACAGTCACACAATCACGATCACACAATCACGATCACACAATCACGATCACACAATCACAATCACACAATCACGATCACACAATCACAATCACACAATCACAATCACACAATCAAAACCACACAATCACAATCACACAATCAAGGTCACACAATGACGATCACACAATCACCATCACACAATCACGATCACACAATCACAATCACACAATCACGATCACACAATCACGATCACTCAATCACAATCACACAATCACAAACACACAATCACGACCACACAGTCACGATCACACAATCACAATCATACAATCACAATCACACAATCACAATAACACAATCAGACAATCACACAGTCACACATTCACGATCACACAATCACGATCACACAATCACGATCACACAATCACGATCACACAATCACGATCACGCAATCACGATCACACAATCACAATCACGCAATCACAATCACACAATCACGATCACACAATCACGATCACTCAATCACAATCACACAATCACAAAAACACAGTCGCGATCACACGATCACGATCACACGATCACGATCACACGATCACGATCACACAATCACAATCACAATCACACAATCACAATCACACAATCACAATCACACAATCACACAATCACATTCACACAATCACAATCCCACAATCAGAATCCCACAATCACAATCCCACAATCACAATCACACAACCGCAATCACACAATCACACAGTCACAATCCCACAATCACGATCACACAATCACGATCACACAATCACGATCACACAATCACAATCACACAATCACAATCACACAATCACAATCACACAATCACAATATCACAATCGCAATCACACAATCACAATAACACAATCAGACAATCACACAATCACACAATCACACAATCACGATCACACAATCATGATCACACAATCACGATCACACAATCACGATCACACAATCACGATCACACAATCACGATCACACAATCACCATCACACAATCACCATCACACAATCACAATCACACAATCCAGGTCACACAATGACGATCGCACAATCACCATCACACAATCACGACCACTCAATCACGATCACACAATCACGATCACACACTCACGATCACACAATCACGTTCACACAATCACAAACACACAGTCGCGATCAAACGATCACGATCACACAATCACAATCACACAATCACAATCCCACAATCAGAATCCCACAATCACAATCCCACAATCACAATCACACAACCGCAATCACACAATCACACAGTCACAATCCCACAATCACGATCACACAATCACGATCACACAATCACGATCACACAATCACAATCACACAATCAGAATCACACAATTACAATCACACAATCACAATATCACAATCGCAATCACACAATCACAATAACACAATCAGACAATCACACAATCACACAATCACACAATCACGATCACACAATCATGATCACACAATCACGATCACACAATCACGATCACACAATCACGATCACACAATCACGATCACACAATCACCATCACACAATCACCATCACACAATCACAATCACACAATCCAGGTCACACAATGACGATCGCACAATCACCATCACACAATCACGACCACTCAATCACGATCACACAATCACGATCACACAATCACGATCACACAATCACGTTCACACAATCACAAACACACAGTCGCGATCAAACGATCACGATCACACAATCACGATCACATAGTCACGATCACACAATTACGATCACACAGTCACAATCACACAATCACAATCATACAATCACGATCACACAATCACAATCACACAATCACAATCACACAATCACAATCACACAATCACAATCACACAATCACAATCACACAATCACAATCACACAATCACAATCACACAATCACAATCACACAATCACAATCACACAATCACAATCACACAATCACAATCCCACAATCACGATCACACAATCACAATCACACAATCACAATCACAATCACGATCACACAGTCACGATCACACAATCAGAGTCACACAATCACAATCACACAACCACAATCACACAATCATACAGTCACAATCCCACAATCACGATCACACAATCACGACCACACAGTCCCGATCACACAATCACAATCACACAATCACAATAACACAATCACAATAACACAATCAGACAATCACACAGTCACACAATCACGATCACACAATCACGATCACACAATCACGATCACACAATCGCGATCACACAATCACGATCACACAATCACGATCACACAATCACAATCACACAATCACAATCACACAATCAAAACCACACAATCACAATCACACAATCAAGGTCACACAATGACGATCACACAATCACCATCACACAATCACGATCACACAATCACAATCACACAATCACGATCACACAATCACGATCACTCAATCACAATCACACAATCACAAACACACAGTCGCGATCACACGATCACGATCACACGATCACGATCACACAATCACAATCACACAAGCAACGCCACACAATGACGATCACACAATCACCATCACACAATCTCGACCACACAATCACGATCACACAATCACGATCACACAATCACGATCACACAATCACAATCACACAATCAAAATCACACAATCACAATCACACAATCAAGGTCACACAATGACGATCACACAATCACCATCACACAATCACGATCACACAATCACAATCACACAATCACGGTCACACAATCACGATCACACAATCACAATCACACAATCACAATCACACAATCAAAACCACACAATCACAATCACACAATCAAGGTCACACAATGACGATCACACAATCACCATCACACAATCACGATCACACAATCACAATCACACACTCACAATCACACAATCACGATCACTCAATCACAATCACACAATCACGTTCACACAATCACAAACACACAGTCGCGATCACACCATCACGATCACACAATCACGATCACACAGTCACGATCACACAATTACGATCACACAGTCACGATCACACAATCAGAGTCACACAATCACAATCACACAACCACAATCACACAATCACACAGTCACAATACCACAATCACGATCACACAATCACCATCACACAATCACGATCACACAATCACAATCACACAATCACGATCACACAATCACGATCACTCAATCACAATCACACAATCACAAGCACACAGTCGCGATCACACGATCACGATCACACGATCACGATCACACAATCACAATCACACAAGCCACGCCACACAATGACGATCACACAATCACCATCACACAATCTCGACCACACAATCACGATCACACAATCACGATCACACAATCACGTTCACACAATCACAAACACACAGTCGCGATCACACGATCACGATCACACAATCACGATCACACAGTCACGATCACACAATCACAATCGCACAATCACAATCACACAATCACGATCACACAATCACGATCACTCAATCACAATCACACAATCACAATCACACAATCACGACCACACAGTCACGATCACACAATCACAATCATACAATCACAATCACACAATCACAATAACACAATCAGACAATCACACAGTCACACAATCACGATCACACAATCACGATCACACAATCACGATCACACAATCACGATCACGCAATCACGATCACACAATCACAATCACACAATCACAATCACACAATCACGATCACACAATCACGATCACTCAATCACAATCACACAATCACAAAAACACAGTCGCGATCACACGATCACGATCACACGATCACGATCACACGATCACGATCACACGATTACGATCACACAATCACAATCACAATCACAATCACACAATCACAATCACACAATCACAATCACACAATCACAATCACACAATCACACAATCACAATCCCACAATCAGAATCCAACAATCACAATCCCACAATCACAATCACACAACCACAATCACACAATCACACAGTCACAATCCCACAATCACGATCACACAATCACGATCACACAATCACGATCACACAATCACAATCACACAAGCCACGCCACACAATGACGATCACACAATCACCATCACACAATCTCGACCACACAATCACGATCACACAATCACGATCACACAATCACGTTCACACAATCACAAACACACAGTCGCGATCACACGATCACGATCACACGATCACGATCACACGATCACGATCACACAATCACAATCACACAAGCAACGCCACACAATGACGATCACACAATCACCATCACACAATCTCGACCACACAATCACGATCACACAATCACGATCACACAATCACGATCACACAATCACAATCACACAATCACAATCACACAATCAAAATCACACAATCACAATCACACAATCAAGGTCACACAATGACGATCACACAATCACCATCACACAATCACGATCACACAATCACAATCACACAATCACGATCACACAATCACGATCACACAATCACAATCACACAATCACAATCACACAATCAAAACCACACAATCACAATCACACAATCAAGGTCACACAATGACGATCACACAATCACCATCACACAATCACGATCACACAATCACAATCACACAATCACGATCACACAATCACGATCACTCAATCACAATCACACAATCACGTTCACACAATCACAAACACACAGTCGCGATCACACCATCACGATCACACAATCATGATCACACAGTCACGATCACACAATTACGATCACACAGTCACGATCACACAATCAGAGTCACACAATCACAATCACACAACCACAATCACACAATCACACAGTCACAATACCACAATCACGATCACACAATCACGACCACACAGTCACGATCACACAATCACGATCACACAATCACAATCACACAATCACAATCACACAATCACAATAACACAATCAAGGTCGCACAATGACGATCACACAATCACCATCACACAATCACGACCACTCAATCACGATCACACAATCACGATCACACATTCACGATCACACAATCACGTTCACACAATCACAAACACAGAGTTGCGATCACACGATCACGATCACACAATCACGATCACACAGTCACGATCACACAATCACGATCACACAGTCACGATCACACAATCAGAGTCACACAATCACAATCACACAACCACAATCACACAATCACACAGTCACAATCCCACAATCACGATCACACAATGACGACCACACAGTCACGATCACACAATCACAATCATACAATCACAATCACACAATCACAATAACACAATCAGACAATCACACAGTCACACAATCACGATCACACAATCACGATCACACAATCACGATCACACAATCACGATCACACAATCACGATCACACAATCACAATCAAACAATCACAATCACACAATCACGATCACACAATCACGATCACTCAATCACAATCACACAATCACAAAAACACAGTCGCGATCACACGATCACGATCACACGATCACGATCACACGATCACGATCACACGATCACGATCACACGATCACGATCACACAATCACGATCACACAGTCACGATCACACAATCACAATCGCACAATCACAATCACACAATCACGATCACACAATCACGATCACTCAATCACAATCACACAATCACAATCACACAATCACGACCACACAGTCACAATCACACAATCACAATCATACAATCACGATCACACAATCACAATCACACAATCACAATGACACAATCACAATCACACAATCACAATCACACAATCACAATCACACAATCACAATCACACAATCACAATCACACAATCACAATCCCACAATCACGATCACACAATCACAATCACACAATCACACTCACGATCACGATCACACAGTCACGATCACACAATCAGAGTCACACAATCACAATCACACAATCACAATCACACAATCACAATCACACAATCACAATCACACAATCACAATCATACAATCACAATCACACAATCACAATAACACAATCAGACAATCACACAGTCACACAATCACGATCACACAATCACAATAACACAATTAGACAATCACACAGTCACACAATCACGATCACACAATCACGATCACACAATCACAATCACACAATCACAATCACACAATCACAATAACACAATCAGACAATCACACAGTCACACAATCACGATCACACAATCACGATCACACAATCACGTTCACACAATCACAAACACACAGTCGCGATCAAACGATCACGATCACACAATCACGATCACATAGTCACGATCACACAATTACGATCACACAGTCACAATCACACAATCACAATCATACAATCACGATCACACAATCACAATCACACAATCACAATCACACAATCACAATCACACAATCACAATCACACAATCACAATCACACAATCACAATCACACAATCACAATCACACAATCACAATCACACAATCACAATCCCACAATCACGATCACACAATCACAATCACACAATCACAATCACGATCACGATCACACAGTCACGATCACACAATCAGAGTCACACAATCACAATCACACAACCACAATCACACAATCATACAGTCACAATCCCACAATCACGATCACACAATCACGACCACACAGTCCCGATCACACAATCACAATCACACAATCACAATCACACAATCACAATCACACAATCACAATCACACAATCACAATCACACAATCACAATCACACAATCACAATCACACAATCACAATAACACAATCAGACAATCACGCAGTCACACAATCACGATCACACAATCACGATCACACAATCACGTTCACACAATCACAAACACACAGTCGCGATTAAACGATCACGATCACACAATCACGATCACATAGTCACGATCACACAATTACGATCACACAGTCACAATCACACAATCACAATCATACAATCACGATCACACAATCACAATCACACAATCACAATCACACAATCACAATCACACAATCACAATCACACAATCACAATCACACAATCACGATCACACAATCACAATAACACAATCAGACAATCACACAGTCACACAATCACGATCACACAATCACGATCACACAATCACGATCACACAATCACAATCACACAATCACGATCACACAATCACAATCACACAATCACAATCACACAATCAAAACCACACAATCACAGTCACACAATCAAGGTCACACAATGACGATCACACAATCACCATCACACAATCACGATCACACAATCACAATCACACAATCACGATCACACAATCACGATCACTCAATCACAATCACACAATCACAAACACACAGTCGCGATCACACGATCACGATCACACGATCACGATCACACAATCACAATCACACAAGCAACGCCACACAATGACGATCACACAATCACCATCACACAATCTCGACCACACAATCACGATCACACAATCACGATCACACAATCACGATCACACAATCACAATCACACAATCACAATCACACAATCAAGGTCACACAATGACGATCACACAATCACCATCACACAATCACGATTACACAATCACAATCACACAATCACGATCACACAATCACGATCACTCAATCACAATCACACAATCACGTTCACACAATCACAAACACACAGTCGCGATCACACCATCACGATCACACAATCACGATCACACAGTCACGATCACACAATTACGATCACACAGTCACGATCACACAATCAGAGTCACACAATCACAATCACACAACCACAATCACACAATCACACAGTCACAATACCACAATCACGATCACACAATCACGACCACACAGTCACGATCACACAATCACGATCACACAATCACAATCACACAATCACAATCACACAATCACAATAACACAATCAAGGTCGCACAATGACGATCACACAATCACCATCACACAATCACGACCACTCAATCACGATCACACAATCACGATCACACATTCACGATCACACAATCACGTTCACACAATCACAAACACAGAGTTGCGATCACACGATCACGATCACACAATCACGATCACACAGTCACGATCACACAATCACGATCACACAGTCACGATCACACAATCAGAGTCACACAATCACAATCACACAACCACAATCACACAATCACACAGTCACAATCCCACAATCACGATCACACAATGACGACCACACAGTCACGATCACACAATCACGATCACACAATCACAATCACACAAGCCACGCCACACAATGACGATCACACAATCACCATCACACAATCTCGACCACACAATCACGATCACACAATCACGATCACACAATCACGTTCACACAATCACAAACACACAGTCGCGATCACACGATCACGATCACACGATCACGATCACACAATCACAATCACACAAGCAACGCCACACAATGACGATCACACAATCACCATCACACAATCTCGACCACACAATCACGATCACACAATCACGATCACACAATCACGATCACACAATCACAATCACACAATCAAAATCACACAATCACAATCACACAATCAAGGTCACACAATGACGATCACACAATCACCATCACACAATCACGATCACACAATCACAATCACACAATCACGATCACACAATCACGATCACACAATCACAATCACACAATCACAATCACACAATCAAAACCACACAATCACAATCACACAATCAAGGTCACACAATGACGATCACACAATCACCATCACACAATCACGATCACACAATCGCAATCACACAATCACGATCACACAATCACGATCACTCAATCACAATCACACAATCACGTTCACACAATCACAAACACACAGTCGCGATCACACCATCACGATCACACAATCACGATCACACAGTCACGATCACACAATTACGATCACACAGTCACGATCACACAATCAGAGTCACACAATCACAATCACACAACCACAATCACACAATCACACAGTCACAATACCACAATCACGATCACACAATCACGACCACACAGTCACGATCACACAATCACGATCACACAATCACAATCACACAATCACAATCACACAATCACAATAACACAATCAAGGTCGCACAATGACGATCACACAATCACCATCACACAATCACGACCACTCAATCACGATCACACAATCACGATCACACATTCACGATCACACAATCACGTTCACACAATCACAAACACAGAGTTGCGATCACACGATCACGATCACACAATCACGATCACACAGTCACGATCACACAATCACGATCACACAGTCACGATCACACAATCAGAGTCACACAATCACAAGCACACAACCACAATCACACAATCACACAGTCACAATCCCACAATCACGATCACACAATGACGACCACACAGTCACGATCACACAATCACAATCATACAATCACAATCACACAATCACGATCACACAATCACGATCACTCAATCACAATCACACAATCACAAAAACACAGTCGCGATCACACGATCACGATCACACGATCACGATCACACGATCACGATCACACAATCACAATCACACAATCAAGGCCACACAATGACGATCACACAATCACCATCACACAATCTCGACCACACAATCACGATCACACAATCACGATCACACAATCACGTTCACACAATCACAAGCACACAGTCGCGATCACTCGATCACGATCACACAATCACGATCACACAGTCACGATCACACAATCACAATCGCACAATCACAATCACACAATCACGATCACACAATCACGATCACTCAATCACAATCACACAATCACAATCACACAATCACGACCACACAGTCACGATCACACAATCACGATCATACAATCACAATCACACAATCACAATAACACAATCAGACAATCACACAGTCACACAATCACGATCACACAATCACAATAACACAATTAGACAATCACACAGTCACACAATCACGATCACACAATCACGATCACACAATCACAATCACACAATCACAATCACACAATCACAATAACACAATCAGACAATCACACAGTCACACAATCACGATCACACAATCACGTTCACACAATCACAAACACACAGTCGCGATCAAACGATCACGATCACACAATCACGATCACATAGTCACGATCACACAATTACGATCACACAGTCACAATCACACAATCACAATCATACAATCACGATCACACAATCACAATCACACAATCACAATCACACAATCACAATCACACAATCACAATCACACAATCACAATCACACAATCACAATCACACAATCACAATCACACAATCACAATCACACAATCACAATCCCACAATCACGATCACACAATCACAATCACACAATCACAATCACGATCACGATCACACAGTCACGATCACACAATCAGAGTCACACAATCACAATCACACAACCACAATCACACAATCATACAGTCACAATCCCACAATCACGATCACACAATCACGACCACACAGTCCCGATCACACAATCACAATCACACAATCACAATCACACAATCACAATCACACAATCACAATCACACAATCACAATCACACAATCACAATCACACAATCACAATCACACAATCACAATCACACAATCACAATCACACAATCACAATCACACAATCACAATCACACAATCACAATAACACAATCAGACAATCACACAGTCACACAATCACGATCACACAATCACGATCACACAATCACGTTCACACAATCACAAACACACAGTCGCGATTAAACGATCACGATCACACAATCACGATCACATAGTCACGATCACACAATTACGATCACACAGTCACAATCACACAATCACAATCATACAATCACGATCACACAATCACAATCACACAATCACAATCACACAATCACAATCACACAATCACAATCACACAATCACGATCACACAATCACAATAACACAATCAGACAATCACACAGTCACACAATCACGATCACACAATCACGATCACACAATCACGATCACACAATCACAATCACACAATCACGATCACACAATCACAATCACACAATCACAATCACACAATCAAAACCACACAATCACAATCACACAATCAAGGTCACACAATGACGATCACACAATCACCATCACACAATCACGATCACACAATCACAATCACACAATCACGATCACACAATCACGATCACTCAATCACAATCACACAATCACAAACACACAATCACGACCACACAGTCACGATCACACAATCACAATCATACAATCACAATCACACAATCACAATAACACAATCAGACAATCACACAGTCACACATTCACGATCACACAATCACGATCACACAATCACGATCACACAATCACGATCACACAATCACGATCACGCAATCACGATCACACAATCACAATCACGCAATCACAATCACACAATCACGATCACACAATCACGATCACTCAATCACAATCACACAATCACAAAAACACAGTCGCGATCACACGATCACGATCACACGATCACGATCACACGATCACGATCACACAATCACAATCACAATCACACAATCACAATCACACAATCACAATCACACAATCACACAATCACATTCACACAATCACAAACCCACAATCAGAATCCCACAATCACAATCCCACAATCACAATCACACAACCGCAATCACACAATCACACAGTCACAATCCCACAATCACGATCACACAATCACGATCACACAATCACGATCACACAATCACAATCACACAATCACAATCACACAATCACAATCACACAATCACAATATCACAATCGCAATCACACAATCACAATAACACAATCAGACAATC
Organism: Megachile rotundata; assembly: GCF_050947335.1. Classification (NCBI taxonomy): domain Eukaryota; kingdom Metazoa; phylum Arthropoda; class Insecta; order Hymenoptera; family Megachilidae; genus Megachile; species Megachile rotundata. Next base: position 5,718,081 of record NC_134993.1, read on the forward strand.
ACACAATCACACAATCACACAATCACGATCACACAATCATGATCACACAATCACGATCACACAATCACGATCACACAATCACGATCACACAATCACGATCACACAATCACCATCACACAATCACCATCACACAATCACAATCACACAATCCAGGTCACACAATGACGATCGCACAATCACCATCACACAATCACGACCACTCAATCACGATCACACAATCACGATCACACACTCACGATCACACAATCACGTTCACACAATCACAAACACACAGTCGCGATCAAACGATCACGATCACACAATCACAATCACACAATCACAATCCCACAATCAGAATCCCACAATCACAATCCCACAATCACAATCACACAACCGCAATCACACAATCACACAGTCACAATCCCACAATCACGATCACACAATCACGATCACACAATCACGATCACACAATCACAATCACACAATCAGAATCACACAATTACAATCACACAATCACAATATCACAATCGCAATCACACAATCACAATAACACAATCAGACAATCACACAATCACACAATCACACAATCACGATCACACAATCATGATCACACAATCACGATCACACAATCACGATCACACAATCACGATCACACAATCACGATCACACAATCACCATCACACAATCACCATCACACAATCACAATCACACAATCCAGGTCACACAATGACGATCGCACAATCACCATCACACAATCACGACCACTCAATCACGATCACACAATCACGATCACACAATCACGATCACACAATCACGTTCACACAATCACAAACACACAGTCGCGATCAAACGATCACGATCACACAATCACGATCACATAGTCACGATCACACAATTACGATCACACAGTCACAATCACACAATCACAATCATACAATCACGATCACACAATCACAATCACACAATCACAATCACACAATCACAATCACACAATCACAATCACACAATCACAATCACACAATCACAATCACACAATCACAATCACACAATCACAATCACACAATCACAATCACACAATCACAATCACACAATCACAATCCCACAATCACGATCACACAATCACAATCACACAATCACAATCACAATCACGATCACACAGTCACGATCACACAATCAGAGTCACACAATCACAATCACACAACCACAATCACACAATCATACAGTCACAATCCCACAATCACGATCACACAATCACGACCACACAGTCCCGATCACACAATCACAATCACACAATCACAATAACACAATCACAATAACACAATCAGACAATCACACAGTCACACAATCACGATCACACAATCACGATCACACAATCACGATCACACAATCGCGATCACACAATCACGATCACACAATCACGATCACACAATCACAATCACACAATCACAATCACACAATCAAAACCACACAATCACAATCACACAATCAAGGTCACACAATGACGATCACACAATCACCATCACACAATCACGATCACACAATCACAATCACACAATCACGATCACACAATCACGATCACTCAATCACAATCACACAATCACAAACACACAGTCGCGATCACACGATCACGATCACACGATCACGATCACACAATCACAATCACACAAGCAACGCCACACAATGACGATCACACAATCACCATCACACAATCTCGACCACACAATCACGATCACACAATCACGATCACACAATCACGATCACACAATCACAATCACACAATCAAAATCACACAATCACAATCACACAATCAAGGTCACACAATGACGATCACACAATCACCATCACACAATCACGATCACACAATCACAATCACACAATCACGGTCACACAATCACGATCACACAATCACAATCACACAATCACAATCACACAATCAAAACCACACAATCACAATCACACAATCAAGGTCACACAATGACGATCACACAATCACCATCACACAATCACGATCACACAATCACAATCACACACTCACAATCACACAATCACGATCACTCAATCACAATCACACAATCACGTTCACACAATCACAAACACACAGTCGCGATCACACCATCACGATCACACAATCACGATCACACAGTCACGATCACACAATTACGATCACACAGTCACGATCACACAATCAGAGTCACACAATCACAATCACACAACCACAATCACACAATCACACAGTCACAATACCACAATCACGATCACACAATCACCATCACACAATCACGATCACACAATCACAATCACACAATCACGATCACACAATCACGATCACTCAATCACAATCACACAATCACAAGCACACAGTCGCGATCACACGATCACGATCACACGATCACGATCACACAATCACAATCACACAAGCCACGCCACACAATGACGATCACACAATCACCATCACACAATCTCGACCACACAATCACGATCACACAATCACGATCACACAATCACGTTCACACAATCACAAACACACAGTCGCGATCACACGATCACGATCACACAATCACGATCACACAGTCACGATCACACAATCACAATCGCACAATCACAATCACACAATCACGATCACACAATCACGATCACTCAATCACAATCACACAATCACAATCACACAATCACGACCACACAGTCACGATCACACAATCACAATCATACAATCACAATCACACAATCACAATAACACAATCAGACAATCACACAGTCACACAATCACGATCACACAATCACGATCACACAATCACGATCACACAATCACGATCACGCAATCACGATCACACAATCACAATCACACAATCACAATCACACAATCACGATCACACAATCACGATCACTCAATCACAATCACACAATCACAAAAACACAGTCGCGATCACACGATCACGATCACACGATCACGATCACACGATCACGATCACACGATTACGATCACACAATCACAATCACAATCACAATCACACAATCACAATCACACAATCACAATCACACAATCACAATCACACAATCACACAATCACAATCACACAATCACAATCCCACAATCAGAATCCAACAATCACAATCCCACAATCACAATCACACAACCACAATCACACAATCACACAGTCACAATCCCACAATCACGATCACACAATCACGATCACACAATCACGATCACACAATCACAATCACACAAGCCACGCCACACAATGACGATCACACAATCACCATCACACAATCTCGACCACACAATCACGATCACACAATCACGATCACACAATCACGTTCACACAATCACAAACACACAGTCGCGATCACACGATCACGATCACACGATCACGATCACACGATCACGATCACACAATCACAATCACACAAGCAACGCCACACAATGACGATCACACAATCACCATCACACAATCTCGACCACACAATCACGATCACACAATCACGATCACACAATCACGATCACACAATCACAATCACACAATCACAATCACACAATCAAAATCACACAATCACAATCACACAATCAAGGTCACACAATGACGATCACACAATCACCATCACACAATCACGATCACACAATCACAATCACACAATCACGATCACACAATCACGATCACACAATCACAATCACACAATCACAATCACACAATCAAAACCACACAATCACAATCACACAATCAAGGTCACACAATGACGATCACACAATCACCATCACACAATCACGATCACACAATCACAATCACACAATCACGATCACACAATCACGATCACTCAATCACAATCACACAATCACGTTCACACAATCACAAACACACAGTCGCGATCACACCATCACGATCACACAATCATGATCACACAGTCACGATCACACAATTACGATCACACAGTCACGATCACACAATCAGAGTCACACAATCACAATCACACAACCACAATCACACAATCACACAGTCACAATACCACAATCACGATCACACAATCACGACCACACAGTCACGATCACACAATCACGATCACACAATCACAATCACACAATCACAATCACACAATCACAATAACACAATCAAGGTCGCACAATGACGATCACACAATCACCATCACACAATCACGACCACTCAATCACGATCACACAATCACGATCACACATTCACGATCACACAATCACGTTCACACAATCACAAACACAGAGTTGCGATCACACGATCACGATCACACAATCACGATCACACAGTCACGATCACACAATCACGATCACACAGTCACGATCACACAATCAGAGTCACACAATCACAATCACACAACCACAATCACACAATCACACAGTCACAATCCCACAATCACGATCACACAATGACGACCACACAGTCACGATCACACAATCACAATCATACAATCACAATCACACAATCACAATAACACAATCAGACAATCACACAGTCACACAATCACGATCACACAATCACGATCACACAATCACGATCACACAATCACGATCACACAATCACGATCACACAATCACAATCAAACAATCACAATCACACAATCACGATCACACAATCACGATCACTCAATCACAATCACACAATCACAAAAACACAGTCGCGATCACACGATCACGATCACACGATCACGATCACACGATCACGATCACACGATCACGATCACACGATCACGATCACACAATCACGATCACACAGTCACGATCACACAATCACAATCGCACAATCACAATCACACAATCACGATCACACAATCACGATCACTCAATCACAATCACACAATCACAATCACACAATCACGACCACACAGTCACAATCACACAATCACAATCATACAATCACGATCACACAATCACAATCACACAATCACAATGACACAATCACAATCACACAATCACAATCACACAATCACAATCACACAATCACAATCACACAATCACAATCACACAATCACAATCACACAATCACAATCCCACAATCACGATCACACAATCACAATCACACAATCACACTCACGATCACGATCACACAGTCACGATCACACAATCAGAGTCACACAATCACAATCACACAATCACAATCACACAATCACAATCACACAATCACAATCACACAATCACAATCATACAATCACAATCACACAATCACAATAACACAATCAGACAATCACACAGTCACACAATCACGATCACACAATCACAATAACACAATTAGACAATCACACAGTCACACAATCACGATCACACAATCACGATCACACAATCACAATCACACAATCACAATCACACAATCACAATAACACAATCAGACAATCACACAGTCACACAATCACGATCACACAATCACGATCACACAATCACGTTCACACAATCACAAACACACAGTCGCGATCAAACGATCACGATCACACAATCACGATCACATAGTCACGATCACACAATTACGATCACACAGTCACAATCACACAATCACAATCATACAATCACGATCACACAATCACAATCACACAATCACAATCACACAATCACAATCACACAATCACAATCACACAATCACAATCACACAATCACAATCACACAATCACAATCACACAATCACAATCACACAATCACAATCCCACAATCACGATCACACAATCACAATCACACAATCACAATCACGATCACGATCACACAGTCACGATCACACAATCAGAGTCACACAATCACAATCACACAACCACAATCACACAATCATACAGTCACAATCCCACAATCACGATCACACAATCACGACCACACAGTCCCGATCACACAATCACAATCACACAATCACAATCACACAATCACAATCACACAATCACAATCACACAATCACAATCACACAATCACAATCACACAATCACAATCACACAATCACAATCACACAATCACAATAACACAATCAGACAATCACGCAGTCACACAATCACGATCACACAATCACGATCACACAATCACGTTCACACAATCACAAACACACAGTCGCGATTAAACGATCACGATCACACAATCACGATCACATAGTCACGATCACACAATTACGATCACACAGTCACAATCACACAATCACAATCATACAATCACGATCACACAATCACAATCACACAATCACAATCACACAATCACAATCACACAATCACAATCACACAATCACAATCACACAATCACGATCACACAATCACAATAACACAATCAGACAATCACACAGTCACACAATCACGATCACACAATCACGATCACACAATCACGATCACACAATCACAATCACACAATCACGATCACACAATCACAATCACACAATCACAATCACACAATCAAAACCACACAATCACAGTCACACAATCAAGGTCACACAATGACGATCACACAATCACCATCACACAATCACGATCACACAATCACAATCACACAATCACGATCACACAATCACGATCACTCAATCACAATCACACAATCACAAACACACAGTCGCGATCACACGATCACGATCACACGATCACGATCACACAATCACAATCACACAAGCAACGCCACACAATGACGATCACACAATCACCATCACACAATCTCGACCACACAATCACGATCACACAATCACGATCACACAATCACGATCACACAATCACAATCACACAATCACAATCACACAATCAAGGTCACACAATGACGATCACACAATCACCATCACACAATCACGATCACACAATCACAATCACACAATCACGATCACACAATCACGATCACTCAATCACAATCACACAATCACGTTCACACAATCACAAACACACAGTCGCGATCACACCATCACGATCACACAATCACGATCACACAGTCACGATCACACAATTACGATCACACAGTCACGATCACACAATCAGAGTCACACAATCACAATCACACAACCACAATCACACAATCACACAGTCACAATACCACAATCACGATCACACAATCACGACCACACAGTCACGATCACACAATCACGATCACACAATCACAATCACACAATCACAATCACACAATCACAATAACACAATCAAGGTCGCACAATGACGATCACACAATCACCATCACACAATCACGACCACTCAATCACGATCACACAATCACGATCACACATTCACGATCACACAATCACGTTCACACAATCACAAACACAGAGTTGCGATCACACGATCACGATCACACAATCACGATCACACAGTCACGATCACACAATCACGATCACACAGTCACGATCACACAATCAGAGTCACACAATCACAATCACACAACCACAATCACACAATCACACAGTCACAATCCCACAATCACGATCACACAATGACGACCACACAGTCACGATCACACAATCACGATCACACAATCACAATCACACAATCACAATCACACAATCACAATCACACAATCACAATCACACAATCACGACCACACAGTCACGATCACACAATCACAATCATACAATCACAATCACACAATCACAATAACACAATCAGACAATCACACAGCCACACAATCACGATCACACAATCACAATAACACAATCAGACAATCACACAGTCACACAATCACGATCACACAATCACGATCACACAATCACGATCACACAATCACAATCACACAATCACAATCACACAATTACGATCACACAATCACGATCACTCAATCACAATCACACAATAACAAAAACACAGCCGCGATCACACGATCACGATCACACGATCACGATCACACAATCACGATCACACAATCACGATCACACAATCACGATCACACAATCACAATCACACAATCACAATCACACAATCACAATCACACAATCACAATCACACAATCACAATCACACAATCACAATCACACAATCACAATCACACAACCACAATCACACAATCACAATCACACAATCACAATCCCACAATCACAATCACACAACCACAATCACACAGTCACAATCCCACAATCACGATCACACCATCACGATCACACAATCACACTCACACAACCACAATCACACAATCACACTGTCACAATCCCACAATCACGATCACACAATCACGATCACACAGTCACGATCACACGATCACGATCACACAATACAATCACACAATCACAATCACACAATCGTTATCACACAATCATGATCACACAATCACCATCCCGAAATCACCATCACACAATCACGATCACACAATCACGATCACACAATCACGATCACACAATCACAATCACGCAATCACAATCACACAATCACAATCACACAATCACATTCATACAATCACAATCACACAATCACAATCTCACAATCACAATTACACAATCACAATCACACAATCACAATCACACAATCACAATCACACAATCACAATCACACAATCACAATCCCACAATCACAATCCCACAATCACAATCCCACAATCACAATCCCACAATCACAATCACACAACCACAATCACACAATCACACAGTCACAATCCCACAATCACGATCACACAATCACGATCACACAATCACAATCACACAATCACAATCACACAATCACAATATCGCAATCGCAATCACACAATCGCAATAACACAATCACACAATCACACAATCACGATCACACAATCATGATCACACAATCACGAACACACAATCACGATCACACAATCACGATCACACAATCACGATCACACAATCACGATCACACAATCACCATCACACAATCACCATCACACAATCACAATCACACAATCAAGGTCACACAATGACGATCGCACAATCACCATCACACAATCACGACCACTCAATCACGATCACACAATCACGATCACACAATCACGTTCACACAATCACAAACACACAGTCGCGATCACACGATCACGATCACACAATCACGATCACATAGTCACGATCACACAATTACGATCACACAGTCACAATCACACAATCACAATCACACAATCACAATCACACAATCACGATCACACAATCACAATCACACAATCACAATCACACAATCACAATCACACAATCACAATCACACAATCACAATCACACAATCACAATCACACAATCACAATCCCACAATCACGATCACACAATCACAATCACACAATCACAATCACAATCACGATCACACAGTCACGATCACACAATCAGAGTCACACAATCACAATCACACAACAACAATCACACAATCATACAGTCACAATCCCACAATCACGATCACACAATCACGACCACACAGTCACGATCACACAATCACAATCACACAATCACAATCACACAATCACAATCACACAATCACAATCACACAATCACAATCACACAATCACAATCACACAATCACAATCACACAATCACAATCACACAATCACAATCACACAATCACAATCACACAATCACAATCACACAATCACAATCACACAATCACAATCACACAATCACAATCCCACAATCACAATCACACAACCACAATCACACAGTCACAATCCCACAATCACGATCACACCATCACGATCACACAATCACACTCACACAACCACAATCACACAATCACACTGTCACAATCCCACAATCACGATCAGACAATCACGATCACACAGTCACGATCACACGATCACGATCACACAATAACAATCACACAATCACAATCACACAATCGTTATCACACAATCATGATCACACAATCACCATCCCACAATCACCATCACACAATCACCATCACACAATCACGATCACACAATCACGATCACACAATCACAATCACGCAATCACAATCACACAATCACAATCACACAATCACAATCATACAATCACAATCACACAATCACAATCTCACAATCACAATTACACAATCACAATCACACAATCACAATCACACAATCACAATCACAGAATCACAATCACACAATCACAATCCCACAATCACAATCCCACAATCACAATCCCACAATCACAATCACACAACCACAATCACACAATCACAATCACACAATCACGATCACACAATCACAATCACACAATCACAATCACACAATCACAATCACACAATCACAATCACACAATCACAATCACACAATCACAATCACACAATCACAATCCCACAATCACGATCACACAATCACAATCACACAATCACAATCACAATCACGATCACACAGTCACGATCACACAATCAGAGTCACACAATCACAATCACACAACCACAATCACACAATCATACAGTCACAATCCCACAATCACGATCACACAATCACGACCACACAGTCACGATCACACAATCACAATCACACAATCACAATCACACAATCACAATCACACAATCACAATCCCACAATCACAATCACACAATCACAATCACACAATCACAATCACACAATCACAATCACACAATCACAATCACACAATCACAATCACACAATCACAATCACACAATCACAATCACACAATCACAATAACACAATCAGACAATCACACAGTCACACAATCACGATCACACAATCACGATCACACAATCACGATCACACAATCGCGATCACACAATCACGATCACACAATCACAATCACACAATCACAATCACACAATCACAATCACACAATCAAAACCACACAATCACAATCACACAATCAACGTCACACAATGACGATCACACAATCACCATCACACAATAACGATCACACAATCACAATCACACAATCACGATCACACAATCACGATCACTCAGTCACAATCACACAATCACAAACACACAGTCGCGATCACACGATCACGATCACACGATCACGATCACACAATCACAATCACACAATCAACGCCACACAATGACGATCACACAATCACCATCACACAATCTCGACCACACAATCACGATCACACAATCACGATCACACAATCACGATCACACAATCGCGATCACACAATCACGATCACACAATCACGATCACACAATCACAATCACACAATCACAATCACACAATCAAAACCACACAATCACAATCACACAATCAAGGTCACACAATGACGATCACACAATCACCATCACACAATCACGATCACACAATCACAGTCACACAATCACGATCACACAATCACGATCACTCAATCACAATCACACAATCACAAACACACAGTCGCGATCACACGATCACGATCACACGATCACGATCACACAATCACAATCACACAATCAACGCCACACAATGACGATCACACAATCACCATCACACAATCTCGACCACACAATCACGATCACACAATCACGATCACACAATCACGTTCACACAATCACAAACACACAATCACGATCACACAATCACAATCACACAATCACAATCACACAATCAAAACCACACAATCACAATCACACAATCAACGCCACACAATGACGATCACACAATCACCATCACACAATCTCGACCACACAATCACGATCACACAATCACGATCACACAATCACGTTCACACAATCACAAACACACAGTCGCGATCACACGATCACGATCACACAATCACGATCACACAGTCACGATCACACAATCACAATCGCACAATCACAATCACACAATCACGATCACTCAATCACAATCACACAATCACGTTCACACAATCACAAACACACAGTCGCGATCACACCATCACGATCACACAATCACGATCACACAGTCACGATCACACAATTACGATCACACAGTCACGATCACACAATCAGAGTCACACAATCACAATCACACAACCACAATCACACAATCACACAGTCACAATCCCACAATCACGATCACACAATCACGACCACACAGTCACGATCACACAATCACAATCACACAATCACAATCACACAATCACAATCACACAATCACAATCACACAATCACAATCACACAATCACAATCACACAATCACAATCACACAATCACAATCACACAATCACAATCACACAATCACAATCACACAATCACAATCACACAATCACAATAACACAATCAGACAATCACACAGTCACACAATCACGATCACACAATCACGATCACACAATCACGATCACACAATCACGATCACACAATCACGATCACAAAATCACAATCACACAATCACAATCACACAATCAAAATCACACAATCACAATCACACAATCAAGGTCACACAATGACGATCACACAATCACGATCACACAATCACGATCACACAATCACGATCACACAATCACGATCACACAATCACCATCACACAATCACCATCACACAATCACAATCACACAATCAAGGTCACACAATGACGATCGCACAATCACCATCACACAATCACGACCACTCAATCACGATCACACAATCACGATCACACAATCACGATCACACAATCACGTTCACACAATCACAAACACACAGTCGCGATCACACGATCACGATCACACAATCACGATCACATAGTCACGATCACACAATTACGATCACACAGTCACAATCACACAATCACAATCACACAATCACAATCACACAATCACGATCACACAATCACAATCACACAATCACAATCACACAATCACAATCACACAATCACAATCACACAATCACAATCACACAATCACAATCACACAATCACAATCCCACAATCACGATCACACAATCACAATCACACAATCACAATCACAATCACGATCACACAGTCACGATCACACAATCAGAGTCACACAATCACAATCACACAACAACAATCACACAATCATACAGTCACAATCCCACAATCACGATCACACAATCACGACCACACAGTCACGATCACACAATCACAATCACACAATCACAATCACACAATCACAATCACACAATCACAATCACACAATCACAATCACACAATCACAATCACACAATCACAATCACACAATCACAATCACACAATCACAATCACACAATCACAATCACACAATCACAATCACACAATCACAATCACACAATCACAATCCCACAATCACAATCACACAACCACAATCACACAGTCACAATCCCACAATCACGATCACACCATCACGATCACACAATCACACTCACACAACCACAATCACACAATCACACTGTCACAATCCCACAATCACGATCAGACAATCACGATCACACAGTCACGATCACACGATCACGATCACACAATAACAATCACACAATCACAATCACACAATCGTTATCACACAATCATGATCACACAATCACCATCCCACAATCACCATCACACAATCACCATCACACAATCACGATCACACAATCACGATCACACAATCACAATCACGCAATCACAATCACACAATCACAATCACACAATCACAATCATACAATCACAATCACACAATCACAATCTCACAATCACAATTACACAATCACAATCACACAATCACAATCACACAATCACAATCACAGAATCACAATCACACAATCACAATCCCACAATCACAATCCCACAATCACAATCCCACAATCACAATCACACAACCACAATCACACAATCACAATCACACAATCACGATCACACAATCACAATCACACAATCACAATCACACAATCACAATCACACAATCACAATCACACAATCACAATCACACAATCACAATCACACAATCACAATCACACAATCACAATCCCACAATCACGATCACACAATCACAATCACACAATCACAATCACAATCACGATCACACAGTCACGATCACACAATCAGAGTCACACAATCACAATCACACAACCACAATCACACAATCATACAGTCACAATCCCACAATCACGATCACACAATCACGACCACACAGTCACGATCACACAATCACAATCACACAATCACAATCACACAATCACAATCACACAATCACAATCCCACAATCACAATCACACAATCACAATCACACAATCACAATCACACAATCACAATCACACAATCACAATCACACAATCACAATCACACAATCACAATCACACAATCACAATCACACAATCACAATAACACAATCAGACAATCACACAGTCACACAATCACGATCACACAATCACGATCACACAATCACGATCACACAATCGCGATCACACAATCACGATCACACAATCACGATCACACAATCACAATCACACAATCACAATCACACAATCAAAACCACACAATCACAATCACACAATCAACGTCACACAATGACGATCACACAATCACCATCACACAATAACGATCACACAATCACAATCACACAATCACGATCACACAATCACGATCACTCAGTCACAATCACACAATCACAAACACACAGTCGCGATCACACGATCACGATCACACGATCACGATCACACAATCACAATCACACAATCAACGCCACACAATGACGATCACACAATCACCATCACACAATCTCGACCACACAATCACGATCACACAATCACGATCACACAATCACGATCACACAATCGCGATCACACAATCACGATCACACAATCACGATCACACAATCACAATCACACAATCACAATCACACAATCAAAACCACACAATCACAATCACACAATCAAGGTCACACAATGACGATCACACAATCACCATCACACAATCACGATCACACAATCACAGTCACACAATCACGATCACACAATCACGATCACTCAATCACAATCACACAATCACAAACACACAGTCGCGATCACACGATCACGATCACACGATCACGATCACACAATCACAATCACACAATCAACGCCACACAATGACGATCACACAATCACCATCACACAATCTCGACCACACAATCACGATCACACAATCACGATCACACAATCACGTTCACACAATCACAAACACACAATCACGATCACACAATCACAATCACACAATCACAATCACACAATCAAAACCACACAATCACAATCACACAATCAACGCCACACAATGACGATCACACAATCACCATCACACAATCTCGACCACACAATCACGATCACACAATCACGATCACACAATCACGTTCACACAATCACAAACACACAGTCGCGATCACACGATCACGATCACACAATCACGATCACACAGTCACGATCACACAATCACAATCGCACAATCACAATCACACAATCACGATCACTCAATCACAATCACACAATCACGTTCACACAATCACAAACACACAGTCGCGATCACACCATCACGATCACACAATCACGATCACACAGTCACGATCACACAATTACGATCACACAGTCACGATCACACAATCAGAGTCACACAATCACAATCACACAACCACAATCACACAATCACACAGTCACAATCCCACAATCACGATCACACAATCACGACCACACAGTCACGATCACACAATCACAATCACACAATCACAATCACACAATCACAATCACACAATCACAATCACACAATCACAATCACACAATCACAATCACACAATCACAATCACACAATCACAATCACACAATCACAATAACACAATCAGACAATCACACAGTCACACAATCACGATCACACAATCACGATCACACAATCACGATCACACAATCACGATCACACAATCACGATCACACAATCACAATCACACAATCACAATCACACAATCAGAATCACACAATCACCATCACACAATCACAATCACACAATCAAGGTCACACAATGACGATCACACAATCACCATCACACAATCACGATCACACAATCACAATCACACAATCACGATCACACAATCACGATCACACAATCACCATCACACAATCACAATCACACAATCAAGGTCACACAATGACGATCGCACAATCACCATCACACAATCACGACCACTCAATCACGATCACACAATCACGATCACACAATCACGATCACACAATCACGTTCACACAATCACAAACACACCGTCGCGATCACACGATCACGATCACACAATCACGATCACATAGTCACGATCACACAATTACGATCACACAGTCACAATCACACAATCACAATCATACAATCACGATCACACAATCACAATCACACAATCACAATCACACAATCACAATCACACAATCACAATCACACAATCACAATCACACAATCACAATCACACAATCACAATCACACAATCACAATCACACAATCACAATCACACAATCACAATCCCACAATCACGATCACACAATCACAATCACACAATCACAATCACGATCACGATCACACAGTCACGATCACACAATCAGAGTCACACAATCACAATCACACAACCACAATCACACAATCATACAGTCACAATCCCACAATCACGATCACACAATCACCATCACACAATCACGATCACACAATCACAATCACACAATCACGATCACACAATCACGATCACTCAATCACAATCACACAATCACAAACACACAGTCGCGATCACACGATCACGATCACACGATCACGATCACACAATCACAATCACACAAGCAACGCCACACAATGACGATCACACAATCACCATCACACAATCTCGACCACACAATCACGATCACACAATCACGATCACACAATCACGATCACACAATCACAATCACACAATCACAATCACACAATCAAGGTCACACAATGACGATCACACAATCACCATCACACAATCACGATCACACAATCACAATCACACAATCACGATCACACAATCACGATCACTCAATCACAATCACACAATCACGTTCACACAATCACAAACACACAGTCGCGATCACACCATCACGATCACACAATCACGATCACACAGTCACGATCACACAATTACGATCACACAGTCACGATCACACAATCAGAGTCACACAATCACAATCACACAACCACAATCACACAATCACACAGTCACAATACCACAATCACGATCACACAATCACGACCACACAGTCACGATCACACAATCACGATCACACAATCACAATCACACAATCACAATCACACAATCACAATAACACAATCAAGGTCGCACAATGACGATCACACAATCACCATCACACAATCACGACCACTCAATCACGATCACACAATCACGATCACACATTCACGATCACACAATCACGTTCACACAATCACAAACACAGAGTTGCGATCACACGATCACGATCACACAATCACGATCACACAGTCACGATCACACAATCACGATCACACAGTCACGATCACACAATCAGAGTCACACAATCACAATCACACAACCACAATCACACAATCACACAGTCACAATCCCACAATCACGATCACACAATGACGACCACACAGTCACGATCACACAATCACGATCACACAATCACAATCACACAATCACAATCACACAATCACAATCACACAATCACAATCACACAATCACGACCACACAGTCACGATCACACAATCACAATCATACAATCACAATCACACAATCACAATAACACAATCAGACAATCACACAGCCACACAATCACGATCACACAATCACAATAACACAATCAGACAATCACACAGTCACACAATCACGATCACACAATCACGATCACACAATCACGATCACACAATCACAATCACACAATCACAATCACACAATTACGATCACACAATCACGATCACTCAATCACAATCACACAATAACAAAAACACAGCCGCGATCACACGATCACGATCACACGATCACGATCACACAATCACGATCACACAATCACGATCACACAATCACGATCACACAATCACAATCACACAATCACAATCACACAATCACAATCACACAATCACAATCACACAATCACAATCACACAATCACAATCACACAATCACAATCACACAACCACAATCACACAATCACAATCACACAATCACAATCCCACAATCACAATCACACAACCACAATCACACAGTCACAATCCCACAATCACGATCACACCATCACGATCACACAATCACACTCACACAACCACAATCACACAATCACACTGTCACAATCCCACAATCACGATCACACAATCACGATCACACAGTCACGATCACACGATCACGATCACACAATACAATCACACAATCACAATCACACAATCGTTATCACACAATCATGATCACACAATCACCATCCCGAAATCACCATCACACAATCACGATCACACAATCACGATCACACAATCACGATCACACAATCACAATCACGCAATCACAATCACACAATCACAATCACACAATCACATTCATACAATCACAATCACACAATCACAATCTCACAATCACAATTACACAATCACAATCACACAATCACAATCACACAATCACAATCACACAATCACAATCACACAATCACAATCCCACAATCACAATCCCACAATCACAATCCCACAATCACAATCACACAACCACAATCACACAATCACACAGTCACAATCCCACAATCACGATCACACAATCACGATCACACAATCACAATCACACAATCACAATCACACAATCACAATATCGCAATCGCAATCACACAATCGCAATAACACAATCAGACAATCACACAATCACACAATCACACAATCACGATCACACAATCATGATCACACAATCACGAACACACAATCACGATCACACAATCACGATCACACAATCACGATCACACAATCACGATCACACAATCACCATCACACAATCACCATCACACAATCACAATCACACAATCAAGGTCACACAATGACGATCGCACAATCACCATCACACAATCACGACCACTCAATCACGATCACACAATCACGATCACACAATCACGATCACACAATCACGTTCACACAATCACAAACACACAGTCGCGATCACACGATCACGATCACACAATCACGATCACATAGTCACGATCACACAATTACGATCACACAGTCACAATCACACAATCACAATCACACAATCACAATCACACAATCACGATCACACAATCACGATCACACAATCACAATCACACAATCACAATCACACAATCACAATCACACAATCACAATCACACAATCACAATCACACAATCACAATCCCACAATCACGATCACACAATCACAATCACACAATCACAATCACAATCACGATCACACAGTCACGATCACACAATCAGAGTCACACAATCACAATCACACAACAACAATCACACAATCATACAGTCACAATCCCACAATCACGATCACACAATCACGACCACACAGTCACGATCACACAATCACAATCACACAATCACAATCACACAATCACAATCACACAATCACAATCACACAATCACAATCACACAATCACAATCACACAATCACAATCACACAATCACAATCACACAATCACAATCACACAATCACAATCACACAATCACAATCACACAATCACAATCACACAATCACAATCACACAATCACAATCCCACAATCACAATCACACAACCACAATCACACAGTCACAATCCCACAATCACGATCACACCATCACGATCACACAATCACACTCACACAACCACAATCACACAATCACACTGTCACAATCCCACAATCACGATCAGACAATCACGATCACACAGTCACGATCACACGATCACGATCACACAATAACAATCACACAATCACAATCACACAATCGTTATCACACAATCATGATCACACAATCACCATCCCACAATCACCATCACACAATCACCATCACACAATCACGATCACACAATCACGATCACACAATCACAATAACGCAATCACAATCACACAATCACAATCACACAATCACAATCATACAATCACAATCACACAATCACAATCTCACAATCACAATTACACAATCACAATCACACAATCACAATCACACAATCACAATCACAGAATCACAATCACACAATCACAATCCCACAATCACAATCCCACAATCACAATCCCACAATCACAATCACACAACCACAATCACACAATCACAATCACACAATCACGATCACACAATCACAATCACACAATCACAATCACACAATCACAATCACACAATCACAATCACACAATCACAATCACACAATCACAATCACACAATCACAATCCCACAATCACGATCACACAATCACAATCACACAATCACAATCACAATCACGATCACACAGTCACGATCACACAATCAGAGTCACACAATCACAATCACACAACCACAATCACACAATCATACAGTCACAATCCCACAATCACGATCACACAATCACGACCACACAGTCACGATCACACAATCACAATCACACAATCACAATCACACAATCACAATCACACAATCACAATCCCACAATCACAATCACACAATCACAATCACACAATCACAATCACACAATCACAATCACACAATCACAATCACACAATCACAATCACACAATCACAATCACACAATCACAATAACACAATCAGACAATCACACAGTCACACAATCACGATCACACAATCACGATCACACAATCACGATCACACAATCGCGATCACACAATCACGATCACACAATCACGATCACACAATCACAATCACACAATCACAATCACACAATCAAAACCACACAATCACAATCACACAATCAACGTCACACAATGACGATCACACAATCACCATCACACAATAACGATCACACAATCACAATCACACAATCACGATCACACAATCACGATCACTCAGTCACAATCACACAATCACAAACACACAGTCGCGATCACACGATCACGATCACACAATCACAATCACACAATCAACGCCACACAATGACGATCACACAATCACCATCACACAATCTCGACCACACAATCACGATCACACAATCACGATCACACAATCACGATCACACAATCGCGATCACACAATCACGATCACACAATCACGATCACACAATCACAATCACACAATCACAATCACACAATCAAAACCACACAATCACAATCACACAATCAAGGTCACACAATGACGATCACACAATCACCATCACACAATCACGATCACACAATCACAGTCACACAATCACGATCACACAATCACGATCACTCAATCACAATCACACAATCACAAACACACAGTCGCGATCACACGATCACGATCACACGATCACGATCACACAATCACAATCACACAATCAACGCCACACAATGACGATCACACAATCACCATCACACAATCTCGACCACACAATCACGATCACACAATCACGATCACACAATCACGTTCACACAATCACAAACACACAATCACGATCACACAATCACAATCACACAATCAAGGTCACACAATGACGATCGCACAATCACCATCACACAATAACGACCACTCAATCACGATCACACAATCACGATCACACAATCACAATCACACAATCACAATCACACAATCAAAACCACACAATCACAATCACACAATCAAGGTCACACAATGACGATCACACAATCACCATCACACAATCACGATCACACAATCACCATCACACAATCGCGATCACACAATCACGATCACACAATCACGATCACACAATCACAATCACACAATCACAATCACACAATCAAAACCACACAATCACAATCACACAATCAACGCCACACAATGACGATCACACAATCACCATCACACAATCTCGACCACACAATCACGATCACACAATCACGATCACACAATCACGTTCACACAATCACAAACACACAGTCGCGATCACACGATCACGATCACACAATCACGATCACACAGTCACGATCACACAATCACAATCGCACAATCACAATCACACAATCACGATCACTCAATCACAATCACACAATCACGTTCACACAATCACAAACACACAGTCGCGATCACACCATCACGATCACACAATCACGACCACACAGTCACGATCACACAATTACGATCACACAGTCACGATCACACAATCAGAGTCACACAATCACAATCACACAACCACAATCACACAATCACACAGTCACAATCCCACAATCACGATCACACAATCACGACCACACAGTCACGATCACACAATCACAATCACACAATCACAATCACACAATCACAATCACACAATCACAATCACACAATCACAATCACACAATCACAATCACACAATCACAATCACACAATCACAATCACACAATCACAATAACACAATCAGACAATCACACAGTCACACAATCACGATCACACAATCACGATCACACAATCACGATCACACAATCACGATCACACAATCACGATCACACAATCACAATCACACAATCACAATCACACAATCAAAATCACACAATCACAATCACACAATCAAGGTCACACAATGACGATCACACAATCACCATCACACAATCACGATCACACAATCACAATCACACAATCACGATCACACAATCACGATCACACAATCACCATCACACAATCACAATCACACAATCAAGGTCACACAATGACGATCGCACAATCACCATCACACAATAACGACCACTCAATCACGATCACACAATCACGATCACACAATCACGATCACACAATCACGTTCACACAATCACAAACACACCGTCGCGATCACACGATCACGATCACACAATCACGATCACATAGTCACGATCACACAATTACGATCACACAGTCACAATCACACAATCACAATCACACAATCACGATCACACAATCACAATCACACAATCACAATCACACAATCACAATCACACAATCACAATCACACAATCACAATCACACAATCACAATCACACAATCACAATCACACAATCACAATCACACAATCACAATCCCACAATCACGATCACACAATCACAATCACACAATCACAATCACAATCACGATCACACAGTCACGATCACACAATTAGAGTCACACAATCACAATCACACAACCACAATCACACAATCATACAGTCACAATCCCACAATCACGGTCACACAATCACGACCACACAGTCACGATCACACAATCACAATCACACAATCACAATCACACAATCACAATCACACAATCACAATCACACAATCACAATCACACAATCACAATCACACAATCACAATCACACAATCACAATCACACAATCACAATCACACAATCACAATCACACAATCACAATAACACAATCAGACAATCACACAGTCACACAATCACGATCACACAATCACGATCACACAATCACGATCACACAATCGCGATCACACAATCACGATCACACAATCACGATCACACAATCACAATCACACAATCACAATCACAATCACGATCACACAGTCACGATCACACAATCAGAGTCACACAATCACAATCACACAACCACAATCACACAATCATACAGTCACAATCCCACAATCACGATCACACAATCACGACCACACAGTCACGATCACACAATCACAATCACACAATCACAATCACACAATCACAATCACACAATCACAATCACACAATCACAATCACACAATCACAATCACACAATCACAATCACACAATCACAATCACACAATCACAATCACACAATCACAATCACACAATCACAATCCCACAATCACAATCACACAACCACAATCACACAGTCACAATCCCACAATCACGATCACACCATCACGATCACACAATCACACTCACACAACCACAATCACACAATCACACTGTCACAATCCCACAATCACGATCAGACAATCACGATCACACAGTCACGATCACACGATCACGATCACACAATAACAATCACACAATCACAATCACACAATCGTTATCACACAATCATGATCACACAATCACCATCCCACAATCACCATCACACAATCACCATCACACAATCACGATCACACAATCACGATCACACAATCACAATCACGCAATCACAATCACACAATCACAATCACACAATCACAATCATACAATCACAATCACACAATCACAATCTCACAATCACAATTACACAATCACAATCACACAATCACAATCACACAATCACAATCACACAATCACAATCACAGAATCACAATCACACAATCACAATCCCACAATCACAATCCCACAATCACAATCCCACAATCACAATCACACAACCACAATCACACAATCACACAGTCACAATCCCACAATCACGATCACACAATCACGACCACACAGTCACGATCACACAATCACAATCACACAATCACAATCACACAATCACAATCACACAATCACAATCACACAATCACAATCACACAATCACAATCACACAATCACAATCACACAATCACAATCACACAATCACAATAACACAATCAGACAATCACACAGTCACACAATCACGATCACACAATCACGATCACACAATCACGATCACACAATCACGATCACACAATCACGATCACACAATCACAATCACACAATCACAATCACACAATCAAAATCACACAATCACAATCACACAATCAAGGTCACACAATGACGATCACACAATCACCATCACACAATCACGATCACACAATCACAATCACACAATCACGATCACACAATCACGATCACACAATCACCATCACACAATCACAATCACACAATCAAGGTCACACAATGACGATCGCACAATCACCATCACACAATCACGACCACTCAATCACGATCACACAATCACGATCACACAATCACGATCACACAATCACGTTCACACAATCACAAACACACCGTCGCGATCACACGATCACGATCACACAATCACGATCACATAGTCACGATCACACAATTACGATCACACAGTCACAATCACACAATCACAATCACACAATCACGATCACACAATCACAATCACACAATCACAATCACACAATCACAATCACACAATCACAATCACACAATCACAATCACACAATCACAATCACACAATCACAATCACACAATCACAATCACACAATCACAATCCCACAATCACGATCACACAATCACAATCACACAATCACAATCACACAATCACAATCACACAATCACAATAACACAATCAGACAATCACACAGTCACACAATCACGATCACACAATCACGATCACACAATCACGATCACACAATCGCGATCACACAATCACGATCACACAATCACGATCACACAATCACAATCACACAATCACAATCACAATCACGATCACACAGTCACGATCACACAATCAGAGTCACACAATCACAATCACACAACCACAATCACACAATCATACAGTCACAATCCCACAATCACGATCACACAATCACGACCACACAGTCACGATCACACAATCACAATCACACAATCACAATCACACAATCACAATCACACAATCACAATCACACAATCACAATCACACAATCACAATCACACAATCACAATCGCACAATCACAATCACACAATCACGATCACTCAATCACAATCACACAATCACGTTCACACAATCACAAACACACAGTCGCGATCACACCATCACGATCACACAATCACGATCACACAGTCACGATCACACAATTACGATCACACAGTCACGATCACACAATCAGAGTCACACAATCACAATCACACAACCACAATCACACAATCACACAGTCACAATCCCACAATCACGATCACACAATCACGACCACACAGTCACGATCACACAATCACAATCACACAATCACAATCACACAAACACAATCACACAATCACAATCACACAATCACAATCACACAATCACAATCACACAATCACAATCACACAATCACAATCACACAATCACAATCACACAATCACAATCACACAATCACAATCACACAATCACAATCACACAATCACAATCACACAATCACAATCACACAATCACAATCACACAATCACAATCACACAATCACAATCCCACAATCACAATCACACAACCACAATCACACAGTCACAATCCCACAATCACGATCACACCATCACGATCACACAATCACACTCACACAACCACAATCACACAATCACACTGTCACAATCCCACAATCACGATCAGACAATCACGATCACACAGTCACGATCACACGATCACGATCACACAATAACAATCACACAATCACAATCACACAATCGTTATCACACAATCATGATCACACAATCACCATCCCACAATCACCATCACACAATCACCATCACACAATCACGATCACACAATCACGATCACACAATCACAATCACGCAATCACAATCACACAATCACAATCACACAATCACAATCATACAATCACAATCACACAATCACAATCTCACAATCACAATTACACAATCACAATCACACAATCACAATCACACAATCACAATCACAGAATCACAATCACACAATCACAATCCCACAATCACAATCCCACAATCACAATCCCACAATCACAATCACACAACCACAATCACACAATCACACAGTCACAATCCCACAATCACGATCACACAATCACAATCACACAATCACAATCACACAATCACAATCACACAATCACAATCACACAATCACAATCACACAATCACAATCACACAATCACAATCACACAATCACAATCACACAATCACAATCACACAATCACAATCACACAATCACAATCCCACAATCACAATCACACAACCACAATCACACAGTCACAATCCCACAATCACGATCACACCATCACGATCACACAATCACACTCACACAACCACAATCACACAATCACACTGTCACAATCCCACAATCACGATCAGACAATCACGATCACACAGTCACGATCACACGATCACGATCACACAATAACAATCACACAATCACAATCACACAATCGTTATCACACAATCATGATCACACAATCACCATCCCACAATCACCATCACACAATCACCATCACACAATC
The DNA here is from genome assembly GCF_050947335.1 of Megachile rotundata. NCBI lineage: Eukaryota > Metazoa > Arthropoda > Insecta > Hymenoptera > Megachilidae > Megachile > Megachile rotundata. The sequence continues at coordinate 5,744,863 of NC_134993.1, forward strand.
ACGATCACACAATCACGATCACACAATCACAATCACGCAATCACAATCACACAATCACAATCACACAATCACAATCATACAATCACAATCACACAATCACAATCTCACAATCACAATTACACAATCACAATCACACAATCACAATCACACAATCACAATCACAGAATCACAATCACACAATCACAATCCCACAATCACAATCCCACAATCACAATCCCACAATCACAATCACACAACCACAATCACACAATCACACAGTCACAATCCCACAATCACGATCACACAATCACGATCACACAATCACAATCACATAATCACAATCACACAATCACAATATCACAATCGCAATCACACAATCGCAATAACACAATCAGACAATCACACAATCACACAATCACACAATCACGATCACACAATCATGATCACACAATCACGAACACACAATCACGATCACACAATCACGATCACACAATCACGATCACACAATCACGATCACACAATCACCATCACACAATCACCATCACACAATCACAATCACACAATCAAGGTCACAAAATGACGATCGCACAATCACCATCACACAATCACGACCACTCAATCACGATCACACAATCACGATCACACAATCACGATCACACAATCACGTTCACACAATCACAAACACACAGTCGCGATCACACGATCACGATCACACAATCACGATCACATAGTCACGATCACACAATTACGATCACACAGTCACAATCACACAATCACAATCACACAATCACAATCACACAATCACGATCACACAATCACAATCACACAATCACAATCACACAATCACAATCACACAATCACAATCACACAATCACAATCACACAATCAGAGTCACACAATCACAATCACACAACCACAATCACACAATCATACAGTCACAATCCCACAATCACGATCACACAATCACGACCACACAGTCACGATCACACAATCACAATCACACAATCACAATCACACAATCACAATCACACAATCACAATCACACAACACACTGTCACAATCCCACAGTCACGATCACACAATCAGAGTCACACAATCACAATCACACAACCACAATCACACAATCACACAGTCACAAACCCACAATCACGATCACACAATCACGACCACACAGTCACGATCACACAATCACAATCACACAATCACAATCACAAAATCGCAATCACACAATCACAATATTACAATCGCAATCACACAATCACAATAACACAATCAGACAATCACACAATCACACAATCACACAATCACGATCACACAATCACGATCACACAATCACGATCACACAATCACGATCACACAATCACGATCACACAATCACCATCACACAATCACCATCACACAATCACCATCACACAATCACAATCACAAAATCAAGGTCACACAATGACGATCACACAATCACCATCACACAATCACGACCACTCAATCACGATCACACAATCACGATCACACAATCACGTTCACACAATCACAAACACACAGTCGCGATCACACGATCACGATCACACAATCACGATCACACAGTCACGATCACGCAATCACGATCACACAGTCACGATCACACAATCACAATCACACAATCACAATCACACAATCACAATCACACAATCACAATCACACAATCATAATCACACAATCACAATCCCACAATCACAATCCCACAATCACAATCCCACAATCACAATCACACAACCACAATCACACAATCACACAGTCACAATCCCACAATCACGATCACACAATCACGATCACACAATCACAATCACACAATCACAATCACACAATCACAATATCACAATCGCAATCACACAATCACGGCCACACAATCACGGTCACACAGTCACTGTCGCGCAATCACGGTCGCGCAATCACGGTCGCGCAATCACGGTCACGCAATCACGGTCACACAATCGTGGTCGCGCAATCACGGTCACGCAATCACGGTCACACAATCGTCGTCACGCAATCACGGTCACACAATCGTGGTCACGCAATCACGGTCACACAATCGCGATCACACAATCGCGGTCACACAATCATCGTCACACAATCACCGTCACACAACACGAACACACAATCACGAACACACAATCACGGTCACACAATCACGGTCACACAGTCACTGTCACACAATCACGGCCACGCAATCACGGTCACACAATCACGACCACACAGTCACGATCACACAATCACAATCACACAATCACAATCACACAATCACAATCACACAATCAAAACCACACAATCACAATCACACAATCAAGGTCACACAATGACGATTACACAATCACGATAACACAATCACGATCACACAATCACGTTCACACAATCACAAACACACAGTCCCGACCACTCGATCACGATCACACAATCACGATCACACAGTCACGATCACACAATCACAATCACACAATCACAATATTAGAATCGCAATCACACAATCACAATAACACAATCAGACAATCACACAATCACACAATCACACAATCACGATCACACGATCATGATCACACAATCACGATCACACAATTACGATCATACAATCACGATCACACAATCACGATCACACAATCACCATCACACAATCACCATCACACAATCACAATCACACAATCAAGGTCACACAATGACGATCACACAATCACAATCACACAATCACAATCACACAATCACAATCACACAATCACAATCACACAATCACAATCACACAATCACAATCACACAATCACAATCACACAATCACAATCACACAATCACAAACACACAGTCGCGATCACACGATCACGATCACACAATCACAATCACACAATCACAATCACAATCACGATCACACAGTCACGATCACACAATCAGAGTCACACAATCACAATCACACAACCACAATCACACAATCATACAGTCACAATCCCACAATCACGATCACACAATCACGACCACACAGTCACGATCACACAATCACAATCACACAATCACAATAACACAATCACAATAACACAATCACAATAACACAATCAGACAATCACACAGTCACACAATCACGATCACACAATCACGATCACACAATCACGATCACACAATCGCGATCACACAATCACGATCACACAATCACGATCACACAATCACGATCACACAATCACAATCACACAATCAAAACCACGCAATCACAATCACACAATCAAGGTCACACAATGACGATCACACAATCACCATCACACAATCACGATCACACAATCACAATCACACAATCACGATCACACAATCACGATCACTCAATCACAATCACACAATCACAAACACACAGTCGCGATCACACGATCACGATCACACGATCACGATCACACAATCACAATCACACAATCAACGCCACACAATGACGATCACACAATCACCATCACACAATCTCGACCACACAATCACGATCACACAATCACGATCACACAATCACGATCACACAATCACGTTCACACAATCACAAACACACAGTCCCGACCACTCGATCACGATCACACAATCACGATCACACAGTCAGGATCACACAATCAGAGTCACACAATCACAATCACACAACCACAATCACACAATCACACAGTCACAATCCCACAATCACGATCACACAATCACGACCACACAGTCACGATCACACAATCACAATCACACAATCACAATCACACAATCACAATCACACAATCACAATCACACAATCACAATAGCACAATCAGACAATCACACCGTCACACAATCACGATCACACAATCACGATCACACAATCACGATCACACAATCACGATCACACAATCACGATCACACAATGACAATCACACAATCACGATCACACAATCACGATCACACAATCACGATCACACAATCACAATCACACAATCACAATCACACAATCACAATCACACAATCACAATCACACAATCACAATCACACAATCACAATCACACAATCACAATCACACAATCACAATCACACAATCACAATCACACAATCACAAACACACAGTCGCGATCACACGATCACGATCACACGATCACGATCACACAGTCACAATCACACAATCACGATCACACGATCACGAACACACAATCACAATCACACAATCACAATCACACAATCACAATCACACAATCACAATCACACAATCACAGCCACACAATCACAGCCACACAATCACAGCCACACAATCACAACAACACAATCACAATCACAATCACAGTCACACAATCACAGTCACACAATCACAGTCACAGAATCACAGTCACACAATCACAGTCACACAACCACAATCACGATCACAATCACGATCACAATCGCGATCGCACAATCGCGATCGCACAATCGCGAACGCACAATCGCGGTCACACAATCATCGTCACACAATCACCGTCACACAACACGAACACACAATCACGAACACACAATCACGGTCACACAATCACGGTCACACAGTCACTGTCACACAATCACGGCCACGCAATCACGGTCACACAATCACGACCACACAGTCACGATCACACAATCACAATCACACAATCACAATCACACAATCACAATCACACAATCAAAACCACACAATCACAATCACACAATCAAGGTCACACAATGACGATTACACAATCACGATAACACAATCACGATCACACAATCACGTTCACACAATCACAAACACACAGTCCCGACCACTCGATCACGATCACACAATCACGATCACACAGTCACGATCACACAATCACAATCACACAATCACAATATTAGAATCGCAATCACACAATCACAATAACACAATCAGACAATCACACAATCACACAATCACACAATCACGATCACACGATCATGATCACACAATCACGATCACACAATTACGATCACACAATCACGATCACACAATCACGATCACACAATCACCATCACACAATCACCATCACACAATCATAATCACACAATCAAGGTCACACAATGACGATCACACAGTCACAATCACACAATCACAATCACACAATCACAATCACACAATCACGATCACACAATCACAATCACACAATCACAATCACACAATCACAATCACACAATCACAATCACACAATCACAATCACACAATCAGAGTCACACAATCACAATCACACAACCACAATCACACAATCATACAGTCACAATCCCACAATCACGATCACACAATCACGACCACACAGTCACGATCACACAATCACAATCACACAATCACAATCACACAATCACAATCACACAATCACAATCACACAACACACTGTCACAATCCCACAGTCACGATCACACAATCAGAGTCACACAATCACAATCACACAACCACAATCACACAATCACACAGTCACAAACCCACAATCACGATCACACAATCACGACCACACAGTCACGATCACACAATCACAATCACACAATCACAATCACAAAATCGCAATCACACAATCACAATATTACAATCGCAATCACACAATCACAATAACACAATCAGACAATCACACAATCACACAATCACACAATCACGATCACACAATCACGATCACACAATCACGATCACACAATCACGATCACACAATCACGATCACACAATCACCATCACACAATCACCATCACACAATCACCATCACACAATCACAATCACAAAATCAAGGTCACACAATGACGATCACACAATCACCATCACACAATCACGACCACTCAATCACGATCACACAATCACGATCACACAATCACGTTCACACAATCACAAACACACAGTCGCGATCACACGATCACGATCACACAATCACGATCACACAGTCACGATCACGCAATCACGATCACACAGTCACGATCACACAATCACAATCACACAATCACAATCACACAATCACAATCACACAATCACAATCACACAATCATAATCACACAATCACAATCCCACAATCACAATCCCACAATCACAATCCCACAATCACAATCACACAACCACAATCACACAATCACACAGTCACAATCCCACAATCACGATCACACAATCACGATCACACAATCACAATCACACAATCACAATCACACAATCACAATATCACAATCGCAATCACACAATCACGGCCACACAATCACGGTCACACAGTCACTGTCGCGCAATCACGGTCGCGCAATCACGGTCGCGCAATCACGGTCACGCAATCACGGTCACACAATCGTGGTCGCGCAATCACGGTCACGCAATCACGGTCACACAATCGTCGTCACGCAATCACGGTCACACAATCGTGGTCACGCAATCACGGTCACACAATCGCGATCACACAATCGCGGTCACACAATCATCGTCACACAATCACCGTCACACAACACGAACACACAATCACGAACACACAATCACGGTCACACAATCACGGTCACACAGTCACTGTCACACAATCACGGCCACGCAATCACGGTCACACAATCACGACCACACAGTCACGATCACACAATCACAATCACACAATCACAATCACACAATCACAATCACACAATCAAAACCACACAATCACAATCACACAATCAAGGTCACACAATGACGATTACACAATCACGATAACACAATCACGATCACACAATCACGTTCACACAATCACAAACACACAGTCCCGACCACTCGATCACGATCACACAATCACGATCACACAGTCACGATCACACAATCACAATCACACAATCACAATATTAGAATCGCAATCACACAATCACAATAACACAATCAGACAATCACACAATCACACAATCACACAATCACGATCACACGATCATGATCACACAATCACGATCACACAATTACGATCATACAATCACGATCACACAATCACGATCACACAATCACCATCACACAATCACCATCACACAATCACAATCACACAATCAAGGTCACACAATGACGATCACACAATCACAATCACACAATCACAATCACACAATCACAATCACACAATCACAATCACACAATCACAATCACACAATCACAATCACACAATCACAATCACACAATCACAATCACACAATCACAATCACACAATCACAAACACACAGTCGCGATCACACGATCACGATCACACAATCACAATCACACAATCACAATCACAATCACGATCACACAGTCACGATCACACAATCAGAGTCACACAATCACAATCACACAACCACAATCACACAATCATACAGTCACAATCCCACAATCACGATCACACAATCACGACCACACAGTCACGATCACACAATCACAATCACACAATCACAATAACACAATCACAATAACACAATCACAATAACACAATCAGACAATCACACAGTCACACAATCACGATCACACAATCACGATCACACAATCACGATCACACAATCGCGATCACACAATCACGATCACACAATCACGATCACACAATCACGATCACACAATCACAATCACACAATCAAAACCACGCAATCACAATCACACAATCAAGGTCACACAATGACGATCACACAATCACCATCACACAATCACGATCACACAATCACAATCACACAATCACGATCACACAATCACGATCACTCAATCACAATCACACAATCACAAACACACAGTCGCGATCACACGATCACGATCACACGATCACGATCACACGATCACGATCACACAATCACAATCACACAATCAACGCCACACAATGACGATCACACAATCACCATCACACAATCTCGACCACACAATCACGATCACACAATCACGATCACACAATCACGATCACACAATCACGTTCACACAATCACAAACACACAGTCCCGACCACTCGATCACGATCACACAATCACGATCACACAGTCAGGATCACACAATCAGAGTCACACAATCACAATCACACAACCACAATCACACAATCACACAGTCACAATCCCACAATCACGATCACACAATCACGACCACACAGTCACGATCACACAATCACAATCACACAATCACAATCACACAATCACAATCACACAATCACAATCACACAATCACAATAGCACAATCAGACAATCACACCGTCACACAATCACGATCACACAATCACGATCACACAATCACGATCACACAATCACGATCACACAATCACGATCACACAATGACAATCACACAATCACGATCACACAATCACGATCACACAATCACGATCACACAATCACAATCACACAATCACAATCACACAATCACAATCACACAATCACAATCACACAATCACAATCACACAATCACAATCACACAATCACAATCACACAATCACAAACACACAGTCGCGATCACACGATCACGATCACACGATCACGATCACACAGTCACAATCACACAATCACGATCACACGATCACGAACACACAATCACAATCACACAATCACAATCACACAATCACAATCACACAATCACAATCACACAATCACAGCCACACAATCACAGCCACACAATCACAGCCACACAATCACAACAACACAATCACAATCACAATCACAGTCACACAATCACAGTCACACAATCACAGTCACAGAATCACAGTCACACAATCACAGTCACACAACCACAATCACGATCACAATCACGATCACAATCGCGATCGCACAATCGCGATCGCACAATCGCGAACGCACAATCGCGGTCACACAATCATCGTCACACAATCACCGTCACACAACACGAACACACAATCACGAACACACAATCACGGTCACACAATCACGGTCACACAGTCACTGTCACACAATCACGGCCACGCAATCACGGTCACACAATCACGACCACACAGTCACGATCACACAATCACAATCACACAATCACAATCACACAATCACAATCACACAATCAAAACCACACAATCACAATCACACAATCAAGGTCACACAATGACGATTACACAATCACGATAACACAATCACGATCACACAATCACGTTCACACAATCACAAACACACAGTCCCGACCACTCGATCACGATCACACAATCACGATCACACAGTCACGATCACACAATCACAATCACACAATCACAATATTAGAATCGCAATCACACAATCACAATAACACAATCAGACAATCACACAATCACACAATCACACAATCACGATCACACGATCATGATCACACAATCACGATCACACAATTACGATCACACAATCACGATCACACAATCACGATCACACAATCACCATCACACAATCACCATCACACAACCATAATCACACAATCAAGGTCACACAATGACGATCACACAATCACAATCACACAATCACAATCACACAATCACAATCACACAATCACAATCACACAATCACAATCACACAATCACAATCACACAATCACAATCACACAATCACAATCACACAATCACAAACACACAGTCGCGATCACACGATCACGATCACACAATCACAATCACACAATCACAATCACAATCACGATCACACAATCAGAGTCACACAATCACAATCACACAACCACAATCACACAATCATACAGTCACAATCCCACAATCACGATCACACAATCACGACCACACAGTCACGATCACACAATCACAATCACACAATCACAATAACACAATCACAATAACACAATCACAATAACACAATCACAATAACACAATCAGACAATCACACAGTCACACAATCACGATCACACAATCACGATCACACAATCACGATCACACAATCACGATCACACAATCGCGATCACACAATCACGATCACACAATCACGATCACACAATCACGATCACACAATCACAATCACACAATCAAAACCACGCAATCACAATCACACAATCAAGGTCACACAATGACGATCACACAATCACCATCACACAATCACGATCACACAATCACAATCACACAATCACGATCACACAATCACGATCACTCAATCACAATCACACAATCACAAACACACAGTCGCGATCACACGATCACGATCACACGATCACGATCACACAATCACAATCACACAATCAACGCCACACAATGACGATCACACAATCACCATCACACAATCTCGACCACACAATCACGATCACACAATCACGATCACACAATCACGATCACACAATCACGTTCACACAATCACAAACACACAGTCCCGACCACTCGATCACGATCACACAATCACGATCACACAGTCAGGATCACACAATCAGAGTCACACAATCACAATCACACAACCACAATCACACAATCACACAGTCACAATCCCACAATCACGATCACACAATCACGACCACACAGTCACGATCACACAATCACAATCACACAATCACAATCACACAATCACAATCACACAATCACAATCACACAATCACAATCACACAATCACAATAGCACAATCAGACAATCACACCGTCACACAATCACGATCACACAATCACGATCACACAATCACGATCACACAATCACGATCACACAATCACGATCACACAATGACAATCACACAATCACAATCACACAATCACGATCACACAATCACGATCACACAATCACAATCACACAATCACAATCACACAATCACAATCACACAATCACAATCACACAATCACAATCACACAATCACAATCACACAATCACAAACACACAGTCGCGATCACACGATCACGATCACACGATCACGATCACACAGTCACAATCACACAATCACGATCACACGATCACGAACACACAATCACAATCACACAATCACAATCACACAATCACAATCACACAATCACAATCACACAATCACAGCCACACAATCACAGCCACACAATCACAGCCACACAATCACAACAACACAATCACAATCACAATCACAGTCACACAATCACAGTCACACAATCACAGTCACAGAATCACAGTCACACAATCACAGTCACACAACCACAATCACGATCACAATCACGATCACAATCGCGATCGCACAATCGCGATCGCACAATCGCGAACGCACAATCGCGATCACACAATCACGGTCACACAGTCACGGTCACAGCCACACAATCACAGTCACACAATTACAGTCAGACAATCACAGTCACACAACCTCAATCACACAATCACGATCAAACAATCACGATCACACAATCACGGTCACACAATCGCGATCTCACCATCGCGATCACACAATCACGCTCACAAAATCACGGCCACACAATCACGGTCACTCAATCACGGTCACAAAATCACGCTCACAAAATCACGCTCACACAATCACGATCACACAATCACGATCACACAATCACGATCACACAATCACGATCACACAATCACGATCACACAATCACGATCACACAATCACGATCACACAATCACGTTCACACAATCACGATCACACAATCACGATCACACAATCACGATCACACAATCACGATCACACAATCACACTCACACAACCACAATCACACAATCACACTGTCACAATCCCACAATCACGATCACACAATCACGATCACACAGTCACGATCACACGATCACGATCACACAATAACAATCACACAATCACAATCACACAATCGTTATCACACAATCATGATCACACAATCACCATCCCACAATCACCATCACACAATCACCATCACACAATCACGATCACACAATCACGATCACACAATCACAATCACGCAATCACAATCACACAATCACAATCACACAATCACAATCATACAATCACAATCACACAATCACAATCTCACAATCACAATTACACAATCACAATCACACAATCACAATCACACAATCACAATCACACAATCACAATCACACAATCACAATCCCACAATCACAATCCCACAATCACAATCCCACAATCACAATCACACAACCACAATCACACAATCACACAGTCACAATCCCACAATCACGATCACACAATCACGATCACACAATCACAATCACACAATCAAAATCACACAATCACAATATCACAATCGCAATCACACAATCGCAATAACACAATCAGACAATCACACAATCACACAATCACACAATCACGATCACACAATCATGATCACACAATCACGAACACACAATCACGATCACACAATCACGATCACACAATCACGATCACACAATCACGATCACACAATCACCATCACACAATCACCATCACACAATCACAATCACACAATCAAGGTCACACAATGACGATCGCACAATCACCATCACACAATCACGACCACTCAATCACGATCACACAATCACGATCACACAATCACGATCACACAATCACGTTCACACAATCACAAACACACAGTCGCGATCACACGATCACGATCACACAATCACGATCACATAGTCACGATCACACAATTACGATCACACAGTCACAATCACACAATCACAATCACACAATCACAATCACACAATCACGATCACACAATCACAATCACACAATCACAATCACACAATCACAATCACACAATCACAATCACACAATCACAATCACACAATCACAATCACACAATCACAATCCCACAATCACGATCACACAATCACAATCACACAATCACAATCACAATCACGATCACACAGTCACGATCACACAATCAGAGTCACACAATCACAATCACACAACCACAATCACACAATCATACAGTCACAATCCCACAATCACGATCACACAATCACGACCACACAGTCACGATCACACAATCACAATCACACAATCACAATCACACAATCACAATCACACAATCACAATCACACAATCACAATCACACAATCACAATCACACAATCACAATCACACAATCACAATAACACAATCAGACAATCACACAGTCACACAATCACGATCACACAATCACGATCACACAATCACGATCACACAATCGCGATCACACAATCACGATCACACAATCACGATCACACAATCACAATCACACAATCACAATCACACAATCAAAACCACACAATCACAATCACACAATCAAGGTCACACAATGACGATCACACAATCACCATCACACAATCACGATCACACAAGCACAGTCACACAATCACGATCACACAATCACGATCACTCAATCACAATCACACAATCACAAACACACAGTCGCGATCACACGATCACGATCACACGATCACGATCAGACAATCACAATCACACAATCAACGCCACACAATGACGATCACACAATCACCATCACACAATCTCGACCACACAATCACGATCACACAATCACGATCACACAATCACGTTCACACAATCACAAACACACAATCACGATCACACAATCACAATCACACAATCACAATCACACAATCAAAACCACACAATCACAATCACACAATCAACGCCACACAATGACGATCACACAATCACCATCACACAATCTCGACCACACAATCACGATCACACAATCACGATCACACAATCACGTTCACACAATCACAAACACACAGTCGCGATCACACGATCACGATCACACAATCACGATCACACAGTCACGATCACACAATCACAATCACAATCACGATCACACAGTCACGATCACACAATCAGAGTCACACAATCACAATCACACAACCACAATCACACAATCATACAGTCACAATCCCACAATCACGATCACACAATCACGACCACACAGTCACGATCACACAATCACAATCACACAATCACAATAACACAATCACAATAACACAATCACAATAACACAATCACAATAACACAATCACAATAACACAATCAGACAATCACACAGTCACACAATCACGATCACACAATCACGATCACACAATCACGATCACACAATCACGATCACACAATCGCGATCACACAATCACGATCACACAATCACGATCACACAATCACGATCACACAATCACAATCACACAATCAAAACCACGCAATCACAATCACACAATCAAGGTCACACAATGACGATCACACAATCACCATCACACAATCACGATCACACAATCACAATCACACAATCACGATCACACAATCACGATCACTCAATCACAATCACACAATCACAAACACACAGTCGCGATCACACGATCACGATCACACGATCACGATCACACAATCACAATCACACAATCAACGCCACACAATGACGATCACACAATCACCATCACACAATCTCGACCACACAATCACGATCACACAATCACGATCACACAATCACGATCACACAATCACGTTCACACAATCACAAACACACAGTCCCGACCACTCGATCACGATCACACAATCACGATCACACAGTCACGATCACACAATCACAATCACACAATCACAATATTACAATCGCAATCACACAATCACAATAACACAATCAGACAATCACACAATCACACAATCACACAATCACGATCACACAATCACGATCACACAGTCACGTTCACACAATCACAAACACATAATCACAAACACACAGTCGCGATCACACGATCACGATCACACGATCACAATCACACAGTCACGATCACACAATCACGATCACACAGTCAGGATCACACAATCAGAGTCACACAATCACAATCACACAACCACAATCACACAATCACACAGTCACAATCCCACAATCACGATCACACAATCACGACCACACAGTCACGATCACACAATCACAATCACACAATCACAATCACACAATCACAATCACACAATCACAATCACACAATCACAATAGCACAATCAGACAATCACACCGTCACACAATCACGATCACACAATCACGATCACACAATCACGATCACACAATCACGATCACACAATCACGATCACACAATGACAATCACACAATCACAATCACACAATCACGATCACACAATCACGATCACACAATCACAATCACACAATCACAATCACACAATCACAATCACACAATCACAATCACACAATCACAATCACACAATCACAATCACACAATCACAATCACACAATCACAAACACACAGTCGCGATCACACGATCACGATCACACGATCACGATCACACAGTCACAATCGCACAATCACGATCACACGATCACGAACACACAATCACAATCACACAATCACAATCACACAATCACAATCACACAATCACAATCACACAATCACAGCCACACAATCACAGCCACACAATCACAGCCACACAATCACAACAACACAATCACAATCACAATCACAGTCACACAATCACAGTCACACAATCACAGTCACAGAATCACAGTCACACAATCACAGTCACACAACCACAATCACGATCACAATCACGATCACAATCGCGATCGCACAATCGCGATCGCACAATCGCGAACGCACAATCGCGATCACACAATCACGGTCACACAGTCACGGTCACAGCCACACAATCACAGTCACACAATTACAGTCAGACAATCACAGTCACACAACCTCAATCACACAATCACGATCAAACAATCACGATCACACAATCACGGTCACACAATCGCGATCTCACCATCGCGATCACACAATCACGCTCACAAAATCACGGCCACACAATCACGGTCACTCAATCACGGTCACAAAATCACGCTCACAAAATCACGCTCACACAATCACGATCACACAATCACGATCACACAATCACGATCACACAATCACGATCACACAATCACGATCACACAATCACGATCACACAATCACGATCACACAATCACGTTCACACAATCACGATCACACAATCACGATCACACAGTCACGATCACACAATCACGATCACACAATCACACTCACACAACCACAATCACACAATCACACTGTCACAATCCCACAATCACGATCACACAATCACGATCACACAGTCACGATCACACGATCACGATCACACAATAACAATCACACAATCACAATCACACAATCGTTATCACACAATCATGATCACACAATCACCATCCCACAATCACCATCACACAATCACCATCACACAATCACGATCACACAATCACGATCACACAATCACAATCACGCAATCACAATCACACAATCACAATCCCACAATCACAATCACACAACCACAATCACACAATCACACAGTCACAATCCCACAATCACGATCACACAATCACGATCACACAATCACAATCACACAATCAAAATCACACAATCACAATATCACAATCGCAATCACACAATCGCAATAACACAATCAGACAATCACACAATCACACAATCACACAATCACGATCACACAATCATGATCACACAATCACGAACACACAATCACGATCACACAATCACGATCACACAATCACGATCACACAATCACGATCACACAATCACCATCACACAATCACCATCACACAATCACAATCACACAATCAAGGTCACACAATGACGATCGCACAATCACCATCACACAATCACGACCACTCAATCACGATCACACAATCACGATCACACAATCACGATCACACAATCACGTTCACACAATCACAAACACACAGTCGCGATCACACGATCACGATCACACAATCACGATCACATAGTCACGATCACACAATTACGATCACACAGTCACAATCACACAATCACAATCACACAATCACAATCACACAATCACGATCACACAATCACAATCACACAATCACAATCACACAATCACAATCACACAATCACAATAACACAATCACAATCACACAATCACAATCCCACAATCACGATCACACAATCACAATCACACAATCACAATCACAATCACGATCACACAGTCACGATCACACAATCAGAGTCACACAATCACAATCACACAACCACAATCACACAATCATACAGTCACAATCCCACAATCACGATCACACAATCACGACCACACAGTCACGATCACACAATCACAATCACACAATCACAATCACACAATCACAATCACACAATCACAATCACACAATCACAATCACACAATCACAATCACACAATCACAATCACACAATCACAATAACACAATCAGACAATCACACAGTCACACAATCACGATCACACAATCACGATCACACAATCACGATCACACAATCGCGATCACACAATCACGATCACACAATCACGATCACACAATCACAATCACACAATCACAATCACACAATCAAAACCACACAATCACAATCACACAATCAAGGTCACACAATGACGATCACACAATCACCATCACACAATCACGATCACACAATCACAGTCACACAATCACGATCACACAATCACGATCACTCAATCACAATCACACAATCACAAACACACAGTCGCGATCACACGATCACGATCACACGATCACGATCACACAATCACAATCACACAATCAACGCCACACAATGACGATCACACAATCACCATCACACAATCTCGACCACACAATCACGATCACACAATCACGATCACACAATCACGTTCACACAATCACAAACACACAATCACGATCACACAATCACAATCACACAATCACAATCACACAATCAAAACCACACAATCACAATCACACAATCAACGCCACACAATGACGATCACACAATCACCATCACACAATCTCGACCACACAATCACGATCACACAATCACGATCACACAATCACGTTCACACAATCACAAACACACAGTCGCGATCACACGATCACGATCACACAATCACGATCACACAGTCACGATCACACAATCACAATCGCACAATCACAATCACACAATCACGATCACTCAATCACAATCACACAATCACGTTCACACAATCACAAACACACAGTCGCG
The DNA here is from genome assembly GCF_050947335.1 of Megachile rotundata. Lineage (NCBI taxonomy): Eukaryota > Metazoa > Arthropoda > Insecta > Hymenoptera > Megachilidae > Megachile > Megachile rotundata. The sequence continues at coordinate 5,762,586 of NC_134993.1, forward strand.
ATCACACCATCACGATCACACAATCGCGATCACACAGTCACGATCACACAATTACGATCACACAGTCACGATCACACAATCAGAGTCACACAATCACAATCACACAACCACAATCACACAATCACACAGTCACAATCCCACAATCACGATCACACAATCACGACCACACAGTCACGATCACACAATCACAATCACACAATCACAATCACACAATCACAATCACACAATCACAATCACACAATCACAATCACACAATCACAATCACACAATCACAATCACACAATCACAATCACACAATCACAATCACACAATCACAATCACACAATCACAATCACACAATCACAATCACACAATCACAATAACACAATCAGACAATCACACAGTCACACAATCACGATCACACAATCACGATCACACAATCACGATCACACAATCACGGTCACACAATCACAATCACACAATCACAATCACACAATCAAAATCACACAATCACAATCACACAATCAAGGTCACACAATGACGATCACACAATCACCATCACACAATCACGATCACACAATCACAATCACACAATCACGGTCACACAATCACGATCACACAATCACAATCACACAATCACAATCACACAATCAAAACCACACAGTCACAATCACACAATCAAGGTCACACAATGACGATCACACAATCACCATCACACAATCACGATCACACAATCACAATCACACAATCACGATCACACAATCACGATCACTCAATCACAATCACACAATCACGTTCACACAATCACAAACACACAGTCGCGATCACACCATCACGATCACACAATCACGATCACACAGTCACGATCACACAATTACGATCACACAGTCACGATCACACAATCAGAGTCACACAATCACAATCACACAACCACAATCACACAATCACACAGTCACAATCCCACAATCACGATCACACAATCACGACCACACAGTCACGATCACACAATCACGATCACACAATCACAATCACACAATCACAATCACACAATCACAATAACACAATCACAATCACACAATCACAATCACACAATCACAATCACACAATCACAAACACACAGTCGCGATCACACGATCACGATCACACGATCACGATCACACAATCACAATCACACAATCACGATCACACAACCACGATCACACAATCACGAACACACAATCACAATCACACAATCACAATCACACAATCACAATCACACAATCACAATCACACAATCACAGCCACACAATCACAGCCACACAATCACAGCCACACAATCACAACAACACAATCACAATCACAATCACAGTCACACAATCACAGTCACACAATCACAGTCACAGAATCACAGTCACACAATCACAGTCACACAACCACAATCACGATCACAATCACGATCACAATCGCGATCGCACAATCGCGATCGCACAATCGCGAACGCACAATCGCGATCACACAATCACGGTCACACAGTCACGGTCACAGCCACACAATCACAGTCACACAATTACAGTCAGACAATCACAGTCACACAACCTCAATCACACAATCACGATCAAACAATCACGATCACACAATCACGGTCACACAATCGCGATCTCACCATCGCGATCACACAATCACGCTCACAAAATCACGGCCACACAATCACGGTCACTCAATCACGGTCACAAAATCACGCTCACAAAATCACGCTCACACAATCACGATCACACAATCACGATCACACAATCACGATCACACAATCACGATCACACAATCACGATCACACAATCACGATCACACAATCACGATCACACAATCACGTTCACACAATCACGATCACACAATCACGATCACACAATCACGATCACACAATCACGATCACACAATCACGATCACACAATCACACTCACACAACCACAATAACACAATCACACTGTCACAATCCCACAATCACGATCACACAATCACGATCACACAGTCACGATCACACGATCACGATCACACAATAACAATCACACAATCACAATCACACAATCGTTATCACACAATCATGATCACACAATCACCATCCCACAATCACCATCACACAATCACCATCACACAATCACGATCACACAATCACGATCACACAATCACAATCACGCAATCACAATCACACAATCACAATCACACAATCACAATCATACAATCACAATCACACAATCACAATCTCACAATCACAATTACACAATCACAATCACACAATCACAATCACACAATCACAATCACACAATCACAATCACACAATCACAATCCCACAATCACAATCCCACAATCACAATCCCACAATCACAATCACACAACCACAATCACACAATCACAATCACACAATCACAATCACACAATCACAATCCCACAATCACGATCACACAATCACAATCACACAATCACAATCACAATCACGATCACACAGTCACGATCACACAATCAGAGTCACACAATCACAATCACACAACCACAATCACACAATCATACAGTCACAATCCCACAATCACGATCACACAATCACGACCACACAGTCACGATCACACAATCACAATCACACAATCACAATCACACAATCACAATCACACAATCACAATCACACAATCACAATCACACAATCACAATCACACAATCACAATCACACAATCACAATCACACAATCACAATCACACAATCACAATCACACAATCACAATCACACAATCACAATAACACAATCAGACAATCACACAGTCACACAATCACGATCACACAATCACGATCACACAATCACGATCACACAATCGCGATCACACAATCACGATCACACAATCACGATCACACAATCACAATCACACAATCACAATCACACAATCAAAACCACACAATCACAATCACACAATCAAGGTCACACAATGACGATCACACAATCACCATCACACAATCACGATCACACAATCACAGTCACACAATCACGATCACACAATCACGATCACTCAATCACAATCACACAATCACAAACACACAGTCGCGATCACACGATCACGATCACACGATCACGATCACACAATCACAATCACACAATCAACGCCACACAATGACGATCACACAATCACCATCACACAATCTCGACCACACAATCACGATCACACAATCACGATCACACAATCACGTTCACACAATCACAAACACACAATCACGATCACACAATCACAATCACACAATCACAATCACACAATCAAAACCACACAATCACAATCACACAATCAACGCCACACAATGACGATCACACAATCACCATCACACAATCTCGACCACACAATCACGATCACACAATCACGATCACACAATCACGTTCACACAATCACAAACACACAGTCGCGATCACACGATCACGATCACACAATCACGATCACACAGTCACGATCACACAATCACAATCGCACAATCACAATCACACAATCACGATCACTCAATCACAATCACACAATCACAAACACACAGTCGCGATCACACCATCACGATCACACAATCACGATCACACAGTCACGATCACACAATTACGATCACACAGTCACGATCACACAATCAGAGTCACACAATCACAATCACACAACCACAATCACACAATCACACAGTCACAATCCCACAATCACGATCACACAATCACGACCACACAGTCACGATCACACAATCACAATCACACAATCACAATCACACAATCACAATCACACAATCACAATCACACAATCACAATCACACAATCACAATCACACAATCACAATAACACAATCAGACAATCACACAGTCACACAATCACGATCACACAATCACGATCACACAATCACGATCACACAATCACGATCACACAATCACGGTCACACAATCACAATCACACAATCACAATCACACAATCAAAATCACAAAATCACAATCACACAATCAAGGTCACACAATGACGATCACACAATCACCATCACACAATCACGATCACACAATCACAATCACACAATCACGATCACACAATCACGATCACACAATCACAATCACACAATCAAAACCACACAGTCACAATCACACAATCAAGGTCACACAATGACGATCACACAATCACCATCACACAATCACGATCACACAATCACAATCACACAATCACGATCACACAATCACGATCACTCAATCACAATCACACAATCACGTTCACACAATCACAAACACACAGTCGCGATCACACCATCACGATCACACAATCACGATCACACAGTCACGATCACACAATTACGATCACACAGTCACGATCACACAATCAGAGTCACACAATCACAATCACACAACCACAATCACACAATCACACAGTCACAATCCCACAATCACGATCACACAATCACGACGACACAGTCACGATCACACAATCACGATCACACAATCACAATCACACAATCACAATCACACAATCACAATCACACAATCACAATAACACAATCAAGGTCGCACAATGACGATCACACAATCACCATCACACAATCACGACCACTCAATCACGATCACACAATCACGTTCACACAATCACAAACACAGAGTTGCGATCACACGATCACGATCACACAATCACGATCACACAGTCACGATCACACAATCACGATCACACAGTCACGATCACACAATCAGAGTCACACAATCACAATCACACAACCACAATCACACAATCACACAGTCACAATCCCACAATCACGATCACACAATCACGACCACACAGTCACGATCACACAATCACAATCATACAATCACAATCACACAATCACAGTAACACAATCAGACAATCACACAGTCACACAATCACGATCACACAATCACGATCACACAATCACGATCACACAATCACGATCACACAATCACGATCACACAATCACGATCACACAATCACAATCACACAATCACAATCACACAATCACGATCACACAATCACGATCACTCAATCACAATCACACAATCACAAAAACACAGTCGCGATCACACGATCACGATCACACGATCACGATCACACGATCACGATCACACAATCACGATCACACAATCACGATCACACAATCACAATCACACAATCACAATCACACAATCACGATCACACAATCACAATCACACAATCACAATAACACAATCAGACAATCACACAGTCACACAATCACGATCACACAATCACAATCACAATCACAATCACAATCACAATCACAATCACAATCACAATCACAATCACAATCACAATCACAATCACAATCACAATCACAATCACAATCACAATCACAAAATCACAATCACACAATCGCAATCACACAATCACAATCACACAATTAAAATCACACAATCACACAATCACGATCACACAATCACGATCACGCAATCGCGATCTCACAATGGCGATCACGCAATCACGGTCACACAATCACGGCCACACAATCACGGTCATTAAATCACGGTCACAAAATCACGCTCACACAATCATGGTCACACAACTGGAACACACAATCACGAACACACAATCACGGTCACACAATCACGGTCACACTATAACGGCCACACAATCACGGCCACACAGTCACGGTCACACAGTCACTGTTACACAATCACGGTCGCGCAATCACGGTCGCGCAATCACGGTCACGCAATCACGGTCACACAATCGTGGTCGCGCAATCACGGTCACGCAATCACGGTCACACAATCGTCGTCACGCAATCACGGTCACACAATCGTGGTCACGCAATCACGGTCACACAATCGCGATCACACAATCGCGGTCACACAATCATCGTCACACAATCATCGTCACACAACACGAACACACAATCACGAACACACAATCACGGTCACACAATCACGGCCACACAGTCACTGTCACACAATCACGGCCACGCAATCACGGTCACACAATCACGACCACACAGTCACGATCACACAATCACAATCACACAATCACAATCACACAATCACAATCACACAATCAAAACCACACAATCACAATCACACAATCAAGGTCACACAATGACGATCACACAATCACCATCACACAATCACGATCACACAATCACAATCACACAATCACGATCACACAATCACGATCACTCAATCACAATCACACAATCACAAACACACAGTCGCGATCACACGATCACGATCACACGATCAAGATCACACAACCACAATCACACAATAAACGCCACACAATGACGATCACACAATCTCCATCACACAATCTCGACCACACAATCACGATCACACAATCACGATCACACAATCACGATCACACAATCACGATCACACAATCACGATCACACAATCACGATCACACAATCACAATCACATAATCACGATCACACAATCACGATCACTCAATCACAATCACACAATCACAAAAACACAGTCGCGATCACACGATCACGATCACACGATCACGATCACACGATCACGATCACACAATCACGATCACACAATCACGATCACACAATCACAATCACACATTCACAATCACACAAGCACAATCACACAATCACAATCACACAATCACAAGCACACAATCACAATCACACAATCACAATCACACAATTACAATCACACAATCACAATCACACAATCACAATCACACAATCACAATCACACAATCACAATCCCACAATCACAATCACACAACCACAATCACACAGTCACAATCCCACAATCACGATCACACAATCACGATCACACAATCACCATCACACAATCACCATCACACAATCACAATCACACAATCAAGGTCACACAATGACGATCGCACAATCACCATCACACAATCACGACCACTCAATCACGATCACACAATCACGATCACACAATCACGATCACACAATCACGTTCACACAATCACAAACACACCGTCGCGATCACACGATCACGATCACACAATCACGATCACATAGTCACGATCACACAATTACGATCACACAGTCACAATCACACAATCACAATCACACAATCACGATCACACAATCACAATCACACAATCACAATCACACAATCACAATCACACAATCACAATCACACAATCACAATCACACAATCACAATCACACAATCACAATCACACAATCACAATCACACAATCACAATCACACAATCACAATCACACAATCACAATCACACAATCACAATCACACAATCACAATCCCACAATCACGATCACACAATCACAATCACACAATCACAATCACAATCACGATCACACAATCAGAGTCACACAATCACAATCACACAACCACAATCACACAATCATACAGTCACAATCCCACAATCACGGTCACACAATCACGACCACACAGTCACGATCACACAATCACAATCACACAATCACAATCACACAATCACAATCACACAATCACAATCACACAATCACAATCACACAATCACAATAACACAATCAGACAATCACACAGTCACACAATCACGATCACACAATCACGATCACACAATCACGATCACACAATCGCGATCACACAATCACGATCACACAATCACGATCACACAATCACAATCACACAATCACAATCACACAATCAAAACCACACAATCACAATCACACAATCAAGGTCACACAATGACGATCACACAATCACCATCACACAATCACGATCACACAATCACAATCACACAATCACGATCACACAATCACGATCACTCAATCACAATCACACAATCACAAACACACAGTCGCGATCACACGATCACGATCACACAATCACAATCACACAATCACAATAACACAATCAGACAATCACACAGTCACACAATCACGATCACACAATCACGATCACACAATCACGATCACACAATCACGATCACACAATCACGATCACACAATCACGATCACACAATCACAATCACACAATCACAATCACACAATCAAAATCACACAATCACAATCACACAATCAAGGTCACACAATGACGATCACACAATCACCATCACACAATCACGATCACACAATCACAATCACACAATCACGATCACACAATCACGGTCACTCAATCACAATCACACAATCACAAACACACAGTCGCGATCACACGATAACGATCACACGATCACGATCACACAATCACAATCACACAATCACGATCACACAATCACGATCACACAATCACAATCACACAATCACAATCACACAATCACAATCACACAATCACAACCACACAATCACAATCACACAATCACAATCACACAATCACAATCCCACAATCACGATCACACAATCACAATCACACAATCACAATCAAACAATCACAATCACACAATCACAATCACACAATCACAATCACACAATCACACTGTCACAATCCCACAGTCACGATCACACAATCAGAGTCACACAATCACAATCACACAACCACAATCACACAATCACACAGTCACAATCCCACAATCACGATCACACAATCACGACCACACAGTCACGATCACACAATCACAATAACACAATCAGACAATCACACAATCACACAATCACACAATCACGATCACACAATCATGATCACACAATCACGATCACACAATCACGATCACACAATCACGATCACACAATCACGGTCACACAATCACGATCACACAATCACCATCACACAATCACCATCACACAATCACAATCACACAATCAAGGTCACACCATCGCGATCACACAATCACGATCACACAGTCACGATCACACAATTACGATCACACAGTCACGATCACACAATCACGATCACACAATCACAATCACACAATCACAATCACACAATCACAATCACACAATCAAAATCACACAATCACAATCACACAATCACACTGTCACAATCCCACAGTCACGATCACACAATCAGAGTCACACAATCACAATCACACAACCACAATCACACAATCACACAGTCACAATCCCACAATCACGATCACACAATCACGACCACACAGTCACGATCACACAATCACAATCACACAATCACAATCACAAAATCGCAGTCACACAATCACAATATTACAATCGCAATCACACAATCACAATAACACAATCAGACAATCACACAATCACACAATCACACAATCACGATCACACAATCACAATCACACAATCACAATCACACAATCACAATCCCACAATCACGATCACACAATCACGATCACACAATCGCTATCACACAATCACAATCACACAATCACAATCACACAATCACACTGTCACAATCCCACAGTCACGATCACACAATCAGAGTCACACAATCACAATCACACAACCACAATCACACAGTCACAAACCCACAATCACGATCACACAATCACGACCACACAGTCACGATCACACAATCACAATCACACAATCACAATCACAAAATCGCAATCACACAATCACAATATTACAATCGCAATCACACAATCACAATAACACAATCAGACAATCACACAATCACACAATCACACAATCACGATCACACAATCACGATCACACAATCACGATCACAATCACGATCACACAATCACCATCACACAATCACCATCACACAATCACCATCACACAATCACCATCACACAATCACAATCACAAAATCAAGGTCACACAATGACGATCACACAATCACCATCACACAATCACGACCACTCAATCACGATCACACAATCACGATCACACAATCACGTTCACACAATCACAAACACACAGTCGCGATCACACGATCACGATCACACAATCACGATCACACAGTCACGATCACACAATCACGATCACACAGTCACGATTACACAATCACAATCACACAATCACAATCACACAATCACAATCACACAATCACAATCACACAATCACAATCCCACAATCACAATCCCACAATCACAATCCCACAATCACAATCCCACAATCACAATCACACAACCACAATCACACAATCACACAGTCACAATCCCACAATCACGATCACACAATCACGATCACACAATCACAATCACACAATCACAATCACACAATCACAATATCACAATCGCAATCACACAATCACGGCCACACAATCACGGTCACACAGTCACTGTCGCGCAATCACGGTCGCGCAATCACGGTCGCGCAATCACGGTCACGCAATCACGGTCACACAATCGTGGCCGCGCAATCACGGTCACGCAATCACGGTCACACAATCACCGTCACACAACACGAACACACAATCACGAACACACAATCACGGTCACACAATCGCGATCACACAATCGCGGTCACACAATCATCGTCACACAATCACCGTCACACAACACGAACACACAATCACGAACACACAATCACGGTCACACGATCACGGTCACACATTCACTGTCACACAATCACGGCCACGCAATCACGGTCACACAATCACGACCACACAGTCACGATCACACAATCACAATCACACAATCACAATCACACAATCACAATCACACAATCAAAACCACACAATCACAATCACACAATCAAGGTCACACAATGACGATTACACAATCACGATAACACAATTACGATCACACAATCACGATCACACAATCACGATCACACAATGACCATCACACAATCACCATCACACAATCACAATCACACAATCAAGGTCACACAATGACGATCACACAATCACAATCACACAATCACAATCACACAATCACAATCACACAATCACAATCACACAATCACAATCACACAATCACAATCACACAATCACAATCACACAATCACAAACACACAGTCGCGATCACACGATCACGATCACACAATCACAATCACACAATCACAATCACAATCACGATCACACAGTCACGATCACACAATCAGAGTCACACAATCACAATCACACAACCACAATCACACAATCATACAGTCACAATCCCACAATCACGATCACACTATCACGACCACACAGTCACGATCACACAATCACAATCACACAATCACAATAACACAATCACAATAACACAATCAGACAATCACACAGTCACACAATCACGATCACACAATCACGATCACACAATCACGATCACACAATCACGATCACACAATCGCGATCACACAATCACGATCACACAATCACGATCACACAATCACAACCACACAATCACAATCACACAATCAAAACCACGCAATCACAATCACACAATCAAGGTCACACAATGACGATCACACAATCACCATCACACAATCACGATCACACAATCACAATCACACAAGCACGATCACACAATCACGATCACTCAATCACAATCACACAATCACAAACACACAGTCGCGATCACACGATCACGATCACACGATCACGATCACACAATCACAATCACACAATCAACGCCACACAATGACGATCACACAATCACCATCACACAATCTCGACCACACAATCACGATCACACAATCACGATCACACAATCACGATCACACAATCACGTTCACACAATCACAAACACACAGTCCCGACCACTCGATCACGATCACACAATCACGATCACACAGTCACGATCACACAATCACAATCACACAATCACAATATTACAATCGCAATCACACAATCACAATAACACAATCAGACAATCACACAATCACACAATCACACAATCACGATCACACAATCACGATCACACAATCACGTTCACACAATCACAAACACACAATCACAAACACACAGTCGCGATCACACGATCACGATCACACGATCACGATCACACAGTCACGATCACACAATCACGATCACACAGTCACGATCACACAATCAGAGTCACACAATCACAATCACACAACCACAATCACACAATCACACAGTCACAATCCCACAATCACGATCACACAATCACGACCACACAGTCACGATCACACAATCACAATCACACAATCACAATCACACAATCACAATCACACAATCACAATCACACAATCACAATCACACAATCACAATCACACAATCACAATAGCACAATCAGACAATCACACCGTCACAAAATCACGATCACACAATCACGATCACACAATCACGATCACACAATCACGATCACACAATCACGATCACACAATGACAATCACACAATCACAATCACACAATCACGATCACACAATCACGATCACACAATCACAGTCACACAATCACAATCACACAATCACAATCACACAATCACAATCACACAATCACAATCACACAATCACAATCACACAATCACAAACACACAGTCGCGATCACACGATCACGATCACACGATCACGATCACACAATCACAATCACACAATCACGATCACAGAATCACGATCACACAACCACAATCACAATCACACAATCACACAATCACAGTCACACAATCACGGTCACACTGTCACGGTCACGCAGTCACGGTCACACGCACACGATCACGCACACATAATCACGCAACCAGAATCACACAAAAACAATCAAACACACACAATCACACAATCACAATCACAATCACACACACTCCCAATCACGCACACGCAGTCACACACACACATTCACACAATCCCAATCACACACGCACAAACACACACACAAAATCGCACACACAGCCATACACACGCACACACACAATCACACACAGTTCTATCGATAATAGCAACATAATATGGGTAATAATATAAGTTATATTGACATTAACAAGTGTAATAAGGATAGTAATTATAGTCCAATCGATAATAGCAACATAATATGGGTAATAATATAAGTCATACTGACAATAATAAGAGTAATATGGATACTAATTACAGTTTCATCGAGGATAGCTGCATAATATGGTTAATAATATAAGTTATATTGACATTAACAAGTGTAATAAGGATAATAGTACGTATACAGATCTATAGAACTGTAATTGTTATCCTTATTACACTTGTTAATGTCAATATAACTTATATTATTACTCATATTATGCAGCTATCATCGATGAAACTGTAATTAGTATCCATATTACTCTTATTATTGTCAGTATAACTTATATTATTGAACATATTATGTTGTTATTATCGATAGAACTGTAATTATTATCCATGTTACACTTGTTATTCTCATATAACTTATCTTAATTTCCTCATTATGTTGCTATTATCGATTGAGCTATATTTATTATCCTTATTACACTTGTTACTGTCAATATAACTTATATTATTACCCATATTATGTTACTATTATCGATAAAGCTGTAAATATTATCCTTATTATTTTTACAGCTGTCAGTACAACTTATATTGTTGCCCGTATTATGTTACTATTATCGATAGAACTGTAATTATTATCCTTATTACACTTGTTATTGTCAATATAACTTATATTATTACTCATATTATGTTGCTATTACCGATGGAACTGCAATTATTATCCTCATTACACTTGTTATTGTCAATGTAACTTATATTATTACTCATATTATGTTGCTATTATCGATAGAACTGTAATTGTTATGCTTATTACACTTGTTAATGTCAATATAACTTACACTATTACCCATATTATGTTGCTATTATCGATAGAACTGCAATTATTATCCTTATTACTTTTACAACTGTCAGTGCAACTTATATTGTTGCCCGTATTATGCTGCTATCACCGATAAAGCTGTAATTATTATCCTTATTACACTTGTTATTGTCAATATAACTTATATTATTACCCATATTATGCAGCTATCATTGATAAAACTATAATTACTATCCTTATTACACTCGTTAATGTGAGTATAACTTATATTCTTACCCATATTATGCTGCTATCAACGATAAAACTGTAATTATTATCTTTATTACACTCGTTATTGTCAATATAACTTATATTATTACCCATATTATGTTGCTATTATCGATAAAGCTGTAAATATTAACCTTATTACTTTTACAATTGTCAGTGCAACTTATATTGTTGCCCGTCTTATGTTGCTATTATCGATTGAACTATAATTACTATCCTTATTACACTTGTTATTGTCAATATAACTTATATTATTACCCATATTATACTGCCATTATCGATAAAACTGTAATTATTATCCTTATTACACTTGTTATTGTCAATATAACTTATATTATTGCCCATATTATGTTGCTATTATCGATTGAACTGTAATTACTATCATTGTTACACTTGTTAATGTCAATATACTTATATTATTACAAATATTATGTTGCTATTATCGATAGACCTGCAATTATTATCCTTATTACACTTGTTATTGTCAACATAACCTTTATTGTTACCCATATTATGTTGCTATTATCCATTGAACTGTAATTATTATCCTTATTACACTTGTTATTGTCAACATAACTTATATTATTACCCATATTATGCTGCTATCATCGATATATCTGTAACTATTATCCATATTACACTTGTTATTGTCAATGACACTTATATTATTACCCATATTATGTTGCTATTATCGATAGAACTGTAATTATTATGCATGTTGCACTTTTTATTCTCATATAACTTATATTAATACCCTCATTATGTTGCCATTATCGATAGAACTGTTATTATTAGAATTATTACACTTGTTATTGTCAATAACACTTATATTTAACCTATATTATGTTGCTATTATCGATAAAACTGTAACGACTCTGGAACCTAAGTTCAGATAGTTACTAGCGCTAAGAAGGTAAAGAGCGGCTTTTACCAATTAAACGACTCGTTTTGGAAAATAACTAAATCTAAAGATTGTGGGATTCGTGTGGTGTGCGGTTAAGGAGTGAAATCCACAGGTCAATATCTTTCAACAATAAGGGTTTATTCAATAAAATAACGAAGATGATGAATTTAACAAATAACAAGTAACAAATAACAAAATATGAAAAGTATACTGGTTTGATTAAAGAAACTAGAATAGACTTGATATAATATTAATAATAGAAATAACAGAACTTGGCAAATTGAGCAATACGTAATAGATAATTATGAATCTAACTAAATGACTCTCGCTAGGTAATACTTTATATTAGATCGTACCTAAGTCTGTTTTCGGATGAAGCTAACTTCGCTTTTATATAATTAATTGAATTCGATATTCTATATTATTCAGTTCTCGTCTTGAACGCTATCGCAATTACAAAGTTTATATTGATTAATACGTTTATAATTTATATAATGAAAAGTCTTTTACGAAATTATTAATACTAGCGCGTGATAGTCTACCGCAGCGAGGAACACGACCTAAGTGTGATTCTCTAAGTGTACCTAAATACGCTTTCGCAAAGTTAGACAGATTAATGATTTTATCTGATATCTAACGCGGTGTAGTCGACTACTGAGATTACGCTGATGACAGAACAATATTCTTTTACTAATTCAAAATTCCAAGATTTGTTTGATTCTAATGAACTTTACTCGGAACAGTTACTCTTTCTTAATTTGTCTCGACAACTAATTGTCCATGTCCCTTTTTGTCAAAACGAACACTGACAGCCAAAACCAGATCGCTTAATTGGGGAGCCTGTTGTTCACTGGCTACTAAAACGACCCAACGATACAGGAAAAGGGTGAACAGTATAAGTTCAACAGGGTAGCAAATCAATTGATTCTAATATAAAATCGTAATTGCTGAACTGCCACCCAAAAGACACGGGCTTCAGAGACCAAGCCGCTCAAATGGGGAGCCTGCGTTAGCTGGCTACGAAACTACCCAGAGCGAACTCCGAGAATCTGACGGCGCGTTAGCAATCCGATGAAAAATCAAATTTGAGTAGCTGAGAGCTATCGTTTCGATATCTTAGCCTTTCTTGGCGCTAAGTATAGCACTCTCCTAAAGGAGTTTCAGATACGAGACCGTTTGAATGGGGAGCCTGTTGTTCACTGGCTACTAGAACGACCCACGACCAAGTATCCAAATGGCGTATACCCGCTTTACCAGTCAAGTATTAAGAATCGTTGCGGCTCTTCACAGCGAAAACTGTTCCGGTTATACTTATCTGTAGACTTCTAGCTGGCTCGACTTCGAAAACTGTTCTGCAATTTTGGCGAGCTCCGCTCGGCCTTTTATACTCGCCAGTCTGGCAATTTCTCGGAAAACCCCCATAACGTCGAAATATATAATTGTCGTATAAATTCGCAATTAGGCATTAATTATGAAAACGAACGATTTAATTACATTATTAATATCGCATTCCACATAATGATTTATATTCCTGATATAAAAATAGTAATTTAATAGTGTTTTAATCAAATTGCATTTTCCATCTCTTTCTATACGCTGTGCACGACTTCTATACGGATCGGAGCTAAATGTATAAGCATAGGATGCTTCGAGAATATTCCATTGAATAATATTATATTTTACAATATATATTGCAATAACCTAACGTTTGACTTTAATTCTGGATAACATAATTTTAGTACGCTTGATATGTAGTAACTGATTTGTTTAGCTAATAGTTCTTGATAATTAATAATATCGAAATTGTAAAATGTATTCCTATCCTTCTCTAAGCAACGCTAGAAATTCCAGGAAATTCGGGGCTAGCTTCGCGGCACGTAGGCACATCGCATTACGGAATTTTCCATATAGAATTATACATTTATTGGAGTAACTATAAAATAATACATTAATTTTGGTTTAAATGAATTAACTTAACATTTGATTGTCTTTGTAAATTACATTATCCTTTCTAAATTGAAAATATAAAATAATTATTGAAAATAAAATAAATATATATGTATTGGTTACCGACCGCTGAACTGAATACATAAGGTAATTGGTATATAATGTACTGTCGGTAATAGTCTATTATCGTCGGTAACTAAACTATTTCTATCAGCGGGTAATGAAATTGAACATAGGACTGTCATATATGAAAAAAAACTCTTCCCGGGATGTTACAAAACTGTAAATATTAGCCTTATTACTTTTACAACTGTCAGTATAACTTATTTTGTTGCCCGTATTCTGTTGCTATTATCGATTGAACTATAATTACTATCCTTATTACACTTGTTAATGTCAATATAACTTATATTATTACCCATATTATGTTGCGATTATCGATAGAACTGCAATTATTATCCTTAAAACACTTGTTATTGTCAATATAACTTATATTATTACCAATATTATGCTGCTATCATCGATAAATCTGTAATTACTATCCTTATTACAGTTGTTATTGTCAATATAACTTATATTATTACCCATAGTATGTTGCTATTATCGATAGAACTGTAATAACTGTCCTTATTACACTTGTTAATGTCAATATAACTCATATTATTACCCATATTATGTTGGTATTATCGACAAATCTGTAATTATTATCCTTATTACACTTGTTATTGTCAATGTAACTTTTATTATTACCCATTTTATGTTGCTATTATCGATATAACTGTAAATATTATCCTTACTACTTTTACTACTGACAGTGTAACTTATATTGATACCCATATTATGTTGCTATTATTGATTGGACTGTAATTACTACCCTTATTACACTTGTTAATGTCAATATAACTTATATTATTACCCATATTATGTTGCTATTATCGATAGAACTGTTATTATTATCCTTATTACTCTTATTATTATCAGTATAACTTATATTATTACCCATATCATGCTGCTATCGTCGATAAAACTGTAATTATTATCCTTTTTGCACTTACTATTGTCAGTATAACTTATATTATTACCTATATCATGTTGCTATTTTCGATTGAAAATACGATTGTTTTATACGCGCAGTGATTAGAGTCAGGAAACATATATGTATTCATTTAGCGTAGGAACTCACTCGACATTCCTTTCCCATCAAACCATCGATCCTATTCCTCTAACCTTAATCTTACCAACATCCTTTCTCTTAAATATTCTTTAACTTCTTATCTTATAAACATTCTGTCGACATAAATTCATTCTTCGAATCCTTATCCTATAGACATCCTCTCGACATCGATCCATTCTCCGAATTCTAATCTTATAAACATCCGCTTGATAAATTCAGTCACTCTTCTTATCGATACCGTAAACATCCTCTGAAACCAAGAACTCCTTTAGAATATCACGTCTTATAAATATCCTTCAGCTAACCAATAGTCATAACATCCTCTTGCGTCAGATCAGAACCTTCTAGAACAATCTCTCTTTGTCCACTATCAGTATAAAAGCCACCCCATTCCATCCGCCATATCTCAGTCTGCTTACCGGTAACCTCGGAGGCAGGTCATCCTGCTCCGGGCCCGTCCATAGTAATACAAAGTCACACCGGTAACCTCGGAGATAGGTAATCCTTCCCGAGGCCCGTCCAACACATATATCCAACAGTGATCATACCAACCTAGTTTGGTTCCTATTCCTTCGAGTGAGTACAACCCTGAAACACGGGCATTATACAACAGAATTATTATACACGACGAACATTATTATTGAAGAATATACTGATATATAATTATATCTGTCTCACCTTCTATACGACGATACCTGCACGACTTGATTTCGTTCTGACCATTATCCGAGCGCTTATGCTAAGGCATAAGGAAAGACAATAATTTGCTGCACGGAGGAAAAATACTTCAACGTCTTTTCACGGCATTTCCACGGGACCCAGGGCTTTGACGTACGCTTGAGAGCCACGTTCACCCAAAAAGCTGAGAACAAAAGGGAAGAAACGGTCAACGACGCGAGCCAAATAAAATATATTTCGCCGAGAAATCCTGGCCGTAACACGCGTGTGACGTCGGACGACCGACGTTTATATTAGTATGTAAGCACGTATGTACTCATAGAACGGAAAGCACTATATCGTCAAACATATATTATCATGGATGTAAGATATTATCCGATTCCTATTTTACCGACATAAGATTCATAGTTACCGACATCCGGCGGTTGAACTGGTGCCGAGGTGGCACAAGTCAGATCTCCCACCTCCACGTGGTGTTCGCTGGGATAGAGGAACTGCGCCTTCGGTTGTCGATCACTTGCGTGATTGTCTACCCAAGGCCGAGGGCCTCGATGCTAACGGGAGAACAGCGGGTGCTCAGTGGGGGGCTCATGCTCACACCGTAAGCCTGTAGTCATGTTTCGCAGGAACGGTGGGCTTGCCTTAACCGGCTGGCCCGCGAGGAGTAAACCTCTATAAAAAATCCGCTGTGTGGTTCGCGGGGCGGAATACGGCCACGGTATCCCTTGTCCTCGGGTATGAGTACGCATAAAAGGGGTGCTCCCGTTGTCTTCAAGTAGGCCCGATGAAGCGCGAGGCGATGCCGGCGGGGTCTTCGGACCCTGGTAGGGCCTCCCAAGCCGGCAAAGCTCAAGCTGAGGGATGAAAACGAGGGCGGCGGGAACGAGCGGGGACGCCTGAAATCAACGTGTAAGGCAACCGTGCCGAGGATTGCGTGGCCGTCCAGGCGTTAAACAGGGCGGTCTCGAACGGTTCCCTCGGGGGTACCTGCCGACCCCTCTGAGTATCCAGGCTTCCCCGGGTAAGGCGGCTCTGCCCGGGGTGACCAACGTTCCGACCACGCTCGTGGGATTTATTATGGATACTTGCTCAAACAAAAACAAACATTATGTGGCCACCATCTTTAAAAGCGGCCAACCAGGAGAAGAGGAGAGCAGTAGGAGGAGGGACGAGGGCCCCACACTTAGGATTCCGGTGGTGCGGTGCACGGAGGTGCTGAAACAGCGCGCAGTAAAGATTGTGGGGGGCAGAAGACCGGCCCCGGGAAGAGGATTCTTGCTGGACAACCACCGCCGCAGCAGGGAAGATAAAAAAGGAGCCAACGACTGATCATTCTGGGTCGGAGTTTCCAAGAGCTGCCCCGCCCAGGACAACAAGGGCGAAGAAGAGGACGTGCGAGACAGATCGCGTGGCGCGGAACGACCCGGCACGAAGCCACGAAGAGGCAGCTGCCCAGCGAGGAGGCAGACAAGGAAAAGGACAGAGGCCAATGACTCGGACTCATCTGTAATGTCCATAGAGTTCAGCCGGACGTGTCAAGGAGTAGAGCGCGAGCGAAGAGGCTGTGCCCCGACCGCAGGGGAGCACGTACGATTGGCCTCTGCGAAGGAAAAGCTCAATGAAGCTAAAAGGGGCGAGCTCGAACTCGACAAAGAGCTCAGCGCATACGACCCGGGAAGGCCGGCGCCCGCACCGTGCAGGAGCAGCAAGCCGATACCGGACGTCGAGGAGGTGCTGGGAGGAACCTCACCACGAGGGACATTCAGGCGGAGTTGATGAGGTACACCAACCTCATCCGCAGGATTGCGGCCGCATCGTCGAACTTCAAGGGGACGAGCGTCCGCCAGCTCCGAGTCTCCACCAACTACATAGAAGGACTCACGACGGAGCTGGCGAAGAGGCAGGCGGCCAAGAGTGCCGGGGAGGAGAGACCCATTCGGCCGACACGAGCGTCGGTGCAGACACCACGCCCGACACCGGAGGACGAGGAGAAGGAGATGCTAAGGAGCCTCCTCAAGGCCGCAGAAGAGGAGAGGAGATAGATGGCCCAGGATTTGGCGACCCTGAGACAGGAGGTCGAGCGACTCAAGGGCACGGCAATTGTGGTGCCGTCGCCCCTCCAGCCGCACAGTGTACCAGCGGCCAGAAGAACCCGCAGAAGGGTATTATCGACGTCCTCTGAGTCGGAGAGAGACGGGGTGAAGAGGAGACTGGTGGTTCACACCAGCAGCCCTCAGCCGGAGCTGGTGTCCCCAGTTGAGGCGGTGGAGGAGCCCCCCGAGGCTACTATGGGGGATGAGGAGCCGCAACAGCGGCAGGAGAGCAGGCTTGAGGACGCAACGTCCCGCCCACAGAGTAGGGGCGGTGACAGGATGCAGGAGGAGGCGACGCAGCGGGACAGGATACAGGTCCCTGCTGCAGGATTAGAAAGCGTGGTGGCGCAGCTAATCCAAAAGGTGGATGACTTAGCTGCGGAGCTGAGGGGGAAGAATAGGGCGAGGGCGGGCAGCAACACTGCTCAACGCAAGGCCCAACCTAAACCCCCACCAAGGGCGGCCCCGAGGTCAGTCAGTGTCCGCCTGGAGGCGGTTAGGAAGGCGGCTTCGACCGCAGCCCCTCCACCGGCCCCACCCTCAGCTGCTACGCCACAGCAAAGCAAGGCAAGTGGCGAAGAAGGAAGACCAACGTGCTGCAGCCTCCGCACCAGCAGGGAAGAGGATGACTGGCAAGCCATCGGCGGCACCCAGAGCCGCCAGACCAGGAGTGGCGCAGTCGGTCGAGAAGAGGAAACCCAGGGTCCCACGTCAGCCCCGAACTGCGGCGGTGACCCTGACGGTACCACCAGGGAGGGGGGCGCGACCTACTCTCAGGTATTGAAAAAAGCGAGAGAGGCGATCCCCCCGCAGAAGTTAACGGAGCTCGGGATAACGGAGGTCAAGATAAGGAAGGCGGCCACCGGTGGACTTGTCCTGGGTATCCCTGGACAAGAAAGGAAGGCGAAAGCGGCGAATCTGGCCGGTCAACTGAGGGAGGTTTTCAAGGACTCTGAAGTGCGAATAGCTAACCCGGTCAAGATGACGGAGATTCGCCTCCTAAATCTGGACGAGTCCATAGAAAAGGAGGAGGTGGCTCAAGTCCTGGCGGAGCTAGGCGAATGCTCCGCCGAAGAAATCAAGGTCGGCGACATTAAGAGGAGTCGCAACTCAATGGGAACGGTGTGGGTCCGGTGCCCCCTAGTCACGGTGCCCAGGGCGTCTTCCTGCACACCCTCGCCGAGTGGAACTGTTCGTTGGGGATTATGGCGGAGCCCTACCGCGTCTCGGACCAGCCTAACTGGTTCGCGGACGCGGAGGGTCGCGGAGCACTCGTCGCGATAGTGTCGCGTGGGGCATCCGGCTCCCCCCCCCCCCCCTGCACCGCGATTGCATCGGGCAGGGGAGCCGTCGCGGTTCGATGGGGGGACATAGCGGTGGTGGGCGTCTACGCACCACCCACCTGGCCTCTCGCACAGTATGAGGAGTTGTTGGATAGGGTGGGGCAGTTAGCGTCGCGTTGGCCCACCCAACGCGTTCTGTTCCTCGGGGACTTCAACGCGAAGGCTCGCGAGTGGGGATCCTCGAGGACTGACGCGAGAGGCCGGACAACCCTGGATTTGGCGGCGGCGCAAGGGCTCCTGTTGTTCAACAGGGGCTCGGCGAGCACATGCGTGCGGCCTCAGGGGGAGTCTGTGGTGGACTTGTCCTGGGGCTCCCCTGCGGTCGCGCGCATGGTTGCGAGCTGGCGGGTGGAGGAGGAGACAGAAACCTTAAGTGACCACTTATATATTCGCATAGAGTTCTCCTCCGAAACCCCGCGCCGCCGGGGTGGACGCCCACCGCCGAAAAGATGGGCGCTGAAGAGGCTAAACAGTGATTTGATGGTGGCTGTGGCCCTCGCGGTTAGCTGGCCGGCTTCTCCGGCTAGAGAGGTCGCGGACGTCGAGGGCGAGGCTCAGTGGTTCCGGGGCACCATGCAGGATGTCTGCGACGTGGCGATGCCCCGGGCCACCCCTTGCCCGCGTCGGGCGGCGTACTGGTGGACGGGGGAGATAGCGCAATTGCGCGCAGCGTGTCTCCCAATGCGTCGCCAGTATTTGCGCGCCCGACGGAGACGCAACCGCGACCCCGCGAGGGAGCAGCAACTTTGGGGCTGCTACCGGGAGGGGGCAGCGGCTTACAAGAAAGCCATCAGGGAGTCCAAGGATCGAACCTGGGACGAGTTCCTCGGCTCTCTTGAGCGGGACCGGTGGGGGCGGCCATATAAGTTAGTTATGGGTAAACTTCGGCCATACGCCCCACCGGTTACGGAGAGCCTCGACCCCAAGCTACTTCGGCACGTCGTGGAAACACGTTTTCTGCGAGACGACGATCCACCGATGCGCTCCGGGTCGTCGGCCCACCTTCTGTGGACCGACGATATGGGGGTCTCGGACGAGGAGCTCGTCTATGCCGTCAAGAGGGTCAGTGCGCGCAATACTGCACCAGGCCCTGACGGCATCCCGGGCCGGACTTGGGCTTTGGCACTCCCATTTTTGGGTGATAGACTCAGGGGCCTGTTCAGCGCCTGTCTGAAGAACGGGACGTTTCCGCAGTTGTGGAATTGGGGACTGCTGGTCCTCCTAAAGAAGGCGGGCAAACCCGAAGGGGAGCCCTCGGCGTACCGGCCGATCATTTTATTAGATGTGGTGGGTAAAATCTTCGAAACGATTATTGCAAAAAGGCTCACCGATCACCTCTCCGGAGATGGTCTCGACGTGGCCGACTGGCAGTTCGGTTTTCGCAAAAGGAAGAGTACGATATACGCGATCCAACGCGTAAGAGACATCGCCCAGTCGGCCAGGTCAAGGGACGGGGTGGCGATCGCTATATCGCTAGATATAGTGAACGCCTTCAACACCCTGCCCCATAGGACAATTAGAGAGGGGTTGGATAGACACTGGGTCCCCCCGCTGATAGGTACTATTATAGGGGACTATCTCCAGGAGAGGTCGATCGAGTGCGTTGATCGGTCGGGCGCCATTAGAGTTTGGAAAGTCAAGCGGGGCGTGCCCCAGGGTGCGGTACTCGGGCCGCACCTGTGGATCGTGGGGTACGACCCCGCTCTGCGGGACCCACTGCCACCGGGTTTGTTCATTACATGTTTCGCGGATGATACGCACATCTTGGCAGTGGGGCGAGATTGGTCGAGGACCAGCCGTCCCGCAGAGTTAGGAGCATCGGTGGTCGTTGCCGACATCCGGGCGCTCGGGCTGGAGGTGGCTCCCCACAAAACAGAGGTCATGGCCTTCTGCCGGACACGTGGGGGCCGGCCTCCTGCCGGAGCGTCGGTCCGGGTAGGCGGGGCCGAGGTCCAAATCGGGTCCGAGATGCGGTATCTCGGACTCTGGCTGGACAGCCGCTGGAGATTCAAGGCCGCCTTCGACGCGTTGGCCCCCAGGTTGGAGCGCGTGGCAGGCGCTTTGGCGCGCCTATTACCCAACCTGCGGAGTCCGAGTTAGATGGTGCGCCGGCTCTATATGGGGGTCGTACGGAGCATGGCCCTATACGGCGCCCCAGTTTGGGCTGCCGACCTGGCTGCCAGTCGTCGCTCGCAAGGTGTTTTGCGAAAAGTGGAGCGGCGGCTGGCGGTCAGGGTGGTGATGGGGTACCGCACGGTCTCCTACGAGTCGGCTATGGTTCTGGCTGGGGTAATTCCCTGGCGCCATCAGGCCGAGGTGGAGGTATATAGATACCGCTGCACCCTCCGTCAGGAGGGAATAGTAGAGGGTGCCCAGTCAGGGCCCAGCGTCGAAGAGGTACGGCTCCAGGCCCGGCGCGCTGCTGTCTCCCGCTGGAAGGATGAGTTATCCTCCAGCGGGGCCGTGGGGAAGCGCGCTGTCGGGGCGGTCCTTCCGCGAATGGAGCAGTGGATGGACCGCGGCCACGGGCGGCTCTCGTTCCGGATCACGCAGGTGCTCACCGGGCATGGTTGCTTCGGGGAGTACCTGTGCCGGATCGGAAGGGAACGGACACCGATGTGTCATGAGTGTGGTGGTGCTGGGCCCGACGACGCCCAGCACGTGCTGGGTCGGTGCCCTGCATTCGCGTTGCAGAGGCACCACCTAGAGTGTGAGCTTGAGTGTGATGCTGCCTGCCTGGGAGATGTGGTTGAGCGAATGCTTAAGAATGACGAGGGATGGAAGGCTGTCGCCTCCTTCTGCGAGACGGTGATCTCGCGGAAGGAGGAGGCAGAGCGTGATAGGGAAAGGCGCGGAGTGGATGGAAGAAGAACGAGAGGCAGAAGGCGACCCGCTTCTCGGGCGCCCTCTTGAGGGTAGTGGGGCGGCGCGGATTCACCGCGTCGTCCCCACTGTGTGAAAGATGAGTGAATGTGTTGGTGTGTGTGTCAGAGTGCTTGTGGTGTGATTGTGAGTGTGTGAGTGTAGTTAGTAAGTGGAGAGAAGTGGTGGGATGGCGATCGCGTCGCCCTCCCCGACGTCGGTCCCCATCTCCTTGCGTGAGTGTCGGCGGTTCTCGGTCCGGGGTGTCGGAGTTCCCGGAATTGACCGAGGCCGTCATGGCCGCAGGTGTCACGGGCGGAGGCCCGGGGCACCATTGCACGCGGCCAGGTGTGTGGAGTCGACGGCGGGCGTGATTACGTCGTCGGCTCCGATAAGGGGCGGGATGGGACAAAGTTTGGCGGGGAGGCTTCCCCTCTCCGCGAGAAGGGTGACCCCTTCAGGATCACATGGCGGTATCTTGACGCGTCGCGGTGACGATAATGCACGATCCCGGGACGCGCCATGCCGCCGCGGCGGAAATCACCGAGGGGTTTTAGTCGTACAAATCCCACACAACCCCCGCTCCTCCCCCTGGGAGTGGGGGTTGTCTTTTCGAAGATTTCCCCTCGTTAATAAAAAAAAAAAGTTACCGACATCCATAGTTACCGACATCCGATATAATTACCGACGTAAGATATTATCTACCATAGGCTTAAGACACATTGTATTCACATAGCACGTAAGACATATTTTATACCGCTTCGAGTTAGGGCACTTATGTAACCAAGTAGCGTGGGAAACACTCGACATTCCTTTCCCATAAGATAAGTCCTTTCCTCGAATCCTAATCTCCTAAACATCCTTTAGTCACGTCTCCTAAATATCCTGTAGATAAACCCAATCCTATCGATCCTATAAACATCCTCCACATAACTCGATCCATAAACATCCTTCAAGATAAATTAATCATAATATCCTTATCGACTCCAGACTATAACATCCGCTCAGAACAAAACCCCTTTATTCCAAATCGTTACTCCTCGATCACGTTTCATAAACTTCCTTTAGATAAACCAAATCAGTCACGTAAACATAACATCCTCTTACATCAGCCCCGAACGTTCCAGAACAATTCCCTTTGTCCGTTATCGCTATAAAAGCCACCTCATTCCATACCACCCAGCTTCAGTCAGCTCCAGTCTGCATACCGGTTACCTCGGAGTCAGGTAATCCTGCTCCAGGGCCGTCCATAGTAATACAAGTAATACCGGTAACCTCGGAGATAGGTAATCCTTCCTGAGGCCCGTCCATCATCCAAGTATCCAACAGATCCATTTGTCGAGTGAGTAGAAATAAGAAGCATATTATACAACATTATAACCGAGGGTATTCGTATCAGCTATTATAAAGAATATATTGGCATCTATATATAATTATATTGTGTCACTTTTAATACAGAACATATCTGCACGACTTGACTTGTCCTATCGAACCTCCGAGCTCTTGTGATATATCATTCGAGATTAGTTAATCAACTACCACGAGGAAATAGGATCATTTTAACGTCTCTTCAACGGCGATTCATCACAGACCCAGGGCCACGACGTACGCTTCAAGGGCT
This sequence comes from Megachile rotundata, assembly GCF_050947335.1. Classification (NCBI taxonomy): domain Eukaryota; kingdom Metazoa; phylum Arthropoda; class Insecta; order Hymenoptera; family Megachilidae; genus Megachile; species Megachile rotundata. The sequence continues at coordinate 5,788,954 of NC_134993.1, forward strand.
ACGCTAACCCGAAAGCTGAGAGAAATAGAGAGAATATACAATCAGCGAGGCGCACGAAATAATAATTTATTTCGTTGGACACCCCTGGCCGTAACACCTTTTGTTTTCGCTCTAAGTCCCGTCACCGGTACATTCGATTTCGCTCTAAGTCCTCTTCGGTACTTTCGAATCGATGAAACGATGACCGACAACTCCTACAAACGGCAATTTTAATCGACAGGATAACATTTTTCAAGTTCATTCGCTACGGTTTATCACGTGCGGTACATGTTTATCGTTAATTCAAGTATAAGCACAAGTTCTGGCAGCGTATTGCTTTTCGTATACGTGACGTGAAGACAAGTCCTGGAAGCTTATTGCTTTTGTGATTCGTAGCGAAATTTAAAGCTTCCTGCGACGTATTAGTTTCTCTCTCTTTTGTGACAAATAACGAACGTTCTGACTCGAACGTTTTTACATGAAACGGAATGGTAGAGTTCTTTCGTCTCTCCTGTTTCTCTTTTCTTTTGCCTTCTTCAATCTCATTTCTTACTATATATTATTATATATATATATTGTAACGAGGCATATTTTCACTGGGTTGATTGCCTCCTTTTTTTTTGGGTTATGCCTCGTTACGATGATCCTCCCGAATTGCCAGCCCCACTCCTCCGCCCAAGCGGACCACCTCGCCGCTGGGGCAAGTATGAATGAGCGGGCGTGTGTGAGTCCTTTGCGTTTGTTTTTTCTTTTTCTTCTTTTTTTTTGCGTTTGCGCGGGCCCCGCTTTTCTTTCTCCCCTTCCTCCTTCTCCAACACCAGGAAGGAGCCGCTGCTGCCCCGGTCGCGGAGGAACCCCTCCCTGAGCGACGGAGGCGCGGGATGGGCCCATCGAAGGAAAGTCGCCGGCTGCCCGGTCGCGCCGCCACCCCGTCATCCTCCGCGGGGGCGACCGGCAGCCCACCACCGAGGGACGCCAGGCCTGGGGACAAGCCACCCCCAACCGCCACCTAGAGAGGGCCCCAGGACCTGGCCGCAGAACACCACGGGATGGCCCATCCTCGACGCCGAAATCCCCAGGGTGAGGGAATACCGCGAACCGGGGAAGAAGAGGATGGTGAAGAGAAGCCAGCGAGCCGCCGCGAGAGATAGCCGCATCCTTTCGCGAAAGCCGTTTCTCTTTTTTTTCCCTATTTCGTGTGTTGTACGTCTCCGTTTTGTTTTCCGAATCTGAGTGGTGCGTTCCGTTTCTTTTGTGCTGTTCTTCTCTCTTTTTGTGTGTGCCTGCGTGGAGTGTGTGTCGCCGCCGCCCCTGTGTGGAATTTTTTTGAGTACACCAGCGCAAAAAGGTAGGAGTCATCTCCTTATCCTTCTTTTCTATATTTATTTGCGCGTGGGCGAGGGCGATAGGACCCCCGGCCCCAGTGACGAGGACCCTAGAGGCCGCGGACGGTTTACACGACACCGTCCCCTCTAATCTAGTTCTTTTTCGTTTCGCTGTATTTGAGTATTTAGGACCAACGTCCCCTTGCTGTCCACGACCCCTGAGAGGGCGTGCTCCCTGTGGGCGAATACCTCAGCGTTCTTTTTGTATTTCTATATTTTCTGTACTCGCGCGTACCGTGAGCCCCCGCGCCGCGAAAGCCTCCCTCGCAACTGGCGAGTCGACCCCCTTTCCTCGACCGTTGCTTGTAACGCGTGGGGCCCACGCGAATTCATTTTTTCTGTTTTGCTTAAGTGGCCTACTTGGAGGCCCGAATAAAAGCATTTTCTATTGGATACGAACTCGCGGGTCCTTTACTAATTTTTTTTCCTGACCCCCTCTGATTCCCGCTCCCGACAGAGCAGCCGGAAGGGCGATTACTACGGACGAGTGCATTAGCACTGGCGCCCCATTAAAGAAATCGTCCGTGGGTGTGAGCATCGGTGCGCGGAGGGCCGTTTTCCCTAACTGCCCCCACTCCAGGGAACCCCCTTCGGGTTTTCCCCCACCGATCCGTCACAATATATGTTTATGTATATTTTTTCTTTGGGGTCCTCGCCTAACCGACAAGACGAATCCCCAAGCATAGGGCTGAGTCTCAACAGATCGCAGCGTGGTAACTGCTCTACCGAATACAACACCCCGCCAGGTACCTAAGTCGTCTACAGACGATTCCGAGTCTCGACGTCGAACTTGGAGTACCCATGATCGAACGTTAGAGCGCCGTGGTCGTCGTACGGTGAGATCCCGACGACGAATCCAATGACGCCCATACGGCAAACTGAGGCCCGTGCGATGAACGATCGGAGGACCGTTCACCTTTTATTTTTTTTTTTTACCAAGGGAAATCATAGACTTCCCCGCTCCCCGGGGGAGGAGGAGGAAAGTGTCAGATTCTTACTGACTAAAACCCCTCGGTGATTCCCACCCTCGGCGGCATGGCGCGTCCCAGGGTCGGGCATTATCGTCACCACGACGCGCCAAAATGCCACCCTGTGACCCAGAAGGGGTCACCCTTCTCGCGGGGAGGAGAAGCCTCTCCGCCAAAGAATGTTTCCCACCCCACCCCTTATCGGAACCGACGACGTAATCACGCCCGCCGTCGGCTCCACGCACCTGGCCGCGTGCAATGGTGCCCCGGGCCCCCGCCCGTAACACCTGCGGCCGTGGCGGCCTTGGTCAATCCCGGGAACTCCGACAACCCGGACCAAGACCGCCGCCACTCACACAAGGAGATGGGGACCGACGTCGGGGGTGGCGACGCGATCGCCATCCCACCACTTCTCTCCACTTAGTAACTACACTCACACACACACAATCACACCACAAGCACGCTGACACACACACCAACACATTCACTCATCTTTCACACAGTGGGGACAACGCGGTGAAGCCGCGCCGCCCCACTACGCTCAAGAGGGCGCCCGAGAAGCGGGTCGCCTTCTGCCTCTCATTCTTCTTCCATCCACTCCGCGTCTTTCCCTATCACGCTCTGCCTCCTCCTTCGGCGACATCACCGTCTCGCAGAAGGAGGCGACAGCCTTCCATCCCTCGTCATTCTTAAGCATTCGCTCAACCACATCTCCCAGGCACGCAGCATCACGCTCAAGCTCACACTCTAGGTGGTGCCTCTGCAACGCAAATGCAGGGCACCTACCTAGCACATGCTGGGCGTCGTCGGGCCCAGCACCACCACATTCATGACACATCGGTGTCCGTCCCCTTCCGATCCGGCACAGGTACTCCCCGAAGCAACCATGCCCGGTGAGCACCTGCGTGATCCAGAACGAGAGCCGCCCGTGGCCGCGGTCCATCCACTGCTTCATTCCCGGAAGGACCGCCCCGACAGCGCGCTTTCCCACGGCCCCGCTGGAGGATAACTCCTCCTTCCAGCGGGACACAGCAGCGCGTCGGGCCTGGAGCCTGACCTCCTCGACGCTGGGCCCTGGCTGGGCACCCTCTACAACCCCCTCGCGGCGGAGGGCGCATCTGAATCCGTACACAGACGCCTCCACATCCGCCTGATACTTCCAGGGAATTACCCCAGCCAGGACCATAGCCGACTCATAGGAGATCGTGCGGAACCCCATCACCACCCTGACCGCCAGCCGCCGCTCCACTTTTCGCAAAACACCTTGCGAGCGACGACTGGCAGCCAGGTCGGCAGCCCAAACTGGGGCGCCATATAGGGCCATGCTCCGCACGACCCCCATATAGAGCCGGCGCACCTTCTCACTCGGACCCCGCAGATTGGGGAATAGGCGCGCCAAAGCGCCTGCCACGCGCTCCAACCTGGGAGCCAACGCGTCGAAGTGGGCCTTGAATCTCCAGAGGCTGTCCAGCCGGAGTCCGAGATACCGCATCTCGGCCCCGCCTACCCGGATCGACGCTCCGGCAGGAGGCTGGCCCCCACGTGTCCGGCAGAAGGCCATGACCTCTGTTTTGTGGGGGGCCACCTCCAACCCGAGCGTCCGGATCTCGGCAACGACCACCGATGCTCCTAACTCTGCGAGACGGCTGGTCCTCGTCCAATATCGCCCCACTGCCAGGATATGGGTGTCATCAGCAAAACAAGTTAAATATAAACCCCGTGGCAGTGGGGCCCGCAGAGCGGGGTCGTACCCCACGATCCACATGTGCGGACCGAGTACCGCACCCTGGGGTACGCCCCGCTCGACCTTCCAAACTCTCTCGGCGCCCGACCGATCGACGCACTCGATCGACCTCTCCCGGAGATAGTCCCCTATAATGTTACAAATTACCGGGCGGACCCGGTGCCTTTCCAGGCCCTCTAATATCGTCCCGTGGGGCAGGGTGTTGAATGCGTTTACTATATCTAGTGATATAGCAATCGCCACCCCGCCCCTGGACGTGACCGACTGGGTGATGTCTCTTACCCTCTTTATGGCATCTATGGGGCTTCTACCTTTTTTGAAACCAAACTGCCAGTCGGCCACGTCGGGACCCTCTCCGGAGAGGTGATCGGTGAGTCGCTTCGCTATAATTGTTTCGAAGATTTTCCCAACCACGTCTAACAACACGATCGGCCGGTACGCCGAGGGCTCCCCATCGGGTCGTCCATCCTTCTTCAGGAGGACCAGCCGTCCCCTCTTCCACAATTGTGGAAACGTCCCTTTCATCAGACAGGCGCTGAAGAGGCCTCTGAGTCTATCCCCCAAAAATGGGAGTGCCAAGGCCCAAGCGCGGCCCGGGATGCCGTCAGGGCCTGGTGCGGTGTTCCGTGCACTGGCCCTCTTAACGGCATAAACGAGCTCCCCGTCTGAGACCTCCATATCGTCGGTCCACAGAAGGTGGGCCGACGACACGGAGCGCGCCGGCGGATTATTTCCACGCGGAAACAGTGTTTCCACGACGCGCCCCAGTAGCTGGGGGTCGAGACTCTCCGTAACCGGCAGGGCGTATGGCCGCAATTTACCCATAACTAATCTGTTTGCCCGACCCCACCGGTCCCGCTCAAGAGAGCCGAGGAACTCGTCCCAGGCCCGATCCTTGGACTCCCAGATGGCTTTCTTGTAGGCCATTACCCCCTCCCGGTAGCAGCCCCAAAGTTGCTGCTCCCTCGCTGGGTCGCGGTTTCGTCTACGCCGCGCGCGCTGATACTGGCGACGCAATGGGAGACATGCCTCGCGCAATTGCGCTATCTCCCCCGTCCACCAATACGCCGCCCGACGCGGGCAAGGGGTGGCCCGGGGCATCGCTACGTCGCAAATATCCTGCATGGTGCCCCGGAACCACTGAGCCTCACCCTCGACGTCAACGACCTCTCCGGCCGGAGAAGCCGGCCAGCTAACCGCGAGGGCCGCAGCCACCATCATATCGCTATCCAGCCTCTTCAGCGCCCATCTTGGCGGCAGTGGGCGTCCACCCCGGCGGCGCCGGGTTTCGGAGGAGAACTTAATGCGAATATATAAGTGGTCACTTAACGTTTCTGTCTCCTCCTCCACCCGCCAGCTCGCTACCATGCGCGCGACCGCGGGGGAGCCCCAGGACAAATCCACTACAGACTCCCCCTGAGGCCGCACGCATGTGCTCGCCGAGCCCCTGTTGAGCAACAGGAGCCCTTGCGCCGCCGCCCAATCCAGTGTTGCCTGGCCTCTCGCATCGGTCCTCGGGGAACCCCATTCGCGAGCCTTCGCGTTGAAGTCCCCGAGGACCATAACGCGCTGGGTGGGGCAACTGCCCCACCCTGTCCAGCAACTCCTCATACTCTGCGAGAGGCCAGCAGGGTGGTGCGTAGACGCCCACCACCGCTACATCCCCCCATCGAACCGCGTCGGCCCCCCTTCCCGCTACGATCGCGGTGGGGGGGGAGCCGGATGCCCCACGCGACACTACCGCGACCGTCGCGCCGCGGCCCTCCGCGTCCCCGAACCAGTTAGGCTGGTCCGGGACGCGGTAGGGCTCCGCTATCACCCCCAACGAACAGTCCCACTCGGCGAGTGTGAGCAGGAGGACGTCCTGGGCCCCCGCCGAGTGGTTCGCGTTTCCTTGAAGTACGGGGCTCAATGGCCCCATTAGTAAACTGCCTCGTCCGCCACCTCCATGGTGCTCTGCTCCGCCTGGCTTGCCGGCTGATCAGCTGCTTCCTTGGTGGCTGGTTGGTCGCCCTGTCTCTCGCTAACCGTTTCTTTTTCTTTTCCAGGTTCCTTCCCGGATTCAGCGGGCTTGACTGGAGCGGCCGCTTTCCTCTTCCTTATCGGTGGTGCACATCCAGCCGACCCAAGGCGATGTGTACTAGGACGCCCCAGGTCGCTGCAGAGGGGGCACTTGGACTTATTATTGCAGTTTGAAGCTCTGTGCCCCCCCCCCCCCTCACCGCACGCGTAACATCTCGAGAACCTATCGACATCCTCGCCGCACTGCTGGGCCGTGTGCCCCCTCTGGAGGCAGCGGTAACAGTGCATTGGCCGGGTCGCAAGAACCTCGACCCGGGCCGATATCCATCCTATTCGTATTCGTCCCGCTGCCTCCGCTTTCTTGGCGACTGTCAAGGGGCAGCGGACCCACACGGTCCCTTGTGCGTTTCGGCCTCTCTTGATATCTCCCACCTTGATGTCTTCGGCGGAGCACTCTCCTAGCTCCGCCAAGACTTGGGCTACTTTCTGCTTCTCAATGGACTCGTCCAGATTTAGCAGCCGGATCTCTGTCCTTTTGGTGGGATTAGCCACCCTAACTTCTGAGTCCCGAAAAACTTCTCTCAGTTTACCAGCGAAGTTGGCTGCCTTCGCCTTGTTTTCCTGCCCCGGTATCCCCAGGACAAGTCCTCCAGTGGCCGCCTTGCGTATCTTCACCTCCGTTATGCCCATTTCGGACAGTTGCTTGGGGGGGGATCGCTTCCATGGCTTTCCTCAGCACCTGGGAGTAGGTAGACTCTCCTCCAGGTGCTACAGTGAGGGTAACTACCGCCGTCCTCGGTGGTCGTGTTACCCTAATCCTTTCCTTGGGTTCAGGCTGGGCTGGCTTGACCCCCGTTGCCCTCGGTCTGCCCTGGGGCCGGTTTTCTAGCTTCCTACCAGACACCTTCCCTGCTACCGTTGCTTGCGTCTCCTTCCTCGCCTGTTGCTTCGCTTTTCGGCCAAGGACGGTAGTCCATAACTCCTCGCTTTTTCCCTGGTGGGCTGCAGCCTCCTGGGGGGCTGCTGCCAGAGCGGTGCTTCGGGCTGCACGGTTGGTCGCCCCCTCTGCGGTGTTTGCCCTTCTCGGGGCCCGCCTGGGCCGCTGTTGTGGTGGCCTGGGCTCAGTCCCACGCTGGGCACTGCTGCTGGCCTGCCTTTTCCTCGCCACTCCTTTTAGCTCAGCTGACAATTCTTCCACTTTCCTAATTAGCTGAGCGACAACTCCTTCCAAACCCCTCTCCTGAATCCTGCTCTCGGGGGCCCCGGTCTGGGTGGGTGCGGCGGCTTCCCTGAACTGCTTGACTGTTCTTGGGGGATCCGCCGCCCTCGCTTCCTGAGTGTCCGCGCACTCCGGACCTGCTGATGCCTCCATCGGCTCGGTCTCCTTCGTGAGTCGCGGCATATCGATCTTCATCTCGGGAGCGTTCTCGGTCGCCTCCGTTGGGCTGAGCAGCACTCTCAGCGGGCTGCCAGTCGCGACAACGAGCCTACTCTTGACGTCCTCTCTGTCAGACTTAGAGGACGACAAGACTCTCCTGCGCCTCCTCCTCACCACTCCGGCCTTCTTGTCCTCACAGGGTCGCTCCACATCAGCTGATCCCTCCAGCCTGTCCACCTCCCTGCGGAGGGCTGCCAAGTCCTCAGCCATTCTTCTCCTTTCCTCTTCAGCAGCTCTGAGTTGCATCCTCAGGTGCTCTTTTTCCTTCGCGTCAGTCAGCGGCGACTGTCGGCTTGGGGTCGGGGCTGCCACCGGCACCTGAGCGACCACCTCTGTTCTGTCGCCCTCGGCACTCCTTCTCTTAGCCAGCTCGGTCGTCAGGCCCTCGATATAATTTGAGGAAACCCTCAGCTGGCGGACGCATGTCCCCTTCAAATTAGTAGAGCTCGACGCGATTCTACGGATGAGGTCGGTGTACCTAAGCAATTCAGCATGTAGGTCCACCGTCGGCGGGTGCTTGGCCTGCCTCATCATATCCTCTACCTCCGGTATGGGCTTTCTGGATTTGCTAGGCACCGGTACCGGCTTGGTCGGGTCATACGCCCCCAACCCACTATCGAGCTCGAGCTCTCTCCTCTTCATGTCCAGCAGGCGCTCCTTGGCCTCAGCCCGACGGACATATTCTCCGGTCGTGGGCGGTCGACCTCTTCCTCTAGATCCCCTGCTGTCACTTCTGGATGGGATGCACTCCACCGAGATGACCGAGGAGCCGGATTCGCTGTCCCCGTCATCGTTTAATATCCTCCTCCTGAGGACCCTTCTTCTCTCCTTAGCTGTCGGCTGGTTCTCTGCGGTGCCCAACCGTTCCAGGCCCAAGTCGCTGGCCTCCGATGGCGTCCTGCTCAGGCGACTCGATCTCCTCGCCGTCATCCACCCCGTCTCCATTGGTGTGTCGTCTTGCGCCGGCCCAGGCGCTTCTGAGCTGATGCTCATGCTCAGACCTGACATATTGGCCGTTCTAGGCGGGGCCAAAATGTCGACACATCTCACTACTGGTACAGATGTTCCGGCAGCACTGTCCTTCACGACGTTCCGGGCCTTCTCCTGCTTCTCCTCCTCTCCGCTTGTTTGGTTGGGTTTTAAGCTTCCCACCACAGCTTGTTTTTGAGAGTTCGAAATATCCATAGTTCGTCCCACGAGTGGGGTCGGAAAGGATGTCGCCCCGGGCAGAGCCGCCTTACCCGGGGAAGCCATTGAATACTCGGGGGGGTTGGCAGGTACCCCCGAGGGAACCGTTCGAGACCGCCCTGTTTTACGCCTGGGCGGCCACGCAATCCTCGGCACGGTTGCCTTACACCTTGATTTCAGGCGTCCTCGCTCGCTCCCGCCGCCCCCGTTTTCACCCCTCAGCTTGAGCCTTGCCGGCTTGGGAGGCCCTACCAGGGTCCGAAGACCCCGCCGGCATCGCCTCGCGCTTCATCGGGCCTATTTGAAGACGACGGGAGCACCCCTTTTATGCGGACTCATACCGCAAGGCAGGGGATACCGTGGCCGTATTCCGCCCCGCGAACCACACAGCGGATTTTTTATAGAGGTTTACTCCTCGCGGGCCAGCCGGTAAAGGCAAGCCCCCAACCACCGAAGGCGCAGTTCCTCTATCCCAGCGAACACCACGTGGAGGTGGGAGATCCGACTTGTGCCACCCCGGCACCAGTTCGTCCGCCAGGACCGTTCACCTAGTAGTGTCACATTGTTTTAAGCCTTTCCACCCACACGAGACTCCTAGAAATATCGTTGCCAACTTTGTCTAGAAAGGATACGTCCGTAGAGGCGTTCAGGCATAATCCCATGGATGGTAGCTTCGCACCACCGGCCGCTCGACCGAGTGCGTGAACCAAATGTCCGAACCTGCGGTTCCTCTCTTACTGAGCAGGATTACTATCGGAACGACACAGTCATCAGTAGGGTAAAACTAACCTGTCTCACGACGGTCTAAACCCAGCTCACGCTCCCTGTTGGCGGGTGAACAATCCGACGCTTGGCGAATTCTGCTTCGCAATGACAGGAAGAGCCGACATCGAAGGATCAAAAAGCGACGTCGCTATGAACGCATGGCCGCCACAAGCCAGTTATCCCTGTGGTAACTTTTCTGACACCTCTTGCTGAAAACTCTTCAAGCCAAAAGGATCGATAGGCCATGCAGTCTCGTTCGCAGTCTCTATGCCTACTGAACATCGAGATCAAGCCAGCTTTTGCCCTTTTGCTCTACGCGAGGTTTCTGTCCTCGCTGAGCTGGCCTTAGGACACCTGCGTTATTCTTTGACAAATGTACCGCCTCAGTTAAACTCCCCGCCTGGCAGGGTCCTCGAATCGGATCACGCAGGAGTTATTATTGCTGATCGGCCCGCAGGCTTTCAACACCACTCTTATACGCTTGGTTCAAGAATACCATGACAACCGGGTCGAAACCACGGTGCACGCGTTCCACCTTACCGAGTAAGTAAAGAAACGATGAAAGTAGTGGTATTTCACCGGCGACATGACATCTCCCACTTATGCTACACCTCTCATGTCTCCTTACAGTGCCAAACTAGAGTCAAGCTCAACAAGTTCTTCTTTCCCCGCTAATTTTTCCAAACCCGTTCCCTTGGCAGTGGTTTCGCTAGAAAGTAGATAGGGACAGATTGGGAATCTCGTTAATCCATTCATGCGCGTCACTAATCAGATGACGAGGCATTTGGCTAGTATCCTGCGCACTATGTGCGGACTTCATACGGTATTAAGCCCCGTACTTGGCGCGTTAGACAATAGTAATAATATCTCACAAACAATAAAATAAATAAAACAATATAGTCACAAACAATAAACATATAATCACGCTAGTCAAATCAATTAAAACATAATACGTCAACTAATATATAATACAATGTGTTTATTTTTTTTTTTAATATACCTCGTCATGTCATTTTCCTCTTATATATAATAGTATTTGTGTTTAATATATTAATTTAGATATAAGTATTTCGACTATTATTTTGATTATTAAATATTTCAAGCTTAACCAATAAATTTATTATAGATTTCAAGCGAACTACGTAGTGCAATCATTGAAATAGTAATAAAATTTTTACGTGGAATATCGTGTAGCTTAAGTTCAGTTTTTGTTAACGTTGGCAGTGCTCCTCTATCACCAACGATTATTGGAACAACTCTAGCTGTTTGCACATTAAACATTTGTCTGATTCTAGGCAACAACGGAGCATATTTTCTTATTTTCTCGTCATGAGCCTCTGTCATTCATGTTAACGACGAAATCGGGTTTGTATAGATCACCTGAGTGGCTAATTTGAGGTTCATCAAGCGTCTCGTACTTAATACTGAGACGATGCTTAATTAAATCTTTAATTTCGTTGAGCCTATGTATACGAGCACTTTTAGTGGAGATACATTGTCCCAATATATGACCTAATGTCTCTTTACCCTCATTACATCTGCGGCACTTAATATTGATATTAGCGTTGTAGCGGCTAAGGGTAGTTCGATTACCCACTGTATTTGTGCGCAATCTAATAGCGTCTGGCACTCGTGAGGGAAGAAGCAAGTCATGCTGCCTAAGCCATAAGTTGCATACCGGGTCGTCTTTGAAGTCAAGGACACCTTGACCTTGGGACGGATCGTTTGCCCATTGCCATATTCTGGACTTCTTTAAGCCCGATTTAAAACGGTCTAATGCATCGATTGTAACTGGCCAATTTAACCTTAAGGCTGTTGCATATTTCTTAAGACGCTTTTCGGTGAATTCGCGCTGTAATACTTCCTGCGTTATTGGATCAGTGGAAGTCATAGCTTTGAGCCCGTTCTTGAGCGCCGCAATCAAGACCTGTTTCTCAATCTCTTGGACACCGAGACCACCTGACTTTACGGGTGCATAGATGAAGTTCGTAGTGACTTATATGTAGAATGTCTTTTAATTGTGTACGTATTTCTGTATCAATCATTTTTAATGTGCCAATACTCGGTGGTTTTACTATTAAACTATACATGTAAGAGGTAGATTTTTAATAATTCGATTTTCTGCAGGGGTCTCAGTGGCAAGCGACGCACTCTTCTAATCATGTCCTGGAAGGCTTGAAGCTCAAAACCATCCAACAACCCGCGCCACGAGCTAATAATGGTCCCAAGGTAGTTAAAGGTCTCTTCAGCCGTAATTGCGCGTATTGGTTGACGCTCTAGCAACAGGACCGGATCCTTAATAGACCACGTTTTATTACCAGGTGCGATCTCAAAAGTTACACATTTGCTGATGGACAGTTTCATGCCGAGTCTACTAAGGTACGTATAGATCTTATTAAGCAGCTGCTGAGCTATTTTCCTGTTAGCAGCCAACGCAATAAGGTCATCAGGAAAGGCTAATGATGTTAGTTGGCAGTCACCTATTTTAATGCCACCTTCTACATTACTGAGGTCTTCTAGTAGTGGCTCTATGCAGAGGTTAAATAGAAGGGGCGACAAGGGGTCACCTTGTTTCACACCCCTGCGCATTTCAACGGCTGTATCACCATCGCGGGTTTTAATAATCGTGGTACAATTTGTTTGCATGCTCATTATATAATCAACCACCGTTTTAGAAAAGCCTTTCCTAACTAAGGCAGATTTGATGGCGGCATGAGGTATGGTGTCCAACGCCTTCTCTATATCGGTTACGATACAGATGCCACCGTTGATTTTGGCCGATTCAATTGCCGAGTTAAGAGCTGCTACGTTGACATGACAGCCATTCACTGGGACAAAGCCCTTTTGACGCGGGTGTTGTTGTATGTGAGCTCTTAAGCGGGAATCAAATATGCTAAATAATATTCTAGCCAACATAGAACTAATTGTCAACGGCCTCCAGTTTTTAACTTTTTTTTTATCTTTACCTGCTTTCGGAATAAGTACTGTACGGTTATTGAGCCAGCTCGTTGTATAGTAATTTTTTAATAAGAGCAGGTTATAGAGGCACGTTAAAATATTTTTAACTTCTTGGTCGCAAAGATGTTGTCTTTTAATTTTGTCTAAACCGGGAGCAGAAGTGCTGGCTATTTTTCTATCTGTTCAAGGAACGGTCAAGGATCGCTCCAGAAATTCCCAGAACGTTCTTATAATCATGTTTTGTTTTTAAATTTGTCGAACGATGTCTCGACGTGCTTCCCTTCCGTTTGTGTACTTCCCGCCTCGTAGGCCTCGGGGAGAGTGGTGCGGAGCGGGAGGGCAGCCGCGAGACATCGTGAAATTTCGAGTAATACAATAGTTCTGGAGAATTCTTGGAAACCTATTATAAAAGGAGGGGTAATCGCGATCGCGTACCAGTACGTAAATAGAAGCGAGCGAATAAACGTCAAGGTTTCGTTTTTGTTTTGTGGTTATATTCTTTAAAATACATTTAAAGTTCTCTTTGAAATACACTCTTTTATTCTTCCAACCCGTGCTAACGAATAACGAGTAGCTTCGTTCGTGCAGACCGGCAAATTTCTTTTCGGGCAGACAGTTTGTACTCGAGATATTTTCCCATCGAGCAAATTCCCCGAACACTATCTTTTTAGTAATTTTTTCGATTTTTACAGGTCTAAAAATGGAGCTCGCGTCAATGGTAGTGGTACCTTGCGGACATCTAAAGGTAACATCAGGCCTTGGTTGACCACAGAGATTATTATATAGTCCCTCAGTATCCGGTTTTGGGGGTAAGGCTGCAGCTTCAAATAATGATAGGTCATTACTAACTACCATATCTGCTACACGTTTCGGGCAGTTATTATAAAGCTCTTGGCACCTGGAAAATTGGAATTGTTTAAGTTGCGCTTTGTGACCTCTCCTGTTTTTATTGTTACGCTTATTTCTTCTGTATTTATTATTATTATTATTTTTGTTATTGTTTTTCTCTTGGTTATCATTCCGCTTATTACGCTTTACATTTTTATCCGGTTTAGTTAATAGTAATTTCTGCGTTATTTTAACAATGGACTCTATTTTACACAGTTCGTTATCAGGACTATTAACACATTCTTTTATTTCGCTTAGCAGCGGCACCCAATCGTCAGTACATTCCGTATTTATTATTGCATGCGTTAATTCGTTTTTATAGGAGATATCCATTATAGTTTGCTCATCCGCCGATACCGTATTCATTACCGACACATTATTAGTAGTAGCATCATTATTATTTACATTGTTATCATTATTACTATCATCATTATCACTATTATTACTTATATCATTATTCTCGTTGCTATTATTACTCTCATTATTATCATTGTTATTATCGTTATTTATTATAGGTTCGGGGTCATTTAATATAGATAAGGTATTTGCTTGTTCCTGCATGTCTCTTTCTGTATTCGTTTCCTTTTCCCTTTCAGCCAATTCTTTTATGTAGCGTCTTTTATCAGACATTTGTTTTGAAGTTTTATTGGGCAGAAATTCAGCTAATTTTTATTGTTAATATGTTTAATTTCTGGGTCCTGGCTAAATTTTTGTTCTAGTTCGATTAATATTATTGTCTCTTCGTCAGTCCATGCCGATGTATGATATATTCGTGCACTAGCAGGTTTAGTAGCAGACTGAATCCTTTTTAAATTCCGAAGAGCAGGATGCGCGTGCCTCTCATGTTGATCAAGTCCTGATTGAGCAGCAAAACTAAGTGGGCATTGTTCGTATCGATAAGGTAGATTAAGAACTTCCTGAAGACCTTTGCATTTTGGCTTATGTACTATGAGACTGTGTACCTTGTTAAACGATTTCGCACAAGCAGGGCATTGCCACCGAATTCTTAGTTGTGGGTGAATTTTATGGCAATGATCAGCTAATTGCTTGGCCTTGACGAAAGATAAATTGTGGCCTTCCTCAGCACATTTGGGACATGGCAGTGTATCTGACTCAACGACTCAAGCCTGCGAAGGAGGAAACCGGTGTCAGCCTGGTCATAGCACCATTAGGGGGCACAAAACGGGGACCGACGGAGCGGGGGACAGGAGGGAGAGAGGTCAAATCGAACCAAGCACCCTTCCGATCAACTGTTGATTCAGCAATGAATCCAATCGTCAGCCTGGTCATGGCACCATTAGGGGGCGACAACGGGGACCGAGTGGAATCGACAGGAGAGAGGAAGGAGAAATTTTACCAAGAGCAATGGGCTCATGTAGCGTTGTGGAAGGAGACTGGTGCGTGATAGGAAACGCGGGGAAAATCGGGCAAACAGCAACGATGCGAAGGGTAAGGGGAGGGGAAAGGGGGAAACAGACAGCGCGAAACATGACGAAATGGCGATGCGCGGAAAATTCGAAGTGCGAAACGATCGGGCGTAAGCGGCGGCGGAACTCATCGGACGGAATTTTATGCACGAACGGGGGGGTGGGGTGGTAGAGGGGAAGGGGGGGGGGGGATTTCGAAATCAAAGCAATATTGCAAGATTAGTATAAAATAAGACATAGGAATTGTCGAATGTATCACGACACTTAGGTGCGAAATGATGGGGAGAGGTCGCGGGTTTTCGCCGTATGTTCGAGCCCACCGGGAGGCGGTGCTGAGGGGGCGTTACAAGGTCAGCTGGAGGTAAGCGCATCTTGCTCGGGAGCCTCCCCTAGATCTTGACGCAGCCTCGGGCCAAGACCCTTTGGTTGAGAGCATCCATTCTCCACGCATGCAACACATACGCGAGGGATAGGGGGGGGGGGGGGGGGGTAGTCGTTCTTCCACAATAGCGAGCGATGGCCTAGTGCAGGTGGACTATGCCTAACCGGTAAGGAAGCTTGACGGGTTGTCGCCACCCCCCGCCCAGGTGGCGGGGGCGGGAGACAGTTTTAGTGGGTATGCGTGGAAACCGTCCCTCTTCTAGGGGCGGCGGAAGCGTGAGTCTTTCCACACTACCTGGGCTATCTTCCCAAGTGTCCGTAATAGGATTTCTGTCTTCCTAAAGAAAAAAAAATCTTCCTTCCCGTAGGACTACTCGGTAACCCCTCTCGGGAGAGAACGAAAGTGCGACAGTGATAATTCCACAAAACAATACATATATAAAAAACTATTATATATTCTCATTTTAGTCTTAACATTGGTCTACCACTTACCGGGTTTGTACGCTCTCTCCTTCTTCGCTTTTACGTCTCACCTTTCCGATTTCCCTACGTACGTTACAATCGTCAGCTATACGGGAGTACGGATCGCCGGTCGTTTTAATCTAAAAGAGAAAAAAAATTAATAATAAAAAAAAGAAATGTGTGGGTGTGGGTTTCAGCAGTACCGTGGTACTGAAAGATCTGCACTTCTGTTTAATGTATTATGTGTATATAGTTTATTTTATTGCTATTGTTATCTTTATTCTTATGTGTGGCATACAAAATCTTTCCGCGGTAGACGTCGTATTTGGCGTGATTACTACAGTTCACGAAAAGTGGATAGCCCAAAAAAAAAACGGAAGAAAAGGAAAAAAAGAAAGTGACACACAAAGAAAAGAAAAATAAAGGGAAAAAACAAAAATGGCCGTGAGTTTTGGTGGTCCTTTGGCTACGGAATTACAATCCCACCGGCCGCAAAATAAAATTCGATACTGGCCGCGAAGCTATAACTATACGTGTGCTGCGATAAGGCACGGTCCTGCCCTTGCCGCGGGAGACTCTAACGACAGTTCGGTTGTATCTCGGGACTGCGGCAACGAGCGCGGTATGTTCTTTCTCCTTTTCTTTGGTTCTAGACTACTCCCGGACCTTCTTGCTGGGGCCTGGAGCCTCTCTTGACGTGACGCGCCGAGACTGAAGAGCGCTCATCTCCTCGTGCCATTCTTCCGCGCATTTCGGGCACGTCCTAAGTGAGACGTCCTGCCTCCCGCATCGATAACAGTAGGTGTGCATTTGCCGCTTCGGGCACGTCGAATAACGGTACCCATGGCCGCCGCAATTCCAACAATCCAGTGGTACTGATCCGCGATTTCCGGATGTTGGCCTGATGGCCCTTGGTGACGACGGTGAAGCCTTTGCTGGATTACTGGGTTGCCCCGTTAGGCGCGTTTTGGGTGTAATCACCTTCTCCTGGGGGGGGGGGGGGGGGGGGGGTTGTGTCTCCCGTGACTGGGGCGGCCCCCAGATGTTCGTCTGTACCGCCTGGGTGACTAGCACTGGTGCGCGTTCCTGTGCCTCTCTCGGTCCGGCCTGGATGTTGGTCGGGATCGCCGGATGTGGGGGGTCTGTGCCCCGATCTCGTGAGGTGGCGGTATCTCGGTATCCTCTGCTCCCGTAGATGAGCGGTAATATTCTCGGGATTCCTCCATGACCCGGCATAGGGCCGCCCAGAGGCCCGGCTCGTACTGAAGGATGCGGCTGATCGTTCTATGATAAGGGTGCAAATGTACCCACGGATCTGGGGATCCTCCACGACGCATCGCGGGAGTCTTCCTTTTAACTTTTTTTTCCGTTTGTTTTTACTGGGTCGCTCGTTGCCGCGGTAGTACAGCGGTATGGTAATGCTGAAACGTTATTATGTTATACATTAGATTTCTTTAAATCCTCAATATGTATTTTAACCGGTTGGCGTTCCGTTGCTCCCTGTATCTCATAAACTAATGGTGAGATTTTCCGAATTATTCGATACGGGCCTAGGAATTTTGGCATTAACTTAGCGGCGATATTCTTTTCCGCTGACGATAATGTGTGGTTTCGACGTAATACTAGGTCTCCTACTTGATACTGTTCATCTCTACGCCTTAAATTATAGCGACATGCCTGCTTACATACTGCTTCATCGAGGTTTCTTATTATCCAATCCTGAATTAATTTTAGTTGCTGTAAACGCTTTTCCCAGTTATCGGTTGTTGCTGGTACTATTTCTTGATCTTTTGCAACTACCTCGCGATAGCAATTAACCGGTTTGGGTTCTCGACCAAAATTTAGAAAAGCGGGCGAAAATTTCGTGGAAGTGTGATGTGCGGTATTGTACGCGAGTCGGAAGTCGGATAAGTGGAGATCCCAATCCCGATGATCTTTTTCTATATACGAGACTATCATTGTTTTTAATACTCTATTTACTCTCTCAACCGGGTTCGATTGCGGATGGTACGGTGGAGTGGTCGAGTGGAGAATATCGAAATGTTTCGCGAGGGCGGTGATTTCCCGGTTTTTAAATTCTGTCCCGTTATCCGTGACTAATACGCGTGGCGTTCCCCATCGACACAAAATTAGATCTTTTATTGCTTCTTTCACTTTTTTCCCCGTTGCTTTCCGCAACGGGCAGCATTCTACCCATTTTGTGAATAAATCTTGGACTACCAGTAAGTACATAAAACCTGATCGACTTCGCGGGACCGGTTCCATAATATCCGCGGCGAGAATATCCCACGGCTCTTCCGCAACACGGTATCCCGTCAACCCCGCGGGCGCCAGCTGTTCTACTTTCGCGCGCTGGCAAACGGCACAGCGTCTTACATATTCCGCGATATCTTTATACATGCCGGGCCAATAATACCGTATGGCTACGCGATCGTAAGTTTTTTCGATCCCTAAATGTCCCGCTTGAGGCTGGTCGTGTGCCTCTTGATAAATTGTAGATCGTTGTTCTCTCGGCACGACTAATTTCCATTCGTTAAGGTCTTCAGTTATATCTGAAATATTGGTATTAGGCTTCTTTACGTATAACTGACTGTCCAAAATTTTCCAATCCGGGAAGCGAGATGGGTATTTTTCGACCTCGGTATATTTCCGCGAATACCATTCTGGGGTTTCGATAACGGTGTTAAGAGCTTCGGTTCGCTCCCCCGAATCCTCATAAATTCTAGAAAGGTCGTAGGGTACGCGGTGTAATGCGCCTTGCCGATATACTATTTGAAAGTCGTATTCCAGGAGTGACAAGGCCCAGCGAGCTAATCGACCATTCGGATTTTTTTATAACCTTAGCCACCGAAGGCTACTATGGTCAGTGATGACCGTGAAACGATAACCTTCTAGATAATGACGGAATTTCTCGATCGACCATACTATGGCGAGGCACTCTAATTCGGTGGTACTGTATTTCTTTTCTGCATTCGAAAGTGAACGGCTCGCGTATGCTATAACATGTTCTTTCTCTTCTATTTCGTGCGTTAGAACCGCGCCAATCCCTACGGTACTCGCATCTGTGGCTAAGGAGAATGGTTTTGAAAAATTCGGACAAGACAGTATGGGCGCGGTGGTTAAATACGAGCGAACGAAATCGAATGCTCTTTGTTGTGACTCTCCCCATTTCCAAGGTGCGTCTTTACGTAATAACTGTATGAAGGGTTCCGTTTGTGACGGATCGGTGGGAGGTGTGATGCTACGATGCGGGGTGTGACTCTACTTTCTCCAAGCGGCCAGTGTACCAATCGCTCTCAATGTCCTTGAGGGCCGCTAAGAGATCGTGGGCGGTAGGTTCTTCAGCGACGACGTCGCTCGGGGGTACAATTGCACGTGAAAGTGCATCCGGAACTTGGTGGAGGGCCCCTTTTCGATGCTCCATAGTAAAAGAATACTGTTGCAAATCAAGGGCCCATCGCGCCAATCGTCCTGTTGGATCTTTTAAATTGTGCAACCATTTAAGGCTGCTATGATCCGTAATAACCGTAAAAGTGTACACCTCGAGATACGGACGGAGTTTTTTAATGGCCCATAAAACTGCCAAACACTCTTTCTCAGTCACTGAATACTTTTGCTCGGCAGCGGTCAAGACTCGATTCACGTAAACAATAGGATGTTCCTCTCCGTTTTGTTTTTGTGTGAGGACCGCGCCGATTGCATAGTGACTTGCGTCAGTCTGAAGAACAAACGGTAGCGAAAAATCAGGACGTGCTAGAACGGGGGCAGTGCTCAAGGCCTTTTTCAAATTTTGAAAAGCCGTTTCCTGAGCTTTACCCCAATGCCAGGGCTCGTTTTTCTTAAGTAACTGCACCAAGGGGATCTTATCTCGCGCGTGGTTCGGCAAAAATCGGGCGTACCAGCCAACCATGCCGAGGAAACTCCGCAGTTGCTTGACCGAAGTGGGAGCCGGGTACGATAAAACCGGCGCAACCTTTTCGGGATCGGGTTCGAGGCCTTTTCGGTTAATTAAATACCCTAAGTACCGGACCTCTTGGCGACAAAACTCGCTCTTTTCCCGATTAATTTCGAGCCCTGCTTCGTTCAGGATTCCAATGACTTTTTCGATCCATAAAAGATGGTCATCGAAAGTCTCATTGACGATAACAATGTCGTCAAGATACGCGAAGGCGTGAGGTTCGAGTTCAGGACCGATTAGGCGATCCATCAGCCTTTGAAATGTGGCCGGGGCGTTGGTCAGCCCGTACGGCATACGCGTAAATTGGAATAACCCTTTTCCCGGAACTATGAACGCGGTAATCTCTTTACTGGACTCTTCCAGAGGAATTTGGAAGTACGCCTGACTCAAATCTATTGTAGAAATATACAATGCAGTGCGTAATTTGTCCAGTATCGCGTCCATATGCGGAAGAGGGTATGCGTCCTTTTTTGTGACGTTGTTTACGTCGCGGTAATCTATACAAAAACGATATTTCCCATTCGGTTTTGGGACTATCACGGGACAACTCGCCCATGCGCTTGACGAGCGCTCGATAATCCCATCCGCGAGCATCTTGTCGACTTCCGCGACTTCGTAAATTTTTGGAGAAACACGTCGCGCGCGGTGTCTGATCGGGTCGTGTCCTTGTACGTCGATCCGATGCTGGACAAGATTCGTCGCAGGAGGTTTTTCTGTAGGAGGGGAAATTATTCTATCCAACAGCTCATTTAGGCGCTCGCTTTGTTTCGGAGTAAGCTCTACGATAGCGGCGCAATCAGCGTGGATAATTTCCTCCGAATCCTGAAAACCGGGAACTATAAAAGAATGAACGGGACCATTCCTAATTCTCCAAGTCGCGTTCGATGTATCTAGGGAGATCTCGAAAGCCTCTAGAAAATCAATCCCTAACACACAATCATAATCTAACTTATTCGCGACTCGAATTGGCAAGTCTATCTTCCGCCCGTCAATTTCGATTTCGATTACCGCCTCGCCTACGATATGATCTTGCGTGCCATTGGCCATACGCATCTCACCGGAAAAGGTGAAATCTAAACGTGATCCTAACCACTCGATCGCGTCCGGTCCCAAATAGGAACGCGCAGCCCCGCTATCGATCAAGGCCCATAGCGGATGTCCGGCTAACTGCAAACGGACATAATAGCGGCGGTCAACATACCCTGGCGGAAAATCACGACGAAATTTCGATGATTCGCGAGCCAAAACGACCACCTCACTGTCCCCTGGTCCAACCGGCCAATTAGCCGTCCCATGGACAAAGTAGGGATCTTTGAGAGTGGTCCCAACCCGTTTCTCCGGAAGTGGAGGCGCGGGAAGTGGACTCGCAGAATCTAGACCCTCACCTCGTTGTCCCCTGGTCCAACCGGCCAATTGGCCGTACCATGGACAAAGTAGGGATCGGGAGGTGGCATCCTTCGTCTCCTCCGGAAGTAGGGGAGCGGAGGAGGGTCTCGTGGAATCGAAATCATCACCTCGTTGTCCCCTGGTCCAACCAGCCAAATGGCTGTCCCATGGACAAAGTAGGGACTTGGAGGTGGTCGCCTCCTTCGCCTCCTCCGGAAGTGGAGAAGCGGAAGGGGTTTTTGCGGACTCGAAATCGGCGCCTCGTTGTCCCCTGGTCCAACCGGCATTTTTGCCGTCCCATGGACAAAGTAGGGACGTGGAGGTGGCCTCCTCCCTTTTCTCTGGAAGTGGAATGGGGAAGGGCCCCGCAGATTTTGGGGGAAGAGACGGGAGTGTCACCCCTGACGGAATCTTTGAGGTTTCCGGAAAATCCGAACAAAGACTCGGATCCTTCGACCTCTCCTCCACCTGAGCGATGCCTTCAAGTGAGGCCTCCTCGTCTTTTTCCGGGAAGTCGCAGGCCTCTAGCGACTTTCCCGACTTGCGTTTCCCGAACGCTTTGTCCGGCAATCGGGACATGTCAAAATAGTCTCCCCCTCCCGATTGCACCCGTAACAAACCCGGATCTTGCGGGGCTGGGGGCAGTCGGCGGCCCAATGTCCGGACCACCCACAATTATAACACTCCCCCCCCCCCCCTAGAAGACGACGGGGTCGGTGCTGCGGGTTGTGGAGGGACTGCCGACCTCGCGGGGCTCCTCCGCACATTCTGCGACGTCGAAGGTCGCGGCGGGGTGCTCCTTCGCGGCGACTGGTGAGAAGTTCTCACTCTCGGTAACGGTACGGGCGCCGGAGAGCTTCTTCTCTCTACAGCATCTGACTTTGAAAAGCTCACCCTCTTTTTGCTCGACTCCTCGCGGCTCGAGCGCGGTTGCGCGTCAATCGCGGCTAACCTCGAGCGAGGTTCTCGCGGGGGTGGCCTACGGGCCGGGTCGGGCAAAACCAACGGACGGTGCCCGAGCCTTTCCCTTTCCGCGGCCGCCTCTACTTCTCCCCCTAGGTCGCGGAGCTTTTCGAAAGTATCAAACTCCGACCGACGGAACCTTTGGCGATACTCCGGCCTGAGGTTGTTATATACAATACTCAGGCGGTCTTGAAGCAACGGGGGAGAGGGCATACGAGCAAAGATGGCTACCAGTTTATCGATAAACGCCCCAATCGACTCTCGCTCCCTCTGCAGTCGATTGCCAGCGTCGCTTAAAAGGTGAAGCTGGAGGTCCTTCACTCCGAAGCGCTTGCGGAAGGCCTGGGAGAATTCATGTAAGTTCTTGAATTCCCCTTCATTGACCTGCTGCCAGTCCCATGCCTCTCCGTCAAGGACAGCCGGAAGCGCCTCCAACAAATCAGATTCCCTGATTTTGGTGCTTCGGGCGCACTTTTCGAGGCGGGCCAAAAACGTTTCGGGGTCCTTTTCATATTCGTTAGTAAACGAGATGCGCCATTTCGTTAAAACGTCTATAATTTGCGCCTCGCGGAAACCACCACCATGAGCTGGCTGCTGGGGTGGGGGAGGAGCAGCTACCTCGGGTCTCGTGACCACTTCCCGGTGTCCTTCCGCATGGCGGGAACAGGGGCAGCATGACTCGCCCGGGAGTGGACGAGCTTCTGTCTCCCTTTCCTGTATCGCCGGTGCGGGGTCACGGGGCGCCTCCACCGGCGCCCTCGGGGCAAGATCACGGGGCTCCGCATTTCGGGACAAAACCCTATGTCGACGCTCGCGCTCGAACTCCTCGTACACGGAGATTTCGTCGTCTTGCGGAGAAGGGACGCGAGGATGACCACGGTACGTCATATTGTCCAGCGGTGCACGGAATCGCAAACGGTCCGCTGGTAGAAAACCGCGAACTTCATCCGATCTTTCGCGTCGCGATTCGCGTTGGGGCAAGTGCCTGTGTACCTGCGATTCCTCTATCGTCGGCAGTGGGACCTCTCCGTCGCTCCCACTGCTCGCGGTGCTGTCGTACTCATCCGTGTGTCGCGGGAGTGGGGGAGTCGACCGACGGTGAATATGTCGGCCCGTCGTTCTCTCTCGCTCCCTACGCGACGCGGCAGGAGTCTCCCCCCTCTCGGAACGCGTCGCACGGAGATCGCTGCCGATCTTCTCTGTGACCGGGAGGGGGGCCGAATAACAACCTAGACTCCTTCGCGGGGCAGGGCGGGGCGCCACGCGCTCTCCCTCCTTTTCTGAAGCGACAGGCGCCGCGGCTCGCGAGTTCCTAACTCGCGGTGGACTCGCTGCAATTAGGGGGCGGTGGGGAGAAGTTTCGGCCGGCCTCACGCTTTCGACCTCGCGAGAAGGAAAACTAAGGGAAATTCTCCCTTGCCCGCCGGACTCACCAGTGGGCAGCCACTGGGGGTTCTCGACCCAACCGCGCGGAAATTCGGGGGTAACTGGCCCTCTCGGTAAAGTAAGCGTGGCCTGGCTGCCCCTCGCAGGTGGCTCCGCGATCGTGCGTGAAGGGGCGGTCACGATCGTGGCCGGAGCAGCTGCGGGGGTGGCACTTGTAATGGCCCGCGCTCTACGGGAATACGAACGCGAGGTGCGAGGAGATCGGCAGAGGATCGCTTCGTAGCGGGAGATTAAATCCTCTCCCCTTCTACTCTGCAATATCGCCACTACCGCGGTGGCTAAAGTACCATCCGTTTCATCCTCGTCGGGATTCCAACTGGCCGCGTTGGGTCCGAATTCGCGCCTAAAATGATAGCGTTGAAATCGGTCCGTCAACGTGGTCCATCTACCGGTAACTTTTAGTCCCAGCAAATCCATAACCATGACGATATCCATGACGTCACTTCGCTCCAAAAATGAGCGATACTGCTCCCGCACATGGGCTCTCTCTTCGCGGAGAGCATGACGGCGGGTACGGGCAGTTTCCGTGACTTCAAGATTCGACATTTCGAATTGCAACGACTAACCCGGAGTTTAACTGACGATAGCAAAAAAAATCAACAATAACGACAGCCTAAACTTCGACGGGTGCCGACTCCTAATACGAAACAAAACAAAGTGTTCCTTTAAATCGGCTCGGCATACCGGTAAATTCGAAAAGATACGTAAATAACAGCAGGCCTTTTTGTACCTTAACCCTGCCAACGATCGCGGCAACGATAATAGGAAACTACTTGTACACAACGGGTACAAGTAGGTGTCAAAGAGACAAAAACGATTCCCTACTAACCGTTCGCGATATGCAAACAAAAACTCGCTAGCGAAAATAACGAGACAGCTAACGGTAATTTCAAACGAAACGAAAGAATAAAGAAAAGCCTTTAATGCAGGATACTCGTGTCCCTTGATTAACTCTACTCGGGCCCCACGTTGGGCGCCAATTTTGTGACGGATCGGTGGGAGGGACGAAAGGAAAAGTCCCCGAGGTGGAGGGCGGCCAGGGAAAGCGGTCCTCCACGTCCCGATACGCACACCCACGGACGATTTCTTAAAGGGGCGCCAGTGCAATGCACGCGTCCGGGGGAATCGCCCTTCCGGCAGCTCTTCCGGGAGCGGTACTCACGGGGGGACAGAAAAGAAGTAGAGAATCCGCGAGTAGCTACGATAAATTTGGCTTTATTGTGGGCCGAAGCTAGCCCTTCGAGAACAACGAGAATGAGCCCTTCGTGGTACAATGTTCGGAAAAGGAACAGGGTCGCGTTCGCTAATTGCGGTGAGGATATCGCGACACGGGGGCTCACGGTACACGCAAGTGATACAAAATCGAAAAAAAAAGAAAAGAAAAGTGTGGTACACCTTGGGGAGCACGCCCTCTTGGGGGTCGTGGACAACAAAGGGAACGCTGGACCTAAAAGCAAAATACAAGAAAAAGGGAAAATGGTGACCCGAACTGGGGTCAGCGGGCCAGAATCGCGGAACCGGAAAACTCAACTCGATACAAAGATATTCCGCAAATACGGTCCCTAGGGTCCTCGTCGCCGGGGCTGGTGGTCCTATCGCCAGGAACCACCCACACGCACACACGATCGCACACACGCTCCTGGATCTCACAATTAAGAGAAAAGCAAAGATCCTACCTTTTTTTAGCCTGTCCTGGGCGGCGTACGTGGTTGTCCGCGGACCCACTATCTCACTCACACACAATACAAAAAGAACTCAAAAACAAAAAAAAGAAATATATAAATCCGGAAGACGGAGGGTATCACGCTCGCGCCACGGCTCGCTGGCTTCTCCCTCCGTATCCGCGGCTCGGGTCCTCGGTGCGCGGAGTTCCCCCTCCCCGAGGATTTCGGCGCCAGGGATGGGCCACGTGGTGTTTCGGCCAGGTCCTGGGGCCCCTTTGGGTGGCAGCTGGGGTGGCTCGTCCCCAGGCCTGGCGTCCCTCGGTGGTGGCTGCCGGTCGCCCCCGCGGAGGTGGACGGGTGGCTCGGCGACCGGTCAGCAGGCGGCGGTGATCTTCGGGCCCCGTCCCGCGCCTCCATCTCTCAGGTTGGGGTTTTCCCCGCGCCCGGGGCCGCGGATGTCTCTTCGCTGGGCCGCTGGTCTTCGTGCCGGTGCCGGGGGAAAAGGGGCGCGCGAATAACAAAAAAAAACGAGCACTACAAAAAACACGCACTCCTTGCATACGCCCCGCCGCGAGGGGTTGGCAGGGCGGAGGAGAGAGGCCGGCGGGCCTAGTGGCCACTCGTAAAGAGGCATAAAAATATGCCTCGTTACACGTTATTGTAGCAAAGTGCGGAATAAAACGACAATACCACGAACCCATTCCTAGGAATCTCCGTAATTGTTTAACATTTTTCGGGACAAGGTATTCCAATACCGGCGCTACCTTTTCGGGATCTACCCGGAGACCCTCTTTACCGACGATAAAACCTAGATAACGCACTTCGGCACGGCAAAATTCGCATTTGTCCGGATTAACACGTTGACTGCCACGCGTGTTTACAACAAAATCCCCCGTCAGGCCACCCGTGCCACTGTAAGATGCGTGCTCTGCTACCGCATGTCTGTTTACATTTCTTTCGGTACTCTCACCCCGATATCTACTACTATTAAAAAAATTCAACAGTATTATTATCTTCTGTTATATATTTATCTAAATATGTTCGGAAATCCTTTGGAAGAA
The DNA here is from genome assembly GCF_050947335.1 of Megachile rotundata. NCBI lineage: Eukaryota > Metazoa > Arthropoda > Insecta > Hymenoptera > Megachilidae > Megachile > Megachile rotundata. The sequence goes on from NC_134993.1 coordinate 5,815,037, forward strand.
GTCACCCGAATACGGGTGACGTGGCCCGATGAGAACTCTTGCTGTCACCCGAATATGGGTGACGTGGCCCGATGAGAACTTTTGCTGTCACTCGAATACGGGTGACACGGCAGTCAACGTGTTAATTGTTAAACCAGTGGTCGTAATTTTCCGAAGTACTATTCTTAACCAAGACAGGTGTTCCTCAAACGTTTCCGTAACTATAATAATATCGTCTAAATAAGCAAACGCGTGGGGTTCCATTTCCGGACCGATCAATTTATCCAATAAGCGCTGAAAGGTGGCAGAAGCTCCCGTTAAACCGTACGGCATACGGACGAAATGAAAAAGTCCCTTGCCCGGTACTGTAAAAGCGGTGATTTCTCTACTATCTTTTTCTAACGGAATCTGAAAAGAGGCTTGACTCTAAGGTGGATAAATAGTGCGCGGCTCGTAATTTATCTAATATTCCAGTCATATTCGATAGGGGATATGCGTCTTTCTTCGAAACTTCATTTACTTTGCGGAAATCTAAACAAAACCGATATTTCCCCAATTTCTTAACCATTACGATAGGACTGGACCATTCGCCATGCGACGGTTCGATAATTCCATCCTCTAGCATTTTATCTACTTCCGCGTAAATAGCTTGCTGTACTACTGGTGAAACGAGATAATTACGTTGCTTAATTGGCCTGCTGTTTCCTACATCGATTCTATGTTCCGTTAGGGTGGTACACGACGGTCGGAGAGAGAGTGGCGGCAACTCGGTCTTTAAAAATTGATCTAATTCCTTTCGTTGTTCGGGAGTAATTTCGAGTATTCCTAAACATGACGGATCTGCAACGGCACGTTGCACGTTAGTCTCTATATCGAAGGAAAATTCGGTCTCCGGCTTAGAGGAAAAATACCACACGGCGCGGGAAAAATTAACTACGATTCCAAATAAGTGTAAGAAATCCATTCCTTAGGAACGGACTGTCCGGTCCTCCGAGGAGGTTCCTTGTGACGGGTATAAAATACCACGTCACAAATACTAACTCCAATCCAAGCGCAAAATCGAGTATCGGTATTCGGACGTCGTCCCGTCATAGCTCTGTTCACAGATTTACCCGAGCTGATTAAGACGACACGATAACGTCCATGGACGGGTAAAGGACCGTATAAAACTACAGAACCACCGATGAAACAACGCTCTGTGGCGCATTTCTCTTCATGCGGCGAGTTTTCAGACCGTTCCGGGTGGTAAAGTCATTCAAAAACCGTGGAAAATACGAAACGCGCTGTCGCGCGTAGCACAGAGTCTCCTGTTCGCTGCTTACATATATTGGACGTCTTGGCGGTATCGCGAGATTCGATACGGACTCCATGGCCAGCGTCAGATCGGTCTACCAACGAAGGAGACTACGCTATCGTTTTCGCTTCTCAGCCGATCCGTAAGCGATACGTTACCATATCGTCCGTCGTAAGCAGGCGGACTCGCGTGAACTTGCAACTTCGTTCGTCGAGCGGTTTCGTGGTTCGATTTCCATCGGTTACTCGGACACCCCCCCCCCCCCCTCCCCCCCGTGCGTGAAAGCCTCCGTACAACACTCTAAATTTCGTTTCTCGTTTAACACGAAATAGAGAGAGGCTAAAAGGGGGTGTTCCCTTTGTCCAAAGACAAAATTTATAGAGAGAAAGAAAACAAAATGGGAGTCTCTCACGAAGCGGGCGAAAAAAACAAGAAATTCAACTATTTTTTTCGCAAACTGATGCATTTCGTTACCAAACGCCCCAAAATATTTCTTTATATTCTCTATCGTGTTTTCACACGGGTCGAGAGAGTACGCAACACGAATCAAGAATAAAAATTATAGAAAGGAAAGTCCGATAAGAATATTTCGAGATTCTTTTAACCTTCACCTCTTCTTACTTCTCCGAAATCTCTCGCTTTCCTGGCGCGTATCTATTTAACAATTTCGATTCTCTCCTCCTTTTAACTCAGACGTCGCAACGAACGGGTACACCATGCATACGATCCATTTTACATAACGAACCTTCTGCCGGTAAAATACGCAACAGATTCATTTATGTATAGACATATTTGTATATGAGAATGTTCGGATTTTCCTTCGTGTTCAAGTTGAACATTCTTGTTACGACTTTTTGTATTTATCGAAGGATCGTGCGGTACCCGTTAATAAGAGTAAACGACGTCCCGGGAGAGTCGAAACCTTTCTTATACGCTACGGAAAGAAGAGCCGAGAAGATAGAGAGGAAACTCTCGATTTTCTTAAGTCGGTAAACTTTCGTTCTTTCTATTTGCAGCGTTCGACATGAAACGGCGTTGCTCTCTCATTTTTTAACTTTACTTAACGTTAGTGCTTGTTCGTACGAAACGCGTCGGCGGATACGAAATACGGACGGGAGTATCGACGATGAGAACCAAAGCGACCTCCTACACGTAACCGTAACAACTCTCCGCATCACGACTGCCGTAACGACGAATTGTCGTTTAACATTTTTGTTATCTGTTTTTTTTTCGTTTGTTTGCTACTACCTCCAAATATTTCTCTCCCTTTCTCTCTCAATCATCTTTCGTGGCTCGTTCATAGGCATTTTTGTTGTGTACGGCCAATATATTATATTTGTTTATATACGCGAGGAGCTGCACTTTTCATCCTCAGTTTTGCGCATCATGTGTTATAGTCATATACTTTTGGCTGCTTTTCACAGTTTTTGCATGTATTCATCGAGAGTCATAGATTTCGTCAAGTTTTTCTTTGGCACGTACTGTATTATATTATCATGTGTTTCGTGTCTTGCGTATCATGTGTTTTAATGTCAAGAGCTCACGTAGTGATAGAGTTTTCTCTCTTTCAAACTTTGTAAGTTTGTTTAAACTTTCGTTGATGATCCTTCCGTAGGTTCACCTATGGAAACCTTGTTACGACTTTTACTTCCTCTAAATAATCAAGTTTGGTCATCTTTCCGGTAACATCGGCAATGCCTAGACATTGCCGCGCACCAGTCCGAAGACCTCACTAAATCATTCAATCGGTAGTAGCGACGGGCGGTGTGTACAAAGGGCAGGGACGTATTCAACGCGAGCTTATGACTCGCGTTTACTGGAAATTCCTTGTTCATGGGGAATAATTTCAAGCCCCAATCCCTAGTACGAAGGAGGTTCAGCGGATTACCCGGACCTTTCGGCCAGGGAAAACACGTTGATTCCTTCAGTGTAGCGCGCGTGCGGCCCAAAACATCTAAGGGCATCACAGACCTGTTTTTGCTCAATCTCATGCGACTAGAAGCCGTTTGTCCCTGTAAGAAGATTTATTTGTACGTTGGTAGTAAAAACCACACCGACCGAAGCGGGGGGCCTTCGAGATACCACGATTTACGTGTATTTAACCCGCTAGAGTCTCGTTCGTTATAGGAATTAGCCAGACAAATCGCTCCACCAACTGAGAACGGCCATGCACCACCACTCACCGAATCAAGAAAGAGCTATCAATCTGTCAATCCTTGCGGTGTCCGGGCCTGGTGAGGTTTCCCGTGTTGAGTCAAATTAAGCCGCAGGCTCCACTCCTGGTGGTGCCCTTCCGTCAATTCCTTTAAGTTTCAGCTTTGCAACCATACTTCCCCCGGAACCCAAAAGCTTTGGTTTCCCGGAAGCTGCCCGCCGAGTCATCGGAGGAACTTCGGCGGATCGCTAGCTGGCATCGTTTATGGTTAGAACTAGGGCGGTATCAGATCGCCTTCGAACCTCTACCTTTCGTTCTTGATTAATGAAAACATTTTTGGCAAATGCTTTCGTTTCTGTCCGTCTTGCGACGATCCAAGGATTTCACCTCTAACGTCGCAATACGAATGCCCCCATCTGTCCCTATTAGTCATTACCTCGGGGTTCCGAAAACCAACAAAATAGAACCGAGGTCCTATTCCATTATTCCATGCACAGAATATTCAGGCGAAGATAGCCTGCTTTAAGCACTCTAATTTGTTCAAAGTAAACGTACCGGCCCACCTCGACACTCAGCGAAGAGCACCGCGATGGGATATTTAATTTGGGCCGCAACTCCGAAGAGAAGCTAAACCCACCGGTAGGACGTATCGCATAATGCCAGTTAAACACCGCGAGCGATGAACCGACACTGCGACACACAGATTCAACCACGAGCTTTTTAACCGCAACAACTTTAATATACGGTATTGGAGCTGGAGTTACCGAGGCTGCTGGCACCAGACTTGCCCTCCAATGGATCCTCGTTAAAAGATTTAAAGTGTACTCATTCCGATTACGGGGCCTCGGATGGGTCCCGTATCGTTATTTTTCGTCACTACGTCCCCGTGCCGGGAGTGGGTAATTTGCGCGCCTGCTGCCTTTCTTGGATGTGGTAGCCGTTTCTCAGGCTCCCTCTCCGGAATCGAACCCTAATTCCCCGTTACCCGTTACAACCATGATAGGCGTAGAACCTACCATCGACAGTTGATAAGGCAGACATTTGAAAGATCCGTCGTCGGTGCTAGAAGGGCTGCATAACAAATCAACCGCAGACAAAATAACCACCACAAAATGACCGACGACAAAATAACCGACGACAAAACCATTTTTTTTTTTAACGTGGGGGAAAGATACCTCGTCTTCGAAAGATACCCCGCGCCCATGACGGAGGGGCACGGGGTTATGTGGAATTTTTACCCACTAAAACCCTCACTGTGGTCCTTTCAAGGCGCATGAGGGGGGTTCCAGGAACTCTCGAAGAACACGACTGGGGCCCCCGAGCCACACCTTAGCCCGGGTGAGACCGTAACCTGCCCCCCCCCCCCCATAAGTCCCAACTCATCTTCACGGGGGGTGTCCCACCTGGACGCCGACCGATTGGACGGTCCCGATTCGACGCGTTCCAATTCGAAGCGGTGCCGAACGCGTCGAGATTGTCTGTGTTTATTTAACGTGCAGTACCCGCCATCACAGCTCTACTACACGGCCCCCATGGGCGCGGAATTGGGATACGCCCAATTAGCGCGTCCTCGCCGAAGCAAGGACTACCAGAAACGGCACCAGACTCTACGGGTCCCGGTAACCGACCTCTGGTGAGGCCGAGTGACTTTCCAACACTCTACCAGCTAAGACAGGATGGTACCCGAGCTGTTGGGATGCAGCTCACCCGCCGAGGGCCCGACTAGCAGGCCCTCTAGCCAGCATGCGGCTTTTAAACCACTGCCCCCGCGTCGGTCCAACCCACGACCGAGCCAGGGTTTCCCCTGTAAGCGCCTCGGTCCCCGCGGTACCAGTCAAGATCACTGGTGGGATCCGCGCGACCGAAGCCGCTTCCATTTTGGGGGTCCCGCAACCCCCGGCAATGGTCAGCCGGCGAATCGGCTACGTGGAGACGCCAACCTCCAAAGGCCACGAGTAGGAATCGACCCTAAGGTCTTTGACCTCCTCGCAGCCACCCTGCGCGCACCTCAGACACCCCATTCATTCAATTCACGCACTCACTCTCGCTCTTCTCCTCTCAAACGCCCTTCTCGCATACACACAAAAACATTCATACTTTTCCTTGCATTCCAACACACCACTCACATCCAGACTACCATCCTCTCTTCTCACTACACCACATTCACTCAGGTCCCGGAGGTCGGCATACATCACACACTCAGCCAACACATGCTTCCAGTCCTCGCGCTCAGCACCACACATACATCGCTCACTTTCACCCAACTCTCGTTTGTGCAAAAGCTCATTCATACTACCATGGCCAGTCATCAGAAAACATGCATACACATTTGGCTCAAAATTCACACAACTTTCAGCAAACCTAACATCCTTAATATACTCATACGTAACTTGTCCTTTCTCATTTAAATCCCATCTTCTCTGCCAACACTCATACTCCCTGTCATTCACAACTTGCACACACTCATCCACTGTCCTCCCATTCAAGTCATTCGAAACGACGAACTCATTCTCACACAGACTCACACCATTCTTTATTCCACTGCACACACCCCTCCTTACACACTCTAGATCCCAAGGTAGGGCACCCATCATCACTTGCATACACTCACAAGGGACATCACCAAGGTGTCACACGCGGATTTTAATGAAATTGATATATGTTGTAGCTTTTTAAAAATCATTTGACACGTATTTTTTTATATCTGCGGACATCCATGTTGAGGGGGTGAAAATAGCCCTCAAAGTTGGGGGTTGAAAACACATTTTCTTCAATATCTCGGAAACTAGAGGGTGTAGGAAGGTGAATTTTTTTTTAAATTGTGTAGTTTTTAGTCAGCAATTTAGTTAGTGACAAAAATTTCGGGAGAAATTATTTATTTAAATAATATATTAAAAAAATGCACTTTTTTTTCAATTTTTCACCCTAAATGCAGTTCGATTTTTTTGCAGCTTTGTATACTAAACATATGGATCAAAATAGGGGATACGTGTTTTTGGAATTTTTTGTTTATTGCAATTTAGCAATAATTATTACATATACAATTTTCTTCTACTTTTTACGGAAAAGTGAGTTGAGATCTGTTTTCGAAGAGGGTTAGCCCTTTTTATGCGATAATTTGTCACTTACTTAACAATTGGGTAATATCAGATGTTTATTGTTACATCGGTGGCCAGGGAAGGTCCAGCGAACAGGTATAAGTCCGTCGCGGTACCAGTCGTCGTAATACGGAACATAGATTTCTATGGTCAATGAAACTATTAACCGAAGGTATAATGAATTCCTTCAATGAATTTCATTATTGTGCATACTATATAGTATAATCTTCAGAAGCAAGCATTCAACTCTAACTTTATCAATTTTTATTACATTGCCTTTTGCGAATAAATTTGTATTTAAATTCACTAATACTAAAGGATCAGAAATTTTCCGAACAAAATTTTTTCAACTTCGAAACCTATTGATGTCAAATGGTTGAACAAACGGTATGGTATTTTTTGGAATTTTTAATATTTTCTGTTTCTTACACTGTTTCTTACCTAGGGATTGATCGTCATAACTTCTTTTTGCTATATATATTCCATGAATCGAGAAGCAAATAGTATTTTCTGGTTCCCACGGAACAAAAAAATATTGGCAGATTTTTAAGTAGAAGCTTATTCCATTTCCTCTTAATTTACAAAAATAGGCAAGATTTGAACACGTGAAATCATCAAATATAAACTCTTGTTGCATTTCTATATCCGTATATGCGCATTCTTTATACATGTCGATTGCATCTGTTATGCTTTATGCCAGTTTAACTTTGTTTCGATTTATGTGTGCTTCCTGCTTATTAGAGTTAAATATTTTCATTAAAATGTTTATAACATTAATGGGATTAACATCCATACTTATAAAAAATAAATTTTACAAGTGTTCAAAAAGGGAAACAATAAAACAATTACCATATACTTATTCATACCCACTTTTCTGCATCAGTATATTTTGGAATAATTTTCGTAAAGAGTTTCATTGGCCATAGAAACCTATGTTCCGTAAAGCGACGACTGATACCGCAGCGGATTTATACCTGCCCGTTAGACCTTCCCTGGCTACCGATGGCACAATAAACATCTGATATTGTCTAATTGTTAAAAACGTAACAGATTATCGCATAAAAAGGGCTGACCCTCTTCGAAAACAAATCTCAAATTATTTCTCCGTAAAAAGTAGAAGAAAATTGTATATGTAATAATTATTGCTAAATTGCAATAAACAAAAAATTCCAAAAACACGTATCCCCTATTTTGATCCATATGTTTAGTATACAAAGCTGCAAAAAAATCGAACTGCATTTAGGGTAAAAAATTGAAAAAAAGTGCATTTTTTAAATATATTATTTAAATAAATAATTTCTCCCGAAATTTTTGTCACTAACTAAATTGCTGACTAAAAACTACACAATTTAAAAAAAAATTCACCTTCCTACACCCTCTAGTTTGCGAGATATTAAGGAAAATGTGTTTTCAACCCCTAACTTTGAGGGCTATTTTCACCCCCTCAACATGGATGTCCGCAGATATAAAAAAATACGTGTCAAATGATTTTTAAAAAGCTACAACATATATCAATTTCATTAAAATCCGCGTGTGACACCTTGGTGATGTCCCTTGTCAGTTGACACAGTTCTACACACATTCAGACACGTATACAACACAACGCGCTGACACCTATTCATTAACTCTCTCGCATATCCATATTGCATCACATCATACCACACACTCGCACCATACATAACACACGCAACAAATAATCCTTTATACAACACTCTTCTCATTGCACCCACCACATTCGTCACCTTCTTCCTCACATACTCCAAATGCACTTTGAAATTCATTCTCTCACTCATCCATATACCCAAATACTTAACTTTATCTACATACTTCACAGACACTCCATTCATTCGCACAATCGGACGTCTACTCACAGCCATACTGCCTTTGAGCAACATAGTCACATTCTTACTCTCAGACACACTAACACCTACTCCTGCACCCCATTCACATACTATTTTCATCCACTCTGCTCCGATTCGCTCAACTTCCATTCGGCTCTGTCCTTCAATCATCAAATACAAATCATCCGCAAAAGCCACACACTTGCATCCACATTCTCTCAAGCGCCGCAGGAGTCCATCCATCCTCCCAATCCAAAGGAAGGGGCCAGAGACAGACCCCTGCGGGCATCCTCGCTCCACATTTTTTCACACAGTCTCATTCACGCCACACATACACGCTGTCCTCCCCTGGAAGTAACTCTTCCAGAGGGGCATCTCCTTACATCCTGTTTCATGCAACTATTCAATCACACTTTTCCATTCTAAGTTATCAAACGCTCCTTTGAAATCGACAAATATACTCAACACATACTTACTTCCACTATCTTGTACATATTCTCTTACTCTCAACCAAGCACTCTCCGTCGATCGTCCCCTGCGAAACCCATGCTGTGCGTCATCCATTCTCTCATTCACTCTCCGTTCATGCCTTTTAACCATCATTCGCTCTAACGTCTTTCCAAGCACAGACAACAGACTTATCGGTCTATAGGACGCAGGGTCCGAACGCGGTTTCTCAGGAGACTTCGCAGAACGACCACACACGCTTTCTTCCATTCATACGGGAAACATCCATTCCTCAAGCACGTATTATACAGATTCAACAAGCATCCCGGAATCGCATCCCAAATCACACGCAACATCTTCGCTGTTATTCCATCCAAGCCAGGTGCCTTATTCAGCTTCGCTGCCATTACGGCCTCATTCACTTCATCCCATTCAAAGTCTTCTACTTGATTCACACTCTCTTCCATACCACTTACTCCATCTGTCATATCTGAGACTGGAAAGAAACGCTCTAATAACACTTCTGCACATTCTCTCTACGTGGAATAGGTCACACCATCAACATTCAACGATCTCATTCTCTCTCGCTCATTCTTCCCTCTACATACCCTATACACAGGGCCCCATGGATCCAGGTTCGATGACTCACTCACGAAATGTCGCCAGCTTTCCTCTTTCACCCTACACAACTCACGCTTATACTCTTTCATCAAACTTTTATACCTATTCAGTCGCTCATCAACATCCTCGCTTCGTCTTCTTTTCGCTCTCTGCCATAGCTTTCTGCTCTTTCGCACTTTAACTTTCAATCCTCTCAATTCATCCGTCCACCATATAATCTTCCTATCATTCACTCTTACTTTCCTTTTCATTCTTTTGTCATTCGAATCCTGGATCCAACTCATAATACGCTCAAGCATCCTATCCACGTTTGTTTCGTTACATACATCCTGTCCATACATCAACGCATATTCGATCAAATCATTCTTGTATCCTTCCCAGTCTACATCCTTACACACCCATCCCTTCCGTACGCTCGAGGCATTCTCATCTGACTCTCATCATACATTATTTCAATCACAATCACATTATGATCACTCACTCCCCAATCACTCTTTACTTCCCATTCAACACGGCACCTGGCTAAAGATTCATTCATCAGAGTGACATCAATGTCACTCTGCCCTGTCACACCCGAGAACGTATAATACGTACTCGGCTCATTCATCACAATCATTCCACTCGCTAACACCCATTCTTCCAGAATTCTTCCACGCATTTCATTCTCTCTACTGCGTCCCCCACCCTTACTAAACCATAGGGGCGAGGTCGCATTCGCATCCATTCCAAACAGCACTCGCTTCCCGTTTACGAATTCTATCACTCTCTCCATGTACACTAAGTACGGCACGATGTCACAACCCCATCTACAATACATTGACACAACATACAGTTCGCCGAAGTCCCCCTTGATCCACACACACACACCATACTCATTGGTACATTCGCTCACACACGTCACTTCCACATTCACATCACGAACGGCCACTGCAGCCTTGGCAGGGTCGTCCTCACAAACATACACTTTCCATCCACTCGGTAAACCTTTCACACAACCTTGCGACACATATAACTCTTGTAGCAAGGCCACACTTACATTCTTTTCATTCATAACAACACTCAAATCACACAACACACTATACGATCTTTGACAATTACACTGCACAATTTTTAAGCATTCAGTCATCGCAGATTCGCGCCCTCTCTCTTTGCAACACTCTCACATACTCAGGACATTCACTCGACAGAACCGAATGGCTCGCATCCTTACCTCTCAACTTGCAATTTCTACACACACACTCACTCTTACACTTATCTCTCAGATGCCCACTCTCACCACACTTCTCACACATTCACAAAATCTTTCACCTTGCACGCCCTCCATTTCACATACACACGATCTTCACACATTAACACATCACGCATTTTCTTAGACACTTCAACAATTACATTTCCAACATTCGCACCTTTCTTATTCGTTCTACTCACAACACGCACTCTTACCCTTTTCCTCGGACTAAGGCTCCGCGACACAGCCTTCCTTCCTTTCCCCTCCTTTTCACCGCTACCATCTTCTTCTTTCTCCCCCCCCCCCCCCCCCAAATCCCCAAGTTTAACAAATTTATCCATGGAGTTCCAGCGAGCTGGGACGTTACACAGTCACTTTCCGGGTGACGCGCTTCCCAGGGAGAAGGCTCAAATACTCATGAGGTCGCCAGGTATCATGAGGTGGCCGGTAATGGCTGGTGCTCCCACCAACCCACCCCCCAGCGCAAGTCTGGGGGGTGCTCCATCGCCGCGCGCCATAGCTTAGGGTTAGGGTATTTTTTATAGAGGTTTACATCCTCGCGGCCCAGCCGATTAAGGCAAGGCCCCCGTTCCTGTGAAACATGACCACAGGCTTACGGTGTGAGCATAAACCTCACTAGGGGGTCCGCCGTTCTCCCGTTAGCATAGAGGCATTCACCCTTGTGTAGCACCGAAGCACTACCGAAAGGCATAGAGTGCCTCTATCCCAGCGGACACCACGTGGAGGTGGGAGATCCGACTTGTCCCACACTAGCACCATTCGCCCGCCTACCATCACCGGAGTGGGACATGGAGCGTTTTATGGATCTGATGGAACGCCTCGTTGATATGAAGATGGTGGCGCTCCAGGAGAGGCTGTTTCCCGCCGCAGCTCTCAGGCCTCCGCTGGGTGCTGAGCAGCGGGGTGTTGCCAGTCCTCCTCCTCCTCCTCCTCCGGCTGCCCCAGCTGCTCCAACTGCTCCAGCTGCTCCTGCTGCACCGTCAAAAAAGGCAAGGACAGCGAGAGCAAAAACGACAGCGGTCACAGGTACGATCAAGCTTCCTGCTCCCACGACCGCGCCACATGCAGCAGGAAGGCAGAATCGGCCTGCTCCGCCCTGTCCGCCTCCTCCGCCGCCACCTGTTTCGACGACTGACACGTGGTCGACAGTGGTTGGGCGTAGGGCGAGTAGGGCAGCAAAGCTGGCTGCTGCACCCGCTCCGACGCCGCAGAACAAGCCGGTGTCTGGGAAACCTGTGTCAGGCGCCCGGAAGCAGCAGGCCTCCAAGCGGCCTCCTCGTCAGCCGAGGACTGCCGCGGTGTCCATTACGGTGCCACCGGGCGAGCAAAAGACGTATGCGGACGTTATGAAGGAGGCCAGGGAAGGTATCAAACTGGAAGAAATTGGAATTGATGTTATCCGTTACCGGCAAGCGGTGACGGGCCGCATGTTATTGGAGGTTCCCGGAGAGGGCGGCCCGGCCAAGGCTGACAACTTGGCCGACCGTCTTAGGACCCTCTTCGAGGAGACGGAGATTAGGGTGATCAGGCCGATAAGGTGCGGCGAATGTCGTATTGTTGGCCTGGATCCATCCGTCACATCTAAAGAGGTTGTTGAGGCAGTTGCTGCTGCTGCAGACTGTAGAGAGGGAGACATTCGGGCAGGTGAAGTCCGGATGTCTCCTTCCGGTGTCGGGACCATATGGGTCCGTTGTCCCCTTTCGGCTCTAAACAAAGTAGTAGCTGCAAGGAGGATCCGTGTCGGTTGGCTGTCGGTTAGAGTAGAAATCCTGCCAACGCGGCCACTCCAGTGCTACCGCTGCCTAGAGGCGGGTCACGCCAGGCAGCGGTGTACTGGGCACGATGACCGGTCGGACCGCTATTATAAGTGCGGTGAGACCGGTCACTGTGCGGGCCAGTGCTCTGCTGCCCCCCGGAGTACGCTGTGCTCGGATTTGGGGAAGCCGGCGGGTCATAGGTTGGGCGCAAAATCGTGCGCCCAATCTTCCCGTCGGAGGGTTAGACAGATCCGCAAAGATCAGGCTGCAGCTAAAGTTGTGCCAGAAAAGGCTGCTGTCCTCTAGGCTAATGCAGATCCGCCCGTAAGGGCGGACGAACGGGGCCAGTGTGGCACAAGTCGAATCTCCCACCTCCACGTGGTGTCCGCTGGGATAGAGGAACTGCGCCTTCGGTAGTCGTTCACTTCGGTAGTTGGCTACCCAAGGCCGCGGGCCTCTATGCTAACGGGAGAACGGCGGGTCCCCCAGTGGGGGGGGGGGGGGGGCTCATGCTCACACCGTAAGCCTATGGTCATGTTTCGCAGGAACGGGGAGCTTGCCTTAACCGGCTGGCCCGCGCGGAGTAAACCTCTATAAACAATCCGCTGTGTGGTTCGCGGGGCAGAATACGGCCACGGTATCCCCTGCCTGAGGTATGAGTCCTCTAAAAGGGGCGCTCCCGTCGTCCCTGAAGTAGGTCCAAGGATGTGCGAGGCGATGCCGGCGGGTTCTTCGGACCCTGGCAGGGCCTCCCATGCCGGCAAGGCTCGGACGGAGGATCGAAAAGGGGGCGATGTGCGGGGCGGGGGGACGTCCACCCCAAGGTGTGCAGGAAAACCGCGCCGATGGGTGCATGGCTGCCAGGACGTTAAACAGGGCAGTCTCAAACGGTCCCTCGGGGGTACCTGCCGACACCCCCCCCCCCCCCCCCCCCCCCCCGAGTAGTTAGGCTTACCTTGGTAAGGCGGCTCTGCCCAGGCGGACCTTATTTCCGACCTACTCGTGGGACCATTATGGATGGTAAAAAAAAAGAAATTAATAAACCGGGGATTGGGGGGGACACGGACTGTTCGGAAGGGCGTCTGTGTCTTGTGAGTTTGGAGAGGTTGCCCGGGGATGTGGCTGAGCTTCCGCTCGCCGTATCGCCCGTGGCTTCAAACACGGCAATCGCAGGAGACTGCGGGACGCAGCCGTCGGGTGTCGGGAAGACTCAGGATGATGACATCATCTTCAGAGTCCCAGCCCCGAGGCAGAAAGAGAGGGCCCGTGCGGCTTCCGCAAGTCGCAGTAGATCGAGGGCATCCTCCTGCGCCTCCTCCATCGACTCGATGGCGGCGGCGGAGGCAGTTTGCGGCAGAGGCGGGGCGGACGGCACTGATTCGGATGCCGCTTCCGCGTCTTGCAAAAGAAAAAAGGATGGCCGCACGGCCACGACGAGTGAGGTTATGGATATGGCTGCAGCCAAGAAACGCCTCCTCGAAGTTGAAGCCGAGATGGTGAAGGTGGGGGCCGCAGAGGCGGTGCTCGATACGGATGGACCGGCACGGCCGCCATCGCGGTCGAGCGTCCCTCTGCCGGACGAGATGGTGCTGGCGCGGGAATACCGCGCGATGTCTACGGCAGCCATTATAGCTCGTGTGAACGAGCACATGGAGCAGGTCGAGAGGGTTGCTACTACGAGCAAAAACCAGAATGGCCGCTTCGTTCGTGCTCTCCGCCTGGCATCGCAGGAGACGCGGGTGGCTGAGGCAGAGCTGGCCACGCAATCGGCCACGTCGGCAACGAATGTTCTTGAGGAGGAGAACCGCGTCCTCCGAAAGAAGCTGGAGAAGATGGGAGAAGACCTCCGCCGCCTGCGTCAGGAGATGCAGGCGCAGCGTCGTGAGGCTGCCCCATCACCGGATAATTCGGTGCTGGCGCGTGCACTGCCTCCCCGACCGGCGAGGGCCCCACCCTCTGCGCCGTTGGATGCGCTTGCTACCGCACGGGTGGACGCGCTGTCGTCGGATCAGCTGCTGCAGCAAATCACGCAGCTGATCGACCGGCGCTTCGCAGCGATGCGTGCGGAGATGCTGCCATTGGTGGCGCCACAGCAGCAACGGCAGCCTCCGCAGCCACAAAACGTGCCGCAACAGCCGGGTACCACTACTGCCTCAACACCAACATCGGGTGGGACTGGGGCCGTTAGGAAAAGGAGGCTGAAGCGATTGACGCCCCAGCCTTCGTCTAGTGAGCGGCTTAGCCTAAGTCCGGCCGTTACTACGGCTTGGACACGCCAGCAGGTTGCTGCGGCGGCTGCTCCCCCGCCTGCGCAGCTTACGACCCCAACCGCGACTCCGACCGAACTGTGGTCAACAGTGGTGGGGCGCAAAGAGAGGCGCAGAGCGGCGGCCGCCGCGACATCGGTGTCCGCGCCTAAGGCGTCACACTTAGCGCCATTCCGCGGCAGTGCGAAGGCGCAGCGTGGGCCGTCTGGTGCGAAGACACTCCCTCTGCGCTCTCCGCGTACCGCAGCAGTCGTGGTTACGATCCCCGACGGCTGCGTGACAACGTACGCGGAGGTACTCGGGTAGGCCACTGCCAAAGTTGACCTGGTAGACATTGGCGTGCCGCCAGTGGTCCCCAGGGTGGCGGCCACAGGGGCCTTTAAGTTAGAGGTCCTGGGAGCGGATGGTGCCGCCAAGGCGGACCTGCTCGCCGCCAAACTGGTGGAAGTGCTGGCAGGCACGGGAGTCCAGGTGGCCCGGCTGGTCAAGACGGCCGACCTTCGCGTGCGGGGGCTGATGCCCTCGGTGACGCCACAGCAAATGGCGGCCGTGGTCGCTCTAGCTGGTGGGTGCCATCCCGGGGATGTGCGGACTGGTGCGATCCGGTCTAGTCGTGGTGGGCTGGGGACCCTATGGGTGCGTTGCCCAGCGGCCGCGGCTCGGAAGGTGCCCCTAGTCGGCAATTTAGTTGTAGGGTGGATCCGCGTGCCTGTCGACATGCTACAGGCCCGCCCCATGCAGTGCTACCGCTGCCTGGAATTTGGGCATGTCAGGCAGCGCTGCACCAGCACTGCGGACAGAACGGGGCGGTGCTACACGTGCGGCGCTGCGGGTCATCGTGCGGCGCAGTGTACCGTATCGCCCAGGTGCGCTGTTTGTGCCGACCAGGGTAAACAGGCGGACCACCGAATGGGCACCCAGCCGTGTGTGGCTGCAATGGCGGTGTCAAGGAGAGGGCGCCGCCGCAGAGGTCACCGGACCCGAAACGCCGCAAACTCTGCGGCGGAAGTAGCGCCCCCTGCAGCGGCAGCAGTTTCCTCCGCAACGGAAAACGTCCCGTCAGCAGGCGTGGCACCGGAGAGCCCGCCGGTTGGTTCGACGGCGACCCCAGCGGCTGAGAGCACGGAGGACACGGGGCCGAGGGCAAGCGGCTTAGGTATTGGGGCTGATGGCCCCATGGACATCGCCTGAAATGGGGCCCACGGGCCCTATCCTTCAGGCGAACCTGAACCGCTCGGCTAGGGTGCAGGACCTGTTTTTGCAGGCTCTGACCGAGTGGGATGCAGGTTTAGGGGTGGTGGCAGAGCCCAATAGGGTCCTGGTCCAATCAAACTGGACCGGTGACGACTTGGCCTCCGTCGCCATTTTTTGGAGTGGCCGCCGGGGATCCCCGCCATGCTCGCTTGTTGAGCGAGGACGGGGATTCGTGGCTGTTAGTTGGGGTGACACCGTGGTGGTGGGTATTTACGCTCCTCCGAGCTGGCCCCTCGCGTCCTTCGAGCTGTTTCTGGACGAGGTTAGGCTTTGCGTGTCCCACTGCCTGCCTCGTCCAGTCATTGTCCTGGGGGATTTCAATGCTAAGGCTACGGCCTGGGGATCTCCCCGGACAGACGCGAGGGGTGAGACGCTACTCGATTGGGCGGCAGGACTGGAGCTCTGTTTGCTGAACACAGGCTCCGTCCATACGTGCGTGCGGCACAATGGGGGGTCTATAGTAGACCTCACTTTTGCTTCCGCTGCTGCCGCGCGCCGTATCTCGGGGTGGTGGGTGGCGGAGGAGATGGAGACTCTTTCGGACCATCGTTATATAACGATGGTCCTCTCCACTGCCCCGCCTGACGAGCCCCAAGGCCGCCCAGATGGAGGAGCGAGACAATCGCCGCGGTGGTCACTCCGCAAGTTGGACAGGGACGCCTTGATGGCCGCTGCCCACGTCGTGGCCTGGCACCCAGATTGTGCCAGGCCTGCCGACGGGCAAGAGGGGGCCCGGTGGCTTCGCCGCGCAATCACAATGATTTGTGATGCGGCGATGCCACGTGCAGGCCCAGGCGTGGGAGGAGCTCCATGCGACTCTTGATCGGGATCCGTGGGGGCGTCCGTATAGGATCGTTCTGGGTCGTCTGCGACCCTGGGCGCCCCCTCTGACGGAGTCGCTTAACCCCCAGTTTCTGGAGCAGGTGGTGGGCACCCTTTTCCTACAGGGTGTAGATAACGCGCCACCTGCGTCCACGTCGGACCCCGTCATCTGGTCCGACGAACTGGGGGTCACGGACGAAGAGCTCGCCGTGGCGCTGAAGCGGCTCGGGGCAAAAAACCGCACCCCGGGACCGGACGGCGTCCCCGGCAGAGTCTGGGTCTTGGCTGCGGGCGTCCTTGGCGCCGCGCTGAAGGGTGTGTTTAATACTTGCCTTCAGCGCGGCGACTTCCCCGCAGAGTGGAAGACCGGACGTTTGGTCCTCTTGAAAAAGCAGGGATAACCCGCGGATTCTCCCTCCGCGTACAGGCCCATATGCCTGCCAAATGAGGCGGGAAAGCTTTTTGAGCATATCATAGCTTCCCGCCTCGGCAGGCACCTGTCCCTCGGTTGGACCCGGTCTGGCTGATAACCACTACGGCTTCCGTGAGGGACGTTCTACGCTTGACGCGATCGAGCGCGTCAAATCCCTCGCGGAGGCGGCAGTTTCCCGGGGTTGGGTGTGTGTGGCGGTATCGCTAGATATCGTCAACGCCTTCAACACCCTACCCTGGACCGCCATTAGGGAGGCACTTGTTTATCACGAAGTGCCTCCCTACCTAAGGGAGGTGATCGGGTCCTACCTGGAGGACAGGGGGATTGTGTACACGGGCCGGTACAGCACTGTGCGGAGGGAGGTAAGTCGTGGCGTACCGCAGGGGTCGGTGCTTGGACCGATTCTGTGGGCCCTGGGGTACGACTACGTCCTGCGGGCCGTTCTCCCCGACGGCGCGTATGTCGTCTGCTATGCGGACGACACGCTTATTCTTGCCGTCGTGGAGACAATCGAGAGGGCCATTCGTCTGGTCGAGGTGGCAGTTGCCGTCGTCGTCGCGCGGATCCTCGAGCTGGAGCTGAGGATAGACGCCCGGAAGACCGGGGCTATTGTCTTTCATGGCCTGCCCCGGTCGAGGAGTATGCCCCAGTCGTGGGTCCGGGTAGGTGATGCCTGGGTCGAGGTCGGGTCCGAGATAAAGTACCTTGGACTCGTCCTCGACAGCCGTTGGCGCTTTGAGCGTCACTTCGATTGCTTGGTCCCCCGAGTAGAGCGGGCCACGGCCGCATTATGCCCAACCTAGGGGGACCTCAGGAGAGGATTCGCCGCCTGTATGTGGGGGTGGTGCGGTCGATGGTCATCTACGGCGCAGCCGTATGGGCGGCCGCCCTGATGGCCCGTGGGTGCAGCAGCAGCATTATCTTGCTGCACCGGCTACAAAGAAGGATGGCCATCAGGGTCATTAGGGGATACCGCACCATCACCTACGCGGCGGCGATGGCTCTGGCGGGCCTGATACCATTTGAAATGCTGGCGGCGGTGGACGCGTTAGTCTACACGCCCTTCCGTGCCGTCCGCCAGCTCAATGGTGCCCCGCCAGAGCCCAGAGCGGTCGAAGCGTTCAAGCGCCAGGCCCGACAGCTGGCTGAAAATCGGTGGCGACGCGAGTTGCGCCGTTACGCTGATAAGCCGGTTGTTAGGGCTCTCCTGCCGCTACTCAAAGAGTGGCAGGAGAGAAGTCACGGTAGGCTCACCTACCGTATGACGCAGGTGTTAACCGGACATGGTTGCTTCGGTGAATACCTGTGTCGAATCGGGAAGGAGTCGGCGACGGCATGCCGCCACTGCGCTGCGCCGTGTCCTGCAGCAACAAATCGGGCACGACCTCTCGCTGCCAGCAGTATTTGGGGCAATGCTGGCAAGCGAGAGAAATTGGAGAGCGGTCGCCTCCTTCTGTGAGCAGGTAATGCTCCAGAAGGAGGCCGCGGAGCGGACTAGGCGCAGGCCGGCCCGCTCTGCCACAAGAAGGGGTGGCACTGGGGCCGGAAGGTCCCGGTCGTCCACCCCAAGACGTCCGGGGGGTGTTCGTGATTGTCCGGGCTTTGTAGCCCGGCGGGGGCGCGGCGGCTCCGGGGAGGTCTTACGCCTCCCCTCGCAGAGCCGCCGCAGGGGCCGTGGCGTACTGGGTGGGGGCCCAGGACGCCCTGCACGCGGCCCCGTGACGGACGGCGGCATCTTGGTGGTCTGGGTGTCGTCGTAAAATAGGAGCTTGTGGTTTTGGGGGAGCTCACTGGTCTCTCCCGGGAAGCGCCCTATGAAGAGCGAGGGCGCCTTTGGTGGGGTCCCAGTTGTGTTCTATGAGAGTTCCAGGGGCCCCTCCTCATGCGCTGAGGAGGACCACCGTGGGGGTTTTAGCCGGCAAAAATCCGGCATAACCCCGCGCCCTCCCCTAAGGGTGCGGATTATCTTTTTGAAGATTTCCCCCACGTAAAAAAAAAAAAAAGATCCGCCCGTAAGTGGGCAGCGTAGCGAGGCCTTGGAGGGGGCAATGGAAGTTGAGAAGTAATGGCACACAATGGCTGCATTCTCCAGGCCAATCTGAACCACTCGGCTAGGGCTCAGGAACTTTTTGTCCACACCTTGGCCGCGTGGCAGGTAGGGTTGGCCGCAGCTGCGGAGCCCTATAAAGTCCTCAAACGTCCGCACTGGTTTGGGGACGATGTGGGCTCCGTGGCAATCGCGTGGACCACCTTGCCCGGCTCTTCGGTCTGCGAATTGATCACTCGCGGCCGAGGATTCGTGGCTGTGAATTGGGACGGAACCGGGGTGGTGGGCATTTATGCACCGCCCAGCTGGACCCTCGCGAGATTTGAGGAGTTTTTTGACGGGTTGTCAGCGTGTATTGCGCGCTGTCTTCCCCGTTCACTCCTGGTGCTGGGAGACTTTAACTCCAAGCCTGAAGCCTGGCGGTCTCCCCGCACCGACGCGAGGGGTAAGGCGGTGCTCGATTGGGCGGCAGTGAACGGTCTCCGGTTGTCAAACCGGGGTACCGTGAGCACGTGCGTACGTCCGCAGAGGGAGTCCATCGTCGACCTTTCATGGGCGATGCCCTCTGCGACACAGCGCATGTCCGGTTGGAGGGTGGCGGAGAAGGTGGAGACTCTAAGTGACTACCTCTATATCCGAATGGATATCTCCGCCACCTATCGGCGCCTAAGAGCCGCACTACCGCGTAGGTGGGCGATAAAGCGTCTTGACGAGGACGCCCTGATGTCCGCGACCCTCGCCGCGGCCTGGCCGGAATTTCCGGCTGGGCCGGTTGCCGACGTGGATGAAGAGGTCGACTGGTTCCGGGGTGCGTTAACAGCGATTTGTGACGCTTCTATGCCCCGGGCCGTCGGCTTCTGCCGGCGGGCAGCGTATTGGTGGACGGGCGAAATTGCGCGAATGCGCAGAGAGTGTTATCACGCCCTTCGCCAGTACCAGCGCTCCCGTCGGAGGCAGCAACGCGATGCGGCGAGAGAAGAGACCCTGTATGGGACGTACCGCACACTTGCGGTGTTCCTTCAGGCGGCCATCAGGGAGGCCAAATCCCAGGCGTATGACGAGTTCCTCCTCTCCTTGAAGAAGGATGCGTGGGGGTGCCCATACAAAATGGTCATGGGTAAGCTTCGACCGTGGGCGCCCCCACTTACGGAGAGTTTAGACCCCCAATTCTTGGCGGAGGTGGTGGACACCCTGTTTCCCAGGGATCTCGCAAAAGGAGGCGAAAGCTCCTTTCCAGGGAGCCAAGGACCAGGGAGCGCGAGCGTCGAGGAATTATTTCAATTTCTTAAGCCAATTTTATTTAACATCAAATTGGGTCTTTCTACGTTCGACGGCGTCTTTACAATTTAACAACGACCGATCGACGTTAAGACTCACAATTCTCCTCCTCCTCCTTTTCTCTCTCTCGTTTCGATTTTATTACGAATCCTCCACACCTCAATGCCGGAGATTCGAAGAAACACATATCGACGTAGTAATGCTGAAGATTAATTTTCTCCGGTTCAAGAAAGTTTTGAAAGCACGCACACACCGCTTTCACGCCGTTCATCGAAAAGTAAGAAGCGCGTAAACCGCACACGCTCGGAACGAGTTAATCGATCCCCATCGGTGTAAGAGCGTAACAAGCACGCTGGACGTTGTGTTCGTTTATTTCAGTTTTTCAGCTTAAACGTTCCTTTCTTTTATGATTATTTGTACAACTTTTTGTACACGAACCAATTGCAGCTCTCTTTGCCCCTTTCCTTTTGGTTCGTAATATTATTTATATACGTGAAGTTATATAGTCTTTGATATACAATATTTCGTTTAACGACACAACACCGAAATAGCGCGTATAGCTGAGGCACGCTGGACAATACGCTATGGCGCGTACAGCGGACATGCTGTTCGTCGAAACGAATCGAAACCGTGTCGATATAAACGTTTCGTTCCTCCACGGGGTCTCTCTCTTATTTTGTATCGATAAAGCGCGTAAAAATGCAAATCCTTTCGGGCCAGAAAGATTTCTCGTTGAAAAGTTTTGGAAGCACGTAACACCGCTTTCACGCTTTGCATCGAAACGGTATAAGCACGTAAGCCACACACGCTCGTATTGAACCTCCACAATATCGGTGTGCTTTCGCCTTTTTCATAAATACCATTTTTTTGTAATGAACCAATATCAGCTTAAACGTTCCCTTTATTTGGTTCTCATGTGTTTCAGTTATATTAAATTCTCGTTCCTCCAAAACTCTCCTTCCTCCTCTCTATCCTCCTTTCCTTTCTCTCTCTTTGGAATTTTATTTAAGACACACCGATAAAGGTTAGCGCGTACAGTGGCGTGCTGAACGTATTGTGATAGCGCGTACAACGGACATGTGTAACAACCCTGGAACCTAAGTTCAGCTAGTTACAAGCGCTAAAAGGTAAAGACCGGCTTTTACCTCTAACGACTCGATTCTACAAATTAAGATTGTGGGATTCGTGTGGTGCGCGGTTAAGGAGTGAAATCCAAAGATCAATATCTTTCTATCATCTACAGTAACAACAAAATAAGAGAAATACATAAATTATAAATGATTAATTAGAATAAAGTAACTAAATAGATCAATAATAATAATAATAATAATAATAATAATAATAATAATAATAATAGAAATTATACATAAGATAGACAATGATAGAAATAATAGAATTTGCTAAATTAACACTAGACAAATGTGACATGAAACTCGCTATCTGATCTTTGACAGGATTGACTTCGCTTTTCGTAAGATTAATCAAATTTGATATTCGATTCCCGTATTTGACGCTATCGCTCTAAGTATAATTCGGTTTTTAGACAAGAAATTGTATAAAGTTAATAATGCTAAACGCTCCGCAATCTACCGCCGCGAGGAATTCCACCTAGGTTGAATTCTTTAAACGCACCTAAATACGTTTCGCAAAAATTAGACAGATTACTATCTAATGCGGTGTAGTCGACTACGGAAAACGCCAAAGTGAGAACAGTATTCTTTTAGTAGCTCAAGTTATCGAACTTTATCTGACTCTAATAACTTATTTCTTCGGAACAGTTACTTTTTATCATCTGACTCGACAACTAATTGTTCATGACCCTTTTAGCCAGAACGAATACTGACAACCAAGACCGGATCGCCTAATTGGGGAGCCTGTTGTTCACTGGCTACTAAACGACCCAACGATACCGAAATCAGATGAACAATATAGGTCTGACAGGGTAGCAACTCAACTGACTCTAATTGTAAAAGTCGTAATTGCTAGACTGCCCTCGCTGGCACTTCAGCAATTTGACTAAAATCAAGTACGAGTAGCTGTGGGCTTTTCGCTCGATGTCTTAGTCTTTTCTGGCGCAAAGTATCGCACTCTGCTGACGGAGTTCCGGTTACAAGATCGCTTGAACGGGGAGCCTGTTGTTCACTGGCTACTAAACGACCCAGCGACCAAGTACTCGAATGGCAAACACCCGCTTGACCAGTCAAGGCTTAAGAATCTGTTGGCCCTTTAACAGCGAAAACTGTTCCTATGTATTCTTAGAGAGTTGTAACTAGTTCGACTTCGAAGACTGTTCTGACCCGAGACGAGTTTCGCTCGCCCTTTTATACTCGCAGGTCCGCAGAATTCCTGGAATTTCTGTGACGTCAGAATATCTAAATTTCATATAATTTCGTTATTACACATTACTTATAAAATTGAACGGTTTAATTATATTTTAAATATCGCTCTCTAATTTCTGACTAACAGTTCGGTATTAAAGTAATAGTGTGACGGTGTTTTAGCGAAAAATGTATTTTCTATCCTTTTCTAATTAGTTACGCACGAGTTCTACGAGAGTCAAATCTATTCCGATTTACAGTTTTCTTTTGTTGAAGGAGATAATTCTGGTTTCGGATATTAATAGTTCGGTATTAATTAATTTTACATATATATATATAAATTGATTTAGTTAATTTAATTAATTTAATATCTGATAACGTCGTAGATAGAAACAAGAGAGACAGGGAATAGTATCTCTGTCCTTTTCCTGGATCGACGCTGGTCTCAAGGATTTCGGCGAGTATCGCGGCGCATAAACACATTATAGCGTAACGGAAACTCTAATACAAACTATTTATTAGAAAAATATAATAAAATAACATATTATCTTGTTTTAATTATTCCAACTCAATATTCAATTCTTTTATAGAAAATATTGCCTACTCTAAATCAAAATTATAAGATAATTAATATAAATGATAATATATATATATAATATTGATTATCGTTCGTCGAGTCGGATAGGATCGATAGTCGATACGTAACCTATTGTCGGTAATTTGGCGATCACTGTCAATAATTAGCTATTCTAACGGTGGGTATTAGGTTGTTGCGGCGTCAAAGAAAATTCTAAAGAAAAACCTCTCCAGGGACGTTACACATGCTGTTCAAAAACATCAAATCGGAGCAAGCATGTACACAGAGAATTTTAGCTCGCGCTGGGCACATCGATTCTTAAAAATCCACCCAAATTTTTATTTTCTCACTCAAAATTTGGTGCCATAGTTACGATATACACATAATAATATTTTTTATCACGTATAAGCAAAAACTCGATGTAATGTCGAGAAATCACCCGTACCGAAAACTCTTCACTTTGGAACAAGTTTCCATTTCAAAAACCGTTTTTTACGAGTCATAGTTACATATTATTTCATTTTAATATCTCTGCGCTGTACGTATAGTGAAGCATTTATTTAATATTTTACTTCACCGTACCGAAAAACTCTCCGCGAAGAAGAAGTTTTCTCGCGCATCGAGAAAATATTTAGGTGTTCGAGACGCACAAAACATTATGGGGCGTAACATCATTTCTGAATTTCGGAATAAATATTCCGTTTCACAATTTTTTAGCCTCTCGACTGAAGGCGTTGTAACGAACAAGTTCGTTCAACACCACGATCTAATTCATGTTTATATTTTAAATATAATTTTATAAAACCTTTTGGCCCGTTTAGAACGGTCGATTTCTCTTTCTTTCTATCTCTTTATGAGTGATGCTCACTTGGACACCGACCGAGTGGACGCGTCCCGATTGGACGGTCCCGATTCGACGCGTTCCAATTCGAAGCGGTGCCGATTGGATGTGTTCCAATTCTAAGCAGAGCTTATAGAACATAACCTAACCAAATTTAACAGCTTCGAATTGGGACGTGTCCAATCGGCACCGCTTCGAATTGGAACGCGTCGAATCGGGACCGTCCAATCGGGACGCGTCCAAATGGGACACCCCCTCTTTATTACTAACCTGTGCCTGTTGAGCAGTACAACGTACACACCGAAGTGCATACGAATCACCAGCCTCATGTTAAAGGTTCGTCGCATATGTGCCATTCGGTCTTTGATGCCGACACGCGACAATGCAGTGTGGAGAAAATCCTGCATCGATACTGAGAACACGAACGGTCGAGGCAACACGAAGTTACGCTCGAGGAGCGGTGAACTAGTTCTGAACCGAGGTCATAGAATAGCCACGCACCCGACTCTGTTCCGTCTGGCACGATCGGACCGAACGGCCGGCCGGATGGTCGGCGACGCCGCCCGTTACGCACGGACGCTAACACGCGATCCGAACGCGCTAATTCGAGAGTGCGGTAAAACAGCGCGTAAAAATCGATTTTTCAAAAAGTTGTCAAACACGCTAAAAAGTATACGGAAAATGTTTTAACAATTATTTTACGAAATGTAATGACAAAATTAATCGATAAAAATTTTTTTCTTTTTATCGCCAAAATCAATACCAAACGAATTTCTAACGTAATAAACGAATAACAAACAACAATATACGTCCAAATAATATACAAGAATCGAGAAAATATTTATATTTTCTCAAAAAATCAAGCAAAAATCTCTCCGCATAGTCGGTTCGGCGCCGAGTCCATGTTACGGCCAGGATTTCGCGGCGAAATATATTTTATTTCGCTCGTGTCGTCGACCGCTCCTTTTCTTTTGTACTCAGCTTTTCGGGTGAACGTGGCTCTCAAGCGTACGTCAAAGCCCTGGGTCCCGTGGAATAGCCGTAATAAGACGTTGAAGTATCCTTCCTCCGTGCAGCAAATTATTGTCTTTCCTTATGCTTTAGCATAAGCGCTCGGATAATGGTTAGAATAAAATCAAGTCGTGCAGGTATCGTCGTATAAAACATGAGACAGATATAATTATATATCAGTATATTCTTCTTTCTTTATAATGTTCGTTGTATAATAATCCGTTGTATAATGCCCGTGTTTCAGGGTTGTACTCACTCGAAGGAATAGGAACCGAGACTAGGTCGGTATGATCACTGTTGAATATATGTATTGGACGGGCCTCGGGAAGGATTACCTATACCCGAGGTTACCGGTGTGACTTTGAATTACTATGGACGGGCCTGGAGCAGGATGACCTGTCTCCGAGGTTACCAAATAGTGGACAAAGAGAATTTGTTCTAGAAGGTTCTGAGCTGACGTAAGAGGATGTTATGACTATTGGTTATCTGGAGGATGTTTATAAGACGTGATATTCTAAAGGAGTTTTTGGTTTCATAGGATGTTTACGGTATCGATAAGAAGTGTGACTGAATTTATCAAGCGGATGTTTATAAGATTAGGATTCGAAGAATGAATTTATGTCGAGAGGATGTTTATAGGATAAGGATTCGAAGAATGAATTTATGTCGAGAGGATGTTTATAAGAAGATAAGAAGTTAAAGAATATTTAAGAGAAAGGATGTTTGTAAGATTAAGATAGAGGAATAGGATCGATGGTTTGATGGGAAAGGAATGTCGAGTGAGCTCCTACGCTAAATGAATACATATATGTTTCCTAACTCTAATCGCTGCGCGTATAGTACAGCGTGTCGATAAATGCGGTTAAATACGTCTTACGAACTATGATTACATGAGGAACGAGTATACAGTAAAATACGGTAAAAATACAATAAGATGTGGGTTACATATGCCTTATGAACTATGAATAATATATAATATAATATAATATGTCTTATTCCTAATATTAACGTCGGTCGCCCGACGTCACACCTCCCCCCCTCGAAAAAGTCAATTTTCATGTAAGAAAAATTGACTTTGCGGGTAATCGCTCGCAATCGCACAGTTTATTTCGCACACACAAAAATCGCTCATACATTCAGAGTTCATTTTACATAATGAGAAATTCGCTCACGCACACAGAGTCCATTTGGGAAGTTTTCAGGGGTTTTTAAAGTTTATAAGTCTCTTTCAGGGAGGGGTATAGGGGGTCACTTGTCACTTTTTCACTTATTTTATCACTATCACCTGGCTTCTCACGGTTCAAGGGCTCGTCTTCCTGTGGGACACACTCGATGTTCTCGTCCGGCATATTCAGCTTGTCTTCGTTTTTCCGTTTCAGGAACAGGAAGAAATGCGTCATGGAACTCCAAACAGCAACCAGCAGGTGTAGACTCCAACCGTAGGCGGCATGCAGGGCGATTCCGTTGAGTATTGAGTTGATGATGAGTTTTACGCTGCGGATACTTAAGTATATACCAATAAGTCCTGCGCTGAGCGACCCGAACTGCACGAATGTAATCCATAATTTTCCTCCAGCAGATTTTGCTATCTTTTCCAGAGAAGCAGCGTCCAGCAAATTTGATATCTGTACACTTCCAGCGGCGAATTGTCTGCCGGTGGCTCCTTGGGCAATCGAGCTGATTACCAAGGTCATTTCAATGGGGAACATAATGTGATTCTTTAATTTTGCCAGATCTTCCGCCGAATATATACCCCCATTTGCCAAATTATGCGGGTCCACGTATTTCCAGGTTGGTTTAGTGATGGATTGCAGTGCTTGAGGTGGGATCGTTTCGGTGATTCCCGGTGTGAAGCGATACCATGCTCCATTTAATTTATACATGGTAGGCATTAACGAGTTACATTCTCTCCGTGTTCCGGTGATAGTAAGGATATGATTCTTCGGTGTTAGAAACCGGGACTCGTTCTTGTAGGTTACTGGCAACTCGTCGAAGCATTCTTCGGTTTTTCTCACCTGACACACGACAGGTATGCAGTGCACAACATGAATCACTTCCCCCGACGCAATAGCCATATGTCCAGGTGCTTTGGTTATTGCGTAGGCTAACTTCTTCGGGCGAAGTGTGTATCAAGGTAAGTGCGTTTCTTATTACTTGTTTTTCTAGGTTACACTTCTGTTCCAATACGTCGTTGTACAGTTGTATCAGCTGATTCTTGATGTGTCTTTCCACGTACACGAACTTCGAGTTTACGTACGTGAAGATGTCCAGATTGTTGACTGGTGTTTTGGCTTTTGCCTTGAATTTCCCATCTGAAGCTGTTTCGATGATAAACAGCTTCGGGTGCTCCGTCTTTATTAACCGATATCCGCAAAGCGTTGTTTCGTGCGTTTTCGTTAACGCGAACGTGGTATCTTCCGATGTTACCACATATATGGTTGGTGTTTGATGTTCCTGAGATGTTACCTTGTTTGCTAGACCGTCGTACAAGACGTCGCAATGATTGAAATGGCATGAATCATTAGGTATTGCTTCCCAATATGCGTAACCATCTTCGGAGTCCAGGCAGCTTTCTGCTTGTAGAGAGCAACGTTGCCCTGATCGCAAAATTACCTGATTAGTGTCCAACTTGACCGGCGCGACGTAATCCTTGATAGACACTGCGACAGATGCTTGCACCACCACATTTGTCCAAGATCCGTATGGATCCGCGTATGTAGTTCCAGAACAAGATCCTTGAGCACCGATTTCTCCAGCGATGGTGAGACTGACATGTGTAGATGAGTTTGGCTGTATTCCCGTGACTTGTACCGATGGTGTAATTGCTATCGCCCCTGTTGTATGCAAATTCCGACAGGTTTCCTGAGTTGTTGGGAATATATACTGCTGCCGTCCATTGTGAACCACCGATACGTGAGAGTGCATTCCGCAGTAATAGATGGTTCTATCCACTTCTATCCGGCAATGCACCACGGGAGTTTCATTGAAATCGCCCAGCTGTAGCAATTGTATATCCTTGGATTCCGTCGATGGCTTCCAGCTCGTGGGGGAGCAGTCCAGTTGATCCACAATTGAGAACGTTGAGATGTTCAAGGTTGGCCCGCTGCAGTCGAATCCGATTAAACCCGATGCTCGATGAATGATGGCCAAGAGTATTAGAGCCCACATGATGACGTGTTTCACTCGCTGGATTAGTGACGATTGATGGCCCACGTGCCCGAAATGTCCTGCTTTGGTGGTCACTATCTTGACGGTGGGTGGGGGTGGCGAGATCGTTGTTGGGGAAAGGGGTGACGTAATCGCGGTATGAACGGCCCTAAATTTTTTTAGTCGGTTCGCGTGTTCAATTTTCGTTTGACCTTTCATGCTTATTTTTACATTTCCATTAGGATACACCCATCGGATTACGTACGGTCCGAGATATTCGTCATCAAATTTGTCGCGTCGCATATCATTCGTTATCATAACCTGTTCTCCTACCTCGAAATTTTCCTCGTGTGTGCGCTGATCGTAGTATTGTTTAGACTTCTCTTTCGCTTCTATAAGATTCCTACGCGCGTCGCTAACGGTTTGCGTAAATTTAGTTTGTACGTCTCACAGATATTGATTATAAGATTCGTTAGTTGTTTCTGTTAAAACCGCGTCCATCGCAGGAACACGGGCCGTTTCGCCAAAAACCAATTCGTGTGGGGTATACCCGGTACCCTCGTGCACACTGATGTTGTAACTGAACATCGCTAAATGCAACCATTCGTCCCAATCCCGCTTTTCTATGTATTGTTTTAAATATTCCGTGAGCACAAGATGGGACCGCTCGAGTAACCCGTTACTCTGAGGATGAAATGCTGTTGTCTGAAATTTCGTTATTTTAAGCTTTTTCGCTATGGCCTTCATTAATACACCCGTGAAATTCATGCCCTGATCTGTTAACATGGCTTTCGGTGCCCCAAATTGTGCGACGAAATGATTTATAAACGCGTCCGCTGTCTCGATGGCTGACGCATCTCGCAATGATATAGCGAACGAATATTTCGAGAGCAGATCCTGAATGGTAAGTATATATTTATTTTCTGCCTCTGTGCAAGGAAGAGGGCCGACGAGGTCGAGTGCTATCTTATCGAAAACCTGACCTGGGGTGTCCGTTATCGTCATCGGTTGTCTCGTTTTTACTCTCGTTAACTTCTTCTTTTGACAATTAATGCATGAATTTACCAAGTCTCGTACGTCGCTTTTCAACGTCGGCCAGTAATACTTTTCCCTGATTCTACGATATGTTTTATTTATTCCTTTATGTCCCGCGAAAGCTGAAGCGTGGTTCTCGATAAGTATGCCTCGACGCTCGCCTTCGGATGGTATTCGGATTTCGTGTGAGCATATGAAAATTTTTATGTTCGTGTCGCTAAATACGCTTAATAACATCTGTCTCATGTACGCCCATGGTACCTTTTCGAAATTTGTTTTTGATATGCTAACTGTACATAATGCTAATTCGCCCACGACGTTATACAAGGATTGAAGACAAGCCAAGACGTTGTTCGCGGAGGGTTTTCGCGTTACGTAATTTATCACGGGCAGAAGGATCGTGTTATAAGTTGTATTTTTGATTATACGCGGGACGCCTACTTCTAAATCTGCGGGAACCTGGAATTTTCCTCCATTTACTAAATCTAAGCTACCTTGATCCAAAGGGTGTCGATCCATCGAGACAAAACAAACAATATGGTCGCGCCTCATGCTCAAACGATCTCGAACATCAATTATGGTAGGTCCAGTTACTTCCTCGTGGCCGCTATCTGCCTCGCTCTCGGATTCTGACGAGTCAGCGTCTGAGTTATCTGCTACGTTATCGCGGCTCGCTGCACGTGCGGATGTTGACGGTCGCGGAGTCTGACTTCGCGCGCTATCTGAATGTATAGGGAGAGTTCGACCGGTCTGGCGCGCGTAGAGGTTATCGCTACTAACTTCAGAAATATTTTTCGGTCTACCAAACAATTCTTTCAGGCGTGCTGGTCTAGAATCAGATTTCTCTAGCTTATCAAACGGAAGTGTTAAATCTTTCTACCGAACACATTGGTCTTTCATGGAGACTTCCGCGTTTTTCAGAAAAGTCTGTCCTAATGGGTAATGCCCCGCATGGGTATAGGAAATGAGTCACTAACTACGTAAAATTTTAATCTTTCGCCTAACAATGTCACGTTTACAGCACCGAGAGCTGTGATTTTGTGCGAGGTGATTCCTGAAATTTCTAACTTGTCCTCACAATTTATTCGCACATGTGGTTTCAATGCACCTAGCTTAACCAAGTTCGGTTCGGCACCCGTGTCGACCATCATAATGGATGCTGATTTAAACTCGGGGGAATTTATTCTGATTCGGGGGATTGTTGACCCGTTTCCGTCGGTACAATTGATTCTGGTTGTTCTAATGTAACCGCGTGAACCGTTTTCATGTCAGCCCCGAATGTTCTAGAACCTTTTCCTTTGTTCGACATCTCTATAAAAGCCACCTCCTTCCATCCGCCACGCACAGTCTGCATACCGGTAACCTCGGAGACAGGTCATCCTGCTCCAGGCCCGTCCATAGTAATACCAAGTCACACCGGTAACCTCGGAGATAGGTAATCCTTCCCGAGGCCCGTCCAACACATATATGCAACAGTGATCATACCAACCTAGTTTGGTTCCTTTTCCTTCGAGTGAGTACAACACTGAAACACGGGCATTATAAACCAGAATTATTATACACAACGAACATTATTCTTGAAGAATATACTGATATATAATTATATCTGTCTCGCCTTCTATACGACGATACCTGCACGACTTGATTTCATTCTGACCATTATCCGAGCGCTTATGCTAAAGCATAAGGAAAGACAATAAATTGCTACACGGAGGAAGAATACTTCAACGTCTTATTACGGCTATTCCACGGGACCCAGGGCTTTGACGTACGCTTAAGAGCCACATTCACCTAAAAAGCTGAGAACAAAAGAGAAGAAACGGTCAACGACGCGAGCGAAATAAAATATTATTTCGCCGAGCAACCCTGGCCGTAACATCCGAACGTGCCAAAGTCCCTCCGGCATTGTCGGTTCGGTGAAACGATGACTGACAACCTATATTAAAAACGATTAAAACCTATAGAATAACGTATTACTAGAACATTGATACTACTTTGGCACGTTCGGATTCATATATAACAAAATTATTGAATATTTTTCGTTCCGCATAGTCGGTTCGGTGAACCGATGACTGACAACCTATATAAAAACTGCTTAAAACCGATAAAGTGACGTATTTCTAGCACCGCTATTCCGTTTTGGCACTCTCGGATTCATAAATAACAAAATTGTTCCGTAATGTCCGCATATAGCTGACAGTCTCCGTGGAAACATTAAATATCGCGCTAACGGCCATATCGAGAAGAATTCGCGAATTACAAATCTCCTCGCGAACGAGGCAGCGCGCATTACCGATCCTTTTCATTCGTTACTATTCGCGATCCTTGTTCTCCTGCGTACCTGCGCTCTATATCGATTAGGATCTGTCGCGCATCCCCGTTTTCGCTGATCGATGCCGATAGATCGTCCTGTCGTTCTTCTTGTTCCGGCTGTTGGAGAAGTCACACGCACCCGAGTTACTTTCCAATTCGAATTCCGCGAAATTGTGATAATCCGCCGAGCTATTACCATTATTTAGAGACACCGAATATCGATAAAATTAACGGAACGTCGTGCCCGCGATATTTTCCGTGTTGTGCCGTTAATTCGTGAAAATCACCGTTGCCAACGCCATAACACGTGGCGAGACTCCCAGCCTTTATTTCGACCGGTATCTCGTGCTTCCGCGGTCGGACCTTCATCGCTGCGAGATTTCGTTAATATAATCGCGTAAAGATTTCCGTCGCGTTCGGAGCTAACACAGAGTTCCGCCCAAGATTTCCGACGCGTTCGCGCGCAGCGACCCGATCAAGGGCAAGATCTCCGTGCGTTCCATCGAACTTTCGTCTACCGGTCGATGTGTGACCTTTTGTACTCTTAGTTCAAAATTTAAACTGTGAAATCGTAAATAAAGTGACTGTGACTGTTTCCTGTGTAAAAAGTGTTAACAGTTAATTCCCGTCCTCCATTCTCGAGTCCAAAAACCTATATAGAATAAAATCCAGCTCATTACCCAACATTTCTGGTCCTTCGAGCCGGATTTGGGATTGAGGTTTTTGCCCTTTTTAACTGTTAACACAAATGTCGGTGTTCCGCATTATATAGTGCACTAGTTATCGGTGCGAGTAGTTGTGCCAAAACAAACTAAACGAGATGAGTTCCTTCGAAGAATTGATGTACGAGCAGGCTACACTGATGAAATCAGTGGTCAACTCCATATCCAACTTCAAAAAATTAGGTCAAGCCAAGATGACCTATGCAGTGACGACCAAGCGTATGGAGACATTGGAGAAGACGTTTGCACAGTGCCGTAAATTTGATGCAAAATTACAAGCCACCGCGGATGCTAAGGAGAAGACCACGCATCCCTACTTCACGGACCGCTTATTCGACGACTGCGAAGCAGCCTACGAGGCAGCGTTGGATTCTTTCGCCGAGGTTCTTCATGGATTTTCCCCATCCTCCGCTGCCCCTTCGGCTAACGTAAGTCATCCAAGCGAATGTCCGTCCCATACATCGCTCAACCTACCGAAGGTCTCATTGCCGGTCTTTGATGGATCGTTCGACAAATGGGAAAGCTTCTGCGACCGATTTCAATCGATGATAGTTGACGAGAAAAGTCTATCTAACGTCCAAAAGTTACATCATTTGTTTTCGTGTCTTAAAGGCGAAGCGTTCACAGCGATCGAACATTTAACAGTTACTTCTGATAACTTTCCGGTAGCGTGGAACATTCTCTCGTCCAATTTTCAAAATGATCGTCGGTTGATCAACTCATACATACATTGCTTATTTACGTTGCCCAATGTCACCGCGAAATCGGCTACCGAACTTCGAGCTCTCAAGAGTAAATTAACTGCCGAGATTGCCGCGTCTGGTCGACCAATGGAGCGATATTTTTGTTTATCTCGTCACGCAAAAACTCGACAAATCCTCGCGCGAAGCGTGGGAATATAAGCTAGGACAAACTGTCGCTTATCCTACATTTGCCGAAATTAGCGAGTTTTTAGATTCTCGTATCCGCGCTCTCGACGCGATTATGCCGATCACGCCGATGTCCGACAAACCGAGCGATAAATCAAGCGTCAAAACAAAACAAAAGGCGATCGCATCGCACACCGCGAGTGCGAGTAAACTTTCGTGTCCCGTGTGCGCCGCAAATCATCTATTGTATCAATGTTCTACGTTCCTTGCAAAAACTCCGACACAGCGATACGAAATAATGCGTAACAGCAAACGTTGTCTTAATTGTTTAAGTACGACGCATCAAGCGAAATAATGCATGAGTCCCCGCTCGTGTAAAGAATGCCAGAAAAAGCATCACACGCTTTTACATTTTTCCGACGCGTCCAAACCCTCGGATCAAGGGTCATTGTCTCCCGTAGCCGCGACTACTGCAGTTCCTCCAGCTGACGTTTCCTCGCATATCGCTGCGAAAACTGTAACAGCGCGTCACGTTCTCCTTGCGACTGCCCGTGTTCGCGTGCATTCAACGCACGGTCGTAGTCAAAGGGCACGGGCTCTTATTGATCAAGGATCAGCGTCATCCTTCGTCACCGAAAATTTAGTACAGTCATTAAGACTTCCGAAATTAAATGCCGCTGTAAAAGTAACGGGTATCGGCGAAACGCAGATGAGCGTTCGACATGCAGCTCACCTGAAAATTACTCCCAGCAACGCGAATGCTCCGGTTTATGCAACCACGGCGTTAATTCTAAAATCTTTCACGAAATATTTGCCAAATCGTCTTGACATTCAAACGCAATGGCCACATTTGAATGGACTCCCGTTAGCGGATCCCGATCCCGCAGGATCAGATCCAATAAAAATCATTATCGGCGCGGATTTATTCGGCTCGCTCATTCTCGATGGCATTCGTAAAGGCGCTGTTGACGAACCAATCGCTCAAAATACCGTGCTAGGATGGATCATTTCCGGGCCAACCGCGCATCCACAACCGTCTTCTCAACAGTCGATCGCTGTGCACAACCTCTCGGTCACGGATGATCTCAATAAAACTCTTCGCCGATTCTGGGAAATCGAGAAGGTGCCCTCTTCCTCAACCTTAACCCCTGAAGAAAAGGCTTGCGATGACCATTTCAATTCTTCTCATTCTCGAAATTCCGAAGGTCGCTATATCGTTAGACTTCCCTTCAAATCCGGACCTCCAATTAATATCGGAAAGTCTCGACACTCCGCACTTCAGAATTACCTTCGCACTGAAAACCGTCTTAAACCGGGTTCAACGAAATCCTTAGAATATCACAATTTCCTGCAGGAATATTCCGATCTGGGACACATGCAACGCGTCTCGGAAACCGAAGAATTAGGTGATTCTACTCAAGTTGTGTATATTCCGCACCATGCAATATTCCGCGCTAACAGCTTAACAACGCAAATCCGTATAGTTTTTAACGCTTCTAGCCGAACATCCAACGGTACGTCCTTAAACGATCATCTGCTTCCGGGTCCTAAACTGCAAAAGGACCTTGCCGCGGTCATTTTGCGTTGGCGCACCTTCCGATACGTTTATTCAGCCGACGTGGCAAAAATGTATCGCCAAATTCTCGTCGATCCTCGTAATCGTGATTATCAGCGTATCTTTTGGCGTCCGTCTCCATCATCTCCAGTTGAAACATATCGTCTATGTGCCGTAACGTACGGTATGACGTCAGCACCATACTTAGCATTGAAGGTCATGAATCAACTCGTTATCGATGAAGGCTCTTCATTTCCGTTAGCTACTCCTATTGTCGAACGCCAAATGTACAGGGTTTGTCCAATAAGTATCGGGATTGATGTCCTAAAATGAAATTCGTTGAAGATATACGTACATTGAGTTCATAATCTACAAAGTATGCCCCTCCTGCATCAATACACTGTTGCCAGCAGGTTTTCCATTGTTCATACGCTCCCCGGAAGTCGGAAAGCGTAAGACTCTTCGGGCACTCCGTCGAAGCCGCTTGAACCGCCTCAATCGTCCCGAAACGATGTCCTTTAACCCTTTCGCTTCGAGCGCCGCTTATAAGCAGCGCGCACAATATGACCTGTGGGTACGAGCGCCGCTTATAAGCGGCGCACTCAATATCACCTGTGGGTACGAGCGCCGCTTATAAGCGGCGCGCACAATATGACTTGTGGGTACGAGTGTCGCTTAACAAAATTAAGCGTGCTTATACTATTAATCATTTCACATTAATATATTAACTTGCTTGCGCATCATGATTAATTCATAATTAAAATATTGTAAATATTGTAAAATTAGTAATATTGTAAATATTGTAAAATACTGTGTAGCTTTGTAAGTTATAAATGTTGCTACGCGGTATTTCGCGGCTAGTTCGATGGTGGCCCGCGAACCCCGCCTCGCCCGCGAATTCTCGAAACGCCCCTTTCGACCTGATCCGCGACTACGACCGTCGCGGCGCCTCCGCGGATTCACGGACGAGTAGCACTTCGGCGCCCGATTCGAATCTGTTCAATACCGCTTTAATTTATTAATTACTTGGGCGCCAGACGCGTTTCCGCGTCGCGATAAGGAACTTTAACGCGAGAAACTCGAATCGGCGGCGGAACGGCTCGGCAGCTCAGTATCCGTACGCGATGGTAGAGTGGCGTGATTCTTACAGGGTAAGGAGGCTAGACGCGGAGGCGGATTTGAGAGAACATTCCGGGAGAATTCGTAAGAGACCTCGACTCAGCAGTATCTAGTAAAAGCAGCGCTGTTTATTGTAAATCTAATTAATCTAGGCGATGAACAGTATAATCCCGTACCGACAACCAGTTCGCTCGTGATTGCTTAGCGACTGACCGATGTCCGAAAATCCCGTGATTCTAATCCCGTGAACGGGATCCAATGCCAATTCCTAAGCGGAATACAGTCGTCGATTTCCGGAATGATACGCGACGCAATTATCTATACGCAACTCTAATAACTAACGAAACGCGACGCAATTATCCTAACGCGATATGACGCGACGAAACGCAAATATTCTACACGCAATATAACGCAACGAAACGCAATTATCTTAAACGCACGAAATCTAACGCAATGAGCTAAACGCGACGCGACTTATTCTACGCACGAAATGATTCTGTATCGACGACCGTCTAGAGAGAGAAGGCGAGAACTAGCGCGACAAACTACGAAATGTCCGATAGGACAAAACATGCACTTTCCGATCTGCTCCCGCGTAAATGAGAATTCGAAATCGAGACGTGGGTGTGCACAAAATTTTGCAACGCTTTCGCGAGACTAAGAAGCTGAATCGTGGCTATCGCGATACCAATCCCCCGGTCCGTTTCAGTGACCTGCCGAGTGTGCCTTATAGGAAGATCGCTTCCTATCTCACGATACTTCTGAATTTTTCCGCAATTACTTAACCTAATTATTAACTAACGCTCAATGCCGACACCCCGGCCACATTTTGCAGAATCGGCCGGTGATTGGCACACTCGGTGATCGACAACCCACGGTACGTTATTCTCGATTTCGAATTCTTTACAACGATAGAAGGTAAGGGGCTTACCGAGATGTCCGATAGGGCAAAGGGTCCTGGGGCAGCAGCGGCGGTACAATTTCCAAAACAAAAAAAAAAGAACTCTAATTACGTGCTCACGAAAGGGGAGATGCCGAATACAGAATGCTAAAACCGCGTGCCCTTATGCCGGTATTCGGACACCTCGTGATCACCCCCACCCCAGGCCGAAGTTTCCATCTTCTCGCGAAGGCATCTTCGGCAGGACCTCCTCTTGCTCCGCGACCTCTCTTCCTCTATCGCAGGTCCTTAGCGGGGAAGCGGCAGGGTAGCGGAACCTTCCTTAGGCGTACGTCACTCTCTCGCAGACCTTCCTCCCCTTACTCCGCTGCCTCTCTTGGCCTATTGCTGGGTCCGAGCGGGGTAGCGGCAGGGTAGCGGTGCGTTCCCTCGACGCACGGTGTTCCTTCGCTGGATGATGACGTCGTTATCCGATGGTACATACAAAATAAAGCGGCGACAGATTCCGATCGTACGATACTATATTATATGCGCTTCGTTCTCTCTCTAGACGGTATTTGCCC
Source organism: Megachile rotundata (assembly GCF_050947335.1). NCBI lineage: Eukaryota > Metazoa > Arthropoda > Insecta > Hymenoptera > Megachilidae > Megachile > Megachile rotundata. The sequence continues at coordinate 5,852,550 of NC_134993.1, forward strand.
TTACTGTAATGACCGTCCGGTCTCCCGAGGAGGTTCCTTGTGACGGGTATAAAATACCACGTCACACAGTTAATTCCCGTCCTCCATTCTCGAGTCCAAAAACCTATATAGAATAAAATCCAGCCCATTACCCAACAAAAATTATTGAAAATTTTTCGTTCCGCATAGTTGGTTCGGTGAACCGATGATGTGACGTCGGATGACCGACGTTTATATTAGTATTTAAGCACGTATGTACTCATAGAACGTAAGGCACTATATACTCGAACACATATATAATCATAAATGTAAGATATTATCCGATTCCTATTTTACCGACATTCATAGTTACCGACATAAGATTCATAGTTACCGACATAAGACTCATAGTTATCGACATCCGATTCATAGTTACCACAGGCTTAAGACACATTATATTCGCATAGCACGTAAGACATATTATATCCAATGCTTAACCATATTTCATACCACTTAGAGTTAGGACACGTATGTAATCAAGTAGCGTAGGAAACACTCGACATTCCTTTTCCATAAGATAAGTCCTTTCCTCGAATCCTAATCACATAAACATCCTCCACATAACTCGATCCATAAACATCCCTCAAGATAAATTTACCATAATATCCTTATCGACTCCAGACCATAACATCCGCTCAGAACAAAACCTCTTTATTCCAAATCATTACTCCTCGGTCACGTTTCATAAACTGCCTTTAGATAAACCAAATTCCCCGTTATCAATTACGTAACCATAACATCATCTTACATCAGCCCCGAATGTTCCAGAACAATTTCCTTTGTCCGCTATCGCTATAAAAGCCACCTCATTCCATACCACCCAGCTTCAGTCTGCATACCGGTTACCTCGGAGACAGGTCATCCTGCTCCAGGGCCGTCCACAGTAATACCAAATAATACCGGTAATCTCGGAGATAGGTAATCCTTCCCGAGGCCCGTCCATCCAACATACATCCAGCAGTGATCATATTAACCCAGTTTGATTCCTTTCGTGGAGTGAGTAGAAATAAGAAGCATATTATACACGAGGGTATTCATATCAGTTATTACAAAGAATATATTGGCATTTATATATATTTATATTGTGTCACCTTTAATACTGAAATACCTGCACGACTTGACTTGTCCTACCGAACCTCCGAGCTCTTGTGATAAATCACGCGAGATTAGTTAACCAACTACACCGAGGAAATAGGATCATTTCAACGTCTCTTCAACGGTGATTCATCACGGACCCAGGGCCACGACGTACGCTTCAAGAGCTACGCTAACCCAAAAGCTGAGAGAAAAAGAAGGAATATACAGTCAGCGAGGCGAACGAAATAATATTTTATTTCGTTGGACACCCCTGGCCGTAACATTCGTGCGCGACTAAGTCCCACCGGCGTAATGCTTTCAGTACCAAGTTCGTGCGCGACTAAGTCCCTACGGCATAGTCGGTTCGGTCAAACTATGATTGACAACCCATTCCAAAAACGATTGGACTCGTTAGAGTAATGTATTTTTAGTACTCCTATATGGTTTTGGTACGTTCGGATTCATAAATGAGGAAGTTATTAAGAATAAATCGTTCCGCGCAGTCGCACAGTGGGCCAGAACGGCGAATTAGCTGTTCATTTGTCAAAAATTCGATTTTCCTAGATCGATATGAAACGAACATATTTCGCTTGCTAAATATATGGCGAATTCAAAACCGATTAAAGTAATGAAATTCGTTAAAAATTATAGTCATGACAAGCATTCAAAGATCAGACTTTTATGAATGCTATTTTTCACCGATAAATTTACTCTTTTTCATATTGATGCCCTGGCAAAAGTATTAAACATTTTTGCAAAATTTTTTTTTCTTTAATAAACAGCATATGTTTATATTGAGAACACACATGCCGTGACAAATTATTAGCTGTAGTTTATTTACAAAATAATTCTCAATGAACAAAAGATTATTTTCATAGTCTTTCATCTTTAGCAAGGGATATCTTTAAAAATGCAAAGAATTGCAGGCTCTATTATAGTGCAAAATTTTCAGCAGGATTTCCTTATTTTAATCCAAAAGGAATCATGTCCCCCCTCGTCCCACCGCAGAAGTTATTATTGTTTGAAGCGTCGCGTGACAAATGCTTCAGCAACACGTAGGTATATATTGTGTATTTGGTCGAATAGACATTACTATATTTTATTATATATTCTGTAAGTATGTATTTATTTATTTATTATTGCCTTAAATCATGTTTTATAAAAAAAAGTCACTGTCCAATCATTATTTTTGGGTGATGTCGTGGGTTGTTCTGCGCTTTCCTCGAGGTACGTGTTTCAGAAAAACCCAAGTTGGCGTGCAGGTAGTATGAATATTTTGCCTATGGTTTATGACCTGTCCATTGCCAACGACTATGAAAAGGCAGTGAATTAGGTTTTAAACCTAACCGTAATTTAGGTTTTTTCCTTGAGCATAAACATGGAAATAAAAATTAGAAATTCGGATTCGGCAAAAGATCCTTCCGGGTTATAAATAACTGTGCTCTTAACATACAGGGTGTTACTTGTAACGCTACTCACGATTTTTCTCCCACTTGCAGCCACCTTACGAAGAAAAGTTTCGAACAATATTTGTAGGGTATAAAGTGTACAATAGATATTAGTAAAGCAAATTTTGAAAATAGTTTGTTCTGTCGGCAAAGTCAAGATCACCTTGGATTTTTTTAAATAGGAACACATTTTTTGTATTCATAGCACATCCAACATTTAACCACGTTACTTTTAAACCTATCTAAAAACCTATTGCTGAATGAATTTAATCAGCACGTTACTTGTATCGTTAATTTTTTCAATCTAACTTGTACATAAACGAGTTCACCCTGCACATTGGGTGCAACTATTGTGTCGCCTTCAAGAATAATTACGAAGAGGACGCGAAACAATTTTATTTTATTTTATTAATATATCTCCAATATATGTTATTAAGGTCTTGTGCAACCCTGGCTATGATCAGTTCCGGCATCTGGGAGCCAGATTTGCACATGCCAGGGTTTTTTCCCGCTATCCACGCGGTCACTTTCTCTAGGATTTTAGCACATTTTTTCACCCGCGCTTTTCCGTCCACGTGGTTTGTTCTTTATCCTTGTCGCAGGACAAGGCTATATAAACCCTGGAAAATCATCGTTGTAAGTACAGTTCATAAAATACACGCTTCGTTGCCAGTTCAGTTCAGTTCAGTTATATTCACAGTGCTTTAGACAATTTTCCTTCTTCATCTCTTATTTGGTAAGTACAGCGATACTTATACACATATAACTTCGATAATTTTGCATTTAACATTTTCTCTTCTGATATCCAGATAAATTATCTGGAAATAAAAGAATAGATAACTTCCGCAAATATAAAGATTTATTCTTTGTATTAAGAAGAGCAGGAAAAGATGTGGGTGACTATTCATTCTTATTAGAAGTTATACGTGAGAAACTACAGCTTTCTCAAGAAAATCTGGAAGAGTTGAAGACAAAATTACAAGCATTTTGCACCACAGCAAAAAAGAAGTGGGTAAAAGCTAACTACACAGAAGCAAGATTTTTGAAGCAGAATGAGGTGTGGTTACAAAATGATTTTATATATCCAAGTACGGTGTTAAGAAGCGTTCCATCCACTAGTACAGCGAATATTACTCCGCTGAGACCTGTTGGCACAGATTTTAATACTTTATCTGTAAGTACCAAAAGAAGAAGAGTCCAGCCACTAGTGCACAACTTTTCTTGTGACGAGTTAACTTATGCAGCTTGTTCTGCTTTATATGTAAGTGGCAGACGTAATACCGCGAAAATAATAAAAACAGCAGACGAGTATATAAATGTCAGCAGAAAACGAATAGTAGAACCAATTAAATACACTTCAGAGGAAGCGTTATGCCTATTCGTCGATGGCGATTATACTAAAGAAAGTTACAAATCCATGAGAGTAGGCGCAAAAAAACGAAATGCTGACATTTATCCACCTTACAATAGTATTCGAGACGCAAAAAAAGAATGTTACCCAACATCCATTACAGTGAGCGACATATCTGCTGAGGTCAATGTCCAAAATCTTGCAGACCATACTACAAAAAGATTATTTAAATATTTAGAAGAAAGTGTAGATACTGAAAACGTTCCAGAGTGTGTAAACTTTTTATTCAAGTGGGGCTGTGATGGAAGTGCAGATCACTCTACATATAATCAACAATTTCCAGATATGAACTTAACTGATGAGTTCTTATTTGCGATATGTATGGTGCCCATTATTTTAAAATCAAATGGAAATGTTTTGTAGATGAATCCATGCCCATCTTCAACGAGATTTTGCCGACCGCTTAAACTCCTCTTTCGACATGAAACAGCGGAACTCATAACGGAGGAAACTAAAAAAATAGAGGAACAAATTTCAAATTTGTCTGTGTTCACTGTCAAATTCCACGACAGGAATATTAATGTAAAATACCATTTTAAATTGACAATGATAGATGGGAAAACATTTAGTGCAATTACCGAAACATCAAGTCAGACCTGTTCAATTTGCAAGGCAACACCGCGAATAATGAATAATATAAATATACTGAAAACATTACCTATAAATATTGACTTCTACCAATATGGAATATCCAATTTACACGCGTGGATAAGATGTATGGAGTGCATTTTGCACATTTCATACCGTTTGGAGATCAAAAAGTGGCAAATACGAAATGCCGATAAGGCACAATATGAAGAAAGAAAGAAAATAATTCAAACAAAATTAAAAGAGGAATTACATATGTAAGCCTGTGCGTGGTCGGGCTTGGCTTGGTCGCTTGTCAGCACGCGCGTGAGAGTCAGTATGTAACAAGACTCCGAGCTGTTAGCATTAATGTTATTGTATTGATGTATAGAAAGGTTTGCTTTCGGCAATCGTATTTGATTCAGGTTAGTTTTAAGCTTACTTGTTTACTATAATATTTCTGGACTTCGCTAATTTGTACATATTATTAATATTACAGTTGTTTACTGCATCATATATTTGTTGATCCTTACCTCAAACTTCGCTCCTTTTAAGCTCTTTAAATTGTAACTTACAAATCAAATACAATGGAGATTAAAGCAAGGTTTTATTTTGTCTCGGAGGCTGGTGCGGATATGAAAAGCACCAGCACCAGTAGTTATAGTGAAAAGAATTCAGCTGCTTGGTCAAGAGGAAAGTTTTTTGTTTCCAGCAGATAAGCAGACGAATATCTGGAAGAGGCTACTACAGAGCAAGAGTCAAGGCCAAACGAACAGTCAACAATCACAATTGAAAGAAAAACGAGCGCTTTGATAAAGGATATAGTGATTGAAAAGTTCGATACTGAAAATATAAATGCGAGTGCTTGGATTAATTTATTTGTGCAGGAGTGTGACAGAGTGGGGATTGCCCAAAATAAATATGCTGAAGTATTACGATTGTTTCTAGAGAAATCCGCATTAGATTGGTATAATGTTTTTGTAAAGCAAAACTCTTTGTTAAATTGGGAGGCATGGAATAACGCCTTTATTGACACCTTCTTTGTACAGTCCTGGACAGATATAGCGTATGCTTATAACTTTAAATTCTATAACAGCTCACTACTAGAATATGCGTTAAAGAAAAGAAGATTATTGATAGAAGCGGATGATAGCTTGCCTACAAACACACAAATTAACATGATTGTAATTAGTTTACCAAAATTTATTCAAAATAAGTTAGATAGAAAATCCATCATAAATATAGAAAATTTAATGTCAAAATTAAAACAATTCGGTAAAATTAACGATTCGAAAAACGACAATGTAAATAAGAGAATGCTAAGTGAAAAAAGACCATGTAGTATTTGTGAGAAGTTAGGTTTCAAAAATAGATTGCATTCAGAAAGTATATGCCGGAATAAAGATAGGCAAATTAAAAATTTTTTAAATGAAAATATCAAGGTTACAAATAATAACGAATTACAGGAAGTAGTAGCAAATTATGAGGAGGCAAAAAACGAATAGTTCTCCCACTTATTAAAATTAAGCTTTTTGCAAATGGTTGTCCAGCAATTGGTTTATATGACTCTGGATCTAATATTTCTATGGTTAATAGTACCTTTATGAACGATAAAAAAAATATTAAACAAATAATAGGTGGGAGAGATACTATTAAATGTGTAGCTGGAACGGCGAAAACGGAGGGGATTGCAATAATACGTACTAAAATTGGTAACTTAGAAGAGGATTTTCCGTTTTTTATAGTTAAGGAAGGTATTGATTGTGATTTTCTATTACGACTAGATTCAATAACAAAATTCAAGCTCTGCCAGGATGAAAATTTGAGGATATCACAGAAACAACAGAAAAATAAAAATTTAGATAAGCAAAGTAACATCAGTGAAATAAGCACTAATAGTATAGAAAATATTATAAAAAAAAATGAAATAATTTTTGCCAAATTAAAGTTTGATATAGGAACAGTAAAGGATTATGAAGCCACAGTGAAACTGACAGAAAATAGATATATTTCAAAGAAACCTTATAGATGCTCTTTTCAAGATAAATTAGAAATTGAGAAACAAGTGGAGGATTGAATGCAGATTTAATAGAGGAGTCAAGCAGTCCTTATGCAGCTCCTGTAACCATGGTTTTTAAGAGAGAAGAAGGGAAAAGATCACGCTTGTGTATTGATTTTAAAGAGCTCAACAAAATAGTAGTGCCAGAAAGTCAACCTTTTCCAAGAATAGATGATCTTACGGTACGCGCCAGAAATTGTAAGTTTTTTTCAAAACTCGATGTGAACTCGGCGTTTTGGTCGATTCTGGTACGTGCAAAAGATAGATATAAGCTGGCCTTTGTAACCCATCATGGCCACTGGCAGTGGAGATGTTTACCTTTTGGTTTGAAATCTGCTCCCGCCATCTTTCAAAGAGTTTTAGCAAGTGTGATAAGAAAAAATAAATTGGATGCTTTCACAGTAAATTATATAGATGATATATTGGTGTTCTCTAAAACTTACGAAGAACACTTATATCATGTAGAGCGGGTTCTGCAAGCATTATATGAACAAGGTTTCAAACTAAATAAAAATAAATGTCAGTTCGCCCAAGAAAAGATAACATATTTGGGACACGAAATTGGAAACAATATGGTTAAACCAATAAACGACAACTTAGCGGCCATTAAGAAGTTTCCAATACCTACAACAAAAACACAAATAAGACAGTTTTTAGGCAAGATTAATTTTTATTTGGAGTTTATACCAAATCACGTAGCTTTACTGGATCCTTTAAGAAATTTGTTAAGGAAAAATGTATCCTTCGATTGGTCCGAAGAGTGTATGAATAGTTTTAATTTAACAAAAGAATATTTGTGCACAGTTCCTGCCTTGGCAATTTTTGATCCAGAGGCTCCAATACTTATTTTCACTGACGCAAGTATCGAAGGAGTTGGAGCAATATTGAAGCAGCCACAGGAAGATAACTCCTTGAAGTCGGTGTTTTTCTTTTCTAGAAAATTGACAGACGCTCAGAAAAAGAAGAAAGCAATTTTTATAGAATGTTTAGCCATTAAAGAAGCCATTTTATACTGGCAATTTCATTTGATAGGAAAGAAGTTCGTTGTATTTACGGACCATAGACCATTGGAAAATTTCAATATAAAAAAAAATAATGATATGGAACTGGTTCAGATTTTGAATTATATTTCACATTTTGATTTTGAAATTGTATATAATCCGGGTAAAGAAAATACTGAAGCTGACTGTTTGTCTAGAAACCCAGTTTTGGAATCACATGAGGACACAAACAGTGATTCTGTGATTAAAACTTCAAACTTACTGAAGTTGAATGATATCAAAGAAAATCAGAAATTATTAAAAATTGATGATAAATGCATTATTAAAGATGATATAATTTATAAAATTCTAAATAATAGAGAGAAAATATGGATCACTGAAGAATTCGGAAAGTTTCTTATAACCCAGCTACACGTTGATCAGGGTCATATAGGCACAAAACAGTTAATTTTAACCCTTGGCCAAAAATTTTATTTCAAAAATATGTATAAACACATAAGATTGACTTGTAGATCTTGTGAAACTTGCATTAAAAATAAATCGAGAATAGGTATCTTTAAAGCCCCTCTATCTCAACTTGGTCCAGCAAAGGAACCTTTCGAAATAGTGTCTATAGACACAATAGGAGGTTTCAAAGGTAATAAAAGTACAAAAAAATATTTACATTTGGCGGTGGATCATTTTACAACATTTGCTTATATAATAACCTCAAAGACTCAAGTTGCAAAAGATTTTATAAATCTAATCAAGAAAGTAGAAAAAAATGGAAGTATTAAATTAATTTTATCAGATCAGTATCCTGGTATATATTCAGCACAGTTTAAACGATATTTAAATAAACAGAAAGTAGCATTGGTTTTTAGAGCAGTGGATTGTGCGTTTTCTAACGGATTGAACGAAAGGACAAATCAAACTTTGATAAACAGAATACGATGTAAAATTTATGAAAATAAAAATAAATCTTGGCCTCAGGTAGCAGAGGAATGTGTAAAGGATTATAACAACACAATTCACAGTTCGACCGGATTTACTCCTAATTATTTGCTAACAGGATTAAACCATTCATCTTTACCTGACGAAGTGAACGACAATAATTTGACAAATTTAGTCAACAATAGAGAAATAGCTTTTAAGAAATCAAAAAATATGTACAATCAGAATAAAGAATATTATGATAAGAACGTAAAACAGATAAATTATAAGGTAGGAGATTTAGTTTATGTACAAAACGTTAATAAATTGAATAAAAATAAAATAGATCCAATCAGAGTAGGTCCTTTTAAAATTAAAGAAAAAATTTCCGATGTAATGTTCTTGTTAGATAGTAGATTAAGGAAAAATGAGTCAAATATTTTTCATGCTAGTAAGATTGTTCCCTACACCGATGGAACGGACCCTCGGTCTTAAAAAAGGGGGATGTAAGCCTGTGCGTGGTCGGGCTTGGCTTGGTCGCTTGTTAGCACGCGCGTGAGAGTCAGTATGTAACAAGACTCCGAGCTGTTAGCATTAATGTTATTGTATTGATGTATACAAAGGTTTGCTTTCGGCAATTGTATTTGATTCAGGTGAGTTTTAAGCTTACTTGTTTACTATAATATTTCTGGACTTCGCTAATTTGTACATATTATTAATATTACAGTTGTTTACTGCATCATATATTTGTTGATCCTTACCTGAAACTTCGCTCCTTTTAAGCTCTTTAAATTGTAACTTACACATATATTAGTCGACATCCCGAAGCCAGGTTCTGGTACCACGAATACCGGAAATGTGGCGAGAATATTTTTCCAAAATTACGTTACAGTGGCAAATATTACAGGTATTTCATTATCCCATATAATAAAGAGTAAGTAGTAAATAGCAAAGTAATTAAATAATACAATAATCAATAATAAATAATATTACAGGTGTAAACGCAGACCTCATCAAAAAAATTGGAGTCATCTTAGTGGCTTTATCGAGTTATAAGCAAATTGACGCCGTTTTACATGCCATCAAGCTTACATAAAATACTACTGCATGGTACAGACATAATGCAAAGTGCAGGATTGCCTATTGGGATGTTTTCGGAGGAAGCAATAGAAGCACGGAATAAAGATTTCCGAAATATCAGGAGGGACCACACTCGAAAATTTTCACGGCTGGAACATTAACGGACCTTTTCCACACCTTATTATATACATCCGATATTTTAATATCTTCCATTTCGGCAGACAATAGAAAAATTTATAAAACGCGTTCCCGTTTTGATATTTTCAAAGACGAGATACAAAAGTTAATGTTACAAGAAGACCTGCAAGACGATGACGACGATGATACATAACTAATTAATAACAAATAAATTTTAGATTAACAAACTATTGTACAAAGTTAGTAAAAAATGTACCTATTTCTATTAATAAGAATTGTTTCCATGTTAAAATTATGTTTATGTTAATAAAAATTATGCTTATAAACCAAACGTCCACATTGAGAGTATAGTATATTAACTAACTTTTTGAAATATAACACTTATTTTTGTTTTATTTTTAATTTTTTCGGTAAGAAAATAATCTGGTATGATTAAATGTAATAATAATACTTGTTTTAAATGCTGGAACGACACAGCGGCCGCTATACTTTCGTTTCAAGTCTTCAAATAGCGCTACAATTGGCCGTGAACAGCTAATTCGTCGCGCTGACCCACTGTTTCACGGTACATATTAGAGATCGCGTTTCCTACAGTTTCTTTAGAGATTTTAGATGTACAACTTTGTTTTTCACGATGGCAGCTAGCACTTTGTACACTGGACTAACATTTGGCCTGCACGTTGCTAGCGCGTTCATGGCATGCAAGTACAAGAGCTGTTTTTGAGAGTCTTTTGTATTTTTTAGATTTACGATTTCTATGTCTAAGTTCTCTCGACAGTCTCAACAGCTAATTGTCAGTGCCATAAACGTGAATTTCCTGAGGGTCCGAGGACAGGGCCTAGGAGACATAAACCAGGTCCCCTTGTTGACAACCCAACGGAAATTCTGTCTTACGTCCGATTTCTCTTCACACCCCCACAAAGCCCACCGTACTCCGCACGGATCGCGCTAAGGGCGCACGGGGTAGGGTGGTGTCCTTTTTTAAGCATTACTATTGGCAAACAGCAAAGCCAATCAGGACAGTTTCCCCATTTTGTCATTTTCCATAGTTTTCCAGTATGTAACCAAGTAGCGTAGGAACCACTCGACATTCCTTTCCCACAAGATAAGTCCTTTCCTCGAACCTAATCTCATAAACATCCTTAAATCGTTTCCTCGAACTCAACTTTATAAACATCCTCCTGATAATCCAACTCATAAACATCCTTTAAGACAAATTAATCATGATATCCCTATCGACACCAGACCATAACATCCGTCAGAACAAAACTCCTTTATCCCAAATCATTATTCCCTGATCACGTTTCATAAACTTCCTCTAGACAACCCCAATCCTCCGTTATCAGACACCTAGCCATAACATCCTCTTACATCAGCCCAGAACGTTCTAGAACAATTCCCTTTGTCCTCAACCACTATAAAAGCCAGCTCATTCCTTATCACCTAGCTCCAGTCAGCCGTAGTCTGCAGACCGGTAACCGCAGTGACAGGTAATCCTGCCTGAGGCCCGTCCATCCATCCAACACATCATCATATCAGCCCAGTCTGATTCCTCGGGAGATCGTAACCGACTCCCATTTCGTCGAGTGAGTAGACATAAGAAATATTATAAAAGAACCACACGCATATACATTCGAGGGTTTATTATCGAAGAATATACTGATATATAATTATACTGTGTCGACTTCAATACCTAATACCTGCACGACTTGACTTATACTATCGAACCTCCGAGCTTCAGTGATGAATCACGCAAGACGTAGTTAACCAACTACGGCGAGGACATAGGAATATATCAACGTCTCCAACAAACAGCTGCTTCCACGGGACCCAGGGCCACGACGCACGCTTAAGAGCTGCGCTAACCCGAAAGCTGAGAGAAATAATTGAAAGATACAGTCAGCGAGGGGAACTGTTTTTTTGATGGTAAAAAAGATGATTTAATTGACGCCGGTGATGGTCGTAGGCGAACCGTTTATATCTTGGTCGTAGGCGAACCGTTTATATCTTAAGCCAGAAATATTTCTTGTTCTTCTCACGTGAATAAAGGAATTGGAACTTCACGCACCAGAATGATTTTATTGAAATCAAGGCTCGCTCTTTTTAAATATTTTTGCTTATATTTCGCTCTGCTACAAACGATGGTACAATTCTGTTCTTGCGACTCGCTTTATAGCTAGAACCTATAAGGAGAGGAGGTTCCGCGATCTACATAGCGCCACGACGGCCGATCGGTGCGATTCCTAACACGAACGAAATAGAATATTATTTCGTTGGACACCCCTGGCCGTAACACCTTTCGTTTCGCTCTAAGTCCCGTCACCGGTACATTCGATTTCGCTCTAATTGTAAGTCCACTTCGGTACTTTCGAATCGATGAAACGATCACCGACAACTATTATAAACGATAATTTTACTCAATAGAGGGACGTTTTTCGAGTACTTTAGTACGGGTTGGCACGTTTTGACTTATACTCGGCAAAGTTATTAACAATTTATCACTCAACATAGTCGTTACAGTAAGGCGTTTTCGGTCACCGATTCTTTTCGATTTCGCTCTAAGTCCTCTTCGGTATTTTCGAATCGATGAAACGATCACCGACAACTCCTTCAAACGGCAATTTTAATCCACAGGAGAACATTTTTCAAATTTTTTCGCTACGGTTTATCACGTGCGGTACATTCAGGTTGAAATTAATTAATGTTTATCGTTAATTCAAGTATAAGCATAAGTTCTGGTAGCGTATTGCTTCTCGTATACGTGGTTTGAATACAAGTTCTGGCGGCGTATTGTTTTTCGCATATGTGGCTTGAATACAAGTTCTGGCAGCGTATTGCTTTTTGCATACGTGGCTTGAATACAAGTTTTGGCAGCGTATTGCTTTTCGTATACGTCGCGTAAAGACAAGTTCTGGAAGCGTATTGCTTTCGTGATTCGTAGCGAAATTTAAAGTTTCCTGCGGCGTACTGGTTTCTCTCTTTTGTAACAAATAACGATCGTTCTGACTCGAACGTTTTTACATGAAACGGAATGGTAGAGTACTTTCCTCTCTCCTGTTTCTTTTTTCTTTCGCCTTCTTCAATCTCATTTCTTACTATATATTATTATATACATGTGTATGTATATCTTTTCTTTGGGATCCTCGTCTAACCGACAAGACGAATCCCCAAGCATAGGGCTGAGTCTCAACAGATCGCAGCGTGGTAACTGCTATACCGAGTACAACACCCCGCCAGGTACCTAAGTCGTCTACAGACGATTCCAAGTCTCGACGTCGAACTTGGAGTACCCATGATCGACCGTTAGAGCGCCGTGGTCGTCGTACGGTGAGATCCCGACGACGAATCCGATGACGCCTATACGGCAAACTGGGGCCCGTGCGATGAACGATCCGAGGACCGTCCACCTAGTAGTGTCACATTGTTTTGAGCCTTTCGACCCACACCAGACTCCTAGAAATATCGTTGCCAACTTTGTCTAGAAAGGATACGGCCTTAGAGGCGTTCAGGCATAATCCCACGGATGGTAGCTTCGTACCACCGGCCGCTCGACCGAGTGCGTGAACCAAATGTCCGAACCTGTGGTTCCTCTCGTACTGAACAGGATTACTATCGCAACGACGCAGTCATCAGTAAGGTAAAACTAACCTGTCTCACGACGGTCTAAACCCAGCTCACGTTTCCTGTTGGCGGGTGAACAATCCGACGCTTGGCGAATTCTGCTTCGCAATGATAGGAAGAGCCGACATCGAAGGATGTCGCTATGAACGTTTGGCCGCCACAAACCAGTTATCCCTGTGGTAACTTTTCTGACACCTCTTGCTGAAAACTCTTCAAGCCAAAAGGATCGATAGGCCATGCAGTCTCGTTCGCAGTCTCTATGCCTACTGAACATCGAGATCAAGCCAGCTTTTGCCCTTTTGCTCTACGCGAGGTTTCTGTCCTCGCTGAGCTGGCCTTAGGACACCTGCGTTATTCTTTGACAGATGTACCGCCTCAGTCAAACTCCCCGCTTGGCAGTGTCCTCGAATTGGATCACACAGGAGTTATTATTGGTGATCGGCCCGCAGGCTTTCAACACCACTCTTATACGCTTGGTTCAAGAAAACCGTGACAACCGGGTCGAAACCACGGTGCACGCGTTCCGCCTTACCGAGTAAGTAAAGAAACTATAAAGGTAGTGGCATTTCACCGGCGACATGACATCTCCCACTTATGCTACACCTCTCATGTCGCCTTGCAGTGCCAGACTAGCTTTTGCGCCGACTCCGAAAAGGTTGAAATGTATTTAATATACTACCTAATGAGTAAATAGGTTTCATTCATATCCGTTACGTAATTGTATGGTTGAATGAAATAGAAATTACTTCATTAGGAAATAGAAATTATTTTATACTTTTTAGTGCATTTCGAAGTCGGCGTATTTTTTTTCTTAAAATTATTTTATTCCAAGCGCTTTCCCTTGGCAGTGGTTTCGCTAGAAAGTACAATAGATAGGGACAGACTAGTGTAAATCGGGTCATCCGAGGACGAACGCGGATGTGCGACCTCACCCAAACGGATATACGCGAACTAACTGCTATGTACTCTTCGCTCAACACTACCGAGTGAACGGGCTCGGAAAAATCCAGGGCGTCGCAGGGCCGAATCTGCGAGCGAATCCTTTGTTCACAGTACCGATCACTGTCGGTGACGGCGTCCACGGGGACCACAGGAAGGCGGATTCGCCGCGTACACGCCTGTACGCACGCAGAGACCCTGTTAAGGGCAAAGGGATTCGCGGGATGGGGTTGGGGAGGGGACGGGGCGGGGATTGTGGATTTTTGTTTTTAATCCGTGTGGCCGCTAGGCGCAGCCAGGCGGCCCACGGTGCACTCATTCAGTTTGCATTCACACTTAAATACATACATTTCCCTGAAATTCAAATTTAATTTTGTGCGCTTTGTGGTTCGATGTGATTTTTTATGAAGAGAGATTCGGCGCCAAAATCGGCCAGCAGGCAGAAGGCCTCTGGTGACGACACGAAGTTTTGTGCCGCCTCCGGCCAACGCCACTGGCTGGACAGGACAATGTCGCGTAGGGCCTCCCTTTGTGGGTCGAAGAGTGGGCACTCCAGAAGGAAGTGCCCTACTGTATCAACTACCGCGCCGCAGACGCACTGCTCATCGTCGACGACTCAGTACCTGAAGAGTAGGTACCGGAAATTGCCGTGACCTTTAAGCACTTGCGTTGTGTAGTAGCCCGGTTTGATAAATTGTGACTCTAATCTATTTCGAATGTCTGGGAAGAAAGTGTACGTCATTCGGCCCTTTGGGGAAGAATCCCATCGGTCCTGCCAAGCTTTGTGCACTTCTTCTATCACTCTATCCTTCGCTTCATCCAGTCCGGCTGGAATTAGCGTTTGCCCTATTTTTGCATCCTGACTTTTACGGAGATGGAAGAATGCCCTATGCTTTTCTAGGAGAATGTCGATGGGTTCCGTGTCCGCTACCACGCACAGACCATCCCACGACGACTTTCGGTAGGCCGAGGTCACCGAGATCAGGATCCGGCGCTGAAGGGAGCGGAGCGTCTTCAGCTCACTTTCCGTGCAGATGTCGGCCCATCCGGCAGAAGCGTATGTTACCACCGGAATAAACACGCCTCTGTAAAATCACCGAAAGAAAGTCGAAGCGGAGTCCCCACTGAGTTTTCGCTAGCCTACTTAACTCCAATATGCACACCTAGATACCTCACGGAGGATTGAAACCCGATGCTCGCGTTACCAATTTTTATGACCGGCGGTCTACGTGACAGATCTGCCTTTATTTTCGTTTCCTATCTGGTCTCGCTCCTCCCCGTCGGCCTATCGGGGCCCTCTTGATCCAGCCGCTCCTGAGAGCAATTGCCTCAGTTTTGCGAGCTGAGATCTCGAGTTTGGCCGAAGAACACCACTCTAATATTATGTTTACAACGCGTTGGTCAATGGTTTCGATCTCTCGTCTACTGTCTCCGCAGACTATGACGAGGAGATCGTCGGCATACGGGATGACTTTGAAACCTAGAAACTCTAAAAGTGCAATTAAGCCATCAAACATCAGGTTCCAGCAGTACGGGCCGAGGACGGAGCCCTGCGGGCATCCTCTCGTGGCCTGCTTAGAGACCTTACTGGACGCTATTTTTATAGAGACGCGGCGATCATTGAAGTAGCTTAGCATAACTGCATAGACGTTTCGCGGGCATTGTTTCGCTTTCAAGCTATCTAGGACAAGGGGCCACCAGACGTTGTCGAAGGCGCCCGAGATGTCGAAGAGCAGCGTCGTAACATATCGGTGCTCTGAGGCATCGACTGTGTTACGCAGCTCCACGATTGCGTCTTCCGTCGATTTTCCGGGCGTAAACCCGAATCGTCGATTGGAAATCCGCCCCGGTGCCAACGCCGTCTGGTGTATACGTTTCTTCAGAAGCTTCTCGAAAAGTTTTCCTACGCCGGAGAGGAGACAGATAGGTCTATACGATTTTGGGTCCTTCTCGTCTTTGTCCTCCCCCTTCAGGAGGATTCGGAGAGAAACGTCTTTCCATACCGTCGGGAAAACACCCCAACGGAGGCACCCGTTGAACAGCCGGACTATTTGTTCGGGTATTGTCCGAACGGCGATTTTCAGAGCACGAACTTCGATGAGGTCTGGACCTGGCGCCTTGTTGTTCTTAAACGTCCGTGCTGCTGCCACAACTTCCTCCTCCATGAAGGGAGGGGTGTTTTCCGTGTCTGGAGCGATTTTTGCGCCTTCCCTGACTATCCCTTGTGCGGGCGAATCCTCTTCCTCGATGTCTTCCGGGACATGTGCTTCGAGCAACACTTTCGCGGTTTCTTCGAGGCTCGTAGTGCGGCTTCGTTTTTTTTTTTTTTTGTTTTAGGAAGACAGAAATCCTATTACGGACCTGGTCGTAATTACGGACCTAGTAGACCTGGTCTAGGCCATCGCTCGCAGTTGTGGAAGAAAGACTTCCCCCTCCCCCTGCCCCCCACCCCTCGCGTATGTGTTCCATGTGTGGGGAATGGATGCTCTCAACCAAAGGGTTTTGGTCCTAGGGGCTGCGTTAAGATCTAGGGGAGGCTCCCGGGCAAAAAGCGCTGACCTCCAGCTGACCTTGTAACGCCCCCTCAGCACCGACTCCCGGTGGGCTCGAACATACGGCAAAAACCGCGACCTCTCCCCACCATTTCCCACCTAAGTGTATTTTCTATGCATGCTTCTGCTTTCGCCGCATTTTCTAATTTATCTGCGTGTTTTCAAAAATTCAAAATTTTCGCCTCCCCCCCCGTGCACACGTTTATACCCTATTTGCTTCGCTATTGCTGGTATTAACCTCGTCTCGACTATCCCTCACCTTGCCTATACTTATATTCTATATTATATGTATACTTTTGACTTGTGTTTCCTAGCTTTGCTTATGTTTGTACATTACGCTGTATTAACCAAATAAATAAATATATAGAGATGAAAACTAATATCCAGCATTGTAAGGTTTCGCTTATTTTCTCCTATTGCTGCGCACTTATCACTAGCGTTTCGTTCCGTGCTCGCTTGCATTTCGTTTTCCGCGCGTTGCTTCGCTGCGTTTTCACCTTTTTTTCGTAAAATTTGCTTCCCTTACTGCGCGTTCGCCGTCAATATTCCGCTCCGCGGTCGCTTCGTACTTTAAGTTTCGCGCGCCGTTTCCCCTTCCCTTACGCCCTTTTAACCCTTGCGTTATCGCCAATTGTCGGTCTACCCCGCGTTTCCTATTACGCCCCAGTCTTCTTCCACAACGCTACATGAGCCCATTGTTCTTGGTAAAATTTCTCCTTCTTCTCTCCCGCCGATCCCACTCGATCCCCATTGTCGCCCTCTAATGGTGCCATGACCAGGCTGACGACTGGGTTCCTTGCTGAATCAACAGTTGATCGGAAGGGTGCTCAGTTCGATTTGACCTCTCTCCCTCCTCTCCCCCGCTCCGTCGGTCCCCGTTTTGTGCCCCCAATAGTGCTATGACCAGGCTGACACCGGTTTCCTCCCTTGCAGGTTTGAGTCGTTTGATCGGTCGTGTCTATGTTTGTTTCTCCGCCTCTTCCACTCCTGCTCTTCCCCTTCTCCCTCTCGCTGTCTTCTCGCTTCTTCCCCCCCTCTTGCCATTTGAAAAGCACGCCATGCCTCCGCCGTCTTGCTTGCTGCCGCAACCCTTCGCTTCATCCTTTAGGGCCGGACTCCAAGTGCTTGCAGCATTCCTTCCTCCGCCATGCTGGATATTCTCAATGCGGCCCGTTGCTCCACCATCGTTGTGACTTCGGAGTTTCCAGGGTGCTGGAGCGTTTTCCGCAGTTCTTCCAACACTTTTCCGCCATCTTCCCGCTTTGCACTGTTCCTCTGCACTCGCGCACGTGGTCACGTATACTCCCCTGTACCCGCAACACTCCCATAACACTTTCCCAACACTACACCGAATTAATTGCCTATCTGTTAATTATTTCTTATTTATTATTTATTTATTTATTAATCTACTAATCACTTCACTATTTATAAATAATTTATTAGTTAATTATTTATTATTATTATTATTATTATTGTTATTATTATTATTATTACTCTCATTCACTTAATTAATTAATTAATTAATTACTTCCTTCCTTCACTTCGTTCCGTGTCGTCTCGCCTCTTCCTCTTCTCCTCCTCGCTGTCTTCTTGCTTCAACCTATCCGCTTACCATTTGAAAAACGCGCCATGTCTCCGCCATCTTGCTTGTTGCCGCGTGCCTCCGCTTCACCCCTAGGCTTCGTCCCTAAGGGCCACTCTACATGCGCTTGCGGCGATCCTTCCTCCGCCATGTTGGATGTTTGCGAACCGGCCTTTACGCTCTACGCTTTCCCTCGCGCGGAGATGCCCACGTGTTCGTACGATATATCAAAGCTTGCTCGACCGACGCCATTATTTATTTATTTACTATCAAATCACGAAAATATGAAAATAGCCGAAACTAATCACCGCGTGCATTCATCATGCCTCGATCGCCCTTTCCCCGCACTCTAAATCCCTACTGACATTTACATTATTTAATTTAAATTATTTAATTTCTGCGACGTTCTCTCGCAACTTCGCCATGTCGTACGACCACGTGTTCGTGCAAGTCCTTCTTCGAGGGCAAATTTCACCCTTAAATTGCACTATTTTCACTCGCGATATATAAAAAATAATCGTGTATAAGTCGCGCACATATTTATTTTATTCCGCGATCGGCCCAAGCACTCGTTTCCTCGCTTTCGTTTACTCATGGGTTTGCACCCCCTGCTTTCCCTCGCATCGCGTGGAGGTCGCCATTACCGAAATTTCATTTGTAAATTCATTATTTCACCTCCGATTTTCACAAAAACTTCACCGCTCACTTCCCCCACGGTCTCCCCGCATTTCACAATATTATTTACCACACTTTTACCACTTTTTCCCACCATAACTTGATTTTAACGCGGAGCGACACCCGAACACGTGCGCTCGCCACGACAGCCCACGCTCTCTCTCGTAGTGTGGCTTTTGTCTTGGTTTAAGGTGCTCAGCACTCCCTCGACACGCATCTTCTTTGCTTGTAGTTTGTAGACAGCTCCCCAGGGTTTCTCGTTTCCCCTCGGTGGTGACAAACTTTCGCTAACTCTCTCGCTTGGTGCACTTCATGGCCTTGTTATATTTCCGGAGGACTTCGCGGTACTCCTGTTTTCTTTGCTCCCGAGTGGGTCCTTCCGGTTCCCTCTGGAAGGCTCTTCTACGCCTGTACACGCTCTTTTTGAGTCGTGTAAGTTCTTTGATCCACCACGGGTTTGATTTCCTAAAGACTCTCTTTTTTGGCATCAATGCTCTACAGGAGTTGACGATGACTTCGGTGAGCGTTTTTACCATGATTTCGACATCGTTCGCGAATTCAAGTCGCAGGGGCTCGAGCCTTGATCCGGATAGATCGTTCAGCTTTCCGGTGTAGAGCTCCCAATCGGTTCGACTGGTGTCGAACCGGGTGTTTGCGGTGCACCGTTTGGCTGCGGCGGCTTTCGGTACCCTTAACCCGATATCCACGGCGTTGTGATCGCTATTTGTCCAGTCGCTCCTCACCCTCCAGCTTCCGACAAAACGAAGCATGGAGGGAGACGCCAGGGTGAAATCGATGAATGATGACCCCCGTGGCGTCCAGTAGGTCGGCGATTGCGAAGCGTCATTCACAACTTCCATGCTAAACGTTCGGATGAGCCCCTGGAATAGGGCGCCTCTTTCGTCAGTGCTCTGGGGACCCCAGAGTGACGACCTTGCGTTAGCGTCTAGCGAAATAAGTAGTCTCTCGCCCCTCAGGGAATGAAACACCATTTCAAGGTGCCTGAGGTGTTCTTCGATTTCGTCGCTGAACTGGAAATAGCACGAGACGACATAGAACGAAAAACCGGGCGCCAGTACTTCCACGCACACGCAGTGGCTTGTACTGAGCTGCGAAATATATACCGCGTCGAAAGTCGAGTTGCAAACCACAACTGCCGACCCTGGGGGTTGCGACCGTGTGGCCACCACTCGCGCTCCGGATCCTAATCCGCCGATGACATAGCTCGATCCTTGCTGCCTGACGTACGGTTTCTGCAATAACAGGACGTCGAGGTGCTTTTCGGTCACGAGCTGACGAACTTCACCCATCACTGCAATCGAGCGCTGTGCGTTCAACTGCGGTATCCTAATACCCGTGGTGGATCTTTCCGGCGCGACCTGCACTGTCCGGTTTTGCGATGCGTGGGAGTTATTGTCCATAGTCAGTGCGAGATAATACCTGACTGATGACCGCGATCTGAGCCGGACACTGCTGGTCTGTTACGGAGTGGTTGTACGGTTTACCTGCTTTCTTGCAATTTACGCACGTGGCCTCTTTGTCGTTGTTTGGACAGTTCCTGAAATTATGTCCTGCGTTTACGCAGTGTTCACAGACTTCTTTCTCTTGCTTACAGTGCTTCGCTGTATGTCCGAAGCTGTGGCATTGGTAGCAGCGCGTCGCGGCAATGTAGTCTTGGATGGTGCAACTCTGCCACATTATATAGATACGCTCTTTATTTATAAGGGCCTGTCGGGCTTCTTTGGATACCTCGAGTACCAGGTTACAGTTTTCCTTGATGTATCTGTTGCCCGTCTTGAAGACTATTCTTATCTGTTTTTTCAATTTCGTGGATTCTTGAGGGGTTAGGTTCTGGTCTACTATAGCCTGTATTAGCTCCTCATCGTTCTCTCTTCTGAGTGCTTCACTGATTAGAATCCGTGGGCTTTTCTTCGCAGGTAGATCAACCGAAAAGCCCGCAGATCAGAGCTTTTCGTTTCGTAGGAGGGCATGTACGTTGCTCTTTTGAGCGGTCTCGATGATTATGCCGTTTCCGTGGGCGGGTCTTATATGTCTCACCTGTAGATTGTCGTCCTTGGGTGAGACAAGTTTCACGAGGGCTTGTTTTGTTTGATCGCTATTCCCGTACGCGGTGGTGTCGTTGGGTCGGAAAATTACGATGTTTGGTTGGTCCTGTTTTAGCGCGGATGTTTTTGATTTAATGCCGAGCCGCTCGGCGTAGGTTAGGGTCGCGGTTGCCGGTTTTAGAGATATCGGTTGTTGTTGCGCGACGGTGGTGGAAGGCTGGGTAGTCGGTTTCGCTGTTGTATGCTCGTTCGCCTGCTCCTTCATCACCTGGATGCGTCCCTCGAGGTTGCTATTTAGCAACAGAGATTCTTGGAGCAGGCCGTTTAGCTTATTTATCTTTTCGAAGATAAATTTCGCGGTGGGGGCCTCAACGCCATACTCCGGGGTGAGTACGCCGATCAACCTGTTAACTATACTCTCCGCCTTGTCTTTTATCTCGAATATTGGGCCTCGATGTTCTTGGGTGAGTTGTTGGGCCTGTTTGTTTTTATTTTTGTCCGTCTTCGTTCCGGATGGTGGCGCGGCAGTTGGGGCGGGGGCGGTGGACTGTGCGGTGGGGGCGGTCAAGTCGGAGGCAGTATTAGCGGTAGCGGTAGAAGTGGACGGAGCGTGGGTAGTAGCGGTGGGAGGGGCGCGGCAGTGTCGACGGTCAGAGCGGGGGCGGTCGGGGTGACGGTGGGGGCGGCAGTTGTGGCGGTGGCGGGAGCGGTTGCAGTCGCGTTAGGCGACGCGGTAGCGGTGGGGGCGGCGGTGGCGGTGGCGGGGGCGGGGGCGGCGGTGGTGGTTTTGGCTGGGGGAGTGGGGGCGGGGGTTTTGGTGGCTTTGGCAGGGCTCTTACTAGCGTCGCTTCTCTTCTTCATCTGCTTAAGGTTAGCTTCGAGAGAGATTCGGCGCTTTCGAACTTGCCGCTTTTCTTTCATCGCGGTCAGTAACTCTATTACTTCGGCGTCTGTCGTGTCCTCTTCCATATTTGAAATTTCGCGCCTCAGTTGGCCGGAGAGCAGGTCTCTCGCCAACGGGCGCTTCGTTAGCGCTTGGTGGCTCGTTGGTGGCGCTTCGGTAGTTGGCGTCCAATATGGCCGCCAGTGCGGCGTCCTAACCTACGCACTAGAAAACTACAAAAACTACGCTTAATTTCTATCTACTCACCGTTTGCAGCCTTTGCAACAGCCTCAGGAGTCTCCTGCAGCAGCTGGAGGTGATGTGCGTTGTGTATGGCCGGAGAAATAGTCGGTTCGGGTGAAGATCCGGGTTTGAAGACTTGGCGTCGGTGCTCGACCGCGCCCGATGGCTTCGGTGAACGATTTTCGCCAATATTTTCTGAACCACTGAACCTTTCACTGAACTTTATGTCTCTATTTGCTCAGGAACACTAACTGCACACACTGAAACTCTCGGAATAAAATTCCGAACGGAAATTACCACTCAAAAACTCGATTTTACACGGAGCGACGCGAAGCGCGTCTGCACTCGGCGAAACCAAGATGGCGGATCAGTAGATAGGGACAGATTGGGAATCTCGTTAATCCATTCATGCGCGTCACTATTTAGATGACGAGGCATTTGGTTATTTAACTGTGCTCAAAGCTCAAGAGCTGTGCACCTGTCTAGTGTACTGTTTTCCACCAGCAGAAGGTACTGGTGTGCCCGCTAGTAGGCATCCCAAAAGGGTCATGATCGAATTGCTTTCTGTATCCCTATACGACGAACACATGAATGGGTCGAGGAGATATGCGGGCAAAAGTGGCCGAATAATGTGTAATAAATAAGTGGGATATAAAAATATAAAAAGTGTAAAATATAAAATATAGATCTATATATATGTACAAATGATTACTATGAATATCGTATAAATGATTAATTAATGTAGTGTCACTGCTTATTTCTTTTTCTTTTTCTTACTGCGCCAGGTATGCGCCATGAAGTATCTATGTATACTGGACCCGTAGCGCAAAACATTGCACACTATTGTGCATTGGAGGTATTCCGGTAGACCGTATTTTTGCCAGATGAAGTGATTGGTTGGAGGCCAACCACCTCGTGCGCCAATAACAAATGGAAAAACTTGTGGTCGTTCTTTAAGATTGTATTTGGTGCGGATGTTATCTAAAATTTCAGGTATGTTATATTTTACTTTCTTTATGCGAGCCGCCTTCAAGAGACTGTTCTCCCGCTCCCACACCACAGTGGTTTCTATGATGCTGCCAGTATGACTGTTTTCGTCTATTACAAGTAAGTCTGGAAAGTATTTATTATCTCGTGTATTGATTCTAGGGGCTCCATGAATTTTTAGACCTATTTTCTTTAGATAGCTGGAAATATATTTGGTAGCTTGGTCGTGCCTTTGAATACGTTGATAATGTGTTTCTGGGCACCACTGTAGTATGTGCGAGAGAGTTTCCCTTCTACCCGCACAGGTAGGGTATCGGCATTGGGCGGCCTCCGCGTTGATATACGGGGCACCCCCGGTAGACAGAAGGCCTATGCGAAGTTGTATAGCGCATATATAGTCTTTGCCAGACCAGAATGGTGGTGGGTTTGTTATCCAGTTGTTAGCAGCACGTGTTTTGTGAATCAAGCCATTCCCAAGGGCGGACTGATGCAGACATGTGGCCTAATGACGGGCGACTGCCGAACGGGAAGATGGTGTACCCTGACAAATAATGTCTAATTTTCGCATCAGTCGATTAATCGTGGGAGTGTTGAATGCGGCCGCGAAATCCGGATCGCTCTGCAGGCTTATACGCTGTATTCAACAGCGATATATTACGCCTATTTGGTGGCGCATACAGGGGATTGATAATCCTTTGTCGCTTATTTTTGCATGCAGGAAGGCAGTCGGAGTGGTAATAGGCAGATGTAAGGTTGCCTTTACAAAACGCCTGATTAGGCGATCAATGTACTCCAGCTTGCCTGCAGTAATGTCGGAGGTTTGATTACAGTGCATAAGCTGCGGTATTAGGTAGCGATTTAATATATATATTTTCTGCTATGGGCGAAGAGCAGTACGTCGGAGCCCTTCCAGCATCGAAGCCAAATTCGCAGCCGTTGGGGCGATCATACCACGCTGACTATAATTATGTCCTAAGTATTTCAATTGTTGGAATACTTTCAGTGCCGGGACAGCTTTGCCGCTGATTTCAAAGCGTGATTTGGTGTCCACAGAGACGCGCTTGGTGCCAGGAACGCTCGCAAGCTGTAGTGCGCGGCACTTAGAAGGATTTACCTCCATGTGCGTCTTCTCCAAAAAGACGTGTAGTTTGTCCAAGTGCTCGCGAATGCCGTACACGGTGTTGCTTATGAAGATGGTATCATCCGCGAACAACAGATAGCCAATCTTTGCCTCGCCGGTGGTGACGCCGTCAGCGGGATCAATGGCGGAAACGAGTTCATCCATTACGATGTTGAATAGGATTGGACTGTCTGTATCTCCTTGGTGCACCCCATGACGCACCTTGATGGAAGTACTTTCGTCACCATGACACTCTAAGATGGTTTCAGCGTCGCTGTATGTCGACATTATATAGTCGATGGTGTGTCGATCGCCCCCCTTTGAAACTAGAGCATGTTCTATTGCAGTCGGGTGAATTTTATCGAAAGCTTTTGTTAAGTCTATTGAGAGCACGTAGAGTTGTTTACCGTTGCTTCGATGTTTATGCAAAATGGTATCCAGTACTGTGAAGCTGGTCATTATACCGTCACCCAAAGTAAACCCTCGCTGTGCGTGGTGTAATTTGATGTTTTCTGAAAGACGTGAGGCCAAAATTTTGTGCAGCAAACGACCGAACATTGATGAAACTGTAATTTGGCGCCAATTGAACGACTTTGAAAGGTCGCCCTTCTTAGGAATCATGACAGTGCGATTTTGACGGAGAATGGATGGAGTGTGGCAAAGGTCGAAGACCACATTCAGTAGAGCCACCAAGTCGAGCATATCTGCGGCTCGAAGATGCTCACGAGTTATCCTATCTGGACCACACGCAGACTGCTTGAGACGACGCAGGGTGAGTTCCACCTCTCGAAAGGTGATAGGACAGTCCAGGTGCTGAGTCTCAGCTGGACGTTGCGGCTCAGGGCACGTATAATATGGCCGCTCGTCGAAGAGGGGGTGGAACTCAAGCTCAGTCATGCCTCAAGCTCAGTTATGGGGGGGGGGGGGGACTGTGGTGTTAATGTCCTTATTATCCAATATTGCGTGTGCTAGTTGTGTTGGGTTCTTGCCAATTTTCTTTCTGCTATTCTTTTTATTGGAGCGTTTTCGATTTTTAGGTCCGGAATTTCCAGAAGTGGGCAGTGGCCCGACAAGACTACTGATTATGGAAGATATCAAGGGGTCGAATTCATCAAAACTATTGCATTCGGAGAGCTGATGAAGGAGGTGCTGCACGCTTTCGGAACAGGATGGAATTAGTTCTTGCAGGTAGGTATAAATATCCTGGTGCTTGATAAGCGCGCAGTCGCTACCGGTGGCATCGGGCGCGGTGATGTTGATGTTAGAATCTAATTCAGCAAGTGAAGAAGACGGCGTAGGAGCCGGAGTTAAAACTGTATTTTCGGGTGTGCCAGAGTTTGGGGGATCAGAACATGTGATTGTAGGAGAAGAAGAACTGGTGGACGAAACTATTTCAGAAAGAATGGTTTGATAAGAGGGACACTTCAAGCAATCTAGATCCGAAAGTAAATCGATGGGAAATCCTTGGGACATCGCTAAGTCGTCAACAGGAAGGCAATCGGGTATCCGAGGCTTCGTTTTGGTTTTTGGAGCAATTGGGGTTTAGAGCTATTCTCCGAGGCATCCCAGGGCTGCTAACCCGGGGGCACCTCCGACGTAATGTCGTTTTGGGCTTGCGCCCGTTCGCCACACGCCGTTTAGCCGTAACTGGGACTGCGATGGTGACATGAGCCACCCAAACAGCCAACCAGTCACGTTACCGGCAGGTACCACTAGGAGGTAGGTCGTGCGACTTGAATGGGAGAGGCTGAAGGACCTAACGAGAGGTCTGAGTTACGCATTGCCATCCCTGCAACCATGACTCACGTAAGCGACAGAGTTTTTCCCCCGGCGAACCGGAGGAGAAACCCGGAGCGATTTACGCTTAAGAGAGTCATAGTTACTAGAGGTCCCATGGAATCACTGGTTAAAGTGGAATCGGGAATGTGAATCTCTCTTTTTACCGTTTCTTTCAAATGCCTACAGTTTTCTTCATGCAGTGTACATATTGGAGCGACATAATGTTTTGAATCACCCTGTATATGTTTCTGCGGGCATAATATGATACTATACGCGAAGCCCTTCAACTTTTGTTGGAAACATTTTTCTCTAAAATTAATAGTTTCGTAGATATTCGCAGGGACAACTTTTTTTAATCACCCTGTATAACTTTGTGCGTGCATAATATGATGCTATATGCGAAGCCCTTCAGCTTTTGTTGGAAATATTTTTCTCTAAAGTCAATAGTTTCATAGATATTTGGGGGACCACTTTTTGAATCACCCTGTATAACATTCTGAATGCATAGGAGCATCCTGCGTCCGAAGCCGTCCAATTTTCGTCCAACACATTTTTCTCCAAGACCTATAGTTTCGTGGATATCGCGACAAAACGCTTTTCTGAATCACCCTGTAGAAATGAAATCGGTGCGACAGTATGCAGTAACGGAAGCCCTACAACTTTCGTTCGAAACATTTTTCTCTAGAGCTAATAGTTTATCTTCTTAAAATTACGCTAAGCATATAAAATTATCGCAAAAGTACTATTTCTTATACTGATTATATCTTATACTTGTATCTTATTTCTTATTTCTTATTATAGTATGCTTCTATCTTATTATATTTAGTTTAGTAATTGCCTGTACACAATATTTTTTGTGTAGGACGGATCCGGATGTGTTGAAAAGTGTTGGTGGCCTATTAGGATTCGTAAGTTGGAGCGTGATGTTACACGGCTGATTGGTACGTATGTACAATTGTCAGTGATCAAATACTGGATCCCTAAGGTATATGCCTACACGTTTAAGTGTCTGTCCTTGTGATTTATTAATGGTCATGGCAAATGCGAGCTTTACCGGAAATTGCTTTCGGCTAAAATCCACCCCCAAGGTACTGTTGCTGGGTATTAATTTTATTCGTGGTATTATAACGTCTTGTCCAATATTGGTGCCAATAATTATCGTTGCTCTGAAAATCTGGTTTCCGAGAGACGTGATACGTAGTCTTGTCCCGTTTACCAATCCATCTATAGGAGACATATTTCGTATAAGCATCACGATGGCGCCCACACGGAGGCGAAGCGCATGCGGAGGCAAGCCAGCAACTTGGACGTGGTTGAGGAGTTCATGTGGGTAGTCAGCAATTGATGCGGCGGATCTATAAGCTGATCTTCGGAGCAGTAAATGCGTTGCTGATCTTCAAGTCTGTCGAGGATTAGATTGTTTATATAATCGCAGTGGTCGTTGCGGGGGCACAGTAATGCGTTGTCAGGGTTCGGTTCGGCAAGGTTGCTTTCATATACCCAGTTGATAAGATCTTGAATTAAACCATGAAATAATATATTGTCAGGAATGCTGGTTATGTCGGTGTCGGCAATGTTAGCGGAACCATCTCCTATACGGAGAAGGTAGTTGGCAAAATCTGATACTCCTGGTTCCACTCGTAGGTTCTGCGTGAGACGAAGAAGATGAAATTCCGGCCAAAGATTACTACTTTTAATGGACTCTGCGATATTTGAGCCTGCATGAGAATACGGAATGACTGGTGCGCATTGCCTGAAGTCCCCGCCAAGTAACATCGTTTTCCCACCGAACGGTCGATGATGGACGCCAGTTAAGTCTTTCAATGCATGGTCCAGTGCCGAAAGTGCCCGTCTTTCGCACATTGACGCCTTGTCCATTATTATCAATTTTGCGTCAATCAAACGTCGGCCTTCGACGCTGGCACGGCTGAAATTACAATTTGACTCTTCCAGGATGGGAATAGGAAATTTAAAAAAGAAATGAGAAGTTCGGCCACCTGGCAAGAGAAGGGCCGCGACTCCGGTCCAAGCTGATGCAACGACAACGTGACCGTTACTCTTAAAATACTGAATGAGTGCCTTATATAAAAACGTTTTGCCCGTCCCGCCTGAGCCATCCAGGAAAAAACATGTTGGACCTGTGTACAATGATTCTAGAGTTCGAATGATTATATTAAACGCATGTTGTTGTCCTTGATTTAGTTTACCCCGGTAATTCTCGTTCGGTAGAATATATTCACCGAATTAAACTAATTGGCCGCAAACGGGGGCTGGCGGTTGCGGGAAATCCAAGTGTCTCCATATTGCCCTCAGCGATTGATCTTATATGACGGAGACCATGTGAGAAACGAAGTGCCTCATTGTTGCCGTAAACGCGTATTAGATCGTGTGTGAGGTCGTTCTTATGTTGTTCTCACATTGCACAGCCATTTGGTGGACGGGTAATAGCGAGCAGTTGTCCGAATAGGATGCGAAAAGCCCGTGAATGATGGCATTCTGCAGCTTCATGAAGTGTCTCCTCGAATGCTGTACCGCTATTAATCAAACAACGGGCATGGCAAGTTTCTATGACGGAAGCGTACACTCTACCTTCGTACGTGAAAAGCTCGCCCCAGGAACGTGGGCCCTTAACATGATGCAGCAAAAGACGGGTAGTAACTAATTCAAGATTATTCGGTGGCACTTGAAAAATGCGTCCAATTCAATTTGTTTTACGAATACTTTCGGTCCAGGTTTTTCTATTTTTATTCCAAACAAAATGTTGCGGAATGTCACGGTACAGATAATTTCTAGCTATGGGATTTATTGTGTTTAATTTGAAAAATGCTGTTAGTTAACTGTCGCGGTTTGCTGCTGTCTCGGCCGCGACACCTGCTTGACCGTCAGTGAAGTACATAGTACGGTCGTCTTTCGTGTGCACCGTAAGCCGCTCTACATTGTGCGAAAGACCGTACATATTATATTTCATGAGATGCCAATGAGCCTCCGACGAACCCATGTATCGTACTGTACGGTACCTTTTTATTTCATTCCCGGTCTCTGATCTAATGATTTCGGCAATGTGTGCCACGTCGTGACCCTTATTTATGTAATTGAAAATATATTTAATTCCGGGAATGCCCGAAAGGTACTCCACATTAATATGGCAGCCAAACATCTTTGCCAGGTAAGGATTATATGGTACAATGTAACGGTTGTCCAAGCGAACGTCTACGTGCCCGCATCTTTTTGTGACGTATCGCCCGTTGTCCCGACGGCGGTAAAGGGGATAGCCGTTTGCTTGTACTACTGTCTGTTCTTGGAAGGCCTTAGGGAACTTCTTTTTGCACGTTCAACTCCCGTCAGGCAAGCAAATTTCTGTGCACAGGTGCAGATAATTACTGCATATTATATTGTATAATTCTGGATCCACCTCTGGGTCCGGTATCTCGGCGCAAATGATCCGATCGATATATTCCGGATCTCACGAATTATTTGGTATATCACCATTATTTGGTTCAACAGCGATGATCCAATGAAAATGAGGTATTTGCCGTTTTTGCATCTCGATGGTGTAACCATAGTAGCGGATGCTTCCGAAGAAGTTGTCTTTAGTAATTAACTCCTTGAACCGTTTTTGTTTACAATGAAATACTCGGTTGCCGATATCGGGTCTTAAGTCGCGCCTATTTCCCGGATTTAAATTTTACGCGATTTCGGGCCAAGCAGGATTGGCTGTCACGGTAACGAAGAATGTCGCAGCACCGAGTTGCATAGAGAGAGCTAACATATCCCGCAGTGTGTTCATTGAATGTCGGGGACTGCCGATGAAGGTGGATGGCAACAATATTGGCACACTTGTTTCAGGACTGGTTATTTCTATGTTTGACCTAATATTCCTGTTCGCATTGCTGTTAAAGTCGCCGATGTTTTGTAATGTGTCGCGGCGAAGGACGTTCTGGTTCTCGTGTAGCCATTGTAACTTGTCCTCTTGAACTCGAAGAGCTTTGTCCACCAACCACTGTAGGAATAACTTTCCAGTATCCTGTAAGTATTCTTTGTCATCGCGAACGGCCATTTGGTAAGCAGCATGCTCGCGAATATACTTTCTACTCTCTGTTTCAATCGCATGGCGAATTCCGGGATGCCATCCAATTACGGAATATGGGTCAAGCAGAGGGTATAGTATTGCGGCAAGTAATGGATTAGTAATTTTAATAATTTGTAAGGATTCGGTATTTGGACTTGCACGATTTTGAATAATCAATTGATGTTGCTGTCGTGGCAGACCATCATGTTCATCATATAAAACAGCAATATCAGCTCGTGTAGTGGGTAAATTGGTACGTCCAACGTGAATCCCGGCGCCAGCAAGTCCCGGTATCAGCTGAATATGCACTGTAGGCCGTGGATGATTGGTACGAATTATTTCCTGCTCTTTTTCGTACACGTGTAAATATTGTTGTGCGAGGGCCGAGTTTTCTTGAACGATGGTATGAATTTTTCTTAATATGCGAGAGTCCAATTTCGTGGCCTCGTAACGCAGTTTTGTTGCAGTTTGCACATCACAAAAATAGGCCGAAGCATATGGCATCGTTGCTCTGTTATCTGGAATGTCTTCTTGATGTAATGGGCCAATTCGATGAAAAATTTCGCCCTTTCCAATTAAATAATAAGCGCCAGCCGGAGGGTTATCTATTGTTAAGCCGAGAGTGCAAAAGCCAAAAACGGAGTTGAGGTAGCGACTATTCTCTTGAAAGTATTTGAAATTGCTGTGTGCTGGGTTTGTGAAAACTTCATGGAGATACGGATGGATTGGTCGAAGATTAAATGAAACTTTTCCATTTAGACAGCAAGAAGAGAAGTGTCCAGCCTCTGTGCGCTCGGATTCGAAATGTTTCGCAGAGCAATGATTACAAATGGCACTCATCGGGCCAAGGTTGTAATAACAGACTTCCGTCGATAATTTTGTGGCAATAGCTGTTCCGGTACGTCGTGCGATTTCTTGGCGCGCATTTATTCGATATTACTTTTCACGTTGTAGTCGGCGCCGTCGTTCGTTAATCCCGGCACGTGTACGTCGGCCTTGTTCATCTTGTTCTGTGGGGATCAACCACTGCGGACCAAAACAGCGCCGTTCGGTGTGTGGGAGAACCTCGCCCTCCGGTCCTATATTGCCATAAGTGGATGGTCGGCCAACGGTACGGGCATTACGTGGCAATGCCGAGCTGGTCGATGGCACGGCGTACGGCGCAGTGGAATCAGAACTGTGGGAGTTGTCGGCAGTGAGAGTACCCTGTTGGCGTGGTCTGCGTGGACGACCTCGGCGAGCGGTATTTCGTGCTGAATCGGCCATAATTAATATTCGATCCACTGAAAGAAACGGAATGAATACAAAATCTATGTATTTGTAATTGATACAATAGATACTTACAATGAAATTCGTACACAGAGTTGATTAGGTAGAAGGGCGATAATTGCTCACAGTCCTGTAAACATTGGTATTAGTTACTGAAAGAAACAGAATTATTACAAAATGTACGTAGTTTTAAGTGACGAGATATACTTACGTTGAAAACGAAACAAAGTCGGATGACCTCAAGGAAACCAGTATGGTCGTGAATTGGTCACGGTCCTGTAAAAATTAGGATTAGTTAGTGAAAGAAACGGAATCATTAGAAAATGTATGTAGTTTTAAGTTATGAGATATACTTACGTTAATGAAATAATTTTAAGAAAAAAAATACGCCGACTTCGAAATGCACTAAAAAGTATAAAATAATTTCTATTTGCTAATGAAGTAATTTCTATTTCATTCAATCATACAATTGCGTAACAGATATGAATGAAACCTATTTACTCGTTAGGTAGTACAGTATTGACTCCGAATGGCGCACTTGAAGTGTCGCAAGTCGGATCCTCCACCTCCTCGTGGTGGTTGTTGGGGAGAGAGATTTCTTTTCAATGAAATCCCTCTTGTGAACGGAGGAACGGCGAAGCCTCAAGAACTGCAAGTTGCCTGAGAACAGTTGCAGTTTGGGGAGTAGCGTACCCAGGGTAATCTGAGCTCCTTGTATACTGTAAACCTGTGGACATGTCTCGCAGAAACGGGGGTCTTACCTTAGCTGGTTGGACCATGAGGATGATAACCTCTATAAAAAATCCCTAGTCCCAAGCTCTGGCTGCGGTGAGGAGGACGCACACTCCCCATAGAAAGAAGTGTTTCTGACTTTGCGCGAGTGTGTGGTTGGTGGGAGCATCAACCCCTAGCATGTCTCCCCCCGGGTACCTGCCGCCCCCCGGGTGGTAATAGGCCTCCTTTGGCATGGCGGCTCTGCCAAAGGAGTATAATAGATCCGACTAATCTCGTGAGAAGCAATATGGAATCAAGAAACAAAAAACCTAATACTAATAACAATACTTACAAAGAAGATACAAATAACTCAAGCACGAACAGTAGTAATAAGGCAAAGATTATTTTACAGGAGAAATTAGAAAAAATAATTTTCAGAAAAAAAATATACCGACTTCGAAATGCACTAAAAAATATAAAATAATTTCTATTTCCTAATGTAGTAATTTCTATTTCATTCAATCATACAATTACGTAACAGATATGAATGAAACATATTTACTCGTTAGGTAGTATATTAAATACATTTCAACCTTTTCGGAGGCGGCGCAAAATTAAAAGCTTTTCTTGAACATGTCAACCTTTGGACAGCCGAACATAAACAATGCTTGTATAGCTATATCGTTTTCTATACATATAACTCGGCAGCACGCCGCGAAGTAGGTGTTAGTGCGTACAGAATGTAACTATGGTCTATTTAGCCCTTTGCGGACGGGACGGTTCGAAGTGAACCGTACCGTGGGGCCGAGCTCCTGTCAGAATAGTCATTAAAAATTGCCAGCACATATTTCTGCTTAAACGCCACAATCAACTGGTTATCGGCGGCAACGTTTACTGAGGTATTTTTAATTTTGCGCCGCCTCCGAAAAAGTTCAAATGTATTTAATATACTACCTAACGAGTAAATATGTTTCATTCATATCTGTTACGTAATTGTATAATTGAATGAAATAGAAATTACTACATTAGGAAATAGAAATTATTTTATATTTTTTAGTGCATTTCGAAGTTGGTATATTTTTTTTCTGAAAATTATTTTATTTCACGCTTTTTAGTGGAATGGGGAGAATTGTATAGGATACTGTGAGACAGTTCTTCCGGGCTTTTTTTTTGTTTGTCTGCGTAAATGCCATGAGCATAATTAAGTAAAAGACAACATGGATATTCGTTTTTCAATCTTTCCTGCAACAATAATCCTTTGCAACTAAAAAATGAAAAAATTTTTCGTAATGGTACCAATGGGGAGTCAGACTCTACAAGATGCGAAAGGCTTTGTTCCGATCGGACTACCCACCTAGAAAAAAACCGGCGAACATGCATAGAAAAAAAAATAAGGGACACTCTTTAAGGGACAAGTACAAACTAATTACATCATGATTGAGGGTGCTTCATCCATTTGTTCTTTGTTAACTTTCGTTGCAAAAATTTACTGCACATGTGTATATCTTACGGTCTAGAACTGCACAAGGGTCAAAGTATCCGTAAAATAATAGCAGATCCTGCGCAACAAATTTTCTAACAAATCAAATTGATGCATTTTTAGAACGATACGGAGACTGTACCAAGCAATGGGAATAATACACCAACGTCAATGTCAACTCATCTTGCTGTATAAGTCGCGTGTCAGAGCGGTAAAGCTTAGTTAGTGTTTTGGTACAGTGCATTGTAATTGTCCTTTCTTGTCTTTCCCGTGCATAGCACGGGGCGTTCCACTAATATTAATAACAATAGTTTTTCGCTAATATCACAAAAACTGGAGTTTTCCGTCAATTATGCATAAGGAAAAACTCGTTCAGAATCATGCCACTAATAACGTATTAGAAGGACATTAAAATCGTTCGAAGTTGGTTTCAAAAGTTAACAACAATTTTCGCTAATATCTCGAAAACAAAAGCTTTCCGTCAATTATGCAAGAGGAAAAAGTTGTCCAGAACCATGCCCCTAACAACATATTCGAAGGACATTAAAATCGTTCGAAGTTGATTTCAAAAGTTAATAACAATTTTTCGCTAATATCTCGAAAACAAAAGCTTTCCGCGAAATTTGTATATGAACAAAATTGTTTAGAATCATGTCCGTGATAAGATATTAAAAGCGCACTAAAATCGTGAAAAGTTTATTTCAAAAGTTGCCGGTTTTTTTGCAATAACAACACTTTGCAATTAAAAAATGAAAAACTTTTTGATAATGGTACCAATGGGGAGTCAGCACCTTCCATATGCAAAAGGTTTCATTCCGATCGGTCCATCCAGCTAGGCGTAATACGCGAACATACCTCCTTTTTCGAAGTCGGTTAAAAAGAGGATACAGCCTTCATAAGACGACTCTTCAGGAAGAGAGCAGAAACCTCTCCGGTAAGAAAACGAGACGCTGAGAAGGAACCTCCCAGCCATAGTATGACCAGCTGGTTGACGACTGAAGCTGGCACTAGTACTGGAGCTGCAAAGAGTCATGAAAGAAAAGGTAAAAAAGAAGATAATGAAAGTATATTGGAAATTATAGGTATCAATTAAATAGAGACGAGGAATATGGAACAGGAGAATGAAAACAACGAAAAAAGCGTAACGGATTCGGACTCGGAAATGACAGGTAAGGTAACAGAGGTACATTGCAGGTTAATAAACACAGGCGAGAAAACTAACACGGATAAGGACAAGGAACTTGATATAGAAAAGGATAGCACCTTAGAAGATGATAAACAGAAACAACAACAGACGGCCTTAGACAGACAAACAAGAGAAGAAGGAACCTTAAACAGTCCGGAAGATTTAAACGAACACATGGGAGAAATTTTTTCAAAAATGGCAAAGACGGCAGGAGATATAGGGGAGATTAGCAAGGACATTGCGGAAATTATAAACACCAGTGGAAATCTTAGGAGGGATACCAAATTGAAGGCGGCGGAGTTAATTAAAAACACGATGGTCCAGATTATTAAGGCGGAAGCTGAAAGAGATATACAAGTATTGCACAAAAGCTTGAGAGACTGGATAGACACGATCAGCAAGGTTACCAATCTATTGATGTCTGCAAATAGATTTAGCAGTGCCAGGTTAAAGGCGATCACCGATAAAATTAAGGAAGGAACTCTCATAATCTCAAACGTTATATATAAACGTTTATATAAACGATGGGAGAGGAGAGAAATAATTGCGGACAGATTAAAGAAAAGGGAGGAGATGGAGATATGCCTGTCTCTATAACCCCAAAGGAAGACGGGAATCAGACAATACGTAAAAGGAAAAGGGCAGTGCAAAACAAGGATGGCAATAGTTTGGCAGAGAGCGATGATTCCCCGAATGGACCCCCCAAGCAGCCATCTAGGAAGAGGAAGAACGACATTGAGAGGAAAGTAACTAAAGACGATACGATAGTGAGAAATACTAGGATACGAAACACTAAGATTAATATTATAAAGGAAACAAATTATTCTGGTCCCTCGGGAAGCTCCAATGGAGACACTGAGGAGAGGGAGAAGGAGCTCTCACAACCGGGCTTCATAGAGTTGAAGTGCGAGGAAGGAGAGGATTACCAAAAAACCCTTAGGAAGGTGAAAGATAAAATACAAGAGGACGACATCATGGTTAGATGGATAAGGCAAACCAGGGACGGTAGAAACATCCTATTCTACACCGAAACTATAGTGGACTTATGTAAATTAGATGGAAACTTTAAACAGACAGGGTATACGACGACAATAGTCATGGGAAGAAGAAAAAAAGTGATGATAACCGGAATTGATTACTATATAGAAGAAGAAGAATTAATTCAGGTTCTAGGGGACAAGTACGAAGGTGAAAATTTTAGAATCATATTTTTTAGATCATCAATACAGGGCAATGAGATGGCATGTGTAGAGTTTTCGACAGAAAAGGCGGAGGAAATATTAATGGAGGGAAAAATCAGAATCGGCTGGACAAATTGCAAGGTGAGTCTTTATAAAGATACCAGATGTTTCAGGTGCGGGGCCAATACACACCTGTCCTGGTCGTGTAAATACAAGACGGGGATCTGTTATAACTGCGGGAGTGATAAGTACTTGAGCAAAGATTGCAGGACTAACCAGCAAATAATAAGGGACAAAACATTGGCATTAGACTCTGAAAAAGAAGGTCACCGACAAAAGGAGGAAGACAGCAAAGAGGAATTGAGTCTAGTGTCTAGAGAGATACGAAAAATGAAAGACCTCCTGGGGTCCACGATGAGGAACGGAGATAGAAATAAAGAGTGTATAGGTTTCGGGAGAATAGAAGAGGAGGAAAAAGGACAAGGGACACAAGGTAAGAAATTAAGATCCATAGGCACCCAAACGGAGGAGTCCTACATTATGACACAGACGACATACCAATCCACACCGAAGTGGAGTGAGGTGGTAGCTAGGAAAGGGAGAAGGATTATTGAGAAAGGAAGGACAACGGACACATACTTGACAACAAGAGAGACGGGAACGGAGAATCCTCCAGTTCGGAAAGGCACAGAGCAGGTAATGCTAGATAGTAATAATAAATATAAGAGCGGTTTAAATACGATGGATAAACAGGATAATATTAGAAAACACAAAGGTCTGGCAATAATGGTAAGATTTAAGAATAGCGAAGGGCTAGGGGAGTTAGGGCAATAAGGATGGCTAGAGGAGGAAATATTATTATAGAAGTTGACGAGGAAAAGGGGGTAGATAAGTGGATCAGGGATATTAATGATAGATTAGGCGAACGGGGTTTTACAAGAAAATTAGAGCCTAAGGATGGAGTAAGAATCAGGAGAATAGACCCCCCACCCCCTTAGTAAACAGGAGATCAAGGACTGTTTATACAAAAAATTAGGGATGACGCCGCCAACGGATCCAGCGCACAGTGGTCCTAAATTGCTAAAACCTGGTCAAAATATGAAGGCGTTCTCCAATTTAAGTGAAAATTCGTACCTAGGGGTTTTCGAGGTCGGTGATTTCAAATCAAAAGTCAAAATTACAAAAAAAAAAATGGCGGATCTGACGTAGTAAATATATGTACGAAAAAGGTGTTAAAATTGGCTGAAGTTTACTGTATAAGA
Source organism: Megachile rotundata (assembly GCF_050947335.1). Taxonomy (NCBI): domain Eukaryota; kingdom Metazoa; phylum Arthropoda; class Insecta; order Hymenoptera; family Megachilidae; genus Megachile; species Megachile rotundata. The sequence continues at coordinate 5,889,869 of NC_134993.1, forward strand.
GTATTTAATGTTATTGATTACAAAGCAGAAGTCAATGTTTAAAAAAAACAAAATGACGAATACGATATGAGTGTTGTGTATACTGAAAAATTGTTTATACTTTTCGAAAAAAAGGATAATGATATTTTCGAATTGCTCAATCGGTATTAAAGCTCCAAATATTCTAAATAAAAACTAAAATTATAGAATTCTAAAGAACTAAAATGATATAATTATTGTTTTTAAATAGTCGATCCAAACAGTAACTCGTGATGGAATTATGAGGCATTTGTAAATGAGAATACTTAAGTCACAAATTATATTACATTTATTAAATTAATTATATACAGTAATAAATAAAGAATGTAAACATCAAATGAAATATTACATCGAATTATCCGAACTGTCAGAGTCATCATCAGTACTTTCATCAGTTTAAAGAAAATTCATTACATCGCGCCTACGTCACATTATAAAAAATGGTCATACGATCCTGATGGCACTTAGTGGCAGCTAATTTTTGCAAATATTGCAAGCTAATAGTATCAACTACAAGCCTGAACAAAAATTTTAGCGGGATATTGTGGAATATACAACTATTAGTCCACATTTTTAACATTCGCGCATGAAGTTTCACCTTTTATTATTTATATTGAATATCCCTATCATACACCGTTACCATTAACAATTTTCAATATAATAGTACTGAAAAACATTCTACTTACTTCCAGGAACAGCATCCATTTTGCAGAATTGAAATTAATATAGTCTGTTTAAAATTATTCACTTTACACTTTGCTCTTGCACACTCAACTTCACTGCACAAAAACTGTGTGACGAATGAACGCGGTAAGTGAACATTCACCATTTTGCAGGTATAAGTAATAAAACCTTTACTCCTCTGTTTTCCCATAGATACAGTATTAGAGTGTACAACTCAGTTGTTAAAATAGCCCCAGCGAAAAATTCATTTTCGAGGTTTTGGCCAAGTTTTTACGACTTAGAACCACTGTGCAGCGTTAGAAAGCATTGAAATCATTAGACTTTTTAGAGAGCAAGGTTCACACCAAATGGCGCTCATCAAGCTCCCGGTACCTTTAGCGGAGAAATTAGTAGACGGCAAGACCATTAAATTAGGATGGTCATTATGCAACGTGAATAAATATTCTAAAATTTTACTTAGGTGCCAAAAATGCGGAGGGTATACGCATACAGCGGGGGAATGCAAAGGTGTGAGGATAAGAGATGGGAGGGAGAAAGAAAGGAAGGAAAAGCAACTCGAGAATTACCCAAACAAAGAGAAGGAGGCTGATGATAGGATGCACGAGGGAAGCAAAGAAAACCACAGCAGGCTAGAAATACTGGGTGAGTACACACATATTGATGTGGAGATGGAAAGGCCTAGAAAGGCGTTACAAGAGATAGATGAACTTGCAAGAATGAGTGACGACGACGAGGAAGAGGACCTCGAGTCAAATGTACACGGACACACTTATTTATAAGAAGGAAAGAGTTTCGCAGAATAACTTTACCAAACAAGACAAATAAACAAACAAGTAACTGTAATAGAAACTGTAAGTGTAAGTGTACTACTATTATCTAGTCTTACCTTATACTACTCTATACACTATTTACTACTATTTATATAATAGATTAAGCTCTAGCTTTAGTAATAGCTTATTTAAGTACCTATATAAGCATAAGTATAAGATATAAGTTATAAGTTATTTACTTACCTGTATATAGATATCTAGCTTAAGTTACACATTCATTAAATTCTCGCTGCCTGGTTCAAGAATAATAGAATATACTATACTTATTACCAATTGATTTTGCATATAATTACACTTACCTCTAAATAAATTATATATGACGAATTTTATACAAATTAATTTAAATAATTCGCAGACTGCATTAGATTTATTATTGAATAAAATGAGCAAAGAAGGCATCTCAATAGCTATTATAAGTGAACCACCCTCTTCCCTGGGAGATACACAAACTTATTGGAGCATTGACAGGAACGCGGTAATACTGGGACTGAATTTCGACAAGAATTTAAAATATGTGGGCGGAGGAAAAGGTTATATAATCTGTGAATGCGGAAAGGTAAACATTGTATCATTTTATTTTTCGCCTAATATTAGCTTGAATGAATTCACGAGGTATTGGGATGCTATGGGGAGGGATTTGGAAGCTACAAAGGGAAAAGGTCAAAAAGACATAATTATAGCTGGGGACGTGAACGCTCACTGGATCAGATGGGGAGCCATCCGTAAAGACAGAATGTGCTACCGGGGGAGATGGGTGGAAACTTGGCTCGATAGTAATAGCCTTATATGCATGAATAAGACAGGAGAATGTACATTCGAAGGGGAAAGGGGCTCTTCCTCCGTCGACGTTACTTTTGCCTCCAATACATTAACGGAAAGAATTCTCAATTGGAATGTCCAAGGAGAATTCACATTTAGTGACCATAAATATATTTTATTCACCTTAATTGACGAACCCGACGATGGGGGACAGACAGACAGTGAGGCAATTCCTACAGGGTGGGACATCAGAAACCTAAAAAAGAAAAAAGAAGTTATATTAAAGGATATTGAAATTGCGTGTAATAAAATTATAATAAATGCTAATGAAGATACAGAGGGATGGGACAGGTTAGAAAGGATGACATGTGAGTTGATAGGAAGGCTCTGTGATAAACATCTAGTTAAGAAACAAGGTAACAGAAGGAAAAAATTAAAGCATGCTTACTGGTGGGATTGAGAGGTACAGAAATTATGGAATAAATGTAATAAGGGAGCACGCAGGGTAGCTAGATTAAGGAAAAAGAAGGAGAGGAGATATGTGGAATATGGGGCTACTCTTGAAGAGTATATTAAGGACAAGAAGGATCTCAAAGTGCTGATTAAGGCTAAAAAGGTAGAATGTTGGAACAAATTGATAAGGGAACTGGACATTGATGTTTGGGGGACAGCATACAGATTAGTTTTTAAAAAGTTTAAAAAAAGGAACCCTCCACTAGACAGAGAGGAAGGGATTAGTATAATTACGGAACTTTTCCCGGGGGGGGGGGGGGGGGGGGGGGGTAAGCCAGTTCCCAAGCTCTCGGATAGCTTTTTAGAGGATATACGAAATGATTTGTGACGGATCGGTGGGGGAAAACCCGAAGGGGGTTCCCTGGAGTGGGGGCAGTTAGGGAAAACGGCCCTCCACGCACCGATGCTCACACCCACGGACGATTTCTTTAATGGGGCGCCAGTGCTAATGCACTCGTCCGTAGTAATCGCCCTTCCGGCTGCTCTGTCGGGAGCGGGAATCAGAGGGGGTCAGAAAAAAAACTAGTAAAAGACCCGCGAGTTCGTATCCAATAGAAAGTGCTTTTATTCGGGCCTCCAAGTAGGCCACGTAAGCAGAACAGAAAAAATGAATTCGCGTGGGCCCCACGCGTTACAAGCAACGGTCGAGGAAAAGGGGTCGACTCGCCAGTTGCGAAGGAGGCTTTCGCGGCGCGGGGGCTCACGGTACGCGCGAGTACAGAAAATATAGAAATACAAAACGAACGCTGAGGTATTCGCCCGCAGGGAGCACGCCCTCTCAGGGGTCGTGGACAGCAAGGGGACGTTGGTCCTAAATACCCAAATACAGCGAAAAGAAAAAGAACTTGATTAGAGGGGACAGTGCCGTGTAGACTGTCCGCGGCCTCTAGGGTCCTCGTCACTGGGGCCAGGGGTCCTATCGCCCTCGCCCACGCGCAAATGAATAACAACAAAAAAAAAGAAGGGTAAGGAGAAAGCTCCTACCTTTTGGCGCAGTGGACTCCACAAAAAACAAATTCCTCGGTGGGGCGGCGGCGACGAATAATCCACAGGCACACAATACAAAATGACACAAAGTATAAAAACGGAACGCACTACTATTAACAAAAAAAAACTGCGACGCAAAACACGACAAAGCAAACAAAAAGAAAGAACGATCCGAATTTTAGCGGGGGGGCTTCTCGAAAACCGGCTTTCACACGCGGCGGCTCGCTAGCTTCTCCTGCTCGAGATCTTCTTCCCCGGTTCGCGGAATTCCCCCACCCCGAGGATTTCGGCGTCGAGGATGGGCCATTCCGTGGTGACGTCTGGTGGCCAGGTCCTGGGGCCCTCTCGCGGTGGCAGTTGGGGGTGGCTTGTCCCCAGGCCTGGCGTTCCCCGGTGGCGGCTGCCGGTCGCTCCCGCGGAGGGTGACGGGGTGGCACCGCGACCGGACAGCCGGGGTCTTCTTCGGTGGACCCATCCCGCGCATCCGTCACTCAGGGAGAGGTTCCTCCGCGACCGGGGACGACGACGGCTCCTTCGGTGGTGGTTGGAGGCAGCAAAGAAAAGGGGGGAAAAGGGTGGCGTCCGATATAATAAAATAAAAAAAAGAAAAACACACACGCTCGCTCATTCATACTTGCCCCAGCGGCGAGGGGGTCCGCTTGGGCGGAGGAGTGGGGCTGGCAATTTGGGAGGATCCTCGTAACGAGGCATAACCAAAAAAAGAAGGTAATCAACCAAATGAAAGTATGCCTCGTTACAGGTTATAAAGATGAATTAAAGATAAATAAGGAAGAAATTGTAGTAGCTGCAAAGAATATCAAATGCGGGAAGGCCCCGGGCCCGGATGGAGTGCCGGGTAAAGTTGTTAAAATGATTGCATTGGGAAGAGCGGAGGCGCTAGCAATTGCATTGTCATACCCTTTTAGAATGTTGAAAGTACCGAGAGACTGGAAAGTAGCGAGGGTGGTCTTAATCCCCAAAAGCACGGAACCCAATAACAGGAAGTTTAGACCCATATGTTTGATAAGTGAGGTAGGAAAGCTCTATGAAAGAGTCTTAGCACATAAGATCGAAAATTGGTTAGAAAAAAACTACAAATTAAATAACAACCAGTATGGGTTTAGACGAGGTAAATCTACGGTCCACGCACTGCTGGACCTAAAGAACTTTGTAATAAATCATAATAAGAAAAAGCATAAAACCATTGGAGTGACATTGGACATTAAAAATGCTTTCAACTCCATTGAATGGGGTGCGATTCTTGGTGCGATCAGGGACATGGGAGTCCCGCTATATCTGCAAGCTCTCATTCATTCATATCTGTCAGAACGTAAAGGCATTGTTTTGTTACAGGGTGGAGGACACGAGTTTGAGGTAAGCAGAGGAGTTCCACAAGGATCTATCCTTGGTCCTCTCTTATGGGTACTGGCGTATGACAAAATTTTGAAATCGTGCTTAGCCAGTGGACTCAGAATAATATGTTACGCAGATGACACCATAGTCCTTGTGGCTGACAGTAATGCGAGAGAAACGATATCTTTACTGAACCGAACACTAAACAACTTAATAGAAAAGATTGAGTCACTTGGGCTGGAGATCTCCCCAGGAAAAACGGACGTATTAATTTTCAACGTGCTTCTAAATAATAAAAAGTGGTGCAGTGAAGAAATCAGAGTCAAAAACGACGTAGTGCGTCCTAAGCAATATATTAAATATCTAGGCGTTCTGATTGACGGAGCACTTAACTTTAGAAGTCATTTCGCCTGGATGAGGGAAAAGGCGGAGTTGACCCTGGGGAGATTGACAAGAATTCTGCCAAACCTGAGAGGACCAGGGACTCAAAGAAGGGCTCTGCTTGCCTCAGTTGTTCTGTCCATCGTTTTTTATGCAGCCCCTGTGTGAGTGGAGACTATTAAAAAGAAATGGAATTATAAAATATTAAATAGAATATACAGAAATTGCGCGCAACTCATTGCTTGCGCGTATAGAACAGCTTCAGGTGAGGGAGCGGGCGTTATAGTGGGGCTCCCCCCGTTCGATCTTATCGCCAAGAATCGAGCCGAGGTTTTTAGTAAATGTCAAATGGTTTTAGAGAGGGATGGCAGGATAAACACGGGAATCAAAAGAAAGATAAAAAAACAATGCGATATCGAAACATTAACTAATTGGCAGAATAGATGGAGGACCAGAGGTCCATTGGACAGCGGTGCGTGGACTCGTAGGATGATACCCGACGTAATCAGGTGGAAAAGCAGAAAACATGGACAAATGAGTTACCATCTTACCCAGGTTCTATCCGGGCACGGGGCCTTTAACAGCTTCCTAAAAAAGATAGATAGGAGGAGATCTCCCATTTGTACCTATTGTGGTAACAGAAATGAAGATGTGGAACATACAATTTTTTATTGCGCATACTGGAATGAATTTAGGGAGAAGTATGGCATCCCCTCGGGAGACGTAATTTTAGGCGCCGGGATCGCGGAATACTTGTTAAAGGGCAGGGATTCCTGGTTAACTTTCGAGAATTATGTTAGGGAACTGATAGCAACCAAAGAAGAAGACGACAGAAGGAATGGATATTAAATAAGGATAATAAAGAGAATAAAACTAATAACAATAGGAAAGAAAAGAAAAAGAAAAGAAGTAGAATAGTTGGAAGACAAGGGCTGTCTGTCTGACAGAAGCGTGTATCTTCTATTTACCAACCCACACCTCCCTAATCTCCAAAATTTAGGTGGAGTCCGTTGGCTAATAAGGTAGGTCGTGGATAACGACATACAAGAGATGCCGATAAGTTGAAGCCCTAGGACCGATAAGGTAGGTCGTGATACTACTATTTGTGCGGCTTTGAATAAGAGGAGTCCTACGGTCGGTAATGTAGGTCGAGGATAAGTGGATCTGCTATATCCTAGTGTGATATCGGTAACTTAGTCTGGGAGGTCGGTCGGATGGGTCGCGGGTAAATGGGCGATATTCACTTGCCTACATGCATACCTACCCTACCTACCTTCTAGCTTATCTGCTTGTTTGCGAGAATTCTTACTTATCTGTCACCGCGCTCAGTTATCGGCGTGGACTACTTCACTCGGTGAATGGAATTTTATTACATGGAATAAAGTTCGCATTTGACACAACGAAAAGAAAGAATAATTCTCAAAAAGTTATCAGCTCTCGTTTGATATGATATAGTTCTACGCTAGTTTATAGTACACTGTATTGGACGCTGTCTGTAACCGATGCAAGCGTTAATTAATCAACTAATCTAGAAAAACGGTAATACATCCAATGTAAATTACTAAATTACTCATTTAAATGAAGTGTCATACGATACTAACCTCACTTTGATTTTTTGATAGTGACTGTAACATAGTGTTAAAGGATTAAATGAATAAGAGAAAAGATTAGTGCAACAAGAAACGTCAACCTCAATAAGACAAATTATTTAAAAGATCTATTAGGAGTATACAGATAACCTAAACATATTGCTAAGGTTATATCTAAAAATAATGGAGATAATAAAACTACAAATTTAAGCAAGTTGAGAGAACCTTTAAAAACCATGTGAATTATAAAAAGAAGGATGATATAAAATAGGCAGAGGTTATATGCAGTGTACCAAACAGTGGATTAAAAGTGTGCTATTATTAGTATATTATTAGTATTAAATGAGTTGTGATTAGACATTGGGAGAAAGTAAATATTAAAGTGAATTAGGTGCTCACACATTTTTACTTGAATTTACTGACATAAAATAATGGGAAAAGATCATTGAAAAGTTAAGGAACAAGCTGAAATATCAGATTTCATCCCATTCTATTCTTCTATAACGTATGGGAATACTGGGGACATTTTATTCTACATGACACATGTTAATCTGCACTAAATACCATCAGAATACTATCAGTGACATGAATCTGATTAGTCAATTAATCACTTAATTTACTACAAGCTAGCATATGCACAAGGGACTCCAGATGACATTAACACTTTAACGACCAGTCACACAACACGTGTGTGATAGCCGGAACAACCGTTCACGACCGCTCACACATGTGTGTGATGCTACCGCCGAAGGTTGTTGTCCAGTGCCACACTTTCTGTGTGATAATTTATGAAAGTAAACAAGTGTGGATATTGCTATTGGCTTCGTATTTCATCGCCACGTCTTTGATTTTAGATAATTATTGCCTATTTTTAATTTTACATTTTACACTACAGTGGTGTACCATGTAAATTATGTAGCAAATATCGGCGCTCTACGAAACATTAAATTTGTTGTTAAATTGTTGTCGTTTTTTGTTTTATGTTAACTTTTTCGTGAATTTAATAAAGTTCTTTTAAATTAATTCTTCAAAAATACTGCCGGCCCCTGGCGACGTTTGACTACGTAGACGTGCGGTCGTTAAAGTGTTAATGGACCTCTTAGGAGATATATTTTATCAAGGATAAGCTGTATATAGTAAAGTATGACATAGAATATTGATTTCAAATAGCCCTTTAGTAATACGAGGTGTGACACAAAAGTAACGAGACTAGGTCTGTAACTTGAAAAAACAATGGAATTAGCAGCAATTGTTTTTGTGGCATCATCCCACATACCTCCTCTATCCATGTTGCCAATTTCGATTGAATCAGTCATACCATTTGGAAATATTGCGTTATTTAGTGAACACGTGCAACTGCATTCTGCCGGAAAAATGTCTAACGTAAAAACCGAACAGCGAATAAACATCAAGTTTCTTGTAAAATTTGTTGAAATCTTTTGTAACATGTGATGAGACATGTATTTTTACCTATGACTCACAAAGTAAGCGCCAGTCGATGCAATGGAAGTCTTCAGGATCCCCAAAATCCAAAAAAGAACGCATGTCAAAATCAAAATTCGACATTAATGGAATTGTAATGATTGAGTGGTTTCCCAGTGGTCAGACTGTTAACTAACACTATTACATTGAAATACTAAAAAGACTTCGTGAAAAAATTAGGAAAAAAAGGCCACAGTTGTGAAGCGATGGATGGCTATTGCTCCGGGACAAAGCACCCGCTCACACGGCACTATTTGTCAAGCAGTTTCTGACCAGCAAAATTATTATTGTGATAGGGAATCCTCCTTATTCGCCTGATTTGGCTTCATGCAACTTTTTTTTATTTCGTAAAGTTAAATTTTGCTTAAAGGGAACCCATTTCACCTCAGTTGAAGAGGTTCAGGAAAAAACGGAGAATCGTCCGAAAGGACTTCCAAAAACCTCGTTCCAGAATTGTTACCAGCAATAGCAGCGCCGAATGCATAAGTGTGTGAATGCTGAAGGGGACTACTTTGAAGGTGATAATGTCACGGAGAACTGATTCTGCAGGTAGAATGATTTATTGGACTAGTCTCGTTACTTTTGTGTCACACCTCGTATGTCAGAGAATACTGCTGGGTTATAGGCTATAAACAAATGAGGGAATAGAGATTAAGATACATAAAAAGGAAAAAACAATGACGCTCAACCACAACAACAGAGATACACTCACGCTTCCTCTCATTCTTCTTGCATTCTGTGACTGTTACGGCCTACTCGCGTAAAGGTAGGCAACTTCCTTACCATATGCCAACGATCCCCCTCCCAGGTGACGTAGGGCCCTACGTCACCTGGACGTACGACAAAACCGCGGATAACGGGTCGCGCTAACCAGAAAACCGTTCTCGTTAAGTGCGACAACACAAAGAGCGAGCGTAAACGTTTAAACACGAATTTTCTGTATTCTTTATTGTTTTCTTAATTTAGCGTTCGTACAATTGTAATTTGTTTGAACCGTGAAGTTCCTTGTTCGTCGTAATTATTGTTGTCAATTAAACTGTAAATCGAAACGTATGCTGTTTGTTTCTCTCGAACACTTTTCCTCATCGTTGCGTAAATTCTTTCACTTCTTGCCGAAACATTTTTTGGTCCTTCGAGCCGGATAAACCGCGTCTCTCTTCTGTCTACGAAGGAAGTGAAAGAAAATTCTTAGTGAAAGTGTTTCGTTACCGGTACACCGCGTTGCGTTAACGGTTGCAGTTTAAAACTTGAGCGTGCTCGACCTCTGTAAACAGTGACCTTTCAACCGAACAACTCTATTGGTGCGTAAAACATAAAACCGTTACCAGTTCAAAATGTCGACGATTAACAGCCTGATAGATCGCCAAATCGAGCTTTTCTCATCGATAAGTCGTACAATCGTCAACTTAAAAAAGAAAGGAGAAGCCAACATCACTGAGGAGTACATCAAATCCCGCTTAGCAGCTCTACAAAATAACTGGAACTTGTTTCAAATTAATCATTCAAAAATCACCGACCTAAAAACGGAAGCCGTAAAAACCTCATCGTACTTTTCCGAAGATCTTCTTTCGCAATGCGAGGAAATGGTGATCGACAATCAGGCGACTCTGCGTGAGTATTTGGCAAAATTCGAAGTTAAATCGAAACTAACACCTAATGACAATACTAATCCTACGTCATCCGGTAACACCCAGACTCAACAAACGCGTTTTTTACCTCAATTATCGCTACCTAAATTCTCTGGAATTACCAAGGAGTGGACTCCATTTCGTGATCTTTTTGAGTCTATGGTAGTTAACAACGCTACAATACCAGAAGTTGAAAAGTTTCATTATTTGAAACTAAGTGTTACCGGTGAAGCCGCTCAACTAATAAATAATTTAGTCGTTACCGGAGACAATTTTAAACTTGCGTGGCAACTCATTTCAGACCGTTATGAAAACCGCCGCGTCCTTGTCGACGCACAGTTAGAATTGTTGTTTTCGCTCAAAAGGTCGTCGCGCGAATCTGCCGCCGAGCTAAAACGGTTACACGGCACAACAACAGAAGTCCTTGGCGCACTCAAGGGTTTAAAATGCGACACAAGTAACTGGGATCCTTTCATTGTCTATTGGGTGTCTCGTAAATTCGACTCCGACACCTTACGTGAGTGGGAATTGCACATCTGCAACTCAACTGACCTGCCGACTATTGCTCAGCTAAATGAATTCCTGGTGCGGCATATTCGTGCACTGGAATCGATGGAACGAGCCTACGTGGTGCAAGCGCCGGCCAAACCGCGACTCTTCAAGCCTCAAGCGCATCAGGTCACGGTGTCTGGAAACCCATATCCGGCTCGAAGGACCAAAAAATGTTTCGGCAAGAAGTGAAAGAATTTACGCAACGATGAGGAAAAGTGTTCGAGAGAAACAAACAGCACACGTTTCGATTTACAGTTTAATTGACAACAATAATTACGACGAACAAGGAACTTCACGGTTCAAACAAATTACAATTGTACGAACGCTAAATTAAGAAAACAATAAAGAATACAGAAAATTCGTGTTTAAACGTTTACGCTCGCTCTTTGTGTTGTCGCACTTAACGAGAACGGTTTTCTGGTTAGCGCGACCCGTTATCCGCGGTTTTGTCGTACGTCCAGGTGACGTAGGGCCCTACGTCACCTGGGAGGGGGATCGTTGGCATATGGTAAGGAAGTTGCCTACCTTTACGCGAGTAGGCCGTAACAGTGACAAAATATATCCATGGGAGTTGCATTTTACCCCAAACCTCAGTAAAATATCAACGTGCATTTTTGCGGACAGATTAAGATGCATATAGTGCACAGATTAGGATAATAACGATAATACTGGCAATACTTCAACATAAGTACTTATTACCATTAGAAATACATAGTAGGACAGGCAACGTCAAACGACAAAACATCTAGTGCAAGAAACTTATACTATCATATTATTAAAAGTAAATGGATAATACTATAGTGTAGGATGGCACTCTAAAATAATTTCCATCAATTTTTTGGTCGGGAAGGGTGATTCCCTAATATAATACTGATTTTTGGACAGTACGTTAACGGATTAGAGTATTGAGGATACTTCCAAAGACGCTTTTAGTGTATCGTACTATATGTACTGTCAGTTGTTTAACTCTCAATTAACAGCTTGTAACGTAGCCGTTTCCTCCACCCGCGTTGCTAGGCAGCGCGGTGGAGTACGCGGCCCACTGGCCCCCTTGTGCCGGACGCTTCAGCGCGCCAGGGTCGACGCGAGGGGGCCGATCGCGGAAGGAAGGGGACTGGTCGCGGGTACAATAGAGAACACACGGTTTAGCTCTAACTATATCTATTTATTATTATTAGGATCCGCCGTGGACGGGGAGGTGGTCGCCGGTTCGTCTGCTACAGTCTTCGGTTTCTAGAATGTACAAATATCGGTGTTAGACGCGATCGTTAATACAATATGGCGGCGGTGGCGGCGCGGGTCTTATAACTAACGCTTACAATATAGTCTTACATACTACGCTTACATGCTACGCGCTTATATACTATGCCTACCTATTCTTACAATCTATCCGTGAACGCCTCGCGGATTTCACGGATCGGTCGGAGGAACACGTCGTGGTGTTCGCGGTTCGGGCGGAGGAACGCGTTCGCGGGTTTCGCGATACTTATTCTACGGTCGGTGCGCGATCGAGAAGAGGAGGAGGGGAGGATAGTAACGAACACAGGGTAAGTGGCCACTTCTGGCCTTGCCTTGCTCTTATTAAAACCGAGAGTTGTTCCAGAGATGTCCCTGAGTTAGCTTTCCGGCGGTCCGGTAGACTCCGCTCCGTGGCCTAGCCTTCGACACGGCGTCCACCCCGACTTAGCTACCCCGGGCCTGGCCGCAAACGGTAGAGAAGTCGGTAGACCGTTGTCTCGCGTCCTCCACTGCTATCGACCTGGGCCTTGCCGCTGCTCCACGGCCGGTGGAGGTGCCGAGGGTTGGCGTGGCCTTGCCTCCGCACCGGCGCCGACCTCCAGTTTTCCCAGCCCGAGCCCTGTCCGCAGACTGGGGAAACCGGATTTGCCTGGAGCGGACCTCCGGAGGGATCCTGTCGGGGCCGAAACCCCGAGCCAACTCATCGATCACGCGATCGATCGGTGATTAAGTGTATCGGGTCTCGGTGGGGGGTCCCCACCTCGCGGTGCGCGGCTGACGGGGCGCGGTTGCCGGGGCGCGGTTGCCGGATCGTGACGTATACGTCACAAGCTATATAGCCTGTAATATTAAATCACTGATATTTTATTACTCTTCGGAGTAATTTAATTAATTATACAGCGATAGTAAAACACTATTCTCTGAAATATACTTATAACGAGGTCAGATTTTTCTTTTCCTTATATGCTCTTTGTGATATTGCCGATTAAATGAGTAATCATATGAAGTTAGGTATTCTGTGGGGATCGAAGTGTTGAGTCGGGCAAGATCATCCCAATTTATTTGCTATCTACTCTTGTTTAATTAATATCTTATATAAAAGTAATTGGTGTTTTAGACGGTTTATCTTATCCTGTACACTTTATCTTATACCGTACCTATCCTCTTTTTTTTTGAGACCGAAACCACCGCCGAGTTAGGGTTCCTCAGCCCAGGGGGTAGAGCAATTGCCTTTCGGTATCACTTCCACCCCTGGTGTAGGGCGGCCGGTAAGGGGGGGGATACTGGTTAGGTACAGCTAGGCCCCTCTACTTTTCTCAACCCGGCTTGGGACGGGCCATGGCAGTTGCCCCCAAGAAGGGTACGCACACCTGTGGGAGTGCAGGGTGCTCCTCCTTCCAGGGGGAGTTAGGTCAGATCATAAAATAAGTAAATCTGCGGTCTGCACTATACTAAAGAATTACCTTTATTATTAAACAACAAATAACAACAAAGTACCATACAACACGAAGACCCTCTTTCGTCGTTGACTAGTAAGTTAAAAATCACTACCAACCCTTATCTAAGACACACTAGCCCAAAGTTATAAATCCAAACTTACACCTATATAAACATAAAAGCCTTACACAAACATAAAATCGTCCCAGCACGGGCAAAAGCCAGTCCAGGATTCGTCCAGGTCAATCAGATAAACAATATCCATCCTCCAACCCACCCCTTATATGTGTACAGGGATCAGCTGTCTTCTGATGAAGAACTCTCTGCAAAGAAAGAAGTCTATTCTTAGTACCCCAACTCCTTCCAAAATTAAATTTAATTAGTAAAGTATTTAATTAATTAATAATGCTAAGATTGTGATTAATTATAATTAAAATACAAAAGATATCAAGATAATCAGCTGGGAACCCTGCCAACACTATATCTATATTCAGGGCAGAAAGAACCGTCTGCCTGTCAAAGTCTTAGTAATACTTATACAGTAACTATGTTTGGTCCAGTCTTCCAGTTAAATAGTAAAATGATTCTATAGTCTTCGTCTACCATTAGTGCAATAGGTAATATATGTCAGAGCAGAGAAAAAAAAAGAAAAGAAAGAAAGAAAATAAAAGTAATAGAGATCCACAAGGGAACTCTGCCTAACTAAATAAAGAACTACAAAATCTAAGTACATAGGAAAATAAATAAATGAGAAATAAATGAATAAAAGGTGAATAAATAAATAAATAATAAATAAGTAAGAAAAACACAAAAGGCTAGACAACAAATAAGTATTAACAACAATATAAATAGAATAAGTAGAAATAAATAAAAAAGATGCAATAATCTTCTACATAGAGAACATAGGCCTGCAAAACCAAATAATACAAAAGAAATTAAAAAAAGAAAAATTTAAACAAAAATCTCATGTGTAACAAGCTGATGCAGCTTTAATAAATACAAAGTATCAGTCAAAACCTGCAATGCGTCTCAAACATCTGTTACCGTAATGATCAAGGCGGTGACAAAGCCCTTTTCCAGTAAGGCGAGGCAAGTGTCACCAGTAAGTCACCAAGACTGATAGAGAATCATAATTTTGCATATATTAGTCAACGTCGTCGAATATCAATTAGAAGGTCCATACAACAACCAAGAATCCAAGAAAAATGAAAGAGGACTACGAGGGAAGGAAGAAATCCCACCGAGGGCTTTGAATGTAGTAATTCAAACGAAATGAATTATTCATGGTTTAAAACTATAATAAAATAGAATATAAGAACAAGTAAACTAGTCCCCTTGGTATATACAAGTTCACGTCAAATGCGACAGCAGAAAATTTCAATAAGTAACAGTCGATCAATATAAGAGGAGAAAAACAACAGTCATTATGTAAAACAGTTAAGTTATGTTATAAGAAGCAAATAAGTCGTTATATAATATAAAATAAAATACAGAATACCAGTTAAATAAAATAAATTAATACAAAATATTGAAAAGGAAATTCTTACTGTGATATACAAAGCATAATGTAACTCCTAACGATGTCAAAGTATATCAGAAAGTCTTTCATCATTGCAATATGAGACATTCATGCGTCAGAGATTCAGCTTATATATTTTCCACTTATCAGTTTATTATATTTCAATAACATAGATTGTCTCCAACTCATTTCCTTCAAGTATGTACTAAAATATTCTAAAACCCAGGGAATGGCCTACGTGTTAATTCACTCTTCATCAAAATTCACAGATAGAAGTCTAAACTGCTTCCCGAACCACAAAAATAACAGTCCAACATAAAATATGCGTGAAAATAGCGTACTGGAGTACTAAAAAAGCTCTTGGGTAGTTGAGATTATTGTAAATATTGTAACGCAGGAGAAGAGATTCCACATCCCTTCAAAAGAGCTTACATTGAATATCAAAACTATTTAGCTAAGGTAAAAGCCTAAAACAAATAAGAGAAGGAACAGTCATTTCCAACTGCATAATTAAAGTACACTTTTAAAAACATAAATTAGAGTTAAAATTAAGATTAAAATTAAGATTCCAGTTAAAATTTAAAATTAAAATATAGTCTTCTTTATATTTTAACAGTTAGTAGATTAAACAAAACTTGTGCATCTTCTTATTTAGCATTTCAACATCACTTAACGTAAACCGAGGAATTCTTCATAACCTTGTCAAAAGATCAAATGTATTTCAAGAGGGGAAACTATATATAGTAACTATATATAGACTAAACCTTTAAAATATACCATACAGAGGGGCTAAGAACTACAAAAATTATATAAGATCAAACTTAAAATATTTAATACTTAAAGAAAGAGTTAAGTGTCACAATTAGAATAAAGAAAGGAAGTAGAGAGGCTGTACCCTAAACACTATAAATGAAAACTACCTCAATGTGCACTAAAAGAGGTTATGTGCAGTCACAGGCACATTCTATAATTAAATGTACTCAAAAGTTCACACATCAAATTCCTAACCCTAATTTCTACGTTCAATAATCACTGCTGAATTCAATGTTCCTTCTGGATAACAGCACATTAACGGTGAAAGATAATTAAAAGCAATCGAATATATATACACCACTAGCACTGGTCACCAAGTACAGCTCACCCACAAAATCCATTTAAATAAAGCACAAAACTGGCAGATCAGAACAAATGACCCACGCAAATTATAACAAAAAGAAATTGATCCATGTGTATCACCCGGGTGCCAATTTCCTCTCCACTTGTATGTCAGTATTCAGGCATAATTATAACTTCCGCTATACGAAGATTATAGCTTAAAGGTAGATATTAACCAGTAAACCAGATTTCATTCGGTAGGTAACGTGCGTGATAACCAGCATCTAGCTCACGTTGGTAAGAAGTCCGTTCAGGTAAAGGTAATCGTCGTTGTGTAGCAAGTACATGGGGTACGTAAGTGAGTAGATACGTATCAAGTACGCCCCTACCAGGTCCATTGCCCCTAGCCGGCAAAGCAGTTGATCATCATCCGTCGGTAAAACCCCCTCCCAGTATACCGACGTATGTTCTGTGCGCAGTATTATTATCAACTACCGGAAAGTTTCAATATATATAACAACAGCACTTCTCTACTACATCAACTGTTATCCACTGTCTATTAATTATTAACTATTAGCAACTGTCGGTAACAGTAGTCAGTCAGGGGGGTGTCCCACTTGGACGCCGACCGATTGGGCGCGTCCCGATTGGACCGTCCCGATTCGACGCGTTCCAATTCGAAGCGGTGCCGATTGGACGCGTCCCAATTCGAAGCTGTTAAATTTGGTTAGGTCATGTTCTATAAGCTCTGCTTAGAATTGGAACGCGTCCAATCGGCACCGCTTCGAATTGGAACGCGTCGAATCGGGACCGTTCAATCGGGACGCGTCCAATCGGTTGGCGTCCAAATGGGCATCACTCGTAGTCAGTGACCGACAGTCGGTAATTTTAAGTTTTTTTAAGATCGTGCCTACCTTATCGACCCTTCATCGACAAATAATAATTTATGATTTACTTCCATACCAATAGGTCTTAAAGAAAAATTTCCTTTAGGTACAGCAACTCTAGATATACTTTTCTTTCCTTATCCCCTATCTTAGGGGAACATTTCAAATATGGTCCAAAGGATAAAAATTAACCAAGGTCTTGAACTATAAGAGTTAGTGGGCAAGGCTCCGCCCACAATCTTTCCAAAACATGCCTAAGCTTCTCTCAGTAGCCTAGTACTCTATCATCTAACTCTTTTTTACTCAAAATATCCTTTATCGCAGATGAAAATGCAGTCCAATTCCCCTTACTCGTCAAGAGATATTTTTCTAAAGCCCCCGTAGCCAGTAGCACATCCCCAGGAGGGATATTGTATCGTTCCCTTATCTCCTTCCAATGGACACACTGGAAAATAGTGTGTTTAACATCATCACAAGCAAAGCCACAATATAGGCACGCTACACTTTCCCTCCTTCCTACCTTCTCGAGGAATTGATTGAAAGCCCCCGTGCCCGGAGAGAGCCTATGTTAAATAGTAAGTAATTTCCCCATATTTCCTACTCTTCCAACGGGTGACATCCGGCAAGACCCTCCTTGTCCATGCGCTGCTGTCCTGAGGGCCCCTGCCAGACCAACGTTCTTGCCATTTTCTAATAATATCTCTTTCCGTTTTCTTTTTTATTTTGTTTTTAGTTGCATTATTGATATTAATATTAGGGTTGGAGTTGATATTATTCAAAGTCCCTTCCTGATTCTTATTAAACTTCTCAAAATTATCCCTTCTACCTCTTGCGACTAAGTCAAGGGGAGCAAGTCCCGCAATAACCCCCGTGGCCTCACCCGCTGCAGTCCTATACGCGCAGCTAATAAGCTGAGCGCACTTCCTATAAATTCGATTAATTATTTTTAAATTTCTTCCAAGTTTTAAAGAGTCTGCCCAAACCGGTGCGGCGTACAAGGTAATGGAGGCGACAACCGAGGCCAACATCGCCCTCCTTTGGGCCCTCGGGCCCTTAACCAGTTAACTGTGTCGCCGAAATCGAGCGATGAGTATACTCGTCAATCACAGAGTAAGTTGCGCTGGTAAGATATTGGATCAAAAATGGGTTTATTTTATAAAATTGACACTTTTATTATTAATGTATATTTATTTGGTTAACTTAAACATATATTACATACTTATTAGATGAAAAACGCAATAAAAATTAAATGCATATGATAGACCATCCCTGAAGGGACCCTATCATAAATCAGCTTTCTGACTTTTGCTTTTGCTTTCCTTTTACGCTAACATCTAAAAAAACGTTGTTGTCGCACATAAATAAATTCGTTGTGCGAACTGGTAAGCTGTTTCAGCCGGTGCATACGGGGACGCATGAGTTCATCGCAAATTATTTATATTTTTTATTTGTTTGTTTTATTCTGGCATGGCCTCAAAATATTCTAAACATCTTGAAATTTAAGAATTTTGTTTTTCTCAAAAATTACAATTTAAATAGCCAATGGTCACTACTTTATACGCATGACGAGTATACTCTTCAATCACAGTTAACTGGTTAAGATTGGGTGTTAATCTAGCCAAACTACCAAGAGTGACTTCAACTTTCTTCTCCGTGCCCTCCAGGTGATCTCTAAAATTCAAAAGGGGATCTAATATCATCCCTAAGTATTTAATATTTTTTTTTGGTAGGACTAAGTCCTCCTTCACTTTAATGGGTCGAGCCAGCCAATCGTTATTAGTGGAATATATTCCGAAGATTATAACTTCGGTTTTATTCGTTGAAATCTGTAGCCCCAATCTTTCCATCGAGACAATAATTTCCTTTAAGGCTTCGGAGAGAATTGTCACCGTTTTTTCAGCGTTTTTACCCGACAGCAGGACCAGGGTAGCATCTGCATAGCAGATGGCCCTGAGTCCCATCGTCAGGCATTTTTTAAGAATTCTGTCGTAAGATAGAATCCACAGTAAGGGCCCGAGGATTGAGCCCTGAGGGACTCCTCTAGTTAACAGATGAGGGCCAGGAGGTACTGCGGTACCTCCATCCCCTTTAGCGCATCAAGAATAGCCGGCCAACTCAGCGTATTAAACGCATTTTTAATATCTAATGCGACTCCTATTACCTTCTCTTTTCTTTCCCTTTTTTCTTTGACATAGCCCCTCAGGTCCAGCAACGCATGGACCGTTGATTTTTAACCGACTTCGAAAAAGGAGGAGGTTACTCAATTCGATCAGTATTTTTTTTTTTTTTTTTTTTTCTATGTGTGCCCGCCGATTACGCCTAGCTGGATGGACCGATCGGAACGAAACCTTTTGCATCTGGTAGGTTCTGACTCCCCATTGGTACCATTATCAAAAAATTTTTCATTTTTTAATTGCAAAGTGTTGTTATTGCAAAAAAACCGGCAACTTTTTTCTTTTCTCTATGTATGTTCGCGCATTGCGCCTAGCTGGATGGACCGATCGGAATGAAACCTTTTGCATCTGTTGGGTTCAGACTCCCCATTGGTACCATAATCAAAAAATTTTTCATTTTTTAATTGCAAAGTATTGTTATTGCAAAACAACCGGCAACTTTTGAATTAAACTTTTCTCGATTTTAGTGCGCTCTTAATATCTTATCACGGACATGATTCTGAACAATTTTGTTCATATACAAATTTCGCGGAAAGCTTTAGTTTTCGAGATATTAGCGAAAAACTGTTATTAACTTTTGAAATCAACTTCGAACGATTTTAATGTCCTTCGAATATGTTGTTAGGGGCGTGGTTCTGGACAACTTTTTCCTCTTGCATAATTGACGGAAAGCTTTTGTTTTCGAGATATTAGCGAAAAATTGTTATTAATTTTTAATAACAATTACAGGAACAGTAAACGTTCCTGCCAATAACCAGTTGATTGTGGTATGGCGTATTGGAAATTAATAAATCCTGAGAAAGAATACGTATCATTATAAATATATCTGGTAATATACGTAAATGTAACGATTGCATCTTCATTTCATAACGTTTCTGATATAAATGAAATTGAATTGACTTCGTTCGCATGTGGAAGCCATGGATCTAGGAACCTATAAACCAAGCCCACGATGCGGAAATTACCAAATTTGCGGCAGATGGGCTCTCTCTTTATAGTATATGCGGCGATCGAGTCTTTCCATCGCATACTCAACGAATCTAGATCAGTGCTCGGATTTAGTTGCACTTTTCGAGCCGATTTCGGAGTAGACGCCTACCGTGCCCCCACTCCCGCGCTAGACTACCCACGTGACGCCGTGTGCCAGGGGCGTCGTACGATAGATTTGTCAGGATCCATCCGCGATTAAAAATTTTGCTTGCACTGTTAATAATTATTATTTTTATAGATTATTAAAGTTATTAATACTATATTTACGCCTAGAAACACCTTCCATATACACATATAGTAACAATAATGTAGGCCTATTCCACTAAGTAAGAAAAACAACAGTAACTTGGCAGGAAAATCCAAATGACTCAGAAGATCGAAGGAAAATTAAAATATTTTCGATTTCGATTTTCCTGTCAAGTCACTGTCGTTCTTCTTATTTAGTGGAATAGGCCTATAGGGGAAACCACTTTTAAAAAACGCATCAACAATAGTACCTCCTGGGTGATGTGGAAAGCTATTGACAAAATTGTAATTATTATAACATGTATTATTGTTATTATATGTATATATGGAAGATATTTATAAATGTAAACATAATATTAATAATTTTAATAATCTGGAAAAATAATAATTATTAACAGTGCAAGGAAAATTTCTAATCACGGATGGGTCCCGACAAATCTATAGTGCGACGTCTCTGGCGCACGGCGTCACGTGGGCAGTCGAGCGCGGTAGTAGGGGCACGGTAGGCGTCGACTCCGAAATCGGCCCGAAAAGTGCAACTAAATCCGAGCACTGATCTAGATAGACCATAGTTACATTTTATACGCACTAACACCTACTTCGCAGCGTGCTGTCGAGTTATATGTATAGAAAAAAAAATAGCTATACAAGCTCTGCCTATGTTCGGCTGTCCAAAGGTTGACATGTTCAAGAAAATCTTTTAATTTTGCGCCGCCTCTGAAAAGGTTGAAATGTATTTAATATACTACCTAACGAGTAAATAGGTTTCATTCATATCTGTGACGTAATTGTATGATTGAATGAAATAGAAATTATTTTATACTTTTTAGTGCATTTCGAAGTCGGTGTATTTTTTTTCTTAAAATTATTTTATTTCATTACACATAGTAGTTCCCACGAGCTGGTCGGTCAAGATACTCCTTGAGTAGAGCCGCCATGCTCAAGGAAGCCTCAATACATCCGGGGGGCGGCAGGTACCCGGAGGTTGGTATACTAATGGCTGATGCACCCGCCAGCCACGTACCCGCGTATAGTCTGTCATGTCCAGCACTACAGGAGGTACGCACCCTCCTCGCCGTAGCCAAAACTTGGGGCTAGGGATTTTTTAAAGAGGTTGTCATCCTCGCAGTCCAACCATCTAAGGTAAGACTACCGTTCCTGCGAGACATGACCACAGGTTTACGGTATACTACGAGCTCAGATAACCCTGGGATCGCTACTTCCCAAACTGCAAGTGTTTTCAGGCAACTTGCAGCTCTTGGGGCTCCGCCGTTCCTCCGTTCGCAAGAGGGATTTCATTGAAAAGAAATCTCCCCAACAACCACCACGAGGAGGTGGAGTATCCGACTTGCGCCACTTCGAGAGCGCCATTCGGTGTCAATCGTATCTGACCTGTATCCCCGGCCACCCTACACCAGGGGTGAAAGAGATGCCGAAAAGCGATTGCTCCATCCCCTGGGCTGAGGAACCCCAACTCGGCAGTGGTTTCGGTCCCAAAAAAAAAAAAGAAAAAAAAATGGTAGTACAGTATTGATTCGTAACAAGCAAATTTCTATCCCCTCTTCTTTGTTTGAAGTCGGCCGCTGAGTGAGAGATCCGAGAAAGAGTGAGAGGTCCGTGAAACCGAAAAAGTCATAAATTTTCACGGTCGACCGAACAGCTTAGTGGAAAGAGGACAGAACATATATATTGTTTTCTCACTCTGATACATAGCGATTCTGTCGTTCATTCATTGAATTCTACATTGATCCGTAATAAGCCACTCGCTCGGGTCTGGCCAGTTGCTTGTTACGAATCCGGTACATTATATTGTTTTCTCACTGTGATGCATGGCGATTCTATCGTATTATGAAAAGTATATTTTCCGAAATTATGTTATATCAATATGCTTTTTTTTTTTAAACTAATGGCTGACAGTAATCCATAATTTGAGGTACATTTTTATCTATAATTTTAATTAATTTATTTAACAAAAATAAAAAATTAGTTAAGTATAATACACTATGTGGAATATACAATTTCTATACAACAGGTACAATATATACAATACAATAAATAAATCTTTGGTCCACGAGCAAGGCTTTTGTCCAAATGGAAAGCACGAACCAGTCAGATGAACATGAAAAAAAAAATGAATAAGTTTACTGATCAAAAATATTTATTTTAAATAATTTGATACTTAACTTTTCCGAAGTCTCTGATCCACGAGCAGGGCTTTTCTCCAAACGGAAAACACGTACCACTTACGTGAGCCTTCTTAATTATTGTCCTTCTTTTTTTATAGCGCTGCCTTTTCTAGATCTTGCTTCAAGACGACTCCCAATGCTAACAATGTCGGATTACCCTTTGCGAATTTTTTTATAGTATTTTCGGAGGCAGCTAATTCTTTCTTGTTTTCTTCAATTTTATTGAAGAAAATTAATATATATTCTATTCTGTTCTTCGTGCTCGTCCACTTTTTTTGCTTCCTCCTGTTCTTCCTCCTGCTCTTCCTCCTCTTCTTCCTCCTCTTGAGTTAAAATTTCGTTCATATTTTTTTCATTAACATTTTCGTCGTTGTTCAAGGCTTCTAACATTTTTTGACATTCTTCATAAGTGATACTTTCCCCGCTTATCGTGTGTATATCATCACTGAGAGCTGAATGAATCGAAACATCTAATTCGTGTGCATTTTCGTCTTCTTCGATCCCCCCTTCCCTTCCATCCCGTCCAAGAATTTTGTTCCAACTATTTTTTATATTATTAGGCGTAATGTTCATCCATGCTTCTTTCACAAAATTAATGCACTCTTTAATGTTAAATAATTTATAAAAATCGGTTACACCTTTCTCATATTGTAAAATACGACGGAGGACATTATGGCAGTACAATACTTTAAATTTGGCAATTGCGCCTTGGTCCATGGGCTGAATTAATGACGTTGTGTTCGGTAGCAGATAAATAAGTTCAAAATTATCTTCGTTTTCAATTCCTCGATGACTGGAACAATTGTCCACGCACAATATTACTTTACCTGATATTCCCTGCTCTAAATGGTATTGCCGAACATTCGTTTTGAAACAATTTTCATACCATTCTCTAAAAATGTTGCCAGTCATCCATGTCTGCTTCTGCGATCGGTATATCACAGACAATTCGTTGCAATTCCGGAGCGCTCGCGGATTCTTGTACTTATTAATAAAAATAAGTGGCAATTTATGCGTGCCATTTCCATTGGCACACAGTCCAATAGATATTCTGTCCTTCCTTATTTTTTCCCCGTCAATGTTCCTTCTTTACTTGATACTAAAGATTTCGATGGAACCGTCTTCCATAATAGGCCTGTTTCATCCATGTTGTAAATTCTATTTGCGTCGATGTCCTCTTCCTCCCATCGGTTCACGAATGATGTAACATAATCTTCCGTACTTTCCACGTCTGCACTTCCCTGTTCCCCATGCGCCCGCGCCAATTTGATACCGTACCGTTTTTTAAATTTTTTAACCCATCCCCTACTTCCGGCAAACGACGTCGATGCAATTTCACTTAATAATTGATTCCCCTTTTCTTGTAACAGCAAATCGTTGATTGGATTCCCCATTGCCCGCTGCTCCAAAAACCACGTGTATAATTTATTCTCTACATCTTCATTCGAAGATGTTCTACGATTCTTATGTTTCAAAACGCGCCCACCCCGAATTGCGAAACTTGATAATTTATGATAATCGCGACGAATACGGTATATTACATCCTGCGACACTCCATATCTACCACTTAATGTTTTTATAGATAATCCTTTTTCTAACTCTTCAGCAATGTTCATTTTTCGAATTATGCTGAGGAAAACTCTGCTTTTGTTGTCACTTCCTGCCATGATGCACAAACACGTACTCTGTTCGCGTACTCTGATTTTACGCACTGTCGAAGGGTTGTCAAAAGACTGACCGAACTAAATGTTGTACGCCTTTTATATACCGATTCAGGTAAAGACCGTCGGGCTTTTCCAGAAAACAATACATTTCATTCACGCGTCCACGACAAAAAACAAGTCACTGTTTTATCAGGAAAACCTGTTAAAGTTCTCGAATCAGGATTCGAATTGGTAACAACAAATAGTTTATTACTCAACCAATTATGCATAAAGGTACAACTTAGTCTAACTCCTTTACTTGTAAATATGTTTACGTTTCCTCGACGAGTTCCGTATAAAATCTAATGAAGAAAGTCGTTGTCAAGAAAAATGTAAACTTTGAAGAAAGTCGTCAAGAAAAATGTAAACTGATTTTTAAAAGAGAAGTGGTTTAAAAAAGGAGTGGTAAATTAAGATATAGAAGAAAGTGATTTAGCGGGTCCTTGGAAAAAGGACCTCGAGTCTGAAAACAGTTGCTTCTTTGGAATCAAAACTTATTTGTAATTGTTAATTTTTGTTATTAAACGTTTTTTTATATCAGATAATCCCATCTTCAATCATAACCTTAATAGTAATTTATCAACTATATCAACGTTATGATTGAAGATGAGATTTTCTAATTAAGAAGGCACAGTTGAAAAAAAAATGCAGTTTTGAATATAGGAAAAATACGTGCAGGTTTATTCTTCTTGATGTTAAAGTATTGACCATACTTGTACCGTTTTTTCCACATCCTTTGCAGGTATTGTTTAATTAGGGTCTGAGACCTGCGAGTACTCGAGGTATACATAGATGCATGTACTGTCGTAGCAATTCTTTTTAATTAGTTCTAATCTGTTGAAGTAAATCAGTGAAAATTCATGCCCAAATATGGTAAGGTCCTGACCGTCACTGGGGTTATAAATTATGTCTGGAAAAACCCAGGGTCAAATATGCAGTTGCGTTCTACTGCTGACCTTTTTAGAAAGCTTGATTATTTTCAGTCAGTTCGACAAGAAATATTGAAGTTCATAGTTTTTAAACTGTGTTTGTTTATTATAAATAATCCCACCACTGTCATAACCTCAACATAACCTAACCTAACCGAATTCTTCAATAGTTTTTCCACCGTTTAATTTTTTTTTATAAATATAATTATAACTCCGATATACTTTACGCGTGTATTTTATTTCACATAAACCATTAACAATTCTGGCTGTACCGACCCTTGTGTCGAACTAACGAAAAAACTGGCAGTCTTCGATGGTTACAACCTAACAACGGTTAATTTTTATCACATGAAATGGTAATAAAACTAGCTATATGTTCGACCGTAATTTTTCCAAATTGCTTTATTGTCACAGTAACGGCGTTTTACCATTTTTGGACATCAATATTTCTTAAACTGTTTTATTTCAATAAACTACAATTGCAATAATAATACAATACATACATATGTAGGTATATGTTAATATTCACATAATTATAAAAAAATAAGGCGAAGTGTGACAAATTAGGAATTGCAGCGTGTTCGATTCATCTGATTCTACATCGATTCGAGATAAGCCACTCGCTTGGGTTTGGGCAGTTGTTTGTTACGAATCCGGTATATTATTCCATTCATGAAATTTTACTACTATTAAACAGGGAAAGGATCCTATGTTCTGTCCTTGTCTAAAGAATAACATCGCCGCGCGACCGATTACTTTATAGTATACCGCTACACCCAACCCCTTGTTTTTTCTACGCCGCCACCGTCGTCGCGCTCAGGAACAAAGGCAAGCCGAAAATATTCCTGATTAGTAACAAGCAACTCGCCAGACCCGAGCGAGTTGCTTATTACGAATCAGTACTGTATATTAAATACATTTCAACCTTTTCGGAGGCGGCGCAAAATTAAAAATACCTCAGTAAACGTTGCTGCCAATAACCAGTTGATTGTGGTATGGCGTATTGGAAATTAATAAATCCTGAGAAAGAGTACGAACCATTATAAATATATCTGGTAATATACGTTGTAACGAGGCATATTTTCACTGGGTTGATTGCCTCCTTTTTTTTTGGGTTATGCCTCGTTACGATGATCCTCCCGAATTGCCAGCCCCACTCCTCCGCCCAAGCGGACCACCTCGCCGCTGGGGCAAGTATGAATGAGCGGGCGTGTGTGAGTCCTTTGCGTTTGTTTTTTTCTTTTTCTTCTTTTTTTTTTTTGCGTTTGCGCGGGCCCCGCTTTTCTTTCTCCCCTTCCCCCTTCTCCAACACCAGGAAGGAGCCGCTGCTGCCCCGGTCGCGGAGGAACCTCTCCCTGAGTGACGGATGCGCGGGATGGGTCCACCAAAGAAGACCCCGGCTGTCCGGTCGCGGTGCCACCCCGTCACCCTCCGCGGGAGCGACCGGCAGCCGCCACCGGGGAACGCCAGGCCTGGGGACAAGCCACCCCCAACTGCCACCTCGAGAGGGCCCCAGGACCTGGCCACCAGACGTCACCACGGAATGGCCCATCCTCGACGCCGAAATCCTCGGGGTGGGGGAATTCCGCGAACCGGGGAAGAAGATCCCGAGCAGAGAGAAGCTAGCGAGCCGCCGCGTGTAGAAGCCGGTTTTTCGAGAAGCCCCCCCGCTAAAATTCGGATCGTTCTTTTCTTTTTGTTTGCCTGGTCGTGTTTTGCGTCGCAGTTTTTTTTTTGTTAATAGTAGTGCGTTCCGTTTTATACTTTGTGTCATTTTGTATTGTGTGCCTGTGGATTAGTCGTCGCCGCCGCCCCACCGAGGAATTTGTTTTTTGTGGAGTCCACCAGCGCAAAAAGGTAGGAGTCATCTCCTTACCCTTCTCTTTTTTTTGTTGTTATTCATTTGCGCGTGGGCGAGGGCGATAGGACCCCTGGCCCCAGTGACGAGGACCCTAGAGGCCGCGGACGGTTCATACGACACCGTCCCCTCTCATTTAGTTTTTTTTGCACGCTGTATTTTGGTATCTAGGACCAACGTCCCCTTATTGTCCACGACCCCTAAGAGGGCGTGTTCCTTCGCGGGCGAATACCTCAGCGTTCTCTTTGTATTTTCCGATCTTTGTACTCGCGCGTACCGTGAGCCCCCGCGCCGCGAAAGCCTCCCTCGCAACTAGCGAGTCGACCCCTTTCCCTCGACCGTTGCTTGTAACGCGTGGGGCCCACGCGAATTCATTTTTTCTGTTTTGCTTACGTGGCCTACTTGGAGGCCCGAATAAAAGCACTTTCTATTGGATACGAACTCGCGGGTCTTTTACTAGTTTTTTCCTGACCCCCTCTGATTCCCGCTCCCGACAGAGCAGCCGGAAGGGCGATTACTACGGACGAGTGCATTAGCACTGGCGCCCCATTAAAGAAATCGTCCGTGGGTGTGAGCATCGGTGCGTGGAGGGCCGTTTTCCCTAACTGCCCCCACTCCAGGGAACCCCCTTCGGGCTTTCCCCCCACCGATCCGTCACAACGTAAATGTAACGACTGCATCTTCATTTCGTAACGTTTCTGATATAAATGAAATTGAATAGATTTCGTTCGCGTGTGGAAGCCATGGATCTAAGAACCTATAAACGGAGCCCACGACGCAGAAATTACCAAATTTGCGGCAGATGGGCTCTATCTTTATAGTATATGCGGCGATCGAGTCTTTCCGTCGCATACTCTATGAATCTAGATAGACCATAGTTACATTCTATACGGACTAACACCTGCTTCGCGGCGTGCTGTCGAGTTATATGTATAGAAAAAAAATAGCTATACAAGCTTTGCCTATGTTCGGCTGTCCAAAGGTTGACATGTTCAAGAAAATCTTTTAATTTTGCGCCGCGTCCGAAAAGGTTGAAATGTATTTAATATACTATCTAACGAGTAAATAGATTTCATTCATATCTGTTACGTAATTGTGTGATTGAATGAAATAGAAATTACTTCATTAGGAAATAGAAACTATTTTATACTTTTTAGTGCATTTCGAAGTCGGCGTATTTTTTTTCTTAAAATTATTTTATAGAAATTGGGAACTACAGGACGAGGTAACGCTCAACGCGCACAAGTATATTGCTTTTACCCTCACTGACAAGGAGGATCCCTTACTTACCGGTAGAACGAGAGAGACTGCTTTGGTTATGCCAAGCTGGTCAACGGATGATCTGAAAAAGAAAAAACAGGTTATTTTAAATGATTTTATTTTGGAATGTGAAAAACTTAGGACTTCATGGGAGGAAGGAACCCCTTGGGAACAGATGGAGGGGATAATTAGCGGATTAATTGGTCGTATCTGTGATAGAAGGCTGAGAAGGAAAAATGGGGGTAGGGGCAGAAGAAAGGAGCATGCGTATTGGTGGGATACGGAGGTAAAGGGTTTCTGGCTAAAATGCAATAAAGCAGCTCGTAGACTCTCAAAAAAGAAAAAGAGAAAAGAAAGAAACCAAAAGGAATATGAGGATGCCTTAGCGGAATTTCGGTACAGCAAGAAAGAACTTAGTAAAATGATTAAGATCAAAAAGATTAGATGTTGGGAGAAACTGATTAAAAAAAGGAATCCTCCTTTGGCCTGGGGTGAAGGAATGAAGATAATCGAGAATCTCTTCCCAGAGAGTGAGGCAATTCCGGAATTTCCTGATGGTGCATTGGGACAGATAAGAACGGAAACCAAGGATGAATTGATAATTAAAAAGGAGGAGATTATTGAGCATGCGAGGAACATAAAAACAGGTAAAGCCCCGGGACCGGACGGGATTCCGGAATGTATAGTAAAACTTTTGGCCCTTGGGAGGGGACAGGAAATAGCTGAGATCCCTTCCTACCCCCTCAAGGGCTTGAAGTTCTCAGCGGCATGGAAAGAGACAAAGGTTGTCCTAATTCCGAAAAATCCGGACTCGGAGGAAAAGAAATTTCGTCCGATTTGTTTAATAAGTGAGGCTGGGAAATTCTTTGAGCGAATTATAGCCGGCAGAATTGACCGATGGATTGACAAGAATTATAACTTATCATGTAATCAATTTGGTTTTAGAAAAGGGAGATCTACGGTCCACGCGCTACTGGACCTTGCGGGCTTCGTAAAGGAAAAAAGAGAAAAAAAGGAGAAAGTTATTGGTGTCGCGCTGGACATTAAAAATGCGTTTAACTCGCTGAGTTGGCCTACCATCGTAGATGCGTTGAAGGGGATGGAGGTCCCGCAATACCTCCTGGCTCTTAAATGCTCTTATTTACATAATAGAAAGGCTTCGGTGCAGCTGGAAGGAGGAAAGTATATGTTTAAGGTAACCAGAGGAGTCCCTCAGGGCTCTATACTCGGACCTTTACTATGGATTTTAGCATGTGATAATATTCTTAAAAAATGCTTGGCAGTAGGGCTCAGGGCCATTTGCTATGCGGATGATACCCTGGTCCTGCTGTCAGGCAAAAACGCTAAAAGAACGGTGGCACTACTCTCCAGAACACTTATTGAAGTAATCAATCTTATTGAAAGTATGGGTTTGGAAATCTCATCAGATAAGACCGAAGCCATTGTATCGTACCGATACATTGTCTGGCACATCGAGATACTTTGTATCGGCTTAGGTTTTTTCCGTGACCGTTATTAGCAACGGTCATGCGAGTACTTTTGGGGGATAGGAAATTTACCAAAAACCGTTACACGGGGCGATTCGCTGTTGTTTTAGAGGGGTACTCGTGGCAACGGGCGTGGGCCTCGTGGCATTACCAATGGCGCCTCTTGACCGAGCACACGCGCAACGAAGAGATCTGTTTATTAATAAATTGTTATTGTTCTTATTAAATAGTTAACAAAACTTTATTTTTACCTCACCAAAACCTAAACCATTGTCTTTGGAGTGTATGCCACTAATAGAGAATGGCTATAACAGCCGATCACAATCAAGGGCGAGATGATACTTCTCAAAAAAAATATTAAGTATCTAGGAATGATTATTGATCCCTTTCTAATTTTTAGGGATCACCTCGAATACGTAAAGAGTAAGATGGAGATCACCTTAAGCAATCTAGCTAAAATAACTCCAAATCTAAAGGGTCCGAGAGCCCAAAAAAGGGCCATGCTGGCGTCGGTTATCTCCTCCATAACCTTATCTAAACATTATTAATAGAATACATAGAAAAAGTGCACAATTAGTTAGCTGTGCATATAGATCGACTGCGGGAGCTGCTGTAGGAGTTATTGCGGGACTTCCACCCCTCGACCTTGTGGCAAAGGGAAAGAAGGATAATTTTAACCTTGGACAAAAATTAATTATGAATAATGTTTTAGGAAGTAGTGCAATCAAAAGAAAGAATAAGGTAAAAACGGAAAAAGAAATCTTAAAAAAATGGCAGGAACATTGGTCCAGCAGGGGTTCGCAGGACAGTGGCGTGTGGACCAGGAAGCTCCTGCCGGATATTCCTGGCTGGAAGAATAGAAAACACGATGAAATAAACTATTACTTGACTCAGGCATTGTCTGGCCACGGGGCTTTTAACCAGTTTTTGTATAAAACAGGGAGAAGGGAAAATCCAGTTTGTACTTATTGTGGAAATGCACTGGACGATGTAGAACATACTGTTTTCCAGTGTAGTTATTGGGAAGATATAAGAAGGATGTCTGAGATCCCTGCAGGAGATGCTTTGTTGTTATCGGGAAATTTAGAGAATTTCCTCTTGAAGGACAGAAAACACTGGGAGGCCTTTTCGGGAGTTGTTACATATATTCTGAGTAGAAAGGAACAGGACAGCAGGAGACAGGGTTATTAACAGGGGTGTAAGAAGATACGATGGAACTGATATATGGAGTCTAATTTTATTTGTTAACCACACTGGCAGGATGATGACGTGCTATGTCACCAAGACTGTCGCCTATGAGTCTTTCGAGGTGCTAGGAATGTTTTGCAGTTTTTTACAATATTATATTATTGTTTATAGTGCCTATAGTACCTACACCGATAGACATGCTTCCATAAATGCCATATAAATCCAATGGAATTAGCTTAGGTGGAGATGTACTGTACCTAGGATCAATGGATAGTGATAGCGGTCTGTTACTACTTGTTCCGTATCTAGACAAGTAGGAGAGGGCGATCCCTAAATTCAAAATCCCAACCGTGAAGTTTTCTGTCTCTCGTCCTCCTGGACGTACCGGAAGATCTCTTTCGGTGCATTCTCGAAGGATCGAGAGACACCAAGAACCCCCCGTTACCGATATAAAACTTATTGGTTCCCGTCGTCGTCACGTCTAATAAGCAACAGCTGATTGGGCGGTGATGACGACAATTACCGCGGATTCTCGAATTTAAGTGATCACCCGACCCTCGCGAACGAGAGTACCAAGCCAATCTTTGTCAACACAAGACGTTATAATCCCGAATAGTAAATACGCGGTGCGCGAAAGCAAACTATTCCGTTTCTATTATACTTGTATAATTTTTGTTCGTATTGTCGTCGTTCCAGTGTGCGTAAAGTGTGTTCATTTCGTTCTGTGCATTTTTTCGTGTTTACTAAACAGTGTGAAATTTATTTGAACGGGTTATTGAAAACCCCCCGATTTCCCGAGTCCTTATCACCGATTACCGAACACTACTTCTTAATTTACCGAGAGTCGATATTAGAGCATGACGAAAGGAACTTGAGGAAATACGGTACCGACCGCCGCTCGCGACCGTTACCGACTGATGGTAACTTACCGACTTACCGACGAGAAGCGGTATGATACCGACGGGAGGCGGTATGATACAAAGGGTGATCGAATGATATTATTTCTTGCCCTGATAATGTATCGACCAGAACTACTTATCAACTGTGGGGCCTCCCCGTTAGACATTTTGAATTATCGACGAGGAATTTCTGTTTGTGTATAGGATTGCTATCGACAACTTAGAATGGCTTGTACAGAAGAGGCCAGTGACATCTATTGGCCCCTCACAAGTATCTGAAAGACAATCTCCTACAGAGAACGCAGGAGAACTTTAATTAATTAATTTTTAAATGCGAGTATTACTTGCAGGAAAGTTCGTTAACTTGGATAATATTGTGTATCTTGGTGCTAAACTGAGTGGAAAACAGCGATGGTGTCTTTCGTGTGACTAATGTGCGGTGATAATACTTTTAATGGGGTTCGCATCATCCTTGTTTAGGTTCTAAAGTGAGGTTAGACGCGAAAAGAAATAGTCTCGATTCATTAGTTCTGTCAATTAGTTACTTGAATAATCTCTTTAACTCTGCTATCTAGTCAAACATATTATAGGCTAATGGTCTTTTACAAATAGGAACACAGATTACTACACTTAGCTATACACATAGGGTTGTTTGTTGAATTAAAATCAACAGAATAATCAAGAAATTCTATTCCAAGTAATAATGACTATCCCCTGTTATTGGTAAACTTAACCTTCTTAAATTGTTCTACTTTATATTATATAATAGATTTGTTGCTTGTGTTTTCCCTCTAGTATGATCACTAATTTCTAGTCTTTATAGTATTTTTCAGTCAAGAGTTCTTTACTTCTTAGTGATTTAATTTTATTGATGATTTTTACTCTTTCAATCACATTATGAGACTTCTAATGTGTCCTGGAAATTGGGAGATAATGAAGTGATAATAAGAAGTGAATAGAATTGATGGTTTAGAGTAGGATAGTAACGCCAGTCCTAGAAGACCGAACCTGTCAATCTGAGACTTGGTTAACCTTAGGACATAGTTGATACAGTCTTGTCTAATAGGATCTTAACTATGTAACTAAGTAAACACGTAACTATTTATTCTTCTCAAGAATTTATTCTCTTGGGATCTATTTATTTTATCTTATTTTTTACTTATTTATTTTCTTTTAATTAGGCAATTTTACTTCAGCATATACTTGAGAGGTTACCTACTGACTTACTCATTTTTTTTTGTTTTGGTTACATACTTGTTTATTTATTTATTTACTTATATATATACTTATTTAATTATTTATTCATGTACCTTTATCTATTTATATATTTATTTATTTAGTGAGCTATTTATTATTTATGTATTTATTTACTTATTTTAACTGGCTACGAAGCTTCCTATTTAAGATTGTTCGGTAAATGTTCGGTAATCGGTGAAGCGGACTCGGGAACTCGGGGGGGTTTTCAATAACCCGGTCAAATAAATTTTACACAGTTTATTTAACACAAGAAAAACCACAAAACGAAATTGCACACACTACACGCACACGACGACACGACGAAGAAATAATTAGAAAAGTACGATCAAAATGGTAATGTTCGGTTTCGCGCACCGCGTGTTTACTGCTCGGGATTATAACGTCTTGTGTTGACAAAGATTGGCTTGGTACTCTCGTTCGCGAGGGTCGGGTGATCACTTAAATTCGAGAATCCGCGGTAATTGTCGTCATCACGGCCCAATCAGCTGTTGCTTATTAGACGTGACGATGACGGGAACCAATAAGTTTTATATCGGTAACGGGGGGTTCTCGGTGTCTCTCGATCCTTCGAGAACGCACCGAAAGAGATCTTCCGGTGCGTCCAGGAGGACGAGAGACAGAGAACTTCACGGTTGGGATTTAAATTCAGGGATCGCCCTCTTCTACTTGCCTAGATACGGAACAAAGATTATGTGCAATGATTTGATTTTATGGTGTTTCTCCTGTAAGGAATTGAAGACATCGCCTCACCCTCTGTTATATTGAGAAAAGTTCTAGTTTTGGATTATTTTTATCTGAATACCTACTAACGTAATGGTGGTTTTTAAAAAATTTTGACAAGTTGATGGTATGAAATATCTCGTTTTATTGATTTCACTACTTTATTCCTTATTTTCTTTAAACATAAGACTCAGCGTAATTCTGTTTTAATCTGAATACCTTCTTATTTCTTTCCTTTTTTACTATACTTGTTGAACGACTTTATTGCTATTTGACGTTATGGCATATGCTTTTTGCCCCTAATATCTTTATATAAGCAACAGTCCTAAATGAATATTTGAAAACTTGAATATGTAGCCTTTTTGTACGATATTATCCGCTTTATTGGATTCTATTCTCTCTTAGTGAACGTAGGGCATATCGTTACTGACCCAAGATTATATTCCTATATACTTTTACTCTTATTGTTAGTTAGATTTGAATTTGATTTACGGTGCGTTTATATTAAGACAATAAACAATCGCTGACTGATTTTAGCCTGACTCTTGAATTATTAATGAAGTTACTTTTAACAACTTTTCTCTACTTAAATTTCTGGAGGATACACTACGCTATTCATCCCTACGCCTTTTTGTGCTGGTCTTTGAGCTGTTCTATTGTATGATTAAGGTATTTATACATATTTTAGTAGTCGATAACTATAGATTATTATTTAATCTTTCACTTATCTAATATCTGAAATTCTTGTTACTTATCTTGTGTAGGCTGTCGTACTTACTCAGTGTACTCCGTCGGATAATTTAACCCGATGAAGGTTCCTGCGAATAACTTATTACCTGGATATTCCTGCTTTGATATATTAATACTGCATTTTCCTCTTGTATGCTGGCTTTTCCCTGAAGTATATTGACATCGGTTATTTATTATAATTTTCCCTACTTAATTCCTTATATAATATGTTACTCCTTTATTTCTTACCGTTTGATGTTGAAATTATTTATTTATTTATTTGTACAAATAACTTCTACTAATTCTATGGTTCTCATGGTATTATATGTTCTTATATTGGATTTGGTTTGTTTGAGTCTATGGATTATTTTATTCTTGACTAACTGGAACCCTCTAACTTATCTTTTTATTATCACAATTTCAACTTGTCTCCTGACAATTAAGTATAACCTAATTTTATTAAAGCACTGAGAATTTTAGATATTTCTAAAATGCTGTACCTACTCTGAATACATATTTTAACGTTGTACAGACTATATGACAGGACAATAATTTCGTGACGACTGTATACGGATTACTATTACTATTACTACTTAAATTCAATAATTCAGATAATTGTCATAGTAATACACATTATTGTGTAAATCTAAAATAGTTCTAAATTTAATTTAAACTAAAAAACTTTGTGAATACGCAAGTGAATAAATGTATATATATTTATAAATTTATAAGCAATTTAAATAGAACTTTAATTGGTTTGGCAAGATTGATTAATCAATCAATTAATTAAAAAATATTATTTAGAAGTAAGAGTTGTGACGGATCGGTGGGGGAAAAGCCCGAAGGGGGTTCCCTAGAGTGGGGGCGGTTAGGGAGAACGGCCCTCCACGCACCGATGCTCACACCCACGGCCGATTTATTTAACGGGGCGCCAGTGCCAATACTCGTCCGTAGTAATCGCCCTTCCGGCTGCTCTGTCGGGAGCGGGAATCAGAGGGGGTCAGAAAAAAAAAATTAGTAAAAGACCCGCGAGTTTGTATCCAACAAAGAGAATGCTTTTATTCGGGCCCCAAGTAGGCTACGTAAGCAGAACAGAAAAAACTATAGTGGACCCCACGCGTTATAGGCAACGGTCGAGGAAAAAGGGATCGACTCACCAGTTGCGAGGGAGGCTTTCGCGGCGCGGGGGCACACGGTACGCGCAAGTACAAAATAGAGAAATACAAAAAGAATGCTGAGGTATCCGTCCGCGTAGGAACACGCCCTCTGAGGGGTCGTGGACAGTAAGGGGACGTTGGTCCTAAATACCAAATACAGCGAAAAACTAGATTAGAGGGGACGGTGTCGTGTAGATCGTCCACGGCCTCTAGGGTCCTCGTCACTGGGACCAGGGGTCCTATCGCCCTCGCCCACGCGCAAATGGATAATCCAAAAAAAAAGAAGGGTAAGGAGATAACTCCTACCTTTTTGCGTAGGGGGTGTCCAAACTCCACGTTGGGGCGGCGGCGACAAAAAAATCCTCGCAGGCACACACACACGCACAATATACAAAGAAAACCAATACCGGAAAAAAAGAACGCACTACTAATAAACTGGCACACAAATCTGAGACGCAAAATATATAAGAAAAAAAAAGAGAGAACGGGCTTTAAAGTTAAGCGGGGCTTCAGCGAAAAACGGGTATATATCGCGACGGCTCGCTTGCTTCTTCTCGATCCGTGATCTTCTTCCCCGGTTCGCGGTATTCCCCCACCCCGGGGATTTCGGCGTCGAGGATGGGCCATCCCATGGTGCATTGCGGCCAGGTCCTGGGGCCCACTCTAGGTGGCAGTTGGGGGGTGGCTCGTCCCCAGGCCTGGCGTCCCTCGGTGGCGGGCTGCCGGTCGCCTCCGCGGAGGATGACGGGGTGGCGGCGCGACTGGACAGCCGGCGACTCTTCTTCGGTGGGCCCATCCCGCGCCTCCGTCGCTCAGGGAGGGGTTCCTCCGCGACCGGGGACAACGACGACTCCTTCCTGGTGCTGGAGGGGGGGGGGGGGGGGGAAGACAGAAGCGGGGCTCGCGAAAAGAAAAAAAAATATACAAATAAAAAGAACGCTCGTAAAAAAAACACACACACACACACGGCACACTCTCACTCATTCTTGCCCCAGCGGCGAGGGGGTCCGCTTGGGCGGAGGAGTGGGGCCGGCAATTCAGGGGGATCCTCGTAACGAGGCATAACAAAGAAGAAGGTAATCAACTAAATGAAAATATGCCTCGTTACAGAGTTTAGTGATAGATGAAGTAGTGAAATACAATGAGGCTTCGTTGTTTACAGAAAGCCATTCAACATTGTCGATTCCCCCTCCCTAGGGATAGTCTTCAACAGGACAGCAGACCCCCTATATAGGGGCGGGTTTGGTGGTTGGACATAGAATTAAAGTTTTTTAAAAAGGAATTGAAGGACGAATCCCGGCTTGGGTACCCCAAGCTGGGAGGATACGGTGATTGGTGTAGAATTTTTTTTAGTGGCAGGAAGTGTCTCAAAGAAAAAAGTGAGTTATGGTTTACTAATGATTATTCCTTCTATCTTATTTATTTGACGACGAATGAGGGAACTGTTTTTTGTAAGGTATGTAGCAGGGTTGTCTATATACTAATAAAGGATTTTTTGTCCTGAACAGGACACTCATTTATTCTTTTTAGAAACCAACCTAACTCCCCCGAGAAGGTGGGGCCACCTGCAACCCCACAGGTGAGCGTACCCTTCCTGGGGGCAATTGCCGTAGCCCGTCCCAAGCCGGGTTGAGAAAAGTAGAGGAGCCTAACCGTAGCTAACCTGTTTCCCCCCTTACCGGCCACCCTACGCCACGGGCGGAAGAGATGTCGGAAGGCAATTGCTCCACCCCCTGGGCTGAGGAACCCCAACTCGGCGGTGGTTTCGGTCCCAAAAAAAAAGGTTAGATACGGTTAAGCCCCTCTACTTTTCACAACCCGGCTTGGGACGGGCTACGGCAGTTGCCCCTAAGAATGGTACGCTCACCCGTGGGAGTCCAGGTGGCCCCACCTTCCAGGGGGAGTTAGGTTTGGTTATAGTCCTTATTATGAAAACGTAAAACTAGGTTAGTTAAATAAGTTAAGTACTACACATAAATAATGAAACTACAAAAAAGGTTATCTTACTAGAATTGTTACCATTATTTAACAAAATTTCTATTACATTCATTTCAATTTTAATCACATAATTGTTCCTCCCGCATGCTTCATCCAGTCTTCAAAGATAATATCTATTCTTCCACTACAAGTGTGCGTTCAATCAAAGATTAAATAATTACTATTTCTTTTTTATTAGTATTCCTTTCTAACTGGTATCCCTAGAAAGAGAAAGAAACCGTATACGATCCATCCTTATGTATTCCATTTATAAGTTATCATTCAGTTCGCTTAAGGGGGTATCCCAGTGTGACTGGTCAAAAAAATCGATTTATTTTTTATCATCTTAAAAAAATCTCCCTTCTTTCCTGCGTATAATGCCGAAACCCGGGTTTAAAAATTCGGAAAACTCCCGTCGCTAGACCTGTTTCCGTATCGCACATAGCACTACCCCGCGTATGATGATGATGATGATGATTAATGTTATGGGCATCGACTGCCATGGTCATTAGCCCAACCCCGCGTATGCACGTATAACTTTAACATCGTTTTTCTCGGAACGACATTTTTCAGGCTGGTCACCATGATTTCTCAAAAATGACTTGACCAATAGGGTTCAGCTTATACATACATGTTTAGCAGATGCGTGGGTATCGTCCCTACCACAGGCATACGGAAATATTAGTTTGTTTAAACTTTACAGCATAGAAAGTCACGAAAAATTGT
Organism: Megachile rotundata; assembly: GCF_050947335.1. Lineage (NCBI taxonomy): Eukaryota > Metazoa > Arthropoda > Insecta > Hymenoptera > Megachilidae > Megachile > Megachile rotundata. The sequence continues at coordinate 5,928,308 of NC_134993.1, forward strand.
GCCAAATAACACATTCAATATTAAAATTTGCACCACTTTGAAAGCTGTTAATATCTATTCAAACCTGAGGTAGGGGCGATAGCCATATTCATATATTTTAACAATCTTTTCGATTTTGTAACTGCGGACCAACTGGAGGGCAGTAAACATGGTGACCAGTTGGGTAGCTTTTCTCGAGAGGCTAACATTGTAGAGATCTCAGCCGTCTAACTGTACATAACTTCACTTCGAAAAAATTATTTTTTATATACCTAAACATAGACAAATAAACGAGAAAAGTTTCAGGACTGAAATGTGTTAATCAGTTATTGAAAAAAATTCTTAACTAACCGCTAAGAATAGTCGCGTCACACTGGGATACCCCCTTAAGGATAGTTCCTCTCTGATTATGCAGGCCGTTGAATTACATGATTTTAATGATGCGCAGAGGAAGTTCCAATCTTCTAATGAGAAGAAAAGTCACGGGCTGGATGAGAAAGAGGACAAAAAAGAAAACGAAGACTTTCAACTCGTCGTAAGAAAGAGGAAAAGAGGAGATGTAATCTGCACAAAATCTACTGATAGTAACAGCTCACCTAGTGAGATGAATAAGCAACCACAAAAGAGAAGGCCCTCCATGTTGAACAGGGGGGAGCAAGAACCCTTGAACCTTGGGGACACTACGAATAGAGTTGGCGAGACCCTGAACCTGAAACAAATAGAACAACAGAACAGACAGGACAGCAATTTCGATAACCTCCAAGGAGGCTTTATAAAAGTTAAATGTAAGGAGGGACTGGACTTCCAGCAAACCCTCAGGGAAATAAAAGGGAAGATTATTATAGGAAACGTGAGAGTAAATTGGATTAGGCAGACTAGATGGGGTAAAGAAGTTCTTTTTTACTTAGAGAAATCAGATGAATTACATAGTTTAGGGGATAGAATCAGGGGAGCAGGGAATGATATGGATGTAATTGTTGGAAAAAGGAAAAAGGTCATGTTCACAGGAATCGACTTAGATGTTCAGGAGGATGAATTTAAAGAGATTTTACATACGGAACATAAATTTATGGATTGTAGAGTTATATTTTATAAGAGATCTCTTAAAGGAAACAACAGTGCATGTGTGGATTTCCCTATTGACACGGCAAACGAAGTGATTAAGAGAGAGAGGCTAAGGATAGGGTGGACCTCGTGCAGGACTGCGGAATATGTAGATAACAGAAAGTGTTTCAAGTGTGGCTCTAAGACGCATCTAGCTTGGTCATGCAAACTTGAGAAAGGCGTTTGCTACAGTTGTGGCGGAGGTGATCACACTAGTAGAGAATGCACTTTTTTGAGACACAAAACAGGAGGCACTACCGGTACAAATACTCCAAAAAATCACGAAATTAGCCCAATAACTATGGAAATTGAACGTTTAAAAAAGCTCTTACAAGAAAAGTATAATGAAGTTACTGGGAAACAGGATATAAGAGGAACTACTCAAAACAAAGAGACTAATACCTGGGGACAACCAGAAGGAATTTCAGAGGAGGAAAGGAAGGTAGTCAATATTACATATAGGACTGGAAAGAAGGAAGTTAGATCCATTGGGACACAAACTGAGAATGAATTGACAGTTGTGAAGGAGAAATGGAGTGATATCCTCAAGAGAGGAACTAACAACCTAGATATTCGTACGGAAAAGGATCGACCTCGGACAGGGCTTGGAGATCTTCGTCCTATACCCAACTGGCAGGTAAAAAAGACGGGGATTAAGAATAGTAGGAATATCTTAGAGGTAAGAAGTACTCCACGTAAGAACGAAGAAAAAGAGATAACCACAAGGATAAAAAAACACAAAGGCAAAGCCATTTATATTAAATACAAAAAAAATAATTTTTAGAAAAAAAATACACCGACTTCGAAATGCACTAAAAAGTATAAAATAATTTCTATTTTCTAATGAAGTAATTTCTATTTCATTCAATCATACAATTACGTAACAGATATGAATGAAACCTATTTACTCGTTAGGTATTATATTAAATACATTTCAACCTTTTCGGAGGCGGTGCAAAATTAAAAGATTATTTTGAATATGTTATTTAATTTTGCGCCGCCTCCGAAAAGGTTGAAATGTATTTAATATAATACCTAACGAGTAAATAGGTTTCATTCATATCTGTTACGTAATTGTATGATTGAATGAAATAGAAATTACTTCATTAGGAAATAGAAATTATTTTATACTTTTTAGTGCATTTCGAAGTCGGTGTATTTTTTTTTCTAAAAATTATTTTATTTCACGCTTTTTATCGGCCGGCAAGACGTGTTTGTAGAAACAGTAGAAAATCGGCGACTGCATGTTGACTCATACACCACCAGAGACACGGAGGCATACGTAGTATTCAATATATTAGTAACAATAGTTTTTCGCTAATAACTCGAAAACTAAAGCTTCCCCTTAATTGTGGATAAGGAAAAAGTTGTTCAGAATCGTGTCCCTGATAACATATTAAAAGGACATCAAAATCGTCCAAAGTTGATTTCAAAACTTTTCAACAATTTTTCGCTAATATCTCGAAAACTAAAGCTTTCCGCGAAATTTGTATATGAACAAAATTGTTCAGAATCATGTCCGTGATAAGATATTAAGAGCGCACTAAAATCGAGAAAACTTTATTTCAAAAGTTGCCGGTTTTTTTGCAATAACAATACTTTGCAATTAAAAAATGAAAAATTTTTTGATAATGGTACCAATGGGGAGTCAGAACCTAACAGATGCAAAAGGTTTCGTTCCGATCGGTTCATCCAGCTAGGCGTAATCGGCGGGCACACATAAAAAAAAAAAAAAAAAAAAAAGAAAATATATACTGATCGAATTGAGTAACCTCCTCCTTTTTCGAAGTCGGTTAATAAGCGACGGACTAAAAGATATTAGCAAATTTAAAAAGGAGGTAGGGACCCCAAAAAAATGGAACGTTAAGTCAATGAGAATGGCTAGAGATGGGGGAATAATAGTAGAGGCGGAAGGGGAAGATGACATCTCTGCTTGGGTGGTACAAATCAAAGAAAAAGTGGGGGATAGAGCAAGAGTAATTAAGTTAGAACCAAAAGAAGGCGTAAGGATACGAAGAATCGATCCATCAATGGACTCCCAGGAGATCAGGGAGGCTATTGCTCTTAATTTAAAGGATGGTAAAAACCTCGAGATAAACGATATAGAAGTAGTGAGGATAATTAGGGAAGAAGGTGGCTTTCAAACCGCCCTTGTGAAGCTCCCGGATAGGATCGCGGAAACGCTAATTAAAAATAATAGTATTAAGATAGGTTGGTCCATTTGCACAATTAATAAATATTCTAAAATTTTAGTTAAATGTTGGCGATGCGGAGGATATGGCCATAATACGAACAACTGTAATAAACAATCAAGGACGAGAGAGGATAATCCCCCCCTCCCCCCTAAGGAGCGAGGATCTGCAAACAACAGGGAGAATACAATCAGAGAGGATGAGAACTCACCAAGGAGTATGGAGGTGTTGAAAACCGCGGAAAAGGCGAAGTGCTGGAGCTGCGGGGGACTGGGACATAGGACGGAGGATTGTAGCAGAGAAAATAGGACCACAAGACGAAAGGATATTGATTGGAATAAAGAGCGTGAAAACGGAGACAAAAGGCAGGAGGAACGATGGACTTCGCCACGGCAGGAGGAGTGGACGGGTAAGTCTAATTCCTTCGAACAAGAGTTAGAAAGGGCTAGAAAGACCCTTAGGGACATTGATGATCTGACGCGAGTCAGTGACCATGACGAAGACGTTAAGTCGGATAGTAGTGTAGTAAATTTGTAACAAGGGGAAATAAGGACACATTTTACTGTTTTTTAACAAAGAACGCTTATTTTAATTCTTTTATACTGTTATGACAATGCACGCTGATACAAGAATAATACAGATAAACCTGAATAGATCCCCAGCGGCGTGGGATCTGTTGGATAATAAGATGCAGAAAGAGGGTACTAGCTTGACTATAATTAGTGAACCGCCAAGATCGATGGGCAATTGCACCACTTACTTGAGTAAGGATGGAGGCGCCGCGATTGTGGGGGCTAATCTAGGTAAGAGTTTGAAAATGACCTCACAAGGAAGATGCTATGTACCCTGTTCGTATGGGGATATAATGATTTTTTCGGTGTATATTTCGCCAAATAGACAAATGAACGAATTCATCACGAATTGGGAAGAGCTGTCAACCGAGGCAGACAAGCTTAAAAGGGGAACAGGACATAGTAAGATTATTATTGCGGGCGATATGAATGCCCATTCCATTAGATCGGGTAAATCCAGAAAAAGGGGTATAGAACCGAGAGGAAAGTATTTAGAGACATGGCTAGATGATTACGGATTTATCTTGTTACGCGGGAAAGAGATCAGTTCGTGTTTTAAAAAAACAAAATATTTATTTTACTCCTTAATCACTACAACACTTTACAATGTGCGCAATTTGTTACAATCGAATGTTCTCGCAATCCGACCCGAAACCTTAGCTCCGACTATCTTGAGTGTATATTATTATTGCCTGATGATTAATGTCCGATGGTTAATGTCGCGCGCGCCGGCCTGCTTCTTCTTTTATACTCTTGCTTATCTCCTGATGGCGTTACCGTTTTCGGCTTATCTTGTTTTCGACGTTTGGACCACGCGTTATCTTGTTTATACCGTTTGACCGGTGAGATTCCTCCCGGGGTGAAAGAAAATGCGTCCTCGCATTTTAATTTATATTTCGAGAATATTCTAATCTATTCGAATATTACATTCCTTCCTGAATCTATTAAATCCTGTTCAAATTCTACTGACAACTCTAATACGCTCTCTAACTTATTTACTAAATTGGGGTTATTTTTCCATTCTACAAACATGTTACAATATATTTCTGAATACTTAATGATCTAGTTCTTAATAGATAGAAAAATCTAGAGAAAAATTGTAAATAAGAATCGCATTCTTAGTTTCAATGTACCTCGTTGGTAGACAGTCTGTAGAACGTTTTTCTGGAAAGTCTTGATCTTGTTGACGGTTCTCGTTCTTGGTATTGGGGTGGTTCTTCTTCCTGGTGCATTAGATCCGTCATTCTGATTGGTCTCGCAGGTGTTCTATCGATTGTCTGTGCATATGTTCCAAATGAACAATGATCGTAAATTGTGATACACGGCGTTAATATTTTCTTCATTAGCTTCCATATAGGTTGTAGGCAATTTATTTTATGCAGAATATATAATGTGGCTCCAGCTAAACTAGCATATCCTAGTATGGTAATATAATATTTGAATCGCTCCATTGTAGTCATGGTTCTCCTTTTTAGCGATAATATTTCAATCTGTTGATTTATTTCGTCTATCGTTGTTCCTATCAATTGAAGGTCTTGAGCTGTAATTTGTGTTTTCTTTAGATACGTTATATTAAGATCTTGTATATCGATTTGTCTGTCCATTAGTATTTGCTTCCAATGGTCTAAATGTTCTGTGGTTTCGACAGGTATATTTAATGTGGTGTTTCCCTTTTCTCCTCCGGCTTTTATAATTGCTTCTTCGGTTGTTCCGGCGCATCCTTGCGGTAGATGTACTATGTTTCTGTCTTGTATTGTTATTATATGCAGTTCTTTATTCTCACAAATAATATGTATTTGTTCCTTCTTAGGGGTAATGGCTATCCAGTCTTGGTTTGTTGACAGTTGAATGAATAACGTTCCTTGCAATTTTATATATTTTTGCGAACATTGTTGGCTCTTCTTCAGAAGTAATTCTATTAAACAAGCGTTTGAAGACGATGTCAAATAATTTGGATGTTTCCTTTGGATTACATATTGATTTCCCACACTTTTAAATTGTGTTTTTTCCTCTTCGTCAATAGGTATGAATTCCGTTTGTGGCTTGTTCAAAAGTAGATATTCGAATTCTACATTGTATACGGAATATCCTTGAATGTATGAGTAAATTGGTAATGCAATTGGTCTGTATAATGTGTAGATATCTTCTTCTAATATTGGAATTCGAAGATTGTAAATTAATTTTTCGTTTGTTAGCGTTATTGATATTTCGCTTGTATCTAGTAACATTCCGTAGTATTCTTCCCTTAATGGTACAGGAAATTTTTCGGATTTCGTTGTGTTTCTTATAGCTTCAAACAATTCTGAGGGAGGTAATATTGTTGGATGTACTATGCCGTGTTTGCCGTCGACGATTGCTTCTTGAAGCTTTTGCATTGTTGTTGAAACGTCGTGATAAAGAAATATGTAATCGGCTAATGTTTCATCTATTTCTAAATTGAATATCTCTTCCTTTGTGGCGTTTTGTAATAATTCAAAATTGATATTCAGCTTGTCTGTTTGCTGCTGAACATATTTGTAAGTTCCCAGGTTATCTTGTATCTTGTGGAGTAATATCGTTGTTTGATTTCTTACCAAGTGGGCTATCTTGATATTATCTTCTCTCAATTTGTCCAGTTCGTTGTTGTAATACTCTGCATCTGAAGCTGTCATTGTTCCAAATAGTATTTTCATTCCTTCTCCCACAGCATTAAGTAGTCCTCTTCTCTGTATATGTCCCATGAATTTCCTTAAAGATGTTAGCTCTTGATTCAATCGCTTGTTGCGTTCTTGTTGAAGGAGTATTCTTTGTTTGCTTAAACATGGATTAATTTCGTTGCATCGTTTAGCTAACTGATTCGTGTGTAATACTAATAATCTTATTTCGTCTTGTAAGTGTCTATATTCAGTTCCAACAGTGACTTTCCATGTGTCGTGATATAACTGAGCTTCTTTTATATGTTCCAAGTAAATTGATTTCTTTGTGTCTATTGGCGTTATAACTATTTCTTCTCGATCAATCGGTTTCGTCGGTGCTTCGTGTATCAATGTGCTCAGCATCAGTAGCTTCAATAATCGATTCATTTTCGTCTTGTTCTCGTGCAGCTTCTTGATTTTCCTCTTCTGTCTCTGTAACATAGAACGGTTTCAAGTCGGATAGATGATATGTTACATTTCGATTTCCTTTTCGAATTGTTGCTGCTTGATTATCTATTATTCCAATAATTTCATATGGGCCTTCCCATGGTGAATCAAGTCTTTTATCTTGTAGCTGTCTTCTTCGAACCATTACTTGTTGTCCGATTCTGTATTCTCTTTCTATTCTGCCGTCTGGTAATCTTAGCCGTGTTCTTTCTTGTTGATTTCTTATTCTTTCTTTTGCAATTTCTTGTGTTCGTCTTCTCTTATTGCTTAGGGCTTCATACGCCATTTTGTGTCCAAATTCCATTTCGTGTGTTTCTATTGGAATATAAGGCTTCCAGCCAAACATAAATTCAGAAGGTGATATTCCGGTTACTTCATTATGAGTATTATTGTATGATATCGTAGCGTCGGGTAGGAGCTTAACCCATTCGTTTTTTCCCTCTATAAAACTTCTTAGATAGTTGAATACTTCTTTATGCGTTCTTTCATTTTTCCCGTTAGACTGTGGATGATATACTGCCGTTGTTGTGTGCTTAACCCTGAGCTTTTCTTCAACAAATTCTTGAAATTCTCCTCTAAATTCGAGTCCATTGTCAGTCAATATTTCCTTCGGTACTCCAAATACTTGACAGTAATATGTCCAGAAATTTTCTACGATTTCTTTGGGCGTTTTTGTTTTCAATGGAGCTAATTGTACGTATCGTGTTAGGTAGTCTTGTATAACTAGTATGTATCGATACTTTCTATCCGATGGTAATGGTCCAATCGTGTCTAATGACACTTTATCGTTAGGCTTAGATGGTATATCGGGCATTCCTGGGGGCGGTCTATTAGCCGTATATTTTAGTCTTTCTCGTTGACATATTTCACATTTCTTTATAAAATTTTCCACATCTTTCGTTATTCCTGACCAATTATACATAGTTCTTAACCGTTGGAGCGTCCTTTCGACTCCTTGGTGTCCGCCTATGGTGCTTTCATGCACGCTTTTTATTAGTCTTTCCTTTTCTTCTTGTGTTTCTGGATCCTTTGCTGTATTGCATTTTACGATTAGACGCTTCTCCGGCGTTTTTCTTTTGTGAATAAATTCGATCATTCTCAGGATCGTTTCTTTTACATAGGGGTCGGCAATTCGTACTTCTATTTCATCGACTTCTGGTACCTTGGTTCTCAGACCAGCGTACCATATTTCTTCTTCTGTACTCGGATCAATGCATAGACCCCTGTTCGTTCTGCTGGTTGTGACGACGAGTCCTCTCCGGGATACTCGCCCTGAGTCGTATTCCAGCGTTTCTTCTCTTTCAAACGTTTCTTCGTTATCCTTGAATTCGCTGTACGTTGGAGCGGCTTCTTCCTGAAGGTCGCTCAATACGTTTTCTATCGTTTCATTCATTTCGTCATCATCGATCATATGTATCGTAGTTTTCGGAATGCGGGATAATGCGTCCGCGTTAGCATTGCTTTTACCCTTCTTGTAGATTATCTCATAGTCATATTCCTCTAGTTTCAATCTCCATCTCATGAGTCTAGAGGTCGGGTCCTTGACGTTCATAACCCATGTTAAAGGTTTGTGATCAGTAATTATCTTGAACTTTCGTCCGTATAAATATTGATGGAAGTGTTTGATTCCCCAAACTATGGCTAATAATTCTTTCTCGGTTGTTGAGTAATTCCTTTCCGCCTTATTAAGAGTTCTTGATGCATATGCTATAGGTCTATCTTGTCCGACAATTCCTTGGGAAAGTACAGCTCCAATTGCTTCATTACTTGCGTCTGTGGTTAGTATGAATGTTTTATTCCAGTCGGGATAAATAAGAATTGGTTCTTCACAAAGAGCGTTTCGTAATGTATCAAAAGCATTCTGTTCCTCATTTTCCCATTTCCATTTAACTTTGTCTTTCAATAATGTAGTTAATGGTGACGCCTTTTTCGAAAAATCTTTTATGAATTTTCTGTAATATCCAGCTAATCCTAAAAATTGTTTGACTTCTTTTGGATTCTTAGGTATTGGGTAAGTTTTTATCTTCTCGATTCGTTCTGGGTTTGGTTTTATTCCTTCGGCAGATATTATATGTCCTAAATATGATAATTCTGGTTTAAGGTATTCGCATTTGTCTGGTTGTAATTTTAATCCACATTTTGATAATCGCTCGAGCAAAATTTGTAAATTTCTATTATGTTCTTCAAGAGTAGTCCCGAATACTATTATATCGTCCATATAAACGAAGCACGTATTTCCTATTAATCCTCTTAGGCCATTGTTCATCATTCTTTGGAAGGTAGCTGGTGCATTTTTCAATCCAAATGGCATTCTATTATATTCGTAATGTCCGTCAGTAGTAGAAAATGCAGTTTTTGATTTATCTTTTTCTCTCATGCCTATTTGATGAAATCCTGAGGCCAAATCAAATGCCGAAAAATATTTCGCGTTACCTAATTTATCGAGTATCTCGTCTATTAATGGAAGTGGATATGAGTCTTGTTTTGTTCGTTCGTTTAATTTTCTGTAATCTATAACCAATATCCATTTCTTTTTCCCTGATGCATCTGGTTTTTTGGGTACTATCCAAAGTGGTGAATTAAACGGAGAATTACTTTCTCTGATTATTCCTTCCTCTAGCATTTTCTTTACTTGATTTGCGATTTCTTCCTGATGAATCGGAGGGAATCTGTATTGTCACGTATGGATCGGAGTTGGGTCTGTCAATTCTATAGAATGTTCAGCTAAATTGGTTAATGGAATAGGGTCTCCTGGCAATACAAAAATTTCGTGATACCTTTTTATTATTTCCCATATTTGATCTTTTCCATCTTTAATATGACCCAAACGTGTGTTCTGTTTCAAAAATTCTTCGCGTTCTTTAGTCAATGATTTGGGGCTCTTGGGAAAATCCGATGTCTCAATTTTTCGATCTAATACTTCTGTCGTTTTTATTGTTTTTGTCGCCGTTTCGCTCAAGTTGTTAACGGGTATCTGGGTGATTCCATTCTTTACCGTAACTAGCATGTCTATGTCCTCTAGGGTTATTTTGGCTTCACCGTTTTGAATATTCGTTACCTTGATTTTCTGTAATTTACTCGTTTTCGGTGGTATGGTTGTTTCCTCAGCATTATCTTTTCGTTTGAATACTCTATTTTCTAATTGTAACTGTCCTCGACAAATATCCCATGTACAATGTAATGTTCTTAATGAATCTATCCCAAGTAATCCGTCCTCTTGCATTATTTCATCTTTTACTACCAAAAATTTTAAATTTTTGCCCAATAATTTTGTTCCGAATTCGCCTGCTGTTTTAAAAGTATGTTGGGATAATGTTCTTATTTCGCGTGTATTTTGCCTTACTATTTTATTTTTGTCAGTAATCATAGATTCTCTCAATAATGAGACTGCAGCGCCTGAGTCTACTAAAAATCTACCAGTTTTCACGTTATCGAGTTGAAGAGTGACGTATGTCAATTGGTTGCCGAAAGCCGTGTTAATTTTTGTAATTGTTCGTTGATTATTTATTGGAGGTCCTCGTTTTGGGGGTCTCTTGGCTCTGGGTCTTGTTCTTGGTCGTTCGATATAGCATGTGCTGGTGGGGTTTCTGGGAATTCTTGACGTATTCGAAAATTTTGAAATCGTTTTGTTCTACATTCAACTTCGTCGTGTCCTATCCTTTTGCAATAATTACATTGTTTTACCTGATTTTGTGTTAGCGGTCTGGCTGGATATGAACGATTTTGGAAATTTTGCTGGGGTTTTCGCGTGTTGAAATTTCTAAAATTTTGTTGTGACCTTGACGTATTAAAGTTCGTATGATTCTGAGCCCTTAATGGATTCGGTCTGAATAAATTGTTTCTTTGCTGCATTAATTCTGACATTCGTGCTGCATTTATGGCTTCTTGAATAGATTGTGGATTTGACGTTTTTACTTCTAGTCGCGTTTCTCTTTCTAATCCATTTATAAAGTCAATTATTCCTTTTTGCTTTTCTTCCTCAAATAATAATTCACGTTGTTCAGTAGGGAGAGGTCTGCTTAGAGCGGCATTTAGAGCGGCGTCATGTATTCTCGTGAATCGCGATACGTATGAGTTTACAGATTCTTTAAAATTCTGTCTGCATTGAATTCTTTGCAATTGCAGCAGTGTCGAATCGGTTGGAGAGCCGTAATTTTGTCTTAATTGGCTTTTCAAATCGTCAAATGTTCTTATCATTTCAGCACGTATTACGGTTCTAGCTTTCCCGATAATTTTCTGTGCTAATATACTCCCAAGTAATAATTGCGATCTTTCTTTTTGTACGTTATATTTGACTGTCTCTACTTGGCAGATAAATGTCTCAACGGGTAAAGATTCTCCGTCGAATTCGGAAACAGTTCCTAATAATTCATTCAGCGTGTATGGAGAAGATTCAAAGTCGTCGTCGTTCGTTAATACCGAGTTAGAGGATCTTGCAAGGGGGTCCTCTCTCCGTAGGTTATCACCCCTTGTCTCTAATCTCTCCAATCGACTCGTGATTTCCGAAAGCATCTTAGTAATTGCCTCCATTTCTGACATCTTACCTTGATCTGCCTTCCTTGATGCTTCTTTGTTGTTTATATTTCTTGAGGAGCTCTTTCTCTTTTCCTTTCCTTCTTCTTCCTTCCCGTTGTAGGTTCAGGATCTACTGGCTGTCTCCGCAGCTACGTCGACTCCGCAACGATCTCAGCAGATCCCACCGCTGCCACCAATTTTATGTTACGCGGGAAAGAGATCAGTTCGTGTTTTAAAAAAACAAAATATTTATTTTACTCCTTAATCACTACAACACTTTACAATGTGCGCAATTTGTTACAATCGAATGTTCTCGCAATCCGACCCGAAACCTTAGCTCCGACTATCTTGAGTATATATTATTATTGCCTGATGATTAATGTCCGATGGTTAATGTCGCGCGCGCCGGCCTGCTTCTTCTTTTATACTCTTGCTTATCTCCTGATGGCGTTACCGTTTTCGGCTTATCTTGTTTTCGACGTTTGGACCACGCGTTATCTTGTTTATACCGTTTGACCGGTGAGAATCTGTATAAATAAAAAGGGGCGACCAACCTTTGAGGGGGGAGAGGGACCTCAAATATTGATATAACTTTAGTTTCCGGTAGTATGTTTAGGTATATTAAAAACTGGAGGGTAGAAGAAGAAGTCACTGGTGGTGACCACAAATATATTTTATACGAATTATATAGAGAAGCTACGCGAGATAGGAACCGGGCAGGCGATAAATTAATGAGGATTGGCTGGTCCTTAAGGGACTTGGGAGAAAAAAAGTGTTAAGTGTTTGCGCGAATTCGATTTGAATTTTTGTATACAGGCCGCGCTGGTTACCTGTGTCCAGCGGCGACACCTTGTTTGTGTTTTTTTTAGATATATGTAACGATTATCATTTCCATTGTCCTCGTAACCTCGTTCAAGTGAGCACGTGTTAACGAAAATAATATCCGATGTAATCTGTTAGTTAATATACTATTCTTTATATCTGTGGCGTCGATTTAGCGGCCGCCACGTCCCTGTCTAATTTATTATATTTAGTCTAGTCTTAAGATTTTCGGTGTGAATGAGATGCGATAGCCAGTTGTTTACCTGAGTCCGAGTGAATGCTGCGGAGCGTTTGCGAGAGGATGTTTGGATCATCGGGTCGAGTGTCGCGTTGGGTGTCCGAGTTCGAGGAATGCCTGTGAAATACGCGTGTATCGTTAAATGATTGGTTTAGAGTGAGAGCGATTCGGTTTGGACGAGGAAAGAATGATTCCGAGTAAGAATGCATCAGGGTGTGTGGGGGTGAGTGTCGTAAGCATGAAAGTTAGTTCATCGCTGCTTGTCAAGGAGTAAGGTCGTGGACCTGCCACAGAATAAACGGAAAGTCAAAGGCGGAAAATAGTTATTATTTTTCCCTGCGAGACCTCATCCCATATATCTAATACTAGACATTTTCTTCACGTTTTATTTAACTCTGCCCCCCCCCCAACAAAAAGAATTTAATATTAAAGGAACTAGAGAAGGAAAATATGGATTTGAAGGCCTGGTATGGGGAAGAAATACCCTGGGAGCAAGTAGAAGAAAAAATAAGTACCCTAGTGGGGAAAATTTGTGATAAGTTCTTAAAAAGGATGAGAGGTGGGAAGCGTAAGCGAGGAGTAAATGCATATTGGTGGGACGACGAGGTGGGAAAAATCTGGCGTCGACGCAATAAATTAGCACGGAGGGTGACTAAATTAAGGAAGAGACGAGAAAAGAGGGGAAGGGAGTTTGAGTATACGCTGGAAGAGCTTAGGAAAAGTAAGAAGGATCTAAGAACAATCATTGTTCGAGAATCCAAACAAAGAGATAGCGCAAACCGTTAGAACCGCGAAAAATACACTTTTTCTAGGCACCGTTTCACAACAGCAGCAAAAGTCGTTGGCGGTGTCTTGTTTTTCTAGCCTAGCTGTTGTCGCGACTCCAACCGTCAAACCGGCGCACGGCAACAGCTAGGCCAATCAGGCGACCCGCGGAACTCCACGCTTTGTTTGGATCCTCGACCTGCCGCAACGGAGAAAAATTGAATGCTCCAATCGCGGAATACCGGCGAGTACATATAAGAGCGTGAGACCCTTGGGCGTTCTACTGATTTACGAAGACTCTCGTTAACATAATCACGAACCAGCATCTCTGCGAGATTTAATCCCGTTCAAAGTGACTTAGCTAAGCGCGACTGCGTCGCCCAATAAAAGACAATTCATTTCATTTTGAACTTATATATATATATTTTTGATGTGCCGTTCAATAAAGTGTACAGTTAAGTTTTCGTCGTGTAATCGTGAGTGTACAAAGTCATACGTGAATCTAACTTTTAAATAAACTTTGTTAATTGTCCATTTGCACTTTTCTTGCACCCAAAAACCAATCCCACGTTATCTAGCTCAGCGCTGAGCTTTCCGGCAATTCGACTACACAACATCTACGTCGAAACAATCATCAAGAAGAAAAAACTGAAGTGTTGGGAAAAATTAATAAAAGAACTTGATAAAGATATTTGGGGTCTAGCGTATAGGATCGTAGTTAAGAAATTAAAGAAAAGGAACCCACCACTCAGTCGGGAGGAGAGAATCAGCATAATTGAGGAGCTTTTCCCAGAGGGAAATCGGATCCCAGAAATACCTAGTGAAACATTTGAGGACATAAAAAGAACGGAGGATGATACATTAAAGGTACAAAAGGAGGAATTGATAAGAGCGGCAAAAAGGATTAAGCTGGGGAAGGCTCCGGGATCGGATGGAACCCCTGGGCGTGTAATCAAAATGATGGCTCTGGGTAGGGGGGAGGAGATGACTGAGATCCTCTCCTGCCCCCTACGCAGGCTTAGGTTTCCCAAAATTTGGAAAGAGGCAAGGGTGGTATTGATCCCTAAGAGCTTGGGTCCGTGTGAGAGAAAATTTAGACCTATCTGTTTGATTAGTGAGTTTGGAAAACTATTCGAGAGACTCGTAGCAGGGAGACTAGAAAGCTGGGCGGAGCAATATTATAACCTCGCTAATAACCAATTTGGTTTCAGAAGGGGTAAATCCACCGTACATGCGCTGCTGGACTTGAAGGACTATGTACTGGACAAAAGGAAGAGGAGGGAAAAGGTAGTTGCGATTGCCCTCGACATTAAGAATGCCTTCAACTCCCTTAGCTGGGATTCCATTGTACGGACCTTAGAGGGGATGGGGGTCCCGCCCTACCTCCAGGCGCTCATCAATTCTTATTTAAGTAATAGGATAGGAAAGGTTGCGGTGGAGGATGGAGATTACATCTTCGAGGTTAGCAGAGGGGTCCCGCAAGGCTCAATTCTCGGGCCTTTGTTGTGGATCCTGGTATACGATGCTATTCTAAAAGCGTGCCTGATGGCGGGGCTGAGGGCCATTTGCTATGCAGATGACACCCTGGTCCTGCTGTCTGGCAAGAACGCAAGAAAAACTATTTTGGCCATTAATAAAGCGTTGGAGAACATAATTGAATTAATTGAAAAACTTGGATTGCAGATCTCGCCCAATAAAACAGAGGCGATAATCTTTGGAATGACGTCAACTAATAAAGAATGGACCCAGCAACCAATCAAGGTTAAAGCAGACGTAATTAAACCAAAGAAACACCTGAAATACTTAGGTGTGCAGGTAGATTCAGCGCTAAATTTTAGAGAACACCTAGAATACATCTAGAACAAGGTTGAAATTACTTTAAATAACCTGGCCAGGATTGCACAAAACTTAAGGGGCCCGAAAGTCAAAAAAAGGATCATGCTGGCCTCGGTGGTGACCTCCATCTTCCTATATGCAGCCCCAGTCTGGGCAGACGAAGTGATGAAAAGACAAAAAGATTTAGTTATAATTAATAGGATTCATAGAAAATGTGCTCAGCTTATCACCAGCGCATACAGATCCACTTCGGCGATGGCGACGGGGGTAATAGCGGGATTCCCACCCCTGGACCTAGTTGCATGGAATAGGAAGGAATACTTCAGATTTTGTCAGGGTTTACCAGAAACAGGAAATTGTAGCTTAACTAAACCATTGAAGTTTAAAAAGAAAAAAATGCTAAAAAACGAAATTTGTAGGAAATGGCAGGAAAGATGGTCTAACAGAGGTCCACAGGACAGCGGCGCGTGGACGAGGAGGATTTTACCGGATGTAATTAGCTGGAAAGGGAGGAAATTCGGGGAAGTCGGGTATCACATGACCCAGGCGTTGTCCGGTCACGGAGCCTTCAATAATTTCCTCAAAAAGATTGGAAGAAGGGATAATGCCGGATGTAATTACTGCTCTCATGACTGTGATGATGTAGAGCACACTGTTTTTTATTGCCCATACTGCGACAATGTTAGAGTTAAATACGGTATCCCTTTGGGGGATGAACTTCTTAGGAATTTTCAGAAATTTCTAATAGGAAAACAGGAAAATTGGGAGTCCTTTTCCACATTTGTTAGGGAGATACTGGAAATAAAAGAAAGGGATGACAGAGAGCTAGGTTTTTGAAAGTAGATTCTGGGGATAAGCCGCCGATTACTAAATCACAAGTCAGATCGAGTGATGCCCACTTGGACGCCGACCGATTGGACGGTCCCGATTCGACGTGTTCCAATTCGAAGCGGTGCCGATTGGACGCGTTCCAATTCTAAGCAGAGCTTATAGAACATAACCTAACCAAATTTAGCAGCTTCGAATTGGGACGCGTCCAATCGGCACCGCTTCGAATTGGAACGCGTCGAAACGGGACCGTCCAATCGGCACGCGTCCAATCGGTCGGCGTCCAAGTGGGACACCCCCGTCAGATCTCACCGGTTCGCTAATTATAGCCCAAGTCCAATTACTTTATTCTATAATTTTATTTTATCTTATGGGTTTGATCTCGTGATTGATAATGATATTTAGATACTTAATTAATGAAAGGAAAGGAAACAAGGAAAATTAGTCGATAAGATAGTAAGGAATATTAGTTGATAAGATAGTAAATTAACATATTGAAGATACACAATCATATGCTATACCAATAGTCGGATGGATTTACCGACTGAGGGTAACATACCGACGGACGGCGCTGACTGGGGACAAGCAAGATACATACTCGAGTTATCGATATAAGGGAAATATAACTGTTAATGATAAATTAGCAAACTAATATATCGAAGACCTACAATTACCTACTATACCGACAATCGGCCGGGGTTACCCATTGACGGTAACATACCGACTGGAGGCGTTGAATAAAATACACAGGATGGCTGTTCCGTGTCCTCCATAGGCAACGGATTAGGAATGAAGGAAAGAATGAAATCTTTATAAGCAGTTTTATTTATATCCATAGTTACAGAAATCTCATATTTTGCTGTATCATATGTTACTTCTCTCTTACTTGCACAAATTTGAGGCAATGCGGTGAAATAATGAAATGATATGATACTCCTAGGGAGCAACTTTAATAACTTAAATAATATTAACATTACCATTAATAATAGCACGTAGCATTAGCGATAACACTACCTCTCCTACTGGTCACGGGGCTTTCAACTACTCTTTTCATAAGATTAAGAGGAGAAAAACTACTAAACGTAACTACTGGTCACTATTATATTAGATTTTTTCACACTCGGCACTATTACCCAACAGTAAAAAGATATTTTCCTTTTGTATAGAAGTTCTAAGAGTTGGGACCTATTTGACAATATTATAATATATTATAACATAACGTAATATAACACAAGGTAATGATGACAAGTACATCTAAAGGTGTTTATAACCTCACCGAGGATTTTATGATAATAGATATTTGGTGGGGTAGCATAGAAAATTAGCATAGGATTAGCATAGGTAGCATAGGATTTGTACGGTCGAAACTCTTCAACACGAAGAATTCCAATTTTATTCGATTAGTGAAGGAATCACTACGTTATTAAATTTCAAAGGACTGGACGATAGAGTAAGGATGCGGTTGGTTAAATGAAAACTCTGGATTATGATGAGTTGAACTGATTGTTTATTCGAGTTATCGAGCAAGGGAAAAAGCCCGAAGGCATAAAAAACCCTTGACGTTAATTGATGAAGGGAAAAAGCCCGAAGGCATAAAAAACCCTTGAATTTGAGAATACATACTTATAGTCGTATGATTGAGGCATGTGTGAGTGTGTCGCGTTTGATGATATAATGTGTACACAAAGGTTGGGCGCCCGTCAGCGATCAGTTCATCGCGTGACACCGGGTTTTTTGGGAAACAGTTCCCTTTGGCGATTTTGAATCGCGATCGTGCGGAAACCAGGTTCCGTTGGAGTCTCCAGCTTGGGGAGACGTCCAGACGTCGTCGTAAACGATGTCTATTGTGTGTTTGTTGCCGGCAGGGCCCCGCGAGTAGTAGTAACGCAAACCGCGGATTATCGTCGTCGCGAGAAAAAATATAGAAACTTTTATCACCCGGTACATGGCGAGATTGCTCGACCGATCGCGACCGTAGACCCGTAGCGACTGTCTTTTTCTGTTACTGAGGCAAGGACATCGCGTTCCTTTCCTCCGAGCGTTTCGATGTTGTTTTTCCGGCGGTTTCGATTTTACTCTCCGACAGGATTGTTGCTTAGTTTGTGCTCTAGATCTTTTTCTTTATTCTTATTTTTATTCTATTACGTTTACTCCTTTCATTGGTTATACATTTGACAGGCAAATACTTAGATAGGAACCAATGTATTGTGACGGATCGGCGGGGGGGACGAAAGGAAAAGTCCCTGAGGTGGAGGGCGGCCAGGGAAAGCTGTCCTCCACGTACCGATACGCACACCCACGGACGATTTCTTTAAAGGGGCGCCAGTGCAATGCACGCGTCCAGGGAATCGCCCTTCCGGCAGCTCTTCCGGGAGCGGTACTCAAGGAGGGACAGAAAATAAGTAGAGTAACTGCGAGTATCTACGATAAATTTGGCTTTATTGTGGGCCGAAGCTAGCCCTTCGAGAAGAACGAAAATGAGCCCTTCGTGGTACAAAGTTCGGAAAGGGAACTGGGTCACGATCGCTAAGTGCGGTAAAGATATCGCGACACGAGGGCTTACGGTACACGCGAGTGATACAAAATAAAAATCGGAAATGAAAAGAAAACGCGGTACGCTGTGGGAGCACGCCCTCTTGGGGGTCGTGGACAGCAAAGGGAACGCTGGACCTAAATGTAAAATACAATGCAAAAAGAAAAAAAAGGTAGCCCGAACTGGGATCAGCGGCCCAGAATCGCGGGAACAGAAAGCGCAAATCTGTACAGCGATATTCCGCAAATACGGTCCCTAAGGTCCTCGTCGCCGGGGCTGGTGGTCCTATCGCCAGGAACCACCCACACGCACACACGCTCACACACACTCGCTTATGGATCTTACAAGAAGGCAAAGATCCTACCTTTGTACGCTGGTGTCCGGGTAGGCGTCGTTCTCTATCTGGGCGCGGCGCCAAGGTAAGTCCACACTCCACCGATCGGACACACACACACGAAACGTAAAAGGGAGAAAGAAAGAGAAAAAAAGGAATTATGATACAGTGTAAAATAAACTAAATAAGGCGCAAAGGTGGGTAATAAAGATACGCGGGCGGTTCGCAGTGCGTCGTGATTCGCGGCTCGCAGGCTTCTCCCTCCGTATCCGCGGCTCGGGTCCTCGGTGCGCGGAGTTCCTCCTCCCCGAGGATTTCGGCGCCAGGGATGGGCCAAGTAGTGTTTCGTCCAGGTCCTGGGGCCCCTTCGGGTGGCAGCTGGGGTGGCTCGTCCCCAGGCCCGGCGTCCCTCGGTGGTGGCTGCCGGTCGCCCCCGCGGAGGTGGACGGGTGGCTCGGCGACCGGTCAGCAGGCGGCTATGGCTGATGGGCTCCATCTCTCGGGTTGGGGTTTTCCCTGCGCCCGGAGCCGCGGATGCTTCTTCCTTGGGCCGCTCGTCTTCATGCCGGTGCCGGGGGGGAAAGGGGCGCGCGAATAATAATAAAATCGAGAACTACAAAAACGAAAAAAAAAACACACACTTGTAACATCCCTGATGAATTTTTAAACTTTTATTGCAGTGTCATTTCTTCAATTATCGACTGTATTTCTCCCTTACCGACCGCGACATTAGACAAATCGAGTATCATAAGAATTCAGTAAACTGTCGGTAATAAATGTATAATTCTATAAGGAAAATTCCGCAATGCTATGTGTTTACGTGCCGCGAAGCTCGCCCCGAATTTCCTGGAATTCTCGCGTAGTCTTAGAGAAGGATAGAAATACATTTTACAATTGCGATATTATTAGTTATTAAAAACTATTAGCTAAACAAATCAGTTAATATATATCAAGCGTACTAATATTATGTTATCCGGAAATAGAGTCAGATGTTAGTTTATTGCAGTGAATATTGTAAATTATAATATTGTTCAATGGAATGTTCTAGAAACACCGTATGCTTATACATTTAGATTCAATCCATATAGAAGTCGTGCGTAGTACATAGAAGGAGATAGAAAATGCAATTTCATTAAAACACTATTAAATTACTATTTTTATATCAGGAATATAAATTGTTGGATTGTGTGGATCAATAAACAACACTGAGGTTAATATTAATAATGAATATATTTATATGTAAGTGGCATAAGCCATAGTCGGTAGTGCGTCCGCTCAGCTTGGAGTCTTACAGGCAAGAAAAAGTGTGGAGTACAGTACAGCATAGTCTGACTCCACGAAGTATAGTATGTGCTTAGAGTATATACGCGAGGCATGCGCACTATGCTCGCGTTCGCTCGAGCTTGTCTCGTTGTACGAAATCGTCGACAACCAGTAGATGGCGCGACGAGTACCATTTTGTGTATTACGACTATTGTAAATTCACATATTACAACATAAATCATTATGTAGAATGCGATATTAATAATGTAATTAAATCGTTTGTTTGTACAATTAATGTCTAATTACGAATTTATACGACAATTATATATTTCGACGTTATGGGGGTTTTCCGAGAATTCGCCAGGCTGGCGAGCATAAAAGGCCGAGCGGAGCTCGCCAAAATCGCAGAACAGTTTTCGAAGTCGAGCCAGCTAGAAGTCTTCAGATAAGTATAACCGGAACAGTTTTCGCTGTGAAGAGCCGCAACGATTCTTAATACTTGACTGGTAAAGCGGGTATACGCCATTTGGATACTTGGTCGTGGGTCGTTCTAGTAGCTAGCTAACGCAGGCTCCCCATTTGAGCGGCTTGGTCTCTGAAGCCCGTGTCTTTTGGGTGGCAGTTCAGCAATCACGATTTTATAATTAGAATCAATTGATTTGCTACCCTGTTGAACTTATACTGTTCACCCTTTTCCTGTATCGTTGGGTCGTTCTAGTAGCTAGCTAACGCAGGCTCCCCAATTAAGCGATCTGGTTTTGGCTGTCAGTGTTCGTTTTGACAAAAAGGGTCATGGACAATTAGTTGTCGAGTCAGATTAAAAGAGTAACTGTTCCGAGTAATTAATTCATTTAGATTCAAATAAATTTTGAACTTGAATTAGTAAAAGAATATTGTTCTGTCATTAGCGTAATCTCAGTAGTCGACTACACCGCGTTAGATAACAGATAAAATCGTTAATCTGTCTAACTTTGCAAAAGCGTATTTAGGTACACTTAGAAAATCACACTTAGGTCGTGTTCCTCGCTGCGGTAGACGCTAATATTATTAATTTCATAAAAGAATAATTCATTATATATACTACAAACGTACTAATCAAGATAAACTTTGTAATTGCGATAGCGTTCGAAACCGAGAATCAAATCCTATAGAAAACCGAATTCAGTTAATTACATAAAAGCGAAGTTAGCTTCATCCGAAATCAGACTTAGGTACGATATAATATAAAGAATTAACTAACGAGAATCAGATTTAGTTAGATTCACAATTACCTATTACGTATTGTTTAATTTGCCAAGTTCTATTATTTCTATTATTAATATTATATCAAAGTCTATTTAGTTTCTTTTGATCAAACCAGTATACTTTTCATATTTTGTTGTTATTTGTTACTTGTTATTTGTTAAATTCATCATCTTCGTTATTTTATTGAATAAACCTTATTGTTGAAAGATATTGACCTGTGGATTTCACTCCTTAACCGCACACCACACGAATCCCACAATCTTTATATTTAGTTATTTTCCAAAACGAGTCGTTCAGTTGGTAAAAGCCACTCTTTACCTTACTAGCGCTAGTAACTATCTGAATCTAGGTTCCAGAGTCGTTACACACTCTTCCATACGACCCGTCACGAGGGGTTGACAGGGCGGAGGAGAGAGGCCGGCGGGCCTGGTTGCCACTCGTAACGAGGCATAAAAATATGCCTCGTTACAGTATATAAGAATAGCTGGAAGGATTAACAGTATTACCAACACTGAAACGGTAAGTGTTGAAGTGTTGAAACGGTATGTATCCATCTAGCAATAAAATATGTAACTTATTAAACGCGCAAAATTTATATTGTAAAAGGTTCAGTTGAAGATGAACACACGGTATATTTGATAAATTGTAAGCTAAAATCAAAGACTACTTGTAAATACTCGTATCTAATAAGTGAAGTATGATAAGGCAGCCAATTAACGACACTTTAATTATAAATATTAATTTTATTGGAGGAAATGAAACAAATTGTAAAACAAATTCATAATTATCCTTGATTTTCAATTGGAAATCTGATTTCGTCATTCTTTGAGATTCAATTCTCAGAGCTAGAAAGTAACGCACGTATTCTTCACTTAGTAGAGCAATATATTAAAATTCGTTTTGTTAATTCAGTTTCATTTAAATTAGTTTAAAAGTTAATCTTGGTTAAAGTTCATTAAAGAAGTTCAAAAGTTTAATTTAGTTGTTTAGTTTATTTAATTCATTTCAAAGTTTCAATTAGTTTATTTATTTTTCCTTTTTGTTGTTTGATTAAATCGCGGAATTAAACCAAGCGCCCAAGCGCTTCTTGAGAATTGAACCTCGCCAACAAAATCCCTAAATTCAACAAGAAGAATCGCAGCATAAGGTTTGCATTAGCGGTAACTAAAAACATAAGAATAGTAGATACACAACTCGGTAGGAAGTTTCTTACGTATGAGTCAACTGAATGTAGGTAAAGGAAACTCAGTAAGGGATGTGCGGCCAACTTCACGTGGAGGGTTTTCGGCTAACTTCATGCGGCAAGATTTTTGAATTCGTTTACAGCTCTAGTTTAGTTTAGTTTTTTATTTTCTTCCAACGAAGAGGGCGTCTGAGCTACACACAGCTCAATATGCCCATACATAAAATTTACAACTCCCTTCCTAGGGTCGAGTTTCAACGCCATCTCTAGTCACCATCCTCATCCATCCCTTGCAATCATACCACTCATTCCTCGCAAAATCCTCTTTCTCGCACCTTAGTCTACAATTTCCCTCTCGCTTGTCATTATTCATTGTTATCTTTTTAACCGTATTCTCTTTTTTTATTATGATTTGTACTTTTATCCAGGGCGACACCTTTATGTATCTATCTCTACTCTTTACTATTATCTTACTAACGTTTATATCACATTCTTCGCATATCACTCTAACTGCATTACTTCTAAATATTCCCCATCTCTTACTTGTAAAGTCACACAAACTTCCAGTTCGAGATCCAATTACCCTGTTTCCATTTTTTACATTTTTTACATTTTTATTTTGGTTTCAAAGAAACCGTTCTTCATACCTATTTTACATGTTTTCATTCTTCTTTTAAACTCCACTCTCTCCCTCTCGTACTTCTCACACTCCCACAGTACGTGGTCCACATCCTCTATCCTATCACATACCTCACAATAAGGGTTGTCCACCACGAATTTCCTGAAGAGAGACCAATTTAAATTGTAGTGATTGGCTCTCAGTCTACTTAAAGCACATATCGTACCTCTTTCCAAGTTATCTCTATTTCTAAACCAAGGGAAATCCTTTCCCACATTATTCCAGTCCGACTCAAGGTACTTTCTCCCCTTAAACTCCCCCTGCCTTAAGTGTCTCTCTTTCGATCTCTCGCAACCTCTATCCCTGGTCATCCTTTTAAAGTCCTTCAGGGTGAATTTCACCCAGAAGTCCGCATCCCCCCTGTGGCCTCCTTCGCCACTCTATCTGCCCTCTCGTTTCCTTCTATTCCCACATGCGCTGGTATCCAAGCAAGGGCTATCCCCCCGCTCAGCCCCCCACCTCTCTCCGCTGTGTAATTCCTTATCCTAATCTTATTCCCTATCGCATCTACCACATCTCCTACCTCCCTTCCATCACCCTCAGTCAGCAATTTTTTGACCGTGCTTAAAGAATCCGTGAGAATGAGGGCATCCTCTCTCGCAAATCTCTCCCCCGCCAAATCCACCGCTCTACCTATAGCCAGCATTTCGATTGTGTACACCGAATACTGACCAAGGGCTGTAAAACTCTCCTCCTCCCAATTTCCTGCCTCTCCTCTCACAACAACAGCCCCTTCCTCACTCTTTCTGCTCTCCATTCTAGACCCATCAGTATACGAGCTCAACTATCCCTTCTATTTTCCCAAACATTTTCATTTTTAACCGACTTCGAAAAAGGAGGAGGTTACTCAATTCGATCAGTATATTTTTTTTTTTTTTTTTTTTTTTTTTATTATTATTTTTATTTTCTATGTGTGCCCGCCTATTACGCCTAGCTGGATGCACCGATCGGAACGAAACCTTTTGCATCTGGTAGGTTCTGACTCCCCATTGGTGCCATTATCAAAAAATTTTTCATTTTTCAGTTGCAAAGTGTTGTTATTGCAAAAAAACCGGCAACTTTTGAAATAAACTTTTCTCGATTTTAGTGCGCTTTTAATATCTTATCACGGACATGATTCTGAACAATTTTGTTCATATAAAAATTTCGCGGAAAGCTTTAGTTTTCGAGATATTAGCGAAAAATTATTGAAAAGTTTTGAAATCAACTTTGGA
The DNA here is from genome assembly GCF_050947335.1 of Megachile rotundata. Lineage (NCBI taxonomy): Eukaryota > Metazoa > Arthropoda > Insecta > Hymenoptera > Megachilidae > Megachile > Megachile rotundata. The sequence continues at coordinate 5,952,732 of NC_134993.1, forward strand.
CGATTTTAATGTCCTTTTAATATGTTATCAGGGGCACGATTCTGAACAACTTTTTCCTTATTCACAATTAAGGGGAAGCTTTAGTTTTCGAGTTATTAGCGAAAAACTATTGTTACTAATATATTGAATTCCACGTATGCCTCCGTGTCTCTGGTGGTATATGAGTCAACATGCAGTCGCCGATTTTCTACTGTTTCTACAAACACGTCTTGCCGGCCGATAAAAAGTGTGAAATAAAATAATTTTTAGAAAAAAAAATACGCCGACTTCGAAATGCACTAAAAAGTATAAAATAATTTCTATTTCCTAATGAAGTAATTTCTATTTCATTCAATCATACAATTACGTAACAGATATGAATGAAACCTATTTACTCGTTAGGTATTATATTAAATACATTTCAACCTTTTCGGAGGCGGCGCAAAATTAAATAACATATTCAAAATAATCTTTTAATTTTTCGCCGCCTCCGAAAAGGTTGAAATGTATTTAATATAATACCTAACGAGTAAATAGGTTTCATTCATATCTGTTACGTAATTGTATGATTGAATGAAATAGAAATTACTTCATTAGGAAATAGAAATTATTTTATACTTTTTAGTGCATTTCGAAGTCGGCGTATTTTTTTTTCTAAAAATTATTTTATAATCTCCCCCAACAGTATGGTACCCCATAGCAATTCTAATTCCTGCATTATGAATTTTTTGAATCTTTTGCCTGTTCCTTAAATTATTCAAATATAAATGTCCCCCATACTCAATCACGGATCTTATCAGGGCTTTGAAAACCTTGAGGACTGTTTCTGGTCCTGTCCCCCTTCTTACCCCCCCCCCCCCCCCTATACATTTTAGAATGTTCAATCTTTTCCTCAATTTTACTGCTATGTAGTCCGTGTGTTTCTTAAAGTCCAGGAATCTGTCAATCCATACCCCTAAAAACTTGGCCTCCTCCACCTCCTCAATTCTCTCCTCACCGATCCTAAACTTCTCCTTTCTTATCCATCCTCCTTTTCTGTTATACGGCAACGTTACCACTTGGGTTTTTTCCGCTGCTATACCCAGTCCCAGTCTCTCCAGATTCTCCTTCAGTTTCTCCAATGCCTCCTCCAGTCTCCTTTTACCCTCTCTCCTATCCTTAAACGATACAATTATCACAATATCATCTGCGTACTGTAAAATACGCACCTCCATCTCTCTCAACCCTTCGGCCACCCCTGCTGTATACAGATTGTATAACAGGGGGCTCAGAACCGACCCCTGTGGTAGCCCCTTCAAAAGTCTCATTCTAGAACTCTCTCCATCCAGGCTCATAATTTCAACTTCCCTTCTCTCTAATCACGACTCCATGTACCTCCTTATTTTCCTGGGACAGTCCATTTCCACCAGTTTCTGTATCAAGTCACTATGAACCACATCATCATAAGCTGCCTTCACGTCAATAAACGCTGCCATCACCATCTCTCCCTTTCCCCAACTCTCCCTGATGGAGTTGACCAGCATACTAATATTATCCATTGTTGATTTCCCTCTTCTGAGACCATTCTGATCCGGGTCTAGTTTACCTTCTTCCTCTGCCCACACTCTCACTCTCTCATTCACAATCTTCTCCAGCATTTTTCCTATACAGTTCATCAAAGATATCGGCCTAAGCGCCTTCTTCTGCGGCTTAGGTATGAATTTGACCATTGCTTTTTTCCATTTTACTGGTACCCTCCCTTTAGTCCATATCTCGTTATAGAACCGTAGGATGGCTTCTTTCCATCCTTTAGTCCACATTTTCATTATATCATACCCTATACCGTCCTCTCCTGGCGCTGACTTCCTTTTAGTGCTTGAGAGTGCCCACTCCAATTCCTCCATTCCCAGATCTCTGTCTAACCATTCTTCTGTTGAAACCACTGTTCCTTATTACTAAAAACCCTAGGAACCCTAAACACCTTAAAAACCTTAGGCACCTTAAGAAACCTTATGACTACGCTCACTGTCCTTCCGCAGTCCTTATTTTTTACGACCATATTACCCAAATGGGCCTATGAGTAATATGGTCGTAAAAAATAAGGACTGCGGAAGGACAGTGAGCGTAGTCATAAGGTTTCTTAAGGTGCCTAAGGTTTCTAAGGTGTTTAGGGTTCCTAGGGTTTTTAGTGATAAGGAACAGTGGTTTCAACAGTGCAATCAAAGAAATGCCAAAGAAAAAGGGTTGTGGCTAGTTAATTCTGATAAATTAATAATGGGTAAACCCATAGAGATTAAGTATCCCGCTAACTTAACGAGAGCTAAGATTTGTTTTTGGTTTTGTTTAGGTATTAAAATTAGAAATGACAAATTTTATATTAAAAAGGCTATATCAGGTTTATCATTACTGCTGTATTTTCTTTTGCGATTTTATTATTATTGTTTTCTTTTGCGATTTTATTATTATTGTTTTCTTTTGCGATTATACAGGGTGTTACTTGTAACGCTACTCACGATTTTTCTTCCACTTGCAGCCACCTTACGAAAAAAAGTTTAGAATAAAATTTGCAGGGTATAAAGTGCACAATAGATATTAGTAAAGCAAATTTTGAAAACAGTTTGTTCTTTTGGCAAGGTCAAGGTCACCTTAGGTTTTTTAAATAGGAATATACATTTTTTTTTATTCATAGCTTTAGAGGACATTGAGACGAATTCAAAACATATATTACATTATATTTTTATTAACATATTACTCGATTTACAGAAGTGGAAATGTGAAGTAAAAGACTGGAATATTACGTGATGGAAGGCGGCATATGTTACATTTTAAACATGTAATTAAATAAAGTGTATTTTTCTTATATTCTAGTCGCGTGTTTACATTCAGTGATCTCTTTGGAACCAAATAATGGTTACCCTACCAAAGTCAAAAGCTAAGAACTTTACATTTTTCCACTTCTATAAATCGAGTAATATGTTAATAAAAATATCATGTAATATATGTTTTGAATTCGTCTCGATGTCCTCTAAAGCTATGAATAAAAAAAAATGTATGTTCCTATTTAAAAAACCCAAGGTGACCTTGACTTTGCTAAGAGAACAAACTATTTTCAAAATTTGCTTTACTAATATCTATTGTGCACTTCATACCCTGCAAATTTTACTCTAAACTTTTTTTCGTAAGGTGGCTGCAAGTGGGAGAAAAATCGTGAGTAGCGTTACAGGTAACACCCTGTATACAGATATGTGTGCGTTAAGCGTGGTTAAGGGAATGTATATTTTTGTACCTTTTATACTTTTTGTAATTAGCCTTAAGACTAGGTTAAGAGAAGTTATTCCTAGGGTCGGAATGGAATGGGTATGTGTGAGAGGGAGAGAGAAAATCGAGGAGGAGAGAAGAGGGGAATGGAGGATCGTGCCCCGAGGGTGTAAAAGAAGGAAGATCTTGAGAGAGGAGGGATCAGATGAAGGGGTGATAATGGTGGAAGAGAATGAAATTGAGTGTGAGCTATGAGGGGCTGTATTTGGAATGCAAAAAGCATAAGAAATAAGAGGGAGGAGATAAGAAGAGCAGGGGAGAATTTTGACATTATGGCAATTACGGAGACTTGGCTGAGACCGGAGGATATTTTCAGGGTGCCAGGTTGGCTCATTATTAGGAAGGATAGTGAAGGAGAAAGGAGAGGAGGGGGTGTCATTCTCCCATCGATTGACCTTCCTTCTCCTTTTCCTCCTCTCCCTCGTTGTCTACCAGTCTTCCGGTGTGTTCTCCGTTGCCACCTCTCCTCCTTTTCCGCTTCCATTGAAATCATTCTTTCCTTCTTCTTTCTTTTTCCCAGGGTTACCCCTACTAACTGTCTTTTCCGGTGATTATTCTTGTTTTTCCTGGCTATCACCCTTATCACCTTCCTCGCTCACCTCGGATCTTTCAAAGAGGCTCGCATACTTTCCTGCCTCTATTTCTTTCCTCTCCTCTTCCTGGTGAATCCTCCATTCGTCCATTTCTCCTTTTCCGTTCCTCCTAGCCTCCAACTCTTCCCTCTCCCTTTCAGCTCTTCTTCCCAACTTGTCCCTTGTCCTCTAATCCACGTGCATAAAGAACGGGGGGGTAACCACCTCGTTCCAATCCTCATTAGGGGCAGGCATCAACGTTTTCTTCGCCCTATACTTCCTCGTTCTTATGACCTCGTGGAATTTTCCTTCGATGTTCTTTTCGTGTAGAACCTTGATCATCTCTTCTATAATCTCGTCGTCCGTTCTTTCCCTAAGCTCCACCAGCCACTCCCTATTCAATTCTTTTTCTTTCCTAGCTCTTCTCCTCTCCTTTTCCACTTCATTTTTGTTGAGAGCAAGTCTCAACCTTTCGTATTCGCAATCGCCTTCCGGCTCTTCTCCCACCATGTCATGTGGTAGCGGAATCCTTCTCAGAATTTCGATGCCCTCTTTGGCTTTTTCTCTCTCCGTCTTCTCTTTGCATTGTAGGCATATATATCTATTGTTTGAGAGGAATAGATCAACCTCCTCGTTGTTGCAATTGGGTTTCAACCCCTTTTTCACCTTGGACCACCCTGCTGCCTCGTTTCCCTCACCTTCTTCTCCCGTTCTCTCCTCTTCAGAGCCTGTCCTCACTTCCTTCTCCCTTTCTCCTCTTCTCACCATCTCACTAAATTTCTCCCTTCCGCTATTCGTTCTTCTTCCCTTCTCATTAGCTTCTCTTCCTATTCTCATTCTCTCCAATTCTCCCTGGATTGGCACCTCCGTCTCTTCCCATACCTCTCTTCTTTCCCTCTGAGGCAGGCTTGGAAAATCTTTACTTCCTCTCTCCGTTAGGCCCTCTAACCCTCCCACTCTATCACCTTCCCTTTCCCCCATTGTCCTTGCCACTATCCCTTTTGCTGTCTCGAATTCAACGTTTCGATACACCATCACCTTTCTAACGGCTGCTTCTTTTTGCCAGACCCAACAGGATCTGGCCAGCGATCCGTGGTTGCCCCCACAATTTACGCACTTTGGGCTTCTGTCACAATTCCCGTGTTCTTTATCCCCACATATCGCGCACCTTCTAGCGTTCTCTCTACAAGTCGCCTGTATATGTCCGAACTTTAGGCACCGATAACATTGCCTCACCGGTTCTACAAAGGGTTCTATACGGATTCCCATATGGCCTTGGCCTATTAAAAGTCAGGCCGGAAAAACACTTCCCTTAAACACTATCATAATCACTCGTAGTGGTTCGTAGGTCACCTTACCGTCCGTTACCTTCCTTCTTTTCATCCTTTCTAAAACGAAGTCCCCTTGCCCTGGGGTTGCCTCTTCTTTCAGCTCCTCGATGGAGTCCTCCTATTCCACAATCACACCCCTGCGGTATTTCATCCTTCTCGGTAAGAATGTAGACAGTTGACCTTCCCTGCTACCGTATTTCCTCAGCAACGTGTTAACTTCCTCTCTCTTCTTTGTAGTAACTTCTGCCCTATTCCACCCGATCATACGAATCCCCAGGATATTTACTCCAGCACCTTGCACAAACCTGTAAATTTTTATAAGGTTGTTTCTCTTTGTTTTATTTCTACCTCCCGCCTTTAGAACGCAGCATACTACATATTCATCACGCGCAATTCCTTCCTCATATTCGTCTATCACCCATTCTTTCTTTCGTCTATTACTGGACTCGCTCTCCTCTCCTTTATTATTATCACCCACGTGTTGCGTGATTTTTTTACTGACCACGCTTCCTACCTTATCACCACGTGTCGATAGCTTATTTTCTATGTCCTTATCCGTATTATCTCTAATTGTATTTCTATTAATATCTACTTCAAGTGTAAAATTGTCATTTTTACCTTTTTCATAATTTCTTAACACCTCACACTCTTTGTCCTTTTCTTCCTCACAACTCTCCCTGACGCTTTCACCTACACTCTCTGTCTCAAAATGGCCGACTTTTCCGGTGTCTGTACCAGTCTGCCCACGCTCCCGCCGCGTCTTTCTCGGCGCTGCTGTCGGCTTATTAGCCAACTCCCGCCTATCATCGCTCTGAAATTCCCTAGACAAGCGTTCCTGATTGGTCACTTCACTGTTATTCCCTTCTACGCCACTTCCTACCGCCTTTTTCGGTCTTCTCCCCCCCCCCCCCCCCCCCCGCATCCTTCCTTCCACAGGTCTTCTTCTCCTTCCTCCGCCTCCCTCGTCCTCTTTTTACATTCATCCACTTCCATTTTCTCTTCTTTTCTTCTTACATCACCCTTCTCCCTCAATTCCTTTCCTTCGCATTCCCTCTTCGACGCCTCTAGTACTATATCCTCCTCTTCAGCAAGGTACTCAAGAGCCCAGTCCTTCTTTAAGCTTTTCAAAAGCGTTCTCTCACCTTCCCTTACCTCCGTCCATTCCTCTCCTGTTCCTTGTATTTCTTCTCTCTCCTCTTCTTCTACTCTATCTCCTTCAATGCTGTTAGGGTTTGGTCGAGCCCTGGTTATTGCACTTCGTGCCGTCTAAGTTCTATTGGAATTGAAGGACCACCCAATGTTTGTACGGATTGGGGCCGTGTAGAAACACTCACAAACTTGTATTAAAAATATAGGTTTTAATAAAGACGTGTGTATGTGTGTATAAACGGAGGTTGTGTGTGTGTGTGTTTTAGTGTGTCGAATATTTAAGTATTAAACTGATTCTGTTCTGTACTGATTGAACTCTGTACTATCTAACTATTCTCCTGTCTATACTGTTGTCGGTTTGTACTGTTAGTTCTCTAAACTGTTAGCTATCTGTCCAATTTGTCCTCTTCTAGCTTCGTTAACACCTCTGTCCTCCCTTCCATTGCGCCCTTAGCGTGGTACTTTTCTGGAAGGGGAACAGAAGTTCCTACGGGGGAGGACGGCATTCCGGGGAGAATCCGGGTTTTTCCAAAATCCTATGACGTCAGTCCCGGTCCGCGGGACCCGTTACTTCTAAGGGTCAGATCGCTCTCTGACCTTCTAAGCTGAGAGATTTATGACATGACCTGTGTCACTGAAGCCAAAAATTCTAAAGACTAGTGCAGCAATAAACAGATCTGCTAAAAACTACAAATTGTCACGTACCATCGTAGTGCTGGCACGCAGATGATACGGATACTAAATTATGGGGTTCAAAAGTGACCGCTTTCCCTCGTCATGTCGTAAACCTCATCTATGCGAAACTCTAACAAATGCTCATTCCTTCTTCCCATTCCTCCTCGCTTTTATCTCCGTCCACTTTTTTCCTCCTTCCTCTCCTCTCTCTTCTCTTTCCCTCTGTACCCCTTACCCTGGTTCTAGGCCGGCCAGGGGGCCGTTTCACTTTCATATACTCCTATCTCTTTCCCTTCTTTTCCTTCACCGTTTAATTAATAGCTACTCACTTGTATACAATTATTTATCAAACTATTGTCCACAGATCCGCCAATCAAAAATCAAGACGCAAACGAAAAAAAATATGGAACGCTCTTCACACCTCCTACTCTGTTGCCGCCATCTTTTTCCCCGTTTACAGCTCTATATGTGTTATGTTAGTAGAAAAGGTTTCCGCTCTATCTAATACCTTTATATGGAGTATCGCATGTAATGACAACTGAGTTAAGAATTTTAATATTGGAATAATATATGTGCAATAAGAAGTGAAGTGATTCTCAGTAGTGAGGCTGTGATGTTTTAATAGAGAGATGTAAATGACTGGCACATGGATAAATAAGTTTTAACCTCTAATAGAAACTTTCGGGTAGTGTTTCGTGGAACAGTGCACGCGTAGACAAGATTTATGTTGTTAATTACAGTTACACAAGACATATAGATATAATAATTTGTATTTCTACTTCCTGAATGAAGTGTAATTGATATGAATTTCTAGTTCTTTACTTTTTGTCTTTAATCTATTAATTGATCAATTATATCTTATATAATCTTAGGTATATATATTTCTATTCTGCTCTTTCAAGTTGAAATTATATAGATATTCACATCTATGTTTTATTAGCAAGTATGCTATGTTATCCCATGTTCATATATATTCTTAAGGAATATAATAAGGAATATAATATATAAGGAACCTTACACTATCGGTTTTTTATTAAAAACTACATTTTGGGGTGGTACAGATTGTTACCTGTTATGTTACTTATAACTACATTATTTTAACGTATATAACGATTTACCACTTTATATTTCTATTTTAAATGTCATTTTATAAACACTGTTCTACTGTTATTCTATATATATTGTTCCACTTATACTTTGGTACTTCTAACATTTTGGAACCCAAGTTTTGGTAATTAAACAGATGCTACAACTATTTATTTTGGCTTCTAATATTACTACTAGCAAAGTTTCTTCAAGTACCTGAGAGATAACCTCTCGGATACTCCTAGATAGTTACTTTGAGAGTTAATAACAGATATTAGGGTTCCTAAACTTGCGTACCTCTACGTTGGACGAACGCTTGACGTTCCAGACGAGGTATTAGATATCAAATAATATAATTAATATAATGTAACTAATTTGAGGGAAAAACTGAGATAGATTAACCTATTACTAATCATTACCCTTGTACGATACACCTGACTTACCTATTTCGATCAAGATAACTATGTGCTTTTAATATTTAAGCTACAGTTTCAGTACTCGGTAGCTTAGTGAACCTGCGTGTTGATATTGACCATAACAGCGACTTATTTTAGTAGTGACCACAACCAGAGAGCTACTTTGAAAATCTTTATAAGTATTTCTACGGTGTTTTATAATTATTCTAACAAATTCTAAATCTGACAACTCTAATTTGTGACGGTACTACTTAATTGACTAACTGATTAACGGATAGCTTATAGTTTTAGCCTGGACAACATATATTGGTTACTAATTACATACAAACAACATAACGTTAACATGCATGATACACATGTGCTTGGGGACGAGGACTGAGATTTTTACTCCGCGTGAAGCAAATCTAAAGCTTCTTACACTATATCGTAATCGGTGGGACTAGTTTTGCTCATCACTGTTTTGCATTGCTAAAATAATACTTCTCTTTGATGACATATTTGTTATACTGTAATTATTAAGCTATAACATAACATTTATATTTATTTATTTATATTTGTATACATAGTTTGTAACGAGGCATATTTTCATTGGGTTGATTGCCTCGTTTTTTTTTGGGTTATGCCTCGTTACGATGATCCTCCCGAATTGCCAGCCCCACTCCTCCGCCCAAGCGGACCACCTCGCCGCTGGGGCAAGTATGAGTGAGCGTGTGTGTGTGTTTTTCTTTTCTTTTTCGTGTGTTTTTTTTATTTTCTATTTATTTCGGAAGCCACGCTTTTCTTTCTCCCCTTCCCCCTTCTCCAACACCAGGAAGGAGCCGCTGCTGTCCCTGGTCGCGGAGGAACCTCTCCCTGAGTGACGGAGGCGCGGGATGGGCCCACCAAAGAAGACCCCGGCTGTCCGGTCGCGGTGCCACCCCGTCACCCTCCGCGGGGGCGACCGGCAGCCCACCACCGGGAAACGCCAGGCCTGGGGACGAGCCACCCCCGACTGCCACCTCGAGAGGGCCCCAGGACCTGGCCACCAGACGTCGCAGTGGAATGGCCCATCCTCGACGCCGAAATCCTCGGGGTGGGGGAATACCGCGAACCAGGGAAGAAGAGGATGGAAGGGAGAAGCCAGCGAGCTGCCGTGACGGGAAGGCGGTTTTTTTTTTCCCCCGCAAAAATCCCCGCTTAAGCCGCAGTTCCGAATCCTTTTCTTTGCCGTCTCGTTTTTAGTTTCTGTTAAATAGTAGTGCGTTCCGTTTTTTCTACCTTGTGTTTTTTTTTCTACTGTGTATTGTGTGCCTGCGTGGAGTGTGTGTCGCCGCCGCCCCTGTGTGGAATTTTTGGGGTACACCAGCGCAAAAAGGTAGGAGTCATCTCCTTATCCTCCTTTTCTATATTTATTTGCGCGTGGGCGAGGGCGATAGGACCCCTGGCCCCAGTGACGAGGACCCTAGAGGCCGCGGACGGTTCATACGACACCGTCCCCTCTCATTTAGTTTTTTTGTACGCTGTATTTTGGTATTTAGGACCAACGTCCCCTTGCTGTCCACGACCCCTGAGAGGGCGTGCTCCCTGCGGGCGAATACCTCAGCGTTCTTTTGCATTTCTATATTTTCTGTACTCGCGCGTACCGTGAGGCCCCGCGCCGCGAAAGCCTCCCTCGCAACTGGCGAGTCGACCCCTTTTCCTCGACCGTTGCTTGTAACGCGTGGGGCCCACGCGAATTCATTTTTTCTGTTTTGCTTACGTGGCCTACTTGGAGGCCCGAATAAAAGCACTTTCTATTGGATACGAACTCGCGGGTCTTTTACTAGTTTTTTCTGACCCCCTCTGATTCCCGCTCCCGACAGAGCAGCCGGAAGGGCGATTACTCCGGACGAGTGCATTAGCACTGGCGCCCCATTAAAGAAATCGTCCGTGGGTGTGAGCATCGGTGCGTGGAGGGCCGTTTTCCCTAACTGCCCCCACTCCAGGGAACCCCCTTCGGGCTTTCCCCCCACCGATCCGTCACAAGTTGCTTCATAGATAATCAAGAATTAATAAATCTAGAAAGATAGATACTATACTTACAGATTTTCCTTTTTACTTTACAGAGTATGATAATAGAATCCACTAAGAAGCCAGATTAGTCAGCTTCTTGACAAATTTAAATACTTAACAGTCAGCAGACCCTCTAGTATAGAGGAAAGGGAGTGGGTTAGTTTGGTTGCAATGGTTAGTTGGGGATCTTGTGATATTCCATGGATTTTACGAAGGAGGAGGACCCTTCACATAGCAAGAAATGACTCTTTGATGAATTTAGGGGACTAGAGGATAGTATATATATATGTGTACCCAATTTTAATAATTCATAGTATAGTTTTAAAACAAATACATATAATGTATCTGTTTTGTTTTAGCGTACCTAAACATATATATAAGAACAAATATGTATATAGGATGCATGAGACATGTATTGTTAATTAGTTAATTAATTAAAGCAAGGAGGGCTTCTGGCTATGGGATGACTTACACACCCTAGCCAGGGGTTTTTTTACAGGAAATAAGGATTGCAGGAAGAGTTTGTAAGTGGGACCTTAGATGTGTGCGTAAGTATTGGTGTGTATGTACGTTGGTTTTTATTATTAAGGTGACGCCCATATAGGTAGTAAATAGTTATAGAATATTTATTTATTTATTTATTATATGATAGACTTGACCTAACTCCCCCTAGAAGCTGGGGCCTCCTGCGTACCTACAGGTGAGCGTACACTTCTTGGGGGCAACTGCCGTAGCCCGTCCTAAGCCGGGTTGAGAAAAGTAGAGGGGCCTAAGCTAATCTAACCTTTTTTTTTAGGGGCCGCAAAATCATCGCCAAGTTGGTGTGCCTCGGCCCGGGTGCGGAGCAATCGTCTTTCGACATCTCTTCCGCACCCGGTATAGATGGTCGGCAGGGAGGAGTAAAGGTTAGGTCAGGTTAGGCCCCTCTGGCGGACGAACTGGTGCCGAGGTGGCACAAGTCAGATCTCTCACCTCCACGTGGTGTTCGCTGGGATAGAGGAACTGCGCCTTCGGTAGTCGATCACTTCGGTGATTGGCTACCCAAGGTCGAGGGCCTCTATGCTAACGGGAGAACGGCGGGTCCCCCAATGGGCGGCTCATGCTTATACCGTAAGCCTGTGGTCATGTTTCGCAGGAACGGGGGGCTTGCCTTTACCGGCTGGCCCGCGAGGAGTAAACCTCTATAAAAAATCTGCTGTGCGGCCTCGGGACGGAATTTGGCCGCGGTATCCCCTGCCTGAGGTATGAGTCCTCTAAAAGGGGTACTCCTGATGCCTTCAAGTAGGCCCTGTGAAGCGCGAGGCGATGCCGGCGGGGTCTTCGGACCCTGGTAGGGCCTCCCAAGCCGGCAAGGCTCAAGCCGAGGGATGAAAACGGGGGCGGAGGGAGCGAGTGAGAACACCTGAAATCAAGGTGTATAGGCAACCGTGCCGAGGATTGCGTGGCCGCCCAGGCGTAAAACAGGGCGGTCTCGAACGGTTCCCTCGGGGGTACCTGCCGACTCCCCCCGAGTATTCAATGGCTTCCCCGGGTAAGGCGGCTCTGCCCGGGGCGACCTCCCATCCGACCCCACTCGTGGGACGCATTATGGATTGTTCTCAAATTTCTACAAAAACTCAAGCTGTGGCCGACAGCTCTAAAAAGGGCCAACAAACGGAGCGTGGCGAGGAGAAGAGGAAAGAGGTCGAGGACAAGGGGAGGATTTCGGCGGTACCGACTAACTGCCGATTGTGCGGTGCACAGATATTCTAAGGAAGCCTGTGAAGATCAGGAGCGTCTCCTTGCCAAGGATCGAGGATGGAGGAGTCGGGCCCGTCCACTGGCCCAAGTGCCACCGTGAACAACTCAAGCGGCGAATCGTCTGGTTCGGAGTGGAGAACCACCAGACGGGTGAGGAACACCGGCCCGATGCCGGAGAAAGTACTGAGGGATGGATCTGCGCTGCGGCTGGGAGACGGCGTCGGGGAAACTCAGGTCCCGAAGCAGAAGCCTCTGGCGCGCGCGTTGGCAAGACGCAGAGACGAAGAGGATGAACAAGACTCCGGATCGGACTCGTCCGTTATCTCGGCAAATCTGGTGCCGCCAACTAAGAGCTATGTTGAACGGACTGTGCGGCCAAGAGGAGAACTCCCACGACCGGGGAATACGTGGGCCTGGCTGAGGCCCAGGAACGCCTCAACGAGGCGAAACGAAAATCCCTCGAGTTAGACAAGCAACTCAGAGGGTTTGATGAGTCCCTTCCAGCGCCGCGGACCTGTCGTTCGAGCAAACCCTTACCAGCGGTGGAAGACCTGTCCCGCGAGGCGCGCAGGTTGCCGTCTGCGGACTTGTGCGCGGAAATGCTGAAGAGCGCCGATCTAATAAGGCGAGTCGCGGCGTGCTCGCAAAATTTGAAGGGCACCAACGTTCGTACTCTGCGGGAGGTGTCGAATACGCTCGAGGCTTATACGACCGAGCTGGCGAAGCGGCCGGCGCGGCGTCAAGTGGCACACGGGAGCCTGCGGACCGCGACGAAGAGTTGGAGGGCCTCAAAAGGCAGCTCCGACAAGCGGAGGAGCAGCGCAGACAAATGGCTGTGGAGATGTCTGTGCTGAGAAAGCAAATAGAAGAGCTGCGGAGGGGGCCGCTTTAACTGCCACGGCCACCGGCCCCGCTGTACCAGTGCCCATGAGGAGAACGGGCACGAGAAGGAGGTTGTCCTCGTCGTCCTCGGAGCGAGAGGACCCGAAGCGACGCCAACTGAGCGCGGTGGGGGCAAAAGCGCCCTCACCCTCGCCCTCACCAGCGGTTGCCCCCGTGACGGCGGAGGTACGACCGCCTACGCCACCGCCGCCGGTGGAGATAGAGATGAGGGAGCAGAGGATGGAGCCGCTGCAGGAGCCACTGGAACAGAGAATGGTCCCAAAACCGGCGACGGTCGCCCAAGAAGTGGCGGACAAGCCGACGGAGAAGAGACAGGAGGCGGGCCTGGAGACAGTAGTGGCCACGCTCATTAGGAAGGTCGAAGAGCTGACCGCTGAAGTGAAGGGAGTGAAGGCCAAGAAGCCCCAGGCCAAGCCTGAAGGACAACCGAGGGCACCTTCAAGGAGGGCCTTTGTGGCTCGCAAAGACGCGGCGCGCCCCAGCCAGGAGGCGGGACCGACCAACCCGCCACCCCCACCCGCCCCAACAACTGAGACTTGGGCGACGGTGGTGGGCCGCAAGACAAGAAGGGATGCGAAGAAAGTACAAGCTTCTGAGAAGGTTAGGCCAACCAACGGGTCGACACAACAGACCGCTGGCAAGGCGGCGAAGAAGAATGCGGCTTCTAACAAGCCGGCCGCGGCGAAGGCAACCAAACCGAAAGTGCCTCGACCGCCGAGGGCAGCAGCGGTAACTTTGACAGTGATGCCGGGGGGCGATACCACCTACGCCCAGGTCATCAAAACCGCCATGCAAGCTGTGGATAAGGACCAGTTGAAACAATTGGACATTAAGGAATTCTGCATAAGGAAGGCGGCAACAGGAGGACTCATCTTGGGTATCCCAGGCGAAGAGTCGAAGAGGAAGGCCGAAAAATTGGCTCAAAAGCTAAAGGGAGCATTCGATGAGGCGAAAGTTATGGTGGCCAACCCAGTCCAGACGGCCGAAATCCGTCTGCTGGGGCTCGATGATTCCATCGAGCCCAGGGACGTCGCTGAGGCGCTGGCCACGCTAAGGGGTGTCAGACCGGCGGAGATGAAAGTCGGCAATATTCGAAGATCCCCCATGGCAATGGGGACAGTATGGGTGAAGTGCCCTGTGGCGATGGCCAGAAAAGCAGAAGCCGCCAGAAGAATAAGCATTGGATGGTCACCCGCGAGGGTGGACATACTGGAAGCCCGGCCGAAACATTGTTTCCGGTGCCTACAGAGGGGTCATGTGGCTGCGCAATGTGACAGTGAGGTAGTTAGAAAGGGCCGATGCTTTGCCTATGGGGGAATGGACTACATTGCGGCGCGGTGCACCGAGAAACTTAATTTTCCCCTTTGCGCGGACCTGAGAAGGCCCGCAGCGCACAGGCTGGGCACGGCGGATTTCGCGCCCGCACCGTCGAAGAAGAAGAAGAGGGGCGGAAACAACGTCCAGAAAACGGGGGAAGCGTCGGGTAGTAGACGAAGGGAATCTGCGGAGGCTGCTCAACCGGAGCAGATACAAGTAGAGGGTGGGGACGCCATGGAGGTGGTAGGAGCAATTACTGCGTGATAGGGCCGTTGAGCCCCGTATTGCAAACTAATGTGAACCACTCGGCGGGGGCGCAGGACCTACTGCTCCACACCCTCGCCGAGTGGGATTGTTCGATAGGGGTGGTAGCGGAGCCTCACCGCGTCCCGGACCAGCCTCACTGGTTCGCAGATGCGGGGGGCTCCGACGCGTCGATCGCAATCGTTGCTAGGGCGCAACCGAGCTCGCCCCGCTGTTCCGCAATAGCCGCGGGGCGGGGGGTCGTAGCCGTTAAGTGGGGGGAAACAGCGGTGGTGGGCGTCTATGCATCGCCTCGTTGGCCTCTCGCGGAATTCGAGGACATGTTGGATCGTGTGGGACAAGTAGTGTCGCGATGTCCCTCCCAGCGCGTACTTATCATGGGAGACTTTATCGCGCACGCTCGCGAATGGGGGTCCTCCAGAACAGACGAGAGAGGTGAGGCGACCCTGGATTGGGCGGCGGCACACGGCCTGTTAGTTAACAGGGGTCAGGTGAGCACGTGCGTGCGGCCCCAGGGGGAGTCCATTGTGGATCTCACGTGGGCTTCCCCTGCGGTCGCGCGTACCGTTGCGAGCTGGCGGGTGGCGGAGGAGGTAGAAACACTTAGTGACCACCTGTATATTAGATTAGATTTCTCCTCCGACACCCAGTGCCGCCGGAGTAGACGCCCACCGTCGTGCAGGTGGGCGCTAAA
This sequence comes from Megachile rotundata, assembly GCF_050947335.1. Classification (NCBI taxonomy): domain Eukaryota; kingdom Metazoa; phylum Arthropoda; class Insecta; order Hymenoptera; family Megachilidae; genus Megachile; species Megachile rotundata. The sequence goes on from NC_134993.1 coordinate 5,968,186, forward strand.
GAGGCTCGACAAGGATTATTTGGAGGCTGCTGCCCGCGTGGCTTGCTGGCCGGCTTCTCCGGCCAGGGAGGTCACGGGCGTCGAGGGTGAAGCTGAATGGCTCTGGGACACAGTGCAGGGCATCTGCGACGTGGCGATGCCCCGGGCCACTTCTCACCCGCGTCGCGCCGCATACTGGTGGACGCCGGAGATCGTCTCGTTACGGGAGGCGTGTCTCCCTAGGCGCCGCCAGTATCAGCGTGCCCGGCGTAGACGCAACCGGGACCCTGCGCGGGAGCAGCTTCTGTGGGGGGAATATAGAAGCGCCGTTATCGCTTTTCGTACGGCGATTCGGGAGTCCAAGGATCAGGCCTGGGACGAGTTCCTCGGCTCTCTGGAACGGGATCGGTGGGGGCGTCCATATAAATTAGTTATGGGCAAGTTAAGTCCGTGGTCCCCCCCGATAGCAGAGAGCCTCGACCCCCAGACACTGGAGCGTGTCATGGAGCGTCTTTTTCAGAGTGATAGTAATCCCCCGGCACGCTCTGGGTCGTCGGTTCACAGAAGGTGGGCGTATCCACGATATGGGGGTCTGTGAGGGGGAGCTCGTTGATGCCGTCAGGTGGGCTATTGCCCGAAATACGGCTCCGGGTCCTGACGGCATACCGGGCCGGGTCTGGTCTTTAGTGCTCCCATTCTTGGGGGATTGAGTGTTGGGCCTCTTTAGCGCCTGCCTGCGGGTACGCAAATTTCCATCTATATGGAAATCGGGGCGGCTGGTCCTCCTAAAGAAAGAAGGTAAAAAGGACGGTGATCCTTCAGCGTACCGGCCGATCGTGCTGCTTGATGTAATCGGAAAAATTTTTGAACGCATCATAGCGTCGCGTTTGGTACGGCACCTCTCCGGAGATGGTCCGGATGTGGCCGACTGCCAATTCGGATATCGTAGGGGCAGAAGTACGGTAGATGCGGTAAATAGAGTCCGCGCCATCGCGCAGTCGGCCACGTCCAGGGGCGGGGTGGCAATCGCTATATCTCTCGATATAGTGAACGCCTTTAACACCCTGCCCCACCGCGTGATATTGGACGGTTTAGAGAGGCTTAATGTGCCTCCAGTATTAACGAGGATGATCGGGGACTATCTCCGGGAGAGGTCCATTCATTGCACCGATCGGTCGGGCGCATTAAGGACTTGGGGGGTTCGGCGGGGTATGCCCCAAGGATCGGCACTCGAGCCGCTCCTGTGGCTCGTGGGGTACGACCCCGCTCTGTGCGCCCCGTTGCCGCCGGGGGTGTTTATCACCTGTTTTGCGGATGATGCGCACATCCTGACAACGGGGCGTACTTGGGAGGGGACCAGCCGCCTCGCGGAGTTGGCAGCCTCGGTGATTGTTTCCGCGATCCAGGGGCTTGGGTTGGAGGTGGCTCCCCACAAAACCGAGGTGATGGCCTTCCGCCGCACACGTGGGGACTTGCCTCCGGCCGGAGCTCTGATCCGGGTGGACGGGGTCGAGGTCCAGATCGGGTCCGAGATGCGTTATCTCGGATTCCGACTGGACAGCCTCTGGAGTTTCGTTGGCCACTTCAACGCGCTGGCCCCCAGGTTGGAGCGCGTGGCAGGCGCGTTGGCACGCCTATTGCCCAACCTGGGGGGCCCTAGCGAGAGGGTTCGTCAACTCTATATGGGGGTCGTGCGGAGTATGGCTCTATACAGCGCCCCAACTTTGGCTGCCGACCTGGCCGCCAGGCACCGGTCGCAGATAGTTCTGCGGCGTGTGGAGCGGCGACTGGCGATCAGGGTGGCGATGGGTTACCGCACGATTTCCTACGAGTCGGCGATGGTCCTGGCAGGAATAATTCCCTGGAAGTATCAGGCGGAGGTGGAGGCTGAGGTGTATGTACACCGAAGAGCCCTCCGCCTGGTGGGGGTTACTGGGGGTGTCCTGCCGGGGCTCAGCATCGAGGAGGTCAGGCTCCAGGCCCGACGCGTTGCTGTCTCCCGCTGGCGCGCGGAACTCTATGCCAGCGGGGCCGCGTGGAAGCGCGCGGTCGGGGCGATCCTTCCACGCCTAGAACAGTGGATGGATCGCGGCCACGGGCGGCTCTCGTTCCGGCTCACACAGGTGCTGACTGGGCATGGGTGTTTTGCTCAGTACCTGTGCCGGATCGGCAGGGAGCAGTCACCGGGCTGCCACCATTGTAGGGTAGGGCCGGACACGGTTGAACACACCGTTGAGGAATGCCCAGCGTGGGCATGGCCACGCCATTATATGGAGTGCGAGGTTGGTACAAATGTCAGTGTGAGTGTGCTTGTGGAGCGTATGTTACACAGTGAGAATGAGTGGAAGGCCGTCGTCTCCTTCAGTGACTGTGTTCGAGCAACGGTTGAAATGTTTTCGTACGCGCGTTCTGTCTCGCTCGCTCGTCAGCTCGCGCGACTGCTGAGCCTCGTGGCGAGGGTGACGCGGGAGGGGCCGGAGGTAGCCTCCAACGATATATGTTTTGTTCCGCGACGGTTAACTTATTTATCGTATCGAATTGTTACCAGCAACTTCGGCAAACGAAACGTTCTTTCTATTTCTTACGATCACGAACAGTAAAACGTACTGCTTCGGCACCTTTTCTTTTGGTATTTAATAAGTTAGTTAATTACGTTAAAAGACATTTGATTTGTGTGTGTGTCGTGCGATTATATTTAATATTTTGACCAAGGTACAGTTCCTTTTTGTTTAAAATATAAGTTTACTGTTCCGTCGGAAGTCCGGCAAAAAACTATCGTTTTTATTTCCTCGGGAACAATATCCAACTCTACGCGACTTTCGTCAAGAGCGATATTGCCCCAACATTTGGTCCTTCGAGCCGGATGATTTCCACGAACAATTCTTGTGACAATTTTCGTGAGTGTTTGAAATAATCGCTCGAAGACTGCAACTCATCGCCGGTTCCTGCCAATCTTCACGAATTGGACTTCGTGGCTCTGGAAAGGAAAAGGAAGATCAGTTTTTTTGGAAATTTTCGAGCGCAGTGGCGGTAAGAAAAGATAAGCGTTGTATCTTTTTCATTGCCAACGGTTACAAAACGTTACATTGCCGTTAGTAACGGGCGCATTTAAATCGACTTCCTGGGTGACCTTACCGTGGAGGCGAGACGTTAACAGTCGTCGACTCCGTATTGTTGCCACCCATAACAAAGAGGTGACAACGGTCGACCTCAGCGCGTAGCCGTTTCTATCGCTCGCTGTTTTTCTGCTTCTAACAACAAAAACGGAACATAACGTTTTGTCAACCGTACCATTTCGATACAAATGCAAAACTCCATAATAACGAAATGTCTTCACCCACTTTCGACGATCTACTACGAGAGCAAACGGAGTTGGCCGGTTGGATCCAACGGTTTTGGACGAATTTATGCAAATTAGGGAAGGAAAAAATCACACGCTCGGTGCTGGTTCAAACGAAAGCCCTACTGGAGCGGTATTGGGATTCCTTCTTCTCTGGCCATCGACAGTTGATGCGGTGCAGAGAGGCATCAAAGTCAACCTACGTGCAGAATGATCTCTTTTCGGAAGTTGAAGAGGCCTATCTTGACGCCGCTGCAAAAATAGATCAATCTCCTCCAAAATTTCATCCTCCTTTCTTTTCTCTAGCTCCACCAACCACTCCCTATTCATCTGTTTCTCTCTTCGAACCCTCCTCCTCTCCTTCTCCATCTCGTCCTTATTCAATGCCCACTCTAGTTTCTCATAATCGCACTCCCCCTCAGGCTCTTCCCCCACCATATACCGATCCCGCGGAATCCTTTTCAAGATTTGGATTTTTCCCTCCCTTTTCATCTCCTCCGTCTTCTTCTTGCATTCGAGGCACAAGTATCTATTTCCCATTTGAATAGAATCCGCCTCCTCATTGATACATGCTGGTTTGTATCCCCTTTTCACTTGCTTCCATCCCTCTCCTTCCTTTCTTCTCGCCCCTTTATCATCATTCCCTCTAGCCTCCTCCTGCTCAGGCTCCTTCTGCTTTCCTCCTTCTCGATTCTCTTCATTCGCCCTCATCACCTCACTATACGTAGCCTTCCTTTCTCCTTCTCCCCTCCTCAAACCACTTCTATCTCCATACCTCTCTTGCCTCAATTTCTTTATCAATTCCACCTCCCTCTGGATAGGTGCCTCTTTTTTCTCCCAAGTTTCCCTTTTCTCCTTCACTACAAGGGTAGGGAAATCTCCATTACTGCCTGCAAAGTCATCTATACCTCCTGTCCTGTCTAATTCCGGGTCTCCTGTTGATCTCGCCACTATACCTTTCGCCGTCTCAAATTCTACATTTTTATAAGCCATTACTTTTCTAATGGCCGCCTCTCTCTGCCACACCCAGGAAAGTCTGGCCAAAGACCCATGATCCCCTCCACAATTAACACACCTCGGTTTATTTTCACATTGTCCATGGTACTTGTCGCTGCATATGGCACACCTCTTTACGTCCTCCCTACACTGCGCCTGATAGTGTCCGTATCTAAGGCATCTGTAACACTGCTTCACCTGCTCGACATAAGGCTCTATTTTGATGCCCACGTGGCCTTGCCCAATCAGCAGACGCGTGGGAAGCACACTTCCCTTAAAAGTGATCAGAATGGTCCTCAATGGTGTAAACACTACCTTTCCATCTATGATCCGCCTTTTCTTCATTCTTTCCATGCAATACTGCCCCTGGCCCGGCATGGCCTCCTCCCTTAATTCCTCAATTGAGTCCTCCCACTCGTAGATGACCCCTTTTCTAAACGCCATCCTTCTCGGTAAAAACGCCTTGACATTTCCTTCACCTTTTCCGTACCTTTTCAGCAACCCGTTTGCTTCCTCCTTCTTTTTCGTCGTAATCTCCGCTTTGCTGTAACCAATCATGCGGATTGTATGTATTTTCACCCCTGCACCCTGTACTAATCTATAAATCTTTATCAGATTATTCCTCTTCGACATCTTCCTACTATTTACATTTTTATTATTTTGTACCCTACCTCTTAAAACTACGCAAACCACATACTCGTCCCATTTCACATCCTCCTTATACATCTCCAACGCCCATTCTTTATTTTCTTTTTCACCTATTAACCTTTCATTCCTAAATTCTTTCGCCACGTGGGCCTCCTCCTTTCCATTTTCTTCGCCTACTGCGTCTTTCTCCCTTATCGCTATATTTCCATTAATTTCCTTTTCCTTAATCTCTATTCTACTTATATTATCCCTACCCACTATCTTATTGCTATTTGAAAAGTTTTTAATACCTAAATCGTCCTCAAAAACCTCCTCGTTCGCACTTTCTTTGTCCTTACTTTCCACTCTTACTTCACTCAACCTTTCCGTACCACGTTCTCTATCACAATGGCCGCCTGAAATAGCGTCTCTACCAGTCTCCCCACGCTACCGTTTCATCTTTTCTGTCGCCACTATCGCTGATGCCCCCATTGTTGCCAACTCCAACCTAGGATCTTCGCTCTGCTCTTCTTGTACTCGTTCCTCATTGGTCATCCCCTTCCCTACCTCTACGATCTCAATCAACTTCATCTCTCTAACCCTTTTCTTCTCCTTAACACTTTCTTCTTCCTGATATTCCTCTTCTATCCCCGTCTCTCTACTTCTCTTCTTACACTCTGTCTGCATTCTTTCCTCACTCTTCCTTTCCTCCTCATTTACTCCATCCCTTTCCTCTTCTCGTTCCTTGACTGCTGCACTTAGTACCGCATCCTCTTCCTCCGTCAGGTATTCCAAAGCCCAGCTCCCTCTCAATTCCTTCAAAACCTCCTTCTCCACCTCTCTATTTCTCTCCTTTGTCTCTCCCTCTTCACCACTCATTACCCTTGTACATTTTCCTCTTTTAGTCTTTTTTCTCGTGCACTTTTCCTCTCCACTCCCTTCTTCCTTCTCCTCTCCTTCTCCTTTTCCCCTGGTTTCTGGCCAACCAGGGGAAATTTTCCGCTTTACCGCCTTTCTAACCACGTATATACACCTCTTCCCCTTAAATGTTTATAAATATCACCTCTCACCTCGTCCCCTCCTCTCTACCTCAGTATATAGAATTCAACAACAGAAAAAAACCAACAAAAAACACAAATTACGGTAAGCTACACACAGACGCTTCCTACTCGATCGCCGCCATCTTCAGCAAAATAAATAAAGCAAATAATAAAACGCGAAATAACTATCTCATATAGTAGTCATAGATTATATAAACTCTAGTCATAGATTATTTAAACTCTATGAGAGAACTTACAAGTCTAGATGCTCAGACGACTACAGATATAGTCGGGGGATTTGGAAGATGGCGGCGTGGCGATAGGACGTGTTCCGAGAGTGCTCCGTGGTTTTGATTTCGTATCTGAGTTTTGATTGGTTATTTCTGGACAAATAGGTTGTTTTTATTATAGGATTAGTTAATAGTTTTGATTTATATTTATAAGTGCGATAAGGACACGGGGATAGGAATAGAATAGGTGTATGAGAATTAGAAGGCCCGCTGGTTGGCCAGTAACCAGGGACAAGATAGAGGAAGGAGAGGAGGGAGAGAGGAGTAGAGAGGAGAGAACGAGGAGAACCAGAGAGAAGAGAAAATGGAAAAGAAGAATGAGTTGTGAAAAGGTAAAGTTGGTAGACTTGGCGACAACAGCGCCGAATGAAGGTAAACGAGAGCGTGAGGTACTATTAGACGACGCGCAAAAAGTCGGCCATTACCTCGTGGATGTTGAAGTGGATAGCAGCGAAGTAGCGTGTACAGATAGAATAGTTAGTGCAGACATAGAAAAAAGTGAAGCGGAAAAAGGTAAAAAAGACTCTGAGTCCGATATTGTAGACTGTAATGGCAATAGCGGATTAGTTAAGGATAGCAATAAGACTGTAGTTGATAAGGAAAAAGAAAACGGACTAAATATTGAAAACGCAGCTAGTAGGGATAGCGTAGGAAACGGGGATAAGGGACAAGAAGAAAGTGAGATAGGGAACGAAAATAAAAAAATAGACAATGCGCAAACGCGTGAAAGAAGAGAGTGGGTTGTGCTGCGTGCTGAAGTCCAGGGGAAAAAATAGAACGAAGAGAAACAATTTAATCAAAATATACAGATTTGTTCAGGGCGCGGGAATTAATATTAAAAACATACGAATGACTGGTTTCAGCAAGGCGGAGGTATTCATAAGAAGCAAGGAAGAGGCGAATAGACTGTTAAAGAAGTACGGAAGTAGGGAGGGGCAGATTTCGACTTTCTTACCGAAGAGGATGAAGTATAGAAGAGGCGTCATCTTCGAGTGGGAAGACTCGGTAGAAGAGCTGAAGGAGGAGGCGATGCCGGGACAGGGGACATTTGTCCTGGAACGAATGAAGAAAAGACGAGTGGTGGACGGGAAGGTAACCTTCCAGCCCCTGAGGACAATTATGATTACGTTCAAAGGAAGCGTCCTTCCGACGAGACTGTTAATTGGACAGGGCCATGTAGGCATTAAAATCGAACCCTATGTAGAACCAGTGAGGCAGTGCTTCAGGTGTCCCAAATTTGGGCACCTGCAGGCAAATTGTCGGGAGGCGGTAAGGAGGTGTTTAAACTGTGGGGAAAGGGAGCATGGACAATGTGATAAAAAGGCAAAGTGTATTAACTGTGGAGAGGAGCATGGTGCTCTGGCTCGAGTGTGCTGGGTTTGGCAGCGGGAGGCTGCAATCAAAAAGATCATGCCGTTTAGGTACGTCGAGTTTGAGCCGGCGAGAGGGATTGTGGCGAGAAGTCTAGGGGACAAGGAGCCGGATAGAGTTGGGTGGTTGGATGAAGTGGTGGAGAACGGTAGCAGGGAATTCTCGAGCTTGGCTAGGAAAGAAAAGAGAGAGTTTTGGGAAAACAAAGAGGTGCCAATTCAGGGAGAGTTGAAGAGGATAAGAAGAGGGCGAGAGGAGGTAGGAAGAGGAAGAGGAAGCGGAACAAGCAAGCCAATGGGGAGTTATAGTGAGGTGGTCCGAAATAAGAGGACAGAAGAAAAAGGAGAAGGAGGCAATATGATTCCGGCAGGAATGGAGGAGGAAAAGGAAAAAGGAGAGGAAGGAGCAGGAGGGTGGACAAAAGTTAGGTCGGGAAATAGGCCGGCGTGCTATGATTCACGCACGGATCTGGTCCTGACAAATAACAAGTATATCTGCCTTGACTGCAAGGAGAAAGTAGAGAGGGCAAAAGAGACCCAGAGTGAAAGGTTCAAGACGTTGAACAAAATTCCTTTTCCACATGAAATGGTGGGAGACGGAGACATGGGATCTAAGGAACAGGGAGATCAAGAGAATCGGCGGAGAGAGCAAGAAAGAGAGAGAAGGAGGGAGATGAGGGAAGAAGAGGAAAAGAGAAAGAGGTTTGAGGAGAGGAAGAAAAGGGAGGAGGAAAAGCTGTTAGAAGAATTGATCACCTTCTTGCAGGAGAGAAATATGGAGGGGAGAGTCGTTCAGGAGTTGCAGGAAAGGAGACAAAGGTCCCAAGAAAAAGAAAAAGAGGAGGAAGAAGAAGACTAGAATGCGGTAGTAACTCCCCCGTTCTATACATATGTTGATGAAAAGACCAGTCAAAGGGTGCGTAGAAAGGCGGCTAGAGAGCACGAGAGAGCCCAAGAGAGAAGGAAGAGGGAAGGAAATCCGGAAGGATGGATTTTGTGGGAGATGAAGGCCAGGAAGGAGAGAGAGGAAGCTGAGAAATTTGTGGAAGAAATTAAGGAAATGAGAAAGGAAGGGACACTGGGAGTAGGGAGCGAACAAATGGGGGCTGGAAGGTCAGCCGGAAAGTCCAGCGAGGAAAGAGACGAAGGGGCAAGGGAGAAGGAAGATAGAAATGTGGAGGACAACCTACGAAGGGAAGAGGAAATGGGAAAAGAGAAGAAAGAAAAATGGTAGAGGAGCTATAAAGGATATAGGTGCAATAAAGGAAAGGAAGAAAAGAAGGAGAAAAAGAATCAGCGATATTGTGAAGTGCAATGTTGTTACAGTGGAAGGTACAGAATAGAATTAAGGCATTTGTTTCGTATTGTAACCGGCGAGCGCAGGCGACCCTGAATTCACCTCAAGACGAAAACAAACCATTTCGTCTCCCCGCGTCCCTACGGTCTTTAAATCTAACGACAATGTTTTTGTTCAGCCGCGTTACCGTTAGCATTGCCGTTAATCCGGTTATTGGTTCCGACCACGGTGCGCCGGATTAGCGACAGCTGATTGGCTCGTGACGTCAAGGAACGTTTCCGAATTCAGGTGATGGTCTAGCTCTCGCCGGTTAAAAGACAACGAAACCCCGAGTCAGATACACCATCGCTATTACCATCCGACAGTGCTATTAGTCACTCCCCATTACAATTAGTTAATTTTTCACGTCTTTCGTCTCCGTGTGTGAATCGTCTTGTTTTCGGTGTGTGCGTGGTAATACTCAGTGTCGTTTGTGTTAAAATTAAAATTAGTAAAGACAAACAATCGAGTTCAGTTAATTGAAGAAACCTTGACCATTCCTGCATTCCCAAACAGCATTTGAGTTAGAGGTTAAGGGCGAAAGCAGTCAAGCGTTGTATGAGAAATCAAGAACGGTACCAAAGTGGAGAACAAAGACAGAGACAGAGACAAAGTTTAGCGACTTAATGAAGAAATCAAGAAAATTTTATATTTTTATTTTCTCGTTTTTGCGGTTGGGTGTGGTAGGTATTTTTTGTTTGATTTTTTCGATACGATGGAAAAGTATATGTATGAGAGTGGATTTAACTAGTAAGATAAATATAGGGTTATATTTAAGCGTTTATATTTTTGAACATGTGTATATCTTTAATATATTTGTTATAACTTTTTTATTCTTAAACAGTAGTAATTTTAAGAAAAGCAGTATTGAAATGGAAAGACTGACGGACTGTATTACAGTTACCTTTTTATATATTAGATATTACAAAAAGTGCGAGGGATATTTTGATACAGTTTTTATGATGTTGATAATATATTATACCTTATATTCATATATTTTCTATGTGTAATACCAGTTAAATATGAGGAAGAGGTTTAGGGTTTTGTGTGTGATGTGGGTTATGGAAGGAAGGCAAGTTTGGGTAAGAATGAGAGGTTATGATTTGATTTGTTGTGTGTGGAGAGGGAGGAGTGATGAGAAAGGGAAAGATGGCACTCGGTCCGGGGAGGAGAGAATAAAGAGGATAAGATGGGGAGGGTCGATGAATGATTTCAAGAAGAAAAAAAAAGAGGAAAAATGGTGAGAGGGAGGGGAGTTTGTAGAGGGAGTACGCTTCGTGGATGCAGAAAGGAGGGATGAGGTGCGGGATATGGAATGCGAGGAGTATTAGAAACAAAAGGGAGGAGGTGAGAAGGCTACTGGAGAATTTGGACCTATTAGCGGTAACGGAGACGTGGTTAAGAGAGGGGGATAATTTTAGGATTCCGGGATGGTATTTGATGAGAAAAGATGGGGAGAGGGAAAATAGAGGAGGGGGATTGTGTGTGATGGTTAAGGAGAATATTAGGGTGAAAAGAGTAGATATATTTTTAAGAAATGATGACAAGTGGGAAAACATGTGTGTAGAAATTGAAACTGAAAATGGAAGTTTAGAGATAGTGCTGGTTTATAGAAGACCAGGGATGGCTGTGTGCAGGGAGGATTGTAGGAGATTGCTGAAGGATAGTGGAGGAAGGGGGAAGAGAATTTTTGTGGGAGATTTCAATGCTAAGAGTAGGAGTTGGAATTGCGAAAATGCGGACCTGGCGGGGATGGTTTTGGAGGAAGTGATGGATGAGGAGGAAATGGTAGTGGTCAATTTTGGGACGATGTCTAGGATAGGGAGAGTGGATCAGGCGGCGTCAAATATTGATCTTATAATAGCACCCGCGGATCTGGCTCTGGATATACAGGCCAAGGAAACGGGTGAAACGTTAGGATCGGACCATCAGGTAATTGAATTCAATATCTATGAGGAGATGAGGATAATAGAGGGAAGTATAGGAGTTAGGAAGTATAAATTCGAGAGAATAGATAAAACAGAATTATTGAAATGGATGATAAGGAGTGAGAAAGAGGTCAAGAGCATAGCGAGATCGGGAAATGGGATTGAGGTCAAGTGTGGGGAGGTGGTAAGAGCCCTTATGGAGGGAATAGAAGGTTGTTAAAAAAGAGTAAGGGGGGAAGGTACGGAAAGAAGGGGTAATACGAATGGAGAGGGGGGAGGAAATAGGAACGGAGGGAAAAAAAGAAAGATTAAGAGGCAGCCTTGGTGGGATAATGAATGTGAGGAGCTAAAGGAAGAAAGAAGGAAGGCCACAAAGAGATGGGTAGGAGGCCTACAGAGGAGAATTGGAATAAGCTAGTGGAAGCTAGGAGAAGAATGAAGGAGGCAATTAATAAGAAAAAAAGGAAGCATGGGACGAGTTTATAAAGAGTATTAAGTATAAGGGAAATATTGGAGAAATGTGGAGGAAAATAAGAAGTCTAACAAAGGGCGTGACAGCGGAGGATGAGAGTAATTTGGGTGTATGGGAGATACAAAAGTTGGAAGAGGAAGAGGTAAGGAAATTGGAGGAGTCTGGATATTGTTTTAGATGTGGAGAAACTGAGGAAGCGGAGGAGGAAGGAGATGGAGAGGAAAATACAACGAGGAGAAGTGAGGTGGTTGATGGAAGAGAGGAGGAGACCCGTCGAGGGGAGGAAGGATGGATCAACAGGGATCTGGAAATGGAGGAACTGGAGTGGGCCTTAGCCAATTGTAAGAAGAAGTCAGCACCAGGAGAGGATGGAATTGGGTATGATGTTATGAAGCTATGGACGAGAGAATGGAAGGAAGCGGTATTAGATATATACAATGAGGTATGGAAAAAGGGAATAGTCCCGAGGATATGGAAAAGGGCGATAGTTAAGTTCATACCCAAGCCACAAAAGAGAGCGCTTCGCCCGATCTCTTTGATGAACTGCTTGGGGAAGATTTTGGAGAGAATTATTAATGAAAGAATTAGGGTATGGGCGGAAGAAGAGAATAAAATGGATATTAACCAGAATGGTTTCAGGAAAGGGAGATCAGCTATGGATAATATTGGAATACTGATTAATGGCGTTAAGGAGAGCTGGAGTAAAGGAAAAAAAGGTGATGGCAGCTTTCATCGATGTGAAATCAGCTTATGATAACGTCAGACATGATATAATGGTGCAGGAACTTATTGTTAGGAGTAATGGTTGTCCGGGTAGGGCAGTGAGGTATGTCGAGTCATGGTTGGAGGATAGGGAACTTGAGATACGAACGGTGGGAGGAGGTAGTATAGAGATGAAGATGAGGAAGGGCTTGCCACAGGGATCTGTATTGAGTCCGTTACTGTATAGTTTGTATACGATCGGAATTGTAGAAGGATTGAGGGAAATGGGAGTGAGAATCCTGCAATATGCGGATGATATAGTTATTTTTGTGGAATTTGAAAGAAGGAGGGAGGGGAAAAGTAAGATAGAGGAGGCGATAAGAAGGTTGAAGGAGAATCTTAGTAAGATAGGGTTGTCGATCGCGATGGAAAAAACGCAGATTGTAAAGTTTATGAGTAATAGAAGGAGAGGAGGTTTGACCAGAGAGGAATTTATAGTGGAAAATGAGAGGATAGAAGAGGCTGAGGCGGCGAAGTTTTTGGGGACGTGGATAGATAGAGGTTTAGACTTCAGAAAGCATACAGATTATGTGGTGAGTAAACTAAGGAAAAGAATGAATATAGTAAAAAGTTTGGGGGGAATAAGAAAGGGTACGGGGCCGGAGACGATCTTAAAGGTGTTTGCTGCCATGAATAGGTTTGTAATTGAATACAAACGGAGCTCCGTTTTATCTGAGTAGCAAAAGGAATAGGGAAAAAATTCAGAGAATTCATAATGCGGGAGTTAGGATTGCCCTGGGTTATAGGATGTCGACCCCAATTAATGTCATGGAAACAGAGACGGGGATTATGGATTTGGAATCAAGGATAAGTGCATTGGCGGAGGGGTATATAGCAAGAAAGTTATGGAATAGAGACGAAGAGGTTGTGAGAGCAATTGAAAATAGAATCAGGAATAGTAATGAGGAGGAAGTGGGGGAAGGTAAGGATATAATGGTTGATGCGTGGAGAAAGGTTGCAGAGATAAAGACGGGAATGAGTAGAAAAAAGACAATGGAATATGACGGGGAATGGAGAAGTTATAGAATGGAAAACTGCTTGGAATGGGAATGTGGGAAGAGCTTTGAAGTAGCGGGGATGAATGAGTGGGCGTTGTTGACAGAGATTAAAATAAAAATGTTTGGAAGAAGGGAAAATGTGATAGAGATTTACACGGATGGGTCTAGGATAGAGAGTAGAAAAAGTGGAGGAGGGGCGGTAGTGATAAGAGGAAATGGGGGGGAGTGGGATGAAGAGACTTTCACTGCTCCTAGCCAGTGTTCGGTCTATACGATAGAAATGACTGCAATAGGGAAAGCAATAGAGATTGCGGATACGAAGTTTAGGGGGGGAGGATGTACTGATTCTGTCTGACTCCCTGAGCACTGTGAGTAAGTTGGCACAGGATAATAGAGGACAAGATGCAGGGGATGAGGCGGATTTGATCAGAAATGGATTGAAGAGGAGGAATTTTGAGTGCGAAAGAGGGAGTGAGAATAGAGGGAAGATGGTGGTAGCATGGTGGGGACCCTGATTTTTGGGTGAAGTTTACGTTGAGGGACATGAGGAGAGTGATAAGAGATAGAGGGTGGGTTGAATCAACTGAGAAGCATTTAAGGCAGGGGGAGTACAAGGGGAGGAAATATTTTGAGTCGAGATGGAATAATGTGGGGAAAGATTTCCCATGGTTCAGGGGGATAGGGGAGATAAGCAGGGAAACACTCTGCAGTATAAGTAGGTTAAGGGCGAATCACTACAATTTAAAGTGGTCGCTCTTCAGGAAATTCATGGTGGCGGATCCGTATTGCGAGACATGCGATAAAATAGAAGATGTGGATCATTTCTTGCGGGAGTGTGAGAGGTTTTGTAGGGAGAGAGGTGAGTTTGTGAGAAGAATGAGTAGATGTGGAGTGAGAGAGGGAGACGATTTTTACGAAACCAAAGAAATGGGGGAGGCGAGACCCCTGAGACTGTTAGGCGCATATATTAAAAAATGCGGTTTAAAATTGTGATATGTAGGATCGGAGCTGGGGCTGCTATCGGCAGAAAGCGTTTGTGTATAAGTAGTCTATACAACGTTTTACCTGTGAAAACAGTATTTATTGACAGAATATATATGTTATGTAGTTGTAAGAAAAGCGAATTTAAGTATGTTGAGAGTATGGGCGATGGAAGCGATAATGGTTGTTATAAGAAAACGATAGAGTTGTGTTAGTCGTGCGTGGAGCATGAAATGAGGGGAGAAGGAGGGGAGACCGAGTGCGGACATGGAGGATGTGGATGTCAGATGAAGTGAAAGGATGAAAGAAAATGTAACCGAGTGGTGGCGCTGCGGAACGCTGAATTGATGTAGGAAAAGTGTAGAGGCGAAATGAGCCGGTATGTCGGCCAAAACGCCATCTTCGAAAGAAGAAAATAAAAACCTTAAACCTTACAGATATAGTCCATAGATTATGGAACTAGTAGCGCATTCACTATGCCTTGTTCAACCAATCAAAATCCCTCATTAAGGTCACTAACAGTAAGATAAATAAAAGAATTCACACAATAATGTCCTTATAGTTATAATTATAAAGTAAAATTATAAGACAAAAAGGTTGTAAGTAAAATAAAATAGCAATTAAGTGTTCAAAACAAGCGGTAAAGTATAAAACGTGACATATCTACGTCATCTTATAGTCATAGATCATACAAACTCTATAGAGGAGCCTGCAAGTCTAAATGTTCAAACAACTACAGATATAGTCCGGACATTGAGGAAGATGGCGGCGAGTGAATAGGAAGCACGTGCGTCAGCTTACTGTTATTTGAGTTTTTTATTTAATTTGTGTTTTTGTCGAGTGGTGGTGGAGAGGCGTAGTGTATAAATAGACACTGAGAAACTATTATTTATATTGGGTTTTGGGTTTGAGAGGCGAATAAATAGACGAGGGGAAGTGTGTGAGAAGTAAGGTCTCCCCTGGTTGTGCTGGAACCAGGGGAAATATAGAAGGAAGAGGGGAAGACAGGGAAGGAGGAGTGGATAAGAAGGAGAGAGCGAGAGAAAAGAGGAAAAAATGTATAAGGATAATGAATAGAGAGGAGGAAGAAATAAAGAAGGTGGTGAGAGAGGAGGAAATAGGAGAGGAAGGCAGAGCGGAGGACAAGTCAGTAAAGGAGAAAAAGGGAAATGAGGTGTGACGTGGTATTTTATACCCGTCACAAGGAACCTCCTCGGGAGACCGAACAGTCATTGCATTAGGGGCATAAACCGTCTAGAGAGAGAACGAAGCGCATATAAAATATCGTACGATCGGAATCTGTCGCCGCTTTATTTTGTATGTACCATCGGATAACGACGTCATCACCAGCGAAGGAACACCGTATGTCGAGGGAACGCACCGCTACCCTGCCGCTACCGCTCGGATCCAGCAATAGACCAAGAGAGGCAGCGGAGTAAGAGAAAGAAGGTCTGCGAGAGAGCGACGTACGCCAAAGGAAGGTTCCGCTACCCTGCCGCTTCCCCCGCTAAGGACCTGCGATAGAGGAAGAGAGGTCGCGGAGCAAGAGGAGGTCCTGCCGAAGATGCCTTCGCGAGAAGACGGAAACTTCGACCTGGGGTGGGGGTGATCACGAGGTGTCCGAATACCGGCATAAGGGCACGCGGTTTAGCATTTTGTATTCGGCATCTGCCCTGTGCTCTCGTTCTTTTGTAACAACCGTCTAAATTTCGATTCCGCTTTAACGCTGCAGCTTAAAACGAAACCACCGCTCGTATTGGACATCTCGGTAAGCCCCTCACCTTCTATCGTTGTAAAGAATTCGAAATCGAGAATAACGTACCGTGGGTTGTCGATCACCGAGTGTGCCAATCACTGGCCGATTCTGCAAAATGTGGCCGGGGTGTCAGCATTGATCGTTAGTTAGTAATTAGGTTAAGTAATTGCGGAAAATCCGGAAGTATCGTGAGATAGGAAAATCGCTTCTCGATCTTCCTATAAGCCACACTCGGCAGGTCACTGAAACGGACCGGGGGACTGGTACCGCGTTAGCCACAATTTAGTTTCTTAGTCTCGCGAAAGCGTTGCAAATTTTGTGCCCACCCACGTCTCGATTTCGAATTCTCATTTACGCGGGAGCAGATCGGAAAGTGCATATTTTGTCGTATCGGTCATTTCGTAGTTTGTCGCGCTAGTTCTCGCCTTCTCTCTCTAGACGGTCGTCGATACAGAATCGTTTCGTGCGTAGAATAAGTCGCGTAGAATATATCGTGTTAGGATAATTGCGTCGCGTTTCGTTAGTTATTAGAGTTGCGTATAGATAATTGCGTCGCGTATCATTCCGGAAATCGACGACTGTATCGCGCTTAGGAATTGGCATTTGATCCCGTTCACGGGATTAGAATCACGGGATTTTCGGACATCGGTCAGTCGCTAAGCAATCACGGGCGAACTGGTTGTCGGTACGGGATTATACTGTTCATCGCCTAGATTAATTAGATTTACAATAAACAGCGCTGCTTTTACTAAATACTGCTGAGTCGAGGTCTCTTACGAATTCTCCCGGAATATTCTCTCAAATCCGCCTCCGCGTCTAGCCTCCTTACCCTGTAAGAATCACGCCATCGCGAATCACGCTATCGCGTACGGATACTGAGCTGCCGAGCCGTTCCGCCGCCGATTCGAGTTTCTCGCGTTAAAGTTCCTTATCGCGACGCGGAAACGCGTCTGGCGCCCAAGCAATTAATAAATCAAAGCGATATTGAACGGATTCGAATCGGGCGCCGAAGTGCTACTTGTCCGCGAGTCCGCGGAGGCGCCGCGACGGTCGTGGTCGCGGGTTAGGTCGGAAGGGCCGTTTCGAGAATTCGCGGGCGAAGCGGGGTCGCGGGCAACTAGCGAGCTAGCCGCGAAATACCGCGTAGCAGAGGTCTTGGAAAATTTGAGAAAAGACTGGGCCCTCGAGTACTTGTCAGGAGAGGAAGAGGCTGTATTAACTGCAGCAGCTAAAGAGAAAAGTGAGGAGGAGAGTCAAGAGAGAAGAAAAGAGAGGAATGAGGAATAAAGAATGGATATAGAAGAGTGTAAGAAAAGAAGCAGAGAGAGAGAGATGGAAGATGACTCACGGGAAGAGGAAGAGGGGACGGAGAGGAAGAGGATAAAGGAGGTGAAGGAACATGAAGTTGGCGCGAGGTTGGGAACGACAGCCAATGAGGAGACGGAACGGGAAGCCCAACGAGAAAACGAGGAGAATAGGTTGGCAGGAGTGACAGGGTTGGCAACGGCAGAGATGCCAGCGCCGGAAGAGAAGAAGCGGTGGCGTGGTAAAATAGCGAAAGACGCAACAAGTGTCGGCCATTTCAGTTTAGAGAGTGGTGCGAGAAGGTCGAGGAGTGTAAGTAGTGAGCGTATAGAGAAAGACAAAGAGGACAACAAGGTGTTGCAGGAGAAAATAGGTATTAAAGACATTGCTTGTAATAATAAGTAGATAAGAAGGATAGTGATAGGGAGAACACAAAAAATAATGAAAAAGACAGAATTAAGACTGACTTAGTGTTAAGAAACGCGTGTGGGGAAAATGGCGTGGGTGTCGAACACGTGGTTAACGAAAGAGTGAATGATAAGTCTCCAACAAGGAGAGGTAGAGAATGGGGAATACAGTTATACGATGATGATGTAAATAGGGATGAGTATGTGGTGTGCTTGATTTTAAAAAATAGGCATGTAGGCAATAATAATAATAATAGAAGGGATAGAGCAATAAAAGCGTCGAAGAGAAATAATTTAATTAATCTATACAGGGTAGCTCAGGGCGCTGGCGTTAAGATAAAAAGTATTAAAATGGTCGGTTTTAACAGGGCAGAAATCGTGACAAGGAAGAGAGAAGAGGCGAACGCTTTATTAAGAAAGTATAGCAGCCCGGAAGGAAGAGTGAGAGCATTCTTACCAAGAAGAATGGCCTACAGAAAGGGAATTATATTCTATGAATGCGAGGACTCGGTGGACGAACTAAGAGAAGAGGTGATGCCGGGACAGGGCCAATACGTGCTCGAAAGGATGACGAAAAGAAGAATCATAGACGGAAAGGTTGTGTTTAGTCCTTTAAGAACAATTTTGATTACTTTCAAGGGGGGCGTATTACCCACGCGCCTACTGATAGGACAAGGCCACGTGGGAATTAGAATAGAGCCATATGTGGAGCCGGTTAAACAATGCTTCCGTTGCTTGAGATTCGGACACTACCAGGCCCAGTGTAGGGAAGAACATAAAAGATGTGCGATGTGTGGTGATAAGCAGCACGGTGAATGTGACAGGAAGCCTAAGTGCCTTAATTGCGGAGGTGAACATAGATCTCTCGCCAGACAGTGCTGAGTATGGCAAAGGGAGGCTGCCATTAAAAAGGTAATGGCTTATAAAAACGTCGAATTCGATACTGCTAGGGGGATGGTAGCGCGTGCCACGGGAGACGTGGAACCGGATTGAGTTGGGGGAGTCGAGGAGTTTATGGGGAGTAGTGGGGACTTCCCAATACTACCAATGAAGGAAAGAGTGGAAATATGGGAGAAGAAAGAGGTTCCGATACAGAGAGAACTGGACAATATTAAAAGAACAAGACCTGGAAGAAATAATAGAAGGGTCGCAGGTGAGGCACAAACAGAGAACGGAAGAAGGGCATTTAGCGAGGTGGTAAAGGGAGGAGCGGAAGAGAAAGGGACGGAGGAGGAAGAAGAGGACTGGGGACAAGGAGCTTGCGGAGGCAGAGAGGAGAATGCGAGCGGAAAGGAGGGTACGAATGGAAAGGAAGAGGAGGAAGGGTGGAGAAAAGTTAAGAGAGGTATAAAGCTTGCATGCCTTAATGAAAAGACTGATTTAGTAGTAATGGACAACAGATATCTGTGTCTTGACTGCAAAAAAAAGACTGAGGAAAAGAAGAAAGAGGGCAAGATATAGATATTAAAAAGGATACCTCTACCACATTTAATGGTGGGAGAAGAACCGGAGGGCGAATGTGAATACGAAAGATTAGAATGGGCTCTCAATAAGGACGAAATGGAGAAGGAGAGGAGGAGAATAAGAAGAGAAAAGCAGATGAATAGAGAATGGCTCGTCGAACTCGAAAAGAGAAAAGAAGACGAGATATTGGAAGAAGTCATAAAAATGCTAAAGGAGAAAAACCTCGAAGGGAAGTTCCACGAGATAGTGAGAACGCGGAAATACAGAGAGAGAAGAACGGTGCACCCCGACCCGAAAGAAGACTGGAATGAGGTGACAACGCCCCCCTTTGAAATAGAAATAGACCAGAGGACCAGAGACAGATTAAGAAGAAGGGCAGAAAAAGAAAGGGAGGAACTGAGGAAAAGGAAGGAGGAGGAAATGATCGAGGAAGTTATGCTGAGAGAGTGTTGGAAGAGAACAAGGGATGTTAGAGGAAGGACAGCAGCAGAAGGAAATAAAGATGGAGGAGACAACGAGAAAGGAAAGGAAAGGAAGGAGAGTGGAGAGTCTGCGGAGGAGGAACTAAAGTCAAAGGAGAAAGAAGAAGGGGAGAGGAAGAGTACAGGAACAGAAGAAGAGCAGGAAAGAAAATGAATAAGAAGGAAAAGAATGAGGGGAGTGATATAGAAGAGGTTAAAGTGAGCAAAGTGGAAGTAAGAAATAAGTTAGAAATAGTGAAAAGTTTAGAGTGGAGAGTCAGAAGTTTGACTAAGACTAAAATAAAGAATGAAACCAAAGACTATAAAGAGTTAGAGATAAGGAGTGCTAGCGGAAAAAAGACTATGTTAAAGACTGTAGTTTGCGCAATTAGTTTTAAGGTTAGGTATAAGATTTATAGCACTTCCAACTACTTTACTACTTTAAACATTTATTTAATGGGACAATTTTTAAAATATTTTATTCAATCTTTTAAACACGTCTTTTTACAATTCAAGGATGGCAAAGGACTGGTAACAAATCAATTGAACATTAACGGCATTCGTACGTTTCCAACGATCATTCGTCTCCACTTGCAACACCTTCATTCACTCCATTCACACTTCAGAGAATTATAATAAACATATAACGGGTCTTACAAATAATATTAAACCAATAAATGCCTACAGTTCGGCCATTCTGACAATATTAGCCGTCCCGGCTAATCGAAACGCAACTAAATTCCTTTTAACGTAAATTAATTAATTAAATTTTCATTAATATCTTCAACATACTATAAACTTTTTACTTCACCATTCAATCATAATACTTAACAAACGAATACAAAAATACAAGAATTAACACACTAAACACAAAACAATTAAATAATTAAATCGTTTTATAAGGCCGCATGTTGTCAGAAGACAAAATACCATGGTACGGTATTTGGGTTATTTGAAATTCTTCAACATCACCAATCACATATCGGTCACAATCAAGTACTTTTTCAACTACATACGGTCCTTTGAATTTAGGTATTAACTTTTTGTTCGCGCCCGCTGAAGTATCAATATTTTTAATCATAACATAATCTCCAACATTATACACTAATGCATCCTTACATTTACTGTTATAATATTTTTCATTAACCACTTGTATTTTATTAATATTCTTTGCCGCTTTTTCACGTATTCCTTCTAAATCCCTATTTTCACACACATTCGATTCCAACCACAAACGTAAGGAATCATTTCGATCTCCTAATTGATCAACATCAAATAATAAACGACTCGGAGTATCATTCGTCGCTCGACAAACTGTGTTATTTAAAGTAAATTCCACTTGTTCCAAAACTCCATCCCATTTATTAGGCGTTTCACACAATTTTGCAATCATTGGAGTAATGACTTTATTAAATCGTTCTACTTGACCATTTGCTCAAGGAGTGCCTACCACAATAAGTACATGTTCAATACATTTTGTTTTCATAAATTCTTTAAAATCCCGAGAAGTAAATGCAGTTCCACGATCCGTTATTATGCGTTTAGGTTTACTATACGCACGAAAATATTCTTTTAGAAATTTAATTATTTCTTGGGCGCCTGTAGACTTACACGGAAATAACTTAATAAATTTCGTAAATCCGTCAATTACAACTAACAAATGTTTATACCCTTTCCCTGTTTTTTCTAATGGCCCCAAATGGTCAACATGTATTGTGTCAAACGGTACGTTCCCTTTAGCAATACTATGCAAAACTCCCACTCTTTTCCCATTCGGAGGTGAAAATTCTATGCATCGAAGGCAATTGGTAATGTATTCCTTAACTTTATCTCGTAAATTCGGAAACCAGTATAACTTGCTAATATTACTAAAATAATTATTTTATCCTGCCCCACATGACCTAAATCATCATGGCATGAACGGATTACTTTATCTTCCATCAAACGCGGCACATAAAATAATAATTTTTTCATTTTATTTTTCCTATAAACCAATCCATCGCGTAATTCAAAATGCTTCATTTCCGACTTTTCCCATAACTCACGTATTTTCCCAATTTCAGGATCTTTATCCTGGCATAACGATAAAGTTTGCTCAAAAGAATTACCTTGAATTACTAAAATACTACTACAACGACTTAAGGCGTCAACGTGACTCATTTTGTTACCCGGTCTATGTTGTATTTCATAATCAAACTCTTGAAGGTACAAAGCCCAACGTGAAATCCTAGGGTTAATAGTTTGTTTACTTAACGTTAAACGAAAACTATCACAATCGGTAATAATTTTAAAATGAATTCCACTGAGATAAATTCTAAAACGCTTAATCGCATTCACAACCGCCAAACATTCCAACTCGAAACTATGATATTTTGCTTCTGTCGGAGTCGTACGTTGACTAAAATATGCAATTGGTTTTAAACATTTATCTGCTTGTTTTTGTAATAATATTGCACCAAATCCTAACG
This sequence comes from Megachile rotundata, assembly GCF_050947335.1. NCBI lineage: Eukaryota > Metazoa > Arthropoda > Insecta > Hymenoptera > Megachilidae > Megachile > Megachile rotundata. The sequence goes on from NC_134993.1 coordinate 5,990,166, forward strand.
CACTCGCATCACAATGCAATTCGGTTTCAGCTGTGAGAGAATAAATTGACAGAATCGGTTTATTCGCCAATTGCTTTTTCAACATTTCAAAAGTACTGTGTTCTTTTTCTCCAAAAACAAATTTAGCTTCCTTTTTAACTAAATCGTACAATGGTTTTGCAATAATAGAAAACCCAAGTATAAATCGTCGAAAATAACTAGCCAAAGATACAAAACGTAAAACGTCTTTTGAATTACGTGGAATCGGATAATTAAGAACAGCCTCAATATTACTATCACTTGGCCTAATACCTTCAAAACTAACGTGATAACCTAAATAATCAACTTCAAATTGCGCAAAAGCACATTTATTCAATTTAAATGGTAATCGAGATTTTGCTGCCGTTCGAAAAACTTCCCGCAAAATTTCTAAATGTTCCTCCAGAGTTTCCGTTGCAATCATAAAATCATCAAAATAAACCATGTAACGCTCGATGTGAGGTTTTATTCAGGTATGGTTTACAGGGGGGAAAAAAAAAAAAATTGATTACGTTGTATGGTTCGAATCAGCGAAAATCGGTTAAGGTAAATAAACTATTGGCTTTATGGTTGCGTTGAAGGAGCTTTGAAAAGTTCAGTCAAGGAGAGAGAATAACTCTCTGCTGGGCTTCCAAGCAGAGGTTTTTGAGGAAGACTGGTAGAATATCCGAGTCTGTTGGTTTTGGGAGAATGACTATTTTCCGACTCTGGTACCTCCAAGAGTGGTGTTGTCAGGGTGTAGGTTGGGAATATTCTGACTTTCTAGGTTTTTAGGAAGCCCTTTTATATCATTTTCTTCGCCTTCGGCCGTCCAATCAGCGTACCGAAGTGCGTTCGGTAGGTTTTATGGCACTTACAGGTACGTCGGGCTCGCGGTGCGCTGGTCATTTTCCATGTAACGCTGTTTCTTAAACTAAGCCTTATCTTCTAAAAAATTATTTCGCTACAGACTCCCCCTCTGGACCCGTCGATCGTCCCGATAAGGAGTCCAGGATATTTTAATTTTTAGCGGGTCTTCCGTGGCCGTCCACGCTTCCTAATGGGGGCAACGGGTTGCGTTGCTTCTTCTCCAGGTCGTCCCGTGTATGGGGTGATAGCTGATGCATGGTAGGTTCCTAAGGGGGTGCTGGGGTCCTCCTGGGTAGCTACCTCGTAGGTGGTTAATCCAACTCGCTGCAGAATCACATAAGGTCCCTCGCGACGTGGAGCTAGTTTTGATGCTATGCCCTGGGTTGCTCGACTTTGTACATGGGTGGTTACCCATACTAGATCGCCGGGTTGATACAGTGGTGCCTCTCTGCGATGTTGATCCGCCTTCTGTTTGTGGGCTTGCTGCTGGGCCTCGTGGGTTTCCCGGGCTTGCTGCAAGGTGTCCGCCAATTGCAGAAGTCGCGGGGTGATCTCCGATAGAAAACTTTCTCCTTCGGTGATCGTTCTCAGCTCGTGAGTAACATCATCGATGGTCCGCAACTCACGTCCAAAAGTCAGGTATGCTGCGGTGTATCCTGTGCTGCTGCATCGGGGTTCCACCGGGTTTGCCGCTGGGTGATAAGCCGGTGTGAAACGGGATTCAACTCCAAGGCAATGGAGCGTTTGCTGCATCACTCCACTGATAAACTGGGTACCGTTGTCCGAGATCATTCGTCTGGGTGTTCCGTAGCGTAGGAAGATTTCGTCTATGATTGTTTTTGCACACTCTTGTGCTGTTGCTTGGGGAAGTGCGAACAACTCTGTCCAGCGGCTGGCAACATCCTCAATGATGAGAATCCAACGATTTCCTTGATGAGATATCGGAAGAGGCCCAAACAGGTCAACCGCTATCACCTCAAAACGCCGCTTCATGGCTGGAGTCTGTAACAATCCTGCGGGTTTTAAATTCGTGACTTTATACCTTTGACACTGTTGACATCCTTTCACATATTCAGCGATTTCCTTGCGCATCCCAGGCCAATAGTACCGCTGAGATATTCGATGCAAGGTGCGTTCAACTCCATAATGTCCTGCCGTGTCCTTGTCATGGTATTCCTTCAAGACTTGATGTCGTTCGTGTTCAGGAACCACCAATTGCGCTTCTTCATTATCAGCTTCCGGCGCATACCGATACAGTACACCATTTGCCAAGATATAACCCTGATTGGCCCATCTCAGAAATCTCTCATTCTCCACTGTATCTTCGAAACATTCGATGATCTCCTTCAATGAGTGGTCCTGCATTTGATTCTCGCGAAGCTCCTGACTTCCACGAGTAGGAAGATCTACGGTGACGAGCGCGATGTCGTTGGTTAATGTCTCGTCGATCGCTTGAGTCGGCCGGGATAAGAAATCGGCCACGACATTTGCTCGTCCTGGAGTGTACTCAATCCGGAAGTTGTATGTCTGCAACAGCAATGCCCAACGAGCGAGGCGTCCGCTCGGTGTCTTCAAACTCATCAGCCAACGCAGAGGTTGGTGATCTGTTATAATTGTAACTTCAGACCCTTCAATATATCCCCGAAACTTTTGTACAGCCCAAACGACAGCTAGGGCTTCTCTTTCCGTGGTGGAATAGTTCTTCTCTGCTGGCGTTAATAGTCTACTAGCATATTCCACGGGTCGCTCGTTCTCCTTCTCCCCCTGCAGTAGAACTGCTCCTAACGCGTAACTACTCGCGTCTGTCCTTAGGGTGTATGGCCTGGTTTCATCTGCTGGCTGGAGTATCGGTGCTTCAGTCAGGAGTTTCTTCAATTTCTCGAAGGCAACATCCTGCTCAACTCCCCATATCCACGTAGCTTTCTTCTTGGTAAGCCTGGTCAAGGGTTCGATATGAGTGGCAAATCCAGCGATAAATCGTCGGTACCAGGAACATGTCTGTATGAAACTTAACAGCTCCTTCAAGTTCCTTGGTGCTGCCCTGGTCTTGATAGCCATTACCTTCCCAGGATCAGTCTCGATACCTTGAGGGCTAAGGATGTGTCCAAGATATTTTATTCGTGAGCAGCAGAGTGCACATTTCTCACGTCGCAGGTGGAGGCCGAAATCATGTAAGCGATCAAACACTGCTTTCAAATCTTCCAGATGATCCTTGAACGTAGGCGACAATATTAATATATCATCGATATATGCCACCACGACTCGGTTGCCCAAACCTCTACGAAAATGATCCATCAGACGCTGAAATGTTGCCGGAGCGTTTTTTAAACCAAAGGGCATCTTTTTAAAACAGAATGTGCCAAATGGAGTTGTGAACGCTGTTTTTAGTTGATCACTTTTCCGCACAGGGACCTGCCAGTAGCCAGTTCGCAAGTCCAACGTTGTCATGTACTTCGTCCGAAAAGTAGTATGGAGCAAGTCATCGATCCTAGGAAGTGGGTAAGCATCCGTTACAGTGATCGCGTTAAGACGTCTATAATCGATGCATACTCGTATCCCTCCATCCTTTTTGGGTACCAGAACGACTGGCGCAGCCCATGGTGACTCACATTCCTCAATTATATCATCTATCAGCATCTTGTTGATTTCTTCCTGCAAGAGCTCGCTTGGTCGGTGCGAGACGGTACGGGGGAACTGCAATGGGTGTATGATCTCCCGTATCAATTCGATGCTCCGTATATTTCGTCGCTTCCTTGGGATGATCGAAAAGGTGAACGTATTTCTGCAACAAAGCATTTAGGCTGTCCTGCTCCTGTGGTGTAAGATTTTCCAACTCCTCCGGTCGCAGGCTCACTTCTACCGAAGCAATATTTGTCTCAAAAAACCCAAAACATTGCTCAAAAAGAAGATCAATCTCTTCAGTCTCTGTTTTCAAAAAATGCCTTTGCGGGGTAGCATCCTTCCGCGGTGTCGGTGGAAGAGGACTAACAGCCTCGGGAACCGGCGCCCAAGATACGCTTTTCTTTCGTGGCGTACCAGGGAGAGGACTGACTGCGCGAGGTGGTTGCTCTTGTTCCATCTCACCGATTGCCGTCACGATTTCAGTATCTGTCTTCCTTGGTAGAGCTTCATCTAAAAACAAATTCCGCTGCTGCGGCGCATTCGAAAAATGCCAAGCGCGTTGAGGGGCATTAATTAATATTCCTGCATGTTCGAGAAAATCCATCCCTAGAAGAGTGCGATTTTCTTTGGCGTCCGGGAGAACGATGAACGGTGTCTTGAAGATCCTTCCGTTGAGCTTTACTTCCAGTGGTGCGTAGAGTACTTTCCCTATCCGAGGTCTGCCATCTGCAAGAGAGACTTGCATCCGTGCTTCCTGGAACTTGACCCCTTCAGACGCCAATAACTGGTGTAAGGACTGGCTAGCCACGCTCATCTTGGCCCCCGTGTCGAAAAACGCCGTCCCTTGGTGTCCGTTAATACTAATCTTCACCGTAGGTCGGTTTCCGGTTGCGCAAACGCTCAGTGCACAAAATTCCCCAGTCTCCAGACTAGAAATTGCGGGTTTGGAGCAGTCCGGGCACCGGCTTCGAACATACCCTGGTTTTCCACATCCATAACATTTTAACCCGGATTCCTCTCTGGTATTGCTGGAAAGCGGCCTTTTCTTCCGATGGTCTTCAGCAGCTTTCTTCCGGCAATCCTCGATCTGATGTCCTCGTAAGCGGCAAAAGCTGCAACGAGGTTTCTCTAACTTCACCTCGTTCTTTGCCACTGGAGTCTCTTGATCAAGAGCCTCCAAGTGTCGGGCTTGTGCAATTAAATCTTGATACGTGGCAATCGCACTCCGCGGAATCCTTTCTCTCAGACTCAATTTCAAAAGGGAATATAACATATTAATTTGAACCACCTCCGAATGCGTGTCCTCTAACTCTGCAAAAAGAGCACGTTTCTTTGCTATGAAAATATCGGTAGGTGTACCCTCCCCCTGCTTCGAAGCAAAAATCTCCGCGTATACGGCGTGTGCCGGTTTTCGAGGCGCGAACGTCGTGCGAAGAAGCTCCACTGCTTCCTTCCACTGTTTTACCCCTGATGCTACCCCTTGCCACCAGAGAGCTGCCTCACCTTCCAGCAGAAGCGGTAAACCCTTTAGAGCATTTGCCTCTGAAATATGCTCGATTTCTCTATATATCGAAATCGTCGCAATAAAATCCTGCAGCATCGTACGATCTGAAGTGCCATTATAACGCGCCGTACACCTCGCAAAACTCCCTTCCGGAACGGGAATCCGAGCCACCTGTGCCGCTGACAAAGATTGAATAAGTCGAGACAGTTGTTCTTCCGACAACTGGACCGCCATCTTGTGCCTCGGGCTCCTTCTTGGTGCGTTCGCCGTGATTTCTTGTTCGCTGGCCCCACGTTGGGCGCCAATGTAACGCTCGATGTGAGGTTTTATTCAGGTATGGTTTACAGGGGGGAAAAAAAAAAAAATTGATTACGTTGTATGGTTCGAATCAGCGAAAATCGGTTAAGGTAAATAAACTATTGGCTTTATGGTTGCGTTGAAGGAGCTTTGAAAAGTTCAGTCAAGGAGAGAGAATAACTCTCTGCTGGGCTTCCAAGCAGAGGTTTTTGAGGAAGACTGGTAGAATATCCGAGTCTGTTGGTTTTGGGAGAATGACTATTTTCCGACTCTGGTACCTCCAAGAGTGGTGTTGTCAGGGTGTAGGTTGGGAATATTCTGACTTTCTAGGTTTTTAGGAAGCCCTTTTATATCATTTTCTTCGCCTTCGGCCGTCCAATCAGCGTACCGAAGTGCGTTCGGTAGGTTTTATGGCACTTACAGGTACGTCGGGCTCGCGGTGCGCTGGTCATTTTCCATGTAACGCTGTTTCTTAAACTAAGCCTTATCTTCTAAAAAATTATTTCGCTACAACCAGTACTTTCTTAGCTCGAATCAAGTCACAAAATATCTTTTGAACAAAACGTGCAAATACTTTTGGAGCATTAGTTAAACCAAAAGCACAAAATAAAAATTCGAATTGACCAAGAGGCGTGACAAAAGATGTGAATTTAATTGCTTGTTCAGCCATCCGAACGTTATAATATCCATCCTTCAAATCTAACGTCGTGTAATAACGCTTATTTTTAAGCTGATCTAAATTATCTTCAATTAATTGACTTGGAAAATTATCTTTAATCGTAATTTTATTAAGTTCTCGGTAATCAACACATAATCTAGTTTTACCACTTTTTTTCCGCACTAAAACAATCGGACTACAATACGGCGATTCACTCGGACGAATTATACCTCTGTTTAACAAATCATCCAAAATTTTCTGTAATTTCTCCTTGTCAGCATAAGAAAGTCGCCGCGGCCTAAATGAAATTGGCTGATCATGTTTTAAAACTATGTTCATTTCAAAATCAACAATACTAATACTTGATTCCTTTACCTGTAAATAATCTAATCGATAAGATTCTTTAATTTGTTCAACCACTGCTGAATCATTTTCCGAATTAATTTGAAGATTTTCTAACATTGTAACCAGTTCATTTACACAATCGATATTTAAAATTTACGCAACGGCCGAATCAAAATCATTCTCAAAATCACTTTCCTTCCGAGATACCACAAAACCGTTATCAAATGACAATTTAATCGAAGGATTCGAAGAAAAATCTCGTCCCAAAATTGCCATAAAAGTCATTGTTTTATCTGGAACTACGAAAAATTTAATTTTAACAGGAATTCCTTCTACTTTAACTTCTCGATCAAAAGGACCCAATATCTCCATTCGCGAACCATTAATCCCTACAAATTCATACATTTCATCTGGTAACGGAGTTCGTATCTCTTTCGGAACCAAACTGTTTTTAATAAAACTAATTGACGATCCAGAATCCAACATAGCACTCAAAGTATACTTACAAGATTAGTTGTTCTTAACGAATATATCAAAAGTAATGGTCAATAAATACGGTGCTGGTAACACGGGCTGAACCACGTTCGTTGACGACGCTGCACCAGGTTCCTTCCTCACACTGCTCCCTTCTTTTCTCGCACTGCTCCCACTTGGTTGATTAGACAGTCGTTTTGGACAATCCTTCAATCGATGCATTGACGATCCACATTCAAAACATGCTCTATACTGTCGCCTTGGTTTTACACACGTAGATGAAAAATGTCCTGGTTCCAAACAATTATAGCACCTCACCATCTTCTTCTGTAAAGGCAATTTCTCCTCGAAATCAGGATTAACTTTATTCTTCCTTTCAGAAAAATTAAATTTTCTTGAATTTAATGTTATTTTTTCAAAAGCTTCTAATAATTCTTCTGTCGATCTAAATCTCATCATTCTTGCTTGATTCTGTAATCGTGAATCAGTAATTCCATCAATTAAATAATCGACAAGCTCTTCAGCAGGAATCGGCACTCGATTTCCTAAAATTATTTTGTCATGATAATAATCCGAAAAATTTTCTTCCGTTGTCCAAACTCGTCGCTCAAATTCTCTTCTTAAAAATAATTTGCTGGGCCGATGATCAAACATTGATTTCATTTCTTTTAACAAAGAATCAATATTTAAAACTAAATGATCTGGCTTAGAATGAAACCAGCTTGCTGCCCGACCTTTCAATTTTGAACTGACTAAAATTCTTGTTGCTTTATCGTCAAGTTCATAAGTTTCACGCAAAAGCCGTAATTACTGCTCCCACTTCCAAAATGTTCCATCACATCCATCAAAATCGATTAATAAATCTCCAATAGCTCGAATGCTCATATTAGCTGACAACGCACTTCGATTTGTACCACCCGTTACACTTTCAACTCCCATCGGACTGGCCATGGCTCGAGCTCTCAGCAATTGTTCTCGTCGAAGAAGTTCCAACTCCCTTCTTAACAAATCACGTTCTCTTCTCATATTTTCAATTTCCTGAGCACCAAATTCACTCAATCGTTCTCCATCAGCTTGCAAAGACTGCATGTTTTCCCTTTCTTCAATTCGCTTCAATTCTTCTTCTCTTGCAACTCGCTCTGCCGCGAGTACATCCCAAATATTTCTATCAAATTCTTCTAGTCTGAGAATTAACTCCGATTTTGAACCGGAAACTGGCAAATTTCGTGCACGTAAATATTCTTTCAATTCATTCATCGTAAACTCGTTGGACATCTTGAATGGTCAAAATTAACACAATTTGAATAACACACAATTTACGTCAATACGTTTCTTCTTGTTCTTCAAATTCGTCAACCCCACTAAGATGCGCTCACCCAATAAAATATACGATCGTTTCCGAAAGAAAAATTTTACGAAAATTGCACGAAACACAATTTTTAATCGCTCAGACCCAAATTTCACGACAAATTTAAGTTCTATCCCACTTCTGAATTTTTATAGCACTTCCAACTACTTTACTACTTTAAACATTTATTTAATGGGACAATTTTTAAAATATTTTATTCAATCTTTTAAACACGTCTTTTTACAATTCAAGGATGGCAAAGGACTGGTAACAGATCAATTGAACATTAACGGCATTCATACGTTTCCAACGATCATTCGTCTCCACTTGCAACACCTTCATTCACTCCAATCACACTTCAGAGAATTATAATAAACATATAACGGGTTTACAAATAATATTAAACCAATAAATGCCTACAGATTAGCGGTAGACAGACAAGTCTTAACTTGAGATGCTCAAGATGGTTAGATAGTTACAAGGGCTGTGCGATGGTCCTTTTTTTGACTTCAGATATATCCACGTATTCATATATATATTTTTCTATATACATTTTTTTAATTTTATATGCGATCGTGCTTAGTTGTAGTAAGTTAGTATGTAAGAGCAAGGGGAGTCTAAAGGGCGACCTTCCTGTAGGTAGTTGTCATAAAAATATGTTGCTAAAGAAAAAATGTTACCTAGGTTATAGAAATTACAAAAATATAGAGATTTGGGGTTTTTTAAAAAAAAGGAATCAAGAAAATGGTTATTTGTTTTATTTTTTTATGTTTGTTTTGTTTTGTCTTGATTGGGTATGCGCCTGGTTGGCTGCTGGAGGTGGGAAGGAAGGAAATGGGGGTGAGACCGGGAAGGAAAAGAGTGTGAGGAAGGTTGAGATATGACACCGGAGATGTCAAGGGGCTTAAGGTGTGGGATATGGAATGCTAGAAGTATTAGGAATAAGAGAGAAGAGGTTAGGAGAATGGTAGAAGGTTTGGATGTGTTGGCGGTGGTAGAGACATGGCTAAGACCGGAGGATAGTTTTAGGATTCCGGGCTGGCATTTGATCAGAAAGGATTGTGAAACGGAAAATAGAAGTGGGGGCTTGTGCGTAATGGTAAAGGAAAATATTAGGATAATTAAGTCGGGAATCTATTTAAGAAATGATAATAAGTGGGAAAACATGTGTGTGGAAATAGAAACAGAAGGGGGGGGGGGGGGTGGAATTGATTGTAGTGTATAGAAGACCGGGAACGGCATTGAATAGGGAGGAATGTAGGAGAATGTTCAGAGTCGCGAGAAGTGGAAGAAGGAAAATATTTATAGGTGACTTTAATGCTAAAAGTAGGAGTTGGAATTGCGAAAAAGGGGATGCTGCAGGGGAAGTGTTGGAAGAGGTGCTTGATGAGGAGGGTATGGTGGTGGTGAACTTTGGCACCTTATCAAGAATAGGTAGACCAGATCAAGTGGCCTCTAACATCGACCTAGTCATAGTCCCGACGGAAAATGCCTTAGATATTAATGCAAGAGAAACGGGAGAAACTGGGGGCTCGGATCATCAGGTGATAGAATTTAGATGGGGAGAGGAAGCAAATTGGGTGGGGGAGAGGTTAAGAGGAAGGAGGTATAGAATGGAGAAGGTAGACAAAACAGAGTTGTTAAAATGGTTGATTAGGAGTGAGGAAAAGGTTAAAGAAATAGTGAGATCAAGAAGAGGGATAGAGGTAAGATGCAAAGAAATAGTAGAGTTAATGGGGATGGGAATTGAAGAAAGTTACAAAGGGCCGAGAATGGGAAGGGGGAATAGGAATGGAGGAGGAGAGAGAAATGGAAACAGAAATAGGAACAGTAATAGGAATGAGAAAAGGGTTAGAAGGCAGCCATGGTGGGATGAAGAGTGTGAGGAACTGAAGGAGGAGAGAAGAAGGGCAACAAAGGAGATGGGAAAAAGGCTAACAGAGGGGAATTGGGAAAGGCTAAAGGAAGCAAGGAAAAAAATGGAAGAGGCAATTAAGAGGAAAAAGACTAAAGCTTGGGAAGATTTCATTAAAAGCATCAAATACAAAGGGAATATCGGAGAGATGTGGAAGAAAGTGAAAAGTCTAGCCAGGGGAGTGACAATGGAAGACCAAAGAGATATGGGAACCTGGGAAATAAAGAAAATGGAAGAGGAGGAGGTAAGAAAACTAAAGGAAACGGGATATTGTTGTAGGTTAGGAGAAGAAGAGGAAGAAGAGGAAGAAGAAGCAGTTAATAATGAGGAGAGAGGAGGTAGCGTGATAGACGAGGGAGACGAGGAGGGAGAGTCGAGAGAGGACTGGATATCGAGAGACTTGGAGATGGAGGAGCTCGAGGGAGCGTTGAGAACGGTTAAGGGGAAGTCGGCGCTAGGAGAGGATGGGATCGGCTACGACGTGATGAAGATGTGGACGCTGGGATGGAGAGAAGCCATGCTGGAACTATATAATGAGGTATGGAATAAAGGGAATATCCCAATAAGATGGAAGATGGCAGTGGTTAAATTTATACCAAAGCCACAAAAAAAAGCGTTAAGACTTATATCGTTGATGAACCGTATGAGAAAACTGCTGGAAAGGTTAGTTAATGAAAGGATGAGAATTTGGGCGGAAGAAAATGGGAAGATGGATAATAACCAGAGCGGTTTCAGAAAGGGAAGGTCGACGATGGACAACATTGGCATCTTGGTGAACAACATAAAGGAATGCTGGGGGAAAAGAAAGATGGTAACCGCGGCCTTCATAGACGTCAAAGCGGCATATGACAATGTGGTACATAAGGAAGTAGCTGTGAAATTGAGGAACATGGACTGCCCGAGGAAAATCAGAAGATACATCTTGGCTTGGTTAAGGGAAAGAAGGGTGGAGATTAGGGGTTTGGATGGAGTTGTGATTCCAATGAAGTTGCTGAAGGGTCTACCACAGGGATCAGTCCTCAGCCCTCTTCTGTACAATTTGTATACAGCAAAAATAGCGGAGGGCTTGGGGGAGTTGGGGGTTAAAATTCTGCAATATGCAGATGACATTGTGATTGTCTACGAATAAATATTGCCACGCGAAAGAAATTAATCTAGTTGTTTCTAATAGTACTATTTATTGAGTACTCGCCGCTAGCCACGGACAAAGTAGTTATTCAAGAACAACGCAAGCCGCGTAAATTATCACTTCGCAATTCGCTTCTTAACGCTATATCGGAATTTTGGAACTAAACCGCGCTCGGGCGTCCGTGGTTATTTTATATCGTCGTCCGCGGAAGGTTCTAGACCTCCGCGGACTATGTCGCAGGCCGGCGAAGCCAATCAGCGCTCGCCTCCACGGATTCCGAATTTTTAGAAATTGTCGTTTGCTGTCTTCGAAACTAACGGCCGATCAGCTGTTTATTTGGGGTCTCTCTCTCACTCCCACGGTCTGTCTCTTGTACCGAGACCCCGAACCGTGAGGGTGAGTCAGACCCCGCAAAAACTAGCTCGTTTTTGCTCTCGGTAGCTGTCGGACTCTCTGACAAAACGGCCACTGTTTTTCGTCTAACGGTTATTCTAATATCTTTAAATTAATAATTCGATTGCGAACAGTGATATATGTAGATTTCGAGGATAGGGTAGACGGGAAAAGAAGAATAGAGACGGCAATTAGCAGGCTAAGTGAAAATTTAGTTAAAATAGGTTTATCAATTTCGGTAGAAAAAACACAAATAGTAACATATGCGGGGAGGAGAAGAGGGATGTATTATAGGAGAGAGAGCTTCGAGGTTAATGGGGAAAGGATAAGAGGGACTGACGCGGCAAAGTTTTTGGGAATGTGGTTGCATGAAACATTGAGCTTTAAAAAACACACGGACCACATGATTGTGAAATTAAGGAAAAGAATGAATCTACTTAAGTGTATAGGGGGTATAAGAATACCAGAATGTTTAATGTCTGGTAGAAAGGGTCATCTAAGGTAATTAGCATTTCGTTAGTTCGCCTTCGCACAATTTATTGCACGGTCAAGCCTAAATGGGACAATGGGCAATCCAGGTGAATTCGAGTCTCGCAGCTATCGGCTGTCGTATAATTGATTGTTTCGAAAAATACGTGCGGACGTTTAAAGATGCCAATCAGACTCGGGGAAGTCGTTCAAACAATATGCACACTTTTGTTAAGATATTGAGCCATGGGGTGGGTAAAGGCAGAGTGGTTTTTGGAAAGAAAACTATGTTTGACCCGTGAGCATTTTCGTGAGAGCTGCTGGACAGTAACCATCGAAATGTCTCTGCAAAGGTCTAACACAGAATTTTATAATATTTTTTATATTTACGTCGAGTGTAAAAGGAACGCGAGGTAGTCGAAGAGTTCCATGAAGATGGAACGCTAAGCATAGGAGACGTCGCTCGCCGTTTAGGGTAACTAATGTTAATAGTATTTAAACGTCAATATTAAAGTATCCTTTCTCATTTATTAATACATTTCTGTATTTTATTTCAGTATGAATCGCACCGCGGTACATCGAATTCTTCAAGAGAACGAGATGCACGTATAAGTTTATACGGCCGCATAATCTAAATTCTCAGGACTTTTCACAGCACCTGCAGTTTTCAACATGGATCTTGGGGGATTATTATTAATCACAGGAGCAGTCCAGGACAATATTAAAATAATCGGCCCCTTTCGGACACCCTCGGAGGCATCGGGAGGGACAATACCTTTTACCAGGGATTCTCCAGAAAGTGAAAGTGAAAACAAAAGTGTTTTGAAATAAAGACAGTGCAGTGACCTGTGAGTGCCACCAGCTGTGTTATAAGGTGCCAATGTCTGCGACAGGTCAACATCGGCAGGACGACCCCGTGACAATTACCCCATCACTTTCACTCTCGGATTATTAACAAACAGGATTATTTTCAAAGAGTGGGTGAGTCTTATTTTAATAAATTTCCTGTTATAACACCGGTGGGCTCGCGGTGAGCCCGCGGTCGCCGGGAATCGCACAGTCGCTAGGTCCGGGTCGGTTTCCGCTATACAACTGTCGCTGGGTAGGGTAGGAATACTAGGAGCGGAGTTCCACACGTTGCCGGTTATAGGTCGGAACGGCTGCCGATACCACACGCCGTCCTCCCCTGGCAGGAGACCGTGAGCCCAAGGACACTCTGCCGATAACACACGGGTGTCTTCTTGGCGGTCGGGATGTCCCCGTTTCGTAGCGTTGCCACGACGACAGGACCGGGAGATACAGGGGATACCGGCGGACTGTAGGCTGCGGATAACACACTCCGTACGTCCACCCCCTGTCGGAGGAATCAGGGTTACAACCAAAAATCGTCGGAGAGCTATGTTCGGCGTCGGTTTGCTCGCTCGGATCGGTGCGCTCGCTAAGACGGTACCGGACGCTCTCCGGTAGTTCGGTATCTCGCGCCGACTCATATACGCGATCGGTAGCCGGTTATGCCGCGAGAAACCGCGACTCACGGTTCTCGCCACCTATCGGCGGCGCGAGTAGTTCGCGCCTCAGTTATCGCGTTACACTGTAAATTAGTAGAGACGTTAATACATTTCTTAGATCTCACATTGAAACTCTTTTTTATCACAAACAGAATAAGTATTTCCTATTAAAATACGTAAATTCGTTGGCCAATATTATTGTCGGAAATAAAACAAAAAAATTTCGATATTTAATGTCACATTCCTTGTCGTTAACGAATTGCAGTATTCAATAAATTCCATTTGCATACTTTGTGTCAATTACACATAACTAATTCCGATCCTCCTTCATGAGGAATGAATAAATGAACATTACTTTTAATTATTCTGTTAGTTATTTAACTGAGTTTCGATGTAAAGACTTCTTATTAGACGTTAAGACAGTTCCGAGAAAAACTCAGTTGACCGCGCTCGCACTCCGGCGACTGGCTCGAAGCTTTCGCTCCCGCTTCTCGGCGAGTGTAATCCCGGCGCTCTGATTGGTCCGTGTTTTTCGTTAATAACTCAAAAACGACGCTTCAAACCCGATTTTTGCAAAGGGAAATCTTGCTTAGAATCACGTCAGCTACCCCCCATTTCAGGGACCTACACGAGTTGTGAGACACCCTGTATAGGATGGAGAGGTGTCTGGAGATGGAATTGGGCGTGGGATATTCTGACAATCCTATAGGAGAGGGGGTTTTGATAGGGGAACTTAAACAAAAATTCTTTAACATGAAAGAAGTAATAGAGATTTATACGGATGGGTCAAGAATAGACGGTAGAAAGAGTGGAGGGGGAGCGATAGTTATTAGGCACGGAGGGGATAGGTAGGAAGAGGAAATGTTCACCGCGCCTGCGGAATGTTCGGTATACACAATCGAGATGATAGCGGTAGGCAGGGCGGTGGAGATAGCGGATGGTAGATATAGGGAATGTAATGTGTTAATCATGTCGGATTCCCTGAGTGTGATAAGAAAACTGGCAAACGACAACAGAGGGCAGGACGAGGGGACATGATAGATGAAATTAGAAATAGGATAAAGAAAAGGAATTGGAGGGTGGAGAATGGGGGAGTGATAGGAGGAAAAGTGGCGATTGCGTGGATCCCTGCTCATGTGGGGATAGAGGGAAATGAGAGGGCGGATAGAGTGGCAAAGGAGGCAACGTTCGGGGACGCTGATTTCTGGGTGAAATATACCCTGAAGGATTATAAGAGAAGGATGAGGGATAGAGAATGGGAGAGATCTACGGAGAGGCAGCTTAGACAGGGGGAGTATAAGGGGGGGAAATATTATGAGGCAAGATGGAACAATGTGGGCAAGGACACTCCATGGTTCAAAGGAATAGGGCAGGTGGGAAGGGATACAATCTGCAGCCTAAACAGAATTAGAGCGAATCATTACAATTTGGGATGGTCGCTCTTTAGGAAGTTCATGATAAACGAGCCCTACTGTGAGACGTGTGAGAGAGTAGAAGATATAGACCACGTTTTGTGGGAATGTGATAAATACGAGAATGAAAGGGTGAAGTTTGTGGAGAGAATGGAAAGATGTAAGGTAGGGAAAGATAGTAATTTCTTCGAGACCAAAGAGATGGGTGCTTTCAAACCGCTGAGACTGATTGGAGCATTTATCAAGAAATGCAAAATAAAACTGTGATTAGAAAGTATTTTTCGAGTGAGAAAAGAGATATAATTTTTATTTTTATGAACAGAGATATAAATACAGTTATTTTTATAGATATATGTATACAGAGACTGGAAGCGATTATAACGGTTATAGTTTATAGTTTGGATGGTAACTTTATTTATAATAAGTGCAATGCTGGTATGTGGATGAATGTGTGTGGGGAGTGTGAGTATGAAATAGTGTATGAGATGGGAAACCTAAGGGCGAATATAGAAACGTGCGCTTTATGATAAGGGAGCGAGATGGCGTTGTTGAGATGTTGTAAGCAGTAGAGAATATTGTAGGCGCAATGAGCCATAATCTGGCCAAAGTCGCCATCTTCTTTGGGAGAAAATAAAAAACCTTAACCTTAAACCAGATATAGTCCAGGAAAAAGAGAAAATGGCGGCGTAGGAGTAGGAAGTGGTTTTATCAAGCGAGAGATATTGTTGGTTTTTTTTAGTTGTATTTCCTTTAGTTAGCTAAGTTGGAGGTGTAGAAAATGAAGAAGGGAGGTGGGATTTGACGAAGAATAAGCGCGGAAGGTAAAGCGAGTTTTAAAGTGGTATAGGTGGGTTAGAATATTTCCCCCGTATGCCCACGTGGTGCGCGGGGGGCTAGTTTTGAAGTTCTGGTGATTAATAGACTTTTACAAAGAAAAGGAAGAAAGTGCGTGCAGTAAGTTCTGTAAGAGGTCAGGGGAAGTATTTGCGGAAAGATGTGCAATTGAAATATCGAAAAAGTAAACCAAAGAGAAAAGAGTGTTGCAAATGGTATGGAGGTTATGGACAGGGGAGAGTGTAGAATGGTCAAAGAAATAGAAAAGGATGTCAGTAAAGGAAAGTCCCTTGTGGGTAAAGTAGAGAATTGGGATGTGGAGTTTTTGAAAGAAGATGAAGAGGAGGTATTGAGGTCACTGGAAGTAAACGAGGTGTTAAGCAAGGAAAGTGGTAAAGGGAAAGGAGTTATTATTGAAGACAATGGAGTAAAAGAGACAAAAGGGGAGGAAGAAGAAACAGGGAAGGTAGTGTCGAATGGGGTAGAGAGAAAGAGAGGTAGAGAACTGGATGAAGAACAGGAAGATTTGAGGAAAAAAGAGAAAAAGGAAGAGGAAGAAGAAACAGAGGAGAGTGAAAGTTTTGAAAGTACAGAGGAAGTAGAGGAAGCAGGAATTATGCCAGGGCCAACGCAGGGATGTGACGCATCAGAGGGAAAAGGGGAAAAGAAAGAAAAGAAAATGGAGGTGGAGGAGGGAAATGAAGGAGGAAAGGAAGTAGTTACTGAGAACAAATTAAGGGTTAGGGAGATAAGGCAGTTGAACATTAAAGAAAAAGATATAATTCAGAGGTATAAAGGAAAGCACAGGGGGATCAAAAAATGGGCAGGAAAGAAAGGAAGGACAGGAAAAAGGAGGCAGAAATGGAGAAAGATTTTGTCATAGGTATGGTGAAAATGATAATAACACTGAGTTTATAGTGGAATTGTTTTTGAAGAGTAGGCATATTGCCAAGTTTAAGAGAGCAAATCTCATGAAAATATATAGATTTGTGCAGGGATCTGGTTTGAAGATAGAATCAATCAGGATGGTTGGCTTTTGTAAAGCGGAAGTGACATTTCGGACGAGGGAGGATGCAAATAAAATGTTACAGGACTATGAAAGAAGTGAGGGTATTGTGGGGGCATTCTTACCAATGAGGAAGAGGTTCAGGAAGGGGGTAATTAGAGACTGGGTGGGAACGATGGAAGAATTGCAAGAGGAAGCAACGCCAGGTCAGGGGGAGTATCTGTTGGAGAGATACTCCCCCATTGGGAAGGAGGTCTAGAGAAGAAAGGAGAGATGGAAAAGGAGTAATTGGGGAGCCACTCCTGATAACATTCAGGGGAGGTACACTGCCAGTATCTCTGCTAATTGGACAGGGCCATGTGGGGGTAAGGATATGGCCTTACGTTGAATGAGTAAAGCAATGTTTTAGGTGCTGGCGTTTTGAACATACCATGAAGTTTTGTAAGGGGAAGAGGAGCTTATGTGGAAAGTGTGGGAAAGATTTCCATGGTAAATGTGAAGAGGTAGCCAAATGTGTCGATTGTAAAGGAAATCATGCAGCGGATGAGGACAGAGAATGTTGGATGTTCCAAAAAGAGTATGCCATAAGGAAAGTTATGGCATATAGAAATGTTGAATTTGAGACAGCAAAAGAGGTGATTGAAAGGACTGCAGGTATAGAAAGTGTAAGAGGGAAGAAGGATGAGAGGAATGCAGATGAGGGAAGTAGAGAATTCCCTGGGCTGCAGAAGAAAAAGACGGTAGATGTCTGGGAAAAGAGAGAAGTTCCAATAGGAGGAGAAATGGAGAGGATTAGAAAAGGAATTGGATTAGATAGGAAAAAGGTGCTATATAGTAGTGTTGTAGGAGGAGTAAAGGAGAGGTATATGGACAAGAGGACTGAGGAAGGTGAAGGAGGTTGGTCGAAGGTAGTAGGTGAAGTACGGCCAAAAGTAATAGACGGAAGGAAAAAGCAAGAGGAAGAAAGAAGAGACAGGGAGCGTGGAAATAGGTTTTTGATCTGGAGTGAGGGGGAAAAGGAGGAAAGCGGTAGATGTGATGAAGGAAGTGTGGAGAGAGAAAAGGAGGTGGATGTGCAGGAAATGCGAGAAGGAAGGGAGAAAATGGAGAAAGGTGGGAGGACAGAAGGAGGAAATAGGAAGTACTTGGAGGGGAAACCAGATAAATCGAGTAAGAAGGAGGAGGATGAGTTGATGGAGGAACTCATAAAACTGATAAAAAGGAAAAATTTCGAAGGATGTTATTTTGAAATTAAAAAACATTTGGATTTGAAACAAAAACCAAGGCTTAGTAAGAAGATGCCGGTTGTCGTGGAAGATGACAGGAAGGTGGAGATTACAGAACCTCGTGATGGGCAGTGCGAGGTGAAGCAAGTGGAAAAGATAAGCAGGGAAGCAGTGAGAGAGAGGAGGGTATATGAGGAACAAGAGAAGGAGAAGAGAAGATTGAAGGAAATGTAGGAGGAGAGTGAGAGGCAGAGAAAAAAGAATTGGATGAAGACAATAAGGGAAAAGAAGATGAAGGAAGAAGAAGATTTATAAACGGAAAATGTGTAGAGACTCTAAGGTGTGTGATATGGGTGGTGAGTAGCAAAGTGTGGATGTTGTGTGAGTGTGTATGTTGTGAGGCATGAGAGTAGCGTTATGGAACGCGAGAAGCGTAAGAAATAAAGTAGAGGAAGTTAGAAGGTTAGGTGAGGATTTTGATGTAATAATAGTGGTGAAAAGTTGGTTAATCCCGGAAGATATTTTTAAAATCCAAGGATGGCAATCGTTTCGTAAGGATTGTTCGTTGGGTTGTTCGGTGGATAGGAGAGGTGGAGCTAGCCAGGGACGATTGTGGTGCTAGCCAGGGACGATTTAAAGGTTAGGTTTAAGAAAGATCGGGGAATGACAGACAGCATAATGGAATGTATGTCTTTAGGCGTGGATACAGTCGCTGGAGAAATAGAGATGGTGGTGGTGTATAGAAGGCCGGGAGGAAGAATAGATAAGGGAATATGGAGAAAGTTATTTGGAAATGTTAATAGCCATGATAGAATTATGTTCTTAGGGGACTTTAACGTCAAGAGTAAAACATGGAATTGTGAGTGTAATGATGTGGCAGGTGAAATGTTAGAGGAAGTGTTGGAGGAAATGAATCTAGCAGTAATTAATTTTGACACCTTGTCCAGGATCGGCAGGGTAGGTCAAAGGTCTACAAATATTGACCTGTTTATAGCACCGGGAGATATTTAAATGAAAATGACGGTATCTGAATCAGGGGAAACTATGGGGTCTGACCACCAGGTTCTGTCATTGAGGATAGGAGAAGTGCCTGATCGGGTTCCAGAGGCAAAGGGTACCAGGAAATTTAAAATGGAGAAATTGGATCAAGCTAAATTTCTGAAATGGTTGCTAGAGAAGGAAGTGTGGGTAACTGATGTTGCGAGAAGTGGCATTGGGGTAGAACAGAAATGTATACAAATAACTAGTATGCTGCAGGAAGGGATAGTGGAGTGTATGGTAGATGGGAGGAAGGGAAAAAAGAACAGATTAGAGAAAAAAGGGATTCAAAGGGAAATTATGTACAAGAGGGGTAAAAGAAATGTGTGGTGGGATGGGGAGTGTGAAAGATTAAAGGGAGAGAGGAAGAAAGCTGTGAATAATATGCTAAAGAAGCCATGTTTAGAAAATTGGAATAGAATGTTAGAGGCAAGGAAGGAAATGGATAGGGTAATTAAAGAAAAGAAAAGAGAGTCATGGGATAAATTTGTAGAGGGAATTAACAATAGGGTAAGTGTAGGTACACTTTGGAAAAGAGTCAAAGCAATAATGAAGGGAACGAGAAGAAAAATGAAAGTGTTTTGAGTAAAGAAGAAAAAATTAGGTTAGAAAGGGAAGAGGCGGAAAAGATTGTTGGGTTATGTGGGGTGAGTGGAAATGAAGAAGTGATGGGAACGATAGAGGATAGTTTAAGGGTGGAGAGGGAAGTAGATTGGGCAAATAGAGATAGGAATGGCGACAGGTATGATAGTGAATTTGATATAGATGAATTGGAAAGAGTACTGAGATTGCTTAAGAATAAATCTGCACCAGGAGAGGACGGTATAGACTTCTCAGTTATTAAAAAATTGACGAAGGGATGGAAAGAAGGGTTAATTAAATTATATAACGAGGTTTGGGTTAAGGGGGAGGTGCCGGCGATGTGGAAAAAAACAAGGGTAAGACTGATCCCGAAACCAAAGAAAAAAGCTTTAAGACCTATTTCATTATTAAATTGTTTAGGAAAGGTTATGAAGAGAATGGTTAATGAGAGAGTAAGGTTATGGGCAGAGTCGGAGGAAAAGCTGGACAGGAACCAGAATGGTTTTAGGAAGAGGAGGGCTACGATAGATAATATCAATATACTTATGTGTAATATAAGGGAAGGACTTGATAAAGGAAAGGAAACGGTGGCTGCTTTCATAGATGTTAAGGCTGCCTATGATTCGGTAAATCATGATGTAATGGTAAGAATATTAAGAGACATGGGGTGTCCAGAAAGGATGCGTGTGTATGTTAATAAGTGGTTACAAGAGAGGAGAGATAGTAATAATGCAAAGTGAGGCGGAAGGTAGGGTATTTACTTTGAAAAGAGGCTTACCTCAGGGATCTGTATTAAGTCCTTTACTATATAATCTGTACACCACAGGAATAGTGGAAGGGATTAGAGAACTAGGTGCAAAGATATTACAATATGCAGACGACATAGTAGTTTATGTGATATATGAAAATAGAAAGGAAGGTTTGAAGAAATTGGAGGAAGCAGTGAGGAGATTGTGTAGTAATTTGGGAAAGCGAGGGTTGAAAATTGCAGAAGAGAAGACACAAGTAGTTACATTTATAGGTAATAAGAGGGGTGTTAGTTGCAGGAAGGAAGATATCATGATTAATGGAGTGTCGGTGAAGGAGTGTGAATGCGCAAAATTTCTAGGAATAATTCTTGATAGGAAAATGTTGTTTAGGGAACACACTGAGTATGTAATAGAAAGACTGAAGAAAAGACTGAATATGCTAAGATGTATTTGAGGTGTAAGGAAAGGGGCTTGCCCCTCTGTGATGCTAAAGATCTTTAAAGCGCTTATGAGGTCTGTGATAAAGTATGGAGGAAATTTGTACCTGACTTATAAAAAAAATAGGGATAGGATACAAAAGTTGCATAATGCTGGGATTAGGGCTGCGTTAGGCTACAGAATATCAACTCCAATAAATGTTATGGAGGTTGAGGCAGGAATAATGAGATTGGATATGCGAATAGAAATGTTAACGGAAAGATACACTACTCAAAAAAATTAAGGGAACAAAAAAATTGCTTAAAATTTTAGGTCATTTTCAGATTGCTGTATCTCCGTTGGTATTAATCACAGAAGAATTCCAAAATAGTCATTTTGAAGCTTCAGGCCTCTAGTTTTCGGCGCTTAGTCTCAAGAGTATTTTGCGCCTATTTTCATTAACAAAATATGCAAAAAATCACGATGAAAAAATTAAAAAATTTTTTTTCTTTTTTGTACGGTTTGCACTGACGCAGATAAATTTTTTTGAATAATGCCATTTATAGGGCGCTATTCTTTGTTTCTTCCCCTATAATTTGCATGTCCAGGAAGTCGATTTCGACGTTTGGTTACTAAGTTATGAGCTACCAAAGCAAAAATGACGCTTTTTCCTTTGATAGTCATTATTTCATGAACCCAGCATCGAACAAAAATTCTGAATACGGTTCCAGAAAGCAGAGAGTATACCCTTTAAGATGGCTATCTCAGTTTTTCACTAAATGTTTTCTTTTTATGCTTAATATTGATGTAAAAAAACGTCAAAAAACGGTGTTTTTTCCTCAAATTACAAAAGTTACAATATCTTTGTAAATAAGTATTGTAATGATTACGCCTATGTTTTTTTTTTAAGCTCATATTGCCCACTAAATGTATGCGAAGTTTCAAATCGCTCCGATTCGTTGTTCCCTATGACCCAATGGATCAAACTTTGACATTTGAACGAAAAGAGGTAAGGAAACGTCATTACTGTTCCGATACGCGACTAGTGCGCTTGATGGATAAAAATGTTTGTGCCTTTACATTTACCGGTACTATTGCGGAATTTTTAAAGAATGCTTTGATTTGAGAAGATCGGGTTACGCTTTCTCTTGTGTGTGAAAGTTAGTGTGTATGTGTGCCGTGTATATGCAGGTATGAATGTGTGCGCGCGCATTTTAAATTAACAAATTTAAAATTTACTTAAAAATTTTTGCTTACGGAATAAAAATTTCATAAAATTTTTTATTCGATTATGGCTCGACGTCATTTGAGTGAGGCGGAAGTTGCTCGTCTCGTAACCCTCGTCGAGGGGGGCTATCGTTACCGCGAAATCGGGAACATGATGGGTATAAGTCTGTCGGTCGTTTGTCGAACTTATGCACGATACCAACAGACTGGCAGATACGGCCGACGTCCAGGTCAAGGTCGGGCACGTATCACTACCCCAAGAGATGATAGGGCAATAGTAAGACACGTAAGAGTTGAACCCTTTGCCCATGCGGATGCTATTGCCCTGCGATTTCGAAACCGCCGCCATCAACAATCTCAGCGCACCATTTCAGGTCAAACTGTTCGAAATCGTTTGAGGCAGGTTGGATTACGAGCGAGACAACCTGTTCGCGTACCAATGCTTACGCCTAGACATTGCTGCAATCGTTTAACGTATGCACGTCAGCACGTCAATTGGCGGACACGCCAATGGAACAATGTGTTGTTCACAGACGAATCGAGATTTTGCCTCCACGGAAACGATCGGCGTCCTCAAGTTTGGCGTTATCGCGGAGAGCGAAATCGTCAGAGAAACACTGTTCCTGTAGCAGCGTATAATGGTGGTTCGGTAATGGTTTGGGCAGGTATTTCGCGGTTTAACCGGACGCAATTGGTAATCGTACGTGGTAGGTTGAATGCTAGCCGGTATATCAATGAAATTTTACGTCCACATGTCCTACCTTTTCGTCAACGAATTGGAAACCGATTTCGATTAGTCCAAGATAATGCTCGGCCACATACAGCGAACATTACAAGACGGTTCCTGTCGCAACACCGAATTAATACGCTACCACATCCAGCAATGAGCCCAGATCTAAATCCAATTGAACACGTTTGGGATATAATGGGACGTCGATTGCGAACGGAGTATCCGCATTTAAGGAATTTACGTGCGCTGGAAAATGCGCTCCTTCGAATTTGGGACCAAATTCCACAAACCATGATACGGCGATGCGTTAATATGCGTGAACGATTGCAGGATGTGATTAACAACCGTGGTGGTAATACTGGATATCAAATTTACAAGTACTGGAGAAAACAAAATTCGCTCGACGACCTGTGGGTACGAGCGCCGCATATAGCGACATCCATATCATGACATTTGGGTATGAGCGTTCTGTTTAGTGACGGTACTTCGGCGGACGGTGCTGCCGTAGCGAAAGAGTTAAGCTCATAGTGTCCACAAAATGTAGGTGAAGTTTCAAATGGCACCGATTCCTTGTTCCCTATGAATCGATGGATCAAACTTTGAAATTTGAACGAAAAGAGCTAAAGAAACGTCATTACTGCTCCAATCCACGATTAATCCGTTGGTTAGGGAAAAAGTTTGTGTCTCTACATTTACTGGTACTATCGCAGAATTTTTAAAAAATTCTTTTGTCTGAGAGGATTGGATATACGCTTCCTTTTGTGTTGTGTGAGTCCGTGTGTATGTGTGCTGTGTATATGCACGTATACGAATGTGGGCGCGTGCACGTATGAGCACCTGCAGCAATGTCTTGCGCGCGTGGGTGTAATTTTCTTATCTTAATAAAAATTCGAGGACTTTAAAATTTAATACCTAGTATTACGACCACGGTTGTTAATCACATCCTGCAATCGTTCACGCATATTAACGCATCGCCGTATCATGGTTTGTGGAATTTGGTCCCAAATTCGAAGGAGCGCATTTTCCAGCGCACGTAAATTCCTTAAATGCGGATACTCCGTTCGCAATCGACGTCCCATTATATCCCAAACGTGTTCAATTGGATTTAGATCTGGGCTCATTGCTGGATGTGGTAGCGTATTAATTCGGTGTTGCGACAGGAACCGTCTTGTAATGTTCGCTGTATGTGGCCGAGCATTATCTTGGACTAATCGAAATCGGTTTCCAATTCGTTGACGAAAAGGTAGGACATGTGGACGTAAAATTTCATTGATATACCGGCTAGCATTCAACCTACCACGTACGATTACCAATTGCGTCCGGTTAAACCGCGAAATACCTGCCCAAACCATTACCGAACCACCATTATACGCTGCTACAGGAACAGTGTTTCTCTGACGATTTCGCTCTCCGCGATAACGCCAAACTTGAGGACGCCGATCGTTTCCGTGGAGGCAAAATCTCGATTCGTCTGTGAACAACACATTGTTCCATTGGCGTGTCCGCCAATTGACGTGCTGACGTGCATACGTTAAACGATTGCAGCAATGTCTAGGCGTAAGCATTGGTACGCGAACAGGTTGTCTCGCTCGTAATCCAACCTGCCTCAAACGATTTCGAACAGTTTGACCTGAAATGGTGCGCTGAGATTGTTGATGGCGGCGGTTTCGAAATCGCAGGGCAATAGCATCCGCATGGGCAAAGGGTTCAACTCTTACGTGTCTTACTATTGCCCTATCATCTCTTGGGGTAGTGATACGTGCCCGACCTTGACCTGGACGTCGGCCGTATCTGCCAGTCTGTTGGTATCGTGCATAAGTTCGACAAACGACCGACAGACTTATACCCATCATGTTCCCGATTTCGCGGTAACGATAGCCCCCCTCGACGAGGGTTACGAGACGAGCAACTTCCGCCTCACTCAAATGACGTCGAGCCATAATCGAATAAAAAATTTTATAAAATTTTTATTCCGTAAGCAAGAATTTTTAAGTAAATTTTAAATTCACCAATTTAAAATTTTCCAATTTACCAAATTAAATTTAAAATTTACCAATTTAAAATTTTCCAATTTACCAAATTAAATTTAAAATTTAAAATTTACCAATTAAAAATTTTTCAAATTTACCAAAATTTTTTAAATTTAGCAATTTAAAATTTTTCCTGCCGAGAAAACAAAATGCCTTAGGAAAAATGAGAAGTATGTGTCGATTTAATGTGGGTTCAATTAGCAATACGTGAACGTACGACGTATCGTTAATGAGTTCGCTATTGCCAATGAATGCGCAGGGACCTGAACGTGAAATGTAAGCGTCGTATGCACAGGCGCGCATATTTAACGGCGCACAGTTAGCTGCGCATACTTGGATGCGCGCGCATACTTAGATGCGCGCGCATGCTGCACTGCGCGCTCACATTTGACTGCACGGGCCCACGTTCATACCGGCACATACGCGGTACACACACATGGAAGAAAAAGCGTAATCCGGTCTTCTCAAATCAAAGCATTCTTTAAAAATTCCGCAATAGTACCGGTAAATGTAAAGGCACAAACATTTTTATCCATCAAGCGCACTAGTCGCGTATCGGAACAGTAATGACGTTTCCTTACCTCTTTTCGTTCAAATGTCAAAGTTTGATCCATTGGGTCATAGGGAACAACGAATCGGAGCGATTTGAAACTTCGCATACATTTAGTGAGCAATATGAGCTTAAAAAAAAAACATAGGCGTAATCATTACAATACTTATTTACAAAGATATCGTAACTTTTGTAATTTGAGGAAAAAACACCGTTTTTTGACGTTTTTTTACATCAATATTAAGCATAAAAAGAAAACATTTAGTGAAAAACTGAGATAGCCATCTTAAAGGGTATACTCTCTGCTTTCTGGAACCGTATTCAGAATTTTTGTTCGATGCTGGGTTCATGAAATAATGACTATCAAAGGAAAAAGCGTCATTTTTGCTTTGGTAGCTCATAACTTAGTAACCAAACGTCGAAATCGACTTCCTGGACATGCAAATTATAGGGGAAGAAACAAAGAATAGCGTCCTATAAATGGCATTATTCAAAAAAATTTATCTGCGTCAGTGCAAACCGTACAAAAAAGAAAAAAAATTTTTTAATTTTTTCATCGTGATTTTTTGCATATTTTGTTAATGAAAATAGGCGCAAAATACTCTTGAGACAAAGCGCCGAAAACTAGAGGCCTGAAGCTTCAAAATGACTGTTCTAGAATTCTTCTGTGATTAATACCAACGGAGATACAGCAATCTGAAAATGACCTAAAATTTTAAGGAATTTTTTTGTTCCCTTAATTTTTTTGAGTAGTGTATGTGGTGAAAAAGTATTACAGAATGGATAAGGAAGTGTGTAAAGCAATAGAAGGAATGGTTAGATATAGAGATATAGGGGAGAGTAGTGGGGATAATGAAATCTTGGCGTTGGCATGGAGGAACACCATAGAGATAAGGGATAAAGTTGAGAAGAGATATGTGTATGAGAGAAGTGAATTGTGTAATGTTAAAGTAGAAAATTGGGTAGAGGTAGAGAAAGGAGTAGCACTGCAGTGAGGAAATGTCCCAATTAACACGGTGCTAGACGAAATCAAAAGAAAATGGATCAGAGAAGGAGAAAGATCAGTAGAAGTTTATACGGATGGATCGAGGATGAAGAATAGAGAATTAGGAGGGGCAGCGGTGGTTATCAAGAGAGGCAATGAGGAATGGGAAGAGCATGGTTTTGCAGTGATGAAGGAGTGTTCCATTTTTACGGTGGAGGCGTGGGCTGTTTGGAAGGCATTGGAGTTATTGGAACAAGATGTTAGAGAGAATGCAGTGATTTTTAGTATGCGCCCCACGCTGAACTTTCCGTTCAGGCCAGGCAAGCCGCTTAGTAGAGTAATGTTTAGCCAGGTATTTGTTAAACTAATTCCTAGAAAAATAAATTTATTGCTTTTGTGTATTATGCATCTTAAAATGTATATCCTTCCCTTGATGATTATGATTTTTGCATTATTTTAATCATAGTAAAGTATATGCCAAATCAAAAAAACACAAGTCTAAAGCGTGGGGCGTATGCGCCCCACGCGGCCTGAACGGAAAGTCTTGAAAAAACGGTCCGGCACGGAACGTGTTAATTTCATTAACTTCTAGAGATGGGTCCATCCTCCTAATTCTAATTCCCTCCTTTGGTTCTAACTTTATTATCTTTGCCTTATTGCCAATTTTCTCTCTTATAAAATCAATCCATTCTTCAATACATTCCTCCTCCTCTATTTCCGTCACAATCCCACCTCCTCTGGCCATCCT
This sequence comes from Megachile rotundata, assembly GCF_050947335.1. Taxonomy (NCBI): domain Eukaryota; kingdom Metazoa; phylum Arthropoda; class Insecta; order Hymenoptera; family Megachilidae; genus Megachile; species Megachile rotundata. The sequence goes on from NC_134993.1 coordinate 6,017,228, forward strand.
CATTGATTTGACCACAAATTTCTTTGGCGTACCTACTTCCCTCTTAAAATTCCCAATGTCCTTGATACCCTCACTCTCTGTGTATTTAATAAAAACGGCTCTACCCTTATTTCTCTTAATGTTCTGCTTCGACTCTCTCTCCCTCACTCCAGCAGCCAACCCTCCTCCTACATCCTTTGCAGTACCACGCTTCATATCTCCCTCCTTATTCCGCTTCCGAATATTTACCTCCTTTCCTACCCTACTCTTATCATAGCGGCTATATACCACTTTGCCACACTCTTTTACAACCTCACTCCAGGTTTTATCTATATTCCTACCCAACAGGTCACCCTCCGTTTGTGTACAGATTGATCTAACCTCCTTCCTTATTTCCTTATTACTAAAAGTAACAGTCCTCCTCTCCTCCTTGGAGATGTTCGTCATAAATGTCCTAGAGCTTCCCTCTATACCAATCCAATCTTCCCTCCTACTTCCCATTTCCTGAAAATCACTAATAACTAACGGTTTCCCAGATACAGGAGTCCTCATCCTCTTTAACAAGGTGTCACCTATAGGGGTATAATTTCTCTCTTCCCTTTGTACTGTGCAGTTCTTACTGATGTGGTTCCCCCCCGCCCACAGGAATAACAAACTCCCTTCTCCAATTTACAGGCCCAAGCTAAGTGTGTTTTAGATCCGCATTTGTAGCATCGTCTGTTATCTGAATATTCGGTGATCTTACACAAGGTCCAGCCTATCCTAATCCTCCCTTTCTGGAGGAGATCATCTACAACTTCTACTGGAAATTCCACGCACGCATTTTTGCTACCTCTGAGGGATTTTCTATAAAAGATTACTCTAAAATCGGAAAGTTTATGCTGTATACTGAATGTTTCTTTAAGATCTTCTTCTTGTAAATCTAGGTCTATGCCCGTAAACATCAATTTCTTTCTTTTCCCTACCACTAATTCCGCTTCGTACCCAGCCCCAATTATCCTATCCTTAAGATCCCTGAGATTATTATTATTATTTGGTCCGAACCATCGCCAAGTTTGGGTTCCTTGACCCGGGTGCAGAGCAATCGCCTCTCGGCATCTCTTCTGCACCCGGCGTTGGATGGCCGGTGGGGGGACAGGTTAGGCCAGGCTAGGCCCCTCTACCTTTCTCAACCGGGCTTGGGACCGGCTATGGCGGTTGCCCCCTAGAGGGGTACGCACATCCGTGGGAACGCGGAAGGCCCCTCCCTCTAGGGGGAGTTAGGTTTGGCTTTCGCTTCAGCTGAAACCATACAACAATAAAAAAAATTGCCTAAAGAAGCGCAGGTTCCCATATAAAGGGAGCGCAAACCAGACCCTATCTTCTATGAGCTTAATAAATCAGTGTGTATATGAGGTCTAAATATCTCAAAAAACTATATAACTGTAATTAATTATACTTTATATAAGCCCATTTACACCGGAAATAAAGTACCTACAAATAGTGTCCAAAACAGTATATATATTCCTATAAGCCTAGTCTCTCCTAACTCGCCCTATTATAGGGCCAGCTGTCATCCTACATTTCTACAATAGTTGTTATATGTGGCGAAAGAAAATGAACTAAAATATTTCATGTAAATTTGTAAAGTCATTTAGCAATGAGTAAAGTAACGTACCTGTGCCCTCATGACTGATTATCAGCCAATGTTGTAAGTGTAAAGATACAAGGATACAGCATAACGAGCCGAAGCCCATTATTCTTGCTATAAGGCCATCAAATACTAATTATTGAGTGCGAAGAATCAATTCTTCATATATATCCAAAAGATCAGTCGTGCTAAATAATACCCAAAGAGAACCGATAGTATAATCCTATACTAAGGTAACCTCTTTCAATGAAACCAAGTAAAAGAAGGTGGTATTAGTAGCGCTATTGTAGAAAACTCATATGAATAAACCACACAACAAAAATTGGTAGAAAAATCTAGGCATCACGCAAAGACACCTAATAAACACCCTACTATTGGTCCCATATATAATCAAAAACACTAGCACAACAGTTCGTGTCCCTTGTTATTCAAGCATCCTATAGCAATCAAAGCAGGATTTCCTATTACTCCAAAATAGGGAGTATCACAAACAAGCAAGCGGCCAGAACCATCCCATACAAAATAACAAACAAGACTCTGCTCCGCCACTAATTTCCAATAGTATCCATAATAACGTCACCCTATCAGTACAACAGTAGGCAACGTGTCACTTACAACAGTTAGCGAACCGTAACAAGCGAGCACTTTATATGGATATTACCTATTGCACAGCTCAATTGCATAAATAAAAATCTGTAATCATCATGGGCACTGGTATAATCCACAGGGTTAAAACACGTCACATCACACACACTATTATCAGCTGCATACTTTTTTCACATTATATAAACCTCTATAATACTGGAACTAGGCAGGCTCTAATGACATCATAGTTTGCCCTGTGTTATAATGAAAACCCTTATTAAAAGTATGGAAAGAGAAGAGAAAAATAAATAAACAAGTTCCCTATAAAAGGGAATAAATTAAATAACCAAAGACAAACAATAATCGGTAGCCAACAGTAGTATAACTTATTCCTTTTTCTAAATAAGTGTATGCCAAACTCAATACAAGAGAGGATACCGATTAAGCTCCTTCATATCCAAGCACTAATAAGAGTAAAGTCCAATTCTTTCATAGCATATCTCAGTTGCGTATATGTATCTTATAGTATTAAAATTCACACAGAAAACTCTCTTCAAGTCTTTTCTCACACTTCTAGCAGTCTAATAATGCTCCATATTAACCAGCACCAAAGAGTCGATGCTGCCAGCGTCCACAAAGTTATCTTTAAACACATAACCAGTCATTTGAATAAATAGAATTAAGATTACAGATCTATCACTGTCCATATTCACCTCAGAACAAGTTCGATCGTACGTCAGGAAAAGCATATCCACAATCTAAAATTAAAATCAGCCAATTCACGAATAACCTTAGAATAAGAAATATATATATGAATATACAGTATACATGTGTGGGTATACAAAAATACGCCTTTAAAAAGGCTGACATGGTTAAAAAGCAAAGAGAAAGCCTCACCTGTCACTTCATCTAACAATTTTCAAGATCTTTAACCGGACTAAGATGGCGGCGATTGAGTGAGGTGTGCGAGTGTCGATGCGAGGGTTGTTTTTTATATTATTTTGCGGTTTATTTGAGTTTGCGGGGATAAGCTGAGGTGTATAGGAGGTGTGGAACTGGATAAGTATTTGTAAAAATAAAGGAGGAGGAGAAGAGGACGAATAGACGAGTAATTGTTGTATAAAAACAAAGGTTTCCCCTGGTTGGCCATTAACCGGGGGAAAAGCAGAAGTGCTGGAGAAGGTGAGGGGGGAGGAGTTGAGAGGAGGGTGAGGAGCAGAGAGAGAAGAAAGAAATGTATGGAGAGAGAAAGAATGAACAGCAGTGAACGAGAAAGCGAGGAGGAAAATAGAGGAGAGACAAACAAGGAGGAAAGTAGGGCGAAGAGGGAGGAAATAGGAACAGGAGGTGAAAAGGAGGAAATAGAGGAACTGAGAGAGAACTGGGCTCTGGAATATTTAGCAGAGGATGAAGACGCGGTAATACGTGCGTCGAGGAAGAAAAGGGAGGAGGATATTAAGGAAAAGAAGACAGAGGAAAGGCTAGAAAGGAGAATGGAGACGGAGGAGTGTAGAAAGAGGAGTAGAGATGGGGACATGGAAGAAGAACAGCAAGAGGAGTTAAGGGGAAAGGAGAAGAAGAGGGCCAAAGAGATACAGAGAAGTGAAGTTGGCGTAGGCACGAGTACGGCAGCCAATGAGAATAACGGACAAGAGGGGAACGAGAAGTCGACGGAGAGTAGGTTGGCAACAATGGAGACGGGAGTGACGGTGGCGCCCGAGAAGGGGAAACGGTGGCGTGGCGAAGCGAATAGAGACGTTAAAGAGGTCGGCCATTGTGGAAAAGTACGTGGTGAGTGTTGGACGGAAGAAGAAGAGACAGAAGTTGTGTTGAAAGAGAGAGCGAAGGACAAAGAAAGGTGCAAGGACGCAAAAGGTAGCAGTAGTTTGAATTATGATAAAGTTAGGGGAGTAAGTGTATTAAGAAAAGACTGGGTGACGAGTAAGAGTAATGGGACGATCGAGGGAGAGGTAACAAAGGAGAAAGAGAATGGCGTGGGCCCTAGCCACGTGGCGGGAAAAACAGCAAAGGAAATCGAGGAAAAAGAACAGGGAGAGGGGAACGGAGGAGGTAGAGTTTGGGAAGTAAGCCTATATGATGAGAGCGTGGATCGCGAGGAATATATTGTATGTGTAATTTTAAGGAACAAAGGGCAACAAACTGGCAGGGGAAGGGGGTATACAGGACCGACAAAAAGGAACAACCTTATTAAAATATACAGACTAATACAGGGGGAGGGAGTAAAAATACATACTATCCGTATGATTAATTTCAGCAAAGCAGAAGTGTCGACAAAAAGAAGAGGAGAAGCTAATAAGATATTGAAGAAGTACGGCAGAGGTGAAGGAAACGTGAAGGCATTTCTTCCACGCAGAATGGCGTTCAGGAGAGGGATTATTCATGAGTGGGAGGATTCCGTTGAGGAACTGAGAGAGGAGGCGATGCCGGACCAAGGGGAGTATGTTTTGGAAAGAATGAAAAAAAGGAGGGTGATAGATGGAAAAGTAGTATATGTTCCGTTGAGAACAATAATGATCACATTCAGAGGAGGAGTGTTGCCGACGAGGTTGCTTATAGGGCAAGGACATATTGGGATTAGAATTGAGCCGTACATAGAACAGGTGAAACAATGCTTTAAGTGTTTCAAATATGGACATTATCAGGCACAATGCAAGGAGGAGAGAAGAAAATGCTTGGTGTGTGGTGAGTGTTATCATGGAGACTGCGAACGTAAGCCGAGATGTATTAATTGCGGTGGAGAGCACGGATCTCTCGCAAGAAGATGCTGGGTATGGCAGAGGGAAGCGGCCATCAGAAAGGTGATGGCGTACAGAAATGTCGAGTTTGAAACGGCAAAAGAAATTGTAGCGAGATCAACGGGAGATATAGAGTGGGGTAGAACGGGAGGCGTTGAAGAATTCGTAGGAAGCAATGGGGAATTTCCAGCGTTAGTGGCGAAAGGAAAAAGAGAGACGTGGGAGAAAATGGAAGTCCCCATTCAGAGAGAATTAGAATTAATAAAGACATTGAGACAGGAGAGAAGAGGAGGGAGAAGAGAAGATGGGAGGCAAGAAGGATTGAAGAAGGTGACTTTTAGTGAAGTGGCGAAAAGAGGAACGGGAAGTGGAGAAGAAGAGGAGCAGAAGGAAGAGGATTGGGGACAAAGGGAGCTAGGAGCGGTAGGGGAAGAGGACAGAAGGGCAAATGTAGGAGGGGAAGAAAAAGGGAAGGAAGAAAGTGGAGAAGGTGAGTGGAGACAAGTACGAAGGGGACTGAAGCCGGCGTGCTATAAAGATAGTGTGGAGGGAGTGGTGATGGGAAATCGGTTCATTTGTCTCGAGTGTAAGGAGAAGACGGAGAGGAAAAAGAAGGAAGGAGTAATTGAGATATTGGAGAGGATACCGCTCCCCAGATACATGGTGGGAGAAGAGCCAGAGGGAGACTGTGAGTACGAGAGGTTGGAAATGGCGTTAAACAGAGATGAGATGGAGAGAGAGAGGAGAAGGATTAGGAGAGAGAAGCAGGCGAACAGGGAATGGATTGTGCAGCTGGAGAAAAGGAAGGAGGAAGAAATCCTAGAAGATGTGATAAAGATGCTGAAGGAGAAGAATCTAGAAGGAAAGCTCGAACAGATAATGAGAGCAGGAAAGTACAGGGCAAGGAGAACGGTCCATCCGGATCCAGAGGAAGACTGGAACGAGGTGTATACGCCTCCCTTTGAACTAAATTTTGATCAGAGAACAAAGGAACGGGTACAGAGGAAGATAGAGAGGGAGAGGGAGGAAACAAGGAAGAGGAAAGAAGAGGAGGAAAGGGAGAAGAGCCTTTTAATGATTGATTGGAAGGAGGTGAGGGAAAGTTGTAGGAAAACAGAGGAAAAGAAGGAGGATGACAAGACGAAGGAAAGAGAGAGAGGGGAAGAAGAGGAGCAACGAATGGAGGGAAGGAAAATTGAGAGGCGAGGTGGAAACGAAACAGGGGAGACTGCACGAGAGAATAAGGAGGAAATGAGGAGGAGGACAGAAGAGGAGGAGAAGAGCAGTGGAAAGGATCATTTAAGCGAACATGCGGCTTAGTATAGAAACGGGGAAAAAGTGTAGGGAAGTGGCGAGGGAACAGGAGTGTGTTGATAAGAGCGTAAGAGTGATAGGAAAAAGAACAGTATTAGAATTTAAGACTAAAGGGATTAAAGTAGGGGGGAAGGGGGAAAAAAAACAATAAGATAGGAAAAAAAAAATGTTGAAAGAAAAAATGAAAAATGAAAAAAAAAAAATGTATAGGCTAAAGGTGAAATTAGAATGTAAGGGCATTAGGTATAAGATAGATAAAATCAATTGTGAGTACTTTTCAGTTTATGGGTTTGAGGATAGGGGTAGCAAAATAGTTAATCAAGATGAAGACGTTTTATATGTGTTATTTTTGTTACGCTACATTTGTATTTTTGGTTTCTATAATCGAGTAAGATCCAAGGAGACGAGATGGACTCTGTATGCGTGGATAATTTTAGTGATAAATTGTATATTATTTTTACACGTTTATATAGTGGATGTTATTGAGAAATATCAGTATTATGAAAGTATGTGGAGAAAGGAGGAGCGTGGAGAGAGGAAGGATGTTTGGATGGAGAGTGAAAGATGGATGGAGAATCTGCACTCGGTTAGAGGGAAGGTTTGTAGAGGGGAGGAGAAAATAAGAAAAACACATTGGGGAAATGAAGGGAGGAATCTGGAACGCTAGAAGCATTAGGAATAAGAGAGAGGAGATCAGGAGGGTTTTTGAGGATTTTGACTTGTTAGCAGTAACGGAGACGTGGCTGAGGGCGGAGGATATTATTAAAATACCAGGATGGCATATGATTAGGAAAGATGGAGAGGAGGATAATAGAGGGGGGGGGGGGGGGGGGGGCTATGCATAATGGTGAAGGACAATATTAAAGTAAGGAAGACGGGGGTGTACTTGGAGAATGACAATAAATGGGAGAACATGTATGTAGAGGTGGAGACGGAGAAGGGAGGCTTAGAAATAGTTTTGGTATATAGGAGACCGGGAATAGGAGTGAACAGGGAGGACTGTAGAAGACTATTGAGGAATGGAAGGAGAGATGTAAAGAGGATATTTGTGGGGGATTTTAATGCGAAAAGCAGAAGTTGGAATTGCGAGAATGGAGATATAGTTGGAGAAATGTTGGAGGAGGTATTGGACGAAGAGGAGATGGTGGTGGTTAATTTTGGGACTTTGTCGAGAATAGGTAGGCCGGACCAGGTGGCTTCAAATCTGGATTTGATAATAGCGCCGGCAGACATAGCGCTGGATATACAAGCAAGAGAGACGGGGGAGACATTGGGATCTGACCACCAAGTAATTGAGTTTAGATTAGATGAGGAGTTAGGAATAGTGGAGGAAAGAATGAGTAATAGGAGGTATAGGGTGGAAAAGATAGACAAGGTAGAGTTCCTGAAATGGATGATTAGGAGTGAAGAAGAAGTGCTGGGGATTGTAAGATCGGATAGGAAAACGGAGGTAAAGTGTGAGGAAATGGTCAGGATGCTGGGTGAGGGAATAGAGAGATGCTACAGGAAAGAGGGAGGGAGTAAAGGTGCTGGGGGAGTGAGAGTTGGAACGGGGTCTAATAGGGTAAATAACAGGAAGAAGAGAGTGAAGAGACAGCCGTGGTGGGATAACGAATGTGAGGAACTGAAAGAAGAAAGGAGAAAGGCGACTAAGGAAATGGGTAGGAGACCGTCGGAGGAGAACTGGAATAAATTAATAGAGGTAAGAGGAAGAATGAAGAATACGATTAAAAAGAAAAAAAGGGAGGCGTGGGAGGAGTTTATCAGTGGTATCAGGCACAAAGGAAACATAGGAGAAATGTGGAAGAAGATAAGAAGCTTAACGAAAGGGGTGATGACAGAGGAGCAATGTAACATGGGAATGTGGGAAGTACAAAAGATGGAAGAGGAAGAGGTAAGAAAACTAGTGGAATCTGAGTATTGTCGTAGGTGCGAGGAGAGAGAAGAGGATGGAGGGGAGATGACAGGAGAAGAGAGGAATGAGGAGAATACCAGGACAACGAATGAGACAGAGGAAGAAGAAGGAGAAGAAGAGGAGGAGAGATGGATTACAAGAGACTTGGAAATGGAGGAGTTGGAATGGGCGCTGAGAAATGTGAAGGGGAAGTCAGCGCCGGGAGAAGATGGAATAGGATATGATGTATTGAAATGGTGCACGGGAGGATGGAAGGAAGCAATTCTGAGTATGTATAATGAGGTTTGGAGGGGGAGGGCAGTACCGGCAAGTTGGAAAAAAGCAATAGTGAAGTTTATACCAAAGCCACAGAAGAGGGCTTTACGTCCTATATCATTGATGAATTGTATAGGTAAACTAATGGAAAAAATGGTAAATGAGAGGTTAAGAATTTGGGCGGAGGAGGAAAAGAAAATGGATAATAATCAGAATGGTTTTAGGAAGGGTAGATCAACGATGGACAATATCAGTATACTGGTAAATGGAATCAGGGAAAGCTGGGGAAAGGGAAAGAAAGTGGTGGCAGCGTTTGTTGACGTAAAGGCAGCGTACGATAACGTGAGACATGAAGAGATGACAAGAAGATTGAGGGAGCTGAACTGCCCAGGGAGAATAAGAAAGTATATTGGGGAATGGCTTGAGAAGAGGAAAATAGTGATAAGAACGCTGGGTGGAGGAGCAATGGAGATGGAGTTGTTAAAAGGGCTACCGCAAGGATCGGTGCTTAGCCCGCTGTTATATAACTTGTATACGGTTGGAATTGTGGGGGGGCTGAGAGAAAGAGGAGTAAGAATTCTACAATACGCGGATGATATTGCGATATTTGTGGAATGCGAGGGTAAGAGAGAGGGAAAGGAGAAGATGGAGGAAGCTTTAGTGAGACTAAAGAGGAACTTAGAGGAAATAGGGATGACCATTGCGGCAGAAAAGACGCAAATAGTGAGATTCAACGGGAAGAAAAGTCGAGGTAGGATGGGAAGAGAGGAATTTTTTGTGGAAGGGGAAAGGATAGAGAAGGTAGAAGTGGCAAAATTCCTAGGAATGTGGATAGATGGGGGGTTAGAGTTTAGAAAACATGCAGATTACGTAGTTACAAAGTTAAGAAAGAGGATGAATATATTGAAGTGTATGGGAGGTATAAGAAAGGGGGTAGGGCCGGACACGATGCTAAAAGCTTTCTGTGCCTTAATAAGATCTGTGATTGAATATGGAGCTCAATTTTATATGAACAATAGGAAGAATAGAGAGAAAGTACAAAAGATACATAATGCGGGAATAAGAATAGCGATGGGGTACAGGATGTCGACCCCAATTAATGTCATGGAAACGGAGGCGGGTATAATGGATTTAAAGGCGAGACTAGAGACATTGTCAGAGTGGTACATTGCAAGGAAGTATTGGATGAATGACACAGAAGTACTAGGGGCAATCGAGAATAGGATAAGGAATGATAGGGTAGAAGAGATAGAGGAGGGAAGAGACATGGTGGTAGATGCGTGGAGAAGATTTGAGGGAGTTAGAGTAGGAATGAGCAGAAGAGTTAGAGGGGAGTACGAGGGGGAATGGAGAGGATATAGAATGGAGAAGTGTTTGGAGATGGAGACCGGTAAGGTGTTTGAGAGGGGAGGAATAAATGAAATAGACTTGTTAGGGGAAATAAAGTTGAAGATGTTTGGAGGGTTAGAGAATGTAATTGAAATATATACTGACGGATCGAGGATGGAAGTTAGGAAAAAGGGGGGAGGAGCGATAGTGGTAAGGAGGGGAAGAGATGAGTGGGAGGAGGAAATGTTTACTGCACCAGGGCAATGTTCGGTTTATACAATTGAAATGACGGCAATAGGAAGGGCGATAGAGAGGGCGAATGAGAGATATGAAAGGGAAAATGTAATAGTGTTGTCGGACTCCCTAAGCACTATAGTCAAGCTGGCAAAAGATGAAAGAGGACAGGATGAGGGGGACGTGGTGGATATGATCCGGAACAATATTAAGAGAAGAAATGCAGAAGTAGAAAAAAGAGGGGGGAGAGTAGGGAAATTAGCAGTAGCATGGATCCCAGCACATAAGGGTATAGAGGGGAATGAAAGAGCTGATAAGGTGGCGAAGGAAGCAACGAGGGGAGATCCAGATTATTGGGTGAAGTTCACGTTGAAGGATTTTAGAAGGATAGTCAGAGAGAAGGGTTGGGAGAGGTCAAGAGAAAGACAATTGAGACAGGGGGAGTTTAAGGGAAGAAAGTACTTCGAGTCTAAATGGAATAATGTGGGGAAGGACTTCCCATGGTTCAGGGGTTTGGGAGATTTGAGAAGAGATACGGTGCGTAGCCTTAACAGAATTAGAGCGAATCATTATAATTTAAGATGGTCGCTATTTAGGAAATTTATGGTAGATGATCCGTACTGCGAAGTATGTGATAGAGTGGAAGATGTGGAACATCTTTTATGGGAGTGTGAGAAATATAGAGAGGAAAGAAGGGAAATGATTGGGAGAATGAGAGGATGCGGGATTGTGGAAGGTTGTGACTTTTATGAAACCAAAGAATGGGGAGAACCGAAACCTTTGAGACTGATGGGGGCTTTCATTAAAAAATGTGGAGTGAAATTATGACAAATGTTATATCAGGGACGATATGCAATGTATGAAGTGCAAATAGTGTACAGAAACGGAGATATATATATGTGTATATATATGTATTTGCTCAGTACATATTGTATGGGTGTTGTTGAGAAGATTCCGAAATATTTTATACAGAGGTATTATATTTTATATGCGAGATATGTAGTTTGTAAGTTTTGTATACACGATGTAGTAAGTAAAAGATGCAGGAGATGGAGTGATAAAGAACGGGAAAGAGAATGCGAAGGGGTGACCGAGTGCAGATTGAATGGTTTGAATGAGAGCGGGAATGAAATGTTAGGGGAAACAGACTGGTGGAGGCGCTACGAGAAGACTGAGTTAATGTAAGATTAATGTAAGGGCGCAATGAGCCAGTTTGTGGCCAAAAAGCGCCATCTTCAAACATGAAGAAAATAAAAACCTAAACCTACACCTAAGATCTTTAACCATGAATCATTTCGGGAGACCGATTCACGCTAGAGCGAGCACGACCGTACATCAGAAACGATAAATCAGCCAATCAGAATTACGCCCGGCACATTCACATCGCCTGGCCATTTCATCCGACAGAGTTCATGTCCCTCAGCCATGAACCATACCCCCGGAACAGTTCACATCAAGGCAAGTTCAATCCGAACTACAGATCAACCAATCGGAATTGCGCTCGGCCCATTCACGACTGGCCCTGGAGAGTCCAACTAGTAATTACAGCTACCTTCATGCCTATGTCCTTATGGGCTGACATAAATACTCGCATGTTACATGTGAGCTATCAAACCATATAGTAATAGAACAATTCACCTAAATTATCCTAACTAAAATAGGGTAACCTAATTGGAGAATTTACTCATCTTGTGTCATCTAGTGCAATAGTCAAAGTCTAAAACCGTATGATATGGGATATAGAACCCCTTCAAATCCAGTCCTAGCTAATGTCAACCTAAAAGTCCAAAATATTTTCGAGCCACTATCCCCAGTAACTGCCAAGCAATTCCCCCTTAAAACTTTGCAATTATGTCGTAGTAGACACATAACCAAATAATAGTTGCAAATCTATCACTGTCCATATTCAAGTCAGAACAAATTCGTTCGTACGTCAGGAAAAGCATATCAACAGTCTAGAATTACAACCAACCCATTCACGGATAACCTGTCACTTCATCTAACAATTCTCAAGATCTTTAACCATGAATCATTTCAGAAGACCGATTCACGTTAGAACGAGCTCGATCGTACATCAGATACGATAAATCAGCCAATCAGAATTACGCCCGGCACATTCACATAGCCTGACCATTTCATCCAACAGAGTTCATGTCCCTCAGCTATGAACCATAACACAAAACCAGTTCACATAAAGGCAAGTTCAGTCCGGACTACAGATTAGCCAATCAGAATTGCGCTCGGCCCATTCACGACCTAACTAAAATAGGATAACCTAATTGGAAAGTTCACTCCTCCTGTGTAATCTAGAACAGAATTCACAGTCTAAATAGGATATAGAAACCCCTTCATATCCAGTCACAGCCAGTGTCAACCCGGAAGTCCAAAGTACCCTCGAGCCATTATCCCCAGTGACTGCCAAGCAACTCCCCCCTTGAAACTTTGCAATTATAACGTAATAAAACCAAATCAGGCTTGAGGTTACAGTAAATCATGATATGTTACCTACTCACAAGCCCCACCATTAATACATAGAACTGAGAAACTGCCCTAGTTATCCAGTGACTCAAAAATCCGTAGATATAAATAAACCCTACCTTATCCTATGTATGGAAGAAAAGAGATCCGCCTGGCCGGCAAAAACCACCAGATATTATGAGACTACAATGAATATTAATGATTCCATCCTTATCATCGACCGACTAGGGTGGGGTTACAACCCGCCGGTCAGATAGGCGATATATGCTGCTCCTATGATAAGTCCTTGAATCTTATGGTCTAACACAGCCGTGTAAGTAAAAATACCAGCATATCTTCGCCGATACTCTAATAACAGGACAGGGATCTACTATTATCCAGTGTGATAGTAGAGATCCCTACCTTATCAACTGTCACAGAATATGAACTAGAGCAAGCAAGGATTTAATATCTCTTTAAATAAGGTAAAAAAGGTAAAGTCCCAAAATTATTCAAGCGGTTTTAAATGCCGTTTGGAAATAAACACATAGACAAATCCTTAAAGAGTTGCCTGTTAAAGCCTCTTGCTGCCCCCGATTCACGTAAGTGTATACTATCTATCCTATGCTAATGTACCTCTAGAAGCATCAAAAACTAACAAAGTAGGAAACTGACCTAAATATCATAAACACCACAATTAATACAAAGAACTGAGAAACAGCCCAATTGTCCATTGATTCTAGAAGCCATGGATATAACTAAACCCTACCTTATCCTAAGTAAGGAAGAAAAGAAATCCGCCTAGCCGGCAGGAACCACCGGATACTATAAGACTACGATGAGTATAATGGTTCCATCCTTATCAACGCCCGACTAGGAAGGGTTTCAACCCACCGGTCAAATAAGTGATATACACTACTCTTATGATAAATCCTGTATTCTTGTAATCTAATATAGCCGTGTAAGTAAAAATACCAGCATATCTCCATCGACATTCTAGTAACAGTACAGGGATCTACCATTATCAAGTATGATAGTAGAGATCCCTACCTTATCGACTGTCGCAAAGTATGAACTAGAACAAGCAAGAATTTAATATCTCTTTAAATAAGGTAGAAAAAGGCAACGCCCCGAGATTATTCAAATGATTATAAGAGCCGTTTGGAAATAAACACATGGACAAATTCTTAAAGAGTTGCCTGTTAAAGCCTCTTGCTGTCCTCAATTCTCGTATGTATATACTACCTATCATCCCTAAGTAAATCTAGGTCTATGCCCGTAAACATCAATTTCTTTCTTTTTCCTACCACTAATTCCGCTTCGTACCCAGCCCCAATTATCCTATCCTTAAGATCCCTGAGATGATCCGTCCTACTTACATAAAAAAGAACATCCTTCCCTCCCCTTGTCTGTCTTATCCAATCAATCATGACATTTCCAATAATTATTTTATCCTTGATATCCCTTAGGGTCTGCTGATAGTCCTCTCCCTCCTTACACCTAACCTTGATAAAGCCGCCTCTATCCCTCTCACTATCCCTATCTCTATCTCTAATATTTTCATTTTCACTACCATGTTTACTCCCTCATAACCCTTGTTCGATACTCATGTTTCCCTTGGTCCCTTTTTTATCCCAAAAGGAGAATAAATCCTATATACCTTTGCCAACCTGTCTAGATCTTCTCTTTTGTAAGTGTTTACTCTGTTCATTTGGAGAACTGTCACTGTCCATTGTCTTCGTGTCTCCCCTTTCTGCCCTTTTCCTTTTCCTTACCAACTGAAAGTCCTCACCCTCTTTGTCGGCCATGTTATTAGTCCGTTAGAATAGTATCTTACGCATCTGTCATACACTTAAATACCCAAGCATCACAATCATACTTAAAAGAAGAAACAGATATCAAACTCCGCTCATACCACTACTCACATACTAACTATTAGATAATACACTACTTCTAGTTTAATAATAGCATTTATATTAACAACGTACCAAAATTTCAATTTATCAATTTACTAGAATAGTCAAAACTCAGCATTACATGTAAAGACCCCTCTTTATTAGAGTAAGATATCTAACGAGGCAAAAGAAGATAAAAGCAGCATAAGGATTATCGGTATGCTCCTTCTAATAAACTGCACAATGTTGCTAGTAAAAAATATCCATTACTGAACTTTAGATATTGTTTCAAGAAGAAGTCGTAGTGGAAATCAAGAGAGACTCTTCAATTTTATTCATTTTTCATTTTACACACAGGTTAGAATATGTATTAATGTTCTAGTTAATCTATGCTATGCATAATTCCTGATATTAATTCCCCACGTGTGCTTTTTAATTAATAACCTAATACATAGGTAAAAATCTACATAACTGTCATCGCCTCATTATGCTTCTCCTTTGTAATAAACCTACTGTAAACTTAAAGTTGGAATAAAGCCTAATAGCTGTTTTTAGTTAATAACCAACAGGTAAACAAGTAAACAATAGTATTCTATTCTATTCTATTATGTATAGAAACCAAGAAAGGAGAAACTCCTTACCTGAAAACTTTTCAATTCTATCTGAGTAACACCAATACTGTTGCATTATATTTAACCTATGGTATCTGGAAATTATTGACCATTAAAATCTACCTGAGCTGTTACTTTTACATTATTTTAACCTGTATTCCTTTTATTTTCTGTTGTTTACTTACTTTATTTATCTATTTATTCATTTGATCTACATAAGTTTGCTCTCATACTTCCCCAGAACAAATAAAACCCCTCAGTTCTAATTTATATATGAGACATCCTCCATTATAGTATTATTAACATTAGTTAATTAAATTTATCATTCTCATATATATTGTACTTTTCACTTTGCCAAGTTATCCTTTCTTCTTATCATTAAAAAATATTTCATGTTCTATTTCCTAAAAAAGAGCCTAATTACAATCCCATATAAGAGACAACATTCCCTGTTATTTTCTTCAGGGAAGTCCTCTGTGGATTAGTTTCTATAAAACAAATTATTTCCATTAGCCTATAGGTGCAAAAGATTGCTTCCTTTTAACCCAACAAACCCTAACTCAGTACATAATTCCTTTAATTCATAAATTTTTAATACTATCCTTGACACTTGAATCTTTTTAGGTTATATTAGGATGTCTGTCCTATGTACACTTTCTCAGAAACAACGCAAGATTTATGTTCACTCTCACTACTTCTTTTATCATACTTAACCTTTCTTATCTAGACACTTTTAATTAGTTCCTAATTATTACAGAAACACAAAGAGCACCACACTTTAATACCCTCACTTATTATATAAAACACGCACTCCGCCAGTGGTTACCTCCCTATTCTTTTAATGCCTGTGTTTAGACTAGATTAAAATTATTTAATTACTATAACCAGTTTAATTTAGCTCTCTCCTATTTATTCTCCCTATTTACCTTAATTTACTCTCCCCTATATCTCTATATCTAACCAGTTTAATAGACAGCCAATAAGCAAATATCCCAGTTATGTTATACTCCCGTTCTTATTAATTGTTACATGGTAAATTATCTTAGCATCATCCTCATCCTCCTCACTCTCCTTCGTGAGCTCTTCAATCTCTTGGAGAGTTCTCCTGGCCCTATCAACTTCTTTATCAAAGTAGGATTGTTTGTACTTACCCATGACTTCCTTGCTCGCTCTCTCTCTATCCCCTGTTTCCACTATCGACTCAGTTTCCAAACTTCCCCTGGTTGATCGTCCTTTCTTGTTTTTAATCTGAGTTTCCTCTCTTTCAGGTATGCGCTCCATGTCTCTTCTACAGTCCAAGGCCGTATGCGTCGTTCCACCACATCTCCAGCATCTAAGCAGAATTTTGGAGTACTTAGCAATACTGCATACCGTCCAACCTAATTTAATAACTTTCCTCTCTAGCATCTGATTTGCTAGACCTATCGGAAGTTTGATCAACGCAGTTTGATAGGAGCCTTGCTCCCTAAAAAGTCTTGCGACTTCTATACTCTCTACGGCTGGATCTCCAGGTAGTGCGATTCCCAGACTACTATAGATACCCTTCTTAATTTCTTGCTTGCTTAGCAGAGGGTCAATCCTTCTTATTCTCACACCTTCTTTTGGCTCCAGTTTCCTGGAGTACCTTCTCTCTCCCAATTTCCTGTTAATCTCCTTCACCCAGGAGTCTACACCTTCTTCACCCTCCATCTCCACAATAATTCCACCCCCCCCCCCCCCCCTAGCTATTCTTACCGACCTTACCTTCCCTTCCTTGGGAGACCCGATCTCTCTCTTAAAGTTTTGCAGGTCCTTTATACCTTCACTATCCTTATATTTAATCATCACGGCGTTCCCTCTGTGCTTCCTTGGCGTTCTTTCCTTATTTATGTTGTTTTTGTTTGCCTTATTTCCTCTGTGTTCGGTGGTCCTTCCTGTTATCTCAACTAGGAGGGCATTCAGGCTTCCCTTTCTACCTCTAACCCCTTCTCCATAGCCCTTGCCCTCTTCAACTATGTTAGATCTTCCTTTCTTACCCACGACCTCGTTTCAAGTCGGTCTAGTGTGAAAGTACGATTCTTCTGTTTGTGTACCTAGTGTTCTAGTACGTACTCCACTTGTCTCCTTGTAGATTTCCCCTTCGGTGCTATTATTCATGTACTCGTTACCCTGCTGTTTATTCCCCTTGCTCCTCCTTTTGCCAATGTCGCTCTCCAAGACAGCTCTCAGTCTTTCAATTTCTCTGGTGATGGGACTAGGATCAATGCTGTCATCTTCCGATCCTTCCGTCTGCTTGTGTCTCCCATGTTCTGTGTTCCTTTCCTCCCCGATGTCTGGTGTTTCCCTTCTGCTGCAATCTCTGCTACAATGGTCAGCACTGCCACATTTATAACATACAGCACTTTTAAGTTTACAATTCCAAGATAGGTGTAAACCTGCACCACACCTATAACACCTTCTATTGTCTTTATACTCGTTGACATTACAACTTGTCCATCCAACCTTTATTCTTTCTCTGTTTAATAGTTATTCCGCTAACTCATATTTCAAGTCCATGCAGGCGATCTTGTTGCCCCTGCTCGTGTTCTTAAAAAAGATAATCCTAAAGTCTTTAATATGATACCTGTTATCCAGAATCTCCTTGAGTTCTTCCTCCTCACGATCTCCATCGATTCCCGATAGAAGTATTTTCTTTCTTCTTCCTTTGACTGTTATACATTCAAAGCCAGCCCCTTTCAGGCATTTATCTAGTCCATCTACGTCTTCGGGATGCCTTAAATAAAATATTAGCTCTTTACCACCTCTTACCTGTCTTATTCCATTTATTTTAATGTCGCCAATCTGTGTTCTATTTTTTATCTGCCTTAGCATCGATTGTGAATCTTTTCCTTCGTCCACTCTAACTTTTACAAACCCAGCAAGCTGTTATTGTTGTTGTCTGTTTTTATTTTCGGTTTGAGCTGTATTTATTAGTGTCTCAGTTTCCTCTAAGGCCTCCACACCCATGTTTCTTGTCTGGATGTTTGTTTCTTTCCCTCCATTCGGATTATCCTCTGCTTCTTCTGTGCTCCTTTTTTTGGGAGGCTGCCTTGTGCTTCCGCTGGGTGATTCCTCACTAGAGTTTCGAGCGTTCGGCAAACATGAAAGACTCGTGGGTGTTCTGTCTTTTAAATTTAAAAATTAAAATTCTTTATTTTTGGTTTTTCGTCAATGGAACTTTCACCATTGTATTTGTCTCGTTTTTCTGATTAAAACGACACCAAACACGATATGATTACGATCGTAATTACTTATGTAACAAGCCATAAAAGTTTGGGATGTAACATTTACGGTAAAGGTGCGAATTCTTTCTAAAGGCTTGCTATACAAGTAATTATGATTTTAATTATACCGTGTTTGGTACCATTTTAATCAGAAAAACGAGACGAATACGATAATCAAAGCTTCATTGATGAAACTCCAAAAATAAAGAATTTTGATTTTTGAATTTAAAAGGCAGAAGACGCACGAGTGTTTCATATTTGCCGAACGCGTCAATCTTCTGCTTTTCTTTCTTTTCCATTCGCCGTCCTCTTTTACGTTAAAAACTTTAATCACTCGTTACACACACAATTGTTAACGTAATTATATCATGTTTGGTGTCATTTTAATCAGGAAATCTAGACAAATACAACGGTAATAGTTTCATGAAAGAATAGTAAGAAATAAGAAAGTTACAATCTTTTCCTTTGCTTGCAATAGTATGTGTCTCACCGATATTCGATCCTCGTCGTTTCGGCGACCGATCGAGTTTCATTCTTGACTGATTTCGAGGGGGTTCCCCCCAGTAGTGGGGATACAATTTTAACATTTACGGTAGAGATCTTTTTAACATTTACGGAGTGAATACTTTATATTGAATTCTACGTATGCCTCCGTGCCTCTAGTGGTGTATGAGTCAACATGCAGTCACCGATTTTCTACTGTTTCTACAAACACGTCTTGTCGGCCGAAAATTAGCATACATGTATAATAACTATTATTATTGCAAAATCCTATTCTTTGGTATTGTTATGTAAGAAATGTCTCACAGTATCCTATACAATTCTCCCCATTCCACTAAAAAGCGTGAAATAAAATAATTTTAAGAAAAAAAATACGCCGACTTCGAAATGCACTAAAAAGTATAAAATAATTTCTATTTCTTAATGGAGTAATTTCTCTTTCATTCAATCATACAATTACGTCACAGATATGAATGAAACCTATTTACTCGTTAGGTAGTATATTAAATACATTTCAACCTTTTCGGAGGCGGCGCAAAATTAAAAATACCTCAGTAAACGTTGCTGCCAATAACCAGTTGATTGTGGTATGGCGTATTGGAAATTAACACTAGAAAGACTGAAACTTTGATTCATTTTGACTGCTTTGGGGCAATATAGGTATAACACATATACAGGGTGTCCCGCAATTAGTGTAGGACCCGAAAAGGGGTGGTAGGTGGGGCGATTCTGAACAACTTTTTCCTTTGCCAAAATATTGGTTGAGGCTCCATTTTCGAATTATTAGCAAAAAACACTGACCAATGAGAGCGTGCATAGACCGGGCGCGCGAAAGTGTGAGCGACAGCTTCGAATATGACGGCCGATCGTCGTCGTGAACAAACGTATCGATACCGTCGGTATAACGTCGGTATAACGTCGGTATATCGTCGGTATAATAGGAAGCTATTAGGTGAAAGTTAAATTGAATAATGAATTAAGAAGTTAAAAATAATATTAAGTTCTTCGTAATTCGTGAATGGGAGATAAACCAATTAGTTGTTGTTTACCCAGACCAAGTATCTTGTATTTATTTTAAGCCTTCAAAAAGGAAAAAGAATAAATTCACGAAAATTCATTCTGTCGATTAATCTAATGAAGCAAATGAATAAATTCACGTTTCAAAACGAATGAGTACCTTCCCTACGAAATGGGATAAAATTGGAATAAAATATCTAATGCAGTACCTCATTGAAGTGAAATGAATCAATTGCTGCGTACGTATAATTTTAAAAATACGGAAACAACTTAAATAAAACTTACCCATTGATTCATGAAAAAACTAGCTTCGATAAAAAATATTTATGTCACCGGGTAGATCCACCGATCAGAGTATCAACAGCTGATATCCTGGCAGGGTCAATGAACTCTCAATTTATTTCACTGTCTCTTTCTAATAATTGCACAACATAAGCACGACCGGTAAACGGACCGAATGAAAACGCGTGCACGATTATTCATAGATATGTATGTTTAACGATACGCCATATTCCCATTATAAAGTATCCGAATTGAGGAATCGATTATATATATATAGTTTATATATATATATATATAGATTATATATATATATATAGAAAAAAAATAGCTATACAAGCTTTGCCTATGTTCGGCTGTCTAAAGGTTGACATGTTCAAGAAAATCTTTTAATTTTGCGCCGCCTCCGAAAAGGTTGAAATGTATTTAATACACTACCTAACGAGTAAATAGGTTTCATTCATATCTGTGACGTAATTGTATGATTGAATGAAATAGAAATTATTTTATACTTTTTAGTGCATTTCGAAGTCGGTGAATGGGGAGAATTTTATAGGATACTGTGAGACAGTTCTTCCGGGCTTTTTTTTTGTCCGCGTAAATGCCATGAACATAATTAAGTAAAAGACAACATGGATATTCGTTTTTCAATTTTTTTTTTTTATTAATTGTTGTAAAATTGGTAAATAAAATCGGCGATTGCATGTTGACTCATACACCACCAGAGGCACGGAGGCATACGTAGAATTCAATATACAGTATTCACTCCGTAAATGTTAAAAAGATCTCTACCGTAAATGTTAAAATTGTATCCCCACTACTGGGGGATCCCCCTCGAAATCAGTCAAGAATGAAACACGATCGGTCGCCGAAACGATGAGGATCGAATATCGGTGAGACACAACTAATGCAAGCAAAGGAAAAGATTGTAACTTTCTTATTTCTTACTATTTTTTCATGAAACTTTTACTGTTGTATTTGTCTAGATTTCCTGATTAAAATGACACCAAACATGATATAATTACGTTAACAATTGTGTGTGTAACGAGTGATTAAAGTTTTTAACATAAAAGAGGACGGCGAATAGGAAAGAAAGAGAAGCAGAAGGTTGACGCGTTCGGCAAACGTGAAACACTCGTGCGTCTTCTGTCTTTTAAATTAAAAAATAAAAATTCTTTATTTTTGGGGTTTCATCAATGAAGCTTTGATTATCGTATTCGTCTTGTTTTTCTGATTAAGATTAAAATGGTACCAAACACGGTATAATTAAAATCATAATTACTTGTATAGCAAGCCTTTAGAAGGAATTCGCACCTCTACCGTAAATGTTACATCCCAAACTTTTATGGCTTGTTACATAAGTAATTACGATCGTAATCATATCGTGTTTGGTGTCATTTTAATCAGAAAAACGAGACAAATACGATGGTAAAAGTTCCATTGACGAAAAACCAAAAATAAAGAATTTTAATTTTTAAATTTAAAAGACACAACACGCAGTCTTTCATGTTTGCCGAACGCTCGAAACTCTATCCCTCTTTGTCTTTTGTATGGCTGTCTCTTTCTACGTTCGGCACACTACAAAGAATGTAGTAGGACCTCTACCGTAAATGTACAATCGAGACCGGCAGAAGTAACATTTACGGAGTGAATACTGTATTAGTAACAATAGTTTTTCGCTAATAACTCGAAAACTAAAGCTTCCCCTTAATTGCGGATAAGGAAAAACTTGTTCAGAATCGTGCCCCTGATAACATATTAAAAGGACATTAAAATCGTCCAAAGTTGATTTCAAAACTTTTCAACAATTTTTCGCTAATATCTCGAAAACTAAAGCTTTCCGCGAAATTTTTATATGAACAAAACTGTTCAGAATCATGTCCGTGATAAGATATTAAAAGCGCACTAAAATCGAGAAAAGTTTATTTCAAAAGTTGCCGGTTTTTTGCAATAATAACACTTTGCAATTGAAAAATGAAAAATTTTTTGATAATGGTACCAATGGGGAGTCAGAACCTACCAGATGCAAAAGGTTTCGTTCCGATCGGTGCATCCAGCTAGGCGTAATAGGCGGGCACACATAGAAAATAAAAATAATAATAATAATAAAAAAAAAAAAAAAAAAATATACTGATCGAATTGAGTAACCTCCTCCTTTTTCGAAGTCGGTTAAAAAACAGTCACAGTCACTATTTATGGTTTCACAATTCAAATTTTAAACTAATCGTACAAAAGGTCACACATCGACCGGTAAACGAAACTACGACGGAAACGCACGGAAATCTTGCCCTTGATCGGGTCGCTGCTCGCGAACGCGACGGAAATCTTGGGCGGAACTCTGCGTTAGCTCCGAACGCGATGGAAATCTTGACGCGACGATATTACCGAATTTTCGCAGCGACCAAGGTCCGACCGTGAAAGCACGAGATACCGGTCGAAATAAAGGCTGAGAGTCTCGCCACGTGTTATGGCGACGGCAACGGTGATTTAAACGAATTAACGGCACAACACGGAAATTATCGCGGGCACGACGTTCCGTTAATTTTATTGATATTCGATGTCTCTAAATAATGGTAATAGCTCGGCGGATTATCACAATTTCGCGGAATTCGAATTGGAAAATAACTCGGGTGCGTGTGACTTCTCCAAGAGCCGGAACAAGAAGAACGACGGGGCGATCTATCGACATCGATCAGCAAAAACGGGGATGCGCGACAGATCCTAATCGATATAGAGCGCAGGTACGCAGGAGAACAAGGACCGCGAATAGTAACTACAATTACGCATGAAAAGGATCGGTAATGCGCGTTGCCTCGTTCGCGATGAGATTTGTGATTCGCGAATTCTTCTCGATATGGCCGTTAGCGCGATATTTAATGTTTCCACGAAGACTCTCAGCTATATGCGGACATTACGGAACAAAATTAAATAAATGAAAAAGTGATCTAATGGCAGTGTTCCAGACATTAAATTATCTTGTGCTGTTCTTATTTTGTTATTCTTTGCCATATTTGTGCGTCTTCGTATACTCCTTATTTTTTCATTATTCAATAATCTTTTATAATTTGTTTCTTGATCTGCAATTAGTTTTGTTAAATTATCTGTAATCAAAAATAAAGAACCACATAAAGTTCATGTAGCTAAAATGATTAGAAATAGACATCGACATACATTTGTTTACAATATAAAATCTAGCGAGTTTCCAGATCTATCATTACAATAGAATCATTGCTATATGTTTTAAGTATTTAGAAAAATTTTTCAGGTCAGAGACTTCTTGTATAATAAACCAAAAAGGTGTTTCAATTATTAAATTGGTTAAATGCATTAGAAGCTGATTCATCTAATGCTTATTCCATACATTGGTTTCTGTTACATTTTTGTTTAGATATGATGTTATATAATAAGATTATTAAATTTAAATTAGTTAGTAGTACAAAAATTTACAAGGATATATAGACTGATGATCCATTTTTGTGTGTTGCTTTGTATTGTATTGTTGCTTGTGTATCGCACACAGTACACGTGTATACATGCCGCTGTGAAATGTTACAACTTTATTTTCGTCGTCACGTTCTTTAATGTACCAATCGTAATACAAATTTCGACAAGTAAATTTTACGTATTTATAACATAATCAGTAGTTTCAAAATCAGTTGCTTACTCGCGCCAATGTTACAATTATGATGATCAACATTTACTTGGGTGGCGTTGCTTATAAATCTATACCATATAATCATATTAAGGGGAACCGCCGGCAGAAAACGGCAAACACCTACTATGTACATACGTATCTGGAACACACGGAAATATTTGTTTAAAACTTTGAGTAGAATATTACTAATCTAACCAACACACAAAAGATTAGTCATCGTTAAAATTAAATTACGATTGCAAATTTACAAATTAAAACATGGAACGGAGTAAAAATGACAGATGTATGTTCATCAAATAAAGTGAAAAATGTACGTTTTCATAATCCATAACGTACTTTCATGTAACATTATGATAGAAAAGACTCGAGAAACCCAGCTTTTTCATCGCAATATAATATTTTGTATAATATTTCAGAAATGAAGAAATTTTATTTTTCTAATGAAACTTGCTTTTCCACATATTTTATATATTAGGTATACAAATGAATAATCCAATTTTTCTGCTTCATTCAAGGTTTATTTTAAAAGTTACTAAATTGATTTGTTCAATCAATGTAGTCGCCATTTCTTTCTATAACTTTAAGCCATCTTTCTGGTAGCTGATGAATTCCATCTCGGAAGAATGTTACGTCTTTAGACGCGGTGAAGTCGTCAAGGCATTTTCGGATCTCGTCCACTGATTGGAAGTGCATATCAGATAAGGCGTGTTGCATCGACCCGAATAGGTGATAATCTGACGGAGCAGTGTCCGGTGAATATGCCGGGTGCTGCAAAACATCCCATCCAAGACTCATTATGACATCTTTTGTATTGGAAGCAATGTGTGGCCTCGCGTTGTCGTGCAACAGTTTCACTGGTCGTTCTCTTTTGCCAGTATACGGTCGTTTTCTTTCCAATGCTTGACTCAAGCAGATTAACACGTTCGTCGCCTAGCGCGATTCGGTTAAATTTCTCGCGGGGCCCAAATCCGACTGTTGGAGCGCCAAAGTCGGAGCGCCAAAGTTGGAGCGCCAAAGTTGTTAGTGTCCCACCTCCTTATATTCTACTCGACTTATTGTATACTACTACACTACACTACTACCAATAATACTCTAGTTAACGCACGCATCGCAGCTATAGATGCCTCGGTGACCATGACAACGGATCTTATTACAGTTATCTCATTTTAGTCGAGAACCATATACTTTTTTTGAGACGCACGTGTGACTTTTCTGCAAGTCTCCTTCATTTAGTCAAGAAGCGTACTTTTTTGGAGACGCACGTCGGTGACCTTTTTATCCTCAAAATGTTTATTAGACCCGGTAAAAATATAATTGGAAGTGAGGAGAGTAGTGATGACGAAATAGTAAATTGTAGAAGAAAAGTGATAAATAGAATTTCATCGAGTTCAAACTCCGATACGGAGGAATCATACGCAAATGAAGACCTTGACGACATGTTGGAAGAACTTGCTCTAGACGAAGAAGAGGAGCTGAACTCTGTGGATGATCCATTGGACAATATCCAGTGGAACGAATTTGCTAACAGGCAACAGACGTTTACGTTCACTGGAAAAAGTGGGCTTCTGATGGATTTACCGTCTGATATTAGCGCAAGTGAAGTGCTTTCGCTATTCTTAGACGAAAAAGTGATAAGCCTTTTAGTCACAGAGCCTAATAAATATGCAGAACAAAAATTGCATCAACAAATAAAATAATTTTAAGAAAAAAAATACACCGACTTCGAAATGCACTAAAAAGTATAAAATAATTTCTATTTCATTCAATCATACAATTACGTCACAGATATGAATGAAACCTATTTACTCGTTAGGTAGTGTATTTGTTAAATAATCAGAATTATGGAAAATAACAAAACTAATAATACACTTTTGAACACGAACAAATTATTTAATATAAAACACAAACAACAAACATTTTAACTTAAAGATTAACCATTTAAACAGGGATTACTTTTACTTCAAATAAAACATCACGAACGCTTACATTTTCATAACGACAAGACGGAAGTACAATATTCAATTATTCTGTTTCTAATATTCAATTATTCTGTTACTAACATCGCACATCATTTCTAATACTGTAAGATGTCGCTATATGCTAAATTTATTAATAATTTAACACGCCTCCTTAAATTTAGCATTTTGTAATAATTCGTAATTTCCATTTAATTTTTCTTTTATATTCTAATACACTTTAAGAACCTCTCTAAATTTTTCAAATTTAATTCGTCCTAATGACTTAGTGAAGATATCTGCTGGATTTTCTTCCGAATCTATCTTAACCACTTCAATTAATCCTTTTACATAATTTTCATTAACATAATGATAATGCGTTTCTATATACTTTGAGTTTCTCGTAAAGTTTCCATATTTACTTATGCATATCGCGCCAGCATTATCTTCAAAAATTCGGATTGGATTTTGTATTTCAATTCCAAAATCACTTAATAAATCTCTAATTAATTTCAATTCACTCACACATACAGACAATGCAACATACTCTGCTTCTGTCGATGATTTCGTTACAATGTCTTGTTTTTTTGATTTCCAAAAAATAGTATTACCATACATTCTTATAAGATATCCAGTTGTAGATTTCCTATCAATAATATCCCCTGCCCAATCAGCATCAACACAACAATCTAGTACATCAGTATTTAGATTTCTATCGAATCTTAATTTTAAGTTTTTAGTATAATATAAATATTTCAATATTCTTAAAGCGTACTTATAATGACTTTGATCATAACAATTTTGAAATCTACTTAAGTAATTCACACAATAGCAAATATCTGGTCGAGTACTAGAACTTATATATAGTAATGCTCCAATTAAGTTCCTATATTTAATATCTTCTGATATTGATAAAGCAGGTTCACATTTCAAATTTTGCTCCATTGGGGTAGCATATAATTTTGCATTTTCAATCCCATATTTTCTCGCTAGTGATTCTATATATTTTTCTTGGTCTAATGTCATAGAATTTTTCTCATAATTATATTTAATATTTATTCCTAAGTATGTTTCTATTTGGCCCATATCTTTCATTCGAAACTTAATAGCTAATTTCTTTTTAATAAATTCTATTAGTTTTTCATTTTTACTACAAATTAACAAATCATCTACAAATATTATCAAATAAACGTTCTCATTATTATCTTCCATATAATATAAACAATAATCAATTTTACTACGTTTAAATTGTAATTCCCTTAAATACTCATCTAGACATTCATACCACGCTCGTGAACTTTCACGCAATCCGTACAAAGACTTAATTAATTTACACACTCTACCGGTATCATCATCATAACCTTGAGGTTGCTTTACATATACTTCTGATTTAATTTTTCCATTTAAAAAAGCTGTTTCTACATCCATTTGATTTATCAATAACCCTTCCTGTACACAATAGCTTAATAATATTTTTAAAGTTTGTGTTCTTGCAACCGGTGAGTAAATATCCTCAAGTATTTCTTTTTGCTGAAACCCTCTTACAACAATTCTAGCTTTAAATTTTTCATCGGATTTTTTTGTGTAAACCCATTTTAAATCTAATATTTTTGTATCTTTTGGTCTATCAACTAATTCCCACGTATCATTTTTCTTTAAACATTCAATTTCTCTATTCATCGCGTCTACCCATTTCTGACTATCATTACTGTTTATCGCTTCATTATAATTTTCCGGATTATCCACATTTACATAATTTACATAAATAAAATTTGTTATGGGATTTCCGTATCTGTTTACAGGTATTCTCTTCCTCTCTGACCGTCTAGGTAATGTTACATCTTTAACACTAGTCATAGGTATAATCTCTACATGCTCATCGGTTCCATTCATTTCTTTTTCATCAGAATCATTCTTTTCATTTTCTACAATTCCTTCTTTACATTCCTGATTAATTTCATTTTCAAGTAACCCATTTTCATTAATTTCATCATTGTCTTTAAAATCTACCAAATTTACATTTTCTTCAACAATATCAACATGTTTAGCAATAATTACTCTATTATTAATCAAAACTCTATAACCTACTTCCTCATATCCGACTAGAATTCCTAACTCCGCTTTTCTATCCCATTTACTTTTCCTTTTAACTTCTGGAACTCTTACAAAAACTTTACTTCCGTATATTTTCAAATTACTAATATCTGGTTTTATTCCCATTATAATTTCATACGGTGTCTTTTTCTCAATTGTATTTGCTAATGTTCTATTCTTTAAATATACAGCTGTTTTAATTATCTCTGGCCAATATCTAACATTAATTTTCGCCTCAGATAATAAACAACGCGCAGTATTCATTACTGATCTATTATATCTTTCCGCAGTCCCGTTTAATTCATGGACATACGGAGGACACGGTTCAATGTAAATTCCTTTTTCATTGGCAAAAATATACATGTCTGTATTTAAAAATTCTCTACCGTTATCACATCTTAATCGTTTTACTCGATTCCCAACTAAATTTTCTAATTGATTCACATACGTTACAAAACAATCATAAACTTCATTCTTTTCTCGAATAGGATATACTTTAGCCGCTTTACTATAGTCATCTATTAAAATTAAAAAATATTTTTCCCCTTTAAAACCCATTATACTATGCGGTCCATTTACATCAGCATGAATAATTTCTCCTATATTCCTTGCTCTACGTCTATTGTTTTCAAAACTCGTATTAATCATTTTATTTTGTACGCAAGTACCACACTTTAAAAACTCACTTTCCAAATTACTCGGTAATCCCTCGACTAAATTATTCTGACTCAAAATGTCCAAATACTTAAAGTTAACATGTCCTAATATCCTATGATATTTTTCTTTCAAAGTCATACCATGATTCACTTTTTCAGTTATATAATTTTGCTTACTTTCAAAAACAGTATTTATCTTATATAAATTATTGACTTTATTCGCTACTGCTATCAAATTATTTTCTCTCGTGTAAATCTTTGAAGTACTTCCCATTGAAACAATCTTGACTTTGTTCGCGATTTTTCCAAAACTCATTAAATTCCTATCCATTTCTTTCACAAAAAATACATCTTTTAACTCAATTTCTGTTTCATTAAAATTTGTCACAAACTTAGTTACAATATCTCCTACACTTGTTGCTTTAACTATGCGACCATCTCCAACTTTAACACTTATCGGATTATTCAAATGATTGACTCTTACAAAATATTTATCTTCATTTATAATATGATCTGTACAACCGCTATCCAGAACCCATTCTAATTTATTTACAGATTCGTTTACCTCAACATTGTAAGCTATTTTTTTCTCAACCTCGGTTACGAAACTTATCTTTCCTCGATTTGCATATTGACGATCTTGCCGTTGTTGACAGCCTCTTCCTCGTTGACCAGTGCCTCGTCCTCTGAAATTGCCGCTACCTCTGTTCAGACTGTAGCCGTCTCCTCTGAAATTGCCACCATCTCCTCTGAAACTGCCACCGTCTCCTCTGAAACTGCCGCCGCTGCCTCTGTTCAGACTGTATCCATCTCGCGGCTGTTGAGGATGATAACGTGCGCCTCCTCGCCCTTGCTGCTGCCAACTTCCCCTCGAACCTTTCCAGTAACTTCCAATGCTGCCTTGACTCATACACTCGTACTGAACATGTCCCGATTTACCACATTTATAACACGTTCTGTCTCTTTTCACCTCACTTCTAAACACGTTTGAGTTTCCATTTCTATTTGCTGAATTTTGATTTTCATCCTTTTCTCTATCTTCATATATTTTAATTTTATTAATTATGTAATCTACAGTTCTATCTCCTTCAGGTAAAACATCAACTAAGTCTCCAATATGACTCAATGAACTTGGCAATGTTCTCAACATATAATTCACTTTTTCTTTTTCAGTTACCACAGCACCGGCATTTTTCAATTCAATTATTAATTTTTCAAATTCACCATAGAATTCACTTGTTTCAGTATAATCTTTTAACCTAATTTTATCTAATTTATTTCTTATACAAATCTGCAATGAAGTTGATTCACGCAAATAAATTCTGTCTAATTTCTTGATTATTCCATAACTTGTTAATTCATCGTTAACAAGTTCCATTTGTCTATTTGATAATGCACTATATATATAATTCATCGTTTTCAGATCAAATTCATTCCACACGGCTACATTATCCATCTCGGTTCTTTCTCGTTTAATAATTTCATCACACTTTTTCATCTTCAAAAATACCATAATTCTCTTCTTCCATGTATTATAATCTTTTCCATCGAAAATTGGTAACGTTATTTTGAATTCGTCTGCCATATTGACTCGTCTTGTTTCTTGTGCGTTTTCTTCAAGCACTTTATTCAATTAATTCAATGTTTCAATTTTTCTTTCTTTTATTAAGTCTTTATTTTCTTCACTTCGTTCTTTTTAACTTTTCTATCACTTTTTCCATAAACTGATTTTCTCAAATTAACCACGCTCTGCTACCATGTTAAATAATCAGAATTATGGAAAATAACAAAACTAATAATACACTTTTGAACACGAACAAATTATTTAATATAAAACACAAACAACAAACATTTTAACTTAAAGATTAACCATTTAAACAGGGATTACTTTTACTTCAAATAAAACATCACGAACGCTTACATTTTCATAACGACAAGACGGAAGTACAATATTCAATTATTCTGTTTCTAATATTCAATTATTCTGTTACTAACATCGCACATCATTTCTAATACTGTAAGATGTCGCTATATGCTAAATTTATTAATAATTTAACAGTATTAAATACATTTCAACCTTTTCGGAGGCGGCGCAAAATTAAAAGATTATTTTGAATATGTTATTTAATTTTGCGCCGCCTCCGAAAAGGTTGAAATGTATTTAATACACTACCTAACGAGTAAATAGGTTTCATTCATATCTGTGACGTAATTGTATGATTGAATGAAATAGAAATTATTTTATACTTTTTAGTGCATTTCGAAGTCGGTGTATTTTTTTTCTTAAAATTATTTTATTTCACGCTTTTTAGTGGAATGGGGAGAATTTTATAGGATACTGTGAGACAGTTCTTCCGGGCTTTTTTTTTGTCCGCGTAAATGCCATGAACATAATTAAGTAAAAGACAACATGGATATTCGTTTTTCAATTTTTTTTTTTTATTAATTGTTGTAAAATTGGTAAATAAAATCGGCGATTGCATGTTGACTCATACACCACCAGAGGCACGGAGGCATACGTAGAATTCAATATACAGTATTCACTCTGTAAATATTAAAAAGATCTCTACCGTAAATGTTAAAATTGCATCCCCACTACTGGGGGATCCCCCTCGAAATCAGTCAAGAATGAAACACGATCGGTCGCCGAAACGACGAGGATCGAATATCGGTGAGACACAACTAATGCAAGCAAAGGAAAAGATTGTAACTTTCTTATTTCTTACTATTTTTTCATGAAACTTTTACTGTTGTATTTGTCTAGATTTCCTGATTAAAATGACACCAAACATGATATAATTACGTTAACAATTGTGTGTGTAACGAGTGATTAAAGTTTTTAACGTAAAAGAGGACGGCGAATGGAAAAGAAAGAAAAGCAGAAGATTGACGCGTTCGGCAAATATGAAACACTCGTGCGTCTTCTGCCTTTTAAATTCAAAAATCAAAATTCTTTATTTTTGGAGTTTCATCAATGAAGCTTTGATTATCGTATTCGTCTCGTTTTTCTGATTAAAATGGTACCAAACACGGTATAATTAAAATCATAATTACTTGTATAGCAAGCCTTTAGAAGGAATTCGCACCTCTACCGTAAATGTTACATCCCAAACTTTTATGGCTTGTTACATAAGTAATTACGATCGTAATCATATCGTGTTTGGTGTCATTTTAATCAGAAAAACGAGACAAATACGATGGTAAAAGTTTCATTGACGAAAAACCAAAAATAAAGAATTTTAATTTTTAAATTTAAGACAGAACACGCACGAGTCCTTCATGTTTGCCGAACGCTCGAAACTCTATCCCTCTTTGTCTTTTGCATGGCTGTCTCTTTCTACGTTCGGCACACTACAAAGAATGTAGGACCTCTACCGTAAATGTACAATCGAGACCGGCAAAAGTAACATTTACGGAGTGAATACTGTATTAGTAACAATAGTTTTTCGCTAATAACTCGAAAACTAAAGCTTCCCCTTAATTGCGGATAAGGAAAAACTTGTTCAGAATCGTGCCCCTGATAACATATTAAAAGGACATTAAAATCGTCCAAAGTTGATTTCAAAACTTTTCAACAATTTTTCGCTAATATCTCGAAAACTAAAGCTTTCCGCGAAATTTTTATATGAACAAAATTGTTCAGAATCATGTCCGTGATAAGATATTAAAAGCGCACTAAAATCGAGAAAAGTTTATTTCAAAAGTTGCCGGTTTTTTTGCAATAACAACACTTTGCAATTGAAAAATGAAAAATTTTTTGATAATGGTACCAATGGGGAGTCAGAACCTACCAGATGCAAAAGGTTTCGTTCCGATCGGTGCATACAGCTAGGCGTAATAGGCGGGCACACATAGAAAATAAAAATAATAATAAAAAAAAAAAAAAAAAAAAAATATACTGATCGAATTGAGTAACCTCCTCCTTTTTCGAAGTCGGTTAAAAATGACTGAGCATGCTCGACTGAACAGGTGGAAACCTACCACTTCTGCAGAAATTAGAAAATTTATAGGACTGCTAATTTGGATGGGTCTAGTACAGACACCGCTCGTTAAATGTTGGTCAATGGATCCTATCTACATGTATAGCTTTCCGTTTCCTCGCAGCAAGATGTCCCGTAATCGTTTTGAATTACTTTTAGCAAACTTGGATTTTGCAAATAACGAAACGATAGAAGAGGGTAGCAGACTGGGAAAAGTTTTGCCACTTCTAAATCTATTGACAGACAATTATCAAAAAGTGTTTTCACCAGGTGAAGATATTGTAATCGACGAAACAATGGTTCCTTGGAGGGGGGCGATTGATATTCAGACAATATATACCAACAAAATCTCATAAATATGGAATAAAGCTTTTCAAATTGTGCTCCACCGAAGGGTATACATGGTCCGCGAAAATTTATTCTGGCAGAGATACCAGCGGAAGAAAGCAAGTTGGCATAGCCGAAGACGTCTGCATTGAACTCGCAGATAAATTGATAAATGAAGGACGAACTTTGTTTGTCGATAACTTTTATACAAGTTACGAATTAGCAGTCAAATTTTTAAAATTCAAGACTCATGTCGTTGGGACTGTCCGGTACAACAAAAAATTTATGCCACGTTTTGTAATGTCATACACATTGAAGAGAGGTGAAATGATAGCAAAAGAAGATGACAACGGTATTGTGGTGCTAAAGTGGAAGGATGTTCGCGATGTTAGGATGTTATCAACAAAACATGCACCTATTATGGCTTCAACCCCGGAATCTACTCATTGCGGACGCCCTTCTAAACAGAAACCTTTGGCGGTACTGGCATATAATAATGGAAAAACTGGCATCGACAGGAGCGACCAGATGGTGTCATATGCCACAATGATACGGAAAAGTATTAAGTGGTATCGGAAATTAGCACTACATTTGCTTTTAGGAACAAGCATAGTAAATGCTCACATCGTATATCAGAGAGCTACAAATAAAAAAATAGAAATACGAAAATTTCGGGAGCTTCTCTTTACCGAATGGTTGTCCCCGGAAAATGCTACGCTCGATTATAATAGAAATAAAATAAGGAACGTGCCTCATATATTAGAGATCCGTACAAGTCAGCAGGGCAAGCCTATAAGAAGGATTTGCGCCCTATGTTATCAGAAGAGGAGGCAAACTGCTGAACGCCAAGAAGCAAAAAAAAAATGTGAAAAAAACCACGACCTATTGTTCCAATTATCCAAAATCACCTCAAATGTGTTTAAAATGTTTCAACGAACACCATGCGACATAGTATAATGTAATATATTATCCTAAATATAAATTAGTAAAAAGTATAGTATAATATGTATATTTTTATGTTGTATATCCTATATTTATATTTCAGTGTTTATTCCATTAAATTCCTTTTAAAAATCCAACTGAAAGTCTTATTAACTTGAATAAGAAGAGCGTCACCCATATTTGGGTGACGGGACCCCCACGGAAGCATACCCGTCACCCAAATCTGGGTGACGCGGCGACGAACGTGTTAATTGTCGCTGGTAGCAATCTGCAGTAACTGTTTCACCTGGTTCTAACAACTCATAGTAAAGCACGCCCTTGATATCCCACCAAATGCATGAATTTTATAACAGCTTAAAATAATTTGGATTATTCATTTGTACACCTAATATAATTTTCTTACTTTCAATCTTGCATCGTGTATTCATTCTATTTGATATAGTAAACATTAATTAACAAGATAAATGATAATAATATGTATACCTATGAATAACCAGAAATTTGGATGAACAATCTTTAATTTCCTGATCACAGCACTGTGAAAAGATTCTACACATTGCGTAGATACACCATAAACTGAAGCACATTTGGGAAGGTGGCAGCGGACCGATCAGCGACTAACTGTATTTGATTCAATGCTTGTGGAAACATGTCGGGTGGAGCTAAAGGCATTGTCATTGCCATTGAGAGAATCTCGTCTTGTGCTCCTTCTAATCCTAACTTTCTCCATTTTCTTAATAGAGCCTAAACAGTAAGAAAAGGACCATTCAACTCTTCGCTGAGCGCTTTAATGAGGTAAGTTATGGAAAAAAACACTTTGGCAATGTTAACTATTATACCATACCTGATTAAAATGGAACCAACAGCCATGTATGGTGACTGCGGGGAATTGTACTTGTATCTTTTCCATAGCAGCTTTTTCATAATCGCACATGACAATTTCTAAATTGTCTTGCAATCGTGGAGCAAGAGACACTATCTTTTGCCATATTGCTTTATTGCGATTTCCTGTAAATTGACATTAGTTTTTAGTGTGATAGTATGAGATAACTTTAACAAAAACTATCAATAGTGGTATACCGTGTCAGTGTACCGTATATGTACAGTATACAGCTGATGAAAAACAGGCATTTGTGGCACAACCTGTCAAGAGATTAGAAGTGATAAAAATTAAACAACTTTCTCTACCTTAAAAATATTAACATTATAAGTTGTTTGCCTTAAATACTTACGGAAAAGGTACCATCCATGTAAATTTCGTTGGCATTTTCTAATGCACTTAGTAGTACAATGTTTGAAAAAATCAGGGCATATTTACTTTCATTTGAAATTGCACATCCCTTATAAATGTCTTTCAAGACATTGTAATTTTCAAGCATTTCATGCGCACTCTGTACAGTTTTAGGAAGTGGTGGTCGAGATTTTACCTTTTCTCTGAACATAATAGATTTCATATTATTGTATGAAATATATGCTGCTGCATCAGGATTTGTACGACAAATATTATCAAAAATCTCCTTATTATTTATGCAAGGATTTTCTCTACATTCCTTTAACATCATCGACTTCAATTTTAACACTTCTGCACATTGTGGATTATTAGGGTGTGTGTGGTTTTTGGATAAAAAATTGTTCACCTTTTTGAACCACTGTTCCTGTACACTGTTAGGTCTGACGACTAGAGCAGCGATAAATTTTAGGGTTTTTAGAATCTTTATTATAAGAATACCCTTCATAAATGCATACAAAACTATTTTTTCGCTTGCCTCTTAAAATCTCCATTTTATTTTATACCTTATGTCTGTGAAGGATATATCACAATCATTAATAATATAAAATAAACAAAATGATAGAAAAAAATATTGAAAAAATATTACACCAGTGATTGCATCATTAACAAATAAAAAATAATTGTTGAAGCCTACTTTTACAAATTTTGAAGTTCGTGTATTCGAAAACATTGAATGACAATGGTATCTTAAATTTGAATTAATCTTAAGTACTTACATAAATATAAATTATAAAAATAAATTTTCTCTTATAAAATCTATTGCGAAAAATGTACGTTCAAGGGTAAATACAGTAAATATTCGATATGTGCACCATTCTCGGGTCTGAACTGGTGCAGATATAGTACAGTTCCTACATTGATTGATGTTTTGCCGAACGTAGAAAAGGACAGCGAGCGAAGGATACCGAATGTAAACAGACGGAAACATAGTGAGGGATAATACTAATGCAAGAGTAAAACTTCTTTATTTTCCATTTTTTCGTTATCCAACTTGTACTAATAGATTCTTCATATTTTTCTGATTAAAATAAGACTAAACACTAAATGATTTAGACTATGTATAGTACATGTTCGATATGTGCACCATTCTCGGGACGGAACTGGTGCAGATATCGTACAGTTCCTACATTTCGAGCGAAAGAGACTGAACGTAAACAAAGAGTGACCTACCAGAAGGACACTCCTAATGCAAGAATAAAACTTTTTTTTTTTTTTGTGTAATTTTTTTCATCATATTTGTAACATTTTTCTCATTATAAAATAATTTTTAGAAAAAAAAATACGCCGACTTCGAAATGCACTAAAAAGTATAAAATAATTTCTATTTCCTAATGAAGTAATTTCTATTTCATTCAATCATACAATTACGTAACAGATATGAATGAAACCTATTTACTCGTTAGGTATTATATTAAATACATTTCAACCTTTTCGGAGGCGGCGAAAAATTAAAAGATTATTTTGAATATGTTATTTAATTTTGCGCCGCCTCCGAAAAGGTTGAAATGTATTTAATATAATACCTAACGAGTAAATAGGTTTCATTCATATCTGTTACGTAATTGTATGATTGAATGAAATAGAAATTACTTCATTAGGAAATAGAAATTATTTTATACTTTTTAGTGCATTTCGAAGTCGGCGTATTTTTTTTTCTAAAAATTATTTTATTTCACACTTTTTATCGGCCGGCAAGACGTGTTTGTAGAAACAGTAGAAAATCGGCGACTGCATGTTGACTCATATACCACCAGAGACACGGAGGCATACGTGGAATTCAATATATTAGTAACAATAGTTTTTCGCTAATAACTCGAAAACTAAAGCTTCCCCTTAATTGTGAATAAGGAAAAAGTTGTTCAGAATCGTGCCCCTGATAACATATTAAAAGGACATTAAAATCGTCCAAAGTTGATTTCAAAACTTTTCAATAATTTTTCGCTAATATCTCGAAAACTAAAGCTTTCCGCGAAATTTTTATATGAACAAAATTGTTCAGAATCATGTCCGTGATAAGATATTAAAAGCGCACTAAAATCGAGAAAAGTTTATTTCAAAAGTTGCCGGTTTTTTTGCAATAACAACACTTTGCAACTGAAAAATGAAAAATTTTTTGATAATGGTACCAATGGGGAGTCAGAACCTACCAGATGCAAAAGGTTTCGTTCCGATCGGTGCATCCAGCTAGGCGTAATAGGCGGGCACACATAGAAAATAAAAATAATAATAAAAAAAAAAAAAAAAAAAAAAAAAAATATACTGATCGAATTGAGTAACCTCCTCCTTTTTCGAAGTCGGTTAAAAATGAGACCAAACACGACGTACTTCGAGCCATATTTACTTGTAATTTCAAATGTTACGCGTACATCGATGACTTTACTCTAATAAGATATTGTAAGTAAATATAACTCAAATTACGTCGTGTTTGGTCTCATTTTAATCAAGAAAATGTCGCGAATATGATGGAGAAATTTATATAAAGAAATGGATGAAAAATAAAAAAATTAGCAATGCTCAAGTATTGTAAACAATCGAACAGACTTTTGACCTTTGCCGACTGCCACGATCGTAGCGTCTCTTTCTTTTTGACTCGCTATCCTCTTCGACGTGAGAAACTTTTATCGTCAATTAAACCAGTAAATATAGTCCGAATTATGTCGTGTTTGGTCTTCTTTTAATCAGAAAAATATAAAGAATCTATTGGTAAAAGTTGGATCTCGAAAAAATAAAAAATAAAAAAGTTTTATATTTGTGTATGTATTGCTTCACGGATATACCCGACCCCGGATCATGTTACATTTCTCGACGATCGAACTTCGCAGCGTCTGAAGGGGTCTTCCCCCCAGTGGTGGGGATAACTTTGGTGCACATATCGTACAGATCATTTGTGCACATATCGAATATTTACTGTACTACCGATAAGAAGTGACCAGTCCAGGGGAATAAACAAGGCAACCTCTCACGTATTGTTAGTGTTTTATTACTACTTTCAATTTTTTCAATCGCATGCGATTGTTCAGTTTCAACACGCGGCGCCGATAGTATAATTATAAGTTAATCTTGATAAAGTACGATTATTTTCTGTGACAAATTAATAATTTTAAATATAGAATTTCATATTCAATATTCTACCAACGAGTGAATCCAATACCTACACGTATATAAAATGGAAATTTTTAATGGGAAGAGAAAAAATACATTCATATATGTTTATGGAGGATATTCTTATAACGCAGATACCAAGAATCCCAACATTTACCGCTGTTGTGCGCGCCAAACCCACAAGTGTACAGCTACACTCCTTCAAAGAAATGAACAATTTTTTATCCAAAAACCACACACACCCTAATAATCCACAATGTGCAGAAGTGTTAAAATTGAAGTCGATGATGTTAAAGGAATGTAGAGAAAATCCTTGCATAAATAATAAGGAGATTTTTGATAATATTTGTCGTACAAATCCTGATGCAGCAGCATATATTTCATACAATAATATGAAATCTATTATGTTCAGAGAAAAGGTAAAATCTCGACCACCACTTCCTAAAACTGTACAGAGTGCGCATGAAATGCTTGAAAATTACAATGTCTTGAAAGACATTTATAAGGGATGTGCAATTTCAAATGAAAGTAAATATGCCCTGATTTTTTCAAACATTGTACTACTAAGTGCATTAGAAAATGCCAACGAAATTTACATGGATGGTACCTTTTCCGTAAGTATTTAAGGCAAACAACTTATAATGTTAATATTTTTAAGGTAAAGAAAGTTGTTTAATTTTTATCACTTCTAATCTCTTGACAGGTTGTGCCACAAATGCCTGTTTTTCATCAGCTGTATACTGTACATATACGGTACACTGACACGGTATACCACTATTGATAGTTTTTGTTAAAGTTATCTCATACTATCACACTAAAAACTAATGTCAATTTACAGGAAATCGCTACTATTTTTGCTTTATGTGAGTGCCGTACCTCATCAATGTATAAAGCAATATGGCAAAAGATAGTGTCTCTTGCTCCACGATTGCAAGACAATTTAGAAATTGTCATGTGCGATTATGAAAAAGCTGCTATGGAAGGGATACAAGTACAATTCCCTGCAGTCATTATACATGGCTGTTGGTTCCATTTTAATCAGGTACGGTATAATAGTTAATATAATATAAGTTAATATAATAGTTAACGTTGCCAAAGCGTTTTTTTCCATAACTTACCTCATTAAAGCGCTCATCGAAGAGTTGAATGGTCCGTTTCTTACTGTTTAGGCTCTATTAAGAAAATGGAGAAAGTTAGGATTAGAAGGAGCACAAGACGTGATTCTCTCAATGGCAATGACAATGCCCTTAGCTCCACCCGATATGTTTCCACAAGCATTGAATCAAATACAGTTAGTCGCTGATCGGTCCGCTGCCACCTTCCCAAATGTTTATGGTGTATCTACGCAATGTGTCGCTACCTATTGCTTCAAAGGTCAGCGTATATGGCTCTGCAGTGAGGACTAACAATATTGTTGAATCCTTCCATAATACTCTATCACAACGATTCCAAACAACGCGACCAGATTTATGGATTTTTTAGGCTGGTTTTTACGCTTTTGTCATTTGTGTAATTGTTTTTATTTCATTGTGTATTAACATTTTTCTAAAATTGTTTTACAGATAATTTATCAAAACTAATTAAAGATGAAACTATTAATTACGAACGTTTGATCAAAAATTTAAAAATCACGCGAATTCGTACTCGAGTGAATAGAGAGAAGAATGCTAAAATTAGGTTAGCTCCAGAGAATTTAGTCTGGGATTTTATCAGTGGAACAATTTTTAAACATGTTCAATAAAGACTATGAGCAACAGCAATATATTGACAATTTGTTACTAAGAGGTATGTTTCCATATTTCAATGATGCAGCGTACAACTTTCACTTCAAGTAATATTTTTTTAATTTGCTTTCAGACTGCGTTGAATATAATGCGATTGATGAAACGTTTAGTATAGGTAATAATTCTGTCCCAAAACTAACATGAACACTGTTAAAAATTTTCATTCAATTTTAACGAATTTCAGTGATTTATTAATCATTTTCAGAGAATAGATTGCCTCATTACATCCCTAATGAAGACCCTGTTCAAGTAGAGAGTACATCAGTCAATGATATCAATAACGATGGTTCGTGTTTCTAATTATTCTAGTCAATAATTATATTTACTATTCAACACAACAATTACCATATACTATCTTTTATAGATGATGTTCTAACAATATCGTTGGCTAGTATTAATACATGTATGGTACAGAAAGTGAAGGAATATGTACATATAATTCTGTAGAAGGTACGTTATGTCGTACATATTAATTTTTCCTTTCTTCTTGCTTCAAGCGAATTGTTAGTAAAATACTAGAAAAATTTTGAATTATATTAAGTTGTTTGTAGTGTTGCTACGGTTAACGATTAATAATTTATGCATATCATTTTTTTAGGAACTGACCTTTTTATAATACATGGTTCTAATGAAAGTGAGTCTCCTTCACATTTACAAAATGGTGACAAAAAAAAAAAAAACAATGGAAGGTAAAGTTCTGATCATCGATCTATCTTATTAATATTTCGATTAGGTATTACAAAGTTAGTAAATTTTATTAGGGCCTTATTTAATGTGTAGTTATGCGTTTTAGGTGATGCTCCAACTTCCATTGACAAAACCAGCAGTATTTGCACAAAGGCTTTACACAAATTACGTATAAGTGAAGATAATACGATAGAAGGTATAATACGATAAAACATTTTCAGACAATGTTTAAATTTTTTGATACTAATTTATTAATTAAAATTGTTTTTTAAATACTGATGTTTGTGCAAGTGGTAGTCAAATTAATGAACAGAATTTAATGGAAGGTATATTTTTTAACTTATTTTTACTATACTATATACAACACAATATCATTTTATTTTGTTGTTTATCAATTTAAAATTAAATTTCACAAATGTACATTATAATAAGTATATTATGCAGCCGTTTAATTTCGATTTATTCTTTTTGTATGTTATTAATTAGGAGAAAAGTCTGTACAAAAGATTTGCTGCTGTAAGGTTGACGTCTCCACGATAGTATTACCATGTGGTCACATTTATGTTTTAAAACAATAATAAATAATTCATACTATCCAAATGAAAGCATTCTTTTTATCTATTGCATTCATTGTATAATAATTATCTCTCTAGTTAACAAATTAACTTTGAATTCCAATAAGATCATAAATATATACATACCTATACTATAATCTGCATACCTATTGTTGATCAATTCTTTCTACTGCCGATTTAGGTGGAAAACCATAAATGGAGTTACCATTTTTATTTTTTGTCACATTTCGCAAACAATTATACATCGAATTTACTAACTTTTTAGTTTCTTCTATGGATATTTTATCCCATCCTTCTTATCCACGCATAATTAGCTGTACCGATAATAAACGAACATATAATCAACTAATTAATTACTCGCTTAATATTGTTTGTTTAATAGTTTATATTGATATATATGTAATTTTGTGTACTACGCGAGAGTATGTGTGTGTGTGTGTGTGTGTGCAGCGCTGCAAGATCGGACGCAAGATCGTTTGCAAAGAACAAATGAATTTCGGATTTGCAAATATGTCGTACGGTCACGATTAAGAGGCGTTTTGCTGTGGTACGCGTCATCGACGTTTATAATAATAATCTTGAGTTATAATTAAATAAAGTTCTATTATTCTTGTTCATAAAGTATTTAAGAGTTCATTAGTGTGTTCATTTTTATTGTAAAAAGAAACATTCATTTAACAGTTTATTCGTGTTGGGCACACATAGTTCCTAGTGTGGCGCTGGTATCGCAAGACTAAACCTTAGGGCTTGTACTCATGCCTCTCGTAGGTTGGTATGACGCCAACGGCGGGAGACGCCATGGGATTGTAGGGAAAGGATAGTGACTACACGTGCCGTTGTGTACGAGATCTTTATTACGACTGGACTTCCATGGCGTCTCCCGCCGTTGGCGTCGTACCAACCTGCGAGACGCATGAGTACAAGCCCTAAGCTTTAGGCTTGCTATACCAGCGCCACACCGGGAACTATTTGTCCCCTACACCACCCCCCTCGCCAAAAACGGCGTTACATACAAAATCTTTGGTATGCCTTCGGTGATGTTTTATACGTTTAAGTTAAAACGCACAGACTTCTTAGGTTTTTCCTTACAAAGTAGCTTATGTCCTAACTTATCTTCTAACTTATCCTCTAACTTAACTTCTAACTTAGCTCCTAATCCAGAATTGACTTCTGCCAGTACAAACGCTGGTTTTAATCTGTCTATCGATACTGTTACATCTCGCCCGCCAATACGTACGACAAATGTCTTATCCCCGCGACTAACTACAGAATACGGTCCGTCGTACGGCGGTTGCAACGGTTTTTTTACTGCATCGCGTCGCACCATTACGTGCGACGCCGTATTCAAGTCCTTAAAAATAAATACACTTTTTCTTCCGTGTTCTCCGACCTTGACCGGTCGAAACGACTTCATGTGATTCCTGAAGCATTCTACGAAACGTGAGTGCTCCTGGGTATTGTCCCCTTGAATCATATCTCCCGGCAAACGTAAGGGTTCGCCGTAGACCAATTCTGCTACAGACGCTTTAGCGTCTTCTTTAATGACTGCTCGTATTCCGAGTAACACGATAGGCAGGATATCCACCCAATCGCTGTCGGCATGACAGCTGATAGCTGCTTTCAGCTGACGATGGAACCGCTCCACCGCTCCGTTGGCCTGCGGATGGTACGCAGTTGTCTTATGATGTTCCATACCTAGTGCCCGCGCCAACGACTTAAATAGGTAGGACTCGAATTGACGTCCTTGGTCCGTTGTTATTCTTAATGGCACCCCAAATCTTGAAATCCAACCTTCCAGCAACGTCCGCGCCACGGTCTCCGCGCTGACGTCGTTTACCGGATAAGCCTCCGGCCATCTTGAATATCTGTCGACGACCGTCACACAATATGTATAGCCGCGTGACATTGGCAAAGGTCCCGTGATATCCACGTGTATATGTTCAAAACGTGCGGTGGGGGTTACAAAGCTCCCAACCGGCGTTGCTACATGTCTGCTAATCTTTGCCCGTTGGCAGTCGAGACACGCCCTTGCCCACTGTCGGCAATCCTTCTTCACCGACGGCCAAACATAACGTTCGGTAATTAATTTGGTTGATGCCCTCGGCCCTGGGTGTGACAAATCGTGCAAACGACGAAATAAGCTCTTCCTAAATTGCTGACATATGAACGGGCGAGCGCGCCCGGTCGATACATCACAATATATATCCACATCGGTGTCTATTAGCTTCACCTTGCGTAGCAATAAACCACCTGGACTTTTCAACAAACTCTGCAACTCGTCGTCGCTCTGCTGCACTGTCGCCAAGGCCTCGTAATCCAGAGGCGAGACAACCTCCTCAATCCGCGACAACGCGTCTACCACAACGTTGTCTTTTCCAGACACATGCTGAATATCTGTCGAATATTGGGCTATTAAATTTAGGTGCCTAAATTGCATCGGCGTACACCTCTCGGGCTTCTGCTGCATAGCAAACGTTAGCGGCTTGTGGTCCGTGTAAATTGTAAATTGCCTGCCTTCTAACGCGTGTCTAAAATATTTGATGGCAGAATATACCGCTAGCAGCTCCCGGTCATACGCACTGTATTTCTTCTGGGCTGTGTTCAGCTTCCTCGAAAAGAAGGCTAGCGGCTGCCAGCTGCCCTGAACGTGCTGCTGTAATGCTGCGCCCATCGCCGTGTCCGATGCATCCACTACAATGCTTAATCTAGCTCGCGCCTCCGGATGCGCTAAATACGTCGCGTTGGCCAAGGCTTTCTTAGTTTCACGGAACGCAATTTCCGCTTCCTCCGACCAGACGACTAACCGCTTACCACTACCCCCTTCCTGGCACCTTACCAGCGGGGCCTGGACAGTCGCTGCTCCTGGGATGAACCGTCTGTAAAAATTAACCATCCCCAGGAACCGACTCAACTCCGATTGAGTCTCTGGCTTTGGAAAATCTACTATGGCCTTGACCTTCTCCGGCAAAGGCTTTACGCCATTTCTATCGACTAGATAACCTAAAAACTTAACGCTATTTACATTAAATACGGATTTCGCACTATTTATTACAATATTATAATCCGCAAGTCTCTTAAATAACAAATCTAAGTGCCTGAGATGCTCAGTCTTGTCCTTAGATGCTATTAAAATATCGTCTATGTACACATATACAAAGTCTAATCCGCGCACCACTTCGTCCATAAACCTCTGAAAGGTCTGGGCCGCGTTCCTCAAACCAAACGTCATCACCGGGAACTCAAACAGTCCAAACGGAGTCGTGATTGCCGTTTTCGGCACGTCCTCCGCGGCTACCGGTATTTGATAATATGCGCGCACCAGGTCCACTGTAGAAAACACTTCGCACCCGCGTAAAGTCTGCGCGAAGTCTTCGATATGCGGGACCGGGTACCGATCCGGCACCGTGCGAGCGTTTAACGCTCTATAGTCCCCGCACGGGCGCCAATCGCTGCCTCTTTTTGCCACCAGGTGAAGAGCGGACGACCAGCTGCTGTTG
This sequence comes from Megachile rotundata, assembly GCF_050947335.1. Lineage (NCBI taxonomy): Eukaryota > Metazoa > Arthropoda > Insecta > Hymenoptera > Megachilidae > Megachile > Megachile rotundata. The sequence goes on from NC_134993.1 coordinate 6,061,772, forward strand.
GACGGCCGCGCGATCCCGCGCTGGAGCATATGCTCAAACTCCTTCTTTGCCGCCGTCAGCCTGTCCGTTGTCAGTCTCCTTGGCCTGGTGGTAACCGGTGGTCCTGGTGTCGTAACTATATGATGAACCGTTGAGTGTTTCAACGGACCACCATACGCGGGGGGCCCTGTCAGGGTCGGATACCTGTCCAGTAACGCGCGCACTTCACTGTCCACTGAAGTTGTTACAATACGCACACTGGGCCCTTCGCGCGACCGCCCTGCCGTAACCGAACATAAGGTCACGCTGTCCACAAGACGGCCGCGATTAACGTCTACTAATAGTTTATAGTATCGGAGAAAATCCGCCCCCAATATGGGACGCGTAACTTCCGCCACAACAAAGTTCCAAGGGAAGTCTCTCCGCAAACCTATGTCTAATTCCAATGTTACACGCCCATATGTCGCGATGGGTGTCCCATTCGCCGCAATTAACGCGAAATCACCACGCTTACGGGGGCCGCCCAATCTATTTCGCGGGAAAACACTCACGTCGGCGCCCGTATCCACGAGAAACCGCGTTTTTGTCCGTGAATCCGCCACGAAAAGGCGACATATTTCTGCTTTAGGGTCGCCCGTCGCCACTAACGCCCCTGATTTTCGTTTTCCGGCGCCTTTCCGATCCAGGCGCACGGGGGTACGCAACGGTGCGCCCTCTCGCGGAATTTCCAGTGGAAATAGCATAAACCGTTACGACGGTCCAGGCGTGCCTTCGACCTCGGCCGATAAGAACGGTCGCCGCTCCGGGAACGCGAACGCGAACGCCCTCTGCCTTCATGTTTCTGTAGCTCTGCCGTAACCATGGCTGCTATCTGTTTTACTAACTGATCCATATCAGAAATGGACGCTACGGCTGGTGGCGCCCTAGTTTGAGGCGTGATCTCACCTATTTTATCGGCCAGGGCTGCTAATTTCTCTATTTCCATACCATCCTGAGCCGCTAGCACCGACTGGATAGTGGTAGGCAGCCTACTTGCCCACAGCGTCTTCAGCAGCTCCTCCGGTACGTCCGAGCCCGCCAAAGTTCGAAGATGGCGGAGAAACTGCGACGGCGTCCTATCCCCCATTTCCTCGTGTTCGAGGAGCCTTTGAATCCTTCTCTTCTTGGACGTGGAAAGTCTTGCTATCAGTTCCGTCCTTAATTTTTCGTATTTCCGGTCCGGCGGGGGGTTTAATAGAATATCCTCTATCTCCTCAGCAATTTTGGCGTCTAATTGCGCTACTACGTGCCAGTACTTGGTTTCATCCTGTGTTATATTCCTTAACGCGAATTGCGCGTCCAACTGCGCAAACCACAACGCTGGTCGCTCCGGCCAGAATTTCGCCACGTGCACGGCTACTGCATTATTCTCCGCAGTTCCTGCCCCTTGGTCGACGCTTGGATGTCGCGGAACGGACATTTTTACTTGAACGTCGGGGTCACCACTTGTAGGGAAAGGATAGTGACTACACGTGCCGTTGTGTACGAGATCTTTATTACGATTGGACTTCCATGGCGTCTCCCGCCGTTGGCGTCGTACCAACCTGCGAGACGCATGAGTACAAGCCCTAAGCTTTAGGCTTGCTATACCAGCGCCACACCGGGAACTATTTGTCCCCTACAGGATTTCAGTCGTAATAAAGGTTTAAGGTTTAAGGTTTTTTATTTTCTTCCACTGAAGATGGCGTCTTTGGCCGTACTACGGCTCATTGCGCCTACATAGACTACGTTTCCATCGAGGGTTCAAATCAGGTCAGAGTCGGGTTAGAGTCGGGTTTGAGTAGCGGGTTGGAGTTGCGGCAGGGTTGAACATTACCAACTGCACAAAGTCAACTACCATATTCTGACATGTAAAGGAGAGCAATATTAATTTTACAATATCAAAATAACATACAAAAATTATTTCTCAGATTACAAGATCACCGACAAAAAGTAATAATAACCTCTTCTACACCGATTAATACAGCACGTGATACACAATGCAATTTGGATTTGTTATGTTGGCAACATGAACTCGACCCTTGTCGTTTCCACCGAACCTCAACTGAACGCTACCCTAAAATTTTGTAGGGTAGAGTTCAACTAAACCTTTGGCGTTTCCACCGTACAAGCGCTGACCCCAACCCGACTCTAACCCGACTCTGACCCGATTTGAACCCTCGATGGAAACGTAGTCTATCATTACATACTATTACATATCAGCGCCATCTCGGTTCTCACCCCGAGCTCTCCCACAGCCAACTTCATTGCACACTCTCTTTCCCACTCCTCCTCGCTCCTCATCCCATTCTCTCGCTCCTTCATACAACCCACTCTCATATCTATTTCTTTAAACCTTGGCATACGCCTGTACATAAATATAAATATACATATAAATATAAATATATCTCTATTCTTATATCTACCGTCTTTTTTATCTTCCTCACAACTTTTCCAAATATCCTTAAAAACTATTAATACCTTTTTAGCGAGCATATAGTTCTTACAAAAATATACATATCTATTTCTCTTTTCTATTATAAAACCTCCTACTCTCTCACTATGATTCTTTTTTATCACAGTTTCAGGCCACATTTTTTTATGAATGCACCTATCAGTCTTATCACCCTGAAATCTCCCATCTCTTTGGTTTGAAAAAACTCCTTCCCTTCATCCACTTTACACGCTCTCATTCTCCTCACAAACCCTCCTCTCTCACTCTCATACTTCTCACACTCCCACATAACGTGGTCTAAATCCTCTACTCTATCGCATGTATCACAATAAGGATCTTCCACCATATATTTCCTAAAGAGTGACCACTTTAGGTTATAGTGATTTGCCCTGATCCTATTTATACTACATACAGTACTTCTTTCTGGTTGTCCTATACCCTTGAACCATGGGAACTCCTTTCCCACATTATTCCATTCCGCCTCATAATATTTCCTACCTTTATATTCACCCTGTCTAAGGTGTTTCTCCCTAGATCTCATCCATCCTCTCTCTCTCATCGTTCTCTTATAATCCTTCAACGTATACTTTACCCAAAAATCCGCATCACCCCCCGTTGCTTCCTTCGCTGCTATATCTGCTCTCTCATTCTCTTCAATTCCCACATGTGCCGGAATCCATGCTATCGCTACCTTCCTATCATTCTCCACCTCTCCCTCTTCCCTAAAATTCCTTTTCTTTACACTATTCCTTATTCCGTCTATCATATCTCCCTCATCATATCCTCCCCTATCCACAGCCAATTTTCCTACAGCACTCATTGAGTCTGACAATATCAGCACCTTCTTTTCTCCATACTTTCTATTCGCAACTTCTATCGCTCTTCCTATTGCAATCATCTCAATCGTGTATACCGAGCACTCTCTCGGCGCTGTAAATATATCTCCTCTTCCCATCCCCTGTCTTCTCTCCTCATAACAATCGCACCTCCCCCATTCCTTCTACCCTCTATCTTAGATCCATCTGTATATATTTCTATCACCCCTTCCGCCTCTGCGAACAGCTTCAACTTTAACTCCCCTACCAGTGCCTCTTCCTTCATTCCTGAATTTGCATACCCCTTGCCCAGTTCCAATTCTATACATTTCTCCATCCTATAATTTCTCCACCTACCAGCATACTCCTCCTTGTTTCTCCTATACATTCCTACCCTCCTCTCTTCCAATCTTCTCCATGCGTCCACCATCATATCCCTTCCCTCTTCTATTTCCTTCGGAACCCCATACTTTATTCTATTCTCAATCGCCTCTATCACCTCATTATCCCTCATCCAAAACTTCCCTGCCACATATCCTTCCACCAGTATCTCCAACCTTGTCTCCAGGTCCATTATTCCCGCTTCTGTTTCCATAACGTTAATCGGAGTCGACATTCTATATCCCATCGCTATTCTAATACCCGCATTGTGTATCTTTTGTACCTTCTCCCTATTCCTCTTATCCTTAATATAGAACTGCCCCCCATATTCGACTACTGACCTAATCAACGCTTTGAATATCTTAACAATCGTTTCCGGTTCCGTTCCCTTCCTAATCCCCCCAATGCATTTTAGAATGTTCATTCTTTTCTTCAATTTTGATACTACGTACTCTGTATGTCTCCTAAAGTCTAGCGCCTCATCCAGCCACATCCCCAGAAATTTCGCCGCTTCTACTCCCTTAATTCTCTCTCCTACAATATTAAACTTTTCATTCCCACCCCTACCTCTCTTTCTCTTGCCCCCGTATGTTACAATTTGTGTCTTCTCCGTTGCAATACCCAACCCTAAGTTCTCCAAATTTCCTTTTAACTTACTCATTGCCATCTTTATTCTCCTCTTCCCTTCCCTTCTATCTTCTATCTCTACATATATTACTATGTCATCCGCATACTGTAAAACGCGAACTCCCATTCCTCTCATCCCTTCCACTATCCCTGTCGTATACAAATTGTACAACAACGGGCTAAGGACTGATCCTTGCGGTAATCCCTTCAACAATCTCATCAGAATAGCCCTACCATCTAAATTTCTAATTTCCACCTTCCTTTCCCTCAACCATGCTTCTATTACTTTCCCAGTCTCCTCGGACAACCCATCTCTCTCAATCTCCTAATCATTTCTTCATGATTCACATTGTCATACGCTGATTTTACATCAACGAACGCAGCCATCACTATCTTCCCCTTCCCCCAGCTCTCCTTAATATTGTTAATTAGTATTCCAATATTATCCATCGTTGATCTTCCCTTTCTAAAACCGTTCTGATTTCTATCCATTTTGTCCTCCTCGGATTTGGGCGGAGGCCCAAATTCTCATTCTCTCGTTCACCATCCTCTCTAGCAGCTTCCCTAGACAATTCATTAATGAAATTGGTCTTAAAGCTCTTTTTTGTGGTTTCGGTATGAACTTCACTATGGCTTTTTTCCATATCCCCGGTATACTTCCTTTTCTCCATACCTCATTATACAGCTCCAGCATCGCTTCCTTCCATCCCATAGTTCATAGTTTTATAATATCATACCCAATACCATCCTCTCCCGGCGCTGCCTTGCCCTTAACTCTGGATAACGCCTCCTCCAATTCCTCCATCTCGAAATCCCTTACAATCCACTCCTCTTCCTCCTCCTCTATTCCCGCAGTTTCTTCTCCATCATTCCTTTCAGTCTCCATAGTCCCCTCCTCTTCTCTTTCCGCATCTTCCACCTCTCTCTCCCCTTCTTCGCATCTACAATAATATTCTGATTCCTCTAATTTCCTTACCTCCTCCTCCTCCAGCTTCTGGATTTCCCATATTCCGATATTTCTTTGGTCTTCTGCCGCCACTCCTTTCGCCAAGCTCCTAACCCTCTTCCACATTTCTCCTACATTGCCTTTGTATTTTATACTTTTGGCAAAATCTTCCCATGCCTTCTTCTTCTTTCTTTTGACCGCTTCCTCCATCTTTTTTCTTGCTTCTTTGAGTTTATTCCAATTCTCTTCCGTTGGCCTTTTCCCCATTTCCTTCACCGCTTTCCTTCTTTCCTCCTTCAGTTCCTCACACTCCTCATCCCACCACGGTTGTCTTTTCTCTTTTCTTCTCTCTCTTCCATTCCTGTCCCTATTCCTACTTACATTCCCATTTACATTTCCCCTGTTTTCCCGTTCTCTCCCCCTGTTCCCTCCTTTATAATTTTCCTCAATTCCTCTCTTCATCAAATTCACTATGTCTCTACACTTATCCTCCACCCTTTTTTCCCCTCTGACTATCTCCCTTACCTCATCTTCACTCCTAATCATCCATTTTAAAAATTCTACCTTATCCAATTTTTCCTTCTTGTATCTCCCCCCCCCCCCCTCCTTTCTCCTATCGTTCGCACTTCATCTTCCCACCCAAATTCAAGCTCACCCTTACTCTATTGTCCTTTTTATTGTCTTTCTTATTCGCTTCTTTGCAAATCACTCTTACTTTCACTTCCTTCCTTATCACAATTTCTAACCTCCCCACTCTCATATTTCCTCCATTTTCACAACTCCTCACTTCTTCCAACGCTTCTACCATTTCTCCTCCTCTTCTCTCTTCTTCTCCTGTTCAACACTTTCATCCTCTACTCTCTCTTCATCTTCTTCCTTCCTTCCATTATCCGCATCTTCTTCCACCCTCCTCCTTTCTCTTTCTCTCTCTTGTTCTTCCTCTCTTCTTCTCTCCCTTATTCTATTCCTCCTTTCTATATCCTCTTCCCTCATTCTTTCTACCTTTTCCTCTATCTCTCTCTTCTCTCTTAACTTCTCCCTCTCTTTTTCCGCCTTTCTCTCCATTTTTTCTCTCGTTCTTGGATCCACATACATCTCAAAAGGGGGGGTAGTTACTGCATCCCAATCCTCATTCGGATCAGGCATCACTGTCCTCTTTGCTCTGTATTTCCTTGTCCTAATTATTTCCTGGAATTTTCCTTCCAAGTTCTTCTCGTTTAGCATCTTTATAACCTCCTCCATGATTTCGTCCTCTTTCCTCTTCTCAAGCTCTGCTAACCACTCCCTATTCATCTCCTTCTCCCTCCTTATCCTCCTCCTCTCCTTTTCCATCTCGTTCTTATTCAGTGCAAAATTCAGTTTTTCATATTCGCACTTACCTTCGGGTTCCTCCCCCGCCAACAGATGAGGGAGCGGTATTCTTTTCAGGATTTGTATTCCCCTTCACCTTCCTTCTTCGCCTTCTCCGTCTTTTCTTTGCATTCCAGGCATAAATACCTGTTTTTTGACAAGACTTTGTCAATTTTCTCTTTGAAACACGGAGGTGGGGGTTTTTCTCCCCTCTTCACCAGTCTCCAATCTCCTTCGCCATCGTTCTCTCCTCCCTGTGCTTCTCCTCCTGATCCTTCTTCTTCTTTTCCTCTTTTTTCTTTCCCTCCATCTCCTTCCTGTTCGTTTAGTCCCCTTCTCGCTACTTCACTAAACGATGCCCCTTGCCCTCTCTGGCCCCTAAATCTTTCATTCTCTCTCCCATTCCCATATCTTAATCTTCTTATCAACTCTAACTCTCTCTGGATCGAAACTTCTTTTTTCTCCCAGAACTCCCTCTTTTCCTTCACAACCAGTGCTGGAAAATCTCCGTTACTTCCAGCTACTTCTTCTATTCCTCCCACTATGCCCGTCTCTCTCTCCCCCGCTGACCTCGCCACTATTCCCCTAGCCGTCTCAAATTCGACATTCTTGAATGCCAGTACCTTCTTTATAGCAGCTTCGCGCTGCCACACCCAGCACATCCTGGCAAGCGAACCGTGATCCCCTCCACAATTCACACACTTTAGTTTTTTATCACACGCCCCATGATACTTGTCCTCACATATCGCACACCTCTTATCTTCCTCTCTACATGCCGCCTGGTAATGTCCGAATTTAAGGCACTTATAGCATTGTTTGACCGGCTCCACATATGGTTCAATTTTTATGCCTATGTGCCTCTGTCCTATCAATAGTCTTGTCGGCAAGATGCTGCCTTTAAAAGTGATTATTATTGTTCTTATCACCTGATATGTCACCTTTCCATCCACCACTCTTCTTTTCTTCATCCTTTCCAACGTGAACACTCCCTGTCCCGGCATCGCCTCCTCCTGTAGCTTCTCGACCGAGTCTTCCCACTCGTATATTATACCCCTACGGTACGCCATTCTTCTCGGTAGGAAAGTCGTCACCGGTCCTTCTCTCTTGCTGTACTTTTTTAGCAAGCCGTTTGCCTCCTCCCTCTTCTTCGTAGATATTTCTGCCCTGTTAAAACCAACCGTCCTGATAGTGTGTATTTTAACCCCAGCCCCCTGAACCAATCTATAAATCTTTATAAGATTGTTTCTTTTGGATCTACTTGTCTTATTTTTTAACGCAACGCATACCACGTATTCGTCCCATTTTACTTCATCTCCATATAACTCTAATTTCCACTCCCTGCCATTTACTATCCTCCTATTAATCTCTTCTTTACCCGCCGTCTTTGTGTTTGCCACGTGTTCTTCCCCATCCCTCTTATCCTCTATTATCCTATTACTATTGTAGGATTATTTCCACGTGCTGTCATGGTTTTTTCCATAGAATGACCGTTAACATGGGTTTTTTCCATCAGCGATCGTCTTTTGTTTAACGGCGTTTGGCGCGTGCGAAAGACTTGCGGGTCAATCGTGATTTTACTCTCTTGCGTGTAGCTTCGACGGAAAGCAGTGCCGTCCGAAGTGTTGTGTGTCTTTCTTTGTGTGCATTCTTAAATATATATATTGTTAATCTCTTTCTTTTATTAAAACGTACTCGAGTGTTATTTCTCCATACCCTCCTATCCTACACTATTATCTACTAGTTTCTTATTTTCTATACTACTACCATTGTCTTTACTATCCCTCTTATAACTATTTATACTACCTAAAGCGTCCTCTCGCACTTCCTTCGTATAAACGTCTTTCACTGTTTCGCCTTCCTTTGTTTCGATCGACCTTTCTACAACGCACTCTGTATCACAATGGCCGATTTCTGTGGCGTCGTCGCGCAGTTCCCCACGCTCCCGCTTCTTACCGTCCAGCGCCACCATCGTTGGTGCTTCCACGCTTACCAACTTAACCGTGGTACCCTCTCCAATCACCAGTCGTTCTCGTTCCTGGTTGGTCAGTTCCCTATTTTCCACTATCTTAACCTTTCCTACCCTTTCTGCCACTCTTCTCTTCCTCTCATCCTCGTGCTGCTCTTCTTCCGTTTCCGCTTCTCTCATCCTTTTCTTGCATTCCTCAGTCTCCATTCTCTCTCCCTCCTTCTCTTCTTCTCTCTCCTCCTCCTTCTCTAGCTTTTTCCTCTCTTTTACCGCCGCTGCTAGTACTACTTCTTTCTCCTCCGCCAGAAACTCCAGCGCCCAATCCTTCCTCAAACTCCTCAAACCCTCATTTTCCTCCTCTTCTCTCTTTTCCTTTCTGTCGCCTTCCAGCAACACCGTCTCCTCTTTAACTCCCTCTTCTCCTCTTTCTTCAAACTCTTCACTGCTCATCTCCTTTTCCCATTTTCTGAATTCTTCTATGCTCCTTTCTCTCCTTTCTCTTCTACTTCTCTCACCTTCTTCCCTCCTCTCTATTGTTCCCCTGGTTACTGTACAACCAGGGGAGCGGCTTGTCTTCATACACTCACCAAAAGTCTAATTTTTATCTATCCGCTAAATCCAAACCTTTCACCTCTTCCAAATTACCTCTATGTCTCCTTCCTCACCTCAAAGCAAATATAAACACCGAAAATCAAAGCAAAAAACACAACAAAAACCGAGTCCGTTCTAAAAGCGTCCTACTCGTATGCCGCCATCTTTGCTTCCCCAGTCGTAATAAAGATCTCGTACACAACGGCACGCGTAGTTACTATCCTTCCCCACATTCGTAAACATATGATACCGGGATAAGCCTTTAAGCGTAACGTCTAATTGGAAGAAACGCAAGATCGAGAATGGGGGCCTCTGGCGGCGAACTGAGAAGCTCGAGACAAAGATAGATAGATCCTTGTCTCTCCAACGTATCTTTCTTTTCACGAAACGAGGCAAAATTCGTTTTCTGGCACGCTGCGGCGAAACGATGGTGCCGTAGCAAGGTCGGCGGGCGTCCGCGGCATCGATTTTTAACAATTTTTTATATGCGGATGTATGCACATGTAATTTTTTGTTGTAATTTTAGGGAAATAAAGGAATATATTGTTACTAATCGTCAATAGTTGTTAGTTTGTTTTATTAGAAAATTAGTCATTCTTTCACGTACAACTGATTATAAATTTGGCTGCGATTGACGTTTGACGCAGTATTTATAAATAATTTGTTTGTTATTTAGTCTGAAATCATATATACTAAACTGATTCGAAGAAGATACCGTATCGCATGAAATATAAGATCTTTATACATTTAGCGCGTTACCGCTGCGCGTTCCTCGGAAGAAATAACGCAGATATAAGACAAAAATCGATTGCTACTGCGAGACGAAATAATTAGTTATATGAAAAATAGATAGAAGAGATAAAATTTATAAATAAAGCATATGCGTTCTCACCGGTCAGAAGTCGTAAAGAAGATAACGCGCGGTTCAGGAGACGCAAATAAGATAAGCTCGAGACAATAATGCAATTCGGAGATAAGTAAAGTATAAAAGCAAAAGCAGGCAAGTGCGCGCGAGATATTCGGAGTTCATATTACCAAGGAGTCAGATTGTGTTGTGACGAGTCAAATATCGAGATCTTTCTATAAATACTTTTGTAACAAGTGTCTATATTGTAAAGTGTTGTCGTTTAGAAATAAAGTTTTTTTAAAACATAAACGGAGTGATTTCCTGCATAACAGCGTAATAAAAAGGCCTTTTTAAATAAAATGTACTGTTTCTAATAATTGCAATAACTCTAAATATTGTGACGGATCGGTGGGGGAAAGCCCGAAGGGGGTCCCCTAGAGTGGGGGCAGTTAGGGAAAACGGCCTCCACGCACCGATGCTCACACCCACGGCCGATTTATTTAACGGGGCGCCAGTGCTAATGCACTCGTCCGTAGTAATCGCCCTTCCGGCTGCTCTGTCGGGAGCGGGAATCAGAGGGGGTCAGAAAAAAAACTAGTAAAAGACCCGCGAGTTCGTATCCAATAGAAAATGCTTTTATTCGGGCCCCAAATAGGCCACGTAAGCAGAACAGGAAAACTATAGTGGGCGCCACGCGTTACAGGCAACGGTCGAGGAAAAAGGGTCGACTCGCCAATTGCGAGGGAGGCTTTCGCGGCGCGGGGGCACACGGTACGCGCGAGTACAGAAATAGAAAAATACAAAAATGCCGAGGTATACGTCCGCAGGAAGCACGCCCTCTCAGGGGTCGTGGACAACAAGGGGACGTTGTTCCTATATACCAAATACAGCGAGAAAAAAAAAAAGAAAAGCGATAGATTAGAGGGGACGGTGTCGCGGTAGACCGTTCACGGCCTCTAGGGTCCTCGTCACTGGGGCCAGGGGTCCTATCGCCCTCGCCCACGCGCAAATGAATAACAAAAAAACAAAAATGGGTAAGGAGGTGACTCCTACCTTTTGCGCAGTGGTCTCCAAAAATGTTCCACACAGGGGCGGCGGCGACGAAAAATCCTCGCAGGCACACACACACGCACAATATACAAAGAAAACCAATACCGAAAAAAAGAACGCACTACTAACAATAAAAAAAAACTGCGACGCAAAATACAACGAAAAAGCAGAAAGAAAGAAAAGAAAGATCCGAATTTTAGCGGGGGGGCTTTTACGAAAACCGACTCTCACACGCGGCGGCTGGCTGGCTTCTCCTATCCGTAATCTTCTTCCCCGGTTCGCGGTATTCCCCCACCCCGAGGATTTCGGCGTCGAGGATGGGCCATCCCACGGTGACGTTTGCGGCCAGGTCCTGGGGCCCTCTCTAGGTGGCGGTTGGGGGTGGCACGTCCCCAGGCCTGGCGTCCCTCGGTGGCGGGCTGCCGGTCGCCCCCGCGGAGGATGACGGGGTGGCGGCGCGACCGGATAGCCGGCGACTCCTCTTCGGTGGACCCATCCCGCGCCTCCGTCGCTCAGGGAGGGGTTCCTCCGCGACCGGAGACAACGACGGCTCCTTCCTGGCGCTGGAGGGTAGAAAGGGCGGGGGGGGGGGGGGGGGGGGAAGACAAAAGCGGGGCTCGCGGGAAGAAAGAAAAAAAAAATATACAAATAAAAAGAACGCTCGCAAAAAAAACACACACACACACACACGCTCACTCATAATTGTCCCAGCGGCGAGGGGGTCCGCTTGGGCGGAGGAGTGGGGCCAACAATTCGGGAGGATCCTCGTAACGAGGCATAACCAAATAAAAAGAAGGTAATCACCAAAATGAAAATATGCCTCGTTACAATATTTTTTAACGCAGATATAGATGTAATGATAACAAAAATGTTACATACTTACAAAAATAATTTATGTGATTACTTTAATGCTATTCCTGCAAGAGAAAAATATTCAAAGGTCAGGTGTAAGAAATAAAATCCGTATAGAGGTTGAACTGTTTCTTTCGCCAAATGATACTTGTAGTCAAGGATCAGTCGGATGACAATGTTTTATCAATTAATAGTTATAGTATTCAGTTATTTAATTATATAATACTACTTAGTTTGTTCGGCCGCGAACCGAAACCTATGCCGCGGCTAAGCAATTTATTGCAGGGCCCAAGCGGTCGGCGCGTAGGCCACCGTCAATAGTTTTTACTTCGGAGTACGGGTCACCGAGTACCCTATTGTCTATCAGATCCGGTCCGAACGAATCTTACCGTAGACATGTACGTGGTTTGTCCGGAAAATACGTATAAAAACATCGGGGCAGTGTATCAAGGCGTCATAAACGGGCGCCCCGGTTGTTCCCCCACTCTATGCCACCCACTTGACGCTGACTTCAAGCGAAAACGCTGTACCAGCAAGTAGGAATTAACGGTCGCTTGTTGAAAGTCACGCTATTCGACCGGCCGTCGGTATGGAGCTCTCTCTGATTGAGGAACAGCGCATTAACATCAAGTTTCTCGCAAAGCTTGGCAAGAATGGCCGCGAGATTTTTGAATGTTTGGAACAAGTTTATGGGGAGAATTCTCTGAAGGAACCAACTGTAAACAAGTGGTTAAAAAGGTTCCGGGAGGGCCGCGAAGAGGTAAAAGATGACCCTCGTCCAGGACGCCCCTCCACATCGAGTTCTGAGGGAAATGTTGAACGAATTCGGGCTTGTATTCTTAAAGATCGTCGATTGACAATTAGAATATCTGAAGATCTGTCAATTCCTAAAACAATCGTTCACGAAATTCTGACAGAAAAACTTGAAATGAAAAAATTGTGCGCGAAAATCGTTCCGAAGCTCTTAATTCCAGAGCAGAAAGCAAGGAGGGTTGCTTGCTGTGAGGATTGGTTGGAAGCTGAGGAAAGGGGGGACTTTCTCAACAGGGTTATCACTGGAGATGAATCTTGGTTTTACGAATTCGATGTAGAGCTCAAATCTCAAAGCAAGGAGTGGAAGGAAGCAGGGGAACCGAGAACAAAAAAGGCGCGAAAATCAAGGTCCAATGTGAAAACAATGGTAATTGTTTTCTTTGATTCTCGGGGCATTGTTCACCAAGAATTTGTTCCTCCCGGCCAGACAGTGAACGGTAACTTCTACGTTGAAGTTTTGAAACGTCTCAGAGCTCGTGTGGCCCGAGTTCGAAAGGATTTGGCACAAGGGGGCAGGTGGATCCTTCATCACGACAATGCGCCCGCTTACACGTCGCTCGTTGTGCGTGAGTTTTTGGCCAAAAATTCAATCACCGTGACAGAACACCCGCCTTATTCACCCGACTTAGCCCCTTGCGACTTCTTTCTGTTCCCGAAATGCAAAATGGTGTTTCGGGGGCGGCACTTGGGAGATGTGGAAGCCATCAAGGCAGCTACAACACAGCAACTGAAGAGCCTCACAACTGAAGACTTTCAGCGATGTTATCAACAATGGAAACGGCGTTGGCACAAGTGTATTTTGTCCCAGGGGGAGTACTTTGAAGGGGACCATATTGAAATATATGAATAATTGTAAAATAAAATAATTATTCCACTTTTATACGTATTTTCCGGACAAACCACGTACATACCATAAATCAGCTAACAGCTGAGTTTTTCGTTTTAAAAACAGTTTTGGGCAAACAAAAGCATAGAGTTCTTCCTAACCGTTACCTTCGGAAACGCGAGAGTATTTAGGCGATTTTTCGTACAACGAAAGACACAGTCGAACGTTGAAGCTTACACGGTTCGGATCGAGAGTCGAAGAAGTCAATCGTAACTTAGAAGTTTCCGCGTAACGCAACGTAGCATAACCAATGCAGGGTGGTTCGGAAATCATGCACAACACCATTCGAGCGAGGCCCTGCACTCCTCGAATGGGCCACGGTAGGGTGGTTAAACGTACATACACTGTACACTGTTCGGGCGAGCCCTACACCCTCGAACAGGCCACGGTAGGGTGGTTAAACGTACACATCAACATTATTCGAGTGAGTCCTACATTCTCAACTCGATTATCGTGAATAATCTTACGCAACGTGAATTATCACGCAAATCGAACAATACTGAGCGAGACCCTGTTCTCCTCAAATCAAACAACCATTGAGCGAGACCCTGTTCTCCTCAAATCGAACAACGTTGAACGAGACCCTGTTCTCCTCAAATCGAACAACGTTGAGCGAGACCCTGTTCTCCTCAAATCGATCCACAATCAACTCAACCATACACATAACATATACATACTCGTACACATTTTCACCGTAGAATCGTTAACGAATACATAATTTTGTAAGGGGTTTTTTATACCGCACGGCTTTTTCCCCTAATTCGAATCGCTAGAGCCAATAAACTATCAAGGTTTTTCAGACTCAATTGTGTCTAAACAATTTTTATTTACCCTCTTCCTTAATCGAATTCATTTATTCTTTGAAATACGAAATTTCTCCATATTGGAAAGATATCGACGACACATAGTTTTTGACAATTAATTCAAAATTGTAATACTTATGTTGTACATTTTAATAGAGAAAGAATTTGGAATTTAATACAATATAAACAGATTTAAAAATTATCGATAATTTTTACATTGTTCCGTTCAACGTTTTATATCTAACCCGCCCACCGCGTTTTCCTTGCCAACCAATTCGCATTCTTCTGTCTTATTCTCTCGCTCTTTCCTCGTCCACTTTCTCTGTTGCTTCTTTTCGAAGCAGCTGTAACAATGACCCTCTTTGCTACGCGATCATTAAGCCAGTTCAAACTGCGATTTTTATTACAATGCATTTCCTTCATATATTAATAACTTTTAGAAGTAATTATTATTAATCACAAATATAAGAAAAAATATGATCGTAAAAGAATGATTAAATCAATGTTACAAAAATATTACAGTAATAAGCAGAATGTGCCCACCACCTCTTCCCAAGCGACTCGAAAATTTATCGAACTAGCGCAATATAATTGAAATGCAAGTTATTGCGCTTATTCGTTCAATTTCCTTTTTTTAGTCGCTTGCTGTACATTCAAACAAAATTGCGGCTCCCGAATTGGCATGTTTCTTGCCGCTCTGCTATCAATTAGTTCGGGAACCAAGCACTCCTCATAGAATTGTTTGAGTGGTGATAACATTTTCATTTGCCAAAATGTGTCATCGCGCTCAACAATTGTGTGCTTGATTCCGAAAGGCGTCCATATCGCGAAGATACAATATTTTCGTTGCGTAATGTGCAGTTGCCCCTGAATTTGATAATAATACCTGTGCTTTTCATTCATGCGGGTGTCATCGTTTTTATTAAAAATTCGATATATTTCTCCGACTTTATTTATTATTGCATCGGTTGGAGACATTTGTCGCGCTGCATAAGGGCATTTAATTTCGACGATTGTATCCTCTCCAACAATGCCATCAGGCGACGCACCAAAATATGGGAATTCAGAATCAATGAATAATCCGCACTCATTGATTTTGATTCCCAGAATCTCCTCCAATTCTTGTCGTGCTAAAATCTCTTTTTCTTTACCCCACTTAATTGCAAGTGTCGCGAGGTAGGTTAGGTGAAATGATTAATACTCGCAACACTGTGTTTGCAAGAGGTAAGGTGTTTAATGTGAACTATGGAAACTATGTGTGATGTTACAGAAATGCTATTGAATACAATGTTACGGAATCAGTATAGAATGTTCGATGATGCAGAATCGGAGGCTCGACTGTTTTTTTTTTTTTGACGCCTTTCCACAGTATATATAAACTTTTCGGAGAAGGCGTAACTCCTTACACAGTTGAGGGTGGAGTTATTTTTCTCGCAGAGTCCTCCCATTTTCGGCGGGGGAAAAAGTATTATAAATTAAAGTTTGTCAACCGAAACTGTCCTTCCGGCCCGTGCTGACCATGTGGCCTAATGAACCGTAACGGGACATGGCTGGCAGCGTTTATGGTAGGGTAGTCTATTGAGCTACGCACGTCCAAAAAACATAAAATAATTTCGCCGACTTACAGACCTTAGGGTAGGCTTAACTGCCTACACCTAAACATCTGTAAACGGTCAATGCTAATTTCTACCAACGCTGCGAACCATGTGCCGCTACAGCAAGACTCGTTAATTTAGGAGGGTAAAGAATATTTTTTATAAGATTTTTGCAGGACGTGGTATCCCTTCTGCAACAAACTTTCGAAAAATTTGATGCAGTCAACAGCGTTCGACGTGTATAATGCCACTGCGGGTTTGCATGCTGACCCCGCGTTACATATTCTAACACGTCTCTATTACGCTGTTGATTGAATAGCGTTTCGTAAAAATTGGATTTCAACTGTTTGTAGATGTTATCATTAATATCCGGCCGTTCCGCGTTTGGCCCATAATCTTTATCGGCTCTAAACGCTTTGGCCGCATATTTTGATCTACGAACAGGTACACCCAATTCTAACGCTGTCTTAACACGCAGCGCATATTGTGCGCGCTGTCTTATTTTCATTTTTTCAACCTCTACTGCTCGAATTGGAGGCACTTTACCAATCGTGCAGCAAGCAGTACTCAGCGCTTTCGAAGTGTTAAAATGGAGTACTGATGCTTTTACACGTGCTTGGTAAGAACCTCTTTTAGCAAAATTAATACGTTTGCCACCGATCATTTTAGCAATAACAGCATTGCAACTTTCTACAGAATTGCTGGTATAATTATATAATACGCTTTCTGCGTTATCAACAATGCGTTTCATCGCATATTCTATTTTGGCATATAATCCTGCCATTTGTAATTGGGGAACAAGATTTTTCTCGCCTTCTTTTATTTCTTCATTGGAAAAGTATGGAAGGGAGGAACAATCTTTATGTTCCCCAAAAATGTGGCTAGGAATATTACTTAAATCTTTAATTAAACCAGCAATTTTATTTTCCCAAGTTGCATCGCTGTTACGGCGAAACGTTGCAGCTCTTGTAATATTTATACGAAACGCTTTACTACTTTGCGCAACAATTTTTCTTAATTTTAAGAGACTTCGACCACCACTCTTACTAATTTCCTCTATTTTTTTACAAAGGTTGCGGAGAAGATGATTGATGCATTCAATCTTCTCCACAACAACATTTTGGTACGGTGGGAAATCTCTTAATTTTTTAAGAACATTGCTGTCGCCATCGCCAATATATTTGTAATATATTAACCCGTACATTTCTAAGCTGCAACGAAAGCCTTCGAGGATGATGTCACTTTCCATACTGGTGGAACTCTGATTAGTTCCCCAGTTTTTGTAACATTCGTGTTCGCGGACCGGAATATTTAATTTACTAGCGCGTGCGCAAATACAACAATATTTGTTTCGCACGCTGACAAATAAAACTTTTCGCGTATGATAACCCATGATAATAGCCGCCCCGGATGGAGAATCGTAACCGCCACTGCGGTACGATCTTTTCATCCAGGAACCGTCTGTTATCACAGGTATATATGGAATACCGTCAGTGACATCACCCCTTGCAATTGCTAATTGTCTTTCCACTTTAGCAGCCTCCTGCATTTCTTTCTCTGCAGCGGCGGCTAAAGCTTTGGACATTTCGTCTTGACATTTGGCAAACGTATATTTGTTCATACATGTTATATCTACTGCAGCTAATGATTCCTCTAATTGCGTATATCCAGTCCCCGTCAATATGGTACCCATTACGGCACCTCGATTGACATCCAATATTTCGTCAGATGTCGGTTCACTCCAAAAATCACCTTTGAAGTGACACATTCGACATTCAACGAAATATCTTGTTTTGAGACCGGAACGCGTCGTTTTTGTTATGACGAGATCAGTGAACTGGCATGAATTCTGCCAATGGGCTGACAATCTTTGTAATTCCGAAAAAACATGCCCAAAATTTACGATGCTTCGTCCACTAATCTCGGCAGAACACAAACGACCTACATCAATGTTGCTATCTACATGCAAAACAACATTTTCGACTTCTTCGTCAATGTCGTTTTGCATTTTGCATGCGTCTACATATGCTTCACTACATGCATCAGGTGCTGATTGCAATGTCAATATATCAGTATTTCTAACGTCTGTTTCGTCCGGATAAATGTTTTCTGATAAATTTTCAATGTCGCTGATTTCTACTAAATTATTATTATTATTATTATTATTATTATCATTATCATCATCATCATCATCATTATTATTATTATTATTATTATTATTATTATTACTGTTATTTATTAAATTTATATTACTACTTTTGTCGTCGGAGAATTCAGACACATTGCAATATATACGCGATACGCGATACGCGTAATCGCGTTATATACGCGATTGGGGAAGTAGTCCCACGAGCGAACTGCGCGATGCGGTCCCGAAGATCGCCGGAGACAACCGAACGGTACCGAGCGAAAACCGCGCGATAATTCGATCGGCAATTGTTTTTACACCGCGTCGTCCCGCTCGGCCATACGTGGGCGTCATTCTACGTTTTGCCTACGTCTCGTTCACACCATATTAAATAAAGTTAATTGTTATTTAAAAGTATTACAAAAGTGTTCATTGGTCTCCCCGCCCAAACACAATAGCAATCATTACTTGATGCACCTGATACAATTTCTAATTGTGATGTACTTGCTTGTGATGCGGTGTCCGCTCGATGTAGCGCCCGAATTCTGTTTCGCAGGGATGTCCTTCTACCTGATCGCGCACTCTTCTTGTTTTGGTATTTTTTCTTGTCCATTTTCACTGTGCACTACTTCCACTTGTGTAATCAAATATTAAAAAATATAAAAACTCAATGAAAAAAAAAATAAATAAATAAATAAATAAATAAAAATAAATAAAAATAAATAAACGATATATTATATCGTGAATACACGCGAACTGTTTGTTAAAGGCTTGGCGATGTTTCTAACAGCTTCGCCTGTAACAAACTGACGTTGCCACGGAAGGAAACAGCTCATGATCGAAACCAATGAGCGAAAGTAAACAATACAAACAAACGAAAAATAAAAAAGTTTTATACTGTAAATACTCGATATCTACACATCTGTGGGGTGTCAAGTTTTGCACACGTGTGCCGAACGTAGAAAAGGACAGCGAGTGAAGGACACCACCAAGCGCAAAGAAACAATAACATCTCGGCTGGGCAATCGTAATGTAAGAATGAAATTTTTTTATTTTTAACCGACTTCGAATAAAACAATTTTAAGAAAAAAAATACGCCGACTTCAAAATGTACTAAAAAGTGTAAAATAATTTCTATTTCCTAATGAAGTAATTTCTATTTCATTCAATCATACAATTACGTAACAGATATGAATGAAACCTATTTACTCGTTAGATAGTATATTAAATACATTTCAGCCTTTTCGGAGGCGGCGCAAAATTAAAAATAATAAATTATGGTATGGCGTATTGGAAATTAAGAAATCCTGAGAAAGAATACGAACCATTATAGATATATCTGGTAATATACGTAAATGTAACGACTGCATCTTCATTTCGCAACGTTTCTGATATAAATGAAATTGAATCGACTTCGTTCGCATGTGGAAGCCATGGATCTAAGAAAAGCGGCAAATGGGCTCTATCTTTATAGTATATGCGGCGATTGAGTCTTTCCGTCGCATACTCTATGAAAAAGAAAAAAAAATTGAAATTGAAAATGAAAAGAAAATAGCTATACAAGTTTTGCCTATGTTCGGCTGTCCAAAGGTTGACATGTTCAAAAAAATCTTTTAATTTTGCGCCATCTCCGAAAAGGTTGAAATGTATTTAACATACTACCTAACGAGTAAATAGGTTTCATTCATATCTGTTACGTAATTGTATGATTGAATGAAATAGAAATTACTTCATTAGGAAATAGAAATTATTTTACACTTTTTAGTGCATTTTGAAGTAGGCGTTTTTTTTTTCTTAAAATTATTTTTTAATTTTTCTTAAATAAAACTTTCGCCAATATATTTGCAATATTTTTCAAATTAAAATGAGACCAAACACGGTGTAATTCAGCACATATTTATTTGTCATTTTAAATGTTGAGCGTACATCGATGACTTTACCACAAGAAGATATTGCCAGTAAATATAATTCAAATTACACCGTGTTTAGTCTCATTTTAATCCGAACAATGTTACAAATATGTTGGTGAAAGTTATATGTAAAAAAAGTCATTTCTATTTTACAATTTCATGTATAGTGTCCCCAATGTTTATCGTATGTGTCGATGGGTCTTTCCCTCTCCTTTTGGGGTCTCCCTCCTTATTCCTGGTGGTGGGGATGATTTCTTCGCGTGTCGCTTATATTGCGGATAGGGGCACGAAACAAAAATCATTTCTGCGTAAAGCGTGGTAGCGGTAAGTACGTCTCCGACATTTCTATTTATTCTTCCACTTATTTCATTTAATATTTATCACGGCATTTTCCATAGCATATTAATTAAATAATCTCTTTCTCTTTTTTCAGAAAAGAAAAACAAGAAGAATAAAAATATGGAACCACTCGGTGGAAATGGTAAGAATATTCTTTTGCATGTATTTGTAGGAGGCCAAAAGCTAATGAAACATATTGTAAATTTATATTGAATTTTTTATGCAGACGCGTACAGACCGCGGCCAGAGTGGTGGCCGCCGGGAGCATGGTGGCCAGCGCGGCCAGGCTGGCTGCCGCAGCCGCCGCCACCACAACCACATCCTGCAGAACCACCGCCACCGCCGCCGCCACCGTTCCCGGCGGGACCGCCGTCGCCCCCGGCGATGTGGGTGCCAACGGGGGGACCAGGGGTGCCACCCCCGACCCCGTCCTCGGCCCCGCGCCCGCCGCCACCACCGGCTTCTGTAAGTTGAATAACAATTTCTCGTCGCGTTTTTCTCATTAAGGGGTAACACCACTCTAGGATTTTCAGAAAGTCGATTTTTTTTTCTTTGCTAAAACAATACTTTAGGGTCTTAAGAACAGAATGCCGTTTGATTTATAGTGGAAAACAAATTTTAAATGGTTCAATTATCAATTTTGCCGCAGCGCCTCAGAGCGCACACTGAGTACTCGCGCGGTATGTTGCAATTCATCGCTTTCGTATTATTGTTATCATTTAAAATAATAAGTTTACTTGTTACCTACCAAACAAACAGAAGTATCCAGAAAGCTACAGAAGGTGGCAAACACTGATCTGGATAGCCAAATGTATAGTACAGGCATTGCAGATTAGCGGTGAACAGAGAATTTAAGGGTCTAAATATTCATAAAACTTCAAACGCGTTTTTCTCGAAATCAGTTTCTTCATACTGGGAGGACGGATTTCTCAGTGACTATTGCATGGATTGAATTGAAATTTTTACAGTAGCTTCACAACAATATTGTCTTTGGAAGTACGTAGCCGTTTTTTGATTGAATGCAAACTTTTTTTTTATAAACAATTTTATGCTCATTTTTTATGCAAAAAGTTAGGCCTCTTTTTCGGGCTCTAGAGTGGTGTTACCCCTTAAAATGCCAGCAAACATGATATAATGGAGATCATAATTATTTCTATAACAAGTCAAGTTAGAATGAATTCGTATCTCTGCAGTAAATATACAGTTTGCCGTAAGTGTGAAAATCCGAAAATTGTGTGGTTTACTACACAAATAATTATTGTCGTAAATATATTGTGCTTGGTGTCCTTTTAATCAGGAAAACGAAACGAATACGATTGTAACAGTTTTTGTGTTGCTATCCTTTTCTACGTTCGGCTCATTACAAAGCATGTACAGTATTCTCTCCGTAAATGTTACTTCTGCGGGTCTTGATTGTAACATTTTCGGAATAGGTACTACATTCTTTGTAGTGTACCGAACGTAGAAAGAGACAGCGATACAAAAGACAAGGAGGGATAGAGTTTTGAACGATCGGCAAACATTGAAAGACTCGTGCGTGTTCTGTCTTTTAAATTCAAAAGTCCAAATTCTGTATTTTTGGGTTTTCGTTAATGAAACTTTGATTATTGTATTCGTCTCGTTTTTCTGATTAAAATGGTACCAAACACGGTATAATTAAAATCATAATTACTTATATAGCAAGCCGTTAGGTGGAATTCGTATCTCTGCCGTAAATGTAAAGATTGCCGTAAGTGTGAAAGCCCGGAACTTTTATGGCTTGTTACATAAGTAATTACGATCGTAATCATATCGTGTTTGGTGTCGTTTTAATCAGAAAAACTGGACAAATACGACAGTAAAAGTTTCACGAAAAAATAGTAAGAAATAAGAAAGTTACAATCTTTTCCTTTGCTTGCATTAGTATGTGTCTCACCGATATTCGATCCTCGTCATTTCGACGACTGATCGTATTTCATTCTTGACTGATTCCGAAGAGGATCCCCCCAGTAGTGAGGATAAAATTTTAACACTTACGGTAGAGATCTTTTTAACATTTACGGAGAGAATACTGTAGTACCTATTGTATAAATGTGAAACTCCAGACCCAAAAATGTTTACACCTCATTATTTTTATCTTATTGCAGGTGAACAGGCGACGGAGAAGGAGAATGGCGGCCGCGTTGCGGCGGGCGGCGAACGAAGTGCTGCCGCCACACCCTTATCAACCAAATCAACAGGGACGAGGCGGTCGAGGACGGGGACGGGGCATCCCCGGCGCCCCGAATGTATCTGCCAAATATTTTTCAATAAATAATTACAATTAATTACGTGTACATTATTTGCATGTATAACCTTACCTTAGAATTAAGTCTAAATAAATAAGTCGAAATTAAATAGAACAATATAGGCTAAAAACCGGAATTTAAGTAATTTAAAATACATTCAGAATCAATAAAAATGATATACAGTAAATATTCGATATGTGCACCATTCTCGGGTCTGAACTGGTGCAGATATAGTACAGTTCCTACATTGATTGATGTTTTGCCGAACGTAGAAAAGGACAGCGAGCGAAGGATACCGAATGTAAACAAACGGAAACATAGTGAGGGGATAATACTATTGCAAGAGTAAAACTTCTTTATTTTCCATTTTTTCGTTATCCAACTTGTACTAATAGATTCTTCATATTTTTCTGATTAAAATAAGACTAAACACTAAATGATTTAGACTATGTATAGTACATGTTCGATATGTGTACCATTCTCGGGACGGAACTGGTGCAGATATCGTACAGTTCCTACATTTCGAGCGAAAGAGACTGAACGTAAACAAAGAGTGACCTACCAGAAGGACACTCCTAATGCAAGAATAAAACTTTTTTTTTTTTTTGTGTAATTTTTTTCATCATATTTGTAACATTTTTCTCATTAAAATGAGACCAAACACGACATACTTCGAGCCATATTTACTTGTAATTTCAAATGTTACGCGTACATCGATGACTTTACTCTAATAAGATATTGTAAGTAAATATAACTCAAATTACGTCGTGTTTGGTCTCATTTTAATCAAGAAAATGTCGCGAATATGATGGAGAAAGTTATATAAAGAAATGGATGAAAAATAAAAAAATTAGCAATGCTCAAGTATTGCAAATAATCGAACAGACTTTTGATCGTTGCCGACTGCTACGATCGTAGCGTCTCTTTCTTTTTCACTCGCTATCCTCTTCGACGTGAGAAACTTTTATCGTCAATTAAACCAGTAAATATAGCCCAAATTATGTCGTGTTTGGTCTTCTTTTAATCAGAAAAATGTAAAGAATCTCTTTTTTGGTTGGTAAAAGTTGGATCTCGGAAAAATCAAAAATAAAAAAGTTTTATATTTGTATATGTATTGCTTCACGGATATACCCGACCCCGAATCATGTTACATTTCTCGACGATCGAGCTTCGCAGCGTCTGAAGGGGTCTTCCCCCCAGTGGTGGGGATAACTTTGGTGCACATATCGTACAGATCATTTGTGCACATATCGAATATTTACTGTATTAGGTACACTAATAAAATTCATTTATTAATTAATTTTACGTCGTAGTCAGTTATGTGTCGGAACGTAAGACACTTTTCCAAGTAAAAAATTGGCTAATAGGGTAGGAGTCCTGCCTCGTAATCTCTGCATCTTGTTTGTCGCAGGTTCGAGTTCGCTGGACTTGGTTTTTTCCATGTTACGTTTTTCATTTTTTATTATTATTTTTATGGTGTCACTTCGTTAACTTATTAGTATGTTAATTTCATTGATTGTTCGTTACAATTTCTTATCCGTTTAAAAAGAAATAATTATACAGGGTGTCCCGCAATTAGTGTAGGACCCGAAAAGGGGTGGTAGGTGGGGCGATTCTGAACAACTTTTTCCTTTGCCAAAATATTGGTTGAGGCTCCATTTTCGAGTTATTAGCAAAAAACACTGACCAATGAGAGCGTGCATAGACCGGGCGCGCGAAAGCGTGAGCGACAGCTTCGAATATGACGGCCGATCGTCGTCGTGAACAAACGTATCGATAACGTCGGTATAACGTTGGTATATCGTCGGTATAACAGGAAGTTATTAGGTGAAAGTTAAATTGAATAATGAATTAAGAAGTTAAGAATAATATTAAGTTCTTCGTAATTCGTGAATGGGAGATAAACCAATTAGTTGTTGTTTACCCAGACCAAGTATCTTGTATTTATTTTAAGCCTTCAAAAAGGAAAAAGAATAAATTCACGAAAATTCATTCTGTCGATTATTCTAATGAAGCAAATGAATAAATTCACGTTTCAAAACGAATGAGTACCTTCCCTACGAAATGGGATAAAATTCGAATAAAATATCTAATGCAGTACCTCATTGAAGTGAAATAAATCAATTGCTGCGTACGTATAATTTTAAAAATATGGAAACAACTTAAATAAAACTTACCCATTGATTCATGAAAAAACTAGCTTCGATAAAAAATATTTATGTCACCGGGTAGATCCACCGATCAGAGCATCAACAGCTGATATCCTGGCAGGGTCAATGAACTCTCAATTTATTTCACTGTCTCTTTCTAATAATTGCACAACATAAGCACGACCGGTAAACGGACCGAATGAAAACGCGTGAACGATTATTCATAGATATGTATGTTTAACGATACGCTATATTCTCATTATAAGGTATCCGAATTGAGGAATCGATATTATATTGTATTTTATTAGAAGACATTGTTAGACTGGCCACGGATCGCGGTTTCGTTCTCGATCGCGAGGCATACGTCGCGAACGGTTGCCATGCAACGATGATCTGTTGAACGACTGCAGCGTCGATCGACAGTCATCGTTTATTGTCGAAAGATACGTGTTGAAATAAAATGTATCGTTGTTTTTAATAAAAAATTCTGTTTTCTTGCTTTCAAGATAATATAGTTTAAATTATTTCTGAATATTCGTTTATGTGTTTTCATTCGTCGTATTTATGTGTTGAACTCACAGTGAAAATTAGTGAAAATTAGTGAAAAATGACAGAAAAAAGTGATAATGAAAACTAATAATGAGAGATAACAGTGATAGGTGACAGTGAAGTTTCTTGAGAGTTTTTTCAGAGTTTCTATTATTTATGAGAACAGTAAGGATCGGTGGATCGACCCAGTGACAGAGATGCATTTTCATCGTGATTATTTACGGTTCAATGGGTGAGTTACATTTAAATTAATAAATTTATTAATTATTCAATTCAAATTTTTATTTGTTGAATAGAAAAGTTATTTAATTTTTTAAAAATGAGAATTTGTTCTTTTTCATTATCACAATATCGAACGAAAATAATTTTCCATAGTTTATCCATTATTTCTTTGCCATAACAAATAAACGTATCGAATAAATTTGATTTACCTCAATAAGCCTCAACCAATTGAGCCTCAACCAATATTTTGGCAAAGGAAAAAGTTGTTCAGAATCGCCCCACCTACCACCCCTTTTCGGGTCCTACACTAATTGCGGGACACCCTGTATATCGTAGAAAAGATCGGGCAAATTGTTAAAAAAACATAAAACATAACTAATTTATTATATATTATTTCTGGAATTAATATTTTGTGTTTGCACATGATACATTTGAAAAGAAAATATCATGATACGATTGTTGTCATCTATTAGTTTTGATGCAAACTGTTTTTTAATGGTGGGCCCTTTTAGCGGTACCCTCTGGGGTGCTATATGTATGTACGTATAGCCAGGCCTGAATCCAGTCTCAGCACCAAGCAGCGCGATATCCCAGCGGCCATATTGTTATTCAAACGGTTCGGATTTATCGAATTACGCGAGCCAAAACGCCTCTGCGAAGAAGTAACATTTCGACATGATTTCTTTTGCATACTATTGTCAGAAGTTTAATCTAGGTCGGTCCGCGGGCCGATTTTGCAATTTTGTCCAAAACAATTTTATGCACTGAAAACTAACATTTCTTATAGAAGAAAATTTTTCACGTCCCTTTTTCCAAAATCGGCCCGCGGACCGACCTAGATTAAACTTCTGAGAGTAGTATGCAAAAGAAATTATGTCGAAATATTACTTCTTCGCAGAGTCGTTTTGGCTCGCGTAATGCGTGTTTTTTCGTAACATCATATTTACCGTCCTTGTCTCTCCTAACCAAAAACACAGTAAATAGACAGAGAACATTCGACGAACTTCACACCATTCGCTTGCACTCCATGAGGGCGCCACATTCGTTTTGGCTAGCACCATAACGTTCGTGAAAAGCAGGGAAAATCCTACGTCTGAGCACGAGAAAATGAATTTCAAAAAATGTAGAGGGTGAAATTTTTTTCATTTTTCGAAAAAATATAAATAAATGTAAGACATTTTTTTCAATCATGAAAGAGTGTCGGAAAAACCATGCGAAACGCGCTTTGTTTCGACGCTCTGACTTCAAGTTTAAATTATAGAGGGTGATTCAAAAAAAGTGGTCCACACGAATATCTACGAAACTATTGACTTTAGAGAAAAATGTTTCAGACAAAAGTTGAAGGGTTTCAAAGACTGCTTCAGCCCCTGCTTTCGGCTTGGCTCTCGGATCAACAGTCGAGACAATTTGAAGGTCGAATCGATTTTTTGCAACGGACACACATATTTTTTATCACGAGCACGGAAAGCGGGCTAAATTCTACGTTAGACCATCGCAAAATGAATTTAATAAAATGGGAGGGGATGAAAATATTTTTCAAATTTTTAATAAATATCGAACAAGTACAATATTTTTTTGCGACATGTAAGAGTATCGGAGACACCCTATAGATTCCGCTTCGTTTCAGGACTTTGACTTTAACTTTGAGTTATACAGGGCGATCAAAAGCAAGAAATTACTTCCAAGGGTGGGGCAGAAGGGCACCGTAGGCTGCCCCATATAAAACCTTAAAACTTTTGTTCGAAACATTTTTGGAAAAAATGTATACTTTAGGAAATATTGAAAAAATTAAATATTTTTGAAACACCCTATATAAACTATAGTAGAATAATCCCAAATAATAAAAACTATTTACGGCAAGTGGATAAAACTAACACTTCGAATATTAACGACAGAACACATTTTTATGCGGCATATAACTGAAGAAAAGAACCCTTCATATACGATGACACGCATGGTAATACATCTATTTGCACTTCTGCGTTCGGCTTGACAGCAGCTCGCTCTCCTGCTCGCTCTATTCCCGTGCATTGACTCGCGTTTCTTATACTACAGTGACCGTCCTTTTCAGTATAGCATTGCAGTCTCTTTGCGATTTCCGTATTGTATTTACGTGGTAAGTAATAAAGTATTAATCAAAATTATTTTTATTTTTTACAAATTCTGTTCTATATAATATATCTCACACATATTTTGGTTGCCTAATTATTAACGGAAAGGTTGTATTATCTATTTGCAGTTCTGCGTTCGGCTTGAAAACAGCTCACGCTTACATCCTACAGTGACCGTCCTTTTCAGGATAGCATTGCAGTCCCTTTGCGATTTCCGTATTGTATTTACGTGGTAAGTATAAAGTATTAATCAAAATCGTTTCTATTTTTTACAAATTCTGTTTCATATAATATATCTTGCATCTTATTTTAATAGCCCGATTATCGCCGCTAAGGTTCTATTGGGATCTTACAACTGTCTGTTCCATTTACACCGTAAGTACATTTTACTGCTTAAAACTTCATATATTTTGTAATAATTATGTTCTCTTTAGTATAACAGATATAAATCTTGACAGGACAGTGTACAAGTAACGCCCGTTAAGGTTACATTGGGATCATCGAACTCTGTTTTATTTTGAACGTAAGTATATTGTATCTATTAAAAATAAATAGATTAGATGTTTATTCTGTTTCTTTTAAGGTACCGCATATCGATAAAGACAGAGTCGTATCGGATTAACGCACGCCGAGCTTATATTACGATTTACCAACTTTGTCTTCGATTTTCGTCGTAAGTATCAATTGTGTCACATGCAACTAAATAGATTTTGTATTAATTTTTTTGTATTATTTCAGCGTACAGAACATCAATAATGGATGATTCTCCTCTAAATACCGCCCGCCGAGGTCGTCCGATCAAGACCCGTCGCCGGTCTACTGTTACTGCCCGAACGGACAGAAACCGTAATTCGCAAAGCCAATTACGGACACGCTCTGCAACTGAAGCTTCGTCGCCGGTTCCGTCAACATCACGCGGTCGTGTCCGCAAAGCCACTGCGCCGTACGTTGTTGAACCAACGAGCTCAGCGATGATACGTGCTTCGGCTTCTCCCGCTCCGCAGCCATCAACGTCTACCTCTTTTCGCGCTCCAAAGCCCGTTCGTCGGCGAAGAACACGTAACACAAATGTGCCCGCTACTCCACGCTCGGTTGGCAGACCAGCTACTTACGCCGATATAGGTCCAGATGGCGAAGTGCTACCCTATACTGGACGGCGATGTTTCGGTCCACAGTGGTTACGACCAACTGAAGAGGACGAACAAGGCAGACGTACGCCCGCAGGTATCGACGAACGCCGGCGTTGATTGCAACGCGAGAACAAGTATTGCTTGAATGAGCGCTAAGAAGTCGCCCGTCGTACCGGAGAAGCTACGGCCACGAGACTCTTCATGGAGACATCTTATTACAGCATTGGGCCGATGAATGCCATTTGTCCACATTGCATGGCCAAACACTTCCAGTCAGAGCGTACCGAGGCCGGACACTTTTCTTCCTGCTGCTCTAACGGAAAGGTCGCGTTTACCCTTCGGCCGATCCACCCGTATCTCCGTGAGGTGTTCACTAATCCAGAACACTGCGACTTCAAATATTTCCAGGACAATAGCCGCTACATCAATTCTGCCTTTAGTTTCTGCTCGCTCGGTCTCAAAATTGATAACCCTCCGTCTGGCACTTATTATCTGATCGGTAGAGGAGAAATATTCCATCGCATTGGCCCGTTACATCAGGAGGATAGTTCGCGCACTGATGCAAACATGCCGTATGGCTCAGCCTACTTTTGTAACATAGAAACGGCCACAAGACTGTGCTACGAGGCCACGAAATTAAGTCCTCGGATCTTAAATAATATTACTATGATCATGCGAGAGAACTCGGCCCTTGCTCAGCAATTTCTCCACGCGTACGAGAAGGAGCAAGAGCTCATTCGACAAAATCAACCGCGGCCTACAGTCCACATACAACTTTTGCCTGGCCCTGCTGGCGCCGGTATTCACGTCGGGCGTACCAACCTGCCGACTACACGCGACGATGTAGCGGTATTATACGGTGACCACGGTGGTCTTCCTCGCCAACACCACCAGCTGATCATCCAAAATCGTGCCATGCCGAACACCGAACCTCTACAGATCGTCAAGATTACGAAACCCCTTCTTGATGCCATGTTATATCCTTTGCTGGATCCGTACTCGGTAATTGGATGGCACACCGGTATCCGTCACACTGTGGGAACTGATAACCGGAAATACGTCATCCTTCGCGAGCATGCAGCTTGTCAGATGGCCATTCGCGACGATCAAGACTATTTGCAGGACTGTGGCAAGTTATTTCAGCAATGGTTGGTCGACGAAGCTCTACGAGTTGAAGAAGACAAACTTCAATGGCTGCAAGAGAATCAGAGTGTCCTACGTCGTGATTCATTGCAGAATATCGGCGATTTCAATAATCACGATCAAAGGACCAGCGTGACGAACAATCCTGACACCAGTGTTCCAGTATTGCTGCCATCCTCATTCATCGGCGGTCCACGACATGCAATGAACACCATGCATGACATGCTGGCCATGTCTATGCAACTTGGTGCTGCGACATTTTTTATCACCTTCACGGCAAATCCTGCTTGGCCCGAGATCGAAGGCAGTATTAATCATGGAAACCGGCGAGACTTAAGGCCAGATATCGGGAATCGCGTTTTTTGGTAATTACCAAAAATGCATTCTTCGGTAAATGCCGGTACTACGGCTATTCCGTAGAAATGCAGAAGCGACAAATACCCCACTCGCACTGGATAGTCGCTGTTGAACCGCCGCATAATTCGAGAGATCCCGAATACATTGATCGCGTTATATGCGCAGAAATTCCGGACCCGGTGGTAGACCCCGAATTATACGATATAGTTTGTACAAATTACCTGCATCTGTGTACTGAAATCTGTTCGCCAGACGGCGGGATTACATGCAAGCAGAATTTCCCCAAGGCCTTCCAGCAACATACACAGGTGCAGTTGAATGGATATCCGCTATACCGTCGGCGAGACAACGGCCGGCACGTTATGAAGAGGCGCGGTCAAATAACGGTTCGGTTGGATAATCGTCATGTAGTACCATACAACCCATATCTGGCGAAGATGTTCGGCTGTCACATCAATGTGGAACACCTTTCCGGTGTACGTGTAATTAAATATATATTTAATTATATTAATAAAGGCCACGACGTAACGCATATTGCAGAAATTATTACCTCCGAACCGGGTAACGAAATAAGGAGGTACCGTACAATGCGATACCTTGGTTCGTCCGAGGCTCACTGGCGCCTAATGAAGTATAATCTATACGGCCTCTCTCATACCGTAGAGCGCCTAACGGTACACAGGAGGAACGACCGTACGGTATACTTCGCGGTCGGTCAGGCAGGTCCCGCGGCAAACACGGCAGCTAACCGTGACACGCAACTGACGGCGTTCTTTAAATTAAACGACATTAATCCGGTCGCTCGCGGGTATTTATACCGGGATATCCCCCAGAACTTCATATGGAGCAGCCAGGCAAAAAAGTGGACCGCCGGAGTTCGACAATCGAATCGAATTGGCAGAATATTCCAAGTCCCACCGAATAACCCGGAATTGGCTGCGATTCGGCTTTTGCTCCACCATGTTAAGGGTCCACGCAACTGGGACGAACTCTTTTCCTACGAAGGTAGAGTGTACGCCTCCGCTCAAGAAGCATGCCACGCACGCGGACTGATCGATAGTGGTACTGCCTTCCAGGAGACCTTAGACGAAGCCGCGCAATGCCAACGTCCACGGGCTTTTCGTGTCCTCTTCGGATAACTACTTGCCCTGACCCGTCCACCCAACGGCGCTTCAATGTGGGAACACCACAAAGAGGAACTTACGCATGACCTCATCCGTATCTATGGCACCGACGAGTCTTCGCTTCGCGCATGGTCTACGTGACATAAGATTGATCGCAGAGGCTAATATGGTTGACTGGACGAATTTAAACTTCCCGGAACCACCGGCTACCGCTTTCCGTCAACTGGCTCCATTCGATGAGTATGTCGTGCCTAACGAGGAATACGTTAGTCGGCTAAATACGGGGCAGCTCAGAGCGTATAATGCTATTTTAGACACTCTAAGTTCGTCGTATACAGGCCCTACCTGTTTCTTTCTGGATGGTCCAGGTGGCACTGGCAAAACGTTTATATACAAGGCCCTCATACAACACTTCAGAAATAACGGACACGTCGTCGTCCCATCCGCGTGGACCGGAATAGCGGCCCTTCTATTGCCTGGCGGCCGTACCTCCCATTACTTCTTCAAACTACCGGTTCCCCTCACCGAACATTCAAATTACAACGTAAGCCGTGCCAGTGTCGCAGGCCAACGCTTGATGGCTGCAAAACTGATTATTATGGATGAGGCGTCCATGTGCGAGCGACGGGCACTAATGGCGATGGACCGTATGCTTAAGGATATAACGGGCAATAGTCAACTGCCGTTCGGAGGTAAGATAATATTACTTGGTGGTGATTTCCGGCAATGTGCACCTGTCATTCCAAACGCGCTCGCAGGTTCGAACATCGCCGAGTCCATTTGTAGCAATCCCCTTTGGTCGCAATTTAAGTTGCTTCATCTCACGCAAAACATGCGTGTTGGACCGGGAGAAATTGATTTTGCCGCGTACCTTCTCACTATTGGCGACGGTTCCGCCAACGTTCCCGACACGGACATAACCAGTATCCCGCAAGACCTATTATTTCATGGGTCGCCTCGAGACCTAATTGACTGGGTTTATAACCGAAATCTTACACAGCCGAACCCCGTTCATGCCTTGCTTTGTCCCCGCAATGATCACTGCGACTTTATTAATAATATTATACTGGACTCGCTCGAAGGAGAACAAGGAGTTTATTTCTCGGAAGATAAACTCATTGATCCGTCCGCCGAAGCGATTATAGATTATCCGCCAGAACTATTGAACCACGTCGAAGTGGCTGGCCTGCCTCCGCACAAACTGCGTCTCCGAGTCGGTGCTATTGTTCTACTAATCCGAAATATGTCTCCGGTCGATGGTCTGGTGAACGGAACCCGTCTGCGTATCACCTCCCTTGGCAGTCGGATATTCCGCGCCAAAATAATAACCGACACTCACATTGGCCAAGAAGCGATAATTCCCAGAGTAAGATTAACACCAAGCGACAGTACCCTGGGAGTCGCATTTAGCCGTGAGCAATTCCCGGTGAAAGTCGCATTCGCTATGACTATAAACAAGTCGCAAGGCCAGACACTTCAGCGCGTCGGAATATACCTGAAGGACAGCGTCTTCGATCACGGCCAGCTGTATGTTGCCATGAGCCGCGTTACTTCCCGCGCACAGCTTCGTATCCTCATCGGCCACGCAGCGTACCCAACACATCCGGACCCATCGCATACCAAAAACATAGTTTATAATCAATTACTCACGGACGGATAAACAACTTCTTCTTTTCTTTTTATTTATGATGTATATAACTTGCGGGCTATTTTATTTACTTCAAACTTATATAGGTAAACTCATATACCGGATCCCACTTTATTCAATGTCGGCTCGGGCCACTAGTTTACTATGACTCTCTTAAGCGTAAATCGCTCCGGGTTTCTCCTTCGGTTCGCCGGGGGAAAAACTCTGTCGCTTACGTGGGTCATAGTTGCAGGGATGGCAATGCGTAACTCAGACCTCTTGTTAGGTCCTTTAGTCTCTCCCATCCAAGTCGCACGACCTACCTCTAAGTGGTACCTGTCGGTAACGTGACTGGTTGGCTGTTTGGGTGACTCACGTCGCCATCGCAGTCCTAGTCACGGCTAAACGGCGTACGCCGAACCTGGCGAATGCCAAATGGACCCTCCGGGTTTGTAGCCCGCTGAGTTCATGCCTTCGGGCGAAGATTATTGCACCCAAGAAGAATCAGACAAGCCTCGGATGGCCGGATACCTCTATCCGGAGGATGAATACCCTTTCGGACGTTGACGACAATGGCGATGGTTTAAAGGATCATGAGTTGGTACACAATTTGGATATATGCCCTTCATGTAAAATTGATCTAAGCAGTCGTACGTCGGCGAGCGCTGCGCAACACAGACGGCGATGCAATGCACCCCCTAAGCAGGCCGATGGATACGCGTGCGAAAATTCTTACAAGACTATCTCAATGCTGCTAGCTACCTTATATAATATCTTAATTGTTATAAATCACTACCCCAAACCGTGGTTGGAAAATCGAACTGCTCTGATACCTAAGGCGTCAGCAGATTTGGATATTATAACGAATTGGAGGCCGATAACGATTAGCTCATTTAGCTAATATCTAAAATATTGTTAAAGATTGTAGAAATAATGATATTTTTAATAAAAATGCTGATTGCCCTTATTCACAGGAGGTTATTTTAAATTATATATCTAATAAACATTGCAACAAACAACAAATTCCAAAAACACGTATCCCCTATTTTTGTCCATAGTTTACGTACACGAAGTTGCAAAAAAATAGATCAACATTTAGTACAAAAATTTAAACAAAAATGATAAATTTTCGAAATATTATTTAAACAAATAAAGTTTATTGAAATTTTTTTTCGCACAAAAATTGCCTATTAAAAGACCAACAGTTTACAAAAAAAAGAATCCAGTTATCTTCTTTAATTCCGGAGATATTCCCAAAAATATGATTTCCACCCCCAACTTCGAAGGCTATTTTCACCCCTTCAATATGCACGATTGCCGATAAAAAAAATACGTGTCAAATATTTCTTTGAGAACTATATCTCACATAAGTTTCATCAAAATCGGCGTGTCAGAGTTGGATATGTTCCCTTATAAGGGCGTATCCTTTCTAGACAAAGTTAGCAACGATATTTTTTTAGGAGTCTCGTGTGGGTCGAAAGGCTCAAAACAATGTGACACTACTAGGTGGACGATCCTCGGATCGTTCATCGCACGGGCCCCAGTTTGTCGTATGGGCGTCATCGGACTCGTCGTCGAGATCTCACCGTACGACGACCACGGCGCTCTAACGGTCGATCATGGGTACGCCAAGTTCGACGTTGAGACTTGCAATCGTCTCTAAATGACTTAGGTACCTGGCGGCGAGTTGTACTCGGTAGAGCAGTTACCACGCTGCGATTTGTTGAGACTCAGCCCTATGCTTGGAAATTCGTCTTCAATTCGAGATTGAAGAAGGCGAAAGAAAAAAGAAACAGGGGAGAGGAAAGAACTCTACCATTCCGTTTCCTGTAAAAACGTTCGAGTCAGAACGATCGTTATTTGTTACAAAAGGAGAAACCAATACACCGCAGGAAACTTTAAATTTCGTTACGAATCACGAAAGCAATACGCTGCCAGAACTTGTATTTAAGCCACGTATGCGATAAACAATACGCTGCCAGAACTTGTATTTAAGCCACGTATGCGAAAAGCAATACGCCTCCGTCCCGATTGGACGGTCCCGATTCGATGCGTTCCAATTCGAAGCGGTGTCGATTGGACGCGTTCCAATTCGAAGCGGTACCGATTGGACGCATTCCAATTCGACGCGGTGTCGATTGGACTCGTCCCAATTCGACGCGGTGCCGATTGGACGTCTTGCGTTTATGACGTCTTACAGTTCCAACTCCGTGCCGATTGGACAGGTTCCTTTTGGACTCGGAATCGTTCGGACTTCGTAGAGATTGGAACTCGCTTTGTTTTAGTTCGCGCGGCGGTAGACGCAATTCGGTGTATTAAATTTCGTATATATTATGCGTTATGTGATAAAATATGTGATGGAATATATTAAATTCGGATGTGAATTCAATTAAATTGGTGATTCTTTTGTGTTTCGTGTGTTGAAATGCATAATATGTATAGGTTTTATTGTAAATTTAACTTTAAGTGTAATAGAGATTTGCTGTGATACTTGCACATCTATACGTCGCGGCGTCTAACGAAATTCTGCCCCGAGCACGCGTGCAGGTTTCGACACGTCCAAGCAACAAACGACGATCGCTTCGACGCAAAATTCCGTTGAACACGCAAAAATCGTTATATGTATACTACTTCACGAAATACGTTACTCTAACTATAATACAATGTATGTTTACTTACAACTATGTTACACTCCCTACATATGTGTTTAGCAATATATAGATGAAATTTAAAATCTTTCGTAGCGTTGAATTTAAACCTGTATATAATAGTGGTTTTTCGTCGGATTTCATAATGCAAATGTACGCTAATGTTCATTTTGAGCAAAACCAGCGGCAGTAAATATTTGTCATTGATTGGTACGTAATTTTGTCCATTGTATGTAGAAGCGATGTTTGAATGTTGTATATATTGTTTGACAGGTACAGGTTATAGTGGGGAATATTTGCAAGCTGATTATTAAGACAGTGTAAGAAGCTGCATGTCAGTTATTGCAAGAAATATGGTATCACGTAGAATATTATTGTCCAGTAATCCATATGTATAGATTAGTTTGGATTTATTAAAACTATGTGGGATTTTTATGTGTGCGAAGTAGAACTGATTTATTTTTTCTCATGAGGAAGTGTAGAATATAATAGAGAACACTCTATAAATGGATAAGTTAAATCAAGTGTTAAAGAATGGTCAGGTTTATCATTATTTGGCAATTTCTTTTGCGCGTTACACGTATAAGTACTATAGCTGTGAACTCAAGCATGTTTCCTCTTTTCGTACATTCTGATGTCCAACACGGCCAAAGTCACGCCAATAAGAGTAAATGAAAGGATGTATTGCTTATTTCATGAAAGAAATATGATTGGTAAAATTGTATCTAATTTTTGACAGGTATAAGCTACAGCGAATCGCATCTTGAAAGTACTTATTAAGGTAGAACAATCAAAATTAACCTCCAAATACGTTACTCTAACTATAATACAATGTATGTTTACTTACAACTATGTTACACTCCCTACATTCGGCCATCCTGCAATTCATCCGTCCCGGATGAATCTTTATAACTGCGCCATGGTTTAATATATTCCGCACAAGTCGAAGTTGTTTTTGGACCTTCGCCTAATCCTATTTTTTCTACATCGTAGGTATTATTTCATTTGTAACGTCCCCGGGTACATCATATTGAATCCTGTCGATAAATGAAGACATATGCTAATACGTATATCTTTTTCTATTGTATTACCGACCGCAAATTACCGACTGCACCATAAAAATTCGCGTGGTAATGGGATGGAGTAGCTCACGCGTGCAACATTGTTTAGAGTAGATCACCGATCGATGGCGCGCGCGTTAGTTAGAAAGAGACAGGAGATATACTTCGATACAAAGTAATTATAAATTATTATTTAAATTTTTATATTATATATATTATTAATTATTCACTCATTATAAATTGCGTTATATTTTTAGCTATTATTTTATGTATTGTTTGCGATTAATTATTTCTTCTATTAAAACACTTATAATTTGTGTATTTAAAAATTATTAAAAATACGATTTAACGGGAAAACTTGTGAAAAACTAATTAATAATAAATCAAAGCGTATTTTTATTAATCAAACTAATATATATGTGGGATTCGGTAAAGGGAAATTAATTTTTGCGTGGTATGAGTGTGTGTGATGTACGAGTGTGAAACAAAAGAGTGTGAATGCGTAGTATAAAAAAACGCGACAGCGTCGAAAGGACAGTCTAGTCTTGGCCGAACCGTAGAAACGTGAACTATCATCAATATATTAAATTTTGTATTCCTTTCAATTTATTAAAATATTTACTATAACTTTAATCCGTTTCTCATCTTCTTGCTCCCATCCTACATATATTTGCTACTAAATAAAGCGTAATAAAAGAATAACTCCTTTTTGAGCGGGAAAAACCCATGAATCTCTGGGTATAAAAGGGCGTGCAGCAGCGGCTGCGAGCGCGGAACAATCTTAGAAGTACTACGTGCCGGACCTCTTAGGAAGCGACTAACTAGAGCAGTTTTAACTGGTAAGAGCCTACAAGATTCTCAGTTTTGACTGGACAGCGAGTATCAGCCATTTGGATACTCGATCGTTGGGTAATTCTAGCAGCTAGCTAACGCAGGCTCCCCGTTCAAACGGTCTTGTATCTGAAACTCCGTAAGGAGAGTACTATGCTCAGCCCCAGAAGAAACTAAGACATCAACGAGAGCTCGCCAGTTCTTCATACATATTTCTTATTTTCCTGAATTACTAATTCGCCGTCAGATTCTCGGAGTTCGCTCTGGGTAGTTTAGTAGCCAGCTAACGCAGGCTCCCCATCATTGAGCGGCTTGGTCTCTGAAGCCCGTGTCTTTTGGGTGGCGTTTCAGTAATTTCAATAAGTAATTAAAGTCGAATCATTTTTATTTGCAACCCTGTTGGTCACACGTTGGTCACTTGATTCTTGCATCGTGGGGTAGTTCTAGTAGCCAGCTAACGCAGGCTCCCCAATTAAGCGATCAGGTTTTGGGTGTCGATTTGTGCTCTGACGAAAAGGGCCATAAACTAATTAGTTTAGAGTCAAATAAGGAGTAACTGTTCCACGTTTAATACAAAATTTAGAGTTTTGTAATTAACCAAATATTGTTCTGGCAGTTTTGTTAGGATCTAGATCCATTATTAAATTGCGTTATTTTCTTGCGTTGCGTATATCATTATAAAACCGCGTAATTGAAGTAGTTAGCTACCGTTCTGCGATTTGCGTTAACAACAAGTCTACTATACTCCAATTTGCTTATAGAATTCAGTCACATATACATTTTTATATTTACTAAAGTAATTGTTAATTATAACTCTTTTTCTCATCATTGTTTGAATAAACCTAATTAATGAAAGGTATTAACCTGTAGATTTCACTCTTTAACCACACGCCACCACGATCCCACATTCTTTTAGAATTAGTTATAGTAAAAACGAGTCGCTTAATAAGCAAAAGCCGCTCTTTGCTTCATAAGCGCTGTAAAATACCAGGTTCTAGTACCAGGGACGTTACAGATTTAACCTTTGTGACGCGATACGGTCCTAAAAATTTTGCGCGTAATTTACGGCCTGAACCCATCTGGGTACGCTTTATCGCAATTATATCGTCTACGTCATATTGATGTAGGATCGGAAATAATCGAGGTTGACGGATTACTAGTTTTTTTTGGAATAATAATAACAGAATAATAATTTTAACAATTTAGCAAGAGTATAATAATCAACGAAATATAAAAATCAAATACGGACACTGATACAACTTTTCGGACGACTTCCTACTTTCAACGATAAAACGAGACTGAACCCGACGCTACGCCTTTTTCCGCGTTCTCCCCTGGTTCCCACGTAAAAGGAAACAAATGCAGTCCAATTCTTCGTTCCCTCGCTAATTTTCGCGCCAACATGTAATACCGCCGAACTATCTTGGTGCCAATCGTCCACGTTTCCCGCTCGCCCGTTCGCGCCCGATCGTATTCGATGAACACCGAATAAACCAATCCCACATTCGGCCATTCCTGCTTCATCTTCTTCGTCCCCGAAGAGGTAATACTCCCGTACCGCTTCATGGAATCAACTGATGGTGTGTGCCAGGGTCTTTCTCCGTCTCCTATCCGAACACCTTCGTACCTGTCCTGGGCTATCTCTGAATCCTGCGAACTACGAGGAGGAAAGAGAGAGAGGTAGCGGAAATCTCCCACCCCCTTTTTTCCCTCGACTAACTTCAAACGTTTCTTTTTCTTCTCCTTCTTTAACCCTTTCAACGTCAACGTCCATCTCGCGACCTTATGTGCTACGTCCTGTTTATACAACGTTTTTTCCAACATTTTGCAAACTGTAACTAATCTAACTCCTAATAGATACATTCTAAATTCTTGCACCGTTCTTATAACTACTAACAGTTCTAGTTTCAACTTTTTTCTCCTACATCTTTCTGCAACAGTACCGCTTTCATCTTTAGAGGCGAGGAGTAAACACGTCCACCTTCAAACTCATAACCTAAGTATTCGACACGCATCTGCATAAACTTAGATTTCGACCAATTTATTTCTAACCCGTTTTTCGCCGCGACCTTCAACGCTTTTACCAATTTCTCGTATGCTTCGTCGACGTACTTAACAACGTTCTTACTCCGAATGAACTCCTTACCAATTTCGGTTATAAATCGCGTATAACTAGCTGCACTAATGGACAGACCCAACGGAGTATTCACGAACTCATGCTGTCCACTTGAGGTTACAAACATCGTGTGTTTTCGACTGTTTTTATCTACCGATACGTGTAAAAATCCGCTCTTTAAATCTACTACCGAAAACACTAGCGTTCCTGCTAAGGAGTCTATACTATCTTCTACAAGAGGCATGGGGAATCTGTCACGCACCATCTGTCTGTTTATTTTCCTATAGTCTATACACACGCGATATTCACCGTTCTTTTTCGGCACAATCACCACGGGACTCGAAAATTCACTGGTACTAGGGTATATTATGCCATTCTCCAGCCACTCATCTATCTGTTTATCTAACACCGCTTTCTCTCTTGGAGCCAACCGCCTCGGACGGTGACTGATTGGCTCCTCGCTACGCAAAACAATCTTTGTCTCTACCGACGTAATCGTATTTTTCGCAGGCTGATAACTCGCCATCAGCGTATTTAATTTCTCGCGGTATTCTTGAGACACATCTAATTCGTTCGCTTCCACGTAATTAATTTGCATCAGCTGTCCTACTTCGTCTCTCAGATCGTCCGATACGTCGCCATTCGTTTCGTCGTACTCACGCGTTTCTTTCGCTCCCGACACCGCGGTATTCACCGGTCTTATTGTAATTACACCGCCGCGAATGCACACTTCTACCTGCACTAAAAAGTTTCGCCCTAAAATTACCTCGGACGTCATCGTTTCCGGCGGTACTACTAAAATTTCGGTATTATAGTCCGTCCCATCTACACTTAGTTTCGCGTCGAACCGACCTACCGGTATTGTTTGTGAATTCCCGAAACCCGTTAACACTCGACGCGTTGCACATAACTTCACACTTGCAATCTTTTTAAAAATATCCGCTCGAATCAAATTTACGTCACTGCCCGTGTCTATCAATGCGTAGCATGTAACGCCGTTAATTGTCACAACCGCGAGTTTATCGTCCGTACTTTGAACACAATTCACTGACTTCCGCCGCTCTTCTTCACCCTTTTTCGGGCATTCCTTTGATATATGTCCATAATCGTTGCAACCAAAACACTTCGGGCC
Source organism: Megachile rotundata (assembly GCF_050947335.1). Classification (NCBI taxonomy): domain Eukaryota; kingdom Metazoa; phylum Arthropoda; class Insecta; order Hymenoptera; family Megachilidae; genus Megachile; species Megachile rotundata. The sequence continues at coordinate 6,102,591 of NC_134993.1, forward strand.
TCTGTTTTTATTCGGGCATTCTTTCACTGCATGCTCCGTCGATCCGCACGTGTAGCAGTGTAACTTTGCGTTGGCCCTTGACACGGCTTTATTTGTCACTCTTCTTTCGTCTTTCTTCGGCTCTTCTTTCTTCATCGTTCCCCTCTTCCGATCGGTTCTTTCTCTCAGTCGATCGTACACCTCCAGATTTCTCTTTAATTCACGTAAGCTTTGAGCACTATACAGAATTGCTTTATTAGACTCATTGCTATCTGGTATACCGTCTATTATGTACTGCATAAGAGAATCTTCATCGATCTCTCCCTGCTCAGCTATTTCCTGCATTTCGTAAATATATTGCCGACTGGTCTCACTGGGTGTTTTTCTCCGCCGATACAGTTGGGCATGTACTTCCGCGTTGTTTTTCTGAACGTGGAAGTCACGGATTAGGCAACGTTTCAATTTTTCCCACGACGTGATTCCCTTTTCAAACGACACGAATTTCTTTGCCGAACCTTGCAACATTTTTTTGCCGTATATAAAATTTTGTACATCATCCCAACCTAATAACTCACTCGTATCTTCGAAGTCCTCTATCCACTTTTTAATCGGTCGTTTATCGTCTCCAGTGAAATGGCACAGGCTGCCCTCTACGTCTTTGATGGTAAACCTGCTTTCCCTTCGTTTCCGGTTCGCCATCTTATTCCTCTTCTTCCTCGCTACTTTCTTCGTGGAAACTTTTCCACGAGCCACTTTTCTCCGTGGTTTCCTCATCGTCATCCGTTTCTTCTGGTACATCATTTTGCACACCCACTAACAATCGCGCACGCAATTCTGGTTTTTTCCCCACCGACGACAAACCAAGGGTTTTCAATTCTTTTTTCAATTGATCTACCTTCATTGCGGCTATCGTTTCCTCGTCCAGCTTCTTAATCTGATTTCCCCTCTTGTCGGATCCACTTTCGCAATTCGTTCCGTCTGTACTCTTTCCTGCTTCCATGGTTTTTCTTCGTATATTGTTCTTTCACGAGATTCACAATTCAGACACAACTTATCGACACGTGGTCAACTTTCTACCGCGCTGCAACAACTTAAAACCTGTATGTTTCACTCGCGAACCGAACAATCAACGTACAACGTTATACCACGTTTTCCCAACCGACGTGTAAACTTCGCGATCCGTCTGAATCTCTCGATCCCGGCTGAGCCTCCAATTGTAGGATCGAAAATACTCGAGGTTGACGGATTACTAATTTTTTTGGGAATAATAATAACAGAATAATAATTTTAATAATTTAACAAGAGTATAATAATCAACGAAATATAAAAATCAAATACGGACACTGATACAACTTTTCGGACGACTTCCTACTTTCAACGTTAAAACGAGACTGAACCCGACGCTACGCCTTTTTCCGCGTTCTCCCCTGGTTCCCGCGTAAAAGGAAACAAATGCAGTCCAATTCTTCGTTCCCTCGCTAATTTTCGCGCCAACATGTAATACCGCCGAACTATCTTGGCGCCAATCGTCCATGTTTCCCGCTCGCCCGTTCGCGCCCGATCGTATTCGATGAACACCGAATAAACCAGTCCCACATTGATGTGCCTTTTTCCTTTTTCGGTTATACGCTTTTCTATTTTCTTCTTTAATTTTACAAATTTGCGTTTTAGCTTTCTCGCGCAGGTCGTCACGGTTTTCTTCAAATTGGATTAATAATTCTTTTTCAATTAATTCTTTCAAGAGCAAATCGTCTTTATCACGCATCTTTACACCAAATAGTAATTCAAATGGGGTCATTCCGATACTACGTTGGAATGTTGAATTTAAAACTCTTTGTAACCTATTGGTATATTTGTACCATTTACTCGGATCCTCTAAAGTTAATTTTGATAATGTAGAAATAATAGTTCTATTCAGTCTCTCTACCTGTCCATTTGCTCTTGGAAGACCAGTCGTGATTAATATGTGATTTATCTTTTCGTTTTTACAATACTCTTCGAATTCTAGTGAAGTAAATGCGGTTCCTCTATCGGATACAATTTGCGTAGGATTTCCAAATATATTCTTTTGCGCCTCTAATTTATTTATAACTTCGCGTGTTGTTGTCGATTTTGTTGGATATAGCCGAACGAATTTTGTAAAACTATCGATAACGGCAAAAATGTGATTGTAATTCTTATAAGTTGATTCTAACGGTCCTAAGTGATCGACATGGTAAGTACGCAACGGAATATCGGCTTTAGTGAGGGGATGTAAAAATCCTTCTTGCTTCCCTAATTTCCTATTAGCTAAAATACACGGAATACAATTACTATAGCGTTCTATCTTCTTTTTAAGATCGGGTATAGAATAATCTTGACGAATAATATTTTCGGTTCTCATAGTTGCAAAATGTCCTTTCTGGTGAGCCTCTTGAATAATTTCGTCTTGTAACACTTGCGGTACAACTAATAATTCTTTCCCGTCAACAAAATTGTAAAGTAAATCGTCTCGAATACAGTATTGTTTATATGGCCTAGTTTTTAAAATCTCGAAAATTAATTTGATTTCCGAATCTTCTTCTTGCAATTTTTTTATTTTCGGTATAATCGACTCTTTATTAATTATCATTACTGCATTTCTACTTAGTGCGTCCACATGTTTCATTCTCGTTCCCTGTCTATGCTCTATCGAATAATTAAAATCTTCTAGAAACAGAACCCATCTAGCTATACGCGGAATTATGTCTTTTTTACTCATCATTTTTTGAAATGCAGCAGTCTGTAATAATTTTAAAATTTATTCCTAAAAGGTATGTTCGAAATTTTTCAAGTGACTTTACAATGGCAAGGGTTTCAAGTTCGTAACTGCTATAATTTCTTTCCTCTTAGTTTTAAGGCTCATATAATAAACTGGATGTAATTGCTCATCGTCGGAAGATCGTTGCATTAGAACTGCTCCAAAACCGTCTTTGGATGCGTCAGTATGTAATTCAGTTTCGGATTTTGGATCATAAATCTTAAGAACTGGGCTTTGACAAAGCACTTCTTTCAACTGGTTAAATGCCGTCTTTTGCAAATTATTAAATTCGAAAGGTTTGTCTTTTCGCAGCAAGTCACTTAAAGGTTTCGCAATAATCGAATAATGTGAGATAAATTTACGAAAATATCCTGATAAACCTAAAAAGCTTTGCACGTCTTTTATACTTTTTGGTTCGGGAAAATGAACGACCGCTTTCACCTTTTCTTCAGACGGATAAATTTTTCCGTTCTCAATATGATGACCCAAAAATTCTATACGTGTGTGCATCCATTTACATTTTTTTAAATTCAGATTTAAACCATAATCGCTTGCAGTTTGTAACACTAATTTTAATCGCCTCAAGCATTCTACTTCGTCTATCGTGGGAATTATTATATCGTCTATATATATTAAAACAACGCCTTGAACGACTAACTCACGGAATACGTCGTTTATAAATCGCTGAAAAACCGCTGGTGCGTTTGAAAGACCGAATGGCATTTTAATAAATTGGTACTGTCCAAAATGTGTTATAAAAGAAGTGAACTTTCTACTGTTTTCATCGACCGTAATATGGAAAAATGCGTTTTTCAAATCAATTGTGCAAAAAATACGAGCATTCTGTAATCGATCTAACAATTCTTCAGTTAAAGGAAGTGGAAATCTATCTTTCTCTACGATTTTGTTTAATTTTCGGTAATCAATACATACGCGAGAAGATCCGTCTTTCTTTTTTACTATTACTACCGAACTTGCATATTCGGATGCATAAGGCTCAATAATACGATTTTGTAACCATTCGTCTATTTGTTTTTGTAAAATATCTCTTTCAAGCATAGACAATCTGCGTGGTCTTTGATATATTGGCTTTTCGTCTTTAAGAATGATACGCATGTTTATTGTGGCATCTTTTTCCTTTTCGGGTGTATATGAACTTTATTAAACTTTGTACTTCTTCACGTATTTTACCATCCTGAACGTGCGTCAAATCTAATAAATTATTATCAGTCGAAATTTGTGTCAAAAATGTGCATAGTGGAATTTTATGAAAAATAATATTCTGTTGATTAATTGTCAATTCGGCCAAATTTATAATATCGGTGCCAATTACACCTTCTGCATTCATCGAATCAATTGGTACAACGTAAACTGTCGTCGGAAATTCTTCTGAATCTATTTTAATAGTTATTTGCACATAGCCAAGAGGTAGTGTTTCGTTTCCTTTACCGAAACCAGTTAATTTTGTTGTACACGCATGCAAATTGCCAATGCCAATTTTTTTATAAACGTCTTCGCGCAGTAAACTAACGCAACTACCAGTATCAATTAATGCCTTAACGCGTACATCGTTAATGAAAATTTCTTTACGCATCTCGTGTCTCGTCGAAGTTGAAATAGTATTAACAGTGGGTGTTACCTGAGGAATTGTAGTCGGCTTACCTCCTTCTTTTTTCGTACATTCTGCGGCAGTATGCCCAAAACACTTACATTCAAAACATTTTTTCCCTAGCGATTTGCGCGCACAGTCTCTAGATAGATATCCTTTTTCACCGCAATTGTAACACCTTGATTCGACTCTCGATGTCGTTGCATTTTCATTCTTCTGGAACGGGGTTTTTCTTGAATAGTCGCCTCTTCCTCCGAAATCCGTTCTCCTCGTCGATTCTTCTCTTACTCTTACAGGAGCCTCACGATTCTTCTTCCGCAATGTTTCGTACACTTTCAATCGTTCTTTGAAATCACTAAGTTTTCTGGTACCAAATAGAATTAATTTATTACTTGTTTCGTCGGGTATGCCGTCAATGATATATTGAATCAAAGCGTCGTTTTCGATCGTTCCACGCGATGCAATTTCCTTCATAATAAGATAGTATTCCTGTACCGTCTCGTTTCTTCGCATTTTTCGCTGTGACAATAAATTGTGTAATTCGGCACTGTTCATTTTCGTCGAGAATTCGTCACGCAACAGTTCTTTTAATTTTGCCCACGTTTTAACACCTTCATTTTGAATATATAGTTTAGCTAGTCCTTTTAATGATTTTTTTGCAAACACTAGTTTTTCTAATTCTGTCCACTCAAACAGGATTGCAACATCTTCAAAATCAGTGATCCATCGTTCCACTGGATACGAACTACTGCCATCAAAGGATCGTATCGAGTCTTCTACATCACGGTAATTCATTGCGAATTCGACAGGTTTTCTGCGTCTTTCTTGATTGTTACGTCTTATGCTTCGATTTGATGCGACGGACATACCATCGATATCTTCTATGTCCTCATTTTCTTCCTCGTTTTGGTCGTCATGATGGTCAATCGCATCTTCGTCTTCTGTTACGTCTTCGTTATTTTCAGTAATTGTTACAAGTGAATTTATGTCCATTAATGCACTGCACACTTTACGAATCAAATCTTCTCGTGAACCACTATAGTCCAGTCCAAGAGTATTGCAACACGAAACCAAATCACCGAATGTTAACGCGTTTACTTGAGTTAGTTTTGTTACATGTTCTGCGGAACCGTCCGCGAATGTAAATCCGCCAAATTCGCGTAATCGCTTGCGATTAGCTCTATCGCCTTCATTATCAAACACGAACCGGTGAAGGGCTTTTATGGACGCCGCCGACGCAGTTTTTATTTTACATTCAATCGTCGCGATTTGTTTCAGGTTTTCCATATTTTTCTCAAATTATCGTCTAAAGAATATACGGAATTATTTCGTCTAAACTCGTTACACTTTACAATAAATCGTCTTTATAATCGTCGCACGTCGTCTTCGAATCGTCTTCGTCTTTACGCGAACTGAATTCGTCAATTTTCACAGTACCGCGCAATTCGTCTTCAACACCGTCACACACGACACTAATATGACTCTTTGATAGGACGAGCCCCCCAATTTATAGGTTTTATTGTAAATTTAACTTTAAGTGTAATAGAGATTTGCTGTGATACTTGCACATCTATACGTCGCGGCGTCTAACGAAATTCTGCCCCGAGCACGCGTGCAGGTTTCGACACGTCCAAGCAACAAACGACGATCGCTTCGACGCAAAATTCCGTTGAACACGCAAAAATCGTTATATGTATACTACTTCACGAAATACGTTACTCTAACTATAATACAATGTATGTTTACTTACAACTATGTTACACTCCCTACATATGTGTTTAGCAATATATAGATGAAATTTAAAATCTTTCGTAGCGTTGAATTTAAACCTGTATATAATAGTGGTTTTTCGTCGGATTTCATAATGCAAATGTACGCTAATGTTCATTTTGAGCAAAACCAGCGGCAGTAAATATTTGTCATTGATTGGTACGTAATTTTGTCCATTGTATGTAGAAGCGATGTTTGAATGTTGTATATATTGTTTGACAGGTACAGGTTATAGTGGGGAATATTTGCAAGCTGATTATTAAGACAGTGTAAGAAGCTGCATGTCAGTTATTGCAAGAAATATGGTATCACGTAGAATATTATTGTCCAGTAATCCATATGTATAGATTAGTTTGGATTTATTAAAACTATGTGGGATTTTTATGTGTGCGAAGTAGAACTGATTTATTTTTTCTCATGAGGAAGTGTAGAATATAATAGAGAACACTCTATAAATGGATAAGTTAAATCAAGTGTTAAAGAATGGTCAGGTTTATCATTATTTGGCAATTTCTTTTGCGCGTTACACGTATAAGTACTATAGCTGTGAACTCAAGCATGTTTCCTCTTTTCGTACATTCTGATGTCCAACACGGCCAAAGTCACGCCAATAAGAGTAAATGAAAGGATGTATTGCTTATTTCATGAAAGAAATATGATTGGTAAAATTGTATCTAATTTTTGACAGGTATAAGCTACAGCGAATCGCATCTTGAAAGTACTTATTAAGGTAGAACAATCAAAATTAACCTCCATATTCCATGAAATAAAATGAAAGTGTTGTTAAATGCAATATATCAATATACAATAATATGACCTGTTGTTCTGTCCATTCATTTTTAGCATTTGTTCAGACATTGATGTGGAAATTATAAAAGAAGTTATAGAGGAAAAAAAGTTGAATACATACAATAAAGAAATCAACCAATGTAGAGACAGAATGTATAATTTTTAATGAAATATTTGAACAAATAACTCAGGCATTCTCTGAAAGCGCAAATGCAATTACTTTCTGTCGAGGTACATCAGGAAATATGTTTAAGGTAAAAGAAATATTAAACCTTATTTTTCTCAATATATCCTTTATTTTATAATTAATGCTGTTGAATACATTGTATCAATATATAATAATATTTCTTTTCTTTATTTCCAACACATGTGTAACGTCCCTGGAACCTAAGTTCAGTTTGTTACAAGCGCTAAAAAGGTAAAGAGCGGCTTTTAGCCCTAAACGACTCGATTTTGCAAATAAAGATTGTGGGATTCGTGTGGTGTGCGGTTAAGGAGTGAAATCCACAGGTCAATATCTTTCAACAATTAGATTTATTCAATAAAACGATAAAAATGAAACTAACAAATAACAATAACAGCGAGTTTCATTTCCTTAAATTCACGATTATCTATCACGTATTGTTTAATTTGTCAAATTCTATTATTTCTATTATTATTATTATTATTATATCAAGATCTATTTAGTTTCTCTATTCTAATTAATCATTTATAACCTATATACCTTTATTTATTCGTTGTTATTGTTATTTGTTAGTTTCATTTTTATCGTTTTATTGAATAAATCTAATTGTTGAAAGATATTGACCTGTGGATTTCACTCCTTAACCGCACACCACACGAATCCCACAATCTTTATTTGCAAAATCGAGTCGTTTAGGGCTAAAAGCCGCTCTTTACCTTTTTAGCGCTTGTAACAAACTGAACTTAGGTTCCAGGGACGTTACACATGTGTTGGAAATAAAGAAAAGAAATATTATTATATATTGATACAATGTATTCAACAGCATTAATTATAAAATAAAGGATATATTGAGAAAAATAAGGTTTAATATTTCTTTTACCTTAAACATATTTCCTGATGTACCTCGACAGAAAGTAATTGCATTTGCGCTTTCAGAGAATGCCTGAGTTATTTGTTCAAATATTTCATTAAAAATTATACATTCTGTCTCTACATTGGTTGATTTCTTTATTGTATGTATTCAACTTTTTTTCCTCTATAACTTCTTTTATAATTTCCACATCAATGTCTGAACAAATGCTAAAAATGAATGGACAGAACAACAGGTCATATTATTGTATATTGATATATTGCATTTAACAACACTTTCATTTTATTTCATGGAATATGGAGGTTAATTTTGATTGTTCTACCTTAATAAGTACTTTCAAGATGCGATTCGCTGTAGCTTATACCTGTCAAAAATTAGATACAATTTTACCAATCATATTTCTTTCATGAAATAAGCAATACATCCTTTCATTTACTCTTATTGGCGTGACTTTGGCCGTGTTGGACATCAGAATGTACGAAAAGAGGAAACATGCTTGAGTTCACAGCTATAGTACTTATACGTGTAACGCGCAAAAGAAATTGCCAAATAATGATAAACCTGACCATTCTTTAACACTTGATTTAACTTATCCATTTATAGAGTGTTCTCTATTATATTCTACACTTCCTCATGAGAAAAAATAAATCAGTTCTACTTCGCACACATAAAAATCCCACATAGTTTTAATAAATCCAAACTAATCTATACATATGGATTACTGGACAATAATATTCTACGTGATACCATATTTCTTGCAATAACTGACATGCAGCTTCTTACACTGTCTTAATAATCAGCTTGCAAATATTCCCCACTATAACCTGTACCTGTCAAACAATATATACAACATTCAAACATCGCTTCTACATACAATGGACAAAATTACGTACCAATCAATGACAAATATTTACTGCCGCTGGTTTTGCTCAAAATGAACATTAGCGTACATTTGCATTATGAAATCCGACGAAAAACCACTATTATATACAGGTTTAAATTCAACGCTACGAAAGATTTTAAATTTCATCTATATATTGCTAAACACATATGTAGGGAGTGTAACATAGTTGTAAGTAAACATACATTGTATTATAGTTAGAGTAACGTATTTCGTGAAGTAGTATACATATAACGATTTTTGCGTGTTCAACGGAATTTTGCGTCGAAGCGATCGTCGTTTGTTGCTTGGACGTGTCGAAACCTGCACGCGTGCTCGGGGCAGAATTTCGTTAGACGCCGCGACGTATAGATGTGCAAGTATCACAGCAAATCTCTATTACACTTAAAGTTAAATTTACAATAAAACCTATACATATTATGCATTTCAACACACGAAACACAAAAGAATCACCAATTTAATTGAATTCACATCCGAATTTAATATATTCCATCACATATTTTATCACATAACGCATAATATATACGAAATTTAATACACCGAATTGCGTCTACCGCCGCGCGAACTAAAACAAAGCGAGTTCCAATCTCTACGAAGTCCGAACGATTCCGAGTCCAAAAGGAACCTGTCCAATCGGCACGGAGTTGGAACTGTAAGACGTCATAAACGCAAGACGTCCAATCGGCACCGCGTCGAATTGGGACGAGTCCAATCGACACCGCGTCGAATTGGAATGCGTCCAATCGGTACCGCTTCGAATTGGAACGCGTCCAATCGACACCGCTTCGAATTGGAACGCATCGAATCGGGACCGTCCAATCGGGACGGAGGCGTATTGCTTTTCGCATACGTGGCTTAAATACAAGTTCTGGCAGCGTATTGTTTATCGCATACGTGGCTTAAATACAAGTTCTGGCAGCGTATTGCTTTCGTGATTCGTAACGAAATTTAAAGTTTCCTGCGGTGTATTGGTTTCTCCTTTTGTAACAAATAACGATCGTTCTGACTCGAACGTTTTTACAGGAAACGGAATGGTAGAGTTCTTTCCTCTCCCCTGTTTCTTTTTTCTTTCGCCTTCTTCAATCTCGAATTGAAGACGAATTTCCAAGCATAGGGCTGAGTCTCAACAAATCGCAGCGTGGTAACTGCTCTACCGAGTACAACTCGCCGCCAGGTACCTAAGTCATTTAGAGACGATTGCAAGTCTCAACGTCGAACTTGGCGTACCCATGATCGACCGTTAGAGCGCCGTGGTCGTCGTACGGTGAGATCTCGACGACGAGTCCGATGACGCCCATACGACAAACTGGGGCCCGTGCGATGAACGATCCGAGGATCGTCCACCTAGTAGTGTCACATTGTTTTGAGCCTTTCGACCCACACGAGACTCCTAAAAAAATATCGTTGCTAACTTTGTCTAGAAAGGATACGCCCTTATAAGGGAACATATCCAACTCTGACACGCCGATTTTGATGAAACTTATGTGAGATATAGTTCTCAAAGAAATATTTGACACGTATTTTTTTTATCGGCAATCGTGCATATTGAAGGGGTGAAAATAGCCTTCGAAGTTGGGGGTGGAAATCATATTTTTGGGAATATCTCCGGAATTAAAGAAGATAACTGGATTCTTTTTTTTGTAAACTGTTGGTCTTTTAATAGGCAATTTTTGTGCGAAAAAAAATTTCAATAAACTTTATTTGTTTAAATAATATTTCGAAAATTTATCATTTTTGTTTAAATTTTTGTACTAAATGTTGATCTATTTTTTTGCAACTTCGTGTACGTAAACTATGGACAAAAATAGGGGATACGTGTTTTTGGAATTTGTTGTTTGTTGCAATGTTTATTAGATATATAATTTAAAATAACCTCCTGTGAATAAGGGCAATCAGCATTTTTATTAAAAATATCATTATTTCTACAATCTTTAACAATATTTTAGATATTAGCTAAATGAGCTAATCGTTATCGGCCTCCAATTCGTTATAATATCCAAATCTGCTGACGCCTTAGGTATCAGAGCAGTTCGATTTTCCAACCACGGTTTGGGGTAGTGATTTATAACAATTAAGATATTATATAAGGTAGCTAGCAGCATTGAGATAGTCTTGTAAGAATTTTCGCACGCGTATCCATCGGCCTGCTTAGGGGGTGCATTGCATCGCCGTCTGTGTTGCGCAGCGCTCGCCGACGTACGACTGCTTAGATCAATTTTACATGAAGGGCATATATCCAAATTGTGTACCAACTCATGATCCTTTAAACCATCGCCATTGTCGTCAACGTCCGAAAGGGTATTCATCCTCCGGATAGAGGTATCCGGCCATCCGAGGCTTGTCTGATTCTTCTTGGGTGCAATAATCTTCGCCCGAAGGCATGAACTCAGCGGGCTACAAACCCGGAGGGTCCATTTGGCATTCGCCAGGTTCGGCGTACGCCGTTTAGCCGTGACTAGGACTGCGATGGCGACGTGAGTCACCCAAACAGCCAACCAGTCACGTTACCGACAGGTACCACTTAGAGGTAGGTCGTGCGACTTGGATGGGAGAGACTAAAGGACCTAACAAGAGGTCTGAGTTACGCATTGCCATCCCTGCAACTATGACCCACGTAAGCGACAGAGTTTTTCCCCCGGCGAACCGAAGGAGAAACCCGGAGCGATTTACGCTTAAGAGAGTCATAGTAAACTAGTGGCCCGAGCCGACATTGAATAAAGTGGGATCCGGTATATGAGTTTACCTATATAAGTTTGAAGTAAATAAAATAGCCCGCAAGTTATATACATCATAAATAAAAAGAAAAGAAGAAGTTGTTTATCCGTCCGTGAGTAATTGATTATAAACTATGTTTTTGGTATGCGATGGGTCCGGATGTGTTGGGTACGCTGCGTGGCCGATGAGGATACGAAGCTGTGCGCGGGAAGTAACGCGGCTCATGGCAACATACAGCTGGCCGTGATCGAAGACGCTGTCCTTCAGGTATATTCCGACGCGCTGAAGTGTCTGGCCTTGCGACTTGTTTATAGTCATAGCGAATGCGACTTTCACCGGGAATTGCTCACGGCTAAATGCGACTCCCAGGGTACTGTCGCTTGGTGTTAATCTTACTCTGGGAATTATCGCTTCTTGGCCAATGTGAGTGTCGGTTATTATTTTGGCGCGGAATATCCGACTGCCAAGGGAGGTGATACGCAGACGGGTTCCGTTCACCAGACCATCGACCGGAGACATATTTCGGATTAGTAGAACAATAGCACCGACTCGGAGACGCAGTTTGTGCGGAGGCAGGCCAGCCACTTCGACGTGGTTCAATAGTTCTGGCGGATAATCTATAATCGCTTCGGCGGACGGATCAATGAGTTTATCTTCCGAGAAATAAACTCCTTGTTCTCCTTCGAGCGAGTCCAGTATAATATTATTAATAAAGTCGCAGTGATCATTGCGGGGACAAAGCAAGGCATGAACGGGGTTCGGCTGTGTAAGATTTCGGTTATAAACCCAGTCAATTAGGTCTCGAGGCGACCCATGAAATAATAGGTCTTGCGGGATACTGGTTATGTCCGTGTCGGGAACGTTGGCGGAACCGTCGCCAATAGTGAGAAGGTACGCGGCAAAATCAATTTCTCCCGGTCCAACACGCATGTTTTGCGTGAGATGAAGCAACTTAAATTGCGACCAAAGGGGATTGCTACAAATGGACTCGGCGATGTTCGAACCTGCGAGCGCGTTTGGAATGACAGGTGCACATTGCCGGAAATCACCACCAAGTAATATTATCTTACCTCCGAACGGCAGTTGACTATTGCCCGTTATATCCTTAAGCATACGGTCCATCGCCATTAGTGCCCGTCGCTCGCACATGGACGCCTCATCCATAATAATCAGTTTTGCAGCCATCAAGCGTTGGCCTGCGACACTGGCACGGCTTACGTTGTAATTTGAATGTTCGGTGAGGGGAACCGGTAGTTTGAAGAAGTAATGGGAGGTACGGCCGCCAGGCAATAGAAGGGCCGCTATTCCGGTCCACGCGGATGGGACGACGACGTGTCCGTTATTTCTGAAGTGTTGTATGAGGGCCTTGTATATAAACGTTTTGCCAGTGCCACCTGGACCATCCAGAAAGAAACAGGTAGGGCCTGTATACGACGAACTTAGAGTGTCTAAAATAGCATTATACGCTCTGAGCTGCCCCGTATTTAGCCGACTAACGTATTCCTCGTTAGGCACGACATACTCATCGAATGGAGCCAGTTGACGGAAAGCGGTAGCCGGTGGTTCCGGGAAGTTTAAATTCGTCCAGTCAACCATATTAGCCTCTGCGATCAATCTTATGTCACGTAGACCATGCGCGAAGCGAAGACTCGTCGGTGCCATAGATACGGATGAGGTCATGCGTAAGTTCCTCTTTGTGGTGTTCCCACATTGAAGCGCCGTTGGGTGGACGGGTCAGGGCAAGTAGTTATCCGAAGAGGACACGAAAAGCCCGTGGACGTTGGCATTGCGCGGCTTCGTCTAAGGTCTCCTGGAAGGCAGTACCACTATCGATCAGTCCGCGTGCGTGGCATGCTTCTTGAGCGGAGGCGTACACTCTACCTTCGTAGGAAAAGAGTTCGTCCCAGTTGCGTGGACCCTTAACATGGTGGAGCAAAAGCCGAATCGCAGCCAATTCCGGGTTATTCGGTGGGACTTGGAATATTCTGCCAATTCGATTCGATTGTCGAACTCCGGCGGTCCACTTTTTTGCCTGGCTGCTCCATATGAAGTTCTGGGGGATATCCCGGTATAAATACCCGCGAGCGACCGGATTAATGTCGTTTAATTTAAAGAACGCCGTCAGTTGCGTGTCACGGTTAGCTGCCGTGTTTGCCGCGGGACCTGCCTGACCGACCGCGAAGTATACCGTACGGTCGTTCCTCCTGTGTACCGTTAGGCGCTCTACGGTATGAGAGAGGCCGTATAGATTATACTTCATTAGGCGCCAGTGAGCCTCGGACGAACCAAGGTATCGCATTGTACGGTACCTCCTTATTTCGTTACCCGGTTCGGAGGTAATAATTTCTGCAATATGCGTTACGTCGTGGCCTTTATTAATATAATTAAATATATATTTAATTACACGTACACCGGAAAGGTGTTCCACATTGATGTGACAGCCGAACATCTTCGCCAGATATGGGTTGTATGGTACTACATGACGATTATCCAACCGAACCGTTATTTGACCGCGCCTCTTCATAACGTGCCGGCCGTTGTCTCGCCGACGGTATAGCGGATATCCATTCAACTGCACCTGTGTATGTTGCTGGAAGGCCTTGGGGAAATTCTGCTTGCATGTAATCCCGCCGTCTGGCGAACAGATTTCAGTACACAGATGCAGGTAATTTGTACAAACTATATCGTATAATTCGGGGTCTACCACCGGGTCCGGAATTTCTGCGCATATAACGCGATCAATGTATTCGGGATCTCTCGAATTATGCGGCGGTTCAACAGCGACTATCCAGTGCGAGTGGGGTATTTGTCGCTTCTGCATTTCTACGGAATAGCCGTAGTACCGGCATTTACCGAAGAATGCATTTTTGGTAATTACCAAAAAACGCGATTCCCGATATCTGGCCTTAAGTCTCGCCGGTTTCCATGATTAATACTGCCTTCGATCTCGGGCCAAGCAGGATTTGCCGTGAAGGTGATAAAAAATGTCGCAGCACCAAGTTGCATAGACATGGCCAGCATGTCATGCATGGTGTTCATTGCATGTCGTGGACCGCCGATGAATGAGGATGGCAGCAATACTGGAACACTGGTGTCAGGATTGTTCGTCACGCTGGTCCTTTGATCGTGATTATTGAAATCGCCGATATTCTGCAATGAATCACGACGTAGGACACTCTGATTCTCTTGCAGCCATTGAAGTTTGTCTTCTTCAACTCGTAGAGCTTCGTCGACCAACCATTGCTGAAATAACTTGCCACAGTCCTGCAAATAGTCTTGATCGTCGCGAATGGCCATCTGACAAGCTGCATGCTCGCGAAGGATGACGTATTTCCGGTTATCAGTTCCCACAGTGTGACGGATACCGGTGTGCCATCCAATTACCGAGTACGGATCCAGCAAAGGATATAACATGGCATCAAGAAGGGGTTTCGTAATCTTGACGATCTGTAGAGGTTCGGTGTTCGGCATGGCACGATTTTGGATGATCAGCTGGTGGTGTTGGCGAGGAAGACCACCGTGGTCACCGTATAATACCGCTACATCGTCGCGTGTAGTCGGCAGGTTGGTACGCCCGACGTGAATACCGGCGCCAGCAGGGCCAGGCAAAAGTTGTATGTGGACTGTAGGCCGCGGTTGATTTTGTCGAATGAGCTCTTGCTCCTTCTCGTACGCGTGGAGAAATTGCTGAGCAAGGGCCGAGTTCTCTCGCATGATCATAGTAATATTATTTAAGATCCGAGGACTTAATTTCGTGGCCTCGTAGCACAGTCTTGTGGCCGTTTCTATGTTACAAAAGTAGGCTGAGCCATACGGCATGTTTGCATCAGTGCGCGAACTATCCTCCTGATGTAACGGGCCAATGCGATGGAATATTTCTCCTCTACCGATCAGATAATAAGTGCCAGACGGAGGGTTATCAATTTTGAGACCGAGCGAGCAGAAACTAAAGGCAGAATTGATGTAGCGGCTATTGTCCTGGAAATATTTGAAGTCGCAGTGTTCTGGATTAGTGAACACCTCACGGAGATACGGGTGGATCGGCCGAAGGGTAAACGCGACCTTTCCGTTAGAGCAGCAGGAAGAAAAGTGTCCGGCCTCGGTACGCTCTGACTGGAAGTGTTTGGCCATGCAATGTGGACAAATGGCATTCATCGGCCCAATGCTGTAATAAGATGTCTCCATGAAGAGTCTCGTGGCCGTAGCTTCTCCGGTACGACGGGCGACTTCTTAGCGCTCATTCAAGCAATACTTGTTCTCGCGTTGCAATCAACGCCGGCGTTCGTCGATACCTGCGGGCGTACGTCTGCCTTGTTCGTCCTCTTCAGTTGGTCGTAACCACTGTGGACCGAAACATCGCCGTCCAGTATAGGGTAGCACTTCGCCATCTGGACCTATATCGGCGTAAGTAGCTGGTCTGCCAACCGAGCGTGGAGTAGCGGGCACATTTGTGTTACGTGTTCTTCGCCGACGAACGGGCTTTGGAGCGCGAAAAGAGGTAGACGTTGATGGCTGCGGAGCGGGAGAAGCCGAAGCACGTATCATCGCTGAGCTCGTTGGTTCAACAACGTACGGCGCAGTGGCTTTGCGGACACGACCGCGTGATGTTGACGGAACCGGCGACGAAGCTTCAGTTGCAGAGCGTGTCCGTAATTGGCTTTGCGAATTACGGTTTCTGTCCGTTCGGGCAGTAACAGTAGACCGGCGACGGGTCTTGATCGGACGACCTCGGCGGGCGGTATTTAGAGGAGAATCATCCATTATTGATGTTCTGTACGCTGAAATAATACAAAAAAATTAATACAAAATCTATTTAGTTGCATGTGACACAATTGATACTTACGACGAAAATCGAAGACAAAGTTGGTAAATCGTAATATAAGCTCGGCGTGCGTTAATCCGATACGACTCTGTCTTTATCGATATGCGGTACCTTAAAAGAAACAGAATAAACATCTAATCTATTTATTTTTAATAGATACAATATACTTACGTTCAAAATAAAACAGAGTTCGATGATCCCAATGTAACCTTAACGGGCGTTACTTGTACACTGTCCTGTCAAGATTTATATCTGTTATACTAAAGAGAACATAATTATTACAAAATATATGAAGTTTTAAGCAGTAAAATGTACTTACGGTGTAAATGGAACAGACAGTTGTAAGATCCCAATAGAACCTTAGCGGCGATAATCGGGCTATTAAAATAAGATGCAAGATATATTATATGAAACAGAATTTGTAAAAAATAGAAACGATTTTGATTAATACTTTATACTTACCACGTAAATACAATACGGAAATCGCAAAGGGACTGCAATGCTATCCTGAAAAGGACGGTCACTGTAGGATGTAAGCGTGAGCTGTTTTCAAGCCGAACGCAGAACTGCAAATAGATAATACAACCTTTCCGTTAATAATTAGGCAACCAAAATATGTGTGAGATATATTATATAGAACAGAATTTGTAAAAAATAAAAATAATTTTGATTAATACTTTATTACTTACCACGTAAATACAATACGGAAATCGCAAAGAGACTGCAATGCTATACTGAAAAGGACGGTCACTGTAGTATAAGAAACGCGAGTCAATGCACGGGAATAGAGCGAGCAGGAGAGCGAGCTGCTGTCAAGCCGAACGCAGAAGTGCAAATAGATGTATTACCATGCGTGTCATCGTATATGAAGGGTTCTTTTCTTCAGTTATATGCCGCATAAAAATGTGTTCTGTCGTTAATATTCGAAGTGTTAGTTTTATCCACTTGCCGTAAATAGTTTTTATTATTTGGGATTATTCTACTATAGTTTATATAGGGTGTTTCAAAAATATTTAATTTTTTCAATATTTCCTAAAGTATACATTTTTTCCAAAAATGTTTCGAACAAAAGTTTTAAGGTTTTATATGGGGCAGCCTACGGTGCCCTTCTGCCCCACCCTTGGAAGTAATTTCTTGCTTTTGATCGCCCTGTATAACTCAAAGTTAAAGTCAAAGTCCTGAAACGAAGCGGAATCTATAGGGTGTCTCCGATACTCTTACATGTCGCAAAAAAATATTGTACTTGTTCGATATTTATTAAAAATTTGAAAAATATTTTCATCCCCTCCCATTTTATTAAATTCATTTTGCGATGGTCTAACGTAGAATTTAGCCCGCTTTCCGTGCTCGTGATAAAAAATATGTGTGTCCGTTGCAAAAAATCGATTCGACCTTCAAATTGTCTCGACTGTTGATCCGAGAGCCAAGCCGAAAGCAGGGGCTGAAGCAGTCTTTGAAACCCTTCAACTTTTGTCTGAAACATTTTTCTCTAAAGTCAATAGTTTCGTAGATATTCGTGTGGACCACTTTTTTTGAATCACCCTCTATAATTTAAACTTGAAGTCAGAGCGTCGAAACAAAGCGCGTTTCGCATGGTTTTTCCGACACTCTTTCATGATTGAAAAAAATGTCTTACATTTATTTATATTTTTTCGAAAAATGAAAAAAATTTCACCCTCTACATTTTTTGAAATTCATTTTCTCGTGCTCAGACGTAGGATTTTCCCTGCTTTTCACGAACGTTATGGTGCTAGCCAAAACGAATGTGGCGCCCTCATGGAGTGCAAGCGAATGGTGTGAAGTTCGTCGAATGTTCTCTGTCTATTTACTGTGTTTTTGGTTAGGAGAGACAAGGACGGTAAATATGATGTTACGAAAAAACACGCATTACGCGAGCCAAAACGACTCTGCGAAGAAGTAATATTTCGACATAATTTCTTTTGCATACTACTCTCAGAAGTTTAATCTAGGTCGGTCCGCGGGCCGATTTTGGAAAAAGGGACGTGAAAAATTTTCTTCTATAAGAAATGTTAGTTTTCAGTGCATAAAATTGTTTTGGACAAAATTGCAAAATCGGCCCGCGGACCGACCTAGATTAAACTTCTGACAATAGTATGCAAAAGAAATCATGTCGAAATGTTACTTCTTCGCAGAGGCGTTTTGGCTCGCGTAATTCGATAAATCCGAACCGTTTGAATAACAATATGGCCGCTGGGATATCGCGCTGCTTGGTGCTGAGACTGGATTCAGGCCTGGCTATACGTACATACATATAGCACCCCAGAGGGTACCGCTAAAAGGGCCCACCATTAAAAAACAGTTTGCATCAAAACTAATAGATGACAACAATCGTATCATGATATTTTCTTTTCAAATGTATCATGTGCAAACACAAAATATTAATTCCAGAAATAATATATAATAAATTAGTTATGTTTTATGTTTTTTTAACAATTTGCCCGATCTTTTCTACGATATACAGGGTGTCCCGCAATTAGTGTAGGACCCGAAAAGGGGTGGTAGGTGGGGCGATTCTGAACAACTTTTTCCTTTGCCAAAATATTGGTTGAGGCTCAATTGGTTGAGGCTTATTGAGGTAAATCAAATTTATTCGATACGTTTATTTGTTATGGCAAAGAAATAATGGATAAACTATGGAAAATTATTTTCGTTCGATATTGTGATAATGAAAAAGAACAAATTCTCATTTTTAAAAAATTAAATAACTTTTCTATTCAACAAATAAAAATTTGAATTGAATAATTAATAAATTTATTAATTTAAATGTAACTCACCCATTGAACCGTAAATAATCACGATGAAAATGCATCTCTGTCACTGGGTCGATCCACCGATCCTTACTGTTCTCATAAATAATAGAAACTCTGAAAAAACTCTCAAGAAACTTCACTGTCACCTATCACTGTTATCTCTCATTATTAGTTTTCATTATCACTTTTTTCTGTCATTTTTCACTAATTTTCACTAATTTTCACTGTGAGTTCAACACATAAATACGACGAATGAAAACACATAAACGAATATTCAGAAATAATTTAAACTATATTATCTTGAAAGCAAGAAAACAGAATTTTTTATTAAAAACAACGATACATTTTATTTCAACACGTATCTTTCGACAATAAACGATGACTGTCGATCGACGCTGCAGTCGTTCAACAGATCATCGTTGCATGGCAACCGTTCGCGACGTATGCCTCGCGATCGAGAACGAAACCGCGATCCGTGGCCAGTCTAACAATGTCTTCTAATAAAATACAATATAATATCGATTCCTCAATTCGGATACCTTATAATGAGAATATAGCGTATCGTTAAACATACATATCTATGAATAATCGTTCACGCGTTTTCATTCGGTCCGTTTACCGGTCGTGCTTATGTTGTGCAATTATTAGAAAGAGACAGTGAAATAAATTGAGAGTTCATTGACCCTGCCAGGATATCAGCTGTTGATGCTCTGATCGGTGGATCTACCCGGTGACATAAATATTTTTTATCGAAGCTAGTTTTTTCATGAATCAATGGGTAAGTTTTATTTAAGTTGTTTCCATATTTTTAAAATTATACGTACGCAGCAATTGATTTATTTCACTTCAATGAGGTACTGCATTAGATATTTTATTCGAATTTTATCCCATTTCGTAGGGAAGGTACTCATTCGTTTTGAAACGTGAATTTATTCATTTGCTTCATTAGAATAATCGACAGAATGAATTTTCGTGAATTTATTCTTTTTCCTTTTTGAAGGCTTAAAATAAATACAAGATACTTGGTCTGGGTAAACAACAACTAATTGGTTTATCTCCCATTCACGAATTACGAAGAACTTAATATTATTCTTAACTTCTTAATTCATTATTCAATTTAACTTTCACCTAATAACTTCCTGTTATACCGACGATATACCAACGTTATACCGACGTTATCGATACGTTTGTTCACGACGACGATCGGCCGTCATATTCGAAGCTGTCGCTCACGCTTTCGCGCGCCCGGTCTATGCACGCTCTCATTGGTCAGTGTTTTTTGCTAATAACTCGAAAATGGAGCCTCAACCAATATTTTGGCAAAGGAAAAAGTTGTTCAGAATCGCCCCACCTACCACCCCTTTTCGGGTCCTACACTAATTGCGGGACACCCTGTATAATTATTTCTTTTTAAACGGATAAGAAATTGTAACGAACAATCAATGAAATTAACATACTAATAAGTTAACGAAGTGACACCATAAAAATAATAATAAAAAATGAAAAACGTAACATGGAAAAAACCAAGTCCAGCGAACTCGAACCTGCGACAAACAAGATGCAGAGATTACGAGGCAGGACTCCTACCCTATTAGCCAATTTTTTACTTGGAAAAGTGTCTTACGTTCCGACACATAACTGACTACGACGTAAAATTAATTAATAAATGAATTTTATTAGTGTACCTAATACAGTAAATATTCGATATGTGCACAAATGATCTGTACGATATGTGCACCAAAGTTATCCCCACCACTGGGGGGAAGACCCCTTCAGACGCTGCGAAGCTCGATCGTCGAGAAATGTAACATGATTCGGGGTCGGGTATATCCGTGAAGCAATACATATACAAATATAAAACTTTTTTATTTTTGATTTTTCCGAGATCCAACTTTTACCAACCAAAAAAGAGATTCTTTACATTTTTCTGATTAAAAGAAGACCAAACACGACATAATTTGGGCTATATTTACTGGTTTAATTGACGATAAAAGTTTCTCACGTCGAAGAGGATAGCG
Organism: Megachile rotundata; assembly: GCF_050947335.1. Lineage (NCBI taxonomy): Eukaryota > Metazoa > Arthropoda > Insecta > Hymenoptera > Megachilidae > Megachile > Megachile rotundata. The sequence goes on from NC_134993.1 coordinate 6,123,799, forward strand.
AGTGAAAAAGAAAGAGACGCTACGATCGTAGCAGTCGGCAACGATCAAAAGTCTGTTCGATTATTTGCAATACTTGAGCATTGCTAATTTTTTTATTTTTCATCCATTTCTTTATATAACTTTCTCCATCATATTCGCGACATTTTCTTGATTAAAATGAGACCAAACACGACGTAATTTGAGTTATATTTACTTACAATATCTTATTAGAGTAAAGTCATCGATGTACGCGTAACATTTGAAATTACAAGTAAATATGGCTCGAAGTATGTCGTGTTTGGTCTCATTTTAATGAGAAAAATGTTACAAATATGATGAAAAAAATTACACAAAAAAAAAAAAAAAGTTTTATTCTTGCATTAGGAGTGTCCTTCTGGTAGGTCACTCTTTGTTTACGTTCAGTCTCTTTCGCTCGAAATGTAGGAACTGTACGATATCTGCACCAGTTCCGTCCCGAGAATGGTACACATATCGAACATGTACTATACATAGTCTAAATCATTTAGTGTTTAGTCTTATTTTAATCAGAAAAATATGAAGAATCTATTAGTACAAGTTGGATAACGAAAAAATGGAAAATAAAGAAGTTTTACTCTTGCATTAGTATTATCCCCTCACTATGTTTCCGTTTGTTTACATTCGGTATCCTTCGCTCGCTGTCCTTTTCTACGTTCGGCAAAACATCAATCAATGTAGGAACTGTACTATATCTGCACCAGTTCAGACCCGAGAATGGTGCACATATCGAATATTTACTGTATATCATTTTTATTGATTCTGAATGTATTTTAAATTACTTAAATTCCGGTTTTTAGCCTATATTGTTCTATTTAATTTCGACTTATTTATTTAGACTTAATTCTAAGGTAAGGTTATACATGCAAATAATGTACACGTAATTAATTGTAATTATTTATTGAAAAATATTTGGCAGATACATTCGGGGCGCCGGGGATGCCCCGTCCCCGTCCTCGACCGCCTCGTCCCTGTTGATTTGGTTGATAAGGGTGTGGCGGCAGCACTTCGTTCGCCGCCCGCCGCAACGCGGCCGCCATTCTCCTTCTCCGTCGCCTGTTCACCTGCAATAAGATAAAAATAATGAGGTGTAAACATTTTTGGGTCTGGAGTTTCACATTTATACAATAGGTACTACAGTATTCTCTCCGTAAATGTTAAAAAGATCTCTACCGTAAGTGTTAAAATTTTATCCTCACTACTGGGGGGATCCTCTTCGGAATCAGTCAAGAATGAAATACGATCAGTCGTCGAAATGACGAGGATCGAATATCGGTGAGACACATACTAATGCAAGCAAAGGAAAAGATTGTAACTTTCTTATTTCTTACTATTTTTTCGTGAAACTTTTACTGTCGTATTTGTCCAGTTTTTCTGATTAAAACGACACCAAACACGATATGATTACGATCGTAATTACTTATGTAACAAGCCATAAAAGTTCCGGGCTTTCACACTTACGGCAATCTTTACATTTACGGCAGAGATACGAATTCCACCTAACGGCTTGCTATATAAGTAATTATGATTTTAATTATACCGTGTTTGGTACCATTTTAATCAGAAAAACGAGACGAATACAATAATCAAAGTTTCATTAACGAAAACCCAAAAATACAGAATTTGGACTTTTGAATTTAAAAGACAGAACACGCACGAGTCTTTCAATGTTTGCCGATCGTTCAAAACTCTATCCCTCCTTGTCTTTTGTATCGCTGTCTCTTTCTACGTTCGGTACACTACAAAGAATGTAGTACCTATTCCGAAAATGTTACAATCAAGACCCGCAGAAGTAACATTTACGGAGAGAATACTGTACATGCTTTGTAATGAGCCGAACGTAGAAAAGGATAGCAACACAAAAACTGTTACAATCGTATTCGTTTCGTTTTCCTGATTAAAAGGACACCAAGCACAATATATTTACGACAATAATTACTTGTGTAGTAAACCACACAATTTTCGGATTTTCACACTTACGGCAAACTGTATATTTACTGCAGAGATACGAATTCATTCTAACTTGACTTGTTATAGAAATAATTATGATCTCCACTATATCATGTTTGCTGGCATTTTAAGGGGTAACACCACTCTAGAGCCCGAAAAAGAGACCTAACTTTTTGCATAAAAAATGAGCATAAAATTGTTTATAAAAAAAAAGTTTGCATTCAATCAAAAAACGGCTACGTACTTCCAAAGACAATATTGTTGTGAAGCTACTGTAAAAATTTCAATTCAATCCATGCAATAGTCACTGAGAAATCCGTCCTCCCAGTATGAAGAAACTGATTTCGAGAAAAACGCGTTTGAAGTTTTATGAATATTTAGACCCTTAAATTCTCTGTTCACCGCTAATCTGCAATGCCTGTACTATACATTTGGCTATCCAGATCAGTGTTTGCCACCTTCTGTAGCTTTCTGGATACTTCTGTTTGTTTGGTAGGTAACAAGAAAACTTATTATTTTAAATGATAACAATAATACGAAAGCGATGAATTGCAACATACCGCGCGAGTACTCAGTGTGCGCTCTGAGGCGCTGCGGCAAAATTGATAATTGAACCATTTAAAATTTGTTTTCCACTATAAATCAAACGGCATTCTGTTCTTAAGACCCTAAAGTATTGTTTTAGCAAAGAAAAAAAAATCGACTTTCTGAAAATCCTAGAGTGGTGTTACCCCTTAATGAGAAAAACGCGACGAGAAATTGTTATTCAACTTACAGAAGCCGGTGGTGGCGGCGGGCGCGGGGCCGAGGACGGGGTCGGGGGTGGCACCCCTGGTCCCCCCGTTGGCACCCACATCGCCGGGGGCGGCGGCGGTCCCGCCGGGAACGGTGGTGGCGGCTCCGCCGGGAGCGGCGGCGGTGGCGGTGGTTCTGCAGGATGTGGTTGTGGTGGCGGCGGCTGCGGCAGCCAGCCTGGCCGCGCTGGCCACCATGCTCCCGGCGGCCACCACTCTGGCCGCGGTCTGTACGCGTCTGCATAAAAAATTCAATATAAATTTACAATATGTTTCATTAGCTTTTGGCCTCCTACAAATACATGCAAAAGAATATTCTTACCATTTCCACCGAGTGGTTCCATATTTTTATTCTTCTTGTTTTTCTTTTCTGAAAAAAGAGAAAGAGATTATTTAATTAATATGCTATGGAAAATGCCGTGATAAATATTAAATGAAATAAGTGGAAGAATAAATAGAAATGTCGGAGACGTACTTACCGCTACCACGCTTTACGCAGAAATGATTTTTGTTTCGTGCCCCTATCCGCAATATAAGCGACACGCGAAGAAATCATCCCCACCACCAGGAATAAGGAGGGGGACCCCAAAAGGAGAGGGAAAGACCCATCGACACATACGATAAACATTGGGGACACTATACATGAAATTGTAAAATAGAAATGACTTTTTTTACATATAACTTTCACCAACATATTTGTAACATTGTTCGGATTAAAATGAGACTAAACACGGTGTAATTTGAATTATATTTACTGGCAATATCTTCTTGTGGTAAAGTCATCGATGTACGCTCAACATTTAAAATGACAAATAAATATGTGCTGAATTACACCGTGTTTGGTCTCATTTTAATTTGAAAAATATTGCAAATATATTGGCGAAAGTTTTATTTAAGAAAAATTAAAAAATAATTTTAAGAAAAAAAAAACGCCTACTTCAAAATGCACTAAAAAGTGTAAAATAATTTCTGTTTCCTAATGAAGTAATTTCTATTTCATTCAATCATACAATTACGTAACAGATATGAATATAACCTATTTACTCGTTAGGTAGTATGTTAAATACATTTCAACCTTTTCGGAGATGGCGCAAAATTAAAAGATTTTTTTGAACATGTCAACCTTTGGACAGCCGAACATAGGCAAAGCTTGTATAGCTATTTTCTTTTCATTTTCAATTTCAATTTTTTTTTCTTTTTCATAGAGTATGCGACGGAAAGACTCAATCGCCGCATATACTATAAAGATAGAGCCCATTTGCCGCTTTTCTTAGATCCCTGGCTTCCACACGTGAACGAAGTCGATTCAATTTCATTTATATCAGAAACGTTGCGAAATGAAGATGCAGTCGTTACATTTACGTATATTACCAGATATATCTATAATGGTTCGTATTCTTTCTCAGGATTTATTAATTTCCAATACACCATACCGCAATCAACTGGTTATTGGCAGTAACGTTTACTGAGGTATTTTGAATTTTGCGCCGCCTCCGAAAAAGTTGAAATGTATTTAATATAAATAGGTTTAATTCATATCTGTGACGTAATTGTATGATTCAAAGAAATAGAAATTACTTCATTAGGAAATAGAAATTATTTTATACTTTTTACTGCATTTCGAAGTCGGTGTATTTTTTTTCTGAAAATTATTTTATTTCACGCTTTTTAGTGGATTGGGGAGAATTGTATAGGATACTGTGAGACAGTTCTTCCGGGCTTTTTTTTGCCTGCGTAAATGCCATGAACATAATTAAGGAAAAGACAACATGGATATTCGTTTTTCAACTTTTTTTGCAACAATAATCCTTTGCAACTAAAAAATGAAAAAATTTTTGATAATGGTATCAATGGGGAGTTAGACTCCACAAGATGCGAAAGGCTTTGTTCCGATTGGACCACCCACCTAGGAAAAACCGCCGAACATGCATAGAAAAAATAATCCTTTGCAACTAAAAAATAAAAAAAATGTTTGTTAGAACGGTAGGGAGACTGTACCAAGCAATGGGAATAATACACCAACGTCAACGTGAACTCATCTTGCTGCATAAGTTGCGTGTCAAAGCGGCAAAGCTTAGTTAGTGTTTTGGTACAGTGCATTGTAATTGCCCTTTCTTGTCTTTCCCGTGCATAGCATGGGGCGTTCCACTAATAATAATAACAATAGTTACTCGCTAATATCACGAAAACTAGAGCTTACCGCCAATTATGCATAAGGAAAAACTCGTTTAGAATCATGCTACTAATAACGTATTAGAAGGACATAAAAATCGTTCGAAGTTGGCTTCAAAAGTTAACAACAATTTCTGTAATATCTCGAAAACAGAAGCTTTCCGTCAATTTCGCAAGAGGAAAAAGTTGTCCAGAACCACGCCCCTAACAACATATTCAAAGGACATTAAAATCGTTCGAAGTTGATTTCAAAAGTTAACAACAATTTTTGCTAATATCTCAAAAACTAAACATTTCCGCGAAATTTGTATATGAACAAAATTGTTCTGAGGTGAAGGGTGAATGAATCGTAGTCCGATTAACAATAACGAGAACTTTATTGATCGAAATGCGCGTGGTGTTTGATGATCGAAAAGTGACCGTTCGAGTCGAAGTCGGTAATTCGAATGACCTTTTTCGTTGCCTCTTGAGCCTACCCCCGCAAGCACGGGGAAAAACTCAAGAGGAGAAATCCCGTAAACACACGACAACGGAACATCATCTGGTCGGCGAAAGTTTTATTGTCTCCGGTACCTGGACATTTCCCAGGCCCCGAAACATCGACTTTGTAGCGGCGAAAAAATCAACGCTGCACGCTACAGTTCAGAACCATGCCCCTGACAACATATTAAAAGGACATTAAAATCGTTCGAAGTTGATTTCAAAAGTTAATAACAATTTTTTTCGCTAATATTTCGAAAACTAAACATTTCCGCGAAATTTGTATATGAACAAAATTGTACAGAATCATGTCCGCGATAAGATATTGAAAGCGCACTAAAATCGAGAAAAGTTTATTTTAAAAGTTGCCAGTTTTTCTGCAATAACAACACTTTGCAATTAAAAAATGAAAAATTTTTTGATAATGGTACCAATGGGGAGTCAGCACCTACCATATGCAAAAGGTTTCATTCCGATCGGTCCATCCAGCTAGGCGCAATGCGCGAACATACATAGAAAAAAGAAAAAAGTTGCCGGTTTTTTTGCAATAACAACACTTTGCAATTAAAAAATGAAAAATTTTTTGATAATGGTACAAATGGGGAGTCAGCACCTTCCATATGCAAAAGGTTTCATTCCGATCGGTCCACCCAGTTAGGCGTAATCGGCGAACATACATAGAAAAAAAAAAAAAAAAATACTGATCGAATTGAGTAACCTCCTCCTTTTTCGAAGTCGGTTAAAAAAAAATATATATATATACTGATCGAATTGAGTAACCTCCTTCTTTTTCGAAGTCGGTTAAAAAAAAATATATATATATACTGATCGAATTGAGTAACCTCCTCCTTTTTCGAAGTCGGTTAAAAAAGCCAAATCAGACTTGATTCTGTCGATCAATCCATCTGAGTTGAAGCAGATTAGAGGCTGCGAGACGGCAAAAGAGGTGTTGTTAAAATTAGAATCTACAGGGTGTTACCTGTAACGCTACTCACGATTTTTCTCCCACTTGCAGCCACCTTACGAAAAAAAGTTTAGAATAAAATTTGCAGGGTATGGAGTGCACAATAGATATTAGTAAAGCAAATTTTGAAAACAGTTTGTTCTCTTGGCAAAGTTAAGGTCACCTTGGGTTTTTTAAATAGGAACATACATTTTTTTTTATTCATAGCTTTAAAGGACATCGAGACGAATTCGAAACATATATTACATTATATTTTTATTAACATATTACTCGATTTACAGAAGTGGAAATATGAAGTAAAAGACTGGAATATTATGTGATGAAAGGCGGCATATGTTACATTTTGAACTTGTAATTAAATAAAGTGTATTTTTCTTATATTCTAGTCGCGTGTTTACATTCAGTGATCTCTTTGGAACCAAATAATGGTTACCCTATCAAAGTCAAAAGCTAAGTACTTTACATTTTTCCACTTCTGTAAATCGAGTAATATGTTAATAAAAATATAATGTAATATATGTTTCGAATTCGTCTCGATGTCCTCTAAAGCTATGAATAAAAAAAAATGTATGTTCCTATTTAAAAAACCCAAGGTGACCTTAACTTTGCCAAGAGAACAAACTGTTTTCAAAATTTGCTTTACTAATATCTATTGTGCACTCCATACCCTGCAAATTTTATTCTAAACTTTTTTTCGTAAGGTGGCTGCAAGTGGGAGAAAAATCGTGAGTAGCGTTACAGGTAACACCCTGTATATATGCCTCGAAAGGGCCAACGGGAAAGGCTACCTTTCTGAAGCAGTTAACACTGAATCGTATGAAGGAAGAGGAAGATATTAAAGAACATGTATCAAAATTCTTCGATATACAGTATTGCCTCGAAACAAGCAACACGCTTGGGACCGGCCAGTTGCTTATTTCGAGGGTGGTATGCTATTCGGCTTGCCTTTGTTCCCGAGCGCGCCGACGGTAGCAGTAAACTATAAAGTAATCGGTCGAACAGCGATGTTATTCTTTAGACGAGGACAGAGCATAACATGCTTTCCCTTTTTAATACTAGTAAAAATTCGTGAATGGAACATGTACATAATACATATTGCCTCGAAACAGGCAACAGTTTCGAGCCTCGAAATTAGCAACTGGCCGATCCGGAAGCGAGTTGCTTGTTACGAATCAATGTAGAATCAAATGAATGGATCACGCTCTAATTCCTAACATGTCACACTTCACCTTATTTTTTTACAATTATGTGAATATTAGTATACAGCTACATATGTATGTGTTGTGTTATTATTGTGTATTGTATATGTATAATTCATATATTTTATATTGTATATTCTATATACTGCATTACACTTAAATAATGTTTCATTTGATTGTTAAATAGATTTATTAAAATTATTAACTAGGCATTAAAATTAAAAAAAAAACAAACCAGCACTATAATTTCAGAAAATATATTTTTCGTAATACTCCAAAATCGCTATGTGTTAGAGTGAGAAAACAATATATTTATTAAACTTAAATAATGTTTCCTCCAATTTTTTTTTTATTTGTGTTATATAAATTAATTAAAATTATAGGTAAAAATATACCTGAAATTATTGATCATTGTCAACCATTAGATTTAAAAAAAAAAAACATTGATATAATATAATTTCGGAGAATATACTTTTCATAATACGACAGAATCGCTATGCATCAGAGTGAGAAAACAATACATATGTTCTGTCCTCTTTCCACTATACTGTTCAGTCGACCGTGAAAATTTATGACTTCTTCGGTTTCGCGGACCTCTCACTCCTTCTCGGATCTCTCACTCGGCGGCGGACTTCAATCAAAGAAGTGGGGATAAAAATTTGCTAATTTCGAGGCTCGAAACTGTTGCTTGTTTCGAGGCAATACTGTAGTAGACAAATTGGAAGCGATGAATGTCAATATAAATCTAGATTTACTTGCCATTATGTTACTGTATAGCTTGCCTGCGTACTTTGAGAATTTCAGATGCGTGATAGAATCGAAAGATGGAGCTTCCAAGTCCAGAGACTATCAAGGTCAAAATTATCGAGGAGAGCGATGCGCGTGCGCAGACGAATAAGTCGAATATTCAGGGAGTATAGCGGCAAATCATGCAAAATGGATGTCCAATATGAGAAGATCTGACAAAATTGATAAAAGGAAACCAAGAGTAGGTAAATTTTCCTTTAAATGTTACAGATGTCATAAAGTAGGCCACAAGGCATCGGACTGCAAGGTCAGATTAGACAAAAGTCAGGAGCAGACGAACAAGGCAGACGATTGGCCCGGAAAAATGAAATTAACACATTGCATACGGATCACGAGATATCTCGTTTTTAGCAAATCGAACGTTGCGGCCGGGCCACGAAATATCTCATTTTCATCTTATTTTTTATTCAATCGGCAACTTAAGCAACCGGCTGCAAATATTTTTGTTACGTTACCATGGTAACGAAGCCTCTCGCATTCCTAAAAAAAATTTAGCGAAACAACTGGATTGTAACATTCCGAGCATGTAGAAATAATCAGTCGTTATAACCAGTGCATCAGTAGATCTGTGCCGATCATCGTACGTATCTTACAAAGTGTTTTATTACTGTACATTTTGGAATTTCAAACTTCGTGTTTTAAATTTGGAAGGTAACAGTTTTTTAAGAATCATCTATATTTTCAATTTGTTACTGATAATTTATAACAAAAATTGATTTTATGAAATGGGCCCTATACAGGGTGTCCGCGCCAAAGTGTTACACCTTAATATCTCATGAACTATTGATGTCACGAAAAAGTGCTTATATGGAAATTGCAGGGTAAAAGAGGCCCTATGTTTTGGCAGAAGCAAAATTTTTTTATTGTTATTAATGTAAAAGATATGATGGTGAAGTTTCGTTTTTTTAAATGGAACTATAATTTTTTCTCGATCAAGTGATAGTGCTTTTCAAGACGAATTCATCAAGGTTTTATGTACTTACCCGATTTTTATTAGTTTTCGAGATATGACGCTTAGAAATTTACTGATTTTCAGCAGTGACATCTCGGTTTGACGAGTAAGTCATAAAAACGTTCTTATTGTTACGGTAAGTGCCGCTGGTTTGACTCTGCTTGCCGAAACAGATAGGCGGGGTGTGTGGGCAAAATGGCAGGTCCGAAGAGTAAGAAACGTGAAAAGAATTGTCCATTACGGTTTAAGTTTTCCGTATCGAAGATGATAATAATTGTAATTTGGAAGGTTGGGACATTTATTTAAATGTTTCAGTACAAGGTAGGTATAAAGACAATTTAACAAAAAATAATATGCAAAAAATTTATTCCACGTGCTTTCCGCTATTTGAAATACAAGTTTGTATACGTTTTACAAATTCGTTCTCGACGTTTTCCATAATTTCGCACGGGATATTTACGCATGCATTGTGTATTCTATTTTTCAAGTCAGTTATATTGTTAAATTGTCTTTATACCTAACTTGTACTGAAACATTTAAATAAATGTCCCAACCTTCCAAATTACAATTAATATCATCTTCGATACGGAAAACTTAAACCGTAATGGACAATTCTTTTCACGTTTCTTACTCTTCGGACCTGCCATTTTGCCCATACACCCCGCCTATCTGTTTCGGCAGGCAGAGTCAAACCAGCGGCACTTACCGTAACAATAAGAACGTTTTTATGACTTACTCGTCAAACCGAGATGTCACTGCTGAAAATCAGTAAATTTCTAAGCGTCATATCTCGAAAACTAATAAAAATCGGGTAAGTACATAAAACCTTGATGAATTCGTCTTGAAAAGCACTATCACTTGATCGAGAAAAAATTATAGTTCCATTTAAAAAAACGAAACTTCACCATCATATCTTTTACATTAATAACAATAAAAAAATTTTGCTTCTGCCAAAACATAGGGCCTCTTTTACCCTGCAATTTCCATATAAGCACTTTTTCGTGACATCAATAGTTCATGAGATATTAAGGTGTAACACTTTGGCGCGGACACCCTGTATAAGCAGCGAAATGACACATAGATGTAATGAAAACGAAACTCAAAATGAATTGGTATATGATGATTTATCAGATGCACCAAACAACACTTGCGACGAAAATGAATTCAGTGATAGCAACAATATTCTTGAATTAAGTGATGTGATTAAGCATAGAAGAAATCTGAATAAAAAATATAATATTTCAAGCGAAAGTGAAGATTCGGAGGTGGAGGCTGATGAACCTATAATTGAAGAATGGACAAATGAGAATACTTTTCCAAATCTGGAACCTTTTGAAGGAATTTGTGGTACAACATCATTACAAAGAAATTTCAGCGTGAAGGAAGCTGTTGATTGTATACGAGTATTTGGCAATGAATTTTTTCAAATTATTTTTGAAGAAACAAATCGTTATTACTTACAAAATGTACATAAATATAAGGCTATTTCTAAACAAAGAAAATGGAGGAATGTCTCATTTTCCGAAATAAAAAATTTGTTCGGAATATTTATTTTGATGGGACAAATACGAAAGGAAAACATAAAAGAATACTGGTCCGTGGATCCATATTTGGCAACACCTATTTTTTCAAAATTAATGAGTAGGAACAGATTTGAACAGGTTACGAGGTATTTACACTTTAACGATAACACGAAAATGAATGAAAATAGTGATAGACTCTACAAAATAGAACCTGTTTACAAACACCTAATAGAAAAATTTAAAACCGTTTATACTTCTCATCAGAACCTGTCGCTAGATGAAGCCATGATCCCTTGGCGTGGAAAATTAAAATTTAAAACGTACAATCCACGTAAACTTACTAAATATGGAATACTTGTACGAGTATTATCGGAGAGTCAGGCGGGATATATATGTAATATAGAAATTTATTGTGGACAAGGTAAAAAACTGCAAGACACAGTAACAACGATTCTTACACCGTATTTCGGATATTGGCACTATCTTTATATGGATAATTATTATAATACTTTGAACATTACCGAATTTTTATTACAAAATAAAATACGAATATGTGGCACAATACGCGCCAATAGATTGCCAAAATGTTTAAAAACAAAATCGTTAAAACTAAAAAAAGGGGAGAGTATTTTCAAACGGAAAGGTGATATTTTGTTGCAAATTTGGAAAGATAAGAGAGAGGTTCGAATGATTTCAACAATTCATAGATTTGAAATGGCTGAATGCACTGGAAAATATAAAACTATACAAAAACCGAAATGCATAGTAGATTATAATTTAAACATGAACGGTGTCGATCTTGCATATCAATATCTATCATATTACTCAACATTGAGAAAAACAATTAAATGGCCTAAAAAGGTAGTATTATATCTAGTCAACTGCGGCCTGTTCAATGCATTCAAGATTTATAATTCGTGTAATAATGAAAAAATGAAATATAAAGATTTTCTACTTGCCGTGATGAAATTGTGGACGACAGAAGAAAAATCAACGGATACATTTATGGATGTAGAACAAAGTACTTTAAATACAACAAATCACCTACGTGTCGACCCACCATGTAGACTCTGGTAATATTAAACAGCATATACTGGAACCAATAACGAATAAAGGCAAGAAGAAGTTCCCAACCAAACAATGTAAAGTTTGTTCGTCCAATGGAAAAAGGAGCGAAACAAGATACTGCTGCAAATTATGCCAAACAGCATTGCGCAAAGGCGTATGCTTTACAAGATATCACACTCTAAAGCATTATTCAAATTTGTGAAATAAATAATATTATAGTTAAATTGCAAAAAATCTTATACAATAAATAAATATACTATATATATATATATATATATATATATATAGTATATATATATAGTATAAATATACTATATATATATATATATAGTATATATATATATATATATATATATATATAACAGTGATGAACAAAACTGAACACACTTTATACATTTTCCAAAACTACTTATATTTACTTTGATACACACTTTTTTATTACGGTTAATGAGGTGGCATATAAAAGTCAACATTATACGGTATCTCTTAAGACGTTGAAATGTTTGTTTTGATTTCTTATTTCTTCGAAAAGGACAAATTGGTTGTACTCAGTTTTGCACCGATTCCAAACTCAGTCGCTTACGAGCATCTAACAAGTTATAAGCTTTGATTATCGAAGAACATATTGTTCAGTACTGTATTTAATATTTGTTAATACACATATTAGCTTAAAAAAGTATTAGTTACGTGATTTATAACGTGCGTTTTGATCTGTTAACATGAAACCAATATCGAAGAGAATCAAAAATGAAATAATTTTTAAATTGAAGTCTGGCTCTTCCACACGAACAACTGCGAAAGAATGTAATGTAAGTCAGTCTTTAGTGCAAAAAATTAGAAAAAAATATTGTTCTAATAGACCAACATCATTTGGAGGGCGACCAAAATTATTAACTCCGCAAGAAAGAAGATTGTTAGCCAGATACATTCAAACTGGTGAAGCTTCAAGTGCTTCTATGGCCGCAAATATATTAAAAGAAAGCACAGGGAAGTCAATTAGTAAATGGACAGCAATGAGAGAATTAAAAGAACAGAATTATATATGTGATGAAAAGAAGTCGAAACCTATGCTATCTAAGAAGAATGTAAAAGCGCGTTTAGCATTTGCAAAGAAATACAAGGATTGGACTATTGATCAATGGAGACATGTAATATGGTCCGACGAAACAAAAATTAATCGAATATCATCAGATGGCAGAGCATGGTATTGGAAGAGGAAAGGTGAAAGCCTTAAACGACACCATGTTAAGGAAACTTTGAAACACGGTGGTGGTTCTATTATGATATGGGGGTGTATTACATTTTATGGAACAGGTGTAATCCACCGAATAGTTGGTAATATGAACCAGTATAGTTACATGACTATTTTACAATCTCATTTACCGGAAATGATAGAAAACATGCCATATCCGGAAGATGAAGTAACATTCCAGCAGGATCGGGATCCCAAACACATGGCGAAATCAGTGCAAAACTGGCTGAATAATAAAAGTTTTAAATTGTTAGATTGGCCTGCACAAAGTCCGGATTTAAATCCGATAGAAAATTTATGGGCTTATTTAAAAAAAAAATTACATTGCGAATATCACACGATGCCAACATCAATAGACAATCTTTGGACTAGAGTTCAGGAAGAATGGGACAAAATCAGTCCGGACTATTGTGAAAGATTAGTGCAAAGTATGCCACAAAGGATACATGCAGTATTAAAGGCAAAAGGTCTCTGGACAAAATATTAAGTTTTTAATAAATATCCGGTGCAAAACTGAGTCCAACGTTATCTGTGTTAATAGATCATATAAAAAACATAAAAGACTTTTAAGTGACCTTAAAATACTACTCATACAATCAGTTTTCACATTCTATTTAAAAATTTATATTCTATTATTAACATTTGGAAATATATTAAATAATTTAAAAAATTTATAAAGTGTGTTCAGTTCTGCTCATCACTGTATATGTATAAGAATAATTTATGTGAATATAATACCAAATGCAAATTAGAAATGTGCGTATCCGCTTCCTATTACTTGCCAAGCATGTTTTTGGAGCGTTCGAAAATGTGCGGGCCTTGAGTATGAATATTGGACAGTGGTTGTACCTCACATCTCTGTGGAGACATAAAACAATTTAGCCATGTGAATATGTCTGAAAATGGAAAGCTTACTTTGGCAAACTCGGCGCCTACTGCGATACACGGAAGAGGACTTGTAAAAATTGCAACGCAGGACAAAGATAAAGTCAGGTCGGTAGAACTTAATGATACGTTATATGTCCCGGATTTAAGGGCAGGATCCCGCAGTAACTGTGCTTGTATACTAACACATAGCGGCGCATGCACGTATAGGCGATGTGCGAGTGAGAGGTCCGATTTCGTACTTTTAAACTAACGTCTCGAAAATTGCATAAATTCACTTTCTGAGGATAGCTTTAGCACCGGTAGATATGCCCAATATCGGGCTGCTATCGATTTTACGCCAACAAACCTCACATTTTGAATGAAACGAAAAATTCTTCGGACGTACACGTGAGACAGATATAAATTTTGACAGTCAAAATGGCCGCTCCTAGACACGTTGCGCCGTATTTTCGCTTTTACGCAAAATTTAGAGATTCACTCACCGAAAACGATAGCAGCCCGACATTACTGTAATGGTACGATGTCGGGTTGGTCCACATTTTGTCAATTTATCACTTCTGAAAGATGTTAGTTTAAAAATACGATTTTGCACACCGGCGCCTGTCAACGATGTTCCGCCATGCAATTATAGTTTCACGATTATCTACTTGGAGCGCTTGTAGTATTAGTCGCATGTTGTCGCGGTTTTGGCCACATTACCTACAACGTCGATGAAAATACGAAACTGTCGGTAACTGCGTACAATTTTCGGGACAAGGTATGACACTGCGCATTGCATTGCGCGCATCACGTAATTCAACTGTTCAGGGAAAATAGAAATCTCAATTTTCCACCTTTAACTTTTCCGTGCTTTATTAACAGAGATGGTCTTCGACCATTCGCTTCCGCAAACAGTGATGAACTGACTCGCACGAAAAAACATTCATCGCCACGCACGCTGACGCATTCTCGCCCGGAATCATTCCTCGAACTCGGACACCCAACGCGACACTCGATCCGATCATCTAAACATCCTCTCGCAAACGCTACGCAGCATTCAATCGGACTCAGGCAAACAACTCATTATCTCATTTCATACACACCGAAATTCTTACAGCTAGACTAAATATAAGTTTAAATCATATAGTGCATATACCAAAGCAAAATCAAATCTTACAATAGACTGTGGTGCAAGAATAAAAATGTTTAATCGTTAGATTTTGGAGAATTTTTTATTCTTCACAATTCATTATTATAATATCATCGGATCTCATTTACGACATAATATTATGGAATTGGAGAAAAAAAGTGCGATATCTCGGTTGCCGGAATCGAACTCAGAACCACAAGAATCGTAGCAGCCGATCCTACGCGTTTACCTACGCAATTTCTTGCAAATTTGTTTTCTAATAGTCGTAATAAATGAATTACATTGCACCGAATTTATATAACAGAAAATAATATAACACATTACCTCTTGCCGGCTGTTAATTCTGTAGGATTACAATATATAACAAGAAATTTTATAATATATTTTTAATTAAAAATAAAGGTAAACTCGTAACACTACGAAAAAAGAATCAACTCGTTCGCTTCGCGGTTCAGAAGTCAGTCCGCTCGTCCCTTCCACCTCCTCGTGCGGTGCTCAGCCTCAAAATCTCCGACGAAGAAGATGCGTCACCGTAACGATGACGCCCTTCGTCGAATTTTTATATTCTCTTTATTGATCCGTCAATTCGTCTTCTTATTATAAAATATATTTGAAATAATTATGAATAATTATCAAGAAATTGTATATAATAGTATATACAATAGTATTTAATATAATCCTGGAACTATTATGGACAATATCACCTAATCCAACCCATATTAAAAGTATTACAAAAAAGAAAATTAAAAACATAACATAAAAAACTAAAGGATTCCACAAACTAACGGGAGATTCGATCCCCCGCCTAGAAAACATCCACCAATTGCGAGGCAAGAGTCTTACCGCTTTCGCTAATAATGCTTTTGCAGTGTACTTTTACGTTTCTAAATATAATCAGATACGACGTAAAATTAATAAATGCGTTTTATCATTTTTTACAACTACAGTTTGCAATATAAAAATGTGAAAAAATTCTGTAATGTGTACTATGTAAATCTCAATGTTTTAGAATTTTTTCGCAATTTTTGTACGAGATTAAATAGGCAAAATAAGCCAAAAACCGAAATTTTGTTTTTCCCTGTTTACTGCCCCCATGGTTGAGATAAGGGGTTGAAACTTAATGTAAGATGTCTTTTTTTGATATGCTATCGACTGTCGTATTGGATATATCATTTGGCTCAAGTACATTTTTGATCATCCCCTCCCTCTTTCCTTGAGTCGCGCTCGCTAGGATTAGGAAACTTGGCTCGAGCCCGTATTTCTAAAATTTGCTTGACGTCTAAAAATAGATTGATAGATATGGCAACAGCGTCACAATCCGGCAACGATGCCTTCGCGTCCTTTGTCTGTCAAAAGTTGGTTGGTAATAGGAATAGGAATAGGTGGCTAATAGAGTTTAGATATATTTGTAGATCTAGTCGATAGATGACGCAACGCGAGTTGTCTAGTTTATAGATTGTTTATTTCTAGTATTCTCCGCTCATAGACATCGTCGCTTCGATCGATTCGGAGATAAGCCAAAACGGGATCCTGCCCTTAAGAGTAAATCTAATCTCAGTATCAAAGATCACCGAAAAGGGTTATAAAGTAACTTTCAAGAATGAGTCAGCTGTTGTAACAGATCGTAAAGGGAACATCAGTCTGATAGCAAATAGAGAAGGTGATCTGTACTACGTTCGAAAGAAGGTCGAATGCGCAAAGGTAGCCGATACGGAGAAATGCTCTGATGCTTGCAAGTGGCATAGGTGATTGGGACATCTGAACGGCCGAGATTTGGCAAAGATAATGGAGAGAACTGGACAAAATGTTAACGCAATAAAGGAAGCAAAAAAGTTAACCATATGTGAGGTCTGTATGGAAGGAAAAATGAAGAATACCCCCTTTCCAATGGGAAATACACCGTGTAATGAGAAGTTAAAAATAATACATTCAGATGTGGACAGTCCAATAAGAACTGTCTCGAATGGAGGTGCTAGATTTTTTGTAACGTTTATAGATGATAACATGAGATGGTGTACAGTCTATTTCTTAACACAATGTTGATCGGTCACGAGTTAACTCGTGTTTTTATGGCCAAACGTTGCTAACCGGCCACGAATAAACTCGAACAATTGTTGGTCAGCATAATTGAAACTGTGTCTCTCGCTTATAGAACCCCAAGTTGCGTCCTTTGTTGTAAAAAAATTTTACAATTAAAAAAACTTTTAAAAAAAACGATGACGGAACGTAACAATGAAGAATCTTTCAATGAATTATACGCAGATGCTTTATCTGATTGTCCGAGTTATTGTGAATCAAATTGTGGTAACTTAGAAAATGATACTGTATCAGAAGATAGTGATAGGGGAAGATAGCCTAATTTGGACCGCTGTGATATCCAAAGATTGATAAAATCTGTGCGATTTTAGATAGGCAACTTGTTATACGTAGATGTGGACGAAGTTAATGCAATCGTGTTTGTGAAGAAACGTGTCATCGTTACATTGAGAGAAGTGTTATTTGTTTGACTACGAAGAAAGTTTGTTATTTTGATGTAAGTGTGAAAGCCGTTAATTCGTCCAAACGACAGGTCTTATTATATCATCATAAAGCTTACTTATCTATCTATAATTTCCTGCTACAATTTTATGAGATTATGTTAGTCTGACGTTTTTGTATAATATTAAGTATAAAATATTCAAGTTGCCCTAGTTGGACCGAAAACAGTTGCCGAAATTGAACTGGTCCAATTTCGACAACTACATTTCTTTTATAGAAAAAATAAATAAGTGTAGTATCGTAATGTTATGATGCGTAATATAAAATTATAAAATGCAGACAATGCATCGATGCGTTGATGTTTTTGGGGGAGTATAGTGGGAGAGGAGAAGAGGGCTCGTGGGTTTTTTCCGTGCGAACAAAGGGTAGTGTTGAAATGTCGATTGTGTCGTGCGAATTGCAAATAATTACGTAGAAGTTTTTGTGTATCAAATCGCTGTACGTTTACTAAATTAATTCAACTTTCATTATTATATTTTATATAAATAAATATATATATAATTTTCTATATAAAAAAAAATATTTTCAGTGTTACAATGTCAAAAAGAGGACGCTATGGATTGTGGTCTGAAAATGATTTATTGCATGCTGTTGCCGCGTACAAAAATGGTGATTACGGTTTGAATGAATGCAGTCGTGTGTATGGAGTTCCAAAGGCAACTATCAAGAGACATGCTGATAAAAAAAACTCCGCAATAATGTTAAAGCATTTGGTAGACCGTCGGTATTTTCTACAGATATAGAAAGAATTATTTCTGAGCATATCCTTCACCTTGAAGACTGCTATTTTGGTTTAACAATTAAGAATGTCAGAAAACTAGCTTTTGATGTTGCAGAAAAATATGCCTTACCACATTGTTTCAATACAGATAAAAACATTGCTGGTAAAAAATGGTTTTACTCATTTTTGAAACGAAATCCCCATCTTTCGCTCCGGAAACCCGAAGGAACCTCAATGGCGATAACCAGAGGCTTTAATAAAGAAAATGTCAATCATTTTTTCGATCTTTTAGAACGAATTGTCGATAAGCATAAATTTACAGCCGACACTATATTTAACGTGGACGAATCTGGTTTTACCACTGTACAAAAAAGTCTCCCAAAAATAGATGCTCGTAAAGGGAAGCACCAGGTAGGAAGTCTTACAAGTGGTGAACGTGGCGTCAATACAACTATGGTATGTGCAGTTAGTGCTGCTGGTGTATATATTCCACCAATGATAATTTTTAAGAGGAAAAAATTTCACCCTAACCTTAAAATTGGAGCATCTCCCGCCAGTATTGTTACGATTTCGGACACAGGATACATTAACTCAGATCTCTTTGTTGAGTGGCTGATGCATTTCCAAAAGCATATCAACTGCAATGTAGATAATAAAGTTCTCCTACTGCTTGATGGCCATACAACACACAGCACAAATTTGCAAGCTTGTGAGTTTGCTAGAAAAAATGGAATCGTCTTACTTCAACTGCCTGGCCATACCACCGACCGTTTACAGCCTTTGGATATAGCATTTTTTGGTCCTTTGCAGACTTATTTTACACAAGCTCAGGAAACGTTTCTTCGCTTATATAAAGGGGATAAAATATATCAAACGCAAATGTCAAAATTACTTAATGAGGTATATGGCAGAGCGGTCACTGTGGGAATTGCAGAAAGTGTCTTCCATGCTTCCAGAATTTGGCCAGTGAATAGACATGTATTTACAGATGACCAATTTGCACCAGCTGATGTTTTACAACCTGCAACCTTTGTTACAACTTCTAGCAGTGATGATGAAGAAGATAGAAGTGACAACGAAAATAAACGATTTAGGAGAGTTCTTGAAGAAATATCACCGTGAGCAAAGAAAAATCAAAATCCAGATGGTCCTTCGTCTTCTTGCAGTGCGCCAATAGCCCAGATAGCAGTGGAAATAACGAGCAGCCCTTACAAATCGCAATTAAACCGAATAAACTTAAAAAACTTTAAAAAAATAAGTCCACCAAACTTTGACAAAATGCCGAAACAGAAAAAAGAAAATGGTGGTTCATGGTTTTGTGCATTGTGTGAAGAAACCAAGGAAGAAGATATGATACAATGTATGAAATGTCGCACTTGGATTCAGTGCTGCAGTTAAAAGGTTCTATTGTTGTAATTGTCGTTAACCCTTTCATTACGGCCTGTATGTACGGGTCCCGACTATAGACGGCGGCCGCATGACGATCTGTGTGTACGGGTGCCGACTATAGGCGGCGACCGCGCGACGATCTGTGTGTACGGCTGTTGACTATAATCGACGTGTATGCGAATAACTGAATATTCATACAATATACTCATTTTCATGTTTTTCCTATAATACGATGAAACAGTTGTTATGTAGCTCTTAAAAAAGTGTACATACAAGACAATCACAAAGTGGCGTTGAAAAACGTTAGTCCGAATATCGAAGACTACTGACAAGCAAAGTGCACTACTTCGCGGCGCGGTGACCCGTTCAGTGGCGTCACTCTAACGGAGCGGACTAACGTAAGGAAAGGGTTAAGAAAGCTAATGGTCCAACTTAGGAAGCTAGCAGTTCAAATAAGGACACCGGTTTCCTAAATTGAACCGATGACAAGATTTTTTTGAATTTTTTTTCTACTATTATAAATGGTATTTAAAATTTAATAAATGGTTTTATTTTGAAGGTACACTTAGTGAATTTCTTTTCTATTACTTAATTTTTATTGACACTTCTTCCGTGCTTTTATATAGTGAATAATATAAAATTGGTCCAAATTAGGCTACCTTCCCCTATTAGGGGAATATCAAAAAAGAAATATAATAGAATCAGATAGTGACGACGAATTGGAAGAAGAGTGGAACGGACATGATCACACCAAACTTACAGAATTATTTAAACATTCCTAGTGCAACTACTGAACTTGGTGACGCACCGACTATCAGTGAGGTAACAGTTTTATTTTTTGACAGTGGTTTTTTTGATTTAGTCATTACGCAGACCAATTTGTACCATTCTCAAATGGAAGAGTTACATAAAATCTCTGCAAAAACGGTACCATGGACGGAAGTTACCGTTAATGAAATAAAGAAGTTTCTTGGATTACTAATATTGATGGGCCAAACCAAAAAATCTCATTGGAGAGATTATTGGTCAACGGATCCTTTAGTTGTAGCACCAATATTTCGGGCAACTATGTCCAGAAAGCGATTTAAGCAAATTCTTACATTTTTTCATCTAAATAATAATACACAACATACATCTTCTGAAGGCAGACTTTGCAAAATTAGACTGTTTTTGGATTATATCATTCCAAAATTTCAATCCCTACATATACCCAAACAGGAGTTACCTCTAGGCAAAACAATGGTACTATACAGAGGACGCATCAGCTTTAGGATATACATATAATCCGGCGAAGATAACGAAATATGGAATTTTGATTAGAATGCTTTGTGAAAATGAGAGTGGGTATATATGCAACTTCGAAGTCTATTCGGGGCAAGGCAAAAAGCTGCAGGAAATTATATTGTCTGTGTTGGAGCCGTACCTTGGTTGTTGGCATCATATATATCAAGACAATTATTATAACAGCGTATCTACAGCCGAGCTATTGTTCAGAAAAAAACTACACACTAGTGTGTGGTACTATACAGGAAAACAGTGGCTTACCAAAAATTTTGACAGAAAAATCCAAAGGTCAGCACGGAGAAGAAATAACTTTTTTACGGAAGGGACCCGTTGTTCTTATTGCTTGGAAGGATAAAAAAAATAGTACGGATGATATCAACTATTCATGGTGCTTCTATGAAATCAAGTGGAAATCGAAAAAAAAATTATGTAAACGATACAATCAAACCTACGTGCATATTGCAGTATAAGTATATGAAAGGGGTAGATCGTGCAGATCAGTATTTGGTGAACTGCAGTATTTTACGGAAATCTGTAAAGTGGTACAAAAAATTAGCATTTTTTCAGATAAACTGCACCTTGTTCAATGCATATAAAATGTACTGTATCTATCTGCTAGAAAATAAAACAAGATACTGCTACACACTTCTCGAATTTCTAAAACAGCTTTTTATAATGATACACACTTCAGGCTTTCTGGGCAATTGAGAGACCACGTCTTAGAAAAAATAGTCACTGCCAGAAAAGCAAATCCGACTAGAGCGTGTAGAGTACGCTCTTCAAGGGGAAAACGAAGCGAAACTAAGTATAGATATGTTATAGAAAAATTTGATTTGCTCTCGTCAATGGTTCTGGGGTAAGTGCCAAGAGGTCAAACTTAGTCCTCTTACCAGAAGGCATCCTCGCCTTCCCCACTCCGTGGCCAGATCCTTGAGGAACAATGTCCTATTCATTCCGGCAACGCAACGTCGGGCTGCTTGCCTTTCCCAATTTTCCTCATTCAAACAAATAAGTATGTGACTTCAAGTCACTGGCAATCGTCTGTCGCCCTAGCTGTCCGTTTACAACCATTCACTCGTCCAGACCTCGCACAGTTCATCCCGATCATAAATCGTACGAAAGCAAAATAGCGGCGGGCTAATTGCCTTTGACGACCCTCAAAAATACGTTGGCGCTAACACGGCCAACCTGACATGCTTCACGCTCTCGGGAAGCATCAATTCATAAGAACAGCCATATGTATCATAACATCAAACAAACATTTTGTTACCATATTCCCTCGGGATTGATAACGTCCTCTATTCCGCGCAATTCGTGTAGTTTTCAAACGTCGTCCTTCGAAGAATATTCTATCAAGTCCGTGGCCTTATTGTCACCCCTTGAAAATCTCTTTCGAAGTCTTAACGTTCTATTCCATACACGACATTGACGCCTTTCATACGTTATTCCCGGACACCAATAATCTTAATACCCTTCCGACGGCTCTGCGCTTTACGGAGTATACAACTGACTGCACATATTACACCTCCGACGACAATGCGCTTTACGGAGTATACAAATATCTTCCCATCATCAGTTATAAAAACACACTTGACCACAGGGCATACAGTTAAAATGCCACAAAACCACTCATTTATTCAAGTCTCCAATGATTTTATTATAAAAATGTACGGATAAGAACAAAAACTAAAATGTTTCGTTAAACAATTATTCTCAAAACTATCGAATATCGCTATTATAATATTGCATAAACCCAATAGCACACAAAAGATAAAAGAAAGAAAAATGTTCATTTGTATAGTAAAAAGATTAATCCACATGCAATACAATAGAAATTAATAAAACAATTAACAAACAGTGCTAAATATTCTAACGCTAACACGGTCCATCAGTAGATTCCGTATCGTCATCGCTTAACTGCGTATCATTCCATTCTCCTTCCCACATTCTAAGACGATCCTTGGGCACCGTTTGTGGTCTGCCGGACTTTCCTATGATTTCGAAACGATCGTTTGTTATAAGTTTTGAAATCGTAAAAGGTCCCGTATACTTAACATCTAATTTTGACCTTCTATTATCTGCTGGCTTTACAAAAACAGTGTCACCTTCCTTATAAAAAATACTATCTCTACGCGTTCTATTAAATCTGTTTTCTTGCAAGACCGCGTTTTCTTTTAACCTATTGGCAGCTACACCTCTGTCACGGACAATGTCTATCTCCTCATTTGTAGCCGGCAATGTTTCTTCGGCACGCATTGCATTACCTGGGCCTTGTTCTAGGCCAAATAGCAACCTACTGGGGGAAAATCCAGTCGATTTTTGTATAGTGGTATTAAGGGCCAGCATTAGCTTTGCTAGTTTGCTCGGCCATTCTGTTCCTTTTTTTGTTTCCGCGGTAAGAAGGTTTGTTACGGTCCCTACGTATCGCTCGGCTTGACCGTTAGCTCGAGGTGCGCCTGTAGCAATAAAATGTACCTGACTTCCGTGTTTTTCTATGAATTGTTTCAGAGGTTTGTATGTGAAATTAGTCGCTCTGTCTAAGACTATAATTCGCGGTGTCCCAAACAATGTAAGTCGTTCTCTAAAAACTTATAGTGTTTCAGGGCCGCTTAAGGTTCTCAACGGTATCAACTGAATGTATTTTGTAAATGCATCAACTATTATTAGGATGTGCTGGAAACCTTCTTTAGACTGTTGAAATGGGCCGACACAGTCACAGTGTATTGTGTCGAACGGTATGGATTTTTTTGGAATTGAATGCAAATATCCCTGTCTCGGTCCTGTATGTCGTTTTGATACAACACAGGTAATGCAATGTTTAATGTACTTTCTTACAAACGCGTGCATTTTCGGAAACCAATATTTTTGCGATATACGATCGTATGTTTTGTCATACCCAACATGACAGTTCTCGTCATGATAGAGACGTAGCAAACCAAGCCTACTGCCTTTCGGAACGAAACTACGATATACTACACGTCCTGTGTCTCTTTTTATTTTCCTACAAAGGATCGTATCCCTTAATTCGAAGTCTGACGTTAAACTATGATTAGAAGCTAATTTCGCTATTATTTCTTTTGTTTCCTCGTCATTTCGCTGAGCCACTTCTAACCAACTACCTTCACAAATAAAATTGACGCGATAATCTTTCGGGGGGTTTCGGCTAAAATAATCCGCATATTCTATCTGTTTACCTTTACGATATTCTAACTCAAAATTAAAATCTTGTAAAAGGATCCACCATCGAGCTACCCTAGGTACTAAGTCCTTTTTGTTGTTGGTTGCCTTTATCGCATTACAATCGGTAACAATTTTAAATTTAATGCCAAGAAGATAGACGCGGAAATACTTTAATGCATTTACAATTGCCAATGTCTCGAGTTCATAAGAATGATAACGCGACTCTTCAGGGGTCGTACGTCTACTAAAATAAGACACCACCCTTAGATCTCCGCCTACTCTCTGAAATAAAACGGCACCGTAACCTAATGAACTAGCATCTGTGTGCAATTCGGTTTCTCGTTGCGGGTCGAAAATAATTAATAACGGCTTTGAAGTAAGTTGATTTAAAATATACTTCCGTGCCTCTTCTTGGTGTTCTCCCCAGTTCCAGGGTTCTCCTTGTTTTGTTAATCTCGTAATGCAAGCCGTACGAGCCGAAAATTCCGGAATAAACTTGCGAAAATAACTTGCAAGGCCCATAAACTGTCGTACCTGTTTTACATCAGCAGGTATAGGTGCTTCAAGTAACGCTTTCACTTTACTAGCGCCGGGTCTAATACCTTCGGCCGAAATTTCTCTACCTAAATATTCGATTTGAGTTTTAAAGAAAAAGCATTTCTTAATGTTTAAGGAAAACCCTGCTTTATCGAGTGCTATTAAAACCTGTTCCAGACGTTCAAGCCCTTCTCTTATAGTCTCTGACGGAATCAATATATCATCTAAATACACTAATGCAATATTATGTTTTAAATTTCCCAACGCGGTGTTAATCGCACGCTGAAATACGGCAGGCGCGTTGCATAACCCAAATGGCATGCGCAAAAATTCGTAATGCCCGTCAGGTGTCACGAACGCGGTTTTCTCTATTGAACACTCTGCTATCGGAATTTGATAAAATCCGGATGCCATGTCAAGAGTGGTAAAGAACTTTCCCTTGCCTAAACGATCTAACTGATCCTCAATCAGAGGTAAGGGATAACGATCTTTTACAGTGATTTTATTTAATGCCCGAAAATCTACGCACATCCGATCTTCCCCATTTTTCTTCTTTACTAGGATGATGGGACTCGCGTAAGGAGATGTACTTTCCCGGATAATATTATTTTTTTGTAGCTCAGAGATAATCGCACGCACCTTTTCGCGCTCCGTAATCGATAACCGATAAGGGTGATAACTTACCACACGATCCTCCTTTGTTACGATTTTCATGTCTCCCGTACTTACTCTCCGAACCTGACTCCCTACTGCCACCATATGTTTGTACCGGTCCAGTAAATTTGATAATTCCCTCCTTGTTTCGTCACTGACATTTTCGATGTTGAAGCAGACGGGGTCTTCGTTCGATGTTCCCTTTTCTCGACCGCTTGAAGTCCGTTGGAGGGTGGTCGATCCGTCCGTTTCGGTAACGATGCGAACACCACCGTTGGATAAAACATTTTTCCCTACGATGAGTCCGTACGGGATGGAGGAATCCGGAACAACAAATAGATCTAATTCTACCGACAGCCCTTCTGACCGAATAATTGCTGTGGTGCTGCCGATGGTAGTGGTAGATGAATCAGACAAGCCTTTAATCGTTGTGGCGAAAGGATCAATTTTACAATTTGCTCGTTTCGCCACCGTTTCTTTTACCAAGGAACACGTTGCTCCACTGTCAATAAGGCTCTCCCTTACAAGTGTGTCGCGTAACAGAATTGGGGTCAGTTTATGGTCTACAGAGAAACATACGTTCGTCTGTAGCTGACCCATATTTAAATTTGGTTTTTTGTGCTCGCTTTCGTCACGTCGCGCTCTTTTGGCCCAACAATTGTCTTCACTGTGACCCTGCTTAAGACAATAGGAGCAGGTAATACTCCTCGGTGGGCTGCGTTTTCTGCCCATCCGTGATCGTTTGGAACAGTAATTTGCTGTATGTCCCCATTCACCGCAATTGTAGCACTGCTTTTTAAAAGGAACCCGTCCCTTTTCTTCATGCATTTCCCGAATTGGTTCTTTATTACTTTTTACTTTCACGAATTGTGACACTCCCGACAATAGTTCCACCGTAGAAGTATACCGCGCGTTCAAAAGCGATTGCCGCACAGATGCGTCAGTAATGTGTCCGATCACTAAACTAATAAGTTCATGTTGTTTAAACTCAATTTGAGTTTGTCCAAAATACTTTAATTTATTCCGCGCGTACTCAGAGTACGATTCAGCGGCATCACTCGTATAGGCTACAGCACGAGCCAACCGTTCACATAGTCTATCTTCACTG
Source organism: Megachile rotundata (assembly GCF_050947335.1). NCBI lineage: Eukaryota > Metazoa > Arthropoda > Insecta > Hymenoptera > Megachilidae > Megachile > Megachile rotundata. The sequence continues at coordinate 6,150,403 of NC_134993.1, forward strand.
ACAAACACGGAACACAGGTCTTCAGAAAATTTTTCCCATGATCTCGGATTACCTTCCCACGATTGGTACCACTTTTTCGCTGGTCCAGTTAATGCATGTGTCGCAAGGCTCAATCGTTGCGGAAGAGGTAACTTTTCCGTGATGCGTTCCACTGTCTGGCACCATTTTTTCGCGTCCTCACCAAGGTCAGCACCCCCAAATTCCGGAATGGCATCAATTAATGCATTCGGCGCTACACCGGAAACACTCGGCATTGCATTCGACGTGAATGTTTCCATGAATTTACGGAAAAGAGTTTCGAATGAAGGAGTGCTGGATTCGCCAGATTCTGCCATTTTAATTGCACACAAGCGTTTTATAAAAACTGAACACACACAAAACACAACACGGTTGAATACCGAAAACTATATGGGGCGATTGGATTAACGTATCCCACTTCTGATGTTATAGAAAAATTTGATTTGCTCTCGTCAATGGTTCTGGGGTAAGTGCCAAGAGGTCAAACTTAGTCCTCTTACCAGAAGGCATCCTCGCCTTCCCCACTCCGTGGCCAGATCCTTGAGGAACAATGTCCTATTCATTCCGGCAACGCAACGTCGGGCTGCTTGCCTTTCCCAATTTTCCTCATTCAAACAAATAAGTATGTGACTTCAAGTCACTGGCAATCGTCTGTCGCCCTAGCTGTCCGTTTACAACCATTCACTCGTCCAGACCTCGCACAGTTCATCCCGATCATAAATCGTACGAAAGCAAAATAGCGGCGGGCTAATTGCCTTTGACGACCCTCAAAAATACGTTGGCGCTAACAGATATATTTGTAAAAGCTGTTGTGTACCATTACACGTAGGTGATTGTTATACTGCTTATCATACGAAAAAGAAATATTAAAAGTTGAATAATAAATCAAATTTATTAAAATCTATTTATGTTTTTTTACTTCCACATCCAATTACCAAATAATAGCCGGTCACACGAGGTAAACTTTCAGTAAAATTGCCGGTCAATAATGTGTCAATGGATGTGTTACAGTCCTTTGGATTACGAGATTGCCACGAACTGACCAGGCATGTTTGATGGGAGACCAAGCCCAAAAGGAAGATTCATCGCTAAAAACAATATCACTCCAATTGCGATTAATATTTGTATAAGCCCACGCTAACCGATTTTCGACATGCTTTCTTTAAAACAGAGGTTTCGCCATTGTACTATGGCATGCAATGTTATTTTCTTTTAATCGACGTCTTAATGTCATTATATCAATATTTATGTTTCTTCTTGCCAAGATAGCTTGGGCTTTCCCTCGCTGTAGCTAATTATCGGATTTAGAAAAACTTGCGGATTTTCTGTATCGGGAAGCCGAGTTAGAGTTAAAGGCCGGCGTATTCGTCTCCGAAACATCTGTTGTAACGACGCGACAGAAACCTGAAAAAGGCAAAACGAGCTCTCGAATCAGAATAAACCAAGTTCACATTGCACTTTCTGTAATATATTTAATCACAGTTTGCCTGACAATGAGTGTAGGGATTTTCTGATGGCTGCTATAGATCGTCGATGGTTCATTACGCGAACATTAAAATTGTGCCGCAAGTATCTGCGTCAGGGACATTTTCAGAATGTCTGTGATGTGATAACTGCGACATATGTAATTCGAGGCATCACCGACTTCTTCATTCCGCGAACAGTAAGATGGGCCGACAATTTCGAATTCAAGGGAATGGGACTCCGAAAAATTCGGAGCCAAGTGCCGCACGTAATAGTACTACGTCAATTGCTACAGGAAGCGACTACGAAAACGTATGACTAAGTTCGTTTAATGCTCTATTAAAAATAATGCCGATTCGCGTAATAGGACCTGTAAATCATGCAGATATTTTCGCTTTACTCGATGAAGGCTCAATTATCTTCTTGATTGACGATAAAGTTTCGCGATTTATTGGGGCACGTGGCCCGACAATTGACGTTACACTGAAGGGAATAGGGAGTCAAGCAAAGATAGTGTCTCACAATCAGTCAATTCAAGTAGATTTCGATATTGTTGAGCAAGGGGAAAAATTTAGAGTAAAGAATGTCATTGTTGTGAAAAATTTAAATCTGCCAATTTAATCACTTTCAGAGGATCTCGTTAGAGAAATCAAATCCGAAAACGTTGGAGTGTGTGTATATAAAAGCGCTCGACCTAAAGTTTTTTTAGGGCAGGACAATTGGGAACATAATAGTTACACGCGAAGTGAGAGAAATAGAGAGGAGCGGTCTTGCTATATCGCGTTCGTTATTAGTCTAGACGGTTTACGGTATTGCACGACGCGGAGTTAGATCTAACAAAATCACTCTAATAAACGTTGTGCATCAGAATTGCAACATAACGTCCGCGCGAAACGATGAAGCGCGTTACTAACTATGTAAGATAAACTTGACAAATTAATCCGGCAATATTTTTGCATAGATGACTTAGAAATAAATGAACATCTGAAGCCAGTTGATAAGCACGTTCACTTGTTAAAAACGTTAGCGGAAACGAGTCGATGAATAGGTTCTACATGGGAAACTGGTTTATTATGGAAAAAAGATCCCCCACCTTATATAAGTAGTTTTACAACGGCTCAGAAGCGACTCTATTCGCTTGAGGAACGACTAGATAAAGACCCTAAGTTCGCGTCGTTGTATTACAAGAAGGTGGATCGTCTCGTGGATGAGGATTACGCGGAAAAGGTAGATGATAACGTTTATAGATTGCGCGTATAGTATTTACCACATTTCGGGGTAAGATATAAAAATAAACCAGGCAAAGTAAAACTAGTTTTTAACACGGTCGCGAAGACGGAGGGAATAAGCCTTAATGATTAATTAGAGACTGGACTGGATTTGTTACAATCACTATTAGGAATCTTAGTACGTTTCCGACAATATGACGTAGCAATTGAAGCTGACATTCTCGACATGTTCTTACGAGTGAAGATTGGGAATGAAGACCGCGGGGCTCAGAGATTCCTATAGCGTGGAAAAAATCGAGATATTACACCGCAGGTCTATGAAATGACTTGCCTTATTTTTGGTGCGAAATCGTCTCCGTGTAACGCAATTTATACAAAAAATAAAAACGCCGCGGAATTTTCAGAAGCCATGCCGAACATATCTAATAGTATAATTAAAAACACTTATATGAACGACTTTTTAACTAGTTGCAGAACCGTAGAAGAAGCCATGGAACTCGTGAACGATGTAATCAAAATTATTTCACACGCGAATTTTAAAATGCACGCATGGGCGAGTAATCATGTGAATGTGTTGAATGTCGATTCGCGTGAAAAGATGTCCGGAAGGTTAGGCCTGTTTTGGGATACAAAAACGGATGAATTAGGCTTTAACGTAGGTTTGAACAAGATACCAAAAAGTATTTTAACGGAAGAATCGAAACCAACTAAACGCCAAGTACCGCGAATAATTATATCCGTGTCTGATCCTCTCGGGCTACTTTCCTCATTTACGATTAAACAAAAATTTTAATGCAAGACATTTGGCGCAGTGGGATTAATTGGGACGATGAGTTACGTGAAGACGAATATTCTTGTATGGCGTACATGAATTCAAGACCTTTACAATCTGAAACAATGTCGTGTGCCGCATTGTTATACGATATTATCTAAACGCAATCGATTTGGTATAAAGTCTTTCATCGCTTGCGACTGTGAAACGGGATATATTTGAGACATGATAGTATATTCAGGTTCGGCAACAGAAATTTCTGTGTTTCAAGAAAATTTGGGTAAATCCGGAAATATAGTCATGATTCTCATGAAAAATTATCTCGAGAAAGGTCACAGTTTATATGTGGATAACTGGTATACAAGTCCACTTTTATTTAACACGTTACACTTGAACCAGACAAATAGTTGTGGTACCGTAAGAAAAAACCGCAAATATGTCCTAATTATTTCAAACAAACTGCAAAAAAGAGAAATATCATTTCGATCAACTAAAGCATTATTATGTATGAAATTACAGGATAAAAGAGAAGTTTGGATGCTGATATCGTAGAAACAGGAAAGTTTCATTACCATACAAAAACACCGGTAACAAAACCAACATTGTATACTGGATTACAATCATAATATGGGTGCTGTAGATAAGACCGATATGGGAATTAGTACTATTGAGTGCATTAGAAAGTTATAAATGGTATAACAAATTTTTTTTCCATTTATGAAATGTAAGTATTTGAAACGCATATGCTTTATACAAACGCGTATCAGGTCAAGAGTTACAATTCGCGACATTCCATTTATTACTGATAAAACAAATATTTGGAAAATATTTACAAACTTCAAATACATATCAATGGAAAAAAAATACCGACGATCCCTTATGTCTTATTGAAAAGCATTTTCCAAGTACATATGTCACTCCGTCCGCGGAAAAAAAGAACCAAGCGCCAAAATGTGTGACATGCACTAAACATAAAATCCGACGAGAAAGTAGATATGAATGCAAAAAATGCGATGTAGGTTTATGCGTTGATCCATGCTTTCAAAAATACCATACACTAATTGGTTATTAAATTTTTTTATTATAATTTTATCATTATTCGTTCATTATCGTTTTATTATTTTTATTATTATTATTATTATTAAAATTATCAAAATATGCTGTTAAAGTTGACATATCCTGTGTTACATTATAAATTTTGGATTTTTTCCTTTATATTTTGATGGTTGGCAAACGCAACAGTACGATTGACGAACGATTGGCGTAGCTGCAACCGCCACGATACCGATTTGCGCACATAAATTAGTTAGTCCTCAACGAGCATGCTTTATGTCTACATGTGTAACGACCCTGGAACCTAGGTTCAGTTTGTTACAAGCGCTAAAAAGGTAAAGAGCGGCTTTTACCCACTAACGACTCGTTTTCGCAAATAAAGATTGTGGGATTCGTGTGGTGTGCGGTGAAGGAGTGAAATCCACAGGTTAATATCTTTCAACAATTAGATTTATTCGATAACGATAAGAAATGAAACTAACAAATAACAATAACAACAAAATAAAGAAAAGTATATACATAGATTATAAATGATTAATTAGAATAAAGAAACTAAACAGATCTTGATATAATGATAATAATAGAAATGATAGAACTTGACCAATTAAACAATATGTAATGGATAATCGTGAATCTAACGAAATGAAACTCGCTGGTTAATACCTTATATTAGATCGTACCTAAGTCTAATCTCTGATAAAGCTAACTTCGCTTTTATAATATTAACTAAATTTGATATTCTTTATATATATTCGATTCTCGTGTTCGAAGCTATCGCAATGACAAGATTTTACTTGATTAACACGTTTATAATTTATAATGAATCCTACCTAAGTGTAGTTCGGTTTCTAGATTTATATAAATGAAAATTTACAAAATTAATAATGTTAGCGCGTTATAGTCTACCGCAGCGAGGAATCCGACCTAAGTGTGATTCTCTAAGTGTATTTAGATACGCTTTCGCAAAATTAGACAGATTTTATCTATTATCTAACGCGGTGTAGTCGACTACGGAAATTACGCTAGAGTGAGAACAGTATTCTTTTATTAACTCAAATTACCAAAATTTATTTGTATCTAATGAATTATTTCTTCGGAACAGTTGCTCTTTTTATTATCTGACTCGACAACTAATGGTCCATGACCCTTTTAGCCAAAACGAATACTGACAGCCGAAACCAGATCGCTTAAATGGGGAGCCTGCGTTAGCTAGCTACAGGACGACCCAGAGCGAGCTCCGAGAATCTGAAGGCGCGTTAGCAATCCGACGAAAAATCAAATATGAGTAGCTGAGAGCTATCGTTTCGATATCTTAGCCTTTCTTGGCGCTAAGTATAGCTCTCTCTCAAAGGAGTGTCAGATACGAGATCGTTTGAATGGAGAGCCTGCATTAGCCAGCTACTAGAACGACCCACGACCAAGTATCCAAATGGCGTATACCCGCTTGACCAATCAAGTATTAAGATTCGTTGCGGCTCTTGACAGCGAAAACTGTTCCTGGTTATTCTTATCAAAGAGACTTGTGAATAGCTCGACTTCGAAAACTGTTCTGCTTGTAGAGGGGTTTCGCTCGCCCTTTTATACTCGCAGGTTCGCCGAATTCCTGGAATTTCTGTGACGTCAGAATATATAAATTTTCATATAAATTCGTTATTATACATGTGGGATTAGTAATTATGTGTTTGGGTATGAGAGAGAGTGAGACAGAGAGTATGAGAGAATGTGAGAGAGAATGAGAAAGAAAGTATGAGAGAGAGAGTGAGAGAGAATTAGAAAGAAAGTATGAGAGAGAGTGAAAGAGAGCATAGAGGTCACGTGGTAATCTATTAGAATTATGTGCGAATGTCCGTTGAGAGGAGAGTCTTGCTTGAACCGGCGTAAGAGAAACCGTGTGACGAATAGATTGCGACGAATAAGAAATTGTACCGCTCCGTATCATAAAATTCGGCTTGCGACTCATCATACGATCCCATATACATTAATTATAAAATCGAATAGTTTAATTATATTTTAAATGTCGCTCTTTAATTTCTGACTAACATTTCGATATTAAAATAATAGTATAACGGTGTTTTAGCGAAAAATACATTTTCTGTCCTTTTCTAATGAACTGCGTACAAATTCTACGTGAGCCGAATCTATTCCGATTTACAGCTTTTTAATTGAAAAAAATAATTTTTTTTCTGGCTATGAATAGTTTAGTACCGACTGATTTTACGTATATAAATTCATTTAGTTAATTAATTAGTTTAATGTCTGATAATGCCGTAAATAGAAATAGTATCTCTATCCTTTTCTAGGATTAACGCTGATCTAAAGGATTTCGGGGCGAGCATCGCGGCACGTAGGCACATATCGTAACGGAAATTTGTCATACAAAACTATACATTTATTAGATTTAAAATAAAGTAATACACGAGTCTTGTTTCAATCGTTCTAACTTAATATTTGATTTGGTGAAACATATGTATTACCTATTCTAAATCAAAATCATAAGATAATTAACATAAATGAAAATGTATATATATACATACTGATTACCGACTGTCGAATTTGATAGATATGGTAATAGATTCGTAATGTACTGTCGGTAATTGCCTAATACTGTCGATAATAGATCTGAGGTGTGGTATTGTATAAAAAAGGGTTCCGCGGGACGTTACACATGTAACGATTCTTTTTCTCTTCAGTATAAATTATCATATACTGTGTTATATTTTAAAACATATTTAATTACCGATTATTATTAAAGGAATGTACAAAATCAGTTAAGTAAATTAAATTAGCTTAAAAAGTTACTTAAGATAAATAAAAAAATTGATATTTTTAATTTATTTGCCATTATTATTTTTTAAACCCTAAGAATGGTATTAAATTTCTGGGTACTGTTTTGGTCACTAGTCAGTGTACAACCAGTCGCAGCGACTAACATACGAAAAATGGACCGTCTATATTGATAGATTCGTCCGTGAGCATGTCGCAGTCAAAGGGTTAAAAATCAAGCTACGAGAAGAGGAAGCAAGACAATGTGATCGTGACAAAAAAACAAGTGATAGTGTGTAAAAGTGACACGCTGTTATTTAGAGAAAATATTCGTGAGACACGTAACAAAATAAACATAAGAAGTGTAACGTCCCCGGGAACATCTACTAACCCTGTAGATAAATAAAAGCATTCTAACCTATATATCTCTTTATTTTATTATCGACCGCAAATCACAGTGTTCATTCTATATACGCAAAAATGTCCTTTCCGATATAAGTAAAAATGTTATCCCCACCACTGGGGGAATGACCCCTCGAGACGCCCGAAGTTCGCTCGTCGGGAAATGTAACGTGATCCGGGCTTAGTGTATCCGTGAGATAATACCAATGCAAATATAAAACTTTTTTATTTTTGACTTTTTTGTTATCAAACTTTTACCAATTAATTCTTGACATTTTTTCGATTAAAATGAGACCAAACACGATATAACTTGGACTATATTTACTGGTTTAATTGATGATAAAAGTTTCTAACGCAGAGGAGGATAGCGAGTGAAGAAGAAAGAGACACTGCGGTCGTGGCAGTCGGCAAAGATCAATAGTCTGTTCGGTTGTTTGCAATACTTGAACATTGCTAATTTTTTTATTCTTCATCTGTTACGCGGCCAGATACCGCGTCCGTTATTTTGTAAAGAATATTAATATTTACACAAATGTAACAATCGTCCGCACGATTTCTGACCCTCTATAGCAGCAATAAACTCATGAAGCCAGTACGGACCCCGCGAGTTTCTTTAGAGTCACCGTTTGCCCATGTTTATTGCCGGTAATAGTTTTTAGCTTTTCGCTTTTCCAAACACATGTTTTTACCCGTCAAGGCGCATCCTAATTTTATTGCTTGCTAAGGTCAAGGGTCCATCTCATAAATCAAGACAACATGATTTATATGTCAGGGTTTTTCCAGAAAACCCTGACGTCACACGTAGGCGGTCACTGAAGACCCCTCGCCACACATTTTTTCACGCCAATAGCAAACAACTACCCCCTGACACTACCCCGTTAAACACACCCACACGAACCTACCTACACGACATTCCTTCACTCAGAAATCAGAATTCATCAAACATCCGACACAGTCATACATCTTCAAACTCCATAGCCTTTTTAAATAAACAGTCTTTTAGTTCAACTTCAAACATAGTCTCCATTCATATATCCAGAGAACTATCCTTTCCGCTGTAATTACCGGTTAGGAATTACGTGAACTCGTGACATCGAAATAATTCGTGTAAGGACTTACGACCCTTATAGGCGTGAATTGCAACGGTTCGGTCTTGTCGCGATTGACGTAACATCATCCATTTTTTTATATAACTTTTTCCATCACATTCGTGACGTTTTCCTGACTAAAATGACACCAAACACGACGTAATTTGAGTTATGTTTACTTGCAATATCTTATTAGAGTAAAATCATCGATGTACGCGTAACACTTGAAATTACAAGTAAATATGTTCTTGTTCGGTAAATGTTCGGTAATCGGTGAAAAGGACTCTGGAAATCGGAAGGTTTTCAATAACCCGTTCAAGTAAATTTTACACAGTTTATTAAACCACACAAAAAAAAAACCACAAAACGAAATTGCACACACTACACGCACACGACGACACGACGAAGAAATTATTAGAAAGTATAATCGAAATTGTAGTTCGATTTCGCGCACCGCGTATTTACTATGCAGGATTATCGCGTCTTGTGTTGACAAAGGTTGGCTTGGTACTCTCTCTCGCGAGGGTCGGGCGATCACTTAAATTCGGGAATCCACGGTAATTGTCGTCATCACGGCCCAATCAGCTGTTGCTTACTAGACATGTCGACGACGGGAACCAATAAATTTCATACCGGTAACGGGGGGGTTCTCGGTGTCTCTCGATCCTTCGAGAATGCACCGAAAGAGATCTTCTGGTGCGTCCAGGAGGACGAGAGACAGAAAACTTCACGGTTGGGATTTGAATTCAGGGATGGACCTCTCCTACTTGCCTAGATACGGAACAGTCCCGAAGTATGTCGTGTTTGGTCTCATTTTAATGAGAAAAATGTTACAAATATGATGGAAAAAATTTCAAAAAAAAAATCAAAAATAAAAAAATTTTATTCTTGCATTAGGAGTGTCCTTCTAGTAGGTCACTGTTTGTTTACGTTCGGTCTCCTTCGCTCGAAATGTAGCACCTTTACGATATACGCAATCGGCGACTGTGTTATTTTTCTCTTCTGTCCTTTTTTACGTTCGGCAAGACATCAATCAATGTATGACCTGTTAGAAAATTCCCAGTGACCCACCCTAATAAAGCAGGGACGACGGGCACATGGCCGTCCTACGACGACCACCACGGGGTAGAGGCCTGACACTGCGACGTCCGGGCCATAAAACAGTCCTGGGGCCTCAAGTTTCGCGGGGACTAGGAAACCTCGCGGAACAGGAAGAGGGCATTCGTCTACGGACCTTGGAAAGACATCCTTCTTTCGAGGACGCTATTTCGCCCACGGAATCGGCATATATAAAATATATAGTGAGTTTGAAACCGAACTCAGTTAGCGTTTCAATAATTTTCTACCTCGTTTTACAGACCTGTACGATATACGCAAAACCTCAGACCCGAAAGGTTTGCGTATATAGAATATCCTGCTACACGGTATTTCGCAGCTAGCTCGGTAACGGCCCGCGACCCCGTTTCGCCCGCGAATTCTCGGTCGGCCCTTCCTGGCCGTGCCCGCGACGATGACCGCCGCGGCGCCTCCGCGGATTCGCGAGCGCGTAGCACTTCGGCGCCCGATCCGAACCCGTTCGATATCGCTTTAATTTATTTGATAATTGGGCGCCAGACGCTTCTCAGCGTCGCGATAAAGAACTTAGTCGCGAAACGAGACTCTCGAGCGGGAAGATGGGAAAACCGTTTATGTCGGTCTCGGAAAAACGCGGAAGATTCGAATCGGCGGCGGAACGGCTCGGTAGCTCAGTATCCGAATGCAATGGTAGAGTGGCGGGATTCTTTAAGGGTAAAGGAGCCAGACGCGGAGGCGGACGAGAATGATTGATTCGGGACAATTCGCGAGAAACCTCAATTTAGCGGTATTTGTTAACAGCGGTGTTTTATTTAAAATCTAAGTAACCTAGGCGTACAGTGTGATCCAGTATCGGAATTCGATTTAACCGTAACACTCTCGGTGGAAGGCCGAGATACGATCTCCGCAAGATTTTAACCACGGAAACGAAATATGCAAGTTCCTAAGCGGAATACAATCTTTGATATTTCCTCGATTCCCGGAACGGTACGCGACGCGACTAATTTAACGGGAACGCAACGCAAATACTTAACAAAACGCGACGCAATTATTTTAACGGAACGCAACGCGACGAAACGCGACGAAACGCGACGAGACGCGACGGGACGCGACGAGACGCGACGAAACGCAATTATACTAAACGCAACGGAATCTAACGCACTTAAATTTATACGAGATGCGATTTAATTCTACACGCGGAACGATTCTGTATCGGCGACCGTCTAGAGAGAGAAAGCGAGAAGTTACGCGACAAACACGAAATGTCCGGTACGACAAACATTCACTTTACTTTCTACTCCCGTACCAAGAGTTCGCGAAATCGAGACGTGGGAGGGTACAATATTGGCAAAGGCCTACTCGAGACGATACTTTGATTGTAGCTTACGCTTTACCATTCCCCGGTACAGGTTCGGTGATCCAGCCGAGTGGCGATTCGAGAGATCGGGAAGCGATCTCTCGACGACACGAAAAAGTCCGGACGTCGGGATCCGCGACCGTCCCGGACAGGGGCCCCCGGGTTTTTTACCCTTCCAACTTAAACTAATTTCCCTACGAGACAAAGCCACTCCGGTCACACTTTGCAGAACCTGCCCGTGAATGGCAAGCCAGGTGGTCTACAACCCACGATATGACAATCTCGATTTCGCGCTCTTTTACAAATGTATAACGGTAATTGAGGGGGCTTACCAAGGTGTCCAGACACTGGGCGGCAGAGCTCGGGATTTCGGTAATGTGCTTTTTCGAAACTTTACGGGAAACTTGGCAAGTGCCAAATACAGAATAAGGATCCGCGAGCCCTTGCGCCGGCATTAGGACACCTCGTAGCCTACCCCCACCCTCTGCCGGAGTTTCCGAATTCTATCGAAGTCTTCTTCGGCAGGGCCTCTTCCGTCTCCACAGCCTCTCTTCTTCTATCGTAGGGCCGGAGCGGGGAAGCGGCAGGGAATCGGCACTTTCCTTCGGCGTACGTCGGTATCTCGCTGGATTCTCTCCTCTTACTCCGCTGCCTCTCTTCGTCTATCGGAGGATCCGAGCGGGGTAGCGGCAGAGCAGCGGCGTTTTCCCTTGACGTACGTCGCTCCTTCGTTGACCGTGACGTCATTCTCCGGCGGTACATATAAAATAGTATAGCGGCAGAATTTGTTCTTACGATATTATACGCGCTTCGTTCTCTTTCTAGACGGTATCTGACGGCGACCTTTGACCCGTCCGGTCTCCCTAGGAGGCTCCTTGTGACGGGTATAAAATACCACGTCACAATCCACTGTACCGATCGCACCATAAAAATTCGTGCGGTAATAGTCAGGGGTAGATCACGCGTGCAGCTTTGTTAAATTAGGTCACGAATTTTTTAATCGATGCATTGCAGTATTTGAATATTTGATAAATCGCACTAAATTGATATCTCTAAGGAGGATACAAAGTTTTTTTTAGATAGAGTTTTATAATATATAAAATTTAAAAAAATATATTTTTACTAATAGGACTGTTGGTCAGGGTGAAGTGTATTTAATAAAGTGGAAGTGCAGGAGTTAAAGGAGTCACCTAGCACCCCTAACCCTTCGGAGTTTGGGGTCAGGCCTGGAAGCATGAGGGAGGATATGGTTCGACAGGATCAAATCCTCACCAAGAGAGGAACAAAATTAAAAAGAAAGAATTCTAACCTCATGGAGGAGAATACCTCGAATAAGAAAGCCACGCCCGTGGAAATTAGAAAAATGGAGGAAGTATTGTATCCGGAATCTCATTGTGGCACAGCAACTGTTATGGTCGACCTGGAGGTGACGCTACGCAAGTCGAGAGTAGACAATCTTGTCACCTTAGCGCGTGTATTAAATAAGATTAAGGTAGGAGCCATTGACGTTGCTCCCAAAGGTTGGGGTAAATTTAAAATCAAGTTTCCCAATGCGGAACTGGCTAATCAGTTTACAAAAAAAGAGACTATTAGGCATGCTGGTTTCAAACCTTACAATTCCTAGACATAAAGTACAGGTAACTGGTATTATTAAAGGAGTTCCTCTCGATATCACCACTGAAGACCTTCTAAATAAGACTGTTTGTCCATGCAAAATTAAAGCTGCTCAAAGGCAGAATAAAAATCTAAAGGTTTGGAACCTGGTACTTGGGAATGGACTCCTAGTGAGTCAATACTCATCACTTTTGAGGGTACAACTATCCCTGAATACAAAAGAGTATTTGGTCTTTTACACATTCCAGTTGAAGTTTACATTAAACCTGTTCGTACTTGTCTTAACTGCTATACATGTAAATATGATCACTTCACAAAATTCTGTAGAAGTCAGAAAGTCTGCGGTCACTGTGGGGACAAAGTGGACGAGGCTCACACCTGCAAGGAAGGGTCATTAAGAAGTTGTTTACACTGTGAGGGCCAGCACACAACTTTCTCTAGGAAGTGTAAAGTATACAAATTCAACAAAAGAATAAGGGAAATTATGGCCTACAAGGGCAAGAGTTTTTTAGAAGCTAAGGACTTCTTACAAAGTGCAACTACGAGACTTCTTTTCAGCAAAATATCAGTTAGAAAGGTCATTGCATCTAACCTAAAGAATTTTCACCATTACCCAAATCCACTATGGAACAAGCTTTTAAACTAAAACACACTGGGGGTCAACCCTTACCAACAGTGCATAACCAAAAACAGTTATCATGTTCAAATATGGAACTTTCTGAGGTAGAAATCTCCTCTTCCAAGATCAACAAAAAGGAACACATGATAGTGCAGGCGCACGAAGAAGTCTGCTCCACATCTAAGGAATCTACTGTAAGGTACACTGAACCTTCATGCATGACTAGGATAGTCAAATCTACAGACACCACTAAGGATACCACTAAGGCTTCTACAAACTCGCTCTCAATGGATTGTATCAACGAAATACTCCTTGAAGTAGTTGCTGTCAGGAAAACAAAGAAGTGTGTTCAAATTAAACAATATAAAGGTCCCATACACAAATAATAATGGAGCATAACCTTCTAAAAATTCTATTATGGAATTGCAAAAGCATTAGACAAAAAACGGATGAACTAGCACAACTTGCTCATAACTACAATATTATCATCATAACGGAAACTTGGCTCAAAGCTGAGCAACACTTAAATCTGCAAAATTTCTTCACTATTGGTCAAGATAGATTGGATAACAGACCAGGGGGAGGTATAGCAATACTTGTACATCGAACTCTGGACTTCTTCAAATTTCACATTTCACTTAAGGACAACTCTACGGAAATGCTCACCATTCGTACAGACACTGGATCATTTAAAACCGTCTTGGCAGCATATTATAGACCACCTGGTAATAACCTTAAGGTGAAAGAATGGTGCAGTTTCATAGAGGATTGCAGAAGACAGGAATCTCCTAGTATAGATTGTACAGTATCTTGGAGAAATATGATTTTATGGTTCACAACACGGATACAAAATCCTATGCAGGTAACTTCCACTATTCCCCTAGCAATTTGGATTTGGTGATTTCAGATTCTAATCTAGCTCACCTTTTACAAACTACTCAACTTGAGGACAGTCTGGGTTCAGATCATTTCCCCACCGCATGCTTCACAGCCCTAAAGTGCTCTACATACATCAATAAATCCAATAGAATTTCCACCATCAAAACGGATTGGCAAAAGTTAAACTAATTAATTAAGTTAATTTCATTATTGTAATTCATAAATCCATTGTGTGAACGTGAATCCTCTTAAAATTACTTAATGCATCTTTTATGGGAAAATGACATAAAAATTCAAAGCAGAAGTTTGTTTTTCGCGCGAAAAAATCGGTTTTTGATTTTTTTAACTACGGCGCACCCCATCGAAAAAATTAGAGAATAATAGTTGTACTAACATTTAACTACCACATTAATATAAAAGTAGTGCTCCGACATCTTCATTAAAAAATCGCATTTTTTCGGATTTTTTTTCGGTTTTTGATTTTTCACGACTACAATTTGCGATCAAAAAATCTGAAAAAATTCTATAATATGCGCTATATGGTCCTCAATGTTTTAGAATTTTTTCAAAATTTTTGTACGAAATTAAATAGGCAAAAAGGGCCAAAAACTGGAATTTCGTGTTTTCCCTTTTACTACCCCCGCGGATGAGATAGGGAGTTGAAACTTGGTGTGAGATTTTTTTTTTGGATATGCTACCGACTGGCGAATTGGGTTTCTCATTTGACTCAAGGACACATTTGACTACCTTATCCGGCTATACCCTTTCCCGCGCTTCGTATAATTTACAGTGGCAAAATCACAAGCAACACGAGCATGTATAATCGCAATTACGAAATCCTCTTAAAAAAAGAAAAAGGGAAAAGAAAAGAAAAGAAGATGAATCAGGAAGACAAAAAAACCATAAACATTCTTAATGGAATTTGCGTAATTGACAAAGGCTACGCATTCTTAAATAAATACTATTTGACCCAGAAGAGGATCTGCCTGAACTGCGCTTTAAAAGTACACCCTGACATGAAGGATAAGTGGTGGCATTTAGGCAAGAAGAAGGAAAACATTAAGTATTTTATTTTATTAATCTAATACATACACATATAGTATATATATATATATATTCTGAATATATATATATATGAATGTATATATATATTCTGAACAACTTTTTCCTTTGCCAAAATATTGGTTGAGGCTCCATTTTCGAGTTATTAGCAAAAAACATTGACCAATGAGAGCGTGCATAGACCGGGCGCGAGAAAGCGTGAGCGACAGCTTCGAATATGACGGCCGATCGTCGTCGTGAACAAACGTATCGATACCGTCGGTATAACGTCGGTATAACGTCGGTATATCGTCGGTATATCGTCGGTATAACAGGAAGCTATTAGGTGAAAGTTAAATTGAATAATGAATTAAGAAGTTAAGAATAATATTAAGTTCTTCGTAATTCGTGAATGGGAGATAAACCAATTAGTTGTTGTTTACCCAGACCAAGTATCTTGTATTTATTTTAAGCCTTCAAAAAGGAAAAAGAATAAATTCACGAATATTCATTCTGTCGATTATTCTAATGAAGCAAATGAATAAATTCACGTTTCAAAACGAATGAGTACCTTTCCTACGAAATGGGATAAAATTGGAATAAAATATCTAATGCAGTACCTCATTGAAGTGAAATAAATCAATTGCTGTGTATGTATAATTTTAAAAATACGGAAACAACTTAAATAAAACTTACCCATTGATTCATGAAAAAACTAGCTTCGATAAAAAATATTTATGTCACCGGGTAGATCCACCGATCAGAGCATCAACAGCTGATATCCTGGCAGGGTCAATGAACTCTCAATTTATTTCACTGTCTCTTTCTAATAATTGCACAACATAAGCACGACCGGTAAACGGACCGAATGAAAACGCGTGAACGATTACTCATAGATATGTATGTTTAACGATACGCTATATTCTCATTACAAGGTATCCGAATTGAGGAATCGATATTATATTGTATTTTATTAGAAGACATTGTTAGACTGGCCAAGGATCGCGGTTTCGTTCTCGATCGCGAGGCATACGTCGCGAACGGTTGCCATGCAACGATGATCTGTTGAACGACTGCGGCGTCGATCGACAGTCATCGTTTGTCGAAAGATACGTGTTGAAATAAAATGTATCGTTTTTAATCAAAAATTCTGTTTTCTTGCTTTCAAGATAATATAGTTTGTAGCGTACAGGAATAATTGTAAAGTGCGACAAATAAATTAATTGTATTCAAAGAGAAATCAGACAAGAAAATCCTTAGAATTCCCTTGCGAAATATAATAGAATAGATGGAAATAATATTTAGCGTCGAGAACATTCGAGAAAAGCGAATACTTCAGACTAATCGGAAATTCTGTCGCGATGCGAGAGTTCGTAGGCCGCTCAGCGGAGCGAGAGGCAAGGCGCGACCCGCGAGCCGCGAGCAGCGATCGCGGAACTTGGCGACGCGTTGTTGATAGCTCGGCCGCAGGATAGCAACCGGCCTATATAAAATAGAGTCGCGCGCCCGGAACGGGCCTATTTGGCAGTCTGGGAGAGAGGACGAGGTAAGTACCATCGGCCGCTCTCGGACTAGCCTAGGGACTCCGGCAGGAGAGACCGGCGAAAATACCTGGTCGCCTGCTGGAGAAGGAACTTAGCTGTTAGGGGCTCCGGCAGGAGAGTTCGGCGACCAATACCTGGACGCCTGCTCGGAGAATAGCTGTTAGGGAACTCCGGCAGGAGAGTTCGGCGACCAATACCTGGACGCCTGCTCGGAGAATAGCTGTTAGGGAACTCCGGCAGGAGAGTTCGGCGACCAATACCTGGACGCCTGCTCGGAGAGTAGCTGGTAGGGAACTCCGGCAGGAGAGTTCGGCGACCAATACCTGGACGCCTGCTCGGAGAGTAGTTAGTAGGAAACTCCGGCAGGAGAGTTCGGCGATAATACCTGGACGCCTGCCCGGAGAGTAGAAGTAGAGGAAGCTCCAGCAGGAAAGTTCGGCGAAACACTCCTGGACGCCTGCTTGGAGCAGAGTAAAGAGAGACTCCGGCGGGAGAGTTCGGCGAAAATACCTGGACGCCCGACCGGAGGTAAAGGTTTAAGACCCCGGCAGGAGAGTACGGCGAACCCCTCCTGGACGCCTGCCGTGGGGTAAAGTTTAAGAGACTCCGGTGGGAGAGTTCGGCGATAATGCCTGGACGCCCACCCGGAGATAACTGTTGATACCCAGGCAGGAGAGTACGGCGAAACCCTCCTGGACGCCTGCCTGGTGAATAGGGGGAGAGTACGGGAGTTTGTTCCTGGACACTCGGTCGACATGGAGAGTTCGGCGAATATTCCTGGACGCCTGTCGACTGAGAGAGGACAGAGCATCTCCTGGACGCCCCAGGTAAAGTACAGGAGAGTACGGGAGAAAACTACTGGTCGCCCGTTCGGAATGGAGAGTTCGGAGAGAATACCTGGACGCCATTCGAACGGGAGAGAACAGAGTTACTCCTGGACGCCTGGTTGACGAAAGGAAAAGATTAGATAGAGAGTAAAATATAGGGAAGGAAAGAGAAAAAGAGAGAGAGAGAGAGAGAGAGAGTTATGTAATCGTAGTTTCTTTACGTGCATTGCGAAAGAAAATTTGTAACTCCGTTAATTCTTGTATGCCTCTCCTAATATCCTTGAATAAATATTCCTATTTTCCAGAATTCCTGATTTCCTTACGATTTCCTACTGTCCGAAAATCCTATTCCAAGTAAAAGATGGCTACAAGTTTAAATTATTTCTGAATATTCGTTTATGTGTTTTCATTCGTCGTATTTATGTGTTGAACTCACAGTGAAAATTAGTGAAAATTAGTGAAAAATGACAGAAAAAAGTGATAATGAAAACTAATAATGAGAGATGACAGTGAAGTTTCTTGAGAGTTTTTTCAGAGTTTCTATTATTTATGAGAACAGTAAGGATCGGTGGATCGACCCAGTGACAAAGATGCATTTTCATCGTGATTATTTGCGGTTCAATGGGTGAGTTACATTTAAATTTATTAATTATTCAATTCAAATTTTTATTTGTTGAATAGAAAAGTTATTTAATTTTTAAAAAATGAGAATTTGTTCTTTTTCATCATCACAATATCGAACGAAAATAATTTTCCACATTTTATCCGTTACTTCTTTGCCATAACGAATAAACGTATCGAATAAATTCGATTTATTCTGATTTCGTTATTTCTTATTCAGGAATGAATGGTAATTCAAGAATAATCCAGATTTTTTATTCATTATTCGATGTAACTTTCATCTGACAGCTTTCTATTATACCGACGTTATACCGACGTTATACCGACATTATACCGACGCGGTATCGATACATTTGTTCACGACGACGATCGGCCGTCACACTCGAAGCTTTTGCTCACGCTTTCGCGCACCCGGTCTATGCGTGCTCTCATTGGTCAGTGTTTTTTGCTAATAACTCGAAAATGGAGCCTCAACCAATATTTTGGCAAAGGAAAAAGTTGTTCAGAATCGCCCCACCTACCACCCCTTTTCGGGTCCTACACTAATTGCGGGACACCCTGTATATATATATATATATATAATTAAGGTAGAAGTACTCGATCCCCCATTCGAGACTTACACACATATAAGCAATCCTCAGGATCGGAGGCAGAAATACTGGAAGATGCTATGTTTGTTTGGACGAGGTGCTGTATCGCCGAGGAACAGCGAGGAGGATTGTCGCTGTACAAATTGCATCATTACCAAATTCGTAAAACAACAGTCTCTCGAGGACAAGAGACCTACATAAGGGGGAATGTGTAACATCCCTGGAAGAATTTTTTTGTTTTCTTCACCAACATGGCAGTTTTGTGTTCAGTTCATTTACCCTCCGTAAGAATAGTTTTGTTACCGACAGTATTAGACAATTACCGACAGTATATTATATATCAATTGTTGTATGTCCAACTACAAGAATCATTTCACAAACAGTACCGATTCATCCCTATATAAATCACTCCACAGACTCATCCCTATACAAACATACTAATCACGATTCCTAAGTCTTACTCATCCTAGACCTCGCAACCATCCTGAGTCACGCTGTCCCTTGACCACCATCCCTACCACTACCTATCCTTAAGCTAGTATTTAAAAACCCCCAAGTTTTAGAATAAGTTTAGAATTAGAAATAGTTCGGTACTGAGCGAACCGCATTCGAGTTGTACGTTTCGTCTTCGTAATAAAGTGTTGTATACCAGAACCCAACACAAATTTGGTGTCAGAAGTGGGATTGTTCTGACGGCTTTTCACTCAGTTGCATTTGGATATTCACTATCTCACTGAGGAAAAGGCGCTGATTTCTATCGGTCACATCAGAACAAGAAGAAAAGAAGACAACTCATCCCGAAGCTCAACACCCACAACTGGTCGTATCTTCTGGATTTGTCGTGTCCAGCACCATTGTGAGTTGCAGTCTTTCTTCGGAAGGAGAAAAAACGTTTGAACGGTCGCATCGTAAGTACTGAACTTCAGATATTCTTATCGTATTATTTTTCAATTTCCGACGTATAATCCTATCCTCGTATCCAAAATGTCTCTAAGTAACGATATTGATACAAACCTAGATTCCGCAATGACTCCTCAAACATCGTTAGATCATTTAATAAAATTGTTACCAAAAGAATTCGATGGTGACAGAACAAAACTACGTTCGTTTATTAAACAAATAGATGCTGTCTTTGAATTAGCTAGTCCTTCGCAAAAACCAGTTCTCTTATTATTCGTGAAAAATAAAATAGAGGGTAAAGCTCGAGATCAGATTGATATCCATTGCAATCTCACTACTTGGGAGGAAATTTCTGAACTATTGTTAAATTTATATCAAGACAAAAAATCCTTAGATCAGCTTATGGAAGAATTAAACTCAATTCAACAGAATCGCAATGAAAACGTATCACAATTTTATCAAAGATTAGAAGAACTCCAATCGAGAATATTAGGAACTGTTTATGCAACAGACTGTGAGGTTAATACTTTAGCAGGGCGTGTAGCGATGATAAGCGAAATGACTCTCAATCGCTTCGTGTATCATTCGCACCCGCAAATATCTCAAATGTTAAGATATCGCGACTTTCCGAATATTAACAGTGCTCTCACGGCGGCTATGGCCGAGGAGAAGGCTTTGCGTCTGAGATATGATAACTTTCAACGTTGTAGAATTTATAATAAGTCAAATCACAGCACGAATGATTGCTATTTAAGAAATCAAAGATCGCTTCCTAATAGAACAATCAATTTTAATCAGTCGAATCAAAATAACGTGTTAAGTAGTGTAAAACAGTGTAGGTATTGTAAAAATCTGGTCATAATATAGAAGAATGTAGAAAACGGGAATATAATAATTCTAGACAAAATAATGTATCGTATCGTCAGTCAAACTCTAACAATTTGCAAACAAATCGACAACATTCAAATTTTAACAATTCTTATCAACATCGACCAAATCCCAACAACTTAAATCAACACCGATTGAATCCTAGTAATTCGTACACATATCGGAATCAACCAAATTCCAGTAACTTTCGTACATACCGACAGAATCCCAATTCTTTTAATAACCATTCCCAAAACCCACGAGATATAAGGTATCAGGAACAAAGTCAACTCGCTTCTAATGTAACAAATAATGTTGAGTCACGCAATACCGTTTTGAGAAACTCCAATCCTGAAAATTTTCGTCAAGTTCAATATCCACCGGAACCCCCGAATCCGTTGGAAGAGGTAACGACAGAATTCAACCTCATGAGCACACGATAAACTCTTCTTCATTTTTACCTAACAACGATCAACTAGCTATACTCTTTGAATCCGACAATTCCAACAGCTCCGATAAAATCTTGAAATTTCTAGTTGATACGGGCGCTGCAATTTCCTTAGTTAAAGCACAGAGTATAAACAGGGTCGATATCAATAGTCATAATTTTACATTATTAAACGGGATCGCACCTAACGTTTCTATTCAAACTCTAGGAGAAACTGAACTTCCTTTAAATTCCAATGGTAGGAAAATTAGTGGAAAATTCCAAGTAATTGATTCTCCTAGTAATATTCCTTTTGATGGCTTGATAGGTCATGACTTCTTAAAAACTCATAAAGCAACAATTGATTACATAAAAATGACAATATCGCTAGGAAATATACCATTCCCTATACCTTTGTATCAGAATACCCTTCAAAAATCCACTGATAAGATAAGACTTAGTGGTCGAACAGAAACAATAATCCCAATAAGAATACTAAACTCTCAGTGTCTGCAAGTAGGAACGATAACAGCGCGACAACTAAATGCCGATAACACTCTTCTAATACCTCATTCTATTAACTAGACTATTAACTAGAGCAACAGTAGACTCCCACACTATCCCTACTACTGACGAAATACCAGTCCATGCAAAAATGTACCGTTACCCTCAAATCCATAAAAATGAAGTAGATAAGCAGATTGAGAAAATGTTAGATCATGGCATTATTAAACCCTCAACTAGTCCATGGTCCAGTCCACTTTGGGTTGTCCCGAAAAAATCAGATTCAACCGGAGAGAAAAAGTGGCGTATTGTAATAGATTATAGAAAATTAAACGAGAAAACGATAGGAGACGCCTACCCGCTTCCAAATATCGAGGATATTCTAGATCAGCTAGGGCATGCTCAATATTTCAGCGTTCTAGATTTGTCTAACGGATTTCACCAGATTCCAATAGATCCCAAAGATAGCCCAAAAACAGCATTTTCCACTCCAAATGGGCACTATGAGTTTACTCGAATGCCCTTCGGTCTTAAAAATGCCCCGGCTCACTTTCAAAGGGTTATGAATAATGTTTTAACAGGATTGAATAGTACACAATGCTTCGTATATATAGATGATTTTGTTATTTATGGATCTAGTCTAGAAGATCATAATCGTAAATTGATAAACGTGTTCCTTAGACTCCGAGAAAATAATTTGAAATTACAGCCAAGTAAATGCGAATTTTTAAAGAAGTCGTGCGAATACTTAGGTCACTTAATTTCGGATAAAGGAGTACAGCCAAACCCAAAGAAAGTAGAATGTTTTAAAAAAGTTTCAAAACCGCGTAATCAAAAGGAAGTTAAAATGTTCCTGGGCATGGCTGGATATTATAGAAAATTTATTTCAAATTTCGTTACATTAGCAAAACCTCTAACTCAATTACTCAAAAAGAATATACCCTTCGTATGGGCAGAGGAGCAGGAAAAATCGTTTGAAAAATTAAAAGAGAAATTAATTAGTAAACCAATTTTACAATATCCCGACTTTTCAAAACAATTCATTCTCACTACAGATGCATCCAATGTCGGTATAGGTGCAGTACTGTCTCAAATTCACAACGGTCAAGATCTTCCAATTGCTTACTATTCACGAACTTTAAATGATTCGGAACGTAATTATTCAACTACAGAGAAAGAACTGCTAGCGATTGTCAACTCCGCGGAACACTTTCGACCTTATTTGTTCGGTAGAGAATTCATTATTTACACTGATCATCGACCACTCCAGTGGCTTTTCAATTGCAAGAATCCATCATCAAAATTAGTTAGATGGCGACTTAGGTTAGAAGAATATCAATACGTGATAAAACATAAACCAGGTATTGCTAATACAAACGCTGACGCTCTCTCTCGACTCCTTAATCAAAACTCGATAAACATGAACACACAACAAACCCCAACCTATAACGATTTCATCAAATATCACTATACCAATCAAAATCCTATATCCTATGAAACGGTAGGAGGAACCTTATCGTCAATTACTGACCCTATAGTAGTGTTTTGGTCTCAGGATCTCGATGAAAACAATCAATATCTAAATTACATACAGTCAAAATTTAACATAGAAAGCATCAAACCAGAATTACATGGATTGTCTAAAGTCCAAAATAAAAAACAAACCTTCTATCTTTTATATCCTTTAAATTCACATTTTGATAGACTAGAGTATAAAAATATATTTGAATGCCTTCAAAAATTAAAATCTTCAATAAAAGCTCAGAAATTCATTTTTATTCCTCCTAATCACAGAAAATATAGTAATATCAAATTAGATCAATTAAACGAAATGCTTAAATTCATGTTTCCTAATAACGATATCAAACTGTTTCACTCTGAAAAAATTAATCCGCAAACGCCAGAAGAAATACAAAACATTCTAAAAGAAAATCATGTTAAAGGCCTAATATCTACACAAAAAGTTACTGGTGCTGCCATCTGTCGTGCATTGGCGACAGACATGTTCTTTTATTCTATTGTTTCATAAATAAAGTTTCAGTTTGTACCACTCGTCAATCCGAACACGTTGTTTTATTATAGGTTATGGGCCATACGCTCAAAAAATCGCGGTATTGAGTCGTTTTAACAAGGATTTTGCAGTAAAGCAAGTGTTAAAAGACAGTATTCAGTGCGATTTAGCTGTGAACTGACTGATCGTATTAATTGTCGCAGTGTATAAGTGTAGAAACTGTTCGTTAAAATGGCTACCAACTACCTTATCAATGTGCCGAAACTAAAGGGACGCGATAATTATTCGGAGTGGTGTTTCGCTGCAGAAAATTTCTTAGTTCTCGAAGGCATGAACCATTGTATCAAGCCAGAACCGGGAAAAGAAATAGCAAGCGCGGATGACAAAAAAACTAAAGCCAAATTGATTATGACCATCGACCCGTCGTTGTATGTCCACGTCAAAACCGTTAAATCGTCGGAAGAATTGTGGAATAAACTACAGCAATTATTTGATGATAGTGGCTTTTCACGGAGAATAAGTCTGTTGAGAAATTTGATTTCAATCCGGCGAGACAATTGCAGTTCGATGACGTCATATGTGACGCAGATTATCGATACAGCGCAAAAATTAAGTGGAACGGGATTTGAGATAAATGATCAATGGACAGGGTCATTGTTGTTGGCTGGATTGCCTGATCGTTTTGCTCCAATGATCATGGCAATCGAACATTCGGGCATTTCCATTACGGCAGACAATATCAAGACAAAATTATTAGACATGGAGTCGGTAGATTACAACGAGAGTGAAATGAACGGTGCTTTCGTCAGTCATTCAAATCATGCAAAACAAAATAAGAATAAGTTGTCTATGGCCAAGAAAAATTGTGATGTTGGTAGCACTACTGTTCCGTCGAAGTCAAACACCAAGGCGGTGAAATGCTACCGGTGTAAACAAGTCGGCCATTACAAAAATCAGTGCATGAATAACGAAAATAATTCAACAAATAAGAAAAATAAAGAAAGAATGCAATCAAACGCATTTAGTGCAGTATTTTTAAGTGCGAATTTCAACAAAAATGATTGGTATATCGACTCCGGGGCAAGTGTACACCTAACAGGAAAGGAAAGTTGGGTTATGAATGCCAGATATGAACAAAATAAAGAAATTGTCGTAGCCAATAGTGAGAAGTTGACAGTATTATGTTCTGGCAATGTTAAAATATCGACTTCAACTGATGATTGCGAGTACGACATCGTGATAGAAGACGTATGCTGTATACCATCTCTGACTACTAACCTACTATCAGTCAGTCAACTAATTAAAAAAGGAAACAGTGTGTCTTTCACAGAAAAAGGCTGTTGTGTTTACAATAAAAAGCAACAGTTAGTCGCTACAGCAATATTAGTCAATGGGGTATACAAAGTAAACTTGGTATCCCAGGAGTATTTGGCTGCATCAGCTGTGTCAGGAGTAACATGGCATCGCAGATTAGGACATGTCAACAAGGAATACTTAAATAAAATGAAAAATGCTGTCTTGGGAATGTCATTTGATGAAAAAGTAGAAATAAGCAAGGCTTCTTGTACAACATGTTGTGAAGGTAAACAGTGTCGCTTACCATTTAAAGGCAGTGGTCAGAGAAGCAGTAACTTGCTAGATTTAGTGCACACAGACATTTGTGGCCCTATGGAGACTACATCGATAGGAGGAGCAAGGTATTTCTTGTTATTTGTCGATAATTACAGTCGCATAACATTTGTTTATTTTCTGAAGCACAAAAATGAGGTTCTGAAGTATTTCAAGATATTCAAAGCGCAGGTGGAAAATCAAACAAAAAGAACAATAAAAGTGATAAGAAACGATAACGGTTTAGAGTATTGCAATAAGGAATTTGAAGATTACCTAAATAGTGCTGGTATTATCCACCAGAAAAGCAACCCATACACCCCAGAACAAAATGGTTTATGTGAAAGATTCAATCGCACAGTCGTAGAAAAAGCGAGATGTCTACTGTTTGACGCAAACCTGGGAAAAGAGTTTTGGGGTGAGGCCACCAATACGGCAGTGTACCTGCAGAATCGAACTGTGGCTGCTGCGTTGGATGATAGAACGCCATATGAACTATGGACTGGCACAAAACCAGATATCAGTCATATTAGGATATTTGGTAGCACTGTCATGGTACATGTTGCTAAACAAAAGCGTAAGAAATGGGATAAGAAATCTGTGAAGTGCATTCTTACAGGATACCCAGATAACATAAAGGGATACAGAGTCTATAATCCAGAAACAAGAACTGTGTTTACAAGTAGAGATGTGGTCATTATTGAGCCGGAAATCAATTCTGAATGTATGATTCAAGTGCAAGACCAGAATGTTGCTTCAGTGGGGGATGAGGTTAAACCAGAACAACAAGGCCAGAAGGTGACAAGTTTTGAATCAACATCTAGTCTTGAAGATAACTCCAGCAGTGAAAATTATTATTCCTATGATGACGACAATGATAAAACATATGTTCCAAGTGATTATGAAGACTCAGGGAGTACACTTCAGTGTGAAAATGAAGATTTCATGGACAGACCCAGACGAGCACGGAAACCACCAGAGAGATATGGTATGTCCAATCTTTGTACAAGCGCTGAAACCTATGACGATGGGGCAGGTTTGACACTGCATGATGCTTTAAACGGACCAGAAAAGAAACAGTGGATGTTGGCCATGTAAGAAGAACTACAGTGTTTCAAAGAAAATGATGCGTGGGAACTATGTGATAGTCCACAAGATGGTAGGGTTGTACAGTGTAAGTGGGTGCTTCGTAAGAAATATGACAATGATAACAGGGTTCGGTTCCGTGCACGTTTGGTTGCTAAAAGTTTTTCACAAATTGAAGGTATAGACTATACAGAAACATTTTCTCCTGTTGTGAGGCATACTACATTGAGGTTGCTATTTGCATTGTCAGTTAAGTTAGGATTTGACACTGCTCACCTTGATGTAACTACAGCCTTCCTGAATGGTGCTCTTGATGAAACCATTTTTATGCAGTTGCCAGAAGGATTTTCCGAGCAGACCCATGAGGGTCAAGTACTTAAATTAAAAAAGGCAATCTATGGGCTTAAACAATCTTCGAGAGCATGGTACAGGAGAGTGGATGAATGTTTGTTAAATATTGGTTATAGGAAATCTAAGATAGAACCATGTATGTACACAAAAATTAGAAATAATTTGAGGACTATTGTTACACTTTTTGTGGATGATTTTTTTATTTTTTCAAATGATTATAAAGAAACAGAATATTTGAAAAATGTATTAGCTAGCCATTTCAAACTTAAAGATTTAGGTGAAATCAGAAAGTGTCTTGGTGTCAATGTAAGTATTAGTAAATCTGAGAAAACTATCACATTGAACCAGTCTGATTATATTGATCAGGTGTTACAAAAATTTAACATGAGTCAAGTCAAACCCATTCAGACTCCTATGGAAACTAAGTTGCATGTATCTAAGGGGGAAAACTATGTTGGAAAATTCCCATATCAGCAAGTTATTGGTTGTCTAATGTACTTAGCAGTTCTAACCAGACCTGATATTACTTATACAGTTGGTTTTTTGAGTCAATTTAACAATTGCTATTCTAAGGAACATTGTGCATATGTAAAGCGTCTATTGAGATATTTAAAATTTACTAAAAATTACGGTTTGAAGTACACTGCTGATGGAAATTCAATATTAGAGGGATATGTAGATGCAGATTGGGGTGCAAATGTTATAGATAGGAAGTCATATACAGGGTATTGTTTCACTTTATCTGGTTGTGTAATTTCTTGGGAAACTAAAAAACAGACTACTGTAGCCTTGTCTAGTAGTGAGGCCGAATATATGGCTATTACAGAAGCGTGTAAAGAAGCTGTTTATTTGAGGAACTTACTATATGAAGTTACACAAAATTTGTATACCATTAATTTGTTCAACGATAATCAGAGTGCGCAAAAGCTAACTATGAATCCAGTGTTTCACAAGCGTACAAAACACATAGACATTAAGTTTCACTTTTGTAGAGAATGTGTAGTAAATAAAATTGTAAGTGTGAAGTATTTGCCTACAGCTGAAATGCCAGCTGATGTATTCACGAAGGCTTTGTGTGTTGTGAAGCATTATAAGTTTTTGGATGTATTGGGTATTCAAAGATTGTAATATTTTTTGTGTATCCATATTGTTGGATATAGTGGGGGTGTTAAAGGCCTAATATCTACACAATATGTTACTGGTGCTGCCATCTGTCGTGCATTGGCGACAGACATGTTCTTTTATTCTATTGTTTCATAAATAAAGTTTCAGTTTGTACCACTCGTCAATCCGAACACGTTGTTTTATTATAAATCACGATAGTAAATTATCAGGACACTGCGGTTTCAACAAAACGTATGCAAAAATTAAAGAGCAATACTTTTGGCCTTCCATAAAGTCAGATATAAGAAAGTATATTAAGTCATGTCACTCATGTCAAATGAATAAAACAAATTTCAAGCCTATTAAACAGCCTATGGAAATAACCACAACAGCTGAAAAGCCTTTCGAGAAACTAGCCATAGATATTGTTGGTCCATTACCAGTCACCGAAAATGGGAATAGATTCATCCTTACTGCACAAGATGATCTGACAAAATTTTGTTTTGCCAAAGCTATTCCAAATCATGAATCTTTAACTATTGCAAAATCATTAATCGATATATTTACTCAATTTGGAATACCAACAACTTTTTTGACAGATCACGGCCCAGACTTTATGTCTGAATTAATAAAAGACTTGGGAAACCTATTAAAAACAAAACACGTCTGTAGTAGCCCTTATCATCCTCAAACTAATGGAGGTCTTGAAAGATATCATTTATCGTTAAAGGATTATTTGAAGCATTATATAAAAGCCAATCAAACTGACTGGGATGAATACATTTCGTTCGCAATTTTTAGCTACAATACCTCAGTTCACAGATCCACTAATTTAACTCCATATGAACTTCTCTTTGAACGCAAAGCTTATCTACCGTCTTCTATATTAAAAGAACCGGAATTCCACTATACCTACGACGATTACATCCGTTCATTACAAAACAGATTGAACACTTCTTTCAAAATAGCAAGAGAAAATATAATTAAAGCTAAAATTAAGAGTAAAGAGTATTATGACAAAAAAGTCAACCCGATAAAATTTAAAGTAAATGATCTCGTATGTATATATCAAAAACAAACCAAAGTAGGTCTTAATAAAAAATTGTCGCCCAATTTCAAAGGTCCGTTTAAAATCACACAAGTACATCCTAATAACACAGTAGAACTTCAAATAGGAAAAAAAAAGACTACTTATCATTCTAATCTTCTTAAACATTATGTTCCAGATGATTCCGACAGTCCTGTTGCTATTCCTTCTAATTCCTAATGTTGTCCCGAATTATCATATTCCAATACACCCCTTACCGACTCGAGTGGAATTTTCTATAGGAAGTTAGGAGAAGCAAAAATTTCGAACACCGAGCTTCACCTCATAACATATAGTAACTTAACTTATCTATCTCAGGCTAAAGCTCTCTTAGATTTACATTTTACTAAGTCACGAGAAATTTGTAACTTACTAAAAGAAGTCGCAGTATCTAAGCAACAAAAGTCTCATTGTGAACAAACCTTACAATCTGTTCAAAATGAATTACAAAATATACATAACAAGGAGAAAATACTTCATGGATTAACAGGACACGATGGGAAGCAACGTAGACGCCGCGGTCTAATTAATGGAGCTTCTTACGTTTTAAATTGGTTAATCGGCACCCCGGATGCCGACGATGCTAAATACTATACTGATAGCATTGAAACTTTATTAAATGATAATAGGCAAACTCAAACTCTGCTAAAATCTCAGATACAGATAGTTTCTAGTACCATAAAAAATTTTAATAATTCAATTCAATCTTTAAAACTTACGGAGGATACCTTAAACAGCAATATGAAAGTAATTAATAAGTATATGTCAGAAACAAATAACTATGTTATAAACCTTTCGCTAGAAACAGCTATCATGGAACAAGTTGCTACTTTACTCTCCCTGTGCATTCAAGTTTCTGATTACTTTGATAAAAATATAGAATCTATCAATTTAGGAAATCATAATATAATTTCCCCATTCTTAATAACCCCAAAGGATCTTTGCGAAGAATTGATTAATTACAAAGGTGAATTCGAGCTAATAATTACACCGACTTACAAAAACTTACCTAAGATGTACAAATTAATGAGACTCCAAAGCATTACAATGAACGAACTCGTAGTATTTGTTATAAAGTTACCTCTTGTAAAAAGAACAAATTTTGATTTATACAACTTGATCCCATTACCTAACCAACATCAAAATACTTCTATCTTTTCATTTATCACACCCCAAAACCCGTATCTACTCCTTTCCCAACAAAAATCCAACTTTGCCGTCCTGTCGGATTTGAAAAATTGCGTCGAGTATTTGGAAGGGAAGTACGTATGCACCAACGTAAATACGGCAAGAACTACTGAAGATTCTACCTGCGAGGTGCTGTTGCTATCCCCACATGTGAAACAAATACCACGGGACTGCCCAACGAAGACAGTAAATGCCGAAATGGAGATATGGACCTACATCGGAAGCAATCAGTGGCTGTATATCCTGCGTAAGCCAACTACATTGACAGTCATTTGCGGCGAGAACAACAATGATCACATGGAGGACATTGTCTTACAAAAAACTGGTATGGTACAGTTACACAGTGGTTGCAAGGGATATACCATGCTATATTCGTTGGAACCTACAACAAATGTGAACAAAAATATCAGTCATTACGTTCCTCGAATCAATTTAGCCGAAGACGATTGTTGCATTTTGGCAACAAATTATTTACATCATAAAACAATAACATCCCTAAAACCCATAAAACTCACAAATATCGACTTAAATGATTTAAAATTCAATAGCAAAAAAACTCAATGAATTCGACGAACTACTAACCCATCGTCTGAACGAACCCTTCATCGTCACCCACACTAGTTGGTACACGATAACCCTAGGAGTAATAGGTGCCGTTTTAATCCTCGTTCTTTGTGGGAATTGCTGTCGATGGCTTGGTTGCTGGAACCTGCTCAAACGCCTGTGTTGTTTTACCAAAAGCCCAAGAACAGGAGAAATTGTGCCACCAATAATAAAAAATTTTGTTCACTGCAATTTCGATTCAAGCAATCACAGTGAACACAGAGATCATTCCAATGAGATGATCCTGTTTGAACGGCGCGGAAGGGAACAAGCTTCTTCAGAACCAACAACATCCACTGGCATCACCGAGGGGAGAACCATGGACAAGCATCAATCTAGAGCGAACACCTACAACCTCCGATCCAAGTCTGGCTCAAGAACGCGGAAAAGTTCAACCCCCCTGTAATTGTAGATTCCTACTAATTTATCAGTAGTCATTATAATTGTTAGAAAAATCATACCATGATCTCGTCATCAAACTAGTTTAGTATATATAGAATTAGTATAGAATCAAGACATTTATTCATATATGTAAAGCTAATTCACTTTTTACTACACTTATTTTAAGTATACGAGGTGTGACACAAAAGTAACGAGACTAGTCCAATAAATCATTGTACCTGCAGAATCAGTTCTCCGTGACATTATTACCTTCAAAGTAGTCCCCTTCAGCATTCACACACTTTTGCATTTGGTGCTGCCATTGCTGGTAACAATTCTGGAACGAGGTTTTTGGAAGTCCCTTTAGGAGATTCTCCGTTTCTGCCTGAACCTCTTTAACTGAGGTGAAATGAGTTCCCATTAAGCAAAATTTAACTTTAGGAAATAAAGAAAAGTCTCATGGAGCCAAATCAGGTGAATAAGGAGGATGCCCCATCACAGTAATATTTTTACTGGTCAGAAACTACTTGGCAGACAGTGCCGTGTGAGCGGATGCATTGTCCTGGTGCAACGACCATCCATCGCTTCATAACTGTGGCCTTTCTTTCCAAATTTTTTCACTAAATCTTTTTAGGACTTTAATGTAATAGTGTTGGTTAACAGTCTGACCACTGGGAAACCACTCAATTATTACAATTCCATTAATGCGGAATTTTGATTTTGACGTGCGTGCTTTTTTGGGTTTTGGGGATCCTGGAGACTTCCACTCCATTGACTGGCGCTTACATTCTGGGTCATAGGTAAAAATCCAAGTCTCATCACATGTTACAAAAGATTTCAACAAATTTTACAAAAAACTTGATGTTTATATGCTGTTCGACTTTTACATTAGACATTTTTCCGGCATAATGCAGTTGCACGTGTTCACTAAATAACGCAATACTTCCAAATGGTATGACCGATTCAATCGAAATTGGCAACATGGATAGAGGAGGTATGTGGGATGATGCCACAAAAAACAATTGCTGCCAATTCCATTGTTTTTTCAAGCTACAGACCTAGTCTCGTTACTTTTGTGTCACACCTCGTATATAAGATTTTGTATAACTAGTATAAGGTACAACATTTAATTATAATAATTCCTCTCAGAACCACTAAATTCCTCCTTTTAAACAAAAACAGAAAAAAAAAAAAATTGTAAATTTTTGACTAAAAGGGGGGAGGTGTTGTATGTCCAACTACAAGAATCATTTCACAAACAGTACCGATTCATCCCTATATAAATCACTCCACAGACTCATCCCTATACAAACATACTAATCACGATTCCTAAGTCTTAATCATCCTAGACCTCGCAACCATCCTGAGTCACGCTGTCCCTTGACCACCATCCCTACCACTACCTATCCTTAAGCTAGTATTTAAAAACCCCCAAGTTTTAGAATAAGTTTAGAATTAGAAATAGTTCGGTACTGAGCGAACCGCATTCGAGTTGTACGTTTCGTCTTCGTAATAAAGTGTTGTATACCAGAACCCAACACAATTATCCTATGTATTTAGTTCAACAGTCGGTAACTAGTATATACAGTGGCTCACGAATGTATTCGAACGCTTACATGTGCAAACTTGAATGGCCGAAATAATGTACATTCTAGCAATTTACTGAAACAAGTGGATGTCAATAGGAAGATGGAAGTCTTAAGATTATGCCAGTAAAATTTGAAAAAGATTTAATAACGTAAAGAGGAGTTATGATACATTTATTAGAAACGCGCATGATAAGTGACTCACAAAAGTATTCGATTTTATCAGATAAAATCATTAATCTATCTAATTTTGCGAAAGCGTATGTAGGTACACTTAGAGAATCACACTTAGGTCGGATTCCTCGCTGCGGTAGATTATAATGCGCTAATACCTCTACTTATATAATGCGCTAATATCTCCCACCGGCATAGTCGGTTCGGTGAATCGACTACTGACAACCTATGGAATTAATGCTTAGAATCGATACAATAACGTATTTCTAGCATTCCTATACCATTTTGGCACGTTCGGATGAACAATTGCAGAATTTATCGATGAAACTCCTTTCCGCTTAGTCGGTTTAGTCCGGAGCCCGTGTGACGTCGGGCCTCCGACGTTGACATAGAACATAAGACATGTATGTAGCCATAGAATATAAGATATGAATGTAACCATAGAATATAAGACACGTATGTAGCCATAGAATATAAGATATGAATGTAACCATAGAGTGTAAGACATGTATGTAACCTTAGCCGTAAGACATTATTCACGCCATGTTTAACCATAGTAGCGTAGGAACCGCTCGACATTCCTTTCCCACAAGATAAGTCCTTTCCTCGAACTCAATCCCATAAACATCCTCCCGATAATCCAACTCATAAACATCCTCTCACGACAACTCCTACATCTCGTCTTACAAACATCCTTCAAGATAAACTAATCAGAATATCCTTATCGACAACAGACCATAACATCCTCTCACGACAACTCCTACATCTCGTCTTACAAACACCCTCCAAGATAAACTAATCAGAATATCCTTATCGACACCTAGCCATAACATCCTCTTACATCAGCCAGAACCTTCTAGAATGATTTCCTTTGTCCTCAACCACTATAAAACCCAGCTCATTCCTTACCACCCAGAGTCAGTTGGCGCCAGTCCGCCCTAGTCTGCATACCGGTAACCTCAGTGCTAGGTAATCCTGCCTGAGGCCCGTCCAGTCATCCAGTATCACATCAGCCCAGCCTGATTCCTAGGGAGTCGTAAACGACTACCCATTTCGTCGAGCGAGTAAGCATAAGAGTATATCATAAAGGAACATTACCCATATCTACATATATATATATAATCAAGGATTTATTGGAGAATATACCATTATATAATTATAATTGTTGTCCTCTATCTTCAAATACCTGCACGACTTGAATCATACTATCACAACCTCCGAGCTTGCGTGATAAATCACGCAGGACGAGCCTAACAGCTACGACGAGGACATAGACGTCTCCAACGACAGCTGCTTCCACGGGACCCAGGGCCACGACGTAAGCCGACGAGCTACGCTAACCCGAAAGCTGAGCAAAATAATTAAAGGATACAGTCAGCGAGGCGAGTGAAATAGCACATTATTTCACTGGACGCCCCTGGCCGTAACAAAATTGGTGACAGCGGTGGGATAGACTCAGCACCGTGGAGAGATAAGCTGCCTACAGCGAGTCAAGATTATGAAGCGTGTGAAAGAACAAAGCGGACAAGGAGGTCTCAAGATAAGAAGCGCGCCAGACGTTAGACGACACCGGCCGGACGATCGACCGTACCGAGCGGGAGATAAGCGCGCCGCATTCCTGAGCGCGCCAGTTCCCACGACGCGCCGGGTCTCACGCCAGCGCGGGTGACGCATCCACTGCCGCCGCAGTAACGCGCTCATTCAGTCACGCTCCTTCGTACAGTGAAGACGTCGAGTTCGCGCTACAGAGTTTTTCGACAAGAGCAGATCCCTAACGTTCTTGACTTTGCAAGCGGTACGTGCGCTTCAGGGCTGTACTACCTCTTGCCTGGAAGAGGCTTAGGGCATTCTGTCTACAAGATTCGCTAGTTTTCCGTAGATATTTGTGTCACACTTGCGCGTAAAAGCGAAGGTGTTGCCACAGTATCGAAAGAGACTGCGAATTTTTCGCGTACAATTAAGTGAGTAGCTCAATTACGAGCCGACGACCGCTGTTGGTAACCGGATTTTTGCGCGTCCACGAACGCTGCTGAATACGCGAGCCAACAGCATGCCGGTAAGTCATTGAGACTGAGTACAGGAATTGTACTTTTCCTTCGTAAGTAATAAATTTTAGTAATCATCGTTTGAAAATAGGGGAAAAGGAAGCGTGGCTGCCGCGCGGGCCGGCGAGTAAAGGCGAGGAAGCTCAAGCTCCTCGAAGAGAAGTTTCTACAACAAGTGTTTGGACCAGAAATTGTGACCTTGGATAGTGAATCGGACACTGGGACGTCGTCACGCGAAGTGCCGTGATTCAGCTACGACATTTTGGACACAAGAAGTGCCATAAAAGTGTATAACCACAGGGAAGTGCCAGACAAAGTATTGGTGGACTTTTTCCGGGCGTTCCGCGAGAACGAGTGGTCGTGTCCGCCCTCGGTAGACGAATTCTGCCGTCAACATGCCATCGCAACCGGCTGGGACTCAGAAAACGACGCCGATGGAACTCCGTTCGAGGCAGACGGAAATAATGAGTGAGGACGAAATGGCCATGGTGCAAAAGCAACAAATCGAAAAGGAAAGGCGCCTTCGAGAGGAAGCCCGAATGCTTGACAGCGAGAGACGAGAACTGGAGGAAGCTCGCCTGCGGAACGAAGCAGTGTTAGCAAAAATCCGGAAAGCTGAAAAGAGCCAAGGGGCGATACCGAGGAAAAGTGACATTCCCGAAGAACTACCCACGGAGATGGAGGTGCCAAGTGTTGCCGTTGCCAGTGAATCCGTCAGTTATACCCTTAACGAAGCGGTAAAAATGGTGCCCGTTTTCAATGGTTCCTCACCGACTTTATTAACATTTACACGGGCGTGTAAAAGAGCCAGGCAGTTAATTCCCGCTCACGCCGAGGGAACACTGGTTAAACTCATTATTGGACACTTGAGTGGGCACGCCGCTGCCGCTGTGGAGGACGAAGAGATCTACACCGTCGCTGAGCTGTGCAACACCCTAAAGGACATCTTCGGACCACAACGCACCGTCGACTACTACCGCGGCGAATTAGCCAGTATCTACATGAAGAACGGTGAGCACGTTCTAGATTTTATAACCCGGGTAAAAGACTTGCGTGATGCGATCCTCGATTGCGACCGAGGCGCGCCTAATATCGATGAAATCAACAATTTCGCGAAAAGCTGTTTTATTGATGGGTTGATGTCACCCATGCGCTTGGAAGTGAAAGTGGTCGCGGCCGAACCTTTAAAATGCGTATTTCGAGAAGCCATCTCGGTGTTCAAGAGACTAGAGTTAGAAAAGTCGAGACAGGGCCGTACCGAAGTGCGCCGCGTGAATTTCGAACAGCGTGACGGAACTCCCGACTGGCGATCGAGTAGAGACTTTAGAAGAAACGAATCTCCGCGTCGCGTTGATTTCGGAAGGCGTGATCAAAACTCGGAATGGCGCGAACGTCGTTTTGGCAGTCCGCCGCGTCGCGACTCGTGGAAACCAACGTCGCCCGTTCCGCCGCGGAACTACCAGGCGAATCGGGGATTCACGCGATACCCCCGCGGAGATGATAGGAGAGATCCGCCGCTGCCCGATAGATTCTGCCGATACTGCAACATTCCGGGTCACGATCTGCACGAATGCAGAAAGCGTCGATACAACGAACAAATGCGAAATTCGGGAAACGAGTAAGCCCTCCCGCCCGCGACGAACAAAGGACGGGAGGGCCCAAGCACGAAAACAGTGCACGCGGTAACGTTGGATCACGCAGAGTCAACTGTGTCGATTGCTGGGGAGGAACAACAATCCCCCAAATCAGAATAAGCGCGCCGGAGTTAAAATCAATATCAGTCATGATGGTCGACACTGGTGCCGAACCGAACTTAATAAAACTCGGCGCTCTGAAACCTCACACGCAAGTAAACGTCAAGGAGGAAACAAAATTTTCGGGGGTCACATCGCACACTGTCACGACCCTTGGCACAACAAACGTTACGTTATTCGGGGAACGATTCGAATTCTACGTAGTCCCCGATTCCTTCCCTATACCCATGCGCGGAATACTGGGACGCCCTTTCCTAGAGGACGCCGATGTTTCGATGAGGAGCCGATGCGTCCGGTGGAGAAACTTAATCCTGCCATTCGACCAGACCAGACCCGATTCGAGGCCAGCACGCCTAAGGGAGATGTTCAGTAAAGTAAAAATAGACGAAACAGTTGAGCTGGCCACCGAGCGCGGCGGTAGCCACACTCGAGAAATCGGTCGTACTCTTCCCATACATTCGGACGCGACAGAACTAGGCGCAAAAGGTTCACGCGGTCAGTCCCCATTGCCAACAACGTCCGCACAAATACCAGATCGGGATGATGAAATTAACGACTCCGACAGGGACTCACCGGAGTCCGAGACCGAACAGAATAATAACCACGTTACACGGGAAGGACCGATTATAGTTAACATCCGAGATCGGTTAACCATGAGACGAGACAATTTAGTTTGCTTTGTCTCGGTGGATCAGCACCTGTTAGATCAAGGGGGACGGGATCTGGTGAACGAGGGAAAGCTGGAGATCCCGGATGACCTCGAAGCAACCGTTCCACGGGTTATCAGAGGCGCGACTCATAGTATCATCCTTCTGCCAATCGCCACTTACGTAACGCAAAAACCCTCCGCGGACGGTGTATTAGCATGTATACAGTCTCTCTGCAACACTGCAGAAGAGCTAGGATTAAGCTCATTTAGCATATCAAAAATCGATTTCGAGAAGGCGCCATGGGCTTACGTGAACCAAGTATTGTCAGACCTGTTTAGCGAAACGAGGGTTAAGATCTTTGTCTGCGCACACAAAATTCGGATACCATCCGAGGGCGAACGGCGGGGCATACTTATCGAGAACCACGCCTCGGCTTTCGCTGGGCATAAAGGGATAAACAAAACCTACCGAAGGATCAGGGAGAGATATTATTGGCCGACGTTAAAGGGTAACGTGCGGGACTTGGTGAATTCTTGTGTTAGCTGTCAGAAAAAGAAACTAACCAGAGTAAAAACGCGACAACCCATGACGATAACCGA
Organism: Megachile rotundata; assembly: GCF_050947335.1. NCBI lineage: Eukaryota > Metazoa > Arthropoda > Insecta > Hymenoptera > Megachilidae > Megachile > Megachile rotundata. Next base: position 6,188,283 of record NC_134993.1, read on the forward strand.
CACTCCAGGACAGGTTTTCGATAAGATATCGCTCGACCTCGTTGGCCCTCTACCCTGCACGGAGGCAGGAAACAAATATATTCTCACCATTCAGGACCTGCTCTCAAAATATTCGGTAGCCATACCATTGCAAGACGCATCAGCCATCGAAACGGCGGATGCATTCATAAATCATTTCGTCTCGCGATTCGGAACGCCCAAAGCGATGCTGACCGACCAGGGAGCAAACTTCATTAGCTCCCTAATGAAAACCATCGCGACAAAACTCAAAATTACGAAATTTCGAACAACAGCGTTTCACCCCCAAAGTAATGGATCCATCGAACGCTCCCACCACGTACTCACCGAATACTTGAAACAGTATATAGAAAAGCGTGACTGGGACAAGTGGTTAGATTTAGCAATGTTTAGCTACAATACGAGTGTCCATGAGGGCACCCACTACACCCCACACGAGTTAGTATTTGGCGACCCCGCGCGCGTCCCTACGGCAGATACGATGTTAGTCGAAACAACCAACGAGTCGTACAACCAATACCTGCGAGATTTACAAACTAAGGTGACACAGGTCGTGAGTGATGCGCGTAGGAATCTTATGGATGCAAAAGAAAAATCCAAACGACACTACGATCGCCGTGTGCATGTAGAAAGCTTTAAGGTTGGAGAACGGGTTATGCTGTTGAATGATTTGCGCCGCGATAAATTCGACGATGAGTATCTTGGACCATACGAAATCCGGTGGGTATTCCCAAACGGAAATGTAAAAATAGTTGTGAAAGGACGAATGAAAATTGTGCATGCGAACCGCCTGAAGAAGTTCAAAGCCGCCCCCATCGCGTCGGTATTCACGGCTCGCACGTCACCCCCACTCCCAACGACGAACGACAGAGGGAAAACCCCCAGGTCTACAAGGAGTCACTCGTCTTTAGTCCGGCGAACAAAACACTTCATCATGTGGGCTCTAATACTACTAGTCACCATCCACCAAGCATCAGGATTGATTGGCTACGATTGCAGCGGACCAACACTCAACATCTCCACCTTCTCCATCGTCGATCAACTGGACTGTTCTCCCCAAAGCATCGAGCCATTAACAGAACTAAAGGACATACAATTACTACAATTGGGCGACTTCAACGAGACTCCGGTCATCCAATGCCGATTGGAGATAGACAGGACCATTTATTACTGCGGAATGCATTCGCACGTATCAGTGGTACATAACGGACGGCAGCAATACATATTTTCTACGACACATGAGACCTGTCGAAACCTGCAAGTAACCGGAACCATAGCAATCACGCCATCAGTACAAGTCACAGGAATTCAGCCGAATTCAACTAGCCACGTTAGCCTGACAATCGCCGGGAGGATTGACACCCAAGGAACCTGTTCTGGGACAACGTATGCAGACCCATATGGATCTTGGACAGACGTGGTGGTTCAGGCATCAGTTACAGTGTCCATCAAAAACTACGTGACACCAGTTAAACTGGATACAAACCAGGTGATTCTTCGATCGGGACAACGCTGCTCGCTGCAGGCGGGAAGCTGCTTGGACGCCGAAGATGGCTACACCTACTGGGAACCAGTGCCCAGCGATTCCTGCCATTTCAACCACTATGATGTCCTCTACGAAGGGCGAGCAGACAAGATAACATCCCGAGAGCAGCAAACACCCACTGTTTATGTAGTTACAGCAGAGGACACAACGTTCGCACTAACGAAAACGCACGAAATAACGCTTTGTGGATACCGGCTCATGAAGACGGAACATCCAAAATTATTTATCGTCGAAACAGCGTCCGACGGGAAGTTCAAGGCAAAAACTCGAACACCCGTCAACAACCTTGACATTTTCACGTATGTCAACTCGAAATTCGTATACGTGGAGCGGCACATCAAGAATCAACTACTGCAACTATACAATGACGTCCTCGAACAAAAGTGCAATCTGGAAAGGCAGATAATAAGGAACGCTCTCACCTTAATGCACACATCACCGGAGGAAGTAGCCTACGCAATAACCAAGGCACCGGGACACATGGCCGTTTCATCAGGAGAGGCTATACACGTCATACAGTGCATACCCGTCGCCTGCCAAGTAAGGAAAACGGAGGAGTGCTTTGACGAACTGCCAGTAAAATATAAAAACGAATCTCGGTTTCTCACCCCGAAAAACCACATTCTCACCGCCGCGGGAACCAGGAGAGAGTGCAACTCGCTGATGCCAACCATGTATAAACTGAACGGAGCCTGGTACCGTCTCACACCGGGCCTGACGGAAACAATTCCACCTCAGGCTTTACAATCCATCACCAGACCGACTTGGAAATACGTGGACCCACACAATCTGGCAAATGGAGGCATATACTCAGCCGAAGATCTGAATAAACTGAAAAACCATATTATGTTCCCGATCGAAAAGGCCTCGGTGATCAGCTCGATTGCCCAAGGCGCCACGGGAAGGCAATTCACCACGGGTAGCGTACAAATATCAAACCTACTGGATGCTGCATCAATAGAGAAGATAGCAAAGTCCGCTGAAGAAAAGTTATGGTTCACCTTCGTCAAATTCGGGTCGTTCAGCGCGGGCCTTATTGGCATATACCTTAGTATCCGCATCACAAAACTCATCATCAATTCAATCCTGAACGGAATCGCCCTACACGCAGCCTACGGCTGGAGTCTACACCTGCTGGTCGCCGTTTGGAGCTCCATGACACATTTCTTTCTGTTCCTGAAACGGAAAAACGAGGAAAAGCTGAACTTGCCGGACGACGCCATCGAGTGTGTTCCCCAAGAAAAAGAACACTTAAATGCCCAACCAAGCGACAACGTAGACGAAGTGACAAGTGCTCCCCTCTACCCCTCCTTAATAGAGACATACAAACTCAAGTGAAGTCCCCAAAAGCCCCAACAAACTCTGCGAATGCGAGAAATACCAGGGAAGCCAATTTTTCCTCCATAAAAATTGACTTTTCCTAGGGGGGGAGGTGTGACGTCGGGCCTCCGACGTTGACATAGAACATAAGACATGTATGTAGCCATAGAATATAAGATATGAATGTAACCATAGAATATAAGACACGTATGTAGCCATAGAATATAAGATATGAATGTAACCATAGAGTGTAAGACATGTATGTAACCTTAGCCGTAAGACATTATTCACGCCATGTTTAACCATAGTAGCGTAGGAACCGCTCGACATTCCTTTCCCACAAGATAAGTCCTTTCCTCGAACTCAATCCCATAAACATCCTCCCGATAATCCAACTCATAAACATCCTCTCACGACAACTCCTACATCTCGTCTTACAAACATCCTTCAAGATAAACTAATCAGAATATCCTTATCGACAACAGACCATAACATCCTCTCACGACAACTCCTACATCTCGTCTTACAAACACCCTCCAAGATAAACTAATCAGAATATCCTTATCGACACCTAGCCATAACATCCTCTTACATCAGCCAGAACCTTCTAGAATGATTTCCTTTGTCCTCAACCACTATAAAACCCAGCTCATTCCTTACCACCCAGAGTCAGTTGGCGCCAGTCCGCCCTAGTCTGCATACCGGTAACCTCAGTGCTAGGTAATCCTGCCTGAGGCCCGTCCAGTCATCCAGTATCACATCAGCCCAGCCTGATTCCTAGGGAGTCGTAAACGACTACCCATTTCGTCGAGCGAGTAAGTATAAGAGTATATCATAAAGGAACATTACCCATATCTACATATATATATATAATCAAGGATTTATTGGAGAATATACCATTATATAATTATAATTGTTGTCCTCTATCTTCAAATACCTGCACGACTTGAATCATACTATCACAACCTCCGAGCTTGCGTGATAAATCACGCAGGACGAGCCTAACAGCTACGACGAGGACATAGACGTCTCCAACGACAGCTGCTTCCACGGGACCCAGGGCCACGACGTAAGCCGACGAGCTACGCTAACCCGAAAGCTGAGCAAAATAATTAAAGGATACAGTCAGCGAGGCGAGTGAAATAGCACATTATTTCACTGGACGCCCCTGGCCGTAACACCCGTGTTACGGCCAGGATTTCACGGCGAAATATATTTTATTTCGCTCGCGTCGTCGACCGCTCCTTTTTCTTTGTACTCAGCTTTTCGGGTGAACGTGGCTCTCAAGCGTACGTCAAAGCCCTGGGTCCCGTGGAATAGCCGTAATGAGACGTTGAAGTATCCTTCCTCCGTGCAGCAAATTATTGTCTTTCCTTATGTTTTAGCATAAGCGCTCGGATAATGGTTGGAATAAAATCAAGTCGTGCAGGTATCGTCGTATAGAATGTGAGACAGATATAATTATATATCAGTATATTCTTTTTTTCTTTATAATGTTCGTTGTATAATAATCCGTTGTATAATGCCCATGTTTCAGGGTTGTACTCACTCGAAGGAATAAGAAACCGAGACTAGGTCGGTATGATCACTGTTGAATATATGTATTGGACGGGTCTCGGGAAGGATTACCTATACCCGAGGTTACCGGTGTGACTTTGAATTACTATGGACAGGCCTGGAGCAGGATGACCTGTCTCCGAGGTTACCGGTAAGCAGACTGAGACACGGTGGATGGAATCGGGTGGCTTTTATACTGATAGTGGACAAAGAGAATTTGTTCTAGAAGGTTCTGAGCTGACGTAAGAGGATGTTATGACTATTGGTTATCTGGAGGATGTTTATAAGACTTGATATTCTAAAGGAGTTTTTGGTTTCATAGGATGTTTACGGTATCGATAAGAAGTGTGACTGAATTTATCAAGCGGATGTTTATAAGATTAGGATTCGAAGAATGAATTTATGTCGAGAGGATGTTTATAGAATAAGGATTCGAAGAATGAATTTATGTCGAAAGAATGTTTATAAGATAAGAAGTTAAAGAATATTTAAGAGAAAGGATGTTTGTAAGATTAAGGTCAGAGGAATAGGATCGATGGTTTGATGGGAAAGGAATGTCGAGTGAGCTCCTACGCTAAATGATTACATACAGTAAATATTCGATATGTGCACAAATGATCTGTACGATATGTGCACCAAAGTTATCCCCACCACTGGGGGGAAGACCCCTTCAGACGCCGAGAAGCTCGATCGCCGAGAAATGTAACATGATCCGGGTTCGGGTATATCCGTGAAGCATTACATATACAAATATAAAACTTTTTTATTTTTGACTTTTTCGAAATCCAACTTTTACCAATAGATTCTTTACATTTTTCTGATTAAAATGAGACCAAACACGACATAATTTGGGCTATATTTACTGGTTTAATTGACGATGAAAGTTTTTCACGTCGAAGAGGATAGCGAGTCAAAAAGAAAGAGACACTACGATCGTGGCTGTCGGCAAAGATCAAAAGTCTGTTCAATTGTTCACAATCCTAATACGTTGCTAACTTTTTTATTTTTTATCAAATTTTTATAAAACTTTCTCTATCATGTTCGTGACATTTTCCTGATTAAAATGAGACCAAACACGACGTAATTCGAGTTATATTTACTTGCAATATCTTATTAGAGTAAAATCATCCATGTACGCGTAACACTTGAAATTACAAGTAAATATGTCTCGAAGTATGTCGTGTTTGGTCTCATTTTAACGACAAAAATGTTACAAATATGATGGAAAAAATTTCACAAAAAAAAAATAAAAAATAAAAAAGTTTTATTCTTGCATTAGGAGTGTCCTTCTGGTAGGTCACTGTTTGTTTACGTTCAGTCTCCTTCGCTCGAAATGTAGGAACTGTACGATATCTGCACCAGTTCGGTCCCGAGAATGGTGCACATATCGAATATGTACTATACATAGGGTCATTCCACGCCAAATCGATCACTTTTGGAAGTCACCATCTCCGATTTTGCTCTAATCGAAATATGTTGTAGTCCATGTGAAATTAGGGGGGGTTTAAGTCATCATTTTGCCGGTTTCGAATTTGTTAATGAATGACAAGCCGTCAAAGTTTGCAATTTTTGCCCATTTTGGCGAAAATGGGGTCCACTTGGGAATTTTTTTCTCAGAAACTACTGAACCGATTTAGCTAAATTTTTTTTTGTTTTATTCGTGAAGGTTTGGGCTATTTCAAAATATTTTTTTTAACTTTGTCAATTTGTTATAAATTGTTGAAAAATTTAAACAAATTCTTTTTTTGCGTTTTTCTCAATGAGGGGCGTAAAGGGTTAAAATTAAAAAAAAATATGTTCATATTCTTCGAAGCTTCCCCTTTAAAATGAGCCCTTTAGAACGATGGAGCCTTGAAAATTGACGTCTCTACAAGCTGGAAAAGGACGCGGGGTACCCCGGTTTCAGGTAGGCGAGTCGCGCATTCAGCTATTATGATCGGTTGTTTTACATCACTGGCCTCAAAACTATACAAGGAGACTTCGTACGCGATTAAATGACTCTATTGGTACCTAGTAAAGTATATTAGTACTTACTTTTGACGAATCACACATTTTTTAATCATAACTTCATTCATAGATATTAGTTCGTATATTTATTGTTTATATTTTAAAAAAGGCATCATTACTTGATAGAATCCGCAAAAAAGTGGTGATTTCTTTCTATCGCAGTAGGATAGTAGTGGGTTGTGATCAAAAGTATGGAAAGTATTGTGTGTGGTTGGAAAAAATTTAATGACAGTTAGTTCATACACTATAAGTACGGAGCCATCATTATCGTACGAGCAAGTCCTACTTTATTTTCTTTATTTGATAATGACGCAAAGCTGAGAAAACTTTTAGACCCTGTTATTAATAATGCTGTTGCCAAAGGAGCTTATAAATAATCGGTATATTTAATATATTCATTTTGTGTTACATAATTAAATGCTATGTTCGAAAAAGATGATTCTGCCCATTCAAATAAATCTTTAGGAGTGAGAAATGAATTTTTTCGAACAATCTTTGTAAGCTAACGTACATTGCAAGTTTTTTAGTGCTCCCTTCAATAGGATAGCATGACCCCTCTATCGTGAGTAGTTGCACAAGAATGCCATTTTGCAAAAACACCGAAATCACTTAAATGAATAGTTGAATTAATAAAACTCTTTTTGCTTTCATATTGCGTAGCTATCTCGAGAGATATGTTTTCTACAGCCTAATGACTTTTACTCTCTTATTATTTTCAAACCGATAACCAAACAAATAGTTCACGCTTATATCACTTTAGGATTAAATCTAACATAACTATAAGTGTATTATTGGCCAAGAGTGAGTACTAATATACATTACTAGGTATGAACAGCATCATTTAGTCGTATACGAAGTCTTGTCGTATTGTTTTGAGACCGGTGGATATAAAAACCGATCATAATAGCAGAGCACACAACTCACCCACCTGAAATCGGGGTACCCCGCGTCCTTTTCCAGCTTGTAGAGACGTCAATTTTCAAGGCTCCATCGTTCTAAAGGGCTCATTTTAAAGGGGAAGCTTCGAAGAATATGAACATATTTTTTTTTAATTTTAACCCTTTACGCCCCTCATTGAGAAAAACGCAAAAAAAGAATTTGTTTAAATTTTTCAACAATTTATAACAAATTGACAAAGTTAAAAAAAATATTTTGAAATAGCCCAAACCTTCACGAATAAAACAAAAAAAAATTTAGCTAAATCGGTTCAGTAGTTTCTGAGAAAAAAATTCCCAAGTGGACCCCATTTTCGCCAAAATGGGCAAAAATTGCAAACTTTGACGGCTTGTCATTCATTAACAAATTCGAAACCGGCAAAATGATGACTTAAACCCCCCCTAATTTCACATGGACTACAACATATTTCGATTAGAGCAAAATCGGAGATGGTGACTTCCAAAAGTGATCGATTTGGCGTGGAATGACCCATTTAGTTATATTCGCTTTTAATCATTTCCTATAAACCCGAGATCTCTTTAACAGCTTTGATTATTTAAAATACGTATACTCGATTACGTTGGATCTGGTGGTGCGAGACATAGCTGTACGAGATCAATTATATTGCGAAGTCGAGATAGGTAATCCACATCGCCACGGTGGTGCGAGACATAGCCGCACGGTGCGCATATGATGTGTTTGATGCCTCTGCATTTTTAGTCAGCTCATGGGGAGACAAAGACGAGGAGGTTGTAGATACCAACTACGTAAGATCCTACGCACCTTATACCTACCCTGTCTAGTTCCTATTCCGCGACCAGTTATCCGCGAAGTTAAGTAACAGTTATTACTTATTGATATACCTGTGACGAAGATCATAGCGAAGGATCTACTACCTAAGGATCCGAGACGAGAAATCTATTGTAAAAGTTAAGGAGGAAGCTTCGGGTAAGTACTGTGTCATACTTGTACACCCTGGGATCCCTGACATACGACGGGCGCACGTACCGCGTGGTCTAAAAGATTGTCAATTCAAGAGCGATTCCGGACCTTCATATTGATATCAGCAAAGGTACCATCCGGGACGTAACAAATTTGGTGGCAGCGATGCGATACAAGACAATCACCCACCGTGTTGTGGCACAGTATTACCCTCTTCCAGTGATTAAAATATTGCTTTGTTTACGCGCTAAAACAACGTGACTCACACACTCACTGTTCACCGTATTTCTATTTTACATAGAATGTTCCTGTAAATGACCGTTACCGTTGCAGCGGTTTATTGTGGGCCAATTTGTACCTTCGAAATTTTTATGTTTTTATATTTTTATTAAGGTCCAACATGATTTATTGTTTATGACTGTCCAACCGTTAGGTGACGAGCGACGGTGTAGTCGACTTTCTTCAGGTCAACTTTGACCTGCACTCGAACATTTTGTTAGGGCGGTTCTTACCCCTTCTCGGAACATTTTTTCAACCAATCTAATGGTTAATTTTGACAAGTCGCTCGTCTACCCCCAAATACATGCCAATCCCACTCCACATTTTTAGTTTTCGTGGAAAATACTCATGAAAGCCAAGATAGATTCTCTCGCCAGCTCTTAACGAGTAAACATTCTTAAAAGTCCGTTACCACGTAGTGTGATTTCTTCTAAGTACAAAATAAAGTTTATCTTATACCTCCTACATCAGTTTGTTTATTCATATTATCGGAGTAGTGGTCACTGACACAATACCTAACCAGCTTGCGTATGCATTAAGTTGACGCACAGCACAAAACACGTAGTCAATTGCAGAAAGATCGCCGCGAAAGAGATGATCTCCGCCGTGAGTTAAAGACGCGCGCCAAAAATTAGGAGATGTACAAGACTCTCCCGCGGGTTCATCAACCTCTGCGCTACCCCTGACCCCCACGACCCCAAGCATGGCAACCGAGCTATGGGAGTATACGCTCCGCGAAGCAGTCAACACTCTTCCCACATTTGACGGAAATAATATATCCGTTCTTCAATTTACGCGCGAGTTATGTGACCACCTGCAGTCCGGCCTTATCGCCACCGGCGGGATGAGGCCCCGCCATAGACGAAACAAAAAATAAGAGCCGTGGGTACCATCGCCTCGGCGACGAGACACTGATTCATTATTAATTAAGCCTGTGGCCTGTACGAACGGACAAAAGAATTAAAAGAGACGTGCTTATTTCAAAAGTATTGTGTATTTATTTTAAAAATCATCCGATCATCCCGTAACATAACTGGCGCTGCGGACAGGATACTGCGAGGCTGTCGAATCCGGATCCTTCTCCTATTGTGTGACGAAAATCACTGACGAGGAAGCAGCTGGTGTTTCAACCCCATTGTCGCAGTGTCAATACGATCAGGCCACCTTTCGGCACTGGCATAGAAGAGTAAGTCTTTGAAATTTCCTATCTATACGTGTATATATCGTATCCCCAATTTTACCCTTATCCAATACGATTGATCACGTACATTAACTTTGACCGATCATAAATAAGTATAAGTGAAATAATGGCTCAACTAACATTTGATCAATTTAAAATGAGATTATCTGTATGGCGCGACGCGATCCCAATGTACGAGGGAGGGACAAGACTTCTGTCTCATTTTATCCAAACGTGTGATAAATTCACTGAAAATCTTACAACAAACGATAATGCGATCAACGAGTCGTTGTATGCTCTTATCAAATCAAAACTACGCGGAGAGGCACTTGATTTGGTAGTTGTTAATAAACCCATAGACTGGCCCCAATGTAAGACACTCTTAATTAATAGGTATAGCGACCCTAGCTCGGAAGAATTATTATTTAACCGACTCAGTACTTGTTATGAACAAACCAATCAAACGTATGAAGAATACGTCGACGAAGTCAAAATTCGTTTGAACAAGCTAAAAGAGCATGTACAACTAAATAATCAGGATAACAATATAATTGCTATGAAAAGTAACTTCTATGATAATATTGCGAAAAATGTATTTATTGATGGAATTAAACAGCCGTATCATTCACATCTGACGCATTTTGAATTGACTGATATCGAGGATTGCCTAACAAAATGTAGAAAATACGATAACCACGAACAACAAGCAGCCTTTCTTACCTTCATGAGACAACGCGAAAATAAACCCAAAACGAATGCATTTAATACAGCAGGAATTTCGAGGAATACTAATCTATTTACACACGGAATCTCTGGAAACATGAACCCGTTTCAACAACGTGCAGCTATTGCACAAAAACCATTTACACCAATAACCTTTGGAAACAGTAATAATTATAGACCAAATAATAATCAACCTAGGAATCAAAACCCTCAGCCTACACCTATGTCGATTAGTACAAGAAATACTAATAGACCGAGTAATAACTTTAATAGGCCCAATAACAATTTCATACGTCCAAGCAATAATTTTACAGCGAGGCCAAATAATTTCTTCAGAAGTACAGGACCCCCAAACTTTATAGCAGAGGAACTTAATCATCAGGGAGAACAGCAACAAAATTTAGAAATTCAGGAAGAAGTTGATCATGAAAATTTTCCACTTGATCCCGATGTAAACTAAGAAACGTAGTAAACCTAAATTCTATTGGAAATTCGCCTGAACTTCCACACATTATCACGACTGACCCGCCGCTTAAAATTCTTATTGATTCCGGAGCGTCTTCATCAATTATTAATCCCGAAATAGCCTATCGTCTATTTTCCAAGTATATTTTCCCATATAATTTCGAAATCAAATCAGTGCATAAAGTAACAAAGGGTACACGTGCACTCACTTTTCCGATTTTACGCGAATTAGGAGACGAAACACCTATCACTTTTCTTGTAGTGCAGTGGCATTCCACTTACGATTGTCTAATTGGAAATAAAGATTTGCAAAAATTAGAAGCGAATATAAACTATAAAACTCAAATATTTAGTACGACGAAGTTTGAAATAAACTATTTAAATAATATACCGGACAAATGCAAGACCGCTGGAATGAATCATCATCGAGAAGTAATAACACAGATAAGGACAAGTCACATGAACAGCGAGGAAAGGGATAAGATCACAAGTCTGTGCCATCGATATAAAGACTGTTTCTATAATGAGAATGAGAAATTATCAGCCACTAGTGCAGTCAGCCACAGTATCCGAACAAAAGATGAATATCCAATTTACGTCAAAAGTTTTCGCTACCCATATAATTTAAAACAGGAGATACAAGAACAAATAAGAAAACTACTAAGAGACGAAATAATTCGTCCTAGTAATTCGCCTTACTCTTCACCAGTTTGGATCGTACCAAAAAAGAGTAAGCTGAACGACAAAACTATTGAAGATAAATATCCACTCCCGAGGATGGATGACATTTTAGAAAATCTGGGTAAATGTGCTTATTTTAGTACATTGGATTTAGCTCAAGGCTTTCATCAGATTCCTGTACACGAAAATTCTATAGAAAAGACGGCTTTTACAGTAGAAAATGGTCATTATGAGTATTCTCGAGTGCCCTTTGGGCTGAAGAATGCCCCCGCATCATTCCAGAGGATGATGGACAAAGTTCTTATGAAATATTTGCACAAATTCTGTTTTGTCTACATAGACGATATTGTAGTATTTTCAAAATCATTACAGAAACATTTACAGCATCTAAAGCTCAAATTTGATGAATTAAGAACGTACGGTTTAAAAATACAATTAGATAAAAGTGAATTTTTACGAAAAGAAATGCCGTTTTTAGGACATATTATCACACCTCATGGAATTAGACCGAACCCAGATAAAATTGATGCCATAACAAAGTATCCCTTACCAATTACGCAAAAGGAGGTTAAAGCATTTCTAGGACTCACCGGTTACTACCGGAAGTTTATTAGAGATTATGCAAAAATAACCAAGCCTCTCAAGAAAGTGCTTAAAAAGGGAGAAAAAATCGATTGCGAGAATAAAGATTTCATCGAATCATTTAATAAATGTAAAGAATTAATCACCAACACGCCCATATTAAAATATCCCGACTTTGAAAAACAGTTTCACATCACTTCAGACGCATCGAGCGTCGCGATCGGAGCTGTCTTATCGCAGGAGGGACACCCCATATCATACTATTCAAGGACGCTGAATACAGCCGAACAAAATTACTCTACAATAGAAAAGGAGCTACTAGCCATAGTAGAAGCATGTAGACATTTTCGACCGTACATTTATGGAAGAAAGTTCATTATTGAAACTGATCACAAGCCGCTTACTTGGCTCTGGTCTTTAAAAACGCCTAACTCTCGACTAATCCGTTGGAGGATCAAGTTAGAAGAGTACGATTACGAAGTGAAATACAAAATGGGTTGCGAAAATAATGCGGCCGACGCTTTAAGTCGGATAGAAATAAATATCGAAGAATCCGAGCAGGTCGATGCGTTATCGATGTTACCTCAAGCGCCGGACGATACTCCTCTCACTATCGAAGAAATGGATGAAATGCTCGATGATGCAACAGTCCATACTGCTGAAGAGGATCCGGTTTTCTCATTACCCATATCAGATAAGAATATTCATGCATTCAACTACAGTATAATAATCAAACAAGGCAACGATTATCAAGCAAAAACGAATAAAGATAAACTCAAGATACAATATATAATAAAAATTAATAAGCAAAACGCAGAAACGCAATTGCTTAAATTTCTTAATGAAAATGTAAAACCAGATAAGCAATATGGCATTTACTTTGCAAATGAAGAATTAGGAGTTACCACTTACAGGATATTAAAGGAACATTTCAACGAGAAATTAAAGTTGATTAGGACAAATACCTGCACACCTTCAGTCAATCGAAATAGCTTTATGAAAGAACTCGAAAAATACCATAACCAAACCCATAATGGAATACAAGAAACAATTGCGCATTTTAAGAAGAAACTGTATACACTTAATATGGATAGAATTATTCAAAATTATATAAATCTGTGGCGTCGATTTAGCGACCGCCACGTCCCTGTCTAATTTATTATATTTAGTCTAGTCTTAAGATTTTCGGTGTGAATGAGATGCGATAGCGAGTTGTTTGCCTGAGTCCGAGTGAATGCTGCGGAGCGTTTGCGAGAGGATATTTGGATCATCGGGTCGAGTGTCGCGTTGGGTGTCCGAGTTCGAGGAATGCCTGTGAAATACGCGTGTATCGTTGAATGATTGGTTTAGAGTGAGAGCGATTCGGTTTGGACGAGGAAAGAATGATTCCGAGTGAGAATGCATTAGGGTGTGTGGGGGTGAGTGTCGTAAGCATGAGAGTTAGTTCATCGCTGCTTGTCAAAGAGTAAGGTCGTGGACCTGCTACAGAATAAACGGAAGTCAAAGGTGGAAAAATAGTTATTATTTTTCCCTGCGAGTCCTCATCCCATAAATCAATGCCAGACATGTCTTGAGTATAAATATGAAAAAAGACCTTACGAGACGGAAACCTACGGACCTATAATTGCGAAAAGACCGCTTCAACATATACACATGGACATTTTTCATTTCAATAAGGAAAAATTTCTTACCATTATTGATGTTTTCTCTAAATACGCTCAAGCTTATCATTTGCCTGACGGAAATGCCACCACTATATTAAATAAGTTACGACATTTTGCTTCGCATCATAATTTTCCCGATAAAATTACTACAGATAGCGGTAGCGAATTTAATTCGACCTTATTTTAAGAATTTTGTAGGATTCATAAAATTGACTATCATCAAACCACTATTAACAGACATACGTCAAATGGACCCATAGAAAGATTACACTCTACTTTAAAGGAAAAATTGAGTATATTAATAGATCAAAATCCGAGGGAAACAACCAAAAACCACATGATTACAGCTATTCTAATATATAACCAAAGTATACACTCTTCAACAAATTACACTCCATTTACTCTCTTGTACGGTCCCTATGAGGAATTACATAAACATATTATAGAACCCGATAGCGATACCGTTGAAAAATATAACGAAATTAGAAAGAATGAAATTTTACCGTTCTATGAAAAATTATACCCAAAACAACTAGAACAGCAGCGTTTACTTAACAATTCGGATAAAACGTTGGAAAGTAGGGAAATGTTCGTTAAAACGCATCAACAACAACGTGATAAAACCGCCCCCCGTTATCAGAGGTTACTTGTAGAGAGACAACAAGGCCCCTCATTAAACTGCCATATACACGGACAGCGACGCCGCTATAATTTAAGAGATGCCAAAAGATTAAGAAAAGTTTCTTCGTTTTTGCAGGAGGATGAAAATAATATTGATCCTGACGATCTTAATTATACTCGCGAAGAGTATCCAGATTGATCCAAATGCAACACATTATAACTATCATCAAGGAACCGGCAGGATTATGGAAAATTATCACTATCTACATTTTTACATAAATATAACGTCTCTTAAACATACTTACAACAAAATTCTTATCAGCTATACCATATTATCTGGACAGAAGGAGCTTAGAAATTCAAGTTTATTTAGGCAAACTGAATCCTTGTGTAACGAAATTTATCAAAATCTACAACAAATTGCACCCCCAAAAGAAAGGGTTAAAAGAGGATTAATAAATGGATTGGGTACAGTAATTAAGTACATTTTTGGAAACCCAGATGCTAATGATCTCGACAAAATAAACAATTATTTGGTTTCGCTCGAACGCCAACAACACGAAAATATATTAATTCTTAGTAAGACAGTAAGCATTATGAATACGATAAGCAATAGCATAAATGGTAACACCGAAATAATTAACAAAAATTTACAAAATCTTGCAAACATTCTTAGTAAACAAAGTACTCGACTTGATCTCTTCGAAGCCATTATTACTCTTATCACACAAGAACAACATTTTCTAAATTTGCTTGAAAAAATTAAAAGATCGTTCGTTTTCTCAGGAGAGGTATTTGACCTAGAAATATTAACTTATGAACAAATGTCAGATATAAAAGCACATTTATTAGAACTTTATTCTCGGAAAGAATTAATGCTACATTACCATAATTTATTGGATTTCCGGTTTATTCAAGAATCAGTCGTAACCGCCCCTGACTCCATTGTTTATACACTTAAAATCCCGATTCTTAACCCTATCGAATTCTCCTCATTTCAAAGACTTGCTACAATCAGCCATAACAATCAAACAGAAATTATAATCACACCATGGAAACTAACAAGACCGACAGTCCAATTATTTGCTTATAAATGTCAACTAATATATGATCATGATTATCTATGTTATCGAATTATCACAGAAGAGATCAGACCAATCTACATCTTAACGAATGAACCTCTAGTATTGGCGTATCAGCTATCCAATAATTCGGCACTAATATCATGCAATTATCCGATAACTATTGAATACAACAAAAACAAAACCATCCTCCAGGGAACATACTTTGTCCAAGGAAACGATGTACAAGTACAAGGTCACAATCTTGATAAGAATCTCGGAGAGCTAAAGCAACCAGAAATCTTGCCTCTAATCATCAAGAATCATCAACTGAATTTGGAACCTTTGAAAACCTTAACCACACCTACAATAAACATACCTACATTTCAAAAGCCTGGAATTGAATTTTATATGTCTGTAACCAGTGTCGCAATTATATCTTTAATCATTATAGGCCTCTTAATCTACTTCATATATAGGAGAAAAAGCAAAGTACGACAACCTACCCAAACAATCAATAACGAGGACGTCATTGAACTTCGGCAGGGAGGAGTTATGTGACCACCTGCAGTCCGGCCTTATCGCCACCGGCGTGATGAGGCCCCGCCATAGACGAAACAAAAGATAAGAGCCGTGGGTACCATCGCCTCGGCGACGAGACACTGATTTATTATTAATTAAGCCTGTGGCCTGTACGAACGGACAAAAGAATGAAAAGAGACGTGCTTATTTCAAAAGTATTGTGTATTTATTTTAAAAATCATCCGATCATCCCGTAACATAACTCGCACTTGCCGAAGAGCCCGCGATATCATCCCTGTTCATGCCGAACGAACCCTCGTAAAGTTAATTACTGTGCGTTTGCGCGGACGCGCCGCGATTGCAGTTGAAGATGAACGCATAGACGACGTTACAACTTTGTGTAACCAGTTAAAAGAAGTATTTGGCCCCAATCAAACGGTAGATCATTATCGCGAAGAAATGGCCAATATCTACATGGGCGTAAATCAACACATTTTAGATTACATTAGTAGAGTTAAAGATTTACATGATGCGATCTCAGACTTTCACACGGTACCCGCGTAAGAAATAGACTGTGAACTGTGACTGTGAACAGTTTTATCGATGGTCTTATACCTAGCATTCGGCTCGAAATTCGACCCTTGCGCGACCATCCGTTATCGCGCGTCTTTAATGAAGCAATCCGGTCCTATAAACAACTCCAACTCGATAAACAGAGATACGATAAAATAATTTTAAGAAAAAAAATACGCCGACTTCGAAATGCACTAAAAAGTATAAAATAATTTCTGTTGTAATATGTGAATTTACAATAGTCGTAATACACAAAATGGTACTCGTCGCGCCATCTACTGGTTGTCGACGATTTCGTACGAGACAAGCTCGAGCGAACGCGAGCATAGTGCGCATGCCTCGCGTATATACTCTAAGCACATACTATACTTCGTGGAGTCAGACTATGCTGTACTGTACTCCACACTTTTTCTTGCCTGTAAGACTCCAAGCTGAGCGGACGCACTACCGACTATGGCTTATGCCACTTACATATAAATATATTCATTATTAATATTAACCTCAGTGTTGTTTATTGATCCACACAATCCAACAATTTCTATTTCCTAATGAAGTAATTTCTATTTCATTCAATCATACAATTACGTAACAGATATGAATGAAACCTATTTACTCGTTAGGTAGTATATTAAATACATTTCAACCTTTTCGGAGGCGGCGCAAAATTAAAAGATTTTCTTGAACATGTCAACCTTTGGACAGCCGAACATAAGCAAAGTTTGTATAGCTATTTTTTTGTCTATACATATAACTCGACAGCACGCCGCGAAATAGGTGCTAGTGCGTATAGAATGTAACTATGGTCTATCTAGATTCTATATTCATAGAGTATGCGACGGAAAGACTCGATCCATGGCTTCCACATGCGAACGAAGTCGATTCAATTTCATTTATATCAGAAACGTTGCGAAATGAAGATGCAGTCGTTACATTTACGTATATTACTAGATATATCTATAATGGTTCGTATTCTTTCTCAGGATTTATTAATTTCCAATACGCCATACCACAATCAACTGGTTATTGGCAGCAACGTTTACTGAGGTATTTTTAATTTTGCGCCGCCTCCGAAAAGGTTGAAATGTATTTAATATACTACCTAACGAGTAAATAGGTTTCATTCATATCTGTTACGTAATTGTATGATTGAATGAAATAGAAATTACTTCATTAGGAAATAGAAATTATTTTATACTTTTTAGTGCATTTCGAAGTCGGCGTATTTTTTTTCTTAAAATTATTTTATTTCACGCTTTTTAACGGCCGACAAGACGTGTTTGTAGAAACAGTAGAAAATCAGCGACTGCATGTTGACTCATACACCACCAGAGACACGAAGGCATACGTAGAATTCAATACATTAGTAACAATAGTTTTCGCTAATAACTCGAAAACTAAAACTTCCCCTTAATTGCGGATAAGGAAAAAGTTGTTCAGAATCGTGCCCCTAATAACACATTAAAAGGACATGAAAATCGTCCAAAGTTGATTTCAAAACTTTTCAACAATTTTTCGCTAATATCTCGAAAACTAAACCTTTCCGCAAAATTTGTACATGAACAAAATTGTTCAGAATCATGTCCGTGATAAGATATTAAAAGCGCACTAAAATCAAGAAAAGTTTATTTCAAAAGTTGCCGGTTTTTTTGCAATAACAATACTTTGCAATTAAAAAATGAAAAATTTTTTGATAATGGTACCAATGGGGAGTCAGAACCTACCAAATGCAAAAGGTTTCGTTCCGATCGGTTCATCCAGCTAGGCGTAATCGGCGGGCACACATAGAAAAAAAAATATACTGATCGAATTGAGTAACCTCCTCCTTTTTCGAAGTCGGTTAAAAATATGTCGAAATCCCCTCCCCCGTAACTTTGCACAACTATTTCGCGTCTCTATGTTTTACTAATATCGCCCCTAATCTTCTACTCCAGTCTCTATTTCCCCGAACGCTCTATTTCTCTTTCCTCTCTCCTGCCGATCCCGCTCGGTCTCCATTGTCGCCCCCTAATGGTGCCATAACCACACTGACGACTGAGTTCTTTGCTGAATCGACAATTGATGAGAAGGGTGGTTGACACAGTTTGACTTTTTTCCCTCCTCTGCCCTGCTCCATCGGTCTCCGTTTTGTGCCCCCTAATGGTGCTATGACCAGGCTAACACCGGTTTCCTTCTTTGCAGGTTTGAGTCGTTCGATCAGTCGTGTCTATGTTTCTGCGCCTCTTCCACTCCTACTCTTCTTCTTCTCCCCCTCGTTGTCTTCTCGCCTCCTCCCCTCCTCTTGCCGTTTGAAGAGCGCGCCATGTCTCCACCATCTTGCTTGCTGCCACATCCCTTCGCTTCACCCTTTAGAACCGCTCTCCAAGCGCTTGCAGCGTTCCTTCCTCCGCCATGCTGGACATCCTCGAACCGGCACCTTTGCTCCACCATCGATATGATTTTTGGGATTTCCAGGGTGCTGGAGCACTTTCCACTGTTCTTCCGACGCTTTTCCGCCATTTTCCCGCTTTGCACTGCTTCCTCTGCAGTCGCGCACGTGATCACGTGTATTTCCCTGTACCCACGACACTCACAGCACTTCACTGCACTTCCATAACACTTTCCCAAAACTACACCGAATTAATTGACTATCTGTTAATTATTCATTATTTATTATTTATTTATTAATCTATTAATCAATCACTTCACTATTAATTAATTAATTAATTAATTAGTTATTTATTTATTAATTAATTAATATTTAATATTTATTAATCTATTAGTCCATCTAGTTCACTTTATTTATTTATAAATTAAATCCTTCCTTTTACTTCGTTCCGTGTCGCCTCGCCTCTTCCTCTTCTCCTCCTCACTGTCTTCTTGCTTCAACCTCTCCGCTTGCCATTTTAAAAGCGCGCCATGTCTCCGCCATCTTGCTTGTTGCCGCGTGTCTCCGTTTCACCCTTAAGCTTCGTCCTTAGGGGCCGCTCTCCATACGCTTGCGGCGACTCTTCCTTCGCCATGTTGGATATTTGCGAACTGACCTTTTCGCGCTACGTTTTCCCTCGCGCGGAGATGCCCACGTGTTCGTTCGATACATCGAAGTTTACTCGATCGATTTATTTACCGTCAAATCACGGAAAAAAAATTATTTAATTTATTTAATTCTGCGACTTTCTCTCTCAACTTCGACATATCGCACGACCACGTGTTCACGCAAGTCCTTCTTCGAGGGCACATTCCGCGGTCGACCCGAACACTCGTGTCCTTGCTTTCGACTTCTGATGGGTTTGCACCCCATGCTTTTCCTCGCGTCACGTGGAGGTCGCCATTACCGAAATTTCGTTTTTTATTTATATTCTACTTCCGATTTTCACAAAACTTTCACCGCTCACTTCCCCCGCTGTTTCCCCTCACTTCACAACACTATCTACCACACTTTTACCACTTTGTGCCACCAAAATTGGATTTTAACGCGGAGCGACCCCCGAACACGTGCGCTTGCCACGACAGCCAGCCGTTCTTTTCCATATTGCCGTCGTCATCTGCAAGTGTGGAATAAGCTCCACGTCAAGACGATTCGAACGTTGAACCAAATAGACAAAGTCTTCATGCCGCTCGAGGCCGAAGACGCTCTGCGGTCCGTAATGCCATCACTGTTTCTCCATCCTCACGCCGCATCACAAGAGCTTCCACTGAAATCGCTGCTGCTTCCACTCAGCAAGCTTCGCTTAATAATCCATCAACGAGTTCCGCATTACTACGTGCTCCGAATTATCCTACTCCGCAGCCGTCAACTTCTCGCGCTTCATCAACAGCCCGTCAACGAATTACTTGTAACAAAACAGTGCCGACTAATGCACGTTCTGTCGGTCGCCGACCCACTTATAGCGATATAGGACCGGAAGGCGAGGTTTTACCTTATACTATTGTAGATGGGGATGTTTCGGACCGCAATGGTTACGTCCCACAGAAGAAGATGAACAAGGCAGACGCACACCTGTCGGAATTAACGAACGTCGCCGCCGACTACAACGTGAAAAGAAATATCGAATAAAAGAGCGCCAAGAAATCGCACGACGTACCGGAACAGCTATGGCCACAAAATTATCGACGGAAGTCTGTTATTACAACCTTGGCCCAATGAGTGCCATTTGTAATCATTGCTCTGCGAAACATTTCGAATCCGAGCGCACAGAGGCCGGACATTTCTCTTCTTGCTGTTCAAATGGAAAAGTTTCATTTAATCTTCGACCAATCCATCCGTATCTCCATGAAGTTTTCACAAACCCAGCGCACCGCGATTTTAAATACTTTCAAGAGAATAGTCGCTACCTCAACTCCGTTTTTGGCTTTTGCACTCTCGGCTTAACAATAGATAACCCTCCGTCTGGCGCTTATTATTTAATTGCAAAGGGCGAAATTTTTCATCGAATTGGCCAATTACATCAAGAAGTCATTCCAGATAACAGAGCAACGATGCCATATGCTTCGGCCTATTTTTGTGATGTACAAACTGCAACAAAACTGCGTTACGAGTCCACGAAATTGGACTGTCGCATATTACGAAAAATTCATACCATCGTTTAAGAAAACTCGGCCCTCGCACAACAATATTTACACGCGTACGAAAAAGAGCAGGAGATGCTTCGTACCAATCATTCACGGCCTACAGTGCATATTCAGCTGTTACCGGGACCTGCTGGCGCCGGGATTCACGTTGGACGTACCAATTTACCCACTACACGAGCTAATATTGCTGTTTTATATTATGAACATGATGGTCTGCCACGACAGCAACATCAATTGATTATTCAGAATCGTGTAAGTCCGAATACCGAATCCTTACAAATTATTAAAATTACTAATCCATTACTTGACGCAATGCTATACCCTCTGCTTGACCCATATTCCGTAATTGGATGGTATCCCGGAATTCGCCATGCGATTGAAACAGATAGTAGAAAGTATATTAGTATTCGCGAGCATGTCGCTTACCAAATGGCCGTTCGCGGTGACAAATTTACACTTGCAGGATACTGGAAAGTTATTCCTACATTGGTTGGTCAATGTTACAAAACATTGGCGACTTTAACAGCAATGCGAACAGGAATATTAGGCCAAACATAGAAATAACCAATCCTGAAACAAGTGTGTCAATATTGTTGCCATCCACCTTCATCGGCAGTCCCCGACATTCAATGAACACACTGCAGGATATGTTAGCTCTCTCTATGCAACTCGGTGCTGCGACATTCTTCGTTACCGTGACAGCCAATCCTGCTTGGCCCGTAATCGCGCAAAATTTAAATCCGGGAAATAGGCGTGACTTAAGACCCATTATCGGCAACCGAGTATTTCATTGTAAACAAAAACGGTTCAAGGAGTTAATTACTAAAGACAACTTCTTCGGAAGCATCCGCTACTATGGTTACACCGTCGAGATGCAAAAACGGCAAATACCTCATTCTCATTGGATCATCGCTGTTGAACAACCACATAATTCGCGAGATCCGGAATATATCGATCGGATCATCTGCGCCGAAATACCGGACCCAGAGGTGGATCCAGAATTGTACAATATAATATGCAGTAATTATCTGCACCTGTGTACAGAAATTTGCTTGCCTGACGGGAGTTCAACGTGCAGAAAGAAGTTCCCGAAGGCCTTCCAAGAACAGACAATAGTACAAGCAAACGGCTATCCCCTTTACCGTCGCCGGGACAACGGACAATACGTCACAAAAAGACGCGGGCACATAGACGTTCGGTTGGACAACCGTTATGTTGTACCATATAATCCTTACCTGGCAAAGATGTTTGGCTGCCATATTAATGTGGAGCACCTTTCGGGCATTCGCGGAATTAAATATATTTTCAATTACATAAATAAGGGTCACGACGTAGCACACATTGCCGAAATCATTAGATCAGAGACCGGGAATGAAATAAAAAGGTATCGTACAGTACGATACATGGGTTCGTCGGAGGCTCATTGGCATCTCATGACATATTAATGTACGGTCTTTCGCACAATGTAGAGCGGCTTACGGTGCACACGAAAGACGACCGTACTGTGTACTTCACTGACGGTCAAGCAGGTGTCGCGGCCGAGACAGCAGCAAACCGCGATAGTCAACTAACAGCATTTTTCAAATTAAATACAATAAATCCCATAGCTAGAAATTATCTGTACCGTGACATTCCACAACATTTTGTTTGGAATAAAAATAGAAAAACCTGGACCGAAAGTATTCATAAAACAAATAGAATTGGACGCATTTTTCAAGTGCCACCGAATAATCTTGAATTAGTTGCTACCCGTCTTTTGCTGCACCATGTTAAGGGCCCACGTTCCTGGGACGAGCTTTTCACGTACGAAGGTAGAGTGTACGCTTCCGCTATAGAAACTTGCCATGCCCGTTGTTTGATTAATAGCGGTACAGTATTCGAGGAGACACTTCATGAAGCCGCAGAATGCCAGCATTCACGGGCTTTTCGCATCCTATTCGGACAACTGCTCGCTATTACCCGTCCACCAAATGGCTGTGCAATGTGAGAACAACATAAGAACGACCTCACACACGATCTAATACGCGTTTACGGCAACAATGAGGCACTTCGTTTCGCACATGGTCTCCGTCATATAAGATCAATCGCTGAGGGCAATATGGAGACACTTGGATTTCCCGCAACCGCCAGCCCCCGTTTGCGGCCAATTAGTTTAATTCGGTGAATATATTCTACCGAACGAGAATTACCGGGGTCAACTAAATCAAGGACAACAACATGCGTTTAATATAATCATTCGAACTCTAGAACCATTGTACACAGGTCCAACATGTTTTTTCCTGGATGGCCTAGGCGGGACAGGCAAAACGTTTTTATATAAGGCACTCATTCAGTATTTTAAGAGTAACGGTCACGTTGTCGTTGCATCAGCTTGGACCGGAGTCGCGGCCCTTCTCTTGCCAGGTGGCCGAACATCTCATTTCTTTTTTAAATTCCCTATTCCCCTCCTGGAAGAGTCAAATTGTAATTTCAGCCGTGCCAGCGTCCAAGGCCGACGTTTGATTGACGCAGAATTGATAATAATGGACGAAGCGTCAATGTGTGAAAGACGGGCGCTTGCGGCACTGGACCATGCATTGAAAGACTTAACTGGCGTCCATCATCGACCGTTCGGTGGAAAAACGATGTTACTTGGCGGGGACTTCAGGCAATACGCACCAGTCATTCCGCATTCTCATGCAGGCGAAAATATTGCAGAGTCCATTAAAAGTAGTAATCTTTGGCCGGAATTTCATCTTCTTCGTCTCACGCAGAACCTACGAGTGGAACCAGGAGAATCAGATTTTGCCAACTACCTTCTCCGTATAGGAGATGGATCCGCCAACGTTGCCGACACTGACATAACCAGCATTCCTGACAATATACTATTTCATGGTTCAATTCAAGATCTTATCAACTGGGTATATGAAAGCAACCTTGCCGAACCGAACCCTGACAACGCATTACTGTGCCCCCGCAACGACCACTGTGATTATATAAACAATCTAATCCTCGACAGACTTGAAGGTCAGCAACGCATTTACTTCTCCGAAGATCAGCTTATAGATCCATCCACCGCATCAATTGCTGACTACCCACATGAACTCCTCAACCACGTCGAAGTTGCTGGCTTGCCTCCGCATGAGATTCGCCTCCGTGTGGGCGCCATCGTGATGCTCATACGAAATATGTCTCTTATAGATGGATTGGTAAACGGGACAAGACTACGTATCACGTCTCTCGGAAACCGGATTTTCAGAGCAACGATAATTACTGGCACCAATATTGGACAAGACGTTATAATACCACGAATAAAATTAATACCCAGCAACAGTTCCGGGGGGGGGGGGGGGGGGGGGGATTTTAGCCAAAAGCAATTTCCGGTAAAGCTCGCATTTGCCATGACCATTAATAAATCACAAGGACAGACACTTAAACGTGTGGGCATATACCTTAGAGATCCAGACCACGGACAATTGTAGGTAGGAATGAGCCGTGTAACATCACGCTCCAACTTACGAATCCTAATAGGCCACCAACACTTTCCAACACATCCGGATCCGTCCTACACAAAAAATATTGTGTACTGGCAATTACTAAACTAAATATAATAAGATAGAAGCATACTATAATAGGAAATAAGAAATAAGATACAAGTATAAGACATAATCAGTATAAGAAATAGTACTTTTGCGATAATTTTATATGCTTAGCGTAATTTTAAGAAGATAAACTATTAGCTTATATTTGTAATAACAAACAATGTACGTGTATGTACATTGTATCTTAAGTTGTGGTCGTTTTGAAAATTTTTTGAGATTTTGAAAAAAAATTCCCCCCTCCCCTCCTGATATTCAAAAATTTTTTTTCAAAAATTAATCTACACGTCGAGCCGGTTCCAACGACACCAAGAACACGTTCGTAGCCCCAGGAATAACGCAGGAAATAAGGCGGCAAACATTGAAATGGCTACAGCTGTTTCAAAAAAGGTGTCCGGGAAAAACGGCGAACAGGGTTTTAAACGGTGTCGGAAATACAATCTTTCGAAAGAAAAAAAAATCTGACTTTCCTATAAAGTTCTTAAAGATTTTGAAAAAAATTTTTTACCACCACCACTTTTTCAAAATTTCATAATTTTGAGTATATCTACAGGCCGAGTCCTATCCAACGGTACCTCGCACGTGGCGGTACCTACGGCGATAGCGTGGGAATAGTGGCTACAATAATTTGGTTACCTTAAGCGAGTCATGGTGATATATTCTGTATCACAGACATCACAACGATTTTCGTTTGGTCATATTTAATAAAAGAACAATGCTACACCCGGGTCGCCTGAACGTGCCAACTGTCTTTTTTTTTTTTTTTTCTCTCAAGATGGCGATGAGATATTGAGGTAGGGCAACCACAACCCGAGATGACAGTTCTCCCTAAGCACGATAGATGGCGGCCTCCTCAAGAGTCGTTCCTGTCAGCCTTAGCCGACTTACCGACAAACATGAAAATAGAAAAATGTCATTAGCGACCTGAGATTAAAAGTACTAATAGTGACCTAAGATGGGGTGTGGAAAATTTGCAAAAAACCACAAAGAAGGAAAGCTAGAATAAGCAGAACGAGATGAACACTCACGGCCAGGGGGAGGGGCCGGTTTGAACGAGCGAGACAAGCAGCCCGTGGGAACGGATACAAAATTCACCAGGAAAACATTCCAGAGGAAAATAGACAGAAGAAAATAAGAGAAGCAAGGCAAGAATAAAAAGCTGGGATGATAATTATGTTAAGCATGGTTGGCAAGTTGATTAAACCTATTAATAAGAGGAAATCTATGTTTAATTCTATATGGAATGTTGTGAATATTGAAGTTTTTAAGGTCGCGAATAAGGATATTCTCAGGAACATCAATGTTAAATCCTTCAAACAGGCGCAAGACATATTCGTCTAGGCGAGGAGTGCGAGCCATAGCGCATAGGTCAGCTGTTCTAATTACGAATGGGAATTTAGGAATATTCAAGATAAATTTAATAATTTTGTTTTGCACACGCTGAACCAGAAGCTTGCGCGAGTCTGAAACACAATCCCACCAGACCACGGACCCGTACGTGAGCACGGGTCGGATGCACATGCGGTACAAGGCCAACCTGATGTTAGAGTTCAAGTTCGAAGATCTAGCGATGTGTGGCTTAAGTGCTCCGAAAGCCTTCCAGGTTTTGGCTATACGGTCGTCAATGGCCGGGATCCAGTTGAGTCTGTTATCGAGTATGACTCCAAGGTATTTCACCGAATTGGACCACTTAATCGAGATGCCGTTCACCTTAAGGGTGGTGCAAACGGACTCACGCTTCCTGGAAAAAACAATCGCCTCAGTTTTATCGGCGTTGAGAGAGAGTTTCCATTTCGCAAAGAATTCAGTAATGAGGTCGAGGTAAGATTGAACACGAAGACAAGCCACATGCACCTTGGAGGAAGAAGTGAGTAACGCGGTATCGTCAGCATATAGAGCAAGCATGCAGTTAAAAAGAGAAGGAATGTCGTTGATGAATATATTGAAAAGAACAGGGCCGAGAACAGACCCCTGTGGCACGCCCGCAAGGACCCGTCGAGGGGAGGAACAGGACCCATCAGCCTTGACGAAAAAGGATCTATTGGAAAGATAGTTAAAAATAAGCATTATTAGATTCCGGTTAAATTTGAGGGAGTGAAGTTTAAAAATCAAAGCATAGTGCCAAACAGAATCAAAAGCCTTTGCCAGGTCAAGCAAGACCATGACGGAGGACTTATTGGTATTGAACCCGTGAATTATACATTGGGAGATTCTAGTAATCTGGTGTAAGGTGGAATGTGACTTCCTGAAACCGAACTGCTGGTCAATAAGAATTTTTTGATCTTTTAAATGGCTATTGATTCATCGGGAGATGATTATCTCGAGCGTCTTCCCGAGAATAGAGAGTAGGCTGATGGGCCTGTAGCTCGAAGCCTGGTCGGCAGGCTTGCCGGGCTTGTGGATGGGGATAACCTTCGCCTGTTTCCAGGCGGCAGGGAAATATGAGTTGATCAGACAGAACTGGAAAATGTAGAAGATCTGTACAATGAATTTTTTGGAGGCGTTTTTAAGCATAGGGACAGATACACTATCCTTCCCAGGAGCTTTGGAATTTTTAAAACCCGAGATAATATCAGCGACATCCCTCCGAGTTAGATCAATCCACGACGTTGGGGAGGGGGTTTGATCCTCGGAGAAATCCGTAATGAAGTCGTCGACCGTTGACTGGAGGGGAGAGCTAGCAGTGCTGGCCTCGATGTAAACTGACTCAAACTGATCCGCGAGAATCTCAGCTTTTTTAGGCGCACCAGAAATAGGCTGGCCACCCTTACTCAAGACGGGAAGCGGAGTACTTGTAGATTTACCGGCAAGAATTTTGTAGACTGGCCAAAAAGTGGGGATCGATTTTTTGAAGGAGCTGAGTTTATTAATCCAGTCCTTGTGTGTAAGATATGAAATTTGTCTTTTGATGGAAGCAGTGAGGTCGCGAGTAAACGGGTGTAAAAAGGAGGATCCAAAACGCTGAGCGTGCTTTCTAAGATGCCTCCTTTTCCTGATGAGCGAGAGGAGATAAGGATCATTTTGAAGAAACGCGTGTCGAGTGCGAGATGTGTCAATTTTCAGGGTGGCAGTTCTTCTAGCAGAATACATCAGGGTGACCATGCTCCGGATAACATCATCGATATCCCGCGGACCAGCGAAGGCAGTACGCATGTTAAAGTTACGCGTCAGAGATCGATACTTCTCCCAATCAATCTCAACATCGATCCCACGGGAGGGGCTCTCCGTAGATGCAGCAAGGACCACTGGAGAGTGGTCAGAGGGGCCCGGGTCACGGGTGTCACATGTGAAGGAAAGATCCGAGTCTACCAGAAAGATGTCTATGGTAGAGGGCCGAGGGACCGAAGTTCACACCAGGGGCCGACCTGGTGAAATGATTTGGGAAGATCACGTCATAGTTGTTGTTGGAGAAGTGATGATATAATATCTTCCCGCTGGGGTTGGCCCTGGAATTGTTCCAGTGGCGGTGCTTGGCATTGAAATCACCACCGATGACAAATGGAGAACCAATACTGATCAGATTGTCTATATGGGAGGGAGAGAGAGTAGTGGAGGGAGGGGCGTAAGCCACCCCCACATTGAATTTTGGATGTCTCAGTTTAACGGCGCAGAACTCAATTCCGTCAACTCTATTTATGTTGATCACTGAGTGAGCAAGATTTTTATTAAGAAGCATAGCAACCCCACCTCCAGTACCAGAGATTCTATCCTGTCTAACCATAGAGAAGCCTGGGATGCTGACGACGTCAGCTGGAGACAGAAAAGTCTCTGTAACCAGCACAATATCCGGTTGCTCCTTCGAGATGAGAAGGAGAAGCTCATTTCTATTCCTTTTGAAGGACCTGATATTCCAAAGAAGAATGTTGGGGAAGGAAGCCATAGATTTATTTTAAGCTACCAAGAACTGAGACAAAGACTTGAAACTTTTGTGCGTCGGAATTACAGCCACGCAGGCGAGCATTGAGGGTTTTGACGGTCGACAACATTAGGTCAACATCTACCAGCGAGTGGAGGGTTTGGAATTCGCTCATCAGTTCATTGAGCTTAGCCCCCTCATCGGAAGGAGCCGACTGAACACGGGGCAGTGGCCCGTACCTAGCAGCATCAGCGTAAGACAAGGCGCGGGGCGCGGGCTCCTCAAATGAAAGAGGACCCATGGGGCGGGATGGCCTAGCGGGACGGCCAGGAAGGGAGGCCAAACTACTCAGATTTTGTCGGTTTTTGAGGCCCGGAAAGTCCATCGCCGACGGAGAGGCAAGAGGCTTGAATTTCTTGGAGTCACGACGACTGAGATAATCTAGTAATGAAGGGCAGCCGGAGAAGTTGGCTGTGTGCTGACCTTCGCAGTTCGCACACCTCGCCGGGGTATCGGGAGTCTTGGAGCAATCCGCAGTGTGATGTTTGGCACCGCATTTAACACACCTCGGGGGCATGTTGCACTTTGACGCCGAGTGCCCGAAGGCCTGGCAGCGGAAACACTGAGTATGATTTTTATTGGAGTAATATCTGTCCCAGTAAACTCTGGTTGAGAACAAGAAGCCAATTTTATTGACTTGGGAGAGACTGGTACCAGCAGGGAAGTTGACGCGGAAGATTGGCTTGGAAGTCAACTTGCCAATTTGCGATACGGAGGTTGGCAACAAGCCTTGATTCCTGATTTCAGCTAGGACAGTGTCCGTAGGGGTGGCAGGGAGGCCACGAAGAACAACGCTAAGGATCTTCTCGCTGTTCCTAGTAAACGTGAAGAAATTCTTATTGTTATCTTTAAGGAAGTTGATCATTTTATTATGCGAGTCGAGATTATCAAATTGGATGCGAATTCCTTCCTTGAGCAATTTAAGTTTGAAGGTTTTACCGCATAAGTCCGTGAGTTGCTTCTCGAAGACCGAGGCCGAGCAAGAAAAGTGGGAGACATAGATAGGTGGGACTTTCTCCGAGGTGCGGCGCGAGCGGCTGCTGGGCTCCGCCGCTGGTCTGTCAGTGTCGGTATTAGCACGACCGTCGGTAATATCACCGGCCGGGGACGAGTTTTGCGAGGGAGCGCTGGTGTTCGCGTCCAAACAGTCGAACGCGTCAGCAAGAACGCTGTAACGGTTGCTTGTGGGGACGCATGGGATGACGTCCATTTTGATTGATGAATTGACGGGGGCCACGCGGTTAGGGTTTTCGAGTTTAGAAGAAATGCCGCTAGCCGCGGCCAATATGGGCAATTTCTCGCGATTCGCGAGAAGGATTCTATTTAACTCCTCCTTGGAGGGGGAACCACTCGCTTGAAGACTAGCCGGCATGTCGATTAGTTTAATCTACTTAGAACGGGGCTGCGAATCAGAAGAGCTATCGGATGAGGTTGAGCTCTGCATGAGGAAATTACATGGGGTTGGGGAGACCGAATCCCCAACCGTTGGGTGAATAAACCTAAAGGCACCTGCGGGGGAATGAATAATGGAAAGCGAATGACTCACCGAACTGCTAGAGGCGGAAGACTCCACCAGCCCACCTTTATCGGGAAAAATTTCCTCCTGATTTAACGAATTGTCCTCGGTTGTCAGCTCTCGCAGGGAAGCAGCCTCAGGAACAACGGGCTCCACGCTCGGGGCAGCCACGTGGGCGTCTAGGTTAGGTGACTTCGACTTCACGGCGAAGGGCCGCTTTCGCCGACCTCTAAATAATGGGACCCCAGAATCAACGATCGAACTCGTGCTGGAAATCACTTTAGCAAAGGAGAAGACACTGATAATAGACACAGAAAACTTTTGAGATTCGCACGGTAAGCACTGACGATGCACACTCGCCGGTTGCCACGCAAGGGGCCTGAACGTGCCAACTGTCAATGAGGTAGCCGGTTTATATAGGGAACATGACGGTTAACCTACAGGCGACCTAAATATAATAGTTTATCCGAGAGAGGACGTCACCGCTCGGTACAGGTATAAAATTATCCCACAGATGAATCCTTCTTTAGACGCATTGGCGTATACAATTATGTTTCCATACGGAGAAGAGGGCTGGTCCCCTCGTATGGAACATGTGGGCGAAAGGCGTAGTGCGACACGTAACACGGTGACGATGAGAGAGTATGCAGCATACCGTTTTGCTGTTCGTGACCGTTTGCATTACCGTAACCACGACGACGACGACGACAACAACATTTCTGATGACGGCGACGACAACAACACTATACAATTGTCGTTCATACAAAGTTATGGAAAATTATTTCAACAGTATGCAATCGACTTGCAAGTTCGCATTGAGACGAATAAATTAAATTACATTAGAACTAATCAAACTGAACTGCGATCCGAGACGTACGGCGGTTTGCAAGATTATTTGGAAAACGTTGCAGCTGGTGGTGCTGATGACGGTGGTGGTGGCGGTGGTACTGATGCTGGAACGATTAGCTGAAATATAATATTACCGTATACATTTGTGAACAGTCCGAGATTTTTATTGAATTTATATCAGAACGCGATGGCGACGGTGCGAGCATTAGGGCGTCCTGACTTTTTTATTACGTTTACATGCAATCCAGAGTGGCCAGAGATAGCGGATTCGATAAGGGCAGCTGATAAGGTGCAATTTAGAAACGACATGGTAAACCGCGTATTCAAGGGGAAATTAGAGGTTTTCCTAACCAATCTATTAAAGAACGACATACTCGGCAAGGTGAGCTTCTATAATTATTCGATCGAATTTCAGAAGCACGGTTTACCTCATGCACATATCTTGCTCGACATGGAGGAGCCTTTCAAGGTGATCCTGCCGACAGATATAGATCGACTTATATCGACTGAAATCCCGGACCCGCACGCAGTTCCACAATTACATGAGACTATTGTCAAACATCAATTGCATGGACCGTGCGGACAATTGAACCCGAATTCGCCTTGCATGATAAATGGAAAATGCTCGAAAGAATATCCGAGAAGTCTACGTCCTTATACAATACAACGTTGGCGACAAATTCGTACCCATTATACAGGAGACGCGATTCAGGACGAACATTTGAGAAAACTGTGTTTATCAGAAATAGTGACGACGACGGCGATGGTAACGATAACGCTAACGCTGGACGTCGAACAAATGTAGAAATTGACAATCGGTGGGTGGTGCCGTATTGTCAATACATAAGTAAAAAATATAATAACCACACAAATATTGAATGCGTCAAATATTTTTATAAGTATGTCCTGAAGGGTACGGATATAGCAAACGTGGAAATCAGAATTGGTGGTGGTGGTGGTGGTGCTGCTGTTGCTGGTGACGATGACGACGACGACAATAATGTTCACGTTCAGCTGGTCGATGAAATTAAACAGTATGAGTGCATGAGATATTTAGGGGCAAATGAGGCCCTTTGGCATATTTTTAATTATAATGTCCATGGTGAATCGCATGCCTCCGTTCTATTGACTGTGCATTTGCCAGGACAACAAAATATATATTTTCGACGTGGCGATGAAGTAGCTGCAGCACGAAGAGACATAAAGCACACCACATTAACATCCTGGTTCGTTTTAAATCAAAATGATGTAGAGGCTCGCGAAATACTGTACAGCGATCTACCGAAACAATACGTTTGGAATAAAGATAGAAGGACGTGGACGCGTCGGCAGCGAGCACATAACACAATTGCCCGTTTGGTGACAGTGAATCCTCGAAACAGGGAACTGCTCGTCTTACGGCTTTTGTTGTTTAGGGTGCGAGAGGCCCAATCATTCGAAGATTTGCGAACAATTAATGGCCAACTTCACCAAAACTTTTTTCAAGCTGCCGTCGCTTTACAGCTCATCAAATCAGACGATGAAATAAAAAATTTATTCGAATAGCTGACCACATTACCTCCTTCGAATATAAATGGAAGACGACAACGACCACAGATACAGTCACACAGCCTAAGAGAATTATTTGCTTTATGTCTCATATTCAATCAACCACAAAACGCTCTTGATGTATTTCGCACTTATTTAAGGCATTTTATGAAGACACTGTCTTCAGCGATAATAAAGCTATAATGTTAAGCCGAAACGATTTTAACGCCTGCATTAAAAAAGTTCTTGTCCACATCGAAATTTATTTAAGGGCAAACAATTGCACGATTCAAAGCTTTAATCTTGTTGCGCCTCCTGCAGCGGCGACAGCAACGGCGACGTTGACAACAGATCATTTTAATACAACGCGGTACGATGAAGTGGAACATTTAATTCGAACGGATCACGCTATGAATCCTTATTTGGTTCAATACCATATAGACGACGATACACTTCGGAATGATTATATCGATAAGTTGAACGCTGAACAGCGAAGTATTTACAATGCCGTAATGGATATTATATTTAATGATAACGACGACGATGATACGGGACAGAAATTATTCTTCATAGATGCACCGGGCGGAACCGGCAAAACATTTTTATTAAAAACACTAATATATAGCGTTGAAAAGAGGCAAAAGAATGTAATCGCTGTTGCATGGACAGGTATCGCGGCCTCTCTATTGCCGAATGGGACAACGGCGCATAGCGCTTTCAAGTTGCCCATTCCTGTATTAAGCGACAGTAATTCGTCCGTTTCGTCCAACAGTGAGTTGGGTGAACGTATACGGTCAGCAGACCTAATAATTTGGGACGAATGCTCTTTGATAGAGAAGGCCGCGTTATCTGTCATTGATCGTTTATTAAGGGATTTTCGGCAGATACCCCCTGTCGTATCCGGTGCGACAGAGGAGCAAGTTATCTCTCATTCGATTATTACGCACCCTATATGGCGCCATTTTCAGCGACGTCGACTAATAACCAATATGGGTGTGCGGAACGATGAGAGGCAATTTGCTCAGTATTTATTGAACGTTGGGGACGGTGCGGCAAATCAGACAGGCGACATATTGGATTTAAGTAATGAAAATTTTCTGCACTATGGCAACGAAATTGAACTGATCAATTGGTGTTACGGCGATGATGCTGTTGCTGACTCGACGACAACGACGACGGCTACAAACTTTCAGAATAATATTCTTTTAACACCGCTCAATCAAACCTGTGGCCGTTTAAATAAAATAATTGTAGAGCAAATGCCGGGTGAATATTTCACGTACACGTCGACGGACAGTATTGTATCGGATGAACCGAATCTAATAAACAGATATCCCGTGGAGCACTTAAATACGATCACGTTAAGCGGCATGCCACACCACCAAATTAAATTAAAGGTTGGTTGCATTGTGATGTTTCTGCGCAATTTAAATACGCAAATAGGTCTAGTCAATGGGGTCCGACTAATTGTCACAAAATTATTCACCAATTGCATAGAGGCACGCGTCCTTACCGGACAGGCTAAAAACAAAACGATACTCGTGCCTCGCCTTGACATTAGATCAGGCGAAGGCGGCCATGCGGAGTATGAATTCGTACGAAGACAATTACCCGTTGCACTGGCCTTTGCAATTACCATAAATAAAGCGCAGTATTTGCCCACGGCGAACTGTACATATATGGCTATATCGAGAGCCACCAGTTCCAGGCAGCTAAAAGTGCTAATTACACACCCGCAGCTGCCACAAACCAACAATCCCCATAGCACGCAAAATATTATGTACAAACAACTATTGCAACAATGAATTTTTATTTTTTCATTCTTAATCAATTTATTTATTTATTTATTTATTTATTTATTTATGAAATATTTTGTAAAAAAAGAAAAAAAAATGAAGAAAAATGAATAAAAAGGAAGAAAATGCAAAAAAAAAGGAATAAAAATGAAGAAAAAGGGAAAAAATGAAGGAAATTCAAAAAAAGGAAGAAAAAGAATTGATTTAGTGTTATTTAAAAAAAAAATGGGGAAAAAATGAAGAAAAAAGGAAAAAAAAGGGAAAAATGCAATAAAAAGGGAAAAAAGGGGGAAAAAACGAAGATATTGTTAATATACACCTAACCAAATCCATACTCCTTGTGTGTTAGGAGACTTTCGTTCGAAACGTTTTCCCGCAAAGCGTACAGTTTCGCAGATATTCGCGCGGATCACTTTTCTTGAATGAGGACCGCTTGTTTTGACTCGCCATTTGGTTACCTTAAGAAAGTCATACTTCCTACAATATAAGTAAATGCCAAATACGCATATTTGAACTTATATATTTTTTGGCGACCGTTATTTTTCTTTTGACGCGAGATTAGGAGGTATCGGACGTTGCGGTACGTTGGATCATCCGAGGCCCACTGGCATCTTATAGCGTACCATATGTATGACCTTTCCCACATCGTAGAGCGGCTCACGGTCCACACGAGAAACGATCGTACGGTATATTTTGCGGATGGTCAGGCAGGTTGCGCGGCCAATACGGCAGCCAATCGTGATACCCAGCTCACGGCATTTTTTAAGCTGAACGCAAGGAATCCAGCTGCTCGCGAATATTTATACCGTGACATCCCCGAAGCCTTTGTGTGGAATAATAGCAGAAAAACCTGGACCGCCAGTGTACAGCGAACGCAGCGAATAGGCCGCATATTCCAAGTGCCGCCGACCAACCCCGAATTGGTAGCCACTCGCATATT
Source organism: Megachile rotundata (assembly GCF_050947335.1). Taxonomy (NCBI): domain Eukaryota; kingdom Metazoa; phylum Arthropoda; class Insecta; order Hymenoptera; family Megachilidae; genus Megachile; species Megachile rotundata. The sequence continues at coordinate 6,223,630 of NC_134993.1, forward strand.
ACTGCTCCACGTCAAGGTTCCCCGCAGTTGGGACGACCTATTTACTTATGAAGGCAGAGTGTACACCTCCGCCCAAGAAGCTTGCCACGCCCGCGGCTTAATTAGCAGTGGCACAGCCTTCCAAGAGACGTTGGAGGAAGCGGCGCAATGCCAACATCCAAGGGCTTTTCGCGTCTTATTCGGGCAACTACTTGCTTTGACCCATCCACCTAATAGCGGCCCAATGTGGGAGCTATAAAGAAGATCTCACGCACGACCTAATCCGTGTATATGGCAGCGACAACGACCTTCGCTACACGTATGGCCTGCGTGATATACGGATTATCGTCGAAGCCAACATGGTCGATTGGACAGATTTAAACTTTCCGGAACCACCGCCCTCCGTTTTCCGGCAATTATCTGCCTTCGACGACTACGTAGTTTCCAATGAGGAATATGTTCCTCATATGAATCCAGGGCAGCTAATTGCCTACAATTCCATCATAGAAACACTCCGCCCGACATATACTGGCCCTACCTGTTTTTTCCTTGATGGTCCGGGTGGCACGAGTCGAACTTTTGTATACAAAGCTCTTATTCAGTATTTTAGGAATAACGGGCACGTCGTCATCCCTTCGGCGTGGACTGGGATCGCGGCGCTTCTGTTGCCTGGCGGCCGTACGTCCCATTAACAACCATTCCAAAGACTACAACACTACTGCTACACCCATTAACGGCACGGGTCACTGTACCAGCAGCACTGCAGGTATTTCGTTAAAATATATCAATATTTCCGATTCCACTTTAACCAGGGACTCCATGGGTCCAGTACATCCATGTACTGGATATGTACCGGGATATGTACGGATACCACCCGGTATCTCTGAGTCCTAGTGGACCCATGGAGTCCCTGGTTAAAGTGGAATCGGAAATATTAATATGCTTTAAAGAAATACCTGCTATATGTTGGTACAGTGGCCCGTGCCGTCAATGGATGTAGCAGTAGTGTTGTAGTCTTTGGGATGGTTGTGTTCGTATGCTGAAGTATTTGATGGCTCGTCTCGTACCTATTTACTTATGAAGGCAGGGTGTACCTCACCCGTACCTGCGTGAGGTGTTCACCAATCCGGACCACATGGACTTCAATAAGGCAGGGACCCAGTACTGGACCCATGGAGTCCCTGGTTAAAGTGGAATCGGAAAGATTGATACAGATATGTACACTGTAGAGCGGCTGTACATATGTACGGAAGATATTAACGTCTGTACATATCTTGGTACATCCTGTATGTATGTATGTGTGTGGAATATTTTTGCTAATTTTTTCATCAGGGCACTCATGAAGCATGTCCCTTAGTCTGTCAGGATTGCTTTAGGACATCCAAATTTACAGATAAAGTACTCCGTAAAGGTTTTTGCAACATCTTGTACAGTTAATGAAATGAGAGGTGCTGCTATGGAATATTTAGTTTCTCACCGGTCAGAAGTCGTAAACAAGATAACACGCGGTCCAGAAGACGCAAATAAGATGAGCTCGAGACAATAACGCAATTCAGAGATAAGCAGAGTATAAAAACAGAAGCAGGCAGGCGCGTGCGAACAGTTCCGGATACAGTTCCGAATACAATTCCAGATTTAGAGTTCAGATTTTAGTTGAAGAAGATACAGATCGTGTTACGTGTCGATACACCGCGGAGTCGGATATCGAGATCGTTCGATCAATATTTTTGTAACATTAATAATCAGTACATTGTAATATTGTCCGGTCTAGAAATAAAGTTCTTTTTTTTTAAACCCAAACAGAGCTTTCTCGTGTGTAACAAGTTAAATTATCTTGAATTGTTAATATATAACTATAACCCCTGGATGTCAAAGGTAATGGTCCCAGGATATGTAATGATATTTTGTCGAATATTTTTTCAGTAATAGTTATTTCTTATACGATGACAAGTTTTACGTATTCCATTATGTCCCCCTATTGGTGTTGTATGATTTTCTTTGATTATGGGAATTCTTTCTTCGTATGACGTAGTCTTAACCCTTAAATGCATGAGTGGGGTCCGCAAAGACCCCAGTGTTGCATTTTTTGTGCAAACATTTTTAGCCGCGCCATTTGTGAACTGAAAGTTCAGCTATTTGCTTCTGTCTATATTTATGTTATGTTCAATGTGTTTACAGGTATAAATTGTTGCTTTAATCAAAGTTAGCACGGAATTCGGTAAGTGGGGTCCTCAATGGACCTCATGTATGCATTCATGTTCCTAATATTTAGTATCTCATTGTACACATGTATTAGCGTCAACGTATTTTAAAGGGTCGTCGGGGGTAATTAGCCTGTAGCTATTTTGCCTTTGAACGATTTATGACAGGGATAGACTGCGTGAGGTCTAAGCGAAAGGTTGGAAATTTTGTTTTCTGTTATGACTTTCCGATTATATGTTTGGATTAAAATACTTGTTTTTACTTCTACAATAAAGATTCTTAGATGTCATTCCTCTGTATTCTCAATTAAGTACATTTTAATCTGGGGTCCATTAGGGACCCCACTTATGCATTTACGGAATTTTTGGTTACCTATGCACTTAAAGGTTTATACGAGGTGTGACACAAAAGTAACGAGACTAGGTCTGTAACTTGAAAAAACAATGGAATTAGCAGCAATTATTTTTGTGGCATCATCCCACATACCTCCTCTATCCATGTTGCCAATTTCGATTGAATCGGTCATACCATTTGGAAATATTGCGTTATTTAGTGAACACGTGCAACTGCATTCTGCCGGAAAAATGTCTAACGTAAAAACCGAACAGCGAATAAACATCAAGTTTCTTGTAAAATTTGTTGAAATCTGTTGTAACATGTTATGAGACATGTATTTTTACCTATGACTCACAAAGTAAGCGCCAGTCGATGCAATGGAAGTCTTCAGGAACCCCAAAATCCAAAAAGAACGCATGTCAAAATCAAAATTCGACAATAATGGAATTGTAATGATTGAGTGGTCTCCCAGTGGTCAGACTGTTAACTAACGCTATTACATTGAAATACTAAAAAGACTTCGTGAAAAAATTAGGAAAAAAAGGCCACAGTTGTGAAGCGATGGATGGCTGTTGCTCCGGGACAAAGCACCCGCTCACACGGCACTATCTGTCAAGCAGTTTCTGACCAGCAAAATTATTATTGTGATAGGGAATCCTCCTTATTCGCCTGATTTGGTTTCATGCGACTTTTTTTTATTTCCCAAAGTTAAATTTTGCTTAAAGGGAACCCATTTCACCTCAGTTGAAGAGGTTCAGGCAAAAACGGAGAATCGTCCGAAAGGACTTCCAAAAACCTCGTTCCAGAATTGTTACCAGCAATAGCAGCGCCGAATGCATAAGTGTGTGAATGCTGAAGGGGACTACTTTGAAGGTGATAATGTCACGGAGAACTGATTCTGCAGGTACAATGATTTATTGGACTAGTCTCGTTACTTTTGTGTCACACCTCGTATCTCCTGTGCAAATTGTAACTCGAATGGGTATATCAGCAAATACTATATGCACTATTTTCTTAATATATTTATCATCTGGTAAGCTAATGTCACTAATATTATGTTGTTAAAGTAGCAATGCAAGTTTCCTTAATGTTTGTGGCAATTCTTCCTTTGACGTTACTGTTAAGCCAAACATCCATTATTTCCTCAATTTAATTTGTGTGCGAATCGATTGCCGAAAAGGTTTAGTTTTTTCGGTTAAACCGGTTTACGCAAAGAAAGGAAGGTCCGGATAACGACCGATGCGTTCGTGATGCACGGTCGGTAGAAAATGGTTCTGGACGGAATCAAGGGTGTAAGTCACCAAAAGAGCAATTCACTTGTGTCCTTTTTTATTGAACCGACAGCGTATACAATATCGCGAAGATTAGTTAGTGTGACGTCGTGAGCACGGTTAAATGAACATTGCCGGATTCCGGGAATCCGGCGAGTATATAAACATGTCGAGTAAGATAGTTCGAGAAGTTCGAACCTTCTCGACGCATTGTATATAAATAAACGTAATAGATCGCGAAGGTTCGAGTCGAGCGGGCCTTCGCGATCCTTCGCGAGCTATCTAGTCTCGCCCTCTGTGCCCCTCAGCTTGTTCTGAGTATCAAAACAAAAGAAGGTACCCGCGCGGGAGCAAGACAGCTATATAGAACGCGGTGTTCATGGTTCGTCGATTCGGGATTTTTCCCGAACAATTTGTACTATTTCTTTTTAACCGACTTCGAAAAAGGAGGAGGTTACTCAATTCGATCAGTATTTTTTTTTTTTTTTCTATGTATGTTCGCCGATTACGCCTAGCTGGATGGACCGATCGGAATGAAACCTTTTGCATATGGTAGGTGCTGACTCCCCATTGGTACCATTATCAAAAAATTTTTCATTTTTTAATTGCAAAGTGTTGTTATTGCAAAACAACCGGCAACTTTTTTCTTTTTCTATGTATGTTCGCCGATTACGCCTAACTGGGTTGACCGATCGGAACGAAGCCTTTTGCATCTGTTGGGTTGCATCTTATCGCGGACATGATTCTGTGCAATTTTATTCATATACAAATTTCGCGGAAATGTTTAGTTTTCGAGATATTAGCGAAAAAAATTGTTATTAACTTTTGAAATCAACTTCGAACTATTTTAATGTCCTTTGAATATGTTGTTAGGGGCGTGGTTCTGGACAACTTTTTCCTCTTGCGAAATTGACGGAAAGCTTTTGTTTTCGAGATATTACAGAAATTGTTGTTAACTTTTGAAGCCAACTTCGAACGATTTTTATGTCCTTCTAATACGTTATTAGTAGCATGATTCTAAACGAGTTTTTCCTTATGCATAATTGGCGGTAAGCTCTAGTTTTCGTGATATTAGCGAATAACTATTGTTATTATTATTAGTGGAACGCCCCGTGCTATGCACGGGAAAGACAAGAAAGGGCGATTACAATGCACTGTACCAAAACACTAACTAAGCTTTGCCGCTTTGACACGCAACTTATGCAGCAAGATGAGTTCACGTTGACGTTGGTGTATTATTCCCATTGCTTGGTACAGTCTCCCTACCGTTCTAACAAACATTTTTTTTATTTTTTAGTTGCAAAGGATTATTTTTTTTATGCATGCTCGGCGGTTTTTCCTAAGTGGGTGGACCGATCGGAACAAAGCCTTTCGCATCTTGTGGAGTCTAACTCCCCATTGATACCATTATCAAAAATTTTTTCATTTTTTAGTTGCAAAGGATTATTGTTGCAAAAAAAGTTGAAAAACGAATATCCATGTTGTCTTTTACTTAATTATGTTCATGGCATTTACGCAGACAAAAAAAAGTCCGGAAGAACTGTCTCACAGTATCCTATACAATTCTCCCCAATCCACTAAAAAGCGTGAAATAAAATAATTTTCAGAAAAAAAATACACCGACTTCGAAATGCAGTAAAAAGTATAAAATAATTTCTATTTCCTAATGAAGTAATTTCTATTTCTTTGAATCATACAATTACGTCACAGATATGAATTAAACCTATTTACTCGTTAGGTAGTATATTAAATACATTTCAACTTTTTCGGAGGCGGCGCAAAATTAAAAATACCTCAGTAAACGTTACTGCCAATAACCAGTTGATTGCGGTATGGCGTATTGGAAATTAATAAATCCTGAGAAAGAATACGAACCATTATAAATATATCTGGTAATATACGTAAATGTAACGAATGCATCTTCATTTCGCAACGTTTCTGATATAAATGAAATTGAATCGACTTCGTTCGCATGTGGAAGCCATGGATCTAAGAACCTATAAACGGAGCCCACGACGCGGGAATTACCAAATTTGCGGCAGATAGGCTCTATCTTTATAGAATATGCGGCGATCGAGTCTTTCCGTCGCATACTCTATGAATCTAGATAGACCATAGTTACATTCTATACGCACTAACACCTACTTCGCGGCGTGCTGTCGAGTTATATGTATAGAAAAAAAAATATACAAGCTTTGCTTATGTTCGGCTGTCCAAAGGTTGACATGTTCAAGAAAATCTTTTAATTTTGTGCCGCCTCCGAAAAGGTTGAAATGTATTTAATATACTACCTAACGAGTAAATAGGTTTCATTCATATCTGTTACGTAATTGTATGATTGAATAAAATAGAAATTACTTCATTAAGAAATAGAAATTATTTTATACTTTTTAGTGCATTTCGAAGTCGGTGTATTTTTTTTCTGAAAATTATTTTGTTCTTTCATGTACGCTTGTGATATAAGAAATGAGAGCCTGAGGTAACCATTCGTCCCATTGTTTTTGTTTTGTAATGTAATGTTTAAGATATTCAGTTATTATGTTAGCGTCAAGCCGTGTGCAAAGGTGGCACGCGTTTACTGAGGTATTTTTAATTTTGCGCCGCCTCCGAAAAAGTTGAAATGTATTTAATATACTACCTAACGAGTAAATAGGTTTAATTCATATCTGTGACGTAATTGTATGATTCAAAGAAATAGAAATTACTTCATTAAGAAATAGAAATTATTTTATACTTTTTAGTGCATTTCGAAGTCGGTGTATTTTTTTTCTGAAAATTATTTTGTTCTTTCATGTACGCTTGTGATATAAGAAATGAGAGCCTGAGGTAACCATTCGTCCCATTGTTTTTGTTTTGTAATGTAATGTTTAAGATATTCAGTTATTATGTTAGCGTCAAGCCGTGTGCAAAGGTGGCACATGTGTCAGGGTCATCGTATTCCGGATTTTGACCCGGTTCTCAGGGGTCTTGAGATGACAATAATATAAACTCATGTCCGTCATCGAGCTAAGGAACGATGGTAACCGATAGCTAAGGACCGCGACGAATTCTAAGAGTCGCGAATGTTATGGTTAGAGGTCGATGCCTTCTTCTTTCAGGATCACCGAAGGTGTCGTGTCTCGTGGGCGATGACTCGACGTCATGGTGGTGCGTGGCACGTGCACAGAGATTAGGGTATTCTAGTAGGATCTGGTCACAGAGTGGGGAGGATATTGCATCCTTCGTTAAGCGGGCCTTAACCCAGGCATTCAGAGCGATTGCATCTTTTGAGATCGAAGAGAGGAGGGTTCAAACTTCGTGAGAGGCCAATCCGCGGGATGCCAACTGCCTCCAATAAGTCGTGGCTGCTAGGTGAACTTGTGGTTGAAAATCTCAAAATTTCCACTTTTTTGCATATCGCGCGAGAACGGTTCGAGTAATCGACTTGAAAATTTGTACAGAAATGCTCCAATGATCCCTCAATCGATCGCATGCACCCAATTTACCCGCCCACCCCCAGAGGTGGATTGAGAGGGTTGGAAGTAGGAACCCCCTCAGCGGAGGTTGGTTTCACACCAGGCCCAAACCATCAACAGGAACGATACCATTGGCACGGAAACAAGTTTTTCCGTGAACTGCAGGTCCAAAATTGACTTTTAACTGTGAGAAAAATGGAAAAATAGCAAGGGGTGGTTTTTTGACAGCGTGTAGCAACCAAGGGGTTAGTGCAAACGCGACCAAACTTTTACCAGGTATAACTGGGGCCGAAAGGAAGCTTCGGTAAAAGTTTGAGCAAAATCGAAAAAACCGCCCCTTTGGGAGGAGCGGAAAATTAGGGAGGGGGTTGGGGGTGTCGCAGGCGGTTAAGCCGGGCATTTTCGGAAAGGCCGCAACCTAAAGAACCTCGTTCTGTAAAAAAAATTCGGATTTTTTCTTTTTTTCTATCGAATTTAGAGCCTTTTTTTCGGTTTTTCGACCCCCTAGCATTCAAAAGGTCGCCGATACCGCAAGGGGGTGGCAGGAAACAATGGTACTCCTGGAGCATTGAGATAACCCATGAGCCCAACTATCCTCAAAATTTCAAAATCCTACCTCCAACAGAACGTAAAGAAAGAAACGGCTAAAGAAAGTGGTGCGTTAATTTTGGCCAGCAGTGTATGTCCGCCGGCGTCGCGTTACTAATTTGAGGAAATGAGCGAGAAGCGCTCTCGAATTGAGTCTCTACTTCGTCTGTCATTATGAGTTAATTACGTTAAAATTAGTACAATTTTTTTCTTTTATATGTTTCTTCCGTCCCTTTTTTCTTTTCCTATTTTACTGCTCCCCAAAAGAATCTATGGGTGTGAGATCGGGAGAACGGGGCGTCCACAAATGAGGTGCTGGTCTACGACCTATCCACCTACTTCCAAACATTTCTGATAAAAATTCACGTACCGATCTAATAAAATGCGGTGAGGCACCATCATGCATAGAATAAATTTGATGACGTCTATGATGTGGTATAACTTGTTTCAACTGTGTTGTGAATCGCGTGCGAAGAAAATTAAGGTAACGTGTTCCGTTTAAGGAGTTATGGAGCAAAATTGGACCGATAATATGGTTCTCAATGATTCCTCCCCACACATTAATTGAGAAACGGTCTTGATTAAATGTTTGAATCATCGCGTGTGGGTTTCCACATGCCCAGATTCTAGTGTTCTGCGAATTTTGGTAACTTGTGTTGGAAAAGTTACTTTCGTCTATGAAACACACATTCTCAAGAAATTGTGGATCGCGATCTAATTTTCTCAACATCCAACGACAAAATTTGCGTCTCATAGAGTAATCTTGGCGTTGAAGTGCTTGCGCTTTCCGAACACGATATGGACGTAGTCCTTCATCCTGAATACTACGATGAACAGTCATATGAGAAACACCAACCCGACGTGCAATATTGCGTAAACTCATAACGGGATGAGCATAGGCAAGTGCAATAATACGCTCCTCTTTCCTCCAGTGAACGCGCGGTCGTCCTGTCCTTGCATATTTATGATTGATAGTGACTTCCAAGTCTTGAAAGGGTTCCTCGAGTCTTTGAAAATCACGTCTATCAGGAATATTTCGAGAATGTTCCTATCCGCTATTAACTACATAATTGCGATATATGTTGCGAGCTAAGGCATAATTCCCAAATGCTTCATAAATAGCATGAAGCATTTGACAAACATTATACCGATAGAAATAATTTCTTCTATTTCTTCTTGTATCCATAACTCACTATGTGATATCCACTATACAAGAGATCAGAAACAACTGTGGTTATTGGCATTCCTGTGAGCATATCTAAACGGTAGAACATGTTAGAAATATCTGAAAGTCAAATTTCAGGTACACAAGTATACTCTACTACAGATATATAATGTGATACCGTAAGAAATATTCGCTGAAATAATGGTGAAATTTTCAACATTGTTTTCCAAGTGCAGGATTCATTTGCGACCTATGGTGCCTTTAAGACTTTTGTTTTATCGAGTGAGTACTATACGATGCAATAAAAAACATTTGACCCTGAAATTTTCCGTCAAGGTCAATTTTGCGGCAACTTTTTTTTACAGATCTTCACCGATTATAAGCTGTAGAATCAGTTGGTGAAGCCATGACAAAACATTTTGTTACACCCTGTACACTAACACATGGCGACGCATGCACGTATAGGCGATGTGCGAGTGAGAGGCCCGATTTCGTACTTTCGATCCTACGTCTCGAAAATTGCATAAATTTACTTTCTGAGGATAGCTTTAGCACCATTACGTCAATAAACATCACATTTTGAATAAAACGAAAACTTCTTCATGCGTATACGTGAGACAGACATAGATTTTAACAGTCAAGATGGCCGCTCCTAGATACATTGCGCCGTATTTTCGCGTTTACGCAAAATTTAGAGGTTTACTCACTGAAAACGATAGCAGCCAGACATTACTGTAATGATACGATGTCGGCTTGGTCCATTTTTTGTCATTTTTAATAGAAATAGGATCGAAAATACGATTGTGTACACCGGCGCCTGTCAACTATGTCCCGCCATGCAATTATAGTTTCACGATTATCCACTTAGAGCGCTTGTAGTTTCAGTCGCATGTTGTTGCGGTTTTGGCCAGATTACTTACAACGTCGATGAAAACACGAAACTGTCGCTAACTGCGTACAGTTTTCTGGACTAGGTATGGCACTGCGCATTGTACTGCGCACATCACGTAATTCAACTGTTCAGGGAAAATAGAAATCTCAATTTTCCACCTTTAACTTTTCCGTACTTTATTAACAGAGATGGTCTTCGACCATTCGCTTCTGCAAACAGTGATGAACTGACTCGCACGAAAAAACACTCATCCCCACGCATGCTGACGCATTCTCACTCGGAATTATTCCTCGAACTCGGACACCCAACGCGACACTCGCACCAATCATCTAAACATCCTCTCGCAAACGCTACGCAGCATTCAATCGGACTCAGGCAAATAACTCATTATCTCATTCTATACACACCGAAATTCTTACAGCTAGACTAAATATAAGTTTATACCATATAGTGCATATACCAAAGCAAAATAAAATCTTACAATAGACACGGTGGTACAAGAATAAAATTGGTTAATCGTTAGATTTTGGAGAATTTTTTATTCTCCACAATTTATCCGAACCGTCGGATCTCATTTACGATATAATATTGTAGGACAATGACAACGGTCGTGCCGCAAACGTACGAAAGTTCGCGAACGACAACATAAACAGCATTTCGAGCAAATTCGTTGCCGACGAGAGAGAGAGAGAGAGAGAGAGAGAGAGAGAGAGAGAGAGAGAGAGAGAGAGAGAGAGAGAGAGAGAGAGAGAGAGAGAGAGAGAGAGAGAGAGAGAGAGAGAGAGAGAGAGAGAGTACACGAAATTTGTAACTTTTCGTGTACTTTTCACTACTGTTTTATCGTGTTCTTTAATAAAGGCTTAGTTTTGAAAGATACTAATCCTACAATATTATGGAATCGGAGAGAAAAAAGTGCAACTCTGTTGTCAGGAATTGAACCCGGAACCACAAGAATCGTAGCCGCCGATTCTACGCATTTATCTACGCAATTTCTTGGAAATTCGTTTTTTAATAGTCGTAATCAAGGAATTACATTGCACCGAATTTATACAACAGAAAATAATATAAAACATTACCTCTTGCCAATAATTATCAAGAAATTGTATATAATAGTATATCCAATAGTATTTAATATAATACTGGAACTATTATGGGTAATGTCACCTAACCCAACCATATTACAAATATTACAAAAAAGAAAATTAAAAACATAACATGAAAAACTGAAGGTTGCACAATTACTAGCGGGATTCGATCCCACGCCTAGAAAACATCCATCGATTATTACGAGGCAAGAGTCCTACCGCTTTCGCTAATAATGCTGTTGCAATATGTTTTTACGTTTCTGAATATAACGAGATATGACGTAAAATTAATAAATGCAGTTTTTCATTTTTTACAACTACAATTTACAATATTTCATTTGGCTCAAGTGCATTTTTAATCATCCCCTCTCTCTTTCCGCGAGGAGTAGGAAACTTGGCTCGAACCAGTATTCCTACAAGTTGCCTGACGTTAAAAAGTAGATTGATAGATATGGCAACAGCGTAACAATCCAGAAACGATGCCTTCGCGTCGTCTCTGCCAAAAGTTGGTGGGTAATAGGAATAGGAATAGGGTAATAGAGTTTAGGTATATTTGTAGATCTAGACGATAGATCACGCAACGCGAGTTGTCTAGTTTGCAGATTTTTTATTTCCAGTATTCTCCGCTCATAGACATCGTCGCTTTGATCGATTCGGAGGTAAACCAAAACGAGGTCCTGCCCTTAACGTGTGATGCAACTTCAGATGCACTGGTATCCTGCTTTTTTTTTTAATAGTTTGCACGATATTACGTTTTTCTCTCGTAGTTAATTTTCGGGGTGTACCGGCTTTTTCTTATTCTTTTTAGTATTTCTGGTATATTTCTATATGATTTACCTTCTTCATATAACCGTATAACAATTTTGTCTTCTTCTAATGTTGTTTCATTGCGTTTACTCCTCATATTGCAAATGTTAGTGTTGAAGTTTACTTGCCATGATTACTACTGATTACACTAACAGAGCATCATCTAATGTAGTGCTTACGTTGATCAGAATGTTCTGTTACCATCGCAATTGTTGTATTTATGGACATAAATGATAATGTACGAATACTTTTGTCCCGGCGATTTTTTAAGGTCTAGTGAATTTCAAGTCATTTTAAGTTACTACATGATGTTATTCTCTTCGGGTTTGGGTCATTTGTTGCTGGAAGTATAATGTTTAATAAGGAGCTATGTATGATTAAATATGCAATACTTAATAATATAGAAAATATTGTTCTTTTTTGTTTATATATTTCAATTGTACGAATACTTTTGTTCTCTACTTGTTTCGTATTGTAACCGGCGAGCGCAGGCGGCCCTGAATTCACCTCAAGACGAAAACAAACCATTTCGTCTCCCCGCTACCCTGCTGTCGTTAAATCCAACGGCAATGTTTTTGTCCGTCGCGTTACCGTTAGCATTGTCGTTAATTCGGTTATTGGCTCCGATCGCACGGTGCGCCGGATTAGCGACAGCTGATTGGTTCCTGACGTCACGGCGCGTTTCCGAATTCAGGTGATCGTCTAGCTCTCACCGGTTAGAAGACAACCGAACTTCGAATGAGAGTGATCTCAGCGAAGACCGAAATTGATATAGTCAATTCCCATTTTTCATTTAATTAACTTGCTGTTTTCTCGTGTGTTTATCGTCTTGGTTGTAACGTGTACGTGAAGAATATCTAGTGTGTCGTTTATCAAATTAAATATTGTGTGAAAAGCAAACTGTGTTCCGCTTCTTAAGACCCTGTACCATTTTCACATCTCCCAAACACTACTGTATGTAAAAAGTTACATAAGCTTGTTCTCTCAATGGAGCAATTTAAACAGTCTAGCTTACAGTCTAGTATATCTATCGTGCGAGACCCTATTTTCGCGTTGAGTAGCACCCTTTCTCGGCACTCAGAACCTGTGTATCGATGAGCATCGTTAATTAAAAAAATTAACAATAAGTCGGTTTAATTTGACTGAAACCTTTTTTAAAATCTATGATAAGTGAGCAATGAAATCAATGTGTCTCGGTGTTGTTCTTTATGTAAAAATAGATATTTATTTCATATTTGTTACATTTATGTTGTATCACCAATATAACTAAAATAATGTATTTCGAGAAATAAAAATAATTAAAGCAGTAAAAACAAAATATTATATACACGTATCACCTTGCTTTCGAATGGAACAATTTAATACATTTTGTATTCATTAGATAAACTCATAAATTATAAAGAAGAAAATTGAAAGAATATATTAATATATTCGTTTTTACATAATTGATTTAAGTAAAAATCGTAGAAACGAAAAACTGAAAAATATAGAAATTTGCTCCAATTTCTCCTATCTTGATAACTATTAGAAATTAAAAAAAAGTAAAAGAAAAAATTGAATGATATAAGAGGATCCAGCTTCGTATGCTGAATGCACTGTTTCTTTAAATAAAACTGTGTATTGTTTCGTGTAAGATTGAATTACTCGAAACGTTCTGTATAAAAAAGTAATAAGATATAACATTCCAGAGGTCAGTAGCTTATGATATGTTTTGTGCTTCAAAATAAAATATTTTATACAAAAATTATTGTAGATTTTACAATGTGACAACCAAACGTTGATATTTTTATTTCGGTAGACATTTTCATGACTTTCTCTGTTTGCTTTTCATATATTCAGTATCTACCAACATGCACAATGTAATTTCGGAATGTAAATACTAAATAACTTGTATAAAATATACGACTTTCAAACTAGCGATAATAAAGTTATAAGCAAAAGGGATCATTATTGTAGGTACTAAATAAATATTTTCCAATTTTTTTTTTAAAGAAATCAGTAAGAAGTGAAAGGCACTGATAAGAATTTGTCTTTGAATCATAACACCTGGAAGTTGCCTTTTATAGAATGCATTTATTATGCTCATTGTTAGTATCGTTAGAGACGGTTACTACTGAATATGACTAAAATGCGTATCTTATTGCTTGTACAAATAAATCCATTAGTAATGACCTTTCATTAATGAAAGTAAGTATCGACATACACATACCAACGTCTAGTTATCCCTTTATTAGATAGTCCTACAATGCAAAATTTCTTCCTTCAAAATTTTTTAAAATATAAATTCTTCAAAACAATGAAAAGACAGCAGTTTCTTGCAAAAAAAATGTTCAAACTTTAAAATGTTGTAACTTTGCGAGGAATTGTTTTACTGGCACAAGAAGTAAATCATATTAAAGTCTATAACGACTACTTTGCAACGCTTTTTTATCTCAATAATGCACTCGTTAGTTTTGGAGTTGAAATAAAAATTGCAATTTCAGCGCATCACGCTATGTAGAGTGATTTTTTCAATCATCGTGCCAAATTTACGTGAAATACTGTTCTTTCGGCTTTAATTTCATGTTATACTTTTTGTTGTATCACGTACTCTTTTCGCTGATATGTAATTCATCTACGTTCTCTTCCTTTTCGTTTTTTGTACGTCCCTCGTACGTATTTTTTTAACTTCTGACATGTAAGAAATATGGAAGTGTTTGTATGTAGAACGATTCCTTGCAGAGTTATACCTTGCTGCTTCAAAGTTTCACAATTTTCTTGCAAAAACACTGTTGTCTCTTTAATTCTTTTGGGGAACATAGTTTCGCTCAATTATGTAATTACAAAAAATGAATAATAAGATATAATTGAATTCTGTAAAAATAAACAACAATTATTAAAATATATTTTGTAACAAAGTGCATATTAATTGCGTAATGGCTTGTACGCTTTCAAACATAAATGGTACATTGTCAGTGTTATATAATATATTGTAAATAATTATATTGTAAATATTAATATTCGGAAGAAATTACTTAAGCATTATATAGAAATGTAAATCAATCGGACAACACGCAATAGACAAAAAATGACCCACGGTAGAGCTCAATTTCTACGAAAATACAGCCTGATGCTTATTTAAATCAGTATCAAAATAGCTGATTGGACCAATTAAAAACAAAAGCAACTATAACTAATATTATTTTCAATTAGTTGATGTGTATACTCCCTTTTCAAACCAAATATATGCTTACATTTTACAAACACGTTATCACTTTTTCTTCCGTAATTTATCTATCCGCTCTGCTTATTCTCATGATCAGTGAAATCGATTTAGTTTAATGTGAAATCTTTTCTCTAAATTCGAAATTTTCACAGACAAATTAAAGATCGTACATTTGTGGTATTTCTTTGGATGAAGTTATATATAAATGAAATAGTGTTTTTGCAAAAAGAATGAATTTTGTTACCGTATCTTAATTTTATACTTCTTTTTTGAATGAGCCATTTACAACAACCGTATCCATCCTACGCAAGAAATATTGTTGCAGTATCAATGCGTATAGTACTATATTATTATATTGAATTAAGCCCGGACGAGATTTGTGCATTTTAGTACACGTTTACTGAATAGAATATTTACGATACTGGTGATTACCGCTATTTTGTTGATAGCCTACTAGTAACGACTTTTCTAACTACGTATTCACACGTCTCAACAAACGAAAGCCTAAATTATATGTATACTATTGCCAATATTTAGCTTATGAGGAATATGATATAACTAACATGTGTATGTTTAATATGATTCAGAACTCAACAAAATATTTTGTAAGTATTTTTCACATATCGATAATACCGATAAAGGAATACCAACTCTAGATTTGTGTTCAGCGTGGTAAATTATATAAAGTACTTAACTAGTATTACATAACTATAAGACATGAGAATTTGTTAGACAGTGTAATCAGTAATACACACAGTGCACTAATATTACATATATCGGCGATATCTGTACATTCACGTTCGTTAAAATATTTTAAATTTCGTACTTTTCATTTACTCTATGTTCATATTTACGGCTACGTATCGTTACGTGGCTCTTTAATCAATGTACGGTTTTATTTTTGCTACCGAAGAAACTTTAATCAATGTGTCACTTCTAACATTATTCTTCTGCATTTCCACTTTTATAATAAATTCATGTTCTTTTTCAATTAACTTCGTATTTAACATCATTATAAAAACTCTGTTGAGGTTTTATAGTATTGTTCCTTCATATTTTATATGGAGTACAATGGAAGCGAAATTATACCGCTAGTTTGCGATTTCTATCATTGTGTATCCATTCGGAAATGGAGTGAGTTATTTTAGTTATTCCTAACATACGAGACTGCAGAAACGGTTTCTGTTGAAAATTCACAGCATTCCTTATTAGTAGGATGTGCTTCTAGAACGAAAATTACATCATCAAGAAAATAATACGACTGACCAAGATCACCTTCGCAAAGATATGGTAATTTACTCCATGCAAGGCACCTCAAACTTAACGGTGCAAAAACTCTATCAACTAGACTCGCAATTTGACCTTCTAAGCCATTTCCTTTTATTGGTAAATATTCGGATGGTTTATGATCACCCCGTTCGCCGACCTCCACATAAGGGCTGAACGGAAGAACTAGTGCTACAATCAGGCGGCCACCAGGAGCTAAGGATGATCTCAGACGTCTCAACAGAGTATGAGGTCGGTCACATCGGTCCAGCAGATTTAAGCAAAGGATAACGTTGAAAGGGCCCGTTTCGTACCATTTCTCTACATCTAGCACCCTAAAAATAGTAAATATGTATATTTTCTACTTTCATTTTTATAGCGTTAACGTGGTATATTTCTATTCCAAGTAATCGTGCACACAGATATTATAATACAAATAATTACTGAAACTGAAATAAAATATTACATAAGAACTTGTTTCCGTAATAAAATGAAGATATTAGACAATTATATATTAATAAACATTTATTGATATTACAAGTACATATACAATTAAAAAATAAACAATTAGGGAACGTGTGGTACAGTATCTCAGTCGTTTCTATACCGCTATAGGTGTTAATTCTTTTCTTATACAAATAGAATTTTATTCCACCTGCTAAAACTAATATTCCGTATTTCAAATGAAGTCTTGCGTTGTTATATACATTTTTTATGAGCATTTGTAGTGATAGAGTTTCAAATTCTAAAGATAATAACACCCGGTTTTAACAATAAACAGTTTATAAATTAATAACCGATTAATATTTGTTGTTGCATGTGTAATATCCTGGAACTATGCTTAGGTGTTAATAGCGCCTACTTTTTACCTGTTGAACGACTCGCTTTTTGTAACTATATCTAAAGGAACGTGGTAATCATATGGTGAATATCTTTCGATTATTAGATTTATTCAATTAATTACTGAAGGGGATTAGTATTGCAATTAACAATTATGCTGTTAAAAAAAAAAGGTATATATATTTTTTATCAGATATAATTTCATGTATTTGATTAACATTAGGAAAGAAGTCAATCAAAATAGACGAGTATTAATTATTGCGTAGTAACCAAATTAGTAATTCAATAATTTAATAATCTGTACTCTGCAACCGTGTAATAAATCTAATTGACGAGCAATTCCAAGAATAACAAACGCAATTTGCTAGCTAGTTATTTCGATGTGTGACAATAAAATATTGCAATGAATTCTACGTGGTATTCAATCCTGTTTCTAAATTAAAATTACTGTGTTTCACAACACTAATAAAGACTCGTACTACTTCTAAAATTGTTCTGCCCCTTATATGTTCCGCGCACTCTCTTATACACGAAAACTGCGGTCCGTCTTCCACTTCCAAAGGCTACGCGAATAATCCCTATGTCAAACTGGAAAAGAGAGTGATGAGATTTATGGTCAACGTGACAATGTCCATAGTCGTCTTCAACGGCCCTATTATTAACGCAGGCGGAAAACGAAAGTTGGAGTAAATGGACAGGAAGCTTACGGAATTATATGGAGTCTAATCATCCTGATCCTGGCAGATAATGGTCGTTGGGTTTGTCCCAAAAAGTGGGGATTCGTTCTCCATGAAATCATTGGAAAAACATAGAAACAGGGCACTAAGTTTCTGAGCTTTCAGGCAATAAGGAAAAGAGAAGTCGGACGACAAAAATAAATGTATTTTGAAAATTTCAACATTGTACTATTTTCTGTAAAGTCCAGGTAGCCTTACAAATTTCAAAAGTGGAATAAAAATTTATATAGTCCCGGATAGTCTACAATGGAGGACAAAAGTATTCGTACAATGGAAATATAGAAACAAAAAAGAACAATATTTTCTACATTATTAAATATTGCATATTTAATCATACATAGCTCCTTATTAAATATTACGCTTCCAGCGACAAATGATCCAAAACCGAAGACAACAACATCAAGTAGCACCTTGAAATGACTTGAAATTCACGAAACCTTAAGAAATCACCGGGACAGAATTATTTGTACACTTAATTATTGTTACAATTATTTTAGCAAGAATTTTATAAATCAATATTTTATATGATAATTCTTCCGGCAAATTACTTCGCGTAATATATCGGGCATTGACAACGAAGTCCGGTTCTATATTTCACTATTATCTTTTTAATATTTCTTTCAAGTATTATATTACGTTTTCGCACATTTCTTCCCAGTTTCGCTCATATATGTTTGATAGAACTTAAGTCAAGCAATTTTGCAAGAGTTGCTAACCTGTGGGGAGTATTGGTATTAACAATCGCTGACATATTATATATTTAATACACAGCTATACATGCTTAAGTATACTTAATAACATAGAAAGTATCGTTCTTTTTATTTCTATATTTCAAGTGTACGAATACTTTTGTCTTCTAACGTGTGTTCTCTGTGACTTTCTTCGCGATTTTCTGCATGACATTACCAGTGAAATTTCTGTGTGACCTTCGTATCATTCTGTATGACATTACTTATGATATTTTGTGTGACTTTATTCTTAATGTTCTGTATATACGTAATTTTCTCTGTGACTTTTACGTTTCTTTTTAAATAACATTTATTTTCCAGACTACTACATCCGCGATATTTTTATTGTTGGTAATGTAATGCAAGGTTGGCAATCCAGGCCGGTCTTGTTTTGTTTTATCACTGCGGAACGGCGTTCGTTCACTTCGCTGCGACTCCTGTATAAGGCGTTACTCCTTAAAGACTAGAGAGTAGAGTCATTTTCCTACTCGAGTCCTGCCATTTTCGGCGGAAGAAAAAATGTTATTGTTGAAAATAGCAAAAATAAATATACAACTATGTCGGTAATTTGCCAATAAATCGGTAATAAAGTTTGTATACTTATCTACCAACTATATGATACGGCTCGTTTAAACGAGATTCTCAAATGTTAAAATAAAATAATATCTAAATATTCCTTCTTCTCTGTTCTCTTAGTGATTACGATATTGTACTCGTTTATTAAAAGATCTTGCATTACATTTAAAAAGTTCCTTCCTAGTTGTTTCATGTTTTCAAAATAAATTCATTCAGTGTTTAAATAGTGTTAGTTGTGTTGATTTATATTAAATAGTTTTCAATATCTTATATAAAAACTATACTCCCATTTCCATCAGTTATAAATTATAATTTTGCTAGCCGAAAGTTTCCTTCCAGCCCGCGGTGACCATGTGACCTAATGTACCGTGACGAGACATGACTGGCAGCGTTTATGGTAGAGTAGCTTATTCAGCTACGCGCGTCTAAAAAGTATAAAATAATTTCACCGACTTACAGACTTCAGGGTAGGCTTAATTGCATATACCTAAACATCTGTGTAACGTCCCTGGGGAAACCTTTTTTCTTTCTACCGGCATCATCGCGACAATCTTCTATCCATCGATTAGAATAGCTAATTATCGACAGTAATTGCCAAAATTATCGACCGTATGTCATGTATCGATTACCATATCTATCAAATTCGACAGTCGGTAAGCAATAGTATATATATATATTTTTTCATTTATATTAATTAACTTATGATTTTGATTTAGAGTAGGTAATATCTTCCATAAGAGTAATTGAATATTGAGTTAGAATAATTAAAACAAGATAATATATTATTTTATTTTATTTTTCTAATAAATAGTTTTGTATACGAAATTTCCGTTACGCTATGATGTGCCTACGTGCCGCGATACTCGCCCGAAATCCTTGAGATCAGCGCTAATCCTAGAAAAGGATAGAATTACTATTTTTATTTACGGCATTTTCAGATATTAAATTAATTAATTAATTAAATCAAATTATATACGTAAAATCAGTCATTACTAAACTATTCATGGCCGGAACCACAATTATTTTCTTCAATTAAAAAGCTGTAAATCGAAATAGATTCGACTCTCGTAGAATTCGTACGCAGTTAATTAGAAAAGGATAGAAAATGTATTTTTCGCTAAAACACCGTTATACTACTATTTTAATATCAAATTGTTAGCCAGAAATTAAAGAGCGACATTTAAATCATAATTAAACCGTTCGATTTTATAATTAATGTATAATAACGAAGTTATATGAAAATTTAGATATTCTGACGTCACAGAAATTCCAGGAATTCGGCGAACCTGCGAGTATAAAAGGGCGAGCGAAACCCGTCTAAAATCAGAACAGTTTTCGCAGTCAAGCTAGTTAGAAGTCTCATTGCTAAGAATTTGAATTAATAAAAGAATTCTGTTCTCACTTAGCGTTATTACCGTAATCGATTACACCGCGTTAGATAGTAGAATAAATCTGTCTAATTTTGCGAAAGCGTATTTAGGTGCGTTTAGAGAATCTCACTTAGGTCGAATTCCTCGCAGCAGTAGATTATAAAGCGCTAATATTAATTAATATCGTCAAAGAACATTTATACAAATCAATCGTACAAATTGAGATAAATTTTGTCATTGCGATAGCTTCGAACACGAGAATCGAATACGTATAAAAGCGAAGTTAACTTTATCAGAGATCAGAATTAGATACGGTCCAATATAAAGTATTAACCAGCGAGTTTTATATCGTAAATTCAAGATTATCTATGTAGAACAGTGGAAACGGTTGTGCCGCGAATGTACTGCGAAAATTCGAGAACGAAAACATAAACCGCCGTCGAGCAAATTCGTTGCCGGCGAGCGTGTCGTTCCGTTTATGGGTGCGAGTGCGAGAAAGAGTGTGAGAGAGAGAGAGAGAATGAGAAACGCGTCGAACGTTGAGAAACGATCGAGGCTTCGAATAACCGAAGATTCGCGAATCGTTCAAACGCCAAAATCGAGAATGTTCGATCGTCGCGTAAATATAAGGGTGTGTCCGCGGTGCGAGCGTTAGAAGCTAGAAGAGAATAAGACGAGAAAGTAACGCGATACGGGCGAGTGTGTGCAAGTACGAATACGATTACGGTTACGATTACGATTACGATTACGATTACGATTACGATTACGATTACGATTACGATTACGATTACGATTACGATTACGATTACGATTACGATTTACGGCTCACGATTTACGGTTTACGAATTACGGATTTTTGGACTTTTGGACTTTTTTTTGTACTTTTGTTGCTTGTGCGTGCGTGCGTGTATATTTTTGTAAACTGTCGTGTACTTTTCGTCGCTCTTTTATCGTGTGTTTAAATAAAGGCTTAGTTCTTAAAAATACTAATCCTACATCTATTACATGTTGTTTAATTTTTCAAATTCTATTATTTCTATTATTATTATTATATCAAGATCTATTTAGTTTCTCTATTCTAATTAATCATTTATAATCTATATACTTTTCTTTATTTGTTGTTATTGTTATTTGTTAGTTTCATTTCTTATCGTTTTATTGAATAAATTTAATTGTTAAAAGATTTTGACCTGTGGATTTCACTCCTTAACCGCACACCACACGAATCCCACAATCTTTACTTGCGAAATCGAGTCGTTTAGGGGTAAAAGCCGCTCTTTACCTTTCAGCGCTTGTAACTAGCTGAACTTAGGTTCCAGAGTCGTTGCATCTGTATACAGTCAATGCTAATTGCTACCAACGCACAATGGTCCCAAATCGCAAAAAGCTGGCCAAAAGTCGAAAAATGAAGTATTCAATTTTTACCTTTTAACTATTGGGTTGGGTACACTGATACTTTTTATGACTTCAGTTCCAAAAGGCACAGTTGTCCAGTTCATCTACCTGCATTGGTATTTCAGTAGGAAATTGACTTTCGTTCGAGCAATACTTAGCGCGCAAATCCAGTAAAAATAGACTTCATTAGAAAAATTTGTAACTCAGTCCCCAGTGCATCAATTTTGATTCTGTAAAATGGAAAACACAGCTAAAGGTAAGTAGAATTCATAGACATATTACAAGATCAACTCTTACAAAGTATAATACAACAATTGAACAACGCTTTTTAATAAAAATTCAAGTAAGTGACGACCTCGGTATTTATAAAAAAAGGGAAAAGTTTATGAGTTAGACGGAGTTGGACTAAAAAACCAATTGTAGTATTTAGTTAAGACTATAATGCATCAGAATTAACAAAAAAATGCTGCCCATATCTGCCCCTTGAGTCTTAATGGACGTTTGAAAATGTAAATACTTGTGTTTGCCGCTGATTTATGCGTGTTCGTCTCTCTCTTTCTCTCTTTCTCCCTGTCATACAATTAGTCATTCGCTCACTATTTTTGTCTCCTTTTTTTCATACCTGCATAGAAATTACAAATAGGTGAGAGGTCAACATTCAGGTATACGTGACCCCCGGGCACATTATGCCGAAGTACAATTAAGCAAATAAACGTTGAGTTTAAGAATATTCAGCATCAGTTTTTTCATAACTTTTTACGAATATTGATATGGGCGCCACAGGATTATTATAAATATCGTTAAAAAAGTATAATATAAATCGGTCTATAGAATTTAACATTATAAATAAAAGATGTATTGATATGTTTGCGCGTGCGTCTATAATTATATTGTTGCTGGAAAGATTAAACTTGTTTAAAATATAATTTAGTATAATATTTATATTTATGAGGGAACGCGACATGGATGAACGTGCGAGTGAGAGAGTGAAAGAGAGTATACGTGGAAGTGTGTGCGAGAGAGAGAGAGTATGAACGACTGCGGGTGAGTATGTGTGCGTGTGCAAAGAACGCGTGAAATTAACAAAAGAGTGTGCATGGCCAAAAAGGCGATCTACGACGCGAACAGACCTGTTTCGGACGCGTTCATGTAAAGACCTATTGTCCTCAATATTCAATATTTATTATTCGTTGTATTAAATTCATTTTGTTAAAAGTTGAGCCATCTTCATTCGACCGTCCCTCCGATCCATTCCTACATTTATATTTCAGTTTCGGAAGAAATTACTCTATCAAAGAAACAAATATTCATTGCATTGAAAAGTAATTTGAATGGAACAAAAAGCAATTTAATAAACGTAATTAATTATTTTTTTCGTAATTTTGTCTTTAATTTGTAACCTCGAAAACCACTTTGTACAAATTTTCAGCTAAATAGAAGAATTCTTTCATATTTTGGTCAGTTTTTTTTTTTTTTTTTTTTTAATACTGAACGTCCGTATTGAATTCGCCATTTTGTTTTTCGTAATTTTTACTTTTGATTTGTAATGAGTGACCTCGAAAACCCCTAGATACGAAGTTTCATTAAAATTGAAATACGCCTTCATATTTTGGCCAGCTTTTTGCGATTTGGGACTACTGTGCAACGCTGCGAATCATGTGCCGCTACAGTTACAAACATTAAATCATTCCTAGGATTAGCGGGATACTATCGGAAATTTATTCGCAACTTGTCCAAAATTGTCAAAGCCCTAATCGAACTGACAAAGAAAGAAATTTGTTTCCATTGGAGTAACGAATAACAAACTGCTTTCGACAATCTCAAAAACAAACTATGCAGCGCACCCGTACTCCAATACCCCGACTTTACGAAGCAATTTACTCTAACAACAGACGTCTAACGAAGAACTGGGAGCCATCCTTTCCCAAGGCGGATATCCCTGCTGTTACGTGTCCCGAATCCTCAACGCGGCTAAGAAAAATTATAGTACAACCGAAAAGGAGCTATTGGCTATCGTTTGGACTATCAAACGACCAAGGCAACACTTCCTTGGACGAAAGTTAATCATCCAGACCGACCATCAAGCACTCAAATGGTTTAAAGACGTTAGAGACCCATCTTCATGCCTTATGCGATGGACACTCGTCAGATTGGAAGAATACGATTACGACATCGAATACAGGAAAGGCAAAGAAAACCAAGCCGCCGACACACTGTCCCGACTCTACCACCCCCCCAAAACACAGAGCCAACAATCCCAAATGGATACAAATTGATAAGAAAACATTAGACGAATTTGACAAACGTAAATGGTTACGCGTATTAAACGAATTAGTGAGATTAGAGATCTTCAAATTTAACAGATCATTCAACTCGAAACGATCCACATCCAACTCATGCTACGGTTCTTAACTACAACGATTCCCAACACCACACTAACTTTCGCCAGCAAACCACCTCGATAATATGCCGAAGACGAAAAGAATTAAATCCTACACGAAAACCACAACGCCGACAGTACACAACACCCAGAAGAAAACAGAACATTAGCTAGAATTCAGGAAAAACACTATTGGCCCGGGTTAGAAAAAATGTCCAGGAATTCATCTCACAATGCCAAACATGCCGACAAGAAAAATTAACACGCATATGACCCCGTGAAGAAACTGTTCGTACAGATACACTATTAGAACCCAACGACAAAATTTCCCTCGACATATTCGGACCCCTACCCAAAACCAAAAATAGAAACCAGTACATCCTATCGACACAAGATCAATTGACCAAGTACCTCCTGCTTGTACCTCTCAAAGATCAACAAGCCATCATGATTATCCCTGCCTTTCTAAACCGCTACATATACATTTTCTCTTCCCCAAAACATATTCTAACTGATTAAAGAGCTAATTTTGTGTATAAACTCATGGAACATTTCGAATAAGCGTTTAAAATTAAGCATATCAAAATTACTTCGTTTCACCCGCAATCTAACGGAGCGCTAAAAAGAACACAGGTAACAGTGCTAGACTTGATCCGAAAATGTACATCTGACCGGCAAAACGAATGAGACGAAAACTTAAAAAATTAATTTGCATGGGATATAATATTTCAGTACACGAAGCAATAGACACAACATCTTTCAAAGGTGTTTGCCTCAGCTCCCTCCATGATTAAAGAACTTTTCAAAATTTGGAAAAATAGACACAACGAATACCTTAGAAAAGCAAGACAAACATTAGACAAGAACAAAACACGTTATAAACGCGACTAAAAGACCGGAAAATAATACGAACGCAATCGATATTTAACATTGGCAACAAGGTTTTAATACATAATGATCACAAATCTAACAAATTAGACAGAGAATGGCTAGGGCTAACGATGATAACAGAAACTTCCCCGCCCACATACTTAATAGAATACGACAACGGACGAACACAAAGAATACATGGTAACAGGCTAAAACCTTTTGTTAGAGGATGACTATAGCCATACTCATCGGTACCAATATGGCAAACTCTATAAGCTTAACGCCGCTAAGTTCATCAAGTATTTTTTCAGGAAGAATCGGAACTTGCTTTACGTATCGTAATAAAGTAAAAATTACAATAGTTATTGATCCAAAAGAGATCGTGATGCACGGCTCGGAAATTGACGATTTACTTTCTAAACTAGGGATGTATTGCGAAATCACATGTAACCTACACGCGGTTATAGAATCATTAGCACGAAAAAGCCAACAACTCGACAAAGCGATCAGACAATTAATTTATTCGATGCATATCAAAAACAAGCGCGGATTATTGAACTTTGTTGGGACAATATCTAAAACTTTATTCAGAACGTTGGACGATAGCGATTTCGCACTCATAAACCAAAACATAGACAAACTATTCGACGGTCAGAATAAATTTACATGTGTCATAGCCAATCAAATCAACATGATTCGAAATATTTTCGATAACACGCAAATAAAAGCACTTGTCGAATTGAAATCCGCACTTAAGAGAAACGCCTACACTACCAACAAACTGGTACACATAACCAGCGAACTTAAAATCATAGAATTCATTATTTCAGAAACTCTAGACTAAATTCGCGAAGGCAAACAAGGGAACGTCAACCCGCAATTCGTCAAACCAGAACAATTTCTATTGGAACTGTCCAAATAAAGAAAACCTCCTTTATTAGTCACACAAAGCCAAAAATAGAAAATTACCAACTTCTACTATATATCAGCACGTTAACCCTAGCAACCATAAACAACAAAATCATCTACCAAATTAGCGTACCTCTATTAGGAGAAGAAGAATAGGATATCTGTTACGCTAAAATATTTGAAACCCGCGCGCTTGGGCTAGCTGCTTCTGAGCTTCTTAGAACGAACGCATAGAAAAAATGTTAGCGCCACTTAATGGGCGATGCAACGCCAACTCATAAGAGAGGGGGAAAAGGGACTCAGGCTTAGCTACGCGAGATGCACGCGAGTCAGTTTTTTTGTGCGTTACTTCAGTGGTTCTTCTTGCCTTATTCAGTTCAATTCGATTCGGTGATATTTTTCAACGAAACCCAACATTGTCTAATTATCAAGTATGTGATTCGACATATTCCCGAGATATTACAATAATAAAATTAGCGGTCGCAAGACCCGTAAAGGGGGTACGTCCAACGTACTCTCTTCAACTACACCCATGCGGTCATACTCATGACCCGTAGAGGGGTACGTCCATCGTACTCTCTCTAACTATACACACGCGGCCGCAAGGCCCGTAGAGGGGTGCGTCAATCGTGCTCTCTCCAACTACGTACGCAGTCATACTCATGATCCGTTTAGAGCAGTGCTCGGATTTAGTTGCACTTTTCGGGCCGATTTCGAGGTAGACGCCTACTGTGCCCTCACTCCCGCGCTAGACTGCCCACGTGACGTCGTGTGCTAGGGACGTCGTACGATAAATTTATCGGGATCCAGTCGTGATTAAAAATTTTGCTTGCACTGTTAATAATTATTATTTTTACAGATTATTAAAGTTATTAATACTATGTTTACATCTATAAACATCTTTTATATATACATATAATTACAATTTTGTCAATAGTTTTCCATATCACCCAAAAGGTACTACTGTTGATGCGTTGTTTTCAATTGGTTTTCCCTATAGGCCTATTCCACTAAGTAAGAAAAACGACAGTGACTCGGCAGGAAAGTCCAAACGACCCAGAAGATCGAAGGAAAATTAAAATATTTTCGATTTCGACTTTCCTGCTAAGTCACTGCGTTCTTCTTATTTAATGGAATAGGCCTACAGGGAAAACCAATTGAAAAAAACGCATCAACAGTAGTACCTCTTGGGTGATGTGGAAAACTATTGACAAAATTGTAATTATTATAACATGTATTATTGTTATTATATGTATATATAAAAGATGTTTATGGATGTAAACATAGTATTAATAACTTTAATAATCTGTAAAAATAATAATTATTAACAGTGCAAGCAAAATTTTTAATCACAGCTGGATCCCGACAAATCTATCGTACGACGTCCCTGGCACACGACGTCACGTGGGCAGTCTAGCGCGGGAGTGAGGGCACGGTAGGAGTGTACCGCGAAATCGGCCCGAAAAGTGCAACTAAATCCGAGCACTGATTTAGAGCTTGCGCCTTGCGCAATCGCCCTAGCTACACGCACACATCTCATACTCACATAAACAGATTAAATACACGATTTTCACGAGATTTTTTGACCACAAGGTCTTTTTCCTCGGGGTTTACCCCCAAAATTATCGTTGTTTTTTTATTTACCAACACCTGTTCTTTTTCATGAACAACGTGGCTTAGATACGAGGTTTGAGTCTCGACGCCTCATCAATATCAACAAGATCTATCCAATCCCACATAAACAGCAGAACATCTTCGTAGCCCTAGTTATAGAACATAACATTATATTAGAATCCATGATACAATACGTCGCCATAGACTCATTGTCAAAATATTTAAGAGACAAGTGTAACATCCCTGAATAATTTTCAAACTTTTATTCCGGTGTTATTTCCCTAATTATCGACTGTATTTCTCTCTTACCGACCGTGGCATTAGACAGATCAATTATTATAAGAATTTAATTAAACTGTCGGTAATAAATGTGTATGTTGTCTATGGAAAATTCCATGACGCTACGTCCTACGTGCAACGCCGCCAGCCCCGAAAATTCTGGTATGAGCGTGCAAGTCCTAAAGGAGGATAGAGATATAATTTCTATTTACAACTATTTCTATTAGGTATAAAACTTATTAGTTAACTAAATCAATCAATACATATAAAGTTTACTAATATTATGCTATTCGTAACCAAAACCAAATATTATTTTCTTGAATTAAAATACTGCAAATCGCAATGTTATACTATGGAAAATTCTACGAGCATTGTATGCTTATACGTTTAGACCCGGTCCTTGTAGAACTCGTGCGCAATTTATAGAAAAGGACAGAAAATGTATTTTTCGTTAAAACACCATTAAATTACTATATTTTGTATCGAAACGTTAGCTATTAATCAAAATGCGATATTAACAATGTAATTAAATCATTCGCTTTAACAATTAGTGTCTAATTAAAGATTTATACAAAAATTGTATACTTCGACATTATGGTAGGATTCCAGAAATTTGGCAGGCCTCCAAGTATAAAAGGCCGAGCAAAACCCGCCTGGATAGCAGAACAGTCTTCGAAGTCGAGCAAACTAGAAGTCGTGAATATGTATAACCGAAACAATTTTCGCTGTTAAGAGCCGAAAAGATTCTTAGTTCTTGATTGAAAAGCGGGAATACGCCATTTGGATACTTGATCGCTGGGTTGTTATAGCAACTAGCGAATAGCAGGCTCCCCGTTCAAGCGGTCTTGTATCTGAAACTCCGTTAAGAGAGTGCTATGCTCAGCCCTAAGAAAGACTAAGACATCAAACCAAGAGCTCTCAGCTACTCATACATAATTGTTATCGAATTACTAACGTGTCTTCAGATTCTCGGAGCTCGCTCTGGGTAGTATTGTAGCTAGCGTACAGCAGGCTCCCCATCTGAGCGGCTTGTGTTTCTGAAGCCCGTGTTTTTTGGGTGACAGTTAAATAATTACGACTTACAATTACAGTCAATTTTGATTTGCTACCCTCCTGGACGTATATAGTTCATCTGGCTCTGGGTCGTTGGGTTGTTTTAGCAGCTAGCGAACAGCTGGCTCTCCAATTATGCGATCTGATTTTGGGTGTCAGTATGCGCTTTGACAAAAAGGGCCATGGACAATTAGTTGTCGAGTCAAATTAAAAAAGAGTAATTGTTCCGAGGAAAACTCATTACCTTTCAACAAATTTTAGAATTTGAATCAGTCAAAGGATATTGTTCTGTCACGAGCGTATTTTCCGTAATCGACTACACCGCGTTAGACGTGTAGATTAAATTATTAATCTAGCCTAACTTTGTAAAAACGTATTTACATACACTTAGAGAGAGAATCACACCTAGGTAGGATTCCTTGCAGCGGTAAACTATAAACGTGTTAATTTTGTTAATTTTGGAAAAGTGTAGTTAACTTTAAACGAGAATCAGACTTAGGTACGATTTGTCGTAAAGTATTAACCAGCGAATTTCATTTTGTTAGATTCATTTTACATTCTCTAATTATGCACTATTTCATTTTTGAGTTCCTGCTATTAAACAATCAAAGTTTATTTAGTTTCTTTTGATCTAGTCGATCATTTATAATATATATACTTTTCATTATTTTTGTTGTTATTGTTATTGTTATTTGTTAATTTCATTTTTCTTATCGTTTTATTGAATAAACCTTATTGTTGAAAGATATTGACCTGTGGATTTCACTCCTTAACCGCGCACCACACGAATCCCATATTCTTTAGATTTAGTTATTTGCAAAAACGAGTCGTTCAGTAGGTAAAAGCCGCTCTTTACCTCACGAGCTCTGTTAACATCTGAACCTAGGTTCCAGAGTCGTTACACAGTGTTACGCAGATAGGAAATGAAAATTCTCACTGTAAGAGAAATTAATGTATACAGTACACTATTCTCTTCATAAGGGACTATTGGATTATTTGTTTAATAAAAACCAATCCATGTGTAATAAAAGAAAGTTTTACAGCGTAAATAATTTATATCCACGTAAACAATTTGAGATATTTATATAGATTTTTCTTTAGCCTAGTTTTTTGTTACACCACTTCAGTGTTAATTTTATTAATTTAGATCTTCTACATACAGTAGAAATAATAAAGAAACGTTTTATATGATTAAATTAGTACGTAAAGAATTATTTCTTGAACCTATTTCCAATAGGGACCGTTTACATTATGCCAGTAAGCCATGCTAGTAACATGGGCTAGTAAATAGTCCAT
The DNA here is from genome assembly GCF_050947335.1 of Megachile rotundata. NCBI lineage: Eukaryota > Metazoa > Arthropoda > Insecta > Hymenoptera > Megachilidae > Megachile > Megachile rotundata. The sequence goes on from NC_134993.1 coordinate 6,253,928, forward strand.
ATTTTTGCATTTCTTATTTTGCCTGTACTAGATTTGTCGTTAAAAAGGGAGACAAGCAACGAAAGAAACCATTTTCTCTTTCTACCAGGCTTGATATAAGCAAGGTAAGAATCATAAAACTTATTGTTAGACTACTTACTAGCACACATTACTAGCACGGCTTTTTGGCATAATGTAAACGGTCCCTAAGTGTGATTTCGAATTTGAAGTTTCACATTTATAGAATAGGTACTATATTCTTTGTAATGAGCCGAATACAGAAAATCATGAGTAATGAGTAAAAAAAATAGAGTCTGAGATTTCAGACGATCAGCAAACATGAAAGGTCACGTTTGAGTACACTCTTTTAAATTCAAAAATTAAAATTCTTTATTTTTCGTTTTTCGTGAATAAAACTTGTACCATTGTGTTCATCTCGTTTTTCTGACTAAAATGATACTAAACACGATATAATTATGATTATAATTACTTGTGTAGCGAGCTCATATGAGGAATTCGTATTTCTGCCGTAAATGTAAAGTTCGTTGTAAATGTAAAAGTCCGCAACCTCTATAGTTTACTACACAAGTTATTATGATAGTAAATTTATCGTGTTTGGTGTCATTGTAATCAGAAAAACGAGGCTAACAAAATAGTAACAGTTTCGCGAAGAAATAATAAGAAATAAAAAAACTACAATGTTCTCTTTTGCTTGAATTAGTACGAGTCTCATCAATATCCGATTTTCGTCAGCTGAGTAAACGATTGCGTTTAAGGCTTGATTGATTTCGAAGGGGATCCAACCAGAAATAGTGGAGAAATTCTTGTTTTAATGGTACAGATTTTTTCACACTTATAGAGAGAATACTGTATACATATGTAAAATAAAATAATTTTAAGAAAAAAAATACACCGACTTCGAAATGCACTAAAAAGTATAAAATAATTTCTATTTCCTAATGAAGTAATTTCTATTTCATTCAATCATACAATTACGTAACAGATATGAATGAAACCTATTTACTCGTTAGGTATTATATTAAATACATTTCAACCTTTTCGGAGGCGGCGCAAAATTAAAAGATTATTTTGAATATGTTATTTAATTTTGCGCAGCCTCCGAAAAGGTTGAAATGTATTTAATATAATACCTAACGAGTAAATAGGTTTCATTCATATCTGTTACGTAATTGTATGATTGAATGAAATAGTAATTACTTCATTAGGAAATAGAAATTATTTTATACTTTTTAGTGCATTTCGAAGTCGGTGTATTTTTTTTCTTAAAATTATTTTATTTCACGCTTTTTATCGGCCGACAAGACGTGTTTGTAGAAACAGTAGAAAATCAGCGATTGCATGTTGACTCATACACCACCAGGGACACGGAGGCATACGTAGAATTCAATACATTAATAACAATAGTTTTTCGCTAATAACTCGAAAACTAAAGCTTCCCCTTAATTGCGGATAAGGAAAAAGTTGTTCAGAATCGTGCCCCTGATAACATATTAAAAGGACATTAAAATCGTCCAAAGTTGATTTCAAAACTTTTCAACAATTTTTCGCTAATATCTCGAAAACTAAAGCTTTCCGCGAAATTTTTATATGAACAAAATTGTTCAGAATCATGTCCGTGATAAGATATTAAAAGCGCACTAAAATCGAGAAAAGTTTATTTCAAAAGTTGTCGGTTTTTTTTGCAATAACAACACTTTGCAATTAAAAAATGAAAAAGTTTTTGATAATGGTACCAATGGGGAGTCAGAACCTACTAGATGCAAAAAAGGTTTCGTTCCGATCGGTGCATCCAGCTAGGCGTAATCAGCGGGCACACATAGAAAATAATAAAAAAAAAAAAAAAAAAAAGAAGGAAAAAAAAATATACTGATCGAATTGAGTAACCTCCTCCTTTTTCGAAGTCGGTTAATGACGGACTTAGCCCTAGGGGATTTTTTCAGAAGACGGTACAAACGAACCCTTTGAGGTACAAACGAAAGTAAAAGTAGTACAAAGCTCCACAAACGAATAGGAAACAGCACCCCCAAGAAGATTTAAAAAACTCCCAAAATTCACGACGTTACCTCTAGAGAATTTTTTCAAAAGGCGGTACAAACGAACCCTTTGAGGTACAAGCGAAAGTGAAGATGGTGCAAACGGGTACAAACGACTAGGAAACAGCATCCGCAAGAAGATTTGAAATATTTTAAAAAATGGCGAAGTTACCCCTTGGGGGTACTTTCGAAAGGCGGTACAAACGAAAGTGAAGGTGGTACAAAGCTCTACAGACATCCCTTTTTATGATGGTGTTGAAAGAAATAAAAAATGTTAAAGTGGGGTGCTGGGGTATTTTCACCTCTTAGGGTACAAACGAAAAAAAAGGTGGTACAAACGGGTACAAACGAAGCCGAATACGATACAATTCAAAGGAATACAATTTTTAAAAGTCGGGTGCCAAGTTCAGGTAGGTCTGCGTGAGCGGCGGCCATGTGGCTGAGCCAATGTTTATTAGAGTGCTTGTAAACGGTATCGAGATTAATATGAAGATAGACACGGGCACTTACGCAACGGTTATTTCAAAACAGGTTTTCAATTGTTATTTTAAAAATATGAAAATATTTGGAACAGGAATAAAGCTCCGTGCATACCATAATCATCCTTTGTAGCCTACAGGTAAATTGACAAATTTGACAGTCAGTTTTAAAAATAAAACTTACGAACTAGATTGTTTTGTTCTGCCAGGTAGCGGACCTACGTTAATAGGCCGCAAGTGGCTCGCAGCATTCGGATGCTGGCCATTGCGCGTTTTTTCAGATGACTCGTTTTTTATAAATAAAATAAACAAAAGCGAATTAACCGATTATGTTATTAAGAAGTATAAGTTTCTGTTTAGCGACGCGCTAGGGGAATATAATAATAGTAAAAGTAAAATTTATTTAAAAAAAAATACTAGACCAATTGCTTTAAAATGTAGGCCTGTTGCACATGTGTTAAAGCCAATAATCGAAAAAGAATTGGATAGATTAGTCAAACTAAAAAATATAGAACCAAAAGAAGTTAGTGAATGGGCAATCCCAATTGTACCAGTTTTTAAAAATAATGTAAGTATCCGCATTTGTGGCGGTTTTAAAATGACGCTGAACCCGTTTATTAAAATGGATAAATATCCGCTACATACTACTAATAATATGTTTGCAAAAATGCAAGGTGGGTGTTCTTTTTCTGAGTTGGATTTGACACATGCCTACATGCAGTTCTCAATAGACGAGGAATGTAAAGACTTTTTAACAATTGTAACGCACAAAGGTTTATTTAGATACACAAAAAACAGAGGGTGTGTCGCCGGCTTCGATAGACGTGCAAAGGAAAATGGATGAGTGCCTAAGAGGTGTCGATAATGTAATTGCTTATATAGATAATATACAGTAACAGGGCGTACGGAACAAGAACATTTTGAGAACCTTAGAAAACGTATACCAGAGGTTAGAGGTTAGAGGAATGTGGGTAGCGAGCAAATAGGGATAAGTTAAAACTTTTTCAAAAAAGAATTGAGGTATTAGGATTCGTTATAGATAAAGAAGGGTTGCACAAAGCTAAATTAAAAGTCGAAGCTATGATTAGCGCACCGCGTCCGAAGAATAGTAAGGAATTAGCTTCGTTTTTAAGCCTAATAAATTTTTATGCTCGATTTTTAAAAAAACAGATCAGATAGGTTAAAACCATTATACGATATAGCAAGCGCCAAAGATTTATTTGGAACGATAAATGTGAATTGGCATTTAATTGGGTAAAAGACGAATTGATTTCGCCCCGCGTATTAGCGCATTACGACCCGAAAGAAACGGTTGTATTGGCTTGTGATGCTTCGGATTACGGGTTATCTGCGATTTTATCTCACAGATATAAAGACAGTTCTGAAAGGCCTATAGCTTACGCGTCAAAGAAGATTGCAAAGAACGAATTAAGCCGTGCTATAATTGATAAAGAGGCTATGGCAATAATGTTTGGATTCAATAGATTTTTTCAATTTATTTTTGGCAAAGAAATCATTTTACGCACGGATAACAAGCCACTACAGTTAATCTTAGGCCCACAAAAGGGTATACCAATAACAGCTGATACAGTATTCACTCCGTAAATGTTACTTTTGCCGGTCTTGATTGTAACATTTACGGTAGAGGTCCTACATTTTTTGTAGTGTGCTGAACGTAGAAAGAGACAGCGATACAAAAGACAAGGAGGGATAGAATTTTGAGCGTTCGGCAAACATGAAAGACTCGTGCGTGTTCTGTCTTTTAAATTTAAAAATTAAAATTCTTTATTTTTGGTTTTTCGTCAATGGAACTTTTACCATCGTATTTGTCTCGTTTTTCTGATTAAAATGACACCAAACATGATATGATTACGATCGTAATTACTTCTGTAACAAGCCATAAAAGTTTGGGATGTAACATTTACGGTAGAGGTGCGAATTCCTTCTAAAGGCTTGCTATACAAGTAATTATGATTTTAATTATACCGTGTTTGGTACCATTTTAATCAGAAAAACGAGACGAATACGATAATCAAAGTTTCATTCGCGAAAAACCAAAAATAAAGAATTTTGATTTTTAAATTTAAAAGACAGAACACGCACGAGTCTTTCATGTTTGCCGAACGCTTCAACCTTCTGCCTCTCTTTCTTTTCCATTCGCCGTCCTCTTTTATGTTAAAAACTTTAATCACTCGTTACACACGCAATTGTTAACGTAATTATATCATGTTTGGTGTCATTTTAATCAGGAAATCTAGACAAAAAGAACAGTAAAAGTTTCATGAAAAAATAGTAAGAAATAAGAAAGTTACAATCTTTTCCTTTGCTTGCATTAGTATGTGTCTCACCGATATTCGATCCTCGTCGTTTCGGCGATTGATTGTGTTTCATTCTTGACTGATTTTAAGGGGGATCCCCCCAGTAGTGGGGATAGAATTTTAACATTTACGGTAGAGATCTTTTTAACATTTACGGAGTGAATACTGTAATAGATTCAAGCGATGGGCGTATTTTTTGTTAGGGTTTAGATATAAGATTGAGCATGTAAAGTCAGAAAGAAACGCAAATTGCGATGCGTTATCAAGGTTACCGATAGATGACAAAACGGAAGTGCCGGAAACGGATTTCTCAAACGTAAACTTTCTCGAAAAAGGCATTATGTCGATAGACAGTAAATTGTTGACGGTACAAACTAAAAAGGATGCTACGATAAGTAAAATAATAAAATTTGTTTTAAACGGCTGGCCTGAGAATGGAAAAAAACTTGTCAGACAACGAGAAATGTTTTTACACAAAGTGGTATGAATTTACAGTAGAAAAAGGATGTTTATTTTGGGGGTTAAGAGCAGTGATTCCAGCAGAAATGAGATAGTTAATATTAAAAGAACTACATGCATCTCATTTAGGAATTGTGAAGATCAAAATGTTTGCAAGGTCGTATGTTTGGTGGTCATTTATTGACTCATTGTCAGATATAGAGAAACTAGTAAAAGAATGTAAAATCTGTTCAATTGAACAGAAAAAACCTGCAAAAACACCATTGACTACATGGCCATACCCAAGAAAATCATGGAACCGCATACATTGCGGTTTTCTAGGCCCTGTAAATGACAATATGTTATGTGTGATTATAGACGCTTTTTCCAAATGGCCAGAGGTCATAAACTTTAAACAAAGCACAAAAGCGCATAGACTAATTGAAGAATCTGAACGTTTATTTGCGCGATTTGGCTTACCGTTGCATGTAGTAACCGATGGTGGACCGCAGTTTAGAGCACTAGAGTTAACTGAGTTTTTTTAAAGAAGGGGTGTAAAGCATACGCTATCTCCTCCATATCACCCCGCATCGAACGGTGCAGCAGAAAACTTTGTGGGGACGTTTAAAAACCACGTATTAAAAATCATGAACAGGGGAGAGTCGCTGGAGTCAGCTGTTAACATTTTTCTGTTCGATAACCGCAATATAGAACATTGCACAACGCAACGGGCAGAAGTCCGGCTTATTTGATGTATAAACGCGAACTGCGAAACAGATTTGATTTGTTAAAACCGAGTTTAGACGCCACTGTCGAGAAAAGTCAAAGATCGCAAATTGTACACAGGCGCGGGAAGCGGAATGTAAATGTACGCGTAAGCGATGATGTAATGATCGATAATTTTGCAAAAGGAGGTGAACCACGTATACAAGGTACGATTGTAAAACAACTGAAAGGGTTTGCGTTTCCCTGATGCCCACCACTGGTGGCGCTGGCCTTTTTTCTACGGCGTAGCGTCGATATAGCGAGTCTTACCTCGTGCGATTCGAGTGTTCGTATCTGTATCAAAATGTTGAGAATAGTTTTTGTGTATTTTCTATTATAAGTTATATTATCATTATAATAAAGCCTAATACTAGTACTACGACCTGTTGTGACTTCCCACTTCATTGGTTATGGGCCCAGCGATGCCAACAGGTCGATCATAACCTCAAAAAGTAAGCCACGTGGTACTACAAAATTCGGTAAGTCAGACCAATTATTAAAGCAAAGATAATAAATACTCAAGAAGATGGCTGACAACGATAAATCGTTAAATTTCCAAATTGCGAAATTATCAGATAGCAATTACCGAATATGGCGTATAGAAATGAAATGGTACCTCAAAGGTAAGGGTCTATTAGACCACGTGCTTAATAAAATTGTACTAGATAACCAGGCTACAGCTGAACAAAGAAGAATATTCCAAACACAAAATGATAAGGCAATAGCAGCAATAGGATTGCACATTGAACCCGATCAACAGGTGCATATTGAAGACTGCACGAGTGCCCATGAAGCTTGGAAAGCGTTAGAACAGGTACACCAACCAATATCTAGAGTTAGAATATTACAGTTAAAGAAGCAGCTCTATCAATCTAAAATGAAAGATGATGAGTCGATGACATCATACATATCCAGAATCAAAATTATAGTGAAAAACCTCAAGGAAGCAGGGTGCGAAGTCAAAGATGACGACACTGCCTATATTTTATTAGCAGGATTGCCAGACGAGTATGAAAATTTGAATATGTCCTTAGCAAATCTGCCAGATGAGAAGTTTACGTCATCAGAGGTATCTAAGGTGCTGATAACAGAATACGATAGACGTAAATCAAGAAGTGCAACTACTAATGAAGAGACCAAGGAAGCACTCAACGTTGGAAGAGGATCAAAACAAGCAGCACACAGGAATACATATTCTCCAAGTAAGTCTAAACCTCCTTTTTGTCCTCATTGTAGAAAAACAGGACATAACATCAAAAATTGTTGGTCAAAGAACAGAAACAGATATCAGGGCTCCCAACAAAAACAAAATTATCATAAAAAGGAAAATAATGAAGGATTTTTAGTGTCATTGAATCATATAGACATGGAAGACACATGGATTTTGGATAGTGGCTGTACGCACCATGTGTGTAAACGCAGAGACTGGTTTACAACGTTTAAAAGGACACAATTAGAACCCATCAATACAGCTGCTGAATCAGATAGTCAGAATAATTTTAAACTTGAAGCAGAAGGGATTGGTGACATAGTGATTAGAACATTTGTCGGAAAAAGAACATATGATATCACTTTACATAATGTATATTATGTACCTCGCATCAGAAAAAATTTAATATCAGTTTCCCAAATTGAAAGAAGAGCGAAAGAAATAATTTTTGAAAATGGAACAGCAAGGATATATGACACAAGAAATAAAAGAAAACTTATGTGCACAGCTGACAGGAAAAATGATTTATACATAGTACGTGCAAAAACTCTTACAAACCAGACCAGATCATTGGAGTCGCATAGTTTAACTGTGAGAGACAGTACGCTCTGGCATCACAGGCTCTGCCATATAAATAAGAAAACAATAGATAAGACGGCAAGCCAAGTTCGTGGATTGGAGAACACGACGATACCTGAAGAAGCATGTGAAGATTGCTATATCGGTAAATCGACAAAGATGCCATGTCGCAAAATTGGACATAGACAATCTAGAGACATCTGTGAATTAATTCATTCCGATATTTGCGGACCCATGCCAGTGAATTCATTGAGCGGAAAACGATATTTCGCAACATTCGTCGACGACTATTCAAAATGCCTCACAGTTGTTTTTCTGAAATCGAAAGATGAAGTTAAACAACATATTAAAAAATATATAGCCAGCGTGGAACTGGAAACAGGGAAGAAAGTAAAAAGATTCCGGTCAGATAACGGAAAGGAGTATTGTAACGAAGAACTAAGAAATTATTTTGAGGAGAAAGGAATAAAACATGAGAGGTCAAATGTGGAGACCCCACAAATGAATGGTATAGCGGAACGAGTAAATAGAACATTGCTCGACCTTACAAGGTCAATGTTGAAATCGGCAAAGTTATCGCAGAGATTTTGGGCAGAAGCTGTTGCTACAGCTGCCTATGTTAAAAACCGTGTAACTCATTCCTCCAACAACGATAAAGTCCCACTTACAATTTGGTTAGGAAAACCTCCAAGTGTGAGACATCTAAAAGCATACGGATCGCTAGCCTATGCTCATCTACCAAAACAAGGGCAAAGAAAATTAGATGACAGAGCAACACCATGTGTGCTCGTTGGATATGCAACACAAACGAAGGGTTATCGTTTGTGGTGTCCAAAAAGACGAGACGTAATCGTAACAAAGCACGTACGTTTTATAGAAAGTAAAATGGGATATGAGTGGCTGCATCGCGAAAACACGAACAACGAATACAACATTCGTCAATATAATGAGATTTGGTCAGAAGACGAAGAAACTGAGCTAGAAACAAAAAATGTTGATATAGAAGAAACAACCCAGATTAGAACCCCGTGCAGAGATCACCCGACTGACGAGATAGTGGGGGTAGATAACGCTCGATCAGCAAAGAAACCTGGGAGACCGAAGAAAATTATTAGAAACCCATATGGTCGAAAAGGGAAACCTAGCCCTTATGCAGATTCTACGATTAATCCAGGAGAAGAGGGAAATCGTAGTATTCAAGAAGACTCCGAGACTAATTCAGAAGATGGAAATAGTCAAAGCATAGAATTAAACCTCATGGAAATTGTGGAACCAAATACTTTGCATGAAGCCTTGTCCTCACCCCAGGCAGAGCAGTGGGAAAAAGCGATGAAGGACGAAATGGACAGCCATGAACAGCGTAAAACGTGGACAACAGTAAACGACGTGCCATCAGAGCAAAAGATCGTAGGTAGTAAATGGGTATATAAATTAAAGAAAAATTGCGAAGGTAAAGTATATAAATTTAAAGCTAGATTAGTCGCGCAGGGATTTACCCAACAAAAAGGGGTTGATTATCATGATACCTATGCCCCAGTAGCTAGTTTTTCAATAATAAGATTGTTATTAAGTGTTTCCAGTTCATTCAATTGGTACACCAGGCAATTGGACATAAAATGCGCTTATCTTTATGGAAAACTCGAAGAAGAGATATTTATGAGATTAGCTCCGTCAAAGAAAAGGGAAGAAGAAAAGATAGTCAAGCTGAACAGACCTATTTACGGACTCAAACAATCAGGTAGAAACTGGAATGCTGAGTTAGATAATTTCTTTGCCGAACAAGGGTTTGATAGATTACGGTCATCAAATTGCGTTTATATAAAAGGATACTGGACCATAGCAATAATATATGTAGATGATATTTTCTTGTTCGCGAAAGACCCGACGTCTATAAATAATTTTGTTAAGATAATTAGTAGTAGATATGAAACCAAAGACCTCGGAGAAATTAATTACGCGTTAGGTGTTAAGATAGAAAGAAATAATAATTCAATTAGACTAAGCCAAAGATCGTATATACAGTTGTTATTAAGTAAATATAATATGCAAGAGTGCAGAGGTGCTGCGACACCTTTAGAACCCGGTTTAAAACTTTCAAAGAACATGTCAGAAAGACAATTAAATGAAAAGGGTAAGACAGTTTATCGAGAACTAATCGGTTCATTAATGTTTTTGGCACTGCGTAGTAGACCGGATATTTTATTCGCCGCGACAAAATTGTCACAGTTTAACACATGTCCAAACGAAGTGCACTGGACTCAAGCGAAACACGTCTTGCGTTATTTAAATAGAACTATAGATCATGTTATTTGTTACAATAGAAAAGAGAAACCAGAAATTAAAATATTTTGTGACGCAGACTGGGCTGGCGACTTAGACGATCGTCACTCCTTTACAGGTATGATTGTAACAATAGGATCTAGCGTTATACAATGGATATCATCTAAGCAAAAATGTATATCAACGTCAACTATGGAAGCGGAATATGTCGCGCTAGCGTCCGCAGTAAAAGAAGCAATATGGTTAAAGATGTTTTTGAGTGAATTAGGATTATACGAATTTCTATTAGGAGTTAGTAAGATATATTGCGATAATAAATCAGCGATAGACTTCTCACAAAATCGTGTAGAAAATCTGCGTACAAAACATATAGATATCGCGTATCATATAGTAAGAGAGGAACTCGAAAAGAAGTCAATTCAATTACATTATGTTAGCTCGAACGAAAATATAGCGGATGTTATGACGAAAGGTTTAAAAAGCATAGCCCACAAAAATTGTATTGAAAAATTGGGAATCGCAAAAGTGGGGGATTGAAAGGGTTTGCGTTTCCCTGATGCCCACCACTGGTGGCGCTGGCCTTTTTTCTACGGCGTAGCGTCGATATAGCGCGTCTTACCTCGTGCGATTCGAGTGTTCGTATCTGTATCAAAATGTTGAGAATAGTTTTTGTGTATCTTCTATTATAAGTTATATTATCATTATAATAAAGCCTAATACTAGTACTACGACCTGTTGTGACTTCCCACTTCAACAACTCTCCACGCCTACTTATTTAGTGGAAGACGAGAACGGTAGGATTCAAAAGAGGCACATAGATCAAATTATTAAACGTACTGATCCTGTAAAAGGACTTAAAACATTAACCGTTTGAGTTCCAGGGGATATTGAAAAAACACTGTCGAAGAATCCCAAACAGCGCAACGGCGCTTTCTCTAAATGAGTACGAAAAGACCCAAGCAGCGCGATAGCGCTTGTTTTATTTTGTGTCGAGAAATACCAAGTGGCGCGATCGCGCTTTGTTTATTTTACATCGATGAATCCGAAACGGAGCAATAGCGCTTCTTGTTGTGTTAGGTCATGTGATTCTCATCGTTTTCTCATCGCTCCGTTACATTCATTGCAGCTTGCAAAGTGATCGGACGTATTCTTGCGTAAGTGCTTCTCATTGTTAATAATTGTGTGTTTCAAAATGATTAGACGAAGCAACGCAAAAAGTAAGTAAAAAATTAATCTAAATTTACTGTTTAATTTTTCTAAATTTGGTGCATCCCCAAAAAGGTACAATGAGTCGAAAAGGAAAATCTATGAGCATAATCACAAATCCATGTGATCATATTATTGACAACGAGGATGACTACATTGTTCCTGTAAACCGTAACAGAAAACGCATTTTGAGTACTTCAGAGGATAGTGATAGTGATTTATTGCTTCAATGTCCACTAAACAGTTTACGAGTTTCTGAAGACGTTTCTAATCAACGTGATTCTCTCGAGCACAGCGAACAATCTGGTTCGCGATGTAACTTCTCTAGCCAGAGTAAACCCATTGAATACTTCGAACTATTTTTTGATTCGACATTATGGTCACTAATAGTTGAAGAAACCAATAAATATGCGGAGTCTTCAAGGCATTTACAAAGAGAATTAGAAGCATTTGAAGCAGAGATTTGGACAAATGTTACCGTTTTAGAGATGAAGGCATTTATAGCAGTGATTTTGGAAATGGGAATTACGAGAAAACCCACTATACGTTCGTATTGGTCCCAAAATTCGCGTAACGTACCGTGGTTTCGAAGAATGTTTTCTCGAAACAGATTTCAACAAATTTTGAAATATTTTCATTTAATTGACAACTCTTTATGTTTTCCACCTGCTCACGATAAATACGATCCCTGTGCAAAATTTAAGCCACTTGTTGAGCACGCTAACAAAGTATTCAAATTACATTATAAACCACACAAAGAATTATCAATCGACGAGTCGTTGGTTGGGACGCTATGTCATTCTAGCATAACGCAATACCTGCCCAATAAAAAACACCATCGTTGGGGAATAAAATTCTGGATGCTGTGTGATTCCATTTCAAAATATTGTTTGGCGTTCTCTTGCTATAAAGGTGCAAAAGAGGCAACTACTACTAATAGAAGAAAGTTCGGACTTGGATATGACGTTGTGGTAAATTTATTAAAAGATAGTAATTGTTTGAATAAGGGGCATCACATTTTTGTCGACAATTTTTTTACTAGCGTAGAATTAGCTACATATTTATATTCTATGAACACCTATTTAACTGGAACTATTAGGAGGAATAAGAAATGTATTCCCGATAACTTGAAAGAAACTAATGTAAACGAGGTAAAATATTTTCGAAGCAATGAGGTATTGTTCTGTGCGTATCGCGAAAAAAAAGGGTAAAAAATCCAGTATTATTAATTTCAACGAAAGCGGAAGAGCAAAATGTGACCATAACAAAAAAACGACATGGCAGAGAAATATGTTCCACAAAACCCGCTATTATTCAATCTTACAATGCCTTCATGGGTGGCGTCGATGAATCGGATAAAATGCTGTACACCTATCTCGATGAAAGAAGATCAGTTAAATATTGGAAAAAGGTAGCCTTTAACATCATCAACCGCATGGTTTTAAATGCTTATGTAATTTACAAAGAAAGAGTTGGGAGTAAAGCAATATCTCGGTTAGATTTTATGTCGAATATTATTTTTGAAATTGAGTGTCAGTGGATGAGTGAAAAGCAAGCATCTAGTTATGCACAGGAAAAAGAATTCGGCTTAGTAAAGTTACCACGACGTAACTTGCGACAATGCGTAGTCTGCACCACCAAAAATGCAATAAAAAGATCACATTTAATTTGCGTGCTATGTAAAAAAGGAGTTCATCCAACATGTTTTGATAAACATCGATGTTACAAATTATAAGTGTAATTTTAATTTATAAGTGTTGCAAATAAACAATACAATACAATAGTATTATTCTACTTATTGTAAGATGTATTATTTACATTAAACGAAGCTGTGCGATGTACTTGCTTCAGTAAATATGAGCGCGCGACTTCGACAGTCGGTAACGCACCGTCAGTTGTCCACAATGTCCGAAATATGCTGGGTCTTCTCGACATAAAATCTCAACAGCGCGATCGCGCTGCTTGGGACTCAAACGGTTAAACAAGAATCGCGTTAAGCCTGAATTGAGATGTTCACTGCGATTGCATAAAAATTAAAAAAGGCGGAAGAGTTGTGAGAAACTTGATTTTGAATATTTATTTGTACGCGCCTAATTCTTTCGAGCGATGCGACGCTGGGTACGTAAGTTAGACGCGAGATTGCGCAGGCAGACAGTCGACATAGGCACAGTGAGGAGAAGGGCACGCGCTGTGTATATCCGCGCTAGATTCTACGCATAATGAAGGAAACATACAACGCTTTTCACGAAGACGCTAAATAGTTTCACCGCTAAGTGTAATGACGCTAACGTTTCATCTGATGAACGACAAGTTGAGTTGTAAATGTGTAACGTCCCTAGAACCTAAGTTTAGTTAGTTACAAGCGCTAAAAGGTAAAGAGCGGCTTTTACCTCTAAACGACTCGATTTCGCAAATTAAGATTGTGGGATTCGTGTGGTGTGCGGTTAAGGATTGAAATCCACAGGTCAAGATCTTTCAACAATTAGATTTATTCAATAAAACGTTAAAAAATAGAACTAACAAATAACAATAACAACAAATAAGGAACAATATATAGATTATAATTGATTAATTAGAATAGAGAAACTAAATAGATCTTGAAATAATAATAGTAATAGAATTTGGTAAATTAAACAATATGTAATTGATAATTGTGAATTTAACGATATGAAACTCGCAATTTAATACTTTTATATTGGACCGTATCTGAATCGGGTCTCTGATAAAGCAAATTTCGCATTCGTAATATTAACTAAATTTGATTTTCGATTTTTGTGCTCGACGCTATAATCTAAGAGCAATTCGGTATCTAGATTTATATAAACGAAATTTTATAGATTTTATAATGTTAGCGCTTTGTAATCTACCGCCGCGAGGAACTCGACCTAAGTGAGATTCTCTAAACGCACCTAAATACGCTTTCGCAAAAATTAGACAGATTTATTCTACTATCTAACGCGGTGTAGTCGACTACGTAAATTACACTAACGTGAGAACAGTATTCCTTTAATAACTCGAATTATCGAAATTTATCTGAATCTAAATGAATTACTTTTCGGAACAGTTACTCTTTTATTATCTGACTCGACAACTAATGGTCCATGACCCTTTTAGCCAAAACGAATACTGACAACCAAAACCAGATCGCTTAATTGGGGAGCCTGCGTTAGCTAGCTGCTAAACAACCCAACGATCCAGAGTCAGATGAAAAATATAAGCCTGACAGGGTAGCAAATCAATTGACTCTAATTGTAAAATCGTAATTGCTGAACTGCCACCCAAAAGACACGGGTTTCAGAGACCAAGCCGCTCAAATGGGGAGCCTGCGTTAGCTAGTTACGAAACGACCCAGAGCGAGCTCCGAGAATCTGAAGGCTCGTTAGCAATCCGACGAAAAATCAAATATGAGTAGCTGAGAGCAATCGTTTCGATATCTTAGCCTTTCTTGGCGCTAAGTATAGCTCTCTCCTGACGGAGTTTCAGACACGAGATCGTTTGAATGGGGAGCCTGCGTTAGCTAGCTGCTGAAACAACCCACGACCAAGTGTCCAAATGGCATATACCCGCTTGACCAATCAAGTCTCAAGATTCGTTGCGGCTCTTGACAGCGAAAACTGTTCCTAATTATTCTTATCAAAGAGACTTCTATTGTGCTCGACTGCGAAAACTGTTCTGAATTTAGACGGGTTTCGTTCGCCCTTTTATACTCGCAGGCTTGCCAAATTCCTGGAATCTCTATGACGTCAGAATCTCTAAATCTCCATATAATTTCGTTATTATACATTAATTATGAAATTGAACGGTTTAATTATGTTTTAAATGTCGCTCTTTAATTAATGGCTATCGTTTCGATACTAAAATGGTACTCTAATGGTGTTTTAACGAAAAATACATTTTCTATCCTTTTCTATCAGAGGCGAGTCTATTTCGATTTACAGCTTTCTAGTTTAAGAAAATAATTGTGGTTCCGGCCATAAGTAGTTTAGTAATGACTGATTTTACGTATATAAATTGATTTAATTAATTAATTAGTTTAATGGTCAAAAATGCCGAAAATAGAAATAGTAGCTCCATCCTTTTCTAGGATTAGCGCTGATCTCAAGGATTTCGGACGTGTATTGCGGCACGTAGGCACATCATAGCGTCACGGAAATTTCCATACTAAACTATTTACTAGAAAAATAAAATAAAATAATACATGATCTTGTTTTAATGATTCAAACTTAATATTCAATTATTGGTATGAAAATATTACCTATTCTAAATCAAAATTATAAGATAATTAATATAAATGATAATATATATATATATATATATTATAATTACCGACTGTCGAATTTGATAGATATGGTAATAGGTACCTAATGTACTGTCGATAATTGGCAACTACGATCGATAATTGACTATTCTAATCGATGGATAGAAGATTGTCGCGATGATGCCGGTAGAAAGAAAAAAAAAAAAGTTTCCCCAGGGATGTTACAAATGCTCAAGTCAAGGATGCACGAGCTCGAGCTTACAAATACGAAATACATACATAGATCCATTATCTGATACGGACGCGATCGAGAAAGTTATTGAAGCGGAAATGGAAGCGCACGACGCGTACAAGCAGAAGTTCTTAGAATCAAAGCTTAATTTCATAGGCCAACTTAACGTAAATATACAACAAAAAATACGTCCCAATCAGACGGTGAAAACTAAAAGTGAGAAACCTTTCAAACGGCCGTTTTTGAAAATTGTGAAGTACGGTGGCGGCGTGAGTACGTGGCTACAGTTCTGCTCACACTTTCGCAAAATTCACGACGACAAGACTGTTTCCAAGGAAGACAAACTAGAATATTTTAAACAGATGATGGAAGAAGGATCGAAAGCCGAAAACATAGTTAATGGATTCCCGACAACGGCCGAAAGTTGCGACAAGGCATTTGAGAGTCTTAAAAACCGTTTTGGTCAAGACGATTTATTGATTGAATTTTACACACAAGAGTTGCTCTCACTAGATCTACAGAACGCGACCCACAAATGTAACGTCCCCGGGAAAATAAAAAAAATCCTGTCGATAAATAAAGAAGCATCCTAATCCGTATATCTTTTTCTATTCTATTACCGACCACAAATTACCAACTGCACCATAAAAATTCGCGTGGTAATGGTATGGGGTAGCTCACGCGTGCAACATTGTTAGAGTAGATCACCGATCGATGGCGCGCGCGTTAGTTAGAAAAAGACAGCAGATATACTTCGAAACACAGTTATTATAAATTATTATTTAAATGTTTATATTATATATACTATTAATTATTCACTCATTATAAATTGCGTAATATTTTTAGCTATTATTTTATGTATTGTTTGCGATTAATTATTTCTTCTATTAAAACACTTATAATTTGCGTATCTAAAAATTATTAAAAATACAATTTAACGGGAAAACTTGTGAAAAACTAATTAATAATAAATCAAAGCGTATTTTTATTAATCAAACTAATATATATTTGCTACTAAATAAAGCGTAATAAAAGAATAACTACTTTTTGAGCGGGAAAAACCCATGAATCTCTGGGTATAAAAGGGCGTGCAGCAGCGGCTGCGAGCGCAGAACAATCTTGGAAGTACTACGTGCCGGACCTCTTAGGAAGCGACTAACTGGAGCAGTTTTAACTGGTAAGAGCCTACAAGATTCTTAGTTTTGACTGGACAGCGGGTATCAGCCATTTGGATACTCGATCGTTGGGTAGTTCTAGTAGCCAGCTAACGCAGGCTCCCCGTTCAAACGGTCTTGTATCTGAAACTGCGTAAGGAGAGTGCTATGCTCAGCCCCAGAAGAAACTAAGACATCAACGAGAGCTCGCCAGTCACTCATACATATTTCTTATTTTCCTGAATTACTAATTCGCCGTCAGATTCTCGGAGTTCGCTCTGGGTAGTTTAGTAGCCAGCTAACGCAGGCTCCCCATCATTGAGCGGCTTGGTCTCTAAAGCCCGTGTCTTTTGGGTGGCGTTTCAGTAATTTCAATAAATAATTAAAGTCGAGTCATTTTATTTGCAACCCTGTTGGTCACACGTCGGTCACTTGATTCTTGCATCGTTGGGTAGTTCTAGTAGCCAGCTAACGCAGGCTCCCCAATTAAGCGATCAGGTTTTGGGTGTCGATTTGTGCTCTGACAAAAAGGGCCATGAACTAATTAGTTTAGAGTCAAATAAGGAGTAACTGTTCCACGTCTAATACAAATTTTAGAGTTTTTGTAATTAACCAAATATTGTTCTGTCAGTTCTGTTAGGATCTAGATCCATTATTAAATTGCGTTATTTTCTTGCGTTGCGTATATCATTATAAAACCGCATAATTGAAGTATTTAGCTACCGTTCTGCGATTTGCGTCAACAACAAGTCTATTATACTCCAATTTGCTTATAGAATTCAGTCACATTTACATTTTTATATTTACTAAAGTAATTGTTAATTATAACTCTTTTTCTCATCATTATTTGAATAAACCTAATTAATGAAAGGTATTAACCTGTAGATTTCACTCTTTAACCACACGCCACCACGATCCCACATTCTTTTAAAATTAGTTATAGTAAAAACGAGTCGCTTAATAAGCAAAAGCCGCTCTTTGCTTCATAAGCGCTGTAAAATACCTGAGTCTAGTACCAGGGACGTTACACAAAGGTAAACAAATAAATGTATCGACGATATAGGATGAGTTTATTGTCTTGTTGAGCATTTATGGCCTTTTGCCGCTCCGCCGCTCCCGAGCTTTCGCTCATATCGGCAGGTGTTGGAGTCATAGACCCACCACCGCACAAGAGTCGGAGCCCAGTCCAATCCGCGGGTTCCAAAGACATCACCTGACTCCGTTGCCTGCTGTGAGGAATTTTTCTCTAGGCCCCCGGCTTCCCTGAGACTGGCTTTGAGACACCAGCCTCCCGAGTCCTGAGGTCTGATTCCGGGACGCGGCACGAAGCCGCCAACCGTTCACCTCGCCCAGACCCGGCACGTCAGCCTGGCCAACGATATAGGATGAGATATCGGCGCACATTCAGGCTCTAGAAACGGTCGGCTTTAAAACAGACAACTGTGCGATCATGCTTTATCCACTCGTCGAATCCTCGCTGCGGGAAGAGATTCTTCGAACTTACTCGTCTAGTACAGTTCTAGGAAGCCGAAGTCAGCAATGAAGAAAGGATCAACATGGCGGTCAACGGCTTCACGACACAAGCCCTTGCTGAGAAGAAATGTAAGGACAACAAAGGAAAGGACAAGGTCACATCATCTACAGAGCAGCCGAGCGCCAGCGCCTTATTTTCAGGCGAAGAAAAGCGTAAGAAATGTATTTTTTGCGACGATAACCACGATAACGCGAATTGTGAACAGGCTAAAGAATTATCTTATGACGAGCGAAAGAATTTAATTACAGATAGGAAATGTTGCTTTAAATGCTTAAAGCCGAACCATCAATCAAAAAGTTGTAAGGTTAAAATATCTTGCGCGTGGTGTAATAATCGTTATTCGATACCTATTTGCCCGAGTATGAGTAACGCGATGACCAAGACAATTCCGAGTAAAAACGAAACATCTGAAAAGAAAGAGAACGTGGAACGAAGTCTCACGAATTTTATTAGTATGCCTGACGTAATTTTACAAATGTTACGCGTCTTACTGTATTCCGATTCCAGAGAAAAAATTGGTCGCGAAATTATCGATCCAGGCTCTCATAGATCGTATATACATACGTTCTGATGTAGCAGCGTTATTCAAATACGAGTCGATTGGTAAAAGAGCGATATCTCACGCGTTGTTTGGCGGTGTGAATTAAAAATCCAAAGAGCATGATGTTTACTTAATTCGCATGAAAAGTTTAGACCGCAAATATGCATGTAATTTTCAAGTAATGGATGAAGATATCATCTGCAAGGATATTCCGAAAATTAAAAAAGCTTCTTGGATTGAAGAATTGAAACGCAACAATATTTCTCTCGCCGATTTAGAAAATAATGCCGATAATAATTCCAATAAAAGTATTGATATTTTAATAGACGCGGACGTATCAGGTAAACTTTTTACGGGCAAAAAATACGATTTATTCAATAATAATTTAACGGCATTTGAAACAAAATTGGGTTGGGTAATTATGGCTAAAGAATCTATAAACAAACGAGAAGACTGTAATTTTAACGATGTGTAACATCCCTGGAAGAGTTTTTTTTTATAACCGACTTCGAAAA
The DNA here is from genome assembly GCF_050947335.1 of Megachile rotundata. Taxonomy (NCBI): domain Eukaryota; kingdom Metazoa; phylum Arthropoda; class Insecta; order Hymenoptera; family Megachilidae; genus Megachile; species Megachile rotundata. Next base: position 6,273,470 of record NC_134993.1, read on the forward strand.
AGGAGGAGGTTACTCAATTCGACCAGTATATTTTTTTTTCTTTTTTCTTTTTTCTATGTATGTTCGCGCATTGCGCCTAGCTGGATAGACCGATCGGAATGAAACCTTTTGCATATGGTAGGTGCTGACTCCCCATTGGTACCATTATCAAAAAATTTTTCATTTTTTACTTGCAAAGTGTTGTTATTGCAAAAAAACCGGCAACTTTTTTCTTTTTTCTATGTATGTTCGCGCATTGCGCCTAGCTGGATAGACCGATCGGAATGAAACCTTTTGCATATGGTAGGTGCTGACTCCCCATTGGTACCATTATCAAAAAATTTTTCATTTTTTACTTGCAAAGTGTTGTTATTGCAAAAAAACCGGCAACTTTTTAACCGACTTCGAAAAAGGAGGAGGTTACTCAATTCGATCAGTATATTTTTTTTTTTTTTTTTTTTTCTATGTATGTTCGCCGATTACGCCTAACTGGGTGGACCGATCGGAATGAAACCTTTTGCATATGGAAGTTGCTGACTCCCCATTGGTACCATTATCAAAAAATTTTTCATTTTTTAATTGCAAAGTGTTGTTATTGCAAAAAAACCGGCAACTTTTTTCTTTTCTCTATGTATGTTCGCGCATTGCGCCTAGCTGGATGGACCGATCGGAATGAAACCTTTTGCATCTGTTGGGTTCAGACTCCCCATTGGTACCATAATCAAAAAATTTTTCATTTTTTAATTGCAAAGTGTTGTTATTGCAGAAAAACCGGCAACTTTTAAAATAAACTTTTCTCGATTTTAGTGCGCTTTCAATATCTTATCGCGGACATGATTCTGTGCAATTTTATTCATATACAAATTTCGCGGAAATGTTTAGTTTTCGAGATATTAGCGAAAAAGATTGTTATTAACTTTTGAAATCAACGTCGAACGATTTTAATGTCCTTTGAATATGTTGTCAGGGGCGTGGTTCTGGACAACTTTTTCCTCTTGCGAAATTGACGGAAAGCTTTTGTTTTCGAGATATTACAGAAATTGTTGTTAACTTTTGAAGCCAACTTCGAACGATTTTTATGTCCTTCTAATACGTTATTAGTAGCATGATTCTAAACGAGTTTTTCCTTATGCATAATTGGCGGTAAGCTCTAGTTTTCGTGATATTAGCGAGTAACTATTGTTATTATTATTAGTGGAACGCCCCATGCTATGCACGGGAAAGACAAGAAAGGGCAATTACAATGCACTGTACCAAAACACTAACTAAGCTTTGCCGCTTTGACACGCAACTTATGCAGCAAGATGAGTTCACGTTGACGTTGGTGTATTATTCCCATTGCTTGGTAAAGTCTCCCTACCGTTCTAACAAAAATTTTTTTTATTTTTTAGTTGCAAAGGATTATTGTTGCAAAAAAGTTGAAAAACGAATATCCATGTTGTCTTTTACTTAATTATGCTCATGGCATTTACGCAGTCAAAAAAAGCCTGGAAGAACTGTCTCACAGTATCCTATACAATTCTCCCCATTCCATCAAAAAGCGTTAAATAAAATAATTTTCGGAAAAAAAATACACCGACTTCGAAATGCACTAAAAAGTATAAAATAATTTCTATTTCCTAATGAAGTAATTTCTATTTCTCTGAATCATACAATTACGTCACAGATATGAATTAAACCTATTTACTCGTTAGGTAGTATATTAAATACATTTAAACTTTTTCGGAGGCGGCGCAAAATTAAAAATACCTCAGTAAACGTTGCTGCCAATAACCAGTTGATTGTGGTATGGCGTATTGGAAATTAATAAATCCCGAGAAAGAATACGAACCATTATAGATATACCTGGTAATATACGTAAATGTAATGTCTGCATCTTCATTTGATCAACGTTTCTGATAAAAATGAAATTGAATCGACTTCGTTCGCGTGTAGAAGCCATGGATCTAAGAACCTATAAACGGTGCCCACGACGCGGGAATTACCAAATTTGCGACAGATGGGCTCTAGCTTTATAGTATATGCGGCGGTCGAGTCTTTCCGTCGCATACTCTATGAATATAGCCCTTTGCGGACTACCGCCGCATATGTGCGTTCTGCGTAAATCATCAAATTGGCCGAAGAACTCATACTTGCGTTTGGCGAAAACAGTTGATTGAGCCGAGAAACGGGTACATGTGTTCATGCACGTAAATCTGTGCATGTATATATAATATGTCCAGAATATGACTTGGAATGCTATGAACGAAAACCGCGTTTAGGCAGAAATATACGCCGGCAATTTTTAATGACTATCGCGGCAGGAGCTCGGCCCCACGGTTCACTTCGAACCGTCCCGTCCGCAAAGGGCTAGATAGACCATAGTTACATTCTATACGCACTAACACCTACTTCGCGGCGTGCTGTCGAATTATATGTATAGAAAAAAAAAAATAGCTATACAAGCTTTGCCTATGTTCGGCTGTCCAAAGGTTGACATGTTCAAAAAAATCTTTTAATTTTGCGCCGCCCCCGAAAAGGTTGAAATGTATTTAATATACTACCTAACGAGTAAATAGGTTTAATTCATATCTGTGACGTAATTGTATGATTCAGAGAAATAAAAATTACTTCATTAGGAAATAGAAATTATTTTATACTTTTTAGTGCATTTCGAAGTCGGTGTATTTTTTTTCCGAAAATTATTTTATTTACCTTTCATCACCAACATGACAGTTCTGTGCTCAATTCAATTACCCACCAATAGTTTAGTTACCGACAATAATAAACTGTTACCGACGGTACATTATATATTAGTTATCCTGTGTATTTAGCTTTGACAGTCGGTAATCATTAGATATATATATATATATATCAATATTCTTAATTTTAATAATTATTTTATGTTTCTAATTTAAAAAGAGTAATATGTTTCATTAAATTAATCAAATGTTAAGTTAATTTATTTAAAACAAGTTAATGTATTATTTTATAGGCTATTGTAATAAATGTATTCCGCAATGCTATGTGCCTACGTGCCGCGAAGCTAGCCCCGAATTTCCTGGAATTCTCGCGTAGTCTTAGAGAAGGATAGAAATACATTTTACAATTGCGATATTATTAATTATTAAAAACTATTAGTTAAACAAATCAATCAATACAGATCGAGCGTACTAATATTATGTTATTCGGAACTGAAGTCAAACGTTAGTTTATTGCAGTGAATATTGTAAATTATAATATTGTTCAATGGAATGTTCTAGAAACACCGTATGCTTATACATTTAGCTCCGATCCGTATAGAAGTCGTGCGTAGTACATAGAGGAAGACAGAAAATGCAATTTCATTAAAATACTATTAAATTACTATATTTATATCAGGAATATAAATCATTATGTAGAATGCGATATTAATAATGTAATTAAATCGTTTGTTTGTACAATTAATGTCTAATTACGAATTTATACGATAATTATATATTTCGACGTTATGGGGGTTTTCCGAGAATTCGCCAGGCTGGCGAGTATAAAAGGTCGAGCGGAGCTCGCCAAAATCGCAGAACAGTTTTCGAAGTCGAGCCAGCTAGAAGTCTTCAGATAAGTATAACCGGAACAGTTTTCGCTGTGAAGAGCCGCAACGATTCTTAATACTTGACTGGTAAAGCGGGTATACGCCATTTGGATACTTGGTCGTGGGTCGTTCTAGTAGCTAGCGAAACGCAGGCTCCCCATTCAAACGGTCTCGTATCTGAAACTCCTTTAGGAGAGTGCTATACTTGGCGCCAAGAAAGGCTAAGATATCGAAAGGATAGCTCTCAGCTACTCATATTTGATTTTACATCGGATTGCTAACGCGCCATCAGATTCTCGGAGCTCGCTCTGGGTCGTTTCGTAGCTAGCTAACGCAGGCTCCCCATTTGAGCGGCTTGGTCTCTGAAGCCCGTGTCTTTTGGGTGGCAGTTCAGCAATTACGATTTTATATTAGAATCAATTGATTTGCTACCCTGTCAACTTATACTGTTCACCCTTTTCCTGTATCGTTGGGTCGTTCTAGTAGCTAGCTAACGCAGGCTCCCCAATTAAGCGATCTGGTTTTGGCTGTCAGTGTTCGTTTTGACGAAAAGGGTCATGTACAATTAGTTGTCGAGTCAGACTAAAAGAGTAACTGTTCCGAGGTAAAGTTCATTAGAATCAAACAAATCTTGGAATTTTGAATTAGTAAAAGAATATTGTTCTGTCATCAGCGTAATTTCCGTAGTCGACTACACCGCGTTAGATATCAGATAAAATCATTAATCTGTCTAACTTTGCGAAAGCGTATTTAGGTACACTTAGAGAATCACACTTAGGTCGTGTTCCTCGCTGCGGTTGACTATCATGCGCTAGTATTAATAATTTCGTAAAAGACTTTTCATTATATAAATTATAAACGTATTAATCAATATAAACTTTGTAATTGCGATAGCGTTCGAGACGAGAACTGAATAATATAGAATATCGAATTCAATTAATTATATAAAAGCGAAGTTAGCTTCATCCGAAAACAGACTTAGGTACGATCTAATATAAAGTATTACCTAGTGAGAGTCATTTAGTTAGATTCATAATTATCTATTACGTATTGCTTAATTTGCCAAGTTCTGTTATTTCTATTATTAATATTATATCAAGTCTATTCTAGTTTCTTTAATCAAACCAGTATACTTTTCATATTTTGTTATTTGTTACTTGTTATTTGTTAAATTCATCATTTTCGTTATTTTATTGTATAAACCCTTATTGTTGAAAGATATTGGCCTGTGGATTTCACTCCTTAACCGCACACCACACGAATCCCACAATCTTTAGATTTAATTATTTTCCAAAACGAGTCGTTTAATTGGTAAAAGCCGCTCTTTACCTTCTTAGCGCTAGTAACTATCTGAACTTAGGTTCCAGAGTCGTTACAGATGTATCAATGTTTGTGAACGAGGCAAAAGTTTCAGATTTGTGAAAATTAGACGTTTTAAGAATAAAGCACCCAATCGAGAAAGCCGATCAAATTTCTAGTGAACAGAAAGTCCAAGATAATTTTTTGAAAACGGTTCCTTTAAATAAAGATGGACGTTACGCCGTTAATTTACCCTGGGTAGAAATTCACGCCTCGGTTTCACATAATTACAATTTAACCAAAAGTAAACTGAATAATATAGTTGTTGATTGCAGGAACGCGAAATATTTCATTTTAGTTTATAATTATCGGCATATTTTAGTTTGTCGCGATTTGGTGTTATATATGTAATAATTTGAGTTATGAGGACGTTTGTAAAGAACGCAAGGGGGTAACGAGTGGAAATGTGAGGCATCAAAATTGTTAATTATTAATTGTTTATAATTTATTGTTATGTTATGGACTGGTAGGTGATCTCTTTGCGGCGCGGGGGCGCTTTATGCGACCCTGTGGTCGACAAGCCGTGGCTAGGGGGGGCGTTTACAACGTCCCTCTGAGGCCTCTATGAAGCCCCGTGAGGGAGATGCATTGCATCTCCTGTTGTGAGAGTCGACGGACGGAAATTACTTCGGTAATTTTCCGAGACGTACAGACTAACCTAAGAGCAAAGCCACCAGGATTTCGAATCGTTCTCGAATCGATATCGTCCGTAGTGGGGGTAGGACCACGTGACTCAGCGGGGTCCGTGCTGCTACGGAACGATACGCGCTTATCATTCGCTCGATAGCCGCCTCGCAATTCGGTCGATATTTACGCCCTTGCTCGTTTCACTGAATTCATTGATAAAATTATTCTCAAAATTAATTTCCTTTTGTTAATTATTTGACTGAGATTTCGCGTTCCTTATTTTGTCGATTACTATTTATTTTCACAATTATTTCGTATTATTTAACATATATATTATTGAAAATTGTTTGTTAGTGTTCGTATATTTAATATATTATTGTACATATTATTCATCGTTGTTATTGTGTCACGAATTGTATACTTTATGTTTTGTAAATAAATATATTTAATTAATCCCAGTTCAATTTGTGTTTCTTTTATTTCCCTTACGTTTTCAATAATAGTGAAAAAACTTAACAAAGATGGTCTTTTATAATAAATATGATGAAATATTATCGGAATGGCTTGAAAAGGGAATAATCAAGCGCGTACCGGACGATGAGCTAAAAAATTCCGCTCACTATCTACCTCACCATCATGTTGTGAAAATCGAGAGTATTACCCCGATCCTGCCGGTGTTTGACACTTCCGCGAGTGAGAAGGGTTTCCCGTCCTTGAATCAGTGCTTAGAAAAAGGACCAAACCTTATTGAATTGATTCCAGCTACTTTATTAAGATTTCATGAAAATGAGATAGCGGTATGAGCAGATATTCGTAAAGCCTTTTTACAAATTGAAATTAATCCGGAAGACCGTGATTATTTGCGCTTTTTATGGTTTTCGAAAGAAAAACTTGAAGTTTTCCGACATAAACGAGTAGTATTTGGCCTTACAAGTAGTCCGTTTTTATTGGGAGCTGTCTTAAAATATCACTTTTCGTCGATGAAAAAACAAAATCAAGAGCTATAGTCCAAGGATATTATTGACAAATTAGCGAAATCTTTCTATGTTGACAACTGCGTAACGAGTGTCAGATCTCAATTGGAATTAAATTCTTTTATGAAACAAGCGAACGAAATAATGGCCAAAGGTAGTTTTGAACTAAGAGGGTAAGAGTTTAGTCATGATTCTTCAGGAAAAGAAACTACACTTGTGTTTGGGATTTTATACAATAAATTTCATCAATATCAAATTTTGATATCGATTAATGCTGCAATGATTAATAATTGCGTTAACAATATAACGAAATGCACAATTCCTTCAGTCGCGTATAAAATATTTGACCCAATCGGATTTACAGCACCGGTCACGATAATTCCAAGATTAATATTAGAAAAGCTTTGGAATGTAGGATCCGATTGGAATACAGTAGTGGGATACAGTTTAACTAGCATTGAAATACCAAGAAAATTTGGTTCGGGCATTTTCTCTTTGCACACATTTTGTGATGCAAGTGAAGTAGCATATGCATCGGTCACATTTTTACGCGTAGAAAACGAAAATCGAGTCGAATTGAATTTACTTGCCGCGAAAACACGAATCGCGCCAAGTAACGCGACCTTTCCACGTCTCGAACTTTTGGCCGCATGCATAGGTAGTCGTTAAACAGATGACATTTTACAAGCTCTTAACTATAAAGATATACCCGTTTTTTGTTGGTCCGATTCGACTATTACTTCAACCTGGATAAATCGCGATAGTCAGTGGGGTATATTTGTCTGGAATCGCGTACGTGAGATCCGACGCTTATCAAAGTCGTGGACATGGAAATTGTGAGGTTAGTTTTTACAATGGGTTGGTACGAGTGTTGCATGAATGAGGTTGGTAAGAGTGTAGAGTGAGTGAAATTGGTAAGACAGATATTTTTTTGGGTTGGCAAGAGTGTGAAAGATTTAAAAAGAACCGGTGTGTGTGTGAAAGATGTCCGCGGAGTATGCCATTTCTACGCATTAAACTTTAGAATTCAAACTATGTTTATTAAATATATATAAATATATAAATATGATATATAAAGTCATCAATAACATTATTCCCCCACAGAAATATGTACCAGGGCCACTGAATCCGGCCGATCTTCTCTCGCGCGGATGCCGAGCTAAGCAGCTGATTGACTCGCGCTGGTGGGAGGGGCCTGACTGGCTACGCGGGCGTCACCAGGACTGGTCGTGTTTGACAGGTGAAGTTAATGAAAACGAGGTAAATGGTGAGCTGAAAAAATCAGCTGAGATCTCAATGCTCTGGGTCAGGAACATAGATAAGGAACATAAATCTAGTAAATAAGTTTTGATCATATAACAAATTGATAAGATTTTTTTGTATCATGCTCAGATTTAAGAAATATTTGAAAAAGGAAAACATAAAGAGCAAATATTTTACATATAAAGAGATTCATGAAACAGAAGTAAAATTTTTATAATATTTACAGGAAGAAATGTTTTTACAAAAGAATGATCCAAAGTTGTCAGCGATTAAAGTTTTCAAACATATCGACGGTCTATTGAAATTGAAAACAAGAATAATATGAGGTAATGATAATTTCTCTTTTTTGTGTCCGATAATATTAGATAATAAACATGAAGTAGTAAAATTAATGATTCACGAGACGCATGAGGATATGTGCCATGCTGGAGTACAATCAGTCAAGTGTCAACTGAGAGAGAAATATTGGATACTACGTATGCCAAAAATCTGTCCGAGAAGTTATCCTAAAATGCGTTATTTGTAAAAAACAATGCGCTAAACCGATGAAAGTAGAACCAGCTCCTCTACTGTTCAATCGAATAACAGATGCTGCTGTATTTGAAGTTACTGGTGTACATTTTGCAGGGCCGTTATTTTTACGAGGACAGCAAAAAGCGTGGATATGTTTATTTACATGCGCCGTATATCGTGGTGTACATTTAGAACTTGTAACATCTATATCCACAGCAGCGTTTTTAGATGCATTGAATAATTTCACTGGTCATCGCAAACAACCTGCCGTCATTTATAGCGATAACAGAACAAATTTCGTAGGAGCGAATAGTGCTTTTGAAAAGCTTAATTGGGATGTAATCGGTAGGACTAACTTCACCAAACGAATACAATAGATCTTCAATCCACCTACAGCAGCATGGTGGGGAGGATGGTGGGGAGGTTGATAGGCATGGTCAAAATTATCTTACGTAAAGTCCTTAGAAAATCATGTCTAACGTACGAACAAATGTATACAGTTCTAGTTGACTGCGAGCGTACGATCAATTCATGTCCTCTAACGTATGTATCTGATTCGATATCGACATTCTCCAAAAAATTGATTTTAACAATGTTATCAAACGTAGACAGGAAGTAATGGAACATTTACGTGATCGTTTTCGTAGAGAGTATCTGAGTCAATTAGTTTTTAAAAATAACGCCAAAAAATCTCGTGCAATAAAAGTAGGAGATATTGTTATAGTAGGTGACGATACTCGAAAGCGCATCAAATGGCCGTTTGCTAAGATCGAGAAATTAATCGAAGGTCGTGACGGAATAGTTAGAGTTGCAGTTTTGAAAACTAAAGATGGTATATTAAAGAGACCGTTGCAACGGATTTACCCTCTCGAAATTTGCAACATCGATATAAACGGAAACAATATGCGGGAAAAAAGTAAGCGAGCAGTCTGTTTCTGATGATATTAACGAGAAAAATTGCGAACCTAAAATTGATTGTAATACGAAGGAGACCAAAAGAACACGTATTGTAAAGAAACCCGACTATTATAGATAAGTTAGATTTCATATACAGTGTTCATTCTATACATATACGCAAAAATGTTCTTTACGATATAAGCAAAAATGTTATCCCCACCACTGGGGGGAAGACCCCTCAAGACGCCCGAAGTTCGCTCGCCGGGAAAGGTGATCCGGGCCTTAGTATATCCGTGAGACAATACCAATGCAAATAAAAACCTTTTTATTTTTTATTTTCTCGTTATCAAACTGTTATGAATAGATTTTTTACATTTTTGTTAGAAATTTAGAGTTTACGTAGATGTATCGGACGAGAGTAAGCCATGTGCGCTTCGTCAGAGAGCTGTCCGGGGCGCAAGGGAAAGTTTATGAGTCTAGAATACAATGTATAGTTTTTAAGGGCCATGGTGACGTTGGTGTCCTCACGGCCAGGGTTTTGCCGAGGAGGCATTCTTGTGCAGTCTATGATCGTGGCAACACATCACAGAAATAAACGAGACATTCAATAGCTAAATTGCATCTAATTCGTTATTTCTTTCTATCTCGCTCGTTCTTTCCTGATTTTTCTTACAAATCAGAAGTGGGATAGATCTACGTGTCACACGTATTATTAGTGTGTGATAATAGACATTGTTGTATATTGTGCAAAGACTTTCTTCTTAAGCGTGTACAGTGTACGGACTATTAAGTGTATAGAACATTTAGTGTTGGACTTTTGTGTTTTTTGTTGTTGTTCTGTTCATTAAAGTATAATGGCGTCGTGTAGCCGTGAACGTGGTGAAACCAGTGGAAACACCACAGAATCGCGTCTGGAACGTTTAGAGAATATGATGGAGGAATTTCTAAGTCGTTCGCGTTCACGTGCACCGTCGCGGTGGCACGATGCACATTCGCGTTCACGTTCACGTTCGCGTTCGCGTTCGCATTCGCGTGCCGTAAGGCGTGCATCGCGTGAACGTTCGCGTGCGCAATCGCGCGATGTTGAACGTAAAGTGGTCGAGCGGTCGCGTTCACGTTCGCGGGTGAATTCGCGGGCTAGTGTCCGCGTTTCGAAAGAAAGATCACGATCGCGTTCGCGTTCTCATGGAAGAGTTCGTGTGTCGAAGAGCCGTCATGCGGCTGCAGGTTCGCGATCGCGTTCACGGTCGCGTGTTTCGAAGCGTGCGACGCGTGAACGTTCGGTGTCGCACACGCGGGTGGTGAGTCGCGGATTGAACAGTCGATCACGGAGCCCGCAAGATCGGGTAGAAGAAGTTTGTTCGGGACATTCCAGGCCGTCGGTATCGAGTACAAAGACGGTTGGTGTTATTCGCCCGGGGGACGAAATATTGACACCAATTTACGATCCGTCTAAGGAGGAAATTACAATTGAAAACTGGGTGAGAACCATGGATGGAATGGCGGCTCGGTTCGCATGGGACGATATATGCGTTATGCGCTTGATTACGTCGAGGTTACGGGGCCACGCTCGACAGTGGTACGACACGCGTGTCCAAGTAGCAACCACATGGGCGGAAACCAAAGTATTGCTGGTGGCGCAGTTCCGACGGACATTGATATGGTCATCTTTGGGGTGCCAGATGAAACGGTGGCCAGAACGCTGCGGTCGGCGAAGCTCGATAATCCAAATGATCTGTATGCGTGCATGTGCACGATGGGAAACATGCCGGGCTTAGAGGAAAAGAAGAGGAGTAATAGCATCGAGGGCGGTGGAGAAGGGTGTTCAAAAGGGCCCTAGGTGCTACAATTGCGGCAAGGCGGGACATTTGGCGCGGGAATGCAGAAGGCCGAAAATTGAGTGCGGTCTTTGCAAGAAGCAGGGGCATCGGCAGGAATTTTGCAATCAGAAAGAGGTAAACGTTGTTCAAATTCCTAAGAGGGTGTCTAACATCTTTCAAGTTAAAAGTCGAATAAATGGGCATAAAGTAGAGACGTTGATAGATACGGGGAATGCGTGTACTGTGATTCACGCTTCCGTGATTAAGAAATTTTTGATTAAAACGAAATTCGTGGAAGATACGGTTTTCAGGGGGTTTGCAGGTCGGCCGGTTGTAATAAATCAAATTGCACCGGTTACAATTAGGATACAGAGCGTCGCCGCGGATATAGATTCTTTTATTGTTCCGGACGAGTATATGCGACATGAGGCGATACTTGGAAGGGACTTTTTGCAGCAGGATCATGTATTGATGATGAAACGTGGGGATCGGCTCACGTTTAGCAATTTGAGAGATTATAGAGCGCCGTGAATAATTACTGCGATGGATATTCACGTAATCGAGAAAAATCCTAATTTGAGTTTCGGTAATATCGGGAAGATAAATCGACAGTTATGTATTGTATTATTGGAGGAATTTCAAGATTGCGTATCTTCGTCGATGAGGGATCTCGGGAGAACGAATACGGTATCGATGGAGATAAAGTGTCTCACCGACGAACCGGTTGCGTATCGTCCGTATCGTTTAGCAGAACCGCAGAAAGTAATTGTTCGTAGTATAATAGAAGATTTGCTAAATAATGGGATAATTAGGGAATCTGATTCGCCGTACGCGAGCCCGATTACGTTAGTGAAGAAAAAGACCGGAGATTTTAGGATGTGTGTAGATTATCGAAAATTGAATGCGATTACGATAAAAGATAAACATCCGTTGCCACTTATTGATGACCAGATCGATCAGCTTGGGGGAAATCGGTGGTTTGTAGGTCTAGATTTAGCATTGGGTTATTATCAGGTTCCGGTGGCAGAAAATTCTATAGCGAAAACGGCATTTATTACTCCGGAGGGGCATTATGAATTTTTGAGAATGCCGTTTGGTTTAACAAATGCGCCAGCTGTGTTTCAGCGCCTGATGCGAAAAGTTTTGGCACCGGTAAAAGGGACGATTCCTTGTATTGACGATATAATAATACCGTCGAAAACGGTTGAGGAAGGTCTTGGTAAATTACGAGAAGTTTTAGAGGCCTTGCGGACACATGGTTTGACCCTTAGGTTGGAAAAATGTTCGTTTTTTAAAGAAACCATTGAATACCTAGGTCGAGAGGTTAGTGCGCAAGGAGTGAGGCCAGGACAACGGAAAATAGAAGCAGTAAAAGGAATGCCACAGCCGACGAATGTAAAGCAGGTATGCCAATTCCTAGGGGTGGCCAGTTATTTTCGGAAATTTATTAAGGATTTCGCTGCGATCGTCGAGCCTTTGACACGGTTGACACGGAAGAGTGTACCGTGGAAATGGGGAGGGGCTCAAGAACAGGCCTTTCGCCAGGTCAAAGAGAAGCTAGTAACACGACCGGTGTTGCGTATTTATGACCCAAAAATTACCTACCGAATTGCACACGGATGCGAGTTCATTGGGTGTTGGGACGATGTTGTTACAGTTGCAGGAAGATGGGAATTTGGCAGCAGTAGCTTATTTCAGCAAACAGACAACAGCGGATCAACGATGCTATCATTCGTATGATTACAAACAATGGCTGTGGTTTTTGCATTGAGACATTTTAGGATTGGAGTTTAAGGTAGTTACTGATTGCAATGCATTGAGGACCACGTTTTCGAAGAAGGATCTGTTGTCGCGCATAGAACGATAGTGGCTGGAAGACCAAGAGTTTACTTTTGAAATTGTGTATCGTCCAGAGTCCCGGATAGCGCATGTGGATGCGCTTAGTCAGAATCCTCAACCGGTTGTGCTTGAAGTCTTTCATATAGATATTACAGAGGCAGAATGGATTGTTGCAGCCCAGTTGCAGGATGAGCAGTTGTTGCGCATCAGGACTATATTGGAAAGGAAGGACAAGTCTGCCGAGACTAAGCACTATTTTAAAGAATATGTGCTAAAGGCAAATAAATTGTATCATCGATTGTCAGATGATAAAATGGTTTGGGTTGTGCCGAAGGCGGCGAGATTACAGATTTTCAGGTTGTGCCATGATGATGCAGGGCACTTGGGTACGGAAAAGACGTTGCAGAGAATCCAGCAAAATTATTGGTTTGCAGGTATGCGATGGTTCGTGGATAAGTATGTTAAAGCGTGCTTGAGTTGTGCATATTATAAACATACGGCAGGAAAGAAGCAGTGCAAGTTGAATTCGATAGAGAAGGTACCGGTTCCATTTCATACAGTACATATTGATCATGTGGGACCATTTGAAACGAGTCGTAGACGGAACAAATACTTGCTTATGTTGGTGGACGCGTTTACAAAATTCACGATTGTGGAGCCGGTGAAGAGTCAGAAAACGCGCCAAACCGAGAAAGTATTAATGAATTTTATGTATTTGTTTGGGGTGCCGACACGAATTATAAGTGATCGTGGAACAAGTTTCACGTCACGTAGATTTGGGTTGTTGTGTCAAACATACGGCATTAAGCATGTACTTAATGCGGTAGCTACCCCAAGAGCGAATGGTCAGTACGAGCGTTACAATAGGACCATTGTTAATGCGCTAGCGGCAAGTGCGGCAGGTCAAGACGCACGGGACTGGGATGTGCAGGTTAAGAAGGTGCAAAGCACAATAAACACCATGTACAACAAGAGTATAGGCACCACTCCAATTAAGGCATTAATTGGTTGTGATGTAAAGACAGTAGCTGAAGGTGTAATACTCAGTGCTGTCCGTGAAGAAATGGACTGGTTGGATTTGCATGCTTTGAAAGAAGAGATTAGTAAACATATTTCGGACGATCAAAAGGCACAGAAAGAACGTTATGATCGTATACGGAAAGAGGCTCGTAAGTATACGGTGGGTGAGTTGGTATTAGTTCAAATAACTAGTGAGCCTGCGACAGGAGGAAGTCGGAAATTGTTGCCGAAGTTTAAGGGACCGTTTCGGATTCGGGTAGTGTTGCTGAACGATCGGTATGATGTTGAAGATTTGAGAGAGGGGTCAAAGCGGTTGAGAACAATCGTCGCGGCCGATAAGATCAAACCCTGGATTGCGGTTCAAGGGGATGGGTGCGATGAGTGAAAATCGCTTAATGTTATTGTTTTAGCTCGTTTCAAGATTGTATTTGGGTGTTGAACACCGTAGAATTGTTGAAGAATAATGTAGTGGTATGGTATCTCACCTTTGGTTGATTTTGTTACAGTCGAGAAAGGAGAAACCGCCGAAAGCTTAGGGCTGAGGCGATGTGAGCATGGAAGAGGGTAGAGGTGCCAGAGGGGACGTTTGCCAGGTGACTGGGCAAACTCCATCGAGCAGCGGCAATGGGCTCTGCTGGGCGAGGATTGCGGAAGCGATCGGATTGTTTGGAATTGCGTTAGAGGCAGCGTAGAAGAATTGGGACTGTGGACGCTACGACACGAGGGGTGTCAAAGGGGCTGTGCATGAATACGAAAGTATCTTAAGCCATGAACAATGAACGGACAATATGATGTCTTAGTGTCGTCGGGACGTTAGGATAGACGATGAACGGACACGACGGTGGTTTAGTGCCGCCAGAAATGTTAAAAGTGGTTGGTGAACGGACACGACGCACAGTGGCGAAAAACGGCGAAAACGTGGACAAAACTAATATCTTCGATTCTGAGATAAATTATTCAAATGTTTTTAGATAAAATGATTATATTAGTGTTACAAATTAATTTTTTGTGTTAAAAATCGAATTTTGATTTGTTAGTTAACTAGTACGGTTAGCTAACTAGTACGTATGAATTTTTATCTCGAAAACTATTTATCGAAATTAATTAAATCTTTTTGCATTTTAAACTTGAATGTTTGAACTATCATAATAATATTTTTTTCATTAGCAAATTCATTTTTTATTATAAAAAATTGCAAATAAATTTTTATTTTTTAAATTTTTTAACAATGTTTAAATATCTAATATGTAATATATATACATATTACATATTAGATATTTATATTATATGTGGGTGTGGATATTGAAATCTCACCTACAAAACAAGACGACATATTTGAAAAACGTCCGAAACTGCTGTTGTCACGTATGATAATAGGGCGCGCGCGTGAACATAAATGTGAATAACTCAGAAAACCGCAAATTACCGCAAGATATCGTTACACATTCTTGTTCGGGAAGCTTCCAGCTTTCATTTAAGCCTATTTGGTAGGTGAACCGAGGTGAAGATCACAACTTTTACCTTACACAAACATTAAATATGACTATGGTTTATATGTCTTTCCATATCAGTGTTAAAAATAAACATTTCGTTGTGCAACTTACATAATTATAATGTCAAAGTATCATATAAACAGCGGATAATAGTGGATGAACATAATATTTAAAAAATAATGAACAGCATTATGTTAAACTTTACCCGGAAAAATTGACTTTAAAAAATGTTCAACTTTGGAGGCTCATATCTTCGAAATGGTAGTAATAAAGTCATTAAAACTGTGAAAACAGTATGCACAGATTCCTTATAAACTAATTCCGTTAAGCGGATTTCAAGAATTGCGATTTTCATTTTTTGACTTTTGTCCACGTTTTCGGCGTTTTTCGCCACTGTGCGACGGTTAGTGCCGCCAGAAATGTTAACCCTTTCGCTTCGGCAGTCCGGTCCGCCGAAGTGTCGTCACCGTACGGAAGCACGCGCCAGAAATGTGCACAGTGCGCGTGGTTTTTGTATATACATTTTTTAAGTCTTAAATAATTACTATGCTTAATAAGACAATTGTTGCTCTAATATAGTATGTATTCCTCACATTTTAAGATGAAAACAGTTAAACAAAATTATATTAGTTACTCTAAAGACATTAGATTAATTACAGTTGACAAATTCTTAGCTATTTACATATTTATAATTTTTTATTCTTAGAAAAAGAATAATACCTTGAGCCGATCTATTCTTAATTCTTATAGAACACGATATGTATTCGTAGAAAAATGAATATAATCCGCAAGATCCGATAGATATTTTGGATGTGGTTTTGATATAACACCAAAGAATAGGTGTACTTTATTGATATATTGGATTAATCGAATATATCAATAAAGTACACTTACTCTTTGGTGTTTGATATGTTGGATTAATCGAATATATCAATAAAATCAGTTCAAAACATTCTGCCGATAACGAAAAATTTGTCATTGACCACAGATGGTACTTGTATGCACATCATGTGGTTGCCGGATATATCCGGCGCTCGTACGCACAGGTCACCGTGTGGATGCCGGATATATCCGGCGCTCGTACGTACAAGTCGTCGCGCGGATGCCGGATATATCCGGCGTTCGAAGCGAAAGGGTTAAAGATGGACGGTGAACGGACACGACGGTGACTTAGTGCCGTCAGGAATGTTAAAAGGTGTTGATGAACGGACACGACGGTGTTTTAGTGTCGTCACGAGTCAGAAAAGGAAAAAAGGAAAAACAATGAACGGACATGATGATGTCTTAGTGTCGTTGGGAATGTTGAGCAGAGCACAGATATAATGTTGTTGATCAAGGACTGGTTTTATGTAATGTAACGAGTGTTGAGTTGAAGGAAAAGAGATAGTAATTGTGAGGTCTGAGGACAGACCTAATGTCAGTATGGCCGAATGTTAGAAATTTAGAGTTTAGGTAGATGTATCGGACGAGAGTAAGCCACGTGCGCTTCGTCAGAGAGCTGTCCGGGGCGCAAGGGAAAGTTTATGAGTCTAGAATACAATGTATAGTTTTTAAGGGCCATGGTGACGTTGGTGTCCTCACAGCCAGGGTTTTGCCGAGGAGGCATTCTTGTGCAGTCTGTGATCGTGGCAACACATCACAGAAATAAACGAGACATTCAATAGCTAAATTGCATATAATTCGTTATTTCTTCCTATCTCGCTCGTCCTTTCCTGATTTTTCTTACATTTTCCTGATTAAAATGAGACCAAACACGATATAATTTGGACTATATTTACTGGTTTAATTGACAATAAAAGTTTCTAACGAAAAGGAGGATAGCGAGTGAAGAAGACAGAGACACTGCAGTCGTGACAGTCGGCAAAGATCAAAAGTCTGTTCGATTGTTTGCAATACTTGAGCATTGCTAATTTTTTTATTTTTCATCTATTTTTTTATATAACTTTTTCCATCATATTCATGACATTTTCCTGACTAAAGTGAGACCAAACACGACGTGCTTTGAGTTATATTTACTTGCAATATCTTATTAGAGTAAAATCATCGATGTACGCGTAACACTTGAAATTACAAGTAAATATGTCCCGAAGTATACCGTGTTTGGTCTCATTTTAATGAGAAAAATGTTATAAATATGATGGAAAAAATTTCAAAAAAAAAAAATCGAAAATAGAAAATTTTATTCTTGGATTAGGAGTGTCCTTCTAGTAGGTCACTGTTAGTTTACGTTCGGTTTCCTTCGCTCGAAATGTAGTACAGTAAGACCCCGCTTAACGCTGCTCCGCTTAACGCTGTTTCAGTATTACGCGGTTGTATTTGGATTTCTCGAAATGGCACACGGTATTGATACTTGTATATGTGTGCAAAAGAAGCCGGCATGCAACAACTATAAGCGGTGCATTATGCAGCGACGATGCACATGATTTTTGTTTCACTACACTTTTTTGTTACTCTGTCCAAAATAAAGGTTCCAACGACTATTCCTCGTTTAACGCTGTTTCGTTTAGCGCTGGAACTTATTGGAACGTATCCCCCGCGTTAAGCGGGGTCTTACTGTACCTTTACAATATACGCAAACGGCGACTGTGTTATTTTTCTCTTCTGTCCTTTTCTACGTTCGGCAAAACATCAATCAATGTAGGATCTGTACGATATACGCAAAACCTTAGATCCGAAAGATTTGCGTACTTCTTGTATCTTAGGTATTTTATATATTTTATGCATTTTTACATGTATTTTCTGTATTATTTTATGTTATGCGTTTCCGTCTCATATCTGCGCAACTATAAATAACGCAAACACGTTGAGTCAAGGACTCAAGGTGGAAGGATGTAAGAAACTCGATTTTGAATTTTTATTTATACGCGCCTAATTCTTTCGAGCGATGCGGCGCTGTACGTAAGTTAGACGCGAGATGGCGCAGGCAGACAGTCGACATAACCATAGTGAGGAGAAGGGCACGCGCTGTGTGTATCCGCGCTAGATTCTACGCATAATACAGGAAACATATCTATGTTTCTCTCCTTACATATTCACCACCAACCTTTATACACAACAGTTGTGGTGTACCTATGTGCGTAAGCGGGGTCGTGTAAGTAGATCGCGGGATTACCGGCAATACGGGAATGCGTGCACGAGTGAGGAAGCGAGAGCGATTGTTCCGGCGACGGTGCACGGCGTGAGAAATCTTAATGTAATAGCTACCTTAGTTTTCGTATCGTTTTATTATGGCAATATATATATTAATTTCAAATCGCATCCTAGTGAGTTTTACTTCGCTGTTCTAAATACATCATACTGAACAGTCGCACTGTTCGATTGAAGAGAGAATCTTCATTAAGATCTAAAACTTTTAGAAAATCAAATTAATCGAGTGCCAAAAATGGCCTCGAATTTTAACGATTACAAGGTTTCTTTAAATCAAATGGACTTACTGTTAGAACCAACAAAAAAACCAAAGACGATTCAAATCTTGGCAGGAAGTTGGTCTTAGTACTCTGCAAATATTAGGATACATTGCTCTTGCTCTAGGTTTATTACATGCACTAAAAAAATACGGCAATTCCAAACTTGTACCAAAAAAATTTTGTATCAATATATCCTGCCCCAAAGCCATTACAAAACAAAATGTAAATACCAACGCCTCGGACGCACGACTAGACCCATATGTCTCCCAGCCATCACAGAGTGATCGAAATTGGGGATACACGAGAAGAAGAAGTCACATCTTCATCAAACTTCATCAAACCAAGGCTCAAACAGGTACGCTTTGAAAGACCAAAACGAATCTAGGAAGAGGATGTCATATCCTGATAAGAGATTCGTCACCGCCAGCCCTCTTTATTTTTAGTCACCACTGACTCCTAAGAAAACCCGACCTGAGACATGTACGGACTTTTTGTAAGAAAGCGCATATACATATCTGTATTGAATAAGGACCCCCGAAAGGAAAAACTCGATCCGAGAACAAAAGTAGAAATATTTATTGGTTACGCGGTGGAGGCAAAAGCTTATAGTGTATGGATTCCGGAAGAACGAAAAATTGTAGTATCGCGTGATATTAAAATTTTAGAAATGAAAGAGACACATAATAAATAAGAATTGTGAGAAAGATCCATCTCTAGGAAACATACCACAAGTTACGGATTGGTATTAGAGTAGCGAATCGTTGGTGGAAGAATGTGATGCACAACAACAAGGGGAAAGTACGCCTGAAACACATTTGAGAAGTGACATCCTTGAAGGCCAGATGAAAGCGCCAGGAAGACCATGAGCAATACGCACTGAAGCAAGAGGACGACCGAGAAAAATCTATAAAATGATCGATGCTCCCACTCTTTTGACTGAGGCCAAAAATTAAGGACAGTAAGTAAGTGAGCATATGGATTAGAATCCGAGTCAGAACTCTCCCACTGATCTTCCCTCGGAAGCAGGTGAGTAAGTAAACTTAACTAAAATGAAGTAAACTTAACTGAAATTTGTATGGAAGATGTCTTATCGAGTGAATTTAGGTCCTAATGGAAAGAAACAATTAAAAATGAAGTAAGAAGTCTTTTGAAAAACAAAACTTTTAAGATTGTATATAAATCAACACATAAAAGAGTAGTGGGTTGCAAGATTGTATTAACAAACAAGATGAATGCAGATGGAGTCCTGTGTAAAAGAAAGACACGAACAGTGACCAAAGGTTATAACCAAAGTCGAGGAGTGGATTTCACACAAACATTCGCACCTGTAGCAAGATTGGATTCCATCAGGTTGCTACTGGCATTGGCCGCAGAAAATAATATGGTAGTAGAACAATTGGACGTTACTAGTGCCTACTACTTGGATGGTAAGCTCAATGAAGAAGTATACATGGAAATTCCGGAGTTATTTGCGGAATGTTTGAGAGGGATTGCGGATGAAATTAAGGAAAATCAACATGTAAGAGAAGTCGCCAAAATAATGTTAAATCAACTAAATGATGGGAGACCCAAGGTATGTCGCCTGCATAAAGTTATATATGCATTAAGACAAGCTGCTAGACAATGGAATGAGAAACTTGATAACGTACTAAAACGTGGTGAACTAATACCTGCAGTAGTGGACCCGTGTATATATCACGGAGTTATATGCGATCGTCACGTATATCTAGTTGTATATGTAGACGACATGCTCATTATTTCTGAAGATCAAACAACATCCAGTATCATAAAACAAGAATTGATGAATCATTTTGGGGTAAAAGATCTGGGACAAGCAAAGTATTGTGTGAGTATAGAAATAAACATGCAGCCAGGAAGCATCAAATCGTCGCAGAGGAAATATAAAGGATCTCTTAGAGCGTTTTGCAATGGAAAATTGTAACGTAGTGCAAACTCCAATTGGCAAAGGATGTGATATCTGAAAAACCAAAGACGAAGAATGAAGTTTAGAGAAAGCTTTATCGGGAGTTAATAGGAGCCTTGACATATTTAGCAGGAGCAACCAGACCTGACATAGCATATGCAGTAAGCGTGCTAGCCCAATTCAATGAAGAAAACCATGAAATTCACTGGACTGCTGCTAAAGGAATTTTAAGATATTTAAAGCTAACCGTAGATTATAGTATTTGTTACAGAAAGTCAAAGGGAAGTCAAAGGTTTTAGGATATGTCGATGCAGACTGGGATAGATGCAAATTAGATCGATAATCGTACACTGGATCGTATTCACGTATGTGGGAGGACCGACATGTTGGAAATTACAAAAACAGAGGACCGTGGCTCTTTCAAGTACCGAAGCGGAGTACAATGGCATTATCGGAGGCTGTGAAGAACGCAGTATATTTAACAGAATTTTTAATAGAATTAAACCTGCGTGATTTGTCCAAAATAGTTATATACACTAGTCAAAAGAATTAAGGGAACAGAAAAATTCCTTAAATTTGTAGGTCATATTCAAATTAATCTGCCTCCGTTGAAATTCATCACAGGAGACATCCAGAATAGTCATTTTGAAGCTTCAGGTCTCTAGTTTTCGACCCTTTATCTCAAAAATTTTTTGGGCCTTTTATCACTAATGAAACATGTGAAAAATCGCGATGAAAAAATTTTAGAATTTTTTTTCTTTCCCTTAAGGTTTGTATAGACATAGGAAAATCTGTTTGCTTAGTGCCACTTCTAGTCTGCTGTTCCCTGTTCCTTCCCCTATAATTTGCACGTACATGAAGTTCGTTTCGATGATCGGTCGCAAAGTTATGAACTACCAAAGCCGAAATGACGCTTTTTCCTTTGATAATCATTATCTCATGAACCCACCATCGAACAAAAATTGTAAGGACGGTTCTAGAAAGCGAAGAATGTACCCTTTAAGATGAGTATATCAGTTTTTGATTAAATGTTTCTTTTGATGCGTAATATTGATGTAAAGAAACCTTCAAAAAACGGTGTTTTTTCCTCAAATTACAAAAGTTACGGTATCTTTGTAAATAGGTATCGCAATGATTATGCCTAGGTTTTTTTTTAAGCTCATAGTGTCCACAAAAAATATGCGAAGTTTCACATGGCTCCGATTCTTTGTTCCCTATGACCCGATGGTTCAAACTTTGAAATTTATACGAAAAGAGTTAAGGAAACGCCATTACTGTTCCTATCCGCGACTAATCCGTTTATTGGGTAAAAAAGTTTGTGCCTCTACATTAGCCGGTACTATTGATGAAATTTTAAAGAATACTTTGGTTTGATAAGGTCGGATATACGCTTCCTGTTGTGTGTGCTAGTTCATGTGTATGTGTGTTGTGTATATGCAGGTATGTGAGCGCAGGTATGTGCTATTTTTGTTGTGTATTATTTAATGTATTTGACAGTTTAGCCCTGTATTGAGAGGAGATGTTGGTTATGTAATGTTGCAAAGTTGGCAATCTAGGCCGATCGCATTTTGTTTTGTCACTGCGGGACAACGCTCTGCCGATTCTCGCGCTCGTTCACTTCGTTGCGACTCGTGTATCCGATAACTACGTTCTTATATCAATTATTCCATATATTGGTGTAAAATGTGTCTTGAGTTATTTCTCTACCCTGCCAAAATTTATTAACGGAGGAAAACCAGCGTGAATTTCAGCTGAAAGAAATGTTGCGCCAACATGGTTTGTCAACAACGGGTAATAAAGCCGCTTTAATACAACGGTTAAATGAACATTTCTCCGATCGGACATGGGAAGATGCCACAGTATTACATTAAAGAATGGATAGGTATCCAATTCCGAAAGAAAATGATACTCTTGATCGGTTTCTACGCATGCAGATGGAGCTTATACGACGAGAACGAGTGATGCAACAGATTCTAAATTTGGAACAAACAGCTAAAATTGTTAGTATCAACCTACTTTTTGAACGATAATTTATCAAGAATCCTTATCAATTAAAAATTGAAGGGAAAGGCTCTAATCTGGTTTCTGTCTAGGACAGGACGTCTGGAAGTCGGGACAAATGAGCTAGTAAACTGCATGGAGACAATGTTTGATTAGCGGCCTGACGTAAATTCAAGTCAGGAAGATGGATAAATTATGAAAATTGTAGCGAGTATTTCTGGGATAAATTAATTTTGGCGAACAGGGTGCTAGGTGCAGACGAAGAATCAGTTGATACCATAATTTACGGAACCTCCGATCTCAACTTACGTAACCAGGCACGTTTAAGACGAGTGTCATTGTTTATTTTAGATCGACCTTCTTAGGCGCCAATTCCTGGGTTGTCTACGGTATATACAATAAGACCTATGTTCGTTTATACAGCGTGTCTCACAACTAGTGTATGTCCCTGAAATAAAGGGTATCTGACGTGATTCTGATTAAGATTTACCTTTGCAAAAATGGGGTTTGAATCTTCATTTTTGAATTATTAAGCAAAAACACAGACCAATCAGAGCGCGGGGATTACGCGCGCCGAGAAGCGAGAGCGACAGCTTCGAGTCTAGCGAGTGAACACCAACATGATCAAGTGTCTTTGTCTCGGAACAGTCAAAAATTCTAATAAGAAGCAAATTTGCATCAGACTCATCTATTGTTTAAAAATAATCCTGTTCCAGTGAAATTGTGTTGTCGCGACTTCATCGATCCTAATCTTTCGTAAAAAGACACATTGCACAATGTTTAATGTCACAACCTAGTCAGAAAACTCATTTCACTTCACTGTCACTTGTAATTGGTATTTCTAACTGTAATATCCTGCTACTGTTCACTAATTTCCTAATGAAATAACCACAGATAAAGAACACGAATGAAAACGCGTAAACGATTATTCGTAAATATGTAGTTTCAGCTACTTTTTATTTTCCCTTTGATGTTAAACACCCGAAGATCTGTTCTAAACTGCCGAACGAAACGCGATGAACATCTTCGATGGAAAATTTAGACAACAGTCACTTGCAACAAGGACGTTTGACACTCGAATGAAAGTGAGAGTACAAGGTATGTCCTGAAAGTAATGTCAGTAAGTCGATTAAAAATCATTATATAGAATTGCTTGTTACAAATGATTAAAAATCTTCAAAATAGGCTCCTTTTGCGTCAATATATCGGCTCCAGCGAGTCTTCCAGCTCTCGAATGCATTGCGGTAAGCCTCCTCCGAAATTTCCTTCAATGCCGCCGTACAAGCTCTTTCGATTCCGTCTACTGTACCGAAATGCTTGCCGTTCATGGGTGGTTTCACTTGCCGATTTGACAGGGCATCTTCTTTATAAGCTGACTTGATCATAGCAACCGTTTCCGTCGCGGTCTTTCCAAGTTTCACGCAAAACTTGATCGTAACTCTTTGTTCTAACGAGCATTGCATTTTGACTTGTACAGTGACACAAAACAATTCTCACGGATAGGCTCGTCCTCACTCTCCGGATGGTCGGAGCACCTTCAGCAGCGGAGATCTGTTTAGCTCACGTCCTGTACTACCAATTTTAACCGAAACAATCGCGGTCCGACGTGAAGTCGCGTCACAATAAAGTCACTAATATTACTTTCAAGACATACCTTGTATGTTTTTCTTTAGAAAAAGGCGAAAATCGTTGTTGCCCTTTAGAAAGGGAAAGGGACAAGGGTTTTCTCGGGTGCCTACGAAGCGACCGTCCAACGAGCAAAATGGGGCCGTTTAATTGTTTTATGATTCTTTGACTTCACGGTCTGGACGGCTAACGATGTTGTCCAGAACTCTCGCTTTCTCTAGGCTCGAAATATTTCGAGTCACAATCGGCAGATTAGGCCAGAACGTTCGAAGCGAAACGTATGGTTTGTATATGGTTGACTTTAATACACAAGAAAACTCTGAAGCTCTTAGTGTTCACGACTCTAGAGAAATAATGATATGGCACAGGAAACTTGGTCATATGAGTGCAACTAATCTCAAGAGAATTTCAGATTTATGTGAAGATGTACCTGACACTGTGAAGAAGTGTAAAAATATTCAATGTGAGGCGTGTATTCAAGCAAAGTATACAAGAAGTCCTTTTGCTTCTGACTGACAACGTGCAAAAAGGTCACTAGAAATAATTCATACAGACATTTGTGGAAATATAATCCCTACGACATATGATAACAAGAACCATTTTATGATTTGTACAGATGACTATACACACTGTAACCGTGCTGGTTACATAATATAAGAACACATTATATATCAGTTCATGTATTGCCGCGGTATGGGGTATCCCTACTCCGCTCATACGTCGTGATCATGATTTCATGGGGTTACCGGTAGAGTATTTACCCCACTTTCACTAATTATGCGTGCGCATCGATCCCCACTCGATAGCGATCGAAGGAGGTCGATGCGAGGATCAAATTCGTCACTCTACGTCTGGAAGCGAATCGGGTCGGTTCAAGAAAAATCTATTCTGCGAAACACGGTACGCGATTGCGAGGTCAAACCGACCTGATAGATTCGTCAAGCCGACAATTTGTCCGCGACGCGTAAACGCCTCAAACCGAGGAGTCGATCGTTCAAGCCGAACGGTGGCACAGTCAGAGTCAGATTTCGGAACAATTAGTCGATCGTGAACAGCGTAGTAGTCAGAACGTAAATATTGATTTGTATTAAAGCGAATAATCAAATAGATAATTTCTAAATGCTTTGGGTAAAGTTGTGGTAAGTAACGGTTGATTGGAAGTCGATTCTCTTTAATAATTTTCGTCGTTATTCCCGCAGTTGTGAATTGCGACTGAGATCATTTAAATTGTACATTTTGGCGTGGTACAGCTCTCAGGTTCATACAGGTAATTGAAGTGTCGCTCGGCCCACGTAAAGTGTCCCGCCGTATCTTCTAATTGTACCTGTGTGCCCTTGCGAGAGGTAGTCTCGCAGGTGTAGAATTGTATGATTTCTGCCATGTTTGATCGAGGCACAGCTCACAGACTCGTTTGAGTAACCAGAGTATCGCCCAGCTCACGAAAGTGCCCTGCCGCTACTCCTTGGTTGTTCTCAAATGCCTTTGTGAAGAGGTGGACACGACCGCGTGGCACAGCTTTCGCGCTGTTTGAAGGTTAATTTGTTCGAATCGGATTCATACTCAGTTTGGATAACCGAAGTGTCGCCCAGCCCACATATCGTGCCTGCCGGCATCTTCTGGTTGTTCTCAATCAGTGCATGAATCTCATAGTACAGGCACCTTTTTGGCTTTTCCCGAGTTGCTCGACAAGGTCAATTTGTGTGTTACTGTACTATTCGCGTCGCGAATTACACAATCGGATCAGTACTGTTGGAATCAGGCGTCCGGCATCAGAGCAAGTCTTGAGCCCCAATAAACTCCTCTAGACGAACTCCTAGGTGTCTCAACCTGATCTCGACTTCGTGCGAGTCTCCACCGGAACATCTCCTCCGATTTATCGGCCGAGTGTAAAAGGTGCTGCGACAATCCTCAATCGTGCTATTTACCGAGGCATCGACTCCAACCACCAATTTAAATATATATATGTAAATAACTAATCGAAATTTCACATAAAGCATTTACATTCCTTTCGCATCTTCGAGCGCCGACTCATTGAAAGTCACTAGATTGAACGAAACTTATTGTTAAATATACATGTATGTACGTATGTGTTGGATTTGCAGAATATATGTAATGTTCTTTTTTCCTTATCCTTATATATCCCTAAATCGATTATATAAACCTTTGGTAGAGGAAAAAAAACCAATTGGGTATGCTCTGGAAATGAGATTTTATTAAATTTACGCGGTCGGTTATTTACAATATTTACAGATTATGCTCATTACCTGGAAATGAGAAACAACAATTAAAGCTTTTATCCCCTTTTTCTTTCTCTAAATCTTTATCTCGTGGTTCTTCCTAGCACGTGTTCTTTTTCCTCCTCTCGTCTGTTTTCCCCGTCGATAATCTCCTATTCCGTCGGTAATGCCACATAACCTCAACTTTATTAAGGAAATCCCGACACTTAGATGTGTCGTGTTTTTTCTTACATCTCCCCCCCCCCCCCGAGAGAAAAAACAATTATTGCTTGGTTGCAGAATTGTTTTTGTGGGCCGTTGATACCGGAGTCAATTTAGTTATGTGATAGAGATTTGTTTCCTTCTTCCTATGTCCTGTGTTTATTTCGTATATGGAGCTTGAGATTTTTTTTTGTAATTTTAAATGGTCCAATTCGTAGCTCGTCCAATTTCTTCCTATTTAATTTATTTCCATTTTCTATGTATACTTCATCTCCAACTTGTAGTTTCAATCTCTTCCGATTTTTATCGAATCTTATCTTGTTGTAATTGTGGGATTTCATTGTATTTTTTAAAGCTAGTTTTCTGTCCTTTTTTAATCTTTCATCTGTATGTTTGGTGTTTAATTCTTTTGGTAGTATATCTGTACTTCCACCTTCTAAAAGGTATCTTGGTGTAAATTTGGTAATCGTATGTTCTGTGTTGTTGTAAGCTTCTACGCATTTATTTGCTATGGTTGTCCAAGCTATTTTTTTCTTTCTTTCATTTATACCGCATCGTATTTTATTTATCAATGTTTGGTTCACTCTCTCGTTCAAACCATTTGAGAATGCTGAATCTACAGCTGTGAAAATTAGTTTTATATTTTCTTTCTGTAAACAATTTTTATATTCTTTGGAGTTTATTCCCGGGTATTGGTCCGTTAGTATTGTGTCAATTTTATAGTTTTCTGTAACTAACTTTGTTAGTTTTATAAAATCGTTCGCATTTTGGTTTTTTGAGGTTGATATATATACATATCGTGTAAAATGATCTATTAATATGTGTAGATATTTCTTTGTTGATCTGGATCCTCCAAATCCTCCTACTGTATCAATAGATACGATTTCAAAAGGTCGTTTTGCTGGTCCTAGGTGTGACATAAATCCATATCTTGATTTTCTTCTTGATTTATTTGTTAAACAAATTTCACAGTCTTCGCATATTCTTTTTATAATGTTTGTTAGGTTTTTTGTCGTGTAATATGGTGTTATTTTATTTATCATTTGAATTTTCCCCAAATGACAGTATTTATCATGTATTCTCCTTGATAATTTTATACCAAGATCTTTAGAAATTATGATTTTTTCTTCTCTTTTTATCCTTTTGTAATAAATTCCATTCTTTTTGACTAATTTATTATTTTTTTTCTCTTCTGTTGTTAAACTTTTCTCTTGGTCTTCTTGTATCTCTTTCAAGTTAATTAAATTACACCCTTTAATTTGTACATCCCTGTAGTAGTGATTTACAAAGGTAATAAAGTCCTCTAAATTTTCATCCGGTTCTAACACTGCATTTCTGCTTAAACAGTCTGCTTCTTGATTTGTTTTTCCTGGGTTGTATTTTACTTTAAAATTGTATTGTGCTAGGTAGTACGTTAAGTCACCCAGCTCTTCATCTGTTCTTGCCTTAAGATTTAAATTTTCTAAAGGTTTGTGATCGGAATAAACCGTAAATTCTTTACCCATTAACCAGTGCTGCCAGTATTTTACGGCTTCTTTGATAGCCAAACACTCCAGATATATGGCCTTTTTCTTTTTTTGGGATTCTGTTAATTTTCTTGAAAAATATGCAACTGGTTTATTTTCTCCTTTCTCATCTATCTGTTTTAGTACAGCTCCTACTCCAGTGTTGCATGCATTTGTGTATATATTAATTGGGGCGTTCGGATCAAATATTTTCAGCACTGGTTCTGAGCATAGCCATTTTTTTGTTTTTTCGAATGCCTCCTGGCATTCCTGTGTCCAAATGAACTTCACATCTTTTCTCAGCAGATTGTGCAATGGGTCTAGGATTTTTGCACTGTCTGGTATAAACTTATGATGAAAGTTAACTTCTCCTAGAAATTGGCGAACGTTTTTTCTTGTTGTAGGCGTCGGAAAATTTTTTACTGCTATTAGATAGTCTTTTAGTGGTCTAATCGTGTTATTTTCTATTATATGGCCTAAATATTTTGCGCTATTCTTTGCAAATGAGCATTTTGAGAATTTCAGTTTAAATCCTTCCTTCGTGATGGCTTTTAATAATTTTGCAATATGTTCGATATGTTCTGTAAATGTTTTTGAAAATATTATTATGTCATCAATGAAATTTTCTACAAATTCTGAGAGTTTATGTTTTCTTATTATGCCACTCAGTATTCTCTGAAAGATGGCTGGTGCTGTTTTTAGTCCGAATGGTAAAACCGTCCACTGAAAATGTCCCTCCTGTGTCACAAACGCAGTTTTGTGTTTGTCTTGAATTCTTAGTGGGATGGACCAGAATGCCGAATTGATATCTAATGTTGTGAAGAATTTGCAGTTTACGGTTTTTCCTACTAAATCCTCTATCAATGGGAAAGGTTGTGATTGCGGTATAACTATTTTGTTTAGTTCTCTGAAGTCAATGCATAGCCGTGATTTTTTTTCTTCTTCTTTCTTATAGGCTAAGGTGACCGGGGCCGCAAATGGACTGTATGATTCCTCAATCAGACCTTTTTCTAGTAATTTTGTTACTTGTTCTTCTATTTCTCTTCTATCTTCGGTTGTGCACCTGTAAGGACGTTTACAGCAGTATTTGTCAATTGTTAAATCAATATGCGCCTCAAAGTCTTTTACTGTGCCGACATCATACTTGTCTTTTGCAAATACCGTCTTATATTTTTCTATTAATTTCTCAATTTTTATTTGTTCTTTTTCATTTAAGTGGTTTTTCTCTATATTATAATTATCAATATTCAAATTTTCATTGAAATTTATTTTGTATTCTTTGTTAATTATGTCACCTAGTACATCAGGAATTTTGACATCTTCAATTTTTGTTGTTTCTATAATTTTATTACTTTTGTTATTTTGTATTATTTCTAAGTTTTCATTGTGGCTTAAGTTGAATTCTTTGCAACAATCTAAACCAGCCAGGAAATCATATGCGAATTCTTTGTTATCTATTATAAAAACGGTCATTTCTTTTTCAATATCGAAAATCCTTAATTTTAAAGTAATTTTACCTTTGGTTTCAGAGCTACCATTAATTGTATTTATATTCACCATATGATTATGTTGCATTTTATTTTGCTTTATTCTCAATATCTTTGCATTTATCAGAGATATGTTTGAGCCCGGATCATATAGTGCTGTAACATCTAATATATTATTCAAGTTTATTTTAAACGCAATTAATGGTAGGATTATAAGTTTTTTGGATCTTCATTGTTCAGTTCTACTTCTAAAATTGAGTTATTGTTTATTTTCCATGGTTGGTCTTTTTTTTCTTCCTTATCCTTGAACCAGCAGTTTCCTTCAGGATGAAAACGTTTTCCTTTTCCAGCATTTTCACAAATTTTGCACGCTCTCTTTTCTTCTATTTGTTTGGATCTGGTTTCAAAGTTGCTATTTCTTTTTTTTATTTGGTATCTTACCAGATGTTCTAATTTGCTTATCTCGTTGTATAGGTCCTTAGTTTCTTCTATTTGTTCTCTGTCTATTTTATCCGTTATATTATTTGGGAGACCAATGGCTATTAGATCTATTAGTGTATTTGTATCTATGCTTTTTCTTACTTGTAGTAATAACTTTTCTTTTTTTACAGCATATTCTAATAAAGAGCCCGTTTGATATTTAAAAGTGTGTGCATACCTGATTGAAGACCAACCTTTATTACCAAAAGTTTCGCAGAAGTCATTTTTCCAGTCTTCCCAGTTTGATTCGACTGTAAATTTTATTATCATACAGCTATACCAGTCTAAGCCTGCTTTTTCTAAGAAAAATTTAAAAATTTCTATTCTTTTTCTTTCTTCTTTGATCATGCAACGTTCACATTCTTTCTCAAATTCTTCTAGCCATTGTTTTGCATTTACGTTTTTTCCATCGAATTTCTCAATCGTAAAGTCTTTTGCAATCTTACTTAAGTTTTGAATTTCTGATTTTTGTTGTTTGTCTTCAAGTAGTTTTTCTAATAGTTTTTGGAAAGTTTCGTTTGACGATTGTATACTTGTTTCAGTTTCCCTTTTCTCTGCTATTTCTTCTAGAAAAATATCTTGAAACATCAAGTTTCCATTATCATCCAAGTATATTTTCTTGAGTTCCTGTGTCAAGGTTATCCAGATACTTCTGAACTGATTTCTTTTCTTTATACTATTTTTTATTCTTTCAAATGTTTGTGTTTCCGTTAAATTTTTATGTAGGTTTACCGGTTGGATTTCATCCGGTAAATAGAAAAGTCTTTCATCTGGCGTGGCTATTGAGGTTAGGCACAGAATATTTGTTTTTCCATCCCCTGATCCTTTCATTCTAAATGTAAATTTAAGTTTTTCCATCTCTTTTTTGTAGTCGTAGCAGAATTGTTGTTTTGTAATGTTCTTTTTTCCTTATCCTTATATATCCCTAAATCGATTATATAAACCTTTGGTAGAGGAAAAAAAACCAATTGGGTATGCTCTGGAAATGAGATTTTATTAAAGGGTATAGCCGGATAAGGTGGTCAAATGTGCCCTTGAGTCGAATTTGAGACTCAACTCGTCAGTCGGTAGCATATCCCAAAAAAACATCTCACACCAAGTTTCAACCCCCTACCTCATCCGTGGGGGTAGTAAAAGGGAAAAAACGAAATTCCGGTTTTTGGCCCTTTTTCCCTATTTAATTTCGTACAAAAATTCTGAAAAAATTCTGAAACATTGAGGTCCAGATAGCGCATCTTACAGAATTTTTTCAGATTTTTTGATCGCAAACTGTAATCGTGAAAAATCAAAAACCGAAAAAAAATCCGAAAAAATGCGATTTTTTAGTGAAGATGTCGGAGCACTACTTTTATATTAATGTGGTAGTTAGGTATTAGTACAACTATTATTCTCTAATTTTTTCAGATTTTTCGGTGAGGTGCGCCGTAGTTAAAAAAATCAAAAACCGATTTTTTCGCGCGAAAAACTAACTTCTGCTTTGAATTTTTATGCCATTTTCCCATAAAAGATGCATTAAGTAATTTTAAGAGGATTCACGTTCACACAATTGATCTGTGGATTACAACAATGCAATTAACTTAATTAATTAGTTTTATGGTACGGTCTTTATATACCTGAATGTTTAAAGGTCTTCCAACGGCGTCGGTGGCGTAGCGGTTAAGGCGTGTGACTCGTAAACCGCTGCATACTCTTTTTGGCGCGGGTTCGATCCCACCTGAACTTATATTTTTTTTATCTTTTTTTTTTTCTTTAAATTGTTAATTTAATTAATTCTAATTATAGAACAATGGGTATTACTTATTTAAAAACATTTCTAACGCATTTCAGGAATATTTCAAGGTTTGTTTTTTTTTTTTAACTTGAAAAACTTTGACAACTTTAAATTCATATAAAAATAATTACGGAACATTTTGACTATATATCTTAATTGTGCTACGAGTTTATATTTTTCAGTTGAGTACATATATCAGTCCAATTTTTAAATATTTCATTTCTGGTAACTAAGTAATAGAAGTCCGTCTATTACTTATTGTCATAGGCGTTTTGTTAATCTTGAATAATTGGAGATTGGGTTTTTCCCTACTCAGGTATCGGACCATTGTACGTCGGGATGTTGTAAACTTGATGTTTCAAAAATGGTCAGTTCAATCCATCCTCGAAATAATCGCGATGTACAGTTTTAATAGCTTCTTACATAGCAAAAAGGAGTTGGTACGTTCTGTTTAAACCATTTGTAAAGTGGAGCAAATAGGTATACCTGAAAAAATGTTTGACTAAAATAATAAAGTAGGAAATGAAAGGAGTTGACCGTGTTTCCTCAATTTTTACTTTCAGTTTTATTATACTAACCGTAAGTTTTTATTACTCAAACTTCGGTCGTGACATGGTTCATCTCAGTTATAAAAGAGTCGGTCCCTACCTGCTTAGTTTTGTAAAAGTGGTTATAAGATTAAACTTAACGTCTTGAACTAGCCAATTGGAAAAGGTCAATTTTACCCCTTCTAATAGACATTGAATTTTAGTATTTTCTACATACCTCCCACCAATGTAAAAATTCTACCTCGGAGGAGACTGACGAAACGGTGATCAGTCTTGGACTGTGTTCCATATACTACATACTTATTTCGTGGTCTGCTTTTGAAGTTAATATCTTGTTTTCTATTTTTGCTTGTGTTGCGTTAACATGATGTCAAGTGGTGAAGTGCAATTCGTTGATAAGAAAACCGTGCATACTAGGTGCATTAAGTGTAATATTTTAATACGGAAATCACGCGGCCAAAAAAAGAGAATATCTACCGATGCTGACTGTGTAAGATTTTCCAGTATTTTAAGGAAAACAGTCGTTATTGGGGATGTTCTCTGCGGTTCGTGCCGTATTTTTTCATATAAGCACAGTAGAGTTTCCGAATTATTTACAGTTCCTTCTCCGCGTTTACAATCTGAATCCACACATGACATATCCATGGCTTCAGCATCTATAGCTAGTACGTCGTCCGCCGACGTTACTTTTTTTTTACCAACACCTTCAACTGCAGTTTCGTATGTTGAAGAATCCACACTCAATATAACATCATTTAATCAACTTCATCAAGTGTCTTCTGAATCTTCGGTACCAACGTCTTCGTCGGCAGAAGATCCTTCCTTTCATATTCACGAAAATATTCGCGATGAGCAAAACAATTTAACTGAAGTACCATTTGCTCGAATTATTTCTAGTCATGGATATTGTTTCATATGTGGATCCAAGTTAAACATTATTAATGTACCAGCTGAAACTCGTAAACAGGTATTTATCATGCGTAGATTATACGTACCCAAAGGAAATCGGTGCTGTCCTGGTCATTTATTAAAAAACCGTTTATTCCAAGATTTAGTTCAGAATTTACGCGTACATTCAAATAATAGTTACCTTGACAACAACGAACTTAGAGTATATTTTGAATATTTAGAACACCATAGTTCAGAAATTAAAGATAAAGTAGGCGATTTTACTTTATCAGAGGAACGATTAAAAGTATTTACAGGTTTGAATTGGAAAAATATAATTGAATTAGCAGATATGATGACATCAATGAGAAAATCAAATCGTCGCGATATAATTCAGGCTTTAGTAGTTTTTTTATTTAAATTGCGTACTGGTAATTCTAATATTATGATAGCTGCAATTCTCGGGTTAGAACATGAACAACAAGTTTCAGCATTTTGTAAATCTGTTTTAAACGCGTTCGAAAAAGATATTTTACCAGTACATTTCGGATTCGCGGCTTATTCACGGCAACATTTAATACAGCATGAAACGTCTATTGTTGCCAAAAACTTATATAACATTACTGACCAATTAGCACTGATTTTTGATGGAACGTATATTCGGCATGAAAAAAGTTCCAATAACGAGTATCAGCGAAAATCATATTCCGGTCAGAAAAAAGTTCCTCTTTGTAAACCATTCACAATCTGCACTACGAATGGCTACATAGTGGACATACTTGGTCCTTATTATGCAACGCAAAATGATGCTCAAATCATGAAAATAGTCATGCAAGATTCGAATGGTTTACAAAGTCTCATGAAATCAGGGGACATCTGTATCGTTGATAGGGGTTTTCGGGACGTAGAATCTGATTTAAAACAATTGGGCTACAAAGTTTTGATGCCCGCATTAAAAGGCAATCGGAGCCAATTAACAACCGCGGAATCAAATGCTTCTCGGCAAGTAACTAAAGTTAGATGGGTGGTTGAAGCAATACACGGCATTATAGGGCAAAAATATCGTCTGCTCCATAATCAGCTAGATAACAAATTGCTTCCATCAATCGGTTCGTACTGTAGAATTGTAGGGTTTTTAAATAATAAGTTTGGAAAACGTTTGAATTCAGACAAAGGATATACAAATGAAATTATAAATCGAATTTTAAGCCAAGAACATGTTACTAATTCCCTAGCACTAGAAGTAGAGACAAACCATTGGTATAGACGAACAGTTCCATTCAAACCAATACTAGCTTCAGATCTCCTCGACTTTCCGGAGATGACGGAAAATGATTTGAAAATTCTATTCACTGGCTCATATCAATTATCGCAAGCAGTTTCTTATTTAGCCGAAATAATGGATGAGGACTATAATATTAATATTCTCATTTTGAAGGAACATGAACACATAGTTAAGTTTCAGGTTAAGTCGCGTCATATAAATAGTAAAACATACAGATGTTTCATTGATTACACCCCAAATTCAATTGGTTATGGAGGTATAAAACGTTATTGCTGCGAATGTGCGAATGGTAATCGTACAATTGGTTGCTGTTCCCACGTAGCAGCAATAATTTATTATTTGAGTCATGCACGGTATTTGTCAACGATTGTACGACCTGCAGAGATATTAAGTAAAATATTTCAAACGGAGCAAGTGATACCAGTTATAAATGAAGACAGCGATGATGACTGATACATTCGACATAGTATCTCTTCAACAATGCAAAGTGGTAAGTTACGAAACATAAAATGTTTAAAAATAAAAATATATAAAATCGTAGCACAATTAAGATATGTAGTCAAAATACTTAAAATTATTTTTATTTCAACAGGTAGTGGGGGTTTTAGTGGGTAGTCTGCGATTAATGTAGGAGTCCCACACTAGTCTAAGGATTGTGCGTAAATGCATTTCCCCCACTGAAAAAAAAAAAAAAAAAAAAAAAAAACCTTGAAATATTCCTGAAATGCGTTAGAAATGTTTTTAAATAAGTAATACCCATTGTTCTATAATTAGAATTAATTAAATTAACAATTTAAAGAAAAAAAAAAAGATAAAAAAAATATAAGTTCAGGTGGGATCGAACCCGCGCCAAAAAGAGTATGCAGCGGTTTACGAGTCACACGCCTTAACCGCTACGCCACCGACGCCGTTGGAAGACCTTTAAACATTCAGGTATATAAAGACCGTACCATAAAACTAATTAATTAAGTTAATTGCATTGTTGTAATCCACAGATCAATTGTGTGAACGTGAATCCTCTTAAAATTACTTAATGCATCTTTTATGGGAAAATGGCATAAAAATTCAAAGCAGAAGTTAGTTTTTCGCGCGAAAAAATCGGTTTTTGATTTTTTTAACTACGGCGCACCTCACCGAAAAATCTGAAAAAATTAGAGAATAATAGTTGTACTAATACCTAACTACCACATTAATATAAAAGTAGTGCTCCGACATCTTCACTAAAAAATCGCATTTTTTCGGATTTTTTTTCGGTTTTTGATTTTTCACGACTACAGTTTGCGATCAAAAAATCTGAAAAAATTCTGTAAGATGCGCTATCTGGACCTCAATGTTTCAGAATTTTTTCAGAATTTTTGTACGAAATTAAATAGGGAAAAAGGGCCAAAAACCGGAATTTCGTTTTTTCCCTTTTACTACCCCCACGGATGAGGTAGGGGGTTGAAACTTGGTGTGAGATGTTTTTTTGGGATATGCTACCGACTGACGAGTTGAGTCTCAAATTCGACTCAAGGGCACATTTGACCACCTTATCCGGCTATACCCTTTACGCGGTCGGTTATTTACAATATTTACAGATTATGCTCATTACCTGGAAATGAGAAACAACAATTAAAGCTTTTATCCCCTTTTTCTTTCTCTAAATCTTTATCTCGTGGTTCTTCCTAGCACGTGTTCTTTCTCCTCCTCTCGTCTGTTTTCCCCGTCGATAATCTCCTATTCCGTCGGTAATGCCACATAACCTCAACTTTATTAAGGAAATCCCGACACTTAGATGTGTCGTGTTTTTTCTTACATATATATATTGTCTTATGTTAACTCTAAACGAAAGAGGTTTCTAACTTTCTTTAACGACCAGTCAGACCACTCCGCTATCCAGTACCTGGAGGCCCGAACCCTCCATTTAAATCATTCATAGATTAAAGCACGTTTATTCTTACTGAGAAGCCCAAGCTGGGCTTTAAACCAGACAGAATTCACAGAAAATATAACGACAAAATTCGTAGAAGCAACGCCCGTCTCCGGGCGTATCTAAATAAACAAACTCCCGTTTACAACACTTTGTTCAAATTTTCTTGTAAGAAACCAAAAATGAGGCAGAAGAAAAACTAAAAGACTATATTGCTCATGCGGAATCTCATTTCAACTCAGAAGTGAGTAAAATCATAGTTGATAATGGAGGAAAGTATGGGAGTGCTGTCTTGTAAGGCTGGTGTAGAAAGAAGGGAATTGTATTGGATTACACAATTCTCCGAACTCGAGAATTGAATAGAATAGCCGAAAGGATGAACTGTACCTTGGCAAACAAAATGAGAGCAATGCTTTTTGAATCAAAACTGAATGACGAAGTGTGGGGTGAGGCTGTCTTAAACAGCAGCGTATTTGCAGCACAGAAGCCCTACTGTCGCTGCGGAGCTGACTCCATCTGAAATGTGGTACCAGAGAAAGCCTGACCTATCTAAACTGCAAATTTTTGATTCAGTGGTCTACGAAAAATCTCTAAGCTATTTGAAGAAACTGGATAAAGGAACCATGAAAGGAATTTTTGTGGGCTATTCAATGAACGGGTACAGGATATGGGACAAACAAGAAAGAAAAACTTGTACATCCAAAGACGTAAAATTTCTGAGTTTGAAAGATGAAGATGAGTTTCAACAAAAGAAACTGTTCAGTCTAGCAGATCTGTTTCCTTCTTTCGAAGACGAGGAGCAAGAAGACACTCAAAACCAGAATCAAGAACAAAAAGTACAAATTCAGAGGGAAGAAGCAAATGAAATCTTTCAAGATGCATTGGGAGAAGAAGAAGATGAGCTCGGGGAGCAAAAAGAACAATTGTAGAAATTAAAATGATAAGAATGGTTTTGCACCGTTTTGATTCGGTTTTGTGCAAAAGAAAGAAACTCTGTTTATTATTTAACAAGGAACAAATTTTAACACGAACATTAACAAACAAAACTTAACTCTGACACTAGCAAAACACAGAACTTTTAAAAATAAACGACTTTTACAATCTTTTAATAAACACCGAACGTTCACGACTTTTTTCGACTTTACGCCTAATTTTCTAATACGTCTTCTCTCACGACCCGGTTTCTAATCAACAACGCTCTTTTTTCCCGATTGGCTTTTTAAAAAAAACTCATCAATCCCGCTCGCTCTAAAATACCTTGAAACGTCGGTAAACGTCGGTAACTCTTACGCAAAATGACAAAACACATATTCTAATATCATTCATTACCGACGATTAATTATATCGACATTTGGTCAGTTGGTTACTGACAGCATCATTCTCTCATTCCCGCATAGCGTCATTCTCTCATTCCCACACAATTCCCAGCTTCAAGCCAAAGATGTAGAAGATTAAGAAGACGTCCTAAGAGATATGAAGACTATATCATGAAAGATAATCATGTTTACATGACTGAGTAAGGACTGACATATCAAGAGTGTATGGCCAGTGATGATAAAAGTAAATGGATGCAAGCCATCTCTGAAGAGAAAGAATCTATTGTACGAAACAAGACGTAGGATTTTGTCAACGAAAATGAAGCTAAAGGAAAAGAAATAGCCTCTGGAAAGTGGATTTTCAAAATGAAAGAAGATGGGCAGCCAAAGCAAGACTTGTTGCGAGGGGTTGTCAAGAATAAAAGAAAACTTTGGATTTTAAAGATGTATTCAGTACCGTAGTCTAAAGTAATTCTCTAAGATTTTTGCTTACTTATGCAGGTCAGGAAAATCTCCATATCATAACTTTCGATGTAAAAGCAGCTTTTCTCAATGGAATACTCGAAACAGAAATTTACATGAGAGTACCAGAGGATTACCGTGCACCAGGTAAAATCTGCAAACTGAACAAAGCACTGTATGGTTTGCGTCAAGCCACAAATCTGTGGTACAAGCGTCTGACAGATTTTTTGAGAGAAGAAAAAATGGTTCAGCTCAAGATGGATCAATGTGTTTTCAAGGCAGAGACGGGTAAGACGTTTCTGGCTTTTTACCTTGATGATGGTATCCTATTTTCAGAAGACCTTAGACAAATGAAAAGACTAATTGAAAAATTAAAGAACAAATTTGATGTGAAGGTCATGAAATCACCAAGGACTTACCTTGGATTGGAGATCTCCAGAAGTGAACAAGGAATTACCATTTCACAATCTCAGTACAGTGCAAAAACAATTAAGAAGTATGGGATGGAAAATTCAAAAACAAGATCAACTCCAATTGAGAAGAATAATGCCATTTCGTCTGATTTCAAACAAATTGAAGATTTTCCTTATCAAGAAATTATAGGAAGTCTACTCTACCTGACGGTGAAAACAAGATTGGATATGATTTTTGCTGTCAATTATGAAAGCAGGTAAATGAGCAAACCGACCAATCAGGACATAGCAAATGTAAAAACAACTCTACAGTATCTGTTGAGCGTAGAAATATAAAAATCCGAATTTAGTTTAAGCGTTAACATTATTTTCGTAGTTTTGTGTTATTTAATTATTCGTTATAATAAGAAATGCAATTTCAGTTTATTATGCATTTATGCACATCTTTGTATACTGTTAAGTTCAAAAGACATGTAAGGGAGCAAATGAAAAATCTGAGAGAAAGGTAGAATATTGGAAAATTCGCGTTTAATTGACCACCTGGACGGACCCCTTAGGCCTTCATCGACCCCGACTTGGAAGATGATGTTGAATTTCCATAGTAAAGTGGCAAAAATAAATTTAATAAGAAGTCGATAACGTTTACTGATGTCGGTAATGAGACGTCGATAATTATGTATGTTAGATTATCGATTATTTATATGATGCCACTCGTTTAAATTTTTGATTCGCAAATGTTAAATAAAATAATTCTGATATTCTCTTTCGTGTTTGTTTCTCTTCATAAAAATTCTGATTTCGCACGGATATAATAGAACGAGTTATTTAAGTAGTTCTTCCTTAGTTTTCTTCATTTAAATATATAAAGTTTGTTTCAAAAAGTTATAAGTGTTCTGTTTAATTATCTAGTATTTTTTTATTTGTTTAATACTCCTAATCATATTCCATTAGATGATTGCACCTGGTGAGGGTTCGCGGACGGAAAAATTACGTGGGTAATTCTTTCCGAGACGCTCAAGCTGGTCTAGGAGGAAAGCCGCCAAGTATTCGGAATTGTGTAGGCCGGAGTGGGGGAAAGGCATGCGATAGCGCGGGGCTCGGGCCCTACGGCTTATCAATTGCGAGGATTCTTTCGACGACCGTCCTTTCGATCAGTCGTTTTTAACCGACTTCGAAAAAGGAGGAGGTTACTCAATTCGATCAGGTTTTTTTTTTTTTTTCCTTCTTCTTTCTATGTGTGCCCGCCGATTACGCCTAGCTGGATGCACCGATCGGAACGAAACCTTTGCATCCGGTAGGTTCTGACTCCCCATTGGTACCATTATCAAAAAATTTTTCATTTTTTAATTGCAAAGTGTTGTTATTGCAAAAAAAACCGGCAACTTTTGAAATAAACTTTTCTCGATTTTAGTGCGCTTTTAATATCTTATCACGGACATGATTCTGAACAATTTTGTTCATATACAAATTTCGCGGAAAGGTTCAGTTTTCGAGATATTAGCGAAAAATTGTTGTTACTAATGTATTGAATTCTACGTATGCCTCCGTGTCTCTGGTGGTGTATGAGTCAACATGCAGTCGCCGATTTTCTACTGTTTCTACAAACACGTCTTGCCGGCCGATAAAAAGCGTGAAATAAAATAATTTTAAGAAAAAAAATACACCGACTTCGAAATGCACTAAAAAGTATAAAATAATTTCTATTTCATTCGATCATACAATTACGTAACAGATATGAATAAAACCTATTTACTCGTTAGGTATTATATTAAATACATTTCAACCTTTTCGGAGGCGGCGCAAAATTAAATAACATATTCAAAATAATCTTTTAATTTTGCGTCGCCTCCGAAAAGGTTGAAATCTATTTAATATAATACCTAACGAGTAAATAGGTTTCATTCATATCTGTTACGTAATTGTATGATTGAATGAAATAGAAATTACTTCATTAGGAAATAGAAATTATTTTATACTTTTTAGTGCATTTCGAAGTCGGCGTATTTTTTTTCTAAAAATTATTTTTCATTACGCTCCACGTTAGAAATTGTCGCTTAGAATTTAATTATTATAAATTTCGTAAATAATATAAAGCTATACCTTTCGAGTTAATTTAAATATTACATTGAAATTTGATTTGCAATTTCGTTCTGTATTTGTTATAAATAATTCAATTTTTGTTTCGCAATAAATATAAATTAATCCCTTATTTGTTTGTGTTTTGTGTTTTGTTATTTACACCCTTAACAGTATCTAAATGCCCATCAAGATAAAGGTATTCTCTACTCATTTCATAAAACTAACGACCTGCACATCACTGCTTACTGTGATACTGATTTTGCGGGAAATCGATCGGACTGCAAAAGCACAACTGGATATGTGCTGATGTATAAGGGAGGACCCATTACCTGGATATATAAATATTGTTAGTCTATATTTTACGATTGGTAAGTCTCTATACCTTTTATTTACTTGTAGCAACTAACTTCGTATACCACCGAAAGGGAAGTTGCGTTGCTTATTTTTTATATTCATTCTAATAAAGTCCACGCTACTGTTCGCATCACGTCTTTATATTCCACCTTAACCTTAACAGGTTATGGGCCCAGAGCGCGGTTTCGAATAAAATATTACGCGTTAAGATCCGTGAAATAGTTCTGTGTGAATATTTCGAGTTTACGCGAGTGTGCACTAACCGGCATAGTTTCGAAACGAAGGCAGGATGAACGGTCAGGGATGGACGAGAATCGAGTTACTTTCAAAGGACAATTTCGATACTTGGAAGTTACAAGTGCGTGCCGTGCTAATTAAAAATGACTTGTGGGAGTACGTGGAAGGCACGAGAAGAAAACCCGAGGTCGCGGAAGGAGACAACGTCTCGGCAGCAGCGGCGTCAATGTGGGACGCTTCGGAGTTCATTTTGGCTATCAGACCCAACCGAATTGAAGCAAGTGAAGAATTGCACAACATTTCGCAAGGTTTGGCTAAAATTACATGAAATTTATCAATCACAAGGACCCACGAGAAAAGCCACGCTGTTAAAGCGTCTCATGCTTTACAAAATGGCGGAAGGCGACGATATGTGGCAATTTTTTGATACGGTCGATAAATTGCAGGAAATAGAGGTAGACGTAAATAGGGATCTCCTAGCGATCATGTTATTGTACAGCTTGCCGTCTAGTTATGAAAATTTTAGGTGTGCAATCGAGTCGAGGAACGATCTCCCTGAGCCGGAAGCGCTGAAAATAAAAATACTCGAGGAGTTCGACGCGCGGAGAGCGACATGGAAAGAAAAATCGCAGGAAGCCATGTTTGTTCGGAAACAGCATCCACCTAGTAAGGAGTCTCCAAAACAAAGGGAGACAGTGATTGAAGACAAACAAAGAAAACCAAAGCTCATTTGTTATAAATGTCGAAAGGCTGGACACAAAGCATCCCAGTGTCGCGCGAAACGATTACCGACCGAACAAACTGCCGGTAAAGCGGAAGAAGTTTTGTTTTTTACGTGCGAGAAGCGGTCGAGCGCCGCAAGCACTAATTGCGCTACGAGCGCAAACATATGGTATTTTGACAGCGGTTCGACATCTCACGTGTGCGGTGATCCGGAAAAATTTGACAGATAGACGGAGATGCGGCAGCGACGACTAAACTTGGCGAGCAACGCGAGCACGTCGATAGACGGAGCGGGAGAGCTGCAGATAACCCTTCAAAACAAAGATGACGGAACAAATGTAAATTTAAAGGACGTTCTTTATGTGCCCGAGTTGAGAACGAATTTGCTTTCCGTAAGCAAAATTGCTGATAAAGGGTATAGCGTATTATTTAATAGTGAGGGCGCTGTGATTCGAGATAGCAAAGATAACCTTGTATTGTCCGCGAAAAGAAAAGACGGATTGTATTTTACGTCGGAAATCGCGGAAACAGCCGGAAGCGTAAGCGATCGAAAGGGCGGAAATAGTTTAAGGTTATGGCATTCTAGACTCGAACATTTAAACGAAAAATATTTAAAATCAATGGCGGCGTGCGGTATTTTTAAAATTGAATCAGGAAAACCGGGTTTAAAAATTCGAAAAACTCCCGTCGCTAGACGTGTTTCCGTATCCCACGTAACACTATCCCACATATGCACATAAAACTTTAACCTCGTTTTTCTCGGAATACCATGTTTGGACCTTGCAACCAGCCTACAGCCTAAGCGGAGGTTCAGATCAAGTTGAAATTTTTTGTGGTAGTGTTTCAAATCAGTGGCTAGCGGCCTAACCTAAAACATCTGATTTTGGAGAAGAAAAAATAAAATGCTGAAAAAATTTGTGTGATTATGGGTTTTGCCAATTTGATAATTTTTATATGCCATTGGGTTGAATAATAAAATCAGGACGGAGGTTAAGCCGAGAGGTACTGGTTTGAAACACTACTACAAAAAATTTCAACTTCATCTGAACCTCCGTTTGATCTGTACCCTGGTTATAGTGAGGACGTGCGCCAAAGTGCAGACCGTTCATCTTTTTTTGTTTTTAACAATACCGTCCTTATTTGTACTGCTTCTTTTTTTTTAATATTTAAATAAAGGTCCATTTTAACCGAATTCATCAAAAGATTTGATTGTTCTTAAGCAACAAAACTCTGACGATCTTTTAAAGATAGGCCCGTTTTAGGTTGCGTCATACTGGTCTCTCCCCTTAAAGGGGAGAATTACTAAATTACCTTTTTCAAGCGAGTCGCAGCGAGCGACAAAATTGTTAGAGATTGTCCATACCGATATATGCGGGCCAATGCGGATTCATTCGATCGGGGGCGCTCGATATTTTGCGACATTTATCGATTCCTGAGATCAAAGGACGAATTAATCGGTGCTTTCAAGGCATACAAGGCTTTAGTTGAAAAACAAACGGGTGAAAAGATAAAGAATATTCAGTCGGACAACGGGAAAGAATATTGTAATCGCGAATTTGATGTTTTTCTTTCGGTGCAAGGAATTAAGCGACGACTAACCGTACCACACACTCCAGAACAAAACGGAGTTACCGAGCGTAAAAGTCGAATGCTATGCGAAGCGGCTAGATGTTTAATGATCGATTCGAGCATATCTCAGGGTTTGTATAAAGGATAGAAATTCGTACACCGGCTACGCCTTCATTCTTGCAAATGCAGCTACGAGCTGCGAATCAAGAAAGCAACAAACTGTCGCTCTGTCGTTGACTGAATCGGAATACATGGCTCTTTCCGATTGCGTGAAGGAAGCGATACATGTTCAGCGCTTCATGAGTGAAACAACAGAATCAGATATAAGTCCAATAACCATTTTCAACGACAACCAGGGATCTCAAGAATTAGCTAAAAACCCCGTTTTTCATTCAAGGACCAAGCACATAGACGTAAAACACCACTTCGTGCGAGAAGCCGTCGAGAAAAACCTCGTAAACTTGAAGTACATGCCTTCGAAGCAAATGCCAGCTGACGTGCTGACGAAAGGTCTCCCGAATTCGACTCATACGTTATGTATTGGAAACTTAGGCTTAAGAAAGTTGTTTCTTGACCACGGTATCCAACGAATTGTCTCAAGTTGGCCGAGTGGTCAGTGGATTGCTAGTTCTCTCCTAACAAGGAGACGGAGCACAGGCGGGTTTAGGACAAAACTCACGAAAAGTTGATGAAATAAAGAATACTCATTTGACACGTTTACACAGTTATTTAATAAATGACACTCACGACAGACACTGGACGACGATAACGATAATAATCAATTCGGATAACAAAAGTTAGTTGAAAAATCGGGAGGAAACACGGCTAACGTTGTGACTCTGCAAAGTTCACACGGATAATGATATTTTAAAGTTGAACGGTAATCAAAATTGAACCTTTATCCGGTCGATGGCGTGGCGGTAGGACTAATCCCGTGCGGGAGGGATTAACGCGTGTACGCAGCGATGTAACAAGGCTTAGACGTGCCTAGACTTATTATTCTTATTTCGGAACAAAAGTGAAAATGT
Organism: Megachile rotundata; assembly: GCF_050947335.1. Lineage (NCBI taxonomy): Eukaryota > Metazoa > Arthropoda > Insecta > Hymenoptera > Megachilidae > Megachile > Megachile rotundata. Next base: position 6,318,254 of record NC_134993.1, read on the forward strand.
AAAGAAAATGTAAACGTTAAAATATGGCGTTCAGAGGCTTAAGAGGGAGTGTTAGTCTATATTTTACGATTGGCAAGCCTCTATACCTTTTATTTATATGCAGTTGCATACTTGTAGCAACTAACTTCGTGTACCACCGAAAGGGAAGTTGCGTTGCTCATTTTTTATATTCATTCTAATAAAGTCCACGCTACTGTCCGCATCACGTCTATAAAGATATTCCACCTTAACCTTAACAAATATATACAATATATTTATATATGCTCCACCGGAACAACTCCCCCCGATTTTTCGGCCGAGTGTAAAAGACGCTGCGACGATCCTCAATCGTAATTTCCACCAAGATATTGACTCCAACAACATATTTATTCTACCAATCTATTTCTCTTAGACGTTTCAATCCCTTTTCTATGCGCCATTACACGTTAATATCTTAGAAATCATTAAATTTGATAGAAAACACATTGGTGTATGTGCGGGAGTAATTATTTGTGAGAAAACTTTTTGAGAGATAAACAAATTGTTTGTTCATAAAATAACGCAATCGGTCTAAGTTCAACTAAAAATTTCTGTATTGCGATAAACAAAGCGAGCGTGATATTGTATATCCAAATCTATACACAACCATGCTGATTTAACGAAATAAATTTATAGATATTTATTATTGTATAAATCATTGCCAACTTTCTTCAACGACCAAACAGACCACTCCGCTGCGCTGTGTAGTACCTGGAGGCCCGAATCCCTCTGATTAAAATGCTGAGTAAAATTTGAATTATGTTAACTTAGTTTTCATTTACACATAGACGCCCAACCTGGGTATAAATCAGACAAGATTCGCAAAAAATATAATAATAACTGTTGAAGCTAAAGCCTTGACCATGCTTTAACCGTTTTTAGAAAACCTTACATCCTTGGAAGTCATTGTCTAATTAGGGTCTGGGGGCCTGCAAGCACTCCAGGTACAGACATGTACTGTCGTTGCAGTTTCTTTTTAGTTTAGTTCTAACCGTGCGTCCGTCTTGTATACACCGAATTCTAACATAGGTTCTTTCATCGTATATTTTTCCACTTATAAATATAGCTATCAATCTGATTAACTGTACAAGTGTGTTTTATTTTACATAACCCCAGAACAATAACATTTACAAAATTAGCGCCCAACGTGGGGTAAACCAAAAATATAAAAATAATGTTACCAAACCGGAACAGTTTTTGCTGGTAAGTAACTAAAAAGATTCTTATGCCTTGACTGGACAGCGGGTATCAGCCATTTGGATACTTGATCACTGGGTAATAGTAGCTAGCGAAAGCGGGCTCCCTAATTAAGCGATCTGGGTTGGGTGTCGATTCACGTTTTAACAAAAAGGGTGAATGTGCTAGTAGTCATAGAGTCAAAATTCAGAGAAACTGTTCCGCGGTAAAATAATATTACACAATTAAATAATTTTGCATAAATTTTTGAACCTTGAATTAATTAAAGATTATTGGTCTGACACAAATTAGGATTGCGGTTAACTTTTGTAAAACAGCATATCTTGCGGGATGTTATAATTAATTAAGTTCTGAATTCTTACTAACTTTATTGCGAATTCAGTTAGGTGGGGCTTATTGTAGTATTTTAAGGGCTAGATTCCGAAACAATTAAGTCGCGAGTTGCGTTTTCGTTTAATTAGATTCATCCCTTAATTTGTTCATTTCACAGAATTATAACAATCAGACACATACACCTTTTATATTCCTCCAATAATAATTGTTAATTGTAATATTCATTCTCCCAATTCTCTTAACTGAATGAACCTAATTATTGAAAGGTATTGACTTGTGGATTTCACTCCTTAACCGCACACCACACGAATCCCACATTCCTTTTAGATATATGTAGCTATTGTAAAAGCGAGCCACTCAGTAGGTAAAAGCCACTCTTTACCTCACAAGTGGTGTAAACGCCTGAGCTTAGTCCCAGGAACGTTACAAAAGTAAATGCAAGAGTAGACACACATAAAGAAGGAAAATTTTCCAGCTTCCAATGAATATTATTATTGATATATATATTATCATTGAATAATATGAATATTATTCGTCGTGTTTTACTAAAACATAAATTTATTCTATTAAAAATACCATGAAGTTAATGTGTTACTATTGTTATTATTCTTTACAAAATTGTCCTATTATCTGCCATATAATTTATAAGAAGTGGCTACTACATAAATATGATTTATATTTGGAAGCATTTATTATATTATACAAAGTATTTTAGTTAACAAATTTTATAATCCTTTACTGTTATCCAACCAATAAAACCCAATTTTCGTGCCGCATAACTTGTAACAAGGCATATTTTTGCTTAGGCGTGTGTGTTTTTCTTCGTTTCACTTTTTTGCGTCCCCCCCCCCCCCCCCCCCCCCCCTTTCGTGTGGCAGCCACCGAGGCCAAGGGGAGTCCTTCGTCCCCGATCGCGGGAAACCTCCACCCGAGCGACCGAGGTGCGAGATGAGCCCACCGGAAGACCCAGCCGCCTGCTGACTGGTCGCCGAGCCACCCGTCAGCCTCTGCGAGAGCAACAAGCAGCTAAGTACAGAGGAATGCTAGGCCAGGGGATCAGCCACCACCCGGAGGGGTCTCCAGAACCTGGCCACCAGAAAGAGCGCGGTGGCCCATCCCTGACGCCGAAATCCTCAGGAAGAGAGAACCCCGCGCACCGGGAAACGAGCAGCGGATTCCGCCAAAAGAAACAAGACGCAAGCGAGTCACGACGGCTAGAATACATTACCGTCAACTTCGTCAACTATCCACGCCGTCCCACTTTTTCCCCTATTCTCGTTATTTTTTTTTTTTTTTTGTTTTTTTGTTATCTTCTTTTCTATTTTCATCTGTTTTCTCTTCTTTTTTTTGTAATTGTGAGTGCGAGTGTACTAAAAGTCCTGATCTCTCCCGACCACAGTAAAAAGACGTTGGTCGTTGGCAGCGGCCACCTACATGTCCAGGTAAGATTTTGCCTCCTGGCACGAGTCTTCTTTTTGTGTGGGTGTGCGATCGTGTGTGTGCGGGTGATACCGGGTGATAGGACCACCAGCTCCAGCGGCGATGACCTTAAAGGCTGCGTACCGCGGATTTATCGGTACCGCTTGGCGCCACAAATCGTTGTATTATTTGCAGTTACTTTTTTTTCATCTGTATTTGGCATCTAGGATCAGCACCCTCCTTTTGTCCATGACCCCCAAGAGGGCGTGCTTCTGTCTGCGTGCGTCCATTTACCGATTTTCTTTCGTATCTCTCGATTTGTACCGTGAGCCCTTGCGCCGCAAAATCCCCCTTCACAATTGGCAAGCGCGACCTTTTTCCCGGCCGTACTCTGTACCGTGTGGGGCTCTTTTCCGTCTCACTTGAATGGCCTGTTGCGGCCCAAATTAAAGCTTCTCATTTGTTAGATACTCGCGGATCGTTTGTTTATTTCTTGACCCCCTCTGACTTCCGCTCCCGAACGAGCAGCTGGAAAGGCGAATCGAATTAGCTGTTCACGGCCAATTTTAGCGTTATTTCAAGACTTGAAATTAAAGTATAGCGGCCGCAGCGTCGTTCCAGCATTTAAAACAAGTATTATTATTACATTTAATCACACCGGATTATTTAAAAAATTAAAAATAAACCAAAAATAAGTGTTATATTTCAAAAAGTTAGTGAATATACTATACTCTCAATGTGGATGTTTGGTTTATAAGCATAATTTTTATTAACGTAAACATAACTTTAACTTGGAAACAATTTTTATTAATACAAATAGATACATTTTTTACTAGGTTTTTACAATATATTAACTTATTAATCTAAAATTTATTTATTATTATTTATGTGTCATCGTACTCGTCGTCGTCTTGTAGGTCTTCTTGTAATATTAATTTTTCTATTTCATCTTTGAAAATATTAAAACGGGAACGCGTTTTATAGTTTTTTCTGATTTTTGCCGAAATTGAAGATATTAAAATATTGGATGTATAGAGTAAAGTTTGAAAAAGGTCCGTTAATGTTTCCAGTCGCGAAAATGTTCGGGTGTGGTCTCTTTTGATATTTCGGAAATCTTTGTTTCATGCCTCCATTGCTTCTTCCGAAAACATCCCAATGGGCAAACCAGCACATTGTATTATATCTGCACCATGCAATAATATTTTATGCAAACTTGATAACATATAAAACTAGTTGTACTCTGATACGTACAAGTTAAACGTTACCATTACATATTCTTGAAATAAAATCAAATTAATTAATTAATATATTACTTACAGAATATGTAATAAAATATAGTAACGTCTATTCGACTAAATACACAATATACAGGGTGTCCCACAATTACTGTAAGAACCGAAAAGGGGTGGTAGGTGGGGCAATTCTGAACAGCTTTTTCCTTTGCCAAAATTGGTTGACACTCCATTTTCGAGTTATTAGCAAAAAACACTGACCAATGAGAGGGCATAGATCGGGTGCGCGAAAGTGAGAGCGACAGCTTCGAAAATGACGGTCGATCTTGATCGTGAACAAACGTATCGATACCACGTCGGTATAACGTCGGTATAACAGGAAGCTATTAGGTGAAAGTTACATCAAATAATGAATTAAGAAGTTAAGAATAATATTAAGTTCTTCGTAATTCGTAAATGAGAGATAAACCAATTAGTTGTTGTTTACCCAGACCAAGTATATTGTATTTATTTTATGCTCTCGAAAAGAAAAAAAAATAAATTCACGAAAATTAATTGTGTCAACCATTCTAATGAAGCAAACGAATAAATTCACGTTTCAAAACGAATGAGTACCTTGTCTATGAAATGGGATAAAACTGGAATGGAATATCTAATGCAGTACCTCATTGAAATGAAATAAATCAATTGCTGCGTACATTTAATTTTAAAAATACAAAAGCATCTTAACTAAAACTTACCCATTGATTCATGAAGAAACTAGCTTCGATAAAAAATATTTGTGTCACCGGGTAGATCCACCGATCAGAGTATCAACAGCTGATGTCCTGGCAGGGTCAATGAACTCTCAATTTATTTCACTATCTCTTTCTAATAATTGCACAACATAAGCACGACCGGTAAACGGACCGAATGAAAACGCGTAAACGATTATTCATAGATATGTATGTTTAACGATACGCCATATTCCCATTATAAAGTATCCGAATTGAGGAATCGAAAGTATATTACATATTTTATTAGAAGACATTGTTAGTCTCGCCACGGATCGCGGTTTCGTTCTCGATCGCGAGGCATATTTCGCGAACGGTTGCCATGCAACGATGATCTGTTGAACGACTGCGGCGTCGATCGATAGTCATCGTTTATTGTCGAAAGAAACGTGTCGAAATAAAACGTATCGTTGTTTTTAACCGAAAATTCTGTTTTCTTGCTTTCAAGATAATATAGTTTGAATTATTTATGAATATTCGTTCACGTGTTTTCATTCGTCCTATTTACGTATCGGATTCACAGTGAAAATTAGTAAAAACTGACAGAAAAAAGTGATAATGAAAACTAATAATGGAAGATGACAGTGAAGTTACTTGAACGTTTCTTGAGAGTTTCTGTATGGATTTATTTATGCTATAAGTAAGAATCGGTGGATCGACCCGGTGACAGAGATGCATTTTCGTCGTGATTATTTACGGTTCAATGGGTGAGTTGCATTTAAATTTGTTAATTATTCAAATTCAAATTTTTATTTGTTGAATGGAAAAGTTATTTCATTTTTTTAAAATAAGAATTTGTTCTTTTTCATCATCACAATATTTAACGAGAATAATTTTCCATATTTTATCTATTATTTCTTTGCGATAACAAATAAATGTATCGAATAAATTCGATTTATTCTGATTACGTGAGTAAGGACTAATTTCTTTATTTCTTATGCATTAATAAATGATAATTCAATAATAATTCAGATTGTTTCGTTCGTTTTTCAATGTAACTTTCATCTAACAGCTTTCTATCATACCGACGCTATACCGACGTGGTATCGATACGCTTGTTCACAATCACGATCGACCGTCATTTTCAAAGCTGTCGCTCTCGCGTCTGAGCGCGCGAAATCCTCGCGCTCTGATTGGTTCGGGTTTTTCCTTAATAATTCAAAAACGAAGCTTCAAACCCCATTTTCGCAAAGGAAAATCTTGTTCAGAATGACGTCCTCTACTACCCCTTTCAGGGAGTAACACTAGTTACGGGACACCCTGTATATGTCCGTTTCATATCGATCTAGGAGAATCGAATTTTTGACAAATGAACAGCTAATTCGTCGCTCTGGCCCACTGTGGGACGCGTGCATTTGCACTGGTGTCCGAAAACAGAAATCGTCCGTGGTTGTGAGCGTTGTTTCGCGGGGGGCCACTTTCCCTGGTCGCCCTTCCCCACAGGGAACCTCTTCCCAGTTCCCCAACCGACCCGTTACAAACTTCGAGTAATTTAATTTGCAAATAATATGTCAGTGGGGATTTTTTGTATGTTCTTTCTATTGTCAAAACAAAGGTGTATACAAAAATCTTTGTTTCTCGTTCTTCTACTTTTGCTTTGAAAAATGCAAACGAATATAAGGATAGATGAAACTTACGTGAATTTCCTTTTTGCTAAAGTCCATCTCATTGGTGCTGATATGTCGGTAGCATAAACCTTTTCAAAAAGATGAGCTACATGAGCAGTAGTTGCGCCATCACCTGCTCCTAAATCTATCACTGAATGCCATGGTCCTAAGAAGCAACTAGCATCCATCAGCTTTTTGAACTGTTCACAAGAAAAGACGTGCATGGAACCGCGACCGAGTAACCTGCAAACATTTATTTAATTTCATTGAGTTATTTCATTTCATTCTATTTTATTTTCATCCGTTGTCATGATACCAGCAAACAGAATTACATAGAAACATTAAATGTATATGTAATGGAGGAAATAATTGATATTAGTATATTACTTATAATGTCTAGCTATTATGAATACTGTAACTAAATCTGACCAAAAAGCAACAAAGAATAATCCTCGATGCGAAAAACTTAGACCGTAATAGAAAATTCTTTCTACGTTTCGTACTCGTCGGACCTGTCGTTGGGATCGTAGATCCCCGGCTATCGGTTTCGGCAGGCAAAGTCAAACATGCAGCACTTGCCGCAACAATAAGACCGTTTTTATGACTTACTATTTAAATCCAGATGTCTCTGCTGAAAATCAATAAATTTCTAAGCGTTATACAGTATTGATTCGTAAGCAAGCAACAGTTTTGTGATTCGTAACAAGCAACACGCTCGGATCTGGTGAGTAATACTGTATTTAGAAAACTAATCAAAATCGGGTAAATACATTAAATCTTAATGAATTCGTCTTAAAAAGCACTATCGCCTGATCGAAGAAAATATAGTGCCATTTAAAAAACAAAAATTCACCATCATATCTTTTACATTAATAACATTAAAAAATTTTTGTTTACGATAAAACATAGCCCCTTTTATCCTGCAATTTCCATATAAACACTTTTTCGTGTCATCAATAGTTTATGAATTATCGCGCTGTCACACTTAGACGTGGACACCCTGTATGTAAATTTCATTAAAATCCGCGTGTAACAGCTTGGTGATGTGCCTTGTCAGTAAATTACGAAAAGTTTTAGAGGTTTTGCGGACATATCATTACTCTTTGGTTGAAACAATGTTCTCATTTTAAAGAAACTATTGAATACTTAGATCGAGAGGTCAGCACACAAGGAATGAGGCCAGGGCAACGGAAAATAGAAGCTGTAAAAGAAATGCCACAGCTAACAAACGTAAAGTAGGTATGTCAATTTCTGGGACTGGTCAGCTATTTTCGGAAATTTATTAAATACTTCGCTGCGATCGTCAAGTCTTTAACACGGAAGAGTGTGCCATGGAAATGAGGAGGGGCTCAAGAACAGGCCCTTCGTCAGCCAAACAGAAGTTAGTAAAATGTCCAGTGTTACGTATTTGTGATCCGAATTTACCTAACATATTGCACACGAATGCAAGTTCGATGGGGGTTGGAGCAATGCAATTGCAACAACAAGAAGATGGAAATTTAGTGGTAGTAGCTTCTTTTAGTAAACAAACGACAGCGGATCAACGGTATTATCATTCAAGTAAACTAGAAATGATGGCTGTTACTTTTGCATTAGGATATTTTAGGGTTTACCTTTTAGAATGCGTTGAGGACCACTCTCTCGAAGAAAGATCAAGAAATAGTTAAAGGTTTAAGAATTCACTTTTGAGATTGCGTATCAACCAAAGTCACGGATAACGCACGTGGACGCACTTACAAGGGACCATCCCGAAGTGATGATTTCCGATTTTGATGAAACTTGGATATAATATAGTTCTCGAAAAAATATTCGGAATGGTTTAAATTGCAAAGTTGTGTATTTTTTAATACGAAATCCAAATGTGCAAATGGATTTAAAAAATTCGCATTTGTTTAAATAATATCTTAAAAAATTACACTTTTTTGTTAATTTTTCTGTTTAAAAGTTGTTATATCTTCCTGTAATTTTTTATGTGAAAAGTATACTAGTAAGTATAAAATACGGATAAAATGGAATTTTCATTTTTACATTGTAAATATAGTTAATGAAGTTGTATTTTTATCGTACCTTTGCGGGACGCGGCCTCGAATGTAAATTTACATTACAAAAATGTAAAGAGTATAGCCGGATAAGGTAGTCAAATGTGCCCTTGAGTCGAATCAGAAACCCAATTCGTCAGTCGGTAACATATCCAAAAAAAAATCTCACACCAAGTTTCAACCCCCTATCTCATCCGTGGGGGTAATAAAAGGGAAAAAATGAAATTCCGGTTTTTGGCCCTTTTTGCCTATTTAATTTCGTACAAAAATTCTGAAAAATTCTAAAACATTGAAGTCCATATAGCGCATATTATAGATTTTTTTCAGATTTTTTGATCGCAAATTGCAGTCGTGAAAAATCAAAAATCGAAAAAAAAATCCGAAAAAATGCAATTTTTTAGTGAAGATGTCGGAGCACTACTTTTATATTAATGTGGTAGTTAAATACTAGTACAACTATTATTCTCTAATTTTTTCAGATTTTTCGGTGAGGTGCGCCGTAGTTAAAAAAATCAAAAACCGATTTTTTTGCGCGAAAAACAAACTTCTGCTTTGAATTTTTATGTCATTTTTCCATAAAACATGTATTACTTAAGTAATTTCAATACATGATTTACGTTCACATAATTACGCTCGAATCATTTCGAGTGTGCACGGTTTGGCCTGTTTAGCGCGCTCGAATTATGTAACTCGAGAGTGCAAGTTAAGGGGTTAACCTTAAATTTAACGAATATACAACAGATTCTACATAAAACAATGTACCAGTCTAATTCAAACTGTCAAAAAATAAATGATAATAGTAACAATTACACATTTGCGCAAATACTGTATTATTATAAATAAGAATTATGTAAAAAACAGAATAATTATAATTTTAACACAAGTTATAAATATAACTTTTTATTGCTACACAAGATTACAGAGTCAAAACATTTAAATATTGCACTTAATACCCGCAATGATAACCTTGTCTCTGTGACATTTTGCAAATTCTACCTGGTACAGATAAAGCATACTTCAAACAATCATCTACAGTAAATTCTTGCAAAGTTGCAGTTATAATATTTTGCAATTCTTTAATATTTTTTAGCTTTTTCTCAGCTATTTTTAACTTCAGAATAGCCCACATATTTTCTATCGGCAATAAATCCGGACTTTGTGTCGGCCAATCCAATAAATTTATATTATTAGTTTTAATATAATCCATAACAGTTTTTGCTTTATGTATAGGCGCATTATCCTGCTGTAGAATAAAATTGTTTTCTATTAAGCGTTTTCCTTCGGGTATAATTACATCTTGCAACAGCTTCAGGTAAACTTTCGAGTTCACTTTTTGAGCTAGTGGTACAATTTTCCCAATGCCACTAGCCGAAAAGCATCCCCAAACCATTATACCTTCGTTCATACTTTTGTGTCTTGGTTTTATACAATTCATTCCGCTTTCTCCACACGTACATCCTACCATGACAGTATCTCATACGAATTATACAGGGTGTCCGCACCAAAGTGTGACAGTGTGATATCTCATGAACTATTAATATCACGAAAAAGTGCTTATATGGAAATTGCAGGGTAAAAGAGGCCCTATGTTTTGGCGGAAGCAAAATTTTTTTATTTTTATTAATGTAAAAGATATAATGGTGAAGTTTCGTTTTTTAAATGGAACTATATATTTTTTTTTCGATCAGGCGATAGTGCTTTTCAAGAAGAATTTATAAAGGTTTTATATACTTACCCGATTTTTATTAGTTTTCGAGATATAACGCTTAGAAATTTACTGATTTTCCGCAGTTACGTCTCGGTTTGAGTAGTAAGTCATAAAATCGGTCTTATTGTTGCAGTAAATGCCGCGGGTTTGACTCTGCGTGCCGAAACTGATAGCCGAGGGTCTACGGTCCCAACGGTAAGTCCGAAGAGTACGAAACGGAAAGAATTGTCCATCATCCTCGATGCGGAAAACTTAGAGCGTAATGGACAATTGTCCACCTGTGGGTGGATATAATAACTCTGGGTTAGTATATCAATAACAACCTATTTGTTTGCATTTCAATCTTCAATTTGTTATTGTTCTTGATAATACAGTTTTGTAACTTTGAGGTTACAGTGGGCTATTTTTATTATGGCAAATTTCGGTACATTTAGGATAAAGCTTGTGAATTCTCCTGTTTTCAAATTTATACATCATATACGCAAAAATGAATACAAAATCCAATAGAAATTACCGTGGAATTAGAATTAGACGCATTAGCGTTAATAGATCCGATGATTCTTTATTAGATTCTGAGTCCGATGAAGATGTGGTAGTGCAGCGGCCTCGTCGCTATCATTCGAATATAAAGAAAGCGTAGGTATAAGCTCGGAGATTTCTCCGGGTGAAAGTGCAAGCGGGCCCACATTTGGTGGCCACTTGTGCGGCCAGGGTTTTTCCCGGTTTTTGGCGACGCGAGGCTAGCTTTCCCGCCCGTTTTTGCGCGGGCTCTCCTGTATAGCTTTGCCGCCTTGGCAAAAGGGCTATAAAAGTCCGTAAGAAAGCGGGCGAGGGGTCAGTACCTTTTTCAATGTAACGGCGTTAGCACGGGTGTTTCGGAGTTTTGTAATAAAGTATTTCTACGCGTTAAAGAACGTCTTACTAAATAACCTGTACCCCACAATAGTATTTCCCCGACGTTGGATATATGTCATTGATAGCGACGACGAATTTAGTACCTAATCCTCATCAGACGAGGAAGGTACAGGACCACATAGAATTGTTTGGCAACCACTATCACAGATGAATAATAATTGTTGGTATCGCCCTTGGAAAGGAGATTGCCCTAATGACCCCAAAGCACCCCATCCTCCAATGGCGTATTTTCAAAAGATATTTGACAAGGAGATTATAAGGAATATAGTTGAATATACCAATATGTATGCACTGCAATGTGACCCAGCAAAACTCACTGCTGTTTCAGTAAATGAAATCGAGCAATTCTTTGGCTGCTGTTTTTATCAAGAACTGAGATGTATTGGAATTCAAAGACAAGAGTGTCCGCTGTTGCCGATGTTATGAGTCGTACGCGATGGAGCAACATAAAATCAAAAATACATTTTAGTAGAAATTTACAGACCAATGCAAGAAACAATGCAGAAGCGTCCGATAGTTTGCAAAAAATAAGATCCATCCTGGATAAATTCGAGAAAAATTTTAAACGCATTCCAATGTCTGAACACGTATGTGTTGACAAGCAAATTATACCATTCAAAGGAAGACAAACGCTAAGACAGTATACGCCCAAAAAACCTAAAAAATGGGATTACAAAGCGTTTTTAATGTGCGACGCATCAAGAATCATTTATAATTTCGAAATTTACACCAGCAAAGTGATACACGATCTTGAATTACTTAATGTCGGAAGTAGTGGTAATGTGGTATTACATTTAGCCAAAATTATACCCAAATAACGCTTTTACAAAATTTGTTTCGACAATTGGTTTTCAACCGTGCCTTTAGTAACTGAATTAGAAAAATTAGGAATTCAGAGTATTGCAACTGTGCGGTCAACCCGACTAAAAAATTGTGAGTTTTCGTCCGATAAAATCATGAAGACTAAGGGCAGAGGAAGTTCTGAGATACTCTCTGCATCTATCCATAGAGTCATCATAAATGCGGTAAACTGGTACGGTAATAAGACCGTTCATTTCATGACCACATTTTGCGAAGTTGAACCAATTGATATTGTGAAAAGGTGGGACAAAAAAATAAAAAGAATGATCGATTGTTAAATGTACAATCTAAATTTTGTGTACGATCTAAATTCAGATCGTATCTGAATCGGATCTCTGATAAAGTTAACTTCGTATATACGTATTCGATTCTCGCATTTGAAGCTATCGCAATGACAGAATTTATCTCTGTTGAAATTGAGAGAAGACAATTTAACTGAAAGTTCGAACTTAGCCAGTTGGCAACCCTGTATGAAAAAAAAAGAAGTGCTCTCGCTCGAACAAAGGAGGAGAATCGAATAAAGTTTTATTTACGCAGTGGAAGCATGTTTTCTCACGTATAATAAAATCGAACCTAATCCTTATTCTTTATAAGCATCCGGCATTTGTGCGAAGGAAGCTCAATACTTATAACAGGTTATGGGTCCAGGAATTGCTAGAAAAAAATATTGAACGGAAAAAAGGTATTCTGAACTTGGAATTTGTAATTTGAAAAATAAGGATATTTTGAGGTTAGAACGCCATGGCCACCGAAACTGAACGAGTAGAGAAGTTCAAAATACCATTGTTCGACGGAACTAATTATGAAAATTGGAAATTCCGTATGGAATGTATGCTGGATGTCAAGGAATTATTAGACTGTATAAAAAATCGATTATTTTTGGAAGAACCTTCTGAAGCGGAGACTCCTGCAGACTCAACTGCACGGGAAGCTAGGAACACAAAGAAGACAAAAAATGACAAAAAGTGCAAAAACGAAATCATACAAAAGATTGCAGAGAGTCATCTGGGCTATGCAATGGACAAAGAAACTGCTTACGACGTCTGGAAGATATTGGAACGGACTTTTCAGCGAACAAGTATCGCATCACAACTCGCAATTAAAAAACAGCTGCTTTCCGCTGCTGTCAAACATAACCCTCAAACTGAGAGTATGGAGGAACATTTTCAGAAGCTGGATAAGTTGCTGCGACAGCTCGTGTCTACTGGATGCGAAGTGACTGAAATTGATAAAATAGTGTATCTGCTTATTTCGATGCCAATCGAATATAACAGTGTGTGCACCGCAATAGAAACCATGTCAACAGAAAATCAAACTCTGACTTTTGTTAAAGGTCGTCTCTTGGATGAAGAAGCAAAATTGAAACTTCAAGGTAAATGTTCGGCCGCGAACCGAAACCTATGCCGCGGCTAAGCAATTTATTGCAGGGCCCAAGCGGTCGGCATGTAGGCCACCGTCAATAGTTTTTACTTCGGAGTACGGGTCACCGAGTACCCTATTGTCTATCAGATCCGGTCCGAACGAATCTTACCGTAGACATGTACGTATCATAAACCAGCTACAGCTGTACCTCTCGCTTAAACAGTTTTTGACGAACAAAAGCATAGAGTTCTTCCTAACCGTTACCTTCGGAAACGCGAGGGTATTTAGGCGATTTTTCGTACAACGAAAAACACAGTCGAACGTTGAAGCTTGCACGGTTCGGATCGAGAGTCGAAAAAGTCAATCGTGAGTTCGAAAGTTCCGCATAACGCAACGTAGCATAACCAATGCAGGGTGGTTCGGAAATCATTCACATCACCATTCGAGCGAGACCCTGCACTCCTCGAATGGGCCACGGTAGGGTGGTTAAATCATACATCGCACACTGTTCGGGGAGTCCTACACTCCTCGAATGGGCCACGGTAGGGTGGTTAAATCATACATCGCACACTGTTCGGGGAGTCTTACACTCCTCGAATGGGCCACGGTAGAGGGTGGTTAAATCGTACATTACACACTGTTCGGGTGAGTCCTACACTCCTCGAACAGGCCACGGTAGGGTGGTTAAATCATACATGATTCGAGTGAGTCCTACACTCCTCGAATCGATCATCGTGAATAATCTCACGCAACGTGAATTATCACGCGAATCGAACAACGCTGAGCGAGACCCTGTTCTCCTCAAATCGAACCACATTGAGCGAGACCCTGTTCTCCTCCAATCGAACAACATTGAGTGAGACCTTGTTCTCCTCATTCAATACGCAATCAACACAACGTACACATACTCGTACACATTTTCACTGTAGAATCATTAACGAACACATATTTTTTGTAAGGGGTTTTTTATGCCGCAAGGCTTTTTCCCCTAATTCGAATCGCTAGAGCCAATAAATGATCACGATTTGTCAGGTTCAATTGTGTCTAAACAATTTTTATTTACCCTCTTCCTCAATCGAATTCATATATTCCTTGAAACACGAAATTTCTCCATGTTGGACAGATTTCGACGATACAGTAAAGGAAAATCCAAGCAATCGTCTCAATGTACTGCGGCATTCGGAGCGTCCACCAGTCGAAGAGGGAAAGGCGACTTCAAAGGGAAAGGAAAAGGAAACTTTAGAGCAAAGTTCTCAGGAAGTAATCAAGGTAACAATGCTAACAACTACGCAATGCAGAAGTTTCCTTGTAACAATTGCGGACAATTGGGGCCCTGGAAAAAGGATTGTAAAAATGGAAGCCAAGCATGCCATGCAGAACGGGAGCAGAACTCAACTGAACAGGTAGTTACAGACTCAAATGTATCAAGTTTTGCGTTCTCCACCTGTTCTGAAAAATCTGTCGATGGAAAAGCTTATGCTTTGGAAGAAGAAACCGAAAGTTTAATATGGTACGTAGATTCAGCAGCATCCGACCACCTGGTGAATAATGATAATTTTATGATTAATAAACAGACACTGACAAAACCTATTGTCGTTCAAGTAGCCAAAGCAGGTGTGTCAATTTTAGCCAAAGAAAAAGGAACGATTGAGTGCTTAACCGAAGTCAATGGAAAGATACAGCAAATCAGAATTAGTAATGTATTACTAGCTCCAGATTTAAAATCAAATTTACTTTCAGTAAGTAAACTGGAAAGCGCAGGATACAAGATCGTCTTTGAAGAAGGCAGAGCAAAAATAATGAAACAAGGAAAAGTAGCTGCTGTTGGTACTCGAGTCGGAAAAATGTATTCACTTAACACGTGGAAATCCAGCCAGGCAAATCTCACGGATGAAGCCAAGGAACTGTGGCACAAACGACTTGGTCACATCTCAAAATCTGGTTTTGAAAAATTGGAAAAAATCGTTGACGGAATATCAGAAGAAAAATGCAGGGAAGTCTGCGGCACGTGTGTGGAAGGAAAGCAAACCAAGTTGCCTCATCTACAAACAAGAACAAGAGCAGTTAGGCCCCTACAACTGGTTCACAGTGATTTGTGTGTTGTGTCTCCACAGTCACATGATGGTAAGAAGTATGTACTCAGCTTTATAGATGATTACACTCATTTCTCGGTTGTTTATGTACTGCAGAATAAAAATGAAACGTTCCATTATTTCAAAGTTTATGAAGCAATGGCAACTGCTCATTTTAATTACAAAATAAGCAGATTTCGCTGCGATAATGGAAGGGAATACGTCAGTACGGAAATGAAGGAATACTATGAAGAAAAAGGAATACAACTGGAATATACAATCCCATATACACCACAGCAAAACGGAGTAGCTGAACGTTTATTCAGAACTGTTATGGAAAAGGCAAGATGCATGTTGCTTTCATCAGGTCTAAGCAAAATTTTGTGGCCAGAAGCTGTAAGATCAGCAGTTTATATAATCAACAGAAGTCCTACAACAGCTCTAAAGGACAAAGTGCCAGCAGAACTATGGTATGGAAAAAGGCCAAATTTGGGAAAAATCCGAGTGTTTGGTTGTCTGGCCTACCTTCACACTCCAAAGGAGTTGGTAGGTGGAAAACTAAACCCAAGATCCAAGAAATACTATCTAGTTGGATACTGCACCAATGGCTATAGACTCTGGTCTCCTGAGGGAAATCAAATAGTTCTAGGAAGAGACGTAATCTTTGATGAAGGAAAATTCTACCAGACACAAGAAACGGAAAAATGGGAATGTGAAAACATCGAGGAAGAATCTTATGAAGATGAAAACAGCGACAAGCAAGAAAGTGAAGATTTAATAAATGAAAAGCATGAAGATCAAAAACAAGAAACTGCAACTGAAGAAATAAGAAGATCAGGAAGAGAAAGAAGTAAGCCAAAATATTTAGAAGACTATGTGGCTTTAGCGATGAATATTTACATAGAAGATATACCTGGAAGCATAGAAGAAATCAAAGGAAGATCTGACGAAAAACAGTGGCAAGAAGCAGTGCAAGATGAAATTAATGCACTAGAAGAAAGCAAGACTTGGTTTTTAACTACCCTGCCTCAAGGAGAAAATGTACTTGACAACAAGTGGGTGTTTAAAATCAAAAGAGACAATGAAGGAAAAATAGAAAAATACAAAGCTAGACTAGTAGTAAAAGGAAATTACCAACGGAAAGGATTCGACTACGAAGAAACCTATGCCCCTGTTGCGATGTTAGTGACTGTGAGGGTTCTTTTGTCTATAATCAATAACAATTCTTTGTTCGCAGAACAGCTTGACGTCAAAAATGCATTTTTGCATGGAGATTTGAAGGAGGAAATTTATATGAGACAGCCCACAGGTTTCGTCAAAGATCCAAATCTGGTCTGCAAACTGGTCAAGTCGCTGTATGGTCTTAAACAGGCACCTTATGAATGGAACGAAAAATTCGACCGCTTTGTGAAAAGATTGGGTTTCGTGCAATCGAAATATGACAAGAGTCTTTATATGTTGACTGATAATCATTATGTTGTTTATTTGCTTATTTATGTGGACGACATGATTTTAGCAAGTAATTGTGAAGAAAGACTGAAGTATCTTAAGGGTGCCATATTGTCAGAATTTAAAACAAAGGAACTGGGAACATTGAAGAATTTCCTGGGTATTAATATTCAGCGAAACAAAGTTGGCATGTTTCTGTCTCAATCTGACTATGTCCGAAGACTGCTGAAGAGGTTTGGAATGGAAGATTGCTATCCTGTAAAAACTCCATTGGAGATTCATCCACCACGTCAAACGGAGGGTCCATGCATACTGGGAGAGAAGCCCTACAGAGAACTCGTTGGCTGTCTCATGCACTTGATGTTGACCACTCGTCCTGACATAAGTGCAGCTGTAAATTTCTACAGTAGATACCAATCCAATGCCACACAGGAACAATGGCTAGGACTGAAACGAGTACTTCGGTACTTAAAAGGAACTCCAGATATTGGTTTGTATTACTCGAAAGGTTCATCGGAAACTCCACCTCTCCAGGCTTTCGTTGATGCCGATTGGGCGGGAGACTTGGATCGGAAATCCACTTCAGGTTTTCTATTTGAGGTCTTTGGGTCAAATGTGCAATGGGTCACCAGGAAACAAACCATCGTCGCCAACTCTTCTACTGAAGCCGAATATGTATCACTCGGCACTGGAAGTTTGGAGCTGATTTGGCTTAAGAATTTAGTCACCACTGACTATCAAGTTGTTCTCAAAGATCCAATTCCGGTATTTGAGGACAATCAGTCGTGTATTCATGCACTTGAAAGATGGGATCAAAAACGCTTAAAACATATAGATGTTAAATACAATTTGGTTAAAGATTTACATACAACAAAAATGATTCATGTTCAGTATATCCCATCAGCTCATCAAAAGGCTGACATCCTGACCAAGGGTCTTCCGCCAGTATCTTTTGAGAAGTTACGTTTAGCCTTAGGTTTGAAAATGCGTTCTTAATTTGTTTTTGTTCATTTTTCTGTAACGGAATTTGCTTATTATGTCTTGTAATTACTGTTAAATTGAGGGGGAGTGTTGAAATTGAGAGAAGACAATTTAACTGAAAGTTCGAACTTAGCCAGTTGGCAACCCTGTATGAAAAAAAAAGAAGTGCTCTCGCTCGAACAAAGGAGGAGAATCGAATAAAGTTTTATTTACGCAGTGGAAGCATGTTTTCTCACGTATAATAAAATCGAACCTAATCCTTATTCTTTATAAGCATCCGGCATTTGTGCGAAGGAAGCTCAATACTTATAACAATCTCGATTTGTACGATTGATTTGTATAAATGTTCTTTGACCATATTAATTCATATTAGCGCTTTATAGTCTACCGCTGCGAGGAATCCGACCTAACAAGGAAACATATCGAACCGCGACACACCGATTTTAATGAAACTTATGTGAAAGATAGTTCTCAAAAAAATATTTGACACGTATTTTTTTTTATCGGCAATCGTTCACATTGAAGGGGTGAAAATAGCCCTCGAAGTTGGGGGTTGAAACCATGTTTTTGGGAATATCTCCGGAACAAAAGAAGATAATTGAATTCTTTTTTTTGTAAATTGTTCGTCTTTAGATAGGAAATTTTTGTGCGTAAAAAAATTTCAAGAAACTTTATTTGTTTAAATAATATTTAAAAAATTCATCATTTTTGTTTAAATTTTTGCACTAAATGTTGATCTACTTTTTTGCAACTTCGTGTACGTAAACTATGGACAAAAATAGAGGATACGTGTTTTTGGAATTTGTTGTTTGTTGCAATGTTTATTAAATATATAATTTAACATCACCTCCTGTGAAGAGGGGTAATCAGCATTTTTATTAAAAATATCATTATTTTTACAATCCTTTACATTATTTTAGAGATTTTTGAGATATATGTTTTGAATTCCTCTCGATGTCCCCTAATGATATGAATAAAAAAAATGTAGGTTCCTATTTAATAAACCCAAGGTGACCTTGACTTGGCCAAAAGAACAAACTGTTTTCAAAATTTGCTTTACTAATATCTATTGTGCACTTCATACCCTGCAAGTGGGGAAAAAATCGTGAGTAGCGTTACAGGTAACACCCTGTATAGGTATTCATAAGAGCGTCGCGTCCTATTCTTGATGAGGTAATGCGTTGTAATATTAAAACCCTTTCTTGTTCAATTTAAGTGTTATTTCATATTTCATATACATATATATTGTTTATAAGTGCATTATAATTAAAATATATTGTTTAATATTAAAAGTAAAACATGTGTGGCTTTATTAAAGTAAAATTGCCAACAAAGGTTTATGGGCCCAGAGAGCACGTGGTAAGAGAACAAAGAAAGGGGTCAAATAGTAATAAAGGTAAAAAACGTTAAAAACGGAAAATAGCGATTGTGGAAAAAAAATAAAAAGTAAAAAAAGATTGTGAAGATGTGTGCCGCATTATTTAACTCAAATCTGGACGATTACGTTGAAAAATTAAAAGATGCGGATGGATATCCGTTGTGGAAATTTCAAGTGGAAATTCATTTAGAGGCTTTGGATCTTTTATCCGCAGTGATACAAGAACCAACAGAAGTCATTAATACACATAGTCACATGCCAGAATGCACATGATATGTGGAATAGACTGAGAGATATATATGAGAGAGATTCATTACAGCAGAAATATACACTTATGCAAGAGTTTTTTGAATATAAAAAGAAAGATGAGACTGATATAGCTACTTTTACAACAGATTTAAAAAATTTATCTTTCAAACTTAAAGGATCAGGAGAAGAAATTAATGAGGTGATGGTGATATCAAAAATTTTATCAGCATTACCAGAAAAATATCGTTATTTCATAAGTGCATGGGAATCGTCACCAGCATCTGAGAGAACACTTACAAACCTGACGGCGAGACTCCTAGTCGAAGAAGCTGGAAATACCAAAGAAAAGGAAGAAGTGGTAGCTTTTAAAACAGAGGAGAAGAGATGGCAGAAACCTAGTAAGAAGGGATATGCAGAGTATACAAGTAAGAGTACAGACAATACGAAATTGGATTATATGAGATGTTATAATTGTCAGAAAGTAGGACATATGGCAAAGAATTGTAGAGTCGAGACCAAAAGTTGCAAATTCTGCAAGAAAACTAATCATTTGGAGAAAGACTGTTTTTTCAGAAATCAAAAAGGAAAATTTAAAAAAGAAGAGAGTCCTAAAGTAGCGTTCTTAACACATGAAGCAAGTGCAGGATGCATAGTCGATTCAGGTGCGACAGTACATATGACAAACAATTTAGAGTGTTTGAAAAATAGCAGGTCAGTAAACACAGAGATTAGTGTAGCGAGTCAAAAGGGTGTAATGACAGCTACACAGATAGGAACAGTCGAAATGGAAAAGTATGAACTAAAAAATGTATTATACGTACCTGAGTTAAGAGGAAATCTAATGTCAGTAAGTGCAATAGATAAGCAAGGAGGAAGAATAGAATTTTATAAAGGCCTAGTAAGAATAAGTAAGAATGAAAGTGTGATCTTCGAAGGAAAAAGAAGTGAGACAGGATTGTATGCCGTAAAAGAGGTAAATAAAAAAGATAGTGCATTTACAAATTATAATCCTGTGGAGTTGTGGCATCATAGGCTAGGACATTTAAGCTCAGGTAATATGATGAGACTTTTGAATATATCAGAAGGTATAAATATAACAAAAGACGAGATTTTACAACAAATAAAAAAATGTGATAGATGTTTAGAAGCTAATTTAAGTAGGCAACCATTTGATAACCAAAGAAAGAAGGCTACTCAACCTTTGGAAATAATACACACAGATGTTTGTGGACCCATTAGTCCAGAAACATGGGATAGAAAGAGATACTTCATAACTTTTATAGATGATTATACGAATTTTGTTACAGTGTATATAATGGAATCAAAAGAAGAAGTTTTATCAAAAATAATAGAATTTATTAAAATGGCAGAGGTAAAGTGGGAAAAGAACACTAAAGAAATCCGGTGTGATAATGGGACGGAATATACTAATAATAATTTAAAGATATGGTATAGAGAAAGAGGCATTCAGTTAAACTATACACCACCATATACACCACAATTGAATGGGAAAGCAGAAAGGATGAATAGAACCTTAGTAGAGAAGGTAAGAGCTATGATAAATAGTCAACAGGAAAAAATTTTATGCGGTGACGCAGTTAGAGTAGCTGCATACCTACGTAATAGGAGTCTCACAAAAATAAATGAGAAAACAGCTTATGAATGTTGATATGGAAAACAACCATGTCTAAAAAATTTAAAAATTTGTGGTTGCACAACTTATTTTAAAGATTTAAGACAATTGAAAAAACTTGACAATAGAGGAAGAAAAGGAAAATTTGTAGGATACACTCTTACAGGTTATAGAATATGGGATCCTGAAAAACGAAGAATTTTTGTATCGAGGGATGTGCGGTTCCAAGAAGACAGGGACTTGGAAATGCATAGAGAGGAAAAACAAGATCAAGAGTTAATGAAACATAGAAGAGGCAAATTGATAATAGAGGAAGAGAGAGAGAGTAGAGAGACCAATGAAACTGAGAATGACTCACTAACAGAGGAAGAGTATTGGACGGATACAGGAGAACAGGATGCTACAATTAGGGAATCCACAGAAGAGATAGATAGCGAACAAGAGATGAACATAGATAATACACTGGGAGAAATAAGGGAAGAAGAAGGTGAAAGAGAATTAAGAAGATCGACAAGAACTAAAAGGTTTCCAGAAAGATACAATGACTATGTTTTCCTGACATATCAAGAGATCATGGAAGGTGGAGACAGAGAGAATTGGTTAAGAGCTACGCAAGAGAATTTTAACAAGTAGATGGATATTTCAGGTCAAAGAAGGAAACAGATACAAAGCCAGATTAGTGGCAAGAAGGTTTGAACAGAAACCAGGAATAGACTATGAGGAGTTGTTCAGTCCTGTAATAAATAGTTCAACATTAAGAATATTATTTGCCCTTGCAGTACAACAAGAGATGCAGTTTATTAAATTTGATGTTAAAACAGCCTTTTTATGTGGCGACTTAGAGGAAGATATATATATGCAACTCCCAGAAGGGTATCAACAACATGGAAGAAAATTTTGTAAATTAAAAAAGGCCCTTTATGGACTTCAACGGTCATCTTATTGCTGGAATAAAAAATTTACACAGGCACTGAGTGATCAAGGCTTAAAACCATTGGGGACAGAGAAATGTATTTTCAAGTTAGATGGAAAACTAATATATCTAGCAATTCATAGATGATGGAATAATTTTTGGAAGGAATAAGAAAATATTAATGGACTTGGTCAACAAATTAAGGGAGTATTTTGAAATTAAATTAGATAATAACCCTGATATTTTTCTAGGTATAGAGATAGTTAAAAAGGATAATGGTGCTGTTAAACTAAAACGAACAAAATACTTAGAGAAGATCTTAGAGACTTATGGCATGCAGACATCAAAAGCAGTGGACACGCCTATGTTAACGAATGTTAAAGGAGAAGAAGAGAGTAGAGGAAACACATTTCCTTACAGAGAAGTGATTGGCAGTTTGCTGTTCTTGACAACGAAGACAAGACCTGACATAAATTACGCGGTAATGTTTTGTATTAGGAAAGTAGAAAAACCAAGTAACACAGATATTACGAATGTTAAAAGGATTATGAAATACTTGCAAGGAACTAGAGATCTTGGTATAGTGTTTAACACTAGAACTACCAAGGGGGTCAAAATGACTTGTTTGACATTTCTTATAATTATCACTCATTTCAGGTACATTTTGTTTCTGAAAATTTTGCACGACTTTTTCTAAGATATACAAATAATTAATTCTGTAAAACAGTTTTCTTTTTTTTTTTATCATTTTGTTGTAAATTTGTATGCAGTATACCTACATATACCGAGATGAGTCATTTTGACCCCCCACGGAACATAGATTTTCGGTGCTGTTCTATTGTATCGTGGAAATTTTTGTGGCACGTAATCTGAAAGATACACAGTAATTTATCATCTAGTCGTAAAAGAAAATATTTCAAACTCAAAGATCTGCCAACAACCAAAAAAATGTTGTTCCCACGGCTTGAACTGTTTGCGCTTGGTCATTACTTGCAGTATTTACTTCAGTCAAGTTTCCTCAGATTACTTTCAGTCGATCATCAGAAACGCTGCCATATACAACTCAGTCGTCTATCAGAAACAGTGAAACACAACTCTCAGTACAACTATATTCGCTATACAACTATATTCTGTAAAGTTTTAGAAGTATATGTTTGTGCAAATCATATCGCAAACTGCTGAAATATTAGAACCCATAAAATTACTTCGAAAGAAACAATGGGAAAAATTTCACGAAGGAGTAAATTATTGAAAGAAATAAATAATTTGGAACAAAATTGTTCCGATACAGAGTATGGTGAAAGTGATCTAGTTGAAAGTACAAGTGAATACCTTCCATCAAACAACGAAAGTCCAAGCGAGTCATCCGATACTCGCTTTTTATGCATAATTATTTAATAAATTATTAAATAATACTATTATTATTCAGATTATATTCAATTTTTGTTCATAAAAATAACAAAATATATAAAAACGTAAAAATTGCTGTCTTTTCTTAAATGTCTTAGTAATTTAAGAAACAAGTCATTTTGACCCCTCCGGTAGAAGTAGGTATACGTTAATCCTCGGTGTTTCTAGTGTTAATAAAAATGATGTAAATATTCTTAAAGCCTATTGTGATGCGGATTATGCAGGGGATGTAGAGACTAGAAAGAGTACTTCGGGTTATGTTATAGAATTAAATGGTAATATTATTAGTTGGGCGTCTCGTAAACAACCAATTGTAGAGCTATCAAGTACAAAAGCCGAATTTATAGCAGCTGCGGAATACTGTAAAGAGTTGTTATATCTGAAAGAGGTAATAGAGGAATTACTAGAAAAAAGGATACAGGTAGAAATGTATATCGATAACCAAAGTGCGATTAGACTGATTAATACAGGTATATTAAATAGGAGATCGAAACATATAGATGTGCGTTACCGGTTTATAGAAGAACAAGTTAACGAAAATAATATTAAAATAATATACTGTAATACTCAGAAACAAATTGCGGATATATTTACGAAATCTCTAGGTAGTGTTAAGTTTGTAAAATTTAGAGATAAGTTAGTACAGTAAGAAAAGGCATAAGGAAAATTTAGATTGAGAAGGGATGTTAAATGTACAATCTAAATTTTGGATATTGGCGCCAGTTAATTTTTTCTTTTCTATCGCTAGATGTCATAGGTAAAGGGGGTCTTATATATATAGGTATTCGTAAGAGCGTCGCGTCCTATTCTTCTGCTGTTTCTTGATGAGGTAATGCGTTGTAATATTAAAACTCTTTCTTGTTCAATTTAAGTGTTATTTCATATTTTCATATTTCATATATATTGTCGTACTGGAAAATGTTTTATTAGCGATACGGGACTTTTTCGAGGAATGCACGGGGCACGTGACTCTCTTGTTTACATTCGGTGCGAGCCCGTGTGCGTAGCGAGCGAGCGTCGAGTCAGTCTCTGCCGAACTTCCATAGGTTAAGGACTATGTTAAGACGTTACAATAAACGCATATTTGTGACCTTTCGCAGTTTTATTAAACCTGCTCTGCTAACATATATATATAGTTTATAAGTGCATTATAATTAAAATATATTGTTTAATATTAAAAGTAAAACACGTGTGGCTTTATTAAAGTAAAAACTGCCAACATCGATGTACCACGACCAAATATAGTGAAAATATACAACCGACACTTGGGTGGTGTAGATTTGGTTGATTCGTTGATATCATTGTATCGAATAAAAATTCGATCAAAGAAATTGTTAGAAAATCCCAGTGACCCACCCTAATAAAGCAGGGACGACGGGCACATGGCCGTCCTACGACGTCCATCGCGGGGTAGAGGCCTGACGTCCGGGCCATAAAACAACCCTAGGGCTTCAAGTTTCGCGGGGACTAGGAAACCTCGCGGAACGGGAAGAGGGCATTCATTTAGAGACCTTTGGAAAAGGCATTCGTCTACAGACCTTGGAAAGGCATCCTTCTCTTGAGGACTTTACTTCGCCCACGTCATCCGCATTTACGGAATTTACGTGCGCTGGAAAATGCGCTTCTTCGAATTTGGAACCAAATTCCCCAAGCCATCATACGGCGATGCATTAATATGCGCGAACGTTTGCAAGATGTAATTCACAACCGTGGTGGTAATACTCGATATTAAATTTACAAGTCCTCGAATTTTTATTGAAACAACAAAATTACACTCACCCGCGCAGACATTGCTGCAGGCGCACATACCTGCGCGCTCCCACATTCATGTACCTGCATATACACGGCACACATACGCACGAACTCACACACACAAGGGGAAGCGTAAATCCGACCCTCTCAGACCAAAGCATTCTTTAAAAATTCAGCAAAAGTACCGGTAAATGCAGAGACACAAACTTTTTTACCGAACAAACGGATTAGTCGCGGATAGGAGCAATAATGACGTTTCCTTAATACTTATCGTTCAAATTTCAAAGTTTGATACATCTTTTCATAGGGAACAAAGAATCGGAGTCATTTGAAACTTCGCACACATTTTGTGGGCAATATGAGCTTAAAAAAAAAACCTAGGCAGAATCATTACAATACTTATTTACAAAGATACCGTAACTTTTGTAATTTGAGGGAAAAACGCCGTTTTTTGACGTTCTTTTACATCAATATTAAGCATAAAAAAAACATCGAATCAAAAACTGATATAGCCATCTTAAAGGGTGGCTATCAAAGGAAAAACCCTTGATATCTAAAGGGTATCAAAGGAAAAAGCGTCATTTCGGCTTTGGTAGCTCATAACTTTGCGACCGATCGTCGAAACGAACTTCATGGACGTGCAAATTATAGGGGAAGGAACAAGGAATAGCAATCTGGAAGTGGCATTAATCAAAAAAATTTTTCCATGTTTTTACAAGCCTTAAAAAAAAGAAAAAAAATTCTAAAATTTTTTCATCGCGATTTTTTGTATATTTTGTTAATGATAATAGGCTCAAAAAATTTTTGAGATAAAGGGTCGAAAACTAGAGACCTGAAGCTGCAAAATGACTATTCTGGATGTCTTCTGTGATGAATTTCAACGGAGGCAGAGCAATTTGAAAATGACCTAAAAATTTAAGGAATTTTTCTGTTCCCTTAATTTTTTTTACTAGTGTATATATATATTCCTTCATTTTTCTAAAACTAGAGTCATTGTCAGTCAGTCAATCAAAGCGAACTCTTGTACGTCTGCACGACAAGATATCAGTCAGTCTTACTGTACGCATTAATAAAGACTAGCCTAAATTCCGCTTGGAATCGAAGATTATTTAATATAATAACCCTGATCCCTACGGAATACAACAGTCGGTTCGGTGAATCGACTACTGACAACCTATGGAATTAATGCTTAGAATCGATACAATAACGTATTTCTAGCATTCCTATACCATTTTGGCACGTTTGGATGCACAATTGTAGAATTTATCGATGAAACTCCTTTCCGCTTAGTCGGTTTGGTCCGGAGCCCGTGTGACGTCGGGCCTCCGACATTTACATAGAATATAAGACACATATGTAACCATAGAGTATAAGACGCTCATGTAACCATAGTATGTAGGACGCATCATATAGTCAAACCACATATAACCGTAGCTTGTAAGATATTATTCACTCCATGTTTAACCGTAGGCTTAGGACACATTATTGTGAAGTTGGTTTTTTAATAAGTGCGTGAGTTGGCATGAGTGAGCAAGTTGGTAGCAGGTCTGTGGTTTAAAGGAAGTACAAAGTAAAATAAGAAATCTGAAGAAAAGCGTAAGAAAAAGAAATCATGTCGGACACGTGGAATATCGCTAGTATTGAACCTCTCGATGATACTAATTATTTTTTATGGAGCGAAAAAGTAGAAGGTATTTTGCGTTCAAAAAAATTGTGGAAAAAAGTAATAGGGGTCAAACAGATAGAAAAACCTGAGGAAGGTGAAGAAGACTATGAAGGAAAATTGAAACAATGGAACGAGTGGGATGACAATAATTACGCAGCCAGGACAATAATGATAAACACAATGGGTAAGGCTCAATTGTTAAAATATAGTAGTGAAAAAAACGCTGATAGACTATGGGCTCTGATAAAGAGAAACATGGCCGCTGAAACGGAGGAATTAAAAGCGAGATTGTTAAACGAATTAACAAATTTAAAAATGAAAAGGGACGAAGGTATTGATGCTTATATAAATAGGGCAGAAGCGCTAAAGAACCAGTGTGTACAATTGGGAAAGAACATAGAAGAGTTTGAATTAAAAATGTACATTTTAAGAGGGCTCAGACAAGAATATGATTCAAATGTGAGGGTTTTAGAAATACAAAAGAATGTAACGATTAATGATATACGTTTTGCTCTCAAACAGGAGGAAATTAGAAAGGAATCGAGAAAAGAAGAAAGATTCCACAGAGATCAGGAATCAGTGAGGAAAGTAAGAGATGGGTCCAAAAATAATATCCATTGTTTTAATTGTGGGTTGACAGGGCACGTGTCCAGTGAATGTTACAGAAATAAACGCTGTTTTAATTGTCAAGGTTTTAATCATGTGGCTGCAAACTGTAGAGAACCAAAAAGAGGTGGAACATTTATAGGAAGAGGACGTAGAGGAAATTTCCAAAGAGGATTTAGAGGAAGATCTAATGTGCTAAGAGCTAATGACGTTTCACAAACAGAAGCAACTCATGAGGCAAGTGAAAAGAAACTTGAGGTGGGTGCAAATGATAATTGTTGTATTTGGTTATTGGATTCTGGTTCCACGAGTCATATGACTCATGACAAACTAATATGTAATAAACTGTTTAATGAAAAGAGAGAAATTGCACTAGCAGATAAGGAAGGAAAAAAATTAACTTCTGAGAATGTTGGCGAAATAGTATTAAGACAGTCTTCAAGTAAAAAAAGGGTGAGACTTGAGAAAGTGTTATGTGTCCCTAATTTGAACACTAATTTGCTTTCTGTAGCTAAAATAACAGACCATGGTTATAATGTAAAATTCAATAAATTTGGAGCTGTGGTATATAAAGACCCGAATAAGGTAGAAATGACAGCAGTTAGAGTGAATAATGCATATTATGTAAGAACATTCATTGAGAAAGAGGAGGCAGTGGCGATTTCAGTGGATGATCTTTGGCACAAGAGGTTAGGTCATGCAAATAAAAAGGTGGTGGAAGAAATGAAGAAAAAGAATCTAGTAATGGGAATGACAGATAAGGTAAGGATGGAATGTGAACCATGTATCGAAGGGAAGACTTGTAGAAAGCATCATGGAAGATTAGAGGGAAGACAGACAAATAACATTATGCAACTGTGGCATATAGATTTAATAGGACCTGTAAAGCCATCATCGCATGGAAGAAAAAATTATATTATGACAATGGTCGATGATTATTCCAGAATGATATTTGTACAATTACTGCAAGAAAAAAGTGAAGCTGCTGAAGAAATTAAAAAATTAATTATACTGTATGAGAATCAGACTGAACAAAAATTGAAGAGAATAAGATCAGACAATGGTGGAGAATTTATCGGGAGAGATTTAAAATACTGGTTTCAGCAAAAGGGAATTAAACATGAACTAAGTCCTCCCATGACCCCACAGTGTAACGGGACAGCAGAAAGAGCAAATAAAACAATAATAGAAACTACCAGAACAATATTGTCTGACTCACATCTACCTTTAACGTTCTGGGGAGAGGCAGTGTGTACTGCTGCATATATAAGAAATAGGGTAAAATCAAAAGTGCATGATAAAACTCCATACGAGATATGGTATAATAAAAAGCCAAATGTGCAACATCTGAGAAGATTTGGATGCTTAGCATATCTGTTGAATAAAGGTGGAACAAGTCAAAAGTTTGAGTCAAAAACTGTAAAAGGAATTTTCGTGGGATATGGTACGAATAATACCTACCGAATATACATCCCGAAAGCAGATAAAATCAGATGTGATTGTGACGTAAAATTCGATGAAAACAAAAATGGGTCAGAACTATTGTACAATAATAAGAGAAATGATGAATATAATGGTAATAGTGGATTAATTGTATTAGGATTAAATTCCAATGATGATGCGGAGGATTCTGAATTTGATGGTGAGATGTATCAGAATGAAGAAGAAGAAACGAATGAACAGCAAGAAGAGGAAGACAGCTATTATGAAGATGCGAGAATAGAATTTCTGGAAAATGAAAGTGACATACATGAAGTTAATGATGAAGAGGGGAACATTGAAGTTAATGAAGAGAGTGTAATTGTACCTGAAGCATCAACGGAAATAAAGAAGAGAGGAAGACCAAAAAATGTGACAAAAGAAGTCATGCAGGTTCGAAGAAATATTGAACAAGAAAAGGTGAGAAAGAGGGATGAAGAAAGGAATATTAGAAGATCAGAAAGAATAAAGAATCAGAGGGCTATGAAAACAGTTGATATTAAAATACCAAATTCAGTTAGAGAAGCAAGGCAATCACACGAGTGGGAAGAGTGGAGAAAAGCTATGAGTGAAGAAATGAAATCAATGCAACGTCATAAGGTATGGGATTTGGTTGATCGACCTAGAGAAAAACGCGTGATAAAGAATAAGTGGATATTTGCTATAAAGGAAGACCCGATTACGCTTGAAAGAAAATTCAAGGCGAGATTAGTCGCAATGGACTGTGGGCAACGTCCAGGCTATGATTACGAGGAAACCTTCGCTCCAACAGTCAGGATGGAAACAATTAGATTGTTAATTAGCATATGTGCGGAAAAAGGAAAAAAATTAAAAATTTATGATGCAAAAACTGCCTTCTTACATGGATCTTTGGATGAAGAAATATACATGGAAATGCCTGATGGATTTGAAAACAAAACTGAGAAAGTCTGCAAACTCAAGAAAAGTATTTATGGACTGAAGCAGGCTAGTCGTTGCTGGAATACATATCTGACTGACGTGTTATTGAAGGTAGGGTTGAAACAGTGTACTCATGATCCATGTTTGTTTTATGTTGTAGAGGGGAACAACTTTTTATATTGTGGAGTTCACGTGGATGACATACCATTAGTAAGTAGTGGAGATGAATTTGAGGAAAAATATATGAAGGAAATAAAGAAATATATAGATTTAAAGGATACTGGAGAGGCAAAACAAATATTAGGGATACAATTAAATCAAGAAAGAGGAAGAATATTCATCCATCAAAGAAATTATATTGAAAATTTGCTGAAACAGTATGGAATGAAGGAAGCTAATGAAGTAAATTCGCCTATGGATATCAATCAAAAATTGAGTGAAGATGAAGGAAGTAAGGAATGCAGTGTAACAAGATGTCAGGAGTTATTAGGGCGATTAATGTATCTAAGCGTATCGACAAGGCCTGATATATCTTTCTCACTGAGTTGTTTATCACAATTTAGTAAATGCCCCAAGAATATACACATGAATGCATTGAAGAGAGTATTGCAATACCTGAAAAAGACAATTAATTATGGCATTGAATATGGAAGAATAAACCCTAAAAGAGGAATTAGGTGCGAATCTGATGCTTCTTGGGACAGCACAAGAGACGCAAAGTCTTTCAGTGGCGTACTGATTTATAGAAATGACGACCTCATACACTGGAGAAGCAAGAAGCAGTCAACAGTCGCTTTATCTTCAACGGAGAGTGAGTTGGATGCAATGTTGGAAGGGTTAAAGGAAGTCATGTGGACGAGTGACCTTGTAGAAGAAATAGGAGTGTCCAAGGAAAAGAATACGGAGTTGAAATGTGACAATTTGAATGCCGTGAAACTTGCTAATGGAGGAAACTTTAAAACAAAAACAAAGTTATTGAATAGAAAGTGTTACTTTATTAGAGAAATAGTAAAAAATTATGAAATTAAGGTGTCACATGTACCTAAAGAAATTATGACAGCAGATTGCCTTACTAAACCACTGCGTGGACCATCTTTGTTTAAAAACATAAAGAACTTTATGAGCGCTAGAGATTAAAAAAAGAAGGAAAAAAAGAGATGAGTGTGAAGTGAGAGCGTTGAATGAGTGAAAAATGGTTTATGTATCTTTTACAATTAATTAAAATTGGTTTTGGTTCAAAGAAATATTCAGAGAAATGTTAATTTCAAGTTTACCAATTCCCACAATTATATCCTCCTAGTTCGTAATACATATTATATCCAATGCTTATGTTGGATTTATTCAACACAATAAGTGTTGCCTTCAACAAAAATCATCGGGTCGTAAACTTTCACTAACGTTGGAGTTTCGACGCAAGAGGTTACAGATGTTTGTGTTTCACCATAGGACCCATAGGGTCTATAGACTCGTAACGGATTTTTCCTTCGACGAGTTTTCTTATTCTTACGGTTTTCGTTGACTAGTAAAGACGTACCTTTCCGAGCTTCAAAAGTTAAATTAAAGTTTCTGTTAAAACATAATTGAGTATCATTACTTTATCTCACCGCCTATTTCCTATAGCTTATTCATATGTTATCGCGTAAAGTTACGGACCAGTATGTAACCAAGTAGTGTAGGAACCACTCGACATTCCTTTCCCACAAGATAAGTCCTTTCTTCGAACCTAATCTCATAAACATCCTCAAGTCCTTTCCTCGAACCCAACCTTATAAACATCCTCCTGATAATCCAACTCATAAACATCCTTTAAGACAAATTAATCATGATATCCCTATCGACTCCAGACCATAACATCCGTCAGAACAAAACTCCTTTATTCCAAATCATTATTCCTTGATCACGTTTCATAAACTTCCTTTAGATAAACCCAATCCTCCGTTATCAGACACCTAGCCATAACATCCTCTTACATCAGCCCAGAACGTTCTAGAACGATTTCCTTTGTCCTTAACCACTATAAAAGCTACCTCATTCCTTATTACCCAGCTCCAGTCAGCCATAGTCTGCCTATCAGTAACCTCAGTGATAGGTAATCCTGCCTGAGGCCCGTCCATCCATCCAGCAATCATCATATCAGCCCAGTCTGATTCCTCGGGAGATCGTAACCGACTCCCCTTCCGTCGAGTGAGTAGACATAAGAACATATTATAAAGGAACCACACATACATATATTCGAGGGTTTATTATTGAAGAATATATTGATATATAATTATACTGTGTCGACTTCAATACCTAATACCTGCACGACTTGACTTATACTATCGAACCTCCGAGCTTCAGTGATAAATCACGCAAGACGTAGTTAACCAACTACGGCGAGGACATAGAAATATTTCAACGTCTCCAACAACAGCTGCTTCCACGGGATCCAGGGCCACGACGTCCGCCTAAGAGCTGCGCTAACCCGAAAGCTGAGAGAAATAATCGAAAGATACAGACAGCGAGGCGAACGAAATAGAATATTATTTCGTTGGACACCCCTGGCTGTAACAAAATTGGTGATAGCGGTGGGATTGACTCAGCACCGTGGAGAGATAGCTGCCTACGTGACTTTCTACGGGCCAAGATTACGCAGCGTGAGAAGAAACAAAGCAAGCAAGGAGGTCTCGAGATAAGGAGCACGCCAGACGTTAGGCGACACCGGCCAGACGCTCGACCGTACCGAGCAGGAGATAAAGGCGCCGCATTCCTGAGCGCGCCAGTTCCCACGACGCGCCGGGTCTCACGCCAGCGCGTATGACGCACTCGCTGCAACCGCAACGGCTCGCTCATTCAGTCACGCTCCGTAGTATGGTGAAGACGTTTAGTTTCGCGCTTCAGTGTTTTCGATAGAGCAGATTCCTAACGTTCTCGACTTTGCAAGCGGTACGTGCGCTCCAGGGCTGTACTACATCTTGCCTGGAAGGGACTTAGTGTATTCTGTGCACAAATTCGTTAGTTCTCCGTAGATATTCGTGTCACACTTGCGCGTAAAAGCGAAGGTGTTGCCACGGTATTGAAAGAAACTACGAATTTTTCGCGTATAAATAGTGATTAGCTCAATAACGAGCCGACAACCGCTGCTGGTGAACGGATTTTTGCGCGTCTCCGAACGCTGCTTAATACGCTAACTAACAGCATGTCGGTAAGTCATTGAAACTGGGTACAGAAATCTTACCTTTCTTTTACACGGGTTAAATCATTTTTATTCATCATCGTTTGAAAATTGGGGAAAAAGGAAGCGTGGCTGCCGTGCGGGCAGAAGAGTATAAAGGCAAGGAAGCTGCAGCTCCTTGAGGAGGAATTCCTGGAACAAGTGTTTAGACCAGAGATAGTGACATTGGACAGTGAATCGGACACTGGGACGTCATCACGCGAAGTGCCGTTGTTGAGTTACGATATTTTGGACACAAAAAGTGCCATCAAAGTGTATAAACCAGCGGGTTATTCCTGACAAAGTGTTGGTTGATTTTTTTTTTCGTGCGTTCCACGAGGGCGAGTGGTCGTGCCCACCCACAGTGAATGAGTTCTGTCATCAACATGCCGTCTCAACCGGGTGGGACCCAGAGGACGTCGACGATGGAGCTTCGGCCCAGACAGACGGAGCAAATAAGCGAGGACGAAGTCGCCATCATCCAAAAACAGCAGATTGAGAAGGAGAAACGCCTCCGGGAGGAGACCAGGAAACTCGACGATGAAAGACGTGAGTTAGAACAAGCTCGTCGACAGAACGAGGCATTATTGGCAAAAATCCGGGGCGCTGAAAAGGACCAGGGCGCAATCCCGAAGAAGATGGACATTCCCGAGGAACTTCCCGCAAGAATGGAGGTGCCGAGCGTCGCTGTCGGAGGTGAATCTGTCAGCTACACATTAAGCGAAGCCGTGAAGATGGTACCTGCGTTCAACGGCACAACACCGACTTTGTTAACATTTACGCGAACACGCAAAAGAGCTGCCGCCGTCGAAGATGAGGAAGCGGACACCGTCGCCGAATTATGCAATTTGCTGAAGGATATCTTCGGACCACAGCGAACCATCGATTACTACCGCGACGAATTGGCGAATGCGTACATGAAGAGCGGTGAGCACATTTTAGACTTTATAACTCGTGTAAAGGATTTGCGCGATGCGATCCTCGATTGCGATAGAAGCATTCCTGATGTAGACGAAATTAACGATTTCGTAAAAAATTGTTTTATCGACGGATTAATGTCACCGTTGCGTTTAGAAGTGAAACAGGTCGCGTCTCAGCCGTTAAAATGTGTGTTCAGGGAAGCGATCTCCGTATTCAAGCGCCTCGAATTAGAAAAATCGAGACTAGGTCGTACCGAAACGCGTCGCGTGAATTTTGAAAGGCGCGACCAAACACCAGAATGGCGCGAGCGTAGGCTAAGTAGTCCACCGCATCGCGACTCGTGGCGGTCAACGTCACCCGCTCTGTCGCGAAACTATCAATCAGACCGTGGATTTACGCGATATCTTCGTAGAGACGATAGGCGAGATCCGCCGCGATCGGAAAAATTTTGCCGGTACTGTAATATTCCGGGCCATGATCTGCACGAGTGCAGGAGACGATAATACAGCGAACGAATGCGGAATTCCGGAAACGAGCGAGCCCTCCCACCCGCGGCGACCAAGGGATGGGAGGGCCCAAGCACGAAAACAGTGCACGCGGTCACACTAGAACAGCCAGAATCAATTGCGTCGACGGCTGTGAAACAACAATCCCCCAAATCAGAGTAAACGCTCCGGAGCTAAAATCGCAGTCGGTTATGATGGTCGACACCAGTGCTGAATCTAATTTAGTTAAACTTGACGCTCTAAAACCCTACACGCGAGTAAACCCCGAAGATAAATTAGAGATTTCTGGAATCACCGCACACACAACCGCGGCACTCGGCACAGTGAACATAACATTATTCGGTGCACGATTTAGATTTTACGTAGTCCCTGATTCTTTCCCTATATCTATGCGGAGAATATTGGGGCAGACTTTCTTAAAAGACGCGGAAGTTTCTATGAGAGATCAGTGCGTTCGCTGGAAGGAATTAGTTCTACCATTTGATAATCCGGATAAACTTGATTCAGGCCAAAGCATTTAAAGGAAATGTTCGATCGATCAAATTGTACTCCCGATTCGACTGTTAGGGGTAATAATGCTTCCATTCGGCAAGGCATTCGAACTTCCTATACACTCAGATAATTTACACAATCAAACTTCGCGACCATTAACATCCGCACAAATATCGAACCAGGATAACATAAATGATAACTCAGACTCGTCGAATTCCAAGAGCGAGCAGATTGGCGATTGCACCGCGCTAACTTGATGTACTATATTTGGTATTAGGGATCAATCGAAGGTGTGGCGAGATAATTTGGCCTGTTGTATCTCGATGGACCACCATCCTTTAGACCGGGAAAGCTCAGACGCGGTAAACGGAGAAAAATCCCGAATCCCCAACGACCTGGAAATAACCATTCCGCGCGCGGAAAAGGGTATAGTTGACAATACTATTTCTTCGCCGGTAGTAGCTCATATGGCACAAAAATCTATTAGGGCTACCGAAAAGTAATCAAAATTTCTTCGATGACTTCAAAGTTTTTCAACGAAAAATTGAAGTACTTTTTTAAAAAGAAAATCGAACAAATGCCTTTACGCTAACAAAAAGCGTTAGAAAATAATGGAAATGATTTTGTTGATTAGCATTTAAGATTTCTTTAATAAATAAATGTTTTTCGAAAGCAAACGAAATTTTGATTACTTTTCGGTACCCCTAATATTAAGAACCAAGAATATCTAAAAGCATTAGACATCAATATTTCTCACACTGTAATAGACGCGCGAGAAAATTTGGCGAAGATATAAACAAGAGCTCCCCGGTATCAGAATAGTCAGGTGCGCGTGACGAATTTCAGAGAAGGCGATCGCGTTATTATATTAAGTAAGTCAGGGTGTGAAAGAAAACACGTGGGACCCTACGAGGTTACAGAAATACTATCAAGCGACATCGTTAAGATAAATGTAAATGGAAAGACGAGAGTGTTGCGAGCGGATTGCGTGAGAATGTTTGAAACAAACCCCACTGCGGTGGTCCATATCGTAACTCAAACACGCCCACCGGTAACCACAACAAAAGTCAGCAATATAAGCGCGAGCGAAGCAGGACCACGACATTCGAGCATCAGAAAACTCATCGGCAACATCACAGTACTCCTGCTAATTCTATCCACGATACTGTCGGAAATGGGGAAGCACAGCATATTACAGCTAACCTTTCCAAAACGAGCCAACTGGAACCACTCAACACAGGAGTGCCTGCTTGCCAGGGCGCTTATACCACGAGGATTTCACCTACAATGCACCCAGTGCATTGGAAACATTCAAGAAGAAAGGAAGTGCAATAGAGAACGACTAAAATGGTTTTGGGATGAGAAGACACCCCTGGGGTGGACCAGGCCGAACATCTTTGGCCTTTGGGAACTGTTTGGCGTGGCGAACGAGTTTAACGGTATCAGCGGACCGGAATGGGTCCAGAACGCAGACATGTCGGCAGTGATACAGGGAGCAATCTTCATGGAAGTCAAGAACCAAGCCGAGAAGTTACACCC
This sequence comes from Megachile rotundata, assembly GCF_050947335.1. Classification (NCBI taxonomy): domain Eukaryota; kingdom Metazoa; phylum Arthropoda; class Insecta; order Hymenoptera; family Megachilidae; genus Megachile; species Megachile rotundata. Next base: position 6,354,857 of record NC_134993.1, read on the forward strand.
CAGGGACCAGCCACCAAGTCCCTTCAGAATAAGCACTCCGTTGCTGTCCTTCCTAAGGGTCTGGAGAATGTTGAACCTCCAGCCGGTGAATGAAGTAAAAAACGAAAAGGATCGAGAGCTGTTTTGCGAGTATTGCCAGGTCAGCGGGGCCGAGGATGTGTGCTTTCGTCGAGATCATTTCTTCCCGCCACCTGAGAAAACCAACATCAGGGGAAACCAGGCATCAATCGGCACCGAACCGACCCAACAACCAGCCAACCAAAAGGGGAAGCAACGAATGAAGAAGATGGACGTGCGACGAATCGAATGGCCATGGAAAACTAACGGTGAGCAGCCACCACCCCAACTAACCAGACACCCAGGACCGTCAAATCACAGGTGTGATATACCGGAGCATCCAGACAAGAAGGTCTATTGCCGCACCAGGCTCCCGGTATTAAACAAAAGTGACTAGTGACCCCCTTTACCCCTCCCTTAAAGAGACATATAAACTCTAACAAGTGAAGTCCCAAAGTGTTCCTGAATAGACTCTGCGATTGCGAACGATTTACTCGCGAAGTCAATTTTCCTTGCGTAAAAATTGACTTTTTCTAGGGGGGGGAAGGTGTGACGTCGGGCCTCCGACGTTTATATTAGTATTAAGACACATATGTAACCATAGAATGTAAGGCACATCATATACTCAACCCTTATATAACCATAGAACGTAAGACACATCATATACTTAACCATCATGTAATCATAGTTCGTAAGATATTATTCAAGTCGTATTTTACCGTAGGTTTAAGACATATTATATTCCAAGCGTAATTTTAGTTTATATCATTTAGAGTTAGGAACCACATGTAATCGAATAGCGTAGGGAAACACTCGACATTCCTTTCCCACCAGATAAGTCCTTTCCTCGAACCCAATCTTATAAACATCCTTCGACCACGTCTCATAAACATCCTCCAGATAAACCGATCCATAAACATCCCTCAAGATAAATTGATCATAACACCCTTATCGACACCAGACCATAACATGCGCTCAGAACAAAACTCCTTTATTCCAAATCACTACTTCTTGATCACGTTTCGTAAACTTCCTTTAGATAAACTCAGCATAAACACCCTTATCGAACACCTAACCATAACATCCTCTTGCATCAGACCAAAATATTCTAGAACGATTTCCTTTGTTCACAATCAGTATAAAAGCCACCTCATTCCATACCTCCTACCTTCAGTCCGCCTACCGGTTACCTAGGAGACAGGTCATCCTGCTCCAGGGCCGTCCATTAACCAACAACACATAGTCTACTTACCGGTAACCTCGGAGACAGGTAATCCTTCCTGCGGCCCGTCCATCTACCACATATCCAACAATCATCACATCAACCTAGTTTGATTCCTCAGGAGATCGTAACCGACTTCCCTTTCGTCGAGTGAGTACAAATAAGAAGCATATTATACGAGAGTGTGACGTCGTGCGACGACATTTGATCTAGTTGCTTAAGGACTACTTGTCTAAGGATTATTATTATTATTAAGTATATATGTATATATATTGCATTTCTGACATAATTAGTTGTAAGACACAGTCTCGCGTGCGTTATAAATAAGATAGCATAAGTTTCACATTCCTTTACTCCTAGGTCCTCAAGTTCATCCTTTATCTTAACCTAAACATCCTGCCATGAACATCCCTATCTAATTCCTGCTATGAATATCACTATCTAATCTATGATTTCCTTATCTAATAACAGATCATAACTAATCTCCCTTTATCTTCTCTTCTGACACCACCGAGCAATATAAAAAGCCCAGTTCGAATAGCCTCGCGAGCAGTAGCAGTCCGATTAGTCACAGGGTCCGATCCCCTCGTGCTGGACTCTGCTAATTCCCATTCTAATTCCACTCATTTCCTACCAATTCCAAACTACGCGTTTCATTTATATTATAACTCTAAGTTCATTTGTATTAGTTTATATTCCGACATCATCTTTAGTATTGAATATATTTTATATTTAGTTATATTCGCTTTTAATCATTTCCTATAAACCCGAGATCTCTTTAAGAGCTTTGATTATTTAAAATACGTATACTCGATTACGTTGGATCTGGTGGTGCGAGACATAGCCGCACGAGATCAATTATATTGCGAAGTCGAGATAGGTAATCCACATCGCCACGGTGGTGCGAGACATAGCCGCACGGTGCGCATATGATGTGTTTGATGCCTCTGCATTTTTAGTCAGCTCATGGGGAGACAAAGACGAGGAGGTCGTAGATATCAACTACGTAAGATCCTACGCACCTTATACCTACCCTGTCTAGTTCCTATTCCACGACCAGTTATCCGCGAAGTTAAGTATCAGTTATTACTTATTGATATACCTGTGACGAAGATCATAGCGAAGGATCTACTACCTAAGGATCCGAGACGAGAAATCTATTGTAAAAGTTAAGGAGAAAGCTTCGGGTAAGTACTGTGTCATACTTGTACACCCTGGGATCCCTGACATACGACGGGCGCACGTACCGCGTGGTCTAAAAGATTGTCAATTCAAGAGCGATTCCGGACCTTCATATTGATATCAGCAAAGGTACCATCCGGGACGTAACAAATTTGGTGGTAGCGATGGGATACAAGACAATCACCCATCGTGTTGTGGCATAGTATTACCCTCTTCCAGTGATTAAAATATTGCTTTGTTTACGCGCTAAAACAACGTGACTCACACGCTCACTGTTCACCGCGTCCCGCCGAGCCAAGCAGCTCAGCGTCAATCACTGACCAGTCAACTGTCCACCGCCGAACGAACAAGTTACCCCTAATACGCGCTTCGTAGTGTTACGAATTAATACTCAGTGAATATTTTGTAGTCTTACTTTTCGAACGCAATATTATTTTGTGGCTCTGTATCTTGCGCCTAACCAAGGGTCGCAGTACAACGAGCATATCTTACATAAGCCTATTACCGACTTGCGCGAAAACAAGTCAGCACTTGAATGCTGCGACAAGCAATTGCTGCAAAACATAGGTACGGCTTTGAGTTTCAATTGTAGTATAGCCTTCCTTTTTATTATTTATTATTTTTTCTCCGAATCTTTTCACTTTAGTCAAAACAAATTAGTAGAAAACGAAAACGTGGTTGCCACGCTGGAAAAAGAGTTACGGCAAAACGTTTGAGAGCTGAAGAACGGCAATGGGAAGCCACCTTAGCGCGATAAAACGCAGCAGGGAAACGCCTCAGTGCTGAACTAACGCCGACATTCGAGACGCCAAACTCCCGCGAAGAAATTAACAGCGTTCTAGGAAATTCGAATATCGCGATCTTATTAAATGTCGAAAATGCCTGCCGGTCCAGAACTCCGTTCCGCGTCAAAAGCAAGTTCCTCCGAGCCCTTAAGCGAACATGAACTCCGCGCGTACCAGAAACAAATCTCTGACCGCGAAAAAAGATTACGTGAAGAAGCGCAAGCCCTTGAACGCGAACGTAGTCAATTGGAGAAAGATCGCCGCGAAAGAGATGATCTCCGCCGTGAGTTAAAAGACGCGCGCCAAAAATTAGGAGATGTACAAGACTCTCCCGCGGGTCCATCAACCTCTGCGCTACCCCTGACCCCCACGACCCCAAGCATGGCAACCGAGCTATGGGAGTATACGCTCCGCGAAGCAGTCAACACTCTTCCCACATTTGACGGAAATAATATATCCGTTCTTCAATTTACGCGCGCTTGCCGAAGAGCCCGCGATATCATCCCTGTTCATGCCGAACGAACCCTCGTAAAGTTAATTACTGTGCGTTTGCGCGGACGCGCCGCGATTGCAGTTGAAGATGAACGCATAGACGACGTCGCAACTTTGTGTAACCGGTTAAAAGAAGCATTTGGCCCCAGTCGAACGGTAGATCATTATCGCGGAGAAATGGCCAATATCTACATGGGCGTAAATGAACACATATTAGATTACATTAGTAGAGTTAAAGAGTAGAGTGATGCGATCTCAGACTTTCATACGGTACCCGCGTCAGAAATAGATACATTGACTGTGAACAGTTTTATCGATGGTCTTATACCTAGCATTCGGCTCGAAATTCGACTTTTGCGCGACCATCCGGTATCGCGTGTCTTTAACCCTTTCGCTTCGGCAGTCCGGTCCGCCGAAGTGTCGTCACCGTACGAAAGCACGCGCCAGAAATGTGCACAGTGCGCGTGGTTTTTGTATATACATTTTTTAAGTCTTAAATAATTACTATGCTTAATAAAACAATTGTTGCTCTACTATAGCATGTATTCCTCACATTTTAAGATGAAAACAGTTAAACAAAATTATATTAGTTACTCTAAAGACATTAGACTAATTACAGTTGACAAATTCTTAGCTATTTACATATTTACAATTTTTTATTTTTAAAAAAAGAATAATACCTTGAGCCGATCTATTCTTAATTCTTATAGAACACGATATGTATTCGTAGAAAAATGAATATAATCCGCAAGATCCGATAGATATTTTGGATGCGGTTTTGATATAACACCAAAGAATAGGTGATTATTGATATATTATATCACAATATATCACTTTATTGATATATTGGATTAATCGAATATATCAATAAAGTACACTTACTCTTTGGTGTTTGATATATTGGATTAATCGAATATATCAATAAAATCAGTTCAAAACATTCTGCCGATAACGAAAAATTTGTCATTGACCACAGATGGTACTTGTATGCACATCATGTGGATGCCGGATATATCCGGCGCTCGTACGCACAGGTCACCGTGTGGATGCCGGATATATCCGGCGCTCGTACGCACAAGTCGCCGCGCGGATGCCGGATATATCCGGCGCTCGAAGCGAAAGGGTTAATGGAGCAATCCGGTCCTATAAACAACTCCAACTCGATAAACAGAGATACGATAAATCGCACGTCAAGCCCGTCGCGTTCAGTTCTCCGAAACGCGATGCCCGATTTCCAATAGGCGGTCTACGTCACCGCCTCGCCGATCATACATGCCAACCCGCGACACGTGGCGTTCCCCATCTCCGCACCTTATAACACGAAATTATTCTCCAGTGCGAGAACCCCCACGTTATAAGGAAGAGCCGCGTTACGCATATCGTCCCGAGTCTCCTTTCCGCGATAACCACGTCGAACCGTTACACCCACAAAAATACGAGTCACAACATTCCCGCGAACAGATCCCTTATCGCGCTGAAGCTCGTCGCACAGACGACCGCCACCGTGGATCCGTATTCCGTCCAGATAGCCGCGCAAAACCCCTTATGCCTTCGAAATACGAAAACGCAAGTCCCAAACCTACCGCAACCACTTGCTCATACTGCAATTTCCCTGGACACGACATTCACCAATGTCGTAAGCGTATGTTTGCCAATTTCCTGAAGTCGGGAAACGGGCACCCCCTCCCGTCAAACGCGGACCGTTACCGGGGGGAGAAATCAGCGAAATCGGTCCGAACAATAAACCACGAGATCCCCGAATCTCCGTCATCGGAATAGACGAAGATGTCATTCCCCAAGTAAAAATCTCGGCCTCGGAATTATTGCATGATGCCACTTTCATGGTAGATACCGGCACCGAACCGAATCTAATAAAAATCGGTTCACTTAAAGGTGATACCCTTGTCGATACGAACGGGAAAATTAATATCTCAGGAATAACTTCCGCCCGCGTTCCTACCCTCGGTTCAACGAATATTACCATACATGGAGTAACCTCCCTATTCCAGGTAGTACCCAACGATTTTCCTATTCCCATGGACGGAATATTAGGAAATACCTTCCTCTGCGAAGGCGCAGAAATTTCTTACAAAGCAAATCACGTTACATGAAAGGATAATACTATCCCCTTTTGCAACCGCTCCAAATGCGTCTACCATCCGGGACGTAACAAGGGTATTTATACACGTTATTATTGAGAATATATTGACATAATATATATTATTATATTGTGTCACCTTTAATACTGAAATACCTGGACTTGACTTGTCCTATCGAACCTCCGAGCTCTTGTGATAAATCACGCGAGATTAGTTAACCAACTACAACGAGGAAATAGGAATATTTTAACATCTCTTCAACGGCGATTCATCACGGGACCCAGGGCCACGACGCACAGTGGCGAAAAACGGCGAAAACGTGAACAAAACTAATATCTTCGATTCTGAGATAAATTATTTAAATGTTTTTAGATAGAATGATTATATTAGTGTTACAAATTAATTTTTTGTGTTAAAAATCGAATTTTGATTTGTTAGTTAACTAATACGGTTAGTTAACTAGTACGTATGAATTTTTATCTCGTAAACTATTTATCGAAATTAATTAAATCTTTTTGCATTTTAAACTTGAATGTTTGAACTATCATAATAATATTTTTTTCATTAGCAAATTAATTTTTTATTATCAGAAATTGCAAATAAATTTTTATTTTTTAAATTATTTAATAATGTTTAAATATCTAATATGTAATATATATATATGGGTGTGGATATTGAAATCTCACCTACAAAACAAGACTTTTTGCAACGGTCAGCGACGACATATTTGAAAAACGTTCGAAACCGCTGTTGTCACATATGATATTAGGGCGCGCGCGTGAACATAAATGTGAATAACTCAGAAAACCGCAAATTACCGCAAGATATCTTTACAGATTCTTGTTCCGGAAGTTTCCAGCTTTCATTTAAGCCTATTTGGTAGGTGAACCGAGGTGGAATTCACAACTTTTCCCTTACATAAACATTAAGTACGTTTATGGTTTATATCTCCTTTTTCAGTTTGTATCAGTGTTAAAGATAAACCTTTTGATATGCAACCTACATAATTATTATACTAAAGTACCATAAAAAATGCCAATAAAACTGGATGAATATAATAATTAAATAATAATTAAGTAGTATTATGTTAAACTTTGTTAACTGTGAAACGTCCGGGACTGCTGTTGTCGCGCGCGTTAATAGGGTGCGCATATGGACAAAAATGGGAATAACTCATAAGACCGCAAATTACCGCAAGATATTGTTATAGATTCTTGTTCGGGAAGCTTCCAGCTTTCATTTAAGCCTATTTGGTAGGTGAACCGAGGTGAAGATCACAACTTTTACCTTACACAAACATTAAATATGACTATGGTTTATATGTTTTTCCATATCAGTGTTAATAATAAACATTTTGTTGTGCAACCTACATAATTATAATGTTAAAGTATCATATAAACAGCCGATAATAATGGATGAACATAATATTTAAAAAATAATGAACAGCATTATGTTAAACTTTACCCGGAAAAATTGACTTTAAAAAATGTTCAACTTTGGAGGCTCATATCTTCGAAATGGTAGTAATAAAATCATTAAAACTGTGAAAACAGTATGCACAGATTCCTTATAAACTAATTCCATTAAACGGATTTCAAGAATTGCGATTTTCATTTTTTGACTTTTGTCCACGTTTTCGCCGTTTTTCGCCACTGTGCGACGGTCCGAGCACTTGAAAGGCGCCACTTGAAAAGGGCGATAAGACAAGTTTGTAGAAGAAAAGTAAGTATGTGAACATGCATACTGAGATTTATAAACATAAATAAACAAGTCTAAATCTGGAAGAAAAGATTTCTAAAGCTGAGCTCAGTCTTATTTGCAGCGTCGCCTGGTATACGAGGTGTGACACAAAAGTAACGAGACTAGGTCTGTAGCTTGAAAAAACAATGGAATTGGCAGCAATTGTTTTTTGTGGCATCATCCCACATACCTCCTCTATCCATGTTGCCAATTTCGATTGAATCGGTCATACCATTTGGAAGTATTGTGTTATTTAGTGAACACGTGCAACTGCATTCTGCCGGAAAAATGTCTAACGTAAAAGTCGAACAGCATATAAACATCAAGTTGTTTGTAAAATTTGTTGAAATCTTTTGTAACATGTGATGAGACTTGGATTTTTACCTATGACCCAGAATGTAAGCGCCAGTCAATGGAGTGGAAGTCTCCAGGATCCCCAAAACCTAAAACGCACGCATGTCAAAATCAAAATTCCACATTAATGAAATTGTAATGGTTGAGTGGTTTCCCAGTGGTCAGATTGTTAACCAATACTATTACATTAAAGTCCTAAAAAGATTTAGTGAAAAAATTTGGAAAGAAAGGCCACAGTTATGAAGCGATGGATGGTCGTTGCACCTGGACAATGCATCCGCTCACACGGCACTGACTGCCAAGTAGTTTCTGACCAGTAAAACTATTACTGTGATGGGGCATCCTCCTTATTCATCTGATTTGGCTCCATGAGACTTTTCTTTATTTCCTACAGTTAAATTTTGCTTAATGGGAACCCATTTCACCTCAGTTGAAGAGGTTCAGGCAGAAACGGAGAATCTCCTAAAGGGACTTCCAAAAACCTCGTTCCAGAATTGTTACCAGCAAGGCCAGCACCAAATGCAAAAGTGTGTGAATGCTGAAGGAGACTACTTTGAAGGTGATAATGTCACGGAGAACTGATTCTGCAGGTACAATGATTTATTGGACTAGTCTCGTTACTTTCGTGTCACACCTCGTAGATAGATCTAACGAGTGAGGAAATCGGATATGATTCTTTTTTTGGTAAATAAATTGTTTGGTAAAAGTTTTTTTGCGAGTTAGTAATAATAAGTTTGTCAAGGCACTCATTGACCAGTTGAGGGGTGAGTTTCGTGAGTCAAGAACGCGTCCATCCACATCTTTTGAGGACAATAGATTAGAAAATAAACTTCATATTCCTGATGTAGGACAAAGATAGCAGGATTGCATTGTTTATTCCGACAGGAAAACATTCGGTGGCAGGCGTCAAACTACTTATTACTGCGAAACGTGCACTAATCAGCCTGCTGTGCATTTAGGGGAGTGTTTCAAAATTTACCATACTGTAGAAAATTATAAAAAATGAAATATTGATTTTTTTTGCAAATATACATTTCTCGATTTCATCCAATTCATATAAGTCCAATATCATTATAATACGTTAGTTAGTTCCAAAACCATACTAAATAATACGAGGGTCTGTAAAAGCACGTTTCTGCCGCAAAGTAGCGTCGAGTAGCTGGTAGCCAATGTCCAGGATTGTGCCGAGTGCAAAGGGTTAAACAAGAAAAACTCAACGAGTATATAAAAAAGCTAGAAGGAATATTGACGGAACTCCAAAATATATTTCAAGTCTTGAAATATGTTAAATCGTCTCTAAATTTTTTTCTGAATCCATTTGAAATTAACATAATTCAAGGTGAGTTTTCCATTTCCAGTATAATTATGACCCAAAAAGCATCTGGAGAATTAGAATTAATAGAGATGCAAGAAGATCAAGCTCTACAATTAAAATATAAGTCGACGTCGATTACCGAATTTTGGAAATTTGTACTAGAATCGAAGTATCCTGAATTAAAAAAGGCTGCTTGTCGAATTATTTCAATATTCGGAACAACGTACTTATGTGAATCATTTTATTCCACTTTAAAATTCGTGAAATCCAAACACCGATCAGTATTAACTAACCAGCATCTCAAAGAATTACTGAGAAGTGCTGTCACCAATTATTCACCAAATTTTAAAGAATTATCAAGAGAAGTGAAATAAATGTGTTTAATTTTTAAGATTTAAATTCAATACACATATTTTGTACTTTTATTTATGTTTTCAATAAATGTAATTTCTGTAAAAAAAATTTTTTTAATACCTTTTTTGCATTCCTTTTAAATACGTATTTAATTGCGGCTCGCGAAACATTTCAAATTTTGAAAAATGGCTTGGACTATCAAGGAACTTGGCCACCCCTGGTCTATAGGGTGCGTTCCGATCGCGACCGCCACTTCAGGCCCTTCCGGTTACACCGAAAATGCGGTTATAGTGCAGTTTAGTAATTCGATAAAAATATGTTAGTAAAGTATCCATGTTAATCTAAATATTATTATACAGTTATAGTTTAAACTATGCTTATTAAGTATCTAAAGATTTTATTCTTATGTAACCACTACGCCTATACATATGTATAATCTAGATTAAATCAGTTCAAGGAACAGTCAAGTAATTATACCTGTTATTTCTGTAAGAAGCCAGGACATCTTAAAAAAGATTGTATGTTTTTTCGTAAATTCCTACGACTGTTTACGGAGGTAGAAAATATTTCGGGGTGTAATTGTGCGATTATGAAAAATAACTGTTTAATTAGGAGTAAAAATGAAACTGTATGGACTTTGAAAACTAAAACGCGGGATTATAATGTTTCCCGGTTGAAGAGATTATGATGTTTCTTTTCTGAGTTTTTTGGTATAACTAGTGAACGACTTTTCTATTTGCTTACAAGAAAAGTGTGTGCTTCCACCTCTTCGCCTGATCAGTCATTTTTCTTGACCAATTGAATTTAGGCACCACTGACCTATCCCTACTTCCTTGCGTCCGAAACGCGATTTGTAGGAAGTAGGAAGTGTCAGTGGAAGTGGAAGCCGTAACGGTAAATGTTTAAACAAAATTTGATGGAGTTTCCGATGGCTATGGGTGCCGATTACCTGATGGGAATGACGGTCACCAGGGTCAGTTTGGCGACCCTTTGGAAACTCATGTTTATGGCACGGGCAATTGGCCACTGAGGACTTCAAAAAATCTAAAATATTCTAACTGCCGTATTAAGTAATAAACTAACTCTCAAAAACGGTCTTGTTGATTTGCGTGCAATAAACATGCTGGTAATTTGTAGTTTGGGTACTGTCCCTGGTACAAATTGCCAGCCATCTGGTATTCGAAAAAATGTAAAATAAAATAAACCGTAACGAATTATATTTCGTGGAGATACCACGAAACATTGTATAAAGTATCAGAAGTGGAAAGAAAAGAATCCTCACACAACCACATCAAGGGCCAGTCAAGTAATAAATAAAAATTCAAGTGCGAACACTTCTGCAAGCGAGGTATGTTTCCATGTTGAAAATAGTGATATATCCTGGGATAAAAATGATTGGTGTATAGATTCAAGTGCCACGAGTCACATGTGCCACAACAGACAATTTTTTAAGACTCTGGAAAAGTGCAATAAAGAGAAAGTAAGACTTGCAAATGGTTCTTACACAGAAGTTGAAGGCAGAGGAAATGGAGAAATCTTATGCGAAGACTCTAAAGGTAACCCTCTAATAATTCCTATTAAAAATGTACTATTTGTTCCAGTATTGAGAGAAAATTTAATATCTGTCAAGAAATTAACAGAACAAGATTTTGAAGTGATATTTACTAAAAGAACATGTGCAATAAAGCATAAAGATAAAGGTATAGTGAAAGCTGATATGTGTGGAGATTTGTATAAGTTAAGATGGATAGATAAAGCTCTTATTGTCAAGAATCAGCATTCTCAAAACTGTCAGCATACTTGGCACAGTAAATTAGGCCATAGGGATTTTGAGGCAATTAAAGAAATGGCTTCTAAAGGTTTCGATGAAAATTTTAAAGGATGCCGGCTCTTAGACACAAACACAAACAAAATCGTGATAAGCCGTGATGTAAAGTTTACAGATTCAATGGATAATTTGAATCAGACTGAAGAAAATTTAACTAAAGAGGATAAAAACGATGAGGATCAACTGATAGTCAAATTTTCTGATAAAGAGGCACCTCATATGGACGAAATTGAAGACATTATTGAAGACGAAATCGGGGAAAACACTGAAGTTCAGAAAGAAGTACAGAACACTGAAGTACAAAAAAAAAGAGAAGCCGCGGGCGTCCACGAATAATAAAAACCAGAAGTAGAGGCAGACCACGTAAGGTATATTCTGAAAGTACGAGAGATACAGAGAATTTTGCAGACTACGCTACTGAAGTTCCCATGGACATTGCCATATCTGGTAAGGATGCCAATGAATGGCTATTGGCAATGGTCAGCGAAATTAAATCGATGCTAGAAAAGGATGTTTGAGACTTGGCCGAGTGACCCGAAGGAAAGAATGTAGTGGATTTGAATGCAAGGAGTATTCAAATAAGCAGCGGCAGGTAAAGAAACGCTGTTACACGTGTGACGAGGTGGGGCATGTTTAGATTAATTTTTAGATTTTGAAGCTAGAGCAGAAGGAGAATTTGGAAAAGCGGATAACGTGCCCCTTTTGCTCGAAAAGGGGGCACTGGGACGCACCACGATTATCTTGCAGGCAGAAGACGCGTCATTGGAATTAGACTTCCTTGAGGTGTCCGATAGTAACCTGGCCTACGATGCAATCGTGGGGAGGAATGTGCTGGAAGGTGGAAGCCTGAGGTCGGTGAGCAGCGCGGAGGGAACCAACCTGCAACGTGTTAAGGAAACACCTTTGTCGGAGAAGAGGACCCCAGCCCCGTGTTACGACGTTGGTAGCGATAATTCTGACGAACGGAGCGCCTTGAGTTCGTTGATTGGCAAATACCAACACATGATAGCCCCGACGAATTCTTCTCGGTGTGTGACGACCGGGGAGATGAAAATTTGTACTAAGACCAATCAGGTAATAAGTTACCATCCGTACCGCCTGTCCCTCGTGGAGCGAGAAAAGGTAAATGCTATTGTTGCTGATTTGTTAAGTAAAAACATTGTACGTGAGAGCACGTCTTCATACGCGAATCCGATTATTTTGGTTAAAAAGAAGAATTAGAAGATTAGGTATCGTTATCCCTTACCGTTGATCGAGGATCAACTCGATCGCTGGGTAAAGGGAAATATTTTATTACACTCCGCACTCCGAAAACACCGAAGCTTCGTCTCATCAACGCACGCTTGCAAATTCTTGTACAATGTTCAGTTTTATAGTTAATAGTTTATAATTCATAGTTATTAGCCCTTTGCACTCGAGCGGCGCTGCTACGGCGCCCGGGCGTTTTGGAACTCGGTATATTTATTTCCGATGTGCGATGCGATATACATATAGCCCGTGTTCTTAGCCAATTCTCAGCTTAGCTTAATTAGTCTCAGCTTAGCATTCGCCTAAAACAGTCTTGACAGTGAAAATAGCAGTTTAAAAGTTTTTGAGCCTTCTAAATATGGATAAAGATCAGATCAGCTCAAGTTCAGACGAATTCGATTTGTCGACTTTGAACGAGCAAATTATATCTATTCACAATGGATTACGCTTCGAAACGGACAAATCAAGTGGAGAAGATAGCGGAACCGAAAGTGAAAGTGAAACTGCAGAAGATGCAAGCAGTTCAGAATGGGCACTTTGCAGAGAATACGAAGAAGTGCCGCGTAAAGCACATTTTATATCTAGCGAACATCCCACAGGTCCACGCATATCTTCAAACATAACAGAACCGGTCGATTTTTTTAAACTGTTGTTCAGTGATGAAATTGTTGAAAAAATAATTTATGAAACGAATAGATATGCGAAAAAGAAATTGGAAGGGAGAACACAGTAACCGCAAATTCGATACCGTGAAGTTGGCGTGATGTGGAGAACGCAGAATTCTGGGCGTTTATTGCTGTTGTCATAATATGTATGGTCACAATGTCGTTGGCCAATTTACAAGAATATTGATCAAGACATAATGCTAGCTATATACCTTTCTATCCAGAAACGTTTATTACAGACAGATTCAACCAAGCATTCTGGATGCTTCATCTGGCGACAATTCCAAGAAACAATACGAATCCGAGAACACGCCTGCAACGAGTGAGTTCGTTTTTAGACTATATAAATTCGAAATTCTTGAATTATTTTATATCGGGCGAACAAATATGTATGGACGAGTCCACTGTGAAATTCAAGGGCCGAATTTCATTCATCACTTATAATCCAAGAAAACCAACAAAATAGGGTATCAGAATTTATACTCTAGCTGACTCAAATACTGGCTCTAATACTGCCTATCGCCAGCATCGTGAGCAAGCGTCGACGTCGGCGTCGACCGACGAACCCCGACTAAACGGAAAGTTCCATATTGTGCTAGAAGGGCCAAAAAAGGACTGCAAGGTGTGCTCTGACCGTAGCAAGCACAAGAAACCTCGTATTATTGTAATACGTGTCCTAACAAAGCGAGAATGCATCTTGGGGATTGTTTCACTAAATATCACACAAAAACTAATTACAGAGTATAATATTTAACAGATTTTGTTGTATTCAACGTTAAAATAAATAAATTGGCGAAATTTTATTATTTGTATACGTTTGTTTGAGTATAAAATAATTTCAAAGTGCCTGTAAGACGCTCCCCTAATAAAGCCGAAATCGTCTCGAGTTACTGGTTCGCCCGAGCGAAAAAGGCCTCGAGAGCAAAGGGTTAGTTAATATCTTTAGTTTGGAAAAATAGTTTGTGTGTTCATTTTAATAAATTAGCTTAAGCAAAATATCGCGTTTTTCATCCATGCAACCACTTTATTGGTGATCCCGACGTGATCGCCATATAGTGAGTGATTTTGAAGATTAAAAAATGTCACTGTCAACACAAAATACCAACAATGAGCCGGTTTCGCAACACACCCGAACTAGGCCGGACCGGAGTGCGTGTGCCACCCTTTCGGAAAGCCAACTCTGCCCTATGGTTCTGCCAAATGGAAGCCCAGTTCAAGACCCCCGGCATCACAGTCGACGACACCCGCTTCAACTACATAGTTCAGGCGCTGGACACAGAAATCCTGACTGAGGTTAGTGATCTAATATTCAGCCCACCGAGCACCGTCAGATACGAGCGCCTAAAAGCGCAGCTCATCGAGGTTTTCGCGGACAGCGAAACACGCCAGATGAAAACGCTTCTAACAGACCTTGACTTCTGAGACCGACGCCTCTCGCAGCTGCTGCGGCAAATGCGAGACCTCGCCTAAGATAAAATTTCAGAAAGCGCCCTGTGATCGCTGTGGCTACAGCGCCTTCCGACAAACATGCGAGCGATCCTGTCTGCCAGTGAGGATCGGCTGTCGCAGGCGGCCGATAAAATCATGGAGATAAGCATCCCCGCCATTAACAGCGTTTCATCGAATCCCAAGGCAAATTCTCTCCGCGCTCAAGTGCACAAGCTAACAAAACAGATCTACGCGCTGACATCACGACTGAGCCTAAGCCTGTACCGTGAAGCCGAATTTCGAGGAGGCGATTCGACAGAAGCAGGATCCCAGACCGAAGCCGAGAGCGAGGCACAGCCCATGACGTTGAAACACAGAGTTGGTGCTGGTATCACCGCACCTATCAACAGCGGGCACGAAGGTGCGAACAACTATGTCAGTGGAGAGCTTCGCCGGAAAACTAAAACCCCGGTTATCCCGGGCGATAGATAGCCAGGACAAACCAACACGTCGCCTGTTAGTACACCAAAACATCTTTTTTGGTCGACACCGGCGCCGATGACTCGGTGATCCCGGCCACCCGCACCGATCGTCAGCACAGGGCGGAGCTGACTCTTTTCGCTGCAAACAATAGAAACATTAACACTGTTGTGAAGTAACCATAAAATTCTTATTAGCAAGTAGCGACATCATAAGTATTAGATTATAACTATGTTTATAACTGTAAGATAGACAGAAGCGCCGTCTGATGTTTCATAGGAAAAGCTTATTAGATTGAATTATGTTTCAAGAAGAAGAACCACGTATAATACTACCTTTGTAAAATAAAATTAAAAAGTGCTTATTTGTGTAAAACCTAAACCTAAGAGTAAAAATACACTGCGCTACAATAACTGTAACAAACACCTATGGGCAAAGACTCCTGCGACTGAACTTACAAGGAAACATATCGAACCGCGACACACCGATTTTAATGAAACTTATGTGAAAGATAGTTCTCAAAAAAATATTTGACACGTATTTTTTTTTATCGGCAATCGTTCACATTGAAGGGGTGAAAATAGCCCTCGAAGTTGGGGGTTGAAACCATGTTTTTGGGAATATCTTCGGAACGAAAGAAGATAATTGAATTCTTTTTTTTGTAAATTGTTCGTCTTTAGATAGGAAATTTTTGTGCGTAAAAAAATTTCAAGAAACTGTATTTGTTTAAATAATATTTTAAAAATTCATCATTTTTGTTTAAATTTTTGCACTAAATGTTGATGTATTTTTCTGCAACTTCGTGTACGTAAACTATGGACAAAAATAGAGAATACGTGTTTTTGGAATTTTTTGTTTGTTGCAATGTTTATTAGATATATAATTTAACATCACCTTCTGTGAAGAGGGGCAATCAGCATTTTTATTACAAATATCATTATTTTTACAATTACGAAAAGCCCCTGGGCTAGTCCACTACACCTGATTCCAAAGAAGAATGGAGACTGACGACCATGCAGAGACTACCGTAAGTTGAACGCAGCAACTGTTCCGGACCGCTACCCCATTCCTTTCCTGCAGGACTGCGCCCATCTCCTCCACCGGAAGAGGATATTCCAAAGACAGCTATAATATGACCCCTTCCGGCCTTTTCGAATTTGCATTCATGAACTTCGGACTACGTAATGCAGCTCAAACGTTCCAGCGATTCATGAACGAGGTGACCTCCGGCTTCTGCTAGGTGACTTCTGCTTCGCCTACATCGACGATATCTTGGTTGCATCAGAAAACGAGGAACAACACTTTCACCACCTCGAAGCCCTATTCCAACGCCTTCGCGAGTATGGTTTGGTAATCAACCCCTCCAAATGCACTTTCGGAGCCGCGAAAGGCAATTTGGATTACCTTCCGGATTAGGCAAAGGTCATACGTTATACGTAGACAATTGGTATATACACTGGTGGACAAAATTATAAGACACCCCATTTATTCTTTAAAAACACGTGTATATGTGTGTGCACGTAACAAGAACGATGAAGAGATGGACGAGTAGTATTTTTCGATCTCTACCACTTTATAAACAATCACAAAGCGTCGAAGTACTTCCAAGAAATGTAGTGTGTAGATTTTCGGGTAGGACAAAATTATAAGACACTGATGTTAGTCGACTGCAGACAGTTGTTGTATCTAAATGCGTTCATGTGTTTCGTACTGTAAATTCTCTGTTGTAGTGATTTCTTTATTATAAAACATAAAAACATAGGAAACGTTAGTAAAAACATTTAAACTTAAAGAATGCCACGTGGTAACCGTTTAACTGAGGAGGAAAAAATAGAAATCCTTCAAAGAAGAGCAGAGGGAGAGAATTTAAAACAAATTTCACTAAAAATGAAAAGAAGTAGATGTGTAATTCGTAATTTTTTAAATAATCCAAAAAATTACGGAAAAAGGAAGAGAGCGGGAAGACGATCATCCCTTACATCGAGAGATAAAAGAGCAATTTTAAGGTGCGCATCAAATTCAGCTCTTACACCTAGACAAATTTTAGCAGAATGCCGTTTGAGCGTATCTGTAAAGACTGTACAACGAGTTATACAAAAGGCACAGCACTTGAAACGGAAGAAATTTGCTGTTAAACCACCTTTATCGGTAGTACACAAACAGCGTCGACTGGATTTTGCTGTTAATCATCTGCAGTGGAAGAAAAAGTGGCGAAAAGTGTTGTTTACTGATGAAAAGAAAATGAATTTAAATGGACCTGACGGTTGGAAATATTATTTTCACGATATACGAAAGGAAAAAAGAATTTTAAGTCGCCGTCAGTGTGGTGGAGGATCCGTGATGTTGTGGGCAGGCGTTGGGTATAACGGGAAGACCGAAATTAAGTTCATTGATACTAGACTCAAAAGTAGTGGTTACATAAAACTGATAAAAGAGCAAATTCGAAATCATGCTCGCAGAGTTGCTGGGGAAAATTTTATATTTCAGCAGGACAATGCACCTGTTCATACAGCCAAAGCCGTACAAAATTATTTTCAAACAGAAAATATTCCAATTTTAGATTGGCCAGCACGGTCTCCGGATCTCAATATTATAGAAAATGTGTGGGGTCAACTCAGTAGAACAGTATACGAAGGTGGCAAACAATATAATAACCTTCATGATTTAAAGGTGGCAATTCTGAAAAGTTGGGCTGATATAGATCAAAAATATATAAAAAAATTATATAAAAGTCTTCCGAAACGAATGATCGAAGTTGTTCAAAACAAGGGAGGCACTACCCATTATTAACATTTTACATTGTCTGAAATTTTTTCCTTTTTTATGTAGTGTCTTATAATTATGTCCAAACGAAATTGTAATATCCTTGAATAAATTAGGAATTTGTTATTATTCTTTTCAAAATTTTTGAAGATGTTATTACAAAAATAAACAGTTTTCATTTGATGAAATGTATTTTTACATAACTATAATATTAAATACCTAAACCTATAAATTTCAGGGTGTCTTATAATTTTGTCCAGCAGTGTAACCTCGCACTTTTTATTCTTTTGCATCAAATTCTAACTAACGCTTGTGGAACGGTACGTAAAAGGCGAAAAGGCATGCCAATTATCCAAAATAAGTTAAAAACTGGTGAAACAAGTTTCGCTTCTCGAGATATTTATTAGCGATGAGATGGTGTAATAAAAGAAAAGTATACATGCTATCCTCTTTCCACACCGAAGAATTTGTTGAAACAAAACGTTGTTTCCGGACCCGAGAAATGATTATGAAACCAAAGTCTGTGTGTAATGTTGTTGATTACAATAAATTAGTGGGAACTATAGACAAAACAGATATGGTTATTAGCACTATTCACTCACAACGCAAAGCGTTGAAATGGTTTTTTTCATGTAATTGACATATGCGTTTGGAACGCTTATTGCTTATATAAGTTAAAAACTAGAAAACAAATATCAATGGCAAGCTTTCACCTACAGTTAATTCGCCAACTTTTAAACCATTACCAATCTGACAATAAGAATACCATTACGAACAAATCAGAAGAAACGAATCCACTTCGCCTTACTGGAAGACACTTCCCGTCGCTATATACAAATGAAAAGACAAAACGAAAGAATCCGCTGCGAAAGTGCGTAGTCTGTTAAAAAAATGACAAGAAGAGCAGATCACGATACCAAATTTGGAATGTTGGCCTGTGTATAACACCATGTTTTGAAAAATATCATACACAGTTACATTATTAAAGGCCATTATAAGCATACAATTATATTATGTTATATTGTTTTATTATATTGCATAATGTTATTTGCTCTCATACTGTAAATTCAAGAGCGCATACTGAAACGTTATAAATACCCTGGAATACCTTTTATTTATAAATACCTTTTGAAGAAAAATTCTTTCGTTCGAAAACATTCAGCAGCTTGTGTTCTCTATCACGGTACTCCTGCTGACGATCGGCGTCGCGTACCTACCGTACAGTGATGTCGCGGCGCGCGGCATTACCCCGTTCAGTGGGAGTACCGCGGCGGAAAACCTGTCCGTGGCGAAAGAGTTAACCCTTTGCACTCGTATATCCACTCTCAACCACCAAAGCCTTTTTACCGTTCCGCTCGTATGTCTGCTCTCAGCCACCACAGCAAGGAACTATACGAATCGTATACTGTATGCATTCATGTATCAGATTTCACTTTTCCTATACGAACCTCAATGCCTAAGGAACCTATTCACGAACTAATACAGTGCTCCATCGACTGGAGATAACGAAATCCAATCTAAACAAATGTTGTCACCCAGCGATCGCCATGCAAGACGCAGCGGCGAGTCAGTCCGCTTTTCAACCTAATGAAATCGACAACGTTCGGCAATACCTCGTAGAATTTCAAAGAACATTTTATAAATTGTATTTAACAGTAATTAGACATTCTCTCTTCTTAAAATAGTCCAAAATTATTCCCCAAAATGGCAAAAAGAAAGTTACCGCAAGAAGTGTTCGGTGAAACTGACGATAGCGATGAAGACTTTTATTTTGGTCTTCCGAATACTGATTCTGATAGAGAAAGTGATAACTATTGCAGTGACTCTGATAGTGACATTGGGTATCCGGACGGAGAAAAAATGAATAGAAATTACAAAGAGTATTATAATACTAACCGTCCTCGTGGCCCAAGGCGCGAGGCAGGGTTCGAACCCGGACGGTTCGATCCCGGTCCCAGTCGTTTTAACGACAGGGACGAGCGTGTATACGCTCCCGAAAGGACTCAACGTCCTAAAGTCGCGCGACCAAAACCTAAAGCGTCGACTCGACCACCTAAGGTCGAAGGGGAGAAGGTGTCTGGGCTTCCGAAACCTCAGCACCTGTCGACGACTGCCACCGCGCCCAAGAACGATCCCTTATACAGGGACGCGGTGATGCCTGAGCCCGGCAGAGAGGCTAGGCCAATTGCAAGAGAGGTCGTGGTTTACCCGGGTTTTTACTCGATAGACCAGATAGCGAGACAGATCCATCGCTCTGTTTCTGCTGTAGATAACGGACTCAATCGCCGAGTACCTGAGTCGGCCTTGTTTTATTATGCTGCTGCTCTGGCTTACGCTAGATTACTCAAGGTTCTCGACATGTCAGGTCGACCTCTTACACACGACGAAGACTCCTTTATGCGTATGATTTACGCTGGCAATTATAGTGTTCCATCATTATTAAGTTACTTTATGGATGGACTGGGTAATACAAAGTAAAAACTATTGACGGTGGCCTACGTGCCGACCGCTTGGGTCTTGCAATAAATTGCTTAGCCGCGGCATAGGTTTCGGTTCGCGACCGAACAGACATAGTTCCCGTGAAGCGACAAGTAAGGCAGTTAACAATATACAGCGACAGTGAAACAGAAGAAAATGATGAAAATGAGAATAGTAATATAAACGAATTTACTATTTGGAGAGACGTTACGTACACAGATCAGCCACAATCAAAAACTAATTTTTCGACGGGATCGAAGACTGTTGGACTGAACGTACCCTTGAATTGCACGCAACCTATCGACTTTTTTAGACTCTTCTTCACAGACACACTGCTTGAAAAAATTGTACTAGAGACAAATAAATATGCCCAAAATAAAATAGAAGAGCAGACCATATCAACTCGATCAACGTGGAATAAGTGGATCGATGTGACGAAGGAGGAGTTAACAGCTTTTTGGGTGTAGTCCTGAACATGGGTACTATACCAGTTCCTAACATGCAATATTATTGGACTAAGGATTATATTGGAAACATACAATTTTTTAGAGGTACGTTTCGGAGGGAAAGATTTTTCCAAATATTTTGGATGTTACATCTAAATGAAAATGTTTCCACAAATAGAAATGTATTAACGAGAATCCAAAAAGTGAGCAACTTTCTGGATTATATTGGTGACATGTTCCGAGCGTATTTTACACCGGATAGAGAAATATCCATCGATGAGTCTGTTGTGAAATTCAAGGGCAAAATTAGCTTTATTACATATAATCCTAAAAAGCCCACCAAATGGGGAATCCGGATTTATGTATTGTCAGACTCCCACACAGGATACATATATGCTATGTTTTCCTACTATGGAAGCGTTACTACAGATATTCTCATCCGTCCAGACCTCCCTGTCAGTTCGAGAATTGTCTTACAACTTTATCACACGCTGTTGACCGCAAATCCTGAGGCAAAGGGATACCATATCTTTACAGACAGATTTTTTACAGGGATCCCATTAGCGCAGGAACTACTAAAACTAAACTGTTATTTAACTGGCACAATTAACATAAACAGGAAATATGTAGCAGCTGTGATTAAAAAACCAGCTTTAACAAAAAATAATACTGTCGCTGCCTACCGATCAGGCGATATTCTACTATTAGCGTGGAGAGATAAAAGAATAGTAACCATACTAAGCAGTTACGACACATCGGGTACGACAATTGTAGAAAGAAGGAAGAAACAAGCTGGGACCATCAACATTATCAAACCAAACGTGGTTATAAATTATAATGAGAACATGGGAGGTGTGGATAAGGCTGACCAATTAGCAACTTCGTACTGTTTTATGAGAAAATCGTGCAAGTGGTGGCGAAAACTTTTTTTCTGGGGATTAGAGATTTCTGCAATAAATAGTTATATTTTATATAAGATGTCAGCTAGAAGGGAGAGCAGAAAACCTATGCCGCATTTTATGTTCGTCCGAAAATTGGTGGCACAACTGGTAGGTGATTTTCGTGACGGAGCAGATTCAAAACCAGGAAGACCATCGACCTCCGATAAGAATGACAGACTGAATGGAAAACTGCATATATTGCGGCATTGCCAAAATGTAAAAAGTAAAGATTGCACTGTATGTTCAAACAGAAAGATTAAGGGTGGAAGGCACCAAACCAATTATTTTTGCGATACATGCACTCGAAACCCTGGCCTACATGTTGGAGAGTGTTTTGAAAAATATCACACGAAGGAGAATTATAAAACATAATTTTTTACAAAAACATATCACTAGATGAGTGTATTGAATAAAGATATATCTAAAGTTCACAAAAAAATTACTAAATCTTGTTTATACATCCTAAACTTGCGTGTTATGTATCCCTGCTCTATCGACGGAAATTAATTCCGAGCAGTACGATACCCAACTCCAAATTTAATCCGAGCGCAAAGGGTTAATTGTTTCTTATCCCGTACGTGAGACGAAACTTCATACGGATGCAAGTTCAATCGGGTACGGTGCCATATTATTTCAGCGCGTGAGTGGTGATTTACGCGTAGTCGCTTATTTTAGTCGACGTACAATTCCAGAAGAGTCGCATTATTATTCCTAGGAATTGGAGACCTTGGCAATAGTGAACGCTCTCAAATATTTCCGCATTTATTTGTTGGGGATCAAATTTAAGATTGTTACCGATTGTAATGCGATTAAAATTACCAGTACAAAAAAAGATTTATTGTTTCGTATTGCTCGATGGTGAGTTTACCTACAAGATTTTACGTTTGATTTAGAGTATTGGAAGGGAAAGTATGTTGGACAAGTGGACTTCTTGAGTAGGAATCTGTCAATAGATCGTTGGGTACACGTAATTTGCGAAGGCTCGTGGCTGGGGATGGCGCAGAGTAACGATCAGGAAACGCAAGATATTATAAGCCGGGTTCGCAATAAGGAATCGATTTATAGCGATTACGATTTCGTCAAAACAAACTGTGTAGAAAAATTTTAAAGGACAACGGGTGTAAATCTATCGTAGTTATGTACCAAAGGGAAGTCGGATTGGGTTTCCGCACGCACGGAGTTTCGTAAAAAAATATTTAGACCATTGTATCGTTGCCAAGAAGCATAGCGGGCCGAAGCAGGGGTTGTTGCATTCGATATCCAAATGGGCGATTTCTTTTGACACCATTCACGGTGATTGTGTGGGCCCATTTCCTGAATCACGGGATGGTTACAAGCACATCCTGCTGTTTATGGATACTTTTATAAAATACATACGAGGTCTGTCCCAAAAGTATCCGACCTTCTTTTATTTCTTCGCACCCAACAATTTTAGCGTCATTTGTCAGGAATGATTATCAACTGCGAAGCTTTACGAACTCCCACAATATTGTCAGGAAATTTTTGTCGAGACGTCTTAGTTCACATGCAACGTGCGTTTGTTTACGAACCGTTTTTCATGTTCGTCGCATTCTGCTGTTGTGAAAAATGACGGAAAGTTCGAAGCAACGAATTTGCATCAAATTTTGCTTAAAACTCAAAAAGAGTTGTGCGGAGACCATCCAAATGATGAAGAAGGCATTTGGGGACGAGCGTATAAGCAACATACAAATCAAAGAGTGGTATAAGCGGTTCAAAGGTAGCCGCACATCTGTTGATAGTAACCCACACTCTGGGCAGCCTTCCACGACAACAACACTAATATCGAACGTGTGCGACTTGCGATCAACGAAGATCGTCGACTGACTGTGCGAGAACTAGAATGTGATCTTGGAATACCGAAAACTAGTGTTTGGAAGATTTTAACTAAAAATTTGCAAATGGTTCGCAAAAACCTGCTTAAAAAGATTATAACTGGTGATGAATCGTGGGTGTATGGTTATGATCCTGAAACAAAACGACAATCTTCACAGTGGAAGCTATCGTCGGAGCCACGACCGAAAAAAACACACCAAAGATGGAGCAATATCAAGTCGTTGCTTATTGTTTTTTTTTTATTATGAGGGTGTTATACATCACGAATACGCTCCTAGAGGTCAGACGATCAACAAAGCATATTATCTTAAAGTTATGAAAAGATTACGTGACACAATTAGAAGAAAACGGTCTCAGTTTTGGTCAAGCGGTGATTGGCTTCTTCATCACGATAACGCGCCAGCGCATGCATCGAATCTTGTGCAGCAATATTTGTCGAAGCACAAAGTTGTGACTGTATAATTGGTTTTATTGTCATGTGTGTGAATGTTCGAGAGATTTCTGGAAGAATTTAGAAAGAATATTCGAACGTGAGATAGAAAGAGAAAGAGTGTGAGAGTGAGAGAGAGAGCTAGAAAACAGATGAATACTAGATGTGCGTGAAAGGGGACATAGCGGGGGTTGCCGGGCGAAGGACGCGGGAGAGCGAGGTACGATTGACAGAGTAATTGAGAGTACAAACACGTGTGAGAGTACAATACCTTTTTTATTACATAATATATATATTAATTGTATCGTCGAAATCTTTCCAACATGGAGAAATTTCGTGTTTCAAGGAATAAATGAATTCGATTGAGGAAGAGGGTAAATAAAAGTTGTTTAGACACAATTGAGCCTGAAAAACCTTGATAGTTTATTGGCTCTAGCGATTCGAATTAGGGGAAAAAGCCTTGCGGCATAAAAAACCCCTTACAAGAATATGTATTCGTTAATGATTTTACGGTGAAAATGTGTACGAGTATATACGTTGTGTGTATGTTGAGTTGATTATGGTTCGATTTGAGGAGAACAGGGTCTCGCTTAATGTTGTTCGATTTGAGTGATAATTCACATTGCATGAGATTATTCACGATGATTGAGTTGAGAATGTAGGACTCACTCGAATCATGTTGATGTGTACGTTTAACCACCCTACCGTGGCCTGTTCGAGGGTGTAGGGCTCGCCCGAACAGTGTACAATGTACGTTTAACCACCCTACCGTGGCCTGTTCGAGGGTGTAGGTCTCGCCCGAACAGTGTACAGTGTTTGACTTAACCACCCTACCGTGGCCCATTCGAGGAGTGCAGGGTCTCGCTCGAATGGCGTCGTGAATGATTTTCGAACCACCCTGCATTGGTTATATTATGTTGCGTTACGCGGAACTTCTAACTCGCGATTAACTTCTTCGACTCTCGATCCGAACCGTGCAAGCTTCAACGTTCGACTGTGTTTTTCCTTTTACAAGGAATCGCCTAAATACCCTCGCGTTTCCGAAGGTAACGGTTAGGAAGAACTCTATGCTTTCGTTCGTTAGAATTGTTTAAAAAGAGAGAGGTACAGCTGTTAGCTGGTTTATGGTCCGTACATGTCTACGGTAAGATTCGTTCGGACCGGATATGATAAACAATAGGGTCCTTGATGACCCGTATTACAAAGTAAAAACTATTGTCGGTGGCCTACGTGCCGATCGCTTGGGCCTTGCAATAAATTGCTTAGCCGCGGCATAGGTTTCGGTTCGCGACCGAACATTAATCGCTCAAAGAGAGTGTGCAATTATTTCAAACAATACCCCTAACAAGTGGTAGCAGAACGTGGTTAGAGAGTAAAGAGATAAAGAGAATAAAATATAAAGAGAAATTAAGCGAGAGAAGCACGTGCTACGCAATGGCCGAGAATTGGAATTTCGCAGCGAGTGAGAAGCTTACTGATACAAACTATTTTATATGGAGAGAGAAAATAGAGGGTACTTTAAGATTCAAGAAAATATGGAAGAATATAATGGGTGTAAAAGCCCCAGAGATGCCGAGAGCAGGAGAGAAAAATTACGAAGCGAAATATCATCGATGGATCGAGTGGGACGACGATAATTATGCAGCCCGGACAATTATGTTAAATACAATGAGTGAAGTTCAATTGATGAAATATAGTTTCGAAAGAAACGCCGAGATGCTATGGAATTTGGTGAAGCATAATATGGCGGCAGAAACAGAACAATTGAAGACGAAGTCCCTGAGCGAGTTAACTAACCTCAAACTGCAAAAAGAAGAGCACGTGGACCACTACGTGAATCGAGCTGAAGGATTGAGAAATAAATGCAAGCAATTGGGTAAGGATATTGAAGATTATGAATTAAAAATGTTTTTGTTGAAGGGATTGAGGAGTGAATTTGAACAAAATGTAAGAATTCTGAAAAGTCAGGCCAATGTTTCAATAAACGATATCAGATACGCTCTCAAGCAGGAACAGATGGGAAAAGAGAAGAGAAGAGACGAGAGGGCTGTAAATGACAGAGAGAGTGCGAGAAAAGTAAAAGAAAATGAGAGAGGTAAGATACATTGTTTTAACTGTGGGAAGCGAGGCCACTTTGCAGATCAATGTTACACGAAGCTGACATGCTTCAATTACAATGGACATGGGCACATCGCTGAGGAATATAAAAGGCCAAAAACAATGGCACAAGGGAGAGGAAAAGGAAGAGGATATAGAGGAAATTAGCATGCGAGCAGCAGAGGAAGAGGATGCGCTAGAAGGGAAACAGCGACGAGAACTAATGAGACTATTATGAGTGTAAAAGAGAGTGTGTGTGAGAATAGAAATGCGTATACAAATGATAGAAATAGTAGGTATAATAATGAGAGACATGAAAAGGACGGTGGCGATGCATATAGTGAGTGGCTTCTGGACTCAGGCTCAATAAGCCACACGGCGAGTGACATTAATAGTTTTGACACAGTGACAGGTGATAGCAGAGAGATAACCATAGCAGATAAAGAGGGTAGAAAAATACTGTCAAAAGGAATAGGAGAGGTAGTGTTAGATCAAGCGAATGTAGAAGGTAGAATTAGGTTGTCGAATGTATTGTGCGTTCCGGATTTAAATTCAAACTTACTGTCAGTCGCAAAGTTTACAGATCGTGGGTTTAAAGTGCAATTCGATAAAGATGGCGCTATTATGTACAAAAAAAATAGTGGAGTGCGAATGAAGGCTGTGCATAAGGGAAATGAATACTATGTTCAAGGGAATATTGTGACTATAGAAAAGCAGCTGTTACCAAGGAGGAAGACATATGGCATAGAAGACTTGGACATGCAAATGAAAGATTAATTCAGGAAATGAAAGCTGAAGATTTAGTTAAAGGAATGGAAGAGACAGACAGGATAAACAGACAATGTGAGTCATGTGTCGAGGGGAAGGCATGTCGAAAAGCACATTATGGGCTCGAGGCATGAAGAACGGTGAATATTATGGACCTATGGCATGTAGATTTGATTGGACCAGTGAGACCGTCCACGATGGGAGGTAAACTATACATTATGACTGTGGTAGATGACCGTTCAAGATATATATTTATAGAACTGCTGAATGAAAAGAGTGATACAAAGGACAAAGTGAAGAATTTAATAATTCCAAAAGAGAATGAGACTGGAATGAAATTAAAAGCAATATGTTCAGATAACGGTCGAGAATTTATAGACAGCAATCTTGAAGAGTGGCTGGAAAAGAAAGGAATAAGACATGAATTTAGCCCACCATGGACTCCGCAGTGTAATGGACTGGTTGAAAGAACTAATAGGACGATAATCGAGATGACAACATCATTGCTTTCCGACTCAAAAATACCTATTGGCTATTGGGGAGAAGCGGTATGCACCGCAGTACACATTAAGAATTGAATCAAGTCATCAGTATATGGTAAGACACCATATGAGTTGTGGAAAGGCAGAAAGCCGAATATTAAGTATATAAGGAGATTGGTATGCGTTGCTTATGTGTTGGAGAAAGGCATTAAGAAGGGAAAGTTTGAGTCAAAAACAATTAAAGGTATTTTTGTGGGGTACGCAACTAATAATACATACAGAATTTACATACCGGAAACAGGAAAAATTAAGTGCGATTACAATGTCAAATTCAATGAAGAAATAAATGGAGTTGATATACTAAAAGAAAAGAGAGTAGAAGAACAAACAATAGTCGATTTAACCTTTGAAGGGATGAACAATGAAAGAAATAATGAAGAGTGTGAAATGGACAGAAATGTTGAAAATGATAATACGAGTGGATCAGAGAGTACAGGTGAAGATGCAGAAACAGGAAATGAAGATGAAAGATATGAAAATAGCACAAGAGATGAAGAAATGAGAGATGAAGTAGAAATTCAAAACGAGAGTCAACATATGGAAGAAGTAGAAACACCAAGAAGGAGAGGAAGACCAATAGGGTCAACTAAGGAAGCAATAAAGGTTCGTGAATATTTGGAGAGAAGGAAACGAGAGCAGAGAGCAGAAGACGTGAATGTTAAAAGATCATTAAGGATTAGAAATAAAAATTCAGCAATGATGGTGACAGATTAGGAAATGCCAAAGAGTGTGGAAGAGGCGGAGAATTCGGAGCAGTGGTTGGACTGGAAAAAGGCTATGGATGAAGAGATGGAATGCATGAGGAAGCATAGAGTTTGGGATATAGCACATCGACCAAAAGACAAAAGTGTGATTAACAATAAATGGATATTCAGTGTTCAGCAAAACTCGAACACAAAACAGTAGAGATATAAGGCACGTCTGGTAGCTGTTGGATATGCGCAGCGCCCAGGGTATGATTTTGATAAGACATTTGCACTGGTAGCCCGAACAGAATCTATAAGGCGAATGTTTAGTTTTGCTGCGGCGAAAGGAAGAAAAATAAAAACATATGATGTGAAGACTGCTTTCCTACATGGGAGATAAGATAATGAGATATATATGCAAACGCCTGCAAGACACGACTACGAGAAGGACACAGTTTGCAAATTAAATAAAAGCATTTATGGATTGAAATAAGCTGGAAAATGTTGGAATGATTACATGACAGAAGAATTAATCAAGACTGAATTATGGCAGGCGAAAGAAGACCCTTGCGTATTTTACAAGAAAGAGGGACAACAATTTTTATACTGTACTGTGTATGTGGATGATATAGTGGTAGTGTCTAGTGATGATGAGATAGAACAACGGTATACGAGAAAAATAGGTGAAAAGATAGACATTAACACTTTGACTGCCACTGCGAAGTCATACGTTTTTCCCAAGACGCCACGGCATTTGTTTAGCGTGTATCTTACTGATGGTCACCGGTGACCACCGTGGCGCCTTAGTAACGGTTGATAAGGACATATTAGAATACGCCTTCATTTATTATAAAAAGCATTCACATTTGTTATTTTGTCGTAAACGGAATGTCCAGACTTAGTAAAGCGTGCAAATGATAAGCAGTGTTTTTTCATTCTATATAGAATAATAAGGTATGTGCGCACTTATAACATCAATTATATGATTATAAAGCAGCATTTCCGTTTATTTTCTGAGGTGTGTTTATGATAGTATTTGTAGATTACCCCTCAAAAATATGGATACAAACAGTGAATATATTACGAGCGTATCCGATGAGTCTTCATCGGACGACGAAATAATTCATATATCATCTACGATAAGGCGGCGGCAAATTCAATCGGATACCGAAAATGAAACAGATCTCGAAAATGAAGATGAGTGTAATATAGATGATCACGAATGGTCACGTAATGTAACACGAACGGAGGGAAATGTAATTTCATTTGTGAAACCCACAACTGCTCTACATATCGAGGGTAATATGGCAATTAACTTTTACTCTGCTTTTGTTACGGAAGAAATTCTGCAATTAATTGTTGATGAGACCAATAGATACGCTGAACAATATATGCAAAATAGGAGATCCTCCCGTTTAGATAAATGGACTCCAACCGATAAGAATGAAGTAAAACGCTTTTTCGGGCTCTTGATATGGATGGGCCTGGTGAAATTACCAAAATATGACGCATATTGGTGTACCAGTCAAACCTACTACCAATCATTTCCGAGAACAGTTATGTCGAGAAATACGTTCGAGTTGCTGCTACGATTCCTTCACTTTACCGACAATCAAACAGCAAACGTAGAAGATAGGTTGTATAAGATAAGACAACTTGTTAACATACTAAATGAAAATTTTTCTAAATACTATGATTTAGATGAAGAGGTATGCATCGATGAGTCTTTGGTACCTTTCCGGGGACGTATAAAATTTAGGCAGTTTATGAAACAAAAACGACATAAATACGGCTTTAAAGTCTTCAAAATATGTTCCGGCCAAGGATATATATACCAATTTCAAATATATTTAGGAAAAAACCCAAATGAACCATGCGTAACTCCCACAAGTGTTGTTATGAATCTATGCAACAATATTCTACATAGGGGCCACACGATTTACACGGATAACTGGTACAGTAGTATCAATTTGGCCGAAAAATTACTCGATTGCAATACTCATTTAGTTGGAACCCTAAGGAAAGATAGAAAGGGAATACCTATTGATGTCAAATTTAAGAAATTAAAACGCGGTGAACTTGTCGCAATGCAAAATAAGAAGGGGATTATGGTACTCAAGTGGAAGAATAAGCGTGACATTTTTATGATCTCGACAAAACATTCAGCTGAGATGGTACAGGTCCGCAAAGGAAATTATGTCTCTGAAAAACCAGTAGTAGTTGTAGATTATAACAAAGGAAAAGGTATTGTAGATTTATCAGATCAAATGAGTGCATATTCCACACCCCACAGAAAAACCCTCAAATGGTATTTAAAATTAGCTTTGGACTTATTATTGAATTCTGCAGTCACAAACGCTATGATACTGTATCAACAAGCAACGAACACAAAAATCAAGGTAACAGAATTTAGAATGGCACTCGCAATGCATCTTACACAGTGTCATTCTCCAATACTGTCAAATACACCTGTTCGACGAAGATTGCGGCACGAATTGCAAAAAAAAAGAAGGGCGAGCGTACCTGGAACGAAAATTTTGTAGAGAATGTTACAAAAAAAATTCCAACATGTTTGGGTCAAAAATTGCTAAAAATAAGACCAAGAAGGTGACCACTTATTGTCCGGATTGTATTGGTGCGCCACATTTATGTTTAAAGTGCTTTAACAAAGTGCACCGTTAGATGCAAGATTTATTCTAACATTTTTTTAATTGATGTTCTAATAAAAAATTTTAATTGTTCAATACGGCACTTTTTATTTCAAAGTATCTTCTATATATCGTTCATATTCAAATACACTAACTCTCGATTTTCATTTAGTTTTTTACAATTGTAAAAAAATTGAAAAGCTCCGGTCACCAATGACCACCGTGGCGTTACGGGACAAACCGTTGCCGGTCATATATGACCAACATGGCAGTCAAAGTGTTAAAAATATGGGTGTTGCGAAATGTGTGTTAAGATTACAAATAGAACATGAAAAGGGGATGATTTTTGTGCACCAGGGAGAGTATACATATAGAGAGACTGTTGAATATGTATGGATTGAGTGAATGTAATAGCGTGTCGACCCCGATAGATGTTAATGTAAAAATGGACAGTGATGAAAGCTCTAATAAGTGTGATATAAAAGACTTTCAAGAACTTCTATGTAGGTTAATGTTTCTGAGTGTAAATACGCGTCCTGATATATCTTATGCGATGAGCTGCTTATCACAATTCAATAGTAATCCGAAAGCGGTACATATGCAAGGACTGAAGAGAGTTTTACGTTATTTAAAAGGGACGATCGAATACCGTTTGTGCTTTGGAAGAGAAAAAGAAAGAAATAAGATAAATTGTTATACAGATGCCTCATGGGATGCGACCAAAGATGCGAAATCATTTACAGGTTTATTAGTTTATAAAAATGGAGATTTAATTTATTGGCGAAGTAAGAAACAGTCTGTCGTAGCGTTATCTTCTACAGAGAGTAAACTACAGGCAATGACTGAGGGTGCAAAAGAAGGTGTGTAGTTAGAGAAATTGATAAAAGAAATAACTGGAGAGAAAAGTGTAATATTAGAAGTTAAGTGTGATAGTCCAAATGTTGTGAAATTAGCGAGTGGGGGGAGTTTCAAAGCGAGATCTAGATTGTTAAATAGAAGGTGTTATTTTGTTAGAGAAAATATAAGAGAACGCAATATAATTATAACACATACAGGGTGTCCCGTAACTACTGTTGCTCCCTGAAAGGGGTGGTAGAGGATGTCATTCTGAACAAGATT
The DNA here is from genome assembly GCF_050947335.1 of Megachile rotundata. NCBI lineage: Eukaryota > Metazoa > Arthropoda > Insecta > Hymenoptera > Megachilidae > Megachile > Megachile rotundata. Next base: position 6,386,878 of record NC_134993.1, read on the forward strand.
TTCCTTTGCGAAAATGGGGTTTGAAGCTTCGTTTTTGAATTATTAAGCAAAAACATGGACCAATCAGAGCGCGAGGATTTCGCGCGCTTAGACGCGAGAGCGATAGCTTCGAAAATGACGGTCGATCGTGATCGTGAACAAACATATCGATACCACGTCGGTATAGCGTCGGTATGATAGAAAGCTGTTAGATGAAAGTTGCATTGAAAAACGAATGAAAAAATCTGAATTATTATTGAATTATCATTTACTAATGCATAAGAAATAAAAAAATTAGTTCTTACTCATGTAATCAGAATAAGTCGAATTTATTCGATACATTTATTTGTTATCGCAAAGAAATAATAGATAAAATATGGAAAATTATTCTCGTTAAATATTGTGATGATGAAAAAGAACAAATTCTTATTTTTAAAATATGAAATATACCTTTCCATTCAACAAATAAAAATTTGAATTTGAATAATTAACAAATTTAAATATAAGAAACGCTCAAGTAACTTCACAGTTATCTTTCATTATTAGTTTTTATTATCACTTTTCTCTGTCCCTTTTTACTAATTTTCATTAATTTTCAGTGTTAGTCCGACACGAAAATAGGACTAATGAAAACACGTGAACGAATATTCATAAATAATTTACACTATATTATCTTGAAAGCAAGAAAACAGAATTTTCGGTTAGAAACAATGATACATTTTATTTCGACACGTTTCATTCGACAATAAACGACTGTCGATCGACGCCGCAGTCGTTCAACAGATCATCGTTGCATGGCAACCGTTCGCGACATATACCTCGCGATCGAGAACGAAACCGCGATCCGTGGCGAGACTAACAATGTCTTCTAATAAAATATGTAATATAATTTCGATTCCTCAATTCGGATACTTTATAATGGGAATATGGCGTATCGTTAAACATACATATCTATCAATAATCGTTTACGCGTTTTCATTCGGTACGTTTACCGGTCGTGCTTATGTTGTACAATTATTAGAAAGAGATAGTGAAATAAATTGAGAGTTCATTGACCCTGCCAGGACATCAGCTGTTGATACTCTGATCGGTGGATCTACCCGGTGACACAAATATTTTTTATCGAAGCTAGTTTCTTCATGAATCAATGGGTAAGTTTTATTTAAGATGTTTCTGTATTTTTAACCGACTTCGAAAAAGGAGGAGGTTACTCAATTCGATCAGTATATTTTTTTTTTTTATTATTATTTTTATTTTCTATGTGTGCCCGCCTATTACGCCTAGCTGGATGCACCGATCGGAACGAAACCTTTTGAATCTGGTAGGTTCTGACTCCCCATTGGTACCATTATCAAAAAATTTTTCATTTTTCAATTGCAAAGTGTTATTATTGCAAAAAAACCGGCAACTTTTGAAATAAACTTTTCTCGATTTTAGTGCGCTTTTAATATCTTATCACGGACATGATTCTGAACAATTTTGTTCATATAAAAATTTCGCGGAAAGCTTTAGTTTTCGAGATATTAGCGAAAAATTGTTGAAAAGTTTTGAAATCAACTTTGGACGATTTTAATGTCCTTTTAATATGTTATCAGGGGCACGATTCTGAACAAGTTTTTCCTTATCCGCAATTAAGGGGAAGCTTTAGTTTTCGAGTTATTAGCGAAAAACTATTGTTACTAATACAGTATTCACTCCGTAAATGTTACTTTTGCCGGTCTCGATTGTACATTTACGGTAGAGGTCCTACATTCTTTGTAGTGTGCCGAACGTAGAAAGAGACAGCCATGCAAAAGACAAAGAGGGATAGAGTTTCGAGCGTTCGGCAAACATGAAGGACTCGTGCGTGTTCTGTCTTAAATTTAAAAATTAAAATTCTTTATTTTTGGTTTTTCGTCAATGAAACTTTTACCATCGTATTTGTCTCGTTTTTCTGATTAAAATGACACCAAACACGATATGATTACGATCGTAATTACTTATGTAACAAGCCATAAAAGTTTGGGATGTAACATTTACGGTAGAGGTGCGAATTCCTTCTAAAGGCTTGCTATACAAGTAATTATGATTTTAATTATACCGTGTTTGGTACCATTTTAATCAGAAAAACGAGACGAATACGATAATCAAAGCTTCATTGATGAAACTCCAAAAATAAAGAATTTTGATTTTTGAATTTAAAAGGCAGAAGACGCACGAGTGTTTCATGTTTGCCGAACGCGTCAATCTTCTGCTTCTCTTTCTTTTCCATTCGCCGTCCTCTTTTACGTTAAAAACTTTAATCACTCGTTACACACACAATTGTTAACGTAATTATATCATGTTTGGTGTCATTTTAATCAGGAAATCTAGACAAATACAACGGTAATAGTTTCATGAAAAAATAGTAAGAAATAAGAAAGTTACAATCTTTTCCTTTGCTTGCATTAGTATGTGTCTCACCGATATTCGATCCTCGTCGTTTCGGCGACCGATCGTGTTTTAATTCTTGACTGATTTCGTGGGGAATCCCCCCAGTAGTGGGGATACAATTTTAACATTTACAGAGAGAATACTGCATTGCATTGGTATTGTTTCGCCAACATATACCGATTTGTTTATGCTGTGTCTTCTTTTTCACGCGCTGTCCTTCTTTACGTTCGAAGCGGGCGGCAAACTTGAAACAATGTAGGAGCTGATGAAGAGTGGACGGCTTGTCCCAAAGCGTATTGCACTGTTGTTGTGTATTCTATATTTACAATCTAAATGACCTTACAATGAAACATATGAACAAAGCATGGAATCCTGGAATTTGCCCCACCAATTCTCTTCCTTTGGAAGTCACATACCGTACATTTTTGTTCAGTTTCAATTGAATCGTGCTGCTGTCAAGTGGTAAGTACTATTTCATTCTTATATATATTATATATAATATACATTAATTTAGTCTTTAACGGTTGGTGGTAAATAATACAAATTTTTTTTTAAGAAATATGGATCAAGAGCAGGAAAGTAGTCGTAAGTATAATTAAAATTTCAATGGAAAATTAATATAATGCATGATTTAAGAAAATGTACGTAAGATATATATTTCCCTTTTCTCTCTTTCAGAACAATCTGTAATGCAAACGTTGCAGCAGGTACAGCTGCAACAGCAGCAGCTGCAGCAACAGATGCTGCAAATGCAGCAGTTCATGCAGCAACAAATTCAGCAACAGCAGCAACAACCGCAGCAGCAGCAGCAACAACCGCAGCAGCAGCAGCAGCAACACGATGAAAAAGGGAAAGGAGGCGCCAAGCTGTCGCGTGGTAAGTATCACAAATTCTATCACACAAATGATTAACACTACAACTACCGAAGGGGTCAAAATTAATTGTTTAAAGTTTCTTATTTTTAAATTATAAAACTTGTAAAATTGTGTCTTCTTCGAATATACGTTGATCCTAGTTTTGAGATAAAGAACTACGGTATGTGCAACGGTATGTTTATATTTCATCTTTTGTTTTATTATCTTATTTCCGATTTAAAAGTCATGTGCATTGAACGCTGGTAGTTCTAGTGTTAACCAATCCGTGTCGTACATAATAAAGAATTATTTTCCAAAAATGTAACAGTTCAAATTTTACATTGCAGTGAGAGGAACAGCCGCAGGCACCAGGCGGAAGCCGTATCGCGGCAGACGGCGCGGCGGAAGGCGAGGCGGTGGAGGGTGGGGGGGAGTCGGCCGCGGGGGGATAGACGGCCCCAACTGTTTATACCAATTTTTTAATAAATAAAAAGCATTTTTTATATTGTCATTAATAAAAAAAATTGAAAAACGAATATCCATGTTGTCTTTTACTTAATTATGTTCATGGCATTTTCGCGGACAAAAAAAAAGCCTAGAAGAATTGCCTCAAAGTATCCTATATAATTCTCCTCATTCCACTAAAAAGCGTGAAATAAAATAATTTTAAGAAAAAAAATACACCGACTTCGAAATGCACTAAAAAGTATAAAATAATTTCTATTTCATTCAATCATACAATTACGTCACAGATATGAATGAAACCTATTTACTCGTTAGGTAGTGTATTAAATACATTTCAACCTTTTCGGAGGCGGCGCAAAATTAAAAATACCTCAGTAAACGTTGCTGCCAATAATCAGTTGATTGTGGTATGGCGTATTGGAAATTAATAAATCCTGAGAAAGAATACGAACCATTACAGATATATCTGGTACTATACGTAAATGTAACGACTGCATCTTCATTTCGCAACATTTCTGATATAAATGAAATTGAATCGACTTCGTTCGCATGTGGAAGCCATGGATCTAAGAACCTATAAACGGAGCCCACGACGCGGGAATTACCAAATTTGCGGCAGATCGGCTCTATCTTTATAGAATATGCGGCGATCGAGTCTTTCCGTCGCATACTCTATGAATCTAGATAGACCATAGTTCCATTCTATACGCACTAACACCTACTTCGCGGCGTGCTGTCGAGTTATATGTATAGAAAAAAAAATAGCTATACAAGCTTTGCCTATGTTCGGCTGTCCAAAGGTTGACATGTTCAAGAAAATCTTTGAATTTTGCGCCGCCTCCGAAAAGGTTGAAATGTATTTAATACACTACCTAACGAGTAAATAGGTTTCATTCATATCTGTGACGTAATTGTATGATTGAATGAAATAGAAATTATTTTATACTTTTTAGTGCATTTCGAAGTCGGTGTATTTTTTTTCTTAAAATTATTTTTTAAAATTAAATGTACGCAGCAATTGATTTATTTCATTTCAATGAGGTACTGCATTAGATATTCCATTCCAGTTTTATCCCATTTCATAGACAAGGTACTCATTCGTTTTGAAACGTGAATTTATTCGTTTGCTTCAATAGAATTGTTGACACAATTAATTTTCGTGAATTTATTTTTTTTTCTTTTCGAGATCATAAAATAAATACAATATATTTGGTCTGGGTAAACAACAACTAATTTATCTCTCATTCACGAATTACGAAGAACTTAATATTATTCTTAATTTCTTAATTCATTATTCGATTTAACTTTCACCTAATAGCTTCCTGTTATACCGATGATATACCGACGTTATACCGATGCGACGATATCAATACGTTTGTTCACGACGACGATCGGCCGTCATATTCGAAGCTGTCGCTCACGCTTTCGCGCGCTCGATCTATGCGCGCTTTTATTGGTCAGTGTCTTTTGCTAATAACTCGAAAATGGAGCCTCAACCAATTTTGGCAAAGGAAAAAGCTGTTCAGAATTGCCCCACCTACCACCCCTTTTCGGTTCTTACAGTAATTGTGGGACACCCTGTATATTGTGTATTTAGTCGAATAGACGTTACTATATTTTATTACATATTCTGTAAGTAATATATTAATTAATTAATTCGATTTTATTTCAAGAATATGTAATGGTAACGTTTAACTTGTACATATCAGAGTACAACTAGTTTTATATGTTATCAAGTTTGCATAAAATATTATTGCATGGTGCAGATATAATACAATGTGCTGGTTTGCCCATTGGGATGTTTTCGGAAGAAGCAATGGAGGCATGAAACAAAGATTTCCGAAATATCAAAAGAGACCACACCCGAAAATTTTCGCGACTGGAAACATTAACGGACCTTTTTCAAATTTTACTCTATACATCCAATATTTTCTTCAATTTCGGCAAAAATCAGAAAAAACTATAAAACGCGTTCCCGTTTTAATATTTTCAAAGATGAAATAGAAAAATTAATATTACAAGAAGACCTACAAGACGATGACGAGTACGATGACACATAAATAATAATAAATAAATTTTAGATTAATAAGTTAATATATACGTGGTTTGTCCGGAAAATACGTATAAAAACATCGGGGCAGTGTATCAAGGTGTCGTAAACGGGCGCCCCGGTTGTTCCCCCACTCTATGCCACCCACTTGACGCTGACTTCAAGTGAAAATGCTGTACCAGCAAGTAGGAATTAACGGTCGCTCGTTGAAAGCCACGCTATTCGACCGGCCGTCGGTATGGAGCTCTCTCTGATTGAGGAACAGCGCATTAACATCAAGTTTCTCGCAAAGCTTGGCAAGAATGGCCGCGAGATTTTTGAATGTTTGGAACAAGTTTATGGGGAGAATTCTCTGAAGGAACCAACTGTAAACAAGTGGTTAAAAAGGTTCCGGGAGGGCGGCGAAGAGGTAAAAGATGACCCTCGTCCAGGACGCCCCTCCACATCGAGTTCTGAGGGAAATGTTGAACGAATTCGGGCTTGTGTTCTTAAAGACCGTCGATTTACAATTAGAATGATATCTGAAGATCTGTCAATTCCTAAAACAATCGTTCACGAAATTCTGACAGAAAAACTTGAAATGAAAAAATTGTGCGCGAAAATCGTTCCGAAGCTCTTAACTCCAGAGCAGAAAGCAAGGAGGGTTGCTTGCTGTGAGGATTGGTTGGAAGCTGAGGAAAGGGGGGACTTTCTCAACAGGGTTATCACTGGAGATGAATCTTGGTTTTACGAATTCGATGTAGAGCTCAAATCTCAAAGCAAGGAGTGGAAGGAAGCAGGGGAACCGAGAACAAAAAAGGCGCGAAAATCAAGGTCCAATGTGAAAACAATGGTAATTGTTTTCTTTGATTCTCGGGGCATTGTTCACCAAGAATTTGTTCCTCCCGGCCAGACAGTGAACGGTAACTTCTACGTTGAAGTTTTGAAACGTCTCAGAGCTCGTGTGGCCCAAGTTCGAAAGAATTTGGCACAAGGGGGCAGGTGGATCCTTCATCACGACAATGCGCCCGCTCACACGTCGCTCGTTGTGCGTGAGTTTTTGGCCAAAAATTCAATCACCGTGACAGAACACCCGCCTTATTCACCCGACTTAGCCCCTTGCGACTTCTTTCTGTTCCCGAAATGCAAAATGGTGTTTCGGGGGCGGCACTTGGGAGATGTGGAAGCCATCAAGGCAGCTACGACACAGCAACTGAAGAGCCTCACAACTGAAGACTTTCAGCGATGTTATCAACAATGGAAACGGCGTTGGCACAAGTGTATTTTGTCCCAGGGGGAGTACTTTGAAGGGGACCATATTGAAATACATGAATAATTGTAAAATAAAATAATTATTCCATTTTTATACGTATTTTCCGGACAAACCACGTATTGTAAAAACCTAGTAAAAAATGTATCTATTTGTATTAATAAAAATTGTTTCCATGTTAAAATTATGTTTATGTTAATAAAAATTATGTTTTGTGACGGGTATAAAATACCACGAATGGAAATTAGTCGTGCCGAAAGAACAACGAGCTACAATTTATCAAGAGGCACACGACCAGACTCAAGCGGGACATTTAGGGATAGATAAAACGTACGATCGCGTGGCGATACGGTATTATTGGCCCGGCATGTATAAAGATATCGCGGAATATGTAAGACGCTGTGCCATGCCGTTTGTCAGCGCGCGAAAGTAGAACAGCTGGCGCCTGCAGGGTTGATGGGATACCGTGTCGCGGAAGAGCCGTGGGATATTATCGCCGCGGATATTATGGGACCGCTTCCGCGAAGTCGATCAGGTTTTACATAGCTGGTAGTCCAAGATTTATTCACAAAATGGGTAGAATGTTGTCCGTTGCGAAAGGCAACAGGAACAAAAGTTAAAGAAGCAATAAAAGATCTAATTTTGTGTCGATGGGGAACGCCACGTGTATTAGTCACAGATAACGGAACGGAATTTAAAAATCGGAAAATCACCGCTCTCGCGAAACATTTCGGCATTCTCCACTCGACCACTCCACCGTACCATCCGCAATCGAACCCGGTCGAAAGAGTAAATAGAATATTAAAAACAATGATAATTTCGTACATAGAAAAAGATCATCGCGATTGGGATCTTCACTTATCCGATTTCCGGTTTGCATACAATACCGCACATCATATTTCGACGAAATTTTCCCCCGCTTTTCTAAATTTTGGTCGAGAACCCAAACCGGTCAATTGTTATCGCGAGGTAGTTGCAAAAGATCAGGAAGTATTACCAGCAACAACCGATAACTGGGAAAAGCGTTTACAACAACTAAAATTAATTCAGGATTGGATAATAAGAAATCTCGACGAAGCAGTATGTAAGCAGGCATCTCGTTATAATTTAAGGCGTAGGGATGAACAGTATCAAGTAGGAGACCTAGTATTACGTCGTAACCATACACTATCGTCAGCGGAAAAGAATATCGCCGCTAAGCTAATGCCAAAATTCCTAGGCCCGTATCGAATAATTCGGAAAATCTCACCGTTAGTTTATGAGATACAGGGAGCTATGGATCGCCAACCGGTTAAAGTACATATTAAGGACCTAAAAAAATTTAAAGCATGATTTAATAACGTTTCAGCAATATCGTATCGTTGACACAACCACACTACCGCGGCAACGAGCAGCCAGAAGCTAAACAAACACATATCGCAGAAGAAGAAAAAAAGAAGACACCATAATGCAACACCAAGGACCACCAAACCCGTGGGACCACCTACGCCCATATCACCGCACAAGCAACTATCTGATACAAAACGAGCCTGGCTTTTGGGGAGCCCTGAGCAGAGCCATGAACGAAGCCAGGGACTATGAGCGGGCTTCGGGGGAGGCGGAGAAACAAGAGACACCACCGAAAACGGATACGGGGGTACAAACTCCATCTTCACCAGCCGTCTCAACGAACACTCGCGCAACCCAGACGCGGAATTAGGGCCCACCCCACTCAAGGGCAACCCAAACATTACCGCCCCCCCCCCCCCCCCCCCGCCCCCCCAACCATGGACCGTGCAACCCAGACGGGGGAGGAGGAGAAGGCGATAGCTCCTAGAATATATCCCGCAGGCCACCGTGACACCCTCGCTGCAGCGCTGACAACGCCAACAGGTCGCGCCGGCACAACAGAGGAAAAAGCAAAGTTAACGCAAGTGGACTGTTAGAATTGCGGGGGTTACGGCCACCGCTACTCCCGGTGCCCGAAGCCGAGGACCGGGCCATATTGTTATCGATGCGGGAAAAGGGGTGTGTCGCTGGCGACATGCCCCAATTGCGCCACCGAGTGGCGCGAAGAGTTAGCCGCATTACCATCGCGGCGCGCTCCGACTACAGATACTCCCGGCCCTACCAAGAGGGCCCGGGAATAAGCCTGAAGCGATAACGAAGGAAGGGGGGGGGGGGGGGCTATCGCGCTCGTTGCCGCAATCACGCAATACCGCGACACACTAAAGAACACTCTACGTTTCGGGGCAGGGACAAAACTGTGCCCGTGACTGCACCGATAAATGTTTTTGGTCTTCATTCGTTCCTTTTTGCAGCCTTTAGTGCATTTTCTTTTATTTTTTTTTTTATTTTTCGTTACTTAACTCACACAATCATATCTTTTAGTTCCCTTATTTTTACGCTCAGTGTCGTGTTTTCATTTATTTTCTTCTTGTACTCCCCCCTACATTATTTTCTTACGATTTCCGAATAATCATACATTTAGTTTTTTTTCTCCAGTTCGCATTATATGTCGTAACATAGTAATACAACTAATTATATACGGAAAAAGATAATAAATCATACTACATATAGCATATTAAAAACGACTACAGATTTTTCAGTATCTAGATACTGTTGAAACCACACCCACACTATTTTTTTTTTTATTATAAATTTTTCTTTATGGTACCAACTAAAACGACCGGCGATCCGTACTCCCGAGTATCAGGCGATTGTAACGTGCATAGAAATATCGGAAAGGTGAGATATCGGAGCAGAGAAGGCACAGAGAAAGCGCACAAACTCGGTAAGTAATAGACCAATGTTACTACTAAAATGAGAATGTATAATAGTTTTTATATGTATTGTTTTGTGGAACTATTACTATCGCACTTTCGTTCTCTCCCGAGAGGGGTTATCGAGTTGTCCAACCGGCTGGCGCAGAGGTGTTAGTCGGAAGCGTTAGCGTTTTTTTTTTTTTTTGCATCCGACCGTTACGGTCTTCAGTGGGGGGGGGGGGGGAGTTGTGACGTGTAATTTATACCCGTCACAAGGAACCTCCTCGGGAGACCGGACAGTCATTGCATTAGGGGCAAAAACCGTCTAGAGAGAGAACAAAGCGCATATAGTATATCGTACGATCGGAATCTGTCGCCGCTTTATTTAGTATGTACCATCGGATAACGACGTCATCACCAGCGAAGGAACACCGTACGTCGAGGAAACGCACCGCTACCCTGCCGCTACCCCGCTCGGATCAACTAACAGACCAAGAGAGGCAGCGGAGTAAGGGGAGGAAGGTCTGCGAGAGAGCGACGTACGCCTAAGGAAGGTTCCGCTACCCTGCCGCTTCCCCGCTAAGGACCTGCGATAGAGGAAGAGAGGTCGCGGAGCAAGAGGAGGTCCTGCCGAAGATGCCTTCGCGAGAAGACGGAAACTTCGGCCTGGGGTGGGGGTGGTCACGAGGTGTCCGAATACCGGCATAAGGGCACGCGGTTTAGCATTCTGTATTCGGCATTTGTCCAGTGGAGTTCAAAAGTAGTCAGAATTTTTGTTATCAGACCTACCGCTGCCGCTGTTGCCCAGCCGCTGTAAAAGACATCTCGGTAAGCCCCTCCTCTTATATCGTTGTAAAGAATTCAAAATCGAGAATAACGTACCGTGGGTTGTCGAACACCGGGCGTGCTAATCACCGGCCGTTTCTGTAAAATGTGGCCGGAGTGTCGGCATTGAGCGTTAGTTAGTAGTTAGATTAAGTAATTTGGGAAATTCCGGAGGTACCGTGAAATAGGAAGATCGCTTCTCGATCTTCCTATAAGCCACGCTCGGCAGGTCACTGAATCGGACCTGGGGGATTGGTACCGCGTAAGCCACAATTTAGTTTCCTAGTCTCGCGAAAGCGTTGCAAATCTTGTGCCACCCACGTCTCGATTTCGAATTCTCATTTACGCGGGAGCAGATCAGAAAGTGCATGTTTTGTCGTATCGGACATTTCGTAGTTGTCGCGCTAGTTCTCGCCTTCTCTCTCTAGACGGTCGTCGATACAGAATCGATTTGTGCGTAAGAATAAGTCGCGTCGCGTTTAGTTTAATTGCGTTAGTTTCCGTGCGTTTAGAATATTTGCGTTTCGTCGCGTTATATTGCGTTAGGATAATTGCGCCGCGTTTCGTTAGTTATTAGAGTTGCGTATAGATAATTGCGTCGCGTATCATTCCGGAAATCGACGACTGTATCGCGCTTAGGAACTGGCATTAGTTCCCGTTTACGGGATTAGAATCACGGGATTTTCGGACATCGGTCAGTCGCTAAACAATAACGAGCGAACTGGTTGTCGGTACGGGATCATACTGTTCATCACCTAGATTAAGTAGATTTAAATAAACAGCGCTGCTTTTAACGAACACTGCCGAGTCGAGGTCTCTTACGAATTATCCCGGGATATTTCCTCAAATCCGCCTCCGCGTCTAGCCTCCTTACCCTGTAAGAATCACGCCAATCTACCATTGCGTACGGATACTGAGCTGCCGAGCCGTTCCGCCGCCGATTCGAGTCTCTCGCGTTAAAGTTCCTTATCGCGACGCGGTAACGCGTCTGGCGCCCAATCAATTAATAAATCAAAGCGATATTGAACGGATTTGAATCGGGCGCCGAAGTGCTACCCGTTCGCGAATCCGCGGAGGCGCCGCGACGGTCGTGGTCGCGGGTTAGGTCAGAAGGGCCGTTTCGAGAATTCGCGGGCGAGGCGGGGTCGCGGGCAACTATCGAGCTAGCCGCGAAATACCGCGTAGCAGTTTATAAACCAAACGTCTACATTGAGAGTATAGTATATTCACTAACTTTTTGAAATATAACACTTATTTTTGGTTTATTTTTAATTTTTTAAATAATCCGGTGTGATTAAATGTAATAATAATACTTGTTTTAAATGCTGGAACGACGCAGCGGCCGCTATACTTTCGTTTCAAGTCTTGAAATAACGCTACAATTGGCCGTGAACAGCTAATTCGTCGTTCTGGCCCACTGTGCGGCGCGGCGTCAACAAATTATTAATGAACGCCGTTCGAGATTATCCGCAATGCGGAAATACGCACATTCGAAAGTGTCACTTGAAACAACAGGTTAAAAGAAAAGGCGGCTAAGTAGAATTTCTAACCGTTTGAAGAACGAATCTGCCGAGGAACGATCACGTCGGATCGGATTAATCCACCGGCGATTAGCAAACGAATCGGCCAAGGAAGATCACGTCGGATCGGATTGATTCGCCGGCGATTAGAGAACGAATCTACGAAACAACGTTCACAACGTCTAATGGTCACAAGAAATCGTACGCGAGAAGTGCTACTAACAGAACCTACCGAATCAAGAAATACACGTTTAACCCATTTGCATCATAAGCGCATATATGCGCGCATTTTGCCTGGCCACTATCACCAAAGCGCGCACATATGCGCTCATTGCACTTGGGCATTTATCACCAGAGTGTATTTTATACCCATGCGTATTTGGCTCTCAATCAATGAAAAGAGGTGATCGCGAATAGTTTCAAGGTAAAATAACTTAGAAAAATAAAAAAAAATGGATGGTTATGTTTCCGACAGCAGTGAAGAGGTAATTAGATCTAGAAAATGTAGATGTTTTATGGCGATTTCTTCTGATAGTTGTGCAAAATAATTAGATTTTATTCCTCTCATAATTATGAATCTATAATGAAGTAAATATTCTTTATTTATGTAATATTGCTTTTATTTTTAACATTTAAAAACATTTTCATTAAAATACAATCAAAATATTTTTGGTGATAAGAACGAATTTTTCACTTTTCTGTGTGATGCAAATGGGTTAAAGGATATGCGTGAACGTGCTAGAAACCGAAGAAAAGAATTTCTTCTTCAGGCAGACAGTTTTAAATCGGCTATTAATATTTTTGCTGATGTACTGTGTGCGGTGTGCTGCCAAACTTTATATCCGCAGCAACGTTACGCTTTGCACACGCAGCCTCGGTCTCATCTAATTCCTGCAAATCTGATAGAATTAAAGAAAATAACAACATGTTCTCGCTGCCTACATCATCTTAAAAAGCACAAAGTTCCATCGCAGGCATTCTGGAATAAAATGGAAGTAATGCACGTACCTCAGGAGATATCAGATTTATCGGAAATCGAAAAACACATGTTGTGCAGAATAGTATCGTTTCTTAAAATCATGAAAATTCAAAATTGCTTCAGTCAGAATTGGTGCAAAGGTCAGGTAGTCCTATTTGCCCGTGATGTATTCGAAGTTGCCGAACAACTTCCAGTTAGATTAAACCAGACCGGTATAATGATTGCAGTACAAAGCCTAGAAAATTTGGAACGACAGCGACAATTTGAAATAGATGTCGGTAAACTTCGAAGAGCTTTAGAATGGCTGCTACAAAATAATGCTTTGTATAAAGATGTGCGACCATGTTTTTGTAATATTATCAATAACATTTCGGAAATAGCTCATGTCGCTGAAGAGCTTCGTGTTGTAACAAGGGAAATTGAAGTTGCACAAAGAAGTACTGAATCAAACAGTAAATTTGTGCATGTAGGCCATAATGTAGCTATTTTACGAGGCACGTGCCATCAAGCTAGCGATCGCTTCAGCATCGAATCTCACGGTAAGCAATGCACAGGCATAGCTGCAGTTGCTTGTGTTGCGTTTAATTTGCTCGATCCTAGTACGTGGTGTACTAGTGATATTGATTATGTACTTTTAGTAGGAGATAAATATTACCGTGATTGCATTGAAGCGCGAAATAACCCTGACCCCGGAGAAGTCAATGTAGACTACTTAGCTGTAACAGAATTATTGCCACACTTATCGTTTAATAATACCAGAGTCGGTATTGACATTGCCTATGAAATGGCTGTAAATGGTCATATTGACATTGATAACGGTGGTGAAAGATTCCTAAATTTAAAGAACGGTTTAATTATGTTTTTCCAACAGTATACATACGGAATTCTTACCGCAAATTTTATATCGGTCGCTGTATCATGCAGCAACCAGTCGGAAAGTCCCTGCTATTGGTTGTTTGAAAGGTCACGGGGCCTTTCATGCTGTATGAAATTTACGAATATTGATGATTTACAGATAATCTTGCGTCGTAATTTCTATGCTAAAGGAGGCAATAGCAATGTGCTAAATATCTACTCATTAACACCTCTAGCAATTGCACCCAAAAGGAATAGATCCCCACAAGTAGAAAGGATACAACAATCACCTGTTGCGACTGCTCATACAGAGTCCGGTGAGGCACAAGTTTGTGTCGCAACAAGTATGTTACGTTCGATTGATGTCGATATTCCCAATATCGATAATGTCATCTCTATCGGTAATAATAACAACACAGAAGATGACCCGATAAGACTGGCGAATATACATAGAAAAACTGCGTCTCCTTTGAACCTAGAGAGGGAAAGAAGAATGGAAGAACTGTGTTGGTTCTTTCTATTTCCAGATGGAAAAAATGGTTTCGGAGAGCACCGAGATATCTCAATAACACCAATGGATTACTTCCAAGCGCGTATTCTGAGCAATGACAAACGATTTCAACGAACAGATTATTTGTTCTCCGCATTATCTGTTGTTGAATATTACCGCGCAAAAGCTAGCGTTTCAGTATCGTAGAATGCGCCAAGGAGAACATACTCCAGAGCGATTAGTAGATAATATGCACCTCACGATGAGAAATATATGAGGATCGGTATCATACTGGAAACGTTGCTGTTCGGAATTAATCGCCATGGTTCGAAGTCTTGGACCGCCCACATGGTTTGCTACCTTCTCTTGCAATGATCTAAACTGGCCAGATATGTTGAAAGCATTACTCTTATCCGATGGTCGTCCCATTTCCGAATTTGAAAACCTAACTTTTGCGGATCGACTAAAGTTGGTTCAGAAATATCCAGTAGTTATAGCAAGACAATTTACGGTACGAGTAAACGCGTTGGTGTAGTATTTAAAAAACTCTCATTGCTTAGGTGGCGTTGTTATCGATTTTTGGTATAGAATTGAATTTCAGAATAGGGGAAGTCCACATTTACACATGCTGATTTGGTGTGAAAATGTACCTGATTTCCTTACCAACGAAGGTCACAACGTTATTGGGAAAGTTGTATCTTGTTCATTGGAAGCAGAAAACCAAGATATGAGCGACATAGTACAAAGAGTCCAAATTCATAAACATTCTGATACTTGTTACAAAGATCGTAATAATCGTTGTTGTCGTTTCGGATTCCCCAGACCGATAAGTGAAAGAATGATGTGCTTGGATCCAGATGACACACTCGCCAACAATGGACGTTTCTGTGTACTTAACACTAGGTTTACGAGACGCGTCATTTTGACGCATTTCAAATTTTATAAGGAAAAGTACTGTTAGATTGCACCTCAGGGCGACTGGCACTGGGCCATACGCCCCTGCTGTCGCTACAGCGGGACTACGACGGTTTGCGACTGCGCACTAGCCGTCTCTCTCAGGCGTAGCTTGCTCCCGGCATGTTCGCCTATCATCCGCGTCTACGACTTGTATTTCTGTTCTTTTATAATTAATAAATACTTTATTAATTAACTTCTTTTGTTCATCCTAGTCTTCCCTTTGGAGCTGCCTTTCCCAATAGGTTATGGGCCCAGGCAGGTGATTGAAGGAAGTGTAATATTAAAAGGAACGTAAGTGTCGTGATTGTGCGTCTCCTGAGTTCGTACGACATATTTCCAAGATGACGACGACGTCGGTTAAAATCGAGTCTTTGACGAAAGACAATTACGATACTTGGAAGATACACATGGAATCGTTATTAATAAAAAACGAAAAGTGGGATTATGTCAACGGCGAAACGAAGAAGCCGGAACTTGTAGATGGGAACGCGGCATCAGTCGAAGCGGTAAGAAATTGGGAGAAGGAAGATCGCAAAGCAAAGTCCGACATCATTCTCGGAATCAGCCCGAAGGAATTGAAGCAGGTAAAGGAGTGCGTCACTTCCCGAGACGTTTGGCTGCGTTTGCAAAGAACGTATCAATCAAAAGGCCCGGCTCGGAAAGCCGCGCTCCTGAAACGCCTTATGATGCATCGCATGGAAGAAAATGGCGACGTTCGAGAACATCTTAGAGATTTCTTTGACACGTTGGATAAATTGACCGATATGGGAGTGGTCTTGGATCAAGACCAACTGTCGATAATGTTGCTGTACAGTTTACCGGCGAGCTTCGAGAATTTCCGTTGCGCGATCGAATCGAGGGACAATTTACCACCGACAGAGGACCTTCGTGTTAAAATCATGGAAGAAGGCGACGCTCGGAAGAAGGGGGAGCGTAGTGTCGAAACGCACGCACTCTTTGCGAAAAGATCAGGTGCGAACGCAAGAGGAAACAGTGAATCGAAAACCGAATATAAAAAGAAGGTTAAGTGCTTTCGATGTCACAAGTTCGGACACAAAGTGAGCGAGTGTAAACAACCGTCGAAGAACGTCGAGCAGGCGAAAGCCAGCTTCTTTACTACACTCAAGACGCAAGGAGCGTACAGCGTGGAAGAAAATAGAAGTGATACTTGGTGCCTAGACAGTGGGTGCACGGCACATATGTGCAATAATCAAGAAAAATTCGCGAATGAGATTAAAACTTTTCCCGGAAAATTAAATCTCGCAAATAGTGCAACGACGGAAATTACAGCGCGTGGAACTGTTTCTATGAACACAGTGATAAATGGAAAAACAGACATAGTTACATTAAGTGATACGCTACATGTCCCGGACTTACGTAGCAATTTGTTATCAGTGAGTAGGATTACGGATGAAGGTTACAAGGTCGTGTTCGAAAAGCACGCCGCGACGGTGGTAGACGGCAAAAACAAAACTGTTCTACGAGCACCTCGCGTAAACGGCCTTTATTTAGTAGAAGAATCGACACCTCAGTGTCGTACGGCCACTCGAAACAATCCGATTCACCGAACGTCCTTGACGTCAGCTGAGTTATGGCATCGGAAGATGGGACATTTAAATTTTAAAGATCTTAAAAAGTGTGCTAGAGACGGTAAAGTGCTCGGAATAGACATTAAAGGTTTTGATAATTTGAAGTGCGATATATGTATTCGCGGTAAAATGTCTCGATCACCTTTTACAAAAACATCTGAGCGGAGTTCGAGTTTACTAGAGATCGTTCATTCTGACGTGTGCGGCCCCTTTCGCGTGAAATCAAATGGCGGTGCCGCGTATTTTGTGACCTTTATCGATGATTTTTCTCGATGGTGTGAAATTCGTATGATCAAGTCGAAAGATCAGGTTTTCGAGAGTTTTAAAGATTTTAAAACGTATGCCGAAAACGTAACTGGAAAGCGGATTAAGTACTTGCAATCCGATAATGGACGCGAATATGTGAATGCCCCTTTTAACAAATTCTTGAAGGAGGCCGGTATTAAGCGACGACTCAGCGTCACTTACACCCCCGAACAAAATGGACTAGCTGAAAGAAAGAACAGGACCATTTTGGACATGACGCGATGTCTGTTGTTGCAATCGTCTTTGCCGGATAGTTTTTGGGGAGAAGCCGCAAACACGGCAAATTACATACGTAACCGATGTCCGTCTGTCAGCCTCGGAGGCATGACACCATTTGAGAAGTGGACTGGGCGAGTTCCAGATGTAGGTCACCTACGGACCTTCGGTTGCAACGTATATTCCCGTGACAGAACACCGAACCAGGGGAAGCTCAAGCCCCGTTCAAGAAGAGGAACATTCGTCGGATATTCGGAGACCTCAAAGGCTTATCGTGTGTGGATTCCAGAAGAAAGAAGAATCGACATCACACGCGATGTTGTTTTCATGGACGAAGACTCCATTGTAGAGAAGAAGGCCGATATTCAAGAGAAGCCGACAACTTCCGGAGAAGTAGGAAAATCTTCCGAACCTACTGAACTTCTGGAGGTAGTATTATCATCAAATGACGATTTAAATAAAGAAAATGAGCTGATTCGTCTTCAAGAAATGGACGAAATCGTCGAGTCTGAATCAGGGGAAGATAGTGCTAGTGATTCAGACCACGACTCAACTGATGAGGAAGCACCCAGACGAACACGTGGACGTCCGCGGATCGTGAGGACGGGTTCGAGGGGAAGACCTCGAAAGTTGTTCCATACGGCAACCAACGTCGAAGTATGTGACGCCGAAGAAGCTTTTCTGATGGAAGTACCATTGAAGGAAGCGCTGAACGGACCCGACATGAACGAATGGATTGGTGCTATGGCTTCGGAACTCATCTCCATGTTGAAGAGCGACACCTGGAAGCTCGTACAACGACCCGAAGATCGAAAAGTGATTGGCAGCCGCACCGTGCTGACGAACAAGTATTATCCGGATGGCACTCTGGCCAGGAGGAAGGCTCGAATCGTTGCTCGTGGTTTTTCACAGAGACCAGGCGTCGATTTCTCGGAAACCTTTGCCCCAGTCGCACGCGTCGGCTCCATTCGACTAATAACATCCCTCGCTGCTCAGTATGATTTGGACATTTTTCAGTTCGACGTAGAAACTGCCTACCTGAATGGCGAATTGGAGGAAGAAGTCTTGATGGAGGTTCCCGATTTCACAGAAGACGTCTTGAAAGAGATAATCCGGACCAACCGCGGAAACGGGGACATCCTGAGGAGAGCGAAACGGATGTTGAGCGATCTGGTGAGCGGAGACAAGGTGTGCTTGCTTAAGAAGTCCATCTATGGCTTGAAACAAGCCGGACGTAGATGGCACATAAAGTTGAGCGAAAAACTTAAGCGTTATGGGCTTTCTCGGTCATCAGCCGATTCCTGCGTGTTTTACTCAGGAAAAGGAGAGGATATCTTCATCGTTGTCGTTTACGTGGACGACATCTTAGTCGTTTCACGAGATCAAGGGAAAGTAAACGACCTTGAAACTTACTTGTCAAAGTGTTTTCAGATGAAGAAACTAGGAAAAGTCGATTACTTCCTAGGAATGGAGTTCTGCAGAGACCAGGATGGGATAAGCATCAGTCAAAGGGGATACATCAACGATTTGCTATCCAGGTTCGGCATGGTTGACTGCAACCCCGTGAAAACTCCCATCGACCTGGGGACCAAGCTGAAGAAGATCGAGGAGGAGCCCTCACCTGGATCATCGAAACATCCGTATCGAGAGCTGGTGGGCTCGTTGATGTATCTGGCCGTTTGTTCGAGGCCCGACATCGCTTATGCTGCGAGTTATCTCAGCCAGTTTAACTCTGGAAGCGACGATAGTCACTGGAACGCCGGAAAACGCGTGCTGCGGTACCTGAAGGGTACTTCCGACGTAGGGCTTCGATATTCTAAGAAGCTCGAACCTTTGACTGGCTTCGTCGATGCAGATTGGGCCAACGATTCACAGGATAGGAGATCTTATTCCGGATTCGCTTTTGTACTAGGCGGATCACCAATATCCTGGGAATCGAAGAAACAGAGAACTGTAGCTCTTTCCACGACCGAGGCAGAGTACATGGCTTTGGCGGAGGCAACCAAGGAGGCTGTCCACCTTCGACGTTTCCTGTTCGAGTTGGGATTCGACGAACTTGCGTCCGTACGAGTGTTTGATGACAACTGTGGAGCCATAAAACTTGCAGAAAATCCTGTTTTTCACAACAGGAGCAAGCACATAGATGTCAAACATCATTTTGTGCGGGAAGTCCTTGCAGAAGGATGGATGCGACTTCAACATTTGTCATCCCAGGACATGGCCGCCGATGTACTCACAAAAGGGATCTCTGGATCCAAACACTGGGCTTGTTTGAAGAAGCTCGGATTGAATTTTAGCCGCTGCTAAGAGACAGGAGCCTGTAACACAACCTGCGCTTCTGTCATCATACGACTTAGCACGTGTGGCTAGTGCACGTCGAGGGGAAGTGTTAGATTGCACCTCAGGGCGACTGGCACTGGGCCATACGCCCCTGCTGTCGCTACAGCGGGACTACGACGGTTTGCGACTGCGCACTAGCCGTCTCTCTCAGGCGTAGCTTGCTCCCGGCATGTTCGCCTATCATCCGCGTCTACGACTTGTATTTCTGTTCTTTTATAATTAATAAATACTTTATTAATTAACTTCTTTTGTTCATCCTAGTCTTCCCTTTGGAGCTGCCTTTCCCAATAAGTACAAACCCCGTTTGCATTTTTATTTTATCTCTTGTAATGACTTTTATCCAGTGGTCGAGGTAAATATATATTGAGGTAAATATATTGAGGTCTATTTTCTTCAAAAGTGTTGAAATATTGAAATTCTTTATGTGGTATACCTATCTCTACGGATATGCGTCAATTTGACGTGATCGTAATTTATACAAGGACAAAGCGATAAACAACTGTTGCGCAATAAGAGAAAGAAGGGATCGCAGAATGTCAATTGATGTTAGAGTGCGAAGAGATTAGAAGGTTTCAGTTACTTAGTTCGAGTATTGAAAAATAAAGTACTAGAATATTTTTTGAATTAGTAATATTATTGTGAACCTCAATTTTATACTATTTTGATAAAAAGCCCTTCTGTATCATCTAAATATGTCTAGAAGAGGAAATAAAATTTTACAAAACATAGTTAGTATTTGTGAGGAGTGTTCTGGCTCTGAAGAGGATGAAAATGAAGTGATTCAAGACGAGGATGAAATCGAGATTTTGGAATCTGATGAAAGTATGCAAGCAGGGGACTCATCAGACAGTGAAAAAGAAAATCATCAGAAATTTGGTCTTCGCAGAAAAAGGATGCGTATCCTATCCGATTCTGAATCTGAGAATGAGACAAGTATTAGAAGATCGTCCCAAAATGCGGAGGCAGTCTGTGATACAGAAATAGCGGTCGATGGAACAACTTGGACGAAATTGAAAGTGGGCGGATCTAGTGGTCGCTATCCTTTCCACACAATCTTCAAAGACATCGCTGGGCCTACTGGCTACGCCAGATACAAAAACATGATAGAACATATAAAAAGTTGTACTGAAGAAGAAGCACGTCGTGTTTTGAAAGGAGATTGGAAGATTTCAACCACAAAGTTGCTTGCGTTTATTGGGATTTTGTACGCTAGGGGAGCATATGAAGCAAATTCGCTGAATGCTTTTTATTTATGGTCCAAAGAATGGGGACCAGCTTTTTTTTCTAATACAATGTCCAGAGATGAATTCATGCAAATTCTTCGATTTGTCCGATTTGATAAAAAAACGGAACGATCTAGACGTTTACGCACCGACAAATTTGCAATGATATCCGAAATATGGAATCAATTTATACACAATAGCCAATGCTGTTATAAACCTCACGAGAATATTTCAATGGACGAGCAACTGTTCCCTACTAAAGCCCGCTGCAAATTCACACAATATATGCCAAATAAGCCTCACAAATTTGGCATAAAATTTTGGTTGGCAGTAGATGTGCAATCTAAATACGTTATAAATGGGATCCCTTACCTAGGGAAGGAGGAAACGTGAAATTCAACACCCTTGGGCGAATTTGTAGTTACGAAGTTAGCGGAACCATATCTTCATCACGGCAAAAATATAACCACGGATAATTTTTTCACCAGTATTCCTCAAGCTGAAAAATTAGTTGCAAAAGGAACCAGTTTAGTTGGAACTATTCGAGCCAACAAGAGAGAACTTCCAAAGCCAGCAAAAAGCAAGAAAGATAAAATGAAGTTGTATTCTTCAGAACATTATAAATCAGGAAACTGCATACTTACAATTACTATATATAAAAGTAAGCCAAATGTAAAGATACTGTTACTAAGCACTAAGCATACTTTTATAAAAATAAAAGACAATAAAAAACATACCCCGGAAACAATAGCATATTACAATGGGACAAAGTTTGGAGTCGACGTAGTAGACCAAATGGCTCGCAAATATACAACCAAATCAGCATCTTTTCGATGGCCTCTCCAGGTGTTCTTCAACATTTTAGATTTAGCGGCAATAAACGCATGGATATTATACACAGAGTGTACTGGGTCAAAATTATCCAGAAAGGAGTTTCTATTTCAGTTGGCCAAAGAACTTGCAGAAGGAGAAAAGAAAAAATCCAAAAACATAGATTATAATCACTCGTTACCTAGTACTTCGGGAGAACGCAGGACTTGCCAAATTGGCTTTTGTAAAAGAAATAGGAGCAATAACATCTGTAAAATATGTCAAAAGGTTGTTTGCGGAAAGTGTACAAACAAAATTGAGTATTTGTGTAAAAGATGTGTGAAATAAATGTCGAATATTGAAATAATCTGTAATAAAACTATTGAATAGTAAAACCTTTCCATAAATATATATCTCACATTTTCATTTTTTTCTTATAGTATATAATTACATTATTTTCTAAGTGTTGTTATATGTATTCGTTCCTGCGTCAAATTGACGCGTGTTCGTAGAGATAGGTATATCAGAAACGTTAGTAAACCTAGTGTTAAGAGAACCGTAAATGAAGTTATGGTAAATAATTACAATCCAACTCTTTTAAAGCTTTGGGAAGCAAACATGGATATTCAACCATGCGGAAATGTTACAGCAGTTGTATATTATATTGCTAAATACGCAAGTAAATGCGAGCCGCAGGATACAGGAGACGTTATTAAAGAAGCCGTTTCTCGTGCGAAACGCCGCGACGGTACCGTCTGGAATCAATTATTTTCGGTATCTATGGCAATTCTGTCCCAACGTATGGTCAGTGCTGTAGAATGTGCTTATCGATTATGCCATCTGTCTCTTAAAATGAGCTCGCGAAAAGCTGTATTTATAAACAGCTGTCGGCCTGAGCAGAGATACAGAATTTTGCGTTTCGAAGGATATGAAACATCATTTTTCAATAACATATTCGATCGTTACGCAAAGAGACCGGACAGTCTAGAGAATTTGAGCTTAGCTGAATTTGCAGTCCGATATGAAACAGTTTCAAGTGGAATGTGGACAGAAGAGGATGGAAACGCAGAACTTAGAAATGACGATGAAGAAACATCGAGGTCAAAGGTTTATAAAATTGAAGGACAATACTCGAATGCAAATAAGAAATAAACCAGCTGTACTTCGCCACCGATATTATACCTTGAACAGCGATAGAGAAGGATATTTCTATAACTTGATAGTGTGTCACATTCCATTTCGTGATGAAAGTACACTTATGTCCGAAAACGAATCTTTGGAACAATGTTTTTTTCGACGGCGACACGAATTGAAACCTATGTTGGGAAACGCAACCGTTGAACAATTTACTCACGCAGAAAAAATTATTGAAGCGGCGCTGGCCCAGGCTGTTGCTTTGAATGTTGTACGCGAAGGGGAAACTAATAATGAACAGTTAAGAGAACCAGTCAACATTCATGCCGACGAAACAGTATATTGTGATCAAGTTGATTTGTATGAGGATCAACAGCAAGAAACACTTGCAATGCCAGAAGACGTGTTCCTTAATAGTATTCGAAGTCTTAACGTTCAACAGAAAGATTTATTGAAATCAGTTTCCTCAGTACTTGAGAAAGATATTAAAAAGAATGATGATGAAGATACGGAACAAATGTTACTTTTTATTACCGGAGGAGCTGGTAGTGGCAAGTCGTTTATTTTAAAATTACTTGTTGAACATATTAAACGCTGCTATAATCCCACAGTTGACATGATGATAAAACCATCGTTCATTGAAGTACCTTCTTTGACTGGCGTCGCTGCCCGCCAAATATTCGGAAAAACTCTGGACTCCTTGTTCTCGTTGCCTATTAAAAAAGGTACTGCAATGACCTATCGGCGACTGACTGGACAAAGACTCGAACAGGATAGACGAAAGTGGCGGTACAAAAGGTGGTTGATTATTGACGAGATATCAATGGTATCTTACGAGAATTTGCGAATAATTCATTTAAGATTGCAAGAATTCAAAATGAATGATAAACTGTTTGGTGGCGTAAATGTACTTTTTTTTGGCGATATCATGCAGTTGCCCTCGGTAAAAGGACACTGGTGTTTTATACAGCCACATTGGTGTAGCGCAGAAATTAATTTATGGTACCAATTTTCATTCTGCGAACTCACCATTAACATACGACAAAGGGATGACGTTGAGTTTATTGACTTACTGAATAACCTACGGTTTGGGGAAGTGACAACCTTTCAACTACAAAAACTATGCGAACGAAGAAGAGTTCCCTTAACCGGAGAGTTTGAGGATGGTGAAGCGGTAAGAATATTCCCAACCATAAAATTCGTCGATGAATATAATACAAAAATGACCGATATATTAGCAAAATCACATCGAATGTACATCATTGATGCAGTAGACGAGTCCCATGAGGCAGCTACATATGGAAAAAGGCCACCAGAAAATGTTATTCCTACAAATGTTAATAACTGTGGCGGACTGTTACATACGATAACGTTAGCCGAGGGATTGCGAATCATGCTGCGGCGAAATATATCAATTTCTGATGGTTTGTTAAACGGTGTAATGGGAATAGTTAAGAAATTTAGATGGCCGGCACTTAGAAGAGACCAACTAGAACAGGGAGAATTGCCGGATTCAGTTCTTATAAAATTTGATGACGAATCTGTTGGAAATAGGTTCAAAGATATTGATGGTTACATTCCAATATCTCCAGTTTCAGCAACGTTTCAGGCGACAAAAGGTTATGGGGACGTCGAGCGCAGAATGTTACCACTTATTTTAAGTTGGGCAGTAACGGTGCACAAATTACAAGGGACCACATTAAACAAAGCTGTAATTGATCTTGGCAAAAGGAATTTTGCAAAAGGTCAAATTTACGTTGCACTTACAAGGGAACATATCCAACTCCGACACGCCGATTTTGATGAAACTTATGTGAGATATAGTTCTCAAAAAAATATTTGACACGTATTTTTTTTATCGGCAATCGTGCATATTGAAGGGGTGAAAATAGCCCTTGAAGTTGGGGATGGAAATCATATTTTTGCGAATATCTCCGGAATTAAAAAAGATAATTGGATTCTTTTTTTTGTAAATTGCCTTTTAATAGGTAATTTTTGTGCGAAAAAAAATTTCAATAAATTTTATTTGTTTAAATAATATTTCGAAAATTTATAATTTTTGTTTAAATTTTTGCACTAAATGTTGATCTATTTTTTTGCAACTTCGTGTACGTAAACTATGGACAAAAATAGGGGATACGTGTTTTTGGAATTTGTTGTTTATTGCAATGTTTATTAGATATATAATTTAAAATCTCCTCCTGTGAAGGAGGGCAATCAGCATTTTTATTAAAAATATCATTATTTTTACAATCTTTAACAATATTTTAGACATTTTATACCTCTTCATATGCCGTTAATTGATTTCTGAACAAGCCAATATTGTTAAAAAATAATTTAATTTATTTTTATTTTCTGAGTTTCTTAAAAAATCCCAATGTTTCCAAAAGTTCTAAATATTTTTAATAAAGGTTTAATAAAGTTTAGAATTTGAACTAATAAAAGAATACTGTTCTCGCTTCAGCGTAATTTACGTAGTCGACTATACCGCGTTAGATAGTAGATAAATCTGTCTAATTTTTGCGAAAGCGTATTTAGGTGCGCTTAGAGAATTTCACTTACAAGTATTACAATATTGCTTAAAAATGAAATTTTTTAAAATCTGATGACAGCATTCATTGTATGCAAAAAATGTCTATGGAAACATCGATCACATATTTTATTAATTCCTTTGTTCAAACAATTTTGTTATAAACAATATACAATATGTTCTTAACACGCTTGATTCACCTTACACACCTAACAATGAATGTCAGAAATTGTATTATATTTTGAAAATCGCATGTTACAGATACAGTCTATTTAAGTAGGTTTTCGAGTTTTCGTCCGCCATAATGGATCCGTTATATTGAATTTTGATTTCAGATTTCCATTCAGTAACGTGAAAAACCGATATATTAAAAAGATCGAACAGTTAAGAGATACAGTTTTGCAAGGTGTTTCATGCGTAGTGCCAAACGAGCGCGGTAATTTAGGAGTTATTTACGTCCCAAATATTTATGTAACAAAAGAAAAAAAATACGTGTTCCCTAATTAACTTTCCTCTTGAAGTTTTAATAGATTTTATTTCGATCAGATCAAAACCGATTTTTTTACAGCAAGAAATTGGTCGCTTTAGGGTATTTCACCCCCTAATTTTCACTCCCCTTCCAACATACCTAGGCCAATTTTTGTCTTCTATCGAAAGATACTTTCATACCAAAAATGATCAAAATTTTTTTTTTTTTTTTTTTCTTTCGAGTTTTAAGTCGCATTAACTTGTGACGTGGTATTTTATACCCGTCACAAGGAGCCTCCTCGGGAGACCGGACGGGTCATAGGTCGCAGTCAAATACCGTCTAGAGAGAGAACGAAGCGCGTATACTATCGTAAAAACAAATTCTGCCGCTATACTATTTCATATGTACCGCCGGAGAATGACGTCACGGTCAACGAAGGAGCGACGTACGTCGAGGGAAAACGCCGCTGCTCTGCCGCTACCCCGCTCGGACCCTCCGATAGACGAAGAGAGGCAGCGGAGTAAGAGGAGTGATTCCAGCGAGAAACCGACGCACGCCGAAGGAAAGTGCCGATTCCCTGCCGCTTCCCCGCTCCGGCCCTACGATAGAAGAAGAGAGGCTGCGGAGACGGAAGAAGCCCTGCCGAAGAAGACTTCGATAGAATTCGGAAACTCTGGCAGAGGGTGGGGGTAGGCTACGAGGTGTCCTAATACCGGCGTAAGGGCTCGCGGATCCTTATTCTGTATTCGGCGCTTGCCTAAGTTTTCGTAAAGTAATTATCGTTCCGTAAAGAAAAACACAAGAATCATCCCGAGTTTCCGCGCCCAGTGTCTGGACACCTTGGTAAGCCCCCTCAATTACCGCCATATCGTTGTAAAGAGCGCGAAATCGAGATCGTCATATCGTGGGTTGTAGATCACCTGGCTTGCCATTCACGGGCAGGTTCTGCAAAGAGTGACCGGAGTGGCTTTGTATCGTAGGGAAATTAGCTTAAGTTAGAAGGGTAAAGAAACCCGGGGGCCCCTGTCCGGGACGGTCGCGGATCCCGACGTCCGGACTTTTTCGTGTCGTCGAGAGATCGCTTCTCGATCTCTCGAATCGCCACTCGGCCGGATCACCGAACCTGTACCGGGGAATGGTACAGCGTAAGCTACAATTAAAGTATCGTCTCGAGTAGGCCTTTGACAATATTGTACCCTCCCACGTCTCGATTTCGCGAACTCTTGGTACGGGAGTAGAACGTAAAGTGCATGTTTGTCGTACCGGACATTTCGTGTTTGTCGCGTAACTTCTCGCTTTCTCTCTCTAGGCGGTCACCGATACAGAATCGTTCCGCGTGTAGAATTAAATCGCGTCTCGTATAAAACTAAGTGCGTTAGATTCCGTTGCGTTTAGTATAATTGCGTTACGTCGCGTCTCGTCGCGTCCCGTCGCGTCCCGTCGCGTCTCGTCGCGTCTCGTCGCGTCTCGTCGCGTTTCGCCGCGTTGCGTTCCGTTAGAATAATTGCGTCGCGTTTGGTTAAGTATTTGCGTTGCGTTTCCGTTAAATTAGTTGCGTCGCGTACCGTTCCGGGAATCGAGGAAATATCAAAGATTATATTCCGCTTAGGAACTTGCATATTTCGCTTCCGTGGTTAAAATCTCGCGGAGTTCGTGTCTCGGCCTTCCGCCGAGAACGTTACGGTTAAATCAAATTCCGATACTGGATCACACTGTACGCCTAGGTTACTTAGATATTAAATAAAACACCGCTGTTAACAAATACCGCTAACTTGAGGTTTCTCGCGAATTATCCCGAATCACGTACTCTCGTCCGCCTCCGCGTCTAGCTCCTTTACCCTTAAAGAATCCCGCCACTCTACCATTGCGTTCGGATACTGAGCTACCGAGCCGTTCCGCCGCCGATTCGAATCTTCCGCGTTTTTCCGAGATCGACATAAACGATTGTCCCATCTTCCCGCTATAGAGTCTCGTTTCGCGTCTAAGCTCTTTATCGCGACGCTGAGAAGCGTCTGGCGCCCAATTATCAA
Organism: Megachile rotundata; assembly: GCF_050947335.1. NCBI lineage: Eukaryota > Metazoa > Arthropoda > Insecta > Hymenoptera > Megachilidae > Megachile > Megachile rotundata. The sequence goes on from NC_134993.1 coordinate 6,414,904, forward strand.
ATAAAATAAAGCGATATCGAACGGGTTCGGATCGGGCGCCGAAGTGCTACGCGCTCGCGAATCCGCGGAGGCGCCGCGGCGGTCATCGTCGCGGGCACGGTCAAGAGGGGCCGATCGAGAATTCGCGAGCGAAGCGGGGTCGCGGGCCGTTACCGAGCTAGCCGCGAAATACCGTGTAGCAAATTGGCGCCCAACGTGGGGCCCTAAAAGGGTAAATTCAAAGTAAAGGACGCTAGGATAATTATCGAATTTAATTACCGAAAAACGATCGCGTGAAAGTATCGAAAATATCTTTAAAAGTATTTTGCTGTTTATTCCCGTAAGAAATATCGTTAGCCACGCATTTCGCTGAGTTCCGTTACTAGAATATTCCGAAAATTCTAAACACAATTTTTTTTTTTTTCCCGTAACCCTCGAGTTAACCGTCTTCGGTTCTCGACCAAGTTCGAAGGGCAAACATAATTACCGTATAGAAGAAGTGTCGGGGACAATAACGCCGTAAACCGTTCAAGTGTAATAAACACGCATTTTCGTACCGTACCGTCTTCACGAAACGGTTAGATTTCGAACGTAGGTTGAAATTGTATACAGTCTTCGAGTCAGATATTCCGGCTTGTTTTCGTTAGCGGACAAAGAAACTGTCGAAGGGGCGTCAAGGCCACGAGCGAGCGCGTCGTAAACAGCCTGTTTACCACGTGTCCTTACCGTTGAAACGAGTAACTGAATAGCACCGATTTCGAACGTTGGAAAAAAATAAAACTTATAGGTTCTTCTTCTAAATTTCCGTGTAATTACGTTAGACTTGCCGCGTACCGAAAAATTTATTATCGTTAAAAATGCAACGAACACCCCCCGGGAAGGATTGGGTGCGATCCTTGACATTAGACGAGTTAGTTGAGCAATTATCGGCTCGAGGTTTATCGACAAAGGGAATATTACCGATCTTACGAACAAGGCTCGAACAACATTTAAGAGGGGAACAAGTGACGACGGGAGGTGAGGAGGCATCCGGGGTTGCAGGTGAACCGCCCTTACGAGCGGCCACCCCGCCGCCGCGGGACCTCCTCCCCGATCCCCCGCGTTCCGCTCAGACCGGTTACATTCCGCCTCGATTTTCGACGGGAGCAATTCCGCGGAGCGCGAGTGACCCCCACTTCCGCGCCGACACCTTAGGCGCTGCTCGGGTCAGACAGGCAACTGATTTACCGACGCGACGACCACTGGAGCGTACCGAAAGAAGGGGAACCATTACCGATACCGACCCTCGCATACCGCCAACTGACTTACCGATCGACAAGCGTTCCCAACGTACCGAAACTTCATTCGATGATGCGACTCCGATCCCTAGCCAATATGAGCCACCGTGGATAAGGGCCCATCGTCAATCGCGATTCGAAGGGATCCCGAGATCCGATCCCGCAGTGCAGGATAACGTTCCGCGTGGTGCCTCGGGGGTCGGGGAACGGATACCGGCAACCGTAGGACATCATACCGTTTTGAATACCGCTGTTCTAGATTTATTACGCAGATGGAATATCCGCTTTTCCGGAGCGAGAGGGGAGGACCCCGAAATGTTTCTAACACGGGTCGAAGAATGTCGCGCCTATGCCGCCACTCCCGATGACGCGTTATTGAAATGTATTCCGTTTGTTTTGGGGGGTATCGCGGCTGAGTGGGCGAGATTTCGGGACGAGAACTGGACCACGTGGGAAGAGTTTAAAGATGCGTATCGGGCGCGATTTATCGACCATGAATTACAAAGCGCGTTACGGCGCGAAATCGCGAATAGAACTCAAGGAGAGCACGAGAGGGTTGTCGATTTTATTACCTGCATGCGCGCATTATTGAATCGTTTACGACCACCGTGGCCTTTAGTAGACCAATTAAGGTGCACGCATGAACATATGGTCCCGCGACTACAACAAGCCGTGTCCCGAAGAGAGTATACCGATTTTGCGAGTTTGACTCTCGCGGCGAGATCCGCGGAGCAGACCCAGAGTGCCATGAGGGCCTATAGACTTCCTCCACCTCCGGAACGATCATTGTATCCCGCACTGGCGTGTCCGAGCTCTCGTGCCGCGACGCGATATCATCCCGTATATGCCGCATGGGAAGAAGACCCCGCGCCGATGACTTTCGGCGCGTATACCGATCCGTATACAAATCATCCCGAATATCGTGACATTCCATACCGGAACCAAAGTAGGCGCGCGGAGCAGAATAGTTCCCGTATGTTCCGAAGAACAGGCGATGGAACAGGAAGAGCGGTTCCGTCGCGAGACGCCGCGCGAAACGGCGATCCTGCTGGTAATAACGCGAACCCTCCACCCGTCAACACCGCGAAGAGCGAGGGGGGAAAGTGTTGGAACTGCGAGAAGACGGGGCATCGAGCAGCCAACTGCCCGCTCCCGCAACGTCGATACTGCTATCGATGCGGGAAAAAGGATGAAACGGTTGAGACGTGTGAGAAGTGTGCGGGAAACCCGAGACGGAGTCGCCGTTAGGGGCCCACGCGACTCCACCCGAAAACATTCAACAAGCCCCAGTTTCCGTTCCCGACCCCCCAGAATATTTCTACAATGCATTCGCGCATACCGCTTCTAATTTGTTGTATTTTATCGAGCTGCAGATTCAGCGAAATTCCCTTCGCGCTCTACTAGATTCCGGTTCGAGTCGAACGTTTTTGAGAAATACCGCTATATCAACGGTCGATCTTCCGAGACAGACATCCCGAATGTGCCGAATCATGACCGCTACAGGTCAGGTGGAGGAAACGAATACCAGTATTACCGCGACAATCACGCTGAAAGATCAAACTCGCACTCTCGAAATATACCTCTTAAACGATCTTGCCGTTCCGTGTATCGTAGGAATAGATTTCCTAAATCTATTTGGTATCGTAGTAGATTTTTCTCGCGCTGCGTGGTACTTTTCTTCCGATCCCGAAGTCGAATTCTCGTTCGATATACAAAACAACGCGCACTATTCCGATTCCGATCCGTCATGCTTAGGAATTTTCGAAATCACTCCCGCACAACGAAAAGAACTCGATCAATTTTTAAATACCGAATTGCCGCCAACCCCTCTTCGACCTTCGTGCACCACATTAACGGAACATCGAATTGACGTAGGAGATAGTAGGCCGATTAAACAACGGAATTACCTTGTCTCGCCGGTTGTACAACAAGCCATTTATACCGAAGTAGATAAAATGCTAGAAGACGGAATTATCGAACCATCGCATAGCGAATGGTCTAGTCCCATTGTGATGGTTAAGAAATCGACGGGTAAATATCGGTTTTGCTTAGATTTTCGGAAAGTGAATGAAGTTTCCAAGAAAGATGCGTATCCATTACCGAATATGACGGGAATATTAGATAAATTACGTGCCGCGCATTATCTCTCGACTTTAGATTTGAGTCAGGCATATTTTCAGATTCCGTTAGAAAAGGGCAGTAGGGAAATCACTGCTTTTACCGTACCGGGAAAGGGGCTTTTCCATTTCGTCCGGATGCCGTATGGCTTAACGGGAGCCCCCGCCACCTTTCAACGCTTATTAGACAAATTGATCGGTCCGGAAATGGAACCCCACGCGTTCGCGTATTTAGACGACATTATTATCGTAACGGAAACATTTGAAGAACATTTGCACTGGTTAAGAATAGTGCTCAGGAAAATTACTACCGCGGGCTTGACAATTAATCCCGAAAAATGCGAATTTTGCCGTTCCGAAGTCCGTTACTTGGGTTTTATTGTCGGTAAAGAAGGCCTCCGAATAGATTCCGAAAAAGTAGCGCCGGTGTTAAATTATCCCGTTCCGAAAAACATTAAACAATTAAGAAGATTTCTGGGAATGGGCTCATGGTATCGTAGATTTATCCCGCATTTCGCAACAATAACGGAGCCCTTAACGCGACTATTACGTAAAGAAGCGACATGGAAGTGGGGGGAGCCACAGCAGAAAGCGTTTGATTCCGTCCGTACATATTTAATTACCGCTCCAATACTGTCTTGTCCCGATTTTACAAAACCATTCGTGCTAGCAACGGATGCGAGCACTGTAGGGGTGGGCGCTGTTCTTACTCAACAAATAGACGCGGAAGAACGCGTGATAGCATATGCGAGCCGCTCATTATCGCTTACCGAAAGAAAATATTCCACTACCGAATTGGAGTGCTTAGCCATAGTCTGGTCAATAGAAAAATTCCGCCATTACCTAGAAGGTTATCGTTTCACGGTCATTACTGACCATAATAGCCTCCGGTGGCTAAGGTCCATGAAAAATCCCAACGGTCGACTAGCTCGCTGGGCCTTGTCTCTTCTCGAATATGATTTTCAAGTGATTTACCGGCAAGGCGCGTTGCATCGCGTCCCCGACGCTTTATCTCGAATGTATGAGGAGTCGGTTGAAGAGGCCGAAGCCCTTACCGCAATTATCGATACCCCGGATTGGTATTCAAGAAAATTTACCGACGTAAAGAACTTTCCGTCCCGCTTTCCGGAGTGGAAAATTCTGGACAACCAGTTATACGTGAAGAGACCCAATACCGATATTTCCGATGTTACCGCAGATCTTGACGAGTGGAAACTAGTAATACCGCAAGATCAAAGACCCGACATTTATCGCGAGGCACATGATCAGCCCCAAGCCGGACATTTAGGGGTGGATAAAACCTATGACCGCGTAGCCATCCGATATTATTGGCCAGGGATGTACAAGGATATCGCGGAGTATGTGCGACGCTGTACCGTTTGCCAACGTGCCAAGGTTGAACAGCTGGCTCCGGCCGGGTTGATGGGATATCGAGTCGCGGAGAAACCGTGGGACATTATCGCCGCGGATATTATGGGTCCGTTTCCGCGAAGTCTTTCCGGCTTCATGTATGTACTGGTGGTCCAGGACTTGTTCACGAAATGGGTTGAATGTTGCCCCTTACGGAGTGCAACCGGGAAAAAAGTAAAAGAAGCGTTAAAAGACCTGATATTATGCCGTTGGGGCGCACCGCGCGTATTAGTTACCGACAACGGAACCGAATTTAAAAATCGAGAAATTTCCGATCTCGCGGAGCAATTTGGCATTCTTCAATCGACTACCCCACCATACCATCCACAAGCCAATCCCGTGGAAAGAGTGAATCGAGTATTGAAAACTATGATCGTATCGTACATAGGGAAGGACCATCGAGAATGGGACCGACACCTTACCGATTTCCGTTTCGCGTATAATACCGCGCATCATAGCTCTACTAAATTCTCTCCCGCTTTTCTCAACTTTGGTAGAGAACCTAGACCAGTTAATTGTTACCGCGAATCGTCCTCGAAAACCGAGGATATAGTACCGTCAACCAGCGATGCGTGGGAAAAACGATTAAAACAATTAAAGTTAATTCAAGACTGGGTCGTGAAAAACCTCGATAAAGCGGTAGTTAACCAGGCGTCGCGTTACAATTTAAGACGTAGGGACGAACAATACCGCGTAGGTGATCTAGTATTGCGTCGGAATCACGCGTTATCGTCAGCCGAAAAAAATATCGCCGCGAAATTAATGCCAAAGTTCCTAGGCCCGTACCGTATCGTTCGTAAGATTTCACCAATAGTTTATGAAATACAGGGGGCGACGGATCGCCAACCAGTTAAAGCACACGTACAAGATTTAAAGAAATATATAATGTAACTTACTCCCGTTTCAGCAGTACCGTACCGTCCACCCTTAAATACCGAGGCGAAAGCCAAGAAGAAAGGATACCGAGGAGATAAGTAACGAAAAAGAAAATGAAGAGGGATTCTGCGACGAACCCTTGGGACCACCTCCGACCGCACATGCGAGCCTACCAGAGGTTCATCCGGGAGAACCCCGCAGCATGGGCGGCCCTTCGACAAGCCGCCGAAGACGCCCGGGAGTTTTTTTACACTACCCGCGGAGCAACAGTGCGGGAAATTCCGCCACATGCCGAGGCGGGAACGCAAACTCTCCCGCCACGCACAGTATCGACAGGAGTGCAGGTCGGAGGTGGCGGCCCAGTTTTTCCGGGGCGAACGTTACGGAGTCAGGCGACTCAGACAAGCCCCATTATGGAACCGACGACCCGATCCACGCAGACGCCGTCAGGACCCCCTACGGTCGACCGGGCAGTACAAACGGGGGAGGTGGAGAAAATTATAACACCCCGAGTACCCGCCCGCAGCACACCGGTACCACAAGAGCGTCCCAGCACTACCGCGAGCGGCTCATCGCTGTTCCCGCTCAAACAAGAAACAGCGGAGTGCTGGAACTGCGGAAAGACCGGGCACCGATACTCCAGGTGCCCGAAACCGCAACAGATACCGTACTGCTACCGGTGCGGCCGTAAGGGGGTATCGCTGCGAACGTGCCCCAGGTGTTCGGAGGAATGGAACCAAGAAGAAAGAACCAAAGAAGCGTCGGCCACCATGTCCCGACGCGAGTCCCGGAAGAGCCCGCCTCGCCCACCATCCCGGCGTGAAGAGGCAGTAGGGGCGCCAAGCACGTCGTCCCGGCGCGAGATACCGCGGAGGCCGCCAGCCCAAAAATTACGGGGCGAGATGCCGAACGAGGCCCCAAAACCGACGCGACGCGAACCCTCGCCGGAGATCATCTATCCCGATTACCGGCGCGAACAATTCGGCCAGCCGCCGGGCGCCGCATTCCGGCGCGGGAAATAACGAGATATATCGGCGCAAAACAATTCCGCGGCGGGAGAACCGCCGAAAAATTCCGTGGCGGGCAAGCACAATAAAATAGTTTTTATTTTTCTATACCTGGAGCCTACAGCGACATTATTCGGTACAACGGTACTGCTGACACCTTACCCTTCTCGTATTCCCCCCTCTATTTTTCTCGCTATGTATATCGATAGGAAATAGGCGATCCGTACGCAGCGAAACATTCCGCAGACATTAGACTAGATAATACCGGGTGAAATCGCGAGCGATAGGTATAGGAGCAGAGAAAGCGAAGGAGGAGAAGCAGACAAACACGGTAAGTAATGTATTAATATATCGTAATAATTCGGACCATATGGTAATTCGGGTACGTTTCTTTCAATTTTCTTCTCTTTTCCTTTTATTTGGTTGTTGTAATTGTCCAATACAAGAAGTTCACTACCGCACTTTCGTTCTCTCCCGCGAGGGGTTGCCAAGTTGTCCCGCACAAGGGCGCGGGTATTTCGAACAGTATGAGCGCACACAGGTGCATTGCTTTCATTTTCGTTCGACCGTTCCGGTCTTCCGTAAGGGGGGGGGGGAGTTGTGACGTGGTATTTTATACCCGTCACAAGGAGCCTCTTCGGGAGACCGGACGGGTCATAGGTCGCAGTCAAATACCGTCTAGAGAGAGAACGAAGCGCGTATACTATCGTAAGAACAAATTCTGCCGCTATACTATTTCATATGTACCGCCGGAGAATGACGTCACGGTCAACGAAGGAGCGACGTACGTCGAGGGAAAACGCCGCTGCTCTGCCGCTACCCCGCTCGGACCCTCCGATAGACGAAGAGAGGCAGCGGAGTAAGAGGAGTGATTCCAGCGAGAAACCGACGCACGCCGAAGGAAAGTGCCGATTCCCTGCCGCTTCCCCGCTCCGGCCCTACGATAGAAGAAGAGAGGCTGCGGAGACGGAAGAAGCCCTGCCGAAGAAGACTTCGATAGAATTCGGAAACTCCGGCAGAGGGTGGGGGTAGGCTACGAGGTGTCCTAATACCGGCGTAAGGGCTCGCGGATCCTTATTCTGTATTCGGCGCTTGCCTAAGTTTTCGTAAAGTAATTATCGTTCCGTAAAGAAAAACACAAGAATCATCCCGAGTTTCCGCGCCCAGTGTCTGGACACCTTGGTAAGCCCCCTCAATTACCGCCATATCGTTGTAAAGAGCGCGAAATCGAGATCGTCATATCGTGGGTTGTAGATCACCTGGCTTGCCATTCACGGGCAGGTTCTGCAAAGTGTGACCGGAGTGGCTTTGTATCGTAGGGAAATTAGCTTAAGTTAGAAGGGTAAAGAAACCCGGGGGCCCCTGTCCGGGACGGTCGCGGATCCCGACGTCCGGACTTTTTCGTGTCGTCGAGAGATCGCTTCTCGATCTCTCGAATCGCCACTCGGCCGGATCACCGAACCTGTACCGGGGAATGGTACAGCGTAAGCTACAATTAAAGTATCGTCTCGAGTAGGCCTTTGACAATATTGTACCCTCCCACGTCTCGATTTCGCGAACTCTTGGTACGGGAGTAGAACGTAAAGTGCATGTTTGTCGTACCGGACATTTCGTGTTTGTCGCGTAACTTCTCGCTTTCTCTCTCTAGGCGGTCGCCGATACAGAATCGTTCCGCGTGTAGAATTAAATCGCGTCTCGTATAAAACTAAGTGCGTTAGATTCCGTTGCGTTTAGTATAATTGCGTTACGTCGCGTCTCGTCGCGTCCCGTCGCGTCCCGTCGCGTCCCGTCGCGTCTCGTCGCGTTTCGCCGCGTTGCGTTCCGTTAGAATAATTGCGTCGCGTTTGGTTAAGTATTTGCGTTGCGTTTCCGTTAAATTAGTTGCGTCGCGTACCGTTCCGGGAATCGAGGAAATATCAAAGATTGTATTCCGCTTAGGAACTTGCATATTTCGCTTCCGTGGTTAAAATCTCGCGGAGTTCGTGTCTCGGCCTTCCGCCGAGAACGTTACGGTTAAATCAAATTCCGATACTGGATCACACTGTACGCCTAGGTTACTTAGATATTAAATAAAACACCGCTGTTAACAAATACCGCTAACTTGAGGTTTCTCGCGAATTATCCCGAATCACGTACTCTCGTCCGCCTCCGCGTCTAGCTCCTTTACCCTTAAAGAATCCCGCCACTCTACCATTGCGTTCGGATACTGAGCTACCGAGCCGTTCCGCCGCCGATTCGAATCTTCCGCGTTTTTCCGAGATCGACATAAACGATTGTCCCATCTTCCCGCTATAGAGTCTCGTTTCGCGTCTAAGCTCTTTATCGCGACGCTGAGAAGCGTCTGGCGCCCAATTATCAAATAAAATAAAGCGATATCGAACGGGTTCGGATCGGGCGCCGAAGTGCTACGCGCTCGCGAATCCGCGGAGGCGCCGCGGCGGTCATCGTCGCGGGCACGGTCAAGAGGGGCCGATCGAGAATTCGCGAGCGAAGCGGGGTCGCGGGCCGTTACCGAGCTAGCCGCGAAATACCGTGTAGCAAACTGCTCAGGTCATGAGCGACTTGATACGAATGTATCCAATTTTATATCTAATTTTCTATTGGGTTTCTTAATGAGGTCTTTATACAGTGAGATCTTGTTGGTATGCTCGTATTGTCAAAGGACTTACAGTTTGTTGTATATTTTAAGCTGTTTTAGGAATTCAATTAAATTTCTAGTATTTTCACTTGTGCCTATTATGTCTTTTATATTGTTTTGGATTTTAAATTTTTTCCTTGTTACATCGTAATGCTGGCAATCAAATATAATGTGCTTTATGGTGAGATTAACATTACATATCAAACACTTGGGCGGACTGTCTTTTAGAAAGAGATAAGAATGAGTGAGTCTTGTGTGACCTATTAATATTCTGTTGACAATAACTTGTTCTTGTCTGCTCAGGTTCTTAATATCAGGCTTGTAGTTTCCCTCTTTTCCTGGTGGAAGCTTCGTTGAGATCAGGTTTCCTAGTTTTTGGTTCCATTGGTCTCTTAGTCTTTTGTTAACTTCTGTTCTGAAGTCCTGGAGTGGGGTTTTCTCATATTCTTCCATGATTTCACGATGGGACGCTGTTTTGGCTGCTAAGTCCGCTTTATCGTTTCCCTCAATTCCCACATGTGAAGGAACCCATATAAACAAAGTTTCTTTGCCCTCTTTAAGAGATTGTGAGTACAAATTTTGGATATTTTGAATTAATTCATCAGATGTATCTGGGTTTTGAATTTTCTGCAGAGAGCTTTTAGAATCTGAAAGAATAGCGAAATTTTTGTGAGTTGAGCGTTGGATAAGCATAAGGGCTTCTTTAATAGCAATAGCTTCACATGTGAAAATTGACATCATTTTTGGGAGTTTTAAGCATATTTCGGATTCTGTTGTAACTACAGCGCAGCCGTTTCCTTCTTTGGATTTGGATCCATCCGTGAATATAAGTTCATAGTTCGAAAGTGTAAACTTCATTTCCTCGAACAGGGCCCTGACAACTGAAACAGGAGTTTCTTCTTTTCTGTTAAAAGCTAGGTCGAAATTAACCATTGGAATGTCAATCATCCATGGAGGATCCGATGAATATTTAATTTTTCCCAACCTAGTTGTATCTAATTCAAAACAAATTTCTTCAAAAATGCTCTGGATTCTTATGTAAAACGGTTTGGGTAGATTTACTTTTTTCTCGTAAACATTTTTATATCTTGAAGTGAAAACATTTTGGTGTACCGCGTTCTTTAGGGAAGCCCCAATACGTAGTGCATAATTAACTGAAAGGAATTTTCGCCTCTCTTGTAGATGAGGTTCATTTGTTATGGCTAGTAAGCTGTTTATTGGACTGGTACGGAAGGCTCCTGTTGCCATTCGGAGTGCAGAATTGTGAATTGTGTTTAGAGTTTTTAGATCTGATTTCTTTGCCGAGTTATATATGATACTACCATAATCAATTTTGGATCTAATTACAGCTTTATAGGTAATCATTAAGATTTCTTGGCTTGCCCCCCAAACGGTTGATGACAGTGCCTTTATTAAATTTAGACGAGTTTTACAGTCATCTATTAGACCTTTAATATGTTGCTTCCATGTAAGTTTTCTATCAAATACCAAACCTAGGATTTTCAGGGTTTCCACAGAATTGATGTTACTATTATTTAAGGAGATCTTAGGGTTGTGTATTTGTTGTTTGTGTCTTGCAAACGAGATACATTTCGTTTTCCGAGTCGAGAATTTGAAACCTGTTTTTTCTGCCCATGCTTGGAGGGCGTTTATTGTCTCCTGAAGGAGTTTTTCTGTAGTTTCCTTTTCTTTCCATCCGCAAAAGATATTTAAGTCGTCAGCAAATAGGGCACATTTGACAGGTGAGTTTACAACTTTAGGTGCTTCATTAATTGCAATAAGAAATAGCGTTACACTTAATACCGACCCCTGTGGCACACCATTTTGAATCTCAAAGCTCTCAGATAGCATCCCATTAGCTCTTACTCTTATTCTTCTTTTCTTTAGAAAATTATAAATAAATGCCAACATTCTACCTGTAATATGATGTTTAAGGAGAATATTAATGACTCTGGGCCGCCATACCATATCGTATGCCTTTTCGATGTCAAGGGATATCACTGTTAAATGTTGATTGGTTGCAAATGAGTCACATATTGCTGTTTCAAGATTAATAAGGTGATCTACTGAAGATCTAAATTTTCTGAAACCGCTTTGTTCCTGGGAAAAGAAGTCAATGTTTTCTAATTGCCACCTAAGTCTTCTGTTAATCACTTTTTCTAAAAGTTTACATGTTAAGGAAATCGGTCGGTAGTTACTAGCTATTGTCATGTCCTGATTTGGTTTTGGCACCGGCACAACTATTGCTTCTCTCCATTTTTCAGGAAAAACCATGTTTGTCCAAATAAAATTAAATAGATCGGTGATATATGATAAGGTTTTATCCGACAGTTGTTTTAAGAATTCATTGGGAATTAAGTCTGGACCAAGACTAGAATTTTTACATCTCTTAAGTATACATTTAATTTCTTCAAGTTTAATGATTGAATTAAAAGGCTGTTCCGAATTTACAAAAATTTTTTCTTCTCCTATTTCTTGGTAATTTCCGATATTCTGAAGAAATTTTTCGTCATAATTGGCGTTACTGGAATTTTTAGAAAAGGAGCTAGCTAGTTCATTGGCAATATCTTGGGGGTGATGGAAAATTTGGTTTGCGTGGTTTAGGAGTGTAGATATGGAATAGATACGTGCTGTTCCTCTAATTTTCCTGATTTTGTCCCAACAGTTACTATAAGAGGTATTGTTGTTTGTGGAGCTTATGTAGTCCATCCAGGATTTTTTTTTTTCTTTCCTTGACAGTTCTTCGGGCTATAGCTCGTAACTTTTTGTATTGAATTTTATTTTCTATAGATGGATGCCTCTTGAAGACATTGAAGGCGTGATTGGCTTCTTTTATAGCCTTGTTGCATCTTTCGTTCCACCACGGAACCGTACGTTTTCTAGTTTTATTATTAAATAGGGGTATAGTTTTATTTGCTACTTCATGAATTATGTTGGTGAAATTTTCAACTATTGAGTTGATATTTTCCTTATTATTACTGTTGACCGGAGGAAGGTTATCTACACGTTGATCCATAAGTGCTCGAAAAAGACCCCAATTTGCTTTTCTTGTATTCCATGCGGGTGTCAGATAGGGAACATGTTCTTGAGGTGTTGCTCCAGATAATGTTATGGGAAAATGATCACTATCATGAGGATTTGAGGCTACATCCCAATCGAAGTAGTGTGCTATTCTTGTGGAGCAGATGGACAGATCAATTGCACTTAACGTACCGTTGGATATATTTATATGGGTGGGAGATGTAGAGTTGAGTAAGAAAAGATCTGGATCATCCAAAAGCGATTTGATAATTTCCCCTCTAGGGTCGTTTTTGTTGGATCCCCACAGTGTACTGTGGCCGTTGAAGTCTCCCAGCAGGATAAAAGGTTTGGGGAGTTTATTTATTAAGTTTGATAATTCAGAGATTGAAAAGTCGTAGCTATTGGGTATGTAGATGTTGCATATGCAAATTTCCATAGATAGAGACAATACTGAGGTAGCTACCACTTCTAAGTTTGTGTTAAGAGAGATTTCTTTACAGGGAATATTAATGATCAAAATTGTTTCACTGATCTCGAAAATATCGCAATTTTTCCAGTTTACTCTCACACTTTGGGGGGTTGTTTCATACCCTAAATATGTTTTACCGCAGCTAAAAAAAAATACGTGTCCCCTAATTTTCCATGTACTATAACATATCCAAATTTCATGAAAATCGGAGAGTGACACTTGGGTAGGTTTACTTGTTAGTTCGAATTCCTCGCAGCGGTAGATTATAAAGCGCTAACATTATTAATTTTGTAAAATTTCAATTATATAAATCCAGAAACCGAATTACACTTAGGTAGGATTCATTATAAATTATAGACGTGTTAATCAAGTAAAGTCTTGTCATTGCGATAGCTTCGAACACGAAAATCGAATATGTATGAGGAATATCAAATTTAGTTAATATTACAAATGCGAAGTTTGCTTTATCAGAGATCTGATTTAGATACGATCCAATATAAAGTACTAACCAACGAATTTTATATCGTAAATTCACGATTATCTATTACATATTGTTTAATTTGTTAAATTCTATTATTCCTATTATTATTATATCAAGATCTTTTTAGTTTCTCTATTCTAATTAATCGTTTATAATGTATATACTTTTCTTTATTTGTTGTTATTGTTATTTGTTAGTTTCATTTCTTATCGTTTTATTGAATAAATCTTATTGTTGAAAGATTTCGACCTGTGGATTTCACTCCTTAACCGCACACCACACGAATCCCACAATCTTTATTTGCAAAATCGAGTCGTTTAGGGGTAAGAGTCGGTATTTACCTTTTAGCGCTTGTAACTATCTGAACTTAGGTTCCAGGGACGTTACACATGCTATTAAACGAAAACACATAGAAACACAAGACGAACACAGAAATACGAACGGACGTAAACGCAACAATAAGACATCTAAAAACATGCGAAACAAAAATAAAAATAAAGATAATAACAATAACACCAATTACAAACACAAAAATACAAACACAAAACGTAAAACCTTAAATTATGCTAGATGTCAAGATTTATATAAGAACTGTCGGACGAAACTTGCTGACATTGCAGTAAATGATCAATTATCTAACCTGGTAGAAAATCAACCTCTCCCAGAATCAAAAGAAATTAGCGATTTATACAATCCATTATGGGGTGTAAAGGGCCCCCTTGATAATAACAATAAGCAATTTCTCAAACGAAATGATGAAATACCAATTGACAGAATCCTGTTACCAATAACAATAATGAAAATAATAAATAAAATCAATAAACTTAAAAATAAAACGGCAGCGGGCCCCGACGGTATATTTAAGAGACATTTACATATATTATTAGCAATCAACTATATACCTGAGAAGCGGAAAATAAATAGGATCACAATAATTCGAAAAATAGGTAAGGATCTGAAAGATATTAACCACTTCGGTACGAGCGTCGACTATAGTCGACGGCCACAGATGACCTCACACAGCCGAGCGTCGACTATAGTCGACGCTCTTTTATTTTATTTCTGCAATTGCGCAGCGTTCGTTCGCATAATTTTAGTTTCGTTCAGTCCATTGCCCAACACGGTTTTGTGACGTTTTTACATTTGTAAAATAGGGGTTATTATATTTAATTCTCTTTATATTTTAAAGAAATAAATAAAAGCGCTTTTAATTCATGTGAGTAATAATATAATATAATATACATATTTTCGAGATTTTAATTTTTATTTTATATCTTAATTTTTATGATTCTTAGACCCATAATGAATTCTGATACATCAAGTGAAGACAGTATCGTTTTTAGACGCATAAATGTTAAGTCAAAGAGAAAGAGGGCAATAATTCTGTCGTCGGACTCAGAAGTCGAAGAATTAACTGCAAAAAACGAAGAACTAAATACGTGGTCGCGTGTAAACTTGAATCCACACATACACACGTTTATTGATGAAGATTGTGGAATTAAGGCAGAAAATATTAAAGACACATTTAATGTTTTGGATTATTTCCAAATATTTTTTTCGGAGAATTTAGTAGGAGATATTGTAGATGCCACAAACAGTTACTATCGACACTTATCATCAAATAACATTTCTTCTTCGTTGAAAAATTGGTCCGATATAACCATAAATGAAATGTTTACTTTTTTCGCGTTAACGCTTACAATGTCGCGTATGAAAAAATTATCTATAAAAGAGTATTAGAGTACTCATGATGTGCTTAGAACCGATATATTTGACAAACATATGTCGCGAGATAGATATACAATATTGCTAAAGATGCTTTGCTTTAGCGACAAAAAATCTAAAAGCTCAGAAGATCGACTGGCAAAATTTCGGGGTCCTTTTGATAAACTGCGTGAAATATGTAAAAAATCATTTTCTCCATTCAGGAATTTATGCATTGACGAAAGTCTATTACTTTTTAAGGGACGATTATTTTTCAAACAGTATATACCATCAAGGAGAAATAGGTTTGGAATAAAATCATTTGAATTGTGCGATTGTTCAACGGGATACGTTTTAGATGTAATTGTTTACACCGGCTCAACATCCGAGGTGCAAGCATTTTCTGCAAAATTGGGTAAAAGTGGCAATATTGTTGCAACATTGATGCAGCCTTATTTAGGAAAAGGCCATCAATTATTCGTAGATAACTGGTATTCGAGTCCTGCGCTGTTCGAATATTTGCACAGCTTTGCAACAAACGCATGTGGGACAGTGAGAAAGCGACGTGCAGGTATGCCGAAAATGCCAGAAAAATTACAGAGAGGAGAGTGTACTTTTAGATCATCAGGAAATCTGCTCGCACTGAAATGGCAAGACAAACGCGAAGTTTGGACGTTGTCCACTAGCCATTCAGTAGAGTATAAAAATTGTAAAAAGAAAAATTACCAAACGGGTGAACAGATTCAAAAACCTTCATGTGTTGTAGATTACAGCAACTCAATGGGTATAGTTGACAAACGCGACGCAATCATTAGTACGATTTCATGCACAAGAAAAACGCTGAAATGGTACAAGAAATTCTTTTTTCATTTACTCGATATTTCAATATGAAATGCATATTGTTTATATAAATTTAATACGAAGAAGAATATATCAATGTTTAATTATCATTTAGCGTTAATAGCAGAACTTTTAAAGAAATATTCGGAACCGCGGGAATACAACTCTGGTACTCCGTCAGCATGTCTTATGCGGTTCAAGGAAAGACTTTTCCAGCGCTGTACAGTAGTGATAAAACAAAAAGGCAAAATCCAATGAGAAGATGTATTATGTGTTCAATGAATAACAAAAGGCGTAGTACTAGATATTATTGTAAACAATGCAATGTTGGCTTATGTGTAGTCCCATGTTTCGAAATGTATCACACCAAATAATAACATTTATTGTGATATTTAAAAACTTACAATATAAATAAAATAAAACATACTTTTAAGTTAAATTTTCTAATTTTTCATTTATCAAAATAAAATTGTCAACATTTAGAAATATCGTAATAAAAACATGCGATCTCTTGATTTACATTACTTACATGCCGCCTGTAATGTAGAACAAGCTTTCAGTGTTTCAAAGAAGCTGACGAATGGGGCAGCGTGCGGACGGTGAGTGCCGGCCGTGGGCAACGCTTCGTGGCCGATAGGTGCCGTACCGAAGTGGTTAAAAATTAGCGGCCCATTACAATAGGTCCGATACTTAGTAGAATGTTTTCTAGCTTTTTGGATTATAGACTAACAATAAGACAAAATATAAAACAATATCAGTGCCAAAAAGGATTCTCGGAAGAAAGTGGTTATAGGTTCAATACTACTAAATGAGATTATAGCGAGAGCGAAATTGCTTAATGGAGGCGTGTTTCAAATTTTGGATATTTCTAAGGCCTTTGACACCGTACCTCACGCTATCATTATAAATGGTCTAAAAAAAAGGGGGGTCCCTGAAAGGATCTGCGAGCTTATTAAAGATATATACACAAACTGCACTACGGAAATAAAAACTAATGATAAAAATAATAAGATTTTAATTAAACTAGAACGAGGCGTAAAACAGGGCGACCCATTATCGCCACTTTTATTCAATTTAAGCATAGAGGCTCTGCTAGAATATATCGAAGATAACAGCCAAGGTATTTCGGTCTCCGATAACGAAAAGGTCGCAACCCTAGCGTTTGCAGACGATATCGGACTAATAGCGCAAGACCATAAAGAAGCGCAAAAACAAATTAATAAAGTGGTTGAGTATTTGGAAACCCTGGCTATGTCCCTCTCCGTAGATAAATGTCTCGTATTTCAAATAGTGAGTAAGAAGGATACATGGTACCTACAAGACCCAAAAATAAGAGTAGGACGCGACCATGTACCCTATTCTACACCCGGCGATATATTTAAATATTTGGGAGCATTTTTTATCCCCTGGCAAGGCTTGGAGCAAAGAATCATAGTTCCTGAAGTTATCAAAATCATTAAACGTGTCCGGAAATTAGCCTTAAAGCCGTCACAAAAAATAGATTTAATTATCAAATACATTTTACCTAGATTTATATATGGATTATTAATAAGCCCGCCAAGCGATAGTGTCTTAAAATTATTAGATAGCGAAGTCCGCCAACAGATAAAACAAATTCTCCACCTAGTACCATACACAGCTAGTTCTTTTATGTATACACCCAAAAGAAGTGATGGTCTACGAGTACCTAAATTGGAAAACATTATTAAACTAGGAATACTTAAAAGTAGTATTAATATCTTGAATTCTGAAGACGGCGTGCTAAAATCTATCTTAAAAGCTAATAAAAAACAAGAACAGTTAAAAAGAATCGCGTGCTCCTTACAGATTAACTGGCCTGCCGAACTAAAAGATATTGAAGATGCTAAAATAAGACTTAAAAACGAGGCATGCAAAGAGTGGTCGATGCTAAAATCTTAAGGCCAAGGAGTCAATGATTTCCGTAATGATCCTATCGGTAATCATTGGATTCGATATCCGACAATACTTAAAGCCGGTAAATATATAGATGCACTTCGCTTGCGAACGAATACGGTCGGTACGAAAGTTGTTCTGGCAAAATCTGAAAGAATTGCCGACGTTTCATGTAGAAGATGCCATGCACAGCCAGAAACCCTTGGGCACATTTTAGGACTATGTACTCACACCAAGCCGCATAGAATAAGAAGACATGATCATATAAAAAACATCATAGCAGAAAAACTCGCTAAGAAATATCCAGTCTGTGTTGAACCCACTGTTAACGTTGGAGGTAGTCTTTTCAAGCCGGATATAGCTGTCAATAAGGAACAGAAGGCATTCATATTGGACGTAACTGTCAAATATGAGAACAGGAACTACCTCTACGAGGCAAGAAGGGAGAAAATAAAAAAATATGAAACATGTCTTGAATATTTTAAAAGTAAATTTAAAACAAGAAGCGCTGAAGTTGTTCCCATTGTCTTTGGTAGTAGAGGGGCGGTTCCAGCGGCTCGATTTCAAAAAAATGATGTATATCAAATCTATTTTTTACATTACTATGATATGTTTAACTTCATGGCCTCCATGTACAGTGTGTTATGTTATGTGATTGTATATGTAAAATATTTGTTATTTATTTATTATATAGCTATATAAATGTAATACGTAATCCTAGATTATAGGCATTTGGAAAAGAATAAGAAAGTAATAAGAAAACAAGGAAAAATGAATGAAATAGATATACGAAAAAACAAATAAATTGTAAGAGTGTCTCTGAACACAGTTATAAAGTAAATCACCGATCGATGGTGCGAGCGTTGGTTAGAAAGAGACACCAAATATACTTCGAAACCAAGTTATTATAAAATATCATTTAAACATTTATATTATATATACTATTAATTATTAACCCATTATAAATTGCATTATATTTTTAGTTATTATTTTATGTATTATTTGTAATTAATTATTTCTTCTAATAAAACACTTATAATTCGCGCATCTAAAACTTGTTAAAACTCCGATTTAACAGGAAAACTTGTGAAAAACTAATTAATAATAAATCAAAGCATATATTTATTAATCGAATTAATATATATTTGCTACTAAATAAAGTGTAATAAAATAATAATAATTTTCAAGCAGGAAAAACCTATGATTCTCTGGGTATAAAAGGGCGTGCAGCAAAGGCTGCGAAAGCAGAACAATTTTTGAAGTAGTACGTGTCGGACCTCTTAGGAGAAATAGAAAGTGACGAATTGGAGCAGTTTTAACTGGTAAGAGCCTACAAGATTCTTAGTTTTGAGTGGACAGCGGGTATCAGCCATTTAGATACTCGATTGTTGGATAGTTCTAGCAGCAGGTTCCCCAATTAAGCGATCAGGTTTTGGGTGCCGATTTGTGCTCCGACAAAAAGAGCCATGGAACTGATACTTTAGAGTCAAACAAGGAGTAACTGTTTCATGTCCAATACAAACCTTAAAATTTTTGTAATTAACCAAATATTGTTCCGTCAGTTCTGTTAGGATCTAGATCCATTATAAAATTGCGTTATTTTCTTGCGTTGCATACGTCATTATAAAACTGCGTAACCGAAATAGTTAGCTACCGTCTTGCGATTTGCGATATTAACAAGTCTAGTATACTCCATCTTGCTTATAGAATTCAGTCGTACATATATTTTTATATTTGCTAAAGGAATGGTTAATTATAACTCTCTTTTTCGTCCTTACTTGAATAAACCTAATTAATCAACCTAATTTATTAACCTGTAGATTTCACTCTTTAACCACACGCCACCACGATTCCACATTCTTTTAGAATTAGTTATTGAGCGAGCGAACTTTGCAACTTCTTTGTCCGCGTTTTTCTTTTGCACCACTCAACCAATTCTCATCAAATTTTGCACATACATGCGTATGTACATCCATATCCTTCGCGGCGAATGTATTAAGTCGATTCAATACGTGTCCTAAAGAAACACATTGGAAAATGGCAAAACGCGTACTTCGATATTTAAAGGAAACGATAAACTACAGCATAAAATACGAAAACAAAAATAGCCCATTACTTGCGTACGTAGATTCCGATTGGACTGGTGATATAAATTATAGGAAATCGTGTACAGGATATGTTCTACAATTAGCAGGTGGTCCAATTAGTTGGAAAAGCAAGAAATAAAGGTCAGCTGCGCTATCTACAATGGAATCTGAATACATGGCATTGTCGGAGGTAATCACAGAAATTATTTATACCAGAAATTTATTAAAACACATGAGAATTTATGCACTAATAAGTAATTCAACTACAGTTTATTGCGATAATTTAAGTGCGGTAGAATTAAGTAAAAATAATGTGTACCACGGCCGAAGTAAACATATAGATATAAGATACCATTTTTTCCGCGAAGCGCAAGAACAAGGAGAAATTATTGTAAAACACTTGCGTACAAGCGAAATGACTGCGGACATTCTTACAAAACGTTTAGGTAGGATTAAGCATGAGACATGCATTAGGTTGTTAAACTTGAATTAAAGAGTTGAAGGAATTGTAAGACATGCAGTTGAGGGGGAGTGTTAGAAATACAACTGCATACCTCGTGTGCGTTTGGGAAGGTTCGGAGGAGTTCGTACCGAGTCGGAACCAATTCACGTTTGTTCGAGAACTTGTCGGTGCGTGCGAAGCGACCGCGTGGTTCAGAGCGTCGGAAATGTTTAATGTAATCGGTCGTAATCGTAATGTGTTCTTTTGAATCTTATAATAAAATACAATAAATCGAATCACCAACATTAAAACATTACTACACAGAGTAAGTAACCTTAGTAACCTGAGAAAGGTTAATTAAAAAAGATCGCATTCAATGCAAGAGGTGCCAACGTATCCATCATATGTTGCTTTGAACTGCAACTTGAACTATAGATGCGTTAAATGTAACGAACTCCATAACCCCTAAGAGTGCTCGCGCACCAGGAACGTGGATACAAAACTGTTTTGCGTAAATTGTTAGCAATGTGGTCATCCAGCTTTCTACAGAGGATGCCCGAAAATAAAAGAAATCGAACAAAAAAATTGAAGAAAAGAAACAAAGGCAGCACCATCTGGTACAACATCAGCCGAGGAACGATGGAGAAGTTTCGAATATTCGAAAGGAAATGCATCCGAGCCTGCCTCAACCGATACCGGACACCAGAGTCGAACTACACGAAGAGGATTAGCAATTACAAATTATATGAAGAAGCCAAACTAATCAGGATAGACTTATTTATACTCAAATTAATTAGAAACCACTGGTCCAACATTCACCAAATTACATCTAATAGCCAAATATTCAGCTCCGTATATCCGAATCCATTGTATTTCGCGAACACCGTGCAGACAGGATACACGCCACCCGAGTCTTTTATATATTTAGACAG
Source organism: Megachile rotundata (assembly GCF_050947335.1). Lineage (NCBI taxonomy): Eukaryota > Metazoa > Arthropoda > Insecta > Hymenoptera > Megachilidae > Megachile > Megachile rotundata. The sequence continues at coordinate 6,436,098 of NC_134993.1, forward strand.
CGAAGGTTATATTCAAAATTCTAGAAATATCCCCCTCATCTACCATGTAATCCGAAAAACCTACGACAAAACAATTACATACGACAGAAACTTAAATTTCGACGACCCTATTATGCGCTTCAACTATAAGTTATCGAGTATAGACACTAAAGACAACCATAGACAGAATAATAAAAAATACTGGTGGCTATAAATTAAAAACTAAAATCTAAAATCCCCAATAGTGTAAAATCCTCGGTAGTATAGTGGTCAGTATCCCTCAGTCGTCCTTCGACCGTAGTAGGCGACGGACGTACCCCTAAGAGCCTCGGCGAAAGTGGAAAGTGGAAAGTCGCAAGCATTGTTTGAGGTGCATGTTGAGAAGTGCCAAGCGGAAATACTATTAAGTGACGCGCTTAGTGTATAGACATTATAGACGAAGATTGACTAATTACTATTATATATATCGGCAAATACATATTAAAATATAAATTTATTATAGTGTTAGTTTAGTGAAAATAATAACTTAGTGTTCAAAATAGAAGTGACAACAAAAACAGAAGAGGGATGTCTCCCTCCTTCTGAAACTAGCTCATCATTGCAAAACTTGCAATCTTTGCAAAGTTCCGATCAAAAAGACTCATGGATAAATGAGGCTGTTGGAATTCCAGGAATTCCAACTATTGTTTCTAACACAAGTTTATCACAATTAAGCGATGTTACATTAAAGCAATATGTAACGAAAGTAGTAAAACAGCGGAAACAGAGAAAACGACTTAATCCGGTACCAACGATGGTAAAAAAAAAATTGAAGATGGAGGCAGCACAAAAGGAGGCGATGTCAACCGAGGTGGCATCAACATCCCAAGATGCAAAAGACACGAAAAATATGGACAACGAGAAGAGACCCTCCTACGAAGAGTTGCTAGAATCTAACCGCAGATTAAATAAGCTCACGGAAAAATTGCTTAAACAACTTGAGGAGAGAGATAAAGCAATTAATAATAATCTATCTCAACCTGATAAAACAAATCGACCGAAAAAAGTGACGCGATACGAAGCAATGGACATGGACACTGAGGAAAAAGAAGATGTGGGAAACGAAGACGATTCATGGGCGAAAGTCAAATCCCCTAAACAAAGAAGAAGATTGGAGGCATAAGTACGCGAGTGCAAGAGACACAGCGTGCAGGCCCCAGTGGCAGTCAACTTCAACGTTCTAGACGAGGGCTACCTGAATCCTCGCAACGCGGTCAACAGGCGGACTATTCAAAAAAACAGCCCGGAACGCAGCCAATGGAGGCCCAAACTGAGACCAGTGGTAAACGAGTGCAACCACGTGAGACTGAACAAAAAAGGTTTGACAGTGAAAATATTAACATAATTAAAAAACCGCCACCGATTACGGTTCACACAAATTCGCCAAAGATAGTTATAAGATTATTGCAAAATTCTTTCGATGATTTCTATATAAAAAGAATAAACGCGAATAAGTTCACGGTATATACTAAGTCAATCGAAAACCATAAAAAAGCGTGCGAGATATTAAAAAAGAATGACATTCAATTTTTCACGTACACTCCCAAAGAGGAAAAAAATATTACAGTATTATTAAAAGACTTAGAGGGTGATTTTGAACCCCAAGAAGTATTAGAGGCCCTTAATAATAAAAAGATTGATAATTTAAATTTTGTTGAAGTAAAAAAATTTAAGACAAGAAGATCAATTGAGGGCAACCATAATCTCCCCATATTCCTAGTACAGATTTCGGCAAATAGTAATCGTAATAACCTTAAATATATCAAAACTTTGTTACACACGGTAGTTAGGTGGGAAAATATAATTAAAAAGGACAGAATACAGTGCAAACGGTGCCAAAGAATTGGCCATGTAGCGGTGAATTGTAATCTAGAATATAGATGCGTTAAATGCAATATACCTCATAACCCTGGTGAATGCCCGCGCTCTATTGTTGCGAATACAGAAACCAGCCCATATTGTATAAACTGTAAGAGTTTTGGCCACCCGGCATCCTATAGAGGTTGCCCAAAGCTCTTAGAGTTCAAAAAAAAAATTGACGAAAAGAAACATATTCTGCAAATAAATAGGGAAAAAAAAATAGCCGCCTATAATAAATTTATTAGAAAAGATGCTCCATTTAGTCAAATAGTCTCGCAAGAAAAAGTTATTGAACAGATACCGCAAAACAATTCTAATATAATACTTACAAGAAACGAACACAACGAACAATATGGTGCATTAATTTCAGACATTAAAAAAATAATTACCGAAACCATTATATCACAAATTACACAAATCCGTGAAACGGTAGAGATCAACTCAAATAAGATTAATATCATTGCGGAAGCTCTAGACCTCAACATATAATTTTCTCTGCTTTCTCACAGAATTCAGTCGCGGCAAAACATTATTACTTAGACAAATTGAAAATCATTGAAATTAATGTTAATTCAATAATAACAAACGAGAGAAGGGCTTCACTAGTTGATTGTCTTAATAATCACTCACCTGATATTGCTTTACTATGTGAAACAAAGTTGAATCCGTCCCATCGCATTAGTCTTGAGGAATACTATATTATAAGAAGCGACAGACCAAATGCTAAACAGGCTGGGGGAACAGCCATAGTTGTTCGAAAAAAGCTTAAATTCAAGGCCATCCAGTTAAACAGTTATATAAATACGGTAAATTTCGAAAGCACGGTAATCGAAATAAAACTCCAGGACAATAAAAAATTATTTATAATATCAGCGTACGCGACCAGTAATTGTAAAAAAGAATTCTTGTCCGAATTAAAAAACCTATTCGATTTTTTAGAATTATACAAACCGCACAATTTCTTTTTATTAGCGGGGGATTTAAACGCTAAGCACATTACCTGGGGAAACCCCATCAATAATCATAGGGGAACTACATTACTAAATTGGATAAAGGATAATAAATTAAATTTTAGACTATCGTTATGGAGAACAAAGGTGCCATCCTTTCCCCAAAGTGGTTCTTTTATTGATATTTGCATCGCGGACAATAGAATTTCCTTCAACAATACAATAGATAACATGTTAGACTCTTTCGAATATGATAGTGACCACAGAGCTGTAGTTATGGAAATATCTGTAAGGGCTTTAGACGGATTCATTATTGAGGAACGCCCCACTACAATTAAATACGATTACAATGAAGCCGACTGGGACAAATTTCAAACTACCTTATTAGACATGGAAATACAGGACTTGGCACGAGATAGAAACTTGACGACAGTAGAAATTGACAAACACATATCTACCATAGACGCAAATATAAGAAAAGCAATAGAGCAAGCAGTACCCCATATATCAAGTAACTTCAATTCAACGGACAGATACGTAACGCCACGCATAGAAGAACTTCGTAAACATAAAAGCAAACTGATAACTTCATTAAATAATTTACAGCGACGACAAGACCACGACTCTTCCAACGATACACTTATTGCAACAATAAAAAAGTTATTAAAAGACACTAGACGCGAAATAAAACGACAATTTCATGAATCCGTGAGTAATTATTGGAAGAAAAAAATTACAGGTATTTCCTTACAAAAGCCAAAAGATCTCTTCCCATCAATAAATAAGCTATACCGACCTAAAGAAAGTTCTACAATAGACACATTAAAAATTCCAGTATACAATAGAAACCTTATCGAAAACGCTGATATAGATCATTCTAAATTACAGCCCGATGCAAATGGTAATCTTCTAATCTCAGACATCAACGACAAATTAAATATATTAGGAGCACATTTCGAAGCGGTACATACACAAAATGACCACATGGGAAAGACACAACTTTGTAGCTTAATTAAACAAAAGATCGAACAATTCGAACAAGAATTCTCAACAGACAAAGCCAATAATAATACAATTACAGTTTTTTCTGACACAAATCTGGCAACTAACCCAAGTGCTGACGACATTCCGGAAAACTATTTCACTTCTTCAACCAAATTATGCACAAAATTTAAAAATTTAAATAACAAAAAGTGTTAAAAAAACTGCCTCTTCAATATATAAATTATTATGCAGTAATATTTAATAATTGCTTAAACCAACACTACTTCCCCGTAAAATGGAAAACTGCTAAATTAATTGCAATAAAAAAAAGAGGGAAAGATAGCGACAACCCCTCCAGCTACAGGCCCATTAGTCTCTTACCTAACATAAGCAAAGTATTCGAAACCACCATAAACGATTCTATAAATTCTTTTTGCAAAAGTAACAATATAATACCTGATACACAATATGGATTTAGATACAAGCACTCAACGGTTCATGCGATTTCCAAATTTACGTCAGACATTTGCTGGGCAAGAAATGCTGGTGAATGTATAGGTGCAATATTTATCGATCTGGAGAAGGCCTTTGATACTGTTTGGCTGGATGGTCTTTTCTTTAAACTAATTAAGAAAAACTTCCCAAAAAACCTAATAAGAATGCTTTGGGAGATGCTGCACGACAAGCAGTTTGTGGTAGTGGAAGGGGAAAATTCCTCTACAAAGGCATTTAGAATAAAAAATGGTGTGCAGCAAGGTACAGTGAACTCCCCCATACTGTTTAGCATATTTTTATGTGATCTGTTGCATATGTTCGGCCTGAATTCGGATGGTAAAAGATTCGCAATAGCGTTTGCAGACGACCTGCTAATTTATATTAAGGATGATAAACCATCAGTTATAAAAAGAGAATTACAGAAATTACTCAGCAAAATACAAGAATATTTTCACACTTGGAAACAAAAAATAAATGTAACCAAGTGTGAGACTATATTATTCAGGCCTTACATCTCAAAGATATCTGACGCCAATTCCAATGTCCGCAAATACTCGAAAACATTTCAGCTGCATGATCCGAACGATACTAATATCAAAATCCCACATAACAATGTAGTTCGCTACCTGGGGGTATATATGGATTTTAGATTAAACTTTAACAACCACGTGCAAATTCAAATTGACAAGGCGCAAAAGGCTTTTATGAAGCATAAAAGACTATTTTATTCTAAGGACTTAGATCGTAAGGTTAAAATTTTATGTTATAAGGTATTAATTAGACCCATCTTAACATACGGCTGTGTAATTTGGTTCAACGTTAGCGCCAGTACAATGGAAAGACTGAGAATCTTCGAAAGAAAATGTTTGCGGGCGTGTCTGAATATGTATCGCTCGCCCGAGTCAAACTATACTAAATATATTAATACTATTAAGTTATATAATGTCGCCGAGTTAATCAGGATAGATCTGTTCATAATTAAATTGATACGCAATCATTGGGCAAACATATATAATATAACAAACAATAACCTTATTTGCTGTTCTGTATATCCAAACCCGTTATACTTCATCAAAACCATGGAAACTGGATACATACCTCCTGAAGGTTTTATATATTTAGATACCGAGGGTCTGATACAAAATCCAACAAACATACCAATAATATATCACATAAATCGGAAAACGTATGAAAAGAAAATCATGTACAGTAAAGATATACGGGACGATGACCCAAGTATGCGGTTCAACACCAAACTATCAATGTTCGATAAAAAGGACAATCATAGAGATAATAAAAAATTGTACTGGTGGCTTAGTTAATTAGTTTTCTAGAATTAGATTAGTTATAGTTAAGGCAATATATATTTATATTATTTAAATTTATAACTAAAGAAACTAGACTTTACCGATCCTCGATAGTATAGTGGTTAGTATCCCCCATTCGCTTGCCGACCCTCGAACGTGACGGACGTGCCCTTTACGACCGTACCTCCGGTGTGTCAGAGTGATTTTCGTAAAGCGTTTTTCCACAAGTGCTTTTGCCATAGTTTACAGTGTCTAGAAGATTCCAATATTCTCCACTATCATCAGAATACTAAATACATATCATTAAATATCACAGTGACAAATAACCTAAACAACACACAACAATAGACAATCACAATTCCCAAGAGGACGCATGTCCCGCTCAATCAAGACCAAAGTGCAATGCAGTGAAAACACATGATTTAATTAAAATCATTAAAAAAGAGGACATATTAACAAGTGAAAATATACCACTACTTTCACGAATAAACAAATCATTGGGTAATGTCGTTGTAAAACGACTGAACCCAAAACCCAAATTAATATCAAGGAGAGAATCTACCGAAATAGAGCAGAGAGCCATGAAATCCAACAAAGGGAAATCCACGCCATCGCAGTCAAAAAACTCAGACGATATGAAACCATCCTACGAAGATCTGATTAAAATGATCGCAAATTTAAATAAAACCATCGAAAACCTTTCGAACCAACTACAGGAGGAACGAAAACGGAAAAACCCAAAGAAAGTGGAAAGTACCGTTCGACCGGATCTACCTGTGCCGCAACCCCAACCCGTGAAGGAGTCATCGGTACCTGCCTCAACCTCCCACGGCAAGGACCAAGGCGTAAGCAATGACGGAGACCCATGGACAACGGTCACGGCGAACAAAAGGAAATCGTCGCAGGCAACACCACACGCAGCAACGGTAAAGGCTGCGAAATCCGCGGACGAAGACACAAGGCCCTCATCAAAAAAACCTAAAGTCTTCAATGACCAGGTAACTGTATCAGACCCAGTTCCAAACAAAACAAAACCACCCCCAATAGTCATTTACAATTCCACGAGCAAAAACACCATAGAATTAATAGGAAAACTTAGCAAAGATTTTACAATTAAAAAAATAAATAATGCTAAGCACCTCTTGCATACTGACTCGTTACCATTATACAAAACAGCATGCGACACTTTAAAAGCTAACAACGTCGAATATTTTACTTATACGCCAAGGGAAGAGAAGCCAATAAGTATTCTCCTGAAAAACTTAGACGGTGACTTCGACCCGGAAGCAGTCCTTTCAGAATTGCAATCCAAAAATGTATCTAACGTAGAATTTAAAAATGTAAAAAAGTTCACGACACATAGATCTGCAAAAGAAGGACGTAATCTTCCCATATACATCGTCCAAATCGCGCACAATAGTTCGGTCAACAATTTAAAATCTATAAAAACGGTCCTCCATTCAGTAATAACATGGGAAAAACTTGTTAAAAAGGAACGTATACAATGCAAGAGGTGCCAACGCATAGGGCACGTCGCACTGAACTGCAACCTCAGTTACCGATGCGTTAAGTGCAACCTTCCCCACAATCCAGGAGAATGCCCGCGATCAAATGTAGATTTGAACAATACGGACTCAAAACCGTATTGTATAAATTGCAAACAATTCGGTCACCCAGCTTCATACAGAGGATGCCCCAAAATTAAAGAAATTAAACAAAAAATAGAGGAACATAAACTTAAATTACAAGAAGAAAGGGAAAAAAAATCCAAGTTTTTCAAAAATACAGTTAAACCTAACATCTCTTACAGCTCCATAGCAGCTAACAGCAAATCAGAATCTGCGTTACAGCAAACTCCCAAAAATCCACCACAACAGAATATAGTTACGCAAACACCGCCGCCAACCCTGCTAGAAGAAATTAAAAGAATTATAACAGATACCATTAGTATAAACATTGCTCAACTTACCCAAAACGTAACAGCAAACGCGAACAAAATTAGCATCATAGCAGAAGCTCTCGAAATCGAAATCTAAAATGTCAACCGATATCACACATCAGAACACTGCCAATAAATTGTTACTTCATAATCTTTGTATAATTCAAATTAATGTAAACTCCATCATAACAAATGAAAGAAGGGTCACCCTCCTGGATTGTCTCAATAGTCACAAACCGGATGTAGCCCTACTCTCCGAGACAAAACTAAATCCGAGCCACAAAATTAACTTCAAAGATTATTCCTTTATTAGAAGAGATAGGTTAAACTCGAAACAGGCGGGAGGTACGGGAATATTAATTCGGAAAGATATCAAATTTAGAAACGTCCAGACAAACAGTATCAAAAATAGTACGTGCTTCGAAGCAACAGTCTTAGAAATTAAATTCCAAAACAATTGCAAATTATACCTTATAGCAGGATATGCCACCAGTAGCTGCAAAAAAGAATTTATGTTAGAATTCAAGGCCCTTTTTGACTCTTTAGAACTGCACAAAAGCAATCATTATTATCTGTTGGCTGGAGACCTAAACGCTAAACACCATACGTGGGGAAATACCATAAATAATCCACGCGGGGTGTCCCTAAACAAGTGGATTTCCGAAAATGAAATCACTTATAGAACAACACTCTACAGCACGATCGTCCCTTCCTACCCAAAAAGCGGAGCGTTTATAGACCTCTGCTTGGCGGACAATAGGATCAAATTCCACGACTTACCGGCACCAAAACTTTTACAGTCCTTTAAATACGACAGTGACCATAGAGCGTCAAAAATTTTAATATCCATCCCATCAACAGATTTTTTCTTATTCGACGAAGTAACGCCAAGTATTAAGTATAACTTTAACAAAGCTGACTGGGCACAGTTCAGAACGACACTATTGGAAAAAGACATAGTCGACATTCCTAACAACCGAAACCTCACGACAGACGAAATTGACGGACTTATACACGAATTAAATACACACATACTCGATGCAATAGATTCAGCAATACCGCGTACAGACAACAACTTCAATTCAACCGATAGGTACATCACTCCGCAAATAAGAAACCTCCGCAAACGGAAAAGCTCCTTGATCACTAGAATCAACAGACTTTCTAATTTACAAAATTATACACAGGCACACGACGCAGTCATAATAAATCTTAAAAAAGAACTTAAAGATATTAGATACGAAATTAAAAAAGCTTTCCAGGAATCAGTAAGTAGCTATTGGAAAAACCGCATAAGTAAAATTTCGCTGCATAAACACAAAGACCTCTTTCCATCCATAAAAACGATATTTCGGACAAAAGATAGTAACGACATAGAAACACTTAAAATTCCTAAGACAAACACCGAGCTCCTGGCCAAAGCAAATCTTAACATAAATGAATTAGCAACAGACACAGACACGATCTTAATCACAGACACTCAAAACAAACTCGATGTTCTTGGAGCACACTTTGAAGGGGTACACACACAAAACATGCACATGGGTAAAAAACAACACTCTAACATAATACAACAAAAGATAAACTCCTTTCAACAGGAAATTGAACACAACAAGACAAACAATATCACAGTATGCACCTTCTCTGACAGAAACACCGCAGACAACCCTGACGAAGAATCCATCCCGCCCAATTATTTCACGTCATTTTATAAACTCCTGTATACATTTAAAAAATTAAATAGTAAAAAATCCTCCAGTTTTGACGAAATACCTAATATCGCTTTGAAAAACCTTCCTCCCCAGTACATCTATTATTATAGTATCATTTTCAACAACTGCCTAAACCTAGCTTATTTCCCCACGATCTGGAAAACAGCCAAATTGATAACGATCAAAAAGAAAGGCAAGGACGGCAGTGATCCTAACAGCTATCGCCCAATCAGTCTTCTTCCAAATATTAGCAAGGTCTTCGAGACAACGATAAATGATTCGATTGTTGATTTTTGCAAGTCGAAAAACATAATCCCGGAATATCAATTTGGTTTTCGTCATAAACATTCCACTGTACACGCGATAAGTAAATTCACGTCGGACATTTGCTGGGCCAGAAACGCAGGAGATTGCGTTGCCGCGTTGCTTATAGATCTCGAAAAGGCTTTCGACACTGTTTGGTTGGACGGACTCTTCTTCAAATTGTTAAAGAAAGAATTTCCAATTCATTTAGTACAAATGATTTGGAATATGCTTCGTGGCAAAGAATTCTTTGTAGTTGATGGTCAATTCAAGTCAAGTAAAAGTTTCAAAATTAAAAACGGCCTACAGCAAGGCACAGTTAACTCTCCCGTTCTGTTTAACATTTTCATAAGTGACTTGTTACTAATGTACGGCCTAAATATCGACAATTTCAAATCAGCAATAGCATTCGCGGACGATTTATTGATATACCTCCGAGATAACAAAGCTTCTGCATTGCAATCGGCACTGCAAGAAATTTTTAGTAAAATTCAGGATTACTTTCACGCTTGGAAATTGAAACTCAATGTTAACAAATGCGAAACGATTCTCTTTCGGCCATATATTTCAAAAATCTCGGACGCCAACTCTGACGTACGAAAACACGCAGGCAAATTTCACATACGCGACGCGAAGAATTCAGGCGCGATAATTCCTCACAAAAATATTGTTCGATATTTAGGCGTACAATTAGATTTCAAGCTAAATTACAGCGCACATGTTAATTTACAAATAGAAAAAGCCCAGAAAGCCTTCCTAACCCACAAGAAACTATTCTACTCGAAAGACCTTGATAAATGCGTTAAAGTTCTGTGTTACAAGCTTCTCGTGCGGCCTATACTGAGCTACGGATGTCCGATTTGGTTCAACATCAGCCACGGGACCATGGAGAAGCTGCGTATCTTCGAACGAAAATGTCTACGGGCCTGCCTCAACAAATACAGATCACCGGAATCCAACTACACCAAATACATCAGCAACTACAAACTATACGAAGATGCCAAAATCACCCGCATAGACTTATTTTTGTTAAAACTCACACGAAACCACTGGGCAAACACTAGTTCAATAACATCAAATAGTTTAATATATTGTTCCACATATCCAAACCCATTATATTTTACAAAGACACTAAGAACAGGCTATACCCCACCAGAATCCTTCATCTTCCTTGACAGTGAAGGATACATTCAAAATTCTGATAATATTCCTATTATCTATCACGCTTTCAGAAAAACTGACGATCAGACAATCACATACAGTAAAAACATTCACTTCAACGACCCAAATATTCGATTCAACTATAGATTATCTAGCATAGACCGAAAAGACAAGCACAGATTACTCACAAATAAATATTGGTGGTTACAATAGAATAAACAGCTGAAATTGATAACAAAAAACTAACTATATGCCAATTCCTCGGTAGTATAGTGGTCAGTATCCCAGTTGCTCGTCAACCTTCGTAGGAGTCGGACGTGCCCTAAGCGACCCTTCCTACCTGCGAGTTTCGAGTGCGAATTACCCTGTGTATTGAAACGTTAACGTTACCGTGCGACAAACAGTGTATCGTACAAAACGCACCAGTGCAGTGTGCATCGCTATCTTTATAAAGATAGATATTTATTTATTTAAATATCAAGACATTGTCATAATAATTAAAAATAGAAAGCAGCGTTAATAAACAAGGGGAGCCATCTCCTAGCCAAGGGATCTCGACGAAAGTCGAAAATGTGACGGCAAAAGACTCCAATAAAGAACTGGTTAAAATCATTAAACAAAGAAATATACTGAGTGACGAAAACGTGGTGCTTTTAACCCGCGTTACTAAATCCTTGGCTGGTAAAAACAGTCCAAAAAGACTCAATCCAAAACCGAACCTCTTATCTAGAAGAAGTTCATCAGAAGAAGGCGCCAAAATGAAGTCGACGAAAGGGAAATCTGCTCAAACACCTAAGCAGCAAGATATGAAACCGTCATATGAAGATCTCCTGAAGATGATTACCAACCTCAACGAAACGATAGCAAATCTATCGAAACAGTTATCAGAGGCACAAAAGCCGAAAAATGCCGACAGGGAATCCCCAGAATTAAGGGCGAAAGTACCTGAGGTAACAATGGAGGCCGCGGAAAAACCCAGGCTAACGGTACCTGCAGCAAACGACTGGACGACCGTCGTACGGCCCAAGCGTAAGAACAACGCCACCACCTCATCCCCCACGACCAAGGCTGAAAGTACCACAATGGCTACAACGGCAGCTCTACCAACCCAGGAAAAAAGGCCTAAATTCGGAAACCAGGTAAATGTTTCTAAACCGGTACCTAAAAGTAACAGACCCCCACCAATAGTAATATACAGTAATTCCTGCAAAAACACAATAAACACAGTATCTACAATTACAAAAGACTTTTACGTAAAACGTATCAACAACTCAAAACACCTCTTGTACGTGGACAGCGTATCATCCTACAAAGCAGCGTGCAATACCCTAAAATCAAACAGTATTGAATATTTTACTTACACCCCAAAAGAAGAAAAATTAACGACAATTCTGTTGAAAAATTTAGAAGGTGACTTCGAACCCGAAATGGTCTTAGAACATCTAATTAGCAAAAACATTGAAAGCGTAGAATTTAAAACAGTAAAAAAATTTGCAACTCAACGCTCCTTAAAAGAAGGCAGAAATCTCCCAATCTACTTAGTTCAAATGTCGCAAAACAGTAAAATCAATAACGTTACCAAAATTAAAACATTATTACACTCGCTAGTAACTTGGGAAAAGTTAATCAAAAAAGATCGCATCCAGTGCAAGAGGTGCCAACGTATCGGTCATGTTGCTTTAAACTGCAACTTGAACTACAGATGCGTTAAATGCAACGAACCCCACAACCCCGGAGAGTGCCCGCGCACCAGGAACATGGACACAAAACCGTATTGCGTAAATTGTCAGCAATATGGTCATCCAGCTTCCTACAGAGGATGCCCGAAAATAAAAGAAATCAAACAAAAAATTGAGGAAAAGAAACAAAACCTGAAAGTAGAAAAAGAAAGGAAAGAGAAATTTGTCAATAACCTAGTAAATCCAAATATTTCATACAGCGCGATAACATCAAATAACAAACACCTACAAAATGCCCAACAACCAAAACCTGCACCCCCACAACAAAACACCAGCATAGTATCACACACGTCACTGTTAGACGAAATTAAAAATATCATAGCCGTTACAATTACCTCGCAAATCTCACAGCTAGCAGAAAATATTGCCGCAAACACTAACCGTATTGACATTATAGTAAATGCTTTAGAAATCGATATTTAAAACAATGCAGCCCGTGACACAAAGAAACACCATCAATGAATTACTTCTCCGCGAACTTAACATAATCCAAATCAACGTTAATTCCATTATTACTAATGAAAGAAGAGCTACTCTTACAGACTGTCTGAATAAGCACAAACCCGACGTAGTTTTATTATCCGAAACAAAATTAAATCATATTCACAAAATTAGTTTTAAAAATTATCATTTCATACGAAGAGACAGACTAAACTCCAAACAAGCAGGAGGTACGGGCATCCTAATTAGGAAAGATATTAAATTCAGAAACATTGAGATAAATAATATCGCGAATAGTGTTTGCTTCGAATCAACCGCCATAGAAATCAAATTTCAGAATAATAATACACTGTACCTCATAGCAGCATACGCCACTAGCAATTGCAAAAAGGAATTCATGATGGAATTCAAATCAGTATTTGACTCCCTGGAATTGTTTAAGCCGGACAAGTATTATCTGTTGGCCGGAGACTTAAATGCTAAGCATCTTGCGTGGGGAAACACCATTAACAATAGTCGCGGAGTTTCACTCAACAAATGGTTTTTAGAAAATCAAATCACCTTCAAGACATCACTTCACAGAACAGCAGTCCCATCGTATCCAAAAAGCGGTGCGTTTATTGACCTCTGCTTGGCGGATAACAGAATCAAATTCTACAACATATCGGCCCCTAATTTACTAAATTCCTTCCAGTACGACAGTGACCATAGAGCCTCCATAATGACAATATCCATTCCATCGACAGACTATTTAACGTTCGAGCAAGCCACCCCAAACAGAAAATACAATTTTGGCAAAACAGACTGGACAAAATACGAATCATTCTTAATAGAAAACGACAATATCAATATACCAAACGACAGAAACCTTTCGACAGACGAGATAGACAACTACATAGATAAAATAAACACGAACATACTTAACGCCATTGACTTCGCGGTTCCACGTATTGAAGAAAACTTCAATACAACAGACAAGTACATAACCCCAAAAATAGAAAAACTTCGCAAACGCAAAAGCCACTTAATTACACAAATCAACAGACTTTCGCGAATTGAAAATTATACAGCAAATAACAAACCGGAAATAGACGCATTAAAAAAGGCACTTTCAAAAATCAGAAACGAAATCAAAATAGCATTTCAAACTAACGTTAGCAATTACTGGAAAAATCGGATATCCAAAATTTCACCACAAAAACCAGACGAAATGTTCCCCTCAGTAAACAATATATTTAGAACCAAAGATAGTAACGACATCGCAACACTCAAAATCCCTCCAACACACGCAAATCTTTTAGAGAAATCGGACATTAACATCAACCGTCTACGGAAAGACACAAACAATACGATATTACTTACAGAGACACAGGACAAAGAACAACACACCAACATAATAAATCAAAAAGTCGAGACTCTGAAACAAGAAATACAAAACTCCTCCACACTATGCACATTCAGCGCCACAAACACCGCGGACAGCCCGGACGAAGACAGCATCCCTCCAAATTATTTTACATCCCTCTATACTCTCATAAACACCTTTAAAAATTTGAACAATAAAAAATCATCCAGTTTTGACGGCATACCCAATATAGCCCTGAAACATCTTCCCCAAAGATACATATATAAATACGCTATCATATTCAATAACTGTTTAAACGCATCCTATTTCCCCACCATTTGGAAGACAGCCAAATTGATTACCATCAAAAAGAAAGGCAAGGACGGTAGTGATCCGAACAACTACCGACCAATAAGTCTACTTCCTAACATTAGTAAAGTCTTCGAAACGACAATAAATAATGCAATTGTTAGCTTTTGCAAGTCCAGGGATATAATACCGGAGACTCAATTCGGTTTCCGCTATAAGCACTCTACAATTCATGCAGTCACAAAATTCACCTCAGATATCTGTTGGGCCAGAAACGCAGGAGACTGCGTTGCGGCCTTATTCATAGATTTAGAGAAAGCTTTTGATACAGTTTGGTTAGATGGGCTCTTCTTTAAACTCCTTAAGAAAGAATTCCCGCCACATCTAATAAAAATAATTTGGAACATGCTCCATGATAAATCATTTTACGTAGTAAATGGTCAATTTTCATCTAGAAAAGCTTTCAAAGTTAAAAACGGGTTACAACAGGGTACAGTAAATTCTCCTATTTTATTCAATATTTTCATCAGCGATTTATTAAAGTTATTCGGTCTCAATAGCGATAACGACAAAAAAGCGATAGCCTTTGCAGACGACCTCCTAATTTACATTCGGCACAATAAAGCTTCTAAATTACAGTCGCTTCTTCAGGAAATTCTTAAAAACATCCAACATTACTTTAACACGTGGAAACTAATGATTAATATAAACAAATGCGAAACCATTTTATTTAGACCCTACATATCAAAAATTTCAGATGCTAACAGTGACGTGCGCAAACACGCAGGCAAATTTCAAATTCTAGACAGCCAAAACACAAACAATAAAATCCCACACAAAGAAATCGTCCGTTACCTAGGTATACACTTGGACTTTAAACTCAATTACAACCAACACATAGACATATAAATAGACAAAGCACAAAAATCCTTCGTAGCACATAAGAGATTATTTTATTCTAAAGACCTCGATAAATGCGTGAAAATTCTGTTTTACAAGCTCCTCATCAGGCCCATACTAACATACGGCAGCCCCATCTGGTATAACATCAGCCCAGGAACGATGGAGAAGCTCCGTGTATTCGAAAGGAAATGCATCCGAGCCTGCCTCAACCGATACCGTACACCAGAGTCGAACTACACGAAGAGGATTAGTAACTACAAATTATATGAAGAAGCTAAACTCATCAGGATAGATTTATTTATACTTAAACTAATCAGAAACCACTGGTCTAACATTCACCATATCACATCTAATAGCCAAATATTCAGCTCCGTATATCCGAATCCATTGTATTTCGCGAACACCCTGCAGACAGGATACACGCCACCCGAATCTTTTATATATTTAGACAGCGAAGGTTATATTCAAAATTCTAGAAATATCCCCCTCATCTACCATGTATTCCGAAAAACCTACGACAAAACAATTACATACGACAGAAACTTAAATTTCGACGACCCTATTATGCGCTTCAACTATAAGTTATCGAGTATAGACACTAAAGACAACCATAGACAAAATAATAAAAAATACTGGTGGCTATAAATTAAAAACTAAAATCTAAAATCCCCAATAGTGTAAAATCCTCGGTAGTATAGTGGTCAGTATCCCAATACAGTTTGGTTAGATGGGCTCTTCTTTAAACTCCTTAAGAAAGAATTCCCGCCACATCTAATAAAAATAATTTGGAACATGCTCCATGATAAATCATTTTACGTAGTAAATGGTCAATTTTCATCTAGAAAAGCTTTCAAAGTTAAAAACGGGTTACAACAGGGTACAGTAAATTCTCCTATTTTATTCAATATTTTCATCAGCGATTTATTAAAGTTATTCGGTCTCAATAGCGATAACGACAAAAAAGCGATAGCCTTTGCAGACGACCTCCTAATTTACATTCGGCACAATAAAGCTTCTAAATTACAGTCGCTTCTTCAGGAAATCCTTAAAAACATCCAACATTACTTTAACACGTGGAAACTAATGATTAATATAAACAAATGCGAAACCATTTTATTTAGACCCTACATATCAAAAATTTCAGATGCTAACAGTGACGTGCGCAAACACGCAGGCAAATTTCAAATTCTAGACAGCCAAAACACAAACAATAAAATCCCACACAAAGAAATCGTCCGTTACCTAGGTATACACTTGGACTTTAAACTCAATTACAACCAACACATAGACATACAAATAGACAAAGCACAAAAATCCTTCGTAGCACATAAGAGATTATTTTATTCTAAAGACCTCGATAAATGCGTGAAAATTCTGTTTTACAAGCTCCTCATCAGGCCCATACTAACATACGGCAGCCCCATCTGGTATAACATCAGCCCAGGAACGATGGAGAAGCTCCGTGTATTCGAAAGGAAATGCATCCGAGCCTGCCTCAACCGATACCGTACACAAGAGTCGAACTACACGAAGAGGATTAGTAACTACAAATTATATGAAGAAGCTAAACTCATCAGGATAGATTTATTTATACTTAAACTAATCAGGAACCACTGGTCTAACATTCATCAAATTACATCTAACAGCCAAATATTCAGCTCCGTATATCCGAATCCATTGTATTTCGCGAACACCATGCAGACAGGATACACGCCACCCGAATCTTTTATATATTTAGACAGCGAAGGTTATATTCAAAATTCTAGAAATATCCCCCTCATCTACCATGTATTCCGAAAAACCTACGACAAAACAATTACATACGACAGAAACTTAAATTTCGACGACCCTATTATGCGCTTCAACTATAAATTATCGAGTATAGACACTAAAGACAACCATAGACAGAATAATAAAAAATACTGGTGGCTATAAATTAAAAACTAAAATCTAAAATCCCCAATAGTGTAAAATCCTCGGTAGTATAGTGGTCAGTATCCCCGCCTGTCACGCGGGAGACCGGGGTTCGATTCCCCGCCGGGGAGGATAATTATTTTTTTTCTTATTGCATTATTTTGTACATTGTAAAAATTATTGTCAAATTTAATAAAACTTTCTGACCCCCTTCCCTTACCCCCACTTCCTTATTCCTCCCTTCCTTTTATAAATATCAATGCTTATATAGTTTTAGCCAATTTCTATATATAGTGTAATGTCGTGTATAAGTAATTAAGCTTAGTATAAGATGTACATAATGTAGCATTAAGGGCTATGTATATATAAAGCCAAATGTAGATAGTGCGTGTTCCATGTAGGAACCTTTTATCTTAGTTAAGTTTGTTTGTTGTTATACCTTTTTTTGTGCGTTTAGGTTTATTGCATCCTGTATATATTATTTATTGGCAATAAACGTACTGTTACAAAAAAAAAAAAAAAAAAAAGTGGTCAGTATCCCCGCCTGTCACGCGGGAGACCGGGGTTCGATTCCCCGCCGGGGAGGATAATTATTTTTTTTCTTATTACATTATTTTGTACATTGTAAAAATTATTGTCAAATTTAATAAAACTTTCTGACCCCCTTCCCTCACACCCACTTCCTTATTCCTCCCTTCCTTTTATAAATATCAATGACTATATAGTTTTAGCCAATTTCTATATATAGTATAATGTCGTGTATAAGTAATTAAGCTTAGTATAAGATGTACATAATGTAGCATTAAGGGCTATGTATATATAAAGCCAAATGTAGATAGTGCGTGTTCCATGTAGGAACCTTTTATCTTAGTTAAGTTTGTTTGTTGTTATACCTTTTTTTGTGCGTTTAGGTTTATTGCATCCTGTATATATTATTTATTGGTAATAAACGTACTGTTACAAAAAAAAAAATAAGTGGTCAGTATCCCCGCCTGTCACGCGGGAGACCGGGGTTCGATTCCCCGCCGGGGAGGATAATTATTTTTTTTCTTATTGCATTATTTTGTACATTGTAAAAATTATTGTCAAATTTAATAAAACTTTCTGACCCCCTTACCTCACACCCACTTCCTTATTCCTCCGTTCCTTTTATAAATATCAATGCCTATATAGTTTTAGCCAATTTCTGTATATAGTGTAATGTCGTGTATAAGTAATTAAGCTTAGTATAAGATGTACATAATGTAGTATTAAGGGCTATGTATATATAAAGCCAAATGTAGATAGTGCGTGTTCCATGTAGGAACCTTTTATCTTAGTTAAGTTTGTTTGTTGTTATACCTTTTTTTTGTGCGTTTAGGTTTATTGCATCCTGTATATATTATTTATTAGCAATAAACGTACGGTTACAAAAAAAAAAAAAAGTGGTCAGTATCCCCGCCTGTCACGCGGGAGACCGGGGTTCGATTCCCCGCCGGGGAGTGCATTAAATTTTTCCTTTTTTATATTGTCTTTATTATATGTATATCTGTTCTACGTTTTTTTTATTGTATATAAAATTTCAACCAACATCTGTATGTAATAAATATTGATTCTCCTTCCCCAACTCCCAACACAACACCATCTATACAGTTTTTCATGCCATTTCTGTATATATTGTACAACTCATTGTATAAGCGATTTGTCTTAATTTCAGATATTCTGTATATATTGTATAATTAAAATATTCTGTATTAGAAATTATTGTATAGATTGCGCGTGCTTCATGTTGGAGCCTATAATCTCATCGACATATTTATCCAATGTATATACCGTTTGTTCGTTTTGGTTTATTGTACCCTGTGTATATAATATTTATTGGCACAATAAACGCTCTGTTACAAAAAAAAGTGGTCAGTATCCCCGCCTGTCACGCGGGAGACCGGGGTTCGATTCCCCGCCGGGGAGGATAATTATTTTTTTTTCTTATTGTATTACTTTGTACATTGCAAAAATTATTCACATTTAATAAAACTTTCTTACCCGCTTTCCTCACTCCCACTTCCTTATTCCTCCCTCCCTTTTATAAATATCAATGCCTATATAGTTTTAGCCAATTTCTATGTATAGTGTAATGTCGTGTATAAGTAATTAAACTTAGTACAAGATGTACATAATGTAGCATTAAGGGCTATGTAGATATAAAGCCAAATCTAGATTGTGCGTGTTCCATGTAGGAACCTTTTATCTTAGTTAAGTCTTTTTTGTTGTTATACTTTTTTTGTGCGTTTAGGTTTATTGCATCCTGTGTATATTATTTATTGGCAATAAACGTACTGTTACAAAAAAAAAGTGGTTAGTATCTCCGCCTGTCACGCGGGAGACGGTGCACAGTGGTCCCAAATCGCAAAAAGCTGGCCAAAAGTCGAAAAATGAAGTATTCAATTTTTAGCTTTTAACTATTGGGTTGGGTACACTGATAGTTTATGACTTCAGTTCCAAAAGGTACAGTTGCCCAGTTCATCTACCTGCATTGGTATTTTAATAGGAAATTGACTTTCGTTCGAGCAATACCTAGCACGCAAATCCAGCAAGAATAGACTTCATTAGAAAAATTTGTAACTCAGTCCCCAGTGCATTAATTGTGATTCTGCAAAATGGAAAACACAACTAAAGGTATGTAGAATTCATAGACACATTACAAGATCAACACTTACAAAGTATAATACAACAGTTGAACAACGCTTTTTAATAAAAATTCAAGTAAGTGACGACCTCGGTATTTATAAAAAAAGGGAAAAGTTTATGAGTTCGACGGAGTTGGACTAAAAAACCAATTGTCATATTTAGTTAAGACTACAAACATTTGAAAATATAAATACTTGTGTTTGTCGCTGATTCATGCGTGTTCGCCTCTCTCTTTCTCCCTGTCATACAATTAGTCATTCGCTCACTATTTTTGTCTCCTTTTTTTCATACCTGCATAGGAATTACAAATAGGGGAGACGCCAACATTCAGGTATACGTGACCCCCGGGCACATAATGCCGAAGTAGAATTAAGCAAATAAATGTTGAGTTTAAGAATATTCAGCATCAGTTTTTTCATAACTTTTTACGAATATTGATATGGACGCCACAGGATTATTATAAATATTGTTAAAAAAAGTATAATATAAATCGGTCTATAGAATTTAACATTATAAATAAAAGATGTATTGATATGTTTGCGCATGCGTCTATAATTACATTGTTGCTGGAAAGATTAAACTTGTTTAAAATATAGTTTAGTATAATATTTATATTTATATTTCAGTTTCTGAAGAAATTACTCTATCAAAGAAACAAATATTCAATGCACTGAAAAGTAATTTGAATTGAACACAAAGTAATTTAATGAACGTAATTAATTATTTTTTTCGTAATTTTGTCTTTAATTTGTAACCTCGAAAACCACTTTGTACAAATTTTCAGCTAAATAGAAGAATACTTTCATATTTTGGTCAGCTTTTTGGTTTTTTTTAATACTGAACGTCCATATTGAATTCGCCATTTTGTTTTTCGTAATTTTGACTTTTGATTTGTAATTACTGACCTCGAAAACCCTTAGATACGAAGTTTCTAATTATATTTTGGCTAGCTTTTTGCGATTTGGGACTACTGTGCGGTGGTTCGATTCTCTGCCAGGGAAGGTAATAATTTATTTTTTTTTATTGTGTCATTTTTTGCAATACAAAAATTGTTGTCAAATTTAATAAAACTTTATTACTCCGTTCCCCGACCCCCACTTCCTTATTCCACCTGTTACTGTGTAACAAAAAACAATAAAAATTCACAATTCGTTTAGGTGACCCGTGACTTCCCAAAGCAACAAATATTAACTGTCCAGGTAGGTCAATTTTGAAACCATATTTCGAGGAAACATCTTAAGACCATAAAGTCAAAAAATTTAGCAATATACATTATTACCCCTATATGTGGCATAAAAAAGGTCACCGATTTACACACTTGGGAAAGTCTAAAAAATTTACAATCGTCACCGTCCTAGACCTCGAAGCTCTAGAGAACCTACCTGGGTCTAACGGTAGTCCCCGCCAAGTATATGCCATTTCCCAAAAATATAGAAAAATCCAAATAACCTATCAGAAACGTCGTTAGAAGAAGCCCCCACTACAACAAAAAGTTAATTTCGATAGAAATATTCGATATCTAAGTAATATTCTAACAAGGGACATCACCAAGGTGTCACACGCGGATTTTAATGAAATTTACATATGTGGTAGCTTTTCAAAAATCATTTAACACGTATTTTTTTATATCTGCGGACATGCATGTTGAGGGGGTGAAAATAGCCCTCAAAGTTCGGGGTTGAAAACACATTTTCTTTAATATCTCTGTAGTATTTTTGGAGGAAAAGGGGGAAAGGGAAAATTGGGGAGGAAAGGAGAAAATTAGGGTAAGGAAAGAATAAGGAAAATGATTCGGAGTCGATGTCAATGATGCGCTGCTATATTTTTCTTTACACTGTACACTCGCTCTCTGCATAAATCGCACTCACTCTATTCCGGCCGTTTCGCGTCCTTTTGTTTCTTGCGCTCTCTCTCTCTCTCTCTCTCGCTCTCTCTCTCTCTCTCTCTCTCTAGCCCTCATTCGCTCCTTTCAACCGCGCGCATTTACAAAATTACAACAGTTCGGCCATCCTGCGGCTTCGACGTCCTCGTCGATGTGACCGAATCTTACATAGCGCAATCAGAACCTAAATCTATGCCGCGTGCTCGCGTAACCGCTCGGTGCGCATATTCGCCCGCGGAGGATACAAATTTTAACCGATCAGCTGAAACTACATTTGAGTAGGCACGTTGGCTCTGCTGTTCGCCCTCGATATCTCGTACCAGATATCTATCCCTATCTAACACTTCGTGAATTTCATACGGGCCGCGGTACTTCGGTGTTAATTTTCGACTTTCTCCCGTCGCGGGAGCTTCGCTCCTGACCAACACAATATCGCCCTTATTATAATTTCTCGCTTCTTTACGGTTCTTATCGTATTGTCGTTTCATCACGCCCTGATTTTCGCGTAATAGCTCCGCTACCCCGCGTTTTTGCTCCTCTATTCCTATTTCCTCGTTGATCCGCTTTATTTCTAAAGTCAGTGGATTCTCGCGCCATCCGCTTATTTTATAATTAAAAACGATCTCTTGGGGCGTTCGACGCGTGACTCTATGTATACTGCTATTAATTGCCCACTGTACTTCATAAAGTTTTTCGTCCCAGTCCTCACAAGTTATTGTGCTTGTCGAGGTGGCTAAGCAATTCAATATTACATTATTGATCTTCTCTATCTGTCCGTTCGCTCGTGGAGTACCGGTTGCGATCTTAACATGCTGTATGTCATGTTCGTTACAAAATTCAAAAAAACTTTTGGCTGTGAACGCGGTGCCCCGATCAGTAATAATGCGCATGGGTTTACCGTAATGTGCCATGAATTCGATTATAAATCTTATTGAACTGGTCGCGCCTACATCTTCTACAGCCTTTAAGACTACGTATTTACTAAATCCGCAAATTATCGCTGCTACATACTTTTTGTCCCTTTCGGTAACGGGTAAAGGGCCTAAGTGATCAACGTGCACGCTCTGAAATGGCTTGTCACCCTTGTCTAATGGATGCAAAAATCCTGGCCTCTTTCCTGACGGCGTTTTATGATAAAGACACGCGATACATCGATTCACGTACTTCGACACGAATTCCCGCATTTTCGGAAAGTAATACTCCTGCTTCACTTTCGCAAGAGTTTTGTCGATACCTAAGTGTGCTAACGAACGGTGTGCTTCCGCTACTATTTCATATCTTAATTCTGCCGGGACATACAATCGCCACCTTCCTTTCGTTACTTTATATACTCTAGCGTTGTACATTGTGAATTTCGCATGGGCGTTTGCATCACCACTCTCCAACTCATCGCGTATACGTAAAATATCCGCATCGCTCCGTTGCATCGCCGCAACCCAGTCAGTCGTCACCTGCACGCCTAACACCGGGAGTCCTATCACCGCTGTGTCCTCGGCTTCGCCAGCCGGTTTCCTACTCAGCGCGTCCGCCACCTGATTTTGTTTACCGGTATGGTATTGTAACGTGTAGTTGAACTCTGAGAGCCGTATGAACCATCTCCCAATTCTGGGGCTTAAATCGCGTTTGTCTGCTAACATTTTCAAGCTGTTACAGTCGGTCCGAATCACAAAGTGTATTCCTATAAGATAAACGCGAAATTTTTCTAATGCGCACACTATTGCTAAGGCTTCAAGCTCATACGAGTGATATTTTGCCTCCTCGGGAGTAGTTTTTCGGCTAAAATAGCTAACAGGCCGCCACGTTTTATCTAATTGCTTCTGTAACAAGACGCCACCTAGTCCTATTGCACATGCGTCCGTGTGCACTTCGGTCTCCGCTCCGTACTGATACATCGCTAAAACCGGCCTATCGGAAAGCAATTGTTTTATTCTCTCGAAAGCATCCTTCTGCTCCACCCCCCAGCTAAAGGGCACGCCTTTCTTAAGAAGATCTGTCAAGGCTTTTGTGCGAACTGCAAAGTTTTTTATGAACCGACGGAAATAGCTACTCAACCCGATAAATCCTCGCACGTCTCTAATATTTTTAGGCTCAGGGAAATTAACTACGCAATTAATCTTTCGCCTACCAGGACGAATTTCTCCTGCTGATATATCAAACCCTAAGTACTCTATCTCATGTTTTAGATAATGACATTTTTTTAGATTGATTCGCAAACCATTCGCGCGTAGAAGATCGAACACCTGCTGCAGCCGTTGCAAACCCTCAATAACGTTTCTGCTTAGAATTACAATATCATCCAGGTACGCTATTGCCGTATCAAATCTTAATGATCCTAAAATCGTATTAATAGCCCTCTGAAAAACTGCAGGCGCGTTAGTTAAACCGAAAGGCATTCGGCGAAATTGGAAATGTCCGTCCGGCGTGACGAACGCAGTTTTTTCTCGCGATGATGGCTCTACTGGAATCTGATAATATCCACTGAACAGATCAATCGTACTATAATATCGATAACCGCGCAGCAAGTCGATTTGGTCATCAACGCGTGGTAATGGATATTTATCCTTCAATGTAATTTTATTTAACGCGCGGTAGTCGACGCACATCCGAATGTCCCCATTCTGTTTCTTAACTAATATCACAGGACTCGAAAACGGAGATTGACTATCCTCGATTACGTTCGCGTCTTTTAACTCGTCGGTTAGATTGCTTAATTGTTTTCGCTCGTGATACGACAGACGGTATGGTCGATACACAATTGGTTTATCTACAGTTAATTCTATTTTCATCGCCGCGCAACTAGCCTCTCCTAATTGTCTAAAATTTTTCGCGAAGAGATCACGATTCGCGTTTAACATATTAACGAGTTTTTCTGCGTCTTCGCCAATAAGATCAGTGTCTACCTCTTGCCGCGTGATTTCATCGTCGTTAACCTCCTGCGCCGACGGCGGTAGGTCGTCGACGTCGTTTTCCTCTTCACACGCTTCTCCTCGAGCGATCACCTCGCCCTCGTGCAGGGTGATCGGCGCCTCGGTGACATTCAGGACTGGTAGCACCGCTAGTCCTTCTTCGTCCGTCGAAACGACGCACCTTGGAACGCTGAAAGTTTGTACGCGCAGCCCTCCTTCAACGCAAATGTCTTGCGCTGGCAGTTGAGTACGCACCGTCACGTGTCCCAAGTAATTCTGTGGAATTACGTGCAATTCTTCAGACACGAGCGTTGTCCGATGCGGTGCCGTGGACGTTACAGTTGCCTGATACACATTATCCAACGAAGATGCGACGATCAGCTCGCCCGCCCGGCTGAGTATGACAACACCTTCAGCCTCCGTAAATGGATGTCCCACAAGAAGCGGTATGGCCTGACTCTCGCTTGGTACCACGTGTACTGCGACTCGGGCCTCTACGGTATCAATACTAATATTAGCAGTAAATACACCAATTGGACGTACCTGTCCAGCTCCATATCCGACAAAGGGGGCCAAAGTTGTCTCGTGATACGTCAGCCCTAGTTCGTCTGCAATATCCCGACGCACAGCTACTACGCTGCTACCTAGGTCGATGTAGCTCTTGACCAGGTGTCCGTTGATGAAAGCATCTTTGTAGTATTTTCGGTGGGTATCCTCAGTAACGTGCAGCACTGTCGGGGTTTCGTTGTGTACTCTTGACGTTGCCCTCGCGGTAGGTGTCGTCGACGTCACCGTTTGATTGCTACTTCCATTTCGATTCGTCATAGGGCAGGCACGCGACATGTGACCTATGTTTCCACACTTGAAGCATGTTATAGTTCTTGTTGTATTCGGGCATAGTCGTGCATGATGTCCCGCCTGTTTACAAACAAAGCAGTTAGAGCTCGTAGACCTTGTTGTCGCGCCACGTGCTGTACGTTGGCTCGCTACGGGGTTCTCACGTATGAACGCAGATCCCGCTTCCAAATCCGGCAGTAATTCGCTTGGGCTTTTATAACGGTTTAGAGGTCCCAAAAAATCCCGAAATCTTGGATTAATTAGACCGGACACAATCCATTCCACGGTCTCATCGTCCGTCATCATCGCACGGTTGCATCGCGCGAGCTTTTCATAAAAATATTCTATGATATTTTGACCGGTTAGTTGTTTATAATTCTGTGCTTCTAATCGCGTTTCGATGGCGCTCTTTTTACAAGGAAAGTCCCGCCGCAACAAAACCTTCCATTCCGTCCATGTACGTTCCCGCCGCGGAAGGCTATCCCTCCAACGTTTTGCGACACCCGCGAGCGAGGATAAAGCGTAATGTCTTACCGATATCTCGTCCCATTGGTATAAATCACCGTATTCTTCGATTTTCTCGATCCATTCATCCACAGAGAGCCGTTTAGCCACCGGATCAAATTTCGGCAGTACCTCGTCCACGTTGCGAAAGTGTTGCTCCGCCATCTTGACTTCCGTTTCCCGGCACGTTGAAATCGAACAATCGCCCCACAATCGGCCTCGATTTCCTCCTCGGTACCGTAAACTTCTCGTCCTCTTGATCGGTGCCTCCAACTCCACGGAAAATGTCCTTCGTTACCACTTTCCACGACCGCAAACCGAACAACTTCCGCTTCGCCACGTGCTCCGTATCGTTTCACCGGAATACGATTATTTGCGACACGCGAGTATCAGATCCCACTTCTGATTTCTGTAGTATTTTTGGAGGAAAAGGGGGAAAGGGAAAATTGGGGAGGAAAGGAGAAAATTAGGGTAAGGAAAGAATAAGGAAAATGATTCGGAGTCGATGTCAATGATGCGCTGCTATATTTTTCTTTACACTGTACACTCGCTCTCTGCATAAATCGCACTCACTCTATTCCGGCCGTTTCGCGTCCTTTTGTTTCTTGCGCTCTCTCTCTCTCTCTCTCTCTCGCTCTCTCTCTCTCTCTCTCTCTCTAGCCCTCATTCGCTCCTTTCAACCGCGCGCATTTACAAAATTACAACATCTCGGAAAGTAGAGGGTGTAGGAAGGTGAATTTTTTTTTAAATTGTGTAGTTTTTAGTCAGGAATTTAGTTAGTGACAAAAATTTCGGGAGAAATTATTTATTTAAATAATATATTCAAAAATTTGACTTTTTTTTCAATTTTTCACCCTAAATGCAGTTCGATTTTTTTGCAGATTTGTATACGAAAAATATGGATCAAAATAGGGGATACGTGTTTTTGGAATTTTTTGTTTATTGCAATTTAGCAATAATTATTACATATACAATTCTCTCTTACCTTTGACGGAGAAATAAATTGAGATTTGTTTCTGAAGAGGGTGAGTCCTTTTTATACGATAATTTGTCACGTCTTTAACAATTGGATAATATCAGATGTTTATTGTTCCATCGGTAGCCAGGGAAGGTCCAGCGGGCAGGTATAAGTCCGTCGCGGTACCAATCGTTGCTATACGGAATATAAGTTTCTAAAATCTCTTGTTTACAGTAAAACTAATTTGGGTTCACTTATTCGGACAGACTTTTCACTATCCATTATTTCAAATATTCACTCGCCGTTAATTCTGTGTGTGAAGTGTGACGTCGTCCGACGTTGGAGTTAGTCATGTGACGTCATCCAACGTTGGAGTTAGTTATTAAGTTATACTCATATACTTTCGCTACTTCGAGCTTCTCACGCTTTGCGTTACGCATATAATCTACCGCCAAATCAGCAATGTAATCATAAGTAACATTAGAACTACCCAGATAACATCCTATAAACCTTATTCCCACATCTCAACCCCTTAAGTCCTTTCGCCGAATCAATATCTCTGACATAAACATCCTTTTCAAAAGACAAAACAACAGATAACGACTGACAAAATTCTTTCCCCCTCCGTGATCAGTAGGCAATATAAAAGGGCCTGGAGATCGTACGGTAGCGCTTCCATTCCGATCCTTTCCGGTGCCTGGATCATTCCAGTGCACTACTCTGTCACGGGTCCCAGCCTCGATATTCCAAACCACGGGTTCAAGCCCCGACAAGTTAGATTCTCTAACTGTTACTCCTGTCCCTACTCACCTCCAACTCTACATTATTACGTCGCGCTAACCATTAAGTATATCTCTGTAAAATTGGTCATATTTCGTTTTCAAGAATATACCTTTATTTCATTTTATCTTTATCATACAGTTATTTGTGCCTCAAGAAACCCTCCTATTCGTACAATCCCTACGAGCATTATATTCTAGAGCAGTTACCTTGATTTAGTCGAGACCGGTGGTGCGAGAATCAGCCGCACGGGTTTCCTAGAGACATAATCAAGCTACTTCGGTCCGCACGATACGGTGGTGCGAGAATCAGCCGCACGGTATCAATAGTGTGTTTGACATCTTTGCATTTATTTTGGCTCATAGAAAGAAAGCGACGAGGAGGGCGTAGATACCAATTACGCAAGCTAGTAAGATCCTTCCATCTCCCAACCCCAGTACAAGTCGCGCCGCTTACTCATAACCACGTCGCGAACATAGAGTGGAAACTAATACCAATCGACGTACCAAATCAGCAATCAACGGGAAGTATCGAGAGTAAGTCACTGTGCTACGTTAAAACACCCGGGATCCCTGGCAGATGACGGGCGTACGTACCGCATGGCCAAAAAGATTGTACAATTAGCGTCAATACCGGTGAGTTCCTCTCCTATTTTACGTGAACCGCGATCCGGGACGTAACAAAGTGGGCATTCAAAAAAGTCTCTTTCGTAATAAAAAATTGACTGTTTTGCTCACGACGTCACACCACCCTCCCTTCTATAATTACTTATGCTTATATAATTTTACCCAATTTCTATGTATAGTGCAATGTCGTTATACATGGTGTGTTCCGAAAGTAATGCGAATGATTTTGATTAAAGGAATTTATTGAACCAATTCTTACAAATACTCAAAATTCTTCAAAGTACTGCCCTTGGGCTTCTACACATTTTCGGCAGCGACTCTGCCATGAACGGTACGCGTCCTGGAATGCGTTTTCTGGATCCTCTTTTAGGCGGTCGGTTACGGCCGCTTGGATGTCTTGTATCGACGAAAAACGAGTTCATTTCAGGGGTGTCTTGATCCGAGGGAACAAAATAAATCTACCGATGCCAGGTCAGGACTATAGGGAGGTTGGGGCAGCGTCAACATCTGGTTTTGGGTCAGAAACTCACGTACTCGCAGCGCGTTGTGGCAAGGCGCGTTGTCCTGATGCAGTATCCAGGTACCGGAGATGTGTTTTCTTGTCCTGACGACCCTTTTTTGCAGTCTTTCCAGCACATCCACTTAGTAGGCGGTGTTAACTGTCTGTCCTTCAGGAAGAAATTCTTTATGGACTGTTTGACAGACTGTTTTGCTCGTTAGTGGCCGCCCAGAGCGTTGATCGTCGTGAACCTCTTCCCGCCCTTCCTTAACGGCCTTTAACCACCACGAAACTTGTGAGTACGACAGAACAGAGTCCCCATAAGCCTCACGAATCACTTTATTTGTCTCCTCAAGAGATTTGTTTAGTTTAGCACAAAAGCTTTATCGCGTATCGTTGTTCCGATCATTGACTCCACTTTTTCCGTGATACGGTCACCAAACAGGAATTCACAAAAATTCATGTCCTGTTCCTTTCACAGCTCGGAGAGCCCTGGGACCGGGTTCGTTGGAAAGCTTAGGGTCTCCCCCCCCATCTACTCCAAGTGGTCCGACCAACAGAAGCGGCACAGGAATTTCGTTCGCATTACTTTCAGAACACACCATGTATGTATAACGGAAAAAACTGAATAACTTTGACGAATGAACAACAATCATATGATGTTGTAAAAAAACTAATAAATGGCTTATTATTTGATGAGCGAATTTTGGATACAGACAGCTATTATTCGCGTGTTCCCTTAGCAAAATCAATTTTACAAAGACATTTATATTTGTGCGGCACAGTGCAGCAAAACCGAAAATTTTTGCCGACAGAAGCAAGAGAAAAAAGCAAAAACGTGGCGAAATTCTGGCTATGGAAAATAGTTCAAGCGTAAAATTCGTCAAGTGGACTGATAAAAGAACTGTCTCCATGTTAACGACTTGTAGAAATCATAAATGTATACTAGTCGAAGGAAAACCTGGAAAAAGAAACCAGATCTTGTTCTTACTATATTAATACAAAAAAGGATGTCGATTTATCAGATCAAATAGCATCTTATTACAATTGCTTAAGAAAAACAGTGAAATGGTACAGGAAGATTGTAACGCAGCTACCTTGCAGATCAGCAATAGTAAAAGTGTGTTACACACACAAAATGTGGGGTGGTGGTCAAATGAAAGTTTTGAAAATTAAGGAAAAAATTATTGATAAATTATTAACAGCTGAAGAAATGCCAATAAGAAATGTTCAGAAGAGTTGCAGAGAATGTTATAAAAAATTGTCAGAACGCGTGGGCACCGCCATAGCCGCACGAAAAGTCAAGTGAATTACTACATTTTGCTCTCTTTGGGACAATTAGCCGACTTTGTGTGTACACTGTTTTTAAGAAATTCACAAAAAGAAATAGCTCTCTTATGTATATAAATATGCAAATAAATTTGTTAATTACAGTAGTCACTTTTTTATTTGATTGACACCGGCGTAAACCACCGGTAACTCATCCCGCCCGATGAGACAATTCTGCATGCATCATCAACTACCAAAATTTATGTTGTATTCGACGGTTCCGCGAAGACCTCATTTGGAATTTCAATAAATGACGCGCAATTAATAGGTCCGACGGTACAGAGTGGCCTCATTAGTATTCTTATTAGATTTAGGAAACAATGTGTCGTCATTTCTGCAGATATTGAAAAAATGTATAGGCAGGTTCTAGTGTGAGCAGGAGATAGCGAGCACAAACCCATCAGAATTTACGAACTGAAAACTGTCACGTATGGCACAGCATCCTCTTCCTTTTTGGCTACGCGAGCTCTTAAACAAATCGCAGAGGATCACGCGCAATCACTTCCTTCCGCGAGTAAAATAATCTCGAATGATTTTTATGTTGATGACCTACTGTCAGAATCCGATAGTGTTGAAGAAGCCATCGGATTGCATAAATCACTGACATCGGTCTTAGCGCAGGCTTGATTTCACCTTCGTAAATGGGGTAATAATGGTTCGAGAGTAACTAGTCCTGAACAGAATAATTCAATTTACCAAGTTGAGATTAAGCCAGTTGATAAAGAATCCAATATCTTGAGTTAGATGAACTGCGATATTCATTTGTACGTTCTCAATCAGGTAATGTTGAATTTTCATATAAATGAAAATGGCAAAAATAAATGCAGAAAGAAGTCGGTAATGTACTGAAAAGTCGGTAGTTAAGTATGTTCATTTATCGATTATTTATATGATACCGCTCGATTTTAATTAGATCCTCACATGTTAATAAAATAATATCAATATACTTCTTAAAAGAGACTTGAAGGTTTCACGGCCCGGCGTCATACAGGTATTACTGTTGAGGCTTTCGGGCGTAAGCCGTGTGTTACGTTCCGAACAGGAATATTTTTCAAAATTTCGTTTGTAGTATTCACCGACCGGATGTGTATCGATAATGCGTATTGCATTCTGGGAACACCCTGATCGAACGCAGTAACGGTCTTTTATGTTATTAAATAGACTATCTTTTAGCGACTAAACTAACAAGGGACATTACCCAATCGCCAATCGCCGATTTTGATGCGCTTTGAGTATGATATAGAACGCAAAAAAATATTTGACACGTATTTTTTTTTATCGGCCATCGTTCATGCTGAAGGGGTGAAAATGGCCCCCAAAGTTGGGGTTGCAAAACATATTTTCTCGAATATCTCAGGAACTATTAGGCCTAGACAAAAAATTAAAAGTGCAAATTTTTCTGTTTTAGAAGGCCAATAATATGGCCTAAATGGATTTTTGAAAAATTTATTTGTTTAAAAAATATGTTAAAAATTAACATTATTTTGCAAATTTTTTAAATAAAACTTTGTACTATTTTGATCAAATTTTACACATGTAAACTATAGGTCAAAAGACAAAATACGGATAAATTGGAATTTTTAATTTCCCTTGTGGAAAAAATATTATTGTCGTTGAAGTTATACGTACATTTTATACCTTCCGTTCGGTGCACAATTGATTTTTATACGTAATATTCTGGAAATTGTATTATATTACATTTTTTACACTAACTTATTTAAAAAAAAGAATTTGAAGGTCCGAAGGTGCCTGTAAAAAAATATGCCGTTTGAGTCAGATATCGCATTTGATCCGCGTTATGGGCGCGTACTGGTGGCAGTATTCGACGCACGGAGGATCTTAACGCGTAAATTGTACTTGTGCGAAGTGTAATATCTTCATAATGATGTAGAATACGTGCAATTAAAGGAATTACATCTGTTGATTAAGAATTTTTTCACGATTGTAAAATATATATTATTAGGTTGGGTAACTTTGAAAATACCACTTTTTTAATAATTCAGATCGTTGACTGTTCCGGTTGGTTGCTTGTGCCCAATCAGAAAGTGGGAATTTTGTTGATTGTGCGCACAATTAAACAAAAGAAGGACAAGGTGGATCGACTAAGTTATGAACAGGCTTTAAAAGTGCGCAACATCCGTACACAAAAGCAAAAGGAGAAATTTACTAAACTCCACAAGCCCAGAACCCAAGACCAGCCACTGAAAGACACACTAAAAAACCTGACTGACCTACCACTAATCCTTATCCGTACTGGCCAAAGGGCACAAGTTTGCCATCACTCCTAAATCCATCCCAACAGAAGAAATTATTAGCCAAGTTGAGAATGTCATTCACATCCTCCCAGCAGAACAGGCCAATGAAATATGAAGACTCACCACCAACACCTTAAAATCGGCCAAAGCACCTACTCCCAACCTGACCAAATCCGAACAAAAAGCACTACAGAACATTAGAAAATTAAAAGACATCCTTGTCCTCTCAGCTGACAAAGGCAACACAACAGTCATCGTCAATAAAAACGATTACATCAAAAAAGTACATGACCTACTGGTCAACACAACCTACAGAACAGTAAACAAAGATCCCACAAACTTGGTTGAAAGAGCCACCACTACCTTGATCAAAAATGCCAAACTTCCTGACCACATCACAAAAGCTATCCTACCCAAGGAATCAAAAGCACCCAGACTCTACGGACTACCAAAAATCAATAAACCCAACATCCCACTCATTGTCTGACCCATAGTCAGCACCACTGGTTCTCCTACATACAAACTCTCAAAGTACCCTACATCCGTCCTCAAACTCCTTACCGACAATACACCCAGCTCCATAATAAACTCGTCACACTGTATAAAAAAGATCCAGAACATCCGAACCCTACCAGAGGACATACTTCTCAGCTTCGATGTACAATCACTCACAGAATCAATCATACCATAAACCGACTGACCAACCAAACAATAAAACCGACCACAGACCACAGACACACACGACAAAGAACACGCAACTACTAAAATAGGACAAATCCTCACCTCCCCCAAGGACCCGCAGCCGCAGTTGTCTACACCAGGGGTAGGCACCATGCTCGTGCGGCCAAGTATACATCGGCGAAACTGGGAGAAGCGTGAGCATCCGGCTCACAGAACATGAGTGTTGTGCCAGGTTGGGCTACATTCAATCAGCCGTGGCGGAACACCAGATTACCATTGGGCACAAAATAATGTTTGATGAAACAGAAGTTTTGACAAAAACATCAGCCTATCTTTCTAGAAAGCTCAGGGAAGCAATAGAGATAAGGAAACACCCGAACAACATCAACCGGGAAACAGGACATCATCTTAATCCAATCTGGCGCACGCTCTTCCCAGTTTTTTAATTGTACGCATAATCAAAAAAAGTCCCACTTTCTGATTGGGCGCAAGTAGCCAATTGGAACAGTCAACAATCCGGAACGTGAGCATCGCACTATAATACATATAATGTATTATATAATACCCACTATAATACCCATACTCTTCTTCTTTATTGTTTCTCTATGATTACAATATTTCTCACGCGAATACAAAATCTTGTGTGCTATTTTAAGAGGTCCTTCCAAGTTATCTTTCCTTATATAATAAATTCGTTTAGTGTTTAAAAGTCATTGTGTTTTTTGTGTTATTTTAAGTTTAATAATCTCCCATATTTCATCAGAAACCATACCCTATTTCCATCAGGCAAAATCACAAAACGCAGTGTTTTGTCAGAAATAGCGCAAACTTTTGGTCCCCTCGATCTTATTGGTTCTGTGATTGTTAAAGCTAAATTACTAATGCAAGAACTTTGGCAACTTTAAGTCAGCTGGGATGAAAGTTTACCGCAGGACATTCATACGCGCTGGGATAGTTTTCGAAATGAATTGTGTGATCTTGCGTCATTAGCAATTCCGCATCAAGTAGTAGGCAATATTAACCCTTTCGCTCCGAACGATGGATATATCCGTCATCCACATGAAAACCCGCAGAGCCGAACGCCAGATATATCCGACATTCACATTGTGACGTGGTATTTTATACCCGTCACAAGGAACCTCCTCGGAGGACCGGACAGTCATTGCATAAGGGGCAAAAACCGTCTAGAGAGAGAACGAAGCGCACGTAATATCGTATGAACCAAATCTGCCGCCGCTTTATTTTGTATGTACCATTGGGTAACGACGTCATCACCAGCGAAGGAACGCGCCGCTACCCTGCCGCTACCCCGCTCGGATCCAGCAATAGACCAAGAGAGGCAGCGGAGTAAGGGGAGGAAGGTTTGCGAGAGAGCGACGTACACCTAAGGAAGGTTCCGCTACCCTGCCGCTTCCCCGCTAAGGACCAGCGATAAAGGAAGAGAGGTCGCGGAGCAAGAAGAGGTCCTGCCGAAGATGCCTTCGCGAGAAGACGGAGACTTCGGCCTAGGGTGGGGGTGATCACAAGGTGTCCGAATACCGGCATAAGGGCACGCGGTTTAGCATTCTGTATTCGGCTTTTGCCCAGTGACCTGGTATTTAGCGAAATTGTAAAGGCAATCAATCCGGACTTACCGCTGCCGCCTAAAAGCGTAACCGCCTGTATCGGACATCTCGGTAAGCTCCTCACCTTATATCGTTGTAAAGAATTTGAAATCGAGAATAACGTACCGTGGGTTGTCGAACACCGGGCGAGCCAATCACCGGCCGATTCTGCAAAATGTGGCCGGAGTGTCGGCATTGATTGTTAGTTAGTAATTAGATTAAGTAATTGGGGAAAATCCGGAAGTATCGTGAAATAGGAAGATCGTTTCTCGATCTTCCTATAAGCCACGCTCGGCAGGTCACTGAATCGGACCTGGGGGATTGGTACCGCGTAAGCCACAATTTAGTTTCCTAGTCTCGCGAAAGCGTTGCAAATCTTGTGCCACCCACGTCTCGATTTCGAATTCTCATTTACGCGGGAGCAGATCAGAAAGTGCATGTTTTGTCGTATCGGACATTTCGTAGTTGTCGCGCTAGTTCTCGCCTTCTCTCTCTAGACGGTCGTCGATACAGAATCGATTCGTGCGAATCCGCGGAGGCGCCGCGACGGTCGTGGTCGCGGATTAGGTCGGAAGGGCCGTTTCGAGAATTCGCGGGCGAAGCGAGGTCGCGGGCAACTAGCGAGCTAGCCGCGAAATACCGCGTAGCAACATGATCGCCCTCTGGAGACGAACGCCGGATATATCCGACATGCTGGTAAAACCGCGACCTAGTTTTTGGATAGTAACGCCCCTTGTGATTGATGCGTAAATCTTTTGACGAAACGAATAAACGACACACCATTCAAATTATATTCGTTCTACCTGCGTTTTTTCATTACTATTGTGTTACGTGTCATAAAGAAATAGAAAATCGAAAATACTACAAACTTTAGGATAAAGAATTTCAGCGAAGTTTTGTATTGGTACATCCGCCTGCAGTCTAAAAATATCCTCACTTCTTACAAGTATTATAAGTTACTTTTCATTTCAATAAAGTGCTTAGGTTTTGCACTCCTTTGAGAATCTCAATATCAATGCCAAGAATGTGATGTTGGGTTGTGCGTGCATCCGTGTTTCAGAATATATCATACGAAATTAAATTATTAATTACTATATATTATACAGGGTGTTACCTGTAACGCTACTCACGATTTTTCTCCCACTTGCAGTCACCTTACGAAAAAAAGTTTAGAACAATATTTGTAGGGTATGAAGTGCACAATAGATATTAGTAAAACAAATTTTGAAAACAGTTTGTTTTCTTGGCGAAGTCAAGGTCACCTTGTGTTTTTTAAATAGGAACATACATTTTTTTTTATTCATAGCTTTAGAGGACATCGAGACGAATTCAAAACATATATTACATGATATTTTTATTAACATATTACTCGATTTACAGAAGTGGAAATGTGAAGTACTTAGCTTGTGACTTTGGTAGTACAACCATGATTTAGTTCCAAAGAGTTTATTTTATTCCAAAATAAACTTTATTTAATTACATGCTCAAAATGTATGCCGCCTTCTATCGCGCAATATTCCGGTCTTTTACTTCACATTTCCACTTCTGTAAATGGAGTAATATGTTAATAAAAATATCATATAATATGTATATGTTTTGAATTCGTCTCAATGTCCTCTAAAGCTATGAATAAAAAAAAATGTATGTTCCTATTTAAAAAACCTAAGGTGACCTTGACTTTGCGAAGAAAACAAATTGTTTTCAAAATTTGCTTTACTAATAACTAACTTTACTAACTTTTTTTCGTAAGGTGGCTGCAAGTGGGAGAAAAATCGTGAGTAGCGTTACAGGTAACACCCTGTATATATATTATTAATTATTCGCTCATAAATTGCATTATATTTTTAGTTATTATTTTATGTACTGTTTGCGATTAATTATTTCTTCTATTGAAACACTTATAATTTGCGTGTCAAAAATGATTAAAAATACGATTTAACGGGAAAACTTGTGAGAAACTAATTAATAATAAATCAAAGCGTATTTTTATTAATCAAACTAATATATATTTGCCACCAAATAAAGCGTAATAAAATAATAATACTTTTTGAGCGGGAAAAACTCATGATTCTCTTGGGTATAAAAGGGCGTACAGCAGAGGCTGCGAGCGCAAAACAATCTTTGAAGTACTATGTGCCGGACCTCTTCGGAAGCGACGAACTGGAGCAGTTTTAACTGGTAACAGTCTACAAGATTCTTAGTTTTGACTGGACAAAACTAAGAAACGGTCTTGTTTCTGAACGGTTAAATTTCGAACCGTAGATAGGCATTGCGTACAACATCCGAGTCGAATGTTTTCGGTTTGTTTTTGTACCGTCAACTCTCGGAAGTAATCCCGTTCTGAATGCTGCGGTCCTGGACTTGTTACGAAAATGTAATATTCGATTTTCCGGGGCTAGTAGGGAGGACCCCGAGATGTTTTTAAGGCAGATAGAGGAATGCGTACGCAGCAACTCCCGACGCCGAGTTATTAAGGTGTATTCCGCTCGTTTTATCCGGTATCGCGGCCAAATGGGCTAGATTTCGAGACGAAAATTGGACCACGTGGGAGGAATTTAAAGACGCGTGGCGTGCGCGATTTGTCGATCATGAGTTACAAAGGGCACTGTGACACGAAATCGCCAATGGAATTCAAGGGTAGCATGAAAGGGTTGTGGACTATATCACCCGCATGCGCGCTTTGCTGAATAGATTGCGACCACCCTGACCTCTAGTAAACCAATTAACGTGCATGCATGAACATATGGTTCCTCGATTGCAACAAGCCGTGTCCCGGAGCGAAGCAACCGATTTCGCGAGCCCGACTCTCGCGGGTAGGTTGGCGGAACAAACTCAGAGCACCATGAGGGCATACCGTCTTCCCCTATCTCCGGAACGATCTTTGCGTGGGAGGAAGGCCCCTCGTCATCGACTTCTGGCGCGTACGCAGAATCTTGTCAGGATTTCTGAATACGGCGCAACTCCAAACCGCACCGTAAGTAGGCGTGAGAAAAATAATAACTACCGCGTAAATGAAAGAATCTGGGTAGGGGGAGACCCAGGACCGTCGCGAGGTCCCGCGCATAAAACGAATTCCGAAAATAGTACTGTCAACCCCCCGTTCAATAATGCTACAGAATTAGAAGCCGCGAGGTGTTGGAACTGTGATAAAAAAGGGCACTAAAGGACACAAAAGGGAATTATCGAACTTTCGCATAGTGAGTGATCCAGCCCTATCGAAAACTCGACTACCGAATTAGAATGCTTAGCCATCATATGGTCGATCGGAAAATTTCGCCATTATCTTGAAGATTAGCATTTTACAGTTATTACCGACCATAATAGCCTCCGGTGGCTAAGGTCGTTGAAAAATCCGAACGGTCGGTTAGCTCGCTGGGCCTTGTCTCTTCTAGAATACGACTTTCAGATAGTATACTGTCATTAAGTATGAAATATCCGATTACTTAAAGCCTCAAGTTTGATACCAGATGTCTCCGATATTTCACTTCGATCGTCATTTTTTTTTTTTTTGCATTGAGAAGGTACGCCATCTGGCTTTCAGATGTACTCTTTTGTTTTTAATAGTCTATCGTATTGTCGTCTGGAATTTAAATATTGTAAGCCATGGATAAGACAAAAATGCGAGTTATTTTCGAATATGAGTTCCGTCGTGAACTAATGCAGCGCAGACAAGCCGAAATGTTAACGAAGTGTTTGGCAAGAATGTAGCTAACGAACGTACAGTACGTCGATGATTCGAAAAATTCCGATCTGGAGATTTTGATCTTCAAAATGAACCACGCGGGCGGCCTGAGAGCAAGGTGGATGACAACCAACTGAAAGCTGTAGTAGAAGCAAATCAATCTGAAACGACGTGTGAATTAGCAGCAAGGTATGAAGTTACCACCCCAACAATATTAAGTCATTTGAAAGCAATCGGAAAAGTAAAGAAGCTGGATAGGTGGGTTCCGCATGAGGTGAACGAGCGTCAGCAACGGAACCGCTTCGAAGTTTGCTATTCTTTGGTATCAAGACTAAAAGGCGATCCATTTTTGCACCGGATAGTCACGTGCGATGAAAAGAGGAAACTTTTCGATAATCGCAAGCGTTCAGCACAATGGTTGGACAAAGATGGAGCGCCAAAACGGGTGTTATACAATATAGTTTTATGAGACCTGGGCAATCGATAACGACGGACCTCTACTGTGAACAGTTAGAAGAAATGACGAGGTAGCTGCTAATTAAGCACCGAAAATCTCGATGAGTGGAAGTTAGTCGTGCCGAGAGAGCAACGAGCTGCGATTTATAAGAAGGTCCACGACCAGCCTCAGGTCGGACATTTAGGAGTAGAGAAAATCTGTGATCGCGTGACCATACGATATTATTGGTCCGGCATGCATAAGGACATCGCGGAATATGTGCAGCGCTGTACCGTCTGTCAGTGCGCCAAAGTTGAACAACTAGCTCCAGCCGGTTTAATGGGTTACCGTGTCGCGGAGGAACCATGGAACATTATCGCCGCGGATATTATGGGACCATTTCCGCAAAGTTTTTCCGGCTTTATGTACGTACTAGTGGTCCAAGATTTATTCACGAAATGGATCGAACGTTGTCCCTTGCGGAAAGCAACTGGAAAGAAGGTTAAACAGGTATTAAAAGACTTAATTTTATGCAGGTGGGGCGCACTACGCGTATTAGTTACTCATAACCGGACCAAATTCAAAAATCGAGAAATTACCGTTCTCGCGGGGCAGTTTGGTATCCTTCAATCGACCACACCGCCTTACCATACACAATCGAATCCCATGGAAAGAGTAAATCGAACATTAAAAAGTGTGATTATATCGTACATGGAGAAAAATCACCGGGAATGCGATTTGACCAACTTCGCCCGTAGCCGGGACGACGTCGACGACGACGGGACAGTGCGTCGCGCCCGTCTCCGCTCCGCGATATACCCTTGGCGTCGGGTCGGCGTCGATTGCGGATGCCGAAGTTGTACGCGAGTACGGTAACTCACGTCACCACGGCGGGAGTATCGAAAACGTTCGCCCCAACTGCGGTTAGTGGGACGTCGTACAGTGGCGAAAAACGGCGAAAACGTGGACAAAAGTCAAAAAATGAAAATCGCAATTCTTGAAATCCGTTTAATGGAATTAGTTTATAAGGAATCTGTGCATACTGTTTTCACAGTTTTAATGACTTTATTACTACCATTTCGAAGATATGAGCCTCCAAAGATGAACATTTTTTAAAGTCAATTTTTCCGGGTAAAGTTTAACAGAATGCTGTTCATTATTTTTTACATATTATGTTCATCCACTATTATCGGCTGTTTATATGATACTTTAACATTATAATTATGTAAATTGCACAACAAAATGTTTATTATTAACACTGATATGAAAAAACATATAAACCATAGTCATATTTAATGTTTGTGTAAGGTAAAAGTTGTGATCTTCACCTCGGTTCACCTACCAAATAGGCTTAAATGAAAGCTGGAAGCTTCCCGAACAAGAATCTATAACAATATCTTGCGGTAATTTGCGGTCTTATGAGTTATTCCCATTTTTGTCCATATGCGCACCCTATTAACGCGCGCGACAACAGCAGTCCCGGATGTTTCACAGTTAACAAAGTTTAACATAATACTACTTAATTATTATTTAACTATTATATTCATCCACTTTTATTGGCATTTTTTAAGGTACTTTAGTATAATAATTATGTAGGTTGCACATCAAAGGTTTACCTTTAACACTGATACAAACTGAAAAAGGAGATATAAACCATAAACGTACTTAATGTTTATGTAAGGGAAAAGTTGTGAATTCCACCTCGGTTCACCTACCAAATAGGCTTAATTGAAAGCTGGAAGCTTCCGGAACAAGAATCTGTAACGATATCTTGCGGTAATTTGCGGTTTTCTGAGTTATTCACATTTATGTTCACGCGCGC
The DNA here is from genome assembly GCF_050947335.1 of Megachile rotundata. NCBI lineage: Eukaryota > Metazoa > Arthropoda > Insecta > Hymenoptera > Megachilidae > Megachile > Megachile rotundata. Next base: position 6,476,946 of record NC_134993.1, read on the forward strand.
GCCCTATTATCATACGTGACAACAGTGGTTTCGAACGTTTTTCAAATATGTCGTCGCTGACCGATGCAAAATGTCTTGTTTTGTAGGTGAGATTTCAATATCCACACCCATATATATATATTACATATTAGATATTTAAACATTATTAAATAATTTAAAAAATAAAAATTTATTTGCAATTTCTGATAATAAAAAATGAATTTGCTAATGAAAAGAATATTATTATGATAGTTCAAACATTCAAGTTTAAAATGCAAAAAGATTTAATTAATTTCGATAAATTGTTTACGAGATAAAAATTCATACGTACTAGTTAACTAACCGTATTAGTTAACTAACAAATCAAAATTCGATTTTTAACAAAAAATTAATTTGTAACACTAATATAATCATTTTATCTAAAAACATTTAAATAATTTATCTCAGAATCGAAGATATTAGTTTTGTCCACGTTTTCGCCGTTTTTCGCCAATGTGCGTCGGTCGAGACACGTAGCGACGTCTCGAGTACATCGGCGAGTGCCACGTCCGGTGTCTTCCGGTTCACCGAAACCGGCGGTGATTCGAGTAATGCGGTCGCAAGTCCTACGCAGTCGTCCGCGTCCTGTGTCGCGTGGGCCGGGGCATCCGGGCTGGCGCCGACGGCGGCTCCGTCGGTGAGGCCGTGCGCCGCCACCGTGATGGACCTGGCGTACCCGGGCCAGGAGTCTGGAAACGTTGGCAACAGCATCGAGGGATGGAAGGAGGACCCGATGAGGATGCCGCGATGAGGGATCAGACACGTAAGCGTCGATGTTCAACGAGGGAGTCCCGGCGATTAAGACCCCGATCAGGAAGAAAGGCAAGCCCCTGGGATTGCAAAATGGTAGAAAGACCACTGCGAACTCAGGGGAGACGGCCGCGAAAAGGGCCGCGGACGCGCTCGCGAAATTTTGGCTGTGCGCAAAACACCTGCACTGGGGCAGCTGGCGCTCGAAGAAGAGGGTCTGACGCTATGCCTGACGGCCAGACCCAGTAATGAGATATTGGACCGGTTTTTGCGCGCATGCGCGAGAAATGCAAGAGCGTACGCAGCGTATGTATTTAGTGGCGCCACTAGGTGGCTTTATTATATATTTTGCTTGCAGTTATTATAGTACCTTTCCTTTCCATCTGCTCCTCAAATATGAAAATATGTATATAATGTAATCTTATGCAACCTATACATTCATATTTCACAACCAAATTATAAAAATTTTTGAAAAATAATGAGGGGTGATTGAAGTACCCTATTTTATTAACCGACTTCGAAAAAGGAGGAGGTTACTCAATTCGACCAGTATATTTTTTTTTTTTTTTTTTTTTTCTTTTTTCTATGTATGTTCGCGCATTGCGCCTAGCTGGATGGACCGATCGGAATGAAACCTTTTGCATATGGTAGCTGCTGACCCCCCATTGGTACCATTATCAAAAAGTTTTTCATTTTTTAATTGCAAAGTGTTGTTATTGCAAAAAAACCGGCAACTTTTTTCTTTTTTCTATGTATGTTCACGCATTGCGCCTAGCTGGATGGACCGATCGGAATGAAACCTTTTGCATATGGTAGCTGCTGACCCCCCATTGGTACTATTATCAAAAAGTTTTTCATTTTTTAATTGCAAAGTGTTATTATTGCAAAACAACCGGCAACTTTTTTCTTTTTCTATGTATGTTCGCCGATTACGCCTAACTGGGTGGACCGATCGGAATGAAACCTTTTGCATCTGTTGGGTTCAGACTCCCCATTGGTACCATAATCAAAAAATTTTTCATTTTTTAATTGCAAAGTGTTGTTATTGCAGAAAAACCGGCAACTTTTAAAATAAACTTTTCTCGATTTTAGTGCGCTTTCAATATCTTATCGCGGACATGATTCTGTGCAATTTTATTCATATACAAATTTCGCGGAAATGTTTAGTTTTCGAGATATTAGCGAAAAAAATTGTTATTAACTTTTGAAATCAACGTCGAACGATTTTAATGTCCTTTGAATATGTTGTTAGGGGCGTGGTTCTGGACAACTTTTTCCTCTTGCGAAATTGACGGAAAGCTTTTGTTTTCGAGATATTACAGAAATTGTTGTTAACTTTTGAAGCCAACTTCGAACGATTTTTATGTCCTTCTAATACGTTATTAGTAGCACGATTCTAAACGAGTTTTTCCTTATGCATAATTGGCGGTAAGCTCTAGTTTTCGTGATATTAGCGAATAACTATTGTTATTATTATTAGTGGAACGCCCCGTGCTATGCACGGGAAAGACAAGAAAGGGCAATTACAATGCACTGTACCAAAACACTAACTAAGCTTTGCCGCTTTGACACGCAACTTATGCAGCAAGATGAGTTCACGTTGACGTTGATGTATTATTCCCATTGCTTGGTAAAGTCTCCCTACCGTTCTAACAAACATTTTTTTTATTTTTTAGTTGCAAAGGATTATTTTTTCTATGCATGTTCGGCGGTTTTTCCTAGGTGGGTGGTCCGATCGGAACAAAGCTTTTCGCATCTTGTGGAGTCTAACTCCCCATTGATACCATTATCAAAAATTTTTTCATTTTTTAGTTGCAAAGGATTATTGTTGCAAAAAAGTTGAAAAACGAATATCCATGTTGTCTTTTACTTAATTATGCTCATGGCATTTACGCAGTCAAAAAAAGCCTGGAAGACTGTCTCACAGTATCCTATACAATTCTCCCCATTCCACTAAAAAGCGTTAAATAAAATAATTTTCGGAAAAAAAATACACCGACTTCGAAATGCACTAAAAAGTATAAAATAATTTCTATTTCCTAATGAAGTAATTTCTATTTCTCTGAATCATACAATTACGTCACAGATATGAATTAAACCTATTTACTCGTTAGGTAGTATATTAAATACATTTCAACTTTTTCGGAGGCGGCGCAAAATTAAAAATACCTCAGTAAACGTTGCTGCCAATAACCAGTTGATTGTGGTATGGCGTATTGGAAATTAATAAATCCCGAGAAAGAATACGAACCATTATAGATATACCTGGTAATATACGTAAATGTAATGTCTGCATCTTCATTTCATCAACGTTTCTGATATAAATGAAATTGAATCGACTTCGTTCGTGTGTAGAAGCCATGGATCTAAGAACCTATAAACGGAGCCCACGAAGCGGGAATTACCAAATTTGCGACAGATGGGCTCTAGCTTTATAGTATATGCGGCGGTCGAGTCTTTCCGTCGCATACTCTATGAATATAGCCCTTTGCGGACTACCGCCGCATATATGCGTTCTGCGTAAATCATCAAATTGGCCGAAGAACTCATACTTGCGTTTGGCGAAAACAGTTGATTGAGCCGAGAAACGCGTACATGTGTTCATGCACGTAAATCTGTGCATGTATATATAATATGTCTAGAATATGACTTGGAATGCTATGAACGAAAACCGCGTTTAGGCAGAAATATACGCCGGCAATTTTTAATGACTATCGCGGCAGGAGCTCGGCCCCACGGTTCACTTCGAACCGTCCCGTCCGCAAAGGGCTAGATAGACCATAGTTACATTCTATACGCACTAACACCTACTTCGCGGCGTGCTGTCGAATTATATGTATAGAAAAAAAAATAGCTATACAAGCTTTGCCTATGTTCGGCTGTCCAAAGGTTGACATGTTCAAAAAAATCTTTTAATTTTGCGCCGCCTCCGAAAAGGTTGAAATGTATTTAATATACCACCTAACGAGTAAATAGGTTTAATTCATATCTGTGACGTAATTGTATGATTCAGAGAAATAGAAATTACTTCATTAGGAAATAGAAATTATTTTATACTTTTTAGTGCATTTCGAAGTCGGTGTATTTTTGTTCCGAAAATTATTTTATTGAAACTTGTACTTTACTGAGACTAAAATTGCCGCGCATGCGCGCAAAAACCAGTCCAATATCTCATCACTGGCCAGACCCATCGAAGGGAGCCGGCCCGTGCCAGACGTCACGAATGTCGCTAGGGAGGAGCGACACCTTACCGGATGTGACTTGAACGCCCAGATGGTCAGCAAGGCGGAGAAGATCAGGATGCTTGCCCGTAAGTCAACCAACCTGAAAGGCACATACGTCCGGAAGTTCAGGGATATCCATCGTAATAGAGGCCTACGCCACGGAGATGGGGAAGAGGCAACTGAACCCTCCATACGTGGAAGAGGAGACGCGCGAACTGCGCAAGGTCCTCCGTGTTGAGATGGAGAAGATCTCAGAGCACTGCAGTGGAGGCTAGAGCAAGCGCGGACCGAGTTGGGACGGAGCCCCACCCCACTGTGCCCCCTCCCACATTTTTAATGTTTCTTTTTGTTTATTTTATAGTTCATTGTTACTTTCTGTTTTTTATACTTATCATAATTGTGTTACAAATAAAATTATTATAAATTACCTAAAAAATCCTGTTTTAATTAGACGAGTCACCCGTTTACGAGTGACGAGGCCCCTGTGGAAGCATAGCCGTCACCCATATCTGGGTGACGTAGCGTTCAACGTGTTAAAGTATGTTGGAAAGTTTATTTTTCGTGATTCAAACCCCATTCTCGTAACAAGGGCCTAGGTACAGTAACAAAGGTTCGCTCGACTCCAACGGTATAGTCCAGGATGTTACAGTTAAGACAGCAACTGGCATACTCGATCGGAGTACGACGAAACTCACATCACCGAAGACATCTCTGGCGAACTTGGTCACACTCTGAATTACTAATAATCTCACCACGTCAACAACCATTAGTCATCGGCCACTACTTTCAAGTAACATTGTCAATAGTCAGTCATAAGCGAACTCACGAAACCAAAAAGTTCCCTCTACAAAACTTCTATCTATATATAAGGGCCCGTGGACTACGAATAAAGATCATTCCAAAGTAAAAGTTTAGGTACATAAAACCTCTGACCGAATCTCCTGTCTACGAACTTAGTTTCGCGGATGGAATACCTTCTCGTTAAAAATCGTGTTCGGTCCTCGTCACAGTGGCAACGTCGGCCCAGCATCCGCAGACAGAGCTGGACTGTCATAGTTACACTACTTTGGAAGACATTCGTTTATTATGATATTCACATATACATATACAAGGTGCGATCATTAAGTTCCGCGACTGGTCCTGTACATGCAAATAAAGTCACCTGTTTCAAATTTGGCTACTATCCCCATCAAAGTACACCCCTTGGGCAGCTATACACCGATCCCAGCACCTCTGTCATTTTTGGAAAGCTTCCTACAAGTCTTCTTGTCGAAGCGTATCAAGCACCTGCTGCGATTCACGTTGAATCTCGTCCACCGTATCAAATCGGCGATCCTTGAGCTTTAATTTGATTTTGAGAAACAAAAAGAAATCACAGGGTTCCAAATATGGTGAATACGGAGATTGAGGAAGAACGACCATGTTCCAATTTTTTTTTTGTATCCCTTTGTTCCAATTTAGAGTCCATCGTGATTTCGCAAAGGAGAGCGTGCGTATGCTACTATAAACTTGTATAAACACAGGATTCAATGAAGATATCGCTTCCAAACTTCGTGTCATATGTCTCGAAAATTGTTATTCATATGTCCTGCGAGCGCAAGTCAATCGTGTGATCCGTTTGGTCAGAGCAGACACAATCCCGGAACTTAATGATCGCACCTCGTATCTATATTTCACGTTTACTTTTTTTGTACATAAACATATTTACTCTTAGCATAGACATAAGGACACTTAACACACTTAGCACATTTAAGAGTTGATCGGCAGCTTCTCAACGGGAGGAAGATATTTTGCAGCATAAATCAGTTTCTTTTTTTTTAACAGCATCTTTGGAAAACAAAACAAGAGATTTACAATAGAGTTCGCTACGGTCACGAAAGCAGCTAGCAATTTATGCACAGAAATAACATTTGGCCTGCACATTGCTAGCACGTTTATGACATGCTAGTACCAGGGCTGTTTTTGATAGTCATTTTATATTTTTAAATTTACGATTTGTATCTCCAAGTTCCTTCGACGATCTCAATAGTTAATACTATGCCGTCCAGCGGCACTACAGTAGTGTCATGCGGGAAATAGCGGCCAATGGCCGGCGACACCACAGTGATGTCATGCGCGAAATAACGGTCAACTAATACTTATTTCCGAAACGAATAAACGAAAACGAAGAATCTGCCATGTATGTTCTGTTGAGTCGAATCCCCAAAAAAAAGGGGGAACACGTAGCCCGATATTGCGTCGCATAAACAGGCGCGTGTTGTTGATCGAGAACACATGCGTTTCGGATGGTCACGTCTATAGTGAAACGAGCCGATAAGGGCAGATTAGATCATGGACACTGAATCCTCCCGTGATTCAGTTCCATGAGTAATCCGGCAAACCCTGGACTCTGGAGTCATCCCTGCAACTAAGAAGTCATTCCTATGACTCAGGACGGCCCTTGGAGCTGGTATAAGGAAGGGGGCTCTTCTTCCACTATATATATATAAGGCCCCGCATTCTTGCGCAACACAACATAATAATAAAGGCTTTCGAGCGTACGCGTTTGTTCCTTTTTCTTTAAACTCTTTCGGCGTGACAATAGCTTGAATCCGGTTTATACCGGATAATTCGAGACACGACAGGTTCGAACTTGACCGTTACGATTCGCGAATCGACAGGCTCGTTCGGAATCGTTTTGGTTCGGGGACCTTCGTGACCGTTAGGGCTACTCTACTGAGGCGCGGGGTGGTCACGCGGAAAAAGAAGCCGGTACGGCACGCGCCGGAGAAGGTAGTTGCTCTTAGGCAATCGAAACGTTAATAGCTCTCTAAAGCTCGCTAACACGTATCGTCGTCCGTAACGGATTAGTTTGTCTCAAGTGCGATTATCATTTAGTACACATTGCGCTCTACGATTAACGGATCAGTCGCACCCTTTCACGCGTCAATTAAAGTTTAGTATCATTTATCGAAAATAAAGAGTGTCGAGTCACGGGAAACGCGCGGGAATTCCCGACGCGACGTCATAGCGTCTCGCCGTCTCTCTCGAACCTTCGCGAAGGTCTCGCGCGGTCTTGTCAACAGCACGTTGTCTTTCGGCACGTAAAATTCCCTTTTCTAAGCAAGCCCCGCGCAGCAACTTATTATTACAGCCCAGCGCCTCTTTTAAACACTCAATGTTTAAATAGACATATAAAGCTTTAATTTCGCAAATACCATAGTGTCCGAATATTAAATCGAGTAACTGTATATGTATTTATATATTCGCTAAAGAAATTGTTAATTATAACCTTCTTTTTCATCATTATTTGAATAAACCTAATTAACGAAAGGTATTAACCTGTAGATTTCACCACGATCCCACATTCACAAAAGCCGCTCTTTGCCTCGTAAGTGCTGTAAACACCTGAACTTAGTCCCAGGAAACGTTATACCATAAAGTCATAAAAATCTTTACAGTCTATACAATTTTACGCAGTGCAAACAATTTCACATCATCTTAATTCAATAATCCGGAACATTTTACATTTCACAAATAATCTTGTACTTTTAGTTTAAGTGTTTAAACATTAAATTGTTATTTTAAAATTATTCAATGTCAACGATTCAGTAAGAACCAACCCACTCTATCACCGTAAAATGCTATAAAGTCACGCTTTCGAAATTTTTTTAATTTTTGTTCGTGCGCATAACATGTAGTACTCACATCAGTAAATTCATGTGTCAACGATTTTATTATACGTATAGGGTGGGGCATTTATATTGACGCGGATATATTCTTTAACATATTCGCAACGGGGCCTGTATTTAGTGGTCCTGCCGTGGGACGGCGCTGTTGTTCGCACTTTCTCCTACCTGGCGGCGTTGATTTGAAATTAATGTGCTACGTGTTTCCACATTGTCCATCTTTTGACATAAAACGATCAAAAGCTTTTGTTTCTATCGGAACTATACCCCATTGTTAGTAATCCACACAGCATGATAAAATTAATATTTTGCTATAATAATTTATGTAATATTTATGTTCTAAGGTAATGTTCTATACGTAAAGGAACGCTTCCTTTAATTTAAATTTGGCGCGCTATGCATGCTCCACGCGCCACTCTGTTATGACTTCCATATGTCATACCAACACGATATTGATGAGAAGATCGATTATCGAGAGGGAACGAGATAGAGAGAGAGACGGATAGTAACCAGCAGTAGAAGAAGCACATGTAAAATTTCGTCTCGAGATAGACGGAACTCCTGTTTTGAAGATGGATTCTCAATCTACTGAAAAACCAATGGATTCTGGATCTGACGTGAAAACGTCAGTATCTGTCAAGAAGAAACGCCCTGACCGCGCCTCGCGTAAAAGAACGACTGAAGCGTTCCGCGAAAGGGTCGGAGTTAAACAGCAACAAGAACGTCGACAGAAAATTTTTCGAAAATATGACTTGTTGAACGCTGATGCGCTTGAGCTCGAGAGGACACTTACCAACATGTCCCTCACCATGTGCAATCGTATGCGGTCCTTTTGACCGTGTCCACATGGGGAGTCAGGTTCGCCGCTACTATTGAATACTCCAGGATGAGGACTACCTGGAACCTTCGGGCAATAGTAGAAATATGTACTATTCATCAGTACTACCGCGTCTGCTTGTATCTTTTCTTTTTCTTTTTGTTTTAGGAAGACAGAAATCCAATTACGGACACCTGGGAAGATAGCCCAGGTAATGTGGAAAGACTCACGCTTCCGACGCCCCTAGAAGAGGGACGGTTTCGGCGCATACTCACTAAAACTGTCTCCCGCCCCCGCCACAAGGGCGGAGGGTGGCGGCAACCCGTCAGGCTTCCCTACCGGTTAGGCATAGTCCACCTGCGCTAGACCATCGCTCGCTGTTGTGGAAGAAAGACTACCCCCCACCCCCACCTCCCACCCCTCGCGTATGTGTTCCATGTGTGGAGAATGGATGCTCTCAACCAAAGGGTCTTGGCCCGAGGGGCTACGTCAAGATCTAAGGGGAGGTTCCCGGGAAAAAATGCGCTGACCTCCAGCTTGTCTTGTAACGCCCCCTCAGCACCGCCTCCAGGTGGGCTCAAACATACGGCAAAAAACCGCGACCTCTCCCCACCATTTCGCACCTAAGTATCATAGCACGCTGTCTATTTTCTATACTTGATTCTGATTTCGTCGCAATTATCTGATTTTGTTTGTTTTGTTTTCAAATTTCAAAATCCCCCCCCCCCCCCCCCCCCCTCTTGAGCAAGGAAAGTTTACCTTCTAGCTAGATCCTGTCACCTCTATGTATCCTATGCTATTCTCAGTTACATGAGTTTCAACTCATAAAAATTCGTGAAATTTCTGTTCCCACTAGGTTTGTTTCCCTTACCGCACATTCGCCGTTAATATTCCGCTTTGCCGTCGCTTCGTACTTTAAATTTCCACGCACCGCTTTCCATCGCGTTCTCGCGCTGTTTCCCCTTCCCTTGCGCCCTTTTAACCCTTTGCGTTATCGCCGCTTACCGATTTTCCCCGCATTTCCTATTACGCCCCAGTCTTCTTCCACAACGCTACATGGGCCCATTGCTCTCGGTAAAAATTTCTCCTTCCTCTCTCCTGTCGATTCCACTCGGTCCCCGTTGTCGCCCCCTAATGGTGCCATGACCGGGCTGACGACTGGGTTCCTTGCTGAAACAACAGTTGATCGGAAGGGTGCTCGGTTTGATTTCATCACTCTCCCTTCTCTCCCCCGCTTCGTCGGTCCCCGTTTTGTGCCCCCTAATGGTGCTATGACCAAGCTGACACCGGTTTCCTCCTTTGCAAGTTTGAGTCGTTCGATCGATCGTGTCTTATGTTTTCTCCTTCTTCTCTCTCGCCGATCTCCCTCGGTCCCCATTGTCGCCCCCTAATGGTGCCATGACCAGGCTGACGACTGGGTCCCTAGTTGAATCAACAGTTGATCAGAAGGGTCCTCTGCTCAATTTGACCTCTCTCCCTCCTTTCCCCCGCTCCGTCGGTCCCCGTTTTGTGCCCCCTAATGGTGCTATGACCAGGCTGACACCGGTTTCCTCTCTTGCAGGTTTGAGTCGTTTGATCGGTCGTGTCTATGTTTGTTCCTCCGTGAAATCAGGACACTGATAACGTTGATGTCAGACATCGCCTTGAATGCAACTACTAGACAAGCGATGAGGATGTTCCCACCACAAGCAGCTTTCAGTTATATATTCACCAACAAATCCCACAGAGTAGGGAATAGTGTTTACAATACTATAGATCTATACGGCAATTTCAACTTCTCAGGGCATGGTGCTTTTGCTTTTTACAAGGTCTTTATGAGTACGAAGTGGAAATTGAATTTAAATGGCGCTACTGACAGTCAGGCAAAACAAGTATGTTATCACTCTATGTTTGGAACCTACAAGGAAGATTTAGGAATTCTATCGCAAATAACTAATCAAGCAACATGGGATACAAGAGAAGAATTAGATCGCATTTTCCAAAAGGCAAATACTACTGGCACCTCAATCACATTTGAGCCGGTCAAACAGAAATTTTATTCTAAGATGTCTCAGGCAAATCAGACTGCACTGTTAACATCATCATATAGTCAGCTCTCATCTATACCCTGCTTCAGTGGCAAAACTAAAAGGAAATTTTCCGACGCATTCTTTGATCACTTAATGAGTGAGAAAAGCAAAGCTAGTGGTGGTAGGTCCTTGCAATCCTTGATGAGTAGCTACACAACCCTCCGTGATGAGCTGCGCAAACTATTGGAGAAGAATCAAGGAACGTTGGATGCAGGAACTACTGGATGGAGGCGTATAGAGGACGTTACACCCACTCTGGAGGGACAAGAAGACACTGACATGGTCATACAAGCCACTGGAAGATTCTTTTTGGGAAGGTCTTAATTTTTTTGAACATGTAATTTCTGATCGTTCGTTCAATCAATATCCCCTTTGTATTCAATCAAAATAAATATAGGTTTTATAGATTAAGGTTTATCTAAAAGGGTCTTGTTTTTAATTCGTCTGCTTGTATCTGGCCTTTTACAAGGTGTACGAGTCCCGCTTCATTCAGAGTGAGATGCAGTCGTACCCGTTGCGGAATTTAATGTTCTTTAGCGAGGAGGTACGTCAAATTGTGGCTGGTGTTTCGCAGGTGCCGGTAGCCATCTCCTCAGTTCTTGGCGCTATTGTTAAGATAGAAGGATCTACTATATGGCATGTTTTCTTGCCGGACGCAGACGTTGAAGATCCCATACATGCTGCGCTACATATCATGCCTTCTAATATTCGTGATATTCTTGAGCGTGTGAACGCTGGTGATACTCCTTTAGCATATCGTCAACAAATCCGGCAAATGTGCGCCATCCCGGGTGTGCATTGGAGCGGAGAATCCCGCATTTTAAATGTGGACTCCGTATGGCCGGTGGACTACTCGACCGATCATCTTTGCGAGGACGTTCATTGTTTTATGAACCTTTTGACTCGCGTGTCTGGTCGATTGCCGAAGAGCTTCTTGGCTAGTTTACCGCCAGGTGGATCTGCCGCCAAGTCGGGTTTAGTTTCAATGGACCCTGTCGGTATGTGCGTTACCTCTCGCTTTTTAACAGTGATGGAGGCTCGCACTACTTTGAGGAAGAGGAAGGGCCCAGATGGCCAAGTTACTGACGTCGCTTGTGCGGTTTCTGCCGCTTCCGAGTTCCTTGGTGCTGATGTCGTCGGTGGTTCGACCGTTGTTGAGGTTTGGTCGCCTGACCATGACATTGGTGCTCTCGAGTTAACTGTCGGTGCCGCCGCTCTTGTTGGGGAGTATCACGTGACTAATTCGGTTGCTCGACTCCAAATCAATCGGAAGAAAGGGGGTAATTAGAAAAGGGACAGTGAATTGACTTATAATTGTCGTTTCTCTGTTTTTCAGGTAAGTTTACTGTAAATAATTGTAAATAGCAATGTATGTAGCGAATAAAATGTCCTCTGTTTTTCAGTTACACAAATTCAAAGTAGTCATTCATCACCTCTCTATATCTGAGATAAAGACGTCTTATAAAACGACAATCAGTCTACGAATACACAATGGAAAAATTGCGATTTAAATTCGTTGTAGCAGCGTCGGATAAAGACCCGAAGTCGAATATATTATACATAACCCAATTACAACAGAGGAAGGAGAGAAGTACGAACTACCCGAAGAGTACAGAAACATAGCTCACCACAGTGAACTGAGAAAAACAGATCTATACAATAAAGTAAAGGCTAATGTCAGGAGACATGATAGAAGAATAGGGTGGGTACAACAAACAGAGGAACTAAAATCTGATTATTATTATTATTAGATGTGAAAATAAGATTATTATTGCATGTGAATAAAAAGATGAATCCAGCATCATTAGTGGTTATTATAATTGCAGGAATTTCAGACTTTATAGCAGACAAAATAGATCAAGACGAGGTTAAAGATTCATCTAGTTTATTTAATGAAATAAGGAAATATGAGAGTCTAATTAATAAAAAAACCCCTATAGATTACAAGCTGGAAAATAAAAAGAAGATTTTTTAAAAGAAACCATGTACTACATACGAGACTTTAGGAAAAGGAGCAAGATATCATCCTGAAGAAAAATGCTGGTTCAAGGAACATGAAAAGAGCAAAAACATATCTGGAATTATAGGAAATACGTCAGTGCTAGAGGTGGAATTAAACAACCAAGAAAAAAACTTGTAATCACGCCATTAATAAAAATAAGAATGTTACTAGATGAAAATGATCGCGAACGTGTTAACAAAGGTCCCTGATAAAAGTTGTAAGGTTTCATGGAAGGTATAGCACCGTAACCTTAGATTATTCTTAGAATGCAATTTTAATGGTCATTTCGCGATCAAATTGGTTTTTTTAAATATGACGCTTTATATTTTCTTTCGAAAATGAAAAGAATATTCAATTTCGGGTCGACAAGTACACTTCTGATAAAAAATTAATAGGTAATGATATTACGGATATCCGAAATTCGATTGTGCAACTTATATGCAAAACGATATCCCAAATAGAGACAGCCATCCATTAACAGTTTTCAACGAGTTGTGAAGTTGTATTCAGAAATGGGATGCGTTGCAATAAGAAAACGACATTGAATGAAAATTGTTATTAGAGAAAATGTTCTTTGAAAATTACTGTTTCAGAAATTACTGTAGTAGCTGTAGTGGCCAGTAATTCACTGAAGCGACATAAATTCTATTATGTGCTTAATGGATCGAAGTACAGAAATTGTTTATATCAATAATTGCCACATTTGCTAAAAAATCGTATCTCTTGCAAAACGATTAAATATAATATGTGGTATTAACACGATAGTTGTCTATCTCATTATGCAACTCCATCTCGAGAAATATTAGACAGAGATTATCATGATCGAAGGATAGTAGATTTTAGTAGGAAAACTGTTTGAGTTTCAAATAATAAATTTATTATTGATCCTAGTTACGTTGTGACTCGGTTTTTATGACTCGGTTGGCCCTCTTGACTAGATAGCACTGGAACAGGTACAACGGCGTACACCGGTGCAGAATCGCAGTCTGAATGCGAGGATGACCTCATCCCTGATAAATTGGAGGCCATTGTCTGTGACACTGACTCGTAAGCATGACGTATACTACTAGCAGCTGCAACAACCATGGTGGCCTCACGCACCATTCTCGACCATTAGTAAGATCCTTGCTACGTGAGTTAGAGTTATTGCGATTTCTAGGTCGCCCGCCGTGGAGTCCTCGTCAAGTTCTCGTAGCACACGAACTCGGTCATCCTTGGCTACGCACAGTTTTCATTCCTCGTTTGCGTCCTGTTTATTAAAATCCAGTGTGTCCAAGATGATAGATTTTCCGAAAACAGATGTGTCATATAACCACTCCCAATGCCGTCCTTGCTGGCGTTTGTCTAAAGGACGAAAGTAAGGTCCCAATTGAGCATGTTTAATAACGATGCCTCGGTCAGGCGTCGACATGATTATTCGAAGGCTTATTGCTGGAGTTCTTCCCAAGATTCCACGACCTTCTTCCTTAGCAGTTAGGTCAGGGGTACTGCTACCTCAGAAAAATCTCGGAGAAATCGCTAGTACCATAATATGTAGCAGTCTGTGAAAGGTGGACTTCTTTCAGGTTGATTGAGGGTTGTAGTTCTGTGACCACAGGTCGCTTCTCGAGGTCGGTTCGGTAGCCTTCCTGGTTGACGAAGTATCCTAAGTATTTTAAGCATGTCTGCGCGAAATGGCATTTTTCAAATTTGGTGGCAGTTTCGTCGTTTGTGTCTTGCGGAAAATTTCGACCAATACCCACAAGTAGTTGTTAAAGGTAATCATGACGACCACGATATCGTCCAGGTAGGCAAATGTGTGGGGAGCCATTTCTGGAGTGATCACGCGATCGAAGAACCTCTGAAAGATAGAGGGCTAGAGTGAAGCCCGAATGGCATTACTGTGAACTTCACGAGTCCTGGACTCGTTGATGGCACAGGCGGTCAACGGCTGACTTACTAACGTGAAGGATATGTGTCAATATCCGTTTTAGACGTGGATAATTAACAGGTACTACAGCGTCGCGTTTACTTATGGTAACGGATGAATATTCTTGCGGATGACGTTGTGAGAGTGGCGGAAGTCGACACAAGAACTTTATTCCCCGTTTTTCTTTTTGGTCATTACGATCAGTGAGAACCATGAGCTGCAGGACGGCAGAATGAGTCTGCGCAACTTTTCCACCTCTGTGTCGATCAGTCGTTGCGTGATAGTATTGCGAAGTATTGCGTTGCTTAATTAGCGTCGGGTCCTTCGGAAGGATCTCGCACTGTATCTAAGGTGCAAAACCTTAATATCACCGAATCTTTTTCTCTCGGCGGTGATGAGCTGATCTAGACGTCATTGCTCGACCGATGAAGAACCGATTAAATCGCTGGCTAGGGTGCGGGGTCCCAAGATAGTAGGCGGCCTATGATTCCTCCACAGTCAATGACGAATTAATCATGTAGCTATAGTCACAGCTTGCAAAGGATATCTATACCTAACATCATACTGTAGGCCCAATCTGGTCTACCTGTAATGCTCCACCTAGCATTACAAAGAAGCGGCGGTGTTGTCGAACGCCGTTGATCGTGAACTAGCCTCGGTAGCAATGCTTGCTCGGTGTGTCTATTCCGCTGACTAGGACGGTCATTTTGTGCCGGCAGTCCTTCCACCCGGCAATGCGGCAGATCTAGGCAGTGTGGTAACTGATGTATGGTGAGACTAACCCGATGTTCTGGAGAGTCCGCATGTTCTTTTCTTCTACCTGGATGTCCAGAAAGCCTGCGTGTCTTGCCTATCGAACTGGCAATTCTGACGTCGCACCATCTCCATGAACCTAATCCGGTCGTTGCTGACTTGTTGGACGGCGTTAGCAGGGGGCAGGAACGGGAGTGACGTACGCCGACGGTGAACTGGTATAGCTTATCTGTGCAACTGTGTAGGTCGATAGAACCGCGTAGACAGGCGATAGGCCCTCTCCCTTGCGTGTCGGGGTAGATACGTTCCCTACACCAGCCTGAGCAGCCTGGGTATTCTGTTACCACATCCTCGCGATCTTGGCATAAAATTTCGGCTGGGAATTCGAGAAACTCCTTTAAGTGATTACGCACGTAGGCGGCGTTTGTTTACATTGAGTTGTTTTCAATGTTGTTTAGGTCGTTGATCCCAGATAAAATAGAGAATGGGTATGTGTTGGCTAATTTTTAAAATATCTCATCATCTATCATTTTCATACCATAAGTGTACTTTTAGACGCGAAACTGAACGCTCTTTTAAACTCTAAAAGAGAAAATACACCTTCCTATTTATCTCGAAATGACTTTCAAAATTGCATTCCAAGAATAATCTGAGGTCTCGGTGTTATACCCCCGTTGGAACCCTACAATTTTTGTCTGGGACATTTGTCAGGTATACCAACAGTATAAAGCGCTTACGTTAGCGGCGACTCTCACGCCACCTTCTGTTATTCTGTTCATTACACTGTCGTGCACGCACCACGTTGTTAGTGCGTATTTCAAGCAATGAAATAAATACTATTTTACGTGATTGCCTTCTTTTGGTTGCTATAAGACCTCTAACCTTAACATGTACTTCGTCGTGTTTAATAAACGCTGTAAAAGTCCTTACATATTTTTTCTTTTCTATTCTATACAAATATCGTAAATGAGATCTTGGATGATACAGAATTATTGAGATATAATTCCATTTGATGCGTGTGTGAGCACATGCCAAATTATAACAAGGTTTCTCGAATGATTCAGAATCAATTTGAAGAAATAAGAAATATTATTACGCGCATATTAAAAAATATATCAAATATTTTAAACCTATCTAATTTTTCGGACAAAAATCTAACGTGAATATTTTTACTTTTGCATCACAGTGCCTACTGTACAGAATTTGATTCAAGATAGCACATTAATTAATACTATCGTCATCCTTACAACAAAATATTGCTTAGCACGATAATAATTTTATTTTACTTTCTGTTTGGGCTGCGGAAATGGTACATCCAATGAAAAAGTATACTGTAGCGGAAAAGCGCTTATCTTGTAAATAATGTACATAAGTTAATTATAAGAAAACGTATGTGCCGTACACCGCGTAATCAGCGTACCTCGGGCAGGCAATGCCATAAAACCCTTGACAGTGAAAATAATCGTGTTGTGAACTGAAGTCAGTGCAGTGACCTCTGAGTGCTGTCAGCTGTGGTATACGGTGCCGATGTTACGGCAGGTCATGATCAGCGGGACGACTCAGGACCCCCAACGCTTTCATTGAAGGATTATTTTCAAACAGGATTATTTTCAAACAATGGGTGAGTGCTATTTTAATAAATTTCCTGTGAATGTAAGGTAGACCGGTTAATACATTTATTAGATATTAAATTGAAACTCTTTTTTTGCGAACTGAATAATTATTTTTCATTAAAATGAGTAAATTCATTGACTAATATTATTGTTAGAAGTAAAGCAAAAAATTTCCAATATTTAATTTCACATTCTTCATCGATAACGAATGGCAATATTCAATAAATTTCATTTGCATAACTTGCATTAATTACGCATAATTAATTCCGTTCCTCCCTCATGATGAATGAATAAATAAACAATACTTTTAATTATTCTGTTCGTTATTTAACTGAGTTTCGATGTAAAGACTTCGCGTTGGATGTTTAGACTGTTCCGAGGCAAAGACTCTTGATCGCGTTCGCGTTCAGCCGCTGGACTTCAAGCTATCGCTCCCGCTTCTCGACGCGCGAAATCCTCGCACTCTGATTGGTCCGTGTTTTTCCTTAATAATTCAAAAACGAAGCTTCAAACCCCATTTTCGCAAAGGAAAATCTTGTTCAGAATGACGTCCTCTACCACCCCTTTCAGGGAGTAACACTAGTTACGGGACACCCTGTATAAATGCATATACATCAATGTTTTTACTTTTTGTACTACATATATATATTTTAAACTTTTATGAATGCGTAAATAAAGCAGCCATATACATTTAGCTGGACAGTTAAATTATATGACGAGCGCAGTCTGAAAGCTGTATATATTTATTGACCGTTTCGTGTTTTTATCGACGCTTTAGGTAATTTGGCCAAAACTGCGAAAATAGGTGAAAAGTACTATCTGACAGCAGACCACACAGGGGGTGGGTTTGCCAGTTTTTGACATAATTAATTGGTGATGCTGAAATAATAATTATTAGAAGAAAGGAACTTGGAAAGAAGACTGCATATATTAATGTACTGGAAGGGATGATAAGATATTTTGGTGGAACACCTGGTGAATATGGAGTAGGGGTGATAACCCAATGTATACCCTCTTATTGTTGGACATTAAGGTTTTTCCCTTAGTTTTTTATCTAGTAATTTAATGTTATATATTTATTTATATATATTAATTTTTTCGTTTGTCGTTATTACATAGGATATATAGGTAAAGATGAGGTTATTTATAGATTTAAGGAGTAGTAGTCATTAAAAGGACGACTCCTGGCTGGGGGCACGAGCGTTTCTCTCAGTCAGGGGGAATCTAATAGATATAAGAATTTGCATGGTGATATGAGTGGGGCCCTAATGAGTTGTGTGAGGTTTTGGTATGTTGTATACATGATTGAGTGATGTGTTCTTATAATTTTGACGCTTAATTAACACATTGTTGACCGGTCACGAGTTAACTCGTGTTTTTATGGCCGAACGTTGCTGACCGGCCACGAGTAAACTCGTGATGCGTTTTTTTTTCGCATCGCTGTTGTTTTCTCTATTGGCGACCATACAGTGCAATTGTTGGTCAGTATAACACAAGCTGTTTCTCTCGATTATAAGACCCGCCAAATCTTTTGTTGTAAAAAATATTTAATAATTAAAAAATTTTTAAAAAACGATGATGGAACGTAATGAAGAATCCTTCAATGAATTATACGCGGATGCTTTTTCTGATTGTCCGAGTGATTGTGAATCAAATTGTGGTAACTGTGAAAATGATACTGTATCAGAAGATAGCGACTGTGATATCAGGCCACCAAAATATCAAAAAAGAAATATAATAGCATCAGATAGTGACGACGATTTGGAAGAAGAGTGGAACGAACATGATATTACACCAAACTTACAGAATTATTTAAATATTCCTGGTGCAACTATTGAATTTGGTGACGCGTCGACTATCAATGAAGTAACGGCTTTATTTTTTGATAGTGGTTTTTTTGATTTAGTCGTTACGCAGACCAATTTGTACCATTCTCAAATGAAAGAGGTACATAAAATTTCTGCAAAAACGGTATCATGGACGGAAGTTACCACTAATGAAATAAAAAAATTTCTTGGATTACTAATATTGATGGGCCAAACCAGAAAATCTCATTGGAGAAATTATTGGTCAACGGATCCTTTAGTTGAAACACCAATATTTCGAGCAACTATGTCCAGAATGCGATTTGAACAAATTCTTACATTTTTTCATTTAAATGATAATACGCAACATACATCTCCCAAAGACAGACTTTGCAAAATTAGACCACTTTTGAATTATATTATTCCAAAATTTCAGTCCCTATATACACCCAAGCAGGAGTTAGCTCTAGACGAAGCAATGGTACCATACAGAGGACGCATCAGCTTTAGGACATACAACCCAGCGAAGATAACAAAATATGGAATTTTGATCAGAATGCTTTGTGAAAGTGAGAGTGGGTATATATGCAACTTCGAGATCTATTCGGGGCAAGGCAAAAAGCTGCAAGAAACAATATTGTCTGTGTTGGAGCCGTATCTTGGTCAGTGGCATCATATATATCAAGACAATTATTATAACAGTGTATCTACAGCCGAAATATTACTCAGAAAAAAAACACTAGTGTGTGGTACCATACGGGAAAACCGTGGCTTACCAAAGATCCTGATAGAAAAATGCAAAAGTCTGCACAGAGGAGAAATGACTTTTTTACGGAAGGGACCTGTTATCCTTATTGCTTGGAAGGATAAAAGAATAGTACGGATGATATCAACTATTCATGATGCTTCCATGAAATCAAGTGGAAATCGAAAAAAAAATTATATAGACGATACAATCAAACCAACTTGCATATTGCAATACAATAAATATATGAAAGGGGTAGATCGTGCAGATCAGTACTTGGCAAACAGCAATATTTTACGAAAAACTGTAAAATGGTACAAAAAATTAGCATTTTTTCTGATAAACTGCACCTTGTTTAATGCTTATAAACTGTACTGTACCTATCTGCCAGAAAATAAAACAAGATACAAGAGATTTCTACTGGAAGTAGCTAGAGAATGGATAAGTGTGGATTTCAAAGAATGTAGCATTGCACCTGACACTCCTCGAATTTCTAAAACAGCTCCTTATAAAGACACACCCTTCAGGCTTTCCGGACAAGTAAGAGACCACGTCTTAGAAAAAATAGTCACTGCCAGAAAAGCAAATCCGACTAGAGCGTGTAGAGTATGCTCTTCAAAGGGAAAACGAAGCGAAACTAGATTTATTTGTAAAAGCTGTTGTGTACCATTACACGTAGGTGATTGTTATACTGCCTATCATACGAAAAAGAATTATTAAAAGTTGAATAATAAATATAATTTATTAAAGTTTATTTTTATTGTTTTACTTCCACATCCAATTACGAAATAATAGCCGGTGACATGAAATAAATTTTCAGTAAAATTGCCGGTCAACAATGTGTTAAGATAGTCTGTAGTTATATAATATAACATACTTGACCTAACTCCCCCTAGAAGCCGGGGCTACCTGCGTACCCACAGGTGAGCGTACACTTCCTGGGGGCAACTGCCGTAGCCCGTCCCAAGCCGGGTTAAAAGTAGAGGGGCTTAAGCTAATCTAACCTGTGATCCCTTATTATACCGGCCACCCAACGCCGGAGGTGGAAGAGATGCCGAAAGGCAAGTGCTCCAACCCCCGGGCTGAGGAACCCCAACTCGGCGGTGGTTTCGATCCAAAAAAAAAAAAGGTGAAAAGTACTATGAGAGCTACTATCACTCATAAATTGCATTTTACTTGCAAATTTGGATGCCCAAACGCAATTTTAACATACCAGAGCACATGTTTCATTGGTTTACTAACGAAAAAACTGGCAAAAATCTTCCAAATTAAAACATACAGAATTTCATTCTTTCATCCTCAGTCCAATGGTGCACTGGAAAGAAGTCACCATGAATTTATTGAATATCTCAAACATTATATTACGGAACAAAAACAATGAGATGAATGGTTACCTCAGGCCCTTTTTTCTTATAACACGAGTATACATGAAAGGACAAACTTCACGCCGCACGAATTAATATTTGGCAGAAAGGCAAGACAACCATCGAATTTCGTGATTAAAAAAAAATCAGTACTTTCCCAGATTTCGTTGACAACTTAATTACAACTTTACACAACCTTCGCAATAAAGTCAAGAACAATTTGCAACAAGCAAAACACCGGCAAAAATTTTATTGACAGGAAAATACGACCCGTACATTAGCAAACCGGCGAAAACGTTTTCCTACTCAACCCGCCACGAAAAAATAAATTAGAGAAAGAATACTCTGGCCCCCGTATAATATCCAGGAACATTGGGGACAACAATGTAGAGCTGCAAATAAGAGAGAAAAATCAAAAAAGAATAGTACATAAGGATCGTGTCAGGAGGGCCTATGTACCAATCAAGGATTCAGAATCGATAATAAGGAAAATTCGGTTTTGGAATACAGGATGCGAGCCAAGTGCGCATGCGCAACGAAGTAGTTAACTTCATTGTTGCAAAAATCTAAGCACGTGGTTGCACAGGAGTAGGGAAGAAGGAAAAAAGGGAAAAAGAGAAGAGGAAGAAAAAATAACCAGAAAATAACCGACTGCTCAACGGAATGTGCGTGCAGGATGAAGAAATTGTGATTACTTACAAATACAACCCTCAAATGAGGCGACTGTGCGGAGTTTGTGGTATGAGGACCAATATCGAGACTAGGACTCGAGCCCACCACTACGTATCGCGGGAAAATGTACAAGACATGACGCGGTGCCTGGGCTGCGGGAAAATTCTAAGCAGTATTCAACCAGCCAATACATGCACTACTCAGTGCATTTACTCAGTTCCGACTCTCGTCGGAACCGCATAAAGGACCTGAACGGTGAAGAGAAAGAAATTTTTGACGGTGGAATGCTACTTCCATCCACCGATGATTGGAAAATCATAGAACTGTTCACCATGAATTCAGCTTTAAGAACGCAAGGATAAAAGTCAAGTGCCCATGCGCAACAACAAAGTGGCAAAGAAACTAGCCAAAAAGCACATTACTGCTACAAACCTCGTGGCGACACGAGTTTCGGAAGACAAAGAAAAAGAAGAAAAAGAAGTTAAATCATAATGACTCAAACCAGTGAAAACCTATTAAACGGTATGTATGTATTCCGAATGAAGAGGTGGTGTTCACGTAAAAATTTAACCCGCAAATACGGCGCATTTGTGGAGTCTGCGGCATGCGGGCCAAACCCGAAGCAAGGAAACAGTGGTGGCATACAAGCAAGGAATCAGGTATACTAATTGAATTTTGTTGGAACGAATATACAATTAATTAATCATAAATAGAGGCCCACTACCATCTGTCCCGTAAATACGCAAGAGACCTAACGCGATGCATAGGCTGCAGGAAGACACTAAGCAGCATCCAACCGGCGCTAGCGTGCACAGAGTGCAGAAATCGCAAAGCAGAGCACAATAAGGGGGAAACGAAAGTTTTTAACCGACTTCGAAAAAGGAGGAGGTTACTCAATTCGATCAGTATTTTTTTTTTTTTTTTTTTTTTCTATGTGTGCCCGCCGATTACGCCTAGCTGGATGGACCAATCGGAACGAAACCTTTTGCATCTGTTAGGTTCTGACCCCCCATTGGTACCATTATCAAAAAATTTTTCATTTTTTAATTGCAAAGTATTGTTATTGCAAAAAAACCGGCAACTTTTGAAATAAAGTTTTCTCGATTTTAGTGCGCTTTTAATATCTTATCACGGACATGATTCTGAACAATTTTGTTCATATACAAATTTCGCGGAAAGGTTTAGTTTTCGAGATATTAGCGAAAAATTGTTGAAAAGTTTTGAAATCAACTTTGGACGATTTTCATGTCCTTTTAGTATGTTATCAGGGACACGATTCTGAACAACTTTTTCCTTATCCACAATTAAGGGGAAGCTTTAGTTTTCGAGTTATTAGCGAAAAACTGTTGTTACTAATATATTGAATTCTACGTATGCCTCCGTGTCTCTGGTGGTGTATGAGTCAACATGCAGTCGCCGATTTTCTACTGTTTCTACAAACACGTCTTGCCGGCCGGTAAAAAGCGTGAAATAAAATAATTTTTAGAAAAAAATACACCGACTTCGAAATGCACTAAAAAGTATAAAATAATTTCTATTTCCTAATGAAGTAATTTCTATTTCATTCAATCATACAATTACGTAACAGATATGAATGAAACCTATTTACTCGTTAGGTATTATATTAAATACATTTCAACCTTTTCGGAGGCGGCGCAAAATTAAAAGATTATTTTGAATATGTTATTTAATTTTGCGCCGCCTACGAAAAGGTTGAAATGTATTTAATATAATACCTAACGAGTAAATAGGTTTCATTCATATCTGTTACGTAATTGTATGATTGAATGAAATAGAAATTACTTCATTAGGAAATAGAAATTATTTTATACTTTTTAGTGCATTTCGAAGTCGGTGTATTTTTTTTCTAAAAATTATTTTTTTATAAGGGGATATTTACTTGCATCGTCAGACGATGGGAGAATCATCGAACTTGAAACCATTACGTATAAAGACGGCAAACTATCCGTCATATTAAAGCAAAACAAAAATTATTTTGATATTATACATATGTTACGTTCCGCCTCCTCCCCACTACCTATATACATATTTTTTTTTTCTCTTTTCCCTTTTTGCGTCACAAAACCACACGTACCTACTTATATACATACGCATATACGCACATACCTATGTATCCACTAAGGTAAAATCCCAAGTCCGCTGCGAATGACAGTTATGCATTAAGTCCACGCGGATTATAAGGCTGCATCAGCGCTTATTCTTCTATAAAACGCTGACACATCATCAGCACTTTATAACCTAGAGCAACACAATATGCAATGCGTGATCAACGAACCAAAGACGCTGCTCAAGCATTTAGGCAATTAGATATACGACCAATTGTACGTGCCCGATAAGCTCGCTCCAGCCGCTATACGATATTTTACCAACCGTCGCCCAACGGTTGCATAGATGCTTAATCCGCAACGATATTCAGTTGCATACGGTGTCAACGAAAAAGCGTCGGGCACCTGGTCCCACGCAGCGTCAGCGTCTGGACCGGCTTATCGCGCATCCCGAAGCGATAAGCGCGCATTAATATATGGGCCGCGCGGGCCCAAGAGACACAGTTAGAGTCAGTCAGACACAGTCAGCAAGAGTTCAGTCCGTTACAAGCAGCAGCAGTTACAGTTACGACAGTTAGAGTCAGTCAGTCACAGTCAGCAAGAGTTCAGTCCGTTACGAGCAGCAACAGTTACAGTCAGTCAGTTACGTCAGTTACAGTCGGTCAGTTACAGTCGGTCAGTTACAGTCAGTCAGTTACGTCAGTTACAGTCGGTCAGTTACAGTCGGTCAGTTACAGTCAGTCAGTTACAGTTAGTCAGTCGCTCGTAGCAGTCCACAAATTATAACTACACGGCTGCCCCGACGCCCCCCAGTGTCTGCCTTAAATACTGGTTAGCTCCAAGAGCACCCGATCGTCAGGTTCGTCAACCCTGGTGAGCTACCGAGGCTCCCGGACGACAACCTGCATCTGGTTAGTGCTTCCCAGGCTACCAATTTGAGGCAGCAACATGGAACAAGTCAAGGTGAACAACCGGTCTTAACGCAGTTATTACAATTAATTCTGGATTTTATCTTGTGACGTGGTATTTTATACCCGTCACAAGGAACCTCCTCGGGAGACCGGACAGTCATTGCATTAGGGGCAAATACCGTCTAGAGAGAGAACGAAGCGCATATAATATAGTATCGTACGATCGGAATCTGTCGCCGCTTTATTTTGTATGTACCATCGGATAACGACGTCATCACCAGCGAAGGAACACCGTACGTCGAGGGAACGCACCGCTACCCGCCGCTACCCCGCTCGGATCAACTAATAGACCAAGAGAGGCAGCGGAGTAAGGGGAGGAAGGTCTGCGAGAGAGCGACGTACTCCTAAGGAAGGTTCCGCTACCCTGCCGCTTCCCCGCTAAGGACCAGCGATAGAGGAAGAGAGGTCGCGGAGCAAGAGGAGGTCCTGCCGAAGATGCCTTCGCGAGAAGACGGAAACTTCGGCCTGGGGTGGGGGTGATCACGAGGTGTCCGAATACCGGCATAAGGGCACGCGGTTTTAGCATTCTGTATCCGGCATTTGCCCAGTAAATAACTTGGCACAGTTCGCTTTTTCGTAACAGATTATATTGCCCTATTGACCGCTGCCGCCTGCCGTGGGTTGCCGTATCGGACATCCCGGTAAGCCCCTCACCTTCTATCGTTGTAAAGAATTCGAAATCGAGAATAACGTATCGTGGGTTGTCGATCACCGAGTGTGCCAATCACTGGCCGATTCTGCAAAATGTGGCCGGGGTGTCGGCATTGATCGTTAGTTAGTAATTAGGTTAAGTAATTGCAGAGAATCCGGAAGTATCGTGAGATAGGAATAAGCCACACTCGGCAAGTCACTGAAACGGACCGGGGGGATTGGTACCGCGTTAGCCACTATTTAGTTTCTTAGTCTCGCGAAAGCGTTGCAAATTTTGTGCCCACCCACGTCTCGATTTCGAATTCTCATTTACGCGGGAGCAGATCGGAAAGTGCATGTTTTGTCGTATCGGACATTTCGTAGTTTGTCGCGCTAGTTCTCGCCTTCTGTCTCTAGACGGTCGTGGATACAGAATCAAGTCGCGTATAAGAATAATCGCGTCGCGTTTAGTTAATTGCGTTAGATTTCGTGCGTTTAGGATAATTGCGTTTCGTTGCGTTAGAATCTTTGCATTCCGTCGCGTTATATTGCGGTAGAAAAATTGCGTTGCGTTTCGTTAGTCATTAGAGTTGCGTAGAGATAATTGCGTCACGTATCATTCCGAAAATCGACGACTGTATCGCACTTAGGAATTGGCATTACCCCATTTACGGGAATAGAATCTCGAACATCGGTCATTTGCTAAGTGTTAACGAACGAGTTGATTGTCGGGATACGGAAGCATACTGTTCATCGCCTAGATTAATTAGATTTACAATAAACAGCGCTGCTTTTACTAAATACTGCTGAGTCGAGGTCTCTTACGAATTATCCCGGAATATTCTATCAAATCCGCCTCCGCGTCTAGCCTCCTTACCCTGTAAGAATCACGCCACTCTACCATCGCGTACGGATACTGAGCTTCCGAGCCGTTCCGCCGCCGTTTCGAGTCTCTCGCGTTAAAGCTCCTTATCGCGACGCGGAAACGCGTCTGGCGCCCAATTAATTAATAAATCAAAGCGGTATTTAACAGATTCGAATCGGGCGTCGAAGTGCTACTCGTCGGTGGATCCGCGGAGGCGCCGCGACGGTCGTAATCGCGGATCAGGTCGAAAGGGCCGTTTCGAGAATTCGCGGGCGGGGCGGGGTCGCGGGCCACCATCGAGCTAGCCACGAAATACCGCGTAGCAATCTAAAGTTCATTTCCATATAGTCCTTAAAATACCCCAACCGCACTCGAACTAAAAGACTAAACAAGAAGCAACGTCGAAGAGGAGTCAGGGAGAGACTCCGCCGTGAAAGACGGAGAAGACGCGAGGAAATCGCGCGTCTACAACCATAGCCGCCCGTCGAGCCGGAACCTCTCTGTTCCCCCCACTCAATAGCCGCGACGATTCCAGTTCGGGACCGGGAGCCCGAAATTATAGTAATCTCGAGCGACGAGGAGGAAAGGAAGACTCCCTCTCCACCTCCAGAAATCTTAGACACAGCGACAGCTATCAAAGTCGCACAGCATAGCGAGATACCGGTCCCCATCTTAAAGTCATTCATAAAGCACCACGAGGAAATACGACTCGGTACAGCACCCGTCGATTTATACGAATGGTGCGAGCATATGTATCAAATTTATAACCCTATCGAATAAAGATACTTTTTTGGGACTTCCGAGTGTTCCTTCTTTCTCCCTCACCCTCTAACCAGGTCACGAAGTCAGTAGAGCCGTGTATTCGACTGCCTGACCTCTCGCTGATCTGGCGGACCCCCACATTATACGGGAATCTTTTGATAATCTCTAATAATTCTCCTGCCCTATCCTGCGATCTCTCGAGCCGCTCCGAGATATCCAGGTCCTCCCGTCCCGTACGTAACACATAAATGTTTTAATAAATATTTATATAGAATTAACCCGGAAAACATAGTGTTGATTCATATGTATATCTCCCCCCAATATAAATCCCGCCATAGTGGATACCCGCCAATTTAAAGAAGATTCCATAAAAACGTAACAATAAGCGGTCATATTAGCAAAAAAAGGAAAAATGGCGTGCCGTGCTGGCAAGAAAGTGTTTCTACAAAAATTCAAGAATAAAATGCAGAAGCTGACCCAACAGGTACAAAGAAATGCAGATATAAATATATATGTATATAACAAAGACTGGGGCACCGCTACTCCAATTCGCAGCAGGCGAAGTATTGCTACCGGTGCGGCCGAAGAGGAATGTCGCTTCGAACATGTCCCGAATGCACCGAGGAGTGGAAGGAAGAAATCACCCACACCCTTTCATGGCGCCTACTTCTGAGAGAGGCTCCCGGTCCGAGCCACCAATAGGGCCGCTAAATACCGTGCCGCTATATACGGCGGAGCCTCTCGTTGCCGCCGTACCGTAACAAGGAATTCCGTCCCGTGTATATTCCGTGTACGTAAAAAAGCCAGATTCCGATATTTCCGATATCGCCGTAGATTTAAATGAATGGAAGTTAGTTGTACCGCACGAACAACGAGCCGCGATTTATCAAGAAGCTCTTGACCAGCCTCAGTCCAACCATTTAGAAGTAGATAGGACCTATAATCGCGTTGCCATACGATATTATTGGCCAGGCATATATAAGGACATCGCAGAATACGTGAAGCACTGTGCCGTCTGTCAACGAGCAAAAGTAGAACAATTACCTTCGGCGGGCATAATGGGTTACCGTATTTCCTTGTAGTCTGTCAGACTTTATGTATATACTGGTAGTCCAAGATTTATTCACGAAATGGATCGAATGTTGTCCTTTATGGAAAGCAACCGGAAAGAAAGTTAAAGAAGCATTGAAAGATCTAATTTTATGCAGATGGAGCGCACTACGCATATTAGTTACCGATAACGGGACCGAATTTAAAAATCGTGAAATTACCGTCCTCGCCTACACCGCCTTACCACCCACAATCGAATCCCGTGGAAGGAGTATATCGAATACTGAAAACCATGATTGTATCGTACATAGGAAAAGATCACCGAGAATGGGATGTACATTTAACCGATTTCCGTTTCGCGTATAATACTGCGCATCATAGCTCTACAAAATTTTCTCCCGCCTTTTTGAATTTTGGTCTTGAACTCATGCCAATTAATTGTTACCGCGAAGTTGTCTCAAGAAAAGAGAAATTAGTATCGGCGACAGAGAATGCATGGAAAAAACGGTTATGACAATTAAAATTAATACAGGATTGGGTAGTCAGAAATCTCGATAAGGCAGCAGTTAAACAAGCGTCTCGTTATAACCTAAGACGATGGGATGACCAGTACAGCGTAGGTGACCTCGTAGTACGCCGAAATCATACGTTATCGTCCACGGAAAAGAATATCACCGCTAAACTTATACCGAAATTTCTAGGTTCTTATCGAATAACGCGTAAAATATCGCTAATTATGTACGAAATTAAAGGTTCAACGGAGCGCCAACTACTTAAAGCGCACGTGGAAGATTTGAAAAGATTTAATTTGTAAACTAATGTCCTTTCTGCAATACCGTTCCGAGTTTCCTGCGTGTACCGTATCGCGGTAACGAGAGAGAGAGAAAAAGAAAACAAAAAGAAGAAAAGAAAAAAGAAGAAAGACAGCGATGCCCCAAGAGCCAACTAAGGGATGAAACACAAAAGACCCAAAAGATCCCTGGGACAACCTTTGGTCGTATCGGCGTTTGTTAGACCGCATCACTAGGGAGCATTCAGGACTGTGTGCAGCCCTGCGGCAGGCCGTGCAGGATAATGTTATTACCGCGAATGTTATTACCCCACCACGGGAACGGTGGAACGAGAAATTCCCCCGTCCCGAGATGCGGTCGCCCAAACACCGCGGCTGCAAACGACCTCCACAGGCATCCAGGTCGGGGCGGCAGGAGGATCCATACCGCGGCGCGAAAGGAGGATTCACTTCACTCAAACGGTCGTTGGAGGGCCACCCCGGACCCGGGCGACCCAAACCGCGCCACTCCCGCCCACATTCGATAGGGCGACCCAGACCAGGGAGGAAGAGCGCGTCATCACCCCACGGATCCGGCCTTGGAGCGGAGAGGATGTCCGCATCCCTACCGTCCCGCAACCAGCCGACCGGAGTAGAATGCTGGAACTGCGGCGCCCTGGGATACCGTTACTTCAAGTACCCAAGGTCCCAGCAAGAAAAATATTGCTACCAGTGCGGCCGAAAAGGAGTCTTACTCAGGAACTGTCCCGAGTGCGCCGAAGAATGGAGGTAAGAGATGGCGCAATTTTTTTTCCTATTCATGAAACAGTATATTTCACAGCATAAAATGCATTGCAACGAGCAATGTTCATCCACCATCTACAACCTTAACCAGCTTCTTTGAAACATATCAAAATGATAATTTTGCTCGAACATTATTATACGCCGAAATGCCAAAATAGTACACTTGGAATGAAACCTCAAGGAAATTTCAAAGATGGAAACAAGGAAAACCAGTTACAGATTACCCCAATGTATATTCGACGGATGCCATAGGTCCATTTTATTCAGTCCATCTAAGCAATGATGAGTGTTTTTATTTGCGGTTGCTATTAGTCAATGTTCGAGGCCCAACTTTATTTCAATATTTACGCACTGTTAATGGTGAATTGGGTGGCTCTTTCAGGGATTAATTGTGTGACTCATTGAGAAGAAAAACGGCAGTGACTTAGCAGGAAAGTCGAAATCGAAAATATTTTAATTTTCCTTCGATCTTCTGGGTCGTTTGGACTTTCCTGCCGAGTCACTGTCGTTTTTCTTATTTAGTGGAATAGGCCTATAGGGAAAACCAATTAAAAAAAAACGCATCAACAGTAGTACCTCTTGGGTGATGTGGAAAACTATTGACAAACTTGTAATTATTGTAACATGTATTATTGTTATTATATGTATATATAAAAGATGTTTATAGATGTAAACATAGTATTAATAACTTTAATAATCTGTAAAAATAATAATTATTAACAGTGCAAGCAAAATTTTTAATCACGGATGGATCCCGACAAATCTATCGTACGACGTCCCTGGCACACGACGTCACGTGGGCAGTCTAGTGCGGGAGTGAGGGCACGGTAGGCGTCTACCTCGAAATCGGCCCGAACAATGCAACTAAATCCGAGCACTGCTCTAAGGCTTCGCACTTGGACCGGGGCACCCACATAAAATAGAGATGACGGCACTGCCGGGATCACTCCGTAAGTGATTCCATGCAGCGGAGCCGTCCGGGTCGCAGGCGTCCGTGTCGGGGGACTTGGGCGCCCTTGCACGCGGCCCTGGGTAGTGCCGGCAGCGGTAGTGGTCACTGGTGTCGGCGGAGAGACGTTTTGTGGGATCTTCCCGGGATAGTGCTGGCGGGAGGGGAAGGACACGAAGGCAGAGTACTCAGCTTGGTCCCGGTCCTTCCCTGAAGATGCCAGGGAATGGCCACCGCGGGGTTTTTAGTCAGTACGAATCTGACATATCCCTGCGCCCCTCCCCCGGGGGGTGCGGGGAACCTATGCAAGGTTTCCCCCGCGTGAAAGAAAAAAGGCCCCGTGGTCTTAGCTGCAAAAATTATTATACAAGAATGCTGGAAGTCAAGGGTTCATTGGGACGAGTCGGTATCGCAAAAATTGCATTCGCGCTGGATTAAATTCGCTGAGCAATTAAACCTCATTAAAGATTTCTCGATAGAACGAAACATTTTGACGCCTGACGCGACCAGCATCGAGTTACACGGATTTTGTGATGCGAGTAAGGTCGGTTACGGAGCGTGTTTGTATGTACGATCGACGGATCTACAGGGACGAGTAGTTGTTCGATTAGCTTGTGCGAAATCTAGAGTAGCCCCCTCATCAAGGAAGTATCCATTCCGAAGGTAGAATTGTGCGGTGCGCACTTACTATCACGGTTGTACAGCGAGTCCCTTCTCGCACTGGATTTCGCGATTTCTCGCATTGTGTTTTGGTCCAATTCGACCATCGTTCTTCAGTGGCTAAAACGATCGCCCCAACCGCTCAAGGTCTTCGAAGCCAACCGGGTCACAGAAATACAATCTCTAGGAGATAGGGTCGAGTGGCGACACATCCGAACCAAGGATAATCCAGCTGACTCTTTATCTAGGGGACAACTCCCCTCGGAATTTCTCAACAATCAACTGTGGTCTAATGGTCCTCCTTCGCTCAAACGAAATCATAGCGATTGGCCTATCCCCATTCAAACGGTTCCATCAGAAATTCCCGGTCTTAGAAAAAACATTTACCTGGTAACGGCTTCCACCGATGTTTTCCGACATTTCTCATCCTATACCACACTCGTACATTCCGTTGCGTACTGTTTACGTATGCGCAAATCCAATCCCTTTAAGGATAAGAGTCTAAGCGTAATAGAAAATGCGCAAGCGGAACTCAAAATTTTGCTATTGATACAAAACGAGCAATACAGCTATGAAATCGAGCAAATCAGGGAGACCGGAGAGACGAAGAACCTCCGATTGCGAGGTCTCAATCCGTTCATTGACCAACAAGGTCTACTGCGAGTTGGTGGTCGTTTGAAACACGCGCCCATTTCATTCACTAAAAAACATCCTATCTTATTGCCTTCCAATCATCACGTAACAGACCTGATAATTCGCGAAATTCACAAAAAATTCACAAAAACACTTATCCGGAATTCAAGGCACGCTTTACAATATCCGACATTGATTCTGGTTACTCGACGGAAAAAATCAAGTACGTCGAATTGTGAGATGATGTGTCGATTGCATTTGACATCGTCCCATCACGCTGCACGGTAAAATGGCGGATTTACCAAACGCACGCGTTAACGAATCAGCTGCGTCTTCTCACGGTGTAGATTACTTCGGACCTTTATATATCAAGGAAAAGAAATTTCGAAACCGAACTCAAATCAAGGCATATGGGTGCGTTTTCATTTGTATGGCCACCAAGGCTATACATATCGAAATTGTAAGCGACTTGACAACCGATGGTTTCCTGGGCGCTTTCGGGCGATTTATTGGCTGTAGGGGAATTCCTTCTCATGTTTATTCCGACAATGGAACGAATTTCGTGGGCGTAAATTATGAACTGCGGGAACTTTATCTCCTGCTCGAATCCGAGCAACATCAGGGTCTAATTAACGAATATGCCGTGCGCAAAAACATTACGTGACAGTTTAATCCTCCTCTGTTGCCACACTTTGGGGGCATTTGAGAGGCTACTGTAAAATCTTTCAAACATCACTTTAAACGAGTAGTAAAAAATCAACTTCTTACATTTGAAGAATTGAATATTCTCGCAATACAAATCGAATCGATCCTTAATTCTCGTCCCCTCTGTTCATTATCTAATGATCCCAACGATCCTCTAGCATTAACGCCTGCTCATTGTAACGAGGCATATTTTCACTGGGTTGATTGCCTCCCTTTTTTTTTTGGGTTATGCCTCGTTACGATGATCCTCCCGAATTGCCAGCCCCACTCCTCCGCCCAAGCGGACCACCTCGCCGCTGGGGCAAGTATGAATGAGCGGGCGTGTGTGAGTCTTTGCGTTTGTTTTTTCTTTTTCTTCTTTTTTTTTGCGTTTGCGCGGGCCCAGCTTTTCTTTCTCCCCTTCCCCCTTCTCCAACACCAGGAAGGAGCCGCTGCTGCCCCGGTCGCGGAGGAACCCCTCCCTGAGCGACGGAGGCGCGGGATGGGCCCATCGAAGGAAAGTCGCCGGCTGTCCGGTTGCGCCGCCACCCCGTCATCCTCCGCGGGGGCGACCGGCAGCCCACCACCGAGGGACGCCAGGCCTGGGGATAAGCCACCCCCAACCGCCACCTAGAGAGGGCCCCAGGACCTGGCCGCAGAACACCACGGGATGGCCCATCCTCGACGCCGAAATC
Organism: Megachile rotundata; assembly: GCF_050947335.1. NCBI lineage: Eukaryota > Metazoa > Arthropoda > Insecta > Hymenoptera > Megachilidae > Megachile > Megachile rotundata. The sequence continues at coordinate 6,509,893 of NC_134993.1, forward strand.
CCCGGGGTGGGGGAATACCGCGAACCGGGGAAGAAGAGGATGGTGAAGAGAAGCTAGCGAGCCGCCGCGACGGAAAGTCTCCGTTTTTCGCCAAAAGCCCCGCTTCAGCCCGAATCGTTCTCTGTTTTTTTTCTTTTGCGCGTTGCGCCCAGTTTTGTTCCGTCTCTTTTTCTGTTAATTTGTAGTGCGTTCCGTTTTTCTACCTTGTGTTTTTTTTCTTGTATTGTGTGCCTGCGTGGAGTGTGTGTCGCCGCCGCCCCTGTGTGGAATTTTTGGAGTACACCAGCGCAAAAAGGTAGGAGTCATCTCCGTACCCTTTTTATTGCTATTCATTTGCGCGTGGGCGAGGGCGATAGGACCCCTGGCCCCAGTGACGAGGACCCTAGAGGCCGCGGACGGTTCATACGACACCGTCCCCTCTCATTTAGTTTTTTTGTACGCTGTATTTTGGTATTTAGGACCAACGTCCCCTTATTGTCCACGACCCCTAAGAGGGCGTGTTCCTTCGCGGGCGAATACCACAGCGTTCTCTTTGTATTTTTCGATCTTCGTACTCGCGCGTACCGTGAGCCCCCGCGCCGCGAAAGCCTCCCACGCAACTGGCGAGTCGACCCCTTTTCCTCGACCGTTGCTTGTAACGCGTGGGGCCCACGCGAATTCATTTTTTCTGCTCTGCTTACGTGGCCTACTTGGAGGCCCGAATAAAAGCACTTTCTATTGGATACGAACTCGCGGGTCTTTTACTAGTTTTTTTTCTGACCCCCTCTGATTCCCGCTCCCGACAGAGCAGCCGGAAGGGCGATTACTACGGACGAGTGCATTAGCACTGGCGCCCCATTAAAGAAATCGTCCGTGGGTGTGAGCATCGGTGCGTGGAGGACCGTTTTCCCTAACTGCCCCCACTCCAGGGAACCCCCTTCGGGCTTTCCCCCCACCGATCCGTCACATCATCTTTTAATAGGGCGTCCGCTCACCATGCTGCCTGAAAATGATCTTTCTGACGTTCCAGATAACCGTCTCAAGGTCTGGCAATTTATCACCAGGGCCCGCCAGAACTTTTGGAAACGCTGGCATTTGGAGTATCTCAACGAGCTCCAGAAACGGCAAAAATGGTATACATCACGAGGCGAACTGCAGCCCGGCAATGTCGTGCTTATCATGGACAAAAACCAACCATGCATGAGGTGGCAGCTGGGAGTGGTCGTCGAGATCCATCCAGGAGATGATGGAGTTGCACGCGTCGCAACGGTCCGCACTGCGCAAGGATCATTCAAGCGGAATATCACCCTTTTATGTCCTCTGCTGGACAATATCTGATTGTCGATAATGTAGCATGTACCTATATGTATTAATTGGTGAATCTATAATATGTATTGCCATTTGTACATCACACATCACGCCACATTCGTATCGGCTTGCTCACCCTTTCGCAACGGGGGAGTATGTCGAGTCGAATCCCAAAAAAAAGGGGAAACACGTAGCCCGATATTGCGTCGCATAAACAGGTGCGTGTTGTTGATCGAGAACACGTGCGTTTTAGATAGCTAAGTCTATAGCTTGAATCCGGTTTATACCGGATAATTCGCGAATCGACAGATTCGTTCGGGATCGTTTTGGTTCGTCTGGACCTTCGTGACCGTTAGGGCTACTCTACTGAGGCGCGCGGTGGTCACGCGTAAAAAGAAGCCGGTACGGCACGCGCCGGAGAAAGTACAGTGGACATTCTATATAAGCAAAAATGTCCTTTCCGATATAAGCAAAAATGTTATCCCCACCACTGGGGGGAAGACTCCTCGAGACGCCAGTGGTTCGCTCGCCCGGAAATGTAACGTGACCCGGGTATTAGTGTATCCGTGAGATAATACCAATGCAAATATAAAACTTTTTTATTTTTGACTTTTTCGTTATCAAACTTTTACCAATTAATTCTTGACATTTTTCCGATTAAAATGAGACCAAACACGATATAATTTGTACTATTTTTACTGGTTTAATTGCCGATAAAAGTTTCTCACGTCGAAGAGGATAGCGAGTCAAAAAGAAAGAGACGCTACGATCGTGGCAGTCGGCAAAGATCAAAATTCTGTTCGATTGTTTGCAATAGTGGAGCATTGGTAATTTTTTTATTTTTCATCCATTTTTTTATATAACTTTTTCCATCATATTCGTGACGTTTTCCTGATTAAAATGAGACCAAACACGACGTAATTTGAGTTATATTTACTTGCAATATCTTATTAGAGTAAAATCATTGATGTACGCGTAACACTTGAAATTACAAGTAAATATGTCCCGAAGTATGTCGTGTTTGGTCTTATTTTAATGAGAAAAATGTTACAAATATGATGGAAAAAATTTAAACAAAAAAATATCAAAAATAAAAAAGTTTTATTCTTGCATTAGGAGTGTCCTTCTAGTAGGTCACTGTTTGTTTACGTTCGGTCTCCTTCGCTCGAAATGTAGCACCTTTACGATATTCGCAAACGGCGACCGTGATATTTCTCTCTTCTGTCCTTTTCTACGTTCGGCAAGACATCAATCGATGTAGGACCTGTACGATATACGCAAAACCTCACTCCCGAAAGATTTGCTTATATAGAATATCCACTGTACCACCGTTGGAGCGCAGTAGAACTTGCGTGAATCTCGCCTGCGGCAGCGCAACGGCGATTCGAGAACTGTGCGGCCGGCAAAGTGTTAACGGCGGCCCGCCTTTGAGCTCGCGTTCGAAATAAGAAGTTTCGATTTCTTTTTCTAACAAGGAAAGGCACGCAAGTGTCCCCCTCCGATTTTGATGAAACTTCGTAGGTTTGTTAAGCAGGCAAAAATAAGGGACACGTATTTTTTTTATCGGCTAAGACGCGGGTTGAAGGGGTGAAACGAGCCCTTAAAGTTTCGACCCCTTTTGGCTATCTCGAAAACCATACGAAATATATTAAAACTTCTAATAGAAAAGTTGTATGGTTTCTTGCGTATGATAAAAGGATGTTAACGAATTTTGCAAAATACAATTTGTTTATAACAAAAAAATTGTTCATAACCTTATTTTACAATTTATTCAAATTTGTATAATGACAAAAAGTGTAGAGAATTTTATTACAAATTCATTGGTATATATATATATAAAATATTGCCTCCTACAATTCCTCAGATTTTTATCATAAAGGTTCGCGCGCACGCCCGCATGATACTAAACCGGATCATATCGGACGATATTACACTACCAGTCAACGTCATTTTTAAGCATAAATAAAAAACAATTATGTTTGCGTTATACATAACTGTTAATTTTATTAAATTTGTATTACAAAACATTTATTGTTAAAGTACATAGGTATTCTATGTATATGTCAATTTTATAGGTAACGAATAGTTTGAATAAGTTAGGGAACATAATCGTGGCAATAATGGTATTCTTCGAAAAAATGTTTCAAACACAACGATTTCCGACATTAACACGTTCCGTGCCGGACCATTTTTTCAAGATTTTCCGTTCAGGCCGCGTGGGGCGCATACGCCCCACGCTTTAGACTTGTGTTTTTTTTGATTTGGCATATACTTTACTATGATTAAAATAGTCCAAAAATCATAATCATCAAAGGAAGGATATACATTTTAAGATGCATAATACACCAAAGCAATAAATTTATTTTTCTAGGAATTAGTTTAACAAATACCTGGTTGAACATTACTCTATTAACACTAGATTTACGGAACCCGTTAAAATGACGGATAATAGGTCTATTTTAGATGACAGAGTTTGTTAAGAAATTTTTGTAAAAATGTCAACTTTCATCAACTTTCAGCAAAAGAATCAATGTTTTAGGCAGTTCACATATCATCTGGAATTTATTTATTTTTCTACTTTAGGTAAATTTAAATAAAAGTGACCATCAAACGTCCGTAAATCTAGTGTTAAGCGGCTTGCCCGGCCTGAACGGAAAGTTCAGCATGGGGCGCATACGCCCCACGCGGCACGGAACGTGTTAAGTATATGTAATAATTGGTACATCACGGCATATGTATATGGTATAGTGGTTCATTATGTGATGCATAGCAAAATTCTACTGTATTTGAAAAATGAGGTGGTTTTGACGATATGAATCCACTTTTATATCATAAAATGAAATTTTCAAATCGTGGTGAAGAAAACTGATTATGAACAAGTCATTGTAATTTTAGAATGCTATCTCGTGTGTGGAGATTAATGTCATATTGCAATATAACAACTATGCCCGAAAAGCGACAAACAAAATTTTTCCATACGCGAAATCCGTACACGTATAATAGTTGTAAATATTTTGTAGTTCCAGTTAGAATCATAAATAACATTATTTCTTTATTTATCGGAATAGCTTCGTCAACCCAACGACAACAATGCGCGTTCCAAGAATCTAATAATAGAGCTGTTTTGTTGTTTGTATTTGGAGAATAAACTTCTGTTAACCAGGTTTTAAAATTTTCTTTTGTAAGTTTTCCGGATGTCGATGCCATAACAAAAATATTCATCGCCTTGAACGTGGTCTGCTGTAATCGAGGTTCAAATACTCCATGGTATAAAATAGATACATATCGTCAAGACCTCATTTTCAAAATCCCGTATTTTGCTATGCATCACATAATGAACCACTATGCCACATATGTAGTGACGCAGCAATTATTTTATGTGCATGGTGCATCGAAAACCATTTGAATCATTTCTTCGAGCAATACCACCATTGCCGTGATTATGTTCCCTGACTTATTCAAACTATTCATTACCTAATAAAATTAACATATAGAACCTCTGTACTTTAACGATAAATGTTAATTATAACACAAATGTAATCATTTCTCATTTATGCTTATAAATAATGTTGACTGACAGTGTAATGTCGTCCGACTTCATCCGATTTAGTATAGTGTGGAGCGTCAGCGGGCGCGCACGCGAACCTTTATGAACAAAATTGTTCAGAATCATGTCCGTGATAAGATATTAAAAGCGCACTAAAATCAAGAAAAGTTTATTTCGAAAGTTGCCGGTTTTTTTGCAATAACAACACTTTGCAATTAAAAAATGAAAAATTTTTTGATAATAGTACCAATGGGGAGTCAGAACCTACCAGATGCAAAAGGTTTCGTTCCGATCGATCCACCCAGTTAGGCGTAATCGGCGAACATACATAGAGGAAAAAAAAAAAGAAAAAAAAACTGATCGAATTGAGTAACCTCCTCCTTTTTCGAAGTCGGTTAAAAAAGAGGATGTCCTCTTAGAAATTTAGAGTTTAGGTAGATGTATCGGACGAGAGTAAGCCATGTGCGCTTCGTTAGAGAGCTGTCCGGGGCGCTAGGGAAAGTTTATGAGTCTAGAATACAATGTATAGTTTTTAAGGGCCATGGTGACGTTGGTGTCCTCACGGCCAGGGTTTTGCCGAGGAGGCATTCTTGTGTAGACTGTGACCGTGGCAACACGTCACAGAAATAAACAAGGCTTTTACCAGTTAAATTACATTTATTTCGTTATTTCTTTCTACCCCGCTCGTTCTTTCCTGATTTTCTTACAGTCCATAAGGATCGGATCAAACGAATCCATCTACCAATAGGAGACCAAGATTCTCGTATTCTGTTCGCTACACTGTCATGCACGCGTCACGTTGTTAGTGCGTATTTCAAGCAATGAAATAAATACTATTTTACGTGATTGCCTTCTTTTGAATGTTATAAGCCCTTTAACCCTAACATTTTTGCAGATATCGAATGTTCACTGTATACAGTTTTCTTTTCACATGTTTTATCAATAAATAAGTATTCAAAAGCAGACTCTGTTGTAGTTTTTCAACAACGCCATTGTAATTTTGAAGATAATGGATAGAAAGGAATTTCGTGTGTTAATTAAACATTGTTTTTTGATCGGAAAAAATACTGTTGAAGCCAAACAGTGGCTTGATAAGCATTATGGGGACTCTGCACCAGGGAAATCAACTATCATCGACTGGTATGCTGAATTTAAACACGGTCGTACAAGCACCGATGATGCTGAATGATCTGGTCGCCCAAAATCAGCAGTCGTACCGGAAAATGTAAAAAATGTCCAAAAAATAATTTCAAACGATCGTAAACTGAAGTTGCGCGAGATAGCTGATGCCCTGAAGATATCAGAAGGTAGCGTGTTTACAATTTTGCGTGAAAATTTGGGCATGCAAAAATTACTTTCAAAGTGGGTGCCGCGTTTGCTGACATCGGACCAGAAACAGCAACGCATTCACGATTCCGAGCGCTGTTTGAAGGTTTTCAGGCGAAATAAAAAGGACTTTTTGCGTCGGTATGTGACGATGGACAAAACATGGATCCACTATTACACGCCGGAATCAAAAAGATCGTCAGCTGAGTGGACAGCAGCCGGTGAAAGTCGTCCGAAGCGACCAAAAACGCAAAAATCGGCTGGTAAGATTATGGCATCCGTATTTTGAGATGCGCATGGAATTTTGTTCATAGATTACCTTGAGAAAGGTAAAACAATCAATACCGAATATTATATGGCATTATTGGACCGATTGAGTTCGGAAATACAAAAAAAAAACGGCCCCACATGCAAAAGAAGAAGGTGCTTTTTCATCAAGACAACGCGCCGTGTCACAAATCAATGAATACGATGGTTATATTGAACGAATTACGTTTTGAATTACTTCCCCACCCACCGTATTCCCCAGATTTGGCCCCCAGCGAATACTGGCTCTTTGCAGATCTGAAAAAGATGCTCCAGGGCAAAAAACTTCACTCAAACGAAGAAGTTATTTCGGAAACTGAGGCTCATTTTGAGAGTAAAAATAAATCGTTTTATATAAAGGCCATTGAAAAGTTAGAGGAGCGTTGGAATCAATGTATCATACTGGAAGGAGAGTATGTTAATGAATAAAGTACAATTTCTAAAAAAAAATTTGTTTTTCTTAGTTAGACCGGAGACTTATTGAGTGACGTGTTAGAACAGTGAGTGCTTATTGTGCAAGTTGTGTAATTCGTGCCGCTTTTTCTGACCACAGATTTCTGCCAGTAAGTATAACTAGAAAGGGGGTTAGAATTTTTTTTTTATTTTTGCCCTTATAAAAAATAGGTAACATGGATATGGAAATAAATGATTCTGATGAATCTATAAATAGAAGCAGGAGAAAGGCATCAAGATTACGGATACTTTCTTCTTCTTCAGACGAGGATTTTGTTAATGTAAACAGTGAAGTGAACGAATGTTCCACGGAAGAAGAAGATTTGGTGTCTAAATCAGAGAATGAGGATAGCGATGAAGAATGGCAGGAAGTAAAAGAAAGAACTTCAGTAATAAATGAGTATTCGGAAGAAGAGGAATTTTTGTATGAAAACACTGACTGTAATGACCCTTTTGCTTTATACAAACTATTCTTTACGGATTATATACTAGATTTGATAGTTGAAGAAACAAATAAATATGCTATAGAATGTATAAATAATTCTTCATCTAGCAGTAGAATGCACCAACAGGCCTGGCAGTCTGTTACAAGAGATGAAGTGAATACTTATATTGGAATGTTGCTTATTATGGGTGTAGTGCGATTACCAGAAGTTAGATTGTATTGGTCTAACAACGACATGTATGCGAACGCACACATAAAAAATGCAATGAGACGTGATCGTTTCTTATCTATTCTTAAGTTTTTACATTTTTCGGACAATACCATAGCCAGAACTGAAGATCGGTTGTACAAAATTCGAAATATTATTGAAGCAATTGTGAATACCTTCAAGAGATCTATTAAACCTGGCAAAAATATCGTTATCGATGAAAGTATGGTTCCGTGGAGAGGACGTCTAACAAGGAAACATATCGAACCGCGGCACACCGATTTTAATGAAACTTATGTGAAAGATAGTTCTCAAAAAAATATTTGACACGTATTTTTTTTTATCGGCAATCGTTCACATTGAAGGGGTGAAAATAGCCCTCGAAGTTGGGGGTTGAAACCATATTTTTGGGAATATCTCCGGAACTAAAGAAGATAATTGAATTCTTTTTTTTGTAAATTGTTCGTCTTTAGATAGGAAATTTTTGTGCGTAAAAAAATTTCAAGAAACTTTATTTGTTTAAATAATATTTAAAAAATTCATCATTTTTGTTTAAATTTTTGCACTAAATGTTGATCTATTTTTTTGCAACTTCGTGTACGTAAACTATGGACAAAAATAGAGGATACGTGTTTTTGGAATTTATTGTTTGTTGCAATGTTTATTAGATATATAATTTAACATCACCTCCTGTGAAGAGGGGCAATCATCATTTTTATTAAAAATATCATTATTTTTACAATCTTTTACATTATTTTAGCGATTTTATACCTCTTCGTATGCCGTTCATTGATTTCTGAACAATTATTGTAAGCGTCACAGGTATGAGCGTGACGCGGTTACAATCATCGCCGTAAGGAACATAGGCTTTTATGGCCAATATTGTTAAAAAATAATTTAATTTATTTTTATTTTCTGAGTTTCTTAAAAAATCCCAATGTTTCCAAAAGTTCTAAATATTTTATTTAGAATAAAGTCTTTACGCCTGTAAAAGTATAAAAGCAGTATTGGCCATAAAAGCCTATGTTCCTTATGACGCGGCGTTAATCATAACCGCAACACGCTCATACCTGTGACACTTGCAATAATTATTCAGAAATCAATTAACGGCATATATAGAGGTATAAAATCTCTAAAATAATGTAAAGGATTGTAAAAATAATGATATTTTTAATAAAAATGATGATTGCCCTTCTTCACAGGAGGTGATGTTAAATTATATATCTAATAAACATTGCAACAAACAACAAATTCCAAAAACACGTATCCTCTATTTTTGTCCATAGTTTACGTACACGAAGTTGCAAAAAAATAGATCAACATTTAGTGCAAAAATTTAAACAAAAATGATGAATTTTTTAAATATTATTTAAACAAATAAAGTTTCTTGAAATTTTTTTACGCACAAAAATTTCCTATCTAAAGACGAACAATTTACAAAAAAAAGAATTCAATTATCTTCTTTAGTTCCGGAGATATTCCCAAAAATATGGTTTCAACCCCCAACTTCGAGGGCTATTTTCACCCCTTCAATGTGAACGATTGCCGATAAAAAAAAATACGTGTCAAATATTTTTTTGAGAACTATCTTTCACATAAGTTTCATTAAAATCGGTGTGTCGCGGTTCGATATGTTTCCTTGTAAGTTTTCGTCAGTACATCCCAGGCAAGCGACATAAGTATGACGTAAAATTATACAAATTGTGTTTGCCTGAAAGCTACACTTATAATATCGAAATTTATGCCGGGAAAAATGGAACGATCATTGAAAAATCACATTCACATGATATTTTAATGAGATTACTACATGGCTTATTATTTGAGGGCCGCATACTATTTATTGATAATTATTATACAAGTGTCCCTTTGGGTGAAGAACTTTTAGAGAACAATACATTTATGTGTGGTACTGTAAAAATAAACAAAAAATTTCTACCACCGCAGGCAAAAAAAAAAATAAAAACGTGGTGAAATGATGAGTTTCGAAAATCGTAGCAGTGTAAAATTTTTGAAATGGACTGACAAAAGACCAGTATGCATGTTAACTACCTCAATGAATCACCGGTGTAAATTTGTACAAGGAACAAATGGTAAAGCCCGATGCTGTGTTTGATTATAATTATGGGATGAGGATGCAGCAGGGAAAAATAATACTTATTTTTAACCGACTTCGAAAAAGGAGGAGGTTACTCAATTCGATCAGTATTCTTTTTTTTTTTTTCCCCCCCGACCAATCCATCCGTATCTCCATGAAGTTTTCACAAACCCAGCACACCGCGATTTCAAATACTTTCAAGAGAATAGTCGCTACCTCAACTCCGTTTTTGGCTTTTGCACTCTCGGCTTAACAACAGATAACCCTCCGTCTGGCGCTTATTATTTAATTGGAAAGGGCGAAATTTTTCATCGAATTGGCCCATTACATCAAGAAGACATTCCAGATAACAGAGCAACGATGCCATATGTGTACGATGGCACAGCACCGTACAACTTAGGGTCGTTATACCTGTCACATCATTAATCTCGACTCTAAAAAAGGCAATAGAAAAATACATTTTAGCATCCATCATAAAGCAATCCTAAAGTCATCCGTCCTAATCCCAATCCGCGTACCGCTACAGACCCATCATAAAATTTCCGGAAAAACCCAAAAAGTACCGTTTCCCTTGCCATCCCTACTGCCACCTTTTTTCCTCCACTCCTTACTTCCACCCTTGCTAATTTCCAGGACTCCTAACCCAATGATAACTCCAAAATTCTCTCTTTTTTACATAGTACCTTCCTCCTTTTTCCATGATCCCACCACAGACACCTTCTCAACAAGTTTTCCTTTTTTAGAGTCACACCGAAACACATCAGAACAAATCCATCATCAGAACATATCAAACCATCAGTACACAGTTGTAATCATTATAGTTAAGAGTTAGTTTAAAATAAATTAAGTGTTGAGTTTAAAAAAAAACACCATCAACCTTTTACCACCATTCAAAAATTGTCCTCACGACATTAAGTTGCCGTCGAGCACAGCGATCGAGTAGGAACTCAAGGTATATTTTCATCTACCACCATCCGAGTTCGCGATCGTACAATATGCTTCGGCCTATTTTTGTGTTGTGCAAACTGCAACAAAACTGCGTTACGAGGCCACGAAATTGGACTCTCGCATATTACAAAAAATTCATACCATCGTTCAAGAAAACTCGGCCCTCGCACAACAATATTTACACGCGTACGAAAAAGAGCAGGAGATGATTCGTACCAATCATCCACGGCCTACAGTGCATATTCAGCTGTTACCGGGACCTGCTGGCGCCGGGATTCACGTTGGACGTACCAATTTACCCACTACACGAGCTGATATTGCTGTTTTATATGATGAACATGATGGTCTGCCACAACAGCAACATCAATTGATTATTCAGAATCGTGTAAGTCCGAATACCGAATCCTTACAAATTATTAAAATTACTAATCCATTACTTGACGCAATGCTATACCCTCTGCTTGACCCATATTCCGTAATTGGATGGTATCCCGGAATTCGCCATGCGATTGAAACAGATAGTAGAAAGTATATTAGTATTCGCGAGCATGCCGCTTACCAAATGGCCGTTCGCGATGACAAATTTACACTTGCAGGATACTGTAAAGTTATTCCTACAGTGGTTGGTCGATAAAGCCCTTCGAGTTCAAGAGGACAAGTTACAATGGCTACACGAGAACCAGAACGTCCTTCACCGCGACACATTACAAAACATTGGCGACTTTAACAGCAATGCGAACAGGAATATTAGGCCAAACATAGAAATAACCAATCCTGAAACAAGTGTGCCAATATTGTTGCCATCCACCTTCATCGGCAGTCCCCGACATTCAATGAACACACTGCAGGATATGTTAGCTCTCTCTATGCAACTCGGTCCTGCGACATTCTTCGTTACCGTGACAGCCAATCCTGCTTGGCCCGTAATCGCGCAAAATTTAAATCCGGGAAATAGGCGTGACTTAAGACCCATTATCGGCAACCGAGTATTTCATTGTAAACAAAAACGGTTCAAGGAGTTAATTACTAAAGACAACTTCTTCGGAAGCATCCGCTACTATGGTTACACCGTCGAGATGCAAAAACGGCAAATATCTCATTCTCATTGGATCATCGCTGTTGAACAACCACATAATTCGCGAGATCCGGAATATATCGATCGGATCATCTGCGCCGAAATACCGGACCCAGAGGTGGATCCAGAATTGTACAATATAATATGCAGTAATTATCTGCACCTGTGTACAGAAATTTGCTTACCTGACGGGAGTTCAATGTGCAGAAAGAAGTTCCCGAAGGCCTTCCAAGAACAGACAGTAGTACAAGCAAACGGCTATCCCCTTTACCGTCGCCGGGACAACGGACAATACGTCACAAAAAGACGCGGGCACATAGACGTTCGGTTGGACAACCGTTATGTTGTACCATATAATCCTTACCTGGCAAAGATGTTTGGCTGCCATATTAACCCTTTGAACTCCTATGTCGAGTGTGACTCGACATCAGTTTTTATCTCAGGAGCTCCTTTGTCGAGTCCCACTCGACATATTTTCGTGTCCAAATAAATAGATGTCGCGCACACGTTATCGACGCTCTTATCGACCTGGTTTATTGTTACTATTATTATTAAGCGGGAGAAAACTTACCTAACTTACATCAACCTGCTCAGAGTTTGAAAACTGTATAATCCTTACCCCCTAAATATTTACAATGAGTGAAAGGCGCGAAATAAATAAGGACTTTGATAGTAGTGATAGTGATGATTATATGCAAGCAGTAGATCGTGAGTACAATATAGTCGAGGAAGAGGATGATACAAATGATCTTGCTCGTGGTATCTCAGAGGTCAATATAAGTCCAGATTCCGATACAGACTTGGAAACGTATTTCCATCGTAGGCGTAAGCGAATGAGGAAACTGTCTAGCAGTAGTGAAGATAGCAATTCCAGTAATAGTCGAATTGGAAACGTAATACCAGACCCACTAATCTGGAATGATGTGACACATAATGATAGTTACATTTGTGATTACAATTTTTCTATCGGAGAAAGAAATGTTGGACCAAGAATCCCGTCGTCATGTACTACGCCTATTGAATATTTCAAGCTCTTCTTTACTGAAGAATTGATTAGAAAAATTGTTGACGAGACAAATACACACGCACGAAAAATAATTTCGGAAAGAGTGATGAGGCCATTTTCACTTTGGAATGACTGGAAAGATATCACTGAAGCTGAAATGAACAAGTTTCTGGGAGTGATAATAAACATGGGACTTGTAACATTACCAGATAATGCAGTCATATTGGTCTCGAGCGTTCAATACGAGAATTCCATTTTTTGCTAAAATGTTCAAAAAAAAAAGATTTTTCCAAATTTTTTGGTCTCTTCATCTGGAAACAATATCAACATCAGATCGAAGCATAAAGACAAGAAGAAGGAAAATAACTAACTATTTGAGTTACCTAAATTCAAAATTTATGAAATATTTTGTTCCTGGTCAAAACATTTGTGTTGATGAATCAACAGTAGCTTTCAAGGGAAAAATTTCCTTTATTACTTATAGCCCGAAAAAGCCTACGAAATGGGGCTTACGTGTTTATGTTCTCTCGGATTCTGCCAGCAGTTATATTTATTCGTTCATACCATACTATGGAAAAATTACAACTGACGAGCTAATACACCCGGAGCTTCAATTTACAAGCAGAATTGTATTACATCTCTACCAAAATTTGTTGGAAAATATACCTGAGGCCCAGGGATACCACATATTCACAGACAGGTTCTATACAAGTCCTGCATTGGCAACAGAGTTGTATAAAAAGAAATGTTACCATACTGGAACAATAATGCCTAATAGAAAGGGATTACCGCACCAAATGAAAAAACCAAAGCTAGTAATTGGAGGAAAATTGGCATTTAGAAACAACAAAACTTTAGTACTAGCATGGAGAGATAAAAGAATAATCACTATGCTTAGTACAAAATTGAAATCTACATCTCGCCGTGTCACTAGAAGGGCTAGACATTCAGGTGATCGAAGAGAAATAAAAATACCGGAAGTGATCACAGATTATAACAAAAATATGGGGGGTGTCGATGTGGCGAACCAATACGCGACATCTTATTGTTTTTTGCGTCGCACACTCAAGTAGTGGAGGAAATATTTTTTTTGGGGATTAGAAATCTCCATAGTAAATGCGTATATTTTATATAAAGAAAGAACAGAACACCAAGGAACAAAACCTATAGCCCACAAAAAATTTCGCGAAAAGATTTTATCGATGCTTACTCGTGATTGTCGTGCTCCAAATATGAAATTGGGAAGGTCTGGAACACATGATAAACACGATCGCTTAGATGGAAAGCCTCATTTCATTTTCGTACATCCCGAAGGAAAACACAAAGACTGTGCAGTTTGCTCAAACAGAAAAATACCTGGAGGAAGAAGAGAAACCACCTATTTTTGTGAAACGTGCGAAAGAAAACCAGGGTTGCATCCTGGAAGTTGTTTCAAAAAATATCATACGCTTGAAAATTTCAAAATACGACAATAGTGTAAATAAAATTGGTATTTAAGTCAATTTGTTTCTTCCTTTATTTATTTAAATTGCCTTATTGTTTCGTTAAAGTAAATTTCAAATAAAACACTTAAAAGCGTTGGGAGCTGCTGGTAACGAAACTGAAATAAAATTCGGAGCGCAAAGCGTTAATGTGGAGCACCTTTCGGGCATTCGCGGAATTAAATATATTTTCAATTACATAAATAAGGGTCACGACGTGGCACACATTGCCGAAATCATTAGATCAGAGACCGGGAATGAAATAAAAAGGTACCGTACAGTACGATACATGGGTTCGTCGGAGGCTCATTGGCATCTCATGACATATTAATGTACGGTCTTTCGCACAATGTAGAGCGGCTTACGGTGCACACGAAATACGACCGTACTGTGTACTTCACTGACGATCAAACAGGTGTCGCGGCCGAGACAGCAGCAAACCGCGATAGTCAACTAACAGCATTTTTCAAATTAAATACAGTAAAGACTGGATAACTGCGACAAACGATGGACTGGATAACTGCAACGTTACTATCCCCACCACTTAGGGGGATCCCCCTTGAATTTTGACACTCGACGAGCGAGCAGCGTATGTAATGTAATCCGAACCGGCGTATCGATGTGACAACACTAATGCAACAGTAAAACTTTTTTATTTTTTGGTTTTACTAAATATTACTTTTACCAATGTAATTGTGAAATTCTCCTGATCAAAATAAGACCAAACACGGCATAATTTGAACAACATTTGTTTATGTAGTAATATTGTTTGTTTTTTCGAGTGTATGGAGGCGCGATTTTGTATGGAACCAAAAGACTATTACTCGTCAGACTTCTCTAAAAATTTAATTTTAAACAGCCTCACTCGTTCGCTCTCTGTCCTTTCCTACGTTTAGCGGTCGACGCGAGCCAAATGTAAACAAGGAATCGACACCTCGACTCTATAACTGCAACGCTTGGGTCCCGATTTTGTTGCACTTATCCAGTCTTTACTGTACAATAAATCCCATAGCTAGAAATTATCTGTACCGTAACATTCCACAACATTTTGTTTGGAATAAAAATAGAAAAACCTGGACCGAAAGTATTCATAAAACAAATAGAATTGGACGCATTTTTCAAGTGCCACCGAATAATCTTGAATTAGTTGCTACCCGTCTTTTCACCGGTGGCACGCGCCGCCCGATGAGACAATATAGCGCGGGCCACCGGTGGCCCACGCCGCGCCGGCGTGAACGTTTTAAATACGTGTTGTAAAATTCTGTATATTTCTCGGTGTTGTTTCCATTCAATTATCAGTTATAAAATACATTCTTATAATAATGTTCTATATTATTATTATCTTATGCATATAACATTTTCTATAAGATAATCAATGAATGAGAATGAAAATTTTAAAGTACTGGATTCATTACCACGTCAGGATAGACCCTAAAAGTTCGAAAATATTGTATTGACACCACTTTATTGTAGGGAATGTAACATAGTTCATGATGACGTTGGTACACAATGTATCATGCGATGGAACTTTACGGCGATTCAAGGCGACGGAATTTTTCGACGAATCGTTAGGCTTTTGTTTATTGGACGTGAGCAATCCCACACACGTGCCCTGGGAGAAGTTTGCGAGACGCCAAGACGCAAAGACGTTTGAATTACGACACGTTACACCAACCAGCATTATTAATCCTATATTTATATTAAACTTATATTAGACGTATAATAAAACCTATATTATAAAAATATAAGACAAATTACAACGAAATTCATGGACATCAGGGACCTACGACGAT
The DNA here is from genome assembly GCF_050947335.1 of Megachile rotundata. Classification (NCBI taxonomy): domain Eukaryota; kingdom Metazoa; phylum Arthropoda; class Insecta; order Hymenoptera; family Megachilidae; genus Megachile; species Megachile rotundata. The sequence goes on from NC_134993.1 coordinate 6,525,863, forward strand.
ACAATCTTTGGAACACAGCCCGGAATAATTTTAACCAAGCTAAACACCGACAAAAATACTATTATGACAAGAAGATTCGATTGAGACATCACAAAACAGACGAAGACGTATTTCTTCTGAACCCGCCACGGAAAAACAAATTAAAGAAGGAATACTCAGGCCCCAATAAAATTACAAGAACCATAGAAGAAAACAACGTAGAATTGCAAGTGGGTGACAAGAACGAGTCCACAAGAACAAAAAGAGGATGTTCATAAGGATCGGATCAAACAGATCCACAATAACAAAAGAAGGATGTTCATACGGGTCGGATCGAACGAGCCTACAAGAACAAAAGGAGGATGTCCATAAGGATCGGATCAAACGAGTCCACAAGAACAAAAAGAAGATGTTCATAAGGATCGGATCAAACGGGTCCACAAGAACAAAAAGAGGATGTTCATAAGGATCGGGGATCAAACGGGTCCACAATAACAAAAGAAAGATGTTCATAAGAGTCGGATCGAACGAACCCATAAGAACAAAAGGAGGATGTTCATAAAGATCTGATCAAACGGGTCCACAAGAACAAAAAGAGGATGTCCATAAGGATCGGATCAAACGGATCCATCTACCAATAGGAGACCAAGAAACAATTATAAAATGAACTATTGCAAGTATAACATGTAGTGGCAGAGCTAACTAAACAAATAGGAAAATAAAGAAAAATAAGTAGCAAAGACAAAAAAGTAAAAAATATTTTGGACGAAATGTGCGTAATAGATAGAGGGTATGCATTTTTTAACACGTTGAGCGCGGCGCCAATATTTCTGATCTTTCCGCTCTGCCGGCAGCGAGTGGGCGCTCCTCTAATGGTGCGATAATGTAAGATGATCCGCGACTTTTAAACATACGATTTCAAGCTCTGCGTAGCGTTTGTGTTTTGTTACCCTGTCGGTTTCAGCTCACTTTTGAAGTCACGTTCAAGATAAAGAACAGTTCCGTTCTTTCTCTTTGAGTGAAACAATGGAAGAGCAAATGCATGCGTACCTCCAAGAAGCTTTCAGTTGCAAGAAAGTCACACAAGTGTACAGATCGTTTGAGAGTAAAAAATTTTGTTTGTTCTTGAGAATATTTATCGCCCATAAAACCGAAAATGTTCGAAAGAGAAGACAGTGATACATCAAGCGAAGTTTTCTTATCATTCAGACGTCGCCGGGTATTACGATTATCGTCATCAGAAGATGATACTTCAGTAGACGATGAAGCGGAACTTGAGAGAAGAAGTAGGAGAAGAAGCAGAGGTGCTGATAACATCTGTGACGGAACTGAATGGTTTGATCCAAAAGGGAATCAACCAAATATTGTTCCCTTTACGCGTACCTCCGGCGCCAAAACAACTAACGAGAAAGTGCGGATTTGTACAAAAGCAGGAGAGTTTTATGCACTTTTCGTTACAGACGAAATATTTCAGCACATCAGTGAACAAACAAACCACTATGCTACTCAATGCAGAATCATTTCTAAACGTACAACTAATTGGACACCAACTAACAAAAATGAGCTGAAGCGTTTATTTGGGCTGCTAATATGGATGGGTATGGTAAACCTTCCCTCCTTACGTCTATATTGGTCTCAAGATCCATTATTTTCACAAACATTCCCACGAACAATAATGAGTAGAGACAGATTTGAAATTCTAATGAGAATGGTGCATTTCGCTGACAACGAAGCAGCTGTCGCAAATAACCAATTATCAAAAATTCAATTCATCATAGACGAACTGAATACAAATTTTCAAAAATATTACGATCCACCAGAATTATTATGTATTGACGAATCGCTAATTCCATTTCGTGGGCGCATTGTATTCAGGCAGTATTTGAAACAGAAAAAACACGAATACGGTATAAAAATATTTAATTTATGTTGTAGTCATGGATACACTTATAACTGTCATGTGTACACCGGAAAAGCTCTCGATAGGGAAAACACAACCCCGTCAAATGTTGTAATGTCTCTATTGAAAAACTTATTTCATAGAGGCCACACATTATGTACTGACAACTGGTACACCAGTATCGATTTAGCGAATCGCCTAATAGAAAAAAACACACATTTGATTGGAACACTGCGAACAAATCGTAGGGGAAACCCAAGTGAAGTGATAAAAACTAATTTGAAACGTGGACAAGTTATAGCTAAAGAAAATAATCAAGGTATTACAGTGTTGAAATGGAAGGACAAGAGAGATGTTTTGGTCCTGTCCACAAAACATTCAAACGAAATGATAAACGTAAAAACAAAACGCGGATTTTGCTGTAAACCCAAAATTATAGTTGAATATAATAAAGCAAAAACATCAATTGACTTGTCAGATCAAATGAGTGCGTATAGCAGTCCCTTGAGGAGAACTCTCAAATGGTATAAAAAGTTAGCCTTTGAGTTATGTTTGAACACTGCTGTGGTCAATTCGCTGTTCGTCTTTCAAGAAGTAACAGGACAAAAAATAACAATTACGGAATTTCGGAGACAACTGGTGAATGAACTGACACAGCGAGAAGATGAACAAATTCCGCGTCCTGCAGAAAAAATTCTTCATAAATTGCAGAAAAAGGAAGGAGACGTCCATAAAGTTCGGAAATATTGTTCTGGTTGTTATGCTGAAAATTCAAGATTATTTGGGCCCAAGATAGCAAAAAATTTAACAAAAAAGGTTGTTACATTTTGTTACATGTGTAAATCCCAGCCATACTTTTGCTTAGAATGTTTTAATAAAGCTCATTAAAACTATATTTGACTACATTTCATTCAGGCGACATTTATCTTTTAACTTTAATACTGCCGGTCCCACCGGACCGATATCGGCCTAACGAAAAGTCTAACGCCAGTCCCTGGGGATTGGCGCCGTACCGGACAAAAGTTCAGCGCCGGTCCCTGGGGACACCCTCAACGTGTTAATAAATGTAATTTAGAAATAAAGAGACTGCGTAAATTGTGGAGTAAGAATACACCCTGAAGCGAAATATAATTGATGGCATACAGGGGAGAAAAAAAACTATATACAGTAAATATTCGATATGTGCACAAATGATCTGTACGATATGTGTACCAAAGTTATCCCCAACACTGGGGGGGAAGACCCCTTCAGACGCCAAGAAGCTCGATCGCCGAGAAATGTAACATGATCCGGGGTCGGGTATATCCATGAAGCAATACATATACAAATATAAAACTTTTTTATTTTTGATTTTTTCGAGATCCAACTTTTACCAATAGATTCTTTACGTTTTTCTGATTAAAAGAAGACCAAACACGACATAATTTGGGCTATATTTACTGGTTTAATTGACGATAAAAGTTTCTCACGTCGAAGAGGATAGCGAGTCAAAAAGAAAGAGACGCTACGATCGTGGCAGTCGGCAAAGATCAAAAGTCTTTTCGATTGTTCGCAATACTTGAGCATTGCTCATTTTTTTATTTTTCATCCATTTTTTTATATAACTTTCTCCATCATATTCGTGACATTTTTTAACCGACTTCGAAAAAGGAGGAGGTTACTCAATTCGATCAGTATATTTTCTTTTTCTATGTGTGCCCGCCGATTATGCCTAGTTGTATAGACCGATCGGAACGAAACCTTTTGCATCTGGTAGGTTCTGACTCCCCATTGGTACCGTTATCAAAAAATTTTGCATTTTTTAATTGCAAAGTGTTGTTATTGCAAAAAAACCGGCAACTTTTTTCTTTTTCTATGTATGTTCGCCGATTACGCATAGCTGGATGGACCGATCGGAACGAAACCTTTTGCATCTGGTAGGTTCTGACTCCCCATTGGTACCATTACCAAAAATTTTTTCATTTTTTAGTTGCAAAGGATTATTGTTGGAAAAAAAATTGAAAAACGAATATCCATGTTGTCTTTTACTTAATTATGCTCATGGCATTTACGCAGACAAAAAAAGCCCGGAAGAACTGTCTCACAGTATCATATACAATTCTCCACATTCCACTAAAAAGTGCGAAATAAAATAATTTTAAGAAAAAAAATACACCGACTTCGAAATGCACTAAAAAGTATAAAATAATTTCTATTTCCTAATGAAGTAATTTCATTAGTTATTAATTAATTAAAGGTACACAGGTACAATTAATTATTAATTAATTCGAATTAATTAAAGGTACACAGAAGATTTAACGAATTTAGCGGGGTTTTCGGGAGCGACTGGTCAAAAGCAGCAGGCATGGCGAGTTTCCATGCCTCGAAGCCCTACGTGCACGGGGAAACCTGTGGTCGTATTCGTCGAACACAATGAGTGTTTCGGCGTGAAAAACACCATCGTAGCACGGGGGGTAACCAATCTGCCCGGGAGTGGTGGTGCTCACCAAAACACCGAGGGCAACTACGCTCGGGAGAGGTGAGAACCCGGGCGGGGGCGAGCTTGCTTGCCCCGCGCTCCGGCTAGCTGTCTGCGGGATCGGTCGCACTCGAAGACGATAGATAATTAATTTTTCTAAGAAATGTACACGTGCGTGGTGCACATGGCAAAAGTGGCACGTGGCACATGCTCTGAAATTCCAAGTAAAACGCCAATTAATAAGTATTTGATCCACCGCGAAATGCCGGCGAACCCTGGTGCGCACTTCGGCAGAAAAGAAAGACACTCCTCGGCGACGTCTCCTGATGCGTAATTTTCCAGAAACGAGTACAAAGGTGCGGACCGCTCCGTTTGATGGCGGGTACCGGCAAGTGCCGGCGCGACATCGGTATCGGCGCGTGGCGTAGCGACGCGGCGGCTCGACCGCAAAGGGCGGGCGGCATCGCGAGGTTCGGTGGTTCGGTCGTAGAGGGATGACTGCGAAGCCAAGGTCGACGGAGGGCACGTGCAGATTTCGAAGAAATCGGGTGGTTGCTAGGAGACGTCGTAGGGGAGTGAAACATATAAAATAAGCGAGGGCACCGGGGCCCGCACTTCACTTTATATTTTGTCACTATGAGACTTACTTCGTATTGGTCATTACGGTCTTTACTTTATATTTTGCCATTGCGCATTTACTTCGTAATTGTCGTTACGGACTTCATGTTTTGACAGTGTGCAAAGACTTTCATTGCGTGATCAAATATTTCGTTATTTGATTGTAATATTGATACGCGAGTTTGATATCGTAAATCGTCAAATTGCTTTGTCTATTACTCGCTATCAGACTAAATTATAATACGTTTGTGATACAATAATCGAAATAAATTTGTGCGTTTTCACCGTCATAAAAATTGAGTTTGTTCTGATAGAATTATTGTCCTATTTGTTCGGCTAAACTGGCCTTGCACATAGATGATTGCTTCAAACTCTACTATACAAAGCACGAATATAAAACGTCTCATATGTAACCACGACTAAAAATTTTGTTGGCTTTGATAAAAAAGTTATTTGGATAAAGCTTTAGTTTTTATAACGCAACCGTGCGACGCGACGTGAACATTATTTTTACTGCACGCCTGAATACCTGTCATCCACAGCGACGCCCGCCCGTCGGGTGGCTACGTCCGTAAAAAACTAGATGTTATAATTCGTACGTAAACAGACGATATTCTTTGTATTAATACTATTTAAATATTAATTTTATTATGTATGACATTACTACCTTATGTTTGAATATATTATAATCTTTTTCTCGTAACGAAAGCCTTTTTATTTTTAACACTGTGCCAACAAGATTACGGGCCCAGATATCGTGTTGAGGTTAGAATTCTAGAAAGACCTCGTGTGTGCATAAAGTAAAAATAGCGAGTGTTTCAAAAACCGGAGAGATAGATAGGCTGAACGGAGATGATTATAAGTGTTAAATGAATGGTTCCTTTTCAATAAAAATAAATGCACCAGTACACTCTTAAATATTAGGTCATCCCATAAGTTCATGCCGACTTTCGTGTATACATTTCAAGTGCCGATGCATAAACACACGGCGTTTAGGGACCAATGCACTTGATCTGAGCTGTTCGAGAACAGTCTAAAGCAAATTTTCGTGGGTAAAAGATCGCAGTTTAGTGAAGCGAGTAACTTTTAAAAGGAAGAAATCATGAGCGAAATACGTGTACATTTTCGACATATCATGTTATATGAATTTCGGAAAGGAAGTTCTGTGACAATTGCTACAAAAAACATACGTGCTGAGTACGGAGAACATGCCCTTTCATCTCGCACCTGTAGGACATGGTTCCAATGTTTTAGAGGTGGTAATTTCTCTTTAGAAGACGAGGAACGCTCCGGGCGTCTTTCTCAGACAGACGAAGATAAAATTCGGGATCTTGTTGAAAAATCTCGAAGTTTGAAAGTTCAAGATATGTTAAACATTCTGAAAATACCTAAGACCACAATTCATAGGTATTTAAATAAAATGGGGATAGTGTCGAAGTTGAACGTCATTTTCCATCACGACAACGCTAGACCCCATGTCGCGAAAAGCGTCATAAAAAAATTGTCCGGATTCAATTGGGAAATTTTGCCACATCCCTCATATTCCCCAGACATTGCCCCTTCTGATTACCACCCATTCAGATCACTGCAACACTTTTTAGTGGGTAAAAAATTTGAAAATATTGAAATCCTCAAAAATGACTTGCAAAAGTATTTTAAACAAAAACACGTGAAGTTTTATCGAGACGGGATGATGGCCCTATCAGAAAAATGGGAAGAAGTCATACAAAGAGAGGGGAATTACGTTTTTTCATAAAACTGAAAGGTATGTAAACAATCTTAACACATATGACCGCTCGAAAAACGGCACGAATTTATGGAAACGAAATTTATGGGATACTTTGTGAATGAAAATTGTTAAGATATTAGAAGTGCCCGCGTAACGCGAGTCCTTTTTTAACCGACTTCGAAAAAGGAGGAGGTTACTCAATTCGATCAGTATATTTTTTTTTTTTTTTTTTTCTATGTGTGCCCGTCGATTACGCCTAGCTGGATGGACCAATCGGAACGAAACCTTTTGCATCTATTAGGTTCTGACTCCCCATTGGTACCATTATCAAAAAATTTTTCAATTTTTAATTGCAAAGTATTGTTATTGCAAAAAAACCGGCAACTTTTGAAATAAAGTTTTCTCGATTTTAGTGCGCTTTTAATATCTTATCACGGACATGATTCTGAACAATTTTGTTCATATACAAATTTCGCGGAAAGGTTTAGTTTTCGAGATATTAGCGAAAAATTGTTGAAAAGTTTTGAAATCAACTTTGGACGATTTTCATGTCCTTTTAGTATGTTATCAGGGACACGATTCTGAACAACTTTTTCCTTATCCACAATTAAGGGGAAGCTTTAGTTTTCGAGTTATTAGCGAAAAACTATTGTTACTAATACATTGAATACTACGTATGCCTCCGTGTCTCTGGTGGTGTTTGAGTCAACATGCAGTCGCCGATTTTCTACTGTTTCTACAAACACGTCTTGCCGGCCGATAAAAAGCGTGAAATAAAATAATTTTTAGAAAAAAATACACCGACTTCGAAATGCACTAAAAAGTATAAAATAATTTCTATTTCCTAATGAAGTAATTTCTATTTCATTCAATCATACAATTACGTAACAGATATGAATGAAACCTATTTACTCGTTAGGTATTATATTAAATACATTTCAACCTTTTCGGAGGCGGCGCAAAATTAAATAACATATTCAAAATAATCTTTTAATTTTGCGCCGCCTCCGAAAAGGTTGAAATGTATTTAATATAATACCTAACGAGTAAATAGGTTTCATTCATATCTGTTACGTAATTGTATGATTGAATGAAATAGAAATTACTTCATTAGGAAATAGAAATTATTTTATACTTTTTAGTGCATTTCGAAGTCGGTGTATTTTTTTCTAAAAATTATTTTATCTGCAACTGCGTTCGTCTTTTGTCCCCCTTCTTTTTCGGTACGTTCGTGAGAGCACGTTGTAATCCTGTGTATCGCGCGTGGCTTTTGTATCACGGAATATGTCCAATATATCAATATAGTTATTAATACTTCCTATCGCTGTGTTTCTTCTGCCCACATCCCCAAACTCAACAAAAATAATAGTACTTTATTTGCAAACGCGTCCGATCTTGCAGCGCTGCAAATGCACACACATACATATTTACGCGTAACACACAAAATTACATATATATCAATAATAAGACGTGGATGTTCGCTGCAAAAATGTATCTTGTACAGAAGGATCTGTAGCCTTATGTTCCGCGACGGAACAAATGTAGAACTTAGAACAACAAATAATGTCCACTCACTTACAGTCCATTCATTTTTCTCAAAGTACGTCTGTAATCGTCGTTGTTCATTACATACAGAAATTTATTTGCGTAATTCTGAACTGGATTGCACCTTCTCTGAATCTCTGTCCCGTGTCTTCAACGAACCTTCTGTGGTGCTTTCCACGAAGTCAATGAGACCTATCAAGGGATCCACTCGTTAAGTATACTTCAAGGACGTGGGTTCCCAACGTATCGGGCTTGAATAATATACTAGTTACCACGTACACCACAGCAGCAGGATTTATGGCGGGCATACAAGAGAAGTGTCTACGGCTGTTTAGAATTAGCCTATCACATTTTTTCAAAGGTTAAACAACCACATTAATTGGTTACCTTTGATGACATTCATGCTAGACCAACTTCCGGAAGTTCATTCGCTAATCAGACTGGACAGGAGAGAAAGGTGAATAGGTTTACAAGAAACCGAAAAGAGAACAAGTTCAGTTCAGACAATTGTAGAGATTATTTCAGTCTATGACGAACAGACACTTTCAGAATTAAAACCGTCAAGTTGACTATCACTTGTACAGGGTTTGTCCAATAAGTATCGGGACTGATTTTTTTCTACTAGTTTGGAAGGTCAGGAAGCGCGAGGTTGTTATGTATAATAGAAATCTAGGTTCATTTGTATTCCATCATTTGTTTTGTTTATATTGTGCTTGAAGTGGAAGCGTATTTAACGTTCGCGTCGAGATTCAAGATGCAACGAACCGTCGAGCAGTGTTGTGTCATTAAATTTTGCGTTAAGCTAAATAAATCTGCTACGGAGACATTTGATATGATTCGTCAAGCTTACAGGGACGACTTCATGTCCAGAACGCGTGTTTTTGAGTGGCACAAAAAGTTCAAAGATGGCCGTGAAGATGTCGAAGGCGAGCAACGCGTTGCACAACCGATGTCGTTCCGATCCGATACGAATGTCGACAAAGCGCGAGAAAATTTAAAACCACCCTACAGTTTAGATATGGCTCCCTCTGACTTTTTTCTGTTCCCTCGCATTAACAAGTTGAGTGCATTCGACGTGTATACACGTCGGACCAAATCTCTACTGCGGTGCGTTTGACGTGTATACTCGTCGTGTAAAATAAAAAATTACCATTCACTATAAAAACTCGAAATCTCGATAAAATGTAATAAGAATATTATTTGATGGTATGTTCCCTTTATATTACTAATGCGACCGCTATGTATTTCATGGAAGTGGAAAAATGTAAAGTACTTAGCATTTGACTTTGGTAGGGTAACCATTATTTGGTTCCAAAGAGATCACTGAATGTAAACACGCGACTAGAATATAAGAAAAATACACTTTATTTAATTACATGTTCAAAATGTAACATATGCCGCCTTCCATCACATAATATTCCAGTCTTTTACTTCACATTTCCACTTCTGTAAATCGAGTAATATGTTAATAAAAATATAATGTAATATATGTTTCGAATTCGTCTCGATGTCCTCTAAAGTTATGAATAAAAACAAATGTATGTTCCTATTTAAAAAACCCAAGGTGACCTTGACTTTGCCAAGAGAACAAACTGTTTTCAAAATTTACTTTACTAATATCTATTGTGCACTTCATACCCTGCAAATTTTATTCTAAACTTTTTTTCGTAAGGTGGCTGCAAGTGGGAGAAAAATCGTGAGTAGCGTTACAGGTAACACCCTGTATATTAAGCAGTGCACCAAAAATGGGCATCAACAGCAACTTTATTTTCCAACAAGACAAAGACCCTAAGCACACGGCAAGGAAAACCAGAGAATGGTTATTGTACAATGTATCAAAACAACTTTCTACACCACCTCAGTCGTCGGATATTAATCCGATAGAAAATCTATGGCACATTCTAGACTTAAAAATTCGAAAAAGGAAAATGAAAAGTAAAAATGACCTAAAAGCGGCGCTTCTAGAAGAGTGGTCTAGTATTACACCAGAAATTACACAAAACGTTGTTGAATCGATGCTTAATTGATTACAAGCCGTAATTAAGGCTAAAGGAATGCACACTAAATATTAGGTATGTTCAATATTGTTCATATTGTTTATTATTATGCTTTCCTCAATAATATCACACGTGTGCCAATACTTTTTTGACTGTGGATTTTTTGTTTTCTTCACTTTACTTCCTTATAACAAATAACCGAGAATTTTCAATAAACATACAATTCATATATATCAAAAGGTACTAATACATAATCATAGTTAATATTAATAGATTGCTTTGTAGCTTACAGATATTCGAAGAAAAGTAGGCGTGCCAATACTTTTTTGACCCACTGTACGTGTTAAAATGACCCCCTAGTTTAAGGGGTAACACCACTCTAGAATTTTCAAAAAGTCGATTTTTTTTTTGCTAAAACAATACCTTGGGGTCTTAACAACAGAATGCCGTTTGATTTATAGTGGAAAACAAATTTTAAATGGTTCAATTATCAATTTTGCCGCAGCGCCTCAGAGCGCGCACTGAGTACTCGTGCGGTATGTCGCAATTCATCGCTTTCGTATTATTGTTATTATTTAAAATAATAAGTTTACTTGTTACCTACAAAACAAACAGAAGTATCCAGAAAGCTAGAGAAGGTGGCAAACACTGATCTGGATAGCCAAATGTATAGTACAGGCATTGCAGATTAGCGGTGAACAGAGAATTTAAGAATCAAAATGTTCATAAAACTTCAAACGCCTTTTTCTCGAAATCAGTTTCTTCATAATGGGAGGACGGATTTCTCGGTGACTATTACATGGATTGAATTGAAATTTTTACAGTAGCTGCACAACAATATTGTCCTTGGAAGTACGTAGCCGTTTTTTGATTGTATGTGAACTTTTTTTTTTTAAACAATTTAGTGCTCATTTTTCATGCAAAAAGTCGATTCATTCCTTAAAAAACGCATAACTTCCACAAAAGTTGATTAATCAAACTACTCCTACGTACTTCCAAAGCCAATAGTATATACAGTGAGTCACAAAATTATTGGCACAGGGATACATTTAAAAAAAAAGGCGTCAAACAAAGGGTTTGCAAAAGTATTTTTATTATTTTTTCTTTCATAACATGTTCTTTACACTCTAAGCTAACTGAACAATACAAAAGAATAACAATATTTATTGTAAACAAAAGAAAATAACAATTCATAACACAATGTGTACATTTTCGAGGTCACAAAATTATTGGCACAGTCTGCATTCAATAAGTCCAGTTGAATATCATGAGCTTCAAATGCTTTTGTTTTCCATAAGAACATTGTAACATTGCTTAGTGTATCCTTGACTCGCAAAGAGCGACGCTGAATTGTAAAAATTTACAGTAAATACAATTTTTACGAAAGTTTGTATTATAATGGTTAATAAAGGTAGAGAAACAAGTGTAGAAGTTAGAAATATTATAATTTCGCATTGGAAGAATGGGAAATCGTATAGAGAAATAAGTAAAACTATAGGAAGAAGCTATAGTACAGTAAGAAATATTATTAAAAAATATGAAAGGGAAGGAAAAATAGAAAATAAGTATGGACGTGGTAGAAAGAGAAGCTTAAATACATCAGAAGAACGTTTTATTGTAAGAAAAGTAAAAGAAGATCCGAAAACAAGTGCTCCCAGAATTACTGCAATGTTGGAAAATTTTTGTGGAAAAACAGTTTCTAATGAAACAGTACGAAGAGTACTTAGAAGACACTCTTATAATGGTCGTATCGCCAGACGAAAAGCACTAGTTAGTGCTATTAATAGAAAAAAAACGATTAGATTTTGCCAAAAAATACATATTGAAAACTTCTGACTTTTGGTATAATGTAATTTTTTGTGACGAATCTAAATTTAATGTCTGGGGATCAGATGGTCGTTCAACAGTATGGAGAAAACCAACTGAAGAATTGAAGCCTAGAAATTTGCAACCAACTGTGAAGCATGGAGGCGGTAGCGTCATGGTATGGGGGTGTTTCAGTTATTATGGCGTAGGGAACTTACATGTTATTAAAGAAACAATGAATAAAACAATGTATTTAGACATTTTGCGAAACAATTTAAAACAGAGTGTTTCAAAAATGGGTATTTTAGATAAGTTCCTGTTTTATCAAGACAACGATCCGAAACATAAAGCACACATTGTAAAAGAGTGGCTATTATACAATTGTCCCAGAGTTATCGAAACACCCCCACAATCGCCCGATCTCAATCCTATTGAGATGATTTGGAACAAACTTGATGTCCAAGTACGAAAACATTGTATTACTAACAAAAATGTTTTGGAAACTAAATTAAAATCAGAATGGAATTCTATAAATATGGATTATATTAAAAAATTAATCGAATCAATGCCAAAAAGATTGGCAGAGGTAATTAAGCAAAAAGGCTATCCTACAAAATACTAGAAAGCGAATTTTCATTTAAGAATAGTACTATAATTAATTATTTTACAATATGTGCCAATAATTTTGTGACCTCGAAAATGTACACATTGTGTTATGAATTGTTATTTTCTTTTGTTTACAATAAATATTGTTATTCTTTTGTATTGTTCAGTTAGCTTAGAGTGTAAAGAACATGTTATGAAAGAAAAAATAATAAAAATACTTTTGCAAACCCTTTGTTTGACGCCTTTTTTTTAAATGTATCCCTGTGCCAATAATTTTGTGACTCACTGTAGATTATAAATTCTTTTGATTTTTTATCCCACGACTCATACGTAACAAGAAATCCGTCCTCCCGTAGGAGTGTTTTTACAAAAGTTATTTCCGCCGACCGGCTCTGTCGCCTCCATTTTGTATGAAAATGACAATAAAAAATTATTTTGTCGTAGTTCAATATGTGTTAAATAAACCCTCCGAAAAGAAATTCTTTTCCGTTTATCGTTCTTCCAAAAAAAATTGTCAAAGTTAGGCCTCTTTTTCGGGCTCTAGAGCGGTGTTACCCCTTAACGCTGTTTCGTTTAGCACTGGAACTTATTGAAACGTATCGCCCGCATTAAGCGAGGTCTTACTGTATCTGTAGCAACATTATAAAACAAATGCTCACGGATCGGTAAACAAAAAACCGTCAAAATATGCCCATCATCTCCGATAATTCAAAAAGAGGCGAGATATTCCGTTCGTGCAATAATTTATTAGCATTAAAATGGCATGACAAACGAGATGTGTGGATGTTGACAACTTGTCATTCGGCAGACATCGTTGATACATCTAAAATAGATTATCATACCGGATTGCCAATACAAAATCCAACCTCCGTCGTTGACTATAATGCTAATATGGGAACCATTGACAAAATTGATACGATTTTAAACTGTTAGTATGTTCGTTCGAAATATGTGGCAATCATCGCGTGGTAAAGTTAATATCGATATTGCGTTGTTCTTTTGTTTTTTTGGTGTTCGTGTCGTTGCACGTTGCATAGTTCTTTCTTCTCTTCCTGGCGATCACGCGGATCGGATGCGTCGACTACCCTCTGTGCATAATAATTTTATATCTTCGTCTCACGACCTTTTTGTATATTTTAATATATATAAATCATAGTCCTTAACATAAACACGCTTGAATGTATCCGTAAAAGTTTGAAATGGTAGAAAAAATACTTTTTCCACATGCTAGACATGGTTTTATGGAATGCATATTGTTTATTCCAATCAGCAACTGCGACAAAATTACCGTCTGCCAAATTTCATTTAACTCTTATAAGATAATTATTGCAAACATATGGGAATCAAAAATTAGATACGAGATGTTTAGCTGCATAAAATAGTAATAATCCCGAAAAACTGAAAGACATTTTCTGTCTATATATTTGAATGAAGAAGTTATAAGGTCAGAATAAAAAAGGCCTTATTATATATGTTTTGAAGATGGTTTGTAAATTTTTAGAAACAATTTGGATTAAAAATGGCGGCTGTAGGTGCTGGCAAGCAACAACACCATTTTTTGAAAGGGCTATACGGGCGGACTGTTTTTTCATTAACGCATGGTCCTAGGACAAAAAATCATAAAGTTTCTCAAAGTATATACCAAAATCTATGGAACATCGTACGGAAATTAAAAAATATTAATAATTGTTAATTTGGTGTAGATATGAACAAAAAGTTTCGAAAAACGGCAGAAAATTCAGCACTGAATTATTAATAAAAAGTTAAGTGGTTAATTAATCAAAAAATCCGTACGATGTTCACTGCGTTATATTATTTTGCACCTCTCCACGAAATTTCAAGTCGATTAGTTAAAAACTTTCCGAGTTATTTGTCCGCCCAGTTCAAATAAAGTGATTTCGAGAAAAACGCGTTTAAAGTTTTTATTGCCATTCAGCGTAAGAAATTTGTAATATAACTTTAATCAGCGATGCCTGCACCATATATTTGGCCTTCTATATTAACATACTCCACGTTCTTTTCCTTCTTATTGGATCTAAGATTCAATCTCGACATTTTTGAAGCTTCATTCAAAGATCGTTCTGAAAACTCTATGCATCGAGCGTCGGCTTGTAGACAAAAATTGTAAAAAAATTCGTGTTTCCGAACTGCCCCTCACTTAAAACTTTTTTCTCATATTCTACACATAATAAAGCATCATTTAAGCAAAAAAAAAAATCGATTTTTTCAAAATTTTAGAGTGGTGTTACCCCTTAAAGAAAAGTTTCTTTAAAAGTTATTGTTAGTGTTTCAAGGTTTCAAAAGTGTTAAAGATTTTTGTAAATTGATAAATAAGAACTTTGCACAGATCAAATAAAAACAGTGCATTACCACTCTTGCATCATTATTCCTACAGTACGATTCTAGGGTGTGAGGTATTTTCCAGTTTGAATCATAGTAACTTTTTTTTAATATTTAGACTATTTCTTTTGATACTACCACATAATAAGTATAGATACATTTACAATATACATTTATAATATTTTTTTCCCTATACCTTACCTGAACTTTTTCACGAAAAGAAATGTATTTGTATATATGAATATACAGTGACAGTGACTTACTGTACGTATTATAGCGTTTGCGTACGAACGTTGTGTGTAGTTAAGTGAATTAGTACTTCCTATTGAAACACATTTTATAATATTGACTTATATATGAACAAAGATGTGGATATTTATGCACTAAAAATTTAGTAATTGAATTACAATTCAATTAATATCGTAATTCTATTAACGATGCTAAGTAGCTGATTTGGAACATTTGCAAAAACTTCTACATCATTTTAATTTACAATATAATCGAGAAGACTGTTCCGCCTAGTAGCTCAGATAGCCGCATTTGATTTTAATGAACGGTTTCCCGGTTAAACCCATCTACACGCCGAGACGTGGAGGTGTTTCTCTTGGTAGCTGCCAGGATGACGTAGTCGAGAAGAGGTTAATCACCCGCGTTGGATTTTAATAAACGGTTCGGGGGCAAACAAAGCTGGTCATCAATAACCCCCTGCCCTCCCCCTACCTCTTACTCGCGCTCGTTGTTTCTTTCTCTTTATACTAGATGTGGGAGGTACACCTTAAGGAACCGACCTGGCAACGGCATGACCACACTAAAGCCTTAACCAACAAGTTGTCGGGCTTCATCGGATAGTCAGATAGGCGGAGATCACGTCTGTGTGGTTATTAATTAACCGGCGAGCAGGGAAAGCCTCCTTTCAGCACCTCGCAAACAATCTTCTTCGACTTTACCTTAGCGCGAAGATATACGGAGGTGAGGAGCGACGATATAAAAGATTGGATTGAAAATGTACTCTTGTGGAAGCAAAAACAATATTCAATTATTTTACACATAAAATTTTTGATTATTTCGAAATTTTTGTTAATCTTAAAAGAATTTGTTGCGGTGATGCGATAATTCTTGTTTTTTGAAATTACTTCATGTCACAAGAATATTTATACATAACTGAAATTTTTTCTATTTATAAATAAATATTTGGAAAATACGATTAGTCTTTAATATACCAATATACAGTGATTTCAGTGTTTTTTTTTTTTTTTTAATGAAACGACATTTTCCTTATGTATAAATGATAAAAATGCTTGTTTTCAGATATTCAAAAAAAAAAAACTATTACGAATATTGTGGAAACCAGTCGTAACTTTACTACTGTTTTTACTGCTCTTACTGAAAATTAATACATAAAATGAGTGGACATCAAAATTAAACTTAACTGCTTTCAATAAGTTTAAGTAAGGTAAGAGCACCAGTAGTTGGCACAGTACCAGTACTTGACACTTTTTCAAAAAAAGTACATAAATAAGGAAACCACAAGCCGGAATACATCAAACCTTATTAATTTGTATACTGTCACGTATACAATCGCTTAATTGCGAACTATTGTGCATATCCGCCATTCAAAAATGTAATAGCAACTGATTAATCGAACTTGTCCAAGGCACTTATTTTTCAGTGTTTTCTAATATAAATCGTTAAGGATTTAGTTAAAATGAGAGTATTATTTAATCATTGTGAGTAAAAAAGGCATCCGTTTATGTTGTTTGAAACTTAGAAAGAGGTTTATTTATTAAAATTGGCAACAAACAATGCTAAATTGTCTAAAGTCTAAATACACTCCGTGTCAACTACTGAAACTTATAACGGTCTATTATTCAGTAGTTGACATGGGGTATAAACTATTAAATTACTACGTGTCAACTACTGATTTTGTTCCTCTGTACATTTTGAGATGCCTCCTACGAAGTGTAACTTCAGAAATTATACAGAAGAGACTATGTAAGCGGCTGTGGAAGACGTTCGGTTCCATAAAACTCCGTATAAAACGGCAGCTAGGAAATTTAGTATTCCAAGGGTAACTTTAGAATACAAGGTTAAAGGCAAACATCCAATTAAAAGAGAAATGGGCCCAGCCAGAATATTGTCTGATCCAGAAGAAGATGCAATAAAAAACTCTTCATATTAAATATTTGTTATTAACTCTTCATATTAATCCTTAATTATTAAATATTTTTTTGTAAACTTACTCAAGAATAATCTTTTTTAAATGTTCAAAAAAATTCTGTATTCACACATTATCAAGATTAGTTCATTAATTGGATTTTCTCCCTATGTCAATTACTGAAACAAAAGGATGTCAACTACTAAATATTCTGTTTTCGCTGGGTGTCAACTATTGAATCAAATTTTACGTTTAGAAGAAAAAAAGAAAAAATTTACAACCGCCATTAGGAATGAATACTTCTTGTAATATAACAGAAAAATAGTTTATGCAGCGACTGCTAATCATAAATTTTCCATAAAGTGAACTTAGCCTGAGCTTTGTGAACAAATAGACAAAAAATTTCTGAAAGGGTCAACTACTGATACCTTTACCTTACTGGCTTGCATTATTGGGCATTAGATTTGGCTTTTACGTGGTTATGCAAACCAATGTTTAAAATTATTGAATTGGTCAAATTTAATTTTTAGGTACATCAGTTCCACATGTTAATTTTTTGTCGCAATGATGTGTTTATGGAAAACAATAAAACAAACAGCGACTACATACTGGCACAGTTGCAATAGTAACTACAATGTTTTATGAATATGGTGAAATCTAAAACATTTTGTTGATTATGCATAAGAAAGTTGTATAGAATCATGTCCCCAAAAAGGTATTAAGTGAACGTTAAAATCATGTTGATACATTAGAGGTGCTCCCAGAATGCAACAAGAATGATTTCAGATTTTTTAGATACTGAACCAAAATTGAGATACTGAAATAAATTTAGCTTATTCAAACATTTTACAACGCATAAAATAATAATATCAGAGTTTACACATAACTGCCGTGGAAACAAGACGTGTGTACGGTATCGCTCGCGAGTGCCAATTATAACGGGTGTTCACAAAGTGCAGTACCGTGCGCGGTTATATCACGCGTGTTAGTGTAAGTTGTGTGGTTCGGAACGGTGCACATATGCACCAACCAACCATCATGGAACCAAACGAAACCAACGAGCCCAAAAGCTCGCTGCATATCACCCTCACTGAAGCTAACAGATCTAAAGAATCAACAAAATCGTATGCGAACGCCACCAAATCTGAATCCTACCCCACCAAGGACCAAGCGATAATCCTTTCAGCTGTGGACGGCATCTCAATCAAGGAATATGCGTGCGCAGTGGGAGAAATAGTAGGCCCAAAAGCAGTTAAGTACATATCCCGAATCGCCAACGGAAGGATTTGTATCTATCTAGATAAAAAGGCAACAGTACTGAACCTCACCGAAAAACACAAAACCATAACCATTAATAACACTAAGATAGATTTAAGACCAATGATCACACCGGCCCAACGCATCATACTTTCCAACGTGTCACCAGTTTTACCGAATAAAACAATAGAGGAAATTTTCACCAAAAATAAAGTAAGACTCAGCTCCAGAATCACACCCTTAAAAGCAGGTATGACAGACCCTGAGTACTCCCACATACTAAGTTTTAGAAGACAGGTATATGTTAACCCAGAAGATACCAGTAAAATACCCGGATCATTTACCGTTACATTTGAAGACACCGTATACAGAATATTTACCACATCTGACAGTTTGAACTGTTTCATTTGTAAACAGGAGGGCCATATAGCTAAACAATGCCCCCACCATACCGATCCTAGCGGAAATCAAATGACTACGGATGATACTAATACACAAATACAACATACTGCGACAACGAGCACACTTAATCACGACACGAAACCAATAGAGCAATTACAAACCACCGCAGAAAAGGATTCAGTAAACACATCTCCTATCGTACACATACTCAATCAACCCATAGAAACACCAACCGGTCAAAAAGAAAAAATGCAAACTGAACCTATCCTAGAAACAACAATTAACCGAACCAAGAGACCACTGTCTGAAACCTCATCCGAAAATCCACCTAATCCGACAGTTATGGACAATGAGAATAATTTCAAAACACCAAAAACATATACCGACACCCAAACACAGGCTTCAACGAACAATAAAAAAAAGAAACTATTAAAACTAGCATCCCCGAGCACAACAACCAAGACCATAAACGAAATGCTCGCCCCAGCAAAAGGTGAAATTGAAGACCCGAAGAAGAAATACGTCCTCAACTTTGACCAATTAATAAGCTTTTTGGAAAATGCCCCAAATCGGCGCCCCAAATCCAATCGATATTGCCCAAGAGTATACTGGAAATCCACTTGGCGTAATCATAATGTTAACATCGATACACCCACTATTAACAGACCGCAGCATAAAAAACAGAATCCGAAGATTAACTAAGAAATTACTTGGGCAATCATCCACCGAAACCTCAACAAATTGGACCTCAGACTCCGATACATCTTAGGTAAACTTCCTCCATCAAACAATACAAATATGAATAATATACTACAATGGAATGTTAACGGCTTCCACGCTCGTCTAGAAAGAGCGCAATTATTACTTAAAAAATATAAACCCATTGCCCTTTGCGTTCAGGAAACTAACTTCAAAAACGACAATATCGGATTAGTTAAAGAATATCAATGTTTCGCAAAAAATCGCATTATTTCT
Source organism: Megachile rotundata (assembly GCF_050947335.1). Classification (NCBI taxonomy): domain Eukaryota; kingdom Metazoa; phylum Arthropoda; class Insecta; order Hymenoptera; family Megachilidae; genus Megachile; species Megachile rotundata. The sequence continues at coordinate 6,545,630 of NC_134993.1, forward strand.
AATCACGCTAGTGGTGAAGTCGCGATTTACGTTAAAAACGAAATAAATTGCAATGAGGTCCAATTACGAACAAATATCGAAGCAGTTGCAGTTCAATTATATATGCTAGTTAAATTATGCCTATGCAATATATGTATATCTCCCAAGAAGCTACGATTTTCAAACAAGCGAAATCAACGACCTAATTATGCAATTACCGAAACCGTGTGTAATACTCGGAGACTTCAACAGCCATAACACCCTATGGGGCTCTACAAAAAACGATCTCCGAGGACAAAAAATGGGCATGTTATTAGACAACGACGACCTTACTCTTCTCAATACCAAACACCACACATATTTCAATATTGCAAACGGCACCTTCAGTTGCATCGACTTAACAATCACTAATACCAATTTTGCTCATAATTTAGACTGGACCGTACTAGACGACCTACACGACAGTGACCATTTCCCAATAAACATACAATTAAATAATATTCCCAATGTCCATAATACCCATACATTTGTTCCGAAATGGAAATTTAACACAGCCAATTGGGAATTGTATAAAGAACAGCTGTCCACTTATCTGCAAGAAGCTAACATCTCAGATAAAATGGATACGATTGATACTGCAACGGAAATGTTCTGCAATCTCATTATCAAAGCAGCCAACGACGCCATCAAAACAAGCTTTCCACCAAAAAAGCACAATCCTGTCCCCTGGTGGAACCCCCAATGTGAGAAAGCCGTGCGCAAATGTAAACAAGCTTTTCACCGCTTTAAAAAACACAAATCTGAAGAAAACAAAATTCACTACAAAAAACTACGAGCAGCTGCTAGGAAAACCATCAAAGAGAGCAAGAGAAACAGCTGGCATAATTATGTTACAACGCTAACCAACAATACCAAAGTCAAGGAGATATGGAATAAAATCAACGCAATCAGGGACAACCGGAAGATATGCCTCACTCAGTTTCTAACCAACGATTTTAATGAGACCATATCTAATCCTCGAGAAATTGCAGATATTCTAGCATCGACGTTCGTAAAAAACTCCAGTACCTCGAATTACCCAAAAGACTTCAAACAAAACATACTAAACCAAGAAGAAGAGGAAATCGCCGAAACCAATACCTACAACTGTGCATACCTTAACACCCCTATCTCAGAAAAGGAACTAGATGAAGTAATTAAAACAGCTAAAAACTCCACCCCGGGTCCAGACAATATTCCTAACGATTTAATCAAGAATTTACCTCCCGCCGGAAATAAAATACTTCTCGAATTATTCAACACCATATGGACAAACAAAACCTTTCCAAAAAAATGGAACACAGCTATTGTTATTCCAATTTCCAAACCCGGGAAGGACCCCGCCAAACCCGACAGTTACAGACCAATTGCTCTTACATGCAACATGTGTAAAATTCTGGAAGAGATCATCAACGCCCGACTAAGGTGGTTTCTTGAACATAATAAAATTATTGCACATAACCAGTTTGGATTTCGCACAGGACACTCCACCACATCGCACCTAGTTAGTTTGGAAACCCACATTCGCGAAGCATTCATCAACAATCAACATGTCCTAGCCGTGAGTCTTGATATAGAAAAAGCCTACGATATGGTTTGGAGGCGCCGAATCCTAACCAAATTCCAAGAGATGGGAATTGGCGGTAACATGTTGCATTTTATTAAAAATTGCCTCCACGACAGAAGCATCCAAGTTCGTTTTAAAGGCTATTTATCACGAAAAACGTCAATCGAAAATGGAGTCCCACAAGGTTCAGTACTGAGTGTCACGTTATTTTTAATAGCCGTAAACGACGTCTGTAGAATCACCGAACTTCCGGTCATTACTAGAGTGTTCGCTGATGACATTACCATTCTATGTAAAGGTAAATTTGTAAACACACTACAATACCATATACAAAAGGCCCTCAACATGTTACACGACTGGTCGATAATCAATGGGTTTAAATTCTCAGTTACCAAGACGGAATGCATTCTTTTTTCAAAGCACTACCAAACTCATACGCCTACACTGAAACTAGGAACGAACATATTACGATCCGTTGCATGCACCAAAATCCTTGGTGTTCTCTTCGACTCTAGACTAACTTGGAATCAACACATAAGCAAACTAGCCGATAACTGTAAACAGAGAATCAAAATAATTAAATCACTCGCACATAACAACTGGGGAGCAGACAAAGCGGTCCTATCTCTTGCGTACAAAGCGATTATACGGTCGAAATTGGATTACGCGTCAATAATATTTAACTCTGCCAAACCAAATATATTAAAAAAACTTTATGTAATCCACAATACCGCAATCAGATTAATAACAGGAGCATTCCACACAAGCCCAATAGGAAGTATAATGATAGAATCTGCTGAAATATCCTTACAATATAGAAGAAAACTTTTAAGCTTAAAATATGCAGTACGAGCGTCAACATCTACAAACCCAATTATCTACGGTGACATCTTCTCGAAGAAAATATACAAACCCAAACATCAAACTAGTAACATTCCCTTATATCAAAGAATTAAAAACTTTTTTAACGAACTGAAATACAGCCTACCAATCACAGAAAAAACTAGATTCCATAAAGCACCCCCATGGACACTGAAGATACCCAATATTGACCTATCACTCATAGAAAAGAAAAAGACAGAACTAACCACACAGGAATGGAAAGACCGTTTTAACACCCTATGTGCCAAATATCCTGGATACACCCATGTCTATATTGACGGATCCAAGAGCGATCTTGGAACAGGTGCAGCTGTATTCACGCAAAATACTACAATAAAACACGGAATGAACCCTTTCAATAGCATTCACACAGCCGAAAGTTACGCACTCCTCTCAGCTCTTGAATTCATCGATAAATCTCCTCACTCTACATTCATCATATTCTCCGATTCCCTTTCCACTATCCTAAAGACACAAAACCTAAAACAGACCATGGAAATCCACACAACAATTCAAGAACTATATGACAAATTAACCACACATGGGAAGAGAATAACGACAGCGTGGGTCCCTTCCCACATGGACATCCATGGGAATGTTATGGCCGATCTCGAAGCAAAAATTGCAGCAACTTTACACCCGGACAATCAACCTCTCTACTGCACCTCTATGGACATTAATAATCATCTAAAATCACTATGGAAACAATCATGGAATCTAGCATGGAAAAACTACAAAGCAAGCACACTCCACAAATCAACGAACAGTTTCGACAACCTAAAAACAAACTCCAACTTTCATAGAAGACAGCAGACAGCAATAACTAGAATCAGAATTGGTCATACCAAACTGACACACTCGTATATCCTAAACAACAGTCCCCCCAGTCTATGCGAAGCATGTAATGAACACATAAGTATCAACCACATTATACTAAACTGCAGTAAATATAACGAAGAACGAAGAAAATTTAACATCAAAGACGACCTCTCTGAAGCAATCACCTTTACAACATATCAAGATTCCCTAATTACATTCTGCAAAGCGAATGGAATCCTAAACATGATATAAAACCTTATAGAACATGCAACCCCTCCCAAGTTAATCAATTAAAGACAATAAGTACCTAAAACAGTCGATAGTCGCTAATGACCTTGATGTTGATGCGACTTTAAACTCTAAACAAAAAAAAAAAATAAATAAAGCACAAAAAATAGCGTAATTCTAGTTCCGCTAATAACATATAGAACAACATAATTGTTTTTAGGAATAGATTTTATATTCAGCTATAATATTCAAATTTTATACTAAAAATTGAGTCCCCGTACGAAATGGGTAATTGTAAAAGCAGCTAGTGACAGCCAAAAGAGCTGTAACCAAATTAAAAGTGAACTCAACATTTCTTGAACTCAACATTGCACCTAAACTTCTGCCATACATATATCGAGACTGAAAAAGCATAAGCTAACTTTAGACGACAAAATCTTTTTACTTCATTTTTTTCCATTAATAATCAGGTTATCGGCGAGATCTCCATAAAGAATAATTCTCAACTAGAAATTTCAATGAATAAAATAAAGTGCAATAGTTTGGGGTGTCTTTGGATTAATAGCATGTAAAATTTGGCCTTTCCATCAAAAAGGATAGTAATGAATACATCGCTAAAATATTTCAGCCAATACTGTTAGAAAATTTTATGCTAAAAATCTGAACACTGGAATCATGTTACATTTGAAAAAAAAAAGGTAAAATTTTAAGGCATGGAAGCTAAAATAAAAAATCGTATACATGGTTTCTGCAATATATTCGGAAGATTTAATAAAAATGAATAAAACATATTGGAAAACGAAAAAAAAAATTAGAAAATCATAATCTGTCATAAATTATTATAAATATGTGATGAGTGTCAATATGCCCGGTCAGTATTTATCATATTATTCTATCTCGTTAAGACAGTGAAGTATGTAGTCAGAAAGCAGTATTGTTTCTTTTGAATTACACATTATTTAAATTATTTACTAAATTTTATATCTAATTAAATGGCACTACTATAAATATACAAAATTTTTACATGATGATAGATATTCCCTGATCGAGGGACACTCAAATAACAAAAATGTATTAAATTATTGTAATTTGCCTATTTCTGTACATGTTCCTACATCTCGCACACCAAAATTTAATCATCCCCAAAGACTTTCAGGTGATATGAAGAATCATAAAGTTGCTAAAATTATTGTTCGAGTTCGCTCTGCTAGTAAAAAAAAAATGCGAGTAGCTTTATGTATACTGAATGCATAATACTCCTACATCTTGGACAATGCTTTGAAAAACTCCATACTGTATCCTAAAATACTAATACTCTTATTTTCTGGTTATATCATATATATGTAATAATTCAACATGAAGTAAAAAACTGCAGTTTTTGCTATATTTATAAAATAAAAAATTCGATTTTATTTACATTTTTTGTTTGTGGTAAGTTAAAAATGAATATTTAATCAAAATATACTATTTTCTGAAAATGTATAAGGTTTTTAATATTTTCTTTAGCTACTCATTGTTTAAAGACAAGCAAATGAGAAGCTGACATTTAGGCCTTTAGTGGATAATATATAGGTAGCATGCAATATGTTGAAACATCTTATTTTCTAACTGATGATTTGAAAAAACTGAAATGAAAAAGCTGTTACTGAAAAAAAGTAAGCTTTCCTGAAACTCCAGTTTCAGTTATATAACAATATGTTTGAACATTTTGTTCACCAATATTTAAATATTGTTGTAGCAAGGATGTCATAAGGAGATGACATGTAATATTTTTATCATAAATTGAATGAAAGGTAATAGGTACATTTACTTTAAAATTGGTCGATAACACAGAATAATGAGCAGACTAGGATCAAATTCTCATTTATATAAAGATTGAAATTATTGTTTCAAAGAGAAAAACATGGTCATAAGATCGGTCATATGAATGGTCATATGATTTCACTATCTCAACTAACATGATATATTTTTAGTACTAGAACAAAGTAATTGGTACAGAAATACAAATCACATATGCATTAACATGCATTAATACACATGAACTGACAAAATACTTAAAAAAGAATAATAGCAGAAATATATGCTTATTAGATACCTTAAGATACTTGTTTCATATTGATTTATTATAAACATATTTATGTATTTATAATATATTATAATATTGTTATAATAATACTAACTTTTATTTTTATCTTTTTTTATTAATAATAACTAGAATATTGAATTGTTTTCTCCATATTATATCAAATTTCAATTTATAAAAATATAGTTATAACGTAATGAAAATATAATATACCATTTTTGTCACAATGGAATATTCAATTTATATACCAATCAAGATAAACACACTAGAGTAGAATAAATATAATATGACAGAAACAATTTATATTATATAGAAGACTAGCAAAACCTGGCACGCATTGCCCTGCCTGTGCATATTTATTGATCTCCGTATATATAAAAATGGATTATTTGTATGTAACCTAAAATCTATAATTTGTTCTAGAAAGGTGTTGAAAAATGAAAGATAGCTTGTACTGATAAGATTTCAGTGTTTGTGTTGGTATAAGTTGATGATATACATCTTTTTATTAAGAATTCGCTGTGCAATTGAACTAACTTAACGTTCATCTTTTGCAGGATTATTAACAACCACCATAGGTACTTGCCCATCAAATGATGTCTGTATGTGATTATTATATACCAAATTATTTAATGTTTATTGGTTTGCTATGCCCATTTTTTACATACCTGAAAACCTTTTTCACAGAAAAAGGTGGGGTTCCAACTTCTACTGTGATTGATCAAACAGTGTCGAAGTTTATTAATTTTATACAAACAAACTTCCATTTTTATATATATATATATATATATATATATATATATATAGATGACTTTGAGGATTAAGACACATTAACACTCTTTTCAAAATAAAACAATGATAGAGCAAAATATCATATGATATAATACGTCCAAACTTCTTATAAGATTACTGTTTTATACGTATGCATTAATGCACTCACAACACAATTTGTTTTATTAAATTAATCAATTCCTTTTATTATCCTACATATACCACTACTAATCAGAATTCAAAAAAGTGATTTTTTTTAAATATTTGACATTTTATATCAGAAATTTACATTAATTCAATGTTCGAATGAGGTAGAAGACTCTATACATATATAACTGCATAAACCAACGTAAAGATGTATGATATCAGAATATTAAACCAAATACCACATGGACAAAATGTTGACTGATAATATCTTAATATTCATTATTCTAATACTATATATTTCTTAAAACCTAATAAATTATCATATATACAGTGATAATAATTTGGCTGACTGTCATAATTGATATATTAATGCAAAACTGTTTTTTTATGTATCTCATGAAAAAACTAAAATAATAAAACGATATTCCAAATTTTATTAGTTTAAAGCAAACAATAGATAAATAGGTAAAATTGAATGACGTCGTTCAAGAATGTTTTATTAAGTCGTGAATTGAAATGTAGCATATAATACATTTTTAATATTATACTTTTTTATGCAATTATATTGTCTTTACTATTTAGAAATATTGATTTCGTTTAACATTCTTATCTTGTAATAAACAAAAAACTCGTTTGCCTAAATTAAATCTTAGACATAATATTATTCAATTTTGACAACAAAGAAACCGTACTTACAAATAAATTATGTTAATCATTTTGATCTTGCAATATTTCATATAAAAATGTATCGTTCCGCGCCAAGTCCATCGTTTCGTAACTTTGATGCCAGGTATTCTGTACCAATCACGGTCCTACGAATTAAAAGGAGGGAACACGCAGTCTCATCGAAACCGGTAAGATTGAACCAGTCAATCAAAAGAGAGGAAGTATTCCTAAACAACTTCTGATTGGCGAAGTAATGCACATGCGCCGCGGTTTATTTCACACGAAATACTAAATATTATTTTTATGAAATGAAACTTAATTTTAAATCATAACATAATTATAATTACGAGATCAATAATTATTGACAGTAGAAAAATCTGTAATTTCAAGAAAGTGAAAAATGTTGAATTATCAAGTTGATTTCATATATGTTTTCAATAATATAATAAAACTCATTGATTAATTTATTATGTTACTGATTTTTGCATTGCCATCGCTGTCTCTTGTAAACTAAGTAATGGAGGCGTTTAAACTTTTAACTTTTTCTCTTATTCTCGGTTCTTTTTATTAACTTCTTTTATTCAATTTTGCTTTTGAGTTAACTAATTTAGAACAAATACTCAAAAATAATGTGCTTCAATTTTTATTAATAAATTGCTATTTGAAGTTCAAAGTGCTCACACAATCTCAAAATATGGTATAATTTAAATGAAATTAGGCGGAATTTAAATTATCATTTGGTTGGTTTCAAATACAGACTATGAATTTTGTATCTTTTGCCTGTTTTCATAAAAAGATACTTCTGGATTCACATCTTGAAAATTTTCATAAAAAATGACAACACTGCCGCTTTAATGAAAATATGTAAATATTATTATTGATAATAATTTCATATACATGTACTACATCATATCTTTTACAACAAAATTCCTGATATTGTGATTAAATAGTGATTAAGTTTACACAAATGATTTTAAGATTTTAGATCCACACATTGTAGTACAAAACAATGTGATGTTAAGATAGTATCGTATGACAAAATATAAAATTTAATTTACTTATTTGGTTACAAGCCCTACATATAGATTACTAACATGTATCAAGTCATTTTCTTTAATACTGCAGCAAATAATTGTTTCTTTTTTGTATTTATTTAACTTGGACAGAGAAAATAGAACGTTATTTTAGATGAATTGATAGTAAACCAAAAAGATCCTTTCTATCTTTGTCTAAATAGAATGGTAATGTCTATTATACACATCAATTTTGTAGAACATTCTGTATTAAAAGATATTAAAGTATTGTATTCAAGAATAGGATAATTTATGAAGTTAATTTTGGTACAAATCTCATATTTGCAAATGTAAAATGTTTCAGAAATTATTGATCTTTTAGCATTATGCGTTAATAATTCTTTATACAGAATGTTCTGAAAAATTGGTTTAATTTCCTAAATTTAATTTAATTAGATAGATTAATTTATTTTTCTAAAATAATTTGGCTTATACTAAATACATAACCTTCCTGTTTCTTTAATTAACCAAAATGAAATCGATATTTGTGGTGGTGAAAAAAAAATAGCTTGTTAGACTATACATATGTAAACCACCTGGTGTAGTACGAATATATTCATCAACATAGTGCAAGAATACATATATTCTTTAATATATATATAATCTATAAAATTTGATTCAAAATAAATATAAAATTACTGTTCGGAAAGTTCGTAATGATATGTAATTATTTCAAAGTATAAAATTTCGTAATCAGATATAGTCTATTCTGTAATTCGCAGAAATTCATAAATTTTTTAATTGTATAATACAGATCGTTTGTTATTAATCATAGTGATATCTGTATTCCAGCATTATCAATAGTGATTTGTTTACCAAAGCGTTGTTTATTTGTTAAACAAAAACTAGCTTTAAACCGTGACTACTTAAAACTTTTTCATACGCGAGATCAAAATAGGGGCAGTTTCTTCAAGCAACAAATAAGTGTAAAATTTCTTTATTTTAGAAATACTTATATGGGATACTTATTAGTTCAAACCTTCGAAATAATTTTTCTGCAATATCATTTTCTTTTCTAGATTAAAAATTTGCATACATACATTATTCACATACAATTTATTCACTCGAATTAATAGTCAACAAACACTCGATAAGTAGACCTACGTACTAATGCTTATTATTAGATCAATTTATCCATTCTTTCACAAAACGTATTTTAACTAACTTGTAACGGTCATGGATAACAGATACTAACTTTCCATTCACAGGTACATGATTCAGTATATAACACAGTTATTAATTTACATATATTCACTTATACTAATTTTCGTTTACTATTAAACATTTTATACATGTTTTGTTTATATAAAATGAAGTATAGCGCATAGATGGAAAAATAACTCTTTCTTAATAACGAACATTCCAAAGTGATTATTTTTGACTTTAATGAAATTCATGTACATTGCAGTTTATGAAAAATGTTCGAAATATTTTTTTAGCTGTGCACATTTGCGTTGAAAGGGTGAACACAGCTTTCAATGTAAAGACTGAATAATATATTTAGTTGAATATTTTAAGAATTATTAGAATAGGAAGAATAGTGCAAACTGTAGGATCATTTGTATTATCAAAGATTCCAAGTGTGAAAACACATTTTAAGGAATTGTATTTAGTTAAACATTATGTTTAAAAATAGTATTATTTTGCTAATTTTTTAACAAAAGGATTATCTATGATTCTGTAACCATATTGTACACAAACATATATCTATATCAAAGTATAGAATATGAATAAACATAAATTTTAGTTTTACATACGATATGTGGGCAAGTGCTATATTAATAAATATTTATAAACTGCAATTATTTACAAAAAAAGACATTAGTATCATGTAAATATTTTGAATAATTCTAACATAACACCTTCCTTAATAAAAGTTTTTATAGTGACTAATGTGAGGAATGCTTGTCACGTTACCGATTCTTTCTAAAGTAGAAGTCATCGCGAACATAATTAAACTGATAATGGAAATTTTGATTATTTAAAGTTGTTTACGTTAATAATATTTGAAAAGTTATAAAACCTCACTACCTGTTTAATTATACGTACTTCATAATTTCATATGATAACGCGCGAATAGTCTTAAACTGCAGTAACCATCTTTATAATGCAAAAATGACTAAAAATTAAACTTATTAGTGGGTGTTTTATACTTTAGAACATATTTTATATATTTTATGTACGCAAGTTTATAAGAACATAGATCATCTTTTTAAAAAACAAAAAAGGTCAGTACATAAATGTGCTATTCTAAAATATTTAAATAAGTAGAATTCTTTCAAATCCGCATATGAACTCCTTATTAAAAAATATATAATTTTACTATTTACACCATTCTTCAGCAGTAACAGTTTTTAAGATATTCAATGAAATATATTTCTCATCATTCTCTTTAACGGATTCTCTCACCCTCTTAACGTGAATGGCCACCAATTAAAAAAGTAAATGTGTTTTAAACATTAAGTGTAAAAATAAATTCTGTTCAGTTGACTTGATACAATCAGTACACCTTTACAAAGAAAAAATATTTTCTTGTTCTTTTAAGATTTTGTGACATTGACATACATGCAATACATCGCATAAAAGGAAAGTCATTCATTTATTCATTCACTCATTTGTTTATAAACAATCATTCTCTTTAAACAAAATTGGTTTTATTGTAAAATTGCGAAAAATTTCTGTCTACATCGAATATTTTTTCAAGAGCCGCAACTTATATAAATTTAATTAAAATAAGAAATTATCATTTCGGATTGTTCCTTTATTAGGAAGGTATGTTGATATACAATGGTCGTTTGATAAATACCCGGTTTAGGAGTTCTGGATGTACGCTTTTCTAAGAAATATGTATTCATCAAATAAGTGATGACATATGAATCACAAATTTTGATCATCTTAACCATCTTCGTTATTTTTAGAAATAAAGAAATAGTCATAATACAGTATACTATTTTTTTTTAATGAGAAGTTATTGAAGATTTCAAGGTTAACATTTCATTTTTAAATGAAATAGTATAATTGTGAAATGAAAATATTTTTTTTATATTGATATACAGGGTGTTACCTGTAACGCTACTCACGATTTTTCTCCCACTTGCAGCCACCTTACGAAAAAAAGTTTAGAATAAAATTTGCAGGGTATGAAGTGCACAATAGATATTAGTAAAGTAAATTTTGAAAACAGTTTGTTCTCTTGGCAAAGTCAAGGTCACCTTGGGTTTCTTAAATAGGAACATACATTTTTTTTTATTCATAACTTTAGAGGACATCGAGACGAATTCGAAACATATATTACATTATATTTTTATTAACATATTACTCGATTTACAGAAGTGGAAATGTAAAGTAAAAAACTGGAATATTATGTGATGGAAGGCGGCATATGTTACATTTTGAACATGTAATTAAATAAAGTGTATTTTTCTTATATTCTAGTCGCGTGTTTACATTCAGTGATCTCTTTGGAACCAAATAATGGTTACCCTACCAAAGTCAAAAGCTAAGTACTTTACATTTTTCCACTTCTGTAAATCGAGTAATATGTTAATAAAAATATAATGTAATATATGTTTCGAATTCGTCTCGATGTCCTCTAAAGTTATGAATAAAAAAAAATGTATGTTCCTATTTAAGAAACCCAAGGTGACCTTGACTTTGCCAAGAGAACAAACTGTTTTCAAAATTTGCTTTACTAATATCTATTGTGCACTTCATACCCTGCAAATTTTATTCTAAACTTTTTTTCGTAAGGTGGCTGCAAGTGGGAGAAAAATCGTGAGTAGCGTTACAGGTAACACCCTGTATATACCGAAACATTTCACATAATATCGTATTAATGTATAGTGTTAAAATTATTAAAACGTTTAAAGACTATTAAAAATTGATTATATTTTATATAAAGAATTTCAAATATGTTACACATTATTAATTATTTATAGTCTATAGTAACATCCTTTTTCATACATAAAACGTTGTAGAAAATTAACTTATGTGCAAAAAATAATTCTATTAAAAACGACAAAGTTGAACTTCAAACCTGAAGATCCTCTCCGTGTAAAAAATTATATTGCTATATTACGATCCCCTTCGTAGATTAAAGTTTTATTGATTGAATTGATATATTCTGGTAAGAACATTATAAATTTTTAAATACGTAAACTACGGAACGACATTTCACATCTTATATATATTTTTACAATTTTATTTATTTACATAATTATTTATATGGAATGTAAATTAAGTATAATACGTGATTTAGTTGATTGTACAGTTATATGTAACAGAAACTGTTTTAACAAATTATATAGTATATACATCTATCTTCCGTGATAAAAAATATGGAGATTAAACTTGACACAATATATATTCCATTCGTGCCCAGCGAGGCGACAGTATAAGATGAATGTATGTGTGTTAGTAATGCTACAGGATAGTTCCTAACAGGTATTTATCAAGCGAATAATTATGGGGAGAGAATACTTTCGCAGTAAAATCTCAGCAAGAATTTTCACGGTCAAATACATACATGTTGAATTGTTCAGGCATCTACCAAGATGCTTGCGATTTACGTCACTATTTTGAATTTGAACACTCGTTATTGCTTTATTCTACTTGGTTTCGACGATCTTCATTCGCTTTTTCGTCATATGCTACATAAGCTCATATTAATTTGTGTGATAAGATATGATCACACATTAAAACGTGTGACTATTTTGGTAAATGACGAAAATGTGTGTGCTTTATTATTAGTATTAACGAAGGTGGGTACATGGCGATACAACCAATCAGACTCGTAATTCTTCTGCTGATCATCTTTCCACCTCTGCACTGCAACTTCACCAATATAATTTTAGAATTAACTTCTTTTTATTTATTAATTACTAAATTATATTGCATCATTGCTATATATTAAAATAAAGAAATTTTTTTACTTATTTTCTGCGTGATGAGCTGCTCTCATCCGTAACAATACTCTAACAGGCTGTACCATTTCCTTAAACAGCGTGTATTATGTTTTATTCGGTGCATTTTACCCTTTCGATAATGTAATAGTATCAAACATGGAAAATGTTCTGAACTATTATCCATCTTCAAAATGGCTTTACATAGACAAAACTATACAAATACATTTATCCTTGGTATCAGTATGTGGAAACTTCGCCTTTGAGAATATATGCAGAGATCATCACCTTAAAAATAAATGATAATAGTTAAAGATTTTAATGTTAGTAACCATCGCAAACACTACGAACTTCCCGAACAGCTAATAACAGAACAAAAAGAAAATAAACATTATGGCATTTATAATAATTAATCATTGCAGTTTTGAGAAATTTAATCTGTACGGTACTCACCCATTTATGGACGTACGACTGATGAACCAGGATAAAGCAGATCTTGCCAAAGAATGCCACGCCTGCAGTGGTAAAGAATCCGATCTCTCAACGGATTTCGTTAAAAATTCTTCAGCGGTTTGGTCAGGCTGATCATGTTGAGGTCCTACTCCTAAGGGAATCCATAAATGGAGTAAATCCTCTCGTATTTTTGTTGTATCCACTTTGTACCACTGTAATAAGAAGCACAGCTACATTAAACATTGATACAAACTATATATATTATGTGATTTCAGTGTAACGATGCAACGAAAAATGGAAAAATTAGCATAAAAAAGTAAGTTAAACATACAAAATAAAAGGTTTTTATTTACGATTTCATTTTTAAGAAAATTCAACTTGTAAAAAAGATTTGCTTGCAACAAGCAAATAATAATTTCAACAAGTTATTTATAAATTTAACATTCAATAAATGTTATAAGTCGTTACTAAATGTAATTATTAACCTAAAAGAAATTAATGATTAATATCAACAAATGACCAACAAAATTTCGTCGTACGTATAACTATATTTTGGCATCTATAACATTCATTTATTGCTAAATTAAAGAAAGATTAGGTTTGATATTTTGGTATCATGACAAGAATTGTTTGCAAATATTTGAAAGGTTTGGAAAATCTTTTAAATGAGGTCCTTCAAATGAAACAATATCAAAGAAAAAAAAATTACATGCACAAAAAAAGATTTTAGCCCCGTAGTAAAACTGAAAGATCGTTATTATAGTTTTAGCCCTGTTTTTCTTACTTAATTTCGTACAAAAATTCTAAAATTTTTTTAAGGTTTTTAAATTTTTTTATCACAAGCTGTGGGAGTAAAGAATGAAGAACTGGAAAATAAATGTAAAAGAATATGATTTCTTAATAAAGACGTAAACCACTACTTTTATATTACAGTGGTAATAACATGACATAACTATTATTCCGTAATTTTTGCAAATTTTTCGGTAAGATACGCCATAGTTAAATTAATCAAAAACCAAAATTTTGCGTAAAAGAGTACTTTCCGTCCTGAAGTTGCCTTCTATTTTCAGTTTATTTATTAAGTAGACATAAATAGATTCATATTTATAATTCATACAAATGAGACATTAATTAAAGAAACAAAAATCGTTTACTAATACTGTGCCGCAGTTGATTATATTTTGGAATGCAAAAAATTACTGCATCGATGTCAATTGCGAAGCGATTAAGAGTCTTGGAGTGAACTTATTATTAGTTTTCTTTTAATATTATTAATTTTTATCCTGTAAGTGTAGAAATGTACAAGGTGAAGTGGGGTAAGTTCGTAAACGGGGCAAGTGCGTATACAGGCTATTTTTATTACAATATGAGCGAAATTTCTCTATTTAGTATGTTTGTTTCCTTGTTTTGTTTCACTATATCCCCTTTTATACACTGCTCAAAAGACATCTGGCATAGAAAAATTTTAGGCAAAAATTGGCCAAATTTGACTGATGGTAACTTCGTGTAAAATCATCGCAAAGTTATACTCTTTCTTTTAAATTAAAGCTTGAGATCTCTACTTTAAGACCCTGTAGTTTGATTTTAGATTTGATGCATCCCTACCACAATAACACCGTAAATGTGAGGTCATGTTCGCAATATTGAAAATTACAAAGTTTGACTTGCCACATTTTTTTTGGTGATACTGTTTGCAGCAGCATAAAGTACAAACCTGCATCTTTAATTTCCAGTATGTGAATAACCGCTACCATTTTTGTTATTGCAAGACAACCGGTAACTTTTGAAATAAAATTTTCTCGATTTTAGTGCGCTTTTAATATCTTATCACGGACATGATTCTGAACAATTTTGTTCATATACAAATTTCGCGGAAAGCTTTAGTTTTCGAGATATTAGCGAAAAAAGAAATTGAAAAACGAATATCCATGTTGTTTTTTACTTAATTATGCTCATGGCATTTACGCAGATCAAAAAAAAAAGCCCGGAAGAACTGTCTCACAGTATCCTATACAATTCTCCCCATTCCACTAAAAAGCGTGAAATAAAATGATTTTAAGAAGAAAAATACGCCGACTTAGAAATGCACTAAAAAGTATAAAATAATTTCTATTTCCTAATGAAGTAATTTCTATTTCATTCAATCATACAATTACGTAACAGATATGAATGAAACCTATTTACTCGTTAGGTAGTATATTAAATACATTTCAACCTTTTCGAAGGCAGTGCAAAATTAAAAATACCTCAGTAAACGTTGCTGCCAATAACAAGTTGATTATGGTATGGCGTATTGCAAATTAATAAATCCTGAGAAAGAATACGAACCATTATAGATATATCTGGTAATATACGTAAATGTAACGACTGCATCTTCATTTTACAACGTTTCTGATATAAATGAAATTGAATCGACTTCGCATATGGAAGCCATGGATCTAAGAACCTATAAACGGAGCCCACGACGCGGGAATTACCAAATTTGCGGCAGATGGGCTCTATCTTTATAGTATATGCGGCGATCGAGTCTTTCCGTCGAATATTCTATGAATCTAGATAGACCATAGTTACATTCTATACGCAGTAACAACTACTTTGCGGCGTGCTGTCGAGTTATATGTATAGAAAAAAAATAGCTATGTTAAATAATCAGAATTATGGAAAATAACAAAACTAATAATACACTTTTGAACACGAACAAATTATTTAATATAAAACACAAACAACAAACATTTTAACTTAAAGATTAACCATTTAAACAGGGATTACTTTTACTTCAAATAAAACATCACGAACAAGACGGAAGTACAATATTCAATTATTCTGTTTCTAATATTCAATTACTCTGTTACTAACATCGCACATCATTTCTAATACTGTAAGATGTCGCTATATGCTAAATTTATTAATAATTTAACACGCCTCCTTAAATTTAGCATTTTGTAATAATTCGTAATTTCCATTTAATTTTTTCTTTTATATTCTAATACACTTTAAGAACCTCTCTAAATTTTTCAAATTTAATTCGTCCTAATGACTTAGTGAAGATATCTGCTGGATTTTCTTCCGAATCTATCTTAACCACTTCAATTAATCCTTTTACATAATTTTCATTAACATAATGATAATGCGTTTCTATATACTTTGAGTTTCTCGTAAAGTTTCCATATTTACTTATGCATATCGCGCCAGCATTATCTTCAAAAATTCGGATTGGATTTTGTATTTCAATTCCAAAATCACTTAATAAATCTCTAATTAATTTCAATTCACTCACACATACAGACAATGCAACATACTCTGCTTCTGTCGATGATTTCGTTACAATGTCTTGTTTTTTTGATTTCCAAAAAATAGTATTACCATACATTCTTATAAGATATCCAGTTGTAGATTTCCTATCAATAATATCCCCTGCCCAATCAGCATCAACACAACAATCTAGTACATCAATATTTACATTTCTATCGAATCTTAATTTTAAGTTTTTAGTATAATATAAATATTTCAATATTCTTAAAGCGTACTTATAATGACTTTGATCATAACAATTTTGAAATCTACTTAAGTAATTCACACAATAGCAAATATCTGGTCGAGTACTAGAACTTATATATAGTAATGCTCCAATTAAATTCCTATATTTAATATCTTCTGATATTGATAAAGCAGGTTCACATTTCAAATTTTGCTCCATTGGGGTAGCATATAATTTTGCATTTTCAATCCTATATTTTCTTGCTAGTGATTCTATATATTTTTCTTGGTCTAATGTCATAGAATTTGTCTCATAATTATATTTAATATTTATTCCTAAGTATGTTTCTATTTGGCCCATATCTTTCATTCGAAACTTAATAGCTAATTTCTTTTTAATAAATTCTATTAGTTTTTCATTTTTACTACAAATTAACAAATCATCTACAAATATTATCAAATAAACTTTCTCATTATTATCTTCCATATAATATAAACAATAATCAATTTTACTACGTTTAAATTGTAATTCCCTTAAATACTCATCTAGACATTCATACCACACTCGTGGACTTTCACGCAATCCGTACAAAGACTTAATTAATTTACACACTCTACCGGTATCATCATCATAACCTTGAGGTTGCTTTACATATACTTCTGATTTAATTTTTCCATTTAAAAATGCTGTTTCTACATCCATTTGATTTATCAATAACCCTTCCTGTACACAATAGCTTAATAATATTTTTAAAGTTTGTGTTCTTGCAACCGGTGAATAAATATCCTCAAGTATTTCTTTTTGCTGAAACCCTCTTACAACAATTCTAGCTTTAAATTTTTCATCGGATTTTTTTGTGTAAACCCATTTTAAATCTAATATTTTTATATCTTTTGGTCTATCAACTAATTCCCACGTATCATTTTTCTTTAAACATTCAATTTCTCTATGCATCGCGTCTACCCATTTCTCACTATCATTACTGCTTATCGCTTCATTATAGTTTTCCGGATTATCCACACTTACATAATTTACATAAATAAAATTTGTTATGGGATTTCCGTATCTGTTTACAGGTATTCTCTTCCTCTCTGACCGTCTAGGTAATGTTACATCTTTAACACTAGTCATAGGTACAATCTCTACATGCTCATCGGTTCCATTCATTTCTTTTTCATCAGAATCATTGTTTTCATTTTCTACAATTCCTTCTTTACATTCCTGATTAATCTCATTTTCAAGTAACCCATTTTCATTAATTTCATCATTGTCTTTAAATCCTACCAAATTTACATTTTCTTCAACAATATCAACATGTTTAGCAATAATTACTCTATTATTAATCAAAACTCTATAACCTACTTCCTCATATCCGACTAGAATTCCTAACTCCGCTTTTCTATCCCATTTACTTTTCCTTTTAACTTCTGGAACTCTTACAAAAACTTTACTTCCGTATATTTTCAAATTACTAATATCTGGTTTTACTCCCATTATAATTTCATACGGTGTCTTTTTCTCAATTGTATTTGCTAATGTTCTATTCTTTAAATATACAGCTGTTTTAATTATCTCTGGCCAATATCTAACATTAATTTTCGCCTCTGATAATAAACAACGCGCAGTATCCATTACTGATCTATTATATCTTTCCGCAGTCCCGTTTAATTCATGGACATACGGAGGACACGGTTCAATGTAAATTCCTTTTTCTTTGGCAAAAATATACATGTCTTTATTTAAAAATTCTCTACCGTTATCACATCTTAATCGTTTTACTCGATTCCCAACTAAATTTTCTAATTGATTCACATACGTTACAAAACAATCATAAACTTCATTCTTTTCTCGAATAGGATATACTTTAGCCGCTTTACTATAGTCATCTATTAAAATTAAAAAATATTTTTCCCCTTTAAAACCCATTATACTATGCGGTCCATTTACATCAGCATGAATAATTTCTCCTATATTCCTTGCTCTACGTCTATTATTTTCAAAACTCGTATTAATCATTTTATTTTGTACGCAAGTACCACACTTTAAAAACTCACTTTCCAAATTACTCAGTAATCCCTCGACTAAATTATTCCGACTCAAAATGTCCAAATACTTAAAGTTAACATGTCCTAATATCCTATGATATTTTTCTTTCAAAGTCATACCATGATTCACTTTTTCAGTTATATAATTTTGCTTACTTTCAAAAACAGTATTTATCTTATATAAATTATTGACTTTATTCGCTACTGCTATCAAATTATTTTCTCTCGTGTAAATCTTTGAAGTACTTTCCATTGAAACAATCTTGGCTTTGTTCGCGATTTTTCCAAAACTCATTAAATTCCTATCCATTTCTTTCACAAAAAATACATCTTTTAACTCAATTTCTGTTTCATTAAAATTTGTCACAAACTTAGTTACAATATCTCCTACACTTGTTGCTTTAACTATGCGACCATCTCCAACTTTAATACTTATCGGATTATTCAAATGATTGACTCTTACAAAATATTTATCTTCATTTATAATATGATCTGTACAACCGCTATCCAGAACCCATTCTAATTTATTTACAGATTCGTTTACCTCAACATTGTAACCTATTTTTTTCTCAACCTCGGTTACGAAACTTATCTTTCCTCGATTTGCATATTGACGATCTTGCCGTTGTTGACAGCCTCTTCCTCGTTGACCAGTGCCTCGTCCTCTGAAATTGCCGCTACCTCTGTTCAGACTGTAGCCGTCTCCTCTGAAATTGCCACCATCTCCTCTGAAACTTCCACCGTCTCCTCTGAAACTGCCGCCGCTGCCTCTGATCAGACTGTATCCATCTCGCGGCTGTTGAGGATGATAACGTGCGCCTCCTCGCCCTTGCTGCTGCCAACTTCCCCTCGAACCTTTCCAGTAACTTCCAATGCTGCCTTGACTCATACACTCGTACTGAACATGTCCCGATTTACCACATTTATAACACGTTCTGTCTCTTTTCACCTCACTTCTAAACACGTTTGAGTTTCCATTTCTATTTGCTGAATTTTGATTTTCATCCTTTTCTCTATCTTCATATATTTTAATTTTATTAATTATGTAATCTACAGTTCTATCTCCTTCAGGTAAAACATCAACTAAGTCTCCAATATGACTCAATGAACTTGGCAATGTTCTCAACATATAATTCACTTTTTCTTTTTCAGTTACCACAGCACCGGCATTTTTCAATTCAATTATTAATTTTTCAAATTCACCATAGAATTCACTTGTTTCAGTATAATCTTTTAACCTAATTTTATCTAATTTATTTCTTATACAAATCTGCAATGAAGTTGATTCACGCAAATAAATTCTGTCTAATTTCTTGATTATTCCATAACTTGTTAATTCATCGTTAACAAGTTCCATTTGTCTATTTGATAATGCACTATATATATAATTCATCGTTTTCAGATCAAATTCATTCCACACGGCTACATTATCCATCTCGGTTCTTTCTCGTTTAATAATTTCATCACACTTTTTCATCTTCAAAAATACCATAATTCTCTTCTTCCATGTATTATAATCTTTTCCATCGAAAATTGGTAACGTTATTTTGAATTCGTCTGCCATATTGACTCGTCTTGTTTCTTGTGCGTTTTCTTCAAGCACTTTATTCAATTAATTCAATGTTTCAATTTTTCTTTCTTTTATTAAGTCTCTATTTTCTTCACTTCGTTCTTTTTAACTTTTCTATCACTTTTTCCATAAACTGATTTTCTCAAATTAACCACGCTCTGCTACCATGTTAAATAATCAGAATTATGGAAAATAACAAAACTAATAATACACTTTTGAACACGAACAAATTATTTAATATAAAACACAAACAACAAACATTTTAACTTAAAGATTAACCATTTAAACAGGGATTACTTTTACTTCAAATAAAACATCACGAACGCTTACATTTTCATAACGACAAGACGGAAGTACAATATTCAATTATTCTGTTTCTAATATTCAATTATTCTGTTACTAACATCGCACATCATTTCTAATACTGTAAGATGTCGCTATATGCTAAATTTATTAATAATTTAACAAGCTATACTAGCTTTGCCTATGTTCGGCTGTCCAAAGGCTGACATGTTCAAGAAAATCTTTTAATTTTGCGCCGCCTCGGGAAACGTTGAAATGTCTGTAGGATGGGAGTGTCGTGATCCCGGAGGCAAAAGAAATATTCGAAGTCAATATAGATTTTTATAAAAACAAAACTTTATTAGACTTTTGACTTTTTGATGTTGACTGGATGAGGGATAAGATAATTCTAGTTCTAGAGTGAGGGTGCGAGTTCGACGAAGGAAAAAATTAAGGTGGGGGCTAAGGACTGAGAGGGGATGTTAAGGTTTAGGCTGGTCAGTGAGAGGGTGGCGGAAGTGCTCGAGGAGAAAGTTTGGGACTTAGGAAGGCGGTGATTTATGTTTTGAAGGACTTGAGGACCGTGGGCTTGCCTGTTTTGGGGTTATAGGAACGGAAAATGTTTGGGAAAGGACACAGATGTTTTATTTTTAGGCGTAGAAAATACGTTAAAATTTACAGGCGGTAAGAGTATCTGACAGGAGCAAGAAGATGAGAAACGGATTAAAGTTATAGTAAATATTTTAATAAATTGAAAGGAATACAAAATTTAATATATTGATGATAGTTCACGTTTCTACGGTTCGGCCAAGACTAGACTGTCCTTTCGACGCTGTCGCGTTTTTTTTATACTACGCATTCACACTCTTTTGTTTCACACTCGTACATCACACACACTCATACCACGCAAAAATTAATTCCCCTTTACCGAATCCCACATGTATTTAATATATTACCTAACAAGTAAATAGGTTTCATTCATATCTGTTACGTAACTGTATGATTGAATGAAATAGAAATTACTTCATTAGGAAATAGAAATTATTTTATACTTTTTAGTGCATTTCGAAGTCGGCGTATTTTTCTTCTTAAAATTATTTTATTTTCCGCAAAGATACAGAACTTTAAACAAACCGTTGCATTCATAGCATGTATCGCCGGCATAAGCATTACCCGACATGCACCTCGGAGACATTGCTGGACAGATTTTGCACATCATATGGCTCTGACAAAAACCTTTTTTTATGTGTATTTGCGTGTATTTGAATTCTAATAACGCGTATTTCCTCCGCGTTGTTGAATTACCCCTTGCAGCCGATTACTCATGTTAATGCAAGCCCTAATTTCTTCTTCTGGAATGTCATTGCAAATTTGAGTTAAGACTTGCGACAAGTCTTGCAGATTGGCAGGTTGCCTTGTTAAATCTCTATAGGGTTCAAATCTGGACTTACTGCAGGATGTGGAAGCAATCGAATTGAATTGGGACTGCAAAATTCGAGAATGATTCTCAATGAGGCTTCTCGACGATAATTCATACACACACACAGATACTCACACACAAATACACATAAAAAAAGGTTCTTGTCAAAGCCATATGATGTGCAAAATCTGTCCAGCAACCTCTCCGAGGTGCATATCGGGTAATGTTAATGCCAGCGGTATATGCTATAAATGCAACGGTCTCTTTAAAGTTCTGTATCTTTGCGGAAAAAAATGGTAGCGGTTTTTAACATACTGGAAACTAAAGATGAAGGTTTGTACTTTATGCTGCTGTAAACAGTATCACCAAAAAAAATGTAGCAAGTCCATGCATTTCGTCAAACTTTGTAATTTTCAATATTGCAAACATGACCTCACATTTACGGTGTTATTGTGGTACGGATGTATCAAATCTAAAATCAAACTACAGGGTCTTAAAGTATAGATCTCAAGCTTTAATTTAAAAAAAATAGCATAACTTTGCGATGATTTTTCACGAAGTTATTATCAGTCAAATTTGGTCAATTTTTGCCTAAAATTTTTCTATGCCAGATTTCTTTTGAGCAGTGTATTTCAGCTAAGAGTATTTGTTTGCAGTATGGAGTACTTGCATAGTGTAGTAAACAAGATTTTATAGCAGATTTGTTAATAATTCTACTCTTGTCCCATTGCACATGAATAAAGTTTCAAAATATTTTTAACTTCGAGTTACGCTCTTACCCCATTTTCGGGGAAAGCGCAAAGTAGTTGACATTTTAAACAATTTCCTATCAAAATCAAAATGTACAAGGAAAATTAAGGTCCTAGTTAATATTAATAGAATAATAGTAATTGTGCAAAGCGTTCGATATCGACAGCGTTAAGTATTTAGATAGCAGACTGAAAGTCTTTACGTTTAAATACCAACTTTATAAAAACCAGTCTGCGTTTACCCCACTTCACCTTAATTTTTTATTTTAACTCAAAGATAACACATCACTCAATAAGTCCCCGGTCTGACACATATATGGCGACACTGGTGACAGACCCACGTTATTTTCGAATAATACTAACCTTCAAACAGTACGTGTCAAAATTTCATGGTATTCTGACCGATAGTTTAGAAGTTACAGTCATTTTAGTGCCACCAGTTTCGTAATTTTGAAGACAATGGATAGAAAGGAATTTCGTGTGTTGATTAAACACTGTTTTTTAATCGGGAAAAATACTGTTCAAGCCAAAAAGTGACTTGATAACCATTATAAGGGTTCTGCACCAGGGAAATCAACTATCATTGACTGGTATGTTGAATTTAAACGCGGTCGTACAAGCACCGATGATGCTGAACGCTCTGGTTGCCCAAAATCAGCGGCTGTTCCGGAAAACATAAAACATGTCCACAAAATAGTTTTAAAAGACCGTAAACCGAAGTTGCGTGAGATAGCTGATGCTTTGAAGATATCAGAAGGTACATAGTGTCTTCACAATTTTGCATGATAATTTGGGCATGTGCAAATTGCTTTTAAAGTGGGTGCCGCGTTTACTGTTTCACGAAGGCAATGCGCCGTATCACAAGTCGATGAATACGATGGTTCAATTGAATGAATTACGTTTTGAATTGTTTCCCCACACACCGTACTTCCCAGATTTGGACCTCAGCGACTACTGGCTCTTTGCAGATATGAAAAAAATACTCCAGGGAAAGAAATTTGGCTCAAATGAAGAAGTGATTGCGGAAACTGAGGCTTATTTTGCGGGCAAAGACAAATCGTTTTATATAAAGGGAATTGAAAAGTTAGAGGAGCGTTGGAATCAATGTATCACACTAGAAGGAAAGTATATTGATGATTAAAGTGGAATTTCTAAAAAAAATTTGTTTTTCTTAGTTAGACCGGACACTTATTGAGTGATGCGTTACATATTGCATAAATAATAAATTTTTATAATAATACATTATTTCATAACAATGAAGTATCATTTACTTTTTTTCATAAATGGAGTACATATATTTTCCAAGAACATAGAAACAGATATCAGTCGTAGATAATACGTATATAAACATTAAAATATAGTCAAAGAAATTCTTCACTTTTTAGTATAATGCAATTCTATTCAACTTATATATTTTATTCAAAGTACATCATTCTTTAGAAATTAAATTAGTACGTTGAATTACGTTAAAAAGTGGCGTTATTGATTTAATTTTGTTGATTATTTCAGAACTCTGATTAAAGAGTTTCTAAAGCGCTCTGGACTGGTACACTCTCCAGTTTCGTTCACTATTTGTGAATATAACGTAAATCTACTCGTTAATGACCGACAGTTTCATTTCATTAGAAATATTAATAAAAAAATATATTAAAACATTAAAATATATTTAAAACGTTTCAGTGGGGTGTATTTTATTTACTATTTCGATTTTTGTTATATTGAGATATTCATTAACAAATAATTACAAATCTTTATAGAACCATATGCTATAAACATATGTATTCCTAAAATATATATGATAATTTGTGAATATTAAGAAGAAATACGGAGTTAATAATGAAACAGTAAGGAAAGTAACAATTTTTATTTATATTTTGAACATGTAATTAAATAACGTGTATTTTTCTTACATTCTAGTCGCGTATTTACATTCAGCAATCTTTTCGGAATCAAATAATGGTTACACTACCAAAGTCAAAAGCTAAGTACTTCACATTTCCTCTTTTGTAAGTCGAGTAATATGTTAATAAAAAATCATATAATATGTGTTTTGAATTCGTCTCGATGTCCTCTAATGCTGTGAATAAAAAAAAAAATGTATGTTCCTATTTAAAAAAACCCAAAATGACCTTGACTTTACCAAGAGAACAAACTGTTTTCAAAATTTGCTTCACTGATATCTATTGTGTACTTCATACCCTACAAATATTGTTAGGAAAATCATGAGTAGCGTTTCAGGTGACACCCTATATATAGTTTCATATATTTTTTTATATAACTTATATATTTTTTTATTTTTTTATATATATTATATTTTTAGATATATTGCACTTGAGAACTGATTTCCTTCAAATATAGAGAAGGATTAATATTCGGTGATCACTATGTTAGACAAAAATCTTGTTGTTAGTAAAAGCCAACTATTTTGAAACTATCACATTTTCACATGTTCGGTAATGAGAAGATTTATCTTATATAGTATTTACAATGTGATTATGCGTTATTCTAATTACGCTAAATCAGTTATTAATTTTTATACCATATTATAATAACATTGTATTATCATTTTTTAATCTTTATGATTTTGTTGATAGACGTACTAGAGTACATATGTATATCAATATGAATTTAGGCGGAAGTATAATAAATACACCCACAAGTAACATTGTATAGCACTAATAATAATTTTGTCGATATTAATAATGACATGCATTAATTCAAGTATTTTTGAATTAACTAACTAATTATAATTAATAATTTTTGTCACTAAAAACAGATTTTCTTACAAATATTTTGATGAATTTTCAAATTCAATTTCCTCAAAAATCAAGTTTTACATAAAGAAATATTAATTTATATTTTTTTATTATTTTTTCATCTATATTCACTCATTGTCTTGTTATGTCACTAGTTATTGACCACCCTAAATGGGTATAAACTTTAAGTTCTAGAGATATTACGGATAAAAATTCGATTTAATAAGATAAACTTGTAGAGGTCTGAGTATTTCAGAATATATTTGGAAAATAATTCGAATTGAAGTACGTTTTATCTTAACGTATAAAGGTTTTCGCACCACAGTAGTAAAGAATGAACAAAATTTTAGTTGTACAGAGGTTTTCAAGCTATCGAGGTTTGGCTGGACATAACAGTAACAATAAAATAATGTTACTGATACATTAAAAATTCGCATAAAATACATTATATTTAAATTATAAATTATAGTAAAATGAATCATATTTATATATCATGGTAGTTAAAGATTAATTATTGCATTTTATTTAGTAACATTTCGTTCATATTACTTTAAAGTATGTTAAATTTCCGTACATGTTTCTAATTCCAATACACGCATTTCTACTGGAAATAACGAAAGTGAATTATTGTCTCCACGACGAATGCATTCAAAAAAATATTGCCATATTTTCACGAGGAGTATATGTGATGTCAACATCAGAAATGTGATGTAGCTTCACGTTATCAATACAAATTTCGTTCAAAAAGTTCTAGTACTGCTATAGAAGACGTTAAGAGCAATGGAAAAATCATAGCATATAATTTCCAATTGTTTTCCTACACGCGTACCAAGTTTTGTACCGAAGTTTCACTTGTCTAGTAATTGTTCGTTGCAGTTAATCATGAGCTACGATTTTGGCGATACTTAAAAGTGAGTGATTTATCCGAACAAAGAACGTATATAAAATTCTCTTTTAATTCTAAAAGCTGCAGCAGATTTGTTTGACAGAACGACGTTTTGATACTTGAAAAGACATAATAACAAAATTAGAGGAATAGTTGAAACCAGCTTACCAGTAAAAATTCGAAAAATAAATTTAATATATGCGTAGAAAGATAATATTTTGAAGGGGATATATTGAATATGGCATTAAACTTTCAAAGAGCAGAAGTTCCATTTCTAAGACTTTTTAAATGCATCTTGTATACATATAGCGAACTGTACGATGAACAAGAATTTCCTTCCTGAATTATAATCATACTGTACCGACAATAAAAATCGTACAGACTGTTAATGTAGTAGCGGAGCAAATTGTCGGAGCCTTCATATATCGACAAAAATTTTCAATTTCGCAGGCAATCAGTGACTGCTGGTTTCACAAATTTCGCGGTGAGTTAATGCGCCAGAGTAATCGTATTGCTCTCGCGATTCATTAACATCCCGCAAGGTGTTCAGCAAAAAATGTTTCTCGCTTCATTATCGAAGGCGCGTATCGCGACATTAACGATATTCCGCCGAAGCAGAAGCGGTTTCGGCGTGGAACCGCAAAACAGTCGGAGAAGCAATTACGTTGACCGGTTCACCAGCGGTCCACTGTCCGGTACACGACAGATATCTGATTTCACCGTCAGCTTCTGAGAATGAGAACCAATTACGCAGCGCAGGGCATTAAGGAATCGATCTAATTTGCGCGCGGTGGTGGCTCTTAATGGCGAGAGCCGACCGATGAAATTATACGAAAATGTAATCAACGCGCTTTTTGTCTCCATTTCGCTCCAAGGGCACCGGTGTAATTAGGAATGCTTCTGCGCCTCGCGACGGGGGACACTTGTTGTGCCTCCCCCTTCCTCCCTTCTTCACGATCCTTTCAGCCCTTTATTCACTGTTCCCCGCTCTTCTTTCAGACTTGTAAGTTAACAGAGCTTTAAAAAAACGAAAAAACAACGAAGAAGAGGGCGAGAAAAGAGGATCGAGAGATGGGAGCATCCGACCACAGAAGAAGAGTAATTAACGCCGCAATGCTCAGGTGCAAGGTATTAAGAAGTCGTTTATAGATTGCACAGCAACCGCGCGGCACGTAGCCATCAATTAGATTCTCTAATTAAAACAGTACTTTCTTCCGCCCAGGAAATTAACTACTGCAGAGTCTCTGTAACATTTTATCGAATGTGTAGGTATCATGATTGAGTATATCGGTCATGTTTAATTAATTTTTAAACCACTCAAAATGACTCAAGGTGTAAACCGTTTTTCAAATTTTACTTTATTAATAGCAAGGTAATTTCTTCTTTTTTGTATATTCGTTGATATTAAAGTTAAAACATATTTGAAAATATATGCAGTATTTCTTCAACAATGTACTATATAGACGAACTACACTTGTTAGGTGCTCACAGTTTAGATGTGATAAATTTTTCTCATGTTTTCCAGAATGCACAAATTTTCAGCTTTATTCTAATTATAATTTGTGCAGTTAAAGATCGCTGAAGATATGACAATTTAACTTTAAATTTCAACTTTCCGTATATACTTAACATTACAATATTGAATAGTTAATTCTGTTTAATAAAACTGCTAAGTCGTGTTATGAGAGTTAATATTCTATTTTTTTTTAAATACAATGCATGATATAAATAAATCAAACCCATAAAACTAGAATGCTTCGCTTTTAGAAAATTGAAATAATAGACCACGCTATTGCTTCCTATTCTTAGATAATATTCATCAAAATAAATAATAAAAATAATACGATCAGTTTGTTGTAATAAATAGCGGAAGAGATGAAAATGTTTAATCAGCGTTTCATAAATATACCATATCAATCAATAATAAAAATCATTTTATTTTAATGATCACAAAAAGATATTTATTATGTTTGCATCTCCATGAATTATATAAAAATATGATTTTGTAAGCATGCAATAAGATTATAATTATATTTTCACCTATTCAGTTCTATGCTTCAGCAATTACGCTAGAAAAATGTGGATGTCATTTTAAAAGCGAAATTTTATTTTAAAAAAATCAGTTTAAAATATTAGTTAACCTGTAAACTGTTATTTTGTTTTGTATGAATTAAATTTTTATTGGCTTAATTTATTCAAAACGGTTTTAAGTAGTTTTTTCTTGTTGTAAAAGACAATAAAAAAATTTAATTTTTATTTATAATGTGAATCATATATTTTACAAAAAAAAATTCTTTTTCTCATTTCTATTTATGTTTGCTTCAGCAAATGAGACTTTTATATGTATTTTTAAGCTATTGTATCGTATCATTTTTACGTGGTAAGCAATGATCTTAAAATATACCTGTTAATTGTATTTGTTGAAAGATGTAATTAGAATTCGTTTTTTATTTCAATCAACGGCTTAACTGGGTTATAAGCGGCTCGATGTACTTACATGTTGGTTCCGAGAAGACAATTTCAATCGACGACATAACACGTCTTTTTAGCACAATTATGTTTTCCAGTAACGAGTCCCGAAATTATAATTTTATAATAACCATGTTCTTCCACAATGTAGTCATAGCCTCTAATTTTAATACGAAAGACGTCAATCACTGCCTTTTTGGGTAAAGTTTTTTCCTTGTGGCATTTTGCTTCGTAACCTTCTTATAACGTGGAACTGAATTTTGGAGATGCTAATTAAAACATGCTTGGACGAACAAAAGACTACCTTGTGAAAAGTTTGATAAAAATATTAACATGTTAATGAAATAGTTGAACTAAGATATTTCTCTATTTTTATATAATCAATTCTACTTATATCTTCAAACTCCTTATAATACGAGTTATCTGACGATTGTACTAACCAGAACTAATTATTTACAATTACTACGATGAGAGAAATCAGACAAGGCAAAATATTATGTTTATTCTATATTTAGCGACGTATGTTTGTGTACGTTACAATTAGGATTAAACTTAAAATTGAAGCGTGCTAAAAATATGATTTAAATTTATTACACTTGCACTGTGACTGCGTCACGAGTTTAGCTGAACATCATACAACAAATGAAACTAATATTTATTTTACTTCAAATTTTATGGTATGGAAATTAAAATGCGGCACCATTATACTCTTTTCTTAAATTACTAAAATAAGTAATCTATGGATTGATGTATGTATGATACGCACAGCATAAGAAAATTGTTATTAAAAAATAGGAATGATAAAATAATATGAAATAGAAAAGCAAATTAGGAAAGGAACCTAGTGTGACATCAATATTATACGAGGTGAAGTGGAGTAGATGCAGACTGGTTTTTATAAAGTTGGTATTTAAACGTAAGTATTTTCAGTGCTATCTAAATACTTAACGCTGTCGATATCGAACGCTTTGCACAATTACTACTATTCTATTAATATTAACTAGGACCTTAATTTTCCTTGTACATTATCATTTTGATTGGAAATTGTTTAAAATGTCAACTACTTTGCGCTTTCCCCGAAAATGGGGTAAGAGCGTAACTCGAAATTAAAAATATTTTGAAACTTTATTCATGTGCAATAGGGCAAAAGCAGAATTATTAACAAATCTGCTATAAAATGCTTTTTACTACACTATACAAGTACTCTATACTGCAAACAAGTACTCTTATAATGAAATATAAAAGGGAATATAGTGAAACAAAACAAGGAAACAAACATACTAAATGGAGAAATTTCGCTCATATTATAATAATAAAATAATTTTCAGAAAAAAAATACACCGACTTCGAAATGCACTAAAAAGTATAAAATAATTTCTATTTCCTAATGAAATAATTTCTATTTCATTCAATCATACAATTACGTAACAGATATGAATGAAACCTATTTACTCGTTAGGTAGTATATTAAATACATTTCAACCTTTTCGGAGGCGGCGCAAAATTAAAAGATTTTCTTGAACATGTCAACCTTTTGACAGCCGAACATAGGCAAAGCTTGTATAGCTATTTTTTTTCTATACATATAACTCGACAGCACGCCGCGAAGCAGGTGTTAGTGTGTATAGAATGTAACTATGGTCTATCTAGCCCTTTGCGGAGGGAACGGTTCGAAGTGAACCGTACCGTGGGGCCGAGCTCCTGCCGCGATAGTCATTAAAAATTGCCAGCGCATATTTCTGCTTTAACGCGGTTTTCGTTCATAGCATTCCAAGTCAAATTCTGGACATATTATATGTACATGCACAGATTTACGTGCATGCACACATGTACGCGTTTCTCGGCTCAATCAACTGTTTTCGCGAAACGCATATATGAGTTCTTCGGCCAATTTGATGATTTACGCAGAACGCATATATGCGGCGGTAGTCCGCAAAGGGCTATATTCATAGAGTATGCGACGGAAAGACTCGATCGCCGCATATACTATAAAGATAGACCCCATCTGCCGCAAATTTAGTAATTCCCGCGTCGTGGGCTCCGTTTATAGGTTCTTAGATCCATGGCTTCCACATGCGAACGAAGTCGATTCAATTTCATTTATATCAGAAACGTTGCGAAATGAAGATGCAGTCGTTACATTTACGTATATTACCAGATATATCTATAATGGTACGTATTCTTTCTCAGGATTTATTAATTTCCAATACGCCATACCACAATCAACTGCTTATTGGCAGCAACGTTTACTGAGGTATTTTTAATTTTGCGCCGCCTCTGAAAAAGTTGAAATGTATTTAATATACTACCTAACGAGTAAATAGGTTTCATTCATATCTGTTACGTAATTGTATGATTGAATGAAATAGAAATTACTTCATTAGGAAATAGAAATTATTTTATACTTTTTAGTGCATTTCGAAGTCGGTGTATTTTTTTTCTGAAAATTATTTTATTTCACGCTTTTTAATGGAATGGGGAGAATTGTATGGGATACTGTGAGACAGTTCTTTTGGGCTTTTTTTTGTCTGCGTAAATGCCATGAGCATAATTAAGTAAAAGACAACATGGATATTCGTTTTTCAATTTTTTTTGCGACAATAATCCTTTGCAACTAAAAAATGAAAAAATTTTTGGTAATGGTACCAATGGGGAGTCAGACTCTACAAGATGCGAAAGGCTTTGTTCCGATCGGATCACCCACCTAGGAAAAAACCGGCGAACATACATAGAAAAAAAAATCAGGGACGCTCTTTCAGGGACAAGTACAAACTAATTACATCATGATTGAGGGTGCTTCATCCATTTGTTCTTTGTTAACTTTCTTTGCAAAAATTTACTGCACATGTGTATCTCTTACGGTTTAGGACTGCGCAAGGGTGAAAGTATCCGTAAAATAATAGCAGATCCTGCGCAACAAATTTTCTAACAAATCAAATTGATGCATTTTTAGAACGATACGGAGACTGTACCAAGCAATGGGAATAATACACCAACGTCAACGTGAACTCATCTTGCTGTATAGGTCGCGTGTCAGAGCGGTAAAGCTTAGTTAGCGTTTTGGTACAGTGCATTGTAATTGCCCTTCCTTGTCTTTCCCGTGCATAGCACGGGGCGTTCCACTAATATTAATAACAATAGTTTTTCGCTAATATCACGAAAACTAGAGTTTTCCGTCAATTATGCATAAGGAAAAACTCGTTCAGAATCATGCCACTAATAACGTATTAGAAGGACATTAAAATCGTTCGAAGTTAGTTTCAAAAGTTAACAACAATTTTCGCTAATATCTCGAAAACAAAAGCTTTCCGTCAATTATGCGAGAGGAAAAAGTTGTCCAGAACCACGCCCCTAACAACATATTCGAAGGACATTAAAATCGTTCGAAGTTGGTTTCAAAAGTTAACAACAATTTTCGTTAATATCTCGAAAACAAAAGCTTTCCACGAAATTTGTATATGAACAAAATTGTTCATAATCATGTCCGTGATAATATATTAAAAGCGCACTAAAATCGAGAAAAATTTATTTCAAAAGTTGCCGGTTTTTTGCAATAACAACACTTTGCAATTAAAAAATGAAAAATTTGTTGATAATGGTACCAATGGGGAGTCAGAACCTACCAGATGCAAAAGGTTTCGTCCCGATCGGTCCACCCAGTTAGCCGTAATCGGCGAACATACATAGAAAAAAAAAAAGAAAAAAAAATATACTGATCGAATTGAGTAACCTCCTCCTTTTTCAAAGTCGGTTAAAAAATAGCCTGTATACCCACTTGCCCCGTTCACGAACTCACCCCATTTCACATTGATATATATAAATTTCATAATTAGAATACTAATATTTAAAATCTATATTTGGAAATGACGTTGATCCTCAAATTAAAACTAGAGAAGTGGATAGAAATGTTGCGAACCAGTCATACAAATGTTTATAAGGTTTATTTGAGACCGAATAAAGATACAAATTTGAATGTACAATGGGTAACAAAAGTAAGTAAACACTTAGAGCTTGTGGCAAAAAACATTTGTGTCAAAGCAAATATAAAATTTCAAAAAACAAATTGTATATCTGCTGAAACTACATGAATTAATCTATACAATTATGCTGATAAAATGTTCATAAGTGCTGGATTTCCTCGTAAAAAATAATAAAGATTCGCGGTATGCAACGAATACACGTTGCAAAAGTAAGTAAACACGACCGGCATTACTCGATAACTTCTTAATACTTGCAATTTTGCAATTTATCTGTAAATGACTTATAGATTATTTCATGCCGAATCTGAATTCGTAAACTGTTTCACTGTAGTGGTTATTGTTTTCGAGAAAATTTAACTTAAAGGAAAATTGTAAGTTCAACTTTGGAAATGTTTCACAGTCTTATAGTTGCTTCTATTCATTTTGTTTTTATACCAAACTATTCTGCAAATTATCTTGAATAAAATGATATGAATTGTGATAATACTATAATTATTTAATTATGTTTAAATGCCAATGGAAGTGAAGAAGAAATCTAAGACTCGCCGATGTCTGCTGATGTTTTTTAATTTATTTCAATGACTAAGAGTTTCAGAAAAATTCTAACCAGATCAAACGAAACAGTAAATATTCCAGTTGAAAAAAGTATGCAAGAAAGATAACAAATCGTGTTATGCTTTGAGTACATGTGTCAAACGTTTTGAAAAACTATTAGCACGAAATCCGAAAAGCGTTCGTATAAAAAAGACGACGGTCGGTAATGAGTTGCCAAGCGTGTTGCATATTTCGAGGCAATACTTTAGTATATTCTACATTACATTGTACTACAACATAGTACATTATAGTAAATAAATTAACTGCAAACCTTAATAACACATCACTCAATAAGTGTCCGGTCTAACTAAGAAAAACAAATTTTTTTTAGAAATTCCACTTTAATCATCAATATACTTTCCTTCTAGTGTGATACATTGATTCCAACGCTCCTCTAACTTTTCAATTCCCTTTATATAAAACGATTTGTCTTTGCCCGCACTTCTTCATTTGAGCCAAATTTCTTTCCCTGGAGTATTTTTTTCATATCTGCAAAGAGCCAGTAGTCGCTGGGGTCCAAATCTGGGAAGTACGGTGTGTGGGGAAACAATTCAAAACGTAATTCATTCAATTGAACTTCGTGAAACACTAAACGCGGCACCCACTTTAAAAGCAATTTGCACATGCCCAAGTTATCATGCAAAATTGTGAAGACACTACCTTCTGATATCTTCAAAGCATCAGCTATCTCACGCAACTTCGGTTTACGGTCTTTTAAAACTATTTTGTGGACATGTTTTATGTTTTCCGGAACAGCCGCTGATTTTGGGCAACCAGAGCGTTCAGCATCATCAGCACTTGTATGACTGCGTTTAAATTGAGCATTACCAGTCAATGATAGTTGATTTCCCTGGTGCAGAGTCCCTATAATGCTTATGAAGTCACTTTTTGGCTTGAACAGTATTTTTCCCGATTAAAAAACAGTGTTTAATCAACACACGAAATTCCTTTCTATCCATTGTCTTCAAAATTACGAAACTGGGGGCACTAAGATGACTGTAACTTCTAAACTATCGGTCAGAATACCATGAAATTTTGATACGTACTGTTTGAAGGTTAGTATTATTCGAAAATAACGTAGGTCTGTCACCAGTGTCACCATATATGTGTCAGACCGGGGACTTATTGAGTGATATGTTACATCGTCAGACCATGACCCTTCCACCTGTGTATTTCGTCGTTGGATGCATATTTTTGGAATCTAAATCAGTATTATCTTTCTGCTAACCTTTTTTACTACCATCCGACTCAAAAATATTAAATTTTGACTCGTCGGAAAATGTTACGTTTTTCCAGAAGTCATTGCTAGTATTTATGTATTGTTGTGCAAATTCTAATTTCTTTTTTGTTTACTTTGTTTATGAGTGGTTTCTTTCTCGCAACTCCACTGTTATATCTGGCCCGATGCAGCACTCTTCGTATTGTTTTCGGGCGAATTTTCTTCAGCATATGTTCTTTAAGATGTGATTTTACGCTTTTCTCTCATAGTTAATTTTCGGGGTCTACCGGTTCTTTCTTTATTCTGCAATATTCCTTCTTTTTTATACTAGTTTATAATAGTTTGTACAGTCTATCGACTTCTTTTTAGTATTTCTTATATTTTTCTATATAATTTACTTTCTTCGTGTAAGCGTATAACGATTTTGCTTTCTTTTAATGTTGTTTTATTGCGTTTTCTCCCCATATTGCAAATATTAGTGTTAAAGTATACTTGCCATGATTACTACTGACTACGCTAACATAACATCATCTAATATAATAATTACAATAATTAAAATATCTTAGTGCCATCGCAACAGTTGTATTTATCAACATAAATGATAATGTACGAACTTTTAACCAAGCGATTTCTTACTGTCTCGTGAATTTCAAGTCATTTCAAATTACTATATGATGTCATTGTCTTCGGTTTTTGGTCATTTGTTGCTGTAAGTGTAATGTTTAATATGCAGCTATATATGTTTAAATATACTTAATAACATAGAAAATATATTGTTCTTTTTATTTCTATGTTTTAAGTGTACGAATACTTTTGTCCTCCACGGTATTTATTGCATGAACTTAATAATGAAAGTGCTATAATCGTTTGAAGACTGTATATTAAAAAATGTTAAAACTGTAACACACTGAAGCAGTTATAAATTTTATTAGGTATAAACGTTACCAAATATTTTCACAATACTTTATTATATTTAGTGCTCATAGTTTCAAGCATTTAATATAAGTATTTCTAGTGAAACAAGCGAATGAGTTTTTAATAATATAGGTGATAGATTTTTATAAAAATCTACCATAACAATCATACCTATATCAAATTCAACGTGTACTGATTTTACCAGATTAGTCAACAAGAGTAAAAAATTCGATGCAAATTATTGTATAAGATACACTAAATCACAATTTATATCATACATTACCGACGAAACTGTCTCTGCAAAAGTCTTAATGACGAATTTTCATATCAACCATGTGTGAACAGAATAAAACTCACGCAATGATTCAGACAAATCATCAACACCGGTTTCTATTGAACATATGGATAGACAAAATAAGCGCTCCAACATTTGAACTCTTTTTAGTGCTAAATATTAAATATATTTATTGTACGAGGGTTGTCCGTAAAATAAGGTTCCCAAAGAGCTGTAATTGCGAGGAACGGTGTTACGTGAAATCTGGCGGCACTGACGTGTAGCTTGGTCCTTCCTCTTTCAGACCCCGCCACGTCGAGCTATCTGCGGCTCTCCATTTTAGCATGACAATCGCTAGAAATGGAGCTCCCATTCGCTTCTCCCGCTAGGTGCGAATTACACTCTGTGATTCGTTTGTTGTGTGCAAAAAACATTGCAGCGGTGGACATTCATCGCCAATTATGTGAAATCTACGGAGAAAAGTGTATGAGCGTAAAGCACGTGCGAAAATGGTGCAGAAAATTCAAAGACGGACGTACAGATGTCCATGACGAACAGCGTTGCGGACGGCCATCCGTTCTATGCTACCTTCGCGGCGTGGCGGAGAGTTCTATGATGCGGGCATAAAAAAGATGGTGCACCTCATGCAAAAATGCATTGATCTGAACGGCGATTGCGTCGAAAAATAGGGTTAAGTCTAAGCTTTCCAAAAACATATTACTCAATGCCAATAAACATGTTTTTCATTGTGAAAAATCATTGGGAACCTTATTTTACGGACAACCCTCGTATTAGCTATTTAGTGCAGCATATCATGATTTCCTGACAGACATGCAAGAACATGTTTTACATGTCATGCCATTTTGTAATAAATTGAATGAATAGTTTCTGCATGATGGTGCATTAGCTCACTTTGCTCTCAACGTTCCAGCAATGTTTACAAAAAAATTTCTGAGAAATATGGAATTAATGTGATGGAACTGTTCCGTAATCCACTAAACTTTTTCTTATCGAAATTGTTTAAAAATATAGTCTATAAGTAATGTAGATGGAATACGTAAAATAAAAATAATTCGTGAAGTGATATAAAATCAGAAATTTCGTAAAGATTCTCTTATACGAAGACGCGCACCTTGTGTAGAAATAACAGAAGAAGACATATGTATAAAGTTTTCTATAAACATCAGTGAAAAAATGAGTAAAGCATCCGTTTGAATAACGTAAATTTTTTATGGGTATCCGCTAGAATCTTTTTCGTTTATTTGACGGATACTATTTATCTTTAAAGTGTTTTAACTTTTGTTTTAACACCCTGTACATGTATTCAGATATACGAATTGATACGTGCATAATATTGGTATACTATTTTCAATTTTTTCATGGATGCAAGGCGTGATCGACCATGCATAAAATACCGAAGAACGTGTCTTCTGCTACGTACGTCTCTGAGACTTACGTGCCCACGAGCAATATTTCGAGAACGAGTCGATAACGATCTGTGCTCGTCCTGCAACTTCGTTATCCGATCCGTATAATCGTGTAAAATAACTTACAAATTACGATGTGTGCGGTTGAACCGTTTCATTGTCCTCCTTCGAAACTTTTTTCAACGAGCTTTCCAACATTTTTCACGCTTTCATAACAGGCTTCTATTCGTCCATCGATCAGTTGGGTTCGTGCTAAGGACTATCGTCTTCTTATAGGATAGCATTTTTCTTTTCTGCATTGACAGACACGAATTATTAATATTTTTTTGCAAATGGAAACTGATATTCCACTGCCTTTGTTGTAACCACCATGAGTATGGACTATACGCACTTGCGCGGAGAAAATATTCTTTGCACAGTCGCAGAATTATGTTATCGCAAAAGATACATTTTTTCGCGTGGTAATTTTGCTTTGCTAACTGCTTTAAGCGTCACTGGTCATTATTTTCTCAAGAAATTCCTTTTCAGCAGCATAAAACAACGTTATGCATCTACTTGTTAGAAATATATTTCAATTCCACATAAAGCATATATGTATAATCATGTACAAAGGTGCAAATCTTATTAGCTTTTGTTATTTTGCAAATTATATGTAACACACCACTTACATATAAGTGAAAATAATTATTTATTTTGTTGGTATTATGTTGGTAATACGTACAGTATTGTCTCCGTAAGTATGAAAAAGATCTTTACTGTAGAAGTAAAAATTTTATCCCCACTCCTAAGGGATCCCCTCGGAATCAGACAAGTGTTAAACACGATCGGTTGAGGATCGAATATCGGTAAGACACATATTAATGCAAGCAAAAGAAACGATTCCAATTTTTTTATTTCTTACTATTTTTTTATGAAACTTCTACTATCGTATTTGTCTCGTTTTTCTAATTAAAATGATACCAAACACATTATAATTAAAATCATAATTACCTGCATAGCAAGCTGTTACGAGGAATTGGTATCTCTACCGTAAATACAAATTTGTCGTAAGTGTGAAAGTCCGAAATTTTTATGGTTTGCTATAAAAGTACTTATGATCGTAATTATATCGTATTTGGTATCATTTTAATCAGGAAAACGAGACAAATACGATGATAAATGTTCCGTTGACGAAAAATGAAAAATAAAGAATTTTGAGTCTTTCATGTTTGCCGAATCTTAGTCCCTCTTTGTTTTTGCGTTGCTATCCTTTTCTACGTCCGGCTCACTACAAAAAATGTAGTAAGCTAAGTGCAGCACCAGTGTTGACACTGTACCAGCACTTAACACTTTTTCAAAAAAAGTAAATAAATAAGAAAACTACAAATTGGAATACATCAAATCTTATTAATCTGTACACTGTCACGCTTCAGTGCTTTAATTGCGAACTATTGTGCATATCCGTTATTCAAAAATGTAATAGCAACTGATTAATGAAACTTGCCCACGGCACTTATTTTTCAGTGTTTTCTTATATATGTACATTACCGCTCAAAAGTATGACACTTCTTCAATTCTTTTAAATGCCCAAAAAATGTTGTGATATCTATGAATTATTTGTTTATCTTGTATGTATTCCACTTCCTCCAGTGTTAGAGGACATATTGTAATAATAATTTGTTAAATATTTTACCAATAGTGATGAAATATGATTATATTTTCTTTTCATCAACATATCCATCGGGCGATTTAATTACCGCGTTGACGAGTCGTGGCATCCTGGGTATTAATCATGTTTACAAATGTTTACGTTAATCTTTAGAAGGCAACAGACCTCACTTAAGCGATGCAGTCCTTGTAAACTGCCAGAGAAAAGGTCCACAAACTCTACACGCGCAACGCAATGTAACGTACTTTTCCACCCATCGGGTAGACATTTATTTATTTCAGAAAGTCGAATAATTAAACTGATAATTTAGTACTATTATAATACATTACATTCATGTTAATACTAGAGTTTATGAACAAATATTGTTTAACAATAAAAATATATAATATGTATCACAAAATTCAAGAAAATGTAAGTGTCCACATAATTTTGAGCGGCAGTGTACCTACTTAGGACAAGGTTGCAGATGTGTTTACAAAAAGTCTGCAGGGTCCGAA
This sequence comes from Megachile rotundata, assembly GCF_050947335.1. Lineage (NCBI taxonomy): Eukaryota > Metazoa > Arthropoda > Insecta > Hymenoptera > Megachilidae > Megachile > Megachile rotundata. Next base: position 6,585,447 of record NC_134993.1, read on the forward strand.
ATCCAAGACACGAAAATTTATATAAAAATAAATGGACTCAGATCAATTACTCTTTCATTTGAATCTACAACTATTAGTTCAATTGTCCTTTTTGTTACAGCACAAATTGACACCCAAAACCAAATCGCTTAATTCGGAAGCCTGTTGTAGTTTGTTGGCTCCTAAAGCGATTTAACGATACAAGAATTAGATGAACAAACATATGCTCAACAGGGATGCAAATTAAGAATGACTTTAATTATTAATCATAATTATCAAAACACTACCCAAAACATGCGGACTTCAGAGATCAAGCTGCTCAAAAATGGGGAGCCTGCTATTTACTGGTTACTAAACTACACAAAGCGAACTTCGAGAACCTGATGATGAGTTGGTAACTTGATAAAAATAATAACTTTAGATGAGTGGGTGTAGAGCTCTCGTTTTATGTCTTACAAGTAAACCTACCCAAGTGTCACTCTCCGATTTTTATGAAATTTGGATATGTTATAGTACAGGGAAAATTAGGGGACACGTATTTTTTTTTAGCTGCGGTAAAACATATTTAGGGTATGAAACAACCCCCCAAAGTGTGAAGGTAAAATGGAAAAATTGCGATATTTTCGAGATCAGTGAAGCAATTTTAATGATTTTTGGTATGAAAGTATCTTTCGATAGAAGACAAAAATTGGCCTAGGTATGTTGGAAGGGGAGTGAAAATTAGGGGGTGAAATACCCTAAAGCGACCAATTTCTTGCTGCAAAAAAATCAGTCTTGATCTGATCGAAATAAAATCTATTAAAACTTCAAGAGGAAAGTTAATTAGGGAACACGTATTTTTTTTTTTTTTTTTTTGTACATAAATATTTGGGACGTAAATAACTCCTAAATTACCGCGCTCGTTTGGCACTACGCATGAAACACCTTGCAAAACTGTCTCTCTTAACTGTTCGATCTTTTTAATATATCGGTTTTTTACGTTACTGAATGGAAATCTGAAATCAAAATACAATATAACGGATCCATTATGGCGGACGAAAACTCGAAAACCTACTTAAATAGACTGTATCTGTAACATGCGATTTTCAAAATATAATACAATTTCTGACATTCATTGTTAGGTGTGTAAGGTGAATCAAGCGTGTTAAGAACATATTGTATATTGTTTATAACAAAATTGTTTGAACAATATAGCTTAAAAATGAAGTTTTTTAAAATCTGATAACAGCATTCATTGTATGCAAAAAATGTCTGTGGAAACATTGATCACATATTTTATTAATTCCTTTGGTTTTGTTTTAATTTTATTTTTTTGTGTTTGCATTTCATTTATCTTCTTGCTATTACTTTTATTTTATAAATGGCTGATTTAACGATTAAATCAGTTTCTAAAAGTGTTGCATACATGGTATTCGTTAAAAAAATATATATTTATTATATCGTCTTTTGACAAATATAACCGTCTTTATTCATATTCTGGTGTATGTGGAATTATTTATTCAAACAAAAAAAAAAAATAAAATAAAATTAAAACAAAACCAAAGGAATTAATAAAATATGTGATCAATGTTTCCACAGACATTTTTTGCATACAATGAATGCTGTTATCAGATTTTAAAAAACTTCATTTTTAAGCTATATTGTTCAAACAATTTTGTTATAAACAATATACAATATGTTCTTAACACGCTTGATTCACCTTACACACCTAACAATGAATGTCAGAAATTGTATTATATTTTGAAAATCGCATGTTACAGATACAGTCTATTTAAGTAGGTTTTCGAGTTTTCGTCCGCCATAATGGATCCGTTATATTGTATTTTGATTTCAGATTTCCATTCAGTAACGTAAAAAACCGATATATTAAAAAGATCGAACAGTTAAGAGAGACAGTTTTGCAAGGTGTTTCATGCGTAGTGCCAAACGAGCGCGGTAATTTAGGAGTTATTTACGTCCCAAATATTTATGTAAAAAAAAAAAAAAAAAAAATACGTGTTCCCTAATTAACTTTCCTCTTGAAGTTTTAATAGATTTTATTTCGATCAGATTAAGACTGATTTTTTTGCAGCAAGAAATTGGTCGCTTTAGGGTATTTCACCCCCTAATTTTCACTCCCCTTCCAACATACCTAGGCCAATTTTTGTCTTCTATCGAAAGATACTTTCATACCAAAAATCATTAAAATTGCTTCACTGATCTCGAAAATATCGCAATTTTTCCATTTTACCTTCACACTTTGGGGGGTTGTTTCATACCCTAAATATGTTTTACCGCAGCTAAAAAAAAATACGTGTCCCCTAATTTTCCCTGTACTATAACATATCCAAATTTCATAAAAATCGGAGAGTGACACTTGGGTAGGTTTACTTGTTAGGCTTTCCTGGGGTTGAGCGTAGCACTCTTCTATTGGAGTTGATGGATGTTTGTCACACACTCGAATCGCGCGCGAGTTTGGCCGAGTAGGCGATCTTCATCTGATCGACAATCGATATACGATGTTATACAGGGTGTCCGCGCCAAAGTGTTACACCTTAATATCTCATGAACTATTGATGTCACGAAAAAGTGCTTATATGGAAATTGCAGGGTAAAAGAGGCCCTATGTTTTGGCAGAAGCAAAATTTTTTTATTGTTATTAATGTAAAAGATATGATGGTGAAGTTTCGTTTTTTTAAATGGAACTATAATTTTTTTCTCGATCAGGTGATAGTGCTTTTCAAGACGAATTCATCAAGGTTTTATGTACTTACCCGATTTTTATTAGTTTTCGAGATATAACGCTTAGAAATTTACTGATTTTCAGCAGTGACATCTCGGTTTGACGAGTAAGTCATAAAAACGTTCTTATTGTTACGGTAAGTGCTGCTGGTTTGACTCTGCCTGCCGAAACAGATAGGCGGGGTGTATGGTCAAAATGGCAGGTCCGAAAAGTAAGAAACGTGAAAAGTATTGTCCATTACGGTTTAAGTTTTCCGTATCGAAGATGATATTAATTGTAATTTGGAAGGTTGGGACATTTATTTAAATGTTTCAGTACAAGGTAGGTATAAAGACAATTTAACAATATAACTGACTTGAAAAATAGAATACACAATGCATGCGTAAATATCCCGTGCGAAATTATGGAAAACGTCGAGAACGAATTTGTAAAACGTATACAAACTTGTATTTCAAATAGCGGAAAGCACGTGGAATAAATTTTTTGCATATTATTTTTTTTTAAATTGTCTTTATACCTACCTTGTACTGAAACATTTAAATAAATGTCCCTAATAAGCACTTTTTCGTGACATCAATAATTCATGAGATATTAAGGTGTGACACTTTGGCGCGGACACCCTGTATGTATGCACGCCGTTCGACAAGATCGCTTGAATGAAGAGCCTGCTGTTTACTGGCTAATAGAACGACCCAGTGATCAAGTATTTAAATGACTTATACACGCTGTCTAGTCAAAACCTAAAAATCTTTTAGGCTCTTACCAGTAAAAACTGTTCCAAGTTGTTCGTTTTTACTTCTCCTAAGAGATTCGATTTGTACTACTTCAAAAATTTTTCCGCATTCCCAGCGTTTGCTGCATGCTCTTTTACACCTCGGGGATCATGGATTTCCCCGCCAAGTGGCGGGCCTTTCCTATACTTAAGCATCATTATTATTTTATTACGTTTTATTTAATAGCAAAAATATATTAATTTGATTATTAACAATTTAATTCGTTAAATTGTATAATACTTGCGATAATTTTAATGTACGCAAATTCGAGAACATTTTAAGTTCTTTAATAAAACATTAATTAGTCAAAAAGAATACATAAAATGATAACTAAAAGTACATTTTAATTTAGGATAAACTAATATCTTGTAATTTTAGTATTGTAGCCATATTTATTGGTCGTCAGAAATACGACGCGGAATTCAAGAAATGGGAATCTGTGGAATGTAGAATTTATTCTAAGGATTAGGAGTTGCATAGAATATACGCAACTCCTAACTTACGCAAAATAATATTTTCTTTGTCTGTAGATCTATTTAACCAGGCGAACTTTTCATATTGAATGGGCGACCAGAAATATTTTTCTTCTGTATTTTACCAGGGGCGTCCAAGAGATGCTTTGTGCTTTCTCGACCGACAGGCGTCCAGGAATGAGCGCCGAACTCTCCAAATCGAACGAGCGTCTAGGGACAAGCTTCCGCATTCTTCTCCTATTCTCTAGGTAGGCGTCCAGGTTATTTTGCCGATCTTACGTGCTGGAGTTTCGCTACTAACTACTATTCAGGCAGGTATTCAGGTACTGTAAACGTTGGTTTGTTTATTTAGATAAGCCCCACGTTGAGCACTACTTCTGTGAATTCTATTGTTATATTTCTGATGAATTTGGTCTAGTTTACGTCCAGGCTGGGCGTCTAGGTGTAAAGGAAAACTACTTTAATACTTCGACTTCCATTAAGGATTTTAATTGGAGGGATTCGGGCCTCCAGGTACTGGACAGCGGAGTGGTCTGATTGGTCGTTAAAGAAAGTTGGAAACGATTTTCCCAATGACAAAAATTACTTAACATATTTTGTAAAATCAACACAGTCACATGGATTTCAAGTAAAGGAACAAATTAGCTTCTTTATCACAGTATAGAATCGTTTGCGCAATATAAGGTGATCACGTACTTAATCAACCAATTTAGTACACTTATTTATGGAGTTCTCGCTTAGAAGATAATTCTGACACGTGCAAAATAAGTTTCGTATTAAATTTAATAGGTTTCAATACATTAACGCGCAATGACGCGTGAAAAGAAATTGAATGCTTTAAGAGAGAGAAATAGATTGCTAGTATGGATTGGTTGTTGGAGTCAATATCTCGGTGGAAGGTACAATTGAGGACCGTCGCAGCACCTTTCACACTCGGCCGAGAAATCGGAGGAGATGTTCCGGTGGAAAGACGCATGAAGTCAAGACCAATAACTCAAAAAGTTTTTAATCAAAAAATACTTTATCATAGTGTTTTAGAAAGATCTCGAGGTAAGCTACAAAAATATAGGGTGTTCCATTTAAAAAAATTGAAGTGACCTTCCAGTGATTCTTCAAGGTCAAAATGATATTGCCAGTAAATAGAACTTTTTAAACCCTACAACTTTTGTCTGAAACATTTTTTGATAAAACTTATATTTTTCGAAATATTCAAGGGTTCCGACCTTTTTTTATACACCCTGTATATATGCATATAGTGTACTTATAATAATGTTTTTGCCGCCGAACTCTGTTCCGAGTTGCTCGGAATAACATTAGTGCAAGCAATTATGGGAGTTTTCTATTACGATGGGCGACATAACGCCCCGAGGCGCGCGTCTCCACGCTTTTTATTGTTTTCCGTATGGAACATTCTGGATTTCCTAACTTTCAATTGTTTTTTGGGGAGGGCTCCAGAATATTCTCACTTTCCTGTCGCTTCCAGAATCTTCTCGATCATTCTAAACGTCGAGCATTTCCGATCGTTCGTCCACGCGCTCGTTAACGGCGCCCCACGCAACGGACGCAACACTCATACACGCACACATACAAATTAACGCTTACATTAGCTTAATATTTATGGATATCCTGTCAAACCCAAAACGTGTCGACGTTTCATTCTTGCAATTTTAAATGGATAACTTAACCCTTAATTAGGCGCATGGGGTCAGGGCCACTTTAAATTGAAAAAAAAATGTTTTACAGTGCTTACCGCGCGCTCACGCTTTTTCTATCTTCCTCACTCCCCGCGGGGTACGCAAATTAGTCGCGTCCAGAACATCAACACGTGCGCACGTATCGCTGCTCTCTAGAGCGCTGACCCCATGCGACCAGTTACGTTACATTTTTTGGCGGATGTTAATTTTTACTTTTGTGTTTTCTTTTAGTTTATATTAGGATATTGTGTATTATTTTTCTTTGTATGTGTGTATTTCTATACTGCGTAATTGCTTTATGTATTTTTGAGTTTATTTTGATCCTTTTACCTTTTTTCAGTTTTTTACTGATTTGTAATGTCTAACGAAAGACAAATATTGCAATGGCTGGAGGTAGTGTCCGATGAAGAGCAAGATGTAGCTGGTTCGGATTCGGAAGACGAAACGGTAAATGATACCGCTATTGATAGTGCTCATGATTCAGAAAGCGAAATTGAAGAGTCCGAAAATATTCAAGACATCCCTGAACCATCGGAAGGTAACTATTTTTTATCTCGACATACTCAGAGAAATGGCCCGAAAGTGAAATGGTCTAAAGTACCATTATCGAAAGCAGTAAGGACCCGAGCACAAAATATTATTCTTCACTTACCGGGAGTCAAAGCGTATGCAAGAAACGCCAAATCTCCCCTTGAATGCTTCCAATTGTTCTTTGACAGTGATGCTATTGAACTTTTGGTCACAAATACCAATTTATATATTGATAAAATAAAGGAAAAGTTCGGAAGAGATCGTGATGCAACCTCTACTGATGATACGGAAATTAATGCATTTTTGGGCTTACTGATTATGGCTGGAGTCCTAAAAGGGTCGCACTTGAATTTTATTGATTTATGGGCACAAGATGGATCAGGCGTAGAAATGTTTCGGCTAACAATGTCTTATAAACGTTTTCTATTTTTGTTGAGATGTCTGCGATTTGATAATACGTCAGATCGAGCGGAAAGACTAAAAATTGATAATATGGCAGCGATAAGATATTTGTGTCAAATTATAGAGAGTAAGTTTTTATCTGCTTATTGCCCCGGCGAGAATGTAACTATCGATGAACAGTTGGTTGGTTTTCGTGGTCGCTTTAGAGGGAAGGTTTACATGCCTAATAAACCAAACAAGTACGGAATAAAAGTTCAAGCAATGGTGGACTCGAAAACATATTACTTGTGCAAGTTTGAAGTTTATTCTGGAAAACAACCAGATGGAGAATATCAGATATCCAATTCTCCAGATGAGATTGTAAAACGTCTAGTTGAACCAATAAAACGCAGCGGTCGAAACATAACAACTGACAATTGGTACACAAGTACAAAACTGGCTAAGGAGTTGCTAACGCCTGAATATAAATTGACTCTTGTTGGTACATTGAATAAAAGGAAGCCTGATATCCCAACTGAATTTTTGCCAAACAAAAATAGACCAACATGTAGTTCAGTTTTCGGATTTCATAATCAAATGACTATAGTCTCATATGTTCCTAAGCCAAGGAAAGCTGTTGTTTTACTTTCCACCATGCACAATGATAACGCCATTGACGAAACAACAGCCAGAGCTCAAAAGCCAGAAATAATTACTTATTACAATAGCACCAAAGGTGGTGTGGATTGTAATGACCAACTTTGCAGCAATTATAATGTTGGAAGAAGAACAAAGAGATGGCCACTGGCTGTATTTTTTCATCTTATAAACTTATCTGGCATCAACGCATTTGTCATACACAAAGCGAATACTGATAAGAGTATCACACATACAAGACGGATTTTTTTGAAAAAATTAGCAGCAGCACTTGTGGAAGATCACCAAAAACGTCGCATACAACTACGTGCTGTACCAACGACAACAAAGAAACGGCTCCGCGAAGTTCATGATGTGGACGAGACGGTACAACAATCGACAGCTAAGCGCGGGCGCTGTTCATCATGTCCTAGAAAGGACGACAAAAAAGTGCCAACAAAATGCTTCAAATGTCATGAATTTATTTGTCAGCAACACTCGAGGGTTTACTGCGTCGGGTGCAGAACAGAAGAATCCGCTGATGAGACTGATTAATTATTTTTTTTAAGTTGATCTCGGCCATGCCAAAAAAAAATGAGTTTAAAGAGAGGATATATATTTTATATTTTTTCATTACATATAATGTTCCAGTTATGTTTTCGTTTCTTAAAGTTTATTATATTAAAGAACTATATTAATTACTATAAAATACATTAAGTTTTATTTCTTTTTGACACTCCTTTCCCAATGTTTTTTTGGGGTCCCTCAAGACCCCATGCGCCTAATTGGTGATTTTTTTAATGCGCCTAGTTAAGGGTTAAACCACATGAACGTCTCCACAACTTGACGTTCTTAACTATGGACAATAGCCTTCTGACACGCCAAAAAAGCACATCAGTCTAGCGCTAATACAGGTATATCTTTCCTTAAGGGGTAACGCCACTCTAGAAGTCAAAAAAAAAGATGATTTTCGGGAATTTTTAAAGTAATAATCGTACAAGTTATGAGGTCAGAATAAAAGAGGCCTTATTATATATGTTTTGAAGATGGTTTGTAAATTTTTATAAACAATTTGGATTAAAAATGGCGGCTGTAGGTGCTGGCAAGCAACAACACCATTTCTTTGAAAGGGCTATACGGGCGGACTGTTTTTTCATTAACGCATAGTCCTAAGACAAAAAATCAAAAAGTTTCTCATAGTATATACCAAAATCTATGGAACATCGTACGGAAATTAAAAAATATTAATAATTGTTAATTTGGTGTAGATATGAACAAAAAGTTTCGAAAAACGGCAGAAAATTCAGCATTGAATTGTTAATAAAAAGTTAAGTAGTTAATTAATCAAAAAATCCGGACGATATTCACTGCGTTATACTATTTTGCACCTCTCCACGAAATTTCAAGTCGATTAGTTAAAAACTTTTCAAGTTATTTGTCCGTCCAGTTCAAATAAAGTGATTTCGAGAAAAATGCGTTCAAAGTTTTGATTGCCATTCAGCATAAGAAATTTGTTATATAACTTTAATCAGCGATGCCTGCACCATATACGAGGTGCGACACAAAAGTAACGAGACTAGGTCTGTAGCTTGAAAAAATAATGGAATTGGCAGTAATTGTTTTTGTGGCATCATCCCACATGCCTCCTCTATCCATGTTGCCAATTTCGATTGAATCGGTCATACCATTTGGAAGTATTGCGTTATTTAGTGAACACGTGCAACTGCATTTTGCCGGAAAAATGTCTAACATAAAAATCGAACAGCGAATAAACATTAAGTTTCTTGTAAAATTTGTTGAAATCTTTTGTAACTTGTGATGAGACATGTAGTTTTACCTATGACCCAGAAAGTAAGCGCCAGTCAATGGAGTGGAAGTCTCCAGGATCCCCAAAACCCAAAAAAGCACTCATGTCAAAATCAACATTCGACATTAATGGAATTGTAATGATTGAGTGGTTTCCAAGTGGTCAGACTGTTAACTAACATTATTACATTGAAATACTAAAAAGACTTCGTGAAAAAATTAGGAAAAAAAGGCCACAGTTGTGAAGCGATGGATGGCTGTTGCACAAGGACAATGCACCCGCTCACACGGCACTGTCTGCCAAACAGTTTCTGACTAGTAAAAATATTACTGTGATGGGGCATCCTCCTTATTCACCTGATTTGGCTCCATGCGACTTTTTTTTATTTCCTAAAATTAAATTTTGCTTAATGGGAACCCATTTCACCTCACTTGAAGAGGTTCAGGCAGAAACGGAGAATCTCCCGAAAGGACTTCCAAAAACCTCGTTCCAGAACTGTTACCAGCAATGGCAGCACCGAATGCAAAAGTGTGTGAATGCTGAAGGGGACTACTTTGAAGGTGATAATGTCACGGAGAACTGATTGTGAAGGTACAATGATTTATTGGACTAGTCTCGTTACTTTGGTGTCACACCTCGTATTTGGCCTTCTATATTAACATACTCCATGTTCTTTTCCTTCTTGTTCTTTCCTTGGATCTAAGATTCAATCTCGACATTTTTGAAGCTTCATTCAAAGATCGTTCTGAAAACTCTATGCATCGGGCGTCGGCTTGTAGGCAAAAATTGTAAAAAAATTCGTGTTTCCGACCTGCCCCTCACTTAAAACTTTTTCCTCATATTCTACACATAATGAAGCATCATTTAAGCAAAAAAAAAAATCGATTTTTTCAAAATTCTAGAGTGGCGTTACCCCTTAAAGAAGTTCATTTCTTTGATCCTAAACTGTGCACCCCTGCAGTGCACACTGTTTACGAAATCCTTGTCTACCCGGAGGGCGATTGCACTCGGTCTCGATCATTTTGCAGTCTCGCAGTGTGCTCCATTATCGAATTTCTTTGAAGAACTTAAATCGCTCAAGTGTTTGGGTGATCTTGTTAAGAAATGAAATTTATAACCTTAGAGTGAGGGCTAAGGTCTCACGATCTCATTTGTTGAACCATCTCACCAATCACTATTTTTTTCAAATAACAAACTATCCTGATTGGTCCTTTATGAGAACGGCTCCACGACTTGACCTTTCTCCATTCCTTTCTTGTCTTGCAGTTTTTGAAATACTAGTCAGTCTAAAACAATCCATGGTGAAGTGCACTCACCTTCGCGAACATTCATTACATGGGGATACATTCGTAGCAAGTGGGGCGGCTAACACAGCTTTCGCCGATCTGATCATCTGTAAGAAGACATGTGAGCCATGTCGAATGCATGCAACTGATTCCATCACGAATCCACAACTAAACTGCTTCCAAGACATGGAAGAAACCCATCAACTTGTGGGATGATGATGTTCAACCTTCGTCTACCTGGACACTCCAGTGCGAAGGACTCTGAGCCACTATATAAATCCTATATTACATCAATAATTCAACATATAATTTCCATCACCCTAACAAGTTTTGGAAACGCCATAGATCGAAGATTTACAACCTTCGTGAACAGTGAGACAGAAAGTTCTCATTTACCCATCACGTAAACAAACTCTCTTGCTAGAGTCCTTGGACTAATCCAAGAGCGACCGATGGTCCTTACTTCGTTCTCTCTCTCAGACTGCCAAATAGACTGGCTCCTGTCGTGAGCCTCTATTTTATATGCGCCGGTTGCTATTCACGGTCGTCGTTATCAACTTAACACTTTATCGACCGCTAGCCAATTAGTCGGATTTTTGATTGCTAACGCTTATCGACCGCTAGCCTATTTATCGGCTTTTCGATTGCCAACGTTTATCGATCGCTAGGCTGTTAATCGGCTTTTAGCTATCGACGGTTTTCGTACAGTGGGTTGTTGTTGTTTTTATAATTACGCGGCGTCAACGTCGTTGACTACTAGCCGCCCGTACAGTGGAAGTAGCTGTGTTTTCGGAGTAGCTGTATACTAACCTCTCCATATCTTTATCAATTATAATATTTATTTACCATTCGTAATGGATAAAGACCGTGCAGTTGAAGAATTTTGCTTAGATAATTTGTCAGACTGTAGCATTTATTCAGAAAGTGACAATGATGGTGATAGCAGTGATTCTTCTACAAATACTCGAAGGCCGCGGAAATTATTGTCACTGCAATATAGCAATTTAGAAAGTGATAATGATGACACCGCTGAAGTAAACATCGATACATGGTTAACAAATGACAAATCAATTATTTTGGAACCTTTCAAAGGCAGTCCAGGTATAAAAATTCTACCAAAATCTGAAGAAAGTGTAATGGACATTGTGAATTTATTTATTGGAGATGACTTTTTAGTGTAAAGAATCGAATTTTAGGTTAAAGAATCGAATAGATATTACTATCAAGTAATCAATAAATATAAAAATATCTCAAGGACGAAGAAATGGGTGGATATTACGTTGCCAGAAATGAAAAAATTTTTAGGTCTAATTGTCTAATGGGACAAGTAAAAATCAGAAAATAGTAAAAATTACAAAATAAACATCGAAACTCCGTTTTTTTTTTTCGAAAGTAACGAGTAGAAGCAGATTTCTGCAGATACTGCAGATCTGGCACTTTTGTAATAATGAAAATATACCCATAAATTCAAACAGACTTGTAAAAGTTCAGCTAGTTACAAATTATTAAAGAGCAGATTTATTAATGTACATAAACCTTGTCAACAATTATCATTAAATGAATGTATTATTCCGTGGCGGGGAAAACTATCTTTCAGAACCTACAATCCTGCGAAAAATGTGAAATACGGCATACTTGTAAGAGCAGTCTGTGAAGCTCACACGGGATACATTTGTAATTTTCAAGTGTATGCTTGCCAAGGAATGAAATTGGAAAACACTGTTCTAGAAGTTATTGATCCTTATAAAAATATTTGGCATCACATGTATCAGGACAATTATTATAACAGTGTCCATATGGCTGAAGTTCTCCTGCAAAATAAAATACGGGTATGTGGGACCATTCGGAAAAATAGAGGTCTTCCTAAATGTCTTGAAAAAGTAACCCTTTCAAGTGGTCAAGCTACATTTCGTAAAAAACACGATATTCTGTTACAAATATGGAATAACGGTAAACGAACTGTAAACATAATATCGACGATACATTCGGCGTGAATAATGAAATCCGGAAGTGCAAATACAAGATCACATATATTGATTCAAAAGCCTGAATCGATAATTGATTACAAAAAGTATATGAAGGGGGTAGATCGCGCAGATCAATATCTGTCGTATTACTCTATTTTTAGAAAAACTAAGAAGTGGACCAAACGAGTTGTAATGTTTTTAATCAATTGTATGCTTTTTAATTTATTTAAAATGTACACAACGTTGAACGGAAAGAAGATGACATATCAGAAATTCTTACACAAAGCGGCAATTTCGTGGACATCCGATTTACCATTAACAAATTCTCAAAGTGACACAGCAGACTCAACCAATAAAGCAAGTACTTCAGAGCCTACAAGAACAGCAGCAAGATCAGATCATCCAGGAAGATTGTTCAGCCGCGAATCGAGACCTTTGCCGCGACTAAGCGATTTATTACAGGGCCCAAGTGGTTCGGCGCGTAGGCCACCGTCAATAGTTTTTACCTCGGAATACGGGTCACCGAGGACCCTATTGTCTATCACATCCGGTCCGAACGAATCTTACCGTAGACATGTACGTACCATAAATCAGCTAACAGCTGTACCTCTCGTTTTTAAACAGTTTTGGACAAACAAAGGCATAGAGTTTTCTTAACCGTTACTTTCGGAAACGCGAGGGTGTTCAGGCGATTTCTTTAATAAAAAATAGTCAGTCGAACGTTGAAGCTCGTACGGTTCGGATCGAGAGTCGAGAAGTCAATCGTGAGTTAGAAGGTTCCGCGTAACCTAACATAACATAACCAATGCAGGGTGGTTCGGAAATCAATCACAACACCATTCGAGTGGGACCCTGCACTCTTCGAATGGGCCACGGTAGGGTGGTAAGATTATACATTACACACTGTTCGGGTGAGTCCTACTACTCCTCGAACAGGCCACGGTAGGTTGGTAAAATCATACATTGCAACATTATTCGAGTGAGTCCTACACTCCTCGAATAGATCATCGTAAATAATCTCACGCAACGTGAATTATCACGCAAATCAAACAACATTGAGCGAGACCCTGTTCTCAATCAATCCGCAATCAACTCAACCATACACACAACGTATACGTACTCGTACACATTTTCACCGTAGAATCGTTAACGAATACATATTTTTGTAAGGGGTTTTTTATGCCGCAAGGCTTTTTCCCCTAATTTGAATCACTCGAGCCAATAAACTATCATGATTTTTGAGGCTCAATTACGACTAAACAATTTTTATTTACCCTCTTCCTCAATCAAATACATCCATTCCTTTGAAACACGAAATTTCTCCATGTTGGAAAGATTTCGACGATACAAAGATTATCATGCATAAGGAAGCATAAACTTATAAGAATAGTGACAAGTGGTAAAAGCAAAAAACCCCAAAAACAATGTAGAGTATGTGCATCAAAAAAGATAAGAAGTCGAACATGTTTCATACGTAAATTTTGTAACATTCCGTTACATAAGGGTGACTGTTACGAGAGATACCACACTCACAAGAATTATTAAAAAATTGCGAAAATTAGCCGGTACTAGAAGTAAATGCGTGCGCGACTAAGCCGGTACTTACTGACTAGCAGCCTCAATAACGGCCGGTCAATAAAGTGTTAAGTTCGCGACTCACGGTTTTGCATATCGTGCTTTGCCTCCCGCTCCGTGGAGCCTACGTTCTCGCGTCGCGATACATTTCAATCTTTCGGGAATTTTCGCTGTTGTAGAATTGTCACAACACTATATAATGTTTTAATCTATTTTCTACTAATCTATTTTCTAATCTATTTTATAACTTATTTTACCGAATAGTTTATTCTTATCGCTAGTATTATCATCAGTTTTCTCGTTACAGTATTTAAATAATAATTTGTAATAATTTTGTTTCGATGTATATTTGCTATCTATTTTTAACCAATGTGGGTTAAATAACTGGTGATCTAATTGAACATAAATTTGATCTACAGTTTACTGCAAGAATTTTTGGTGCATTCTATAAAAATACTATAAAAATGATACCTTCAAGACTTTCATCTTTATTAACATTTAAATTTTTCTGTGTTACTGTTCTGGGGACGTTACAAGTTCCTCTCATGGCTCTAAATTATAAATTTTAATTTATTATTACTAACGAGTATAAGTAATTTAATTATTTATTCATTTTTTTTCTGTTAATATAAACAATATTTCGTTTCGTATCGATTCATGAGATGAGTATTACTATTAATTTTGTTAATATCAAAATTTAATAAAATTTAACTCATAAAAATTTAATAATTGTTATCGACTATTTTGATTTCTCCAAATGAATTAGTTCGTTTTTAACATTGAATTTCGGCGGTACGAGCGTATGTTCCGTGATTGATTTTCATATATTATTTTCCCGCTGAATGTCCTAGCTCTGAAAGGATATTTTGGAAACTCTGAAATATCTGCTGCAAGCATCAGCTTTTATCAGAGCTACCAAATCATTTAACCCTTTGCCTTATGATTTAATTTCCAATTGTGCGGGCCAAATGGACACCAAGGTCGGTCGCGCGCAGGGACATACACACAGTTTGGCTTAGCGTTCGAAACTGTACAAATCGCAAATTTCCTATGATTTGTATATACACATGCGCGGTACAATTAACTTTGCAAGATGTTTGATAAATAATTACGATTAATTGATTATTAACACGTTCACGCCGGGGCGAATATTTACGTTTTTTCGCGTGAGGTGGGACTCCTTATCTCGTTACGCTTTGTGGGGCGGGGCGACAATGTTGCTGCTCCGAAGCTTCGAACATGTTAAATACGAGATCAAAACAGTTTTGACATTGAGTCTTCGGAGCGCACAGTTCTTACAGCAAGTGTAAAGGTAGGTAAAATTATCTTTTCTTCTGGAGAGGCGGTTAGCACTTTTCGTTTTTGAATTTTTGCCCATATAAATAATAGATAAAATAGATATGGAAGTAAGTGGTTCATCTGAAGAATCTATCATTGGAGTCAGGGAAAATATGCGAAGATGTAGAATAATTTCAAGCTCTTCAGATAACGCAAGCAGCGATAGTGAAGCTAACGAACTGAATAACTATTCCTTGGAGGAAGATGACTTCAAATCGAATTCAGATTCACATATTCAGAAACACTTATTGTGTTTTTGTGCTCTTATTGTAAGTTTATTGTTGCTGTGTTCTCTTAAATAAAAGGATAGATCTAAAAATTCTATTCCTACATATTTGTCAATATTTCTGCTAGAATAAACAATTCACGCTAAAAAAAAAGACAAAAGCAGACAGAAAAACAAAACTACTTATCGTTGGCATGGAAGTGTCGAAATCAACGACCTACAAATAACAACCTTCTACGATTCTATTACGTGGTACAATCTTTGCAATTTAAAAGTATTATTAGTTTAGAGTTCTTTGAATTATTATTTAACAAAATGTCTGAAGGCAGTAATAGTAGTAAATGCATTAGGTGTAACACATCGTTAAAAAAAGCTCGTGCGATAGTGAAACAGATTATCACAGAAAAGGAAATTGTCAAATATCAAGAGCGCTGTGCGAATACGGTAACAATTGGATCTGTATTTTGTCGTAAATGCAGATTGATTACTTATAGAAATCGACAACAGAGTGATACTGATAGTGATGAGCCAACTGATACTGATGACGCGACGTTACAACGGACCAGGATTTCTATACTCGTCCAAGTAGCTCTGAAGAAATCTTCGTAGAATTACCGTTTAGAAGAGTTGTTCATACACATAAGTATTGTATTTTGTGTCAAGTACAAAGTAAACTAATCGTGATACCGTTAGATGCGCGCCTCCAAGCGTTTACGCAAAAAAGAATTTATATACCAAAAGGTGATCGGTGTTGCCCCGCGCATATAATAAAAAAGCGATTCTATAACGATGATTTGCAGTTACTTCGTAGGCATTCGTCATACAGTATTGTAGAAGTATCCGACGTCTCCTTATTTCTGGAACAGCTATCAATCAATGTTGATTTGACATTATTTGATAAAATAGCAGATTTCTCTTTGAATGAAGAGCAACTGCTAACATTCACTGGCTTTAACTGGGAGAATCTGAAGAAATTAGAAGATATGCTGGTTAGTATGCGCAATGGTGAATCGCGAACTGTACTGCAGGCCTTAATTGTGTTCCTATTCAAATTAAAAAGTGGTGCGTCGAACGCAATAATTAAAAGTACGTTTAGTTTAGAACGAGAGCAACAAGTATCAGAATATTTCCATCAAATAGTTGCTGCATTTGAATAGGATGTATTACCCAGCCGCTTTGGAATATACATATATTGTGAGAGTGTAATTGGTGTTGTTGTCATGTGCGTGAATGTTGAGAGATTTCAGAAAGAATCTAGAAAGAATGTTTGAGCGTGAGATAGAGAGAGAAAGAATGTGAGAGTGAGAAAGAGAGAGCTAGAAAACAGATGAATGTTAGATGTGCGTGAGAGGGGACATAGCGTGAAATGTCGAGTGAAAGACGCGGGGGAACGTAGTACGATCGAGAGAGTGATTGAGAGTGCAAGCACGCGTGAGATTACAATTATCTTTTTATTAAATATGATATATATTAATCGTACAAAGAGAGTGTGCAATTATTTCAAACAATACCCCCAACATATACAAAATCAAGGAATGAGCTACGAAATAAAACAGCCTACGTTGCAAAGAAACTGTGTGACACGGAAGAATCTAGCTATAATATTTGATAGCACATATGTCCGATACGAAAAAAGTAGAAATAACAAATACCAAAGAAAATCGTACTTCAGACAAAAAAAAACATCTTTGTGCAAACCATTCACTATTTGCACAACAAACGGCTGTATTATCGATATAGCAGGTCCGTTTAAAGTAAATGTGAATGACGCTAAAATACTGAAGACGTTGTTGGAA
This sequence comes from Megachile rotundata, assembly GCF_050947335.1. Lineage (NCBI taxonomy): Eukaryota > Metazoa > Arthropoda > Insecta > Hymenoptera > Megachilidae > Megachile > Megachile rotundata. The sequence continues at coordinate 6,602,631 of NC_134993.1, forward strand.
GATGAAAATGGAATAAAAACACTTTTACGACCGGGTGACACTTTTGCATCGCCTATCATGGATTTCGAAATATTGTAAAATACTTACAAGAGGAAGGTTATAATGTCTTGATGCCGGCATGCAAACACAATCGACTATAGTTAACGACTCAAGAAGCAAATGAATTACGACTCGTTATAAAAATAAGGTGGGTAGTCGAAGCAGTGCATAGTGTTATTGCCCAAAAGTACCTTGGTACTTAACAAAATTGTTCTGTGATGTCACAAAATATATAAGTTAGAGCAACAAATAATGTTCACTCATTTACAGTCCATTCATTTTCTCAAAATAACATCTGTAATTGTTGTCTTTTTTTATTGTATATAGAAGTTTATTTTCGCAATTCTAAACTGGTCTGCACCGTCTCTGAATCTCTGTCCCGTGTCTTTAACGAACCTCCTGTACAGCTTTCCACGAAGTCAGAGATAAGACCTATCAAGTGGTCCTCTCGTTAAGCATATTTCAAGGACGTGGGTTCCCAATGTATAGGGCTTGAACCATATACTAGTTACCACGTGCACCACAGCAGCAGGATTTATGGCGGGCAAACAAGGGTAGTGTCTACGGCTGTTTAGAATTAACCTATCACATTTTTTCAAAGGTCAAACAACCACATTGATTGGTTACGTTTGAAGACATTCATGTTAGACCAACTTCCGGAAGCTCATTCGTTAATCAGATTGGACAGGACAGAGAAGTGAATAGGTTTATAAGAAACCGAAAAGAGAACAAGTTCAGTTCAGACAATTATAAATATTACTTCAGTCTATAACGAACAGACACATTCAGAATTAAAACCGTCAAGTTGACTATTACTTGTATATTCAATTCGCGTACGTAACGGAGCAACATTCAACTATAGTCTAATAATATTTTCTTACTATCAATTATATTTCATTCAAATGGGCACTTGTGACACACTTAACTATCCTTATTGCTATAAAAGGGGTAAGGAAACGCGGTAGTGCGGGCGTTATTTCAAAGGGTTAACATCCAAATTCGCGTTAAAAAATAAAAATGAATAACAAACTCTTACCCACTTTAAAATCAACACGCCAGATAGTTTCTTTTTCACAGCATTTTATAAGAACAGGGCAATACCTGGATGTAAATGGTGTAAAATATATTTTTAAAAATTCCCATTCCTTGCTTATGATTGCAAAATCAGAATATGTTAGAGACAATCAATGCAACCTGTGTGCTATCGGTTACCGAAACAATCGCGGTATCATATTCTTTAATTTATTTAACCATGTTCCACCCATCAGGCAATCTTGAGGATTTTGTACATAATAATTCGATAACAGTGCATCATTTCTAATTTTTTCGGTGATTGTCACTCAAGAGGTTGTTCTCAAAAACCACCCCCAATTTGAAGCAATTTTGATGATTTTTGGTATGAAAGTATTTTTCGATAGAAGACAAAAACTGGTCTAGGTATGTTGGAAGGGGAGTGAAAATTAGGGGGTGAAGTACCCCTGAAGTGACCAATTTCTTTCTGCAAAAAAATCAGTTTCAATCTGATCGAAATAAAATCTATTAAAACTTCAAGAGGAAAGTTAATTAGGGAACACGTATTTTTTTTTTTACATAAATATTTGGGATGTAAACAACTCCTAAAATAGCGCGCTCGTTTGGCACTACGCATGAAACACCTCATAAAACTATATCTTTTAACTGTTCGATCTTTTTAATATATATCTTTTCAAAATATAATACAATTTCTGACATTCATTGTTAGGTGTGTAAGGTGAATCAAGCGTGTTAAAATATATTATATAATATATATATAGAACGCACGCGTAGTTGCACGCCCATCCGTGCATTTTAAAATTAGCACGCGCATTAATTTTCGTAACATCCCTTACGATTTTCGCGGCCTCTTCGACCGACCCACAAAGGCGAAAAATGGCGAAAACGTAGACAAAAGTCAAAAAATGAAAATCGCTGTTAAGAGCGCCGTTAAGGGGTAACGCCACTCTAGAAGTCAGAAAAAAAGGTGATTTTCGGGAATTTTTAAAGTAATAATCGTACGAGTTATAAGGTCAGAATAAAAAAGGCCTTATTATATATGTTTTGAAGATGGTTTGTAAATTTTTAGAAACAATTTGGATTAAAAATGGCGGCTGCAGGTGCTGGCAAGCAACAACACCATTTTTTGAAAGGGCTTCATGGCCGGACTGTTTTTTCATTAACGAATGGTCCTAAATCAAAAAATCCAAAAATTTCTCATATTATATACCAAAATCTATGGAACATCGTACGGAAATTAAAAAATATTAATAATTGTTAATTTAGTGTAGATATGAACAAAAAGTTTCGAAAAACGGCAGAAAATTTAGCATTAAATTGTTAATAAAAAGTTAAGTAGTTAATTAATCAAAAAATCCGTACGATGTTCACTGCGTTATACTATTTTGCACCTCTCCACGAAATTTCAAATCGATTAGTTAAAAACTTTTCGAGTTATTTGTCCGGCCAGTTCAAATAAAGTGATTTCGAGAAAAACGCGTTTAAAGTTTTGATTGCCATTCAGCATAAGAAATTTGTTATGTAACTTTAATCAGCGATGCCTGCACCATATATTTGGCCTTCTATATTAACATACTCCACGTTCTTTTCCTTCTTATTGGATCTAAGATTCAATCTCGACATTTTTGAAGCTTCATTCAAAGATCGTTCTGAAAACTCTACGCATCGGGCGTCGGTTTGTAGGCAAAAATTGTAAAAAAATTCGTGTTTCTGACCTGCCCCTCACCTAAAACTTTTTTCTCATATTCTACACATAATAAAGCATCATTTAAGCAAAAAAAAAAAAATCGATTTTTTCAAAATTCTAGAGTGGCGTTACCCCTTAAGTTACAACCAGGAAGGGTCTTTTTCCCAATTTCTAATTTTTATATTCACGCTTGTCAAGGAAAAAACCTAAATTACGGTCCGCTTTAAAATCTAATTACTTTCCTCTCATAAACCACACCATAAACCATCGGCAAAATTTGTCACTACCTGCACGCCAACTTGGGTTTTTCCAAAACATGTACCCCGAGGAAAGGGAAGAACAACCCCCACATTACCAAAAACAGATGATTGGACAACGACTTTTCCCACCTCAGTTTTAGTCCTTACCTCCGAATACACGCCTACATCCTTTAATTAATAAAAAGACCAGCACGATAGTGTTAAGACAGAATTCTTGTAACATTTCAAAGCAACACACTAAGTAAAATAAATCACCACGTAGAAAGGCAAAGTTAGCATTTGCTACATTATTTAAAAATTCCGTACAACAGTACAAACGAATTTAACAATCGCAATTCTTGAAATCCGTTTAATGGAACTAGTTTATAAGGAATCTGTGCATTCTGTTTTCACAGTTTTAATGACTTTATTATTACCATTTTGAAGATATGAGCCTCCAAAGTTCAACATTTTTTAAAGTCAATTTTTTCAAATAATGCTTAACATAATGCTGTTCATTATTCTTTAAATATTATGTTCATCCACTATTATCGGCTTTTTGTATGATACTTTAACATTATAATTATGTAAGTTGCACAACAAAATGTTTATTTTTAACACTGATATGGAAAGAGATATAAACCATAGATATATTTAATGTTTATGTAAGGTAAAAGTTGTAATCTTCATTTCGGTTCACTTACCAAATAGGCTTAAATGAAAGCTGGAAGATTCCCGAATAAAGATCTATAACAATATCTTGCGGTAATTTGCGGTCTTAACACGTCACTCAATAAGTTTCCGGTCTAACTAAGAAAAACAAATTTTTTTTTAGAAATTCCACTTTAATCATCAATATGCATTCCTTCCAGTGTGATACATTGATTCCAACGCACCTCTAACTTTTCAATTCACTTTATATTAAACGATTTGTCTTTGCCTCCAAAATAAGCTTCAGTTTCCGCAATTACTTCTTCATTTGAGCCAAATTTCTTTCCCTGGAGCATTTTTTTCATATCTGCAAAGTGCCAGTAGTCGCTGGGGTCCAAATCTGGGGAGTACAGTGTGTGGGGAAACAATTCAAAACGTAATTCATTCAATTAAACCATCGTGTTCATCGACTTGTGACACGGCGCATTGCCTTCGTGAAACACTAAACGCGGCACCCACTTTAAAAGCAATTTGCACATGCCCAAATTATCATGCAAAATTGTGAAGACACTACCTTCTGATATCTTCAAAGCATCAGCTATCTCACGCAACTTCGGTTTACGGTCTTTTAAAACTAATTTATGGACATGTTTTATGTTTTCCGGAATAGCCGCTGATTTTGGGCAACCAGAGCGTTCAGCATCATCGGCACTTGTATGACTGCGTTTAAATTGAGCATTACCAGTCAATGATAGTTGATTTCCCTGGTGCAGAGTCCCTATAATGCTTATGAAGTCACTTTTTGGCTTGAACAGTATTTTTCCCGATTAAAAAACAGTGTTTAATCAACACACGAAATTCTTTTCTATCCATTGTCTTCAAAATTACGAAACTGGGGATACTAAAATGACTGTAACTTCTAAACTATCGGTCAGAATACCATGAAATTTTGACACGTACTGTTTGAAGGTTAGTATTATTTGAAAATAACGTGGGTCTGTCACCAGTATCGCCATATATGTGTCAGACCGGGGACTTATTGAGTGACTTGTTATGAGTTATTCACATTTTTGTCCATACGCACACCCTATTAACGCGCACGACAACAGCAGTTCCGGACGTTTCACAGTCAACAAAGTCTAGCATAATACTGCTTAATTATTATTCAACTGTTATGTTCATCCATTTTTATTGGAATTTTTTATGATACTTTAGTCTAATAATTATGTAGGTTGCACATCAAAATGTTTATGTTTCACACTGATATAAACTGGAAAAGGAGATATAAACTATAAACGTACTTAATGTTTATGTAAGGGAAAAGTTGTGAATTCCACCTCGGTTCATCTATCAAATAGGCTTAAATGAAACCTGGAAGCTTCCCGAACAAGAATCTGTAACGATATCTTGCGGTAATTTGCGGTTTTCTGAGTTATTCACATTTCTGTTCACACGTGTACCTTATTATCATACGTGACAACAGCGGTTTCAGACATTTTTCAAATATATCGTCGCTGACCTTTGCAAAAGGTCTTGTTCTGTAAGTAAGATTTCAATATCCACATCCATATATGTATATATTACATATTAGATATTTAAACATTATTAAAAAATTTAAAAGATAAAAATTTATTTGCAATTTCTGATACTAAAAAATGAATTTGCTAATGAAAAAAATATTACTATGATAGTTCAAACATTCAAGTTTAAAATGCAAAAAGATTTAATTAATTTCGATAAATAGTTTCCGAGATAAAAATTCATACGTACTAGTTAACTAACCGTATTAGTTAACTAACAAATCAGAATTCGATTTTTAACACAAAAAATTAATTTGTGACACTAATATAATCATTTTATCGAAAAACATTTAAATAAATTATCTCAGAATCGAAGATATTAGTTTTGTCCACGTTTTCGCCGTTTTTCGCCACTGTGCGACCTGCAGCTGGTTAAAAAATCGTCCATGTAACTATCTTCAGTTATGCGTTTGGATGCGTCGGGCATAGTCTGTGCGAACTCTGCGGCGCGTTGGCCTTCACAACAGGAGGTGCAAGGCATCTCCCTCACGGGGCTTCATGGAGGCCTCAAAGGGACGTTGTGAACGCCCCTCCTAGCCACGGCTTGACGGCCCCAGTTTATAACAAAATTGTTTGAAGAATATAGCTTAAAAATGAAATTTTTTCAAATCTGATGACAACAATTATTGTATGCAAAAAATGTCTATGAAAACATTGATCACATATTTTATTAAGTTCAATAGGGTCATTCCACGCCAAATCGATCACTTTTGGAAGTCACCATTTCCGATTTTGCTCTAATCGAAATATGTTGTAGTCCATGTGAAATTAGAGGGGGTTTAAGTCATCATTTTGCCGGTTTCGAATTTGTTAATGAATGACAGGTCGTCAAAATTTGCAATTTTTGCCCGTTTTGGCGAAAATGGGGTTCACTTGGGAATTTTTTTCTCAGAAACTACTGAACCGATTTAGCTAACTTTTTTTTGTTTTATTCGTGAAGGTTTGGGCTATTTTAAAATATTTTTTTTAACTTTGTCAATTTGTTATAAAATGTTGAAAAATTTAAACAAATTCTTTTTTTGCGTTTTTCTCAATGAAGGGCGTAAAGGGTTAAAATTTAAAAAAAATATGGTCATATTCTTTGAAGTTTGCCCTTTAAAATGAGCCCTTCAGAACGATGAAGCCTCGAAAATTGACGACTCTACAAGCTGGAAACGGACGCGGGGTACCCCCATTTCACATAGGCGAGTCGCGCGTTCAGCTATTATGATCGGTTGTTTTATATCACTGGCCTCAAAACTATACAAGAAGACTTCGGAAAAATAATATAAAATAATATGAAAGAGCCGAACAAATACTTCTTCAATTTTATACTCTGCAGGTCTGGGACTACATTCCGCAAACGTAACAATTCGACGAAAACAAAGTACACATGCAGTTGCAATGTTATCAGTTTTCGCATTTTTATGTAAATAAATTCTAGATCTATTTTATTACGTGAGTAAAGATGTTGTAAAGAATATCACTTTAACATTAAATGAGCCGTTTATTTTGAATGTGAAGTAAATTCATTAAAAAAAAAAAAAAAAAAACATGATAATGATAATAATAGATAGAATTTAATATGATATTTTTACCTGTAAACAATCTGTAGTTAAAATAATTCAAATTCCCTAATATTTGGGCGATGGAAGTATGATTGATTAACAGTGTTAGAAATATGTTCATTTTGGAAGCGGTACAACTCTACATTAGGTTGAAATTATATTTAGCCAAATATTTGACTTATGTTGTCTAGGTCACCCTCCTGAGTGATTTTCAGAAGGTTTTAGCCGTCGCTCGTTTTTTATTAAAAAGTTATTATCATTATTATTTCATCATTATTTCGCAATAATGCTGATTGCGAAGAGATTCTGTTGAATTTTCATTTCAATGAAATTAGCAAAAATATGTAAATGTATTGAGAAGTCGGTAATCAAATTCGTGCATTTACTGATTACTTGTAAGATATCGCTCGGTTTTGATCCGATCTTCGTATGTTAATAAAATAAAATATATATATTTCTTCGTTATTGTTTCTCTGTTATTATAATTTTTCACACGTATAAAGTATAGAGGGTTCTTTAGAACTGCATTTTTAATATTCGTAAATCAAGTGTAATTAACATATTTTCAAGAAGTCCTTCCACGTAGTTTTTCTTAAACAATAAATTCATTTAGTCTTTCAAAAGTTACTGTGTTTTGTGATATTTTAAATGTAATAATCTCTCATGTTCCATCAGATTCAATCGAGATTATCATAAACAAACCTTTCGAAGTGAAGCCGTTAGCGGAAAAGAATATTATAATTCCAGGGTCAATGAATTCCACAAGTGAGCTGGAATCGTATGTTGCCTCATCGTTTTCTATATTTCACAACAAAACGGAATCATCGAGCAAAGAAACAGGAGTCTGGTTGAGATGGGTTGCTATTTTCTTCTATGATCGACTCTGCCTGCACCGTTTCGAGGTGGGACCATAAGTGCAGCGTACTATGTGCGTCATCGTTGTCCCACACGAAGTTTGAATGGGCGAACACCATACGAGAGGATTGGACTAGCCCCGATATCAAGCATTTCAGGACATTTGAAAGAAAAGTTCTCATACTCGATAGAAGACCGAACAACGGAAACTTTGAGTTGTGATCCATGGAAGGGCATTTCGTCAGATATTTGGAGGAATCCAAAGCTTACAGAGTGTAGATAACTGCTACGCGAAATGTTGAGAAACATAATTAAAATAGATTAAATCCAGCAGAATTCGTATCTACACCAAAAAAAATATAGCGACACCTAATCTCATCGCGAATGATGTTGCAGTAACGTTTTACATTCTTGAATACAATATATAACCAATTACGACATAAAATTAATTAATAAGTGAATTTTATTTCTTGAACTAATATATCATTTGTTAGGATTAGGTTGGAAAATAAACTAACTGCGTGTAAGTATACGGAAATACGTTTAATATATATTAAGTCGGCTCGACAAAGTTCTCGCGGTCCGTCACGGACGAGTGCTTAATCGCAATAGTATGGGCCCAGACAAACTTTGGTCGCGTTCGGAAAATTAAACAAACCATTTCGATACGACGAATCTAACACTAGATTGCCCAAGGAAGTCATTTTGACTGCTTTTTAATTTCAATTAGAAAAACAATTATGTATATAATGACACAATTTCATAGAATTTTGTGACTTTTTGTACAACATATAAATGCGTTTATTAATAATTGTAGTTACCTCCCCCCTCTTTCATTTCCGGTATATTATATATGTATGTATATATGTTATACCTACATTGCCCAAAAGCAGTCAAAATGACTGAATACTAAGTTTCAGTTTTTCTAGTGTTAAATTCGCGAGCGTGTAGTGAGTGTGAAAAGTTGATGTTTTTTTGAAGGAGTTCCTCGACCTCTGTGCGTATTGGATTTCTCGGAAAGGACAATTATGATACCTGGAAAATCCAAGTGGAAGCACTGTTAATCAAAAACGACAACTGGAAATACGTAAACGGCGACAAAGCAAGACCCGATGTAACTTAGGGTGAAGCAGCGGTAAAAATTAATCCAGACATGCTCGCCGTTCTACTGGACCTCGAGACGGTTAGGTCTTCACTGAGGGATAAGAGATTTCTAGTGTCGTTAGATGCCAACGCTCGATCCCGGCTCGACTCGATCTGTGCTCTGGGGACCCCAGAGCACAGATGACAGAGGTGTACTTTTCGAGGAGCTCATTCGATCGTTCGGTATGGAAATAGTGAACGATGTTGCACAACCAGCAACCTATTGGTCGACAAGGGGTTCATCATTAATCGATGTAACCCTGGCGTCGCCTTCCATGTTCCGATTCATCAGGAACTGGAAAGTTAGGTGCGATTGGACCAGCAGCGATCACAGCTCTGTGGATATCGGGTTGAAAATTCCGAGAGCTACAGCGGCGAAACGGTGTACCGCGAACAGCCGCTTCGACATTTGTCGAGCCGATTGGGAGCGATACGCCGAACGCCTGGCCGATTTTTCTCAATCGAGACTTGAGCATTTCCGACTTGAATCCGCAGAGGACGTAGAGAGAATAGCAGAGACGCTCACGGGAGTCATAATTGACGCCTGCACCGCGTCGATGCCAAGGAAACGTGTTTTTAAAAAATCCAACCCGTGGTGGATACGACAGCTTACAAAGCTGAAAAAAGTTGTTTACCAGAAACAATGCGAATACCAGAAGGAAAGAGATGAGCCGATTCGCCTTCAAAAACAGCTGGAATACCGCACTTCGCTGCGGGAATACAGCAAGAAGGTGAAGAAAACAAAGCTCGAAAGCTGGAAAAAATATGTGTCGTCGAACGGCAACTCGGATCCTTGGGGCATTGTGTACAAACTCCAAGCGAAGAAACTCCGGGTTGAGAGAGTGCTGAGTACTCTCCGGCGTGGTAGAGAAATAACGATGGATTTGCGCGAAAGTACCAGCTTACTTCTGAACGCGCACGTTCCAGACGATCGGGAGGAAGAAGACACGCCGGAACCGCGGGTCATTAGAGAAAGCGCACGCTTCGCGCCGGACACTGCAGATGCTGATCCTTTCACGGAACCGGAAATCGCAGTGGCCGTTAAAACGTTCAAGAACAATAAAGTACCAGGTTCGAACCTCGTCGAGGTTCGGGCGCTGAAAGCCGCAGTAAAAGTTATTCCCGATCAATTGGTACGGCTTTTCAACGGCTGCCTTCAGTGGGGCGTCTTTCCCTCCACCTGGAAGGAAGGCTCTCTCAGAGTATTCCTGAAAGGTGAAGGGAAGGACGAGAAGGATCCGAAATCCTATAGACCGATCTGTCTCCTCTCCGTCATAGGGAAATTGTTCGAGAAACTCATCAAAAAACGACTCAGCCAGACGGCAACAGCGCCCGAAAAGATCTCCGGTCGACAATATGGGTTCCGTCCCGGAAAGTCGACGGAAGACGCAATAGTAGAAATGCGTCGTATGGTGGATGCTTCTGAGCATCGCTATGTAATAGCACTACTTTTTGATATCTCAGGAGCGTTCGACAACGTCTGGTGGCCCCTAGTCCTACAGAGTCTAAAATCGAAAGACTGTCCGCGAAATGTCTTTGAGGTAATCTCCAGTTACTTCAAAGACAGATGTGTAAAACTATCTCCTTCAATGAGACGGTTACGTCCCTGAAGGAGGCGACGGAGCGTGAACGTCAACGTCGCGGGGGTGTGATTGATAGTCGAGTGCTGAGGAGAAGGAGAAGGCGATCGGGGAATCCGGACCCGGTTTCCCGCCGCCCTCCTGAGAGTAGTGGGGCGGCACGGCCTCCCCGCGTCGCCCGCATGAGTGTGAGTGAGTAAATGTGTGTGTATGTATGTGTCGTGTGTGTGTTTAGTATGTAAGGTGCGAGATGTGGAGCTGCGGGGCGGTGTCGACATCTTCGACGCCGGTTAGCCGCCCTCCAATTTTGGGGAAATGATCGCCTCGGGGTGGGTACCCGGAAGCTTACCTTGGGGTCGGTCATGGCCGCAGGGGTCATGGGCGGGGGCTCATGACTCCATTGCAGGCGGCCGCGGGGTCGAGTCGACGGAGGGCGTGATGACGTCGTCGACTCGGAATTTTGGGGGTTGGGTATAATTCTTGTGGCGTGAGGGGCTTCACCCCCCACACGAGTTGTTCACGGGAACGCGCAAATCGGTCGGTAGGTGGTGGCGCTACTTAGGCGTCGGGTCCCATCACCCGCTAAAGTCGAAGGGTGGACATCACCGAGGCGTTTTTAGTGAGTAAGAATCTCACACTCTCCCCGCTTCTCTCCCGGGGAGGGGGGTCTATGAAGATTTCCCCTCGGAAAAAAAGACGTGTAAAACTAACGATAGGGACAACGGAGGTCTCCAAGCAGGCGACGAGGGGGTGCCCACAAGGCTCTGTCCTTGGTCCCAACTGCTGGAACCTCCAATTTGATGATCTGCGATCAGTAGAAACAGAGTTCGGTGAATGCTACGTCGCCTACGCGGATGACTTTCAGGTCATCGTGAGTGACGACAGTAGACGGGAAATCGAAGAAAAAGGGCAACGGATCGTAAACCATATTCTAGATTGGTGTAGCAAAGCCAAACTGGAGATCTCAGCTCGCAAAACTGAGGCAATTATGCTCAAGAGCGGCTGGATCCAAAGAGCGGCAATAGGTAGACGGGGAGGATAGCGTCTGGACCGGAAACGAAAAGCTACCCGCTCTACCAAAGCGGATCTAGCAAACAGACTACCGACCATCCGAATAGGGAATACCAGCATTAAAATTAAGAGATCGATTAGGTACCTCGGCGTCCATTTAGATAGTGGCATGGGTGATCGCACCCACTGCCAATACCTGAGCGATAAGGTCGGATCGCTCTTCCAAAGACTAGGTAGGCTGGCGAGATGTAAATGTGGACTTCGCTTCGGCGTTCTCTCCGTGATTTACAGGGGGGTGTTCATTCCGGTGGTGGCGTATGCTGCCTCGGGGTAGGCGGATCTCTACACGGAGAGAGAGCTGAGTGTGCTTCGTTCGGCGCAGAGGCGAGTCCTGATCTCGATCACTGCGGCTTACCGCATGTCATCGTGGGAAGGCTTGTGCGTGGTGGCCGGCGTCGTCCCGGTTGACCTCGCGCTGCAGCAACATAGGGCCCTCTACAGTCTTCGTAGAGGAAAAGACGCCAGGATTGAAAACACCGTGATCCCTGTGACAGAGGAGCAGCCAAAAGACCGCATAAGAGAAGAGGTATATAATGTGTGGCAAACCGCGTGGACTTCTTCCCACAAGGGTCGCATAACCTATGCCTTTTTCAGTGACATTCGGGAGAGAATGGCTGCGCTGTGGGTGAAGCCGAATCACTACTCCACGCAGGTTCTCACCGGACACGGCAAATTCATGTCACGTCTTAGAACGTGCGGAATTGCCGACGGGGAGGACTGTGTGTGTGGTGCTGAAGCGAACACAGTAAGTCACTTCATTCTCGAGTGCTCATTATTCGAACCGCAGAGAATAGCACTCCGTGACTTCTTCACGGTCGAAGAGTGGAGATGGCCGGAGATGGCACACCGATTCGTGTCATCCCCAGAGGCCTTTGAAATCTTAGACCAATTTTGCCGCAAAACACTATGGATGAAGGGGATCATGGTGCATGAGCTCTTGCAGGTGCAGCAGGCCGCCCGCGAATTAGCAAATTAATCGAACACATTACTTTTCAGGAAACGTAGATAGTAGATAAAGTGTGAAAGAGAAACGAATGTGTCGAGTGAACGTATGCAAGAGAAGAATGAAACAAAACCCCACCCCAACTCTCATCCCCACTTCCCGTCGCGTAAACAGGGTCTCGGCGTGCGTACAGGCGTGTACGCAGCGAATCCGCCTCCCCGTGGTTCCCCGTGGACACCGGTCACCGACAGTGATTGGTACCGTGACCAAAGGATTCGCTCGCAGTAACGGCCCTGCGACGCCCTGGAGTTTTCCGAGACCGTTTCTTTGACGGAGGCCAGCGAAAGTGGAAGGAAAATTTATTTTGCGTATGCCCGTAAGGGCGAGGTAGCAGATCCGCAGCCTTATCCAGCAGGATCGGATTAACAATAAATCTGACGCCGTTCTACTGCTCTATAGTTTGCCTAGTTCGTTCGAAAATTTTCGAGTGGCTATCGAGTCCAGAGACGAGTATCCGACGCCCGAAGCTCTTAAAATAAAAGTATTAGAACAGAGCGATGCGCGAACTAATAAGGCAAACGAATCCAGCAATAGCGCGATGTGGATCCGAAAATCGGCCAAGCCAGACAAGTCAAGCACAGTGCAGAGAAATCGCTGTGATACAGCAATAGGGCCAAATAAAAATGCATAGGAAATCCAACAGCTACGGTGTTTTCGCTGCAACAAGATGGATCATCAAACTTCGGAGTGCCGCGGATTGTTCCGCGAGCAACGGCGATCAACTGCGGGGATGGCTGAAGAGAATTTTTCAAACAGCAGTAGATTAGGAGCGAAGGAAATCGCTTTCCAGGCCTACCTAATTCTAACGCATTTCGCTTCGAACGACGGATATATCCGTCATCCACATGAAAACCCGCGGAGCCGAACGCCGGATATATCCGACATTCACATGATCGCCCTCTGGAGACGAAAGAAACAAAAAGCGAATCGTTCATAAGGATCGCATTAGGAGGGCCCACCTACCAATGAAGGATCAAGAATCGATAGAAAGATGAGCATGCGCGCAAACAAGGGTAGTGTAATTCAAATTTACCGCGCTTTACTTTGCAATAGCGAATAACGTCAGAACGCAAAAGCATCGTAAACGTTCGAAACGTATAAAGAGTGCTCTAACGAATTCCGACGAAAAAAGTTATTTCTGTAAGAAAAATGAACAGGAGCGAGAATATATTAAACGCTATTTGTGTTAAAGATATCAATTTGACGTTTTTCTGCAAATATAACCCGTTAATGGGGAGATTATGTTTAAACTGTGCAATTGGCGCACAACCAGAGGCAAGGCGGGCATGGCGGAGCGTAGGCAAGAGTCAAACTTCCAATATTATATTAACAAATTAATATAATTTGGTATATATATATAAATATACATATATATATTTGTGCATATAGGATCACACTTTGTCGTCAGACAAGACTATGCTATAAGGAAAAGCCGCTGCATAGCATGTCGAAACAAAGTAGCTTATACGATGCCAGCGATTGCCTGCAGTAACTGCAGTAACAAAATAGCCAATATGGACGAAGAAGAAATAGAAGCTTACGACGACGGAATATTGTTAAATATAGAGGACAGATATCCGGTTATTGAAATCGAAAACATTGGGCCCCAAATCCATTATAACATACATTAAGGGAATAAAATATATATATAAAGTTTTGTTAAAAAAAAAGAGAAATTTTATTTTTTGTATCATATGAAATAAATTCTTTTTGTTTGTTATTCTTGATAAATAACGGTGTACAAACTTATTACCCGTACAATAAAATTAATAAAGTGGAAAAGAAAAGAGAAAGAAAAGAAACATATAATATATATAAATTAAACACGCGCCATTACTATATATTCTATGATACTTCTACAATTAACGACGCCATATTAGTCTAACAAAATGTTTCGAAGGGCAGGCAAGAAAGTCTTGTTAAGAAATCTTAAAGCTAAAATGAGGAAGAATTTAAGCCAGGTAATTCAAAAACATATCAAAAATATACATATAAAACTAAGTAGAGCAAAATTATCATATAATTTAGGAGGAGTCCACTAATAAGTGGAAGTTAGTTAAAATTGAAATTCCTGACCCCCCGTTCAAGGATTATAAATATATAGACAATCCTAAAGATCCGAGGCGAAAGTTATGGAAATTGCTGTGACTGTTTGGGCAAGGAGTTGCGTCGCCAAGGAACAGCGAGGACAACTGCCGCTGTGCAAAATGCATTATCTCCAAGTTCGCCAAACAACAGTCTCTTGAGGACAAGAGACCTTCATAAGGGGGAAGGTGTAACATCCCGAGAAGAGTTTTTTTCTAACATAACAATTCTATGCAGATACTTACCGGTAATTTTGTTACCGACAATAATGAATTGTTACCGACGATACATTATTATCAATTGCCTATGTATTTAGTTGAACGGTCGGTAACCAATGTATTAATATACAGTGGGTCCAAAAAGTATTTGTACACCTAGTTTTTTTGCAATAACTTTATTTACATAAGTAATAAATACAAAAAAAATTGCTTCCATTAATAGCCTCCTATAAACAAAAATAATATGTACATTAAAAACTTTTAATAATATGTTATAAAAGAATAATACAATAAATATAAAAATTTGAGGGCCAAAAAAGTATTTGTACACTTACGGCTTCAGTAGAAAATTTCAAATTATTAATGGTTTAGATCCTAATTAATATTTTGTATGCATTCCTTTTGCATTTATAATGGCTTGTAGCCTTTTTGGCATAGATTCGACCAATTTTTTTGTAATTTCTTTAGATATTTTTGGCCACTCTTGTAAAATAATTCGTTGTAAATCTGATTTATTTGATATCTTTCTTTTTCTTATTTCAATATTTAATAGGTGCCATAAATTTTCTATGGGGTTAATGTCGGGAGACTGGGGTGGTGTAATCAGTTGTTTTGGGACATTGTATAATAACCATTCCTTCGTTTTTTTAGCTGTGTGCTTTGGGTCATTGTCTTGCTGAAAGTAGTAAGTCCTATTCAGACCCAATTTCTTTGCACTTTCGGGTAAATTATTACGCAATATGTCGATATATTTTTCGGCATTCATTGACTCCTCGATAAACGCAATGTTTCCAACACCATTGTACCCCATGCAGCCCCATAACATCACATTTCCTCCGCCGTGCTTAACAGTTGTGTGGATGTTCCTTTGCTAAAGTTCGGTATTGGGTTTTCGCCACACAAATTTCTTCCCATCTGAGCTAAAAATGTTAAATTTACATTCGTCTGAGAATATAACGCTTTTCCAAAATTCAATTGGTTTTTGTAGGTGCGTTTTAGCGAATCCTAACCGTTTCTCCCTATTCACATTATTTATAAAGGGCTTTTTTCTAGCAGCTCTACCATATATTTCAGCGGAGTGCAAAATGTTTCGAATAGTTTGAGGACAAACATTCTTTCCTGATGTTGATGCGACATCATTGCATAAAGTTCGAGCACTAATAAATGGAAATTTTGTAACTTCTTTAATAACACTCCGACGTTCTCTATCTGTAAGTATTTTCGGCCGACCTGATCGTGGCCTATTGTCCGTACTGCCCGTTTCTTCATACTTCTTAACAATATATTGCACTGTTGTGAAGTTTAAATTTAGAGCTTTGCCAATTTTTCGGTAACTTTCCCCACCTTTCCGAAGAAAAATCACACGATCTCGCAGCGATACAGATATTTCACTTTTCTTGCTTGCCATGGTTTCTCTACGTTGTTCACAGACGTACTAACGTCGTGAGAAGGTCGAAACCAATGTGTAAATAAACAAATGTTTACATTTTGATCAATGTCACGAGGGTATGTGCATTCTTTCAAAGTTTAGCAATAGAATTATAAGTGTACAAATACTTTTTTTGCCCTTAAATTTTTATATTAGTGTATTATTCTTTTATAACATATTATTAAAAATTTTTAATGTACATATTATTTTTGTTTATAGGAGGCTATTAATGGAAGCAATTTTTTTTGTATTTGTTACTTATGTAAATAAAGTTATTGCAAAAAAACTAGGTGTACAAATACTTTTTGGACCCACTGTATATTTATATTTTTAATTTTAATTATTATTTTCAATTCAAAATAAGTAATATGTTCATTAAATCAGTCAAATGTTAAGTTAATTTATTTAAAACAAGTTAATGTATTATTTTATAAGCTATTGTAATAAATGTACAATTCTATAAGGAAAATTCCGCAATGCTATGTGTTTACGTGCCGCGAAGCTAGCCCCGAATTTCCTGGAATTCTTGCGTTGCTTAGAGAAGGATAGAAATATATTTTATAATTGCGATATTATTAATTATCAAAAACCATTAGTTAAACAAATCAGTCAATATATATCGAGCGTATTAATATTATGTTATCCGGAAATAGAGTCAGATGTTAGTTTATTGCAGTACATATTGTAAATTATAATATTGTTCAATGGAATGTTCTAGAAGCATCGTATGCTTATACATTTAGCTCCGATCCGTATAGAAGTCGTGCGTAGTACATAGAAAGAGATAGAAAATGCAATTTTCATTAAAACACTATTAAATTACTATTTTTATGTCAGGAATATAAACCATTATGTAGAATGCGATATTAATAATGTAATTAAATCGTTCGTTTGCACAATTAATGTCTAATTGCGAATTTATACGACAATTATATATTTCGACGTTATGGGGGTTTTCCGAGAATTTGCCAGGCTGGCGAGTATAAAAGTACAAAGACAATTAGTTGTTGAGTCAGATTAAAAGAGTAACTGTTCCGAGGAAATAATTCATTTAGATTCAAACAAATTTTGAACTTGAATTAGTAAAAGAATATTGTTCTGTTATCAGCGTAATCTCAGTAGTCGACTACACCGCGTTAGATATCAGATAAAATCATTAATCTGTCTAACTTTGCGAAAGCGTATTTAGGTACACTTAGAGGATCACACTTAGGTCGTGTTCCTCGCTGCGGTAGACTATAACGCGCTAATATTATTAATTTCATAAAAGAATAATTCATTATATATACTACAAACGTATTAATCAAGATAAACTTTGTAATTGCGATAGCGTTCGAAACCGAGAATCAAATCCTATAGAAAACCGAATTCAGTTAATTACATAAAAGCGAAGTTAGCTTCATCCGAAATCAGACTTAGGTACGATATAATATAAAGTATTAACTAGCGAGAGTCATTTTATTAGAATCACAATTACATATTACGTATTGTTTAATTTGCCAAGTTCTATTATTTCTATTATTAATATTATATAAAAATCTATTTAGTTTCTTTTGATTAAACCAGTATACTTTTCATATTTTGTTGTTATTTGTTAAATTCATCATCTTCGTTATTTTATTGAATAAACCTTATTGTTGAAAGATATTGACCTGTGGATTTCACTCCTTAACCGCACACCACACGAATCCCACAATCTTTACATTTAGTTATTTTTCAAAACGAGTCGTTCAGTTGGTAAAAGCCGCTCTTTACCTTACTAGCGCTAGTAACTATCTGAATCTAGGTTCCAGAGTCGTTACACACGCTTCAGCAACATGTAGGTACATATTGTGTGTTTAGTCGAATAGACATTAGTATATTTTGTTATATATTCTGTAAGTATATTAATTAATTAATTCGATTTTATTTCAAGAATATGCAATGGCAACATTTAACTAATATGTAGCGGAGTACGACTGGTTTTATATATAATTAAGTTTGCACAAAATATTATTGCATGGTGCAGATATAATACAAAGTGCTGGTTTGCCCATTGGAATGTTTTCTGAAGAAGCAATGGAGGCACGAAACATAGATTTCTGAAATATTAGAAGAGACCACACACGAAAATTTTCTCAATTAGAAACATTGACGGACCTTTTTCAGACTTTATTATATACGTCCGCGTTTTAATATTTTCAAGGATGAAATAGAAAAATTAATGTTACAAGAAGACCTACAAGACGATGACGATGATACATAAATAATAATAAATAAATTTTAGATTAATAAATTAATATATTGTAAAAACCTAGTGAAAAATGTACCTATTTCTATTCATAAAAATTGTTTCCATGTTAAACTTATGTTTATATTAATAGAAATTATTCTTATAAACCGAACGTCCACATTGAGAGTATAGTATATTCACTAACTTTTTGAAATATAACACTTATTTTTATTTTATTTTTAATTTTTTCGGCAGAGAAAATAATCCGGTGCGATTAAATGTAATAATAATACTTGTTTTAAATGCTGGAACGACGCAGCGGCCGCTATACTTTAGTTTCAAGTCTTGAAATAACGCTACAATTGGCCGTGAACAGCTAATTCGTCGTTCTGGTCCACTGTGCGCCGCCGTAGCGAAAGGGTTAAAGAAACGTATCGGTTTTTTATTTTTTTTAACCACTAGGCACCGAAAAATCTGAAAACATTAGAGAATAATAGTTATGCCAATATGTAACTACCACGGTAATATAAAAGTAATGCTCCGACATCTTCAATAAAAAATCGCATTTCTTTTTTTTATTTTTTTTTTGGTTTTCGATTTTTCACAACTACAATTTCCGATTAAAAAATCTGAAAAAAATTCTATAATATGCGCTAAGTGAACCTCAATGTTTAAGAATTTTTTCAGAACTTTTGTACGAAATTAAATAGGAAAAATAAGCCAGAAACTGGAACAAATTGTATGTCTACTGAAACTACATGAAATAATCTATATAATTATGCTGATAAAATGTTCATTAGTGCTGGATTTCCTCGTAAAAAATAATAAAGATTCGCGGTATGCAACGAATACACGTTCCAAAAGTAAGTAAACACGACCGGCATTGCTCGATAACTTCTTAATACTTGCAATTTTGCAATTTATCTGTAAATGACTCTTATAGATTATTTCATGCCGAATCTGAATTCGTAAACTGTTTCTTTGTAGTGGTTATCGTTTTCGAGAAAATTTGACTTAAAGGAAAATTGTAAGTTCAACTTTGGAAATGTTTCACAGTCTTATAGTTGCTTCTATTCATTTTGTTTTTATACGAAACTATTCTGCAAATTATCTTGAATAAAATGATATGAATTGTGATAATACTATAATTATTTAATTATGTTTAAATGCCAATGGAAGTGAAGAAGAAACCCAAGACTCGCCGATGTCTGCTGATGTTTTTTAATTTATTTCAACGACTAAGAGTTTCAGAACAATTCTAATCAGATCAAACGAAACAATAAATATTACAGTTGAAGAAGGTACTCAAAAAAGTTAAGAAATCGTGTTATGCTTTGAGTACATGTGTCAAACATTTCGGAAAATTATTAGCACGAAATCCGAAAAACGTTCGTACAAAAAAGACGACCGTCAGCGATGAGTATCACTGCCGTTACTATGTGAAGTTGTTACATGTTTATATATTTTTGATAAATGAGTGCAAGATTCGGCATTAAACGTGTTAATTTTTTGGTGTTAAAGTATATTTTTAAACAATATTATTAAATTAAATTTAAATTTGAAGGTAAGTTATCTTAAATATTTTCAAGAAGTTATTTAATTTTACAACATTGTGTATTTCTGTTTTGTCATAGAAAAATGGAAGGAAGAAAACAGCTTACAAATGAGGAACGCAAAATTGTTATACATATGCATAATGAAGGTAATTCGTACCGAAAAATAGCAAAATTTTTTGGAAAAAAAAAAAATAAAAAAAAAAGCACCAGCTGCTATTTTCAAAATAGTTGCTGCGTATAAGAAAGACGGATGAGTTTCTGTAGAGCAAAGATCTGGACGTTCGAAATGTACAATGTCGGCACCTAAGATCCGAGCCCAATTAATAGAAACAAATATAAATGTGCCGAGTACACAAACGATCAGAAGAGTATTGCATGCAGCAGAAAATTATAGGCGTGTTGCAAGAAAATTGCCCTATTTAAGCAAAGCAAACTTGGAGAAGCGTATGCAATTTTACGAAACTCATATGTTGCAAACCGACGATTTTTGGAAAAAAATATTATGGAGTGACGAATCTTTTTTTATTTATTTATTTTTTTTTTGGTTAAGGAAGACAAAAATCCTATTACGGACACCTGGGAAGATAGCCCAGGCAGTATGGAAAGACTCACGCTTCCAGCGCCCCTAGAAGAGGGACGGTTTCTACGCATACCCACTAAAACTGTCTCCCGCCCCCGCCACAAGTTTCCTGTTGTGAAGCCTTTATCGCGATTAGGGAATTTACAACAGGGTTCAAGTGGTTCGGCGCGCGGACCGCCGTGAACCGTTCATACCTCGAAATACGGGTCACCGAGGACCCTTTTGTCTCTCAAATTCTATCCGAACAAGTTTTACTGTAAACACGTACGTGCTATAAATCAGCTAACAGCTGTAGCTCTCGTTTTAAGACAGTTTTGGGCAAACAAAAGCATAGAATTTTCCTTAACCGTTACCGTCGGAAACGCAAGGGAATTTAGGCGATTCTTCGTAAAAAGAAAAAATAGTCGAACGTTGAAGCTTGCACAGTTCGGATCGAGAGCCGAAGAAGTCAATCGTGAGTTAGAAGTTTCCGCGTAACGCAACGTAGTATAATCAATGCAGGGTGGTTCGGAAATCATTCACAACACCATTCGAGCGAGACCCTACACTCCTCGAGTGGGCCACGATAGGGTGGTTAAATCATACACTGTACACTGTTCGGGTGAGTCCTATACCCTCGAACAGGCTACGGTAGGGTGGTTAATCGTACATTGCAACATTATTCGAGTGAGTCCTACACCCTCGAATCGATCATCGTGAATAATCTCACGCAACGTGAATTATCACGCACATCGAGCAACATTGAGCGAGACCCTGTTCTCCTCAAATCGAGCAACATTGAGCGAGACCCTGTTCTCCTCAAATCGAACAACATTGAGCGAGACTCTGTTCTCGTCAAATCAATCCATAATCAACTCAACCATACACACAACGTATATATATTATTTGTATTATTTTTGTATTATTTTTGAGAGAGAGAGAGAGAGAGAGAGAGAGAGAGAGAGAGAGAGAGAGAGAGAGAGAGAGAGAGAGAGAGAGAGAGAGAGAGAGAGAGAGAGAGAGAGAGAGAGAGATAACAGCGCATCATTGACGGCGAGTCCGGATTACTTCCTTATTCTTTCCTTACCCTAATTTTCTCCTTTCCTCCCCAATTTCCTCCAATAATACTACACTATCATGATTTTTAAGGCTCAATTACGACTAAACAATTTTTATTTACCCTCTTCCTCAATCGAATTCATCTATTCCTTGAAACACGAAATTTTTCCATGTTGGAAAGATTTCGACGATACACCTGTCGTTGCTCGCATGTTGTGGAAGAGAGACTACCCCCCTCCTCCCATCTTCGCCCCTCGTGTGTGTGTTCCATGTGTGAGGAATGGATGCTCTTACTCAAAGGTTCTTGGCCTTACAGGTTACGTCAAGGTCCAAGGGGAGGCTCCCGGGCATACACACTGACCTCCAGCTTAACCTTCTAACGCCCCCCAACACCTCCTCCCGGTGAGCTCGAACATACGGCCAACCGCGACCTCTCCCCACCATTTCGCACCTAAATGTCATATTACGCTTGTCTATTTCTATCCCTGATTCTGTTTTGGTGCTGTAGATGTTTCATTTTGCTTTTCGAAAATCCCCCCACCCCCTCCCTCCCTTTCCATGCACGCGCTGATGCATCCCTATTTGTTTACCTATTGCTAAGGTTTACTTCGTCCCGGCTGTTGCCCTTCCTTGCCTATATTGCGCTTAAGCTCACGTTGTCCTATTTATATTTATAATTTCTGTACGATAGAATAAGATAAAATAAATTAATTAAATAAATAAAATAAAATTTAATATTCATAAAGCTTATTTCCCTTGCTGCGCATTCATCTCTACCACTCCGTTCCGCGATCATTTCGTAATTCGAATTTTCCGCACGCCGCTTTTCATCGCGTTTTTGCGTTGCTTTCTCCTCCCTCGACCCCTTACTCTTTGCGTTATCGCTGCTTAACCGATTTTCCCCGCGTTTCCTATCACGCCCCAGTCTCCTTCCACAACGCTACGTGAGCCCATTGCTCTTGGTAAAATATTCCTCTCTCTCTCCAGGTGTTTTCACTTGGTTCTCAGTTCGCCCCCTAATGGTGCTGTGACCAGGCTGACGTCTGAGTTCTTTGCTCCAACACCTTTCGATTGAGAGGTCTGTCCGAGCTCTCGAGTCGTTCTTCGTTGCGTTGCCCGCCGTTTGTTGCTGCTTCCATTTGTTGCCACTGTTTAGGCGTCAACTGGAAGTTGCCAGCAACGCTCCATTTCCTTCCGGATCAGAGCTTAAGCCGCTTCGCTATTCGAAACTCTCTTTGAATTTTCTAATTATTTCTCCTTCCTCTCTCCTGTCGATCCCACTCGGTCCCCATTGTCGCCCCCTAATGGTGCCATGACCAGGCTAACGACTGGGTTCCTTGCTGAATCAACAGTTGATCGGAAGGGTGCTTGGTTCGATTTGGCCACTCTCCCTCCTCTCCCCCGCGCCGTCGGTCCCCGTTTTGTGCCCCCTAATGGTGCTATGACCAGGCTGACACCGGTTTCCTCCCTTGCGGGTTTGAGTCGTTGAATCGGTCGTGCCTAAATTTCTCCGCCTCTTCTACTCCTGCTCTTCCTTTTCTCCCCCTCGTTGTCTTCTCGCTTCTTCCTCTCCTCTTGCCTTTTGAAGAGCGCGCTTTGTCTCCACCATCTTGCCTGCTGCCGCATCCTTTCGCTTCACCCTTTAGATCCGTTCTCCAAGCGTTTGCAGTGTTTCTTCCTTCGCCATGCTGGACATTCTCAAACCGACCCCTTTGCTCCACCATCGATGTGACTTTAGGATTTCCAGGGTGCTGGAGCGCTTTCCACTGTTCTTCCGACGCTTTTCCGCCATTTCCCGCTTTGCATTGCTTCCTTTGCACTCGCGCACGTGGTTGCGCGTATTTCCCTGTGCCCACGATATTCACAGCACTTCACTGCACTCCTATAACACTTTCCCAATACTACACCGTATTTCTTGCCTGTTGTTAATTATTATTATTCATTATTTGTTTATTAATCTATTAATCACTTCACTATTTATTAATTAATTTATTAATTCATTAGCTAATTATTAAATAATTAATTAATTAATATGATTATTATTAATCTCGTGCACTTCATTAATTAATTAATTAATTAATTCCTTCCTTCACTTCGTTCCGTGTCGCCTCGCCATGGAGTGACGAATCTACATGTATGAATCGCATGAAATATAGTCATGGTAGGATGTACGTGTGCAGAAAATTAAACGAAGAATTTTCATACAATTGTATAAGACCTATACACAAAAGTATGAACGAGGGTATCATTGTTTGGGGGTGTTTTTCGGCTAGTGGCATTAGGAAAATTATACCATTAGTCGGAAAAGTAAATTCGAAAGTTTACCTAAAGCTATTACAAGGTGTCATTATACCAGAAGGAAAGCGCTTGATAGGAAATGATTTCATTTTACAGCAAGATAATGCGCCCATACATAAGACAAAAATTGTCATGAATTATATCAAAACTAATAATATAAATGTATTGGATTGACCGCCACAAAGTCCGGATCTGTCACCAATAGAAAATATGTGAGCCATTCTCAAGTTAAAAATGACTGAGAAAAAGCCAAAAAATATTAAAGAGTTACAGAATATTATAACTGTAACTTGACAGGAATTTACTGCAGATGATTGTTTAAAATATACTTTATCTGTACCATGCAGAATTTGCAAAATGTCACAGAGACAAGGATATCATTGCGGGCATTAAGTACAATATTTAAATGTTTTAACTTTGTAATTTTATGTAGCAATAAAAAGTTTGTAAAACTGTAATTTTGTGTAGCAATAAAAAGTTATATTTATAACTTGTGTTAAAATTATAATTATTTTTGTTTTTTACATAATTCTTATTTATAATAATACAGTATTTGCGCAAATGTATAATTGTTACTATTATTATTTATTTCTTAATATCTTGAATTATACTAGCACACTGTTTTATGTAGAATCTGTTATACGTTCTTTAAGGTTAAATGAATGACTGATATCGTTGTAGTCACGAGTAGATTACGTTGGTAAGCGTTGCTAGTGGATGTCGCCCGCTATCGGCGAATACCGATATTCGAAGAGTACGAAATTCAAGTGAAGAGCGCAGATTGACGAAGGACTGTCGAAAGCATTGGTTTTGTGTAAAATTGCGGGCTACGAGGGACTGTGTGCCTTGATAAACTATTAACTTACACTGCGTGCCTATATACTAAGTTTATTTCAACCACATTATAAATTGTTTAGTTTCTTTTTTTGTAAATGCAAAAGTTTGTACAATTAAGTTTAAATATAAGTGCATTTAAATCACACGTGCCTACATCGTATTCTTCATTGCATAACGCGAATATGCAGTTACAGCAGTAATACTCATCACTGACGGTCGTCTTTTTTGTACGAACGTTTTTCGGATTTCGTGCTAATAATTTTCCGAAACGTTTGACAAATGTATTCAAAACATAACACGATTTCTTATCTTTCTTGAGTACCTTCTTCAACTGTAATATTTATTGTTTCGTTTGATCTGATTAGAATTGTTCTGAAACTCTTAGTCGTTGAAATAAATTAAAAAACATCAGCAGACATCGGCGAGTCTTAGGTTTCTTCTTCACTTCCATTGGCATTTAAACATAATTAAATAATTATAGTATTATCACAATTCATATTATTTTATTCAAGATAATTTGCAGAATAGTTTCGTATAAAAACAAAATGAATAGAAGCAACTATAAGACTGTGAAACATTTCCAAAGTTGAACTTACAATTTTCCTTTAAGTCAAATTTTCTCGAAAACGATAACCACTACAAAGAAACAATTTACGAATTCAGATTCGGCATTAAATAATCTATAAGAGTCATTTATAGATAAATTGCAAAATTGCAAGTATTAAGAAGTTATCGAGCAGTGCCGGTCGTGTTTACTTACTTTTGGAACGTGTATTCGTTGCATACCGCAAATCTTTATTATTTTTTACGAGGAAATCTAGCACTAATGAACATTTTATCAGCATAATTATATAGATTATTTCATGTAGGTTCAGTAGATATACAATTTGTTTTTTGAAGTTACATATTTGCTTTGACACAAATGGTTTTTTGCTACAAGCTCAAAGGGTTTACTTACTTTTGTTACCCACTGTATCCTCGTAAGATTAGATTCGTGGTTGTTTATATAAGTTTAAATTCTACACTTTCGCAGTCGTATATGTTGACGGCATCTTAGTGTTCGCCAAGGATGAGAATTCACTGAGTGATATAGTCACAAGGATAGGCCTGCAATACGAAGTGCGAAGGTATTTCTTTTTGCTTAGGGATTAGAGTGTACCAAGGGGAAGATACCTACCTGAACCTGGAACTCGACTTCAAAAAATTTAATTTCTTTCAATTGTGTCGTATTCGTCTTCGATTGTACCCGTTTGTACCACCCTTTTCTTCGTTTATAGCCTAAGGGGTGGACAGTTACCAGTAGGTAAAAATGCCCCAGCACTCCACTTCAACATTTTTTATTTCTCTCAACGCCATCATAAAATGATGCATTTGTACCCGTTTGTACCGCCTACTGAAAGTACCCCCAACGGGTAACTTCGCCATTTTTTGAGATATTTCAAATCTTCTTGCGAGTACTGTTTCCTAGTCGTTTGTAGAGGTTTGTACGAAGTTAGCCCTAGGGGATTTTTTCAGAAGGCGGTACAAACAAACCCTTCGACGTACAAACGAAAGTGAAGGTAGTACAAATCTCTATAAGCGAATAAGAAACAACACCTGCAATAAGAAAAGTTATCCCCTCGTAAATTTTTACCCCTTAGGGTATAAATGAAAAAAAAAAAAAAAAAAAAGGTGGTAGAAACGGGCGAACACGGTACAATTCAAAGAAATTCAATTTTTTGTCGGGTGCTAAGATCAGGTAGGTGAGGAAGATACAATTTTATTGAACCAAAAGGCATATGTTCACTCTTTGATAAAAGAATATGGAATGTCAGATTGTTGTCCAGCTTCCTCGCCTCTTGAATCGGGAATTAAGTTGACTAAAGAAGATTGTCCTGCTAGTGAAAAGGTAAAAGAAGACATGATAAACGTATCTTATCGCGAATTGATAGGTTCACTCATGTATGTGGCACGCAGATATTCCTTATGCAGAAACAAAATTGGCGGAATTTATTTCTAATCCAGGCAAAGAATTGCATATTGGACGGAGGTAAAGAGAATATTAAGATGTCTGAGCAAAACATCTGATTTGGAATTAAGATATGGAAAAGGACCGGCCATATTAAAAATGTAGACTGATACTGCTTGGGCAGAAGACATCAGCGAAAGGAAAAAATATGTTTTCTTCCAAGAGTAAAGTGCCCTTAAAAATTTTGTTGTGACAAAGTCAAAGTTCGTCTAGGTTTTCACGTTAGTTATTAGTTTAAGTATGTAATTTGGTGTTCAGAAAATGATGATAGGCGTAGATATAAAAATACTGCTTGTGCACTTAATGTTATTTTTTTATTATATCTTTTTAAATATTTTGTTTGGAGAATTACTAATTTAAGGGGTAACACCACTAGGATTTTCAGAAAGTCGATTTTTTTTTTCTTTGCTAAAACAATACTTTAGGGTCTTAAGAACAGAATGCCGTTTGATTTATAGTGGAAAACAAATTTTAAATGGTTCAATTATCAATTTTGCCGCAGCGCCTCAGAGCGCGCACTGAGTACTCGCGCGGTATGTTGCAATTCATCGCTTTTGTATTATTGTTATCATTTAAAATAATAAGTTTACTTGTTACCTACAAAACAAACAGAAGTATCCAGAAAGCTAGAGAAGATGGCAAACACTGATTTGGATAGCCAAATGTATAGTACAGGCATTGCAGATTAGCGGTGAACAGAGAATTTAAGGATCAAAATGTTCATGAAACTTCAAACGCGTTTTTCTCGAAACCAGTTTCTTCATACTGGGAGGACGGATTTCTCGGTGACTACTGCATGGATTGAATTGAAATTTTTACAGTAGCTGCACAACAATATTGTCCTTGGAAGTACGTAGCTGTTTTTTGATTGAATGTAAACTTTTTTTCTTATAAACAATTTAGTGCTCATTTTTCATGCAAAAAGTCGGTTCATTCCTTAAAATACGCATAACTTCCACAAAAATTGATTAATCAAAAAACCCCTACGTACTTCTACAGCCAATGGTATACGGATTCTAAATTGATTTGATTTTTTATCCCACGACTCATACATAACGAGAAATCCATCCTCCCGTAGGAGTGTTTTTACAAAAGTTGTTTCCGTCGATCGGCTGTGTCGCCTCCATTTTGTACGAAAATGTCGTACTGGAAAATGTTTTATTAGCGATACGGGACCTTTTCGAGGAATG
The DNA here is from genome assembly GCF_050947335.1 of Megachile rotundata. Lineage (NCBI taxonomy): Eukaryota > Metazoa > Arthropoda > Insecta > Hymenoptera > Megachilidae > Megachile > Megachile rotundata. Next base: position 6,630,509 of record NC_134993.1, read on the forward strand.
CACGGGGTACGTGACTCTCTTGTTTACATTCGGTGCGAGCCCGTGTGCGTAGCGAGCGTTGAGTCAGTCTCTGCCGAACTTCCATAGGTTAAGGACTATGTTAAGATGTTACAATAAACGCATATTTGTGACCTTTCGCAGTTTTATTAAACCTGCTCTGCTAACAGGTTATGGGCCCAGTCGATCGTAGTTCAGTGATTGTGAGGTCCTGAAAGTCATGAATAACGGAAAGGAAAAGCGTTAGTGCGACGTGTACATTCTTGTTCAAATTCGGTGCGAGTGTCCACGAACAATGACGAGTCTCGTGAAAATCGAAGGTCTTAACAAGGAAAATTATGATACGTGGAAGATACAAATGCGCGCATTATTGATCAAAAACGATGCATGGCGTTACGTCAGCGGTGAAAAGAAAGCACCGATAGTGACGGTCGGCGACGTAGAATCGGAAGCAGCGTATAGCACCTGGATTGGAAACGACGAGAAGGCAAAGTCCGATATAATATTGTCGATTAACCCGTCGGAATTAAAACAGGTTAAGGACGGCAAAACGTCGAACGAGGTGTGGCAAAGACTCGAACAAATATATCAGTCACGGGGTCCTGCCCGTAAAGCCACGCTACTGAAGAAATTGACTCTACAGCGTATGAATGAAGGCGAAGATGTTCGCGAACACCTTAGAAAGTTTTTCGACGCCGTAGACAAACTACACGAAATGGATGTCGATATTAACGCGGATTTGCTGGCGATTTTGCTATTATACAGCTTGCCACAATGCTTCGAAAATTTTCGCTGTGCGATTGAATCGCGTGACGAATTACCGTCTCCTGATACTCTACGAATAAAGATTATCGAAGAAAGCGATGCTCGTAAAAGTGAAGCACGTGATGTGGTGCCAAACGCTATGATCGCCGGGAAACACGTGAAGTCCAATTACCGGAAAAAAAATTATAATAAAGCTGCGGACAATAACAGTGACGATCACTCGAAAATAAAGTGTTTTCGATGTCGGAAATTCGGTCACATAGCGTCCGAGTGCCGCAAGGGTGGTGGAAACTCAAAGCATTCAACTAAGGGCGCCAGCAGCGATTTTTCTTTCTACGCTACGTCGGAAATCGGGCAAAAGTGCGAACTAATGCAAATGAAAACCGAGGCGAGCGACGGACTATGGTGTTTAGATAGTGGCAGTACATCCCACGTGTGTAAAAATATAAACTATTTTGAAAATATCGATAAACGGCGACGTGGAAAGCTAAATCTCGCTAGTAGCGCGTCAACCGACATTGACGCGAGTGGCACTGTGCGCGTAATAATCGATCAAAAGAATTCGGAAAGGACTCTCACGATGGAAGACACTTTGCACGTACCAAACCTACGAACAAACTTATTGTCGGTTGGAAAAATTACGGATCGTGGTTACAAGGTGCTTTTTACGAAGGATCAAGCGACAATTATCGACGAGAAAGACAACGATAAGCTGATCGCCGCTCGTAAAAACGGTTTATATTACATGGTACAAGGGGGTTCCTCAGACCGCGCCATGGTTGCGGACGAAGACACAGCGAAATCTCAGCGCAACAATGTGCTCGAGATGTGGCATAGGCGTCTTGGGCATCTAAATCAGCAGGATTTACTGGAGGCGAGGCGCAGATGCATCATACCGAGCGGCAACATTGAAGATTTTAGACGAACATTTCGTTGTGAGGTCTGTATCGAAAATAAGATGATCAGGACACCTTTTCCGGAAAAATCGAAACGTGTTACAGACATTTTAGAGATAATTCATAGTGACGTCTGTGGTCCCATGCGAACGCGTTCTCACGCAGGTAATAAATACTTTGTTACATTTATCGACGATCATTCCAGAAGGTGTGAAATACGATTTTTGAAATCTAAGGATCAAGTATTCGATGCATTTAAGGATTTTAAAAGTTACATCGAAAATCAGACCGGTCGTAGGATTAAAATTCTTCAATCAAATAACGGCAGAGAATATGTAAATTCGCGTTTTGATAAGTTTTTAAACGATAACGGGATCAAACGTAGGTTATCGGTCGCGTATAATCCAGAACAAAATGGGGTGGCTGAACGGAAGAATCGGACGATTATAGAAACCGCGAGATGTCTAAACGCGCAGTCCGATTTGTCGCGATCTTTTTGGGCAGTAGCCGTATCGACAGCAAATTACATTCGTAATCGATGTCCATCGAGAGTCTTAGGTGGAAAATCTCCATTTGAAAGATTTTACGGGAAACTACCCACCGTGAAGTATTTTCGCGATTTTGGATGCGCTGTTTATTTCTTGAATAATGATCCAAATAAGGGGAAGTTCGAACCGCGTTCTCGAAAGGGCGTTTTTGTCGGATATTCCGAATGTTCAAAAGGGTATAGAATATGGAATCAGGAAGACAAACGGGTAGAAATTGCGCGCGATGTAAAATTTCTGGAAAACGATAGCGTACATCAAAATAAATCAAGTGACAGTTCTGTTTCTAAGAATGTTCCTTCTGAAAGCGTCTCATGGGATGATACGAATCATGACGAACGCGAAAATGAACGTATGACTTTCGACGTCGATTTGTCTCCCCGAAATAATGAAAACGATAATATCGAACACACGGGCAATACAGGTGAATCGAGCGATAGCGCAAGTGAGTCAAACGCGGAGGGAGATAGTCATGAAAATGTACAGTTTAGTAGAGGTAGAGGTAGACCGAGGAAAATACTCACAGGTATGAGGGGAAGACCCCGAAAAGAGTATAATATAGTGCAGGTAGGAAGCACCGCGGTCGAACAGGCATTTATGGCCGAAATCCCTCTAGAGCGAGCTATCGCGGGCCCGGATGCGGACGAATGGCATCAGGCCCTTGCCATCGAGTTAAAATCGATACTTATAAACGATACCTGGAAAATTGTCGATCGTCCAAAGAACGCAAAGGTAATCGGCAGTCGGGTTGTTCTACGTAACAAATATAAGCCGAACGGTGAAGTCGACCGTCGGAAGGCGAGAATAGTAGCGCGTGATTTTTCTCAACGTTACAGGATCGATTTCAATGAAACTTTCGCCCCGGTCGCGCGTTTGGAATCAGTTAGAATCATGGCTGCTCTGGCGGCTGAATACAATATGAAAATTCACCAAATGGACGTGACGTCAGCTTATTTAAACGGTAAACTCGATGAAGAAATTTTCATGGAGGTTCCCCGTCACGTTGAAAAAGCTTTGGATATTTTAGCCGAAACCGAAAGTGGTGATAGTGAGATAAAAACAAAAGCTATCGAAATGCGGCGTAGTTTGAGAAACGGAGACAAAGTTTGTCTGATGCAAAAGGCTTTATACGGCTTAAAACAAGCTGGTCGTAATTGAAATCGTCGTCTGGATAAAGAATTAAAAGGATTCAGATTACTTCCAAGTAAGGCTGATCCGTGTGTTTACTATCAAGGGCGAGGGGAAGATATTCTGATGGTTTTCGTTTATGTAGACGATATTTTAGTGATCTCGCGTGATCTTGATAAAATAAACGATTTCAAAAGTTATATTAGAAATATTTTCGAGATCAGGAATTTGAACGACGTAAAATGCTGCTTAGGAATTGAGTTTAATCATTCCAAACAAGCGATACAATTGCATCAGCGAGGTTACATCAAAGATTTATTAGAACGTTTTGGTATGTCTAATTGTAAACCGGCATCGACTCCATTAGATTTAAGTAAAAAGTTGCGAAAAGAACCTGAGGACACCGGTGCAGATGATAAAAATCTACCGTTTCGAGAACTCATAGGTTCACTCATGTACTTAGCTATCGCTACCCGACCGGATATAGCTCACGCGGTTGGTGCACTGAGTCAGTTCAACAATTGTTTTAATAGGGCTCATTGGATTGAAGCGAAGCGTATCTTACGTTATTTAAAAGGTACCTCTAACGTAGGTCTCACATATAAAGCCAGCGGTGCGTCAATAGAAGGATACGCGGATGCCGACTGGGGAAACTGTACGGAGGACCGAAAATCTTTTACGGGATATTGTTTTAATCTCGCTGGTGCCGCGATTTCTTGGGCATCTAAGAAACAAAAAACGGTTGCTCTCTCTTCTGTCGAGGCGGAATACGAGGTGTGACACAAAAGTAACGAGACTAGTCCAATAAATCATTGTACCTGCAGAATCAGTTCTCCGTGACATTATCACCTTCAAAGTAGTCCCCTTCAGCATTCACACACTTTTGCATTTGGTGCTGCCATTGCTGGTAACAATTCTGGAACGAGATTGTTGGAAGTCCTTTTAGGAGATTCTCCGTTTCTGCCTGAACCTCTTTAACTGAGGTGAAATGGGTTCCCATTAAGCAAAATTTAACTTTAGGAAATAAAGAAAAGTCTCATGGAGCCAAATCAGATGAATAAGGAGGATGTCTCATCACAGTAATATTTTTACTGGTCAGAAACTACTTGGCAGACAGTGCCGTGTGAGCGGATGCATTGTCCTGGTGCAACGACCATCCATCGCTTCATAACTGCGGCCTTTCTTTCCAAACTTTTTCACTAAATCTTTTTAGGACTTTAATGTAATAGTGTTGGTTAACAGTCTGACCACTGGGAAACCACTCAACCATTACAATTTCATTAATGTGGAATTTTGATTTTGACATGCGTGCTTTTTTGGGTTTTGGGGATCCTGGAGACTTCTACTCCATTGACTAGCGCTTACATTCTGGGTCATAGGTAAAAATCCAAGTCTCATCACATGTTACAAAAGATTTCAACAAATTTTACAAAAAACTTGATGTTTATATGCTGTTCGACTTTTACGTTAGACATTTTTCCGACAGAATACAGTTGCACGTGTTCACTAAATAACGCAATACTTCCAAATGGTATGACCGATTCAATCGAAATTGACAACATGGATAGAGGAGGTATGTGGGATGATGCCACAAAAAACAATTGCTGCCAATTCCATTGTTTTTTCAAGCTACAGACCTAGTCTCGTTACTTTTGTGTCACACCTCGTATATGAGTATGAGCGAGGCTACTAAAGAAGCCATATATTTGCGGCGTTTTCTCTCCGAATTGGGCTTCGAATCAAAGTCAAGGATTAAATTATATTGTGACAATCAAGGTGCGATCAAACTCGCGGAAAATCCTGTGTTTCACAATCGTACGAAACATATCGATGTGAGACATCATTTTGTTCGCGATGCCTTGAAGGACGATGAGATAGAATTAATATATATCTCAACTGGCGAAATGGTGGCCGATGTTTTTACTAAAGGCCTGCCGGGTCCGAAGCATAAAGAAATGTCTAAGAAACTTGGATTAGATTTTTCCAATATAAAAGGAGAATCGTAAAGCGTCCCGTCTCGAGGGGAAGTGTCGTACTGGAAAATGTTTTATTAGCGATACGGGACCTTTTCGAGGAATGCACGGGGCACGTGACTCTCTTGTTTACATTCGGTGCGAGCCCGTGTGCGTAGCGAGCGTTGAGTCAGCTCTGCCGAACTTCCATAGGTTAAGGACTATGTTAAGACGTTACAATAAACGCATATTTGTGACCTTTCGCAGTTTTATTACACCTGCTCTGCTAACAGAAAATGACAATCAAAAATTATTTTGTCCTAGTTCTATATGTGTTAAATAAACCCTCTGAAAAGAAATTCTTTTCCGTTTATCGTTCTTCCAAAAAAAACTGTCAAAGTTAGGCCTCTTTTTCGGGCTCTAGAGTGGTGTTACCCCTTAAAACAACTAGAACAATATGAAACAGCCACGAGAAATTTGACGCTAGGTCAAAAAACTGTATTTCTTTTCTAATTTTCCGTTAAAATATTTATTATAAAAATTGTATTTTCTGGAACAATTTGGAACAAATCTAAAACAGCCTGGAACAACTTTCAGAATTTTTAAATTTTCAAAATGGGGTCCTAATTTCATACAGGTTGTTTGGGTAAATATTTGTCTGTTTGGACGAAAACGAACATGTCTGTCCATCTTTTCTTCGAACACAAAAGGATTTGTTGCCGTCGTGTGGGCGGATTTCTTTGTATTTGCTGCGTTCGAGCGCCTACGAGTAGGTTCGTGCCTGGGTACCGAAACCAATAAACTTTCAATCCTGTGACATCTTCAGCGACAAACTGATGGCGAATGCGCATTCATGTGCAGCGCATGTTCGTCGTAAAACCGAAACAATGCGCACACCTTATAATGCTGCGTTGCAGCCGCGGCGTATTCATCTGTACCCTGCTTTATATGTCTTTAGGGTCATTCCACGCCAAATCGATCGCTTTTGGAAGTCACCAATTCCGATTTTGTTCTAGTCGAAATATGTTGTAGTCCATGTGAAATTAGAGGGTGTTTAAGTCATCATTTTGCCGGTTTCGAATTCGTTAATGAATGACAAGCCTTTTAAGTTTGCAATTTTTGCCCATTTTGGCGAAAATAGGGTCCATTTAGGAATTTTTTTCTCAGAAACTACTCAACCGATTGAGCTAAATTTTTTTTTTGTTTTATTCATGAAGGATTGGGCTACTTTAAAATATTTTTTCTAATTCCGTCAATTTGTTATAAAATGTCGGAAAATATCTATGAATGAAGTTATGATTAAAAAATGTGTGATTCGTCAAAAGTAAGTACTAATATATGGTACATTACTAGGTATAAACAGGGTCATTTAGTCGTATACGAAGTCTTGTATTGTTTTGAGACCGGTGGTATAATAAAATAATTTTAAGAAAAAAAAATACGCCGACTTCGAAATGCACTAAAAAGTATAAAATAATTTCTATTTCCTAATGAAGTAATTTCTATTTCATTCAATCATACAATTAGGCACAGATATGAATGAAACCCATTTGCCCGTTAGGTAGTATATTAAATACATTAAGCACACGACTCACCTACCTGAAACCGGGGTACCCCGCGTCCTTTTCCAGCTTGTGGAGGCGTTAATTTTTGAGGCTCCATCGTTCTGAAGAGCTCATTTTAAAGGGGAAGCTTCAAAGTATATAACTATATTTTTTATAAATTTTAACCCTTTACGCCCCTCATTGAGAAAAACGCAAAATAAGAATTTGTTTAAATTTTCCGACATTTTATAACAAATTGACGGAATTAGAAAAAATATTTTAAAATAGCCCAATCCTTCATGAATAAAACAAAAAAAATTTTAGCTCAATCGGTTGAGTTGTTTCTGAGAAAAAAATTCCTAAGTAGACCCTATTTTTGCCAAAATGGGCAAAAATTGCAAACTTTGAAGGCTTGTCATTCATTAACGAATTCGAAACCGGCAAAATGATGACTTGATGAACACCCCCTAATTTCACATGGACTATAACATATTTTGATTAGAACAAAATCGGAAATGGTGACTTCCAAAAGTGGTCAATTTGACGTGGAATGACCCTTTGGCGATTAAGTTTCAGCACCTTGAGGAGTCCTTCCCCAATGGTGGGAACAACTTTTTCGCACACATAGTATAGGTCTTTTTCGTAGATATCAAATCTTTACAGTGTAAGCAAAAATAAAAGAAAGGCAAATAGGTTATAATTAGAATAAATAGAGATTTCTAATAAAACAATTGATTTTTGTGTAGCCATCGCATTATAAATGTAAAATAATATATAGGTTTCAAAAGAAATTCAAAACATCATTGTACCAAAAATCTTCCCATAGTGTAACACTTGTTTCTCACAGTGCAAAAGGGCTCTTCCTGCGCCTATGTTACCCTCGTTCGAATCAATCCAAATGTAACACGAAACTCACCGCGGCTCCTTTGATACGAGTTGATAGATGTTTAGCTCTTAATACAGCAATATAATATTTTAATTCTTACTTTTTTATACTGCAAACTTTGTTAACATATTCGTGAGGTTTTTCCTGTTAAAATGAGACCAAACACGATATAACTTGAATAATATTTAATATACATGGACTACTTCAACTCAGATTGGCCCGAAAACACATACAAAATTCCCACTTTGCAAAGTGTCCCCCTCAGATCTGCCCGAAAACACACCGAATTTCCATATTGCTTCTGGAAATTCTTCTCCATATTGTTCTAGTTGGAATATCGTTAGACATTTAAATATTTCACCGTCTTTTATTTCACTTGCAAGAGGACATCAGAGTCGATGGAAAACGAATTTTTCTGAAACTTGCACTGATTAAAGATCACGTATCTAAACTTAATTAGGCAAAGTAGTAGCGCGCGTTTTTCAAGATTCCTTGAGAAAATTGCATTGAAAAATTGTCTTACTCTTTCATAAAGTGTTCACGTTAAGAAAAACGACTGGTCAAGCAACAGAATGGCTAAGGGCGTCACGCGGGAGACCGGGGTTCGATTTCCCGTCAAGGAGTACCTATTTTATTTTTTTTTCACACTATATATCCTTTTAGTTTATAGTTTTACATAAATATTTACACTCCTAAATTACACCAAAGCTTAACACTCTTTTTCTCGTATTGTGTATGTGTATGTGTATGTACACATGTACATGTATATGTATATGTATATGTACAGAGTGTCCGCGCCAAAGTGTTACAGCGTGATATCTCATGAACTATTGATGTCACGAAAAAGTGCTTATACGGAAATTGCAGGGCAAAAGAGGCCCTATGTTTTGGCGGAAGCAAAATTTTTTTATTGTTACTAATGTAAAAGATATGATAGTGAAGTTTCGTTTTTTAAATGGAACTATATGTTTTTTTTTCGATCAGGCGATAGTGCTTTTCAAGACGAATTCATTAAGGTTTTATGTACTTACCCGATTTTTATTAGTTTCCGAGATATAACGCTTAGAAATTTACTGATTTTCAGCAGTGAGGTCTCGGTTTGAGTAGTAAGTCATAAAATCGGTCTTATTGTTGCGGTAAGTGCCGCAGGTTTGATTCTGCCTGCCGAAACTGATAGTCGAGGGTCTACGGTCCCAACGGTAAGTCCGAAGAGTACGAAACGGAAAGAATTGTCCATCATCCTCGATGCGAAGTGCTCCCATAACGCCAATTAAAATAGTTAAAGAAGATGGACAACTCACCGTTAGAAAATCAGGACAACCAAAAGTAATACCAGAAGAATCGGTTCATACATTTATAGAAGAAACAAAAGACAATCTGTGGATAAGAAAAGGAACAGTAATAATATTTTTGGACAGGGAAGGAAATCCTACTGACTCACAGTCAGAAGAATTTATAAAGAAAAAGAAAATTATAATACCTCAATGCAACACTGGACAAATAATAGAAATTAAATTGAGAAAACAATTAGTACTGGGAATAATAGCACCAACTAAAGAGGAATTATCTCAAGCCTTAAAAACTCTTTCTCTTTTACTTCAAGAACAGAAGATACAGGAAATCAGCATGCCAGACAGGAAACACATTAAAAAGATCTTGTGCATCGTCTTCAGCAATACACACATAAAAATTACATTGTGTACAGGAACAATACAAATACCACTGCAACAAGATAGATTAGAAATTATTAGAGAAAATCATGAAACCCCACTGGGAGGTCATAAAGGAATTAAGAAAACTTACCATCGTATAAGATATAATTATTATTGGAAAAACATGAAAAAAGATGTAGTAGATTACGTAAAAACCTGCATTGACTGCCAACGAAACAAGCTTGTACGTATGAAAAATAAGGAACCAATGGTTATCACTGACACCCCCATTGAGGCATTTGATAAAATATCTCTGGATATCTTAGGACCACTTCCACTTACAAAAAAGGGATACAGTTATATATTAACAATACAAGATAACTTAACAAAATATTCTGTCGCAGCACCTCTTGTCTCATTCACCACAGAAGAAATAGCAAAAGCATTCACAGATCATTTTATCTGCAAATTCGGATGTCCAAAGGCAATATTAACAGATCAAGGCACGTGTTTTACTAGCTCATTAATGAGAAAATTAGCAAAAATTTTCCAAATTAAAACATACAGAACTTCGTCTTTTCACCCTCAATCCAATGGCGCACTGGAAAGAAGTCACCATGTATTAATCGAATACCTCAAGCATTATATTACAGAACAAAAACAATGGGATGAATGGTTACCTCAAGCTCTCTTTTCCTATAACACCAACATACACGAAGGAACAAAATTCACACCGCACGAGTTAATATTTGGTAGAAAAGCAAGACAGCCATCTAAATTCATCATTGATAAAAATATCAACACATTTCCAGATTTTGTAGACAACCTGATCACAACCCTGCACAATCTTCGAAACGCGGCCAGAAACAATTTACAGCAAGCTAAACATAGACAAAAATTTTATTACGACAGAAAAATACGTCCTGTGCACTACCAAACCGGCGAAAATGTCTTTCTCCTTAATCCGCCACGGAAAAATAAACTACAGAAGGAATACACTGGCCCACACATTATATCCAGGAACATTGGCGACAACAATGTAGAAATACTAATTAGGGGAAAAAACCGAAAAAGAATAGTTCATAAGGACCGTGTCAAGAGGGCGCACATGCCATTAAACGATCGAGAATCAATAATAGGGAAAATTCGGACTTAAGGATACAGAATATGCATGCGCAACAAAGTTGCTACCACTGCTACAGAACCCCAATATATATATATATATATATATAACTTGATATATATATATATATATATATATATATATATATATATAAATACATAGCGAGGCTAAAACACACGAGGAGAAACAAGGAAGAAGCAGAAGAAGAAAAAGAATTAAAAAGAAAAAAAACAATGACAAGTAACAAAATTACCAACGCCATGTGTATAAAAGATACAGAAGTCGTATTTTCCTGTAAATACGACCATTCGACGAAACGCCTATGTGGCGTTTGTGGAATACAAAGCAAAACTCAGGACAAATTCCTATGGTGGCATGCAGGCAAGGAATCAGATATATTAATTAGGGATTCTTCCATATTTAAATAACGTATAAGTAAGATTACATATGTATAAACATATATATGTATATGTATATTAGGGGCTCATCACCATATATTAAAAGAGAATGCGGAGGACGTATCAACCTGCATGAAGTGCGGGAAATTGTTAAGCAAGTTGCGACCTGCAATCTCCTGCACCAAATGCAGGAACCGCATAGCGGCTCATACCCAAGAAGAAGAGGAGATACACTACGACGGAGCACTACTCCCGTCCACCGACGATTGGCGAATAATTGAATTGACCTCAATGAAGTACAAAGACGGACAATTGTCCGTTGTACTAAAATAAAATAAAATTAAATTAAATTAAATTAAAAAAAAAAAAAAAAGAGAAGAGAAGAGAAGAAGAGAATTATTAATCAAACTAAAATATATTTACTACTAAATAAAGCGTAATAAAATAATAACTACTTTTTGAGCGGGAAGAACCCATGATTTTCTGGGTATAAAAGGGCGTGCAGCAGCGGCTGCGAGCGCAGAACAATCTTGGAAGTACTACGTGCCGGACCTCTTAGGAAGCAACTAATTGGAGCAGTTTTAACTGGTAAGAGCCTACAAGATTCTTAGTTTTGACTGGACAGCGGGTATCAGCCATTTGGATACTCGATCGTTGGGTAGTTCTAGTAGCCAGCTAACGCAGGCTCCCCGTTCAAACGGTCTTGTATCTGAAACTGCGTAAGGAGAGTGCTATGCTCAGCCCCAGAAGAAACTAAGACATCAACGAGAGCTCGCCAGTCACTCATACATATTTCTTATTTTCCTGAATTACTAATTCGCCGTCAGATTCTCGGAGTTCGCTCTGGGTAGTTTAGTAGCCAGCTAACGCAGGCTCCCCATCATTGAGCGGCTTGGTCTCTGAAGCCCGTGTCTTTTGGGTGGCGTTTCAGTAATTTCAATAAATAATTAAAGTCGAGTCATTTTATTTGCAACCCTGTTGGTCACACGTCGGTCACTTGATTCTTGCATCGTTGGGTAGTTCTAGTAGCCAGCTAACGCAGGCTCCCCAATTAAGCGATCAGATTTTGGGTGTCGATTTGTGCTCTGACAAAAAGGGCCATGAACTAATTAGTTTAGAGTCAAATAAGGAGTAACTGTTCCACGTTTAATACAAAATTTAGAGTTTTGAAATTAACCAAATATTGTTCTGTCAGTTTTGTTAGGATCTAGATCCATTATTAAATTGCGTGATATTTTTGCGTTTCGTATATCATTATAAAACCGCGTAATTGAAGTAGTTAGCTACCATTCTGCGATTTGCGTCAACAACAAGTCTATTATACTCCAATTTGCTTATAGAATTCAGTCACACATACATTTTTATATTTACTAAAATAATTGTTAATAAACCTAATTAATGAAAGGTATTAACCTGTAGATTTCACTCTTTAACCACACGCCACCACGATCCCACATTCTTTTAGAACTAGTTGTAGTAAAACCGAGTCGCTTAATAGGCAAAAGCCGCTCTTTGCTTCATAAGCGCTGTAAAATACCTGAGTCTAGTACCAGGGACGTTACAGAAATGTAAGCATATCAGTAAGAAATAACAGTAATACGAAATATTTGAAATATTTCGTTTGCTTTTGACTCGGAATGGATTTCAAGGTCATGATATAATATATCATTGAATTCGTTTCGATACGCTCTTTCATATGATATAAAAAAATATATACCATTCCATTAAAAAAACTGAAGGTTATCTTCATATCTAAAAAAAATAGTATAAACACGAAAAAAATACATACTTCAGTATGTTGATTATAAAAAACACTATCACTTTTTCCTTTTTCATTTTTTCCTAGTACCAGTCATTTACGAGAAAAATGCTGGCTAGTAAATCGCTAAACACCCTGTATATTCATTTATAGTAATTATCTTATAGTTTGATTTAGAGAAGGTAATATTTTTCTGTAAAAATAATCGAATATTAAGTTAGAATGATTAAACCAAGATTATGTATTATTTTTATTTGAATTCTAATAAATAGTTTTGTATGAGAAATTTCCGTTACGCTATGATGTGCCTAGGTGCCACGATACTCGCCCCGAAATCCTTGAGATCAGCGCTAATCCTAGAAAAGGATAGAGATACTATTTCTATTTACAGCATTATCAGACATTAAATTAATTAATTAACTAAATCAAATTATATACGTAAAATCAACCAGTGCTAAACTATTCATAGCCGAAACCAAAATTATTTTCTTCAACTAAAAAGCTGTAAATCGGAATAGATTCGGCTCACGTAGAATTTGTGCTCAGTTCATAAGAAAAGGACAGAAAATGTATTTTTCGCTAAAACACCATTGCACTATTATTTTAATACCGAATTGTTAGCCATTAATTAAAGAGCGGCATTTAAAATATAATTAAACCAGTCAATTTTATAATTAATGTATAATAACGAATTTATATGAAAATTTAGATATTCTGACGTCACAGAAATTCCAGGAATTCGGCGAACTTGCGAGTATAAAAGGGCGAGCGAAACCCGTCTACGAGCAAAACAGTCTTCGAAGTCGAGCACGATACAAGTCTCATTGCTAAATACAAACGGAACAGTTTTCGCTGTCAAGAGCGCAAGGAATCTTGATACTTGATTGGTCAAGCGGGTATACGTCATTTGGATACTTGGTCGTGGGTTGTTTCAGCAGCTAGCTAACGCAGGCTCCCCGTTCAAACGATCTCGTATCTGAAACTCCGTCAGGAGAGAGCTATACTTAGCGCCAAGAAAGGCTAAGATATCGAAATGATTGCTCTCAGCTACTCATATTTGATTTTCCGTCGGATTGCTAACGAGCCTTCACATTCTCGGAGCTCGCTCTGGGTCGTTTCATAGCTAGCTAACGCAGGCTCCCCAGTTGAGCGGCTTGGTCTCTGAAGCCCGTGTTTTTTGGGTGGCAGTTCAGCAATCACGACTTTACGTTAGAATCAATTGACTTGCTACCCTGTCAGACTTATACTTTTCATCTGACTCTGGATCGTTGAGTTGTTTCTGGTTTCGGCTGTCAGTGTTCGTTTTGGCTAAAAGGGTCATCAACAATTAGTTGTCGAGTCAAATTAACACATTGTTGACCGGTCACGAGTTAACTCGTGTTTTTATGGCCGAACGTTGCTGACCGGCCACGAGTAAACTCGTGATGCGTTTTTTTTTCGCATCGCTGTTGTTTTCTCTGTTGGCGACCATACAGTGCAATTGTTGGTCAGTATAACACAAGCTGTTTCTCTCGATTATAAGACCCGCCAAATCTTTTGTTGTAAAAAATATTTAATAATTAAAAAATTTTTAAAAAACGATGATGGAACGTAATGAAGAATCCTTCAATGAATTATACGCGGATGCTTTTTCTGATTGTCCGAGTGATTGTGAATCAAATTGTGGTAACTGTGAAAATGATACTGTATCAGAAGATAGCGACTGTAATATCAGGCCACCAAAATATCAAAAAAGAAATATAATAGCATCAGATAGTGACGACGATTTGGAAGAAGAGTGGAACGAACATGATATTACACCAAACTTACAGAATTATTTAAATATTCCTGGTGCAACTATTGAATTTGGTGACGCGCCGACTATCAGTGAAGTAACGGCTTTATTTTTTGATAGTGGTTTTTTTGATTTAGTCGTTACGCAGACCAATTTGTACCATTCTCAAATGAAAGAGGTACATAAAATTTCTGCAAAAACGGTATCATGGACGGAAGTTACCACTAATGAAATAAAAAAATTTCTTGGATTACTAATATTGATGGGCCAAACCAGAAAATCTCATTGGAGAAATTATTGGTCAACGGATCCTTTAGTTGAAACACCAATATTTCGAGCAACTATGTCCAAAATGCGATTTGAACAAATTCTTACATTTTTTCATTTAAATGATAATACGCAACATACATCTCCCAAAGACAGACTTTGCAAAATTAGACCACTTTTGAATTATATTATTCCAAAATTTCAGTCCCTATATACACCCAAGCAGGAGTTAGCTCTAGACGAAGCAATGGTACCATACAGAGGACGCATCAGCTTTAGGACATACAACCCAGCGAAGATAACAAAATATGGAATTTTGATCAGAATGCTTTGTGAAAGTGAGAGTGGGTATATATGCAACTTCGAGATCTATTCGGGGCAAGGCAAAAAGCTGCAAGAAACAATATTGTCTGTGTTGGAGCCGTATCTTGGTCAGTGGCATCATATATATCAAGACAATTATTATAACAGTGTATCTACAGCCGAAATATTACTCAGAAAAAAAACACTAGTGTGTGGTACCATACGGGAAAACCGTGGCTTACCAAAGATCCTGATAGAAAAATGCAAAAGTCTGCACAGAGGAGAAATTACTTTTTTACGGAAGGGACCTGTTATCCTTATTGCTTGGAAGGATAAAAGAATAGTACGGATGATATCAACTATTCATGATGCTTCCATGAAATCAAGTGGAAATCGAAAAAAAAATTATATAGACGATACAATCAAACCAACTTGCATATTGCAATACAATAAATATATGAAAGGGGTAGATCGTGCAGATCAGTACTTGGCAAACAGCAATATTTTACGAAAAACTGTAAAATGGTACAAAAAATTAGCATTTTTTCTGATAAACTGCACCTTGTTTAATGCTTATAAACTGTACTGTACCTATCTGCCAGAAAATAAAACAAGATACAAGAGATTTCTACTGGAAGTAGCTAGAGAATGGATAAGTGTGGATTTCAAAGAATGTAGTATTGCACCTGACACTCCTCGAATTTCTAAAACAGCTCCTTATAAAGACACACCCTTCAGGCTTTCCGGACAAGTAAGAGACCACGTCTTAGAAAAAATAGTCACTGCCAGAAAAGCAAATCCGACTAGAGCGTGTAGAGTATGCTCTTCAAAGGGAAAACGAAGCGAAACTAGATTTATTTGTAAAAGCTGTTGTGTACCATTACACGTAGGTGATTGTTATACTGCCTATCATACGAAAAAGAATTATTAAAAGTTGAATAATAAATAAAATTTATTAAAGTTTATTTTTATTGTTTTACTTCCACATCCAATTACGAAATAATAGCCGGTAACATGAGATAAATTTTCAGTAAAATTGCCGGTCAACAATGTGTTAATAAAAGAGTAACTGTTCCGAAGAGTAATTCATTTAGATTCAGATAGACTTTGATAATTCGAGTTATTAAAAGAATACTGCTCTCACTCTAGCGTAATTTCCGTAGTCGACTACACCGCATTAGATTTTGCGAAAGCGTATTTAGGTACACTTAAGGAATCACACTTAGGTCGGATTCCTCGCTGCGGTAGACTATAAAGCGCTAATATTAATTAGTTTCGTTGAAGAACATTTATACAAATCAATCGTACAAATCAAGATAAATTTTGTCATTGCGATAACCTCAAATGTGAGAATCAAATACGTATATTAAGAATACCAAATTTAACATTACGAAAGTGAAGTTAGCTTTATCAGAGATCAGATTTAGATACGATCCAATATACAAGGTGTGACACAAAAGTAACGAGACTAGTCCAATAAATCATTGTACCTGCAGAATCAGTTCTCCGTGACGTTATCACCTTCAAAGTAGTCCCCTTCAGCATTCACACACTTTTGCAGTCGGTGCTGCCATTGCTGGTAACAGTTCTGGAACGAGGTTTTTGGAAGTCCCTTCGGGAGATTCTCCGTTTCTGTCTGAACCTCTTTAACTGACAAGGGACATCACCCAATTGATACACGCCGATTTTGATGAAATTTTTATATGTTATAGAACTCGAAAAAATATTTGACAGGTATTTTTTTTTATCGGCAAACATCCGCTCTGAAGTGGTGAAAATAACCCTTAAAGTTGGGGTTGAAAAAACTATTTTCGCAAATATCTCGGGAACCATTAGGCCTAGACGAAAAATTCAAAGTGCAAATTTTTCTGTTTTTAAAGGCCAATAATATGGCGTAAGTAGATTTTTGACAAATTTATTTGTTTAAAAAATATGTTAAAAATTAACATTATTTTGCAAATTTTTTTAATAAAACGTTGTTCCATTTTGATCAAATTTCACATACATAAACTATGGGTTCAAAGAAAAAGTACGGATAAATTGGAATTTTTAATTTCGCTTGTGGAAAAAATATTACTATCGTTGAAGTTATGCGTACGTTTCATACCTTCTGTTCGGTGCACGTCTGATTTCTGTACGTAGTATTCAGACAATTGTATTATATTATACTTTTTTATAATCTGTTCATTGACAACGGTTAACAACACAGGTAAGTATGTTCCGTATAATGGTATTCATTGTTCGAAGGACCGATGCGCGCTTATGATTGTACACGGCGCGGTGACTTTAAAAGCATGATTAGGATTTCGTTCGGATAAAAGTAATTATTCGTTTAGAGCTATTTCGCCTTTTGAAACTTTTGTTTTATAACAGACACTTTCGAAAACTGATTCCGCTCTGTATCACCATTTTTGATTACTTTACGATACCACCAAGCATAGTAATTTAACTTTTTAGCACCGAAGAATTTTTAAGTTTATTGTTCGCAACTGTTTGTCGGGGACTAACATTTATCGTTATATGTCGATTTATTTTCACATTTTTTCAAGGTACCTTTTCAATTGCTATGGTGATTATTTATTGCGCACGGGATTGCCCATTTCCGTCGCTAAAGGATACCACTCTATACCTGAAAGCTAATTACCGCTGTCTAGACAATTACTATTTCCTTTACTTTTTCTTAACGTTTTTGACCAATCAAGTAAATCCACAGTTTCCCTTTCCAAAGATTGTTACAAAAATGATCAGCCAATCCATGCATTTTACCCCCTCAACATATTACTGTTAAGGTGATTTGTAAAATATTATTTCCAAGAGACTTCAGAACAAATCGAACCATTGAACAGTTAACTGCTAGCCGAGTAGAGAATCGCAAGAAGTGTGCTGGACGATTGTGTATAGTTGTGATTTTTGTTGCGGAGTGGTCTTTCGAGTGCTATTAATTAATCCAAATTAAGTGTTAAGTGATTCATATACATCCACAAGGCTAGAAGGATTTCCAAATCAACTAGTAGTGTTATAAGTTCATTTAGTTTTAAACGGTTTATAGTTACATTTTTTTTATTTTTCATTAAATCGATTAACTGTATCGCTATGAAAGTAAATCCGGCTAATATCATAAGCACTTTAATAGATTCCTATAATTATGAAGGTACAGTTCAGCGTACACCTGTAAACGCCAAAGAAATTGATTTAGCTGATACGATTAAGGAATTAACCGATATGCACAAGCCGGTTATGCAGAAATTGAAACCGAACAAGAATTATTGTTTGAATATAACGTAGATGAAGATAAATTCCCATCATGCAGTCCACATGAGCCAGAAATAAGTGTATCATCGTCACCTGTAGAAATAAGTGAATCTTCATCTAATTCGCCTGATGAAAATATACATGGGAGGTGTCATATTAGTATTGAATATAAGAAGGATGCTGTAAACTTTTGGAAGAGTGGTAGGAAAAGACCATTATCTTTCAAAAGTGTACAAGCAAGATTTAAAAAAGTAAAAAGTCGTGCACAGTTATATAGGTGGGAACAGCAAATTAGTAGCGGTGGGTCGCGACTTGATAAACTTCGTGATATTGGTAATGTTGTATTAGAAAAATTTGTTTTAGCGCGTAATAGAAATGTAATAGTACACGATATTGATTTAAAACGTTGGGCATTACAGGAGAAACAAAAGTTGAGTTTTGAAGGATTCCAAGTATCACATATGTGGTTATGGAAATTTAAGCGTGCTAACAATATTGTATCCAGAAAGACTACGAAATTCATAACTAGAAATTATTCTGATAATTTGTCCGAAATAAACACGCGAGCAAATGAATTTGTTTCCTGCCTATCTCAATATTCGTAGTCATGGCGCAATGAATATTTTCAATTCCAACCAAAGTGGATTTCAACTTGAAATGCACTCTGGAAGGACGCTTTCATGGAAAGGTGAGATACATACATTATCAGCTATACAGTCCTCGTCTGCTTTAACGCATTCTTATACAATACAACCAACTATATCAGCTGATGGTCAACTTCTGTCTCCTCTGTTTATCGTTTTAAAAGAAGCAAGTGGTCAATTAGGACCACGAGTAAGAAGTAGAATATTTACGGCACCTAATGTTATTATCGGAGTATCAACATCAGGCAAATTAAACAAAGATCTTTTCAGACAATGGTTAGAAACAGTGTATTTTCCAAATTCACCAGAAAACAGCATTTTATTACTGGACTCATGGACAGGATACGACCAAAATTTGATAACAAATATTACGCCATCAAACAAAACTTTAACAGTTTTAACTATTCCAAAAAACACTACTGTATTGATACAGCCTTTGGATGTATATGGTTTCAGAATATGGAAAAATTTCGCACGTAAAATATCAGATCTTGTGCTTACATTAGACTTGCAAATTAATTTACATGCACGGGATACAATCATCAAAATGCATTCTTTAATTCATAATCAATTATCCTCACCTAGATATAAAGAACTATTTAAGTACGCATGGTTTCGGTGTGGTTACATCAATAGCAGACCGGAACATTTTGATAATCTTATTGATTTCAGTTTCAATCAAATTGAAACCATGTATTGCTCAAATTGTCCAGAGGTAGTTGCCGTAAAATGTTCGTGGTGTAAAAGTCATTTATGTTTCGAACATTTTTTTGAAAATTTTCATTATTGTAATAACTATATAGAATAACTTTTACATAACATGAGTTAGAAGTAATGATATCTGCTTCAATTTTAAAATACATAACTGCATTACATTTTTTACATTTATAATAGTTTAGAAGACCACTCCAAAATGAAAATCACCCAGAATTAGCTCTTTTCAGAGCTTTAAAAAACAGCTCTTTTCAGAGCTATCATATTTTTCAAAAACGAGGAACAGTTCTCAATGAACAAATACAATCCTTTAATTGCATAATTGCATGTACAGTTATACGTTTAGATCTTGCGTACATCCAAGACCACCACCATTAGTAGCGCAGAGCAACCGGGATACCTACCTCGGGTCCCAAATTTTATAAAGGCACATATGGACCTTCAAATTCTTTTTTTGAATAAGGTAGTATAAAAAAATATAATCTAATATCATTTCCAGAATATTATATAAGAAATCAGTCGTGCACCGAACAGAAGGTATGAAACGTACGCATAACTTCAACGATAGTAATATTTTTTCCACAAGCGAAATTAAAAATTCCAATTTATCCGTATTTTTTCTTTGAACCCATAGTTTATGTATGTGAAATTTGATCAAAATGGAACAACGTTTTATTAAAAAAATTTGCAAAATAATGTTAATTTTTAACATATTTTTTAAACAAATAAATTTGTCAAAAATCCACTTACGCCATATTATTGGCCTTTAAAAACAGAAAAATTTGCACTTTGAATTTTTCGTCTAGGCCTAATGGTTCCCGAGATATTTGCGAAAATAGTTTTTTCAACCCCAACTTTAAGGGTTATTTTCACCACTTCAGAGCGGATGTTTGCCGATAAAAAAAAATACCTGTCAAATATTTTTTCGAGTTCTATAACATATAAAAATTTCATCAAAATCGGCGTGTATCAATTGGGTGATGCCCCTTGTGAGGTGAAATGGGTTCTTATTAAGCAAAATTTAACTTTAGAAAATAAAAAAAAGTCGCATGGAGCCAAATCAGATGAATAAGGAGGATGCCCCATTACAGTAATATTTTTGCTGGTCAGAAACTGCTTGACAGACAGTGCCGTGTGAGCGGGTGCATCGTCCTGATGCAACAACCATCCATCGTTCCACAACTGTGGCCTTTTTTTCCTAATTTTTTCACTAAATCTTTTTAGTACTTCAATGTAATAGTGTTGGTTAACAGCCTGATCACTGGGAAACCACTCAATCATTACAATTCCATTAATGTCGAACTTTGATTTTGACATGCGTGCTTTTTTGGGTTTTGGGGATCCTGAAGATTTCCACTGCATCGACTGGCACTTACTTTGTGGGTCATAGGTAAAAATTCATGTCACATCACATGTTACAACAGATTTCAACAAATTTTACAAGAAACTTGTTGTTTATTCGCTGTTCGGTTTTTACGTTAGAGATTTTTCCGGCAGAATGCAGTTGCACGTGTTCAATAAATAACGCAATACTTCCAAGTGGTATGACCGATTCAATCGAAATTTGCAACATGGATAGAGGAGGTATGTGGGATGATGCCACAAAAACAATTGCTGCCAATTCCATTGTTTTTTCAAGATACACACCGAGTCTCGTTTCTTTTGGGTCATACCTCGAATGTCCTGGCTGAGCTCAGGCGCGCTCGTGAGTTTTATTTTATATAATTATATTTTGAATATATCTAATTAATTGTGTTCTAAACGTGTTATCGTTTCATTCCACTGCACGCCAAACTCTGTCAGTATCATTACACATTCCCTTTATTAATTATTCGCTAGTATGACACCAGCCAGGATGATATTCGTCATAAAAACACGGAAAACAATAGTTAATACGGCATCTTGCGCACACTATGAAGGAAACGTTTGTATATGATTACGTTTTTTTAAGGACGTCTTTTTAGAAACATACTTCATTTACATTCATAAACACTTCAATAGTGTCGCAAAGTTTGGACGCAAACCACGCATACTGTAGCATATTTCGAAATATTGGTGAGGATAATTGATGATGCACAATGGAATGGATTTTTGTGCAATCCTCCCTGGTATTTATTTCGCATTTTTGTTGAATTAAATATGAACAATTTTGTAATCGCTTTATTAAATTTTTTACTTGTCTATAAAAATAGACGTTGCACGGTTAAACAAGAGGAGTGCAATTCAGAGGTATTACTTTTATTGTACGCGTTGTCATAACCTCGTCATCTTGAAATATTTCACCATACATTGCCAGGTTAGTTTGTCCCCTCCAAGAGTCTATTAACAAACGAAATTTTTTGCTTTGTACGTATGGGTTTAAACAATTATTTAAAAAGTCTTGATATATTACAGTTGGGTCATTCCACGCCAAATCGATCACTTTTGGAAGTCACCATCTCCGATTTTACTCTAATCGAAATATGTTGTAGTCCATGTGAAATTAGGGGGGGTTTAAGTTATCATTTTGCCGGTTTCGAATTTGTTAATGAATGATAGGTCGTCAAAGTTTGCAATTTTTGCCCGTTTTGGCGAAAATGGGGTCCACTTGGGAATTTTTTTCTCAGAAACTACTGAACCGATTTAGCTACATTTTTTTTTGTTTTATTCGTGAAGGTTTGGGCTATTTTAAAATATTTTATCTAACTTTGTCAATTTGTTCTAAAATGTTGAAAAATTTAAACAAATTCTTTTTTTGCGTTTTTCTCAATGAGGGGCGTAAAGGGTTAAAATTTAAAAAAAATATGGTCATATTCTTTGAAGTTTCCTCTTTAAAATGAGCCCTTCAGACCGCTGGAGCCTCGAAAATTGACGTCTCTACAAGCTGGAAACGGACGCGGGGTACCCCCATTTCACATAGGCGAGTCGCGCGTTCAGCTATTATGATCGGTTGTTTTATATCACTGGCCTCAAAACTATACAAGAAGACTTCGTACGCGATTAAATGACTCTGTTGGTACCTTGAAAAGTGTATTAGTAACCACTCTTGGTCAATGACACATTTTTTAATCGTAATTTGATTTATAGATATTAGTTCCTACATTTATTATTTATGTTCTACAAAAAGGTATTAATACTCGATGGAAACCGCAAAATAAGATTGTTTCCTTCAATCGGGATGGGATAAAAGGAATTATGATCAAAAGTATGGAGTGCACCACCATGTGGGGTAGTCTTAGGAATGGTAGCAGGAAAATGTAATGACAACTATTTTATTACAATAAACACTGGGCTATCATTATTGTACGGACAAGTTTTACGTAGCATTTGTTTATTTGATAATGGCACAAAGTTTTGCAAGCTTCCATTGCCTGTTATTCATAAAGCCGTTAAAAAATGAGTTTGTAAGCAATCAGCCTGTTTAATATATTCATTTTGTATTACATAATTAAATGCTATGTTTGATAAAGATGATTGTGCCCATTCAAATAAAACTGTAGGTGTATCAGAACAACTCAATTTTTGGACGGTGAATACGCACAGTTTATTTCAATTATTATATAACACACGTATTATAATTTAGTCTGCGAGTGACATCAATATTACAATCAAAGCCGAAATACTTGATCCCGCAACGAAAGTCTTTGCAAAATACAAGTAAAGTCCGTAATGACAACAAGTATGTCCCGTAGTGACAAGTTATAAGTGAAGCCTCGTAACAACAAATAGAAAGAATGAAACGCGTAGCAACAAATATAAGAGACTGAAGCGTATAAGTGCGGGCCCGGTGCCCTCGCTTATTTTATACGTTTCACTCCCCTACGACGTCTCCTAGCAACCACCCGATTTCTTCGAAATCTGCCACGTGCCCTCCGTCGACCTTGGCTTCGCGGTCATCCCTCTACGACCGATCCTCGCGATGCCGCCCGCCCTTTGCGGCCGAGCCGCCGCGCCGCCACGCCGCGCGCCGATACCGATGTCGCGCCGGCACTTGCCGGTACCCGCCGTCAAACGGAGCGGTCCGCGCCTTTGTACTCGTTTCTGAAAAATTACGCATCAGGAGACGTCGCCGAGGAGTGTCTTTCTTTTCTGCCGAAGTACGCACCTGGGTTCGCCGGCATTTCGCGGTGGATCAAATACTTTTAATTGGCATTTTTCTCGGAATTTCAGAGCATGTGCCACGTGCCATTGCCACGTGCACCACGCACGTGTACATTTCTTAGAAAAATTAATTATCTATCGTCTTCGAGTGCGACCGATCCCGCAGACAGCTAGCCGGAGCGCAGGGCAAGCAAGCTCGCCCCCGCCCGGGTTCTCACCTCTCCCGAGCGGAGTGGCCCTCGGTGTTTTGGTGAGCACCACCACTCCCGGGCGGATTGGTTACCCCCGGTGCTACGATGGTGTTTTTCATGCCGAGACACTCATGGTGTTCGACGAATACGGCCACAGGTTTCCCCGTGCACGTAGGGCTTCGAGGCATGGAAACTCGCCATGCCTGCTGCTTTTGACCAGTCGTCCCCGAAAACCCCGCTAAATTCATTAAATCTTATGTTTATCTTTAAATTTTCATTCCATGCTCTGAAATGCCTCAATTGGCCAGTTCTATCCGTAACAGTAGGATTGGGAATTTGATTTTTTAACGGTCTTTGTAGGCTAGTGCGCATTGCAAGTCTTTGAATGCTATCCTCCAATACTATCCTTTACCATGACTTGTTGCAAAAGATTGCCATTCTGCAGAAACATCGAAATTATTAAAATGATAAGTTGAATTAATATAATTTCTTTTGCTTTTACATGTCGTAGCTGTTCTGTAAGTCATATTATCTAGAACCTAACAACTTTTACGATTTTAACATTTTCAAACTGATGACCGAACAAACAGATCACAATGATATTATTTCAGAATTAAGTTTAACATATTACCAATACACTTTTCAAGGTACCAACAGAGTCATTTAATCGCGTACGAAGTCTTCTTGTATAGTTTTGAGGCCAGTGATATAAAACAACCGATCATAATAGCTGAACGCGCGACTCGCCTATGTGAAATGGGGGTACCCCGCGTCCGTTTCCAGCTTGTAGAGACGTCAATTTTCGAGGCTCCAGCGGTCTGAAGGGCTCATTTTAAAGAGGAAACTTCAAAGAATATGACCATATTTTTTTTAAATTTTAACCCTTTACGCCCCTCATTGAGAAAAACGCAAAAAAAGAATTTGTTTAAATTTTTCAACATTTTAGAACAAATTGACAAAGTTAGATAAAATATTTTAAAATAGCCCAAACCTTCACGAATAAAACAAAAAAAAATGTAGCTAAATCGGTTCAGTAGTTTCTGAGAAAAAAATTCCCAAGTGGACCCCATTTTCGCCAAAACGGGCAAAAATTGCAAACTTTGACGACCTATCATTCATTAACAAATTCGAAACCGGCAAAATGATAACTTAAACCCCCCCTAATTTCACATGGACTACAACATATTTCGATTAGAGCAAAATCGGAGATGGTGACTTCCAATAGTGATCGATTTGGCGTGGAATGACCCAGTTGTTAGTTTTTCCGATTTTTAACACTTCACAATAACCGTGTTGATTATAAAATCAAATTTGTATTTAGGTATTAATGCACGAACTTGTTTACGAAAATTTTCTGCCGAAGCCAATGTTTCTTCCATTGTTGCACTTTCACTGTCCGAAACATATTTCGAGATTTTTCGTTGCCGGATTCCATGTTTGTATTTAATCGAAATCACCCACGAATTAGAGGCTGTAAAATCAAAATCCTGAAACTAACTTGCAGCAGTCAGAACCCACTGTTCTAGAATTCTTGTTGTCACTTGCTGATAATTGCTCCATGCCTCTTGAAAACGGTCATATATTCCGGAATCGATCACAGCATATTTGTCGAGTGTGGTCCCACCATTTTTAACATGCGCCTCCCACTTTGCCAAATTTTCCATACGTTTCAAGCGGGAGCATCCTTTCTTATGGAGGTTTTTTAACTCTTTCGCTTCGAGCGCCGGATATATCCGGCATCCGCGCGGCGACTTGTGCGTACGAGCGCCGGATATATCCGGCATCCACACGGTGACCTGTGCGTACGAGCGCCGGATATATCCGGCATCCACATGATGTGTATGCATGTACCATCTGTGGTCAATGATAAATTTTTCGTTATCGGCAGAACGTTTTGAACTGATTTTATTGATATATTCGATTAATCCAATATATCAAACGCCAAAGAGTAGGTGTACTTTATTGATATATTCGATTAATCCAATTATATCAATAAAGTACACCTACTCTTTGGTGTTATATCAAAACCGCATCCAAAATATCTATCGGATCTTGCGGATTATATTCATTTTTCTACGAATACATATCGTGTTCTATAAGAATTAAGAATAGATCGGCTCAAGGTATTATTCTTTTTTTAAGAATAAAAAATTGTAAATATGTAAATAGCTAAGAATTTGTCAACTGTAATTAGTCTAATGTCTTTAGAGTAACTAATATAATTTTGTTTAACTGTTTTCATCTTAAAATGTGAGGAATACATGCTATATTAGAGCAACAATTGTTTTATTAAGCATAGTAATTATTTAAGACTTAAAAAATGTATGTAAGGAAAGTATCCTTGATGATTTTGAATTTAGCGCGTAAGTAGATCGATAAGTCGGACCTCTGAATCGATAGGGGGCGTCAGAACGACAAGGTAAGCCACAAAGCGCAATGATAAGAACTAAAACAGGGATTATAAAATTATACGTAAAGAAATAAATCAAGAAACAACGCTGTGAGTAATAGCATTGAATGTTGTTTCTTTGCTATTACAGGTAGGATTAAGAATTAGTCTAAGTTATTATATTATCTTGTTTAAAATAATAAAAAAATCTTTGCTATTACAGAGAAACAATTCGGCTCATTATTCACCAATAACCGATATATAAAGAACCATTATATGTATATACAAAAACCACGCGCACTGTGCACATTTCTGGCGCGTGCTTCCGTACGGTGACGACACTTCGGCGGACCAGACTGCCGAAGCGAAAGGGTTAATGTCCAACATAGATGGGCTTTTGCAATATTTACCACTAATTTTGTACTCCAGTATATATTCTGACTTTGTTCTCTTCTCGTCTGGGTAATACTTTTCAGATGAGCTGGATCGAACTTCTTCGAGCACGTTCTCCTCGTCGAGTTCATCCTTCATGAAGAGTTGGTCACATTCCATGAGCTTCATTTCACCCAGTATTTGGTAAATTTCTTCACCCATAAGAATGGCCTCGTGGGTTATAACTTCAGAAGAATTAGATGCTATTGTTGCGCCGAGGAGTTCCCTCACGTGTAGGCATTATTTATTTAAAATACAAACTGGTATTAACAAGAACTTTGAAACTATTTATTAAATTATACAAGGAGTTAATGCGTCTGTTCTTCTTGAGATCTGGCGTAGTTCTAGTTTTTAAACATTGCGGTTGCTTGCAGCTACCAGAAGTCCTGACCACTCGATCGCACTCGTCCCGCTTGACGACTTCCGCGGACTGCTTCAATTCGTGGTCAAGACTAGCTTCACGTCATACATCGCGAAGCTCGCTTCACGTCGCAACACTATCATGTCGTTTTGAGCAAGGAGATGCTCGTAGTACACTACAGTATACTTTAATTGGGACTTCTTCACATCATGGCATACATTTTCTTCAGAACACCCCGAGTCTTCTGCCGTCGAAGGGCCTTGCACATTTACAAATTCTACGCTTGACACTGTAATTTCACTTCAGAAACGATGCTATGATAGTTACTGTCAAAATGTCACTCTGACGTGTCTCTTCAACAATCGTATTTATGCTCATGTTATTCCGCCTCCCTTGCTTAATGTTTTTGTGCAAAAACGACCGTGTTTTGTCCGATGCGAAACAATGTCGTAAAAATCCTCGAAGGGTTGCTTATGACGCAGACGTCCCAACAATATTATTTTCGTAATCAGATTTCTTCGAGTTTATCTTCGAGTTTATCGAGTGAGTCATTTCACTCAAGTAATAGTTCAATTTATTTAGTTATTTCTAGTTTTGCATACAATAGTTTTAAGGTTTCGCATCATTCGTTCTAATAACCGTCATCTTGGAATTTCCGATGGGTTGACTCAAATCGTTGCAAACATCACGAATAAACAGTTATTAAAAATATTGTGTTTTATAAAAATATTGTTTTCCGTGTTTTTATGACGAATATCATCCTGGCTCGGGTCATACTAGCAAATAATTAATAAAGGGATGCGTAATGATACAGTAAATACAACATTTAATATTATTCTTATGTTCAACCTTTTCCACAATTCCACAAATCAAAAATATGCATTTTCTATTCAAAAAATAAAAATAACTGTTCATTAGTGCAGATTATATAAATGCAATGCTTAAAATTAAGGTAGGTATAAATTCAAAGAAAAAAAAATAATGTCCAAAACGAGTTTCGATGCACCAACCTACCGATTATTACCAGTCGTCGACGTTACGCCCTTAGCCTCTCTCTTTCTTTCTTTTTTTGTAACGGAACATTTATTGTGGCATAACAGTTAACAATATAATATACACAACAAGTTAAACGTACAAAAAATTAACACTTATAACTAAAAGTAGACTAAAGGCTCTAGATTTCTTGTCTAATTGCATTTATTGTTACTATCCTTTAAGAGTTAATAGAAAAAACACTCGTTTTTCTTCTTACAACTAAATTGGTTTTATATACAGAAGAGGCACTGTGAATCTGCATACTCAGTCTTGTCATTATCATGGAGAGGTACAAAAATATAATATAGTATTTATAGAGACTATTAATTGACATTTTTAAATACTACATATCAGTGTAGTAATATAGTATGATGAAAAGAATGTTAAACTTTGGTGTAATTTAACCCATTCGAGACCGATTGCACACCGTGTGTGCAATTGCTTTCCGAGCCAATAAGACCGGGTGCACACCAGGTGTGCAACAGTAACAATGAGTAATTATCAATTATTCTGAATAAAATTGTTATCGAGGTAAAACCTTGCATCACCTTATATTACACACATGGTGTTCAATCTGCTCCACGCAATGAAAACATTCTAAGTAATCTAGTTTTTTTTTATTAAAGATGAATAATATAAAGAGAAAAAGAGCTTTGCTCCTGGGGACCGTGTTCGAAAAAAATCGCCGTCTCGAATGGGTTAAGAGTGTAAATACTTGTAAAACGATAAACTAAAAGGATATATGTGTGAGCAAAAATAAAATACGACGGAGAATCGAACCCCGGTCTCCCGCCTAATACCCTGTTACTTGACCAGTAGTTAACGCGAAATCTTTATGAAAAAGGAAGGCAATTTTCCAATGCAATTTTCTCAGAAAATCTTGAGAAGCGCGCGCTACTATTTTGCCTAATTAAGTTTAGATACGTGATCTTTAAAGAGTGCAAGTTTCAGGAAAATTCATTTTTCCGTCAACCCTGATGTCCTCTTGTTAGATTCGCGAGCTAGCGACGGCTCTCTTTGCCGCCACCGACCAAGACGAATCGTAGCGAGCAAGGGACAGCCGTTGGATTTTCAATTTTCGTACCCACTATTCCCACAGTGAGTATTTTCGATTCCGGCCTCTGTTGCACTGTGAGAAGAATTGCTGTATATATTATATAGATTAAAAATCAAAAGCGTAGATAGGAAAGCTTATAAATAATAAAACGACGTAATACTGTAAAAGATGACAGTAAATTACCATTTTGCCTATTTAATTTTATAAAATGTTAAGGACTATGATTTATATATATATTAAAATATACAAAAGGGTCGTGAAACGCAAATATAAAATTGTTATACGCAGAAGTGTAGTCGACGCGTCCGATCCGCGTGATCGCCAGGAAGAGAAGAAGGAACCTATGCAACGTGCATCGACACGAACGCCAAAAAAACAAAAGAACAACGCAATATCGTTATTAACTTTACCACGCGATGATTGCCGCGTATTTCGAACGAACATACTAACATAAAAAAATGTTGGAAAAATTCTGAGACATTGCGGTCATTGTAGCGCATATTATAGAATTTTTTCAGATTTTTTTATCGCAAATTGTAGTTATAAAAAATCAAAAGCCGAAAAAAATGGGTTTTTTGAATGAAGATTTCGGAGCACTACTTTCATATTAACCACTTGCGCTATAAAAACGTGCCACGCACGTCGAGATGCTTTTGCTCCAAAACCGCCAGCGACATGTATACCACGTCGATAAGCATTTATCGCAGAAACAAAAACGATGTGTCCGCGACGTCGGCTAACAGTTGCATCGTTCATTATTGGAGCTACAGTTCTAGAGTGCATTACATCGCGTAACATCATCAATATAAGGAAATATTTCAGAATCGATAGGGTATGTTGTACGGATTTTTTACACGAAAATTCTTGTAGTTTGCGATACGTCTTATTATAACGCTAAAAAAATTGAATAGATTTTTTTATTTTAGTCTTATCAACCCTTATTCATTATAAAATGAATAATAACAAGAATCTCAGTAATATTGCTTCGACAAATACAAAGAGAAAGCGATTAGTTATTCCATCTGATAGCGATACAGATAGCGACTGTGAAGAAATTGTTTGTCCTGTTCAGAGTCGGCGTAGAATTATAGTATCTGATAGTGAAGAAGAAAGTGACAGTGTGAATCGTGAAAAGACTTTTGGAATATCATTGTTACAGAAAGCAATCGTTACGCGAGTCAAAAAATAGGAGATGTAACCCGAAAATTAAAACAGTTCGAAGAATGTTGGAGGGATACGAATATAGATGAAATTCAGGCTTATTTTGCGTTATGCATCTTGATGGCACAAGTAAAAAAGCCGTATATCCAATCATATTGGTCAAGAAGAAGTATTATTCATACTCCCATTTTCCAGAAAACAATGCCATTGCGGAGATTTGCGCAACTCTCCCGTTTTTTACACTTTTCAAATAATGAAGTTGGAGATAAAGATGATCGTTTATGCAAATTACGAGATATAATCGATTATCTCAATGAAAAATTTATAAATATTTATATTCCTGAAGAATATGTATCATTCGACGAATCTCTCATGAAATATACCGATTGCATGTCATATAAACAGTTCAATCCATCAAAGAGGGCACGTTTTGGAGTACAGTTTTACAAGTTGTGCGAGTCTAAATCAGGACATTGTATGAAATTTAAAATATATACAGGCCAAGATAAAATGGAAAATTCAATCACCAGTGCTTCCGAAAACGTTACCATATTTATGTGCACACCAATAGCTAATTTCGGACACACCTTATTTGTGGATAACTGGTATTCTTCGCCAAACTTGTTTCAAAAATTGCAATCCATGCAAATCAATGCAATAGGGACAGTAAGATGGAATAGAAAGAATATGCCGAAAGAACTCGCAACGATAAAGCTGAAAAAATCAGAAGCTATTTCAAGATCATGCAAAGGTATTTTAGCTGCAAAGTGGAAGGACAAAAAGGATATATATTTATTGTCCACGAAACATAAAAAAATTGAAATATTGGAAGTGGAGAAGAAGAGATGGAAAAATAATATCACTGTTACAAAGCCTAATATCGTGTTGGAATTTAATGATGGCATGGGTAGTGTAGATCACCAAGATAACTACTTATCTTCTTTCTCAATTATGAGAAAGTACATAAAAAGTTATAAAAAAATATATTTTTACCTAATGGATATTGCACTTTTTAATGCTTATGTTTTATTTTCGAAAACATCGAATATACCAAAAAGCAAAAAATACACGTTTTCAAAATTTCGATTAGATGTGGCAGAACAGATTTTAGAAAGTGTACATATGTACGCCTGAATACACAGAGCGCGGAAGACTGTCTGCTGATGATGCACCCCTTCGATTACAATCAAAACAATGGGGCCACTTTCCAAGAAATATTCCACCCACAGACGCTAAAAAAAATCCTCAAAGACGGTGTAAAGTCTGCGCCAAACATAAAAAACGCAGCGAGACTACTTGGGAGTGCAAGAAATGCCTTGTGGCATTACAAATTCCCAAGTGTTTTGAAATTTACCATACAAAAGTAGATTATTAATTAATAAAATGTTATTGTTGTTGTGAATATTTATTCTTATCCGTGTAAAATTCTTTATGTAAGACCCTACCAACGCGCTAAGGCTCTGCTTAAAGCTTTGCGCTCGCAGACACGGTGCGGCGTCAATGTAACGCCTTACCGCACGTTATATCGTAGAGCGCGGCACGGCTACCGAAAGTTAAATCGTAGCGCAAGTGGTTAATGTGGTAGTTATATATTAGCATAACTAATACAGTAAATATTCGATATGTGCACAAATGATCTGTACGATATGTGCACCAAAGTTATCCCCACCACTGGGGGAAAGACCCCTTCAGACGCCGTGAAGCTCAATCGCCGAGAAATGTAACGTGATCCGGGCCTTAGTGTATGCGTGAGACAATACCAATGCAAATATAAAAATTTTTTATTTTTGATTTTTTCGAGATCCAACTTTTACCAATAGATTCTTTATATTTTTCTAATTAAAAGAAGACCAAACACGACATAATCTGGACTATATTTACTGGTTTAATTGACGCTAAAAGTTTCTCACGTCGAAGAGAATAGCGAGTCAAAAAGAATGAGACGCTACGATCGTGGCAGTCGGCAAAGATCAAAAGTCTATTCGATTGTTTGCAATACTTGAGCATTGCTAATTTTTTTATTTTTCATCCATTTCTTTATATAACTTTCTCCATCATATTCGCGACATTTTCCTGATTAAAATGAGACCAAACACGACGTAATTCGAGTTATATTTACTTGCAATATCTTATTAGAGTAAAGTCATCGATGTACGCGTAACATTTTAAATTACCAGCAAAAATGTCCCGAAGTATATCGTGTTTGGTCTCATTTTAATAAGAAAAATGTCACAAATATGATGGAAAAAGTTAAAAAAAAATAAAAATAAAAAATAAAGTTTTATTCTTGTCTTAGGAGTGTCCTTCTGGTAGGTCACTGTTTGTTTACGTTCAGTCTCCTTCGCTCGAAATGTAGGAACTGTACGATATCTGCACCAGTTCGGTCCCGAGAATGGTGCACATATCGAGCATGTACTATACATAGTCTAAATTATTTAGTGTTTAGTCTTATTTTAATCAGAAAAATATGAAGAATCTATTAGTAAAAGTTGGATAACGAAAAAATGGAAAATAAAGAAGTTTTACTCTTGCATTAATACTATCCCTCACTATGTTTCCGTTTGTTTACATTCGATATCCTTCGCTCGCTGTCCTTTTCTACGTTCGGCAAAACATCAATCAATGTAGGAACTGTACGATATCTGCACTAGTTCAGACCCGAGAATGGTGCACATATCGAATATTTACTGTAGTCACAGGGTTCGATCCCCTCGTGCTGGACTCTGCTAGTTTCCATCCTAATTCCACCCATTTCCTACCAACTCCAAACTACGCGTCTCATTTATATTATAACTCTAAGTTCATTTGTATTAGTTTATATTCCGACATCATCTTTAGTATTGAATATATTTTATATTTTGTTAAACCCAGAGTCTGAGTCTCTGAGTTTTGGGTATTGCACTTCGTGCCGTCTAAACTCCGAAGGACCACCCGACTGATTCGGGAATAAAAAAACTAAGTCTGTTGGTTACTAACTGATATATTCTAAGTGGAAAACTGATATATTGAGACAAGATTTGCTGAGCTGAAACTGTTACTGATACGAGTGCTAAAGATTTCTGATTCTTCCTGACGACATTCGCTTCGACGTCAAGTCGGTTTCGCACCCCACCTCTTTCTCCTAAAAAGAGGGTGGGTCCTAATTCTAAGTTTGTATTTCCTAAAACTAAGGTGACCAATACCGTGTCATCCCCTTCCAGTGCGCCCAAAGCGCGGTACATCCCTGGAGCGGGGGTGACAGGCTGGTCACTGTCGTCAACGCATGTTTGGCAACATCGGGGAAATTCCGTCAGGTCAAGATCCTTGGGGACACTAATTTCTGAATTTCTAAGGAACCCTCTGGAATACGACTTTATGATACCCGGGCTGCAGCAAAAAAACTGAACAATAGCTAAATTTCTAAGTGACCTTATGTGCCGCATACTGGCTGCAGGCCGGCCTGCTGAAACTCATAAAGAGGAAAAAACTAACGGTTACAAATGACTACGAATATTTAGCCGTATCATAAAGTTGTCCCCTTGATGTCTTAACATATTTAGTTATATTCGCTTTTAATCATTTGATCCGAAACGAGAAATCTATTGTAAAAGTTAAGGAGGAAGCTTCGGGTAAGTACTGTGTCATGCTTGTACACCCTGGGATCCCGGACATACGACGGACGCACGTACCGCGTGGTCTAAAAGATTGTCAATTCAAGAGCGATTCCGGACCTTTAGCAAAGGTACCATCCGGGACGTAACACTAACAATTGTTTATAATGAAGCATTACGATGCGAAATTAAATAGTTCTGCGTGTCAAAGTTGTATCTTCAAAAATATTTCAATTTCCCCTGGGGTGGAAATTTATTTAAAATATCAGCAGTTCTGATTTGATAAAGCAGCAGTTCTTAATAAACTAAACGTTAAAAAGATATCATCATGGATGAACTGCTCTACTTCGTATTATAGCGTTTAATTTGTTAAGAGAAATCGTTAAAACTCTTCAGAAGCTGTCAGAATTCTAATCAGAACTGTTGATTTCCTAGAAAAGTTTCTAATCATACAGATTTCTGTGGTATGATATTATTTCTTTGGAAATTAGCAGTTTTATTGGAAACTTTTATGGTTCCCCAAAAAGTTGTAAAAATTATTCTTAATAGTCGAAACGTTGAATTAATAATAAAGAAAGTTTTGTCATTTTGAATTTGTAAGGAATGTGAAGTAAATCTCCTGTAACTGTAAAATTTAGAACTTTAAAGAGGAACTATTAAAATTCTAATTAATTTTTCAAATTTTTAAAAATGTAGGGTCAACTTCACACGGGTATTCTAGAGTGTAAAATTCAAAGTTCTGATGACAATTCCGTTTGCACCCCAAAGAATTCTATTGCAAGTTATTAAGGTCCGAAGACGCAAATTCAAAAACACAAAAGATCTGACCAATATAATGGAAATTTGAGTTGTTAGTTTCGAAATTAGACTTTTTTTAATATGTAGCAGTCGGAACTATCGCTAAATGTATCAGGAATTCTTTGAGAACTATAAAATGAGATGATTTGAATAACATTTTCCGCACGATGCTGTGCCACACGAAGTTGGTACCTCATATTTTCAAGATGCTACTTTTCGAATATTTTTCCGAAACCATTTCTGAAACCTATCAGGAACTGCAGAACTATTGTTGGTGCAAACAGAACTGTTGCTGACAGTTTTATTTTTGAAAAATAAGGTGCTAATTTCACAAACGCTAATTCCATTTATTAATTTAAACATCTGTCTCTACAAATATTTTGGAAAATTTTGAACTTGAATTTACCTGACAACGAAATCACGTCTGAAAAAAATTTGTTTCTATATTTCCTTTACACATAAAATGTTCCTCTATATGGTTGTACAATTAGTTACCTGACGTGCACTTTTATAAAAATTACAAAACAAGAATTGAAACAAGTTCGATTAAAACTAATTTGTGATGTAAATATGAAAAACCGGTTAACTTTTATTACAAAATGTATATGAAATAACTTGCGACACGAATTCTTAGTTTGTCATTGGATATAGCGGAATGTTCATAAGAAACTTAGCAAATTAAACGTCTTGTTTCTACACGACTATACTAACGTACACCTTGTATTGACCTCGAGTAAAAGTATAAATTAACTAGTATGGACTTAACTACTATGCTCTTACCAAATACTTAAAAATATTTAACGATATATCAATAATATGATGAAAGTACTGCTAATGAGAATAGTAGAAGGAATCATTTAAGCAACTCTAACCACATATCGTTGCATACATCCTCGTGTACATTGTTATTAAATTATTGCTATTTAATTTGTATTCGCAAGCAATGATAACATCAATATAAAAAATGCATAAGTGCTAATTATCTTTGCATTGACAAATGTAAAAATATGTAAGTGTTGAATTTTCATTTCAATGAAATTAGCAAAAATATACAGGGTGTTCGATAACTGGTGGTACAAGCGAAAAGGGGGTGATTCTACATGAAAAAATAAGTCGAAAATATAGAATAAAAATTTTTCATGTGAGGCTTTATTTTCGAGAAAATCGACTTTGAATTTTCGCTGGGTACGCGTGCACTTGATCATGTCTCGTTATAATGGATCTCACTGTAGATCATTGTTTCGATGGATATTGTCGCAGTTTAAGTTTGTTTTTATCGTAACAGAAAATTAGAAACACGTAATGAAATAGGATGTTGAAGTAATCGTGAAATTTATTATTACAGAAATTGCTGAAAATGTTGCCCGTTCTGCCGAATACATAATTCTGCTCTTCTAATTAAATTTCTGTGAACGCTTTCTAACGTATTCTGTTGTTTTAATGTATGAAAGGCTACAATAATCTTTTACAATAAACATTTCCGTGATACTGGAAGTGTTTATCAACATAAACTTCAATCGAGACAATGATCTACAGTGAGATCCGTTATAACGAGACATGATCAAGTGCACGCGTACCCAGCAAAAATTAAAGTCGATTTTCTCGAAAACAAAGTCTCACATGAAAAATTTTTATTCTATATTTTCGACTTATTTTTTCATGTAGAATCACCCCCTTTTCGCTTGTACCACCAGTTATCGAACACCCTGTATATATTGAGAAATCGATAATCAAGTTCATGTATTTATCGATTACTCGTAAGATACCGCTCAAGTTTGATCGGATCTTCGTATATTAATAAAATAAAATTTACATATTTCTCCCCTATTGTTTTTTTGATATTATAATTTTTTATACGTATAAAATATAATGGGTTATTTAGAATTGCATTTTCAATATTCATAAATCAAGTGTAATTAACAAATTTTAAAGAAGTCCTTCCAAATCGTTTTTCTTCAATAAACTCTTTTAGTTTTTTGAAAGTTATTGTGTTTTTGTGTTATTTTAAATATAATAATCTCCCATATTCCATAAGTAAGTTTATCGATTTGGGAAGTTAAAAATTTTTAAATTTGGAAATTTGAAAATCAGGGAATTTGAGGATTTAGAAATTTTTTAATTTAGGTGCTTGAAAATATGGCGAGTAACGGATCCAGAAACTTAAAAATTTAGAAATTTAGAAATGTGAATCTGTGAGAATTTGAGAATTCAGAACTTCAGAAATTCGGAAACCGAAAAGTATGAAAATCTGTAGATTTAAAAGGTTTTGAATTATGACATTGAGAAATATGGGTATTTCATTTAAAATTATGGGCATTCGGAAATTCATGTTTTTGGATATTTAAAAATTTAGAAGTTTCATCAGAATCTAAAAATGAAGTTTGAAAATTTGAAAATTCAAAAATTTAACAATTAGGAAACTTGGAAAACTTGTAATTCATATTTCTGTGAATGATGGAATTCGTGAATTTAATAACTTAGCAATTTAGAAATTCGGAGATTTAATAATTTCGGAATTTAAGGATTAAGAAATAACAAAAATTTTAATACAATAAAAGTTGTAAGATTCAAAAATCTGAAAATGTGAAAACTTTAATTTAAATATTTGAAAACTTAGATTTAAAAATTGGTAAATATGAGGATTTAGATAGTTAGAAGCTTACTATTATGTATTTCAATCATCTTTGTCTCCACTTATCTTATTAGTAGTATTGATATTTATTGATAACTGAACATATGTATAGTCATATGTGTACTAAAGAAAAACATGATATACCGCTACGCAATAAAAATGTATTTTTTAAACGCGTTAATTATTAACCGTGTTATTTTTGCTTTTTCGTATCGCAAAATTTTGGTTATTAAATTTTGCATGATTCATTGTAATAAAAAATATTTAAAATTTATCATTTACAAAAAAAGTATCAAATAATAAATGATGTACAGAAGTTACATGTAAAATTATATTTCTAAATTGTAATTGAAGTTACTGTAATGAAACATCTGTGAATTTTAATAATTGGTAGACTCCAAATTGTTGAAGTTATTATTAAAAAGGCAGTCATTATAATTTTAGTTGCTATTCTTCATTTTAGGTGCTCAGTAGTTTACTGTTAAAGTATTGACAGAATGAATATATGTAGATGTTTTTAACCGCGAAACAGCGGATATTGTGTCATTCGTGATCCGGACGTACAAATTATATCTGTACAAGAATGCTCCGACTAAAATTAAATGCTGAAGTTTTTTAACAAATATTTGCAAATTATATAAAAAAAGAAAATATTTTATAGTTTGACAGGGTCTGACATTAAACATAAATTATCTCTAACAAGGATTAAATGGTTCTAACTATTGTTCCTAAAAATGCTATTTATCTGTGAAATTTATCATGCAGAAAAATTTAATTTTTAATTTGTATAATAAACATATGTATGTTATTTTTCAATTGATACTTGAATGATCAAACTATATTATGCACCAAAATTTATTCAATTCTTTATACACGCTATTTCCGTCTGTTACGAAATCTTTGCTGAGGATTTTTAAATTGTTCGCGTACACTTTAAGCCATATGAAGTTATGACCTTCAACGATATAAACAGCATTAGCAACGTTGTCGGATACATTGTATAGTGAGAGTCGTGAAATCATGTAGTAACTCGTCAATTAAGTAATTAGCCGATCAATGCTCACTATTTTGCAAAATAAAGATTTGCACGAATAGTTTCTACATAGTTTATTTTATTTATTTATAATTATAGAATCGTTTTCTTTTCGGATATCGTGAAAGTATTTTTCGATACAATTATCTCTATGCATCCTAAGAGCGTGCATTATAAGTTTGAAATGCGAACCAACCATAACACGGTTTCGATATTAATAGAATACTACTTGTTTAAAGTTATGAAACGTCGGCTCCTGTGCGAACAATATTCAAACGTACGAAACTTTTCTCAACAATCTGTACTCGAAACGAATACAACAATGTCGAACGATTAAATTGAAAACAACAAATAAAATGTAATCATAAGTAGAGAAACCTTTTAATTTACGTTTAAAGTTAAAACGAAGTAGATTCGAAGATGTTCAGAAATATCAATGCGTAATTATTCCGTAATTACCGTGCGTGGTCTTGAATGACATCGTTCAAGAAAAGGACTAGTTAGTGGTTGTCCTTGTATAGTAATTGTACTAATTATTATTGCTTGTTCACTTCCTTTTACGACTATTTTCTCCCCTTAACCTAACCCAATTACCCCTCTGTGGAATTTGTAATTTGCCACGGTCAGTTAATTTTTGTTTTCTAAAATATACTTCTTTCAATATATACTTAAACGCAATTCTAATCACACTGCAAGAGATAATTCGTAAAACGCAAACACAAATTAAAAGCACTCAAAATTTTATCTTATCGGCAGCTTTCGTGTTAAAGCCGCTGTCGGTCTCGAAAATACAAATTTGTCATATACAATAATTACAAGGTTTTACTAAAAAATATATACTTCAATTGATAAAAATTTGTATTTAAAATATCCTTCTAATATGAGGAAATTGTGATTACCATTACATTATATTTTAAATCTTTTCTTTATAACAAAACGTAAGTTTAACGTTTGATATAGCACACATAAAACGTTCCTGACATTACAAGAGTATCCTCAAACGACGCATAAAAAACAAAACATATACGCGCACCATAAAATACAAAGGGAGACCGGAAAAATAACCTAAATTAATGCGTTGTAACTTACTTGTGTTCTGTCATATGCTTCAAGCTGCTCATCCGCCTTTTGCTTATCGTACAATACTCTAGCAAGGCCCCCATGTGGTTTGTAGTTTCTCACAATTCTACTCGTGTTCGAATTCTGGTTAATAACAGAACAGGTAGCCAAATTCCTTGCGTTGCAAGTGCACTTCGGAGCAGTCGCGTCCATACCCGCCATGCCCACGAGGAGCGAATAAGTGACTGTCAATCACTGTACACGCATGACGTTATAATACTTGGCACCATAATCTTATAACGAACACTCCGAAATACGAACAAGGAAAGTACGAAAGATGACGCAGTTCGCGTAAACACGTTTAGCACGTGGCCATGTTGGCGACAGTAGAGACGCCTGGAGGTGGAGTGATGTAAACGCGTTTCACATAGATAGCTATGGTTACGGTCGATGATGCAGAAATTCTCTATGCGTTTTCATACAGCATTTGGAAGTGAAAATCGTATACGTTTTGATACCTAATACGAAGAACAGAACTACAGTTACTCGATTCAATTTTCGGACACTACGGTATTTGCGAAATTAAAGCTTCCTGTACTTACTTGTAATGTGAG
This sequence comes from Megachile rotundata, assembly GCF_050947335.1. Classification (NCBI taxonomy): domain Eukaryota; kingdom Metazoa; phylum Arthropoda; class Insecta; order Hymenoptera; family Megachilidae; genus Megachile; species Megachile rotundata. The sequence goes on from NC_134993.1 coordinate 6,670,540, forward strand.
TATCGAATTTTCTGGTCCGTAATGAGTTAAAGCGCATACTCTAGTTTACAAAATGTAAAATAAAATACTTTATTTTTTATTGTTTTCTACATAATAAATCATAAGCGAAATTAGACCCGATATTGGTGTCGAAAAAATACTCGGACAGTTAACATTACATAAAGTTTTTTCTTATTTAGAGTGTATGTAACAACAAAATTATAATTTTAATATTAATTTAGTATTTTGCGGGATATCCCTTTTGTCTGATGACGTGTTGCAGACGTGTTAGTATGTTTGAAATTATTTTATTTAAATAAATTTGTGTAATTCGTTTCTACTCTTTTGTCAGTCGTATTTTTAATTCGTCTTTTGTTTTTATAGGGGTTGTCTTAAGGGGGGATCCTGCTTTAGGAGCCCTAAAAAGAGCGTTTTTTAGGAAATTTTTTTAGGACAGAAAAAAAAAGGTGACCCTAGTGAACTTTTTAGATTATTTTACTACATGTTTGAACAAGAAAAAAAACAATTTTTGTACAGAAAAATATTCAAACGCAGCCGATTTTTATGCACATCTGTGCAACGCCTTTTAATTGCAGTCTCCAATCGGCGGGAAAGATGCAGTTCGTAATTTTCGTCTGAAATTAAAAAACCAAAGAGAATTCTAATTTTCATAGTCTTTCCTTCTATTTAAACTAAGAAAAACCAAAAAAATTGTGAAATTGTAAAATTTTCTCAGGTTTGAAGAAAATTTTCCTTTTTTTGAAAAAAAAAAAAATTGTTTCAACTTGCTAAAGAAGTTGTTTAAAAATATTTTTCGTGAATTTTCTTAGTTCAAATGAAACTGCAAACGCGGCACCCACTTTGAAAGCAATTTGCATATGCCCAAATTTTCATGCAAAATTGTGAAGACACTATCTTCTGATATCTTTAAGGCATCAGCTATCTCACACAACTTAAGTTTACGGCCCTTTAAAACTATTTTGTGGACATTTTTTATGTTTTCCGGAACGACTGCTGATTTTGGGCAACCAGAGCGTTCAGCATCATCGGTGCTTGTACGACCGCGTTTAAATTCAACATACCAATCAATGATAGTTGATTTCCCTGGTGCAGAACCCTTATAATGGTTATCAAGTCACTTTTTGGCTTGAACAGTATTTTTCCCGATTAAAAAACAGTGTTTAATCAACACACGAAATTCCTTTCTATCCATTGTCTTCAAAATTACGAAACTGGGGATACTAAAATGACTGTAACTTCTAAACTAGTGGTCAGAATGCCATGAAATTTTGACACATACTGTTTGAAGGTTAGTATTATTCGAAAATAACGTGGGTCTGTCACCAGTGTTGCCATATATGTGTCAGACCGGGGACTTATTGAGTGACGTGTTACGTACTCAATATTGCTCTCAAAACTATAAGCTTTATTATTTTTTTTTGGAAAATGACTGTTTATTGCATATACATATTTATAAATTAGCGTTAGATATTATTCAAATGGTGCTTTAGGTGAGAACGAATTAACATTTAATCGTTACATATTTATTTGTTATTTGAATAATTTCGTATTTCTATTATTTCCTATTCTTGTGCAAGTTCGTTAATGGTAATTTGTTATTTCTTATTTTCTCCCTTTGAAAAGGAAATATTTATACCGTTCATATTGTTATATAGGTAACATGTTTCAGTTTTATCTGTAAATAAACAACTGTAACAGTCGATTAAATATATCACGTAAAACTAAAGAAAAACTGAAGAAACGATCTAACGAAGGTTTGGGGTAAATAATATTGAAATCTTAGAATTTAGAAAGTTTGAATTACCTTTTTCTACTGTCTTTAACGAACTAGAATGTTCCGGCCGTTTTTTTCAATACGCCAACCTCTCACTGACAAAAGATGATCACCCGAGCATGTCATGGTTTCTATTCATAATAGAATTCAGTTTTCCCCTGTTTTCTTGGAAAACGTTACTCTGTTCTATTAAAACTCTGAAATTTATCAATGATTTTTCAAGTATACTATTATTATTCACATATCTTTTATTAAATGTACATAATTATAATTTCAAATTAAAATATTTAATTATTCGAAGATTTTATTTTATAGAGATTTGTAATTTGAATATTTGTGAAGTCAGATATTTCATAATCGCGTCTCCTTGAGTGTTTATAGATTTTTTATGTTAAACTTAACTCGAGATTGGAGTATTATAGTATTATCGTACTCATACATATGGATATATGTATAACGCTTTAATTAATAACTGCGATAGAAAATAATTTATTTATTCCTTAAGTTGAAAGTTTCGAGTAACGCATTATTTTAACCTATATGTTATTCACGAATGAAATTAATTCATTCATTTGTTATTCATAAATGCCGAATAAATCAAAAGTAGTCACTAATATTTAACCATTATTCTAATTAACTTTTGTTTAACTCTGTTAAAAATTTATAATGTATCAATGATTATAAAATTGTCAGATATATACAAATTTTTTGTACGACAAAGGTAACTGAAGATGCGAGCGGATAAATATCTCACGTTATAAATTAGTTCTTAAAAACTATGCTCGATTAATAATTTTCAACAGAATTCTTTCTCAGAATTAAATATTCTCAGAGGTTTAAATAAGTAAGGATGCTATTGTTTGAAGCTGTAACATTATTATAACAATAAAATAGAATAAAGATTCCAAGAAAAAACCGTTTTTTGAAAGAATGATAAGGTGAAGTGGGGTAAGTACAGACTGGTTTTTATAAAGTTGGTATTTAAATATAAATATTTTCAGTCTGCTATGTAAATACATAACGCTGTCGATATCGAACGCTGCGTACAATTACTACTATTCTATTAATATTAACTAGGACCTTAATTTTCTTTTTACATTTTGATTTTGATAGGAAATTGTTTAAAATGTCAACTACTTTGCACTTTCCCCGAAAATGGGGCAAGAACGTAACTTGAAGTAAAATACTTTGAAACTTTATTTTATGTGCAATGGGCCAAGTGCAGAATTATTAACAAATCTGCTATAAAATGCTTTTTACTGCATTATGCAAGTATTATATACTGCAAACAAGTACTCTTAACTGAAATATAAAAGGGAATATAGTCAAACAAAACAAGGAAACAAACATACTGAATGGAGAAATTTCGCTCATATTGTAATAAAAATAGCCTGTATACGCACTTGCCCCGTTTATGAACTTACCCCACTTCACCTTATATAACATCTTCATTTACTCGTATCATCAGTTATATTAATAATCTATTGACGATTTTGTCAGAGATGGAATTTCATAGATTTTATATTTCGGTAATAAGCTTCTCTCTATACATATAATATCTATTTAATTTTATCCTATGTATTTTTATTGCAAACAATGCAGAAAAAGCTTTGACTACGCAAGTGTTTGTGAAATTTTCTCGCGTTTCACCCCTGTACTCTAAGAACATTGACACATTTAAAATGGCAATTTTTTTTAAAAAGTGTATTGGGATATGTGAATTAAAATATACTATACCTTTTCTTGAGATTAAAGAAATAGTGATTGAATGAATGAACGCCACAGTAGTTTAAGAAATACTTATGGAATAAGAAGACGAAGGGGACTGAAAGATAAGGAAAGGTGAACAAACATCTTGAGATAAAGTACCGTATAAGTATTACAATTGAGACTATAATATTTATTCTGATCCCCACTATACAGTTCGATATATATTTATTTTATCATTTTAAAGATAAGTCAGTTTCCTGTCGTTTGAGAAATTTCTAATATGGATGATTCTATTTTATCGATGTTTCACATTCTGTAAGTTGCGTAACAGTATCCTCTTGCAAACAGTTACTATGCTATTTCTATTACTTCTCTATATTCGATCAATTCGAGTGCATCAGTATTTACAATCTGTATTTGTCCATGACTTCACTATTTGTGAGTCATCTATGCGAGAAAGAGGTCGTTGTTATGCCTTCCAGTTTATGATTACAAGACAAGGAATTGATTTAAACGATGGTTACATTCAGTAGCAACATGGCTACGATTTATTTCAATTGCAGCATAAAGTTTATTTATTTCTTTTATTCCAGTCTAACTAAGAACCGAAGGTTAAGAGAGTCATAGTTCGCATGTTTCTACGAATTATTTTACTCATGGACAACTTGAATCTTAATTTGCAGAATGGAACTAACTAGGCTTTAATTACTTATTCGAGAAAAGCAGCTTCGTTTAATGTACAGAGTATTTCTATGGAGATAAGCTATGTCTTTAAAATGATTAAAGATACACCGCGTATCAAAAGTTTAGACGCATTGCATTTTTTAACAAAAACATACCTCCTAATGAATCTTTGGTTTATTTTTCTTATCATACGTGTAGAAGACCTTGAAAAATTATGATTATCATCAAAAACTTACATATGCAGCAGCAAAGGGATATATTTTTATCCAAAAGGCGAAAAACGTTCCTATCAAAAGTTTGGACGCACTCAAGAAAAGTTTATTATTATAACAGAAAAGAAGCAAATATGCATAACTAATATTTTGTACATCTACCGGAACCCTATACAGTTGGGAAAATTCTATTTGGCATATTCGCAATTAAATTTTGCATGGTTTCGACCTTGATTCTCGCCCATGCTGTCATAATGCCATTTTTCAGTACTGCAACTGTATTGTATTGACAGCAATCACTGCAGATATCTCGAACAAGAATTCTCCATAAATTGTCTATTGAATTTAGATCTGGAAAACAAGATGACCAGTCCAACATTTCTAAACTCTGATCTTCAATCCATTATTTTATACTCCTACTTACATGTGCAGCAGCATCATCTTGTTAGAAGATAAATTTAACGTTTGGAAAGCGGCGAATATACGAAAGCAAATTGTTCTTAAGTATTGTGTGATATGCTGTGTTATCCATTTTTGGTGGAACGAATGCAATTTCTTTGGTATTGAACGCGCTAGAACGAGCTCATATCACAAATCGACCCCCAAATTTCGTATGGAAAAATAGTTTGGTTCCTTGCTTAAATTCCACCAATATGAAATGAATCCATCTGGCCTATTCGAATTTTTCTTTTCATCACTTCAATTACCTACAAGGTATGTATATTTAAACAGTTCTTTCTACAATAAAGAATGTAACTTGTTATATGCCATTATCCCATTTGTCAGTCCACATTTTTGTCTTGCCACACGCTTTCGAATTCGCCAAAAAATTTTATACAAGTTTTTAAAGTTCTCTCTATTTCTCTTTTACTCTTTCCTGTCGAGAAAAGTGTCATTATTTGATCTTTTTCAAAATCCGTCAAGTTACGTGACCTCTACATTGAAACAGAAGTAACCAATAACGTACAGTAATGTCAATAAAACTCGTAAATAAGTAAATTAAAGAACTAATAATATTAATCCAATAAAGGAATATGATAAATCAATAAACTAATAAACGTCAATAAAAGTCAATAGTAAGGAACAAATAATCATACACGTTGATCTTAAATTTTTTGCTAGTTAATCATATTTTATTTATCTTTTCCTTTCGATTTCTATTCTTGGCAACCAATTTTACAACTATATTCGTGCTGACTTACTTCATTCTTAACTGCATTTATTCTTATAATAAATATAGTTACTGGTTTATAATATGTAGTTGTAAACAACAAAAAAGGCAAGTGCGTCTAAACTTTTGATACGGCCGTTTCTCGTCTTTATGTTAAAAACATATCCCTTTGTCGCTGCATATGAATGTTTTTAATGATAATCATAATTTTTCAAGGTATTCTACACATACGATAAGAAGAGTTAATCAAAGATTCATCGGGAGGTATATTTTTGTGAAAAAATACGGTGCGTGTAAACTTTCGATACGCAGTATATAAAAATGGAGAATAGTATAAGAAAATCTTGTAAATAGTATGAAATAGTATAAGAATTTTTTTGCAAACTCCATATACAAATTGCGAAACAGTATATATTTTTATTATTTGCATATCAATTCTTTGGAACATTTTGCATGCGTGAACGTTGGTTTAGTATTAAACAAAATCAATGAAAAAGGACTATATGATATTTTAAGTTTAAACATTAGATATTTTTAAAAGAATGTTAAATATCTAACACATTGTTTAATGTTTTTACCGTACTGTAATCAAACTTCTTTATTGTATAGAATTATAGAAACATCGATTTATATTAAACAAAACATGTACAGTCCTCATTTAAAGAAGAAAAAGAAGAGATACGTGTCTTTTATTTAATTGTAATGCTGACGTCAGACCTTGCATAAAAGATATATGGGTACTAGATTATTGGTGTATAGTGTGCAATAATTGATAGACAGATTAATCGAAGAAATTTTATTAAAATAAATACTCAAATTGATGTTCAGAAACTTTAATACAAATTTCAAACGGTTAATGAATGATTGTTCATTAGCACAATTAATTGTAATACGTTCTTTCATGTTTCCGGTCTTGTGGGAATGTCATCATAAACTACTGATTTAATTGCATCCTAGAGAAAAAATCTAAAAGTGTAAGACTTGACGAACGTGCAAGTCATCAACAGGTAATGCTAACTTATGATTGTTCAAAATTGATTTGTTAACGCGACCTTTTTTTACAAGAGGAAATATATTTTTCTATTGCAAAATGCAGGTTTTTACCTAGTTTCTATAAAATTTGTATCACCGTATATTGATTTGTATGAAATACCGATTATATTTCGTCACAGTATATTTTGCGTATACGGAGTTCAATGTTCATCTTTCCCGCGATAAGGAGAAGTATTGCTGTAGTTATTATTTTAAATATATTTGAACAAATTGGAAACACACCTTTATGGAATGTTTGATATAAAGATATAATGTATAATAGATATCTTACAAACAAATTATCAGTGAAAATATAATTTAATAGCATTTCATTACTTTCTAACTGTATGATGGTATCATTTTAATATTATTCGGTTTCATAGTTTTTCTTCGAAATATATCAAGCAAACCTAGTCTCTCCTTCATACGCCATACTTGCGTATTTAAAAAATGTTATACTCACTTTGTTCAAATTTATATAAGGTGAAGTGGGGTAAGTGCAGACTGGTTTTCATAAAGTTGGTATTTAAACGTAAGTATTTTTGGGCTGCTATGTAAATATTTAACGCCGTCGATATTGAACGCTTTGCACAATTACTACTATTTAATTAATATTAACTGGGACCTTAATTTTTCTCGTACATTTTGATTTTTTTATGAAATTGTTTAAAATGTCGTCTACTCTGCAGTTTCCCCGAAAATGGGGTAAGAGCGTAACTTGATGTTAAATACTTTGAAACTTTATTTCATGTTTGATGGAGAAGAGCAGAATTATTAACAAATCTGCTATAAAATGCTTTTTAAAAATATATTCACTCACTCGCCGTTAAGTCTGCGCGTGAAGCGGGCATTCAAGAAAGTTTTTTTCATAATAAAAATTGATTATTTTGCCCGCGCCGTAACACTATACGAACTATTTAATATTTATCCGCGAAGATTTCAATGAATAATTTTCTGAAAAGAAATGTTAGTCAAAAGATCTGCATTGTCCACGAGCCAACTGTCAACATATCAAATTTTTGACAAGACCTTAATCAATGTAGGATAGCATCAATTCCTGAAATTTCTACTTACTTCACAGACCCTTACAACAAATTTGAGTCTACGTGCTTGCAATCCAGTTTTTCATTGACTTAACTACAACGGATAAATGATGTATTTTTATCATGGTTCGATATATTTACGTATCTCAATTTTCTATTATTATATCTTTAATAACTAAAATTTACTATATAAATTTCTGGAGAAATTTTATTTAAAATAAATATACTTTAAAAATAATTTTAGTATACCAAGGTGTAATATATATTTTAAATAATGTATTCACATATTGCACATACTATGTTCTTTTTTAACCGACTTCGAAAAAGGAGGAGGTTACTCAATTCGATCAGTATATATATATATTTTTTTTCTTTTTTTTTTTTTTTCTATGTGTGCCCGCCGATTACGCCTAGCTGGATGGGCCAATCGGAATGAAACCTTTTGCATCTGTTAAGTTCTGACTCCCCATTGGTACCATTGTCAACAAATTTTTCATTTTTTAATTGCAAAGTATTGTTATTGCAAAAAAACCGGCAACTTTTGAAATAAAGTTTTCTCGATTTTAGTGCGCTTTTAATATCTTATCACGGGCATGATTCTGAACAATTTTGTTCATATACAAATTTCGCGGAAAGGTTTAGTTTTCGAGATATTAGCGAAAAATTGTTGAAAAGTTTTGAAATCAACTTTGGACGATTTTCATGTCCTTTTCGTATGTTATCAGGGACACGATTCTGAACAACTTTTTCCTTATCCACAATTAAGGGGAAGCTTTGGTTTTCGAGTTATTAGCGAAAAACTATTGTTACTAATATATTGAATACTACGTATGCCTCCGTGTCTCTGGTGGTGTATGAGTCAACATGCAGTCTACTGTTTCTACAAACACGTCTTGCCGGCCGATAAAAAGCGCGAAATAAAATAATTTTTAGAAAAAAAATACACCGACTTCGAAATGCACTAAAAAGTATAAAATAATTTCTATTTCCTAATGAAGTAATTTCTATTTCATTCAATCATACAATTACGTAACAGATATGAATGAAACCTATTTACTCGTTAGGTATTATATTAAATACATTTCAACCTTTTCGGAGGCGGCGCAAAATTAAAAGATTATTTTGAATATGTTATTTAATTTTGCGCCGCCTCCGAAAAGGTTGAAATGTATTTAATATAATACCTAACGAGTAAATAGGTTTCATTCATATCTGTTACGTAATTGTATGATTGAATGAAATAGAAATTACTTCATTAGGAAATAGAAATTATTTTATACTTTTTAGTGCATTTCGAAGTCGGTGTATTTTTTTTATAAAAATTATTTTTTTTTTTTTTTTTTTATTTTATACTACCCATAATCTTTGTTGGAAACTGTCATTTACCAGTTATCCACGATAGCTCTACTAGATTCTAGCTTTCGCCTATACCGGCAGATGTTGAAACGTTTACCACTGCACAGTCACGTTCGTAGATGTCATGTACAGCAGACTTGGGAATCTCCTTTTCCATCGCATAGAGATTATCAGAAGGGTAAACCACCCTTATAGCAGAGGGGTTACAAGCTAAACGTTTCCAGCGAAAGCCGCGAGAAGGCAGAGTTGTAAGAGCGAAATTCAACTTCGTATAGGTGTACATAGATAGGGTTAAGATAGATTAGATAAGAAGTAGCTGAATGTAACGAAAAGTTCCTATATGCAATATTTTATAGTTTTATCATTTTTGTTATTTTGTCCAAAGAATTTATATTTGTATTTAATAAAGATAAACACATATAGGTCCGTATTGGATCTGAAGTGTATTTCAATTAAAAAATAAAACTTCATATAGGCTTGAGTAGGATTTGCAATAATCTTTAATATACTAACAATAAGATGAAGTCATTTAGGGTACCTCCATACATATTTTCATTATTTTATTCGACAAATGATTAAAGTACATTGCTGGAATTTACAACGTATCTCTTTATAAATGTTGTTAAGCAACAGTAAATTAGAAGAAATCGGTAGACAATTTAGGAATAATGTAATTCAATAATTTGGTAATTTGAGAACTTGAGAATTTGAGGTTTTTGGGAGTGTTAAAATATAATTATTTTGGATTTAAGAAACTTCGGTTGTCGAAAATTTAGGAATGTATGAGTTTTAAAATTTATTTACTGGAATATTTAGGAATCTAAGAATTTACAAGTTTAAGATTTTGGAAATTTGAAAGTTTATGAATTTTATTTTGTACTTCAAAAATTTTTTAAATTTACGAAATTTCAAATTTGGAAATTAAAAAATTTGATATTTATGAAATTTGAAAATTTGGAAAAAGAAATTGTGAAAATTACAACATTTCTGAATTCCTAATAGGAGACATATGGGATATCTGTTACATTAATTAAAAAATTCATACTAGAAAATGATCTCATGACATAAAAGTTTTAAATGTTTCATCATCGAAATACATGTAGTTGGTGCCATATATGTTCTAAAAAAAACTTTTGCGAATAATTATTTCTTATCATAAATGACCAGAAAGTTCACGAAGAATGACAAATGCTAACAATAGATATTTATAATCAATCAATAAGTATAATTAACGTGAAAGTGTACTGCAATTAGGTAAAGGAATTAATTTAGGAGATCATGAAGTAATATATACACGCTATTATAAGTCCAAATACGTATAATGTTTTTATTTTTTATGCAAAGGAAATAACACTTTATTGTAATAATATTACATGTTCTACTCACTGTTAAAAGTAATATATAAGGCATCGTTTCGAAACAAATAAAATGTTTGGTTCTATTAAAGATACCGAAAAGCGTTCAAAATTTCTTCGATGACTTCGAAGTTTTTCAATGAAAAATCGAAGGACTTTTTTTTAAAGAGGGAATCGAACAATTACCTTTATGCTGGCAAAACGCGTTAGAAAATGATAGAAATTATTTTGTTGATTAGCATTTGAGATTTTTTTAATAACTGTTTTTCGTCAGCAAACAAAATTTTGATTACTTTTCGATCTCCCTAATATATTAATACTCTTAAAATTACGCAACGTTTCTCGTAGTTCACTAATGGTTAATAAACCTAAAGCATACGGTTTAAAGCAGTTAGAGTTTAATATTGTAATTTTCTATGTTAAATCATTAGTATTGCAATTTTTTATGCTAATAAACCATTGAGATTATATGTATGTATATCTATACAGGAAGACCAATTCACTGTTAAAGTTAATTTACAAGTGTTCTTGACGTTTTACTCATTCATTGAATAAAATATCGATCATTCCGAGATAAGTTTACTGTATTAATTTAATAAATACAATCTTAGCATTTGATTATGCAGCTCCTTGAGTATATTCGCATTATTTGTGACACTATTTTTCACATTTACAACACTATATTCCACCGTTTAACACTATTTCTACCGCGATTTTGTGCACATCTATTCCAACCGAAAGGTGTTTTTTGACACCTTTTTTGTTTTAATACAAATAATTGTTAAATCTGTTGGCATTTCAAATTATCAGTTAAATGTAGGTAATTTGAGGAATATATTTATTGATACAGTGACGTGTTCCATTATAGATTATTTAATCAGGTTGTAAATTCTAGCTTAATTCATCAGTCTACAAAATATAAATATAGCGGTGCAAACTTAAAATGCGACGTGGCGGGAAAGAGTAAATATTGAAGTTATTCCGCAACTCCTGACTTTTGTTTCGAAGGTTTAATGTTATTTACAATATATTATCTACAAAATACTCTTCTTCTGCTCGTATGGATTTGGAAAACTTTGTAAAACGCTGTATCTCCACCTACGATTTTTTTATCACATCCTCTTGAGTATCGAAACGTCGTCTTTATAATGCTCATTTGATGCAAGAGACGAGAAAAAAGTTTGCTGGCAATTTCTATCACCGAAAGCCATTTGAAACATTTCCACTATTCCTGATGCACTTTTCTTAAGATTAAAACAGAACTGTACCCATGCCTTCCATACGTGTAAATTGCTCATCTTTAAGAGCATCTAGAAACTTATTTCCTACATATTAACATATTAATTACTATTAACATGCCTATAATCATATGACTTTTCTGGTCAACTACCTTTTTCTCGGTTTAAGTAGCTTTTACAACTTACATCGTTCACCTTAACATTACACATGCGTTAAGGAACCGAGAACTGATAATTTATTAATTTATGATAAGCCCGGCTTTCTCCTACAATCTACATCCTCTTTTCCTCATCACATAAATCATTTTCGTCGCTGACATTAATTGCATGCCGCCCCTCGTTACTGAAGGCAAGGAAATTTTTTTTAATTGGCAAATTTTTTACCATCTCCAACACTGTGAAGACCCTCTTGTGGAGTTTTCACAATTGCGTCCCGTGAAGGAAAAGTGTTTGATAAATTGCATAATTTTTGTTATTGAATTTGTTATTAAATTAAAGCTCAACTATTAAAGTCCCTAGTAATACATAAATTTTTACAGTTTACTACTTATTTACTTTACTGTTTATTGCTTGCTGTTTGTAATTCTTTTAAATTCTTAAGTTACAAAAGGCATGAATGAATATGTGGTAACTGTTAAGAGGTTGTAATCGTATAAACTTTGTTTAATGGTCATTGCGGTTGATGTAATGTTCGTCGGAATACTGCATTATTTTGCATCGAGTTATTTAATAATCTTTAACGAGTATGCAACATTAACAATGTTAGCAATCTCAACAACTTTTCTCAAATATTCGTTGATTTCTATGTTTGCCTAGACCAGGGGTCGGCAACCTTTTGATTCAGAAGAGTCAAAAATTACAATTTACAAAATTTCAAAGTTTTTAAAGAGCCTCAAAATTTTTTTTTTGCCAACAATAAATAGTACTCGTATAAATAAAGTTTTTTAACGGACTGACGACAGTGACGACGCGTGTCACGGGAGAGGGGTGCGGCGAAGAACGAGTACAAGTGGCTGAGAGATAGAATCGGTGCCTAATCTTCGTTAATCGATTCACAACGATTTTTAAATGTTTTTTTTGTTGATAAAGTAAATAATATTAGCGTATAGAACTAAAGAGCCGCAGCTTCACATCCAAAGAGCCGCATGTGGCTCGCGAGCCGCAAGTTGCCGACCCCTGGCCTAGACAATTGAAAGAAATCATAGCTTCTAAGTCATAGATCTATCATAGATTCTATAAGTATTTTATCAGTTAAATATTTATACTAAAAAAAAATATATCTATTGAACAAAAATTGACTGTATAGAAATGGAGATATTACTATGTTAATTAGAAACTGATTAACATTATGATCTCCTCTGTTGTAACCAAATATTTTGCAAGCATTTTGAATAATTGTCAAACTTAATTTTCTTCAAGACAAAACCGTAAATAAAAAATTGTCAGCGTGTATTTTCTACTCATATTTTTATAAGGCTGCACTACGCATGCTTGGTTGTAGTATTCATCCTGAGACACTGTGTATAACCTCTGTTACAACGTCCGCCATTTTAACGCTCGTGGAACCCCGTTCCTAAAGTTGAAGCTGTGATCGTGCATAAACTGATTTCGATTTTGAATATAATAAACTAAACTTATGATTATAAAAATATTAATCATCACAAATAAGCTGCAATAATAATAGTTAAGCGAGATTTTATTCCTTAATATATTATTATCATAGTTGCTTGACGTTACATCAAAAATTTAGATTAGATTTTATTTTCAAACTGAAAGAAAATAATTCCACTGGATATCTGAACTTCCACGTATTTATTGGAGCTGTATTGTTTTTTTCGTACAGAAAGAAAGTTGAAGATCGGTTGTAAAGCTGTTATTCTTAGCGAGATCGATATATCCTGATTTGACCGAAAACTGGTATTTAAGATAATGAGGAAGTTTTTCAAAAACAGGTGATTAAGGTTTCCTGGAATGGGAAACATTAATTAGCCTGACGAAGGTGCAAACCATTGTTAACGGAACTCGTATGGTCGTGTATATATACGTCGATGAATTATCGTGCCTGTAATTATGTAGCTGAAACCCATGGTTTGTGTATGTACAATCATGCTATCGAGCGATATTCTAAAAGTGGTAAAACGGGTTAAATTCCTTACAAGCTGGAGAAATAATTTCTTCTGGGATAATTGCTGGAACGATAATTTGATGCTAATTTACATTGCCGAACGTACGTTTCCTATACAATACTGCATTCTTATTTCACGCATGCAACTTATTACTTCTGGCATTCAATTATCTCTAAAAAGGTTGCTATTTTATATAATTCATTGGTACGTTATTAAAGTTATATTTAAATCCATGATGCCGCAAAATTGAAAATATTGCTGAGTTAATATTTTAAAGATCTGCTTTTTATTCGTGTGATATTTGAATAACAATAATATTATTCAACCTTCCTTAGTATTAAGTCCAATATGGACTGTCAAAATTATGTGTCAAAAATATGGTCATAATTTTGACAGTTAAATTTAATCTTAACGATATTTAAGAGATAAATAAATTTGTTGATGTAAAAAGTATTCATTGTCTTAGAATATTTTGTTTGCCTTAGAATATTATATATACTTTTCCAAATGCAGCGATGTCAGTTTTATACATGTATATTATAAACATTTAGTTATGTTTCAACAGTCATTTGTTTAATTTATTTTACGACACGTCATTGTAGTGTAAAATTGAAGCACATCACGCGTTTAAATAAACCTGTTTTGAGGGAAACACTCACTAAAAATTATAAAAGTTTCTTTTCAGTTAGAAAGAAAAATAGTTAGGCAAGCGGCGAAGTTCCTACAATTACCGGTATAAGTCGCCTGTTAAAGGATACAGTTGTCAAGCTACGCATAATTTTCGAACCAGAATAAATTTTTATAACACAGAGTGTTAGATAGATCGACAGAAAATTTGCAATGGACTTATTATTTTCGCTTATTACCGGACATTTCGATTGTAAAAAGTTTATGATTATTATAAACTCCAAATTTGTATATTTTCTTATCTTCAGAACATGTTTTATCTAAATCATACAATGAAATTTATCTGAATATGATTCTAAATATTTGGTAAGCAAATGAAATTACCTGTATACCGTGTCTTGTAATTAAAATGAATTTGTAATAGCTCCTTTTTCAAAAACAGTTAGTTCCTATCAAATTGAAATGTTTGTAAAAACTTCTTCGTACCGTTCTGATTCTAATGGTCTATAATACTTTAACTACCTTCTGCAAATTACTCGTCACTATACCATAAAGTACCCAGCGAAACGCTACGATTGACATCGTACCTGTTTTAGAGAGGTATCGATTGAACATTTGTTAGTACTGTAAATTCTCTATTTACGAAAACTTCGAATTAAGGTAAAGGTTCCAGTAGTTGACACTTTAGGGAATTTTTTGTCTATTTGTTCACATAGCTCAGGTTATATTCACTTTATGGAAAATTTATGATTAGCAGTCGCTGCAGAAACTATTCTTCCATTATATTACAAGTATTCATTCCTGACAGTGGTTGTAAATTTTTTTCTTTTTTTCTTCTAAACGTAAAATTTGATTCAATAGTTGACACCCAGCAAAAACAGAAAATTTAGTAGTTGAAATCCTTTTGTTTCAGTAGTTGACATAGGGAGAAAATCCAATTAATGAACTAGTCTTGATAATGTGTGAATACAGAATTTTTTGAAACATTTAAAAAAGATTACTCTTGAGTAAGTTTACAAAAAAAAATAATTTTAAGAAAAAAAATACACCGACTTCGAAATGCACTAAAAAGTATAAAATAATTTCTATTTCCTAATGAAGTAATTTCTATTTCATTCAATCATACAATTACGTCACAGATATGAATGAGCCTATTTACTCGTTAGGTAGTATATTAAATACATTTCAACCTTTTCGGAGGCGTACAAAGTGTAATGACTCTGGAACCTAAGTTCAGATAGTTACTAGCGCTAAGAAGGTAAAGAGCGGCTTTTACCAATTAAACGACTCGTTTTGGAAAATAACTAAATCTAAAGATTGTGGGATTCATGTGGTGTGCGGTTAAGGAGTGAAATCCACAGGCCAATATCTTTTAACAATAAGGGTTTATTCAATAAAATAATGAAGATGATGAATTTAACAAATAACAAGTAACAAATGACAACAAAGTATGAAAAGTATATTGGTTCGATCAAAAGAAACTAAATAGACTTTGATATAGAAATAATAGTACTTGGTAAATTAAACAATATGTAATTGATAATTATGAATCTAACTAAATCTGATTCTTGCTAGTTAATACTTTATATTATTTTGTACCTAAGTCTGACTTCGCTTTTATATAATTACT
This sequence comes from Megachile rotundata, assembly GCF_050947335.1. Classification (NCBI taxonomy): domain Eukaryota; kingdom Metazoa; phylum Arthropoda; class Insecta; order Hymenoptera; family Megachilidae; genus Megachile; species Megachile rotundata. Next base: position 6,686,498 of record NC_134993.1, read on the forward strand.
GAATTTGATATTCTATATTATTTTAATTCTTGTTTCGAACGCTATCGCAATGACAAAGTTTATAGTGATTAATATGTTTGTAGTTTATATAATGAATATTCTTTTATGAAATTAATAATATTAGCGCGTTATAGTCTACCGCAGTGAGGAACACGACCTAAGTGTGATTCAACGCGGTGTAGTCGACTACAGAAGTTATGCTGATGACAGAACAATATTCTTTTACTAATTCAAAATTCCAAGATTTGTTTGATTCTAATGAACTTTACTCGGAACAGTTACTCTTTCTTAATTTGTCTCGACAACTAATTGTCCATGACCCTTTTTGTCAAAACGAACACTGACAGCCAAAACCAGATCGCTTAATTGGGGAGCCTGTTGTTCACTGGCTACTAGAACGACCCACGACCAAGTATCCAAATGGCGTATACCCGCTTTACCAGTCAAGTATTAAGAATCGTTGCGGATCTTGACAGCGAAAACTGTTCCGGTTATACTCATCTGTAGACTTCTAGCTCGATCGACTTCGAAAACTGTTCTGCGATTTTGGCGAGCTCCGCTCGGCCTTTTATACTCGCCAGCCTGGCGAATTCTCGGAAAACCCCCATAACGTCGAAATATATAATTGTCTTATAAATTCGTAATTAGACATTAATTGTACAAACGAACGGTTTAATTACATTATAAATATCGCATTCTACATTATGGTTTACATTTCTGATATAAAAATAGTAATTTAATAGTGTTTTAATGAAATTGCATTTTCTATCTCTTTCTATGTACTACGCACGACTTCTATACGGATCGGAGCTAAATGTATAAGCATAGGATGCTTCTAGAACATTCCATTGAATAATATTATAATTTACAATATATATTGCAATAAACTAACGTTTGACTTCAGTTCCGAATAACATAATATTAGTACGCTCGATCTGTATTGATTGATTTGTTTAGCTAATAGTTTTTAATAATTAATAATGTCTGAAATGTAAAATGTATTGCTATCTTTCTCTAGGGCAACGCAAGAATTCCAGGAAATTCGGGGCTAGCTTCGCGGCACGTAAACACATAGCATTGCGGAATTTTCCTTATAGAATTATACATTTATTACGGACAGTTTACTGAATTCTTATGATACTCGATTTGTCTAATGTCGCGGTCGGTAAGGGAGAAATACAGTCGATAATTGAAGAAATGACACTGCAATAAAAGTTTAAAAATTCTTCAGGGATGTTACAAAAGTAAATCTTCAAAGTCTATGTTATCGAAAATGGAGCTCCAAATAAAAAATTTTATTTTATATTTTCAATTTATTTTTCAAGTAGAATCAGCCGATATTTACTAATTACATAAGACCATGTATATTATTACTTGTTTTAACATTTTATTATAAAAAAATACATTTAATAATACAAATAATAGTAATTATTTTCCTTCAAATGAAGTAAAAGTGTGTGAAGATTTGAGTCGCATAATGTACAAGGTGTGACACAAAAGTAACGAGACTAGGTTTGTAGCTTGAAAAAACAATGGAATTGGCAGCAATTGTTTTTGTGGCATCATCCCACACACCTCCTCTATCCATGTTGCCAATTTCGATTGAGTCGGTCATACCATTTGGAAGTATTGCGTTATTTAGTGAACACGTGCAACTGCATTCTGCCGGAAAAATGTCTAACGTAAGAATCGAACAGCATATAAACATCAAGTTGTTTGTAAAATTTGTTGAAATCTTTTGTAACATGTAATGAGACATGGATTTTTATCTATGACCCAGAATGTAAGCGCCAGTCAATGGAGTGGAAGTCTCCAGGAACCCCAAAACCCAAAAAAACACGCATGTCAAAATCAAAATTCGACATTAATTCGAATTGTAATGATTGAGTGGTTTCCCAGTGGTCAGGCTGTTAACCAACACTATTACATTGAAGTACTAAAAAGATTTAGTGAAAAAATTAGGAAAAAAAGGCCACAGTTGTGGAACGATGGATGGTTGTTGCATCAGGACGATGCACCCGCTCACACGGCACTGTCTGTCAAGCAGTTTCTGACCAGCAAAAATATTACTGTGATGGGGCATCCTCCTTATTCATCTGATTTGGCTCCATGCGACTTTTTTTTATTTTCTAAAGTTAAATTTTGCTTAATAAGAACCCATTTCACCTCACAAGGGGCATCACCCAATTGATACACGCCGATTTTGATGAAATTTTTATATGTTATAGAACTCGAAAAAATATTTGACAGGTATTTTTTTTATCGGCAAACATCCGCTCTGAAGTGGTGAAAATAAGCCTTAAAGTTGGGGTTGAAAAAACTATTTTCGCAAATATCTCGGGAACCATTAGGCCTAGACGAAAAATTCAAAGTGCAAATTTTTCTGTTTTTAAAGGCCAATAATATGGCGTAAGTGGATTTTTGACAAATTTATTTGTTTAAAAAATATGTTAAAAATTAACATTATTTTGCAAATTTTTTTAATAAAACGTTGTTCCATTTTGATCAAATTTCACATACATAAACTATGGGTTCAAAGAAAAAATACGGATAAATTGGAATTTTTAATTTCGCTTGTGGAAAAAATATTACTATGGAGTAGAAGTCTCCAGGATCCCCAAAACCCAAAAAAGCACGCATGTCAAAATCAAAATTCCACATTAATGAAATTGTAATGGTTGAGTGGTTTCCCAGTGGTCAGACTGTTAACCAACACTATTACATTAAAGTCCTAAAAAGATTTAGTGAAAAAATTTGGAAAGAAAGGCCACAGTTATGAAGCGATGGATGGCTGTTGCACCAGGACAATGCACCCGCTCATACGACACTGTCTGCCAAGCAGTTTTTGACCAGTAAAAATGTTACTGTGATAGGGCATCTTCCTTATTCACCTGATTTGGCTCCATGAGACTTTTTTTATTTCCTAAAGTTAAATTTTGCTTAATGGGAACCCATTTCACCTCAGTTGAAGAGGTTCAGGCGGAAACGAATAATCTCCCGAAAGGACTTCCAAAAACCTCGTTCCAGAACTGTTACCAGCAATGGCAGCACCGAATGCAAAAGTGTGTGAATGCTGAAGGGGACTACTATGAAGGTGATAATGTTACGGATAACTGATTCTGCAAGTACAATGATTTATTGGATTAGTCTCGTTACTTTTGTGTCACACCTCGTATTTGTTGCGTAATAAATGAAATTAAGAAGTATTAAATATGCGGAATATTCCTAGTGGACCACAAATGGTCATACAATAAATATTCGATACCTGCAAATCTTTCGTGTCTGAACTTTCAAAAGACAGCGAGTGAAAGATATCGAAAGTAAAGAAAAAATGTTTCAACAATTATCCTACTGACAATTCTAATGTAAGAATAACACTATTTTATTTTCGATATTTTTCATTTAAAGTTTTCACTATTAGATTTGTTACATTTTTCTGATTAAAATGAGACTAAACACAACGTGATTCGGAATGTACGGTGGAGAACAAAAGTATTCGTACACTTGAAGTATAGAAATAAAAAGAACCATATTTTCTATGTTATTACGTATATTTAATCATATGTAGCTGTATATTAAACATTACACTTACAGAAACAAATGATCCAAAACTGAAGGCAATAACATCATGTAGTAACTTGAAATGACCCGAAATTTATGGGATTGTAAGAAATCGCCGGGACAAAAGTTTTCGTACAGTTAATTATTGCTACAATTATTTTAGCAGGAATTTCATAAAATAATATTTTATACGAAAATCCTTCCGCCAAATTACTTCACGTAATATATCGGGCATTGACAACACCAAACTTTTAACGAAATCAGGTTCTATATTACACCATTCTCTTTTTAATATTTTTTTCAAGTGTTCTTTCGACGTTATATCATGTTTTCGCACATTTTTTCTAGTTTTCCCCGTACATGTTCGATAGAATTTAAGTCAAGCAATTGTGGAGGAATTGCTAACTTATGGGGAATATTGGTATCAACAATCACTGATGCATTATACGTATAGGCTGTATGTTTCGCGTCACAGTCTTGCTGAAAATAAAATTCATCTAATTCATTCCAATTTATCTGCACTATTTTGTTAATTTTCTCTTAAAATATTTAAATATAAATGTTTATCCATTACTTTATCTATTATTACTAAATTGCAGCCTCAAAAAGCAGCAATAAATCCCTACTTCCACCTCCGTGTTTCATCGTTAGTTGCATCTTTTCAAAATCCAATTCCAAATAATTTGAAATCCCCTCCTGTAATAGAGGGGCAATTAGCGTTTTTATTAAAAATATCATTATTTTTACAATCTTTTAGAATATTCTAGACATTTTATACTTCTTCTTATGTCGTTAATTGATATCTGAATAATTATTGTAAGCATCGCATGTATGAGTATGACGCGGTTCTAATCACCGCCGCAAGCAACAGCTACAGTCCTTCTTCACAGAAGGTGATTTTAAATTATATATCTAATAAACATTGCTACGAACAACAAATTTCAAAAACACGTATTCTCCATTTTAGTCCACAGTTTACGTATATAAAGTTACAAAAAAATAGATCAACATTTAGTACAAAAATTTAAACAAAAATCATAAATCTTCAAAATATTATTTACACTAATAAAGTATATTAAAATTTTTTTACGCACAAAAATTCCCTATTTAAAGACCAACAATTAAAAAAAAGCCTCCAATTATCTCCTTTAATTCCGGAGACATTCCCAAAAATATGATTTCAGTCCTTAACTTTGAGGGCTATTTTCACTCCTTCAATATGAACGATGGCCGATAAAAAAGTACGTGTCAAATATTTTCTTCAGAATTATCTTTCATATAAGTTTCATTAAAATCAGTGTGTCCCAGTTCGATATGTTTCCTTGTAAGCTTAGAATTTAACAGCGCTCGTGAGGTAAAGAGGGGCTTTTACCTACTGAACGACTCGTTTCTACAGTAACTAAATCTATAAGAATGTGGGGTTCGTGCAGTGTACGGTTAAGGAGTGAAATCCACAGGTCAATTACAATTAACAATTATAACAAAAATGTGAAAAGTATATGTATTTAATACTATAATTTCTATACTGAACGACTCTATTAAAAAAACTAAATATGTAGACATTGTCGCATAATGAATTCAATAAATTAAATAATACGTAATCGGTGAATGTAAAATGAATTTAACAAAAATGCAATTCGCTCGATAATACCTTTGAACCCTAACGTTACGATGAATCCTACCTGAGTGTAATCCTCATTCAAAGCTAACTACGCTTTTACAAAATTAACAAGATTCGATATTCTAATAAATGCCTATTGTTTGATACACTTTCAAGGCTAACGCACAAAATTGAAAAAGATGTTTATAGTGGTTTATAGTCTACCGCTACAATAAATCCTACCTAAGTGTGATTCTTTTTCAAAGCTAGCTATGCTTTTACAAAATTAACAAGATTAATACTTTAAATCGGTTTTCTAACGCGGTGTAGTCGACAACGCAAGATACGATCGTAACAGAACAATATTCTTTTATTGATTCAAAATTCTAAAATTTATATGGAGTTAATAAATTTTGCACGGAACAGTTACTCTTTTAATTTGACTCGACAATTGTCCATGACCTTTTTAGCTAGAGCATACATTGACACCCAAAACCAGCTGCTGTTCGCTAGCTATTAGAACGAACCAACGATACCAGAATCAGATGAACAACATACGTCCAACAGGGTAACAAATTAAAATTGACTCTAATTGTAAATCGTAATTACAAAAGACCAGCCTAAAAGGCACGGGTTTCTGATAAAGTACAAAGAATTGAAAAATTAAAAAAGCAGATTCAATATTTCTATTAAAATTTTGTCGGATATGCCTGAAGAACTATTTAAAGTTTTTGTATTTCTTGATTTTGCAATCAAGGTTAAAAGCTGAAAATTAAAACGAAAAGGAACTGAGCAGAATTGTTGAGAAACATAAAATTGAAGAACTTCAATGCTTTGAAGGAACGTTTTCATTCTCATTTGTAAAAATTGTAATAATGTTTATGTTATGATTATGTTAAATCTGCTTAAGGATTTCTATACAATTTTGTCCGAATGTTGCAATCTCCGCTGCCATGTGGTGTTTACTGTTATGAATTTGCAATTTTACACATGAAATTTGGAATCAGTAACCCTGGAAACTACCTAGTAAGCGTTCACATGTGATTCCGTAAAAATATTAAATTTTGGCCACTATGACAACTATTTAACCTATTGTGGTCTGGTGTAACTGTCCCAAGTTCTACATTCGCTTTTTCAACGCGAACAATATTCCTTCTGTACATTTCTCATAAGGTTTACTGTCCGCTTCCTGTCCATTTCCTTCCATTTTTGTCGGAATAGTGTTGCTTTTACTCTCTTTTAGATTTTCAACTTAGAGGGGAAGTTTGGTAACCCGAGAATTCTGCCTTCTTTGAAACTAAAAACGTAAGAGGAACATCAATTTTTCTTGTTTTCTATTATAGTTTAAAAAATTATAGTGGATATGAAGATATTAATTGTTGAAAGAAGCTAATGCAAATTTATAAAATACAGATTGAAGCAATTTATGTTATTTTCTAATAGAGTTTTATAACTTGAGTTTCTTTATTAAGTTCAAGTAACTGATTATTTATTTACATGAAGTAAATTAGTTATCATTTTTATCATTGTCATAGTTTTCGGAATATTGTTTACTTTCAAGAAATTTGTCGAATGCAAAAATTTGTAGTAATTGTAGGAAGCCAAATTTAAATTACCAAAATAAAAAGTGTTAAGACTTCTAATCAGCATTTTTTATTCTTGCATTGGCAGAGCAGTATTATGAGGCCATTTCTTGTTGAGCTTGTAACAGCATCCTTTTTGCTAATAGATTTAGAACAGATTTAATTATATTTCTTTGACGCAAACTTTGTGTACGTGAAAAATAATTTAGACAAGTAAGGTAAATATCTCAGTGGTAAAATGATTAAAGAAGCAGTTAGGAGAATTGCAGTTTCTTTCATATTTAGGCAGTGTAAAATTTAACACAATACTTTTACCTGAAAGGGTAACATTTTTGCTGTCAGATAAAATAGTAAGATTTTATATTGGTGAAAGAAAAATTCAGAAATTTATTAAAAACTAGCCCAGTATTTTAGCAATATTTATGGCATGTTCTAGTCACTAAGGTAAGAGCACCAGTGATTGACATTGTACCAGTATTTATCCCTTTTAAAAAAAAGTAAATAAATACGAAAACCACAAGTTGGAATATATCAAACCTTATTAATCTGTATACTGTCACACTTCAGTAGCTTAATTGCAAATTATTGTGCATATCCGCCATTCAGAAATGTAATAGCAACTGATTAATCAAACTTGCGCACGGCTCTTACGATTTTTCAGTGTTTTCCGATATAGATCGCTAAGGATTTGGTCAAAATGTAAGTATTGCAAGTTTGTATTATTTAATCATTGTAAGTAAAAAAGGAATTCGTTTATGTTGCTTGAAACTTATAGAGAGGTTTATTTATTAAAACTGGCAACAAAAAATGATAAATTGTTTAAATACACTCCGTGTGAACTACTGAAACTTATAATAGTCTATTATTCAGTAGTTGACATGAGGTGTCCACTATTAAATTACTACGTGTCAGCTATTGATTTTGTTCCTTTGTCAAATTTGAGAAGCGTCCTACGAAAGGTAACTTTAGAAATTATACAGAAGAGACTATGCAAGCGGCTGTGGAAGACGTCCGGTTCCATAAAACTCCGTATAAAACGGCAGCTAGGAAAAGCGTTCCGAGGGCAACTTTAAAATACAAGGTTGAAGTCAAACACCCAATTAAATGAAGAATGGGCCCACCCAGAGTGATCACTGATGCAGAAGAAAATACAATAAAAAACTGATATGAGGATACCTCCGATATAAGGAGTGTTCGAATTCTTTATATTAAAAATTTATTATTAACTCTTCATATTAACCCTTAATTATTAAATATTTTTTTGTAAACTTACTCAAGAATAGTTTTTTAAATGTTTTTAAAAAAATTCTGTATTCACACATTATCAAGACTAGTTCATTAATTGGATTTTCTCCCTATGTTAATTACTGAAACAAAAGGATGTCAACTACTAAGTTTTCTGTTTTTGCTGGGTGTCAACTATTGAATCAAATTTTACGTTTAGAAGAAAAATAGAAAAAAATTTACAACCGCCATCAGGAATGAATACTTGTAATATAATAGAAGAATAGTTTGTGCAACAACTGCTAATCATAAATTTTCCATAAAGTGAACTTAACCTGAGCTGTGTGAACAAATAGACAAAAAACTCCTTAAAGTGTCAACTACTGGTACCTTTACCTTAATTATTATTATTGAAAATATTAAATATATAGTAATATAATTATTTTCATAATAGAAAATATAAATAAATTAATAATAGAAAATTTAGATGGTATTATTTTGTGGTGTGAAAATATTTTATTTAGAATAAATTTATTTAGTCAATTGCAATGAATTTCTTTCTATTAAATTAGTTTTAGAATATACAACTTTTCACTGGCAATTTGTGAATTTTAAAGAATTTACGTAATTTAGTAACGTACGAGAAATAATTGAAAGCATATTATGAAATGTTAGGTTATGTTGAAAGTATGATGAGTTTAAGAGTAGGCAGAATTATGTTTCTCTATAGTTATTGTTAACATGAATATGTAGGATACATACTTATTTTTATATAATAAATATTGACAATATGATAAGTTTATAATGGCTGATTCGGTTAACAATTCGATTTCCCATAAAATTGTACGTGGACCGATATTTACGTATAGCGAATCACAATACTTTTATCAATGTTTAAATAAAATGAGTAAGAAATAGCATTCAATACTCAGGATTCAATTATTTCTTTACGATTTCCTCTCATGTAGGTGACTAATTTGTTAATTATGTGAATAACACAGATTCTGGTATTATGAAATTATTAAAAAATTACATTCTTATTATATAATACTAAAAGTAATTTCTTCTTTAAATGTCTTAAAAAGGTGTTTTAGACGAAACGAAATATTAAGACAAAAAAGAGGAGAAAAGAAATTGAAAGATTATAAAAGCCACAATTAAAATACACGTAGATATTTTATTTAATGTCCCCAATATTTTACTACTCTTTATTTCAGGCAAATTGATTGACTGATTGATTCTTGTTGCGGGCGTCGACTACTGTGGTCATTAGCCCGTCAGGCAAATTGAGTGTTTAACGTTTGTGCATTTAATAATAATCAACTGTCTTTTCAAAAATTTCAAATAAATAATGTTTAACAAAGGTATTTTAGATAACTTTTAATGGAACGAAGAGATTAATCAAACCTAAATCTGATAAATTAGATCGTTACATAATTAATTTATTGTTCATTTATTTTGTATGATCAAAAATTAGCACCTTACTTGATGAAATATTATTTTTGATATATTTTAGATGTTCAAAGACTGGTTACAAGTTAACATATGATTCCATACTTTATAAATAATTAAATGCAACATTTTTTCAATTTAAATGTTTCCTCGAAATGTAATCGTAAATTTATTTTTTAGTAACAAAATGGTTTATGGCATAAGGTTTCATTACATCCGAAATTAATATTGTAGTTTGAAGTCCTCAAAAATGATCAAGAACCATTTTATTAGCAATACAATCTTTTTTATAAGCCGAGTATTGGCGTAAAATGGAAGAGTAACATCATCATAGATCCTAAAAAAATGGTGATAAAATTAACTATAACACAAATCAGAATTAATTTAAAAACAATATTGTTTATTTTATTTCATATATATCTATGGAATTTCAAAATTACAGCAGAATACAAGCTGTCTACATATAATGTTGCAATAGGATTTCATATGTGTAACTATTTTTCAACATACATGGTTCGAAGTTTTAAAGAAATTTTTGAAAGTTCCTTCTGCATTTTAGAAAGAGACTTTAAAGCCATTATCAAAATATGCGCTAGAAACGATGTAAGCATACTATAACAAAGTTTTAGAACTCATGGTGTAATTAATTCCAGAATTAGAATTAACATTTTCTTAAAATGTACATTTTTTATTCACAATGACTGAACTGTGAAAATAAATAAAGCTATAAGCATTAAAACTCAAAATTTATCAGGACTTGTTTGTTGTAAGCCCATATTTACTGACGTCGATCTTCACAGAAACACCTCTTTTAGAAACAGAAAGAAATATTACGAAACATGATATATTGAACCATATCTAATAGTACTGTAAAATGTTCAGATTACTCATAAGTATTTGGTGACAGAATATTAATATACTGATTTTTCGTAATGGGTTGTAGAGCAATTTTAATTCCTAATATAAAGCATCGAGGTGCTAACCAATGCTCAGCGCAGGCAGTCGTATCTCTTCTGGGACGAAGAGATCAAGGTCGTTAACACTGGCGGGTACATCGACGTCAGACGAGAGTCGGCACCTTCTTTTTTCGATTCTACATACATACCAGCGGATATACACATTGATTTCATTTTTGCGTTTGTGCCGGGTAATAATGCTAATTTGGTAAGTAGAAATGGGCATCAGCGGGCGGTCGAGCAGACCCTGGAACACACGGTAGCACGAGCAGCAGTAATGCCTTGTTTTTGTTTTCTTCTCTCCTCGGTTTACTTTCTTCTCTTTCATTCTCCACCTTCTCCATCCGCCACCACCAACTTCCACCACCCCTTTTTGCCCCGTCCTCCTTCATCGCCGTCACCTCGGCATTCTTCGTCAGACAAGCCGCCAACTACGGCGACAGGCGACATAATGACGGCCAGACCTCAAACCTCAAACTCTTAACTGAATCATGAATCCTGTGATCGTCCGCACCCGGTTGGCTGACTCGCAGCGACGCATCTTCTCGATTTACCTCACAGTAGACCCTCTCATGAAGCAACTTCGGCTTGTTTTACCTTTTTCCTTTCGGCTACTTTCTGAATCGATGTTTCAGTCGTATTGAATTGCAAACGCCCAGTAAAAGGAATTTGACCGTCACAAAAGGAGCCCGCAGTGAATTTGTGGTAACACGGCTTCTAGTCAAAATATCTAGCTTTCAGATATCTTATAGTTTATGACCAACTGATCAAAACAGCCAAAAATGAACAGTTTTTGCTCTGGCGTTTATCGAAGTTAGAATTTTATATGTATTTCACTGGAAAACTTTGCGAATTATGATATTTTTACTTCTTTCGAAGCCTAAAAAACACTTTTTAATTGAAAAGTCATCATCAAAGTTACTTCGATTAGAAGTTATTTCACCACACATTTGGCGCGAAGTTTTTCTACATGAGTTAAAATTTTTTATTGTGAAAGCAAACTTTTAGGCACGAAAACAGAGTTATTGAATTTTGTAACTATTTAATTGCTTATACAGAATTTTAATTTGCAGATTAATAAAAAAATTAATTTAATATGCAATATGTAATGTTTATAATAATCTAGTGATTCTGAAAGTAATGCAGTATTTTTTAATATGTATGTTTACAAGTTTTTTGAAACAGATGTCTTATTTTTGAACAATTACTGTTAAATCATACTTAAAACTAGCTGATTTTATTAAATTTTATTTTGCGAAAGTTTTATAAATTTCTTATAATTTACAATCCTAACATCTGTCAATGCATGATAAGATAAATATAATGATAAATATAAAAACAAGAAATATTTTTATAAAAAATAGTTATTAAACGCAATGCATTCAGATAAATATTTGTTGCGCAATTTGTATTCTTTACATTTTTCACTTATGATTATTCTATAAATTTTAATTATTTCGTTTTTATTTTTAAATTAAATTTTTTAGCTATAGATATTAATATTATCCGATAAAGACTGTAAATTATATCAATCGAAACGTCGTTGATTAAAGAATAAATCTTGATAAGGAAATTTTGTGTTTTCTGAATTAGGTTGCTTTTTAATTACAATGCAGTTTACAATTTTCTACTTTTCGAACTTGAAATTTAAATTTCAAAATTTTTAACCCCGCTTTAAAATTGCAATCTCTTATACGCAATCACTTTTCTTACCAAAGTTGAAAATATTTTATAGTTTCTAAAAATTTAATAAACTTGCATTGCCAAATGGGGTAACAAAATTTATTAGCGCGATTGTGCAGAGAATTTGGGAAATTATGTTCGATAAACTATGTTATATATCATTATTTCTTTAATCTTAATGATTATTATAACATTTATATTTTCGCTTGACCGCATTGTACTTAGTTATCAAATATTATAAATTGTTGTTAACATCTGTTCTGCACATACGTATAAGGCATATTTATAAATTATATTTCTGTATATATTCATATAATGTTAGAAAGTATATAAAACATGCAGACTTCGTGAAATACGTTATTTATTCAGAGATTATTAGTTATCTTCATTTTTTAGTCACTTATCGCATCTTATCAGCACGATAACACCTAATACCAAAGTACACGAAATTAGAGCGATAATTATGCACGTAGTAATTCGATGATATCTTGTCATACATCATTGAACTTGAAATAAACTATATTCTTCATTTCTCTGAGGAAAAAAGGAAAGTGAAATCCACGTTAGATAAAGTTTTGAATACTTTTTATACTTATTACATTTTATCAGTATGAATAAGAATTATTAATACAGTACATAATATTAGAGTAATAATTATAATATACGTGCAGCAGTCGCAGTGATTAAATATCAGACGTCATTGAGCTAAAAATAAAAAGAAATGCATTTCGTGAAATGAAAGAGTTCTAAGAAAGGTGGTGGTGAAATTTGATTTCTCTAAATGGTATCTAAAATGGAACAGGTCGTTCGAACATTTATCTTCAAAACAGTACAAATAAGGAAATATCAACAGTAATAAAGATAAAAATTTAGAATATACACTTTAAAAGGGACGTAATTATTTTTCATGATAAAACATCCACTTTGCACAGTGATGTGATAATTTTTAATTGTAAACATTGATCCTAACGAAAGCAGTATTAAAAAATTATCCAAAATCCGATTTGTCGCAGACATTTGAAAGTATTCAATATCTAACATTTCCAATCCGAACGAATCCTTTTGTATTTCAGATTTATGATACGAAAAGCAGCGAATTGAAACCGTGAGGAAAAAAGAATGAAGCAGCATTGACTAAGGGATAGGATCGAAAGGATAAAGAGAAAATAAATTCTAGAATTGTAACCATCGGCCTGGCGTAAACTAGCAGGCTAAGCGAGAAGAAGACTAAAACGAGGTAAAAGAATAAAGAATGGGAGGACGAAGAGAATCAACAAAGATCCTCCGTATCGATGAAAAGGGACAAATATAATGGTGGTTGGCAAAGAAGGGGTTATACTATCGAAGGATATGTAGTAGACCAGTTAATATTTACACGTATATAGTCGGTTAAGGGTAAATGTAGGGGAAAGAATCTCCCACCTAACTTCACCTAACTTATTCCTGCTCCTCCATATCTTATTCCTTCCTCTACTCTTCTCCTCAACCAGGAGAAGCCTACTATGCACGCGTGTGTACGTGAGATAATAAGGCGTGCTCGGGCATGCCGATGGAAACCGCACGCGGCATTATTCAAATTGAATCCGGTAAGAATTATTATTGGCGGGTAAGTCGGGCCGGGCTCGCTTATTCCGCAGGCGCATTTGCGAATACAAGGAGAAAAAGAGGAGTTATAGAAGACAGGCAAAAGTAGGAGAAGGTAGGAGAACTAGAAGGGCTGTAAACAAGAAAGAAAGAAATGACGATAGTGGTGTTGGAGGTACTTCACAGAGTAGGAAAGGAACAACTTCGCCATCATGACCTCCGTTGTAGTATCACCCGATGACCCTGATGTCATTACCCCTCACTTTGGACGTCATTACGCTAATGTTCATCTCTTTTTCTTATTCTTCATCTTCAGCCTTGGGACTTTTCGTTTCTTCATTGGTCACCACACCTCCCTCTAAGAATACTTGACACTATTCGTGTTTCCATCCTTAAGTAGTCGATGCTCCTGCTGTTTTCAACGTTTCTTAAGCCATATATTAAGCGTTTTCTGATTGTTATTTAACTTACAAACCTATTTCACTGCTTTACAGCTATATACTTTTTCTGTCACTCTCTGATGATAATTACGGTGTCATTATAGAAATTATAAGCATTTACATTGACGTTTATTGTAGTAAATGATGGGATCTGGGATTGAGGAGAGTATCTAACAGGTGTACAATTTGACGTGTCTATACTTCTGTATACATATATGTAAGTGCAAGTATAGGTCATTCATTATTTAATAATTTAAACAATTGCATTTTATGTATTTTATTAGGGTAAAGTTGTTTAATCTGAGATCTCGCTTTATGTCAGATTCCGGCTTATTTCTGTTACCGATTTCTTGAAGGTACAAATTTAGTTTGAAATTAATTAAACGGTTTTGGCAACCACATATTTGTCAAGTACACTGCAGTAAGTTTCTAAAGTGGTTCGATGCAATTACAGACGCCTCAAAAACGCAAAGTGTATTCCGATTCCGTAAATACTGCTTTGCAGTACAAGCAATGGTAAAGCTTATAGTTGTATGTTATTAAATAATGAGATTTCGATCTTGAAACTTTAATTTTTATTGTGTTTCGATTTCGAAATATAGGAGCTTGGAAATTGTTATTATTTGACGTATTTTTGTAAACAATAAATTAATTCTTTAACTTATTTTTGAGTACTTTTTCATAAATCCCGTATTTGTTCCTTGTATAACTTTATATATTTAAGAGTTAAATTAGCTTTCTAGTTAGAGATTAAATATATGTATAGTGTGTTATCCGAGTTCCTAAAAAATAAATGTTAGGGGCAAATAAAGTTGTTCATCCATTTTTAGTTCTAGGGTTGGCAATGGGATTAGTTTAGGGATTTTTCATTTATTGGGTTCGATGCGTGCCGATTTTCGGCCATGCTTGCGTGCGGTTCTTCCCACTTCCGTTGCGACCGTTACAAACGTAAGATGTGCAGTAGTAGCACTAAGTTTTTTTTTCCTTTAATTCATTATATTAGTTTGTATTCTTTTTGTATCATTATCTTTTATATTATATACTCTTAAAATGGTTATGTGCTTCTTTTATTCCACGGAATTAACCCCTGAACATTTTTTATTACACTAATAAATTGAAAAAGAACATATTCTTAATTTTAAGCATTTATCGAATGTTACTAAAACTGCGTCTAACAAACAGTTACGTTTTTTTTTTAAAAAATGTGTCTCGCATTAAATGATTTCGCCCTAGACGCACTTGAACGAACATATTTTGTGAATAAAATAGCATCAAATTATTACCGATTAGATGTTTATAGCTAACACATACGTACATTATAAAAACTTTATTTTTGTTATGAAATAAAATGGACTTTAGAGATCTTCTGTTTAAGTCGAATGAATATTTTCTTCGCACGTGTGTGATAAATAACGTCAGGTTTACCTTTTTTATATCGAAAATTTGTAATTTTAAAATATGTGTTTGGCTTGGATAAAACTTTAGACAAAAACAAGATGGATTTTCTGCACACATTTCATAAATTGTTTCAAGATCGATTGATAATAAAAGACAAAAAATATATCCAATTCTCATATGGAAATCTTGATGGGGAGCATTGTGGACGCGTCTAAAAGTTGTATCAAAATCTTGCGATATGTGAAGGTGAATACAAATTGTTCTAAATTAATAAAGATGTATAGCAAATGTAACTTTAAAATGCTTTTCTCTCATTTACTATTTCTCTTTTCTTGTATTTCATTCCGTTTGTTTAAAGTGGCGTAATAATTTGTAGATATTTTTTAAGCATAGTACTTGTTTGCTTATTCGTTTGAGGTGGAGATTCATTTGTTACGATTACTTGGCAGTTGCGAATTTAATTATTATGTGTGACTTTTTTGTTTAGACGTGCGATTACAATAATCCATATAACTAATAATATTTGTAAAGTGAAGTGGGGTAAGTTCGTAAACGGGGCAAGCGCGTATACATATAGGCTATTTTTATTACAATTTGAGCGAAATTTCTCCATTTAGTATGTTTGTTTCCTTGTTTTGTTTCATTATATCCCCTTTTATATTTCAGCTAAGAATACTTGTTTGCAGTATAGAGTACTTGCATAATGCAGTAAAAAGCATTTTATAGCAGATTTGTTAATAACTCTGCTTTTGCCCCATTGCAGATAAAATAAAGTTTCAAAGTATTTAATTTCAAGTTACGCTCTTCATCCATTTTCAGGGAAAGTGCAAAGTAGTTGACATTTTAAACATATTTCCTATCAAAATCAAAATATACAGGGAAAATTATGGTCCTAGTTAATATTAATTAAATAGTTCGATATCGGCAGCGTTAAGTACTTACATAGCAGTCTGAAAATACTTACGTTTAAATACCAACTTTATAAAAACCAGTCTGCATTTACCCCACTTCACCTTATCACAAATTAGGTGCCATCTATTCTTGTTAAAGAAATTTGATGTTATCTGTCAGATATTGAGAAAATATTATCTATTTAGTATTGCTGTTTAATGATGAAACACTTAACTTACTAGAGTGACACTAGTAATTAAACAGATCAATGAGAACAATTCAAAGAAAAAAGGTAAGTGTAACAAATTCTACAAATATTGTGTTTTATCGCGGCAATGCTAGATTAGATTACGCTTCTAGAAAGTATACAAGGCGATTATTCTTATTTATTAAAAATGATGTACCACCTGGCAACTATAGATTCTTCTCGCGACAATAAATTGAGAATTCATGTACCCTTTTGTAATCTGCAGTTTTGCTCACGAGATTTAACTGTTTATGGTGTGTATTAATCATTTTGTATTAGTCCATCTAAAGACATAAATGAACCGATTTCAAACGCAATATTAAATATTTTTTAAAAAATTATTAACGAAGATAAAATTTGATTCGATGTATTTGTTAATCATATAAACGAAAATTATTGTTTTCCTGTTATCGAATTGTTAATTGTATATTTCATGTTAATTTGGATAAATTATCATGTAGATTTACACATTTTTTTTATGAAGTTGATTTCAGAATAATTTCAATGTTTCAGATTTTTATTAATTGATTGTTTTATTTATGAATGTTTACCAAATAAAATAAACAATCGGCCATTAATGAGGATGTGGTTACTAAAAATAATTTTTTTCTTTTCTTTTTTACTTCCATTATTTGAAATTGGAAATATCAACAGGTGGTTGCAAATTGGATTTAACAGTTTGGACGCTTGACTACTGAACTGTTTCGCAATTTTTTAGTAAACTTACTTCTTTTTTTAAATTCTTGTATTTTGATAACCTGAATTTAGTTCTATCCGAAGTTTAGTCCTAATTTTTAATTTTACCTCAAACACTTTTAGACTTAGCGAAATATACTGTAGTTTAAAATCAGTAATTGTAACCTTTTTTAATTTTCATTACGAATTTAACGTCAAATTCTCGAATTTCGAAATAGTAATTTTAACATGACGAAATGAAAATTCAAAAAATGGATTTATATAGATGGAATTTATTCATCCGTATGAATTTTCAATTTTGCTGTTTGAAAATTTGAAAACAATTTTCGAAAGAAATGGAAATTCGTATTTCTGCAATATATGTGTCTCATAAGTATGTAGACAATTTTATAGCTTATAATATTATTATAACCATATAAATAATATTAAATAGTACATTAAACGACTGTTTTAAGAAATGTACCTTTAATGTCATAATAAGACCATTTTATCGTATAATTTATTAAATACATTCGTATGTTGGATATACAACATCTTGAACTTCAGTGATTATTACCTGTAGACTTCTTTGAGAGATCAAGCATCAATCTTCCCTGAATTATCAATATTATTACGAGAATATATTTTTATATATTCATTAAATATTAAGTTAAATATTCGTTAAATACTGAGAGTTTTAATTTTGGTATTCGTTACTATAGAAAATATTCAATAGACTATAGAATTGAGATTCACATTCGATAATAGTTTCTTTACCTATATTATGCTGGTTGTAAGTTCACCCTTTTGCATCCTTTTTCCTCCCGTTTAACATTGCACAGACATCCTGGCGAGGTGTTTGGACCGCAGACCACACCGAGTCACGCACAGTAATACCCTTCGAGAGGGTGAATATGGTTACCGTCAAGTTAAAGCCTCACGTGTTTCGTCTTGGCCGCTATACTTCGTGTTTTTACGGTTCATAATTCAGCTGAGTATATTTCAAACGCCTGCCAATGTGAGACCGTAACGTCGATGTGCACCGTCTTCGTTCCTTACCCCGTCATAGTTTGGACTCTGGCAACCCCGCATTACGAGGCCGTCGTTTCGGTCTCGAAGAGATTTAACGTTGTCGTACGCGACGCGAAAACTCGTCACCCATGATTGCCTGGTTATTTATGCACTTCGTCGCGAGTAGACGTTCGGAAATTAGCTACGAGCCCTTAACAAAATGTGCGGTCGAAATTGCTGCAACTATTTATAACCAATGAAAATATGTCGCAGGTCGAACAATAAGCGTCAGCTGCAATGAAATTTACATGAACGAGCGATAAATCTTAACAGAACGGTTTGTGTAAAAAAAAATTATTTATTCGATCATAAGACACAATTGGGCAGAATAACGAAGAAAAGGATTGAAAAAGTATTATTTATTTTCACTTTGCTATACAGTAAATTAAATTTCACTGCTGAATTGTAAAGCTGTTTCATACTTATTGTATTTTCTTTTTTCAAATGTGAATAAATTATCATTGTGATATACTTTAATTTTTTGAAATTAATTATTAACCAGTTAACTGTGATTGACGAGTATACTCGTCATGCGTATAAAGTAGTGACCATTAGCTATTTAAATTGTAATTTTTGAGAAAAACAAAACATATTCTCAAATTTCAAGATGTTTAGAATATTTTGAGGCCATACCAGAATAAAACAAACAAATAAAAAATATAAATAATTTGAGATGAACTCATGTGTCCCCGTATGCACCGGCTAAAACAGCTTACTAGTTCGCACAACGAATTTATTTATTTGCGACAACAACGGTTTTTAGATGTTAGCATGAAAGGAAAGCAAAAGCAAAAGTCGGAAAGCTGATTTATGATAGGGTTCCTTCAGGGATGGTCTATCATATGCATTTGATTTTTATTGCGTTTTTCATCTAATAAGTATGTAATATATGTTTAAGTTAACCAAATAAATATACATTAGTAATAAAAGTGTCAATTTTATAAAATAAACCCATCTTTTTGATCCAATATCTTACCAGCGCAACTTACTCTGTGATTGACGAATATACTCGTCATCGCTCGATTTCGGCGACACAGTTAACTGGTTAAAGGAAGGTATATAAAAAGCAGGAAACAATTAAATTATAACATCCACTGTTTTTTTAGATCACTTAAGTAATTTTTTACTTTGGCAATAATTTAGCAATAGGAATAAATATGTGTCTACAAGGTTCAAAATTTTGTGAACATAGGGGAATATGTTTCTTTTAATCATAACACTAATTATTATTAATATATTTCGCACTAATATCGTTATTAAATATGCAATCCAGTATAACTATACAAACAATATATTTTGCATAAGTATATTTAGTTCTTATTCAAACAACGACATAAATATAAATGAAGTTTTAATCATATTATTGAAGCTATGTAAAACTAAATATGTTGTACTAATGTAATAAGTATTAATGTAGAATGTAATGTTTATTGGTACAATTAAAAAAGAATTAACTTTTTACAGTAAACCATTTTCCTACTTATTGAATTTATTGTACGTCATTGTACTATTCTAGCTTGTTAGAAGAGAGTGTTAGTTGAAAACTCATATATATATTTTTGCAGTCACTGTTATATTGTGTTAACCCAATTATAATTTTATTATAATATTAGCAATTTGATAGAGTTTATTATACTGTAATTGAACACCTTCCAATCTGATTATTTCTATTAGTAACTGATTAGGACCAGATGAATGTAACGTTAAATTGCTCACGTAACATTACATACGTAATTCAAAATTGTGTCCAAAAATTAGCAACGGCAACGTAATTTTCTGACTTTAGAAATACACTCATAATATAAAAAACCAACATTTGTTAGAGATCTTTGCTATGAACAGTTATTATGTATCAAATAAGATACATTTCGGTAAGGAGTACTAGGTTATAAGAATTTATTTTACATACGAGAAAGGTGATAAAAAATAAAAGTATTTATTTATCCGTTTATGTCATTACAGATATGCAATATTATCATTATTATTGTGCCACAATAGTGTGAATATGGAAATATATTTGTTTTAATAATATGACAAAAAAATAATTAGATAATGATAACTTTCGTACTTTATTAAAATTGTTAGTTCTATTATGCCTTCTACACAACGAACAAAAGACTACAATTAACCGCACGCAGCGCGATTTTGCAAAAAATAATCACGCCACCTAAGGATGTTCATTTGAATGTGAATTGTTTTAGACATTTAATATTCTTTCAGTTATAATGATATTCCAACGTTAACAAGAAATGAAAATTCCTGCAGTGGGTGGATTCTCTTCGCGACCACATTAACGTTTTTCTTATTCATTTATATAATTCCAAATTAATGACTGAGAGAATTTTATCTTCAACATTTTTCAACGCGATGATTAATTTTCGTGTGATCGTAGAAAATATATAACGTGCAGTTAAGTTGGATCGACTACTGTGCCATAAGAAATCATTTTTTAACGAAAACAAAGAAACTCATGTTCAGTGGTTCAAATTTTCCACAAATTCACGTTAAGGTAAGAGTAGTTGACACTGTGGCGGCACTTGACACTTTTTCAAAAGAAGTAAATAAATAAGTATTTGGAATACATCAAACCTTATTAATCTGTATACTGTCACACTTCAGTAGCTTAATTGCAAACTATTGTGCAGATCCGCCATTCAAAAATGAAATAGCAACTGATTAATCAAACTTGCGTACGGCTCTTACGATTTTTCAGTGTTTTCCGATATAAATCGCTAAGGATTTGGTTAAAATGTAAGTATTGCAAGTTTGTATTATTTAATCATTATAAGTAAAAAAGGAATTCGTTTATGTTGCTTGAAACTTATAGAGAGGTTTATTTATTAAAACTGGCAACAAAAAATGATAAATTGTTTAAATACACTCCGTGTGAACTACTGAAACTTATAATAGTCTATTATTCAGTAGTTGACATGAGGTGTCCACTATTAAATTACTACGTGTTAACTACTGATTTTGTTCCTCTGTCAATTTTGACATGCCTCCTACGAAGGATAACTTCAGAAATTATACAGAAGAGACTATGCAAGCGGCTGTGGAAGATGTTCGGTTCCATAAAACTCCGTATAAAACGGCAGCTAGGAAATTTAGTGTTTCGAGGGCAGCTTTAAAATACAAGGTTGAAGGCAAACATTCAATTAAAAGAATAATGGGCCCAGCCAGAGTAATCACTGATACAGAAGAAAATACAATAAAAAAAACTGATATGAGGATACCTCCAATCTGAGGAGTGTTCGAATTTTTCATATTAAAAATTTATTATTAACTCTTCATATTAACCCTTAATTATTAAATATTTTTTTGTAAACTTACTCAAGAATAATGTTTTTGAAATGTTCAAAAAAATTCTGTATTCAGACATTATCAAGATTAGTTCATTAATTGGATTTCTCCCTATGTCAACTACTAAAACAAAAGGATGTCAACTACTAAGTTTTCTGTTTTTGCTGGGTGTCAACTATTGAATCAAATTTTACGTTTAGAAGAAAAATAGAAAAAAATTTACAACCGCCATCAGGAATGAATACTTGTAATATAATAGAAGAATAGTTTGTGCAACAACTGCTAATCATAAATTTTCCATAAAGTGAACTTAACCTGAGCTGTGTGAACAAATAGACAAAAAACTCCTTAAAGTGTCAACTACTTTGTACCTATACCTTATTTTCAATTAGTTTATTTTATTTTCGTAATGTACATCAAAGAAATATTTTCTTCTCATATCAATTTCTAATAACAACAAACTTCGTTAAGATATAGCTATTTGCCTAGTGGATATAAAAATGCATATTTCCATATTTTTTATAGCACGCATATCATATATTTCACAAATGGGTTTATCGTTTGGCATTACAGTTGCGTGAAGTCATAGTCGTAAAATGACTATTAAGGGAATTTTATATGTTTATTAATAATATTTAATAGAAATTGACATTGCTTTACTTTATTTAACATTGTTTACTTTATTAGATTATATGTAAACATCGCATTAGTACTTATGTAGCTTTGTATAACGTCTTTATCTTCCTTCTGTGAGGATACTCTCATGGCTACCTCGATTGTGCTACGCTTAACAAGAAATTTGATTAAACTCCGTCTTGAGGAACCACATTATTTAACTTTTTTTCAGATAATTTGATTTTAAATAAACATAGACGAAGTATAATGATTCTGAATATCAGAATTCAGTGGTTCAAAGATTAAATGTTATTAAAATTTGGAAGTTCTGCCTTGTTTATTTTAATATAGTAACTATGTAAACGTTACAATTGAATGAAACACATATTGTGCTTGGACAGTCCATTAAAAATGTCACCAGGTCAATACAAAATTGTCGCCATATATATTCTCACAGTCAAATTGCAAATTCATTGTTGAGGAAAGGTTTTTATTCATCCATCCAGTATTTTGCAAGTCGCCAACATGATTACATTTTTTGAGTATGCTTACTCTCTCTAGCTAATATTTATTAAATCTCATTTAGTTAAAGTTTAATCGGAATTTGACTATAACTGACACAAATTCAAAGTAAATTATACTTGTCCCCAAACTCTTTTCTGTGATAATCACTTTTTTGTGTATAATCTTCTGCATCGAGTCTTGTATAAGTTTTAAAACAGTTCGCGAAAATTTGTGTACCGATATTGATATGTTCCTTTATAACTGGTTTTATAGTGGATACCTCAAGATTCTTAATTACAATCATATGGTATTCGTTTTGGCTAAATTTGTATCCTAGCCAATCCTGGTCCGGATGTGTAGGAGGTTGACCCAGGTTTAACCTCTCAAACACGACGTGATTTCTCGAAGACGGTTCATACAATGCTTCACTATAGTGGATTTCGTAAATGTCATCGTAGATTACATAGCGTCATTATAGTGATTCACTTTATTGGCCCCCTCGCTCACCGTTTGGATTGAATGATTAATTTCGCATATTTTATAAAAGTATTAACAAATCCTACAAAAGTACAAATACATGTAAATAAAAGGTAACGCCAAGTAGTTTAGGCAGCATGAGTGGAGCATTTCTTTGCACTAATATACGATGCATGTTGGAAACATTTGAAAATTATTGCATATGTTGTGTCATTCTTATCGCGATATTTCTTGAAGGCGGCACGATAGTTACACCCAATGTGTAGAGTAAACTTATTTATATGAGTTTATTCAGTAATAGGTTTTTAGTAGGTTTAAAGTAAACTTGTTGAATGTTGAATCGATTCTAATATTTTTACATTTTAGTATGTGTGAAGTAAACAATTTTTTGGTGATAGAGTGGTGGTTGTACCAATCACAATATAAGTTGTAGAGGGAGGAAATGGATAAAGGTAGGAAATAGAAGATAGAGGGAGGAAGGCTGAACTAACGGTTTGATTGTTCAGGTAGTTTGGGAAGTAATTCTACTTTTTAGGGACAAGTTTACAGAAGGACGGTTCAGTACAATTAATATGGTTTGAAAAATATGGTGTCCTAAAATAGCTTGGGGTTTTCCCTGATATCATGTGTACCATAAACAGTTTAGGTTCTACCGGTACAATACTACGACGCTACAGTATATTTTATGAATTTTCTAAAAAAAGTGAAAAATCATAGTTAAAATATATGTGACATATCTTTGAGAAAAATTATAACTTAATAATTAAAAACTTAATTCCGATCTACTCGCGTAGAGAACAGCATTGTCATGCATTGTAATGCTGTTTACGCGTAATTCATGTCGAACTCTGCCGTATAGAGAAGCAGTGCCCCGTAAATTCAACCGTGCTTAAGAGGTTAAGAGATGCAACGCCTACCCCACTTTAAACGGTCCGAATGTGATTTTCTGACATTCTAGGTGATTACTCAAAACGTTTACCGACTGTCCTTGTTCTTTGGTGCCATTGTTGTATGTGACCACTGGAACCGATAGTTCCTATCGCCGAAAATACATGTGAGTCTAGATTCTAGATATTCATTTTTCTATTTTGATCGATTAGTCGTAGCCCTTTCATAGTCTGGTTAGATTCTTCCTAGTTCTTATACGCTAGGAAGAAGGTTGTCTCTAGTACTTTTTTACGATGATTGTATTTTACCAAACGCTTCGTTGATCTTTAAACTCGTATAAAAATATGAATTGATTTGCACATTTTCAGTGCGATTGATCTGGTAGACAAATATTTACCCTAATCACTACTATTCACATTTTTATATATTTAAATAAATTACGTATTTGAATAGCGTTCGAAAAGTCAGACTCTAAAACATCTCCAATCTCTAACACTCGGAATTGTTATATTTCGTCTATTTTCATCAAATAATATTTGATTATGTAAAAATAGTTTTAAAAAATGGCGTTTCAAATGGAGTTAAGCTAGAAATTTTTTAATGTTCCAACTAGTCGCAAACGGGAGTAAAACCTTACTTCATCACTTTCGGTGTTTGGTACGTTGAGATTTGTTTACAGTTGATGTTTTCCAAATTCTTCACGATCAATCGTAATCGCTCACTAGTAATCACAAGTACTAGTATTCATAGTTTGAATAATCGAGATGATCATCCATCTTTCAAAGTCAAAGAACACGTAACCTTTAAAACCTGTTAAACAACTACAGTGTCGCCAATTTTAAATATGTGTTTACAATGAATATTACGGAACTTTTTTTTAAGAAATCTGAACTTTGAAATTTTAATAATTTTGTATTTTTATGAGTTACACTAACAATTTCTTCAGTTTAATTTAACATTATTTATGTCATACAAGTTATCTCTTACTGATGTATCTACGCTGATATCTTTTAAATTATTCGAAAAAAATAGAACTTTTGTTGTAAAGAAGATACCTTATGATACTAAAATTTAGGCATTTGTGGACACTTCAAGGTCATTTTGGTTTTTTTGTTTTGTTTAATACAGTCGTAACACTTACAAACAAATTCATAGTTCTGTCATACGTTACTCTATGAAAATTGTTTCCTACTTTACAATCACGATATCATTTTTTATTTAATTTTTACGCCCATTTCTATATTAATTAAACTGATGTAAAAATAGAAATGAAAAAATTTTTTAAATCCATTGTGCTGCTTTTCCTTTTTTCTTTAATTATAGAATAAAAATTGCATGAGTTGAATGAAAGCAATTTCACTTTCAGCATTTATTTTACTTCGCTCGATATTTTATACACAGTGTCTTTGATGTAGTTTATTATATATCTAAGCCAAAATTCAAGGTCAATAATTTCATTGTAATATTCTCTGTAATAATCCTTCTTTGCTGGTAAGAGTTTACAATATGTAATAATAAAAAATGAATGATCAATGAGTGCTCACAGGCGCCAAGTTTGGAAGATGTCCAATATCGCATTCAAAAGGAGGTTAGATATACACTGTGTATCAAAAGTTTAGACGCACTGTATTTTTTTACAAAAATATACCTCCTGATGAATTTTTGATTGATTTTTCTTACCGTATGTGTAAAATACATTGAAAAATTATGATAACAGCAGTAGAGGGATATGTTTTTATCCTAAAGGTGAAAAACGGTCGTATCAAAAGTTTAGACGCACTCAATAAAAATTCTTTATTATAACAGAAAAGAAGCAAATATGCATAAATAATATTTTGTACATCCACCGGAACCCTATGTAGTTGGTAAAATTCTATTTGGCATATTCGCAATTAAATTTTGCATGGTTTCGACCTTGATTCTTGCCCATACTGTCATAATACCATTTTTTAGTACTGCAACTGTATTCTACTGACGGCAATCACTGTAGATATCTCGAACAAGATTTCTCCATAAATTTTTTATTCAATTTAGATCTGGAAAACGAGATGACCAGTCCAACACTTCTAAATTCTGATCTTCAATCTACTATTTTATACTTCTATTTGCATGTGCGATAGCATTATCTTGTTAGAAGATAAATTTAACGTTTGGAAAGAGGTGTACATACGATAGCAAGTTGATCCTAAGATTTGTTTGATATGCTATGCTACCCATTTTTGGTGGAACGTATGCAACTTCTGTAGTGCCGAACGTACTGAAACTGTTAGCTCATATGATATCTGAATCGATCCCCAAATTTCGTTAATACTTCGGTTCCTTATTTATATCCCGTCAGTATGAATTGAATCCATCTAACCAGATAGACCTGTCGAGGTTACATTTCTTTTCATCACTTCAAACTACTTAAAACGTATGTATGTTTAAACAGTTCTTACTAACAAAGGACATCACCCAATTAATACACGCCGATTTTAATTAAAATTTTTATATATTATAGAATTCGAGAAAATATTTGATACGTATATTTTTTATCGGCGATTATCCACTTTGAAGTGGTGAAAATAACCCTTAATGTTGGGGTTGAAAAAGCTATTTTCCCAAATATCTTGGGAACAATTACAACTAGACAAAAAATTCAAAGTGCAAATTTTTCTGTTTTTGAAGGCCAATAATATGGCGTAAGTGGATTTTCGAAAACTTTGTTTCTTCAAAAAATATTTAAAAAATGAACATTATTTTGTAAATTTTTTTAATAAAACGTTGAACTATTTTGATCGAATTTCGCATACGTAAACTATGGGTTCAATCAAAAAATGCGGGTAAATTGGAATTTTTAATTTATTCCAAGCAAAAAATATTACTAAGGTTGGAGTTATACATTTATACCTTCCGTTCGATGTATTACTGATTTATATACATAATATTGTGGAAATAGTATTATATTACATTTTTATATTAATATATTTAAAATAATAACTTAAAGGTTCATAGGTACCTATATAAAACGTGGGACCTGAATCAGGTTTGTTCCGCGTTACGGGCGCATACTGGCGGCAGTATTAGACGCACGGGAGATCTAAATCCGTAAATTGTACGTGTATAAAGTGCAATAATTTTATGATTAATTTGGATTATACAATTAAAGGATTGTATCTATTCATTCAGTAGTGTGCCACGTTTGTAAACAAATATATTAACTTTGAAAATATTTTATTTTTTTATAATTTTGAGAACGATAATTTTTATTTTGAAATGATCTTCTAAACTATAAACGAAATATTTCTCGTTTAAAATGAATATACAAACAATTAAAGAAAATCTCATATTAAACAACTTTTCTGTATGTACGATCGTATAATGAGAAAACTTTTCATTAGAATTGATTCAAATTCATAAGTGTATATTTGATCACATCTCTATACACAAATTAACGCTCCTGTATTATGTGTACAATGCGCAACACATATGCGAGTCCTACTTTTCAGATTCTTTATTTTCTCTTTTTCTTATCCGCGGAAAAATTGAACGTGATCAAGCTTGGATGAAAAAACACCAATCAATTTCTAGGACATCCGCCTGTCTTGAATAGTGTGGCATTCAAATCCCGAGCTTGCAATACTTTCCGAAAGAATACTGTACTCTATCTGATGAGCTCTGTTTAAGTGAGTCAGCTCATACAAGGTTGATTTAAAATCGAGACAACTGATTTAAATCGAATGATACAAATTTTGTGAAAATCATACTGTTAATTCTCACTTCTTATCTTCTTCAAAGTCGTTATTGTTATTTTTACTATTGCTATTCTCATAATTCTTATACAAGGAGTGATTTTACATAAAAAAATAAGTTAAAAATGGAGAATACAATTTTTTCATATGAGACTTCATTTTCGAAAAAAGTAGGTTTGACAATTTGTCGAGTACGTATACACTTCGTCTATATTCGGCTTGACAGATTTCGCTGTAAACTATTTTTATTCCTTTTTATAATGTACACATACAATGTTTGTGTATGGTGAAGTGGGGTAAGTTCGTAAACGGGGCAAGTGCGTATACAGGCTATTTTTATTACAATATGAGCGAAATTCCTCCATTTAGTATGTTTGTTTCCTTGTTTTGTTTCACTATGTCTCCTTTCACATTTCAGCTAAAAGTACTTATTTGCAGTATAGAGTAATTGCATGATGCAGTAAAAAGCATTTTATAGCAGATTTGTTAATAATTCTGCACTTGGCCCATTGCACATAAAATAAAGTTTCAAAGTATTTAACTTCAAGTTACGTTTTTACCCCATTTTCGGGAAAAGTGCAAAGTAGTTGACATTTTAAACAATTTCCTATAAAAATCAAAATGTACAAGGAAAATTAAGGTCCTAGTTAATATTAATTAAATAGTAGTAATTGTGCAAATCGTTCGATGTCGACAGCGTTAAGTATTTACGTAGCAGACTAAAAAATACTTACGTTTAAATACCAACTCTACAAAAACCAGACTGTACTTACCCTACTTCACTTTATATGGAATACATCGGGAGATGAAATACATTACCCCCTTTCCGGTTGTACCACCAATTACCGGACACCCGGTATAGAGTGTGTCTCTAAAGTCCGATTCCACCCTTATATTTTGGAATCGGCTTTAAATGTGGAAAAATGATTCAGACGAAAGTTATAGGATATCGAGGGAGACATAAAATGGTGGCAGTAATCTGACCATGGATGGCTGTTTGAAGGTTACGTGAACGTCGCATTCAGTTTCTTAAATAGAATCCCCCATTGTTTTATGCATATTCCTGCCCTCGTTTGATGATTTTCAAGGTAGATTGAAATGTTTTCTAAATACTGCCTATGCTTATTTTTTATGCAAGACATTCCTTAAAAATCTAAAAATATGCTATTTTACTTTCTGTTGATATATTACAATCAGAAACAAATGTAAGTATTTGAAGTGTTTATTATATTCTAGAATTGCGAGTATTATAAAATATTTTACGTCCTTTATTTTTTGAAAAATCATAATGTATGCGAAAATAAATTATATTGAGTATGTACATACTAATTAATTTTAACTATTCTTTACAACTAAATTAAAAAACATTTAATAAATGAAAAAACAACAACGATGCTTGTTATAGACGTTATTGTATTATGCACATAATTAAACACTACGTATCGACAGTTTAGATGTACTGTATATTTTTTTATAAAAACATACCTCCCGATGAATCTTTGATTAATTTTTCTTATTTTATGTGTAGGATGCCTTGAAAAATTATGATTACCATAAGAAACATTCATGTGCGGAGACAAAGGGATATGTTTTTAACCTAAAGACAAAAAACGGCCGTATCAAAAGTTTAGACACATTTGCCTTTTTTTGTTGTTTACAACTTCATATTATAAAACAATACCTATATTTATTATAAGAATAAATGCAGTTTTAAGTATGAAGTAAGTCAGCACGAATATAGTTGTAAAATTGGTCGCCAGAAATCGAAATCGAAAGGGAAAAATAAATAAAATATGGTTAACTGGCAAAAAGTTTAAGATCAACGTGTGTGATTATTTGTTCCTTATTACTGACTTTTCTTGACATTTATTAGTTTATTGATTTGTCATATTCCTTTATTGGATTAATATTATTAGTTCTTTAACACGTTCACGCCGGAGTGACCCACTGGTGAGTCACACTTAATTGTCCCATGGGGCGACGTGCATCACAGGTAGGTTTTCAAAAAATAAGTTTATTTTATTTTTTGTCAACATTATAAACAAAAATTGAGGATTATAAGCATTAACATTCAATATTTTAAATTGATAACAATTATTTATTTATAAGCATGCCAAAACTGTTTTGATCTTGTATTTAGCGCGTTCGAAGCTTTAAAGGAGTAACAATGTCGCCCCGCCCCACGAAGAAAAATGTAAATATTTGCCCCGGCGTGAACGTGTTAATTTACTTATTTACGAATTTTATTGGCATTACTGTACGTTATTGGTTTCTACTGTTGGAATGGAGAGGTCATATAACTTGATGGATTTTGAAAAAGGTTAAATAATGACACTTATCTCGACAAGAAAGAGTAAAAGAGAAATAGATAGAACTTTAAAAACTTGTATAAAATTTTTTGGCGAATCCGAAAGCGTATGGCAAGACAAAAGTGTGGACTGACGAATGGGACAATGTAATATTACAAGTTACATTATCCATCTTACAATTAGTATGAATTGTTTAAATATACCATATATGTTTTAGATCATTTGGAGTGATGAAAAGAAAAATTCCAATGGACCAGATGGTTTTACTTCATATTGGTGAGATTTAAGTAAGGAATCGAACTATTTTTCATACTATTTTTAAGTAAGGAATCGAACTATTTTCCAAATTTGGGGGTCTGTTCATGATATGGGCTAGTTTTGGTGTGTTCAGCACCACAGAAATTGCATTCGTTCCACCAAACATGGATAACACAGCTTAAGTATCAGATAATACTTAAGAACAATTTGCTACCGTATATTTGCAGATCGAAAACTTTTTAATTATCAAGAAATTATCAATTTGACACTATCTTTGTTTATTATAATTCCAAATATTTTATACTTCATGATCCTTTTCCTGTAGACAAGTTATTAAAAACATTCGTAAAGAAATTGTTTTCTACTCTACAAAATTTGTGTTCAGATACTGAATTTGTTACACGTCTATAAACGATTCACATTATTTTAATAATATGCTGTATCTTTTAAGGTGAAATGAGTAATACGTTTATCAATGCTGCATTTACAATTCATAATCGTCTGGCCCTTATCTGTTGTTCATACTACATGATACTTAAAAGCATATCTAATTCAGTTAGTAATCGATTTTAACTCTGAATGGTATTAACTTGTTCGAATAAAAAACTTTATAATGACTTCATAGATGACACAAGATATTATTGTGTATTAAATATGCTGTAAATGTAATGATCATACTCACTTGGATTATTTCAATGGACATTCCAAAACAGAAAATAAAATATTGACAATTAAAATAATGAAGATAAGAATATACATAAAGAATTGTTTAAAATATATTATTGGAATATTTATGTAACGTTCTTACAGAATGAAGTTATAATTCTTGCGAAGAATTCGCAAAGAAAAATTTTGCAATTGCATCTTTTTACTGAAATACATGAATGGTAAAACATAAGGTCATCAAAAACATACTACTTTACTACACATTTTTTTTAAAAGGATAGAAAAAATATTTAAACGTTTTACTATACATTCTAAACATTTTCTTATAAAGTATGTCATAACGTCGCCATGCTATCGCTTAGAGTTTAGGACATTGCATATTTTTCCTAAATAGGTAGTAACAGTTTCAAAATAATATGTCTATAGAATACATATTATATTATATATTTTACATCACTGTAAAATTAATTTTCATCGAGAAATTTAAAACTAAAATTATTTTTCCATTGTATTAACCTGTTATAGTGATTTCTAGTATAGGCGTGCGAATTTTATCATTGTGATCTATAACTTGAAACACTAGCAAAAATTAATTTTATCAATTAGTTTCCGGATTACAATTAAGCTTCATCTTGTGGAATTGATGAATTAAGAAATAAAATGTCTGCAGCATGAAATTCCTGTATTTTAATGATAATGAAATGATAAAATTTGATTTGTGCCTGTATTAGATAGTGCTTTACCGTCAAACTTATTAGCAGATTCTATAGTTATTATACTAACTTATAGCTTCTATAGCTATTCCGTACCTATTATTGTATAGTATATTCTATTCTTGTAAAAATAAGAAAATTATTTTAACATAGGGTTTCGGACAATGTTATAACATTGTTATAACATATTCGATAGTTATAACAAGAATACGAATTGACAGTGCACTGTTCTGGTTATTAACTTCACATACAGGATGTTTCAGTTTTGTTCGTATAACTTCATTAGTATATTCTACAAAAAAAATAAGAAAAAACATTTACGATTCTAGGTCTTTGAGTATTATTGAAAGTTAAACAAGATATTGTTATTGTAAGTGTTATCAAGAATATGACTTCGCATAACTTTTTCTAATAACTTAATCTTCACCTATTGCTTATTAAAGTTACTAATAAGAAAAGTGTAAATAAAACACAAATAACATTTAAAAGCAGCTTGAAGTGGGCGGATTAATTGGGGACGGTTCGTTTGTATTATAGAACGGAGCCTCCCACGAAGAGGGGGGCGTATAAATGAAAAATTTAAGCGAGGTACGAAAAAGTACAAGAGGACGGAACTCTCTCCTTATTTTTGTTAAGATTTAAACGGTTAAAACTTTGAGTATATGTATTAGGGACATGTACAGTTACTCGATTTAATATTTGGTCACTATGGTATTTGCGAAATTAAAGCTTTACGTACTTACTTGCAATGTGATTATCGAATTTTCTGGTCTGTAATGAATTAAAGTGCATATTCTAGTTTACAAATATGTCAAATTAAATACTTTATTTTTTATTGTTTTTTACATAATAAATCATAAACGAAATTAGACCCGATATTGGCGTCGAAAAAATATTTGGACACTTACTTAGAATGTTTCGCATTTATTCACATTAGGAGTTCCGTTTATAAACTCCTTATGATTGTTTGTAAACACCAAAAACGTGCAACAGTTCAGTTAACTTCTGGTAGTCAGTTTCATAGTAAATTTTATCGTTTTCACACGCATTTGTAAAAATGGGTCGCAAAAGTAGAAATACTTTTTAAAGTTGTTAAATTTAAGTAAATTAAGTAATTTAAGTTGCGGATATTATAAGAAGGTATAAATATGAAGATCGTATTGAATGTATTCCCCAAAAAGAACGACCACGTCTTTTTGACAGTCGTGATAAGCGTGTAATTGTTCGAAAGATAAAGATTAATTCAGGATTAAGTGCCCCTACTTTGATTGTAGAATTAGCTGCAGAAACTGGAAAGAAAGTGCACGTGGATACAGTTCGCAATGTTTTAAAAGATGCTGGCTATAATAGTAGAGTGACTCGTAATCACATTGCAAGTAACTACATAAATCTTTAATTTCGCAAATATCATAGTGTCCGAATATTAAATCGAGTAACTGTATATGTATGAGTATAATGAAACAGCAATAGCGGCAATTAATAATAAAGGAATAATAACAGAAAAGAATTCCTTAAACTATTTTATTAGAAAACTTTAGAGTTGCTACCTGCCAATAGTAAAAATACTTTCGGGTACGATATATTTTTAACCGACTTCAAAAAAGGAGAAGGTTACTCAATTCGATCAGTATATTTTTTTTTTCTATGTATGTTCGCCGATTACGCCTAGCTGGGTGGACCGATCGGAACGAAACCTTTTGCATCTGGTAGGTTCTGACTCCCCATTGGTACCATTATCAAAAATTTTTCATTTTTTAATTTCAAAGTATTGTTATTGCAAAACAACCGGCAACTTTTGAAATAAACTTTTTTCGATTTTAGTGCGCTTTTAATATCTTATCACAGACATGATTCTGAACAATTTTTTTCATATACAAATTTCGTGGAAAGCTTTAGTTTTCGAAATATTAGCGAAAAATTGTTGTTAACTTTTTAAATCAACTTCGAACGATTTTAATGTCCTTCAAATATGTTGTTAGGGGCGTGGTTCTGGACAACTTTTTCCTCTTGCATAATTGACGGAAAGCTTTTGTTTTCGAGATATTAGCGAAAATTGTTGTTAACTTTTGAAATCAACTTCGAACGATTTTTATGTCCTTCTAATAGGGGAAGGTAGCCTAATTTGGACCACTGTGGTATCCAAAGTATGATAAAATCTGTGCGATTTTAGATAGGCACCTTGTTATACGTAGGTGTAGACGAGGTTAATGCAATCGTGTTTTTGAAGAAACGTCTCGGGTTACATTGAGAGAAGTGTTACTTATTTGACTACGAACAAACTTTGTTATTTTGATGTAAGAGTGAAAGTTGTTAATTCGTCCAAACGTAAGTAATTACAGGTCTTATTATATCATCACAAAGCTTACTTATCTATCTATAATTTCTTATTACAATTTTATGAGGTTATGTTAGTCTGACGTTTTTGTATAATATTAAGTATAAAATATTCAAGTTGCCGAAGTTGGACCGAAAACAGTTGCCGAAATTGGACCGGTTCAATTTCGACAACCACATTACAACTTCTAGCAGTGATGATGAAGAAGATAGAAGTGACAACGAGAGTAAACAATTTAGGAGAGTTCTTGAAGAAATATCACCGCGAGCAAAGAAAAATCAAAATCCAGATGGTCCTTCGTCTTCTTGCAATGCGCCAATAGCCCAGAAAGCAGTGAAAATAACAAGCAGCCCTTACAAATCGCAGTTAGACCGAATAAACATAAACAACTTTAAAAAAATAAGTTCACCAAACTTTGACAAAATGCCAAAACATAAAAAAGAAAATGGTGGTTCATGGTTTTGTACATTGTGTGAAGAAACCAAGGAAGAAAATATGATACAATGTATGAAATGTCGCACTTGGATTCATACTCCGTGTACTGGAGTTAGTGCTGCAGTTAAAACGTTCTATTGTTGTAATTGTCGTTGAAAAAGCTAATAGTCCAATTTAGGAAGCTAGCGGTCCAAATAAGGAAACCGGTTTCCTAAATTGGACCGACGACATGATTTTTTTGAATGTATTTTTTACTATTATAAATGGTATTAAAAATTTAATAAATGTTTTTATTTTGAAGGTACACTTAG
This sequence comes from Megachile rotundata, assembly GCF_050947335.1. Classification (NCBI taxonomy): domain Eukaryota; kingdom Metazoa; phylum Arthropoda; class Insecta; order Hymenoptera; family Megachilidae; genus Megachile; species Megachile rotundata. The sequence continues at coordinate 6,721,405 of NC_134993.1, forward strand.
TGAATTTCTTTTCTATTACTTAATTTTTATTGACACTTCTTCCGTGCTTTTATATAGTGAATAATATAAAATTGGTCCAAATTAGGCTACCTTCCCCTACGTTATTAGTGACATGATTCTGAACGAGTTTTTCCTTATGCATAATTGACGAAAAACTCTAGTGTTCAACGGGCAATTGCAATGTTCTGTACCAAAACACTAACTAAGCTTTACCGCTCTGACACGCGATTTATACAGCAAGATGAGTTCACGTTGACGTTGGTGTATTATTCCCATTGCTTGGTACAGTCTCCGTATCGTTCTAAAAATGCATCAATTTGATTTGTTAGAAAATTTGTTGCGCAGAATCGGTTATTATTTTACGGATACTTTGACCCTTGCGCAGTCCTAAATGAGGCAGATGGGCTCTATCTTTATAGTATATGCGGCGATCGAGTCTTTCCGTCGCATACTCTATGAATCTAGATAGACCATAGTTACATTCTATACGCACTAACACCTACTTCACGGCGTGCTGTCGAGTTATATGTATAGAAAAAAAAATAGCTATACAAGCTTTGCCTATGTTCGGCTGTCCAAAGGTTGACATGTTCAAGAAAATCTTTTAATTATGCACCGCCTCCGAAAAGGTTGAAATGTATTTAATATACCTAACGAGTAAATAGGTTTCATTCATATCTGTTACGTAATTGTATGATTGAATGAAATAGAAATTACTTCATTAGGAAATAGAAATTATTTTATACTTTTTAGTGCATTTCGAAGTCGGTGTATTTTTTTTCTTAAAATTATTTTATTGTGTTAATATACTTTTATAGCATTTTTAAGAGGTTTGTAAGATATGGTTCTTCTGAAACTTTCCACCTTTATGACTGGTGTTACACAATATAATGAATCAATACTGGACCTTAAATTTTCGGATCAAGATATATTTTGCAGTTCGCTCTTTTAATAGATGGTCACTAATTTGAAGACGCAGAATTATCAGTAGAGGTTGATGCAAATTACAGTTTTATAATTTATACCTACCGTAAAAATTATGTGTAATACCACCGCAGTTTGGTACTAAAAACCTGTTTAAAAATTTCTAAACCGAGAAATTCAAGGTCAAATTTTTGTATTGTAATGTACTTTATTCGCCACGGAGATAAAAAATGTAAATAGACAATGATTTGTAACTTTGTTTCTATTAAAATAGTATTAATATTTATTTATTAATTTTTTTACAGTACAGTGTGCAGCCAAAAAGTAGTGTTGGGTTAATCAATGAACAAAGTAAACTTTTGTTTAGGACATCAGCAACAGGGAGGTACTATAAAACTGTTCATCTTTTACAATCTTTTAAATTCCAAAATTTCCGAATTTCTAACTCTCTAATTCCACATTAACAACTCGTTAAACTTTCAACTTTTCCAGATTTTTTAACTTTCAAAATTCCAATTTAACAAATTCTTAAATTTTTAAGTTTCCCGAGAATTTTTAATTTTCAAAATTTCAAATTCCGCAATTCTCATACCTCTGAATCCCTAAATTTTCAAATTTTCAGATCCTAAAGTTCCAAATTTTCAACTTCCAATTTTTCAAAGTTCCTAATCATGTATTCTTTATCTTTTTCTTTATCTTTTTCTTCTACGAACTTGTGATCACTATTAACAAGTGATAAATGACCTATTCATTAGCGTCTTTTTCAATTATAAAATTTGTTAAGACAATTTTTTGAATATTTGTATTGATTTTTATCCAGATAAGGAATCAATGTTGCTTTATCGTTTGGTTATTTATTCTTGTGCTTTATTTTTCTTCTGCAAAATGTAGATTACTATTTTATCTGAAAGTAGAAATGTTACACTTTCTAATAAACCTATTTAGTTATAGTTTTGTAGTAACGTGAAGTAGGGTAAGTGCAGACTGGTTTTTGTAAAGTTGGTATTTAAACGTAAGTATTTTTTAGTCTGCTATGTACAATAAATACGTAACGCGGTCGACATCGAACGATTTACACAATTACTACTATTTAATAAATGTTAACTGGGACCTTAATTTTCCTAGAACATTTGATTTTGGTAGGAAATTGTTTAAGATGTCAACTATTGTGCACTTTCCCCGAAAATGGGGTAAGAGCGTAACTTAAAGCGAAGTTAAAAATACTTTGAAACTTTACTTCATGTGCAATGGGGCAAGAGCAGAATTATTATAAAATCTGCTATAAAATACTTTTTACTGTATTATACAAGTATTCTATATTGCAAACAAGTACTCTTAGCTGAAATATAAAAGGGGATATGGCGAAACAAAACATGGAAACAAACATAATAAATGAAGAAATTTTGCTCATATCGTAATAAAAATAGCCTGTATACGCACTTGCCCTGTTTACGAACTTACCCCGCTTCACTTTATTTAAATATAGAAGAATTTCAGTTGTTCTAACTGCTTTCATAATCGTTTATCTACTAATTGTAATATACTTACCTTAAAGCACATTACATTTTCTAATGAGAAGAATACTGTCTTCCCCACCCAAATTTCATCGAATGATGTTCTACAGCCTCTAAATCGCACCTTATATTATGTTCTTCCGCACGTTTTTTCCTTGCAAATGTTTTTTTCTTATTCTAGATGTTTGCATCTTTCGTTCGTTTTACTTTCTTCGCTAAAACTCCGTATCTTGCTACTTGATTAACGATAAAACCATGTACTCTTGACTACCCCGACATTGTATTAATTAGAGCTCTCATAATGACTTAAATAAGGCACACCGTAGTTACGAGATAACCGAGGCATGTTTCGCTGTATTACCTCGTTGGATACCTCTTCGTTATATCTATCTTTCTCTTCCTTCCTTCCTTTCGTGTATTCGAGATATCTAAACGACCAATTATCAACCATAATATTATCGAAGCCTGCTAGGCTCGGATTAATCGTATCCGGTTTCTTATTGTGTAGAAAAAATGATATAAAAGAGAATTTCGTGGAAGATATACCTAGGTATGCGACGTTGAATTCTTCTAATTCTGGTTTGCAAAATTGGTTTTGTACGCAATAATTAGCGGCTCGAAAGTATATTCAATGACGGGGAGAAAGATTTGATATTTTATTATGATATCCATTAATTGAATGATGTTCTTAATAGTCATTTATTTTGTTACGCAAAAGATTATAGCAAACGCGTCCTTTCCAATAGAGAATAGAATCGAAATTATAAAAATAAATCGAATATAATGCTTTCTTGAACGGCTATAATTAAAAATTCTAGAGTCGTCGCTAAGGGAATTTATGGTTTCAGGCACACAATTTATTTTTAAATATGTTTATTAAATTTTCTGCATCAATTTTATAAACTAGACGAACATTGATATCGAGAATGAAGTAGATGCAGAAAAAGGGTTGTAATTACTTTTATTTTAAAATTATCTTGCATGCATTTAAAATTTTTATGAAATTACGTTTTAAAAAAAGTAATTTATCGTAAGTGATAAATAGTGTTGTTGAAAAAATTACCACCTTAACTAAAAAGGATATGCTGTGCTGTCATGATTGTTAAAAATGTATCTTTTATATTTATTATGGATAGAAATGTTATGATCTACAAAATGAAAAATTTGAGGATTGAATAATTAAAAAATTTTTAAATTTGAGTATTGCAAAGTTTGAGAAGTTGAAAACTCGCATTTTTGAAAATGTTAAAAATTAAAAATTTGGTTTTCTGAAAATGTAGGAAATCGATAATATAGAAATATAGGAATTTAGAGATTGAGATTTTGAAGTTCAAACTTTGAAAAAGAAAATTTGTAAGTTTAAAGTTCATTTATTCCTAAAATTAAAGAATCGTTTAGGCCTTCGGTATCATTTGTATCTAACTGGAGCCCATACAATTTTGTATAAAAACTGGCTATCTGAAAATAAATATTTCTTTCATATTACATTTTGATTTTTTACATTCTCTACATTTTGATTTCTTCTGTATTTCATCAACTTGTTAAATTTAAAAAATGCTTCCTATGAAAACCTATATTCGATTCGATTAATCCCAAAAGTGCGATTAGTTCTGAATATTTATTGCTTTCTACACGTCGCTGTTTGCTATCACATTTCGAAAATAGGGTTTCTAAGACAAATACTGTAATATAATTGATCTAATGCTCTCGATTCGAGGGCGTCAACGGCACGCGTTTGGGTGGGGTTGGAACTAGGGCTCATTGAGTCTGATTCCTTTCATTCGATTCTTATCTGACACGAAGCCGTATATAATTACAATTAAAAGAGATCGTCATCGATAAGGGAGAGGATCCCTTCGCATCTTCTTTTCTCTTGGACCGCGCATCCTCCTTTTCTATTCCTCTTCTTACAGCTGAGTCGATGCACAGTCGTTAAGGGAAAGGTAGAGAGGGGCGGATTATGGCGAGGGTGGGATGGGTAGGAAGGAAGAATGGTGGCATAATATCCGCTTGAACTTAAGTTATATTCCTCCTCGTGTAGCCGAGATATCGGTGCGGAGGTGGAGTTCGGTTCGAGGGTATGCTAATTCCGGCCTCAGGCCACCACGCAGCCCTTAATAGCCAGCTGAGCAGCTCTTATAACAGCAACTAGCGCTCGTATATACAGAGAAAGAGAGAAAAACAGGGGGTTAGATGGGGGAAAGGGGGAAGGGAGTATCTAATAGTTATAAGGTCTTTTGGAGTCGATAGTACGGTCGGCGAGAATCACCGGTTTTTCGAAATGTTAATGTTCCGGTAAAGGCACTCCTATACGCTCATGTCAACGGTTAACGCTCGTATGTGTAATTGGGATAATACGTTGATTCTCTCCTATTACTTGTTTTCCAGGTATTCGGCACTTTTTATCAGATTTAATTGGGGGAGTTTAGATCATCTTAGAATAGCCAAGGGGATGTAGACATATTTGTGCTTATACGGTATCGATCCAATGGATTCTGACACAGAACTTTGTCTATTTTGTTTCCCGTCGTTTATACAAAATTGTTATCATCTGAACTGTTTTCTGGTTAACTTCTGTCAGAGTTATATGGTGATATGTACACATCATAAAATATAAAACAAATTTCATCTTTAACACCAAAACTACCAAACCGGTCAAATGACCGCTCCACAAGTTTCTTATTATAAGGTACACATTTTGTTAAAGTACATTCTTTAAAATCAGCATTGATTTTCATCAAGATAAAGAATAGATGTGTGTACTATAATGTTTCGTCGTTTCCTTGTTTATTTTTTAACTTCATTTTTAATTTCAAATTAAGTACATGTGTCGGTAGGTATAACAATAAATTACCTGATTAATATATTTGAGCATGAGTTATGTAAATCGTAAACACCTGTAAAATCTGTAGTTTGCAAAATTAATTTGAAGTGATATAAGATTTATCTTGAAGTGGTTCAATATCTAGCGAAGTGTGTACAGAAGATATTCAAAAATATTTTTGATGAGAAGGTATGAATTAACATCCTAGGTATTGTGAAACATTGACACCTTATATACAGGGTGATCCACCACATTTTGCCATCTAGACTTGCATCATTATTATGACTCATAGCAAACAATGTTTCAGATGAAGTTGAATGGTTTTCAGAGGGGCATATGCTGGTGGTATATTTTTTTTGTTGGTGAACGTGTAAAGGACGAATGTCATTATGTATGAAGGTTATTAATGTTTTTTTAAATGGAATCATATATTTTTTATTGCATCAGCTGATATTCCTTTATATTCTTTACAAAAAAGTATTAATCTATTTATGTGTTAATCGAAGTGGATAATTTAAACACAGTTGATTTCGGTTTTTTAAAATCTTTAGGAAACAAATTTTTTAGGAGAAGAAATCTTCAAATACAGAAGCCTTTTTTTCATGAAAGTCTTGAATAAGAAAAATTTAATAAACAAAAATTTATCATGCGAAAGTTTCATACAGTAATTAATAATTTTCTAAAGGTATTTGCTTAAAGAAGAAAAAATTCAAATTTTAAATATGAATAATGGTAAGAATAAGAATCATTGAAACGAAGAAGGTATCGAATGATGGATTATCTTGAAATATACAGAGTGGTCAATAATTAGTGAAACAAGAGAAAATGGGGTGATTCTACATACAAAAATATCAGATGAATCTCTTTCATATGAGTAATTCGGAAAAGTAAATTTAAATATTTGTCAGAACATTTTTCAGAAAATTTATTTATAGCAAATTTGAACAAGTTTTTCCTGAAGTCAACAATTAATGAATATTGTAACTTAATAAATGTAATTATTAAACCATTCCAATGTATCAATAACTATACGAACTAATGTAAGTCGATAAACTTAATCGAAAATATGATTAATACACAAGAAGTAACAAGATCGTAAAACGATAAAAATAACAATATTATCGCAATTAATAATTGCACGCATTAATTTGAAAGAGTCATTTATCGCCGGATTAACGAAAGAATTGTTGAAATTGTCCCAATTTCACCCAATTGTTGTAAATAAATTTATTTAAAAATATTTTGATGAATAATCGAATTTCATTTTTTCAATAGTCAAGCCTCATATAAAAAAGTTTATTCTACATTTCTGATTTATTCATAACAACGGTGAAAGTCTGACTCATGCAAGTAAAAATCGATTTTTACGGGATTGACAATTTAAATTCGAGTTACGAACATAAAATGGTGGTTCTACTGTATAAATATACGTATAGTTCATCGTCATTTAACATATTTTAATTTATGTGCATGGCACAGAATAAAAAGGGCCATTAATTTTGAAAAACCAATGTTCATCGCTAATGAACATTTGAATTGTTCAGAATCAGTTCAGTGTGTTTTTCAGTGAAGAAAGCAAGTTTAAGTTATTCAGATTCCCTGGAATTCAAAATTGATGTTGCGATGTTATTTTAATTTGATGTTCGTTTATCAAATATCAACGATAAAACATGAAAAAGAATGTACTATATTGTAGGAGGAAAAGTTACGGAGACAAAAAGAATGAGGAATCACAAATAAAGAAGTCTATAGTATGTTGTATATATTAATAAATTATGTAATAATGCATTTAATATAAATTATTAATAATACTATTCAAAATTAATCAGCTACATAACAATCCAAACGACATTAAATAGCCATCACCAGATTCTGATTTAAATTTAATAGAAAACCTTAATAATTACCCAATTAAAATTATAATAAACGAAAATTTTCGAAATAGTAACAGATTGTTTGAAATACTTTTTCCAAAATTTGACAGTATTCTTTTAAATTTTGAAATTCCCAAATTTCCAAATTTCTAACTCTCTAAATTTCAAATTAACAATTCTTTAAATTTTCAACTTTTCTAGATTTTTTAACTTCTAAAATTCCAAATTAACAAATTCTCCAATTTTTAACTTTCTCGAGAATATTTAATTTCCAAAATTTCAAATTCCGCAATTTTCATACTTCTGAATCCCTAAACTTTTAAATTTCCAAATGCCAAAGTTCCAAATTTAGTTCCTCTATCTGTTAGAGGATTTACAGACGAATCCAGTGGATATTAGGACATAATTTTTTCTTATACGGCTTGAGAAAAAATTAAAAAACTTTATATTGTTGACAAATCGAAATTTACTATGATTTTTAAACGTCGATTCGTTGGTAAATAGAACCGTATTGAAACATGAAGCTTCAGTCTGGATTTGTTGTAATGCCTACTGGAAAAACACTACAGGATTATAAAAATCACTTCCATAAAGTTCTTGACGATACATGATAAGGATGAACACTTATGTGCTATTTTATGGGAACTTATTTACGGATGATTTGCTACTGCAGCTAAAACAACACGTTCGATTTGTCAACAACATTGGAACGTGTACAATAACGTAACATGATACTTCTTGTAATATAAAGTTTTTGAATTGTGTCTCAACCCAAATGTTTCGATATCGGCTAGATTCATTTTGAAATCCTCTAACAGATAGGCTTAAAAAATTATGTTTATTTAAAAGAAATTTAAAGTGTCCTTGTAAAAACAAGAAAAAGGAATTGAGGAATAATTCTTCATAGTCACGTTAAAGCTCTCTTAAAACCACGCAAAAATTAATAAAAACATTTTCGATCGGGCTGCTAGTCACAGAGAAATTTCCACTGGTCACGATTCGTGATTTACCTTATATAATCCACATAATTTATTATTGAATTCTAGTATTCCACTTGCTTAAAAGAAAAATAATCTACTCGTTTTATGGATATATTGTTTTACATATCCATATTATATATGAACGTAAAACAGATGCTCTATGAGTACTTATATTTCAATACCGTAAGGTAATTGACACTGTACCAGTATTTGACACTTTTTCAAAAAAAGTAAATAAATAAGGAAACTACAACTTGGAATACATCAAACCTTATTAATCTGTCTACTGTCACGCTTTAGTGGCTTAATTGCGAACTATTGTGCATATCCTCCAATCAAAAATGTAATAGCAACTGATTAATCAAACTTGCGCACGGCTCTTACGACTTTTCAGTGTTTTCTTATATAAATCACTAAGGATTTGGTTAAAATGTAAATATTGCAAGTTTGTATTATTTAATCATTGTGAGTAAAAAAAAAATTCGTTTATGTTGCTTGAAACTTATAGAGAAGTTTATTTATTAAAACTGGCAACAAAAAATGGTAAACTGTTTAAATACACTCCATGTGAACTACTGAAACTTGTAATGGTCTATTATTCAGTAGTTGACATGGGGTGTCAACTATTAAATTACTACGTGTAACTACTGATTTTGTTTCTCTGTCAATTTTGAGATGCCTCTTACGAAGTGTAACTTCAGAAATTATACAGAAGAGACTATGCAAGTGGCTATGGACATGTCCGGTTCCATAAAACTTCGTATAAAACAGCAGCTAGGAAATTCGAAGGGAAACTTTAAAATACAAGGTTGAAGGCAAACATCCAATTAAAGGAAAAATGGGCTCAATCAGAGTATTGACTGATGCAGAAGAAAATGCAATAAAAAACTGATATGAGAATACCTTCAATATGAGGAGTGTTTGAACTCTACACGTTAAATATTTATTATTAACTCTCCATATTAACCCTTAATTATTAAATATTTTTTTGTAAACTTACTCAAGAATAATCTTTTTTAAATGTTTAAAAAAATTCTGTATTCACATATTATCAAGACTAGTTCATTAATTGGATTTTCTCCCTATGTCAACTACTGAAACAAAAGAACGTCAACTATTAAATTTTCTGTTTTCGCTGTGTGTCAACTATTGAATCAAATTTTACGTTTAGAAGAAAAAAAGAAAAAATTTACAACCACCGTCAGGAATAAATACGTGTTGTAATATAATAGAAGAATAGTTTGTGCAACGACTGCTAATCATAAATTTTTCATAAAGTGAACTTAACCTGAGCTATGTGAACAAAAAGACAAAAAATTCCTTAAAGTGTCAACTGTTGGTACCTTTACCTTAATTGGTATTTGATAAATATTGATTTGTGTCTCAACGTACCCAATTTATGTCTCTATCCATGTCTCTATCTATTCTGTCAATTTCTGCGCGAGTTCGTATTTTTAAGTTTTACTTTTGATCTGCAGCACGTAATTGGTAAGTCTAACCAGAATGCAATGTTCGTTTTCAGTATATCGTACTACTCAGTTTTTTTTGAGTCAGCAGAAAAAGAGAACTGTAGTTCCACCTGCGTAGTTCATTTCATGATACATATGTATGCAGAGAATATGATTAATGTCGAATACTAAAAACTTGCAGAATATTATTTCTAATTCCGATCGATCATAATCTTAGCAGTGAATCTCTTAGAAGTTGATAAAATTATAATCAATGTTATGATTAATATGTTCTATGCATTTTTCTACTTTTGGATTTGCAAAGAAATGGTTGCAATATGATATTATTGCAATCTGTATCCGTTATTTTGGATATGAAATAAATGAATTTGAAATACTTTTTTAATTAAGAACCAAGAAGAAAATATTTGAAGTCCTTTCTTGCTTCTACAGTGCCCGTTAGATTTTCAATTTTTGCTGTACATTAGGTTAAAATAGCAACTCTTCGTGCACTTGTAACTATTTACATGAGCGATATTTATAAAATAAACAAAGTATAAATTGTAATGTTTGTAATGTATACAAACATCAGTAGAAGCAGATGTAATAAACTGAAGCTTATAGTTAGAACAAGTTTATCGAACAGATTTTAGAAAATCGTGTTTCTTAAAAATGAAAGAAAGCATATATTTTATACGAAACTTTTAATTTATTCTTTCACAAGCATGTGTCTCTTGATGAATTGCATTACTGTTACTAAAACACTTTGTACAATTTATTTTATAATTTACAACTTATTAATAATAAATTATAATTATACAATTTTATAATTATAATTAATAATACATATAGTTATTAGTAATAAATTATAAATATTATAAATTGAAAATATTAATTTATAATTTAATAATTGATTAATAATTCTTGTTCTAAATTAAAATTATCCACTAAACAGGAATGATTATACCATGTATTACTTGTAATCATTACATGGCCAAAAGTAGTACAGTTATATTTTCGATACATCATTTTTAATTAGTGTCTAATTAAAATATATTTTACGTTATATCATTGATGTTGTTGTATGAACCTCAAAGATACTTATTGTATATAACAAAAATATATTAAACATGATTTATACTTTTGTCAAATGGGAGGGCATGTTAAGTCGTATGCTAAGTATCGTTTATAAAGATGTGATAGTTATCAGATGTTTAATGTTCTTACATATGCTTATTAATTTAAACATTAAGATAAAAAAATAAAAATTAATAAATTGTAATTGTTAAGCATATAATTCATATTTGTGTAGACTTATTCAGTCTATCGAAATTGATTTAAAAATACTTAATATATTAAAATTAAGGTGACTGTATCACGTACTAATTTATTATGACGTTCTATCATAATTTAATTTAATTTAAATGATAATTACATACAAATATCAGTGACATTTTCGAAACATAATTTCGAACCCTACATAATGCACTTAAGATTATAATACATATAACACGTAAAAGCTAATGATACAATTTTAATCAGTATGCAAGAATATCATTTTAAATTTTCATTTTTGTAAAAAATTAAATCATATAATATAAATTATTTAATGATATAATATTATTATTTTTATTTACTGATAATATAAATTACTCAATAAAAGCAAACATGATTTATCGTACAATTAGCCAAATCGAAACAAGTGACTTTTTTATACATAATTGATTTAAAATAATTTAATAATTTTTATTTAAAAATTAATAAGAATAGTATTTGTTTATTGCTCACTTGGTACTGTTATTTTATTTGTCATATTTATCAATACCTTAATTTTTCAATTTGACTATAATATGATAGAATCATCTTGACACATTTTATATTAACGACAAATATACAAGAAAGGAAGTGCTACATGTGGCAATGGAAAAGATTCGACGTTTTAAATAATTTCGGCCATTTTGTACAAAATTTAATCTGCAGTCCGAACTATAAAATTCTAAAGTTGCTTTTATTATGGTAGTATCGTTTGTTACTTAATGTTAAAAGTAATGTATTTTTTCCGTTTCTATTTTCTCAGAAATTATATGATTTAGGTTTCTTACGATATTTACATATGACATACACCGCAGTCATGTCGCATTTGATATCTTCGAAGCAAATATCGACGGATAGTAATTAATCATCTTTTAAACAACTAACAAACATTGTAACGCTGGTTGACAGAGAATTTAATTTTCAAAGAAAAATTGCTTAGTTTCTAGAAGCCTATACAGTGCTGTAGTTACGTCACTTGTTCGTTGCTACTCTTTTTATCGAGATATAAAGGTCACCTTTAGTTTCTTAGTTAAAATAATATCATTTTTTGAATTTGGATAAAGCATGAAATTTTGCGAAGAAAAGTATGAGCAAAGGCTGTTACGAGATGCCATCAAAATAAGTTTTCATTTAAAAAGTGCACAAACTGTTATCAATTACTATAAGTATACCTTTAATCTGGTTAAAAGTGATGAACTCTTTCCAACATTCCAGCATTGTAGTACATCAGCAAATAATTCATTCTCGAATATTGTCGTCAGTGCTTCGCAATAAACTTAATTTTTCGGTATTCTGCAAAGGAAATAATTAAGAAGTGTTAAATACAGTCAACGAATCAGATAAGAAATCCTATTATCACATCCGATACAACGATTGAAAAACATTCTGTTTGTTATCCTGCTTACCAAACATTATGTGCAGAGTAGTCGATATGTTGATACTACGTTCGTAAACGTATTACAGTCGCTACATCTTCTAATAGACTTCCTAATACTTCAGACGGAAAAGTGATGTATGTTCAACTCCTTACTGATCCATTAATGAAATATGGTTCAGTGATCGGATGATCAATTATGCTGCTCCAAACATTGACATTTCACCGATATTGATATTGATGGTCGATTTGACGAAGGCAATGCAGATTTTCACTGACCAATACTGCGTATTTTATAAACTTGCTTTTCCGGAATTCGTAAATATTGATTCATCAGACCACATAATTTTTAGTATTTGTATCTTACATTTGATGCAGGTTCGTTCACAAAATTGTATACGTATTTCAAAGTTCACTCCGTTATTTATAATATACTCGTAGGTGATATGTACGTACAACAACCCTGTACTACCCTGTACATAATCTAAGTTTCACACCAAGTTTGAACTTCTTTTAAACTGTTTATTAAATATAATCTCTAAATTGTGTACAGAGTGACTTTCCAGTCTGGTAATTCAACTGTAAACCTTGTAAATTTAAGGTTACTATGAAGGGTGTTTTTTACGAGACTACGATTATATCTACAGATGGTAACATGATGGTAACAGATACCTATGGTACATTAAATCTGATCTACGCACTCAATGACTAATGTTAACCCCCATATTTTACAAAACTTTTTTTACAAAATGTCATGTTTTATGCAAATTAAAGAATGAATATTATATAATGAAAAAAAATTGAAGGTATTCAAAACTCAATAAGCCAACAATGTAACGGCAGAACAGTTACAGCGATGTGTGTGCTCTTCAAAATTATTGGCTTTTGTTCCCAAAATTGTTCGCAGTGAATATTTTCCAAGCGATTTGATGTCATCATGTTATAAGTTATCAGCAATCAGTCATTATTTATTGACTAATTCAGGCTGATTTAAAAAAAAGAACATCTGCCATTTCCAAATGAGTCCTTTTGCACCGCGAGCAAACGACGAGGCCCACGGCGCAGAATTCTTAAAGTGAACGGTCCGACGCCAGGCAACGATTCCTACCTCATAGGCAGATAATCGCCTTTGATTTCTCTCTTCGATTCCAGCAATCCTCCCTCTCCTCTGTTCCGCGCCCTCCGTCTACTCCTGCTTGAATCCGCGCGATCCGAGATCACTCCCTTCTTATATAATTACCTTATTTCCGAATAATTGGCCAATTTATACTCGAGTCCCAGCTGAAAACAATCCACCTATTTCGCTCTCTCGCCGTCTCTCTCTGTCCACCTTCGTCTTCCTCGATCTTTCTCCGCGGACCGTACACGGTATACCCCATAGGGCCCCATAGAGCAGTTATTTTATGTATATGGGAGTGTGATTAGATCAGGCTCCGTGTCAGTGTGTGAGTATGATAATTCTGCCCGTAGGGTTTCGTGGGGCAGTCTCCACCCACGCCACGCACACACCACGTACTGCACCTATCCCCCTTTCTCTTACCCTCTTACACGAGACTTTGCTTCCTCTTTCTTTTCTTTACCCGTTGCTGTTCCTCGATCGCTGTCCCCCCTTTTTTGTCCTTCGATTCTGCTATTTCTACGCTCTACCGTACGATAACATTATAATCATCCTCGTACCGGCCATTTTTGTGCGATAACCGTACAGTTGTTTCGATTCATTTGAATTCGCGCCTCTGTGATCTAGCATTAAAGATCACGAAGATTCTGCGTTCTTTCTTTGCTTCTGATCATCTAGGATAGTTAGGTATTAGATCGGGACTGAAAAACTGGTTACAGTTGTTTCGATTCCATTCTGCGATTGAATAAGAACTAATTATATGCACGGTAGTAAAAACTTTCTCAACAAACGAGCACGGAGTATAATGTACTTTACGTTAGAATTATTTGTAGGTGTTATGAAAATAACATCTATGGAATTATTTATGGGTATGAAAATTTATGTTGCAATTAATTATCGATAGTATGTAAATTTGATTATTCTGTCGATACACTTTAACATTCATTTCGTCATATTTTTAAGAAATAAATTATTTCTTCAGATTCAATGAATGGATTTTGATGTTATATAGCTAACATGTTTGTCGGCAGCTAATTTGTTTTGAAAAGCGGCCATTACACAATTTTATTATACTATGTACACGAACGTAAACTTCATTGCATATATGATCAAAATCATTATTAATTAATAGCTATTAAATTTCTTGTGTTTATATAGTCATTTTAATACAGCATAGGTATCGACAAATTTTTCTCGTGCAAAGCCAACTACGAGATATTTTTGGGTAATGTAGGCTAAAAGGTAAAATAGAAGTTACGTAGGCAGAATTGGATGAAGCGTACGGAATTTTGGGATTAGAGCATCTTAAAATTTTGGAACTTAAGTTTGAACTATTTTTATTTCAGGATTTTATAACTTTTGAAGTTTTGAAATCTTGAATATCAGGAATTTCGGAATTTTGGAATTGGGAAAATTTAAGATTTCGAAATTTTGGAATTTTAGAATTTTTGTATTAGAATTTTTGAATTTTTTTTAAGACTTTTAAGCTAAAAGTACTTGAAGGTTCAGGACTTTATCATTCCCTAACTTTAGAATTGGGGAATTAGATAACTTTTATTAACAATTTTTAGGATTCCAAAATTTTTGAACTATGGAGTTTTAAGACCAATTAAGAATTTACAAGTTTGGAATTTTGGGACCCTAACCTTTTAAGACATTAGAATTTCAAAATTTTTATATTATTGCATAATGTTTAACATTATATCGTTCTGAAATAAAATATTAAATTCACATTTCTTGAAATTGTTCGTTCAAATAAAATAACAAATAATAACAATAACATATGTTATTTAGTACAGTAAAATTTCGTTTACATGTATCCAGATACAATGTTAAAACGAACAATAGTTCATAGTAAGGTGAAGTGGGATAAGTGCAGACTGGTTTTTGTAAAGTCAATATTTAAATATAAGTATTTTTAGTCTGCTATGTAAATACTTAACGCTGTCGATATCTAACACTTTGCACAATTACTACTATTTAATTAATATTAACTAGGCCTTTAATTTTCCTTGTACATTTTGATTTTGATAGGAAATTGTTTAAAATGTCAACTACTCTGCACTTTCCCCGAAAATGGGGTAAGAACGTAACTTGAAGTAAAATACTTTGAAACTTTATTTTATGTGCAATGGGCCAAGTGCAGAATTATTAACAAATCTGCTATAAAATGCTTTTTACTGCATTATGCAAGTATTATATACTGCAAACAAGTACTCTTAACTGAAATATAAAAGGGGATATAAAACAAAACAAGGAAACAAACATACTAAATCGAGAAATTTCGCTCATATTGTAATAAAGATAGCCTGTGTACGCACTTGTCCTGTTTACGAACTTCCCCCACTTCATCTTAAGTAAAAGAACACAATAAAATTTCTGCTTATAACACTTCATTCTTGAGGAGTATAACTTAAAATTCGTCAAGTAAGCGTGTATTAATTATCAATCGTACATTAAGTATACAAAAATAAGTGCTATTATATAGTTCTTGACACCATATAATTTTTCAACACATTTTTTTATATTGCAGGACATAGTTATTACTTTACACTTGCAAACAGCATACATATATATTATATGTATACATACTGTCAACACCGCATTATGTATGTGAAATAAATGAATATCAGAATCACAGCAATTTCTAATATTGCGTAAAATATTTTATCATATTACTACCTCACGGTCATTATGATCTTTTTGAATCTGATTGTTGGTTAAAGTAGAAGATTCAATACAAGACTTTTATACTTTTCGTGTCTAATCTATCGTATAAATGGTTGTTTTCGTCGAAAAAAATCAGATCAAGTATTAACTCTATGTATTTAACTGAAGTAAAAACCAGATTAATTTAATTGGAGCATTTATTGATGATGTTCTAACTTTACAATTTTTATTTGAAACAGTTTTTCACATTATCGTATCAGAATTCAATTAAAACTAAAAAAGTAAAAAAAAAACAGTAAAAAATATAAGAGGAGTGAGTAGCTGTAAGGCCAATTAAAAAAAGGGTTCCCAATATGAAACATATGAGAATGTTATTAAAGAAAATTAAGATAAAAATTAAATATAAAATTAAGATAAAAATTAAAAATTAAGATAATATATTATTTTCGTTATGAGTATTAAGCATTTATTTGAATAAAGAAAACAGATATAAAAATGTCTTCCACTTTTTAATTTATTATATGTTATTTTTCCTTGTGCCCTGCGTGCTGGGCGTATTATTCATATGTTACTGAATTGAACCCATTATTTCCATTACTATCATTATAATACTGTGTAATATAACTCATAATGCTATATAATAGGACGGAGGAGCATGTTCGATATTGCGTACAATTTATTCTATACTACGTACGTAAGTACTTATTTCGACAAGAAAAGTAATAATTATTCGAAGAATAAAGCATATTAATAATAAATTGCTTTTGTATACTCGAAAACAGACATGTTTGTTGATATATCACGCAAATGTAATATTTTATAATTCAATTACTCAACTTGCTCTTTAAACATTTTCAATCACAACAATGTTTCGTATTCAAGGACACATTTCTAACTGAAGCTCAAATAGAAATAATATTGTTTGTTACTTGCAAAATATTTTTATGATCATTAATAAATTTTAGTTCCCATTTACTAAGATAAAAATGGACACACTTTTTTATATTGCAGAAATAATTTTCGTTTTATACTCAAATAAACTTTAGACATAGTTTTAAATGAATTTGTTAAATAATCAGAATTATGGAAAATAACAAAACTAATAATACACTTTTGAACACGAACAAATTATTTAATAAAAAACACAAACAACAAACATTTTAACTTAAAGATCAACCATTTAAACAGGGATTACTTTTTCTTCAAATCAAACATATCACGAACGCTTATGTAACATCCCTGAAGAATTTTTAAACTTTTATTGCAGTGTCATTTCTTCAATTATCGACTGTATTTCTCCCTTACCGACCGCGACATTAGACAAATCGAATATCATAAGAATTCAGTAAACTGTCGGTAATAAATGTATAATTCTATAAAGAAAATTCCGCAATGCTATGTGTTTACGTGCCGCGAAGCTCGCCCCGAATTTCCTGGAATTCTCGCGTAGCTTAGAGAAGGATAGAAATACATTTTACAATTGCGATATTATTAGTTATTAAAAACTATTAGCTAAACAAATCAGTTAATATATATCAAGCGTACTAATATTATGTTATCCGGAAATAGAGTCAGATGTTAGTTTATTGCAGTATATATTGTAAATTATAATATTGTTCAATGGAATGTTCTAGAAGCATCGTACGCTTATACATTTAGCTCCGATCCGTATAGAAGTCGTACGTAGTACATAGAAAGAGATAGAAAATGCAATTTTCATTAAAACACTATTAAATTACTATTTTTATGTCAGGAATATAAACCATTATGTAGAATGCGATATTAATAATGTAATTAAATCGTTCGTTTGCACAATTAATGTCTAATTGCGAATTTATACGACAATTATATATTTCGACGTTATGGGGGTTTTCCGAGAATTTGCCAGGCTGGCGAGTATAAAAGTACAAAGACAATTAGTTGTTGAGTCAGATTAAAAGAGTAACTGTTCCGAGGAAATAATTTATTTAGATTCAAACAAATTTTGAACTTGAATTAGTAAAAGAATATTGTTCTGTTATCAGCGTAATCTCAGTAGTCGACTACACCGCGTTAGATATCAGATAAAATCATTAATCTGTCTAACTTTGCGAAAGCGTATTTAGGTACACTTAGAGGATCACACTTAGGTCGTGTTCCTTGCTGCGGTAGACTATAACGCGCTAATATTATTAATTTCATAAAAGAATAATTCATTATATATACTATAAACGTATTAATCAAGATAAACATTGTAATTGCGATAGCGTTCGAAACCGAGAATCAAATCCTATAGAAAACCGAATTCAGTTAATTACATAAAAGCGAAGTTAGCTTCATCCGAAATCAGACTTAGGTACGATATAATATAAAGAATTAACTAACGAGAATCAGATTTAGTTAGAATCACAATTACCTATTACGTATTGTTTAATTTGCCAAGTTCTATTATTTCTATTATTAATATTATATAAAAATCTATTTAGTTTCTTTTGATTAAACCAGTATACTTTTCATATTTTGTTGTTATTTGTTACTTGTTATTTGTTAAATTCATCATCTTCGTTATTTTATTGAATAAACCTTATTGTTGAAAGATATTGACCTGTGGATTTCACTCCTTAATCGCACACCACACGAATCCCACAATCTTTACATTTAGTTATTTTCCAAAACGAGTCGTTCAGTTGGTAAAAGCCGCTCTTTACCTTACTAGCGCTAGTAACTATCTGAATCTAGGTTCCAGAGTCGTTACACTTACATTTTCATAACGACAAGACGGAAGTACAATATTCAATTATTTTGTTTCTAATATTCAATTATTCTGTTACTAACATCGCACATCATTTCTAATACTGTAAGATATCGCTATATGCTAAATTTATTAATAATTTAACAGAATTTTTTTGAAATTTTCGTACAACGTCTTACATTTATTTTTTAATAATTTGTTTCTGTATTTTGTTCAACTATGTATTGGTGTGGAGCAATTTTGGACAGACTCGAAATTCGATATTATATAACTGTAAAATATCAAAAAAATATTAAGTGAGGTATTTATTTAATTTTATTAACCAGTTAACTGTGACGATCTTTTTTCAAAGCGCGCACACTTTTTATTTGTTTATTTCATCTCGTGTTGACCTCTAAACATTTTAAACATGTTACAATTTACGAGTATAATTTAGTTTTCGCCAAAATTACAATTTAAATATCAAATTGTAACAAAATTTTACACCTCCATCACGGATATAGTCTGCAAACACACTTAATTGGTTAATGCATGTATTAAAAATATAACCTGTACATACAGGGTATCTCACAATTAGTGTAGGTCCCTGAAATGGGGGTAGCTGACATGATTCTGAATAAGATTTCCCTTTACAAAAAGAGGGTTTTAAGCTTTGTTTTTGAGTTATTACGGAAAAACATGGACCAATAAGAGCGCGAGGATTACGTATGCGCAGACGCGAAAGCAACAGCTTCGAGTCTAGCAACTGAGCAGTGTTTTTCCTTAATAATTAAAAAACGGAGCTTCCGACCTCATTTTTGCAAAGGGAAATCTTATTCAGAATCACGTCAGCTATCCCCCATTTCAGGAACCTATTTTGAGATACCCTGTATACTGGTTTAACAGGATAAAATGACAAGTACTGTGTTCTTTTGTAGATTGATTTCCTTAGTATATCCTGCTCATATTTTAAATTTAAAAATACGGAGTTCCATTCTTTTTCAATTATGCGTAGTTGCAACTTTACAAATTTATAAATCTGTAAATTGCTAAATAAACATAAAAGTAAATATCACGAGACATAATTGAATTGTCCACGTCCACCTCAACTACAGCGGCCAAATGTTCCTTATATGAAACTTAATTAGTAACGTTTAATATGAATATACATATAACACAAATATTTAAATGTTAAAAATGAAAAAAGTCTTTAAAATGATTCTCTTGTTAAAGCATAATTTATACAAATGTACATCAACTGCTTAACTTATATTCCAACTTCTAATAGTTTAAATTACATTCAGTTTACATAATAAAAACAGAAACTACTTGTACTTTTTTAAAATAACTAATCGTATTATTTATTCAATATTATAATTGTATCATTTATTAAATTTGTAATCGTGTCAAGTACTGTAATTGGTATTACACTGAAGCAAAATGTATGTATACGCATATTGTTCAAATATACAGAGTGGCTCGCCAAATTTTGCTATCTAGATTTGCGAAATTATTATTACTCATAGTAAAAAATGTTTCAGATGAAGTTGAATGGTCTTGAGGGGGGCATATGTTGGTGGTATATTTTTCTTTGTAGGTGGACGTGTAAAAGACATATGAAGGTCATTAATGTTTTTTTAAATGGAATCATATATTTTTTATTGCATCAGCTGATACTCCTTCAAATTCTTTACAAAAAAGTATTAATCCATTTATGTGAAAAAATCATTGGTTTAGAAGATATTTTAATTTTAATGTCTATTTACAGAAAAGGTTCAATGTGGCGGCCATTTGCATCAGAACACTTTCTGAATAGAGAAATTAATGACTTACTAACATTCCATAGTGTATAATCTTTCTGCATGTGTAGCACTTTTCCCAGCTTCAAAATAAACTGATAACACGTCTATCTTTTCTTCTTTAGAATACTTCATTATGAAGTGATAATTCACCGTATCGTCGTATTCATCGTATTACGTTTTAGAGACGTAATAGAGACAAAATTTAACTGTTACTGTGTAACAAAAAAAAAAAAAAACAAAAACTCACAATTCATTTGGTGACACGTGACCTCTCGAACGTGACCTAATTGCTGTTCAGTTAGGGCAATTCATAATATTGACCAAAAAATCACGATTTCCTAAGAAGTTAGAATTAAAATATGTCCTAAACTAACGATTTTTTCACATAAATGGACTAATACCGTTTTGTAAAGAATATGGACTATCAGCTGATGCAAAAAAAAATATATGATTCCATTTAAAAAAACATTAATGGCCTTCATATGTCCTTTACACGTCCACCTACAAAAAAAATATACCACCAGCATATGCCCCTCTCAAAACTATTCAACTTCATCTGAAACATTGTTTGTTATGAGTAATAATAATGCCGCAAATCTAGATGGAAAAATGTGGTGAGCCACCCTGTATAATCATGTTAATGGAGTGTCCAACATAAAATGCTTACAAATTATTATTTTTATAATACAAGTAATGCGATAGAACTTGTTTGTATATGAAGCTGTAAATTCAGAAAACGTGCGGCATGCAGATATTTATGTAACCGAAATTCTGAATGACAACAAAATGTCCTAGATTCCACGTTACATACTCTTGCTATGTCCTATTTGGTAAAAGATTCCTGTAGAAGTGAATGAGATAGAGAAAATATGTGTATGTATTGTTAGGCATGCAGGACTAAGAAAGAGCGCCAAGGAAGGACTATAGAAATGTCCCAGATGGGAAGAGGATGAAAAAGTTGGACCGATCAAACGGGTAGTCTGCGGGTGTAGCAATTAACTCGATGCTTACGAGGATAATTAGCGAAAGACTGAACGAGACAGCTGGTCAGCGGAGAAATCTCGTTTCTTATCCTTCCTTTTGCCATAAGCCGACATTTAGTTACATAATTATCGTTATGATGATTATGACTCCGTTTGACCCGAGTCAATGAAATTTGCGGCCACGTTGCCGCCTGATGACAGGTTTCTTTTTTCTTTTCTTCTTATGAACATAAACTTGTTGCGGAGTGGTCCAAAACAGTAACTGCTCAAGCATCTGCAGGAACACAGTCGTTATACAGGATGTGTATGAGAATGCTCATACACATACGAGATGCATATGTGTACATTTACACATATACAATGTGTATTCATACATACATTACCGAACTGATGTTACAACTGAAAAAAGGATAATTCTTTGAGAAAAAGAAGGTAAAAAGTATAAAAAATAAAACCCTTTCTTCTGCAGCTTCATTTATGATAAAATTAAGTTGAATTAGTAAACTGTGTCCGATGTGTATACATGGCAATAAAAAGTTTAATTGCAATGTGGTTAACGTGTACATTCGTCGTGTAATATAAAAAACTGACATTTATCTTAAAAACTTTCTTCGCATAATTAATTTATAATTTAATTTATAATTTATAATTTATAATTTATAATTTATAATTTATAATTTATAATTTATAATTTATAATTTATTATTTATAATTTATAATTTATAATTTATAATTTATAATTTATAATTTATAATTTATAATTTATAATTTATAATTTATAATTCATAATTTAAAATTTATAAATTTATAATTTATAATTTATAATTCATAATTTAAAATTTATAAATTTATATTTATTACACATTCCATGAGGGATTTTTCAAATTAAATTCCACAGTTGACTCATAGAAAGTTTTGTGAAATATGTGAATTAAAATTTTGGTTATTATAAAAAATAATGTTTTCAAAAACTTTTTCACTAATTTAACAATTAATAGGTATTAGGTACTAATAAAAAAAATTGTGGATCAACATTGTTAAAATGTATTATTAATTATTATTTTTTTTCAGAACATTGCTGATTTTTATTGGATTTATTTCTGAGTATGTTAATTGATATATAAATATTGATGTTACGAAAAGGACTGGCTAATATGTATTATAAATATTAATAACTAAATTTGTCAATTTATGACATCCATTAAATGCTAGATTGACGAAAAGTTGTTAAACTTGTCATTTTTTCCTATATACAAATTCCTTCCAAATAATGTGAAAAATATATAAATGCATTTTTTTATGAAACAAAATCAGGTCAAAAGATTGTATTTTACAATTTCAAATAATTGTTTTATGCTGAATCATTCTTTTACAGTTGTATCAAATCGTAACACCGTATATGTATAGCTGACCCCAAAAAGGCAATGAGAATAGTAAAAAAAAGGGAGTTCTGTTTTTAGCTACGCATAAAAAAATGTCGTCAAATACACAATGTGGATAATTGATAGTTATGAAAGACAGGAACAAAGAAACGTTAGAAATTCAAGAGCTATTAATTGTTGCGGACCACTCATTAAGCGATTATAGAGCTGAGTGAAAATTCAGCTAATTTGATTATAATCACCCTCGCATACAAGGTTAAGCACCTGCCAGGCACATCGTACATAACTCTTAACTACGAAAAACTTGAAAATATTGTTTAGTTGAAAAAGACATTTTTATGATTTGGACAATTTTGTATACTTAAATGGAATGTTACATTTTATTATAAAGAAATATTAAATTTTGAAATAAAAGATTTATGTCTAATACTTAATGAAATATTCTACTTATGTTTAGATCAATTATGCACCACAAGAATTTGTTCTAAAAGATTGTTAATGGTGTATTTAGTTTATTTTGTACTTATAGTAACTCCATTGATTGCTTTTATTTTATCGCGATATTTTACGGACAATACATTCCTCATATTTTTGTTACGGATGCTTATAGTTTAATTAACATCATAAACAGTAGAAGTGACAAGTAGTCATACTGTAATAATATGTTGACAGTTTGATAACAGACATTGGAGCCTAAATCTAGTCTAGAATGTAAATATTTATTTTTATTTAGAGAAAAATTTAAAAAATAGAATAGGCTCTTTGGTTTGTATTACATAATTTGTTCTGTTGATTGAAGTAAAATAAGATTATTGTTATAAATTATTTAGAAATATCCTACGATGAAAAGCTGTTAAAAAAAAGTTGAAATAACATTTATTTGAATTATAAAATTTGTTTCATAAATAATTGTGAAACTGTTAAATTTCAAAACGATTGTATCAGGTTATACAAGAAAAGTTAGTAAACTATTGTACACAGTCTGGTTTTTAATTGTTCATATAACTATTAACAAATAATATACTCGAAATCTTAATTTGTTTGGCGTTTTGCAAATAACTATATTGGACAGAACATAAAAACAATGCAAAATATCCTAATGCAACTAATAGGTGCCAAAACTATTAACTTGTATATAGTTAATAACTGTTTCAATATTTCTACTTAAAATTTAGTATAATTATAAGAGACAATACTTTAATAGTGAATGCTTCCACTATATTTATACAGGAAAATGCCAAGAATAATTAAAAATAGAGTAATCCTGAGACTTCTATGGCAGATAACACATGAGACAGTGACATTTGTTACAAATGCCATTGTAGTGTTACTTGAATACTAATTACCAATTAATAATACATACTACTACGTTTTGAAATAAGGCTATAAAAATAATGATACTATAATATTGCTGTCATCGCTTTAATTTCCAAACATAATTTGGTCAAACATTATGGTAACATAACATTTTATAATGTACTGTTAATAATTTTTTACATAAATTCTGTAGAACAGGAAGTGAAAGGAAAAAGATTGTTGTGGACCAGAGAAAGCCCTTAAAATAAACACTCCTTTTCGATTTATTACTGAAAAGTTTCATGGACTAAAATTAATTTAAAAGAAAAAGCTTCATAGTAATTCATGAAATGAATTTATTAAAAATAAAGTATTTTCATTGTAGAAAGTATCAACTCTTTTTATTACAAAACGAAAATAAATAAATCAATAGACGTTTAATGTTAATGACTAGAAACATTGTTTAATTATTGCATCGTAGAAATATTTTCAAATTTATTGAATTAATTTAAAATTTCTTTCCACACAAATATAGATTCTTCTTATTTTATGCGAATTTTTCATTGTCTAAATATAAAATAGTACATCTTAACCTAACTACAGGACGTTTACCTTACTCTGCACTGTATAATAAGTGGCCAATCGTCTATACGCCTGTAACTCATACCAGAGACATAAACATCACGAAGTTTCGTTAATATTGCTATCAGTTGAATCTGAAAATCGAAAGATACATTAATTAATTCCATTTTTAATTGAAATCAATTCAGAATTCTTAATCAGGCATATAAAACTGGCGATGAATGTGTTAAGATCTCGATAATCTAAAGATCTGCATTACATGACTTTGCATCTGTGGAGTAATCGGGTAACAATGTGTCACTTAAAATACTACTGAAATAACAATTCCTAATTAAAATTTCTCTAAATTGTGTATTATAAACGCAACACTTATCCATTTATAATTATAAATGCAACACTCGCAAGAATACACGCTTCGCAGTTAGTAACTGTAACTTTGAATTACATTACATCATCATTAAAAGATTTGATGGAACCTGATCAATAAAACCGGTTCCATCCAACCATAAATCACTTCCGTAGAAATTCGTTTACACTCAACCAACTTTTCCTTCGGGTAGGGAAATTGTTCTTGAACTTTCTCGATGATGTATGCACACATGCGATATCGTTGATATCCATAAGAAAAAAAATATTTATAATGCTTTCATAAACATTCACCGAGCAGCCATTACAGTTATGCAGGAGTTCCTTGTACGGGGTAGCAAGAAGACGACAAAGAAGGTGGTAGATGGGTGGCAGTAGCTCCGAGAGATGACGGAGGAGAGTTGAACGTGGGGTGGTTTCTTGGATCGATGTGTGTACCTTAGCCTTCCGCGGAGAGTCACCCACCTTCTTCTCCTCCCCTTCCTGCTTTCTCCGCTCCTGGGGATAGTTATACAAATTTCCAAGAGTGTCTGCCTCCTCTCCTCGTTTTCCTACGATCCCCCCATTCCCTTCTTTCCCTCCGTCGAATCTCCGTTTCTTGGCTCTCCATCGGCCTCCACCCTACATAGGGCATCTCTCACGCCGGCTTCGGAGTCTCCATAGCAACCTGGGGGCGGGTCTTTGCATATTATACTCTGTGTGTGACAAGCTGACTCGTTATGTATGCTCGTATAGGTGTGGAATTGCATCGGCGTTGTATCGGTGACCGTGTACGAATTTGTCCGTATCAGTGTGTTTAAACGAACGGAAAACCACACGTCTTTTCCCTTTGCGTGCACGCGCATGGTGTGAGGATGTGAATGTGTGAGTACTCGTTTGTCTGTGATCTGGACGGACTGGAAAGGAATCGGACGGAGGTGTGAGCACAGCCAGATGAGGAATTGTCACTTCCGACGAGGCCGGCGGAAGGGTAAGAAGTGGAAGAGGTATTGAAAGAAGAATGTAAAACGAAAGATAGAGGGATAAAGATGCTGGAGGAGCGTGACAGAGGAAGAGAGTGCACGGCCATGTCGATTCTTTGTATTTTACAGGGATGCTGTAAACTTCCGTACCCCACTACAGCTTTTACCTAGCTCACACCACCTCGTTTCGGCTCCTCTCACCCCTTGAATTTGGAGATTCTACGAATCTCGGTATCTTATATGAAGAAATGAAAGCAGCCGAGATCCGTCGCATTGTGATTTCTACTAGGACCCCCACTTTCTACGAACCGCGACGAATCTCCCCATGCGTGGTTTTGATTTTTTGAAAGGAATCGGAAGTGATGGTTTCGTGAAAGCGGTTGACAGTCAACTACCCCTCAAATCTACGTTCAAAAATATAATTTAAATATGGAGAAATGAACGTCATTATTCTAGTATTTGTCATAATATATATATCACTTATTTGCTGCAAAAATAATTAAGAATTTACAGTTTGTAAATTCCTTCAAAACGAGCATACAAAGAATATCTTTATGCAGTGTGTCAGAACATTTATGGGGTTATTCTATTGAAGCTAAAAACGTACATATTCTTTTTGTACTTTTCCTCTGTGTATTGTCTGAAATATACGTCCGATAAGCGATGTTTCGTGATTGAATAAATTATTAATGCTGTGGAGGTTCGAAGATCTCGATGCACAGGTATCTTAGATGCCTCATAAGGTCGTTCCATGAAATACCTATAAGCGAGAGCTGAAAGAAGGGGGTGAGAGACGGCTTCTGACTACTTTAAGTTTAGGTGACGATCGCTAGACGTTTTGTAGACTTTTTAGCTTCTCTAGTGATCTGTCAGGTGCTATTTAGTAAATATATGAGTATACAAATCAAGTTCTAAAGTATGACATTTCAAGCATCTGAAGCGAAGACGTTTGTTGCCCCACTGACTAGTTTGGCAACGGTTCTGAGAAATATTCAATCTCTTGCCTTCTCTACATACTCTCAAATAATGTTTGAAATCTTCTTTCCACTTTAATTCTCTACCGCTTTTATAATTTTAAAAAAATTAATAATTTGTAATATAATAAAAATTAATAATTAATAATTTGGATTCTGATAATTTTGTGTATCTTGTAGGTTCATGAGGAGCATGTTTTATATAAAACTCTGAAATTTGACGTATAAGATGCCGATTAATATACGTGGATGTCAAGAATCCTATTTATGTTACTATCTTTTAAAAAAAAACATAACCTGAAAAATTTTAGTCATACCAAAAAATTAAATATCAGTGTTTCATTCTTGAACCAAGTTCTACTAATATTAGGTATACAAATGAATAATCCAATTTTTCTGCTTCATTCAAGGTTTATTTTAAAAGTTACTAAATTGAATTGTTCAATCAAAGTAGTCGCCATTTCTTTCTATAACTTTAAGCCATCTTTCTGGTAGCTGATGAATTCCATCTCGGAAGAATGTTACGTCTTTAGACGCGATGAAGTCGTCAAGGCATTTTCGGATCTCGTCCACTGATTGGAAGTGCATATCAGATAAGGCGTGTTGCATCGACCGGAATAGGTGATAATCTGACGGAGCAGTGTCCGGTGAATATGCCGGGTGCTGCAAAACATCCCATCTAAGACTCATTATGACATCTTTTGTATTGGAAGCAATGTGTGGCCTCGCGTTGTCGTGCAACAGTTTCACTGGTCGTTCTCCTTTGCCAGTATACGGTCGTTTTCTTTCCAATGCTTGACTCAAGCAGATTAATTGTCGCTGGTAGCAATCTGCAGTAACTGTTTCACCTGGTTCTAACAACTCATAGTAAAGCACGCCCTTGATATCCCACCAAATGCATTAATTTTATAACAGCTTAAAATAATTTGGATTATTCATTTGTACACCTAATATATGAAGTTTTTAAAAATGCAAGGGTATGTACCCATAGACAGTAATCATTTTGAACAAAATAATTCTTATGTGCCTTTAGCCGTATGGATTTACATGTACAAGTTTTAAAAATAAGACATGATACCACATGAACTCTTTTTGATTCCATTCTTATTATAAATATCTGTTCATCGTGTGCTATGGTGAGATTTTTGGTGACAATCTTATTTTTTATTTCTTTATTGTGATAAATTGAAAAGGATCAACAAAAATTAACGCGTTTTATTTGTTTTTTTTTTATCATTGTTTAAACATATTTAACCTTTAACGGTCACACTTCATCAGAATAACATACGACCAGAACGTTTGAAACGCCAGCTACTAAAAATTTTTCTTACAAAGAAGCTACGGATTATTATAATGCGAAAGAAAATATAAATAATTTTTTCAAGTCGTTTTAACCCCTTGCACTATTTTGACGAGTCAGACTCGTGACGCATTCGTACTTCGACCGTGATCAATTTTACTCGAATTTTTAGTACGCTTCAATTTGAAGTTCAAGTCCAATTATAATTTGCATAGTCAATGATTGCATAATAACATATTGACATAACATTTCACATTTTTTTTTCTGTATTAATATTGTAGCCCTAATTAGTCAGTTTTGACTGACGCACCTGACAAATAAGCCATAGTGCAAGGGGTTAACATAGTTAACAGCTGATTTCAGTAAATTTAAACATTGAATATAGGAAGAAAATTCAGGAATGTGGAAAAAATTCAGAACTTTTTCCAATTTTAACATAAAGAGCTAAAATTTTAATTGAACACCCTCGAGATTCAAGAGTTTCGGGAAAAAAGTAGTAAAAATGCTGGGGCCTCGAAAAAGGTATTTATTCAGATTATCAGAATAAAGAGTGACTAAAATTAAAGCTAAATTGGTTGGAGTCGTTTCGTATAAAAAATAATAGAGTAATTGTTAAAATGTGGTTTTTAAACTCATATGTTGGTCACAAAGATATATAAGAAAGCTATAAAATTGAATATTCAGTAATTGTAAGTCGTTCGTTACTACCTGTATATAATTTTGTTCATTGAAGGGAAAATTTAGAGTCTGAAAAAATAAACGGTGAATGAAGGTTTAACATAATTAGATCATATTTTGGTACGTAAACGTATAATATAACTAGACTGACCTTAAACCTGAAAATAACATTAATTTTCCTCACTTTCATAGGAGGATAATGTGTTACCATATAATAACACTCTATTATAGTAAGCTACGTGGTCTCTTTTAATCCCAGGATGTCAGAAGGTTTGAATGATAACACGAAAATTATGAATCTTTTGAAATTGATAATAACTATACTGACATATATTTGAGGTCAAATTGTTTCTGTTAAAAACAATCTTTAAATGTTAGAAATTTTTCTGACATTTCTTACTATTCCCTATTTTTTAGCAGTATGAACAAAGGTGTTTGTTCGTAGTACATTCATTGAATTCAATATGACTTGATAGACTTCATGATTTGCCAGGTTATATCGTTGGATTTAGTTGTACGTGTAGTAGCATTATTTATAATTATACACTTTAATTTAATGTATAATTTGCAATTGATAATACATTACAGAAATAATTTCTCATAATCTCAAATTGTTGGATCCCATCTACAAGAATTTGTAACATCCCGGGAAGAGTTTTTTTTATATATGGCAGTCCTATGTTCAATTTCATTACCCGCTGACAGGAATAGTTAGTTACCGACAATAATAGACTATTACCGACAGTACATTATATACCAATTACCTTATGTATTCAGTTCAACGGTCGGTAACCGATACATATATACATATATTTCGACGTTATGGGGGTTTTCCGAGAAATTGCCAGACTGGCGAGTATAAAAGGCCGAGCGAAACTCGCCTAAATCGCAGAACAGTTTTCGAAGTCGAGCCAGTTAGAAGTCTTCAGGTAAGTATTACCGGAACAGTTTTCGCTGTCAAGGGCCGCAACGATTCCTAATACTTGACTGGTAAAGCGGGTATACGCCATTTGGATACTTGGTCGTGGGTCGTTCTAGTAGCCAGTGAACAACAGGCTCCCCATTCAAACGGTCTCGTATCTGAAACTCCTTTAGGAGAGTGCTATACTTAGCGCCAAGAAAGGCTAAGATATCGAAACGATAGCTCTCAGCTACTCAAATTTGATTTTTCGTCGGATTGCTAACGCGCCGTCAGATTCTCGGAGTTCGCTCTGGGTAGTTTCGTAGCCAGCTAACGCAGGCTCCCCATTTGAGCGGCTTGGTCTCTGAAGCCCGTGTCTTTTGGGTGGCAGTTTAAATAACATATTCAAAATAA
Source organism: Megachile rotundata (assembly GCF_050947335.1). Classification (NCBI taxonomy): domain Eukaryota; kingdom Metazoa; phylum Arthropoda; class Insecta; order Hymenoptera; family Megachilidae; genus Megachile; species Megachile rotundata. The sequence goes on from NC_134993.1 coordinate 6,751,795, forward strand.
TCTTTTAATTTTGCGCCGCCTCCGAAAAGGTTGAAATGTATTTAATATACTACCTAACGAGTAAATAGGTTTCATTCATATCTGTTACGTAATTGTATGATTGAATGAAATAGAAATTACTTCATTAGGAAATAGAAATTATTTTATACTTTTTAGTGCATTTCGAAGTCGGCGTATTTTTTTTCTAAAAATTATTTTATTGCTTATGTTGAAATACCAAGCATATTCTGTTCTCAGATCGTGTATACATGTTCTCAGATACCACAATAGGCAACATGAGATAATTAACATAGATACTTTTTTTAGTCTTATGTCATTTCGGCTTTCATGTGAGTTCTGATCAAATTTTAGTATAAGATCATTCGTTCATTACACAGACTAAAACGTTAGAAATAATATTATTTATTGTAGTAGTTGAACTCGTTTTAACTCTAATTAATAAGTAAAAGAAATAGCAGTGAAGTCATATGTAAAAAAACTGAAAGTAGCCATGAAAATTTGTAGAAAAAAAAATTTACAAATAACCTTAAAGTATAATTTTGAAGATATTATTAAATCGTATCCTCTGTGACAGAAAGGTTATAATCACGTCGTTCATAATAAAAGAAAATCGTTTACTGTCAACTGATATTGTATTTCATTAATGTTATTAAAAATTTGTTGCTGGCTCTTAAACCTTTGCATTTAATAAACACAAAATTCGCGGCTTCCATTAGTGTCGCAATAGTTTAAGATTCATAATCAAAAGAATATATACAATAATTTAAAAGTGCGAGAATTATTATCGTAAATGTTTAAAGTAACGAAATGTTTCAGAAATTTACGAATGCCATAGATTGTCATTGGGATGACATATTCTGGCAGCTGTGGGGTGCGAGCCCCTAATTATAAAATAAAAAAATCAATATCTTACCCCAGCTCGATCAGAGGCACAAAAAATAGGGTAACTCCCCTGTCTTCTCGTCATTTACACTACGGAATCTCATCCCACAATCTATCCCTGCATCTTGCAATGGTTAGGCCCTGGTTATTTCTGCCACGCAGCTGATCCTTCGAGTATTTACTACGTGCTTTATTTCACGTACAAGTATACATATAATGATCAAAAGTTAAGAAGAAGAGCAGTTAAAAACACGCAAGAAAAGAAAATCAGGAAGAATGGAAAAAGCGAAAAGAATTAAAATAATTGAAGAATTAAAAGAAATAAAATTAAAATAATTTTGTTTAAAATATTTTAGAAAAATTATTGCATTTATGATAGTTGCAGAAAATATTAAATTATGAAATTTTCTGTCTACGAAAGTTAACCGTTGAATGTCCATAATTAATTTCATTATCATCTAATTAACTGCACAGTAAAGGGCAGTTCTAATAAGTCGTAAGTTATTGTAATACTTGAAATATAAGGTTTCGCATTAAATAAGTGAATTCTTAAATGGAAAACTAGTTATTTTAAATTCTAACATTTGTTTCCAATAAAATATACTATATACAATATACTTAGGAACACTATAAATTAAGCATTGATGGCAATTATTGCAGAAAAATTTATATCACAAACAAACACAAATTAATTTCAGTACTTAATTATAATGTGACACAAATACGATACAAACTGTATGAAGTACTCGTACATTTAAAGAATAGCGAAAGGAATTAAAGTAGTAATTGGATCGAAACATTTACCTACGGTTTTACCAAATATTCATCATATTATTTTTTTTAGATTACCGAAAAGTAAGCGTTTTTTTTTAAGTACACGTACTTACATCACCTCGAAAGTTTTTGAGTTCTATTAATTTCTAAGAAATTATTTTTTGTTTTTGAAACTACAAATCTCCATTTCCATTCAGTATGATAAAAATGATCCAACTAGCGTTATTTATATTCCATTCAGTGCAAAAGTATTTTGTCAAATATACAATGCATAAAAGACATATTTGACGATATATCTCTTAATGATATTATAAATGATAAAATAATTTTCAGAAAAAAAATAAACCGACTTCGAAATGCACTAAAAAGTATAAAATAATTTCTATTTCCTAATGAAGTAATTTCTATTTCATTCAATCATACAATTACGTAACAGATATGAATGAAACCTATTTACTCGTTAGGTAGTGTATTAAATACATTTCAACCTTTTCGGAGGCGGCGCAAAATTCAAAGATTTTCTTGAACATGTCAACCTTTGGACAGCCGAACATAGGCAAAGCTTGTATAGCTATTTTTTTTTCTATACATGTAACTCGACAGCACGCCGCGAAGTAGGTGTTAGTGCGTATAGAATGTAACTATGGTCTATCTAGCCCTTTGCGGAGGGGACGGTTCGAAGTGAAGCGTACCATGGGGCCGAGCTCCTGCCGTGATAGTCATTAAAAATTGCCAGCGCATATTTCTGCTTAAACGCGGTTTTCGTTCATAGCATTCCAAGTCAAATTCTGGACATATTATATGTACATGCACAGATTTACGTGCATGCACACATGTACGCGTTTCTCGGCTCTATCAGTTGTTTTCGCGGAACGCATAGTTAAGTTTCTCGGCCATACCCACGCATTTACGTGGGACAAATATGTGCGCTCGGCTCAATCAACTGTTTTCGCCAGCGCATATATGAGTTCTTCCACCAATTTGATGATTTACGCAGAACGCATATATGCGGCGGTAGTCCGCAAAGGGCTAGATTCATAGAGTATGCGACAGAAAAACTCGATCGCCGCATATACTATAAAGATAGAGCCTATCTGCCGCAAATTTGGTAATTCCCACGTCGTGGGCTCCGTTTATAGGTTCTTAGATCCATGGCTTCCACATGCGAACGAAGTCAATTCAATGTTGCGAACGTTGCAAAGCAATGTTGCAAATGAAACGTTGCGAAATGAAGATGCAGTCGTTACATTTACGTATATTACCAGATATATCTATAATGGTACGTATTCTTTCTCAGGATTTATTAATTTCCAATACGCCCTACCACAATCAACTGGTTATTGGCAGGAACGTTTACTGAGGTATTTTTAATTTTGCGCCGCCTCCGAAAAAGTTGAAATGTATTTAATATACTACCTAACGAGTAAATAGGTTTCATTCGTATCTGTAACGTAATTGTATGATTGAATGAAATAGAAATTACTTCATTAGGAAATAGAAATTATTTTATACTTTCTAGTGCATTTCGAAGTCGGTGTATTTTTTTTCTGAAAATTATTTTATTTCACGCTTTTTAGTGAAATGGGGAGAATTGTATAGGATTCGGTGAGACAGTTCTTCCGGGCTTTTTTTTGTCTGCGTAAATGCCATGAGTATAATTAAGTAAAAGACAACATGGATATTCGTTTCTCAATTTTTTTTGCAACAATAATCCTTTGCAACTAAAAAATGAAAAAATTTTTGGTAATGGTACCAATGCGGAGTCAGACTCTACAAGATGCGAAAGGCTTTGTTCCCATCTGACCACTCACCTAGGAAAAAACCGGCGAACATGCATAGAAAAAAAAATGAGGGACACTCTTTCAGGGACATGTACAAACTAATTACATCATGATTGAGGTGGCTTCATCCACTTCTTTGTTAACTTTCTTTGCAAAAATTTACTGCGCATGTGTATCTCTTACGGTTTAGAACTGCGCAAGGGTCAAAGTATCCGTAAAATTATAGCAGATCCTGCGCAACAAATTTTATAACAAATCAAATTGATGCATTTTTAGAACGATACGGAGGCTGTACCAAGCAATGGGAATAATACACCAACGTCAACGTGAACTCATCTTGCTGTATAAATCGCGTGTCAGAGCGGTAAAGCTTAGTTAGTGTTTTGGTACAGAACATTGCAATTGCCCGTTCTTGTCTTTCTCGTGCATAGCAGGGGACGTTCCACTAATATTAATAACAATAGTTTTTCGCTAATGTCACGAAAACTAGAGTTTTTCGTCAATTATGCATAAGGAAAAACTCGTTCAGAATCATGCCACTAATAACGTATTAGAAGGACATTAAAATCGTTCGAAGTTGGTTTCAAAAGTTAACAACAATTCTCGCTAATATCTCGAAAACAAAAGCTTTCCGTCAATTATGCAAGAGGAAAAAGTTGTCCAGAACTACGCCCCTAACAACATATTCGAGGGACATTAAAATCGTTTGAAGTTGATTTCAAAAGTTAATAACAATTTTTCGCTAATATCTCGAAAACAAAAGCTTTCCGCGAAATTTGTATATGAACAAAATTGTTCAGAATCATGTCCGTGATAAGATATTAAAAGCGCACTAAAATCGAGAAATGTTTATTTCAAAAGTTGCCGGTTTTTTTGTAATAACAACACTTTGCAATTAGAAAATGAAAAATTTTTTGATAATGGTACCAATGGGGAGTCAGAACCTACCAGATGCAAAAGGTTTCGTTCCCATCGGTCCATCCAGCTAGGCGTAATCGGCGAACATACATAGAAAAAAAAAAAAAAATATATATATACTGATCGAATTGAGTAACCTCCTCCTTTTTCGAAGTCGGTTAAAAAATTGTAGCGCATATTCTTATTTCACACGATGCTTTTCGAAAAATAAACTTTGATAAATAATTACAATAATGAAAATTGTATTACATATTGTTTATTTACATTCATAAATTACATCATATTTACTTATATTAGTTAAATATGTATTGTTTAATTATAATAATAAATTACTATAGTAAATTACATACTACTTAAATTGTGTATGGGAGCATTCGCGGTAAACACGATATGCATTACCGACAAATCATCTGAATGCAAAAGATGTATTCATATTATATTCTTGATTAATATATCCACAGTCACTAATTAATGCCAAAAATGAACATTATTTTCCAGGCTGTTGCATGTTGTACCAAATCAGCAATAGACAGCAATGATTACAACTGATTCTTATAATACGTATAATTACAGATACTACTGGAACGTCTATAACAATAAGTTATTCTATGTAAATCTTGAAAATTTACGAAATTTTTAACTTGGAAACTTCTTCATTACAGGTTAGTAAATTTAAGAATTTTTAATTTTATAAATCGAAGTAAGGTAAAGGTACCAGTAGTTGACACTTTAAGGAATTTTTTATCTATTTGTTCACATAGCTCAGGTTAAGTTCACTTTATGGAAAATTTATGATTAGCAGTCGCTGCACAAACTATTCTTCTATTATATTACTACAAATATTCATTCCTGATGACGGTTGTAAATTTTTTTCTGTTTTTCTTCTAAACGTAAAATTTGATTCAATAGTTGACACCCAGCAAAAACAGAAAATTTAGTAGTTGACGTTCTTTTGTTTCAGTAGTTGACATAGGGAGAAAATCCAATTAATGAACAAGTATTTATAATGTGTGAATACAGAATTTTTTTCAACATTTAAGAAAGATTATTCTTGAGTGAGTTTACAAAAAAATATTTAATAATTAAGGGTTAATATGAAGAGTTAATAATAAATATTTATTTATAATATTTATTTACCTTACTTATGATTCAAAAAGTTTCTAAATTTAAGAATTTGTAATTTTGTATAAATCAAATTTCGTAATAAATGTTTAAATTTAAGGTTACAAATCTTAAAATTAAAAAATTTGAGAATTTCTAAATTTTTCAATATGAAAATTTTTTAATTTGAAAATATTTATAAGAGCACGGGCCTTATAAACTGACACAAAATGACAGTAATAAAACTACTGACCCTACATTACATTCACGAGTAAGGAAACTAATCTTAATACATTGTTATACTGCGTGTCCTACGTAAATTATGCTAATTGCAAGAAAATTCCATAAACTGTACAAAAAAGTTGTTTCGGATAAAAGTTGAACTATACATAACTGTATGTACCGTATATTTATCTCCTAGCATAATATTTTACTCTGTACTTTCCTCAGATATATGAGTATGGCCTTTTTCCTTAATTATAAATATAGTATACATATAACATAATTTTTTCTATATCATAACAAATTTAAAACAAAATTACACGCAAATAATGTGAAAAAACTTAATACAATTTCTGTAATTAGTCGAAAGAGATCTTGCATACTACAGTTCAATGTTTTATAATTCCTACCTAAGACATAGTAATTGTATAATATTTTTAAATAACACTAACATTTATTATTAATAAAAAATAGTGAATAACAATACTTATTAGTAATATCAAAAATAATTATTAATAATACCTATTATTAATAAAAAGAGAATTTTATTAGAAAGATTTCTACTAATACAAACTATTAATAATTATTTACAGTTATTATGTTCTTTTTGAACAATAAAATATGCTATTGCAGTAATATTTACCTGGTATTGTAATTCGTTGATTTTTGATGATCGATCAAAGATAAAATTATATGACGCACCGTATATGTTGGAAATAAGAAATGTATTAAAAAGTATATTTCTGCAATTCTGCTTTCCTTCAAACATATACCGTTTTACAGAGCAAGTTATAAAGTATTATATATAAAAATATTGCTCTGAAAAATTATTAAGATCATGAAAACTATCGATTTTGAAGAATATTAACTATCATTACTAAAAAAACAAAAGGGGTAGTAAAAGGTTGTTGTATCTCGTTTTATAAAAAGTTTAATAACAAACAGTAGTGTACAGGTAGAACAAAGAATAGTTACAAAAAAACTGCTGTACATATGATTATATGTGCAAAATTGCATTTTACTTTTTCTCTGCTTCAGAGACTACTGAAGCTTACAAATCGATGTATAATATTCTTACGATAGGTGTACTCCAGTGAAACGTAGGCGCCCTTTCTATAAGAACGTACGTAAACTAAAAATCTTTTAATTTTCAAACCTTTATAATTCCAAATTTTTAAATTTTCAAATGTTTACTTTCCAACTTTACAAGCATCTGATTCTCCAGATTCCTGAATTTACAAATGAACAAACTGTTTTCTTTATAAATTTTCTAGTTTCCAAATTTCGATATTCTTAATTTCTCAAATTTTCCTACTTCTCAAATTCAAAAATTGTTAAATATTCACATTCTTAAATTTTTTCAGAGTATTTCGACATTCAGAATTACGGAACTTGGGCAAAGAACTAAAATCCCTCATGCAGGCTCTGATACAACACTAACCGATAGTGGGTATTAAAGACATTATAATTAATATGTAAGCTCAATAGAGATACAATATTGTATATACTAGGTTTCGAAATAACAGTTACAAAAACAACCATCGGAAATAATCAGAAACTAATAATAAAATGTCAAATAGGATGAAATTTCATTAATTACACATGGATCATAGAAAATGTTATGGCTTTAAAAAATATTTATTTCAATTGCGGAATTGCCTAACAACGAAAAGAAGTCATTTGAACATTCTATAATATTTACAGTGGAGGACAAAAGTATTCGTACACTTGAAATATAGAAAAAAAAGAACAATATTTTCTATATCATTAACCAGTTGACGGTGGAATTTACTTTCAAAAGGTCACCACAGGGCGCGGAATTAAAAACAAGGAACGACGTGTATACACGTTGAACGCAAGGCAAATGGTACTATTATATATTTTACGAAAAACCAGGAAGGATTACATTTTTATTCGTCAAAAAAACTAACAATTCGTCTCTGAATATGTTATTCTTACTAACGGCTTGAAAATTGTCAAAAAACAATAAAATACATAAACAAGAAAAATTGAAAATAACAAGAATAAACAAGAAAAATAAGAAAATAGTTTACAAAATTTCAAGCTATGTATGTGCGATATGTTCCAAAGCACGATACCACACAAAGTGTGACTTATTTCCAAAATCTTGTTTCCTTACGTTTTCCATTTTTTGAGCAAACGGCACATCTTCAGAGAGGATTTGGTTTTGATGGAGCCCCCCTCCATATGAAATACATAGCGGTCGTATTGGTAATATAAAGGGAACATACCATCAAATAATATTCTTATTACATTTTATTGAGATTTCGAGTTTTTATAGCGAATGGTAATTTTTTATTTTACACGATGAGTATACACGTCAAACGCACCGCAGTAGAGATTTGGTCCGACCTGTATACACGTCGAACGTACTCAACTGGTTAAGTATATTTAAGCATACATAGCTGCATATTAAACATTAGACTTACAGCGACAAATTACCCAAAACCGACGACAATAACATGATGTAGTAACTTGAAATGATTTGAAATTCACGAGACCGTAAGAAATCGCCGGGACAAAAGTATTCGTACATTATCATTTATGTTGATAAATACAACAATTGCGATGGCATTAGGACATTCTGATCAATGCAACCATTACATTAGATGATGTTCTGTTAGTATAATCAGTAGTAATCGCGGCAAGTATACTTTAGCAATATTTACAATAATATTTACAATATGAAGAGAGAACGCAATGAAACATTAGAAGAAAGAAAAATTGTTATACGGTTATATGAAGAAGGTAAATCATATAGAAATATATCAGAAATACTAAAAAGAAGTTGATCGACTGTACAAAGTATTATAAATAAGTATAAAAAAAGGAATATTGCGAAATAAAAAAAAAACGGTAGACCCCGAAAAGCCTATATGTATAGTACGTCAGTGATTGTTAATACCAATACTCCCGACAGGTTAGCAACTCCTCCACAATTGCTTGACTTAAGTCCTATCGGACATGTATGGGCGAAACTAGAAAAAATGTGTGAACACATGATATATGCTTGAAAGAAATATTAAAAAGACAATGGTGTAATATGGAACCAGGTTTCGTTAAAAATTTAGTGTTGTCAACACCCGATATATTACGTGAAGTGATTTGCCGGAAGGGTTATCATACAAAATATTAATTTATAAAACTCCTGCTAAAATAATTGCAACGATAATTACGTATACGAATACTTTTGTCCCAGCGATTTCTTACAGTCTTGTGAATTTCGAGTCATTTCAAGGGACTACATGATGTTATTGCCTTCGGTTTTGGGTCATTTGGTGCTGTAAGTGTAATGTTTAATATACAGTTATATATGATTAAATATACTTAATACTATAGAAAATATTGTTCTTTTTATTTCTATATTTGAAGTGTACGAATACTTTTGTTCTCCACTGTATGTACAGGGTATTAGGTAGGTCGATAAAAAGTTTGCAAGGGATAACAGAAAAGCCCAGTTGGAACATATTTATGCAAAGAATCATGGTTTTTGAGATATTGGCCACTTTGTTAATTTTGCTTATTACCGGAGATTTCAGAAGTAAACGATTGTAGAAAGTTCATTATGATTATTATAAACTCCAAATTTGTATATTTTTTTATCTTCAGAACGTGTTTTATTTAAATCACACAAAATTTTTCTTAATGTGATTCTAAATATTTGGTAAGTGAATGAAACTATCTCCATACTGTGTCTTGTAATTATTAAAGTAAATTTATAATCGCTCCTTTTTCAAAAAAAGTTAATTTCTATCAAATTAAAATATTTGTAAAAACTTCTTTGTTTTATCCTGTTTCTGAAGATAAGAAAATATACGAATTTAGAGTTTATAATAATCATAAACTTTCTACAATTCATTTACTTCGGAAGTATCCAGTAATAAGCAAAATTAACAAAGTGTCCAATATCTCAAAAACCACGATACTTTACATATAGGTATATGTATAACTGAATATGTTTCAAATGATTCCTTCTCTCATCCCTTGCAAACTTTCTATCAACCTACTTAATACCCTGTATATACCAAAAGTAGCTGTCATACCATTTCTAAATACCTCCAAACAAGAATATCTCTTATATTCATATTTATTTTTAACCATAATTACAGATATAATTATAGTACATTATAGAAAATCGTTCATTTTTACAAGGAACTTCACACATATATCATTACGAACAACATTACCATAATTATGGTATTCATTGTGTTGTAATCGAATGAACTTCAGTTTCTTAATTGTCCTCGAAATTATTCAAAAATATCGTTAATTCTTTAGGAGCACACTAATTGTAACTACGTAAGTCATGTATAAATCGTCGTCACTAATACATTTACAAGAGATGCAATGATGAAAAATGAAAATGAGAGAACACTTAATAAAAATGATAAAGATTATAGTGCACCACTTCTAAATACATAAATATCAGTACCTTTTTCCGTGATGGGTTTCATACGAAATGAAAGTGCTTGGAGTAGTCGCTGGTTGTGTCAGTACTCAATCAATAGATACATAAATATCGTCTCGTAGCGTGGTCTTTTTCCGAGCATATACAGTGAGTGGCCAAGAGATTTTTAAAAATATGCAACAACCACCGTTTTAATTAGTTTCATAATGTTATGGATTCTCGATGTGTTTTAGACTAGAAAACGGTTTATAAGTTGATTGATTGACTAATTTTGTTATGACAACAATTGATGTGATTAATATGCTGACGGGTTGTATGTGTATATAAAGTATTTTATGTTTCAGGTCCTTGGTAGTGTTTGCATGAAGGTGCTGGATCATTCAGGATTATATTCACGATTATAAATAAAAAAAGAGGAGGAGACGAAATATACGCATATAATATGATGTTCTATTTATGTTTAAGTGAAAATCTTGACAACCATAATCCCGATAGCCAAAATCCCGACACCCAAAATTCCAGCTAAGCTAACCTAATTGCATTTGATGAATACATTCGCCAATCAAAACACCGCCTGTGGTGTGGTCAACGAATATACTCATCGAATCAGAAATATACAATAAAACCATCCTAAGCTAACCTAACATTACCTGTTAACCGCGTATGACGAAAATACTCGCCATTTAAAATCCCACTTGCGGTGCGATCGACTAGTATGCTCGGCATTATAGCTGTCGGGATTATGGGTGTTGGAATTTTTTGTGCTACCGCAATTACATGTATTATACTCGGTAAATGTTGGACTTTTATGTATTTAGAACTTTAAGTAAGAAAGGCGGAATGACGAAATATTAAATAATTGCATTTTCTTGTATAACATAATGTTTGACTTATGTTTAAAGGGACAATTGACTTCAATTAAATCTTCTGTATTTACATTTTTTAAGCATGCAACATATTTAAAAATTTACTTTGTAACTTCAAGATTTTTTAATTTTAAGTCTATTTACATCATATAATATAAAAATAATGTAATATTATTATATTACATACAATACTGTATTATTATTCTGCTAAGACTAGTAAAGGTAATGATAATAAAATTGTAATAATAAAAGTAAATCAAGGAAACAATGGATTTTGTCTATAATTTAATGAATATTTTTTTATTATCATAATTATTACAATAAAATTTAATGTTGCAGTAAATAAAGAAATTTTTGATCGATGAAGAGAAATTATACTATATTACTTATAATGTAAAAATAAATTATACTATTTTTAAATAATAATATGCTGCAACCTTGCAATAAATATATTTATTCTATTTTATCGGTTAAAGTTATAAAATATATGTAGAACTTTCGAGTATAATAATTTGTCTCACACTGTATTCTCTGTACTCACATGTCTGCGCCGATGTCGAAATTTTTACGGTTTTGCCAAGTGGTGGGAGTCGGTGGTGGCAATGCCATGGCACATCGATTTCATGGATTCACCGGTGTCCTTTTTGTCTCGCGCGACGACATATTCAAATAAGTAAGAACCTCCCCTCGCTCCTCCGAGAGTCGGCCAACCCTGGAATCTTGCTCTACCGCCCCTACTTCTGTAAGGTTCTCTTATTTCGTCTTTCTTGCTAGCTCCCCTCTTTATTTCACCACCCCACCTCCTTCCACCGCCAGCATGTCCTCAACCTCCGCCCGTTCTCTCCAACCTAAGGTCGACTCGAGGGATGGGTCGCGACGAGATTAAAAGAAGAATCAATAGCGCCTCTCACCTCATACCATCGTTGTGCCCCTCACTTCCATGAAGGTGGGTGTCTCCTCTTGCCCTCGAACACCCCAACCCCCTCTCAACCTCAAAGGCCTTTGCCATATATTGAAATGCTCTAACAGAGGACTGCTTTGGAACTACCCCATCCCTGCGTTTTGCAGCAGCCACCATCTACGTGGGTGGTCATGGGGTGACCACCTCTTTACCTTCTACCCTCCTCCATCAACATGCTTGCTACTCTTTCGAATTCTCTTAGACAAACACTATGGACAGTATTTCTTCTTCTGCGTTCCATCTTTCTCTTTTTATATTTTCCCGTGCTTTCCTGTTTCTTACCATAGCTTTCACAAGTACCGTTTTTATACTATGTACATATGTTCTTCGTTTGCCTTTACTGTTCACGGCATATGCAAAGGTAGTTACGACAAGAAGACAAGAAGTACTGTCCAGAGTATGAAAGAAAACTAGCGGGACGGGAACGGGACAAAGAGGGTAGGCCGCTAGGACCACCTAATCCCCACTTTTCGACTCACGCGTAGCTACCACCGTTCATTCGTAATGGTGTGGTTTTACATAGGTATAGAAACAGATATTGCTACTATGTGTTAAAAAACACTATCTTTTTTCCTCTTACGCGATGCGTAAAACTTTTGGACACTACAACAATGGAATGCCGCTCAACGTATCGCTCGTTTTGTCTCGCTTGTTCTACATATATCTGACCCACTCTCCGCATCATGTGACCGATTAGTGTATGTGTGCGCCTCGCAAATAGCGCGTTATTGCCGAAAATGCGTGTGACAAAAGACGGCAACGTTACAATCTAACCACTGCGATGCTCTTTTCGTCCCTCTAGCCCCGTTCCTGTCCCGCTAGGTTTCTCTCGTACTCTGGACAGTAGAAGAGATGGATGTTAACGGAGACTGAGCCCAGAAGAATTGCTGATTTCTCCTTTCTTTTTTTCTAGTCTTGTAATAAGGATACTCTATTAATAATATCTGAGAAAAATTAAATTTTGTTAGTTCTTAATATGTTTATATATTCAATTAGTAATGATAGTAGTAAATAGCATGTAAAAATATTTGAAGAATTAATCGTTTAATTTGAAAATTAGTTTATCACGTAATCATAATGCTAAAATCGTTCATTTTGTAGATAACATTTTAAACAGCTGGGTGGAATGTGTGTATAGCAGATGTATCATTTATGGCCGCTGCATCTTCTGTAGCCATTGTTTCATTAATTTCGATATATTATTATTCTTAAATTCGTTTTGTTGTAATAGGTCAACATGTTCAAATATGATTATGCAAACACCTACCAATTATACACATCGTGAGATCACTAATTTCCACTCTTCAACTATCTAATGCAATAATTGTATGTAAATATGCAAATCTCTGGTAACTTTCGTATCATTATAAACAATGCGTAATATAATATTTGTATGGAAAGAATACAAATAAATTTAGATATTACTTATTTTATGTAACAAATATTTCTGGGATTTACAAATAGGTTTCAATAAAACTCCATCCACAGCAATATCTTTTGTAAACATGAAATTAAAAATTCCAGTTTATCCTTATTTTGTGTTTAGAAGTGTAGTTTATATGTGTAAAATTTGATGAAAATAGTTCAACATTTTATTAACAAAATTTGTAAAATAACGTTAATTTTCAACATATTTTTCAAACAAACAGATTTTTCAAAAATCCGTTTGTGGCATATTATTGGCCTTTTAAAATGTAAAAATTTGTAATTCGAATATCTCACCTAGAACTAATAGTTTCCGAGATATTTGTAAAAATAGCCTTTCAACACCAAATTCCAGGGTTATTTTCACCACTTTAAAATGGATATTTGCAAACAAAAAAATATCTATCTAATATTTTTTCAAGTTCCATAACATAAAAATTTCATAGAAATTGGTGTGTAACGTTTGGATGATGTCCTTTTTAACAAGGGACGTCACCCAACTGCTACACGCCGATTTTAATGAAATTTTTATATGTTATAGAACTCGAAAAAATATTTGACATCTATTTTTTAATTGGCGCATATTCACTTTGAAATGGTGAAAGTAACCCTTAAGGTTGGGGTTGAAAAAGCTATTTTCCCAAATATCTGGTGAATTATTAGACCCAATAAAGAATTCAAAATACGAACTTTCTGTTTTTGAAGGCCAATAATATGGCGTAAGTGGATTTTTGAAAATTTTGTTTCTTCAAAAAATATTTAAAAAATGAATATTATTTTGCAATTTTTTTTAATAAAACGTTGAACTATTTTGATCGAATTTCACATACGTAAATTATGGGCTCAAACAAAAAATGGGGGTAAATTGGAATTTTTAATTTATTTCAAGCAAGAAATATTACTATGGTTGGAATTATCACACATTTATACTTTCCGTTCGGTGTATGACTGATTTATATACATAATATTCTGGAAATCGTATTATATTACACTGTTTAGACTAATTTATTTCAAATAATAACTGGAAAGTCTATAGGTGCCTGTATGAAACGTGGGACCCGAGTCAGGTAACTATTTGTTACGCGTTATGGGCGCGTATTGGTGCCAGTATTCGACGCACGAAAGATCTAAACCCGTAAATTATACGTGTATAAAGCGTAATGATTTTATGATTAATTCGGATTATTCAATTAAAGGATTATATCTGTTCATTGAGTAGTGTACCACGTTTGTAAAAAAATATAATAACTCTGAAAATATTTTATTCTTTTATAATATCGAGAACGGTAATTTTTATTTTGAAATAATCTTCTAAACTATTAAAAAATAGTAGTAAATGTAAAAAATGTAATGAGGTTATGTATAATAAAATTGAAACGGATATTAGTATTTGTCAGCGCATATTTTATGAAATTGGCATAGTTAAAATATTTCTAGCTTAACTCCTCCATTTTAATGATCACATTTATTTTGATAAATTTTTGAATTAATGTGAACAAGAGGTATACAATTATCTTTTATCCTATAGAATCTGCACATAAAGCATATTTTTGTACGCGACTCATTCTTTATTTCAAATTTCAATATACACAGAATTGTGATGCATATTTTGAGGGTTGACAAGATGGATATTTTAGCAACACCCTTTGTGTTGTTGGTTTTCATACACATATGCATACGTACCTACATATGTACAGGTTGAAGATACGCCTCGGTCAACATCGTCGAAAAATGTATTAAAGACAAACACATGCATTCTAACGAGGTTGGGCTCCATTTCCCTCCAACATCTACTCTTTTCCTTTGTTTTTCGTCCGTCGACATATATCCACGTATTCATACAAGCTAGAAGATACTTTTGCCAACCCTCCCGTGCTACGAGTTATTTTATACGTATACACTCATGTTATCTAACATATAAACGTTTTGTTTTCCGATCGATAATACTGAACAGCTTTCAAAGGACTCTGAACTTTGAATATGATCTTCATATCGACGCAAATGTGATTACAATTGTGCCGATGATTATGGAACCGATGTAAGTAAAATTTCAAAAGCGTTATGTGTTTAATTTATTTTGTGTTAATATAATTGCATTTAATGTGAAACGCCTTCTAAAAACTTACAAAAAGTATAGATTGTTTCTTTTTCTGTTAATAAAATATAAAAAGTACAGACGAGTTTTTTTTTTAATAAAATAAACCACAATTCATAATTAATTTTTAAATAACAGTATTAATTAAATATTAATTAGAAACTGGATTGGAATTTACTTGCAAGATGATAATAGAAGTCAGTAAAGTAAGAGCACCAGTAGTTGACACTGTACCGGTACTTGACACTTTTTCAAAAAAAGTAAATAAATAAGGAAACCATAAGTTGGAATACATCAAACCTTATTCATCTCTATACTGTCACAAAAATGTAACAGCAATTGATTAATCAAACTTGCGCACGGTGCTTATAATTTTTCAGTGTTTTCTTATATAAATCGCTAAGGATTTTATTAAAATGTAAGTATTGTAAGTTTGTATTATTTAAAAAATGTATGTTGTTTGAAACTTAAAAAGAGGTTTATTTATTGAAATTGGCAACAAACAATGCTAAATTGTCTAAATGCACTGTATCCACAATTATCTAAACTCTGTTATTCACAAACAACACAGAAATAATTTTTGTCTATTCATCAGATGCGACGATTTAATGTAATTTCATTCTACTGGCTCCCAATGTCAGATGCTAAATTAATATTTTCTGTAAATTGTAGTTTTAATAAATAATGAACTGCATTGTTACAGGTGATTCAATAATCGTAGGAAAGCTATACAACTTTATAGTTGCTGTTTCGTATTTTCTAAGTGCTCTGAATACCTTTCATTTCAAGGTTGAAGCATAATTTGAGCATAAGGGAATACGTTTATTACTGACAGATGCATAATAAGGGTTTATTACAGACCTGTCAATCGAAAATATAGAACTCCAATAGCATACCCGTTTAGACAGAAACTGAGTATATTATTACGCTCATACTTCAAAAGCTAAGACATTATTTCTCTTTATTGTAATAAACCTTCCATAGATCTGTTACCTTAAGCATAATAAATGCTATTTATCAATTAAAATATACACAGTGGTCCAATTTTTTACCGCGAAACTTTATGAACATATTCCATACAAGAAATAAGTTATTATACTATAATAATATAGCTTTTTAACTCTTTGCACTCCTTAATTTTATTTACCTCTTTAATTTGCAAAGTTATGGTGCCGGACATCTTCCACAGCCACTTGCATAGTCTCTTCTGTATAATTTCTGAAATTACCCTTCGCAGGAGGCATCTCAAAATTGACGAACAGAAGAACAAAATCAGTAGTTGACACGTAATAATTTAATAGTTGACACCCCATGTCAACTACTGAATAATAGACCATTACAAGTTTCAGTAGTTGACACGAAGTGTATTCAGACAATTTAGCATTGTTTGTTGTCAATTTTAATAAATAAATCTCTTTCTAAGTTTCAAACAACATAAACGAATGGCGTTTTTACTCACAATGATTAAATAATACAAACTTGCAATACTTACATTTTAACCAAATCCTTAGCGATTTATGTAAGAAAATACTGAAAAATCGTAAGAGCCGTGGACAAGTTTGATTAATCAGTTGCTACTACATTCTTGAATGGCGGATATGCACAATAGTTCGCAGTTAAGCCACTGAAGCATGATGGTTTGACGTATTCCAACTTGTGGTTTCCTTATTTATTTACTTTTTAGTACTGGTACAGTGTTAACTCCTGGTGCTTTTACCTTACTACATAAATGAATTTTTTAAAGTGCTCATAAAAAGCGTTGACAATTGGCATAGTTGTTTTCTAAAAATTCTAAATTAGTCATTACACATTATCTAATAATCTCATTAGTTCAATCAAGTTGATACGAAAAGGGTATAAACATTCTAATTATAGAATTGGGTATTAACCCACTCTAATATAATTAGTTGTTTTAATGTTTTGAAATACGTATAAATTAATCATTGAATGGTTTATATTTTCAAATCACTTTTACTTATTGGTGCATATTTGTAACAGCCAAAATTATTAACACAATTTTTTTAATAGATAAGTATGAATGTCCTGATTACGTGATTTTTGACAACTGATATTTCAATAATATTAATTAGGGATGAGTTTCTCGGAACATTGAAACGTCAAAACCATGCAAAACACAAGTGTCGAGTTTCGACAATTTTTGATTGTTCACTTTCTTCATTCGAAACTCTCGAAATCTAGATAAAAATGTATAAAGTCACTAAATGGAAAATCGCTCGTAGCGTGTTATTGGTTTTCAAATTAAGATGTTCCTCTTACAAAATGAAATTACCACTTCACGTTTCAAAAGTTAGGAGTTTTCGAGAGTTTCAACATTTTATAAAGTTTGGGGATTGAATTTCGACAATTTCAAAATTCGGTTCTAATCGGTCTTTATCTTTGCTAACAATTTGATCAGTAACTAATAATTTTAAATGAAAACTAAATAGCAATATGATTTGCACATCAATATACTCTATGCGAAATCAGCCAATAATATTGTCTGCTCGAACAGCACCGCCTGTACGACTGCAATCAACGAAATTCGGTACGCGAGCCAGCGAGTAAACAAGTATCGCATACAGTAAGTTTAACGCAAAATCTATCGACATATAATACACAATTACTATGGATAAAATTTAACACTGTAAAGGATTTCTAGTCTTTACTTTAAAGTAACGAACGACGTGTATAAGAGTATATTCAATAGTGATTGAATACATTTCTATTCCATAAATTTTACAGTTCATAATGTTTTGAATACGAAATATGGGTAAAGTTTTGAAAAGTGCGAATCTCCGATCGTGTTGAAATTATAACCAAAGCTCATCTTCGATTAGGAGAAAAAGTCCCTAAAAAGATTTTCGGCGACAAAGTCTTCTTTGCTCCTCAGTCCCTTCAAAGTTTTTTACAGTTCTTATTAAATATATCCGAAAATATTAATTTTAGAAAAAAAATATTTAAACTGAAAGTGAAGTTCATAAAAAGCTTTACAAAAAAGGTTACATGCATTTTTTATGTAAACATTTTTATGAAATACCATTTCACGAGTACAGCATTCACCAGTAGGCTTCACTAGAGAGTAGTTAGGTGTTTTTGAACAACAATAAACATCGCATATCTAATAAAGTCGAAAGGTGTTTTCGATAGATGCTTCTGTAAACAAGATGGCTATATACAAACAAGTGCGTTATACGGCGTTAATTTTCAACTTTGACGTTGGTATACATAAAAGTAATATTCAAATCATTTAAAATAAGTATTCTGACTTATCAATCAAAGTGATTAATTTTACTAACAGTAAAACTATATAATAAAAAGTTTTCATGTACCATAGTGTCCAAAAATATTAATGCGGCGCACTGTACATCTGTGTAGTTGCAAAATTCTCAAATTGAGTTTAATAAAATACAATGCTGTGACATATTATCTTAAATAGCATAATTGCAAAATAACGCAAGAAAGAGTTAAGATATACAAAGAATATAGAGAATGCCTCAAAATGACAAGACAAACGTATATTAGCTGTTAATGAAATATAACCCTTCGCACACGAGGGTAATTTTATTGTTTGCAAATAGCAATTTTAAAACTTATTAATTAAAATGTTAAATGAGTTCCTTGAAGGTTACTATTTCTCTACTAATAATTTCTACTATTGTCTGTTTCACTATGTTTATTATCACTATTATATGTAGGATTAGTTAAACAATGTTTATTTTAAATTATGGCGCCTGAGAGACACCTCTCGAGCGCAAATGGTTAATAGGTAGAAGAACTTCGTACAAGCTTATATCCGAAAATCGTTTATTTAAAATAAAGCATTTAAAGATTTCCACAAAAATTGTCATGATATCTTATTATATAAGAAACAGATATAAATAACAATCATTGGTATGACAGTCCTTGATATGTTATACACCTGGTCAATCATTTTAAAAATGATAATGTTAAAAATAACTGTTTATTTTATATATTTGGTGCTTTTTACAGTACGCATTGTGTATCATTAAATATAAAGAGATATTTAAGGCTCAAATTAAATGACGCACCCTGTATAAGAATATACCTACATCTTCAGGTGTTACAATATATAAGACTATTATACCTACATGTACGTTTGCCAGGAGGTCGTATCTTCTCGTTAGCTACACGGTGATTGTAGCCGCACTGTGGAGTCACGTTTTTAATTTCTACCCGGCTGACCTTAATTTATTTTCACACCCCCTCGTATTCGCCAGCTGTCTAATAAGTAAATATAACTCGTTTCCTCAGGCTGTCCATGCAATTAATACAAACCCAACAGCAATAGCTTGTGAAGACATAATATTTATTTTTGCTGACTGTACTTTAGAACATTTGGAAATTTGCAACTTTTGTGACGAATGCGTTTGCATCATGCAAAATTCAAGCATATCATAAAATACATTTTCAACTACAACACATATTTCATTATAGTATGTAATAATTATATTTTATGTATTTGTTTTTTGTAAATATAGGTATTACTAATATTATTTTTGAAATAACTCTAAGTACATCAAAGTGTATAAAAGCGCAAATTTATGAGCATTTTTATTCTTTTTGTAGGGTAAAATAGTGTACTATGGAATTCTTACACTTTATTGAACATTAATGAATATCGTATCCTATAAATAATAAAATTAATGAAAATATCTCTCATATTTCCCAATTATATTTACTATTGTCCTCCTTTAAAATGTTGCAAATTTACAATATTATATTATAATATTCCGTAATTTATTATTATACGTAATTTAAGAAGAACATTTTTATTACTGCTTTTTCTTAATATTACTTGTGACAAGTAAAAACTGTATCATTTTACAAAACTAAATAATCCATACAACAAAAGGTTAAAATAATACCAGATAAATAAAGTGTCCTGTAAATCGAAGGATAGATATACTTGTAAAATATACAAATTCAATTTTATAATAAAATTTATATATTTTTTATTTAGAATATATAAGAAAATATTTATTATATATTTCCAACTTATTTTTTGATGTTAACTCACCCTTTTTAAGTTGCACAAATGGCTACGTACTCTAAAAATTTAGTATATGAAATAAAATCTCACGTTCGCAAGTATTTTAAGTGCTTTTTTATCGAGTTGATTGGAAAATAGCGAAAGATATAGAATTAAACTAACTCAAGAATATTCCTTTTATTCCTATCAGCTCTCCAAACGTTGCGAACAACTAGGGTGAGTCGCGTATATTGTAAATGTCGCTATTATTTTGATACGAGGAGGGCTCGATCCCTATCTAAACCTAATTTGCGTTCCATCTCACAGAGGCAAATACTCTTCTCCAAAGGTGACGGCGATCTTCATCTCCTCCTTTTCTACGTGACCTATTCTGTTCTCTTGAAACATTGTAAAGTCATTGTGAATGGATTGAGATTTCTCTTGCGTATTCTACGAGCACTTTAACCAAACCTATAATTCGAATTAGGAATTGAATGACTTCATGCAATGTATACTAAATTGGTGTAGTTGTGAAATATTTATAATGAGTGCTATGTCATTTAATACATTAACTATAAAGTTGAAATGATCTTATAAAGCACATCGCATTTGTATATAGATTAACTCATTAACCCGAGAAGACCTAGGGTACATGCACTTAATGTTATAAAGCAAAACTGTAATTGTTACTGAGCAAAATTTGTATTAAGTGCTGTCAAAAATCAGTAGCTTTTCCGGAATTTGTTGCAAAGTAAAAAGAAATCACCCATTTTCATGCAGTATAAATCATTAAAAATTTTAATTTGGAGTTAGCAAATAAAAAAAGGCGAAGAATCAGGCTGTAAAAACATAAGTTAACCAATATCATTTATGTAAGAAATGTTAATTAATTTACGTACATGTTACCGACAAAGAGACGACTGGCTCTCTCCTGCCAAATCCTTTGTTTTGCTGGGAGTCAGTCAGCTTTCTCAGTGTTATATAAGCTTTGATGATGCGAGCAACAATTTCTTAATTTCTTTCCGATACCGTAATTTATACTGAATGGATACTGCAGTAAATCGTGATCTTTTTCTTGAAAAGTTAAATACATTAATCGCGGGTAAACGAGAAGACAATTGTTTTTATTTTTTTCAAGAAAAGTACTCTAAAATACTTTCTGAAGTGGTTTCTGCTAAAACTAAGTGCAACACACCTTTGGATTACAGACGATTAAAACGTTTTGACGTTTTCAAAATTAATGATGAAGAGAAGTTAATTATACTATTAAAACTAGGGGAAACGAATGTACAGTATTATGTTACGAATGAAGAATTGTTCAGTATACTAACATATATGAAACTCACACCAGGCCACGGGGGAAGAACACGTATGCTTAAAAAGTTGCGAAAAGAAGAAAAAGTTAGGTCACCCTTGTGACGTTTTATAGCGACTGATTACGGAGAAGAGAATATAAATCTCCGACATGTTCAACATTCACCATTAGTGTATGGTGAATGTCGACATTTACCGGTGTAAGTAGGAAATAAGGGTATTTAGCAAATATTTCGGACATACTCCAAGCGACTATGTGAATGTTGACATTCACCGGTGAAAGTCGACATTCTCCAGATTTCGATGTTTCACTGTAACATATACATGATTTTTTAAAGCCATGTTTACATGTATTTTTATTATTTCTTTTTACATAAATCTTATTTTGATTAAATTTGTAGTGGGATTCGTTTTATAATATGACTTATTAGAAAAATGCAATAAGAGAATTTTTTATATGTTATACAGGGTTTGTCCAATAAGTATCCGGATTGATGTCCTAAAATGAAGTGCGTTGAAGATATACGTACATTGAGTTAATAATCTTCAAAGTATGCCCCTCCTGCATCAATACACCGTTGCCAGCGGGTTTTCCATTGTTTATACGTTTCCTGGAAGTCGGCAAGCGTAAGACTGTTCAGGCACTCCGTCGAAGCCGCTTGAACCGCCTCAATCGTCCCGAAACGATGTCCTTTAAGGCTTCTTTTAATGCGAGGGAACAGAAAAAAATCAGAGGGTGCCATATCTGGACTGTAGGGTGGTTGGGGTAGTGTTGTGATGTTATGCTTCGTCAGTATCTGTCTCACAATTAACGACGTGTGACTCGGCGCGTTGTCGTGATGGTGCATTTGCAAATCGTCGCATCGGTTACGATTGAATGAACAGTGGATTTCGCTAAATTTAATTCCTGTGCAATTAAACGAATGCTTAAACGGCGATCGGAATTCAAAATTTCCCGCACTTTGTCGACATTCGTATCGGATCGGGACGACGACGGTCGTCCAACGCGTTGCTCGTCTTCAACGTCTTCACGGCCATCTTTGAAATTTTTGTGCCACTCAAAAACACTCGTTCTGGACATGGAATCATCCTTGTAGGCCTGACGAATCATATTAAATGTCTCCGTAGGAGATTTATTTAGCTTAACGCAAAATTTAATCGCACAACGCTGCTCGATGTTTCGTTGCATTTTGATTCTCGACGCGAACGTTAAATACGCTTCCACTTCAAGCACGATATAAACGAAACAAATGGTGGAAAACAAATGAACCTAGATTTTTATTATACATAACAACTTTCCGCATCGATCTAGCTAATAGAGATTGCTCCCTGACCTACCAAACTAGCAGAAAAAAATCAGTCCGGATACTTATTGGACAAACCCTGTATTTTACGTTCAGGTTTATATATTGGAAAAAATAATTTTTAGAAAAAAAATACGCCGACTTCGAAATGCACTAAAAAGTATAAAATAATTTCTATTTCCTAATAAAGTAATTTCTATTTCATTCAATCATACAATTACGTAACAGATATGAATGAAACCTATTTACTCGTTAGGTATTATATTAAATACATTTCAACCTTTTCGGAGGCGGCGCAAAATTAAATAACATATTCAAAATAATCTTTTAATTTTGCGCCGCCTCCGAAAAGGTTGAAATGTATTTAATATAATACCTAACGAGTAAATAGGTTTCATTCATATCTGTTACGTAATTGTATGATTGAATGAAATAGAAATTACTTTATTAGGAAATAGAAATTATTTTATACTTTTTAGTGCATTTCGAAGTCGGCGTATTTTTTTTCTAAAAATTATTTTATTTCACACTTTTTATAGGCCGACAAGACGTGTTTGTAGAAACAGTAGAAAATCGGCGACTGCATGTTGACTCATACACCACCAGAGACACGGAGGCATACATAGAATTCAATACATTAGTAACAATAGTTTTTCGCTAATAACTCGAAAACTAAAGCTTCCCCTTAATTGTGGATAAGGAAAAAGTTGTTCAGAATCGTGTCCCTGATAACATATTAAAAGGACATGAAAATCGTCCAAAGTTGATTTCAAAACTTTTCAACAATTTTTCGCTAATATCTCGAAAACTGAACCTTTCCGCGAAATTTGTATATGAACAAAATTGTTCAGAATCATGTCTGTGATAAGATATTAAAAGCGCACTAAAATCGAGAAAACTTTATTTCAAAAGTTGCCGGTTTTTTTGCAATAACAATACTTTGCAATTAAAAAATGAAAAATTTTTTGATAATGGTACCAATGGGGAGTCAGAACCTACCAGATGCAAAAGGTTTCGTTCCGATCGGTCCATCCAGCTAGGCGCAATCGGCGGGCACACATAGAAAAAAAAAAAAAAAAAAAAAATATACTGATCGAATTGAGTAACCTCCTCCTTTTTCGAAGTCGGTTAAAAAACGAGCTTCTTTTCTATGCTGCGCAAATTTTCTGATATTACACGAGGAAAGTCAAAAAGTAAAGGCACGTTTGAGAAAAAGGGCATTTACTCTAATGATAGAAATGTGAAACATACCTTATTTTTAACCGACTTCGAAAAAGGAGGAGGTTACTCAATTCGATCAGTATATTTTTTTTTTTTTTTTATTATTATTTTCTATGTGTGCCCGCCGATTACGCCTAACTGGATGGACCGATCGGAACGAAACCTTTTGCATCTGGTAGGTTCTGACTCCCCATTGGTACCATTATCAAAAAATTTTTCATTTTTTAATTGCAAAGTATTGTTATTGCAAAAAAACCGGCAACTTTTGAAGTAAACTTTTCTCGATTTTAGTGCGCTTTTAATATCTTATCACAGACATGATTCTGAACAATTTTGTTCATATACAAATTTCGCGGAAAGCTTTAGTTTTCGAGATATTAGCGAAAAATTGTTGAAAAGTTTTGAAATCAACTTTGGACGATTTTAATGTCCTTTTAATATGTTATCAGGGGCACGATTCTGAACAACTTTTTCCTTATCCGCAATTAAGGGGAAGCTTTAGTTTTCGAGTTATTAGCGAAAAACTATTGTTACTAATACAGTATTCACTCCGTAAATGTTACTTTTGCCGGTCTCGATTGTACATTTACGGTAGAGGTCCTACATTCTTTGTAGTGTGCCGAACGTAGAAAGAGACAGCCATACAAAAGACAAAGAGGGATAGAGTTTCGAGCGTTCTGCAAACATGAAAGACTCGTGCGTGTGTGTCTTTTAAATTTAAAAATTAAAATTCTTTATTTTTGGTTTTTCGTAAATGGAACTTTTACCATCGTATTTGTCTCGTTTTTGTGATTAAAATGACACCAAACACGATATGATTACGATCGTAATTACTTATGTAACAAGCCATAAAAGTTTGGGATGTAACATTTACGGTAGAGGTGCGAATTCCTTCTAAAGGCTTGCTATACAAGTGTTTGGTACCATTTTAATCAGAAAAACGAGACGAATACGATAATCAAAGCTTCATTGATGAAACCCCAAAAATAAAGAATTTTGATTTTTGAATTTAAAAGACAGAAGACGCACGAGTGTTTCATGTTTGCCGAACGCGTCAACCTTCTGCTTCTCTTTCTTTTCTATTCGCCGTCCTCTTTTATGTTAAAAACTTTAATCACTCGTTACACACACAATTGTTAACGTAATTATATCATGTTTGGTGTCATTTTAATCAGGAAATCTAGACAAATACAACAGTAAAAGTTTCATGAAAAAATAGTAAGAAATAAGAAAGTTACAATCTTTTCCTTTGCTTGCATTAGTTGTGTCTCACCGATATTCGACCTCGTCGTTTCAGCGACCGATCGTGTTTCATTCTTGACTGATTTCGAGGGGGATCCCCCAGTAGTGGGGATACAATTTTAACATTTACGGTAGAGATCTTTTTAACATTTACGGAGTGAATACTGTATATTGAATTCTACGTATGCCTCCGTGCCTCTGGTGGTGTATGAGTCAACATGCAATCGCCGATTTTATTTACCAATTTTACAACAATTAATAAAAAAAAAAAATTGAAAAACGAATATCCATGTTGTCTTTTACTTAATTATGTTCATGGCATTTACGCGCACAAAAAAAAAGCCCGGAAGAACTGTCTCACAGTATCCTATAAAATTCTCCCCATTCCACTAGAAAGCGTGAAATAAAATAATTTTAAGAAAAAAAATACACCGACTTCGAAATGCACTAAAAAGTATAAAATAATTTCTATTTCATTCAATCATACAATTACGTCACAGATATGAATGAAACCTATTTACTCGTTAGGTAGTGTATTAAATACATTTCAACCTTTTCGGAGGCGGCGCAAAATTAAAAATACCTCAGTAAACGTTGCTGCCAATAATCAGTTGATTGTGGTATGGCGTATTGGAAATTAATAAATCCTGAGAAAGAATACGAACCATTATAGATATATCTGGGACTATACGTAAATGTAACGACTGCATCTTCATTTCGCAACGTTTTTGATATAAATAAAATTGAATCGACTTCGTTCGCATGTGGAAGCCATGGATCTAAGAACCTATAAACGGAGCCCACGACGCGGGAATTACCAAATTTGCGGCAGATCGGCTCTATCTTTATAGAATATGCGGCGATCGAGTCTTTCCGTCGCATACTCTATGAATCTAGATAGACCATAGTTCCATTCTATACGCACTAACACCTACTTCGCGGCGTGCTGTCGAGTTACATGTATAGAAAAAAAAATAGCTATACAAGCTTTGCCTATGTTCGGCTGTCCAAAGGTTGACATGTTCAAGAAAATCTTTGAATTTTGCGCCGCCTCCGAAAAGGTTGAAATGTATTTAATACACTACCTAACGAGTAAATAGGTTTCATTCATATCTGTGACGTAATTGTATGATTGAATGAAATAGAAATTATTTTATACTTTTTAGTGCATTTCGAAGTCGGTGTATTTTTTTTCTTAAAATTATTTTATTCTACATAATCTCCCTGGACTTCAATGCATTTTTTACGTTTCACAAAAATTTTTTATTTCGCCGGAAAAAAGGTTTCCTGTTGCATCTACAATCAATTAAATCCCTTTACTTTTTGACTTCCCCTCATATTAAAACCATTGCTTTCCATAATTGTCATCTTGGGGTTGATTGCTACAATCATTCAAACGTAAGCAGCATTAAAAACATACATATCGATAAAAGAACACAGTTTTTCATTTCAAAGATATTAAACTTGATCATGTTACATCATTCAGTTCCCCTGATATTTGGGAAAGTAGCTTTTACAACCGCAACTTCAAGGGTTATTTTCACCACTTCAAAATGGATATTTGCCGATAAGAAGAAATACGTGACAAATGTTTATTCGAGTTCTATAACATATAAATATTTTTAAAATCGGTGTGTAGCAATTGGATGATGTCCCTTGTTAGATTTTTCAAACGCGGGTATATATATATATGTACATATACTTTACAAGAGCTTAATAAGGAATTAACAATTCTTGTTAATACCGTTTTTGTAATTGTTTATAACATAGTACTACAATTGCAAGATGTCATCTTACGTATGTTTAGGTATTAGTTTGGCTCCTACGCGATAAATTTTAGTGTTTGCTGTGTAATGTATAACGAGTAGTGATATTAGAAACATGAGTCGTATTAGGTATATTCACCCTATCTAAACGTTAGCTATTTTATACCATGTACGTTATCTGATTTGACTATTTGATACGATTATGTTCTTCTACCAGCAAAGGTTACTGTATGCAAACTAGTACTATATGTTTGCGTGAATATCGATTATCGATTCGCGTGATCGATTGACCATAATCTCAAAAATATTGTTCATTTTGTGTCTCTCATTTATTTAAATATACGTTTGCTGTTTATATTCGACGATCGGTGATATATATGGACCCACATGAACCATGTGTTTATTACAAAATTGTATCGGTTTTACTACAAACTTGATGATAATTGTATTAAGTATGATATGGGTTACGCACATCTCCATTTGCGTGCAGGAACGACCGTTGCCACCTGTGACTTTTTTCGCGAGACTCTTGAGAACTTAATGAAGATAAGTCATCACTTTCTCGATTACAAAGTCGAGGACAGATAACTACAGTCACAAAAAATGTACCGACGAAAGTTGTGTGATATAAAGGGCGACATTGTGCAATGTAAATAATTTTCGTATCGGTGGAGCTATGAGGGGAAGTTCAAAGCTTAATCTTTTTTAATGGATCCCAGTATTTTTCTATGCACAGCGTGAGAGCAGGTGATGATTTACTAGGGGCAAGTTTCCTATTATCACGATAATATAAAGTTTGTAAATTATTAACTACAGACATTTTTTAAAATGAAATGCCTAATATTATTTTTAGATGCAGATGAAGCATAAAATTTTGCACTCGAAAGTACTAGGAAAGATAGTGTCTAAAATTAATGCATGCTTTTGAGAGATGTTATCAAAAGAAGTTTTAGTTCAAGTGACGCTCGAACTATCATTTATTACTACCTGTGTATATACTATATACACTTTCTTAATTTGATTATTATTAAACAATGAACTACTTTAAGTATTTCTGCATATCTTTAACTGTCATCGATGGTTTGCGAGGAACCTTATTTCTTAGAATTCTCCAAAGGAAATAATTAAATAGTGTTAAATATAGCAAGTGGATTGACTAAGATATCTTACTGTCATGCTCGATATATTGATTGGAAAATATTCTGTTTAGCAGCTATCCTGATTATCAAGCATTGTGTGCGAAAAAGTCGATATGTTGATACTACATTCGTAAACTCTGTCTGATACTACAATCATATTATAGCCAGTAGATTTTCTAACAGACTTAGTAATGTTTCGAATGCGTGGAGTTTGTTTAGCACCTTACTGACGCATTAATAAAATGTGCTTCAATGATCTGTACATAAATTATGCTGTACTAAACATTGACATATCACCGGATTTGATGGTTGATTTCACAAAGGAAATACGGCTTTTTTCGGCCAATATCGCATATTTTATAAATTTGCTCTTTCGATATTTGTAAATATTGATTTATAAGACAGAATGGTACATTATCATTCAGGTATAAGCAACTTACAGAAAATGGTTGAAGTGTTACATACCGTTAGAAAGAGGACAAAGAAGTTTTTACACACATTTTAATTTGATAGGAACTAACACTTTTTGAAAAAGAAGCGATTAAAACTTACTTCAATTACAAGACACAGTATACAGGCAGTTTCATTGGCTTATCAAATATTGAGAATCATATTCAGAAAAATTTTATTGTGTGATTTAGATAAAATACGTTCTGAAGATAAGGAGATATACAAATTGGAGTTTATACTAATCATAATAAACTTTCTACAATTGTTTACTTCGGAAATGTATAGTAATATGCAAAATTAACAAAATGACTTTAGTATACAGGGTGGCTCACCACATTTTGCCATCTAGATTTGCGTCATTATTATTACACGTAGCAAACAATGTTTCAGATGAAGTTGAATTGTTTTGAGAGGGGCATATGCTGGTGGTATATTTTTTTTGTAGGTGTAAAGGACATATGAAGGTCATTAATGTTTTTTTAAATGGAATCATATATTTTTTATTGCATCAGCTGATACTCCATATTCTTTACAAAAAAGTATTAATCTATTTATGTGAAAAAATCATTAGTTCAGGAAGTATTTTAATTTTAATGTCTATTTACAGAAAAGGTTCAATGTGGCGACCATTTGCATCATAACACTTTCTGAATCGAGGAATTAATGACTTACTAACATTCCGCAGTGTGTAATCTTCCTGCACGTGTAGCACTTTTCCCAGCTTCAAAATAAACTGATAACATGTTTATAATTGGACAGCTAAACTCCACATAATTCTGTTACCAACTCGAACCAGACTGATTTTTTTACTGCTGATACACTTTTAATCAAATGTTCTTAATATGAATATGACGTCGCAGCATATTGTTGCAAATAATCAAGAATAATTAACACACAAACAAAATGTTTCTTACCGCTATTCGACTTACATTAATAGAAATTCATTAACAACTTTTTTACATTGTTTATTATTCAATACGTCCACAGTCAACAAGAATACATCTTTCGATACTTCATAATCTGCTTTTCATTATTCTTCTGCATACAGCTGTAATTCTTCATAAATAAAAGAAAAGCTAGTACTCGCAACCAATATTTTGAGAAATATCTTTTCTAGGCAACCCGCAAGAAAGAGTTATATTGTTCGTAGTCTATAGCCTAATCGGTCACATTCAATGCCATTTGACATGCAATCATGTAGGGTTCAGTTCACGGTTTGCTTTGAATTAACTTCTTAGTATATTACTAATTTATCACTTCCTATTACAGGGAACATATCATTCATTTCGTCTGTACTCCCGCTCTCACTATGAATAATACAGGGTGCGGCGCCAAAATCCGGACAAATGAAGGATTACTTTCAAACGATTTTTGTTGAGAAAATGGAAATATTTACAACTTCTTTTTTACTACATTGTTAATAACGGTATAAAGAACCCTTTTATTCAATATATCCTCCTTCCGCTTGAATGACTGCTTCCAATTTTGGTCTGAAGCGCTTGTAGGCCCGTTTTAGTGCCTCACGGTCCATATCGGCGAATATTGCCTTGATAACGGCTTTCAATGATTCTATGTTTGGATGTCTAGATTTGTTGGTGACCCCTTCAACAACGCTGCATACATAATAATCTAAAGGATTTAAATCTGGGCTATTAGAAGATCAGAATTCCTGAGCACGTTGAACGATGTCGGGTATACTGATAATACGCTTCTTTGAGTAAGTCTTCCTGGATGGTGTTGCAACACCTTCGTTTCATTTTTCCGACTCATATTTCTTGATCACATCGTATACAGTCGATTTCGGGTACCCGAAGTAATGAATGATTACTGTTGCTGTGCGGTCAGCGCGAATGCTTTCGACACCTGCGGCCCTTCGGTTATATTCTGCGCTTGATTTGGACATTGCGACTATTATGAGGGTTAGACTGTTTAATACATATTTCAAGTTATTTGGATGCCAATCGCGAACTTTGGAATAAGTATATGACGGCGAGAAATTTAAATTAAATTTTGTCCGGATTTTGGCGCCGCACCCTGTAGAATATAGGATTCCATTTGCAAAAATTAACTTCACTTTGAGATCTCTTCTACTGCCCTATTCATTTATAGCTCCAATTTCTCGTGAGATATTCCACTCTTTTATTTAACTCTTTGAAACATAGAGCACAAATTTTTTCAAGATTTTAATACGTTGGACTCGTTTTATCGGAAAATAACTAAAGAACATGTTTAACCCTTTTAGTACCAATCCAAAGCAGGAAAAATGAAAAGGTCAGTTTTCTTTTATAAACGGTATTTACAAATAAGATGAATCATCGTTTAAAAAACATAAAATTATTTCAATTATTTATGATAAAAATATTAATGTTGAAATATAAATTAAGTCGCCATCGAATATTGTCGATCAAAATAAAAAAGAATTAAAACATTAACCCTTTCGCTTCGGCAGTCCGGTCCGCCGAAGTGTCGTCACCGTACGGAAGCACGCGCCAGAAATGTGCAGAGTGCGCGTAGTTTTTGTATATACATTTTTTAAGTCTTAAATATAATTACTATGCTTAATAAAACAATTGTTGCTTTAATATAGCATGTATTCCTCACATTTTAATATGAAAACAGTTAAACAAAATTATATTAGTTACTTTAAAGACATTAGACTAATTACAGTTGATAAATTCTTAGCTATTTACATATTTACAAGACTTTAAAATTGAACGTTTAATATTATTAATAATATAACATAAATTAGTTAGTATACTAATATTTAGAAATTAGTAGTGTTCTGCCGATAACAAAGAATTTGTCATTGACCACAGATGGTACTTGTATACACATCATGTGGATGCCGGATATATCCGGCGCTCGTACGCACAGGTCGCCGTGTGGATGCCGGATATATCCGGCGCTCGTACGCACAAGTCGCCGCGCGGATGCCGGATATATCCGGTGCTCGAAGCGAAAGGGTTAAACGACACAAAGGACGATACCACTGTGGAATATTTCTGTATTCAGTTGATAATATATTTTTTTCTTGTAATCATGCTTTAAACATGTGAATACATCTTACACATTGTATATAAGAAGCAACAATAATAAGTATAATATAAAACAATAAAGTTACTCAGTGATCTGCTTAATAATCCGAAACAAAATTCTATTTAAATATTCCACAGATAAAAAATATTGACTGTTGAATTATACGTGCATACGCCTTCCTTTTGCGTATTCTATTCTAATACAATCCGATAAAACAGCTAGTACGAAAATTTGGTTGTGGATATTATAAAAGAATCCTTGCTATTGAATCGTGGATGACTCAGTATTATACGATATACGCTGTTCGTGCGACTAACGCACCATTCGCTATCCGAGGGTTATAAGGTATAAGGGAAATTCCATGAAGGGATATTTTCTCTTCATATAAGGTGGGGTAGGTGCATGCAATATGGAACAGTCTGTAATATGGAATGCCGCAAAACCTTGATAGATAAATAACTAACTCGGTTGGCAACCATAAATTACTTTCCTACAGACAAAAACAGGAAAGAGAAACATCATTGTTTCTGAAGATACATCAAAGCTTATAACATCCTATTCAAATGACTCATATTTTTATAAACACAGATTCAAAAATTGTTTATATTTATCAGAAAATAAGTATGGTTTTAGGTAAATATGCAGACTACACCACTATCTGGTACCACCTTTGTACCTCCTTCGGATATATCGATTTTGATATATGTTCCCAAAAGAATCATTCTACCTTACATTTTTGTATACAATACCGGTAGTTGATGTTAGTTTCAGATTTTTGTAAAAATATTTTTAGTGTAATTATTTTTAAAATGATACACTTCACTGATTTTTATGATGTTGAAAATGGGTCAATGTCTTTAATAATTTTACTCATATACGGCGTGTTTTACGTTATGTTATTATGTTATGGTATGCTATTGGTTATTTTTGTTATGAAAATAAAAAAAAAAACGAATAGGAGCTTGTATGGTTTTAGGACGTACATTTGGTAACGATAAAGAAATGCTGAAATCATATGAGTCTTCTCATTTATTTCTATCTACGTTAACTGATAGTAATTTAATGTTCAATTTAAGTAAGATATTTTGTATAATCCCCTCCTAGTTTGCAAGATATACAAATTAACCAGTTGACGGTGGAATTTACTTTCAAAAGGCCACCACAGGGCGCGGAATTAAAAACAAGGAACGACGTGTATACAAGTCGAACGCAGGGCAAATGGTACTATTATATATTTTACGAAAAACCAGGAAGGATTACATTTTTATTCGTCAAAAAAACTAACAATTCGTCTCTGAATATGTTATTCTTACTAACGGCTTGAAAATTGTCAAAAAACAATAAAATACATAAACAAGAAAAATTGAAAATAACAAGAATAAACAAGAAAAATAAGAAAATAGTTTACAAAATTTCAAGCTATGTATGTGCGATATGTTCCAAAGCACGATACCACACAAAGTGTGACTTGTTTCCAAAATCTTGTTTCCTTACGTTTTCCATTTTTTGAGCAAACGGCACATCTTCAGAGAGGATTTGGTTTTGATGGAGCCCCCCTCCATATGAAATACATAGCGGTCGTATTGGTAATATAAAGGGAACATACCATCAAATAATATTCTTATTACATTTTATTGAGATTTCGAGTTTTTATAGCGAATGGTAATTTTTTATTTTACACGATGAGTATACACGTCAAACGCACCGCAGTAGAGATTTGGTCCGACCTGTATACACGTCGAACGTACTCAACTGGTTAAGTATATTTAAGCATACATAGCTGCATATTAAACATTAGACTTACAGCGACAAATTACCCAAAACCGACGACAATAACATGATGTAGTAACTTGAAATGATTTGAAATTCACGAGACCGTAAGAAATCGCCGGGACAAAAGTATTCGTACATTATCATTTATGTTGATAAATACAACAATTGCGATGGCATTAGGACATTCTGATCAATGCAACCATTACATTAGATGATGTTCTGTTAGTATAATCAGTAGTAATCGTGGCAAGTATACTTTAGCACTAATATTTACAATATGAAGAGAGAACGCAATGAAACATTAGAAGAAAGAAAAATTGTTATACGGTTATATGAAGAAGGTAAATCATATAGAAATATATCAGAAATACTAAAAAGAAGTTAATTGACTGTACAAAGTATTATAAATAAGTATAAAAAAAGGAATATTGCGAAATAAAAAAAAACGGTAGACCCGTACAATTTGGTAAATTGTTGTTTTATAATCGATAATGAGTCTTGAACATCTGAGTCACAAGAACTGCTTGATACCCATAATTATTATCAAAATGTATTTAAAGAACAATGTAAATCAGATAATTATACCGCGTGTTTTCGATCTGGTGGCACAAACGAAAAGGAGGTGAAACCACGTAAAAAATAAGTCAAAAATATTTAATAAAATTTGTTCTTGTTCTGCTTCATTTTCGAGAAAATTGAATTTGGACATTTTTCCAGCACATTTGTTCTATGATTTTCAAGATACTTTACTTGCACAGTTTTGCATATACACAGCGTTTAAAATAACGAATTTAAAAAATCAAATGAGTGAAAGCGAATTTTTTCACATTATCAGTGCAAGGATACTTTTGTGATCAATGTAATGAAACTTTTACAAATGGATTTTTTACATTTTTCTGATTAAAATGAGATCAAACACAATTTAATTTTGACTATATTTACTGATTTAAGAAACAATAATTACGATTTACACGATTTTTGGAGAGTTTATCTTTAATGTTAATTAAGCAATAGGTATATTTGTACAAAAGTTTATTTACATTGTAGAAAATGATGAAATTAACAAATTGTTTGTGAATTCTACAGTCAGTACATAAATTGGTAAATGTAATTTTAATATAAAGGAAAAATGCTTACCTTCATTATAGTACATGTGTAGCGTCCCTGGGGAAACCTTTTTCCTTTCTACCGGCATCATCACGGCAATCTTCTATCCATCGGTTAGAATAATCAATTATCGACCGTAGTTGCCAATTATCAACAGTACATTAGGTATCTACTACCATATCTATCAAATTCGACAGTCGGTAATCAATATATATATATATATATATATTTTCATTTATATTAATTAACTTATGATTTTGATTTAGAGTAGGTAATATCTTCCATAAAAGTAATTGAATATTGAGTTAGAATAATTAAAACAAGATAATATATTATTTTATTTTATTTTTCTAATAAATAGTTTTGTATACGAAATTTCCGTTACGCTATGATGTGCCTACGTGCCGCGATACTCGCCCGAAATCCTTGAGATCAGCGCTAATTCTAGAAAAGGATAGAGTTACTATTTCTATTTACGGCATTTTCAGACATTAATTTAATTAATTAACTAAATCAATTTATATACGTAAAATCAGTCAGTACTAAACTATTCATGGCCGGAACTACAATTATTTTCTTCAATTAAAAAACTGTAAATCGGAATAGATTCGGCTCTCGTAGAATTCGTGCGCAATTAATTAGAAAAGGATAGAAAATATATTTTTCGCTAAAACATCGTTACACTATTATTTTAATACCGAACTGTTAGTCAGAAATTAAAGAGCGACATTTAAAATATAATTAAACCGTTCGATTTTATAATTAATGTATAATAACGAAATTATATAAAAATTTAAATATTCTGACGTCACAGAAATTCCAGGAATTCGGCGAACCTGCGAGTATAAAAGGGCGAGCGAAACCCATCTAAGCAGCAGAACAATTTTCGAAGTCGAGCTATTCACAAGTCTCATTAATAAGTATACTCGGAACAATTTTCGCTGTACGAACCAAATAGATTCTAAGTTCTCGATTGGCAAGCGGGCATATGCCATTTGGATACTTGATCGCTGAGTTGTTTTAGCAGCTAGCGAACAGCGGGCTCCCCGTTCAAGCGGTCTTGTATCCGAAACTCCGTCAGGAGAGTGCTATGCTTAGCCCCAAGAAAGGCTAAGACATCTGAGTGTTCTCAGTTACTCATACTTAATTTTCTGTCGAATTACTAACTTGCCTTCAGATTCTCGGAGCTCGCTCTGGGTAGTATCGTAGCTAGCTAACGCAGGCTCCCCATTTGAGCGGTTTGGTCTCTGAAGCCCGTGTTTTTTGGGTGGCAGTTAAGTAATCACGACTTACAAGTAGAGTCATTTTGATTTGCTACCCTGTTGGACGTATATTGTTATCTGACTCTGGATCGTTGGGTTGTTTAGCAGCTAGTGAACAACGGGCTCCCCAATTAAGCGATCTGGTTTTGGGTGTCAGTGTGCGCTCTGACAAAAAAGGTCATGAACAATTAGTTGTCGAGTCAAATCATAAAAGTAATTGTTCCGAAGAAGTAATTCATTAGATACAAATAAATTTTGGTGAATGATTGGTCATTCGCGAATGATTGGTCATTCGAGTTAATAAAGAATACTGTTCTTGCTTTAGCGTAATTTACGTAGTCGACTACACCGCGTTAGATAGTAGAATAAATCTGTCTAATTTTTGCGAAAGCGTATTTAGGTGCGTTTAGAGAATCTCACTTAGGTCGAATTCCTCGCGGCGGTAGATTACAAAGCGCTAACATTATAAATTTTGTAAAATCTCATTTATATAAATCTAGAAATCGAATTACACTTAGGTAGGATTCATTATAACTTATAAATGTGTTAATCAAGTAAAATCTTGTCATTGCGATAGCGTCGAACCCAAAAATCGAATATCAAATTTAGTTATTATTACGAATGCAAAGTTTGCTTTATCAGAGACCCGATTCAGATACGGTCCAATATAAAGTATTAAATAGCGAGTTTCATATCGTTAAAGTCACAATTATCAATCACATATTGTTTAATTTATCAAATTCTATTATTATCATTATATCAAGATCTATTTAGTTTCTCTATTCTAATTAATCATTTATAATCTATATACCTTTCTTTATTTTGTTGTTACTGTTTGTTAGTTTCATTTTTATCGTTTTGTTGAATAAATCTAATTGTTGAAAGATATTGACCTGTGGATTTCACTCCTTAACCACACACCACACGAATCCCACAATCTCTACTTGCGAAATCGAGTCGTTTAGGGGTAAAAGCCGCTCTTTACCTTTTAGCGCTTGTAACCATCTGAACTTAGGTTCCAGGGACGTTACACATGTTTTTACTTATATGTGTTTTCAATATTTCATTATTAGTACTTACATCAATAATGTTATGAAACATGACTGATAACAGACTATAGTGATATTAATGTCTAAATTTATTTATTTAATTTCATTACTTCTTAAAATTAATGAAAACATTTTTACATTTGCCATTTTTTGTACTATGTGCAAATTTTATTATAAACTTTGAAAAACTATGAAAATTCAGTCAGTTTTTCGAAAGTGAAGATGGATATGAAAAAACTATATCGTATATTTTCGGCTTATTCTTTCCTATAGAGACACCCCTTCTTCGATTGTATTACAACATCGGAAACACCTTGTATACAAACTACAGTGCGCAATGTACACGCAACTAACTAAATATAATGAATATTTCATTTAATAAAAGCTTATGATTTATGATTTATGAATTTAGTAAATATTCAAATTTATTTTACATTTTGTTAATATACTGCCGTGTTATATACATTTTGTTAATGTAACCTTGGCGTTAAACAAATGTATAGGTAATTTCAAGGATATAAAAATTTTATTACAAATTTT
The DNA here is from genome assembly GCF_050947335.1 of Megachile rotundata. Taxonomy (NCBI): domain Eukaryota; kingdom Metazoa; phylum Arthropoda; class Insecta; order Hymenoptera; family Megachilidae; genus Megachile; species Megachile rotundata. The sequence continues at coordinate 6,789,442 of NC_134993.1, forward strand.
AAAACTGATAATGTGTTAATCGGTGTAAAATTTATTAAATAATAAGCATCTACCTGGATTTATTATTATGACAAATGAAGAAATGCAAATGGATATCCGGCTACCCAAATATTGACGTTAGCATGAAAGCAGGACATAATTATTAATTGCTAATCAATGGAAAAAGAATAAAGTAGAAAGCAATATTTTGATTAATATGTGTAGATTCAACATTGGGTACAATAAGGTAAGGTGAAGTAGAGTAAGTGCAGACTGGTTTTTGTAAAGTTGGTATTTAACGTATTTTCAGTCTGCTATGTAAATACTTGACGCTGTCCATATCGAACGCTTTGCCCAATTACTACTATTTAATTAATATTAACTAGGACCTTAATTTTCCTTGTACATTTTGATTTTGATAGGAAATTGTTTAAAATGTCAACTACTCTGCACTTTTCCCGAAAATGGGGTAAGAGCGTAACTTGAAGTTAAATACTTTGAAACTTTATTTCATGTGCAATGGGGCAAGAGCAAAGTTATTAATAAATCTGCTATAAAATACTTTTCACTGCATTATGCAAGTACTCCGTACTACAAACAAGTACTCTTAGCTGAAATAGAAAAGGGGATATAGTGAAACAAAACAAGGAAACAAACATACTAAATGGAGAAATTCCGCTCATATTGTAATAAAAATAGCCTGTATATGCACCCTTTACGAACTTACCCCACTTCACCTTATTAAAGAATTGTCATTGTCCATAATAATATTAACAATACAGATACAATAAGTTTAATTTACTATAAAAATGCCGAAAATAATAATAAGGTAGATGATATTGTAACTGATGTAATGTACTCATTGTTAATGTCAAATACCAAATTATTTTCATACCAAAAAATACTTTATTAAGAAATGAATGAAAGATATAAAAAAGAGTAATTCAGAGTATTGTTTATTTGCAGATAAATAGCTTATATTCTATGATAACAAAATTATTAAGCAGAACAATAAAGACCAGTGAAATTGATGATATTATTATTTTCAAGAAAGTGAGGGTTATATCATCTCATTTTTTAGAGTTGCAGACAAGTAAAGCAATTATTATAAAAAAATTAGTTATTGCAAGCTTTTATCAGGCTTTTAAAAATGATCATAAAATTTCATAAACTTCGTACATGTTTACGCATTAGCACCGGATTTTATAAGCTGGCATACACATCGCTGTGTACGAATGAATATTAATTATTTATTCCAATAAATACTTAGAATAATGACAATCTTTTATCGGCAACATGTCTGTGGTTAATTAATGAGATTTTATTATATCTGTAAGATGGAGAAAATTGGCAAAAAAAATTGTATTCAATGGTCAGTTGTTTTTGTATAAAGCGAAATGTTAATTATAGATATGGTAACAATCGTTAATAATATTATAATAATCCGCAAGCGTATAAAATATACCACCTGTAAATCATGGACGTGTGAGCAACATTTTCATATAAGCTGTTATTAATACGCATGCCGCAGGTTTGCAAACATTCATGTAAAACAAAAAATAAAAAAAATAAAAATTTAAATGTTTATATGAAGTTTTCTTCATTGTACAATTTTTATGTGTATTTTTATTATTATTTTTTTTTTTAATAATTTTAGTTTTCGACATAAGATCCGTAAATGGATAATATTTAAAATTATTTTCTTTATTTGCATTAAATTTTCAGCGTGTTAATATGTTTATGGATTACTGTAGTTCATTTAATATTCGAAAAATGTGGATACTTCAGCTGGTTTATTTAAATGTCCAATATATTTAAAACAAAGAAAATGTGAGTTAAAAAAAAATGAAAGATAAATGATTTTTTCGTTTTATTTGAATATATATTTCCTTTACTTGCCTTATTTTCATTAACAAGAGAAAAATAATTTTTATCAAAGCGAATTTATAAAAAAAAGTAAGTATATTTTAAATTATAAGAATAATATATTTTAATAATCTATTTGGTAATTCCTTTCAAATTACTACTACTTATTATAATAAACAAAAATTTTGACTTACCTTATCTGTATCATGACGACGCAGCTCACACGTATTTATGTATCGTTTCGAAGATGATAAATAACTAATAGCGAATATTACGTGTGAAAATAGAAACACGTTTTTAAAAGAAATTTCAAAAAATATAACGAAGATACGAAACTTTCCAATAACCTATCATTTATTGACTAGGATTTAGAACGCATCAAATGGAGATATAGTTAAATGTCTCTTGTTGATACCTTATAGGACTGTATTAAACGATGTTTAAATTTATCAAAAAAATTGAAGTATACAATAGAAACAGAAATTAGAAATAAGATGGAAAATTGAAAAAATTTTACAAAACCATTTTAAAATTTGGTAAACAACTTTTATCTGATTTTAGTACAAAATGAAAAATAAAAATGAAATTCATAATTACTAAGCAATAACTATAAGCGCTATAAATAGTTGTGTCTATTATTTAGAATTAATTGCTATGTCTTTAGTACCTTTTAACTGAAAGTGTCCGACATTAAGTATCTTTATGTTAACATTTACATTTGATGACATAACTATATCTGACTAATTCATGTTTCACCATTCTATACAAACAAATAAATTATTACTGAATTTTAAAAATTGCAAGATTTCATGGTTCAAAAATTAAACAACATTGGCATAATAATGACGCAATTTTATAGGTATTTATATATATATATATATATATATATATATATATATATATATATATTTAACAGTCAATGCAAAACCAATTACGAAATATAGAAAGGACTTACTAGAGTATGTTTATTTTCCTACAAGAACTTTAACAAAATTCTAAACGATTTTTCTAAAAATATATTCAGATGTAGATAAACATTTACAAGAAACATTGGTTATAATTTTATTTTAATTTTTACATATTGCTTAGTAGATTTTTTCCATTAAATAAATAAAAAACGTATTCAGTAAAAATAAATAAAAAATGTTAAGAAAACCATTTAATTAAAAAAAAATAGTAACAAGTCTATAAAGAATTGAATTCAAAATAATTTGTATCAACATAAATTTTAAGTTAAAAATTGAACATCTTATGCAAAATGTAGAAAATATATTTGATCTTTTTAACAACTGTGCCTATTTCGTTCTCTTTTTAAATTTTAATATTGTATACCTTTAATGATTAATTAAATAATGATTGAAGTTTTGATCTAAAAAATTGTAGATCAATTTTTCTGACACATTTCGTATAGATCGATTCAGTCACAAGATCGTCAAACTTTTTGTACAGAAAAAAGTTCATGATAACGAAATTGAATCACGAAGTAGAATATGTCTTCAAAGAATAAGTGATAAATTATTTTTCTTACCGAAGGAAAGTTTTATTTGTTCTCAAACATTTTCCATACCGTGTTTAGTAAAAATTCCTTATCAAAGTCACTGTTGTCTTAAAAGTAGAAGAAACTGGATTAAAGTAACTCGCAGGTAGGACGAATGTTCACCGACGTAAAAAGGCATCGAACGCGTTCATCGAACTCCTTCGAGAAGCGTATTTCACCAATCAAAGGGGAGAATCGTAATTGAAATGTCGATAGATTGCCGCGCAAACCTTGGAAAAATAAAACGGCAGGTAAAACAGATTAAAGTGAAAAAAGAGAACTATACTCTCTGTTCTTCAGCTTCTATTTTTTTTTGGCAGAATTCTCTAGAGCAACGTGAACACAGTAACATTAACAGGCATCATCCTTGGACGATGCATTAGGAACCTAACATTTTTCTCTTTTTAGTCTCATTTTTCCCTTATTTCTTATTTTTCCTAGATTTCTTACTTTTTCTTCTCCCCTTTTCGCCTTATCACGTCGTCCCACTTTTTAAGCTTTGCTCTTTTCCAATCGTTATGATTTTTTTGACGAAGAACGAAAGATTAACGCATGCTTCGGCGGTTTACAACATCGACAGCTTAGTAAAACACCAGAAGCTTGAGCCTCGTTTTCAATTAATACGTCCCGTGAAAAGAAGATATCCTGAATATCAAATAGAAATCCTGAAAATTGTACGAGCTGCTACAAAGCACGATGCAACGCAGATTCAGCTCATAAAAATATGCCGATCAAGACAATTCACGTGTGAATTTTTGTTCGTGAGCGCGCAAGCTTCTCAGAATGTATTTACGCGAGAGCAAAAGATCGATGTGTATGGGAAAATATGTTGCATTTTTATCTCTTTGAGGAAGGAATCGGAGGAAAGGGAATTTTTTTCAATTTCATAGACTAAATCTATATAATCGTATCGTATGTATGTATGTATATATGTATATATGTATACATATATATTTATATATACATATACATATATTCAATAATATATATATATAATATCATTATATCCTTCTTCATCATTTATATTTAATAGTATAATTAGTTACTCGCTTAGATATGAAACCTAATAGGAACATGATTGCACCGCACCCGTTTAGCCGTACGATATTGGTGCCCAATCGCAGCTCCCTCGCCATTCTTACATTCCTATTTCCACTTTTTTTTCATTATTCTTTATAGGAATAGCGCACGTAAATATGTGCATCACTGTTGTGTTTGCGTATATTTATATACGTATACAGGTACAGCCATCTTGCATGGCACATGTGTGTATGTATATGTATGTACGTATGCTTTGTAAGTATTGTTACAATTACATGTGTGTATGTGTATCGATAGGTTCTTCACGTTTCCACGTTGTTTCTCTCGCTCTCTTTCGACTTTTGTGTTTCTCTTTTTTTTGTTTCTATTATAAAATCTAGATGCGAGCGTGAACACGAAAACCTGTTCACGCGTACATACTAATACATATGGCACCATAAATATATATTTGTACACAAGGGCGAGCGTAAGTGGACAAGATGGTAAAGAAAACACGTACGCGGTGTACCTCAAATTTTACTTTTCATTTCTTTGTTCTTTCTGACTTAATGTGTGTACTTGATAAAAACATCGGTATCGAAGAAATCAAGTAGCAGAGAAATGCGATTCATGGGCTCGTAAATAAATAAAAAATTAAACGCGACACGTCTTTCTTATCCATCTTTCTGGGTGAATACAATATACGCCGTTCGGCACACGTGGTCGCGCGCCCTTTCTTTTTTTTCTGTTCGGTGTTTTCCTTTTGTTTATTAATTTATCAGAGCCGTCTGTATCGTTTCGTTTCTCGTCGAAGTCTCCCCGAGCCTCCGCGTTTTACAAAAAAGGGCGAAGCGTGAGACACGAGGAGATGCAAACGTAATGTATCGAGTACCTACGACACGACGATCCTCCAATTGCTCTTGCATGCGGGTCAATATGCGGCACCAACATCGTCGGAGTTCTTGAGCCGGCATTTTGGGTACCACGTGTCACGGCGGCTTTTTAATCCTACCGATGGATCACGGGATCCCGTTAGTGAGTACATATAAGATATACACATGGCAATCTCTCACAAGAATTATTCACTATCGTTATCAATTAGTATCCATTATTAATTAATAATTAATGACAAGTATCTGGAACGAATTTACAATTCAAATGGCAATAATGTGAACCATATCGACAATAATAATAATGACGATGATAATGACAATAATAATGATTAGGATGATGATAAAATAGCAGTATGTATTAGGAATGGTAATGATCGATTATAACGAAGGTGATGATAATAATAATATTAATAATGTAATAATAATAATAATGATGATGACGACTATGGTGATGATTACAATAATAGCAATGATAATATAAAAAAACAATGGGATTAATAATAAATAGTTGCGATCACTACATTTCGTACAAACTTAACGAGATTAGAAAATTGAAAAACTTCCTGGCCGCTCGTCGCTTTTTCTCTCTTTGAATGTCAATTAAAACTTCCTTTTATTATCTAACGAACAGAAAAGTATCGTTCTTTCATAGTTCACGATGTACTTTGCTATTATTGTGAGGACCTATTGTCCCTTGAACGTTCACATTTTCAACGTCAATTTCTTTCCGCTATCAGCATCATTTATTCCCTTATAACACCCTGCAAAAATCTGCTTCCTCGATCCCCTCATTTTCCCTTCTCGTTTCATTTCTTATACACAAAAACTTCTTTTAGTTCATTAGCGTGACACTTAGCGATGGAAAGTAAAAGACATCGATGTGTCGTCGTAAATTTCTGGTGTGTTCTCGGCAAAATTAATAACGCAATTGACGTTTGAAAAAATCGAGAGAAATATAGCGCCGAGTCGGCGCCAGACGCTCAAGTCCCGTAACGCAATAATAGTTTCACATATTCATTGCATTTATCTCCTTAGTCACTCCTTAAATTATTCGCGCACGCTTATCACTCATTCATTATTGATTTTAGGAACAGCTAGTAGCGAGGTTTGGTTACTCTATCACGCAATCTCCCGTACTCGAAATTCAAAATGCCAAAACCGACCCAGTTTTGCGTACACGCGCACGTACGTTACCTCGTTTTTCAGAATCGCTCGCGTATGCGATATACCGTACATATCGACTCGAGATTATTCCCGGAATTCAGTTCGTGATATAATCATGTGCATGTGTATGTGTACAGGTTTACATGCATGTATCGTGTACATGGTGTTGCGCGTATGTTAACTTTTCACGTATATCTTCCTGTAGCAACATTATTGCAAATCGATTAGGAATATTAAATATTTCACGTATATACGCGCGCATATTCGTATATACCTGTGATGTTTATTTTTTGTGCGCGTAATACATATCTTTTCTTAAAATGTACATGCAATGAAAAACGCGCTACGATTAACACTTTACTTACCGAAAGCATAATCGGCTTTTTTTAACAACGCGCATATGCCCCAGTATATTAATTTCCTGGCAGAAATAAAACCATCCGTTTGTAGTTAGGCATATGGCTTTTTATCTAGCAACAACAGTTTGTAATAGATGACATTTTGCTAAAAATTATTGAAACGTTCTCGAATTACTTTTTGGTCAAATTCAGTACCGTAAAATAAATCTTGATATTATAAGCAAACAATTTCTTTTTTGATTATTCATCAGAATGTTATAGATGTAGTAATAAAAATAACAGTGTACAAGAATTGTGATTCTGTATTGCAATGAAGTATAGCAATTCAGAAAATGATGCTGACATTATTACTATAAAATACGTGTAATCATTAGAATACGCATATTTAATAGTTCTTATTTTACTTAGACTGTCAATATCCTCAAATTGCTGCTTCGTGTTTCTATTTTTAGAAGTTCTGGAGTTTTTATTTGTGACAGTAATGCACGAAGCAGGTATTCATCAATAATGTAAGGGGCACTGATGAGCATAATGAACTTGTCAGTAATAAAGGGTTAGACATCTACTGGTATTTTTATTTTTAAATTACAAATTTATTTTTAGATTTGAAAAATTGTGAATTGTAAATCTGGGCTTCCTGGAATTTTTAAGGAAAGTTGGGAATTTAAAAATTGGTAAATATGGAATTTTGAAAGTTTAGAAATATCACGCTTTAAAAACTTAATATTTCAGGATTTTGAGTATTTGTAAATACAGCATTTGAGAATTTGGGAAATTAAGAAATTGAAAAATTGGAAATTTGAAGATTTAGAAATTTAGATATTTGAAGATTTGAAAGCTTACATTTGGATGATTGGAAATTTGAAAATGGAATTAGGGGATTTGAGAATACAGAAAATGATTTTTGAAAATTTGACAATTTGACAATTCGGAAATTTAGGTTACAAGAAATTTACGAATTTGGAAAGTTGATAATTTTAAATTATGAAAATTTGGAAATTTGCTAATTCAGAATTTAAAAATTTTTATTCGCAAACTTACTGGTTTAAAAGTTTAGAAGTTTAAGAAATAACATGATTAAATATGCCCTTAAGTTCAATGAAGTTTGCGATAGGTGATTCGAATTTAAGGACTTGGAAATTAAAAAATTTAAGAATTTGAAAGAATTTATAAATTTAACAATTTATAAACCTTAATATGAGTGTTTTGAAATTTAGAGTATTCAAAATTTGGGAATCTTGGACAATTAAATTATTTGAAAATTTTTTAATATGGAAACTTGGGTATTCTGAAATTTGGACATTTGATAAATTTTGACGTTAAAAGTACAGATATTTCAAATTTTCAAATTGAGAAACTCGCTATGCATCAGTGTTGGTGAGAGCGCGCCACTTGCACGTTCTATGCGTTGTCTTCATGCGCATAATTATTCAATCATGGTTGAGAGCTTGAAATATTATTAGTACAAATCAATACACTATTACTTGCACGAGCCTATATGTATGTTCATCCTGTATATTTTACCAGAACGGTAAGTAAAGTGTTAAAAAGTGAAGTACCGTGCTAAACTTAATAACATCGTTCGATTACGTCTTTAATTCAGTTCCGACGAATAAGTATAATTAACAGTTTTAAAAGGATAAGGGGGATCACTACTATCTATAATTCAATTAGTCTACATAATTTATTTAACTTGTGATCGTCGGATAGCAACAATTGTCCTATTTTGCGAGGTATCGTTTATACGTTTAATTCGATGTCGATTCAGAAACAGATTGTTAGAGTAATGGTGGTGAATTGTAAACTCCGATCTGTATATTATGAAATCGAATGTTAATACGTAATATGTTCGTAAAATATACGTATTAACACGTGCCGATGCATTCGTGTACTTCAGCAGCTCAAAACTATAACATTATAACGAACATGTATATGTAAACATAATATTGTAAAGTATAATAATAACAATGACGATGATAGCGATAATGATGGTGATGATAATATTAATACTAATAGTAATAATAATAATAATAATATTAATAATGATAATGATAGTAATAAGAACAACAATAATAATAATAATAATAATCAAATATAATATTAGTACTCGCCATTATTAACATTATATTTTAAAAAGCATCTTTTACAGACAGGAACCTCAAGTTACTTTGTTATCTTACAAATAGTTACTACGTTGTTTCTCGTTCGACGTAAATGATTAATTTATATTTGCGCCCGTTTTTTACCTACCCCTAGTCTCATGCCCCCCTGACCCCCACTTTCTTTCAATCTAACTTCTACGACTGAGTATACTCAATTTGTTTGCTGCTCGTAGCCCTTGTTGGTTTTACTTTTATCAAACCTTCTGGCTGTTTTGTTAATTGTGTAGATGATTCTTAGTGTCTCGCGTACACGATGATTCAAATATTTACTTTTACACATAATTCCCTTGTTTTTTACGCTATTCTTTGTTTAGGTATGCGTGTATATTGTGTGTTGGTGTCCGTGTAAAATCTCACCGCCGGCGTACGTACGCGTGTATACATGTCACCGTCCCGGATAGTTCCCGCGAAAATTCTAGTACGTTACATCATATACATATACACATATATATGTATATATATTCACATATACATATACATATAAATATGCATGTATGTATTTATCTACTTAAATATATATATATTTTTTTTGTTCATTTTATTCGTCATGTATGTATGTGTGTATACATATATGTATATGTATATATACACACACGAGCGCATGAGTACATTTGTACATCTACCGATGCACGTCTTTCCCTTCCCTCAAATCTACATCTAGATGTAATTAACCGATAACTTACGAGCTAATAGTGAAGTTTTGTCGTCCTCGAGCAGACCTTTACAAAATTCCCGTATCTATTGATCGAGATGTGACTTTCCACCATCTTCGCGATATTAGTTCAGTTCGTCTTCTCGTTTACGAGCATCATTTTGCGCGTACATGAATTACCGCACTTGTTTCTTTTTTTGTCTTTTTCGAAAGAACCATTCGCATCACGTAATTCTATCACTTTCGAAAACAAGAACAAAAGGTTCTCGCCTGTTCGATTTTATCATTGCGCTCGATCGTGTAATTACATCTGATTGATTGATTAATTGTCGATCGTTAGTTAACGATAATATAGTTACAGCTATCGATAGCTATATCTAATTACTTTATTACTATCATTATTATTACTATGCGTGTTATTATCATTAATGTTATTATTAATAATTTTTTTTCTTACTTCGCGTTATTAAATATAATTTATTAAGTATAGGAACCATGTTGCTGGGTCTTGCCTGTCATGAATGCGAATTGTGTCGCGATGGACAACTTGCCCCTTCGCATTTCTTCTCGTTCATCTTTTCTCTCTCGTCGCTGTTATTTTCGATAATTGCTGTTCAGTGTCGTTTCATTACGTCGTTACGTCGTTTTCGCGGCCAAAACAGAACGGAATATGTTAAAATTCACACGTCAATAACGATATATCGTACCTAAACCCCTCCCAGCCGCGGGGTTTATGCCCTGTATGTGTTTAAAAGTATGTATGCATATATATAATATGTTTGTATATATGTACATATCGATATATGCGCATATGTATATGTGTGTACGTGTTGAGTGATTTGGGTGTTGATGTGAACGCGTACGCGTGAACTCTCTCGTTCTGCCACCCATTTTCAAAAGTCGTAGGTCGGTTTCCTTACTTGTAATAGGCTTTTATCGTTTTTTCGCGCGTTTCTTTCACTTTTTTTCTTGCAAATTAAAAAGAGGAACATAGTGACGTGACTTCGATTCTGTGTTTTTTTTCTTCTAGCAAAGGCGCTCTGTGGTCATCGTCAGTAACGACACGTTTTTTTGCATTCTTCTAATACACACTTCCCAGTATCACTCATACACACGCACGCAACAAGAGAAAGAAAGAGATAGGAAGATAGAGAGCGAACATTTTTTTAGATGAACAAGTACGTACGTATCCGTAACAAATGCTTCCACTTAGCTTCGTGAACGTTGCACCATGTATCCTACTTCGTCGCGCTTTAATGTCTGTTCGCTTTTAGTAATCCATTAGTTTCATTTTCTTCTTCTTCTTCGTTAAATCTTTATTATTACTTTACATAGGAACGTTTAAATTAGCCCACCTCAACGCGTATTCAACGTCGTCGACTACTAATCTTCTCCTCCCACTTTCCGTCCATAGCGCTTTGCTATTACGCGTTTTGAGCTTCTTTTCTCATCTAACGGTAAGAATGGCATAAGCTCACGGATAGGTACGGTATCGATATATTGGTAATTCGGCAAAGAAATCCACTTGGTACCAAGCTACGCCTTTGCGAATAGTATCGACCATTTTGTTCGTTCGTTCGTTAATCTAACGCGTTATCATTCCGAACCTCTTCGTTCTTTCTAATGAAGGAACTTTAGTGAGCGTGCTTCGTACCGGCACGCTTGTATATTCGTCGTAACAAAAATATTAGTTAAATCGGTGAATACACGACGGTAGCCGTGAACAACTAAAATAGAATGAGATAAGAGAGAGATCCATATGCGCTTTTAGTCGTGATTGGTCCATCGTCTACACGCAAGTACCTGGAATCGGTGCTGGATTGCCTGGTGCCCGCAGCAGAAGAAAAAGTCCCCCACGAATAACTCCAGCCTGGATTTAGAACCTCCTCCCCTTTATCTAGTCTGTTAGGAACGTTGTTTGCTTTCGTTATCGAGTACCTCTCTCGAAGAACATATATCCAACACTTTTCCGATCCCTTTTCTTTTTCCTTACTCTCCTTTTCTGGTCCGAAGAAGTCGCATTAGAAGGTGATTAAATACCTACACCAACTATCGCGTATCCCTAAAGTTTGTTACATTTTTAAAGTTCTTCGAGCACAATTCTGTCTTATTCACCTTCGCGGCATATCGCTCGTTATTTAACGTGCTCCAGCCAAAGCAGCAACCTCTTGGACTAATTTCTGTCTCTTTACATCAGGACCATTGTTGTTGTCTTGGTTCCCTCTCTCGTTACCTTGCGATTGGCCGGTCGTGCTTTCGGCGGCAGCACGAGCTGCCAGTAACGTGATTTGGTTAACGACATCCTCCATTTCATCCGTGAGTGGATGCACTTCCTCGCCGCAGTGCGCACCAGATTCCCCGCCGATGTTGCAAAACTGTTGCTGCTGTTGTTGCTGTTGGCGTTCTTGGTTGGCTTCGAGACGAGTTCGATGTTGCGGTGTTTCAGCGTGACGCCGCCATTCGCTCACGGTTGTGTATGTTCGTGCAGGGTTGTTTCCATCGCACAGGGAACAGGCATAACGAGATTGAACAAGACGTAGCGCGCCGCGACGTTGTTGATTGCCTAGATAGCAGGATCTTTGGTGCGCGAGAAGCGTTGATTCTTGCGGATAAGCTCGACCGCATCGGCGGCACACAAGACACAATTCGATTTCCACTTCGCGACAGTGTTGCGGCGGTCCGTTTTCATCGGAACCGCACGGAGGCGTTGGCAATCGTACCGTCTCCAATCCCGGATGATTCGGATCTTGCTGCAAAAAGGCCTGCATCAAAGAGCGCGGCACTTGGACTTGCGTACCTCCTTCCACGTGCAAAGACATCAGACCACTCCCGTGCGTGCTGCCGCTTAAACCTGAAGCCGCTACTGAAAACAAACGATAAATCGATGTTGTTAACAAACGATTTATTAGAAGTTCTTCACTTAAATCAACAAATTCGCTACCTGTACTCAGTTAGAAATACGTCGTGAATCATTTCCTTTGTTATAAAAGAACATAACTTTTTACCGTTATAAAATTTGATTATCATGTTTTCTTGCCAAGGAATTTAATCTTAAGGGAGTGCTGCACTAGGTAGTTAGTTATTGTGTGAGGAGTACTTAAGTTAGGAAGAAAATCATTCTCGTTAGAACGAACACGTGCATAGAATTAATAAAAGTAAAATTATTGAAATTCATAAAAACTACTCTTGTATTTAAATTGATTAGTGTGCTATAATATGTTGTTATTATTTTATATTTAATATTTTTTTTAAGATATAAAATCGTCGTACCATCCGATTATCCGAATAATTTTAATAGTATACAATAAATGGTCTGTAGATGTTTATGCATCCATATTTATACATTATCGAATATATTTATACATTCTACCTATAGAATGTCTCTCTTTATTCGACTATTTGTTACTGACATATTGTATAATATAAAATTGAGTTCCATAAAGTTAAACAATAAACATAAATTTATTACGAAGTTGTAAATAAAAGAATGTAATACGTCACAAAGAGATATATTGAAATTGTATATAAAAAATAGATAGTTTTTTAATAATTCCACAAATATGTTCCAGACGGTATAATTTTCTTTTATACAAAATAAAACATTCAGGAGCGATTACTGAAAAAATCAGTAAACCCATATATAAACTGGAAACATTGCAAGTAATTCTTTTACTTCTTACCAGCCAATAAATTCTTATCAACTATATCATATGCTGTCGTCATCTAAAAAGCATATAATGTAAATCATACAGTCTGCGGACGAAGTCACGGTACAGCTAGTTTATGATGTATTGAAGTCTGTGAAGCAAACATAAATCATGTAATCCATAGACTGTAGATTGTAGAGATTATATGATTTATTTATGCTTTGAAGATCTTGATATATCATGACTGTATTAACATTGGCAATGTAAGTTTCAGAAATGAAACAAAATTCTGTAAGTGGATAACTGCACTGATTTAAAATGTTTGGTTCATTAAAAATGGAGTTGGCCGAAAATTCGCCTAAAACTTTTCGTATTCTTAAATTTCAATCCGATGGAAAGTATTCTTGCATGAAATATTTAGGGAGAGTACCATGCAATATTGGAAGTAGAGAGTAACATAGATCACTGAATTTCAAATATGATGCCATGAGATTATACTACTATTAATAAATTTGGAATTCTATGAAATATTTAAAATTATTATATCGGGTATAATTGAGAAGTAGAAGTGGACTCTTCGATATTCATCTTGTCGAGGCACACGATATAAATAAGTTTATAAAAGTGAAATTTATATAAAATATTTGACGATTAAATATTAGATGCTGTTAATTATTTCAATAATTCGTATCGTTACATATTTGCATTCTTCACAATACATTTTGTTAAACAAAGGACGATAAGATTCATACTAATGAGAAGATGATCAAAAATAGAGTAAATACACTTTGATATGCACGTTCTCTAAATAATGTGCAGGAAAGCCTCTTTTCCGCTCTCCAAATTTTTGTCGGCTTAAAAAGTAAACTGAATTTAGATTATTAAGTTCAGACTAACTATTCATGCGTACAATATATTTTACAAGTAAAAATAAAATAGAGAATTAAGCAAACGAACGATGAAACATAACTGAATATACTCATTATACATACATCCATAAAAATTAAAGTAGATTTCAAGAAAAGCGTCTTAACAAATTTTGTAATTTAAAATAAGAAATGTGTAAATCGATCATTTAACTAATAGTATACCATATTATAGTTAACAAATCATGTTTATAAATCAATTGGTAAATTCAATTTAATATTAAATGCATATAATATCATACGAGTAATATACATATTTTATTAAAATGCAAAATATTCAAGTTATAAATTAAATTTTTTAATTTTTTGATATGAATTAGGATCCGGTAAATATACCAGATAAATTCATTAGGAATGATACTTTTTACTTTGAATAGTTTCTAAGTTTCTATAATATGATTATAAATAAGGTGAAGTGGAGTAAATGCAGACTGGTTTTTGTAAAGTTAGTATTTAAACGTAAGTATTTTCAGTCTGCTATGTAAATACTTAACGCTGTCGATATCGAACGCTTTGCACAATTACTATTATTTAATTAATATTAGCTAGGACCTTAATTTTCCTTGTACATTGTGATTTTGATAGGAAATTGTTTAAAATCTCAACTACTCTGCACTTTCTCCGAAAATGGGGTAAGAGCGTAACTTGAAGTTAAATACTTTGAAACTTTATTTCATGTGCAATGGGGCAAGAGCAGAATTATTAACAAATCTGCTATAAAATGCTTTTTACTGCATAATGCAAGTACTCTATACTGCAAACAAGTACTCTTAGCTGAAATATAAAAGGGATATAGTGAAACAAAACAAGGAAACAAACATACTAAATGGAGAAATTTCGCTCATATTGTAATAAAAATTGCGTGTATACGCACTTGCCTCGTATACGAACTTACCTCACTTTATCTTAAGTATAATAAACACTATTTATGCTTTCTTTTCAGATATCAACATGAAAAACTATATCCCAAATCAATAGCAAATAGCATTATACGAATTTCAAATTCTTCTTTCTGTCTACTTTCTTTCTTTCTTCCTTTTTGGGTAGAATGTTTTATTTTAATACCGAAGTCTTTAATAATGACAAATATTTTTCAACGGAGCATACAGAAATGATTCGTGTGGGTAATAATTCATATTCATACTGTTGTGTTTTTCCTATAAATATTAATAAGATGAATATGTACAGATAAGATATTTTGCATAAATCAACGTGAATGATAATACAGAAACATATGTAATATGCTAAAATTATAGGATCACAGTATATTATTACATCTTCATTAGTCTAATTGACGCCAATACTACAATACCTTATTAATTCCGTGAAACAAAGAAACAGGATAATTAGTCTAATTAGAGGATAACGTGCGCTGTTGAGTTAATTTTAGGGTAAAATATCATATACCCGCAATTAATTTCAATTCAAAAGTGTGCAGTGTTTATTAATATTTCGAAGTTATTTTTATATCAATGTAGACAAGAACAATAACATTGTTTGCAAAGAAATATTGCATATGTTATGTAATGTTGTATAAACGTTCTCATTGTATCAATTAAAATTCTGTAAGGTTTGTCGATAAGTTCGATAAAAAAGAAAACATGTTAATTTCTGTCAAATTAATAGTTAAATGGGATTATGTAGTGTAAGTATCTATTGTATAGCAGATAAGCAACTTTTGATGAATATAATGGTTTCTAGTTATATTGCCAGGAACGGAACTTTAGGAGTAAAAAAATCTTTGGAATTGACAAAATTCACTTTTATAGCGTTCAAAAGTTTGCTGATTTAAAAATTCCTAAACTCATTTCAAAAATTTGAAAATTATAGAATTTGAGAATTTGAGAATTTGGGAATTTGAGAATTTGAAAATATGAATTGTTGTAACTATGAAAATTTATATGGAATCATATGGAAACTTATAAATCTCGTACAATGAAAAAGACAGAAATATTATAGATAAATTAGTTGAATGACAGGCCTTCCTGTCCTCCACAATAAATCTGCAAGTATATCATTTAATTCGTAGTTTGTCAAATAGTTAGATAAAATGAAATCCTATTACAAATCAGAAAAATTCAAAAACGATTATCAATTATTAGTTAATAAATTACACCTGAAGAAATGCTATTCTATTATTTTTATTCCTACAAATTGACATTTATATCATATCATTTATATTTGTGCAAATTTTTACAAGAAGCTGTTACTCGTATTAGCGAAAGCAGGTTTACTCGTAAGTTCATTAAAAGTACTTAAAAATTGACAGCAAAATCAGAACATTAATAGACTCAGTTTATAGAAAGTGATATTGTGAACCCAAAGGGTTTTTTTACCATTCCTGGCACTAAAAATGTTAACAACAATTTTCTGTAACAGTTGTACTTCAAACTGATTACTATGGTTGAAATTTATTTGTTAAAGTAAACCTTATAAAAAAAGGATTTTGAATCGTGTAAGGTTCGTCTGACATTCATACGTTTGTAGGGATGTTAGAACATCAGGCTTCTTTTTTACCACCAAGGTCAGCAGCGGAGCCCGACGCTACCCCGAATCAAATAATATAATAAAGAAGATCGTTAAGTAACACGCAGTAGATCGCAGCTGTCCTGTGCGACACCCTTGAAACAATCCCGGCTGAGAGAGCAGAGGGTTTTATTACTCTTAATGAGCACTGGTTATTTCTTTGAATGGCTTTGATTTGCCCTCCCCTTCTGCGCTCCTCAACCTTTTACTCATCCACGCGTGTACATATGTGAACGATCAACTTCGTGATACACGTATTGGTACATGCGTGTTTAATTTACATCCACCAAACGTGCGTATTCACATGTGTCCACGCGGAGGCACTTTACACGCGCATCGCTCTTGCTTCGTCTCCTTAGAGGGCAGGGAAGCTCATTTGCGTACGGATTGAGATAGTAGTACTTCGGCACCACCACCTAAATGTGTGTTTTTGTTTACATGTGTGACTACATACGAGATTCTGATTGCCGGCCGCTCCCAAGTCCCGGCGGTTCTCAAACCCGTTATGCCGCATCGAAGTGCTAAATATAATATTTGTGTCCGAATTAAATTATATATTTAGAAAAATGATACATGTTAAACTACTTCGGATAATTATTTTTTCGGTACCTATATTATGGTTTTGTTTTAGCGCACGTAAATTTTATTTGTAGAGGGTAGTATATCTTTTTGGACGTTCATAACGAAACTAAAGGTACATAGATATTATACAATTTTTGTAAAATAGCTTTTTACGGCGTATATATGTTATCAGGGAAATCAAAGGTGTGGTTGTTTCGGAATTAAAAAATGCTTTAATAAATTAGTAGCTGAGAATCACTGAACCTAAGATAGCCGCGACGCATGCTGGAAATTTGTTCGGCAGGAATTTACGAGCGAGTTTCCGTATCAAACACAGTACCGTCGATTCAAGTGAAATAAAATATCGAATAAAATAATCGGGAATGTCGTTAGTTAGCGCCTCCAGGAATTTTAATAGATATCCTGGAACGATGTAATAACAGGGTGCAAATTTGTCATGTTGAATCTTGTTCGTTCAACTACGCAAACAGCCTTACAATTGCGTGCTGATAAGAAATTTGTTAACTAATAAGTAAATGTAACTTGTTCCTAATGTTCATAAATATTCGCAAAACATGATCGTTGTAGAGGGACATTTTCTAAAATGACATAAAAGCAGAAATGAAGAACTCTGCTGAATAAAATAGAATGATCGGAATGGTAGTTCGATTCTTTATCAATACTGAATTGTTCAATAGAATTATTATTCGTTTGTTACTTTATAGAGATTAATATATATATTAAAAGAATGTTAGTATAGCATTGGTGAATATTTATCACTCGTTTTCTATTTTAAAATTTATATTAATTTAAAATTTAATTTATTTTGTAATTGATGCTAGTGATGACAATAAGTTAAGATGCTTCTTGTTACTTTATCTGCTTTTATCTACTTTTTTAATTACTTTTGATGTAGATGAAACAGGTATATATGATAAAAATAATATTAATAAATTTATTAGAGAATGTGTAGTGCAATTTGCTATTAAGAAAGAAGCAAATATCACGAAATTGCAAAATTATTATAAATAGAGAGAAGTATTGCTGGAAGTAATATTTTTGTGCATCCTCGGATATTGTTCACTGTATTTTAAAACCAGAACTGAAAATCCTGATAAAAGAAAAATAAATGTGAAAGAAGAATAGAGCTCCACCGACATGTTAATCACTATGAGGTCAGTAATGACCATCACATACTTAACATAATTGAACTGAAAGAAAAACAACTAGAGAAAATTTTAAATAATATTAATTCGGTAATGTGAAAAGTAATAACTTAAAAAATGAAACAGTCGTATTTAAAATACGTAATTATGGATCGAAAATCCATAAACGTCCATGAAAAATATATTCTTTTCTCAAGTTTTCAACCTACCAACTGTTAAAATTTTCAAATTCTCAAATTCTCAAATACTCAAATTCTCAAATTCTCAAATTCTCAAATTCTCAAATTCTCAAATGCTCCAATACTCAAATTCTCAAATTCTCAAATTCTCTAATTCTCTAATGCTCCAATACTCAAATTTTCAAATGCTCCAATACTCAAATTCTCAAATTCTCAAATGCTCCAATACTCAAATTCTAAAATGCTCAAATGCTCAAATACTCCAATACTCAAATTCTCACATACCTAAATTCCCAAATATCTATATCAAATTATATCCATACCCATATACAAATTTCCATTTTCTCAAACCTCAAGGTTTGTAAGCATACAAATTCTCGAACTTCCAAATCTTCAAAGTCTCAAATTTTCAAACATTCACAGATATTTTGAAATTCATACTATCAAAGTACCGAATCCAGGAGATTCCAATTTTCTGCCTGATTCGTTTTTTAAAAGCAAGTTTTACTTTTCGAAACTAGTTTCACTTATCTAAGAAAGTTCCCATATACCAACATACTTTTATCTGTTACCGAATATCATAAAGAGTATGTCTTCTCTGAAAGACTGCACCTTAGTATGTAAAGGGTCAATATAACCATATTCCCTTGACTTTCGTTGTAGTCAATCATTCATCGAGCATCTTGCGAAAGATGTCGATTCGAACAGAAGTGAATTGAGCGATCGGGATCAATGCATTCGCAGGTCCATAACTACGCTGCGCGAAGTATGCGACAATGGCGCATTCCACGTATTCTTGCTAGCGCGTTCTCGCATGGTGTGACCAGTACACCGACACACGAAAACACGTTGTGAACGTGGGCGTGCATTCCTGTCTTCGCATTCTCCTTTTCATTCCCTTTCGTTTTTTCTCTCATTTTGTCCCGCAGCCTCGGTAAGTGTTCTTCTTTCCTTCTTATTCACCTTCCTACGGCAAAAACCCCTCCTTTCTCTTTTTATTTCACATCGAGGCCCGCTCTCATGGATACCACGGTCCAGAACGGCTGTTTCACACCTCCGCTTGCGCGAGAATTAGGAAATAAATTAGCGGCCCGGCTAATTTCGTTATCTCGCCCGACGCGAGACCCTCCCGCTTGAGATGTCAAAGGACCGATGTCCCAGCCTTCGAACCGTTGCCCAGACACGATTTCAGTCGAGTCCCAATGCCAGGATCAATGACTGTTCCTTCTTTTTACGGCTGTCTCTTTTCTTCCATGGACCTTTCGTGCGATGTATCTCCGGATCGACAAATGGGACTTCGTTAGAAAACGGTTCGATTCCGATTGATTTGATAGCTTCATACAAATCCTATTTTACAAGAAAAATTAACGTACACTCTGATCATTTACTCGCAAGAATCTCTTATATATGACAATTTTTATGCGGACATCAATTTTCAGAATTGTAATTATAGATGCTAAATTGTTGTAAATTCAGATCAGTGTCATATGTCTTTTTATAATATCATTACTGTGCTGTATATCAACACATTAATTGTTTAATTCTTCGATACAGTATATTTGACATTAAAGAATAAAAGAGAATATACATATTCTCAATCATATTAATGAAAGAATATGAAATTAATTAATAACAAATAATTTACCATTTCAATTTATATTGTTTGATACAATTTATAATTATCTTTTTTGTTTTGCATAAACAAGTGATTTTTTGATAAAGAAATTAAATAGATTAGTTAATATTAGAAATCTTAATTAATGGATGTCTAAAAATTTGATCTAACTGAGCCTTTGTCTTTCAGAAAAGTTATAACATTCTGATAAAATTTGAAAAAATTAGAACAATTTAATTTAATTCTAAAATGTAACACAACTTCAACCACGGAAGGCCATTTTCTGCATGAACTAAGTCATTATGATTATGCGCTATAAGTAAAAATTACTAAAAAATTATTCACAGTGAAACACAGTTCTATAAATAAATAACAACGGGATAATTTAATTATCAATATTAAGCCATCTCAAAGAAATTTTAAAAAATTTGTGAAGACTAGGTGACATAGCAAAATAACTAGTTGATCCACTTACATTATAAGCAATGCAAGAATGAATAAATTTTTACAATTATTAGTACACTTATTAACTAAAAATTAACTTATGGAATGTTTAGCAATGAAAGAGTATTGTATATGTGCAGGGCTATCATTCAAAGTGAGAATAGTTTTTATACCGCTAAACACGTGACGTTCATATCGGAGGAATTAAATTTGGGTTGGACCATTCTGGAATCACCTGCCCACCCATTTAACGTCGATACGGGGGACGACATTCGTTGTAGAGGTTCTCTGTGCCTTCTTTAGGAAACGTTGGATGTCGAGGATCACGAGGAAGTCGTAATTTCTACGGAAACGAGACAGCCGAGTGAATTGACGACGGCTTATCTTCTTGTACGGCCACAAAATCGTTTCGTACGCGTATCGGACAAGATAACGGCAGTGACGTATCGATAAATTCTGTTAATTAATTATTGACGTATTTTGGAGCTGTTTCTGTATTCGCCACACGTGAAGGTAAGCGGATTCTTTTTCTGTTTACTTTCAAATTTCGTTTATCTCTGCGCTAAATAACTGAACTGTTTGTTAAATTTTATTTTCTATACTTTATTGTGAACTATAATTATACACGCTGTTTAGTGCGATTTATATATCTAATAATTTGTTTGATTAATTATTAATTAGATCTTGTTTAGAATTATATTACACATTCAAATAAAATTAGATATTAGAATTGTAATGCTAATTGCATAGTGCTTAATGCAATTTACGTCTGTAAAAACTAGTTTAATTTTTACTCATTGTTAGAAATGTATTTGTACATGTATATTTACATTTACAAATGTTTTGAATGTAAACTTATGGTTAACTATCTGTTATATGCAAAATTTATAAAATTTTATAAGAAATGATGCAGAATTTTTTCAACATATTATTGCACTGTGTTTTATTTACAAATGCAAGAAAATGTTAAAAATTAGTTCATTATTATTTAAAACGTAATGGAAATATATAACTATGACGGATTTATTCCTTTAAGCTATTCTCATTTAGGAATTGTTCAAAATTATTAATACATAATGTAATTATGTATGACACCATATAGATATCATAAGTTTAGAGTTCTTTTAACGACGTGACATTCGAGGCAATTATCGACTACAAAATACCAATATACATTTTGTTTATGTGCATATACTACATATTTATATTTTTCATATTATACTTATATATTTTGACATAATTCTGTATAAATATTTGCAGTTTAGTAATTAAACTCTTAAAGATAAATAGCTTAAATAAACGGAATTTTATTTCAAAAAATCGTAAAGCTCTAAACATTATTTTCATCTCTATTATTATTTAAACATATTTAGGTGCTTATAATCAAATAGTAACTTACATTATCCGTGGGTTTATAGAATATTTTTATTAAAAGTAATTAAACATCTGATTTTTAATTAAGCAGTTAAAAAACTTTACTTTAGAATAACAATTTTTCAAACATAGAACTGCAAATTATAACCAGGTTATAATTTCATATTCGGTATACAGAAAGCTACAAAAAATGACAATTGAATTTTAGCGATCGAAAAAAATAAAAATTTATCGAACATTATATTTACGTATTTATATTATCAGAATATTAACTTAAACATAATTAATTATTTTATGATCAGAATCGGGTTTAATCTACACAAGCTTTTCTGATGGAATGATGTCATGAAAACTAGATATTACTTTTTGATGTGATTAAATTCGTTGTAGTTGACAAATTGTAATTATATAGAAGCTCGCAAGATTGTTGATGAAATTCAAAAGAAAAAATATTAGAGAATGTACCGGAATTTTGAGAAAGCATATTTTATTCTTTATTTCGATAAATGTCATTTCCTTATTATACAATTGTTTATGTTTTTCTTCTATTTTATTTAACTATGTCAGTTAGTTCTTATCATTACAATCAGATATAGTAAAATTTGATATTAGATATGATATCAAAAATATTAAAAATTATTAATAATAAATATTTTATAATATTTTTAATATTATTTAATATTATATTTTATAATATGCATTATTGAAATTATGTTGTCAAAACTTTCACTACGTTTGTAATATTTGTTAATAATTTCTAATTGTTGTTTAATATTATTATATGGTTAGTTTCTAAAATTAGAGTAGGTATCGTACTTATATGAAGTTTCAGATATTCTTTACTTTTTATACTTTTTTTTAAGAGAACAATTGGTTTTTGTCTCCATTTTTAATGTGTACCTTTTTCCTTATCGTTTTGTATGTATTTTTATGTGCCGTGTTCATAAATATAAGTTGCACAAAAATTAACAATTAAACTCAAAAAGTTTATTAATAATTGCTCAAATGGCTTTATCGTTTATAAGAATTATTATTATAAACTTTGATTTTTATATTTAATGATTTACGTGTATTTGAGACAAATATCATTATGGCAAACATATTTAATTGTATACATATATCTAAATTACCTACAGTACGGTATCTCAATATTTTTTAAATCAAACTTCATGATCTTATTTATTAACTCTTATTACATGAGTTCGTCATTTCTAAAAATGAATGTAGTTTTGAACTATCACACATAACAAACAAATTTAAGGTAATAGCAGCAAATTGGATATTTTCTAAAATTTAAGAAAAATGGTACAATTCTGCGAATTTAGAGCATGTTGGAAAAACAAAGGACTATAATTATAATATAAGAAACGTTTTCAATAATTTAATTAATTATAGAATTTGATATGCATTAACATAACAAAATACGAGAATCTGATAATACATTATTTTGTGTGACACACATGCAATGGAATGCACGAAGGGTTAAGTCTGACCATACCACAAATACCGAAAAACAAATAGATGTCACATGCGCATAAGTAAGTAAATAATAATGAAGGAATGATTCAAACACGATATGCTAAATGAAATTGAATCTCGGATATCGCTGTATGTAAATTTTGGAGTCAAGAGCGATCTTACAAAGCAGGTGTTTTTTTAACACCTGTGCGAATGTCAGATCAAGTGACGGGGTGGGATTAAGCAAACACTTTTTACGAGCAACGAACGAGATACAAGTGTTCAACGCTTTATCATTGAATTACGATCCTTGAGTAGTACTGCTATAAAAAAAAACAAGCTGACAAGAGCACACCCTCATGGTTGAAAAATTTAAAGCCACCACACCACCTGTACTTCATTATTCATTATTGAATTTCCGGTTAACTACTGATTGATATCTATACAGTCGTCGGTGCCCGAGTGATTTAATTTGTCGTGAACCGGAAATAATGGATGTATAGTGAATAAACTGAGGAAATTATACTTATTAAATCAATAAGCTATTTTTTGTGCGTTGGATCTGGTTTAAGTAACTTACACAGTTTCAAATCACTAAGTATTTTTTTTATTCTTATGAAAGTATACTTTGAATGCAAAAGAAACTCTCCAAACAATAAAATCATAGAAATAAAGATAATCAAAATTTTAATTATTAGGGGTATCGAAAAGTATTCAAAATTTCTTCAATGACTTCAAAATTTTTCTATGAAAAATCAAAGGACATTTTTAAGAAGGGAATCGAAAAATTGTCTTTACGCTGTCAAAAAGCGGTAGAAAAAGATGGAAATTATTTTGTTAATTAACATTTAAGATGTCTTTAATAAATAAATATTTTTCGTCATCAAACAAAGTTTTTATTACTTTTCGATCCTTCTAATATAATTGTAAAACATGTTAATTTAATTAACAGTTTTCTGTTATTCTATAAATTACAATAACCGTAATAGAAAATAAAGGAAACGATGCATTAAAAGTTATAAGAATATTAACACTTTTTAAGAATATTCATATTAAATTTTTTATTAAAGTTTATGGAATAGATGTTTGCCATCAGTACCGAGAAATAGATTTGTCAATGACCCTCATTTACTGCTTATTATATAACTGCATATTATAACAATAGTTATTATTTATATTTTATGGAAATCTATTCGAGAATTTAAATAATTTAATTGTAACAATCAATTTTTGTGTACGTATTTTTTTAAAGTCGTGACACTGTTTAAGACTTATTGATACATGGTAGTAACAATAATAGTAATATTCGAATGATTTATTCTCCGGTATTTAAAAATTTATTACTGAATGATTTTGTTAATTTATTATAAACATTAATTTTTTCTTTCTGCTCACTCGTCTGAATGTTTATGTTGAAATTAAGAAATAAATTCAATACATTAAAGATATATGTATTCCATTCACTACTTTACCGATTGTACCCTTATCAACTGCTTTTTAATAAGTAAAAATATAAATTTTAATAAGATAATTGAATTCTCGTGATAGTTTGTTCAATTTAACAATATGAATGCGATTAACAATATGATAACAAGAAAATATTAATTTTCATTTATAAAATTATAAAATAGTATATTGATCAGTAGATCAAATGATCAAATTTTTAATTATTTTTTGGTAAATATTCAATAATGCATTTGTAAATTTGTTTAGAAATTTAAGAGGATTAACACTGAATAATCAATATTTTATGCAAAAATTTGTGTATGTTAGTGAAAAACGATTATTTTTAAACGGTAACTTCCTTATTTATCTTACTTCACAGTAACTCACACGTAGTTTATCAAAAACATGAAAACGAAACACCATAGAACAAATAACAGTCATATGATGACAATTTCAACAATTATATTCGTAAATATTTCAATTCGATTTTTATTGATGTAATTTTGTCTCGACTTTATATTATAACTTTTTGACCGCTTTATAAATTTCGAGTTTATTACGTCTAAATGTTAAAATGGTGTCAGTTTCTTCACTTGCGCCATCTAATAATTCTTAAGTTGAGCCGGCTCATATAATGTTTTTCTCTTTGAAGGATAAAAATATTGCGTGAAAAATACGAGAAATAAAACGAAGAAAGTGTAGGGAGGGCCATATACATATTAGAAGAAAAGAAATATATTCATTAAATAGTGCAATTTCATTACTCAAAAAGTGGATTTAACATTTTTTTTTAAACGAGATAGATCTGTTTGAGGTGTATTAAACGAATTATTAATTATTATGAATAAACTGTTAGTTTGACAGTGATTATTATGTTAAGTGCACATTTCTTTTCAGTATGCTACAAAATACTATTTTTCACTTTTTTGTAGTGTGTAAGTATACTTTCGAATAACAGTTCTTATTTAAAATAACGAGAAGTAGATATAATTTAATTTATTGATATTTTTAAAATATTTTTTTAATATAGTATTTCAATCTGTTTTATGAGATTTATGTATTAATTATAATACTAAAATTGCTCTCAAAACTGTAACTACGTCCCCGATTTATGACGGTGCTTTCTTAAATAGTTCAATATAGGCATTTTCACTATTTTATAAATCCTATGTGTTCGTTTTCAACGATTTTTCTTTATGTATCTTCATTGAAATTTATAACGTGAATTTTTTAAAAAAACTTCATGATTCATATTTCATCACTTTGACTGCCGCATCATCGACATACGGGTGACAATTAAATTCCCATACGAATCTATTACCTATATTACTAAAAATTTGTTTACTTATCTAACTGGAAATACTTGTTCATTACTTATAGTTACGAACAGTATCAAAATATTTGGAAAGATTTGCTGAAACTAAAAATACAACATAAACGTTAACATATTAAATAGAATCTATGAATTCTCGATCCCTTCGAAATCTCTCGTTACATTATCTTTAGCCTGATTCTTCACCGAAAGCTAGAGGCTGTACCGAGACTGGAAGCCAGAAGGAGCCGTCTACTGTCAGATACCTGATTCCTCGACCTATGACGAAGAGGTAAAGAGAGGTCTTCGACCGGTAGCCTAAGCCGCGAAGCAGTCCCTAAAGAGGCACCAGGGTCATTAGCGAACGGAACATTTATCCTTGTCCCTCGTTTCTTCTCTTTCACTTGGTTGGGTGTCCGTACTTGATTCGCCATTGGTATCAACGGGTGCCAGGCAGGAAGACCCGTATTATCGAGTCAATTGTCTCTCACCCTCCTTCCCCGGCCAGTTCAGCTGACTATAAAATCATTATCACTCGTCCACCACCACCGTCATCAACCACCAACCTTCCCCCTCCCCCACCCCTGGCCACTTCTTGTTCGATGTTGAACGCTCGATTATCCCATTAATACGGCCAGTCCGTGCGTCCATCCATCCCGTCGGATCTTTAATTATTTAAATGCAGAGCAACGCTGGAGATCCGACGTGAAGGGTACACGAAGCCTTCAAAGTCAACGGCGAATTTCATCCACTCGAATTCACCTTGTTATCTCACCTTTGATCTTCTTTTGCGTTCGTCATACGACGGATTAACATTTATCGTCATAATGGTGATGATACTTTGCAATTTTTGGTATTTTCGATTGGATACGATATGACGCGTTAAGAGCACAGCAGAATGTTTAAGGATAGTATATTTGTGGAACTGTATGTGGCTATTGACGTTTGTACATGTGCTGTTCTGATGATCATGAGTGAAATAGGATGAACATATCTAGTAACAATATTTGTCTCTATAACTACGCAGACGTCGACAACATTGACCCTGACACGATAGGAGCAATACCTCTTGAAGATTTGCCTTAATGATTCTTAAATTGTCCACACGAGAATCAAAGCGTTCTCATAGTCATCCATTCAAGAAACGACAAGCAATGTTTCGTACATTATTGTCGAGCAATTTGCAAACGCAATCGTGAATGATCGCGGAGATTCACGACTGGTTCTTGAAAAATATAATATGTCTATTTCTATTTCGTTTATCTTTTTCGTTAATATTTCTTTTATTTATAACGCTGGGTTATATTGAAAAAGTAAGTATTCTATTGTAATTTATGTTACGATAAATTATGAGTTTTCAATTATAACGAAACAGTTACTAGATTTATAAATAATAAAAGTCCTGTGGGCAGAAGATATATAATTTCAGAATTAAATTATTATTAACATCAGACTGATAACAAAATTCATAGTTAATGAGAGTAAGCAGTCAGTGGATAGTACATGAAATGTACTAATTGATACAATTATTATAATTACACGTCTTGAATATATTTATATTATGCATAGCACAATAAATTGCAGATATAAAACACATGATATAACGAGAAAAGTAGACAGGAACGCATATCTTCCAGGGGAAGTTGTTTATCGTGTGGTGTCATGTTATACTTGAGATTAAAGATAGAAGACATCCTCGGATACTTCTAATTTAGCTACTTTCTTCTTCCTTTAGTTGGCAGAGACACAATTCTTCTACGCATTTTTGGCAATGTCTAACTTCGTTTAAAATTGTCATGAGTAATTACGCGGGAGCACAGAATACGGTCTGCTATAATGGGTTGTCAAATGCTTTTCACTGAAAATTTGAAGCTTTTAAATTTTCCAGTTTTCAAATTATTGAATTTTTAAACTTATTAATAATCAAATTTTCAAATTTACTTATTATTAAAATTTCAAATTTCTAGTTTTATACATTTTTAAATTTTCAAATTATTACTATTTTCCAAATTTTCGAATTATTACTATATTTCCAAATTTTCAAATTTCTAACCGTATAAATTTAAAAATTTTTTAATTCTCAAACACAAATTTCCAGACGACCATATTCTCATCTGTACAAATTTCTAAATTTCCAAATTCGGAATATCTTGAAATATTTGAATCCCCAAACATACACATTGAAAAATTTCAAAATTTTTTAATTGCAAATTCCAAATTCTGCGTAACTATGATAGTTTCAAATTTAAAAAATTGCCACGTTCTCGAATTTCTCAAACTTCCAAAGTTTGAAATATCTAAACACAATTCCCTACTTGTGTAGGAAAAAAAATTTTCACATTCCATATTTCAAAATTTGTTGAACGTAAACAAATGTGAGTTTCATCACAATATGGCGACACATAATGTTGCCATAAAAATATGTACATCCATTTATTAAACTTGAGAAGACATAAAAGATGTACAAAATTTAAGAAAGCGAAAGGGATATGTAAAATATAAAGAGACAAGAGTAGTATATAGAATTAAAAAAAACTAAAAAAGCATGTAATATGTAAAAGAACAAAAATATTTTTGAAGTGACTGAATGTAAAACATGGGTAGTCGTTAACGATAAATAATAATTATGGGCAATAAGGTTATTGCAATGCATTTTAGTGTGCTTGTTGTAACTTTAATACGCATGTTTATTACTCTCTGTTATCGACCGCGCATGTGTTTAATATCCAAGGTTACATTCGAGATCATTAATAAATTCTTATACTTCAAGAAATACTTCACTAACCTAAAGAGTTATTATGAATAATTTTTGAACAAATTATAATATTTTATAACATGGTATGCAGTTTAAGGTCGCTAACTAAAATTTTAATTTGCCTCATGTGTATAGAACGCAGTTTTTAATTATTATAAATGTTACAATTAACGAAATTAATAAGATTTAAGTAAAAATTATAAGTATCGTTATTCTCTGTACTCAATTATATTCAATCTGAAAAGAATAGATAATGAGAAGAAATAAAGCAAGAACGATAAGACTCTTTCTTCGAAGAGCCACGGTAAGGGAGCACTCTTCGGCGACATCCAACTTACTATTCCATCAAGGCCTTTCCTTTAACAAACGTCACGTCAGCAGATTCGATCTCGTTAGGATATCGCAGAGTCGTTAAAAATAATTGACAGCTGGATAATTAAGGGGTGGAAGCTACCCCTTCAAAAACGGAACAAGCAATACCTTTCTCGCTGAAGACGAACGATTTCCATGATCTGTTTCTTAAGACCTAACCTTCTCAACCTCTTATATTTGTTTTCTCTGCTTTTTCTTCTTTCCATTATGCCTTGGCATATAGTAGCATCTTCGTCAATCTGCTTACGTCCCTCCTCGAGTAACTCTTTATCTGCGGCCCAGGTTTTATTAGCACATCGTTAGGAAGCACAGAAAGGGGTGCATGATTCCTTTGGACGAGAGGGTGAATACAGATTCTCGAGGCTTGACTAACAGGCATCCACCGCTTGTTACGAAGATCGATCGAAATTAAATTTTTTAATAAAGGAAGGGTTTGATTATTTATAATTTACGTATACGAAGATAAATCGGAAAAAGCACCACTCACTGGGCGAAACTTTGACTATTCATAATTTTTTACTTTTCGATGTTTTTTGGACTATTAATAATTTGCATATTATTATCCCAATTTAATATTTTATTATTCTATTTCCTACTATTTGTTTAAATTTTTATTTTAAGTTTCTTCTGTTATGTTTTTATTATTTTTGACATTTGCATTGTTCTTACTATTTGACTATAGTATTATACTGTTTTACTTTATTATTTCTGATGTAGATACTGATATTATGTTAGTTTACTATAACATTATTTTATTATTCTCTTGTACTGCTGTAGTATTTCAATAGCATTTTTTTTTATTTATTATTGAATACCTTGCTAGCCCTCAAATTTACTATTCTATCCAAGCTAATGGGTCTTTATGTAACATATATAACACACCAATATATTATGCATGTCTGCACAGAATAAAATGTTTAAAATTGTGAGTGTCCCCAATTTTTGAACCGAAAATTATAATATAACCTTTATCCTTCATTATCTTTCACCAATTTTGCATAAGTTTGAATCTGTTTAAGGTGAAGTGGGGTAAGTTCGTAAACGGGGCAAGTGTGTATACAGGCTATTTTTATTACAATATGAGTGAAACTTCTCCATTTAGTATGTTTGTTTCCTTGTCTTGTTTCACTATATCCCTTTTATATTTCAGCTAAGAGTACTTTTTTGCAGTATAGAGTACTTGCATTATGCAGTAAAAAGCATTTTATAGCAGATTTGTTAATAATTCTGCTCTTGCCCCATTGCACATGAAATAAAGTTTCAAAGTATTTAACTTCAAGTTACGCTCTTACCCCATTTTCGGAGAAAGTGCAGAGTAGTTGAGATTTTAAACAATTTCCTATCAAAATCACAATGTACAAGGAAAATTAAGGTCCTAGCTAATATTAATTAAATAATAGTAATTGTGCAAAGCGTTCGATATCGACAGCGTTAAGTATTTACATAGCAGACTGAAAATACTTACGTTTAAATACTAACTTTACAAAAACCAATCTGCATTTACTCCACTTCATCTTAATTGTATTTAATCTTTCATTGCATTATGTTTCAAATACGCTATATAAAACTATAATTCTTTTACTTGGGTAATCATAAATAAGCTACGATTTTCTAATTAATGAAATTACATGAAATTTCTCAGGACGTTGTGAAGTAATAATATACTTTTTTTTGAATACATTTTTTAATCCGAAATCTATGATATATTATATTATTGTTGTTACTTGAAAGCGTTTAAACTTGTATTTCTATTTCTGAACAAATCATGCGATAAAGGGTTACTTGAGTAAATTAACCAGGAATGTTAATAATATTAAAATTCGGATTTAAAAAAATGTTTGGTCTACAAAAATGCTTAAAGAAACAGTAAACATTAAATTAAACTTTTTCAGTCCACATTCATCTTCTGGAAGTCGAATTATTCGAATGAGTAATAATGCAAAAGAATGTTTATGTATCATACCTGCAACACAAAGCAACGAGAAGTTAATGATAATACTTCTACTTAAATTTCATAAAGTACAATAATTTCTTTATAACTTGTATAAAATACCATAATTTTGCTGTTGCATTATAAATAAACAATACTTAATTTACTGAAAAGATAATTTGTCGTTCATAATTTTATCAAAAGTTCTAAAAATAATTGAAGTATTTGAAATGATAAAAAAACTGTACGTAATTTCTATATCTTGGTTGTTGGTGTAAAATTCGTGTAAGGCAAATGAGCGGAAGGTACCGTAAATATTACGGCAGCTGGGTTCGAATAAAGAAAAATACTTGAATAATAATTATCGAAGCCCCCTTAACTCTTATTACGTGGTTGTATAATGAGAAGATTCAGCAGAAGGAGAAAAACACTGGCAAAGACGAGAATTTTCTAATTAGGAGGATTCGAATGAAGCCCCCAATTGCAAGCAATTCTAAAAGTACCACTTTCACGAGGAAACACTTGAAGCTCGCCGGAAAGAAAGATTTTAATATCGAAGACTACCAGTTATTTATTATCACTCCCTTATTACAGTTACAAAGAATATCGCAAAACTTTAGTCTTGCTAAAGTTTCTCTCCGTAATTTACAGTTAAATTGGAATAAGAAAACGATCTTCAATTAAGGATACTTCAAGATTCCTCTTGGTTGGTTTATCATTTGTGATCGATGAGATGCGTTGCAATTTATGTGCTAATAAAGAAGTCCTCGCGAAACTTGCTAAACAGGTAATTGATACCAGAACTTTCATCAATGATATTCGCGTAAAATAAAAGAAGTTTTTGTGAACGTCATTAAGAATTTTATTCAGTCGCAATTAAATTTATCTAACGTTCAATAATGAGTCACTATCGAGATATCGAGGTACTCCAAAAATTCGATAATTTTTGTGTTTGGAATAAAAAAATAATTCAGCAGTCTTCTTTCTCTTTCTTTTTTTAATTCGTACTGACATAATTTAAATTTCACCATTGTATATTTACTGTTAAATACATTTACAACTATCTATTTTAAAATTTTTACTTATTATCGAAAGCACTATAATTTTAGTCAACTTCACTCTTCGGTATCAGAAATAAAGAATTACTTCTAAACAATTTATTATACGAGAACTGATAGTTCTTTACACAATATTAAATCATTTCGATATAACCTCGTTAAAAATATAACCTTCTTAGTTTTATCAATGAACAGAAAGACTGTAATTAAAATGTTTTGTCGTTGAATAAATAGTTTTATTATTAAATTGTTTTATACTTATTGCTTTCTTAATTTTTAAATTGTAAACTAAGGTATAAATAAACATGTTTATCAATTGATTGATTCTCGTCATACGGCATTGACACATGGTTACAGTAAATAAGCCGGCGCTATACAGCGAGTGTAAAGTAGAGCATTTCTGTTTACCAGTGAATAATAAGAAACCCTATCGACTAGTTCCCGTATAATTTAAATTCGTACATGTCTAGCGTGTTCTCAGCGATAAAAATAAGTTTGCGAGTGTGTTCATGATTTTCACAGATATTGCAATTAGATTAACATAACTGATTCAATTATTCTCCGACTCATATTTAAGATCCTCATCAATTAAATTGGTAAATATATTCCACATTAAATCGTGTTTAATCAGAAAAATATTACGGAAAAAATCTGTTAATAAAAGCTTTTTATTATTTTAATCGGAAAAATATGAACAATCTATCGGTAAAACTTCACAGCAACAAAATTATTAATATAAAAATTATTCTAGCATTAGTATTGTCAAACTGTTCATTTTTGCTAATTTGTGATTTTGAAAAGTGTGTAAGAGCAAAATCATGTTAATCATGTAAATTTTAATTCACATATTTAACTAACTTTTAGAATAACTTTGCATCGACAAAATGTAAGATATTAATACATTTCTTATTTGCGTTGCGCGTATCCCTTATTAATTGTACAAGTACAATTTTAATATATACATTATATCATAATATACAACCTTGACAAATACCTAGTACCTGAGTAAATAAAGAGATAAAAAACTGCTAACATTTAAAAATTAATATAGAGCACGTTATGTATTGTACATTACATTTCTGAGCCACAGTAATTAAGAGTTAATATCAGTAGGCAAACAAAAATATTAGAATAGTAGACGTTAAAGTAATAATTCATTTAACTAATTTTAAAGGACAATCGTAACTAACGTAAATCAAAATTACAAATAATCGACTATTCTAAATTTCTTGAGTTTGACGTACTACAGAACAATAAAGCGTAGAAGACGTATGGTAAGAAACTAGGACGTCAGATTTGTCTTGAAAGATTAAGAAGCCCTATCGTGATCAAGGCTTGGACATGTAACTATTAGATAGCTTGAAGCCGTAATGAGAAATGAAGATTTCTAGGGTAAAGTGTAGAGTAGAGCGTTGTTCGGTCGATTATACGATGTTGCTTTAATGGCTATTTAATTGGAAATACCAAATGAGAATCAGAAGAATGAGGATACCGTAACCGTATCGGCAAAGAAGAAACGCCGCGAAGATCGAAATGAGAAGTCCACAGAATATGTAAACGTTGTTAGCGAGTTCAAAGGCGCTACTCGGAATAAATCAAGCAAGAGGGTTCACGGTACGTGGTTTCCTTCTTTCCAGCTGCTTTCCTGACAGTCATTAGGATAATCAACGAATTAGCGTTTCCACGCTAAGGAGTGGATAAGGTATAAGGAATTAGGGGGACAAAGTGCGTCTCAACACGCGATATACCAACATCGTACAACATCCACACTCGTTCCAATGAGACTCGATTGCATTGATTTCGTATCGATACATTTCAACTTCAAGATATTCTATAAAATTTTTAACATTAAATATCTGTTTACTTCAACTTTATTATTCGAAATTCATAATATTAATTTTAAATATACATATATACAAATTTTACTTACAAGAGTAAACTACTATTCAATATTATGAATTTCAAATATAATATATTTTAATATTAAATAGACGTACATGTATATGTAAATTATAAATATTTTTTGTTGAAATACCGTTTCAAAATATCAATTTAAAATTAATAATTTCAATAATAAATATTAATAATAAATAAATTCTAGTAATGAATATTCACAGCTTAACAGAAAATGAGGCACTTAATAAATAATCTTCGCACTTAAAATAGTATGTAACAGTTCATGGTAAAGAGTTTAATTGAAGCATCTAATATAAGAGAATTATTTATTCAATTTTATTTTAAATTTGTTATTAAAGAATTGTTTTTGAAAACTAATTGGAATACGTTTTTAATATTTGATATAATCGAGTATCCATGTTTTCAAATAGCTTTCAGAAAGTGTCGAAATTCTGCGATAAAATATGTCTAAAATAATAGTACTTTGTATTGTATTAATATTTTTTATTGCTGCTTTGCAACTCTTTCTACCGTATTAAATGGTTTGTCGAATCGCGCAAAATATATTTATGATGTGACTGAATGTATTTATAAATGTAATAAATTAATATATTCAAATAAACGAAACTTTAGGAGAGTATTAAGGGGTAACACCACTCTAGAAGTCAGAAGAAAATGCGATTTTCGGGAATTTTTAAAGTAACAACCGTACAAGTTATAAGGTCAGAATAAAAAAGGCTTTATTACATGTGTTTTGAAGATGGTTGGTAAATTTTTATAAACAATTTGCACTAAAAATGGCGGCCGTAGGTGCTAGCAAGCGACAACACTATTTCTTTGAAAAGGCTTCATGGTCGGACTGTTTTTTCATTAACGCATGGTCCTAAGTCAAAAAATCAAAAAGTTTCTCATATTATATACCAAAATCTATGGAACATCGTACGGAAATTAAAAAATATTAATAATTGTTAATTTAGTGTAGATATGAACAAAAAGTTTCGAAAAACGGCAGAAAATTCAGCATTAAATTGTTAATAAAAAATTAAGTAGTTAATTAATCAAAAAATCCGTACGATGTTCACTGCGTTATATTATTTTGCACCTCTCCACGAAATTTCAAGTCGATTAGTTAAAAACTTTTCGAGTTATTTGTCCGGCCAGTTCAAATAAAGTGATTTCGAGAAAAACGCGTTTAAAGTTTTTATTGCCATTCAGCGTAAGAAATTTGTTATATAACTTTAATCAGCGATGCCTGCACCATACATTTGGCCTTCTATTTTAACATCCTCCACGTCCTTTTCTTTCTTATTGGATCTAAGATTCAATCTCGATATTTTTGAAGCTTCATTCAAAGATCGTTCTGAAAACTCTATGCACCGGGCGTCGACTTGTAGGCAAAAATTGTAACAATTTTCTCCGACAGACATATCCAAGGTTTTTATTAGTTTCATTATAGTGAATAGTCCATCTTTGAATATGCAAACAGATATTTTTTCGGCGGATTCATAGAATCTTTGAGAAACTTTGTCTATTTTTTCACATTGGGGGTCATTGTTTATTAACCTAGCTGAATCAGGCCTTTTGCCTTTACCCAGGTACCGTTCTCTACGCTGATTATTGTGCGTGTATCCGCAAATTACGCTGAGCCAACCAAAGAGTGGTTGCTTTCCACTTAAAAAAATTCATGTTTCTGACCTGCCCCCCACTTAAAACTTTTTTTCTCATATTCTATACATATTAAAGCATCATTTAAGCAAAAAAAAAAATCGATTTTTTTCAAAATTCTAAAGTGGCGTTACCCCTTAAGAGACACAACTTGTCTGATAAATTCATATGAGTGCACATATTTTGTTCTTATCACCGTTTAATATTAATAATATTAATGTATTGATGTTATTAATAGTGATTACGCTTATTATTTATTAATAATAATAATGTTCTGCTTATATTGTTCCTACTGTATTAATTAGCAAATTCCAATATAACAGTGTTGGAAGAAAGTAAATAAGAATTGACACCCAGCCACAATATGTGACTTTATTTATAAGGTGAAGTGGGGTAAGTGCAGACAAATTTTTGTAAAGTTGGTATTTAAACGTAAGTATTTCCAGTCTGCTATGTAAATACTTAGCGCTGTCGATATCAAACGCTTTGCATAATTACTAGTATTTAATTGATATTAATTAGGACCTTAATTTTCCCTGTACATTTTAATTTTGATAGGAAATTGTTTAAAATGTCAACTATTCTGCACTTACCCTGAAAATGGAGTATTAGCGTAACTTGAAGTTAAATACTTTGACACTTTATTTCATGTGCAATGGGGCAAGAGCAGAATTATTAACAAATCTGCTATAAAATGCTTTCTACTGCATTATGCAAGTGCTCTATACTGCAAACAAGTACTCTTAGCTGAAATATAAAAGGGGATATAGTGAAACAAAACAAGGGAACAAACATACTAAATGGAGAAATTTCGCTCATATTGTAATAAAAATAGCCTATATACGCACTTGCCCCACTTACGAACTTACCCCACTTCACCTTATGTATTTCTATTAATGTTATAATTATTGATATAATTATTAACTGCGTAATACTCTTTCACGTCTTCTTCTAGCCATTACCATTTTGTACTATCAAAAACTTGCCTTGTTATCGAACAAATATAATGAAGTTGTTATTAACATACTTGTTTCTGTTTTGCTGATATTAAGTCCCTGGCCATCGAATTAGTTCCACGTATAAAAATTCCACTTTTATGTTTATAACATTATCCCATATATGGAAAATTGACTTAGACTATGTAAAATTATTATTAAATACGTTGATAACAATATATATATAGCAGTTTGTTACTATCGTGATAATAAATTGTGTGGGCGATGAGCGATTAAGGGCCATGCGAGCTATCAGTATCGATAGCGCGTAAGGTGAAATTTGAATGAAACAGAAAATGTCTGCCTATTCAAGAGACTAGATTACAACTTTCCAATCGCATTATCTGAGTTGAAAAGACTTACGGATACTTGAGAAAGTAATGAAGATATAAAGCGTATAATCAATATATACGGAGCATACAAGCTGTGACCAAATCAAAGGGTAGAAATACAAGATATTAACATGTATTAATATTATATACAGTAGTATTGTATTATGGTAGCTTATAAATTATATAATTACAATTTAAATACGGTTTTTAATTATACGGAAAACGTAAAAAATGTTGGAAATTTGTAGTGGTAATTCGGTGCCCAGGGACTGTACCTAATAGGCAGTGAAAAGAGGTTATGTTAAAGAATATATAATT
Organism: Megachile rotundata; assembly: GCF_050947335.1. Lineage (NCBI taxonomy): Eukaryota > Metazoa > Arthropoda > Insecta > Hymenoptera > Megachilidae > Megachile > Megachile rotundata. The sequence continues at coordinate 6,827,049 of NC_134993.1, forward strand.
TAAAATGGCTGCCCTCAAACATTGATATTGACTAGTATTTTTGCTATTATTTATGTGTATGATATTAATATGTGTTAATAATGTTATGTACAGTAGTAATGTATTATGTTAGCAACTAAGAAATTATATTATTTCAATCAGAACAGGCCTTTTAATTTTATGTAAAACGTGAATATGTTGAAAGTTTATAGTGACCCGAATTCGATTCGACTCTATATTAGAAATTTCTCAGTTGTCAATTAGTCTTAATATCAGCGTCAACTGAAACGACTACAGTACTAATATTAATATTTTCTATTCAGGTAATATACAACAGAAAGTCGAAAATTTAGAAATATAAATATTTAACAATATTATGGAATATATAAATGTGGGGAATAAAACGGCACAAAAACATTGCCCGAAATAATTAATACTTTGATTAATAATGAACGTAGCATGTTTTAAAAGTAAAATATCCAGAAGACAATATAATATATGATTCTGATACATACATATGGTCTTAAATTACGAGCTGTACTGCTAAATAGTATGAGACAAAAATATTATAAATTTTTAAAACATACGTAAATATATTGTATTATATACGTAAATAACATATTGAAAACTGTATCACAGTTAATCATTATAAAATTAACCATAAAATTAAGTATAATGGTATATATTAGTTTGTAACCACACTATAACATATTTTATGTATTTTGTTAAATGCATGATTTACAAACATTTAATTTTTGCTGAAATATTTTGTAAAAATTGATACATCAAATTTATCATGTTTATAAACATCGAGGTGACTTTTACCGGATTCTTTTCCTCCGTTTAAGAACCCTCGAAGGAAGAAAGTCAAGCTATGTTCAGAGATCTTCATCGAAGATAAAACCAACCCATGTGGTCAAAGAGCTGAACTATCTCATCGTGTTTTTCACGCCCCAAGACAGAATCGTTCGTTTCGCGCCCTTAAGGGGTACATAAATGTTAGCGTGTGAAATTGAGCAGGACAAGAGGCAACTGTGTTAACCTGCACTAATTAAATGCTTTTTAACTTCAACAGGAAATGGTTTTATTGTACCTATGTCCCCCTCTGCAAATACACCTTGGGTGTTTATGTACACGAATAAATTACTCGAAACGTTAATCTTATTTCTCACACCATAAACGAATAAATTCTTTTTTAATTAATTTACCTACAAAATGCTTGGTCCCTGATTTCAAGGAGTTAACATGATTATAAGAATTAACGAGTTGATTACCGTCAAATGTGTAATTGATACCATGAATTATATTCGAATAACTAAAAGAAAATTTTATCAGTTATATCTAGTAGAGTTGAAACAACGAAACAAATTAATTACAAATAACAGAAGTTGAATGATTTCAAGAATATAATACTTTGACAGAAGTAGTTTTCCGTTCGTGTACATGTGAAGAACGTAATGAAGGTAACTACTTTTTTAAATAAAATCATTGCTTTTATTATTTTAATACATTTTCTTCGTAGCTTTGCATAAAAAGTGTTAACTTATTCATACTAAAAAAGTTACGAATTTAGGACATATTTTAACTCTAATTATTACAAATAACATAACTGGAGCGCCTACATAATTTTCAAATTAACTAGGATAACAGTATAGACGAAATCTACATAGTTTGGACAAAACTTTCCCAATTTGTTATTACATTTATATTTTGAAAAATTGCAAGCTTATCTTCAATCTTTCAAATTGTTTTCATAGAAAAAAAAGCTTATAAATAATTAAATAATCAAACTTACTAATAATAAATAAAATGCAATGACCTTCATATATCCTTTACACGTCCACCTAAAAAAAAAATATACCACCAGCATATGCCCCTCTCAAAATCATTCAACTTTATCTAAAACATTGTTTGCTATAAATAATAATATACATTACTGAAGAATGTTGGCAATATCATAAAAAAATATCGTCGCTCTATAAATGTACTTTATTCTAGATTTCAAACCAGTGCTAAAATTATATCAATAATTTCATATTTTATATTTAATAATAAAAAATTTATGTTCACAAGATTGTCCTTGTAGTATAGTTAAACTTGTAAAACACCAATTTTGATTTAATTTTAATATTAACGTATTTAATTTGGTGCTTGAATCGTTCATTCTTTTGATTTTTACAACTTGACCATTCCCTTTTTGAACTCTTTTCCTGTTCAAAATACCATCCCCCGCCACAAAGAATTGCCTTTTAATATTTTTTAGTATATACGTAATTATTTATATAAGTAATGCACGAAGAAAGCATTTTATTAGAGCTTCATTTGTAATTGGTATAATTTATGGTATTCTATCCCGACCAATTGGCTTTAAGTATTCGTTCGCTTTAATCCTTTAAGCATTTGACCATAAAGTGACTGTAATTATCCTGGTAAATCCGAGCGGCTCACCCTCATCAACAGGCATGCAAATAACTCGGGGTTAGTTAGCTAAGGGGTTGTCGTGGGTCGGTGTCCGTGAACAGAGTTTATTCATTAAGGGTTGATGGCTTAATTGCCAGCTCGCAGCATCACTGCCACCCCCATCAGTCACCACAGCCATCATCCTACCCCATCCTTCTGCTCTTCTTCTTCCGTTGCTATACAGCCACGTTAGAGAGCAACAGGTTGCAACAGGAGACGTTTTGTACAGAGTGCTCTCGGCTAAGTTGGGATCCAACTCATTTACACCCCAAATGAAACGGTTGAACCACCATTAATTAATTGCCTTGGACCGTTCGTCTCGATTTCAAGACCTGCTTAACTTGTCGGCAGGGAACAGTGTTAAGTATATTATCAATGGAATCTTCACAGATTTTTCAGGTGTCCAAGAAAATATATACACAGCGAATAATATGCGACAAATGGTATTGTTATAAGAAATCTTTTTGAGAATTATTTATTTTTTATTTTTTTTTTTATTTTTTACTGCTTATGCACTTTATTTTATGGAGTACAACTTTATTCTGATTAAATCAATATGGTAAACTATATTAATCTTGGCACCGCACTAGTTATTGGCATCTCCAATTTTAGTAGAAAATAGGAATAATGTATTTATGTATGTATGCTGTTTTACTCGGTATACATATCACGTAAAATATTTAGTTAATCCTTTTCAAGTGACAAAACTAACGAAAATTATTTACGGATTTTAATTACTAAACCTTAATGGTTTATACATAAGAATAAAATTTGTTAAAAATATATAAAAACCTATGGTATGTAAAAAAAAAAACAAAATAAATCGTAAAATTAAAATACAGAATATGCGAAATATATGATTTGAGATAACGTTTTAAATCACGTAGAAAGAGGAGATATAAATATATTAAATTCTGCATAAACACTCAAAGTTTAATTACTTTTTAAAATTAATACAATTTTCCTATCTTTACTGTTGTAATAATTAAATGTCGATCCAGAATATATTGCCTTGCTATTATATTGTCCTTACTACCTGAAAACTAGTTTTCAATACACGAATTGTGTAAAAGAATAGTTACATCGAAAATGTTACCATTAACTGAAAAGTTAACAGTCAACGAACTTGAAAACTGAATTTCATTCATTTCTCTTTTCCCTAATTTGATTTTTATTGTGTTTCTCACATAAGCCTTCCTTTATTTTACGCAGAGGTAATAGTCGTAGGAATTGGAGCCATTTGTATGTGATGCGGCAATATGGTAAACATGTGCTGACGTGAATTACCGCGAATGTCAAGCCTTCCAACCCATTCGTACATATGAACGGTTCAATTTAAGGTCGTTGGTTTAATTTCTTGTAGAAAGTGTGCTTTCGAACAATAACTGGAATACATTGAACGAGATAAATGGAAAGAATGTTTTTCATTCGAATGTTTCGTCACTTTCTTCTCATTCATTTGCTATGCACGTATCATTTTATTACACTTTATCACAATACTGTCTGACTGGAAAATCACTAAGCAAATAGCGGAGTTATACTCTCTTTCATTAATGCAAATTGTTCGTGGAATAAGCAGCTAATAGTTTCCTTATAATTAGAAAGTAAACGAGAAAAATGAAGTATTTTTAATGTACTTCTATTGTTGACACGTAACAAAATCTTTAACACTAAACCTATCGACATATAATGTGTACTAATTTGAAATTGAGAATGAAGATAAAAAATAAATAAACAAACGACAAAACTTAAATTGGTACATACCTACATTTATTCTTTATCTTGATGAAAATCAATGCTGATTTCAAGGAATGTACTTTAACAAAATGGGTACCTTATAATAAGAAACTTGTGGAGCGGTCATTTGACTGGTTTTGTAGTTTTAGTTAAAGTTGAAAAATTCGATGAATTTTTTCAAAGTTGTTTTTTTAATATTAATTGCCATTATTGGCCGTTTTATCGTATTTATAAATCACACATATAATATTACAAATTTAATTAAAAAATATCTACTATTTGAAATCGTATCAAACAGAATGATAAATGTGAGTTACTTTTCAAATGCAATGCGCTAAACTTGTGTAACATGTGTATGTAATTTGGTTATAGTACTATTCTTTGAAAAGGTAAGGCTGCTTTTTTCAATTGTTCTAATGTTCTAATTTCTATTTTTGTTTTTATACTGTTAATAAAATAATTTTCAGAAAAAAAATACACCGACTTCGAAATGCACTAAAAAGTATAAAATAATTTCTATTTCCTAATGAAGTAATTTCTATTTCATTCAATCATCCAATTACGTAACAGATATGAATGAAACCTATTTACTCGTTAGGTAGTATATTAAATACATTCCAACCTTTTCGGTGGCGGCGCAAAATTAAAAGATTTTCTTGAACATGTCAACCTTTAGACAGCCGAACATAGGCAAAGCTTGTATAGCTATTTTTTTTTTATACATATAACTCAACAGCACGCCGCGAAGTAGGTGTTAGTGCGTATAGAATGTAACTATGGTCTACTTAGCCCTTTGCGAACGGGACGGTTCGAAGTGAACCGTGGGGCCGAGCTCCTGCCGCGATAGTCATTAAAAATTGCCGGCGTATATTTCTGCCTAAACGCGGTTTTCGTTCATAGCGTTCCAAGTCAAATTCTGGACATATTATATGTACATGCACAGATGTACGTGCATGCACACATGTACGCGTTTCTCGGCTCTATAAGTTGTTTTCGCGGAAGGCATAGTTAAGTTTCTCGGCCATAGCCACGCATTTACGTGGGACACATTATATGCGTTTCTCGGCTCGATCAACTGTTTTTGCCAAACGCATATATGAGTTCTTCGGCCAATTTGATGATTTACGCTGAACGCATATATGCGGCGGTAGTCCGCAAAGGGCTAGATTCATAGAGTATGCGACGGAAAGACTCGATCGCCGCATATACTATAAAGATAGAGCCCATCTGCCGCAAATTTGGTAATTCCCGCGTCGTGGGCTCCGTTTATAGGTTCTTAGATCCATGGCTTCCACATGCGAACGAAGTCGACTCAATTCCATTTATATCAAAAATGAAGATGCAGTCGTTACATTTACGTATATTACCAGATATATCTATAATGGTTCGTATTCTTTCTCAGGATTTATATAATATTATATAATTTCCAATACGCCAAACCACAATCAACTAGTTAATTATTGGCAGCAACGTTTACTGAGGTATTTTTAATTTTGCGCCGCCTCCGAAAAGGTTGAAATGTATTTAATATACTACCTAACGAGTAAATAGGTTTCATTCATATCAGTTACGTAATTGTATGATTGAATGAAATAGAAATTACTTCATTAGGAAATAGAAATTATTTTATACTTTTTAGAGTATTTCGAAGTCGGCGTACTTTTTTTCTTAAAATTATTTTATTTCACGCTTTTTAGTGGAATGGGGAGAATTGTATAGGGTACTGTGAGACAGTTCTTCCGGGCTTTTTTTTGTCTACGTAAATGCCATGAACATAATTAAGTAAAAGACAACATGGATATTCGTTTTTCAATTTTTGCAACAATAATCCTTTGCAACTAAAAAATGAAAAAATTTGTGGTAATGGTACCAATGGGGAGTCAGACTCTACAAGATGCGAAAGGCTTTGTTCCGATCGGACCATCCACCTAGGAAAAAACCGGTGAACATGCATAGAAAAAAAAATAAGGGACACTCTTTCAGGGACAAGTACAAACTAATTACATCATGATTGAGGGTGCTTCATCCATTTGTTCTTTTGTTAACTTTCTTTGCAAAAATTTAATGCGCATGTGTATCTCTTACAGTTTAGAACTGCGCAAGGGTCAAAGTATCCGTAAAATAATAGCAGATCCTGCGCAACAAATTTTCTAACAAATCAAATTGATGCATTTTTAGAACGATACGGAGACTGTACCAAGCAATGGGAATAATACACCAACGTCAACGGGAATTCATCTTGCTACATAAGTCACGTGTCAGAGCGGTGAAGCTTAGTTAGTGTTTTGGTACAGCGCATTGTAATTGCCCTTTCTTGTCTTTCCCGTGCATAGCACGGGGCGTTCCACTAATATTAATAATAGTTTTTCGCTAATATCACGAAAACTAAAGTTTTCCGTTAGTTATGCATAAGGAAAAACTCGTTCAGAATCATGTCACTAATAATGTATTGGAAGGACATAAAAATCGTTCGAAGTTGGTTTCAAAAGTTAACAACAATTTTCGCTAATATCTCGAAAGCAAAAGCTTTCCGTCAATTATGCAAGAGGAAAAAGTTGTCCAGAACCACGCCCCTAACAACATATTTGAAGGACATTAAAATCGTTCGAAGTTGATTTAAAAAGTTAACAACAATTTTTCGCTAATATTTCGAAAACTAAAGCTTTCCGTCAATTATGCAAGAGGAAAAAGTTGTCCAGAACCACGCCCCTAACAACATATTCGAAGGACATTAAAATTGTTCGAAGTTGATTTCAAAAGTTAATAACAATTTTTCGCTAATATCTCGAAAACAAAAGCTTTCCACGAAATTTGTATATGAACAAAAATGTTCATAATCATGTCCGTGATAAGATATTAAAAGCGCACTAAAATCGAGAAAAGTTTATTTCAAAAGTTGCCTGTTTTTTGCAATAACAACACTTTGCAATTAAAAAATGAGAATTTTTTGATAATGGTACCAATGGGGAGTCAGAACCTACCAGATGCAAAAGGTTTCGTTCCGATCGGTCAACCCAGTTAGGCGTAATCGGCGAACATATATAGAAAAAGAAAAAAGTTGCCGGTTGTTTTGCAATAACAACACTTCGCAATTAAAAAATGAAAAATTTTTTGATAATGGTACCAATGGGAAGTCAGCACCTACCATATGCAAAAGGTTTCATTCCGATCGGTCCATCCAGCTAGGCGTAATGCGCGAACATACATAGAAAAAGAAAAATGTATACTGATCGAATTGAGTAACCTCCTCCTTTTTCGAAGTCGGTTAAAAAGAATACGATTTTCCGCCAATGGAAATAGCTAATCGTATAAAGAACAGATGTGCCGAGGATGAAAATGGTCTTACTTAGGGTAGAAATTCCCATCCATGTGATCGTCTATCTGAACTTCTGTCCAAGAAAATGCGAACACCACCGAGGGCGGGTATGATTTAGTAATGAAGATATTAACGGACCAAAAGCATACCACAGAATACAGAGATTCAACTATCTAACAGCTAACATAACTCACATTTATGACTCCGTGGCGGCCATTTCTTTCTACAGCCCTCGTCGAACTTCTTTTCCTTTTGTTACACCCGTTACATCCTGGCAATTAATGCCTCAATCTCTAGGGAAATATTCAGGAAACATGTCCGCAATTTCTACGTAATAAGGAACTTTGTCTTTGGTAGTTTATGTTAATTAGGTTAATTAATTTCATAGTCGAAGTCATAAAATCGGGCAGGTTGAAGATTTTGTGGTACATTACATAAACAATTTAACAGAGAAATAATATTAAATTTTAACATTAAACTTTATAAACTTATTGTTAGTTTAATTTTTCTCTGAATCTTATAAATTCAAAGTTATTTAAGATGCTAATCGTTATTACTCCACTCTGTATAATATACTAATATTAACTACAATTGGAGGATACTATACCTAATTCAGAACAGTAAACTTAAAGAATGAAGTGAAGAAGAAAGAGTATTAGTGGAACATTATTTCGCCATCAGAGCTTCAAATCTTTAGTATTCACATCTCAATAAACGTGCATAAATCTTAATCTAGAAGTCTGATTTTCTCTTTTATTAGCGACGTGCTTTTAGATAAATAGCGAAGTAGCCAAGGGTAGAAGACCGAAGCTTGGAATAAATTACAATGAGATTCATTAACGCAGTTATGATCCAGCCAGCATTATGATCTATACAGTGTATCCTAATTAACTTTTATATGTACACCTTAGTATATGAAAAGAATTATTTTTTCATTATTTAACCGTATCTTACACTGACCATAAAAATAGATTATTTCGCTGAAATAAAATCTGATTAAAACATTTTATTGTACAAACAATTTTCGAATAACTGGTAGAACCATAATATAATTTATCTATTATTAGCAAATGAAAAATACAAGTTCTTTTGTAATTATAATTTTACTTTTGTGGGAGTATGTCTTTTGCAAAAACTTTTTGTTTCTTTTTATCCCCACCATACATTAAAATTTTGCCTCATAGAGACATTAAGTAAATTGTTCAAACGATTTGAGTGTGTGTTTGCAAAAACTAGATTGATCGGTTGATAGTTGTAATGTTAATCAAACATTTAGATTTGTTATATACATGAATATTATAGTTATATGTCATTTAATGGCTTTAGTGTGCTATACACCGTAATATATAATAAAAATGAGAATAAAAAAAAGTCTATTGAAACAAGAAATTATAAAAAATGCAAATCATTTTTTCTTTACTTGATGTCATGCATGACATGACATTATACATATATGACAATTTAAGCCTGTTAGATGTAATGACCAAGTGAAACAAGGGAGAACTATCGTACTGATAAAGTTGGGTCGATGATATACCATGTATTCCTAAGGAAGGGACGCAAAATGATAGTAGGGGAAGTTTCATCATATCTCTCTCCTCGAATTTTACTTTCAACTTACTTGAAAAATGAGACCCTTTACAGAAACCAAAAATGAAGGCTAAAAGCAATGGATTACATGTCACATATTCTTTGTATTAAATAATTTTAGCAACTTTATAATGAAAAACTACTATGATTTAAAATTCATAAGTTTGAAAAGTATTAATTGCTACTTATCGTTATTAACAGTCATAGCAATTCATTATATTACTAATAATGAGTTCTATGAAAACATATTTATAAAACAGTTATGCATATAATTATATTTTAAATTATGTTAAAAAGTAAAATGTTATTAAAAATATGATTGAAACGTGAAAATAGTAATGGTAATAAATTTATATAAAATACAACGCTATATTATGGTAAACTGATTCCGTTTCTTTTAAAGATATATCATTCCTATTAATCCTCCAATGCCCGTTTACTGGATTACACAGTGGTGAATTACTTCTCCCTATTTCCTGCAGATACCTTTTATTATCGGAAATATAACGTACGGATAAGTACTGATCATAGTGATTTTTGTAAATGTATCCTGATTATACGTAGTTCCTCCGTATACTGTTACATCATGAGGGGCAATTGTCGCAGGTGCTTGTGATAGCAAGTGTCGAAAAAAATAGCTTTATGTCACGAACGATTATTATAGAGTTTTTCAAAGGGAATGGCACGTGACAACGACAACGGCAGGGTCAGGGATAACCCCCGACCTTGTACAAGGCAAGGACACGGTTATTGACCCTGAATGTACCTTGGTATACAAGGGCGTTGAGGAAATTCGTAACGTGAACGATAGCTATCGATATTACAAACTTTAGCTATAATCATTTGTTTTAAAAGTAACTTAGATATAAAGATTTTGTAATGTGCAATTCCAAAAATTTTAATTATGCTTATGCAAACATGTTTTGAAAATGAATGTGCACATTATATTTTTCATATTGATGCTACATTATTAGCAAAACAGTCATATACGTCAAAAACATATTTACTATATAATTTACTGAAGTGATATAATGATGGTACTGTTTTTTTGCTATCCAACTTCATATGTGCATAACATCCTAAGAGCTACGAGAGCCTACCAAAACATATACATATATACATATGTGATACAGTATAACACATTTTGATATTAGATAACTAAATATTAAATTATAAAATACATTAAATTATAAAAATTTACTTAAATAGTGACATCGAACGTGTTAACATTTATATTAAAGATTCCTAGTTGTCCATTTACAAAAATTTTTATATCTGCTTCTGACAATTGCGAAATGGCTGAATATTTTAATATTTATTAACATTAAAAATATTCGTTCAAACTAGACGAAATATTATTTATTTCATTAATAACTACATCTTACTTGAAAAGGAGAATAGAAAAGTTATTTTTACCCAACAACTGCTGTCATTTCCATTTAAAGGATTTTGATTAGGAACACGAGTTGGCGTGCCTAGCTGTGACATTTCATTGCACGCCGTTATCGTTCCCAGCCGACATGGTGGTGGTAGTCACGAGATAACTCCAGGAATGATTGCAAAAAGGCCAAAAAACAGGGAATAAAGAAAGATGGAAGCGTTCCGATTGAAACATCGTTCTCACCCTCTGTTTCGTTTTTTTCTCGAACGTGACACGCTGTTTAATCGATACGACAATATAATCGTGCAGCCAGAGACTGATATGTTTGATTTTTCTGAAAAACTGATTTTCCACATTTAATCAGGCCTTTATTTCAATCACTGCTGTCTTTGCTATGTTCCTTTTATTTCTACTTCACAGATTAAGCCCCGTTTCTTGTCGATCTAATGACAATCATTCTCTTCCAGTTCAAGGTGGGAGATTTTATTATTGGACTTTCTACTTTTTGATACTACGGTTTCTTTTTCTTTGATGAACAGATTCTCCCACATTCTATCAACGACTTATTGTTAGTTTTGCAATTCTAGCTCAATAGAGTACCGTAACTAGATAATAATTGGATACCATTTCGCTTTTCAATGCCATGTACGATATTTAACGAGATCGATATCCTTTAACGTCATTCGAAATTTGTGCTTTGACGAATCTCACTCATGACGCACTTACAGCTGAAATGTGACAAACCTTACTTAAATTTTGAATACTCTTCACCTTGAAATTTAGGTCCAGCTATAAGTTGCATTATCAAGGATCCCTGAATATAAAATAGTTACAACATTTTAAATTTCTTTGTTTGTTTTAATGTTATAGACCTGAATAGTTAGTCTTGACTGACGCATCTGATAAATAAATGGCACGGGAAGGGGTTAATATTATTGTAGTATTATTGTAGTCTTCTTGTAAGAATAAATATAAGAACGTGATGGAATGAGTGAATGTGGGACGACATGAATGAATTGAAATTGTTTTGAGATTGTATTAAGAGTTCAAAGAATAGTATAATTTAATAGCATATAATATAATTACTATTTAAAATAAAATATAGAATATAATTGTGTTAGTTTTGTTTTCTTTTACACTGCTACACTATGCATTTAAAGATTCGTAGCTGTCAACTAACAACGCAATTCTATGTCGTGTAACAACTATGTTTATTTGTTAAATAAATATGTAAATGCTTTATACAAAAGTGCGCAACAATATCATCGTCATTTGAACAGTAATAATGAACACTAATCACCATATTAAAAATTTATATTCTTTCATAATAATATACAAAAAATTATACAAAAATGATATATCAAAAATTTATGTATCATTAATTAATATTCTTAAATATTAAATTCTGTTGCTATATTTAAAATTTTACGTTAATTTAGTTACACACTTAATATTTTAAATTATGATTAAATGTCAAAATAGTATTGATATATTGTGTATTATTAAATATCAATATGCAAATTGGTTATGTGAACTTAAAAATATCTCTGAGATGTATCTAAAGGATTATTCAAAAATTATTAAATACTAGTAATATTAAACATACGTTTTAATAATTCTAATAATTTATTATTAACTTTGTCAGCTGGCGTTTGTTCATTTTTTATCTTCAAAAATCAAATAACTGTAAGTGTAATACAATTTCACAGTGTTTATTGTATTTGTATCTAATTATAATAGAAATCTGTGACCTTTACTTATAGACGTTTGAAAATGATATTCTATAACCAGATTGAGTAAATAGGAGAGATATACATATACATAAATGCGGTACAAAACAAATTAACTTCTATGAAATCCCAAATTTACAAATTATTCTTGTAACACAGGAAAATAATGCATTTCACGGAATATGTAAGTGACGATAAAATTATTGTATTTGTAGGATAATCTTTAATTTCATTGTATTTAAGAAAGTATTATTTTAATGTTAGGGTATAATCTGTAAGAGAAATCGATTTTCGTCGTAAGTATAGCTATGAATCATTGAGCAGTTGAACTATGGAGCATTACTGCTGCATACATACTAAAGCTTCGCATTTAGATATCGATTAGGTAATTCATCTCCTTAGTACAATAAAATAATCGCTTGTATCATTTACCTCTATCGTCTTTTGTATCAACTTTAGCATATTTTCTTGAAAAATTTCTATAAATAATATACATATATAATTGCGGAGATATTAAGATTCGTGCTAAAGTACCAATTTTCCGAATTTATGTATTTATGTTTGCGAGTTTACGAATTTAGGAATTTACGATTTCACAAGTTTACGAATTTACGAAATCATGAGTTTACGAATTCACGAATTTACGAATTTACGAAATCATGAGTTTACGAATTTACGAGTTTTCAAATTTACGAATTTATGAATTTACGAATTTACGAATTTACCAATTTATTAATTTACGTATACCTAAATTCCCACATTCTCAAATTTTTAAATTTATAAAAGTGCAACTCACTAAATTTATAACCTCTGAAATTTCGTAAAACCAAAATCTTCAAATTTCTAATTTCTAAAATCTCCAAGTTCAAAATTTATAAATTTCCAAATTCAGAAAATTCTGAACTTCTCACTCGAATAATAAGTATTATAATATTTGTAACATTATGTAACGTTTTGTAATTATATTCAGTTTCCAGTTAATGCATTATTGACAATTATTTCACGTTCCAAAAGGAAATTTAATCAGAAATTTCAGTTTGTTACGTAGCAGTTAATTATTGTAATATACGAACGCCGTTGATGATTCAGATGTTCTTTGTAAACAGTTTCTTTGTATCGAAGTATTCTTGTCGATCGTGACCAAAGGTTTCATAATAGACTGAACAAAGTGAATGCTGACATGACTTTAATAAGTATTCATACTATTCTCAGGGTTCAATGCCTGCATTATTTGGTATAATGCGGAAGATTACGCATCTACATGATAACGGGCAGAGTTTGACGGTTTTTGGATCGTGTTAAGGGTCGAGGTAACGTCTGATATATCGAACGTTAAGTTTATTCTTGTACCCTTAATGGTTTCATTATTTCTATCATATTGTTGCTCCAAGTAAATCCTATTCTTGGAGGAAAATTCTAATTTTTTTATTTTATAACAATTAATATTTCTCTAGAATGTATTACTAATTTTATGCAAGTACGTATTCTTTCTTTTATTTTCAAGGGACACCACCAAAGACTTACACGGTTTTTTGATGAAATTTGTGGTAGAAAATTCTTTGACACGTATTTTTTCATATTTTCTGACGTTCATATTGAGGGGATGAATAGTTGGAGGTTGAAAATCCATTTTCCTAAATATCTCGGAAACTAGAAAGTGCTTTTTTTAAATTCTTTACTTCTGAGTAAGGAATTTAGTTGATCACGAAAATTTCGGAAGAAGTTATTTAAGGTGAAGTGGGGTAAGTTTGTAAACGATGCAAGCGCGTATACAGGTTATTTCTATTACAATATGAGCGAAATTTCTTCATTTAATATGTTTGTTTCACTATATCTCCTTTTATATTTCATTATAAAAGTATTTTTTTGCAGTATAAAGAACTTGCATAATGCAGTGAAAAGCATTTTATAGCAGATTTGTTAATAATTCTGCTCTTGCCCCATTGCACATGAAATAAAGTGTCAAAGTATTTAACTTCAAGTTACGCTAATACTCCATTTTCAGGGTAAGTGCAGAATAGTTGACATTTTAAACAATTTCCTATCAAAATTAAAATGTACAGGGAAAATTAAGGTCCTAATTAATATCAATTAAATACTAGTAATTATGCAAAGCGTTTGATATCGACAGCGCTAAGTATTTACATAGCAGACTGGAAATACCTACGTTTAAATACCAACTTTACAAAAACCAGTTTGCATTTACCCTACTTCACCTTACGTCACATCGAATAGCGAATGAGACTCGTTTTTCGAGCGCAAAGGGTTGAAATTTAGAGTACCTGCTGATAAACATACAAGTAGAACAAGGATAAAATATAGGGATTTTAAAATTGTTTCAGATAATTAAATATGGAAAACGGTATCAGACGCGATTATTATTGATTTCATGTCAACGAAGTGCTGTCGTCAGCAATGAGTTATAGAACTTTGAACGTATTTCTGTGTAAAAAAAATTATCAAACGCAATACCAAAATATAGTTTTTTTATCGATTCGAAGATGATCAATGTCGATAATGACAGGGTTCCTATCGTCAGATTTACGCCAAGATCTGTACAGTAAATTTTGGGTATCTCACGAGTCTAACTTCAAAAAAGTCAAAATACTCAAAGTTGCGGCCTGTAGCGTGGTACAGGTAAACAAGCGAGTAAGTGTAGATCGAGAACCCAGAAACCTCACTACGTTCGACAGTTAGAAGTAATATTGGAAATATCAGAAACAACTAGAAGTTTGTTAACTGACTACTTATCTTCATTCCTGCAGATCTTCATCAATGACAAACATGTTTAATCGTTTTTTTATTATTTCAGAATGATTTATAATACAATGTATTTCCTGATACTCGACAATCAAAATTAAATTAATTAATAATTTTTTAAAACCACTTATGTCCAACTTCTATTTAAAATTATTTTCGTAAAATAACTGCACCAGTGTGCCTGCAATTAAAAAGCCGACTAAACTCCAATTTTATATGCATTTTTTTCAGAAATTATGTAGTGTCAAAAATATACTTTTCTCTCCATAAGAGGAATCTGCCATTGTATTTTTTATGCGCGATTGATTTTTTGCTCCTCATAACCCTTTCAACATAGAATACGTGGGGCAAACCTGCGGAGTATCGATTTCTGGCTTTTTTCTAGCAAATTAGTGTTACTTAGATTCCTGGAAATTTGTTGCAACATTCTGTGCGCACCCTTACAATGAATACAACATAGACTGCAATCAATACGTACAGCATCAGTACACGCAACTATAATTTTTTGTGAAATATGCAATTCTATTTTTAATTCTTTAAATTTTATTTTTGCAATTCTAATTCTATTTTATTTTTAGTATTTTTACTTCAATAATAGAGATATTCATTTCGAGTTTGAAAACGCAAAAGTTTATTGAACGATGTAAAATATTAGAAAGTTAAGAAAATTACTTTAGTAATTATGTTACCAATTTTAAAAATTTCTGTATTGAAAAATTTGAGATCTTTGTCATTATACGATATTTCAATATTGCACGTACTCATAATGGTACTCGTGAACTCGTCTGCGCGCATTTGGTATGTTCATCACTATATTATGCTACATTAAATTTAATGTAAGGAAAACATTCCCTGGTAACAGCTATTAATCGATTAATAATTTTTCTAATAAAAAAAGAACATAAAATTCTTATATCTTTTAACGAACCTTAATCGAAAAACTAATTAAACTGCTATCAAAGCGAAACTTTCTACATAAATTTTTCCTAATCAATTACTTCATATTAATGTTCAAATATTGCTCAGTCATATTTCTAATCTTCATAATAATTATATTTCCCATTTTGAATCATTATAATAAACTTACTCTGAAACAAGTCTTTTTATGGTTTCAATGCTTTTTACTTATATTTTGCTATTAATTATTATCTAATAATTGCAAGGTAATAATTATTTTACAGAACGATATAGTACGATGGAAATACGATATGTAACATATTGGAAATAGCTCTCCAACGTGTTCTCCAACTTTCTCTTTTACGGACGATTAAGTAAATAATTGCTCCCTAAGGTTTTCTGTCGCACTTATCAAGTATGTATATCAAGAACAGGTACATTGCTATGCAATACAAGATCGCAAATCGTATTAAATTTAACACATTATGCATAACATTTAAATTTTTAAACACACTCTAACTATAATACATGCATTATTTATGATAAAATTTACAAAAAACGAAAAATGTTTTTGTAAATATATTCAATAGGTACATTGTTAATAAATATACTCGAGAAACTAGAATTTCTTTTAATACGGTAATTCTTTTATAGCTCAAATAATAGGAAACTAAGTAAAGCACATAAATAAAATTATTGTATCGAAATTGCGACAAGAAAATCTTTAACGAAATTATTTTTTAAATTGAGAAATATAATGATTTTCTATTAAAGAAATAATTTAGCATATTGCTATTCGATATAATTTTATATTACAATTTTCATAGATAACTAATTTCAATTTTTATTTTTACGAACAATTCCAAAACGTATTAAAATTGGCAAAATTAATGTGATGTAAACTGAATGAATAATTCAAAATAAATAGTATGAGATCGACGATGAAACACGGTGGTAGAGGTTTGATGGTATGGGGCTGCATTTTTACTGCTGGAGTAGGTTTTTATTGAAGTTATTATGGACAAGAACAAATATTTAGACATATTAAAGCAAAATTTATTAAAAAGTGCAACGAATGTGGGTATTCCCGACTGTTTTAAGTTCTACCAGGATAACGATCCGAAACACAAATCGAGAATAGTTCAGGAATATTTATTATATGCTTGTCCGAAAGTGTTCCATCCTCCACCACAATCACCGGAATTTAATCCAATTGAAAATCTATGGGATTTATGATTTATTGCATCGTAATGTTAAGACCGCCCCTATAAAAACAAAAGACGAATTAAAAATACGACTGACGGAAGAGTGGAAACGCATTACTCAAAATTATTTAAATAAAATAATTTCAAACATCCCAACACGTTTGCAACACGTCATCAGACAAAAGGGATATCCGATAAAATATTAAATTAATATTAAAATTATAACTTTGTTGTTACATACACTTAAATAAGAAAAAACTTTATGTAATATTAAGTGTCCGAATATTTTTTCGACACCAATATCGGGTCTAATTTCGTTTATGATTTATTATGTGGGAAACAATAAAAGATAAAGTATTTAATTTTACATATTTATAAGCTAGAATAACTCATTACGGATCAGAAAATTCGATAATCACATTGCAAGTAAGTACATAAAGCTTTAATTTCGCAAATACCATAGTGTCCGAATATTAAATCGAGTAACTGCATGTCGAAATTATTCTTTTGAATAGTATTCCCCAAAAATACCTGCACCTGTTTAAGATTAAAAAACAGAGGTTACTTGCATTTGATACGATCAAGCGTTCATATTGATACAGAGACGATAATATCTACATATCATTGAAACATGTACGAATACGTGACATATAATTTGCATATCATTATCTACGCTATCACGCTCGCTATTACGCATACTGACACTATCAGCGGTTTTCATAATGCGAATCATAATGTGTAAACACCACACTAATATGCATTTACACAAAAACGAGTAACGGTGTGTTTTAACACAGCTCTATTATATTCCACGTAGAAATTTGAATAATATTTATCATTTTTACTGACCTGTTGATGGCCAGAACGCGACTGAGGTTGGGAGAGAACCTGGCCTGCATGGTCTACTTGCACCGCTGAAACTATCACAAGCATTTGGTGTTTTATTTGGTCGTGATGGAAATTTGGTATTTTTGTTTTCACATACGATATAATTTTGAAAGAAGTGGGATTTTGCATTTTTTTAATTTTTTTAACTTGGCTTTTATGTTACACTGTAATCAATGTTAATTGGACTAGAATTAAATTTTAATTAATTACATTGCATTGCATTGTAACTGTGATTAATTACAATCCATTGCATTGTAATTAATTATACTGAAATTGACATTGTAACTTTTGAGTGGATTCGAAGAAAGTACAGAGCGGGCCAGACTCTCTCTCTTGTATTTCGAAACTAACATCTCTGTTACTAATATGAACAATTTTGTTAAGTTTTTACTTTTTGTTCATTAGTGAATAAATTTTGGTGACTTGAACATTATGACACCTACAACTATTAAATGCTTACTATCGAAGTAATTACTGAGCTGTACAACTTTATTAATTCTTTCATTCCTAACAGATAACAGTTGTTTGCTGAGCAACTTAATTTTAATGTAAAATTAATAAACACATTGATAAATATCCAAATATATTTTTGTATACCATAGTTCTTCAGTGAAACATACTCACTGTTTAAGCTAGTAATTGCTTTCATATAATTACTTTCATAATAATATGAAGCCTGTCTCGTCATGATATAAATATTTGTTCGATAGTCCTACATTTTAATAATTTTAATAATACATATTTCATAAAAAAAGGTTTTAAATTAATAAAAATGAAGAATGTTAGAGAATATTAATTTAATAAAAAACGAAAAATTTTAGAGAATATTAAATTAATAGTACATTAAATATATTAATTAATTTTTAACATTAAATGCTAAGAGTATTGCATAAATTACATACTACATTTCAAACTTCTCTAACTGTTGGTTTCGTATTTTAGCTATTTCATATGCGTAAAATGATGAAATATTGATTTTGTTTAATTTTAGTTGTTTTCTTCAATTGTTATTTTATAACCAAAACGGTTATACATGCAAGTCGTTTTACACTTTAAACAATCGCAGTGGAATTTTTCTTTGATATTTTGGTAAAACTCATCTTGTGGCGAGTAAAATACGTACTGATATTAACAGCTGCGATTCGACCATTTTAGTTCTTATGGAAAAAGATAAATATTTATGTTGACTTCTGACTCTGTCGGAAGATACTATATAAAACTTTATGTTCTGCATTAGTTTGACTTTTTATTATAATAAATCGTATTTAAAGAAAAAGTAATATGTCCTGCTTTTTTATTTCCGTGCTCCACATTATGATGAGATGTTTCTAAATCATGACTTCTTATGGGCTAGCTTGGTACGTCTTCACTGAGACATAGGAAAACAGTGCATTGATTTACATCAGCAATTGCATTCTTTACTTTCATTTTTAATGGTTTGAAATTGTATTAAGAAAAGAAATTGGAATATTGCACAATTTTTTGAAGAAGCGTGTGACACAATAAAAAAATATTTCCACTAAAAATATTAGGCAAAATGCAAATATATATAACATAGGTAACCGATTTTCTTAAGGTCTGTTAGTAAGGATCTGATATAAAAATAAATTGTTCAAAATATCAGAAAATTTTGAACGAAAATTGAGAATGTAACTCTGCTTTCAAAGATGTAGAAATAGAAATAAATATTAAAAATTACATGTCATCCAGAGCAGTATCAACTTACCCCACAGTGGGATAAATTAATAGATTTTGTTTTCGTTAAATAATCTCAAATATATTATATGTGTACTTTCTTCACATTTTCATTTACAATATACAGAAAAAAGTACAAAATATATTTCAATATAGATTTTATTAAATGGTTAATTCAAACAAAAAATATAAAAATTAATAACGTGCAAAATGTATTAATTTGTCGAATCAATTTTATGAAATAAAATTACATGTTAATAACTGAATTACTGTATGTTACCCATGCTTTTCACATTTTCATATAAATTTATTTTATGGAAAATAATTTCAAGTAATATATGTATATTTTTAAAGAGTGCATTATAAAGTGTGAGTTTGTATAAAATATTAATAATTCGAAACTTTACCTCAGTTGAATTATAAAGTCGTAGACGAAATTGTTTCTATCAGTCATTTTATTATTATTAAAGATTAATAATTGATATACCTCAATTATTGATATACCTTGATCTCACATAACCTTATCAGAGCAGCGACTACATTCTTGAAGTTTGAAGTTCCGTAATTCGAAAATAAGTTCGAAAGACATTTTATCAACGTCATTTCCGTAAATCATTGGGGACATCCTTTCATTTTTATTCTTCGGTAGTACAGAAGAGAAAAAAATTCGAAAGAAAGCATGGGCAAAAGAACGAGGCGAACGAGTTGCAATGGAGGAGCAAGAGGTAAGAAAAAAGTGAGTAGGGGTCTAGGGAGATCACGAAACAGCAGGGTGATCTCGCGATGGAATTTAGTTAAACAGTCGTTGGAGACGACAACGGGGACGAAAACGTCGGTCGGTCGGCCGGTTGGTTGGACTGTCTGGGTGCTTAATAAAAATCGGAGTCTTTCATTGCTACCCCCAACCCCTCTGACACGTTCTGCGGTAGAGAGAAGAGAAGCGAGCCTAACAGCCACGACATACCCTCGTTCGCGGTTGTGTTCCGCTTACACGGATTTCTCGAAGAAGCGTGTGTTTCTATCGGGCACGCGTGTGTCTTCCTCGTGGTGTTTTGCGGCGGTGTTTGTGCCCGTATCGAGTGTGTACGTATGAGTGCGTGCGTGTGTGCGAAGCGAGAGCGAGCGACGCGCGCGGGCGCGCCCTTTGGCTACGAGTACGGTAGCGATACGTTTCTCCGACAAATAAATAAAACGAAACCGTAAGCGAGGGAATAAAATGTGATTTACAACGGTGGAAAGACAATGGCCGAGGCTCCGCACAATAATGTATGCGGATGGCGCGGACTGGTACCCGGGGATACTGACTTCTGATTGGTCGTGCCCCGACGCCAGCGCTACAACGGAAAGCGATAAATAACTGCGAACAGATAAAACCTTTCTTTCTGCCTGGGCTTAGCTTGGCCACTCTCTTGCATTGGACTTAGCACTCGAGTTCTCCTTTTCCTTTCTCTCTTTTTCTCCCTGTGCCTCTATCTCCTTTCTTGTCTTCTTTCCTTCGCTCTCCTTTCGTACTTTTCTCACTCCTCTCCTCTTCTCCTTTCCTTATTCTCTTGTTTTTCGTAGTCCCTCTCGTTGTCTCTTGCCGCCGCTTCTCCAGAGCAATTTCGAATCGCAGAGGCCGATTCGCACAAACCACGACAGCCACCACCACACCACGACGAACCGCCCTCATCCTTCTTTACTTTCTCGCTACTAGCTCGTAATATCGTGTTCTTGCTGGCCGTTTGACGGCACCCTTGCTATACAAGAATTGCGGAAGGATTCATTTTTGCAGACGCTAAACGGGCTTTTCCGTTTCTTGCTCTCTATCAACTAGATATTTCAATATAAGTCCAATACAATTCAAAACCGCATCCCAATTCGAGGCCATTCGCGAGTAACTTTAAAATGCGTGTCTGTCCTTAAAGAACAATGAGGCATTTAATAACATCACACTCTTCAATAAGTATATCATATGCGTAAGATGTGACGGGTCCAAGGTATTTTAAGCGTTGACATCACTTTAATCACATATTATTTTTAGTTCCAAAGAACGAGGGAAAAATCGAAAATCAAACATGCACTATCATACTGATTGGAAACTTTATTATTATATATTTTGAATATAGAACTGATTCATATACTGGTTAAAAGAAATTGTAAAGAACTCAATGAAAACGTATTTAGTGCGCGTCTACCTGTAGGAATAAAGTTCGTAATAGTGGGATGCATATTACATATCCCGTATTACAGTAATGATATGGTACCTAGAATATGCAAAATATCCGAACGTACACCCATTAAACCATCTTCTGAATAGGCAGAAATTTTTATTGTTTGACAGCCCTAATCATGAATGATTATCAACAATTACTGATTTGTAGCGCTTATCTCTTAGCATATACAGTATTCCGTGTTCATGCTTATATCTTATTAGTGTATTAAGCAAAAACTGTAAATCGATTACATAAATCTTTGTTATGTGATCTAGGACATTTTTCGATTTTAAATTCTTATAACTGTGTTTTAGTTAATTTTCAGAACTAAAAATAACAGTGAAATCAAGTAGTTAAACTTTTGCGTTAATTTACTGATAACATATGTATGTTGGATTGAATCATTTCATTTGACTGTGGTGTCAGTCAAGTATGTTAATTGCTAGATGAAGTGAAATAATGTAAACCTTCAAAATGAAATAATATTAAAGTACATTATATCTTTTTTATGCAAATTACTATAAAATGAAACTGTACCTTAATAAAATCATTTCCCTGCGAAGATCACGTAATCGCTTTATTAAATATTGTTTTGATATTGAAAGCTATTTAAAAAAATATGGAAGTCGACAATTAATCGCATGTAATGTTGAAGGAGAAAATTGTGTATTATTATTCCGTATATTTTTCGTAATCTTTCAATAAAACATTTAAGAGTTTATGTTTACATAACATTTGTTTATCAGTATTATTTATGAAACATGTTGGCAAACTTTCACGTCCAAAAATTGGAACACACTGTATGTGGTATTAAAAACTGCAGACCCAAGTAATTTTGTACTTTCGTTATAATAAAATGTTACAAACTCTATGTTAATATAACATTTTTTTTATTTTCTCGTAGGAAATATACTGGTAAAATTCCACGGTAAAAATTGGCGCACCTTGTATATTTGCTTTACCACTTAATTATTCAAACTAATGATTGATTTTTCAAAGAAAGCGTATATAACTATACCTTCATTCGTGTTACTTTATTAGCAATTAATAATTACATTGCTCAGAATAATATGTGCTGTAAAATAGAACATAGACTAGGAATACTAAAATGACCTTTATTGTAATATTTTTTCTGTAACAGGAAAATTAAATTTCTAAACATCTAAATCTTTAAATTCCTAAATCTCTAAATCTCTAAATTCCTATATCTCTAAATTCCTATATCTTTAAATTCCTATATCTTTAAGTTTCTAAATTTCTAAATTTCTAAATTTCTAAATTTCTAAATTTCTAAATTTCTAAATTTCTAAATTTCTAAATTTCTAAATTTCTAAATTCTTGAAATTCAAAACTTGAAAATTTAAAAATTCTTAAATTGGAACATTAAAAACCTAAAATTTTGTAATCCTTAAAACTGAACATTTGGAAGTTTGTATGTTTGTAAATTTGATAATTCATTTCATTCGGTCGATAAGTGTACACAGTTCACAGTAGTAAGTTTTTTCCCCTATACCGCCATTCTCCTTAGAAATAAGTCTACCATGCTCTTCAATGTACCTATCATTCTTTTCACAGTAGTTTATGAAATTAATACAACACTTAGCACAATCTCTCTTAATTCGTTAATGCTCCCAAATATTGTTTTAATTTAACCCCTTCCCGCGCCATTTATTTATCAGGTGCGTCAAGCAAGACTTACTATCATTATAAATTAACTAATGTTATTTAACATTTATAACATTAAAACGATAAAAAAAAATTAAAATATTATAAGTATTTTATATTCAAAGATCCTTGATAATGCAACTTATAATTGGACCAAAATTTCAAGTTGAAGAGTATTCAAAATTTGAGTAAGGTTTGTCACATTTGAGCTGTAAGTGCGTCACGAGTGAGACTCGTCAAAGCACGGGATGATGTTAACTTTAATCCTTAATTTTAATTTAATCTTTGAATATCATAACCCTCCTTTAAAGATCTACTTTCGAATCAATGAGTACTTTAGAAAGATGCAAGAACTTATATTTTAATTCTGCAAATGACTTTTTCCCGGATTTGTATAAATACGCCAAACCAATAGCCAATTTTATAGAATCATGTTTGGCAACGTGTCACGCAACGCGACCGGATGCCAATATGTTCCTTCCACCGATACGTATGTTAGCGGTATTTAATTAAAAATCGCGATTTACAGAGGCTATCTGGATCCGATGAAAAACATCGAAACGGCTTCACAGAGGGTGAATAGGAAATGGAAGAGGCGTGGTCGATTTCAAATATTTTGCACAAACGAATCGAGAAGAGGAAACGGTGGTGACGGGATGTCGGTACAGAGATGCAATTATTTAAAACAGTAATCACGGAAATGAAAGAGTGGATTGAATAGATCCACCCTTCCAACTGCAGGACGTAGAATATTTGAACGGCTTTCCCACGTGGAAAAAGTCTCTAAAGGCTTTTCTTCCGGGCCGGCAAACAGCAATGCGAACCAAAAATCAAACGTAACTGTAAAGTTAGCCTCTTTTTTCGCTGTCCGTTTTACTCCGTGCACAGGGAACCATGCTCATACATCTCCATCTTTGATACTTGTTTCATTTGCGCGTTGGCTAACTTCCTGACGCGTGTATTGATTTCATATTCAATTTATTGATGTACGTAAAAAAATATGTTTCTCTTGTTTTAATTTTTACGATATGCTATAAAACGATTAACCGCCGTTCTTTCATGTAGGACCTCCATTTTTCTATTAGCGTACTAATTTTGTAAGATGTTTCGGAAGCTTTGTCACAGTAAATATAGTCATAATTGTAAAGAAATATACAAAATGTATATAACACAATACTACAAATAAGAAATGCGTTTATTTATCCAACGTATGTAATTATTAACTATTAGAAAAAATTGGAAAAAATATATAGAACATTTAATCCTAATTCCCTGATTTCAAGAATTCAAAAATTTAATTAAAAAAAGTAATCGACCGTATTATTGAAAAATTAGGCAGAGTGTATTCGTTAAACAAACAAATATACAATGAACAATGCAAGTATTGTTACTGCAAGTATTAATTGTATTGTTGCAATTTACAATAGAAGTATTCTTTATATTTGTCAAATTTCTTTCGATGACATACTTTACTATACTCGCATGCTTCGATGAAATTATGTATGCGACAGAAGATCATGTTCACCGCGTTCGTTTATATAAGAAGCTTCACGCAAAAGTGTATTAAATTTATTGTTGAAAGGTGATCGATGAACGATTATACTGTTTACGATAGGTACCACTAACCGAGTTTGGGAATGACCTACCACCATTTTGCCTCCCCCTGAATTTGCCCTCGGAGACTTCTACTAGCTTTACCGGACCCTCCTGGAAACTGTGAACCGCCTTTTGTGTTTGCCATATCGATGAGAATACCACTTTCCCCGTGTATTCGTTATTGACTCTAATGATTGATCATTTTGATTTTATAATAGAATCCCATCTAATCGATAAACATCGCGTGGGAAAACCTAATAAACTGATGATAATACTGCGATGGTTTTGAGAAAAATTTATGTTATATACTTTTTATAGTTTGACTTGTTAGGATATTAATGATAAATATAGGGCTCTTACTTCCTTGTAAAATTATATGTAACTTTTAGTGTACAGTCAAGAGTATACAGGGTGGCTCACCACATTTTACCATCTAGATTTGCGTCATTATTATTACTCATAGCAAACAATGTTTCAGATGAAGTTGAATGGTTTTGAGAGAGGCATTTGCTGGTGGTATATTTTTTTGTATATGTTTTTCTGGTGGTATATGTTTTTCTAAATGGGATCATATATTTTTTATTGCATCAGCTGACACTCCTTCATATTCTTTACAAAAAAGTATCAATTTATTTATGTGAAAAAATCATTAGTTTAGGAGATATTTTAATTCTATCTTGTTAGGAAATCGTAACTTTCTAGTCAATATTATGAATTGCCCTAACTGAACAGCAAATGTTTTTCTACATGCTTTAAGAGATCACGGGTCACCAAACGAATTGTGAATTTTGTTTTTGTTTTTTTTTTGTTACGCAGTAACAGTAAAATTTACTGTCTGTTACGTCTCTAATACGGTGAATACGACGATACGGTGAATTATCACTTTATAATGAAGTATTCTAAAGAAGAAAAGAGACATGTTATCAATTTATTTTGAAGGTGGGAAAAGTGCTACACATGCAGAAAGATTATACACTACGGAATGTTAGTAAGTCATTAATTTTTTGATTCAGAAAGCGCTCTGATGCAAATGATCGCCGCATTGAACCTTTTCTGCAAATAGACATTAAAATTAAAATATCTCCTAAACTAATGATTTTTTCACATAAATAAATTAATACTTTTTTGTAAAGAATATGAAGGAGTATCAGCTAATGCAATAAAAAATATGTGATTCCATTTAGAAAAACATTAATGACCTTGATATGTCCTTTACACGTCCACCTACAAAAAAAAATATACCACCAGCATATGCCCCTCTCAAAATCATTCTACTTCATCTGAAACATTTTTTGCTATGAGTAATAATAATTTCGCAAATCTAGATAGCAAAATCTGGCGAGCCACCCTGATACTTTCACATTTAAGCTTTTCACTAGGCAATTTTGAAAGATTTTGGGGAATTTGAAAATTTTGAGACTTAACAACTTAAGGACCTTGTTTGGAGACTTTCAGATATGGCCATTTAGGAATTTGGCGATTTAGGGATGTAATAATTTTGGAATTTAGCATGTAACTTGCAAAGGCGTAGGAATTTAACGAAATAGATCATGGCGACTGTAAATATTTCTGAATCTTGAAATTTGGAAATCTAGGGGTTTGAATACCCTTAGAGTGATTAAAATTTATATAAATTTGGAGATTTAAGGATTTGGAAATGTAACTGTTTGAAGTCTTTGGAATTTGAGGATCGAATATGGAAATCTAGAAATTTGAGGTTCTAAAAATACAGAAATTTGAAGATATAGGAACATGAAAATTGACTAATTTGTGGATTTATGAATATAGAAATTTAGGGATTTAGCGGTCTAGAAGGTTGGGAACACAGGGATTTATGATTATAAATATTTGCGAGACTTGGAATTTGAGATTATATGAATATGGAAATTTAGGAATTTGGCAATGTGGTATATGGAAACTTTGGAAGTTGGAAAACAAGTAGCAATCTAGGGATCTAGTAGTTCAGAAATTTGATGACATAGGAATTTGGAAATAAATGTATTTGAAGGGGTTGAAAGGGAATCTAGAAATAATGAAATTTATAAATTTGGAAATTTAGAAACTTACGTATCTCGGGAACCAGGAATATGGGAATTTGGAAAATTGGAACCAAGAAAGTTTGAAACTGTAGAACTTTAATAATCAATACAAGGATTAGAAGAAGTAGAATTGCAAAAATTTGTGAATCTTAAAATTAAAAAATTTGGAATTGGAGAATGTAAAGATATGAAAACTTAGATATTCGCGAATTACAGAACTTGGGAATTCGGAAATTTATAAATTTATAGTGTGAATAATTTTTTAATTTTTAAATAAAAACTTGACAATTTAAAAATTGTCAGGTTTAAATATGTATTCGTTTCTAACAACAAAGAAATTCTAATTTCTCCTCGTTTGTATATCAGAAGTGTCTAACATCGAAACAAAATATCAAATATAATTTTCTTAATATAACTCTTTATACGTTATTCTTTTTAACCGACTTCGAAAAAGGAGGAGGTTACTCAATTCGATCAGTATTCATTTTTCTTTTTCTATGTATGTTCGCGCATTACGCCTAGCTGGATGGACCGATCGGAATGAAACCTTTTGCATATGGTAGGTGCTGACTTCCCATTGGTACCATTATCAAAAAATTTTTCATTTTTTAATTGCGAAGTGTTGTTATTGCAAAACAACCGGCAACTTTTTTCTTTTTCTATGTATGTTCGCCGATTACGCCTAACTGGGTTGACCGATCGGAACGAAACCTTTTGCATCTGGTGGGTTCTGACTCCCCATTGGTACCATTATCAAAAAATTCTCATTTTTTAATTGCAAAGTGTTGTTATTGCAAAAAACCGGCAACCTTTGAAATAAACTTTTCTCGATTTTAGTGCGCTTTTAATATCTTATCACGGACATGGTTCTGAACAATTTTGTTCATATACAAATTTCGCGGAAAGCTTTAGCTTGAAAGCGGTTTCGAGATATTAGCGAAAAATTGTTGAAAAGTTTTGAAAACTTTGCCTATGTTCGGCTGTCCAAAGGTTGACATGTTCAAGAAAATCTTTTAATTTTGCGCCGCCTCCGAAAAGGTTGAAATGTATTTAATATACTACCTAACGAGTAAATAGGTTTCATTCATATCAGTTACGTAATTGTATGATTGAATGAAATAGAAATTACTTCATTAGGAAATAGAAATTATTTTATACTTTTCAGTGCATTTCGAAGATGGCGTATTTTTTTCCTTAAAATTATTTTATTTTGCTACATGTAAATTATAATTTTAACTGTAAAATAATAAGTAGTTCAAACGTGACAGCTGTTTCATGTCGTTATATGTCGTTACACACATCATATGCATTATATGAAATTTTTATGTGATATGCTCGATAAATATTAATATATATTTTCTGTTCTTTAGATGAAGCAGTGAATTACAACTTTATATAAAAAATGAAAAAATAATATTATTGTTTCAAGTATATAAATAGTATTATTGAGTACGTACAAGACATATTATACAAGAAAAAAAATTCACTACATTAATAATGTTACCGGCATTAAAATATCTGAACATGGTTTTAAAACATAGATAAACGCATTGAAAAAATGTATACACTTTCTATCTTACAATTAGTACAGAATTGTAAAATATAAAAAGAAACAAAATATTACTTTCACATTTCATAGAGTACCTACTTAATACTTTCAATATCATTTACAATTTGTATTTGTAATTATATTAGCACGTTATATGTAAATAATAATAACTGTTTATTATTATACTTTAATTTCACTTTCTTATCATATTTACTCATCAACCTAATTTGTATACATTTTATATAAGAGTAAGCTTTTATACATTTTATAGATAAATTATTATATGTACTACATAAGTAAATACTTTCTTAAAGCACTCAATTCGTTTAAAAACTAAATATTAATATTTATTAAACAATATAAGTTCCATTGTTACTTATTAGTAACAATCGTAAAATCATTACGTTTTTCCAGCATGATACTAATGTGTAGATTTCATTTTTGTGGAATGACTCATCTTTTGACACGAAAAACTCGAGCAATAACATCATCGGTCAGAATTTTTCAGTAGACTTCCAACATAGTTAGTACCAGACTATATTTTTATTCAACTTATCAATAAACATTAATAAATTTTAATGAATGTCCCATTCGATTTTTTCTCTATTCATTTCCCCCCTCATGCTAAAAACCTTATGGAAATAGCAATATTCCTTCCGTGACTAACAAACCGCGTAAGAAAGTGGGTGAATAAAGTTTACAAAGAAGCTGTCATTCTTTTTAGGGAGAACGTCAGGGGATATTGCGACTTTAATATTCTTCGACAGACGTATCACCCCTCTTTCCAACGGAAAGTCCTTTCGTTTCTAACCGCGTGTCCCCATCCATCGTTCGCGGATCTCCTCGAATTTTAATAACTCTGTGAATGCCCAGAATCCAATAATGTCCCTAGACACCTTTGTTTGTAGAGGGTGTGAAAATGAAACATATGGCATGTACGTGTACATTTTACAAATTTGCAAACTAATGTTTATGGCGATGTATTTTACTGAATGATTAAAAATAGATTTGAGGAAAATTTACACGCTGTATAAAAAGAGAGAATTAAAGTTTTGACAGTGTTGAATGTATTAAATAAAATTTGAAAATGTTCGTACGATTCGGTAATGAAATTCATAACATGTCTAGTCATTCCTGTCCCAACTATTAAATATGCATTAATTTAATTATTTTGACAATTTAACAAAAATAAATGTAGATGATAATATTTTATGGACTAAAAATTATTTATAATAATTTCACTTAAACAATCGGCATATATTTTTTCGTGAAGAGCACAGTATTTAATTTTAATACTTAAATAAAATTGGTAGGAAATTTGATTAACTTCTATTCTCCATTATTTAATGAAATTAAAATAGCTTTACTATTTAAGAAACTATTAGGTGTACAAATGAATAATCCAAATTATTTTAAGCTGTTATAAAATTAATGCATTTGGTGGGATATCAAGGGCGTGCTTTACTATGAGTTGTTAGAACCAGGTGAAACAGTTACTGCAGATTGCTACCAGCGACAATTAATCTGCTTGAGTCAAGCATTGGAAAGAAAACGACCGTATACTGGCAAAGGAGAACGACCAGTGAAACTGTTGCACGACAACGCGAGGCCACACATTGCTTCCAATACAAAAGATGTCATAATGAGTCTTGGATGGGATGTTTTGCAGCACCCAGCATATTCACCGGACACTGCTCCGTCAGATTATCACCTATTCCGGTCGATGCAACACGCCTTATCTGATATGCACTTCCAATCAGTGGACGAGATCCGAAAATGCCTTGACGACTTCATCGCGTCTAAAGACGTAACATTCTTCCGAGATGGAATTCATCAGCTACCAGAAAGATGGCTTAAAGCTATAGAAAGAAATGGCGATTACTTTGATTGAACAATTCAATTTAGTAACTTTTAAAATAAACCTTGAATGAAGCAGAAAAATTGGATTATTCATTTGTATACCTAATATATAACATTGACTAATTATAACTTTAACAAAAGTATTTGCTTGAGTTATGAAAAATGTTAAATCTCAGAGTATTTACAATAATATTTTCGCGTGATATAAATATTAAACCTATGAAATAAGTAGATATGTTATTATTATTAGTATTACTATTAATAAAGTTCTCATTCAATTGTTGATTACCGTAACTTTGTGCACTAAAACAAGGTAAATACAAATTAAATACAAGGTAAACGCCTTGAAATTAGAAAGAATCTTTTAAGTGCAAAGAAATGTTGAATTTTTAAATAAACTCCTCTGGTCAATCCTATCCTCTCAGACATGTAAATTTATTTGTGAAAGCCATGTCATATTCTTTTTACACCCTATACCCAGCGTATGCAAGACTTTCTCTCGTGCGAGTCGTTACACCCACCTCTGAATTCCTAACCTTCTCGTCTGTGTTTTCAACCCTCTTGGTAGCGTTGCAGAAAATCTCATATTCTAGAATGACGAGGCGATTTCAACCCCCAGATCTCTTTTCTTTCCTGTCTTACGACAGATATTCTCTTTTTTAGCGCTGAAATGTCTTGCGCCCGGGATATCGCAGTTCGTAATTCGATTATAAGTAAATTTGAACCTTTCTTTACGAAAAACGAAGTCTATGAACGTAGAAATTTCATTTTAATTTAATAAAAGCACTGGTTCGTATATTTCGCAGACTATACTCTCCTGCCTCGGTTTAAGTATGGTCGTTTCGAAAAGGAAAGTAGGCTTATTTGCGCTATAAATACTTTGTACAACGTGCTTATTTAACACGTTAAAATTATTTTTACGTTACTGTTAAAAAATGAGAAAGAATTTATTTCTATACCAAATATTTATAAAGTTCTAAGAACGATAGAGAAATTCATAAAGTTACGAAATTAAGAATGTATCTCTGCATAGGACTAAAAATCAATTTTACGAAAAATTTTCAGTTGGAATGAAAAACAAAATGGATACCTTTTATAGTTAGCTTCGCTATTAAATTATTTTCTCGATCTGTTCGATCTTCCGCTAGGTGTCTCCAACCGAGGTATATGAACATGCACATGTCAGAGTTACGAACAGTTTTAACTTCTAGTTTCAGTAGAATGAAAGAAACAAACTTGTCCCCTGCAAGGATTTCCGTAAGATATCCATTGTGAGCGAGTAGAGAACGGTGAAGCATCGCGACGCGAAGTCGCGACCGATAAAGTCGCTCGTCGATGTCCCGAATCGAGAATAGAGAATCGAGGATCGAAGAAAAGAAAGAAGTCTGTCGGGTCAGAGTGGTTGATGGAGGTTAGTTCGTAGCTGGAAGGGAGTTGGGCGTCGAGCTTCAAGCAATAAGATAAGGATAATCGAAGCAATCGAACGACGCTCCTGACTGGAGACGAGGGCGTTGGATCGCG
Source organism: Megachile rotundata (assembly GCF_050947335.1). Taxonomy (NCBI): domain Eukaryota; kingdom Metazoa; phylum Arthropoda; class Insecta; order Hymenoptera; family Megachilidae; genus Megachile; species Megachile rotundata. Next base: position 6,859,112 of record NC_134993.1, read on the forward strand.
AAATGAATTCTACCCTTCCCCCAGGGCTGGAAGAAAGAAGCACCCTCGCGCTATCGCACACGCATGCACAGACACATCGTCGTTCCTGGAACTGCCTGAAGAATGATAATGTCGCGCTGAAACGAAGATTTGTGAATACATTAAAGAAAATGCGCGGGGGTAGCACGGAAGAAGGAGGGTGACAGGAAGAACTCTGGGGGATAGTGGAAACGATTTCCTCGGGGAAGCGTTTCGAAATTCTTTTCTGCCTGAGTATTTATCTTCTAAGAATCATGGGATTTACCACCGTAGAAGGACAACGAACTTTGATATGCGTGTCTCTCTCTAAAGCGAGGGCTGAAATAGCCGAGGGTATCTTATATCCTTCATTTTAAACTTCACATTCTGAACATGTATGTTACGTTTATAGCTGCAATTACGATTTTTTTTCGTTAAATTTTAAATAAAGTTTATATGATTCACGTTCTTATCAAAGGGAGGAAATGAAATATATTATTATGAGTTATTTGTTGCAGAAAAATATGAAAATGATCGATTTTAAATTCAATCTTTAGGATAATTAATTTTGTTCAATCATTGTATTAAATATATTTATTTCTTTTTATTTTTAATAATATTTGTTACACAGAAAATAATAATACATTTGTAATGTTTCGAAAAATGTAAGGTGTTTTATAATGAAAATAAGTTGTATCAAACGTTAAAGAATGAAGGAAAGTATAGAACAAAATTAAATGGTACTAAAATTTGATGTCACTTTTTAAGAAAATTTAATTTGCTACTTTTTGGTGTCAACCATCGAACACCCCCTAGTTTTGCGACGTGATTGTACTTTCTTTCACAAAATCTTCGTCGTTCATTAACCCCTTGCTCTACAATATCGTGTCACCCTCGTGACGCACACTAGAGTTGGAATATTAGAAACCAGACTCGTATTTTCACTGCAATAGAATTTTTAATTCAATTCTAATTATAATCTGTATAATCCAGGATCGCAGAAGGTAAAATTTGCTAAGCGTTTTAACTTTCTTTAACTGCCTTAAAGTTGTAGTAATAATTAGCTAGCTGTGAATGATACAACTGTCTAGAAAATTTTAGGTTAAAGAGATAAGAAAATGTAAAAATATGAATTAATTTCTGAATCATTCATGTGACTAAATATTTAGCCTAACCAATATTATTCGTATTTTTCTATACTTGAGTGATATAGCTGAACGATTAAAAAACCATCCCCTAGATTTCTTGTATCGAATACTATTTGTGTTCCAATGAAAAAAAGCTTAGCTCCATATTTGTTTCATTTTCTAAAACATCATATCTTAGTCCCAAAGCGTAGGAAGATCGGTGCAATTAAAATTGCTTGGTTGGTGACAATGATTGAATAACGATTAAAGAACCATCCCCTAAGACTTCTTCTAATAGATTCCTTATATCGAATTTGTGCTCTAATGAAAAAAAGCTTAGCTCCATATTTGTATGATTTTCTAAAATATCATATCTTAGTCCCAAAGCGTAGGAAGATCGGAGCAGTTAAAATTGCTTGGTTGGTGACTAAATTCCAATAATATATTGGAAATCCGATTTACACTCGCTTAAGAGGCTTGTTAACGCCTGCACGAGTCTTCTCTATCCCATTTCTTTACTTCACAAGGACACCTAATTCTCAACTCAACAAAGCAATCGGCCCGATCTAAATTGTCCTCCGTTACTCTCACTTCCCGGGCACTCGTGCTCGGAACGTTCAAAGGGCACCGTGTTTCGCGACAGTGATAAAAAGAGCCGTCGGTATTATGAAGGTGGAGACATCGTTTCAGACCTGGATCCCTGTTGTTACCCCTCTCTCTCGTTTCCCTGGAACTGGCTTACGCTTCTCGTTTGCTCTCTCACTCTCCTGGCGAGAGACTAATGGCGGTTTATATTACGCGGATTCATATTACTACCAATTAAACTCCTATACCACCTCAAGCTTGTGGTGTTCATACGTTATACTGAAGGATAGGGGACGCTGGAACCTGGTGCACGATTCTTCTATACATTCGTGTTTTACATTTTCTAACGGGTGTTCTGTTTTTCTACATTTTTCACGCTTGCATATTTTATAACCATAATGTGTGTTATTTAAGATTACTGTGTTCTTTCGTTATTTCACGTATCAACCTTCTACAGCACATATGTACGTAGTTTTAATTAATTAATTGTCTCGCAATTAATACTACTACTATTAGGGTAGAATGTGTGTTTGGTTTTAACACGTTGATCAATCTGACGAGTAATTAAAATGACGTTTTATGTTTCATTATTTTTACATGCTTTGAGTGTTTAAATAATTAGTTAGTAACCATGGCTTTTAATTATGAAGACTTATTATGTTTTACACTTGTCTTACTCTTGTTAAAATACAACTACTTACACGGAATGTTAGGTAGAACCTAAATGTAATACCACGCAATATTTTTACTGGAAAACTTAATAACGTAAGTAGTTGAAAGTTTGAAAATAATATAAGTATGTTAAACTGTGATAAATTACAATAATCAAACTGTGACAAAATTTAAAATTATTAAACTTCATAATTGTTATGGATTTTACTCTAGTGTACGTAATGCAGAATTTTCTTTTGTATTCTGACAAAAATCAGTACACATTTAAAAAATAGCATTTTTAAGCAAGCAAACCTAAATAATATTTTTTTAAAAACAATTTTCTACTTTTGACTTATTTCGTCACATTGACTCTTTTATTTCAGTTGTACAGTCTGATTAGTAACATCCGGTAAACTATAATGTAATGTTCCTTGTAACAAAAACATTATTCTAAGCCTGTAAATTCATTATACTTAACCAGTTAATTGCATTCGACGTGTTCGTACGTTAGTTCAAAATTCAATTACGATGTTGACGTGTGTATACGTGCAATAAATAATTACTATTTACTATAAAAATTCGAAACTTTAGTAAATGGTAATAAAAATGTCATCTGTTGATATATTTCCTTATATTAGAAATAAAATTAATATGTATTTTACAAAAAATATTTGATTATTCTTTGGTATACTGGATATTCTTCGTACAATTATGTTTATACATGCTGAGCTGATTGTTTTCACCAATACATTGGATGATTTGCGGATTGTTTTACGTGCTTTACTGTGTATATCGTGTATCGTTTTGTATGTTTTACTGTGCATATATATAATATTCATTAATAATGTAAGTAAGATGTAAACTATGAATATTTTTAGTTATTTCTGGTTCATTACAAGAAAGTAATATTTACAAGATTAAATTTAGACAAATTTGAAGTTTTTAATGACAGTAATCTTTGCAATAATGAATCGTCCATTTTTTATGACATAAAAGTTTTTTCTTGTTTCATAACATTCATAATAGTAATTAATAATAATTCATAGCAGTAATTTGTAATAAAATTCATAATTTTAATCGTATGTCGAGCAGGAATTTTAAACTAAATTTCATAATTAATTAGTTAAAAATTTCGAAATTTGTAAGTTTGGAAAATTGAAATCTTGGGAATCCTGAAATATAGAAATTAAGAAGTACAAATTTAGAAACTGAAACCTTGAAAATTAAGAAATTTAGAGATTTATAACAAATGCATCAAGTTTTTATACATTTATAAAATTATCAAAAAGCTTTTGCCAAGATACATGTTCATCCTCATCGTGGTAATGAATTATTGTATTAGATAATTTACGTATTATCTATCATTCAATTATTTATATTATTTAGTTTCAATTGAAATACAAGTGGTCATCAAATGTCCGTACATTTAAGGTTAATTGATATCTGTTGGATTATATATTTAACACTACACCTACCGACATATAATGTGTACTTAATTTGAAATGAAAAATGATGTTAAAAAATAAATAAACAAAAGACGAAACATAAATTAGTACACACATTTATTCTTTACCTTGATGAAAATCAATGCTGATTTCAAGGAATGTACTTTAACAAAATGTGTACCTTGTAATAAAAAACTTGTGGAGCGGTCATTTGACCAATTTGGTAGTTTTAGTGTTAACAAAAACAAATCGACATTTGGTAAGAGAATAACCAAGCAAAGAAACAGAGATATTTCTATAGATTTTTTCTTGAACCCAATTTCTTTCCTTATACCAGTTCAATGTCAATTTTCAAATGTTCCTCGTGTAGTAAGAAATAAAAGAAACGTTTTATAAAATTCAATTCACTGCGTAATGACTTATTTCATACACCTATTTCCAATAATATCAATTAATTCGGTGTAAAATAGCTCATCAACCTAAGTATTATTAAGCGTGGTGAAATGTTTTTAACTTTTTCAGGCGCCATTCGATTTAATACAATAATTTGAAATAAGAATTATTTAATTAATTCTATAATAGTGCTCATGTGATGTATAAACATAGTGAAATAGACAATAGTGGAAATTATTAGCAGAGAAATAATAACCTCAAAAGAACTCATTTAACATTTTAATTAATATTTTAAGGTTGCTGTTTGCAAACAATAAAATTATCTTCGAGTGCAAAGGGTTAAAATTTGTTATATGTTTTTCAGGGCTACCCGGTATGCAAAGATGCAAGGATACCACCGCGCGAGAGGAGACATTAATATCAAGCGACCCCACCCGAGAAGCACGAAGATCACCGATAAGATTTTTATAGTGTGACCGCGTGGTGGCGAACTCGTGCATTGTCAAATCGCCCTAAGGTTCTGCATTTCGGGTTTAGCATTAGAAAGCTACACCTAGAGTCTTTGCACATCTATTTCTCTTGGAAGATGTTCGCGATAAATGCATTTTGATACACTTGTGCATAAAGACATATACCCACCAAAATTTTGATGCTACTATTTGTTTTTGTTTTACGAAATCAAACGTAGTTCTTAATTTTCAATCGGGGTCACAGTAGCTACTAATTTAATTAAAATCATTCTAATAATTTGGAAGATTGTATTACATCCTTTGTCGCATTGTGTTAAAAGTATGTGGTAGTATAATATTACGTGTTGTAAATGTGCTCGGTAAAATAGTACGCTAGGGAGAATAATATGTTACAAATACGCCAAGTAAAAGAACAAATGAAATATGTCGGGAAAAATAATACATTGTAAAATATTGCATTTTGTCGATTATAAATGAACGACATAATCAACGAAATTATCAAAAATATTTGATTGATACATTATTTAGGGTGCATATTTTTATATGAGGACAGTGTATTTTGTGATTAAAAATAAAAAGCAATGTGATATAAATATAGAGTCGTAAATATTTAATAACAAAGTTATAATTGGATGTCTTTTAGATAGTCATATTTATTAAACTATGTTAAATAGAATAGATTAGTCATATTTACCAATGTTCTTCAAATTATCAATGCAGAATACTAAATATAAAAATCCCATTGTTGATAAATTGAATCTATTGCTATAATCGATTACTTCAAATCAGAGAATCTACAATTAGTTACGATGTTCATAAAACAGAAGATAACATTTATTAGAAATATTAATAAACAAGAACAATAAATTTATGAATTTTACGAATTTATTAGTGTTCACCAAAATTTTAATAAACCCTCCTATGGATACTTTCAAATAAAAAAATAGAATAAGGAAATAAATAAACGACAAATCATAAACCAATATACACAATAATCCTCATCTCATAAATCAGTTCAGACGTCAAGAAAAGTATCATCATAGCTTTCGTAATTTAAAATAAGAAACTCATGAACCGATCATATGACCGGTTTGGTAGTTTCAGTGTTGTAATAATTAGTATAGTAACAATCTAAGTTTAGTACCATGGAGTTAAATTTAATAAGGATCATAATTAAAAAGATGAGGTACTCATCATTTGATATTTCAGAAAAATCGTAATCGATACCATCCGGTATCCGCTTGTCTCTTGTTAAAAGGTATAACTAAAAAAAGGACCTATCGATTGAGACGCGAGAATTCAGCGTAGGTTAGTCTGAAGCTTCTTCGGGATTGAAAGTTCACTGGCATTGAGATTATCGTGAGGGCAACGATACGTGCAAATCACGTCGCGAGTCACGGCCCCTTTCGTGACCGGCGCTCGTGAATGCCGATGGGCGTATTCGTGTATACGTCCGAAAGCAAGAATCGATCTGAAAAGATCGAACGGACTGTCAGTACGGAGGCAGCGGTAGTCAACTCTCTTATTGATTAACAGCACGTTACGCCTCATCTTGAACGCTTGAACATCGATCAGGGTTAAATCAAATGATGATTGTGCAAGATGTAGTGTAATTCAAATTAACAATAACATCCGAAGTGCAAAGTAATTGTAAAAGCTTTGGAAAGACCTGCGTGAACATCAATTTGACCTCACTTTTCATTAACAAATTAGTTGCAATTTTGTACAGTAATGTATAAGATGAAATTGCAATAAAGTGGAATTCAAACTTATAATTTCGATTCGCGTGATACGCTTTCCTTTTATATCCTTGCACGCTGTAATCCTTCGTTGTAATAACTCGCTTGTATTTTTGTTAATTACTGACATCTTTCGTAATGATTCTTTATGTATAATAGTTCATGTGTAATGGTTTATGCATTTTAGATATATTTATCTGCGAGATTAATACGAATCACATAATCTGTAGAAGATGGATCTCATAGATCATATAGTTTAATACTTTGTACATCGTGATATAAATTAAACGTCCCTAGTTCGGTTAGAACTCACAAAGCTTATAAAAAAATTCCGATTTGTATGAATCTTAATATTTGAAATTTTTTTATAACTCCTCCTGCTGTTACCAGAAAAAAATTTAATACTCAGTCAATTTTTTGTTCTGTATCGTTCAAGCTCAAACTGTAATATTCCAGATTAGTATTTCGTTTTGCATTGTATAGCAAGCAAACTATTATTACTGACCTTTTTATGTACATAATATAAATAAAAAATTAAGTTTATAATGACAGTAGCAACTAAATGAAAATAACTTTAAAAAAATTAACTTCAGACATTAACATAACAAGTTTTCAAACTATCTCAAAAATCGTATGCAATTTACTGGTTCTTTGCATAATAAACACAATTGTTGTCCACGAAACTATTTCAATTTTTTTCATTAACATAGAAGAGCAGATAAAATCGTTTTATATTTTCAAAGATTTGATTACCTTTGATTCGTAATATTCTAGCAAAAACCATCGTCCAAGAAATAGTAAGTACGAGTACTTTAATTTTATCCGTCAGAAAAATGAAAAGATTTGAAGGACTTGTAACGAGTACATCATTACCGATAACGAGACCCTCTGTAATCGTTCACACCTCTTTTAATCATGTTCAAGGCAATCAAGAAATGTTGAGAAGGTCGGATAATCAGACAAGGAAGTGTAACATGATTCAGGTGAACCTTTGCGGAATCCTGTTTGAATACAACACACGAGTTCATGCGCCCACGGTTTAAAACACAACTATAACAGGTATTGGAGAAGGCGGTACTATAACATTGTAATCATCTTTGAGTGAGCGGATGTTATGGTTTGACATGTACTTCAAAGTTTTTGTTCGCATGATAATCATTGGCATAACTAGAATTTTTGTTTTAAGAGACTCAGAATAGCTATGGATTTTATGGTCACGTTCGTTCATTAGTGCACCTTTTAGTAAGAAAATGGTACATTTTATATTTTTTAATATTCTATAAAGTAACGCAATTACGATTTGCAAGTGTGATTGTAAATTCATAAATTTCTAAAAATATCCTGAAGAAAGAACTGTTCTCGATAAAGTTCAAAATTTCGACAAAAACGTGCAATTATACGAACAGTTTCATATTGGAGTTTAACTGCGAATATTGCAGAAAATATTACATTATTAATTAATGTTAAGAATGTTCGACATGTCTTAAAAGAACGAACATATAAATATTTTAGTTAAAAAGACGTGGAAGGAAGAAATACAAAAAAAAAATTTATAAACACAACTCAAATTACATATGAAAAGATTACTGTTATAGCAAGAAAAGTTCAATGTAAAACATAAACAAGACCTAAATTTTTAAAAAATTATCTATTCTGAAATTAGAGATTTAGGTCTGTTTTACTTGGTCCATTCTATACATTAACTTTTAGAATTTTCCATGAAAAGTTTCTGAAATTTCTGATTTAATTTACGTTTACGTAAATATTTAAAATAGACATTGTGACCATCGTGTCGAGTAACTTTTAATTCATTGGTTAAGTTTCGTTGCTAACTTGACTACATCGCATTTAGCTTTCGGAGAACTCTACGGAGATAAATAAGGAGAAGTCAGGATAGCAAAAGAGAAAAAAATATAAGAAGGAAAGAAAAAGTAAATACAAGCAGGAAAGGGCGAATGAGTGGAAGAACGAGAAAAAAAGTAAGCGTGAAGCAAGCAAGTGACCCTTTTGTAGTTGTTGGGTGATAATTTTTAATCAGTGCGTCGTAGGTTCGCCGTGAACTTGTTACTTTCTGTTCTTTTCGTATTCTCTGAACGAGAAAAAGTATTGACTTAAATCAAGGACTGAAGGACAGAAATTTCACAAACAGTTACTCGATTTAATATTCGGACACTATGATATTTGCGAAATTAAAGCTTCCTGTACTTACTTGCAATGTGATTATCGAAATTTCTGGTCCATAATGAGTTAAAGCGTATATTCGCATATTACAAATATGTAAAATAAAATACTTTATTTTTTATTATTTTCCACATAATAAATCATAAACGAAATTAGACCCGATATTGGTGTCGAAAAAATATTCGGACACTTAATATTACATAAAGTTTTTTCTTATTTAAGTGTATGTAACAACAAAATTATAATTTTAATATTAATTTAATATTTTGTGGCATATCCTTTTTGTCTGATGACGTGTTGCAAACGTGTTGGGATGTTTGAAATTATTTTATTTAAATAATTTTGAATAATGCGTTTCCACTCTTCCGTCAGTCGTATTTGTAATTCGTCTTTTGTTTTTATAGGGGCGGTTTTAACATTACGATGCAATAAGTCCCATAGATTTTCAATTGGATTTAAATCCGGTGATTGTGGTGGAGAATGGAGCACTTTCGGATAAGTATATAATAAATTTTCCCGAACTATTCTCGATTTGTGTTTCGGATCGTTATCCTGGTTGAACTTAAAACAATCGGGAATACCCACATTCGTTGCACTTTTTGATAAATTTTGCTTTAATATGTCTAAATATTTGTTCTCGTCCATAATACCTTCAATAAAAATCAGCTCTCTTACTCCAGCAGTAATAATGCAGCCCCATACCATCAAGCCTCTACCACCTTGTTTCATCGTAGGTCTCATATTACTTATTTTGAATTGTTCATTCCGTTTACGCCACACTAATTTTCGTCTGTTACACCCAGTAACATGAAATTGACTTTCATCAATTTTATATATTTGAAAGAAGCCAAACAGAATTTGTCTCGATGTTAATTTTTAATAGAATTTGATATCAATTTTAAAAGTACAATTATAACGTTGGCAAATTGTTCTATTAAGTGGAGTCAAAAATTTAGAACTATTACTAATCATGATGAGTAACGTATGTAAAGAGTGATTTGAGTACGTTTTCTTTTCTGAAGTTAATTTTGCAGTTATTAGATTTATGTTAGTTTAAATAGCATTGGTATAAAATTATGAAGAATATTTATATTTTAATATTACCTTTGCATTGTCCTAAAACTGCTTTAATACGTTTACAACATCAACTTAATACTAACTACTCTGATGTTGATTATTAAATTGAGTTCAAAGCTAATGTGCGGACGCAACACATTTATAAAGTAAAATAGTATTCTTATGACCATAAAAAATTTTGTAACAGAGATATTTAGGATGGTTTTTATATTAGACAATTTTACCCTAAGTGTTCTAAAGCTACGTACAAAATCTACTAAAATAAATGTACTTACTACCAACCATGTTCGAACTAGTGACCTTATATTTCTCATATCTTTTAATAATTCATTCAAGAGTCATATAAACATTTTGTCTTATTTTTATTTATAGAATAAGTTAGCAAAGTTATACTGAAAAATTGAACACTCTATATGTACTATCAGATAGCAAAGTAATTCATTTCGTATTTTTGTTATGACTTTTAAATAATGTGTTTGAAACCCTATATTAATATGTATTACATTCTTTTCTACTTTTGCAAATAGAGTATGTTAACAAAGTTTAGCGGTAAAAAGTAGGCCTATAATCCTCTATTTTCAACAAAAATATTCCTACATTTTCCATAATAGAATCATTTACCTTACATTTTTAGAAAATATCGAATATCGTTTTTAAGAATACTTGTTTACATAAACTTGTTTGTCAATTATTGATAGGAAGTTAAAATGATTAATATCAATGTACAATGTCAATGAATGTGGTTGGCTGTTAATAAAAAGACGCATAGAGAACGTGGATGAGCAGTTAGACATATACGTGTTTGCGTATAAAAGGAATACACTAGTAGTGTCAGTGGCCACATTCCAAGGTCCATTCAGATAGCCATACTCAACGTTGTCAGACATGACCACGAACAGACAGGCGGACGCCTGAATAAACCGTTTCTCAATCAAGTCAATGCGTTTCAACTTAACTGTTCGGTAATTTAATGTGCACTCGTAATTCCGAGTTTTGATTTTATTAAAACGTATTTCACAATTGAAAACAGTTTACATGTTTTTCTTGCTATAGAACACAATTCTATTACGAGAAAAATAAAATGATGTACATATAAAGATCTAAGCACAAAAATTGCAATAATTTATGCTTTTACTTTTCTATTATTTTTTGTGACTGTTTGTTACTTTACACATATTTTATTTATTACCAAACTATGGGTATTTATGGATTTATATTATGATAATGCTTCTGATGAACCATGTAATCCATGCACTATGGATCTCCTAAATCTTATTAATAATTAAGAATTTCTCTACTTTTCTATTTTATTTTTTCTGTAGTGCAATACGTGTCTACTCTTCCTGCAGATATAAATTTGAGAAGTTGAGTAAAATATTTCATAGATGTTGATTTATTTTGAATTTATTGGCTATATGCACTACTGACAAGTATTGTATTTCCAACTTTTGTTGATTCTATTATGTTATTGTATAAGCTTCCATTGTTATTAAATTTTCATCGAATGCAAATATCACATAAATATCGCAAAATTGTCCATTTTCTCAGTGAATGGTCTTTCAACAAGAATCCTCACAAATTGAAGTATTCGACCCTATCGATCTATGAATCTCCTGTAAATTAAAAGAAAAATTTTCCAACAAAAGGAAATTCCCTAATTTTAAAGATCGAGATCACTGTGATGTTTTAATGTATCGAAAGGACTGCATCTGTTCAGAAACCAACGGATCAAGATTGTTTTGCGGAATTAGGATCATTCGAATAGCCTGATGAGAGATAGAGGATCAAGAAAGAAGACGAAGAAGGAAAGATACGATGAATACGAAGAGATGCACCCTCTTTTATCCGCATACCTTTAATATCTCCACACGCAGTTCTTAGTAGCTACTGGACAGCCACGACGATGACGTGACACTACTGGAGTTAAGTGGCGAAACGCGCGGACAAAAAGCCGCATGAAAAACCAAGCCGAAACCGAAGCGAAGCGGCTAAAACAAAGGAGGTGTGGAAGTGTGACGAAACGCTGAAGAGGAAACAGAGGAAGAACCCATTGGAACCATCCACCTTCTTTTGCTCTCTTTGCTTCTTCCGTTCAACGCGGAACGCGCACCTTCGAAAATTTCTTCTCTTTCTTTTCATTTTAGTTTTTGTTCGTCTCCGTTTTTTCCACACGGTTTTTGGGTTCCTTGTTTCGTGCGATGTCACAGTTTTGCGGAGTTTCTCAGCCGAATATAATGCGACTAATTAACACCAGTCAAAACGACTGCTTTCCAGTTTCATATTTTATATTACAAAGTTACCGTGCTTTTGTCGGAAATATATTTTGAGATAGAGAATGGTTGAATCTTTAGTATTTACATATTTATTTTAAATTTAAAAGTATGTGTATTTAACATTAATAATTTTAGAATCAAGGAAGTTACAGTAGGTGAAAGATATAAACTTAATAGTAATTAATACGTGCAAACTATGAAAAAATTACATGCCTAATAGACTTAAAGGTGCAGGTTATCACTTTTTATTGTCATTTGAGAAATAGTGCATTATAAACAAATTAGTTTAGTTTAAATTTATTTGTAAGAAATATTGTATCTTTTCCTAATTAATCAATAGATTCAATTTAGAAAACAAATATTGGAATATCAAATTATAGTAAATTATTTTTCATTACTTTAACTTATATTTTGGGGAGAATTCATTATATCATTTTATAATCATCAGTTCAATTTCTACGTATTGAAAATGTTTCACTATCCTAAATAAGAGATATTTAGTTCGTTGAAGTCCTCCCCTATACCTACGTAAACATTAAACAGATTTCAAAATAATAAAGATTTATGAATACAAATTAGATTTTGTTCAATGTACAAATTATTTAAAATTATTTGTATTTAAAATTATACAAAATATCTAGTAACGTCTACAAAAAATTCCAATTTTTAAGCAATGATTAAAATTCTACATTATTACGATAGCCTGTCTCTTCAACTTATTTTAAATTAAAGTGTTTGTACGTTATGAGCTTCAAATTAGTAAATGAACAAATTTTTAAGAACTTTTAGACAACGTTTGTAGATGGAAAAGTAAGAAAAGAATGTTCCCTGTATACAAGCTTTACGTAACTCGAAACGAAACTCAATCAAATCCACGAAACATTACTACGCTACCTACGTAGATCAGGATCAAAATTATTTTTCGCCTTGATTGTGATCTCTTGGGAGTACAACCCTGAGTGAGTAGTATATATGTGTGGGCCGTGTTTCAGATCCAACCCTATGAAATATCAATGGCTTATTACTAATGTAATTTTTCGTTCAATGCCCGATGATTACCAGACGGGGAGACATGCACCGTACACTTTACCAGGGATGTACGATGAAAAAACTTCTTTTTGTATTTATGCAAGTACTGCAAAAACAGTTCTTTCAATTTTTTACAGATTTAGAAAACCGGAAAAACTGGTTTTTCAATTTAAAGGTTTATAGAAAGATGATTTCAGGATTAAATTTACTTTAGACAATATTTTTCCAATAACAAGTTTTTAGCAAATCTCTGGCTTGAAACGTTGGCAAATCACTCGGTTAAGATTTTAAATATCTAATTCCATTATGCAATTCGCTTTAGAAGTCTAAATGATAAATGACCTTATTCTGTCGTTCAAAAGTTAGTAAACAATTTTTCTAACGTCTTAATAAATCCAGTTGAGATGACGTCAAAAATAAATTTATCTTTTAAGTATTTTATTTAAATTGAAAAATTAGGTACTCAGTTACCTTTAATGTTATTGATAGCGTGTCGGTAAAAGTATAAGTGTGACTAATTTTTCTAATTGATTTCATTAAATTTATATTTGTATAAAAGTTCATGAATATTATTTACAGACATTATAATTTTATTAATTCATAAGCAAAATAAATAGTCAATATTTCAAAAATATATTCATACTAAATAATCAAATATTTTGAAAAAATTAGAAATAAAAAATTTAGTATGTTTTTGTCTAAGAATCAGTGCTTATCAATATTTTTTAATTTATTAAAATGCAAAGTTTTAAATCTCGCAATAACAAAAAATTCAGATGCCCTACTTTCAAAATAAGCGGCTCACATATTTACATAAACAAGAAATGAACATTTTATTCGAATAGTTTGGTCAAAATGTCACTGTATCTGAATCGAAGAAGCTATAACGTTGTAAGTTTGAATTATAGGAAGATCAGAGAATAATTTATTATTCTGAATCGAGTATGCAGCAAGGGCGAAGTGATAGGGGTTAGGAAAACTAAGCGAAATAAATCCAAGAGAGCAGGATGAGCAAGGGCTTGCATGCCACACAGTCATTTTTAAAACTCCACCGGGAAAATAAGAAAAACTCATCAAGTAGGGATGATTGCTGTTCCCTCCACACTGACAACGAACCACCTTCACCCACGGGAGTCACCAAGATCTATACACTACTCCCTGTCTGTAATCTAGGCCCTTCTCTTCTCTGGGTCCTCAGGAATTCGCCTACGGGTTATTGTCCAAGTATGTCCGCTATGTTGACCTTCAATAATGAAAGACTTTCACAAGTGTATCTACGGGGACGTGAACAACGCCTTGCGAATGCTGAAAATTAGTCTTGGACCAGGGAAATATTTAATAAGTTACAGTGAAATTTGGGGATATAACTTTCATGGAATTCTAATTTAACATTCGTTGCTGATAAAACAATTCTAATGGTATTTAATATCGCTCTGAATGGCTTTGCAAATATGTTGATTCATTTAAATGTGATTTGTATCGTATTATACTATTTCATATGAAGGTGAACTAACAGGTATATCATGAAACGTAACGTAAAATTTTTAATGGAATAAGTACAAAATAATTTATATAGTGTGGCTCACCACATTGTGCCATCTAGATTTGCGTCATTATTATTACTCATAGCAAACAATGTTTCAAAAGAAGTTGAATGGTTTTGAGGGGGGCATATGCTGATGGTATATTTTTTTTGTAGATGGACGTGTAAAGGACATATGAAGGTCATGAATGTTTATTTAAAAAGAATCATATATTTTTTATTGCATCAGCTGATACTCCTTTATATTCTTTACAAAAAAGTATTAATCTACTTATGTGAAAAAATCATTAGTTTAGAAGATATTTTAATTCTAACTTGTTAGAAAATCTTGACTTTCTGGTCAGTATTATGAATTGCCCTAACTGAGCAGCAAATGTTTTTCTACATGCTTGGAGAGGTCACATGTCACCAAACGAATTGTGAGTTTTTGTTATTTTATTTGTTACGCAGTAACAGTGAAATTTAGTCTCTGTTACGTCTCTAATACGGTGAATACGACGATACGGTGAATTAAAACTTTATAATGAAGTATTCTAAAGAAGATAAAACAATTTTAAGGAAAAAAATACGCCGACTTCGAAATGCACTAAAAAGTATAAAATAATTTCTATTTCCTAATGAAGTAATTTCTATTTCATTCAATCATACAATTACGTAACAGATATGAATGAAACCTATTTACTCGTTAGGTAGTATATTAAATACATTTCAACCTTTTCGGAGGCGGCACACAATTAAAAATACCTCAGTAATCCTTGCTGCTAATAACCAGTTGATTGTGGTATGGTGTATTGGAAATTAATAAATTCTGAGAAAGATATAGATATATCTCGCAATATACGTAAATGTAACGACTGCATCTTCATTTCGCAACGTTTCTGATATAAATGAAGTTGAATCGACTTAGTTCGCATGTGGAAGCCATGGATCATGTCCGAAGGTTGACATATTCAAGAAAATCTTTTAATTTTGCGCCGCCTCCGAAAAAGTTGAAATGTATTTAATATACTACCTAACGAGTAAATAGGTTTCATTCATATCTGTTACATAATTGTATGATTGAATGAAATAGAAATTACTTCATTAGGAAATAAAAATTATTTTATACTTTTTAGTGCATTTCGAAGTCAGCGCATTTTGTTTCTTAAAATTATTTTATTTCACGCTTTTTGGTGGAATGGAGAGAATTGTATAGGATACTGTGAGACAGTTATTCCGGGCTTTTTTTTTGTCTGCGTAAATGCGATGAACATAATTAAGTAAAAGATATCATGGATATTCGTTTTTTTCTTTGTTAACTTTCTTTGCAAAAATTTACTGCGCATGTGTATCTCTTACGGTTTAGGACTGCGCAAGGGTCAAAATATCCGTAATATAATAGCAGATCCTACGCAACAAATTTTCTAACAAATCAAATTGATGCATCTTTAGAACGATACGGAGACTGTACCAAGCAATGGGAATAATACACCAACGTCAACGTGAACTCATCTTGCTGCATAAGTTGCGTGTCAAAGCGGCAAAGCTTAGTTAGTGTTTTAGTACAGTGCATTGTAATTGCCCTTTCTTGTCTTTCCCGTGCATAGCACGGGGCGTTCCACTAATATTAATAACAATAGTTTTTCGCTAATATCACGAAAACTAAAGTTTTCCGTCAATTATGTATAAGAAAAAACTCGTTCAGAAGCATGCCACTAATAACGTATTAGAAGGACATAAAAATCGTTCGAAGTTGGTTTCAAAAGTTAACAACAATTTTCGCTAATATCTCGAAAACAAAAGCTTTCCGTCAATTATGCAAGGAGAAAAAGTTGTTCAAAACCACGTCCCTGACAACATATTCGAAGGACATTAAAATCGTTCGAAGTTGATTTCAAAAATTAATAACAATTTTTCGCTAATATCTCGAAAACAAAAGAAATAATGACATATGAAAAAGAGACCTAGGGTCCTAAACTTTAATTTACTTTAGAGAAAATGGCGGTATATGAAAAGCAAATTCTACCAGTTATAAACTGGCGAATATTGTGGAATACTATTCTCATTAAAAGTATCCGTTTCACTTTCTTTTAAAGTAATTCAGCGTTACACAATTCAAACTAATTTTACATTCGTTATCAAATCCACGCCTCGAGGCTCGTTTTATTGTTGGAGAAAAATCTCATTTTCCGCGCCTTAGGGACTCCCATAATAATCGCTGCTTTCTACGTCCCTGTGTGCTAGCAGAACCAATATTTGCTTAAGGAAATTCAGAGAAGTTTACGCAAGAGTACCGAAATTGACTGCCTTCGAAGCCAGGTTTTTCTCCAGTTTTTCTTTCTTCGTTTCTTTGCTTCTTGTGACTTCTCGCATAATACGGACATATATCAAGAAAAGTTTTTTACGAAACAGTAAATGGAAATATTTAAATTGCGTTGAAATATTAGCTAATATTTCTGTTAATATTAGTTAATATAACTTTATAATTGATGTCATTTGAATCACCGACAGCGTATGAAACAACATAGTCTGTAAAGAACGTGAACAAAAGAACTTCATTATTTCATACGGCCATAAACGATAGGGTATTTCGTTTAACGAAAAAAGGGCGAGTTTAATGATGCTGCTTGTAATTGACGATATAATTATTATGACTATCGATTCAGCTGCTTCTCAGATTGCTGAAAGTATTATATTCAGCAAATAATAGTCTGAGATGTAGTGGTTGTAAATTGGTTGTATTACCGGTAATAATGTTTAATTTCCTTTCCTTCTTTTTTCCGGTCATAAATTTAAATAATTGTTCATCCTAAAATCAACATATCCGCTTTTTATTAGGATCATAACACTTCATTTCGGGTATAATAAGAAATGTACAGTTCGCAACAAAAAGATAGGCTTTGCTTTATTTATACCGCATTTCTTATAATCTTAAAGATTTTTTAGCTTAGTAGTAGATAATATTTAAAACCATAATTGTAATATTAATTGATAGAAATAATTTATGTGCAGATTGTATAGTTTGAAAGAGCATTTAATAATAACTGTCATTTAATGTGACAAAAAAGGAGGTTTACTTGAAGTAATTAAAAGTATATTGAAAAGATATGTATTACCACGGTTAAATTAAAGAAATTGGGTCATATAAACATAAAATGCTTTATTGAAAAGACAATTCATAGATTTAGGGCTAAAATTCGTGTTAGAATTCGTTGCTTAAAATCATGTATTATTCATGATTAACACTGCATATATGCAGTATTATTCTCGATGATAATTATTGGATAACAATAAATTTGGGAATGTATTCAAAGAGCATTTATTTCTAATACAGTAGAAATATATGAAAGAATTCAACGAATGAAACCCTGCATTCCTGCAAAGTGCGAAATTTTCAAACAGTTTTTATAACTGTAACAATAAATCATAAATTTTTCTATACTTTACAGAATTCAGTTAATTCTTTGAAAACTAATATTATCATTTTCTTCATTGCAACAACTTTTCTACTATAACAGATTCATTATCAACACCCCTTTTTGATTAAATTAAATTATGTTAATGATATCAATTATTGCATAATTTTCTTACTAGTGATATTGATAAAAAAGTAGCAAACAAATATTTATTTAAAAAAAAATAATTTAATATTGTAAGCTTGAAACGTTTTATAGAAGCACAATAAGAAGCTACTGTTACAAAAAATAAGACATATATTCAATGATTTCGTACATCATGAAATTTCCTATTTATTTATGTTTGACAAAAGATGCACAATATATTATTTTATATAGCACATTTACAACAGAATACAACAATGATTAAATTCCTTGTTAAGAGTGTATTGTAAATAAAAACGAATGAATTTATGTTTGTCACGGACTGTACATAAAAATTTTATGACATGATTGCACCATTTTACTCATTTTTTCATGCTGATGGATGGTGGGAGCAATTAAATCAAAGCTTAAAGAATATAATTTAAAATGCATCTTGACTTTCGCAGAAAAGAAAAGAAATTGAAGATACATATACAGGGTGTCTCACAATTATTGTAGGTTCCGGAAATGGGCGGCAGCTGACGCGATTCTGAATAAGATTTCCCTTTGCAAAAATGGGGTTTGAAGCTTCGTTTTTGAATTATTAAAGAAAAACACGGACCAATCAGAACGCGAGGATTGGGCATGCGCAGACGCGAGAGCGGCAGCTTCGGATAACGCGTTATAATCCAACGCGTAATAATGCAACGCGTGGTAATTCCAAGCGTAGGAATCTAATGCGTGGTAATCTAACGCGTAGTAATTCAGCGTGCGGATATCCAACGCGTAGTAATCCAGCGCGTGGATATTCAACGGGTAGTAGTCCAAGGCGTAGTAATCCAGCGCGTGGATATTCAACGGGTAGTAGTCCAAGGCGTAGTAATGCAACGCGTAGTAATACAACGCGTGGTAATTCTAAACGTAGGAATCAAACGCGTGGTAATCTAACGCGTAGTTAACCAACGCGTAATATTCCTCGCGCTCTGATTGGTCCGTGTTTTTCCTTAATAATTCAAAAACGAAGCTTCAAACCCTATTTTTGCAAAGGGAAACCTTATTCAGAATCACGTTAACTACTCCCCATTTCAGGGACTTACACTAATTATAAGACACCCTGTATATCAACTCATTTTTATATAATCAAGTAATAAAAATGTGTGATATGCAGATACTCTTAACGATTAGATTATGTATTATGAATATTATACTGAGAATTTTTACATACGCACATACCTAATAGAGTTTAGAACAGTGTAATAATGTTAAAAATAATTAAGAACTACTAGTTAGTCTTCATAAATCAATTGCAAGTGAAGCTGCTGCAAACAAAATGAAACACTTTGTAAACAGACTTTATTTCTACAACATAAAATAGTCGGGAATTATTCTAACAAGAACTGTTTAATGTTTTAAAGCAACTATTTTATTTTTCTTAATATTACAAAAGTTATCTTAAGCGTTTATCCCATTTTATGATAATAGATAAAAAATAATAATATACAACAATGTTAAAATATCTGATGTTTGATAATTGTTAACAATGGTAGAAATAGAGATTTTTATGTCATACTATGAATTATGTAATATGTATAATTCATTATAAATAAATTATATTTAAAATGAAATTATTTTATAAATTTATTATTTATTACTTATTTACGTAAGAAACACTATTCTTTTTACATTAATTGCGAGAGTATTCTAATAAGTTTTGACGGAGATAATTGCATATCTTAAATTTAAAACTTTTCAAAATTATTCATTAATATAAAACTACAGGTATATTAATTATAAACAGGTCGTACACAATCCATTTAATATAGACTTTTAAAAATAGAACAATATCCTGCGAACTTATGTTAATTTAATTATATGTTATTCCGAGTACTGCATACTTTAAAAATCTTCATCAGTTTTCTGGTGAAACCGGAGAATAGTTATCTGATTTTAGCTCTCATCTTTATTAAAATGAAAATAAAAATGCGACGAAGCGAAAGTAATACATGAAGAGAATGTCATAAAACTAAATGTTCTTTAACTTAAAAGTCGTTTCGAGATAACCTTTCTTCTTTTATTTCCATAGTAAGGAACTGAACAACTTAATTAAAACAATCTTGATGTTAAAACAAGATATGTAGGAATGTTGATTTACTTTTCGATGATTCATTAATTAAAACAGTCATGGTTAATATCAGAGCTGTCAGTCTCGTATGAGCAAGCATTCAACTGAATGGAATTGATTCTTCACAATTAAACGAAAAAAATTATGACAACATAACATAAACGTTATGATTTATGTGACAAGAAAATTTAAATGATTTGCAGAATTTCGCGATGGCGATATTTTAAAAAATTTTTAAATGCAGGAATTTATAAATTTTGTTATAAAAAATTTTCTAACTTGAAAATCTAGGATGAAGGTTGAAAATTTTTTAGTTTAGAAATTCGAAAATTTTTTAATTTTAAAGTTTGAAATTCAGAAGATGTGGAAATTTAGAAATATGAAGACTTGGAAATTTTTTAATATCAAAATCAAGAAATTTAGGAATGTGGAATTTTTTAATGATTTAGAGATTTGATAATTTAAAAGTTTATTAGTTTGGATACTTAAAATATCTGTCACTTATTTAAACTTATGCATCTAAAAAAACTTGTACTTTTGAAAATTTTTAAATCAATAATTTCTAATTTGCATAAGTAATCGTCCCTTTTTCTTATACCGTCATTTTCATCTAATTAAGTCTGGTATTATCAGAAATTCCCTAAATTGTTCCCTACATCATTTGTCTTAAAAGAACCTATTCTGTTTGATACTATATCACGCATTCAGAAAATAAAATTTCATTATTACATAAAAAAAATGTAAATATAGAATGAATTTTCCTGCCTGGTACTAATTTTTTACATTTAATATCATTTTGTTTCAATGAAGATGACAAATCATTCAAAAATGCTTTAACAGATTTAAAAGTGTAGATTTGATTTTAAGAAATGGAGAGCGAAATAGGAGGCCAACTAAGATTAATGATGATGAGATATTCACATAATTAAAAAGGATTCACGATACACGACACTACACGTTGCAAACATATATTAAATATTTCACACAAACCGGTTTCTTTCATCTGAAAAAACCTGGAATGCCAAAGAAGTACAGCGTTTGGGTTCTCCACGAATTGTATAAAAGAATGAAAGTAAATTTTTTTATTTCTGTCTTATCGTTGTAACACAGATTTTCATAAATTCGTAAGATTTTTCCAATAATTCTAATTTTTAAATGAAATTTTATGTAACGTCTTTTGTTTTAGTTATATTTCATTCTACAATAAATTTATTATGTATACCTAATAATTTTTAAGCGGTATTTTAAGAAAATGGTCATGAGCTGCAAATTTTTTTTACTTTGTCAACCTCACGTACTTTCATAATGTGTTTTAAATTGTAAAATGTATAACCTTAAATTAAAGTATGTATATAATAGTAAAGGGATTATAACTATGTAATATTACAAAGAACATTAGAACTACATCTTGCTTGTATTATATTTTTGAACTGCTATTACATCGGATAGATGCTATTTTTGATATCTCTGTTTATGGGAATTTCAACGAATTTTCAAGCACTTAAATTTCATTTTATTGTAAAAGCATATATCCACAGTGATTCCCGGTCAAACACCCCTAATCAAAATTGTATCACATGTATGTTATCTTTAATTCTTCTAAAAAATGATTAAACGTTATCAAATTGTGGCCAAAGAAAGACTACCACTTTACAGTAGACACAATAAAAATATTATTGTTAATAAATTGTTCTATTTTGTCAAATGACATTATATGTTTATAAAATGCCTGTATAAATTATTATGATCAGTATTACAGTAAGGTGAAGTGGGGTAAGTTCGTAAACGGGGCAAGTGCGTATACAGGCTATTTTTATTACAATATGAGCGAAATTTTATCCATTTAGTATGTTTGTTTCCTTGTTTTGGTTCACTATATCCCCTTTTATATTTCAGCTAAGAGTACTTGTTTGCAATATATAGTACTTGCATAATGCAGTAAAAAGCATTTTATAGCAGATTTGTTAATAATTCTGCTCTTGCCCCATTGCACATGAAATAAAGTTTCAAAGTATTTAACTTCAAGTTACGCTCTTCACCTATTTTCGGGGAAACTGCATAGTAGTTGACACTTTAAACAATTTCCTATCAAAATCAAAATGTACAAGGAGAATTAAGGTCCTAACTAATATTAATTAAATAGTAGTCATTGTGCAAAGCGTTCGATATCGACAGCGTTAAGTATTTACATAGCAGACTGGAAATACTTGCGTTTAAATACCAACTTTACAAAAACCAGTCTGCACTTACCCCAATTTACCTTATTTACCTTGTAATATAATACATTTGTCTGAGAGAGCATGTAACATTGTAAAATATATATGTACTCTGTTACAAAATATACTTCAATAATTTCTGCTTTACAAGTGCCGTCAGAAATAGATCTATTTATAGTAACAGTTCTACATGATTTAAGTACAATTCGTTATTCTCTCTTTTCTTTGAATGAATTTTATTTCCGTTTACCATTTTGATCAATTTCAATTCAATACATCAAGTCATCCCCATGTATTTATCCTGGAACTTCCTAATAGCAGTTAATTAAGTCTATACAAGGTCGTAATTAAGTTCCTTCCCATCATTCCCTAGATTCTTCTTTTTTTTCAATACATTTGTTGCTTTGCTAACATTGTGATCACTATTCTTCACTTCATTTTGTTAGAGGAAAATTTTTGTTTTTCCCAACCAGATACGCTATTCCTTTAATACAATGGACATAACAGAATATATCTAAATTAAATAAAAGAAAGAATTATAAATATACAGAACGAATTACCAGGCACAGATTCATTTTTCACAGCGATTATTGATAAGAAATTATTCAAATTTATTATTTATAGAGCACATATCCATTTTGCAATATTCTGAAACAATAGACGCTTCTGAGATATAAATATAATATAACAGACATCCAATTGTTAGACAAATTTATCACAGTGGAATAAAATAATTTGTTGCAAAATATGACCCAATATATATTTAAATTATCAAAGTGGGTAATCGAAGTAATTATAAACAAAAATACTATTTATTGTAACTGTACGTTAATTAATATTTATGAGTCCCTTCAAAATTAAATATATGCACATATTTTGTAAATCTGAAATAACTTTGGCCTCAGCGTTTGTTTATTTGGTCTGTCTACTCTGCAAGAATAGTTTAATTTAATATTAGATTTCCTCCTTCGTGTATTATTTGTCACAATTTGAAAAATTCGAACTATTCTTAGAGAAGCTAAAAGTAGTAGAAACATACTATTATTTTGACCAGAAGTGTATACTATATTTGAACATTTCTGTACGTTTTCAATTTTCATTATAGACTCAGATAAAAAAATGTTAACAAGGGACTTTTGTCGTTTTCATTCGATAATCCTCAGACTTGTTTCACAAAATAATAGATGCATGTTACTTAGAAAACTGATCCTTGTAAGTGACATAAGAAGCCCACGTGGATTTTTCAAAAAGATACATTGTATCTAAATATTTGTAAACAATAGTATACGTAACATTTATTTGCTCAGTCTCGTACTACATGTTTACGTCTTATGTATGTTTACATACACACACTACAAAAGTTTCTTTGTAAAAAACTCATTGAGTAAATGGAACACCTGCTCGCTCCTCTCAGAAATTGAAGATGATTCTCAATTATACAGCCGGTGGAAGAACAGATAGTGTCAAAAATTATTCTTCATGGGAAAATAAATTAAAATTTTTATATAACGGTATTGCATCTAAAGCTCTCAAGAAAAAGTTTGTACATGTTTCACGGTTCTGTTTGTCCTGCGTTTGACAACATTTTAAACTAAAATTTTAGTCAAATTTACAGTAACAAGTAAAAATTGTTTGATAAAAGAAAATTTGTGGAATAAGATTTCATAACAAAGTACTTATAGAGAGTTTGTTGATAAGTATAAGACATGATGAAACTAACAAGCAGACATCACAGTCGCTAGGTCGCTCATTTTGAGCAAACATTATATGAATCAAGAATAAAAATGATGTGACTAATACTTCTTCGTTTTCATTACTACTCATTATTTAGAAAGATATTTAGAGAGATATGTCATTATCTAGAAAGAATTTAGAAGTTTGAGCATTTAAAAATGTAACCAACTTCTTCTTCACTAATATTTTAGTAAACTCATCAATTTCAACCGATCGTATTATAAAATACTGTATCTGTGTTAAATAATGTCGTTAGCCAGTATTCCTGGTGACAAAATTAAAAATTCGGAGCTGTTTAAAAAATGTTTAGATGCAATTTTTTAGGAAGCGTTCCTAAAAAATCTATGGTGAGAAATTTTATACCATCCAATTTATATTTATTTTTTTATCATCCATTGTTCAATTCCAATTATGCGCCACATTTCACCCTATGTAGACAACTTGAAACAAGGTTACAGATGTACTTTGTTACATTTCCGTACTTCCGTTAAGACTGAAATAAAGTAGAAGGAATATATCAAACCATATCAAACCGTATCAGATTTTATTCGTGGCACACCAAGCCTGAAGAGAAATCAGTCAGCAACTGTTCCACAAGTAACAAGAAGTATCTACAATATTCATCATCCATCATCATCACTTATCATCGTCGAAGTGGAATTACAAATCTCTTCTGCAAACTCATACGTTCTCGCCTTTGTTAATCTAATGAAACGAGTCAAGCATCTTCTTACGATCGAATTAATTCGACGTTCCGTCACCTGCATCCCTCGGCCGGCAGGAAAACAAAATGTAAAGGTAGGGCCGTACGAATTCCGGTACGATCAAAACAAGGAGTAATGAGAAAAAGATGATAAAAAAAAGAAAAGGAAAGTAAAAAAAGAAGAAAGAGAAAAGAAGAACAATCGAATACCTAACTGGTAAGAATTCGCATCGCAAATCCGTCCCACGTCAGCGGCGCGGCGGACCGAAATCACGAATTCTCGAACTGTTGCGTGATCCGGCGTTGATTTATGACAAATAAGAGAATTCGGGCTGGCTACGCACGTTTTGAGCGGTATAACCAGGCGCGTACCAATAATGAATACGTATAAGGAAGGGAAGGAATACCCTGGTTGGAGGGGGGAAACCCAGAGAGGACGAGCATCGACTTATTTGAAATGTAAAGACACGCTTCCCTTTTCTCCTCGTCTTTGCTTCGCTGGCCACGAATATTCCATTATAGACGATGCGTGTAGGGTACTGCGCGTGGCATACATTTATAATTGTATATCATATTATTTATACAATGCGTGTCATCAATACACTAACCTCCTTTAATTTTAATCTTTTGACCTTCGAATAAACTCTGTTGCCTTTTTATTGTGTACTGCTGTTGCGTTAAGAAAGATGAGTTCCTGAAAATTTATGATAATTTAGGATAAGACTTTAAAGCTGAAAGATTTTAGCACATGATATACGTCGTTTTGACATACTGAATACGAATACCATTTCTGGCGGAAGTTACGTCCGAAATATTTATGACATTTTTTTGATAACCGTGTAATAACATGTTGACGCGCGTTGGTATAACGTTTTAGTTAAATCAACTCTTCTTGTTTTTAAAGCAGGGTATGTCTTATAAACAAAACATTTCTGTATCAATAGTCGAAAAGATCACTTTTTGTATTTTCTGTTATGCAGTGGTTGGTTAAATTATTATACTCGAACAAAAAATTCCGCATTTTTAACAATATTTAGAAAGGACTTCACACTGATTTTGTAAATTTCATTGAAATATTGTGCAATTATAGAGGACAATAAAAGTAATAATGCAACCACATTGCACAACTCTGCAAAATAACTGAAAATTTACTTTTTAAATAAATTACGTTCACGTTACATTTACGAATAGTACAAAGTAAGATTTCATCGTAGGGTGGAAAAGATGTAAAATGATTAAACTAAGACTTGCGAGTTTAAATTTAGCGGAAATTAATATGAACTTTTTTACGTTTCCTTTATGTCCTATAATTGGTTTCAACAAACTAATTGAAAAACAAATAATTGTAAACTCTAGCAGAAAAAATTTATTTAAAAAAAATACTAAGTAGTCACTTAAATTTTGTATTAAATAAAAGGTGCAGAAATTAATAAAATATCAATGTTATTAATATAATATTCATTTTTTATTTTTAAATATAGGAAATTAAAAAATGTGAATTTCGAACTGGTAACTGTCGGTTTAGTAAACCTAATATATTTCCATTAGGCTACAATACATGTTTAGTTGTATACCGTTTTCAAAAATTTTGATGTTTTTATATTATAACACTTTTGATGGTATTATATTATGTATCTCAGTTCGTTGAAGTTATAAAAAAGTATTATTTGATTGTTATACTTGATGAGTCTCGTTTCCATTAAACACTTCTTATGAAACTATTAATTATATTTATGCCTATACGTATCATTACATTAATCACTTCAATAATATGATATTGTATTACTAAAAATGAAACTAATACATATACATTATTTAGTAAATTTATTTATCTTGTACAACCTTCAAAATATCTATTCCATATTTTTAATGGAATAGATATTAAAATTACAAGTTGTTATATTTCTTCCATAATAACTTTGTGCAGATATTTCCTTAAATGAAACATATAAGAATTAAAAACGAATTAATTTCTACCCTTGCTTTTCATGAGTATATTCTGAACAAAGTTTACTCAGTTTGTCTCAATTGTTATATACGTTGCAATCCACATTGAATAATTTGTAAGATTAGTATTGATCTTCTTATTATTAGAAATTCCATTTTGTCCACATTATCAGCATTAATGAAACATTTATTATTAATAATTAGACTACCAACATTTATTTATTATGTATCGAAGTCTACGAAACAAGCATAAACTATGTAGCCTACAGATTGTAAATGTGGCAAACTACATAATTTATTTATACTTTTCAGACTGCGATACATCATAAATGCATAAATATCAGCAATCTAATAATAACATATCAATTGAAATTAAGAATTAACGTTTTTGAACCCTAACCTTTCGTATATTGAAACGTTCTTCGGCTTTAGTGGTAGCATGATTTGACAGTATGGACTTTGTAATATTTCAATGAACAGTATATTTAGGAACTTTTTTTTATATTAAAAAAATGTTATATCGAACTGAATTTGTAGAAAGTGGTTCGTTCTGACTTTTAAAAAATTCCAAGAAAGTCGTGAAATAGTTGTTTTAAAATATAAGAAAAATTGAAGAGAGCAAGTAGCTATATTTACAGTTAACAAATGAATTCGCAAAAAATATTGGAATTACATTCACCTCCGAAAATGGCTCAAATTTGACTGATGACCTAATAAGACATACGTTCATAATGCGTATATACATAAACGAACCATGACGTTATCGATAAATGTTTATGAATCCTATGATTCTCCGTTCATTTAACACTTTGCTAAATTTATTCCATGAGTAATGTCAATTTCGACACTTTAAATTGTCACAAGAACTTAAATCACTTTCAAGATATAGCGTAGGTTTGGTAATCAGATCTTGCTAAACTACCAAATGTTTGTGTATGAGATTAACTGTTTTATTGGAATTAAGCAGTTGTACATGTTTATCGTTACGCTAATGGAATTATTTTGCAAAAAAGGTGATGACGGAAATCTAGTTATTTGTAACTTCTTTAGCAGCAATGGTTAATAACAAAAATATTATCGCTGAGTTAAATATGGAAATGAAAAACATATTTACTAGAATGTTTAATTTAATCGAAAATTAAATTGAAGCAAGTTTTGATTATATTTATTTAATTACAATAGGTATTTCTTGTGTATTATTAATTTAAAAAGCAGATATTTTTAAATTTTAATTTAACTGAAGTAGGTGTTTTCTTATAAATTATTAATTTACTTGAAGCAAGTATTTTGAAGCCTAATCTAATTGAAGTTGTCACTTACGTAAATAATACTGATTTAATTGAAATGGATATGTTTTAATTATAGAAATAGTAATTATTATATGTGCAGATTTTTAAGTTTTTTAGACTTTCAAGTTTTATGAATTTGTAAATTTTTAGTCTTCTAAAAGTGAGAGCTTTTGATTTTAAAAATTTATGAATTTGTAAATTTTTTATTTTGAGAATTTGTTTCTGTAAACATTTCTAAATTAAAAATAGTTCTTAAAACTAGTTTGAAGACTTTTAACTATTCAAATGTCTCGATTACTTGTATCTATATCATGAAAGTGAAAAGTTAAAAAATTAAAACATTTAAATTCAGTAAATTTTTTAAATAAAAAATTGAATACAAATAAGCTTAATTGATATAACAAAACATGTGTATTACTTCTCACAATTCTCCAGTAAATGATAATATTATATTCTGCTCTCAAAAGTAAATAAAATTCCCTGAAATTTCGATTATGACAAAATAATTTACTTGCAAAATTGAAAATGTCCCTCACTAACTCATCGCTTAACGATTTTGTTCGGCTTATTCCTGAACGCCTTGCATCGCTCAGATCAAATAAAAATTGCGGAGAAAAAGAAAGCAGACAAAATGAAGATCATCCGAATAAAACTATTGCTTCATACCACTGCGTCCAGCTGCATAAGTATATATGCATGTTATCTCGTACACTTCGTAATTGCATCTTCAGGCTATTCGGTATACATGTATATGTATTTATACCTGAATTGATACATCCTTCGTAGATACGTGTACGGATTATCCGCAAAACGTCTCCCATTATGATTATGTTACTCTACGATCCAGATGTTCGTGGCACGTTCGATCGAGCTCAGCTTTTGTACGTGATCCGCAAGAGGGTACCACTCTTCCTTTCGATATTCTTATTTTCTTTATACTGTAATACCACAGCGTTACCGATCGATTACCAGGACTTAATATTCTACCACGCGAAATTTTGCTAAATGTGTTATTAATGTTTTGTTATTTCTTAAAAGGTTTTCATACTACCAAAGGAACAAATTACATAATGATCGCAACAAATTGTTGCACTACACAGGGTATTCGTTCTTGTATTCAAACGTAACATTTTCTTAATATTACGTTTCTATATACGGGGTGTTCAATATACGATACCATTAATATTTACATTTTTCCAATAGCTT
Organism: Megachile rotundata; assembly: GCF_050947335.1. Taxonomy (NCBI): domain Eukaryota; kingdom Metazoa; phylum Arthropoda; class Insecta; order Hymenoptera; family Megachilidae; genus Megachile; species Megachile rotundata. Next base: position 6,888,360 of record NC_134993.1, read on the forward strand.
AAGGAAGTAATATAGAAATAGATATTGCAACTTTCATTTTCAGTGGAAGACTGAAATTGCTTTTTACTATTTTAAGTGGCGCCATATATTTTATATGATGCGGTAACATACAAATTATGTGTATAAATAAATACTGTAGAATAAATATACACATAGATGTCTACATAAAAATGTGACGGTATAAATCGTAAATGAAGTACATGATACATAAATAAATTTTTATTCATTTTTTATTTCTTATGCATTTCTATCATTTTAATAGCTTTATCGATTTATGATAAATATTGTCAATTATTGTCAATGTATTGTCAATTTTAAAATTAAGAAACACTAGTTAAAATTAAAATATTTTATAAAAAGATCAGAATAGAATTAAATCTTGAGAAATAGTACTGAAACATAATTTGTTGTTCAAGTAGATGCATTCAAAAAACAATTCAATATTATTTGAATGTAGTAATTTATTTAACAATTCCAAAATATGGATTATTCACATTTCCAATTTCCTAAATTATTTAACAAGATTTTAATAGATGAGAAAGGCTTAAAATCCATCTTCGAACGAGAAAATAACATACGAAATTGGATGAGGTCTAACAATCATACAGTTAATCTCGATTTTTCATTCGACATGGTTCCTGCTTCCTTGATTTCTCAAAAGCTCTTGATTGATTGGTAGCTCGAAGCGTTGGCTAGTGGGAAAAATGACAAAGGATGGATTTTACGTGAAAACCAGACGAAAGGGAAGATACATACACACGTACAGGCCTACGTGATCAGCATTAACCCTCATCAGTCTTCGCTCTTTTTTTGCTAAAGAGTGCTTTAAATTTTCTCGGGTATTTCGAAGGTGGTTCCCTTTGATCGGAGGAAATGTCATTAAGGTTTCTACTCTGGCAACCCCGATTGCGATAACCAAATTTCAAACTTCGGATCGATTTTAAATTTCTTTTACCTAGCTCACGGCAAAGCCGATTTCACTCTATCCACTTAACATTTGAAATGCGTCAAACTTACTTTATAACGAGAATATTTGAAAGTAAGTTAATGCGAAATCTTTTCTTACTATTTATGCCAAAGTATACATTATAATTTACTTATAGTTTTGTCGCGAAGTAATTTTTACTTCAGGGCAATAAAACAAAATCTTTAAGATTTTGTATGTCGTTGACAAAATGTAATATGATTCGTAATGTATCCATAGATGACAATAAGATATTTAATGGCATGCTAGTAGATTATAATAAAATATTTAACTATCTATCAACTATGACAAAGTTTGAATCACCTAGCCATAAATTATGATAAAATATTTAACCTATCTATGAGTGATATTAAGAATGATCTACCAATTACGATCAATATTTAATTTGTCAGGTATAAATATGTTTATTCTGTTTTTTAAGCAATTGATGTCCAATTTCGGAATCAGTTGTAATGACACCTTCTTTACTACTTTTCTATTCTAGTTGCTTCGTTCATTACCATTCCGTGGCAAATCGAATTTAAAATTACGTAGATATAAAGAACGTGATCATTCATCCGTTTCCATAGCGCGAAGGCAACACATTAGCACGTGGTACCGTCAACCACGCCGAAGTGCCAAGGGAGGCTATTGCTCGAAATATTGATTGCCGATCGTGTCGTGCACCCCTGACGTGAATTATCATTGACGATACTAAAAAAAGCCCTGAGTCATCGGTCGTTCGATAGTTACCCTTCATCAGGCAACACGGAACATTTGTTCGTTGGTTTCGTATTCCGTAAACGATCGGCTTCTCCTCTTTACATTCTTCCCTTCCAAGGGAAAACTTCAATATCATTTATCACAATTCATTGACATGCCGAGATATAATAACGATTTAACTCGTAGCATCGTTTAATCATACGAACATTAACAACCAAAGAAAACATAGATTTGCGTGATTGGGAGCTACAATTGTAAATTAACAAACTATGCTATCTTTGTTCGTCTAGATTTTTATCAAACTTTAAATATGGGGTATAGGTTAGAAAAGATATACAGTGTAGCTCTCAGAACTGCTGGAACTTGCAAATATTTTGGTACCCCTGTATGTATTTAGTGAAATGCATAAATCGCCAACTGTAATTTCATTTTCTGCAATTTGGGATTTTAACAGGAATTTTTCTGAGATTTTGCTGTTTTGGAATATTTGAACATTAGCTTCAGTAACATCAGAATATCACAAATATCAGCACTTTACGTGTTTGAAAATTTATGACATTGTCTTCATTTTTTATCTTTTAAACTTATAATACTTATAACTCATTTTTTTATCTTTTAAAAGAATTTGGAATTTTGGAATATGAGACTAAGACTTTGGAGTATTGAAATTTTTTAATTTTTGAAAGTCTCTTTTACGACATTGGAATTTCGTAATTTCGAAATTCTTTAACTATGGACTTCAAATGTTTTGGATTTTAGACCTTGATATTTTAAGATTGGAAATTAAAAAATTTTGGAACCTTGAAATTTGTAGATTTCGAAGTTTTGAAATATAAGGCTTTAGAGCACTGGAACATAAATAACTCATAATAGCTCTGCCAATGGAAAATTTCTGTGGTGCGCCCCTTCCTTTGATGGTACCCTAAGCACGGACTTATTCTACCTAATGGTCAATTCAACCCTGCATTTACTATTAACTGAAGTTCTTTTTAAACTGGTAGAAGTTAAAAAAAGGCGTACGATATTTTACAAAAAAGTTTGTAGCAAAATATAATTTCAGATTAGTAAACTGCAGGGTAAACTCTGATGTCTTTTATATTTGTGAATATTGGAATTATGTGCTTCCGTAAAAATCAAGTTTTTAAACTAATATATTTCTACATATTTATTTAGAAAGAAAAGAAAACATAAAATTTTATATAAAAAAATACAGATAAAATATATTTTTTTCTATTGGTTCTCGCAATTAATATTACATTACAATTTAATAGAATTAATACTAATTAGAAACATTGAAAATATTACAAAAATTTTGAACACTTCTTCAGTCTACCTTTGTGTATGTCAAAAGATATATTTCTTAATAAAATTTTGTTTAAACGTAATATTATGTTCCAACTTGAATTGCAATTTAACGCATTGATTTTTCTAAATGTTAGTCTCTTAACAATATATAAAAATCCCCAAATAAAAAAAGAAAAATAAGTGCAAAATTATGCGAGTTGAAAATAATCGACCTTTTCAAATCATTTTTAAATATTAATTTTTCTTCGCGCTTCCTCGATAACATAAATTGCAGAAAAGAGACAACGTGTCGTATTTTCTGTTCGAAACGTGATTAGGCGTTTCCATGAAAGCGTTACGAACATGTTCCGTCATGGATATAAGGGAAATCTTTATATAAGCTGGCATGGTATAGTTATTTACGTTTTGATTTGCAATTCGATTACCTAGTTGACCTAGTTCATTGGCACTTTTATTCTTCTGTTCTCTTTCCGTTTCTTTGCCCACAGATCTCTTTTAGAAAAAAATTACTTGTTTCTAATAGTCACATGAGTTCAAATTATTTAAAAGAAATACAGAATATGTAAGTATGTGTCTTAAATACATATTCTTAACACTTTGACGGCCAAAGTCACGTATACGTGACTTTACGAGCCAGCGGTTATCGCGCTATTGCCAGTTACCGACTGGGTTCATGTATTCAAATATTTGCAAAGCGTCAGTTGCTTATTGTTCCTGCATTGTTTGTCTATTGTTTATCAATTGTTTGTCTATTGAGTATCGGTAGTTACTATATCTACTATAATATATCTATCTGTTTATCTATCTATCTATCTATTTATTCATATTCATATAAATATCCAATACTCAAAAATGAGTAAAAGTGACGATGAGATATACGCTGATAACCTGTCAAATGTTAGTGCGCCAGAGTCAAATGACAGTGAAGATTCGGACAGTGAAAGCGAAATTATTGTTAGTAGACTGAAAAATTTGTTGAAGTTAGCAATAGATTCCGATGAGGAGGATAGCAGTACTTCCGATGAAGGGAAAATGGAATGGACCCGTACAGAAGGCACCGGTAATACGCAAGACTGTAAGGAACAAGCAGGAGTGCAAATATCACTTGATGAATGGAGCATAAAATCAGTTGTAGACCTTTTTTTTAGCGAGGATTTATTTAAATTATTCGTTACTGAAACGAATCGATATCATGAATGGCAACAAATTGATAAAAAACGTAAAGATAGGAAGTGGACGGATACAGACGCTCAGGAGATGCAAAAATTTCTCGCTTTAATAATTCTGATGGGATTGGTGAAAAAGGCAGAAAAAGATGAATACTGGTCAAGAAATCCATTAATCTGCACACCAATTTTTGGAAGAGTCATGCCAAGAAATAGATTTCGCCAAATTTGGAGATACTAAGACCGATTGGACAAAATTAAACCCATCACAAACCATTTTCAACATAAATTTCAAGCCGTCTATAAACCAAAAAAGAATTATCATTAGACGCAGCCGTTATACCATGGCGCGGAAGGCTTTGCTTCCGCGCTTATAATCCTGATAAGATTGTCAAGTATGGAATATTAGTACACATGTTGTGCGAAGCACGATCTGGTTACATTTGTAACTTTGATATATATTGTGCCCGGGGAATAAAGGGCACAAGGCTACTCAAAAGCCTGCCAATTTGTCGCAAAGCTGACAAAATGTGCCGGCGACACGCGCAAGTCTTTTCCCGAAACGTGCGGCCGTCAAAGTGTTAAATCATTCAATCTTAAATATATGTATATTCTTATATTTCAATAAAAATTAGAATCTGTTAAAAATGAATGAAAATACAAATATGTTAAATTAAATGAAGGATACAACTTAATTTGTACAGTTAAATTAATTAGAAAATTCCAATTTTACCATAGTAAATTAGACAGAAAAAAATGATAGAGGTACATTTTTAAACATGTCAAATATATTCTTTGTACTCAAAGGATTAATTGAAATCAAAGTACATTAAATCTAAGTGAAAATGTAATGTCTTAATTTGCTCAATTAATTTATCTATACAGAAAATGATTTGTTCTCAATCATCTGCTATTTCAGTAAAAATAAATTTCATTTCAACGGAAATAAAAGTTGATTGTCATTCAGTAGAAAGTTTATTCTCATTCGGTAGGAGTGAAATGTAATTCGGCAGAAGTAGAATTTAAATAGAATTTGTTATCCAAAAATAGAGTTTCATTATAAATAAAAATCTAAAAGCTTTGCATAGTTTAATACATTCTACTCACATATGATACAATTATTTTGATTGGTTTTGTAATACTGATTTTGAGTGATTTTATTTCATGTTTCTACATAAATTGAAACTAAGATTTGTCACTGCGATTAATAATAATAACATGTATACAATATAAAATGTATAAAAATAATCATTTTATTAATTATGAATAATACCAACATCTGTAGAACAATATTTACCCAATGAAACCAATGACTTGCGCAAGATCCGAAGAGGAGGCACACATGATCAGTGAAACCATCTGCACGCTCTCATCACGTCAGATTATCCATTTAAACTAAACCTTACACGAACCATTAAGAAAGGCTAAGGCGTTGTAAATAATTCAAAAGTTTGTGGACGTAGGAACGTAAGAAAATGGTCGAAGGTGCTGCGACGATACCTTAGTATATACGTGGTTTTTCCTTTCATTGCAGCAGCTTACGGCACCCCAGAGGCGCAAAAGGCCCGACGGCGAGAATACCGAACAGACATTACTTGATTGTCTCACTAGAAACCAACCAGCGGTCTCTTAGTCCTAATTTAACCTTTCCTTCTCCCTCTTGGGCCCGATATCCTATACGTGGGCCAAAAGTACAAATCGATCTCGAAAATGACGACATACTAAAACTTGTATGAAATTTGCTTTTTCATGTACATGTGTTTGGGAATTCTGAAGCCAAGCAAATATGTATATTTACTGCGAGAAAGCGTATATCTGTTGTTGTGCAATTAATTTTTGTGTAAATGATGATGTAATTGATATTGTTGTATGAGGTGCAAAAAGTAAATAAATTTTCAACAGAAATGTAACCTCAAAGCTACACTAATATATACAATAAATTGGATTAACTATTAAGCAAAATAAATGCTTAGAGTATTATGAGAAGGTATACCACATTTTTCACCGACTTCGAAAAAGGAGGAGGTTACTCAATTCGATCAGTATATATACTTTTTTTTTTCTATGTATGTTCGCCGATTACGCCTTGCTGGGTGGACCGATCGGAACGAAACCTTTTGCATCTAGTAGGTTCTGACTCCCCATTGGTACCCTAATAAAAAAATTTTTCATTTTTTAATTGCAAAGTATTGTTATTGCAAAATAACCGGCAATTTTTGAAATAAACTTTTCTCGATTTTAGTGCGCTTTTAATATCTTATCACGGACATGATTCTGAACAATTTTGTTCATATACAAATTTCGCGGAAAGCTTTAGTTTTCCAGATATTAGCAAAAAATTGTTGTTAACTTTTGAAATCAACTTCGAACGATTTTTATGTCCTTCTAATACGCTATTAGTGGCATGATTCTGAACGAGTTTTTCCTTATGCATAACTGACGGAAAGCTTTAGGTTTCGAGATATTATCGAAAAATTGTTATTAACTTTTACTTAATTATGTTCATGGCATTTACGCAGACAAAAAAAAAGCCCGGAAGAACTGTCTCACAGTATCCTATACAATTCCCCCCATTCCACTAAAAAGCGTGAAATAAAATAATTTTAAGACAAAAAATACGCCGACTTCGAAATGCACTAAAAAGTATAAAATAATTTCTATTTCATTCAATCATACAATTACGTAACAGATATGAATGAAACCTATTTGCTCGTTAGGTAGTATATTAAATACATTTCAACCTTTTCGGAGACGGCGCATAATTAAATATACCTCAGTTGCTGCCAATAACCAGTTGATTGTGGTATGACGTATTGGAAATTAATAAATCCTGAGAAGGAATACGAACCATTATAGATATATCTGGTAATATACGTAAATGTAACGACTACATCTTCATTTGGTAACGTTTCTGATGTAAATGAAATTGAATCGACTTCGTTCGCATGTGGAAGCCATGGATGTAAGAACCTATAAATGGAACCCATGACGCGGGAATTACCAAATTTGCGGAAGATAGGCTCTATCTTTATAGAATATGCGGCGATCGAGTCTTTCCGTCGCATACTCTATGAATCTAGATAGATCATAGTTACATTCTATACGCACTAACACCTACTTCGCGGCGTGCTGTTGAGTTATTTGTATAGAAAAAAAATAGCTATACAAGCTTTGTCTATGTTCGGCTGTCCAAAGGTTGACATGTTCAAGAAAATCTTTTAATTTTGCGCCGCCTCCGAAAAGGTTGAAATGTATTTAATATACTACCTAACGAGTAAATAGGTTTCATTCATATCTGTTACGTAATTGTATGATTGAATGAAATAGAAATTACTTCCTTAGGAAATAGAAATTATTTTATACTTTTTAGTGCATTTCGAAGTCGGCGTATTTTTTTTCTTAAAATTATTTTATTCAATACCGGATTTACCATGGACCATATTTGAAATCACGAATTTCCAAAACTTCCTTTTGAGATCCAAATTGTTTGAATATTTCAAAATTACAAAGTCCCAAAGTTCTAAACTGCAACATCCCAAAATTTCAAAATTCAGACCCTAAATTCCTAAAATTTCAAAGTTCTAAAGTCAGAATTTTACAAAAAAGAAACGTCAGTCGTATTGTTTCAAAATTTTGTAGGCACGAAGTCTCAAGGTTTTAAGATTAAAAAATTTTTAAATTTCGAAGTTTCAGAGTTCCATCGTGCAAAAATTTTAGAATTCAAGAGAATGAATATTATGAAGCAGTACTATTACAAAGTTCCAGTATCTCAAAATCTCTAGATTACAAAAATTCCGAAGCTTACATCACAAAGTGCCAAAATCTCAAAATCGCAATATTGCAAATTCATAAAATCCCAAAATTAAAAAATTTCAGCATATCAATATTTTTGAAGCCCTATGTTGACATAACAGTTTTAATTTTTATATGTTAAAAATGTTTGACGGTAAAAAACCAGAAATCCGATTTACATAAAATAACATTATGAATGTATATTTTATTTAATACAATTAATATAATGCATATATTGTTATATGTACATTAATAAGTTTGCAATTGTAAGTAAATTAATTAATTGATTCGAAATTATACGCATGTTACATAAGTTAGTATTTCTCTTTCAGAAAAAACAGAAAAAAACATTTCTGAAACTAATACATTATCTGAATATTTTCGAAACCTGAGCATATAGCCAATATTTAAAAATACATTTTAAATTATATTTCAATAAGAAACAGAAACTGGTTACACGTCTTAGTAATGTAACTGAAAAAAAGGAATTCAAACTTTTTTGCTTCTTTCGTCTCCTTTCTCAGAGATGTTATCCGAAATAATTCACAAGGTATCACGTATTCGTGAAACTTCTTTACATATGCACTGAATTATACAACTGGGAACAACACAGAATTCCAAATAAAATTGTTCTGCGTCACGTGAATAGATCCGAGAACAGAATCAGAGGTCCAAACTCTGAATACGAGAATAGTACATCACATTTTATTATCAGTAGACTGTGCGTGTTTGTGCGTTTACCATTATATCGAAGTTCGCAATAAATCGCGCAATCTATGCAGATCTGCAGCCTATAAGTTATGTGATTTATGCACATTTCGCAGACTTTGATAAATCATAAATGCATAAACATGCTCGATCAAGTTCAAGTAAGTGCATTTAACATGGAGCACCTGCTTTGAAAAATTTGCTATAAAAACATGTTTTCTTTCTAACGAACGTTGATAACGTAATGAGACAATGTTGACAGATATTCATATGTTCTCGATTAAGTATTTCAAGTTTTTTGAAGTTACGATAAACGTAAAATAGATAATGAGAAAATATATTTTATGTTTGTCAATAAAAAAATAATAGTAATTCTAAGAAGAAAATGGATTTATTAGTTGCTTTGAAACACTAAGCACGTTTAATAATAAATCTTCAACTTACTTTCACTAACAATTTAACTTTTTATCTTGTTTTGTAAAGTTTTTAAGCACTGTATAACAATACTTTACAATCAACAATTTTAGACTAGAGCTCAAATGATCTTTTGTTTGTAATGAAATATTTAACATGGCTGATAGATTTTGGTATTCACTGAGCCTGTAGTGTTTCGTATTAGGTTCCATACGAAGTAGTTACCAATGATACATATAAATAGCGGTAAGTAACGTTTTTAAATGGGTAAAGTCACCTAAAAATAGCTAAAAAGGTTAATTTGTGACTAAAAAGACAACGTGTGCAGTCGTTTATCTCTTTTCACCTTACACGATCAATTAGAATCAGCTGCTTGCGTCGCGCCGTGACAATTAGCACGATTCAGTCACGAAGTGTTTCCAGTCGGATAAGCGAACAAATGTGATTAGCCCCTGGTGACTTCCGATCACAAGCAGGCTGTGTAATTAAATAATTAACGCTCTATTCTGATCAGTTAAACAAATTAAGCGATCGGTGACGCAAGAAACGTTAAATGGGAGTCCGGGCTGGCCCGAATGCGGCTACCAACGACACAGTATCAGCCACTCGCTCCTTCTACGTTTTCATCTTCGTCCTCTAGCTAGTTCCTCAGAGGATGGTAATTAGAGGCGTGCATAATTAAGTTCCACTGATTGTTGACACCGAGTGTTAGCAAGCCCGACGACTGTTCTTCAAGGGAGCGTCTCAATTAGTATGAACCGTGAACGAGAGTTAAAGTGTTTGCGTTGGCATTTCACGCATACAGGTAATTTCATCGGCTGACGGTTGCTTTGTTAATTACTGTTCGCAAATTTCGAAAACTAAAACGACAAATTACTGGATCCGAGAAACCGTGTTCCAGAAAAGTCGACAGTAGAACACTTAAGCCTAATTGCTGGACAAATATGGATACGTGACAACAAATCAAACACTAACAGAACCAAATTAGAAGATTAGAATGTTCATCGATAATGGTAATTTTATTCTCGAAATTTTTCGAATGCTTGTTAAACTTGTTAGTTTTTATTTTCGCGAATAATTTTGTAGCGAACTATAATTACTATTAGCGCATTTAAAAAATTCGGAATATTAAAGGTTAAAAATAAACGGAAAGATGTTTTAAATTCGAGTTTAGATTAAAGTTATAATTTGAAGATAGTTGATTGCAATTTGTAAGGAAGACTTTTAAAAAATAATTAATACCTCTTTCAAAATGACAATCACAATTTTGCATCTTTTACTTTCATTGAATTTCATCGCTTGCGTGTTTATTGTGAAATCTTAAGAAAAAATTAGAAACGAAATTTTCGGAACAAAAGTAGATACATTTCTCATAAGTAGCAAAACTGTTCCCCGATTCTCATTCAAGGATATGCGTAAGTATAGGGTACACAGAGTACGTGATTTGAATGACGGTTCGATCAAAATCTTTATCTGAGTGTGGTGATTTCACGATGAACGTGAGATAATTAAGTCTTTTTTAGGAAGCAAAGGGTCGTGAGTAGAGTTTTAAAGGAATTCGACATAGGAATTCCTTGGGACTTGTTTGAGAATTACTCAGAAGGCCGTTAAGAATGTCTCAGTGCCCATGCTTGAGGTTCTTGACGTTTTTAGGAAACGTTTTGTGAGTTTATTTATAAATGTCTTATGAGAACTGTTTGTCCTTGGTAATTAAATTTTAATGACCACCTAAATATTCATAATATCTTTATTATTCGAATTTAAAAAGAGTAATCAAACATTTCTGATTTTTCAACCAATAAGTTTAATTCTACTACGCTACCCAATATGTCAGACATTGTCAACAATTCTCTATAAGCCCAATATTCATAAAAATTTTGTATTTAAATTGATAACCTAAGGATGTCGATAAAATATTGTATTTTAAATATACTACCGTTTCAGATTTGTTATCGATTTATTATATTACTTTACAAATATAATATTGAACAACTTAAGTAATATGTAACAATTTAAGTAATTGACGCAATAATTATAATGATAGTTAGTTGAAAAATTTAAGGACACTTATTTTTGATTGAAATTGAATATTTTTATACATTTAAGTGAATTTCAGACATTTAGCTTTTGTCCAACGTTGTTTCAGCCAACTCAAACTCTCAATTATAATTTTGTTTTGTTATAATTGTCTAATATAGACATATATACAGTATAATTGAAAAAATGTTTGACTGAAATCTATTGTACTGGAAAAAATGGCTGTTTCCGTACCTTAACCCTTTTAATGTTAAACAACAATACATCGTTATCAGCAGCAAAATACAATTGGCATTTATGATCCTATTATTTTATGTTTCCTTTCGAATTTTATAAATATTCTTGCAATTTGTCATTATTTTGTTTCAAACCTTTCTAAATCACATCAAATTCGGTATACTTCGTTCAAATATAAGTTTGCTGCTAACAGCAATATATCGTTCCATTCTAAAACGGTTAAGTGCTGGATTAACCTTACTTTCTTCTGCATTAACACTAGAACTACCAACTAGTCAAAATGACTGGTTTCAGATTTCTCATTTTATATTACAAAAGTTTATTGTTGTGATTTTATGGAAATGTCTGTCATATTTTTTTGAGATAAAAACTAGTTCTATATATTACTTGACGCTTTAGTATTTATTTATTTCCCTTTTCATTTTATTTTTCAGTCTTCGATAAACAAGCATTTAATGTCGGTAGTTCTAGTGTTAAAATTAATCCAATTTTCCAGTAATTTCCCATTTTCACTGAGGGAAGCAATGGCCATAACAGTCAACATACTTAAAACACTAACTATGTGTACCAAAAATCACAAGGCAAAGGTGACTGGACCATCTTTTCCATTGCTATTCGTTATTGTCCTTGTCCTCGGCAATTCTGGTGTCTATTTCTGTCGAGCCGGTCGTTTACTATCGGTAATCTGCATAAGCGTTTAACCGAAACGAGGCTGAATCATACGCGCGAGAAGAATAGGAAGGTGGCCGAGGTGTTTGTGCGTAGGGGAACGTTCCTCGAGCGGGCCGTAGTTGAGAGTCAGAGCGAAGAAACAGACGAAGAAGCGGAACATGAAGAAAAAGGGTGCAAAAGAAGGAGGAAGGTGGACCAAGGAAGGCGCGAAGCCGCTCGCCGATGGAGGCGAAAGTTTACGACGCGTCGCTTGGCAGAGTTACCGACGCTACCACGGAGGCTCTCCGGCTCTTTTCACTCCTCCTCCACCTCCTCTCTTGCTCGCTGACTCTCTTTTTCTTCTTCTTGCTCACGTACACCTATGTAACAACGTCTCGTACACAACGACCCGCTCCAGTGTATCCCGGTAACACTATACACTGTTCGGTATAACAATGTGCCGGTCCGCTAGTAGCAGATCATTGGCCAGCCTCATCACTCATTCTGCTGTATGTGTGCATGACACGGTGTGTGGCGTTCTATGCACCATTCTCTGGAGGTAACGAAATTTTGTTTGTTTTCCAACCTTGGTGATGCTACGGTTATGGGGTGTTGTATATCCGCAATTTTTATCTTCCCTCTGTACTTGCACTGGAACGAATCAGCATCTTAGGTAGTACAAAAATGAAACATTTTGTTCGGCTCGTTTTCTTGAATGTGATTTGCAGATAGGTTCTTTACATCAGACAATTTGAATTGTATCGTTACAAACTTAAGAAACTAATCACTGATCATGGGAGAAATCGGTTTTTAGTCTTATGGAAATAAGTGACATTTAAACGAATTTGTTTAAGTTTTGTTGAAATGAATGTTAGTTACGGAAATAAACATCAAATTAAAATTAGACTTACGGGAATAAATGACAAATCTACTGGTTTGGTTAGGAATGCAATATTACTACACACAAAGTAGTTTAGCTCTGGTTCTAAACCTTATAAAATCGATAATTTCAAAATTTTGTTCCTTAATATCGTATGAGTTCTAATTTTATCATTTCTTATCGTTTCCGAACATCGCATGAGTAATCATTTTTATGACGCAATCGATTAATTTCAAGTATCTCTTGGAATCTGATAATTAACCTATTTCGCAGAGAAATACAAAGGTCGGTATTTCTACAACCGTCAAGTATCAATAATAGTAATTAATTCGATTAGAACCAATACGTGCGCTCAAGGTATTTCTTTAGTTACGAATAGCTGTCACTTTGAAATGTCTATATACACTGTTTCATTCCATTCCAGGAAAATTAGTTTTGCAAAAGGTAAAAACAACGTGTATGGTATACGGTGATCGTCAGTCCACGTAAAGATTCTTACCCGACAACCGAGATACGTATATAGTAACGAAATGGCAAGTGGTTGACTGTGGATCATCGATCCACTTTGTCGATGAGAGTACCCCTTGGCATTCAGCGAGTCTATCATGTATCTTACTCCCAACCAGAGTATTTGTGGCTTCTTGAAAAGTCCACTGATACACAACGTTTTTGCTGCACTATCTGATCCATTTTTATTGCATCATTTACGGTATTTTAATCATAAGTATAGCATAACATATCGTAAATAATTGAAACTTTGTTAATAGCGACATCAGAAGAAAAGAGTATAGAATGAATTTGAGAATGGAAGAAATAATAAGGCAATAATAGAAAATTTAGATCATTTATCGACATTAATAATTTATATTAATAACTCCAATTAAGAATGTACAGATTTTATAGTGATTAATTTATAATATTTTATAGCGATTTGATATATCTTTGATATTTATTCACTAAATTAATAATATCGCTGTAAAATTACTGTTCTAATTTGTGGTACATTCGTCATTTTGCAAAACAAATTTCAACTTATCAGATGTTTTTATATTTGTTTTGTATGAACATGTATAACACATCTACAAATATGTACTGAGCATAGTAAAGTACAAGAAAGTCATGAAAAGGTAGAAAAAATGTAAAGTTCGTATAATAATATGTTTTTCAGCACATTCTGAGAATTCTAAAGAAACTCTTATATGTAAAGTAATTGTCACAAGAATAATTACTAAAATTTTTTTGAAAAAGAAATATTTAAAAAAAAAGTTGAAATTGCATTATACTAAATAGTAAATAGTTTACAATCTGAAAAAAATGCGGCAAATAAGACACGTGGGAACGTCAAACACAAACGAATAACTTACACATATTCTTTATCGGAAAAAACCGAGTGAGGATCAGATAGATAGAAAAATAGACGTACAGACGCTATTAAGCCTTGGCTGGCTTAACTCTAGCGGTTGCAAACACGTCGAAGCAATCTTCCTCCAGAGTACGTGTGAAAAGTGAGAAGGGGTGGGGGTGAAAGAGCAAGAGGGCCAAAGCAAAGGGCTGTAAATTATAACTCCACCGCGAGGAGTCGAACCTTGAGTCTAACCTCAGCCAGGCTTGTAAAAGTATCTCTCTCGTTCGTAGTCAACAGCCGAGTACAGATCTCGATCCTCCTGTGAAATCGGAACTTCTGATCCGCACTGCCTTTATCTTGTTGGCTTAGTCAATTTCCTATTTTTCGTTCTCTTACGTTTAAATACGATATTACGTAAATTTAGCATCAGCTAATGGTACATTAAGTATATTTATTCAGCATTTTCATTGTCGCCATGTGTGTGGGTGATGCAGGATTTCAAAATAACTGGATTAATATTAATTTCACATTATTTAAAATTTTACACCGTGTAATAGTTATACATATCCTCAACTACCTTCTTTCACTTATTCATAAATAGCGCAGAACTTTTGAATTTCCGTTTATTTACAGAAAATATTTAGTTCATATTTTAGAACGCATATCGATATTTTTAACATACCTCTTCAAACTTTCTTTCAAGCAAATATAAAAACGAAATACAATTAGTACTCTTGTTTTATATTTAGGTCTTCGCTTGTAAAAGTATAGATACATTGGATCTTTAGTATTGAAACCATAGAACTTCTATTCGATATACTCCCATTAAGTTTAGTGGTCAGTTTTAAGTATCGTGTCTCGCAGTTTCAAATACTCCAATGACATCTGCAGCTTTAAATACTTCAATGTCCCCGGTAACTACGACCTGTACTGTAGCTTAAGTTGAGCACAATAATTTAAACTGGTTTGTCCGTGGTATCGAAAGGACGTCGAAAGGTGTATGACTGCTGCATAGGTAGTTTTTATCAACGCCGCGTAAATCAAAATTACTTTCATCCCGATGAGCTCTGCACAGATTCCTCGGAGTGTGTCCCTCTGGTTGTCCCGTCGGTGTCCGGTTTAAGCAATAATTTCGAATTAAACGTTCGAAGTAATGTAATAAAGTCGTTCAGGGGGATAAATTTAGTACGGTCCGCGTGGCGGTGGCGGTGGCAGCGATCGCGGTGTGTGGACCAGGTCAACGGAGCTTGGAACGGATACAGTTGTGCCGCGGCCATGTAGGTAGGTGTTGGACACCCAGCAGGGTATATACCGGGAGTGGGCGGCCCGTTGCACGCGTTGCAGAAGGACCCTGACAGAGCGCAAGAGAAAAGAACAAACGGTCCACGGAAAAGGACAGGGAACCGGGGACAGAAGAAAAAAGACAGAAGAGAGGGCCCGGAGAAGGAGGTATCTGTATTTCTAGATACCAAAGTTCCACGGCGAGCTCGAGAGTAACAGTAAGGGAAAGAAAGAGTTCGGTTGAAGCGGCGGCCCCCAAACCCTCCCGACACCCACACACAACGACGTTGAGCAACCGGCCATAACAATAAATAACTCTATCCTTCCATGTGTTACCACAGGATTCCTCCTCGCGGTAGAACCGCGCCCTCTCCTTCCTTCGAGGAAGTCGCGCACCACCGTATTGCCACCTCTTTCATTGCTCGCGAGAAGGTTCCCCTTGGTCTAACCCAGTCTCCTCCTCTTATTCCTCCTCCGCCTCTCTCACTCTTCTCCACCGTCCCCACTGTTTCACTTTAATCGAGTTACCTTTTACGCGGACCGCGGCTTATGACCGAATGCATTCCCGATTCAGACATTGCGTGGTTCCTACCTCAACACGCCTTGATAAAACCACGTGTAGACTGATCGTGTCGTGAGCTCGCGACAATGCCGTCGCGAAGATTCGGTAACACGCTCGACGTGTCACGCGATAAATTCTAAACGGGCACAGCATGGGCTCCGTGGATATCTCGCGTATTTATGCGAGCCATTTTAACGTTGAAGGACGAAACTCAAGTAAATGATGCTGTATAGAATCAAACATTTAATTCTTTTCGTTTGAGGCAGAGTTGCCAAATGTGACATCGTGAAATTCTTTAGCTGGGTTAAATTCCATAATTTAAAGCTCTACCTATATTATTTTTAATCGATAATATGATTCTCCTTTGATTGATCGCTGTGTTATAAATATATTGAATCTACAAGTATGCGATGTGCAGAAACATTGTATTTTTTGTAACTAATTTTTGAGTTGCCATATGACAGCGTTGAGATGAGAAGAATTGAACTGGATTTGAAAGGAATGTTGCTAATGGTAGCATTGAGCTGGAAAGGGTTAAACCGATCAAGATTGGTGACGTGTGACGTCATCCCAATTAAAATAGACCGTTTAATGATACTCTGTGTGATGTGACGTCATATGGACTTTATCCCTGGCAATCCTACATACAGACATCAGAAGTATTGTTCTAAGAGACAAGCAATTCATACATTATTGATTGGCTATGTTACGTGACAGGTGTCACTTATTATTTCTATAAATGATAAATGTTACACCTAAATAACTATTAATGTCATAGTAAGTCATTATAGTGGACATTATTCAAATAATCTTCAAATGCAAATTTAAAATGTAGAAACGTAATGTCAAAATATATTAACAAGAAAGATACTAAAATATTTCAAAATAACAAAAATGTTACTAATATCAACGATATCATTTAAATTGTTATTTTGAACATCATGAAAATATTTGTTTATGCATTATTTTTTATTATTTTTCAACTGGTATTTCAGATTTTTTTAATGGTACCACTTCAAATTTTGATAAATTTTTGAATTTAAAATTAATATAAAGCATGACAACATTTTACTTTTTCAATTTACATTATTGCGAATATCTACAGGTAAGTTATTAAACGTCATATCGAATCTAAAATTTCTGAATGTTGCAAGAGTATTCAGGATATTTTATTATAATAAATTTAATTCTTTTTTAGAAAATTAAAAGTTTTATTAAGTAAATGGTGAATTACAATTAGATGTAACAAATTATTAGGTCATGTATCCATCTCAATTTCATGAACAGAAGAACCATACTTTTCCCAAATTTTTTAACTGGCATGTTGTTTTTAGAATCGTTTACAGGCTGACGATGTACCTAATTTACAAGTAATTTGGTTGAAAATTACTTGATGTCAAATTACACAATTTCGAAGTTAATTAACATCGTTTTTTAGTGAGATGAACTTTCTTTTATACTTTAATTCTGATAAATCGATTATTTCTGCTACAGGTGGCATGTCAATCTTATGATGTAGTAATCACACATTTCAAATTATAATTCAAAAAAAGAGTGAAATAATTAACTAAAATTTCAAGATAAATTCTATATTTCAACTTAATTATTATTGTTACTATTACTTATTAGATCTTAATAATTTATATAAATAATAATAATATATTTACAAAATTTCAACAAATTTTTTTATAAAAGTTGGCATTTTCCGATTTACAGACATACGTGTATAATATATATAAAAAATAAAAAAAACAAGTATACGTTCTAAAAATTAAAATATGTTATAGATATATTACTTAAGCAATGAGAATATCTACTTATGAATATAAATAAACATATTTTACTTAAACAGAAAGAATAAAAAGTATATACTCTTTTTTATAAATTCAAATTTACTTTCTGTTATGATTTGAAATTTTTATATTCTGATTTAATACTAAAATTATTCGATTGATTTTTAATTCCAATAATTGAATTTTATATATTATTTTAGTTAATAAAAATATAGAATTAATTAGTGGTTTAAGAGAATTAACTCTAAAAGAAATTATATATTACACATAAATAAATCATTAAAAAAATGCAATAGACATATTATGTATTTAAAGATGTATCTAATCCTTTATTTGCTTAACAATGAAAATACTGTCAATGTGTCTTTTTACCAACAGTTATTAGCTATACAAATTATTATCGAGTTCACTGTGTCATTATATCACATTCACGATCCAGCTAATTCACATAACAATCAAGTCCTCTACGAAAAATGGCTCATCGTTTGAAAACACAATTCAACCACCAGGAGCATCTTGCGTTACAATTTACAGAATGCATTCCACCATATCGCGCGCGCGCATAACGTTTATTATAAATACGATTATCTCGAATCTCGATCGCGGCAATATAGCAATTTACGTAGCTCACAAGGGAAAAGACAAGCGAAGTCGGCTTGTCTGATGGCTTTAACTAGATCGAACGCCAGCTTGGCGAGAACTAGGTAGTTGAAAGTTTTTGCACGGCTAGTTTCAGCTGTTCCCCCTTTCTCTCGTTCTTCTCGCTTCTAACCATGCCGATGCCGCCGATGCCTGCCGGCAAGTCTGACGACCAGGCTAAAGCACCGTCCAACAGCGGAACAGAAAGAAAGGAACAGAGAAAACGAGAGAGAAAGAACGAATCGGGGGGAGAGGGTGGGAGCGAGCGAGAAAGAGAAGAATCAAACGGCAATAAACCGAGAGAAGATAGGCGATCCAAGGATTCGCCATGGATCCCAGACAGCTTGGAGTCTGGTGGTATGCTGACCGCAACTTGGTTCCAATTTCTTTGGGGATTCGATAAGTCTGCTTCTAATCAAAATTCCTATTACGAGTGCGTCTACAAAAATGGAATCCAGTGGATGATGAGTGAGAATGTATTGACGGAGAGAAATGTATTGATACGAAAAACGAAATTGTTGGATATAATCTGTACTGGTTTCTTCGTATCTCGCAAAAGGAATTTTAATTTGAACAACGTGATAATGATTTTTTAAGTAGATTTCTGTGTAAAATATTTGATAAATAAACTTGAATATTGAACAATACATTGTTCGATTAATATTGTCAAACTCTAAGATTTTTAAATGTATAAATTTATAAATCCACAAATTTACAAATTGTCAAATGCAAAAATGAAAAAGTTTCTGGATTTTCAAAATTTTAAATGTCATCTCTTATAAAAAAGTACATCCTCAAAATGCTTCACAATTCTAATCAGATTGATTAAATTTAACTAGGATTACTAAATTCTTCAATAAACAGATATACTAATTAATATATTCCTGTTCAGAACAGCAGCAACAAAATGTAAATTTTAAAGGAGAGACATATCAAAATTTACATCCTCGAAAATGCTAATATAAACAAAACAAGCAATAATTATTACTGGATAAATAATGTAATCCTGCATTCGGTAAAAGCAAACTTGAAATTTGTAGAGTCAAGTCATAATCAATACCAAGCAGCGATATTACCACCATGTCCCTGTCACAAAAATGTTGATAACCATACTGAAGTTAAACGAAAAAGAACATGATTTAAGTATTTCAGCGTGCCTAGTACATGCCAGAATATACCAGCAAATCGCGTACAATACCACGAGACGTTCACGACGGTGGTACACGTTTCTTTTTCTTTTTTCGTCGTCGTTCGTCTTGTTTCTTTTTCAAGAAGGGCGAACGAGGTGTCGGAGGGCCAACGTTTATACACGAACCGATACACACCGAGCCTTCACGGCACTTGTTGTATTTATTTTAACGGCATGCACGCCTACGTCTATATGCATTTAAAATATAGCACAGTTGGGTCCTAGTTTATGAAGGGTCAGGTCATGGAGCGCGGTCAGCGCTGCGAGGAAGGAAGTGAAAGATGGAAAGAGAGAAACGAGGAGGAAAGGCGATAAAGGGAGAAAAGGGCGACTTGAAGAGAGGTGCTCGAAGAGAGAATATCGGTCCTGGAGACCGCAGAACCGTCGAACCTCCGTTGTCCCTGAGGCCCCGTTTAACAAGACTCGGTTAATGCAACTCATAGATCATCTCGGTATGCACTAAACGTTTAAAGTATAAATAAGTATAAACACCGTGTAAATCAACGCGATTGGCTAGAGATTCACACCGTGTTATAACGATTTCCTAACGGTCACGCAAACAATTTACAGGCTGCCCCTAATTTAACATTTTGACTCCCATATATGTACACAATGTTTCATGCGTGCCTATCATCTATATTGTAAAGAATTTGTCCACTAATTGGAAATACTTGTAACGACTATTTGAAACTATGAATAATAACTATAACGAAATATTGTGAAAATATTTGGCAAGGTTTGTTAGAAATAAAAATGGCGTTATGAGAATTTTCAACTACTTCAGCAGTCAACGTGATAATTTCATACCGCTAATCGGTCAAACTTCCAAAATATAAAGGAATTTAAATTATTTTCCCTATACATTGCTTACAAGATAAAACTAGATTGTAATAATTGTCTTCATTTTCTTAAAAAATGGACATGCACCACTTTCAAAATAAACAGCTCAAATAAGAAAAATAGTTTAAACGATAAAATAAGAAAAATTATTATCTTTTACTCTAGTATTTCGATGAAAATTGCAGAAGTTGTAAATATCGCAGGAATTACTCTACATATATGTATTTGATGTACTGCAATTACGATTTAATCTCTGAGTTGTTGCCTTGAATTGGATGTGGAGAAATAGTACTTCGGCTACCCATTATAAGACCTATAAATTTATTCGTGTGGTAACTTCGAAAGAGAAAATGTATTCGGTGCCAATCAATTCGAAAGAGCAACTAAGAGACCGATCATAGCTGCAGTGCACCAAATATCAATGGAACAATCCAACTACCGCTAGAACAACTAATCTTACAATTAGATGTAATGGTTGTATTACTGTAAAAGGTCAGTGTTTTAAACAATATCCTCCTTATATTGGCAATACAAGCAAATAAGTGTATTTTTTTGTTTGCTAATTTTTAATATTCTCCTAAAAAGCAAAATGATTGAAGATTCAAAAGGCATTTTTCTTAGTTTATTGGTAGCATACAAGCTTCTGAATTTAATATATAGTATATGTATAGTATTGTTTTAATCCTAACAAGTTAGAATTAAAATATCTCCGAAACTAATGATATTTTCACATAAATAGATTAATACTTCTTTGTAAAGAATATGAAGAAGTATCAGCTGATGCAATAAAAAATATATGATTCTTTTTAAAAAAACATTAATGACCTTCATATGTCCTTTACACGTCCACCTACAAAAAGAATATACCACCAGCATATGGCCCCCTCAAAACCATACAACTTCATCTAAAACATTGTTTGCTATGAGTAATAATAATGACGCAAATCTAGATGGCAAAATGTGGTGAGCCACCCTGTATAGTATATAGTATTTACATAGTATTTAATGTACTACAAGAGAATTTACTAAGCCCTTCGTGATTATTGGTTATTATAAAACAACAACGAAAACGTAACGATGTAAATCATATTGATATCGTTTTTATGAAATATACTTCTAACTATCATTAAAGTTCAATAAATAAAAGATATGAGTTGATGATTTAAAAGTGGTTTGTTACCATAATTAAACTATTTTTTAGGACGGGCTAATGACCATGGCAGTCGGCGCCCTCAATAATAAACAACAACTATTTTTTAGGATCTATTTTTTAAATGAGTATGTAACGTTATACTTGAACTATATTTTCTATTATTTTCAATGTTGGAGCTACAAATATTTTGGTCTCCATATTTATCTATCTACATCGTGTTATATTTATTAATATCTACTTTCTTTTTAACATTGTTTTTATTCTGTACCCTATAAATACATTGCAGATGTTTATATAAATGAATATTTTTATTTTTTGTTTTGAACTAGTCTAAAATATTATTTTATTTTTTATGCTTTACCTATTTTACATATTCTAAACCAGTAGTGGGAAACTAGACATTAGGTGTTATATTACCACGGACGAACCTGTTCCATTTAGCAAAATACACAGAAAGAAGCTTGTAAATTTTTTATTTTATGATTTCGCAAATATTTAAATTTGAATATTTCTAATTTGAAATTGTAAACTCGTACATTTCTAAATTTTGTAATTCATGTATTTACAATTTATAATTTTAGGATTTTGAAATTTGACTTTGTATCTATGAAAATGAAAAAATTCGTAAATTTGAAAATTTACATGTACGCCAGCGCATTCGACGGACACTCGATGTGCCCCATAGCTATTCTAAACATATTGATTCCTTACACGTGTTACAAGGTGCACGTGTGATTTATATGCATTCCGGTTATGAACACGAAATATGTAGAATCTACTAATAATAAATCGACATGTAATTCATGTAACAACTCAATTTAGTACCCATTATTTAACGAAACTGTTTGCAAAATTAAAACTTTCGTTCCATTTCATTTGTTCGAATTATTCATTTTTTTCACTAAAATTGAATAACTATAAATTAATAAAAATACAATATTATACACAATTATTAATTTTTTGTAATAGATTTTTTACTATATACAAATAATTTTGGTTGCACAGTATAGGTTATATTCACAAAATCCAGAATTAGGCATTCAAAACTGAATATACAAAGTGTTTCATTACAATTTATCTGCACAATTTTATTCAAAATTATTCTTTTTTTTGTCATTCCTTCAAAATAGATAATTCAGAATGAAGAAATTTGTGCATAATGTAAAACTATTCTCAAGTACAATATCACACTGAAAAATCATCGTAATCGGTATTTACTACCTAACATTTCTGGCTGCTATTAGTCCGAACTCGTATAGCTCATAACTTAATCATTTATACAGCGAAAAGTCCTTAGTCTTGATATTTTTACGTCTCCAATTAAATAAAACATAAATAAGTTAACAAATCAAGTCTAAACCTTCCATCTAGCTGATTGTATGCCAACACAAAATTATTACTATTTCGTATTTACCATAAAAAGTAAATTCACCGAAGATTGATCTTTACATCAAATACAAATACAGTATTTTCACCTTAGTAAAAATATACGTCTACACATTGTTTCATAAACAAGTTGAAAGTTGATCAATCTAAATTGATTTTTGATAGATAAAAGTTGATCGTTGTAACTCATGGCCGGTTGAGAGATTTAAAGAATATGTATTACTTTTTTCCAAGTTTTCTAAAGCCCGTGATTTCCCATACTGGTTCCTAGAAATTACGATTCTAATCGATTAGAATCGAAGCTCGGTATAGAAGATACTTGAATTCGCGAAACATTAAATTCACCCTCCCTTGTCAAGCGTCATTATGTCATCGTTTTGTAAAACCGGTTCCGCAACGACGCGGGCGACGATTTTTGCGGTCGCACTTTAACAAAGTACTAAGTCCCGAATCGATTTCGCGTCCCCTCTGGGCAGGGCTTCGTCAAAATTCAAAAAGCACAACAGAGAGAAGAAAGAGCGCCCCGTAATCGTTTACATCCGCCGGTATTATCAATTTTACTCGCATAATATTCTGTCTCTTTTCGTTCCGTCTCGATCGGTCACTTTTCGCTTTCCGATCTCATCCCGACCAGCCACTTTTCGCTTTCTGCACCAGCCCGGCGCACAGATGGCATCCTATTAAACATCACCGAAGATTCATAAGTCATTTTTCATCTCGTTGAAATTGGTAGCCAGCCTTCTATCGCTTTCCGCCTTCCGAAGACAATTCAAGGGTCATTAATTCTTCCGTGATTGTCGTCGGTAATCAACTCACCTGACTGAAAACACTGTCGCTTTCTCCAAACTATTATATCGTCCCCCTTATGCCAGATTCATGAATGTGCATTTTTTTTCATCTCGTGATCAGGTGTTCAGTATATACGATGATTCTACGAAGTTTCACAACTGAACACAAAATTCTATTTAGAAAATACTTTTAATCTGCAATATACTCTTGTTCCAAGTCAATGCACTAATATGCTAATATCATGTCTCTACGATAGTGATGTATTCGAAAGAAAAGGACATTTTAGGTGAAACTTTGTTTACAAAAATAAAAATTACCTATGCTAAATCTAGCTATTTAAGAAGACGAAATAAACCTAAACACCCTGAAGGAATGATTAAATAAACGATCTAACTGCTTATTTTGCTAGTTTTTTGAGAAATGTCGTTATGAAGAATCAGCATTGAAACTACCAAAACAATCAAATGACCATGTTACACATTTCTAAGACATTACAACATTTGTTAAGGTACTTTTCCTGAAATCTATGTATATTTTCAAGACAAACAATTAATATTTTAACATTTTATTTCTTTTCTTCATTTTTAATTTCAAAGTAAATGTGGATTATCCGCCGGTAAATTTAACAAGAATTAATCACCGAATTTTGTAATTTCAAAAATAATTCGCGGAAATCTTCAAAAAATCATTTCATGACCTGATACAAATTCTCAATATTACTATCATTTTAAGATCCCGAAGAACGGTCATTTATTCTAACGTCGTCAACGTCTTTTTACAAAATTACGAAAATATCCACACTAAGAATTGTCCCATTAGGAAATTGTCCACACTGATAAATAATGTTAGATCAGGTCCATGCTCTATTTATGCTATATATGTATTACAAGTTTTTGTAGCAGCTTTCTCGTTTTAAAACAAAATTCGATAACCACTCATTGACACAGGAACTATTACAGCGTTATACTTGTTGAAGATTTACGTCGAATCACATGCGCTTTCACAAACGAAATTATGCATAAATCAAATTTAGACATGTTACTAATTAACTGCTACAATAGTGGATTGATAGCTAAAATGGTATCTCTCAGAGAAATAGTAGTCCTTTTTGATAGCAGCGTATATTTCGCCAGTGCACATTTTAGAGTTTTCAATATTTATCGACGATATTAAAATATTGTTAAAACTGCAAATACAATATTATCGATACAATGCTGTCAACATTGACAATCAGTTATTAAAGTATTTGCATACATGTAAATTTCCTTTTATACATATGTAACTATGTGAGATACTATAATTGATTTGCATTTAAAACATTACATGAACACTAAACACATTTCTCTACACTAATATTGTGACACGCTTTTAACATTCTGAAAATCAATTTGTCCGTAGCGGTTCTATTCATAGAATTCAAATAGCATCTTCTAAAGGTTCGACTGAAGTAGTCATAATGGTAAAAAGCATTTACAGTGGGTGGTCAAATTATTCAAACAAAAAATTCCATATTTTATAACTTTAACTAATGAAATAAAATAGATATTTTATAATGTTAAAATATATTATTTTTGCAATATGAAATATATGAAATTATTTTTAACAATATGCATATAATTAAAAGTAAAATTCGATCACTTGAATCAAACACCATACTGTAGAAGAAAATACAAAAATTTAATATTACACTCCATGTTTTTTATTTACAATCCTAAATATATTAAAATCCTATCTACTGAAAATCTACCTATTGAATATAAACTTGCTTAAATTATAACAAATGTTTTTCAACTTCTAACAGAGATCCGAAACATGGAATAGCTAACATATAAACACTCGCCTTTTATTTTAAAATAAATCGGGTAATTAAAGTCGTTTCCGTCGCGTATTATAAAAAGAAATCTCTCCAGTATAACTTGACCACCCACAGTCCGTCTTTCATGATAGCAGGAAGTATCAAAGTTCTTCGATTACAGGAAGTATTAAGGTATTTGACCCATGAAAAGTGAAACGATTCGCTCGAAATTGATGACCTTAGTCTTGACCTGAATCATCTGGAGCTTGGTAAATGAGTACAGTGGACAGAGTACAAGAAGACCAGTGGGTCTGGGCCTTCCTGGGAGGATTCCAAGGAGCTGGACTCGTAATGCGATATAAATGGAGGCAGAACCGACCCAATGAAAAGCCAACGGACAACTTCGGGTAGGAGATACATCAAGATTGGGCTGACGGTTGACTCCGTACACGATAGAGAAGGGGTTGGGAGAGGAGGACTGCCAAGCGGTAAAAACTGGATCCCTCTTGCCACTCGGTTCGGTCGTTTCGAACCTCCACCCTGGCCAAGCATAATAAGGACAAACCTTTAATCTTAGACTCAATTATAATTTCCTCTCTGGATGTCGCGGTTCCCCCAATCCGCGTGTAGAATCCTGGATTTAAAATGGACCACCAGTTTGCTGCTTTTTGTAATCGGAGCTTCTTGACCTGAATGCGTTCCTTATCTTTTCTCGAACCTCGTAAATTCGGATACTAAATGACCGCGGTCTGCTTACGACGGGTCACTGAGATATTTTTGCAAGTTTTACTTTTCGATTGTCTTCTTAACACTTATGGGTGATGCTTCTTCAAATTTACCATGCTTAAACTTCTACCATAATCTAGCATTTAATCTACCATAATATAATTTGTTCAATTGAGTTGGAAATATATTTATCTGCAGTACCAAGTAGTTAAGTATAATAAAAATAATTGGTAAGAATTATTAAAAGTGAAAATGCAGTCTAATCAAATTTTCGACTACAGTATAGCAGTCAAACATGTACTGTGGATTCAATTTGAGTAATTTCGTGACTTTTACTCCTAATTTTGTTATATCATGTTTCTGTATATTACGTCTTAATTTATTTAAATTAGTAGTTAATTACTATCGTAGTGAATTAAGCTTGGTGTAATCTCTTCACTCCGAGTACTTTGCAATAATGTATAGTAGAATAATTTTATAATAACAGTAACAAGGTACCGAAGAAAGAAATTTTTAATATTATTCGTTGCTATCGGGTCTAATTTTATGTCCATTGTGCTGCAGGCAGGTAATCTGGAGAATCGAGGACTCTTTGTCCTTCCTGGGCAAGAAAACGCTTTGTCATCTGCGCTTCCGTCGTCGGGGGTGTGCGAACAGCCCTTTCAAAAGGCCAGGCCTCGATACATTATGTTCATTCCATGCGGGCGAGCAAACCTCGAAAAAGCAATGCCACCCAACCAGGTGTTCCTGTACGATCCGAGTCGTTACAGCATTTAAAAAATGTTCGATTCTTTAGAATTCTGCTAACAATAGTGTCGTTGGTCCTTTCCAGCCTAACAACGTCCTCGCGTCGCTTCAAAGTGGAGCAACGTATTTTATTGCCGAGCACGGACGAAATGTAAGTACGATCTTTGGTGTTTTGTTGGAAAAGGACGTTTAAAACTTACTGATACTCATGAGGAGGTATATTTAACATAAGAGTATTTTTAACATATAGAAGTTTATTTAACCACACATAAGGTTAAATTTTCGTATTATCGAGAATTTGTTCAGTTACCTAAATAAAAATATTAATATTAACTACTTGGAAATATGAGTGGTAAATATAACAAGAAGTTGTGAAAATATTGGTAAGATTTGTTAACAATTAAAATACTCCTTAATAAAATTTTCGACTGCTTTAGTATGGCAGGTATTAACACATTGCAGTACCTGATGTATTACGTGCAAGTTGTATAAGAGTTGTATCCTTAAGAATGTGCTGCTGAGATGTTGAAGATTTATTTATTGTTTCAACATTAATGTATGAGGTACCAATTTGATAACCCGTTCCTGTTACTGGTAAAAACTTATTACAATAATAATGTATTAACATAGTGTAATAGTAGTCAATTGTAATAGACGAGAACTATTTTGGATGTAAATTAAAATGGTAAAATAAAACAGCGCAGTTAATGAAAATATGATATGGGACAACTCTAACATTAAGGTGGTTGTTAATTTCATGAGAATTTGACGATTTCCCGTTTTATTTATTCCTAAGAGAAAAAGGCTCTAAAGTCTTTAAACTTAGAATCCATTAAATTTAAACATTTAAACTTATAATTCTGGTAATTTGTATATTTTAAAAAGTTTGGAAATAAGAAAATTAGTTTCAGAATTTGAGAATTTTGGAAGTTTGAAAATTTTGAATGCTACTTAAAAATTTTAAAAAAATATAGAAGACTTTGTCCTTTATAAAAATGTTGGATTTTAGAAATTTATAAATTAAATTATTTATCAGTATGAAATTAAATTGGAAAATTTCCAAGTACATCCGAGTGTATTTTGTGTTCACCTCAATTTACGTCACGTAATCTAAAACCAATTAGTACTTAAATCCTGGGTACGTCTGCATTGTATGTATTCTTAAAACGTATTCCAATGCCAAGATTTAAGTTTGCATGTTGTACACTAAAAACCTAATAATGTGAACGTTGGATAATATATTCGAAGATTCATAAATACTTCCTGCCTCCACGAAAAAGACAAAAAGATAGGTATCAGCGAAGATCTCTACAATTCTATCGCAAAACAACTACGTTGATCAAAAAGTGTAACCAAGTAACAAATGTCCATTTTAAAAGATTACGATCTGTTAGCGCCGTGGAGATAACGACTGATACATCAGGTGGACGTTATTGGTAATCGTTGAAGTTAGATTCACGATTCCATTGAGCCGATAGCATTTCCTGCAAGACAATTCTCTAACGTAGTTCGAGCATAAATATGCAAAAGCAATAACGTCGGCATCCTATCAATATATTACCACGGATCCTCGTTGCAGGCTTAGAAGACGTCTACCGCAGCATCGAAGCAAATACAGGTTGAAGATGGAAAGACAGAGGAAAAGAGTAAGATAGAACAGGAGGAAGATCCTATCAACACCTTCGAGGCTCTCCCGCAACCGCCATTTTCTCTTCATGTATGTGCATGAGAACTCACCAATGTATCGATAATGCATCGAGCACTGCTTGTGGACGAACACTATGCAGACTAATCGATTTCCTTTGAATGTCCATGGCTCCGGGATTGCGTTTCTGCCCGGTATTTCGCACTGAATCGGTTTCATCTTACTGTTGATGCCTGACCTGATGGAGTACAGCGAACCCCGAAAAAACCGGGTGTCTCTCACGAGGATGGTCATTTGGCATTTTATGTTCGTACGGCACGCTTGTTTCGACGAATACCTGTTTATTATTGCCGCAATTTCTGCTTCAGGTGCTTCTGGGAACCGCTACATTGTGCGCACTTTAGATGTTTAGGTACACGTGGATGACTTTTTCTGCGCCCCTAGCGTTTCGATCACTCAGATAACAAATTAGATTTGTGAAACATTTGATATCTTGATTCGTTTCAGGACATAGGAATTTAGACCGATTTTATACAATTTTGTTCTTAAAGAAGTCATTAAAATTATTAGATAAATAAGTTTCTTGTTTCAAATAGTAAAATTTGTCAAGATGTTTCCCTTCAAATCCATATTGATTTTTATAAGGATTAACGGGTATATTAATTTATATTTTAATGTTTATTTATTTATTTTTCTACTTTTTTTAATTTCAAATGGATGTATTATATGTATAAAGGAAGGTTTAGTGCTAATAGTGCAGCAATTTTTAAGTGTAGTACGTCATATTAATAACTATATATAGGATACGATTATTTCATTGTGTAATTCAAGCTTTCAATTATATGCATAAACGATATAACCTTTTGAATTTTCGTCTAAGTATTCTATTTAATTCTTGTCACTTGCTAAATAGTTCTCCAAGACTCCTGATCATGACCATAATTTGGTTTTTTATTAAATTTTTATTATTAATAAAAAGAATTATGTATTACATATTTTACGCAATGTAACAAATTGCGCTCGTTTTATAACAAACTTCACTTTTGAAAGATTGTCAAATTAAGAGCATTATTTGTAATAAGTAATTTTGCACGTGTAAGCTTTAACTATTTATCAATCAATGCTTTTCATGATTACGCAAGTTGATTTTGATCAATTGTGCGCAAGAAATCGAGTCTCGGCTCACCGTGCGCTGTTGGCCCCTGCAGCGTTCAACGATTTAACGACACATCCATTAAAAAAGATCGTATAAAAAGCATCCCTACTTTCGACAAAAAATGGCATTCTCCATATGCTCTAAACGACATATTTTTAATACTTTGTTGAAAATTCCAAGAAATTAAAAATTTTTATTTAAAAATGTCCGGAAGAACTGTGATCTAAACATGCGAGACAATGCAAAATTATCAATAACTAAAATTTTAGAAACAAATCATATTTATATTTTTTAAAATTTTTTGTTTTGTATGCACAGTATGTACGCGTTTGGTAAGTTGACAGCTGGGAGCAATCTGCATTGTATTAGTTCGTATGCTAACCAACAACCAACCTGACCTGACAGTGTTTTATGAAACATTTCTGACTCCAAGAATGGTCTAAAAACATTTGCATCAAGTTTAACCCCTTAGTGTACTTTGACAAGTCTCACTCGTGACACACTCACAGCTCAAACGTGACAAAACCTTGCTCAAATTTTTAATACTCTTCAAATCGAAATTTAGATCCAACTGTAATTTGCATAGTCAAGGATCGCTGAATATAAAATGCTCATAACATTTTAATTTTCTTTATTTGTTTTAATATTATAACTATTAATAGTTAATTTTGACTGACTGAACTTTGAATTGTACGGCAAGGCGGTAATAAATCTTTAACCCCTTGGAATATGATGTTTTTGTCAAGTGCGTCAGTCAGAACTGACTAATTTCAGCCATAACATGAAAACAGACACAGAAACTTGAAATGTTATGTAAATTTGGTATCATGCAGTCGTTGTTTATGCAAATTATAGTTGGACTTGAACTCCAAATTGAAATTTATTCAAATTTCGAGTAAAATTGGTCATAGCCGAAGTATGAGTGCGTCACCAGTCAGACTAGTCAAAATAGTGTAAAGGGTTAACACAAAAAACACTCACTTCCTTTGTCAAGTCTCTTGAACAAAATGCGACAACAACGTTAAAATTTTTTTAAATAATATACGTTTTAACAATAAGCAATTATTGTAACACACGGTACTTCCCTAACAAAGAGCGTCGAATTGATCGTAATCTTAAAATCGTAGTGCTGGCACTATGGTCCGAAATGTCCGCGATCGTTAACGCGCGATAAGCGATCAAATCGCATAAAATAAATCAAAGGCTAATGGTGTATGGTTCGCGTAATGAGGTTGACACGTGAAAATTACGAGGTGAACGTTCTTATTTCGAAGATACTTACGAAGACAAGGGGGATTCCCCGTTCCACGAAACGGAGTCCTTGAACCCGCGAGAGGAGCAAGCGAAGGAACGATATAAGTGGACAGAAATATATAGTGCATCGTACTTACGTAGTTCGTAGCGCATCAAGAGAGAATTTGTCCCCACCAGGAGAGGAGAAGGAGGACAAGGAAGCAGTGGTGGAGGACGAAGGTTGAGGAGGAGGATGGAGGTGGAGAAGGAGAAGGAGTCACATCGCGAGCACTCTCTGCGTACCGAGAGTTGATTCGAAGCTCTGTCTCGCGTACGCGAGAACCAATCCCAGTATTTGCGCTTCCTTCCTACCGTAGATGGCGACCACCTCTTTCCAGGGGCGTAGCCGTTTCGATCCCCCTCTTTCCGTCACCGGCATGGATTTTTCACGCGCTTCAAATTCCGCCCCGAGCATCAACTAACCGATTCTCTTCATCGATTCTCGAACGAGAAGCATTACAACTGTTGGTATCACGTTTGGGTTCATTCACCTTGGGCGACAGGATCCGCCGATCAGATTATAAAATTAACTGCTCGTTTAGGTACAGCCACGAAAAAATCTGGCTTAGGAAAAATATGGCAACCGAGGGTGAACAGATCGCACGTTGATTTTTAGGGATTCTTGAGGATTTGAACGTTTGGAGATGCGTTGAGAGTTTGGGTCCTTTGAGATTTGGAAATCTACGGCTATGGGAATTTAGACATCGGAATCTAAATTTGGGCAATAGGAAGTTGGAAAATTAGATATTTAGGAACACAGGGATTTAGGAGTTTAGGAATTTAGGAATGTAAGGATTTGACGGTCTAGGGATTTGGAAGCTCTGGAAACTTAGAGATTTAAGGAAGTAAGGATTAGAAAGTGTAGAAATTTGGGAACTTCGAAATTGAAAGACGTAAGGATTTGAAGAACTAGAAACATTTGGAAGTTTAGAAATTTAGGAACGTAAGAATTGGATTGATTGCTTGATTTTATAAGGGTCTCAACTGCTATGCTCATTGGCCGTAAGAATTTGGAAACATAGAAATTTTTAACCTTAGAAATTTAAGGACGTAAGAGTTAAAAAATGTAGAGATTTTAGAACTTAGAAATTCATAGGGATTTGTAGCCCTAGAAACTTTTGGTGGCTTAGGTAAAACGTAAGGATTTGGGAGCTTAGGAATATCAAGGCGTAGGAATTTGAAGCCCCAGATACTTTAGAATTTCGGAACATAAGAGTTTGGAGATCTAGATTTAATTGTACGGTTTAGGGATTTTGAGTCTACAAATTTAGAAACTTAGAAACATAAAAGCAGCATAATTTGCGGTTTAGAAAAAGAGAAAGTTTGAAAGTTTAAAAATTGTGAAGTTTAAGGAAGTTACAGTCGAGTGTACAATGACTTGACTGGCAGGATGACAAAGGGGCAAACTGGGTACTCGGTTCACGCTGCTTGACTTTCTTGAGTTACACGTGTTTATTAATACTCCCCAGGGTTGGAAAGAATGCGCGTAGGTTTGATTGGTTATAGCTGGTACAACAACTATAACAGCACAGGACGTTTAACCGAGTCGTATTATTGGTCGAAGCGGTCACAACTACTGATTGAGTCGCGTGATGGGAGGGTATTAATGGTGGGAATAGGAGGAGCCACATGCACTCTTTCCAGCTGTGAACAGTATATATATCCGTTTTGACAAATGACAGAAATAGATGATATTTCTACGGTTGTGTTAGAAAAAGTACGCTTTTTCAGGCTGCGAGTGTAACCAATTGGACTCATATTCCTTCCCGTGGCCAACGAGTCATCTTTGCATAGTGTGTTCTGATATATAAATGTACACTCTGATATATAAACTGGTTAATTTTAAAATATGCAAGTTTTCGAATCACTAAATTATTCAATTGTTTAAGTTTCCAGTCTTCTAATATTCGAAATTTTCACTTTTCTATGTACTCAAAGTCATCTCTGAATTCCTAATATTCAAATCCCTAGATCAAATCTCAATGTTGTCAAATTTCTAGATTTTTAAATGCGGAAATTCTTAAGTTTTGTCATCCCTAGATCCCTAAATTTCTAAATTTCCATATCCTTCAATCCCAAAATCAAAATAATTAAAAAACATTAGATCGCCAACCTCCTAGGTACAAAATTCCTAAATCTCAAAATCCTATTGTTCAGATTCCTAAATTCCTGAATATCGAAATTTGTCAATTTTGTTATCTCCACATCTCAAATATCCTAAATTTCTATACCTTCACATCTCCAAATTCTCACATTTCTAGGTCTTCAAATCGAAATGACACCAGAAACCTTGAATTCCAAATTTCTAGGTTCTCAGGTCTTTAGATTTCCAAATTCCTAGGTTACCAAATCTTTAGATCTTCAAATTTCTGTACCTCAAAATCCCTAGATTTCCAAAATTTTAAATTCACATATCTCTACATCCTCAAAATGAAATGACATCAAATGTCTTCATTCTCAAATTCCTAAGTTCTCAAATTTTATCTCCGAATTTCTAGGTTACCAAATCCTTAGATCCCCAAATCCCAATGTTGCCATATTCTTATATACTTAATTACCAAAGTTCTTAAATTTTTGTCATCTTCTAATCCCTAGATCTTTAAATTTCTATTCCTTCAAATCTCGTAAACCTCACATTCTTAGATTCCACTGTCCCTACGCTTCTAAATCAAAATGGTCTCAAATCTCTTAATTCTTCCTAGATTCCCAAAACCTGACTCCTCAAATTCTAAAAAAGATCCTCAAAAATTAACGCTGTAGTCTCTAACTGTTCAATTGACATATTTCTGGTGGGAAAGATTTGCTGTTGACTGTACAGAGCGCGTCTCACAAAGAGTACCGCGAAAGGAATGTGGTTCAATTGGATATACTGCTGTAGAATTCACCTCTCTCTAATAAAATCGTAGAGATATGACTCAGACATTTCCGTCATTTGTCAAAACGGCTACATCTACTCTGTGTAATCATAAGAAACCTCGTGGAGGAGCACAGCAGCAATAGGTATTCCGCATACATAGTCCTCTCTGTACTTACAATTTAATTATGTCATCTTTCTGCAATTGTAATTGTCAATCTGCAATTGCTAATTATTTTCAAATAACGAATATTGAAGTCGTATGCAAAGTATTTGAGGTATAAGTATTTAAGAACTTTGATGTTTAAGGTATTATATCAAAATACCTAGCGTCAAAGGATCGAACGATATTACTCAAATATTTGCACAAAGTAGTTTAAATAAATTGTAATTTTTGATATACTTAAACATTGAAGTGTTTAACGTAAATTTAAGTTGCACTTAAAAACTACAATATTTAACATAAAATGTAGAAAGATAAATATTGCAACAGTGTATTACACTTAACACTTGTGGATTATGTAGAAGAGCTAGTAATTTGGAATATAATGTTTGACATTTGATCTGAAATGAGAGTTTCTATGATCAATTAACATGTGACTGCTGTAGAAAATTCTGTAGAGTAGAAAGTGTTTAATTTGTGTATTTCAATTTGGTAGAGAGATGTGATAACCTACTAAATTATGACTCATTAGGCTAATTAAGTTTGAGGGCTTTAGTTGCGATATCTACACGTTATGCAGATCGAATCGCGATATATGTCCGTTATCTTCTACATCCTTCATACAAGTATTTTTTTTTCAATAACCACGATAGGATTTCAAACAACAATCATGAACACAGAGTTGGTTCCACATTGTTAATTTTGTGCACTGAAATCAAATTGAAAACGTAAATACGCTTGTGTCGATTACTCATACATTAAACATTGTTTTCGAACAAATTTTTTCCGGGGGTTAAGCAACCATTCAAGGTTAATCTTAATCAAAATTAAGATATGAAATGTACAAACTAGATCCGGTATCTTGTGTGTCGTTACAGAGAAATTTCCTAATTTCTTTAAAATTCCGTTGTGGTAATAATTCGTTTAAAAGGCTAATAACAGGAATCGCAGCACGAAATACACGGCAGTAGGGGAGGCAGCGAAGATAGGGGAGTAGATAGACGGATGGACAAAGCTGTAGAAGAGGCCGAGTATTCAGCCGGTGACGCGAGTAGATTTACGGACGGCTCACCACGCAGACTCAACAGATTCTTGGGCTTCCACCGATATTATTAACAATCGCGTCCTCCTTTTGATCCTGCCAGAAGGATCGAACCTCCTTTTAGTCCTCAGGCTCGAACGTGGATGCGGCAGGTGGTTTTTTTCGTAGCCGCGTATAATGCGCTCGATAGAAGTTGCTTGCTCGAAATCCTTCGAACCCTTTTTCCCTTGTTAGGGCCAGTCAGGTTCGAACGAGTACTTCAAACCGTATCAAGGGGGCATGAATTTATTTCTTCTGACGGCATTCCGTTTGCATCGAATGACACGACCACGAACGTTTTCTAATGATATGCAGTCGGACACGTATCATTCTTTAGACTCGAACGACTTTTTCCCCTTAAAATTTCGACTCGAAACAAGTGTATCCAACTGACCTCGTGAAACTCGTTCCTTCGTGCCAAGAACTTACAGACTGTCACAGAA
Source organism: Megachile rotundata (assembly GCF_050947335.1). Lineage (NCBI taxonomy): Eukaryota > Metazoa > Arthropoda > Insecta > Hymenoptera > Megachilidae > Megachile > Megachile rotundata. Next base: position 6,924,117 of record NC_134993.1, read on the forward strand.
ATATTCGGACAATCTTTAAAAATAAGATTAACATTTTACAAATTGAACATTACAATCCCACCAGTCGAAATGACTGGTTTTGTTTTTAAATTCCTCAGTTACATTACATTTTCTTTGCAACGATTTATTGACTTTTACAACCATAAAGAAATATAATGAATTTTATTATTTTCTTATTTATTCTCAAACTAATTTTTTATTTTTGCTACTTATACCACTCAAATCGCCAAACACTTACCAAAGTGTAAACGGATTCTACAATTTATTTATCAAATCTGAATTTACTTAATTCTTCGTTTTGTTCAGCATTTCACACGTTTTTGGAATTCTTATGATGTTAAAAATAATGACAGAAAATTTTCAAGAATTCTTCATATTTTCCACATACTGAAAAAATAAAATTTTAAAAAGTCTCTCCTTTCTCTGTTACTCCGATCAATGGCAAAAGTAATTCTCCTAACGGCTGAAAATTTTTACGCAGCCTAAAGACTTAGTTTTTGGAATCTTTCAATTTAAAAAAAGTTTCTAAAAGTTCTTCAAATATTTCTGTGTAAGACTGTAAAAAATATGATGAGTATTTTTGGTAAACGATTTACATACAAATTGTATAAACGAGCAGTGCGTGTAACGGCATCGTTCCTTCCTGTTTGCTTGTCGTTTATCATTCGGGGCTGGTAGTGGAAGAAACGCATAATTACAGATAATTTCTTCGGTACTTGCTATGCAGCGGGATAATTGACGCCAGGTATTGTGTGCCATTGTTCCCTACCCGCTATCCTTTTGATTATGGCAATTCAGAACATCTAGATAGCGAAGAATATTTAATTGAGTGAAAAACTGCACCTCCTTTTAACAACGCGGAAGATCGACGAGGCATGTGTTAAATATACTTACTTAAATTTGGCTCCATTAATATTAATTTTTCATACTTCTTAACGCTTGGCGATTATTATTCTACTTAATCGTTTCGATACAAAGGTGTACATTTATTAGAAACTGTTAACATCAATTGCAATGGAATTAAAAAAATTTGAAGAAATTTCAATTTGACACATTTTCAAAAGTTTTTTATAATTTTTATATGGAAACAAAACAGTCTAAATAAACTTTAATATACTGCATCAATGCACGTAATAAATTGGAATCAATCTTAGTACGTATTTTCTATATAACTTGTAATAACTTTTATTGTATAATAAATTGCATAACATCTGCACATAATTCACTGAAAAATTCACCATCACGTCATGGTTGAAATGTTTGTAATACTGTTACAAAAGTACCAAGAAAAATAGATTTTTTGATCAAGCAAACAGGACTGAGATGAGAAAAGTTTGTACAATATCATTTATGACTGCGTTTTAAAAATTGAAATAACTGCAGGTGCAAACACGAGTTCACTCGTGATCGGTCAGCGTTTAAGCACGAAAACACGAATGAACCAATAACCTATAATTTTCAAGCCAGTTGCGTCATTTACGGCCAACTAATTACTGCAATACTAAGAAAAATGAAGAAAGTATCAAGCACTTAACGATCCTTGTGCAGAATATAATTAGAACAGAACCTAAAATTGAACTATGCCAAAAATACGAGTCTCTGTTACATATCAACTTCACAGGTGTGATATATCATGAGACAAGAAAATAACTCGTTAACCGAGAAGGTAGTACTCTACTCGTTAGAAGACGGCTAAACAACTGATACAGTAATATAGCGCGGGAATCCGAGTGAACGCGTTCCATTTTCAAATTCACACGGTAGCTCCCGCGAATCTCGCGTGCTCCACGGAATCTTATTGGATATTCAGACCGCGATGCCTTAACTGCCGGGATTCGATGCATAGAAGCCATAAAGCATGGAATACAGAGGCCGTGGCGAGTCGAGATCCTGCGAGTTACCGTGTCCCTTACGATAGGCATTACCGAGATTACAGGCGCGGACTGAGCTTGCCTCTGTCTGTAAGCAACGATCGAAAGAAGGAAAGAGCAGATCCTAGCGAAAGAAGCGAACTGGCTAGCGTGTAATGAACCTTCCCTTCCACGATCCCTTATCTACGCAGTCGATAAGATGGCCCTTTACGTCGCTAAACAGCCCGACAACACGGGACTCTCTTGCTCCACCTCTATTAAAACCCGAGCGAGATAATAGGTCGGCCGATAATGCGCCGCAAATCCGTGAACTCTCCGCGACTACATTTGCTAAGTTACCTTCACGAACGCCAATGATTTCTGTCTACATTTCTCACATCGGAGTTCGATCGAACAGCTAACGAGACTTATCCGATTCTTAAGCAATGTTGCTGGAATTAGTCTTCATGCTAAGACAGCCATTCTCAGCCTAACTACAGGGTGTCCCGCAATTAGTGTAGGACCCGAAAAGGGGTGGTAGGTGGGGCGATTCTGAACAACTTTTTCCTTTGCCAAAATATTGGTTGAGGCTCCATTTTCGAGTTATTAGCAAAAAACACTGACCAATGAGAGCGCGCATAGACCGGGTGCGCGAAAGCGTAAGCAAAAGCTTCGAATATGACGGCCGATCGTCGTCGTGAACAAATGTATCGATACTGTCGGTATAACGTCGGAATAACGTCGGTATAATAGAAAGCTGTTACATGAAAGTTACATTAAATAATGAATAAAAAAATCTGGATTATTGTTGAATTATCATTTATTCATGAATAAGAAATAACAAAATTAGTCTCTACTCACGTAATCAAAGTAAATCGAATTTATTCGATACGTTTATTCGTTATGGCAAAGAAATAATGTATAAAATATGGAAAATTATTTTCGTTCGATATTGTGATGATGAAAAAGAACAAATTCTCATTTTTAAAAAATTAAATAACTTTTCTATTCAACAAATAAAAATTTGAATTGAATAATTAATAAATTTAAATGTAACTCACCCATCGAACCGCAAATAATCACGATGAAAATGCATCTCTGTCACTGGGCCAATCCACCGATCCCTACTGTTCTCATAAATAATAGAAACTGAAAAAACTCTCAAGAAATTTCACTGTCACCTATCACTGTAACCCTTCATTATTAGTTTTCATTATCACTTTTTTCTGTAATTTTCCCTAATTTTCACTAATTTTCACTGTGAGTTCAACACATAAATACGACGAATGAAAACACATAAACAAATATTCATAAATAATTTAAACTATATTATCTTGAAAGCAAGAAAACAGAATTTTTGATTAAAAACAACGATACATTTTATTTCAACACGTATCTTTCGACAATAAACGATGACTGTCGATCGACGCCGCAGTCGTTCAACAGATCATCGTTGCATGGCAACCGTTCACGACGTATGCCTCGCGATCGAGAACGAAACCGCGATCCGTGGTCAGTCTAACAATGTCTTCTAATAAAATACAATATAATATCGATTCCTCAATTCCGATTTCTTATAATGAGAATATAGCGTATCGTTAAACATCATATCTGTGAACGATTGTTCACGCGTTTTCATTCGGTCCGTTTACCGGTCGTGCTTATGTTGTGCAATTATTAGAAAGAGACAGTGAAATAAATTGAGAGTTCATTGACCCTGCCAGGATATCAGCTGTTGATGCTCTGATCGGTGGATCTACCCGGTGACACAAATATTTTTTATCGAAGCTAGTTTTTTCATGAATCAATGGGTAAGTTTTATTTAAGTTGTTTCCGTATTTTTAAAATTATACGTACGCAGCAATTGATTTATTACACTTCAATGAGGTACTGCATTAGATATTTTATTCCAATTTTATCCCATTTCATAGGGAAGGTACACATTCGTTTTGAAACATGAATTTATTCGTTTGCTTCATTAGAATAATCGACAGAATGAATTTTCGTGAATTTATTCTTTTTCCTTTTTGAAGGCGTAAAATAAATACAAGATACATGGTCTGGGTAAACAACAACTAATTGGTTTATCTCCCATTCACGAATTACGAAGAATTTAATATTATTCTTAACTTCTTAATTCATTATTCGATTTAATTTTCACCTAATAGCTTCCTGTTATACCGACGTTATACCGACATTATACCGACGTGGTATCAATACGTTTGTTCACGACGACGATCGGCCGTCATATTCGAAGCTGTCGCTCACGCTTTCGCGCGCCCGGTCTATGCACGCTCTCATTGGTCAGTGTTTTTTGCTAATAACTTGAAAATGGAGCCTCAACCAATATTTTGGCAAAGGAAAAAGTTGTTCAGAATCGCCCCACCTACCACCCCTTTTCGGGTCCTACACTAATTGCGGGACACCCTGTATTTATTTTGAGTGAAGCAAGTCCATTGTTTGTTATTGTTAGATATTTAACTTCTTATCCTAAAACTACGTGCCACGTGACGTACACCACAGTGGGAATGTGATAAATTCGTATTTTGAATTTTGGGTTTAATTCTAATTATAATCTGTACCATCTAGGATTACTGAAGGCAAAGCATGTCTAACATTTTAACATTTTTTAGTTGTTTTAACGCTGTAATAATAATTAGGTATTTTGACGCAACTGTCTAGAAAATTATAGGTTGAGGGATCAAGGGTGTACATTTTAATAAATTCTAAATATTGGTCAGCATTAATAGACAAATTTTTTGTATTTTTTGTCAGATAATGTATTTTGTATCAGATAATATATGTTTATTATATAATAGTGTTTTAAGTGATGGCTAAAGAAAATAAAGGTTTTATTCTACTCAAATGAATTTACCTCACTTACAAAATTAACGAATTATTGTAATTATTAATTAAATAAATAAATTCTATATATAAATGTTCAGAAAACATTTTTCCAACGTCGCTAATGAACCAAATGTCCTTCGCCCAAATATTAAAGTTTGAATTATTTTTAATATCGATCGTTTACATCAAGTTTTATCTATTATAATCGTCATCATTATTTTTTTTCAAAAATAGATTTTTCCCACTTTTGAAATTACTCATATGTAAAGTAAATGATCCACTGCTCAAACAAGACCTGATTCTAGAATTTTGTCGAAACATTTATTAAACATATAAAATAACAATTTATAATAACATTAAATATAATAACATTTCTGTTTATTTTGAATGTTTGAACTAATCCAAACGTAATAGCAACTGTAATAGTAATTGTAATTTAATAAGTAAAAGTAAATGTAAATGTAATGTAATAAGTAAAAATAATTAATAGTAAATTAGCTATGAATGGATATAAAATTCTATGATTGGGGTCACATAACATCGGCCACTTCTAAGAAATCTAGCTCTCCGGATATATGGCTATGTGATGGGCATACGTTCAAACATCGCTGTATTTGTTTCTTGGGTAAAAGTATGAATTAGAGAAAATAATTTATCCAGTATTTACTTAACGAAAATTGTTTAACAAAGTATTGAATTAAATTTTGTTCAATTTCTTCCCAATTCAATTTCTTCACTCTACCAATAATTTTTAATTACTTCACTGTCGAATATTTTTTATTCTCTCTATGAATTCAGTTCAGAATTTCCCATACATACATTGTCAATATTTATATTCGGAAAACATGTTAACCATTTTTAAATTTGAATATTGTGATCTTTAAACCATATGTGCCTGCACAGAATAAGAGCATTATTCTGTTAAAATATAAGCAACATTTCGTCATTTTTCTCAAGATAAAGCGATTACAAGATTCCTCGATGGTTTTTACTATTCATCGTTGCAATTTGTCACACATTCCTGCGTGATATTGCAAAAGGAAGCAGCAATAAAATTATCTGTAACAGCAAGCCATATAAATTCAAGTGAACTCATAATTTTATATCAAAAGTGCATATCAAAAGCGATTGAATTGCACATGGGCATCACAATACATATACCGATATTATGTCATCCCCAAAAACTATTTACAGCGTCAAAAAGCAAATACAGAATGAAGATTGAGTTCAAATTAAACTCATAAAATTAAGTAAAATGGAAACAAGTATACAGAAAGTCCTTTGTCGAGTAGATACAGATATTGAGTTCAATAATTTTATTAATTAATAATCATATCATTTATATCTGAAAATTTACTTTTTAAAAACTTGATGTTCACAATTGAATTAAAATTACAGTCGAATTATTTAAATGAAAACGTTTCCAAGTCGTGAATTATTAAAAAAGAAATCGTAAATATATTCCATACGTTTCTCAGAAAGTAGATACAAGAAAACACGAGTAGACGGATAATTTCGGCGAAGCAATCGAGCTCCGAATAAGGGTCGTAATAGAAGCCAAATTGTTCCAACTGATACGTACTTTCCGTACAAATTTGATCGAAAGATATCTCACGTTGGAAAAGAAATAACTCAGCATAAAAGGAAAGATGGCGGACGGGGAAGATGTTCCTGAAATAACTAGAAAGGATTGCTGGAAGAGTTTCCTCGTTTCTTCCTAACAAGCTCTGCACAAGCTTCCACCCGTTAGTCATACATTTATATAAGGGATGTATCTTCTTATTCCAGGGGCGGAATACAGGAGATACATATCTTCTAGTTATTAATGTATGTCTGCAACCTCTGCGTTCAACTCCCTTCGCCTGCGTTTCCGAATTTACTTCGAAACCGAGGAAACTTGGAATGCCAAGAATATAATTGCATAAAAAATTTCTCTACGAGCGTTAATCATACAAATTAGAGATGCAAAAATTATTAGTTTTTTAATAGATAAGATTATACATACCTAATTAGGAATATTTTACGTATTTGGCCAAAAGATTTTGTCATCTTTTAAGGAAATATTTACTCAAGAAAAGGTTTTTTAAGGAAATATCGATCACATGTATAATTAAAATTTTATCATACAAGATATTATTTTTGCTTCAATATGTGAGAAAAACTGTTATTGAGTTAATCATCCTTGATCGATTATAACTATCCTTGCTCTCTCAGAATATGGATCCATTATTCATATGGGCATTTTCAATAAAAAATGTTCCAAACTGAAACTGACATTTGTAAACATTTGGAAATCTCATTCAGTACGTGGTTTTAGACATTTTTAACTTTATGTAAATGATGTAATATAGTATTATTTTGTATTTACTAACGTAATATAGTAGTGCCTTCTTTTGTATCTTCCATTTTTAACCATTTATAATAAATAAAAAACTTACATTACATTCGATACTGTTTCTTTAATATGGTACCTTAAAATGTAAGCTGTAAAACCATTCATACATTTGTTAAATAGCGTTAACATATAAATTGAAGAAAAGTCAAAAGTTTTGACTGCAACTTCTGCGAATGCACTCAAAATAGCGCACTGAATCACTTTAGAAAGAAACATTAATGAAATTCAATTAAATATCCTTCCATTACTATTACCAATTCTCAATTTCCAAATTATTGACTAAAAGCTGCGTACAATTATTCAAGTATGTTCTACGAAGCACTACTTTGGAATTACAGTTCAAGAAGCTACATTATACTAGCATAACATGCACCATATGCTAACCCCGTAGCAACAGCAATTTACTCCACCGATTTCCCACACACGAATCCACCTCGAACACGAATTGGGTATCGATGTTCATAAGAAGAAGTATTGATCACATTCGAGAAGCCTCCCCCCCCTGCGGAGGATATGAATTCTTAATACCCGACGTGCTCCCTGTGATTCTTTCGAATTATCAATATTTCTATAGATACATTTCGAAGTAAGATTAACCTGTACGCTCAGAAAGCTCCCTGTTCACAATTCCTTTACAGTGGATCCATTCCGCGTCAGCAGCGAGGTGAACTCGTTGTATCTTCTGCGAGATCATTTTGCAATTTTCGTCGCTCGGTCACGCGGTACGAGTCTGTCTGTAACTAACCGTATTTGCGGCATACGTAGCCGGGGGCAACGACGAACAACTATGTGCCAACGTCACGTAGAGGCAGCGGCGACTTGGATGATGCTCCTTCAATCGAGTCGTAACTTGAAAATCGCGTTTCCACGACGCCCGTCCGACCGAGAATAGGAAGATCAGCCTAAGGAGCGCATTAAAGTAGATTGCGCCGGCCAACCGAACTTGGAACGCGGATTGATGATAAGCAGTTTGATGGCAGGCACGTCTCCCGCTCCCGAAGAATTGCGACATGGAATGTTGAGGAAATGATTTGAATCGGAGAATCTCTTCCGGTATGTATCTCCGCGACACGAGCAGCGTTTCTCGGTTCGACTGTGAGCAGATAAACTCGCGCCCCAGTCCTCTCTTTCCGCACGGAATTCCTTGTTAACTGCAGAGTACGGAGACTTTGACGCTGGGCATAATGGTGCAAATAAATTCTACGTTCGAGTGCAACACGACACGTGTATAAACTTGGTCGCTTACAAATTTTCGTAATTATTTTTCATTTGCAAATCATTCGGGTTTGCAGATTCTGGAATTTTTAAACTTGCAAGTCTTTAAATCTTTAAATTTTCATGTTAACGAATTTTTTAAATTCGAAGTTTTATATTTTTAAATTTATAAATTTTCAGATATGTAAATTTTTGAATTTTCAAATTCCTAAATTTCTAGATTTATCAATGACAAGATTTGAAAAATTTTTCATATTCGTTCTAGACTTCTTGCGTACGTAGATTTACAAATGTCATGGTCACCAAATATTTATGTTTCCAAATCTCAATGACACTAATTTCCAAAGTCCCTGTATACTTAAGTTCTCACAATTTCATAGATCCGTAAAATCTTCAATTTCTTTAAATTTATACCTCAAAATTCCTATATCCCGAAATGGACCGCTAAATTCCTGGATTTTCATGTCCGTAAACTGCAAAATTTCAAAAGTCAAGAAATTCCTATGCTCTGAAATTTCTAGATTACCAAATCCCTAGATCATTTTCAAACCCTATTAAATCACCAAATTTCTATGTTCTGAAATTTTTGCTCCCTAAAAATATGTATAGGAACTTATAGGTTCCCAAATTCTGAAATACCATAAGGTCACGAAGTCTCAACTTAACCTTTCTGCTCTTGACCGAAATTTATGGTAATCCTTACATGTAGAATTTATAATTTTTTTATGATGCTGGTTTATTTAAGTTTTGAAAGTTTTGGGGTGAATTGAAATATATGACATACAACCAGCAAAGTTTCCATAAATCCACATAGAATTTGAAATTTCTGATAACTTGTAAAAAGTAAAAAAGTTTAATTTACTATCGGATTATTCAGAGATTTACGAAGACATCCAATTAGCTTTGAGGTAAAATATGTGTTTATTTCAAAATTCCTTTCATTACACAGAACGAAATATCTTCTCGTTAGTGCAATTCCATAGATGAGATATCAGGCATTACAATGTCGCTTTCGCAACAATACGGCAATATACAGAGTGTTTCAGTTTTTTCTCATATTTTAACCAGGATATTTTGTGAGCAAAATATTATGTAAATATGGGCTCTTAAATGCTTTATTAAAATTTTAACAAAGACACGAAATGATAGCGAACTGATTTCAAATTATTAAATTACTAATTTAATGTACGTATTTAATAATTAATAAGTATTTAATAATTTCATATGTTTAATAGTTAATAAGTTTCGAACAATGATTTATTAAAATTTCTACCAAGTGTAATTATTAAGTCCTACACTTACTGTAAGTATAATTAAACGACACATGAAGTCCATAAATCTAGTACAAAAATATCAAATTATCGCACTTAACCTAACCCAACTCAACGTACTCATTGTAAACGACACAATTCCATTAAACGAGAGTGATCAAGCCCATAAATATTTCAGTGCATACGAAAAAGCACCCTATCCAGCATACATTGAAATCATGAAAGGGGTCTCGCGATCAGATTCCGATGCGGCATCGCGCCATCTATCATTCCCTTCTCCTATTACTTTTTCCCGGCTGCATAAACGTTGCTGTCAATTGATCCGCGAATGAGATCCGCGATGAAAGTTAATCCTGGTACGATACAGAGCTTTGGTTGATCGTCTCTTTGGTTCGATCTAACTCGTTAGGATCAACCTTTTTACCAATCGAGAGGACCCCGTGTTACATGACTGCCTCCCTCCACATTTTTCCTTTTCCGCCACTAAGGTCCGTTCTGAATAGTGGTGCCGAATGCCGTAAAGCAAATAGCTTCCTCACGAATAGCTAATTACGTTTCTTAGTATTCCTGTTTCTGGTTAGGCAGACAACGGTCAAGTGAAGGAAGACGAGTTTTGTTAGTTAGTCGAAGAAATTACAAACTAATCTTGAACTCGTAGGACACGAGCAGTTATCACTTAACGACTAGAAATCGTCGTCCTCATCTCTTTAACTCATACTCCATCTTTCCTTTTTAAACACTATTCGTACTCGTGTTTCTCGTTTCCCTCTTATTCGGCATAATGGCGTTGTTTAAGGTTTAATCATAGTTGACGTACGGTTGGAGTATAATTAGAGTATAATTCAGTAACATCAGTCAGCGATGCTGGCCCATAGCGTGCTTGAGTTCTGAGATACCCTCGGGACTTTACGAAGATACTAAAGCCAACTGTTTTGTTTAGGTACTCTTTGACCTTTTATAATGTTGATGACCAAATTTTATTAACACTATGGTGTTTGTGTCTATTAGAAATATTCGACAATCACTGCTTTACTGTAACAGTATTTTATTTATAGGTAAAGTGAAGTGGGGTAAGTGCAGATTGTGAGGTAAATTAAATTTGTAATTGGTAGTGCAAGCTGAATATTTGAAGTAGTGGAATTTTAATGTCCCATCCAAAATATTCGAAATATTCAAATTTTTACAACTCTAATTATTATACGCAATTTTTAATTCACGATTCTAAATTAATTCATGAATTTGTCTCTTTTCTTCGTTTCCAAATGTTTATCCTCTCACTTGTCTATGTAACCCAAACCTACATAGTCTCAAATATTTACGGGGCCTAAATGTCTACAATATTCTATTTTTATGTTCCTAACTTTCTGTTTATCACATTAGAATACATATTATTGAAATTAAATTTGAAACAATATATTACTTTTTATCATGTTAATATTGTCATTTCTTTCTAATTCATCGTTCCAAAAAACAAGCAGAAACTTATATAATAATAATTCTCTGTTTCTTGATGAACAAGTGACAACATAACATAGATTTTGTCCAATGAAAAGTAATGTTCTTTAAAAATATAAAACACTTTATTTTATCATTTTCTATGCTAAAACATTGTTCAATGAAAGTATTATAAATAATATATCGGATTTCATTACTTTCATACGAACCATCATATTTAAAGTGCTTTAGCTCCGTAGATGTAAATATTGTACTCTATTATAACGTTAAAGTTACACACTGTCGTTTCAATAATGAAGTCTATAAAATTGTAAATTAATTGCAAGTTTACATCCGAAAATGAAAGTTTGCTAATTTTAAGTTATATAACCTGTTTTGCTTTCGAAAACCTGTTTTACATGTTTTACGCTATCAAAAATTAGGTAAATCTTACAGTTCGGTGCATGTTTACTTCTATTTATAGAGAATCAGAAATATTTTAAGTTTAGAGTTCTAAGAAATACATAATTTAAACCATTGGAGTTTTTCGCAGTTATTATCAAATACTGTATATTATGTGTCCATAAATATTATAGATATAGATTTTCGTAAATGAACTTAGTTTTCTACATTAAACATGTCCACCCAAATGTATATACACACGTAGAAAATATAAATAATATATTTTCCATAAAAAAATTCAGATTCTATATTCTGCGCCACAATATACATTTGTTCAACTAGTTCAACGGAATTTTTATGTTTTCTCAGCTACTTTCAGTAGTAACAAGTTAATCCCGAATATTCTACAATAATACTTTAGGTTATGAACTCAATTTTGAGGTTATAATTCAGTGTTTGATTTATACTTGTGTTCATATTGCGTTTATATATTTGCGTTATAATTGCGTTTTATAAATGTGAAAACGATTAGTCACTCTGTACATTGTTAATAGCATGATTTAGATATGTATTGTGAGGTTCTATTAAGTACCTGTTCGAAAGACTATTTATGCCTCCTACATTCGATGTCGCGTCTTGTACACAAATAACAGAGTTCGACACAAGTGATCTTTGATTGCATATTGGCAGGTAGATTTCAACGTAAGATACATATATTCATATATGAATAGTTCGTATCAGTTTTCTATTATTCGACGTAATAATCGTGTAACTGTAGTAAGATCTACTTTTAAATATATCAAATAATAATAGCTTATTAGTAGTTATCTATACTGTCACTATTATTTAAGATGATTTGAATAATGAGGAACGATAATAATCTTGTCTACTAAACAGTGAATTATTTCTTTACAATAATGCTTCCGTTGACCTGTTATCTGACAATCACGATGTGTAACATTATAATTTTATTTTTAAAAGTCATAAGTATTTACGTTCCATTATTTTAATATTTTTTAGGTCAGAAAAATATTTATGCATATGTCCTTAATTGCGTGTTGTGCTTCATAAATTATTTAAGTTTCTATTAAAAACTTGTGATATAGAAATTTAGGGGTGGAGACATCTGGAAATATACAAATTTAAATATAAAAAAGGAATAATTGAAATATGGAAATTTAAGGATTGTGAAATTAATTTTTATTACGATAAATGTGAAAAATGGTTAATATTCAATAATAACCATAGCTTGAAAGATTTTTTCAGTGAACCTTCCTCATGTATGAATATGACAAGCGATGACTTTAGCACCGAGTAGAGTGTAAAAGAATTTTTTTCAGAAATTTCACTAAAGCAAAAATTTTACAGAAATTGTGTCATCCTATTGCATCAAATTAGCAGTCTACCAATTGAACTCAGAATTAAATAACCTAAGTGATATGTTTTCTATGCAATCTCTTAATAGCTTTACTCCAGGCAAAGTTACATTACGCTTTTCCAGTATTTTGCAACTCACGTGTCGTGAATATTTCGAACACCTCTTACAACTGCTAGTACGAGTTTATTGGTTTGCTGTCAAGAATTCACCTAACGAATCGTCGCTTACAACAGGAAAAATTTTTAATAATTAGCGTTCGATTCTTTTGTATCGTTGACTGCTCGGTGCACATCAAGGTACCGAGAACGACTTATTTTGCTTCTCTTTGATTGCCTCAAGGTCCATCGGTACTTGTGTCGTGCCGAGTCATGCGTAGAACTCTCGACATCATTGCCATAACTCGTCTCGCCGTGTTGCCTTCGCGGAGTTTATGGTGCCATCGTTCTCGTCCCGTAACAATTCGGTCGCCTTGGCATCATCTACGCACAATTGCGGCGAAATTTTTGCCGCATCGCTGCTCGATCGCGATTCACCTTTGATGAATTATTGTCGCAATTTTTAGTAATTTCGCGGAAAGGATTGCACGTCGCGTCATGGCGAATTATTCTTTCTAAAGGAATGGAGATGAAAATAAGATTTACACAGTAAAAACACGTCGGGGATCTAGAAAAATCTCCGTTCTTATTTTGTACTTGTATAAAACAGTGATATGTCGTAAAAAGGTGGATGTCCTAGTTCTCAAACAAGTCCACAGTGAGGATTTTGTTAATGATAATATTTCTGTTTATTCTGCATGTGGAATTGTATTAGCTTTACGTAAGTACGCGTAAGTATACATTTTTATAATTGAACATCGTGCAAAAATATTATTTTTAAATAATATGACTCAAGTAAGCGAGGAACTTTGTGTATAATATCATATAATTTTTGTTAATTTCGTATTTTGGTTTTCCACTACATAATAACATGACAGTCATTAAACGCTATCGTCACAGACGCCACTTTACGTGAAATCGAATTATTAAACGAGCAGTCACAGTGAATTTATTACATTCTTAATAACTATATTATTAAGTTAATAATTTATGTTGATAATAACTATACAAAAATATAATTTTGCTTCTTAATTTCGTCATAATATTAACATAACCTATATTATAACCTAATCTGAACTAACCTAACCACACCTAAATTATAACTTAATTTGAACTAACCTAACTACATCTATGTATATTGTAGATTGTATTGATATTACAGTTTTAATATAATAACTATTTTATAATATATTTCTAACCATTCTCCTTACATTATAAAGTCACGTAAGTTCTTCAAAATGCAGAAAAGAAAGAGGAAAGATAACAGCAATTATACAACTGATAAAATAAATTGATTAAATATCTGTCAACATATCTATCTAAATAACTATCATCAATAATAGCATAATACTAAAATTGTTAAATAAAACCTTAATATCTTTACCAAATTCCTACTTTGTCTTACAACTTTGTTGTATGTTCTGGCATCGTTTCTTATTTTCTTCCAACCAAATAAGATGCATTTATATCATGTCAATATACAACAAATTATAACTTATTATTATAAATTAACTTATTAAGATTAAATGATGTTACCAACAAGTTAGTGATTTTATTCTAAATTCATAACAATAAAAAATGATGCATTACTTACCAAAACGTCGTTACAAAATATTCAAGGAAAATATTAAAGCAATATATCAGCAGTCATATTCATAAATTGAAATGTAAGTTGAAGCGGATAAAGATAATCGCTGTATAGTTTCTCCGTAGTTTTTCTTTCTAATTTCTATGTTCAAGCAATCATTTCTATAGCGTTGATATACACGATACGGTACCGCGTTGAAAATAGCATGGTATATTATAGGCAAGCATTAGAGTGACCGGTAGCCGACCGGTGAGTTTTTTTGTCGAATTCCAGTAGCGCCTACGACAAACACCAGTGGAGAGAAGAGTTTGGCCTTTAACTCACTCTAGAGTTTACTACTCTTACTAGGTTATTCAGGAACGGTCTCGTGACTGGACCATACTAACTTCTCTCAGCATCTCAGCCGATCGAAAGAAGACCGGAGCCAAGGGCTAAAGGTGAACGCACCGAAATCACTTTGTTACGCACGAAATCGAGCTAACCTACCTATGTGGCATTGTTTAATCCTCCGAGCATAGGCGTCTGTGGAACTTTTTTTCAGTGTGGAGGCATGATATAAAATATCACTTCTTGATTAACAAATGTATATACAAGGTGTTAGGTAAATCGGTAGAAAATTTGCAAGGGATGAGAGAAGAAGTTTGAAATACATATATTTAGATATTTGTACCTTTATGCAAAGTATCATGGTTTTTGAGATATTTGTCATCTTGTTAATCTTCTTACTGAATATTTTCCAAGTAAACAATTGTAGATTATTACGATTATTATAAACTCTAAATTTATATGTATATTTTCTTATTTTCAAAACGCGTTTTATCTAAATCACAATAAAATTTTTCCGAATGTGATTCTAAATATTTGGTAAGAGAATGAAACTGCTAACATACTGTGTCTTGTAATTGAAATAAATTTTTAATCGCTTCTTCCTTAAAAACAATTAATTTCTATTAAATTAAAATGTTCGTAAAAGTTTCTTTGTTTTGTCCTCTTCCTAATAGTATGTAACACTTTGACCGTTTTTTGGAAGTCTTATACCTGAAAAATAATGTACCCAGCGGAACATGGGATTACATTCCTACCTGTTTAGAGGGAGCATTGATTAACGAGTCTGTCGTTAGCTGTTACTTATTTATTTAACTGAATTATCTGATTTATTTAACAGCTCTAAAGATTATTTACGTCTTTTATGGCGAAAACAGAATTATAACAAACATAAAGTTTGAAAAAAATTTATTTTTGATGTTCAAAGTGTGTCTGTACAGGAATGTGCTTGTTTTCAGATTTCATTAGTAGTAGTGGCTGGTATCACTTCTTCCTTAATTTTTGTAGCAGCTTCTTAAATTCTTCTAACCAGCCGATTTTTGCTTATAATTTTTTCGGCGTTAACTAAATCTTTCGTGTCTCCAGGCATAATAATCTACTATTCACTGAGAAAGTTAGAAATCCCTCATTGAGGATAGCAATATCTAACAATCGACTAATCCCAGATTGTCATAAATAGAGAAGATACTATACTAAATAAACTACGCAATTTGCTATACTAATCAATCAATACCTGTTTAAAGTAGGTACGATAGCAATCGTAGCCTTCTGCTAAGTACATTATTGCATAGGTATAAGTAATTTGCAGAAGATAGCTAAAGTATTACACACCGTTAGAAACAGTACAAAACGAAAGAGTTTTTACAAACATTTTAATTTAATAGAAACTAACTGTTTTTAAAAGAGGAGCGATTATAAATTTACTTGAATTATAAGATACAATATGCAAGTTGTTTCATTCCTTCACTAATATTTAGAATCACATTCAGAAAAATTTTACTGTGTGATTTAAATAAAGCAAGTTCTAAAGATAAGAAAGTATACAAAGTTTATAATAATTGTAAACTTTCTACAATCGTTTGCTTTAGAAATGTCCAGTAATAAGCAAAATTGACATAGTGGTCAATATCTAGAAAACCCCGATACTTTGCATAAAGGTTTACAAAGTATCGTTTCAAATGACCTCTTCTCTCATCCCTTGCAAACTTTCCGCGTACCTAACACCCAGTACAGTTATGTGAGAGAAAAGGAGAGTCAAGAAAAATTCGAGATACAAGATAGATCGAGCAAGATACAGACGGAATTTGAAACGGAGACAATAGATGCTGTATTCAACATCCTCTTGCCGAAGGAGGATCAAGTGGCCCGATTGTCCCCCTTCCGGATGCCCATGTCTCTGAATATTATGGATATATACATTCAAATAAATAAGCTCATCATAATTTACTGCTAACTGTAGCGATGTGAACCCACGAGTTGCTGTGTGAAGGAGCTGATTCAGATGTTTAGAAGAACTACGGCTCCATTTGGACAGAATAGAGAATTAACACCTAGCCTCACATATTTTCGAAGATGGGAATAGTAAGCTCGACCAGTTAAGCGTACTAATTAGGTAAGTGTACTAATTTGTCGAAATGTAACTCTGGAATTATTTACAGTAGGCGTAGCTTCTTTTACTTTTGGTGGATTTACATCTGTATATGCAGTTAAAGTTAAGCGCTTGCTGATATAAGAAAGTGCATTCTAATGTATAACTTTTATATTGGGTTGTCCCGAAAGTTCGTGCCGATTTTCGGTAGGCGGCATGAAATTTTATTTAGAATAATTTTTCACCAAAAAATTTGAGACGTTCTGGAAGGACTTCTCAAGTTGTATAAAAGATGGAGAAAGGTTATAGAACAGAATGGCACCCATATAATTTAATAAATGTGTATCAAATTTAAATGAGCTGCGTTTCAATTCCCCTCAAAATCGGCACGAACTTTCGGGACAACCCAATACCTTAAGTAATATGGCGCTACAAAAACGGAAATGTATTATTTCAAGCAATATAGAAAGTAAATTATCGTCAGGTGTCAATTTATTATACCGTAACAAAATGGTTAAACATATTAATCTACAATTTGTTAGGCAGTTGTATTATGCACAAATGACTACTTATTGCTACAATGTGAAGACAAATAAAGGAGATTAAAGAGTTAGACACGTTTTGTATTCAAGCATTGTTGATTGCAGAGATTATAATTGAATGTGAATTCAAAATTCAATTACGAGTTTAGTTTATCAAGAATTTCAAAATTTCAAAATTTTAAATTTTGTAACTTGGAGGTTTGCAAAATCTCAAATCCCAAATTAGCTATCCTTAAACTGTCAAATCCCCCAACCCCCTAAAAATAAACAAATTATAAATCTTTCCCCTTTAAGTTACCATATTTTTCAAAGAAAAATCAGATTTACTCTCGATTGCTTATACTATTACTAGTTCACCAAATCTCAAATCCCAAACCTTCAAGAAATAAACTAATACCTTTCTTTTTCTATAACATACTACATATACTAGTATACTAGTAAAGTAAAGTAGTAAAAAGTTAGCGTAGTAACAGAATGAAACCCCAGCAGAATAATAAAATAATTAAATATTAGAACAATGAAAAAGTACTACAGTTGTATAGAGTTGTATAGTTATACATAGAGAATTATATAGAGTAATATAGTAGTATGTTAAAATAAAATAAACATAATAAACTAACAAATTGTAATATAAACTTGTAATAATATTGTAAAATAACAGTAAAGTAGAAGAGTAAAATGATATTAGAAAAATAGGAAAGTAATAAAATATAAAACACTAATATAGTATTATAACAAAATAGGAGAACAGTAATACAGTGGTATAGTAAAATAGTAGAATAGTAATGCAACAATACACTTTACTTCAATTAATCTTTAATTTCGAGGACCAAAATTCTAAGGCCAAATAATTAGCGATCTTTAGATAAATAATTTTGGATTCTGAGAAGTATTTTAAGAAGAAGCTGTTCCTTAATACGTACATAAAATACTCTAAATTTAATTGCATATATCACAGATTCATGCCAAATCTATCAATGTACTACTATCTATCTGTCAATGCAATACAAGTAGATATCATAAATATTTATATCCTTTGAGTAGCATACTGAAAATTTGACTCATTCTCACGCTTTCCTCCAACAAATTGCTTAGTATTTACATCATAAAAAGTATTTAACAAAAGCTAGTGCCAAACAGTGACATTCTACACACAATCTGAACTAAATTTTAAAAAATAGGTGATGCAATTAATGAAGTAAGAAACTAATCAAACCAATCGTTTTCTTCCATCGAAAAATAAAAAAGAAGACAAATAAAATCGATGGCGGTTGGCAGTCACCGTGGGGTGAACTCTACCCCATGTAACAGGATTTTTTTCGCCTCTCCTTTCCTCGGATCTCGCTCTCATCCCTGTCCCCAGCCATGAGTCACATAATAGTTCCTCCACGCCAAGCCCTAATGATTTATGCCTCTGGTCTGGTTTTATGTATTTCTGTGCAATGCGCGAGGCTTCAGCATTTTTTTAGCTTCTCACCCAACTGTAGAAAGGGGACAGGAAAAGAGAAACGATCAAGAGGGGAGAAGAACCATAAAGCGTTGCAGGGCCTGATACCACTTTTCGCTACCATAGCTAACTATGCAGCCTATATAGATCGATATAATTAATAGCTCCTCCGTGGATCAGGTAACATATGGCCTGGAACGCGGCAGAAGAATGAAAAAGGACACGGAACGCGGTCAACTGGGGGAAAGAGAGGAAGGAAAGATGGCAGAAAGTGAGAGAGAAGAACCGATTCCGAGGTACACTTTCGTTGCCGCCACAAGTTGGTCGTGCGGTCTTCGTGCTGGATCCAAAGGGATTAACAACGAATAAACGAAGAACACGAGCCTTCTCGACAGCGATACGAAAGAAAAAATCAGAAGACCAGAGACTCGTGGCATGCTAATTCCTACCTGATGGCGTCCCCAAGGTTCTTTCCTCCGCGATCCTAGCGAACTTGTCCGCTCGTTCAATTTATGATCCTTTCGGACATTATTGTCATTTTCGATGTCATGATATTTTCTGACGGAAATTAACCAGTCAACTGTGGCGATCTTTTTGCAAAGCGCGCACCAGTGTGTGTCGCGATAATCAAGCGATGACGAGTTACCTCTCAGGAATTTAAGAATCCATCTCAAATCATTTACACTTTTTATTTGTTTATTTCATTTCGTGTTGACCTCTAAACATTTTAAACATATAACAATTTACGAATATAATTTAGTTTTCGCCAAAATTACAATTTAAATATCAAAATTGTAACAAAAATTTACGCATGACAGATATAGTCGTCATGACACAAAATTCTGCCACATCTCCATGACGGGTACAGTCGTCAAACACACTTAACTGGTTAAGTGCTCGATGAAACACGGTAGAGTGGAAACTTCCCTATATTCCGAACATGATTGTGTAAAGTTATCAATAAGAACTCATGATAACTGAAGCGGAGATATTTCATTTCTAAAAAACAAATTTTTGTATTTCACAGGTTACGTTACGAAAATATTAATACATTACTCAGTAACACTTTTTAAATTTCACAGAACAAGTTAAAGCTGAAAAAATTCAGCAAAGACTTTTACATTACTCGCAAATTAAAACAGAATTATATTTAAATGTAATTTGTATAACTTTAGAATTTACAAAAATTAACGAACTACTATCGAACAGCATTTTCTGCGAAATACATGTAAAATATAATTTTTGTAATACACTGAAGTCCAGATAGGAAAGCACGCGCTGAATAATTTCTAACAAGTTACTTGAAACACTATTCACGCAACAGCTGACATGCATATGTTTCATGATAAACGCAAATCAATTCGATATAATGGTGATTAATCCAAATATGTACGTAAGAATCATATCAAATACCTGAGAAAGTTCGTTTGAATATTTCCCATATGGTCATTTTATTCTCTCGTATATAAATATTTTTATAATTCTGTTATGACTGCGGAAAACAAATAGGATAAAATAATTACTGAAAAATATTCGTTGCTTCACATTTACTATTTCATAAATTTGTGTTTCATCAAAAAGTGATGGCGTAAGAAAAATACTAATCGGAAAAATAAATATGCAGAGCTTTCGGATACAAAGATAGTTTAGGTTTAAAGTCGATAATAAGAATTTTGGACATGAATCAAGCGAAGAGCAAACAACTTTTCTGAATACAGATAACCCTTGGGCGGTCTTCCGTGTCTTTTACGACCCACTGCATTTTTGTTTATCTAAAAACTGCAGCTGGAACTAGAATGAAATTTAGATGTTTGTTTTTGTGATAACGTATTAAAAGTTTGTTTTGTAGTTACATGTCGTTTAATAAAATTCTTTCCAATATATATGATGCATCGAAACTTCATTTCGGAACAATGTATTGAAAATGGATACAGAATGAAACAATTTTTGAGCTCGTGAAATGCAGGTCATTTATATAAATAATAAGTGATTATATTATTAATTATATCCTAAGAACCAACTTCTTCAACGACGAAACTGAATTTTTATGAAAGAAATGCTATATATAGAAACTTTGTACATATAGAAATTTTTTTCCTAATGTAATTCCCAAAACATTAAATTCTAAAATTTACAAATCTCCACATTTCTAAGTTTTCTAAATCCCAAAATTCCAAATTTTGCGATTTTCAGATCTCGATATCTTCAAATTTTCAAGTCCTAAGATACTAAAATTTTCGAATTTTCAAATAAACCAATTTTACGATCTTCAAATCCCCCTCCCTAAATTCCTGAATCACTCAAATTTCTAAATTTCTAAATTTTCACATCTTAATTGCCCAAATCATCAAATTTCAAAATTCCTAATCGTTAAAAGGCTAAATGTTTAAATTCTCAAACTGTTATCTATAACAAATACTAAATTTTACTTTTAACGCATTTAGTGACCAGGTCTACAATTTTTCCTTCTTTTTCAAGATGAGTAAATTTTAATTGAAATTTTTTCACATTTTAGAAATTATGACCGAAATGCGGTTAAATACGTTAGCAAAGTCATTCAGAATATTGACCTTGGCGACATATTTCAAGGCCACTGAAAAATAAATAAACAAACGACGAAACATAAAATAGAACATACATTTATCATTTATATTAATGAAAATCAATGTGGATTTAAAGGAATATACTTCAACAAAATGTGTACCTTATAATCAGAAACTTGTGGAGCAGTCATTTGACCGGTTTGGTAATTTTAGTGTTAAGTATACTCCGTTTCGTAATGAATTATTGCATTAAAAATATTTTTCGAGTATCCTAAATTAAAACGTAGCGGCGGTAAAGAGAAAGTAATCGGTCTTTGACAAAATATTTCGAGGTCATCGAAATGGATGAAGTGCTTTTCTATGCAATTACCATTCAAAACATTTTCGCAGTAGCTAATTGCAACGCGAGCGGAGTAGGCTCGAGCATCTCTCGACTACCTGAAATCTAAATACGCGCGCAATTTTCGTGCGAGTGAGCGTTCTCCGACAAAGAGAAGGCTTCCAACCCTCTGGAGAGTTATCATTTGCATTCCCTCGTCGACCAAGCCACGTGCCTACCGTGCAGAGTCGTTTGCACACCCTCGGCGCGCACGCACGCGAGTAAGCGGCATGATTCGCGCGACACGACGTGTGTTTTGCATAATTTCACGAATCGCGCGTATAATCGTTCCCTACCGCTAGAGAACGAGGCGGCGTTTCGTGTCGCGCTTGCGGGATCCCGCCGCCTCTTCGCATTAGCATAAGCTTTTCAAAATAACGTATACGCGCATTGTAGAAACCGACACGTGGCCCGCCACGAGCCGGAAGGAACAAACCCTGAAACCAACGTTCTCCAGGCGTTATGAATTTCAACGAGTCCCTCTTCATCTTTTCCCCCCTTTGTTCGTTCCTTGCGCTACCTCTTCGCCGTAATTCAGAAATGCCTTTATAATAAAATTGTATTTAGATACACATGAAAATGAAGATTCTTAGGCACGTGGCTAGGAGTTATCTTCTTTCTTGAAATTGTTGCAGGTAGTGATGGCGGACGCCATTATATTAGCGGTTGCACCGGGTCACGGTATTGTTATTCTAAAATGGTTTCCTTTTGTTACACGTGTTGATGCGCATGTATGATTGATTTTTCGAGCTGACAGAAAAGGCATATTTATGTTAATGTAGGGATTTTTAATATCGGTTATATTTTTAACCCTTTGCACTCGAAAGGTGACTCACCGTTCGGTTTAATGCGACAATATTTTGACTAAATCTATAGTGTTGAATATTTGATGTATGAACGTAGTAAAAAAGATAGTGGCGATTGATACTACTTTAAAAGAATTTAGAGTTATCAACTGTAAAGTTTTAGTTACTAATAGCAAAAATATCTTTGAATGCAAATTGTTAATATTGTCGAGAAAAATAAAATCAACAAAGTTGAAGGCGAACGTTGATATTTTTGTTTTAATTCTATTTTCCACATTGAAAATTATTATGAACAGATTTATTTATGTTTTTTAACCAACTTTAAGAGAAACAGTTTTTAAAAAGTTTCGTGTAAAAGATTATATTCATGTCAGATTCTGTTTCAGTAAAAAATACTCTGTTCTCATAAAAAAAAATTGCAGATTTAAATCGTCTTTTCTGAAGTTTTTTCTTTTTTACTGTTTTGAAATATTTAACTATTAATTTCATAAAGTTCGTTTTAAATTATGAAAATTAAAGGACATCTAACAATTATTCACAGCCAAAAACAATTTTGTTATCTCTTACCCCAAAAATCATTAATTTCGACCAAAGTTATTTATTTTGCAATATTAGAATAATATTATTTTAATATGCAACTTGTTTAGTAATAGCACTGTTATATTACAGTAAAAATACAGCACATACTAAAAAAGTTGGATGTATAAAGCAAATAAAGATTTTTCACTCTTAATAATTATTAAATATTTATAAATTTGCATAATTTTTTTGGCAATGTTTTAAGCCTTTATTGATTTTCAGTTTTTATATGCATACTGGATATCAGGTAATACTATTCTTTATTTTACTACTTTCTATTTCTTGTTACTAGGAAGTTTCTTTCAGAGCTATTATATATTGAATATATGTCTACATTTTTTACTTCGTTTTCAAATATTTCATTATAATTTAGTTGCAATTTAGTATCTAATAAACTTCGTGTGTAAATTCACCGAATGTCTGAATATTTTTATGGTAATACCGATCGCAACTTCCATTTTAATGAGCAATGAAAGGTGCAGGTAAATTATATTTTACTATAACTTTCATTCAGTTCTTAGTTTTGACTTAGATTGAATTTCATTATGATTTGGAGGCTCATAAAATTGCGCTCGGTGAAAAAGAAGCACATGATATAGTACTATTAATTTATAGAAAGCCAATTTATCGTTCACTATACACTAAAGTTTTTTAATGATTCAAAAATCAAGAATAAGGTGAAGTGGGGTAAGTTCGCAAACGGGGCAAGTGCGTATGCAGGCTATTTTTATTACAATATGAGCGAAATTTCTCCATTTAGTATATTTGTTTCCTTGTTTTGTTTCACTATATCCCCTTTTATATTTCAGCTAAGAGTACTTGTTTACAGTGTAGAGTTCTTGCATAATGCAGTAAAAAGCATTTTATAGCAGATTTGTTAATAATTCTGCTCTTGCCCCATTGCACATGAAATAAAGTTTCAAAGTATTTAACTTCAAGTTACGCTCTTCACCTATTTTCGGGGAAACTGCATAGTAGTTGACACTTTAAACAATTTCCTATCAAAATCAAAATGTACAAGGAGAATTAAGGTCCTAACTAATATTAATTAAACAGTAGTAATTGTGCAAAGTGTTCGATATCGACAGCGTGAAGTATTTACATAGCAGACTGAAAATACTTACGTTTAAGTACCAACTTTACAAAAACCAGTCTGTATTTACTCCACTTCACCTTATTATAAAAAAACTAGACAAAAGGTACAGGATGTTAAATACAAAACATGACAATTATTCTATGCATTATCTCACTTTTCAAATACAAAAATATCAAATGCTAAATAAATTAATTAGATGACTAACTGAATATTAATGATTGAATTAGTGAAATGTGTATGAAATAAAATTATATACTGTACATTGTACCTACCCAATTTAGCGAAATTTAACTACTGTTATTTAATTTCCTTCGGTATTAAAAGCTTTGTATTTGAAAAATTACTTAAAAAACTTTATGTTATCTAATTGCTATAATTTTGAAAGTAATATCACGTTGAACAAACATATTAACTTATATTTTCATCAAATTTACAAATCTGCTGTTTTCGAAAACATGAAAATTATTTATTAAATGAAATCAACTTTAATAAAATACCCTACCATTGCGTTTTTTTTTAGTGATAGAAAACAATGAATTCATCACATGATTAACAGCTCATATTTTAAACTCATTAATATTTATTCTTCTATGTATATATACATAATTAATGCTTAATTATATATTTCACCGTAAAAATATACAGTAGAAAAAAAATATAAATACACAAATTATTGCAATGATTGCAACTATGAGCGTGAACATTATAAATTTTAACCACTTTAAATATCTTATCAGGTAACGAAAATACTGTTACATATTTATGAGTTTTAT
The DNA here is from genome assembly GCF_050947335.1 of Megachile rotundata. NCBI lineage: Eukaryota > Metazoa > Arthropoda > Insecta > Hymenoptera > Megachilidae > Megachile > Megachile rotundata. Next base: position 6,949,170 of record NC_134993.1, read on the forward strand.
TTTTCGTATTCTTTAAAAATATTTAAAACAACGACTATAATCTCATTATTGTTCAAATCTAAGTAGCTAAATGTTTCCGTCGTGACGTTTTCTAAGAAGAAACATAAGGACAAATTTTCATTGCTCAAATCGACAAACATATTTACGTATAACGATCGATCAAAACAATTTTCTCGAAATGACCTCGTTTAGCATTTTAAGGTCATTGACGTTTTTTCAATCGGAATTATTATATCTGTTTTCTTATCACCTCATGAAGTAAAAACAGATTCACTTACTTAACGGATCATTTCGATTATCTAATCTCGAATCTAAAGGTCTTTTGTTAAACAAGGAAAAATAAAATTAATTTCTTGTTTCAAATATTTATGGAATATTTCCCCGTCATTTTGCGTTCTGTATTTGAAGGAAGAATAATTTTTTAGTTTTCGCCCGATTATTTGTTTTCTGTGGAGATGTACGCTCGGTTAGGTTAGGTTGGCTCAGTTGACAACGATGGCGTGTACGTTGAGTTAACCAACATTTGACAGTCAAATCACTCGTTTTGCAAGTTTAAAGAAAAACAAATATAAAGGGAACATTGATAGTTCGCTACTATTTTTTTATTATCAAAAATATAAATATTGCTCAGAACTTTCTATTTTGTTCAACAGATTCAAATTACAATCTACTAGACGCAATAAATTAATTAATTTTGTTGCTGTTATCAATTTCACTTCTCCATTTGTATTCTATTTTTATAGTTAAACATTTCCAGGTTATTTATATAAATGTATGTACATCGTTATAAGTGTTGAATATTAATTATCGATGAAATATATAGCTTTATTATTGTTTTTGCAAATTAAACATTTTATTTAATCTTATTCTATTTTAACGTACAAAACAATGTAAGGTTACGCAAAATTTTGTTTCATTATTTTTCCACCATGTTAACAACATTTTCGTCTTTAAATTACCTCTATATTTATTCCGTACTTTAAGCTCGCAAAATGAATTTGAAACGCCACATCGTTTGTAATTAAAAGAAAGTATTGCATAAAATTATAAAATTTGATTAAAAAAAAAAAGCATACCAATTCCTTACAATTCCATTTCATGTTCTCCATATTTTGCTTCGATATTAAATCGAAAACTATAGTTTTTCAATTAATTAAAGCTACGTATTCAATAAATAACGTGAATCGATAGTCGATGCGATACGGAACATATTAATAGCTATGTTTTACGCAAAACTCGCGCAATCGATCAACCAGGTTACTAAGAAACTATCTCCCACGTTGAGTATTACCTTTTCCATTACGAACAATCTGTATTTGATTGTAAAATCGGAAATTCCTTTTACGAATATTTATACAATTACAGGTAAAAATCTGCGTTCTACTTACACAAAAATCTGTACATAACACGTGAGCGGAAAGAAACGATGACTTTGATGCATTCGGTATTTGCGGCAACGACTTACCCCAAAAAAAAATAAGCAAGGAGAACTAGGAAATTACGTAACAACGATTAAGCGGAAGGGAACGGGAAATCGGATAAAAATGTCAAATAAGAAGAAAACCAAAGATTAATCTTATGATAGTATAGCTTTATTTTAGACTAGAACGGAAAAACAATATAATATTAATAATAATATAAAATAATAATAATAATAATAATAATAATAATAATTAATAATAATAATAATTAATACTTAATAATAAACTATATACACAAGAATAGTAGGGATCGACATACATAACATTATGTATTCTAATGTTCTAATGTGTAAATGTAACGTTTACGTGTGTTCATCTTGTGTATGTACGTATGCGATGCAGGGCGTACAAAGCTTTCGTTCGGATGCGTAATCCGTGTGTACAAGCGTGAAATCACGCGTATTGTGTACAAGTGTCTGACGTGTTGATAAAGAAAAAAGCAAGAAAGCGGAGGCACACCCTCGTTGGCCGCGAATGTAAACTAGCGCGAAATAAAATACATCGAAAAAGAGAGAAATAAAGAACGCATGTCTCGAGCTCTGTTCAAGGTCGACGTATTTCTAAAGAAGTCGATTCGTTGACGCGGGGGCAAGCGAGAGTGTGACTGTCATAAAAGGGGAGACGAAGGGAGGGGTCCGAGGGTATTCATAAATAACTAAACGTATAAAACAATAATAATTAATAATAGCCCCGATTAAGAGCGATATCGTCGTGGCGGCAAATAGGATCGTTGCGACGATGCCAAGGTAAAAAGAAAAGAGAGGGAAGCGAGTGAAATGACATTACAGCGAGAGAGAAATTCAGGTGTATACATATATGTATCCGTTCTTCGCAAGAGAGTCCCCTCTCCGGTAGATTGTCTGGTTCACGGAGGTCAGAATCGGGATTGTTCGAGATAAACAGGCCATATACGAGCCTCGGATAACAATGAGAGATTTTGCGAAGTATTTACAGTGAACGCTTTAAACATAACGAGCTGGAGATTTTAAACGTGAAACGACAAGGTGTTGGAATGGCTTTGTGGATATAAAATAATGACGACGATAATCATGCAAAACCGAAATGAGAAGGGGACGAGCAGTTTCGGGGGAGATAAGGGTACGATAGTTACGCTATGCAGGAATTAAGGCAACATATTCTCCGTTCTTTCTGGCTATACTATAATGAATCAAACGCTTCGAATAATAACCAAAATTGAATAGTGCTAGGGATCCATTATAAAATATAATAATAAAGTTTCTAATAATTTGTAATATAGTCTTTAACTGTACAGCAACGTATAATCGGGACGCTTTATTCATTTCTATCTGTCCGACGGCGATGATCGATCATTTAAAAGTTAATGCTTGAAATACGCATCTCTCAACTTTTATGCCATTCTCTCTCTCACTCACTCTTTCTCTTACTTTCTCTCACTCACACATACTTTCTGTTTCTTCTTTCGTTCGTTCGCATTCTCTCTTACGCTAAAATAGTCATCTGATAGGAACTTTCAGTATTGCCTAGCTCTGGATATATTATATTCGCACTATACATAAACGATTCCTCGAATTTTTCGTATAAATTCCATAATCGACAGGCCCCCTAGAGTATCACACGGGCCAGATTAAACAATACGGGTACGTATACACGCGATAAAGGGACACGTGCACAACATACAACGACAGTGACTTGCGCATGTTCGAAATTCAATATTACTACAAAACGATATTGGATAGAGCACACAAAGAGAGTATAGAAGTATGCATTTCCGTGCTCGAAGGGAAAGTTAAAATAAACGTCGACGCATCAAACATGTTCGGAAGTTAATTTATCGTTGAAAGTATGAAATCAGTCGCGTTCTCAACTCGACAACGTTTTCCATCGAACCGATTATTGGAAGAACACGAGTCGCGTTAAATGAGATAAGAATTTCGAACGAAATGCGGTAGAACGGTCGCTTAGGAGTCTAAGAGGTCAGCCAGACACTCACCGGCCGTGGTGGTAGCAGTGCTAGCCGTTGCGGCGCCCGGGTGTTGTTGTTGCTGTGGCTGGAACATCGCCGTAGGATGGAGGAACAAGGATCCGTACATCATGTTTTCGTCCGATTGCTGCTGCTGCTGCTGCTGGGCAGCTTGCTGATTAGTGGCTCCGACCACCGGCGAATTGCCGATTCCTGCTGTGCCACTGTTGCCGCCAGGAACGATCGGTGCGCCGGGTGTTGGTGGCACGAGACTGCCTTCTTCGACGGCAACACGCACCGACTCGATGTGTCGTCGCGAGAAAACATGTTCCTGAAGCGGCGACTTGGCCGAGTATCGGACTGAGCAGAGTCTACATTCGTCGGGCCCAGTTGGTCCACGATGTGGTTGGACAGCTGAGCCCTCGGCTGGCAAACCTGCCGCCAATCTAGCCTTTTTCTCCTTTGCACGGGCATTCTGGAACCAGACCTACAATTCGTTTCGGTTAGTTTGCGAGTTGGTCAACGACGAGGAGATCGTGTATTGAACGGCACGGTCGGGGGTCAAAGTCGTGTTAAATTTGGGAATGCTCACCTGAACCACACGCTTTGGCAGACCGATCTCGCGACCGAGCATCTCGCACTCGGCCATCGTCGGTGTTTTGTAATCCGAGAACAGTGACTTCATCACCTTCACTTGAGTGGCTGACATCTGAGTGCGATATCTCTTGCCACTTTGTTGGCCAGTTCCGCTACCGGTACCAGTCGCCGGTGGACCCGCAGTACTTCCAGTTCCTGCAGAAGCAGATCCTTGTCTCGAGCTCTGTGTACTCGAAGCTGGACTCGCTGGTCCACTCTCGTCATCTAGAAATTCTGTGGTTTCGCTCATACTGTCATCGTCGCAAATACTTCGTTCGGAAAGATCGGTCAGTGGACCGCAATCGCTACCACCGCGGAAATGTGCGCCATGTTGCTGTTCTTCTAACAAATTGCTCAATCCGAGACTCAATTTCATCGGACGACTGAGATCGACCGGTTTGCTCAAATCCAAAGGAGTTTCGCCGCTGTTGCTACCCGCCTGATGATTTGTTGCTTCTTGTTTGCCGTTACTGGCGTGTGCCTGCAACTCGCTGATGTATCGTTTCATTGACTCTTCATAGTACTTCTTCAAGGATGCTTCCATATCGGTGTTGAAAGGTGGGAACAACGGTGGCATCATGTTCGGTGTGCTTGGATTCGAGGGTACAGATTCCATTGAGAGTTCTTCGTCGGGGATATTATCGATATTAACCTCGCCTCGGGCAACCTGGTCAGCGTGTTTACTACTGAGATGTGATTCTAAAGCGGATTTTACTTTGAACAGCGCCGGGCAAAACGGACAACGTTTATTGATCACTTGGCTGTGCGCTCGAAATTGACCCTTCCGTTCACGAGCACGAGTATTTTGGAACCATACTTGAACAACCCGTTTTTTCAAACCGACCTCGCGCGCGATAGTCTCCAGCATCTTCCTCGATGGATTGGATTCGACTTGATATTTTTGATATAAATAATCCAACTGTTCTGGAAGTATGGTCGTTCTCAAACGTTTGTCTTTAGGCTGTTCACTATGTTCGGAATTTGATCGGGACTCGCCTCCAGTCCCCTCCTCGAAATCTTCGTATTTCCTCTTCCTATCTTGCATCATCGCGAGAAGTGGATGAGGAGTGTCCGTAGCTACGCTGGAGGTAGCGTTCAGTGCTTGCTGTTGTAGGATTCCAAAAGGTGAGTCTGGTGGATACGCCGGTGGGAATAAGGACGGGTTCATGATATGTACCAGCTGATGTTCTCTCCATTGTTCAAATCGTCCGAACATCAGATTGCATTTGTCGCACTGAAAGCTACCTTCCTTCGACTCGGATTGGGACTGTGTCTGTTGTGGTTGCTGTTGTTGTTGCTGCTGCTGCTGCTGTGTTTGTTGTTGGGACTGCTGAAGAGACTGAGTCACCGTTTGTTGTTGATGGTGGGGAGACGTAGTGGTGCTTAACGGTTGCTGAAGCTGTTCTGCGAGAGCAGGCGCAGTAGTTGGATTACTAGGTATAGGATTCGCTGTGGTCGTTGTAGAACTGCTGTTACTATCTTCGGAACTTAAAACCGCGGCAACCTGAGCCGCAGCAGCTTGTGCTTGAGCGCTCCTTTTAGCATCCTCCTCCTTAAAACAGTGCGTCTTCTGATGACGAATGAGTTCGTAATATCTTTGAAATACCAATAGACACTTTTTGCATTGGTAGTTTAAGCCTGGCGTTCGTTGAAAGCGACCTGAGCCATCGTCGCCTTCACGGTTGCCAGTTGTCACTGGTTCGGCAGCGGGTTGATTCTCGTATACCTTACGAGCTTTCTGCCTAGCGTTTTGAAACCACACCACAATCACACGCGGACTTAATCCGAGAAGCTTACTCAAGTATTCTAAATCGTCGTCCTTCGGGTATGCGTTGTTTTCAAAGAACTCTTGAAGAACTTTGATTTGATAATCGGTGAATCTAGTCCGGTTTGCCCGTTTTCCAGAGCTGCTGCTAGAGGAACTATTTCCGTTGGTACTCCCCCCAAAAGAGTAATCAGTCGGTCCACGTCCAGGGCTCAGAGATCTTTGAGGGGTCAAAGCCATTGCCGCAATGGCGCCCGGTACAACGCCACCTGGTCCAGGATTGGGGCTAGCAAAATTCTGCGGTGCTAATTTTGGTGGTAACATAGGTGTGGTTGGCGTATTGGTCGTTGATGGAGCATGTGATGAGACGTCATGATGAATGCCGGAAAAAACTGAACTCATGCTGAGGGCCGGAGAATGTGGCCTAGACTGCTGTCCACCCGAACTCCCTGGCGAATGATGCTGCTGCTCTTCTTGATGCTGCGACTGCTGCTGAATGTGGCACGGCGGTTGTTCCTGAATCTCCTGCTTTATCTCGCTAGCCTGAGATGTATTGATTGTTGTCGATGGCGGAGGAGTTGCCTGTTTATTCGGACTTTTGTCGTCGGAGGAACTACTTCCAGACACGCTAGAATTTAACGGAGTAACTTTTGCCTCCCCAGTCTTTTCATATTCTTCGAGATTCAAAGTGGTGCTAGGAGGATTGTTGAAGTTATAAGGACTATCTTTGTTACGTTGTCGTTCTTTAAATAACGTGTTCCGGAACCAGTGCTTAATCACTTTCGGCGGTAATCCGCTTTGTGCTGCCATGTCTAGTATCTGTTCTTCACCAGGGGAATTATTAATATCGAAATGTGCTCGCAGTATCTTAAGTTGTTCATCCGTGATGCGAGTTCGTGCTCGTTTCTGAGAAGCAGCTACGTTAGCCTGGAAGAAAAAATGTACCTATGCTTCCTTCCTTGTTCATATAACCTATGTGATAGAATAATTATTTTCTACAGTATATTATTAACATAATCTAATATATGCTCATATTTTTATACAAAAAATATAACCGTTTGAGTATTTGTTGATAAGAAATGTATAATCGTAAAAAAATATTTAATACGAAATAAAATTTACTGATATCCCAGGTTACAATAGACCTCACACAAAGTTTATGGAAAGTAACTAACAAATTTTGTTGAAGCTTTGCCATATTCTACTTCAAGTGATAGTAATTAGAACTTGTTATTGTCCCAATTCAATTGTTGGATTGATTTTGGTTCACGGACGTTAATTCAATTGTATGACTCATTTTTATAGTAGTGTAGAAGAGCTTAAATGTCAATCATAGTGTCTTATGTCACTCACACATAAAGCGAGAATGTAATTTCTTTAGACATGTCAGTGCATACGTGTGTGTCTGGTCAAGAATCAGAATGAATGGTGTCACAGCACAATTTTCAATGATCCATTAAACTACTTGAATTGTAACCGAACTAGAATGTAAGCAATATTAACGTCAATTTTAACCTAAACACAAACACGAAGAAATCAGGTTCCGAAACTTTATTGAAGCATGACGCGCGGATATAAAATAACTCACTGTAATTCACTTTCGAATATTCCCAGCGCAGAAATAGTTAGTAATTATGATCACAGTTATTCAATTATCAATAATATTTTTTATTGGTATTACTTGAGGTATAAAATTGCAAAATTTCAACCAGGTCCATCAAAAGCCCCTTTCTATAAAGTTCGTGCAGAGCCGTTTCTAAACTTGTATGAAATATCTAATTTAAAATTTTATTCGGTAAAATATTGCGTATTAAAGGACTGTGAAGTTACTCACGGCAGCTGCTTGTTGTTGTTGCAAAGCGAGATGTTGTTTAGCAAGAAGATCAGCTTGAGCATTGATAGGTGGATATGCGGTGGCTGCTCCATCATACGGAGGTGGTGGTAACATCATTGGTACTAATGGTGGTTGAAGATTCATGGCAGCTAAAGCAGGTACATTTAATCCAAGAGGTAGCCCCATCATACCCATCATCAATCCAGGATATTGTTGTAGTTGTTGTTGCAGCTGAGAAGCAGCCATGGCGTTTAAAGCAGCTTGCATTTCAGACATTTGTTGAGCCAAAGTTAACTGAGCATGCTGCTGCTGTTGTTGTTGTTGCTGTTGCTGTTGTTGCTGCTGTGGCTGTGGCGGCTGTTGCTGTTGCTGTTGTTGCTGCTGCTGCTGTTGCTGCTGTTGTTGTTGTGTTTGTTGAATATGGAGAGATGAATTTATTGGCAACACAGTAGGCGTAGTTGAATCTGTGCTCGACAACGGTGTATTACTTAACGCTGGAGTCGATGCTGGAGTAGTTGAAGTAGCTTCTGGAGTTTTGCTAACACGATCCTTGTTTTCGATAGGATCATCCTTTTCTTTTTCGCGTTGCTCCTTCTCCGAAACAACGTCCTGAACCTGACCAGATGCGGGTGTGGAGCTTCTCGGCCCAGAAGACGTGGACGAAGATGTTGCAACGGTTACCACGACACTTTTCTTCTCGTATTCGCATTTGAATTGTTGAGCATACTTCTCCAGAAACTCACGGGGCACCAAATCACGATGTACCTCCTCGCAGTGTGCTTTGAGAACCCACACGCTACTAAATTCTTTATTACAATGCTGGCAAGTGCTCCTAGTTAATTCCGGTATAACATCGTCGTCAATTTGCTCCTCAGCTTCTTCTTCTCTTTCGCGTGCAGCTTGGGCAGCAAGAGCTTGTTTCTGCTGCTCTTGTTTCTGTTGCTGTTGTTGAGCTTGCAGCGCGGCGGCAGCCTCCTCCTCTTTTCGTTGACGCCTCTGATGATTCTCATTAAACTGCATTACTAGATCGAATCCGAAACTCTCCAACAGATGCTTGTACATCTGCGATGTTTTGTGACGTGGCTGCGATAGTATATCTTGCGTCGTTTGCGACGAGTGCTGTGTACTTTGCTGCATATGCTGTTGAGGACCTGGTGTCGTAGATACCGGCGGTGGCGTTTTAGCAGGAGCAGATGAAGCGAGTTGTTGCGAAGCTGCCAATTGTTGAAACAACGCCAATGGATTGCTAAAGATGCAGTAAAGTTGTTGATGTGTAGCGAGTTGCTCTTGATTCACGAACAGAGCGCTGCATCGCGGACAGGATAACATAGACCCTGTGTTACCAGCATTCGTGTTAACGGGCGAACTATTTGGACTCGTTGGTGGTGGTTGTTCGATTAATGGCCGAGCAAGGTCTAATTGACCGCTGGCAGCGAGATCTGGCAGTTTACTGGCCCTCGTTTGATGCAGCACGCTTCTCATGTGAATATCCAAAGTACTACCTTGAGAGTATGCTACCTTGCAGATATTACATTTGTAAGGCTTCTTGTCCTGGTCTTGTTGCGAATCGGGTGATTCTGTTGGACTAGCAGGTGGCACAACGGAGATCAGAGTGTTATTATTACCCTGTTCTTGCATGGCTCTCTTCAATTTGTGTAAATGGCTAACGCTGTTATAGTGAACCAACAGTATATTTTTCTGAGTGAAGCTCTCCTTGCAAACGTCACATTTGTAAGGTCTATTCGGATCCAAGTACTTCTCCATCGGATAAGACATCTTCTCTCCTTTACGATGCAATAGCGTTTTATTGTGTCCAGTTAAATAGCTCTGCCGCGTGAAGGCTACTTTGCAGCGGTGACACTTGAACTTTCTACCCGGATCATGGTAAGAATCTTCGGCAACCGTTTGACTATTCAAATAGTCCTCCAAAAGACGTTGTTCCTTATGCAGCGGCGAAGAATCGCTCGCGTCGCTCTCTTCCTCGTCCGCCTTGCTAGTATCGTCCTCCACGTTCTGTTCCCCGCTCAAGTTACCTTGCCTACGTAGAGCTTCCTCGGTTAGTGCCAGAAGCAGAGGGTGAGCATGCAGCAAACTCTGCTTGTATTGTGCGAGTTCGTCCTCGTGCAGATCCGCGTGTGCAGATTCAAGATGTCTTTGAAGTGCCTGAACCGAACGAAATGATCGGCCGCACAACGCACATTTCGTCGCATCTCTGATAGCATGATACTGTGAGTGTTGTTGCAGTTTCTCTAAAGTCTTGAACGCGAGACTACATTGACCGCATCGATATTTGTAGACGTGTTTCTCGCTAACTGCTAGCGTAGGTGTAGTAGCCGGATGGATTTCCCTGTGGTGTTGTTGCAGCTCCTCCAAAGAGCGACACACGCGTCCACAAATGGTGCATCTTGTGATTTCCTCGATTTCTTCATTCATACTGCGTTCGCTCATTTCTTCTTCTTGCACCGGCTTCGTGGTCGTGGTCGGGGACGTTGGCGTAGTCGCTGCTGGGGTTAAAGTGTTTCTGGGATTGTTGTTCAACCAGTGGCTCTGATCCACTAAAAGCAACAGCCGCTGTAAGCCGTCAGCGTTCACCGAGTGAATTTGCATCACGTGTTTCTCCAAAGCGGAACGCTCTTTGAAGCTATCTTGACATAGCGGACACAACAATTCCGGAGCTGGTTCTTCCTTTACAGCCTCTACTTTGTCCTCGGAATCTTGGACATGAGCCACTTGCAAATGCTGCCTTAATTCTTCGCGTGATGTCGGTTGATAAGTGCAATATGGACAGGTGACTTCCTCCTGTTCGGTCTCTGGTTCTTGTTCCGGTTCTTGATCGTTGTCTGGCTCTTGCTTCACCTCGCTACCACAATCGCTACCTTCCTCTCGGCGTTCTGCAAAAGCATAAAAAAGATTCGTTTGTGATAAAAAGACAATTGCTACGCTGATAAATAAAAAAAATTTAGATCTAGGGACAATATAAAACTGAAGACTGAACAGAAATTAACACATTCAATCCCAGCTGTTTTTTAAAACATCCTACAGAAATAACAGCCAGAGGATATAAAATCACTCAAACATTAGAAAATATGAAAGTAGTGAACCTCTAATATTGGTCTAGACATAAATGCACTTCGTAGATTTAAAAATGTTTTTTACATCTTTGTTTTATTGTTGACCTACACTTACTCTGAAATCGAACGTGTTGAACTAATAAAAAGCAAAAAGCGACTTTATACTTGCAACTAATATTTAATGTAAATCAATGTAAGTTTAAGAACATTATAACGTTTATTGCTAAAAATTTCAATCGCAAGTAATGAAACTCAGAATATCTTCTGCTGTATTTGTATCGAGAACTTTGATTCAAGCAACATACACTCGTACGTCTTAATATTTCGATTACCATCTTCCGATAACGAAACCATGTAATTCTCTTTTTTGCTAAGACCTCAATAAATCGCCAATCGACGTCGAAAATCTTACCGGCCAAAAAAACAGACCATTAATCTTATAACTGCATGCGGACAGAAATGCAAACTGATAAAGTTGTAAGAGAAAGTAAATCACGTGTAACGGCCAGAAAGGCATTTTGTTCGACTAATTCAATGTTATATTCTGTTAACATGTTGATTGCCAATCAATCCGATCGAAGTGATGAGATTCTGATAACTTCTTCGCTTCAAGTGTTTCGATGAATATCGTGATAGCTAAATAGATTTATTTCTATTAGCTTACAAAGTTCATATAAATAACCAATTAATGCATGTTCTTTTATGATTATCATTATGAAATATTTCATTTTATTCGGCACATTTTGTTTACTTTTGATAATATTAAAAAATATTTCGGATACGAGAAATTTAACGTGATTATTTTTATCATTAATCTGTTCTTTATTTTTTATGTGAACAAAGGTATACTAGTATGTAGATAGAAATTACATGTTCAAATTTTTAAACAATAAATTTTAAACAATAGACTTCCATGTACTGGAAAAGTCATACTTAAGGAAGTAATGTAATATTTAAAAACTTTAAGCTTGAAATTATATGTTAAGTTAGCAAAGATTATAGATTATAGGTTATAGATAATATATTACAGATTGTAGATTATGGATTATGGATTATGGATTATGGATTATGGATTACAGACTATGGATTATAAATCATACATTATATATTACAAATTATATATCGTCTAAGTATATTCAGAATCACACGTTATACTGAAAATTTTAAATATTCAAATTTAGATATTGAAAAATTGAAAAATTTTAAAAGTTGAGAATTTACAATTTGAATTGAATTTAATAATTAGAAGTAAAACTAAAGTGTTTGAACATTCGTTATTTGAGAAATTGGAAATTTATGAAATGAGAAATTCATACTTAGAAATTTATAAGATTAAAATTTGTCAAATTTGTAAGATTAAGTATACAGAAATAATTTAATTTTTAAATTTGAGGTATTTAACAATTTGACAATTTAGGAAACTAAAACATTTAAGAACGTCGAAATTTGTAAATGTGGAAATTTAGGAGTTTGCGAAATTTATGAACTTGGAAATATGGAAACATTGAAATCCGAAATATTAAAAATTGTAGAAATGTAAGAATTTAAAATATTTTTAGAAATTAGAAAATTTGGTACGTTTTAATAAATTTAGAAAATTAGGAACATTAACAAATTTTAACAAATTTTGAAAATTAGGAATATTAACAAATTTTAACAAATTTGGAAAATTAGGAATATTAACAAATTTTTGGATTTAGTAATTCGGTAAGTAACAAATTTAAATAGAAATTGAAATGCGAGAATGAGGGATTTATAAATTTGAAAACGTAGAAATTCGAAAAATTAAATATTAAATATTGAATATTAAGTATTAAATATTTATATAAATACTAATTAATGATAATATGGTATAGTGTATATTTAAAAGCAAAATATGCTGTATTATATATGGTCATACTCAAGTTTTCAGCGTATAAAAACTAACATCAGAAGATGATTACGTACATGAGCAAAATTATTCAAAATGTAAAAATAGATATATTTCATGATTAACGAGTCTTTCCAAATACCACACTGATGTTTTTGCAAATATCCCAGAAACAAAATTCGCACAATTATACAAGCTTACAAAAAAGTCGATCACGACGTCCTTGATAAGCATATTGAGACCACCAAAATCGATTAAGTATATCCTTTCCCATACAATTACCAAAAGCAGTAGCCCGAAGCCAACAGAAGTTAATATTGTAACACATCGTATCAGGTGAAAGAGTTTCGCTAACGATGAAAAAGTACGAAGGGGGTGACGTCCTGGTGTGCAGATATCGCAGATGCTTTCTTGTCTGAATTAACAATACTTGAAATTACAGATTGGCAGAGTAAAATTATCGACAGGTCGTAACAACGAGGGAAAAACGCGTGGCTTGTGGAGAAAGCAAGGCAAGGAATAAAAGAAGTCCGCCTATTCGCGTGGTCTGATATTGTCTGGAACCGTATTTACATCGAGCAGCGTCAGTTGCGAAGGCACAACGCAAGGAAGAACGCGTGCTGTTGCTTTCAGTTTGTACGCGCCCTCTCTTCATATATTTATGTAAGTACAGGGCATCGATAGAATAACGCTCGGCATTGTGCGTGCCACAGCACACGCCATGACCATATGCCAGGCGAAATTGCTGTTGTTGTATGTTAATTACGCGATAATCAATGAAAATACTGAATTCGTTAAAAAACCTGATCAATTCTACTCTTATAAGATCGGACAGGTAGAAAGTAGCCTTCGTTAAAATCTATTATGTGATGTTCGGATATGATCATTCACGAATGTACTGTCAAGTGCAAATCACACATCTTCTAGACAAAACAGTGGTCGAAAAGATTTTAGGAAATTTTAAAATTTAAGGATGAATTTGAAGGAATAGAAACTTGGAACCCAGGAAGCTGGTGAATCTAAGAATATGAAGACCTAGTGGTTACTGAAGTATGAGAAACACGAGCTATTCTACAACCTATATCTAACATCAAGGTTACTTATTATTTTAGAAACGATCTAGATCTTAGAATATCTAGATTATTATTTCTTCGACGTGTCTCTACTAAAAACTGTATGTATTGTATTAATCTACTATAAAAACGTTTACTGTTTTAAATATCCCTATCATCTATCCTTTGACAAGAAATAAAATCAATGCTATATTATAATTAGCGATATACTTTTGATGTATATCATTTGTGCAATAACAGAAAAGATATGAACAAATAAAAGCAACAAAAGCAAATTCAATAGCACATTGTAAACTATATTTAATCTCTAAGTTTGTACTCACCACTATTAACATTAGTAGCATTCGGAGTGGTCGGTGTAGTGGGACTGGGTTGTTGCGCAGATGGAACGTCCGGATCGCTCATAACTTGAAAAACATCACCGATGTCGGTATGCGGTGTCTCGTTTCCTTGAATTCCGCTTCGTCGATGTAACTGATGCAACTGTTCCATCTGAAGATGCCTTAAAGATCGAACATGCTGCAGAAGCGGCAACCTGTGTCTTGCACTGAATCCGCAGAGCGCGCAATGATACAGTTTCGCCTGTGATGGCACATTGGCACTTGCTTCTAACAGGTGACGAAGAAGTAGAGCTGCGGCTTCGTGTCTGGGCGATGCAGCGTGCAAGGCCAATTTATGGGCACTATTCGTGTAATAATCGCATGCGTGACAGCGTAATTGCGGGGCGCTAGTAGGTGAGGCCAGGTACTTGAGTTTCCACTCGTTTCTAGGCCCACCCTCCTTCACGTGATTCACGTGCTGCAGACGTTGGAGGTGCTTATCAGTTTTGCAGTGGAGTTGAAAATTCGCTTTTAAGTTAGTTTTATAGGAACAAAGTTTACAGACGAAATGGCCAGCCACCAACGCAAGAATTTCGCCTTCGCGCGTTCTGGTCCTGTCGACAGCCAAATGATGACCCAACGCTTCCAACGAATCCGTCGCGAAATTATTACAAACGCAGCAATGATAAAGATGAGATGGATCAGGGTCAGCTGGCTCGGGTGGTGGATCCATGCTGTCCGGTGAGAGACCAACGTCTCCGCCAAGATTGCCCATCGCACTCATACTCGCCATACCACCCATAATTTCCGGTGGAAGTTGCGGTGGTAACTGTCCACCGGTCATCATCTGAATTAACAGAGCCTGATTGTAAGCCATATCTGCCAAAGCTGCTTCCGCGTGCTGTGGTTTGTCCAAACCGCCCAAATGAAGCAACTGCTCGAGCTGCTGTTGATGCTGCTGTTGCGCTTGCTGATGATGATGTTGAGCCTGTTGATGATGGGACTGTAGCGCCGATAAAGTTTGCATGTGTTTCACGTTCTGCTGTAGAACCAGCATATTGTGCGTATGTTTTTCGCTAGTCATGTGTATCCTCAAATTTCGAGCGACGTTGGTTTCATAGTTGCACACGTCGCAACGAAACGTTGGTTTCGGTTTACCTTGATTTCCGACCTGGCCAGTGATATGCGGACTATGATTTTGCTGGTGATGCGGACTTCTCGTTGGCATTGGCGCGTCCTGAGAAGAAGATGGATTGTTCGCGCTTGAACTGCCACCGCTACCCTGCTGAAGCTCTTGCATGTTGTTTAAATGCTTGTCACTTTGCATATGAATACTGAGATTGCCTTTCGTCGTGGTAGAATAGTTGCATACTTCGCACCTGTAAGGCTTGTATCCGCAGGTATATGTCTCGCCACGAGCTAATCTAGGATGTGGTTGACCAGCGATGCAATAAATGCAAGAGGTTTCGCTCTCTGGATGCTTCTCTTTCATGTGTATCTCCAGAGTTTCTTGGTACTTGTAATGCCAATTACATTTTGGACATTTTAACGTTTTACACGAGTTCCGGCTGTGAATCCCAGCTAGTGGACCACCTGGACCAGCCAATCTGCTGCTTGCTAATATAAGTTCGCATTTCGGACACTCGACTCCGCTAGGCCTACCCTGCATATGCTCTGGACAGACACCGATGGTCGTACCCGTCAAAAAATTCGGTGGTTGTTGGGTCAAAGAGGCGTAAGAAGACGGTGATCCTTTCGTCGACGAAGACTGCGGTGGCGGCGAAGTATAATGAATGCCAGCAGTTTCGGGTGCTTTGGCCCACGATGCAGCACTAACTTGAGCACCGGTCCACTGATGTTGCTGTGGTTGTTGATGATTGTACGCGAGAGGATGATTCGAATGGGACGTGGGTGTCGTAGGAGTACTGGAGGACGGCCTCTGTTGTTGCTGCTGTTGCTGTTGGGGACTACTCGGTACTCCAGGGGTACTGGCAGGGGTACTAGTCGTTGTCGGTGTTTCATGATCGTTGGATTCGGAACGTTGCTGTTGCTGTTGACTTTGCATCTGCACAGGCGACGGCTGCGGACACGTGGAGCTCGTAACGGGTTCGAGAAAACTGACCAACGGTTGTTTTCCTCTACCCACAGCTTGAATAATAGCCGATGCGGTCGAATGCGAAAGTATCTGCCTTTCGTCTTCCATCAAGGTAAGTTGGTGCTCGCCCTGTGCGTGTGCTACGAAACTTTTCGCGTAGCCAAAACTGAGTTTGCATATGAAGCACATTAGAATAGGTTTTACAGGTACCGACGCGGCTGGAGATGGAGGAGTAGCCGGAGGTGGAGGCGGTTGTTTACTACCCTCCGCGCTTCTGTAACTAATCACTCGATAACTGTGCATCACAGGAAGATCGGGATTGTGCTGTTGCACCGCCGAACGTTGTTGCTGTTGCTGCTGCTGCTGCTGATAAGCCTGATGCGCGTACAGTCTTGACACGTAATACGCGCTCGCGATCTGAGGAAATACTAAAGAATGAGGAACCGAAACACCGCGCCCATCTACGATACAACCGTCCGGCAGCGAATCATCTTCGCTGAGCTCACTCTCTCCCTCGATAATATATGCCGAGCCGTCAGGATTATAGACAATCTTTCCATCAAATTTCTCAACATCGCCCCCCGTTGGGCTGGGACTAGGACTAGGACCTTGTTGTTCCTGCTGTTGCCCTTGCGACTGCATTGTCATAGTAGTTGTAGTTGTTGTGGTAGTATCTGCGATCGGCGTGGGCGTCGGTATAGCATCGCGAGTGCAGGGTTCCGTGCCTGAGGGTGGACTAGCAGTCCGGGGGTGATGAGGCTGATGTAGTGCAGCCCCTGCTGCCGGGGGGGACCCGCCCCCTCGACCCCCCTCCTCCTCCGGGCTCATCTCCTGCTTCTGTTGCGTGTACGTGGAATTTTGGAAAAGCCCGCCGTGTTGCTGCTGTCGCTGTTGCTGTTGCTGTTGTTGTTGTTGTTGCTGTTGCTGATGATGGGCCGCCACCAGCTGCTGGTAAAGCTGATGTTGCCCGATCGCGCTCGACGTATGTTGTTGAAGATGCGAGGGAGGAATGGTGTGATGCTGAAGGTGGTACTGGGGGGGATGAGGCTCACTGGAGGGCATCACCCCAAACGTGAGGCGGGCGCCAGCCTCACATCACCTAAGGCGCCTGCGCCTACACTTTCTCGACTTCCTCTTCTTCTTCTTCTTCTTCTCCTACCAAACGTGCTCCCCGCCTTCGTCGTTTGCTCTCCGTTCGTCGAAATCTCCTTTCCGCCACCAACAGATGCTTTACTAGCTACCCCGACACAACCCCAGGTCGTACCTGTAACAGACAAATGCAATCACGTAATTAGCGATGCTGTCAAGATTTTCTGATGAGCGAATATCAAAATAGTAATTACACTACTACAGGTATATAAACGGTTCTCGTTCTAACCGAGTTAACGGCTCTAATCTGTCAGCTCGAGGAGTAATGATTTTGCAAGGAACCTTATAAGATAGCCTGGCGGAATAATCCAGGGCAAAAAGATCCCGCTTTGAGGACAGACAAATACTTGGAAAATGCGGCAAGCTGCGTGTACAGAGGATCGACCCAACGATGGCTGCGAATGGGTACACAAAACCAAAGACTTGGCACAGTAACACAGGGCACCCTGTATTCGGATTACCTGAGCCCTTCGTGGACCCAGCTGTGTTTGCGACCCAACGACCAAGCTTATCTATCGATTGGATATTGACGTCTCTCTTCGGTCCGTGCATGCTCGAAAAAAAAAGTTATAACAGAAAAAGGTTGTACGATGAAGCTAGGGTATGAATGCTCGTCTTGTGTGTACTAAGATTACAGTATTCCGTTTCGTTTTGAATTCTCCCTTTCTTTACCAATAAAATGACAAATTGTCCTGGCAAACATAGAAATATTTTCTGTCTGAACGGGATGCGTTGTTCTATGAGTCCGAAGGTCGAGCACGTGAAGACTGTACCACCGTGAGATATCACCTTTGGAAATATCGCTATGTCAACAGCCGCACGCATGCTCAAGATTATATTCAGATTCCTGCCGGCAGCGAACATGCGTCTAATAATCTAGCCCCAATTACGTGAAATCGCGGCCTCGAATCATTTGGTTTGTGGTTCGAAAGATCGCAACCACAAGTATTCGTGGAATCTAACGGGTTAATAATGAGAGAAGTGGGTGTACACAGACTCACGCACGTATGAGTGCACGCGTGTATAAGGGTGTAGCGCAGCGTGACGAACCCAAGAGTCCTTCGTGTTATGGAAGCTATTTAGGAAAGTTCTTTTTCCCTCTTCAACCTATGATCCCGGATCGTCTTTCTCGTTCGTTGCAAGCTCGCCGCTGGACATCATGATACATAGATGCATAACATCATACGGCCTCTTTCATTCGCCATCTCTGTCTCCCTTCGTCTACCTTTCTCTCCGCTAAGAGCACAGTTATAATTCCGTGATGCAAATTCCATAATCCAATGACCGTACCCCAGGCTTCTCGTACAATATCACTTTTGTGGTGCGTGAGCCGCAACGAACGCTGATCGATCCGAGGAAACATTAAATTAATAACGAGAATCAATAACTTTTTTTTGCTTTCCATTTTCATTAGTCATTCTCTTCTTATTTCCTTAGTATTGATATGTTGAATATTACAGAGCGAATTATTCTAGTTTGCGTTCGTCTATTTATCTGTTTAACAATATTTTGAACTTATAAGAAAATTTTAATTACAAAAATTAATCATAACTGTTAAAGAGAGATAATTAACAACTACCTATATGATACGCATACGCATTTATACATAAAAAAAGGAAAGGATGTAGAAAATAACACTGATGGTTAAATTAGAGACAAGCTGTTGTGTAACCAAAAACATCTGCCGATCTAGCATCACCTGTCCCGAGTTATCTATTTCTAACTAATTTATCATCCGTTTGAACGAAGCTAGGAATCGAAGAACAGCCTAGTGGTAAGATATCTTCAATCAGGCTAGATCTCAATAGAAATTTTTACTCTATCCTCATACTATCATCTTTTATTATACGATCAAATCTTAACTGCTCCTCCGTTATGCAATTTTTGATAGGGTGCGTTTCTTCGATTCCTCTGATTTGCGTTAATAACCTGTTTCGTTGCTAGTTGATTACAGAACTGGTTAATTGTTCATCCGGTTGATGGATATTTCGAAAATGAGCGTTGCATACGTAACCATTATCTGTTAAAAAATTGGTTAAATATATTAAATCTATTATTGCTCCAGCGAGACTAAATTTATTAAAGGATAATCAATTGTATAAACCTTTTATAATCTGTAGCTGTGAGTTTACAATTCAAGTTTTTACAATTTATTAAATTTGAGACGTTCGACTAATTCTTTGCAGTAATGTTTCAACAACATAACATCTGAACACATTTATTATAATGATCTTAAAGCAAGCATCAGAAACAAAATTAAATCACTGTAGAATTGGAGGGACGCCAATACTGCAGAACACTTATTTAGTCCAAGATATTTTCTGAAAAATTCCTGTTAATTCACTGAACATAGAACATCAATCAATACTTAGCGAGGTTAAGAGTAGGTCACATAAGCTGCACTCATGTTCACCTAACCACAAAAGAAGAGATTTATATCAGAATTATTGTAAAACTGCTCCACGTATTAGAACGAAGGAGAACTCAACTTAAGAAATCTTAAATTTACTTTAAATAACGAGGACGTAATAAAACATAATCTGATTCCAACAAATAAATCTTTTTGAGCTAATCTAACTATAGTGAGCATCAGTCCACACTATTATTGTTAATTATTATAAACAATATCACCACTGTAATAACAGAAATGTTGTAAATTCTGTCAAATGTAAATATTGTAATAATTATTTAATAATGTAGTATCCTAGTGTAGTATTATTCGATTTTATGAAATGTAACTGTACATTATTGTAGTCTCTGATAATCCTCTGATGTGGATGTAACTTTAATTATCCTAACATTTACTTAATATTTCAGTCACAACAAATTACTAATCTAAATATTTTGCATTAACTTATTTGTTTCATATTTAGATGTCTACAATTATTAAATATCACGATAATTCGGTATAGTATTGCTTGAGTTTATGAAATGTAACTGTACAATATTATAGTCAGTAATAATCTGAAGTAAATGCAAGTTTAAATTAACTTAAAATATTCTAACATTAATTTAAGATTTCAGCTACGAATTACTAAGGAAACTAAATACTTTGCACTAATTTATCATAAACTCAGAAAAGTTAAAGTTTGAGATATACTGAAACATAAATCTAAGTATCAGTTTTGTTTGATACGCAATATAAAAAATTGATGGATTATTTTCGAACATATCAAAAGTTCAAATATAGAACTTCTAAAATTTAGAGATTCTTTATAATTAAGTCGCCGTGATTAAACATATAATTACGCGACAAGACCTAGTTGTGGACAAGGTAAACCCAGTTTGAGTTGCAAATTACTTCCTAAAAAGAGAAGAAGTTGAAACAAGGTTACGACCATTAGTGTAACTAGGATTTTTTGTCTTATAGTCAACCTTGAATTACCATTCTTTAAATTGTTATGCGTTGTATAATAACACAGTCATGTTCTATATCGCCACGTGTTATATCATATTTAGGAAAACAGGGTAACCAACATTTCATCGGGATGAACTATTCTGCCTCCTTAGTTATGCTATATTTTAGTATTATTAAGAAATAAAATATTTAATAATATACAGCTTTATATATTTTATATCATATAGAAAAATGTGAATTTTTGTTTAACAGAAGTAAAATATTGATACATAATAATATATAATAATAAAAAAGTTCGATATATTTGAGAAAATTTAGCGCATGTTACAAAATTTAAGGATGTCTTAAATTTGCAGAAAAGTATGTTGAAGGAGAACTACATGTGATGACATATTAAAAATAAAAAAAAATTGTTATTAAATGATCCCGAAAATAGTATAAGAGAAAGTTTAATATTTAATTAACAAATGCTATTAGCATTAGCAATTATTAATGAATGTGCTAGTACTAGCAATGAATGTACTAATACTAGTACTAATTTATTAATATCAGTTAGTTAATATTAATTTAATTTTAGTAATTAGTACAACTATTATTACTACCATTAGTAATATTAATTTAATCCTTAATCCTTTTAGTGCTAAACGATATATCGTTGTCAGCAACACTTGCAATTATTATTCTAAATACCATTCTCACTATTTTTTGGCTCAAACCTTACTAAACTTTTTTGATTTCTTTGACGTTTGGTATTCTAAGGTACAACTTCACTCGGCACTAAAGGAGTTACCGATACCTTCAATTATATCATTCAATCGTATAAATTTATCGTTCAAGAAATTACAGAGAATTCTACTTGTAGTTCATTGCAAAATAATTTTGTTATCCGCAGATCGTGTAAAGTTAGCGTCGATTAAAAGTCGTCAGCCCTAATTGCTTTCTACGTTTCTCCCCACGGCTTCTGTCGCAGAAAACACGACACGATTAACCAAATGCGAGGTTCCACCAACTAACCGAAGGGTTATAATCAGAAACGGCGTTTCCACGAAAGGAACGCATCGTTTCCGTGTCTCGTGGCGAGCTGCCGGCGCGGAAAGACAATTGCCCTATGCCAAAACGTGAAACGAGCAAATAATACGAATCGGACGGAACATAATCGTTGCTCGAGAGAAAGTCGAGAATGAACGCAGGTGGTTGATGACTTTGCACTCGACTTGCTGGTAGGGGGAGAAGGAACATGAATCGAGAGACGAAGAGACAACGAATGACAATTCGACCAAACGGCAAACAGAGGACAGAGGTTTCGATGATGCGAGGTAAACATTCGGCGAACAACCGCGAAATCGACGCAGTGGTCTTTTGTTTGACGCGCCGTTTCACCGGAAACCGAACCGATGTGCTCCTCACGCGAAAGTCCCTTTTGTGTTCTCCGAGGAAGAATCGAGGCCCACATGACGATCGCTCGCGCATTTCGACCATGCACGAAATACGAAAGATGCGCGCAATTATGGCCTCCCAATTATCTCGTACGCGTCTCGTTATTTATTGAATATCGTGGCTGTTCTTATTTCACAGGCGAGCTTGCGTGCTGATTCGGGACGAAGACGAATGACGCATACCGATACGACCGCTTCTTTTACGTTTCTGCGCAACGATCCAAATAATTATTGCCGTTCGAACGCGTTAACACGCTGCAGAAGGTACCTTTCGAGACTTGCACCGAGTAAATTAAACAGGATACACGTAAAAATAAATTATGAACATTTTTTTCTCGTTTTTACACTCAGTTTGCTTTTTTGTAACTTTTATTGACAAATGTTGTGACATGGCACCTTACACGCCTGATATTAACATTATACGTCATATCGATATTAACGAGATTGCACATTGATATTCGATATGAATAATATTGTAATTTATATCGACAGGGGATGAACATTGTAACTTATATCGGTACTTAATATCAACAAAATTGTAATGGATATCGTCACATAGTGTCAGCAATTTAATATGTGACATTTAATATGAATAACATCGTAGTTTACATGAGTACATGATATAAACAACATTGTAAGTCATATCGACACTTGATATGAATAACATTGAAACTTATATCGATACTTAATATCAGAAACATTGGAACTTATAGCGACACCTGATATGGACAACATTGTAATTTAGATTGAAACTTGATATGAATATTGTAATTGATATCGATGCTTAATATCAATAATATTGTAACTTATATCAACACTAAATATCAACAATGCTGTAACTTATATGAACAACTAATATCAATAATATTGTATAATATCGGCACTTAATGAACAACGTTATAATTCGAATTAACACCTAATATGAATAAAATTGTAAATCATATCGACACCTAATATGTACAACATTGTAATTCATACTGAAACTGAATATCAATAATATTGTATAATAATATCGACACTTAATGAACAAAATTATAATTTAAATTAACACCTAATACGAACAAAATTGTAAATCATATCGACATCTAATACGTACTACACTGTAGTACACACTAAAATTTATTATAAACAATGTAACTTATTCCGACACCTGATATGAACTACAGTATAACTTTCACGTAAACTATTTATAAATTGAACTTGTTGTAATGATCATATTAAATGTTGATATGTAGAGCAGAAACGAATATCAAGGTTTTAATCTGTACATAGTACATCTTCGACAATGATTGAAAATTGCATGTAATAAAGAATATAATGCTCTCGTATAACAGCCATCACCGTTCATTATCGTTATGTTTTGGTTAATAGACGTTTTCCGTTTTGAACGTAACGGATACTTTCTGCGTATACAAATTGAAGTGGAATTGACTTCCATTTCTGTTGTAATTTTGAAAGAAATAAAGAAGTTCTATGATAATGTAAGTGTAGGTATATTAATGGAAATTTCAAGGCTGTGCTTATTTTGGTATACCAAAAAATAAAATTAAGTTTTAGATTCACCATTTGTTGCTTAATTTTTATCACTTTTGTAAAAGAATGTATTTTCAAATATGTTATGAAATACTTTCTATGTAAAATATTTGTTAAGGGGAAATTATACAATATCACAAATATGAAATATTTTGAAAAGGTATAACAAAAGTTGTAATTACCAAAATTGAGAAATATTTACAATAGTTTCAGTAATTATGAAATTTGCAATTTATTTATGTTAAATAAAATTCCGAATTGTTAAATATTTTATTTTAAGTGGTCTAGGGTTATGAATCGTTACAAAGCAAATATAGAATCATTCCACTATAGGTACTTCTGTCTATAAGAACTGCTATAGAAAATGTTTAAAAAATATGTAGTAACAAGGATTATACTCCTACAATTTTTTATGATTTTATCTTAAGCTTGCTATATTTTATAAAACTCAAGGTGCAAGACTCAATCAACATTATTTATTATTTTGTAAATAAGCCACAATCGAATGTTGATCGATAAAAAAATGTCAATTCATGATAAAACAGATAATAGCTTCATTTCCATTCCTCATTCATTCCAGGTCCATCGTTAAATTTCACCTTCTTCTTTTAAGTATTTTTATAGCTCCGTAATTTGTTCTCAGTAACATTCATTATTATTTATGTAAATTAAAGAGTCACCATTAAAGAACTCCCGTGAAGTGTGCTTCAAAAATCTGCTTAATGATACTGATCATTAAATGTAACACTTTTATAATTCCACTCTGCGTCCTGTTTTTCTTATTATTGTTATTGTTACCATCATTACCAAAACCTTTCTATTTAATTAGTGTACATTTGTCGAACACTTAAGAACATTTTTGAGAAAAGATTACTGCTTTTAACCTTAGTCACAAATGAGGGAAGCGAATCAAGACTACTATTATGACTTTTCTCTTAAAGAAATTAGTGATTTGAGATCGCTCTATTTGACAGTTAACAGGTAACTGCTATAGTGAAGAAGTATGCGCACCAAGACCTAACGTAACTATTCAGAATACAAATATTTAATTTCCTAAAATAGGTTTTTTAAGGAATCTTGCATAAATAAGGTGGTCTGTATCTTCTCCAAAATACATACTATCCAAATTTCCATATTTCTAAATTTCCAAATTTCCCTCTCCTGAAATTTCCAAATTTCAAATTTATAATTTATAAAATTTATAAAACACGTGGTACCATTTCAGTTACGGGATGTTGATACTATAATATTAACAATATAAGAATTCTTATTAGAACGTCTTTTCGTAATGAATCCTCATTTACACTCACTCGACTTTCCTTGTTACAAGTAACACACTCATTTGCTTCTGTTTTCAATCACTCGATCCCACTCACTTTATGATTCGTTCTAAATTTCAACCGTTAGATCGGGATCCAAATAGACTCTCTATACACAGTATTATGAACAAACTTATAAGAATTCTATATTCACGAATATAATACAAGTTTCGAAACAAATTCTAAAAATAATAAAATTAAAATAATCAGGAATACTTAACTTTTCGATACGTGATGATAAGAGAAATCCATCACATTTTCAGAAGTTGAAATATTTAGTTATAGTTATAATTTATTTAGTTAGCTATAAAAAGACTTGCGAAAAAGAGATACTCTAAATCAGGGAAAGCGTATATGATTCGCAACAATCCCATCGACAGTTTGCTCCACCAATTTTCGCGATGTCCAAGATCGATTCTCGAGAATAGAACGCGTCCACGTGATTAGCCAATCAGCGAAGAGGTTCGCGAGCATTCAATTAATCAATGATTTTCCAATTGTACTCGGCGAGTACACCCGCTTGCCATTTGCTATGGTCATTCGCAGTCGACCGAGAGCACACCCGAGAACGCTAAACGCCTCGTTGGGAAGGGGAAAATGGCGGGGGAATAAGGAGAAGGGGAAGATGCAGGGATTGCAAGAAAGGTGGGTGAACGAAGAGAAGAACGATGGGAGAACAGCGAGGAGAGGCTCTTGATCGAAGACAACGGTAATAAACGAAGGGCAGAGGCACACGAAGGAGGCGCGTAATTTACGTGCAACATGGATTCGACCGACGTTTAATCCGGCAGGCAAGCTGGCGATTATGAAGTTAGGTTGGGTTAGGTGATGAGCGCAACCAGAACTTCTTTGTGATATTAATTAAATATGATTTGCCTCTTCCAAGCAAGAGGAGTGGATGAGCTTCGACCCCTCTCTTTGCTTCTGAATCCTCTCGTCTCCTTTTCCCGTTCGTCCTATTCCTCTTGTTCTGCACTCTCACCACCGTGGGGTAACCCGCAGTTTAACCCATTCCCTTATAATTTCCTTCCAATGTACCGTGAGAAATTCGCCTGTAACACGCGCGCGCACGCACGTTGAGGCCGCGCGTGTTGGCCGGCTTCGGCGGTCACCGATTATTAGATTTCATCGGATTTTCGTCGTCCATTTCATGTGGGGGCCCCCACGGGCATCCGGTCCGAATCTACCAATTAACCCCGTTAGTGTTTTGGCCCTGCAATTAAGCCGATCCGTGAGAGAAGTGCATTCCCGCGACCGACCGATATGCACGCTTTCTTTCCCGCCTTACAGATCGCCGATCGTGGTAACTGCCGATACTAAACAACCGAAACAACTGCACGGGCTTCGAAACCAATTGTCGATATGCTTTTATTAATTCGATTGTATCTGCGAATCGTTTTATTAATTAAACCTGCTCTATCGCATACAACTCATGACGCACCCCACAGTTCAAATGTCAGATGATTGTAGTTTTAGTATTGTTCCATTTTGAATTTCAATTATAATCTGCAGGGTCAAGGATCCCGAAATATGATGTACGGTTAACGTTTTATTACTTCAATATTCCGGAAGGGATTTGTTAATTTTGAATGACGCAACTGATAAATTGACGGCTAGCCAAAAGTGGTTAGTCGGTAGATTTATCTGTCGTTTCTTGTTATACAGGGAGACAAAATCGAAGAATAAGAATAAGTAACGCTGGAAATGAACTGGTTAAATGACTATATCACTGTTTATGAAATTGTGACATTTTTTGTCTTGAAAGATTTAAGGTTTGAATTTTAACAAATTAAAACATATTTTTGGATAACAAAATACTTCTGGAATATTCACTGTTGTAATGTAAGAATTTTTTATAACTGTGAAACGAGTGTAATTTATAAAGAAATGTAAGCGCCTAATAATCACATAAAAATATAAAATTTTAACAAATTTTAAATAGTTTAAACAATGAAACCATTTATCTTGGATAGCATAATTGTTAATGCACTTAATCATATGCAGCCATTTTAATCAAATTAACTTTCGTGTATTAACATACATATTTATTAACATATGAGATATAATATATGATGTTCCCAAACAGCTTTCCTCTGCGCCTCGATCTCCGGATTTAAATCCCATAAAGCAGCGTTTCTCTACCTTTATAAAACCATGGCCCAGTTAATTCTTTTCCTTGCAAAACGAAAGCGCGATTTCAACTTTACTTTTAAATATCAGTTGAATTTCTTTCTTTAAAATTTATATATTGAACTTTCATAAGTATTAATAATTGAAAAGTATGAATAAGTAAAGCTCTAAATGGAAAAGCTAATTGTTTATTAACTTGTTATTTATTGATAAAATATATGCACGCTTTTTGCTTATAATAATCTTTACTAGTTACGAACATTTTTATAATCAAAAGCAGCTTTTTAAAAAATGACCTTTATTTCCACTTTAAAAATCGATGCTGATTTTCATTAACATATTAACATTATTCTTTTCAGAATATTTCCACTGTATTTGTTTATAAGAATCTAAAATGACACACTAAAAAAAAGCTTCTTACCGTCCTGTAGCTAAGAAATATTAATAAAATATACTTAGAATAATTTAGAAAGAAATATGAAATATAAAAGAATTTAGAAATAAATATAAAAAACAATATGGTGGTATTAATAAAAAATGCTGGATATATTTTTGTGCTAAACAATGTCTTCTAAAGTTTGGTAAAGCATTCACTGATACAGCAGATATTGTGTAAAAAGCTAACGCAAAAATAATGTTTGATATTAATAACGTCAAAACGGTTGTAAGTTCGCTGCATGATTTATGCTGCAACGCTGTTAAAATTATTCTATACGCTGTTTAATGTAAAAGTGCTGTAAGTCAATTTTTTGTCGATATATTTGATTAATACTGTATCTGAAAAGCTTAACCTTCATTCTGTTTTGTAGAGGAGTATAAGTCTAGCTTCGTCAGTTTCTCGCTAGATAGCAGGTCAAGTAAGAAATTCACTTCAATTTGTTTCACTTCATCCCTTATAAATTGGTAAACAATTTTTACTTATACTACATTTGAATTAAATATTTCATGTTAAAATTCGAATGAGAAATTTTACTGTCATACTCTCGCGTTATTATCTATTTAATTTGATGCAACATTTTCAAAATATTTGCGTTCTTGCGACGTGAAATGTAATTTTCTAAAAGTCGAAAAAATTTAACTAGTGGCATTATTTGAAGTGAGAACAAAAATTATGACGATATTATTTTGATTTAAGGTAAAAAATCATTAAGATTTAATCATATATATATATTTATACATATACAATATTATAAGATTCGTCAAGAATAGAAAAGTTTATTTACGCAAAAGGCACTTACATTATTGTTATATCTATAACTATAATAAATGTAATATACATACAAATATAAAAAAATATTTGAGAAACAATACCGCGGTTAAAAATTATCCCCTTGCCTCAGAAAATTTGCTAACATAAAATGTAATGAACCATAATACAAAATATGACAAAATAATATTGTTAGTAAAATTACATTGTAATTATTGCTTAAAAAATTAACAATGTAAAAACAGCTATAATAAGTACTTTAATACATTTACTTATTTTAACATTGTGAGAATAGCAGATGAAAAAGATCTTTACAAAACACAAATTTTATACTCTATACCAAAAATATTCAAAGGTTCTCCAGAATAAAAAATATTTGTATTTTCAAATGTAAGTATATTTAACATATATATATATATATATATATATTATGTGTATAGAATTAAATATGTGGTTTTAATATTTTATATCACTCTTATCAAGGTATTTAAAATTCATTGTAAGATTAAAGTTTTCCTTTAGCATTACAGAAATTAATAACCCGTCTACGAGGAAAGAATTCAAGATATCTTTTAAGTTATTCACGCAATGTTTCATGATTTTCATCGTGTACAAGACTTAAAGTGTGTCTCAGACTGGATCAGGATACGAGACACATGCTTATTTTACATACTTGTTACTTCGTCTTGTACAACTCAGAAAATTACTGCAACATTCATTATGCAACATCTTTTACCCATTTTTGTTACAAATATGTATAGCGCTGTTCAACACGTATCATTCATATTCAATGTCTCGAGACTGCTGTTGAAAACAAAAATTTGATCCTTGACAACGTTTTATATTTTTAAATTCTGTTTACATAGTATTACTGCTTACAGTGTTATTTATTTAACTTTAACAATTATTCCTCGTTGCGCCAAAAAAACATTGAAATATCTTTAAGCTATCAAAGTAAAAATGGCGCACGAAACAAAATAATGCAATACGCAAAAAAATTATTGGTTCACTTTTGTTTTTAATACAAAAACGGAATATTTTGGTAAGTAAAGACGCAATATTCATCGTTTAGTAACCGCCATTTTTGTTGCGATCGTAAGATTATGTTCACATTAAACAAACGCTCTCCCTCAATTTTAGTGAAGCTTTATAATTTAATTTTCTTTTACATCTTAACTTTGCTAAGTTCAAATAAGAAGAAGAGTTTGTGAAAACGTACCCTAACAGAACCAATAAAAGTTCACGAAAAGAGGAGCCGTCGGCAATGAATTTTACTGCCAAGTCCTGGTCTTCCACCAACCAAATCACTGTCTCACCTCAAAATATCTCACAACTTAAAAATTCACAATTTTTCCCTTAGTTATCAAGCGAATTCCATGGCATCACAGTTCAATTGTAAGAAAAATTTTACACAGGAAATAAGTTTTAAAGACAGTACCAATTTGTACAACTAAAGACCGTTAAATCCAAAATCCAACATTTCAACCTACTCCATTTACACACTGCAGTAATAAGTCAGTTCTGACGCACCTGCTTCTTAAGTTAAGAAGTTAAAATGTAAGTAGAAACACTGCAGTTTGTTTCGTATTCAGCACACGAAAATCCAGAAGAAACGTCTATTGAATATAAGTGGTCTAAAAAAAGGTAAAAATTTGTAGTACAGTGTTACAACATGTTCATAAATCGTTTTATATCAGTGTTACAACTTCCAACAGCTAATATCGTGCTTATTACATGCAGCTTATTTCTCTGAAAGAAATCCGCGAGAACCTGCTACCGGCACCATACGTACAGACTCCATCTTAAGAAATTCTTGGCTCCTGAATGTTAGCGTCGTATTTGAACGAACCTCGAAAGGGGACAAAACGCAGGACGCGGTCTGGTTTCGTCGTTGAACGTCGCTAGAAGGTGGTTTTTGCTCCGGCGTCGAGGCCGCGTCGGCAACAACAGCCGCAGGGGTGGCTAATGACAAAATCAATGCGACATAATTAGACATGGCGGCTACCTACCTAGCTTACGATCCCCATCTACGTGTATACACGCTCGTCGGTACACGGAGCACGTCCACGTGTACGTATTTGTGTACTACCGCCATGCTAGCGGGAATTATTGCAAAAACATCCCTTAATGTGATTGATACGGCTTCGTTGTCGACTTCGCGTTTGAGCTCGCGGCACAGCTCGAACGATCGCTACAGATGGAAATTTCGGAAACGGAAAAGTTCGAGTACGGTCCACAGGTTCGATGTAATTCATCGCGATGGATTTTTTATCGGCTCGCCGCGCGCCGCGCCGTGCCATCGCAGACCAGCACGAGCGGATGACCCTAATTGGGTTTGGAGCCGGTTCGAGGTGGCGCGCTAATGATCTCTGTTAGCGAACGCCTCGCACCGAGAGAAACGACTCTCGTTTGATTTATGATCGACGCCAGATTTCGGCGAATCGGTAATAAGGACCCCGGCTCCTCCGTTTCTATGTACTTTGCAGGGATCTTCCCTCCGCACGTACACTCGCTCGCAAATCTCACTTACTCTGCGGGAAGTGTACTAATTTGAAATTCTTCAAATCCGAAATTTTGATAAATTAAGAATTTGAAAAGTGGAAATTTTAGAATCTATGTACTTTTCAGTTTCTATATATTTTGCAGGAATCTTCCCTCTCTGCAGATACACTCACTTGCAAATTTGACTTACTCTGCGGAAAGTGCAGTAATTTGAAATTTTTCAAACTCGAAGATATGGGAAATTAAAAATTTAAAAATATGGAAATTTGAGAATTTAGAAATGTAGAGAGTGAGGAGATTGCGAACGAGGAATTTGAGAATGAAGAATTTGTAAATGTAGGGATTTGGGAATGCAAGAATTCGAAAATTAAAAAACTTGCAAATTTTAAAAATTAGGAACTTGAGACTAACAGCGTAGAATATACAAATATGAGATTTAAAAATATGAGAATTTAAAGTGACCCTCGCACTAAAAAATAATAAGCAGTTTTTTCAGTAACGTTGTTTCGAATAAAAAAAAGTATAATCGTAACTCTTAATATGAGATTACAGCTTATATCCATGACAAACATTTTAAAACTTGTAGGGATACTGTTTTATTTCGCAACTAACCACATGTGTATGTTTCATCCGCACATACTTATGAAATGTGTTATAGAAAGTTTTTGAAGTAGTTCGACTAAATTACAAATACCACAACAATGCTAAGTGTATAATCATTTTCATGGATAGAGTTATAAAGTCCATGCAATAAAGTTAATGTCAGTTGTACATTATTAAATAACGAAGATTTAACCTTCAAGCTACTTGATAGTGATAATGTTATTGTTTTCAAATATGTAACCGAAATTTGAGACTCGAATCTTTGTGGGCAATCAAATAGTCCTGTAACTTGTTTATTTTGTATTTTTTTATAAATTATAGCGCGGTAAATTCATTTCTTCAGTATTAATATCTTTTTCTATCGATCACTTTACTGATTTCCAATTTCCCATATTTGATTTCCTGAAATTAAAAGCAAATGTGATACTTCTTTCTTCACACTTCTTATTCTTACTGAATGAAATGTGCAATGGAGTTTACTTCTTAATACCCTTTTATTATTATAATTCTACTACACATTCAAAGGACTACGTGCCGAAAAGAATTAATATTTCACCTAATTCAAATAATTGTACTGAATCTTACATAAATAATTATGTAATTTTGCATATCAACACTGCCATGCTTTAAACAGTTGAAGTTACCATAGAAATTAGGGATGAATTTAAAATTTACAACCAAATTTTTAAATTCTCGAAACTCAAATTCAAATATTTATAAAATTTCGTAACTATTAAAAGTATCAAAATTATTAAAATTATTCAAACTATCAAAATTATAGAAACTTGATTCCCTCGAAACATGAAGTGTTATTGTCGTTTTGCAAAAGAATATTTATTTTAAGAACAAATGTCTCTATATTGTATAATTCTGTTTATTGTCTCATAATTTACCGTCATTATTGCATAAATGTTATAATTTTACAGCTCAAGAAATATTTACTTTATATTATGTAAAATACCATTCAATCATTAACACTATACAGAATCCATTAAAACTGACCTTAAATTTCTTATTTCAAATTACAGAAAATTAAGAAGTTCATTAAAATGCAAGTCAACTTTTCTCAATATAAGGAATGCATCTTATTTATTAATTCTTCTACTTTGAATTTAAAAATGGTCATCAAACGTACGTTAACCTATCTTTTACAAAAATTCTTCAAGTGGGCATACAATACTTACATACTAATACATCATATTGTCTGCATATAAATCTAAAAATTATTGGAATACAATAGAGAGAAGTTTATTATTATTAATAAAGAAACTATTAGTTCAGAGTAGGTATTTATATCAACGACAACGGCAGCGTCGTAAAACTTTAATTACCTGCAAATGTCAGAAATGTGTCCAGAAGTAGATATGTTATTTTTTCTTCCGTAAGAAAGCATAAGTCGCGACACGGTGCCGATGGCATCGGCCGCTTCGATTTCAAGCGAATCCGTAGGTGGAAGCGCTATGTACGCGAGCTCCATGTTCGTGTATGTAGAGCTAATTATACCCTCGAACAAAGGGTTACTCGATGACGCATACGTAAGGTCGGAAAACATTGATGAGTAGCTCTATATACCAGCACCCGGTCAACGTTACGTGTAAGTAAAACGCAAAAGAAATATATTGTGTGCGTAGTCACTGCGTGTGTTAAAACCGAAATATTGTGTTTATTACAGGTAGGTAGGGCTTTAGAGAATTTAGACTTCCGGGAATTTGAAAATTTGCGGATTTAGGGATTTAGGGAGTTCGGAGATGTGAACTTTGGGAATTTGAGAATTCGGGAAATTGGAAATTTAGGAATTTAAGAATTTGTAGGTTTGCAGATTTGAGAAATTGGGAAATTGGGAAGTTGGGAAATTGGAAAATTGAAAAAATTAGAAAATTGAAAAAATTGGGAAATTAGAAAATTGGAAAAATTAGAAATTTAACCATTTGAAAATTTGAAAATTGGGAAATTGGGAATTTAACCATTTGAGAATTTGAAAATTGGGAAACTTAGAAATTTGGGAATTTGAGAATTTCTAGATTTAGAGGTTTAAGGATTTGAGAATTTGAGAATATAGGAAATTGGAAAATTGGGAAATAGGGAAATTGAGAAATTGAGAAATTGAGAAATTGGGAATTTGGAAATTTGGAAATTTGCGAATTTGCCGGCTTGTGGATTTGGAGATTTGAGAATTTGAGAGTTTAAAAATTTCAGAATTTTATAACCTTCAAATTTTTAAATATCAGAATTTCAAAATTTTAGACTTAAAAATTTTAGAAAGTGAAAATTTTTTACTGTAGAATTTGAAAATTAATAAACTATAAAAGAAGTACAATTTCGAATTAATAGATATTTGAAAATCGCGCCAAATGACGGTGACAATACTAACACTTCAGAGAACTTGAGCCAATCGCGCCACTGTTCAGTCGTCACCGCTTAATTATTGTTTTTCTTTCGTCTCGTTTCATTAAAAATCCCGTGTTTCCAAGGACTCGATTGAAACTGATCATAGGAAGCGGTTTTGTAGAACACTGGAAATACTCGTCGCGGCTACTCATGCGTGTCCGTAAATTGATTTAAATGCTCCACGCCCATATCTGTCTGAACCCGTGGGATCGCTTCGCAAGTCAACGGCAAATCCATCAACGATGGTGTGGTAACACGAGCACCATGTATCGCGGCAATTACAAAAATAATCTTACTGTAAATAATATCGAACCGGTCACCGCATCGTGGCGACGTGTAAAAATTTATGAACATCCTTTCATTCGACACTTTCGATGATGTTTCAACTTGTTATAATATTTTCGTGACATGTAGTCAATGATTAAATTAATGTCACTAACTAAAACAAATTTTTATAGTCATAAAATTAAATTAAATTGTGATAACTTGAATGCAAATATTTGCCTCTTTTTGTTGTATTTAAGACATCGATGAACAATTTCATTGTGTTTTAACATGAAATTTTATTTTATTAGTGGAATACGTATTTATGAATTTATCTTTCATTTACCATTTTAATATTTTATTCAGGAATATTGTTATTTCACATATTTATCATATTTGCTGCGATCGAAATATATTTCAAATTATCCTCTTATGAGCAATTTAGTACTTAATATATCACCTGTTGAACAAATTACTGCATTTAACAAATTAACATGCAGGGACATGAATGTGTTATGTTATCTTTTACGTATTTTGATTGAATTTTTAATAAAACAAGTTTCGTCATATAAATATGACAAGTTATATTTTCATACAATTTCAATGAAACAATATTTGTTATATGCATTAATATATTTTTTTACAATCAACTGGGTATACATATCACTTTTACTACATATCAATATACACTAATTTTAAGATAATAATTAATGACTCAGTAAGTCATTTTTTGAGAGAAAGAAAAATACTTGTATCAATATTTTTTGAAAATATTTAAGGGCAATTTAACTTTCACCAGGTTTGAGTATTTACAGTGTTAGATATTCGACACGATAAAAGTGAAGCAAAGTGGCGTGCAAAACCTGTTGGCAGCAGTGTGCAGGAACGCTTACACGCTTCCGGAAAAGGGCCGTTCGGTAGCGAGGCGCGTTGTCTCATTAGCAAGCAGCATCGATGAACTTACAATGCCTCCCTTCTCGCCCACCCCCATTGCTGTTTTCCAGCCCCGCGATACGTATCTCACCCTGCCGGTAACCCTTTACGGTGAAAGCACGCGTTCGTGGCAATCTGCGTGCCTTTGCGATTGTTTTGCAGGTGCACAACACCGGATTCCATTACGGGAGAATTGTAAAAAGGCAAAGTTGCCAGTCGGCGTTAACTTTACACAAAAACAGGAAACGTCATCGCAGAGAAGAAGGAAAATCTGCTTGATTACTATGCAAAATCGGTATAACGATTTAATTAAGCCAAGTGCGTCGGAATGATGCACTTTAGATTTTAACCCATCTGCTACCGCGATCCCCAAATGGGGATTTTAATTGTATATATGTTTTTTACCGCTTGCAATAAAATATATGATGTGTGTTCTTACATTTTAGTTTAAAAATTATTTTTTGTTTGTTGCCTAACTTATACAAGTATTTGTATAAACTTCCAGTTTATTAAAATTATCTTTTGACGAATAAAATTTGGCATAAACTACAGAAATAATTAAGACTCTTGTTGAAATTTTCTTTATCGAAACGAAGATTGAATAAATTACGTTTCATTCGTTACACGCTTGGCGTTGAAGTTTATTTTTAATTTAGAAGTAACTGCATATCGAACGTAAACTTAGTGTTAGCAAACAAGCCTTTCAATATTGTGGAAGGATAGTACATTGTTTTCCAACTAAAATTCAGTACTATGTAAAGTTTTTGCACTTTTTGTATTTTATAGTAGATCAGTTTATAAAATGACCTTCGAAAATTAGAATATTAAAAATTTGTGTACTCGAAATTTTGAACATTTACTAACTTCAATTTTTAATACAAGTTAATTTCAATTTAATTCCAATTTTTAATACAAATTTACAAGTTTAATTTCAATTTTTAATTCAAATTTACAAATTTGGAAATTTGTATTTTTCGAAGTTCGAAAATTAAAAATTCTCGAGATTAGGAAACTTAGGAATTAGAAAACAATAAAAATTTTGACGTAATTACAGTTTTATAAAAATGAATATAATACAAGTCATAGTAGGATACAAAATAAATAAAAGAAAGAAAGCTTATTAAATACAAGACAAGAACGTTGTTAAAAATGAACAAATTAAGCGATTAAAAAATTAAAATCAGTAAAAAACACTTCAAGATTTTAAAGCACATACAAACAGATAATATTTCAATGAATAGAAATATAAAATTTTATTCATTAAATCACAAAATACAATATACTACAACATTGTGTAGCACGTTGGTGTTGCATAATCTGAATTAATAACATGCTGTAAAACACACTTATTTCCATCTAAGATGTGTAGTTTAGCTGTGTAAAGGCTAAAGTTTCACAATTATCGATAGTGGTGCTTCTTATAGTTAGACCGTGTTCATGACTAGTTTATTAGAGGAACTAAGTAGATCGAAACGATGAATAATGAAGAGATTAAATAATTGAAGGACATACTCTAACGATAAACTTAGACACGAGGAAGTGATCGATGGAGCTTTCTGGTGCAAATAAAAGAAGTTGACTAATAAATAACATCGATACGGATATTTCTCACGTATAGAGATGAGCAGATGTACCCCGAGGGCATGAACAGGCATGTAACGCGCAATCGAAAATTGCAGTAATTTCATATTTTCATATTTATAAATTCCTGATTTTTCAACTCTCAAAATGTCTAAATTTCCAATTCTCAATGTCCCAAGATTTTCAAATTTCAATATTAGTGAATTTTTAAATTACACTTCTAAATTAGCAGATTTCTGTATTTTTTAATTTTTTTCTTAACATGTCAAATTTTTGAAATCAGTAAATTTCTATGTTCCAAAATTTGCAAATTAAATTGTCAAGTTCCTAATTTTCGGCCTAACATATTTAAATTTTTAAGATCCCGAATTTTTATATTTCTGTCCTTGAAAATTTAAGCACTCAATATGTTTGCATTTCTTAATATTTAAACTGAAAAATGATGAAACACAAAAATCTGAAATCATTGCACGAACTGTGCACCCTGTGTTCGCGAGCTTCTTGAGCATTTGATCTGCCCATCACCGATCTACACCTAATGGGTACTACGTTAAGTTAACCTGAACCGTCCAGTTTTTAATAAGCGATGATCTTCTATGAAAGAAGTTCAGAAGTCACTAAATAATCTTGTTCAGTCAATTAAAATGAGGTATACCCTTGACAAATACCGAATGCAATTCGATGCCCAGAAAAAAGGCGAACGCATAGCAGTTAATAATAAGAAAATAAGTCCATCTATGGCGCCGACAAGAGCATCATCAAATTCCTCGGCAGAACGAGAATGCTAGTGGATAAGTTTAACTAGAAAAACATAAGAACTCTGTACGTGCAGAGATGTGCGTTCCGACAGATATGTAGGTAGAAATACGTTCATTATTACAAGATCAGTGTGAAAATCTCTGCAACAATTCTCAATAAACGTAAAGAAACTTGATTTACCGGCTAGTAACTAAAAGTCCGTTCGTATTACAAAATTTTAACAAATTCAATATACAATCGTGTCTACAAGACACAACAAAAATTTGGGTAAAATTGCCACATTACCAAATTGTGTACATTCAATTATATTTTATTCTATGTTTATTTCTTATTTATTATTCTATTTTATTTTTTTTGTTTCAAATGATGCGTGCATTAGCTGGTAGCTTTCGTGTTAACAAGAAACCATTGCTTATTATATAGAATAAATTGAGTTAAGTGTCAGGGGAATAATTAATAGTTGTATCTACTGAAATAGCGATGCTCTAAAAAGTGTGAGACATTTTTACAATATTTTATAATGTAAGAGGTCAAATCTTGCAAAACAAAATGTGACACCAGCCATTTTGACTATTTAGTATTTTAATGTTAATAAAAAGTTATTCAGTAATTGTTTAAACTGAGATTAGTAAAAATTGTGTCTATTGAAATACGGTCTAAAAAATGTGACTTACAAAATTTTATAATGTGAAAGCTGAAACCATATTGATGGGTAGCTCTAACGTTAACAAGAAACTATTAGTTACTAAATTGTTCAAATCGAGTTAAATGATCATCGAATAATTAATAACAGTTGAGTCCATTGAAATAGCGACGATCTAAAAAATGTGAGAAGCGTTAGTCTCGTCCAACGATCAGATTTTATGTAACCAATATGGCTTCAGCAAATAAACGAACCGAAGACCTTTCATGCACCCAACGCGAGAATGACTATTAAGCGGTGCACTTCGTCTCTCCTACACCACCCCTATATCAGCGAATGCGGCCACGTTGCCTATCGGAGTTATAACTAATTGTTGAACGTCCTTCGAACAATTGCCACGTGCACGCTCGAAATCTTTTCTATAGAATCTCGATTTCAATTATACTCTATTACGAAACGATCCTTCGTTTTCTCTTCGTTGCTTTATGAGTCTTCAGAACTGCCGAAGGAAACTTTTCTTTAGTGTGGAATTCAGAAATTGGGTATTTCAGAATTTTTATTCTGATATTTAAATTTGGAGGTTAAAAATTTGAGGATTTAGGATGTTTACTTATTTGAGATTTTGAAAAGCTGGAATTTTTTACTTGAAAGTTGAAAAATTATACATTTGCAAGTTTCAAAGGTTGACAATACAAAAGTATGCAAATTTTATAATTTGGTTATTTGTAAACTTGGAGGTTTGATTAATCGTTAATCTGGAAAATTGGAGAATTGAGAATTTGTGGAACTGGAAAATTGCACATTTGCAAGTTTGAAAATGCAATTTAATAATTTGATTAAAAATTCAGTTCGAACTTATCCATATGTTCTTATTCTCCATATGAACTTATCCACACACACACACACACATGTCGGATGTGGATATTTCAAGTCATCGATACGCAGTATTAGTCAAAAACGTTAGTAAGCAACGATATATCGCAATCGTTACGCTTTCCGCGTCTAAACACTTATTGTGGTTGGGACTAAATTAGAGAAGCGTTCCCCACGAGGATTATCCCCTGACATGCAACCACCGGACAAACCGTGAAACATGTCAGTACCGTTCTGTCTAGCGAGGAACGCTTCAATGTATCGACGGTGAATTATACAACGTCCGCGAACGTGTCGTGAATGACCAGCATCTGTTCGACTGATGTATAGATTCTGATTCGATGAGACCATATTCTTCTTCGACAACGAAGTACTAAGAATTTGCGGGGAATTCGATGAAACAACGAGAACGATGCTATCGGGAAACGCGAAGAATGGAAACAATTTGTACGCGATTTAATCTGTAACTTGACTTCGTGTAATTATAAGTTACTTTAAGTAAAAAATAAATCTTCGTTTTAGATAAAGTAATCACATTGTTATTTCTGTAGAAGTACGTAGAATGTTAACTACGTACAATGGAATAGAATAGAAATTGAATAGAAATTAGGAAACAGAAATGTTAGAAATACAACAATTTTTAATTTATAGATTTTCAAATATATTTAAAAATTTAATTGTAGAATTTATAATTTTATAAATGTGGGACATGGAAGTTTAGGAAGATAGAAATTATAGAAATGATAAAAATTAACAAGTTGTAACTTGTGGTCACTTGCTTGTTTCAGTAGTTTTAGTACTAATTGCACATATTACAACAAAATATCCGGTAATATGAGCCATCGTAATAATTCTTAACTTCGACAGTTGACAGTTGATGCAACATTTGTTAACAGAGATAACCTAACCTAACAGAAATAAGTTGATTTCATAAGCAGACACCCGGTAGCGAATCTGCAGTGGTGCGATGTACTCGTCGCATGCAGATACGTGTTGGTTAGGGCGGATATTCAATTATTCATATACTATTACTTCGCACGCATATGAGTACCTAGTGTACTAGCTATGTAGGGATTCGCATTCACACCAGTTAACACATTCTACGAAGGACGGTTGCAATTTTCCTTGGGACAATGTGTCATTATTAGAGAGGCATGTGGGGGACAGTAAGGGTGAAGGGAGGAAAGGCTAATAAAAGATAGACGTTGCAACAACAAAACAATTCGATTCTTGATAATGAGTATTGATAACGCACTTCTAAGACTCGACAATCAGTTTGTGTAATGAGTCACACTTTCACTGACCGATTGCACGATCCATGTTGCAAACAACTTTTTATTTCTGTTTTTATGCAGATTAAATTATTAATTTTATTGATCGAAATTGCATGATCAGATTACACAGTTCGTTTTTGCAAATAATTTAATTAGTTTGATGAAATTATCAGCTACTTGTATTTTACCTTAGTAAGAAATGAAATCAATATAAAATGGCGTAGAATGAAATACGTAAAATGTAATATAATGTAAGTTGGAATGTAAGTTGACTTTAATTATAACCTGTAATTTGCACTAGTTATAAATAAATAATTATTTTAAAAAATTGGACTGTGTCCAAAAATAGGTGAAGAAATTAAACATAAACATTCTAATATTGAAAAAATTAAAAGATCATTCATTAAATATTATTCACCAAATTCTTAATCTTAATTTATTTCAATGTAAAAAAATATTTAGCAATGTTCTAACTTTTGAGCTTGTTTATCCTAACACAATTCTCTTGTTATCACGCTATAAAACAGCTAATTTCACATAAAATGCTTTTCATTATGTAAAATGAATCTGTACAGAGTCATTAGATTTCAACACTAGAGCTACCGACAGTCGAGATATTTTTATCAAAACCAGTGGAAATGACTGGTCTTTAAAGAATCCATAATAACAGAATAATTATTATTTCCTTGCAAAAGCAATTACATGTTATGCAGTATATTTTTAGTATTATTAACTTATCTGGGACCATGATCTTTG
Organism: Megachile rotundata; assembly: GCF_050947335.1. Classification (NCBI taxonomy): domain Eukaryota; kingdom Metazoa; phylum Arthropoda; class Insecta; order Hymenoptera; family Megachilidae; genus Megachile; species Megachile rotundata. The sequence continues at coordinate 6,989,965 of NC_134993.1, forward strand.
AATGCGAGTTACCACATTGTATCATTTGCAACAAAAATAAGTATAATAAAGAATTCGTGATTTGGTAACAAAAATGTTTAAGTAAATTTCAATGTTAAATTAACGCATGGAGAAAATTATTGGGTAGAAAAATTTTAGTCAGATTTCTTACAATCAAGTTTTTCTTCCGAGTGCATTTTATAGACATTTTACGAGTATTACAAATAGTTTTATTATTACTATGACAATACTATAATAATGAAATATTATAGTTTTATTATTACTATAATTAAAGGAGGTCCTTGAAGTTCTTTGGCCCCTTGATTCTCTACTTTCATAACAAAATTTTGTAACAAATATTCCTAACAAAAACTACAACTCGCATTCAACATCCTCAGATCCCAATGAACGACTACAGATTTTCGAATGAATGCGTTATTTTTGCATTAGATGCACAGTAAAAATAAAAATATGTGAAAAACGAAGAATCTATCATGCAAAATTCTAAAAGTCGAACAGACTTAATCAAACTTCTGCATTTAAAATTTTTTTTAATTCAACATCAAGGTCGCACACGTATCAATCTTCGCCAAAATGTAACGCTGTTACTCATAAATTGGTTCGACTACTAAAATTAATATATTATTTTAATTTTCAATTATTGTTTCCCGTGCCATTTATTTATTAGATTTGTCAGTCAAGACTATTTAGGGCTGTAACATTAAAACGAACAAAGAAAATTAAAAGGTTGTATTTTACATTCAGAGATTCTTGATAATGCAACTTATAGTTGGATCTAAATTTCAAAGTTGAAGAGTATTCAAAATTTGAGTAAGGTTAGTCACATTTGAGCTGCCAGTGCGTCACGAGTGAGATTCGTCAAAGCACGGGAAGAGATTAAAGAAATAATTAAAATAAAGAATTGTCACAGAAGTGAAGAAAAACACAAAACAGGAATTTTAAAACAAAATGAGAAAATTTGATTGGTGATAGTAAATCGAATAGAAGATTCGAAAGAAGCAGAAGCTAAAGACCATCGGTGTGGAATTTCGTGCAGCGTGAAAATCGTGGTGACCGGTGTACCGGACGCCCACGTGACACGTCCCGAGTTGCTCTCTCAAAGGGATGAATGGACGAAGATAATCCTGTTTCGAAGGTAGGACGTGAGGAATGTTCTGGTTTCCTGTATCCTGTGGGGTTGCGTTCGCCACGAGCACGAGCAGGAGAGAGCTCCCTTATCGGGACGTGGGATCGCGCGGTTAGGGTCGCCTACGCCCGAACGAAACTTCCTCGTTCGACTGTAAGATAGGTATCGCGGCCGTGATCCGATTAATTAATTCGTAGGATTAATTGCCCGGCCTCTATCGGGATGGATCTTCGGCGTTTCTTAGAGCATTATGTAGACATCGGGGGCCCGAAGGTCGTGTGGGAGGTTCGTCCAGCGTGGAAGGAGGTTCGTCCATCGAGGACACGGTCATCTGGAGCACGACACGGAGAAACCGAAGTCGATATGGAGCGCCTTGCAAACCACCTACGCCAACTTGCAAATTCATATCGTCAAGGTGTCGCATCGTGGACGCGTAGGTGGCAAGCTACGACCTTTTTCTGCGAGGGACCATTCAAAATCAACGAATCCCACTACCTTTCGAATAGTCAACCTCCAACCGAGTTTATTAAACCCTGAAGGATCGACAAAGATAATGAGTGCGAGGAAGCCACGGACCAATGTAACAATTCTGTACCCGACAGAATACGAGTACATTTTTATTCTTATTGAAAGAGGTAGAACGCATACATATCTGTATAAAAATCGAGTAATCTTAAAAGTCAACGTCTTTATTTTTAGGTTGAAGACAAAGTGGATAACACAAGATTTATCCTGGCAAAATGATTTTACACTCCTTATTTTAAATTACGAAAGTTAGTAAGCTTTTATCAAAATGCAAGCATTTCTAGCAAGAAAAATTTCGTCAGGAAAAAGAATCTTTGTATAGTTTACGCACTATCTACTATTTATTTATTTTTTTAGTTAAAGATCAAGTTTGAATATAAATAGCATTAAATAAAATTGAGAATTTATAAGCAAAAATCATTTATTGTAAATCATACGACACAAATTTAAAAGAAACATGTTTAATACATTAATTGAAAGCGATAATAGACGAAAATTAATATAAAAAATTATTTCGTATCTCTAACCTCACTTACAACTTTAAGAAAGATGTTCAATTTGGATTTATAATTTACCTCGTTGAAAAGGTGTTGAAAAGGATCATAAAATTGAAATTTTTCTTGCGTATATTATTTTTAACACGTATTTTACTGCTTTAGGCGTTACTTTAATAACGTCATTTTCAATATTGATTATTTTAATAATGTATTCAATCGAAAATTCAATTATACTCATTTCATTAAAACATAATATATGTAATGCTACAATACTAACGCTATTTTATATAAAAGTATCATAAAATTGATCATAAACCGTTTGTTGTTGAGCAGCACTCACGATGATTAATAATCAAGTCTGGAAATTACCTTAATCATGTTTTAAAATTGAATGATTAACGGCCATTCCTGTTTACTCAGGTTTACCGGAACAATCAAAGGTAAAAATAGTATAAATCGCAATTATTTGTCCATCAGATGCAGTACACCACCTATCCGTTATATATATCCTCAATTTTTAAACTTTACTGTTTTTTAGCGAATTATTAAATTAAGTTTACTAAGTACAATTTTTTGTAAAATTTTGCAATTTAGAAATATCAAATTTTCTAGTTTACTTTCAAGTGTAAACATTTACCTTAAAATATAGATCTGCAAATTAAACAATTTGGAAATATAGAAATTTGATATATGCAAATTTTGGAGTACAAACACTTTCGAATTTTTTAGATTTGCAGTTTAAAGTGTGATAAATTATAAATTTATAAATTTATAAATTTATAAATTTATAAATTAAGATAGCACGAAGTTTATCTATTTAAAAATATCGACATACAACTATCTATAGAAATTTAGATTTTCAAATTTTCGAATTTCAGAATTTCCAGATTTTTAGAGTACAAATACAGGGATTTGAAAATTTAGAAATTTGAAAATTTGGAAATTTGGGAATTTGGGAATTTGGAAATTCGGGAATTTAGAAATTTAGAAATTCAGAAATTTAGAAATTTAGAAATTTAGAAATTTAGAAATTTAGAAATTTAGAAATTTAGAAATTTAGAAATTTAGAAATTTGGGAATTTGGAAATTTGGAAATTTAGAAATTTTGATACTTGGAAATTTGGGAATTTGAAAATTTGGAAATTTAGAAATGTGGAAACTGGGGTATTCAGAAATATGAACAATCATAAAATTAAAAATTCACGATAGAAATATAAAATTTCCAAATATATTAATTTTCAAATACCCAGCTTAGAAATTTTGAAATCTGAAATTTATAATTTTAACTTGAACAATTGGAAATATAGAAAGTTAAAACCGCAGAAATATATAATTTTGCTAATCTGTAAATAAGTTGCGCGAATATTAATAAAAAAAGGGATTTCATAAAGTCGTGAAGCCTTTTTACATTGCAGTAATAACATTAAATTTATGAAAATTTTGGATTGTTAATACCTAACTATGTCGTTACTTATTTCATGAAAGTGAAAAGTATAAATAAACAGTAAAAATTGTCATTTGTACAGAATGTACGTAATGCTTGTCCAAAGAAGACAATATTATCTCGTAGTTAGTAAACTTTCTATCTTATACGGAAGTGAAAGAATGCTTCGTTTATTCGCGCATTTACATTCCATAATTTGCAACTTTCGATCACATGGAAACTCATTATATGCACAACTGTACACTCAGGTGCAACGCTGGCCTCTTTCCTACAAAAATAAATGCATAAACTTAAAAACTTTTAAATTTTCAAATTCTCAGATTCACATATCTTTTTAGTTATTATATTTTTAAAGTTACACATTTTTCAAATTTTCAAATTTTCAGGTTTCCAAACTCATATACTTGTTTCAAATTTTTAATTTTCAAGTTCACATATTTTTATAATTTTCAAATTTTCAACTTTATTAACATTAGAACTACCGACATTAAATGCTTGTTTATTAAAGAATGAAAAATAAAATGAAAAGGGAAATAAATAAACACTAAAGCATCAAGTAACATATAGAACTAGTTTTTACCTCAAAAAAATATGACAGACATTTCCATAAAATTACGACAATAAACGTTTGTAGTAAAATGAGAAATCTGAAACCAGTCATTTTGACTGGTTAGTAGTTCTAGTGTTAAGATCCCCAGTTACATCTCCATATTTCCTAGATTGCCATCCCTGTATTTACATATTCGTAGATTCCCAAATTTCAAGAAACCCAAATTCCTATGTCCTCAAACTTCTGGACTTCCAAAATTTTATACATTCAAATTCTTAATCCCAAATTTCTTAATCCCTAAATCCCATCTCCAAATTCCTATGTTCTCAAATTTCAAATCCCTATGTAGATATCAAGCACCTATGTCTCGAAATTCCTGGACCCTCAAATCTCTAGACTTCCAAAATTGTATACACCCAAATTCCTAATCTCACATTTCTTAATCCCTAAATCCCATCTCCAAATTTCTATGTTCTCAAATTCCAAATCCCTATGTAGATACCAAGCACCTAGTTTCCAAATTCCTGGGCCCTGATAGCTCTAGACGCCACCTCTCTACATTCCCATATCCGTAAATCATAAAATTCCTACGTCTCCAAAATTTGAGATTGCCAGATTATGATTCCAAATTTGAAGAACCACATTCGTCCGAAACAAACCCATCTCCAAATTTTCAAATTCGGAAAAATCCCTAAAAATCTTTGGCTACTTTGAGAAAGCAGATTTGCTGTTGACTGTACCGCGAACAGCGACATTCTACCCCTTCCTTGGAAACCGGAATTCATAACCGTCCAATAGATACCGATACACAAAAATCCTCTCGAAGCGTTTTCTTTGCCAGGTTCGGGCCTTGGTCGATCGGCCAAGGCCACTTTCGGGGTTTACCTTTTTCCTCGAGAAATACTCTCTGAATGGGCCAGGCGTCCCTCGGCGCCGAAAAGTTTTCCCGAGAACGCAGGTGTGCCGGACAGGCTTTTCGATAGTAAGTTCGCGACGTCCCTGAACACGCAGGTCACTCTGCCAGGTGTTGTCGATCACTCGTAAAAGAGCTTGTGGATGAACGTTTGCGATCATTGTTGCCCCGTCCACTAAGTACCCTAAAAGCATCGACCATCTTCGGACCGCGTTTCACCCTATTGTTGCTGGTATTCGCGTCGAAGCTGAGGAGAGAGGACCTGCATCCCTGTCAATGGCGAAAGATGAATTCAGATTCTACCAGGAATCGATCGCCTGATTTTTTCTTATTGTCCGAAACGATGGACTTTAGAATTGCTTCGACTAGGATTATTAATTGTCCACCATCTATTGTACAAACGATGATTTCGACGATTTTCCATGCATGAGAATTTTTATTCTAATATGAATGTCCCTTTTTAATGATAAATGGTATACACCTTAGGGTTCGTTGATTTTTCTCTTATGAGGATACGGGTCTTGGATCATTTATAAAATGTTGTTTAAAGTATTTCTATCATATGTGGGACTTCATGAGTATTTAGAGGCAATTTTGCAATTCGAACATTTTTTAATTCTAAAATTGAACAATTTCTGAATTAACAAATTGTCATATTTAAAAATTATCACGAAAAATTTCAATTTTCCGAAGTTTCAAAAAATCTTCAAATTCCCACATTTTCAAGTTCTCAAATATCCAAATTTCTAAATCATCACTCAAACTGAAAAATCCCCAAATCTCTAAACTAGCTAATATTCAACTTTTCGTATTTTCAAAAATTTCAAAATCCTCAAATCTCCAAATTCCGACATTTGCAAATTCTCAAACGTCCAAATTTCTAAATCTCCTATTTGTAAACTCTCTGATTCAAAAATTCCAAATTCTCTAAATTAGTGTAGGGAGTGTAACATAGTTGTAAGTAAACATACATTGTATTATAGTTAGAGTAACGTATTTCGTGAAGTAGTATATAACGATTTTTGCGTGTTCAACGGAATTTTGCGTCGAAGCGATCGTCGTTTGTTTCTTGGACGTGTCGAAACCTGCACGCGTGCTTGTGGCAGAATTTGGTTAGACGCCGCGACGTATAGATGTGCAAGTATCACAGCAAATCTCTATTACACTTAAAGTTAAATTTACAATAAAACCTATATTAGGTAATATTATCTTTTGTATTTGCAAGAACTTCAAAATCCGAAATTCGCAAGTTCCCAAATCGCTGAATTTCCGAAACATCATTTTCCCAGAAGCATTCCTTTTAAAAGATGGCACTGTCCACACAAAATTTACTGTACATCAATAGGCAAAAAATTGCAGCTGTTCGAACCAAAGCAAATCGAATCCCAACTTTTGTTATTTTTCAACGCAACTGGTGGTCGAAGCTAACAATAATTATTTGGGGACAGTAACAGCCCGCTGTGTGCGGGAGTTGGCATCGTTCCGTTAAGCTTGCAACGTTCTTTCAGATTTTCCTCTTTCCGGACAGGTAAAGCTATGACACACCTGCGCAGGTTTTGTCAAACAACAAAGAGAAGGTCGTGTTTCTTTCGTAGGTTACGTTGGATTCAAATACTGTCTCCAGATCTCAGAGAAAATCTGGACAGCTAAGAAAGCTCATAAATAGTAGTCCATGCTGATCCTCCATCTTGCAGATGTCCTTTTATTTTCATTGAAACGTGTATAATGCAACGGGGCAAGCTTACACTTGTTGAATCAATGCATTTTAATACAATTTTCAATGTAATTGTTAATAAATAAATAATTTAATACTGCGTTTAATGTAAGTGTTAGTAAAAACATATTTTAATATAATGTTCAATGTAATTGTTAATAAAGAAATATTTTAATTCCATGATTCACTTATTTGTTAATAAATAAACATTTTAATACTGTGTTTAATGTAATTGTTAGTAAAAATATATTTAAATATAATGTTCACTGTAATTGTTAACAAAGAAATATTTTAATACCATGATTCATGTATTTGTTAATAAATAAATAATTTAATACTGTGTTTAATGTAAGCGTTAGTAAAAACATATTTGAATATAATATTCAATGTAACTGTTAATAAATAAATATTTTAATACTATGTTTCATGCATTTGTTAATAAACAAATTATCAAAAGAAATGTTTTCTGGTGCACTGTATATAAACTTTTTTGTTCTTACGTAAATTGGTTTGTTTACGTATCAGTTAAATTATATTCTACACAATAATATTTTCAATTGTTTTCACTTGACATGAGTGCCAATCGAGTCTTATCGATTATATCGTAGGAATTCTTAAGTTTCGTAGAACTTGAGATAAGAAAATACTTCCTCACTAGTCAAATCAAACATCAAACACTGACTTTTGATATGCTGACAAAAATACGAGCTTAAAATACAAGTATGCGATAAAGCAAAATGCATAGGCACTTTTCATTACGTACAACACGAGTTACTAAAAGAAAAGAATAAAACACCGAAAGAATGCTTAGATCGCAATCATGGAATGAATGAAAAGAAGATAAAAGATTTACTCCTTGCATTTGGTAACTGTTTGCTCCGATTTCTCTTGGCACCAAGTAATTTGAATAGTTTATTGAAATATTAAAATAGCGATCTATTTCCTTATATCGCATAAGGCCGGGCAATTTATTAGTTCACTACAGGGTAACGCTGAAATCTTATAAAACGTTATTAAGAATACAATAGCTAGAAACTATTGTTTCAATAGGAGAAATCTTGAAAACTTTCTTTGTTTTACTACTTTCTTTATGGTACGTTAGAAGAAATTCGAAAAGGTGTCCACCATTACGATGTAATAAAACATAATTAATTTCGAGTTGGTTAGTAGTAATAAAACGGTAATGAGCACATTTCTATTCTACTTCTCAATTCACTTTGTTCTTCGGAACAATTCGATCACATAATTATTTGAACCCATACTAATAGTTAGTATTACACTGCTTAATAATATACAAAACTTGCTCAAAATATATCCAAACATTTCGTTATGATCTTTTGAACAATTATGGTTTACGTATTGTAAAAGAAATATGAAGTGTATAAATAAAACAACAAAGTATATTTAAAAAATTATAATAATGTAGAATTGCGACCCTTAACAATTTCAAATTATTCATATTAATATATAAAAATTATTTTATGCTAAAACTAAAAATCAAATTTACGTTGCAGAAGTATTTTCAGCAAAATCCTTGCATCTCTACGTTTCCTATATTCCTATATTTTTGTACCTTTAGTCACCTATATTCCTAGATTTTACCATTTATAGGTCGTTATATTTTTCGAGGTCTATGTTCCTGTGTATGGAAACCCATATAGTTTTAAAACCCTATTCTTAAGTCATTCTTAATAGTATTCCATTATTAGATCTCTACTTTCTGAAATCTCCATATTCCTAGATACTTATATTTCTCCATTCTCAAATTTTAAAAGTTATACATGCTTAGATTCCTGGACATCTGTATTCCTATATCTCAATATATCTCTATAATTTTGTCTCTCTATATTCATATATCTTTATCTTTCTATATCTGTATCTCCCTATGTCCCTATGGTCCTAAGTCTCTATATTTCTATATCCTGATGTTCCCATATTCTAATGTCCCTATATTCCTGTGTCTCTATATCTCGATATCCCCATATCCACATATCCCCATATCCCCATATCCCCATATCCCCGTATCCACATGTCCCCATATCTCTATGTTCTCATATTCACACGTCCTCATATCCCTATATCCACATGTCCCCATATCTACGTATATGTCCTCATATCCATATGTGCCCCATATACCTATACCCCCATGCCTCTGTATCCCCAAATCCATATGTGCCCCATATACCTATACTCCCATGCCTCTATATGCCCAAATCCCTACATCCCCATATCCCTATGTTCCCATATACCTATACCCCCATGCCTCTATATCTCTACGTCCGTACACTCTCATATCCCTATATTCCTACATCCCTACATCATTTTTATCATTTCCCAAATCTTATTATATTTCTGCACATACTCATTACATTTTATAAAATGTTTTCACTTGTACATCGATAGAAATTGGCTAGTCGAATATCCAACAGTGCATTATGCTCATCTCGCATATCTAGGTCAGGATTGACCCGGTCACCGTGGTTCAAAGGTTAACGGTGAAGAATGGAAGAGTCATCCATTAAAACATGGTTTATAACAAAAGTCAGTTAATAATTCGTGTAAACTGGTAACCGTACAATAAACGGAAAGATTAATCTCGTTTCATCGGTACGATTGATCGATTTCACGTTTAAGGTAGTTGGAAACTGGTTTTGTGTTTTTAGCATATACATATAAACTTGCACGGTGTCGAAGCTGCATTCTAAAGTTCCTTGTTCCGTGAATCAGCTAAGCTCTATCTTTTCCTCGTTTCACCGAACGAGAATTATGATTAAACTTGGAAATAAATAAGGCTTATCGTGATGATAAAGTACTAACAATTATCATAATAATGTTTAAAGCAATTATGGTAACGCGAGGCGTTATATATCATCTACAGTGATAATAGTAACACTCTAACTAGTGCAACTACTCAAAACTACTGATTTGAACAGTACTGTACTGACTTTTAAGTATTCAAGTTAATAGAAGAGTGTTAAATTATTTGTATGGATTTTTTAAACACTCCAAGAGTAATATTTCGTCAAAATTGTTATATTAGTAATTGCAAAGTTATTTTGACATTTATTGAAATATTCATTGAAATAAAATTCACAAATGACTCTCGTAATTTTATGAGAATTGTTTGTTATTTTTATTTTATTTTTGGTACAATGAACTGTTAGCTATCCTAGTTACTCGTCTTCAATGAAATATTAATGTCATAAGTTTAGGAATGTAAGAAATTTTTATGTCTTTTTAAACATTAATGGAAAACAAATTTCATAATCAACAAAATTATTGAAAATACTTTTATTTGCTGTTATTAGTCTTTTTAGCTTCTCAAAATGTTGTATTTACAGTATTATACCATTTTCAAGGTTTACTAAATATGCATATTCATAATATTATTAACAATTTTAAGCAGTTAGTATTTCCCATTATGTATGTAAACAAACTCTGAACATGTGGATACATGTGAAAAAGCAATCACACGTGTATGGATGATGTGGTCTAAGTATTAAATTAACTTTTTCGCATAGAAAATTATTTTATATATGCTACTAAATTTTGTGAGTATTAGAAATGTATTATTTTTCAGCTCACAAAAATTCAAAAACGTATTGTTCGGTATTTAAAAAATCGCATATTTTCTTTTTCTGTCGCGCAAAGACTGCGCATAAATATTGATTAAAAATGATATGCAATCTCCAACTCCATACTGAATTCAGCGTGATAATAAATAGCTGCTCTAATTATAATAGACTAATATTAAGAAACATACAGTAAGCAACAATTAATGACTGGCAGTTGAATCGTGTGTATCGAAACGAAAAATCAGGAGCAATGCTGAGTTACGGATCAACTAAATGTCGCTCACAATCGAAATCCTTATCTACTCGTTCTAAATTCCTACGAAAAATTAGGCCGACAATATTTCGTGCTACGATTTTCGATGTTAATGATACATTTTAAATATCCCCCACCCTTAAACGGTATCGATATCGACATTTCAACGCAACCGAACATGTCGCGGATCTCGCTACGTCGAGTAGGTCGTATCGGTGATCAAACGTTCCGCATGAAATCACAAATGGCCTCGCGAGTAAAAAAGTATAATTTACGTGGCGATATACGCGTAAATGAACCAACGATCTCGATTAAACGCGGAACTTCCAATAAAACGACGCCTGAAAAGAATGACAGCTACGAAGTGAAACAATGTCAATAAAATGTGGCGTTTAGATATTCATCAAAAATTGTAAAAAAAATGAAGAATGATATGGTACAAAGCAACACAGTGAACGTACGGTCACTCAACTGCCGATAACGAGTTGTTTAAAGTAATAATGAGTCAACCGGTTTTCCGACAGCCAGCACTGCTTTTCCAGCGCGTGCAGTGACGAGGATTCGCTAGGGAAAATGGCGATACAGAGGTCCCATCGTTCTAGAGTCTTTATTAAATTAAAATTTTAGCAGCATGAAATTTTTAGAATTTGAAAATTTAGAATTGACTAATAGAAATATTGAAATTTGGACAATTGGGGATTTGAAAATTTAAGGATTGCAAATTTGGAAAATGTAAAAATTTTTAAATATTCGAGTATGAGAGGATATGAGAAAGTTTGTGAGTATTTGAGTACTTGGAAATTTGGACATTTAGAAATTTACTTGGGAAATTAGAATAGAACTTGTCAGTTCTGTGGTTTAAACATTTATCAATTCGAAAATTTAAAAATCTAGGTTCCTATAAATCTAGAAATTTAAGTCTTTAAAAGTTGTACAATTCAAAAACTTAGAAATTAAAGAGTTATAAACGTAAATCTTTTTAAATCAAATAAGATGCTCCTCCCTTCACAATTTTCCTTATCTAAAGGAAGCCTACACCGGAATGTACACGAGCACGGATCGATGACCTCGATCCAGTGAAGTTTACGAATCGATCGCGATGAAAATCGGTCAGTGATTCATGCAAACGGCGATATTGGCAGAAGCTTGATCGTTTCCAGCATCGTTCACCAATCTTACGTTAGCATGGCTACGATTGGTGGATCGAGAAGCGCGGGCGCCACGCAAAAAGCAGCTGGAAACCGGTCGTGTATGTACGATGCGGACCTTTGTGGAAGCATGCACGTTCGATCGGTGACACGTAGCAAACTCCTAATGTTTTAAATCACCGATAGACACCTCAAGGCTGTCGATCGAACCCGCTAGGCGTCACTTCCACTGGATTCACCGACCGGGCAAAAGAAGCCAAGAAGAGACCGGCGTGTCCCATCGCCGTTTCGCCACTCGTTTTCAATCGATACACGGAGGAAATCTTCGACGCGAACGACAATGTGATTCATTGCCTCGTACTCGTGTGTAGTGTTCATTATTGGACTCACTGATTACTTACACACGCTGTTTCGCCTAATGTTTTGCATAGTTCTTTGGGTGTTTATAATAACGTAACGAAAAAAGTAGACAATCAACATTTATCGGCACGTAGTGTACAACATATAAGAACAATAATAATGGAAAGGTTGACTGCAACTTTTTACCACCTGCGGCGCCACAACCATAAACCTATATGTATACACCGAGTGTAAAGTCAGCGGGTTATAAGTTTCGCGGTAAGAAGAGGAGTGGTACATCGGTTAACTTCGTATTTCTTCGGTGCTATTTCGACAATCACGTGATTTGTCTAATAGTCGGAATATCAAAACGCAATCGAAAGGGTGCTACATATTATGGAAACACGTGTGTAAAAATAAATTAATAGATTAATGTCTTAAATTAAAAATAATGTAAAGGTAATAAAACAAATTCCTTTATTAAATAGAATTTATTTTTTAAGAGAGCAGTATACTGTATGTTCAAAATTCTATACATCGTTCATATGACACATTTGAAGTAACACAAAGAAATTTACAAAATTATATTTAATATATAAATTGTTATGTATCTATATTAATAATACCCATGTATAAAATGAAAAACTCCTGTTATTCACAGGGTTTATACGGAAAGAACGCCTACGATGCTACCTGACGCTTCTGCCGTCAATCACGCAACGGCATTTTCCGACATGAACCAAGTACATCCGAAATTAACCACTACTAAACTGTAAGCTTCAGGAAGAAAAATTTAAAAATATAAGAATATAAAATATAAAAATATAAATTTTAAAATATAAGAACAAAATTTAGAAATTTAATAATTTAGAAATTTAATAATTTAGAAATCTATATTATATTTAGAATAAAAATATGTATCTGGAAATTTACTAATTTGAACCCTTAGTATTTGAGAAGTCAGAAACTTAAGAATTTAAAAATTGTCTAGTTTACATATTAAATCTCTCAATGTAGCGGAAGATTCCTCCCTACAGTTATTAACCAAAGAAAGTATACGTTGCACCTGAGTGTGCGTACATACATTATCTCTAAACTCGCCAATCATCATCTATCATTCTAATATTGCAAATGGAAATACGAAAATACGCATTTCCTACATGATCGTGCATTTCAGGAACCGCAGATTCGTCTGTTCTGAAGTATTCAGTTTTTTCTTTGCATTTTATTAATCTTAGGACCTTTGATAATGGAACATTTTTTCCACAGAGCATATTAAAACTCCAATGTCCTTTTTTAAAATCAACTTGTACATATTAAGAAATCCGTGTATTAAGCTGAAAATAATATGTTGTAATAATATGGCGCTGTGAGAATTACGTGGAAAGCGTTTCCGTCGAATCGATTAAGACTTATATTCGAGCAAACGCGTAATCATAAATTCCTTCTTTCATTAGCTTTCTCGCACATGACGCCAGTATCACTCTATATATTTCTTTCAGCCGCACTTCGCGTTTTTTACGTCTAATTTTACGCCGCTCGGTCATAATTTCACTCCAAGTAAACGTAATGTGCTTGAAATGCACAAATTAGCTAACGGATTAGCTACACGAGGAATTTTATTGATTCTAAAACTTGAACATGCTACTTAACCGTCCAACAAAAAACGGGGGTAGCATACATTTAGTACGTTTAATTTATTTTTCTAAGTCAACCCGAAGTATCGTCGCTTAAGAAGTACATTAGCATTTCGGTCGAAAATAAAAGGATGCTCTTTCAAAAAAGGCTGTTTACGCTCATCGATGTTCTTACTACGCAAGATCGAGAAAATCCCCGTTATTGTACACCCGCTATGGCTCGGGTCTTCACACCGTCAGATTAAGAATCCGCTCAACGTCCTCCCGAACCGAACGGTTTGTTCACGGTTTCGACCTTTATAACATTTGTACAGCACGTCGAACCAATCTGGTCGCGACATCACGCGCCAAATATGCGAGGTGTGCCGGGTGAACAAGGGAGGCGGGTGGAGGGAAGAAAGCGGCGCCCACACCGAATTCTCGCTACGTCATTAAGTCACAGCACAGGAGGTCACCGTCTTCGAGCAACTTGTCACAAAAAATTCAAATATTTCGTTTCTTTAAATGAAACAGAAAAATGCGGACAATAAAGTATTTCGAGCAAGACGAGCCAATGATGATACGATCTTTACCGATTTAAATTAAGCTTTACATTCGTCTTATGCATGTAAGAGAGCGAATTCATCTAATTCAGATACTTCAGTTTTTAAATATTTGTTGATACTTTTAGTTTTTTTTTACACCTTTTCAGATATTCTTGCCTGACGTTTCAGCATCGTATTAAAATTATAGTGAAAATATTAGTGTAACTTTGGGGACTGTACAGGGATTTCATGTCAAAATACAAAGATTCGAAACTCACCAGATGTGAAATTTTTCTTTCCTTTTATTTTGTATTTTTTTTTTCATTCTTTTTTATTTATCTATATAAATTTGTACGGATCTTTTATGCAAATAAAAAGCATATTTTGTATGTTAAATTTTAAAAATGTTTTCTGCCAAATATCTTCACTTACAAATACTAGCTTCAAGATATGTATTATACACATATAAACATATGTAATATATAGCCTAACTTGGACTCTCGTTATATGGCCATATTTATAGGGAACGTTGGCTAATTGTTGTAGCGTATATTGGAATTTACTGTTGTTATGAAATAATATTCAAATTTGTGATTTTTTGATGGATTTCAAATTTTGTATATTTGTTAGCTGTATAGAAAGTCAATTACAGAATAGTGAAACAGTAATGTTAGTAATTTAGTATATGGTGAAATAACAAGAGAGATGATAGAGAAATAGAATACTAGTATAGTTATGCAGTGATAAAGTTGATAGTGAAATATTATAGTAGTATAGAAGGATAGAATAGTAGTATAAGAGCAGAATAGCAAAATGAAAGAATACAATAGTGAACCTGGAGTGTAGTAATATAACAGTCGAGTTATATACTACAGCAGTAGTAAACAATAGTAGTATACAATAGTACAATTTATATAGTAATATTAACCGAGTGATATAACATTGGAGAAGTACTGTAATACATATTGAAAAAGTAGAATTTAATAATTATGTAGTAGAATAGTTAAATATTAAAACAGTGCTATTATAGCTGTATACTGTAATAATGAAATAATCGCAGAGTATTGAAATAGTAAAATTCTATACTTATTCAATAGAGTCAGTGGACAAGTAGAATATTAAAATAGTGGTATAGTAGCAGAGCGGTTGAAGAAAATACATCAATAATTTCTAAAGATACAATAAATAGTCAATACATAGTTAGAAACAGCACCAATAATAGTTTAACAGTGAAAATATAATAGTAACGAAATAACAGAATACAAGTATAATTTTACAGTACAATCCGGTATACTAATATAATAGTTAGTGCTATAATACCTAGAATAGTTATACAATAAAACACAAAAATTGTAAAATAGTGAAAGACTTTAAAAGCAAAATAGTATAAAATAGTAAAAGACAGTAAAATGACTAATAGACCCCAGTACGTAATCTAATCCCAAGATAATTAACAACGAGATAAATTCCAAGTAGGCAAAAAATTCAAATTTCGGCAATATATTATTCTACAATCATCTTATCGGAAAACGAATCGTTTTTAGTTTTACGGATAATTTATAAAATTTGATTAGACAGGATGATTACAATGTGATTCTGGTCAGAAGAGAAAAATAATGAAACATCGATTACCAGAGTGGTTGTCGGTATGAGCGCAATGCAAAACGTGCTAGACCAGTTGTGACATGGAACGGGACCCATTGGCTATCTGCTAGCCGGACACATCTTATCCGTGATCTAATCTCTCACCCTGTTACGAACCAACAAGCCGGGGCCACGACCCGCGATGTTCGTTTCGAGTACATATTTTTATCCTTGCGCCAATAATAAAGCCGTAAATGTTATAGATTCAGATAAGGAAGAGGTAAAACAGCGTTTGGATGTTTCTCTTTTTTTGTACGTTTTAGTTTTACAACGGTAAGACGAAAAGAAGAAATACGAGACACCGGATAAGCTGGTTTCCAGATGAAAATGAATTCATGGTAACAGGTTCTCGCTATTCTATTTCTTGTACTCAAAGGGCTCGATGGAAAAATCCACCTTACTACATTAATTATTGTGCATAATTGCATTTTTCACCTCGCTATAAGATAGCTTTGGATGCAGCATCGGATATTAATTTAAATTCAAATTTTGAAGGTAACGTATTTTGCCGGACACTTATCATTCAACATATAATGCAAATTACAAGCACAGAGTAATTTATCAACTTACAACCACTAGGTTCTTCAACGCTCGGTTTGTATTCCCTGTAAAATTATTATTCCATGCACTATACCTATTTAAAAGTTGTTTTCAACGTAGTTTTAAATACGTGTAGCGTATACGTATCGTGTTGTAAGTAATTAAATTCAGACTTACATTTTAAGGTTACATGAAAAGTTTATCGGAATATCATTAAAGACCTTCAAATCAAATTATGGAGCGTGAATTGTTTTCTAAAGCTTTAATCAACTGTAGAATAAAATTACTTCTTTCATAATTTTCAAAATTAAAAAGTTACGCTTGTATCTCACATATATGTACATATGTACTAATTTTAAAATTCTTAGACTTTCAAATATTTACATTTTTAAATGTATAAAGCTAAAAATTAATTATCTTAGAATATATTAAATGATATATAATACATATAATATATATTAAAATGTAATGTCGATTGCAAAATCCACGTGTAAGCAAAAAGGTGCAAATAGGGAGAAGTCGAAGTAAATTCGATTAAATTATGGTTTAGCCTCTAAGTTCAAGTCGGTAAAAAATACCGAGAATACTATTAATTATATTTCGATGGTTCGATTTGACTAATCCTGGTAGGGTTGCTTCGTCATCGTGATCCACAGGCAAGCCCACAAAACTTGCAAGGACACCCATAGAAGCGCAAGCGGTCTGCATACTACGAAGAAGAGCAGCAACAGTCCGCCTAATGAATGCACGAGCACATCCGATACCGTCATAGTAAATTAATCCGACGGACTAACGAATCAACTTATTTGAATATCCCTTTACCCTCCCCTAGCGAATGTCAGTCTCGCCAGGCGCGAGTTAGCTTCAGCCACAATCGAACGATGAATCCACGTTGAAAAATTTATGCACCTACAAAGGTGTATTTATACGCATCTACAAAGATGTATTTCACAAAGACGACGCGGAAATGTACGATGCGGAAATAGGTGTGAAAGTTTTGGAGCTAAGAAACCTTATTCTCTTACTCGATGTGCGAGGAATGTAGAACAGTATCCTAACGGTTGCGTGATGAAGCGCAATAGAAGTAGCTACTGTAGGATTACATTTGACGAGATAATTGCAGGGAAAATAGCGAATTAGGTTTTATTGTTTTATGAAATAATTGCAAACCGTTTGCAAGACTTTGTTCTGATGTTTTAGACGACAAGACCTGTAATATTCAGATACTAATAATTCTATATTTTAGGCATTCCTAAAATTACTGCGTTTTGTTGTACTATATTTTATAAGAATACTTTTTTATATGTTATAGAATTATTCTGTTGTGTGATAATTTCTGTGTATCAACTTATTCTCGATCTGTAGCTTTTAACTGCGAGTTTGGTATCACTTGTTGCATTTCATCTAAATCTGATGTATTTGACGTTTACATGGATTAATTCATGACATTTTTATGTCATAATTAAGAAATAACAGACTAAAAAGTAATATAAAATACTTGTATGTGCCACAATAAAAGCAGTAGTTAAATGGTTTATATATTATTTAACAAATAATATATTTGTTAGCTTAAGAAGTAAATGTAACATGTTTGTTGACCACAAACGACATGTAAATAATATCTACTAAATACATTTTCGTGTCTAATATATGTATAAGAAAAAGCACAATTTAAATGAACTATTAGCAAATACGTATTCAGTACATATCCTCCAAATCGCATAATTTCAAACTAAAACGTTAACCTTAAATTATAACATCAAAATGATATAAATAATAAATTTAATAAGATGAGACACGATAGAAAGAATTTATATTTAAATTTAATATATTCCCATGAATTTTCATCCATTGTCAATTTTGTGAATGCGTACCTACCACGCAGTTACACAAACGAATTAAACGAATATTATTTGTATACCTGCCTACGTCGTATTTCCAGACGTAATTAATTTTAATCAACTTCCATTTATTCGCTCGTTACTCGATTCTGGTAAGAAATTGCAGTTTTAACAATCGACATATTTTGAAAAAATCTGGTGCTCTGTCCTTAGACATTCGTTTCCAACGTTTCTTTCTGCTCCGTCCTTTCTCCTTCGTGTCCACCATCCCCGATACATCTTTTTCTTTCTCTTTGATGATTTTAATCTTTCCTAATCCTCCTTAGCGTACATCCGCGAGCACACCCTCCGTGTACATCCATGCGTTGCGGTCCTCATGCCCACGCACAATGGGCCCTGATTGCGGATTAAGGATTAAGAGACAAAAGCAGCAAAACCCGGAGCTTCGACCATCTTCGACAAACAAATGGGAACGACTTCGATTAGGTTTCGACTGGGACCAACGTCGTTTCATATTACTCACGGATCGGGTACTGGAAAGTTACCTACTCTATATTCACTAATTTTATCTATATTTATATTTAATTTGCAATTCGATGATGTAATTAATAACGGGATTATGAAGATGTGGGTACTGATGAGGAGATTGTCATGTAAGCTTTTTAATTACCGATTTCATAAAATTTTGGAAAATTTTTTAAACATTTGATGACTTAGGATTTTGAAATTTTTGAAATTTCGGGATCAGTGACGAGATTGTGACGTAAGTTCTTTAATTACCGATTTAATAAGATTCTGAAACATTTTTTAAACATTTGATGACTTAGGGTTTTGAAAATTTAGAAATTTCGAATTTTTGAAACTGGGAAATTCTAAAGTTTACAGTTTTGAGAATTTTTAAATTTACAGAACTTGGAGATTTGGAAAATCTCGATATTTGAGAATTCACAGATTTAGAATGTTAGAAATTTCAATATTTGGAAATTTATAAAGTCCAAAATGGGATATTTGAAAATTAAGTGTTTGGAAATTTCGATACTTGAAAATTTAAAAATTCATAAATTTCGATATTTCAGAATTTTGATATTTGATTATTTGGAAACTTGAAATTTTTACAATTTAGAAATTTAGGCTATTAAATATTTGAAGAGTTGAAAATGTAGAAAGTTGTAAATTTGAAAAATTGAAAAATCGAAGAATTGAAGAATTGAAGAATTGAAGAATTGAAGAATTGAAAGATGAAAAATTTAGAAATTTGAAGATTTGAAAATCTTAAAATATGAGAATTTGAATATTTGAAAATTCGGAAATTTGAAAATTTGAATAGTTGAAGATCAGAAAATTGGTAACTTGAAGATCTGAAAATTTAGACAATCATAATCATAAGGATGTGAAATCTCAAATTGAAAAGTTAACCTCGTATCATATCCACTAGAACCATTGTTTACATATGAATCGCATTTTTAAAACAGGACAGACATTACATGCATACAAAGAAGTCAGAATGTCAAACTTAACAACACAAGGTCACTAAAATCGACGACATAAACGCTGAAAATTATATAATTGTTTGAAAATTCAATTTTTAGTAAGAGATACTTGTAACAAAATTAATACTACATTTTCTTAAAATTTTTCTATATTTTCCTATATCTATATTTTTTAGTCTAACGAAAACGTAAAAGATGCAGAAAATCAAATTTTTTTAAAAAAATGTCGACTTTCGCTAAAACCGAACGCTATTCGCACTCGACATATAAAAAGGAGTAAAATGACGTACGATATGCGTTAAAAGCTTTGGAGAGGCAACACTAAAGTCTTATCAGCTTTTGTTCATTACGGAGCTCGTTTAAATAATATTAATTCAAGTTTTAATTAAGTTTGCAAAGTGCAGTGGTAAAATAAATGCAGTAAAAATCGAAGGATACTTAAACGGAAAACAAGCCCAAAGTCTTTCAGAAATACCTTCGCGTTTTAGTTATTGGCACTCAAAGTTGGTCATAACACAGTCGAATTTAAATGCTACAAGCGTATTACAACGTACGCTGTACGGCTTTAAATTCAGTTAGTGACTTATACGGAACCTGCATTCTTCAAACATTTTTAAGCCATTTCTCATGTTTCACAGTATGATTAAATCATCGTATATAAAATTCAGTCACACGATTTAACCATTTCTCATGTATTTAATGAATTCTGAATTCAATTAAAGCATCGTACATATGTCTATTCTTTTAACCTCAACAGTAATTTAAACGCAAATATTTTAAGTAAATGTTGTATTATTAAGTAAATTAATAATACAGAAAATTAATTTTAAGTAAATGTAAATAAATAAAAATGTATTTTAAATAAATGCTTAAGTAAGTCATGAATATGCAATTTTAATCAACCTTCAGTATTTTAATATCATAATGTACGAAAATGTTTTAATACGAAAGAATATAGAGTATAGGTATAAATATTAAGTACAGTGTAAGTATATAAGTATAAATATTATGTTCAATAGAAATATGTAAATATACAATATGCAACTGCTTAATTAATTGTCTTCAACTGTTGTAAAATATTGCTTATACTCTATCACAATGCATATTGATACATTATCAAACACGAATAAACAAATCTTATTGAAATCCGATACCATTTGTTATTAGAAGCTTCTGGAATTAAGCCGGATTTAACAGGATAAATATTTCGATACTTCGCTAGCATTGCAATCAATTTCATCAAGGGGTCAAGAGATATACACTGATACTACTTGATCTCTGACGGACCCCCCACGTAAATAGTCGATTAACACACGCACAGTATAGTATACAACATCAATGTCGGGTCCCTTGACCTTCCCAAGAAATATACCAACACTTACGAAATTTCTATGTACAAAAATTTAGCAATAGAGAAATTCTAGAATTTGAGAATTCGAAAATTCGAGTAATTGGACACTTGGAAACTTAGAAATAGAAGAATTTGGAAATTTGAATATTTGTGAATTTAGGACTTTAGAAATTTGAATATTTGTGAATTTAGAAATTTAGGAATTGGGTAATTTAGAAATTTGGAAATTTGGATATTTGTGAATTTAAAAATTTGGAAATTTGGAAATTTAGGAATTTGGAAATTTAGAAATTTGGAAATTTGGAAATTTGGAAATTTGGAAATTTGGAAATTTGGAAATTGCGAAATTTGGAAATTTGGAAATTTGGAAATTGCGAAATTTGGAAATTTGGAAATATGGAAATTGCGAAATTTGGATATTTGTGAATTTGGAAATTCGGAAATTCGGAAATTTAGGAATTTGGAAATTTAGAAATTTAGAAATTTGGAAATATGAAAATTTGGAAATCTGGTTAGTTGAAAATTTGCGAATTTGAGAATTTGAGAACTTGAGAAGTAAAGAATTTGGAATTCGCCAATTTGTGAAATTGGGAACTTGAGAATTTAAAAGCCTCTTAATTTGGAAATTTCGAAATTACATAATTTGTGCATCTAGGATTTAAAACTTGGGGACTAAAGAATCCAGGAAATTTATAAATTAGAAATTTATCAATTTGCAAATTTTTAAATTTGAAATTTTGAAGTGAAAATGCAAGAATATGAGAAAGTAATAATATTGAACTACAAAACAACGAATGAAATCTCAAGAAATTAGAGAATCTAAAATTTGTGCCCCTGTTGACCGCTACTGCCCATCACTGTTCTAAATGATCCGTGTCTGGCTTCTGTATATTCAAGATTACAAGACATTTATTAGTGGAACTCTCGAGGCATTCAAACGGAGCAACTCTAATTTAACCGACGTACACGTGGACACAAGAGCACAAGACACTGGGACGAGCCACACGTGGCTCGTAACTTTGTTCATTCGTTCTGGCATGGCGGCACTGACGATGAGATACCGAACGTTTCATGCCCGCGCAGTAGAAGGCCCGGGGCCCGGGACCAGAAGAAGGAGAGAAACCACGAGGACAGGGAGCAAAGAGACAGGCGGAGGAAAGAGAAAGGTACGATGATAAGTGGACTGTAGGAGAGCGACAGCGATGGAGATGGTGAAAAACCGAAAGAAAGGGAGAAAGAGACGGACCGACCGGGCGACAACTATTGTCGCCGGCGTGAAATATTGTTTTCTATGCCAGGCACGACGCGTATGCACGAATAACGACACGTCGATTAATGTCCGCATTGCCAACCACACGGCCGTCTATTAATAGAGGCGCCGACACACGAGATTTCTAGGTGGTGGCATCGAAGCAGTTCCAGGTTGGACGCCCGGTGAAAACTTCGACCTCGAGCGACGATATCTGTCTGACCAGCGAGATCGGTCGCGATCGATCGAAATTCCTGATTAGAACGAGATTAATGCGAGCGAGAAGAACTCATGGTTCTGGTCAAGATTGCTATCTTAATCCGTTTTGTTTCTAAACAGTGAAATACACCTACTGTCCCGCGTCGAAACGTTCGCGTGACTCGTGTTTATCTTCCTCTTACTCAGGCTCTCTAAACAACGATATAATTGCCGCTGGAATGTGAACAACGGGAATTACTATTACTGTTATTCATCGTTTCACAAATCGAGTATCTTTTACTTATGGGGGAATACCGCGAAATATGAGACACAGTGTTTTTAGAGTTTTATATAGGTTGTCTAGGTATATTTCGATATTTATCTGGATATTGACTGCAACTTGAGCATTTGCAAAATGCTAATAAATGGAGGTGCTGATTAGGTGAAAAACACTAGATTATAGAAACCGTTACTGTAATAATAAGTTGCGGCGATCGTAACTGAAACTCCTGCCCGCTCGATTTCTCATTAGCTAGTTTTTTATTTTATTTCAAGTAAAAATGTACTTTTTATTGTTAAAAAATAATTTACCGTTTTTCTATGATCTAATACATGAAATTTATCGTAAATACAAATAAAATGATAATAATAATAATCTAATAAAAGATACACTGACCCAGCAACAGATTTTCGTTTTAAGTTTTTAAAAATGTTTCTATTCATTCTATTCAATATATGATATTTCTCGTAAATACAAATAAAATAATAACAACAATAATCTAATATAAGATACACTAACGCAGCAACAGATTTTCGCTTCAAATTTATTAAAAATTCTATTCAATGCACGCATTGAATCTATTTCACATAAATTAGCGTAAATAATTGATTATGAATGGTTGCAAGTGTTGTAATATAATTTTCACTGTTGGTCAATTTTGCAGATGAAAATAAGTATCGAAATTAAATTTCTAAGAAAAGCTTCTTTTTATTTGTTATTTGTTCTTTTTATTTGTTAGAATGTTTATGAATTCAGCAAAATAGTTTCAAAATAACAATATAATTGAATAAACAGAATAAAAGTACAGTATAAATATAAAATGATAAAACGATAAAGTGATAAAACAATAAAATGATAAAGCGATAAAATAGAACTATGGTAAAAATGATAAAATAATAGTATAGTATAATAGTAAAAATGGTGGTGATTCGATCCAGAAACCGAGTCATTTGCATCTCACATAAGTGAATAATCGTATGGTCATTAATAAACTTGTTGGATTTATATCAATGCTTAACAATAATTTTGAAATGATCCTAACCTTGAAAATTAAATGATGCACAGTATTATAAATAATAAAATGCTGAAAAATCTTATTTACATGTCAATGGCACTTATATCGCACAAAAAATTGCGTACTAAAAACAACGAAATGAAAAATCTAAATAAAGTCAACAATGTGTCAAATATTAAAGCTTTATTAACTTCAAATGTGTGTTTATAGATTAACTTCCTAAAATAAAACTTCGTTTACTTGTTTCTTACGTACCTACAAGAAGTATAGACAATATGGTTGACAAAATTGTTAGCTGCGAAATATGATGAAAAGTAATAAACAAATGAATGATTAGGTTATGATTAGGAGAAGTTTCGTACGCATTCGAAGAGTGGCGCCACCTCTGAAGCAGCGTAAGCTCCACCAAAACCCGACGGAATTAAGATTAGTCTCAACAATTACCACATAACCAAGTACAATTGCACTAAACAAATTGAAAAGACTTTAAGGATTTGGAATTTGAGGACTTTGAGAATTTGGGGAATTTAGGGATTTAGGGAGTCTATGGAAATTTTGGGGAATTTAAGGATTTGGGGAGTTTATGGAAATTTTGGGGAATTTAGGGATTTAGGGGGTTTATGGAGATTTCGGGGAATTTAGGGATTTGGGGAGTTTATGGAAATTTTGAGGAATTTAAGGATTTAGGGAGTTTATAGAGATTTTGGGGAATTTAAGGATTTGGAGAGTTTCTGGAAATTTTGGGGAATTTGGGGATTTGGGGAGTTTATGGAAATTTTGGGGAATTTAATCTGTCTAAGAAAATACTTAACAGCCAAATAGTGCTAGTTAAATAAATGCTACGTCAAAAAAAACAAAAGAAATAAGACCACTGATTATGAAGATCAATTTGAACAAAATCAACTGAAACTTTGTCAAGAGCTACAGAAGTAACTAAAAAAACTTTAATGTTTATTAATTCAATGTATATAAATAAATAGAGGTATAAAAATGTTTCTTTTAAGTATTAAGCCATCTGTCATGATCAATGGGTGAATATGGAAGTTGAAATGATGGAAGAGCAAATTCGATAAAATTTTAATGCGAATTATTTGTTCGATGCGTACGTAGAGGCCGTTCTAGGGACTTCCGAAAGCTCGTTCTGTACACAACACACGCTTCCGTATTTACGACGCGTAAATTTGCTTGTAAATTCGCGGATCACGGGATGCAAAAAGAGATCGTTTAACTTCGTAAATCGCGGGCACAAGCATCTACAGCAATTGCGTGCACGCGGTGACTTTCGGCGAGCAAAAGAAAACGAAAGAAGCGGCGCGCACCTGAAACGCCCCGCAAATTACAGTTTATGTGTCGCGGAGTGTCAGGAATGCGAATCTGTTATGCCGGTTAAACATCGCACACGTTCGTGGATGCCATTCCTTTGGTTAAATTCCGCGAAATTAATCGCGATGTTTGATTCGAAACTCGGTCCTCTTACCGATGATCGCTGCTAGAGGGACTGTTTCGTCGATGCGGATTTTCGTGGAGTTACAGGATCTTGTTGATTGCCGTTCAATCGGCATATCGTTAAATCTGGTTTAATTGACAGCGACAGAACGGCATATTGTGACGACGTTCGTCAGCTTTTACGCTTGGACCGGCACTCGCTCCAATTAAGATCGAACCGAGAGAACCCTGTCCCTTTAATTTTCCATATGCGCGGCGAACGCAACCCATAAAAATTAGAGGAGCATTCAAAAGATGCAATTAAAATGATTGAGAGGCCGCGCCGCGAGATCTTTCTCTCTTTTTTTTCCTCTTGCTGCTTCTATTTTGCCTCGGAATTACTGTAATTCTGAGGGACAAAATGTAATTACGTTAATGACGAAACTAAGGGGGAAATCTTGTTTTGCAATTATGTGTATCACATTTACGTACCGAAAACGCAGAGCGCCGTTGTTCCCTTGTTACGAGAGACTAATTTTTGTTGCTCGTTGACGTAGCAGCAAAAGAGAAACAAGTGAATAAAGGAGAATTATCGCATTCTTCGAATTACGGATCACCCGTGTGCATAATTACGAATATTTTTCCATACATAACGACATATAATGATAGCAATTTTTGATATTAAAAATGTTGGAAATTTAACGTGCGCGCGAATATGGACATTGATAACAGAAAGCACGATGGCGGTTATAGTTATATCTTCGGTAAAGTATGAATGTAAATACTAACTAATACACAATAATGATAATAAGAATTGAAATATTTCGGATACTGTATATCTTCAATATATAGTGTGTTAACTAACATTGTAACTTGAATCTACTCGATAACCAGTCCTTGTTAATTTACTCTATTAAAACTGTAAATACATATATCAATATACCTTAAAACTTAAATATTATACATCATTTTTTTAATTCAATGAAACTAAAATGCATTTATTAGTCTGAATCTAAGTTACAGTAATCTCGAAATATTGCAATCATAAAACCTTTCAAAATTCATTTCATGCAATTTTTTTATAATTTATTTTTATTCTACTATAAGATTATATCAAGAATTCATTTTCATGTTAATACAGATTGTAATTAATTCGAACACAAAATATGAAAAAGAAATATTACTATCCACGTCAATGGCAATTAACTGTAGGTTTTAAAAGATGTAGCAATACGTCAACAGCAACCAGTTACAGTTTATAAAAAGAGATACCAGTACTTAACGGTTGCGGATGTGTTATCTGAATTCTTTAGACTACCTGTTATTTCGTTGAGTGTAAACGCTTATTATTAACAGTCATTAAATTGTAATTTTAAACAGTACTGCGTTTCACGGTATAATGATTAATTACATATATCTACTGGAATTACAAAAGCAATGTAAAGTTTTATCGAAGATATTCGAAAATGTACACTGCAGGAAAAATCGCGATTTCAAGAAAATTTAGTCATGAGACGAATACAAGAATTTCAATTTTTCGGCATACTTCTTAAATTAATTTTGAGTGGAAGATAAATAAAAAATTGTTTGCTAATGTGTTATGTGCATTTTTTAACAGTTTTAATTGTACTATTTCATCCGCAATTTATAAGAATCTTTGTTTTGTTATTCTATTGTGACAATTTGTTTTCACAAATAAATTTGAATTTTACCGCCATCTGAGTTCATTATTATTCTTCTAAGTTGCTGGCTTTATTCTAGTTTGAATATGATGATAATCAGTTAAAAACACGGATATGATTTCCTATGACTCTTTGAACGATCATTAACAAAATAATTCTAATGATATCTAACCTTATAGTTCAAAAAGAAATAATAATTATTATTCCGTTTGATGAAAAATTCATTCAAGTAAATTCATTAAACTATAATTGATTCTTTCATTCATATTTACGTTTTAAAATCAAATTGTTACTAATAATGTTATTATCAGTACACAGTTCTATGTTGTTAAGTTTAAATAGTCAATTTACAATTTTTTTTTCAATAACAGAAACGTAGCCGTTAATTGACAGTTTTTATGCAGTCATGTTCTCTGAACACGTAATAGACACTGCGCTATAAACATAATTGGACTCAGATAACCTCGGTCACTTCTCGGAAATCCACCTCTCCGGATATATGGCCATGCATGGTCCAAACCGGTATATGTATATCTGGATACTGCATAATTGGCTTCTCTACCCTACAAGAATTATTCGTTTAACACTAGATTTACAAACATTTAATAACCAATTATTTTTAAACTCAAATTGAAAAAGAAAAATAAAGAGAACCTTGATGAAAGTTATAGGTTTTGACGACAGCTAATGATGCCTATAACTTCTTAATAATTCCTTCAAACTATTAATTTCTTAATAATTTCTCTAAATTAATTACTGCCATTTTGAAACAGTTGAAAATTTTATTGGAATTTTTATTTTTAACAAATTTTGTCAAATATTTTCACACTATTTATTTATAATTTCAAGTAGTCAATGTAAACTGCAATTAAACAAGTGGAAAAGTTCTCTCATAATAAAAATGATTCATATGGAATTTCAGACGTCGTCTACATATTAATAACACCAACTATGTGATTATATTCCTAATGTGTATTTCCAATTAAACAAGTCAACAAGTTCTCTTGTAATATGACTAATAGATTCACATGAAAATTTAAGCGTCAGCCACATATGTCAAAGTATTAACCAGTTAAATGTGTTTGACGACTATATCCGTCATGGAGATGTAGCAGAATTTTGTGTCATGACTACTGTTTCCGTCATGCGTAAAATTTTGTTACAATTTGATATTTAAATTGTAATTTTGGCGAAAACTAAATTATATTCGTAAATTTTAATATGTTTAAAATCTTTAGAGGTCAATACGAAATGAAATAAACAAATAAAAAGTGTAAATGATTTGAGATGAATTCATAAATTCTTGAGAGCTAATTCGTCATCGCTTGATTATCGCGACACTGGCGCGCACTTTGCAAAAAGATCGCCACAATTAACTGGTTTAAATAACAAATCTACATGTAGTGTTAATAACATGAAATAAATATTGAAAGTAACGTCAGACGGCAGTAATATTTCCTTATAGGTGTTTGCAACAGAAAATCGCATGTTTTCGGTGTAACTCGTTAAACTCTTGTCGCCGTTGAAGAAATCTGATACTTATCGATCGAGCGGTGCAGAGTGCGCGACCAGAATCGGCCGTCACCGAGACAAAAGCGTCGCAATTAATCCGAACGAGACGCGGTCGTTTCGTAACGAAAAAAGGTCTTCCCGCCTCGCCGGGAAGCCCGCCGAAACGCGATTACGCCGTAATCGGCGGGTAAAGCCGAAGCGTAGAATTATCAGGATTTAAGGAGGCAACAAAGTGCGTTTTTACGAGGGTCCGTCCAAGGATGGCCTTTATAGTCTACCACGCTCGTATTCGCCTACCCCCCGGACGCCCTCTACGTCCGTATACTGACCGATATCCTCGACACGAACACGGTCGAACGTGTGCCAGTGGTGCACCGCTTATACGTATAAAGTAGAAATGCCGGAATAATCGTCGGCGAGATATAATTAAGCCACTAATGACCACCGTTCGCCGAGCAGGTTCTCGCCACCGACCGTTCGCGGTAATTATCAAATAAAATAAACACCTTCGAAAAGGGACACACAATGAATCAAATCAAAGATCCCTGCACGGTCCGCCAACTGACTTTGCTAATCTTTCCACGCGATCGGGAAAGTTGCTGCGCGGTATATAAGTCTTCCAGGTCCCGTGGCCTGTCGTTGCCGTGATACTATGCGTTTTCGTATTAATGGTGGGGATTGCGTGAGATTCCCGTCGCGATAAATGTAATTGCACGTGCACAGAATGCAATGGGCCTAATGAAGAAGTTCCTTTCGTAAATGCGTCGCGAAATGTTCATTGTCAGCAGTTATTAACAAACTATGTTAATACGTGCTCGTCATTTCCTTCCTTTCAGATTTTGGAGCGACAACCGTGGTTAACGACTTTGACCTTTACTGCACAGGGGTGTACGCCCCAACGAACGTTCGGGTTCTATTTTATTTTTATTGCGTGCAAATTATAATTTTAGCAAAAATTATTTTTCGGATGCAAATAATAGACTTTTAATGCGACAGTTATTTGAAATCATTGTCACTACTGTGACAAGTAAAATGTGTACCATAAGAAATGTTTATACAGTGTTTGAGAACTAATTTTAGTGCAAAGAACATTTTGGAATTTTGCTATTTTAAATAAAATTTAAGTGGAAGATATCGCATCAATATATTTTAGAATGAATATATGAATAGTTTAGGAAATGTGTATATAAGTTATTTTGTTCCAATTATTTAGTGTGACATATTTTAAATTTCGAGTATTAATTTTGTACTGTATTTACGAATCAATCAAATTTCAAATTTTGCAAATATTATTAATGTCTCTAAACAATAAAAATATATATTTTTAAGAAGAAAGCAACATCCAATAAAATTTGTCATTTTTTAATAATGTAATTTATTTTCACAGCAAGTTTACTCTGCTTTTGTTAGTTTAATAATTTTTTAAATTTTGTAATTTCTTTTATGATTCCCTTATTAGTCTTTTATATACTATATTTAAATATATTACTAAATTCCAAATGTAGAAATTTCAAATTTTCAATATTGAAAATTATTCAGTGCTAAAGTCCCAACATTCAAAAGTCTTGAAATTACTAAATCCTTAAATTTCAAAGTTTTAAAGTTTATAAATCTTAAATCTCCAAAATTCTAAAGTAGCAAAGTTTAACAACTTTAAAATGCCAAAATTCTGAAATTTCAACGTTGCAAAATTCCAAAATTCCAAATTGTTAAAATTTCAATATCTAAAAATTCTACAGTCATGTAATATAAATGTAACATGTCGTTACTTAGATATATTTTTTCATTAGACACAACTCAAAATTGGGCTTCATAAAATTCTCAACTCTCTGTACAGTAATTTGTCTACACAGAACTGTACAATTTCTACACATTTTTACTCACAACTAAGAAAAAAATATTCGATGAAAAAAATTGTTAGCAACGGAAAGAAATCGAGGAAACAGTTGTCAGTAATAGTGGTGTATTAACGATAATATCAAACGAAAACCGCAAGATATCTGCGAGTTGGTAGGTGATGCACGATGAACATTCGAGAGCAAGATAAGAACATAATCGTGCATATTGTAGATCCCGAGAATGTTAAGCAGTATTTAATTCCTACACTTATGCAACTGACCGTATTAATCAAACGAATACATGCTGTATTCGAGGAACACCACGTAGTTTTACAGTTGATATTGAGGGATAAAGTAAGCTCGTTGAGACTTGTTACGAGTAATTAATTCTTAGCAAGATCTCGGACAAATATTGCAGCGGGGACTATAACAACGCTGGGATTACGTGGATTTACAATCACAGCCAGCACGATTTATTAGACAAATATATTCTGTTTACGGCGCTAAAGAAGCCAGCTAGTAAAACTAGACGAAATCCAGGTTAATTTACTACCAAAAGTTCCACTGTTAGATTAATTAGGTTTACCAATTCAATTATTTAATGGAACAGAGTGGTTCGTTTGATGATTTCGTTATATCGCTTCGAAAAATGAACGCTGGAAGACAGATGAAAGCGTAAATATAAGTGTTGCATGTTTAGCATGATAAATAGGAATGAATAAAAATTACGTCAAAATTAGGTCGTTAGCTTCGCTGCTTTCCTCTCCTCGTTAACTAACACTTGGAACGTAATGAACGTCGCCAAAAACAAACCAACAGAAATCTACTATGTACATCTTTGGTTTAACGGTCATTCCACTGGCATTTATGATCGAGAGCAGTAATTTTTTCAGCTGAACATCCAAGGGCCATCTAAATGCATACTGAAATGGTCGATGAACCGTTTAAATATTGCGTGTAAATAAACACTGTACGTATTACATTACGTGTAAAATTATCAAAAATCATTTTTAGAAATAGATTACTTTCAAGTTTTTTTTTTTAAACTTTCAAGAATCCATGTTCCTGAAGTTCTAAGTTTCTGAGTGTTTGAGTTTCTTTGTTTCTAAATGTCTAAATTTTAATTGTATATCAAAAAACGTTCCTAATATATAAAAGTGCACTTTAGATCTAAAGAGTACACTTCAGATCTCGATGAAACAGTTTAAAAAATTATAAAATAATTATTTTGGAACTGTAAAATGGAAGCAATGAGTCGCATGTTAAATTCCATCTCAACATTTTCATTCGAGAGTTAAAATTGAAATGATACATCCAAATACACGTCCACAAGTATACGTCGCAAGCGTTGCAACGAAAAATCATGCGAGTTAATTTATGAACAAGTCTCGTGGTCCAAGATTTTATACGAACGATCATCGATCAGAGGACGTATCGATCGATTCGTTTCGAAAAAAGATACGAGCGAGGAGGAAATTCAAGCAGAATCCCTGAAGGGCCGTCAAGTAACAAGCATGAAAGGATTCGAGTTGTATCGCCGACAGTCCCGGCTTCATGTTAGTAACGGACCAACCGAGACACGTACACATAAGCTGCGATAATAGATTATGATAATAAACGGCATTGTGCCAACATAAAGGCACCTAATACTGGGTCTCACTCATATTCATGGTTGTCCCTCGTTGTTCGTTAACACGGATACCTCGGGAAGGTATCGTAAAGAACGTGCTGTTTGTACTAGGTAGATTTCAAGCAATACCAATCGATTCTAAACAATACATGCACGGACGTCTGTCAGAGCATCGGTTACTTTCATTTTTTTCTTCCCTGTTTGAAATTTACACCATCTTGATGAACCAGAAATAGCAAACGCTTATGATAAACGTTCGGTAGTAACGTATTAATAGTAGTAACCTAGTTCTAAATTTGAAAATTTTGCAAATTTCATGATGTACAAACTTTATGAATTAAAATAAAATTTTTAAATTGACAAATGGTGTATTTTCAAAATTTTGTATTTTCACATTCCAATATCTCTAAAATCTTAAATTCCAAAATTCAGAAATCAGCAAATCTACAAATTCTCAAATTTTTCCGTTTTCAAAAATCCAAATATCCAAATTCTCAAAATCCCTATGTTTAAATTCTTTTATTTTTAAATTAAAAAATCCCTAAATTTAAATCCTGAAATTTTCTGCATTCTTCAAATTATCGAATTCCCCTATTCCCTTATTCTCATACTCCCATATTCCCGAATCCCTAAATTGCTAAATCCCCAAATTGTCATATTCTCAGATTACCAAATGCTTAAATCGGTAAATCCCCAAATAGGTAAATTGGTAAATTCCAAAGTTCCTAATCTGCAAATTGTCAAATTTCCAAATCCCCATTTAATCTTCAAATTCCCTTTCCAAATTACCAAAATTCAAACACGGAATTTTCTCAAGCTAGAAAGAACTAAAATTGCAATTATGTGGAAAATCATCACAAGTATCTGATAACAACATTTCAACCGCCAATTTCTAACATTTAAACACTTCCGAACGTTTCTTGCAGATTTTTCTCATAACTTTTTTGTTCTTAAGTAACCGTCTTCGTAAATACTTTTATGTCTATTCATACGATCAAAGTACATCATAGAATTATTCAGATAATAAGATATAAATTACAGGTAGTAATTATTTTCGCTGTTACTGGTCAGTTTCCGACGTAACAGTTTCAAGTTAATCTACGATGCAATTAAAATGATTAAAGCAGTGATTTAGTGCCGAAATAATTGCTCGCTACTTTTTTGTTCTCTATAATTTTGTTCACATTTTAACGATGAAATAGAAACAGAGTCCCATGAGGTTTCGATATAATTTGAACGAAAGCCTGTGGCCAGTATACCTGTTTCACTGGTCCCGGACTATTTTCGGTCCTTCATAATTGTCCTCGATTCACAGAAAGCCTGGTTGATTTTATAGCGAAATTTTATGACACCAGACACTAGGAATCAGTTCGGTTAGACGTACAGTCGGTCACAGAAATATTTGAATACTTGTACACTTTTTAATATACTTTGTATTTTCATTAGATGTGCAATACTTAAAGAATTGTATTATGCTGCGTTGTATTCGCAATCAATAAAGCCAAAACTATTTATTTACTAAGATGCAATGTGCTAAGATGTAAGATGTAAATATGTAAACAATTGATACTTTATTGTAAAGCGTTAGATCTGTTTAGTAAGAAATAAGTATTTATCTCAAAGCATTTATTATTGATTTATTCAGATTTACTCAGATTTATTCAGTAGATTTATAGTTTTTCACCCGTTGTTGCATGAGGTTTTTAACTTTGTAAAAAAATACATGTTTCAACTCTATAAGCGATAATATTAAGGAAATAAGAATAAGCAAAATTTTGAATATGTCAATTTATTTATTTATTGAAAAATTATAGAATTGCAAATTTGCATCGTTAGATCAATGTGAAATAAAAGATATTAATTGCGGAAGACAAAATATGTTTTGCATAATTAAAATAATAATAAAACATATAGTTTGTTTAAAAATTGCATGGTGCATACATATGTAGCATATTTGCAACACAGTGCAATAAAGAATTAAAAATGATTGATTCATAGGAATATAAAGAATAATTCAGAGATAGTAGAACAAAATAATGCAACTATTTTAACTAATAATTTTTAATAATTTAAAATCATTAACGTGTTTAATTAAAAATTTGCAATTTTACATACGTGCTACTATTGTTTCACATTAGTTATGTGTGTACATTCAGTGAAGCGGAAATTATTGCTGACGAAGAACTAATATGCATAAAATACAAAAGTGCTATGTATAAATGCAATACATATATGGAATAAGCTTCTGCAAATAAAAAAATATCTGCCAAAGAAATCTAAGCAAAGAGATAATATTATTTTTGCCTATGATAATATATATATTTAATATTTATGACACTACAATGAAAATTTGGAAAAGGCGGGAAAAGATGCTAAATTCAAATCATTTAAAAGCGTAGAACTCGATGACAGGTATATGATAGTATATGGCGTATTTCTAATTACAGAACTAATAAATTAGTAATTACTAATAACATTCTATATAAAAATAGTATCATTAAAATCCAATTTTAATTTTGCAAAAAAGTACTGCCACTATTTCGAAATAGTGGAAGATTTAAGTTTTATTGAATTAAATTATTTGAAGCAAAAAGCATACATTATCATGCAGGAATTAATATTGTATGATTACAGCAAACAAGTCTTGCAAATACTCCGATTTAAATGTTACTGAAAATTTATGGAATTGGATAAATTATGATTTAAACCTTATTAAAAACTTATGCGATAAATTGGATAAATTATGATTTAAATCTTATTAAAAGCTCATGCGATAAATTGGATAAAATACAGTTTAAATCTTATTTAAAAATGGAACTACATAACATTTGCAAGTATGATATTTACTTAAGATTATAGTTTTAAATTCATGCAAATGAAATACGATCCCTTTGAAATCATTACTGCATGCACCGACAATATCGAATTCTAAAGTTGACTGTTCATAAGAATTTATTGAAACCGTAGTCATAGCTAGTTTGTGAGGACATCGTCGTTTGCTTCTTCTTTCAATGTCGACTATTTGTCAACAGTTCGAATCCGGTAAGACCTTTTTGCACGCAGCGACAGTATTGTGTAGAATTACATAATTCTAACGAATTTATTTTTGTTCCTCAACTTGTCTATCTTGATAAAACAAACAAGCGAACGCTAATTAAAATAATTCGAAATGAATGTCGAAACTTAACACTTAATTTTATTATTTGTATCTAGTCATTTTTGTTTAAATCCTATAACTAATATAATCTAACCTATTCCTTAACCTGCCATATAATTTTATCATTCAAATTCGTTTCTGTAACAACTTTAAGTTGAACTTAACCTGCCTTCCAAGCTGACAGGTAATTTAGCATTCAAATCTGTAGAAACTTGCTTAATTTCTGTTTGAACTTCAAGTCTGACTTAAAC
Source organism: Megachile rotundata (assembly GCF_050947335.1). Classification (NCBI taxonomy): domain Eukaryota; kingdom Metazoa; phylum Arthropoda; class Insecta; order Hymenoptera; family Megachilidae; genus Megachile; species Megachile rotundata. The sequence goes on from NC_134993.1 coordinate 7,025,313, forward strand.
TAGCCTAACATAATTTGATCGCTTAAATTTGTTTACTAGCAATTAAATTTAACCTGGCTTCAAACTAAAGTATCTGAATTTAAATGATACAATATAGGTTAATTAGATTAGTTTATATTAGACAGTCTAAACGAAAATAAATTTAAATGATGGAATCACATGTTACGCTATATTTCAACGATTCTCGCTTGAACGATATTTTAATCGGAAACATTATTGACATTTCGACCAGTATTTATTGATAACGTTATCGATATCCTCATATGCAGGTATAAATGATTTGCAAAAATCAACATTATAAATATAGCAGCTGACTGACGTTCAACCTAGATCGGTAAGAATTTATGTACCGAAAAGAATAATTGATTTAGGCGTAACGGCCTTTGCGAAAACAACTTTTCCACGAACCCTTTTGGGTATCTGTCCCATGCAGAATACAAAAACGCGTCGAAATGTGTTGACAAATCGGACACACGCCCGGCACGTGTTGCGTTAATGCCTTATGATAATAAGTAGCATCAAACCATCCGGAGCGGAAGCCGAATTTGCGCGCACAAAGACGCGAGCGTGGCTGGTGCAGGTCCCAGAAACGAAGATCTATTTCTATTGTAACCGCGACGAAATCGGCTCGTGTGTACCGCTTCGTTTCCTCTTTGTCCGTCGTAGATTCAGCGAGTTTCATGCAAATCAGAAACGGGGTAGTAAGAAGAGAAAAGGAGGATCTCGAGTTTTATGAATACAAGAGTAGGGGTGCCATCGAGGAAAACCAAGACCTATCATGAAATAAGAATTGGTAATCGAGAATAAAGCAAACGCGCTTATTAAAAGTGGGATTTCGCTTGGGACGACGATTGGCTGGCTTCTATTAAGCGTATAATTCGTGGCGTTATGCAAATGTACCGGCTGTAGCCAGATTTTTAGCAGGAACGAAAGAAGAGAACGCAAGGGCGGAAGAGGGTTGAAACGAAAGAAAAACGCAAAAGCAGAAGCTTCGACATCGTGCATAGAAAATAATCAGACGCAACGTTTACGATGCGCCCACCACGCGAAAGTAACTCACGCTACAGTTGTTCAATCGATCTTATTTCTGACAGTCTCATGCAAATGTACCCTGTGTCGGGGGAGAAAGAGAGAACCATCTCCCCCCTTGTTCCCTTGTTTCTTTGGCTTCTGTTCTTTATGAATACCAGATTAGGGTGCTTCGAAAGCCACCGAACGGCTCCGTCAAGTAGGAAGCAAGCACGAAACAGGAATTCTTAATCAGCCGTCGAGTCAACCCTTCATTACGAATTGTGCTTATTAGCGGAGAAGGTCGTTCGATGTACACTCATCGGCAACGTAGCCTTCCTTCGCGACAGAACTAATGAAGGGGAAAAGTGTCCCGCCATATCTCATTTGTCTTCGCTGAGACTATGTGTAAGCTTAGAAATTTGTCCCAACCTTTCAATTTTTTGGTTGAATTTATGCAAGGTTGAATGCAAGGTTGCATTTATGAGTTTTTTCTCGTCAAACTTTTGAATTTTTACATTTATACATTTCAAATCAAATCAAATTTATACATTTCTACTTTTTAAATTTTTCGAGTTAAACTCTTAAATTTTAGAATCAACAAATTTATAAAATTTCGTGTTTCGCATTATTACATTCGCAAAGTTTCAAATTTTCAAACGATCAAATTACCAAATGATCAACTTATAATATTCTTAAATTTCGCAAATCCTCAGATTTTCTAGTTCTCAGACTTAAATTCCTGAAATCGTCAGATATGCAAGTTGTCCGTCTCTAATTTCCCAAATTCCTAAATTACCCAATAACCAAATTTCCGAATTCCTAAAGTTTCAAATCCTCAAATTTCTAATTTCGCCAATTTTCAAATTAACAACTTATTGCATGCTTAAATTTTTCAAATTCTGAAGTTTGTAGGTCCTCAAATTTTCGATTTTTTCGAAATTTAAAAGTTTGTAAATTTCAGGATTTTGTAATTTTCAAGTTTTAGTATGGAAAACAAATGTTGGAAAAAAGGGAGACTACATTGCATCTGAATGTACATTGCGTTGCTTAATATTCCTCGCAGTACACCTTCCTTAGTCAGCTTTTCGATGTCAATAATGATTCAACGACGAATAAACAAAATAATTTGGTAATGACTGGCAGAAGTATATTTACGTTTAAGTTCTTTTCTTACTTCATGCGTTTAATTTAAAATCTTTATAGAAAGTAATTTAGGGAACAATAATACGATTACTTGCAAAAGTATCAGCACATTCTTCATAATAATATATTCCACAATTTTTATTAATTTTATTATTTTAATTAATTTAATTAATTATTGGTTGAAATTTATATTAGAAGAGATCTTAATTAAACCGTTTTAAATTTGATTAGATTTGATGTGAGATAAATAGTTTATTATAAAAATATTACTGTAGTTTGAAGTAAGAAAACAATACACAAAAATATTCGATATTAGATAATATTCATTTTTAAATGTATGCACGCTTACATGTTTTAACACATTCGACTAATTTGTGGTTAATATTATTAAAATTAAATTTGTTTAAAATATACATTAAATTTAATAATTTAATGTAACTAGTCAAATACTTTAATAATGCAAGTAAAAATTATTTATGTTCAATTAATCTACTGCATAGTTTATTTCAAAATAACACTTAGCCAAGTGAAATAATATATTTTGCATATTATTTTAATAATGTCTAAATCTGCTTGTAAAGTAATTCTAAAATACAAAAAATTGTGATGTAATTTATATAATATAAAGAGGGTACATATTACATTTACCTAACAAACAAAATATCAAGCGCCATGCACTCATTAAACACAAGAATTTTTCTCACTCAAAAGAATTGCAACAATGAAAATGAACACGTGAAAAACTTCACTGTCACACAAGAAGTCGAATTAAAGTGTAAAATAAACTAGGGAGAGTCAATTACAGGGTGTTCAGTTTAATGAGTTGTCACCGAAACGTGCAAAACACTGGTGAAAACATAAATTTACGATGCTCAAAAACGACGCATTGCGTGAAAAGCAAAACAGCATTATTTCAACTAGTAACGACCAGCGATAAAAAGGTTTTAACGACTTTAACATATGGCCACCCAACGTGAGTTCCGCCACGTTTCGCTGCTAAAAATTAATCAACGATGTTAAAAAATTTACGACCGACTCGTGTCCTCAAATCGTGCGCCCCACCCTTTCTGTACAGAACCGGAAATCTTTGAATTTCGAATCGCTCTCGTAACTAACTTCGACAGCCATTATCGAAACGCTTCGAAATACGCGATAGAATTGGATTGAGCATTTGTGTTGCTTCGATTTACACTTCAAATAAAAGCTTTCATTTATAGGTAAACTCGAGAGGTCTGAAAATTTATATTCGAACATAAATATTAACGTTCCGATAAGAAACGCGTTATTCATCTTCGATAAAATTGTTACGATTATTTTAGACCATTTTTAAAACTAACTGGTTTCTCTTGATTGAACTTGTATTTATTATTCTATTTAATTTTAATATATTTATTATATTCGCGATTTATTTTACAGACCTTAAAGTTAATAATTAAAAGTGTGCCACGTATAGAAAATTTCTAAAGTAAAGTTAAATTCAATGCTTTTGCTAAAAAATATTTTGTGACAGGTATTAAATAAAACTTGCTGTATCTCGCAAGAATATCAAGTACAATTTACTATTAATATTTAAAAAATTATGAAAATATTTCCCAATTTCTGTGTAATAATTTCAGCTTCACATTTTACTAAAAATACATCTAATTCAAAAACTAAAAGTCATAAATATTCGAAGTCGGATATAGGTACTTCAGAAGTGATAGAGCGGACATAGAATCAATCTAAAGTCACCAATAATTCACAGTACCTAGTATAAAGTACACAAAGTCATGACTAATTTATAAAGAAAAATATTGATAATTTTGCAATAAGAAAATTAATATAAAGCAAGAATTTGAAGTGTTAGCTCATTATCAAATGCATATTCAACGATTTCCATAGTCACAAAGAAACCGATAGTAACCGAGATTTACAGGCAGCGGACTTCTTTCCCCAACAAGAAACAACAAAATTCATGCCGGCTATAATTTTCAGCGAGACAACAGCATTCCCGCCAACGCTTCGGAAACTTTTATCCGTTTACCTACAGTGGTCCTGGTGGGGCTTTTGTTTCCTTTTTGCTTGTTTTCCCCATCGATGATCACGGTCGTCACGTCAATTAACGCCGTCCGCGGTAAATGCGAGCCGAAGAATGGACGCCCTCGTTTTTAATTGAATCGGCGCAAATCGAGAACCGGCCCGAGTCCCGGCACTCGGGGTGTCCATTAAACGGTCGATCGTTTCAGATAGAGAAAGTAGTCAGGGCCGTTTTAATGGACCCTGATCACCCGAGATAACTGGATTACATTTCGAGTCGTCGGAAATACATAGCTCAACTAATTTCGGATTTCGTACGGGACGCGAGAGGATCCCCGCAGTGGAACTCGTGTATTTTATGCGTAACCGTGCATCATTACGCGCCATACTGACGATGATTAACGACGTTACTCCACCACACGTTGCTTTCTCTTAATTGTAACACACCACTACGCGAATTCTGTATAATTAAAATTCATATCAGATGATCCTTTTCTATTATTTAGGGAATATGACGCGGTATTCGGAGACTTATTGTATCGACGTAACAGATTTACTTTAGTCTTATTATTCGTAAAATTTCAATTGTAATTTGTAATAATTAATTTTGCAATTTGTCAACTATAGAATATCACTTACATATCAACTTCAAAAAATGACTAGTATATGTATTAATGTAAATTATTTTTATTACTAGTATTTTCGTACGATTATAGTTATACAACGCAATTTGCAGCACTTCTACAAAAACAAAGTTTTTGCGCCGTTCTTTAAAAATTATGTTCGCATGTAATACGAATATAATTTTTTTTATATGGGCATCCAACGTATTCGATTGTTATTTATAAACGACAAAAATGTTAATTTAAAATTATCTATAATCATAATATAAGTAAGTACTTTGTTATTTAATCAGTTCTACAATTTGTACTGCTTTAATTATTTCCTTGGATTATGATAGACATTTTCAACTAAAATGTTAATTTACAAGAAATGTGAGCCACTAAATAGGGATATGTGCTATATTAACGCATTCAGTGTCATCAGTGTTTTACCACACATGCAGAAGCGGTAATCTTTGAGAAATCGTACAAACATGAAAATGCATGAAATTAGGAAAAAGGTTATAATAAAAGCTGGGTTAGGGCCATGCAAAAATTTCGTACTTGAACGACACCTATTACCCCCAGATCGAACATAATCCTTCAGTGCATAAAATGAAATATTTGTAATTTGTCAAATATCAAAAAAAGAGAAAATATTCTAAATATATATTTACATAATTAAAGGCTGTATTTTTAAGATTATCTTCTTAAAATCGTTACCCAAATGCAATGCAGCAGAGCTTAATGACAAGCGATACTAATATCTAAAATATCTCACTTAATGTTACTTATTAAAATTGAAGTTTCAATGCGATATAGTGTAATAGAAAACCAATTACTAATTGAGAAGTTACGAATATCACTTGCATACCTGTTTTAAGGTACTTAAAAGAACTTTCTAGTTTGCAGCTCAAAAAATTAATTTTTATCTTCTATTTAGATTCGCACAGTATTAAAATATCTTGCAGTAACGTTTGTGGAAAAAACTCAAAAATAATTGTGTTGGAGAATTCTAAAGGATCACTTAAGCATACTAGTATACCACTAAACGTATTTTTCTTAAACTTATCGTTTCTTCTACTTTAGTTACGATTCAAAAAGAAGTAACTGTACGACTAACTTTAATTTCTCAACATACGTTTAATAAACGTATACCTTTCGTATTTACCTCGATTATCCACCCCGTCTTTAAAATTTTATACGGGGTTGAAGCGATAAAAATTTTAATTTCTTTTCAAACTACCGTCATTTTGACACTATTGAAATTCCATATACGAGAACTACACTTACATAAACTACAAATCAATTATAATTTCCGATTTCATACTGTTTATCCGGCAAAATGGCAGAAAGTGCGTATAGTCACACGACAAAAAATACAACACTGTACAAAACTTAAAAAGAGTTCTTGCGCATCAAAAATATTATTCAAGTCTTTAATAAATGTACTTCAATACAATTTGAATGTTTTAATTGCAGTGTTTGAAAAAATGATCAAAAGTAATTTAAAATTCTTCAAAATATCTATAATCGATAAATTGGAAATGAATTGATTCCAACATCTCTAATTAAGGCATATAATAATGTAATAAAGAACATTTAAATAAAAATGTAACTTATAATTCTTATAGAGTGATACAATTTAAATTTTTGAATTTGCTTACAAACTTACATATTTGTTATATACTTTTTGTTATAGCTAACAGTATCATTTTGCGAGATCGAATACTTCGGACATAGAAATGCAACTACTGCAAACGTGTGTCTCTCATCGTGTATATCAACGTGACTGTCAATGACAGTTATGGACATAGATGGTGTCAAAGTACACGATAAAGTAACGTAATAATACTAATAAATAGAAACATCCATTCGGATGCTTGATAAAATAACGTTATCAATCAACAAATTTCCACATAATCATGAACATATTGAATAAATATAAAAGTAATTTCAATCAAACCACTTCCTGTATCGCGGCGATAAATATCTATCAAACTAACTGCACATCATGACGAACATTTAAATTAATTTGTCGTGTTTTATGAAATCGTCCATCGCCTTCCTGGAAACACATATTTCTCTCCGTTACGCGGCAAATCGTAAAATTTAACATAATCGGAATTAATAATTTGACGCGTTCAGAACGGTTCGTCTGACGAAATTATTCACGCGTACAACACTCTCACGACAACACACATCCGAAGAGGTTTCTCTTCGAAAATAAATGAAAGGCATGTAAAGGATAGCGGGCTGCCGACGGGTTTTCAGTTTCGAGTGAGACGAACATCTATTTCCGGCTATGCTGGGTGACCCTCCACGGTGATTTCAATGCGCGGCGTCCGTCGGATTCGGACCGTGTTACAAACGTAATCTCGCAATTCGCCCGGAAAACCTCTAATTGCGATAATAAGGAAACTCGCGTTTCCCGAACGACAATCTTCTTATTAACGGACAATTCTCGAGATCGGGTTATCTGTTCAATTAACGAGTGAATATTCTATTCGAAACTGCATTTGCACTAGAACACGAATTGCAGCAGAACAAGATAATAAATTATTACTATTTTAATTGTGCCGCGTCGAGCGTTCTTCCGTGACTCTAAATTATGGCCCGAGTGACGATAATATATTATACCGAGCGATATTCCTTCCACCAATCGCTAATGATTTATCGCGAGAAACGCCGGCAACTGTTAAATACATCTCGATGATTTTTCCAACGATCTTTTCTTTACGAGACACGCTGAGTCCAGACCGATTGCAAAATACAGCAACAATAAACTTTATGTTAGTGTAAATTAAGTTACATCACATTACATTACTTTTTCCATAGGTTAAAGATTCTTAACCATTTTTTACTATCGTTTATGAAGGATGTCCGATTACAGAGAAAGGGGAGGTCAAAATGTGACTCTGTCATGAGAGGACAAAAGGCTGTGTGACGTTCCGTAATCAATTTTTTAAGCTATCTTACGCGGGAATGTTCAATAATTTATTTTTCTTTCACGTGTGATGGAAATGTAACAATTCTTTTCACACGTGATATAATTTAACAGTTTGTTCTTTGCAATTACAATGTAAATGTAAAACATTTGCAATACAAATGTAACAACTCTTATACATGAGATACAAAGGTAACAACTCTTACATGAGATACAAATGTAACAACTCTTTTACATGAGATAGAAATGTAACAACTCTTTTACACGAGATACAACAACTGACATGAAATATAAATGTGACAAAGTTGCATGAAATACAAACGTAACAACTCTTTCACGCGCGGTATAAATTTGATAATTTTTGTGTATGATAATGCACATAACAAATGTATGATTTGTAAATGACAAATTTTCATTAAACGACACTTTCACACAATACACCTAACAACTTTTATTACATAGCATAAAGTTAACAGTTCAAAAATATGTACTGTCATATTTAAACAGGTAGAAAAACTACCCTAAATTTTTACGGAAAACCATTTTATCTTGAAATTTCCACAACATTCTATATCTGAAAGTTCAATTTTTCATAATCCTCTTAATTAAAAAAATTAGATTTCCATTAATGAAATAAATCAATTATAGCAGATAACGAAATTTGTGACGCTCTAGAGGGGCTGTTACTAATGTAGCCGAGTAGCTAAAATGCAAGAATATAAAAATTACAAGAATCTATGGACACCTTTTCTACTCAATCAAAATCTTGAAATCTTCACAGAAAAGAAGCGATTTCCAACAACTTTTAAGCGACATAAATCTCCGGGATTTTACATCATCTTCAGACAAGAACATTTTTCTCTGCCCAATTTTCTGCTCTACAAACAAATCGATTATTTCGCAAATTGGATAGCAGCGGGAGCCAAAAGTTAGAAAGTAAATCGAGATCTTCATCATAGAATCGGTCTATTAGCGAAGCCGTTTTTTGCAGGCCCACATTCACCGACCAATCGTGAGTTAACCAGTCGGTGAACGATGTTTCTAATTAATCGGCTTACGAAATAATCGGCGCAAGTTAGGTCGAAATTCTGGTACGCGTGTTCCGCGGATCTAATTAGTTCGAGGTGGGCGTGCAAGCGGCTACAGCGACTCAGAAAGCAAGAACCTTTCCACCAGTTACGATTAATTAGCTTCGGAAAATGTTTTTCTTCATTTGGATAAACAAATTGCGACAACCTCTACCCACAGGCATGATTGCTGCAGAAAAATGTCAGTAATGCAGTGTCGCTGTTACAAACATTTCGCGTATGTATGTACACCACGGAACAAATCTGATTTCCTCTGGGAAGAGTAGAAAATTCAGAATTTTTCAGATTATCAGAGTTCCGAGTTTAGGTATTTGGCGCGTAAGGGAATACAGGATTTCTTGTTTTGGGTTTTGAGAATTTTAGGGATTTGGAGATTTGAGAATTTTTTAAGTTCTGAATAATAATTAAAGTCGTGAGATTTTACACATTTGGACATTTGTAATTACATATTTCACGTATACAATTATATAGAAATACTTTGGTGATAGGAGGTGAGAATCTCGAAGTATAAAAATGTGAGTACTTGAAAATTTTTTAATTTGAGAATTTGTAAATTTTTAAGACTTGGGAATCAAAATTTGAAGATATGAAAAATAGAAGAATTTGAGAAGTGATTTCCTAATTAGGACTCCGAAAGTTCGACAAAATTTATAAATCTAAAATTTCAAATTCAGAAATGTAGAAATGCTGAAGTAAACACATTCGATCCCCCAAATCAAAAGCGAGCGTTGGAGGCCCCACCTCCACTCATCCTTATTCAAGGGAAGTCTACGTTGCTCGCGAGTGAACATGCATTGAAAGCTAAGAATACTTCAGATTCCAAGCGTTACTGTTTAATTTGTACCAAAGACGATTCAATATTTAACACAGCACTTCTGTTTCATCACAGATAAACTCCAACAATTAAACTATCAGATTTAAAATTCAAAAGCACCGATTACTATTTATTGCTAAAAGCTGTCGCAAATTTCGTACGAGATCACACAAATCTACATAAAGTTTTTAAATTCATGGCGGCTGATTTCTCGTTAAAAATTAGTGATAGAGCATCAAACGTTAACTTGCATTATACGCATTCTGAAAACGGTGTCTGGTATCGCGATAAATTTCGAAAGATTCCTGCATAACGTTCCGCGTTTCCAAGAGGACCATGGCAATTGGACTTTCTAACGCGGCGGAACCAGGGTCAGGCGTATATCAATCGTGGTTAATTAGTCGCCTGGTGGAAGGCTGGCTGCTTCATGGGCGACGAATAAAGGCCGGGTAGCGCTCACGCACGAGTAAAACATCGGCAACGCGATACCGTTGACCCCGATGGTAAATTGTCTTTCGAGAAACCTCGACAGATGCAAACCGTACAGCCTTAATTAATTGCACACGCATCACACGCTCGACACGGTCCGTTCGGGAAAGCATTGTTCAAACTGGCGACGACTAATCACGATTAATTAGCCCCGCGCGTACGATTTGGAGGAATAAATTGGCGAACAACGCCGAGGAGCTTCGGTCCTCCTGCAGGAGATGTTGCAGATTTTTCAGAGGTCAAGTCTACAAGACTGTGTTCTACGATCGAGAAGGAGGACAGGGTGTCGTACGGAAAAAAACTGCTACAATGGTTTGCTATAGAAAGCGGATCCAAATTATTTGCTGTTTATGGAAACACGACTGTTGTTCTGCCAGACCGGCTTCTAATAACGCTTTCCCGAAACGGATACTTCGTTGCTGAAGAGTCTTGAGCTCCGCTTCGTTGACCTTTAAATCTATTGCTCCGAATACAGCTGCTGCCGAACCCGTTTCAGGGATATTTGCGAAGAAAAAATTTTACGAGCTTCTATTGGGCCAATAGGTCCTTTTTCGACAGGTGAGGACCGATTTTAGAAACACTAGAGGGATTCTGAAATTTGAGTATTTAATTCTCTATCGCTTTTGGTCAACCTCCGTTTTTTTTCTTTTTTCTTGAATTAGAGTTAGATTTTTTTCTTGAATTAAAGTTAGATCTGCCAAATACTTTCTATGCTTCGAACCATCCGTTCGGAATGCGACAATTCAAGTTTTAGATTATTCGTGGAAATATTATATTTCGATGGAAAGTGTCTCGTTAACAACTTTAGTATTTCATTAAGTTATGAAAGAGAGGAAAAAGTTCATGTTCATTCGTCGAATATCTACTTCTGATTTTATCATTACGGAATTTCGTTTTAGGTGACATTAAAAACCTATCGGACACAACTTATCAACAGTAATCGCCATATCACACCTACTTAGGGACACACGAATCTACACTTGAGATTTTCAAGACTGTTCATACAATCTCCACATTTTTTGAAGATTGTTCGTATTTAACGATCAGACATATTCATACTAGAAGTCTACAAAGTAATCATATAATATATGTAAATTACACGATTGTTTCATATTATAGACTTCAATATAACATACCCTAACACTTCAATATAACAAACCCCAGTTCCTAGTCTACAAAAAATGACTTTACTAAATACTTGCAGGTACCTGTCCTAAAACTCAGAATCGATTAGGTCTGTCAAAAATAAAGTTATTCTTCAGGGTTTTCGAATTCAAAGTGAGTGTTAATGACGAGTTTATGATCCGAAATAAAAGTTCCATTGTCTCAATCGATGTGCCTACGACGCGATACCTGTTATTTCCCCTCGGACTCGAACGTGTCAATGAGTCAACGAATTCTGATACGAAGCACTTAAAGTCGCCGTTGTATATTCTGGAGTAGGTTCGTACGAGTAGCTGGGCCGATATTGTTCAGGAGTCGAGTGGCGGTACAAGCATGGTGCGTTTTGACGCGCGCGGACCGCACGTTATCTGGCGATGAAAATTTTTTCGCGGAGCTTAAACTGCAACACATCCACTCTCGTCTTCGCGTGAACCGGTGTTGGTAAACAAAAGGTTGGATATCTAAATCGCGACGGGTATATCACGGCTCGCCGACTCGAGAGGGTCCCTAATACCGGTTCCCTTATCTGCACACGAATCGAAATCTGGCGTGTCGCACGCGTTTCCACTGCGTTCCCGGCCCCAATGCCCGTTGCACGCACCTTCGAAACACGAACCTCAACGGCAACGGTTCGCCAACTCCACGGAACCGGTTGAAATTTCGACGCGAGGAAGTTACGCTTGACACGGACCACGTAAATTTGTCGAATTTTGCTGAAACGAAGTCTCGTCAAATTACCTAATGCAACCGACGAAATCTTAATCGACGAGACGTAAATCATTTCGAAGGAATCTACCTGTCCAGCATACAGATACCTCTATCCACTATACAACCACGCACTTTTGGACCGTGCGAAAAATGCGATACAAGCACTGAAAACGTTGCCTCGATTTAATTAAATAGATTCATTGTTGTTTTCCTTGAATATTACACACTTTTCAAGAGGACCGAACCACATCGAAAACTGATACTTAAACCCTCCCTACATAGAAATATTTTATATTAATTATTCGATTTAAAAATTTATCAGTGACAATCACTCACTACGATCGTATTATTATTGTGACGATTTTTACTTCGTTTCGAATTAGTATAAAGATTTATATCACTTTACGAAGACCCTCACTTTGCAGCACAACACAAGACAGACGTCTTCACCTTGCTCACACCGCTTCATCTTCCGATTTCTGGTCGATTACGCAAATGGGAAATAAACCTCACTGATTGCCGTAACGGAAACAGAAACACTATCAGACGCGGATTTATATCCTGTTAACAAGAAATCACGTACCTGGGTTCATATCCCGCGAGCTGCCAGTTTCCCTTCAAGCAGCAGTTGCACTGTTACCCTCGACACACTGTATCTCTCCAAACACGATAGAACTTTACTGGCGAACAACTACAGATTAATCAGAGGTCCGGACACTTTTTTATATCTCTCTTGCGCGCGGTCCTTCGTGACACGGACAAATAGAAAACGTATAAGAAGATGCGCGTAAGTTGACGCGGATAGGAACGCAGAGAATAGGAATGATTCGTTTCAAAGCACCACACACAGTTTTTATTTTTTTTTTAGTAACGTCTACGAGCCTATCACGGAGAACAATCACCTTCGCGAGTCGAGAGGATTTTGACACTACGCTACCTATCCTTTCAGAGATTCTTGCACGTCCCGACACTTCGACACTCGTTGTCCAACACGCCGCGAAATAGAGGATTTAGAATCTGTCGGCGATCACGGTCGGTCATTCGGACGTTCGCGTTATGTTTCCGGTTGTTCGGCGATCCAAGCGATCCCTGACTAGCTGTTGGATCCTTGGGGGCCGGTTCCCTGTTTCCTTTCGACACTAGTCCTGCGCACCCCGCTCACAAACCCGGCTAATGGATAATAGAACGAACCCGAAAACAAGTCGTGCACTGTGGAGGAAACACCGTTTTCAGCACTTCGTACACGCAACGCGGACTTGCCGATAATCCTTAGCGAGCGTGGCGTTCCGGCAGTCAGAAAAAAAGCAACTCCGCGCGTCCACGGTTCAACCCCTCGGTAAACGCGAACGATGCGAGGCCTGTGACGAGGGGGTGGCGAGAGTGCGTTGTTCGTGGCGTGAAAACGGCGGCGAGGGCTCGCCGGGTTCCGCGGCTCTCTCTCTCTCTACACACGGAATAATATTTTAATGAAGGAAAGGCCGGACAGCGAAGTGCCCACGTCGGGTCGCGCTGCCGAACTGCTCGCTTCCCCGCCCCTCCGCGGCCGACCGCTTCCACCCCTCCACGGTGTCGAGACGGTCGAGTATGCCCGTGTCCTAACGACCCCCACCATCTGACGCACCACCACACCGAACCGCGTTCGCGCGCCCCTCTTCGTCGCAAACGGCACAGCAGCTGCGCCAACGGGTCGGTGGGGACAGTTGGGCGTGACCTATCGCTACGACGAGGCGTGGCTTCGCGAACCCGGGATGCTGCGCTGTTCGGTGGGGGTGCTCGTGAACCGCTCTCCCACCGCGCCGTCGCGGGCAACCCCACCACACGATACGATTCTGACCGGCCAAAGACAGCGCTGCTGCGACAGCGCAGAAGCCGAGGACGACTCTACTGAGACACCGAACCCACCTGGTGGGGGTAAAGGCGCGAGTCGTCGCTGCTCCTGCTTTGTAACTTCCCGGATATCTTTCCGGTAAACTTTCCTCTCCGAGGGATAGGCTCTCTCCGTTTCCTCTCTTACTCCCTCTTTGCTCGCTCGTCCGGACGTATCGTCTGCCCGATTCGATCCGAGATCCAGGATTTCCGACGGCAGGAGACGCCGGTAGACGTCTTCGCAGCGTTACTCTCGTTTTCCCTTTTTTTTACGGGTTTGCCCGCCTGTGACAGTTTATCAGTGTGCCTGTGCATGATCTCCGACTTTTCAGGAGATCCTGTTCAACTGTGATCCGCGTTGTCGATTCTTCAGGTTAAGTCGGTTTAGACGATTGTCTTTTCGAGGAATGAGTGCATTTGCGGTTCTTCGTCGTGGCTCGTTAAGGGCAATGGCGGATCCTGCGGTACCTGACGCTTGGACCTTCCTGTCTGCTCCTTCGGGAAGTTACACATGCGCAATTGTCATTTCGCGATTCAAAGATAATAGTTTTAATGCTTTAATGGAGACGATTTGAGAAATTTCTGCTGGAGAACGGTCACTCGTGAATGCTTAAGGTGATTTTATCGTGATAGTTCAGAGATTAGGATATTGGTAAATATACAAACGAATCTTAGTTAACAATTTTGTAGCGTATATGACTCTTGTATAATATTGATGCGATGAAACATCCCGACAACAGAAAAAGAGCAACAAATTATTTCTCCGTTTAATCGTTGGATACAAGATACCGAGTATATCTTCCTTTTTTCCAAAGGTTCTATCTCTAAAACTGTACGATAACTTTCTTTCTTTTTAAAATACTTCGCATTACATCCTTACATGACCCTTTTAATTTCAAGGAAATTTAAAATGGCGCTTTCGCATTGTAATTGAAAATATACTTCCAATAAATGCTTTTTCTGTACTATACACGTTAAATACCTATACAATTATTTCTGTTTTACTACGGTCAATCTTCCCGCAATTCCATTGGCGCGTAGAAATTCTTTATATTCATTTCAGCTTTAAGGAAATTTTACAAAAAGTATATGAGATATAATCACTTTAACTACAGTTACCTTCAAAGTTCGATTATGTGAGGTTTATTGTTCAATGTACATAACGCTTTCGCTACCAAACGTCACGCATGTGTGAAATCGTAAGAATAGCATCACACAAGTATCTGTGATAAAAGTATATTCCTGTTGTAACATCTACTTAAATCCATGTGCAATACTATATAAAAATGATAAAAATTTGGTATTTTGTGGAGTGTGATATTTCTCTTAAATGGCAAAAGCGAACAGGTTAAAGGAACGCGATTTCCAGTGCGTAGAAATGTCGATATATCTTTTCTTCTTCGCGAGGGCTACCGTTACTGCGTTTTTCATTATTTCGCTTTCCACATCGAATTAACACATATTTCAGTTTAGAATAAAAGAAATTAAATAGCGATTTTACCTATTTTTGAAGATGATTTTACGCAAGAAACCATTTTCTTTAAATACAGAATGCATCTTTTATTTCACTGTACTTAACTCAAGCGACTGATTAGTATTCTCAACAGGCGTATTGTGATCCAGCTAGTTTTCTCGAACAATACAACCTATTTATACGAACCGTTCAGAGCGCCGAAGCGTGTGGAAGTTTCATTGGTAAATGATTACTACTTGTGAGATTTTAAACTTTTGGAACGTTTGCTCGTTAATTTACGCCTTAATTCGTTTTCCACGAGGAGCGCCGCGTAACAAGCGAAGACTGTCGATGTCTATTAGAACCTTTCAGGCTTTCTTTGGTTTCTAATTAGCTCGATTATGTCCATTCTTGTTAAGAGCAGGCCGAAGATAAATGGAAGCTCCTTCAAGGTGTGCAATAACATCTCGTTCTTGCATGTTTTAATTGTTCAATTATAAACGGTTATAATTATTGTTAACTTATAAACAAAATATAAATAACTATTTAATCATTAACGAACATAAGTGTTACCCGTTTAATCATAAAGTTTTTAAATTTTAATTCGGTCTCATTGTTCGTATTTCTTTTACTTATTTTACTATGACATAAAAAGTTTAACTGTAAATATACGTTTTGAAAAGACGTTTACACTTTTAAAGATAAAAGGCCACTATAATTTACGTGTCTAAATCGATTTCGTTATATTTCAAATTTAACGATCGTGTTCCCGATAATCATGTTAGCAATTTGAAGGCCATACAGATATTTCGACGTAAAACCTATATGGAAGAGCAAATTATACGACATTTTGTAATGCATCTTGATCAGTTGCTAATTTTGAGATCATTTGTAAGCTATATAATAAGTAAAGTAATAATGTCAAAATAATAAGAATAACACTTATTAATGTAAAAGTAGATATTAAAATCACGAATACGTGGCAAGTATCCTTGACCACAGGTGTACTTGTATTTGTACATATAAATTTATAAAATCATCCCTATGATTCTGAAATTCTGAATTATAATTATTCAAATTTAGGAATATTTCGCGCCAATTATGAAAATTAGAGACACGTTGATTTTTCATGAGATAACCAATCGGTATTGTGTTAGAACAGTTATAATGGAAAAGACTGCTCCAAAAATCATCATTCAAAAGCGAGTGTTGGTAATCGGCGGAGGGTTGAACCGGCTGTTTGAAGACCAACAGCAAAGAGGGGATATCCGTGAATGGATGGACCAAAAGAGAGAAGGCACTGTTCGTTCAAAAAGGGACCCTTGACTGTGTCTTCGGCCAGTTTTACTACACTTTCAGGATTCCAGACCCGTGGACAGCCTTCGACCAGGTGTCTCGTCTTTCGCAAAGGGAAACTCGTAAAGTGACTTTAAACCGATTCTTTCTTTCGTTCCACAGAATCGCTTTTCCTTCGGTAACGAAGGTGCATATCTCTTTCTGAAAACGTCCAGCTATAACTGTCAAAGGTTTCTTATTCTTTCCGAATCGTTCTGTACAAAGAATAGTCGGAATAAAGACATACAAAGAAAACGTAACAAAAAATTAAGAAATGTCGGAATTTGCGTTGCTATGAACTCATACCGATTGCCAGGGATAACTCTCGGACGACGGAGACGAGTCTGTGCTCATAGTTTCATGAGCTTTTTTCACAGATTCATAGTTTAAATTTTATTTTACGATTTTCTCATTATTTATTTACACACTGTTTTTGCAATATGTATGAGTTTTTTTATGAAAAAATTAAATACATAACTACTATTGTATGACATGGTTCAGAAGTCTGAGTCACCATTGAGCCGACTCTACCATTCGAAGATTAATAAAGCAAATACGATACAGTTGGCTTGATATCATTATTAATGTCAAATTCAATGTTTATGTACTATTTTGTATAACACTACTAGAATTATCTAATGAACATCTCATTGTTATAGTATTTAGTGAATTAATCCACAGTCGTATAAAAGTTGATTGTTTGAAACATTTCTTTTATATTGCCTTGAAAACTATTGAGATTTGCGGCAAAAGTAGGTATTTTATATCACAGATTGATCTTCCCTTTATATTTGATGATATTTCTGCATAAATCATATTTGTAGTTGTCATCAGACATTAAAATGAATTTATACTTTTCCAAATAACTAAAGAATAGTGTAATTATAGTTTTCGATTTTTGATCTTGAAGTAATGATGATACTTGTCATAGTTTTAGTATCCTGCAAAATTCACGATATTATAAACGTTCGAAACGGATTTCTATGAAAATATTCTTTGTAACGAGCACCACAATACCGACGAAGATAATTCAAACCATTTGATCTATCTTCTTTTTGTAATGGTAATAAGATGGAAATCAGCAGTTTTATGAAAATCGGTCTAATAGTTTTTGAGATCATCGGATACGAATAACCGAACTCGCCAACTCTTTCTCTTTAGTTTATAATATATTTTGCTTAGATATAATTTAATATGCTTTTTATCATTAAAAAAACGTTATCTTAAAATAGTGTTACATTTCAAAATCCAAATGGAAGGTATTAATTTCAAACATATTAAATAAAGTATTTGAATTTTCGTACAATTATTCTCAATGTGTTTTCATTTTTATCATTTCTCGTTCCATTATATTTAGTATTTTTCATATCAAATTATATTCTTAAATCATTAATTATATCTTCAAATATCATCATTTTTTATATGTTCAAATATATTAATCATAGTTCAATTTCAAACCATCTATATTTCCTGTATTTTGTATAAATGACTAAATACTATTATCAAATGCACTTAAACCCACACTTCTTACTCTACATAACATTTCGAAGACAGCGCATTCATCACTTTATACTTTACTCAATAAAACAAACGATAAGATAAAACATGTGGCATCGCCTTTTGTAATCTCTAGATTGCTCCATTTATTAGTCGCTGGAGATCTGTTCACGATCACAAGTAATCGAAGAGATGTATCGCATCGAGTAATTAAGTACGTATAACAATCTTTTTCCGTCATTTTTTGTGAAAGGGTACCAAATCCTGCCAACCGGAATTCGTCGAATTTCGGCCGAGTTAGCTGGAAGGGAAGGTCGAGAGGAGAAAACCGAGGATGCTAACAGACGTGAATACGGCGTTGGAGCGTGCGTTGAGAGGTGGTGTTCGTCGGTCCGCACGGTTTTATGGGGTCGTCAAAACGTTCCGCGATTCTCCGGTATGCGCCCAGCTCCACGCATTCCTCGTCGTCGCTGAGGCGCTGAGGAGCTGAGGAACTAGCTGACCGTGGCTCGAACTATGAGAAATATTACAAAGAGTTAAACAGCGACACGGTAGCCGACGATCCGCCGCTAACGGTGGGAAAAGGCCGCGCGAGAAGAAAAAACGCCATGCCGCTGGGAACCCGAAACAATTCCATCGGCCACTACCGGGCCCTGGCCGCCGTAAAATCGAACTACTATCGTTTTACTCGGCAACTATCTGAACAATTCGAGAATCTCGTCGGCTATGCACGCTACGAATCGTTGACCGTGTTCTCGAGCACACGGTAAATCCTATGGAAATTTCTCCCGGTAGTAAAAGCTGGTTTCTTCGCTTAAGAACGGAACAACCGTGTTTGATTTCGATTGGAGGATCGTGGAAAGCGCGTAAAATGGCGAACGTGGTCGTCGCTACGCTAGATTCGTGCAAATCTTTCTATCTGCGAATATGACACCCCGTTACGTATTTCAGATTGTTAGGTCGTTTCGAACGTTTTAACTGAAAAATCAGCAACCGTTTATTTTTGACATCTCATTCACGTGTTTCGAAGGAAAAATTATGTAACACTGCAAGCGTAGATACGTTATCGAAGATGATGCTACCTACTTATTTATTTTGTTCGCTATGGTAACTTATGAATGATTAAAAGATATGTGAGTATCGTTGTTTTATGAAAAAATATTGCAGAATATTTTAATGGAATCAATAAGTTCATTAACAAGTTAAGTAATAAGTTTCGCAACACGTCTCTTAGGCAGACAAATGAGGGAGAAATTATAAAAGTTGATAAATAACATGTTTTTTTGTAACGTTCATATTATTCAACATTTTGGATTAATCATCGATAACTGACAAAAACTTATGGATTCATCAAATAAAACAATTTCGTGTATGGTTTCATATTATACCACATATACCACGTACAGAATTTGTTTCAACTACAGTGGTAAGCACATATGCTAACTTTTGTATTTGAATTTATCCAGATTTTTAAGTATACTGAATATTTTATTAAGCAAAAAACGAAGTCATAAAATATGTAATATAATTTATTTATTTAGAACAACAAAAACGTTTTTATGAGAAACATGGTTTAAACAGTTGTGCGATCCAAAGTATAAGTTCAAAACGAGCTATCTTCCAAAGATTGCAAAACTAAATCTACAATACACAGAAGTATACGTTGGGACCGCGATGATACAAAAAAGTAACCTATACCTGTCTCAGGTAGTCTTTTCAATTTAATGAGTGTAAAAACGGTATCTGGATATTCTTCGTGCTCCTCGAAACGAAACTCAATACATGAAATATAGTCTAAATGAAGTATTTTACATTTTATGTCAAAGTCTGTAGTTAATTTGCTAGCGAGCAAAGAGGTGGAAGTATTTTAAATATTACGTTGCACATGTTCATTAAATAATTTTAATATCAATTTAACTGTATTATTATTTAAATTTCCTAATTCTGGTAAGTATTGGTAATATAATATTTTGAGTTGTAATTAAAAGCTTATGAAACAGACAAAATATATGTAGTAAAATGTCTGTGAATATTCGATTAGATTCGAATAAGCGTGTTCAACCAAGAACAGCACTGTAATGTCAATAGCATCGAGAAATTATAAGAACTACAGCTATTTTTCAAATATCTCAAAATGTGGTTTTTAAACACACTCTGTTCCTCCACTCAGTTATGCGCGTTATGCGAGTACTATCATGGCCAAAGTGCTAATATAATTAAATTGTGTAAATATAATTAGAAAGATTTCATTTCTACATCTAAAAGCAGTAGTCAAAGATCCGTTTCCATCTAAAAGAATTCCTTCGTTCAAGGAATTACGAATTTGTGAACATAACTTGTACCGAAGCGTTCAAATTACGCGACGGAAACAACCATAATTAACGTGCCTGCGGAAGAATCTTGGCAAGAATTCGTGTTCCAGGCTAGCACCGTTTGTTTCTCACGTAATTTGTCAATTTCCCGGGACAACCCCCATCGGGTTGTCTACTTTTCGTAACAACGAAATTTCGTGCACGAAACAGCAAACTTCGAACAGTTTCACCGGGACAAAACCTGACCTGACCCTCGTTCGGCTTCCTGAACGCAAGCCCGTTAGAAAATTACGTGGTCTCACGCGCGTACACACAATTCTCCCTGGCCATGGAGGGTCGTCCTCCCGTGCGTGTGCATCGGCCGAATACAGAGTGGTCAGAGGGGTAAGAAGCAACCCTCCTGAAGGACATTCTTTCGGCTCGTTCCCTAAACCACTCACCGAGACATACGCAACGCGCCTAGTTGCCAGGTGAACGGCTTCTTCGGCTATCAGAGAGAATCCTGGCGAAAGGGGTGAAGAAAACGAAGAACAGGATAAAGGGAAGAAAGAGATGAAAATCCTTTGGAGAGACAAGGAGCCACCGTGTTGGCCACTCGGTCGCGCAACTTTTGAACCGGAAGGAAACCAGATTGACCAGACTGCCGGGCGCCGTTCGTTTCACCCTTCTTGTTTGACGCGCACGAACTGCCGGCCTTCTTACCGATTCCTACGAGTTGGCCGGCTTAACCGACACGGCGGCCATTGTCGAAAATCATAAATCTCGTCAAACTGGTCGTGATTTCGGTGATTCGCGACCGTTCTCGTTACAGGACACGGTAAATAAGCAGCGTGTGCGAACAGCTCTCACGACTGTTTGAACTTCGGCAAACTCTTCGAGCCAAACCTGATACACTCCTCCAGTTGCTTGAAAGTTGCTTATGCCCTGTTTTATGTTTCACTTAAACATGCTTTGAAAATATTTGCAAATAAATCAGGTACACTTATTTATTCATTTATTCTTTTTCTTTTTGTTCGACCGATCGATCATTGCGGACAAAAAGTTCTTTTGAAAAAAACATTATGCATTTACGTATAGACATGAGACCAATAATCACAGAACCCTATTGCAAGGGAAGATTACAATTAGGTGCGTATATGTAAAGAAAGAAATGAAACATTTTATATACGTTTTGAAGAATCTTGTTTTTTTAGTTCATACTCCTTGTGGCGTTTTGATACGTCGAATATTACTGCTATTTTTTTTTCTTTGCTATTTCAAAACAAAATTACATTTTACAATGGTAAAGTGATATTACGATTTCAATAATTCTATACTGTTACTTTTTATTTATAACACCTAGCATCAAAGAATATATACATATATGTCAGAAAGTGAGATAAAATATGAATTTTAAATAGAAATTCGTAGGATATTGTTCAAAATACTATTAATAAAGTTCAGCAGAGACAAATATTGAAATCTGCAATAGTGTTCGCCTAAAATCCATTTCGATCCCAAGCGAAACCTGCTATTGAATAGCAAGTCTTCTCAGAATCTGTGCCAAACAGTTATGAAGATGATCCTGATCTTTTTTGACAACAGGCATCGGCAGGCAGAGAGAAACGAAAGCAAAAAGAGAGGGAAATTGGACAGAGTTGCTGGTTGTACGTCAGGTAGCTGGACCTGGTGGTAGAATTGTTCGGCACCAGCAGGTGCTAGCCATAGGTATTCAAAATAAAATATTGTTCTTGCGTCCTCGTGGCTGAGCGTCGCAAATGTCGAAGGATCTCACCGGCCTTTGTCTACATAGGAGAGGCGAGTATTTTTACTTCTTACGGACACCCATCTCTCTAAGCCTTTCATGCTTCCTTACGGAAACCTTCTTCTTCCTTCTACCTGATAGTATAGCTGTCTTTGCTGGTACTTTTCGAGAAACCGCCACAGGAAAGGTAACCACCAGTTGTTTTAGAGTTTCTCGTTTCCAGGTCAAGTTAAATATTTTGTAAGATTGTTTGTCTTAAATTTTTCCTGGAATAATACTACGCAACGAATGCATTGTAATTCGTTACTGCAAACACCTAAAGCATAAGAATATTGTAACAAATTTTTTCAGTGGTATTGTAAAACTAGCATTGAATAATAGGATGTATGAAGATTAATAATTTTATTAATTTTTTAAATCTTTCTTTTCTTTAAATGTGCATAAATTTGTATACCGAAAATAGTAATTGTTTTCGGTTTTACTGTAGTTAATATTAGCTATTTTTATGTAAGAATAACATTCTCCAAAGTGGTTTGACATACAATGTTACTAACTTCAAAAAATAAAAACGAGCTTGTTTAATTAGTGCTTGCGCTACAAAAATCTCAGAATTATCGAAGATGTGATAATAGATTCGGAGAATGCTAAAAATATGAATTTTTGAAAAGTGAGTTAACAAATTAGTTTCTAAAGAGAAGAGTATATCAAACGACACTTTTAAACAAATTATAAATACGTTATTTGTAACTAATGTTTTATATCAACACAATGTATCGGTACATATAAAGAATAATATAATTCTTACATTGCTATAACTAAAGTTGTAGCTGTCGTAATACGGAGTTCTTTCAAGTAGTATTTGAAAATTTGAAAATTTGATTATTTCCTAATTAGAAAATCTATAAATCTGACAATTCCTGAATTTGAAAACATTTAAAATGGAAAATTTTAAATTTTGAAAATTTGTAAAATTAAAAACTTTTAAACTTAAACATTTGCGATTTAAAAAATTAAAAAATTTGAGAATTTCTGAATGCTTAAATTCGAAGACTTGAATATCTAAAAAGTTTTTAACTTCTAAACTCGAAGGCATCTTCGAAATCTAAAAATTTTTAAATTTGACTGTGCAACGTTTTAAACACAAGACTAAGAACAACTAATTTAGTTTCCTCTGCTAAGTAATGTTCAATTAAAAATGAATACTATAACAAAAATGACAAGAAATCTTATACATCGACTATCATTGGCCTACCCAAATAAAAAGAACTATTTGAAATATTTCCGTTACGAATCTCCCTTCTCCGTAACAGTCCGAAATTACGGTTCCTTAAAAATAAAAGTCCAAAAACATGATGTAATTTAAAAAAGGATTCGAAGTACTCGAAAGAGCGCAAGATATAACATCTTTTCTCCTGTGAGAAAGGCGTGAGCACGTCGAACAACAGTTAAGGATAATTAAAGGAGAAGGAAGAAGGGCCGGCCATGCGACGGACAAGATGCGCGAATGTTATTTAAAGTCTAGACACAATGTAGGACCTCCGAATTAGTGGGCTTCTACGGTAATTAACGAAATTAGCCGCAATTAGAGTGGTCGGGGAAGCGATGCGGCGTATCCCTTTTTCCTTTCTCTCGCAATCAGCGTCGGCCGAAGAAAGACGTTCAAGACGATCAGAGGGACCTCTTGGGGTCCTCGAGTGGCGCGTTTACGCCAAGCCTTAATGACTAACCACATCGCTCGAAAAAAGTATGTATCTACATAAATAAAACTATGGGAACCGCTTCGGCTACGATTACTATACCGGACAGAAGAGAAACGAACGGTATTTTAGCACAGTGATTTCAGCACGGTTAGGAGAGCTCTGTGTGATTGGATTGTCTAGTTAGCGGGTTTGATGAGATCATTCTTACGGCGCAATCAGGCTCGTAAACGTCATCGCACGGCCGCGGTAATATATTTTGGTGGTACACACGTGAAATGCTCACTGATAAAATACGATACGTATAATTCGGCTTATATGGTTAGGGATACGTGTCGTCGTGTTAATTGACGTTTCCTCACCCATGGTAAGCGGTAAATTTTCCATACGCCGAGAATATCGAACGCTATGGCGTCGTAATTCGATTTTGATGGGTTTATCTTTACAAAAAAAATATGCCTTCAATATGATCTATTAAATTTTGTGGAACACTTCGATGTGTTGCAGGTTATGAAAATTGTAAATCTTTTGTGGAAATGTTACTTTGTATGTAAGTTTTAGAAGTTTGCATGCTATATCTATCTGAATAATTGAATCGTGAGTCGTGGAATATTATAAATCCAAGAAAATCGACTTTCAATTATCCTCAAATGAGATTTAAACATTTTCTGTTAAATATATTAAACATATAAGTTATGTGTAAATTACACTGGGTTTATTTCTAATATTTCAAAATATTTGTAACTTCTGTTCTGAAAATTGGTTCAGAGAGTTTATAGTAAATCTTCAAATTATTTCTAAATTATTTCAATTGTAATAAAAATACAAACTTTGTAATAATTCAATACAGGCTTTTGGAAATTATGCAAATAAACTATTTAAAAAATAAACGATGCTATAAGATATCATTATTTTATCCAATTATGCAGTAGTTTACGTAAAAAAACAAATGACTCTTAGATTATTTTACTGTTTTGATTTCAAATGAAATAATTTTAGGTAAAAAAATTGTGAGTCCATTATGAGACTGGCTTTAGTGTTTAAATAAATATAACATTTGCTGGAAATAATAAAGTTTTATATGTGCTTTCATTTTATGTATTTGCTACATTGTCGTATGTTTAGCAATATCTTTTGGATTTAATATGTATGTGTTTTTTTTTTAATGAAAGTTATTAATGAAGTTTTATAACACTTAATTTAAAAACAATTAAGCTCAGGTTATACAAAAGTAACTTATAGATTATTGTTTAATATTATTTGATATTGTTGAATACTGTTTCACATAATTTAATATTGCTTGATATCGTTTAGTATTGGTTGATATTGTTAGGTATTGATTGATATGGTTTCATATTATTTAATATTGTCTGATACTGTTTGATATTGTCTCACATCACTTAATATTGTTTGATAGTGTTTGATACTACTTGATATTATTTGATGCTGTTTGATATCGTCTGGTACTGTTTGATACAGTACATGTTATTTAATATTGTTTGATATTATTTGAGATTGGCCGACATTGTTAGATACCACTTAATATTGCTTGATATTGTTTGATATTGATCGATTTGGTTGTTTTAGTATTAAGAGACAAAATATAACTTGGGTAATATTTCAGTAAGGAGATAATTACTGCGAACGTATAAAATATCAAAAGCGAGAAATCCAAGCGCAAATAGATTCGGAACTAAAAGATGCAGAGACAGGTTCCAGCAACCTGCTAGCAGGAAGCGTATCGTCAACCGACACCAGTCGCCTTTGGTCAGTTTCATAACTGTACAATACTAGGAAAACAGAAAGAAATGCGGACAATGCGTGAAGTACAGAGTGAAAGCGAACAGAGGGTGAGGGTCCTTGTTGTCCGTCGACCCCCAATGGCCCAATGGGATGTCCGACGAACGCGCAGCACCTGCTTATTCGTGGATGACTATGAACGGCCGAAAATTTTTGGTGAAACTGGCAGGACAATGCACCACCCGCCATTGGCTGACCATTGTCCGTCCATGGTCTACGGCCGGTGCCCCCGTGTCACACGCAGGGAAACACTTTATACAGCATTATTATTCGCAGGGGTGTAATCCTAATTCTCTTGTAGCTGCCAGGCAACTAGAGGTTGGTACCTGCTCTGTCGGACCTCCGTGTCTCCTTCTAGTTATTTATTACCTTTGTTTACAGTGTTGCACCCGCAATTAACGTAGATCAGTCCCGCACCGGCTAGGACCGACCCTTGCCCAGATGGACGGCCTTCCGATGGAACACGTGCTAACAACGTTTCGTCGCTCCTGGCTAATTGAACAGCTCAACAACCTCCAAGGTCTCTTCGTGTTCGATTTAACGTGCTTCCAACGAGCTGACGATATCAGAGTCCTTACGATACATTTCTTCGAGAAAAAAAACGAGGAGTTTAGAATTCGAATCTAGGAAATGAGAGTTCAAAGATATGTCTCGATGACAGACAGGGCTAATTGAAACGTTCTATGACTATAGTTTATTAACTGTAATTGCTGAGATATTTTGTCCTTGCAACAAACGGCTTAGATGTTTCCTTTTACTGTGATGTTAATTGTACTGTGCAGT
This sequence comes from Megachile rotundata, assembly GCF_050947335.1. Lineage (NCBI taxonomy): Eukaryota > Metazoa > Arthropoda > Insecta > Hymenoptera > Megachilidae > Megachile > Megachile rotundata. Next base: position 7,051,782 of record NC_134993.1, read on the forward strand.
TTATTTGTTAATGAGTAACAAATTTAACAAGTTAATGAGTATTTCTCAAGTAACAATGAATGTACTCGAGTTTTTCAAACGATTGAAGTAGAAATTGCAGGTAGAAATGTTTATTAGTTTTTTTGTTATGCAGACAGATTATATAGTTTAGGTTTCGGTTATCATTTGTGAATTTTCAAATTTTCAAATGTATTCAATTTGAGAATTTCGTATTGTTAAATTTTTAGACTTCAAACAAATATCTGAGGACTTCAAAAAATTACAATAACATTATTTTCGATTTACACCTGAGCACGTGACTCATAAAGTATTTCCAAGCGTTGAAATACAAATCACATTAAATTACACAAGTACCTATTAATAAACATTATTTACACCTTACCTATAGAACAGAATAAAATATTTATTCCTACATATAAATTTTGAATGCAAAAATCGTAATTGTCACTTTCAAGTTATTTACAAAAGAAACCCCTTATTTTTTCGCATCGTGACAAGAGACGCTTTATTGCATAATAAATCACGAATCGTTAAAAACTGTCCTTCCAATTGCGTGTTAAATTTGAATTATACAAGGTACCGTACAAAAGATTCGTTGGCTTGCATCCCGTTCCAAAAGACGAAGCGTTAACTTTCTGACGCATCTTGCTGGTTGTGTTTCAAGGCGATTTCCCGAAAGTCGACTTGTTCGCTTATCTCTCCGGCCCTAATGACACGCTTCGAGAACGTGAATCGCCGTGTGGTAAAATGATTTCCAGTTTCACGGTCGGTATGCAAATTCGAGGAGTGTCCGTGTGAGGCGTTCGAGGGTAATTCACGGATAAGAATAACACCTCGAGCGTGGATATTGAAAGCGAGCGGACTACGAACAATTCGTTATTTGCATTTCTGCGATCCTCGCGACACGGCCACCAGATACGATGCGTACGATAGAAGAAAAAAGAATGACAAGAAATAAAAAAGAACATCAAATGGAAGATGTTTACCTGTCTCTGAAAGGGGGTGGAAATTTAATCGGGGGTGACGACTGTTTCTCCGTGAACAGACAACTGTTTGCGTGGCGAGTCACTTTTTCTCCACTAAAAAGACGTTCTTATTATTGTATCGATTTATTTCTCTTCGTTTGTGAATATTTTACGATTAAATGGCTGCTATGATCAAGTTCACCGTTTACTGGAACGGAGGAAAAACGAACAATTTTATTTCCTGCAGGTTGAACCCATTTTATCAAATGTTATTACACCAGCAATTTTTATACGTCCCTATGTCAATTTCGTTTTGAAAATAAAAGTAATAATTTTGGATGCAGTCATTTTTGGGTCAAGATTTTGTTAGAATTCTTTGGTACAATTCATTTTTATCCGTTTCCTTTCTGCGTTTTATAATTAGATATCAGTAGGACCATTTTGTTAGAAATTCGTAAGAAATTTTTAAAGAATACTGCATTCAAGTAAACTGGATTAATGATCACTTTAAATTAAAATTTATATTTTGACAAAACTTCGAAATAGAAAATAAAAAGATTTTATGTAAGATGTAAAAAAATCATTATACGTGATAAAATTTGTTTTTACTCATAATTTTGAAATATTATTAAACAATGACTATGAAAAGAAACTATTTTCACCATTATATGTAATCCTTGAAAAAACCTAATTCTGTCGCAAGAAATTTTCTCATACAAAAGGAAATAAGGAAAATTTTTAAGTAGTTATATTCAGTTGTTCCATATTGCATAGAAAAAATTTGTTCGTAATATAAAAATTTAAATAATACAATAATTTATAACGTACAAATGCTATAACAAGATAATTCATAATGTAAAAGTTAAACTGACATAATACTTTCTAATATAAAAATTAAGATAACATAAAAATTCATAATACAAAAATAAATATAATGTAACAATCTATAACACAAAATCAGAATGCTATAATAAGTAAAAATTGAAATAATATAATAATTCATAACATAAAAATTAAAATAGTACTAATAGCGTCAGTTGAGATGATGCACTAATACATAATACAAAAACTAAAATAATATAGTTATTTATAATGTAAAATTAGTTATGAGCTAATTTGAGTATATAACCTCAAAAATGTGTTTCACTTACACGAAAAATTCCCATGTAAAATTAATGTTTTTTATCGTATATAAAATTTATTACATGGAGTGAATTTATTAAAGGAGTGCCCATACTTTGTACGAGACCATATATTAAATAGAGCATATTATCATCCATAATATCTTTCTTGCTGCCTGCTCTTCTGTAACTCTTCGCACACCTCCGCTTCTGGTTCCGGTTCAAATCGGAGAAATCGTGGATCAAGCTGATCCTACGCACTTTAAGGCGCCATCATCGATCTCACGAATGTAGATTTGGACCAAGATCGCGTGTTTGTTCGCTCCCCGTATCAATTCCCGTGGATACGTGTCCACGAACACGGAGCTGATTGAATTGTGAAACGCACATAAAAGCAGCAGATAAACGCAAGGGGGAATTGATCGTCCATCGTTGCTCCATTCACGAACTGGCCAGTTATGGCTACACTTATGAGCTTAGGTGTACATATGTATACCGAGTGTATACACGTTTGCACATACTCTAGCGGTAGCATAGCGTGTGTGGCTAGTGCTTATCTGTGTTCGCGTGTGGGTGCATTCAACCCCGCCAATGCACTACCAAGACTTGCCATAGTTGTACATGGTCACTGTATATACACGGTGGACTAGTTTCGGGGTTCAGAGAATAACCCTGACCTTCTTTAAGCTTGCGTTCACAACTTGCGATAAAATGAAAGGACAGTGACATCGGTGGACTTACAGTTTCCAAGAATCGAAAGACGTTACAATCTTCAAATTCTATGGAAAATCTTCTGTTTGTCTGGCGTCAATTTTTTAATTTAAAAATTTTCAAAATAGCAAATTTTTTAAATTATCAACTTCTCAGGTTAGAAATTTACGAACAAGTTTAGGAATTTAGAAATGTTCAGACTTAGAATTTTTTAAGATTTAAGATTTAGAAATTTAGATAATTTTTAAATTGCACATTTTTTATTCGGAAATGTAGCCATTTTTTAATTTACAAATTTTCGAATTCAGAAATTTTTTAATTTTTAAACATTGCATATAATAATGTCTTTGTATATTGCCAATTGCTGCAGTCCCTTCAATTGCATTAGAACTATTGTAGAATTAATTATAATATACAATATATTATTACTGATATATCACAGCGTATAAACGGCTTTGAAAACTATGATTTGTAGCGAGCTGTACCTGTAAATTCTAGGAACAGCTCAATTTCATAACTACATTAAGTTTAAGCAGCCGTCATTTAAAAAAATAACAATTGAATTTTTTTGTGCTCGGAAATAAAATTATTTCCTGTGAACATTTTATGAAGCGTTGTTAACATCGGTTAATTTCTGTGTAACTGCATTTGCGACAGGTATTCGTTCGAGAACAATAATGTGAAGCAGCAGGTATCTTTTGTTTGATGCTTTAATCATAAAACTCGGATTTTAGTTTTACTATCCGATTTATGAATGGGATGCAATAAAAGTTTATGGATGGGATGTTCCTTTCGTAAGTGTTCTTATTCGAAACTTTACTATGTGCCCGAATATTTTATTTAAAAAATGTTTATTTGTACACATAATATCTGGAAGATAATTTTAGATATTTAGGGATAGTATACAATGATATGGGTCGGGTACGCTCCAATCTCTAGAGAGATCAATTAATTCTTGCATTTGATAGAAATCTGCATTTAATTACGTATTATTATATTTACTAATTTTCGTGGTCGAATATGTGTAAATTATATTATTACATTTTTTTGTGGATTTTTTTATTAATTGTATTTATTTACTATTTACTATTTACTATTGTATTTGCTATTTTACTTTTTTTTTACTTTTACTCTTTTTTGCTTTTTTACGTATTTCGAGCATATAGTGCATCGATTTTTACAAATTTTTGAACAGGTTCGCTTTTTCTAATTCTCAACCTTATGTTTTGCAATTTTTGTTACGGTTTACCATTTTATTTTCAGTTAAATAATTCATATAAGCAACATAAGCGGTAAGAAATGTTAGAATTGAGAGTTATAATAGTAAGAACATTAAAACCAAGGTAGTTGAAGCAGAATAGGGTGTTTGAAAATTAATGAAGACTAGATTTAGTGTTTTTGGATTTTTTGACGATTATTTTATTATTCTTATAATATGTTACTTAATTATTATTGGCTATTAAATTGTGTTGTTTAATTATTATTAACTATTACACTATGTTTTTTAAATGTCATTAATTATTAAACAATGTTATTTAATTATGATTAACTATTAAATTAAGTTACGTTAATAATTTTTGTTATATCTTGCAACAAATACCACTTGAAATTTATTTATAAATATACATAAAAATTATAATTTAATGTCAGTTTAACACCATGATGTGTTTATTTTGATCTTTTGTTTTAAATTCTAATAATATTAAAATTTGTATTTAATGGAAAATAAGGCATAATTTTGTTTTAGTTATTTATTAGAAGGACTCAAATTTAAAATATTTTTACTTTCTATTAACGAAAAACCAAATAACAATCGTACAAATAAAATCCAGGGAGCCATGAGTAAAATCATTTGAAAGGAAATTAAAATATTTAATTAATATTTGTCAATTCAAATTTTTGAAATGTTATTTCATATTTTATTTGTAAAATATATCTACTAATATGAATTTTCTTTATAAAACTTTACTATATGCATAGTTACATAATTGTCGATAATACTGTAATTTTCGAAAATGCAAAAATAACATTAAAACAATAATACTAATATTTACCCGTTTTATAAAATTATTTTATTCATAAATATATATTTTTCTAATATTTCAAAAAATTAATTTTATTTCAAATATTTGAAAATATTTTTACAAAAAATATACAATAGAAATTTATTATTACCGATGTTACCAATAACTACCAAAATCATTTTTTACAGTTTTCACTATTTTGTTCTATACAAAACATTTATTTTCCCTTTAATTGCTAATTGCTGTGACTAATCGGAAGACTATAATACATTAAATATAAGAATACCGCATTTCTTTTAAAGCTTTCACAAATTGTTTTAGTTTCCAGATCATAGTAAATTCCTATGAACCGATTACGATGGTCAGGTAGAAGAATAAACGTGAATTTTCGGATGTGTGGTCCCGAACCGGTCCGTGAGTGTTTGTGTGTCAACTAACCGATGCAGTAAAATAGAATTACTCCAGTACGGGAAAGTAGAAACGGGGCTCAAGATAGAAAGAGAAAGAGTATCGTACGGCTTTATGTCAACGTTAACGATATCGGATTTGCGTCTAATTTAAAATTTCGTAATAGAGGTCGAAAAAATGCGATAAAAAATAAAGACAGACAGTAAGATGAAACCTGTAGAAATTTTGCTTTTTATTAAGTTCAACGAAACAACTAAGTGATTTAAAAAGTCAATGAAATTCTGTAAAATGTTACATTACATTTATATTTAGTTTAAACAAACAAATTTTTTATTAGTTTTTGGAAATTGTTCTACTGTTATTCTTAGTATCTGTATTTATTATTGTACGTATAATTGTTATTATTGTTAAGAATAATTATTGCTAATTCAATATTTTAATACTTATTATTAGTTTAATACTCTCATACTTATTATTAATTTAATACTTTAATACTCATTATTAATTTAATACTTTAATACCTATTACTATTAATTTGAAACTAACAATATAAATAATACTAATAATATTAATAGCTATTTAATGGTCACTCTTTTCATGAAAATGTTTACATTTAAATATTTACACGAAAATAAATAGATATTTAAAATCCTATTCACACACTTATTTTAAGTCCTAAAGTTTCAAAGATCGTAACTTCCAAGCTCAATGTTCCAAAATTAAAAACCAAAGTTTCAAAGTCATAAAATTTTAAGGTTTCAAGGTTCCAAAGTTATCAAAAAGGTTCCAAGGTTCAAAAACTTTACAAATTTCAAGGTCACAAGATTTCACAATCCCAAACTCTCCCAATACAATCACAGTCTCATCCCCTAAGGTTTCAATGTTTTAAACTTTCAAAAATCCGAAGTACCAAAGTTTCAAAAACGGTTGTAACCATTCAGGTCAAAAGTCAAAGTACTTGTCCTTCCAACAGTTAATCCAATAACTGTTAAGCTATCCAATCAGATCCATGTTTCAGCTCCAAACAGCAAGTCCAATGGTGTACAAGAGATGAGGAAGAAAGTTCACAATAGACATTTTATATGTTCCCTCAAAGTTACATAAACGTACACAGGATTAATGACGAAGTATTTTACTAAGGTACGATGAACGATAATGTATGAAGCAGAGCCATTGAAAGATGCATGTAAAACGTTGATTCTCTGAGCCAAAAGTGTTTGTGATGAAGCACCGATAGTCGTTCACGTGCCATGAAGGCGCGAAGGACGTAACAGAGATACAAGCTCGATACGGTGTACTACAGGCCGATCGATTTGATAAGGTAGTTACTAAATGCTAATATAGAGAACCACGTATATTTATTTTTTTACACTCGGGGGAAGGCTTCCCTTTTTATACATATTTCTGGAGGACACATCAATTTATATATCGTAAACTTTTATATTTTCGAACTTACTTTGAAATTCTTTAATTTTATTTTAAAATTTTGAACTTTTAGTTTCCTTAATTTTATTTAGTTTCGAACTTTTAAAGTTTCCTTTAAATTGTAATTCTTACATCTTCCAATTTTTGGATCCGCAAATATCTAAATTCTTCAATTACTTAAATTTCGAAGTTTGAAACTTCTGCAATTTTTACATTTTAAAATTTCTAGAACCTTCAAATCCTACACTCCTCAATTTCCTAAATCACAAAATTTGTACATCTACAAATTACTGGATCTCTAAGTTTCTCGATTTCCAAAATCCCACAATTTTAAATTCTCAAAATTCCGGCATCTCTTTTCTAGATTCCCAAATTCAAAAGTTTCCATATTTCACAGTCTCCAAAATTCCCTCTAACTCTTACACCCCAAAATTTTAAAACCGATAGGTTTAGAAATTTACCGACACTTATCTGACTTTAGAAACTTGGTACTCCTTGAAAACACAGAAACTTAAAGATTTGGGTATTAGAAAAAATGGATATAAAAATTTAGTCTCTCAAGAAAAGCAAGTGAAGCATTCGTGTGCAAATCTACTCGAATACTTTCTTTTCAAGCATTAAAATCTCAGCGTACATAATGTAACAACTCTGTGTACCGGCAGCTGGGTTCCGAGTTATTTGTAAATTCCGTCGTTTCGCCGCTATTACGAAGCGTCCACGTTGTCGGACAACATCGTTGGCAGAGGGTCATTAAATATTACTTCTAAATGAACTTTATATTAAACGAGAGTTCAAGCCCAGCCAGATTAGCCACCGCACAATGCATAAATACAGTGCAGGCCAACGGTGTCCCGGTCCCGATGTAACGCCAGGACTTACGATCGCCGTGCGTCCCCAAACACGTCTCTTATCGTCCGGGTATCTCGTGCAATGCCGATGTTACATGTTCGTATCGAGTGTCATTAAGTGTGATTATATTACCCCGCCCGTTCACGTGTACGCCAAAAACGAGGGACAGAGATGGAAACCGGGAGAAGGAGCAAAGGACTGGGACACAGGAGGACACTAGAGAAAGAGGTTTTCGTGCCGTGCTGTCATCGGATGGGACCAGAGAAGCCGCTTTTACGTCGATACGTAATTTATTGCCATATCCGATATTAAAGTATCGTGGATAAGACGAAGGGATTGGCAGAAGGTCTACCTGCGAGTTCGTTTCTTTCTTCTTGTCCGCGAGAATGCCACGGCTGGTCGTGTGTAAAAATATTTTCCTCCTCCTTTTTGCTTCCCTTCCTTTTGTCCACTTTTTACTTTTGCTTTAACCTTAGAAATGATTCAGATTTTGCGAAACAGTTCGCAGGACCCAGTTGGCACAAGATCCTGGTCAAAGTGTAAATACAGAGCTAACTTTGCAAAGAATTGAGTTTGGGTTACCACAAACATTAGGTTGTTGTGTGTTAGTTAGTGGGAAAATTTTGGTTAAAGTTTATTACGCGTTTAGAAAGTCACATAGGCTGCGTTAGAGCACCTCAATAAGTTAGAGTACTTCAATAGGTTAATCCGAGTATTATTTTCAGTGGGCTATAACCCTGATTTAACTCTGATGTAACCATTTTAACATTCGTAAAATCCTAGATCAGAATGACGGTCTTAGATTTATTTTAAATTATAGAAATTAAGAAGTTAGAAATCAAGACTTTTAAGGATAATTGAACACGGTAATTTCTCTTTTACATACACTTCTTTTTCAGTCTAAAATCAGTTGGTCCACAAACGTCCATGAATGGAGTGTCAAGAGCAGTTTGTATAAAAAGAAATGAATGTTAATATAAGGGAAATCTTAATTTGTAAAAAGGATCTTAAATCTCTAAGATTAAATCTGCTGTTAACATCTGGTACCAAAATGTGCCAACAGACTATAGAAATAAAATTAGAGCAAAGCTGTTGAGAAGGAACGATGAGTGTTTCTTAATAGAGGGCGAATGAAAAGGAAGAGATAAGGCACGAACAGAATAAAAAATTGTAGCACTCTGTCATTTTCTGGCGCCATGAATGAACCGAGGAAGCAGGTTTCACTATAGAACGTACGTTCATCTTTCCCTACCCTGTGGTAAAACTAACAAACCGGTGGCCCAGCCGTCCCTGTAATTTTTTAATTACGAAGCCACATCCTTCAGTCACTCAGGTCCAGTGACTTGCAACCGGTGTCTAGAATCCATTCCCTAATTTTTAATAACACCTAGCGCCACAGATCCGGTAATAAGTTTGTAGGCGGTACCCGGAGCGATGGCAGAGGCGAAAAAGAACAAAGGATCGAGCTGTGAGAGAAACAGAGAAAGCGGGAGAAAGAGAGAAAGAGGAGAAACTGGAAAACATATTGGAAGCATACAATGAAAACCTACTTTTAGGGTGCAGGGTGAATGGAAAATTACTTGTCAAGCTGGGGAAGAATTCTGCAATTATTAAAATTATTTTATGTAAACTAATTATTTCAATCGTTGAACTAAAATTATTGAGGATATTTAGAAATATGGAGATTTATGCATTTGAAAGTTTGAGAATTTAGGGATTTCAAGATTTAGAATAGGGAGTTCAAAATTAAAAAATTTTAAGGTTTAGCGATTTATAAATTAAAAGTTTTGGGACTTCGGAAATAGCAGAATTTGAGGTTGTGGAAATTTAGAAATATTTTCGTAGGCTTTTGAAAACTATTTTAGAAATCTAGGAATATTTGATATTTCATAATTTGGAAATTTTTTAATTTCTTTTTTGAAATTTGAAGGTTTGGAGATTTTAAAAAGTTAAGAATTCAGAGTTTTTGAAGTCTGAGAGTTTAGAAGTTTATGTTCTTGAAATTTAGAGATTTAGAAATACTGGAATTTATAATTTGCATATTTAACAGTTGTCTAATTTTCAAATTTCCAATATTTCAAATTTCCATATTTGATAATGTCAAAATTTGGAAATACAAATTTTTCTCATTACTGATGCGGTTTAGGTTAAATTTTAACGAATTTGTCTTCGTTGTGTTTATTAATGAAAAAGGTAAAAGTATGTGATTTTTAAATTGATGGCCTTTATATCTCTTTGATTCCCTTCCTTTTTAAATGCATCAAAGACAATAGTTTACAGCAAACATACCATTAAACATTACCTCTAAAATAAACCGCTGAAACCGCAAATTAATTGTGCATTAACTTACTATTTACATTTAATATAAAATAGCTAATCATAATTAAAAATATTTCGAGCTATTAAATTTCAGTAAAACAATATTCATATATTCGCATATTAAAATAACACAAATTTGGCATGAAAACATTATTCGAACTAAAAATAAGAAGAGCGATTACAAAAGTAGTTAAAAAAAGAGTAAATAGAATGGAAAAAAATCAGAGCAGGCTGTCTGATGTTTTCAAATCAATGTCAACGCGAAAGGTAGAACAGCCGGCCAGGCAATACACGAATTTTATTATGCGCACGATCTGCACGCGTTCTAACCAAGGCTTATGAATAAATATCGCGATTTCCGTCGGCGGAGAAATCGAAACTCGAACCTAGATGGCGCAGCAACAGAACGAATCGATAAAAATTCGTCTCGTACAGCCAGCCGCCATAAATATTCCAATAAAGGTCGACCGTGCGTCGTCGAGCCGCCTTGAGAACGTTTCATCTCTGTTTCCATGTTCAATGCCCGTCCACAGAGGCTATGTAGTTATATCGTGTGAAAAGCTAGAAAAATTTTCCGAGATATTTTTTCCAATGACCGCAAACGTATTCCTCTTCAACCATTTATCGTATTGACATTTCACAACGATTCTTTCAACGGTCGACGGATTACCCATTTTTTATCGTTTTGTTATTATCACCCATTTTTATTGTTCGAACTATTTTTTGATACTTCTTTAATTGACAATTTTGAGATCCAAAATATAGTATGCTTATATTTAAATTTAACGGAGTTAATGGTAAAATGATGTTGATTTTTGTATATTTGTAATTTTGTTTCGAGTTTGGTACATTTTATATATATTTTGTATCTCAGTTTGCTTTGTTGTCACTTTGTTATATTTTGTATTTTATTTTAGTAGGAATAGTATCGTTTAATTACCATGAAATCAATTAACAATTAACATTATTAATAACAAATATAAATCATCACTTTATGTAACTATAGCAAGTTACCAACTAGTCAACGATTAATTATTACTGACTCAAGTTGAGTTACATTTCACTCGTCTTACGTTAAAATAAAATAAAAAGAAGACATAAGCTTTAACATTATCAATAAGCATTACAAATCACAATTTTTGTTAGCACAGTAAATCGTCAACTGTTTAATGTTTAACTATAAAACTCAACCTCTATTGTATCTTATTCATCTTACATTAAAAGAAACAAAAAGCAGATCAAAACACAAAAACACAATGCCAAATAAATTATGACATTAACAATTAATAGTAATCAGTATTTTATGTTATTTCAACCGTTGAACGCTTAATTACCATTAAGTCTTAAAAAAGAATTTTAGACTTCTTGGGTTAAAACAAAGTGAAGATAGGCTACAAATTATGATATTATTAATAATTAATAGTAATGACTGTTTTATGCCACTACAGCAAGTTACCAATATTTTTGTCTTGGAATAAAATTATCGTTTAGAAAAACAATTTATGAGCACGATCGAATCGGTCAACCGTCCCGTTCAATTTAAATATTTAACGGAAGGGAATAATAACGGTCCATTATTCGTGACGGCGATGCTGTGCTCGCGCAAGTGCACGCGTTGCCCTATCGACGAGTATTATTAATGTTACTATTTACCATCGCCACTGGCGCAATTGTCATCACGCCAGACGGTACGTGGCACTAATTACCGTCACGGCAGCCTATTGTTCCACTTAAAGCTGATTGTTATCGTTACGCAAATTGCAGCCAATACAGTGGTGCGTCAGTAATGATTTCGCACCAATATCAATCCCGGCTCGAGTGACTGTCTTTAAGCATGATACATGCGGGAACGTTGCCATAGCTGATAATTTTTCTTATTGTTAACAACATTCCGAACGTTAATAAGCAGAGCGGAATAGTTTTCCATTAGGAGCGGACAGAGAATGAATGACCGACTACGTAACCGGACAAAATAATCACCGGCCAATGTCTTGATAGATCGACGCGATCGATCGAGGTCGATGCGCTACGAGGCAGATGAAAAGTGGATCTGCAAATTCATTTTTACGACATTTCACTCGTGGAAGCCTATTCAAATTTTTCCTTTTGACTTCGAAAGTACTAAGTAGACATGGTAGAAGTACGAGTTTGCTCATTAGCTACGTAAACGATCGGTTTTGTGCAGGCGCGCAGTGACACAAATTTCAATATGGCGGACTGTGAAATGTCTACAAATATTTTATGAAATGTTACATATAAAGTATCATATCGTATTAAAATACCACTTGTAAATCTCGGTTTCGTCTCGTTGAGAAGATTAATTTATTGAGTGATTTATTGAGTATTTTCTTTTGATTCTGTAATTGTGCAACCGTACATTCTTTATTAATTCTGAAATTCTTAAACAAATATAATTTATATAGCTACTGTTTTAATTTCTTTACGAACATATTCTTATTTTGCATTCTACATGTATTAAACTTTTGTAAATGATTAAATAAAACTGTTACATATATTTCGCTATTGATGACATAATTTTTGGCCTTTGCTTGGATTACTACTTGTACTGGTACATACTGCTTATCTTTAACAGCAAGTGTAAATGAATTAATGTAAACTAATGTAAATTAATGATAAATTCTACAAACTTATAAAAATATTTTATTGTGAAATCTTTGCTCGAAGGGAAATGTAACGAGAATAACTTGAACAATAATCGATGGATTTTTCAAAGTAGCGACTATTACGATAAAATGCCGTCACTGATACGCCCGACTATAATTATTCGGCTGCGTGTATAAATCACTAAGGATCAATTAATGCGTAAAAGAAAGAGAAAGAGAGAGCGAGAGAGAGAGAGAAAGAGAGAGAGACAGAGAGGAGAAAAAGGGGGGCCAGCAAAGCATGCGCCGTTTTATAATACAGTCCGCGATCTTAAATCAACGTCCTTTCCTTGGTCAGAGATAAATCTTGCGTGGTCGGCTCGGTCTAAGAAATATAAATACGATTGCGCATAGAAACGGGGCGTTTTGTCGCTCGAAGCGCACGCTCGGTGAAATAATCCTCGCGATTTCACTTTACTTACTCAACTTTTTGTGTATTCGTTCAACGCAAAGTCGCGGAATTAGGGAACGGAAAATTTCTAACTTATTATAATTCCCTTACATATTTCACATTTTTACAAATTGTAATGATTCAAACAAGAATGCAAGTTAATGTTGGAAAACATTTTAAATGCGATAAAATATTTTACTTTACATCAATATTAAAATATAATTCTGAAATATAAAGTATAACTGTACTTATAATTTAACTGTACTTATATTTTTTAATTATATAACGCTTAATTTTCATGAAAAGTTGTGAAACATTAGTTTTTTAAGAATATATTTTATCCTACTATTCTCTTTTGTGAAACTTGGTAATTTAAAAATTCATTGTTTACGAATTTTGACTACATCATTTGTTTTATTTTTTAAGATTTGCAATTAGTAAATGGGGGCAAGATTGTATTACATTTTCTGAATATATTACAAATTTTTATATTTTTAAATCTAGCGGTATCTTTACTAGTAAGATAATTTAAAACTACGTCTCTAATGAATTATAACAGTAACCATATCATAAATTGTACTGAAGTTAATGAAATTATTTTAACAAGGAAGAAACTCTCAATTATAAATTTTCTTGATATTTAGTTTATTTAATTCTTTTACTTTTCATTTAATTTTAATGTTAGTTTTACAAGCAACGTACAAAGCATGAAAGTAAACATGAACATATACGTGTACAAATATATATTTTCAATAAAAGTCAATTTTCATGGAAATACACAGTATTGCATTAGAAACTTATCAATATTGGATTTCAGGGCATAGAAGAGTTAAATTCGTGTGTTTTACTTGTAATCAGTATCTCAATCGATACGTGCTATATATGTTTTTAATATCGTGAAATATTTATGCGAGCTTCTTTCAAAATCATTTTTTTCGTGAACTTATATGAAACTGTCTGAGTCTTCTGCCTACGTGAAAAACGATTCTCTGAAGAACATGCGTCTTCTCCGAACGCTGTAACATGAATAGATGCTTTCTTGCTTGCACAGCGTCTCTTATTAGTCGTTAAGGCGTCGCGACGCCCTGGTTGCAGAAAAATCCGCGAGATGGGGACGCCCGTAAAGCAGACAACCATGAGACGCAAGGCAAAACAAAGCCAGAAAAGAAAGGCGTCGCGACGCACTCGGGCGCGTTAATTTACGCACTGATACCTTTTCTTTAAATTTTCTGTCGTGATTATCTCGTTTAGTTGAAACGAAATTAGTCATATTACCAGACGTTATTTAAATTATTTGAAAGCTTTACTTAAAAATTTGCACAAGCCGTTTGTTACTATTCGTCCATATTTCAATCTACATTGAATATTTAACGTTTTATTTTGAAAATCAGAATTTGTTATGGAATTTTATAAAAAACAGTATAACATAGTACTGTTATATTTGAAATATGGATTTATTCCCGTATATGTTTATAAATTTTTAAATGTATATGATAGGAAGAACGTATCACAACCTGCCTTCAATTTGATTCTATATTACTATTTATCTTTACAAATTATCAGAGAAATTGGTACGTTAATTTTTAATCAGCAAATATTTACAGGTCAGGTGACCTCGAGTTATGCAGACAAAAATAGAAACTGAAATTACTTTATAGACGTAGATTTCTTTTAACACTATACGTTCTTTTCCATTCATGTTGGATATTGAAAAATCCTAATTAACAGTAATTTCAATTTTATTCTCAATACACGTGGTCGATAACTTTGACAATATTTAGTTATTTTTACTAGATATAATATTATTTAAGGTGTTTTATAGTATTATTTCCATCACGTACTCATTTATTTAGAGACGAATAAGGTTGTAGACAAAACTATATGAAACTGATATTAATATACGTATACATTTGTCTTCTCGTATTTACCATCATATTTTAATGCAAATTTACTCTTATGAAGGACTGTGTATAGCCAAATGGTAAAACGTGCAAGGGTTATTGCTTATCGTAATATATGTTATCATTTTAAAATTATTAGCAGCAAATCAAATACAAATTAGTTTAAAAAAAGCGATACAGAGAAAAAATCCGATGTGACATAATATAAAATATAACATATGAAGAATAACGTATATAAATACGAATATGTTACATAATTAAGAACTAAAGAGGGTCGACTAATGAGTGTTTCAAGGATGCTGTGGAGTATCAGAATACATCAATATTGCAATTGAAACGCTATAAATTGTTTCGGGTGGATAATAGGGACGTCTCACAGCGTAGCAGCAATATCGAACACGTAAGTCTAATAAAATTTGGAAATAAACTAGATATCCGAGGCAGTGGAAGAAGAGCCCTATGCCTCCCGCCCATCCGCGCATCGCGCAACAGAAATATCGACTCAGGTTTTAACATACACCTCTCGTATGGCTGCCGAGTGCATCTGGGCTGTCGTCATGGGAATATAAAAGGGAGCTGCAACGATAGATAGATAACTAAAGAAGGACAGAGGGAGCCAGGGAAACGGGAGGATAACAAGGAACCGGTGGAAGGGGGTGGGTACAAAGGGAAGAAAGATCGAAGGAGATGCTTGTCACCTCCTATATACCTTGCACCTCCGCGCAGATTCTACACGCTTTTCTATTCTACATACGCCTCCTCTTCTGCATCCCTCGGCTCCCTTCGCTCCACCCCCTTCCACCTTTTTCACCCTGCGCGTCTTCCACGTCGTCTTTTCACCCGCTGCTAACCGTCCACCCCCGCATGCACGGGATAGACAGAGGGAGAGGAAGCGAGAAGATCGTGCCTGCCGGAGAAAAAGGTGGCCGAAGAAACTCGGGGAGGGGATGCGCCTGCTTCGAGCATAGCTAACTAGCTGAATCTGAATCAATACTTACTTCCGCCCCCGACCGTTTCCTATCTTTTTCTCTCCCGTTAGTCCGTTTCGTATTCCACCCCGGACCACCCTCGGGGTCCTCCTTTTTAGCGAAAGGACTTTCGGGGTACCTTCCTACACACATACACACACACCGTCCCCTTCGCTCAGCCCTCATCTCCATTACTCTCTACGTTACTGTCTTTTCTGTCTCTTCTTATTCAACCGTTCTCCTGTGTCACGCCCCCTTTCGTCTTTTCTTATCGGCATCCTTCTCCTTTTGCCAGCGACATTTTTCGATAGTTGCGACATTTGATCAGCCGAATTCACGCTTCCGCGATCCTCGCCCATCTTAGATTTCGTTTGCGAGGCTTTCACCGGTAGGTATCGAGCTCGGCGACCGAAAGATCAGACCGTTCTTTGCGAACAAGGATTACTAAATTTTCTGACGTAGTTACGGTACCAAGGAAGCGAACAGAATTACTGTATTCTCGAAAGGAAGGTATTCTTCGAGTTAACGCTTTGACCGTCATGTTACCCATATTTGGGTGACGTATGAGTTCATATTGCTAGTCACCCATTACAGAAACGTTTTCACTCATTCATTCAACTGATTTTATTAAATACTTAACGGGATATTTATTAAATACTTGATAGTCATTCATTGAATACTTCACAGAATATATTATTTATGAATAAATACTTTACAGAATATGTCACTTAATGTTGACGTATTCGCAACAGATTAATTTATGGAACATAAAATTTCTATCCTGTATAGTACAAGTCATCAGTAAACATGATCTAAGGGTGGAAACCCCTTAATAGGGTTCATCCTAAGTAAGGGTGGATAACCCATTAACATAACAAGAAATTATAATGACTATTACTGCTTTATTTACGTCAGTGTAAAAATTGTTTAAAATAATTTACGTATGTACATTTCATAAATTGTAGGTCATTTCACAATCATGTTAGTACATAAAATAAGCAATAGAATAAGAATTATAATATAACAGATACACAAATTCATTTCGTTTCTTCCTTACTATGATAGTAAGTGTAACATAGTTGTTTCCAAACATTTGTTTAACCATAAAAGATATAAAATTGTAGCAAACAAAACATCCGGTTCAATATTATTTAACTGTAAATTTTAGTTTATAAATGTTATTTTTTACTTTATCATTACATCAATTTGTGAATTATAAAAAAACAGTGAGTGAAGCAGTTTAAACATTTAAAGTTCATACAACGCACTTCTCAATTCAACAGATATATTTAGTACCTTTTAACATTTTAGAGAAAAGCTAACTCTGATGAGTTCAGCATGATAAGTCTTTTGTAACAGCAGCAAAATGTATGAATAAGTCAAAGCAGTTTGTACACAAATAGATTCAACGAGTCAAGGATACAAACACCGTTGATGATCTGTCTGATCGATTTTTAAAAAGTGTTACCATGTTAAAAGAGAATAAAGTGATCGTTTGGATTTACATATAAATGTTGTGCCCGGGAGGAAGGTATTGCATAATGTAGTGCAAACGATTAACTTTAGTTTACATGAATCACATTGAAAACAGCCAGGCGTAGGTTCGTGAAAACGTTAGCAGTGAAGCGACTATATCCGTCATAGCGACAAATTTCCGATTGTATGTTTTGTCATTTCCTCATTTTCGAATTCACATATTTACTGACTTTTATATTCAAAAGTCTTATATTTTCAAATCTCCATATTTCTAAGTGATCAATTTATACATTTTTTAATCTTTAAATTTTAGAATCGTCAAATTTTTTTTGAAATTGTTTCCAAATTTTCAAACTTTTAAATTTCTAAATTTTTAGATTTCTAAATTTCTGAATTTCTGAATTTCCGAATTTCCGAATTTCCAAATTTCCGAATTTCTTATTAAATTATTAATTTAAAATTTCCAGATTTCTAAATTTTCATATTTTAGATTTATGAATTTTCAAATTTTCTATTTTCTAAGCTTCTAAATTTCCAGATTCTATATCTCTCAAATTTTTTAATTTCCAAATTTATAAACTCTCATATTTGATTGCTGTACCTCAGAATGTTTAAATTTCCAAATTACAAAATTTCCAATTTTCAGCTATGTATGAAGCAAAATTGTTCCAAGCAAGTACCTACATATTCTCTCTAAGTTGAATAATTTATATGAAAAACTTAATTTGAGAGTGTTTAAATTCGCATGAGTTTATGAATACTGATCATAGAATTAAACGTACAAAGAATTCTTATATTATAATATACAGGTCTTGATTCAAAAATAGATCAAAACAGACAGTAATGAAGGATGATTTCGAATATCAAATCCAAATCTGTACAACCTATGAAACAGATGAAGTGACACATGATGTTCATATAACTCTAAAAATATAATGAACCATATATAAAATAAAATAAAATGACCATATTTAGTGATCATCTGATTCATCACCAAACTCATTACTGAA
Source organism: Megachile rotundata (assembly GCF_050947335.1). Lineage (NCBI taxonomy): Eukaryota > Metazoa > Arthropoda > Insecta > Hymenoptera > Megachilidae > Megachile > Megachile rotundata. The sequence goes on from NC_134993.1 coordinate 7,070,013, forward strand.
CGAGAACACATATGTCATACATCATTACATATGATCAAAAAATTCTGAACACAGTTTCTTTTTTGTGAATGTTTTTACGTTGTAGACTGTAGTCCACCTACTTTAACATTCAAGTCTTCTTCTGTGGTATCACGATCTACTGGCTGCCACGATTCGAGGGCCGATTCGAGGGGTTGTTTCCCCCTGACGACCTATAGGGAACTTCCTTCAAGGTTTTACGACACCGTTCCACCACAACGCTCTTAAAACACGGAGCTTATCTCTTAAGTAAAAAGTACAGGAAATCCTGGCTTCGTGCAGATTTCTCTTTTCACGACGGAACCAAATTTAATTTCAGTCTAGAAATATCTGCGTCGATCGGTTATATACAATTTATACGTTTCGTCTTTAAGAATCGGTAAACGTTTTGAGCGGGAGATTTTATTGAGGTCTTTACTGTTAGTTCGTAAAAGATATACATTTTAATTTTTAGGAAAATTATTTATGTAACGTAGAGCTAAAATTTGTTAACGTATGAATGTTCACGTGTCATTTTGTAGTATTAAGAGTATATTAAGAGTATTAATACGTATTATAGTATCAATACATATGTTAATAAAATAGAATTAATATTTAAGGGTTGTAATATAATATGAGAGTGTAATAAATGTTAGGTACAGCTAATTCCTAAAATAAATTACAAATTCTGTCTAAAAAATTATCCGATAGATTATATTATTTTTTTACGAAGTTCGTCACAATTACTTTGAGAATCACCATCAATAATTATTGATAGTTATTTTCAATTGTTGAGATTTTGTTACAATCATTTTCCATCACTGAATATTTTTTATAATCGTTTTTAAACATGGAAAATATTTTACAACTACTTTCAATCATTCAAAATTTTATATAGTTATTTTCAACTATTAAAACTGTATTTAATTGTCAATTATTAAAATTGTATTTATTTTTCAATAATTGCAGTAAATTGACCAATATATTACACTTACCCAAACTTTATTTTAAAATGGTTGCCACCAAAATCGTTTAAAATCCGAACAAACACGAGATAATATCTCGGTGTGGATCAATTCTTTAAATAGAATTTCGACAGCTGTTCGGCGCAGCATTATTTTCCTGCAAAACATTCGACTCGCGGATTTGCGGGCGCGAGGTTGAAAGAGAATCCGTGAAATATGGAGAACAGAAACGTCAAAATTCGTAGGTGAGATTAGAGACGAGGCCGAAACGTCGTCGCGTCAATCCCTTACATTCCCTGGCTCTGATCTGCGCCGAAGCTTCATTTTCCACCGACGAAACAGCGAATTCGTAGATATTCTAATTCCCCGGGTGGCCACGGGCTAATTGTGTTGCGTGGGTGTGAAGATGGTTTATAGTTCGGTAGAAAAGCTGGCCGCGGGCCAGGCAAATGGGCTCACGTGACGTCACGCGACGGAAATACCCAAGCGGGCTAATTAGGCGAGGCACTTCTCTTCTTACGCTTGAATGCAAGCGGAACCCATGCGTTGCGGTGTTTCTGCAACAACGTGGATAAGATGCGTGTCATGTTCGCCCAGCGTATGTCTATAGGCGGTCCACCGGTCAAAAAAATTCCCGGAGAGTTTTTCAGCGAGTCTTTAATAAGCGAGAGTAATCAAATGTTGCCTTTGTTGGATTGTAATACACGTTGCGGCTTAAATGTGCCAAAATATAATTAAACTTGTAATATACAGCAGCGGTTCTCAACCGGTACGTCACAGGGACGTTTAAACATGGGGACACATAGAATGCAACCCTTTCAATTTTCAACTAGATTCAACAAAATTTTGACTGGAAAATCTTTAGGAATAATTTGTTTAGTAAATGATATATTGTTCGAAAATTATTTAACACTTTGCTGTTTTAAAGAGTCTCACTCGTGACTTACAGATCAAATGCGATGAACCTTGCACAAATTTTGAATACTCTCCTACTTGAAATTTAGATCTAATTTATCCAATTTAAGTCCAATAGATAAGGATGATTATAAAATATATTTTAATTTTCTTTGTTTATTTTAATATTATAGCTATAAATACTTTTGATGTATCTAGTAAATAAATTGTACGGGTAGGGGTTAATTTCTTTGAACTTCTTGTAATTAAGTCAGCTAAGGGTTAATAACGAGTTTGTAATAAACTAGCTATTTTTTTTATGTCGTCTGATTGGCATCTCCGGTTTTTATTAATTCAGTTCGGGATCGATTACCGTACCGTTAGTCAGGTATTAAAATAAAATACCTTTTAAATGGAACACGCGTACTTTGTATTCATTACGAGTAATGTTACAGCTATGCGGTTAAGTACGGCGAGTTGATAAGAGTGTGTAAAGGTTTATGTAGGTATGTATTACTTATTCATTTTGAGTAAAAATTATTCTTTTAAGGAGGCCAATTTGATGGGTGCACCCGTGTGGTAAATTAACTTACGGCGGTCCTGACAGATGGTACACGAGAGGCAGCTGGATGATGCGTGAATAATTTGTGCAATGTATAGTAAATTTTATCGTTGATAAATTTAATTTCGATATTGAAGAATTAATCCTGAATGACGCGTTATGTTTAAGATTATGCAAAATGTAATCACTTTTATGTTAAACATTATGAATGTAGCCATATTTATGATTAAAATCAAACTAATGTTATCACATTTATGATTAAAATCAAGCATAATGTAACCACATTTATGATTAAAATCAAGCACGATGTGAACACATTTATGATTAAAATCAAGCAAAATGCGATCACATTTACATTTAAAATCACGTAAATGTAACTATATTTATGTTTAAAATGAAGTAAAGTAGAAGCATATCGATACCTAATATGAGCAACGTTGTAATTTACTTATTGTACACTTATTCTATTACAAAGAGGATGGAAACATAGTATACAGGGTGGCTCACCACATTTTGCCATCTAGATTTGCGTCACTGTTATTACTCACAGCAAACAGTGTTTTAGATGAAGTTGCATAGTTTTGAGGGGGGCATATGCTGGTGGTATATATTTTTTTGTAGGTGGATGTGTAAAGGACATATGAAGGTCATTAATGTTTTTTTAAATGGAATCATATATTTTTTATTGCATCAGCTGATACTCCTTCATATTCTTTACAAAAAAGTATTAATCTATTTATGTGAAAAAATCATTAGTTTAGGAGATGTTAAAACATCTCCTAAATTAAAATTTTAATGTCTATTTACAGAAAAGGTTCAATGTGGCGACCATTTACATCAGAACACTTTATGAATCGAGAAATTAATGACTTACTAACATTGCGTAATGTATAATCTTCCTGCATGTGTAGCACTTTTCCCAGCTTCAAAACAAACTGATAACATGTCTATCTTTTCTTCTTTAGAATACTTCATTATGAAGTGATAATTCACCGTATTGTCGTATTCATCATATTGGAGACGTAACAGAGACAAAATTTCACTGTTACTGCGTAACAAAAAAAAACAAAAATTCACAATTCGTTTGGTGACACGTGACCTCTCAAAGCATGTAGAAAAACATTTGCTGTTCAGTTAGGGCCATTCATAATACTGACCAGAAAGTCACGATTTCCTAACAAGTTAGAATTAAAATATCTCCTAAACTAATGATTTTTTCACATAAATAGATTAATACTTTTTTGTAAAGAATATGAAGGAGTATCAGCTGATGCAATAAAAAATATATGATTCCATTTAAAAAAACATTAATGACCTTCATATGTCCTTTACACATCCACCTACAAAAAAATATATACCACCAGCATATGCCCCCCTCAAAACTATGCAATTTCATCTAAAATATTGTTTGGTACGAGTAATAATAATGACGCAAATCTAAATGGCAAAATGTGGTGAGCCACCCTGTATGTAAAATTTATCTTGATGTTTGAATACAAGATATCATTTTTGATACTGACTTCCTAAATCTTGATTTTGACTGTACATATGTATGAGAAGATTGGCAATGGTTTTACAAAGTAGGCGCCTATTGAAAGTTATGAATGTGTCTGTTGTTATTAGTGTCTTTTTGAGATTTCTCCATTGTTATAAAGCTTAAGTTATATAGGATGCAGAAAATGAGTAGCCATGGGCACCGGAAATCAAACCTACTTAAATTCTCTGCTGTTCATAATTATGCTATCTATATTTCACACCACTGACATCCTGCTGTCATCTTTATTGCTATACTTTATTGGTTATATAGGGTTCTAACCATTGAGTATTATAGTGCGATAAGAAGTTTACATGATAGTACATAAGTGAAATAAAAAGAAGACCCTTGTGGCTTTGTTTGATTACGCATACGTATTAGTACAATAAATGTGTCGTTACCGTCGTTATATGAATTGCTTTCTTAGGGAAGAAATGATAAAAAATGAAGAATAATAAGAAGAATATTATTACAATATGTACTATAGTTCATGTTAAATGAAATAAATATAATGTTTAAAAATCAGTTTTATTTTTTTATTTTATACTTTAGAATCTTGTATGAATTTTACATAAGAATTTACATAATTCCATTACCATACCATTTTACATCATAATTAAATAAAAATCAATATTTTGAAATTAGTTTAAAAATTATGGAGTAATATATTTAACACTAGAAAGACTGAAACTTTGATTCATTTTGACTGCTTTGGGGCAATATAGGTATAACACATATATACATACCGGAAATGAAGGAGGGGGGAGGTAACTCCAATTATTAATGAACGCATTTATATGTTGTACAAAAAGTCACACAATTCTAAGAAGCTGTGCCATTCTATACACAATTGTTTTTCTAATTGAAATTGAAAAGCAGTCAAAATGACTGCCTTAGGCAATGTAGTGTTAACTATATTTTGAAGATTTGTGAATACAAGTGGTTCATGAATTTGTTTAAAATTCACTGCTTTCCAATAAAGAATAAATCATTAAGAAATATTTAGAAATTATTTGTTTAAACGTGAAATTTATGTTGCACAAAGAGCAGTATAGCTGTAGCACATAATAAGGCGGATTCAAAGCTAGAGATACTGTATCAGTTTAACCGTCTGATCTCAAATTAATCTAATTATATACTTCCTGTAGTGTCATCTTGTAGGAGACTTTAACGCGCAGAAGTATTGGAACAATCGAGAAGTGAATGAATGTTTATCTGAAATACTTTCCTGTTAAACCGGATTTCTGTCAATTATAAATAGTCCATTTGTAGACCAACTTATGTATTAAAAAATGAAGTCTTTTTAATCTCATGTTCTATAAAATGTAAATCTAATTGCGTTACGCATTCGACTCGGAGTAATAAGTTGGTAAAATTGGTTGATATTTAGTATCTATACATTTGATGCAGTTACTGCATTTTATGAAATACTTTACCACTCATTGAATTTTGGTTCATTATTGTGATCCAAATTTTCAATTTCAGATATTTAGAAATTTTTAGATTGAACAAATTTTTAGATTAGAATTTGAGAGTTTTCAAATTTAGATGTTTGGGTATTTGAGAGTTTGTGAATTTGGAAATTTGGGAATTTGGGAATTTTTAAATTTTGGAATTTGGGAATTTGCAAATTTGAGAATTCGGGAATTTGGGAATTTTAGAATTTTGGAATTTCGGAATTTGGGAACTTAAAATTTGAGAATTTTGGTATTTAGAAATTTAAGAATATAGAAATTTGTAAATTTAAGAATTCGCAAATTTCAAGTTTACATACTTAATTCCTCAAAATGAATAAAAACAGGAGGGAAGCTTTTCGCACATTATTCTTATCCCAAGGATAAAGAAAAGTAATACCCTGCCATTCAAAATTAGATAAGTTACATTGTCACTAGCTTCTTGACAAATCGTACGTTATCTTGAACGAAGTATAAACATTGATTTCAAAACCGAACGGGTAGGCTGTACCATCGTAAAAGTGATCCACAACTGCTACCTTATTTAGCATCAGTGAATCAAATCGTCTATCACGAGAACAATTATCTCTGCGCGTAACAACTAATCTTTCCGTGAAATCGATTGACATCTATGTCGTGTTTAAGCAGTCCGAAAAGGACAATCTAAACCTAAACGATCCGCGACGAGATGTATGTAAGTAAATACGTGTACACGAATAGAACTCGTGTGGGGCCCACTTCCTGGTCGACGCTGATCGTCTCGTAGTAAAGCCACGTAGATCTTTAATTAACCAACGCCCAGTCGTAATTCCGCCAGCAGACAAAGTCAATCTGCTCGCCTTCCTCCTGACACGATTAGAGGAGAAAAGCAACAAAGAGTAGGGTAAATTTGCCTAATACGAAACCTGTTTCAAAAAATCATAACTCTTCATTACACCACTTTTATTGAGATTCGAATCATTACTGTTCATATTTGCAACCTATTAAAAGTAAGACATAAATGTCTCATTGATCATAATACATAAATGTCTTATTTTTATACAGATATTATAGATTCCATACAGATTATAAAACAGGAATAAAACATATAAAAACAGCAAAAAATATGGTCATGATTTAAACTAGTTATGAAATAATTCTACCACGCTATAATCTAATTATGGTGGTATGATTAAGTCGTTTAGTATTTCTTCAAATGGAGGAATTAACCCCTTGCACTACAATGAGCTATGCTTATGACATACTCACAGTTCAAGTATGGTAATCTTTTCTGATACTTTGGGTACGCTTGAACTTCCACTTCAGATTTAATTTGCATAATCGTGAATAGAAAATCGACATAACATTTTAGCTTTCTTCTCTAGTAATCAATAATTTGTTAAGTTGCGTTTGAGGAATAAAGCATAACCCTTTAACTGTGCAGCTCTTTCGCACGAGACTATTAATATAATACACGATATTTGCATGTCAGTTGCACATCGTTATTCATTGAGATGTTTGTGAGTGTAAAATATTGAAACATCTGTTAATATTCAGCTGTTTGCAATTGCTATGTTGCATGAAACAGTAAATTCTATGTTAGATCAATTTAACCCTTTGTACTCGAATGGTGACTCACGCACACCATTCAATTTAATACAATTTGATGGAAGCATATTTTAACTAGATCTGTAGTGTTATACATGCAATGTATAAACATGGTGAGACAATAATTAGAGAAATAGTAACTTTAAAAGAATTCATTAAACTTTTCATCTTGAAAGTTTTAAAGTCTAACAGCAAAAGTATCATCGAATGCAAGGGTTAATAAAATAGTAAATACTAAAAAAGAGCTTAATTTTCAGCAAAAGTTTCATTAAAAATATGATCACATTGATGATTTTAAACCAAAAGGTCACCTTTGTTACTAAAAACTGTAATCACAAAAAAATTTAGGTACATATTGCTTGTAAAATAAACTACAACTTCCTCTTCTAAAATAAACTACAGCAACCTCTTCGGTTTTTTCTAATGTTTACCACCTACAAAGACAACGATGGACAAATTATGTGGACCAACCATACTTTCGTATCTATTAATAGATACTTGTGGACGTATACTCCATTCGTAGTGAAAGATTTAAGAGGTTAAATATTTTCCCAAATATTAAATGTGGAACAAATATGTCACGACTCGTACTCTCCAAACAAAAAATTGTATAAGAATCGTTCCAACAATTGCGATGTCGATCTTAACTGTAAATCCAGCCGCGTGTCTCACATTAGGTGAGATGTTAGGTAACTTTATCCTAGGAGAAAGAGGCGAACGTCAGAAAGTAGGGAAAAGCCCACACGTTTCATTTGCATCGGGAACGACGACGATGCACGCACTGTTTCCCTTCGCAGTCATGGAACTGTGTAATTAGTGGCGCATAGCAATTAACCGAGGAGTGGCTCGTGCGTGCGTGCGCGGTAAAGAGGAAACGCGCGGGATATCATTCGGGAGAAGCGGCGTGGCGCGAAGACACCCGTTTCCTCGAACAATGTCGAGCGACGTGTAAGCGGTGTAAATGGCGAGGGGTGGGCAAGCGGGCGTGACTGCGTTAAGTCAAGTTAAGTCGAGGTTAACTCCTTTAATTACTCAGATTTAATCAGAGCCCCGGGGTGTGTGCGTACACACGAGCTACAAGCATAACTAACCGTACCAGCTGAAGATGAACAAGTTGCGAGGAAGGGGGGAGAGCGAGCGGCCGGAGAGGGTCAGGATATAGAACTGACTGTCCACGAGTCATGATTTCTCCGGGTACGCATATATGTATATATGTACATCGTGTGTGCTGTACAGAACAGGCATTGCGGTTTCACTGTCATTGGTGTTCGTAGTTCGTCGAGATTGTGTACAAGGCGTCCGTGCGATGTAAGTAGAAAGGGCTCGCTTGCTTGCTCGCTCGCTCGACTGCTCGTTCACTCGCTCGCTTGCTTACTTAACGAAGATTAATTGCGTTTAAACCAACCGCGCACAGCCTCGCCACGGCTGTGCTGCTTCGAGTCCCGTCGTTGCCGCATATTCTCACGTGACCCCACGAAATCTTGACCGTGATCGAGGATCGAGCCGGCCCGGTATGCGCGATTTGAATTATTTCACGCGACCGTTGCTTGGCCCTCGAATTTTCGAGCTGAATTGGTTATTAACTCGAATAAGCCTCTACCTTTTCCTGTAGCTTTTTATATTTTCCTGCTGAACTACTTTCGCGAATTCTTTGATATTTTGGTGAGTGACTCATAGTTCAAATGTGATTTTTAGCCGAATTTTTAATACGCTTAAATTTGAAGCTTGAAGCTAATTATAATTATGCAGTGAATATAAAATTGACATAAAACTTTATTTTTCATTATTTGTTTTAGTATAAGATAGTTGGTCAATATGACTGATAGATATATCGTACAAGGGATTAAAAGTACTCTGCAATGTTTAGTTATTCTTATTTAGAAATATTTAGAAATGTCATAATGAAATGTTACATAAATACATTTTTTACTTTTGGGCTATTTGCCAATCACCTTTTAAAGGTATACAAACTACAATTATTAAGTAATTAATATTTAGTTTCTGAGAAGTAGTCAATGATAGTTTTCCGCCATTATTGTTCTTATTACTTTTTGACCCATCAGATGAAAGTAGTATTAATCACTCTATAGAGGATTTGAAGTAGAATTTTTCTTAACGTAAGAAACATACATTGATAAAAACAGTACTCCATTATTACAATAATTGAAAATAGAGTGCATAACTAGCTTCCCAAAGAAACATTATAAGTTATGATATAACCTAACCACATTTTCCAAAACAGAAGTCTTAATCTACACACTATGTATGCTGCATTGAAATTAACTACATAGCAACCTATGAAGATATTTAAGAATGCTCTAACAAGTGATTGGTTCAATACGAAGAGTTTAACTATGAATATTAACAAGAAAGTCAAAATGGTAGAAATTTACATGATCTGAATTAAAAATTCAGTTTAATTACTATATGCAATTTTTATGATTCGTCGTCAATCATCGGTGCGAAACAGATTTTGTGCAGCTATAGAAAGCAAATTGTCTTATTTGTGGAAGCTGGAACATGGCGTCTCACTTTAATCATGTTACTCTTGTCCCCTACATGGATAATCGTTTTTATCCGACATTACTAGATTTGTAACTTCAATTATTTACACTAGTCAATTAAATATCTATTTTACTTTCCTCTTACAATTTTCTGTATCAATAACTTTTTCAAAAAACCTAAGCAGCGTTAGGTTTATGTACATACAATTTTATAATTATCATTTATTAACGAATTGCTTGAGTTGTCTAGGAACAACAATAAGGGAAGTTCAGCTAGCAACCACTTCGAAATGTTATTTCTCCCGAGTTTAGTTTTAAACACGACGTGATTTATACAGCTAAATGAGATGCCACGTTGAAATGCCGAGTCGGGACGCACGTGCGTTACTTCAAGAAAAATGATTGGAAACCGCAGTGATGAAGATTAATGACGATTAATTCGGCCGACTATGATCTATCGGAGATAATTGTTACGCGGCTACATGAAATCTGATCCGATCATGGGACCGTGATTTACATGTTTTAATTCTAAATGATTGTAAATAATTTGAGGTACACAAAATAATCAACATTGAAGAAGCTTTTAAAATGATATGCTGTAGAGACAAGATAAAAACGGATAGTAGCTAGATAAACTGATGAAAGATTTTATTTTTATTATGCAGTTTTTACATCTGTGTTACGGAAGCAGATAACAAATAATTTCTATTTATTTCTTTTAATTTAGTTATTGTTTAAAGTTTATTTTTATGCAGATATTCAGAGCTTATTTGGCTATTTAGAATTACAATTTTTTGTTCAAAATGGAACAGAAGTATGAAAAATTATTTCTACGATGTTTCGATATTTATTTTGAATTCTTTTTAAATTATTATTACCCTAAAAATAATATGAAAGTAATTTGAGGGAGTAAAGTTTTAAGCTACCATAGGTATTAAATAGATATATCATAGGAAGAAATATAAAGAAATTGTTGATAACTATTATATATACAATAAAAATTAGAATTAAAATAAATTTTTTATTTTTTGATTTAGTATTATAGTAATAAAGTACTTATATGACAATAAATATTAAGTATGATAGTGTTTGTATTGTAAGAAACAGAAATACTAAATGACATGCTTACAGTAAATAGTCAACCCATTCCCTGAACTCATCAAATATTTTTGTTTCGCTTTTTCCTGTATTATCATCTTTCCTTTTCCGTCATGTTTTGCAGCGGAACATTGAACCATGCTCAGTTATCGACCTATTACTTCGTAGCTACGATGAAACCTTCAAGTGATTCCAGCCGCAATTACGTAATGTTTGCAGCGCATCTTTTCTCCGGCACAAAATCACGATTAATTTACACCGTGCTATCAATGAACCTCGATGTTCACGAAGTAATGAAAAAACAGGAACGAGTAAGAAAGAAAGTAAAATAGCTAGTTTTGTAGAGGTGCTAGGTAACATCTTCGTGATAACAATCGGCTCGAAGTGCGGGCTGGAAGGTAAACGGTGAAGGTGTAGGTGGAGGAGAGGGCAGTAGTCAAGCCGGAGGCCGCTTTTGTTGTGTATAAAATATTATTTCGCCGAGGTCGGGCATTCATTCGGTAGGAAGCTTTCCTTGAAAGGCGAACTCAAAGATTAAGGACTGGCTGGACGGTAGGATAATTATCAAGAAAGGAAGAATTCTGAAAGCGCGACTCACCGAGACAAAGATAGAGGGTGGAGTATCTTGAGAAGTTCTTTCTCCTCATCTTCGTGTTTTCCTCCTTTAATTCTCTCCTTTTTTACGTTTCATTCAAACGCTTTATCCAAATATTTTCCCCTATTCTTTACCCCAATCAGCTATTATAATTTGCGGTGTTTATTAAATACCGAAAATATATTAAGTAAATCTCAATTAAAGGATATTATACGGTTTATGTTTTATCCACGAAATTTTCATTATTTATGAAAAGAGGTTTCTTTATAACTATGTATAGTTACGTATAAATGCAAAGTAGTTGTTCCTTGTTTTTATTAATTATGATAACATTATTTATAGAGGATATAAAATGATAATCGTTTAATGACAGAAATTATATTATAGAAATAATGGAATATATTTTGACAAATTGAAATCTCTTTTTCTTACAATTATTTCATTTTAATTGTTCTTACATTTATAATTTTATTTGAATTACTCATAATTTTGTCTGAATTTTATCTCTTTTGTCAGTTCAAATTTACATCAATCACTAATTAATGTATCAACAAATAATAAAATTTTACTATTGCTTATACCGTTATCTTTTTCTCTTTGAAAATAAATTACAATATTATTTATAATAAATAATAAATTTTATTCTACTCTGTTTAATTGTCATTAATTAACTTTAATCATATAGTCCACTAAAGTATTAAAAATTAATTAAAAAATAGTATTAAATAAAATGCAGGGGAAATGTAAATAAAATTTCTAAGCATTTCAGGTACAGTAAAATTTGAAGTATTGTAAATGTATTATAAAAATAAATATATTAGACAACGTAGTCCGAAAAGAATAAAATGTATCTCTTCTCGTTCCACTAACCAGTAAAAAACTATATTACTAATAAAAATGTATTAATGATCATATCAAATTTATCTTCGACGAGTTTCTCGTTCTGCCAGCCGTCGGCGGAATATTAAAATAAATGGCGGAAGGTATTCCGTTATTAAACTTTGTTATTGGAACGAGCCGTTTCGTGCTCTCTTGCGAATATCGTGGTAACAGCTGCCACCTCGAACGGCCTGGGCAAATAAGGGCGAGGGGGATAATTATACGACGGCTAATTGCCCGACATCTCGACTCGCCGCGAGACATAACGAAATAATCTTGAGGCTCTCTTCCCTCTTCTTCCTCTCTTACCCTACCCATCCCCATTTTATTCCTTCTTTTCTTCTCGGCTGGCTGTATTCTTAACCGAGAGAAGCCACCCCCGCAAGGGATTCTTTTCTCTCGCTGAAATTAATTAGGCGGACTTCCTGTCACGAGAGAGCGAAGGTTAAAGGCGCGTGCTTGATGAGCTTGCTTCGTCACTGTTGCTTCTTTATTGCGGCAGAGGGAAAAGTTCTGAATATATTTACGATAGCGCTGATTAATGTTTGCGATGATTGCAGGTCCGCGCGATTTTTAACGAGGCAATTAGACACGCGTCAAGATTGATAAAACGTTACCTTTTTGTAGTAATAACGGCGTTACGTTGTTAAATATAATTCTATGGATAAAATTAATTGCATTTATTTTCGGGATATTATACGAGTTTTTAGAGGGAAACAGAATTTGTGGATTATATATTTTTGGTAACATATCTTCGTACCTAGCATGTTTGAAAACAATTTTCAAACTGTTTTGCTAAGCCATGTGTTAATGTTTCTCAAGAATTGTACCGGAGTGATGGTGATTTTAAATACAAGAATAAGTTGGAAAAAATAATTTTCTTTTATAAGTACTAATTTTTGAGTAAACTGAACTGACACATATTTGTAAACAGAAATATTAATGGCAAGTAAAATATTAATATCACCAACTGAATTTAATTATTTCATTACTGTAATAAATGCTATAAATCAATAAATGTAGACATTAATACTCTCAAAATACTTTATCAGTCAGTTTTGTATTATTATTAAATTTATACATAAAATGACATGATAAATACACACGAAAGTGACAACATCATATAAAAGTACTATGTACTAACATAATTGCACAATACTAATAATGACTTTTAATTTATAACATTCAGTAATTGAATTAACCGAAAAATGATAGAAACTGGTATTTTCATTTCAAATTTTTAACGCTCAAATTTGGACACTCAGGTTTAAATTAATTTTTGATTTATTTGAAAGTTTTAAGATTTTGAAGAAGGTACTTTTGTTATTAACAAGTCAATAAAAATATAATATACTGTCGATTAGCCATTATCGCATTTTCTTTAATTCGTGCTGTTTTCAAAATGTGGAGTCTGAATGATATAAAAGAATATAATTATTTTTTAAATTTTCGCCCACTATTTATAAAATTAATACTTATGTTTGTTAAAATGAATAAACCTTATAAAAGAAAAGTTACTTTCCGTCAAATAAACATCGTTTACCATCACATGTAAGAAATACAAATTAATTGTAACTTTGTTATTAAATTTAATTTTACACACAAACATGTTAAAGAAATTAAGTTTGTAACAACTCTATATTAATTTAATAAACCAAGTGTTTCATTTCCCAAATGAAAAATCTATTTCGGTTGATCCAAGGTCTACTTTAATTGAAAAGTTGATCAAGAGCTTAAAATAGGTGTATCGTATTAAAAAATAAATATACGTTTGATTTATGTTAATATCATGTTCAAAATAAATTTATTTACAAGTATTATATTTAAGTATAATTCTTGTGAACTCAAAATCAAATGTGGTAATTACTAATTAATATAGGCCAATTCCAATATCTTATATCGGTGATCTTTATCCTACATCAGAAACTTAATGTTCCCAAAATCCACATCGAGTTTACAAGTCAACTTAACAACAAAGTAATTCGTCATTGTTGTAAGGATCGTCTGACGAATTGACGTGTTCCGATCTCTAATTTAAAATGTCTCTGAGCGCAAGACACGCAAGTTCGTTTCCTCTCGTATTCCAGGATTTCTATTCCAACGGCACGCTCAGATCCGTCTGAGGAACGTTTCACGTGCAGAAATGCAGCGAGCCGACAGTGATTTCATGAGAAGAGGATCCTGAGACCGCGTATTCGGCGTTGGTATTATAATCACAGGGTTTGCGATTACGCGGACGAGAGGGGATGAGGGGCAAAGAGAGAGAAAGGCGGCCCATCGAGAAGATCATTTTCGCAGCAATAATTAGGAGTCGCGCAGGTCGCACCGGTTGCACGATGAAAAATAACGAGGGAATAATTGCTGCGAAGAATTTTGGGTAATACGCGCTTCAACGTGAATCGGGATAACGAACAGGATGGAAAAAGAGAAAGAAAACAAACAGGTAAGAATAAAAGAGAAGAGGAATATCCACAATGGAAGGTTTGCGGAAGGGATGTCGGTGAACCGTGGTAAAGAGATGGCTCTTAGGAGTGTTAGTGATCGTGTCGCGGTGGTTTAAGGTGATGAAGAAGATCGTGGGTACAGGAGGAAAAAGTTAATTAAGTAATAAAAAGTCACCAGCTGGGCTTTTCCTCGAGACTGTTCGAGACCGGGCTGAAATTAAAATAAACATCCTTAAATGAGTCGCTGCGACAGTATCCACCCCGCTTAACTAGAGCCGCTAATTAATTCCAAGCCTGTGAAACCGAGAGGAACAAAAAGCAGGGTTGGGGCGTCTCTGGATTCTGTTCTGGTGTCGGAAGAGAAGCGGAATGGGGTGAAGTCAGAGAGAGGGTGAAGAAATGGTGTATTAAACACCGCGAAACCAGCCACCATCTGACTCTTTAATTAGCCACCCCTAAAGTACCGCCACCGGCAGTGTCGAGGGTCGGTGTCGAGCAACAGGTGAGATGCAAAGCAAGGGTTATTCTTGGCTTTAAAGCTTGAAACGACCATGGAGGGTAAGTGGGCAGTCCTGTGTCGTGAATGCAGCTATCCCTACGCTTGCTTTTTCAGATATCACAAAGAGATCGCACCGATAAGCCCCAAGGTTAAGTACGATACTTCATCTGCGAAATGCTATTTACCTCTATAAGTAAATTTAGCGCATACACACTTCTTCTTTATTTTTATACTTAGATATTATTGCATAACAAAATTATGCATGTTACATTTTATGTTTTATATTATTGAAATTATTAAAATACTTTCGTAGAAATGTACATTAACTTCTGTCGAAATAAAGAACAATTATATAAATTATGTTTCGTTCCTTATATACTCATTATTGTATTTTATTTCTGATCTAAAAATACCTGTTCATCGAACATACACAGACCTAGTGTTAATTTCACATGATTCATATTCTTATATTTGTTTAATTTTATACGTTAAGTATGTGTTGCATAGTTGCAAACCTAAGTGTAGCCTTTAACACCTAAACTATCAAACCAGTCAAAGTCAGAATTTTTAAAGAAACTTTTGTTTTTCCTCATAAAAATAAATAAGTTATATATAATTTTATATGGCACTCTTCATTTTTGTACTTTTTTTACTTTCAGTTTAAAATTAAAAGTGAATTATACATAGGGTTAGTGTTAAACATTAAACAATAAATTTTATAACGTTGGAATAGGAATTCAACAATTTCATTGAGTTCAAAATTTTATCTCAAGCAAGTAAAAATTTAACAAAGAGTTTTTTTAAGAAAAAGTATACAAAAGTAATTATCTTTTACAATTAACACAATATGTACTGTAAATAATTTATTACAATTAATAAATAAATATGAGATGTAGGAAATAGTAATTAATTTTGTAAATAAATTTATTTAGTATATAAATTAATATGAATATTGATAATAAGAATCATTTCATCAAAACAATTTTACATTGTTTAATAATTGGGTGATTAAATTCAATAATATTTTCTGTACAAATTGAATTTTAAATTTATTACATTTGTTTCTATATCTGAGTTATACAGTATTTTAATAGTAATTATCCATAATTATAAAACATTCAATGAACTCCACACTGTATAATAAAAAATGAATTTTCTTACTGAAAAGATGGATGGAAGATAATTTTATAAAATTAAATATAACTGTCATATTTTATAAAGTTTTTTGTAAATATTATATTTTATAAGTATTTATTCCAAATTACATAAATATACATTTAGTATTAATTTTATAATTTAATCTGGGCAGTACAAATTATATTAAAATACATTAAATTCTATGTAGAGTAAATATTGACAGAAAAGAATGTTCACAAAGAATTTCTTTGTTCATAATTATAAAGGGGCGATCACAGCCATTTAACGATTCAAATACAATAAACTACTTGTCGCGTGAAAAGGGGTTAAAGCATCATCGAGAAAGTGTCGACGCTAATTAAAACCTGTTGAACGCGGTTCGTGAAGCTGTAAAAGGAGCGTGTTGGGGTTGGATATTGTAAGGGGCAAGGGTTATGAGGCGATGAATATTCCAAGATTGAATCTACTTTGCGAAAGGGTTCAGGGTTAATGAAAAGTACATTATGACTGACGAACGTAGCCAGAAACGACGCCAGAGAAGGTAGTGGGGTGACAGCCGACGAAAGACTGATATCGGTGGGGGTTAAATGCGATAATTTGCGTGGGAGGGTGAACGTGGTCGGAGACGATAAACCCTCTGCCATTTAATTACGCTTAAAACATGCATTAAATATTGTCGGAGGGTGGAAGAGCTGGAAGGGTTGAACCCTTAGGCTCGTTAAATGAGCAGAGATTTTCCCTCCTCGACATTCATCCCTTCCTTGATTTAACAGACAGTTACGGATTTGTAAATCTGCGAAACACGACTCTTTTCGCGACTCATTTTGTCTCGTTTTAACGGGTGTTAAATTTCCAAATTAATTTTGTTATATCGATTTTCTTAATGAATTCAATTTTATCGCAAAAATATTATTACTATATGTAATATTATATGAAAATTATTGAGAACGTGATATAACAAATTTACTACGTATAACGACATAATAAATTATGTAATGACATAAGCTATAATGGTACGTATTTGGTATACAATACTGTGTAAATAGTAAAATAAATATTCAAATAATACAATACAGTAAATAGATTAATTGGAACTGTAATGTGTAGTGAAGTAATATTAAATAAAAATGAACAAACTATTTGTTAAAATTTGAAATATTTTCTGTGATGTCAAGGTGATTACATTTACATTGATTAAGTTTTTAAAAGGCCAATCAATTTCTTTAGCACTATATTGTAACGAATGAAATAAAATTTAACGATCTACAATACATTTTAAGATTAGATCAAATATACGGAATAATTGTATAATATATTAATGATTTTATTTATGGTTAATATTCTGTCAAATTTTGTAACGTAACCTGTCTAACATAACCTAAAATACTGATACTCGAACATAATTTTCCAATCGAACATAAACTACAAAAAATAACGATTTTCTAATACAATATATTTTTCAATGTAGCATGTTCTAAAATAATTTTCTAATATAATCTACCTACCAAAGTCACCTAAATTAAGGTTTTATCAATTAATAAGAATATGTAATCAAATCAGAGTAATAAAACTTGAAGAGAATTAGCCTAAACATCCCGAGTGTAACGACACAGTCCCCAGTATCTCCATATAAATAATCACATTAACGCACTTTACAAAATAAGTTAAATAAGTATCACTTTCAACTACAACCATAAATCCATTAGCTGATTCGTTTCGTTCAAGAACAATAAAACGCGATAAAATTCCCCAGCTCGTAACTGGTAATGTAATTAACATTAGAGGGTTGAAGTACGTAAATTATCAACCCCTAAAGTTTCAATCAGTTTGTCGAACTGCAATAAAGTTTGATAATATTCGTAAATGATGTTTGAAATTCAAAGAACGAAGGCACTTTACGGGACCCTAACGAAGCCACCTGCTTGGCAGCTTCCAACCCTGTTAATTTTAATCGTGAGAGACGCTTTCACGTGAATTAGAAGGGTGGCAAGAAGGGGGCTAGTGGACGGTTCTACGACTGCAGCAGGCCGCTCGTAAAAGACCTTCGTATCGAAAGTGTCGTCGCGTCGGTGGATTCGCTTGAGAACTCCGAGCACGATCAAATGAATCAACAGAGACAATTAATAGCCTGGCGAGAACGCCTTGGAAAAGCGTCCGAGCAGCGCCACCCCCGTCGGCGAACGTGGGGACAACAAATCTATCTATCTGCTCGTTGAACACACTACTGCGGGAAATGGCGCGACAAGGATATCACTGACAATTCCTCGATGGCATTTATGTTTTCCATTTCATTGAAATTGAAACGTTGAATTTTCTACAACTTTCGGTCGAAGTTATTGGACATTTATCTAGTTCGTTTTATTCTTGTATCAATCATGTGTATTTATTTTTTTACGTGTACACCTGTAAAGTAATATGAATTCAGGGATTAAATATTTTTGTATTTTAATCTTGAATCGAAGCAATTTATACTGAATAAGTTAAAGTAACTTTTAATAATAAAGTATATTATAAATTAAATTTATGCATTCAAGCACTCTTTAATTTTTTTACCATTTTAAACTTAACACGCTTACTTTTTAACTGATTAAAATATTTTTTGTAGAATAAATTGGTATGTTTCAAATGAATTTATGGTTGAACAAAGATGTAGTTATATATAATTAATTTTAATTCGAAATTATTTCGAGAATTGTAGAATAAAGTTAAACTACATTCCCAGTAGAAACTGGTTCGATATCTTATTCCCTTTAATTTCATAGCCTTCCGTAAAACTACTAGCATAAGTATATTCTTTTTAGTAATTTCGTACAAATTTGTGGTAAATAATGTGTTTGCTGGAATAATAATAATAATACAAAGATATCAGTGAAAATTCTTCGATATGTATTGTAAATTCAGAAATTGTCAAATTAAAAGATTACAAGTGTTCAAATTACAAAATTCTCAAGTTCATAAATTTCCAAAACTTTAAATTCATGAGTTATCAAATTATAAAATTTTCAAATTCATGAATTTTTAAATGATTCAAATGTTCAATTCTAAGGTTTATAAACTTTAAATGAATATTTTAATATTTAAATATCATTAAATTGTCAGGTCCAGTAATTCAGAAAATGGGAAATTTTTAAATTGGAATTTAAAAATTTTGAAATTTAAGCTTCTAAAAATTTAAGAATTTGAGGATATGGAAATTTAAAATTTGGAAAAAATTCAGAATTTGTAAATTTAAATTTGAAAGTTTGGAAATTTGGAATTTCAAGAAATTTAAGAAATTTAAGAGATTTAACAATTTCAGGTTTCGGAAACGCGATTTCAAAATTTAAGTATTTGGAAAATTTAGGATGTTGAATATCTTTTAATTTAGAAATTTGCGTATTTGAAAATATAGTAGTTTGGAAATTTTTGAACTTGAAAATTTAGAAATTAAAAAATTTGTACGTTTAAATATTTAATTTTCCAGTATGAAAGTAATCGATAACTTACAATATGGTATTCTTATTAATCACCTAATTTGCATGTTTATAAATGTATAGCTGTATATTATAAAAGATAGCATATTGCACTAATCCCGTTCAAAGTTTTCCCGAAAGAAATAATACAGTGGTATCCCTATAATACTATCCTGAAAATGTTGTTATTGGCAATTAAATGCGTAACGCTTTTCCATATTTTGCTTTAAAATCGCTCTATGTCTACTACAAAATAATTGAAATGTTGCCATAAGTATGGTGATAGATTATTAATTCAAATGATCCTTGCATCCATTGATAATTATATTGAAAATTACTGTTTATAATTTTCATTCAAAATGTGAAGGTTGCGAATGTATTTGAAACCCTACTGTCAGGAGTATAAAAACGTTTATCCCTCACAAATTAATTTTAAGTACTGTTTTAATTTTCACGAACGCAAAAGCACATACAACTTGAATGCGTTGAAATTATATAGCAGATCGAAATATAGATTAGTAAAAATGATCTTACTCGCTTTGCACTGTTTCGTTGCTCGTGGCCTGGCTCTGGCTTCGCGACATTCTGTAACAGAAATAATTAATAATTAACCTTCAATTGCACTTAATGGTAATTTTTGTTAAAATACTATATGAGATAGTTTAATTAAATCAACTTTTGATTATTAAAGAAAATTCAGTGGTCTAGTGATTCAAGACGCAATTAAGATAATTGCAATTTCTTACAATTATAGCTAAATACGTTTACACGAAAGGGTAGAATGTTTAAGATAAAATAATTAGAGTCTACATTTGTAAAAGAAAAAGTTTCAAATTAATTAAAATTGTTCATGTGGAAATAGAAGTGAAATTAGATTTCATATCTTATTGTTAGTCATTAATTATTACCATCCCAAATAATGTATCAATTTAATTATTTTCATCATTCAAAAATATCAAGATGATAATATTTTGTGGAATAAAAATGTTTTCGTCATTGTTTCAACTCTTTCATGTTTCTAATTCTTTTTTTATATTCAACATTCAAATTTACTGAAATCAACTATGAAATATTCTAAAACAACTTACAAAGATTATCCATCATTTTTTTCAAGTTAAAAGGTGTAACTTCTTTGCAAGAAACATTCTTAGTAGCTGAGATCCTAAACGTCCCAATGCCAGATATGTTACTCTCATAAAGTGCGATCGTTAAGCGTTAGATGTTAAAAATAAGCAGAAGTATTATAATTAAGAGTATTCCTATTCAAGGGAGTTTGAGCACCAAGACGTTTACGTTATTTCAACACATGACTTTCTTATCATATCCATGTATATCTAATTTGACTGTTTCATCGATAAATCGAATCAAATATAGTGTCATGAGTAATATTTCGACAGGAAGAATTGATTCCGGTGAGAAAGGGTCGTTTGAAATAGTAGCGATAGACACGGAAACACGAAGGCTTAAATTTGTACTGGAAAGGGGATGGGGGTCAGATTAGAGGTTTCCAAATCAAGACAATTGAGTGCGCACGACGTAACCACTAATAACTCATTTCCGGCGTTTAAAAATGATACGCGCATCCCACCTTATGAATACGGCTATGTATCTCGTTACCACGCTCATCAACGAGATAATATCATCGATATTATTACACCCGTTATTTTTCCTTTGAGCAAAGGAAGTACTTTCAATGGAAGCATTCAATCATCATTTAGATATTACGAATGCATCCTATGAATTAAATAGACGATGCTCGAATTGATCTTGTTTAATTTTAAGTTTCAAGGATCTCTTAATTTATTATTCATACTCTTAGATCTGACACGTGTACGGTTTTCAATAGACCATTTATATAATTATTTTTATTCTCTCTTTAACATTAATACTTTTTGATTAAGGGAAAGTAACCCTTTGCACTCGAAGGTATACTGTTTGCAAACAGCGACTTTAAAACTTACTAGTTAAAAAGTTAAATAAATTATTTTGAGGTTATTATTTCTCTACTAATAATTTCTATTATTGTCTGCATCACTGTGTTTATACATCACACGTGTAATATAATAGAATTTATATTATAAAATAAAAAAATGCTTATTTCCTATTAAACAGATTTAAAAAAAAAATAATATTGCAAATCCATAATATTTTGAGAAAGTACAATAATGTAATTATAACAGCGGAAAAATATTGTCGACTGATCATAATGAATCACAAATTTTAATTTCATTAGAATTTCATTAAATTTCATTACATTAATTTATAAATGATAATAATTTATAGTATTTATAACGGACTACAACGAATGATTGAATGTAAATATAAAATACAATAAACGTAACATACATTACTCGATATAATAAAAATAAGCAAGATTTTCAAGAAATTAAAACAATTTAAATAAATATAAAACAACTGTAAAATTATAGAAAATTTCGAGTGGTATATACTTTTATCAGAAGGTACAAAACCGTAAGAAAAACATTATGTGTGGTCCCAATGGGAAAGAAATGTGGCCGAACACGTGTACGTTCGATTTTCTTCTCGGACGGTCTGTGTATTTTATATGTAGCACCGATTCGACCTCATCGTCGAACTTGAAGACACAGCCTTGACCTACCTTCTTTCTCAGCAGGGAAAAGGAAAAGTTAGAGATATATCTGGACTCTAAAGCCAGAGTATTAGATCCACATTCGCGAATTCAAGTTTTACGGTTATCGTGTTAAATATTTTTCTTTGTACAATTATTAAAATTGTTTGATGTATTAGTTCACGTTCTAAATCGCTTTTAAACTAAAAGTTCGAATATATTTTTCTATTTTAAACTAAATAAATTTGTACTATTTAACAATAAAAAATGCTATGTAATTAAACAATGCTATAAATTAAAGTACTCTTCAATTAGTTCTCTGATTTAAACTACAGAGATTGAAGTATTTCTTGTACAGTAAAGTGCACCAAATGGAATTATAAAAATAGATGCAATTGTTTATAATCAATTTGAACTTGAAATTGCTTCGAGTAGCATAGAATAAAATTAAACTAAACTTCTGTAAAAGCTGACTTGGTATTTCATTTCCTTTCATTTCCAAACTTGCTTAATTGTTTAAATATAAATACTTAATTTCTTTCAATAATTTTGTACAAATATCTATAAAATAACATATTATAAAAAAGGTAATATAGTAACTTATCCTAATTAAAAATAAAAATACTAATGTGAATCTCAATTAAAATTAATAAGGGTAATATAAATAAATTAAAAAAAATAATAAGCCATAATAATTAAAAATCATAATTTATATGAAACATAAATTATATATTGATCATAATTTATCACAATTATATGTGAAATTATATGTTCATCATAGTTTATATGTTGATGACAAGGAAATTTGAACAAAAGAGCTGTTGGTGTTAAGAAACGAAATAATTGGTAGGAATAAACGGCATCGCGGCGTCGAATAGCCTAAGTAATCATTCACTCAGTTTTATCGCGTATAGGATTATTTTCACAGCTCCAACAGAACGACAGGTCGTTTAGACGTTCCTGACGAAGTCGATGACCATTCCTATCCTGCGGGCCGAGTCCTTCTGCCGGTCCACGACCATTCGTTCTCTCCTGCTCCTCTCGGAGGAACGATCGGTCTGTCGAGGCGCGATGTCGACGACGAGCGCGGAGAGGGGAAAAATAAAGATGAAGCCTGAAGAATTAATTAGGACTGGGTAATCAAGAAGATACCGCATGGGACTCTAAAGGTGGAAACGGGTGGCGAACGACGGAACAAGAGAAGGCGGGAGGGGCTGGTCGAGAACAAGCACGGCGAAAAAGGTGCGAAGGAAGAGGCCACGTATAAATATTCACTCCTGTTCAACACTGTTCGAACGACTCGTTTATCCCTGGATTGAGCAGGTCCACGAGAGTCTGCTCTCTCTCCAGCCTTGCACCTTCTACTTGGATTCGAGCTGGAAATTCGAAATGCCTCGTCCAGCATTTTATTTTGTCTTCTTCTTTCTCGCCTGCTTCTTCTGCTTCGCCCTGGACCCCCACCCCCGCCCCATCCTCTTTCACCAAACGCTCCTCTTCCTCTTGTCCGGTCCATTCTCCTCGTTCTACGGACGCGGCCGTTTCGCTCAGGCTATACGGGCCCCGATCTTCGGGTCGTGAGTAACGGCTATTCCAAGAAGTTGTTTCAGATAGAGGGCTAATTTGTTCGCGTGCTCTTCCCGTGCCCCTCGCCCCCAACACCCAACAAACATACGGGACTGAGGTGTTCGACGCGCGCACCCGGGGAGACCCCTTAACGCGACGTGTTATTTCCATTTTATTTTATCGACGTGCTAACGATTTTTCTTTCGACCTGTGCGCGCCCAACTTCGTTCCGGTTTGCTTCGTTTCACTGTCACGACGTCCTCTTACGATCGGTAATGGTTCCTCGCGATGGCTACAATTGTACGCTGTCGCACAGCCTTTATAATTTCACACCGCGATCGCTTGCTCGTTTCTGCCTTGTTTCTTCATTTCGAGATACTAGAAAATTCAATATCGCATACCTACGAAGTAACTAATTGTTTATTAGCGATTCATTTTATATTCGTAGAATTTTTATTCTTATTGTGGACTCTGAGTCGTTCATGGCACCAGGTAAATGTTCCAGTGCTCAGAGGATCGAGGATGCAGTTTAGATAGTTGCAAACAATGTAAAGTTGTAACTAAATTCTTAAAAAGTAAAATTTCTACTTTCAGATGAAATAATAAGAATTTATATTTGTGAAAATTTTAAATTATTCCAGTTAACTGTGGCAATCTTTTTGCAAAGCGCGCATCAGCGTGTATCGCGATAATTAAGCGATGACGAGTTAGCTCTCAAGAATTTATGAATCCATCTCAAATCACTTACACTTTTTATTTTTTTATTTCATTTCGTGTTGGCTTCTAAACATTTTAAACATATTACAATTTACGAATATAATTTAGTTTTCGCCAAAATTGCAATTTAAATATAAAAATTGTAACATAATTTTACGCATGTCGGACATAGTCGTCGTGACACAAAATTCTGCCACATCTTCATGACGGATATTGTCGTCAAGCACACTTAACTGGTTAATTACAATCGCAAAATTCGGTTATCTAATTAAACAATAATTATGGCATGTCCCAATGTATTCATTTGTTTTCATATTTTATTAAAAGGTATCAAGATATTAATATTTTTATAATTATTTTGATAATTTGCTGCGACAATGAAATAATTAAAGAATGGAAATTTTAGATAGTACGGGTTTGAATCATTGTGGCTTAGAGCATTATTGAACAAGATGTAGACATTATACAAAAACAAGACACTTTCACGTGTTCATTTGTAACAACTCACTTTCAGATCTACATCAGTAAAAAGTACAAGAACCATTGTTTTTATATTAGCAATTGAAAAACTGCACATTTAAATCTGTTTTATATTGAGATATAATACTGTACGCGAGTATAAGTAATTCAGAAAACAAAAGGACAGAATAAAAAACCTTTTAGTTATTTGTATAAGTATTAAAAATGATTTTTACCATTTTTACTGTTTCTTATTGATTTGAAAACGAAAACAAAGTAAACTTCGGTATATTCCTTTTAAATAAGTATCATTATAGGAAGAGGAGCATTTTATCATTTAATTCATATTTTAGGAGCTAAAATTCAGCTTGAAGTATTTGAAATAATAAAAATTTCAAATTTTCGAAATTTGTAAAAAATTTTTAAAATTTCTAAAACTTCTAAAACTTCTAAAATTTCTAAAATTTCAAAATTTCGACAAATCTTTAGATTCATAAATTTCTTTAAATTCGTAAATTCCATGATTTTCTTACGTTTCACAATTCTAAATTCCCAAATTCTCAGATTTACAAATTTTATATGTCCAAATCTCTACGTTTTCAAATTTCTAAATTTTCAGATTCTGGAATTCCTAAATTCGCAAACATTTAAATCCTTAAATTCTCAAATCCGTACATTTTCAAATTAAGAAATTCTCAAATCCAGAAATTTTCAAATCCACAAATTGTCAAATTCTCCAATTTCCAAAACTTGACATTTTCAAATCCTCTAACTCCCAAATACATAAATATGCAAATCCCCAAATTTGCAAATACTTACATACGCAAATTCAAAGTTTCGATTTTTAAAATTTGAAGATAAGTAACTTCAATGTTTTCTAAACTTCAGAGTCTGTAAATATACCAACTTAAAGTTTGCAGATAAAAATTTTGATACATGGAATATGTCTAAATATCAAAATTTGTATTTCCTTAAATCTGTAAAATGAGATGACTGTTTTTTTCCTACGGTCATCATTTTCCCCAGTAAATCCAGCGTTCGCGTACACATAATTAGTAGAGAAACCAGCGAGTATGATCTCGGGCGCAGGAAGTGAAAAATAAGAATGGAACGGTGCGCTTTTCAGGCAGTAAATCCGCGCGAAATAGGTCGCGTTAAAACCACGCGTATGATCGTAAAAAGGAAATATAAATTGCGAAGCACGACGAAGGTGCGTGAGGCACTATACCTGGGCCCCGAGTGAAGGAAAGGTCCACAGAGAAGTAGATGAGAATTTCCTGGTTCGGTGACAGGGAAAAATGCGGAAGGCGCGAGCGACACGAGTGTTTTCGGCCGCTTCTCAACGAATACCTTCAAGATATTCGCGAAACTACGTCCGGAATGTCCAACTCTCGTGTCTACCTCGGCCTTGCTACGCGTATATTATAACGGCATATCTGCTGTCGGGCTGGAATACGGGGATGCCGGGGGTTGATAACGGCGGCAGAGGGCTTGGATAACAGAAGGAAGGGGTGGTATCGCATGAGTTATTAAGATTCAGGCG
Organism: Megachile rotundata; assembly: GCF_050947335.1. Classification (NCBI taxonomy): domain Eukaryota; kingdom Metazoa; phylum Arthropoda; class Insecta; order Hymenoptera; family Megachilidae; genus Megachile; species Megachile rotundata. Next base: position 7,096,486 of record NC_134993.1, read on the forward strand.
CGCATGCTCGCGGTTCTTTCATCGATTCATAAGAATATCCTCTGCTCCGCTAGCCACCCATCTACTCCCTCTCCTCTCCCCTTTCTTCTCAACCTCTTTCTTTCGACTTCAGGGACGTATCTATCGCCTGCATTATTTACATCGATTTCATGTTCCTTCTTATCAAAATAAAATTCACTCTCAAAACATTCGTTCGTAATCATTTTGTAGTTCATTATACATTTTTCAAATTTTAATTTCAACGATTGGGTAATTCAGAAAGTTAAATTTCTTCTAATATAAGTTGATCTTGTTTACAAGGAATGCAAGTATGATATATTTTATTTTTAGTAATATGGCAACTATAAATATTTTACGCCTTCTCTTTCATTCGACTTTATGGATGCATCTATCGCCTGCATTATTTACATCGATTTGGTGTTGCTTATAAACAATTCCGATTTGGTCATTGATCCTAGATTTACGGGCCACTGATATCTAACTTGAAAGTAAATTAAAAAAATAAATAAATAATAATACATAAAATAAATAACGATAATACGTAAACTAACTTATACTATAATTCTTTATTCCGATGAAGGTTAACATCTTCATAATAGCTAAGTATTCTTTACAATTGAGAATAAAAAATCTGAGATTCGTATTTTCTACGAAAATCTAGTGTCAACAAACAGTTCATCCTTAAGAGATACTGATAGATCCATCTGTAAAATGGTTAGGTTAGAAATTGTTAGATTTTATGATTTTAATTATAAAATCATTTTATAATCCATCATAGACTTCCTGCATTTTAATTTCTACGTTCTAACTGGGTAACTCATCTGGAAGTTATTTTTCTTACACCTCTGTATGCATAAATAGATCTCATTCATGAGAAATGTAAATACAATCCATTTTCTTTCTAATAAACACCAGAATATAAATATTGAAAGATTTTTTTGAAAATGTAAATACCATATGTATTGACAACTGAGTAATTGAACATCGAGTTAATTTATCATGCTTCAAAGAGGAATTTAAAATTTAAAAGAGATTTGCAAGATAAACTTGCACGGTTTGAATTATAAGTACAAACCGATTTCTTCTAATGCAAGTACATAATTCTGACTGGTGCTATTCAATTAGATGAAGGAAGGAAATCAATACTTTTACATAATACATACAATAGTGTATGTTTGATGCATGTCTCCAACTGTTTACGACGTTTTAAATTCTGCGTACGAAGCAGAATTAGAAGTAAAAGCTGATATATAAAAAAGAATTAACGACAGAAAACATATGGTTCATAAATAAATTATGGCTCATGCTTGCATGTGTAAACATGCCTAGATACACTAGAATAATTTAATCCAATTACGGATTCAAAGTACAAGTTAGATTCTTGACCCATCTATTACCACCAGTTATTAATTTACATCTTATAACACTGTATAAATAGGCAGGCACTATCGAAAACACGCCATCCCAAGAAAAACACACCATATTTATAGCTGGTTACGAGTCACGCCAAATCTGTCGTTCGTTAAAAATAAGAGCAAATTAAAAATATGAGAAAAAATAATAATAAAAATCGGAACAGAGGCCAGTCCATTTTTGCATAGATGTCCTCGATTGATACCATATTTCGCTACACGCGATACCGGCCAGCGGTATTAGCGCTATTCCAGGTTAAAATAGGTGTCGGTCCACCGATGACATAGAACCTTTCTCCTTAAAATAAGTTCGCAATCCGAAACTCGAGTACAAATAATGAATAACGCTACATCTGTCTATGGATATTTCAATGGTCTATGCATGAAAGTTATCAGATTAGAAGCGCCAAAGATGTGTTTGCGAGTGTGCAGCGTGTTGTTTCGCGGCAAATGGGTTGAACGATCGATCGCGATGAACAGGAGAGGAATCGACGACGGGTTTATCCGTGTAAACGATAATGAGCGTGGACGGTAGTTTCAGACAGAGGTTACGCCTTCCTGAGAAACCGGTATGCGTTACAGGGGCTTGCTCTCTTCGTCTCTTTCGTTTACGTCATGTGGGCGTGCGGGAAAAAATTCTAAGTGCATGACCTTTTTCTCGAAACTTTTGTAAAAATGGGTTTAGATTAATGGTCCATGGCAAAACTCGCGAGAAATGCTAGTGTACAGTTTTTGGACGATTTCCTTGAATATGTGAGCTTGGTAATTTAACTCAACAAAAAACAATCAATTCTTTTTTATACATAACGACGTCCACAATCGTATTAAAGAATAATGACGTCCACACTTGTATGTGGAGTCCGCTTTTTAAGATTTGATTTGTTACGTGTTTTAGTTTTGATATGCACAAACTTTAAAAATATAAGAAATTTTTTTTGAACTGATTTGCCTTTAGGATTACCGAATATTAACGACTCAAATATAGAAGACTAATAGTTTGCTGTTTGTTTTTCTTGTCAAATGTGCGGACTGACAATATTGTGATAAGAAATGTGATCTTATTCATAAATTTGTACAAAACACAATTTAAAATATGAATATTAAAATATTAACACGCAACTGGTTAGTTCTTACTGTTAAGTGTTTTTTATTTTCGGGAGCATAGTCAAAAGAATTTTTATGTATACACTTTCTTTAAAAGGTTTCCAGACTCTCAGTGTTACGTGTTAGGTTAGAATACTACCAACCTTACATTTTTGAAGAGGTTAAAAGCTACGATACCGAAACATTTTCTATATTGCCGAAAATGAAATATGCAGGACCGTGACTCATTATATTATTTCGAAATTTTAGAAATTATTTAAAATAATTTATTTAACTTTTACCATATATTGTCTGTTAGAATGACGAGAAATTAAGATAAAATTAAATACTAATATTAAATACTAATATTAATACTTCGATATGTCCTATTATGATGGATATTAAAGGAATAATTTTATTCTCAAAAAAATTAGTAAATTTTTATTGACGAAATTCAACACTGTCTACTGAGTAAACTCTCCACTAGCTATTTATCAAAATTATTTTTAATATAAACCATTATTACATATAATTTTTTTAAGTACATAGTTTGTTTGCAAACTATGAAACACGTTATAAATAAAATTGGAAACTTATTAATAATTAAATTTGAAAGTTGGTAATTAATTTTACAATCTAAAAGGTTTGTTTATAAACTATAAATAAAACTTGAAAGTTTATGATTAGATCAGCAAGATCATTTGCACCGAAGTAGATGACACATCACTAAACAAATTTATATTTCATTATAAATTTGTAAAATTATGCAATGTATGTTCTTTATATATTTTTTACATATTTGTATATATCCATATTAATAAAATAAAAATGACACTCAGAATGCGCAAAATTCATATATGTTAATATTTTAAACCATTTTATATGTTTGAGGATTCTAAAATTAAATTACTGTTTAGAATAGCAGAATGGAAATTTCAGCGATAATAGTTCTCGAATTTACCCGATACAGAGAAATCGGAGCAAGAACTGTGTTACATCGAGAAAGGGAGCAACACAGACGTTTTCAAGATTTTTTTCAAGAGTATACGGCACTGGCGACGTAAAAGAAGACACACATGTACGCTTATAACGCGGAAAAAGTGTGCGCGCATTTACAGGGTTGCCGGAAAAAGAGAAGACGGTAGACGAGGGTGAAGGTGGAGTCAGGCGTGAGGTGAACCTAAGGAGGAGTTGGTGGAGATTGCAAGAGAGGGGGTGATCTATGCGTTTAATTAACCATAGAGACGCTCCTACCAACTCTTAGCCGTTTTTAGTTCGAGCTTGGTCGACGGGGGTTGCAGAGGGACAGGGTAGCGTAAGAATAAAAGAGCGAAAATGGAAGAAACCCAAAAAGGAAAAGGAGTAACAGAGAGAAAGGATTTAGCTATCGCTGGCGAAATTAACCCCAGGGAAAAACTTATAATGTGTCTTCCCGGAAAAGCAGCTCGAATGCTGTGCTCGAGCTGGGACACGATCCCTGCGCTGCTGCTTCGAGTGTATTCGCCATGGATAATTGATTTGAGACATAATCAATTAACGGGAACGACAGAAACCATTTACGGATCCCGATGAGTAACGTTTCACTATTTCCTACAAATGATATTACCTTCCACAGCTGGAAATTATGGATATTTCTTACGAATAATTTTTAACTTTTATCTACTAATTTCAACTTCGTAGTCACATTAATCGTACAATTAAAAGATGGAGCTATTTAAATATAAACTTTATCATAAGGAGATATAATTTGGAATTAATTGTAAGAAATTCCAAGTATTTCAGATTTGTCAAATTCTTGTGTTCATTTCAATCACAAAAATTTCACTAAGTAGATGTTGTTGTCAAATTTAATTTCTGATATAGTATCGAATCTGTAAGCATTCTTCAAAACCCGAGTGCTCATAAGTACCCACTCTCATTATCCGTTCAAAGTCAAAGCTATTTCAAACATGATTTCAAAAGCTATTTCAAACATGTATTTCAAACATGATTCATTACAAATCGTACTTCGCTTATGAATGCTCGCAGTCAATGATTCTATTACAAAATAACCTTATTTAGGTTACAATAGTAAGATAATGTGTTCTCAGATTTGGGAAGACTTGTTGAAAAATCTCGAGTCATCTACTCTGGTTATACTCTTGGGTGTATAAAGACGAGGACACGTTATGAAGAGGAGGACACCTGCCGGTGCCAAAACACGACTTAATTCTGCTATAGCCAGTCGACAATTGTTTACACATGTTCATTGTTTACGAGTAGCCGAGTGTGTCGAGCGATGTGCACGTAAACTAACCCAGTACCTGTGTTTTCGGAAGCCTGTCAGCAGCCCCGGCTCTCACCCGCATTGCAATGTGCTAGCCGCGGATATTTTGAGATTTCTTTGGCTCTTGTCTCCACTTTCGCGATCTTGTTCCGAGAAAAGGGAGGTTAATGAGACGGTCGCGGACAGTTATAAATGAACGATAAGGCGCACGCCGGATTCCTTTAATAGCTGGTGCAAATTTATGGCCGCTGGTGGAACGGCCGCTAAGGAGTTATAGATTGATTGGTCGTGAAATCGGCTTTAATCAATCGTGTGTACCCTCTGAATTATATGTACGCCGGGCAGAGTTAATTAATTCTAACACATCGGCCGGTCGCCTTCCTTCGTTCGACAGCGCGGCATTAATCTGGCCTTTCGTTACATTAATTTGGCCGGTTGATAACGTTACACCTGACCGGCCGTATTTCAACGGACAGAGTAAGAACGCATGGAAAGGGCGAGGATGGAAAAGAAAAGAAAGAACGAGAGTTTCGAGAGAACGCTGCGTCGAATTTCGAGCGTTCTCCAAACGCGTACGCGGAACAGAAATTGAGATTCTTCTGTGCTATTTGACTCTGTGTCACGATCATTCTTGGTTATTAGGAGAGCGTTCATTCAGTGTTGATGAAATCACCGGCCAATTTTTAATACTATAAGTAAATAAGAGTGAGTGTTATACTACGGAGATAAGTTTAGTAATAGTGTACATAAACAACTTCTTACTCCTTAATACTAACGTCATTTTAGATTATACTATCATTTTAAACGATCTTGAATAGAAAACGTATGCGCAGTCGGTACTTATTCACAATAATTATGCGCAGTGAAGTTATTATACTGTATTTTAGAATATTTATTTATCAGTATCAACATTACTGCGTAGGTGTTTTATCTTCTGTTCTCTAGTGCGCATCTTTAATCTTATAAAACAAATAATGTAAGTTTCCAGGTCACAATATGGTGGCACTCATAAAATGTTGTTGTGGCAACAGTGTACGTGAACAAATATCGTCACTCTATAATATTATAAATTCTAATATTTTTTTAATAATCTTACATACGAAACGTATGCGTATGTATAATACTATAAATCAAAAGTATCATCACGAAATTTTGCTATGACATTAGTGTGCTTAAATAGATACTATTACTTCTTAATGCTAACGTCATTCCACATGGATTTTAAATTCTATATAAATTGTACATAATAATTATCATTAATGCTTAAAAATGTATGAAGTTTTGTTCATGTTTCAATATAGCGAGACTTATGATCATTTTCATAGCAGCGATATATGTAAATAAAATACTTGTTAATTTTAATGCCGTCAGAAGTATATTTTCAATTGTAATATTTTTAGTGAAACATTGGTAGTACACAGTTAAAAATATGAGATTAATGATATACTTAACTTATCCCAAGGCTTTGAATTAGTTTGTGCTATTCTTTTATTAGATAAAATCTCCTAGCTTTACATCAGTAAATTTTTAAATAAATTGCTACAAAACGTTTGTATGTAAAGTCTGAGCGACCTTCTTAAAAATATAAGATTGGTAGTATTGCTGACAATAGTTAACAAATATTAAATTGTATTTACCTTTAATCCCTTGTCGTACTTTGACGAGTTTTACTCGTGACACAGTCACAGCTCAAATGTGACAAAATTGCTCAAATTCAACTTGAAATTTAGGTCTAACTATAATTTGTATAGTCAAGGATCGGTGAATATAAAATGTTCATAACATTTTAATTTTCTCTGTCTGTTTTAATATTATAATTAATAGTTAGTTTCGACTGACACATCTGACAAATAAATTGTACGGCAAGGGGTTAAATAACACTATTTACGAATACAGACAAAAAATATGTATTTACATACTTTCTTTATTTGCATCGTTCGATGTTATATGTTAGAATGGATATCTGTACTGTTAACTATATACGAGGGGCGCTAGAAGCTGTATAATTCGAAGACATTTCTTAAATGATGTTAAATATCAAACATATGCGTAGTAGCTAGCCGTAAACAACAATTATGCGCAGTGAGGTCGTTGCATTTTACTTCTGTGCATTTATTCGTATGATCTTTACTGCGCACATTTATTTCTCGTCATTATCGACTGCGCATGTATTTAATATTCAAGGTCACTGCCAAGGTCAACAATACATTTTTTACATTTAGAGTAATCATTGAAACGACACTAATTTTAAATACTAAAGCAGTGCGCAATCGGTCATAAATAAACTTTAAATGAATTTGATATGTTTTATAATCTCATATGCAATTTGCAATTGGTCGGCAAATTCAACGATAAATTTTTAATTTCAAGTAATTCCCATGCGCAAACTCCCGTTACAGCGAATATAATTATTGGAATTTAGGGTACGTCAGATGAGTGAAAAAATTCAATTCCAAGCGTTCTTTCATTCCTGCTTCTTTTCAGATTTGTAGATCGTTACGACTAAATACCAACACTAATTGATTATAATAGCAATTTGGAATTTGTTTAGTGTTAGTATGATGTGTGTTTAATCAGATTTAATCTTCTACGCTTTCGTTGTCAGTTATTCTCAGTATGTATAGTACCGATAACATCTTCTTTGTACGCCAGGCAAGAATTCCAGTATCGCATACGCATTCCAGGAAAGCGGAGAATCCCTTCGCAGCTGTTCCGTCTTAATTACTAATCTGATTAACAGCAACGGTTAATTAATTGTCTATCGTTATAACGAGTTCGTTTTAATACCAAACAAGTTTCTCTTTTGCCAGTTTTATTTTATATCCGTCCCTGTCGTCTTTTATTAAACTCGTTGAAAAAATTGAGGTGGCCCTCCATTTAGTGGATACGTAAATTGGTCACGCGATCGATCGCATGCATAGATGTTCCTGTCGCGAACAGATGTGGCTAAGAGAACGAAATAAGACGAAAAAAGGAGCAAAGGATCCATGGTGATAGATAAAAAAAGGAGAAAGATGAGCTATCTGTGTTCCGCGTGACATGTACACGGTGTAAACAGGCATGTCCGTGTACTCTCGCACGGAACAGGAAATGTCTGGTAATAAAAGAGTGACTTCCGTCGGTGAAACAATACCGGCCGCGGGATTACCTCGTCCTCGGTCCACTTCCATCTTCTGCCTCGTTACCTTATCCAGCTGCCGTTAATTTGCGACAAAAGTAATTTAGCGCCGTCTCGATATCGCTTTTGTTATGATTCCAATTGCTGTTGCTCATTGGTAAGAGACAAAAGAACGGAATGACAGCTTTTTTTTGCGGATGTAAAAAAATATTGAACAGTACGGAAGTAGAATGAAACATTGTCATTTATAATGGGTCGTTCGAATTTCATCACGATTTGTATTAGTATCTTTATTAAGTAATGTTGTAATTAATATTTTGGTGATATAGCCGAATTCATTGAGTCAGAGAGGATAACTAATGGTATTATAATAGAAGATATAAATTATAATAATGGAATGTATGCTATACAATGTATTGATACCTAACCTTTTTTGCTATTATTTTTCCTTTTATTTTTATATACTGCACGTGATATTAATTATAATTAGGAAACGAGTGATTTTGTATATCGATATTTTTTCATTATAAAAATCTGATACCAAGTTTTTAAATACTGAAATTTACAAACTTCAAAATTTTCAAATTCTTAAATGTTGAGAACTTAAATGTCTAAATTTCTAAACTTTGAAATTTTAAAAAACTAATTTTCAAATTTTCGAATTATTAAAATTCTATAATTTTCTAACTCATGCATATCTAAATCCCTAAATTTTTACATTTTTAATTTATAAACTCTCGAAATGTTTAAACCCCAAAATTTCCAAATTTTCAAATTACCTCTTTTCAACGTTGCTAAACTTCTAAATTTCTATATCTCCAAATTGGCATTAGATTAAATTCCCTAATGTGGATATTTACCAAATCTTTAAATTCTTAAGTTTGTAAAAGTTTAAATTTCCTACTGCCAAGTTTCAAATTCTCGAATTTTCAGATCATGAAATTTCCAAATTTTCAATTTACTTAATCTTTCAATTTTCAAATTTCTGAAATTTAATTTCTCAAATTATTTACAATTTACATTTATTTCTGGATATTTTCCATCCACGATTATGAAAGGTCATATAATTGGTCCGGATGTAAAACATTATAACAAAAAATACGTAAATTTATCGACAAGGTTTTATTACTGCAATGTCCACTTTGATACTCTTTGATTTAACCTAAAAATCTTAAAGAATACGATTTTTTGTGTTTATTATTACACTCCGTCCTACACAAATGATTTTTTCTTCCCTTCTCTTCTTCTATCATCAAAAACTAGTAAAGTATTTAAGATGTTCGAGTTATATGAGACACTGTGCACACAAGATAGGACAATAACTTTGTCCATTTGGAATATTTCCGTTACATGTAATAATATGGGAAAATATTGCGCACGAAACCTGTATGGTATGGAAGGGTATATAATATGACGCAAATATTTTTCGTACGAGTAGAAGTATAAAGAAGATATTATGAAAAACAGCATCGTTTGTTTTAAAAGTAACATACAATTCCTATGTTTAGGGCAACAGCTGTTAATCGCATTAGTTATACAAGCTATAGTCAAAAGTTAGTTAAAGTCAGTGCGCTAGTGAAATAAGTATTACAATGATTTTCGGCTATAATTTTCCTTTGCGCTTTCATTTATAATACACAAATAATTGAAATATTATATATTTATGAAGTGAGGTTTCTGCTTCGCTTTCACGTTTTTAAATACAGCGTAAGTATTGCATAGTAATATATAATTTGAATTTTTGTAACTTCCGTAAAAGATAATAGGTGTACAGGGTGGTTCACCACATTTTGCCATCTAGATTTGCGTCATTATTATTACTCATACCAAACAATATTTTAGATGAAGTTGAATGGTTTTGAGGGGGGCATATGCTGGTGGTATTTTTTTTTTCAAGGTGGACGTGTAAAGGTTATATGAAGGTCGTTAATGTTTTTTTAAATGGAATCATATATTTTTTATTGCATCAGCTGATACTCCTTCATATTATTTACAAAAAAGTATTAATCTATTTATGTGAAAAAATCATTAGTTTAGGAGATATTTTAATTCTAACTTGTTAGAAAATCGTGACTTTCTGGTCAATATTATGAATGGCCCTAACTGAACAGCAAATGTTTTTCTACATGCTTTGAGAGGTCACGTGTTACCAAACGAATTGTGTGTTTTTGTTTTTTTTTTTGTTACGCAGTAACAGTGAAATTTTGTCTCTGTTACGTCTCTAATACGATGAATACGACAATACGGTGAATTATCACTTCATAATGAAGTATTCTAAAGAAGAAAAGATAGACATGTTATCAGTTTGTTTTGAAGTTGAGAAAAGTGCTACACATGCAGAAAGATTATACACTACGAAATGTTAGTAAGTCATTAATTTCTCGATTCAGAAAGTGTTCTGATGTAAATGGTCGCCACATTGAACCTTTTCTGTAAATAGACATTAAAATTAAAATATCTCCTAAACTAATGATTTTTTCACATAAATAGATTAATACTTTTTTGTAAAGAATATGAAGGAGTATCAGTTGACGCAATAAAAAATATATGACTCCATTTAAAAAAACATTAACGACCTTCATATATCCTTTACACGTCCACCTATAAAAAGAATATACCACCAGCATATGCCCTCCTCAAAACCATTCAACTTCATCTAAAATATTTTTTGGTATGAGTAATAATAATGACGCAAATTTAGATGGCAAAATGTGGCGAGCCACCCTGTACATGTACAACTATTTGAATAAACATCTTTATGTAAGAAAAATTTTTTTTACATATATTATAATTTATATTAGTGATAAAATTGTATTAAAAATGTATTAATTGAATTACATTACATTTATATGATTTTAATATTAATTTAGTATTAATTTACATAATTTAATATAGATAATGATTTAAATTTATATTAATTTAATATAAGTAATTTAACGTTTTAACATCTTGTATTAAATTAATATCAAGTTGTATTGAATTAATATGAAATTATACATATTCGTATTAATACATTAAATTACGTAATATATTAAATATACATTAACTTACTATAATTTACTGTTATATTTATATTGCCACTACTTCTGAAATCACAAAATAATTCATAATTAAAAAGATAATATTTTGTACAGATAAATTATCTGATTAATAACTTTTACAGTTTTCATTTATTAAAAACTGTCATTTTACTCATAATTTTGTAAACTAATTTTATCTTCCTATACAAAAGTATTCCTTCATAACATTTACGAACTACAGAATTTATATTTTCGAGCTGATGTTTGAACATTTTCAAGGTGCTGTTATTATAGTTTAGGTGTCTTTTGTGACAAGTTTCAATGTGTGCAGAGAACTCCTTGATGAGAGTCGTCTACCGTTAATCGATAATTATTTGTTAAGAAATCGCAGATACATCATTTCAGTAATAAGCACGTGACCATAGTTAGTACAGGTTGCGAATTTATTCTTAAACGTAGCGATTTAAAAGAATGACTCAGTAAAATAATCGCTTAGTATATGTTTTCAGTATTCTTCATCTCTCCTGAATCTTTCGCATTTCCATCTTTTATTCGTCGCTGTTGCATGTGCATGTACAGATGTTAGGTTATTTATTCGTCGTTAATTCACGTTCGGAATCATTTATTTTCCGGGTTTAATTCGCGATTAACGGCAGTGACATTTGTTATTAAAATTGCGTTGAATGGAAACTGTGTCGAGCTTAGATATTGTATATCTTCAGATTGATTCACAAATGATTAGCTATTTCGGTACATTCGATGTTGTGCAAATATTTAACATAAAAAGACTTACGTGATTGATGCAATAATATTTGTAACGTAAACATTATTTTAACTTTCCTGAAGTACAAGATGAATTAAGTAAGAAATAATGGGATAATGGAAAATAACTACGCAGTTTCTAAATTACCAAGAATGGTTAGCAGAAACGTTTTGCTTTTACACGCTATTTTCTTCTTTTCCTCGTTTCTTATATTCCTTATAATTATATTCCTTCAGGAAAATAAATGTAATTTATACTATGGTACAGAATCTTCTTAATTGCTTTGAAAACATGTTTTTCTATGTATTTTTATTCTATATAGATGTTTAAAATTGTTAGCTTAAAATTATAAATATTTTAACGAATCAATTAATTATTTTTTTCTTAGCGACTGTTTTTTCGGATGTTCTAAAAATGTTCGAAAAAAGAAACTTTAAACAAGTCACATATGAAAGTAAAATCAAATATTTTTTACTTCTTTTATGTTGTTGTGATATATTACTAAAAGAATGTTAATTTCCTAAATTTTTAAGGTAAATAATTAGAAATAAAACAGTAATGTGCATATTCCCCAGTTTGAAAAATCAAAGTGTTTAATTGCAAAACCTCTCTTTCACCTAATTTAAAACAAACTTAAAATATAATAAAAATAATAATAATATATGTCAAAATATAATTCAATTAAAATGTCGAATTATGCATTTCCTCGTTCGCGAAGTGTTTCGCTAAAAAAACATCAATCTTTTATACATTTATAAAACAATGCGTTAAGCTCACCTGCCGCCATTTTGAAATCTGTGCGGCGAGAGTCGTAAGAGTTTACCATGAATATTCATGGATTCTCGACGAATCGTAAAAGTACATGATACGATTTATGATCGCACGATTCGAAAAAAACTTTGATCCGAATTTGAGCGCTAAAAACAATGAGTGGCCAGGTCTTGGCTTACATGTTTCGTTCTAAAAATTACAGGGTTCCGCATGATCGATGCGTTCGTTTTTGGGTGGAATAATCAGGAACGCATAATTGCTTAATCCAACCACGTGCAATGTACTCGACTGAATGATAGAGGAGGGGAATACAGTCCATACATACTTGCAATAAAGGGACGATCGTGGCTAGGACATTCTGCTTTATCAGTGCAAATAGGATGCCAGAGTGTTTCCATTAATTCAAATCGTGAAGTAAAATCACAGCGTGGAATGTCCATTAAAGTCAAGCGGGGAGAAGTCGTTAGCTTGTTTGTGGCAACGTAAAATGCTGGGCGTACACTGTCCGAGTCGCATTTTAGCGAGGAAATTCCTGAAAAATGGCAATCATAGGGAAGCGAGAGAGTTGTTTTTCTGCCTAATAACGTCTTTTAACGACGAACGCCGACCGGTAGTTTCTCAAGTGTGAATAAAGTCCTATGGATTATCGAAGAATGTGTCGAGGCAGATAGGCGAAAACGCCAGTCAGCTTTATCTTAACTCACGTTTCACCGGTTTGTCTCATCGTAAGTCCGCCATGATTTACCGGCTACCCGAGTTCCTCTCGCGGGACCGATTAATTAAATTCGTTAGACGAGAAATTTTCATTTCTATACGCATTCCATCGTTTCGATCGAGAGAACATTAAAAAATCTTTCTTACCTTTTTATCCGTTGAACGAGATGCAATAAAAAAGAATGAACAAACTATGATTACCGATGGTCACACGAGTTACGACTTCAAATAAAACAACATGGACGAGTGAAAAAGAAAGAGGGGAAACCAGGCGAGACGTTACGCGTGTATTTTAGTGCGCTTCTTTCTCGCCACGCGCGAACACGAAATCGTTTAATTCGAGCAGAACGCGTTCGAGAGGAGACGAAGAAACCCGTAAAATGGACGTTCCGGTTTATCAGCACGTACGGCGTACCGAACGGCTTGTTTCCATTAATTCGCGTTGCAAGACAAACTCGTGCCATTGGAAAGGCCGTTCAAGTCGTTAGGTGGTAAAAGGCAAAATGAACCAAACTAATTTGCTACATTGTCACCGATGCACGGAACCCGACCGAGTACAGAATATCGATCCAGAATGGGGTCAAGAAATACGATAAATTACGCTTGATTATGCTTTCAGAACAGAAAACATCGACGGTGATAATGTTGCAACCATTGTCCGATCGATTTTACCATTTTAATGTCTAATGGTTCTTTGTATGGCCTGACCTTTGTACACGATTATAACTCATCCATAGAAATTCTGCTGCATTCGGAGTGCTTTGTAATTATTGCGACGATTATAGGTTTATGTATAGGTTTATGAGCATAAAATAAATTTCCCGATTTTAGCGAATCGAGTATTTTATAGCATGTCATTTTGCAAGAGCGTTTTAAAGCAAATCATTAGTCAGTGCATATAGCTAATCGATGTGATCGAGCTAAGTTTCAACGATGGAATATATTTTACAAGTGTTAGAATACTTCGAAATACAGGATGGCCACATTTTGCCATCTAAATTTGCATCATTATTATTACTCATAGCAAACAGTGCTTCAGATGAAGTTGAATGGTTTTGAGAGGGGCATATGCTGGTGATATATTTTTTTTTGTAGGTGGACGTGTAAAGGACATACGAAGGTCATTAATGTTTTTTTGAATGGAATCATATATTTTTTATTGCATCAGCTGATACTCTTTCATATTATTTACAAAAAAGTATTAATCTATTTATATGAAAAAATCATTAGTTTAGGAGATATTTTAATTTTAATGTCTATTTACAGAAAAGGTTCAATGTGGCGACCATTTACATCAGAACACTTTCTGAATCGAGAAATTAATGACTTACTAACATTCCATACTGTATAATCTTTCTGCATGTGTAGCACTTTTCCCAGCTTCAAAATAAACTGATAACATGTCTATCTTTTCTTCTTTAGAATACTTCATTATGATGTGATAATTCACCGTATCGTCGTATTCACCGTATTAGGGACGTAACAGAGACTAAATTTCACTTTTACTACGTAACAGAAAAAAAGAACAAAAACACACAATTTGTTTGTGACAATTCATAATATTAACCAGAAAGTCACGATTTCCTAACAAGTTAGAAGTAAAATATGTGCCCTCCTCAAAACCATTCAACCTTATCTAAAACATTGTTTGCTATGAGTAATAATAATGGCGCATATCTAGATGGCAAAATGTGGTGAGCCACCCTGTATAACAGAAAATTCCTTCGATGGTTCATGCGATTTTAATGTTTGGTTAAAATTTATTAGAATTATAAAAGCTACGAATAATAAGGTTTGAAAATGTTACACAAAATTTGAAATAAGAGGAAATAGGATTCCTGTTTTATTAACCCCTTGCCGTACTTTGACGAGTCTTACTCATGACGCCCTCAATTCAAATGTGACAAACCCTGTTAAAATTTGTCATACTCTTCAACTTCAAATGTAGGACCACCTATAATATTTGTAGTCAGAGATTACTAAATATAAAATACTTACAACATTTTAATTTTCTTTATTTATTTTAATATTATAGCCGTGAATAGTTTTGATTGACGCATTTGGCAAATAAATTGTACCTCAAGGGATTAATAGTAAATTTAAAAATATGAAAAATTTGTAAATTTGAAAATTTAAGAGTTGAATTAATTTTGAAAAGTGTTACTTTCAATCTCGTACGCATTGGATCTTTTAAATTAACAATTGCATCACTGGACGTAACCAATTTTAGATATTGAACGGAGACGTAAATAATGCAATGGATTGCAGTAACAACATGTGCATGATCATGTGTAATGAATAGCTCGACAGGAAACAATAAAGAGTTTTAATGTTTATGAATAGTTAACACGTACAAGTTTCAATGTTCCATTTAACACGGTTCTAGACACAAAACATGGCACTTTATGATCCATTGCAATATTTGCTCGTTTTGGCTCGTTAATTTTTAAATTTACGAATTTACAAATTCTGAAATTTATAAAGTTGTACATTTGAATATTTACAAAATTACAAATTTTTAAATTTCTTTGCAAAATATTCAAATTTGGAACGTTAGAAATTTAGAGAATTGGAGATCAAATATTTGGAAACTTGAGAATTTGAAAATTTGAGAAGTTAGAAATTTGAGAATTTCTAAAAGGAGTTTGTCTGGGTATTTAAACAATTTTAAAAATTGAAAATTTGTTGACTGGGAGAATTCGTAAAATTCAGGACTTTAGGACTTGAAGAAGTTAGATGTTTGGGAATTTGGAAATTTGGAGATGTAGAATTTTGGAATTTGGGAAGTTGATGATTAGAAAATTTGGAAATTTACAAATTTGACAATATGAGATGTTTGAGATTAGGGAATTTGAAAGTTTAAGTATTTGGGGATTTGGGCATTTGGGAATTTGAATATTTGAGAATTTCAGAATTTGAAAATTTGAAAATTTGAGAATTTGAGAATTTGAGAATTTGAAAATTTGAAAATTTGGGAATTAGGTGATTCGGTGATCTGAGAAATTAAGAAGATACGTAGAAATTTAGAAATCTAGTAATACCAAAATTTTGAAATTCAAAAATTTACAAATTAACAAAAAAACAAATAAAATTGAAAACTTGCAAACTTAAAAATTTGCTAACACACAAATTTAAAGACTTGAAAATTTTGATATTTAGAAAATTCAGGAAGTCAGAAATAAAAATTTGGAAATTTTTAAATTTGCATATCAGATTTCCATCTCCTTCATAATTCCATCAGCATACCATTACATTTTAATCAAAGATTACTATTCCATGAATTTAAAAATTGCACATATCGAGGAATGGAGAATAATTAAGTTTTTCCACGAAATCTAAAGAGGATGTCGATAACGTTTATTTAAATTCGCTGTAAGCAAATCTGTATCTTCTTCCTGTGAATTAAATCATTTTTCGTGACAGAAGTACTGTTACTGAACGCGGAAGAAATTTGGCGTACAGGAAATACGTACGTGCGTACGCACATCATGGTTTCTTTCTGTCTGACATTTCTTTTCTTCCTTTTTCAGAATCTCGAGAACCTGTTCGCGTTCGAGCGAGCTTCTACGATTGCGCTGAATACGGAATCGCTTCATTTAAGACGCGTTGCTGTGCACTATATCAGCAACACCAGAGAAATAGAAACGTACCGTTCAGTACATACCGATTCAATATGTGCTCTGAGTATGCACATTTCCCTATGAGGTAATTAACAAGAATAATCACAACTACATGTTTGGTAATCAATTTCTTTTGCATCAGTGTTGTCATTACTCTTGCTCCTTTAATTAAGAGATACGATTTTAGAAATTAATTATAACAATATATCGGATATCATTAAGTTTATCATTACAATTTTCAAACCAGTCCAGGTTTCTCATTTTAAGTCGCCTAATTAATTTTCTATAATTATGCTTGTATAGATTTTTTTGGGTCGAATTTTTACTGGAAAATGCTAGGTTATTTTAAATAAATTGTGCATCATGGAATGTAATTTTTGAAAATGAGATGCAACTGTTTAAATAATTTTTGGAATAATTTCTCCTATGGAAGATTGTACTAGAAATTTTTTTAAATATTATATTGTATCAATTTCTGTTTGTGACATTTAACACAATCAAATCTTTTATGTTACATCCATAAAATTTTTTAGACTTTCTTTTTATTTAATAAATATAAATTGTACAGTTGGCCAGACAAACAATGGAATAAATAGGTATAAATTTAGATTATCAGAGAAAAGTTCAATGAGAATCCATTACTACGTAACTAAAATTACGTTAAGGTTTTAATATCACATACTTTTAATGGAGCATGAAATACAATTGATAAATTGAAATTATTCAAAATGAATTATTCAAAGTGGATACAGCAAGAGACTTTGAAAAAGTAGATATTTAAAATAGTAAAACATTTTAAGATATTAGATTAGGTTGGCGATAAATTCTACACTGGATTATTTCAGTCAATTTAACGATCTCAATTAGTGTATGTTGATTTTTATTGATAACTATCGAATCAATTTATACATTGACAAGCAGTAGAACAAGTTTCTAGTATAAAAATGTTGATATTAATCTCTATCGATAAGAACTTTGGAAAGTAGAACTGATTATTCACTACGCGCTAACATACTGCCATATTATTGCTACATTTATTAAAATACTTTTCGTGGTTAAAAATAACTCTGACAAAATTCAGCGGTCTTTTGAAGAAAGTAAACTTTACCAGGTGGCCGGCATTACTCTAAAAATTACTCAATTATCAACGAACAGTGTAAGTGCGTTCTTCGACGCATTTAAATTACAATCATCGTAAATGACAATAGTATACTGCAATTTAAGCAACATAGCATACTTTATTATGTGCACTAAATATTTTGACAAACTTTAATTTTAAGGACTTATTTTTATTTTTTGCTTCTATGAAATAAGTAATAATATGGGTATCGATAAACAAATCTCTAGTTTTCAGTTTTATTTAACACAGTTATAAATATAGTAATGTTTGAATATATTGCTTACTTAAATATATTGTATATGTTGAATCGCATGTTGTATAGAGTCGTATTAATGTTATTAATATATGTATATGTATATTACTGTATTAATATGAGTATCTACGATACTCATATGTGTGTGTTAATGTATTTACATTTGTATTAATATTACTAGTATGTGGATGCATTAATGTCTTAATATCTGTATCTGTTAATGTATTAATATCTGTATTAATATTATTAATATGTGTATCCATTAATATATTGATACCTGTATTCATTTGACTTTAACATATTGTACTATGTGAACGTCAAGGGTAAAAAATGATCAAGGTAGCAGTGACATGTTGTGTGACACTTTTTAATCTGTACAATTATTTGTCTAGCCAAGTTTTATTATACATAGCTTCAGAATCTATTATTCATAGATTCAATTAATACGCATATCATTTGAATCCATGAATAATAAATACCACATACATTTGACAAAGTTTGTTATTATAAAAAAAAATACTAACCAAATTTCTAACTTCTTCATTGTGCCAGTTATTTCGAAAAGAAGCAAATGCTTAAAATTGTAAGTGTCCATAATGGAGTGGAGTACTGCAGTTCGAATAGTTTCGTGGACGGCAGTTAGGAAACGGATGCTCAGCGGGAAGGGAAGAAAAAGGAAACCTGGTGCCCAATGACTGGGCGTGCAAAGCAAAAACTGAGTGAGATCTACGTAAACGCGGAATGGTCAGAGACAAAACGCGATACGGAACGTATCGGGCAAGGATAGAGAAATACGTAAGGAAGGACGTGCGTTCCGCTTTATCAGCGCACACGGCATGCCGCGGCGTGTTTCCATTAATTCGTGTCGCGAGGCAAACTCGTGCCGCTGGAATGCCCGTTGAAGCCGAGGAGAGAAGTCGTTAAGCTGCGTGCCGTTCGGCCGGGCAACCGGTTTTCCCATCGGTGATTCGTCGTTAATTCGCCGATGGAGAGTAAGTAATCGCACGCGTGTACCGACGACCACCTCGAGTGTGTTACACGGTTACGTTCACACCGCCGCTTACCTTGGGGTTGTTCCGATTTTCTTCGCCGATAAGCTCGACTCCTCGTAGAAAAGCGAGAAATTCTCTCCCTATTCTTTCTGTTTATTTTTTGGAGAGAGTTTTCTGAGGGACACGCTTAACGATTATTTCAATTCCTTCTTTTCTAAGGGAATTAACAAATTTTAACCCTTTTTCAAATTTTTCGGCAGAGCTGTCTAATTATTATTGCAATGTTAAGGTAAATAATGTTAGGTATATTTCTGATTTAAAGATCTTTATACTAACTGCAATTGATATAGTACTCAAAACGCGATCTTTATGCAAATACGATTTACTTTTATCACACTTGAGAATCTGGGAATTTGGAAATTGGTCACGAGTCTGACTCGATGTTGTAGGCGAAGAGGTTAATGAAATTTATTATCTCAACTATCATATTTGTTCCTCCAAACAAAGTCCCCTCTGAAAGTCTTTATCACAAGAAAAAAGATATTCGAGATGATACACTTTGCTATGATTTATTTGTAAGGCGCGTCAGTTAGAACTAGCTAATCACGATTACAATATTAACCCTTTGCACTCCAAGATAATATTGCTGTTTGCAAACAGCAACATTAAAATATTAATCAAAATGTTAAATGAGTTCTTTTGAGGTCATTATTTCTTTGCTAATAATTTCCACTATTGTCTATTTCACTATTTTACACATCACATGAGAACTATTATAGAATTAATTAAATAATGCTTATTTCAAATTATTGTATTAAATCGAATGGCGCCTGAAGGCACCTCTTGAGAGCAAAGGATTAAAACAGACAAAGAAAGTTGAAATTTCATGTCAGTCCTGTATTCAGCAATTCTTGACTATACAAATTATAATTGGACTTGAACACCAGATTGAAATGTATTAAAAATTTGAGTTAGATTTGTCACAGTCGAAGTGCGAGTGCGTCACATGTCAGTTTCGTCAAAATAGCGCAAAGGGTTATTAAGCTACACACGGTATAATGCGCTAAGTACGTTTAAGGCGAAGTGAAGTCAACTTTACAAAAACCAGTCTGCACTTACCTCACTTCACCTTATTTTGAAAGTGGGACAAGTCCATCATCGAAAAAATGAAGAAAATGATAACAATGGATGAAACTTAATATATTTTTATCTGTAAGCAATGAATAGTAAAAATAATTCAAATTCCCTAAAATTCGACTGGTGGAAGGGGGTGATTATCGTTGGAAAGATGTTTATTTTGAAAATTGAGCAAGTCCGTGGGTTTTAATTACTTATAGCCGAATACATTGCAGTATTTAGCTGTGATAAATTTTGCGAATACAAATAACGCAGATAATATTGTGAAAAACTACATATTGCATAATATTGGTGACATAACCTCAATATGACTGGGAATCTGTAAGTCTGTCTACGTATCATTGCTTCTATTATCGGCTTGCAAGTTCTAGTTCAGTTTCTAATAAATACTTGACAGCATCGACACAATTTTTGTTTTAGTATCACAGCACAAAATCCCTTAAATTCACTTTCCGATTTTCTTCGTCAATAAGCTCGACCTTTTGCGGAAAAGCGACAAATTCTATTTCGCCTCTTCGTCATTTCTTTTTCTCGTTTTGGAAGAATCAGCCCGATGATCGCTTAACAATTATTTCATTTTTTGTTTTAAGAAATTCACAAAGAGATTTTAATGAAGTTTGATATAGGACAAAGTTGCCTAATTTTTTTAATACGATGGTGTGAAAAATATGTGAAGTAGTTAGTTTTGACTAATGCAATTGATAAATCATACGACAAGGAATTAAGTGTACAAAATTAACCTAACCGTTAAGTACATAAAGTATTCATAGCCCCCTGAAGATTGTGATGAAGTAATAGATTTCACGTGCTGGATATGTGATGAAATTAAAGGAAAATAAATTTCAGAATTAACTTATTGATGAATGAGACATAATTTGTAATCATTTTGGACGGCTCATATTTGGAAACAAGAATAGAACAATCAAATAGTTTCAAGGTTAGATCTACTTTATGTAATGATGTATGACTAGCAAGTTTCAAACCCTATTATATACACTATAAAGCAATATGTGTGCAAACAATTATACAATTATAGTATTATTGTGACATTTATAATTTTATCGCATCATTTCAAAAGCGTTATATAACATATTTTAAATATGTAATTACTTAATACGTTTAATGAATTTCAAAATCAATTATTCACATACAGATAATTACGAAATAAAACATTCCTTCGGCTTTTAAAAGAATTACTTGGTTATATGCTTGTAGAACACGGATATCTGGGCACACAGATATATTCAAAATGGAGTTTTATAATAAATCATAGGTGCTGCCACCGTTTTTGTTTGTGTTATATAAAGTTTTTAACTTTACTAACTAGTTCGTTTATATTTACATATTTTTGTAAAGCACTAATATACTCTATTCTGTAAAACTTGATTCGGTTTAATTGCTTATTGTGTCGTTATTATTTATTAGATAAGAATATAATAATTTTTGAAGTCATAAAACTCACCAAATAAATTCGCCAGCATAGAAGTAGATGCTCCTTCTGTAATCAAAACAAAGTATGCTTCTATTATTTATAAAATTGTAAGCAATAACGAAGGATAACATATTACAATCAACAGAACACATTATATTTTATATGCTATATATGTATAGTTTTAGGTATTATATAAATACAGTTTTGTGTAAACTGTTATTTACAAAATGAATAGTTTCTTTGTTTAGAGTTTAAGTAAGTATTTGTTATTTGAATAGATGTAAATAAATTGTATAAATAATAAGATTCAATGCTTGCAATTATAAGTATTAATATTACTTATATGTATTAATTAATAATTATTATTTAATTATTATCAAGAAACTTTGAAATGTTACACTGACACTAAGTTCCTTTAATATTTTATAAATTGCTTGCTAAATAAATTTATTACAAAAATTAACAAAATATTTGAAAAATTTTCAAAGGACTTTTCACTCTTCAATTTCTTTGTTTTTTTCCATAATATTGCTACTACAAATTTTGTTAACTAATTCATGATTGTATAAACGACCATTCTCCATCATTTCTGATATTATTTATGTTTGCATACAAATTGTAATTCCATGACATTCAATGTTTATGACTTTTATACTTGATTGACATCTAAATTCAGATTATGCTTGAATGGCGATACATTTAAATTTGTTATCTAACATGCTTCACTATTTATAAAACTAAAAAAAGAAAACGATAATCAAATCTGGAGAAATTATTTTAAAATTTCTCACGGCATTTCAATCTCAAATACAAAATATCTGACATTAGACGCAAAAGTAGAATTACTGAATGAATTATTTGTTGATTCACTTAAGTCTTAAGCAAGACAAAAATTAATTTTGATTCGTATAAGATGTAACCATCTTTCAGTGATGAGCTCTGAATTCTTTCTTTATACGAAATAATTGTAGAAATTTACATTCATCTATGGGACAAAAATCATATGCCACTTAAAGGTGTATAAAACAAAATAAAAGGATGTTATTTCAAATAGCAGACAAAATTTTAAAACTTCAGTTAAAATGTAAAGATACAAGATACCACCTTAAAAAAGAGAGTAGGTATTAATGCTTAAAAACGATTTTCCAAAACTAGAATATCATCATTCAAAACTTTGTTAGCCCACCCCAATGCTTAACAAGAGTGTTTGGAAACTTAAACAAGGCAAAGGAAAACAGTGGATATACACGAATGACCACATGAAATAGTTAGACGAGGCGAAAGACACACGCATAACATTCACGCACACGTTCGACGGGCAAACCATATTATTATATTTTACTTTGGTCGACACGGAAACCCTGGCATAATTTGCGCGAATGAGCTGCAATTATTTAAGGGTGTGCATACGTAAGGAGGGTGGCAGCTGCAATAGGGCAGCGTTATTTCAACCACTCGCGCTATAACCTCTATCGATTCGCCTTAACTGCGTACACAACGCGGGACGAGCTAGTTTACTTATTCCGGGAACTGTTGTTCGTTAACTAATCAACCTTTCGTTAACAACGATTGTTTGTACCACGCGGGTCCACCCTCTTTGAGACGATTTTGTCGTTACGATGAACCAATAGTTTATGTGCACACGATTTTTGTAGGAAGATTATTACTTGAGTAACGGTGAGCGTAACTTTGTCCCAAAGATGACCACTTTCGTCTTTGTTGTTTTCTTAGAAAGTAAAGAAGTTTACTTCACTTTGTGAAAATGTTCTATACAATCAGAAGGACCAATTAAGTAATTCATAGAGTGGTAAAGTACAACATGATTATGTTCTAACCTTAGGTCAATGCTATAGTTTGATCAAAGGTACCACTATTTATGGTATGTGTTAACCTAGGAGCACATGTGTAAACATCTCACACGTTTCATCTCGAAGGGGTAAAATCCACCAAATATTCTAAATTTTCTTTTTATGAATGCAGAAGTAATTTTCAAATATTCTTTATCAATTTCCTATTTTATAAATTCAACAATCATATGTAAAATTAAATTTTTCTTTTATTTTAATTAGAAAATATGAGCTGTTATAATATAATATAAACTGATGGACTGCGAACATTTATGTATTCCTCCAATCAATAATATAATACAAATATAATGTGCAATAATGAAATATAATGTAACATTCGTCCTGTTTAGGCGTATAATTTTTGTCTAACCCATTTTTTGCTATAAACAATCATTTAGAAAAATCGACAACAATCGATTTCATAAGTAGTTAATTAATTATTATAATATTTAAGGATCCAAGGTTATTTTTCCTAATATCTGATGAGGCTCAAATTTTATATAGATTATTTTTTTATTAAGAGACGTCGTAAAGACAATTTAAAAATAAAAGATCTTTTATAATTACTTAATTTGGTTTTGGTATTTTTATAGAAATTGATGTGTGCGGTTATTTGAAATTAAAAAATTTTAATCTTGATTATTAATAATATAAAATGGTGGCTTAAAAATGTTATTAGTTGTATCCAATTATTAATCCTTATATGTATAATTCTTATAGAGATTAATTTGGAACGTCAACATTTTAATTTTGTTTGAAAAATTAAAAGGAACTGTATCATGAAAATTTGGAAAATTTATTTAAGTTATTACTATTTTAAAAATTACAGGTTTTTAACATTAAACCTGCCAATGTATAAAATAAACTTAATTTGAAATGAAAAAATAAAGTAGAAAAATAACGAACAAATAGAACATAAATTAGTACAGAAAGTATACACAAGATTTTATGCTGATTTATATCTTGATAACAATGAACTTATGTTTCAAAGAAACCATAACAAAGTTCGTAACCTGAAATAAGTTTATTAGTTTTCCTGTTAGAGTAAAATATATAATGATTTATTATATCAAAATGAATTTTTATAAATTAAATATAGTTCACAGCAGACAAGCTACGTCATTTAAAATGTCAACAAATTTCAAATAATACAAATATTTATAAATAATTAGATTTTTTTACCATACAAAAATTTATTTAACAAGTGATTTTGTATTTATGATAAATTTCCTTTCATCTTGTAGAATAAACGTTTCCTCCATTCACTTTTTTCTGTCACTTAAAAATATTTGTTTCTCAATTACATATAACAAAGAGAATTAAATTCCAAACTCGAAGCGTTTTAACGCCTTCCCATTACGAAACATTTTTGACGAACTTTAAACATAAACTTCTCCCTCATTCTAGAGAGTTGCAAACAAAGTTAGAACGAAATCGGTGTTGCAAAGGTCGCGATTCCTTACGAGAACCGTTTGTCTCTTAATCCTTTGAATACTACGGTCACATATTCGCTCAGAGAAGCTCATCATGACTTATTGCTAAGAGTATATGCAATTGGCGAACGTTCGTTGATACAAGAATATTTATAACTTTCACACCTTATCTAATATGGCAAGCAAAAAGAGAAACGCATTTCAAGCAATAATGGTACAAAAAGTGAATAATCAGGTACAATTTATTATACCGAAAGGTTTAAACACATACATGCCTTGTCGAAACACAGCATGCGTTTTCGACTGAAAGTATTCGTTTTTTGTAATTACGCAAGTTTTGGGCCACGAGCGCCCACTGCACAGCAGAGAAACAAGCTTCTCGCAAGCACACGCTCTGTGGAAATGCACCGCAGCGCTTGGAAGCCCGATGTCGGTGTCGAAGGTGGTTGAAGTGGCCTGAGCGGTGATTATGAGCGAGAAAGTGCCACCGTCCACTTTTCACCCCCGTTGGCCGTTCCTTTTCTCTATCGTGGCAACTACCCCCGCCACTTTTACTATGGTTCAACTAAACCCCAACGGATCAATACGTTAAAACATTGCCACGTCGGGACGCCGGCGTGTAAAACCCGAAAGAAATAACAGTGGTTTGGTGTTTTCCTTTGGTCACCGCCCGACGTCTCCTGCCACGTCGCTAATGACCTTCCGACGAATTTCCATCGAGTCCTTTGTCTTCTGCGCGTTAGTGTCTCGCCGTCGTGTTTTGAGAACGGGAATTAACCGTGATTGTCGATATTTGCTGTCGGGTTGATATAGTTCGTTGACTTTTTACTCGATGCGATGTTATCGGTACGACATCGAGTGATACTGATGTGACTTTCGTTTAAGTTGCAATCATTTTCTGGGGCAAATTGTACGGACTTAAACGAATATTTTATTCCGGTGTTACACTTCTGTGTATACTGTCAACTGGAAATGTTTTGTAAACTGTAGGACTATTTTCAGATTGTAACTATGTTGTACGTTGGCTTACTAACGCTGGGAACGTGTGATGTTTATGCTGTAGGTAGTTTGAATATTTATGCCCGTGGATGTAACACAGGCTTATAGTATGCGAACAATGGTATTAAGTTTAACAAAAACTTAAGAGAATTAGCGAATTCCGTTTATGGAATTTTAATAAGGTTTGCGGCATATGCGGTAAAGTCTTTGAAACATTGTATACTAACTATTCATTAAAAACCCTGTACTGTTATTCTAACTCTCCAGCTGCTGCGTAGCCCCACATGATCACTGATCCATCGTGGTGTTTAATAGCTATCTATAATTATAACTGTACTGTACATTCTGCTTCCTTTATTCACATGTGTGACTTCTTTGGATCTAATATTTTATTACAATATTGATAATGTTGTACTGTGAAGAGCAACTTCTATTTCGTACTATGTAAAGCTACCTCTAAAATCGAATAGAGCAATCCTGTAGTTATTAACACGTTCAAACTGTGTATTAAATCACATTTTACAGTGAAGGCTATTTTGGGAGATCGTAAAATCGTACAAACATATACGAAATATACAGATGATAATGACCTATTACGTTAAAACAGGCTCATGCAAAGATGTATTTTATAGTCGTGAAAACGTTCTTTACTGCTTTGTCTTGTGATGGTCGAATTGCACCTGCCGTCTTGGCATCGAAAGTGTTAGGGCGCAAAAAGAAGATTTAACATGTGATGTGTGTAGAGATTACATAGTATTTTTTCGATTTGTGATTTCTGATATAGGTACAATATCGTTTTCATGATTCTTTATACTAATTAAATATGTTCAAGTTTTAGAAGGTGGAATTGACATATCCAGGAGTTGAAATATCCGATTTTTAAATTTTCGGTTATTCAAATTTTTAATTTCTGAATTTCTGAATTTCTAAGTTTTCGAATTTTCAGATTTTTTAATTTTTAAATATTTAAGTTTTTAAATTTCTTAATTTTTAATTTTATTAAGTTTCCAAATCTCTAAGCTTTTAACTTCCAAATCTACAAAATTTGCAATTTTCAAAACTTTCAAAAATCTTTAAATTTCTCTAATTTTTCAAATTTCTCAAATTTCCAAATTTTCCACATTTTTAATTCCTAAACTTATAAGTTTGTCACGCTCTAAAGTCTTTGCTTTCTAATTTCCAATTTTTTAAATTTTCCAAATTTTGCAAAAATCCCTAAATTACCAAATTTCCAAGTTCCAAAGTTTTCAGATTTTTAAATTCTTTGGTTTCCAAATCCTAGAGTTTCTAAATTATTAAATGTTCATATTACTAAATTCGTATATTCATAAATTTCTAAATTTCTACATTTTCAAATTTCCAAATTTTCAGATTCTTAAACTCTTAAAAGCCTCAATATCTCAAGTTATTTATTTTCAATCGATTTTTATTTCCAAACGTAAACTTCCTATCGTTCAAAGAATAATTATACTTTTTCTCATCACAAAAATCTTAATTCCTAACTAAAATAGACCAATCCTTAATTCTTAAGCAATCGTTACGTTTTCAAATAAACGTAGCAAATTACGAAAATAATTTATCATTATAAAATATTACACTTCGAATTCATTTTCCATTGTCCAATTCCACATGGAACTGTTTATTGCTAATTTATGGAACAAGAGAAAATACAGTTGACCTTTATTCGGCATTTGTATTTATATAACGGTGCAATGAGCATTAGTGTTCTGTCAGATGCTCCAAAGCTGTTATGCAACTTTTTCCATCTGCGGTAGTTAACGTTGCTGATGTACAATGTACACTTAATTTTACATTAAAAATAAATAAAAATACAATAATACCCAAAGTAAGTCTTAATCAAGATGGAAAATAACATAGATTTCGGGAATAGTAAATTGTTTAATTTAATAATCTCAACAATAGTAAATTATTTATTTAAAAGAAAATTAACTAAACCAGTCATATGATCGTTTTGATAGTTCCGTTTGGTTATAAAATTCTACAAAATTAGTTTACAAAGTTTCGTCCAAATTGCTCAATTATTGAACTAGGTTTATATCGCTGCCATTTAATGATGTTCAACATCATTGTACATTTTATAACCTATAGTGTTGAATTTAATCACTTTGTGTATGATATATTTAATGTCCATTAGTTCATGCAAAGTCTTTTGTCTCTTCTCGATAAAAAGAGGATGCAAAGGAACAGAGCGCAAAAGAATGGGAAGGAAAATGCTCCACCGGAAACATCAAATCGGTATTTTGGAAGCCACATCTGCGCCAGAAGATACTCTATAGAGGTCTGCAATAGATGGATCTATGTAAATTTGAAAGGAAGATTAATTCACTGCACAATGTTTATAAAACTCTAAACGCATTATTCCCAGATCAACATTTCCGAAGATAGTGATCAAGATATTTCGAAAAATACTGTATCAAACAATCTTAAATTTTATATGCTTATCTTATGAATGAACATCTAGTATTTCATAAAAAAATTTGTTAAGTGGGGTAAGTAAACAGGACAAGTGCGTATACAGGCTATTTTTATTACAATATGAGCGAAATTTCTCCATTTAGTATGTTTGTTTCCTTGTTTAATTTCACTATATCTCATTTTATATTTCAGCTAAGAGTAGTTGTTTACAGTATAGAGTACTTGCATAATGCAGTAGAAAGCATTTTATAGCAGATTTGTTAATAATTCTGCTCTTGCCCCATTGCACATGAAACAAAGTTTCAAAGTATTTAACTTCAAGTTACGCTCTTACCCCAGTTTCGGGGAAAGTGCAGAGTAGTTGACATTTTAAACAATTTCCTATCAAAATCAAAATGTACAAGGAAAATTATGGTCCTCGTTAACATTAATTAAATAGTAGTAATTGTGCAAAGCGTCCGATATCGACAGCGTTAAGTATTTACATAGCAGACTGAAAATACTTACGTCTAAATACCAACTTTACAAAAACCAGTCTACACTTACCCCATTTCACCTTACAGCACATGACTATTCTTCTTATTCAAATTGATACTTTTACTTTAAACAGTTATTCTTTTGCAAAATCTTCATATTTCGCACAAACAGAAGATAATTAGTACAAAAAGTAACTTTTCTTGATTTTTCGATTGTAAATTAAGCTGCGCGTTACTTTAAAATGAAATAATTCACGGACTTGGGTTAATAAATCTCTGCATACAAGAATTACAGTAACATTGAGAAACAATATAGTTTCAATTAAAACTCTTATTAAGACAAATGCAATAGCTTTCATAGAAGGTTTTTGAATATTAACCATTTTTGACCTGTTTACAACCCCTTCAAGAAATCTTAGATTCGTCTGTGCACTGTTCTCCCCTAGCGGAAGAACATCGATAACTTTGTTTGCACTTGTTGATAGATCAGATAGAAAATAGACGATTTCCGCAATAGACTAAACCATACATGCTAGTACAGTCAAGAACAAATCTTGCTTCCCTAGGGAAAATATGACAACCAAACAACATTTGATTTTTAAGAATCTTTGAGGATTTATAGATGTAGGAATTTAAGTCTGGTTTGGTGAATTAAGTTTGGAATTAAGTTTGGTGGTGTAAGAATTTGAGAACCTGGGGATGTAGGGGATTTGAAATTTGGTGATATGAAAAGTTGGAGATGTAGGAATTTGAAGGTATAAGGATTTAAGGATCTCGGGATTTGTGGATTTAGGTCTGATAATAAAAGAACAGGGAAATTTATGGACTTGAAGACCTAGAAATTTGAGAATCAAGAGGTTTGAATGTGGAGAAATTTAAGAATTTAAATGTTTAGAATTCTAGAAATTTGGAGAAGTTAAGAAGTTGAAAATTTGGAAATAGAAACTAGAAAATTTGAAAAAATAAAGTTTCTCTAATCTAGACAAAATTTTGAAGTCCCCAAATGTTAGATTTCTAAATCCCACGATTCTCACCTACATTCTCAATAGAATAAATCTCTAGGTTCTCAAGTTCCCAAACCCCTAAATACCAAAACCCCTAAACCCCAAGATCTCCAAATTCCTATATTGATGATCCCCAACCGACGCTATATCGATTCTCAAATTACTAAATCTACAAATCTCGCGATTACCAAATACGTCTTCAAATCCTTAGATTCTCATATCCTTAAATTCCTGAATACTACAGTTAAATTTCAAGAATTTCAAATTCCTAGAACCCCAAGTTCCAACATTTCTATATTGTTAAGTTTTTAAATTCTTATAATTCCAGGCACCAATATTTCTAAATTGCTAAATTTCCAAATCCAAGGTCCTCAAATTTCAAGATTCCGAAATCCCAATACAAATTGTTAAGTCTTTAATTATCTGTACTTTCGAGTCCTTAAATATTCACATCCCCAAAACTCCACGATTTTCAAATTCCTATATGCCCAAATTATAAATCTCCAAATCCCTACATCCCAAAATTCCTATACTTCAACCAATTTAACTCATTTCCAAATATTGATATCTGTATAAATCTACAAATAGTGGGAGTGTTCGTATCTGATCATATATCCCCTCGGAAGGCAGATTTGTTGTTGACTGTACAGTATTGGTAGGCTTTTGAAGGGCACGAAAGACGGATGAACGGATGTCCGTGGCCTACCGCAACCGACGTAAGATACCGATCCACGCGTTCCTCTCCCTTCTTCGTGGACATGCGCTCACACACGTACGAACGCACGTTGCTCTCGCTCGTTTATAACCCTCACGCGTTACACAACGTAACGTTTCCTTTCCGCGGATGGTCGATATATCGATTGTCGTAGATGAACGACCGGCTGGTCGACGACCACGATCCAGAAACTAAGAGACAGAGAGGGCAATAGAACAGGAACAAGGTTGATGGCTTTGTGTGTGTGTATGTGTGTCTAGCTTGTGGTCACTTGTTGCCTTCCACCCCCAGGGTGTTGGCCTTGTCCCTCTGTGTTTGGGGAACGCTTGTCGCTCGACCGCCGACAAACCATCCACGAAAGGATAGATCTTTTTCCTGTCGGTTAGTGACTCAATTTCGGAGAATTCCAACTTGTTGGAAATTCTGATACCCCACTTCTTTTCTTCCTATATCGGTTTCTTTGGGAAATCGATGGATGCGAATTGTAACCAATTAATCGAGTGTTTAACGCTTTTAGGAAATCGGATTAAATTATACGTTTGTGACCACTTTTGTCTCCTTTGCTTATTAACAGTCACGTGTTTTGAAATATAGTTATATTTTATTGACTATTTTAAAAATTTTCTTATTAAGACGTTTGTCAACTAGTATAATTACAGATTCTTATAAATTTTTAATTTCATACATTTTATAAAAATAATATATGAATTTACATGATAATTTGTTGAGATTAAAAAAAAAAACATATAAATAATGGTATAATAAGGAATATGGTAACTTTTTTTTATGGAAAAACTTGTACCATAAGTAATGTAAAGAGTTTTCAAAATGGTGTAACTGAAAATGAGATGAATTTACATGAAAAAATAAATAAAGATATAGAGTAAAATTTTGGCTTATATGGAATTTGTATGAGATTTTATATCATATCACCATTACCTATCAGTGTTGACATTTTTATGAAATTTTGGTATGCAACGCTGCAATTTATTGCGCTGATAATGATAATCCATCACGGTTATTTATAACAAGTGAATATCTTTCTTAACAGGTAAAAGTTTAAATATGAACTAGATTACTATTAAATATTTTATATCGAATACTTCCATTATATACCAATTTGTAAACACAGTATGTAAGTACATTATCAAATATATATGTTTTCGTTATAAAAAACCTTAACTTTTGCATCTCTTAATGTAGTAATATACAAACATCCAATAACTTTATTAAATTCAGCAACCAATGGCAATAGGGGCAAATTACTCCGTTTTCTAGTATATTTAATAACTGAAATTATTTATCGAATTCTTTACCCAATTTATCCAGTTACTTGCACAATTATTTATTCAGTTATTCACTCAATTATTTATATAATTATTTGTCCAATTTTTTCAATTTGTCTAACCAAATGACAATAGTGACATTGTTTTTTCCTAACTCCATAAAAATCATTCATGAACAGTTTAACCCTTTCGCGCCGAGCGCCGCATATATGCGGCACCCACTCGACGACCTGTGGGTACGAGCGCCGCATATATGCGGCATCCGCGTCACGACTTTTGGGTATGAGCGTTCTGTTCAGTAACAGTACTTCGGCGGACCATTAGCTTCCATCTAAATATTTAATATTTTATCACTTTTTACTTTGTATACGGGGGGAAAATATCGTTAAAAAAAATACAAATTTAGGCACCCTCTATATTGCTTTTTTAGACTTGCATGTTAATATTAATTTGCAAGGTTAAAATATTATTAAAAAAAAAAATAAATGCAAACACCCTTTATATTGTTTCTTCAGACTTATGCATAGCATACACAGTTAAAATCTTATTTCAGAAAAAATACAAGTGCAAACAATTTACATTTTATTACCTTTCACATGATATAAGGTTAAAAATATAAT
Organism: Megachile rotundata; assembly: GCF_050947335.1. Lineage (NCBI taxonomy): Eukaryota > Metazoa > Arthropoda > Insecta > Hymenoptera > Megachilidae > Megachile > Megachile rotundata. The sequence goes on from NC_134993.1 coordinate 7,129,003, forward strand.
TTCAAAGAAAATATAAGTACAGATAGCCTTAACAGCTTTTCTTCATTTGTACATCAAAGTTAAATTATTTCAGAGAAAATAGAAGAGCAGATTCTTGTAATATTTCATTGCCTTTTGCATAGTACATAGGTTGAAAAACGCTAGAAATCACAAAATTCAATTATTCGATGATTTAGTGTGAATAATATTAGCGGCAATGATCGTTGAACAACTGAAAGCCTCCTTCCGTCTCGATATGCTCGTTCAAGATTGTCGTTATCGTTGAGAATGTAAGATATGGTAAATAGTCGATAATAACACCCTTAGTGTCGTTTGCCCAGTACTATTCCAAGTGGGTCTGTCTGACGGACAGACGTTCCACTACAAACACAGATGTCTCACGGCATCCCACCAAAGTTTCTTTATCTTGCTTGTCGAATTAGAAGCTTAACCAAGGCACAAAATTATCGAAAAGGTATGTCACGATTAAAGAAGTCCTTCGATTCCCGGAAATGATCTTGCATCATGGAATACCATCGTTCCGTATCGTTAGTCGTTGAAAACATTTCCAGAATCTTCAGTATTCCAATAAAATTTAATTACGATAATTGCTTGGCGTGATGTTTATTCAATGTGGACCACCGGCATAGGAAAGCATTTTTACGACCATAATTAGTTAGGGAAGCGTTAACGCTATGCGTTAGCTGTCAACTGGCACACGTAAAATTCTGATGACCACACACTCTATGATTACTATGCGTTATTGTTTTCTATTGTATTGGTATCTCTTCGGTGAACATCGGGTCGTTAAACTTTATTATGTACATGCTAACGAATTCAGGTTTTTTGAGCTCGCAGAATGATTCTGTAAAAATTATAACAATGTTACGTCTTATTGGCGTAACTTGTATTGGATTATATGTTTAACAGAAGCTAATGGGCGTTTGATAAGACAAAATTTCTCTAAGTATATTTTTTACCATTTATTGAAACAATTTATCACTTACTACTTATACAGGGTATATTAATTAAATTAATTAAATTCCTTAACCTATAATTTTCTAGGCAATTGCGTCATTCATGGTTACCTAATAATTGTAACAACGTTAAAACAACTAGAGAATGTTAAAATGTTAAGTTTTGCATTCAGCCTTGATAATACAAATTATAATTAGAATTTGATTCAAAATTGAATTGCAGTCAAAATACGAAACTGGTTTATCACATTCCAATTGCAGTGTGCGTCATGTGTGTGGCATGTAATTAGAGGGTAAAGGGTTAAACTGAAAGAAGAGAAGTTGCGATACCTATCGCAAATGATAGTTAGTCTAATTTTCTTCTAGTCTCACACAGCCACGATGATATTAGATAGAAATCGACAGTTAATGGCGTCCACGTTTGTGACATGTACGTGAGAAACACAACCGTGGTACTGATAGGGATTATATAATATTCAATTTTAGTATGCGTGCGACCCGTCTTAATCCAATCATTACATCTAATTGGTCGGGATTAGCTAATATCCATGTAGCGATTAGGCCGCGTTTGTAGCCACGGCTCGTTTAGATTGAAGCTAATTCTCTCGGGAATGTAGCGCATGCATCGCCTTGACGTTACCACAAAGAATCGATATACTGATCAAACATTATTATAGAGAAACGTTAAGCCGTTCTTTTCACGCCTTTATGCTTAGATGCATTCTAGAAATTGCTTTATTCAAAAAGAAATTAATTTATTTCACACGGAAAAAGAAATACTTAACCTAAAAATGGCACGTAACATATTTAGTCAAATTACTAAAATTTTATAAACCTTTCACGATCATAGCAGTAATATTTAATAATAAATTATAAGACAATATGATTATACAAAATTAATTCGAAAAGAAAAGAAAAGAAATTGGTTTTGATTACACAGAAGAAAAAAAAATTAGAACTTAACCTATAAAATGGCACGCAAGATATCCACTCAATGTTAATAATTTCAATTGGCAAAAATTTTACAAACCCTTTACAATAACAGTTACATCTAGTAATAAATTATAAAACGACGTATATAGGATTAGAAAGAAACTGGTTCTATTCACATAAAAAAAGAATACGACAGTATCTAACCTACAAAATGACACAAAGAACATATCCACTCACATTGATAATTATTGATTAAAATTTTATAAACCTTTCATAATAACAGTTGTAACATTCAACAATGAATTATAAGACGACGTGTATATGATTAAAAATAAATTGATTCAATTTACGTAGAGAACGGAAATACCAGGACCTCATCTACAAAATCACACGCAACGTAGCTCACATTAATAATTTTCAGTGATTAACATTTTATAAAGCTTTCGATCTTAACAATAAATTATAGTGCAATATGATTATGCAAACTTACACATAAAATTTATTGACAAGAATAATTTTCACTGCAAAAAATTTGATAAGTTTAAATAAATTATACAGACATGTAATTAGAACACAATCACTAACATAATTACAAATACAGGTTAAAAATTTTACCTTTCATAACAGTTTACCTGAACTTTTTAATTTTTAACTGAACTTTCTAGTTTATAAATAGTGGTATCTCAATAGTATTATAAATTTTGAGCTCTCATTTAAATTTTATCTATTCGTTAGAAATAGATCCCCCTTTTATGCTATCTAAAAATTTAACTATTTTTCAATTACGATAGAAATTTTTTACGATAAAAAAAGGGAAACTATTGGTCAATAACCGAATAACTGCATATCTATTATGAATTTTGTCATTTGCATAATCGTAATTGTGAGCGTAATTTAGATGATTATTCTATTGAATAGTAATGTTAGAAATAGCGGTAACATTTTAACCTAAATATATCGCAAAAAATAATTTGATATTTTATTTTGCATGCCAGCATTGTAAGCTTACGATGATTTCATAGCCTCGTACAAGGGGACTCGCAAACCTATAATTTAATAAGTACTTCGTTTCCATATAATGCAGCTATGCCGTTAGACGTGATTAAATACACGAGCACTTCTTTTAACGATTTCAGTAAGTGACTCCCTTAAATGTACCTGAAAATCTGCCTATATTTTGTAACTCTGCTTTTCTGAAAAATTTTATAAGGTGAAGTGGGCTAAGTACAGATTGGTTTTTGTCAAGTAGGTATTTAAATGTAAGTATGCAATTTTTATAATTCTTATAATTTTCAAGATTTTTGCAATTTTTTTTCATTCTTATAATTCTTATAGTTTGGATAATTCTTGCAATTCTTATTATTCTTAACATTCTTATCATTCTTTTTATTTCTACAATTCTTACCATTTTTGTATATTTTACATCCATTCGATAATTCCCCGCTAACGGGGCTCTATACATATAACAGTTGTATCTTCTTTATTGGCCTATCATATAGAATGTGATGCATGTGTGAGCGTGTTCGAGCACACAGCGTTTCCATCCAGGAATTATTATAAAAAGACCATTTTAATAGACTGCATAAAATTAAGATTAAAATTCTTTTGCTTCTGTATAACTAAATAATTTGTCATATTTATGCAAAGCAATGAATTTCATAGTTAAGTATTTTTATTATTGTGATTTCAAAATTATCCTTAATAAATTAACTTCAATTCACTTTTCGATAAGGTGAAGTGGGGTAAGTGTAGACTGGTTTTTGTAAAGTTGGTATTTAGACGTAAGTATTTTCAGTCTGTTATGTAAATACTTAACGCTGTTGATATCGAACGCTTTGCACAATTACTACTATTTAATTAATATTCACAAAGACCTTAATTTTCCTTGTACATTTTGATTTTGATAGGAAATTGTCTACAATGTCAACTACTCTACACTTTCCCCGAAAATGGGGTAAGAGCGTAACTTGAAGTTAAATACTTTGAAACTTTATTTCATGTGTAATGGGTCAAGAGTAGAATTATTAGCAAATCTGCTATAAAATGCTTTTTACTGCATTATGCAAGTACTCTATACTGTAAACACCTACTCTTAGCTGAAATATAAAATGAGATATAGTGAAATTAAACAAGGAAACAAACATACTAAATGGAGAAATTTCGCTCATATTGTAATAAAAATAACCTGTATACGCACTTGCTCCGTTTACAAACTTACCCCACTTCACCTTAGTATTTCATAAATCAAATCGCATTAATGTCATATTTTATTGATATCTCTATCGATTTGTAATCATTTCAATTCTCGATTTATATTCAACACTATTTTGTATATTATACAACATTTCAATATTTTTAATTCTTATTTTTTAATATTGATTGCAAAGTAAATTATATTATGTAATTTTACATAAATATAATATTAAAAATGTCCGCAAATCTCATTACTTATTTAACACTATATTATTCGACGCAGAAGATAATAAATTAGGATTACTTAGAATTATAGCTTTTATCAAAAAATTTTTTTAAGACTTTAATCTTCTCGATTAGATTATAATTTTTATCGTTGAAGGAATCAAAAGTAATTTATATTTTTATCATATTCATTAAACTGAACTATTTATAATAGATATTACATAATATGATTAAAATTAGATCAAAAGAGTTTCCATATAAATACTTTTTATTAAGATTTATTGTTTTCATAAATCAGTATTCTTGTTCCAATCTTATGCATCTCTTCTACGGTATATTGATTCACTTTTTAATAGCGACTGGTTCAATACTGATTCATTTCAATACCTGAGAAATTAAATCCCCTTTATTTTAAAAGGCTCCAATCGTCTTTGAATACCATCTCCATAAATATTCTGTAGGGCCTATTTATAGAAATCTTGGCGATATATAGAGTTGTTCAGCGTTATAGTAATCATTCTTTTACTGTACTGTATCCTGAATTATTTTGTTAAAAAGAATCCTTCAAGAGTTAATTTATTCGTACTACAATACAAATTTTTTTTTTAATTTCGAAGTAAATACTTTGATTCTCATTATTGCCATGTTATTTCTAATGATTTCCTACTATTATTTTAAATTATATGTATATTATTTCTAATTATTTCCTAATTATTTCTAATAGTTCATCGAACCATTTCGATGTTTTATTGTTAGACCCAAATTATATTCCATGTTCATTTTTGGTATCTTACAGGTTTTAATTCTTTTATTTAAATAAAAAATAGCAAATTTATATTCATCATTCGATGTTACAATATTCCGGAAACTTTAATTCTTGCTGATGTGTGATTTGACAAACTGGAGATGCTTCCGGTGATTAGTTATACTAATAAGAGGTTTCTCCTGACCACACGACCATTGTAACCTGCCTTTCTGATCATATTACTAACCGGTTCAGGTGCAATTTTTATGTTGTAATCCACTTCAATCAGTCTTACTAATTGTGGTACACTTATTCTTGGTTCGCATTTAATTGTTCTTAATATAGCACGTTCATGATGTGACTTTAACACTAAAATTACTTAATGTTCATTTGATCCATTCGTCACTTTTCTTTTTTAAATTACAAAATGTATTAATATACTTTTCTCTAAATCTCAATTGATTTTTATCAAAATAAAAAATTAATTTTAATTTGAGTTTTATCGTTTGTTTACTTAATTTTTTTCTTTATTTTCAATATTCAATTATGTATTATTGTTAATTTTACTTACGCTAACATTTATATTTCTTTTTATAATTTCACTGTTAATTCACGAACTAAAACTAATAGCTTTATATTGAATATAGCATTTACATTAGGCAGATTTTTTCAAAAAATAAATAAGCAGGTTTTAAATAATATTTGTGTTGTATATTTCATTACATTACAAATATGAAAAAACGGAAAATCGATTTATAAAATTTGATTTACTTTTTATCATACATGATAATAAATGTGTTACATACATAGCGAGTAAAGACTTTTGCAAATATGTAAAATTAAAAAAATACTCCGCCTTGCAAACAGATGAATGAATGTGAAATCGAGTTTCACTCCGTACTGTAAATATAAACACATTCTCTAAAATCTTTCTTCCACGATTCACTCCTTCCATTTATCAAGTTATGACAGTGCCACATCGATATACTCGACCAGAATTTTAATCATATCCATTCCGAGTAAATGAAAGGAATAAAAAAAATAAAGGAAAGAAGGATAGCATCACATTTACCGTCTTATCCATTACACGTTATCAGGTAGGTATAACGTGAAAGCTTATCAATGTAAACTCTGTGTTCTTTGCTGTCTACATACCACTTAACTGGTCGTGTCATATCTTACAGAGTAGATGAAAGAAGAAGAAGATCTCTCCTTTCCGGTTTGCCGAGCACGTTACAAATTTGGCCCGCAAAAGGGCGGGGATGTCGGCTGTCTTGTCGGTGCTACCAACCGGCCTGTAAAGAACTTCTCTCGCCTTGCCTGTTCAAGATGATTCTCCGAGCTGTTGTTTTTGTATTTTTATACTTTCCTCGCTAAAATCTCTGTTCCGAGCCCTCAGATCATGTCGTCGATACGTTCACCATACGCTTCCTTCTCTCTTTTTTCTGCCAGTTCGTCAGATTTCATCGTTCAAAGTTCAAAGTTCATTCTTCAAACGCTTGATCCAGGTAGATGAGAAAAATAGTCCGGTTGTGGAAGCGTGCACGAGGGCCGTCTGTGTGAAGCCGGCATTATTATGAACTGTTCATACACCGAGTCCAGGTGTATAAACAAGGCGTGTCACTTTCACCGTGACAAGACCGCCAGCGACCGTCGTTTCCATGGTCCCCGTGGATCTCCCGTGGTTTTGCCTTCTCCTTAGGGGAAAAGAGATCGCGCCACAAAGATTGGTTGACTTTCGCGGTGCGAATTGCCTTCGGCCGAAATCGTTAAGAAGATCTGCACCGACTGATAACTGGTGAAGAAATAATTAGAGGCGTGGATGCTCGCCACTCTCCGAATATGCTTTTAATGCTCTTACAGCGAGTTTGCTCTCGCGATAATCCGTGAACACGATGGTCCGTTTTATCGGTCTGTGCAGTTGTAAAAGCGTTTTCGGTGCTGTTCCAACGAAAAGAGGGCGAGAGTCGATAAGCGATAGTCATTTGGGTAAAACATTTTATTTGAACAAGGACGAAGAATGTTTGGAAGTATGCACTCATGAAGCCTGTCCTTGTTTACGAAGGTTCTAAAATACGTTCAATATTGAATTCCGATAGGTGATAGGTTTGTGTACCCGTGGGATAACTGGAACGACTAATTTTACCTTTTAACAAACTTTCAGGTTAGAAAAATCCCTTAACGAAACGAACTTATACACGGTGCCTCATCACATATTGCCATCTAGATTTGCGATATTATTATTACTCATAGCAAACAATGTTTTAGGTGAAATTGAATGGTTTTGAAAGGGGCACATGCTGGTGGTATATTTTTTTTGTAGGTGGACGTGTAAAGGATATATGAAAGTTATTAATCTTTTTTTAAATGGAATCATATTTTTTATTACTTCAGCTGATACTCCTTCATATTCTTCACAAAAAAGTATTAATCTATTTATGTGAAAAAATCATTAGTTTAGGAGATATTGTAATTACGGAAGTTAGTTTTAAAAATCACCTACAGGATGCGTAATTACAAGCAAGTAATGACGAGTGTACATGTCGAACACAGGGCAGATGCTCCTATCGTAAATTTTATGACAGTAAAGCAAAAAAAGGAATGGTTACATTTATATTTGAATTAACAACTTCTTAATATTAACTGCATAAAGATATAATTTTAGGTTGACTGCAGTTAACTTTTTCAAACTAAATTGTTCAAATTTTTCAAATTAGGAAGTAATTAGTTACCAAATTAGTTCCCAATTTATAAATTTCGAAAACTTCTGATTTCTGAATTTCTAATTTTTCTTATTACTAAATTTTCAAATCCTCAAAATTACAACATACAAAGCTTAAGTTACAAAATATTTTAATTTTTACATTTCAAAATTTCGAAGTTTTCAACGCTCGAGAGTAAAAATTTCAAAATATTCAAATTTTTAAATCCTTAAATCATTAAATCTTTAAATTCTTAAATTTCTACATTTCTAAATTGTTAAATTTCTAAAATCAAGTTTTTATGCAATAAAAGATTATCAATTTCATAACATCTACCATATCGAAAGAAAATTCCAAATTGGCGTATATGCACATCAAATGTAGGTAATTGGACAAAAAACCCAAAGAAACAATACATATTCTTTGTCCAGATGACCAAGCACTAAACCAGCGTGTACATAAACCGGTGTCAAAGGCTCATTTCGTCTAATTGCCAACTTCTCCCCCAACAGATGTACATTCAATTTTCATTGAAAAACAATTTAAAGAAAGTGAAAAGTGAAATGAACAAGAATAAAGGGGAAAACGAGGTGAAATAGCAGGATCCTCTCACCAAACCCTCGAAATAATCTTAACAAATAATCCTCGCAATCCAAGCGCGACTACGACCACGGAGTCACGGTTGCTCTTAAAGGGGACCGTTGGGGACACAAAGAGAATCGTCCCGCTTTGAATGGACTTTTCTAGGTATTTCACGCCGAAGGATTCCACCGTAAAGGCCTCCATGGTGAAAAAGTTAGGAAGAGATACATAGCCGAGCAGGAGCATATATCATGAGAAAAGGCGATGTTAAAAACACATTGGGTCAAAATAAGGCCATACAGTTACGGTGGAGGAATCTAATCTGAACTTCTGCAATTTTTAATTTTTTTTTTTTTAATTTATGCAATACAGATAATGTCGCCTATGCTGTACTGGATATATGACTGTAAATTACGTCACATTAAAATATAGTATATTTTGATGTATTATATCAGGGATATAAGTTTTGTTCTGACATACGACCGTAGTACTTACCAATCTAATAATTATATAAATTTTTCCTTGTTTATTGAAAGGACGAAAAATCGTTCTAAAATAGCTTCTTACGATATGGAATTCTAATATGAATAATAGTGAGTAGTACAAGTGAGAAATAGTAGACAAATTGCTATGATCTCTTTAATCATAAAGGAATGACATATATACTTTACTACAGCAAAAGAGTGAAATAAAATTGGAAAAATACAAATTTTGCTCCATCTAATTCATAACCTAACACTCATATGACAATAGATTAACTTTTTGGTTTGTGACACCGAATCCCAATCGTGATGCACATTACAGTTCAAATGTAACAAATCTAAATCGTATTTGCATGGTTAAGTTTTGAGTTCAATGTTAATTATTTGTACAATTAAGAAACGTTAAATTCAAAATATACCTAACATTTCAATTTCCCGTATTTATCTCAATGTTGCAGTAATAATTAGTTTTGACTGACGCAAAGGGTTAACCGCGAAGGTTAAGAGGTTAACTATATTGCTTTTGGCTATGATTCTATTAAGTCCTATGGTCGAAGAAAATTATGCACTGTTTCAACACGTATTCTATTCAGTACCTTAAAGATCTATCTGTTCGGATTGGCGAATAAAATCTGCCAAACTTATACTGGCACGCGCGATCCAGACGACTGAAGATGAAAGAACGATGCAAATCAGAGGAAGGCTTGAGTGATTCAGTCGCGTGTCCTGTATGAAGCCAAAGATTAAAACTCGATTCCCCAAGAAGTGTTCTTCATTTTGAATACTATATTTACATACTTGTCAGAAGGTAAGACAGTGTCAATATAAAATATCAATTTTTCAACATTTAATTTAAGTGTGTTCCATAATGACGTCGTTGCTAAAAACCAAAAAAGTGAATGCAGCATTCAATTAGAAAAAAAACGGCTCATCATGCTCGAATAAGGGATGATTTCATGCAGCGACAGAAGAGAATTACTAGTCTGAAAAATCATGGCGTAAAGATGATATCGGTCATTCCGAACCTAGAATGCATTTCCATAAATTAAACCTCCCTATAGAAGACGATGTCCCGCGTCGTACTATTCATCTTTCTCTCTGTTTCGCTGCTCCCATCCGCTGTTCCGCACCAGAGCCACCAGGTTTTGGTAGAATTATGACGGATAAACTATGCGGCAAGACACAATGCGGTTGCCATCAACGGGGGTGGTTGCCCCAACGAGCGAAGATTTTGAGTACCTGGTCTTTGGGGATTCCAGTAGGCTGATCGGAATTTATCGGGCCATAAGGCAATTTTATAATACCTATGGTCAGCAGTCTTAGTAGCCAACGGTAGATTTTACACGTATGCGCAGCATAAACCAGCATCTAAATTTCGAATGGCTTTTACTGTCTTCTTCCCTTCTATTATTTCGTGGCAGGTGTTGCTTGCTAACAATAAGTGTACACTTCAGTGCAACGTAGTCTTTGGATAAGCATGAGGGAAGATCTTGCTTTTAATTCTGGGAGAATTATCGTAATTCTGATAATTTCCAGACCTTTAAAATACCAAGAGATTTCAAAACTTTCAAATTTAAAAATGTTTAAGTCAGAGATTTGCAAGCATTCAAGTTTTTACATTTTCAAATATTTTGTAAATTTTTAAGTTCTATTTGTGAATTTTATTAATTTTTCACAAATTCTCATGTTCCTTTTTAAGAACAATCTTGAATCTCTCCACATTTTTCGTTGGTCCTTTTTGCTCATCCTACATATCTATTTTATTCAAAGCATGTTAACAGAATTAGAAAATACCGTTACGTTAAAAATTACGTAATAACAATTCACGTTTATTAATAATCACTATGAAATTTTTAAACAGATTATTGAATCATGTATAATCTCTCCAAATTTTTCGCTCGTCAATTCCTTATCTGACATTTCTGTTTTAGACATAACGTACGTCAAGGATTTTAATACATCATTAATAAAATTGAAGCGCGTGCTATATATAGGTTAGCATTTAGGAGCGTGACGAGAGAGCTGGGAAGTGTCAAGTATCGGATCGAAAGTTCAAACTCATCGAGAAGGAAGGTTGAAGGGAGTTTTCTGGGAATTATGACGAGTATATGCTGACTGGTTCCCTCCGGGTGGTATCCCTGGGCCCCTGCTCATTCGGTAATTAATTACACTCGCCGTCGAAGCTCGTTCGTCGATCTTCATCCGAGATATCGACTGGATTGACCGTACGACTCGCACCGATTCACTGACATGAGCTTTTCTTCGTGGCAGCTCTGCACAACACAGACACACGTACACACGCACACGTGCGCGCGCACACATGTACACACGTGTCACGGTGAGTCACGGTACAAGATTAATAAGATTGTGTACATTATACATTTCATTTGACGAACAGCTCTTTTTTCTGTCAATTTCTCACTCGGACCTTCCCCTTTCTGATGAATGGAATTCAAGCTGCAAGGTTTAATAACAGTTGTTAAGAAAAAATCAATCAATTTTTGTATACTAATCATGCCTTCGAATCTGACAAAAATTTCTTCCATTTTCTAGCAGTATATCTCCATGTTTAATATCGAAAGCAATCCTATTTAAATGACAACTCTGGTGGAATTTAGCTGACACAATTAGTTAATATTTTTAATGCACAGACTATTGTAATTCGCTAATGTCTAAGTTCAGCGTTGTTTTAGTTTTTACAAAATTATTTTTGCTACTAATACATTAATTTTTAATAGCAAATTTGAAATAAAATATGAATAAATAAGTATAACAATTTGAAGTAAAACTTCTATGTCTAACTTTAAATCTTATTTCAGAAATCTGTCTATGAACAATCGTACACTCAAACATATTTATTTCAAGAAAAAATGTCATATATACTAACTGTCTCTATTTTCCCTGGAAGATTATGATAAGACCCTGTCAAACAAATTTCTAGAAATATCTCATTTTTCAAACCGATCAAGGTGGTCCACCGAATAAATGCATTGTCACGAATTCGCTAATAACGAGTACGCAAACTGCGATATTTTAACTGGAATATCACGAACAAACTGAGACACGAGGTGTATTTACATGGAGATGCTTTGTTAAGGTAAGAAACGGCTAACGCAAACTCCTTGACTCCCTTTTCGAGAAGTTGCTGCTCAACGGAGAGATAACCGGTCAGCCAATTAGAGGTTGGACCGGTGTTGCTAAATATTGTTAAACCGCTTTTAGATGCAATGCGCAAGTACATAATCTCCTTAATTTCAGTCTAATTGGCCACAATGTAGTAAAGAGAGAACTAGCTCCAAGGGTAGATACTGTAATACATGTACACTCATACGTATTAGCACTTAACGGGTAATAGACATCGATTTAATAATCTATGCTAATGCAGAATGGAATTAAATCGAGAATGTAAGTTACTCGATACAATACCAATACCGGCATAATATAATTACATCTGCGTAATGTTTACATGGATGCCGGTCTGTGTTTGCTGCGTTATTATGTTGCTGAAAGCTTAAATCATAGGTGTTTTTTCCCTCATTCCTAACTATTATTGTGCACCTAGCAACTGCCAGTGAACGTGTGTGTTCGGTGTGCGTTTAAAAAAAGTATCGATAAAATTTGTAGTAAGATTAACAAAATTAATGTCGACAGTGGTTTTGCAAAATTAAAAGAAATGAAAGAAGGCTATGACAGAATTACCTTTAACTTTCAATGTACATGTAAATAAACATGTGATAGTAAAGTACATAGCGTGTTAATGCTAAAGTTAAGATTTAAAATTCTCAATTATCTTCCATTTCTCAGAATAAATTTTTTAGAACAGTATCCAACTTCCGAATTTACTAATATTTAATTCTATTTACTCTAACTAGCATTCTATTTACATAGTGCCAAAAGTAGTCAGCCATATGAAAAATTATTTTGCTTCGAATATTTTATTTGAGATCAGGGTTAACAGTTTTCAAACACCATAAAAATGTGCGGTGTATTTTGCTTCGGTGCTTCGAAAAATAGAAGAAGTATTGTTAGTTTATTGTCAAATTCATCAGCCTTTGATTTTCTCGAATGTCCGAATGTTTTGATTTATAATCCACATCTCACCCACGGTTGCAGCCGCGTGATGTTGACTCGTTGACCGGTTTATGCCATTATACCATGCTTCCTCTGACCTCTCTTTTCATCTCTCTCTTTCTCTCTCTCGTACCCTCTCATTCTTTCCTCTTGATCTTTTTCTACATTTATTTGTAATTACGCTCGATGGATTAAAGCACGTTTCCAGGCGTTATCATTTTACGCCACCGCGTTTAATATGTATAATGCTACAATTTTAACCCTTAACTGGTGGAGCTCTTTCATCCCCACTAATTTTATTGTTTCCCATTTATAAATTCAACTGGTTTTTAGTAAGTAATAAATGTAAACCGTGATACTACCTTTCAGTAATACTTTTTACTTAATTTCACATTTCTGCGGATCCTTATTTTCAGTGTGATAAAATTATATTGTTTATAGATTCGAGTTTTGTGACAGATATCAATTTCCTGTTTTAAATTTATGGATTCGTTTTTTATCCTTTGTGCTGTGCACGGTCATAATTTGTACAGGTATTTATATGTAGAGGCAAATGTATTGCAATTTATTTTTATTTACAAATAGTGCATATTTTATGTATTTGTTTATGAGACACTGTTCATAAGGATGTAAAGTTTCGTATTTATATGTTGTTATTGATATTTTATAGCAGAGACCTTGTAGCAAATTTAAAAGTTTGAACTATAGAGATTTAATATTGTAGAAGCTGAAGAAACTTTTATTTTATAATAGAATTTAGGTAAACTTCATGTTTTGCAGTATTTCACATTTTATCGCACCTCATATTAAATATTTGAACCAAAAATTTTATAAACTGTAATGATAGAAGTATTTTGATATTGAAGAACAATTACAGAGTAATTCGTACGTTTAATATAAATGTTTGAAAAATTTGTATTTGCATTTTATTCTAATTATTTCTAACGATTAAATTACACATTTTTATGTTTTCATATGTTTGTAATAAATACCAGAAAATGTGTAATAATTGTGAGTACAGAAGGAAATGTTCGGTATACGTTTGCATAATACTTTAAAAAAATGTTTGCAATTTTACGTTTTCTATCGCAGAACTAGTTATAAATATATCTACATTAACAGAAAATTTCTTGGATTACAAATTTTTATAAAAATATGCAAAATGTTTGTAATGCACAAAATGAACGATTAACGAGACATAAAGACATACGCGACGAATGAAAATTGCCGAGAAAACGGAAAAGGGGTTGAAAGTGTTTGGGTCGGAAATGAACACAAAAGCAGGGAAAGACTTTATGTACCCAAGTCAAGACATAGGTAACGGACATACGAGCTATATCACGGACTGCTACCGCACACTTGCGGGTTTTATAAGGCGCTCAAAATTTTATTCGTTATAAAATTCCCATCGTGCTCCCTCACCTATACTTGTCAACCGTTCATCTTGGATGCACGCTGAAAATTTCGTGCATATGACGGAATAAGTAATTTTAAGTAGTTTCCTTTGTGTAACAACTTAAGTCACTACGAGTTTACCTCAAATTTCTATTTGATTTCACTGATGGGTGTTTTTAGGAAACCATTCTTCAATTTTTTCAATTATTATAGTATTGTTCATGTCTGCTTGCTATAAGCTGTACAATTAATTCGTATAATATTTTTCCGAAAGTAATATTAATATTAAGATATGAAATATTTTGGATATCGAATATGAGAAATATTTGCAATAAATATATATATTATCGTTTGTAAGTGTTTGTGCTTATCGATGCACATACAAGTATAATATACATGCATAAATGACACATGAAACACACATATATTATTATTTATTTATTTCTATTAAATTTAATTAATATGAATCAAATTTTAGTCAGCTTAATTTAAAATGAAAAATCTAAGACGCGTCATTTTGATGAGTTTCGTAAATCTACTGAAAAAGATACTATTTATTCCCATTTTTAATTAATGATTGTTTCTTAAAATGTTTAATCAATGGTTCTCAACATCGAGTTGAAATAATTTTTATTTCAAGGTTTTAACACAATAGTTGAGGAATGAAAGATAAATGTTAAACGGAAAATATTTCTTTCGTGATGTAAAGTATACAGGTAAGAGGGGGTGGCCAGATGAGATTTCTTTCATAGCCGAGGGTGTTGGGGCGAGGAATGAAAAGGACGAATAGTTACATAGGTAAGATTTTACCCTCACCAATGCATTGTTACCGAGTTATGTTCGAACGACTGCGTCTGAATTCTGCTTAATTTTCTCGAGAAGAGAGATTAGGCGAAAATGGCCGACGAGAGAGAGCAACGACAAACGCAGTGAGCTCGTTCTTCTAGAAACCCCTTAAAATATTCGAAACTGTTACCGGTGTTACTACATTGTTGCCCGTACAGATCCTTTCAAAACCTTTTTTTTTCTTTCTGAACGTTCGTACTTGAACAACGAACGATGCTTAAGCGATTTTTAAAAGACTCATGAGTAATTGCGTGTATCCGGTTGATCAGTTCTTTGAAACCGAAAGAATGGTTTTTGATACCTCGGTGACGAGTTAAATGAAACATGTCGAATACAAAGGATCGCCATTAATTTTTTCCTGTTTACTTCACTTTCTTTGAAATTGTTAGGTTATTGACATCTTTAGCAAAATATTAATTAAAACTTTTTGTATTTTAATTAGTGACGAGATTAATATCAGAACATTTCTCGAATGAGAAATGAAAGGTGACTTTGTCAGTTAACATATTTTATAATTTTGTTTGAGAAATTTTTCTTAGGTATGATCACGTGTTCACATTCACATGTTCAACAATTATTACATGTTCGTATTCAATTGTAAAAATTGTTTTTAATGATAATCATAAAAATTTCTATTTCTGTATATTGAATAACATTTGTAACATATGTATATGTACATATAACATTTATAATATATGACGTTCCCAATATATTATTACAATATATTTTCGTTAGTTAACATTTATAGTAATTTAAATAAGGTGAAGCTTTGTAAAATGTATTACAAAATTTACAAAAAATATATTTAAAAAATTTTGATGTTTAATTTAAATAGATTACTATATTTTTTTATTGGATATAATTGAATGTATGCAAATAAGAAAACATCTAATTACTGTAAGAAATCATCACTGTACAAAATAGTCTCTTCTCACATTACTGTAAAAACCACGAAAAAAATTCGCATAAAATTATTTTATCGAATGTCATTGTCAGTTCAAAAGATCAAACTGACAACTTCGTCTGCAAATGCATTCGGTTTGGTAAAATATAGCAGGCATCAAACTAACCGATTTGAAACCTCGAAAAGAATCAAGGTGCGAGCTTCGAGCGAGACCGAAGGAATACGGTTTAATTCGCGCCAATGAAATTAATTATGAAGATAAAGGATCCTAAAGGACGACGGCTGGTCCTCTGTGCTTGCATCCCTCTTGTTCGTTTTCCGGAGGGAAGCTGCGAAGGTTCTCTCGGGCTGCAACCAGTTTCGAACAGTTCGACGGAAACCAGTCGAGCGAGAGGAAACAGGGAAGAGAAAAGGTGGAGAGGAAAAGGGAGATAGACGCTTAGCGGAGGGACTTACGGACACTTGGCCACTCAATGGTGCGAATTTAAGAGCGCCAGCCGTTACGCTTCTCATTCGTTAGCATAAATTAATTATTTTTCAAGGGGACTGAAAGGCAGGACTTCTCGAAATCGGCCAGAGACCAGTTTGCTTCGTCCCTTGATTGTTTGTTCAGTACTATATGACGCTTAGCGCGATGCAATATGGTGCTCACGAGGTGTCCGTAATTGGCTTGCATGCGACTCGCTTCGTAATCGTTCGTAAATCAGCGCGGAATCGATATTTGTCCGAAAAATGAATTCTAGTAAACATCAACGATTTATGGAGCGTAAAATCAACGTTTCGGGTATTTTAGCCACGACGTTCAATGTTTTGGAAAAATTCAAAAATAATTTTGTTGTAAAATAATCTCCACTGGACATAGTTTACTATTCAACTTGTATTCTTGAAATTGGTTTTTATACGTTATTGTAAAAAATAAATATTGTTAGAATTAAAAGTACACTAAAATAACTTTTAATATTTTCAATTTAAATATAATTATATTTTGGTACATTCCAATTAAAGTACCATACAAGGCGTTTTCTACTTATATTTTACAACAAAAATTATCGTTTATTTATTTTAAGAATTAAAAGTGCACTAAAATGAGATTTAGCATCTGTAACTGAAATACAATTACTTTCATTTCATGTTTACTTTTGTTATTAGAAAATAAATATTTTATCCAAAAATGTAAAATAATATTTTGATGAGATGTAGACTTTCATGGACAAAAGTATTATACATTACTATGTTACAAACATTAATATACTTCTAATTAAAATAAATTAGGGTTAAAATAATTAAATTTTTAAACATTCAAAAAATTCCCAAATTAATAAATATTTAAATCTTCAATTTTGGATATTTTTGCGCGTTCAAATTTCCAAGTTGCCGAATTCTCAAATTTTCAAATTCTGAAATTCTGAAATTCTGAAATTCTGAAATTCTGAAATTCTGAAATTCTGAAATTCTGAAATTCTGAAATTCTGAACTTCTCAAATTCTCAAATTCTCAAATTCTCAAATTCTCAAATTCTCATATTCTCAAATTCTCAAACTCTCAAACTCTCAAACTCTCAAACTCTCAAACTCTCAAACCCTCAAACTCTCAAACTCTCAAACTCTCAAACCCTCAAACTCTCAAACTCTCAAACTCTCAAACTCTCAAACTCTCAAACTCTCAAACTCTCAAACTCTCAAACCCTCAAACTCTCAAACTCTCAAACTCTCAAACCCTCAAACTCTCAAACTCTCAAACTCTCAAACTCTCAAACTCTCAAACTCTCAAACTCTCAAACTCTCAAACTCTCAAACTCTCAAACTCTCAAATTCTCAAACTCTCAAACTCTCAAATTCTCAAATTCTCAAATTCTCAAATTCTCAAATTCTCAAATTCTCAATTTCTCAAATTCCCAAATTCCCACACTCTGAAACCTTCAAACTTCCAAACTCTCAAGTTCTCAAGTTCAATAATTCCGAAATTCTCAGAATTGCAGATTTTAAAATCTCCTAAAATTTCTATATTTAAGCATTACTCAATCGCAAACTGTTTCTACGGAAGCCCAGCATGCTCTGCACGCTATGCTAAACAGTGAACCATACACAATCAATAAAGCAACAGCGAATCATTAACAACAGTAATCAATCGAATCTCAATACTCATTAAGTTTATTACCAACTGAAAACCGTTCATCATATTTCAAATTCATATCACATTTTTCTCTACAATTCCCGGAGCAAAAGAAAACATCTCGAGAACCAGTTTCTCCAGAATGTCCACATTCGAATAATACGAATCGCGTTCGAATAGTTACGCCTACAAAGAAGTAAAAAGGAGAAAAAGGAAGAGGAAGAAGAGGGTGAAGCAACAAGGTGAAAAAGGAAGGCAACGAACAAGACATCCGGCGCGAATTAAGGAACGAAAATGAAAGTTGATGAATGCCGATGAAATCAGAAACGAATGCACTGTGAATTTCGTAGTTCTTTAACCTGTGCGAATTAATGGGCTGCTGTCATCGTACTGTCGTATAAGATCGGTTAAAAACATAGACATATAAGAATAGAGCAGGTCAGGAGGCCAAAAAATGTAAGAGCGGAATAAAAAGGAGCTACGAAAAAACACATATCTTTCTCCGACGTGTATGCACATTAACTCTAGATTTACGGAATCGATCAAAATGACGAATGAAATTTGTAATGAATTATAAAATGATTTTTATGAAAGAACCTATCATCTTTTAAGAATGAATTGTGGTCTGCTAAAACTGACGAAATAAGAATCAATAGCACGCAATATTGAGTTTGATGTAGCATTTGCAAATTGGGAATTTTTTAATTTTGAAAATTGGAAGATCTGGAGAGGTGTGAATTGTGAAATTTAAAGATGTAAGGATTAGGTTATTACAAAACTCATGAATTTGGAACTTTGGAATTTCAGAATTTCAGAAATTCAGAATTTTAGATTTTCAGACTTTCAGACTTTCAGACTTTCAGAATTTCGGACTTTCAGATTTTCGGACTTTCAGATTTTGAGACTTTCAGACTTTCAGATTTTCAGATTTACTGAATTTCAGAATCCCAGACCTTCAGAATTTCAGAATTATAAAATTTCAGACTTTCAGAATTTGGAAATTTGGAAATTTGAAGATTTGAAAATTTTTATGTTTGAACACCTTTGCCAACACTGCTTCGATCATCTCTAAACAAACTGGAATCCACGTTTAACCAGTTAACTGCAAAATTTAATTTCAAACAACCATTACAAAACGCAAAATTAAAATCAAGCTTTAAACAATGGCATACAAATAAAACACAGGTCAAATTTAGTAAAATGTGTAAAGCAAAACGGAAGGATATTTCTACACGATATTAAGTTGAACACAATTATCTGATCAAAATAATCTCATGATACGATTATCGATCGATCGAAAAAACATGCAACACTAATCTCTAGGGGAAGAGTCGAAAGAAGAGAGTGCGTGCAACGAGGTGATTCTTGCCTCCGTGTCTCTTGAAATCGGCTCGGATAGGTTTTGAGGTCGCGTCCAATTCGTGTACGGGCGCGCAAAATAAGCGAAGTGGACTTAGATTGGGCTAATTAATTAATGCGCACGTCCTGTCTCGTCCCGTCTAATTATCTCGCTTGTCAGCTCGGACGTCGTTCGCTACACCGTTAATGCGTGTTCTCCCCTCTCCTCTCGCGCATTCCTCGTTTGTCGTCTCGTTTCTTCTTGTCTATACACATTCGTGCTTCTCCTTCCCTCTTCGGATCTCCGCGTGTTTCTCATTTCCTCATGGTTAACCTGATTCTCTTTGTTGTAATTATAATCAGGCTAATCGTGACGTCAGACACAGGAAGCTACACCTAGAAAAATTGCCCGACTTCCGTGCACCACGAGAAACCTTCCACATCCTACGATCGTTTAAGCGATACTGATCTAACGCGTTCGAAGGTTCTTATTTATCGTGCATGTGACACTGTCAGGTTTTTCGCTCTAACTTTTGTAGTTAAACGTGAAAGTCGCGGTGTAAGCATTATCTTTAACCCCTTACACTATGATTTATTTGCCAAGTGCGTCAGTCAGAGGTAACTAATCACCACTACAATATTAAAACAGACAAAGAAAGTTTAAATGTTATGTCAACTTGGTATTATGCAATCGTTAACTATGCAAATGATGACTGGACTTGAGATGCAAATTGAAATGTATTCATAATTTGAGTAAAATTTATCACAATTGAAGTACGAGTGCGTCAGACTTGTCAAAATAATGCAAAGCGTTAACTAGTGGTTCAAATGTCAAGCACGACTTTTAGAAATTGCGATGATTTGAAACGATATCTTGTTTTTTAAAAATATTTTTAGTATGAGGTGAAGTGGGGTAAGTGCAGACTGGCTTTTGTAAAGTTACTTAAGTAAAGTAACTTACCCCACTTCACCTTATTATTAATATTTACTAATTTTTGCATGATTCAATTTAGCAAAATGATTGCTTATTAGCTGTATAAGGTATTTCATTTTGGTGGAGTATTCAAAACAATTTACATTGCTATTGAAGATAGAAAAGAAATTTTATTTATAATACAGAAAGACAGTAAATCAGTTAAGGACTAGTAATGTAATACCATAATTATAATTGTAGAATAGTTGTATAACGAAAAATGGAAATAATGAAATAGACAAATAGTGGGATAGTAGAATACTACAGTATAAATATATACTAGTAAAATGATAAAATAACAGATTATTAGAATCACTAAATAGTAATACAACTATGCGGTAGACTTAATAGAATAGTGGAATGATAGTATTTTAATACAGCGAAATGGTATAATAGTGTTGTAGTAATATTAAAATACTGTAATAGTAGTAACCAATATAGTGAACCAAAAAAATTTTATCAACATAGTAAAAATATAATAGTAATATAATAATATAGTAAACTAATAAAAACTTCTCGTACTATGATAAAGCAGTATACAGTGTAATTAAAAATTTAAATACTGAAAAGATAGTGTATCATAGCAAATGAAAAAAGCTGGTATTATATAAAATAATTTTGAGAAAAAAAATACGCCGACTTCGAAATGCACTAAAAAGTATAAAATAATTTCTATTTCCTAATGAAGTAATTTCTATTTCATTCAATCATACAATTACGTAACAGATATGAATGAAACCTATTTACTCGTTAGGTGGTATATTAAATACATTTCAACCTTTTCGGAAGCGGCGCAAAATTAAATGATTTTCTTGAACATGTCAACCTTTGGACAGCCGAACATAGGCAAAGCTTGTATAGCTATTTTTTTTCTATACATGTAACTCGACAGCACGCCGCGAAGTAGGTGTTAGTGCGTATAGAATGTAACTATGGTCTATCTAGATTCATAGAGTATGCAACGGAAAGACTCGATCGCCGCATATACTATAAAGATGGAACCCATCTGCCGCAAATTTGGTAATTCCCGCGTCGTGGGCTTCGTTTATAGGTTTTTAGAACCATGGCTTCCACATGCGAACGAAGTCGATTCAATTTCATTTATATCAGAAACGTTGCGAAATGAAGATGCAGTCGTTACATTTACGTATATTACCAGATATATCTATAATGGTTCGTATTCTTTCTCAGGATTTATTAATTTCCAGTACGCCATACCACAATCAACTGGTTATTGGCAGCAACGTTTACTGAGGTATTTTTAATTTTGCGCCGCCTCCGAAAAGGTTGAAATGTATTTAATATACTACCTAACGAGTAAATAGGTTTCATTCATATCTGTTACGTAATTGTATGATTGAATGAAATAGAAATTACTTCATTAGGAAATAGAAATTATTTTATACTTTTTAGTGCATTTCGAAGTCGGCGTATTTTTTTTCTTAAAATTATTTTATTTCACGCTTTTTAGTGGAATGGGGAGAATTGTATAGGATACTGTGAGACAGTTCTTCCGGGCTCTTTTTTGTCTGCGTAAATGCCATGAACATAATTAAGTAAAAGACAACATGGATATTCGTTTTTCAATTTTTTTTGCAACAATAATCCTTTGCAACTAGAAAATGAAAAAATTTTTGGTAATGGTACCAATGGGGAGTCAGACTCTACAAGATGCGAAAGGCTTTGTTCCGATCGCACCACCCACCTAGGAAAAAACCGGCGAACATGCATAGAAAAAAAAATAAGGGACACTCTTTCAGGGACAAGTACAAACTAATTACATCATGATTGAGGGTGCTTCATCCATTTGTTCTTTGTTAACTTTCTTTGCAAAAATTTACTGCGCATGTGTATCTCTTACGGTTTAGGACTGCGCAAGGGTCAAAGTATCCGTAAAATAATAACAGATCCTGCGCAACAAATTTTCTAACAAATCAAATTGATGCATTTTTAGAACGATACGGAGACTGTACCAAGCAATGGGAATAATACACCAACCTCAACGTGAACTCATCTTGCTGCATAAGTCGCGTGTCAAAGCGGTAAAGATTAGTTAGTGTTTTGGTACAGTGCATTGTAATTGCCCTTTCTTGTCTTTCCCGTGCATAGCACGGGGCGTTCCACTGATAATAATAACGATAGTTTTTCACTAATATCACGAAAACTAAAGTTTACCGTCAATTATGCATAAGAAAAAAGTTGTCAAGAACCACGCCCCTAACAACATATTCGAAGGATATTGAAATCGTTCGAAGTTGATTTCAAAAGTTAACAACAATTTTTCGCTAATATCTCGAAAACTAAAGTTTTCCGCGAAATTTGCATAAGGACAAAATTGTTCAGAATCATGCCCCTGATAACATATTAAAAGCGCAGTAAAATCGAGAAAAGTTTATTTCAAAAGATGCCGGTTTTTTGCAATAACAATACTTTGCAATTGAAAAATGAAATTTTTTTTGATAATGGTACCAATGGGGAGTCAGAACCTACCAGATGCAAAAGGTTTCATTCCGATCGGTCCATCCAGCTAGGCGTAATCGGCGAACATACATAGGGAAAAAAAAAAAAAAAAAAAAATACTGATCGAATTGAGTAACCTCCTCCTTTTTCGAAGTCGGTTAAAAATGTGAAAAAAAAATGTGGAAATAGTATCATAAAATTAGTAGAATAGTAAAATGATAGTATAAAGGTATATTGAAAAGAGGGAATAATACAATAAGTCACGTGACTCTGTAGTCTCTAATCTCCAGCATGAAGATTCGAATGCCAAGTAATTAACAATAAAGTAATTAATTATTACATATATTAGGGATTGCAAAATATTCTTCAAATATTTTATCTAAACGTAACAAACGATTTTATAACATATTCATAATTAATGCAATAACAATGTAAAATAAATTCTTTTGCATTTCACCACAAAACTTGCCGCGTTAAATATATGGAGCTGGTTTTGACTATTTAAAATATTTTACAGAAATATTACATCCTGCATCGAAGCACTTAATGTTAAACAACGAATATAATCAAATCGAAAAATCTTGAAATGAAAAAAAATAGCTACCACGATAGAGAAAGGAACAGATTAAGTTTCAATGTATTTATCTATTATAATTAACATTTTAGGTAACCACATACCGGAAAATCGTATAATTAGCATGTAAATAAAATTACCATTTTTTCGCAAACAATATACGTTTTGTTAAAGTATCAGCAAAATAGGATGGTTCGTAAATAGCCTCTAAATTCGCGGTCCATTAATTTTGAAGAATCTACACGTAAGATTGCTTTCGGGGTATAATGCAAGCATTAGCGATCGAAAAGGAACGCTTGGTAGTTTTTGTAGAATAGACTCGAACTTGAATCGACGATCAGACCGATGGTACGATGAAAAAAGTCATCGATGCGTGTTCATAGATCATCGGTTGTTTGCGTGCGCGGAAAATTGTGTATTCAGCTAACGTAAGGATTTGTTAGATTGATATCTAGCGATGAGTTTTAATTATAACATCGATTTCAATGTGATTACTCTTTACTACTATTCATTTTGCAATGATGGTAAAAGTAATAACCGATTGTAGATGTCAAGGCGACTTTTCTCGAATGAACCACTACAGCGAATTAACATGTTAGTGTGTTAACGAAATGGAGAAAGGTAAAATACGATATAAACTCATTCAGTGTATTGCAAACGAGTTTCTCAGGAAGCACTGACATTTCTATTTCAACAAAAAAATCACGAATTGTGCTGAACAATTAATTAATTATTTATTTTCATAGACTTCTTATAATTATAGTTTCTCAGTGAATAACCAGTTTGTTTTTTTAATAAATTCATAAAAATACATTTAATATATTGCGTAACTTAGATGAGAAAATTTTCAATGCTAATGACTCTACTCTTATTGTATGCATAACACTGCGCGTTAAACGAGAAGGTATGTAATAACACCTACTTAAATAATACTTAAATAAACTCAGTATTAGTTACGTATAATTATCATACCATCAAATGCTTTAAACATTACGCAACGCAGATATTTGAAAAAATATTTTTAAAAATATTTGAAGGAAGACTTGAAAATTTGAAGTATTTGAAATGAATGATATCTGCATAAGTGATTTATTAATAAACACACTTATTATGCTACACATGGTCGATTTGAGCATTTCTGAAATTTTTGTTATTAAAATTTATAAACTCCGTTAAATCTATAATTTGTAACATTATAATATATTCTATTTACTATTATTTGAATACATGTAAAAAAATTTTAAATAAATTTGTATAAAAATTTTAAAAAACGCAATCTTCACATTATCTCCCGTTGTATAATCGTACATTATTTTTTCTTTTTATATTTTGTCTATAATCGAAAGAAAATTTTTCGCAATCTTGACAGATGTATTAATTAAATATTCATTACAAGAAGACTGATCTAACATATTTTCTTATGACTCATGCATAAAATTCGATTTAATCTGGAAAACGTACGGCAGAGACGCGGACCGCATTGCTTGTCAAGACTCGCGAACAGTCTGGAATTCGAATGAATAAACGCGACTCGCCTGTGTAGCTCTGAAAGAATGAAAAGAGAACGACCAAACGAAGAGCGAAAATGAATTATGGAGGAATGTAGCGAAAAATGTACCGTGCTTCGATTTGTTTACGCATGTTCCCACGAGCTACGTTCTGGAACGGGGATTTCCAAGCTGTACAGATACAGCGAACATAATAAACTTTCTGCTTTCTCTGGCCAAGAATAAAGAAACACAAATTTATGCATTTCGAATAATAAATCTAGACAATACTTTACAAGATAATTTGTGTGGGAATTGTACATGCTTATTCGTACTAATTTATGTAAGGTATTGTTATACATATAGACATATTCGTACAAATTTATATAGAAAATTATTATACATTTTTATTTATATGAATGTGTATGATTATTTATTATTATTGCCTTAAATCATATGAGATTTATACGGCAGTCATAATTAGTTCACAGTAGGTATAGTACAATAGTATATGTACTATAATGCATCAGTACAGTAGTTAGGTTATATTCGTGCGTATATAAATTATATAGAAGTAAATACAAATTAAAAAGTAAGAAAAGAAAAATACAATTGTTCATTAATTTGTATGATTATTAATTTTTTCAAATGGGCACACTAAGAGATTGCGATCTTGAATTAAATGAAAAGGTACTATTTCAAAATTTGGGATGTCATGTGCTTTTTTTGTAAATACTGATTATACGGTAAATATAGCACGATTAGATTTCGTACGCTGTGAAACACTCTGTCAACTTTTTGGCAACAATTCAGGTAATTTTCAGAAATCTTGTTCTTCATTAAATTGGTAATTATTTGTATTTGTCAAAGGGGTGCTTTTACCCGTGTAATAAATAAACTATTTGCTAAAAATAGCAAATGTTACACTTTGCGGTTCAACAGTCCCGTACAGTGTGTACTGGTGACTGCGCCGTAGCGAAAGGGTTAACTCACGAACAGCGAAGCCAGGTCAATCGTGATCCAGACCTACAAAACATATACAACAATGCTCCGATTAAGATTATCCAATCAAAGTTATACCCGAGACTTTCACGTACGAAAAAAATAATACTTGCAATACACAATAAATACACTCGCAAAAAAGCATGATTGGATATGCTTAATGTTAGAGCATAACGAAGTAGTATTTAAAATTAAGTTCTGATCTTTGCTGCCATTTATTGAATTTTTAGTTTAAGTCTAGCGCTTGAATAAGTAGTATCTTTTAACATTGTGTATGGTGTACTTGATGCGTTTCATTGAAAGTCTACAAATGAACAAAAATTTGAAGCATATTGTAAGGGTCTGTAAAGTTATCTTTTTACAGTGAAGGATATACAAAATATGTTTCTTAGAATAAACCTAAAATGTATGTGTAATAGAATGTATGACCGTCTAAATCAGAATAAGAATAATTTAAATGTTCAAAATTATTTTTCTTCATTTAAAGTGTTACTATAACTAATTTTACGAAACTGATCCACATATGACTCATTTTTTAATTTATCAACATATAATACATCGTATAATCTATCAACTACTACCAGTGAATATTGGTAAGTGTTTAAGTATTTTACAATCGCAAACTATATGTTGTTCGCCCCACGCAAAAGTGCGCAGCAGTTTAAAAGAATAAAATTACTTTGAGATTCGTCATAAAAATCAGAAACACATTAATTTTAAAAACTGCTACATATCAAATCGGTAATTATTTGTGTTTACTAAAAAGTATCTTTACCTTTCATGTGTAAGGAATAAATAAACAGGTAATGGATGATGAACGAAATAAATGAGGATTTCCGGCCCAGTCGATTTCAATTCCGTGCGATGCATCCACCATAATCAAACGGAATTATGCGCCACGAGGACTAACCGATCCCACAAATCAAAGAATCTATGTGAAAGCCGTTCGAACGTCCCATTCGATGAATCGAAGGGTGATGAAGATTCGGTTATGCCGGTGGAATAAAGGGCCCGGTCGATTGGGCGATCAGTCAGGATCAAAGGGAGAGCAAGTAACGGTAAGAGAAAAACGAGGCCCATGAACAGGTATGAGCGCCCAGGACGCTGGCCCAGATTTTCTCTTTACCTTTTACCCCTTTCGTGGTACATAAATCGAACAACGAAAGGGATCATAGAGGGAAGACTCGGGCTTTAAATACCGCAACGTACTTTAATTGTATCATCGAAACGAAGAAAAGAGAAAAAAATCGGCCAACGGAGAGGGAAACGAGGGTTAAAGAAAGAAATGGAAGAAATAGAGCAGAGGCTCGTCGTGTATCATGTATTTTAAGGTATTTGGGTCATGCCAAGGGTGGTAGCACTGTTTCTATTATTGTCTCAGAAGGGAAGCAGCCCCTTCGCTTTCGGAACCCCGACACCTATTCACCTTGAAAATCGCAGATCTCACGAACCGATTCAGCCGCATTCATTCTCTTTGCCGTACCTGGACGAAACTGAAGTGACAACTCTGCGTGTATCTGTTCGGTCTTTCTCGCTTGGTATATCTGTCTGGATCAGTCGGGGACAATGCAAGGAATTAAGGGCGATACTATAGGTGTGGGAATTCTGGGTGAAACACAGATACGGTTTGGCTTGACTCTCACTAGAATGCATACTAATACCAACCGAAATTTTTCTCGTTATATCGAACGAACGATAGAAACGAGTAAGTAAGATGCTGTTCAACGTGCGGTGATTTTGACGAACGACAGTTGAAATCTTTCAGCGTGAGGCAGTATCTGATTATCGATGTTTTATCGAATGCAATTTTAAAAACAAATTTTGTGGTAAATATGATATTGTAAGTTATACAATAATGTACTATAAAATTCGTGAGTTTTGGAAAATTGTGTAATTAATTAAACGGTTAAAAATATTTCTTATTCTTTGCAACTATATTTTTATATTGCGTTTACTTAAGATGTAAATTTGGAATATTATTGTGTTTTCAAATTTTCAAATTTTATAATTATTGAAATCATTGAAGATATTTCTTAACTTAATGTTTTTCGTTATTATACAGGGTGGCTTACCACATTTTGCCATCTAAATTTGCGTCATTATTATTACTCATAGCAAACAATGTTTCAGATGAAGTTGAATGGTTTTGAGAGGGGCATATGGTATATAATAATATATAATATTATATATAATAATAATGACGTAAATTTAAATGGCAAAATGTGGCGAACCACCCTGTACTGCGAATTACATGGTTTTCTGTAAATTTGAACAGATTTTCATGTAGGTACATTCTTCCAATGTTACTATTGCTATTTGATACAATATTTGGTCTGGTAATACGTTTGTAAATACTAGTATTATTTAATATTAAATAATACTTAAGTATTAGCTAGTATTAGTTGGTATTACTAGTAATTAATATTACATGTATCACTAGTATTAGCTAGTATTATCCGTATTTTTTGCATTAGCTAATATTACTAATATTACTAGTATTACTAGTATGAGCTAATAGAACACCATTTACATTAAATAGAACACCGTATTTCCGAATAAAAATTCAGAACCAACATTAGTCACTGTATCTCTATCATTAATGAAGTGAAAAAGTCTCTCCTTCCTGAACACGTCCGTCAGGTATTCCTTTTTTCCGCTGTTGGTACCCCTCAGAGGGGTAACAAGTGCACGCTTCACGTGGAAATTAAGGATGCAAAAACGTTGGCCCGCAGTAGGAAATTTGAATTTGAATCTAAGCCAGCGTCCGCTCGCGTGCTGTTACGGATCTAGGACTAAATTTGCATACGGAAAGGTGCTGGCGCGGATGAAAATCTTATGGCACTCTTTGTGAGAAGCGTGTTCGATTTTTGTGATACGCGTAACGGCTGTTGCAGCTCTAAACAGCTTTCGATTTAGTGCCGCTTCGAATTTGATCGATTATTCAAATTCAGATTATAACGTATATTTTAGCCGAACACGGAGTGGAGCAACGATTGAGAGAATTATACTGTGGGGAAGGTAAAAGATCGTATACTTGGACACCTGTGCAAGTGTTACTTATTGTTACTTTATCTACAAGCAAATTATTTTATCTCTTTATTGAAATTTTAATAAAATCATATTTTAATAAACTTTATTTGTATCATTTTTCTTTGTGAACTTACAATTGTACAATTTATGCTATTTGAATAATGATGTTATTTTATCTGTTAAGAAACCTCGACTTTTCAAGTGTATATTCTCAATGATATTAAGAATTTTTCTTACAATAATAAAATAATGTTAATATAAAGTAGTAGTAATATATAATGTTATAGAATAATAATAATTTCATTGTAATAATAATCTTAATTTAATATTATACATTCAATAATAGATTATTTTTACTTAATTTTAATTATTTACATTCATAAATTATTTGTAAAAAAATATGCCAAAGCAATGTAAAGAAGAATGAAAAAGAGTTAATTGCAAAAAGCAAAATAAAAGTAATTGGACTAAAACTAAACTTAACTTTCATTTAAAAATATTTTATTATACTTCTTATAATCATTGAAATAATAATTTTAATTTACCTTGTGTTGCAGACCGTTTAATTCGTCCTGGAAACCTCCCATTTAAACATTGAAAATCGCCTTAATATCTCGTAACAACGTTCCCATCTGGAAGCAAAATAAATAATATCATCATTTAGCGTTTTTTTTAAGATTTAGAAAATTTACAAAGGTGAATATTCAGTGTAATTAATTTTCTCTGATTACATGTTAATACAAAATTTTCTAACTACATATTACAATTAATATTCTAAATAGACATTGGCAACAAATTCAAATAAATTCATTACTCCAACTAAAATCAATCACTTGGTATATTTATTTGTCAACAGTAGGTCATCAGATATTCTTTCCTCAGCGCGTTCAAGTTACCCTTCCATCCGATTTAAAAATGGAAATCAATTCCGGGCAC
The DNA here is from genome assembly GCF_050947335.1 of Megachile rotundata. Classification (NCBI taxonomy): domain Eukaryota; kingdom Metazoa; phylum Arthropoda; class Insecta; order Hymenoptera; family Megachilidae; genus Megachile; species Megachile rotundata. Next base: position 7,158,949 of record NC_134993.1, read on the forward strand.
ACGTTCCAGCCTCGTGTCAAAGTTCCTGATTTTAATTATAATCCAGGGAGGCTGTACCGGTGTCGTATCCGTCGCATCATGCAAATAATTCGAGAGGCCGCAAAAGCGAGCACATGCCATTTCCGGCTCGTGTCTTCGGTCCAGAAAATTTAAATATTTTTCTCCCTGTCTTCAGATCCTCTATTTTCGTTCGGGACTAGGTGATCATCGATGCATAGGCACGTGTCCAGAAATCGGCGATTCTAATTCTAATCTTCATGCGGTGAATTTAAATAACGTTCTTCACCCTCGAATTTGATCTTGTACTCGGGCGCGATCCAACGACACGTAACGTTTAGTACCATAGAGGACACGCGACTGAATCACTCAAGCCTTCCTCTGATTTGCATCGTTTTTTTATTTTCGGTCGTCTGGACCGCGCGTGCCAGTATAAGTTTGGTTGATTTTATTCGCCAATCCAAACAGATAGATCTTTAAGGTACTGAATAGAGTACGTGTTGAAACGGTGCATAATTTTTTTCGACCATAGGACTTAATAGAATCATAGCCAAAAGCAATATAGTTAACCTCTTAACCTTCGCGGTTAACCCTTTGCGTCAGTCAAAACTAATTATTACTGCAACATTGAGATAAATGCGGGAAGTTGAAATGTTAGGTATATTTTGAATTTAACGTTTTTTAATTGTACAAATAATTAACATAGAACTCAAAACTTAACCATGCAAATACGATTTAGATTTGTTACATTGGAACTGTAATGTGCATCACGATTGGGATTCGGTGTCATAAACCAAGAAGTTAATCTATTGTCATATGAGTGTTAGGTTATGAATTAGGCGGAGCAGAATTTGTATTTTTCCAATTTTATTTCACTCTTTTGCTGTAGTAAAGTATATGTGTCATTCCTTTGTGATCAAAGAGTTCATAGCAATTTGTCTACTATTTCTCACTTGTACTACTCACTATTATTCATGTTAGAATTACATATCGTAAAAAGCTGTTTTAGAACGATTTTTCGTCGTTTCAATAAACAAGGAAAAATTTATATAATTATTAGATTGGTAAGTACTACAGTCGTATGTCAGAATAAAACTTGGCAAATGTCGAAACATAAACTCTGACATTTACATCTGTCTTTTGGCGCCAAATCTCAGTGTTAATTAGAAAGATGCTTCGTTCATAAATTTGCAATATTTGTTATTTATCTGTTCGCTTGTAATCGACAAAAATAACCGCTAAACTTTTCAATTTTTACAACAGTGAAAAACATGTGAAGAGTTTAAAGTTAGTAAAAATTTATAATCAAATTTACTATATGAGGTGTACACAAATTTTTGGATGAAACATCTCTTAAAATTTATATTTCTTAAAACTCTACACACAAATCTTAAACATCATTATTATTAATTTATAACAAATGTGAGTTTTTACCTAATAAAAATATAATTCAATAAAGACATTTGTTAAGTCTTAACTAATATGTTACCGTAATTTGTTTCCGTCATTAATACCAAGCAGCGAAACGCAGTTTTATTAACTTTCTTTATAGCGCAGTTCCTAATATCGTACACTGGACTCTGGTAAACACTGTAATGCTCAAAACCATAAAATAATGGTGTGTAAGCGTAAATTTTTCTCTAAAAGCAAATACCATTTCCTCCTAATGCAAATCATTCAATAATATTTTTCAATATAATTTTTGAATTTTATGTACCAAAAATCGTTCATAATTCTGACCAAGTGTAGTTTTAACTAAGCACTCCTCAGTACAATTAATTTAATTATTTATTTAACAAAATACTAGTCTTCTTAATATTTTATAATAAATAAACTACTAGTTAAAAATAAACTAAATTAGTAATAACGAAATTAGAAATAAACTAAACTAGTTAAATAATTTTATTTAACAAGCTGACAATAATTCCAATGGTGTAACAATTCTGATCAGTAACTTTATAATTCTGCATAATAAAAAGATATGGAATCCAACGTTGCAATGTGTTCGGTAATGCGTTATCTTCTTGCAAATCTCTCATCACCGATTACCTGAAATGAAATATCCCAGCGTTTCTTTTCTACCGTTTCGACATAAAACTGCGAAGTGACGTCAAGCCCTCGGAATAAATACTGGCGCGCGGTCGATACAAATATTCTTCAATCACCCCAATAAAACGTTTCTCCGCGATATCGGATTCAGTTCAATCGAATCGCAAGTCCGGTCCGCTTCATCATCAAACCGACGATCTATTGCGACCATCGCCAGGTGAAATCGCGCATAAAGCTACGTTAAAGTACGCCGATTGGGACGAATCTTCGAGCACAAACCCGGTAAAATCGTTATTGTCACCCACGAATCTCGCGAGAACGGGACGCGTGCAGGTCGTTTCCACGACGGGGCCAAAACAGATCGTCGTTTCGCCTTGAGATTCCAGCATGTCCGCGAACGCGTGTACGACCGTACAATTATTATCAACGTCACCCACGAGTTTCCATACTCGTCACCTACGATCAAGTAAAAGTCGCTTTAACAGGAGGAACCCTGGTTGGCGAATCGGATCCCGTGTAAAACCCAGGGAGACAGAGAGAACGGCCGATTGATCGCTCGTACCTATGACAATTATTACTATCATCGTACGGCGATCTTCGCCCGTGAAACTTCGTTAACACGCTAAAAAATGGCCGACGAGCATCACGGCTCGTCGAACGATCGGCCATTTCGCCAAGACATTTCGTCGATCAACCGATCGACGTTTACTACTATCGTCGAGCATTCGATCTGAGAATTGATTAGCCGTCACGATTTCTTTTTTCTCCTGCACGGACAAATTGTCTAACAAGTTGTGTTGTTCTACACCGTGTCCCGTTCGCCAGATCGGAATCGAGGTATCGGTCGTTTTCCGTCTAGCAAACATTCGTTATCGTCTGGTTGCAGGAATGCTTCCTACTATTAAAATACGCAAATACGAATCGATACAAATGGCGGGAAATTTATTGACGTTAAGGGACAACGCTTAGGCTCGTGTATGCTGATTTTATATATTAAAGAGATTTTTAGCTGTAAATTACAGATATTCTTCCTCTGTGAGGATACTTGATTCTTGTAATTACCTGCGTCAAAGATTTATTTACATAACTAGGTGAAAACAGATGTATTTTAAAAATGTTACGTATAGTAACATATGTAACAAATGTTAGTATTAGTTAATTTTAGGTTGGTACATTTGAAATAAACATAATTTAAATAATACTTCATTAGGTTTAATACATGATAGAATAGTTAAAGATGCCATTGCAGATTTTTGTGAAATACAATGTCAGTTGATTTACTGTTTTATAAGATGACGTAAAATATTTGTTTAACAAGAAAATAGTTCTGCACATTATACAAAATTTAATTATCTTGAACATATTCTGACATTTCTCAACAAAAATAATATATGTATGATTATAATAAATAATATATATATTGTCTAATATAAGTAACAGTTATATCTTCTTCATCAGTAATAACGTTCGTAGGAATATGTTGTAACATAAAATCTGTTTCAATTTTCACCAGTTAATTGCGTTCGACGCACATACGCGTCAATTCGAAACTTTATTTCGATACGGTTGACGTGTATACTCGTGTAAAATAAAAAGTTATTATTTACTATAAAAACTTGAAATTTCAACAAGAAGTAATAAAAACGTTATTTAGTGTTATGTTTCTGGTATATTACCAATAAAACTGTTATGTATTTTATAAAAACTGTCCGACTATTCTCTTTAGATGTTCTCTTGGACATTCTTGTATTATATTGGATATTCTCTGTACAATGTATTACATTTTACAGACTGAGTTGAATATTTTCTCCAATGTATTGGTATTCGGTATCTTTCGAAAAAATCAAACTTTTGAAAAACACCATAATGAAATTATCTGAATGCCATTAAATTTTTTTTTCTTCCATTTTTCTTGTTTACTAGATTTATTATTTTTTGATTTTAAGTTTTTAATAACAGTAGCATTTTCAAAAATAAGTTCGTTTTATGTCGAATAAAAATCCTCGTTAATATCATAATAAAAGTATTTGCCCTGCGTCCGACGTGTATATTCGTCATTGCTTGATTTTAATTGCACATCCCGCGAGAGATTTTTAAAATTAAATACTGCAGTTAACTGGTTAAGAGCTTAATTATAACTTCTTACAAATCGCATTAATTCGCAAGGAAACATTTGCAATTAGTTTGAAGCTGGCATGAAATAAGGACATAAAATATTGTATGAAAACAGTAAGTGAACTTTGCATGCTACAATTTTAATATACTTGTATGCCAAATTTTGTTTATTCAATTATTGCTGTACGAGGTATGTACAATGTTTGAAATATAGATTTCGTTTGAAGATATGTAGCATAGATACACATCTGTAGTTAGTAAGAAGTTTTAAGTAATTTTGTGAAACTGTAGTACATATTTCTATGAAATAAAGGAAAAATACAAATTAAAAATTTTCTCAGGATGGAAATTTCAAAACTTTTTAATTTCTTAAGTAAAAATTTTGAAAATGTAAAAACTTCAAGTTTTGGAAATTTAAATTTCGAATTCTGGAATTTATTAATTAAAAAATATCAATCTTTGAAAACTTCATACTACAATTTCAGAACGTAATAATCTGAAAATTATATTATTCTTTAATTCTTCATATTGAAGGTTTAAGAATTTTATAATTTATTCATATTGAAAATTTGAGAACTTCATAATTTATTAAAATGGAAATTTGAGAATTTAGTAATTTGTTAAGTTCGAAATTTGAGAAATTGGTAACTTGTTAAGTTGGAAATTTGAGAGTAACTCACTTATTTAGTAGGCAATTTAAAAATACCACACTTTGAAAATTGGAATTTAGAATTCATATACATAAAAAATTATAATATTCAAGAATTTTTTAATTTAATACTGTGAAACTAAACTTGCAAAATTATAAATTTAGGAATTTAATTATCTGAAGACAAAACTTTCTACAATTCGAAAACCCAGAAATGAAAAAATTAGAAAATAAAGAAATTCTTATACTTGAAAATTTTTTAATTTAACTATACAAGTTAAAAATTTGCAAAATTCATAGTTTGAAAATTTCAACTTAATTGTAATATCAAACACCCACAAAATTTGAGTATTTAGAAATTCGCAATCTGGAAACACGATAATTTGAAAATTTGCAAAAATTTACATCAGAATTCAATTTTCCAATATTCTATGGTTTTATATCTCAAAAAGAAAGACATAAATTACAAAATGGTAAAGAAATTTTTGACTTATTTTCCCACGAAGAATCTGCAGATTTAGTACCTCATTTTTGTTGCAACCTGTATACCTCTCATTTATTTTTTTATCGGGTTCGAATGCTGAAAACGTTGGCGACTTTGAGTAAAGAAACACTTCGATGAAGGAAAGAAAAAAGCGAAGGAACAGAAAGAACCGTCGCGAAGTCAAGGCATTTACGACAAGGCGCGTTTCCAATAGTCTCTTCTAAGTTTTCAACTGTCTTCGTTCTTCTGTCGCGGATCGGTGTTATCGTCTCTTTTGCCGCGAGACGGTCCAACGAAATCGCGTGGGCGAACGAGCGACTTTATTGGCTGGTCCACAATGCGACATTTGCAGCTTCGTGCGTCGAAGGGTCGTTGGTATAACACGGCCACTTCACGGATAGAAAAAATCCTCGTGGATTACGTTGTCCCCTGCGACGAAATCGTTTTTTTCCAATTCGAACTGCCTTCGGTAACTGAACTGGTATTGATACTTGAAATTGTGCGACTGAAATCTTTCACAATGTACACGTGTAGAGGCTTCCTTTAGATAATGATATACAAACTTGAGTAATTTTTTAATTTTCATACTTCGATATTTCGAATTCTCAAGTTAACTTTTCGAATTAAGTTCTTAATTTTTAAATTTTCAAATTCGTAAGTTTCTGTACTTTTTGATTTTTAAATGTAAAAATTTTTATACTTTCAAATTCCTAGACTTCTATATTTCTAGGTTTCCAAATTCTGAAGTTATCAAATATCTTTTTTCCAAAATTTCAATATCACCAAATCTCAAAATCACTTTTTTCTATTTTCACAACCTTAGATCAGTAAAATTTTATGTACCGATATTTCAGGGTTTACAAATTTGTAGACCATCAAATACCTCGGCCATCAACTACCTCTATTTCCGAATTCCAATGTCCTCAAATTCCTATATCATTAAATTCTTATGTCGCGAAAGTTCAAACTCTTCAAACTCCAAAACCACCGAATCTCTAGGTTCAACAAATACCTATGTTCTCAAATTCTAATATCACCAAATTTCCAGATAAGGTGAAGTGGGGTAAGTTCGTAAACGGGACAAGTGCGTATACAGGCTATTTTTATTACAATATGTACGAAATTTCTTCATTTAGTATGTTTGTTTCCTTGTTTTGTTTCACTATATCCCCTTCTACATTTCAGCTAAGAGTACTTGTTTGCAGTATAGAGTACTTGCATTATGCAGTAAAAAGCATTTATAACAGATTTGTTAATAATTTTGCTCTTTCTCCATTGTACATGAAATAAAGTTTCAAAGTATTTTAACTTCAAGGTACGCTCTTACCCCATTTTCGGGGAAAGTGTAGAGTAGTTGACATTTTAAACAATTTTCTATCAAAATCAAAATGTACAAGGAAAATTAGGGTACTAGTTAATATTGGAGATAAAAGCGATATAAGAGCGATACACGAATTAGCATTAACATTTGTCTCCATCTAGCGATGTTAATCATCATTGTTCGTTCCTTCTTGTGTTCGCATGTTTCGATTCAATTTTGTTCTCTAATATTCTTCTCACGTAATTCTGATTGTATTTTGTATCGTTCTTAAATAAATAGTTTTTATGCTTTGTATATAATTAATTGCGACACTATTCGTCCACGGATCTCCTCGCCTTCAACAGTTAATATTAATTAAATAGTAGTAATTGTGCAAAGCGTTCGATATCGACAGCGTTAAGTATCTAGCAGACTGAAAATACTTACGTTTAAATACCAACATTACAAAAACCAGTCTGCACTTATCCCACTTCACCTTACTAAAATTCCTATATTATTATATTTCTGTATGTTGAATTTTCAAGTTCTCCAAATTCATAAACTAGCAAATCACAAAATATCTATCCATCAAATATTTAAATCAGCAAATTTCTATATCTGGAAATTTCAATCTTCCTAACTTCCTAAACTATTGAATTCCTAGATCACCAAATATTTATATTTCCATACATGGGTGACTATAAATTTCCTAAAACCACAAATTCCTAGATTAGCAAATTTCTATGTCCTGAAATTTCAATCTTCCTAACTTCCCAAACTACTGAATTCGTAGATCTCCAAATATACATATTTCCATATACGGGTGACCGCAAATTTCTGAATCTACAAATCCCTATATTAGCAAATTTCTATGTCCTAAAATTTCAATCTTGCCAAATTCCTAGAATGCCAAATTCCTAAACTATCAAATATCTATGTTCCTAAATTTCAGCGTACTTAAATCTCAATGTCCCTTTTGTAAACTACCAAATCCCTAAATAAACAAATTTCTACATCCCGAAACTTGATGTTCTCCAAATTTCTAGACCCCAAAATCCGTATGTTATCCAATATCTACGTTCCTAACTTTCAGCGTAGCCGAATCTGAATGCCACTAAATTTCCAAACCATCAAACCCCTAAATAAACAAATTTCTACAAACACGAAGTTCCAAAAGAGTTTGAATTATTCAGTATTACACAATTGTACTTTGATGTATTGTACAATAATATTTTTGCATGATATCAGCATTGAATTCTAGAAACTTAGAATCATATCTATATAAAGCTACACGTTGATTGATGTAAACGTTTAAATTAAGCAGAATTATTATTAATATTTCCACTCAACTGTTCATAACAACGACACGGCAATTACTTATTATTAAATACGGCATATCATAATCGCATTCTTCTTTAATGGTTAACGGTTTCTTAAAGTTTAATAATCGAAGCAAGTAAGTATATGAAGTGGATGTTATCAAGACGAATCATACAACGTTCAAACTTAAAATTTTTTAATTGAAGGTTGACGGCAGCACTCAACGCGCCTCTGTTATTTCTGCTTTATGGGGAAATAATTACCTAGTAATGACAGCTCTGTATGCTCTTACGATCGCCGTTTATAGTTTTGCACCATGCAAGCGTACACTCCGAGTTTTACGGATTCTAGACACGGAACTTCCCGATGTCCACCCCTTTACGATTCTGTATCTACGTTTTCAGCGGTAGAACTGATAACTAGACATTAGAACACGTTAAACAACTTTGACGGAAGTATATTCGTTGATCTTAACTGCGACTATTCGAAAAAAGCATACTAGAAAAATAAAAATTAGCCAACCGTTAAAAATATGGGAGATACGTGTCGGAAAACCTTTAATTTTCTTTCGATTTATTATGTATCGTGCATAGTAGCGTGCACGCAGACATACGTATTCACATGTAAAAACGAACCTTCGTGCGTGTATTTCACTCGAGAATGCGAGGTGTCATTCACCACTATTTCCCTCAGTTAAATCCAGTAATTAGGTAAATAAAGCTGCCTGTCAGTGCATCTTCGCGATTGTTGCACATGCCTTCCAGCTGTCACACATGGGTGAGTGTAGCCAGTGGAAATATTAGATAGCGTTGTGTCAACATTTTCAGCATTTCTTAAATTACATGCGTAATTTTAAGGAAATGTACTTGAAATTTACCATTTTGTTTCGTTGTAAAATAAATTATACGTAGGAAAGGATTTACGGAAATTAAAATCAACGACGGAGTATGTAGTAAATAAATCTAGTAACGTATATTTGAAAGTTTGTTCGAGTAAAGGTACAAGAAAATTAATTTTGCAAGTAGAATGCAATTCTCTGGTTTACAATCACATTGGCTACATAATTTTAATTTACTTTTTGGAACATGACAAAAATTTAATTAAATTTTGAATAAATTAAAATACATTGAAAATAAAATAAATAAAATAAATAATTTTCTATAAAACGAAATAAATAATGTTCACAAATGTGGTCGCTAACAAGTATCAATTTTCGAAAAGTGCCCGATCGCCTAAGTTTATCGAATGTTTGGTCCATCAAGCAGAAAACTGGCCGCGTTCCTACGCCAGTGTTCAGAAGTAAACCGTTTACAGCATTGTACAATTACCTACGTCGGGATTCCATGGTCCTGCCACACCTACACCTACGCAAACGTCGCCTCGAGTGGTAAAACACACGTATATACGAGCATGGGCATCAGAAAGCATGCATGTACCGAGGCTCGTGTGTGTACACGTGAGTCGCGGCTTGGGTTAGGTTAAGTATAATGCGCGGTCGTGCAGCTTTGGGGGCCCGGAGGCGCTAACATGAAAATCGTATGGTAATGGGGCACCGTGGCTCCTCCAGCACGGGGTCGAGTCCGTGTAGGAACCTAGCGAAGCTCGCGGTAAGTCTAGGTTTCTTCCTAGTATTAGCGAACCGATGGCCAGAACAGAGGGAAGAAGAGGAAGGAGAATCGGATAGGTTATGAGCAGAAGAAAGAGAACTTCTAGCCTCTCTTGAGGAGGGTCTCTGAGTTCGCGTGCCTCTGATAATTATACGCTCGAACCGAGACTCGAGAGGAACAAAGAGCAAACGACGAACGAGAAAGACAGCACGAGGGAGGGGGAGGCATACGGAATATCGAGTCTGTGGTTCGACAGGGTCGAAGTTGACCGGCGTCTAATCGATTCGCCGCCACGGCATGGAAATTTCTTTCAGGCTGCCCCACGGCCACCTTGCATCCACAACACCTAACATCTTCGAGAAAACTCCGTGGGACTGCCTATGCAAGCCTTCTGGCTGCCTTTTGATCAGATCCATCGTGTTTGAGGGTTCACGATCCGTGAACGATCTTGATGAAAAACTACTTGCCGAGTAGGCACGATGTATACGGTATTTCTTTTATTCAGCGTTTCACAGATTTTTAAACGAACCTGTTGGGCAGCGATATTGTTTATAGCGTAGTTTGGTTCAGTATAAACTACCACGCTTATAATATTACGAACTTTTATTATTTGAAACGTATAACAAGAGTACAACGGTATTCAATTTATGCTTCCACTTTATCGATCGAAGATTTTATTGAAAATCGTCACGCAATATTTATTTGTATAATAAACAATGAAATCAAAACTAATAAATAGGAATTTCAATAAAAAAATCAAATGTTTTTTAAATTTAAGATATAGCTATTACGGTTACTACTAAAGATATTTTCATGATAAGTAATGATAGTTACTATTAAAAAACTGCCAATAATTTTTAAAATACAAAAAAATAACTTTGAGAGAAAAATCAGAATCATATTGTGAGTAAATAGTTTCATTTTGATACACTTTGTTCATTGATAAAATTAATTAAGATTGATGTTAATAACAAATGATATTTTCTTACATAAAGTGAAATACCAAATTATTGACATAGTAAATTCTGAATTGCATAAAGTATTTATTAAATTCTCATTATTTAAAGTTGTATTACGCAATGTTAGAACAATTCATAAAGTGTCAAATAATAAATAAAAATTATATAAATATCTATTTTTTTTTGCAGGAAACATGCACAGTATTATTTCGGTTGAAATTAAGATAACAGTTAAAGTTAATTAAAGAAATCGAAACCGGTTTGCTGCAACTAGCTTCTTAATGGAACGCACTTATACTTGCACGTATCTGCATAACATACGAATTTAAATTTACGTTATCTTAATGATCAAATTCTTAGCAGCCTTACAAATTACCTCGTAATTTTAAACAATTCATTTTTAATAAATGATGATTGAGAAATGTTGATTTGATTGTAAAAATTCGACGAATTCGCACACTTGTGCAATAAGTCATTTGTGCAAATGGGGATTTTTATTCTTGGAAACTTCACGAATTATTTTGGAGTAATTGTATGCAACGATTAAGGACAGTTAACCTCCCTTACGTGAAATCGACTTCATTTCTTGGAAGTGGTTAGCTAACATGGACGTGGGATTTATAAAGTACGATGTACTCGATAACAACGAGCCTAATGAAGCAAATGCTTTCGAAGTTATTGTACATAAAGAATTTCGTAACATTATGAGTGTAAAAAAGTAAGCTTGGGATATTAAAAGCATTGAACGTTTCAAAAATATTTTTCTAATTTGAAACGAAGATACTAAAAGATCAGCTAGCTGATTACCTTTAATTTTGCTGGGAAGTTTTAATTGCTTAAATGTAGATATCAGCTGAAAAGTTTTAATTGTCCAATTATATGACGATAAAAATAATAAAAATTTTCATGTACACGTTGCAAATGTGTAATGATATATTTCGAGTAGGTTATTTATTAATTATGAACAAATACTAGTTACGATCTATTACTTATAAGTAAGTATTATTTAGGTTATGTTACTACTGTAAAAGTCGTTTTAATTATTTATTATTGTGTTTTAAAATTATTTGGTACTGTACAGTTTTTAGGAGATCTCTTTAAAAATGTCAGGTTGATACCTAATCTAATTGAAGACAAACATCCCCTTAATACTAGATTTACAAAACGATGGATTTCAGATTTTATTTTTTACAAAGTACCACTTGGAATAATTATACATTTTACTAAAATAATTTATAAATACACGTATTTCTAATAGGCTAATTGAAAATTAAAAAATCATAATAATTTTCACTTAATCTTTTGTAATTTAGTTAACAAAGTATAAGGACCAAAATTTGATTTAAACATGCTGATCTGTTAATAATATTTAGTCTCATCCTAAATATTTAACGTGGTCACTTTAGCGTCGAAATAAAATAGATCAACCTTAACGGTCTTGAATTTCAAATAAATTCTGATAACAATTGAAATAGCTGACGAAGAGACATTGCAACCTTCAGTAAAATATGCGATAATATCAAGGTTAAGAGAACGACACGAGACACATGCGTGTTAATCAAGTACGTGGCGTCAGTAGAGTCGCGTAACAAGGACATTTGTGGATCTTCACTAAAACGATCAACGATCTTACGGAAATCGGAAACAAGGTTCTGGCCAGTAGTGTCAACAGATTTGTCCCTGATAGTTGGTCGTGTAAGAGCAGGAGGGAGGAGTTGGAAGGAGTGATCGATCGTAAAGGAAGGGTGGGGGTGTTGGTTGAGTCAGAGCGAGGCAAGGGTGGGCTCACGATCAAATATCAAGTCTTATCTGGCGCCGCTTTACCCAGAATTCTTTCTCTTTCTTTCATTTCTTTCCATGTGATTTCTCGTCTCTTTTTCATTCCGTTTAATTATCCCTGCCAACGACCACAATCCTCTCTATTTCTTTCCTCCCGATTGTTTGCCACCCTCGCATCATGCTATTCGCAAACGGCAAAATTAGAGATGGTAAATTAGAATGTGTAAAAATATTAACCGTTTTTGTTTGTCGCCCTCTTTATTTCTACCCCTTTTACATCTATTTGACGGTCTCGCGCGTTCTTTACTTCGATCGGTGGACGTTAATAGCCGCCACTGTTTCTCACCCATCGCCACCCCATTCTCGGAAGACCGTAATTAAGGGAAGGAAGGACGCAAATGAAACTGGTGTGGGTTCGTCGAGAAAGGACACTGAAGCGAAAAATCATAGACGAGGGAAGAATAGTCCTTTTTCGTTGGCACAGTTTGAGCATTTTCTTTCGTTGTATGGTCAAATTTTATTCTCTTCAAGATAGCGTTTTTTGTTTCTTTTCGATCTGCGAGATAACTGAAATTAATGTTCTGACATTTGCTTGTTTGTAACGTAAAATGTGTTTTAACGTATATGTGTATACATATGTGCATATGTGTATATGCGTTATTGTAATTTGCTCAGTTATTTTATTTTTTAACGACTATTTATAAATAAAATAAGGTCTCTACATTGTAAGTAAATTAAATACAAAATTTTTTCTTTGTGTTATTTTGTCATGATATACTATTTTATGAATTACATTACTTTTGTATACAGATAAATATTATTTATATATACCACTTTACACAAGTGTTTACTTCAATGTAATGTACGTTTTTTTTGTAAATGTTTAAATGTGTTTTCATCAAGAATTGTATTTTTATCCTTGATAAAATAAAGGAATTATAGTGAGCCACTTATAATGATGTATGTGTTATATTTTGCATGTATATTTTGCTAAAATAAACGTTTTGTCACGGTACATAAACAGTTACATACTTCTTTATTTCGCGTAATAGTTTTTTATTTAACCAAAAAAAAATTCAATGTAATATAATTTGAATGTGAAATAATTTTAAGATGATAATTTAAATGTAAATAATTTTGATAATTGCAAATATAATTAAACAAATTATAATAATTATAATGTAAATACATATCACTTAATAAATAAACATTCGGTATTATTGATGATTGTAATTCATCCATCAAAGCAATATTTAAAATTGAATTGCAAAAAGAATTTATGGAAACACATAGTAATCTACATAATAAAAAAGAGTGAAAGCATGTGATCAAGTAATATTCATATTTTTCGTTCAAATCCTTCCCATCCGTCAACCGTTCGTATTGAACCGGAATTGAAATTGCGTATTTCGGGGAAGAAACAATGGACAAAAGATTTGGGAGAATAAGGCGGAGAGCTCGACGCGGCCTCGTTACGTGAAAACGAGGGCGAAAGCGTTTTGAGGATTGCGATTCGATTGAAAATTCTCTCAGGTCTTAGGATCCTTAGGGTCGGATTGGTTGGCGCCAGTGGAAAGAAAGTTTTTCCCTAATGACCAAGCCGAAGTGGTTATCGTTAATTTGGCTCAGCCCCGTTTGGCCCCGCGAATCTCTTGCTACTTCTTCACCGCAGTCGTCTCCCTATCTTTCCTCCCTTCTCCCCGTACATTTTTCGTGCACCCACTATCGTGTTTATAGGGTGACCCAGAAAAACAATGGCAGAAGAGAATTCGGGAATCGCTGAAAGAAGGACAAGGAGAGACAAACCCGAGAGATCGATTACCCGTGGCAACGGCGTCAAAGATCGACGCGGTCGATCGTGATCGATCGATATCCTCTGACACCAAGGCTATACTTGATGTGCTTTGCATAACTGTCAAGTCTTGGCTTCGTATCCACAAGTTACGAAAGATATAATCGTTCTTCGTTCTAGTAAAGGCGTTTAGTGATGGTAAATGATATACCCGTCGCGTAGCCCGTTTCGGGGCTATTAATATGGAATGCGATGCTATTGATGAATAATTTCCGTCTTTAACGTCGCATGTATTTTTAATGCGCACACGTGTACACGATACTAAAACGACAGTAACAGATTTTATTGTGAAAAAACCGTCAAACTTTGACCTTCTTCGGACGTTAAGCACATGTTGAAATCCGAACGAGAGATTTCAAGGTTAGGTTAATTGGATTCGTGTTTTGATAATACCCATTTAATATAATATGAGGTACAACAAAGTGCAACAGTGGAATTTGTTTGAATATATGAAAATGTAAGACTAATTAATAGTTTACACAAGATTTGATTGAATGTCGATAACAGTTTTTTCTGTTGAGTCGATAACAACTCAGGTTTTTTAAACATGAATTTGAAATTCAATAACTCATAAGTTACACGACGTATCAAATAATTTTCAAAACGATATTCCAGAGTTAGGTAATATCAGGGCGACACTAATATAAAGAAGTACGAATCTATAAAATATCGCATACATCAATAAAATTCGTTGTTTCTGATTTCTCCTTTCCGAGCACCGAGTATCACCTTGCAGAAGCAGCTTGAATAGCCACAACCATGCGAAAAAAAGAAGAGCGTCCGGGTGCGAGGGTGGCTTCCAGAGAAAGACAGAAAACAACAGAGTGAAAACTGCGAGTATACGAAAGCGGGGTAAGAGAGAGATAGAGGGGTAGCTGGGAAGAAGGGGGTGGCAACGCTCTTACATTCTTTTTACCAAGCGAAACGTTGCCGGCGGAGGCAGCGAGAGCGTCGCCTATCGATTTTTACTTCTAATGAATTCGAGCTAAAAACCTACCTCTACACAACTACCTTGTAGTTCTCTTTTTCTCTCTCGCACTTTTCCACCACTATCGCCACCCTCGTGCTTAGCCACCCTCTGTTCCACGAACTACGCCAATCACTGCGCGGCATAATTACACCGTCGAGACTGGTGTGCGACTCTAGCGAAGTCGTGTTTCTTAGACCTCGTACACTATAGCGAAAAATACTAGAAATGTGGGAGGGGTAGAAATACCTACAAGCTTAGAATTTTGTTCAGACGTCATTGACTGCTAGATTCCTACTTGTTTACCGTTTTATCGATTCGTTCTAATCGAAACCCTAGAGCAAACTGAAATCATTTAATATCTAGTAATTGACTGTTACTTAAGGAACAGCCAATTTTTACAGATCGATGAAATGATTCTTTTTCATTGTTTTTATTTAATGATCTGCTAACTGTAAGGAGAGAAAAGCATTCTTTGGTTCAAATAAATCTTGCCTTTGTATTCTAGTAATTTTAAAATAAAAATTCTTAATTTTAATGTTGTAAAATGAAGTAATATTATAATTAATGATAATATTATAATTAAGTGATATTATAATGAAGTGATGTTATAATATTTACAATTTTGTTCATATTTCACAGTCTTGGGCTATTGAATTAGGAATACCTCAACAATTTTTATGTTAAAGATCTGAACGAACTATAACAATAAATCGTATTAACTGTTAAAATAATTTTATGTAATTTCTATACTGTGTACACAGATTATATCAACTGAATTACAGTATTTTCTGTTCATAAATAAAAAGGTTAATACTCGTATTCTTCTATACTTAAATTATGAACCTGAACAATTACTCTGAGACTTCTGATAGATTAGCTGTCCTGAACTAAATAAATTAGCTAAGATCTTAAAAAATGATTCTCTAAAATTTAGCCAATGAAAATTGTATACACTCATGTTGCGAGGATTCGACGATATTATAAAACGAGGACGCCAGATGAAAACGGAGCGAACAAATCAGCAGGCAGCAGAGAAGAGACAGACTACGAACGCAATCTGAATTTGTGCCAATTCCCCCGCTCGCAGCAATTACTGTATTAGAAATGATTTCAAATTTCTACAGATCGTGTACGTGCACTTGAAATCCACGTGTGTATGCACCGTTTGCATTGTGACGGGTCGGTATGCGATGCTAGTCGCTGCGTTGAAGCTTGCACAGGAATAGATTGGTAACTAGTTGCCAGATGTGCGACTCTGTTGCTAATCGTCAAAATCGCGTTCCTGTTCGCGGCTAGAATTTGTTCTACAGCGAATCGCGAAAGTATGCGCTGTGTCAATTAAGGGGGACAATACCTTTAGAATTTTGAAAAATTAAAAAATTTTTTTTTTCTATAAAGTGTTAGTGTAACATCTTAAAAATATTGTCTTAAAATTTTAAAGTGAAATACGAAGCCCTTTTGAAGTTATGGCCGATTAGCGCCGCGAGTATTCACGCGTTCAGTGCGGAGGACTGAAACTTTAAACGCGTTTTTCTCAAAACTACATTTTTACAATTGGTGTGGCTGATAACTCAAAAACTAGTTTATCAATCGTGCTCAAATTTTTTGCACATATCCATGACAATACTATCTAACATATGAACCTAAATGTATGAAATAAATTGAACATTAAAGTCCTTTTTATTGCAAAACATTGCAAAAGTTTTCAATAAAATTCAAAGTATTTCTTTAAAAACGCGCCATTTCTTCAATTTTACATATTTTGCACATTTCTGAGGTTCATCTACTAACTGTGAATGTTAGTTTTCGAAACATTGTCTGCAAACTTGCTTCAAACCAATATATCTAAAGCTTGAACCCACATCGATTCACGAGACGCGCCCAAACACTTCCAGAAAGGATTGTTATAATTCCGCCATTTTTAAGTGTATTTAAAAACAAAAAATATTGTGTAATAGGTAATAGTTATAATAAATTATACCTGAAATTTCAAAAACGCAAAACAAAAATATCCTATACAAAAAAAATTCACAAAAATCAGCTTATTTTCATCGGTCTAAAGGTATTGCCCCCCTTAAGAGAAGGGTGCCTTTTGAGGGTTCAGTATTGGGAGGTCAGAGCATTAAGTTCATAGTCCGCTCTCGAAATAAAACTTGAGGACATCCGATTAGCGATCTTAATTAACCGCAATTCGACATTTATACACGTCAATCCAAAGCTTTATTTTGGAACTGTTGATGTGTATATTCGTCATGTAAAATACAAAAATACCAAAAACTTGAAATTTTCTGATAGAAAATGAATATCACTTGGTAGTGTTTATATTACAAATATGTATCTTATAGAAGAAAGTTTCATTATTCTTTTTGGTATATTGGATATTTTCCATAAGATATACTTTTTATTTAAGCTTTCTCCTATGAATTTGATAATATCTGAATTGTTTTGTGTGGTTTCGTGTATATCGGATAGTTCGTGAATTGTTTTGCAAACTTCACTGTTTATGCATGTCGGATCTCCGATAACATAAATTAGGTACGCAAACTATGAAGACCCGTCTGGTTCGTTACAAGATGATAGTTATAACTATTCTTTGATTTTTTAGATACATAAAATGTAATAAATTGTATTGTGATAAATTTCTTACAACAATAACCTTTGCACCAGTTGTTTCATACCGCACAAAAATATAATCTCACATTTTTTTTGTAAAATTTATAGTAGGAACATTTACCCTGTGTTTCATCTGTGTACTTGTTCTTCTTTGACTTTTATTATCCTATGACGGATTTTTAAAGCTAAATCCCGCAGTTAAGACGGAGAATCGTCTGAAGTTGGCTGATAATTCATAGCCAATAAAGAAGATGAATTTCCGCAGGATGAAAACAGACTCCATTCACTTCATTTGGTATTTTCGTAACACTTCCATTGTATCAACTAATAAATTCGTAAAACATATGTGAATTGTAAGAACCGTTATTGAGGTTTTGCTAAAATAGTTTATGATGTGTATTACAAAACTTCTACATAAAATGGTGGGTGTCTATTATGGGGAAATAGTTTTTCACTAATATGAGACTTTCATAGCAATGATTCTGGAAATAGCAATGAGAATAGTATAATAAAGTGATTTTGTGGATGGTTTATATAATATGTTGTATTTTAGTTTAGAATATTTTAGTTTTGCTATAAAATATACTATTAAATATTTTATTTAAATTAGATATTTTATTAAACATTTTATTAAATAAAATTAAATATTTTAATTTCTATCATAAAATTATATTAAATACATTGTTCCTGTTTTAAAATATTTAATTAAATAACAGTAGACATCAAACCGTCCAAAAAGTGTTTTCTCTTATCTCACTCTGAGGTACGAAAAGGTGGAAACGAAAAATGAATAACAACCCTTTAAAGAAAGTCTAATTTGTAAGCATGATATAAACATAGGCATTCAAATAACTAATTGCGAGTTTAGAATTATGAAGGTGCTTATAATATTTGATCATAAAGTAACATCAGTATTGCTTCATGATACTACAAATTACATGCATTAATGACACTATAAAGCAAGTGTGACAAAAGGCGTGCAGAAATGACCAAGCCATAAGCCGATACAAGAGTGTACCACATCAACCCGTGATATTCACAGGCTGTGCAATGTGCATGCGTCATGCCCATGACTGTCATGGGGGCTGAACGTTCATGGGGATAATATCCGTGCGAAGAATGTGAACACGTCTTTAATACAATTCGTCGATTAAACAGTGAATGTATTTTAATAAAAAATATTTTTGAAAATTGATGTTTTCATAAAGAGCTCTGACTGTTAATGAACATGTTTTTTATAACATAACTGATGTAGGTTTAAGAGACAGTTACATGGTTTAGGAAAATTTGGAAACATACAAATTTTGAACGTTTAACATATTCTAAAATTATTTGTGTATAAAATGTTCGCTTGCTTATAATTTCAATTCTTTACATTAAATCTTTAAAATCTTTATGTTTAAAATTAAGTAAAATGGAATCGACTACTTGGATCAACTACTTGGAACTACGAATAATAAATGTAGTAAATATTGAGAAAATATTTCGTAACATTTGTTAAAATTAAAAATACTACTTAACCAAATTTTCAGCTGCTTCTTGGTGTGGCAATCAACGTGTTAAATTTTACACCCCATAGACAATGCAGGAATTGTCCTCTTATTATTAGTTCGAATTCGTTCTCGTCACTCGAACTTTATTAATTACTTTATTTACGTCTTGTAATTTTTCGATAAAGAACTCTATAAGAAACCATTTGTAGTTGTGGTACCACATCATGGGTTAAAATCTCTGCATTAACTTTGATAACGGAATTATCATCTGATACAATTGAATCGCACTGTACGACATGTTATAAAATTATTATAAAAAACAGTTATAAGTTAGCTTGTTAAGTTATTATAAATTATTAAGTTGATATTTATTGTAGTTTACTATTTGACGACGAAAAATAGCAATTTAAAATTATACTACGATATATCGATTATATGTATGTAATATGTACAGATTAATTTAACGTTCTCTTATTAAGCAAAATATAATTAATATATTCAAGTTAGTAAGAATAGTAGAGACGTTGAATGCCATGAGCAACCGTTATTCAGATTTAACGTAGCCAATGAAATTGATCGGCCTTGGTCACCCCTTCGTCATAGAGAAAAACACGATTGAACTTCCAGAAGCGCCTCAGGGTGTAAATAGCACATAATGCGAAACCAGTTTCGAAATCTATCCCTTAAAGAGCTGCTAACTCGTTCGAGTTACCACGTCGTAATTATCCGTGAGACCTCGAAACATACTACGCAATTTCTATGGGGTAAGTTTTATATTCGTCATACTTGTACTGCGCAGACATTTCGCAACTTGTCTTTGCTCGTTTATTTCTTAGCAACTGACAGTATGAAAGAAGCAAAAGTTTTCTTAAGGGCAGAGGTTAGAAACTTGGTGATTTTTTAAATATATTGCATTAAAAATCTTTGGGATCTAGAAATTTGATTTGATGGTTTGTAAAATTTATCATTTGTAAATTGGATGATATTTTGGAAATTTACAAAACTTATGGTTTTGTAATTTGTGAATTTGGTGATTTGTGAATTTGGGAATTGGGGAATTTGGGAATTTGGGAATTTGGGAATTTGGGAATTTGAGAATTTGAAGATTTTGTATACAATCTTGCTAAATTAACACATTGCAGATTTCGAATTCGGAAATTCTGGAATATGGAAATTTGAAGATTTCGATATGTGGTAATTTGGAAATTTTTGAATTTGGGAATTTGGGAATTTAAGAATTTGGAAATTTTGGGAATTTGCGAATTTGGAAATTGGGGAATTTGAGAATTGGGGAATTTGAGAATTGGGGAATTTGAGAATTGGGGAGTTTGGGAATTGGGGAATTGGGAATTTTGGAATTTTGGAATTTTGGAATTTTGGAATTTCAAAATTTGAAAAGTTGGGGATTTGGAAATTTGAGAATTTTGGGAATTGGAGAATCGGGGTATTTGGAATTTGGGGAATTGGGAATTTGGGAATTTGGAAATTTGAGAATTTGAGAATTTGAGAATTTTGGAATTTGGGAATTTGAGAATTTGGGAATTTGGGAGTTTGGAAATTGGGGAATTGGAGAATTGGGGGAATTTGGGAATTGGAGAATTGGGGAATTGAGAAATTTGGTAATTTGGAAATATACGAATACAACAATTTGATAATTTAATAATTTAGTAAACTGGCAATTTAGAATATAGAATATTCAGAAATTTATTAAATGTTAAAAAATGTTCTCATTCATATTAATCTTTACGACTTTAGAAATGTACAAACCCAGAAACCTAGAAATTTAGAAATTTAGGAATATAAACAAACCAAATTTAAAAAAATTCAAATTTCTCAGTTCGGAAATTACAATATTTGCAATATTTCACAAATTCTGTATAACTCCAGTAAGTCAGTTGAGTCTCTATCTTTATTAATAATTATTATTTGTAGTTACAATGTATAAAGAAAAAGGTTCGTTTGTTCATAAGCACAAGTTAATAATTTAATTTCGGTGAACGTATTAAATTTGTATATGGAAGAAGTTTTTTAAGAAAGTTTTCAAATGTGTTCTCTACTATTGAATTTGAACAACTCAAAATAAACACAAACAATTTTATTTCGAAGCGAGCTTTGTTGACGGAGGAAGAAGTTAGCTTTGCAATGCATGCAATTTGATATTGACTATATAACATAACAGTGCTTTATAACAATGCTTCTGTTTGATGAATATTTATTTCTTATTCTGACGTAGCTTTTTCTCGTCGTTTGGAAAAAATGCTCATAATAAATATTTAATTATAATAATAATAATAAAGGTTCTGTTCCGTCAATATAAAAGATAATATTATAAGCATTATATTATATAACATAAGCCATTATTTATAATATTATTTACAAATTATCGAGTAAATTTATTGAAAGAATAATTGCTGAAGAAAATTGATATGTTCGATTTAATTTTAAAAGGAATTAATATACCACGAAGAAAAATAATGGACAAGTCATTGTTTAAATAATCTACTATCTAATATTATCTTTATCTGAATTATTGTCTGCTACTGTTATCTGATATCTAGTGTATAAAGACTTCAATAAAAATTTAGATAATTCATACAAAAAAATTACGCAGATACAGAAATATGTAAGAGTTCCTAAAGCGAAAAATTGTCGTCATTTTGTATATACACTTTGTTAACTAAATACTGAGGAAAATATTAAATGACATTTCAAAATAACGTTGGTAAAAATGATTGACTTTCCCAGTGAACGATAGTAAATTACAAACAAAAGAATTTTTTCGTTGTGTTCATTAGATGTTTGTCAACTAGTTAACTGTGGAATTTAATTTTGAGATTAATAATTTGGTCCTTCATTGTATTTTAGTAGAATAATTTAGCCATCCACTGTATTTGAGTATAACAAGTTGGTCAGCTACTATATTTAAGTATTACAATTTGGTTATCCATTGCATTTGAGTATAATAATTTGACCATTCACTATATTTAGGAATAACAATTTAGCCAGCATCTATATTTGAGTAAGGTGAAGTGGGGTAGGTGCAGACTGGTTTTTGTTATTGGTATTTAAACGTAAGTATTTTCAATCTGCTATGTAAATACTTAACGCTGTCGATATCGAACGCTTTGCACAGTTACTACTATTTAATTAATATTCACTAGGACATTAATTTTCCTTGTACATTTTGATTTTTATAGGAAATTGTTTAAAATGTCAACTACTCTACGCTTTCCCCGAAAATGGGGTAACAGCGTAACTTGAAGTTAAAATACTTTGAAACTTTATTTCATGTGCAATGGGACAAGAGCAAAATTATTAACAAATCTGCTATAAAATGCTTTTTACTGCATTATGCAAGTATTCTATACTGCATGCAAGTACTCTTAGCTGAAATATAAAAGGGGATATAGTGAAACAAAATAAGGAAACAAACATACTAAATGGAGAAATTTCGCTCATATTGTAATAAAAATAGCCTGTATATACACTTGCCCCGTTTACAAACTTACCCCACTTCACCTTATAATAATTTAACCATATACTGTATTTGAGTATAATAATTTTACCATCCACTGTATTTTAGTATAATTTAACCGCCCACTCTATTTGAGTAAAATAATTTGATCATTCATGATATTTGGGTATATTAACTTGATCAGCCCTGCATATAAGTATAATAACGATCATCCACTACATATAAGTATAATAATTTAGTCATACACTGTATTTGAGTATTACAGTTTGGTTATCCATTATATTATAAAGATTTAATTTTAATAATTTTGTAACAATACCAATGTCAAGTAACATTATCGAATGTTAATTTAAACAAAATTTAACAGAAAATCTTCAACTTCGATTAAACCCGACGCGACGATTAACACTTGTAGTCCTGGTTTTCCAGATCGACGATTCTATCATCTCATTTATCAATTCTCGGTTTCACGCAAGCCACCTTGATGACACGAAACGAAAACGCGAACAACGAATAGCAGTTGTGTCGTGACGGGACGCATAACTGTGACCAAATGCGCGGCCTCCTATAACGGCATGCTACTTCATAATTACGGTAATTATTGCAATTAAACGCTGTAGTGTTGACCGCGGGTTACACGCAGCCCAGTTTCTCGATACGTATCCGTACAGTGAATTATTTCGTGTGAAATGTATGCATTATTGGAAAAGCAATGGAAAGATCTAATAAAATGGTAGTTTTTGAACGATTGTTTTAATAGCATCAAGAGTAATGCATTGAAATACCAAATGGACATCGGAAATGGTATAATAGAACTTACCCTTTAAACGAGCAAATGTTTTCCTCTTCGCTTTTATGGAAAATTAATTTAATGGATCGAATGTTCAACTATCTTGATGAAACAGTAATATTCAGACAAGCGCATTATGACAATATAGATTTGTTTAGGTTAGAGTGTATGCAGTCTTTATGATCATAAAGGCACTGGAATGCATTTTATTTTTGACAATAAATTATTGTAAATGTATAATGTGACTTTTGATGCGATTTTAATAATACTTAATATTACTTTAATAATATTTAATGTAACTTAATATAACTTTTAATAATATTTAATATAACTTAAAGCTCAGATGTACATTTACTCGACGTATCTTTAAATCAATTTCCTCAAAAGTCAATCTTTGTATTCAATAATAGTAAGTTAATCTTTCAATACATTTTTAATCACAAAACTCTCTATCGAATTATAAGATCCCTAAAAAATTCGAGACCGATCGTGCAAATAAATTTATGCGCAATTTAGAATCCCATTTCAAAACCTAACCCAATTAACGAAGATGACTCTATCAGACTGTTTTGACTCCTCAACACGACACTCGTTTCTGCCTCGTTTAAATCGTCCCAACAGAATTACGTGTTTGATGAAAGTGACGTGGATAGTCGTGCAAACGCTATAAATCTTTTAAATTTAGCAGAGTTCAGGATGCTTCAGCTGCACTGATGTGAGCGCTTAAAGCACCGACGTCGAGTCGTCCACGGCTAATCGGATTTCTCAGCTCTGCCGGACAACGATGGCAGCGATAATGGAATTACCGTGGGGTCAGCACTTAATTACCTAGACATGTAGCACGATACACGGGACAACATTTCGTTACTGACATTGCAAACATTGGCTAACAGTTACTGTCATTTTTAGACTTCTAAGCCGATTCGACCAACAACGGGAGTAACACGGCTGTGCACGCCTCGATTCCTGACCGCTCTAACTTGTTCCTTCTAGTTTGTTTTCCACGCCGTTACCTTCGATATCTTTATTTCCACAAGAAATTCTTATTTTAGAAGTCAAAAGCAGCTGCCGGGGAGTTTAAATAATCACGTAGCGGTAGACAACACAAAGAACAGAGGAAATGACGAGCCATTTTTGTAGGTGCTTTGTTAAATTTTATGTGGAAGAAGGTACATAGCATTTACATCCTGCAATTATTAACCCTTTATCGTATAATTTATTTGTCAGATGCGTTAGTGAAAACTATTCACTATAATATTAAAACAAACAAAGAACATTAAAATGTTGAGAATTTTAACATTCGGCGATCTTTGATTATGTAAATGACAGTTGGACCTAAATTTCAAGTTGAAGAGTATTCAAAGTAAGAGTAAGGTTTGTCATATTTGAGCTGTCACGAGTGAGATTCATCAAAGGCAAAGGGTTAAAAATAATATTTGTCTTTGCTGAAAGTGTATATGTTGAATGCTTTACAATGACCGTTTATTGCCATTTTTTCACTTAACAGATACTTTTCAATTTTATAGAAGGAATCTGTGTAGGTTCAAGTATAATAACAGTACATTTAAGAATGGTAATACATTAAAGTGTCATAATATTCAAGTAGAAATTTACCTTTGTATATTCTGTGATTTAAAAAGAAACAGAAGAGAAATTATTTTATAATGACTACAGCTTGATAATATTCATAAAAATTTTTAATTTTCTCATCCCTTTTCTAAATTCTCAAATCTTCAAATATGTAAGTTCCCAAACACCAGATCTCTAAATTTCTAAATTCTCAAACCTCTAAATTCCTAAATTGCTAAGGTTCTAAATTCGCAAGTTTTCTACCGATTAAAAATGAAAAAGTGTATCGCTTGATTATGAAATTTTTTGAAGAGAAATCGAATTTATTCTCGATTGTACATGAATTGAGACGGTATTGTCGAGTAAGTGTCGGTTTCTATCGAATGATTTGTTGAATAGACAGTGAGCGGGACGTATACGAAGCCGCGATATCCGGAGGAGGGTAGGCGATCGAAACCGATGTCAAAATAATTCCGTTTCAAGACGGCAGTCGGATTACACGGCGGCCCCTGTCTTCCAGGAAGAGCCAATCGATAGTCTTGTGGCACGACCTGAGCCATGTTTTCACGCCAATCGAATTCGTCAATCGTGCTTCTTCATTGATAATCTCCTACTACATATTGGCACCTACAGTAGACTCATATAATGCAAGTTTTCTTAATCCGAATTCCTATGATGCGCCAAAGATGTGAGACTACTGTTTTAATGTTTTGTGTTCGAAACTCCATCAGCTCCATCATTCAAGATATTACAATATTTTGAAGTAAGTTTTTTTGAGCAATTTTAAGTAAACAAATAGTCTTACATGTGACTTATATGTGACACATCTTACACATGTGATTTGTAGTTATAGTGGAAATATGAAACAAGCAATAACAGAGAAATAATGTCTTCAAAAGAATTCAGCGAGTTTTACATCGATAAGTTTTAAAGTTGTCTTTCTGTAAAAATACATTCGAGTGTGAAAGATTAGTACAGTTTGCATCATCTAACATGAGCATCTTGCATATCTTGCTCATACGATAGAGAAGTAGTATTCATAGTGTTCACAATTTATGAATTTGGTAACCATATTTTTGTAGTAAATTATCTTATATTAAAAACTGTAATTGCATTGACGTTAACAAGTGCATTTATCTTATAATTTATCAACAATCATACAAACATTTCAATTTAAAAGAAAAAACAATTCCATCATCTCTAATGCATAATTATCACTTCTGTACTTTTCAACAACTTCATTGATACTCGTACTACTTTTTGCTCTGCAATAATTGCAAAGAATTTTTGCACCGAGGAAGGAATTTTTATAAAGTATAAAACATCGATAGCAATTTGATTACGCTTGCAGCATTCCACGCATGCTATAAATATTCAGTTGTCAATACTGTATAAAAAGTAGTTCTCTAGGCACGTAGGAAAAAACACGAGTTGGATGTATTGAAAATACAAGTATTTTAAAATTGTGAATAAACATATTAACAATACAGTATTAAAAATAATATAACAAGGTTCCAAAATCAAATTTTCACTTTTATGAAAACAAAATTTTCACACTGAAATAATAAAAAATATCTAAACTTTCACATTTTCAAATTTGCCAGTTTTCTATTTATCATATTTGCCAATTTTCTATTTATCAATTTGCCAATTTTCTATTCGTCAAATTTGTCAGTTCAATTTACAGATTTATAAATTTTCATATTTTCAAATATTTAAACTTCTATATTCGGATCTCCAAATTCTTCAATTTTTCAAGTTCTAACACTTACTGTCAAGAATGACGTTTAAATTTCCATATGAATTTATTCGCATGTATATCACATACATGGGTGATATTTATACTTCCATACAAATCTACCACTTACATATAAGGTGAAGTGGGGTAAGTGCAGACTGGTTTTTGTAAAGTTGGTATTTAAACCTAAATATTTTCAGTCTGCTATGTAAATACCTAACGCTGTCGATATCGAACGCTTTGTACAACTACTACTGTTTAATTAATATTAACTAGGACATTAATTTTCCTTGTACATTTTCATTTTGATAGGAAATTGTTTAAAATGTCAACTACTCTGCACTTTCCCCGAAAATGGGGTAAGAGCGTAACTTGAAGTTAAAATACTTTGAAACTTTGTTTCATGTGCAATGGGGCAAGAGCAAAATTATTAATAAATCTGCTATAAAATGCTTTTTACTGCATTATGCAATTACTCTATACTGCAAACAAATACTTTTAGCTGAAATATAAAAGGGGATATACTGAAACAAAGTAAAGAAACAAACATACTAAATGGAGAAAAAAAAATTGACAAGATTCGTTAAAATTAAAAATATTGCTTCAAATCAATCGTTTCAATTTGGTAGTCAAAATATCATATTCAAAGCTTGTAAATTGAAAAAAAAATTGTTGACGTATCACTCGGTGACGAGTTTTCTCATACATTTCTCAGAGAAACTCGGTGCTATAGATTCTTAGCTGCATATCATCAGCTTCAGACGGCATTGCGATTAGCGCAGCGAGAGTCGCGTAATTTCTTGATTTTTCAACGAAGCATCCGTCAAAACTGGTCGCCTTCGAGACAACCAACAGCACGAAATCTGCGTGGTTGCGTGTGCGTGTAATCACGTGATCGCGTAACCATAGGATAATAACAGGCGGCACCGGTTCGTTACAAATTAATGATCGACCCCGTGGCGAGACAGAGAAACAGTGCGATCGAAGGGAGGCGAAGAAACGAGTGCAAGCGAGAAACGGAGAGAACCTTTCGAATGGGACCCCGTGATTTCGTAACTGATTTCACGGCGGAGTTGCCAGCCTTCTCGCATTCTTTGTCACAAGACACCATGGCCCAATATGAGCGCGGATTTTCACGGTGGAACTTGCCGGCTTTTGTCTGTGTCGACGTGAGAAACATTGTAAGAAAAAGGCACGATGGGGGCCTGATCGAACCGATCGAAAACGGTTCGAACGGTTTCGCAGATCCCTATGGAATACGGTCGACACTCGATATTCTTACCGATACGTGGGGACGAATTTAGGCCCCCACCTGCCAGCTGCTTTTGTAATCGTTCTCGTGCTCCTCGTGACCTCGACCTCTCCCATCGAAAACGCTCTGATGTAAGATGGCCGTTTTCCAGCGAGAAATCGCAGGATTCTTCATCATACTATCTTCGCTTTAGGGATTTTTGCGCGGTGAATGGCTTTTGAAGCGCGGATTTTGGACAATGTTAAGCGTTTAGTCGTGGTCATGATTCACCTGTGAAGGGTTCAGCCAAGTTATGTGTAAAAGTCCCTCGATTTACACGGTAAATTATGACATTGTTTACGGGGTAATTGGTGTACGCAATCTTGATTTATGTGGTCAGGGAATGTACATTTACAGAAGTTTTATAAGTTTCAGATTTTGAATTGGAACCGTTATAAGCAAGGATATAGGCGCTCAGCTACTCTTGAAGTATCAAGATTTAATGAAATGTTGCAACAAATATCAGCTTTATTGAAACTTATTAAAAAGGGACTTGATCATTCTCAATCAGAAGGAGATTAAGAATGAATCTAAAAAAATTAACATTGACAATGGAAATGGCGTAAAATTTCCAAATATTTTAAGCGACAAGGATGACACATTTGTGTCAATTAAAAAGAAAAAATTTATAGTCTTGAATTATAGCAACAATAATGACATACAATAAGAGTTAAGAAACGAAATTTTCAAATCTACGAATTTCTAAATTTTTTAATTTTTTAATTTCCAATTTCCCAAATTTCTAAGTCATCAAGTTTTTAAATATTAAAGTTATCAATTTCAATAATTTTAAAGATGTTCAAATTTCCAAATTTCTAACTAGAAAAGTTTAAGAAATTACAACTTTCTAAAGTTTTAAATGTCAAGTTCAAAATGTTCAAATTTCTAAATCTCTGAATACCAAATTTAAAGTTCCAAATTCCCATATTTTTAAATTTCTGTTTTTTTCAATTTCTCGACTCATACTGCTAAATTTCAAAACTTCTATGTTTCTACATTTTGAAATGCTATAAATTGTTAAATTGAAAAATTCTCTAATCCCTAAATTTTCAAATTCCCAAATTCTCGAATCCCCAAATTTGCATATCCCCAAATTTTCAAATCCCCAAAATCTCGAATCCCCAAATTTTCAAATCCCTAAATTTTCAAATCCCCAAATTCTCCAATCCCCAAATTCACGAAACCCCATATTTTTAAATTCCCAAATTCTCGAATCCCCAAATTTTCGAATCCCCAAAATCTCGAATCCTCAAATTCTCGAATCCTCAAATTTTCGAATCCCCAAATTCTCCAATCCCCAAATTCACGAAACCCCATATTTTTAAATTCCCAAATTCTCGAATCCCCAAATTTTCGAATCCCCAAAATCTCGAATCCTCAAATTCTCGAATCCTCAAATTTTCGAATCCCCAAATTCTCCAATCCCCAAATTCACGAAACCCCATATTTTTAAATTCCCAAATTCTCGAATCCCCAAATTTTCTAATCCCCAAAATCTCGAATCCTCAAATTCTCGAATCCTCAAATTTTCGAATCCCCAAATTCTCAAATCCCCAAATTTTCGAATCCCCAAATTCACGAATCCCCATATTTTTGAATCTCCAAATTCTCGAATCCTCAAATTCTCAAATCCCCAAATTTTCATATCTTTAGATACTCAAATCTCTAAATTCCCAAATTTCCAAATTTTCAAATTTAAACCTTAAAGTTCGTAGACTTCAAATTTTGCCATCTAAAATCAACGAACTTAGCTAGCAAAAATAGGTAGTAATGAACAATGGATAAGAATATAAAGCGAGAATCATATAAAAGGAAAAGAGATTAGAAGAAAAGGTCGGACAGGGTGAAGTGATGCTATGAAAGATCAATCGATAGGGAAATATCAATGAAATTGAAGGGAACCGGTTAGTCAAAGAAAATAAGAGCAACGAGGAAAAAGATATTAAAGAACATGATAAAGAGAAGAGGGTTCAAAGTGCATAGAAAGAAAGCTGCATCTTCTAAAGGGTTTGTTCCCCTACTGCTTGCAGGCAATACTTTTCACAGACACGAAGTCTATTGGAGAATGAATACTACAAAAATTTTCACAAAAATGTAGATATTAACGGATATGATCTTAGAATGTTTTTCACGTGACGTTTTAATTAAAAAGATATGATAGTTGCTTAAACTTTTGTTCTATGACATTAATTTTGAAACGAAATACATTTTTCAACTATTGGGAGTGATAACAAATATTTTGCATTGAAAAATTTATTTAAATACAGTTAAATTAAAGCGTATTTACATTTTATGAAAATACAATAAATAAAATAGTAATTATACAAGATAAAAGATGCTTTGGGTAATTTTCTTTATTATAATTCTTATTTATTTTTTAGATATAATGCAAATATTACTTTTATATGCATATTTACAATTTAGAATATAACTAAGGGAAAATATTGAAAACAAAAAGTAATATATTTAAAAACAGTAACTTTAAGTAACTTGTATATAATTGTATAATATCAATTATATTGTAACTTAGAATAATTTCGATTGTTTTAGGAGCTATCTTTGATACATTTAATATTACATTATACTTATTAAAAATGTTTCAGAAATGTATACAGTGTGTACACATTATACAAAATAATAAAAAAAGTATTGACTATCGATCCGTCAATTTCAGTGCGATGCGAAACATCCATTCAACAGTTCGATTGTGCGTGAACGAGAAGCACCGTCAGTGTATAGCGATCGATTAGTGTAACAAAAAGTAATTAGAGAACCACCTTGATTCGTGGAAAAAACGACGACGCGGTGAGAAAAAAGGTAAAGAGACTTTTCTTCGGCGCTTTCAAGCTAAACTTTCTCGAACCTAACCCCCGGAGTCTCTTAATTCGAGGATCAACGTGTCTGTTTCCGAAGACTAAGTGCGTGTAGGAGAAATTAGAGACAACCTTTACACAAACTTTCTTTCCATTTTATGTCAGACGGTTTTTTCCCTGACATTAATGAGGTTGAAAGATTCACCATGCGTTTTTACAAAAATTACTGTGATTTATGTGACCATAAATAAAAATAATTATTTTGTCATTCATTATTGTGACTTTAATGAAAATAATTTTTCATTGTCGAAGTTGTTCGAAATTTTTTATTTTTAACATACTAATTTTTGTGATATTGCTAAATGTAAATGATTGAAACATGTTTTCAGAGTTTTTAGTAGTAATATTAATTTCCAAAATTTCAAATTAAAAATTTCCCAATTATCCAAATTTCAAAATTTTTACACTTCCAAATCCCCGGATTTCCAATATCTCAAACTTCTAAGTTACTGAATTTCCAACTATCCAAATTTCTAAATTTTCGAATTTCCTAGTCGCTTAATAAATTCCCATATTTACATTCCAAACTCCCACTTTCAACTTTTTAAATTTCTAGGTCCCTAAACGTCCACATTACCAAGTTCCATACTCACGAAATTTCTAAATCCATCAAACTTCAGAATACCCAAATTCACAAAATTAAAACTGAACTTGAAGAAACGAATAGTAAAACATAAATTAGTATACAGGGAGCAGGCTATGGTGAAAACGAATGTTATGATGTTTACGTAGAACTTGACATTTTTATTTGAGCGTAACGTTATTATTTTTACATATTATTATATTATATATTTGTCATTAGATTGCATCTTTATATGAACGCATGTTTTTATAGAAAATACATGAAGAATCATTTGGAAAAATATTTGCTTTTACTAATATTTCGCTATTATTCTTGACATAATATATTATTCCAAATATAAGTTATATTTTTTATTTCACATATTCTGTACTATTCATATGTTTTACACGTGTACTTAGTCTTTTACATTGACCAGAAAGTCATGATTTCCTAATAAGTTAGAGAGTTAAAATATTTCCTAAACTAATGATTTTTTCACATAAATAGATTAATACTTTTTTGTAAAGGATATGATGGAGTATCAGTTGATGCAATAAAAAATATATGATTCCATTTAAAAAAACATTAATGGCTTTTATATGTCCTTTACACGTTCACCTACAAAAAAAATATACCACCAGCATATGCCCCTCTCAAAACCATTCAACTTCATCTAAAACATTGTTTGCTATGAGTAATAATAATGACGCAAATTTAGATGGCAAAATGTGATGAACCACCCTGTATACCATAATTTAAGCTAATTAAACTTGCGTCTATGCATATTTAAGAAATCTCTCGAGTACAACAATTGAATCAGTACAATCTATTTTACAAATAATTCAATGGCGTAAAAGTGCAGAGTAATCATAAGAACGGCGTGAATTCAAGTTCGATTGTTGCAAAGCAATTTGAACCGGTATGTTGCGTTCATGAAAATTCCTGAGTCAGAAACCATCGCGGCAGTTTGCACGAGCTGCGATCTTTAAAATGCAGTCGAACGACTCTCGATCTCGCGCGGATCTGCTGGTCGATGCACGCCGTTATCGAAGCTATCCAGGTTCAGTGAAATGATCGGCGCAGTGCCGTATAGTAATCGGATGACCCGCGGGCACGTACGCTGACGGATTTCAATTGCAAATCGATTTCGCTTCTTTGTAGTCAGCCACCTAGTGCGAGCCACCTATCTTCGATTCGTGACGCGGAGGTCCGACATGCATCTAGCTGGCCGAGCCACGCAGTATTCCCAGAAATAGTTTTAATCTCAGACGTGCTGGAGACCAAGTCGGCCAACCACTGCTGGGGAAAATACATAAATTTTTGCTGTCTAACGGAATCGATACGACCGATGAATGATTAATACCAACTGACGCTACGTTTTTTTAGTTTCTTCGCTGCGCTCGTTTTATTCAATGAATCCTTCCGATGTCTGATGTTCGCGCGTTTCTTCGAGGGAGATCGGGTTCTTCATTTTTATTATTTCTTTTCGAATTAATTATTTCAGGCAACATGTATTACTTAATGGATTATCGCAGTTCTTTAACACTATTTCTTTCAGGAGGTGTCAAACGACACCTATTAAATTTTAACTTAAAATTATTCTCTAAGTTGAATCATTTCTTCATAATTAATTTTTTGAT
This sequence comes from Megachile rotundata, assembly GCF_050947335.1. Lineage (NCBI taxonomy): Eukaryota > Metazoa > Arthropoda > Insecta > Hymenoptera > Megachilidae > Megachile > Megachile rotundata. The sequence goes on from NC_134993.1 coordinate 7,192,074, forward strand.
TTTTCATATAGTAGTCGTTAAATTAATTCAGCTCATCTTTTTCAAATTTTCAAATTAAGGAACATTAAATTTACAACTTTTAAAGATTCAACAGGTGATAATTTGTAAGTTTGAAAACTTAGAACATTAAAAATTCGATAAGTTATACATTGAAAAATAAATCTCAAATTTTCAAAGTGTTTAAGTGTTAAAATTAAAATATTTTCAAAATGAAAAACAGGTTATATTTTCTCCCCAATAATGTCTCTAATAAAATGGTCGTGAAATATTTATGCACTAATACTAATAACTACAGTTGACTACTACACCAGTACACCACTTCTCATTTGTCTGTGCATTTGTAACTATATTTATATACGTGTAACGCTTTGCAAAATTATATAATAAACTTCTATTTACACACACATTATTAAAATGAAATAAATCTACACACCACACTAGCGATAAAAATAACGCACCATAACACACCTAACCTAACCATAATCGTATGTATTTTAATCATGTAATAGTTAGTTATTTAAATTGATATTCTTTGAAAAGAATTACAGTTAATTACGAACGTGCATTCGTAATAACAAGAAAAGTGAAAGAAAAAACATTTGAGCGAAGCGTTCGAAAACACAGCAACACGAAGAGAGGGTGGATAATGAGGTACAGGCTTCGAGAGAACTCCGGCCCATTATGTATATTATATTTTAATCGTTATTGATGCGGAATTATCATACAAATAGTACTTATCATGCAAATCGCCTTGGAAAGCGGAAATTGAATTTTTATCGTGAATCGTGTTAGTGACAAATTAGTTGTGGTTTAGCGCTGTACGCGTTCGACATTCGCGTCATGACTGTCAAAGAAATTTGTCACGCTCCTGTAAACAGCTTACGCAAAGTCTGTTATTCACAAAATTCACCAAGGTGTCGATTTGTCGTGACTCTTCGTATTATTCCATTCTGGGGAATTATGTCACCTGCTTGAAAATCACTTGGGATATTACATTATAGGATGCTTTAATCTGTTTGCTCAAAATCGTGTCACACGAAATCTACGCGATAAAAATATTCAGACATTGAATCTATGGGATGAAAATATTCAGTTTTTATTATAACATGATTGAATTCGAATTGTTGCTACGGATTACAGTAATATGATATTCTCATTTATTAATGAAATATTTTTTATGTTTATTATGGCGTAATAAAAATAGTAAAAATATCATTACATATCATTATAAATCGAATAACTATGAACTATCAATATAACTATGAACATACTTCTTCGAAAATATTGAATATTGTTCAAATATTAAATATTTAATATTTTAAGTAAAGTTGTTATAGGTAGTTACAGTTAATAAATTTTATTACATAATTTAGTTACGAGCTTTGTCTAACTATTTCACTATAATTCCTGTTTGATAGGTCACTAAAGTTTGTCCTACATTGTATATGACTTTTATGTATCAAATTTTATAGTTATCCATTTTCATACTGTAAATCATATTGCAGTTTATGAACAAATTTCAAACTATTAAAGACATATCGATAATGAACATAATTTAACGGCTACCTTGGTTAATGCTTTTTAATCCCATTAGTTGAACGAGTTTGCTCGATATGGATATCGTTGCAGCTTTCTCAGTAAAGTGCACGGAATGAAATTATTGAATAACAATTGAATTATAGAGCCTTCAACAATTTTTAATTCACGAAAAAGCTTGGCAGTGATGAATCTACGGATGAATTTGATTTTTTCAAAGATAGCAATGTTTTATTGTAAGAATAAAGAAAAAATAAATTTCTAAGAAAGTATTATATTTAACCATTTTTCGTCTTCAAATCTACAAATTTTCAAACTTCCAAATTTTCAAATTTCTAAATTTCTAAATTTCTAAATTTCTAAATTTCTAAATTTCTAAATTTCTAAACCTCTAAATTTCCAAACTTCCAAATTTTCAAATTTCTAAATTTCTAAACCTCTAAATTTACAAATCTTCAGATTTTCAAATTTCTAAATTTTTAAATTTCTAAAGGGTATAGCCGGATAAGGTGGTCAAATGTGCCCTTGAGTCGAATTTGAGACCCAACTCGTCAGTCGGTAGCATATCCCAAAAAAACATCTCACACCAAATTTCAACCCCCTATCTCATCCGTGGGGGTAGTAAAAGGGATAAAACGAAATTCCGGTTTTTGGCCCTTTTTGCCTATTTAATTTCGTACAAAAATTCTGAAAAAATTCTGAAACATTGAGGTCTAGATAGCGCATCTTACAGAATTTTTTCAGATTTTTTGATCGCAAACTGTAGTCGTCAAAAATCAAAAACCGAAAAAAAATCCGAAAAAATGCGATTTTTTAGTGAAGATGTCGGAGCACTACTTTTATATTAATGTGGTAGTTAGGTATTAGTACAACTATTATTCTCTAATTTTTTCAGATTTTTCGGTGAGGTGCGCCGTAGTTAAAAAAATCAAAAACCGATTTTTTCGCGCGAAAAACTAACTTCGGCATAAAAATTCAAAGCAGAAGTTAGTTTTTCGCGCGAAAAAATCGGTTTTTGATTTTTTTAACTACGGCGCACCTCACCGAAAAATCTGAAAAAATTAGAGAATAATATTTGTACTAATACCTAACTACCACATTAATATAAAAGTAGTGCTCCGACATCTTCACTAAAAAATCGCATTTTTTCGGATTTTTTTCCGGTTTTTGATTTTTCACGACTACAGTTTGCGATCAAAAAATCTGAAACAATTCTGTAAGATGCGCTATCTAGACCTCGATGTTTCAGAATTTTTTCAGAATTTTTGTACGAAATTAAATAGGCAAAAAGGGTCAAAAACCGGAATTTCGTTTTATCCCTTTTACCACCCCCACGGATGAGATAGGGGGTTGAAACCTGGTGTGAGATGTTTTTTTGGGATATGCTACCGACTGACGAGTTGGGTCTCAAATTCGACTCAAGGGCACATTTGACCACCTTATCCGGCTATACCCTTTCTAAATTCTCATCTTAACGAAATTGTATACCTAGAAATTTGATATTCCTAAGTCCCAAAATTACTACATGTCTAAATACTCCAATTCGATAGTCAAAAACCGTATAAATTTATAAATTTAACATTCCAACATTCCAAACTCCAAAAGGACAATTTATAAAATCAAATAATTGATATTCTTTTACTTCCAATTTGCTAAATATCAAAATTATGAATTTTCTAAATTTTTTAAATTGAGAAGCCAAAAATTTGAAAGTTTCTTAATTTTCTGGCCTCAATTATTATTAAATTACTCATCTTGTACATCGATAATCATCATTACAGTATAATTCGCACACATTGTAGTATAATTCATAATAATATTAATTTTATAACATAAAAAATACTGAATATTAAATCATGCCAATATATGTATTTCAATATTTCGACAATCTATAGAAACCCGATAAAATACTAAAATAATGCTTAAAAAAGAATAATTAAATTTGCACATATTTTCAGTTTTAAACATCTTTTAGAATGCACAATATACTTGCATGATTGAAATGGTCATCGTCAAAAAGCATTTTGCCTAACAAGTTATACGTTTCGATACAAACTTTCGAACATCTCTCAATATGATTGATTGCGGGTGCAGGCGTTTGATGAATTTGTTTCTCACAGATCATTTGAGCGATTATTCAAAATAAAAGCAGTCGAATGAGTCTTTACAAGATGAGTGATCCACGTGGCTCGTCAAATTCTGACCCTGTCACTTCAAACATTTTGTCATTTTTAAACGTTCAATCGATTTGTTTATTTCCCACCCGTCTATTTTGTCCTTCTGACGTTATTTATGTACATGCAATCACAAGTTTTTTTTATAGAACCTAAATTGTTATTTCAATGATGATGCACTTAAGGCTAAAACGCAATAAGTGAATCGTTAACAAGAAATATAAATTTGAAACAACGTGCGAATTAAAAATTAAATAGTCACCGATGAAATTTATTTCATGGATAATTCAACGCGACTATCTTTAGCACTTAGCAACCGAAAGTGTAGTTGCAATTCTAATGTGAGTTATGTTCTTTATTTAAAACGAGGACTGCTTTGAATGAATCGTAATGTTAAATGCAATCAAAATGCTGGTTTACCGGTAGTGATTTATAAGTATGACATTATATATTCATTTTTTATTATCGCAGTAATGGGTGTGAACGGTTACATTATGAAACAAAAATTCACTGCTGGTTAACGCTTGATAATACAAATATACCTGCATAACTCAAACAATAAAATATATTCCTTCGGTTGTAGTCCGAAGTAAAAAATTCCAGTTGAGTAAAAAATTATTTTATCACAATGTGGACGTGTAAAGGACATATGAAGGTCATTAATGTTGTTTTAAATGGAATCATATATTTTTTATTGCATCAGCTGATATTCCTTCATATTCTTTACAAAAAAGTATTAATCTATTTATGTGAAAAAATCATTAGTTTAGGAGATATTTTAATTCTAACTTGTTAGGAAATCATGACTTTCTGATCAATGTAAAAGACTAAGTACATGTGTAAAACATATGAATAGTACGGAATATGTGAAATAAAAAATATAACTCATATTTGGAATAATATATTATGTCAAGAATATTAGTGATGATAGCGAAATATTAGTAAAAGCAAGTATTTTTCCAAATTATTCTTTATGTATTTTCTATAAAAACATGCGTTCATATAAAGATGCAGTCTAATGACAAATATATAATATAATAATATGTAAAAATAATAACGTTACGATCAAATAAAAATGTCAAATTCTACGTAAACATCATAACATTCGTTTTCACCATAGCCTGCTCCGTCTAAAAAAATGCTCGACATCAGTTATATTACGTAAATTAACTTTCAAGCAACAAATTTATGGTTAGTCATTCGATAATATTAGATAATTGCTCCGTAATTAAGTTTCCATGAGATGAATTAAACTTGTTAGGTAACTGTAGTGCATGCGGGTTAATAATACTTCTTCCACAGATTTTATGGTTAGTGGTAGTTAAATTTCCAAACCAGATAATTGGTTTGAAAATCAGTGGTATAACTTGATTAAATTCAGAAAATAAATTCAATTAAAGAATGAAAATAAATTATTCATAAAGAATAAAAAAATAAAATTGTGCATTAAGATCAACGTAGGCGTGAAATACGTAAAGATCATAACTCATAAAAATTCATTTTACGAACGAATTAATGCTTTCATTCGAAACGAATGCTTCGGAAGAATTATTGAAGAATCGATCCCGAGAGTTTAAAAATATCTTGTCCAAGTCGAAGCACTCTATCCTGTCATCTTGTACAATTGGTCACACCCCTAGAATGAGTAGATCCGTCGATAAATCAGCAGACCGATTCTATCTTCGCAGCAAGATGTTCGGAGGGAAGTTAAACAGAGCTCCATAAAAAGATGGCCGCGATAGAGGGAACACACGATAAATCCCGGTGAACTCGAGGCAGAATATTTCATTCGCGTAACGCTTCACGTTAACAACTCATCGAGCGGTATTACGTGCGCCATTCAAGATTGCTAGTGCCAATAACCTTGCAGCTTGATCTATGCTCGCTTCTTGGGGGAATCCATCGCAGAAAACGCGCGTACCATGAAGTAAGCCCGTTTATTGTCGCCTATAGAGCAACAGCGAGGTGTGTACCCGCTTACCCGTAGCCCAACAATGAAACCTCGAGAAAAATGGTTCTTGTCCGAGGAGGCAAACCCGATGGGTTTCTTCGCGCGCCGCTTAACGACGATTTCGATCGTTTACGACTTTAATAATTTAGGCGCGGTCCGGCTCGCGAAGCTCGACACGTTTTCGGTCGTAAACCGCGCGACTAAATCCGTATTTATGGGGAAGAAGAGGTAGACCGAGGTAACCGAGGCTCTGTCTCCTTCATCCTTCGAGTCTTTCCTCCTCGTTCCCTATCTTACACTCCTATACAGCTTTATCTCTTTCTGTTTTCGATTCTCTATTTCTCCGCGTGACATGGCCGGTTCGACACCGCATCTCGCGGGACATCGATCCGATTCCAGAATTTTTCTTCATCCTGGATCTTCTTATGTGTAGCCATTCCAGATTAGATCCGCCATTTTAGATTATTTTTTTATCGATGCGCAATTTTCAGTTTTGTTTAATGGAGATCTTGGACAGTGTATTGTTCGGTATTTAAATTGCAATGTTTGGGAACTTTTACAAATTATGGTTGATATAATAAATGGAGAGTTTGAGATTTTTAGACTTTAGATTTTCTGGTTGCGTTCCCTAATTTCTAAGTTAAGAATGTTTAAATTCGGTAACTTTTGCGGGAGAAAGTACGGAATATTACAGGTAAAGTTCCTGTATTTTTAAATATTTCGATTGTGAAATGTTGAATTTGTATGATTTGAAACCTATAACTTCTAAATTACGCCTTCAAATTTTCTAATTCTAAACTTTTTAAATTTTCAAATTCTTAAACTCAACTTTCAAACTTCCCGATTCGAAAAGTTTTCAAGGCCTTTACAAGTTTTCAAATTCCCAAGTATTCAACTTCCCAAATTTTTAATTCTTAAATGTATAGATTTCCAGAATCCCAAAGAAAAAATTTCCGAATGTTCAAATTTTTTAATCTGCGAATTTTTAAATTCCAAAATTCTAAAATTTCTACATTCCTACATTCCTAAATACCTAAACTTTTAAATTCCAAGATTCAAAAATCCCAAGATTCCAAGATTCCAAGATTCCAAGATTCCAAGATTCCAAGATTCCAAGATTCCAAGATTCCAAGATTCCAAGATTCCAAGATTCCAAAATTCCAAGATTCCAAAATTCCAAGATTCAAAAATTCTAAGATTCAAAAATTCTAAGATTCCAAGATTTTAAGATTCTAACATTCCAAGATTCCAAGATTCCAAGATTCCTACATTCCTCAATTCCTACATTCCTACATTCCCAAATTTCCAAATTTTTCCATCTTGAATTTGTAAATTGAACATCAATGAATGCTATGAATCTGATATGATCGATATATTAATATTGTTAATAAATATTGCAAAAATATGTTGATTATTCGAAGTCTTCATAATTCATGAATTACTAAAACGATTATAAATGCGGTTGCTATAATAGCGATTATATTTTCCCTATTCATTCATCTTTCCTATCAAAATGATCGACATTGAACATGGAAGAATATTATTTCTGATTAATGCATTGGAAGTGTTAATCAATTCAGAATATTCTTTGCAGATTTAAACACAGTGTTGTTGCAATTATTATTGTTAATTTGCTGAGCGAGCAAGATTACGTTCAACGTAGACATTTAAGGACTAATTTTACATTTTGACAGACAGCTTTCGAATGAATTTTAATATTCAAAATACTTTATTTCTAGTGGGAAAATCATCCGATGTAATTACAATAAAATGCGATTACATAAAAGTTACTAAGTTTATGGAACCCGTAAAAATGATAAATCTTCTTCAATGATAAATTGACTTCTTATTTTCAATTACGAAAATAATTAAGAATGTTTTGATAAAATGTATGTAAACCTTTATTGAGATAAAGAATGACTGTACAAGATTATTTCGTTATTATTCATTATTTATTTGTTTTTATAGTTTAGTCTGAATTTAAACGTCCATAAATCTCGGGTTAAAAACAATGGCGTCCTAAAAGAAAGTTCAGCCAAAACTGTATTCTGTGCGTATTTTCACATACTCTGATGCAATATTTTTTGACTGAATCAAAGCAATTTAACACTATTTCTACCAAAAGGTGTCACCTTTCAAATTTTAGCTTAAATTATTGTCTAAGTTGAATCATTTCTCCATAATTCATTTTCTGACTATTCATACGATAGTTGTTAAATTTATTCAGCGATGTCAATTTCGTACAGCACATTATAGATTTGAAAACGTGCATATGGTGTACTTATTTCTACCATGAGGTGTCTTTTGACTTGTTAAGAATTTTATGACAGTGCCTAATTTTAAACCGTGCTTAATTTTGTAGCATCATATCAATTATAATCAGATTGAAGAATCCTGATTTTAGTTGCAACGGAAAATACAGGAGTTGCGGCATAACTTTAATGTTCGCTTATTTCCCGCCATGTTTCATTTTAGTGTACACCGCCAAATTAATATTTTATAGATTGATGAATTAGGCTGGAATTTACAACCTGATAATCTTTAATAAAAAGACTTTAATGTATCAATAATATTCCTCAAATTATCTACATTTGTTAATTGGAAATCACAAGTTGCAATTATTCGCATTTAAACGAAACTTTAAAAAAAACTTCAAACGAAACATCAAAAGACACTTTTTGATCGAAATAGATATACACAAAATCATGGTAAAAATATTGCATACTTTATAAGATTTCTCACTTATTGTCACTATAGGTTGTAATAATGCACGCTTATAAGGATCCTCTAGGCCGGGTCACGAGACATTTTGTACGCTCTTTATATTCATGTTCACCACTTACCAAGGACGCAGATAGCAGAACTCATCTATGCTCCTTCCGCTCCCGTATTCCCTGCAACAGAAAAAGATGTAGACGATGAGTACACACGCGCGCATAAGCATACACGAATAAAATATAATAAATGCCTGCGTACGAACGTTAATATTCGCAGTGCAGGTGTGAATTCAGCAGCTGGATTATGATAAAAATTTGCGATTCCATCATTACTTGTTGGAATGCTGATCCTCATCCAATTTGTTCTACTTGTCGCATACATTCTATGTAAGGAGCTCGTACTTTCGATAAAATTATGTTTAATCGCGCGACTGACATTTTATCTTCGACTCTTTTCTAAGTAATCCTATACCAGTAACCAGACTTCGAAAATGCGGAGAAATAAATAAGAACGAGATCGTATTTGATAGTAAACACTTTTTTCTTAAATTTACATAATTTTATCTGGATGAACCGATCTTTAAGCGGACTACATACTTTATCACATTACTTGCAGTTCAGTCACTTCGCTATGTTGATAAAAAATAACTATAATTTTCAAGGTTTATTAATATTTTTTAATTTTTATTTTTAAGTACTTGTCTTACAATATTGTGTACACGCGACGTATGGTACAGCTGGAATATGATTAACCAGACTCGTATTTTCACTGCAATTAAATTTATTTCTTTATTAAATTTCTTATACAAAAATTGATTAAACAGAAAGTAGAAAGAAAATGAACTTCGGTTATCCTGATCCTTATTTACAGAATTGCTCTGCGATTGTACTGTAATATTTCCCATAACGATGTAACATAACCTCACTTAAAATCGAAATTCCTCAGAATAGTGAAAAAATTTTACCATCAGTTCCTTAATTGTTTAAAAATTCACAAAACAGAGGAACAGTTCCACAACAATAAGAAGGAACGCTACGCCTTAATCGGCATAAATTTCGAATCGAAAAGCAGCAAAGACAAAAGAATACCAAGAACCGAACGAAGGAAATAAACGAAATCGAATGGAAGTGTGACCGCTGGCGTGGAGGTACAATTAAAACGACATTAATTAATTGCTAGTCCAACAATACATCTGGTAGGGACATAGGTAAGAGAGGGCAACCGGGCCTCGGGGCCTTCATAAATTTACATGTCTTTCGCCGCGAGAATCATTTTTTACAGCCGTTAGGAGAGTGTCCGCGGTTGGTGTGCGTGCGGAGAGAAGCCGTAGACCTACAGCAAAGCATGAGCTATATTACGAGTCCCCATGGTGTTGCTCATAATAACCATCGATGTCTCTCCGGGGGCATGGAAGCAGTTTCGAGCTCCGATCTTGTTATCTGTTTCAGCTCTCGATCGAAATACTTTCGTTCGGTCAAGTTTAAAGCTTGATAATAGTCTCCTTTTATGTCCATAGGCTTTGAATTACGCGACTCTATTATCAACGCTATTATACAAAACTTTTACTTTCCTAGGGATATTCGTTTTTAGTGGAACTCTAATGATATTTCTACACCCACCATTACATTTAGCTATCGTCTGTAGCATTAATGCAATTTGAGTAATGCTGAAAACTAGTCTAGAGTGGCTTTATGCAGTTTTAGAATAAATATAAGTTCACCAAAGAGTGTAAATGTGTTACAAGCACATTTTGAAGATGATTCAGACCGAATTGTTACTGCATTTTGTTATACCACTGTACTACTTTTCTTATATCTGTTTATAAAATAACCAAATAGTACTGTTGCTGTTGTACTGAATTTTGGTGAATCATAGTTATATCATTTATAGTAAGGTGAAGTGGGGTAGGTTCGTAAACGGGACAAGTGTGTATACAGTATACAGGCCACTTTTATTACAATATGAGCGAAATTTCTCCATTTAGTATGTTCGTTTCCTTGTTTTGTTTCACTATATCCCCTTTTATATTTCAGCTAAGAGTACTCGTTTGCAGTATATAATACTTGCATAATGCAGTAAAAAGCATTTTATAGCAGATTTGTTAATAATTCTGCACTTGGCCCATTGTACATAAAATAAAGTTTCAAAGTATTTAACTTCAAGTTACGCTCTTACCCCATTTTCGGGGAAAGTGCAAAGTAGTTGACATTTTAAACAATTTCCTATCAAAATCAAAATGTACAAGGAAAATTAAGGTCCTAGTTAATATTAATTAAATAGTAGTAATTGTGCAAACCGTTCGATATGGACAGCGTTAAGTATTTACATAGCTGACTAAGTATTTACATAGCTGAAAATAGTTACGTTTAAATACCAACTTTATAGAAACCAGTCTGCACTTACCCCACTTCACATTATCGAAAAGTGAATTGAAGTTAATTTATTAAGGATAATTTTGAAATCACAATAATAAAAATAATTGACTATGAAATTCATTGCTTTGCATTAATATGACGAATTATTTAGTTATACAGAAGAAAAAGAATTTTAATATTAATTTTACGCAGTCTATTAAATTGGTCCTTTTATAATAATTCCCTGATGGGAACGTTGCGTACTCGAACACACTCACATATGCATCACATTCTATGTGGTAGGCCAACAAAAAAGATACAGCTGTTATATGTATAGAGCCCCGTTAGCGGGGAATTATCGAGTGGATGTAAAATATACTGAAATGGTAAGAATTGTAGAAATAAAAAGAATGATAAGAATGTTAAGAATAATAAGAATTGTAAGACTTATCCAAACTATAAGAATTATAAAAATTGCAAGAATCTTGAAAATTATAAGAATTATAAAAATTGCAAGAAGCTTGAAAATTATAAGAATTATAAAAGTTGCAAGAATCCTGAAAATTATAAGAATTATAAGAATAATAGGAATAATAACAAGTATGAGAATTAAAAGAATTGTATGTAAGAATTACAAGAAGTTAGTTTGATCTTAATCCAGAAATTTACAGTTCCATCAATTATTAAAAATTATTAGCAACATATAATGTATTACATATTTCCAAATATTTCCAAAAATATATTCATAAAATGTAGTAAGTATTATTAATAGAATACAGCTTTTAGTTAATAAAAATATTTTATTTTCAGACATAAGAGAAATGTTAGTTAATTTTTATCGAATTTTAGTATCAATAATAAATTGATATTAAATAGACTTCTTTAGTCGTATTAATAGATCTGATTTTATCAAATAGTTTACAATTTTACAGTAACAAAAAGAACTTATTTTTTCTCAAAATTTCCAATGTACCGAAATCGTTAGACGAATCATAAGAATCGGCCTATTTTTTGCATAATGAATGAGATTTGCACGAGTGCCAGTTGTTTCGTTACCAGGAGAGAATGGTTATTTTCGTCAATAGCAACGTCGTTGGTTGAAAATTCGAAAAATTTCACATAGTACCCTCTTACTGAATCACTGCGAGCCGTATTAAAAGAGATACGCGATCGTAACGTGAGACTGGAACGTGGGTGGTTCGTTGCACAAGATCCGATAGGTGGTTATTTTTAATGTTGACCAGAGCGTAGAGAAAAATAGTAGAGAAAATTTATAATTAATACAATTATTGCCGAATTTAATTAGACACACTTTAATTGAATTTCTAGAAAATAGAAACGAATGAAACGAGATATCGGATTGTATAGAATATCGACCAAAAATATGAAACCACTTGCGGATTTTTATTAGAATCGATTGTTCTAACACTTATAGATGATATAATTTACACATGGGCACTTTAAAGAGGTTTCAATTTGCGAGACGAAGAAACTGTTACGCTGTTATTGTTACAAAATTGACATCATTTATTCATAACATGAAAAACATTAAATTAGTTGAAGATATTTTGAAGTTTTACTCTATGCAGCTTTAATATTTTTTGTAATAATAATAATATATTTTGTAAGAAGCTAATATTTAAATATTGTCGTGTTTTTCGTATTTGCAGTATGTTGATATTTATATAAGATAATAATTAAATAAGATATCTCTGTGTAAGAAAGGATTATTTGTGTACTGAGCAGCTTATATTATAAAAATATTGATTACTAATTACAAGTTGCAAATACATGAACAATTTCTGTATAGTAAAATTATTCATTTCTATAGTAGGCTATTATTTATTTGTATAACAGACTATTATTTACTTTTACTGTAGCTAATCAAAGAATGCTATTTTTTCCTTGCAAAAATATTCAGACAGTCTATAATTTATTAATTTTAAAAATCTGTTTAATATGTGTGCATATAATAAAAATAGTGAATATGACAAAAATAATAAAAACTTGATAAAAATAATTCTGTGAAAATTGCATAAAAATATACTTGATATTATATTGTATAAAATTACATAATTATTAAACGTATTTCTATATAACCGTATAATTATTCAATGTTATACTGTGAAAATAGAAGAGGATCCTTTTATTACTTCTTTTCGATTTTATAAGAAGTTAGAAGAAACCTAACTGTCTTATTTGTATGTAAAGTACTTGTAATGACAAATAAAGTCCGTAACAATAGGTAAACCCTTGCTAACATTTTCCACTAACAAGGGAAGCTTGCATTATACGCAATTATGTCTTAAAATATTAACAGTAAAAAGTCTACATGGTATGGTACGGAATGGGAAGATTATTAGTTTTGACAAGGGTCGAATTGTAATTTGTCATAAATGGTAGGGTTAAAACTTGAATGTAATTGCGAGATTATTATTGATGAAGTGTCATTGCAAACTGTATCCTGTTGGACACAATCGATATCTTCAAACAGCAGACATTAAATGGCTTTTAAAATCAGAATTTAAAATAACCTTGAACAGAGTACACTTTTAAGTGTTCATACAATTTAAAAAAAAATTTTGTAAACAAGTCGAAATATTTTAACAGAATCATAAAATAAAATAATATCGTACGTAATATAAGCACCATATTTGATTATGTATTTCATACTATATTTATAATAGTTTCATATTACATATGACTTTAACACCCATTCTATATAAAAGTACAGTCTCTAGTCATCAACTTAATATTTTTTAACATTATTTACAAATTTTTGTCATAATTAGTATCTTTACTGATATTTCGTACACTGCTTTATCATATTACTTGTATCATCATTAATTTTTTAAATATTTACAATTTTTGTTTTCACTCTGTGCTTTAAATTGGGCTTCAGATACATAAAATAGCATTTAAATCGAGTGAATTACTGGAAAACACTATTGGACTCATGGTAATAAATCGATAGCAATGAATAGTAACCATACCTCAATGATAAATCAATTGGTAAGTATACATGGACATCTGCATATTTAGTAAGAATTTTGGTAACCAAGTACAATTCGCTATTTATGACAGTGGTCTATAAAAGTGGGATTTCAATATGTGGTCCTGATTCTATAACCAGGAACTGTGTTCTAGAGCGCAATGTCACCATAACCTAAATGTGGCTTCCGTCTGCTTGTGTCCATTTCCCCATATACATTGTATATATTTGTATATTTGATTTGCATTTCGATATCGAAATATTATTTAATGTTGTCATAAATCTGGTATAAATTGGTTTTAACTGTTAAGCAGAAATTGCTTTCGTATTACCAAACTACAATTAATTTTTATTTAATAATAAGATATATGTACTCAGCGCTATTCACTGGTTATTTAATTTTGTTAAAAATGACGAATAATGTTACTAGTAAAACTTAAAAAATACTGAGATTAAAAGTAATTTACTGATGAGCTGTCCTTTGAATTTTTACATTACTTGAAGTTACTAGAATTTGTACATTTCCAAATTCTAGTAACATATGTTATTACACACACATGTACTTTCAAAGTCATTAATTTTACAACAAAATAATATATGAATTCATATGAACTCATATGAAATAATATATCAACTCGTAACAATTTCTTGAAATTATGTACATAGAAGAGATATACACCTAACAGTAAACTAAAAAAATATCAGTTAATATTTATACAAATAAATATAAAAAATTGTAGTCAGCGAAGAAGACATGAGATCAAATGTAACTTTCACCAATGTAAAACTAATTTTAAGTTATGTTGATATTCTAATAAGTATGAGAATAAGCAACATTCCTGTACAGTTATTATTCAGTACAATGTAATTTATTACATTGTCAATACATGTTGTTTATGTAAATAATAAATATGCTTAATTCATTTAATCATTCAGTTGACGCAAAATCGTGTCCGTGCCGAAGGCGATTAATGACTGGTCAGACTGATGTTATCATGTACTAGCAAAAAATCACAATACTTAATATCCGCGTTTAAACAAAATGAATACAAAACAAGCTTAATTTAAATTCTCTATTACCTAATAAATGTAGTAATCTTACTGAAAAAATTATATAATTAGATTAATTTTTTCACTTACTTGAGTGATTTGATCACTCAATTTGATCGCTTGACAGGACAAGTTTAAAAACGTTGAATCTTGGAGTATTGTAATACTCTATAATTATATCTCTATGAAGCTATGACTAGTTTAAATAAATCGAAAGTAAAAGAAATATTATTAATTCTTACTCAATTACAGGAACTGGAGGACATTTGCCTTATGTCAGCTTGCCAGTTTGACTCTGTTAATCGTCTCGAGAATTTTACAATCATGGCAGCATTCGAAACGAGGGTAGAAAAAACATCGTGTCTCCCTTTCAAAACAATGTCCCGGTCAGCCTGGTCAAAGTAATGTCGTGTCCTTTCTGGCCAATAAAAAGCCGCGCGAGCGACATGTTAGTAGCAACGCTTTTATTACTGCCTTTACGAGGCTTTCCGGCCCGTCCGGCTGCTTGTCGTTGATCCAAGAATCACCGATCGCTGCTCCGAAAAGCTTCGTTCCGGAATTTCGACGGACCCCCAGCTCTCACCTACCATCGGGGCATATTTTATTTACGATGTCCTGCATTATCATCGAGCGGACGCGCGCCATTGTAGCCTACGTGTGCGTTATTACGGGGAGAGAGAAACACATAGAGAGAAATTTATGCGTGGGCGAAACGAGCAACCGAACCGCACAAAGTGGACGTATCTCGCCTCGCCTCGAATTAATAAACAGCAACAAATGACCGCCTACGTCCGCCCCTTTCTCCGTCACCGATTTCATCGTTCTGGTAGTCGATCCGTAAAAGATTTTGCCCTTCTCCTTTCGTTCTCGCTCGCTCTTTCTCGCTTTCGCGCTCGCGTGCACGCGTACACGTCCGCTCAAGACGCGTCCCTCTTTTTCCCTCACCCACCTTCCGTCTTCTTCGTCCTTACTTGATCCTGGACCGCCCGCGGTGATTCTCCCGGAGGCTTCTGGATTCTCCGTGGATCATTTGCGCGACGATCCTTACCAATCCTGAGGTATCCTACTCTCGACTTCTCCGGCTACGGTCATTCAAAATTTGCTTAAAACAGAGCTTGCTTACATATTTATCGCTTTTTTTCTTTCGCGTTTTATTTACATAGTTACTGCACGTATTTAAGTTGGCTTATTAACGACTCGGGCTATGGTACCGATTTTATTACGTTTCAGGGAGATTGCTCTTTTTAAGGAACGGTGATGGCGTCTACTTTTTTGTCAGTCAGGAGTCAATCCTGTAATTTGTTCTCTTAGAGGACGACCGGACGTTGATACTTTCAGTTCAATTTTTACTTTCTGTAATGAGAGCCCGTTACCGGAATTTATTTGTCCCGAGTAGAGATGCATTTTTCAGACAATTTTGGAGAAAACGACTTTGAGAGATTTCGAGTAAAATGGCGGGATTTTATGGAAAAGTTTTATGTAACGTTGTAGTTCAGTGACAAATGCTGTGTTTTTGCGAACAGAAGTTTAAATCTTGCTATCGGATACTTCTCTAATTTTTTTTTAATTACTTATATACTTGTATGTTAACATATTAACCTACGTTAATATAATTTATTCAAATAATAAAAGCTGGAAAATACTTCATAATTATTTGCAACGAAAAACTCTTTTGTTCATATTTTTATTATCCTGTGAAGTTAAATTTTTAGTCATTACTAATTTTTATGTTATTTTATTTTGAAATGTTATTTTGTATTTACCTTCTTGGATTTAAGTATGAATATATGTTAATTTATTTCACTATAAGATGATGCATATTTAAAGATTTCCTTTAACATATATTAAAAATATTTATCAAGAAATAAAGTAGGTAGAATGCATACTAAATATTTATATAATGGAAAAAAGGAAGACTCTATTTTTATGTCTTTATCCATGTAATATTATTTTCAACATAAACTAGATTACACAATGAATGACACCTTAAAATAGAATTCAATTTCGAAAAGTCAAGTTTATTTAATGAAATGTATGAAGTATGATAATTCATTTATGCAAATAAATAAAATACATTTATTTTAATTACAGATTTTTAGTTACTAAATATATAGTCCTACATAAGGTCCCACATATTGTTCATTGAATTATAATAAATTTTATAACTGTAAAAAATATAACCATATTTCTGTTAATTTTGCCAGTCGAAAAAATTGAAATCTTAATAAGAATATTAAAAGAGGAATCCCCATGGGTGCAATAATATTCCAACTTATAAATCCTTACTAAAATAGTTCGAGTGATTAACGCAGTACCAGAATTAGTTACTCTAATTTCGTATTTGTAGACAACGAAGAGCAACAATTCCGTTATACTAAAATAATTGGAGGGTAAAGAAGAACGTTCCATTTATACAAGTAAAACGATACCAAGAAAAATCTCAGCAGCGAATAAATCCACGGAGTTTGAAAGGCTATTATTATACAGCAGTAAAAGCCTGCATGATTCAAGTTTGCCAAAAATAAAAACGAAATAGTAAATACAATCAATTGTTGCCGTAATCTTGTAAATTTATCGCGATATTTCCGAACGACTTTTATTTATGTACTCGTTGACTGATTTAAGACTCATTTGGTCATTTCGAAAACAAAAATTTTAAACAGCATTACAAAATGTACAAGGTAACGAACTGGTTCGATAGTTATCTACGTATGTATATAATTCTCTGATAATTGAATAAATGCAATAATTTAAAAACTCTGGGTCCTGAATTTCTGTCAATACTTTGAGGTTAGGTTACCCTAACCAATTGAAAAAATTTAATCTCTATATGTCTTAAAAGTCTTATTGTAATACAAAAACAAGGTACAATCTTGTATTTTATATGAAGACACAATTTTTTAAAAATATTTTAATTTGTAAGAAAATACCGTACCTGCATAACAGGTATATGTAGAAATAAATATGTGCACAACTACAGATATGTATTCCAAACTCACACATAATTTGATAAATATTATTACACATTTTTGTATATAAAACAAATGTTCATAAATGTATATTTTTGTCGCGTGAAATTCTCAGAGAAATGATGTGTTGAATTGGACAAGATAGCGTAATCCGTTAAGTAGGAAAATGGAATGTCCGATTGTTTCACATTAAGCTGGTTCGACGCTATCGAAATTCAACATCGAAGGGCAATTGCCCCGAGGCATTTCCCTTTGTGGGATAGAGGACGTGGGCACACGCACGGCACTGAATAATTAACTTCTCTTTGGCCGCACCGGTTTTATCGTAATTATCATGCACATAACTCGTTGCCGCCAGTGCTGAGACGATCGATAGTACATCGTGAAAATGATCGACACAGGCGGCAAAGGTGTGCCATTTCTGTACTGTGTTCACTCGCTCGTTATGGAAAATAAACGGTTTATCTCTTTATCATCGATTAAACCATCGTATTGTTACGTTTCGCTAGGCTTTGGTTTCGAAAAAATGTTTAAATAACGGCAACTCGTGATTATCGTGCAATAAACACTCTATGGTACTTTTTAAACCTCTCAAATATCTAAAACTTCACGAAGAATATTTAGATATCTGTTATTCAGAGAAAAGATATTTTCGATTGTTTTAATTTTAGAGAAGCGATATTTTTCAATGCTTCGAATTTTGGCGATATTTTCGGATTACGTCGGAATTCGTATCGAAGATTTTTACGGTGAAATTGTGTTCACAAAGTCAATTCGGCGCAGTAATTTTAGAAGGAACTATAGACCTACGAATTTTTGCTCATAAATTATTAAACGCCAACGCTACCCCTAAACTGAGCCACGAATAAAAGACAGAAAAACAAAGTTTGCGTTTGGAATGTAAATACCGAGGCGACCGATAAATAATTCTTCGTACGATCGATGCACAGGCGGTGGTTAAAGTAACGTTTGGCTGCTCTCGAGAACGAATATTGAATCGAAAGTTGACGCTCAACACGATGCCCAAAGATAATTCTTTGCTCTTCCGTCATGGAGCATCGCTTTTTCCCCAAGACACGTCTCCGTGGTCGAAGTCGCGGGAGAACGAGCGGAGGTGGGATTGCGAAATCATTGTCGAGATAATAACAGACGTAGAACCGTCTGGAGGACCAATTTGCATCGGTAATTACCGTCGTACGTCGTTAATAACTAATTAATGGGAGAGGTCCGGCATCAAAGTCGTGGTGTGACGTAATCGTCGCGCGGGACTAGACGACTGTTAATTGATCGACGATTAATCACGTTACTCTATCATTCGAGCCTTTTCCTTTTCTCATACCAAGTATGTAATTATCGCCGAATCGGCGCCGATCACTCGATGTGTCTGTGATAGCTAACAGAAATTTATTTTTTTAAACATTCGGTGTGCACTGACAGAATATCTCCTTAATATTTTTCGTAATTATATGATTAGATTAAGTATTCATAAATCGGTATAAATTTCACTTTTTCCTTTAATGACGCTATTAACGATGCATTTTACGATTTAATCCGATTGAGACAAGATTTGAATTGTAAATTCAAAGTTTCTAATATTTCGTTGCGGTCTTGGGAGGATTAATCATCTTTTTTATGGTAATTGTTATTATAATTTATTGCTATTTTAGTCATTTGTAGTATTGTATAATTTGTTATAGAATTTTAATAACTTTGTGATATTAGCAATTTAAAATTTTAATTTCATTTTGTTATTTAATGGAATGATTGGCGATTGCATAGAGACAAATCTCAATTTTAAATTGACAAACTGTATAAATTGCTGATTCTTTATAGTCTCGTGTTTAAATTATTTTTATGGTTAAGTTTGTATAGAATAATTTAGTGTATTTTATTATTGTTACCATCTTTATATAATTTAGCTTTCATTTTAATGTAATCCGTTAATTTTTATAAATAAATATATTTGTATATATTCACTTGAACTGTAAAGTAATTATAGATCTTTCAATGACTGATTATTATGGAATAAAATAAAATATAACGATAATAATAAAATTCAAATATCCTAATGTCTCCACTGTCTAGTTGGTAAATCTAAAATGCTACATGAAGTTATAAAATTATAAAAAATGATTAATACAAATAAATTCGTATCACTGAAAAAATATAAAATTTTAAACTTCTTTCTACAAACTATAACCTGAGTATGTTTTATAATTTTAAGTTAGCAAACGATCCAATTGCAAGATCATCCGAATCGAATTATTGCCGACTATAAATTGAAAGGTCACAAGTTGAAGCAAAATTCTCAATCCCGATCAAGTAACAAGTGAAACATTTATAGCATAAGGATCCAATAAAGGTTAATAATTACTTCACTAATTTCCACTAAATTTGTTCGAAGATTTATATCTATAACTTCATAAAAATATCTGGCACCTTTTTATAACTTTCGAAGAGTCGATAATCCATAAAACCACCGGGCTTGTAGATGTGTAAAATGTTTCTTTACTGATGTGGTAGGAACACCGCAGTGTCATTGCAGCTAACGAGAAACTTATTAGTTCAAGGTTACTGAAGTAATTCCGGGGCTGACTTCACGCTGAGTACATCATTGCTACCGGAACATCGACTGGAATCTTCCGATCAAATAACTGTACATGTTCAAACATGAAAGCTTAATGATTGATTTCTAGTCTGATAATAATCATTCATAGATTAATATCTTAGTACCATTAATTAAACCTCAATTACGGAATCATCGAATTCCATTGTAAGTTTAATGACAAACTGGGGAAAGTTGATATTCAGTACTTTAACATTTTAATACTTTAATGTTTTAATGCTTTAATATTTTTAATATTTTTAATATTTTTAATATTTTTAATATTTTTAATATTTTTAATATTTTAATATTTTAATATTTTAATATTTTAATATTTTAATATTTTAATATTTCAATATTTCAATATTTCAATATTTCAATATTTCAATATTTCAATATTTCAATATTTCAATATTTCAATATTTCAATATTTCAATATTTTAATATTTAAATATTTCAATATTTTAATATTCTAATATTCTAAAATTAATAATTAATTCTCAAATATTTAATAATGTTACACAAATCGTAAATTACGGAATGAATGATCGAACGAATTATATTAATTGAATACAACAAACAAGTGAAAGTAACATCATTTTAAATGGTGTAACTTTGAACTGAAAATTTATGACACTGTGTGGTACCAGGAAGTGATTATATTTTACCCAACATTTACATAGGAAATTACGAAGGACAATTAATACTAATAGTTTCACTTCAATATTTAAAGTCCATGTGCCTCTTATAAATGCAGATTAATATTACTGATTAATTGTTGCGTACGAATGATATCAAGCTAACGCTATACATACATTTGCATGACATTCGTAATAATTGTTCAATAATAATATCCTTGCGATGTTTTGAAACTTGCCTTTGCTTCTTGAAAAAAAATTGCAACAAAAAAAAAATAAAAAAGATTATTTCTGAAGGGAAAACAGCTTAAAATGATTGATGATGTTTATGCATACTAATTAATTCTCGCGCTCTCGATTAATTAACATTCCGACACGTCATTAAAGTTGAAACCTCGTATAGGTCGCATAGTAACTATTAACGTGCAGAGTGTGTGTGTATATACACAAGGAAAATTCCTACTGGTAGGGCAAGTGTGGTTCTTACTCTTGATTAGGGATGCATCCAAATCGAGCAGTACCTCTGGCCGGCGATATAGGGAGGAGGCAGCGTAGGGTCCTTGCGGATCGAGCACATTCACTCGCAGTTTCAAAAGCGTATCGCGCGTATCACGCGAGCAAAAGCGCGGTCAAATAGGCGGACATGAGAAATCGAGATCGGCGAAAAAATCGTGCGAAAGAAGAACGACCGGGGTGGCGCTGCCGTCGACGACGACGACATACAACGACGGCGACGACGACGACGACGACGAGAGGCGTCCCTCGCCCGACACACACACGTGGTGGGGGCGTCTGCGGCCGCTACAGCAGAACTAAGGGTTTGTTTGCCCCGTTGGGGGGTCTCGAACGGCTCCGCCACCCCACCAACCTTGCTATTTTGCATAGGGCCTGCGCGTCGAAGACGGCACACACCGCCACCCACCCTCTTATTCCGACCTGCAACGACGCTCCATCTCCTCGAGGAGTCCTTCTCCTTACCCCCCGCCGACTGCTTTCGCACGGGGGGCACACTTCGATTTGTCGAATCCGCGTTCCGCGGCTCTCTAACCTCCTTCGGAAGGGAAAGAGACCCTCCGTTCGTCCTCCACCCTTCAGCGACACTTCTTTTCTCTCTTTCTCTCGTTATATTTCTTTTCCTTCCCCGCTTTTTTCCGACCCCTCTGTCTCCTTTCACCCGGGCTTCCTCTCGTATTTCTCTCTTCCTTTCGTCGGTCCGCTCCGGCTGCTCTCGGGCTTCTTATTTATCTCGTTGCGCTGGCACAAGCTCGTCTCGGTCATTTCCACCATGGAAACGAAGATCGAGCCGAGGAAATCTTTGAAACCTCCGAGATTTCGAGCCGCGGAGAGCGCTCACTCGTAAATTGGAGATTGCGAGATCGTTACTTCCTGCGGAGCGTCTGTTAAGATCTAGAGGGTGGGTGTTTGTCTTGCGAATATGAGATTAAGTCGAAAGGGGACTCGCCGACCAGGAATATTGAATCGGTGATGGCTCCTAATGGAATTGAAGGCAATGAATATCAAATATGACCGCTCTTTGTGAACCGTTCACTGCTTAATTATTAACAATCCACCAAAAATGAGATCACTGGAACAACCTCTCAATTAAAGAACCTCAACCCCTTGGAAAATTGCGAGCTCATGTTAGGATATTTAGTTGTACGCTCAAGTTAGAACATTTAATTGTAAGTTGGTAGAACACTTAACTGTATGCTGAACTTAGAACACTTCTGACTTAAAATCAGAATACTTAATTGCGAGCCAAAATTAGAACAGTGTACTCCTAAGCTGAAGTCAAAACACATAATCTGCAGTTAGAGCACTTATTTGTAAGGAGAAATAAGAAAATATAATAATAAGCTAAAGTTACAACATTTAATCATAAACTAGGGTTACAGTTAAATGTAAGCTGAACGTTTAATTGCAAACAGAAATAATAAGCTTTAATTCTAAGGTAAAGTCAGAACATTGTAATTTGAAATCAGAATAATTAATTGTAAGCTGAAATGAGAATACCAAATTTTTTAACATATTTGTGTACCAAAAGGTCGAAACATCTAATCAACATTTCTAATCAATATGTACTTTACCTTCTCACTACATATGATGTCGAATACAGATTTACTGTCAAAATGTCAATATCGCAACATTTTGACAAATCTGTCATTCCGTTTACTGCTATCACTTCGCTACAATTTTATGGGTCCATTTTGACTCGCTGCAATTTTATACTCTTGCAAGCTTTTGCCGCTACCAAACAAGTATAATAAATCATTAATATACTCGTTTCTGTTCTGATATGATATCAAAAGTTTACTTCCTGGGTTATATTTGTATAAAAGTTATTACTTAAACATATTTGAAATTATACCTAAATATAGAAGTGAAAACCATAACAACATCAAGTACCATATAATCAGAGCTATCTCATAAAACATTCATTCAAAACGTGTCGTCAGTTACAAATTCGTGAGAAATACGTCGACCCTATTTCTATATGAAAATACAGGTGTTTTTGAAAAGTATTAATGTCGAACAGGAACTCATCGAAACATTCCATAATTTATTCGATTGGAGGAATTGTTCGATCGAAGATAAACTCCTAGAGCCGTAGAGAGCTAATCAACACCTGCGGTTCCCTTCTCGGCGCAGCAAAGGGTTGAGATTCAAGGGTTGGTCGAAAAGTAGTTAACGCCTCCGCGTAATTAAGCAAAGCAAGAGCGTACTGTGCAGAGAGAAAGGTCCACGCTCCACCCAGGTTCCAACGAATGACGACAAGAGTGGTTAAACCCTCTCTGCAGAGAGGTCGACAGGCCCAGCCTCATTGGAGGTGGGTTGGTTAGCGCATGTATAATTAGCACGAACAGACAGGAGGGCAAGGCGACGACGAGGAGAGGTGAGGGGGACACAGAATCCCGGTGCAGGACAGGGTGGAGCCACCCCGTCGGCGCATGTGCCAGCATCCCTTGGAACCTGGAGATATAATATATTCATAACGTAGCTGCTCGCCGTTCTACCCTCTCCGTCGTGTTCATCCCTCTGTCCAGCGAAACCCATTCCTGATTCAACGTTGCGCAGTATTCCCAACCTGACGGCTGATTAATCAGGAGATTCTAAGAACGTGTAGCACCGAAAATGCCTTCAGACGATATTCGATTCTACTGAATTCCACTGTAATTGAATACGTTGGGGTTGGAACGTTGATTGCACGAACTACGTATCTGTTACACGCACAAACTTCCAAATTCGTGAAATAACTTGGGTAATTCGTTTCGACAAGTACATAGGGACAATTATACATGAGTGCATAGATATTATATAGATATGATATGCAAAACATACATGTTACGTATAAGTACACATATATTGCATAGATGCAAGTACATCGATACAATTGCTAACTAATAAATACACTGTTGTTCATGTAATGTCAATAGTAATGTAAGCAGAAATCATTTGATCCAGAAATTGATTTCATAGATTACATGATTTACGTTTTGTATACCTTGAATCCGCAAATATCCGTAGTCTATGAGTATTTTGTATGTAATTGGTTAAAGTTAATGTGAAGTTAGCAAACATCGAATTTCAGATCTGTTTTTTTCTTCCACTTGTGAATATTTTTAGGGAAAAATTTCTAGTTCTTTATTTATTCTGAACTATATTGATCATTCTGTGTTTCTAATATTTTAACTCGACGGGTCCTTATTAAGGATAGCAACACCGTATATTGAAATCTTAGATCATGTGCCAAGCATGTTATATTAAGCCTTCTAATAGTAACTGACTGCTAAAAGTATGGACTTCATACACGTCCATTAACTGGAACTATCAATCAATCAAAACAGCTAGTTTAGGTTAAAAAGGTATTATGAAGTTGTCGTTGCTTCTGTTAAAACGTCAAGTTTCGTTAAGATAATAATGTCAGTATTTACTTATTCATTTTTGCACTATATTTTGAAAGTAAGAGTAGTCTTAATGTTAAAAATAAAATGTTAGAGGGGAATGTAGGTTTACGGCTATTTTGAAGAAACCGATAAATTTAGTCGTTGTCCAGGTAAACATAACAGAATCGTCACCCTCGCAAAAGAGTATATCGTGGTTGGAAGGAAGAAAAAACAACCCCTGAACGTGTGTCGTGTATTTTGGTCCGGATCCTAGATAACCCGGTGTGCTTTTCCGGATGCTTGAGCACGACACATGTCCCGTCCGTCCAAGCTTTTCTCTTCGTCTGAAGGAGGGTTCGTCGACGGACACCAGTGCTGCATGGGGGAGGAAGGAAACGAGGGAAGAGAACGTTCTGCGGTTTCACCCCCGAGGACACGGTGTCATCAGGCGCAATTAGGGATGAGTCTCGGTCATCAACACGTATACCAAGCTTTCTACCTCGATGAGAAAGTGTCTGGCAGTGTAAGAGGAGCGTCTGTGTGGCTCGTCGCGTAACCGTCCTCCCCTCTTCTTGTCGCTACTTACTCCTATCGCATTATTTCTTTCCTTAATTTCGTTTCATTCCCCCTCATGAAACTGCGACTCGATGTTTCGTTTCTCTTCTATCAATTCATTCGCCTTCATTCGTTTCTACGAACCTCGTTGCAGTCTGACTGCGCCCGTACGATCACTCCCGTTATACGTCTTTGACGCAATTATACTTTGGCTCTTATGACGTCTCGTTAACTCTGCCAACCCCCTGGAGGGACGCTGCATTATCGCTGCGCCATCCATGCTGGAAACCACGCTGCTACGTCGTGATGGGAGCTACGCGTAAGGCTTCGAAATCAAGAAATATATTACGGTAAGATCTGTGTATATGCTTGCGAGTTCGGACTAACTGCGAGAGTATAAAGAGGACGAGTCGAGAATCTGATATGACGTAATCACTCGAAAATCACTTGAAGAGAGAAATGGGAAAGAATCAGAACGAGACGCTATTTAGTATCCGACCACTGTTCACGGATCATAGAAACTTCTAATCATTTCCTTATGAAATGGATCTGGGTTGATTGATCGATTGACACCGTTTAAATCAGACAGTAATCGTTAATGATGGAACACTGCAGATGAAACACACGTTCGTTTATCTTATGTTAGCCATTTCGTAACATTTTTTAATATTGAACATGCATCATAATTGTACTAGATCAGATTTTTACAAACAACCTTTCCTTAAAAAGGAAAATTTTGCAAATACAAATGTAATTATGTATTAAGGATTGAATATAAATTTTCTTATAAGATCCTATTATAATGCAAATAATTTAGTATCATCCCAATAGCAAGAACGAAAGCCTAAACATCTTAAACTAATCTATCAACAAATAATTATCGTCTAGATGTATTGGCATGGTTCTTGAAACTTATAAAACAAATGTTCAACATAAATGACCCCCACATATAGTATAACTATCGAATCATATTAGAATCGTTGGAATAAGTTTATAGTAAATTGGAATAACTGCATAGATAAAAAGGTACGGTGTGCAAGCAATCAGCGAAATGGATGCAAGGAAAGTAATCAGCCAAGTCCCTTTCGTTGAACAAATTGATCTTTCTGTGTAGACAGAAATTTGCGGTAAGGTGTGTGATAAACAGCCTCGTGTTGTTTCTATTGTTCTGCGAAAAACGTCGTTATGCCGTATGCATGTACGATTACAAGCGCAGATAGTGGTAATAGCAAGTG
This sequence comes from Megachile rotundata, assembly GCF_050947335.1. Taxonomy (NCBI): domain Eukaryota; kingdom Metazoa; phylum Arthropoda; class Insecta; order Hymenoptera; family Megachilidae; genus Megachile; species Megachile rotundata. The sequence continues at coordinate 7,218,735 of NC_134993.1, forward strand.
CAAGCGTGACATGCTATACTGCAAGAATTTCCTGCAGTACAAACATTTACTGTTCGACGGGGGTAACTAGAACGTAAGAAACACGAATTCTACCACCTATTGTGTTGTATATTTGTCGGTTTGATCGAAGCGTTTCTTTCGGGTCGGTTAGGAAACTCACTGAAATATTTCACTGCTCGTGCTATAATGATAAATCGTTATCGTATCTTTCTCTAGCTTGACGGTTAAAGAGTTGATAGGGCTCTATAACGGTGATGGACAGATTAAGTACTGAAGGGCATATGGGCATCGACGTGTATCAGGATCTAGGAAGTTTTTAAATTTTACAAGTTTTTTATGGTAGTTTGGAAATTTAGAAAGTTGGGAATATAGAAATTTCGGACTTAAAAAATTAGTGACATGGAAATTTCAAATTCTTTTGTTCTCGAATTTAGATATTTGGAATTTAAAATTGCAAAAGTATAGAATTTAAATATTTAAAACTTGAGAAATACTAGATACCAATATTTTATTGAATCTAAATTTCTAAGTAAGTCAATTTTCAGGTGTAATATTGAATATTTACTAAACAATTATTAGTAAAAGTTACATTTAATCTTTGATACCTCTTTATTGACCACCACGGTATTTTATAATTATGCAAATGAAAATTAATGTGTTGCTATTTATATATTATTAATTACATAAAAATACTTATGTATTCCATAATTTCCTATACTTTTTAACAAAAAACCACCTTTAAAATAGTAGAAGAAACACTTTTAACTGCCTTGTTAAGATTTTGGTCAATAAATCATTTCAAATACCATTTCCATCAAAATGGAGTAAACAATTTTTCAGTTTCTAATGCATACTTTATACGATAACTTATCCGATAGTTATAATAATTTATATAATAATAGTAATTTAGGTTATTTCACGGTTACACACACGTTCCAGTTTACGAAACAGGCCTTTAATTTCGCTAAACAACCCTAAACAACAGTTTATTTTCTAGTTCGTGCCGGTCTCTTACAATGATCGTAAAACAACGAAAGTTAATAATTCCCACGGTCTCATTGGGAGAACGTATTAAGCCGCGAGTAAAGCACGCGCAGTAACCGTGCAACATTCATGTAGTATGTGTACACACATGTCAGAGACGCTTACGCTTATGCGGTTGTGTTTGGACTCTCAACGTAGAAAAAGGATTGCTGGTCGAGGCTCGATGTTTTTAATAAGCGGTCGACATGTAGCACGTACTAGATATTACCACAGGCCAAGCATTGCACTCCTCGTCTTCCCCCTTGCAGGGTGTTCTTCCATCCTGATGACGGTCGAGACTGTGAGCTCGCAAAGGGAGGTCATAAGGGGTGTTCTACGTACAGTATGGTCTCTAATTAACTCACACCCACCTGACGAAGGTGCACGGTGTCCCTCGTTCCGAGTAGACGAGGTTCACGAACGCAAGGGTAACCTTCTTCGTAAGGTAGGTTAACTCGTACGCTCGAACCACTGGCCGGGGGTAATAATCTGGGGAAAATTTCATTATGCTGCCGCTAATAATTCATCCTACGATTTTATAAGCTTAACACAGAATTGCTGCGTTAAATGGAAACGCTGGAATTAGATATTTCACGTTTTGCATTAACGGTAATTCATCAACGTTTGTGACCGACATTGTTAATTCAGCTATTTTAATTATTTATAGGAAACGGAAACTTTTGACACAAATTTTAAGACAATGATATACGTTAATGGATTAAAATATCTTTGCTTTTAATAACTTGTAGTATAGTGTGCCTGAACATCAGTTTTATGACCCGATCAACGCGGTAAAGTATATGTTCAGTGTTTGTACATGTAGGGTATGTGGTACAAAAGTAGAATAAATCTACGAGAAAAAATATATAAGAAACGTGAAATAGAATTTTTTCATATGCAGTTTCATTTTATGGAAAATTAAATCAAGTTTGAGGTGTTTGTAAAATTTGTTCATGATACAGAAAATAATAAATGTAACTTTTTGCTTTGAGAATTAATGAATGTTATTAAGTAAATAAATGTAGTCATTGAAATTAGAGTGTTAATAAGAATACTAGTCATATTAAAATTTATCATTATTAATTATTACGGATTATCATTATTAATATTTGTTATCATTTTTATAACATTTTTCGTTTTTTTGAACAGGCTTTACAGTCCTGACCATGATTGTATATAAAGAATGTTAACAAGAAAAACTTCTCAACATATATTCGTCTATAAACTGTAATTAATGATAAAATCTTGTTAAAAAGTTTGCTTCTTAAATAAAACTGCAAGGTCAGTCTTTTTTTAAACATCATATATTTTTGGTCTCGTAAAACTGTAGCTGACGTCAGACCGAATTTAATGGCTTATTATACTATGATCTTGAGATGACCTTGAACCCACAAAATTTAGGTTCGGAACAGAATGACGAGGAAAATTATTTTATTTAAATCGAAATAAGGTTAAAGACGAATTAATAAATTTGCTATCGGATATTATAGAAATTAAATGATAGCGATAATATTGTTTCACGTGGCATGTTACAACGAAGAGTCATGAATAATTGATACGTGAGCAACGATTATAGCATATCACGCAAAATAATGTTATTGTTATTGTTACTGTTACTGTTGGACATGCTTAACAACAATATTTGTCGAATGAATTAATTTGTCTTATTTCCAATATGAATAATAATTTAAAGAAATATACATCTGCTCTTTAAATTTAAACTTTTGAGTTCTAGGTTATTTCAAGGTCGTAACAAAGTAAGACAAATTAAAAAATGAAATAGTACGTTGGTCTTGAAGTCAACTACACTTTTACGAAGATAAAAATGTACGTTGTGCAAAAATATCAAAGTGACCTTAACATTTTATGGGCAAAGTAAATTGCTGAAAAAATGTTTCTATTGCAGTTTATAGTTAGATGGAAGCTGAGTAACATCTGTTTCAAACGTTCTTCTCGTGAGATTATTGGAAATGCCATAAAAATGGTAGATATTCTTAGATTGTGTATCACAGAGTGACTTTGATAGCATGAGTTGTTGGAGATTTAGATTTTTGTAAATTACATATAAATTATTTAAGTATTACTTATTGCCTACAATTAAGTTATGTTCGAATAACGACTATTATTTTGATCTTCAAAAATCATAAAAATAGTTTGCATTGTTGATTATTATATTTACGTATAACGCCACAGATTTATTGATAATTATTACTTATTCAACTATTTTGTTCATACAAATATTTTAATTAAGGTGAAGTGGGGTAAGTGCAGACTGGTTTTTGTAAAGTTGAAATTTAAACGTAAGTATTTTCACTCTACTATGTAAATAATTAACGCTGTCGATATCGAACGCTTTGCACAATTACTACTATTTAATTAATATTAACTAGGACCTTAATTTTCCTTGTACATTTTGATTTTTATAGGAAATTGTTTAAAATGTCAACTACTCTGTACTTTTCCCGAAAATGGGGTAAGAGCGTAACTTGAAGTTAAAATACTTTGAAATTTTGTTTCATGCTATAAAATGCTTTTCTGCTATAAAATGCTTTTTACTGCATTATGCAAGTATTCTATACTGCAAACAAGTACTCTTGTGAAACAAAACAAAGAAACAAACTAAATGGAGAAATTTCGCTCATATTGTAATAAAAATAGTCTGTATACGCATTTGTCCCGTTTACGAACTTACCCCACTTCAACTTATTATTGATATTTGTATTTAATTTTATAATTTGAATTTTTCTATTTGTATTTAATTCTATACTGTGTTTGGATGAGGTAGCAGCAATAGTTGTAGTAGTGTAAACTTACACAAAAATTTATATGAAGTATTCTAAGAAGCATATTGAACAATGTATTGAAAGCATACGCATACAAATGTACAATCATTAATCCAATACAGTGTTCACCATTTATTTTTCACCTAAAATTATAGAGGCTATAAACAGTGAAAAATAGAATACAGTGAAAGCATTGACAAATTGTAATGAAATTTGTATCATCTACTACTATACATATAAGTTTCAAAATAATTTAAATTGAATTTTTCTGAGATAAAGCTATTCGAAAATTTTCAGTTTAGCATATTCATAAAGTAATACGAGAAATCGTACTTCCATCGTTTTCAGCTGTGTAATTCAAAGTAAATAGCAAGTTCCTGCTAGAAACTTTGTAATTCAAAATAAACATTCAATGACAATCTATGCACTTTGTAACAGTTGCCGAGCACCTTTGTTTGTACGAATAAATTAGTTAACATGAAGGTTTGATATTTCTCATTAGTCGGTCATCATTAGTCGCTCTATTAGTCAACATTGCAACATCAGGTTTTAGTATGCAATATTTAAAGTGTATAACCTGAACTGGTCGATAAATCATTTATATTATGTTCTTCACTATTTATAATGCAGTGAATAAATTAATAATTGATATTAGTTCATTTATTGCATCACTATCCACTGTAATTAATTTGAATTAATATTTCATATCTTTGTTACGTAATCAACGGTGCTTATCTTACATCCATTGAATATTGAACACTGAAATACGAAAATAAAATATACGATATATTGGTTTGTTTCGACTGAGTCATAAACTCAATTTGTACCTAGTAAAAGAAAAGCACTCTTATTTCAATTAAATGTATTCAAATTAATTTAACTTAATTTCATTTAAATTATTATGTAATTTAACTAACAATTTTAAATTTGTAATTTAAAACCTATTTTCTATTTTTCTAACCTACATAATTTATTAGATTACTGCATTGATTTCGAAAATAGGAAATCATACAGACTTTACGACACAGAAGTAAAATAGCACTTATAGTTATTAATTTGATATTTAAAGTATAATAAAAAAAACTATACCCCTTGATAATATTCTTAATATAAATACCTGACTACCGATAGAAAAAAAGGACTAGAAGAGACGACTTAAGAATAGCATTTATTCTATGTCAATTTGAAGTACGATCCGTTATGATATATTCAGTGAACAATTTTGAAACATCAAAAGACAGGATTTGGTGATAAAAAAGTATAAAATATCACATATGTTATATCAGTTTGAAGCTTCGAGTACAGTAAAAATATTTTAGTAGCGTTTTAAATTCAAAATGTCTCCTTGTTACTTATATTAAATAATAATTAATTTCAGAACACCTAAAATGTGAAAAAACTTGATGACAAAACCTTGACGTTTGCTAAAAATGATCCAATTAATGTACTCAGTATAAAATTATTAATCGTTAGATTTATGACACGTACGTAATCAATGGGACGATCCTCTGGCAACCAGCCAATTTAGACTAAAAAAGCTTATAAAATAATCTAAAATTATATCTAAAATGTAATTATATATAATTATGTAAAATAGAATCATTTCAAACTTTAAGCTTGAAACTGGTGTATCATACGTAACCGTGTCAGATTTTGGATATTCTTTCATACATAGCAACTCTTTCATATGTTGCAAATTTTTCATACGTAGCAACACAGCTTCAGCTCGGACGAAAAGTATTATTTTTAGTAAATGTATAATACACCCATTAGTATCGAAATCGTGCTGATATTTTTCGTCTATCTGTCCGTTCATCCCGCTCGTGATTAGAGTATAAACGCGCATTAGCACGGTTGTATATACATATCTGGTGTTCTCGTCACGCTTTATCGTCGCGGAGGCGCGAGGACGTTTCTTAGGTATGTAATTCATGAAAAGAATATTCAATGGAAATGCTCGGCCATTGGCAATGGATATGCTCGACGTGCACCACATTGCAATTTACGACGATCTAATCGCGACTAAAGTTCAGGGCCGTGCAACCCACTACAGGCGCCCGCCTTGTATTCTAATATTTTCGTACGCCCTCGAGAACTGTAACCCAGAAGCGAGACTTGTGCGTCTAGACCTCTAGACGTTGGCGAAATGCCATTCATCAATAGGAAGCATGATCAATGAATGCTTTTTGCAATCGGCTACGCTATCGTTAGTGCGTACACGCAATACTTTGCAGGATGAAGTAACCGTGACATGATTCTTCGAGTCTGCTTTTCCTTGTTGATTATAATGAAAATCAGTAGCTATAAATAGAGGTGTGGGCGGTTTTATGATAAATTTTTGTACAAATGTAAACTAATAATTAACGATATTGTAGCAGTTTATTTTAATTATATAGAATTGTAAATTCTATTTCTATAGAACAATGAGATCAATTAATTAATGAGTTAGTGCTTATATAGTTTGCGGGATGAAGTAATCATGGCATGATTCTTCGAGTTTGTTCAGTTTTTCCTTGTTCATTAAAAGGAAAATCAATAAATAGAGGTATGAGTGATTCAGTTATATACAAAACGTTTATTGTAATAATTTACGAAATTGCAATAGTTTATCATAATTTAATACATTTGATAATTCATCTATTTGCATCAGACATCTATAAATTCATCTATCAATTCTGTTTCTATAAAATTGTGCTATTAATTAATGATGTGCTATCATTACTGAGTTTGGATAGGTATGTTGAATATACAAGAAAGGAAAAATAAATTCTACAAATTTAAATAGAATAGTATTTTTAAATATAAAGTACAAATGTAATACTATAATTAATCAATATATTGTACAGTATAAATATATTAATTCATCATATTGAAAGTAAATTTATGCAATATTTTTAATATAGAAATTTCAAATCTTAAAATTTTCAGATTCGAAATTTTTGAATTTAATATACTCAAAATTCTGTACTTTCCAAACTCCAAATTTTCAAGTTATGCTTCCTAGTACCTAAATTTGTAAATATCTGATTTCCAAGTTTCAAGATTATCAAGTTCACCAGATCATGAATTCTGAAATTGTTAGTTTCTCAAAATTCAAAATGTTTCAATTTTTGAATACAGAAATTTCTAAATTTTCAAATTTTCATATTTTCTAGTCTTCATGTTTCCAATTTCCAAATTTTCAAATTGCCATATTTCCAATTTCAAAAGTTTCAACTTTTAAGATTCCAAAATTTCATATTTTTCAATCTCCAAACTTTCAAATTTTCATGTTTCCAGTTTCCAAATTTCAAATTGTCATTTTTCCAACTTCCAAATTTTCAAATTTTTATTTGTCCAATCTCTAAATTTTCTTTTTACGAAGTTTACAAATCTTTGACTAATGACCTGAAGGTCGATGCGCCGTAAAACCTGAATTAAAAAAAAATTGTAATTTTAAAGTTTTAAAATTATATAAAATTTATTAAAAATGTTCAATCTTCGAAAAACTCAAATTTCTAAAAATTAAAATTGTTGAATTTTCCAAATTAATTAACAAATTTCTGAATTTAATACTCAAGAGTTCGCTATTATCTTCGCTATTATCTACTATTATCTTGGTAATCCAACAACCGACTTGTCACACAAAAATCCTACTTACGTCAATGTTTAAAAACCGCAATTAAGAATTGTAATTTGCGTAAGATGTGTGTCATAAATAAAGTCTGAGCATTCGAGCAAAAAGATCTGATCGGATTACCATCCAGGAAGAACACAGAATCAATTAGAATTTCCCAGCGCAGCTCCTTCATCAAGCATCGTCTACTGAATTACATAAATAATATTGATTTCGAAAATACATCCCTTTTCTTCCCTCCTTTATACAAACTCTCATTTGATACTATTCTTACATTTTGACACGCATCACTCGTTCGTTAATCACAAAGAAAATAGGAGCTTTTATCAATACCGGGGTTGTTCTCACCCCCGTAAGTTTCTTCTCCCTGCTCATTTACACACTAATGCCTCGCCTTATTTAACCAACTGTTCGATAGATTTATCACTCGATTCGAAATCCGCTGCTTATATTAGCACTTTTCGCTGTGGGATTGCTGAAGAATTTATAACGGTTATTTTCCGCGGAATAATTCCTCGCGATCCTAACGACTAGTCGTCTCGGTGTCCATAGTCGTTTGAGTTTTGATAAATTACGAGAACCCACGCTGATTCGTAGATTTATGGTGGCCCCGACTCGATAACGATCTACATCGTTAATTAATGTAACAGTCGTGATCGGTTGCGGTAATACTTTTTTCCCGCTTCTGTCACCTTCCTTCTACTCGCGGCCTTTTTCTTTTTATTTTTAATCATCCACCGTCTGCAATCACGTTCTCCGGCGCGAATGAATCGGAAGTTAAGTGGGTGCCGTAAAATCGATATCATTTTACACTTGCAGCGATTAATGATGTACGAGCGGTGCGTATAGCGTTTCATACATCAAATCGCCGTAATTAATGTTTCCTTAGTTGAGAACTTCCATCAAGGTATTACTGTACTGCCACGAGTTCCTTCGATGCTGTATTTCGTGAAACGTGAAACTGGAAGGCATGTTGTGTAAAGAAACAACAATAACCTGTTTATAAACATTTTTTCGAAATATATTGTATTTTATATGGTACAAGGTGGCTCAATAACATTTTTTTTCGCTTTCGGAAAAGTTAATATGCGGTAAAAAATTCTCTCAAAGTGCAACTTAAATTTTTTTACTTAAAAGGTTGATTAAAGTAACTTAAAAGTTTACAAAAAAATTTTAAATAACATTTTTTTACCATTATTTTATTTGGCAATAGTTATACTTTATATTGGCAAATTATATTCTGTAGTATTTTTAATTTAAATATACTTTTCATTTAGGTAATTTGAGTTTTAGAGTTTTCTCTATTAAATAATTACTTTTATTACATTTTGTCAATAGTTATAGTTTATATTGACAAATTATATTCTTTAGAATTTAAAATTTCAATATACATTTCATTTAGGTAATTTGAGTTCTAGAGTTTTTTTCTGCTAAATAATTATTTTTATTACATAATGGATATTCTTTTCGGTGTTACAGAATTTGTAATAAATATTGCAACTGATCTACTATCAATGTTGCGTTTCGCTTCCCCGCACCATAAACTTGCGAACTTTTCAATAATTCTTGACAGTTCTTATAACGTTCATCTGAAATCCATAAATCAGGATGTAAATGGAAATCATGTAGTATCGAACTGTTCAAATGAAATTAACGATTCTTTGCCACGAAGTCATTAAGATTTTTTGTAGACAATGAATGAATATTGTTTGCCTGTAATATACAAATTTAATAAGTTTATTTTTAAACACTATTTAATTAATTAACCGTACTGATTATATATTGATTTCTTAATTAGATTAAATGCGGTCGACATTTCTGTGAGACTTATTACTGACATCCAATTTTGTGCAATAATTGTTAGTATCAACAATTATCATAAACATCTATAATCACTTAAATTATAGTTAAATACCAATGTCATAAAAAATCAATAAAAAAATACAAAATTACTTTTATTTCTTAAATTTAAATTTTGAAGCTCAAACTTTGAGAGGATCGTTTTTACATCATACACTTAATTTTTACAGGGCGAAAAACAATTTTTTATTGAGCCACCCCAATATATCTGCAAATGTATTATACGGTACGGTAATTTATAATTGATTAATTTTGCTATATAACATACGATGCACCGCTTCAACGATATCGATTATATATTGTTATTTTAATAATGGCCGTGCGGCAAGTAATAATAGTTACTCGGAGAAATGTCTATTTGTCCTATGTTTAATAAATACGATGTGACTTTCACTTAACTTTCTAAAATTCTTGTATACATATTACATTTACGGTTGTTAGGTTGTGAAATTTTCATCACAAATCAGTATAGATTAAATACACTTAAAAGGTCATTTTGATCAAACCTCAAAAAATTAATTTTTTTTGTGTATTTTTGGAAAGAATCTCCTAAAAATTTATTGAAAGTTCGTCTTTATGTTTGCAGACTTTTTCTAAATTTTTGTTGGGGGTTTTATAGGAAACAACACAACTACGGTATATCTTCTCAATGGCACTATTTATAGTACCAGATATAAAAATAAACATAATTAATTCAGATAATCAGTTGAACACTATAAGTAATTAATGTTTGATTCATAGTTTTTGTTTTAATTAAATGTAAAATTGTTATTTAACTGATTCTCTAATGACGAATTAATTTTGAATTCAAACTTGTAAGATGAAAAATTACAAACTAATTATAATCAAAGGCTTTATCAATTAATATGTAATTTATAACTATTAAGGCTTCCTCTAATTAAGACTAAAAAGTTAATTTTTAATTCACACGCGTCTTCTTAAAGATCTTTTTAATGGAATCTCACGTATAAATAAATTATTTTTCATTCTTAATTACAATCTCTTCAAATGAGGTATTTTATTATTAAAAAATAGTTAATCAGACATTTAATTTCTATAATCTGTAAGCTTATTACTTTCTCTATTCTTTAAAATAAAACGATACATTTACATATACATAAAATAAATGACTTATTTTTTCAAAATAAAAAAAATCCAAACGAGTCAAATGAGTTTACTAGTTTTAGTGTTAAGAATTATCGAATATTGCTAATATATCACTTCGTCAGAATTAGTAAAACACTCAGTTCAATAAAAATAGCAGCAAACAAAGTTTTCATTCTCTTCAGCGCGAATGCACAAACAAAAAAAACACAAAGTAAAAGATGTACATTTTTCCACACCAATCTGAAGCTCACTGGTAGATCAAGAGGGCCGATTTTGAATTCGAATCTCGAGCCGTTACTCCTCGCCTCGGCCGACAATTCGCAGAACGATTAATCATATTAATTGCACGTAGCCTGACCAAGTCGGCTCACGGGGCACCATGAGCTTAAACTGCTTAATTATAAATTGTAATTAGCGCTCGCGAAGCCGTGCAGCTTCGATTAATTAACGGGCCAGCCCCCCACTTCGCTGCTCGTCCGGGGACTCTTAATTATTAATTGCCGGGACCAGAAGCGCGCATCCGGTTGTTTGTCGCGACACTTCGTTCCCTCGATCCTCCCTTTCTTTCTTCCTTTGCCCGTGACGATCGTAAACGCGTTTTCATGCTCGTTTTTTTTCCACCGTCGGTTCGCATTCCTGCCCTCTCGGCCAGTTAGTTTGTTTCACCGACTTCCCTACCTCCCCATTTTATTATATTTTCAGATTTATACCCGTGTCGTGAAACGGATATTTATTGCACTATTCACAAAACGCAATGCGTCTTTTAGTTCGTGCATCCCTTTGAACACGTGGAACTAAAGGAACGTTCGATCGTACACGATGCTCCACATTCTGGATTTTCTGTCCGATCGTGAATAATGAATTTTTAATCTGGCGATCACCACCTTCGTAAACATTACAAAGTTAGTTACGTGCATTTCAATTGTTTTCTTGTTTGCGTGATAACAAATGATATTGATTATGGAAAACAATTTTGTCCTCTGATATAATATTGTATATAAGGTCATATCTCACATTTGACAGTGCAATAAATGCACTCGTGTTTGTCGTACGCTAGATTTATCAGACAACCATTAACTTTTTTGTCGGTTAAATATTTCCGGTGAAGACTTTTCTGTTATCGAAAGTGAAAGAGATAGGTTAGGCCTCTGGTTTCGTATTTACCGGTTTACCAAGCTTGGATGAGGTATTTGCCAAAGTGCCATGCGTGCAATCCGTTTATGTCTTACAGACAGACATTACGTCGGTTTTATTTTTTTTTAACCTTATCAATTTGACTCTATTGAAACTTTGACAATAGTTACGTAATATAGTATCATTTTTAATTTTTTTGCGGGAGTGTTACTCAAGGAGTTCATTACAGAAACCACATTTAAACAGTAAATTGTTCCTTTTAATGTTAATAATTGTTTGAAAATTATAAGAAGTGGAAATAATAAGCATAATTTGCATTTTAACGTGTTCAAATATCAATAATAGTTTTCGGAAAAAGAATGATAAAGTTTAGGGTTGTTACCCCTATATTTCTCCAATCAACAGGACTGAGGGTAAAATTTTATAAACAAGTATTTGATATGCATAAATATTGAAATTGTTTTTTTACAAAAATTCGCAATTTTCTTCTCGACATGTTATAATTATAAAACATGCTTATTTATAATTAGAATATTATTACGTGAGCCAATGTTTTCTAAGAACACGTTTATAAATATTCATGCCGCAAATCGTATCATTAGTTTAATAAAGTCTAATCTCAAATTATATCACTAGTCTTATTAGTCTAATACGTAACAGTTTTTGAGTATGAATATTTCTGTGGAAATTGCTTGACTGCTATTAATAAATGGTCTTTTTCGTTTCTTCGTAACTTGTTAATAGTCCTATTCTCAGACTTTAGAACTTGGTACATAGATTTGTCATTCGTATGTTAATATGTAAGTCAAGTTAATAAGTGAATTATAGTATGAAATGTTAATAGAACTGCTTAATAAGTGATTGTACCATATGGTACACCTTAATTTCACCTATAAACTTACAAAATAGATCAAGAAAGGGGTTCTACATAAAATTTATTGCAACAATGTGGAGTATGTGACAAATATTTTTTGTCATTTATTGTAAGTAAATAAATAAGGAAGTAAATGATCATTGTAAGTAAATAAATAAAAATAAAAATAATTCTGATAAATATAATTTGAATACATGTAAGTGTAAGTATGTGGTTGAACATATATAAAATCCGAGAGAAATGTAATGTCGAGTCAACTCGACGAGTGCAAAGGATTAACAATATAAATGTCAATAAGTAGAACTAGTTAATAAGTGAACTTAAGTGCAACTGTCAATCTTTAACACATTATAAAATGTAATCAAATAACCAAACCTACTTCCCAGCGTAGAGGAAATATGAAGGTGCCGCATATTTTAAAAGTCAAGTTTCAAGCACCCTAACACACACGCAACATATTGCTTATGAATGAAATCTGCCATATCGTTACAATCAGTCTGCCTGTCAAAGTGCAATCATCTCTCTGTAATATTTCGCAAATAATAACGTTGAAATTTCTTGAGATAGTTATTTGAAGGTAAACCAGAACAAAGGCACTTCATTATATTATAATCCCACAGCATCTTAAAATCGCGTGAATTGTGGTAAGTTGTGTCTTTTGTGTTCAATATCCTATGCACTACGTGCTGCACGCGGTGCATTCAACGCGGAATGAATTGTGGACACGACTTCTCTCGGCCAATTTTGCGGTGCATTCGATGAACTTTCTCACACGTAGCTCGCGTTGCACGTGCCTACTCGTGCGAAAACGCTCTCTGAATATTACTTGGGATATGTTCGATCGATGATTTTTAAACGAATCATCGATTAATAAGTCAAGATTGTTCAATTTGATGATCGAATAGATGATAAGATCATCTTTTCATTAAACAATGTGAAATCTTAAATATCTGGATCATTATATTGGTTCATCTAGGGACACCACCGTTTTTTAAATATCCCCTTTTATATTTCAAAGTACTTGTTTGCAATATAGAATACTTGCATAATGCAGTAAAAAGCATTTTATAGCAGATTTGTTAATAATTCTGCTCTTGTCCCATTGCACATGAAATAAAGTTTCAAAGTATTTTAACTTCAAGTTACGCTTACCCCATTTTTGGGGAAAGCGTTCGATATCGACAGCGTTAAGTATTTATATAGCTGACTGAAAATACTTACGTTTAAATACCAACTTTACAAAAACCAGTCTGCATTTACCCCACTTCACCTTATCGAAAAGTGAATTGAAGTTAATTTATTAAGGATAATTTTGAAATCACAATAATAAAAATAATTGACTATGAAATTCATTGCTTTGCATAAATATGACGAATTATTTAGTTATACAGAAAAAAAAGAATTTTAATATTAATTTTACGCAATCTATTAAATTGGTCCTTTTATAATAATTCCCTGATGGGAACGCTGGGTACTCGAACACACTCACACATGCATCACATTCTATGTGATAGGCCAACAAAGAAGATACAGCTGTTATATGTATAGAGCCCCGTTACCGGGGAATTATCGAGTAGATGTAAAATATACAAAAATGGTAAGAATTGTAGAAGTAAAAAGAATGATAAGAATGTTAAGAATAATAAGAATTGTAAGAATTATCCAAACTATAAGAATTATAAGAATTATAAACATTGCAAGAATTTTGAAAATTATAAAAATTATAAAAATGGCAAGAATCCTGAAAATTATAAGAATTATAAGAATAATAAGAATAATAAGAATAATAAGAATAATAACAAGTATAAGAGTTAAAAAACCAGTCTGCACTTATCCTACTTCACCTTATTCAATATAGAATAGTAATATTGACAAATTATAATATTGAATATTGAAATTCATGGATTTAAAAGTTATATGTTATATGCTATTAGATTAATATTATTTCGACAAAATTCGCACAGTCGAAGTGCAAGTTCATTGTCGTGAAAACGTCTTCTTCCTGTCATCTAGTCTTTTACAGAAAGTCATGATTCTTTTAGTTAAAGTTTCACTGAAATTTAACTCAAATTGGAAGTAAACGATAACTTTTTTACGAACTTACTGCGATTAACATTTGTAATTTTTGAAACACTTCGTGTGAATTTTGCTATCGATATTAACATGCTCCTTTGTTCCCGAGAGTGAAATGCCTCATGATTCTCGATTAGGATCATATGGTACTTATGTTAGTGTCGATCATTCCCAACATTCTGTATTCGTCTACTTTAGTTGTATCTTCTTTTACCAAATTTCGCTTCGTCGATCTTTAAAATTATATACAAATGTAAATTAGTTTGTTAAGAATTCTCGGTATGATGTCGTGTTTAATGTAAACAATGCTACTCGTATTTTTCTGTAATAAAATTACGTACCTAAACAATTCAAAAACGAGGCTTTCAGGGTTCTAGCAGGTACTGACACTCAAGGTCAACGGGAAGTAATGCGAAGAAATGTTATAATAGAAATGAAGAAAGAAAACAAAAATTTAGTACCAGTATGATTAGCACTAAAACTCCACAAATTAGTTAAAATAATTTCAGAATTTTATTGAAAAATTTCTATTTAATTATTTTAATTCTATTTTTCGCAGCGATAACAAACGAAATACTAAAATGAATTGTATACTTTTTTATTATTCAAAATAAAAATAATTTGATGTCATTAATTATATCAATGTTAATTAAAGTGACTACTGCTGGTAAAAGTTTAAAAGAGTCTTATCCTTAGTTTACCAAGTCTGAATTAACTAATTTCCCAATTTTTATACGATTCTAGAATTTTTGCTGTTATTCAGAATTGATGTTAACACAAAAATAATGCGTTCATCCAAAATATTTTTAGTGACTCATTGAAACATGAAAAGGTAGAATGTGAAGTGAAACGTTCATTATAAATGTTGATAAAAATATTTTATTATCAAATTTTGTTACAAAAATTTCGAAGAGCTCGCTTTATTCATGCAAATGGTGTCAAACAAGGTACTACAGTAATGATAGAGCTACCACCATTTAAAAAGAACTACGTTTGTAAGACATGTGACAAATCATAACTTTTTACGCTTAACAATGTATTTTACACTAAAAGAATAATATCACTTTGAAATGGTAATTTATTTTTATATTTTTGTTAATAATATATTCCTTATTATATTTATTATCCTCATTAATGTGAAAGTGATACATTTTTCAATCTTCATTTAGAAATCACTGTCCCAGGACAATAATACCAAAAATTTGCGATAAAACAATTCCTTTCATAAGAAAGTAATAAACAAAAAATACAAATATTCTATTACGTATTTTTTTTAAAATCAGTCATATCGACTGGTTTCGACAGAAATATCTTCGTCTGAACCATCGGTAGTTCTAGTGTCTGGTACGAAGGTGAATTTTATATTTACATTATTCAGTACATATCCTTGTTCAATCTTTTAAAGTTTAGATTTAAATAGAATAACGGAAGAAGCTTGTAGAACGAATGAATGTAATTAATAACTGACTTAAAGACTTAACGGAGCGATAAATTATTAGATGCGAAGATTATCAGGTTAATGCGATTTCTAATGGTTACTACCGTAAGGTTGAACAGATATATCTAAATATGCACACTGAAAATACACAGTAATATACAATTATTAAAAATCAATTAATAAGAATAAAATATCTAATTAAACTTTTTTTTATTTGTTTTTGTATAGATTTTAATTTCAACGTGTTTTCAATTTGATTTTAATTTTAATCTGTACAGGTTTTAATTTCAATGTTTGTGTAATTCATTATAATTTTCCTGTATAAAATAACATAATATAATTGATCAAAAATAATTGTACAAAATAAATGATTAAAATAATTGTATAAAAGTATAAAATAATTGATCAGAAAGAAAGGGTTGAAATAAGAATAAGCATAAATGGATCACTATAATACTAGAGCTTATAAAGTTTTCGAAGCTTCTATCTTGTTTGATAAAATTTATCAAACAAGACTTAAGTACTCGACTTAAGTTTAAGTGATCGATTCTTAATTTCAATTACGTGAGTTATTATTAAAAAATAATACATCATAACAACATGTATTATATTATATTACAAAACTAATTAAAACTTATAACCTTATAACCTTAAAACTTATAACCTTATAATATAATACCATTATATTGTATTATATTGCAGCACTAATTATAACTTTCTAATACATCATATTATATTATATAATAAAAATAATTACAAGCTTATAATAAAAAATCAATTTCCATTAGTTAAAATAAAAAATGCAAAACTTTCGTTTGAGTAATTTTCCCAGTGTTTTTCACTAAGAAATTCAACCCGAGCAGAAGTTGCCGAGATTTCTTAACAAGGAGTAAGAAGGTTGTTCTCGCGGTAAAGTTAAGAACTATCTAGGCAATCGATGCCGCACGATCAACTGGAGAGATCGAAAATATCGCTCGCGGCATTTCGTTGTATATGTGCCCAGCTGGCGCGACCGAGGGAGGCTTAATTATCGGCTCGGGGCCGCAGCAACGACAACTCGCGCGGCACTCGCTGGACAATTAACGGGCCGAGTGTTTACAATCTAGCGCTTAGCGACGGCAAATGGCAATCAAGCAGGCCAATTAATGAGCGGCCAGCTTCGCCTCGAACATTCTGAGCTTAAATTCCTTAATTTGTGGCAATTATGCGCGGCCCAGTAATTAGCCTCGCTCGTTCGACGAAGGGTAAAGCGGCCGTTTCTACGTGACAACCCGTGTCCATCGCGTGAATGGATGAAGAATTCATCCGGCGATGTCTTTCAAGCGATTTTACCTGCTTCTGTCATCCAAATAAGAACCCACGAATCGGTACAAAAAGGCGAATCCCTTGCGATCCCATGGAATTTATTTTTGGATTGCTCTGGCTTGCTGAATTAATAGTTACAGATATAGTAATTTCGTGTTATTTTTATTTGGGCTAGATTCAATGGTTTCACTGATTTTACCTGATAAGAATTGTTAGATTAATCTAATTTTGTCGGATTTGAATTAGTAGATTACTTAATTTTATCAAATTAGAATTATTGGATTACGGATATTATTTTAGTAAAATAATTAGATTATTTAATTTACTAGATTAGATTATCTAATTGAAAGATTTAGATAATTCTTTACATTTAAAAAATTTTTGAATTTCAGTATTTGATAGTTTAAAAATTTTAGAGTTATAGAATTTAAAAATTTAAGAATTTAAGAAATTAAGAATTTAAAAATTTAAGAATTTAAGAAATTAAGAATTTAGAAATTTCAGAATTTGCCAATTCGACAATTTGACCATTTGACCATTTGACAATTTGACAGTTCGACAATTTGACAATTTGATAATTAGACACTAGGAGGATTTGAGAGTTTGAGAGTTGGACAATTTGATAATTTGACCATTTGACAATTTGACCATTCATCATTTCACCATTTCACCATTTCACCATTTCACCATTTGACAATTTGACAATTTGACAATTTGACAATTTGACCATTTGACAATTTGACAATTTAACAATTTGACAATTTGACAATTTGACTGTTTAAGTATTTGAGAATTAAAAATTTGTAAATCCGAAATTTTTAGAATGTAGAATTTGCAAATCTGCAATTTAAAGATGGAGGAGTTAAAAACTTTATAATTTGAGAAATTGTACATTTGAAAAAGTAGAAATGTACAAATTGAAGAACGTAGGAATTCGATAGTTCCGTGATTAAAACATTCAAAAATTTCGGAATTGGTAATCTCTAATTCTATCAATTTGAAAACATAGTGTTTTATAAGGTTGTAAATTTCAGAATTTAAAACTTAAAAATTCATAAGTTTACACATTTAAGAACTTGAAAATTTTAACATTGCAAAATTTTCTAACTTTGATATCCTGAAAGTTTGAAAATTTAGAATCCTAGTAACTGGAATATTTGTTACCCTAAATGTAATTTGTTATCCTAAAAATTTGGAAGCATCCAAATTAAAAATTTAAACTACAATTTCTAAATTTCTAAATGTTATGTGCCTACTATATTGCTTATCTCGCGTGATCCAGAATTCTAGTCTATCCCGTGCAAAAATTTTAAAAACCCCTCGTTATTGTCAACCTTGTACCTTACAATTCCGCGAGGACATCAACTATCCTGCAAATGACATAAACACACGTGATTCCCGCGTACATATGAATTACTCTCGATTTGTGCAAATTCCGAAAAGAGTCATAAACG
Source organism: Megachile rotundata (assembly GCF_050947335.1). Lineage (NCBI taxonomy): Eukaryota > Metazoa > Arthropoda > Insecta > Hymenoptera > Megachilidae > Megachile > Megachile rotundata. The sequence goes on from NC_134993.1 coordinate 7,237,402, forward strand.
TCAGCTAGCAACTGGACAGATCTTTTCGATGAATCTAACAGTTAAACAGAGGATACTAGCACAATAACAACGTACCTCGCAGAATTACAGTATTTGAAAAAGATATAACTGTTCGCAACCATTTTATTGCCGTGCAGATATCGAGAACAAATCTTTGAATATTTGCACGTGAACACTCGCAATATTAGAACGGCGGCATTCAAATAAATTGACGGCCGGGCGCGAAGTAAAAACGCCATCGTAATTATTGCACTACTTCATTAGCTGATGATCAAATGCATCCGGCAAAAACTTCAACAACGTTCCAGTGCCGTTCATTATAGCTCATAAAGCGTTCTCTTTCCGCTTATGTATTCTGTATCCTTTGCTCAAACTGCCTCGCTTCCAATAACCAAGCAATCTCATTTGATTCTGGCGCGGACCTCAAAATGGTTTATCATAAACTCGTTTAAATGATCGAGTGGGGAAAAATGTTAATCACGGAAGTTGGCTCGCACTAGTCGGCCTTAGTGCAACGATTTCACTAAATTATGTTGAAACAAAATTTTCTTTTACAAGCAGAGAACGGCCGATAGTTAAGGAACAAGCGACACGTTTATGACACGAATAAATTACCGTTGTACGAGAAATAGTTTCAACTAATCTACCGGGGCAACTTGTATTTTACAGGTAATTAGAAGCATCCTTGTTTGCAAACTTGATTCCGTGGATGTGTGCAGGAAGCGAAGCTCATTGATGGGAAAATTAGTTAGGGAAATAATTGAAACTACATTATTGAGATGACACAATTTTAGTGCTTACATCGTTCATTTCTTATTACTATTTTGATTTCATAATGTTGTTGAGAGATATTTTGATAGAAATTTTAACAATACTTTACGACCTTTGGAACACTAATTTTATTCAAACTCCGTATAATTGTAGATGATATAAAAAATAATAATTCTGTAAGCACATAAAACTGTATAGAATAAAAGAGAAAATGTTTATACTTATTGTAATTAATTTAACTTATTAAATTATTGTAATAATTTAACAGTAAAAATAGTAAAATTTTAACAGTAATAGTAAAAAATGAAGAATATAGAGATAGATTTATTAAACCGAAATTTTGTAATCAAATATTTGAAGTCCTGTGATAGTATAACATCTCATATTTGGGCTTGAAATATGTTGATAAAGTTTGGTGGCAAAGAAATATGACACCCACTTCAATAAAATAATTGTCAAGTTGTATGACGAAAAAAGCTAACTAATAACATATGGATTACGTTTATGTAAACGTCCAGGTACTTGAATGATGTCGTCAGTACTCAAGTACTTAGCTCAGTAATGAATTACTGGTAGAACTACTTAGTAATCCTACCAGTAATTCATGACTGAGCTAAACTACTGACGATGTGTTCTCTAGAACTCTAGCAACACTGTTGCGTACCAAATACTGAAATATTTGCATACGTAGGCCTTTGCCTGATTTACTGAAATTACTGGCTACTACTAATTTGTTGAAACCATTGACCTACGAAAATAAAATACTAATGAGTAGATTTGAATTATTAAATCTCAGTAATATCTACTCTATAATATCAGTATGGTTTGAAAAGTGAAATTATTCAATGAATTATGAATTTAGTTTAAAAATTCCTTATATGTATATACATAAAAATATTACTATTGAATCGTAGGTGACATAATCTACGTATGCAACTACCGAGCTGTTGGCTACACAAGAGTTGATGCACCTACTTATACCTATTTCACTGTTTTATTCGTAACATCTTCAGCAATTTTTATCAAGCCATAAAATAGAACATAATAATAATTAATTCAAATTTTTAGGTTACCAAATTTGCAAATTTTCGAATTAGTAAATTTTCTAATTTTTACATTTTTAAATTTCATACATTCGTAAATTTTTTAATTTCCAACTTCAGAAACATCTAATTCTTTAAATTCCCACGTTCCTAGATTAACTTCTATATTTCCAAATATTTTAGTCTTCAAATTTCAATTTTCAGCTGTTATCTTGAAATTCTCAATTTTTCAACTTTCACAAATTCTTAAATTTCCAAATTTCGAAGTTCCTAAATTCTTATATTTCTAAATATGCCACTTTCCGAATTTCGACCTCACCAAATGTCCCTAACTTTTCATATCTGTTGATCCTCAAATCTCAAAGCCTCCAAATCCTACATTCTCAAATTCCTATGTCCTTAAATTTTTAGATATTCAAATTACTATACCTTGAAATCCTTAACTATCCATCTATAGATCCCCAAATCTCAAAGTCTTCAAATTTCAAGATGTCCAAATCTCTAGTTTCCTAAATTCTTATGTCCTCAAATTTTTAATGTCCAAATTCCTATAACCCCAAATCATTCCATATCTATCTTTCCATATCTATAGATCCCCAAATTCCAGACCTCAAATTTCAAGATGCACAAATCCCTACATTCTCAAATTCCATTATCCTCCAATTTTCATGTATTTGAATTCCTACACTTCCAAATCCCTCCCTTCTCACATCTGTAGCGCCCCAAATTCCAGTCCTCAAATTTCAAAATATGCAAATCCCTACATTCTCAAATTCCATTATCCTCCAATTTTTACGTATTTGAATTCTCACACCTCCAAATCCCTACCTTCTCACATCTGTAAATCCCAACTTTCCCAAGTTACCCAAGATTTGCTCCCGACTGTACATATTTACATTCCTAAACAGTAACAGACAATTAATATATAATTTTTCATTCTATCACTCTATAATTTATACGCTACCATATATGCAAGCCGTAGCGTGCACAATAAGAAAGATACGAAAGCAAGTTTTCAATGTACGACAGTTTGATGTGGTATCCAAACGTGGCACCATTACACGCACGATTAAGGTATAAGTAAAATTTTCGCCCCCAATTCTTTCGATACCCGTGGATCGATTTGTTATGGTGTAAGCAACGTATGCTAGCTGCGAACGGGTTAAATGTGCGTGTGTTGCGCTTTAGTGACACGATAATTACCGTACGAAAGTGTTGCTACGAGCCAATTATTGTGAAAGGAGCTGAAACGCTGCCAGTCCCGTAGCTGCTAGCAGGCCGTGCACGACTTTTATCGCCGGAATATCGCCGGCGTTATTCAGGTGTCGCGCAGTTATTTCGAGAATGTGCTTGTATCCTTCGCGTCAATCATGAAACTACTCTCGCTTTCGCATCGATTACGCCGCTATACGACATTTTTCCTTGTTAAGTTTCTTGTTTGATGTACGAATTCTGTGAAAGGAGAATCGGTACAGGATGTACATAAATAGTACTCCTTTATTGCGTAAAACAAGGGTGATGTAAAATCGAGAGCGATTAAAGTGGTATTAACATTACAGTGGATGGCCATGTTATTATACTTCAACAGGAAGTTTCGTATTTTATTACTGATCAAATAGATATTTTTATTATATCACAATGTATTATTACTTATAATAATATTTGTATAATTTATTATATGTACTTTCGGGATAATATTCTTAATAGTAATAATTTCATATATCAAGAATTTGTTCAATTATTGAGTCATTAAATTTTACTGAAACAATTGTAATAATAAAAAATTATTTGTTAAATTAGAAATGAATACTTTTGTTTCTTTCGCCCACTTTTATTAATACAATGAATGTTACATTATGTTACTCTTATAATATAATATATTGAATATTATATTACAATGTATTATTTTTTAACAATAACACATTCAATTAAAAGTAAAAATAAAACACTTAAAAATCAATCACTATATTCTACAAGAAAATTCAAGTACTTAAAATCTTATCACTCCACATTTTTTATTTACAGTCTTATACAGCGTGCCTCACCACATTTTACCATCTAGATTTGCGTCATTATTATTACTCATAGCAAAAAATGTTTTAGATGAAGTTGAATGGTTTTGAACATTGTTTGCTATCAGTAATAATAATGACGCAAATCTAGATGGCAAAATGTGGTGAGCCACCCTATATACATAAAAATCACCTACCAAATATAGCGCCGTCTTAAAAGGAAGTCAAGGTTTCTGTCCAACCTAACAAAAGTCCGAAACATATATTTAACCTGTCATTTATTTTATAATATATAAAGTATCAATAATAATGTTAAACTAATTAAAACTGCATGACGCATATTTTTATAAAGAAATCTCTTGAACATAATTTGCACACCCACTGTAGATGATGCTAAGCTAATTTAAAGTACTACGCACATTAGGTTATGCTAAACTACGTATTGACGTTTGAAAGTTGCAATTTGGTTGATATTAGTGGAAAAGGATAGTTCACTAAGAAATAAGTATTAGGGACAAATATGTTTTTTCTACGTGTACATTAGTCTTCGACTTAAGTGATGGGCAGATCAAGTGCAGAGCTCACAGGCGCTAGTAAGCACAGGGTATACAGTGATGGGGTATGGGACAGAGAATACGATATCGAATTGCATTTCTTATTCTTAAGATTACAAGTTTGTAAATTTTGAAATTTCAAATTATCGATTTATCAAATCTTCTAATTTTCAAATTGAGAGCCAAAGAACGACCTTTAGTCTATAATTAAAAATTTAAGAGTGTAACAATTTAGATACTTGATAATGTAAAAATTATGAACTTTTATGTTTTTATATTTCTATATTTGCATATTTGAAAATTTCTAGATCAACAAATTGTGAAATATTTAAATTTCTGATTTTTAAATTTTGAAATTTCTGAACAGCTGATTTCTTGTGGCTTTCCATTTAAGAATAGAGAATTCGACAATTTGACAGTTTAATAATTTGACAATTCGACAATTTAACAATTTAATAGCTTGATAATAATTTGACAATTTAACAATATAATAAATTGACTTTAAAATTTGCTAATTATACAAACTTGAACATTTTTAATTTTTATATTTTAACATTTCTAAATTGTTTAATTTTTAAATTAAAAAATTTGGAAATAGAAATTTACAAACCTAAGAAATATAAAAACTTTCACTTTCAAAATTTGTAAATTTTTTAAATTTTGCATTCATACATTCACAAATTTCTTTGGAAGTATAAAAAATGTAGAAAAATAGAAAATTACAAATTATCAATATTTTAAATTTACTAATTTCTTCCCTATAAATTGATAAATCCAGTAATTTGGAAATTAAAAAATTAATTTGTACAATAATTTAGAAATTAGAATCTTAAATAAAACTTCAAAATGTTGATATCACATTTTGGAACGCTATAATAATAAACGTACGCTATAATAGCAAATACCCAACTACGATTAATGCATTCGCAGAATTTATAATTTCCCAGTTTGTGGACACTAAAACCGCTTTTTTTGCTGATTTTATTTCATTATGCACGAAGTTGCAGAAACCGGTTATCGAATACTTTTGCCTTTATTACCTTACTAATAAAAATAAGTCACTTAAATCTTTGAAACATCGATATTGAGGAAGGCTGGAGTTCTTAATTTATTTAAGCTTGTAATTTTATATTCCGTATGGTGTGAATTTAATGATATTTTTATCGGCAATTTGTATGCGTATAGTCACCGATTCGAAGATTTTTTACGAATGAATCATCTTCGGTCGAAGCTCCAATGTTTCTACTCGAATCGCATCATCGGTAACGTTTGTCTCTTTCCCTCTCTTTTATTTTCCATTTTCTTTTTTTCTCGTGTTCTTAGCTATCGGCGATTATACCGATATTAATATACCGATAAATCGTATTTAACTCCTTCGTGCCTCTCGAAAGAACGATTTCTTCGAATATTCATTTACCAGCCATTTAAAACTTTTTATATGGTCAGAATGCTTCTCGCGAGGTAATTAAATATTCCGTCACGGTTTTTCCATCGAGGAATTACTTCATCGAATCTTGTCCTTGTTGGTTCTAAAGCCATTTCTATCGGCAAAATCGTCGACAAATTTGACAAATTTTCGAACAGCTTATAGAGCAAGGTTGAATGTCCCTCGATTCCAGAAAAAGAATTAGTCATTTTGTTTCGCTGCAACGTTTCCTGCTCCTTTATATGCGTGCATAATTTAAAGGTGGCGTAATGAAGCTACGCGTTCGGCACGGTGTTAATTGACGGGGAGACGATTACGGCATATCGTGAACAAGACGCTTCGTTAGTCATGATCTGCGTCATTTGCCGTGCTCGAAGGACAGATGCGATGTCGAAGCGACGATGAAACACAGCACCGGCCGACATAAGTCCGATAGAAATTAAAGGACGAAATTAGAGTACGACGAGTTTTAACAGAAACTGATAAACGGCCAGTGATTTACAAATTGGAGGAATTCTATGCATTCGGTTACAAGCGATTCATCACCGATTTCGATGAACTTGACATATGTTGTCAAGGTCATTAAACAGGTTTTCTCTACACATGTCGTTGCTATTGTTATTTTTTTATATACGTTTTTCTATAGTCTTTGAAATATTCATAAAAAGCTTGCACATTGCAATTAAACTTCGAATTGACGTAGGTGAACATTTGTCTCGTACAGCATAATTTAAATTAACCTAATAACTGATTGCGATATCCACTTATTGATTAAAAGAGGCTACATTAAATTAATATCCTAGCTGGTGTAAAATCATGTCTGAATAGAGTTAAAATAGTGCAGAGACAAGAAGTATAACTATTTTTGGAAATAACCTAACCTAATTTAATAATTTTAGTTACCGATTAAATCAGGTTGGATTAGTTTAATATTCTACTTAGTGTGAAATCTTGTTTCTACAAAGTTAGAATGATTGAATACTACGATTGAAGTATTATATGATGCCACTTTCGAAAATAGACTAACCTAACCTAATCTAATTACTTAATTACAATGTCCACGGACCGAGGTTAAGTTAGGTTAGATTAGCTTCATAATTTAGCTAATGTGAAATTTTGTTTCTATAAAATTAAAATGGTATAAATAATATGACTGCAGTATTACATGATACCATTTCTGAAAATAGTGTAACCTAACCTAATTTAACGATTTGATTATGTTAACCAAAAATCGTTTAAATTAAGTTCGATTAGTTCAATATCTTAGCTAGTGTGAATTCTTGTTTGTATGAAATTAAAATGGTGTAAATATTATGATTGAAGTATTATATGACACCATGTTTGTAAACAGCTCCAAGTATTTCATGAGTCTGTTCGACATTTATAGCTATATTCTATTTCACTAATTTTTGAATTTTTACATAAAATTTGTTATATGTAATAACAAATTGATTGACTTCTTATTTGCACAAAAACTGCATTCAAGTGCGAGAAGTAAATAAAATTTCGTCGAGAAAATTTAGTATTTCCATGTTATTTAATATTTTATATTAAAAATCAAAATAAGAATGTCCTAAATGACAGTGTAAGTTAAAACTTAGTGCATAAAATAATTCTTCCTCTGAACAATCGTGCCTTTCTGTTCGAAACATCTTTAATTTTATTGAACCCTTAATAAAATTGTACTATACAATTTTATTAATGCTCAGACTGATAAATTTTACTAAAAAATGAATTTAATTTATCATTATTAACAATTGTTGATTGGAGAAGTTTTTGCTGAGAATTATGTATTTAATGAGTAGAAAAAACCTCAGCCCAAATCGGAAATAAAAATGTAATAGCTGAAAGCGACAATGCAAAAATTAGAATATATTATAAGGACCGTCTTAATGGACAACAGATTTTAAGAGGCCTCAAATGAACAACAAAACGTTTATTGAACCAGTTCCGAATAGATCATCTGATGCTTCGTGCAATTAAAAAATTAATTAAACCAGGTTCTACAGTTATATCTGATACTTGTATCTTATAATTGCCTCAGTGAAAAAGGATGTAAACATTTAACTACAGGATGAACCACAGGATGAGTTTCATCGATACCAATAGTGATGCAAATACTTGAAACATTGGATACAAACAAGAGTCTACATATATTCCACGATATGAAACACCGAAAGAACATTATACATTTCTGAATTTTTGTTTCAGCAAAAGTGTAATTTTGAAATTTATCGAATTTCTATTAGTAATAATTGAAAATAAAGTTAAATATTTTATTTTCAACTTAACCAAAAGTCTTAGACATAAAATTAGTTTATGAATATCTCAAAAACGAAAACCAAGTAACAGTAATACGTATAGAGAAAAAATGTTCAGATCAGTGACCTTGACAATATATTTCAAGGTTATAAAAAATCGATGTAGAGGAATCGGTAATAAAATAAATAATTACCGAATGTAAATATACGTCTACTATGAAGTTAATACGATAGTTATCACCCATACCTACTATGGGTTAATACGATAGTTATCACAGATAACTAAGAAAAAATAATCATGGGTGATGTCGCAGTGTAAAAAAAACTAATAAACATGTAATTGTTTCTTTCTTCTAATTAAAATTTCCATTTTCCATCGTGCATTATTACAATATTAAAACTACTCCTTAACAAGTCATTTCTTCATGGCAAGTAGGGTGTACCTCTCTCATATAGTTTTATAATTCATCTTTTTCAATATTTATAGTTATCACTTTTGAAATCCTATGATGGATCGATTCTCTAGAAAAAAAATTAAAAATAATGTATTATTTAAGTGAAGGCTCGCAAATAAGACTTAACAATAAGAAACCTCAATTTCCTGAAATAAGAAATTTTCTCTATTTTTCATACTCGGTTAATTACTTCCTTTCATTAATTACGACGAGAATGTAAATGAGATTGAAGCATAAAGAAAGTAATTGTAAAAATAATTTTTAACTCATTAACTTTCGAGTGCACGAAAATTACAAGAAACGTTAAGGCAATTTTCCAGAATAATTTACGGCAGAACAGTTTTAAGAGGAATTAGATTTCGTAATTCAACGAGATTCATTATGTTTCCAGAACGGTGGCAAGAAAAATTTATAGGCACATGAACATTGTTTAACGAAAAGCAGGCGGCCGTGTCAGATGTCTCACGAAGATGGAGAATAACAACGATTAATGCTGGTAAAAAATAAATGACCGGTGAATAATGCGGAGCAGAAGATAGAGTAGCCTGGAATTTGAGAACAGAGGGGTGGGGGAGTTGGCAATAATATTTAAAAATAGAGACGACGAGACACGAACGATGGCGAAGGAAATAATAATAATAATCTTTGAAATTAAGCCGGGCCTCGAGATGCATGAAAGTTCGCTAGCTGGCAAATTCAAAACGTTTCGCAACAGGTGTTGTGGAAATTTGGTACGTGCACGACTGAAACTTAAGCCGTGCAATCGTGTAACACGGAGAAACACTTGTTGCCAACAAGTCAGAAAGGAAGATACAAAATGGCCAATATCGAAACTGAACAAAAAAGAAAAAACACCCTGAGAAATCCGCAACTAACTGCACATTCTAGCTGCGGAGACATGTTGCGTGCAACAATGTCATCATGACAATTTATCTTTATTAGACGCAAATGAAAAATTTCAACACTGTCATTTAATGCGTTGTAATATATTTTACGAGTAACACGAAAATAACGAAAAATTTATAATAAAAATGTAGATATTTGTGAAATGTAGCGTTTAGCGTCTACCTCCTTTTGGTCTGGTATAATCACAGTATTATTTTAATGATTGTAAATTAATACGAATCACTTTGCAAGAGAAAATATTATATTACCTCATCATATTTACATTGTAATAAATTTCAAAATATTGAAATGTACTTTGTACAAATTGCTTGCAGATAAAAATATCACATATCTATTACCATCATTACCTTCATTTTTTCAAAAATGAACTCCACTTCCAAAATAAACGGTTCACGTATCAAAATACTTTGATACGAGAAAAATCAATTTTTGCCCATTTAACGTGAGCACTAATACAAATTAAATAGAAGAAGGTTAGAATCGATCAAATTCCACACTACATTAAGCATAGTTCAGTTCTCCAATAATGGGAACACAGAAATAGACTTTAGGAATAAAACCAACCGTTCCTGTTTGTTTTCTGCATCATCCGTGTGTTCGTTCAATCGTTAATTGTGAAATGCATCTCCGGGATGTGGTATTGTAACGGTTCAATGAAATGAAACGTTTTCGAACGCCAAAAATGCTGCCTTTTTGAAACACGAAATAATTGTTAATTCTACAGAATACTACAGAATTCTACAGAATAGTTAATTCTACAAATAACAGTTAATCAGTTTGCACCCGAAAGCAAACTTGCTCGTCTGTTATGATCTATGGTATACGCTTTCTCTTTTTATGTCGTGATTTTCAGTGTGCCGAGTCTTGCTAGTTTCTAGTTGATCACTGGATCATGGATCTACAAATAATGACTGTAGCTCGTGACTACTTCGATCATTATTCGTTCGTGTTTAAGCCTTTTGTCTGATACCTAAACAGAATTCCTCTTGATTATGATCCATAAAGTATATACAGTGGATCGAAAAATATTGGTACCTTCATTGTACTGTTATTCTAATAATTGTAGATAATAACTCAATTGTTATTACTAAATAATCGATGACGAAATAACACGACATCTAACAAGTTTAGTTGTATACGTGTCTGCTACATTTTCGAAACAGAACTTAAAAAGAAAAATTGTATGTACATTACATTTTTATTTTTTTTACTCAACTTTCAGATATTTATGAAAGTTATGAGTTTAATAAAAGCACTTTGGTAAAGAAACTTTTAATTTATACATTTACAATTTGTTTGAATGACGAATTTCTAATTATTCAAATTGTCTAACTTTTTAATTTGAAAATTCAATGTTTCCATATTTTTAGACTTTTAAATTAAACTTTTAAGTTAGATTTTCTCAACTTCTAAATTTCTAAGTTTTTAATAATTTATACCACCGAATTTATACATTTATAGCTTTATTTTAGAACTTTTATATTTCTATGTTCTTAAATTGCTAAACATTGAAGTTACAAGATTTCTAAACTAAATACGTAAATTCTCAAACTTGACAATTTTTTATTTTCAAATTAGAAAGACTTGTAATTTCCAAATTTCGAATTTTTCAACCACGCAAAATTTTGAAGTCTAAAAACTAAAGAAATGTCCGAATGTATTACTGCAAGTCTCATATTCACTGTCCATGAATTTTTCGTTTTTCACCAAAGTTGCCACTGCTCCAGATTTCCATACTTTTGCAGCATTAAAAAAATGTGTAGAAACGTTTTGCAAACATTTGTACAAAAACGTTTAAACAACATCTAAGTTTATCCTCTTCCATTGAGGATGAGGAACATATGTTTTTAATACAAACAAACAAGTACGGACGCGTTTTTCAACAAACGTTTAGTTTTATCGTTCTGTTTTCGTATGCAGACCAATGTTTGTTGCATAAAAATTTGCGTATCGTATTTGTATATGTGGGTAAAGCCAAAGTAGTTTGAATGCAATGTGATAGGTTTATTTTATACACATTAAGAAATTGTAACAGAGTAGAGTATTATCATTTTTTTAGGTTAACGGAATGTTTGTAGATACTGTAACTTCACATCGATTTCAAGGTTATGTTTGATTATAAGAGTGGGAAATATTGTATAAAGGATACAGCTCGCAAGAAAAGCTACAATTTTAAAATCCTTTGATATTAATAAAATATTATGAAAAGATAATTAAATTAAATTGAATAAAACATGCTTTTAAATTAAATATATGAAGGTTTATACGTAAATGCATTAAAATTTTTTTTTGTCATAATATAGTAGTTTGTGATATTTATTGTAATGTTAATAAATATTGTGGTATTTATAATAATAATTATTATTGTGATATTTTCATTTATAATTTATAATTATTATGGTCATTTGTATTTAGTGCAATATTAATAAATATTATAGTATTTATTGTAATATTATCTTCTGTTGATAATAATTAATGTAAGTCCTCATTCTGTACAAAAAATATTAAAGTGGAACAAAAAGTTTAATTAACAGTCAGAATTATTAATTCCAATTGCTCCCTTATTAGTCAAAGACATTGACATATTCACAATTAAATTTTTAGCATATTATTCTATACAAATTATTAGATGAAGTACTGTAGTATTACAGAAAGTATCTTGAGAGCTATTGTTAATCGACTTTGAAAACTTGAAAATTAATCAATTCGATAAGTACATGTAAATCTAACTCTCTAGAAAGATGTTACAATTAATAAACCAGAAGAAGTAGGTCATAAATATGAAACTTATAAAATCCGAGCTTTGATATTTTTTATTGTTGCCAAACTCTGTAAACTCTTCACTCTGTATTTATATCTATTTGTTACAATATTTGTATTACTTTTATCAATTAACCCATTTTTGTACTATGAAAGTCAAAAATTCACGTGGCTTATGAATATGGATCTAAACGTGAAAATACAGCATCGGTCACACCGTGTGTGGTAAATGACTACCGAAGGCGTTCAGCAATTGATTCAGAAAATAAAAACTGAACTCCACTGCAAATTAATGCATGACATGGTAAAGCAACGCTGAAGTTAAATTGCTATGATTGGAGTTAAAAATCCTCCATCCATCATATTCATCAGACCTAACCGTGGCTATTTCGGAAAGAACCCCGATCTGGGTTATGTAACCAACACTAATGAATTAAATATAAACGTGAAGTACTCGTTGAGTCAATTAGTTAATTATCGTCAAAGACGCGCTAGGAGACATGCAAGGTTGAAAGTCGAAAATTGTTCATGATCATTCATCATTTGACTTATCATTGGAGCTGTCAAATGTAATAAAAATGTTTTCTACGTGCTCAGAAGGTATTTAATGGGTGTAGGTTCAGATCTTGCGTACTCTAAATACCATGTTATTATTATAATATGGACACAGCATAATTCTGTACAGGTTAGTATGCTTGAATCGAGGCCTTTCAACATTCTTCTTTTCGGTCAATGTACGTAACAGTTTGCTTTTTCTCCTCATTATTTTGCGGGGTATTCAAAATAATAGTCAAGTATTAGGACAGATTCAAATGATCCATACTGCACAATTTGATCGTTCATAGCTTTTCGCGAAAACAACGTAAGTATTGGAAAATTTTATAAAGTAAGAAATGTAGATATTAATAAATGTTTCGTTGTACTCTATGGATAGTTATGTATTTCAAAACTACTTGTACATAGTTCAAAAGTAGTTTATTTGTCAAATAACTTGGAATTCATATACAAATTGAAATACGGTTCTTCGTTGAAACCCTCGATCCAAAAATTTAATTCTTTAATTCTAAATTTTTACAGTAGCAGTGTAGATAAACTATCATTAAAGTGCCATAACAAAAATATGCCCGCAAGCTTTAATTAAAAACGATTTCTGTTTGTCAAAGAAATTAGAGAATTAACTGTTCGCTTCCTTTGACAAGTTCTATACTTTACAACCTGATAATGAAATTAAAACATGAACTTTTTTTATAATTGCAAAATTATATATTTTCATGTGTACGTAAATAATAATTTTCTGGAAAATAGTACAATATTATTTGTTTAGTTTTCATCATACTTTTGGACTATAGTTCAAAAATTATAATTATACAGTTTGAAATTTGCTAAATTACTTCGGCGTATTATCTGTTGTTATAACAAATGTTCGAATAATTTTTCAATGTGTTTTAAACACTATTTCGTTCTTTTATTCATGAGTTGTATTTTTAAAAAGCGTTATGTATTAAGAAATATGCGTAAAATTGGTATAGCACATGAAGTGATTAAAAAGGGAGCAAAAAATGCATTATCTACGACATTAAAAATAAAACATTCAAATTTAAGAATAAATATTTTAAATGTGTTAAATTTATTTTTTGTGTATAATTATACTTCATACATTATCATATAGTTTGGTTTTTAAACATATTTTCAATGACTCCGATATAACGAAATCGAATTTTTCACATTTAGATAATATAAGCAGTTACATAAAAATATAAGTGTGCAAGTAATTATTCGTAATACAATTTATTTTTTTAATACACTAAATTCGTAAAAAACAGCTAAATTTTTATTTTATCTACTGTAATAACAGAATCTCGTAAATTTGCCAAAAATAGTGAAGAACATTATACTAGTTGCATTTAATTTATAGTATCATTCAGTAATTGAAATATTAACCTTATTAACACATTGCCAGCCGTGGTCATAATCGGCGATTGACGCGACGCGACGTCGTAAATGAAATATAATATGATGCAATAATGAATAAAAGGACAGAGAAGCAGCATTTCTATGTTACATTAATTTTTAGAATATCCATCCATATTAATCAGATATCCATTTTTATTCGATGCATTAATAGAATGCAATTTTTCTAGGAGTATCAGTCTGCATATTAGAGAAAAATCTTGTCATTGAAATTAGTTAATAAGCTAGTTTATTCCCAACAATTTTAGTTATCTTTTATGTCGTATAGTGAGATTTACTCTAATTAAAAGTGAAGTTTTTTCCTCCGCAATGACACTTTCTTTAACACAAACATATAACATCATATTATAGTACCTATTATAATCTACATGGCAAATTATAGTACCCTAAAATCAAGAGGAAAAAATGCATCTTCCATACAGTATTTAATTGTCAAAAACATTAATTACAAAAACATTACTAATTACATATTAACTACATATTTTTGACCCACGATATGCATCAAAATAAACTAACATATCCTCAATGGTAAAGCAATGTAAAACCCATCGAAACAAATACAACAATCCATATATGTATGAGGAAAAGTGCTTCTTACGAATATTGTTTAGTCAAAATTAACTTTTGATCTGAGCACTATCTCTTACGGTACAATGTTTGTTTACAAATATTAATTACGTTCATTTGTTTCAGAAAATTAAATTTGAGGACAAGGTCAATTCTAGTGATTTATATTTCCACCCAGTGAACATGTTCATTGTGTAGTGCAGAAATTCGTGCCAGTAGGGAAGCTGACAACTCAACTCAGAGGATACCATTAGTGCACGTATCAAACTAAAAGATTATAATATTAGAAATTGCATTTATTTATAGCATTTTTCATCATTTAATAACAATCAATTTTAAAACGAGATACAGAAATGTGGAGATTTTACTATTATTCTAATTTTATTAATCTAGTTTAAAGATTATAAAAATTTTGCTTAAGAAAGATCACTAACAGGCAAGGAGTTCTTCATTAATATTTTCAAGGGGTGTATGAACTCCTTTACTGTGCTCAAAAAATTATTATTACCTTAATGTATCATACTGAGTTAATGCTTGTAATTAATAATTACACTAGGTTAATGCTTATAACAAGGCCAGAAGCACGATATCGAATCATAATGTTTTTAGTAATAAATAAAATTGAATCCACCAAAAGTGCCTTTGAAAGACCGGTGACAGGTGATATCGATACTAGTGACACAATCAGTGACAAATGTTACAGCCAGTCTCTCTATTGATAAAATTCAATGTATCACAGGTATCTACTACTATAAATATAGTGTCGTACAAAGTTACCCTTACTTTTTCATATAAATTCATAACCGCTGTTGTACTATAAACCTATATATAAACTTCACATGTTACGCGTTTAATAAACAATTTAAAAGGAACTCAAGATCAAACTTGAATTATACAAGGTGAATTTTGTAAAGTCATATAACTTGTAAATTGCAGAAAAAATTTTCAAACAAAAGTTGCATAATTTTCAGGAACACAAACAGTTCTATAATTACTTTACTGTTAGTTTCCTGTACCAAGATGTGAAGGATATCATCATTTCTATAAAATGACTATTATTTTTCGAATTTTTATAACGTATACAATTTTGAATGAAGAGATATTGTCTGAAATTAATACTTACCACTTAAGTTTTAGGTCAAGGCTTAAACTATTGTCCATTACTATCATTTTTTTAATCAGTTAAATTGATTATGAGTGAACGATGACCTCTTTAAAACATTTTTATAATTATTGTGACACGTATACGAATTTTTCGCAAATCTTCAATTGATACAAACTTCATTTTTTTAGAAATTTCAATGAAAATAATCAAGCGGTATTAAATTTAGTGAGCACATTGACTAGTAAATTGTGCTATGATATCCGATTTATCCACATTTCTAATCCATTGTCTTATAACATCAAGTCTCTTGACGCACATTACAGTTCAAATGTCACAAATTAAGCTAAATTTGGGGACGTTACCAATTGCAGTTTGTGTAATCGAAGATCGCTAAATTCCAAATATACCTAATATTTCATTCTTTATTTACCGTAACGCAGTAATTATACCCTGACTGAGACACTTACGCACCTGCCGAAAAACTTGTAGGCTAAGGGGTTAAACCTGTTCTAGACATCTAATAGACCTGATAATACTTCGAGAGAAAAGTGGAACACATTTGATCCGTTAATGAACCATTAATGAAGCGCGCACAATGATCTGCTGACCAATTATGTCACACCATACATTGACATTCCACCTGTGACGATGATCGATGACCATTCCATTTAAAAAATTGAAGATGACCTTCAAATCCTGATAGAAGAGTACTACTAACAAAGCGATTATGTCATATGTGTAAGGCATATGAGTAGCCGCTAAAAGAACTTTAATAAACTTATAAACTTTTTCTCCTATCATTTAAATTACTTTTATAATAATTAATATCAGTCAACTCTTTATACGTGACCATATTTCAAAATCTAACCTAACCATGTAACCATGTTTGAAAACCACTCACATCATAATTTCCTATTACAGATTCATTCATTAAATTCACATTTTGCACTGTAACGATGAACTGTTAGTGACGCATTCGTAGATCAAGCATGGCAAACTTTTCCTGTGCGCTTGAATTTTCAGTCTAAATCAAATTATACTTTTCACGGTCAATGAATAGAAAACTGCATGACATTTTAATTTTCTTTATCCATCTTAACATTTTGCATCTTAACATTGTAGCATCTTAACAATAGTTTTTTACGTCTGAGGCATTTGCGGACTAAATAATAGTGCAAGGGGTTAATTCAATCACCTATATTCATAAATTCATGTTCAATCTCACATCTAATCATTTACCTACATTCACTATCCACATTTATAGATTCATGTTCAATCATAACATACGTCATTTGTTAATTATGCAAGTCGTGCAGCTTTATTCAAAAAATTTGCCTGAATCAAAGATTGCAGTAAGTATTAATTAATTTGTTAATGATTGAGTTTGAAGTCGTCGGAAGTGTCTTGTGAACGCAAGTCACAGACTCCATCGAATAAACAGGCTAAGATGAAAACGTAAATTCAAGATTGATCATTCATTTAGAAGTTCAAAATTGATCAGAGAGATGAACCTTGTCTTCGGTATATTAAAGCAATAATTTCACTAATTATATGCAAGAGTTTGAAGTGCTCGGAACGCAAACGTTATATGTTTGGTAAGGTGCTCTCGATCCAGCAAACGGCGGAAGAAAACGTGGGAACATCGTGGCGCGATAATTCGTTCCTTTATCTCCGCTTCGGAATTACGCAACGGACGATTCGAGCGTGCGCGGCGAACAGCGACGCAGTCTCGTGAAAACGTTCCTACCGGAAGTGCGTACTTTAATTAAACGCCGTTTCCTGCCTGTCATTAGCTCGACCGTTTACGGAGAGGAGCGATGCGCGATTAGAGTATAGTGTCGGCGAGTATTTTGGAAGTCATGAGTTGTCTCCTCCAGGACGATCCAGATATCTGGGCGTTGTTTACTTTTATAGTGATCCGGGGAATTACGTTACGATATTCAGTGTAGCACAGAAATTTCTGGCAACTGGCAGCTGATGTTTCGCCAACTAAATATCCGCAAATGCCATCCTCTGGGCGCCTTGAGCTATTCATTCAGACTTAGCGTGCTTTTGTACGCTATGTATGTCCCGCGATATGTTCCGTCTATCAAGAATTCTTCAGTTAGCTACATTGTCCGCTTCCGCTAATGGAAGCTGCTCGAAGCTTTTTCGAGGGCGATATTTCTTATATGACACGCTGTCCTGATGGTAAGAGAAAACGTGCTCTTCAACTATTCGCTCGTTGGAGCTGCTGAACCGACCAGTTTAATGAAAAACGACGTTTTACAACGGATTTACTTCTACATAAGTGCTGTACGATTCCGTACAACAGCATAGTTAAGAGGTATCATCAGTTGCATTTTACATTGTTCCCGGTTACTGAGTATGTGAATAAATTTACATTTATAATCGATTGTGAAAAAGTACATGCAATTCCTTGCATCGTATCTTGCTACCGGTTGACACTGTTACAGCATAGATTATTCTGAATCTTGTAATACAGAAGACGAGATATATCTCAATCCTGTAATTTAGAAGGTAAAGTAATCTTGTAATTCAGCAGGTAAAGTATAGATTTCTTAATTCAGGAGGTAAATTATATCTAAATCTTATAATTTGCATATTTGAATTTTAATCAAATGAAACACATCTGAATCTTAAGTATATGAGCGTTATAGCAATTTTTCAATTATACCGTTTATTTTTTCTATTCGTAATCACTAAATTTTGTTTTAATACAGATGCGTTGTTTACTAAATAAAAAATTGCTGGATACGAATAATAAAATTTAAATTAATGCATCTATGATTACTTAAATGATGAAATGTCTAATTTAATAACAGTTTTGATGGATTAGTTTATTCAGAAGATGCCGTTAATACAGAATCCCTACTAATTTAGGTATGCAAATAACGAGTAATTAGTATAATTTTTTAAGAAGCATCACTTGTATCAAGTATAGGGCACTCCAGTAAAGTGCGTATGCACATTAAATAACAATCAAATGCAAGAATGATAGTATCGTTGAAATAAGTGAGATAACATCAACTTAACCGCTGTTCATTTTATTTATTAAATTTTATCGTAATAAAATATGTATTTTATCGAGGCACATTATAATTTTGTTTTGAATTTATTTATTTACATTCCTTTTAAAATGCATTTAAATTTTATTTATATAATATATAATATTTATTTATTTATTTACATGGTTTACAAATAATTAACAGTTAATATTAAATTATGTATACATTTTGGGGACATGCTATATATAACTTTGGAGTATATGTCATTTCTAATTTATTCAATTTTTAATTGTCTTTAAATTTTATTTAACATCATTTACAAACAATAAGCAGTTAGTACAAAGTTTAAATCAACGTCAGTTGCATTAAACATAGAGTGTCCTCATAAAATGTGTTAAATGTATTAAAACTGTTAGATGTCATTGATGTTAATGGTGACCATTTTAAAAATCTTGAATTGAATAATAATAATAATTTCATTTATCAAATTATGATTGCGTGTACATTTTATTGGGACACACTGTATGATATTTTGGAGCACGTGTTCAATTTATTCAACTTCTGAAAATCTTCTTCAAATTTTATTAAATAACATAGTGTAGATAATGCATAAGATAATATTATAAATTTCGTAAATCATGTACAAATAAAATCTACTGGATTTCTAAAACTTTCTTCAAAATTTCTCTACCTATAATAACAAAACTTTGCTGCAAGTTTAATTATATTTAAAATAAATATAACAATTATATTTATAATATAAACAAATAGAATTATACAAAACAAAATTTATTTAATAAATAAAATACCTAATTGTAGACAAATAAAACCGATTACAAATAAAATAACATCCATTTCCTAAAATCCAATGTAATAATTAACTACTTTTGGTCATTGTTAATTAACACATTGACTGTCACAGTGGTCGACCGACTATAAAATATTCAATTTAATTAATTAACGAAAGAGCAAACAAAAAAATTCTGTTAAGTCTTATACAGTAATTAAAAGACGTGTCCTCGGTAACTTACATTATAATATGTCTGACCACATACGTCAAATTTCACTGTGACAGTCAACGCGGGAAGGTATTTGAATCACAAAATGTCACCAAAACAGTCACTTACCAGAAATAGGTAATTTCAAATCCACGTTGTGGCAATAATTTGCAAATCGGCAGGAATACTTTCGTGACCAAGGGTGGGTTAACAGTTTCGTGTCGTATTGTGGGACACGCACGCGGTCCCAACTTTTTGTCGATTCTCCTGGTAAATCACCGAGTCACCGAGTCACTAAGCGAGGTGAGTCATTGACAATCTCTCAATTAACCTAAGAAGTATACTTTATCCGTTTACCGACTACCCACCTAATTGATTTTATCTCGTTTTCTCTCGATATGCGTTCTAAATATACATACGTATCATTGTCAAATATAAATAATGTTAAATATTACAAAATGATATTATGCAGATTTCGATAAATAGCTTTGTTATAATACTGTTATTGTTAAATTGTAAAAAGCTATATCCAACAAGTTTTGCTACGCGTTTGTGCGTGGTATTTAGCACTAGATGTTTACCTTGGTTTCGAATTTAAAGAAAGGGGGTGATGCCAACACTTTAAAATTACAGATACGCTACTTCCGTAGACAACACGATCTAATGATCAACGATAGGGGAAAATAGTTTCCCTGACAAACGTTCACTATTCACTTGCAATCAAAACACTGAAAGACACTTTCTCTGTCGTTAATAAAGAGTCACGTGACAGATTCGCGACATCGAATTCGAAGCGTTCAATGAACAATCGTGTTCAACTTGGCAGAAAACCGAATTCGAGGCTTTCGCGATCCTAGCTCTTGCTCGCTCCGAAACTTGGCCATTTTTATGGTTAAAGTTCGACGTCTATAGTTTTATATTTAGAAGGGAAACAACCGTCCAGAAGACACCGGCTGAAAGACGCAACGTCATATGGGGTAAAGACGTTGGCCTAGATCAGGATCGCTACGTGATGACATGATGACGTAGATCGATACTCCTTCTTCAATCCAGGGTCAAGCAAATTCTACCGTTCTAGTTTCGAGGGAACAGTGGCGAAACGAACAGAATATTCTAATATTTGACGATTAGCTCGTTGAGGTTACTCGTCACTTAGTTCGTAAGCTACTTGCAGAGATTTAATCGACACAGATGACGCCGTCGGTCAAATCTGTTCGACTTTCATAAGATATGCAAATTCATGGTCCATCTTTCTGCCGAACCAGATTTCCCGGAAGTGATCGCCGAACACGTAGCCGGAGTGTCATGTATCCAGATTAGGCTTGGCGCGCTAAAGCTGGAGGGTCCGGTGCTCCAGAATATGATGAAAAGAGGCGCGATATCCTGATTCGCGATACGGCGCTAAACTCACGTGGCGGTGTGGTTCGAGCTCTCATCGACAGTGACCACTTCCTCGAAGTTTCGGCCAATCAGCGGTGAGCCAGGATACCTCGTCGAGACGATCGTCGCAGCTCGTTGGCGTTCGGCCGTGCTCGGTAGCGGTTCGTCTTCGTTCCGCTCACGTGTGCCGCGTGCTCGACGACGTACGGTCTGTGACTACTTTTCGGACGTGTTCGCGAGGACGCTCCGGGACACAGGCTCGTGACCAGTCCTGTCGGCGAGGCTCGCCAGCAGGACGGCATGGATCACATCCAGGAGTAACACCGTGGTCCTGGTACACACCGTTTCTTGGTTTCCGTGCGTGAAAGCACACACTGCTTCGCATCGAACGTGCGCCTCGTCCAGCGTCCGACACGATACTACCTCTCTCCCCTTCCTCTCTTTCTTTCTCACTCTCCCTACGCCCCCTCCACGAACTCGGCTAGCTCTGTCTCCCTCTGGTCGCGATTTCTGCTTGAGTAGGGACGACTCGTGGGGAGAGACCTGGTAGCCGCTCATTAAACAAACGCCTCGATGACGTCAGGAAGTATCGCGGGACCATCGAAATCAATCGCACTGACTAGAAACTGTTATCGATCCATCGATCCTACACGCGACCAGATTTATCGCGTTTGCCAATTCCTTACCACGATTCAATTTTCGAACACCATGGGTGCTATCTCGGAAATTAGCAGCTTTCGCTGGTCGTTTATGGTATCCGGTGATCTGCTTCGTGTATTTTTAACGCGTTCACACAGTAGAAACGGTCATAGCAAGACATGCTTCGGATTAGGATGTTAAATATTGTTTTTAGTACGATATTTTGATTTGCTGTTCTGTATACGTAATATACCTGTTGTTGTTCTAATAGTGTTTAGAATTATTTTGATGCTTTTATTTCTTATTTAGAATCGTAATGGGACTGTCGAGGACGCACAGCAGGACGCGGTGATCAAAAATATGTATTCCGCTGTTAATGTTCTAATGAAATCTTGATGAATTAGTTGTTTTATTATGATCTTTAAGTTTTATTAGTATGAGTCGCATTAAATCAGTGGAAGTCATTTGAGTATGAAGCGTATAACGTACTAATAGTAATCCAGAAAGTTCCTGTCATTTTAATCCACAAAATGGATCAGAATAATTTAAAAGTGACTTAACGATAGTTTTATGCGTTCTGTGCTATTTTCTTGATTGCTACTTTTTGCTGGAGTATGTACATGTATACTTTGACAATTACACTAACTTTCTGAGTTAATTTCTTTATTCTTTGATATTTGTTATCTTTTTAATTATAATTTTACTTGGAATCCTGTTTAGTATCTATTGCTTTTTTCGTTAATTAAATTCTTAAGATTGCGTTCACTTATTCGGGTGTTAGTAACAGAGATGTTATTTGTCTAGTATACTTAAATGACATGAAATGATATTTATATCTTTAAGAAACATTAGGGCTTCATGTTAATGCAGTTCAAGATTTTATACTAATCTTGAGAAATTTTGTAATGGTTAATATCCAGATATTCTGTGCATTAAATTCACTAATTTAATACACAAAATATCTGGATATTAAATTTTAACAAAAATGACTTAATCCAGTTTGCAAAATGGTGGATCGCTTTTAGTTATTAGGTGTGTGGAATTTGTTTTGTATTTTTTTTTATTTTCCTTAAGCTATTCTATTCATGAATGATCGAAATTTTTACAAAATTTATCAAAAGCAGAGAACTAGGTTTATGGCAACTATGACACTGCACTATGTTATGAAATTGATCATATTCTTGAAAATTACCGTCCAACTGTTTCCCTGATAAAAGGTTTTTATTACAATTAAATTTCTTTCAACCTTCACATATTTTGACTGCATACTTGAAGAGAATTGTAAGTTAGTTACAACGAAAAATAATTCACAACGCAAAAGATTAAAAAACAATAATACAAATAAACTAATCTAATTTTGAAACAAAAGCAATTTATGTAAAGTAGAATAAACTTTGCTCCATTAATTTTGTTTATTAATTTACATATTAATTTCAAAAAACCCAGTCGTGAAGAAATACAAACAAAAAAGCACGCTTGGACAAAAAATATAAATTAATGAGGAAAATAGTAAAATAATCCTTCAAACGCTGTAACTGAGCCTTGCACCAAATAGTAGTACACTCAAAGATGGATTTTGAACGTTGTTACAGGTACAGAAACTAATAAACCTAAATGGGACGTATATGTTACACTGACAGCGAACGAGTTTAAATAAACATGTATAAGCCAATGAATTATGTTCTTGCATCACCAAGGTCATGAAACAGTACAGTAAAACCATAAAATACACGAAAAGGTTTCAATGAATCATATTATTCTTATGTAATACATATTTTCAATATCAATCGTAACGCATAAGAGAGACAGTGTTTGACTCAGTCGCCATTTTGATTCAAAGTGGCCACGGAGTAACCATTTCTGTTTACTTCTAAAATTTGTATTTACTGATCTTATTTATACTTATCTTCTTAAAAACTTATTTCTTCTTAAAAACACTTAAAATTTAGGTGTTTGTCAAATGTTTTTTATGTAAACATTCTTATTTTAAATTCTGCTAAAATTTTAGCTGAGTTATTGGAGCAGCTAGTGGACTCCAGGGTTTGGATCGACGTGGTAAATTTTGCAATTTTTGTTCTAAAAGTAAAATTTTTCAGAATTGAAACATATGCAATGTCTATTAACTTTGAACACTAATTATAGGACAGTTAAACTGTAATTAATTTTCTAATAAAATACAGACATTTTTGGTTGCAGTAATTCGTTTTGTTCTACTGAGAAATAAAATTAAATAAAATTGCGTGATCAAAATTACATATTAATCATGTCGGTCACGTATGTTTCAACATTTTCCCTGTCAATTATTACTAACAAAAGTTTCACACGATTTTTTTTTCTTACGTTACACAAATGGAAACGTAATCGAAATGATAAAAATTATTTAGATGTTTGTCCAAAATCCTCAAATCATTAGTGTTTTGAGAGTGTGAGCTCAGAATGATGAAATAATTAAGAAAAGAAGAAAGACAAAATTTCATAATTTTACCTCGGAGATTTGTATATTAAATTCTTATCGTTATGTACCGTCTGGACATGGTTATTTTCATCGTGACATCCAACGTGTTCATAAACCTTATTTCAGTCTTCATTTGAAGTAACGTAACTAACTTCGTTTTAGTGTCTACTAGTCGACAATCCGTTCCAAATATAACTATTTACTACATGTAAGTATCGTTATTCACTGTTAGTATCTTATAAATCTTTCTCTTAAAGGGACCAAATGCTAACAAACAAAAATTGATAGTTTTAATTACATTTCTATTAAAAATTTCTGGTTATATAAACTCAAGTGCCAATGAAACATATACATTCATATTTAACTGAAAAACTTATTAAATATTTTTATACAGTAAATGAAATTCATTCTCTGCGATAAAACCCTGACTTTCTTCTTATCACGAAATAAACGGCTATAATTCCACATTAATTATAAGTTTATAAGAATTATTTATAGACGGTTTACTCTGATATTGCAAATAATTGATGAGAGGTATGTTGAAGAAAAAACTTTTGCTTAGACTGGTCTGTTTAATAATTTTTTTTAAAATAGTTAAACAAATTGTTATATTTTTGACGAAGGTAACAATACTTTTAGTCTTATGTAATAGAATCAATGTACTTGGATAAATAGCGTATCGACTAGCTTATCAATCAGATCAAGAAATACGAGTTTAAAGAAAATGCGATTAAAGTTTCAAGCTAAATTTATTCACAAATGAAAGATAACTTCCTAACATTAATTTCGTTCACATATCTTAGAAGCAATAAAACAACTTCTGTACACTTAATTACAGTTCTCGATTTTCTACTGGTAATTTATTATATCAAAACTTACCTTTGCGTGTTGTTTCTTATAATAGTTGCCTTCTATCTGTGACACGATTAATGTAAGTTTTATTCTGAAGATATTTATAAATCATAATTAATCGCTCGTGTTAATTGCATGATTTCCATTACGTCGTGACAAGTATGGCAAACATCAGTTGTGTTAATATACATATTCTAATGCAAGTAGACGGTGCGTCTGACAAACACTGTATTAGCTGCTTCTAATCTGTAATCTATAGTATTGTATGAACTTGGAAATTTTCGATGTTACAAATTTTCGAATTTCTGATTTTTCAAATTTTTTATGTTTTGACTGCCGAAATTTTTACACTAAGTTTAATAATTCACAAATTAAGTTCTCAAATTATATAATTTCAGTGATTTCTATATTCTTAAATTCCTAAATTTGTAAGTTAAGATGCAAATTTCAAAATTTTTCAGTTCCTAAGTTCTCAAATTTCCTAATTTCAGTAATGTCTACATTCTTAAATTCCTAAATTTCTGAATTTAAAATGCAAATTTCGATATTCTTCAAACTTCTGAATTCCTAAATTTCAAAATTTTTCAGTTCCTAAGTTCTCAAATTTCCTAATTGAAATATTTTTAAGTTTCTAACTTGAACAATGATAAAACTCCCATACACAAAATTTTCCCATCAAAATTCCCATGCTCTCAAATTCTTATATTTTCTCGAAGGTGGAATTTACAAATTTTTAACTTTTCAAGTTCTGAAGTTTTCAAATTTTTAAATCTTTTAAAAAATTTCTAAATCCCCAAATTTTCAAATTGTCAAATCCCGAAATTCCTATTGTGATCAGTCACGTTTCTACATCCCCAATTCTCTAAATCCATAAATTTTCCCATTTTTAAATTATCAAACCTCCGAATTCTCATCTGTTGTGTCTACCAAGAAATAAATTCAAAAACATCGAGATCCTAAATCTTCAAATTGCCAAACTTTTAAATGTTACTTAACATAGATGAATCCAGTAGCAAATGAATGTGATGTTTGAATAATTTATGAAATATTATTCATCATCGAAAACAGAAATGTGTCGTGGACCTCTGATTTCAGACGTTAAACCGTGATGTTAGTATTCGCAGTGTGATCTCTATATTTATACGCGTCGTTGGTGACGTTCGTTAAACAAACATCTCGATGACATCAGAAAGCATCGGTGAACCATCGAAAATCGTTTGTCACTATTAGCGACAGTTACTGATCATTCGATCCTTCATGTGGAAATGCCCGCAGTTTGGCTGCTATGCTAACGCAGTTGGTCGATTTATTCTGATTTGCTGAGAGAACTATTGTGATCTACATCGGATTCGAACCATTTAGTTGGCTCCTGTAAACTATGCTACACAATTTAACACTCCGCTGTTCACTAATCACCTGCTTAAAATGTCAAAATTCCATGATATTTATGTTTAACTATTTGCATCTCTTAAATATTTTAAACTCTTCTTTTAGTAGGCTAAAATAATTACCTTTTGCACCAATTTCGTAAATGACAAAAGTTACGAACTCGCGTAATTGGAATTATTTTAGTGTTTTGTAAAATTATATAGCATTGTAAATTTGCGATGGCTGCACAATTAAATTTGTAATATTGTAATAAGTTAATTTAACATTTGCATTAATATACGTATGATCAGGCATTCCTTTACTTGCTTTCAAGTTTGAAAAGTTAGAACAGTATGAAATAAATTCTCAAGTTCCCCGATTAAGTTTTTGAATTTTTAAACATCCAAATTTTTTCATTTTTTAATTTCTAAGTTCTTAAATTCAAGCTTAAAATTTACAAATACTCAAATACTTAAATCTCTAGATTCCTAAATTCTTAAACTTTCAATGACTCAAATTAAAAAATTCTCAAATTCTTAAAGTCACAAATCACTAAATACCTAAATACCCAAATTTTCAAGATCTCAAATTCTTAAATTCTTAAATTTTTGAATCCCTAAATTTTTTATTCCAAATTTATCAACTTTTAAACTTTCAGGTCTTTAAATTCTCAAATTCCTAAATTTCCATATTTTCGAATATTCAAATTTCTTAATCTCCAAATTTCTGAATTTCTGAATTTCTAAATTTCTGAATCTCTGAATCTCTGAATTTCTCAATTTCTCAATCTCCAAATTTTTCAATTTCTGATTTCATAAATTCCAGAATTCCTGAATTTCCAAATTCCTAAAACTGCAAACTTACAAATTTCTGAGAATGTGAACTTGAGTGTTAGTAAATTTGAAAATTAATCAACTAAAGCCCAACGATTTGTTTCCTTCACGCCCGCCATTTTGTTTAGAAAAGGCTACCGTACTCTTCAGTATCCATAGTACCATACTTATTATTCTCTTCGTCTGTTCTTTGGAAATTACGTTTCGTGTGACAAGTTTAATGCACCAACTTATTTTGATTTTCACAACTAATTACGCCAAATAAGTAATTAGTTCTTTTGGTACAAAATGTTGTTATTAGCGTTTGTCAGAAAGTCTTAGGCAAATATGACAGTAAAGCTTCGACTTAGAGCGCCATTTTCTTTTAACTGTTCTTGCATATTCTGATAGTATTCAATAAATACAGACTGCATGTAATGATTTCGAATGTCAGAATACTTTTGTTTAAAAGATATATCTTGTTTATGTTTGGTAATTTTGCATAATACACTCAAAGCACAAGAAGGTACAAGACACAATAAACACGAAAAACTGTTTAGTCAGTAATATCAAAAGTTATAATTGTAATATCAAAAATCATAATATGAACAATAATTAATAACTTAACGGTCGGCTTGCAGTACACCATTCACGCCTGTTTCTGCAATATATCACATGCAACAAAACAGTGACAACAAAGATGCAAAACAACTTTGAAAGAGCTAAGATAGCAATTCTCTTCAGATACCAAATTCTAACAACGCATAACTTTTGAACAATACATTCTGGCTCTCAAAATCGTGATATTTTTATATTTATCGATATCTGATTATGCAAAAAATTAAACACAAACGTCCTAAAGCAAAACTTAACCAGATTATTAAGATTGATGAATAAAAAGTATGTACCAAATTGTAAAGTACTGTTAGTATAAGAAGAAATTGATTCGTTTCTATATTCCAAAAGAAGACCTAAGATAGTCATAAAGCACTCTACAAATACTAAACTTTGACAACATACAATCTCCAATATCCAGAATACCGCTAATTACTCAAAGAAATTAAAAGAATGAACTATTCAAAAGAAAGTTTAAAAGTTGGAACAAAGTTTAGTCAAGATAAAATTATTGAATGATATCTACTAAGTTCAAAAGATTTGTGAGTGTAACAAGGAGCTCCGTTTTCGGCAATAGAAAACGGTGCAGCTTCTTGTTATACTGTTGAATAATGGTTTCCGTGACCGCCACGCAATCGCAACACTCGGTATCCTTGATTTCTGTTCCAGTGAAGAAAGCGCGGAGGAGGCTGCGTTCATTAAACAAACGCCTCGATGACGTCGGAAATAACCGCGCTCCCCTTGAAAACTATACCCGTGATTCGTGTTCGCTAATATCACTGATTTCTGACACTACTTCACATCTTTTTGCGTGCGATCATTTATTCAAATTTTCATCGCCTTAGTATTGATACAAATACAGTGAAAATAACAAAAGATTAGGGAATTTCATTGTTGTGAATAATAGAAGATCGATTGTGGTAACCTTGAAATATACTGTCAAGGTTAACACCCTGAAGTGCTTCTTCCTATTATGCAACGCTGTAGTTAATCTTCAAGTTTAATTATGTTCTAATCGGTTGTGTCGTATGATGAAAGTATTTTTGATATCAATAGTATATTATTACAGATTTATATGTATAAATTGATATCAGTATATCTGCACAAATCTATATCGACATGAATCTATACAAGTCTACACCCTAGTCTACAAGTGTATATCCTAATCATATCTATGTAAATCCACATCTATACATAATTATACATATACATCTGTATAATTATATAAATCCACATAAATCTATATGAATCTATGTCACACTTTAAATATTCTAAATTCAGTTCGATTTGTGCCAAGTATAGGTTAGGTCTCATCTGAATTTCTTAATTAAATGCACTGGTTTTGGTTTGCGGCTGCAATTACCTAATTACTGGCCGGCCATCTTGCAATAGCTAAATCAGAGATTACTTCAAATTCAGATTGATACCTTAAGGGTATTCAGATTGTTACATATGTTATCGATCTTTTTTTATTTTTGTTAGGTAATGCATCTAAATTTGAAATTGTTTCATTATTAAACCTGAACGTTTAATAATGCAATAATAACATAAATCGGTACAAACCGATATCAAATAGTACAGTGTCAAACACAATATAACTTTGTAATAATGTTATAAAAAAAATTTAATATTATATTAATATATAATCATCAAGAATCTCTTTCCGATTTTCGCGAACGAATATGTAAGTTTCTTAGATGAGAAATACTGTGAGTCCATCTTCCAAGATGGTGTCGAGGTTTTCTAGATAATTAACAGGAATTTAATAAACCATCAAAAAACTCGATTCTAATTCGTCAGGAGATTCGAAACAGACGGCAAGAGACAGATAGCTGAGAAGACATGATCGTGGGTGGTCCATTCAAAAGGTCCGCAGCTACTTGGAAATGGATTTTGCTGCGTCTACTATATCCACTGCTATTTAAAGATGAAGCATACAACGTTCTAACCCCATCTTTTTTCTTCGCACGCTGTCGCCCGCGCTCGTTCTCTTTCTCCGTTCAGCACGTGATTCTTGAGTGGAAAACGCCGTGAGTGCAAAGACACCTTTCACGCGATGCTATCGGTAATAATCACCAGGGCGAAAGGTCTCGCCACCTAAGACACTGTTCCGTATCCATGTTTTATAGCTGCAGATATATTAACAAGTTGTAATTACTTCGACTCGCTGGAATTTCATAAGCTTTTGCGAAATAACGTTGTCTAAGTCAAATGATTTTTACGATTCCGTGTGCTGTTGAATATTGATGAGATCATAGTCAAATGTTGTAAGGCGAAGTGGGGTAAGTTCGTAAATGGGCCAAATGCGTATACAGATTATTTTTGTTACAATATGAGCGACATTTCTCCATTCAGTATGTTTGTTTTCTTGTTTTGTTTCACTATATCGCCTTCTATATTTTAACTAAGAGTACTCATTTGCAGTATAGAGTACTTGCATAATGCAGTAAAAAGCATTTTATAGCATATTCGTTAATAATTTTGCCCTTGCCCCATTGCACGTGAAATTAAGTTTCAAAGTATTTAACTTTAAGTTGCGTTCTTACCCCATTTTCGGGGAAAGTGCAGAGTAGTTGACATTTTAAACAATTTCCTCTCAAAATCAAAATACACAAGGAAAATTAAGGTCCCAGTTAATATTAATTAAATAGTAGTAATTGTGCAAAGCGTTCGATATCGACAGCGTTAATTATTTACATAGCAGACTGAAAATACTTACGTTTAAATACCAACTTTACAAAAACCAGTCTGCATTTATCCCACTTCACCTTAACATTTTTTTTAGATGTTTTAAAATTAATTATTGTAGTTCGTGTAGTTAATTGTCTACGGAAGGCTGTTCATTGCTTATATTGGTGAAACTCAGTAAATATTAGAATTTAGGAAACTGAGTAAACAGGAAAATTTGGATACTTGAAACTTGAGTATGTAAGGTTTCAGAAATTTGAAAATATGAAAGTATTGGAAGTTTTGGAATCTGCAACTCTGAAACTTTGGAACGTTTGGACTTGAGAGTCTACAAGTTGAGAAATTTGTTTATTGGCGATTTGGAAATTGAAGAATTTAGAAATTTGGAAAAACAGAAAGTTGAAAATTAAAAAATTTAGGATTGTCGGAAAATAGATATTTGAAAATTTGGAAATTTGAAAACTTAGAAATTTAGAACGTGGAAGATATGAAAATATAGAAATTTTAAGTTTTTTAAATTCTATTAACAAGTTGTATTTATTTCGAATAACTCGCTGGTGTTTCACACGATTTTGCGAAATAATGTTATTTTCAATGTTTTTGGTGATTTCAAGCTGACTTTCAAGCTGATTTCAAGTCATTTTAATGACCAAGCATGTATTTATATATATATATACGTTATTTTTTCAAAAACTATTATTTATGTATGTACTCCTTATTACTGTTCGAGTAATCTTACGTTTGAGCATCATAATAAATACAAAATATAAGTAAAGGATTCTGAACATACATTATGTACATAACTGTCATTTGATTTTCTATCAAAAGTTTGTACTATACGAATCTACTTATGCAATTCAAAAATACTATGTTTCATCTACGTTAAATAATTATTACATATTATGTTATATATGATATTTGATATAAATTACATTAATTATATAATGAAATAGGATTATATAAAAGTTTAATTTAAATGTGAAATAAAAATAATGCGAGTGAATATTTTATAGCATTTTTTCTTATCCAAAAATAGTGTTGACACTTTGAGTGCCACAGTGAAAAATGTAACGTATAGTACGGCGTATAATGATGCTTAAATATTTGTGTCAAATTTTGTTTTCTTTTACTTGTATTATCACTATGTCATCGACACTTCAACGGTTTTTAATAATTGTTTGAAATTTTTCTGATTCAGAAGTGAAAGTAATTGGAATTAAGAGATTTTTAAATTTGAGAACATAAAAACATGGAATTGACAGGTTTGGAAATTTTAGATTAGAAGAATTAATTTTGGAATTTTTTAACTTTAACATTTGAAAGTTTTGAAATTTTGAAATTTTAGAATTTTGGAATTTTGGAATTTTGGAATTTTGATGTTTGGCTTTTAGAATTTAAAAATTTAGGTTTTAGATTAAAATTTTTCCATTTTCAAATTTTCAAATTTTCAAATTTGGAAATTAAGAAATTAGGAAATTGAAAATACTGAAATTTTGAAATTGAAAATTTGGGCAATTGGAATGAAAACATATTTAAATTTGACAGCACAAATACTTGAAATTGAAAGATTCAGAAATTTTAAGAATTTGAGACTTTCGGATAAATTGAGGAATTTAGAATTTGAATATATCCACTTACAAGTTCGAGAAGTTCGACATTTTGGAATTTTATATATCGGAAATTTATGTGTTTGAAAGTTTCGTAATTTGATAATTTGTAAACTTGTTACTATCGTAATTTGCAAATTTAAAAATTTTGAAATTAGGGACTGGAACTTTAATTCAATATTTAATAATGACGACACTGAATCATTAACAATACTGTGTTTATAATATGTATTATACATATAGCATATAATAACATATGTTAGTATATATTAATAATATGCAATATACATTAACAAATACTAATATTGATAATATTTATTGTTAATATTACTCAATGTTTCTAAATATTTATTGAAAATACTAAAATAGCTGTGAATATTGATTGCTTGAACTCTGTATAAGATTATACATATGCACATACATTCGCAGCCTCACGTGACAACTATAACACTAATAGCATTTAAAATTTTGTTTTAATTTTCCATTTTTCACTTCCCGATTTACATTAAATTCGAGGAACCGTTTCTAGTGACCTCCATGGCGTGTTAAAGCAATACTCCTTCGCTAATAGGTTTCTTTTGTTGTATAATTTATCCTCTCAACTCCTACTTACGCATATATTAAGTAAAAGAAACAACAATTTAACACGTACGTTCTCCTTAATAGTCACAATCTCAGATCAAAAATCTGTAATTTTTTTCTGCTGTAAACTTTGATGTTATAAAAAGAGGCAATTATTATCACATTAAGAAGCTACGAACAGGAAACGCAATAACGTGTTCTGATCTTTATTCTTCACAATGCATTATTTTTCCAACATGTACAAAAATTGTTCTTCCATTTCAATTTTCATTAAAAAATTAATTGGTTTTATAAATATAAAATTAATTAGGCATTCTGCAGTTTTTAAACGAACATAAAATGTCATTTTTATCAAATTTATTTGGTTTGAGAGAACATTTTTTAATCCTTAATTATAAAACACAAAATATAACATTTATACATTTTTCTGAATGTACAAAAATGGTTTCTTTGATTTCAAAACTAAATGACTATTTAAATAGAAAACTAATTGAGCGTTTTGCAGCTTTTAAACGAATATAAAATGTCGATTGTCATCAAAACATCGCTTCTAAATAACATTTTTCTGAATTTTAAAACACTAGATATTCATACTTTCCTTCGTTCGCTATGTTCAAAATTCATTCTGTATCTTTTTAATCGACTTGTAAAGAAATTTCATGGATTATAAATTCAAAATATTTATTAATGTACGAGCAAAAAGCATCATTGCATGAAAGGAGTTCTATTCGAAACAAACAATGCTTTTCAACATCTGAAATTTTTTCGAGCAAGTGTCGCAACAGAAAGGGTACCCACTAATAATACAACATTCTCGCCTACGATATATCCTTTCAATCTAAGCTATTGTACGAGTTTATTGCTATTCCAATCTAACAACTGACGGGCATAATTATTTGAAATAATTAGACTGGCGAGAAACTGGGCAAAGGTAGTCGATTAATTAAAGCCGAAGCGTGAACCATTTGCTCGAAATATCTGGCATTCGCGTGTTCTAAATACCTAAGGCTCCGTGTTCAGATATCGCCTCGGTAATTATTTTGAATAAATGGTTGGCCTCCTACACCGGCGAGCAGAAGTCGCGAAGTTAACGTCAAAGCGCAAAACAGTTCTGAACCGAAATAGCTAGCGTTCGCGTCACGTTCGGAGCAGCGGTTCGTTCTAACTTCTCATTGTTTTTCTTAGATCGCAAGGTCAAACGAATCGTACACCAAACATGTGAAACGAAGGATCCGTCAGTGTATCCTTCTTAAACGATGCACATTTTTATTACACGCTGCCACACTGGAGCTTGAAAATTTGGTTAGTTAACCCCTCCCTGTGGCATTTATTTATCGATGCGTCAATCAAGACTAACTATTCAGGGCTATAACATTAAAACGAACAAAAAAAATTAAAATGTTGTGAGTATTTAATATTCAGGGATCCTCGATAATGCAACTTATAGTTGGACCTAAATTTCAAAGTTGAAGAGTATTCAATATTTGAGTAAGGTTTGTCACATTTGAACTGTAAGTGCGTTACGAGTGAGACTCATCAAAGCACGGGAAGAGATTAACAAATATTTTCACAATATCTTACATTTATTAGGTAAATGAAAAAATGTCTCATAATATAAGCCATAGGTTCTTGAATTATACAATAGTTCATGAAACAATTGTGATATTAATTGTACATCCCTCAACTTTTCGTTTTTATTGCAATGACTCAATTAACAAACATTCTACACGATCAAATCTTGTTGTGTTTATTGTTATTTAATTAGTTTTAAATATAACTGGACAATAATTAGTAAAAATTGAATCATGTGACGGGGTCTCCAACAAAATGTTCAAGATAGGGCTCTCTTACGTAAGTTTAAGAACCTCATTATACATAGACGATAAATTCATATGGACATTTCTGTGTCAGTCATATAGAATGCTATAAAATTATTATTAATTATAAAAAAACTGAATTAGAATGTTATAAAACTATTATTAATTAAAATAGAACAGATATTATTAATTAAATGTAACTCATCAAACTAAAAAATAGATGTAACTGTTGCATAAATTTTTAGAATTTACAAACTAATTTGATAGTTCAAATTGCATAAATTTTGTATAATCCATAATTTAATATGATAAAAACACTGCATAAAAATAAATTAAAGGATAATACAGTAGAAAGTTAATACCAATGTTAAATTTTCAAATATATAATAAATGTTGTCAAAGTATTGAAAGAGTCTCATAATCAGTCGAAGATTATTAAAGAAATTAGCGATTTATTTTATAATTCTACATTTTTAATTTCAGTTCAAAGTTTATTGAATAATTTTATAACAAACAATTTTCAACTGAAAAATTAATGTATGTTTGAACGCTATAAACGTGAATTCTTTCAAAAATGCAGTGTTTTGATTTAACCAGTTAAGTATGTTTGACGACTTTATCCGTCATGGAGATGTGGCAGAATTTTGTGTCATGACGGCTATATCCGTCATGCGTAAAATTTTGTTATAATTTGACATTTAAATTGTAATTTTGGCAAAAACTAAATTATATTCGTAAATTGTAATATGTTTAAATGTTTGGGGGTCATCACGTAATGAAATAAACAAATAAAAAGTGTAAATGATTTGAAATGGATTCATAAATTCTTGAGAGCTAACTCGTCATCGCCTGATTATCGCAACACACACTGGTGCGCGCTTTGCAAAAAGAGCGCCACAGTTAACTGGTTAAAATCAAGCAATGACCGGCATACACGTCGAAGACAGTACACATGTTTCTGCCATAAACTTTAGTTTATAACAGTTTAGCATTAAAAGAAGATTATAGAAAATAGTTTTTATAGTAAATGATAACTTAAAGAAAATACTAATTAATTAAAACAAAAATGTAGCAATAAAGTCTTGAAGTGACGTATATACACGTCGGACTCTCTTTCACTCGCTAAGGGATTCTCCCCCTTCTCCAGATCCAACGTTAACCACCTTTCAGCACTTTTGGCCATTTTTCTACGGGTTTGACAGATTCTCTGACAAAAAGTCGTATCTGGCATGGTTTGGCCTGTATATTTGTATACGTGTTGAGTGGTTGGGTTTTATAGTATTTTGATACATATACTGATTAAATAACTGTCTCTAAATATTAGTATTACTTCAAACTCTACCGTGAGTACTTTTATAATAAAAAAATTTGATTAAGATGTAAAGAATTAGGAAAGAAAAATTGGTTTACATTTTCCATTAATGTAATTTCATTTTTTAGTAAGCACGGACAAGTAATTGTTCATAAATATTGAAATATTGAATTTCATAATGTCGTTTTAATATTTCATAAAAATTTTTAACCTTGATGAAGTGTTGAATATTCGGAAATTGGGATATTGGGAATTGGCACAATTGAGGATCGAAAAATTTGGAAATTTGAAATGTTAAGAATCTACAGAATATGAAAATGTAGAAATTGGTTAAATTTAAGGAATTTGGAAATTTGAAGATTTAGAGAATCGAAGAGGGGATTTTCGGTGGTTTAGTAATTTTCTAATCTGATGATTCGTGATCTGGGTATTTAGTTTTAATTTATTAATCTGGTAATTTGTTACTACTTGAATATGGTAATACAGAAATTTGGAAATTTGAATATTTGAAAATTGGGAAATATGGAAACTTGGAAATTTGGAAATTTGAAAATTAGAAATTTGGAAATTTGGAAATTTAAAAATTTGGAAAATTGCAAATTTGGAAATTTGGAAATTTGGAAATTTGGAGATTTAGAAATTTGCTAATTTGGAAAATTGCAAATTAAAAATTCAGAAAATTGGAAAATTGCAAATTTGGAAATTTGGAAATTTGGAGATTTAGAAATTTGGTAATTTGGAAAATTGCAAATTAAAATTTCAGAAATTTGGAAATTTGGAAATTTGAAGGTGAAAATTGGAAATTAGAAATTCAAATTAGGAAATTTAAAGATTCAAATACTTAATAAAATAATTTTAAGAAAAAAAATACGCCGACTTCGGAATGCACTAAAAAGTATAAAATAATTTCTATTTCCTAATGAAGTAATTTTTATTTCATTCAATCATACAATTACGTAACAGATATGAATGAAACCTATTTACTCGTTAGGTAGTATATTAAATACATTTCAACCTTTTCAGAGGTAGCGCAAAATTACATTCTAAAATTGAAATAGTAAAAGATTATTTTCCAAACAATCCTTATCCCAGAAACAATAAAGTTTCACGGTTGAGTACATTCGTGAACCCAGAATATTGGACACCAGATTAGAGAACGTTATACTTACTTCCGTTTTCTTAATCAAAAAGGCAGTTATCAAAAGCAATTAGTGATTAACTTTTCTTTGGTATTGAAGCTCAAAACACATTAGGTAAGTTTCAGTAACAATTATGTGTAATAATATGTAATCTTTTCAGGCGTTATCACTTTTTTGCATGTGTGCCTATGTATAATTTCAGGCGTGTTTAATGTTTTGGAAAGAGAATATTGTAGGACATAATATCTTCCGATTATCAGTGTGGCCGAGTTTTTAAAGACTTAACTACTCCAGCACGAATTATCGATGTAGATAAGGAAATAATAACACGTTTCTGCGTTATTTGATTAACTGGTTTAGCATCGTGGACGGAACCTTTCTGAATTTATCATTTTGTAACTGAGAAGAGATTTGCCCAATTGTACCTGTGCTATAATACTTCACCTACGGTATAAGGTATTATTGCATGGTGCTGAAATAGTCTACCCACTTATACTAATTGAACGGTTGGAACGAGAAATGCAAAAAGTGTGTAATGAAAGTGTTTAATAATATAGGGAGGATTACTTATTCTTTACTTTACTTTACTATACTCATTACATTTATTGTTTTTAATTAATTTATTATTTTTATTTATATTATTATGTTTACTATTTTCATTATTTATATATTTATTCGTTTATAATTCATACTTAATTTATTATTTTACTTTATTATTCTTGCTTAATTTATTATATTTATATTATATTATTTTATTATTCTTCATGGTTTTATTATTTATTCAAGATTAGAAAATAAAATTCGTGGAGAGTATTTTTTAATCACCTATCTGGAGTACTCATATTTATGTGTACATAGATAATTCATGAAATTATATTATTAGAAAAGTAGGATTCTCAATATATCAATCACTTTGATGTGCCAAACATATATGAATCTAAAAATTTCAAAGAATAAAGAGATTTCAATTGAAATTATGAATTTATCAAATATTTTATAGAACTAATTGACATAAAGTACTGTTTCTTTTTGCTGCAATTGTAATTAGAAATAGAAATATATTTCCATAGTAATTACAGAATTGCAGTTTTCTAAAGTTTAAGATTGTAAGCAATTAAAATTAAAAATTTGGAAAAATGAGGATTTACAGTATTCAAGAAACTTATCAAATTCAATATAACTTGCAATTAGTGAATTTGATGTAAAACCTGAATTAAAAAGAAAAAATTGGGTAAATTTGAGAATTTGAGAAAATTAGTAAATTATATAATAAAAGTATATTTGAAAATTGATGACATTCTTAAATATGCTAAATAAAATAATTTTAAAAATTTGATAATATTGCGAATTCAATAATTTGGGAATGAAAGATTTTAGAAATTTCGGAATATGAAAATTACTTTAATTTGACAATTAGGAATTTGGAAATTAGAAAGTTGAAGATTTAGATACTTAGACAATTAGAAATTTGGAAATGTAGATATTTCGGAATTTTTGAATTTTGATATTTTAGAATATTGGAATATTGTAATGTTGCAATGTTAGAATGTATGGAATGTTGGAACCTCGGAATGTTGGAATGTTGGAATGTTGGAATTTTGGAACCTAGAAATGTTGGAATGTTGAAATGTTGAAATGTTGAAATGTTGAAATGTTGGAATTTTGGAATATTGGAATGTTAAAATTTTGGAATGTTGGAATGTTGGAATGTTGGAAGGTTGGAAGGTTGGAGTGTTGGAATGTTGAAATTTTGGATAGTGGGAATTTTGGAATCGTGCAATGTTGGAATATTGAAATTTTTGAATGTTGGAATTTTAGAATGTTGAAGTTTTGGATTTTGGGAATTTAGGAATTTAAAAATTGAGAAATTGAGAAATTAAAGAGTTTAACTACTTTGAAATTTCAATATCAAGAAATTTAGAAAATTCGCAGTTCAGAAATGTCGAAAATTGAAAATTTTAAATTTGAAAATTTAGAAAGTTGAAAACTTGGATATTTAAAAATTGGGGATTTCATGCTGTAGAATTTCCGTTATACAAAGATTATTTGCGTAATCGAGAATTTGAGAATTTAAACATTTGGAAACTTCGGTTGAAAATTCATAAATGTATAAATAGCGAAACTTTGAAATTGCGATCCTCCGAAATTATAAACATATGCTGAGAATTTTCTCCTCTGCACTAATTCTTGTGCAAACTAATTCCACATTGCATCCGCCTGTAAATTGCGTAACCTGCAGCTACACTAAACATACCAATCCTACAGTACTCGTCTCTTTAAAAATTAAAACAACATAATAAATAGTTTGGAGTACTATTTAGCATTACTAACATACAACACGTGTAGTTAAGCGAGTTATTTGCATCCGCTAATTGCTCGTATCGTTTCCAATTCTCAAAGCATAATTATCATGCAAAGTCGTAAGGAAGATCCCCAATGAAGATGGAAGGGAATGCTGAGGGTCAAAGGGTTAAGAAGGGGGATTAATGATCGTCATTAGCCAAGCGAAGGGTAAAAAAGAAGTAAAATCCAGCGATAAGGCGAGTGGAAGTTAGGGAGGATGCCGGTAAGGGAGAAAAAGGAAGGGTGAGGTTGTTTTGCGAACGAATAATTTGATCGAACAGGGCGAATTAGCGGCAGAGTGAAAGCTTGTCTAAAGAGAGCACGTAGGAGAAGATACCCTCATGCTATAAACGTTCAGTTCAGAATTAGCGTGGCCAGCACATGCTAAACATTCAATAAAGCGCTCGAAAGCCGTCCGAAATAATCGTAATCATAAATAATCGGGCCTAAATATACGTCGAGGCACTGTAATGCCCGTGAAGCTCTCTCGCATACCAACTGCTGTCCACGAACCGTTAACGCGAACAGAAATCAGTCGGTTAACAGTCGATCGGCGCTTCTTTTTTCGCCTTGCTGGACTATTGTAAAAACTAAGACAGCGGGCTAGGACAATCGCGTAATGAATCGGTAATATCCGAATACGACCGGCACAGGAAATGACGAGGCGGTTGTGGCGGAAAGTTGTTTGAAAACGAAGTGACATCTCGCGTGGAAACGCGATTGAAATTGGATTACACGCATCTGCTTCTTCTTTCGCGAGTGCTGGACCTTTTTTCGCTCTTATAAGTTTATCGAGGAACATATTGTTTTATGTTTTTTTCAGGGTTTTCTATGGTGACACGTAGATGTCGGGTCGAGAGAGAAGTGGGGTACGACGGTAGAACCAAAATGGCGTAATATCAACGTATTTCATATTTTATGTTACGTTTTAATGAATTTAAGCGTTGAAAGTATTATTCGTAAAAACTAATGAAAATGTCACAGGCTTTGCTTGAAACGTTTTTTGTTAATATTTGTATTTTCAAACGTAATTACACAAATTTCATTTTGCTGCGCAATAATTAAGACAGTTCGATTGCAATTAATACAAAAGGCTGCAAATTTAACGTACATACCTTTTACATTCTTTAATTTTTTTACGTACTAACTCCTTAATTTACGAAATAGATCAAAGGGTTCTCAGTAAAATGTATTGTAAATAAATACATAAATTAAATTTCTATCGAGCAAATGATACAAATTAGATTTATTTTCATTTAATGATGGTATCTTAGAAATACGAAATGACAATAATCGGTTAATCAAGCTTGTGTAAGATCTAATCGGTGATTATTTAATTATTATATTGCTTTCTAATTCTATTAAGGGTCTATTAAGGGTAGTTTACATAACTGAGATAAAACTTTTCAAATTATAATTACAAAAATATGTCACACGACAATAATGAACGATTTAAATATATTAAATACATGTTAACAAGAATACATACTCTTGTCTGTGAAAATTAAATACTATTATTCTGCATAGAAAGATATTAACAATGTCGTTCTTTCGCTAAACAAAATCAAAGACTGAATAACAACATAAATACTTTACACATCAGATATTTTGATATCTCCTCTTTTGTGGAAGAACATACAAAATTTTATTCGTTTATTACTTTTGTTAATCGTCGTAGAAAGCTTAAAAATAGGGGTGCATACTAAGAGATCATGTCCATCCAATTATTAAAACGACTAGAAAGTGACGTATTAATTGCAGGAACACCTTCTTTAATTAACCTCTAGACTTATAATAGCGTGATACACTTGTAATACATCTACAGCTGAAACGACTATAATTAAGAAACCTGACTCGTATTTTTAATGGAGCTGAATTTTAAGTTTAATTATAATCATAATTTGCTCAGTTAAGGGTCATTAAGTATACATATACACATCAACTCGTTTTATATTTGTTTACATAGCAGCAGTAATTAGTAAGATCTAATCGATGTGTCATTAATATATTATTAAGGTGAAATGGGGTAAGTTCGTAAACGGGGCAAATGCGTATACAGGCTATTTTTGTTCCAATATGAGCGAAATTTCTCCATTTAGTATGTTTGTTTCCTTGTTTTGTTTCACTATATCC
Source organism: Megachile rotundata (assembly GCF_050947335.1). NCBI lineage: Eukaryota > Metazoa > Arthropoda > Insecta > Hymenoptera > Megachilidae > Megachile > Megachile rotundata. Next base: position 7,278,981 of record NC_134993.1, read on the forward strand.
CCTTTTATATTTCATTATAAGAGTACTTGTTTGCAGTATAGAGTACTTGCATAATGCAGTAAAAAACATTTTATAGCAGATTCGTTAATAATTTTGCCCTTGCCCCATTGCACGTGAAATAAAGTTTCAAAGTATTTAACTTTAAATTGCGTTCTTACCCCATTTTCGGGGAAAGTGCAGAGTAGTTGACATTTTAAACAATTTCCTCTCAAAATCAAAATACACAAGGAAAATTAAGGTCCCAGTTAATATTAATTAAATAGTAGTAATTGTGCAAAGCGTTCGATATTGACAGCGTTAAGTATTTACATAGCAGACTGAAAATACTTACGTTTATATACCAACTTTACAAAAACCAGTCTGCATTTACCCCACTTCACCTTATCGAAAAGTGAATTGAAGTTAATTTATTAAGGATAATTTTGAAATCACAATAATATAAATAATTAACTATAAAATTCATTGCTTTGCATAAATATGACGAATTATTTAGTTATACAGAAGAAAAAGAATTTTAATATTAATTTTACACAGTCTATTAAATTGGTCCTTTTATAATAATTCCTTGATGGGAACGCTGCGTGCTTGAACACACTCACACACACATCACATTTTATGTGGTAGGCCAACAAAGAAGATACAGCTGTTATATGTATAGAGCCCTGTTAGCGGGGAATTATCGAGTGGATGTAAAATATACAAAAATGGTAAGAATTGTAGAAATAAAAAGAATGATAAGAATTATAAGAATAATAAGAATAATAACAAGAATTAAAAGAATTGTATGTAAGAATTATACATTCTTATAAACTAGTCTGCACTTATCCTACTTCACCTTATACGTAGTCATGAACGTTTTAATATTCAAAGTATAGCTTAATGAAATGCAAGAGATCTACAAATCTGGAGACATAAAAATTTGCGATCTTGGTGTGTTGCTTTTGAGAAATCAGAAAATTTGAGTTTCTGAAAATTAAAAAATTTAGAACTAAAATTATTAAAAACATTTTCTATCGTTTTAGTTTCGCCTTCAATGTTTCAAGTTTTCAATGTTATATAAGTTTTCTGAAAATAAGCATATAATGTGAACAAAATTTGGTCATATTTCTGGTCTCACTATTATTACTTCTCGAAATTCAAAAATACACTAATCAGGAATTATCAAATTTTCTGAAACTTGAAAAAGTCATACAATGTGACTTAGTGAACAAAATTTTGATTCATAAAACATGAATTAGTGATCACACATTTTAACATTTTGCAATTGTTTACCAGTTTATTGCAACATTTAAAGTACACGAAACAATGTATGTATGTAAGTAGAAATCTAACGGTGCCAAATCTGAGGATTTCACCAGATGTGATAAGACTACCCATTCCTGTTCTATTAACGTTTGCCAAATTATCGAATGATTTACAAGCTCTTACAGCAACTCATCTACAAGCAGTGGAAATTTACACGTTCCCTTAATAATTAGTATAGAATTTTCTCTAAATAATCTGAAATACAGAAAAGCTTTTTATAACATGGTTAATTTGATTTGTGGTTAATTCTCGTGGTTAATTGTCGTATTACACTTATTTATTTTATTTTACGTATTACGAATGCTAGTTAAATTATAGATTTTCAAATTTTGGGATATTGGAACTAATATAAATTTTAATTTTTTAAAATCAAAGTTGTAAAATTCGAGTTAGAAAATTTAAAAATAGAAAAATTAGAAAATTTAAAAGTTGTCAGATTGGAAGATTGAAAAATAGGGACAATTGAATGGGAAAATTGAGAAATTGAGAATTTGAAGATTTGAAAATTCAGGAATTTAGAAATATAGATAATTTGAATTTCTGCAAATCGGAATTGAAAAATTTGAATTTTTGAAACTTGAAGCTTGAATTTGAAAATCAGAAACTTAAAAAACTGTAAATTTGGAAAGAAAATATAAACTCTGAGAATTTTGAAATTTAACAATTTAGAAATTCTAAATCTTGAGGATTAATAAACTTGAAAATTGGAACAACTTGAAATTTAGGAGTTCAAAGATTAAAAAATAAAGGAATACAAGAATTCGAAAACCGTAAAAACAGTAAGTTAGAAAAATTGAAAATTTAGAAATTTAAACATCTTAAATTTTGTAAAATTTTATTTCTCGTGCTGCTGTGATATTATGTTCAGATTCACATTATGGAAATCTGCAATAGTAATAATTGCAACAGAATAATTAATAACATCCACCATTCTCAGTTTGAAAAATCAATCAAAATTTGTACAAAAAAATTTATTTCTGAAAAAGTTTTTTCAACGAGGTTCGTCATTGAAGAATGTACTAATAGAAACAATATGGTTTCTGAATTGACCACCAAAATTACGCACTTCCGGTGTATTATGAATGCTTACAATTCAAAACTAGCTGTACTTCGCCCCATCTCTCTTTCTACACAAAATTCAAAAAGCTATATTAGCCATTTCACTTAAAAATCTCAGCAAAGAAAGCAAACTATCAACAAAGAAATTACAGCGTGTTCCTAAAAATGGTACAATTTTGATTTCCCAAATTCGCAGCGAACGATTTACAAGTAATTTGTAGTCACATTACGAGTCATTACACTCGCTTTTACCTATTGAAAGGCTCTTCGCTTTTCAAAACCCTTGTCAGCCATTTTTCAGGAGTTTTAACAGTTTTTCTGAGCGTTTTCACTCATTTCAAGAAAGTCTGATTCTTCGACGAAAGATCGTATCTGACACGGTTTAATCTGTATATTTACAGTCCTTGTCCATCGAATCAAGTCGTAGGAAAATTTCACACTTATGGCTATAATTATGTCATGTATGGAAAATTGTCCTAGGTGCTGCAAAATTAACATTAAATATGTTGATAACGATGTATACGTGTCGTGATAATAAATTTTGTGGATGATGAGCGATTAGGGGCAGTATGTTTACGTTAGAAATATTGATAGCGCGTCAGGTGAAAGAATACCATAGAAATGTCTGCCTACTCAAAAGACTAGTTTACAACTCTCCAACCACATTATCTGAGATGAAAAGAATTACAGATATTTAGAAAGATAACGAAAATATAAAGCATATGATCAATGTATACAGAGCATGTCCGATACAAGCTGTGACCAAAGCAAAGCGTGGAAATACAAGATATCATGTTTTAATGTTATATACAGTAGTATTGTATCATGGTAGCTTATAAATTATATAATTACAATTTAAACACGTCTTTTAATTTTACGAAAAACGTGAAAAATGCTGGAAATTTGTAGTGGCAATTCGGTGCCCAGGGACTGTACTAAGTACATTTAATAGGCAGTGAAAATAGGTTATGTTGACGTTATGCTATCTTTAAATTTAGCTATCTTTAAACAAAATGGCCCCATATGATTTAAAATGGCTGCTCTCAAATATTGATATTGACTAGTATTTTTGCTATTATTTTTGTGTTTGATATTAACACGTGTTAATATAATGTAAAGTAGTAGTATCATAGTAGCTAATAAGTTATATAATTACAATTTAAAGCAGCCTTTTAATTTTACAAAAAACGTGTAGAATGCTGAAAATTTATAGTAGTGCAGGGACTGTATATATGAGTAAGTGATTGAGATGAGTTTTTACAGTATTTTGATAACAGCCTATGAAAACTTCGTCATGTTACTAATCGGACGGGCACTCCATCGAAATCGAAAGTTCGAGACTTAGAAATCGACCGTACACCCAGGTGGTTGCGTCAAAGCGAGAAAAGAACAGTTAGCCGCGAGATATTAAAAGTTAAAAGAGCTCGTTACGGCCGATCGAAGCAAAGTCACTCGTACTGGCCAACACGAAAGCAACCTTGACGCTCGGTCATATGTTTAACTAAGCGTGCCCGCGATCGTCATTAGTACGCAATAATGGTTAATGGTTAGGTTTAGCATGTTCATGTCGCTGCAACGCGACGCTGGCGCTCGTTGTGCACAAACGGACATATGGTCGGCTGGCTCGGCCGATTAGACACATTTGCATCACAATGCCGAAGTCTGCCCACCGCGACTCAGGGCTTGTTCTCTTTCTCTTTGTCTCTCGTTCGTTCCATCTCTCCCTCGTTGCTTTATTACGTGTGCGTGCGGGGCTATAGCCTGCGCCAGCATAATGGCACTTAACAGAGAGAGAAAAAACGAGAGACCGACAGAAAAAAGTGTTGCAGCTTTTGGTTACCACGGCAGCTCGTTTGTTTACGCGAACCCTTTAAATCTTGCTCGCCGGATACCAAGTGCACTCCACAACCCTGCTCATCGAAGCGACGTTACGTGTCCTGCGGGTAGCAAGGTCGTGAAATCGTTAAACGTACGTGTCAACAGATCAATCATTTCGCAAATCCTTGCGGAGGGAATTGTACAATCGTATAAGTTCAGTTGTACGCAATCTTTTGTATTACAATTTAAATTCTGCACAAATTATTATATCACAATTTAAATTATACATAATATTTTGTATCGCATTTTAAATTTTATATAAACTATTATATCACAATTTAAATTGCACACAATTCATTATATCGTAATTTATATTATACACAATTATGTCACAATTCAAGTTCTATAAAATTTATTGTATATAAGTCATTATATCATAAATGAAATTGTACGATTCGTTATATTTATTATATTACCTTAAATTCTATACACTTTGTTATATTCTGTGTATCTTTCAAATCATAGATTATTTTACATTAAAGTAGCTAGATACGTTCACCAATTAATTCCAATTATTTATAAAAAACACTGCTTTATAAATAAAGAAAAATTTGTGAAAAAGAAGTCGAATCCTAGATAGGCTATAATAGGTGTATCTATCTTGAATGAAATATTGAGCGTTATGTAGACCTTACACTTGGGTCAATATTTCAGGGTTCTCGACCCATAAACAATCGATATGTACTGTCAATGCAGTATTGTCAATATTTCAATACTGTCAATAAATAAAAACTTTTAAAAATATACTGATCGTCCACTGTCTCCATCGAATATTCGAACTTCTTGTTAGCAAAAGGATAGGCTTTAAAAAAGTGTATTATAGTTGCAAGAGTATATTATTTAGAATATACAGGGTGGCTCACCACATTTGGCCATCTACATTTGCGTCATTATTATTACTCATAGCAAACAATGTTTTAGATGAAGTTGAATGGTTTTGAGGGAGGCATATGCTAGTGGTATATTTTTTATGTAGGTGGACGTGTAAAGGACATATGAACGTCATTAATGTTTTTTTAAATGGAATCATATATTTTTATTGCATCAGCTGATACTAAAAAGTATTAATCTATTCATGTGAAAAAATCATTGGTTTAGGAGATATTTTAATTTTAATGTCTATTTACAGAAAAGGTTCTGAATCGAGAAATTAATGACTTACTAACATTCCGTAATGTATAATCTTTCTGCATGTGTAGCACTTTCCCCAGCTTCAAAATGAACTGATAACATGTCTATCTTTTCTTCTTTAGAATACTTAATTATGAAGTGATAATTCACCGTATTGTCGTATTCACCGTATTAGAGACGTAACAGAGACTAAATTTCACTGTTACTGCGTAAAAAAAAAACAAAAACTCACAATTCGTTTGGTGACACGTGACCTCTCAAAGCATGTAGAAAAACATTTGCTGTTCAGTTAGGGCAATTCATAATATTGACCAGAAAGTCACGATTTCCTAGCAAGTTAGAATTAGAATATTTCCAAAACTAATGATTTTTTCACGTAACCAGATTAATATTTTTTTTGTAAAGAATATGAAAGAGTATCAGCTGATGCAATAAAAAATATATGATTCCATTTGAAAAAACATTAAGGACTTTCGTATGTCCTTTCCACGTCCACCTACAAAAAAAAATATACCACCAGCATATGCCCCTCTCAAAACCGTTCAACTTCATCTGAAACATTGTTTACTATAAGTAATAATAATGACGCAAATCTAGATAGCAAAATGTGGTGAGCCACCCTGTATAATATAATAGTGTTTCATGTATTTTGTTATATATTCATATTTATTATATTTAGCACTTATAAAAATTATATCGATTAGAATTTATAGAAAACAGAAAAATAATGCGAAAAATTACATGATATAAATAAGAAACGAGTTTGAAATAGTTCACAATATTTTTATCTATTCAACAATTAAATCTGTCAAAAAAGTTACTTATATCTGATAATTGTGTTTAATTTCAATTTCTTTGTAATTTCAAGAACGCTTGAATATTAGTCTTACAGCATAAATAAATTAAGTATAACTTACAACAAGATATACAGTAATAAACGTGAAAATGGATGTAACTAAGAATCAGTTTAATTGATACATCCGACCTATCAATATATTTTTTGTAATAAAAGGAATTCCGTAATACGGAATTATAAAATAAAAACTCAGTAATAAAGAATTCAGTGTTATTAATAAATAACTCAGCGCTCATTCTTCCACATATTATAAAGATTGCAGTTCCCATAATATCTTATTACCCATTAAAGTTAAGGAACGTTGAATAAACCAGTAATGCAAGAAACTACGAAAATGGCGAACGCCGCATACCTCCAGTACGAACAGAAAGCAATTTCTCATGTTATCTTCGTATGTTAACAACGATGCGATCAGTAATTAAGTCGAAATTAATCATTAAGGAGAAGGTATGTATTACGCAAATCCCTTAATTAAATATTTCAACAGGATCACGGAATTGAGACCGTACTTTTCCCTGGTCGTCCATTAGGAAGGAATTTCACGACGAGGTAGCGCGTACGCGGCCTACGAAGCGTCATTTTTCGAAATTACGCATCCGGTCACGCTATGCTCGATCCGAATCGCTGAACATTATCCAACACGTGTCCGTGTTGCGTCAATGACTTTATCGTTTTATCGGTTAAAGATTCTTGTAATTATATAGGAAATTATACGTGATTTAATTAATAAACCTTTACTCGAATAAATCATGTCTGATGAAAAATTACGTGGGACGTTTAATAGAAACTTGGAAGATGCATATAGTCTTAGTTTCTAATCGTACAATCAAAACTTCATAGTCTAAAAGTTACAATCATGTCTGAAGTTTGTATTTTATAATAATTTATGACTGATAATAAACGGCTCAATAGGGTAATTGGATATGCTGTAATTATACATAAACATATAATTTTGTTATAATTATTGTAACTGTTAGTTTACATCATGTAATGAGAAAATTAAGATATTTGATCCTTTTTGCGCAATACATTTTTAAATTTATAAATACAACTTTGGAATTTTCTAATGGTAAGTTTTCAAATTTTTGTATTTAAATTTGTAATCAGAGGTATTTAGGAATGTGAGGTTTTAAGAACTAAAAAATTGATTAATTAAAGAGTTTGATAATTTGAAAAATGTGGAAAACTGAAAAAATTGAGGGTTTGTTAAAGTGACAATTTAGGGATTTAAAAATTGAGGAATGTACAGATTTAGAAATGTGATAGATTCGAAATTTAAAAATTGAATGATATGCAATTTAAAAATGTAGAACTCTGGAAATTTATATACTGGGAGAAAAAAGGGTTTGGAGATATGGAAATTTGGTAATTTTAGAATTTGTAAAACTTGCAAATTATAAAATTTATACAATTAGGAATTTTGAAACAATGGCTCCTGAAAGTGTAAAAAGGGTATTTGAAAACTTAGAATTCGAAAAATTAGAAATTTGAGGAATTGAGATTTAAAAATTTAAACGTTTCAGAAATTTGGGATTTAAAAAATTGAATATTAGTAAAATTTGAGAAATCTGAAAAATAATAGCCTTAGGGAATTTAAAAAATTTAAAAAACTTACAAAATTTGAGTTTAAGAAACTTACGAAATTTAAAAAATTTTAGAAATTTAAGAAATTTTAGAAATGTGAGAAAGTTAAGAAATCTAAGAAAGTTAGGAAAGTTAAGAAATTTTGAGAATGTGAAAATTAAAAAAAGTATAGTAAAATTTAATATAATTATATCTTTTATTTTAGTTTCTAAAAACTATAATTTTTTCTAATAATTGCTCTTTCACGTATTTCTCAAATTCTCATAATATTTAATTACTAACAACTTATAACCATGGCGTTCTAAAAATCGGCTAATATTCATTATCAAGTCGACGGATATCAATTATTTTCATTAGTCACAGTTTATCAACATGCATTGCATCACAACAAATGTCGATTTTACTTCATCAGACGACTAACTGTTTTAGCAGAATAGTGAGTCATGAATTTAAATGCTGTAATATCTAAAATCTAATAAAACATATTACATTGAAACAAAATAAACTCTTCTGCTCAAACTTGTTTAGAATAAAGTGCGTCATCTGATGACGCATTACTAAATTTCTTTATTTTCAAACTTCGTTATCAATCTATTACAAATATTAGATACACTATTTTTTTTTTATATAAGCTTAAGTTGAACTCTCATAAGAGAATTATAAAGCTGTACACGAGGCTTACAGATAATTATACAAGGGGTTATACAGATTTATGTGCTTAATATCTTTTTGTGAAACGTTACAGTAGAGTATAAGTAATTTTATGTTAAATGACATTTTACACTTCTATGTTGTTTTTGGATACACTGTTTCAAGTATGAGAATTTTTAATATTTTTTAAATTATTATATTTTTAATATAAATATAATATTTTGAATACAGGTATAATATGCTTCATACATGCCTGTCTTTAACTTACATCGCATATGTTATTCACTAAAAGATAGTTAAGCTATTTATTGTAAAATGTTTTCAATATAATTTGTACCTAAAATATGGTTTAATTATTACTACTCTATTATTAGAAGAATATTTATCGAATAGACCTCATTAGCTGTTAGTACTCATTATCTCTGAACAATGTAACTAAAGTACGACTTCGCAGGGTACCGTAACCGGAACCAAAAATTAAAGGGCTTAATGTGAAACGGTCTGCTCTAATATCTCCGGACGGAGTCACCATTTTCCTCTGTCGTCTTTGCATCGATCACGTCGGCCCATAAAAGTGACGACGAGCGTTTCTTTCTCTCCACCCCTCGGCACGAAGAGACCGGCGGCAGAGGGTTGTCGGTAGATCGAAAGGACTAACCTCGAGTTAGAAATTAATTAGAAAAGTGCGGAGAGACGGCCTAGATACGAGCTAAAGGGAAGGGATGCCAGGAGGGGGTTAGGCAATCAACGAGCAGATGAATTAATGGCCACGCCAACTACCCCTCCGAGATACCGTAAGGGCAGCGTTTATACACAGTGTGTTTCAGCAGGAATAGTAAATACTTCAGCAAGTACCGATGTCAACTATTTTCTGTAAAAAATTATTTCTAAAGATGTGCCTGATTATCTGTTTAATCATATAATCAATATATCTGCATAGTCATATAACCAATAGTCATATTTATTGGCTATGTCTCTAGGCTCTTCAGATTTTTATCTCACTTGCACTCTAAATTTTTGTTTAACTTGCACTTTCATTTTTGTATAATTGCAATTCTATAGCCTGTAGATGAGAAGAGAAATAAACCCAAGGGATACATTGCTTGTGTAATGAACAACGTTGCTCTCATAAGAGGATGCAAAGATAGAAGAGCTACTCTTTGAAGTAAAAAGTGTAGAATTCGATGCTGGAATTTTTGAGTAATTACTCTGAACAGTTGTAAATTATTCCTCCGTTGTATATCTTATTCCTATAATTAGTCGATAAGTGCAGTCTGTCAATTTTTCCTTAACTTGGCCTACAACATCCAGTCAGACTCATGACGTTAAAGTTCAAATGTAACAAAACTAAAAATTAAATCGGATTTGCATAAAGATCGAGTTTTGTGTATGACATCAGTTGCAGTAATATCAAATTTAAAATATATCTAAAATTTCAACATTCTTTACCTTAATAATAATTTTATCTTGATAAAACTAATAATTATGCAACTCTGACTGATGCACCTACCGAACAACTATTTTATTTCTAATATTAAATTAACTGTACATGAATTGATAATCGTACGTTTATGAAATAGAAATATTATGACTACAACACCCTGTATATACCATTGTACATGGTTGCGAAGCAGATTCTTACAACCACTACAGACACTTCACCCTCTCAAAGTTCGCTCAAGGCTGTATCAGCGCCCTTGGTCGATGAATAACATTTCCGAATCTATCAGCCGATTTTTCAGCTGGAAATTTTCTTTCCGTCGGAGAAAAACAATGGGTAATTTTCGGGTGACCTTCGTCGAAGATGATTCTTCGGGGATTAACAATAAGACGGTCTGAGAGATTAGAGTGCACGAAGAGGGTGAAAGACGTTTCAGCGAGTTGCATGCATGGGGGAACTTTTTGTTCTTGATTTCGCATTTTCGTTTTGCATTATTAATTTTTATGAATATGAAAATTGTTTCAGTATTATTTCTACATTATTTAATACACTGTATTGAAATAGTGTTATTGGCTTAAATAGTCACATTCAAATTGACATATTCTCATTTTTATCCATATTTTCTGACACTAGTTTTTTAATATTATTATGAACACTAATCATATTAATTTAAAGAAGGAATAAAATATAAAAAATAATCATTTGTAATATTTTAAATATATATAATATTTAAAAATGAAGGAATTTTGCAATTACAATTTGTAACAAACCATTTACTTCTCATAAGGATATTATAATGCTTTTATTTGGAGTGTAGAATGTTCAGAAATCTTGAACGTTGTAAAATTCGGAAAATTAATAATTTTTATGGAAACCTTTGAATTTGGAAATTTCAGGATTTCAGCTTTAATATTTGAGAAATATTAATATGAAAATTTGTGAGGATTTTATAAATTGCGGATTTGAGAATCTACCAGAGTTGGAAATTTTTAAATTTGGAAACCTGGAAGTTCGCAGTTTAAAAATTTTATAATTTAGCAATTTTTAAAATTAGGAAATTTAGAAAATTAGCAAATTGCGAATTTGAGAATTTGGAAATTTGAAAATTTAAGAGTTTGGGAATTTAGGAATTTGGGAGTTTGGGAATTTTCGGGATTTAAGAATTTAAAAATTTGAGAATTTGGAAATTTTTTGAATTTTATGAGTTTTATGAATTTTGGGAATTTTGCGAATTTTGCGAATTTGGAAATTTGGAAATTAGATATTTGGTATTTGAGATTTGGGAATTTTAAATTTGGAAATTCGAGAAAAATTTAATGCCTGAAAATCTATAAATTTGAGTATCAAGTAATTTAATGATCTTAAATTTTTCTAATTTAAAAATTTCATAAATGAAAATTATGGAATTTTACCGTTTAGAAATTTGATAATTTGATAGATAACAATTTTTTAACATAAAATCTCGAGAGTTTGTACACTTCTAAATACTAAAACGTAGTGAACATCTTAATTTCTAATTGCATAAATCCAAACACAGCAAAGTCTCAAATACAAAATACTCCACTATGTACCTAATTTGCACCGTTCTTGTATACATGATTTAAATATCGAATCATCAAAATATTTAAAACAATATAAAAAATTTATAAAAATCCCCGTGTTAACGCCATAAACGAAACAAATATTTTTCCATCTGCTCATGCAATTTTTATATTCGATTATAGGCTAAAGTCCGCACGTGCGTCTTAAGCGTCGTAAGTAATGATTTCGTGGTACTTGCAACGCTATTGAAACGAGGATTAATGCTTGCCAGGTTCCTTAATATTTCATGGAAAATTTCTCCCCTCGGGAAGTGACGCCACGAGTCCGGAAGCTATTGTATGAAAAGACGGCAGGCAGATCCTCGCATGTACTGTCCATTGCTTCTCATCCAGGGGCAGTTAATTCATTGTTAAGTAATGTCCAAATGCGTTTAATGGGACCCATGAATGTCGCTAACAGTTTTCAACGACTCAACACAATTACAAACCAAAGGTTTCTTTAGGATAAATACCTAATAACTATTTAACTAGTTATCTGTGGCGATTTTTTTGCAAAGCGCGCACCATTGTGTATTGCGATAATCAAGCAATGACGAGTTAACTCTCAAGAATTTATGAATCCATTTCAAATCATTTACACTTTTTATTTGTTTATTTCATTACGTCTTGACCTCCAAACATTTTAAACATATTACAATTTACGAATATAATTTATGTTTTGCCAAAATTACAATTTAAATATTAAATTGTAATAAAATTTTACGCATGACGGATATAGCCATCATGACACAAAATTATGCCACATCTCCATGACGGATATAGTCGTCAAGCACACTTCACTGATTAAATCAAAACACTGCATTTTTGAAAGAATTCACGTTTATAGCGTTCAAAGATACATTAAATTTTCAGTTGAAAATTGTTTGTTATAAAATTATTCAATTAACTTTGAATTGAAATTAAAATTTTATAATTACAAAATAAATGGCTAATTTCTTTAATAATCTTCGACTAATTATGAGACTCTTTTAATACTTTGACAACATTTTTTATATTTTTGCAAATTTAATATTAGCATTAACTTTCTACTGTATTATCCTTTAATTTATTTTTATGTAGTGTTTTTATCATATTAAATTATAGATTATACAAAATTTATGCAGCTTGAACTATCGAATTAGTTTGTATAATTTTAAAAATTTATGTAACAGTTACATCTATTTTTTAGTTTAATGAGTTACATTTAATTAATAATATCCGTTCTATTTTAGTTAATAATAATTTTATAATATTCTAGTTCAGTTTTATTACAATTAATAATAATTTTATAATATTCTATTTAATTAGATATAATACATCTAATAATAATTTATACAATAAAACATTCTTGCATTGTTTTAAATCATGACACTAAAATTTGTCAAATTGTTTCAAATAATTATATTCAAACTTTTAACAAGATACATTACATCAATTATTATTTAATACCCTTAAAAATTACATATAATTATTTTCAAATTATTATACATTAATATTATAAAACAGTGTTGCCGTCACTAGATTGAATTCTAATTACTATTTTATCAATATAAATATGAACTTATTACGTGTATGAATATATTTTTATAACAGGAATTAAATATATACCATATTACAATTATCAACAATATAAAGTTCGATTATTAATTAATTTAAAAACTACTTTTATAGAAATATCTTTACAGAATACATTAATGAAACCTCCCATGCATAATTTCATCAGTGTAATCAATTTACATTCAAGGATACATAAAATTACCAAGGTCAGAATTCCACGGAGCTTGTAGCAATTTTATAATCAATAAAAATCCTATTAATTTATTTTTATACTTTGCCACCCATATACAGGGTGTCTCACAACTAGTGTAATTCCCTGAAATGGGGGGTGGTTGACGTAATTCTGAATAAGATTTCCCTTTGCAAAAATGAGGTTTGAAGCTTCGTTTTTGAATTATTAAGGAAAAACACAGACCAATCAGAGCGCGAAGATTACGCATGCACAGACGCGAAAACGACAGCTTGGGATAACGCGTAGTTATTCAACGCGTGGTAATCTAACGTGTAGTAATGTAACGCGTGGTAATCCCACGCGTAGTAATCCAGCGTGTGGATATCCAACGCGTAGTAATCCAGCGCGTGCATATTCGACGCGTAGTAATCCAACGCGTAATAATGCAACGAGTGGTAATTCTAAGCGTTGGAATCTAATGCGTGGCAATCTAGCGCGCAGTAATCCAGCGTATGGATACCCAACGCGTAGTAATCCAGCGCGTGGATATTCAACGGGTAGTAGTCCAACGCGTAGTAATGCAACTCGTGGTAATTCTTAGCGTAGGAATCTAACGCATGGTAATTCTTAACGTAGGAATCTAACGCATGGTAATCTAACACGTAATAATGCAACGTGTAATAATGCAACATATGGTAATCACACGCGTAATAATCCAATGCGTAGTAATACAACGTGTAGTAATCCAGCGTGTGGATATCCAACGGGTAGTAATTCAATGCGTAATAATGCAACGCGTAGTATTCCAACGTGTAGTAATGCAACGGGTGATAATTCTAAGCGTAGGAATCTAACGCGCGGTAATCGAACGCGTAGTTAACAAACGCATAGTAATCCAACGCGTAATAATCCTCGTACTCTGATTGGTCCGTGTTTTTCCTTAATAATTCAATAACGAAGCTTCAAACCCCATTTTTGCAAAGGGAAATCTTATTCAGAATCACGTCAGCTACCCCTCATTGCAGGAACCTACACTACTTGCGAGACACCCTGTATAACGCTTGAATTTCCATGCGAAACAATTACCCAGTTAGAAATTGGTTCACCTAATTTGAAATAATCGAATTTATTTGAAACTACTACTAAGAACTGTAACAAAATATTATAAAGATACTTGAATATATTTGTGAAAATTGAAAATACGTAATGAAATTTTCAACTGCTTTAAACGGTCAAGGTGTCAAATATTCAAAAATTCCTAAATTTTTGTCTTTTACAGTGCTATAACCCATTGAATATATTACCTACAAAAATACTAGTTGATCAAATTTTGAAGCACGGCAGCCGTTCAAGGTGTTAATCAAGTTCTATCAGCCATCACCTAGTTACCACCTAACTACATATGCAAATTAATTGCACTTGTTCACATTGTAATAGCGTCTAAGCATTATCGCAGCATCCAGAAGCTTTCTGGCAGATTTCGACGAAACTCTGCCAGTTTGCAACACAAAATCTCGTTCGTCAATCTTCGCGATCAGAGATCTGCTTTCGCGTGGCCCCTTATTTTCTGCCGGATTAATCGATTTCAGTCACGAGCATTGTATACGTGGATCTACAAGAACACCAGCTGCCCTTCGAAATGAACGGCACGTACGAGCCAGCGAAACCGAGATTATAAAGCATTTATAGCGCAGCTTCCCACCTCGGGGCGTTCGCTTCTGATCTGCATAAAAATAGGGGAACACGGTCGGAGGAGAGGAAGACGAGGCAGACCGGGAAGGGAAGAGAAGATCCTTAATACGAGATCAGATTATGATTTTGCGGGGGAGTTTGCTGGCAAGAAGAGACGGAGAGAAAGTAGCGAAGGCCTTTAAGAGTTCTACCAGCGTGGATCACGGATCCGCGTTTTGTTTCTTTATCTCTTCTCAGCTTCGTCTTCGTTAATGGTTCGCGGTAATACGCTGATCTTAAGATAATCAGGTGGAAAAAAGTTTTTCAACTCAACCGCTTATTCTCTCGCTATCCTGTTCTCGCGATGAATGCCAGCTGGATAGGAAATGATCAGGATTATGGTTTATAATTAGATTTCGTGCCGGTATTGGAATCTCGCGGGACTCGACTATAAATCGCGGAAATTTATTTCTTATAACGTTGATTACTTCGAAACGCTAGCTTTGGCAGAAAATTTGTTGAACGAGGTTTATTGTTGACCATTCATGGTCAGGTAGAAAATTTAACATGTTAGACATGAATACTTCTGTTTTGATCTACGGTTTCTAATAAACGATTGTTTAGTAAAGAATTTATTTTAGAATCAAAGGAATGCGTTTCTTAGGCAATTTTGAAAGTTTCGTATAATATATTGTAGTAAAAATAATTTTTAAATTACGATTTAACTCAGCGATAAACGGTTTGTTTTTATGAATAAGAGTTTTTAAATTATTTCTTAGACATGACATTTAAATAACTATGTGCTAAATTTATTAAATATCTTCAATTTGGATGATTAATATTAATATTTGGCCTATTAATACTATGTAAATAATGAAATGTTTAATAGTTAGAATGCATCCACTGTTTGCATTTTTGTTAAAATTATTTTTGAGTTATTATTGGTATTACATTTTTAAGAAATATTGACATTTAAAAAATAATTTTAAAATTTCACTATAATTCATTAAATTTAAATCGATTAATTCATAAATTTTATTAACTTAATTTTAAAAATTGAGTCAATTGTTAGAAATTCGAAAAAGTGTTTAAATGTATAAGAAAATAATAAAGAAAATTTTAAAAAAGTGACTATAGCAAAATTCGCTAATTTGAAGTACTACATTGCAAAAATTTCTAATATCAATAAAATATATATCTGGTTAAATCAAATTTTATATTTTATATTTTACAAGTCCAATTTAAATAAAAACTTTTTCTTGTGTTATCAGAACTTATTAGGTGAGAAGGCATCTTAAAAAAAGTTTGACGGTTTTAAATAGAAACTATTAAAAAGTTATGTAACTTTCTCGCTCGCCGGTAGAAAATATCGCGAATTCGCTTAGACGCGAAAACACAAGGGAGATTGGAGTCTCGCTAAAAGGTAGCCGGATATCCATTCGAAGTCGGCATATAATCGAAAGCATCGGCGGCGCATCGGCTGCAAGTCGTCGCATTATCATTGCCTCGAAAGCAAGCGCGCGTTGTAACACCCCGTGAAGCCGAAATAAGAAGTGAAAGAAAACGAAGAAGAAGGAGAATCGAGCGTGCCAGTATAATGGCGCTGAGATGCGAAAGGGCGAAGCTAACGATATATCTTGGACTATTGTCTTGTGGGCCGCGACAGTCGCGGCCATTATATCAAGATTAACTCTCTTATTCCCTTGGAGAAGGTATAGAAGGGCATATAAAAGTACACAGACTCCCGAGGGAAGAAGCGGAGGGCAAGAAAGAAGAGGGAGAACGAAAGGAGGCTGCAGGCAGGCCTTATGGCGCGTACACACAAACCACCTACACTTTAACATGGAATACGAGAACAACAACGACAACAACCACGAGGACGAAGAAGTGGAAGCGAAGGAAGGAGAAGAAGGAGGAGTAAGAAGAGGAAGAAGAAGGAGAAGAAAAGGAGGAGGGTGAGGTGGAGGAAGAAGAGGGTCAATGGTGTGTTCACGGTGTTCCTGAGACGGCATACGGGAACGGGGGTGTATGCTAGGCATCCGCAGAGGAGGACATTATAAGGAGTTATGAGGTCCTGCTTCATACGTGAGCATCCTTGCCTCCGTCTCCCTCGCCACACTCTATCCTCCCACTATTCTCCCTTTTATCGTTCTCTCCCTTTTCCTTTCTTTCTCCTCCTCTCCCTCTGTGCTGAGGATCCTTATACACAAGATCTGTGGTGGTTCTTAATGTCCTCTCCCTTTTAATGCTTCGCTCGGTCTGCCCTCGAGGTCGATCCACGAGCATTTTTGCCTGCTGCCTTCTTTTTCGTAGCCCGATATTGAGTTATACGTGCGGCGCATTTATCGTTCAAAATTCTCCTGCGAGAATCTAAAAGGGAGTACACCGGGAGGAGAAACAGGAGAGGACAGGCCAGCGTAGATCAAGAAACAGAAAGAAGGCTGACCTGCGTACAGGAGGGCGCTCGCTGAGGGAAGCGTAGAAAAAAGACAAACGATGGGAAGAAGCAGCGGAGATTAAGTGCGTGCAAGTATGCACGTTCTTTGTATTATATTTATGCGATTCCCATACAATACACCTTCTCCAACTATTCTTATAGATTATTTATTATATTGTACCGCGACCGTTTCTGCAACTACAACTGTTTAAATCACGACTTCCTATCGTTCACTATTTCATTAAATAAATCACAATTTTATTTAATGTATGGAAGTATAGTTATAACTGGTTTGTTCAATTTTAATAAATTTATATCTTAATTTATTGTGTCTTATTAATTTGTACTTTAATCGATTCGATATTAATAAAATCGTGTCTTAATTGTACATTAACAATTTCACGTATACATCGAAAATTATAAAAATGAATGACCTTTCCTAAATTATACGAAAAGTAGAACAAAATAAGGGTTATATTTTCATTCAATAAAAATTAATACTTTAACTTCAACCGTCCTGAAATAAAGTTGTAGACACGTCAGTCAAATGCAATTAAACGTTTAAGTCAGAAAGAAAAACTTTTTCACTATAATTGAATACACAATGCACAAATGATAAAAACGCCTAACGCACAGTTGATATCGCAGGTCAAGTTACGGTATCAATAACCTCGGCCTTCCGTATTCGTCGTGGAATGCAATCGCGGGCATGTTTTCGAAAGGCCAGCGGGAAATCGAAGCCGAAAGAATCTGTGGCGAGGTCGTGACCCACTAAAGCCGACCCATCGAAAGCAAAGGGGAACCGATGCGAAAGGGGTGGCCGTTAGATCGACTGAACTGGATTCTAGTAAGTTTTACAGCCCAGGGTTATAGCCCTCTACGAGTACGTTGTTGAATCGCAACGCTACGGGCATCAAGGTAGGATCACCAGCTACCCTCAAACTAGAGGGATAACATGGCTAGTAGTTGGTCGAACTATACTATTCTTGCGATAGCAACGTCACTGACTCTTCGTTTCACCCCACCTATATAATAGTTCGTACCCCTTACTACTCCCTCCCACCGTTGCTTCCTTTGACCTCCACCTTCTCCTAGCCGACCTCCAGCCAGCATGCTCGAATCGTAGTAGTATACCAGCAGCAACCATGAATGGGGACCACGTGTCTCTCTCTCTTTTTCCCGGCTTGGTTCAATGCCACTGAGAGCTCAAGGATTCCACACATCGCTGTCTTTTCGAAGCGCTACGTGAACCGCACCAAAACACCCATCCGGATGCTATTATTTGTTTCTCAAGTTTCGAGCTTCAAGTTTGTGTTTGAATCTGTCGTCGAATAAATGAATGGGATAGCTTTCGGGATTAGAATTTGCGACGGATGCTTTTAAGGAATTTGGAAGACGTTGAGTCGTTCTGAATGGAATGTTCTCAGAAAATTCAGAACTATTTAACTTATCACTGTGTTATGGTCAATAATTTGAGATTAATAGTAAAAATCAATACGGGAAAATATGAATAAACAAATGTGAAGTAATACATGTTATAAAATTTTGTAAAGTGCAAAATGCAAAGTAATACACACGTTTGATATATCTTTATATTCAATAAATACTTTCCTTGATTTTGATTTCTTATTTAAACTGTTTCCTGAAAATATTCCTTTCAAAAAAGAATATTTATTACTATTTTATTGCTAGTACTGCTTATGACAGTTCGAAAATATATATTTCTTTCAAAATTAAAAAGCTGATAATAGCTTTAATTTCCAAAATTCAAAAACAGTATTTTGTAGACTAATAGTGTAAGTATGAGTAAAAATTCTTGAAGAACTCAAATTGCCTTCTCCATTCTATTATCCACTATTTATTTATTATGCAACGAATTATATTTAACACTAGAAAGACTGAAACTTTGATTCATTTTGACTGCTTTGGGGCAATATAGGTATAACACATATATATATATACCGGAAATGAAGGAGGGGGGAGGTAACTACAATTATTAATAAACGCATTTATATGTTGTACAAAAAGTCACAAAATTCTAAGAAGCTATGTCATTTTATACACAATTGTTTTTCTAATTGAAATTGAAAAACAGTCAAAATGACTGTCTTAGGCAATCTAGTGTTAATACAAATCTTGTTTTTAAAAATTAACATAAATATTTTGAATTAAATAATTCTTTTAAGAAGAAGGTAAAAGTAATTATAAATATGATATGCAACTATAGAAAAGTAATGAAAAATAGAAATAATTTGATTTATACACCATTCCTATTATTATTAAATTCACAATATTTTCTTCCGCATAATTGTACATTACCAAATGCAAGTAATTATATTTCAGATGTTTAAGTTAGATTAAGAATTATAATATAAACTGGAATATGTTTGAACACGAAACGGAATTATTATTTTAATTCGCTGTATAAATTAATCTTAATAGCACGTAGTAATCATATAAATCAACCCCAGTTCAGTTTTATTACTATTAAAAAAGGAGTAGAAAAGCACCACACTTTTATATAAAATTTTGCAAATTTTGTATCTTCGAATGAAAGTTATGAAACACTGAAAATTGTTCAATAAAATATTAAAGCAACAAAACTCTCTTTATTTGTATAATTAAATATTAAAATAACTTTAATTAACTATAATTAAATATTGAAATATTTAATTCATTTATTCGATAAAATGTGAGTCATAATTTCATAAGTGTGAAAGTTCAAAGTAACTAGGTAAGTTAACCAATTTGTTTCCACGATCATTTTTTTTAAAAAGGGACAATGATGCTTGCATAGATATTCAATAAAACTTTATTGAACAAATAAAACCTTTTGTTATAATAAAAATAATAATACATTTCTTGATATTATAATTTTTAGTGTTGTATTTATATGAGTACACTAGAACACATATGTACATTTCATGTTTAATGTAAGTCAATGAATGCAGGGTACTCATATGAGCACACTGGTATACATGTGTACATTTCATGTTTAATCAATGAATGCAGTGTACTCAAATGGGTACACTGGGGCAAAATGGGTTAATATTCATAAAGATCACTTTCTCAAGATATTCCTTTTGTTATAAAAGACGATAAGCACCTGGTAATATTTCCGACGCAACAATTGTCAATGAAATATTAAGAAATTCTCCACAGGACAATTCAATTATAGCGTGTCAGGGAGAAAACCCAAACTGGCCACGCACCAAGAAACTAGGGCAAGAGGGCTAGACAAAAGGGCATTGTGGTGGATCTTCTCTCCGGGTAAGGGAACCAACAGCACCCTAAACAACGGCCGCGAAAGTGAAGGAAAAGAGATTAACGAATTCGGGGGCACCTTGGTATTTTTACGGTCGATTACAATCGCTTTTGTCTCGTCGTTCGCCCTCGGCCAAAAAACGAACACGAGTAAAGAAGACAACAGATTGGGACCCGAGATAAGCTTTTCTTTTCTACGGTCATACGAATTTGAAAGATGTTTTGGTCCTGTAATTACATTTCCCGCCTGTTGAAACAGCATGCTGATAAATGAGACGTTTACTTTAAAAGTTGCAGCAGATATGACAGGAACAACTATGTACTGACAAGAACAATTAGTAAAATAATTCTTGTTCTTAGAAAAGGTTCAAGAAAATTCTTTAAGGTTTTCGGTGATTTGCTACGCAACTTTTACTGCACGCTTGTTGGAGATAATCTGTGTAATTTTACATATTTACTGCAATTATGGCGAAATGGACAAGAGTGAATATGTATACATAATAAAGTATATATAAATAATAAATATATAAAGCATAATATATAATATATATAAGTATAATATATAAAATATATAAAGTATATATAATAATAAAGTATTTAGATTTGAAAATGTAAAATTAAGATTATGACTACTGTAATTCAGTAGTATACATGAAGGACTCATTGAACGTATAGTACTTGCAGTGATTAAATTTGAAAGATACTAGGGACTTAAAATTTAGAAATTTGATAAACTTAGAAAACTTAGAAAATTGTGAAGATGGAAATTGGAAAACAGGAAATATGTAGTTTGGAAACTCAGAGATCTGAAAATTCGCGAGATTTGTGAAATTTGAGAATTTGGGTACTCGGACTATTCAAAATTTAAGAATTTAATAGGAGGATTTATAAATTTGGGGAATTAGAGAATTTGGAACAATTTGGGAATTGGACACTTGAGAAAATGGGAATTAGAAATTTGGAAACTGGTGATTTGAAAATTGTGTGATTTGAAAAATTGAAAATTTGATAATTTACAAATTTGGCAATTTCGAAACTTGAGAAGGTGAAAACTTATGGAGTTTGTAAATTTGAGAGTTAAGAAACTTGAAAATTTGAGAAATTAGAAATTTACGAATTTGAAAATTTTAAAGTTCTGATATTTGGTGAATTGAAAAATTTGGAAAATATTGAAATATGAAAATCAGGAAAGTTTATGAAGTTTTGAAATCTGGAAATTTTAGAATTTGGGAACTTAGAAATTTCAGAAAAGAAGTATACAAAAATTTTCAAATTTCCGAATTTGGTGCGGTTATTGCTCGCAAGAGCACGCCACTTGCCCGGGCACATTTTTCCTGTCATTGATTTAAAATAATCAGTAAAAGATCATTTTAGTAGTGAAAAATATTCATTAAATAGAAAAAGAGCAATATGATTTAAATAAATTATTTTAAACATCCATAATATTATTAATTGTAATTGCTTTTTGAACTAAAATATATTTCCATAGATAATATTTATTTGTGTCACATGTGAACCATAATTTCTAAGACATCTGAAACTAAATACCATAAACCAAAATTGAATTATTACATTAAATTGCTCGAAAAATAATTGTAATGCTACTTTTATTATTTTAAATTTCAACTAAAGATTACAGTGACTTGTATTGCTTTAAACACTAAATTTGATTCACTAATTTATATCAATGGTTCATCTTTTTTATTTATTTTTATAAGCTTCATATTAATTTTTAATAAGTTTGTGTAATTTTATTGCTGCAGTTTCAATTTGGAATGTAAAGAAATAAAAATTGTTCAGTGTTAATAATAGAAGTTTCCTAAATGTTAATAATCGATTTCAATAAAATTTACACAGCAAACTTAGGTTTTTGAAAAAATATTTGACCCATATTTTATTAGATATGGTATTATATTAGATGCTGAAAATAGTCCTCGAAATTGAGGGCGAAACACGTATTTTTCTCAATGTCTTAAAATCTTTCTGTAATATCAGAGAATGTTGTAAGGTGAAGTGGGGTAAGTGCAGACGGATTTTTGTAAAGTTAGTATTTAAACGTAAGTATATTCAGTCAGCTATATAAATACTTAACGCTGTCGATATCGAACGCTTTGCACAATTACTACTATTTAATTAATATTAACTAAGACCTTAATTTTCCTTGCACATTTTGATTTTTATAGGAAATCGTTTAAAATGTCAACTACTCTGCACTTTCCCCGAAAATGGGGTAAGGGCGTAACTTGAAGTTAAATACTTTAAAACTTTATTTCATGTGCAATGGGGCAAGAGCAGAATTATTAACAAATCTGCTATAAAATGCTTTTTACTACATTATGCAAGTACTCTATACTGCAAACAAGTACTCTTAGCTGAAATATAAAAGGCGATATAGTGAAACAAACAGGGAAACAAATATACTAAATGGAGAAATTTCGCTCATATTGTAATAAAAATAGCCTGTATACGCACTTGCCCCGTTTATGAACTTACCCCACTTCGCCTTATAATCTTTAAATAAATAAATATTTTGCAAAACAGTTTGCACAGTCAAGTCTACTACTATAACAAAAAGTTTTCATATACATTCGTTTGTATTATATAAACTTTTCAAGATATTCAGAAAAACATGATTTCTATATCCAATTTTGAGAACTGCTTTCACTCTTTAGGTATGGATGATT
The DNA here is from genome assembly GCF_050947335.1 of Megachile rotundata. Lineage (NCBI taxonomy): Eukaryota > Metazoa > Arthropoda > Insecta > Hymenoptera > Megachilidae > Megachile > Megachile rotundata. The sequence continues at coordinate 7,302,251 of NC_134993.1, forward strand.
TCCAATAAAAAAATAAGGGACAATATTTTCTTAAAAACTACGTACTGTGTGTCTTTAAAATTAGTTATTTCTTGAAAAACTTGCCTTATAAATATAACAGTAGTGTTCTGTAACGTATTCTTGTTTATATTTGAGCGGGGATTATAATATTTTCAGTTATATGCCTAATTAGTTGTTAATTCCTAAACATTAGGAATAAACTGTTGGAGAATACATATATTTTATAATTCTTATTTGGATTAATTAAATTCATTCAGCTAATAATTACAAGCCACACATAAAGTAACGAAATAACAGAATGTATAAACATCTACGTGAACAATTTATTTAAATAAATTGAAATAAGGAAGCAGAACAAAAAGTCTATCAGTTAAACTAACTAAGTGCACATCAAACGTTTTTAACATCAGAACAATCCAGTTTCACGGTTAATTGGTTAAAGGGACTCGATAATATGACTGTTTACCTTTTCCGAAAGATTCTTGTTTATCTCGATTTCTTTATTATTTCCCCTATTCCTACCTCATCCTCGTACGCTGTAGATATAACAGTGATATTTACGAAATACGGCGACCTCGGGTAAACAATACACGGGGAAGGTTAAGTAAAATTATCTGGGGAACGAAAAGCACGAAAACAAAGGGCTACGTGAATTTTCACACGCTCCAGGAGCGGAGAGAAGGAAGATGAAAAGACAGATTGGCGTTAAACTCGGTCCACCATTACACGACTGGTCATCACCTGGTCAAAAGAATGGGACTCGGTACGATGTCGGTACATTATTGCATAAATTAATTCGCCACCCTCCTGAGACCCTTCTTTTAATGTCCCCTCGGCACTGAAAGACTTAAGAAGAAACCGTGGCAGCTGATGGGAGTTCCTATGGTGTCGCATCAATGGGACCGGGCACTGATGCATCACGTTGACCATAGTCCGTTCCAAGCGATTACGACCAGCTTAATTATTCTTCTTACGAGTGTTCTATTGTTATGGAAATGCCAATTCAAGAAGACAGGATGGAGATACTGTGAGATATACAAACTGGTCCAATATTGACGCTCCCTAGCAATTTTAAAAATAAAGTGAAAATCGTTAGCAATGTTAGCCATTAGATTTTGATTTTTGTTTCTAAATAGTTTAGATATGATAGATAACTAGTTTACATACACATAGCTTAGATGATAAATAAATTAAGTTGACGTCACATGGAAGTAGCTGAAAATTTTAGTAAACAGTCTTTTTATTTTAAACCAAATCAGATATACTGACAATAATCTGTTGTATTTATTAGTTGTAGTTTCAAATAGTTAATACGAGTATTTTTAATTGAATAAGTAAGCAAGTTCTCAATAATATTAATTATATTAGTTATATTATTGTGAACTTAACAGTATAATAGAATTAAATTTATTAAGGTTTTATATGTATACAATTATACATTTATGCACGTGTCCCTTCATAAATTTAAATACAAAGAAGGATGTGAAAACTAATATAACTTTCAAGATTTTACTGACTACTTTATTTAAAACAATCCTACTAACACTAAACTATATACTTGTGTTTATAAACTATAAACTATAACCTTGTGTTCATAAATGATCTAATTCCAATTATTTATAATACCGAATATCACTTAAAGTATACAGAAACTGAAAAATTTATATTACATTAGAATATTATGTTCATAACAAATCATTTTTTCGCATACACTTTTCTTGATATAAATTCAAAAAATAAAATTTTTCAAGTATTTAATGAAAGAGTAATAAAATATTTTTATATTTTTAATAAATTATTTTACAATAATTTACAAAAATTTCAAATAAATCGTTTTACTTTACTACTCAGTTTTATATAAATATAAATAAATGCGAAAAGGACAATTTTTACGTCATCTTTGAATAAAGCAAGTAAGTTCTTAAGGGTGATTTCAAGTTCTTACTCTGACGAAGAATATTCTATCGTTTTTGTGATAACGTCATAATTCAATATTATTTCGATAAATGTATATTTATGAACGCAAAAAGTGAGAGCTTTACATTACCCTTCGATAAATCGAGGATTAGTAACTTCTTAAAGGTAATTTCAAGAATCTTCTTGGACACTGTAGGAGAAACTCTTGATTCTAGATTGCGGGTTGAAGCAAATGGCTCGTTAAAGATGCAACTATATTAAAGATTCTTCTTTGTAATAAGTATCCTTATGAAATCCTTGAAAAATCTTCGTTTATTAGCAATTTAAATTATGATTACCATAATATATACGTAAGTTATGGGAAAACTGTCTTCAGATTTCTTCAGACAGAGAAATTCATTATTTTATTGATTGAAACATCACTTAAGAAATTTACTGAAATTTACTTTTTATCTTCTAAATTCTGCTAACAACATAAAATTCTTCTAACAACGAAAAATTAAATATATAAAATATATTTTAATGTTAAATGTGTATTAACATTCTTTAAATACAAATAGAAGGAATAAGTTATTACTATCGTACTAAATATACTAAACTTATGTATCTTTTATCTGACGACAGCGTTATTCAATATTTACCTAGTAACAAAGCTAGGTCGATAAATTATAATATTTATTGCATTGTTAAGATAGTCACCTAAACATCTCCTTCAGTTGTGATGATTGAAATAATATTTTAAAACAATTTGAATGATGTCCATATAGTTAGATGCAATTTCGTGCCTACAAGTTTATGTAAATTAAAACAATATTTCTGTGTCAAGGTCATTCTCCACAAATTTTCATAATCTCTGATTTTTTAGTGTAATAAAAAAATATCTACATTAAAATTCATTAAAACACAACACTGACATGACCTTAAAATGGCCTCTGACTTCCGAAATTAAATACAACAATTGCTTACTGTTCGAGCAATAAAACCTTTAAAAAAATGACTTTGTCACGATTAAATATTTTTAATGCTATAAAGTCTGTTAATACCATTCAAATTATTTATAAATATTTTTCATGTTATGTCATACAAAATATTTATGTTACTACCTCATCGTATCTATAAATATTCCAAAAAAACTAGAAAGAATAATTTATCGTTACAGGGTAGTATAATCGTAGCAATAAATAAAATTAACGCGAAGTTTGACAAGGTTCGACAGAACTAAGCAAAAACTCCCCGGAAAAAATGTAGGAAAATAAATTTCCTTCGGGTGAATATGTATTCTAACATTGTCCCTTCTCATCAATTAATTCTTCCGGGGGACAGAATCCTACCGAGATGTTTTCTCTCATTCTAGAACGGTTCTCTTATTCCCTTTCGGCGCTTTCAGAACAGTTCGAATACTGTTTCTCACGGTGGCCAAAAAGGGAACGTCCATCAGGTAGAACCGATTGTGTCGTTCTTGTCGATTAGCTTGGGAGTTTTCCGAAAATTTGGGATCTGTATTATGCTTCCTTCGCTCTCGTGAATATCGAGCTTCCCTTTTGTATCGTTTTATCTACATCCCCTTTATGCACTTTTGCTAGACACCTGCGGTGAGCTTCAGTGCTCGTCGAATCATCGTAATTTGAGATTCCGCTGCATTTTCACTGTTCATGTTCCCGAGAGTGAACTTTGTGACGCTCGAATCCGACACGAATGCAAATGTAATGGAACCAGACCATAGATATTTGCCTCTACAAATAGAAAATTCTGTTTTTCCCAATTTTTTTCCTTTTTCCGGACCATGTAAAAATACACGAAAATACGGAATGAAAATCGTAGCAATAGAAAACGGCTTTACGTATTTAGAAAAACGAGGCACTTTGGTATTGACTCCCAAAGAGAAAATAGTTTTATCCCTTATTTAACGTTTTAAATTGTATTTAATATTCACAAACTTTTAAATACTTAACTCTTAATTTCTTTGTAACACTGAAATTGTTAAACTTAAAATTACTTATTTCCACTTTTCCCATATTTTTCCTTAAGAATTTTTGAAAAGCAATATAAAGTTTTTATTATTTTAAAAATTGATTGAAGACGTCCTCTAAGAAATCTAGTGTTTTATGTTTGTATATTTTGATACATATTAGACACGTAAACCTCCACTGCAATCAGCACATTTGAAAGAAGGCAAAGTTCATTTATCAAAGTTACTGTGTCATGATGTTGGATCGTTGAAATTTTGCAAGGACCGCTGTTCAGGGAATATCGAATCCCTGAATGACGATAATAATCTCCGTTAAGAACTGTCAAAGACGCGATCGAGGCAAAGTCGTTGTGTACACGTATCCAGTCTTTAAAACGCGTGAATTCATTGGAAATCGCACGATTTCTGGACAACAAAGCGGGACAGCTTTGGCTGTGTAAAGAGGAAAGCAATCCATCTTTGGTATTCATTCAGCAAAAGAATGAGCCGTGGGAGAAGGTTAGGCTGTCCTGGAAGAGGGTGGACAAGGGATGATGTCGGCAGTAATAAAGAACAGAGATATAGAAAGAGAAAGAGGGAAAGGTGGGGTAAAAATGAAACGGAAGGAGAACAGAGGACACGTTTCGAAGAACAGTTGAATCGAGGAAGGTGTCAACCCCCCAACCACCAAGATTTTCATGGGTTGGAATTTTGTTTTACGTTACAACGGAACGTTGGATCACGGACAAGCATAATGAGTGACCGGTGAACGTATTGTCATACTAATCTCGCCATGGGGATCATCGAGATGCTCCTCTCCCTATAGTTCACGGAGAATAAAGGACCAAGGATCTTCGATGGACAAAGAGACCAGTCTTCCTTGGATACGAATGCCTTTGGTTAAAGACTGATTTTTATATTTCATATTGTACACAAGCTAAATGAGAAAGCTGTAATTTGAAAGGAAACTTTAGTGAAAGTGGATATTAATGTTATCGTGCATACGATTGAAAGATTGAAGATGATTGGATTTGTGATGAATTGTTGGTATCGATAGAAAACTTGTTCCTTTAGTTTTATTCTTAATGTAACGTTTCAAGAACTAGAAAAGTTTTGGTACATGCATCATGCATCGTTTTAAATGTATTATGTATCATTTCAAATGTGTCACATCATTTTAAAAATTAGGGAAGTGCTACATATGGACTTAGTTTTTTTAGTATTATGTAGAATACATGTCATACTTCATCATTAGTTACTTTATCATATTTATATTTTATACATTTGTTTTATATATTCTGTTGTAAATAATGGTATTTTTATTTATGTTTATTTTTCATTGCACGTACATTTTATTAATATTTTTATCTTATTGCTGTTAAGTAATCTAATCTTTTATGCACCTTATTAAAAATTATTTTTAATACCCTATATAATCAGGAGGGTATTTTATTAATACCCTCAACGGCCTCAACAAATCAAATGAGGCCTAACTTGTATATTTTTCATACTATTTAGTAATAAAAATTACATTTAATCATACAAATTTTTAATAACAAATTTCTTTTAACGACAACAATTTTTAATAATGAATTACTTCCACTAAAAGTAATTTCTTATAAATTATTTCCGACAACGATTACGTTTCATATGTACATCAAAGGTTGAATTTCAAGTTTGATTCTAATTACAATTTACACCTTCAATGATCATTAAATGCTAATTACACAGAATATCTCAGCTTCTTCGTCTCGATATTTCACTAGTAATTAACTTTGACGTAAACGAAAGAATTATGTTAAATGCGTAATTAAAAATCTAATTTATGATAAACGTATGCAAAGTTTCTTAACACATTAAGTATCAAATCCGGTACCACAAACGGTGTAATTGCTTCGAGAATTGAAAACAGAGTGTGTGTGCGATTAGACGAAGGAAACGGTGATCGGTAATTCAGTATAGCTTTCGTGAAATGTGTGGTTACATGGGGTCGATAGAAATCTTCTGAACAAATACACTCCATTGGCCGAGTACCGGCGAGAACCAGGCTTCGCCTTGTTCGGGCCAAACAAAAGCAGGGACGTGTCTTGGTTTCGTGTTAAAAATCTCCGATACACGAATACGTTCTCGGAACTTTATTTCGGAATCGAAGACGAATCAGACAAAATGGAAACTTAAGACCATCGCCGCTGCAACGATTAACGTTACGCCCTTTTCCTCCGAAGATGTGGCGTGATTCGTATTCTGAAATTTGAGGTGACGAATGAATGCGAGAAATTCTTTTTAACACCGATCAGTTTCGGTCAGGTGAGATCTTCGAGCTGGGACCCCGGCGTCGGGTCAGGAACGTATTTGCTTCAATGTATCCCGGTCACAACTTCTATTCCATATTTCATTTCATTCATCTAAAATGCATGAACCAAACACTCTTTGTACTATTAACTTGTAACGCAATGTGAACTTATCAAGGACATGCAAATATTGTCAGAAAATTAGTACACCAAAATAATAACTCGTATCTGATAACTCTTTAAATCTGATATGTTGATGAAAATGAAGAGGTGAATGAATGGTTAAGTTTGCGAAATAAATGGTTAGAGAAATGTGACTGGTGGCGATGCGGGAGTACGTACGGCCCTGACCTCTTCTGCACCCACTCGTGCAGGTAAACTCCTACGAAGGTGAAGCCAGGTGTGCGAACCTCGAAGGGTAGCGAGTCGGTATTTCTTTCTGTGGGACTCATTGTTGTTTAGTTTATGTAGGTCTGACCTGACCGGTCACTAAACTATTTGTTTACTAATGACGAATTGTCCTGTTCTGAGGTCCTTCGATGGAAGCCTCTCCTCTTCTCACCCTCGCCTCGACAATTTTCTGTTTTCGCATATTCTCTGTTCCACCTCCTCGCCGCCCTCGTTGCTTCGCATCCGTTTCGGCTTTGCGTCTTGGGTCCCTAAGGATTCGAATCTTGAAAAGTGGATACGGAACAACAGTTGAATCGGCTTATGAAAAGACCAGATAAATATATGCTTTCCCTAGTTTGGAGAGAAACGTATTATTTCTCGTGCAGCGCTTGACATGAATATTTGAAGCATTTTCTTGCGGGTCAAGTGGACTTTAGGTACATACGTTCGTTGGACAAGAAATTCTCGGGAAAAATTCTTCTGGAAATTACTGTAATCTGGAACTGTATTGTATTTGATAAAATTGGTATTTCATTTAATTTCAGATAAAATTTTATTATAGATAAGGTGATATTTTAGTCAAAATTTTATTTTCAAGGTTTAGATAAAATTTTATCATCTGTATCTGAACTTTAGGTGTAACTTCATTTGTAAGTATTAAGTTAAAATTTTAATCAAAACAAATTTTTAGTTACAATTTCATCTAAAAGGGATTTTATTTAAAAAATTTTCAAATTATGTAATTTTTAAGACTTGAAATTTTGAAAAGTCCCTTCAGTATAATTTCCCAAAAATCTTAGTTACCTTATAATTCTGTTAATCATTGTAACACATAAAATAACTAATTTTTATCTCATAAATCTACGTATATAAAAATTTTAATATTAAATATATTAGAAAAAATGTTAATTGAATCCTTACTTAGACAATCATTGATATGGATTGTAAATAATAAAACACGAAGCCATTTTTATATCGCAATGGTAAATTGGTTGGTAAATTACCCGATCACGCAACTCATTAGCTAAACCGATTGGGACTAAATTCGCTCACAATAACTTGTTTAGATGTTCGACGGTGAAAAATGATATCAATTAATTAAATGTATGACAAGTAATACAAGTAAACTGTGAATCGTTTAAAATCTAAGAAATAAGATGATCAATAGTGTAGCTCGAAAGTTAAACTCAACTGTTAATTGCTCATTAGGTATACGGTTATACGAGTTCGAATATGTGCGTGCGATTATTTATGGTCACTTGGAGTTGCAAACGCCCGAGGTGTATAAGTCGTGATGCTCTGGGAAACGGCACAACAAATAAACTAGAGAGGACAGTGTTGCTCGCGTAATTAGAGGCACGTAATTACAGTGCATCATCGCGGTAAACGGTTCGTAACATTGAAACGCACAAAACATCGATACCGCCATTAAGTTGTTCTGTGATATGAAGAGAAAAAGGCAACCAGAACGTGGGAACATTACGATCAGAGATCCTGTTAATATTACAATCTCGAGAACAGAAGATTAAGAAACTTGTGATCTGGTTCTTTGGTATTTACGTCCGTTTAACAAGTTATATCTACTTAATTATTTCTACGAAGCTAATTTTAATGATTACAGATTACTGTTAGCAGTTTAAGCTACAAATATTCATAGTTGGTCAAAAATATTTGGGCACTTTTTCTAAGGTATATTTGATGATCAACAGACATAGTTTTTAAATCAGAAAATAGTTCATTATTTGTTACAAATTATTTTTCTTTGTGGTGTGACTGATATTAAAATTAAATCTAATTTTGTCGAGTAAGTTTAGCTGTTTTAATATGCTAAAAAAGGTTTAAAATTGCTGAATTCACCCTTTTCTCTAAATATTCATTAATTTTTCTTAGAAGTAAATTAGCCCTATTTTAATGTTAATTCAATACTGAAAGCATATCCAGCAATTTAAAATGGTGCCTTTCTAATTACTGGTACCGATGGTACGCTTCAATTTCAGGTAATTTCCTCACAAAACCTCGCATGATTGATTATGGTAATTGCTTCTCTCATTTTGCATACAGGAAAAATGAAAGGCAAAAGTAAGGATTCTGGAAGCGAGGACGATTCCTAGTCACTTTCGCGTGAGTTTATCCAAGGAAAGAAGGTAAAAGAGGTTCTGACGGAGTTTGAGTCCTTAGGCTAGTCGCGGATCATCCGTCCAACCAATCCGAGCTAATTGGCCTCCATAGGTAATTACGCGCAATTAGGAGTAGGCCGACCGGTCATCCCATCCTTCTCGTCCTTTCTCTCGCTAGCTTGCTCTTTTGCTTTCCCCTCGTGCCGACTACTCGCTACAAGAAAACCTACACGTTCAAACGACAGATTGGAGGAAGAAAGATATCCGAAGCGGTCAAGACCTTCGGAGGGACAGAGAAGGTTGTAAAGAGACGAGGATAGAATCTGGTCACGGCCAGAGGAGTAGGGGAAATAGAGGAGGAACTGAAATCGCCGCCAGGTACACAAATTATCTGGCGACGACGAAACAACGGAAGAGCAATTAAATAATGCTACGTCGCCACATAGTAGTATTCTCTACCATTCTCTATTCTATACTGGGTGTCTCTAATGAAATGGTCCAGTGTTTGTCTTCGTTTGTTTGGAAGCCTTCAAAGGAACATTGAAGGTGAATCAACCGACTGACTATTTCATTGAAATGATCTATTGATCTGCTGGTCAAAATGTTTAAATTGAAGGCACTTTATTTACTGTATTTTACTGATCTACTGTTTTATTAATCTTCAGTATTTTAACTTTCGTTAGGTTAGGTTAGGTTAGATTGATTGATTCATTGATTTTATACGGGCCTCGACTGGTATGATCATTGGCCCTAGGTTAGATTAGGTTTTAACTTTGTTAATTAACCAACAATGGTATATTTACCTTAATTACTGAAAATAAGAAGAGAATTTACCGATTTGTTCTTCATAGATTTCAATGAAATTTGTAATTATACTTTTACATGCAAAATAAGTATATCAAAATTTGTAGAAAAATTTATTTAAAGCACGAAAACGATTACACATCCAGGTATAACAGTATTATAATAGCACAGTGGTAAATACATGAAGCTTCAAACTTTTGTCCCAGAGTTGCAGTCAAATTTTTGTTTTCATTGCAAATATGTTGCAGCTGTATAGATTTGATTATACTATGCGTATTTTGACATAAACATACATTTATATTTTGTCATAAATATACATTTGTATTTACGTGTAACTGTCTATTTATTATTTTTGTCTTTTGTATATTTTTATTCATTATTGATTAAATAGCTTACTTTAAAATAAATGTTTACATTACTTCTTATAGGAGGTTTCATTAACAATGTATAAAAGACAGCATATTTTTAACGAAGTTATATTATTAACAAGGAATTCAAATTTCCATAATTGTAATATTTCAAAATTGTTCGAAAGAAAATTTTCCCCAACTTAATAGAAATCTTAAATAATTTAAATACTAAATACTTCTAATATTTAATATTAAATACTTCTAATATTTGTGCGATTTTTGCGCAATTTAAATACATTTTTCTGATAATTGACTGGTCATGTGAGCCTTAAATTACACATATGCTAATCTCATACATACAATCAGTATCACACTACATGTTATTGGAATTCATGAGGTCCAGGTCAGAAAATTGTGTAATAAGAAATGGCGTCAATACCTGATCACAAGTGGAAAAATTGGTAACCTTGTATTCTTTTGTACTTAGATATTTTACTACAAGAGTAAAAGTAAGTTATTATGATTTTATATGTCAGAGTAACGGCATGGAGTGAAATACAAATACAAAAATACTATTTCTAGAAAATGTTTAATAATAGTGCATACACTGACTAGATACTGCTGGAAACTGTATGCATCTGAATTAATACATTCATGACAATATATGTCTTTACAAAAACAATTACTATTATGTTTCAAGGCTGAACCTTGCATTAGCGACAAATTTTATAAAGTAGAAATTAACACTATCACTATTATCAATTCAGTATTCAATATAAAAATGTGAGCAGTAAATAACGTTAGCACATTTTGAAGAATTAATCTGTTATTATATCAATGTATTTAACACATTTATTTATTTTATGTATTAAACTTATTTTATTGTTTCCCAATACATAACATATATATTTTAATGTATTTTATATATTAAATTTATTTTAGTTGTTCTAGGCATTTCATTCCTCGTGTTTAATTATGGCATTAGAATATAAGAATTATATAGAATATAAGAACAGAAGATACAAAGAATAGAAACAGAAAGAAAATTCGAGACATGTAAGATATTATCTAAGTGTCTTAAACATCAAAAGTTTTATCAACAGAGCACCCGTTAGAACACACCGAAGCTATGTTTTAAAATACTACATGTGGTGGTGATTGGTGCCGTTGCATTAGAGCAACCCGACTCATTACCGCTGGCACAATTAAGGCCCAATTTCGGGACATAATGGCCGCCAATCTGACCGCACAAAAAGCCCGCGGTTCTTCCGTTCGGAGGAGTTAGAATCGTGCAGGCGTCCTTTACTTAATAACCAACCAAATTCTTCGGTCAGCCTTTCTAGTCTCTACAAATTTAGTTTTCGATTTGCTTGGGTTAGAATCACCTTTGGTGGAATTGTGTCCGCGACGCAATTACTAACGGCCGTCCACGAACTTTCGTCTCGAAACAATGGCGTCGATGGCATCATTACCAAAGATCGGCACACGCTACATAAAACTGTAGAGAACAAGGTAAAACGAATGAGTCGCTGTTAATTTACGAGATACACTTAATCACTAAAATGATGCTCCACGTTTATTTTCGCATTATGGTTGATGCGCTTAGATGGCGCGATAGTCGCACGCAATAGCGAAATTGTTTTTCATGATATGTGTAAAATGCAATTTCCTGTTAGAATTTTATGTTATTAAATATTACGGTCCTTGTCTGTATCAGTGTACAATAATCTAATTTGAACATTATATGCAATACTATTATTATAATACTGCAACGAGTGCATGATACGATTATTCAAAATATATTGTAAATAATTATTACATTTTATATTGTACTTCTATAACATACATAAAATATATATAAAATATACATAAAATTCTTTCATTTATTTATTGCAGCAATAAATCTTGATTACGAATTGTAACATCAAGTTTTAGGTAAGTTGATAATTTTATAATTTACCGCATATAACAGAAAAAGGGGTAGTAAAATTCATCATCTTTGTTACTTTTTTGCATCAGCAAACTTTGCTATATTTTTGTTGCTTGTTTCTCTAGAACAGGAATAAACATCAAAGCAACCAATGTCATCAAACAAAGACGGTACATCATTTGAAATGCTTAAGCAGGTTGAACAGCGCGTGTGGGACGTTTGACATTTGTCATATTGTGCCACCTGCTTAAGACGCCGTATCATGTTGCCTACTTAAACATTTCAAACAACACACTACCTTTATTTGTTTGGGGTACAATGGATCTCATTGCTTTGTGGAATTGCCCTAAATGTAGCAATATATATGTATATCACCTGATTTCTTTAGATGGCGGTTAGATCAAAGAAAATGTAGGAAAAATGGATGACATTTTGTGTCAAACTGCATAGGTATTTTTATGGAGATTAGAGTTAATCAAAATAAATGTTCTTGATGGAAATAAATTTTTCAAGTGGTGTCATTTTTTCTATACAAAAAATACGATAAGAATAACTAATTTACACAAGTAAAATAGAAAACAATTACAAGTAAACTGTAGTAGAATACAAGTAAATTAAATATTTCAGTTGTAGAAAATGACATGTTTTAAGCAGAACAAATAACATTTAAAGGAAAATTACAGATGCTCTTCCGTAAGTCAGAAACACTCAAAATAATTGGTTCTTAATAATGTACGTGATGATTTATTAATAATATAAATTCCGAATTCTATGAGAACAAATATCCTAAAATTTGTGTTAGAACAATAAATTCGAATTTGATACAAATAAATATTCCAAGCTTTCTTTTTTTATAACAATGACCACTGCTTTTGTACTTAGTACATATATAAAATATAAAAGTCACGATATTGTACAAATATTAGTAGATTCTATAATTCGTCATTGTATCAAAATTTGTAGGTTATAAGATTCGCCATTATATCAAAATTTTTAGGTTAAATGCTACATACGAACACATGTAAAGTACGTAATAAAATTAATTTCTCTCGAATTGTATTGTTTAAGTAACCTTTTTGCGAAATTTTCAATTCAAGGGTTGAAAAAGTAAATGATTCATCAGTATTGTCACAAAGTTTTGTAGTGACAGAAAAAATGTTCGAAAAGCACGTAATACATAAAACAAATTCCTTCGGACGCCGTTTGAACTAAATTCGATTGGCGAACGAATCGGTAGTATTGGCGACGAGATATTCGAAAACTAGAGAGCTCGGGGAAGCTGCCACGCAGCCATGAATCGGACAATGGTGGACAATAGGATCGCATCCGATTTTTGCATGCCAATTTCGCACCCGGTATTGTGCCGTAGACAATGTGCCAATAATTACGCTAAACGGCGACCATTCATACGCCCATTCGGCCGGATTCAAACCGCCTTTCCGTATCCATTATCGTCGCGCGGCGCAAATAATCGCTCCGATGCGCGCCGGTTCTAGTTTTTTCAAATGCAGGTGGCATCGATTTTTGATCGATAGTTTTAACTTATGTTTCATTTCGTAAACTATAACTGAATCGTATAATACCTACAAAATTTATTACGGAATATATGAATGTTACGGTGAAGTGATAGAGATTCTTTACCGCGTTGACTGAAGCAATTAATAAAATAATTTTAAGAAAAAAAATACACCGACTTCGAAATGCACTAAAAAGTATAAAATAATTTCTATTTCCTAATGAAGTAATTTCTATTTCATTCAATCATACAATTACGTAACAGATATGAATGAAACCTATTTACTCGTTAGGTAGTATATTAAATACATTTCAACCTTTTCGGAGGCGGTGCAAAATTAAAAGATTTTCTTGAACATGTCAACCTTTGGACAGCCGAACATAGGCAAAGCTTGTATAGTTATTTTTTTTTTATACATATAACTCGACAGCACGTCGCGAAGTAGGTGTTAGTGCGTATAGAATGTAACTGTGGTCTATCTAGCCCTTTGCGAACGGGACGGTTCGAAATGAACCGTACCGTGGGGCCGAGCTCCTACCGCGATAGTCATTAAAAATTGCCAGCGTATATGTATTTCTGCTTAAACGTGGTTTTCGTTCATAGCATTCCAAGTCAAATTCTGGATATATTATATGTACATGCACAGATTTACGTGCATGCACACATGTACGCGTTTCTCGGCTCTATCAGTTGTTTTAGCGGAACGCATAGTTAAGTTTCTCGGCCATAGCCACGCATTTACATGGGACACATATATGCGTTTCTCGGCTCAATTAACTGTTTTTGCCAAACGCATATATGAGTTCTTCGGCCAATTTGATGATTTACGCAGAACGCATATATGCGGCGGTAGTCCGCAAAGGGCTAGATTCATAGAGTATGCGATGGAAAGACTCGATCGCCGCATATACTATAAAGATAGAGCCCATCTGCCGCAAATTTGGTCATTCCCGCGTCGTGGGCTCCGTTTATAGGTTCTTAGATCCATGGCTTCCACATGCGAACGAAGTCAATTCAATTTCATTTATATCAGAAACGTTGCGAAATGAAGATGCAGTCGTTACATTTACGTGTATTACCAGATATATCTATAATGGTACGTATTCTTTCTCAGGATTTATTAATTTCCAATACGCCATACCACAATCAACTGGTTATTGGCAGCAACGTTTACTGAGGTATTTTTAATTTTGCGCCGCCTCCGAAAAAGTTGAAATGTATTTAATATACTACCTAACGAGTAAATAGGTTTCATTCATATCTGTTACGTAATTGTATGATTGAGTGAAATAGAAATTACTTCATTAGGAAATAGAAATTATTTTATACTTTTTAGTGCATTTCGAAGTCGGCGTATTTTTTTTCTTAAAATTATTTTATTTCACACTTTTTAGTGGAATGGGGAGAATTGTATAGGATACTGCGAGATAGTTCTTCCGGGCTTTTTTTGTCTGCGTAAATGCCATGAGCATAATTAAATAAAAGACAACATGAATATTCGTTTTTCAATTTTTTTTGCAACAATAATACTTTGCAATTAAAAAATGAAAAATTTTTTGATAATGGTACCAATGGGGAGTCAGAACCTACCAGATGCAAAAGGTTTCGTTCCGATCGGTCCACCCAGTTAGGCGTAATCGGCGAACATACATAAAAAGAAAAAAATCAGAATACTTGTAGTGCTTTCTGTCTCTGACATGCAACTTTGTATGACAAATGTAAACGACAAACTTTTTTGACAAATGAAATTATAATGAATTTTTAGAAATGTGCAGAAAAAAATGTAGTTTGCCTTATCAGTATTATAATTTTCTGTTATACATTACATTTTTAAATTTGCAATGTAATTTATAATTTAATTCTGAAATCTCAACCTTACTTTGTATTTAAAATATGTGGAATTTTATAATTTTATTTTAAAATTCACAATATAATTTTTAAGTTAATTTAAAAATTTCTAATTTAATTTGTGATATTAAATTTCAAATGATATTGAATTACAGTACAATTAGAATGTAGAGAAATTTAATTGAAATAATATTTTTTCTCTTAGTAATGATATAATTTTCAATATTCTATTTTAATGTATGCAATTAAATTTATGGATTAATTTTGAAATTTACGATTAAATTCATAGCTAAATTCTGAAAAAAATTAAGTTAATTTCGTAATTTACAGTATTACATTTTAAACAAACATTAAGCTACGTTAGATCAAATATAAAATGGTCATATGATCATATGATCAGGAATATAAAATAGACGAATTTTGAACCAGACAGAATATGATAGTTAATAGAGAACATATAAGAGAAAAGAAAATAATTGATGTTGATCGAACGTTGTTAAGAAAATTTTTAATATTTTTGTATTATATCAACTCTATTAACACACATCGAATAAAGTACTAGTGAAATAAAAATGCATATTGTTATATCCGTTAAGGTAACTGACATTTTCTAATTCTGGAACGATAGGTGTTGTTAAGAATTACCATAATCGTTGCTATAATCATAACTATAATCATAATCATTATCGTAAAATTTATTATTGTTACATTTAAGTATACAAAGCCTCTTTAACTTAAGCGCTGATAATTATAAAGATATGCAGTTTATAAGCACATATTGAACTATAAAATTTAGTTGCTTCAATTTGCAAATTTCACTAAGCAATTTGCAGTTTTAAACTTATAACTTTGAAACATAAAATAATAAAGAAGTTTTAGTTCAATATTAATAATAATAGAGAATGAAGACTATTATTTTTTAAATATTTTTGCATTAAGTACAGAACAAGTTGAACTGAGAGAGAAAGATAAGAAAATATAAATTCAGATAATTAATAATGGTAATTTTGTTCAAAATGTTCACGTTTCGAACGATCACGTCAATTTTGCGAACCTTAAGAGGTTATGACAATATGACTGTCGCAAAATGATAGGAAAAGTGTTTTTATATATCTATATTAACTTTCCTCTATAATTGAGAACTGATAGATGTAAAGTAAGTTACAAAATGGCGGAATAGAAGCTTACATATCAGATCGTTTAAATTCAAATTGAAATTTTTAATGTTTAAATTAAATTTACCAGAATATTACTTACACACATAATAATAACGTACTATTGTTAAATTATGTGAATTGCTAAATTATTGTTAAATTATACTAATAAGTCTTACACTTCATTGTATGCATTATACATGTAAATGAATATACATTCAGCATTAATTATTTGTAATTATTCAAGAATTTTCTGCAATGTGTTTCACAAATATATGATTGTACAAGACATTTAATTAATTTCGAAACCAATGTACGAAACTAAATATGGACGAATAGTTGCGAAATAAAATACCATCCCTACGAGTTTTAAAAGCTCTCTAGAGATAAGCTGGGATCTCACATTAAGAGGTGTCTTCATATTGAGCAACTTTGCTCTAGTAATATTTTATTTATTTACGTGATCTGCCTTTATACAAAAAAATGTAATGTACAGAAAGAAGATTTGAAACGTTTCACAATTAATCACTTAGCGTAAATAAAACACACACTAAAATTTAAATAGGCAACGATGAAGAGAAGAAACTACAATTTTTGGAAGAAGAAGTAATGTAATATAATATATAAAACATGTCACATATTACCATAATCAAGAAGAATGTCATATATTAATATTATAGTGAATTAAATTAACATAATTTCTTATTCGACTTGTACATCTAAAGTTCTATTTTACGCACATCGTCAAAATCGCAATCTGTGGCAATTCGCGGTGAAGTGTTAAGAGATAATCGTAAAACGTCAAACAAAAATCCAGCAAAGGAAGCGGCAGCATCACGTAACAGCAAACGAATTCCCATAAAAACTACCGCGTATCTATCGCATCGTCCCGGGCATGTATAGAGCAGCGGGCCGGGCATGCGTTTGAAAAAGAGCGGAAGAGACCCGGCACGGCGTGCAAATCGGATTTCCTTTCGTTAGAGTCGCTTGCTCTTCACAGTTCGTTCAACGATAGCTTCTTCTCGCTCTCTCATCTCGTTATGCGCGTCTCATAGAAGAAAGTCTACAAAAGCGAGACAGCGTAGCGTGTTTACCGTAACAAAACGAAAGAGACAGTTGTGGCCGACTGAGAGGCTGGAGGGGGTGCACATCCCCCTTTAACTCGTAGAAAGAAGGGGCCAGAGGTGTGAGCCACGGTGCAGGGCTAAACCGCTCGTTTATTATGCATCGAAATGCCAGCAACGATGCCACGCGAGTGGACAGGACGTTGTAAACGCTCCGCAAAAATGAAGTAACGGCCGGCGCTGCTCTGAGTGATTCCGCGTCGCTCCGGGCTACAACGCGCTGAAGGGCCCTCCTTCGATATGCGCCTTCCTTTTCGTCGAGGACTAGCCTTTTTTTATTCTCACCGACCCTCCTTCGATCGCTATTACGAATTCTATCGATTATTCCCTGAGATCGTTTCAACGTTGCGTCCTTCTTGTTTGCGAATTCTTTCGTGCCGACCACTTTGGGCGACTGTCGCTAACACACCTCACGATGCAATTTAAATGTCTGAACACAGCCGGAATTTTGAAAAAATTAATTTAATAAGATAATTGTGTTCAAAATTATATTTGACATGTAATAGGAGCAGTGTTTGCATTTGGATGTACATTTGGTGGTATGCTTTTCAGCTAATGGTACATGGTATATATATCCAAATGGTATACATTTGGAGTAGCATTTAGTAGGAGTAGTATGGAGTAGTATTTAGTATTTAGAGATACATTTCGAATAGCATTTGAAAATATGTTTGGAGATATATTTGAATTTCAAGCAAGACTTAGATATACATTTGGAGTAGCATTTGAAGATCTTTTTGGATATACACTTAAAGGTACATTTACAGTAGGTATTTGAAGGTATACTTGGAGTAGCATTTGAATGCACGTTTGGAGATACATTTAGAGATACATTTGGATGTATACTTAGCGTAGCATTGTGCACTTGAAGTAGCATTAGAAGGTACATCTGGAGGTACACCTACTTTGAAGGTACATTTGGAGATACATTTAAAGCAGCATTGAAAAGTACATTTGTTTTAACATTTAGAGATACATTCGCGATAGGATTTGAGAATAGTATTTGAAGATATGTTTGGAGATACATTTGAAGGTACAATTGGAGTAGCATTTGGAAAAATAGTAACATTTTGCAATACATTTGATGACGCGAAGTTACAATTTTGTCTAACGTTTCTAATTAAAGTCATTATTTTAATCTCTTAATCTTTATTAAAATCTGCACCGACCTGTCCAATAGAAAGTGATGCTTTTGTATTCGAGAAATGTTTTATCTTGTCAGTATTAACATCATCTTTATACCAGATTAATCCTTTGTACGAAGCTTAAACTTGCAACATTAATTGGTTGTCAACGATGCAAAATTGCATCGATTACCGTACAACATGTACGTGAACGCTTTAGTAGCACAACACGGCCTACACCTATTCTCGGGGAAAGATAAGTCAACCTATGTACATACCTGAAAAGGTGTGTCGCTACGATGGATAATTACTTCGATTGTCAAGTTAAATAATTGCTGGCTTGAACAAAGAACGGTACCATTAATTAATCACTGACTCACCGTTCTGG
Source organism: Megachile rotundata (assembly GCF_050947335.1). NCBI lineage: Eukaryota > Metazoa > Arthropoda > Insecta > Hymenoptera > Megachilidae > Megachile > Megachile rotundata. The sequence goes on from NC_134993.1 coordinate 7,321,152, forward strand.
AATTTGTACAACGGTCTTCATTCTTCGTATTTCTATCGATGTCACATTTTCGACAGAGGTCTAAAACAGATAGAAATCACAACGCTATAAATTTTATCAAAATTACGTTATTTCGTGAATTTCGTAACAATTATGTTATTTCGTGAATTTTAGCAAAATTACCTTATTTCATGAATTTTGTTATAATCATATTATTTTATGAATTTTATCAAAATTACATTATTTCATGAATTTTATTACAATTATATTATTTCGTAAAATTTATTAAAATTACATTACTTCGTGATTCTTACCAAAATTATATTATTTCGTGATTTCTATAAAAAACTCATTATTTTGTGAATTTCACAAAAATCATATTATTTTGGAAGTTATAAGAATCATATTATTTCGTACATTTCTGTACGAAGTATATAGAAATTAATATTAAATTACTCTTGTATTGTTTACATCAGTAAACATCAAGTAATTCAATTTAACTAATTTATTATTATTTTGAACAAATATAACAATTATGCAAAAACTTCATGAATTCAGAACACGTAACAAATTATTTGTAACCTATGACGTCACCTATCGATGTAAATCGAGTAAATCGTAAATAACCTGTGGAGCTTCGAAAAAGTACAACGTATCATCATTATTAACCCTTTCAACAGTATAGCCGTACATGTAGGTACGACCGGCCCCATTCTGATCAAATAGAATATAAATGCTGACCAATCATCCATCATACCTTCATTTATCATTATTATTTCTTCAAGACCTTAAATCTTGTAATTCTTCGTATCACGCTCTATAAGAAAATGGCGTTTCGCAACTGGGATAGGAACACTAGATTCTTATGTACTGAATTATGAATTTGATTACGTGTTTTATCGTGTGTGCACTTAATTTAAAGTGACATCATTTTACCTTAAATTTAAAAGTTTTTGAACTGTCTAGCTTTAAAGTTTCAAATTAAAACATTTCTGTATTTGTAAATTCGAAAGTTTTGAATTTGAAAATTTCTGAACTTATAAGTTTTAAAGTTCCAAATTAACGAATTTCTGCATTTGCAAACTCTGAAGTTCTAAATTAAAAAATTTCTGAACTTGTATTAAAGTTTCTATATTTACAAGCTTCAAATTTATAAATTTGAATATTTCTGAATTTCAAAGCTTTAAACTTTCAAGTTCACAATTTTATAAATCCGCAAACTCTGACGTTGAAAATATCTAAATTTATGAAGCTTCTAAATTTGATCATTTTATGTATATTATTCCATATAGTATAATTTCCACCCCCCGCCATATTTAAACTTGATCAAATAAATTTTTTTGAAAAGTCCAAAGAATTTAACACCCGGTATAATTCGTTGGCGTACATGTATCGATATAATTCAAGCGGCAGTTACTCGATGAGCGTATTCTATAATTAGTATCGGTGAAGGAATTTTTATTTTCGTTTAAACTTGAACGTCCTTGCCTGGCAGCCCAGCGTCATGGATTCGTATCTTTTTTCTCCACCTCCGGCGCAGCCATGATCTGGCTTGGCTTGATAATAATTATTATCGTCCGCTTATTTTTTCACCTAACGCCGTTCTCATCGTCCTGAATCGACTTCACTGCGCAGTATCCGCAGACGCTAATTTTTCTCAGCCGGGCAGTTAAAAAAAACAAGGATTATAAATAAATTGACTCGCGGTCACTGCGGTATTGTTTAACGGCAAACATCCTCCAATGACCACCTGGTGCTCTCTCCTTTTTTACTACACTTTTTCCTGCTTCTACGAAATTTTAAGAATAATCGGTTAGGTTAGGTTGTAACACTGAATGTATCAAAGCGTTCAAAATGGCCGCTTACAAGTTATTTTAAATTACATAGTTTGTTAGTTTTCTTGAATTGATTCCTAAGTTTTTGCATCTCCTATACTTTTCATTAATGTCATTTGTTTTTTATTGAAATTGTTAGATATGTTTGCAAGGTTATAACGGCCATGTTGATTAAATGAAATATATTTAAATGCTGCTACTTTTAAACGAACTGTAACTCTTTTTAAACGATCCTTATTTAACCCCTAAAGTTTTGTAACCTAGATAGACAGTTGAAGAGTCGAGATTATTTTTTAGGGAGTGGGATACGATATTCAGAAATTTAAGAATTAACACATTATCCATTTTAAATTAGTTACTAAAGTCTGTTATAAATAGTTATTTAAAATACATTCTATTGTTGCAGATAATTAGCTATCCATTAGACAGGTTAACTGTTTTAATAATATAATCTATTTCGATAACATTTCCGCTATTTTAGAACAAAAATTTTTCATCAACCAAATGTTGCATATATCATTATTTTTGCATCGACAATGGTATCAGCGTACCTCGAAGATCCCAGCAAGAAACCCGTAGCGATCTTTTAATAGTTCAAATTCGCGATATTTCCGTTTGATCAAATTTCAGTTTTTCGAAAAGAACAAAAATTGTACAGCTAAACCTGTTAGCAGTCAGCGAACGAGCTATACGTCCGCTGATTATTTTCGGTATTTTTCGCAAACGGCTACGACTAATAGCTCGTGACTGGAAATCTCAAAAAGCGGCCATAAATCCAGGTGAATTTTGTTTTCACGATTTAGTGACCGCTATTTTTAATTCATCCCGCGTAATTTCGAGAGCTTCAGCCTTGAGTGACTCGATGAGATTCATGCTCCGCTAACCGGCCCGGTCAAAACTATTCTCTATGTATTATACGCGCTCATACATTTTCATTTTGAGGACGTGCGACGAAAATGAAACAACGAACATTCTACGAAGCCACGATGGGCTCGTCTCCGGGAATGAACACCGGTACGTGGATACGAGAATAGGCTAAAAAACAAGATAAATGAGAAAAGGTGCGAGAGATGGATAAAAAAAGAGGAGAATAAACAGCAATGTCTTTAAACGTACAGTCGAGAGCAAATCTGATATTCATATGGACAGTATGTTGATCAACGAACGATAGGTCTCTGATCGTTCATCTTTGGGGACATTTCACCATTTGAAGGATGTGGATCATGTTTTGGAGGTACTGGAATATGGAGACCTTGCAATTTGAAGATTTTGGGGTTTCAGATTGGAATTTGGGTACATTAAAATTTAACTTTGTGAATTATAGATGGTGGGATTTGAGGGATATGGAATTTGGGAACATTGAGATTTGAAGGTTTGTGGAATTGAGGAGTATGGGATTTGGAGAGTAAGGGATTTGGGAACATCGAGATTTGAGAGACTTTGGATTTGGAATCTTTGGAATTTGAGGGCTATGGGATTTGGAGACATTGAAATTTACAGATCTTGTAGCTTACAAATTGTGAGATTTGGGGAGATTGAGATTTGGGAAACTTGAGATTTGAAAGTTTGTGGAATTGGGGAGTATCGGATTTGGAAATATTGAGATTTGAGAGTTTTTGGATTTGCAAACTTTCGAATGTGAGGGCTATGGGATTTGGAGACATTGACATTTAAGGACCTTGTAGCTTAGAGATTGTGGGATTTGGGGAGATTGAGATTTGGGAATATTGGGATTTGAAAGTTTGTGGAATTGAGGATGAGATTTGGAAACATTAATATTTAAGAAATTTGGAATTTGAAGATTTCGAGATTTGAGTAATAGAGAATTTGGGGACATAGAGTTGAGGGTTTCTGGATTTGGAGACTTTGGAATTTGAGGGCTATGGGATTTGGAGACATTGAAATTTAAGGACCTTGTAGCTTAGAGATTGTGGGATTTGGGGAGATTGAGATTTGAAAGTTTGTGGAATTGGGGAGTATAGAATTTGGAAATATTGAAATTTGAGAGTTTCTGGATTTGCAAACTTTGGGATTTGAGGGCTATGGGATTTGGAGACATTGAAAATTAAACACCTTCTGGTTTAGAGATTGTGGGATTTGGGGAGATTGAGTTTTGGGAATGTTGAGATTTGAAAGTATGTGAAATTGGGGAGTATGGGTTTTGGAAATATTGAGATTTGTGAGTTTTTGAATTTGTAAACTTTGGAATTTGAGGGCTATGGGATTTGGAGACATTGAAAATTAAACACCTTCTGGTTTAGAGATTGTGGGATTTGGGGAGATTGAGTTTTGGGAATGTTGAGATTTGAAAGTATGTGAAATTGGGGAGTATGGGATTTGGAAATATTGAGATTTGTGAGTTTTTGAATTTGCAAACTTTGGAATTTGAGGGCTATGGGATTTGGAGACATTGAAATTTAAAGACCGTGTAGCTTAGAGATTGTGGGATTTGGGGAGATTGAGATTTGGGAATATTGGGATTTGAAAGTTTGTGGAATTGAGGATGAGATTTGGAAACATTGATATTTAAGAAATTTGGAATTTGAAGATTTCGAGATTTGAGTAATAGAGAATTTGGGGACATAGAGTTGAGGGTTTCTGGATTTGGAGACTTTGGAATTTGAGGGCTATGGGATTTGGAGACTTAAGAACTTTGGATTTTGAAGATTTTGTGACTGATAGCAAATGGAATTTTGAAACTTTAGAGTTTAGGGACATTGGTATTCAGAAATTTTGAAATTTGAAAATTACAAGATTTATAAACACTGGGATATGGAAACTTTAGAACTTAGGAATTGCAATATTTAGGAATATTGGGATTTGGAGACTTTGACATTAGGGTACTTGGGGACTATGAGATTAAGGGCTCAACAATTTGTAGATTCGAAAATTTGGTAACCAGAAGAAGGAATATAGAAGTTAGCTACTCCAGACATTTAAGGATTCTGGTAGTCAGAAGATTAAAAACTTGGAAAATTTTTGAATTTGAGGCTTTGAATACTTGCAAATTTAAGAAAAGTAATGGACTGATGGAAACTTAGCAATTTAAAAATTTGCAAATTTGGTAATTTTGGAATTTAGAAACTTGAAAATTCGATAATGTAGAGATTATGAAAATGGGAGATTTATAATTTTTTTAAATTTGGCAATTTCGAAACTTGAAAATTCGACAGTTCGACAGTTCAAAAATTAGAAAATTAGAAAATTCGAGAATTCGAGAATTCGAGAATTCGAGAATTCGAAAATTTAAACTCGTACATTTGGAAGTCCAAAATATGAAAATTTCAGAATGAAAAAATTATAAAGCTTACTTATATATCCGTATCGGAAAGAAATGTTCGTAGCGATCGAGTATACTAAATTAATAAGCTACTTTAGTTAATTAGAGGCAAAATAAAAGTTTAACGTCTAAAGGCTTACAGATTCTTCTTCCTCCGCTCGTTTTCTATCTTTCTTCCCTTTCTATTTAGTTACCTCACTCTTTTCCTTATTTCCGTTTTTCTCTTTTTAACGTTTCTCGTTTCCCGCTCCCGTCTCTCTTACTTATTTGTGTTTCCCTGTGTTTGTTTAATCAGACATCGGACTCAGTCTTCATTACTAGCACTAATTTATCTGCCTTGTCGTCCAACTCCTTTCAACTTTCTCACTTGGAATGTCTTCGTCTGCCGTATGCAGGAGAAAACAGTGGCGTAACGAAGTAACTGATAGCCTTCGTTTCTGTTCAACACGAAACTGAAATGTTTTATTGTCCTCATTCCCAGTAATTCGATGTAATCCTCCTCGAGTCTGCGTTCCCCGCCTTTTTTTATGAATTTTTTACTTCCTTTTGTTTAAGCCTCATACATTTCAGCAATTTATTTGTAATCTTAGGACATTAATCATCGGGCATGACCAATTCGAATAACCAGAGAATGCAGAAAGTAATCAAAAGTTCAATTTCAGGTATTCAGGAATTTATATCAACATTATTCGACGTGAAGCATAGACAAAATCGTAATTCTTGACTTCACTTTCGTCGGTTCTTTGAAGATTGTAACGGGTACTCGTATGATCGATATTGATTACCAATAATTCGGGACGCTTGACGGGTAGCGAAGTACTGATAATATTGTGGCGATAATATGCGATGATGGGCAAGTTAGAAATTTATGAAATTTAAAATTTGGGAATTTGAGATTTTGGGAGTTTGAGATCTTGAGATCTTTAGAATTAGCGAACTTGTAATCGTGAGATCTTGAGATTTGGAGAACATGACATGTACCAGAGGATTTCGGAATATGGAAATATAAGTATTAGGAGATTTGGAAATTTGGTTGTTTGAGAGTTTTGGAATTTGGAATATTTGAATTTCGAAGTCTTGGAGTTTTGGAATTTTAAATTTTTAGGATGTTGGGATTATGGGATTTTGGAAATTTGGGAATTTGGGAATTCTGGACTTTTCAATTCTTGTGATGAAAGTTTGGAGATCTGGAACTTTTTACTTTCATAGTTTTACAATTTTGGAGTTTTGAAGTTTCAGAGTTTTAGAGTTTTAGAGTTTTAGAGTTTTAGAGTTTTAGAGTTTTAGAGTTTTAGAGTCTTAGAGTTTTAGAGTTTTAGAGTTTTAGAGTTTTAGAGTTTTAGAGTTTTAGAGTTTTAGAGTTTTAGAGTTTTAGAGTTTTAGAGTTTTAGAGCTTTAGAGTTTTAGAGTAAAAAATGTAAAAATTCTACACTTTTGAATTTGGTGTTTTAAAGACTAGGAAATATTTTAATTCAGTAGTGGATGCTTGAATATCATGAAGTTGGATACTTAGTAAGTACCGTATTATTCTTGAATTGCGTTTGAATTAACCCCTCCATAAAATCTTGTTAACGAGTTTTTATTAAACTTTTATTAGTATATTAAAATACTTTTATTAACTTGAAAATGAAAGATTTCTACACTTTTAAATTCTCAAACTTTCAATTTCCGAACATTGTTTTGGTAGATTTGAAATTTAAAACTGAAATAATTAAAAATATTTATATTTCTATATGTTCGTGTTTAAATTTTCAACTTTTCAACTTTGCAATTTTCGAAAGTAGAAAATTTAAAAATCTGCAAATAAAAAAATGTTTAAAATTAATATTTAAATTTTCAAATTTGAAATTTGATATTTCTAAATATTCTACAATTTCATATTTCTAAAATTTCATATCCCTAAATTTCAAGGTTTGACATTTGATATTTCTTAATTTTGAAATTTAAAATTTGGCATCCCTTAATTTCAAAATTTGAAATTTGATATTTCTAAATTTTTAGCTTTAAAACTTCATATCCCTAAATTTCAAGGTTTGATATTTGATTTTTCTAAATTTTTTAATTTAAAATTTCATATCCCTAAATTTCAAGGTTTGATATTTGATATTTCTAAATTTTTTAATTTAAAATTTGGCATCCCTTAATTTCAACATTTGAAATTTGATATTTCTAAACTTTTAGATTTAAAATTTCATATCCCTAAATTTTCAGATTTGAAAATCCCAACTTTCCGATGTCTCGATGGATTTCGTCATTTGGACGTTATTGAAAACCTACCCCTAATAAATCCAGAAATTGAAATTCGATATCTCTACATTAAAAACTTGAAAATCTACCTCTATTTTGCACTTCAACGGATTCTAATGTTCCAACATTACTAGAAACCCGTCCGTAACAAATGCAGAAATTAAACAGCCACCATACTGACATGCTGATCTTTGGGCATAGAGAGGCATCTTTCAACCCTGTCGCTGAAGACAAGGAGAATAGAACGAAGAAACGAAGGCAACTCCCTTCTTACAAGGCCACGTTCAGGCAGATAAGAAAGGCCACAGGGAGGAAATCAAAGAGTAAAAGGGATGGGATGAGACTTGGCAATCCGAATGAACGAACTACACCGCATACAGGGTCTTAGCAGGACTTAACGAATATTGCCGTCGATATCCAGAAGCCCCCTATACGACGCTTCTCATCCCGCCATCGAACTTTCTTTTGTCCCTTCCCTGAAACGCGTTACCGAGGTTCACTGATCGATTCCAAGGTTGCTCAAGTTAATTTAACGTGCACGTTAATTTGCTACCCTGAATTTCGTATTCGAGGTAATTCTGCTCGCTTGCTGATTCAATATCACGGTTTTTATGCCCATTCGCGGTTAACTCGTCTAAAACGTTTGGGAGCTACGTAACGAGTAATTTCAGCTAAAGAGATCAAAAGGTGCAATAAGTAAGAAGTACTTGATACAGGCTCATCAATCAACCTTAATGAAAGTGAATATTTCAAATCAGATTGTTACCAACATGTACCTGTGCCTCTGCTGCAACATTGGTTCTACTTTTGTAAAGATAGGTTGGTCACAAAGTAGAGTACCGTTTTATTTGTATTTCAGTTCAACGAATTTAAGTAGTTTTATTGAGGTAAATATGTAGTTGGTTGGTAGCTTATTTGTATTGTTTATTAAGTTGTGTTATTAATTTTTATAATGGTTTTCTTTATTGAATGACTTATGGTTAGCTACTATTTGTGTAGATACATCGAGATGGATACATCAGTATACGTGCATACGTTATTGGTTTTTCAATGTTCTCAAGATTGACATACGTGGTTGAGAGTACAGTAAGAATTGATAATTTTCACACATCAAAGATATTCAAATTCTAATTTCTAAATTCCCAAACTACTATATTTTTAAATTCATAAGTTAGTAAATCAGCAAATTAACAAATTTATAAACTTTCAAATTCATAAGTCAGTGAGGTTTTACATGTCACGATTTCCAAATTTTCATGATCTAGAATTTCATAAAATCTTAAATTTTTATATTTGTATAATCCTAAATTCATAAATTATAGAATTACACAATACATAAATTTCCAAATACTCAAATGTTTAAATTCCCAACTTTCTAATTTCCCAATTTACCAAATAGGCTGATTTATAAATTTATTAATTATCATAGTCCCATATTTTCAAATACATCAATTCACCAATTTTTGAACATATAATTCTTAACTTTTAAAATTCTCATGTTTATGCAATTTCGAATAAGTCCTAAAATTTTCAAATTCTCAAATTCTCAAACTTTCAAACTTTCAAATTCTCAAATTCTCAAACATTCAAACCTTCAAATTCTCAAATTCTCAAACTTTCAAATTCTCAAATTTTCAAATTCACGAATCCTCAAATTCACAAGTTCTCAAATTTTCAAATTGCAAAATTATCAAATTTTGAACTTCCTACATTCTCTAATTTTTTAATTTTTTAAACTTCCAAATTATCAAAATTCATAATTCCCGAGTACCGAATTCTCAAAATTCCAAACATCAAAAGTCCTCATATTCCCTAAATTCCCTAAACTCCCCAAATTCCTTAAATTCCAATTTTTCAAATTCCTAAATTTCCAACTTTCCAAATTCTCAAATTCTCGAATTCCAGAATCCCAAAATCCTCATATTCCCTAAATTTCTTAAACTTCCCAAATTCCTTAAATTCCTCAAGTATTCCATATTTCTCAAATTCCTAAATTTCCTAATTCCCAAATTCCCAAATTCTCAAATACCCAAATATCCAAATACCCAAATACCCAAATACTCAAATTCCCAAATTCCCAAATTTCCAAATTCCCAAATACCCAAATACCCAAATACCCAAATACCCAAATTCCCAAATTCCCAAATTTCTAAATTCCCAAATTCCCAAATTCCCAAATTCTCAAATTCCCAAATTCTCAAATTCTTAAATTCTCAAATTCCCAAATTCCTAAATTTCTCAATTTCCAAGTTATCAAATTGCCAAATTTACAAATCGCCAAATTTCGAGGCCCTAAATTTCCAAATTCTCCTATTATAAATACCAATATTATCTTGACACACGTATAATCCCTTTTGCACCTAATACATAATTACTATATATGAGTCCATACACTACATCACTATTTACACTACTCTTCTACAGTTTTTCTTCAGAAAGGAACTAATCAAGTATCCAATCGAGTGTATGGTACCACTATAATACATTGAAACATTCTATACAGTTCATTTATTTATGAAGTTATAATATTTATCAGCTGAATAAATAAGTACTTCAATTTTCCCTCGAACACATTTAGCTAAACATTATTCTGTACTTGTCCTGCGTCGTTAAATAAGGAAATCCAAAAAGATTGCCACAGTAAATGCGCTAACAAATCACTTATTTCTTATTCTGCATAATTTTATGTCATACATATGAATCAATCTTTATGATGTAAGTACATCGTTTAAGTCAACTCGATTATCAGACAGCAGTGAACATCATTTCTATTGATTTCTATGTAAATAAATACAGGAGAACTAGCTGTCCGTCACAATGTATAAGTTTCATTCATGAACAATTATATAAGCATTCACTGTAAGCCTTCACTACTTTTTTCACTTTTTGTTCCCTGTGTGAACCTTCATGTAACAAAAAATTAATTAATTTACATGTGTTCACTTATGCTAATAAATAATTTGTAATTCGTATTAGGAACTTCATATATCACTTCAAACATTTTGGAATAAAAAATCTTATTCCAAACGTATATTTATTTAATGACATTATTTCAGAAATTATTAACATCGCAATGAAATTATTTATTTATCTTTCAAAGAGTTATTAAAGCAACATATACACATATGGTTTATTTTTTGCTACATATGTTAGTATTAATTATTATATATAGCAATATGGTATTTAAAATTCAATTTTTAGTTTTCTCAAATTTTGTTCGCAATAACTAAATGTTAAGCTACTATACTTATAATTGTTATTGTAAAAGAAAGTTGTTATAAAAGATTGTTGCTTTAAAAGAAATTTGCATTCTTGTCTTTCAAAAACAAAAAATTCAGTTGCTGATAACAATATCTAATACCCTATTTTATAAGAAAAAAAAACATGTTTTTTTAACCTGACTACATTTCAAACAGCAGATAAGATTAATGTAATATTTTACGAACTAAATTTTTATTGCAATTTCAGAAATTTCATAAAAATTTAGAAAATAAAAGCTTTGAGAACAGTGTATTATTAAATGTTAAATAATAAAAAATTGTACGAAAAAAGAAAAATCAATTTACGGCTGAAAAGCCTATAATGCAGCATTACACGCTTAATGTATCCCCATTCGTATGCTTCCCGCGTAAGTTTAAACAATGACACAAGAACCCATGAAACGTTCGGAATCGACGATTAAACGCCGTTGACAGCTTGAAATGAATTCCCATCCTATCGAAATTACTCTCTCGGTACTCTGGGAAATAGGGGTCGTTATTGCAATGCAATGTAACGGCCACGAAGGTCATTGTTCAACCGTTTTTAGGGTTCGAGCAATGACCAGTTCTGCCGCGCATGAGAACGGACTGAAACAAAAGATGGCAAACCTGTTGGAAACAATCAGGCTCACCCCTGGTCGCGAGAGCTTATAACGCTCAGAAGGGGATGAACAGTTGGGTGACTTTTTTTTTGGCTTAAGAGGAGCTGTTATTGTGCGACATTCGCAACATGTGTGCCTCTGTGTCGTCACGATGAGATCGACTGATCATTCCACTATGTTCCATCGTGATTCGAAAATTGACGAAGGTGCGACATTCGAATCTTTTCTCGTCGCAGAACAAATGAGTCTATGACAAATGATATTCGCAAAATGGCGATAAAGTATCCTGACATTATTAATATAGTACTTAAGACCTATTAATAGTCACACTTTCATATTGACGTTCAGGAATCTGTTAATATTTGAGTGATCACTTAAACAATTATGTCGAGAAAATAATCGTTACATCATAAGACAAGAATCAATAGAATAGCAAGCTTCATTAATTTTCGTGTAAAGAGTATGTTGACTCAAGGATGAACTACTATTATTTTTAAGAGATGCGAGGATATTTCTAACAAGTACCTGTTAAGGAATATTTTTAACAAATACTTGTTAAAGGAATTTATTTAGTAGAGAGTTCTGTTATGGACAAGGATTAAAATCTTCAGAATGTTAAAATAAATAAAAAAATTTTAAACAATGTATTTTGGGGCGTACTAGCATGGAGAATTACAATTTTAGAATGGACAAGTATATTGCACTATCTTACTAATTCCTTTCACGCTCCTTGCTATATGACATTTTTAATCCTAGCATACCCCGCCCACCTTCGATTTCTTCTTTACACGCTTCCTGTATTTCTCTCATTTTCCGTCTTCTTATACAATCCTCGGCTTTTCCTCTTTCAGAATGAAGCTGGAAAGGGTGTGAGAGCACAGTACGAACGTCCATGAAGCAACGGAGAAGTGCAAGGTACCGAAGGAAGTAAGCTGGCGAGGAAGAAGGGAGAGGGTTGGTCAGTGCTCCTTACTTAGAGGGTGGCGAGTCTGTTCTTAATTAACGCTCGCCTCTTTTGCTGCACACCCCCTCGCCACCGTGGCACCGTAATGAGGCTCCTCGAGTATGTGTACAGCGTATGTGTGATACGTAAGTGTCGGCCGTGCTGGGTAAAATGGTGTGGGTGACCTAGATGAGACGCGCCCCCGTCTAGCTAATTCTTTTCTTCCGCGCTGACCACTAAAGTAAGTAGATGGCCGGGTACGAGGCATTGCTGTCGGTGTACGAGTTTGCCAAGTATTTGTGCTGCTTCCACCAACGTCTGGAAATACGTACGTGTATGTGGCTATATGCTCTGCCCGTGGTAGCCATATTCCTTTGGAAACGTGCAACTTCGACGTTACCTCGTCAACGTTACGCGGACGTAAACATAGAAAGTAGCTTCCACGCGTGAAACTGTATCGCAACGGCTTTTGTATCGTGCCATTATATTTTCTGCGTTAACGCACGAAACGTCCGACCATATGCTGCGTGAACTTTCTACCTCTATTTGTTTCGGAACTTCTAAGATTCTTAGACTGTTCACTTGGAGTTTCTGGACTACGTAGATTGTATGTTATTTATTTTTTAATTTTTCTTTCGGAATTAAAGAATTTCTTTCTGTCACTTATCTTCTTTCAAAGTGGAATTTTTGTAGTAAGTGATGTGACTAATCATTATTCGGAATTACTAGGTTATGTTTGGTGAATTGAAAATATGTAAGCACTTTATACTGAAAAATCAATTTCGATCAGACGTTACAGAAGATCAGCTAAGCTTTTGTAAGGTTAACTTAACTAGAAGATTATAATCTGAGAGGTCTAGCTAAACTTGAAAGATTAACCTAAGGTTGTAAGATTACCCTAATCTAGGAAATTAAAAAACGCCTCGTGGGAAAAATATATCTGCATTTTACTTGGGGCGTTATGTCCTAAACCATAAAATTGTGCCGTTCGCACAGAAGTTAACGAAAGACAGCTATCTGTCACGAGGAGAAGGAAAGACGGGTGAACGATCGACGGACCCATTCTTCAGTCACATCCTGGGCTGGTCCCACCTCCGCCTTCTCCTTCTCTTACACCACCCCTTTGCGGAGTACGGCGTGGATAACAGCAATTAAGCCTTTCCCGTTAATAGAGACGATTGTGATTAATTATCGGATTTAATGACCGGCTACTTGTACTTGTAAATACGGGGACACAAGAACGTGCGTATGTGGCTACACCGTAAAAATTAGAGACCATGATTCCTCAGGGTACACCTCCTACCCCTCTGACCTCCTCGTGTATCTACTTCTGTTTCTTCGTCCTCGTGTGTCACCGGTACGCGTGTGCGCCCGCCAGAGAGAAACGTCCCTGTCACAGTTCGCTGATCTTTTAACCGACAATCAGCCAACTCTGTGGGACCGTCCGTATTGTAGCAAACTTAAAGTGCGTATCTACGACAGTTTTTGAGTTATCCACGAATCTTACAGAAATTTTACCCTCATTTTGTTATAAGTTCAAGGAAACTGGTGTAACATTTCTTGAAGAAATGTTTATCTCCCCTGTGCACATTCTCTGTTCATAGTAAAATAGTGGAGGGTTAGTGAAATTTTAAAACATTAGCTACAAATTTAAATTCGAGCTTATATGTAATTTAACATTTTTGACGTTGCTAAATTCAGATGTGAGTAGGTACTGAATTCAGTAATGTGGAGAATATTAGATTGGAATTGGTATTCTGAATAAGTTAGGTAATATTAAAAATACTAAATATAAGTACAATATTCAGATCTGATTATTGAGTAAATTCAGTAATATTAACAATATCAAATCTGACAGTTGTCAGATGTGGAGATCGTTACTGTAATTTAGATTCAAATCAGAATCTTCTGTTCTTAGAGTTTAATTCATGGTTTCTATTCATGTAACATACGAAAGATGCAGAGTAAGATATAACGTTTACAAAAAAAATACAATGAGTTTCTTAAATTTTAATAAGTGTTTACAGTTTATACTATGCACGTCAAGTTGGCAACAGGAAGCAAGTCTATCAATATGTATGTCAATTTGCCAAAGACTTATTGATTTGTATGTCAACTTGCCAGATCCTTATTGATTTGTCCGCCAACTTAGTCTGTTTCATTACAGCATTTACCAAAAATTTGCAATACATTAAATTTGAAGGTTGAAGTATGACACTGATCCGTATGAAATAAAGTATGATGTGAGAATGACTACATTTTGCTAAAAAAGAACACGATTTTCGTAAATTATAAAGCATTATCTAAATGGTATCTGCAAGATCAGCCGACCGGCACGTATTTAACCATTGTGCATGCATCCGAATCGTCAGCGTGGGAGAGCATGAGCTCACGTACCGAAATTAACTGTGGTTTCTTGGCATTTAAAAATAATTGATAATTATTGGTGTTACTAATAATTCCGCTTGTTCGAATTGTCGCAATCATAAAGGTGTATATTCAGTACTACTTTCGAAATTACATGAATCATTTGACATTACAATACTCTTATACTAATTTTAACTTCATGCGAATAAAGACAATAGTACACTAAATCGCGGCAAAAATATCTGTTGTCGTAAAAGCTTAATAGACAGCGTATTTTAAGTAACGATGGTACATAAGTTTACATTTAAATGTCTTTGATAATTCGTATGAACAAAACTTAAAATAAACATCCTATCATCTAAAAGTTGTAATTGCATAGTACGAAATTGCATAAACCCGAAGATATTCATTTTGTACCGACAATTTCATTTTGATGTAAGAAAGAAAAGTTTAGTATCGATATAAAGAAGAAAATCATTTTGTATTAATATCAATAATTTAATCGCATTAATTCGATAAAAATTTAATTTTCCGGAAGAATAAAATAGTATTTTCGCTTTGGAACGTAATCGACTCGATGAAAGGAGCTTAACGTGCTTTTTTCCTTCGACGAAGAACTGACTCGTTCATCGAAGTATCGATTGGTTCGTAAAAATAATTACCTCCCCTGCATTAGGGGTGGCTACCCCCTCTGCTTTCCTAAACGAGCCTCGCTGTTTCATATTAAACTAGACTCTACGAGGGGTGAGTGTACCGTACACCTATAGCAGCTGCAGCTTTGAATCCTTTCCAGTCATGTTAATTAATTATTTACACAACTTGTGAATAACTATCGGACATTTGTAGCCACCATTCCGCTCGATACATAGTTGCTTCTTAAGAACTAGACTAGGTTCCACCAATCAATCGATAGTTTCTGCGAAACTGATTGTAACGTTTCCTACATTAGAAGTTTATTACTGTAATCTTGGCAAGTCTTCAAAATTATGGAATTTTTATATAAATTCGATTACATTAAATGAATTGATATGAATTCTTCACATTAAATATTATTAATCACACGTTTATATCTTCTGCAAATAAATATTATTATAGAACTTACTTTTATATCTTCTGTAAATAAACATTATTATAGATCCCATTTTTATTTTCTGTTTGTAATAAATAACTATATAATTTAACATCAGGCGATTCTGCAATAGATTTTTCATTTTTTTTAATTTTGTTCAAATCTTAGTGAAAGAAATAGGTATGCAAAATTTTTCTTATAATTTTAAATCTGGTATAAACGATATAATATGTCAGAATCACATGCAGCAAATTTGTATCTTGAGAAAGTAAAAAAGTAAACAATTTTTGCAATAATTTCATAGCTTTATTAACTATTTTATCATAAGTTAATTTGCTATACAGTAAGTTTTACATTTAACCACGAAAGTACCAATAAACTGTAAAGTAACTGTAGGTAAATTATTCACGTGTCTCCTCTTATCTAATATCCCTGATTAACAATTAGTCAGTGGGCTTTGCAGCTTCAATAATAAATCAGACAAGACGAAGTAGAGCAAAACGCTTCCCTGATGATTCTCGAGGCGAGGTCGCTTGCAACGATCAAAAGATAAAACGATGAACAGGAATACGACAACGCGAATGGCGCTTCAGCAGCTTTCGGATCCGAAATCTGTGAACACACCCGCGCTTTCGCTCGACATGCCGACTTGTCGGTTCTGTGGGTGGGTGGCGGTCGGGTATTTTTGTATCTAATTATAATCCTCGGGTGAGGGAGCAAGGCAATCGCCTAAAATTAGAACATATAGTCTAACCAGTACACGTCGCTCGCTATTTTATATTTTACTATCTCCTTCGCGCCCGATATACTCGTCTTTCTCCCGCAACCGTTCGCTTCCCTTTTTCCTTTATTACGCGCCGAGACTTATCGCTCATCTTGGCACCGGTTTTATCGCTTTCCTTCCTTCCAACCGATATCTCCTAATGTCTCGAAATGCAAACCGACTCTTATTAGAAACTTTTCTGAGGTTGCCGAAAACGAAAGTTATCGATCCAAGTGCGATAAACTCGCATTGTACGGGGCGATAAACTCACATTGTGTTCTCATCGATTCTTTTGTTTGCTGCATTCCTTCCTTATTCCTTATAAAAAATTTTTAGCAAAGAAACTAATTTAGAAAAGTAAACAAAATGTACTAAGTGGTCAAGAATTGAAAGTGACATGAATTTTAAGGTGTTTATGAAAGTGAAGTAGCGCTTTAGTTATTAAAAATGAAATAGAAAAATAAATAAAAAAGAGATTATATGTAACTTAATAAATATTAACAATCCCGATAAAAATTAACATGGATTTCAGCTAAAGTGTCTTAACTAATTTTGTGATTTAAAATAGGAAATTTATGAAGCTGTTAAATGGGTTTGGTAGTTTTAGTGTTAATTCATGAAAGCAAAGAAATTAAGTTTTTTTTAAATTTATTGAATCTACCAGAAAGTTTCGACTGATAATTTTACTGCTTTTTCGTTTTCAAAGATGACTCATTCCACAGAAATGGAATCCATAAATCGCCATCATGCTGGCAAGAGGTCATTAGTAACAATGGAAATTCTACTTTTCAATAAATATTAATAAATACATTGAAAATATATTATTTTCTTTTAATTATAGTAATGATTTTTTGGTATACCCAATATGCTATGTTGGTTTACATTATAAACAAATTTTAATAGAATTTTATTGTAATATTTAATTATTTCGATTGTATATAATTGGAAGGTCAATGATACAATAAACTTGTAATTATACCTAATTAATTCACTATTACACAAATTCGCCTTAAATATTTTAAAATTCTAAAAAGAAATGAAAGTTGAAGATCATTGAATACTAATGAACATTAATTTATTAAAATTTCTGCTACAACAGAGATAAATAAATAGTTATGCTTATTTTCTGTTTATTTGATTTTTGTTACATTAAAGTATTTATTAAAATATAACATTAATTTTGTAAATGGTTTAAATTATTTAAGAATTTAAAAATCGCAATTTTGTACTTCTGAAATTTGATGACGATACATACGTTACATACAAGAAAATCATGTATCTTGCAAAACATTTTATTTATAATTATTATTATTATAAACGAATTACTTTGGAAAATTATTTTGTTTTCTAGTGTACATATTTCATAACATAATCTACTAACAATCATAAAGAAACATAACTAATTTGTTTTATTAGAACTCAACAATAAAAAGTAAATTTTCCTAATATTGATAATGTTCCTATTACCCAGCATGTTCTTCACAAAATTAAGTAAAGTTCTTGCAAATCGGAAAATAAACGTGTCAGGCATTTCAGCTTTAAATACTCATAAACAAACTAAGAAAATAAACTGAAACTTCATAAAAATTCACGTATACGTTGCATCGAACATAAATTTGTAAACAAATTTATAAATAACAGCTTTATATATAGATTTAACCTGTTGTTTTTGAAGTTAAATAACTAGAATAGAAAATCTTTCAGCTTCAGATAGTAATGAGTAATTGAGGATAAATACGTTTTAGTTATCTAACTACATAGGTAGTTTGAGAAAATTATAGCTACTTATCATTATTCCAACTTCGTACAACGCTAAATCGAAGTGATATCTCTAATGATATCTCACAATTTAATAATTTATTAGTGTACAAATTTGATAATTTGAAAATTTGAAAATGTGATAATTTGGAAATTTGTACATTTTACATTTGTAAATCCACCATATCTATAAGTATACCAATAAATACAGTACATAATTGACAATATTTCAAGGAGGACGTTACCACTTCCACTTTCAATCCTTAATGGACTTTGCCTTTTAATAATTTATAAATTTGTAGATTTATATATTTATAAAATTTGTCAACTCAAAATGAGTCTAAATACAATAATAAATATAATAAAACTTTGAAAACATCCCGATGGAAGATACACATATTATAATAACCTAACCTAACCTAACCTAACCTGCAACCCCTTGGATAGTCTCCCTCACCTTTTAATATTGAAACAATTTAGAAATATAATAATTGTTAAGTTTGTGAATTTTTAAATTCAGAGTAAGTACAATAAAACCTTGAAAGTTTCTCAATGGAATACGCTGCACTACGATTTCAATTTCCACCCCTTTGATAGTTTCCTTCAGTCTTTCATAATTAAAAAATTTAATGATTTTGCAAATATATCAATTGTAAAATAAGAATGCATTCATAAGAATGCAGGCTAAGTATAATAAGTATAAGATAAAATATAACAAAAGCTTGAAAATGCTTCTCTGGAATGCGTGTATTGCTACCATTTTAACTCTCGACCCTTTAATTGTTTCTTTCTCCAACGCCGAAGAGCAGCGGGCGTGGGATTAAATGACTCGCGACAAATGATCGGCACATCGACATAGGTGTCTAAAAAAAGACCGTTAGCTAGCAAAACGTTATCGAAAGATTCACGGGGTGAAAAGAGAAAAGAGAAGTAATGATACGCAGTGAAACAATGATAGAAGTGACAGCTTGTGATTAGCCAGCATGGAAAATAATCAGAATAATGATGGGTTTACACCCTCTTTGGTTGCAAGAAAGGGACCCGATACAATGATGGAAGGGTGAGAGGACGGCGGTTGCACGGTTTGT
Source organism: Megachile rotundata (assembly GCF_050947335.1). NCBI lineage: Eukaryota > Metazoa > Arthropoda > Insecta > Hymenoptera > Megachilidae > Megachile > Megachile rotundata. Next base: position 7,340,343 of record NC_134993.1, read on the forward strand.
CGAGTTAATTGTCGTCTAGCGTGTCGATGCGAACGTATCCCCGTTCGTCCACACGCAAATGTCACTGCGAGGCACGAGTAGAGAAAAAAAGGAAAGTTCCTCGTGGAGCTCCTACGACAATTAAAGAGAAAAGTGGACGAGCTGTTTCGTCAGCGAAATTGCGACAGTTCGGAGAACTGTAATGGACGGACGATAAAGAAACACAATCGCCGCGCTAATTGATGTTAAAACCATGAGCTAATGTTCCCTTGGTTGATGGTCAAATAATTCACATCGTTAACTTCGATCGCACTCGTATTAGGTCGACCTGAAACTTCTCTTGACTTCCACCTCATAACTTCGTTGCTATAAATTTCTGACATTGAAATGTTTCGCCATACTACAACCTTTTACTGTTTAAGTAAATTTAAATTTAAGCAATTTAAGTAATTTAAACTTCAGATATTTTAAAATTTATTTTCTATATTTTCTACTGTTTCAGAAATCTACTTAGAGTCTTTCGTAATAAAAGTTTGGCTGTTTAATTTTTAGAGTCCTGCATGCTCCGAGTCATCAACCCCCTTCCGCCATTCAAGGGTTACTATCTCTGTAATAATTATCCCGCTCCAATAATAATGGTATCCCGTTTTAATGATCATCCTGCAAATATAACGAAAATTGCAACAATTTTTTTCGTCGTTTATCGAGATTACTGAAAAACTGCATTTATTTTCAGAAGTTTTCACAGCTCAATCGCGTTAACAATAAATTAGAAAAAAGGTAAAGACTTAGGCAGCGATCGAACGAAGAGTTTTTCGTAACGCGATCTAAGGCAGTGAAAATAATCGCAGGTTCGCAAGGTAGCACGATCTAACGCGATCGTGAAAAGATCGAGACTCGATGCCGCAGAAGATCGCCGAGCACGCGGATAATAATCGTTGGCTGATATCGATCGAAAGTCGTTCCACAGGTTTTATGGGAAAATCGGCTGACACGTGACGATCGTTGAGCGATCGACAGACGGCTCGGCTGTACGTGACTTCGATCCTTAATCGTGACGGGAGCAGGAAAAAGAGGAATGACTAGAAAATGCCGGCGAAACGCGGATAAAACGATAATTCGGTCTAGGCCCCGGGTTCGAAGAAAAACAGAAAGTGAACTTAATTTCTCTTCAGATTATTATTAATACGGAATCCGGTTTCTTGTACGTGATACGTTTTCATGTGGCCACGACGAGAATAGCAAATCTTATTTTGCTTCATTGTACACGCATTAAATATTCAAACGTGATCTCGTATAATTGTGCGTCACGCTAAAAACTTCCATTTGCTTCCGTAGAGGAAAAATATTACCAAAACGTACTGTCCATAAACAGGAAACAAAGATGAGGATAGGTTAAATAAACTGATAAACACACTGTACGGGTCAGGCAATTGAAATAAATTTTATTCGCAAATAAAAAGGTACAACAACAAAAAGTGACACAATGTTAAGATGTTCTAATGGCCAGATAAATTAGTGAATCAAACTAAAAAAACAACATACATCGTTTGAGAACATGCTTTTTCAAAAACCGCAAATTATTGTTCGTATAATCCACTCACGAAAACGCGGAACGCTAAAGTCCTGTTATCGGAAAACTTTGTTCGTCCGGAGAAGCTAAGACACACATAACAATAGACACAAGCAAACGTACAAACACATTTACATACGGGACATGTGCGTAATAGAGGACATAAATTAAGGAATTTTTGTTAGGACGCAACTGGATTAGATCAAAGTGATGAACGTGGATCGAGGCCTCGCAGAATTTCGGATTTCTCGAAGCAACGACTGTTCTAGGCCATAAGAACATCGTTAAGATTATATTTAGGCATCATAAAAGAAAATATGCGTCCGTTGGAGCCAAGTCGCTCATTACGTGAGACAGCATTAACGCTGCAGTACAGCCAGCGAGTTTTGAGCATCTTGTACATATACAACTATACACGTATAATTAGCAGTCTACGCAGTAAATTTGTGAGATCACCGGAGAATTCGTAATTTTATATACTTCACTAGAGACGATTGTCCTGAGCTATTTACTATGCCTTCTCTAATGTTCGCATGATTTTAACGTTTTAGGAATTTACATCTTTTCACTTTGATCATCGTGGTTAATTAAATATTGTTTTCGTTTGTTAATTGTTTGTGATTAGAAAATCACTGTACAAGGTTTAATGTTCTCTGTATAAGGCGAAATATTTAAGGTGCAAGATTCATCATATATGGTATAGTGTTTATCGTATAAGGTGAAATGTTCACTATGCAAGGTGAAATACTCATAGAAGAAATGTTTACAAGATGAAGTGTGCACCATACAATGTGAAATGTGCATTATGCAGATTGAAGTGTTCATACAAGATGAAATGTACATTATACAGGTTGAAGTGTTCATACAAGGTGAAATGACTATTCAAGGCAAAATGTTCACCACGCAAGGCGTTCACTAAATAAAGTGAAGTATTTATACAAGTTCAAATGTTCACAACGCAAGGTAAAACGTTTACTAAATAAAATGAAATCTTCCATCTATAGTGAACAAAATAAAGATTGTGTAGATCACTTTGGTGACAGTATTTATTTTCTAGGAGCACATGTGCCGTAAGTGATGTTAAACGTCTACGAATATTTCAGAATTAATAGTGAGCTCATCATTCATATTCACTGAATGAATCCACATCCACAATTATTCAAATCATCATAGCAAAAAGGTGTAAATTCGCCTTTAAAGAACTCATAAACTTTACTGTCGAATAATTTCGGATCGATGTTATTTATTATTGTTGCTACGTACGAACAATCAAAACATAAATCTAGAGTATTGTCAATAGCTGTGAAATCTATAAAAGTATATTATTTTGATAAAGATGAAATTAGTTTGAACGTCCTTTGATCATCGTACATCAAGTTTGACTACACATTCACACTAAATATTTGAGTAATAATAGTGTCATTACGCTAGTTCAAAAGTAAACTGTCTTACTTTTCCTTAATGTCCTAACTTATGCGCGAATTTTGAAAACCATCGCACCGCAAAGTAACTTGATTTTGTTACGGTAGTTGACCGAAATTTCTAATAAAGATTCCGCTAAAAATTCTCAAAGTAATTTTCGATAAAACTTGCGAAAATCATGGAATTTCTGCTAAAAATAGCGAAAGTTAATTCTGCTAAAAATTGTTAAAACTACCGAATTTATGGTAAAAATGGAGAAAGTAACGATCGTGCGATAAGCAAAGTCGGGAAATCAAAATCCGTGGAAAGGCCCGAAGGGGTTGGTCGCGGAAAATCGCGAAGGGCGGGTCGCGAAACGGGCAGACATCGGCGGGAATCGAGGAACGAAAGGGGTGGTATGTATCAGTGGGTAGGGGTTAGCGGGGGGGAGGGACATGGTGGTGGAGTAGGGCTGGCGAAAACGCGGTATGCAAAGCAGGCGGCGAATTTAAACGGTCCTGCGCAGAACGAATGGCCTCACCTCGTGCTACGCTCCCTCGTTTCCTCTCTCTCTCTTTCTATCGCCGTAGCGATCGCCCACACTCGCGTGGCCACGCTTCTGGATGCAATTCCGTGTACCTACACAGGTAAGAGAGGCGTGGGAAGGCAGAGAGAGGGAGCGAGAGAGAGACACAAATAGAGAGCGAGAAAGAGAGAGGGAAATCGACACGAGCTGGGGGCGAAGCGATGACGAAGACGGAAAGAGTAACTGGCTCTCTGGCTCCCTCTCACGTTTCCTCACCGGTTCTCTCACTTGTCTCCCCGTAGCACACGTGCACGCAGCGGAACTACGTTCTCCTGTCACCAGAACTCCCGATGCTGCCGTGTGTCCTCGAGGACCGTATCCAGCTGAACCTGCCACTGGGACTCTGCGTTATCCAGAAAAGCGTGACCTCACAGACCACCGCGATAAAAAAACAATCCACGAACGAGCCGCGTTACTTTGGCCGCGTCAACCGCGACGTTTTCCACTCGGATTCGAGTAAAATGGCTGCTCTCGCCGCTGCGGCGCGCCTGAGCTTACTGGCTTGCCTCCCTTCGTTTGGGTCTTCACACGGACAGATGCGCGCGCGGCCACGCGTGTGTGCGAACACACGTACGTCGGGGGCGCACACGCGCATGTACACAGCCACACACGCGTGACCGACACGTATATAGAACGGTGGCTCGTATACGAGGCACACATGTGTGCACGCACGCACACGTGAGTCAACGTCGCCCCCGCCAAACACGCGCGCACGTGTCTGCGCGCAGAACAGCTGAGCGTAAAGGAAACAGCTTGTTTTTGGCTTTCGCTAATTTCTTCGCCTTTCGCGGTTTCCGATCCTCCTTACTCTTCCTGATAGAAACTGATCAATCGTTACATTCCGTTGGATAAACGCTCGCGTAAAAACTTTCGATGTTTTAACACCTGTGGTGTGGTTAGCTTTACTTCCCGTATGTTGCAGGTGCCTACTGATCTCGGTGCTAAGAAAATTTAATTGCTTTCTCGTATTCGTACTTAATGATCGATCGTTCGGGTCTTGAGAGTTGCACGGAGAGATACATAAGGAATTCCACGTTTGCTCATGGTCGATACATTTCATGGAGTTCAACTGATCGTTGCACAGAGAAAGTTTGATTGCGCCGGCTTGGAAAGTTGCCGCTCATTCTTTTATGGAGTATGACAATACCGCCGATCGCGAAGTTACGCCCTCGTCGTAACTTTGTCCCGCTACGTTACTTCCGCTGTCGAGTGAAAATTTCTTGCGATGTAGATTGTAGATCTTGTTTGTTACAGCGACCGATGCAAAATTTCTTGTTTGCGGAATGCACGTTTATAGTGCGCATTTCAATTTTGACAGCCACATATTCTAGGGAATATACGACTTCCTGAAATGTTAAACTCCTTTTGTATTTGTCGACATAATGTTAGTAGAATGACATGTCAGAGATTGATTTAATACATATTGCAAAATTATTCATTTCTAAATTGCAATTACTATGTGTTGGATGAGAATAATTGCATGCAAGTTTGAATGAAGATGCGATATAATGCAGTCGTCAAAATGTTAATTAGGTCTAATGGAACTAGAAGCTTATTAGGTCAGCTTGTGACCTTGGAAACGCTAATTTCTGTTAAATTGTGTATAATCATAAAATAAAGGAGAAACTTATGTTCATAGTTCTTTAAATTTATATTGAACTGTGTGCGAATAGCATGATATCAAAAATATATTGTAAATTGATGAAGAAACCTGAAATTTACTTAACAAAGCGTCACAAATTTTTTTTTGAATTTCAAATTTTTATTACATTTGATTTTCTACTAAAGTAAAAAACTTATAAAAAAAATTATATAAATTCCGTTGGGTCTCGAACTCACGATCTTCAGTTTAATAAACCCAGTTTTTTTCCATTTAACCAAAAGATAGTTTTCAAATTGTACCTTCTTGAAACAGTTAATTATAGAATATATGAATTTCAAATGTAAATTTCTGTCTTGTTTTGAACAATTGCGCACCATGTTGCCACAAAATTGCTAATTTTGATATAATTTATAATTATAGGAAGTTTGAATAAAATTGTTATTTGCGAAGTCATTAAGTTCTCTTGTTAGCATTTTTTGAGTGGTTTCAATTATACGTTAATACAATTGCACTAAAGTAGATAAATATAAAAAGGTATAAAATAAAATGTGATAAAGTAATACGAAATAAGTGCGAAAATAAATATTTAATGCAATATAAAAAAAATAATGGCGAATTTTGTTTGTCATGTTAACACTATAGGTTAACTATCTTAACTTACTATTAGCTTGTTAATATTTTAACTTGTTAATTCCAACGCCATCAGGGGTAAAAAAGTGATAAAACATATCTTAAATTTCAGTACCTTTCATGGAAATATTTTTAACATAACCTTCAATGAAGAACGTATGCTCAGTTATTATCTGTGCGTAGTAATTATACGCAAGAGTTAATTAACTTGAAGTATAACTTGCGTGCGCATATTTATTTACAGTTATTTACTGCGCATGCTCAATGTTTGAAATTATTTTCTTCATTTACATGAAACTAATCTTGAAATAACCTTGACAGTGAAACTGAAAACCGCAATGATATACAATCAGATACCATAAATAATACTTCCATAAACCACAAAATCTTTTATTTAATAATAAAATTTGATATTATTAGCCCCATACGCAAACACAGTTTTCAATAATACCAATAAAATAAATTACATTCTAAAAGAACATTTCAAAAATTTCTTGAAGAAACTGTTTAAATTAGAAAACTCCAATCAACGGCGTTAATTGTTCAGCATTCTTACGGCATATCGTAAGGTGCCATTATAAATATGCAAACTAGCGAAGTAGGATAACGGATGTGATGACCAATGTATTATTAGTAGATACACATCAGTTCAATCGTGTCTTGTTGACGTAACGGTTCCCGGTGACGATTTTCGTTTCGGATAGCCGAGGGACCTAAGCCAATATGGGGGTCACGCTTACACTGATCAACATGCACATTCGTTACGTCGACATCGTATGATTTTCAAGATTAATTAACTGCGATATATCACATCTCGGTTTCCCCTTTCATTTCTGCTTTTCTAGACACCTTAGAAAAAACATTGTAATTGTTCTGCGTGGGCCGACTGCTGTACAGCCAAGTTCAGAATACATTATGCTAACACTTCCACTTCTTTTAACGCTATAACAATCTCCATTAAGCGTAAACTGCAAAAGTTGAAACGAAATAAATGGCCGTCTATTATTAATTCAGTAAAATATATGTATAATAAATATTAAAATGAAATATCTTTTCACAGGTTTGTTTTGGTGCTAATAATAGCGATCAGTTGAACACTAAGTTAATCTGATCGAATTCCTGTCTGTACAGAGTTTAACACAGATATTATAACGGAAATTTTAATGTGTAAAATGCGTCTTCCAAGAGTACACATTAAGTTAATTATTTACCATTTTCAACTCTCGCGTATATACTGATAAGTGTCGATATTGATACACTAAGCGCAACGCTTTAGATTAATTTTATACTTCACGACGTGAAAAAAGTATAGCAATATACCAGGGCCAACGAGTTCCACCTCCTCAGCAATTTGATCGTTTATCACGATCAATTAAATTTCCTGCGCGGCAACGATAATTGACCAGCGCCATCACCCTTGTACCTCGGTGTTGAGATAATCTGTGGTACAAGTGCCGATAAATGGCGCATTCGCGTGAACGTGAACGCAGTGCTATCATTATTTTACAAGATACACTTTAAGTATAATAAGTTTTATTGTACTTCCTCCTTACTACTATCGATTCCTTGGCCGTCCTCGAAACAGCCTCGAACACCACGTCTTCTTGTAAGTAAACTGAACCGGTAAACAGATTTTGTGCAATTCCGGATGGTAAACGAATCGAGGAAAAATCCTGGCATCGTTCACAACCACTCGGTGTCGGTGTTATTCCACCAATCATATTTTTTTTCGTATTTTATACAATTTAATAGCGGATGCCAGATGCTGCTTGCATTATTTTCATCTCTTTACTTCTACATCTTCGTACACAATAGTTCGCTTTCTTTTTTCTTTCTCGCACGTGAGATCATGTATGAGGTGAACAATTTGCGATGAAAACTATCACTTTGTTGAAACAGGTTTCTAATTATTTTACTCGATAAATATTGTAGAGATAATTTCAAAATTCAAAATGAAATGTATGGAATGAGCATCAAGTGTTAGTAGATGAATTAATGTGTGGATAGTAGAGTAGTTTTATTAATTGAAAGAGCAGTTTATAGTGATGATTGGTAGGTCGCGTAGTCGCCGGGGGTTTAAGGCCAGCGATCAGGTGTGCGACAGAGACCAATACTGATTTACGGATAGTTTCAGTTTGTGTTATTTAGAGATTTAAAGGTATAGAAATGTAGAAAGCGAATTTGTGATTCTAGAAATTTGGAGATTTGGAAATTTTGAGAGTCGAATATATGGGAAGCTTAAGGATATGTGATTTTGCAAATTTTTAAAATTAACATCTTGAGGGTTTGAAGACTTGTGAAGTTTTAGGGCATTTGAAATTTTGGGCATATAAAATTGTCGATCTTTGAAGTTTGTATAATTTAAAATTTGAGGAATTTGAAGTTTGTGTTATTTAAAATTTGAGATATTTGAAATTTGAGGTATTTGAAATTTGAGGTACTTGAAATTTGAGGTATTTGAAATTTGAGGTATTTGAAATTTGAGGTATTTGAAATTTGAGGTATTTGAAATTTGAGGTATTTCAAATTTGAGGTACTTGAAATTTGAGGTATTTAAAATTGAAGCTATTTGAAATTTGAGGTATTTGAAATTTGAGGTACTTGAAATTTGAGGTATTTGAAATTTGAAGTATTTGAAATTTATCAGATTTTAAATTTGAGTTGTTTAAAATGTAGAACATTAAAAATCTGAAAATAAAAATTTTAGAATATTTGAATGTTGTAAATTTGAAATTTTGTATGTGTTTTGTAAGGAATTTTGTAAGGAATTTGAAAATTCCTTTCCGCAGCTCAAACTTTTTATAACTACCACTAGTTTTTATCTCTAAAAACTTTCTTGTAAACGAATAAAGTTTAAGAGACTGTAGAATTCATAATTAATTCATTTTTCGTAAATAAAACTAGAGTTTCAAAGATTATTGTAATTGAAATACTAAAACATCTTATAGAGTTAAGTTTAAAAATGAATATTCATTATTATATGAAATTGTATTTTAAGCTGCCATAAATTACTTGTACCTTGTTTTATAAATCTGAACGAACATTTTCCGTTTTTCAGTACAGTAAGGTCGCCTTAACTGATCGCCGTTCGGTGCAGTGCGCGATCAGTTACCGCGATAGGTAGTTGATTCCTTAGATCCATCGACGAAAACAAAGAAATATCGTGCAAAATGATTAATATAAATGCAGCTAAACGCTACTGTATAATAATGTAATATAAGACTACATATTCCGTTACAATATAATACACATAACATATACAGTTTTTAATTGTGACTACATTAATCCAGATTCTTATACGTTTCCTTGTTCAACAGCAGATTGCTTAAAATCAATTTAACAAATTGTAAAAATAAATAATTTGCTTTCATTTACGAACGAATTTTAACGATCACTTGTTCATAATAGTGATTTGTTCAAATATTTCATAATAGTGATCTGTACAAATGTTTTATAATAGTGATCTGTTCAACATTTTTTGCAAACACGATTTTATTAAGAAATCAAAGATAACTGTAAAGTAAAATTGGTAGATCATTTTTTTATCTTGTCACGCCATTTCAAATACAGAAATAGATGCTTATAACAGCAAGTAGTTGAGCTTCTTTGTGCAGCTGAGAATAGTGCCGATGATTACCGCGTCGGGACACTAGCGACGAGTTCAAGTTGTAACGCGAAGCTAGCCACGGGCACGCGCGACTATACAAATCAATATTTTCTACATATCTCACGGGTTTTCTCTAATTGGCCTCTTGTACAACCCGCAGCATTCAACACGTCCATGCCTTGTTTTTACGATTGTTTGCTCGGAACGTACCTTGATTGAATTTGGTAGATACGTTATTCCTTGTTCTTCAAATAAAAGCGACTATCCTTAACTGTCATTAGTCCTATATAAAATAAAATGAAAGTCAGTGATTTTTTCTGGATTACAACACATATGAAAATTTCTAAATTTCTAAATTCCCAATTTTTGTATTTTCAAGTCTTCGAGTTATTCAATTGTCAATTCTTAAATACTTAAATCCACAGAATTTTCAATTCTTAAATACTTAAATCCTTAGAATCTTCAATTTTTAAATACTTATATCCATGAAATCTTTAGTTGTTAAATCTTTCAACTTCTAATTTTTCGTATATTCAGAATCTACAGTTTCAAAATTTTGAGTTTTATAATTTTCACATTTACAAATGTTCAAATCTCCAAATTCCTAAATTTTTCAAATTGTTAAACAGCTAACTTTTCAGAGTCTAAAATATTTAGCGTATTAAACTTACATACCTTTAGAAGTTATCAATTTTTAAAATGTCCTAAATTTTCATGTTCCTCGGTTTCTAAATATCCCAAATTTGTCATCTCTGAAACTGTTAGATGCCCAAATCTCCACAAATGTCTATGTCCCGAATTTCTGAGACAGTTAGGGACATTTAGGAATGTAGGTATCATGATCCTGAATCCCAAGCATCTCAAATTCCTGCATTCACAAATTCCTATGTCTCCATATTTCTGGCTCTTCAAATTCTAAGATTAACCCTAGATTTCCAAATCCGTAAATTCCCTAATCCCAAATTTCCCAAATTGTAAGTGTATTCCTACGATCTTACATTTTCAGATCCCCAAAATTCTGGTTACCTAATTTCTTACCATCAAATCCTTACATTCCTATATAACACTTTTTCCTTATTTTTGCATACAGAACATATTTGTCATTTAATGAGGAAAAACTATTACGTGTATGATGCACATAATACACACATTAAACTGAAGCTATTACGAAACTTCTATTAACTTTATCTTAACGTCGTTAGCAGTATATAATTAGTAAAGGAAACATTATTCCGGATAAAATTTTCGCAAATAAGGAAGAACTATCTTCTAAGAAATTGCAGACGTCCGTCCACGCGGTGAACGAGTTTGGAGGTATTATGAAATAAATCTCGTTATTGCTTGGTCGAGGAAGAAAAGCGGGCGGTCAGTTTTAATTAAAGAACTCAGGGCGTCAGCTGCTCCATGCCAACGGCTCGCTGGTTTCCCTTCTTTTCTTTTTTCCTCCATCCGTGCATTGAGACCGATATCGCCTACGTATGTCGTAAAACTCACGGTTTCAATGGGGAAAAAATTGGTACCACGAGGAAACGATGACTCCTCAAAGTTACGCACGTATTTAGAAACAAATTAACTTTATCCGGGAACTACAGTGCAACTCCTTTTTTTAGTGCTAGAATAATATTTAAATATTTCATTTTCTTACGGTTGTCGGCACAAATAATATTTGTAATGGTATTTTGGGAATGGTACAAACGAAAAGAAATTTACATGAAAAGTAAGGTGAAAATATAGAATAAGGTGAAATGGGGTAAGTTCGTAAACGGGGTAACTGTATAAACAGGCTATTTTTATTACAATATGAGCGAAATTTCTCCAATTAGTATGTTTGTTTCCTTGTTTTGTTTCACTATATCCCCTTTTATATTTCAGCTAAGAGTACTTGTTTGCAGTACAGAGTACTTGCATAATGCAGTAAAAAGCATTTTATAGCAGATTTGTTATTAATTCTGCTCTTGCCCCATTAATCAATACTTTGAAATAAAGTTCCAAAGTATTTAACTTCAAGTTACGCTCTTACCCCATTTTCGGGGAAAGTGCAGAGTAGTTGACATTTTAAATAATTTCCAATCAAAATCAAAATGTACAAGGAAAATTAAGGTCCTAGTTAATATTAATTAAATAGTAGTAATTGTGCAAAGCGTTCGATATCGACAGCGTTAAGTATTTACATAGCAGACTGAAAATACTTACGTTTGAATACCAACTTTACAAAAACCAGTCTGCACTTATCCCACTTCACCTTACAATTTTTTTGTCACTTCATTTTAGAAAAACTATTTCATTCATTTTTATACTTTCCTACATATTACCCTTTATTATAAGTTATATTTCTTTTCTGCAGAGTTTCCACCAAAATTTGTGGAGCGCTTTTATACTGCTGGTCTAGTGCCAGACACTATTGCGTATACATATGTAGTAGACTCTTGGTATTACTGTTAATGAGGATGTTGAAAGAAGCTTTGTTGAAAGAGGTTATTTATATTTCTCTTGAATATTTGCAAGTTTAAGTATTACTTAATTTGAGAATTTGTGATGTTGAATATTTGAAAATAGGAGGATTCAAAATTTTGCAAATTTGTAAAATAGGAAACTTCTAAATTTATAAATTGGGCGACTTTTAAATTTATAAATTAAAGAAATGTTTGGAAATTTTTAAATTTCTTAGTTTCGACGTTTCAAATGTGAAAATTTATGAATTTGCAACCTTTCAAGTTCTAAATTTGAAAATTTCTAAATTTGTAACATACAAAGTTCTAAAATTCAATTATAAGCTTTAAAATTAAAAATTTGAAAACTACAGATTTTCATAATTTGCAAGCATGAAATGCTTTATGAAGTACTTCTAAATTTAAAGAATTGGAAAGCATGTAAACTTCAAAACTTTAATTCCTGAGGGATTAAATAAGACATTCAAATTTAATATTTTGTACATCCATAAATTAAAACATTTCTAAATTTGCAAGTTTGAATACTTTGGAATTCGACAATTTTCAATATTTAATATTTAAAATTTAAAAATTTTTGACTTTCCAAATTTGTGATTTTCTCGTATATTTGAAACTCGTATATTTGAATGTGCAAATTTGTAATTTCACGAATTTGTTATTCCAAAAATATCGGCATTAATGAACTTGGTGACTTTATCAAAGCATCACAATTTATAAAAACTTGAGAATATGTGATTTTAGAAATTTTAAGTATTTAAATTGCTGAACCTAGAAATGCTCAAATTCTGTAAATATGGCAACAAGTGTTTCTTGTCAATTACAGAATTTAAAAATTTGAAAGCTTGAAAATGTTTAAAAATTTAAATATGAGAAATTGTAATGCAAAAATTCAAAAATTTAATAATTGTGGAATATTTACATTTACAAGTTTCTACATTCTTAAGTTTGAAAATTTCCAATTCTGAAACTTTTTAATAAATTTCGTAAAGAAATTTGGAAAGATATAAAATCGTAAATATATAAATTTGTAAACATGAAAATTTATAAGTACTTTTGAAAATTTCTTAATTTCTAAATTTCTGATTCTGTTAAAATCTGAATTTCGAAGTTTGCAATTTCAGAAATTTCTAAAATTATAAACTCATATTGATTTCCCTTAAAAATTCTTATTGCTTACTTAAAATAATTATTACTCTTAATAAACAATTCCATAAGAACATGAATGTTACGAATTATCAATACACACAAAAGCATAACCACTTTTAATAACTGGTCAGAGTATACCCATAATTATCTCGTTTCTATTTTCTAATATCACAATTTATCACAGTTATTACGCGGAAATAATTAACAGCAAAGAAATCGTGCAATAAAAAAAATTGGAAATATCGTTTTACGCGAACCGTGGAGTTGTAGTTAATGCGAAAAGCATTTGCAATGGGACATATGTTCGCGATCGGGAGTACATCCAAGATGTCGCTTTTATTATTTGAGCGAATGTGCTCCACGAAAGCTTGTACTACATCATAGACGTAACATTTTATGGGTCGTACCAGTGACCTTATGAGGCAGGAACGGTGAATTCTTTAAGACTCCTGCAGAGATAATATAATCCCCTACAACACGAAGCCACGAAGTAACTGAGTAACCAAACATCATAGGATCCAATAAAGAACCGTACTTGACGAAATAATGGTAGACTACTAGCAAGGAAAGTAGACATAATTGACTTGGTAATGACGAGGTAAACGGACAGTTTTATTAAGCACTGGCTACGTAGGTACATACGTGCTGAATACGATGGATACACCGTGTAACTACCTTATAGGAACAGAAATAATTATTTTCACATTTATACACCAGACCCCGTAAATGTCAGTTCTTTGGAATCTGGTCGCTCGTTTAAGATGTTGCTAAAAATTAGATTTGGATTACTTTAACATTTTACATTCATTAAACTTTATTATTTAACCAGTTAACTGTGGCGATCTTTTTGCAAAGCGCGTACCAGTGTGTGTCGCAATAATCAAGCGATGACGAGTTAGTTCTCCAGAATTTATGAATCCATCTCAAATCATTTACACTTTTTATTTGTTTATTTCATTTCGTGTTGACCTTTAAACATTTTAAACATATTACAATTTAGGAATATAATTTAGTTTTCGCCAAAATTACAATTTAAATATCAAATTGTAATGAAATTTTACACATGACGGATATAGTCGTCATGATAAAATTCTGCCACATCTCCATGACGGATATTATCGTCAAACACACTTAACTGCTTAAGGAAAATCAGTTTATGATTACAGAAAATACCGAACTGTTTTATTGGCTGATAGCAGGAGAAAGTGTATTAAAAATTCAAGTGAAAGTTCCCTATAGTGACTCGCAAAAAAGTATATTGTAATTGAATGAAAAGGGAAGTATGGGTTGAGATTTCCTAAATGATAATTTTGGTTCGTGAATGTTGAACGTGTAAGGATTGTATTATAGTTTCATCAAGACAAGACATTGATGAATTTTCATATACAAGAAACATCTATTGCATAATGAATTCTGCAAGTGGACTATTTAATTGTACAATTTTTATGTAAACCATGGCAAACAAAATTAATTACATCGCAAGTTTATAAAATAAATAGTTATGTAAAGAAATTATACATAATTCACAGTATATTAAAATATGTAATTTAAGATAGAAAGTAATTGAAACATGAAATTACATGGGAAAAAGCGTAATTGGGAAATTTAGCCATGGTATGGAATCTCAGAAACGGCGATATGCATATAGTGAGTTACCAAGGTTCTAGTGATACTTTAGAGCCCCTATTAACGTGAACTCCGAGAAGATTAATTATTCAACACAGTGATTAACAGTTGGTATTTTGACATTTGCGAAATTTAAAAATTTGGGAATTTAGGAATTGAGAAATTTGGAAATTTGGAATTTTAGGAATGTGAGAGTTTGGGGATTTGGGAAGTTGGGAATTTGGGAGTTTGGGAGTTTGGGAATTTGGGAATTTGGAAATTTGGGATTTGGGGAATTCGGTGAATTTGGGATTTAGGGAATTTGGGATTTGGGGAATTTGGGATTTAGGGAATTTGGGATTTGACGAATTTGGGACTTGGGGAATTTGGGATTTGGGCAATTTGAGATTTGGGGTATTTGAGATTTGGGGAATTTAGGATTTGGGGTATTTGGGATTTGAGGAATTTAGGATTTGGGGAATTTGGGATTTGGGGAATTTGGCACTTGGGGAATTTGGGATTTGGGGAATTTGGGATTTGGAGTATTTGGGATTTGCGGAATTTAGGATTTGGGGAATTTAACAATTTGGATATTTAGTAATTTGGGAATTTGGGAGTTTGGGAGTTTGGATATTTGGGAACTTGGAAATTTGGAAATTGGGGAATTTGAGAATTAAGTATATTAAGGGATTATAGCACTTTTGGATTAGAGATTTGAAAATTTGGAAATGTATAAATTAAGTACATTTAAAGATTTAACAATTTTATGATTTAGATATTTGGAAGTTTAAAAATGTATGAAATTTGTAATTCTGTAAATTTTGATTTTTTTAAATATAGGAATTTCAAAAACTTGGAATTTTTAAAATATGGCAATTTGGAAATTCGAAGATTTTGAATTTTGAAATTGTGAAAATTTATAAATTTTCGAAATCGGAAAATTTGAGAACATAATGATTTAGAAATTTGTAAAGTTCGAAATTTTGTAATTTAGAAATTCGTCGATTTTAGAATGTACAAATTGAATTTGAAACCTCTGTCCTTGCAATAAAACATTTTACAAATACCACTTTATCGTTGACTTACTATTTAATATCATTTTAAATAGATCAGTTAACATACACATATTTACATATTTATTAACTTAGCAGTTACAAAAATGAATACTCAATTATATTCATAAACAATTATACAATTATTACATTATTAAAAATCACTGGAAAAATAAGAGTACTACATCATTTTTGCCTTAAAAACGATTTCGATGAGTAGAAATATATAATATTGTGATTTACAATTCAGCAATATGTTATAAAGTCATATACATATTACGTTCGGATCCGAGGTAACAGGTGCAACTTGTCCGAAATAAAGCGAAATTGTAAATTAAACCACTAGGAAACAGCATACTTTGACTTTTACCTGAGTAATGGCAATCAGTTGTTGAGCGGCATATGTGTTGCATAGTCATTCGTTGTATGACTGCGGATTATATTGCCATGCGTTTGATTACTACGCGTTGTATAACTACACGTTGTATAATTTCACATTATGGAAGTTAAATATGCGTTGTTAATATTTCAGAATTTTGTAATAGAGTTTATGTTACACATGCAGTATTCACATCAAATTTTAAATCAACTACTGTTAATGAATAGTAGTTTCAAATGTGTAAATTTACAAAGTAAGTTATGAAGTTACTAAATTATCAAATCTTAAAATCTTGCATTTTTAAACTTTCAAGTTTATCATCGCAAATTTTCAAATGCTCAAGTTTATAGATTTTTGTACATTGTTAAATTTCCAAATCGACAACTAAATTTGCAAATCCTTAATTTCCTCCATAACAAAATTTTCAAATTGTTAAATTTCTGTATTCAAATTTTCAAGTTTTTTAATCCTCAAATTCTTTATATATAAACATTTAAGTTTCGGTATTCTTAAACTTCCAAATTTTCTTAATTCCCAAATTCTACAAATTCCACACATTTCTCAATTCCTAAATTTCTAAATTTCCAAACTCTTTTTCTAATTTTACAAATTCCTAAATTACCAAATTTCCAATTTCCAAAAGTCACAAATTTTAAATTTCCCAAATTCTCAAATTTTCAAAGTTTCTAATTCTCAAGTTCAAAAATTTAATTTAGTCAAAAATCTAACTAAAAGCACATACAAACATATCCTACTAATTCTTTATTACTCTGAGGATTTAAATGTTAAATACGTATTACTTTAATTACTTCTATTATGTAGTAGAACTTAAGATGGCAATACTTTATGGAATGAAAATATTATATTTTTAATGAATACATTTACTTAATCAATTATAATAGATTTTTATCTTTAGAATTAATTTATGTATAGGAAACTTTTCACTAACAACTTAAAACGAAATGTCTACTTTGATGACTTTTACTGCTGTTAAAACATCCTTTCCTTTTTTCTTTGCTTTTCTGAAGAATTTTTTTTAATTCAGATTTTACGTCGCATTGATCTTATGTAACTTTATAATCTTAGAAAAATGATAAAATTTTAGGTTATGTCAGGGTCCGTATTACGAGTACTTATCTTAGGTTATGTATTGCAGCGAGTTGAAGAAGCAGCAGAATTATATTTTTGTATGGTTAGTATTGATATAAATCTACAGAAAAAGCATACTTATTTTAACACAATCAATATTAACAATGTAATAAATTCACTAAGGCTGATTTCGATCTGCGAAAAAACGTCTGTGTCGATGGTGTTGTTTGATCGGTACCATTTTGGAAAACACATAATTCTAATATTTAGACAAAATTAATAAAAAATAAGGTTAATTCATCTTCTATTATTTAACAGGCATAATACAACGTTACTAATAACTTATATAAAATTAATTACTTACAACTTTAACAGATCCCTTGTTTGAGTCATTATGAAACAAATATTGGAACATTGTAATTTTGGAATACTGTAAAATAATATTTTTTTATGTAACATAATAGAAATTGAAAAATAATAGAAATTGCATTATAGAAACTTATGGTTATATCTATATAAAGCTAATATATTGTAATTCGTTTCAGCGTTCAAATTAAGGAACATTATTATTAACAAAATCCCAACTGAATTTATAATCACCAAGACGCGTTTAAGCCCAGCAAATTTATCTCAGTAGTAAACCGTGCAAATCAAAATGCAAATTTCTTTGAAGTTTCTTGCAATTATCTCTGAATCTAAGGCCGTTGGTTATACTTATAAAGAAAAGAGTCTAAGAATGTTGCTTCATGCAACATATTTCAAGGCCATTGAAATCAGTGAGGTGTGCCCTTTTCTATACGATTACCATTTTGCGATCTCTTTGAATCTCGTCGCGTCAGCGGTATGTGTAGATTTTCTCGAACATGCTCGAACGTGATACCCTAACGAGCGTTGTGTCGCAATTAGAACTTCAATTTCATGGTACATTTAAATGGATCGCAAATAATGCAGTTTCTCGCTTAGGCGCAGGGAAAATGAATATTGAACAGAAAGGAGGCGGAGAAAGAAGGACGTCCTCTTCATCGCTTGACAAAGTTACTCAAAGTTGTAGCAAAGCGTCGAAAGAACCTAACGAGCAGCAACGAACCGCCAGAACGAGCATTGCCGTGCCTCATTAGTGACTTTTAATTTTCCAAAGCGAGTCTCCTTCGAATACTCGGAAACGACCACTATGCGTTGTCACCGAAGAATAAGAAGAGCGAAGGAAATAAAGAAGGTAAGCCAAAGAGAGACGGCAACAACAGCAACAGCACGACGCGGTGACTCGCACGCTATTGTTCCCTTGGTTCTTTATTTCTCCGCCACTTCTTCTTTTTCTTCTGTTCTCGCGTACCGTGGCTTTATTGTGTTTGAGCTCGACGCTCCACTCTTTTGTTTTGTTTCGCGCGCCATTAGAGGAGCTAATTGCCGCTCATACGCGATCGCCTTTTGTTTCCTCCTTTTGCCACCTTTTCTCCACGATCCTCTCACCCTTCTAACAACTTTGCTCTGTCCACCTTGTGTCCTTGTCTCAGGGACCAGAAGGCTGAATCATACCTCCGTCTTGTCTTCTATACGGCTCTCTTCCGAACATTGCGACCAACTTGTCCTTTCGTTTTCTTTTCGACAAGAAACGATCACTTTTTATCGCCATCTCTCCGCTCCGATTTAGCACAAGCCTTCCGTTTTCTCAACGCATCGTGCAACGGATTCCTTGGATTGATTTTCTTATTCTTTAATTTGCAAGTTGAATTTGCAGTTGAACTTCGATTACAAAACCGTATGAAATCTCACATTTCCAGATACCATTTCTATGTTTTTATTTGCAAATACCTATATTCCTAAGTTTGAAGGTATTTGATTTTTTAAATTTGCAAATATCTAACTTCTCAGATATTTACATTTATAAATGCCCATAGTTCGAAATATTTACTTTGCGAAATTTTCACATTTCTTTTCTACAATCACAAATCTTTATAGTCCCAGATTCTAATATCAGACCTCTACATTTGCAAATCCTCATCGTTCCAGATTTTCAAATTCCTAAAAATCTAAATTCGCAAAACCATGTATTCACAAATTCTAACAAAACCAGACCAACACATTTGCAAACCCACACTACAAAATTTTCAAATTTCACAGTCCCAAATAGATTTTGTAATTTCGAGAATGTCAATGTTGCTAAAGCTGTTCAGAGGAAGCTTTACTGTCGAGTATACTTCCCCGTTCAGAGGAAAGCGAGGTGCATTTATCCGGAAAAGAAAGAAGGACGCATTTTAACGCGTCAATGCTTCGATATCTTTTGCTGTTTCTTCTTCTTCGCGCCACACCTATTATCATATCCCAGTTAACCACAAGATTGCATAATTAGAATGAACGTGTTGGAGTGGTAGATTATACTCGGTGTGGTTGCGGGTCTCCATTCTGGTAGATGATTGTGCGAATAAATGACATGAATTCATTCGGAATGGGACTATCACGCACATGTACAAAAATTCTAAAAATTCAAGACCTAAAAGTCCTAAAAGTTTCAAATTCTGTGTCAAAATTCTATAAAAGCCTTAGAGTTAAAAAAATTTCAGTCCTATATTCAAGTGTACCAAAATTCTACAAATTTAAAATCTTAAAATTAAAAAATACAAAAAGTGAAAAATTCAAGTGCCTCAAAATTCTACAAATTCAAAACCTTGAAATTAAAAAATTCAAAAAGTCAAAAATTTAAGTGTACCAAAATTCAACAGCTTTAAGGCCTTAAAGTTACAAAATTCCAAAATTCCATACTCCAGAAAAAACCGAGGTCACAAGACGTAGAAAAATTACGATTCGAATTTTTTAAAGTATCAAATTATCCAAATTTTTCAAATTCCAAAAGTCCAAACGTCCAAAACTTAAAAATCCCAAGTTTTAAGGTATTGAAGCCACTCCAAAAATTCTAAAGTTCCAGATTCGCGAAATTGAAATGTCTAACGCATAAATTTGAAGTTAATATCAGCAAGAATCTATAGTTCCGTAAATGTAAGCTTCCTGAAAAGTTATAGTAATAAATATCGTCAAAGAGGTACTCGAGTAAGAATGGCATTGAAAGGTGGAAGAAAAGGAAGAACAGAGGATTCTGTGTCGAAGAGAGTAAAGATCCAGCAATGGGATAGACGGTTTTAATTCGGTGGAAAGCTAATAATTCCAGTATTGTGCGATCATTACCAACGTTATTGTTTCCCTGCGGGGCTTCGTACTCGCACCGAGGACTCTCCTTGTATCCTGCTTTCATCGTTCTTTTCAACCGACCCGAACAATAAGAAGAGCGGCCATTCTGTTCTTTTTCCACCTTCTATATCTATACAGACGTACACACACACATATTGTACCTTAATTATTGGCTTTATTATTATTATGATATTGTCCTTCTCGCCGAAAGCTTGCTCCTGCAGTCATCATCTCTGTCGCTAGAGAAAAATATAGAATGAGATAGAGAAGGAAAAGTGAACGATAAAAGAGGAGAGGCAAAATCGAGAGAAAGGTGCAGTCTTGATGACAATACGCTTCGTTCTTCTCTCTCTTTTTTCTTCTTACGCTTATTAGAACGAAGATGAGAAAGGACTTTGAGCGAGCAAGCGACTTCATTATTAATTTCGAGGGGCTCGACAACGACCATCGACACTCTGGCTTTGCTCTGCCAAGGTCACGCGTGCCGATTAACCCTCCCATAGTGCTTTAGAAACATATGAAGGGTAGCGAATGAAAAGGGTATTGAAGTCGCTAAAAGAATTTCGATCATTAGATGCTGCCGTTTCATTGTGATCGTTAAGAGTGCACATGATATTTTGTTAATTGTGTTTTTAATGTGAGGAAAATATGTATGTTAGCATTATGGTAACTATGCTCAATACTTAATAATTGAGCTGTGTAGAGGGGTAAGGGGTAATAAATGACAGATGCAAGTTCGTTTCTGAAAAAACTGAAAATGATTACAATAGATACAACTTAACCTACAATTTTCTGGACAGTTGTCACACACAGCTAATTATTCGTACTCCTTGGAAACAACTGAAGAAAGAATGAGGTATCTCATGCATACAGCTATTCTTGATTACACAGATTATAATCGGAATCAAAATTTAGTTGCAGTAAAAATAAAAGTCTGATTTATCACATTCGAACTGTTGTGTGCGTCGAGTACACGATATTATAGGTTAAACAGTTAATTTATTTTTATCTTGAAGAAATCTAAAATGAAAATAATTCAAATTTCTTAATGTTTGGAAGATGCTTATTTTGAATGTGGAGCAAGTAAATCTCAAGTTGAAATTATCAGTGCTGTAAAAAACTACAAATTACAGGTGGCATAACCTCAAAATGCGCGAGGTAGCTGTGTAGGTATTGTTTCCATTAACAGATTGTAAGTTTTACTTCAGTTTCTATACTCAACATAGTCGACACGGTTCTTATTTTAGTATCGGTGCAACCCCTTAACAAATTGTTATTGTAACCCCTTATTGTTAATTAAAAATTAATTACGAATAGTGGTCTATTTTATTACAAAAAATATGGCTGAGAATGATTTGAACGAAAATTATGTGACGTGTTTGAAAGTGAATTTGGTAGGTAAAAATAATGAAATAAAAATATTCTTTTGTGTAATAACGCCACTCATAAAATCCTCATTTTCAAAGGAATTTTATTATTTTTATTATTAGTACTTTTATACACAAAAATAAAATTTCATAATAGAAAGATAAATTTATTGCATTTTATATTTAATAAACTAGTATTGACCATAAAGTATTTAACGTATTCAAGATCTTTAATGATATTACCGGATTTTTACAGAATTTGAAAATGACATGCCTGGTTTCTTCGACGATTTATTGTAAATTGAAGGTGACATTAGTATAAATAAAGTTTCACGTTCCAACATTTGCTAAACACGTCAGTAAAAATAGACACATTTCTTTTAAACTGTGTTTTTGTTAAAATCGTGTTTTTAAAACGCGTGCCAAAAATATTTCGGTAGTGGTTAAATCAATTCTTTCAACACTTTGTTTACGATTTATATATCGAGCGAAAAATTAATATTTATATAATCAGATATTATGTGTTTCAAAAAATGGCTACAACGATTTTTATATCGATATTTTAAGGCAATTGTTAGACTTGTTTCTTTCAAATAAACTGGGCAAACGTTTTCTTTAACATCCTGCAAATTTTCAAGAAAAATAGAACTGTGCAAAAGGCAACAATATTTTTAAAATTTTTTATCTTCTATATATAAATTTTGATAAAAAATTATGCAATATTTCGTATTAGAATGAAAAAGGAGTAAAATAACATTGCATCTTATTTGTAGAAAATTTCACAACGTAATTTATTCTAGCCTAATTATGTTACAAACGCAATACAATTTTTTTTAACACAACAAGGATAAAATAATTTTACTAATTCCAAATTCTTTTTTTTGACAAGTATAAACTAATCAAGGTAAAGTACAACTAATCATGGTGCTATTAATTCTAGAATTCTAATTCTAGCGCTGCAATGATTAACACTTCTAATTTTAGAAAAAATTTATGAGAATTACATGTTTATTATTATTCTTTTCAATGTATTTAACGTATAGATACAAATTCAGATTATTTAATTTTTCTAATTGTCAAGATCAACATAAATGTAATAAGACCTATTTTTTTGTAACATTTGTTAAAGATTTTAGGTTCCATTGTTTACATCATTATACAATTGCATTAATTGGTACATGCACTTACCATCACTTTATCAAATGTGTCAATGATTAACTTCGCTGCCATGTTTTGTTACTCTCGCACTACAGAAACTTCATAATTAAAAATCTTTAATTAAAATAACTGTTCTATTTTATTATAAATGTATTATTATTATCATCAATCAATTATAACTCAATTTGCAGGATCTGTTAACATAAGGTATAAACTTGACGAATAAATCTGATTGAAGCTCAGTTTTAGGTTAAGATGCCAATTAGTGTATAGTTTACCCTGCGTTGGCCGCCATAATGGCTGCCGTTGATTTATACTATGAATTTAACGAAATAATTGAGAAATAGAACTACCACAATTGTTCTGAACAATAATAATCTTGATCAACCAACTGGAGCATTGTAAAATAACATTTTATTAATCAGTTTTATCGACTGTTTTACTCAATGTCGTGTCACTAATCTACATATAGTATGTCATATTAAAGATGGAAGTTGAAGAATTCGAAGGACTCGAAGGTTTGGCGATGATAAAATTCAGAAATTAAGAAATTAAAAAAATAGGGAATTTAGAAATGCAAAAATTAAAAAATGTTTAAATTTATGAACTAGAAACATTGAAATTTATAGATTTGTTAAGTTAAAAATTTAGAAGAAAAGAGCAATCTTAAAAATTTGAGACCTACACAGCAAGAAATTTTGAAATTGAAAAATTTGTACATTTAAAACTTTTATCGTTAAAAAGTGTAATCCTTCTTCATTTTCCTTAGAATTCTCCCCGCGTTCAACGCGCACTCTTTTGATCCAAATCACGCATCCCTTTACAAGATTGTAAAAACTAAATCCCATACTCAACTAATCAACCCCAGTACTCGATTAGAAGTGACTAGCAGCATATAAAAACATAAAAAGAAAGAATTCCCGAAACATTCATCGAACGGAAGAAATTCACACGAAACTGTCTGAGTCGGGCTTATTCGCGTGATTGCAACTTTGTAAAACGCAGTAATTATAGTGCTGGTGCGAGGTACGAACGATTTTCTCGGAAACGATTCGAAAAGGCGAAACGTCAGCTGTCGGCGTAGTAGTTTTACGCGAAATAAGGGTAAGAGGTAAACAGAAGGACCAAAATATAGGCAAGTGGCGAGGAGGTCGGTGTACGGGTGTGTTCGCTAGTTCGGGGACACGGGAGGATAGCCGAAGGAAGGGAGAGCATGGCATGTCCCCCGTAATTATAGCAACAATAAAACAATTTTGATAATTATCTCAACTAGTGTATGGGAACACACGACATTATAGCGGGCACGAGTACAGAAACGGAAAGAGAGAGGAGCAACGGAGAAAGAGAGGCGGTTTACAAACAGGGGGAGGACACAGGGGAAAGAGGAGAGGACACAACGACCGGGGCAGAATAATCACAATAATTACCATTTATATGCAAGTGCCGTCATTACCTGCACACGAGCAGAGCACGCATTCAATTTCGTATCTAATTTGAATAATTCAAACAAATCTCTCCTTCCTGCCCTCCTTCCTCTGCACGCTTTATAATCCCAATAAACGCGACGAGACATCGACGATGATTCGCTTTTTCAGTACTTACGACGATTCCTTTTTGCGTTTACCTTGTAACTCGATTTCCTTCTGCAGCCCCAATTGCACGACAACAATCATTCGCTATCTGTTTTATTAAGCTAACGAGCAATCGTTGTTTTTATGATGGCCATACCGCGTCTATTATGCCAATTCCGGGGACGAATAATAGGAAAATTGTTACGTGCCGTGCAATTAGTTTATTTCCAGGAATACGGACAATTTCGGCGCATTTTAACGATTATTAGTCTGGGAATTCTTGTGAAAATATATACTGATATTGCAGAGTTTTTTATTATTTTCGTAAGGATAATTTACGGGTGATTGTAAATACTGTGCTTTATGAAGGGGGCGCTAATGTAACTGCGATTTATCTGCATCGGAATTATTTGAGAAGTTTATGTGGATTTGATACAATTAGAAATTAATTTTATATTTATCTTAGTTAGCTTCTTATAAGTAACGACAGCGCATGGGAAAATAGGAGTATATTAGTACAAATTTTAATCAATACAGGAGATTGTAATTTTCTATTGAGGTATCCCCAGAACTTACCCCGCTTCACCTTACATCAAAAAGGGTAGGTCGTAAGCGTTTTTAATTATAATATTTCCTTACCATTTATTGATACATGACTGGAGAAAAATACGAGAATAAAAATAAAGAATATATGAATGAACTTGAAATATAAGGAAAACAATTATCATATGTTGAATAATGTTCTAAATATAATTTAAATATGATAATTATAATATTGTCACATGAAAACATTTTACACCATGTATGTTAACGAGAGTACTATTGTTGACCAATTAATTTTTCCCTTGTTATCTGTGAAATTAGTAATATGGAAGATCCGCGAGACGAATTGTAACTTCCAATTAAATCCAATTTTATTTTATTAGAAAATGATACAAGCTTACTGTACGAAAATGTGCAGCAAAAATTGACTGTCACTATCTGATTTAATTTTATTTTTCTGTTAACAAGTTTTATTTCTCTTAATTTTTTATAGCGATTTTTTAAAAATTTTATAGCTCCAATTTTATTATTTTCTCTTAATTTTATTACTCCTTTTTTGTTTTCTTTATTTTTATGTTTCTCAGCATCGATGTTGCTTTTGCAATATTATTTATTTCCATCTTGTTATCCACAAGTAAAATGAATCAAAAGAAATTTGAAAACATGAGAGTTTAGAAAAATGAGAATTTGTAACTTTACCATATTTTCATTTTTCTAAACTCTTGAATTTTGTAGTCTTCAAGTTTTTGAATTTCGATAAAGTATTGAAATTTAGAAGTTCGGAAAATTACGCTTTTTGAAATTTGAAAATTTTCAAAAACTTTAGCTTTCAAAATTTCTAATTATGCAAATTAATAATACATAATCTATTTTTCAAAATAATTGGATAATTAAATTAAACTTAATATAACATACAAGCTAATGTAGATAATTAAATTGGATTTGAAAAAATTTGTTTGGTCAAATTGTCAATATTACTATTTAATAACCGTATTAATAATTATTATACGCTCCGTTATTAATAAAATACCTATCATTAACCGTTTGTCCTATTTACCGTTTTTGACTATCATAATTAGTGCCATTTATTAAAATGATATAATTACATTTTCGATGTGGCATGTGAGTATTCAATTTAAGTATATTTTAGGTTATACCGTGAAATTTCTTATATAATTATCGAAAATTATTTATTATACAAAGTAAGTATTTAGTACAGCAGTTTAGTACTGTTTAGTAGTATTGTATAAAGTAAGTATTTGCTACATAGAATAGAATAAATGGAATAAAAAGTCATTTTATTCTAATCGGTAAAGTTTGCAATAATGTCAATACCAAATATTTGAACATTTAAGTATTATTATCAAATTAAATCGCAAGATGATTAGTAATTATAATGTATCAATAATAAATATTCTACTATTACACTACACACATTCAAAATACTTGATTGCATATTCCGTACATTGTTTTTATTCCATACACATTTATACATAATTATATTCATGTATAACAGATATAACCATAACCATCACAAACATACTCATACAATATATGCACATATATTAACCAAAGTAAAATACATAAATGTTTACAATTCACTGATCATACCGTAACTTACCAATCAAAAGTAGACTACAATCAACCTTACGACCAAACTCACAAATGTTTTCGACAAATAATACATTTTAAAAGCAACAAACCACTTTATAAAATTATATTCCAAGAAAGTAACTATCGAATAAAATGTCCAATTAAGAACAGCTGTACTGTTACGATTCCTTGGAACTACAATTCATTGCAGTGATTTTCTTCCGCACAATTCTTTCAGGAAAAGAAACTTCAATTTCCTGTAATTTCGAGTTTCTACATATTTCCTTGTGTCGATAGAAGTAGAATAGCATGAAATGATTCCATTTCTTATCGTCTTAAATCTGTAACAGAAGGTAGGAACAGAAATCGAATTAAACAACAAAGTAAATATCGTAAATAAGGTCTTTAAATGAATCCGACTAATGAAGAATTGTGTAGCAATTTGTGCAAACAATTCTTATTCTTAATTCTTAAACTTATTTTCTTATTCTGCTTATTTTTAAACTCATCATAACATAACCTAACATAACCTAAAAGACAATATATTCTTACTAAATACACTATTAAACACTAAAGGTAATTAAATCAATACATATATAATATTTAGGACAGATAACTAGGACTGTTCAATGGACCATACGACTATTTCCAATTTTAATGAATTTAAAACCTCTCTCACAAATGTTATTATGAAAGTTGAATTCTTACCCTTCGATTAAACGTTTAGATCCAATTTTACAATTGCTTTTAAAAGAAATTGCAATTAACGTGAAATTACTCTAAATCGTTTGACAAGCAGGACATTTACCTCAGATGGTAAATTCCTGGAAGCGTTATGCGTTCAAAGTACCGCCTGATTTCCCTAAATCAAGTGCAATTACCTATCCCATTCTGACCCTTCAATTCTTCCATTACCTTCACCTAGCCACGACTCCAGTTCCTACTCTGGAATCACTCAGTCCTCATTTATCTCTCGTCCGCACAATGTTTGCGCGCAGTCATGGCACCAGCAAAGTGGCCCTATCAATATTAATCGCAATATTTGCCCGGCATGGTCTTCGTCGCACTCTCTATTACCAATTAATCCGGTCGTGCGAAGTATGCTGCGAACCAACGGATAGGCTGTAACCACGAAGGAGCAAGCGAGACAGAGAGACCAGGGGACAAATAAAAATGATGGAACGAGAAAGACGGTGAACAAGAGAGAAAGAGACGTAAGAAAAGAGTGAGAGAGAGATGACTCGTTGACAGGTTAGATATTGTGTCAGCCGAGTCGTCCAGCATTAAAAGTAATTACGACGTGATTGACCGAGGGCCCGTTGGCCGAGGGTGAGGCGACGCCAAGAGGAAGGCTAAATCATCGGAGTGACGCACGTAGCTCGTTGTTGCCTCTCAATTATACAATCAGCGAGACCAAGGAGAGGGAAAGCGACAGAGAACACCAAAAGAATGACAGGGACACGGATAAAGACAACTTCGAGAAGAAAGAAGCAAAGAATAGTTGGATCTTGTAACGGACGAAGGAGACGGTGGCGGAAGACGATGGCGGAATTACGTCAGGAACGTGGTTGACGTTAACGAAGATCGGTTCTATTGCAACGATAATTGCTGGATTCAAGTTCGAAGATCAGCTACCTAACAATTGTTCGCAGGCGACGAAATTTTTCGAACGGGGAAGAGAAAGAAAAAGAGGATGGATCAATCGTAATCGTTATTGTCTATTATAAAGCCAAGTAAGTTGGCTTTATGCAGCTGCTGTACGGTGATGACGACGGTGGTTTATAAGTCGTGATCTAGAAACAAATGAGCCATTGTGGAGGACAATCGTTCCGTTAAGGACGGGAACAGGGCCAAATAGGCGTGAAGAATCGAACGACCGAGCTGGCAAGAAGAAGTAATTGGTTTCGAGATAGATTCCGTCGTATTGCGACGACGTCTCCGCTATTGAAAAAAGGAAAACATTTTGTGCTTCGATACCTTCAAAATACTCTTTACTGTCATTCATTCTTTCAATCTGTCATTCTTTCCTCTTCGATTAAAATGTATGTCATGGCACAGACTTCCGTTTCAACATTTCTATGTCATGTGCCTCTATTTATAAATTTTTATGTCACCTATATCTTTCTATTCCAAAATTTCTATGTTAGCGTACTAACCATTCATATATAACGTCCACTAAAAAATTCATATATCAACATTCATTTTAAAATTTCTATATCATTCACGTATCTGTATCTAAAAATTACTGTATCATCAATGTACCTCGAATTAATAATTTTTGTAGCATGACATTTATTTAAAAATCAATAGTTTGGTATGCAGTTTTTAAGTATAAACTTTTGAAAGTAATGTCGAGCCACAGAAAAAGTGCAGTTTCAAATTCTTGAAACTTTTTTGTGATTCGAGAGATTTCGAGATTTCGACGTTTAGAGAAACCATTCCTAATAATAAACTTGTTCTAGAGAAAGGTTTAACGTGATTTCACCCTTATTTGGTTTCATGAACTCACGCACGTTTTTGTAAATCGTTAGAATCTGAGTATCGCGCAATAAACTCGGTTTCGAAGAGCTCCAAGTATTTTTAAACGTATACAATATAAATACAGTAAATGTATACAGTAAAAATACAGTATGTCAGTAGATTCAGAAACACACGTTAATGCACATAGACATGTATTGTATGTATGAATCAAATTGTCTAACTGCACTACATTATGTATATTATTAGAACAACAGTGCTAAGTAGCTTTCGATGTAAAAATTTTGATGGTGAAACATTTGTCTTGGAATTATACAATTTTGTTCTCCTTATCAATGATGGGTAATTGTTACCGCGAGGGTACAGCGCATGGATCTGCAAATGTATGCACGCACGTGGGCAGTGAAGTGTAACTAAATTCTATGTTTTTAAATTTATAAGTTCCTAAATATTCAAATTTGTATAATTGTAAATTTTACAATGTATTTTTGTACTATTAAACATGTAAATCTGAAAATGCGACATTTCTGTATGTGGAAATTTGCAAACTTTCTACATTTCTACATTTTTAAATTATTATTCTATTATCTCTTAGTTATGAAATTTCCAATTTTCAAACACCATAAATTCGTAAATGTAAGATTTTCATATCTCGATACTTGTAAATTTGAAAATAAAAAATTGCTATATTTTAAAATTCTTAAATTTCCAATTTTCAAACATTGTGAATTTGATAATGTGAAAATAGTAAATACGCAAATTTGGAAATTTGAGAAACAGAAATTTCTATATTTCTAAATTCTTAAATTTCTCTATTCCAAAATGTCTATGTTAGCGTACTAATAATTCACATATAACGTCTACTAAAAAATTCATATATCATCATGTATTTTAAAATTTCTATATCATTTACGTATCTGTATCTAAAAATTACTGTATCATCAATATACCTCTAATTAATAATTTTTGTAGCACAACTTTCATTTATAAATCAATAGTTTGGTATGCAATTTTTCAGTATAAACTTTTGAAAGTAATTTGGTGGTTTGGTGAAGAAATATGAAATTCATGTTACAGAGCTTTAGGAACAAATACTTTCAAAATTTCCAATTTCGTCAATTTAAAAATGTGTGAATTTGTACATCCAAAAATCTGCAGACAATATTTCGAATACTTTAGAATACTATTTCTACATAATTATCGTCCGCTTCATTATTCTTTCAATGTCACATTATAACCTTGTGCTATCTTTATAATATAACCTTGAAAGAATATAACCTTGTGCTATACTTATAATAAAACCTTGAAAGAATAGTACATAAAAGGTACACCTGTATTCAATTGCACCGATCAGAATATCAAAAGGGATGGAAACAATAGTGTTTTGATTTAGTTAGTATTATTTCACCTATCGACGTGTGCACCCTTCATTTCAAGTGCATGATGCTTGAATATTTCGTGCTATGAAGTGCGTGCCAATCGAGAGACAAAGGGTTGCACAAGTTGGCAAGGGTGACTTGCTATGACAATCGTACAATAGTTTCTATGAAGTCTTTTCTTCGAAGCTATGACCATTAATGGCACTCTCTTCCTCTTACTCTTGATCGTTCATTCCGTTATTGTACTGTCCGCTTCAATTTTAGAACCTTTTCAAGGTTGCACTTGAAGATATTTATCGTGATAAATAGCCTTTCATGTGGTCCGTGTATAATTAATGAAGTAATTTTTATCATGATTCCTTTTAATAATTGCTTGTAACGATTTGGTTTGCTGGGTCAGAAAAATTTATGATATTACTCAATGTTTCAACAATATTATAATATTATATATTATATGCTGCAATTTTGTAATACTTTATAATTATAATATTTTCGTAATGTCATATTTTATAGATTTACAATTTCCTCACAGTATTAGAATATTTTATAACTTTATAATATTTTCATAATATTGTAATATTTTATAATTTCGTAACATTTTTATAATGTTATTAAACATTATTTTCCTTGGACAAGTATTGTCTTCAAAATAGTATTTTCTCTTCTGTTAATTATAATAAGTGTTATATTTAAGTATCGAATAACACTGTATAAATGAGTTAAGAAGGTTACTATAATCAAATGAACAATACTCTAGGATTAACAACCCCTTCTTTTCTGTATTTCTGACTATACTTCTACTGCATAAAATATTTTGAATAAAATTTGCAGACTCTATCACATATTTTGACGTTAAATATTTAACAAATTTTTTACTATAATGTTATATAATTGATTTAACTTTTTAAATGATATTATCTATATTTTTTATATATTAAATGACACTATGTATATTGATTCAGTAATTTACATACATTACATATGTATTCACTTTTTATCTTTTATTCAGAGTTCTAATTAGTATCAGCACGAAATTAGTAATTTATTATTTTTTGATCTTGGAATTAACATATTAAACTTAAATAAGATCAGTGAGTAGTATTTTATTCACATTAAATTACATATACAAAAATTATATTAATTTTGACAAATATTGACAATTTAATAAGTTCATTAAAGTAATAATAATAGATTATAAATAATAATAGATTATATTATAATAAATAACATCAATATTATTTAATAAATAGAACAAATATTGAGTAAATAAAACAAACAAAATAATTGATTTAATAACAAATTTTATTGGTTTGATAAGCTTATTAAGTACAAGTTACGAAACATCGAATTGTTTACTAGAATTATTCATGAAGCAAACAATTTTATTTTTTATTTTAAATTTGATTTATTAGAATTAATCTAACGATAGCGTTCTACATGACGTGCTACGATAGTTCATGTGTTAACTGTATAGTTACCGATTTTTTGTTACAGAAAATCATATAAAATGATATTATTGTCAATGTAAGGAGACACATACTAAAGTGTCAGTGAAAATCAACAAGCATCGTCGAAATAACTTTGTGCTTGTTTGTTCGCAGTGTATGTACAAATCTGCATTGCGAACACGTACTATGTATGCCGTTCCTGTGTTCAAATCGTTAATTTTACGACTCTGCATAATCGTGAGTCCGATTACAAAGTAAACGTGAATGTTTCGATTAAATAAATCTTCGAAACTGTATTGTAATCGTTTCACTACTATAACAATACTATAAGTTGCGCTACAAACAATTGAAGTTTCATTGAACTGCAAGGTAACTTGTAAAAATTAGTCTAACCAGGACTTTAATCGAGGATGTGGTATGTTTATTTGTGTTTCTTGTTAATTTTGACAAATATTGCCAAACTAATAAGTTCATTGAAGTGATAACTAATAAATAAATATATTATTTAATAAACAGAACAAATATTCAGTAAATAGAACAAATATCTACGAGGTATAACTAAATGGTTTTTGAAAATTAGAAAATATTGGAATTTGGAAATGTGGAGATTTGGGAGTTTGGAAACTTAGTAATTTGACCGTTTAGAAATTTTCAAGCATAAAAATATAGAAAACTGGGAATTTAATTTAGGAACTTAAGTTAGAAATTTAGAGTATTAAAAATTTGAAAATTTATCAGTTTAGTGATTTGGAAATTTGGGGAACTCGGTAAATTTAGGGGAATTTAGAGAATTTTAGAGATTTGGGGACTTTTTAGGATTTTTGGAATTCGTGGAATTTAGGGAATTTGGAAAATTTGGGCGATTTAGCGAATTTTTGAGATTAGAGGAATTTTGGGTATTTGGAGAATTTTTGAGATTTGAAAAATTTGGAGTATTTTGGGAATTTCGGAATTTGGGGAATTTTTGAGATTTGGAGAACTCTGTAAATTTAGGGGAATGTAGGGAATTTGAGAGATTTGGGGACTTTTTAGGATTTTTTGGTATTTAGAGGATTTGGGCGATTTGGTGAATTTTTGAAACTTGAGGAATTTTTGAGATTTGAAAAATTCGGGGGATTTTGGGAATTTGGAGGTTTGAGAACTTAGGAATGTGGGAAGTCGGAAATTCGGGAATTCAGAAATTCGGGAGTTCGGGAATTTAGAAATTTCAGAATTTGAGAATTCTGTAGTTTAGAAATTGGAAATTTTGGAATATGGAAATATAGGGAATTCGAAAACTGGAAAATGTCAAAATATTGAAAATTATTGAAGTTTTGAACTTCAAAACATTGAAGTTTGAAAATTTGAAGATTTAGATTTATTAAAGTTTGTCACCATAAAAATTTATAGATATAAAAGTTTTAAAATTAAAAAATGTTGAAACTTGATAATTATTAAATGCGACAACTAAGAAACGTAGGACCTTGGTAATTTGAAAGTTATAGTTTCTATGCAGAAATTAATATTGCTCATCATTTGCAGTGCTCCTCCAAATAAAAAAAAGACGTGTAAATACAAATTCTTTTAAATACATTTTAGAAATTACCAGACAGTTCATACCAGTAATATTAATTGAAAAAAATTACCTCAATTCACTGCATATCAGTCACAAATATTACCAACTTCATACTTTCAACACTAGATTCACTAACATTTGTTTCACTTCCTTTTAAACTAAAACTGAAATAAAAAGAATAGAGAAATAAAAGTTCATTACGCAAACACGCTTTTAGAACCTTACCTCCACAAAAGTTAACGTTTCTACAAAAGCTTGATAATAATTTCCACAATTATTATGAATGAAATACAAAATGAAAAATCGGTTCAAATATCCAGTCTTAAGGAAAGTGCATTCGGTACATCAAATATCGTCATAGTTTCTTATCAGCGAGAGATCTCCGACGCATCAGGGTGAATACGACAAAACCGTTCACCAGTTATCCACTCATCAATGAGACGCGTTTGTGATTTGAAAGGTGGGTGCCCCGCGTGTACTCGGCTGGAAATACGACCCTGGGCGTTAAAATGTATCAAAAAGAGACAGCTGTAGATACACGGGACGTATTTATGGGCATGAACCCAGTCAGAAAGAAGAAGGAGATAGAAGGAGACGATCAGTATGGACGCGCTGGCGGATCCGGGCTAGGTCGTTCAACCAATCGGTGAACCATCGAACCATCCGAACGACCAGTTCGCAACGGTCGGAGCACCTTACTCTTAACAGTCTGTAGCAAAGCTAGGAAGAGAGGAACGACCAGAGAAAAGGAACGAAAAGGATAAGGAAAGAGAACGAGAATATCAACGAATAGCGTCGCCAGAGTTCACCAACGCTGACTTTATATCTCCATGCAAGTGTAAAATGAGCATAAGGAGACAATCTTACAGAG
The DNA here is from genome assembly GCF_050947335.1 of Megachile rotundata. Classification (NCBI taxonomy): domain Eukaryota; kingdom Metazoa; phylum Arthropoda; class Insecta; order Hymenoptera; family Megachilidae; genus Megachile; species Megachile rotundata. Next base: position 7,374,589 of record NC_134993.1, read on the forward strand.
AAATCGGCATATGAACCTATATAGTCGAACAATATCCTCGTGGTGTTGGTCTCGCGAGTCCAGGGTGTTGCACATCAAGCACAGTAACGGTCAAATATGGCTTAGCTAATTTTTCTTACTTGTATTTTCAAAATCGACGTCCAAGTGTGATGTCCTCTTGAAAGTGAATACGATATAGCTACAGAAGAGAATTTAATTTCCGAAACTCGAATCGAAAGCTTTATGACATTTTGAAATTCTCGAAACTTGTAGCAGTTTTTGTTTTACGAGACGTCCCATCTTAAGTACCGATGTCAACAAAATTTGTCAAACTCGCAACTCGCTTTGCAGTTCCATTTTCACGATCGAGCATCAATCTGCTTATCCTCAAAAACAAAAACTAATCGTCGAGCACTCGCAAAGTATCACGAACTGAATATCTGGATACACAACAACACATGAATCAAATATTCTCGAGGACATTGCACTCGATTCTTTATTCATTGATTTCACACGTTTCCTTATCTGGGTTCCGAGAGTTTCGAGTCATGGAAAAAGTGCAGTTTCAAATTCTTGAAACTTGAAACTTTTTTGTGATTCGAGTGATTTTGAGATTTCGACGTTTAGAGAGACCATTCCTAATAATAAGCTTGTTCTAGAGAAAGGTTTAACGTGATTTCACCCTTATTTTGTTTCATGAACTCACGCACGTTTTTGTAAATCGTTACAATCTGAATATCGCGCAATAAACTAGGTTTCGAAGAGCTCCAAGTATTTTTAAACGTATTCAATATAAATACAGTAAATGTATACAGTAAAAATACAGTATGTCAGTAGATTTATCAGAAACATGCGTTAATACACATAGACATATGTATTGTATGAATCAAATTGTCCAACTGCACTACATTATGTATATTATTAGAACAATAGTGCTAAGTAGCTTTCGATGTAAAAATTTTGTCTCGGAAACATTTGTCTCGGAATTATGCAATTTTGTTCTTCTCAGTGATAGATAATTGATACCGCGGGGGTACAATACATGGATCTACAAATGCACGCACGTGGGCAGTAAAGTGTAACTAAATTCTATATTTCTAAATTTATAAGTTCCTAAATATTCAAATTTATATAATTGTAAATTTTACAATGTATTTTTGTACTATTAAATCTGTAAATTTGAAAATGCGACATTTCTGTATTTAGAAATTTGTAAATATTCTACATTTCTACATTTATAAATTTTTATTGTTATCCATTAATTACAAAATTTCCGATTTTCGCACACCATAAATTCGTAAATGTAAGATTTTTATATCTCGATATTTGTAAATTTGAAAATTAGAAATTTTTATATTTTAAAATTCTTAAGTTCCTTATTTTCAAATATTGTTAATTTGAAGAAATTTATGAATAGATTTGAAATTTCTATATTTCTATATTAGTTTCTCTGAATTTTCAACCTTATAATTGTACAAATTTAAAAACTGAGATTTATACGTTTGTAAATATCAAAACTTCTAAACTTAATATTTAAATTTGAAAATTTGATATTTGTTTCTTTACAATTAAATTTCATATGTTTACCATTGTATCATAAAAAATGTCAGGCTTCAGTATTTTTAAATTCTTAAATTCTAAAATTTTTAAGTTTCCAAGTTTCTGAACTTAAAAATTTGAAGTTAAACTTGATCTATTCGTTATTGTTTAGAACCGTCCGACAAAGGTGCCAATTTATTACCTCATATATCTTCTTAAAAACTGGAAACTGGATATTTATTTACTTGTATTTTTCACAAAAATAAAAATTTGCATTTCATAATAAAAGTTAAGTTCTTAATTCTTTTACTGATTTCCTATGTTTCATAATAGAAACTTCAAGTTTGTTGACGTTTTCTATACATATATTGTTGTAACTTCACGACATATTTTTGCATACTTTACTATTAGCATAATATAAAAAATTAATAGAATAAAATATATCGTATTTACTTTGAAGAGTTCTAGTATACAATCTATTTCAAACAATAGTATTAATAATAATATTAACAACCATTGATTAACAAAACATTCTCCAAAACAGATAACTGACATTTTACTAAAATCATTACCAAAAAACATGCCAAGTTTCCATTAACGAATTACGCAACATTGACAAATGTACGGAAGCCCCTCAAAATATTGAACAGCCCGTTCAAACCAAGTATTATATCTCAATCATGATCAAAACCGCAATCATTTCTTGATTAATGATTATTAAGTTAATCGTGTCCTTCGTTCATAACAGCCTCGATTACTCTCCTCGTTCATTAATCATCGATAACCGATTACCCAGTACGGATTATTCGATTACAAATAATCAGACTATCTCGATTTCACTTAACCATAATCTTTAATCATTAATCAGCTGACATTTCGCCGGGGTGTAAACCCTGTACCCATTGTCTCAGGACGAAATTGTAGCACGTGGGTCAGAGGACGCAACTGGCGTACCTTCGCCGTCCATTCCTCGATCTCTGGAATAATATTCCCAAGTTTTTTACAGACCACGTATTCAAGACAAGAGAAAGAGAGAGCAAGCACAAGTGGAAGTAGGAGAAGAATACAGGAGATGGTGGAGGCGCTCCACCACGGAGAATTGAAAATGATGATTGGCGGTAAGCGGGTTGCCAACAGTGATGGAGGAGCAAGAGAATGAAGGTTTAAAGAGAGCGAGAGAGAACAGGAGAGGGAGAGCGAGAGGGGCAAGAGGTACTAAATAAGAAAGCCACGAGGGGGAGGACATCCAACCTAACCGGAGGGGAAGGGAGGCCACTGTGGAAGGAAAAAGAGTCGGGAGCGCGCGAATTAAGTCGATCGCAGTGCGTGGAACCACATCCTTCGCGCCCGCTACCTCCGTGGATATCGCTTTTCTTTCGTCTTTCCCTGTTGCCCTCTTACGACCACCGGCCCTCTTTGTCCCTCCTTTTCGTGTTGTTCGACCCGCGTACCTCTTCTTTATTATCGGCATCAAACATCGTCTTTTGTTTTATAATAACCGCCGTGGCTGCGGTCGCGCCACTTTTGTACCTCCTTTTGTAATGCCGGAGGAGTAGCACTCTCCAACTACTGCAAAGAGAAGAGCTTCCAGGGAACAAAGACGGAAAGATATCGCGATAAATTGCCGATACGCCGTAATGCTGACTTCACGCACTCTCGAGCACGCATTTTGATTATTGTCACTGAAAAACCGCATATTTGCCGCAACAACTATTCCTGCGATTAACCGCAACTGAAATTCTTGCTCAGCGATCGACGCGGACAATGTTGCAAATTGATGATTGTAATTGTAGCGTCTGTGACACAGTGTTAGATTGCATAAGGAATGTCGAAAGTCTGATACAATTTTGTGATGTGAAAGTGTAGTACAATGACACTTGCTCTTATATTGTAGCTGTTCGAAATTTGCAATTTGCTTCGAATGATTGCGTAAACGTTGCGTCGAGTGATTGGTTGACAGCTAAATCATAATCGATTTTCAGATACGTTCGATACAATTTGATAAGCTTCGTAAATTAACAGTAATTTTTTAGTAATTTGGGAGGTTTGCTAAAAAGGACCATGCTAGCAATTCATTTTATTCTTATTATTTTTGTGTAATACAAGGTAAAATGATTTTGTTATCAGGCAGTGAATATGTCATGAATATTTGTAGTCCTTTACTGAAAATTTTGAGGTTTTGATTAGAAAGTCTATTTTGCAATAATTTTATGACGTTTGATGTTTTACAATTGGGTACTTAATATGTAAATCTTGTAAAGTTTGTGTGGTAGTTTTTAATAAGAAATAGTTGTCAATTGAGGATGAATTAAAAGAAATGTAAACACTTGCTATATTACTCCCAATGGTACGAAATAGTAAATTATAATTGCAAAAGACAGACTACTTAGGTTCTTATTGAACAGCAATCTAAATCTTCTAGAAAAGTAATTCAAGAGTAATAAACAAGTAAACATGACAGTAGATGAAGAAACGTACAAGTTTATTTACTTTAGCAAAATTAAAATAAATTTTAATGCTTTCATATTGTATATTTCATAATTCAGAACTACCTTTCAACATAGAATCTAAAAATTATGAGAGTTTAAAAAACATCATAGAATTATCCAATGATATGATCAATTTATTAAACCGAGGTATCTACCGGAACTATACCGAGAAATATAAATTGTTGACTGTGACATTATTGATAAATGAAGGTATATTTACATACAATATGAACCATTTAAATGGAAATATCTGTTATTTATGGCTCTATGAAAGTCCTCAAGAGTTATACTTTTTTCAGGAACACATAGGAAACATTTTGATTGAAATTTCTTTCGAGGATTTTTTGTATAAAACCATAAAGAATAGAGATATTAAGGTGTTCTCGTTGAGGGAGTTAATATATTAAGGCGACGTTTATTTGATCAAATTCTGTTGTATTTTTTTATGGAGCGTCAATCTGTTATGTGAAAGCGGCCATTTTCGTACTTAACTATTCTTCATCTCGTAATAAAAAATGTCAGTTCACATTTAAAACTGCTGTAATCAGTGCAGAAGTCTATTCACTTGAATAGAAGTAACGAAAAAAAATAGAAATCTTCTTTTACATTGTAGTGGGTCAGTAAGATAATGACACTGTTAACGCACAATAGTAGGATAGTAGCATAGCAGTATAATTATGGTGGCATTAGTAGAGTGGCACCATAGTGGAATAATACAACGGTACTATAATGGTATAAACAGTAAGACAGCAATAATAATATTACAGTGAAACAAGTACAATAGTAGTATAGTGTAGTCTAAGATAGGGAGATAGTTAAATAAAATAGCACTAATAGACAAAACAGTAAAATAGTAAAGCAACACAATAGTATATACATAATAGTACATAACAGTACATTGAAATAGTAAAGTAATAATATAGTACAGACTGAAATAGTGAAATAGGGAAACAGTAATGTAGTACATAGTAAACTGACAAACTCACCAAATAAAACAGGAAAGATGTATAATATAATTACGTAAACAGCAGTATAAGATTAGAATACTAGAGTAACAGTACTATAATAGAATAAAACAGCATAATTTGATAACAAAACAATAGAATAGCAGCACAAGTACATGATTATCTCGAATCTGAATCATTAAAATATTTGTTTCAAGTATTTTATAAATATTACCAAAACGCCGATGAGATAAACCTCGCAGGAAGATCGAGGTCCTGCAAACAGAGTGTACTTTTACTATAACAAAACTGCATCCGGAAGTATTTATTTGCAGTCGAAGCTGTTTATCTCACACCTTTTTGTTGAATATTCACCGATGCACGCAGTGTCGAGATGCGATGACCGCTCCCGACAGTATTATATTCCTTTTCTCTTCTCCTTTTTTTCCTCCTTTTCGACTCGAAGACGAGATCGAGCGGATGGATAAGGCCGCGACATGTAGCGACGCGCAGGGCGCCCTTAATCCGGCAATAAAAACCTCGGCTCACGTATATTATTTTATTTAGTTTCCCAAACTGCCACGGCTTAAACGCATCCATAATTACCGGCGACTACGTGAACCGCTTAACTTATCGCGCGTTTCGACCGAGTCTTCTCCCCGACCCTCTGTGCACCGGTACATCGTCGACGATCAACGTGTGCGTGTAACTGTACATGCAGCTTCGATCCTACGTACGAACATAATTTATGCGTGCGTGGATTTTAACTCCCACGCCATCAAGACATACCGCAGGGTTGTTCGTGCCCACAACTGTGTATACAGCCTGATAAAAGAAAACAGTCCGATACTTGTACCTGTTGGTTTTATTTTACAGAAAATGAATGTTTAGGTAGATGTCCCGGGAATTTTCTGAACGTTCCAAATAATCAAGATGCCGTTTGTCTTGAAAGTGGGGCAAGTTTATAACATGTACCACGTGCGATCATTTTCATGAATATCTCGGAAGTATACCAAATATGGATACGATATTTTAGCATGTGATCAAGCCTTTATCATTCTCTTATTTCTATTTTATTTTCAATTTTATATTAAGTGTACACTGGTAAATTTTGATCATCATCAAGAAGCAGAATAAAACTACAGTCTCGTGAGTATATTCCCTATTTCACATTTTCAGTTTTTAGAGTAAAATAAGAAGTTCGAGTTAAGTTTTTTCACGTTACTAATTAGCAAGGCCTGGAGAGCCACTCGTGTTAAATTGCTTACGGTCGTAAATAATATATGTATACATCTATATGTATGTAAATTAGTGGCGATTTTACGTTCGCAGTTTCAAGCATCCCTTGTCCGAAACGTAGCATCCGAGATGACACTACTTTCTCCTAAGTACCAGGAGAAATAAAATACATCCTCTTAGGCTTAACTACCGTATAATGGCTGCCAGTCTAGGTAGCGGTCGCAGATCATTGTATCTGGCAACCAGTTCTTTTTTTTCTGGCCAACGAAGGGCGCGAGAGGAGTACAGCGTAACAAGTGAAGGGCGCGATCAAGAGTAATGCGAAAACGGAGAACAGGCAGTGGTAAAAGGACGAAAAAGAAGAGAACAATGAGCGATGCTTGCGCTCGTTCCACGTAGACTCAGCAATTTTGTCGAATTGCAAGCGATTACCGTTGCACGGCAGCTCAAATTTTCCGTTTGTTTGAGTTACGGAGCTGCGCAAGGTCGCGAAATGGCTCTCTGCATCCGAGCTTCGAAAGAAAGATGGCTAATACTGAAACGCGTGCTGTCTCGGAGTACCAGCTCTGGAAAAGGTACACGATGAACTGTTTGAAGAGCGAGTAACAGAGATCGTAACCAGAAGAAATTAGAGGTCTGGCTGGCGGACTGAATAAACGGAAATAAAACAGGGAAGAAACACGTTGTTGTGTTTCACGTATTGCTGATTTAGTAAATGCGCAAAATCTTTAATACTGTTCTCACGCAATACGATGACCTGCAGAAATTAATACCTTGCATTGTAATAACATATAAGCTATTTATTTTGAAAGTGGCTATCTTTTTGGAAAAATTAAGATGATACAATAGACAAATTTTTATCTGTAAGAAATCTATAATGAAAATAATTCAAATTTCCTAATATTTGGGTGGTGTTTGAATATTTAACGTATTGAAAAAATTCTAGAGACAGCATATGAAAATTCGGGCCAAAATGATTGTAATTAAGAAAAAGAATAACTGAACAACTGAAATATCTGTTTAGTTAACAATTAATTTTATTGGTATTTCTGTTTAATTTTGTTTTGATGTTGATGCCAATTGGTGAATTATATGTTTTTAATTAGAAAATCTGTATAAAAATTGTCTGTAATATTTCTTATTTGAAGTATTCTTAATCGACCCGTTGACAAATTAAAACCGTTGATTATCTGCCCAATGATCCAGAACATGAACACGTACATTAATCACAATGTTCCTGTTGGACACGTTTACAACTGTATATCTTAATTGTGAAAAAGCAGGATGTGAAAACGTCAAAGCTGTAATGTCATGGCACACCATAAAATAGTAACACAAATTAAAAATGAGTTTTTATTAGAATTATATTTTGACTTTTATGACACTTAAAATTTGTTATATGTAACCAACTTTCGGAAATTTATATCAATCTAATCATCGATTTAATATCAATTTTCAATTAATATTTTTTTCTGGATATGAATAATTATAAGAAATTACGACAATATTCATAGTGGTTATAGTAGTTTTTGTTCAACAATTATTAATCCTTTTTGTGAAAAAAAAAAACGATATATCATTGTCAGTCACACTTACAAAATATAATTGCCATTTGTTAATTCTTTCTTGTATTTTAATATGTTTCTTTTTGAATTGTTTAAACGTTCAGAAAACTACTTTTACTATTGTAATTAACTGTAATACGGTCCAGTAAGTGCGCCATATATGATTATTATAAACATTGTTTCTTATTTTGTTTTATAGAATAATCTAGTAAAGTTATAAACAAAACTAAAACACCCTGTACTGCATCGCACAAATCAATCATTTCATATTTTTATTATAATTTTTAATAAAATATTTGAAATCTGACATTGATACAAAACTCTTTTCTTATTATTATGAATAGAACATGTTAACAGAGTTTGACAACCCTGGGACACCTTGTGTTGTTCGCAACAATTGTAGTATTATTTTTCTTTCAAAATTCATGAATCATGACATGTCGGCATTATATCAGCAAGTAATATGTTCACAGATTCAATTCACTTTTCAAAGTTTATTTGTGTGAACAAGACGTATTTTAGATAAATCTATTGTAACGGTCGTAGCCACATTATCATATCCATTCAATGAAACAAGATGGCTGTGGCCACAAACCACAAGCTTGCTTTTTAAGAACACAAAATATGATTTCTTTATGCATTACAAATATCTACGCTGTTCGCATCGCATTGTGCAACATTAATGTCGTGGTAGTATCGCGATAATATAATAATTACAAATGTCTTTCTGAGGAAAAGTATCAAGAAATGTATATATAACCTAAGTAAAGTTGGTACTTAAACGTAAGTATTTAACACTTCACCTTATGGTGTATGAAAATTAAATATGTCATTAGGTAAAAAATGTTTGTTCTGTTCTCAGAACTGTAACATGGTCACAAAGATGGCGATCTACAGTTTCAACTATTCTGATAATTATTCAAATTTATTTTAAATATTTTAAATTTTGTGAAAGTTACTCAGCATTTTTGTCATACAACAATCTTATTAACACATTTATTATAAATAAACTAATAATTTATTATTAATATTATAAAACGACAACATTAACAAAAATAGTTTTGTTTCCTACTAATACTTCAAAAGAATTAAACATTATAATTTACTTAGTAGTTTGATTAATTTATTAGAATACAAATTCCTTACCTTACGTGTTACGTGTTTTAAAATTTTCTAAAGAACCAAAAATAGCTGTTTATATTTAGCGAGTGTTTATGTAATCACGAATCTTTACGCAATCGATTGCATTATTCATTTATCATTTGTGAAAAAATCGCATTACAGTTTAAATACCAATTGCCTATAACTTGTATAATTTGCAAAAATTGAAAACGAATTAAAATACGATAAAATGACATTTTTACAGTGTGAAACTGAAAGAAAATATTAATTATTAAATATACATTCTTGCAATTAACAGCGGTACGATTTATGCCAATATGGTAAGCAAACATGTTTTAAGGCTGCATGAAATTTATGGATTATGGAAATATGAGCAATGCCACGTGTTTGTTAGTATTTATAGTCTAGCCTTATATTTAAGTCCGACTTATATGAGACCTCAAGTCATCGTCTCGATTCATAAATCATGTAATAAGGTGATCTTGAATAGTAACTTGGAGCTAACTCTTAGCTAAAATGATCTTGAACAGTAATTTAGAGCGAAATCTTAGCTAAGGTGATCTTAAACGGTGATTTAGGGTTAGAGCTTAGCTAAGATGATCTTAGAAGATTTTGTTCAGTTACAATCTATAAACCTACCTCATTTCTAATAAATATTCATTTCAGAATGACTGTTCTCATAATCAATGAATGTTGATCATAGAAAAGTTGAAAATAAGATTTTATGTAGGTCGATTCTTTTTTTAAAACATTTATCAGTAATTTATTTAAAAATAAATGAATTGTTTGTAGAAATTTTGTAAATTATATTTTGCTATGGATGTTATCAATTTTTATAATTTATTGCATTTGGGATTTGAAAATTTGGAGATAGGATGGGTATTTGGTGACTTTAGTATCTAGCGATACCTAGGATTTCTAGGTATATAGAAATCTAGTGACATAGCAATCTAGCGATTTGATGGTTTAAGGAGACTTAGAAATTTGAGATTTAGGAGTTAAAAAGTGTAGGTATTTGAGGTTTCCAGAATTTGGAAATCTAGAAATATGGAAATGTAGAGGAATGGGAACTTGTGGATATGGAACCTACATCCATAAATTGACTCTTGAACCTACAAGATCTTTAGCAGCTGTGACAGTCAGAACTACCTAAATATGACTGCAGTAGTATAATAAATAAAGAGTGTTGAAATGATACGTATATTTTATATGTAGTAATTATACAAATTACAATTGGTCTCGAATTCAAAACTCGATCTTCATACAAATACAGTCCCTGGCCATCAAATTAGGACTACATACGAAGATTACACTATTATGGCTATTATATCATCTATAGAAAATTGTCTTACGTCAGTAAAATTATTACTAAATACATTGATAATGATATACATAGCAATTTACTACCGTGATAATAAATTATGCGGTTGATGAGCGACTAAGGACCTTGCGTTTACGTTAGGAGTATCGAAAGCGTGTCAGATAAAATTTGAATGCCACAGAAAATGTATGTTTACTCAAAAGACTAGCTTACAACTCTCCAGTCACGTTATCTGAGTTGAAAAGAGTTACAAATATTTGGGAAGATAACGAAGATATAAAGCATATGATCAATGTATACAGAGCATGTCCGATACAAGCTGCGACCAAACCAAGGGTGGAAATACAAGATATTAACATGTGTTAATGTCTTATACAATTACAATTTGAACAGGACAATTTTACAGAAAACGTGAAAAATTCTGAAAATAGTGGTAATTCGATGGCTACGATCTAAGTCACATTAAAACGTTACGAGTCTGATGTTATAAACCTAGGGGTTAAACATTTCTGGATCACCAGTACTGGCTATTCCGTAGTAGGATTTTTCCAGTCGCCGAATAAAGAAGGGGGAGTAAGACAGGAGGAGAAAGAGAGTTCGGCGTGCGCCTCCAGCAGACCCGCTAGAAGGAGGATAATTCCCTGTAAGTGGATAATGCCCCGACAGTGCTCCTTGCCTACGCACCCAAGATCATCTTCTGTCTTCCTCCTCCTATTTCACGATCCTTCTTTCGTACCATCGGATCGTTTCGCATGGTAGTTTTGTGGCTAGTGGTTGAAGGCTTTGTAGTTTGGAACCCGAGTCTCCGTCGCTCTTTCTATCGTTTCTATCTGTGCCGCTATCTCCCTCCTTCTCGAAAGATCTTATTGTGCAACTCGCTTTGAAAGTTCCACTCGTTGCACCCGGACGCGCCACCACCGTGGAATTCGCGTTTTTCCTTCTTTCACTCTTTCTCCATCCTCCTCTGGACCCTGGCCGTTGCTTTGCTCCCTTCTGGAGTTTTATCGCGCGAGATACCCTCGCTGCCGTTTGCGGTTCATCCTCCAATTATCCCTAATACAGAGAATGCCGTGGAGCGTTATTATTACTCTCGGCTGTTTCGGATTGTTGCTCTTCCCTCGAGATTTTCGTTTGCGCCGCGTATTTTGTTGTAGTCTAAACTCGGACAAGTGTACGAAAGGTAATTGGCCGGGCTCTTGCGGCCGCGGATACAAAACAAACGCGAGTAAAGGTATTTAACCAGTTAACTGCGTATACACGTCAATCCAAAACTTTATTTCGGACCCGGTTAACGTCCTGCTGCTCAGAGTAGTAGTTAACGATCGAGTGGGAACCTTTGTTAATAAAAACGTTTCTGCTTATTTTCGACGTTTAATCAGAGTGCATTATATACATACATATAACTTGAATCAGTTACACTGTAGTTACTCTATAACTAATCGATTTATAGTCTACGACTTACAAACATATTTTCATATTCGTAGTCTATGAGTACACTTTTCTTATTTCGAATAAGTCAGCGTAATTTAAGGGAAATATATATATATTCTTTTTTAATGTAGAAAAGTGATAACAATGAACGTTCGCAATTTTGGTAGATATTAAATTGTGTACTTCACAAATGGCCTTGTTGCAATAACTGCATGTATTGTTAATAACTTATGAGACAAGTAATTATGTAGATAATATAGTATATGCAAGATAGTATAACATAGTATATGAATTGGAAAATGTAATGGCGAAGTTTCAGATGACTCGTGATGTTTAAAAAGATAAATAGTGATTTCCTGCAATTATTGTTACTTTATTATTCCTATATTATTAGCAGTATTATCTAACTTATCTCTGGACATGGCGACCGTTGCTATTAATAAAAAGTTTCTGTAATTGTAGGGGAAGTCGGTGTACATCGCAGAGAGTCTAAACTTTACGCAATTATGGAAACTAATAATGCTGTAAGATTATAGCGTGCATTTTTGAGAAATAAGGGAAAAGCTTATTTCAAGTTTTTTAATCTTGCTATAATGAAGTAAATTAGTTACGACGAAGGAACTGTTTGTGCGATTACGATTTTATAAAGCACAAGTAAGATCTTAACGGTAGCTTCGAAATATTGGAATTTATGGATTTGATGATTTAGACATTTAGAATTTTGGAAATTTGTAGATGTAGGAGTTTGTGCATTCAGAAATTTGGAAATGGGAAATTAGGAGTTTCGAGGTTAAAAAATAAGTGAAATTCAGAATTTTGAAATTTATATACTTAAGAATTTGGGATTTTATAATTTAAGAATTTGGATTTATGGAAATTCGAGTATATAGGAATTTTTCGAATTTAGGAGCTACCGTGTGTATACAATAAAAAATTAAAAAATATAGAAACTTAAATTTAAGAATTAAATAATTTGAGAACTTAGAATAATGAGATATTGGGTAATTGAGAATTTGGGAATTTTAAAGGATGAAGCTTTGCTTTTTTGAAAATTTAGAAGTTTGGAAAGTTCAAAGTGTGATACTTGGAAATTTGTCAATTTGGAAATTTAAAGAATTGTAAATTTAAATAGAAGGCTAAGGACTCGAAAATTTAGAAATTGTAGTACTTAAAAATTTGGAAATTGCAAATATTCAGTAGTTTTTAATTTTCCATCTCCCAAATTTCTAAATTCACAAATTTACCATTTTAAGCTCCAAATTTAAAAAATTATGAAATTTCCCATTTACTTAAATTTTCAAACTATCAAATGCTCATATTCTCAGTTTCTCAAACTTCAAAATCTTTAATTATTTTCTTAAAATTATAAACTCTCAAATTTTCAAATTTTCAACTGTCTGTTTCCCAAATTATCAAATATTCAATTTCGTCTAAACTTCCAAACTCTCAAATTTTCAATTCCAAATCTTCAAATCTTCAAATCTCCAAATCTCAGAAACTTAATTAGTTATACAAATAAAGTCGTATATAAAATTTTACAACTCACATTAACTATAAGTTCATTGTTTTCAGATATTTTCAATAATTAAAAATTTTTTAATTTTGTTCAAAAGTTTCGTTTCACATAAATTATTTTTGATCATACTACATATTAATACAATTTTTAATATAAGAAAATAAATATAACTAAATGTACAAATAAGTTTTATTCAGAGTCACTTTCGTATATATTGCAGTTAATAAAAATAACAATACTTGATTGTAATAACAAGCCAATAAAAAAATACGAAACAGTACTGCTACAATAATAAACGCAATAGAGAGGCTAATAATGGGCGAAACGAGGTTAGTTCTAGATTCACACTAAAAGGGGTGCTCTCTGCTGAAGCGCCGAACAATTGAATCGTAACTAGTTTACATATTAGAATGTCAGGAAATGAGGGAAACATACAGGTGAATTTTGTCATAGACATGTCGACAATCCATCAAGTAAAGCGCGGCAAATTCAAATATAATTATGTAAATTTGAAGATCTAGAAATGCAAGTTTTAGTAAATTCTAATAAAATTATACAGTAAATTCAAATATAATTATGCAGAAAACTCGAATATAACTTTGCAGAAAATTCAAATATAATTATAAGCAAATAGAGAAATTTCTCTATTTAGTATGTTTGTTTCCTTGTTTTGTTTCACTGTATCCCCTTTTATATTTCAGCTAAGAGTACTTGTCCGCAGTATAGACTACTTGCATAATGCAGTAAAAAGCATTCTATAGCAGATTTGTTAATAATTTTACCCTTGTCCCATTGCACGTGAAATAAAGTTTCAAAGTATTTAACTTCAAGTTACGCTTTTACCCCATTTTCGGGGAAAGTGCAGAGTAGTTGCATTTTAAACAATTTCCTATCAAAATCAAAATGTACAAGGAAAATTAAGGTACTAGTTAATATTAATTAAATAGTAGTAATTGGGCAAAGCGTTCGATATGGACAGCGTTAAATATTTACATAGCAGACTGAAATACTTACGGTTAAATACAAACTTTACAAAAACCAGTCTGCACTTACCCCACTTCACCTTAATAATGATGTAATAATTAGACAGTAAAATTACTGGCAACAGTAATGGTGGAACTTCAGCACATATTTATCGATGATGAATATGGTAATGATACCAGCAAGTTTCTCAGGAATCATCCAAGTAAGATATCATAAGTTTGATAATAAATCGGTCCTAGTATGTTAAAAAGGCACGGAGAATCCTAGCTTTCAGAGTGAGATTTATGGCGCATCCACGTAAATCACGAATGTCAACCATCCGTTAACCGTCGGTTATTCGAAGACTGTCAGCTCTCAGCCATATCCACCATACACTTTATAATGATTAACTAAACTGGCAATTACCCAGCGCTTCGGGCCCACCGAATTATCATTCAGCTCGCGGACACCGATGCCCGTTGTACAGCCACGAATCTGACTAGAATATTATACATAACAAAACTGTGTTCGTCGAGGTCTCCGTTGATCTCTGCCCGCTGCTTGTCTACCGAGTCATCCCCGTACGTGGAAATACTTCTACGCCGGGCACGGGACAACGAACCTAAGTCTGCTAGAATGCACCTCGAAAACACTTGGCTTATGGCTATGGCCAGCTAGAACACTATCAGCTCCCTCGCACTATGTCGAGCAACGGGAAGAGAGCCAATAGGATTGTGCTTTGCTTACTAGTGGCTGACGTTATGGATTTTTCTGACAACGAGTCATGGCATCCATGAGAATACTTCATAGAGCGTTCGCGAAACCGTTCTGCAATCCACCATAAGATCGTTTCACACGGAACACTTTGCTCCTTCGATCGTTCTCGATCATTCTCGAAAGTACGCGAGAGGTTATAAAATGATACTTCCGGTTTCCACGCAGGAGTTGGATCTTCTTCTTGGTTTATAGCGGTTAAATTATTGTACCGAACAGATTTCTTTTTAGAAACAACGTGACTTAATTAATGGTGTTTATGCTTGATATTTTGTAGAAAAGCTGGTGTGGATATAAGGTTATGTTATAAATAATAGTATTTCATAAATTAGTATTTTATAAAGTATTTTATAAATAATGATTTATAATGAATGATAACTCATTTTGAAAGACAAATTTATTGTCAATTTCATTCTATTATAGTCTTTTAAATCTCTCTGCCAATATTCTTTCAAACCTAGTAAGGATTCACATCAAGTTACTGTCTACTTAACAAGTTTTATATTTTTATTTACAGAAAATGAATCGTCCTATAATAGAAAACCAGCTGAAGTATTAATTAGACCTTAAAGTAGGCAATTCTTGCATCAGTCGTAAAACACACGGTAATTTCGTAGATTCTGATGCGAAATAATGTATATCAATCGTTAGCACGAGAAATACTATTGGCTAGATAATTGGTTTTAAATTACTCGATGGTACCCGAAAGCACGCCGATCGAAAGTTAACGGCTGACACGTTTATGATCGTAAGAACCACCTTGAGACTTGACCGTCGTAAAGTCATTGCAATCGATGGGCAAAAAGTTTCCCCGTGGATGATTCGTTCACACCGCGTCGAGCATTTAGCTGTTGCAGGAAAGACCATCAAAGAGAAGCTGAGGCCGAGAACAGCGAAATCGCTCTGGCGGCAGCCTATAAAATTCAGAAGATAAATGTAGATTTCAGGGCGGTGTTTGACTATCTGTTCTTCCCCTTTGAAACCCATAACCATGTGAAACATTACGTTAGGCTGTTGCATGGATTTAACGACGATGAGTATTACTATACGTTCTTTCGTCCGTTCGTTTAACGGGTGCATCATGCACCCTCGACAATTCGCACGTACTACAATGTCTGCTTTCATGTGAACTTATTGACAATTTCAGAGAAGTTTACAGATTGCTTACTTAAATTGTGCTGAAATAATATCGACAATTCGCACGTACTACAATTTCTGCTTTCATGTGAACTTATTGACAATTTCAGAGAAGTTTAAAGATTGCTTACTTAAATTGTGCTCAAATAATATCGTGTTCTCTTTACTAGAATTACTTTTCTCAAAAATTTTAGGCTTTTCTAGTAAACTTTGAATAATTTCTTTTAAAATTGCTTAAAGTTTAATTAGAGAAAAAATTAGTTTGATATGAAAGTGTACTCTTGAAATTTGGATATAAACTTCTGATCTCATAAATTTTAAATAATCACAAAGTTACTTAAAGTTTCAGATTTTTAAATATAAGATGAACTGGAAAAAAATTTAACAACTATTGTATGAAAAGTCAAAAAATTAATTGTGGAGAAGTGATTCAACTTACAAGGCAACATATCCAACCCAGACAGGCCGATTTTGATGAAACATATGTGAGATATAGTTCTCAAAAAAATATTTGGCACATATTTTTTTATTGGCAATCGTGCATGTTGAAGGTGTGAAAATAGCCCTCGAAATTGGGGGTTGAAATCATATTTTTAGGAATATCTCCGGAATTAAAAAAGATAATTGGATTCTTTTTCTTGTAAATTGTTGGTCTTTAAATAGGGAACTTTTGTGCGTAAAAAAATTTCAATAAACTTTATTTGTTTAAATAATATTTCGAAAATTTATAATTTTTGTTTAAATTTTTGCACTAAATGTTGATCTATTTTTTGCAACTTCGTGTACGTAAACTATGGACAAAAATAGAGGATACTTGTTTTTGGAATTTGTTGTTTGTTGCAATGTTTATTAGATATACATATAATTTAAAATCACCTCCTGTGAAGAGGGGCCATCAGCATTTTTATTAAAAATATCATTATTTTTACAATCTTTTACTATATTTTAGACATTTTATACCTCTTCATATGCCGTTAATTGATTTCTGAACAATTATTGTAAGTGTCGCAGGTATGAGCGTGACGCGGTTATAATCACCGCCGTAAGGACATAGGCTTTTATGCCCTATTTTCGAAGTATTATTTAAACAAATAAAGTTTATTAAAATTTTTTTACGCACAAAAGTTCCCTATTTAAAGACCAACAATTTACAAAAAAAAGAATCCAATTATCTTTTTTAATTCCGGAGATATTCCCAAAAATATGATTTCAACCCCAAACTTCGAGGGCTATTTTCACCCCTTCAACATGCACAATTGCCAATAAAAAAAATATGTGCCAAATATTTTTTTGAGAACTATATCTCACATAAGTTTCATCAAAATCGGCCTGTCTGGGTTGGATATGTTCCCTTGTTAGAGAATAATTTTAAGTTGAAGTTTGAAAGGTGCCTTCTGACACCTCTTTGTAAAAATAGTGTTAATGTAACAATTTCTTTATTTCAAAAGATTATTATTGTTCCTCCCCCCATTTTATAAATTTTGAAATAAATTCATTAATGTCTCTGATTCGTTTAAACTGTGCACACAAGTTGTTTCAGACATGTATTATATTAATTAATAAATAAAAGTATAATATTTACATATACGTTTCTTCTTAACATCGTACAATAATTAATGCAATCAACTCTCCAATAACTCGGTTATTTACGGGCAGTAAGGTTCACTCGCTTCAGCTTGCAAAAAAGCTTAACTGCAAGAATGTTCTTCGGAACGAGTGGAAATATAATAAATTATTGCATATAATAATGTCACTGGAAGTCGAAGAGCGGTCGTTAAACAGAAGGCAATACAATCATGTTGCTAATGACCGGAGCACTAGAGTTGTTTCTTACAACTCTGTATAATAACGCAAGCGAATGTAGATACACTTGGTCACGCGTAGAGGATGTACGAGTCCCGACGGATCATTAGTATGCTACCAACCTTGAAGACTAGTGATTTTACTTTAGCCCGACATAGAATTGCAAATTGTAATCTAAAAATTAATTGCAAGTCGGTATGTATTAAAACTGGATCTGTTTACCGTCAATTGCATTTATTAAAATTCATAAAATTGAATTGTTATATTTTGTCTTGTAGAATTGAATTGGTCCGAATTTTTGTCAGCGAAATTTGTCATTTGACACCGAATTTGTCAGCAAATATTAATATAAGTGGTAATTAGTAAATATTAATAGAAATGCTAGATAGTAAATATTAACCTACAATGTTAACTAGTAAAAATTAATAGTCGTTTAATTATAATAATTTTAATAACTCATATCGTATTCTAATAATTTTCGCAGATAGAAATTTTAATATTGATAAATAATCACAACTAGAAAAATTTCTATTACGAACCATATTCCGATGATTTGTAGCTGCAAAGTCTGATCTTGATGTTTGAATTGACTTTACGACACATAATAAATAAATTAAATGAAATACGATTTGAAATAAACGCTCGAATACTTTCTCTCCATTCCATTATTTTTCTTTGCAATAAATAATGGGAAAGTTGATCAACGACATTGACAACTTTTATAAATCAAGTATATTTGGATATACGTTTAACTTTCCATACAAAAAGAAGGGAATAAAAGAAATGAATGAGTAGGTATGTAGCTCCAATACTTTTGGTAATTTTAGATGGGTAATTATGGACACAATTTTGTAAAGGAAGACTTGTGACAAGGTTATGACTGAAAGAATTTATTTTGTATGTATAGTAATTATCAGATATGAAAGATGATTACAAGGAGTAATTGGTGATATAGGGATATAGGGATATAGAGTTATAGAGTTATAGAGTTATAGGGTTATAAGGATATAGATATACAATAGGGATATAGGGATATACGGAAATAAAAATATGGAGATACAGGGGTATAGAGATATAGGGATATATGGATATAGGGATAGAAAGATACATGTATACATATACCGGATGGCTCACCACATTTTACCATCTACATTGGCGTCATTATTATTACTTATAGCAAATAATGTTTCAGATGAAGTTGAATGGTTTTGAGAGGGTCATATGCTAGTGGTATATTTTTTTTTGTAGGTGGACATGTAAAGGACTTATGAAGGTCATTAATGTTTTTTTTTAAATGGAATCATACATTTTTTACTGCATCAGCTCATACTCCTTCATATTCTTTACAAAAAAGTATTAATCTATTTACGTGAAAAAATCATTAGTTTAGGAGATATTTTAATTTTAATGTCTATTTACAGAAAAGGTTCAATGTGGCGACGATTCGCATCATTTCTGAATCGAGAAATTAATGACTTACTGACATTCTGTAGTGTATAATCTTTTTGCATGTGTAGCACTTTTCGCAGCTTCAAAATAAACTGATAACATGTCTATCTTTTCTTCTTTAGAATACTTCATTATGAAGTGATAATTCACCGTATCGTCGTATTCATCGTATTAGAGACGTAACAGAGACAAAATTTCATTGTTACTGCGTACCAAAAAAAAAACTCACAATTCGTTTGGTGACCTCTCAAAGCACGTAGAAAAACATTTGCTGTTCAGTTAGGACAATTCATAATATTGACCAGAAAGTCTCGATTTCCTAATAAGTTAGAATTAAAATATCCTTTCAACTTCATCTGAAACATTGTTTGCTATGAGTAATAATAATGACGCCAATCTAGATGGCAAAATGTGGTGAGCCACCCGGTATATGGATATAGAGATATAATTACATAGGAATATAGGAGCACAAGAATATTCAGATATAAAAATGTGGAGATATAGAGATATAGAGATATAATGATATAGGGGTATAAAGCTGCAGAAATATTGAGATATACGGACATATGTATATAAGGACATAGAGATGTAGAGATATAGGCGTATAAAGATATACATAGAGACAGAAATACAAGGATATAATGATATATGAATATAAGAATGTTGCTATAGACACTACAAGTGTATATGAATATAGCGGTCTTAAAGTACAGGAAACTATTGATATAGAAATCCAAAGATATGGGATCTTACACGTTTTGATATATAACTCATACATCACTGCTGCAATATCAACTAGATAAATAGTAAAATTAGGATAATAAAAAAAGTGAATGCACCTAAAAAATCTCTTATAGAAAAGATAACTTGAGAAGAAACTATAACATTACAATTCCGTATTTAAAGAAGTTAGAATTGGAAGTCCAGAATCACCTAATTAAAAGTTTTCGGTGGTAAATAATTTGAGAGTCAAGATATTAATAACAGACAGATCCTTACCTGAATGAATAATAAGCTACATTTGTTAATAGGTTTTTAAGGGTCCAATACCTCACAACCGTCGTAACTGCGTGGGTTACACAGGACAAATGGGTATTGACAAAACCATCTAATTAGATTTGTAGCGAATATACTCGAGTGAAAGGTTTGTAGGCGTGGCAGGAAGTGCACAATGGATGGGAAACATGATAGCACACATTAAATATATATATATGACCGCGAAAACCCGAGGCTAAGAAAGTTAGAATACCGCAAAAGGTTAATTACTACGCAGAGTATTATTCTTACTACTGGCAATGCATTTTGATTACGGACCGTGATATTTCCTCTTTACATCGTCACCGAACATTTCGTTCGAATGCCAATTGCCTCGCGTGTAAAAATGCGCGAGCAACGAATTAATTTTACGCGTATCACATTTATAATAATATTGGATACCGTTCGTTGTTGCAACGAGTTTATGCAAATTATCTCGGATTCTCGTGCTCATTAGTTACGAAAATTATTACGCTCCCCAGATAGGATTGCGAGATCAGACGTATTAATGCGTTCAAGGAAGGTATGCTTGTGTAACGTTTCGAGTTTCTGTTTCAAGAATCGTACAACGTTTCGCGGAACACAATGCCTCGTAAGCGGCCGTCGTGCAGGCGTTAAAGATCTGATGCCACTAATGACGAAGTCTTGTGTTCACGTGTTGACACTAACTGATCACGAAAACGAGGACGGAGAAGTGTCAATGATTACTTCGCTATGTCATCCTGTCCGTTTGATAAATGGTCAGCTACAATATTATAATACATATTTTAACGCTGAATGTACCAAAGTGGTCAAAATGATCTTTTAGGTTTCTTATATTAAGTTATGAAGTTCATTAAGGTTTTCTTCAAGCCTCTGTTGATCGAGATGAGGAGTTAATTTATATTTTATTCGTTTAATTATCTTTCATCTTCGTTTCTAATTTCATACTGAGTACTATTTCTAACAAACTTTAATATTTTTTTTAATATTTAGTCATAATCAAATTCTTAATAATAAAGATGGTAGAGATGTCACTCACAGATAGCTAATAGCTTAAAGAAGTCATATAAGTATTTTCACATATTTGTTTCATATTAGTTCTTCCTCGCTGAACTTTTCAAAAAAACCGCATCTACAATTTTTCCGACAGATTTCACATTGATCAATCTTTCAAAAAACCTAATTAATCAATTGTTTGAATAAACTCAAGTTAGTCAATTTCTAAGAAAAGAACCCCATACCAACTGATTTTCTGAAGAAGATCCATTCTAGTCAATTTTTAAAAGAAGCAGATCCCACATTAGACGATTTTAAAGAAAAACGTATTAGGTAATTTTACCCTCCGAAATATAAAAACAAGCGGTTAGGTGCTATCGAAATATTTGCGCGTTCGTGTACCAAGAAATCGATGTCCGGTACAAGAATCTCGGAACGGGTCCGAACAAGGGCTGCTCGTGCAGGCGTTAGGGATCCGATGACGCTAATGACGAGGCCGTGTGTCCGCATATTGACGCTAACTGTACTGACCACGAAGAAGGAAAGTAAGGAGGATACGAAGAAGAAGAAGAAGAGGAAGATAAAAGGGGAAGAGGTGGCGATGCTTCACAGTACCATGCAGACTGGTGCACGGAGGTAACAAACGTCTCCTCGAGGCCTCGGAAAGTAGAGAGGAGGCTGCGGTAAAGGGTTCTTCCGAGGTGAGGAGGCTGTTTTTGAGCCGCGGAGATGATTTACCTTACAACTAACAATATCCCTCCTTACGGCCCTAGCGGATTTATTAGTTCTCTTTCTTTCTTTTAGGGCTTGCCCGCAGAAGCGAGAGAGCAGATGTTCGCGGGAAGGATCGTGATCGAGAGAGAAGGAAAATTAGAAGGCCCCAGGCCTCAACCCGGCACCTCATTACCCGATAATTTACTACGCGAGTAATTAACTGGGCACACAAACGATGCTGCGTTATATACACCCTGCGCGTATACACACGACCAAGTCTGTTCACGGCTCTTCTTGATTCTACAGGCTCATATATTACCATGTTACGTCGTCTGCGCGATCTATTTATTCATTCGTTTGCGTGTGATGGGCATTCGACACGCGAATGCGTCGATACTTTCCGCTGACTGACAACAACCACTTAAATGATACGAAATGAGAAGGGGCGTAAAGTATAGAATATTGCTGGAGAATAACTGACCTTCGGATATTTCATTCGCTGGGTTCGGACACTACATATTACTATTATCTGCGCTGCATATAAGGTGATCTTTATTTGAGGATTATTTGAGTTCCTAGGAACCTTTTTTGAAATGATGAAATTAACCCTTCACATGGGGTTAAAGCTTCAAATCAAATGTAAAGATAGCAGACTTCAATTTTCGACATTTATCAAGTTTAGAAATTTCTACATTTACGAGTTTACAAATCTTCTGATTTTTAAATTTAAAAAATTCGGAAGGTTTAGACATAGGTACGAAATTATAGAAATTTCAAATTTTTTAAGTTGGAGTGTTTGAAAATTGGGAATTTGAGGATTTAAAAATGTAATAAACTCAGATTTACAAGTTTATGAATTTCCAGCTTCAAAAATCGTACATTTACTTTACAAGGTTTATAAATTACAAATTTAAGATTTAGAAATTTGGCAATCTTTAATTTTCAAGTTTACAAATTTCCAGGTATAGAAATTTCGCATTTTCTTTATAAATTTAGTTGCATAAAACTAATTACTAATCTCACATTATCAAACTCACAATGTTTGAAAATTGGAAATTTTATAACTAATAGATAGTAGAATAAGAATTTAGAAATGTAGAAATGTGGAAAGTTTACAAATTTCCAAATACAGAAATGTCGCATTTTCAAATTTACAGGTTTAATTGTACAAAAATACATTGTAAAATTTACAATTATATAAATTTGAATATTTAGGAACTTATAAATTTAGAAATATAGAATTTAGTTACACTTTACTGCCTACGTGCGTGCATTTGTAGATCCATGTATTGTACCCCCGCGGTATCAATTATCTATCACTGAGAAGAACAAAATTGCATAATTCCGAGACAAATGTTTCCGAGACAAAATTTTTACATCGAAAGCTACTTAGCACTATTGTTCTAATAATATACATAATGTAGTGCAGTTGGACAATTTGATTCATACAATACATATGTCTATGTGAATTAACGCATGTTTCTGATAAATCTACTGACATACTGTATTTTTACTGTATACATTTACTGTATTTATATTGAATACGTTTAAAAATACTTGGAGCTCTTCGAAACCTAGTTTATTGCGCGATATTCAGATTCTAACGATTTACAAAAACGTGCGTGAGTTCATGAAACAAAATAAGGGTGAAATCACGTTAAACCTTTCTCTAGAACAAGCTTATTAATAGGAATGGTCTCTCTAAACGTCGAAATCTCAAAATTTCTCGAATCACAAAAAAATTTCAAGTTTCAAGAATTTGAAACTGCACTTTTTCCGTGACTCGAAACTCTCGGAACCCAGATAAGGAAACGTGTGAAATCAATGAATAAAGAATCGAGTGCAATGTCCTCGAGAATATTTGATTCATGTGTTGTTGTGTATCCAGATATTCAGTTCGTGATGCTTTGCGAGTGCTCGACGATTAGTTTTTGTTTTTGAGGATAAACAGATTAATGCTCGATCGTGAAAGTGGAACTGCAAAGCGAGTTGCGAGCTTGACAAATTTTGTTGATATCGGTTCTTAAGATGGGATGTCTCGTAAAACAAAAACTACTACAAGTTTCGAGAATTTCAAAATGTTATAAAGCTTTCGATTTGAGTTTCGAGACTTAAATTCTCTTCTGTAGCTATGCAGTGTTCACTTACAAGAGTTAACTTACATCACACTTGGACGTCGATTTTAGGAAAAAATAAGGAAAATTAGTTAAGCCATATTTGACCATTGTTATGAATAATTGTTAGAAATTTACTGTTCTGAAATTTAAAAAATGAAAAAATTTGAATATTTGAATATTCTGAGATTTGAAAACTTGTGAATGCGGAATCTGAAATTTTGTATATTTTAAAATTAAAACACTGTATATTTATTTCAAGGTTGAGAAACTCGTGATAACAATTTTATTCTGTATACATATAAAAAAAGTGACTTAAATTTGAATCAGCAATTTGCATGAAAATCTGATACCTAACCTAACCTACAATTGCTAAATAGAATTGTAATAAGTACTGAAACTTATTATAAAGGTGTATAATATACAAGAATATAAGACCATTGTATTAAAACTTTAGAATAATGGACATGTTCCTAAAATATGTCGAGAAAAGTAAGAATATTTCAAGGAACGTTGAGTGAAAGATATATCGTTGAATCTATACCCTGTTCAGTTACACAAAGATCTCGTTGGTGGTCAAGAGGCATAAATATTTTGAGCTCGTCATTAGCATTGGATCTACCGCGAGTTATTCTGCCGATTCCTGGCTTCAGGTTCGTAAATATGGTCTGAATCGTTGAAAGGCGGCCGTGTGTCGGCGAAACGAAGGCTTCCGCGAAAGACGGACGAGAACTGAAGAAATCGCCATTTATAGGCGCTGCCGAGGTGGCTGTCGCTTGTTATTCGTACGAGCCCTGGCACGTTCTTGGATTTTTCATTTGATACGCATTTTACGATTTTTCGCGTGCGACTAGCTTAGCCTCGGCTTCTCTGTATAGTCATCAGATCGAGACTACCTGCATGCTAATCGATTTGCCGGGCACAGAACTATGCATGAAGAATGGCTTATCGTGCTAGGGCTACAAAATCGATCAACCGATTTTCTTCCAGCGGATTCGCGAATTCAATCCGTTGTCATCGTAATTTTCATTACTGAATACGCTCCGTCCATGAATCAAGTACTACGATGTTCGTATACTGATTTGAAGGCACGTGGACGTGATTGATAACAACGTAAAGCGGTACTTTTCCTTTCCTTTCTTTCCCACGGCACTGCGCCGATCGACCATGCCAAACTTAATTTATTAACAGTAATAAGTTATCATTTTCCGTTAATAAATTTTTGTCGGATCTGGCAATAATTTAGCTATCCGGGCAGATTAATTTCGGCGTCCAGTTGTTAAGAGGACAATAAATATCCTCTGTAAATTTGCAACGACAATGTAAATCACACCTCCGAATTTATCATTTTCGGCTATTAAAGAAGACTACTCTAAGCGGATACGAGTGCGAATATTAAAATAAGGTGTCAACCAGTCGGTAATAAATTGCTTGCGAACGGTAGGACCCGGACAGAAGACAGTGGTTTATTACGAGGCCATGAGCACCACTGGCTGACATCGTTGACCACCGACACGTTGGCGAGAAAGATGCATATGCACCGTCGAGTTTGGTACGCGGCGAAAGCACTAAAATAATAATGCTAGCAACTATAGCGCCCTCCGGGGCACCGAAGAGGGCGCGAAGGGGCAACATGCGTGCTTAGGCCCGAAGAAAAGGCGTCGGAGCTGATTAGAATGAGAATAGACGTGGGTGTGGATGCGTGTTAAAACTGAACGAGGTGGGGAAGAAAAAATAAAGGAATTACAAGAACAGAAAAGAAGTACGGGGAAAAGAGATAACTCGAGGGGAAGGTAGAGAGGGAGATGAGAGATAGAAGCGGGCAAACTAAATAATAACCCCTACTTTAGCCCATCACCAACCGTCCTCCGAAACCCGAAAAGACCACCCGGCGCAACATAGGAGGAGGAGAAGTTGTGCCAAGCCAACAAGTGGACTCAGGTGAGCCGAGGTGAGCATTTGAAATGGTAATTACGGATTGAAACCGCTCGATAGTCGATAAAACGATTTCGACTGCTCACCCACGGTTAGACTGGCTTTTCCAAACCAGTGTCCACCTTCGTTTTACTTCCTCGTTTGCTACGTTTGTCGCTTAAAAAGAAGACCATAAATTTATACCCTATTTGGCACGTGTAATATATGTTACGTTTAAATCTCTATTTCTTTTTTCGTTGCATGATAATGCGGAGTAAATCTTGTTTCTCATTACGATAGGTGTTGGAGAGATACATTGTTAAGCGTACGTGCCAGCAGTTAATAACAAGCATAAGAGTTCCGAAGCACAACAGCGGAATTTAATTATTTTTTCGCTTGTATTGCTCGTTCTGGGTATGGCGATCAGCAGGCGTTGCCGCATTATGCATACGGGAACCTGAGAGCGAAACTGCGGGATTTGATTGAGTTCTGGGTAAATACTTTGTGCTTAAGCCGAATGCTAATTAAACACCCACTAACGAGATTCGTGTTTTAGCTTTTTTGCTAGAAATTAAAATCTTATTAATGAAAATACTTCAGAATGGTTTATTTAATTTGCTCTGTGGCGTGTGGACTACTGATGGTACTAGTGTGTCGTCAAATTATTTTCAAATAAGAAATTTTATAGTTTATAACTTTAATCGATGGAATGGATTAAATATTTTTATTGTAATTTTTTTATATTTTATTATTTTGACCATGTATTATATTATAACAAATTATTATACTCGAACAAAATTACTTTATAATGTTAAGCGATGGAATAGAACATCTTTTGAATATAAGAATTTGACTATACAATTTAGTTTTGTTATTAAATTAATTAAATTAGCAAGATGAGTGAAATACGAAACAAATGTATAATAAGTGTAGCATAGTTGAAATTATTTGTTTAAACAATTATTATAGCTGTTAGTTAAACATATTTAACTTAATATTCAGTAGTTTAAACATTTAAAGCTAGTATATCCTAGTAAAGGCAAAGAAACTTCACATTTATTTTTGATTTTTAAGATAATGTTTCTATTCTTAAATTTAAGGATTTACCAATTTTTAAATTCTTGAACTTTCGAATTTTCAAATTTTTAGTTCTACACGTTTTTATGTCCTTATCTTCAAATACACAATTCCCCACATACACAAATTCTCAAAAACAACCTTTCTACATCTCCGCATCTCAAATCTCCAAATCCCTAAATCCCTAAATACCCAAATCTCCAAATCCTTAATTTCTAATTGTAAATTCTGAATTCTCACCTTCCTAAATCCCTATATTACTAAATTTTCCTTTAAAGTTCCCGAAGTCCAGTTTCCAATTTCCCACATTCTCAAATCTCCACAAAATTAAATTTCCTAAATCCCAAATTACCAAATCCTTATATTCATAAATTTCCACATTTTGAAAATTTTCAAAATCTAAATGTAAAAATTTCCAAAATTTCAAATTCATGAATTGCTAAACTTCTAAATTCTCAAATTTTCAACTAGCTACATGTCCAATTCCCAAATATCCAAATTCAAAATTTCTAATTTCCATTCTTGCATCTTCATGTTTTCAAATCTTCACAATTCCAAATTCTATTACACCCCCATTTTTAAGTTCCTAAATTCTAAAATTTCTAAATTCCCAAATCCATAAATTCTCAAGCTTCAAAGTCAATTTTGAATTTCAAAAATTCGACATTCATATCATTTTAAATGATTTCATAGAACTCTACATTTGAACATTAGTAAGGTATTTATTATTACCAGTAGCTTAAACATATAAACCTATAAGCAAATAAGCAAGCATGTGATCTGGATACACAATGTAACAAATTATAATTACCCTAGTGAAATTTAACAGCAATAGCGTTAATTTCATAGTAAAACCGTTAATTTAATAGTAATAATACTGTTTAATTATCCAGTACCGTTGGCCTCCTTTCAACCTCCGTAGCTGATATCTCTAGCACGACATAGCTAACACTGAGCGTCGGTACATTATGTATACGAGACTCCAGAGAGGTATGCTTATGAAGGGATCTGATTGAGTTCTGAGTATATGGCGTCTGGTTTGCCAAGCTGCTAATTAAACACCCGCGAAGAAGGTCCCGACATACAGCCACACAAATCACACACCGGCTTTGTCTTACCAACTGTCACGTTCTCTCCTTCTCTGTTTTCTTCTTTCTTTCTCTCATCGCCTCTACATCCTTTCTCTTCCTGTTTTCTTTGCTCTTGCTTCCGCTGATTGATATTTAAGCTTGAGTTTAACCCACCCATGATTTCCCCCCATCCACCCTCATCCATGTTCTATGGGGTCGTTAGCGAGCTGCTGCTCCTGGTACTGCCGCTGCTGATGTTCCTGTTGTTGATGTTGGTGTCTGTATCGTTGCTGGTGATTTCAGCACACCTGGCCGAGGCGTTTTGGTTGGTACCGGAACGGCTGGTGTCGTCGAACCAATAATACATCTCGATTAACCCTTTGGAGACAGATGCTTCGACAGTGCTGCTAAACACAAATGCAGTTGGATCATGTAAATTTTTATTAAGGTGAAGTGGGGTAAGTTCCAAACCGGGGCAAGTGCGTATACAGGCTATTCTTATTACAATATAAGCGAAATTTCTCCATTTAGTATGTTTGTTTCCTTCGTTTGTATCACTACATCCCCTTTTATATTTCAGCTAAGAGTACTTGTTCGCGGTATAGAGTACTTGCATAATGCAGTAAAAGGCATTTTATAGCAGATTTGTTAGTAATTCTGCTCTTGCCCCATTGCACAAGAAATAAAGTTTCAAAGTATTTAACTTCAAGTTACGCTCTTAGCCCAATTTCGGGGAAAGCGCAAAGTAGTTTACAGTTTAAACAATTTCCAATCAAAATCAAAATGTGCAAGGAAAATTAAGGTCCTAGTTAATATTAATTAAATAGTAGTAATTGTGCAAAGCGTTTGATATCGACAGCGTTAAGTATTTACATAGCAGACTGAAAATACTTACGTTTAAATAGAAACTGTACAGAAACTAATCTGCACTTACCCCACTTCACCTTATCTAAAGTCTTCCTATTACAAATTTTGGTATCAGCACGTTACCAAATTCTCAAATCCCTAAATTGCAATTCTCTAATTTCAATTTCCAATGCCTCACATTTTCAAATTATTAGGTTTACTCATCTTCACGTCGTTGAATGTCATTATTAAATTTCTGACTTGAAATACTCGTAATTTTCAATTTGCATGTACCTATATTTTTGGGTGGTACTCCTGCTATTCCAAATTAGTAAATCCGTACATTTCTGATTTCTAATTTGACAATATCTTATTTCTTATATTCTCAAATACTCATATTTGTACATTTCCATGTCGTCGAATACACATGTTACTAATTTGAACTGTTAGAAATTTACAAATCTCCAAGTTCCATATACCTACATTTCCAAATCTTCATAGCAGTAAATTTTCTATATTCCAAATTATCAAGTGACCTCACTAAATTCTGAAATTTCTAAATTAACAAATTAAGAAACTTCTAAATTGGGAAATTCTTCAACTTTTAAATATTTAAATTTCCAAAGCAGTAAATTAAACATTATTAATTACAACTTATGTATCACCATATTTCCAAATCCCTATATCTCTAAATTTCTGCCTTAAAAAGTCTCAAATTCCCAATTTTTTAATTTTCACATTTGCAAATCGCCACATTATCAAGAAATATTTGGCTGCATATACATTAGTTTGTAATTATGCAAAATATTGGAGTTATCTTCAATTTTATTGAACCTTGAAATATTATATTGTCGGAATTGTCATTTTACTTAACAACTTTTATTTTAGACACATATAGTAAACAAACGCTTAGTATTTTAGATACTTGCATAATTACTTGTTATTATAAATGTTTTATTTACTTCTTATCTGTGAGACTTAATATTGTGATTTCACTTATTCTTCATTTTACCTATCATTCTAATTATTTTATTTACTTTTTTTCTTACCTATAGATTATTGTTTTATTTATTTTTTTGTTACACTGCCACTTTCATTATTTATTTTTACATTAATACATTTAATGTCACAAAGTAATTATTTCAACTACATATTCCCCTATTTTTTAGAATTATAAGAAGATTGTATCTATAAAAGTCGCATGACATCAAAGAGTCTATAATACATCAATAATTTTTGTATAAAAATCTTCAAAAAGATTAAGTCCATTTTCCTGAATGAAAAGTTGACAATTTTATTTCTCTAATAACCTAGTTTTGTAGATGTTTTCAGCGATCTATAATGCAAAGTCGTTCAATGTTAAATCAAATAACGAAACGAAGGATGTGCTTGTTGGTGTTGACGGTAATAATCAAACTATTAAAGCTAGTACTCTTCTTATCACAGTCGGATTGATTTGGTCACATGCTACAATGATGCCTGTATTATAGTTCAGGGACGAATAGCAGGATAACCTCTCGCAGTAATATGATACGTTGCAACCTAAACAAATCAGAGTGGAGATATGACATGACACTTTAACTATTTGCACTTGAGAAACCACTTGTCATTTGGATTAATTTAGCGACGCAAACAGCGATTGAGACGAGCCAGAAAATTAGTACCAATTTTCTTCGATTTATAATCTGTAAGAAAAGCATTCTGTTACTGTGTAAGTTTTCAGGTTATTAATTAAAACTATTAATGGCAACTAAAGTAATTTTGTACAATAATACATAGTATATGTAAATTAAAATGAAAAACATAAACATATATTTTTAAAACACTTCGCAAAATGCATCCTGCATTATAGTACACAAAAATACAATTATTTAATAGTTCGCCACTTCTACTTTATTTACAGTCGAATATACATAAAAATCCAACATCTACCCAGTAAACATAGAACACCTAACTTATATCCAATTATATCCATAACATTATATCCACATCCACCTTTCATTCCAGAATATATCAAGGTTCAATAATATTGTTAAACTAAGTAAAGTCTGTCTCATATCTAAAAAAATCTCTTCAGTTCAATAATTTATCCACCCACAAGTTCCCCCAAATTCAACAGCAGTGCAGACCCTCTCCATACCCTCGTCCCAATCCCAACGAGGTTTATATTACACTGACTCATCTTTCCGAAAACTAACGATCAGTAAAAACAGCAATACTTGCGAATCCCGTTAATTAATAATCGTTACGTCAGTATTCGTACCTACCGCTGTCTCGTATCTCTGCGCGTAAGGGAAATAACTAAGGTGATTAAAGTTGTTGGGCCACCCTGTAGAAGGTTCGCGCGGCTCTTTGCAAGAACGCTTTGTAGTAATTACACGTGTACGGACGAATCCTCGCGTACGTTACACCACGTACGAGCGGCCAAGACAAGAGGTGTTCGAAGTCCAATAAACGGTCGAAGACACGCGTGGATTCTCGCCGCCTGGGAGTCACCTTAACTGGTCTGCGTATGTACACGTATACAGGGTTGCGTGAACAGTGTAAAAGGTTCCTGTAAGTCGCTCGGGGGACCTCAAGACGATTCTCCTTGATTCCTCCTGCCGGACAGGCACGTATAGAACATCTGTTGGTCGCTCGAATCCTTGCTTTAGCCAGCTTGTATATAACGTGGATCGCGCCGGCCCTTTTTGCTACCGGGAACAGAAATATTTTCACAGCTGACCGACCATCACACAATGCACTTGCCACCTTACTGATAAACACTTGCTCGCATTAATATTCGGACACACTGTTATTTTTGCGTTTGTTTTGAACTTAGATACATTACACATTTTGTCGCAGAGAACAGAACTTGTCACTCGGTATAATCTGTTTATTTTACCAGGTGTACCACTTAATTTTTAACTTTCTTTTTTAAACAATTTATATTTGGGAAATTATTCAAAGTGCCATCGCTAGCTATACATTTTTCTGTCCTTCAAATTGTACCTGTTCAAAAAATGGTTCACATTTTGTGCACCAGTCAGAAACAATTTCAACATCTTAACTGTTCAACAAATAGCAAACGAGCACTAAAGCCGTTCGAAGATCATCGACGCTTGTTGGAGATCCCTGAACAATATACGTATTTACAGAATTACATAATCATACCTATAATGAAAGAGCACCTCTCGGTATCTCTACAAAGATATCAAGAATTTTTTCGTCAACTGTTTATCGATCTCCGCGGTAATAAAGTTTGCAACGAATAAATGTTGGAAAGAACAGTTTTCTAATGATCTTGAAAGAACAAAGCGAGTGATTTCATTACCGCGTAATACCCACGCATTAAACGTAGTTATATACGAGTTTCTATTATCCTAACTTTCAATTTACTGCAGCGGTGCATGCGATCATCTCGTTTCTTGTGATCACAATGTTTAATTGGGAGGAATAGACGGGCCACGATCATATCGCGTTGCTACACTTAAACGTTACCGAAGAAAAAAGGTCTAAAGGCAACCTGTAATTATTTGGTGGGTGTCTGGCGAGTATCAGCGATGTAACTATCGTCGAACACGGACCATTAACAAGTTCATAATCGTACTACCAACGGTTGTCCTTACACGGTACACCGGGTAACCGATAGGAGATTTCGAGGAAGCACGTCCACGACGAAAAGCTCGACGACTTATGAAAAAGAAATCAAAAGAGATAAGTGACTCCTTGGTACCTTTTTGGTTCTGCAGGTCCTACCCGGATCAACGTCCGTGAACGATACCACGAACAGTCTGACGTACCTAAGGGTCTTCCCCTCAAGGTGACTGGTAATTTATACGTTTATCTCATCCCGTCAATATTTAATGAAGCCACGACTCGTTAGCCCTAAAATCCATCTGAGGAAAACGATTTTTGTCAGTTGGGTTTTAGCCAACAAGTAATAGAGAACTAAGTTTAAAAGTATAGTAGGAGACATGTTTTCAATAAAAGTAGTAAAGAAACACAACGAAATTGTTAATCCTACTTAACCCTTCGCACTTCTATGTTGTGGCTTTCTTTTGAATTTTACTAATAATTTAGATTGGTTGAATATATATATTTCTATTTATTTACTATTTATAATAAAGGAAACATTTGTCACATTCCCTTCAATATTTTGATAGGTAAAAATAAAAGAAAATGTGTAAGTATACATTACGTGCAGGTACATATTACATATATTATTTAAAATCTTATTGTAGCTTTGAAGCTACTCAATTGATTTTAATATCTTGTGACCAGGGTCGAAATGAGCTAAATGCAACAAATTGTACAAAGTCGGTGCAGTAGTTTCACAGAAATTTTTGGACAGGCCAACAAATAAAATTCATTAACTTACATGAAATTCATGTGAAGATAACATATACTGATCTCTGAGGTCAATTACAAAATAGAGCACGTGACATATAATAAAAGAGCTAGTCTCAACGCACGATTTCGAACCTGTGAACAATAGCTACAGTTGATAAACAATGTGACAAATTGGAAACAGGAACGATCATGATTCTCGTAAGAGATAAGAGGCAAGTGTAGACAGGGGGAATGAGAAATGACAATGCAGCATTAGCGAGGTCCGCATTAACATCACAAAGACAGTATCTGCAACTTTGCTTACGTTGCTTGCAGAGAACTCGTAGCCGCGTATTAATACCGAAATGAACTCATACATGCACCGATTTCATACAACGATGGCACAGAATGCGACAAATAAGTAACGCACGAACCGTCCAGCCACGTAATTCTCTCTAAATACAGTAATTAACGTTCATGGGACAAGTTCAGGGGTGTCGCGGCAACGTTTTCACCCTTCTTTAACTCTTCATCACGGTCATTATCGTCGAGATTGCGATTACTCGACAGAGAAGGATATAATGGCAGAGAAAGAGAAAGGTATTGAAAGTCATGGCAGAACAAACGCATGAATTAATTCTACTGAAATAATGAATGGTTGTACGGATAAAAATTGAATTGGAGACAATGTGAATCGGTACATAAATCTTCTGTTTGATATCTTATTTGTGGGGTGAAAAGGCATTCTTACTGATTAGAGTGATATGGAAGAGGATGTATGCTAAAAGAAAATAATATTAATGATTAACTTATCTTAAGTTTTTTAGACTGGTACTTACAACAAAATGGAGGGAAGGAATCATTATTTTAACTCTTTTATTTAAAACTATTTTTAATTTCCCTGCGTTAATAAGTTTAGTAGTTGTTCCATATTCATACCATCTATGTAATCTAATCTACAACGTAATTTCATAAAAATCATTCTTTGTTATAAAAATAATTTTTCTCATCATAGATTGTAGCATTGCATCGACACTTACATGTGATTTTGAACATATAAACATACAAATAAAAAATCATATTTCACAGTTAAATCAACTCCCATATAATTTTGTTACTCCATCAGCACCTTGTAACACTTTCTTAAAAACCCTGAAATTACGAGCTCCATCGTTGCAATAAGTTAACAACATACTGTAGCGTATTTTTATTTACCCATCACCTTCTGTTTCTCAGATTAGTTTGAAAAGGATTAAAATTCATCGCCCCAACTTTTTGGTTCGTGTATCACGGTCATTAAGCCCAGAGAGTTAGTCATGCAGTTGCAGCGAGGCGGCAATAAAAGAGAGAAGCGAATCAATGAGGTTACGTTGTATCCATCGTGGCGACTAAATACAGGATTTAATCGACACCAGGGACGAATCGACAGTTGGCGGTAATCGCAGACAAGCTACCGTGGAATAAGAGGGTCAGGCAGACGTAGAAGAGTAGGAGGAGGGATGATTGTGCACAGCACCGCGTATAATTAGCGTAATAAGTAGTTTTTTGAGGCGGGGCCCATGCAGAGAGAAAACAAAGCGATGGCTGGAAGGCAGCTAATTTTGATCCAGGATCGGAGGACAAAAGGAGTTAAAACGCGTGTGTTCGTTGATAGGGGCAGGGGGGACGAACGGAGGTGGAGATGCCAGAAAAGAAAAAGCAGCCTGACGCACATCCTCCCTCGTCCATTCATCCTTTTTCAGCGGGTCCGCTCGGTTTCGAATCAAAAGGCGGGGGCACCCTTTGGGTCCGCGAAAGCGTATTTTTTTCTCCTTCTATCTCGCTCGTGCGTTCTGTTCGACCCCCTTTATACGCGGCTGTGCCGACAAAAGATCGGGGTGCGCGCGTGCACACCAAGAGACCAACCGCGCGGGGAGACACTCGGCAAATCCCGACAATAAGCCAACCGGTGTACGAGCTGTTCGAAAACGGATTAATTACAGTGTGCCTACGTAATTAGCCCCACGGGAACGCTCTCTCATAGCGACCTATTTCTTACCGGTCTCGCGTAATCACTATGCACTCTCCGTTTTGGATCAGTTTTTTTTCCTGAAGAAAGATGTACCCATGTGGTACCCGAGATGTTCATGTTAATGACCGATTGTTTCGGAGAATTAAAAATGATGAATATACAGATTTAAGATATTTTATTTATTGTTTATCGCTTGTTAAGGTTTTAGCAAGTGTCGTTTAAAATTTTGATGTAAGTTACTAAATTACAAAATCTATGTGATAGTGAGAAACATGTAATTGACAATATAATATTGTCGTTTGTATTATTATAAAATATGCTGTAAATAAATTAGAATGACATATTGCACAAAATTTTAAAACATTTTCTTATATTTTAACGATGATTCTTTTATTCAAGTGTATGTTGACAGGTATTATGAAAGATTATTGATAAGTAATCAAATGTGTACTTCTTATGTTATCAATTGAATAAGGAAAGTGTATGAATTTATCTTATAATTTGTTCAAATTACTAACAAACCTGTAATTAACAGTATAATAAGAAAACATTATTTTGCATTTACAGAAAAATGTTAATACAAAAATTTCTATTATTTCTATTATATTAAAAATTTACTACAATATTAACCATTAGTATCAAAGTTTGCTATCAATAAATTTTTGTAAATGAAAGTTAATTGCGAAAATTTAAGTACTAAGTTAATAGCAAGTTTATCATTTTTAAATGAGAATTGCTTCTTCAAACAGAAAAATAAAATTTTGTTAAAACTGTTTCATCATTTTTTTCAAAGTAATTTATCTTAATTAAACTGACGAATGTATAAATCAAAATTATACCATGCACTCTGTAATATATCAAACTAGTTAATTATTGATTATATTAATACTTAATCAATTATAGTTATATCAATTCGTAAATGATAAAATATGAAGGTGTTATAAAGTGTTTAACACCTAATATAAAACAACAAAAATCTCATTAATAATTAATGTTATATAGATAACACACATGACAAGCTAAAAATTTATTTTTATAAAATTCTATGCTAAGCTTTCACTTATTTTCATTTGTTTTCATTGTCATAAACCATTACAATAATTAATATGTTTTTAGTTAAAAAATTGTCTAGAGCTAACTTAAAAAATATTTGTACATTGTTACTACCAGCATATAAAAAGATTTACAACAACTGATTTAAATAGTCTAATATTTTTGAATGGTATTATTACCAAAACTAGTGCTTTTTGACTTCAATTTTAATTTATAGTTACCCGCAGCGAAATTACGTAAACATGGTATACAGTCAACTACTGTAATGCCAGAACTTCAGTCGTGTCTCAATCAAATTCAAGTATTATCGACTAAATTCGATGAAATGAAGTTTGATTGATCAATTGAAATTTCATCATAATGTTAATAAAATCAGTACAGTAACATTATTGAATATTGCCAATATCTCAATACATTACCGTTTGATAACAAATATGTTTAGTAACAAAATTCCGATAAGTACTATATTGTCACTAGTACGCGTAGAAAGCAATTTCATTAAACTTTACACAAATTATGCATTAGCACCTTAACCTAAATAAGGTTAAATGTGTTGATTCTCACAACGACTCAAGTTTCTAAAAATAAAGGTAAATATTCACTTATATTCCTCTCGTAGTTATCTTTATTTCCAAACGTGCAAGAGGAAATTCCAATTAGTTTATCGCTCATACAGTCATAACATAAATGCAATAAATTCGTCGTAATTAAACGATCTATGCGGTGAAATTCAGTCAGTAAACAAGACATAAAAACATGTCTCTTGAAAAATCAACGACGGGAATTGAACCGTGAAGATTTGAAGCGAACAGGCCAGGCATCAAACAGCGATGTGTGTTCAAGAGCGCACGATATCCGCACGAATTTACGAGTCGCTTTAAAAACGTCGCGTCATAAACCGGTAACGATCTTCCCACTATCGAGCTCTCGACAACAAGCAGGACGAAGTTGGAAAATTGAGAAGACGATACGCAAATGCGAATGCAAATTGCGTAAGTAGAGAGGACCGCTAATCTGGTACGCTCCGTGAACGGGCAGAAACGGCAACGTACGGGGATTATTGGTATCAAGCTTGCGAACAGAAAGGGGCTGTCATAACGCGAGCAAATAAACTGCCATCAACTTTGTGCAACGTTTTCAGCCACAATTTCTAGTTACATTAACGCCAACGGCGAGGTCTACGCCGGTAAACGCACACCAACAAAAGAGACTTCGATATCGCGAATTAGCATAAATTTTAAGACGTCGTTGCTTCACATTCATTCAATTCTTTCGTTTCGAAGCCCCTTGTACTCGTAAACCTAACGAGAGAATATTTGTCTTCCTTTTATACGCCTTATGCAACCTATCTAAAGTACATCTGGGCATTATAACGTTTCTGTCCTCGCACGGCAATTTAAGCCGCCACCTTTTTTTCGGTAATGCTATCGAATGCAGTGTCATCAAGCGTATACGTACACTGGTCGACTTGGCCGGTCGCGATATCTTCTACTAATGCCAACGGCGAACGCAGCATCGTCATGAGAGAGCACGATAATCGGCCAGGTAGTATACCTGAAATTAGCATGCCTCTGAATCATCGATTTTCTACTTATCGGCTATCTCCGGCTTTCCATCCCATTCCTCCCCTCATCCTACGATCCCTCAAACGACGACCTCTTACTGGTCATTATACAACGTTCTGCTCGCTTGTATTCGCGGAGCCTCTAACAGAGAGCTGCACTTAACCGTTTGCCGCGCATATCTGACCGCGTGGTTGGTGCCGATGATGAAGAAGACGACGTTGCTGCTAGCGAACGTTTCAACGAGCCCAGCTATATGTATATCGATACCTTCGATCGTGTTCGCATCGAAGATCGCGTGTCCACGCGCAACGGTTCCGCGAACAACCAACTACAATGCAGGTACAAGTTAGCAGTTGTGGGTGATTGCTCATATAAAGTGTGAGAACGAACCACGCTCGAGATTTGCTGCGCTCAAAAAGAGGAAACGAAAACACCATATCCTGTATTACAAGCGATGCGCAGATCGTGTGCCCGTTAAGGAGCTTACGGGCAATGACGAGATCATGAGCTACGATGAATGCTTCGAGCAATACACATTTCAAATTTTCAAGATTCCTGAAAATTTCGACGCTCCAGGATTCAAGCGTTGGCAACTTCGGAATTCTTTAAGCGTTTAGAATTTTAGTTCTTCGGGATTTGTTAATTTGAGAATTTTTTAAGTGTTTAGAATTTAAGTTCTTAGGGATTAGAAAATTTAGAAATTGAGGAATTTGGGAATTTGATCATTTATGAGCACACTATATTTGAATTTATCACACATTTTAGATAACAGTCTTAAATCAAATGTGGTCATTAAATGTGGTCATTAATAACCTAAGAACCTAATAACCAACTCTGCAAGTTATAAAAATATAAGTTATAAAAATATTTCAGTACCGGAAGAAAACAGTTAACTTCGTAATACTTCTTTACAGAAATTGACAGTATTGTTGCAATACTTGAAAACTTCACGAAGTCCACTAATCCCTATCGGAAAGATAAATTTATTTGATGAAACTTCTGTTATTATAAAATCGCAAAGAACAACGCGATTTAAGTTCGATTGTTAGCGGAAGACAGGAAGGAAGTTCTTTTTTCTTGAAGATAACGACCGTAAGAAAATCAGAGGAATCTGAAATCCTAGAAAGTTCCTAAGAATATAACAGCCATAATTAAGAAGGTTGCTCGTACAGTGAGAAGTTTGCTAATAACTTCGGATGAAACGCCATCTCTCGAAGATTCTCCCGCTGTAGTTCGCGTTCCTGAAGTTTATTAACTCTCGTAAGCTTCCCGTTTGAAGAGGAAGGTATGACTAGGGTGGTATATGGCGAACGAAATGAAGGGAGTTTCCCCGCGTCGAGCGAGTTTTTGGTGATTAGATTAGACTCCGTTCGCCGATGGGCCAGCTGTCCACCGGAATTCACTCAAGAATCTGCCTAAGTGGATGAAACCAACGAGGAAGGTCGTCCAGCCGATTCGCTTCGCTGTAATGAACGAACCGTACGAGTTCCAAGAACTTCTTTATTGCTAAAGTTTCGACCGACACTCATGCGGTATAATGATCGGCGTTTGGCGATAAAGGATTAAAAATTTATCGACAATCATCGAGCATGCGCTAACATATCCGATTGTTTCGAACAAACATTAACACGTCTTTGTCAAACCGGATGACTCTTTTGATAAACTAATTGTATGGACAGTTAAATTTATCCCCTTTAGTCCTCTCAAATTGAGGTACCAGTGGTGAAACGATTAAGGAAGCATAATTACAATTTTTTTTAGATAATGTAAAACTATAAGCACGTTTGATGGAAGAAGTGAAATTTGTACTTTGAAATGAAATGATAATTTAGAGAAGAAGAGGTTTTAAATTAACTAAAATTTAAAAATACTCTAAGTTTATTATTTATGCAGTCAATTTTTTAGCGTAAGTATTACTTCGAGATGTTTATATTACCGTATCGGACTTCATTCATTTTGAAACTCAACACGTAAAACAGCACCTAACCTAACAGAAATAACAAAATGGCGGACTTATAATGTGTAAAGTTTTTGTAGTATATTTCAAACTCAAATGTAGTATAAGATGTTTCTTATACAAAACTCACATTCTGAAGAAATGTGACTTTTTAATATAAGAAAAATGATTAAACGTTTCTTGCAAAATTTTAGGTTATGTATTTAAATTCTGTTAGGTTATGTATTATTATGAGTTTAAGAGTAAGTATAATTATATTTTTGTATAGTTGTTACATAAAATATACTTTAATACAATAGGTTGTACCAGTAAATTCATTAATAATTTACCAATTATATAATAATTTCACGTGAAATCACGTCTTTAAGATGGCGCTTAATGAATAGACAGTGTCATTGCATGACGTAATAGTGGCAAAATAATACTTAATTTCAGTATTTTAAGAAAATCGATAAAACATAAAATTAATTTGAATTCTCTATTATTTACATTATTCCTCTAAAACATTTACTGTCTACAAGTTATATAAAATTGTTTAATTAAAACTCCAATAAGTTGAAGTTTATTGAAACTTCGCTTTTTTACTCCCTTTTTTTCTTGAGACATTATGAAACAAATTTAAAAACGTTGAATTTTGGAATATTGTAAAACAAAATGTTATTATTAACAAAATTCCTATTCAATTGTTAATTACCAGAATTCGTTCAAATACTAATAAAAGGTTACCTTATATTCTACGTGTGCAATTTTTCAGTTTGGCTCCATTTCTGCACTGCACGGAAGTGCATCGTTCTTTCATAACCGCGAAACTTGTTTATGCAATGCTTTACTGTTCCTGTTTCTTACATCAGAGTGAGAATTGTTGAAATTTTTTTTGGAACGTTTGATTGCAGTTACATCATCATTTCAATAAACAAGAAAAGTTGAAAGGTTACCTCAAAGCCATACTAACCATAAATTATTAAATTCATTCTGACGTCATTTAAAATTAAAAATACGTGATATCAGTTACAAAAAGTCAAAGTTACCTTAATTTTTCATTGGAGCAACAGTTTTAAAAAATTTGTATTATTGTAATTTGTAAGTAACTAAAAACTGAGTAACTTTTATTAGAAATATTGTTTGTATTAACGAATAACAAATAAATTAATATAAATAAGAACTTTATTTCTTTGTAGCCTTTTGTAAATTCTTTAGACATATTGTCACTATGTCTACGTACGTTTTGTGAAGAAATTCAAACGCTTCATTAGAATAAAATATAATGTGTTCGTATAAAACAACGTTTACTGTAGTTAAAAGTTATCATTGAAAACTCATCAGTTGGAGGAACATTATCAGTATTAACAGTCTGCATAGATATTAAAAT
Source organism: Megachile rotundata (assembly GCF_050947335.1). NCBI lineage: Eukaryota > Metazoa > Arthropoda > Insecta > Hymenoptera > Megachilidae > Megachile > Megachile rotundata. Next base: position 7,415,874 of record NC_134993.1, read on the forward strand.
AACTAATAGTGTCAGTTGTCTTGCTTTTTATTAATACTAAAAAGAAATTTGCGTGAAATGAAACGATTAGTCTTACGGGTTGAAATATTGAAATAAGCCTTCATTCTTTTTTTCAATGAAGCTCCCCAAGCTCAGATGAAGATACACACCCCCATATAAATACTCCATCTCAAATGTTTCACTGTAGATTGGAGGGGTTTCAATTCCATTTCAACTCCATTGCTCTCATCCGACGATAGAACTTGATTTTATTGAAAAATTCTGTAGTAAATCCTACCACTTTGCATCTATTAACTTCTCTAATAATAAATTCTCTTCCAACGCAAAATATTCAGTTTTCAGGGTTCTATGGTTTATGATTTAAATTGTTCACCAAAATTTTTTGTAATTAATATTGCAATTGCTCGTTTTTTGTCTTTCTGATTAATGTAGGCTACAAATTAGCTACTTTGACAAATCTCATTACACACATTACAGTTTCTAAGCATTATAGCAATGTTATACAAAAAAAGATCAAATATTAGGTACATTTTATGTGCAACAATCTTCATTTATACGAATTATAGTTAATATTAAACTCAAATCTTAATTCTTGCAAATGCGTCCAAAAGTCACTCAAACTAACAATATAAATAAATAGAATCATAAAATCATTCAAACTGTAACGTGCATGAGGAGTCTGATTCGATATTATAAGCCAGGAATTAATAAAAATGATTACCATAAAGTAACTCAATTTGAAGAAAATACATTTACAAAATGAGTGAATAAAAAAAGCAAAAACTTCCTGCAGACGCTGATACAAAAGAAATATCTTTCCTCAGTGAGTATTTCAATTTAACCTAAAATTACCAGCGTAAGTAAGATCAAAACGGCGCTGCCGTTCGTTCGAGCTGAACCAATGGAGGAAAGAAATCGTGTAAAATTTTGTAATCACCGAGTCTACGATCGGTCCACGTACAACTCGAAGACCGATGAACGCGTATTCCGAAACGAGATCGAGAGTTAAATTTACTCGAGTTATTTCCATTGGTCGATCGAGGATACCACGAATCGTCGCAATATCGGTCGTGGGGAAAAGAACTGAAAGGGAGGAGCAGGGTAGGGCTCGGCGATCGATAACAATAATAATGGGAAATGATCGCGACCGCAGTGGCACGTGATCCAATGACTATGCCCAGGAGGCGATGCCTCATTATTTCGATTTCCAAGCAACTAACCAGCGACCTTAGCAGCCTCACGAAATACGAACGCCTCATCCCCTTCCACTCTACCTTCTTCTCGTCATCATCTTCATTCTTCGTGCGAACCCAATCATTCTTCCCAGTCGATCTACACAGCCTGTTGCATTCGACCTCGAACAATCTTACAGTTCAATAATCAAGTGTTATAATTGTAACTTTCAGAACATTTCCAGGACTCGATTTACCAGCTATTCGAGTGTCTACTACGCATTGCATAAACCCCTTTTATTTATTAATCCGAATTTCTGGCTGAAAATTATGACCAATATTCTTTAACCCCTTGCACTATGATTTATCTGTTTACGTAAAACTACGTAAGTGACTGTTATTATAATTGATGTAAATTATAATTGGACTTGAACTATACATTGAAGCGTATTAAAAATTGATGTAAAAATTACAGTAAGTGCGTGTGCGTCATGAGTGAGATTCGACACAATAGTTGTTAGGTAAAATGACAATTTTGACAATATAATATTTCAAGGTTCAATAAAATTGAAAATAACTCCAATATTTTGCATAATTACAAACTAATGTATGTTGCAGCCAAATATTTCTTGATACTGTAGCGATTTGTAAATGTGAAAATTAAAAAATTCGGAATTTGAGACTTTTTAAGGCAGAAATTTAGAGATATGGGGATTTGGAAATATGGTGATACACAAGTTGTAATTAAAAATGTTTAATTTAATATTTGCTTAGAAATTTAAATATTTAGATGTTGAAGAATTCCCGAATTTAAAAATTTGCTAATTAGTTAATTTAGAAATTTCAGAATTTAGGAAGTGAGGTCACTTGATAATTTGGAATATAGAAAATTTACTGCTATGAAGATTTGGAGATGTGGTATATGGAACTTGGAGATTTGTAAGTTTCCAATAGTTCAAATTAGTAACATGTGTATTCGACGATATGGAAGAGTAGAAATATGAGTATTTGAGAATATAAGGAATAAGAAATTGTAAAATTAGAAATCAGAAATGTAGGGACTTACTAATTTGAAATATCAGGAGTACCACCCAGAAATATAGGTACAAATAGGCACAATATAGGTGCAAATTGGAAATTGCGAATATTTCAAGTCAGAAATTTAATAATGACATTCAACGACGTGAAGATGAGTAATCCTAATAATTTGAGAAAGTGAGGCATTGGAAATTAAAATTAGAGGATTGCAATTTAAAGATTTGAGAATTTAGAAAATTGTTTAAAATGTCAACTACTCTGCACTTTTCCCGAAAATGGAGTAAGAGCGTAACTTGAAGTTAAATACTTTGAAACTTTATTTCATGTACAATGGGGCAAGAATAGAATTACTAACAAATCTGCTATAAAATGCTTTTTAATGCATTATACGAATGCTCTACACTGCAAATAAGTACTCTTAGCTGAAATATAAAGGGGATATAGTGAAACAAAACAAGGAAACAAACATACTAAATGGAGAAATTTCGCTCATATTGTAATAAAAATAGCCTGTATACGCACTTGCCCCGGTTACGAACTTACCCCATTTCACCTTATATAAAAAGAATTTAGCTTCTTAAATATTCAGTTGATTTGTTTAAAATTCTATAAATATCTCGATTGTTAAAAAAACTGTCTTATCGTGTTTGATGTATGACAATATCAAACTTCATAATTTATCGTATTCACTGCCATGAATTATATTAGAAATTTGATTTGGCATCCTATTGATAAAATTCATTACTATATTTTTTCCTATATTGTTCCACGTGTTAGAAAATATTGAAAGGTATCTTTTGACACATCTTGGTAGAAATAGTGTTAATGTGCAGGTTTTTGAACCGATTCTGCCTGAAAATTAAATTTTTAATGTGATGTTTAATAGGGTTTTAAATAATTTTCGAATATGTCGGTATATTATTATCCAATATATGGAAAACAAATGTTATGGAGCTTTCTCCAGGAAACATATCCAAATCATAGCCGTCGCCATTGAAGTTGCGTTTCGAAAAATATTTCACATATTTTTGTATATCGGGTTAAGCGGAGCTATTTGACCCATCTAGATTAAATTTACTTTTCTCGCTAAACTTACAAAAAAATTGTAACGAAACGTTCATTTTTAATAAAATAAATAACATTCTCCCAATCTGTACTCGTGTTTACTTTAGCAAATGAAGTTTCATTTTATTTTATTATATTTTCGTTTTTCACTTGTGTCGACATCATTTTCACCCTAAAAATATGCGGAGATGCTACAATAATTCTGTGAATGGTTTTTGTAACATTTAATTTGCAATCATCTCGCAGTTGAACCAATGACATTGTCATGTTTAAAAGTCATTCATAGAATTTTACGTTTATGTCCTGGAAACACTTTGGGAGGGCGGCTGAACGGCTCTACTCACCATACTCACCTTACGTCTTTTACTAAATAGCACTTTTTGAACCTATTTGTTTCGCAATAACCTTTGCTTCAATGCGAAAAGTAATCGTCGCTGTTTTTCTCTCTGAAAGTTTTTTTCACAAGGCATTTGACTTTTTAATCTTCACAAGCAAATCTTAAATCAATAAATAAATGTACATATGTATAATTGTTTAGATCTTGAATGAGATATAAATGCACAGTAAAACAAATTAAGGTAACATAATAAATTTATTTATGAAACAAGGTTGATACATTTATAAAACGATTGAAAATCAGGTTTCGTGTAACTCAGTTTAATATTAAAGTTTACACGTTAATTTTCTTTCACACAATTTGTATTGTACATTATGAATTAAGAATTAATGCATTGTGAATTAAGAAACACTATATAATTTTCTACCAGAAACTCAGGTAATTGAAAATAGGAGGTTGGTGTATTCATGTAACGCATTGTATTTTCCTAAAATCAAATGCGTGACATATAAACACATAGGTTTATTAGGATAAAGTGGAAAGAAGATATAACTGTTTTTGAATTAAAAGATACGTTTATTAATATCGAGTGAGTCGTATAATTTTCATCGTTACTATCTCTTCTCAGCATCATGATAATTTGAGCATTCCATTTTTGTAGAATGGGGTGGCGAAAAACTGAAACAATGATATAACAATAATATTAGCAAATATTATGATTTTTGACTTTTTTATAAATCTAATAATAAATCTAATAGTAAACTAATAATAATTAGAGGAATTTTCCGGTACTCTAAGTCAAACAAATTTCTCGCTGGACCTAACATAATAAGTCAGAAGAACATTCCGGTATAGTAAATCTGAATATACTAAATCTGGCAATACACTAAACCTAAATATGTAAGAATAAACATAAAAAATTATGAAAGGAATGTGCTAAGGTATGAACGTTCTAAGCGAGCGTTTGGAAAGTATGATCGTTAAAAAAAGTGCATGAAAGACCGAATGATAAGTTGCATTAAATGTTCATAGAGTGAAGATATTATATGAAAGGAAATTATTTCATACAACAGAATCGTGTTACTGTTTTTTTTTTTGTTAGCTATCTAACGTTTGCAAACGTAAAAGAATATGCAAACGTAAAACTGTTGAAATGTCTTAGAAAGTAACTTCTAATTTACGCTCGACCTTCTTTTAGCCAAGATGAAAATTACACCCAGATTTAACGATACGAAGCATAATTATACCGAAGCTGCAAGCCGGCATGGTTAAGCGCAATTATAACAACGTGCACATCCCGAGAGTGGCGTCCTTCCACGAAGACACCGGAATATTGACCCCAGCTGGGAGTCTGCACCTGCAGGGGCTATATGCAATCTTTGTGCATAACGACTCTACCGAGAGGAATACATTCTTGTGGAGTATTGCATTTCTATGTTGGATATATTAGAATAGAAAGATGGGAGCTTCGATATCTCGTCATTGCGCGTAGGAAATAAGACATCAGGGTCGAGAAGTTCCATAGGGGCAGATAAAAACGATAACTCGGAAATGGAAGGCTGTAAGTGAACGTTACCATACAATGTTACCATACAGATGAAGAGGTTCGAAGGTTACGAGATAATTATTGGATAATAACCCGAGAACTGATTTCTTGAGAACACCGATCCTCCACGGAATATTCTACATACATAATATTCTACAAGGGGTATTCGAAGAATTCCGAGGGGTCGAAAATTGAGTTAAAACTTTCCTTTGAACACAGTGTTTAGCGGAGGAATAAAAATGATACGACAGCGGCCTAATCATTTCTCGCGATTCATCGAAAGCTTCGTAGCCAATATATTTTTTGCTCTTCCCTATGAAAGACCTGAAAAGCCTTCGGGTCACAGGTTAAACGGGCCTTCCCGTGACAAGGCCCTCAGGACGCGTTCTTCAACAGGATGCGGAGGACGAGGTATACACAACCGAAGCCTTCGGTTCCTGTGATAAAGTGCTCATAATGTTTTTAACGAGTAAGCTGCGCGTAATTTTATAATTCGGCCGTGGCTCCGGCCCCATGGTATTTCGAGAGTGGATATAATGATTCGATGATTATGCGGCCATATCTCACCCACGGCTTCGTCCCAAGGAAGATACAGCCGGTGAAGAGATCCCCGTCCCGTCCGTCCGGATGGAAACAATGTCGGTGGACCCTCCCACGCCACGTACAGGGACTGTACCACGGCGAGCCAGAGTAATTCCCCCAATTATAAAATTATTATCCTGCGGTTGGCACCCCCGGGCAACACGCGGAACCAGACTGGCCTCTCTACTTCTCCTCTCGGCCTCGTTCGCCATGTTCTCCGCGTACTCGCTCCTCTTTATTCTTCCTTCCCCTCCCCTCTTCGCTCTGCCCTCTTCCATCCGGCTCTCGTCGATCCCCGTTGATTCGCGGATGAGATGCTGCGCACGTTTGCCGCGAAAGATCTCCGGCTCTTTCCGAACGATCGGGATTATTTTAAATTGATTAAACTCTCGTACGTATTTGGTCCTGCTTTATAATGTTTTGTATTTAACTTTTTCAACTGGCGGAATTCTGTCGACGACAATTTAGTAATAATCCTTACCGGTTATCATTTCAACATGTTTATATGGTTATTCCGTTGGAACGAGCTGAAGTTCTTTAGCCAGAATATCGATACCTAATTGGTTCCTGACTACGGTCGATGCATGTGGGAAACGTTGCTGGTTTTTGAGTTTGAGTTTAATTGCTTCGGGGGAGAGATAAGGGTATGTTACAAATTAGGATTTTGTGAATATTAACCGTTCACGAACGATATGTTGTTAGCAACGCTATGTAACATTGATATTCATTTATTCTTTCTCTGTTTTGTAACAGGGTCTGTTTTCAATTTTTTAGATGTTAGTCGTGTTATTTTCTTTGGAATTTTGTCCCCGAGCCTTACGGAATCAGTCTCTGTTGGATTCGGATTTATCAAGATTCGGACATTTGAAAATTTGTAAATTAGGAAACTTGACATTTATAAAATTTGAGAATTTAGAGATTTGAAGGTTTTGATGTTCAGAAATTTTAGTATTTTGAAATTTTTTAATTTTGGAATTTTAGAATTTGGAAATTTGGGAATTTGGGAATTTGGGAATTTGAAAATTTAAGAATTCAAGAAAGTTTAAAAAGTCAGGAATTCAGAAATTTAGCAATTTGAAAGCTTAAGAATTAAAAGGAATGTCATTGTCATAATTTGAAAATTTAAAAACGTAGAAATTTAAGAATCCAAAATTTTAGAAATTTCATAGCACAGAAGACATTATTATTCCTTTTTCTTAAATTTTAACGACCTCGAGATATAATAATAATACAAATCAGAGTTGTATAAATTAAATTACCATTCTTCAGAAATGTTAAATTTAATCTATAATACCTCATTTTTAGCTTATTACCGAAATTACCTTTGTACATTGAAAAATTTCTGAAAATGTTTTAAAATAATGACATGATAAATAGCATTTATTAGAGAGTACAGTTCTAAAGGCTCATCCCATAAATATTCGAACAGACAATAACGAAGAAAGAATAATAAGACGATTTCAAATTCACAAATCATTAAAGAATTCGTTCCATAATGTAAGGTCCATGCCATTACATACTTTTGCTTCTTCTTATTCCTCTGATTTACATTCATTTGTAGTCTTTGCAACGTTATTAATCCTTTAAATATTTCCTTGCGTCAGATGTACCAGGTTCATATTTCCAAATACATTTTATATAAATACATCTTTTCCTAATTTGAATTACAATTTATTGACATTTTCAATTTCAACATTTTAGCACTAAAATTACAAAACTCTTTAAATGAACTATTCACGAGTCTTATTCTAAATTACAGAATTTGTTAAAACAACTATGCTAATTTTTATCCAGATGTGTTATTTTATCCAAAGAACTGATGTGAATATTTAGTCACGTTTTGTCATCTATTTATTTATTATTCTACTTTATTTTTAATTTCAAATTATGTATGTATTAAGGTGGTTCGAAACATATTTTAATTAACTTTATTTTTTGATTTCTTAATTATGTAAATATGGTTAAATGATTGACTTTGCTGTGAAACTTCTATTCTAACATCTAATTTTGTACAATTTAAATTTTAAACTTTAAAAAAACTTTTGAATGCAAACATGTATCACCTATTTAGAATACTAATGTTCCACAGGGTGAGAAAGAAATTTTTGTATCCACGCTAGTATGCATTATACGTGCAGAAATCTTCGAATAAATAGGTTAATCGAAAGGTCAAATACATAATGCATAAAAAGCAAATCATGTCCCGTTGTAAACGATCTTTCAGTTTTGATCTAACGGTAACATCATAGCTAAAGTGCCATTTATAGAGGAATTTATACCAGCCGTTAGGGCAAGAAGATCGAGTGTGTAAGGGTGAAAAATAAATAAATATAACCGTAGCAACCCTTGCACAGAGCGATCCTTTCTTAAGTTGAGCTCGTTCATAATCTTGCCAGTAGCTGCTAGTGACTTTAACCGAGCAATGTCTCTGTGTTCCATCGTCTGTAACAGCGTGTGGATACGTGCGTGAAATTTCGATGGCACAGACAGAACACTCGAAGCAGCCTTTCTATTAGAGAATGACAACCGCAGGCAACTAAATACGTTCTTGAAACGACAATTAATATCGAGGGAATTTATAACAAACACTTTTAAACCTTTTATGACTAGTTATATTCACTACGAGCGATCATTGTGTGGTCAAATTATACAGTCCCTGGTCATCGAATTATTTTTAGCATTTTTCACGTTTTCTGTAAAATTAAAACACTTTAACAGATGTATTTTAAATGTATTTTAAATAGTTTGAACACATGGCACGCTGCAAATCTTTTTTTAATACACTTGCTTGCTAATCCACAGCAAGTGTTTGTCAGTCAAAAACTCATCCAAGCTTCAAGTTATACTTCCAATCTCAGACCTCGTTCAATTAAAAACAAACTCAGTTCAAATACGATTTAGTTTTGACACATTTGAACTGCAACATACATCTGACTCGATGTTGTAGATTAATAGATATATGGTATCAACAGATTTCTGGTATAAGTACCGACTAGCAAGGTTAGTAATAGCAGTTATAATGTAGATGCTTAGAGTAAGGAAATTTCGGAGGAAAAGCAAGAGTGTACGAAGAGAAACTACAGTGGCCCCCGTGGGTGGGGTGCTCCCGCGAGTTAAAAGGACAAGAATGTTTGACAGCTATTTTTCAGTGATCACACCGAGTTAGTTATCGACCGTTGGGATCTCTCACCCCTGCTGCCCCCTTGACACCCTGTGCAGCGATCCAATCTCAACAAGCAAGTCTTCGTTTTCTATTTCTCTTCGTTCCCAATAAAGAGAGGGTTATCTCTCATCTTCTCCTTCTCGCATCCGCCACGCATTCGGTCTCTCATTTCAGTATCGTGGATCTTGCGTTGTGTCTCTTTTCCGTACGGTCCGGGCCACCACCTCGGTGCTATCGGTGGTCACCAGGTCTGACGAGCGAAACAGCTCGAAAGGAATCTCCTCTCTTCTCTAATGCAAGCCATTGTGTGTCTAGTTAACGGCGATCCGCCCAGCGCAACGTGATTCATTTTTTACTTCCACGAACAGTTTTTTTGATCGATCGGAAATTAGAGAGTTTAAATACCACCCCGGGGCATGACACGTCCGAATGGAGATCGTAATCGACATCCATCGGCGTCGAGCACGGTACGCCGAATTTCCATTGTATCGCTAACGTCGATAGGTATAACATAAATTCACTTCTCGTCCGGCATCTTGTTGCGTTTTCGACTTTGCCGGACGGTTCCTTCCCTGCCAATTGACGAGCGTGAAGCCCTCGCTGCTTTCGTGAATGATGTTCGCCGTGGACCCTCGATTACCCATAAATCTGCGCTAAAGGTTTGAGGCCAGCGACTAAAATGATGGACCGTTCTTTCTTCTTTTCCTTCCTTCAGGTGATGCTCGGACGTCGGGATCGCCTTCAGCGAATGGAAAGCAAAGTGCCTCCACGGATCACGCACTTTTACGGGTTCTTTCGTTCTTCGTAATTACTGGTATTATTTAAATGCCACACCTTTTCACGAAAGCCAGTGTTATTCAGTGTAATGTCGAATCTATTCGTTGCTGTAATAGGTAATATCGTTTATGTGATAGGGCATCGAATGCTGAGAACGAACCGAGTTTAGAGTCCGAGTTAACTACGAAAATTCATTGTTTGTGTTATTTACTTACGATCACAACGTACGTTTCGACTACAAAATTGTTGTTATTTTCTAAAATAAGGTGAAGTTAATTACAATATGAGCGAAATTTCTCCATTTAATATGTTTGTTTCCTTGTTTTGATTCACTATATCTCCTTTTATATTTCAGCTAAGAGTATTTGTTCGCAGTACAGACTACTTGCATAATGCAGTAAAAAGCACTTTATAGCAGATTTGTTGATAATTCTGCTCTTGCCCCATTGCACATGAAATAAAGTTTCAAAGTAACATCATGTTACGCTCTTACCCCATTTTCGGGGAAAGTGCAAAGTAGTTGACATTTTACACAATTTCCTATCAAAATCAAAATGTACAAGGAAAGTTAAGGTCCTAGTTAATATTAATTAAATAGTACTAATTGTGCAGAGCGTTCGATATCGACAGCGTTAAGTATTTACATAGCAGACTGAAAATACTTACGTTTAAATACCAACTTTACAAAAACCGGTCTGCACTTATCCCACTTCACCTTATCTAAAGTCTTCATATTACAAATTTTGATATCAGCATGTTACCAAATTCGCAAATCCCTAAATTGCAATTCTCTAATTTCAATTTCCAATGCCTCACTTTCTCAAATTATTAGGTTTACTCATCTTCACGTCGTTGAATGTCATTATTTAATTTCTGACTTGAAATATTCGCAATTTCCAATTTGCACCTATATTGTACCTATTTGTACCTATATTTCTGGATGGTCTCTTGATATTTCAAATTAGTAAGTCCCCACATTTCCGATTCCTAATTTGACAATTTCTTATTCCTTATATTCTCAAATACTCATATTTCTACACTTCCATGTCGTCGAATACACATGTTACTAATTTGAACTGTTAGAAATCTACAAATCTCCAAGTTCCATATACCTACATCTCCAAATCTTCATAGCAGTAAATTTTCTATATTCCAAATTATCAAGTGACCTCACTTCTTAAATTCTGAAATTTCTAAATTAACAAATTAGCAAACTTCTAAGTTCGGGAATTCTTCAACTTCTAAATATTTAAATTTCCAAGCAGTAAATTAAACATTTTTAATTACAACTTGTGTATCACCATATTTTCAAATCCCCATATCTCTAAATTTCTGCCTTAAAAAGTCTCAAATTCCCAATTTTTTAATTTTCACATTTGCATATCGCCACAGTATCAAGAAATATTTGGCTGCACATGTATTAGTTTGTAATTATGCAAAATATTGGAGTTGTTTTCAATTTTATTGAACTTTGAAATATTATATTGTCAAAATTGTCATTTTACTTAATAATTTTTATTTTAGACACATGTAGTAAACGAACCCATAGTATTTTAGATACTTGCATAATTACTTGTTATTATAATTGTCTTATTTACTTCTTATCTGTGAAGCTTAGTATTGTGATTTCACTTATTCTTCATTTTATCTACATATCATTCTAAGCATTTTATTAATTTTTTTTCTTACCTATATATCATTGTTTTATTTACTATTTTTTTTACACTGCCATTTTCATTATTTATTTTTACATTAATACATTTAATGTCACAAAGTAACTATTTTTGAAAGCAAAGACTATAAAATCAAAAATTGTTATTTTAGAAAATAGAAAGAATAGTTGAAGAGTTTTTAGAGATAAAGTTTTGATTTTGTGAAATTTATTGAAAATTAAAGGATAGCTACAGATAGCGTTGGCTAACTCTAACTGATTGTTTTTGGAGTTAATGATATCTGATTCTAAGTGACTTCTCTAGGAAAAATGATTATGCACATATTGACTTCTGCATAGTAAATTTTTATTTTTACAAATGTAATTTACAGATTTAAATTTCTAATTTGAATTTGAATCTTAGGATATTTAGAAATTTCTGATTTGACAAATTTGGAAATATAAAAATTAGGAAGCTTGGAAAGTTTATTAGAGAGTTTGTGGATTTATAAATTGTTGAAGTTGAGAAGGTTAAGATGTTGGAAGATTTGGAAATTTAACATGTTGGAGATTTTTGCAATTTCGAATGCTTGGAAATTTGGGAATTTCAATTTGGAATTTGAGAATTTGAGAGAAGTTCGGAATTTGAAGTCAGAGAATGTCAGAATATTTGAAAGTTTAGAAATTCGAGAAAGTGAGCAATATTGAAATATGGAAATTGAAGAATTAAAAGTTTGGGGAATTTTGAAATTTGAGAATTATGAAGCTGAAGAAATTGGTGTTTTTAAATTTATAGATTCAGAAATACAGAAATTGTGGAAATTACTAGATTTGAAAACTTAGAAATGTCTAGGTTTAAAAACTTAGAGGTGAAAGGTACTGGATTTGAAAACCAAGAAATTTAGAAATTAAGGATTTAAATATTGCTCAAGTAGAGAGTTATTAAATTTCAAAATTTACAAATTTCAGAATTATGAATTTTGGAAGTTAAGAATTTTGGGAATTTGAAAATTTAAAAATTTGGAAAAGTAGAAATTTAGAAATTTGGGATTTGAACATTAGAAAATTTTGAAAGTTGGGAAAATTAGGAATTTTTTAAATTGTGAATTTGAAAATTTGAAAATTAGGAAACCTAGAATGAGGGAGATTTAGAAATTGAAGATTTAAGCTTTCGAATTCGGAATTTGAAACGTTTAGGACTTAAGAAATTAAAAACTAGAAAATTTCGAAGCATAATAATTTGAAAATTTGTAAATTTAGGTATCTAAAAACTCGCCAATTTGTAAATTTGAAAATTTAAAAATTCAAAAAATGATGATTTGGAAATATCAAAATATTGCATTGTCACAATTTGTAAATTAATAGGCCCGTAAATTTAGAAAATTTAGAAAAAAATTTTTAAATTTGTAAAAATTAAAAATTGAAAATTTAGAAACTTGTCAACATCAAAATTAAAAAATTTAGAAATACTGACATTTGACAATTTCTCAACTTGAAAATTGAAAAGCATGAAAAATTTCAAAATTAAAAATGTCAAGTTTACACATTAAATTCCCCAAAATTTGAGGAAGAGGCTCCTCTCACTTCTTCAAAAGCAGTTACTCAAGTATACGCGTAAAGCCGCGTTAAAGGATTCTTAGAAATTGCCCAAGAGAAACGAGACAGGATAAATTTGAAGCAAGCAGTCACCTTGAAGACAGTTATTGAGCAAAATGACAGTAGGCATATACAAATATCGGACGTTTGAAGATATATTATTTAAAATGATTTGCAAAATAATAACAATGATGCAGCAAATGTCAAAGATAATAATGCAAACTACTGGAATCGTGTGATTTCAAATTTAAAAGTAATCGACTGATGATTTCAATCGAATTGACCTAATTGCGGTGTGACATTGAATTCCTACAATGAACTTTGATGTAAGCACTTTAACTGTCACGATTCTGTACAATTTATTAACTTATTAACTATCCATAATTTATCGAAGTTTAATTTTAATAAATGAAGCTTCATGTTGGCGTATTTTATATTTTGAAACAAGGACATGTATAACAAACCTTAAAATTTGCGCTTTTATCTAAAATTGACGTACTGACATTGCACCCGAATGTACTATAATTATACGTTCGTTTTTTTATTTAAAGTTTGTGAGTGTAAGAATGTGTGCTGATTTAAGCCCCAAATGAACTCCATGCAAACATCCGTAAAGAACATTGGTAACAAGCGGCAATCATTCGTGAGTGACTTCTAACAATCGTTAAGGCTATTTGACGTTTTCAATATTCAAAAGATTTTGCTCGATAACAGGTATGACAGTTTCACAATAAATCTTCATCGTTCCGTATCTCCGAAAAATCTTTTCAATTCCAAATATCCGTTGGGTGCCCGATCTATCTCCCACTTCTCTGCACGAACAGAGGAGAGTCGATCACACGCGAGGTCTCGCAATTAACGAATCAGATACGGCGCGACATCAAAAAGACAAATGACCCCAACGAGATGGGAGCGGATAAACGCGTTCTTTTTTTTCCCCGCGTCCTCCTCCGCCTCCTGATCTTCTCTCTTTTTCTTCCAACTCACTCACGCTTGACGAGTATGAATCAGGGATCTGATAACCGAAGAAATGGTTCGAGCGATCAGAGTGTGCGGGGCAGTTGAGAACGAACAGAAGGTAAAGAAGCAAGGGGGGGAGGTTGAAAGGAGGGAAAGGAAGGTGGATGAGTATGAAAATTATTCTTAGGATGCGCGTACGGGGCGCACACTTGTCAAGATGGCGCACAGAATTAATTAAATTAAGCCTGCACCTCCCTCGAAGAAAACCTGCCTGACAGAGAGGCCGATTACGTGGTAGATCGAAGAAAGAAAAGAGATGGACGTCGACAGGGGGGAAAAGAAGACCGAGAGGGATCTTCGGTTCGACATCGAGTGCAAGTCATTCCAGTCATTGGTTGCTCCATAGGAATCTTAGTTGTTAGTGTGTACGCGCTCGAATGAGCAAGCATATACGTGTGGGTGGACGAGGTGTGTTTTGACGTTTACCCTCACGCCAGGTATTCTCGTTCCTTCGATCCCGTCGTGTCGGAATTCGTGGCGCGCAAAATGCTTTCCTAACCAGCCTGTTCCGCGGATTTCATCTAGTTCAAGTGTAAGCGATTCTTTTTAACCTGAACTTTGCTAAAATAATTTTAAAATCTTTTAATGGAAATAGGGTATGGTTTATCAGGAAATATAGGAGATTATTAAATTTAAAATAACACAAAAAACACAATGACTTTTAAACACTAAATGAATTTATTATATAAGGAGAAATGACTTGGAAGGATCTCTTAAAATAACACACAATATTTTTATACGCGTGAAAATTATAATCACATAGAAACAAGTTAGAAAGAGAAATATGAATTTTACTTTTTTAACATGAGAAGATCTAATCAAAATCGAGCGCTATCGTACAAATAATCGATAAATGAACAAACTTAATTACTGACTTCTCAACACAATTATTTTTGTTAATTTCATTTATATGAAAATTCAACATCTTTGCAGGTTAACTGTAGTTCGTGAGATAAAATGGGGTAATGGAATTTATAAAATCGCTGAAGATGTATATTTTGAAAGTGGGGCAAGTCTTTTGAAAAAATGATAACTAAATTCTATGGTAAGTTTCAATTCCCTAATATTTGAATAATTGTATTGGAAAGATGTTCATTGTAAGCGGTGAAAATCTTAGGTTGAAATTATTTTGCCATCTATATTTGCGTCATTATTTTTACTCATAGCAAACAATGTTTCAGAGAAAGTTGCATGGTTTGGAGAGCAGCATATGCTGATGGTATATTTTTTTGTAGGTGGACGTGTAAAGGACATATGAAGGTCATTAATGGTTTTTTAAATGGAATTATAATTTTTTTATTGCATCAGCTGACACTCCTTCATATTCTTCACAAAAAAGTATTAATCTGTTTATGTGAAAAAATCATTAGTTTAGAAGATATTTTAATTTTAATGTCTATTTATAGAAAAGGTTCAATATGGCGACCATTTGCATCAGAACACTTTCTGAATCGAGAAATTAATTACTTACTAACATTCCGTAGTGTATAATCTTTCTGCATGTGTAGCACTTTTCCCAGCTTCAAAATAAACTGTTAACATGTCTATCTTTTCTTCCTTAGAATACTTCATTATGAAGTGATAATTCACCGTATCGTCGTAATCATCGTATTATAGACGTAACAGAGACAACATTTCACTGCTATTGCGTAACAAAAAAAAAACAAAAACTTACAATTCGTTTGGTGACACGTGACCTCTCAAAGCATGTAAAAAAACATTTGCTGTTCAGCTAGGGCAATTCATAATATTGACTAGAAAGTCACGATTTCCTAACAAGTTAGAATTAAAATATCTCCTAAACTAATGATTTTTTCACATAACTAGATTAATACTTTTTTGTAAAGAATATGAAGGAGTATCAGCTGATACAATAAAAAGTTTATGATTCCATTTAAAAAAATATTAATGACCCTCATATGTCCTTTGCAAGTCCACCTACAAAAAAAATACACCGCCAGCATATGCCGCTCTCCAAACCATTCAACTTCATCTAAAACATTGTTTGCTATGGGTAATAATAATGATGCAAATTTAGATGGCAAAATGTGGTGAAGCACCCTGTATACTTAGCTCTGGTATTTTAGTAATACAATTTTGAAAAACTAGAAATTGTATAAAATTGATAGTATAACCTCAGTATGAAACGAGGATCTGTAGATAGGTGCCATCTAGGTGTCTAGGTGCCATTGCTTGTATTATTAACTTGTAAGTTCTTATTCAGTCCTTAATAAATAATAGACAATATTAATACAGTTCTTGTTTTAGTACCAGTGTACAAAACCCCTTAACAATTTCGCTGTCATTTGAAAATTATAAATTCTTATTTATTTCATTAAAAAAAGGCTCCCAATGATTTCAAAGAATGATGCACTTGAAAGTGAAGCTGTGAGGTAATAATAAGAATAAATAAATAAATCCTGAGTTCCAACGAATTTTATTGTTTCATGTTTATAGAAATAGAACATGAGGATTGATCTAATTAATGATTATAATACAGTAATTAGTGTTTGCTTATTTGTAAATTTATTGAATTTGCCCTATTTTCAAAATAAGTGGCTCAATTAAGTGTTGTAGAGAACAGAGAACAATTGTAGAACAAAAAGAACAAATATGTAGGTATTTTATAAAAATGCAGCATACAATGAAGATGTAAATATAAAACAAAACTTCGTAAAGAGCACAACATAACAAAATTATTGCAATAACATGTACATCGTATTGCAAGTATCCTTGAAAATTACCACAGAAGAAAATTAAATTAATTTCACATACGTAATTTCACTCTAATTACCTTTTATTAATTTTGTCAATGACGATAAGAAAAATGAAATACGCTAAAAACATTTCTTTCCTAATCCCATTTTTTTCCACGTAACTCAAATCAAACGAGCTTTAGTATGTCTCAGAGTTCATTATCAAAGGGCACACGTTAAATATCGTTTACCACGAAACGAGGTACGACAAATAAAAAAGAGGCAATAAATCAAGAAAAGACTTATTGCGTCCAGTTGGTATATACCTGAGCAATGCTGACTTATTGACACTTGGTCCCTGGTCTGCTAAATCGTTTTGGAGTTAAGTATCCGAAAGGCTAAACAGCTCTCCCCTGCGGAGCGAGAGAATAACGCGGAAAGAAGAAAAGAAGGAGAGAACGGGTGGAGAACCGTAACTTCTCTCGCTCTTTGGTAACGTATTAAACGGAGAAAAACAGACGAGGGACAGAAGGAACGCGAGAAGAACGTCGGGTTCTTCTCGCGTTCGTTCTGTCCTGGGATAAAGGATGCAAATGCTTATGCTGACCATCAAAATCTAATTAACCAGCGAAAGAACGGTCCCTGGGCGAAAGCCAAAAAGATTCCAAGAAGAAAAAACGACTCAGGTGGAGGTTTAGCAGTTCGAAGGTGTCAGAGACCGGTAAGGTTCCCTTATGCATATGCCAAGTTCCTTCCACCTACTCTCCGTCTCCTCCCCTCCACAACGCCTTAACCTCCTTCATTCGAATCTATATGAAGGACCAGAACAGAGAAATCTCTATAGCAAACGTCGTTACGAGCCAGGTTTATGTCGCTCGACGTGTATAACACTCTATAGCATGAAATTCGTCGGCATGTAACGGGGGTCCTAAATTTCGACTGTGTACTCCTGAAATGTACAGAATCGATTCACGCTTAAAGTTTATCTACGATGCCGCTCGTACGTTTATTTATCGGAGAATATATCCAGATTTTATTCCGTAATGTATGATTGGTTACGTTTCACACAATGGCTGCTATCGTGTATGCAACCTTGTGTCGAATAAATTATGATACTCTCTGTATTTATTAGTCGATGTTGAAATTTCGAGACATGTTTGAATAGAAATGGTCATTCGAATGGAGACGAATTTTAAACTAAAAAATATTGAAATTAGCTTTGTACTCTTTTAGGGAAGTTTTTCGTATAAAATTAGTTAGACTGGAATATAAAGTTATAAAAGTAAAATCAACTGCATTGAATTATAATTGACATATGAAACAAGTTGCAACTGTAGTATAAAATGCATTTTTTATCATACCAAATTGTAATATAAAATAGGTTAGGTTAGGTTTATGACAGAGTTTACACACATATTATAGCACCTATAAATATGAACATATAAATAGCATCTTTTGCTATAAAAACAGTGCATGATACCGTGCTTTCCTTACAATATCAAACGATTGAAATTAATATAAACGGACGATCATCCATCTATTGTACAATACGTTTACAAAACGTTCGAATTCGAAAGATCTCTAAATCAAAGTCTTAATTCAAAAAAGGATTTATATGATTCCTGTTACGCAATAATACGAAGAGTATCTTTATTAAGGATTAATAACAAATCCATAATCCGATTAATCAAACTAGTTCTGATTTCTTCTTGACCTCCATCTTCACGATTTTTCTTCTCTACCTCCTGTCACATTTTCTCTACAATATTTATTACTTCTCTCCTATGAAAAGTCCGAACTCTTAACTCAGATTATTAGATAAGCCAATAACACGATTAAACATGGTCAAAGTCTAACAGCGAATTCATTCTTTATAACTATCATGAATAATTTGTAATATATACTAATATATTTCTCGGAAGAAGTGTTATACGTTATCTATATTTTTTGTTGTTATATACTAGTTTGTATCGTAATAAATGATCAATTTCCAGGCATGTGAAGTCTAAGACCGATAATATGAAAGTAGCACCAGCTTCAAGTCTACTTACATTGAAGATTAATATAAAATAGCTGCTTGCCAGTAACCGATTTCGAAACTTACACCTTTGAAAAAAAAGATAGCACATGTGTCCTATCTTTAATTTCTTGAAAACTACTTAGAATTTTTTAATGTAATACATAACATTTTAATTGTTACATGGCAGAGAGAAGGAACTTCTTAGTAGATATGGTTGACCTTGCTAGGTTTTTGAGCAAGCAGAAGAAATATACAAATAGTGCCGGCAAAATGATAGTACATTCACAGAATTTATACATATATTTTCATAAAAAAGAAAGTTACATTGCAATTAATACAAAGTTAATAATGATATGATAATAATAATAATCCACCTTTATTTTCTATTCCTTTGAGTACCCGCTTTGGTAAGGATTTGTATAACATTTTAATTGTATTTTGTGGCAAACTATCCCAATCTATCTTAATAGCTTCTTTTAATTGTTTAATATTATCATACTGTTTTCCATTCTTATATACAGCACGTGCTAGTTCTCCCTAATAATTTTCAATAATATTCAGGTCCAGGGAGCGTGCGAACAACAGTAAAACCGATACGTTTTCTCTTTGAAAAAATTGTTCTTAGACTTTAATTCGGAGAATTACAGCATTGCCATGTTAAAAAATAAATTTATCAGTGGTAATTCGTAGTGCGTGTTCAATACTTTGTTTTGAGAGTAAATTTATATATTTTTGATCATTCATTTTTCCTTGAAGAAACTGTACATTTGTTTTGCCTTTGTATCCATTCCGCTTAAATTCCAGCCCAAATCATTACTCCACCCCTACCCATTTGTCTTCGAAGATATGGAAACGAATTTTTTTTTACTGATATTTTCATTTTACTACCATGATTTAAAAAAAGAAAGATTAGTAAAAAAACAAAGACAAATAATAAAATAGAACGAAAATATGAAGTTGCCTTAGAAAAAGGATAAATTATTTACAGAACGACAAAACATTCGCTCTTTTCTTGTAAATCATATTTTAACCCCATATATTCACCAGTTTTCTATCGGAATTCGCATAAACATCCCCCGCGGTTAAGTAAAGACAAAGATGGAGGACCGTTTTTCCTGCGAACGTCCATTTTTCAACGCGAGTTCTGGGACCATTTTGGATGCCGATCTCTGACCAGGTGGACCATGGGCCAGCAATCGAAGATCGAAGTAGTTTCCGATGTCAACGACTGTGACCTCCGGCGTCTACCGCGGCCTGTTTTCAAGGATAATTCGCGATTCATGTCGGCCGTAACTCTTCTTTCTCTTTCTTCTTAGCGGGGCTCTCGCACTCGCGTCCCTGCCCGGAATTACAGGCGGATTTACAAGGAGCGGCGGATTTACAAGCCGACCAAGAGTGGCCTTTCCTGTTCATCGATGCCCGCGTTGGGCCCTGAAATCGTTGGAAAGTACCGAAAAAGCAGTTCGCGAGAGAGCACAAGCGGAATGTTCGAAAGGAACGTCCGATTATTTCGAACACATTCGTCTACGATACAAAATCGCAACGTGGTGCTACTCGAACACACGATCCGAAATGTTTTGTTACGACCGAGGCCGTCGGTGAATGCGATCCCTATAATTGCTCAATTTATCTCCGTGATTATTGTAATCCACTGCTGACAAGCGGCGAGCGGAACGACGCCGGATCATTCTTCCGTCGATTAAATTTGAATCCAACAGAATTTCGAGAGTCGCCGAAAATCCTGGCGTGTTTCTTTGTTGCCGGCCGTTTTTGATAAACAACTTCGTAAAAATCACATTACAGCGAGTAATACACAGTCAACGTAATGGCTCAATTTATGCCCGAGATTATTGTAATTTCGCGAGTACGGAACATCGAGCAACCATTAAGACAACACGGTATGCGTTGTATAATAATAGCCTGTCTTAATAAGGTGATTAGAAACGATACATTTTGCTGCGATACATTCAACGTAACAATGTTACAGGGTGTTTCCGATCTGGCCGATCTATGCGTGAAAAAATAAACTAGAAATAGTGATAAACTTTGTCACGTATAGCTTCGTTTTGGAAAACACTGAATTTGATGCATGTGTAAAAAAAAATGAAAATTTTTATTCGTACAAAAATTTGAAGTGTTTAGATAAAGCAGGAAATTTTCTTTCATACAAAATGGAATAAAAAGAACAATTATTAAAATATTATGAAATTAACAGTTGTTAAAATATTATAGAATGAACAGTATTAGAAAAGAATCATAAATCTCCTTCTAAAATTAATTTCAAAAAATAGATTTAGTAACGCAGCTTTATTTAGCTAGGTGTTTGAACAAAAGACCTTTTTTGAAATATATTTTTTATTATATTTTAAATATTGCCATGGCACCTTAATATCTCATTGTCAGTTCAGTTGTCGAAGCTCAGTAATAGTAAAAGTAGTCTCGTAAAAGTCAGAGATTTTATGTGCTACTTTTATTGCCATGTTCAGTAACATGAAAAATACGATACGATAAATTGTTTATGGTGTGCAATGAAAATTCCGCGAGAGTTAAAATATTATATGAAGTTAAATACACGGATCTGAATCAATCATTTACCTAAGATCATCAAGGAAATATTATAGTTATTGGGTCATTAGTTTTAATGAAATTTTTTGTAGTGTATCTAGAGCAAAATTGCGATCGCATATGCAGGCGGTTTTGTCAGTCCTCATTATTTATGAAGGTAATTAATAATTTCGAAAAATACTGAATTAATGACCCAATCACTGTGATGTTTCAAACGATATTTACAAAAAGTAAACAGTTAACAGTTAAAATACTGTTTGAACTAAATAATTTAATTTAATTAGCATCTAATAATACCCTTTTCTGAAAAACTCCATGCTTCATCCAAATTCAGAAAATATTCTACGCTAATCAAACAGCATAATATTCCATTTATATAAGCGAAAGCTATCCGAGTAAAAAATCAAATAAACATCAGAGCAATTGCAGAATGTTCCTCAGACTACAGAAATTTTATTCCCTGCTTAAAAATTCACAATTTATTCGAAGCAGTTCACGAAACTCACCCCGTACATTTCCACCGCGTCATGTTTGTTTTTAACAGCAAATGACAAATGTCCTCTAAATACAAATGTGAAGCTCGTAAAAATATAAAAATGTCCATTTCTGGTGTTCTGTCCCTTCCGTTTTCTTGTGAGCGATACATCGACACAACCAGAACGGACACCAAGTATAGTCACGGGCTCCTAAAACAACAATGGAGGCATTAAGATGATCTACGGACAAGTCGCTTGACCCTCTGATTCAAAAAAGGTATTCGAATCTACCCGTCGAACGAAGAGAGAAATAGAACGAGCAGCGGACAGAAAGAAAGAGGAGAAAGGAGTGAACGAGCAGAAGAAAAAGAGAGACGGTTTCTGACTCGTTCGTGTGGGTGTCAGCTTAATGTTTCTGGTCAGCTGTATTGGTGACCGTCGAACGACTTAAGTGTGAGTCCACTCTTTAACTTCTGCCGTATGCGCGCGCGAGTGTACTTTTGATCCTGATTAAATATATATTAGGAGAGGGAGAAGTGTTGGGAGAGAGGACTCGTTCACGGCGGGGGGTGTGGTATTTTTTTTCAACAGGACAAGCAAGTGGGCCTTCACGAGGAATGGGTGCGGTCCTACACTGATACCAAATTGGTAAACGAACGTGTGCCCTAACGATGCTTTCCTCTCCGTTACGATTCACGTTCTATTATTCTTGTTAACACTATTTCTACCACAATTTTGTATACAGGGTGGCTCACCACATTTAAGGGTTCGCATTTCAATAAATTTACAAACAGGCAAACACTAATTACTGAGTTATAATCATTAATTAGATCAATCCTCATGTTCTATTTCTATAAACATAAAATAATAAAATTCGTTGGAACTCAGTATTTATTTATTTATTCTTATTATTACCTAACAGCTTCACTTTCAGATGCATCATTCTTTGAAATCATTGGGAGCCTTTTTTTAATGAAATAAATCAGAATTTATAATTTTTAAATGACAGCGAAATTGTTAAGGAGTTTTGTGCACTGATACTAAAACAAACAAATTTAGATCTGAAAGAAATAGACTACCGTACGTAAATACATATATTACCGTACGAATTTTCCTGTTCTGCGTCTTCACTTCAAAATTGCAAATAGTTCATATTATTTAACTATTGCCTAATACGCTATAATATTTATTCTGTAATAATTTTAATGTTATATCTAATAAAATTTCATCAAATTTTCTATTGAAACTTCCGGAAAAATAATTATTAAAACCAATATTTGCTTACAAACACTAGACACCTAGATGGCACCTATCTACGGATCCTCGTTCATACTGAGGTTATAGTACCAATTTTATACAATTTCTAGTTTTTCAGAGTTGTATTACTAAAATTCCAGAGCTAAATATACAGGGTGGTTCACCACATTTTGCCATCCAGATTTGCGTCGTTCTTATTACTCATAGCAAAACAATGTTTTAGATGAAGTTGAATAGTTTTGAGGGGGGCATATGCTGGTGGTATATCTAGATGGCAAAATGTGGTGAGCCTCCCTGTATATCTATGTCGACACAAAGGTGTCAAACATTTTGGTTTCAATACAAATAATTTCCAAATTTTCAAATTATCTGTTAAATGTAAATTTTTGAGGAATATTATTGGTACATTGATGTGCTTTTATAGTAATACAAAGTCTTATTTAGTTTGGTTTTATGAGATTTAAAATTTCTCTTGATGAATGTAGCAGTTAGATGTGAATCATACTGTAATTTATTCTTTCTTGAAGTTGCATATAGGTTGACATTTAGCCATGATATCAAGATAACAGAAACAAGAATTGCGTTCAATAACCTATTGTATATTTTATTGATTTATTATAATGTCTGTACAAAATAATTCACAATTCGAAAATAAAAAATTTGTATATTTTCCTGAATTTTTAAATGTTCAACTAGTATCGAAATTCAAATATTTTAACTGCTAAATCTTAAAAATTCTAAGTTTCAAAATTTCCATTTCAAAAAAGTTTGGAAATTCTTACATTTCAAAGATGACCTATTTTAAATGCCCCACCCTGTATGCATAATACGCAGCATTAATCAAAAACAAAAAGTAGGAGTATAATACGTTGACAATAATGGAGTAACAAAGGGAGAAAATCTGAATAAATAATCCATTTTGTATGTCCATTAAAGAGCAAATGGTACGACGCGTATAGGCCACCCTCTACTATAATTTCGCCTCTGTGTTGCTTTAGAAATATGAGGAAGGCGCCCTCCCAAGAAGCCACAACAGTGTCGCGTCCTTGAATTTATCTTCAGCTCATTAATAAGAAACGACAAGCATCGATAAGGAAGTAAGGACTCGGGTGGAATAGACTAAAATGAAAGGAACGACAAACGACTATCGGTGAAAACCTTACAGCAGGTAGCTTCGTTTACGAGGAGGGTATCCTACTCGCGTTGGATGGTCATCGGTCATTAACGGGCTACCGGGTGTCCATAGAAATTCATAATTTCTTCATTCGGAAGGACCCATATTGAATTCGACCCTTTGTTTGTATCGCATGGAGTCATCAGTTGTTTATTTTGAAAATGCGGCAGTGCACTTTCGGAAAAGGATAGTGAAATAGATAAAACTTATATATTTCTATCTGTAAACAATCCACGGTGAAAATAATTAAAATTCCCTAATAAATGGTTGATTAACGATAGAAAGATTTTGAAGATAGTGCAAGTTTAGGTAGAAAATTATTTTTAATTAAATCTTGAAATTCTCAAATTTTCAAATTTTTTTATTCTGAAATCTTCTAATTCCTATCTCTTAATACTTGAAATCTCCTAGTTCTCAAATTCTATATTCCTAAATATTCCTATAATTCTATAATTCTATATTCCTATATCTCCAAAAATCCCAAATTTCAAATTCCCACGTATCCAAATCCTAGTATTTCTATTTTTCCACATTTCTAAATCCTCAAATTTCCAACTCTGCAAATTATTAATTTCCCAAAGTGTAAAATTCATTGATTTCCAAATCCTCACGTTCTTGAATTTCACATTTCTAAATTTCACGTCACTGTATTGCTAAATTGCCAAATATCAAATTATGAGATTTCTAAATTACCCAATTTTCAAGTTCTCAAATTTCCAGGTTTCTAATTTTCAAATTCTTAATGTCCACATTTTCAAGTCCCTGCATTCTCGAATCCCTATATTCTCCAGTGTCACACTTGCAGTCCCTTCATTTCCAAATCCCACATTCTCGAATCTCACATTTCTAAATCCCACATCACTATATTCTAAATTGCCAAATATCAAGTTATGAGATTTCGAAATTACCCAATTTTCAAGTTCTCAAATTTCCAGGTTTCCTAACTTTCAAAATCTCAATTTTCCATTTTCCAACTCTCAAATTTTCAGGTTTCCTAAATCTCAAATTCTTAAATCTCCACATTTCCAAGTCCCTGCACTCTCGAATCCCTACATTCTCCAATGTCACACTTGCAGTCCCTTCATTTCCAAATCCCACATTTCAAACACAACGCACACGTGGAAACGATGGAAGTTATTTAACTATTTAAGAAGTTAATATTACAAGTAAATGTTATTAAAAATAATTGCGAAGAACAGAGGGTAAAACAGAGGGCGGTACTGTAGTGACATCTTTGGTCAGATAAGTCATAATAGGGGCTCGGCCGACGTTGTTAATAGTCAACGGAGGATCATGCCGAGATAGCGCGCTAATGCACGCATTTATTTGAAATATTAAACCCCGTGGAAAAGAGAAGGGAGAGGCAGGTTCCCTTCTTGTTCTTCTCCTCCTTTGAGGGCCAGCGTGGAGAGGGGAAACACGGGAAAAGACAATTATAAATGATGATAATTAACGAAGATCTTAACTGGTCACTCCGTGACTTTACAGTTGTAGCTGGGAGCATTCAAAGGTTCTACATTGAAAGCCCTCGGTATATCTCTTCTGTTTGTTAATTTACTAAATCTTCAAGTATCATATTTAAATACGCCATTTAATACTTTAATTGTAACCGATATGTCAAACGTATATGTAACATACGATGACTTTAAACGATAGTCAAGTTTGTAACGTGCGATAACTTGAACCCATAAGTCAAAATAATCGATTTTCTTGTTGTGTAAATTAACACAAGATGGACATATTTTATTTGTATCTTAGATTTATTTTTGTTTTAACGTATATTTGATGGCAAGATACATATTTGAATATTATGTCTCAGAAGTTTTTTGCAAGAATTATCAAATTAGTTTTTCTAAATGAACACAATTATAAAATTACTTTTTTCAAATGGATAGAATTATAAAATTAATTTTTTGTATAAAATTTATTATTTATTAATTTTTTGTATTAAATCTTATTTATATTTTGTACAAGACTTGTTTACAGATAACTTTTTGTAGGAGATGAATACATAAACATCAGATCATTCAGAATTTTTTTAAATAATATACAAACAATTTGTAGAAATAGTATATGAAAATAAAAATTCTTAAGTACATTGTATGAATATAAAATTAAATATTAGCATTTTTTTAAATAGTCGATACATATTTAAATTTGTAAAAATACTACATGCAAATTTAATTTTTCAAAAGTTGTATACAAACATAAAATTTAAAATATTCAAATAAACATAAATAAATAAATTTGTTTAATAAAGTATGTAATAGAATCTTAATAGAATCACGGTACTACATATAAAAAATTTCTTTCAAAACGTTTTATTAATTGTTCTCTTTTTTCTTGATGCGCGTCGTGTTCCATCAAGGAGGCGAGGAATCCCAGACTGGCAGATCAAATCAACACTGCGAGTAACAGTGGTACCACTAACTGGCATTCTCTTTCTTTCGTTCTTTCTCTTCCTAATTATTAATGTGCTTGAACGAACAAATAATCCTCACAATCATCGTCGATGAATTCAGAACCCTTTTGCTCTCTTGTTATTGAATATGAGTGATTAATTAAGAACGTCTTACGATCTGCTGACTCGCTGTTCACTCCACGCTCAACTGGAAAATAAACTGTGAATATCATGTCCAAGAATTTGTCGAGAGAAAACGCAACTGAATTATTGTTTGTTAAAATTTGGGCCACGTTCTAGCAGTTATATAGAATTTTACCAACGAGTAGACTGAATAATAGTAAATGGATAAAATAGTCAAGATTTGATAAATTTTAATATAACATCGGGTAATAAATTTTGTAGAATAATACACAGGTAATTATTTGTACCCAATATGTTAAAGTTTCAAATCTTTATATTTATAACACGTGAATTTGTTAAGTTTGAAAATTTTCTTCAAATTGTAAAATTTAAAAAGGTTTTCAAGTTTTCGAATTCCTCGATTTTTATTCCCAAATTTTTAAATGTGTAAATTGAGAATATTGAGCCATTTAAACATTAAGAGATAGAGGTACATATATTCGAATTTTGTGATTTAAGAATTAACAAATTTTCAATTTATCAACAGTCAATTGTTCAATCCTCGATTTTAGAATTTAACAAATTTTATTAAATATAATAAACAGTATCATATTTGACAACTGAGAAATTTATAAATTTACAAATTTATAAGTTTTCAAAGTTCTAAATTTATAAACTTTCAGTTTTAGCAATTTTCAATTCAAGTTTTCGAATTTTTGAATTTGTTATTTTTAAATCTTTAAATTGAAAATTTAGATCTGAAAGAAATAGACTACCGTACGTAAATACATATATTACCGTACGAATTTTCCTGTTCTGCGTCTTCACTTCAAAATTGCAAATAGTTCATATTATTTAACTATTGCCTAATACGCTATAATATTTATTCTGTAATAATTTTAATGTTATATCTAATAATATTTCATCAAATTTTCTATTGAAACTTCCGGAAAAATAATTATTAAAACCAATATTTGCTTACAAGTCTCAAATTTACAAAAGTTCATGTTTTCAGATTCTCCAATTTGTAAATTCTCAGGCTTTTAAGTTCTGAAATTTACGAAATTACTAAATTCTTCGCAAAAACAATTCAGAAACTTTTCAAGTTTTCAGATTTACAAATTCTCAAATTCTTAAATTCTCAAATTCTCAAATTCTCAAATTCTCAAATTCTCAAATTCTCAAATGCTCAAATTCTCAAATTCTCAAATTCTCAAATTCTCAAATTCTCAAATTCTCAAATTCTCAAATTCTCAAATTCTCAAATTCTCAAATTCTCAAATTCTCAAATTCTCAAATTCTCAAATTCTCAAATTCTCAAATTCTCAAATTCTCAAATTCTCAAATTCTCAAATTCTCAAATTCTCAAATTCTCAAATTCTCAAATTCTCAAATTCTCAAATTCTCAAATTCTCAAATTCTCAAATTCCCAAATTCCCAAATTCCCAAATTCCCAAATCCCCAAATCTCCAAATCCCCCAATCCCCAAATCCCCAAATCTTCAAATCCCCAAATCCCCAAATCCCTAAATCCTCAAATCCACAAATCCACAAATCCACAAATCCACAAATCCACAAATCCACAAATCCCCAAATCCCCTAATCCCCAAATCCATATATGCCCAAATTCCCAAATCCCCAAATTCCCAAATCCCCAAATCCCCAAATCCCCAAATCCCCAAATCCCCAAATTCCCAAATCCCCAAATCCCCAAATCCCCAAATCCCCAAATCCTCAAATCCCCAAATTCTTAACTTCTCGAATTCCCATATCTTCAAATTTTTAATATCTTATATTCCCACATCTCGAAAATATCTAAATCTACCTATTCCCTAATATCCAAGTGTCTAAAAGTACGGCATAACTTTGATGTTCACTTATTTCCCGCCACGTTGCATTTTACTACACCGCTATATTAATATTTTGCAAGTAGATGAATTAAGCTACAATTTACAACCTGATAATCTGTAATAAAAGCATATCAATGGTCCAATAATATTCCTCAAATTATATACATTTATCTGATAATTTGAAATCCCAAGTTTTAGCACTTATTTGCAGTCAAACGAAATGGTGTCAAAGGACACCTTCGGAACATCTTTCGAAACAGGTATACATAAAACCGTGGTAGAAATAGTGTTAATTTTTCACTAGAGGCCCCAAAAATATACAAAAATAATAATCGGAGTATTCGGTCTAGAGACTTGACCCTTATCAAATCTGATACTTGGATAGTTAGACCTTTGGCTACTAAAAATAGTAGCTTCAAAGTAGTCTCCTCCTAACTGCTGATAGTTCTAGTGTTAATCATGTATCTAATCCGTTCCGGTGCTCTCCGTAAGGAAACGTATAAACCTTTTGTTTTATTCTTGCACCCCACCGGAGTTTATCTACGTACCGAGTTCACTACAATGACTCGTTGAAAAAAAGGCGACGACAAAGACGACTGATACAATATTCATTTGCTGCTACGTGTGCTTATGTTTCATAATGTCACGCTGGATAGAGAGAAGGGAAGAGCAAAAAGAGACAGTCGAAAGAGAGTTGCATTCAAATGAAGGAACGCCGAGGGCAGTGGGATGAGGGGAGGATAGGTGGGACCCCAGGATGACACTTCTCTTAGGTGATTTATACCCGTTGCCCGAATGACCATCATCTCGTGGAAAGATCTACAGGATCTTAGAGTCACTTAGTTAGTCTTCGAGGTAAGAATAGTTAGTCCCTAGGATGATGCAGAAGGGATACAACGAAGACTTAACGCATAATGCTGGGCCTTTATGTAACGTGAAACATATAATTCCATAGCACTCTAGTTACTCTCAAGTAACACTATCATTTCTTTAACCATCGACGTTTATTACGCGTTTTTTCGAACTTCGTTTCGCTTTGGCACATGCGTATCTATATCGATAACGTGCTCAACAACATCGTAACGTGAATAACACTCTCAGTTTACAGGTAAAACAACTGCGAGTAATTTTTATATTGCACCGAAGAGTGGAAATAAAGTATCACATTTTGTTCATCAAAATGTTTATTGATAATATACAATCTTGATGGTTTTATTTTTTGTCATATTTACAAATGAAATATAGTTTTGTTTTAACTTATAAATTCCTAAATCAATACTTTGTGTATTATTTCGAAGGATTACTATCAATAAATGTACAATTATAATATTCTATATTTATTCTTGCAATTAGTGTAAAAAATCGATTATTTGAATGTTCTGTATGCCACAAAAATTTAAGCTGTTAATTGTAATTTATTTATTTACAATTATATGATACATAAGCAATTTATTTTTAAAAGTAACATTTAGTTGAAAGTGTATCAAATTTTTGAAACAGAAAAATAATTAGACATTTATAATATTTTACATGAGCTTTTAATAAACTTTTTATTATTCATAGAATTTGTAATAAACGTTTTCATACATTTGGATTTAGAAGTATACATACATACATACATATGTGTTAATTGATAAATAAAGAACATACATAGAAAACAAAAATATATACTGATCGAATTGAGTAACCTCCTCCTTTTTCGAAGTCGGTTAAAAAAGTATACATACGCCCACAAGATAAATAAATATACACAAATATTACATACTCACATAAATAAATATATTCATGTTTATCTACGTTTAACGTGAACCATTACAATGCTAAATTTAACAAAATTAAATGCACCGAAGGTCAATATGAACATGTGTGCCGATACGAAGAATGTTCATATGTGTTCCTTATCGGAATGAAAGAACTATTATAGCAATTTGTACATGACAAGGCAATGTTAAGTGCATATCCGTCAGAGTAAACAAAGCAAAAATAACCTGTACGTTCGATATTAAGTTGAAGCTATTTCGTTCATGTCCTTTTAAAGATATGTACACGTACAAGTACTTACATTAACTCTGCAAATAGCTATTGAACGTATAAGTGGTTGGTTAAGAATTAGTGTTTTAACGCTAGAATGAAAACACGAAGAAAAAGAAGCGGAAGTAGTGTCGTTAGCATTAAACGGTACTAACAAAATTGTTATTTAGCAGAATTTGTTTTTATTGTTCATGTGAAACGAAAGAGTATTATCCAGTTTTATAGTGAAACGTTTTATTTCAACAGCAAAAATAGGTTACAAAAATTGTAAAATAGTTTGGTATAAAAAAGTATATTATAAAAATTACAATAAATAATTTAGTAAGAAGGGAGTATATTATGTATAAAAATTACAAAAAATAATTCGGCAAGAAGTGTATAAAAACGATACAATTAATTTTGTTATGAAATAATTTAAAAGTAACAAAACATGTTTTCATATATTTATTGCAAAAAGTTATGCACAAACAATACTTTTTCTATCTTCTGCAAAAATTGGACTCTTACAAATAAAATGAAAATACAAAATATTTGATCCAAAAGAGAATTTCGAGAGCCTTTATATCATGTACAAATAGTGCACAACTAAAAAAGGTTTATTTAATATAACAGTAGTGAAGTTCAGAAAAATGTGATGTCATCAAATAATTGATTAGCATCATTTTATAAATCTTAATATATAATACTAATATTTTAATATATTTTTAACCTAACTCCTATTGGTGTTGATATTTATATGTATAATAGTTTTTTAGATTTGGATGAGTTGGAAGAAAATGACATCGTCAAATAAATTTAACAACTATTTTACGAAAAGTCAGAAAATTAATTGTGAAATATGATTTAACTTTGAGAATAATTTTAAGTTAAAATTTGGTAACTGTCTTTTTACACCTGTGACAAAAATAATGTTAGACAATTTTAATAGTTTTTAATAGTTTATTAATTCAATAAAGCCTTTCATTAAATTGATGGATAGATTATTTCAAATTTACTTGGTGGGTTCAAACAATTCATCAGGGTTATGATACTGTTGACCACACAATCACCATTTGACTTCACCCCACAGATGTTCTATTAGGTTAAGATTAGGCGATTGCGGTGGCCGAACCTAAACACTGACATTATTATTCAATTTAATTTGTTTTCCAATGACGATAAAGGTTACATTTATAATACTGTCACTCAGTATAGATAGGAACCGTTAGGTTTTATGGTGACAGTGCTGGTACGGTGTTATTTTTCATGATTTGAGGTTAGTTTACTATTACAGATTAACGAAAAAATTAAGGATGTTCTGTAACATAAAACTTTGACTTTAGGGTTTTGAGGGAATTTTAGGGTTTTTTGATAATTCCACTTTCAAAATATTCCGCAACACATTTTATTGTATTTTGATTCCAATACCTCAAAACTCAAAACCTTAGAAATTCAAAAATTCCATTATCCAAAGCTTCAAAGTTCCAAAATTCAAACTCCCGGAATCCAAAGCAAATATTTGAAACACTCCAAGTTTCCAAAGTTTTGAAACCCGAAAGTTCTGTAATTTCAAAATCCCATAGTCTCAAAAAGAAATTCAGAAATTCCAAACTTTCAAACTTCCATAATTCCAACAATTCCATAATCCTAAATTTCAAAAACTCTGTATACATAAAATCTAAAATTCAAAACAAGCAATTCGAAATTTTCAAAAGGTTTCAATAAAAGTAATGCGAAACATTATCCGACGATTGCAGCAAAAACAAAAGAAGTGGTGATTACAAGAGCAAATAAATAAACACGTGCCTAAAAACAGTATAATTTGCTAAGCCATTGCCAGATCAAATAACTAGAAACTGATGATTTATTACGCCAGTAAAGTGGACTATAAACTGCGTAAATTATGAAAGTGACAATATCTCGGACTGTGGAAGTTATAAACCATAAATCTTTACGCTCGATTTGTAATAATTTTTCGCTAGCGACATGCTTCCTTGATAATTCATGAAAGTCTCGAGAAAGTCATGAGAAATTAAAGGAATCTGGTTCTCTAGCCAGAATTTCTCGTTCAACTACACGCATCGCTGATTATTAACTTCGAGCCTCTCACCGTCCACAGTGTCTTTTAGATAAGGCTATCACAATTTTGTTTCTGTCTCATTTAAGTGATGATTAATCCTTTCGTTACTAGATACTATAGATCCGTCATTCACTGTGATCACTTTCTTCTATAGAAAAAGCGTTAAAAAATAGGAAAGAACAAAAAGTTAATTGGGTACAAAAAATTGATTGGATTAAAATTTATGGCCAAAATAAATTGCGTCATTTTATGCGATAAGATTTCAAATTTTTAGTGTTCTTATCTAAGTACTGTCAACGTGTATAAACATATCTAAAATATTTGATATGATTAATATATTATTATTTCTTCAAACATTCGAAAAATGCATGTCTGAACAGTTAGAATGTAAAATTAAAATTAAAAATGCTGTATTAAAAATCGTACCCATATTCAGAATCAATTATCAAAATTTCGTAAAGAGTACCTACTTACACTCAATATAGAATTACAAAAGTATGCAGCAGAAAAGATGCCCATAAATCAGAATATTGAAAAGCATGTTTAACATGAAGGACTGAATCCCGAATTAATAACTCTTCGTTAAAATTCTATAAAAACATACTCCTGCAAAAAACACTTATCGGCGTCAAAGTGTACCTCCATCAAAGCTTCAGCCATCGTTGAAATTAGTAAAATTCATCAGCTATGTAAAAGTCGTGTCAGTAGGGGCTGAAGAAACGTTTCACGTGCCAAAAAGGAAAGACCTGATTTGACAGTCATCGGTGTGGGAAACACGTCGAGTTTGAAGCTAACGAAGCTGCAGGCGTGTGTACACATAAAGTCGATGTCGAGAGTTCACGAACCGTGAAGTAGAAGAGGAAGAAAAAAAGGATGAAGAGCAGAAGAAGAAGGATAGTAAGGAGAAAAAGAAGGAGAAGAATGTAGAGGAGCGAAGACGACGGAGTATGGAGATGAAAAGAGAAGAATCGGCGCCACTCTTCGAAACGGAGCCTGTCCTCCTCTTCATGGTGTGCAGGCTCGCGCGCCAAGTCGCGGGGGTAAACAGACGAAATTATATCGAAGAAAAATTACCCCGAGATAATAGTGATTAATGATCTACTGCCACGCGCGTGTGCGTGGACAGGATTGTGTGCGTGGTTGTCGGTACGTTGATGCCCGGTAATATATGATACTTGGTAAACTTTGCACCGTTCTCCTTCCTTCTCTAGCTTTTCCTCTCCTTCCTTGTTCGCAAACTGGCTTGCCATCTACCGTCCAGTTTGGCGACAGCGAAGAAAGGCCGAATAACCAAAGAACAAGAGGAGGGAGCACGGAATTGCCGGAGAGCAATCTTCTCTAATTAACACATTAAAACTAATCAGGGCCAGTTGGGTTATTCCTGTTCAGGGGCCCACTCGCCTAGATTTAACGTTCCACCTAAATTAATTCTAATTATTACTATGCCTCTTACCATCTGTACAATTCACGTCGCCAGTTCCACATCGATCTTTATCTGTCAAACTAGTATCTTCAAAATTGTCTTATCAAAATTCGTCCCACGTACGGTTGCTTTCATATTTTAACGATCGGAAGCGACGATCTTAAACGTATAGATAATCTTGACTCTACATTGAGAATCTTAAACAGTAAAGTAAATGTAGTTTGGAACACGGTTTTTAACGGAACGAAAAATTGATGCTTAAGTGTACATCCGTCTTGATAATTCAAGTCCGTGTCTATAATTGACTCGATAATTGAGAATCTTAAATGTAGTTCGAAATAATGTTGGGACACGGTTTTTAGCAACGGAACGAAAAATTGATGCTTAAGTATACATCCGTCTTTCTCTGCGAAAGGCAGTCGTGATAATTAATAATTGTCGGAAGATGCTTTGTACACACAGGCGAGTTTCCGAGAGATCCTCGTGGACGAGCATAATAGCAACCATACGAAAAAATGAGAGTTGAAGATCACCGTCGAGATCTGACCCGAGATAGCAGGCCAGGCCTTATACATTCGAGCGTGCCAGAAGAGTGAGTATATCTCTACCTATGTAAAACACGTGCCCAGAAAATATTTAAACCAGTTTCCTCCTCTATCTCTTGGCCCTTCTGTTCCTTTTTTTCCGGCCATGATGCACGAAGGGTCAGTCATTGTCATTGACAATTCAGTCGTGGAACGTTTGTTTCTACCACGCGAAACGATATCTTTCTTCTCCTCTGCATCCAGATGCTTTCATTTGCTGCAACAGTTCCTACATGCTAGTTACCTATGTATGCTGACGATTTTCGTTGTCATAGTGAGATCGGTGAATAAATTATGGCACATGTTAAGCAGCTCTCTCTCACTTTGTCTGGGTGGAATTTGTGAAAAGGTTTTGTGGAACTGTAACTTTGTTTTTGACTTTACTTCATAGTTTTATACGTTCATAGTAACTTAAATATTTAGTATTGTTTTTGAATTTACTTCGTATTTAGTTTTACATCTTCATAGAGACTTATATATTTAGTGTCATTTGATAGGTTAGGACCATATTAGAACTAGATAGGAATAAGCAGAAATAGTGATGTAACCTTTACTGAAATAATCAGTTAGCTCTTTGTTAAACTTGTTAACGTGAATGATTATCGTTGTAAAATATTGCTCCATTATTTTTATTTAGATGACCGTTATTCTAGGTTCATTGATTTTATTAATAAAACAGACTGTAAATTATTAATGCATCTAAATGTTTTGAAGTATATTTTAGTGATGGTTCAAAGTAAATAGAAGTGGAACACAAACAATTCATTACTTACAAAACATCTATTACTATTGATTTGGTTTGTAATTACTGATTATTTAGATTATTTAAATTGTATAAACCACTGATCATTTACATTATTTTACTTTTTTAATCCATAGAATTTTTTAATTAAAGTTAAGATATATAATATTTACCTTACGGTTTCAAAATTTAAGGAATGAATAATATAATGAATGTATTGACAAACCATACGTTTTTGCAATAACAACTAATTATATTAATTAGTTGTTAAATACTGATTACATTCCTGTGATAATTGTTTACATTGGTAACTGTTTTAGAATGAACAAACTGTTTCACAAATGATCTACAAAATTTTTCTATAACATTTACAATAATTGAAGTATTATTTGCTTAATTTACTCATCCGTTCAATTGTATCTAATAAAATATTTATTCACGAAAGAAATGACTTATAAATTTCGTTCTCAAAATCATGAACTTTCCTTGCAAGATTTCTAAAAGCAATAGTATAATTTAATATATGACATGTGCATACAATGTGAGTAATTTTAGAACGGAAATAAAATTTCCTGATTAATATCCTTGTTATTTTAATTAAGTTTGTGTCCTCTAATGTATAATACATGTTACGAAAACCAATTCTCTGATTTTTTTTAATGCATCACATGTCATTACAGTTGTACATCATAACAATATTCTAATTTGTTCTGCAAAATTACACATTTCCGATGATGGATAAAAACTCATTATATTTTGTATTTGTGTGTTTCTTCATATTTCTTCTTGATTTTTATTCTTCCTGAATGTATTATAAACTAAAAATTTGTCTGATGAATGTAAAACTTGATTAAATTTATTTTTTTTATATGTTGTGTCATTCAAATAAATTTTTGTACATGATTTTATAAAACGTTCAGATAATAAAATGTTATTACGTGTTTTTATAAAACATTTAGGTTTTAATAAAATATTACTAAAATATAGTTTACTATATTAAAATTTATACAAATTTCATTAGTCCCAAATGTTAAAGAAAAAATGAAAAATTTCTCTTGCATTTCACATTGACATCGCGTAATTTCTAAATTAAACCTGAAAGAATATCTTTCTAGAAATTCTTTGCTGAAATATGTCTTTCATTATGCAAAAAGTACAAGTCATACAAATCCTACACGTATGACGTATAACCTAATAAATGCATTCACTTTCGGCAATTTAAAATATTTTATATAAATTAATTCAATGAAACGATCAATCAATAATACAAAGAATACAAATGTTAACATCTTCTGCAACTGACTAAAAACAGAAACGAACAATAAAATATATCATAATAATGGCATATCATTTTCTTTACGATTATCTCTCTACACCACTAGAATTTTTCATAACACAACCCTTGAAAAATGGCGGGAAACAAAAACAAATAATTTATCCTACATTTTGCAGTCGGTCAGAGTATTTCATATTCATCTACCTTCATTTTAATGTGATTAATTATAAATTTACCTTTTGCTACCGAAGATTTTTACATTTTTAAATGAATTATAATGTCACAATAAAATTATAGATTAGAGACTATCGTAGTAAGTAGAAATTCATTTATTTTATTAATTTTATTCTTTAAATAACGTTAGCAAACAAGTACAAACTCTTTACAATTACAAAATTCCTGCAACTCAAGATTTCTTTTTAACAAGATAAATATTTCTCAGTCTGATAGGACTAAAAATTAAAAATTTACTTTGCATTAATATGTACAATTCGTTTACTAATGATTAATATTTATTATAGATTAGAGATACTTAAACAATTTTCGATCGTATTTGGTAAATATTTTCTGTCAGTCTAATACCGACAACAGTGTATCGCACGCCATCTGTGAAGAGAATTGTCGACTAGTTTCGTATACACAACGCATTCATAGTTTCATACTTATCGCACGTGCAATGTACGACAAAGCATTGAAAACGTTATTCATAAATGAAATCCTGTACAAAAATTGATATTTACAGAATGAAATATATATCAGGTGAAGTCGGGTAAGTGCAGACTGGTTTTTGTAGAATTGGTATTTAAACGTAAGTATTTTCAGTCTGCTTCACAGAAAAGAATTACATAAATTTACAGTGCTGACAAAATAATTCTATCTAACCATCTATTTTTACAATTACAAAAAAGTTATAAAAAGTATAAAATAGAACTTTACTAAAAATCAATCAATCTTTTTGAGATTATACAATAAAAATCATAAATTTATTCTTTATAAAAATATCTGAAAGATTATGGTTTATAAAATTGAGAAGAAAAGTTGCTCACACGGTATCAGTATATAATAAATGAATGAAACATTCCCATGTCAATCAAAATAATAAAGCAATAATTCGTAAAATGACAAATTTTATTGAAATCGATATAAATTTCGCGACACATAAAATAAAAATTAATATTTATTCCTTCCTTTATGCATCTTTCGTAATCGTGATTTTGGTGTTTAACTTTTTACGCCATTACTCTTCTTATCTTTACCCATTCCATTTGATGTTAATTGGTTTTCGAAAATTAGTTATTAAATAAAACTCTCAAATATAATTTTATAAGTAATCTATTGGGAATTAGAAGGAACATAAAATTGGAAATGTCATGGATTCAGTGAAATGCCTGACAGTTAAGGTGTTAAGATGTCCAACAGTAGCAAAGATGTACAGAAAAATGTTAAGCACACTTTTAAACAGTATTCCCTCTTCTAATTTTAAGCATCTCGAATATATGTAGAAAAAACTGGTAACATTTCTTA
Organism: Megachile rotundata; assembly: GCF_050947335.1. Taxonomy (NCBI): domain Eukaryota; kingdom Metazoa; phylum Arthropoda; class Insecta; order Hymenoptera; family Megachilidae; genus Megachile; species Megachile rotundata. Next base: position 7,454,021 of record NC_134993.1, read on the forward strand.
ATAATTCCTTGATACCACGCGAAATGGCCGCCAACCATTAAGAGCTAGGACGCGAAAGACGTTTTACCCGGATAAATATTTGAAACGTTCCCTGACAGTCTTGAGAGGTTCATTACGAAGGATTACACGACTCATATCGAGGACTTAGAATTCTCCTTCCGTGCGAGAAGACATGATCATAGTCTTTGCAAACTGATTCGAACGTAGAAAATTAGTTCGCTAAGCTTTCATTCTTCCACTCTTAATATTCCGTGCAATTACTCTCGATCGGTCCTATGTTTAATAAAGTGTCTTAAAATAATATTCATTCGAATGTTCCTTAATAAATTAAATAAATTTTATACTGTGAAGAGAAAATCGTTAAATATTTATGAAGATATTTACGGATAATAAATAAATTTCAACAAAATTTTATATATAATTTAATTGTGTATTTACATGGAACAAAAATGAAATCCTGTTGAAAAATTTTGACGTTTGAAAATAATAAATACGAGAGTGAGTTATAAATTAATTAATGAGTATTTCATTGACAAACGTGAACAATTAAGTTTATATGAACAAAAGCTTAAATATTGAAAAAATTGTAAAATATCACCAAGTAGAGCACATCGAAGAATAGTATACCTTCCCTTTAAATTTTAACAAATCCATAGTTTTGTGTATCTATAAAATAGTGTCTATATCATAACTTTTGAATGGAGCTGTACATCCGTTTATTCTATCCATTTTAACGGTCAATCTTATTCTATTCATTATAACAATCCATTTATTTTATATTATACAGCAATTGTTTCTAAGGACCTACATGTCTACACGCGTTTTTAAGGCGTTTAACTTCATACAAAATAGCTATACACAAGTAAAGCTGGAGCCTCATTGCTAGTATTTAATGGATCGTCTAAAAACGTGCATTGCCTTCGTACAAGATGCCGTGCACGACGTATAGTTTCTGGAGATCACATTCATGATCGTTGTTGCATACACACAGGAATTGCGCAATGGCATACAAATGTACACAGGCTTCGAATTCGGCTCAGCTAAAATTAGCATGAACGAACGTTATAGAACAACACTATACCCGGGGTAATAGGCGTTTAAGGCTTAATGTATGCATTGAAAACTATTAGGTATTCAAATACTCGGATTGCATTACCTTACACTATAATATGCGACTTCCTACAGTAGTCCGTATCGACAAAATTGCCACCATTATTCTTATTATATTTTATTTATTGGCCTTAATACACCTTAATAGCATCAGACGTTCGTCATCTGCGATATTTCTGAACAGATGCATCTTTTTAAAATATATTGCATTTGTCAAATTTAACGTTTCAATTTCATTCAGATAGGAAAGTTTTACACGTGTACATTAATATGTACGAAGTTGTATGTAGAAAATTTCAAGTTATAGAAATAAAAATGATGCACTTATATCATAAAATTTGTATTATAAAAATGTATGATGTATAATAAATAAATATTTATACGAGTTGAAGTCATGCAAAGTTATAATATATGAAAACATTTATTTTAAAAATAGTTCAACTGAAAACTTTTTGAATTTTGCCATAAGTTTATAACGTACATATAATTTGTAATTAGTGTAATTGTTGTACAAGTTAGGAGCAATACGATTCCTTCTAGATTGACCACTTTCAGAATCAGGGGCAAAATTATAAAAAGAAATATGAAACTCTGCGCAAAAAATTAATTCCATCAACGGAGAACAAGCGAGGCTCCGATGTAATGTACAAATTCAGAAAGAGCATGGCAGCAAATGTCAGATTTCCATTGTACGCGTATCAATCATGGTCGTGATTTTAATTAACACACATAGCAAGAAATCCGCAGGAACTCTAATACGAAGGTCGTCGATTGTTGTGGAGGCCTTTTGGTTCGGAGAGGTTCGATTCGATTCGCTGTTACAAAACTCGTTACACGACGGCCGGTGTATCGAAGCTTCTTACAAGACAGTGGTCGTGCTCGACGCTGAAGAAGGCGTTTCGCTTCATTAGCGATAAGCCCTTTTTCCTCTTCATTGCTGTACCGACGAGTTTTTCTGCGCTGCTCGTTTTTGACTTCACCCGCCTCGCGACTTTATGGACCTACGTGCATTCCTTGTTGATCGTTTCAAACCAGGTGCGGTACTGTCATTAGGGATAAATCATATCTGAAGGATGTACGCTCAAATGTTTGCGATGACTGTAATGTACTTACACGATCTCGTTACTTAAAACCTTCCATAATGCTCTGCCACGTTTTAGTCTTTTTGGCGATTTCAAATTTTATTTATGATCCGTTACAAATTCCTGCTATTATAACATTTTCAAAATGTTTGAAACTTTACCTTAACGTTGCGACTACAGACGTTATGCTTGAGTTTAAATTGAAAAGAAAGGGGAAAAATACTAAAGCATTAACTAATGTACATGCATGCATTAACGTACGTGCATTAACTGTAATCATTCTTGGTCTCAAATGTAACAGAAATTTCGACAGAAGTATAAAATTTTGTGATACTAAATTTAAAACGATTTTTTTTAGTGAAAATCAAAACTGAAAATCTTTTTTATTAGTTTTAGTATAAAAACAATTTGATGTATTTTCTAAAATTATAAAAAATGAAGGAATTTAAAGGTAAATTTCGACAAACATTTTCACAATGAACTCATTTTTCTTTAAATGTTGTCAAAATAATGAATCAATTAATTTCAATTAGTTTCTTTAAAAATTAATATGTTTTTATAAATAAGCTAGCATAGCAATTTATGTCCAAATTTCACTTAATTAATAAATTACGAGTTAATTTCATACTGTTATTACGACATTTAACACCTAAATTATTTGTATGAATATTTTATGCTTAATTTAAAGATAATACATTCAACACATTATTTAAAAAATTAGTATGAATGGTTATTTTACTACGGTTATCATTTTACAGTTAATCTACAAAAATAAAAATTTAGTTAACGAAAAGTCAGCGTAACCTAAAATTCTATAATATGCTTTCAGTCATTCTTATATTATAAAATCTTCAGAATACTAAAGCAAGAGAAAAAGGGAAAAGAGTACACACAAGATGTTTGTGCAACAATAAAGCTTTTGAAACAGGCACTTTGTTACAAGTTTCCAGTGAAAAGACGTCAAAATTAATTTATGATAAAAATCCATTACAATTTATTGAATAACTTGATAAAATATTTTCATTCCACAAAATAATACTATCCTAAACTTTTTACTAAATGATAAAAATAATGAAATTAAATTAAAATTATATAGAAATTAAATTTAATCATTATTAATTTTAAAATAATTTTAATAATAATTAAGTAGAATATGCCATGAACATTATTTAATTTCTGAGCTGTAAACTTTCATCTAAAACTTGTTCCATCACAAATATAAATACTTATTTTATCTGGTGGAGATTTCATCCTTCCGAATAAACGTATTTAACACTAGAACTGTCGCCATTAAATGTTTATCGAAGAATGAAAAATAAAATGAAGAAGGAAATAAATAAATACTAAAGCATCAAGTAACATATAGTTTTTACCTCAATAAAATATGACAGACATTTCCATAGAATCACGATAATAAAATTTTGTAATATAAAATGAGAAATCTAAAATTAGTAATTTTGACTGGTTCGTAGTTCTAGTGTTAATCACAGTTTTATATTACAAAAGAAATTGCAATTATTACTGCTCAATCGTTTGAAACAGTTACCTGAAGAAAGTAACGAAAATATCTCAAAGTCAGAGTTAACGGAACACCCTATATATCCACTAAATAAAACTAAACAATTGAAATACAGTGGCCAAAAATGGTACATTTATCCTATAAATGTACCATAGTCCTAACCGATCCCGATCACATCTGTGCAGCTCATGTATTTATGTATTATACATGTAAAAAGTGGCTGGTGAAGGATGTAAATGAAAACAGAACGGCCTAATATAACCAAAAAAGAACCGGGGCGTTTTAAATCTTCGGATCACCGGACGGAGGCTAGCAACAAAGAATCGTACCGTCTTTTAAGTGTGTCGACTGGTGTCGGTAGTCAAACGAAACGTCCCGGTTGTCCGGCAATTAATTTCGCGGGGTTTCGGCGAACGGGCCAGAAGAATCGTCGTCGAGATTCCTGAAACCGAGAACCGATATCGGATCTGGCCCTTTTCTGATTGCCGCTCTTTTCCGCCCGATGCCGATCTAATTAATAACGGATCGGCGCCTGATCCCTTGCCTCCCATTGTCCGCCATCTTCCATCTCTTCCGCCACACTCTTCTGTTTGTACTTCTGATGTAATTGTACTTTCACAAAATCGGGTCCCGTGCCGCTTCGATTTAAATTGAAACGTTCGAAACAAAGGAACGGTAGAGAGCGTGCGAAATTAAACAACCTGCAATATCTCGGCCTGACTATGCCACCCTACAAAGGCGTGTTCACACCCGATTACACACAAGGTCCACATGCTCCAGAGTGGCAGGGCTGAAGCATCGGGTGGATCTATCTATCGGTAACGCAGGAATGTCTAATAACGAACATAGTACCTCTCGCTTCAACAAACCACTTCGGAATCGACTTGAATTCACTGAAAGAGATAAGGATCGCGATGCTGACTTGAATTCGTTCGAAGAGATGGGAATCTGCAAACACGGACGATTGGATTTGCAGGAAAGTACGATACTGAAAATTGTTTACGGTGAATAAATTAAATTTCGCGTGAAAGGGTAATGATTCAAATTATATAACAGGAAATGGTTATCTGTAAAATTGCAGTGGTGCAATTGAAAATGTAAATAATGTATGTTCGATTTATGTTTTAATAAATTTTGGCTCGTGAAGAACGGTGAAAGTCGTTGAGGAGAATGCAAATATTTTAAACTGATTTTTTAGTGATACTTATTTTTTGAGTTATTTATGGTAAAATAGAAATATATTTAGTGAGGAAAGATTAAAATGTAATTAGAAATTAGGATAAAAAGTTTAAAGCAAATAAACGAACTAAATATTTGTTAAAATTATGAATGTTAAATTGTTCTTAATCTGTTTTGTATTGTATGTGTGTATAAATAACAGGAAATATGGCTTCCTTTGGAAGAAAACAAGGAATAGGAGATCTAATGGTTGATGATGTTTAGAAATTTATGGATAGTTCAAAATTTGGGAATTTTATGTTTGCAAATTTATAAATATACAAGATTGAAAATTTAGACAATTACTGACTTGACTATTCAGAAATGTAAGCATTACTAAATTCGAGAATATGAAAGCTCGAAAATGGGGGAACTTAAGATTTCAGGAAGTTTGGAATTTTGGAATTTTGGAATTTTGGAATTTTGAAATTTTGGAATTTTGGAATTTTGGAATTTTGGAATTTTGGAATTTTGGAGATTTGGAGTTTTGGAGTTTTGGAGTTTTGGAGTTTTGGAGTTTTGGAGTTTTGTAAATCTGGAATTCTGGAATTATGAAATTATGTAATTTTGGAATTTTGTAATACTGAAATTTTCTTATTTGGAATTTTGGAATTTTAGAATCTTGAAATTTTGGAGTCCTGGAACCTTGGAATATTGGAATCGTGAAATTTGGAATTTTGGGAATTCTGGAATTTTGGAATATTGAAATTTTGGAATTTGGGAATTTTGGGATTTTGGGATTTTGGAATTTGGAAATATTGGAATTTTGGAATTTTGGAATTCTGAAATTCTGGAATTCTAGCGTTCTGGGATTCTGGAATTCTGGAATTCTGAAATTCTGAAATTCTGAAATTCTGAAATTCTGAAATTCTGAAATTCCGAAATTCCGAATTTTTAAATTTTAAAATTCTGAAATCTTTGAATTTCTGAATTTTAGAATTTTTGTATTTGGGGATTTTAGAATTTTGGTCTTTTGAATCTGAGAATTTTGAAATTTTGTAACTTTTAGAATATCGTTATTTATTTTTACAAAAATTATATAGGATAACAATTCCAAAATTCCTAATACCAGAGTTTCTGAATTCCAAATTCTCAAAACTTCATAATTTCACAATTCTGAAATTCCAAAATTCCAAAATTATTTTTAAAAAAACAATATAGTTACCACAAAGTAAGACGTTAATTTCTGATATTTGGAAGTACTCGCTAAACAGATGTAATACAGTAATAGAAATTTATTTCTCAACAAACGTAATCAATCTTGACCGAGTAAACAAGCAGAAAGCGAAGAAATTTGTACGATGAAAATGGTGGATGTAATCAAGAACGAGAGCCGCGGGGAATCTAATGAGAATTTGCAGAGGGTTCTTGGGTGAACATCGAGTACAATAATACAAATAAATATGGTGACGGAAGAGGGTGGGACTTAATGTAGTCTAAATCGCAGCAATTAAAAATCCGATTAAAGGAAGTTAAAACGGGGACAGCGTTAAAGATTTAAACGAGAAAATGTTCGGGATCAGAATCGTTTCCGGCCGATAAAGCAAACGTCCATTTATTAACGGTTGGCCCTCTCTTAAAATTCCTTCGTCAGTCCACGTATTTACTTTTCGCTCTTTTTCTCCCCGTCGTTAATTCTCCGCATTCTCCAGGTGTCAGTTTTATGGCTCGTCATTTTTTTAAGTGCAAATGAGTTCTGCCGTCGCCTCGAGCTTTTCAGCGTAAGGATCTTTCCTTTATTTCTTTAATTTAAAAACGGAACGATTACAAGGGGGCGGCTTGCCGGATTAAAAACTACCCCTGGAATCTGACCCGCAGTTTCCTTTCATTCCTCGACCCTCGCTTTCTTTTACCCTCACTTCGCAACAACGACTTTCTTTATATACGAAAAACGCGTTTTCCAGATTGATTGCAACGCTAACTTTCATTTCTCGATTTCGACGATAATCGATCCCGCACGATTGTTTCCGCTTTACAAAACCGTGTAATCACACCTCCAGACCAAACAAAGGAATTTGATAAATAAATGTAGGAAATGGCAAACTTTACAGATTTTATCGCTGCGAGTTTGGGACGCTAATTGCATTCAAATCCGAAGGAATGGTACACGCTCCGTTGCCTATTTAGCTTCGGTACGTTGAATAATGGCTGGAATTAGGTAATAATTACCGAAACAACGAGTGTGCTTTAGCACATGTTCTTTTCGAATATAGTATAGCCATTAAACAATGTAATTGCATACATCCGTTACACTTCGATTGAGCCTTTTGTGGGCACTGCCGAAGGACGGTGCACGGAAGTGCAATATACTAATTCAAAATTTAAGATCTCCTAATTTTTAAATTTTGTAAAATGTACATATCTGTACATATCTAGGATTAAATTTTGAAAGTTTCATATCTCAAAATTCTGAAATTCTGAAATCTTCGAATTCCTAAATTTTTGAATTTTGGGGATTTTAGATTTTTAGAATTTTTGAATTTCGGTATTTGGATTTTTGAATTTTTGAATTTTTGAATTTTTGAATTTTGGGATTTGGAATTCTGGAATTCTGGAATACTGGAATTCTGGAATTCTGAAATTTCTGACTTTCTGAATTTCTGAATTTCTGAATTTCTGAATTTCTGAATTCCTGAATTCCTGAATTTTTGAATCTAAGAATCTTGAAATTTTTCAACTTTTAAAATATCGTTATTTATTTTTACAAGAATAATATAGGATAACTATATTTTTTCGTAAAATTATTTTTGTAAAAATAATATGGGATAACTATATTAATTTCTATTTTAATTAAAACTTATAATTTATTTTAATTACAACTTAGTAACTCATTATTTTGATTGAATATTTTAATTTATTTTAATTATTATTTAACAACTTATTACTCCAATTGTAACTTATCATTTATTTTACTTAATATTTAACAACTTGTTATTCGAACTGAAACTTACAATTTTCCTTAATTATTGCGTGATAACTTAGTACTTTAATTATAAGTTATGATTTATTTTAACCATAACCTAATAACTTATTACTATAGTTATAACTTATGTGTTATATTAACTGTAACTTAGTATAACTATAATAGCAATTTTATAGAAGTAGTATAGATAACTATATTACTTTTGTAGACAAAACTTTTATAGACATATTCGATAATTAACATTTTTCTGTCATCTATTTATTATTCTATTTCCCCAAAAAGTGCTAAAGACTCAAATCTTCAATTTTTAAATTTGAAAAGCTTTTTAATTATCAAATTTTTATATGTACAAATCATTGAATATATGTATAGATTTGTTAATTCAAATATATTCACATTAACAAATTTCCACAATCTTAAATTTGAAGGCTCGTAAATTTCAAAATTTGTAAGTTTGCCAATTAAAAACGATTTAAAAAACATACTGTGTATCATTTACATATTTTCAGATTAACTTAAAACTTTTTATTGAAACAAAATACTTTCCTCCTTTAATAACAATTTAGTATAACAGCTTTAGTATAAGGTGAAGTGTTAATTTTAATTTGTCTAATTTTTAAAAAATTAAAAATTAAGGAAAATAAATAAACGACCGATAAAATAAAAATTAATGTATATTGTAATTTCTTGTGCAATTTTCTCGATGAAAACCTATGCTTTATAGTTTAAAAAAATAAGCTTTGGAAATTTTGACCTCTTCGATAGTTTCAGTGCAGAGCGTCGAAAAGCTTGTAAGTCTTCCGATTAAATTGTTATCCTTCTTTATTGCAGCAAAAGAGAAACCAACAGAAGAAATTATAAGTGCAAATGAAAATCGGTAGCATGTAGCACCCTCGGTAACGAAACATCGCCGGGACATTTACGGTAGTAATAATCGCAATAATTAGAATCGCGGCAGGGCGCAAGCCAATTTGAATATGAATTCAAGTGCGAACAATGTCATTGCAAGTGGTGGTGGGGGATGGGGCAGGGGTTTATACGTGCCGTATCTCCCCCACAGATCGACTCCTGCCCGGTACTTGCTAACTGTCCGGGACTGTTAGTTAGTTAACTGGCCCGCCACGATGACAGTCACGTACTAGAGAGAGCATTCGAATCCGGAACTCTCATCAGAATCAGCGCTCGCTACGTTTAACCCGATAATTAAACTCACCGCCACCCTCTGGTTCTCGTTCCAACGGGAGAATCTCCGTTCCGCCCCCTTCCGCCGGCTGTTCACTCGGACCGTTTCGACGAGGGAAATCGTGTGATCCAGAATTTGCATTCGCAGATTTCGTTTTCATCGACGAATGGACGTGTTCGCGCCTCTAATCCGGATTATTTCTATGGTGCTCACTTCGCGTCACTTGTGATTCATTATTCGAGGGGCTGCCACCAGGGACGGTTACATGGTGTCGATTATTCTCTGATTACGCCCAAATTAAGTTCGTTCCGATGCCCAAACTATGTACCATATGAAATACAAGGTTATCGTGGCTGAAGTATTATTGATGTTATCGACGTATTTTTTTTGTATGACTTAGAATAACCTTGATGCAAAACTGAGAAATTATCTTTTTTGAAAAAGAATTAAATTTTGTAAACTGGTATCTTCACTTCCATGTTTTAACAATAATTTAGAAAATCATTTTTAATCTTACAGCTGCGTAGAATATTAAGTTCGAATTTGTCATTAATATAATGCATTTTTTATTGTATACTGTTGAAGTAAATCTAATGCAAAACTGATCATTTTCAATCAGTTTTATGCAGAATGTTCAATTCTGTATATCCAAATGATTTCTTAGCAATAACTTTATATACATAATGTTTTTTTAGACATTTGGGATTTTGGAATTTTGGAATTTTGGAGTTTTGGAGTTTTGGAGCTTTGGAGTTTTGGAGTTTTGGAATTCTAGAATTTTGGAGTTTTGGAGTTTTGGAATTTTGGAATTTTGGAATTTTGGAATTTTGGAATTTTGGAATTTTGGAATTTTGGAATTTTGGAATTTTGGAATTTTAGAATTTTGGAGTTTTGGAATTTTGGAATTTTGAAATCTTGGAGTTTTGGAGTTTTGGAATTCTAGAATTCTGGAAATTTGGAAATCTAGAATTCTAGAATTATGAAATTTTTGTATTTTGGAATACTGAAATTTTGGAATTTTAGAATCTTGAAATCTTGAAATTTTGGAATCTTGGAATATTGGAATTGTGAAATTTGGGAATTTTCGAATTTTGGTATTTTGTTATTTTGGTATTTTGAAATTTCGGAATCTGAGAATATTGAAATTTTGGAATTCTGAAATTCTGAAATTCTGAAATTCTGAAATTCTGAAATTCTGAAATGCTATGCAGCTGCATAGAATATTAAGCTCAAATTTGCCATTAATACAATACATTTTTTTAATCTATACTGTTGAAGTAAGTTTAATGCAAAACAGGTCATTTCCAATCAGTTTTATGCAGAATGTTCAATTCCGTATATCCAAATGATTTCTTAGCTATAACATTATCTACATCATATTTTAACAAATTACAGAATAATAAATGCAAAAGTAAATCTTCAATCTAGAACTTTGAATTTTATTCGTTAAATTATGTAATCGATATGATACATTTGTTGAACGCCGTAAGTTGAGGTAACATGAAAATCGTAAATTCACACTTTGTCACCTATTTCCCACATTTGAACGTGTAAAACAGCAAATCACAAATGATCACTTTGCAGCACATAACCCTTACCGTAAGTCATTTTTAAGTACAACTAAAGTAAGTACCTTGAAACATTAAGAAGCAAAGAAAACAAGATGTGAAACTCCATAACTCTCGACCTTAAAATTTCCATTTCTGAAGATTTAACTTCAGCGTCACAAGTTAGCTCGAAGGTAGATTGCACCACTTCAAAAAGTAATAGACTAGTAAAAGTTATTTAAAACTGTTTGCGCTTGTTCTCTGTTAAAAGCAATCACCTTAGTTTTAATAGGAAGTTGGAGAGGGTATCTTCTTCGAGTCGCCGAATAAAGTCAGGTAGTCTACACGAAGAGTAAAGCTGTGGATCCTATAAAAAAGTCGCGTGGCTGAGAAACATTCGCGAATTGGGTGGTTAGGCAGCGCTAGGCAGTGGCGATAGTGGTGACTGGCCCCAACAATTACATCCGAATAAAAGCAAATAAAATCCGACCCTAAAGGGGGTAGTCAGAGTCAGAGTCGTCTGAGTTGAATAGATGAATCGTCTAGCGGGTGGAACGGGGGTTAAAAACAAGGCTAGGTCAAAATAATGGTTAGATACGCCGTAAGAGATAGTTGCCATGGGTAATGGAAAAGAAACCGTTTAAAAATAGGACTTTAGGCAACTGATTCGACCACGATTTCGTGACTGCCACCGTTATACTACAATTCACATGCTTCATGTATTATTCTTATGTGTTCTAAATCGTACTTAACCATCTGTTCCTCCACATTCTGCTCGAGAAGTTACACTAAGGATTTATGTTTTAACCTACGAACTGTTAAGCAATCATTTTTCCAACCGAGTAATTTAAATAAAAATCGACTCTTTAAAAAATGTAAGTGCAAGGAGGGTTCAATAAAATGATAAATAATCGTGGCTCATAAAACAAGTCATGGGCAACGAGTCGAATGATGATAAGCATGTATAAAGAACAACTAGCTACATCTAGCGGTGAGAGGAGAAACTAAGCCGCGGCCGGTACCCTCCCTCCAGCCAATCAGGGGTTGCTTACCCTGGACCACTTCTTTGGATCGTTTTTCCTTTTTCTTCCAAAAGAAACCGACCGAACGTAGCAATATAGCGAACAAGAACGGAGAGGCAAGGATCGAAAGAAGGTTTAAACGAGTAAGAGAGAAGGACACGGAATATAGCTAACGTAGCGAAGCTAGTTTGTATGCATAGTGCGGGAGTTGGCTGGGAATGAAACGTCAACCCGAGACTCGTCATGCTAGCCTCGTGTTTTCGTCCTTTCCAACGACTTTCGTCTCTACGGTATCTCCGTTTCTATTCCTGCTTGATCGAGCTGCCCTTTGCATACCCTTTATCCACGGTGACACCGTTGCCGTTACTTGAATTGCTTCATCTTAATATACGCTAACAATTGAAAGTTTCTTGTAAATAACAGAATTTATTTGCAATTTTCACTTTTAATTTCTTACGCTGTCTGTTGCTAATTACAGCATAAAAAGTCATTTTGCAGTGTACTTTGAATGGTGTTACTGGTCGTCTCCATTGAATAATTAATAAAATTGCAAGAACATTTTATAAAATATGCGACAGTAAAGTGTTAGATAAAACAATTGGATGTCTAAGTTTCACTTTGTCAAGTTTGATTTACTCTATAGTACAATATCCTAATAATACTATATCTTAAGACTCTAATATTTAGAAATTTCTAAGTTTACAGATTTTCGAATTTCTAAGTTTCCACACTTCGAAATTTTCTAATTCTTTTGTTAAATTTGTAAATTTTCAAATTGTTGCATTTCTAGTCTTAAAATCTCCCAATTTCCAAGTTGCCAATTAATTTTCAAAGTCTCCAAATTACAAGTCTCCAAATTGTCAAGCTTCTAATTTGAAAAATCCCGAAATTTTCAGATTACTAAATTTCCATGTTCTCAAATATTTTTAAAAATTTTGTAGTTTCCAACAAGTTTCTGAAAAATTAAAAATCCTCAAATTCTCTTAGTCTGAAATTATCAAATTTTGTAATTCTTATATTTAATTTCCTAATTTTCCTCTGTATCCCTAGATTCTTAAATTGGCTCTCAAAAATCTATATCCTCAACTCCCTAAATTCTCACATTCCCTAAAATACAAATGTGAAATTCCTAGCTCCCATCCCTAAATTCCCAAATGAAGTCCCCACATTTGTAAATTCTCAGATCCTTATAAATGTTGCAGACATGTTATTATAAATTGATCTAAAGATAATTAAGATTATCTAAAAGCAAATATTATTTAGATTAAACTCGCCACAGAAGGCTATCTGAAGGTGTAAGATGTGTCAATCGTGTGAGTCATCACTTTGAGTACATAACTACAATAAAATTTTCTGCATTAATCCATCAGTTATTTTACTCTATGAATCAGTCTTTTAGTTACTGAATCTCCAGTACCCGGGAAGGTCATGTGAAGATCATAGTATTACATATTGGACTTTTCTTTACCTGTCAAGCCACAATAAATAATTATTAAATATACCGCAATAAATAAATAATTAATATGAAATATTGTCCTGTTCAAAAATCTTGGATAACCTTGAACTCTCTTAAAAAATGACCTTGAGAAAAAATTCTTAACTTTAGAATACTTGATTCTTTACCACAAGCTACATTTACCTTACCTAACAAACTACGTTTACCACATCTTTGAATCATAAAAAATAAGCATGATGTACATACTGAAGTAACATACTGGAACAGCCATTTTGAAAATTTTTAAATCTAAGTGTCCTTATAAATCAATGTAGTCAGTGTTCCACAAATGTACCATTCGTCATGGTAGATTGAAATCTTTCACACGATAAGTATTTAATACTTATTTAGCTAATAGTACTTTCTAGTACTAGATAATAGTGCTTTATGCGTAGTTTCTCGAAGAGCGTAATCGACTTTTCGAGACACAGTGGCAGCAATTGCGACGCAGAGTCTCATCAATTGTGAAAGGGTTAAAAGGTTCTGCGAAGACGAGGGTCCTGTGATCACTTGGCAGGATCACCGCGTTAGTACGCCAATTAAGGGTGAACGGGGGTGAGAATGGCCCGCGGCACCGGAAAGGGGTAAAGAACGTCGTGATCCAGGCTGCAGGGCAATGGCTCACGCATCAGAGCGTAGTATCGCATGGGTTAGTTGGTTAACAATGCTAATAATAGCCGAGAAGCGATTGGTTACGAGGGGATTCATCTGTTCTCGTCTATTATCGCAGCACGAAGTTTAATCGCTTTGCTGAATCATGAAACACGCGTAAACAAATTATTTTCGACAATGTGTAAACAAATTATACACAGTGCACAATTTTCGTGTGCAACAAAATTCTCCTTGACACACATTTCAGAAAAATAGTATTCAGAAAATAGTAGTATAAAATAGTAGTCAGAAATATATCGATGACTTCTGAGGAATCGGAGATGACTTCTAAGGTATATCAGGTGTGGAATAAAATAGCATGTGTCGCATCAAAGCGCCAGACAATACGTAATAACGCGAGGGGAACTCGAATTTCCTCCCAGTTCATTCTCCTTGTCTCCCGAAGCCAAAGACTGTTAGGATTCCACAGAAGCTTCTGTCACGACATAGCAAAAGGGGTAATTCTCGAATCCAATTAAACCTCATTCATGCGGGGCTAATTATCATCCCCGCGGGTTATGCATGACTATGTACGCGCATATCTCGCCTAATTCGGCCAATCAGCACCCAGCGGCAGATCGTTAGTCGCTTGTTTCGGATATAATGGCGAATTCGCGCTGGGAAGCGCATTATGATCGTGCATGATTTTACACAGTTCGACTCCATTGTGCCGACATAATCACGTGATTTCGTTACAGATCCTCGCTGATTATTTTGCACGCTATGTGTGGATGTACACCGAAATTTGGAACGCTTTTCTAATATATTTTTTAGCGGAACGTTTAATCGATGCAAGGTTATAGAAAGATCGCAAGAGTATAATTGTATATCCATATACTCCTGATAGTTATATCATTTCAAATATCAGTTCACCAAAACTATTCTCTACCTGTAGAAAAAATATCAACATAATTGCATACCATACAAAAATACAAATAATTTTACTGTTTTAAAAATTCTATAATAGAATACAAAGTAAGACGAAGTAAAATCGCTAAATTTTGTCGTATACAGTGACTCCTTTACCATAAAAAATGTCTTGAACGATTTGCACACAAACGGTAATCTCGTTCCTGGACCCCTTATGAATCACCCTGTAAGCTAGCATGAGTATGTGTGCCTAAAGAACATCTCGTAGTACATCTGACTGTCCTCCTGGACACCAAGGACTGATCTAGATGGGTGTTAGCGAAGGGGACATCGAATCGAAGTAGCAGGTGAAGGAACGAGGAAAGGGACAGGATAAATTCAAATCCAGGACTCAGAAGTCTCGAACCGCAAATCACGTTCTACTCCTATATACATCGGGGATCATCTCTCTTCGACGCTGACCAACCCCCTTACACGGTTACACCCGTAGCTGTCATCCCCTTACTTATCCAATGTCGACTAGAAGACGACAAGGACGCGTTCGAGATTCGATTTCAAAAGACACGCGAGATCTATCGTCCTTCTTACGTATTCAAATCTGCCGTGGCGTATCGTAAACTGCAAACGAGGATCTCTTAGGGAACCGTTAAATTACATGCGGAAAAAATTATTATTGAAAATTCGAACAGTTACAAATGATACAAGGAGAAATGTTTACGAAGCCATTGTGGTGTTGACGAGGAGAATCGTTCTTTTTAACCAAATTAAAAATGTTGATAAATGTGTTGCTTTTCTTATTTGAAAAGTAAATAAACGTAAATAAAAGTAAATAAGCTTTTATTATTTTGTTCAATAACAAAATTTCAATTTTAAGTAATTAAAATTTTACTATTAAATAATGTTAATTTTAAATAATTTAAATGTTAGTTTTAAATAACAAACTGAAATAAATAGCAAGTTACACATTAATTAGTCTAAAGTAACAGAACAAAAAGTAATAACTTATTTATTTATATTTAAATCAAAGGCAATACAAATATAATTCACAGCTGTCCCAAACTTCATCCATGAATTGCAGTTACGAGTATTTTTAATAATGTTGTCAGTTTTATAGATAAGTATGAGTACAGATTAAGTTGTTTAAATCTCCCGCAAAATTTGAAATGCATCAGTGCGCACGATTACCCAGCGTCCCCCACTACCTGCGCAGAAATGATGCGTCGTTTATTAGCAAAACATTTCGATACACGTAAACACGACAAATGTACCAGGCAGCAACATTTTTTTATCGTACTTCTGAATGATTTAAACGGTCATGTGCATTTCCATCTGCACGTATGCACGATTACATGCACATACACGATTGCGCGTTCAAAAAAAAGAACGTTCATGTAGAAACACCGTGCGCGTACATCATGACAAATTCGGAATAAACAAATGTGGCAAGGCAGAATGGAAAATAACTCGGCTGACACAGATGGTCGTTACTCAAACGAGTAGGTACGTGTACACCGTGTGTGCGTACGCAAATATGAAAGTAAGCAACGACCGCAGTAACAGGTGCGTCAAGCCTTTTGCTTTTGGTCCCGAAAAAAGGATAACACTGTACGAACAAAATTTTCTTCGGATTATGACCGCAAGTTTCTTTCGCCGGAAATGATACGGAATTATTTAGTACCATTATGTAATGACAAACGTGTGTCTGGTTTCATTTTTAAATAATCGATTTAGTTTGTCGAAGTATTATAATTCTAAAGGCGATTCTAACAGTAAAAGTATCAGAAGTTTTGGGAGAAGCTTAAATAGTTGACACTGATTAGTTTTTGATACTAGTAAGTCTAGTTAGAATTTTAAAAATTGTGGACCTTCAAATCTCTGAATGTACAAAATCCTGAATTTCAAATTTTGAAATTTCAAAATCCTATATCATCAAATTTTGAAACTTTTATGTGCTTAAATTTTCAAATTCTGAAATGTTCAGGTCTCCAAGTTTTTAAACTTTTATACTCACAATAGAGTCATTCATTTTAGACTCACAAATTTTGAAATCCTCAAATTTCTATATTTCCTACTTTTAAAATCTCTAAATTTTCAAATGAGTCTAATTCCAGATATCTGCATACAGGAATTTACAATTTTTGAATTTATAGATTTGTAAAATCAGCGATAAAAAGCAAGAAGCTTTGCAGCCTATACGCCGCCATTTTACTTAGCGGAACGTTGACTCTGCAATTTACATTAGAGCAACGAATTGTTACAATACTTCATACCTGATTTGAAACATTTACTGCCTACTTACCAAAATACTGAGTACTTAAATACTTAATAAACACTTTTAATAATTATAAACTTAAAATTGTAAGAATTGATTCAAACGCGTGACATAAGTTTTGTGCACAAAACTCAGTAATGCAATTGATTGAAACCCGACTAGATACATAGTTCATCCTTAAATATTCATCAAAGTTCCAATTTCGCTAAATATAGTCTTGCCTAAAATATTCAGGAAATGTATCTTGGTGCACCGGAAATAAAGTGCATAGATCGCTGCATTTCAAATACGCTCTTAAGAATTGCGGCCGCTGTAACCGGGAAGGTCAGACAAAATATTGAAAATTATTTCGTCATTTCAATAATATTCAAACGAAATTTTGGGTCCTATTACTCAGACTATTACACAAAAGCAAAAATGCTGAATAAATTTCTGAAATTAAAATATTTACTGAATATTGTTAGATGATTTTAAAAGAGTATGTGTAGAATGTTCATATACGGAGTGCTTCATTTAATATTTAAATTATTTTAATTGTTACTAACCCTTTACACTCGAAAGGCGACACTCACCATTTAACACAACTATTTGTATTTTGTATTGGTATTTTTCAACTAAATCTGTAGCGTTGTAAATTGTATATCGTTACGTACATACTAATGTTATAAATTAATATACCCTATAAAATTAATAGTATTTGCATACTAGCAATGTAGGGAAGGTAGAAACACTGGAAGGTTTGGAAATACAGAAAATTTATAGAACTGTGAGGATTTGATGTAGAACTGGAAAAATAAATTTGACTTCGTAATTAGAAAATTTACAATTTGTAAAATTTCAAAGTCCGAAAGTGTAAAAGTGAAAAAATTTGTCCAGTTGAAACCTCCACACCCAAATGTACCCGAACCAATGAAACTTCGTAATAAAACCTTGACAGAATAAACATTTAATGTTTCAATTACCTTAAACAGAAACGGATCCACATAAGCTGAAATAAGCATAGAGAAATCCATATATACCGATGGTGGGGGCATTTAGAGAGCAGAGGAATCGAATACTCGCGACGTGTGCTGTGCCATCAATATACATAATCTATACACCATTTCGTTTGACCATGTTTGCGTGTACGTATGCGCACTTCCATGTGCGGCTGCGTATACGCATACGTATCTAAGGTTACACATACAGTCGCACATGCGCCCGCGATATCCGCGGTTACCAAAGTTACGCGAACCTCCAGACGGAAACTGTCCCTCTTCCCGTTGCCATCCCCGTGCTGTTCCGAGGGTTGAATTTGCATACATACAACGTCACACACCGCCCGCTTTAATATCTCCGGCCACGGCTGGAAATTAAGTCCTGAAACCCAAGCCGATACATGCAGAACAATTGACCCAGCGAACGCCGCCATATTTGCAATCGCGCTCAGCTTCCGCTGTTTCACACCCTAAACGGACGGTGGAACCATCGGGATAACAATACGGGAAAGATTGTGGCTATCGAGCTATCGATTCGATACACAATTCGTTCGTTCTTTGTAATTTCACTATTTCAAAGAAAGTAAGTATAACAAGAGACGTCATATGTCTAGTTGTTAAAAAACCCTTTTATCGCGTGTTAGGTTATGGCGTAAGTGGTCGAAACATCGGAAGTCGGATAGCATTTAAGGACAAAAAAAAGTCGTAAAATATATTATATCAATTCAAAGCTTAAGATTCCATGAAAATGACTGTGTACACGCTTTACCAATATTTGAAATACAAAATGGCTGTTACTTATAACAAACAGAAAAATGTTCATTACACTAATCAGTAGTCAGAACATTTACATAGAATGTTCTTACAAGCACATAAATAATTTTATCAAATATTTGATATAATATAAAACAAAGAAAAGCTAAATCTCGTCAGAATAATTAGACTAAACGAAGTTCACATCCGCAACAATTTTAGATTAATATGGCGGTCAAAGTGTTAAATGAGTATTAGAAAGTTAGTACATGAAGAGATTCTATAAAAACAAAATATGAGGCAGAGATAAAATTGCTACAAGAATTTTCCACGATTTCCTTTTATAATTAGCGCTTGAATGATAGAATGCTTAACGATCCTTTCCAATTTCAAGTATTCCATCAACTTTTTCTATATCATACCAGTTTTTCGCAGTGCAACTGCAATCGCTACAATTGTTAATGGATTCCTGCAATACAAATGTACGATCTAGATTCTGGAATGCTCTGGTATGACCGTGGCATTCTTTCCCGATGTGTATCTACGGCACGATCTCGAGGCACGGTGATCTCATCAAGGATACCGATCGTTTGTGTCGCTTGATGAACGATTTAGATATCAACATCGTTTCTCGATGCGCAGGAAGATTGATTATCACCACGGCTAATAACCCCACGGTCAAAGAGAAGATGTCAGTAGGAACCTGTTCGAACGTTTAGCCGCATAACAACACATGACTTCGTACCGTTATCGGCTCGCTGTACGTGGCATTGAAAACAAAGAGCGCATTAATATATCATCCAATCAAGCGATTCATCAAAAAATCAGTGACTGTTGGGTCAGAATCGAGCATTGTGCTTTGGGGACGATCAGCAATGAGATTTCTAGACCAGTGACCAATATTTCTTGGTATTCCTTTCACGTACATCCAGCGAGTCCGTAAATCCTGTCGCCACTCACTGTGTCCTCGGTTCCACTCGGCGAGATCCTAAATACCAGGACAACGAAGAGAGGACCGCAGGTCTCCAGCTGAGCCTCCGAAGGATCCCTTCGACCTGTACCACACACGCGTGAACACACACGAACGTGTGCACGCGTAGGAGACGTAGTCGACGTATAGAAGGTACACGGGGCCCCAATGGCTACCATCATTCGCTTTATAATTCGCATATTCCTTTCCTCTCGCGCCCTCTTTCCTTTATCTCTTGTCGGAATCTACCGAAGGCCACGGAGAATCCTTCTTCCAGTCCTCCTTCCCTTCCACGAACGATTCTCTATCTCCACCTCGGCCTCCTCTTTCACCTTTCGGCCTCCCTTCTATCGACGTGTACACATCGTCGCGCTGCCCGTTGTTTCTAATAGACGATTTGAATTTTTGAATATATTTCGGCTCCCGGCTCTGCTTTGTCCCTAAGATCTCTTCCCGTGTTTTACCTCCCGTTCGCTTCCTTTCGGCTCCTTAACCCTCTCCCCGGTCACGTTATTATCCGCCGTGCTGCTGCCAATGGAACTTCTGTCATCGTCTTTTCACTACGAGAGCAGCTACGACCACGAAGGGAAAGATTTTGAAATATTTGTCGCCGCGCATAAATTTGGAGGCGGCGGTCTTGCATACTTAAATATGGATCGAACCTTCTCTCTTTCTTCTTCTTCTTCTTCTTCTTCTTCGCTTGGTTCTTCTTCTTCTTCTTTTTTTTTTTCGTCCAGCTCGTGCTCGAAACCGCCGCTGACTCTTACCTCACCGTTTCTCTCCTTCCTCGTTTTTCCTCTTCTTCTTTTCAGGTCCCGACCTCCATTGTCCTCGGAGCGCTAATAAACTATCCCGGGGCCACCCCGTGCAGATACCCATTGTCGTTATTATTGTTCCTGCTCGCGAGTACGAGGAACGAATCGAGTAAGATTCGTCCTATACTCGTGCATTATGGAATCTGAAATTTTCGATTGCTCCACGATCGATGCGACTGTTTTGATTGGCTTCTATTTTTTTTTTTGGCCTCTGATTTATTCGATACTAGGTTGAGGTGCAATGTGGGGGTGGTTTGAAACTTCCTTTATATTGGATTATCGCTATCAGTCAATTATTACTAGATTATCACTATCAATAAGTTCACTATCGCTAGATTATTAATGTAGTTAGTAGATTATTACTTAGCACTACATGTGATGATTGCAAATTTCCTTATAAACACGATCTTATTAACACTATATCAGTAACTTAATTAATTATTATTACTAACTAGATTATTATTATCGCTAGACTATTTCTTTTCACTAGATTATTACTATTCTTAACACCAAATTTACGGACGGTTGGCCACCTATTTTTAAGAAGTTGAATATGATATGAATTAAATACGTTTCATACTACATATGTTCAGTGTGCTGCATTATTAACAATATCATTAATAATTACAAAAATTAAAAATTCTTCTAATTATAGCACAGTATGTATTATCTTACACTATGACATATTAATTAAATATATATTATATTAATGACAAAATATTAATTTTGTACCTTATAGCTAACATAACCTAACTTTTCTACGTAACAAAAAATTCTTAAAAACAAGAGCACTTTTCTGTAAAAACCTATTAAATAAGAAAACAAACTACAAGCTTAATTTAATCAAGTATAAAATTGTAAACTAAAAATAATTTTAATAGCACCTTCCATATATGTTGATTAAATTGATACCAGTAACGAAATAACATACGTTACACATATAAATACTTTCGCTATGAAGTAATAAAAAAACCGATAAAACCCTTATGACACCGACCAAGTAACAACAATATTCCGGTGTCGTGTAAATAGGAACACTTGTAAGCAAAGGTGACCGTTTCCGATTCGACAATCTCTAGTATTAAGTATGCGGATAAGATTAAATCGTATCAGGGGTTTGCAATCGAGTGACACTTAAGAAGACGCGCCGACAACATTATATTCTGTCAGGGAAGCTCTAAGGGAAGCCGGAAAATTAAGATTACCAGATAAGTCCAGGTGGAATCGGGGTCTTGATGCCGGTACGACTTCATTTCAAGCCCACACAACCATTTTGTACGCAGTCGTAATGATAATCGGGTAATACTCGTAACGTTGATAACAGCCAGTGGATCGAGAAAGCGGTACCCGGAGGATTGAATAGATCGAAGGGGAGCAAAAAGGAGCAAATATACAAGAGTAAAACGGGAGTTGAGTGTAGCGGCACGCAAACTTCTCTCTACAGTGGCCTCCAAATAAAAAGGATGCCGGGTGTAATATGAGAATCTCGTATAGTAGTGGCTAAGATCTAATCTGCTGTGTCTGTCCACGGGGGGAAACACTAGACACAGAGGGAACACCAGCGGACAGGCGGATGGGGCCTACCAAACAAGAATCTCGAGCTACCTTCTTGGAATAAGGAGTCTCGCGGGTCTTTCGAGGTCAGCATCCCCAAAAGTATTACAAAATTTTGTTTCTGTATAGCATTGAACATTCACCCTTTGCAACGATGTATCTTCTATCACATGAATTCTAAGTTCAGAATCCTCTGCAAATATTCTTTATTAATTTACGAAGGTAAGTTTGATATATTGTAACCTGGAAAAAGTGTTTGAAGTTTGCTGACCCGAAAAGTGAAGTATTTTTTAATTAACAAATTTTGAGATTGAGAAACTTGCAAACTCAGAAAGAAAAATTAAAAATTTGGGAACTTTCAGTTTTCTAACTTTGATACATAGAAATTTGATGATTTATAAATTACAAGAAATTTGGATATTTACAAATTTGGGAATTTAAGCATTTGAAATTTTAGAAATTTTAGAATTTGTTACAAGTTTAAAAATTTACTAATTTCTAAATGTAGAAATGTTAAAATTTAAAAATTCAAAAATTTTGAAATTCAGAAATTCAGAAATTCAGAAATTCAGAAATTCAGAAATTCAGAAATTCAGAAATTCAGAAATTCAGAAATTCAGAAATTCAGAAATTCAGAAATTCAGAAATTCAGAAATTCAGAAATTCAGAAATTCAGAAATTCAGAAATTCAGAAAGTCAGAAACTCACAAATTCACAAATCTAGGAATGCAACAGTTTATCAAGCTACAAATATTGATATCTAAGACTTTCAAATCAAGAAAATAGTTATCAAAATGTAATTACTCATAATCATTCTTTGTACACTTTGAACAAAAATACCTTTTGTTCAAATAGTATCATTTCAAACCACCAATAATATCATTTCAAATTGATTGCGCATTTACTAAGAATTAAAGACCAAATTGGAAATTCATCGTTGAATTTATAAATTATGCACCCTACTAATGCTTTGGTTAAACGTAACGGACTTCATTTGTCCGATTACGGGGCAGGTGAATTTTAACGAATCTCAAATTACTCGGTCAAATACCACTGTAAATTTATTCCGAAGTCACGAAGCTCGCTTTCCAAATGTCGCATCGATGCTAAATAAATTCTTGAACTACTATCTTCCGTTTGTGGACAATTAAGCAACCGGTGACAATTCTTTGAACAGCAGGTAAGCGTTTCCTTTCCTTTCGCTAAGTTTCAAATTCTCACGATACACGTTTCTTCTTCCAATAAGAATATGAAGTACTTTTTCTACTCTTTTGTTATAACTCTTTTGCAAATTTTATAATTGTAAAATATCAGTAAGAATTTCAGTAAGAAAAAAGCTTTGCAAAATCATATTTATTTCATTTGTGTAATGAAATATCACGACATTCAAATTTAGTGAAGGTTATAATTGTTACATATTGTAACTTAAACAAAACTGACTTTCAATTGTCTTACAAAAAACATATTACTAAAAACAATAAGAAGAAAGTTATAGATTGTATGATTTTTAAGTGTTAACATATTGGAATTTAAGCAGAAACTGCCTTCTCATTATTTATCAAAAATGAAACCATTTTGATTATTTTACCAAATTTATAATAGTTTGACAGACTATTATTGTTTCATACTACTAACAAAAATTTAAAAAAAATTTTACTTAACTCAATACACTAACGGAGACAGCAGATGCAAAAAATAAAATACAAAATCGCTTACAATCCTGTAAATTAGAATTATGCACCTGTAAACCTAAGACAAACCAATTACAAAATATAAAAAGTTACAAAAATTCTAATTTCTATCATTATTTATGATTCATCTTATTGATGATTTCCACAAAACTAAAATTGAGTTACTTCAAAATTCGCTAATCACCAAACGCAAATTTCTTATTAACACAAATTTCATATAATTATCTCCATTTTATAACAATTTAGATCCCGAAATAATTAACCAATGATCAGATAACAAAGCACCTAAATTTCAAAGAAGTAACAATGGAGGCGCCACATAAAGCAGTCTAATAAGTTTGTTTGAGAGCGAAAGAATTCGAAAACTTTGCTAGGGTCTTCGAAGAAACCTAGTGAGATGGTAAAAGAAGAGGCGGCTGTGTTGGCGGGTGATTAAGCAAGTAAGAATCGTTTCGATTAGCATATTTCGTTGGTCGGTTAGGCATCGAGGCGCAACGGGTCGTAAAAGAGACGAGCAGGCTGACATTGCGAAGGGTGTGCTCGTGATGTGCTAAGGGGGATGAATGGAAACAAAAGACCGATCAGTATCAACGTGCACGCGGTACCCGTCACGGTTTCTGGTTGACCCTTTCTGAACACCGACGAGGCACCGTGCGTGTCGTTCCTTCGATCCTTATCTGCCATGTGGATTGCGACGAAATTTCATGAAAGCCCGGCTATTTTGTCACTGACTAAATTCATTAAATTGATTGTTGCTTTTATTGCGCTGGTGTGATATACTTCAATAATCACAGACATCATTCAGAAATATGACAATTTTTTTCAAGCTCAGTGATGCGATGATGGAATGCAATGAACAACATCACGATTTATAGCTCTTATAACGAACAGTTATAGCACAGCTCTTATAAAAAAGAAATAATTACGCCATCGAAGACCGATCATTCCTTCAGTTACGACTTCTTTTCATTTATCGAATTTCCTTCAATTTTTTATATCTGATTTTTAGACATTTCTAAGCATGTTTCACGGTGCAGGAATGTGGAAGTCTCTTACAAGTTTTTGATACATGACATTTCACCATGTTCACCTTATAGATAAATGGTTTCAAACTTTCAGTATATTTTAACTTTGAAGGAAAGTATTTTCAAATCCTCACAAGTAATACTAATAAAATCAATAAATGAATTAATGTTTACACTAAAAAACTTTATAAACGATTAAATAAATTGAACCTACTATACTACGACTTACATTGCAAAATATTCTCTTTAAAAGTAGTAGATTTGAAATTTTTAAATTTGAAGATTTTTTTAAATTTCAAAAGTTTAGTGTCCTTTCGAAACATAAAGTAGATAAGAACCTAAATATGTATGTAAAGAACCTACACAAATATGTACCATCATTCTTCAAAGGCTTAATATTCTACTCCTGTTGAAATCAACTGCAACGAATATGAACTGATTAATGTCAGCCATGATCGCTCGCAATTATGACACACGATATATACAATTACCGGGTCGCGTAGCCATATAAGATCTCGTACAGACATTTATTCAGACATGTAAGTACATAGGTTCAACGTGTAGCAGAGAAATTGTACATGCACTCGCGATATTGCGCATACAGGCACCATGTTGCATGTGCACACACCTCAGGGTACAGTCAGAAGCAAATCTGGCTTCCCTAGAGAAAATGTGGCAAGGGTGAAGTCTCTTACTTGCAAATTTTTAGGGGTGTTTGCAGATTTGAAGATTGTAGGAATTTACAATCCAGGAACATTTGAAGATTATAGGAATTTAATGATTTTGAATCATTAAGGGACGCTGGGATTCAGAATTAAGGATCAGGGACGCTTGTATTTAGGAATAGGGAGATTGAGGGATTTAAGGATCTAGGAAACTCAGAAATTTGAAGGTACTGAAATTTTAGAATCTAGAAATTAGAGGATGTCAAAATTTGGGAGTACAGAGATTTGGGAATTTTAGATGATGTTTTAGATGAATTTAGATCTTGAGATGTGAATGTCTATCTTAGGATTTGGAGAGATTGTAATTTGGTAATCTAGAGATGTAAAAATCGAGGA
Source organism: Megachile rotundata (assembly GCF_050947335.1). NCBI lineage: Eukaryota > Metazoa > Arthropoda > Insecta > Hymenoptera > Megachilidae > Megachile > Megachile rotundata. Next base: position 7,479,759 of record NC_134993.1, read on the forward strand.
GTTTGGAGATCTAGACATTTGGAGAGATTGCAATTTTGAAGTTTGGGAATTAAGTGACGTAAAACTGTGAGGACCTAGAAATTTTTGGATGTCGATATATGTGAGTATGTGGACTTCAGACATGGCTATTTGGGGATAATGGGATTTAGTGCTTTATGAATACGAAAATATAGAAGAGGACATTGTAATTTTGGGATGTAGTTAGAGAACATAGGAATTTGGAGAGCTGCAAAATTAGGGATTTAGAAATTTGTAGACCTCGAGATGTGGAGACCTAGGACTTGTAAGATACTGTCTGGACATACTTTGGAGACAATCTGAATGCATTGAGATTTGAAAACCTAAGAATACAAAAATCTGGCAACTTGTGAATCTAGAAATTAAATTAGAGTTAGTTAATGAATTAGAAGACACAGAAATTTGAAGAACTAGTTATTTGAGAATTAAAAAGTTTAATTCAAGATTTGAAGACCTCTGACTTTAGAGATATAGGTATCTGAGTACATTGGTATGTGGAAATCTAGATGTGCGTAGACATTGCATTTCTGAGTCAGTGAATTAGAAGACATAGAAATAAGAAAAATTAGAAATTTCAGAATTTAGAAGATTATAAATCTCCAGATTTGGAGACCTGCGACTTTAGAACCATAGGTGTCATAGGTGTCGGGGTACATTTGGATTTGAAAACTTAGAAACACAAAAATCTAGAAATGGGCTTATAGAACCTTGTAGATACTGCAATCTCTGAATCCAAGAATTTGGTATCAGAGTGAGCCTGAGGTCATTTGAAAATAAAAACCCGAAGATATGAGTTCAGAAATGTTGACATCCAGAAAATGGAAGATTTAAGAACTTGGAAATGTTTATGGAAAAAGTACGAATATAACAAAGATTTCGGAATAAGAGGACATGAAAATTGAAAAATTTCGGAATTTAAAGATTGTCAATTTGACATACATATCCTTAGCCTAAGTTGCACTCGAGTGTACATCATCACACCAAGCTGAGTGCACGGATGCACCCGCCGGCAGGTCGGTGTGCCATGCAAGTGGGAGTTGAATGGAATGCTGGTAGGAATGCAGGACTCCTCCCTACAGGGCGCACAGTGCATTATAGAGTTACGAACTCTTCGTTGCAACGGGTGGGCCTGGCGATTTCGAAGCTCTCCACCCTTTCTTTTTACATTCGCGCGGCTTTCTGCACGTGCTCGTGGAATGACGACAACGCTACGGGACAAGCGAAATATTTTCCTTTTTCTCTTTTGCACGCCATTTCACCAACTTCCTGTCACCTCGACCATTACAGGATAACCGGCTAAGAAACATGTAATTAGAACGTAGGTACGTTGATTCATGTGTTTCGCGACATTTGTTGAAAAGTTGCTCTTAGGATTCTAATTCTGGGGAATTTCTGGCAAGTCTCTATCCTAGATTTTGACATATATTACTGAGTACATAATTGTGAGTAGCTTTTTTTAATGACTTAATACCTTGATTGTTAAGTCGTGAATGTGACGCATCACATGTGGATGATACTTAAATTTTAATATACAAGAAATATGCATTATGCAAATGGTGTAAGCTAGAATGCTTTGCTTCTTTTCCATAAAACAGAAAACACAGTAAATAAAACTATACATTGGCATAAACATTCAGTGTCCTATTGTGAGTATTTAAAAATACGTCTTTTCAAGATTGAAATAAATTCTTGCTACAAAGGTATAAAAAAAGGACTCACACTCAAGCAATGATTAAATTACTTAATATTTATATTTTTACGAAAGTAACAAATCTTGCAGGATTACTTTGGAATGATATCGCATACGATATTTTATAAATGTTACTAGACTGTCACATATCGCAGTAAATTTGTACCTTCGAGTTTTCACAAGTGGCTTTCATATGATAAACACTATATGTTTTAATGATTGAACTTTGCGAAAAGAAATGTAACTTTTAATCATTTGTTTAAAACTACTAACACTTTCATCGTACATATTATTAAAAATTTGTTCACATACTTGAAAATACCCATAAAAAGTACCCATGGATAATAAATGTAACAAAACATTGTGAAAATATTTGACAAAATACCTAATCAAATTTTCAGATGCTTCAGTGTGGCAGCGAACGTGTTAATCGACGGTCTTTGACGGCTTTTGAGATATTCGTGAAAAAATTTTCACCAACGTTACTCGCCCGAAAAAATGTAGTTTAAATCAATACCAGTCTGGCTCACAAATGAAACTAGTGAGCGATGGAAGGTTGAAAATTCAGAAAAAATTTTTTTTATTCACTTTCTCACGTTGGGCTAAATTTTTTCAAACGAGCATCATTCTCTCACTCAATTTCATTGGAGAAAAAATCAGTAGGTATAATAAACAGGAATTATTTCTTTAAGTTCTTTACATTGAAACAAAATTGTTCCTGATGTATTCTAAAGAAATAACATTACTATATGTCGAAAATAACGTTTAAACGTCAGAAATTGTTTTACGAATATCTCAAAAATTGATAGAGATTACAAATTAAATCATTAGGCAGAGTAATTCACATGTACTGAACAACATAATATCAAGATCAAACTCATTGAACTTCCCTGTAATATATAATTAACAAATTTTTATAATTTAAAACTTGTTATTAAAACATTCCCTCGTAATTGATCATTTGGATTTAATTGTTGCAGAATTGTACCATTTAATTGAGCATTTGCAATTAATTATTAAAATATTTTATCTCTTAATTGATCATTTTTAATTAACTATTGAAAAATTTATCTTTTAATTGATCATTATAATTAACTATTGAAAAATTATATCTTTTAATTGATCACTGAAAATCAATTATTAAAACATTCTATTCCGTAATCGGTCATTTCAAACTGATCGCGAAAAATTCTATTCCTTAATTGAACATAAAAAACTAATTACCAAACAATTTTATCGCTTAATTAATCACTTAATACTAAACATAGTGTATCATACACATACATTGATGGAAATTAAAAATAAACTGGAAAATAAATAAATAAATGATGGAATTGAATATACATATTAATTCTTAATTATGGTAAAAGACAACACAAGTTTAGTAAAAAATATCCTAACATATTTTGGAATTTTAAATAAAAGGATTGTGAACTGATTTTTGGGGTCGCTTTGTACTTTTAGTGTTAAAATAACCATAATATTTATTGGAAATGAGAAACTTATATTTGTTATGGATTTTATTGTATGTAATTTTTACATTATCTATTATATTATATATTTAGCAGTCTAATACTACTAAAACTAATAACACGATAATACAGTATATAATACCATAATGTATATCATGTCTCAAAATGACTTTTCAACCGAATTATTAAAAAAGGAATCAATCTCATCTGACAGAATTAATCTCTTTCCTGCGTGATCAAAGTATTTAAAAAATCAATATAAATCTGTGACCAGCTAAGAGCTATCTAATTTTTCCCACAAGAATCCACACAAAATTATCAGAAATATCAAAAGATCTTAGTGAGCAACATCCTACATACTTATAACAGAGAAACAAAGGTCATCCGCATCTAAAGATCACGAACTTCTTTTTTCAAGAACGCATTGTATATTGGCGAGACAGAGTATCTGGTCCGTTAACATCGTCAGACGTTCGGAGCATTTAAAATTAATTTAACCGAAACAAAGCGCGATCGATCAATAAATATTGTTGGCACAGCCCGACGGGACGATTGACGAACGTCACGTTGCGAAGGGTTCGGGACGAGGAGGTAGGTGTGGAGCGCCCCATGGGGTTTCAATTTTTGAATTTTCGGGTCATTAATCTCGTACGTCACTGACAACGCCGAAGTGTGCGTGCATTAGGGACAACCATTGTTCTAATTCAAATCAGCTTGATCCGATCTCTAACGCTCGTTCTTCTTCGTTCTGCTCTCTTTTTTCTCGCTCTGCTTCATCCTTTATATTTTCTCTGCCTATATGTACGTCCGGGCGGATGTTACATTCGTTTTGTGATGTATTATAATAGATTCGTTGCCTCAGAATCATGCATTTCGCTTCAAACTGTATTACACAAGATGTGCGTATTGCCAACTCCGTCTTCATAGATTCTTGTCCTTGTTTGTTTTTCTCATCGGTGTCTGATTCTGCATCGTTATAGGAATTTCTTTAGATGTTTATGGATAAGGTATGGATTTCAATGCATGAAGAACTTGAACATGACGTCCGAGCGTGACGGTACAACGCATGATTTTGCAACTTGTGACGATGTAATGTATAGGCGATATAACGCATTATTTGACAACTCGTGACGGTATAATCTACGATACAATACGTGGGTGTGCAACGCTTTGTAATGTGACAATTGAGTGATATAATGCGTGGTTATACAACGCGTAGCTAAATAACGGGCGGTTATTCAACGCGTAGTAATATAGCACGTTGTTATTCAACGCGTAGCAAAATAATGCGCGGTTATTCAACGCGTAGTAATATAGCACGTGGTTATTTAACGCGTAGTAAAATAATGCGCGATTATTCAATGCGTAGTAATACAGCACGTGGTTATTGAACGCGTAGTAAAATAACGCGCGGTTATTCAACGCGTAATAATATAGCACGTTGTTATTCAACGCGTAGCAAAATAATGCGCGGTTATTCATCGCGCAGTAACATAACACGTGGTTATTTAACGCGTAGTAAAATAACGCGCGGTTATTCAACGCGTAGTAATATAGCACGTGGTTATTTAACGTATAGTAATAACATAACGTATGGCTTTTAACCAGTTAACTGTGGCGATCTTTTTGTAGAGCGCGCACCAGTGTGTGTCTCGATAATCAAGCGATGACGAGTTAGCTCTCAAGACTTTATGAATCCATCTCAAATCATTTACACTCTTTATTTGTTTATTTCCTTTCGCGCTGACCTCTAAACATTTTAAACATATTACAATTTACGAATATAATTTAGTTTTCGCCAAAATTACAATTTAAATATCAAATTGTAACAAAATTTTACCTCATGACGGATGTAGTCGTCATGACTCACTTAACTGGTTAAAATATAATAATATAACGTGGCACTCTTCAGCACGTAGTACAATGACATATTGTTATTAAGCGCGTAGCAATCTAACGTGTGGTTATTTGACGCATAGATTATTTGGTGCATAGTAAAATAACACGTAGTTATTCTAGGAATAGTAATATATCACGTGATGATTCAACGCGTAATAATATAGCACGTGGTTATTCAACATACAGTAATAACATAATTGATGGTAATTCAATCAGCAGTTACTCATCGCATAGTAAAATAACGTGTGGTTATACAGCGCATAACGCGGGATTATTCAGTACATAGCAATATAACGCGCTGTTATTTAGCGCGTAATAATATAACGCGTGGTGATTTAACGCGTAGTAATCTAACGCGTGCTTATTTGGTGCGTAGTAATCTATCGCGTGGTTATTTAGTGCGTAATAATCTAACGCGTGGTTATTTGTCGCGTAGTAAAATAACACGTGATTATTTGGCGCATAGTAATATAACGCGGGGTTATTCAGCACGTAGCAATATAACGTACTGTTATTTAGCGCGTAATAATATAACGCATAGTAATGTACCGTGTGGTTATTTAACGCGCAATAATCTAACCCGTGGTTTTTTTGACGCGTAGTAATCTAACCCGGGGTTATTTAGTGCGTAATAATCTAACGTGTGGTTATTTGGAGCATAGTAAAATAACACGTGATTATTTGGCGCATAGTAAAACAATACGTGGTTATACCAGAAATAGTAATACATAAGGTGGCGATGCAATGCGTAATAATATAGCGCGTGGTTATTCAATATATAGTAATAACATAACGCTTGGTAATTTGACCATTAGTTATTCAACGTATAGTAAAATAACGCGTGGTTATTCAATGCAGTTATTCAGCGTGTAGTATAATGACGTGCTGTTATTTAACGCGTAGTAATACATATAACGAGAGATGATTTAACGCGTAGTGATCTAACGCATAGTTATTTGACGCGTAGTAGTATAACACCCAGTTATTCGACACATAGTAATATAACGCATCCTCATATAACAAGTGGTGATATAACGTTAGGTCATAGAATCCGCGATAATATAACGCTTAGTCATACAGCACTTGACTAAACAATAGTTAGCAATATAGCACACGATGTTGTACAGTGAAATAATACAAAGTGTGACGGTATTTAATCTAACAAGATAAAAGGTGGCGATATAACTGAAGTCTACAGTATAATAAATATTCCTGTCCTTCATCCTCGCAAACTTTATCGACGGTCCTGATTATGTAATTTGTTTGAGATTAATCTTACAAACTTCCTTTCTAACTGCTGCAATTTATAAATACAATATGGCGGTTGTAACTAGGTTAAAATTGATACCAAATGATTTTAATGTATCAGTAATTTTGTTTTATAATTTATATTTTATTTTAGTACTTCATATGTTTATTAAAAGCTTTTTGACGTTGTGAAGAAGAATGGATAGTTCTCACAAGTAATTGACTCGGTGATTTTTAAGATATCGTAGGGATTTGAAAATTTGGGGATAAATTAGAATTTAAGGGCTTATCAATTTGGAGACCTAGGAAATTCAAGCTTTACGTAAAAATCTAGAAATTTGAAGACAGGAATTTTGTAGTCTAAAGATTAGAGGAACGAAAAATTTGGAAATCATGTTTTGGTAACCTTGAGATTTTGAGAGCTATAGATGAGGTCATCTAGGGATATTAATATAGAGGAACCATGGATGTGACAATATAGGGATTATTTATCTATAACTATGAGAATGTAGGTTTTGTACCTGTTAGTATAGTAATCTGATTCTTCGCCGGCGGCTATAATGATATAGGAATTTTTAGATTTAGGAATATGAGAAAATGTGGATTTTTGGTTTTGCGGATATGGAAATCTAAGAGTTTCTGGATCCATGGAAATCTAGAGATTTTCAAGTCTGTGGATATGAAAATCTAGAAATTCAAGAATTTAAGGATCTCTGGATGGAGAAATTTGGAAATTCAGATATTTAGAAATCTGGGAGTTTATCGATTTCACAATATACAGTTACTCGATTTAATATTCGGACACTATGGTATTTGCGAAATTAAAGCTTTATGTACTTACTTGCAATATGGTTATCGAATTTTCTGATATGTAATGAGTTAAAGCACATATTCCAGTTTACAAATATGTAAAGTTAAATACTTTATTGTTTATTATTTTCCATATAATAAATCATAAACGAAATTAAACCCGATATTGGTGTCGAAAAAATATTCGGACACTTAATATTACATAAAGTTTTTTCTTATTTAGAGTGTATGTAACAAAAAAGTTATAATTTTAATATTAATTGAATATGTATTTTTTGGTACATCCCTTTTGTCTGATGACGTGTTGTAAACGTGTTGGCATGTTTGAAATTATTTTATTTAAATAATTTTGAGTAATGCGTTTCCACTCTTCCGTCAGTCTTTTGTTTTTATGGGGGTGATTCCGATGATTGTGGTGGAGGATGGAGTACTTTCGGAGTAGAACTTAAAACTGTCGCGTATACCCATATTCGTTGCACTTTTTATTATAATAAATTTTTTAGTAATATGTCTCAATATTTGTTCTTATCCATAATATCTTCAGTAAAAGCCAGCCCCCCTCCAGCACTCAAAATGCAGCCCCATCAGCCTCTACCACCGTGTTTCATCGTCTGTCTCATATTACTTATTTTTAATTGTTCATTCGGTCTACGTCGCACTAATTTTCGTCTGTTACACCTAGTAACATGAAATTGACTTAACAGAAACCATGTTAACAAGTGAGATGACGTAGCGAGGAAACATGAAACCCGCTAACGACATTTCAGCCAACTCCGTCCACACGTCATTATCGAAATTCTTCCAGGAAAAGGTCCTTACCACGAAGTGGTACTTTGTGGCGAAGAGTGATCTCGCGAGACAAGAGAGTGGTCCTCTCAGTAGAAGCATCCAGGTACTCGAAATTAACCGGTCGACTACCCGTCATAACAGCCACTGATACGCGCCAAAAGTTCATCCGGTGTGGCTCAGCACGCACGTTTCTTTTCGGACGGAACAACCGTGGTCCAACGTTTTAATTCAAGAATTTTTGAATGGAACCGCTTCTGACTCGTTGCTGAACAAGTTCAACTCTTAACAGGCATTTCAGGATCTTCTACGCACCGCGTGGCCCCAGCTTTTATCCGTAATTTCATCTTAATTTCAGACCGGTGTCTGCGCTACCACGTCGCATTCAGATTTATGAAATTCCCCGCGGCATGACAGATGGTTCCGGCGTGGTAGCATGTGATTCTTTTCTTTTTTACATATTCTCTTTCTCGCCTAGTATCTTCCGCTTCATTCTCCAGGAGAATATGTTTCGCGTCGGTTTTCTTTTCTCGCTCCCGCCTTTCTTCTGATCGTACAGACCGATTGCCTGCTCGCCTGGACCAGCTTCTCCAGTTCGGTCCTCTCCACCTCCTAAGTCGACCGCCTTCTAACGCGGCGCCGCCATGAATGAGACCGAGCACGATTCTTGTAATTCAAATATTTGAATTCATTAGGCGAACCACGCTCGTACCCTCGTTCCCCTTCGGAATCGTCTCTTACCATCCTCGTTCTTGTGCCGCCTCGGTTCTCTCCTCTTTTCCGCCTCTTTCTCTCGGCTCTCCTCTTCGCCAAGCATGTAACAGGCTCCCGCTATTAATGGCCCCCTGTTGTCTTCTCGTAAGCACGTCCGTTACATGCGTGCCCGATTTCACGTTTCGTACAGATGGGGGAATAACAAGTACGCACTTTTATGGTAACGCCGAACCTCGTACATTCCGTAATTCTTCGCCTCCTGCGTACGGCAGTATTCCGGAATCTTCCGTGATACGAAGAATCTTCAGCGGATCACGCCTTCTGTCAGCATCCGCTTTATTTTTAAAAACCGCTAGTCATTTCCTAACTCGTTTCTTCTTTCTCTTAGTTAATTCGCTTGTTACGCTTGATAATGACGCAAGAAGCTAGATATTCTTTTGATGATGCGAAACGGTATTTTGCTTTAGAGTAAGGTTAGAATCGAGTTAGAACTTGATTGGCTCTACGGCTTTCGTTATACCATCTGTTCGATTTAGCGTATATACAGTGGCGTGGACTCTTTGTAATACGATAAATAAATTTTTAAATTTCGAATGAATTTATGTATAATTGTGATCATTGATTAAGTCCGATACAATTGAAGATTTGTTATTGGATAAATGACTGCTAAACTTGATAGTTGAGTTTGCTGAATTCCTTTGGGGTTATTTTTATTAATTACTACTATTTTCTGTTTCGCTATGTTCATATCACATAACAAATATATCGCATTTGTAATAATGAAGATTTAGTTTAATATTCACTTCAAATTGTTGTATCAAATCGAATTGTGTGAATCAGCTTCCAAGTGCAAAGGGTTAAATATATTCTATTCATTATACTCTACTTATATGTATATATCTACAAGAATCATATTTGATAAATTTACTCATCAGTGATGTGTAAAAAATTTAGGACTTCTATTTCATTCACTTCTATGTGATACAATAAATAATGGATGATATAATAAATTATTAAATACCAAAAATATTCTTGCAAAATTAGGGTTTTCATTTTTTAAGTTTCAAAGAACAAATTATAAATACCTAACAATGAAATGTCAGAAAGTATTCGTAAATGATTTCGCGCCGTCATTCAAAATGGCGTCATGATAGCGGGAAACTCAATTCTGTCCTAATTGCAATTTTGCGAAAAATAAATAAAGAATTTATTACTGTAAAGGAAAGAATATATCAAGATCCACAATCTGAAACAAAATTATGAAACAATATTAAATATTGTATGTTAGTATATATTACAAAATGGAGAACATAAGCGAAACAATATTATGAATTTATTACTTATCTATTTATTATTAATTACTATTTATTTTGTACATAACACATTTACAGTTAAATGTTAAATAAGCATCTACAGTTTAAATATGAAGAAGCGTCAAACATAGTATCTTATGTCATACAAGTATAAATTTCAAACAATTATTTCTTATTTCAAATCTTAATCATGGTATCATTTCTAGAGTATAAATAAATTAAATGAAAAATAATTATATTTTTAAAACATGTTAAAATCCTCTACTAATACTATTATATTTAAAATTGTACTCAAACGAAGAAATGTCACAATAATTCCTTATATCTTCATATCCTATTCAATGAGATTAAGCAACAATTTCGCAAGAACTCCAGTAACGCACAGTTTTCGAAGCCTTAAATTACAGAATCGAAGTACCATTTGAAATCAAGCAGTAACGAATCTTCCCATACTCGTTGCTCGCAATAAAGGAAAGACCTATGGTTAAGTCATTTAACGTGTCGTGCAACATAATGCGGATATTCCACGTGAAAGTATCTCATGCATATCACCACCGTGCAAGTCGTTCGAGCTGTGCGAGCGTGTGTCAAAGCATGTGCTACGTGCAAATGCAACTGTACCGTTTTTTATGGTAACAAGTGCATTCCGAGCATATACGTACGATTCTGGGAGGCCAAGCGTTATGTTTTTCCAACGATCATGCCCGAACGTGTTTAACGAACTAACATGCTCATTAGAAAATCCTAGTGGCTACGAACAGCATTAGTAATCGTGCGATCGCTTCGATAGAAACGTTTATCGCTTGGAAACGTTACTATCCGATCGACCACCGGCTAAGCTATGGCATCAACTAGGGCACGGAGCAACACTTCACGTGAATCGCGATGTTCTCCCCTTTCGAAAGTGAAGAAAACGCTTAACGATAATCCTAAATCGGTGAACTACCGTCGACTTTATTCGTTACCGTGGATTCCTGTCACGCGCACTGAAATCGTGTCACCGAACAAAAACGGTCGCGTAAAAAAGATGATGTTTCAATTCTACCCAAGAATTTATTTTCAATTACATTACCTTGTATGACTACATCTCGAAGAAATATTTCATCGAACATTTAATTAAAATTGTAAATTACAGTGGTATATTATTTCCTATCCTTAGAGTGAACCTTTTGAAATTATTTAGAAAATCATTGATAAGATAATATTTTATACAATTATCACTTATATTCTATTGAAAGGGACATATTCTGCAGAATTAACTACCTGACAACTAGCAGGTAAATCATTTCAATCATTTCTTATATTTAGCAATTTCAGTTCAACATAGAAAACTCAGTCTAAAAGCAAATGGTGGTTGCAAGATAAAGTAACATTTGTAGAAACCTTTTTTAAAGTAATGGTTTAAGAGACTGCGGTCAAGTTAGGTGGTTCACCCTGTATAGTACCGCAGGAAAGAAGAAGAGGGTGTTTTCTCGAAGCCCTTTCTGATCGGCTGGACCACTTTTCTTACGTCTCGTTACATACGTGTACCGTATAACTACCGTGAGCAGCTATAGGCAGTCTTCCACGTGCAACAATCTCCAACGCGTATCTGTGGGGTATGCATAATAAATGAGAATGGTACGCGTCGGTTAGCGGTGGTACCCGTTAAGCACCATGTTTCGTTTTCTATCGACACGGTCATCTCTAATTCGGTGTGGGCGATACACTTTTCTTCGTACTCCACAGCGACACGATGGTATTGTCGAACATTGCTATATACGAAACTCGTTCGAAAATAAGTGGTCAATATAGGTTTTCTACGAGATATGGTAATGGAAATGCAATAGCATTCAATTATGATATCCTTCGCTTTTGTCATCCATTTCATGAAATACGCAAGCATTAGAAACTTATTTAGATCTATAAATAGTAGAGAGGTTATGTCGCGACTTAGGGGAGTCTGCGGCTAAACGCTTTAGAGGGCAGCAGTTTACAGTCCTAACGTGCTTGAAATTCACGTTCAATTTATATTTTTTCTAAATGACCAGTGAAATTTTCGAGTGTCGCATTTATTAGATACTCTATTTTTCAAGTATCTGTTTATTGGAGTCTGCCAAATAAATTCTGAATAATGATTTTAACAGTTTAATCATTTTTGATACGTTTAGCTATTGTGTTTGACGCTGTAGTTGATTTAATTAAATCAAGCGATTCGTTTGAGTAAAATATTACCCCTGGTGAAATCATCGTTTCAGATCTTTAGGTAGACAGATTATCGCGTAAAAGTTTTAATCATCATTTGCCAACGGATATTTTATTACATTAACGTTTCTTGAATGACTAGTACCCTCCGGTGCCAGTACTAATAACCATTTAATGTGACATCAAGCTTAAAAGAAAGATGCTATACATTAATCGATAGCGATGATCGACACTGCCGATATTCTCAATCCGGTACTGGTCTAAAAGAAGAGCAACAAACGTGTTACGCTAATAACACACCTTGGCTGTAACATTCTCGCCCCCGTAATAATTGGTTGCCACGCTCGGTCGTCGTTCGAACAGCGATGAAGATCTCGCTTCGTGCATTAATAACAGAACTGGAACATTGCGCGACCACACCAGGCGTATATTTTATTGTATACGTGCTCTAGGTGTTTTTATTTCACTTTGGAAAGAAATTTAATATTTCATAATCAATGTATGAACATTATTTATTTCTTGCATTCAATCTCTTTCCTTTCAAAAATTAATATAGCCATGGCAATAATTGAATTACTATAATAAATTGTAAGAGTAATTTTACTTGAAACGTTATTATTAGGTTAAAATAGTTAGAAATAATCAGATGTGGATAGTTGCCATTAATATTTATTAATAAAGTGAAGTCAAATCATGTATAGGCTTCTGATATTTGTGAAACAATATTTTGCTTCTCTACATCACTCTTCAACATACAAGGATTTACAAGAATGGCACTTTGAAACACTCTTACAATCTTGTGAACAGTAGCTAATTATGTGTTACTTATTTTAAGATAAGATAGTATAACATTAATGTGTGTTATTTTTTTATTTATTTTGAGTTCAATCAAAATGTTGCTGATTAGAGATATTTAAAATTGTCAAGTCTAGAGACCTACTTTATATAGTCATCTTTCTATTGAAACAAAAAATGATTTAAGAGGGTAAATATAATACTGTGGCTCTTGAAAACATTATTCATATTTTTAAATAAGAGGTTCATAAAACTAAGTTGCATTTTAAGCAGGGTATTTACAAAGTAAATTTTAGAAGAAGTACTTTTGAGTAAGTTTGAAGAGTAACCTTATCCCCAAACCATGAAAATAATTCGTACAAAGTTTGACGTTTTATTTTTTAAGCAACCACAGCTCCATCTTTTTTAGTACTCTGCTAGGACTCATCTTGTGGCGTGCGTATTGCATCACATATGTCATTATTTTTTCAAGCTATTTGATTTTAGAAGAATGATTTTTGAGAAAGTTTGAAGAGTAACCTTATCCCCAAACTATGAAAATAATTCGTACAAAGTTTAACATTTTACATTTTAAGTAACAGCTCGATCTCTTTTAGCATTTTGCTAGGTCTCCCCTTGGGACGTGCAAACTATATCAACATAACCCATCATTTTTTTCAAGATATTTGATTTTAGATGTACTTTCGAGTAAGTTTGAAGAGTAACCTTATCCCCAAAACATGAAAATAATTCGTACAAAGTTTGACGTTTTATTTTTTATATAACCACAGCTCCACCTCTTATAGTACTCTGCTAGGACTTATCTTGTGGCGTGCATATTGTATCGATATATCTTGTTATTTTCTTGAGATATTCGATTTTAAAAGAAGTTTTTTGAGTAAGTTTGAAGAGTAACCTTATCCCGAAATCTGGTAGATAATTCGTATAAAGTTGAACGACGTCATGAAAGAGGTATGCGAGCCGAAAGGTGCAAGTTTGCACGGCGATATGCGCTACGGGACACTCGCGAACTAATTTACAAAGATCTTATTAATGCGCGGAAACGCATGTGTCCAGATCGGGGGAATGCCGAGTAAGGCCGACGCCGCGTGAATTTAAATTGTCCTCTTAAACGCGGGCGCCGGTTGTCTAGCGGGAGGATCTCGCTCACGTACTCGGCCACGTTTCTCTTGGGGGGACTTGTAGACTCGTCGGTATGGTTACACGTACACGTACAGCAACCCTGGTTAAAAGTGGTCAGAAACGGTTCTCCTTGTACAACGAGCAGCCACGATTGTCTGCGTGTCATTCACGAAGACGAGCTCCTTTACGATAAATATGTCGTTTAAACGACACTGCTTTCATATCGTTATTATCTATCACGAATTCATGCCGGACTAGTCTTCTTTACGACTTTTTTCGTCAACGCTGCTTCTGGACTTTGTGTATTAGCGTTTCCTGAAATTATTTCTTCCTATGAACGGAGGCGGTGATCTTTCAAGTTTGTTGCTTCGGAATAGACATATTTTTTACCTTTCTAGTAGACATCTTGGCGGTAGACATATTTCTTGACTATGGACCTTGGTTGTAGACGTATTTTTTACCTTGATAATAAAAATATTTTTTATCTTGATATATGATAAATCATACTCTTAGTCTTGATAGTAGATATATCTTTATCATGATAGTAGTCCTTGTTATCTTTATAGCAAATATACCTTTTAGCTTGATGCTAGGTTTTTCTCTTGTAGTTTTCCTGCCTTCATAAATTTACTTTTACCTCGACAATAGACGTAATTTTGGTTTTAATAGTAGATATATTTGTGCCTTGGTCAGTGGACCTATTTTTGGTCTAGTATTATCCTATAGTAATCCTTTGCCCTTGATAGTATATTTTATCTTTGATAATAAGTCCAGTCAACTCCACCATTTTGTAAAACTACTTTAAATGAACGGTAACGTGACACATGACACGTTACCAATAATTTCACGTTTAAATTTGACTTATTCATTATAATTTCACTACTTGTTTTTCACACTTACTAAGGGATAAGCAAATTAAAAATTATTCAGTAACTTTTGGAACACTTACCTCCCTCGTTAAGAGACGCAACGCGTGCTGATGCTAATCCTATTATTATATGCATTCATAAAGGATATTAATAATGTGAGCGAAAAATGGAAGGTTTTGCTATATGTGAAAGCTTTATATTTGAAAAATTATTCATTTTCGAGGAAAGTATTTAGTAGAAAATTTCATAGTTACAATGGAAAAATACAACTATTCTTTTTGCGTTATTTACAATGCCTAATTTTTAAAATTGGTTAAATAATTTTATTCTTAAAATTATTATCTAATAAAATTTAAAAAATGAATCGCTGTTTATAATAAAAAAAAATTATGAAGTAAATATTATTTTTAAAAATTCTAACGTATACTGTAAGTGACATTTCATCAATGGATTATTTGTAAATAATTGTTATATTTTCAATGTAATACCGTAACAGTTAAGTGCTTTTTTTATTGTAGCCAATGACAAAATAAAAAGAAGGTTAAGTTTGAAATTCGGTCAACAAAATTTTCTTTGATGATAGCTTTTGGGAATTAAACAAATACTATACAGTTATTACTGCAATAATTGCATTGTTGCTAATATTTAATTTAAGATGTTTTATTTAAAAACTGTGTTCTATGAAGAAGAGGTAACCTTCATACATACAAAGCACGCTGCACTTTACGCGTGTACGTCACTACGGTTGCCTGATGACAGGCGTACAACCTAACTCTTCAAGAAACAATATTCTGCATAGAATTAGTAATACCAAAACCTGATATTTTCTTAGTTATTTGCCTTGATATTTCAAAAAATGTTATAAATAAGCTGACATGTAATCTCCATATAATACTACGTCTTACATTAAAATGAAAAAAAAAACTGAGTAAAATCACACAACTACAGCTACTATTATACTTAATTATTTGAACTATATTATTAGTATCAAATCTCAACATGTTATATTATTAATTCATCTGTTTAATAAGCGTTAATAAATACGTACGTAGAATTAGTTAACTTCGGAATTTAATCCCTCACAGGATTAAAATCAAGCAAGTATACACAAATGCTGCCATTGCAAATTTAACAAGAAAAATCAAAACGAAATTAAATTTGTTTTTCACACAAAACTAACAATTCGTTAACAAAATATAGATAATTTTATATGTACATGTAAACATGTCTAACGCAATTAATTCGTTTATATGCCAATTAACATCAAATTGTATTGTTAACAAAGTACGCTAATATCGATATCTGTAATATGATCCATCCGTGAAACGATTAGACATATTTCGCATTCCTGTTCGCGCCTAATGTCGCAGCTCATTATTAGCCGGAGGAATCAGTGAAAGAAACCGAACTCTTATGTGGTTGCTTATTTCTTCCTCAGCCGCAGCGTTCGAGGAAGGACACGAAGAAGAAGAGGAAGCCAAGTCTGCCGCGTACCGGAGAACCCGGGAGGCTGCTTAGCACACAAAGAAAGTTCGAAAAGTCCCTTCTTGCCAACCTTTTTGCCCTCCTCCCGTTCAGCTTGCTCCTTGACTTCGCCGCTCGAAGGAGCGAAGGTTTGTCCTCTATCCCGTTTCTTCTCTCTTTCTAGATCCCTTCGTTTCTTCTTTCCCTCTTACGCTCTTTTTCGCTGCCTTCCCGCATGCTAATGCACGCACGAAGCACAACTGTTCTCGCGGCCCTCCGTTTCTCTCTTGCGTTCCTCCCGGCTTCCCCTTCGTCTCTTCGTTTATTTGGCCAAATTTGATTCACCAACGAGATCCGATCTGACATCCCGATCGCTTCTTGTCCTCCGGCTTTTCTTTCTCTCTTCTGTCGGCTGTCTCGCGTCTAACTCGCTCTCTGCGTCTCTTTTTTTCGCCCTTTTATCCCGCGTCTTACTTCATCCAGTTCGTCGTCGTCGTCAAGTTTTTCTCTCGAAACCGTTCCACCTCACCGCTCCACCGTTACTGTCTTCGATTCGGTCCACCGAATTAGGAGCTTGCTTTTTGGTGGTCGACTGTCTCAATTCCTTTTTTTTATTCGCCACCGTGTAACGCTTCTTAATAAACCAAAATTTCCCTTGTCAACTCCGATGATAAAAATTCTGCGAGAATAGGACTGCTCTTGACTATAAATACTAGGAGCTACAATTTTGACACTGGAACCTAGTCAAAATTATTTCAAGTTTCATATTTCATATCACAAAATTTCCTTCTTCTTCTTCTTTGTGTTTTGTCATACTTTGCTGAAATAAAAAATATTTTCTGATTAATTCTCCAATGCTTATTTATTTTCTCATTTGTAATTTAAAAGTGTTTTTGTACCTAGTGTTAATTTTCCCTATCGTTTGGAAAATTTATTAAATTCTTTGCAATAAACTAGCTCAATTGTACCTTCTGAATAAACTTGTCCACCTTGGTCATCCTTTGTAATAAATTAGCAGTTCTATCATTTCCCTAACCTCACTTTTATCATCTGTAATAAACTAGCTCACTTCTGTCATTTATTGTAACAACTTACATCATTTCTTTGCAATAAACTAGTACTTCTATCATATTGTAATAAACCTTCTATCATCTATAATAAACCTTCTATCATCTGTAATAATTTAGTTTAATTTTCATATCTTTTGTAAGAATTCACTTCTTCTAATAAACTAACCTATTTCTATGATGTTTTGTGATAAACCCAATTCTATCATTTTCAGCAACAACCCAGAACACTTCTATTTTTGTTACAATAAACTAGCTAACTTCAATCATCTTTTATAATAAACTCGCCACCTTCTATCATCTTTTATAATAAATTAACTCATCTTCTGTAATAAGCTACATGTACCATTTTGTATAACAACCTGGATTTTAATATCTTTTGTAATCTATTTTAATATCTTTTTGGTAATAAACTAGCACCGAACTAGTTCATATGACATCTATAATTATTTGTAATAATCCAACCCACTTCTATAGCGTATCTTTTGTAATAACCTAGGTGGACTAAGCAAGGTAGGGATAAATAAATATGATTTGAGTGTGACATCATTGATAATCATTAGATGATGGCATACGATTATACGACGATGAATTATTATCGACGCCATTATCGAGGCTGCGCTACATTCGTTTCACGAGGGACATAACCTCATGGAAGCTTTACACCTAACGAAGCCATAAATACCAGGATCGAGATATACAAGCGATCGTACACGTGGTGTAAGCTCGAGGTAAAGATGGAGAATGCCACAAATGCGCGTTCTTCGGACCCATTGTCCGCTGCGTTTAAATTTGAATCGCGGGGAATCTGATCGTTTATTGTTTAAATTTGTAGACCCACTCTTAATTTGAATTTAAGATTATTCGCTGGCGCGTTGCGAGACGATTTGACTTGGTGATGGTCGCCAGCTCGCCTTCCTATACCTATCTGCTCCGTCTCTCTTTTCCAACTGTTCTTTTCCCTTTCTCGTTCTTCCCTCTCCCTCACACTCTCTCCCTGTTTCTCTCATTCCCTCTTTCTCCTCTTTTTCGCATTCTTCCCTACTTACATGTGCCTTTGTCGTATATACAGATATACATACATATATCGACGTATTTCTGATTCGTTATACGTCTACCGCGACGTATCCCCTCATCGGAATTCACCCGAAGTTTTTGCATTTAACACTTTTCGGGTCGGTAATCCCGAAAATATTCACCTACACACTCAGAAATTTCATCAACTTCTTTAATGTCTTCTTTAATCCGAACACAACAAAAATACCTGATTGCACAATCTTTTTGCAATGACGTATAACTCGTTCTGCATCGAACTCAACATGCAAGGAAGGTCAAGGCAGTCTCCCGAGAAATACAACGAGCTGTAAAATTCAGTTATTATGTTGAATCTGATCCCACGGTCGCGTGGAACGCGAACACCGGGACTTTTTAGAGTAGCATCGAATTTTTCCGAGCACTCGAGTCGTTTGATAAATAATGGATAAAATGCGTTACAAAATCCTTTTCTCACTCGAGCCGTCGAACAGGAATACTACCTCGCTCGTTGGTCGCTTTAAAAAAAATGAGGTCCAAGAAAGGAATAGGACGAAGTCGGCCCCGTACAGTCCACCATCGCGCTCGCCAGCCACCACGTTTCTGCGCCGTCACGGACTTTTGTCCATCCTTGAAGACTTCTCCTCGGACTGTACTTATCTACATGGCATACCAAATGGGGATTCACCATGGCGAGTCGCAGGATCTCGCTGACTGACGTTAGTCAATCAAACCGGAGAAAAAATGCTCACCTTGGCGGATGCTCCGGTGAATTCCTACCAGCGGTGCTCCAGTCACGGCGGAACGGCCATCGATATTTTGTATTCCGAGCGTCGCGAACGTCTGCCGGCGGGATTAACATTAAAATTCGAACGTCATTAAGACATGCCGCACGGAAATCGGATATTCGCGCGAATCCGTCGTTCTCGTACGGTTATTTAGATCCATGATTTACGATCATTTTATTACGGTAATTACTAGATACGAAACTGATGAGATGCAAATCGGGCAGAAGGCTTGGCGAATTTTTGGGGATCGTTTGTCTAACCATGTGGACAAAATTTGAACAGAATGAGACTAAGACTGCCATATAAATCTCATATGATTTAAAGCAATAATAATAATAAGAAGAATGAGGCTAGGATGAAAGAAATATTGGCAACATATTTTACTAATAAATACATTAGTATATGAATTATTAATCCTTTTTTTAACCCTTTGCACTCGAAGATAATTTTACTGTTTGCAAACAGCAACTTTAAAATATTAATTAAAATGTTAAATGACTTCTTTTGAAGTTATTATTTCTTTACTAATAATTTCCACTATTGTCTATTTCACTATGTTTATACATCACATAAGCACTATTATAGAATTAATTAAATAATGCTTCTTTTAAATTATTGTATTAAATCGAATGGCGCCTAAGAGGCGCCTCTCGAGCGCAAAGGGTTAAATTATGTTTTCGATAGCCCTAACGAATACTTGAATGATGAAGAAAATATTACAAGTATGATCATAAGTTAGGTTGTTTTTTAATTATTTTTGCGTAGACGTGATTAGGTAAAATATGTATAAGAAATAGACTACGCTCAAAGGTAAATTTAAATTTATTTTTAATGTGTACCTTTGTTTATTCTGAACCTCTAAGATCAGTTCAATGTTCGTATACGTCAACATAACCTCTTTGCTTGTTGCGATTTGATGATCACATGTTTTAATACATTTTTCTTCTTTATAAGTCAGTTTTCTATTATAGTAAATGTAATGACTAATGTTTATGCAGGATTAGTTGATTGTAATGTAAAATTATAATGTAAAATACAGAATAAATAATACTAGTATAAAATAAATAATAATATAAAGTATTTGTTATTTGATAAAGCTTTTCATACTGTAGTATAATAGATGTAACATATAGTGTAAAAGAATAATAAATTTAAGAAAGAACCAGTATATTAATGTCCAAACTACAAATCGATATTATTAATTAACTAAACAAATACTGAAATTGTAATTTTCATAACTGTAAAAAAATTGTTTCATAAATATTTTTAGCAATTTTAAAATTTAATTATCTCAAATAAAAGGGTAAATATAGAAAAATTTTATTGTTTTGTTTCTGACTTGTTGTTAGATTTGCGTACAGAATCGTCTCGCCATATGTGCTTTTGGAACACATATGTATGTGTTTTTGGAACACTCCGTATAGGTAGAGTTAATTGTAAATATTTAGTGTTAGTTTTAAACATAATTTAAGTTGTCTTTAAATAAATTAGTCTTAAATATAGATAGAGCTAACTTAAAATATTCAGAGTGTACTATAACTTAGATTGTTAAATATAATTTGACATAGAAATAAATTTGAATATCTAAAATGACCTTAAATATAGTTAGAGATACTCTTAAACATCTATAATCAGATATAGTTAACCTTAAATATTAAGAGTAAGCCTTAACCTTGTTGTACTGTTTACTGTATTAAAATTCGTCTCAAAGAATTATCTTTAACTTATCTAGAATTATTTAGAGTTTACCTTGGAGATAGGTAGAGTTCACCTGAAATTTTTATGCAAGTAGAGTTGACGTCAAATACGCAAGATTAACTTTAAATACCTAGAAATACCCATAAATATAGTAAGAATACTGTTAGATACAGTTAAATTTACTTTCTCTGTGACAAATATAGTAATGAAGAGAAAATAATTCTCTAAATTGTCGATTTTTAATGAAAATAGCAGTATATCAATTTGGAGACTTTGAGATTTGGGAAACTTAGGACTTGATTTAAGAATTAGGAAATACAGGAATTTTGTGGTTTAAGAATTTAGGGACCTAGGAATTACAGGACATAGATATTTGAAAAGTTGAATATTTGAGGACAATGTGACTTGGGGCCTTTGCGATTGGAGGACCTTCAGATTTGGGGACTTTGGTATTTGAAAATTTTGAAGTTTAGGAATTCCGCAATGTAGCAGTCTTGAAATGTGGAGTTATAGCGATTATGTGGCTTAAAATAGATACTTAGAAACTAAGGAACATACGTAGGTACCTTGAGATTTTGGGACTTTGGAATATGGAAATCTAGCGATTTGATCGTTTACGAATTTAGAAACTCAAGAATTTGATGGCTTACGAATTCAGAACGATAGGAATTCGGGAACATAGATATTTGGGGAGCTTCGAATTTGGAACTTTACGATTTGGAAACTGTCTAATTTGATAATCTAAACATTTAGGAATAAAAATAATTAGTGACTTAAGAATATGTGGACCTACGAATTAAGGAACGTAGATATATTCAGCAGTTAGGATTTAGAGAC
Organism: Megachile rotundata; assembly: GCF_050947335.1. NCBI lineage: Eukaryota > Metazoa > Arthropoda > Insecta > Hymenoptera > Megachilidae > Megachile > Megachile rotundata. The sequence goes on from NC_134993.1 coordinate 7,501,565, forward strand.
ATTGAAGTTTGAAGATTATGGGATTTGGAAACGTTGAGTATAAATGATTATGTTAAGTAGAAATATCAATTTCATTAATAAAATTACAATTTATTCTCTTCTATCACATTTATATATTATGTGTATTTTGAGACATGCAAATTGAGTGATGTTCTAAATATGTTGAAAGCTTGACAAGAAATTCAAGGATGGAAAAGTTTTAAAACTTGAATATTTGAAAATTAAAAAGTGTTGAAATTTCAAAATATTAATTTGAAGATTTGGATATTTTAAAGTTTGTGAATCGAAGAACTTTGGAGATTGCATACAAGTCTCGAGTATAGAATGAAAAGAAGCATCGTGTGGCATGACGAAGAGTTTCGGTCATTTCTAATTGAATTATGGTCTTATTCGAGCATTCAGAGGTTTTATGCCAATGTCCACGCCAGAATAAGGGAATAACGATGGAATGGCGAAAGGTGGAGATCGAGAACGTCAGAATCTTAGCAACGCGGGTAGCAGGTGACGCTGTCTGCCTAGCTCATCCCTTTCTCCTTCCCTTTTTCCGTCTCTCTTCCCGTTCGATTGGAATAAATTTAAATTTAAGCGCACGCATCTGTTACATCCCTGGACTGGTTGGTTAATTAGGAACGGCTTAAGTGAGGCTGCTCCTATGCATATCCATTATCTATCATTATCTTTCTATTGGATTGAGTAAATTTCTTCGACGAACACGATACTCGTTTATCTTAAATTTGACATTTTATACCGTTCATTCTGTAGTCACGAAAAATTGAGGAAAAAATGAATAACTATTATTTTGTAATTTTAGTCAGGTGAAGTGGGGTAAGTTCGTAAACGGGGCAAGTGCATATATAGGTTATTTTTATTACAATATGAGCGAAATTTCTCCATTTAGTATATTTGTTCCCCTGTTTTGTTTCACAATATCCCCTTTTATATTTCAGCTAAGAGTAGTCGTTTGCAGTATAGAGTACTTGCATAATGCAGTAAAAGGCATTTTAAAGTAAATAATTCTGCTCTTGTCCTATTGCACATGAAATAAAGTTTCAAAGTATTTAATTTCAAGTTACGCTCTTACCCCATTTTCGGGGAAAGTGCAGAATAGTTGACATTTTAAACAATTTCCTATCAAAATCGAAATGTACAAGGAAAATTAAGGTCCTAGTTAATATTAATTAAATAGTAGTAATTGTGCAAAGCGCTCCATACGGCCAGCGTTAAGTGTTTACATAGCAGACTGAAAATGCTTACGTTTAAATAACTTTACAAAAACCAGTCTGTAGCCCACTTCACCTTATCTAAAGTCTTCATATTACAAATTTTGATATCAGCATGTCACCAAATTCTCAAATCCCTAAATTACAATTCTCTAATTTCAATTTCCAATGCCTCACTTTCTCAAATTATTAGGTTTACTCATCTTCACGTCATTGAATGTCATTATTAAATTTCTGATTTGAAATATTCGCAATTTCCAATTTGCATGTACCTATATTTCTGGGTGGTACTCCTGATATTTCAAATTAGTAAGTCAAATACTCTTTCTCAAATACTCATATTTCTACATTTCCATATCGTCAAATATAGACGTTACTAATTTGAACTATTAGAAATTTACAAATCTCCAAGTTCCATATACCTACATTTCCAAATCTTCATAGCAGTCAATTTTTTATGTTTCAAAGTATCAAGTAACTTCCTAAATTCTGATATTTCTAAATTAATAAATTAAATTCGGGAATTCTTCAACTTCTAAATATTTAAATTTCCAAAGCAATAAATTAAAAATTTTTAATTACAACTTGTGTTTCACCATATTTCCAAATCCCCATATCTCTAAATTTCTGCCTTAAAAAGTCTCAAATTTCCAATTTTTTAATTTTCACATTTGCAAATCGCCATAGTATCAAGAAATATTTGGCTACATTAATACTTTAATACTTTAATACTTTATGTTTGTGTATATTCTTACAGGAGTAGAAAAAGTAACAATTTTAAGAGGAGGAGATTATATAAAATATTTACTAAATTATATAAAATAATTAAATAATAATAAGTTACTATATTTGATGATCGCAACAATAATTATTCGACAATGATGGTGTGATTAAATACTCATTAAGTACAATATTGTTTCCCTGTATTATAAAAGTGAAATATATACACAGATGTAGATTCCTAAATTACTAGATCTCTAGATCGTTATATGTATACCTAGATCTCCGTATCCTTAAATGTCTGCATCTCCAAGTTCCTAGATGTAAGGATTTGTAAATTTTTGGATTTTTGGATTTTTAAATTCTTAGATTCTTAGATTCTTAGATTCTTAGATTCTTATATTTCTAGATTTCTGAATCCCTAATTTTTGCTTTTGTTTCACGTATATAAATTTTTATTGAACCCCATTGATCGTCTACAAAGATGACTTTACAAAAATATAGTAACTTCCTATTTATCTTTTAAGTATAATAGTATTTTCATGACCTCCTTAAATACATAAATTCGCAATTAATAAAGGAAATCGTTAATATCTTAACGATTATTCATTTTCTTATGTAATAGTCTGCTACAAAAATTATTTCATAAATACATTTCATGTCTTGAATCACAAGGATCATTTTTATACACCAAACATTTGTATAAAAAATATTAAATATTTTTTCAAATATACTATATTAAATTTGTGTTTCATAAAACTCAAAATTGTCACCCAAGTTTTGTCAATACAATAAATCTTGTCAGTGCAACAAAGAGCTTTTATCTTACTAGACAGTTCTACTAAACAGTTACCTTATATAATCTTGACAAAGAAAGAAACATTATTAATAATTACAACTGAATGTTTGAAAACATCACATACAATATTATTCGCTCGAACGAATTATGTTATGCTATCGTTAGACAATTACTTTCAAGTTAAAATATTATATTCAAAAAAAAATATAAATCTAACAATTAACAAAATTATTTTTTTGTAAGTCAGTTAAAGTCATCTGTATTTGCAGATTTGTGTGAAAGCAGTTGCATAAAACACTTGTAATTTGTAAACATTGAAAACTGTAATTAACTCGAACGGTTTAGATTTTGTGTAAAGTAAAAGAACACCGTAGCCTATATTGATTATAAATAAAGAACAGTTGTGTTTCCTAAAACTTCCTGATTTAATTTTTGTATTTAATCAATCCTTACAGTTTCATATGCCAAAGTGACAAAAACCGCAATGTACGAATAATTTTTTATGATCGCACACACGCGAATATGGCTACATAAAATATAAAAGGAACCAGTGGCTCCCCACATTTTCTGCTTGGTTCGTTTTACCTCGGTTCTCTTGATTTGACAAGAGAAATTAAGTGAATTTGTGTTTTAAATTGTTCATAATTGGAGGCTGGCACTTTGTGCGCCGTTCTACGCCCGATGGGATAGATCAAACGGTCCTTTTGCCGGCTAATTCGATTGCAGGAAAATTTGAATTTGAAATCTGCACAGAGGCAGTCTGCGATCCGCCGATTGGACGAACGATTTTTCATCGTGCCCTCTGTGAAGTCAATATTTTTTGAAATGTGAAAAGGCCAATTTGGTAGTAAAATTTAAACAAACGCTTCGGAATTCTACGCGAGGAAAAAATGTGCAATTTGTAACTGTATTGTAGTGACCGGCATTGTTAGTATTTCCACCAAGTGAAAGCGTGCAATAAATTCGAAAATTATACACTACATTTTTTCGATAAATGTTGTCTTCGGCGACATTTGCATTATCTTTTTTTTTGCTAAGTTTAAAATACACTACATTCTCTTAAAATAGAGCGCAGTAGCGTTGGTTACTGATTCTCGTTTACTCTTTCGAGTGACCGCCACTGTTGAGAGGGAATACTTATGACTACAGAGAATTCATTACAGTTAGGTTAGCTCACTTGTTTCAAAATATCGTTTATTAAATTTCGTTGAAGGAAATTGAGTTCTGTGAAGGATTTCTTTGATGTTTAGGTTAATAGAATGCACTTCGAAAACTGGGTAGGAAAATGGTATCGTAGGAGAAAAAGCTATCACTAGTTTAAAATTTTTTAATTTATCAGTCTGCAAATTTTCGAATACAGAAATTTGTTAGTGTGGTATTAACGCTAAACCTACCAGCATATAGTGTATACTTAATTTGAAATTAAAAATGAAGTTAAAAAATAAATACACAAACGACGAAACATAAAATAGAACATGCATTTATCCTTTATTTTGATGAAAATCAATGCGAATGTCAAGGAATATACTTTAACAAAATAAGTACCTTATAGTCAGTAACTTGTGGAGTGGTCATTTGACCGGTTTGGTAGTTTGAGTGTTAAAATTTTAGAACGTGGAAATTTTGGAATTTTAGATTTGAGAACTTGGAAAATTGGGAATTTGAAAATAACAAAATTACAGAATTTGATAACATGATAAATTGATGAGTTGATGAGTTGATGAGTTGATGAGTTGATGAATTGATAAATTGATGAATTGATGAATTGATGAATTGATGAATTGATGAGTTGATGAGTTGATGAGTTGATGAATTGATAAATTGATGAATTGATGAATTGATGAATTGATGAATTGATGAGTTGATGAGTTGATGAGTTGATGAGTTGATGAGTTGATGAGTTGATGAGTTGATGAGTTGATGAGTTGATGAGTTGATGAGTTGATGAATTGATGAATTGATGAATTGATGAATTGATGAATTGATGAATTGATGAATTGATGAATTGACGAATTGACGAATTGATGAATTGATGAATTGATGAATTGATGAATTGATGAATTGATGAATTGAAAAGTTGAGAATTTGGGATCTTGGGAACTTGGGAATTTGGAAATTTCATACATTGTTAATTTGAGAATTTCAGAATTCGAGGTCATAAATGTAGGAGTTTGCAAACTTGAATGTTTGAAAATTAAAAGCTTGAAAATAAAGTTGGAAGTCTAGGAACTTGCAAATTTAGAGAATTCGAAAAATTTGTGAATTTACTATTTTGGAAATATAAGTTCAAAAATTTGCCAATTCGATAAATCTTCAGATTTGCAAATTTGAAAGTACAAAAATTGTAAATTGAAAGATACGAAAGTATGAAAATTTGAAGATATGCAAATTTAAAGATTTGAAAATGGAAAGATTTGAGAACAGAAAAAACTCGAACTTGTACACTTAATAATTTGATAATTTAGAAATTTTCAAATTATTAGATTTGAAAACTTAATAGATTTCTAAATCTAACAATTTAAAATCTGAAGTACCTAAAATTTCAAAAATTCAGAAATTTAGAAGAAATTTAGAAAAATCTGAAAATAGAAAACTTTGCTATCTAAATTTGGAAATTAAAAAATTACCGGACTTGGAGTTTCAAATTAAAAAATTATAAGATTTGGAATTTCAAATTAAAAAATTACAAGACTTAGAATTTCAAATTAAAAAATTATAAGATTTGGAAATACAAATTTAAGAATTCTTAAAATCGATAATTTGAGAATTTCAAAATTTCCACCCTTAATTTATAAATTCAAATCCATTTAATCTCAAAAAATCGAAATCAATTGATACTAAAGCTCCTCCACACTGATCCTAATCCCCACCTGCGTGCATTACACCTCATGTACCTAAATATTCACCAATATAAATATGCAAAAGTAGCTGGTACACGACGTGAAATACGACGTAATAAAAAGTACCGTAAGTATTTTCACCAGGGTCGTCGGAGGGTTGTATAGTAACGAACGATACCGAAGCGGACCCGAGCAGAAGGGGGCGTTTAAAAATGAACCCGGTAACTTTATAACTTTTCAGAGGATTACGACATTAGCCAGCAGGCAGACGTGGTTCCTCAGTTTTAATAATTTAAACAAAATTACCTTCGTGTGGCACGCTCGGATAAATTAAACCGGAAAGAAACGAGCCGCTCGCTTGCCTCGCGAGAACGCATGAATCTTCGCCTAATTTTCGAATCAACTCGATTGTCCGTGATATTACGACGGGAAGTCGTCCCCTTTTACCCATCCTTTGAAGCGGATTTCAAGATCTCAGTACTTTTGTCGTCATAGTATTTTATCACTAAAAATACTAAAATTTGAAAATTGTTAAGTTATCAAGTTTTCAAGTTTTCAAGTTTTCCAGTTTTCAAGTTCTCAAGTTTTCATGTTCTCAAGTTTTCAAGTTTTCAAGTTTTCAAGTTTTCAAGTTTTCAAGTTTCCAAGTGTTTAAGTTTTCAAGTTTTTAAGTTCAAGGTTTTAAGGCTTCAAGTTTTCAAAAAACCAAATTCACAAATTTTCAAATATGGAAAATCTCAAATTTTCAAATTCTCAAATTCTCAAATTCTCAAATTTTCAAATTCTCAAATTCTCAAACTCTCAAACTCTCAAATTCTCAAATTCTCAAACTCTCAAACTCTCAAACTCTCAAACTCTCAAACTTTCAAATTCGCAAATCCTCAAACTCTCGAACTTCCAAACTCCCAAACTATCAAACTCTCAATCTCTCAAACTCTCAAACTCTCAAACTCTCAAACTCTTAAACTCTCAAATTCTCAAACTCTCAAACTGTCAATCTCTCAAATTCTCAAATCCTCAAATGACTGTTTTATAAGTTTTTTTCCTTGTGTCACAAAATTTTGTGTTAACTTTTAGGGAGATAAAGAATTAATTTACATTTCATTGTTTGTTTATTTATTTTTCAATTTTATTTTTAAATTTGAAATATGTATTATGTGCTGGTGAATTTAGTGTTAATAAGAAATTGCGTGTTCTTATCAATTTTTAAATTTAATTTACTTGCAAGAGTATTATGAAAGCGGATTCTAATTGCATGAATTTTAGGTTCATTGTATAATATATTTGTTATTGGTATGTGTAATTAAAACTATTTAATTATTTATTCATTTTATAAGATATCTGTTATTAGCATGTGTAATTACAATTATTTAATGGACATCGTGTATATTATTCAATTTTGTATTGAAATTGATCTGTATTGCATTATACATTTATATAGGGTGTGCCGATAAAATGTATCTACTCTTTATTATTGTATTAGATCAAGAAAGTTGTTTGATCGATAGAAATAATTTATACATTATATAATACATTTCACTAAATTTATTAAAATAAACAGATCGAAATAGTATTTTACAGTTTAAAATAATTTATTACAATAGACAATTTAAAATAGTTTACTACTATAAACAGTTCAAAATAGTTTACAGCAATAAACAATTTAAAATAGTGTACTACAATAAATAGTTCAAAACAGTTTATTATAACAAATACTTAAAAACAGTTGAAAATTTAAAAGAGTTCCTTAAACACATCAAAAAGTATTCCAAAATTCAGTTTTCACGCGTCCGTTCAAAATTGTCTTTTTCTACTGCGACCAGTCTGATCCGTCTCTAACATCGTTAGTTTAAAAATTAGTCTTGCTTAATGTCCTTAATATATGTATACATATTTCTAAAAAACAACCAGAAAAAGTATCACTTCAAAGGTGCTTGAATGTGAGATGTAGCGAGAAAGGCGACAAGGGAAGCAAGTTCGGTTCTTCTCGTTTTATTCCGACGGTGAAAAGGGTGAACGTCAACAGGGTCGTTCGTCACCTTTGAGAAGTGATAGTCTGACAAGGGAAAAACGTATTATATTGGTTATTAGTGTGTAAAAAAGCACCCGTTTGAACGTGATACTTTGTTTGATTTCACTTTTGATCAATTCAGAAACTTTTTATGACTACACATAAGGTGAAGTGGGGTAAGTGCAGACTGGTTTTTTAATTCTTATACTTGTTATTATTTTCATTATTCTTATAATTCTTATAATTTTCAGGATTCTTGTAATTTTCATAATTCTTATAATTTTCAAGCTTCTTACCATTTTTATAATTTTTATAATTCTTATAGTTTGGATAATTCTTACAATTCTTAGTATTCTTAACATTCTTATCATACTTTTTATTTCTACAGTTCTTACGATTTTTGTATATTTTACATCCACTCGATAATTCCCCGCTAACGGGGCTCTATACGTATAACATGTGTGAGTGCGTTCGAGCACGTAGCGTTCCCATCAAGGAATTATTATAAAAGGACCAATTTAATGGACTGCATAAAATTAATATTAAAATTCTTTTGCTTCTGTATAACTAAATAATTCGTCATATTTATGCAAAACAATGAATTTCATAGTCAATTATTTTTATTATTGTGATTTCAAAATTATCCTTAATAAATTAACTTCAATTCACTTTTCGATGAGGTGAAGTGGAGTAAGTGCAGACTGGTTTTTATAAAGTTGGTATTTAAACGTATTTTCAGTCTGCTATGTAAATACTTAACGCTGTCGATATCGAATGCTTTGCACAATTACTACTATTTAATTAATATTAACTAGGACCTTAATTTTCTGTGTAGATTTTGATTTTGGTAGGAAATTGTTTAAAATGTCAACTACTCTGCACTTTCCCCGAAAATGGGGTGAGAGCGTAACTTGAAGTTAAATACTTTGAAACTTTATTTCATGTGCAATGGGGCAAGAGCAGAATTATTAATAAATCTGCTATAAAATGCTTTTTACTGCATTATTCAAGTGCTCTATACTGCAAAAAAGTACTCTTAGCTGAAATATAAAAGGGGATATAGTGAAACAAAACAACGAAACAAACATACTATATGAAGAAATTTCGCTCATATTGTAATAAAAATAGCCTGTATACGCACTTGCCCCGTTTACGAACTTACCCCACTTCACCTTACTGTTAACAAAAATATTTACATACATTATGTTGCGTATCGTTCATCTATAAACTCGTATTTTACGTGTTAAGAGATTTGGAATCACATTCGAGAGAGATGTTTAACCAACCAGAACCTTCGTTCATGCATTTTTATTAGCGAAATTAATATACGTAATTAAATTTGACTAACTCGCTTGATCGACCAGTTTATAGCCCTTTAGCTGCCCCTTTTTAAATTTCATCCCTCGTGCTGCTCGAGCTGGAAGCATGTACTCTTCTATCACGCGAAATTGGATTTAATTAAGGATAAAATTAAAGTTGGGTAAAGTAATTACCAGATTAGCCGGAACGAGTAGCAATCTAATCTACAGATTCGTTTGATTAACCGTCTTCTCTGCAAAATGAATTTATGTAATTTTTAGCGAAGTCTGTGTGTATGCGTTGGAAAAATTAGCTTCAAAATATTAGAAGAACTGCCACATATGAACGAAGAGGTGTAACAAATGGTTAATTATTATTGTTTATTATTATTTATTATTGTTTAATATGCTTGTTTGTTTGTGTTATAGTAGACTCTTTTTTGAAGCCAAATAAATTATACTAATACAAGAAAGAATATATTATAATATTTCTAATGTAATATTATGAATACCTGGCGTGTTACAAATAAAATGACATTTTTATTTAAAATACAATTTTTAAAAATAAAATGAAAATCTAAATTACCTTTTTATTAAATAAAATTTATTCTTACTGCATAATACTATATCTTTTATATAAATTTACATGTTTTATTATGTAATACTTTATTTTTCGATGTCTCTATTTTTATATCATAATATGCTCTACTTAAATTACTATAAGTACAGTAATTTCAAAGCTGTCTCAGTACTATCTGTCAATTAGTAATTCTTGAAAAAACAATTATTCAACAATAACTTTCCCATAATTAAGCACCGAAAATTACGTTACAACATTTAAATAAATCATGTCGCCCCTATACCCAGCATTTGCCTATTTTATCACATCCGAAAGCTTCACAGATTTTTACGACAGTTTCCAAAGCTATACAAAGCTTCTTTTCGTACTTCAAACACGAACTACGATTTTTGATACAGACATTTTACAGTAACGTCAGACGCAACAGGCGAAGTGCTCAGAACGAATATTACCTATAAACTGACTTGTTCTACTAGCTGCTTGCCGTTATAACCGTAGAAGTAGATAAGGCAATAAAACCATCTGCGTAAAAATAACACATGACGATGCCGAACAAATTTTCATAATAAATCTTTTTGAGAGAAAGATGTTCAATCGTGTTTCAGTTATTTAAAACATCAGAATCATGTATAAAATAATTTAATCATAAAATATTTCATTAAGTTCGTAGTTTCTATTTTACTGCACAATTTTAAAAACTGATATTATTGTTAGATGATAATATTGATGATATTGATAACTGATGTTCAATAATGAAATTTGAAAAAGATTTAGAGAACATTTTAATAGTGGCTGAAAATCTAGATAAGGGTTGTATCATGGAGAATACTTTGTTACAAAGTTTCTTTCGAAATTTAACTGAATGTAAATAATATCTAAATATTTATAATTAATATCGTTTTTTATGTACAATGTAGTAAAATTATATTTTTAAAGATATATTGTAATTATAGTTCCAAGACTGTTCCTCAAATTTTCCTTAAAAAATTGGATTATAGAAGTTACTCATAAATTTACTAAAAAATATTAGAAATAAAACCTTAGTAAAAAGGCAAATATAACACTCTATAGTTAAATTTTTTACTAAAATTACCTTAGAATTAAAATATTAACTAACTAAATATGAAAATATAAATAATTAATATAATTATTGAATGACTATTAATACATAATATATTAAATATTCCATACACAACATAAATCTAATAAATAAAACAATCTTGATTAGTATTAAAATTTCACACTTGCAATTTATACGAAAAATTCCTCCCCTCATAAAATTTCTATCTTTACACAAAAAACTTTCCTCATAAAATTTGTATACTACCAAATTAGTAATTCCTTCCCCTTTGACTACAGAATTTATTTTTAAACCTCCTGTGATAGGTAATTAAGATCAAGCAATATGAAATGCAACCATAAAGTGAATCAAGACAATTCCTCGAAAAAAGATGAACAATTAATGTCAACCGCATCGAAATAAAGTTTGAAATTGACGTGTATACACGTCGAACGCATTTAACCGGTTAAGTTGCAAGCAATCTCAAGGTCCGCGCAAAGGCAACGATGGAGGAGACGCGAAAGAAGCCTCCAATCAGACCACTCGCCCTTGGCTGTGCTAATTAATACCTCGGCTGGTCAAACGGGGGTGAAGCGAGTTCGAGGAAACGGCGTGATATCATTTGTTGGTGGGCGTCTTAATTAATCCCGTAGTATCCGCCTTTGGTGGTTCAGCGCGAAAGGGGCAGGGCGTGGCTCTCCAGTAGAAACAACTGAGCGAGTGCAGTGCTGCCTTCTCTGCTCCACTGACCCCTCTATCCGCGCTTCGCAGCGAGCCTGGTCCCCTTTCTCCCCCCCTTTCTAGCCAACACCCCCCTTTCGCGTCCTCTCTACCCTTCTGTGCCGTTCGTTTCGCCGGCACAGATGTCACGTGACCGGCCGGCAGCCAATCGACGCCGGCTAATGAGCAATGCTGCGCCGCCGTTTAATTAATTGCACGCGCTGCTGCACCGGCAAACCGAGAGCCGCAGTTGCGCAAACTGCATCCACGGAGCTATACAGATTCAATGCTTTATCCGAGCTTTTCTTATTAACCTGAGTCTCCATCTTTTTTCTTTCTTTATGTCTACATACCTTTCACCCTTTTTATTCGGGAATTTACCTTTTAACGGGGGAACCACACCACTGGTTTTACAACTTCTTTTTTTACGATTCTGTTTTAATACTGGGTTTACGGAACGCGTCAAAATGACGCATCATTTCGTACTTTAAGTTACAGAAATGATTACGATGCTTTCGTTAAAATTAATTTTCGTTAAAAGGAATATGAAAGAATAATTGTATAAATTACGTTTTGTACTTTGTATATTTATCGTTGTACTTTATTTGTAATCGAAAACTGTGAAAGTTTGTAAAACTAGTATTAAAATTCCTACTTACATTTCTTTTCAATGAAAAGAAACTTTTTGGTCCTTGCAATGATTTTTACTATTATTATGTTATTCAATGAACTATTGCTAACTAAATAAATACAAAGTATTTTACTTTTTTATTTATTTGAAATTGTAATAATTTTATGTCGTAGAAACTTGTAGTGATACGAGTACATAAATAGATCACAATTTTGTCTTTCGACTGTAGATTTTAAGAGAATGTTTGATAACAAAAAGAGCGTGCACTTGGACTAGTTACAAGAGTCAAAACCGTTTTGTTGTATGACTGTTTTTTCGTAACGTCACTACTGCTCCTTAGTTCCTCTTCATTTCAAGTTTGGTTCAGTAATGTTCCATATTATAATAAACATAATAATACTTTTGGAAAGTATTCCAAAACAAATTCAATCGATACTAAATTTAATGAAATAAAAAAAATGTTTCATGACGTTTGGTATATTTATTCACGTCTTTATTTTGAAATCATTAATTAAACCTTCTGTAACATCTCAAAATTTCAGATATCATTTTTCCTAATAATTTCCTAACATATCGTAATAACCTAACCATTATAAAATATAGCATGATAAATAAACTGATATTGTGCAACAATTTTTGCAATTCTCTCAACTTTTTTAGCAACAATTTAAATAACTTTAGAGGCTACGTTATTATATAATTAAAATGATAATTATTTATAAAAGAGTAGTTTTAGCTGTGTAATAAATATAAATAGTGCAAATAGTAATTTATAATGTATAAATAGAACGTAACTCAACTAGTTCAGGAACTTCATTTAGGGAACGAGGTCTCACATCTTAAAAAGTTTATCTGGGACACAGTTTGCCTAGGTGCAGGCTTATCTGGGTTAACTCTTTAGTTGCCGAGGTAGTTCTATCTCGTTACAAAATATTTAACCAGTAACGTGGTCCTGTGCCATTTTACATAGTTACTTAAACCAGACTCCAAAATTAATCGTAAAGAAAATGTAACACGTACTAAAATTGCAAATATATGAAATACAAATAATTAATTTTCAAATTTAAATTTCAACTTTGTAACAGTTTGATGTCTTACAAAGTATGCTTCACTGCAAGTTCCAAAAATTACACCTACTTCATCCACTTGGCTATTTACATGTGAAAATAAGAATACATTAAGAACATAAAAATTATGTATTTTTGATAAATACTTTAAAAATCGGTTGCAGAAGTTCAACACTTTGGCTGTCATACTATTCATATTAAACTTATCATACATTACAGTGATAATTATATTTAGTCGCATACAATTAATTTTGCTCGATTAAATAGCTGTTCAATAAATAACGCTAAATAAAATCGATATGAAATTTTGGCAGTTTCGTAATTGATTTTTCTTATTAATCTATAATATTTATTATAATACTGAAAATTAGAGAAAATTTTTTTAAAAGGTAATAATAATTACGTTGCTATACGTACATAAAATTTGACGATTTTCATTTTTGTCTAAATTATACATTATTAGAAAATAGAATGATAAAAATAGATAAAAACTAAGAAAAGACTAAAGATAATAATAGATTTATCTGCATCCTTCTTCAATTTCACATAGTTACCGAAACGCCTACATATTTAATATTCGGATGAATTGATATATTCGTTTAACGTTCATGAGCGCGCATAAGATTTTAGCAACCTGACACCTACGTCTTGTATGTCGTGGGCGTCGCGTGATTCTCGCAAAAGAATTCTATCCGCGGCAAGAAATTCCAATTCGTCGGGCAAAGAAGAACCAGTATGGGTACCTACATGTACGAATACAGGTGTCTATATTCCCCATCCCGATGAAACACTGACATACAAGCTAGGAAAACCTGTATATACGAAAACATAACCGTGTGCGTGTCAGTTTGACGCGTATAAAAATACGCGGGACCGGCAAAATCTATTTTCCTGCCTCAGGAAAACTGAAAATTGATCTAACAGTATCCTCATATCTGCATTGCACTACTGGTGTTAATATAAATAGTATCTGAATCCGTATTGTGTAAGAAAAAAAAAAACCCGTCCATAATTATCAAATTGTATTTTACCTTTGGAATTTGACACTACACATACTTTAATGAAGGAAAATTAAATATTTTTGCCTCTGTGAAAAAAATAAAAGCTTATACAGGATATTTAAGAACAAATATGACATAGAATTAGAAATAATTAGTTATATAATTGAACAAATTCATAATTCATTAGATAATGTTAACATGTATTTAAACACACAATGCAATCGTCAGAATTCGTCACATATGAGAGTCACGTATGACGTCACAAGTCTAATATCATTAAACACCTATAAAATACGTATCAAGTAAAATTTTTAATAATACCAACACTACAATAGAAACCTAAATTGCATTACGTCACACACATTACCAGTCAGGCAATTAAACACAGAGATAAATTATCATATATCACATACGTTATCTGCACCTACATAATTACTTAAGAAAATAGATAACAAAATGTCTACTAAAGCTTTCAGTAATTTCTCCATCGCGAGAGTATGATTCCTTACAAGTCGCAGTAGAATTTTACTTTCCAAAACCGGAATTAAAATGGCCGTTTTCCGATAGTACAAGTAAAAAGAACCTCGTCACCTTTACAGTAGTTGTCCCCCAACCGTGTATACACAGAAATGCATACTAGCACCATTACATACTCGGCGCATTACTATAATACATACCAATGGTATGCACCGAGTATCCTTCTATTTCCTTAAAATTCCGATGGATCGTATGCCCCCGGTGTCCGTGTTCCATTGGTTCACGCACACCGAGAACCACGGTCTTACACTTGATCACACGGGACCCCATCCACACGTTTAACTCGACTCGTTAAGAGTGTGTGGGTGGCACATACGGTGCAAAAAAAGAAAGAGATCTCGCGAGAAGAGGAGAGCTGAGGGGTGGGAGAGAGGTGAACGAGGAGAGGAATACGAAGAAGAAGGTGAAGAAGAAGAGAAAGAGGGTTGAGGAGACGAGAGTAACGGAGGACGACGCCGGGGGCGGTGGTAATGGTGATGGCGAATGGCGATGGTGGTAGCAGGACGCTTTCCTCTGTCGCTGTATATACGTATGTGTAAGTGTGTGTACACGGGCGTACGTGTATAGGAATTCCAGTTTAAAAATACAAATGGAGTATCGAGCTTTCGAGGAACGTTCGCGAGGGGTGGCGGTGTTTGGTGATGGTTAGAGGCGGGTGGCGTTCAGGGCCGGGCGAGGACGTCGATGAAACGAGGGGTGGGGAAGATATTTCAAAAATCGAATATTGATCAGAGCTGCCAATCCTACCCTCTGTAATCCGTACGTATGTGTTGGTCTTACGTATCCCTTAGGTGCAGCCAGTGTCTGCGCTCTCCCGTTTTCGTTCCTTCAACTTATGCGAGCCTGTGTCATCTTCTTACCATGCTGCTCGCCCTAACACGATTCGCTCTTAGTTGCATGTACTATGTAAACGTCCCTACCACTGATTTTTATTACTCTTATATATTGTGAAAACCGTACAGTACATATGAAGTATATGGGTTTGGTAAATTACATTGAATTCATGTAAATAACATAACTCATTGACAATATTCTACCATTGATGTTATTTAGGTTTCCTTAATTTTAGGCAAGTGTAAATTATTTTATACACGATTACTCAAAGGTAAGGGTTCATTGACAACGTTGACTGTCATTGATGTTATTTTCAATTTTCTTTGACAAGTTTAAGTTATTTTAACTACAGTTATATAAGAATAAACAGTACAAGCTTTAATTAAGGTCTTCGATTAAATGTTCTTATTCGTAATCAATACTCTATCATTAATGTTATTTACAAATTTACTCAGATTTTTAGAAATCTAAATTATTTTAAATACAATTTTTCAAGAACAAAATTTTATTTAAAGACCTCAATTAATGCTGTTGGCAACCCTAAACAGACGTTAGTTATTTGATCAGCTACATATCAATTTTAAATTTAATTGATTTGACTACTTCAGCTGGACAAGAAAGCAAGTGTCTAAAATTCTTTATAAATTAATTTACAAAAATTAATCCGATTTGATGTATTTGAAAACTTGCCAGTAATCGCAATTCTCGACCCGATATTTTTATAATTCTTTAACCAATTTCAAAGTTCATTAACGTCAATTTAACTACAGTTTAGTTCTTGCATTATATTATACTTAACTGTATCAGTCAGTACTCATGTACATAAATAAATATCTATTTTAAATACACAAATCTTTATTTTATCTTAAATAATCTTAAATTCTTCAATCATTAACAATATTTCAAAATTGTCGTTGCAAAGTCGTACAACTATTGCGCTGCAAACTGTTCCTCCATTACAAGCAAAACAGTACCATAACCTTACATCTCAAATGCATTAATCGTATAATACACTTAATAACACCCCTCAAAATATAAAAAATTCCAAACTAATTATGTTTGAATGTGAACCTGCTCAGAGAGACCATAGAAAATATTCAAAATCCGTTAAGAAGACGCTTCTCTTACATGTAAATTTCTGAAAAAAAATTCCGTTTCTGAAGCCATGCGTTAGCATAAATAAGTAATACGACGCAAAGGTATGAAAATAAAATCAATGCACAGTTTTTCTCAATTTACAGAAGGTCCTCTTTCTAATTCATACATACAGGAGACTGGCTGTTTTGCTGTGAGTGCCCGAGCGTTCAGTGTGTTCGTAAAACGTATACCAAGATCGGTCGCGAACGCGTAGGGGAAGGAGGAGAGTGAGAAAAAGAAGGAAGGAAAATAAGAAAGGAGGGGTGGCTCTCAGATTACTCACCCTTATATATGGGTGCCACGGGCAAGAGAGGGAAGGGATGAAATCTTTTAATGGCAGCCATCCAACCACCCTCTCCCCCTTCCTTCTCCTCCTTGCCAACTCTTTCCCCCCTTTAGCTTTCCTTCGCCATTTCCGTATTAGCTATTCTTATGTCCACCAACGAATGCTACCCCTATGAAGGACACCCTCCGAATAATCGCATTTTAAATTACTCGTTGCCGTACCAGTGTGCTGTATGTACTTGACTATATAAGGTGGAAATAGGGGTCGACATACGAGGAAAGATGTGCTTGCCTGTTATATCGCGAATATATCAAATACACTTATAACTGCAAAAATAATTTATAAAAATTAACGATAGATTCTCTAGATGCAGTTAGAACGCAGTTAAGGCATTACAATTCCTTCTAAGACAATTGTCCCCTCGATTTGAATAGTGGCGATTTATATCGCGAGGTATCGCAAGAACTGAATTGTGAGAATCGTTTAAGGGCGCAAAAAGGGCCAATGTTCCGGGTACGCTTAACCAAAACATTACCTCCGACTGGTTTCAACTTCACCCTTTCGGTTTGCCCCGTTAGCTGTGCAATTTCTTTCCGCGCGGGCAGACAAAACACCGGCGTCTCGTATGACAGTGCAAAGAAAACAGTAACAAAACACCCTCTGGATTTCCAGGCCTGTCTAACAAACGAGTCCTGGCACCCTCTCCTTCCACCGTTCTTCCTTCTGCCGCTCGCATAATGGGGGTGATAGTACTGCGTATGACGTCACAGGAGCCCAGAAAAACCCATACAGACACATGTGCACGTACGTACATAGAAACGAGCATCCGCATTCGCGAACATAGAAGTTGAAGGAAGCGGCCGAGGCGCTGGAGGAGAAGTAAATCCATATTTTACACCACCACCGCCGGCAACCCCGCGTCAGCCCCACCTTCACCACCACCACCTTAACATCCACCACCACCTCCTCCACTACTACGCTGTCACGACGCCTTCGTTTGTTTCGCTAGTCCGCCAACCTCTTCTTGCTTCCATCACCAGCACCTCCACCGCCCACAACTTACATACATCCCCTAAAGATCACGCGCCTGCTACAAACTCGGGGTGGGGTTCAGAGTCCACTCAAAGGGGTTACTGCCTGGGCTCGACCGGACACTCGTCACCGAACCATTTTTTTTCTTTCCAGAGGTAATAATGACGAGCGTTGTAATATCATGAACGTACGATCGCTGTGTAATTTATGGCGTACAGTTGATATTGCCTTGGACGTTCGGAAATGTGCCTTCGGAGACGTCCGATACGTGACTGTGGGTAATTGAGATCATCCACTTTCTGATCCCCGATGCACAATGTTGAACTGTAAAGATTAGGTTCGAAACAAATGTTCTGTAAAGCGTTACGGTACGATTGATTATAGCTGTAAACCCTTTCACAGAGTCATTTCGCGTGAATTGTCCTCACTTGGATTTCGAAAATGTCCTTTGATTTAAGGAAATAGATATAATGAAATAAAGAAATAATAAATGAAATTAAAATATGATAGATGTGTAATGTATATGATATATGATGCATATGATAGATGTTCAAATTTAAAGAAACTATAAGTAAGAGTAAAGTATATAAAATTGGAAAATCTTTATATTTTCATTCAGATTTTCTTACATGAATTACTTAATATAACAGTATCAATTACATAAAGAATCGAATACAACAACTATTTATTTGTGCTGATAATAAAATATATAAATTATAAGAATATACTTGTATTACATTAGACCTACATGTGAAGTTATAGGACTAACTAGAAACATCCACTTACGGTTGACATCAGTATTAATTGTTAATCCTATACATCAACAAAGTTGTGACCGTTAGTAGTTAGGTCAGTCTCGGCTTAATCCGCAGTTAAAACAGAACTGGACACTGACCGATCGTTCCTAAAGGAGTCAGACATCTGGTTGAACGGACTCAACGAGACCTCCAGATCCTGATTAATTACTTGGTGTTGGCGTGTCTCTTGGAACTAGATAAATCGCGAGTGACTACCGGAACCGTTAGAACGGAGGATAACGTAAAAAAAAAAAAAGAACGAACGGCCATCGGGGTCGATGATCGTTAAAACCGTAAAATCGGCATATGGGGTCGTCGCAATCGGTCGTCGCTGGCAAAGATCAATAATTCGATCTCGATATAAATTCAACGGTAGGGGAGGAGATCGTTTCTCATCCGCTGGGGTCGCAAACACGTTTCATGGATGGGGTTGAAACCGATCGCCCTTTTTTTTTCATCGATCACCCTTCCCACCCGATGCATTGCTTGCCACTCGCGTCCGTGGAATCTAATTTTACCGGCGGCACGTTGAAAGTATATCGAAAAAAATGTGACGTAACGTCAATACCTCGTGCTTAATAATTTCTGTTTTGTGCCACCCTTGTCGATTATTATTATTTACACTTTTATTTTTAAACTGTTACCTGTCAAACAAATGACATATTTGCATAATATTAACCCTTAAGTACCATAATACAGAGATTGGTTAAGGTTAAACCTTTATTTTCTGTACTCAAAAGTAGCTAATGGTTTTTGTATATCACAGATCATGGTTGAAAAATAATGACTACTTTGATAAAAATTAGTATAATAAAAATCGTATAATAGCAAATTTAATTTAAACTTACGAAAATAATATTGAAGTGTTTCAACATCAAATTTTGCAAATACTAATTTTTCTAACAATAACATTAATTAATAATATTCACTGATTGATTAATACCGATAACAATTACTGATCGCAATCCTCAAATTCATATCGTCTCTAGGAAATAAGATTATCAAGATATTTTATCTGAATAGGTTAATTATCGCCATATTTCTGCGTCCGATTCACCGATATCGACGTCTTTAGCAGTTTAACACGGTAAAATTGCTTTTTTCTATGCACGTCCGTTGTTCGTGACATTTCGAAAGTTTTCATCCAGCTATCGTGGGGCATCGCGACAGGAATACTAGAAATCGCATAAACGTGGAGCACCAGGAATCCAATAGTCGTGAGCAGAACAATGGCGTCACGATGCTCGATAAAAATTGGCATGGTTTTATTATGCAGTCCTAGGGTTCGAAGTACTGGGTGTCTGATGAGTCGACTCGAGGATCTTCCTTTGGGAAATACTTATCTTCGTTTCCTCATATGTTTATAGTAGGTACCTCTTTTACACACTGCTCTTTTTTCATTGCATCAGTTTTCAACGTTCATACTATGGTTAGTGTTCATTATATTTTATTGATAATTCGTTAATTAGCATGTTAGAGCGCATTTAGAGTATCACTATAATGTGGTTTTTAGTTAATTGAAACGTTATTGGACGACTTCACTACCTCTATCTACAGTTAACAAAATTTTACATGTATATTTATATTTTACTTTATTTATTTATGATCACATGTTACTCTATATGTAATATTTATCATACTTATGTTCCATTCATATAACAAACTCGATTAGTTTTATTATTACAGCACATAAAAATGTCTTTACAAATTTTGTGTATCTTCATACCAAATCTCACTCACAATTAAATTGAATATATTAAATATTAATTCGAAATTTCTAAAAACTACTAAATATCTTTTTATTTGAAATACATTTCAAGATTAAGACATTAATACATTTCTCTGAAAGTTATACATTCCTTCACATACTACATAACATCGCAGAGCTTACACAATCTTCAATTATTATATTGAAACGTTAAAAAGGTGTTACTGTTTATCAAGACGGTAAAAAAGCTCGTACGCAAGCGACAGGATGGCAACACATTGTACAAATTAGTCACGAGAGGGTGGAAACGCTTTTCGGAAAACTTCTTGTGTCAAGACACGTAGGGGACTATGGTCATCCATAAAATTCGAAGGGTACGAGCGACAGCCACTCCTTCCTCTTGCAGCTTCGTAACCCGAATAAACTCCTGGCACGAAGCTAATCATATTTTCTAATCCGACGCTGAAAGTGGAGAGAATGGTGAACGGAGGAGGAAAAAGCTCGCGTTGCCGGCTATCATATAATTTTTCCGACAAAAAGCACTTACGCTTCCTCGTCCCCTGCTATAACCTATTCACCCCCTTGGAAACATGTTGCGAGTCGGACGAGGAAGGAAAGCTTGAAAGAAAAGATGAAAATTTATATCGAATTCCGTAGGAAATTTTAGTAAGCTTCGCAACACCTTCGTAGCTTAAAAGTTTATAAAGCGCTATTAAGATTCTTTGAAACGCTTGCGCTTGTTTTAACACCATCTTCGTTTAAACGTACATAGTTACCGATCATACTGAAAACTTTCGTACGAATAAAATCGTAGTATATTTAAAGTAAGAAAGATTTAACTGGGATTTTTATTTGTATTATTATGGGAATTAAAATAAGGTTTATTTAAATATCGATCAAAAATACAATATTGAAATGTAAACAATTTTTAATAAATTCATATAAGATAATACTTCAACTCTTTTGCCAAACACTTTCAACTAAATGAAAATTCAATTCTTTGAACTATTGAATAAAATTCGTGTTCTAGGGATGATATAACGAAAACTTTAAAAAAAAAAGATGAACAAAAATTATGAATGACATTATTATTATACTAGTATACAGCAATTTATACAGTAAAAGAACAAGATTAAAAATAAAAACTAATAATGTTATGTATTGACATTATTAATAAGATTACTAATTGTTACACTAATAGCAATAGCATATTTTCATAATAAATTACATGACATTGTCTTTAAAGTTGATATAATAATTTGTCCATACATGACCATTTTCATAATAACAATATGGTTATTTCATAACCGCATTGATCAATTTATTTTTTAGTAATTTGAACAAATATCCTATGCAACATTTCATGATGGCTCATCCAGAACAGTGAACTGGAGAAATACACGTGCTGCCATCTATGAACAAGAGCGTTGCGTCGATTTCACCTTCAAGCAAAACGCAGTTCTCCATCGTTGATTGTAGATCAGCTTTTACGATTGCATAGGATTTGTATGCTAAATTAGAATTTCAATTATCTGAATATTATCCACCACTTTTAGAGGCGATGGCAATTATTTTTTCCGCCATTTCATGTTATTCGTGTAGGTAATGTTAAAATATACTCTTGCTTTTGGAATAATAAACTAAAAAAAATATGGTATAAGAAAATAAATTGACTTTGTTTAAATAAACATAAGTATTTAATGTTATTAAAATCATTATACTAAAATTGTTATCATAAAAGATTGCGCTCATATAAAGCTTTCGAGGTTCGTATTATTGAAGGTGCTTTGAACTTTATGCTAGATAGCGACCCTGATTTCCAAATTTATCTAATCATTTTTATCATTAAACTTCCATATAAAATATTGACATTGTAACTGTACATAGAGCATTTTTATTACAAAACGAACATTTTATTATAAACTAGTTTGTACTGATACATAATTTTTTATTTATTAACTTCAATGTTGGTTGTTTGAAGATAATTTACAAAATTGTTATTATAATTACTAGAATACTCGGAATTTTTTATTGTTGGAAATAAACCTGGTTCATGTTATTTGAAGTAAGTGGAACTATTATACTTGATTAATGTTAACTCTCATAACCTAGAAATCTAACATACAGAATATATTTCAAATTAATTTTTAATGTATAAGAATCATTTGATCACTTTTGTCTTTTTGTTGTTGAGATATGATTAATATTTCATAATAATATTGTTTACATTATTACTTAATCTATGGTTCTTCTACTCAAAAGTAGATGTCAGTATTATACTAATACCTTCCAATAATATTATCTACTTCTGA
Source organism: Megachile rotundata (assembly GCF_050947335.1). Taxonomy (NCBI): domain Eukaryota; kingdom Metazoa; phylum Arthropoda; class Insecta; order Hymenoptera; family Megachilidae; genus Megachile; species Megachile rotundata. The sequence goes on from NC_134993.1 coordinate 7,524,155, forward strand.
ATAAGAAATCAATTAACTTCGACGGGTTAAGTCCATCATTAGAAAATTAAACCTAGAATTAACCTAGAATTGAACCATAATGTAAAGTAAAAACTAATTATCATGCTTTTCTCCTTAAACTTAAAATACAAGAGACAGCACATTACGGGAAAGCATTTCTAACAAGTTTACGTAGGAACTCGCTTTTCGCATTTCAAGAAATTAACAGGAGGAATAATCAGTAAACTCTGGAGTCCTTTGAATTCCTTTCAAAGTGCTTTACCAAGAAGAAGTTACACGGTACCGAGAGAGGAACATGTAACGAGCAGGCCCGATGGTACGCGGAAGACGACAGGGCCAGGGGTGTAGGAGGGAAATGTGTTGGAAGGGGTGGTAGAAATTAAGTCGGTTCCCCACCCTTGACGTTCCTCGAAACGACACCTCTTTTTTCTCCTTTTCTTCTTCCACTGCTTCTTTCTCCTCTCCTCGTCGTGCGTTGGATTCTGAAATAAGCTTACCTCCCCCCTTCCCGGCCCTCCTTTATCCGCTCCTCTTCTGCCCCCCAGCTCCCACCCCCTCTTCCAGTTTCAGCGACTTCGAGCACCTTTCCACACGAGAGCACATGCATGCATGCACCCATACTAATTCTCGGCGTTCCCGTCTCCTCGCGTACGTATGTGTCAGCCTCTCTACGTACGTGTATCAAATCCCCTTAAAGGGTGGTGGACCTGCGCGTGAAGGGTAGGTGGTACCAAAATGGCCGAAGCCGCACCCACAATCCGTGAGTGGGGGCGCTTCAGGGGAATCCATCCCGGTGGGGGATTACACATGACGACACACGTGTACACGAGCCTGATGCGAGCGAATGAAAGAGTGTGCTGCGACCAATGAACCGTGTGTGCGTGTACGTGTGTGTGTGTGTGTGTGAACGATACTGGTGCGCGATACACGTCGGTCACGATGTAACCCGGGGATGCCGGCTGGAAGGATACAAATCTGGGCATACCTATGCGCTACTCGAACGATATACGTTACCGCCGCAATTAACTCCTCTAATTAAGCAAATTAATTAATTACACTACTAATTGCGCCGTGAAGCTCGACACCCGATTCGCCATCTTCACGGTACTTCTCTTTCAAATTCCTTACAAAGAGGATGCGACGAATAAAGAAAGTTAAAATATTATTATACTCAACGATCTCTAAATGTATTATAATTAAACTTGTATTAAACTTGCGGATAAGAAATATGAGCAAGATTTATAAGGCGAGGGGTTGATTGTAAATTCGTTAGGAAAATTTACGGTTCCCTGGAGAAGATAATTACACAAGCCTGCTTATGTAATAATTTGTTACGATCGTCGGACTGTCAGCGACAAACATAACCGAACTTACATCGCGCTTTCGAAGGATACGAAAGAAGTTTCGTTTTGCGACGTGAATGAGGAACGGGGAACGGTGAGGTCTCGAACCCCTGAACAATTGCCGCTTCAGCAATAGTACGAAGGCAATATCGTTTTCCCCGAGGAAGAAAAACATGCAGATTCGATCGATCGCGGGAGGTCGAAATTCCAGCGTGTTCTGGGGGCTTCCTGCGGCAGACAGAGTGTCCTTTTTTGTCGCCCTAAATATCCACCCTCTTACTGGCAAAAAAAAGGACACGGGAGACACGCATGGGTCCTCGACGCTCGTGGGGATGGGCGAAAAGACGCGTGTGTGTGCGTGTGTTATTTTTTCCGAGGCATTAAGCTTGCTTTCCTGAGGGTAGGGGTGAGTTGTTCTCCGATAGGGATGAGGTATAGTTTAGTTTAGGGATTCCACACGAAACACAGCCAGAGACTCCGCTTCTGTAATACGCTCTGCTGTTCATCCCGTCATGCTTTCCATCGTTTTCAAAGATTTGTCATGGGATTTCTGCGTTAAGCGTCCATGCTGGTCGTTATAATATCGAACCGTGCTTCAAGCAGGCGACAATTTCGATACTGCTGAAACTTATTTAGCAATGGATATTACATGGCAACAATAGTACTTTGACCATGGCGTCCATTTATAGGTGACGCTTCAATTTTCGTCACATATTAGATAATCTGTTACCTATATTATTAAAAATTTGTTTAACTAGGATTAGGAGTTAATCAGGAATACTTTTAGAATTACTTAGTTACTTAATTAGGACTACCAGAAAATACGAATAATAGATATAAGAATGTTTGGGGAAATATTTAGCAAGATTTGTTAAATATCAAGATACCTAATGCAATTTTTGACTACTTCAGTGTGGCAATGTGTTAACATAACATAACATTAGTATACTGTCACTTGTATTATTATTAATATTGCGTTGTTTTTAATATTATTAATTCTACATATTAAAACAGCACTATTTCTATTGATGTTGCATGTTAATATAGCATTTCTGTAATACAAACAAATATTATTTCAAGGATGCAAGATTATTATCAAAATTATAATTATTCTGGGCTACAATGTACATATATATTGTACAAAAATTAATGTTCATTTTGTATTGACAGTTTCATACCTGTTAACGTAGTAAATGTACACCTAACTTAAAATAAAAAATCTAGTAGAAATATAAATAAACAAATATTAAGACATGAATTCTTTAATATTTTATCTTGATAGGAATTGATATAAGATTAAATAAAAGCATCTTAAATTTTATAATTTTTGCGTCATTCATTTTGATTGGTGTGGTAGTTGAGGTTAGGTTCAGTGTTAAGGTTAGAATCAAATATATTTTATAAATTTAATAAATACATTTAATAAATACATCCGATACTTATAGCATATATCTTACAGAAAATATTTGAAACAATCTTTTTGAAACTTAATTTCCTATATGATATAATTGTGTATATTTTTAAAATGAAAATTTAGCATCTAGAGGTACCAATCTAAAAGGTGTCAATGAAAGAGATCACAGACAATCTGATTAAATTTTGTGTTCATTTAACTTGTGTTATTGATATGTTACTATACGTTGCTATTGTCAACATATTACTACATGTTGCTTCTGTTATGTGTTACTTCAAAATCGTTTAAGTTCAATAACAAAAAGATAAAAGATTCACCTGAAGTATTGTAGAAAATTACAGACTAAAATGCTACATTAGATTATCTTTATAGCATTGCTATTCATACAATTTATTATGTACAATATTTACAATCTAAATAATTACATTAACAAATTACATTAACAATCTTATTATCTCATTAGTGAAATTTGATAACAGAAATATAATGTACAGACAAATAATTTTGGAAGGAATCGGTAATTCTATATGTCTGACAAATACTTTGTTTGTTACCGATCGTCTTAAGCTGGGACGGTTGAATGGGTTTTCAATCGTTGCTAGCCGGCGAATTCACGTTGCCACGAAAGAGTCGTCCTACGGAGAACAGGATTTGCGAGATGGGCTTCTTACAATCACATGTGTGGTTCGACTTAACTTGACGATTCGTTCTTATTGTTCGAGCCAGCGACATAGTCTGGTTCGTCGACTTCGCTTGTCGTGGCCCTACCGGTCGCTTGTCCCGGCCAGTATGGACGAGAAAAACAGACTCGATTTCCATTCATTTATTTTCACCGCCATTTCACTGATTGCCACTGCTCTTCCTAACCCGCCTTCTTCCGAGTTTCCTCCACTCTAATTCCCGGCTTTACTTTAATCACCAGGAGTGCAGTCCTTTTCGTCTGGCTTCTTCGATCGGGTCAAGTACTTGGTAACCCATCTGACAGTATTTTGTCCCTAAGAATTCACCCCTATCGCGAGAATTCTTCTAGACAAAAAGGAAGTCGCTGTTCGCTCGAGTATACTCTCGAGCCAGTGCTTGCTTCTCAATGCGACGTTCTTGAGGGAAATATAAAAGTGCCACGAGACCATTTCTGTGCCCTTTTGTCTCTCGAAGATGCGGACCACGTTTTTATTTGACGATGAAGGCTCTTAAAATATACAGCCACCGCACAATTATTTCGTGGATTTCTTTGAGACCTCGAACTCCATCCTCGATAATCTGCAACAGATTGTTCTTATTCTATCAAGCTTCGTGAGCTTCATTTTCTTCGAGACTATTTAGGTATTGCATGATTTTAAAGGATAATTGAAACGTTTCAAATGAATAATATTTAATGTAATGTACTATTATTCTAAGGAGTATAAGTTAACACACAAATTAGGATGAAGTATGAATGTATGTTTATGTATGTCTTCCTTATACTATTCAAGAACTGTATCTCTTTCATGTACTATTCAAGATAATGTGTGTCTTTCATATAGTATTCAAGATAATGTATGTGTTTCATATACTATTCAAGATAACATGTGTCCTTCATATACTATTCAAGATAATGTACGCCTTCTTATATTATGCAAGATAATGTATATGTTTCAGGTAATATTCAAGATGATACATATCTTTCAAAATCTAAATGCTTATAAGCTCTCGTTGTCGCAAAGCACGTTGCAAAATCTGATCACTAGTCTTAACATAAATCATATTTTGGTTATGAATACTCACTGCTCAGGTTTTAAAATAACCTTGATTAACTTTTGAAAGATAGGTAATAAATTCTGAGATTTCAGAAAATAACGTATAGAAAAATATTAAATAATTGTATCTGGTTTAAATTTAATTTACTGATACTTTTCGGATGAACGTTTTAGAAATACGTATTATATTGTATTAATATTTCTTTCTCTATTTTAATAATTATTTTGGTATGAGTTTATAATTTTTGATTGTGAAATATAAGGCAGGTGTTGTAATATTGCATATTTGTTTATTATAATGGGTTTCAAAAAAGTTGTTACTTATTTAACGTAATAAGTATAATTGTTACAAATTAGCAATTATTTTTACCGTCGAATTTCACTGATTTTAGTAATTGTTTATTAATTTATTTTTCATTGATTTATTTTAAATATATATTTCATTACATTTGTTTTATTATTTTTATATTTTGTATTATATTCTTGCAGCAATATTTTGGGTTATTAACAAATATTGTGAAAGAAAGAAATTTCATATTATCGTTTCAGTAGTTTTGGCACGCTCTCTCAATCATAAAATGTCAATGGACTTCTGGAACTGTTTTGTGGTTTTCGAAATATACGACCATTGTACACCTCACACAAACCGAATTGAACATTTTATCAACATTATTGAATATTTATTTTATTACAATATTGTTTCCTATATTTGACACGTATGCGGGGATTTTTTATACAAAAAAAATATTTAAACAAGATTCAACTTTACGAAAAAAGCGTATAAACAACGTAAAAATTATTATTATATATTTAAATGTTGTTTTGTACTTTTAATTATCCTGTCGATAACGCGAGAATTGTTGAACGATATTTTATTTATAAAGAACATATTTTAACTTACTTTATCAACCATCCACATTCAAAATATTTGTCACACTTTCTTTTTATATATTTTCCACAGATTATTATCATAATTATTAATGTTGTTATGCTGTCGCAATGTTTTAATTAGTTTATGCTTTTTTCCATTTCATTTACTGACAAAATATTTTACAGGTTTAGTTCGCGTTTTTATTTTGTTTTATATTATATAGTTATTTATTGTTCTTCAGCAGTTATTCGTTGATGCATTAAATTTATCCGATGCATTTATTTATTAATGTACTTATTCATAACTTTGTAACTAATTATTCTATTTCTTATTGCAGTTATTTAATATTATAAATATTCACCGGTACAGTACTGATTTTAGTCTTGTATTTAATGGTATAGTTTCTACTACTTTACCATTTCATAATATACAAAATTTTAAAAGACAACAAAAAATTACTATTTCTCTAATATAAATAATTAATATATACTTATATAAAATAAGAAAACGTTCATTCATTTTAGGATAAATGAACATTTCCTACTATATTTCTTATCAGCATGATCTGATCCACCGATCAATAAATTTACAAAATGTATATACCGAACTGTGAATAATAATTGCAAAATTAAATAATTTTATATTTAACTCAATAGAAAGTTCAAACTTGAACTGCGAAACTTTGTGTCGTTTCTGTTCTCCTCAAACAGGCACGTACATTTATTTCCTTCGAAAGTGTGTCGGTATTCGTCACTGTCTGACTAGTGCACGTATCAACCACTAGTTCCTTTCAGCCCAGTTAATTGGCACGTTGTGATCGATCACGGTTATTCTATACCCCCAAAACAAAACAAAAAAACATAAAAGCAGATGAAGGGGGAGAGATTTTCATTAATAACTAACCAAGAAACGCGTTTCTGGTCAGAAAAGTCACGTATAGCGTATAAATGGTTAGGGTGATGTGGGTGGGCAATTCGAAGGGGGAGGGGTTAGCATTCCTGACATTAATGGCAGAAGTGGGACGTATAAAGCACAGGGAATCTACGGAAAAAGCAATTTATGGTGCGAGCAAAACAAAAATAATAGTATGATAATGAAAAAAACGTGCACGTGTGCGCCCATTAACTTGCTTCCTCGAAACAAGCGACGAAAGGAAAAATAGAGCGAAAGAGAAAAAAAGAAAGAGGGATCGAGATAGCGGCGCCCTTCCCCTTTTCTGGCAACTCTGGGGGTTGACTTCAGGGGTGGTCGAGCATGGTCTTACAGAATGACTAGAGTGGCACAGAGAGGGAGAGACGAAGGGCAAATCCACGCTTATGAGGCACGCCAAGACAAAAGCCTCCATTTCGGAAGAGCCAATATACGATCGGCCTGCAATTCGATATAAATGCATCTGCGCTGATCGTAACCTCCACAAATCGTAAGGGAGAACTGGAGAAACGGAAAAGAAAGATAATAGAGGGATGCTCAAAGGAGAATTAGACGAAAGTCCAACGACTTTCCTAGTAGACATCCATTGTCTCCATTAATTAGATTGAAGGATTATATCGATCATCCATAAAACATTTTCCATTTCATTGCACTGAACGAAAAAGAAAAGAGTATTCATACCTCTCAAATACTCAGACTACATTGATCCCTAAAATATTTTTTGACTATGTTATCTGAAATATGCTTTGACTATGTCGATATCTGAGATCAAGGTGCAAGGTTGATCTGCAAGGTGATTACTGTTTATGGATCCAGATGAACATTGGTTGAATGTAAATTTCAATATGAATGATTTAGAGTAATTGTGGAAGGAATGTAATTTTTCTTAGGATGCATGTGAATCGAAGGGATGCATTTTAAATTTTACTTTTGATACATGTTGATAAATTCAAGCCGATATCGGTATAGAAGGCATCGTTTATTTCCACGGCGAGAAGCAATTCCGCCCATAAATCAATATATGCTTCGACAATACGGAAGTTCCAGCAATATAGACGGCCACCGTAAAACTAATCTGAACCCAAAGATTCAACAATCACCGTCGCTTTTGCGCTCTGATCCCCGGTATAAATCTAACGTCGCGACATTCCTCGCAGGTCAGACAGTGGATAAAGAGGGGAGGGTCAACGGTAGTGAAAAATTGCTCGCGATTTTCTTCGCAGTTTTTCGACGGAAGAGGCATTTTTGTTTGCCGCTTATTTCTCCGGTGGATATAAGCCTTTGCAACGAAGCCGGTGGAAGCTAATCTAATCCTCGAGTGTATAGTCGGCTCAGCGTAGACACAGCAGCGTGCATCAAGATACACACACACACACACACGGCGAGTACCGCGCATGGGAAACACAAAAGTGGAGAAGGAGACGTTTGTGTAATACCTGAGAGAGGTTTACTCGTACTCGTGCGTGTGAGTCTGCGAGCATGTTATATACGTGTGTATGTGTGCGTGATGAGAGTAGGATAGCGGGAGGGAAAGGGATTGAGACGAAGACGTGGATCGGGAGAGGGTGGCAGAGGCAGCAATGGCGCCCCACACGGGCGTTTATTATTATGATTATACTTGATATCCCCTGCCCAAAGCAGGGCCAGCGAGCGAGCGAGCCAGCCAGCCAGCCAGCCAGCCTGCGAAACTTTCCCTCCTTTCCTTTCCGATATTAATATTATTTTTGCCCGGGCATAGCGGCCGCCATATATTTCGCTCTGGGCATAAAATCCATTCCCAGTTCCCCCAACCACCTACCCACCTCAGCTGCTTCTCGCTCCCTTCGAACTGACAAGAGAGAAAGAGACAGAGAGAAAGAGGAAGAGTCGGGAATCGTGGAAGAGAGAACAACCCTCGTTTCCGTCTCCCTTTCGCTCCTCGCTCTCTTTCGCCGTCCTTTTTCTCGCTTTGCCAGCCGCGACTACGCTCGGTTCTATTATTAATTAATGGCGGGTCGGCCATTTTCTTTTCTCTGCGTCCACTCCTTCATCCGGCGAAACCTTAAGAATTCTCCTGGCTGATTAACGTATTTGCTATACCCGTACTTCTAAACCTCTAATCAACGAAAACTACCTTGCCACATAAGTTAGCTATTAAATAGTTAACTTTGAAGAATATACGACGGTATCAACGTAGATCAGTCGGATGTTTCCAATTCATATCTAACGCCGAGGTCAACGACTCTTCTAGGTCTGCTAATTTTCGATATCTTCGTTTCGAAACTTCTTGTTTTGGAAAACAAGGATTCGGGAATATACGCTCTAATAATGTAGTTACGTCACACGTAAATGTCAGGAGGATCAGCGTTCTCGAAACTCGCAAAAGATAATTCGTCAGCAATGTTAGCAGGCCGCAGTCACCTCTAAACCGCGATTGGACAGATTGGTAGATGAGTTGGTCGTCGTCGAGGAAGGGCGCGGGTGGTTTCCGGGCTCCGTGTGAGAAATTTTAAACTACGATCGCCTCGAGGGTATCCCGATGGTGGTACATAGGAAAGAGGTGGGAGGTCGTAGGGGGTTTGTATAGCTCAAGATCGACCCAGAAGACGCCCATCGCCAGGTTCTACGTGCAGGACATCATAGGACACGGGGTTGAGAGAATTGCTCATTTGTTCGCCATAGTTACGGGGCCGGAGGATGCCCTGTAATGTCCTACAGCCTCCTTCTACCTTCCACTCCTCCTGCCACTCCACTTCCCTCCTCTTCCTCTTCTTCTACTGCTACTCCTCCTCCTCCTCCTCATCTTCTTGCGCTTTCTCTTTCTACTCTATTCACCCCTCTCATTCTGCCATCGTGGCGGTGTTCGATCGAAATTCAATTTCCACCGGGTCACCCCTCTCACCTACCACCCACGTTCTCTCTATCCGCCACCCGCTCCCTTCCCTTTTTCTTTCGCTTCCGTCTCTCCACTCGGGAAACCCTGAGGACCCAGGAAAGGAAGCCACCGGCTGCATTCCTAGCGATAAATTACGCGGCTCAATTATTCACGGGAATCTCCTGTGACTCTGTTTAAGACGTAAATATTCCTCTACCGCAAGTCCAGGACTTGCCACTTATCATTATGAAAACACGCCACTTTCAAGAAGTAATTACACAACCTTGGCAAATATTTAAATTGATAATTACGAAATCGTCGATTTTTCGATGATGAAGGAGATTAGTAAACATTAAATTCGGAGAAATATTTAAGCACCTGTGTTGGATTATTTATCATACTGTGATTTCGCATAGACTGCAGAGTTAACTGGCAGTTCGTAAAATGAAGGTCATCGGATGCCATTACAAAAATAGAATACTCTAATGGAAGCTAAAGAACATTTAAAATTATTTAAACAGTATTACGAATGAACAATTCTAAAACTCTGTATAATTTCAGGTACTTTCTCAATTATGTCATTTTACTTATAGAAATTATTTATGGTACAAGTTTAAAATACATTGACTTGGAACGGTATTGTAGAAATTAGCAGTGCAGTTTTATTTTAAATTGTAGGGTAATATATATTATATTTTCTTCATTATTGTCAATAATTATACGTCGAAAGTATATTTGATTTGTAATTTTGGTACCCAATTCTAAGCAAAAAAGTGTGTTTAATCAGCAACAATTCATTTATTAATTATTATGGAATAATTATGGCTTATTTGAATACTTTTGGCTTTCAGTACAAAGAAATTAATGTTTTATAAGAATTATTAAATTTCATATATTCATATTGAAACGGATACTAATTTAATAAAAAAATATTACTGTTAATTTAATATGTAATATTAATATACTAAATACATGCAGAATATTTTAGATTTAAATTTTTATAAATATACTTTTTCATGTATTGAACTTTCACTAAGTTTTTGGACAATATAAAATCAAATTTTTATTATACAAAATTTATTAATTAAAAAGTTCTATACATGAAAACTATGGATTTGTTAAAATGTACATACAAAATGTTCCTCTTATAAAAGTACTATATATAAAGACAATTAATAAATAATTATATTTAGTCATAAAGTACTATATTAAATAATTTCGCCGATTAAAATTTATTTTATCACTAATTTCCGAAAAATCGTTGAAAAATTTCATCGAGTATTCGTTAAAGAAACTAATGACTTTGATAGTAAAACTTTAATAACATGTAATGGTTAAGAAAACTGAGTTTATTTCTTTAATAAAATACGAAGTTGCACCAAAGACTGCCATTACGCGTTCGTATAGCCGGTTGCCGTACATTGAGATGAAGCCATGGAGAACGAACCCACCATCAAACCAACTTCACCCACCCGGGATCGTACCTATTTAAATAGCTTTTTTCCTAAGGGGAGTTCGAATGAACCCCACCCTCTTCGCTTCCTCCATTTCTAAACAGGCCGCTAGTCATTGCAAATTCCGAAACCCTACTAAAATCTAAATTGCATAATTAAAGGAAGTGTTGCCATTTTCTCTACATTGTATTCAGTGAATGTTTTATTTTTAATATTCAGTGCCGCTGTTGTTAATAGAATAGTTAAAATAATATAATAGGAACAATTACAATAGATATTTATAGTGGATGATTTTGGAAACATCTTTACTGTTTCGAAATATTTATTTTTTCTTTTCTGTAATTCTGTAACTGTCACTTTCTGTTGATTGTTATCGATAAAAATAATTGTTTAATTTCTGATAAATGTTTGACTTAAAGTGATATTCTGTATGTAAAATATAGGAGATCACTCAACACGTTATTTCATGTTATATGTATTATTAGTTACTGTTATCAAAAGAGTGCATTTTGATAAATGGTCAACTAAACCTTTTCTTTTTGATATTTTTTTGTTGCACAGAAAATTGTTCTCATCCCTTATGAAAATATTCCAAAATTATGTCAAATAATTGATAAACTAGAAGTGGATATACTTTTTATGAACGTAGTTTAATTTGATGTTAAGTTACGTAATATTTCATTTGAATAGAACATACATGTAACTTTCATATATTATGTCTTACATCACATTACGTGAATTTTTCTCTTCATCCTTTTCTTTATTTATTTAAATTTTGTTTTACCTCTCATTTGATAGTAAAATCCTCCCCGCATATATTTCTGTATCTCGTAAATAAACAAAGTAATCGTATTTACACGAAACAGAAGCACATTCCATTTAAATTCCCAATGTACAAAAGTGTATAAAAGTACACAGAAGAAAAATTTCGGAATGCTAACTTGTATGCATCATTCAGGGTGATCTACACCGAGCGACACAGGGATGCGCGTTTCAAAGAGGCATCGAGAACACAGGAAGGTAATAGTAAAAGGGGAGGAATATCCTTTGCACACAAAAGCAATAACGGGCTGATATTCTACGCTGGATTCGAGCTCCGTTGTCTCGGCCATCCTTGCCATCAGACCTTCTCGCGAGATCGAGTCTTTACCAGCGGCATACGAGGGTGGCCACAGAACAAATACATTAATTTCACTCCCACCCTTTGCCACCCTCCGTTTCTTTCTCTGGCTGTTCCACATAAGCGCAAATTCTCTTTCTCCCTCTCTTTCTTCCCGATCTCTTTCGCGTATGTATGTACGTGTACGCAAACGAAAGAGCGGCGTGTGTACAGTTACACAGACACATACAGGGCCTCGAACGACCACCTCCATCAAGAGGTATACACACAGACAGGCACATACGTGCACATGTGCCAACGCGCGTCCTCCGGCATATAAGTAAACGGGGTGCACAGTGTATGAGGAGGGAGGGGTACGAGGTGGAGGGTGGTGTGTGGTTACCATGGAAACGCCCAGTCCCTCTCTTATAATTATATGGGGAAAAATGGCTCGCGGACTTTTACCCGCATTACACCCCCGCCCCTTTCGCTTTACTCTTTCCTTGCTCACTCTATCTCTTTCCCCCTGTTTCGCCCCTTTCCCTCATTTTCTTCGCACGCCATCTCCGCGCTTTCTTTCTTCTGCCTCTCCTTCCGCCTATCGTTCATCTTTCTGCTCTTCTTCTTCCAAGTGTTCCACCGAGTTCTCTCCACCCCCTACCCTCTGGCTCTCACCCTTTTTCATCCGGTTTCACCTCGTCGTCTCATCGCGCCGCGGCACCTACTTTAACCGCCTTGGGAATATTATGCTTGCATCTCACCGGGGTGACTGTGTAACCATCCTTAACTCGCTTTAAGGCTGACTGCTTGACGTCTCTTGGATTTCGAGTTACTTCCCGAGGATGTCGATACAGTTCGGTATATAGCTCGTTCCGAAATTCTTACTTGAAGATACAGGATAAGCGTCAGGCTGTTTATGTCGCCATTCCGCTGCGACAATGACGTAACCCGGATAGGTGGTTTTGTGGGAGACGAAAACCAATCGCACTTAGCACTGCTTCAAATCGCTCATATATTTTTTATTTTTCTTGGAAATCAATTTTAATTGATACGGTCAAATGGTTGATAAATTTCTTGTTTTAATATTTATGATGAACTTAATATGCATTTAGTTATATAGTACTAGCTCGCAGAAAGTATGAAGGAAAATCTCAAAATATATTTTAAATAAAAGACAAAGTATATTTGAAGCTAGATAATGTAACTCATAGTAATCAAAACATAGTACATAGACTATCAGTTTCATGTGAACAAGATATGAGTACGGTTATCATGGAGAAATTTTTTTGTTCACACATGAAGGAAAAATTGTAATTTTTCTTCAATCTAAAGCTTTTGAAAAGTATAATATACCAACAAATTTATTCTAAAAATATTCAATTTACATGTTTACCTTTTATTACAAAGATAGTTACGAAATCTTACTATTTATACTCCAAGTAGCAGTATATTTGTTACCATTTACCATAAGCGGTAATTAAATTAAATAGCTAATTTTACTGTGTGTTATCATGTAATATTAGAACAATATGCTACAAATATTACGTTAATGTTATATATTGCACGTGACATCAGTACAATATGCTGATTTTCGCATAGATCGCGATTAATCTGTAAGATTACTCCCAATGCGAAAAGCATTAGTAGGTTCGAAAGGAAGTTAAGAAGATAGGACACTTGAGTAGTCGCCAAAAAAGGAAAGACGAAAGATGGAAAGGCGAAAAAACAAGAGAGGGTAAAAACCAGAAGGGAGGCAGATCCTCTTGCAGATAGCTAATGTCTTTGGTCAGCATTTAGTGGTATAGAGTATCGAACAAAAGATTGGCGTTACCAATACAGTTAAGAGGCTCTCATTAGGGTGCATTTTTTCAACTAATGCGACCAAATCTATTATTACTCATATGTTATTTCTTGTCACATGCTTAATTAAATTGTAGTCTAAATAACGATGTTTCATTATAGCTTTAGTCGTAAGCAGAGAATAATTAGGATATATTAAAAGTATTCGTTAACTGTAAGATTGCTAGCAATAATTGGTGTAACCAAGTTAGATCATATAATATATGATCTAATAACAGTATAATATAATTATATATAGTGTAATATAGTTCAATTTAAATCTCCACACATTATATAGCAATACCGATATATTACCGTCATTCAAAATTTTCCTTCTTCACATTGTTCCAAGACAATTTGAATTTCGCACCACCGCTATCCATGACTACCAAACTCTACCAATCTTCGTACATTAAAAAATTACTATTGAACGATATAAAAACTCATAACATCAAATGATATATATAAAACAAAGCTAATGAATTTATTTGTCGGCAATAACACCCTGCTCAGTCTAACAACAGAACATAATGGCAGGATCAAATACATCGAGCAAACTTCTCATCTCAGGTTGGCATTTCAGATAACGACTATTGCCGAAAAGATAGAAGATTGTATCTGTATATTTCGTGTGTGTTATCTACACGTGTGTCGAACCGCGTCCACTTGGGGAGTGTCTTCAACAACGAAGTAGAAAGGTGAATTGCTGGAAAGAAGGAGAGAGAGGGAGCATATTGCTCCACAGTAATCCTACTTGATCGCGGTTTTCGGTTTCCTCGGTGTGTGCGTGTGTGCATGTGGCCACACTGTCGCGTGTACGGAATCGCGACTTTCGTCGTGTGTTCGTCTTACAGAGGAGACTAATACTCATGCGTGAGAGCTCGAAGGATTACTGCCTTAGGAACCGCCTTGGACGGCCTTCTCCATCCCCCGTGTCTTGCTTCGCGAACGAAGGACGAGGAGTGTTTAAATACCCTCGGGATGCGAGTGTTCAGGACGCCGAGAACGTGTCCTGACGACAAAAAATATAATTTCGCCTGAACACCCCCTATCCGCCCGATTCCTATTACCCTCACCCCTTTCTATGCCCTCCAGAATCGGGATTAGTTTTAGAAAATTCCGGTTACTTTTACTCTCGTTTACAGAGTATAGATTTATTTATTTTGTTAGCACATCGGAAAAGTAATCGAAAAGTCTCGTATAATGTACAAGTTTTATATGTCATAAAAATAATAATTATCTTGCTACTGTAATTCAGGTTATTTTTCTATTTCTGATTGACACAAATATTAGTTAATTTTATTCGATATCGTTATAATATAAACAATCACTTTATATCTGAAGTGTTCGTTGTTATTTTCAGCTTGATTTAGACTTGTAATCTTTAAAACTTCCTAGTAACAAAAACTAGAATCTACACTTTTTAAAGTGTTTCATGCAACAAATATCGTAAATTTAAATTTCAAAAAGCGATCTCTGATTTTTAAATGCTCGTCCACGTCAATTTATCAGGAATCCTCTATTTCGGTGGGTCATACGAATGATTAGTCGATTTAATGAAATAATCCCCTTTGATCGACCTCCTTCTCTGACCTTTCCTCCCCCTCTAGGTTTCCTTCGGGATGCCCTGGAATCCTCAAAGGGAAACACTTGAACCAGAACGTTTTAATTGCAAAGCCTGCAGCGATCTCATTGTTTCCGCTTGGCCTGCGAGTGTTCCACCGCGATAGAGGTAGGGAAATTCGAGGAAAATACTTCTTAAAAACTTAACGAAAAATCAAGAAGGGTGATAAGTTGGTTGCACAAGAATATACGTACATGTTTTTCTCCCCTTACTGGACTACTTTTTAATCATCTCCTCCTACGAAGACGTTTCCCTCCGTTCTTATGAAAGGTTCATTTTTAATCGATAAATTTAATGTAGGTCGCTTGACACTTTCGGCAAAGGAAACTTAGCTCATAAATATGGAAATCGAGGTGCTGTAAACTCGAAAATAAAAGTCGTTAGTATGAACCTTGCCGTCATAAATAACAGTAAGTATTCTTTATTTTTCAAATGAATTTAAATACAGAGCAAGTGACGATATGAAACTTCCTGAAAATTTGAAATAATTTCAGTGATATTTAAGGTCTTTCGTGTAACTGTTTTCATTAACAAAAGTTTCGTAGAAAATGGTACAGGCTTCTTTATTTGTGCTATTTAATTGTAGTATATAAAAAAGTTTAGAAATGCTTCGAAACCAAGGAGCACATATTATTACAAAACTTCCTCTGCAAAAGTTTAAATTGCATTTGCAACAAGCTGATGTTTCACTAAACTTTGAATACATCATTAAAATTAATGACATATTTCAATCTCATGAAACGACAGAAACAATCCAAGAAATAAATAATACGATTGAGTAACGTGGTCTGGAACGGAAATAAAATTTTTAAAGCAGGTAACATTAAACTGAAAAAATGAGCACAATTGACATCTAAAATTAACAGAAATCATTTGCAATATTTTTTAATTAAAAAATTGTTCAATTTTTAAATTTGCAAATTTGCGAACTTCTAAATTACAAAATTATCACAGAAATTTTTACACTAGTTTTTAAATTTACTAATTTACAAAAGCTGAAATTTCCGAATTATTGTGTGATAAAATTTCCAAATTTTTATATCTCAAATTTCTAAATTACTATATTACAGAATTTCCATATCCACAAAATTTGAAATTTCTAAATTTCTATACTACAGAATTTCCATATTCGGAAGGACAAATTTCTAAATTACTATGTCACAGCATTTCCATATTTTCAAAATCCCCAATTTCTAAATTATTATGTCACAGAATTTCAATATTCTCAAAATCTCAAATTTCTAAATTACTATATAATAGAATTAATATTCCCAAAAGCTCAAATTTCCAACTTATTTATCAGAAAATTT
Source organism: Megachile rotundata (assembly GCF_050947335.1). Lineage (NCBI taxonomy): Eukaryota > Metazoa > Arthropoda > Insecta > Hymenoptera > Megachilidae > Megachile > Megachile rotundata. Next base: position 7,540,629 of record NC_134993.1, read on the forward strand.
CCATATTTTCAAAAGCTCAAATTTCCAAACTGCTGTCAAAATTTCCACACTGTAAGGGTTGAAATTTCTAAATTATTACACCACAAAATTTCTAAAATTCCTAAATTACTATATGACAAATTTTCCAGACGGAAATAAAATTGCTTAAGAAGTCACTAAAAATTTTAGGACCAATTCACCCTAAAATTACCAGAAACAGTGACAGTTTGAAGTGGCGGTTTTCCCGGCTAGAGCGGAATCAGCCCTCTCGACCGCGTTTGTTTGAATAAAATATGTTCGTTACAAACAAGAGACGCAGAGTGATGGCATGTTAAGGAAGGAGATCGAGGAGCACGGTGAAAAAGGGAATACGTGAATAGGAAAAATATTAATAATTATGTTAATGTCGTGATGCAGGAAGACGACGAAGGGAGGATGGGGGTGGCCCTCGACGTCAGAACATCTCCTTGGTTCCCTCCGATGGGGCTGGCTTGGGGGTGTGTGGGTGGGGATGGACTTTCGCGTATTTTTATCAATATCTCGCGAGTTGCGTCTGCGCATTGTACAACATCCCTTCCGACGAGCCTCGGAGTCCACACGTAGAAACAGCCGAGGGAGAAAGAGAATGGACAAAGTGGTGAAAACGACGAGGACCAAACGAGGCAAAGGGAGGAGAAAAAGGGAGAAGAAAAGTGTACGGTGGTGTGTGTTACGGCAGCGTGCATGCGTGACCGTTCCTAATGAATGTGTGCATCGTGGACGTTAGTGTGTGTGTAAGTGTGGGGACGCCTAAGGACCCCCCACGACAAAATGGAACCCGCTTATACTCCGTCGCCACAGCAAAGTGCATCCTTTTCCAGAATTCCCTTTCTTTCTTTCCTTCCTCTCCCTTCACCCTCCTCTTTTTCTTTCTTCCCTCTATTCCTTCTTTGAACTACGTCTGAGGGGTCAGGTATTTCCTCATGCGAATGCAAAATCAACGGAGCTCCTTGAGATAATTGCTATGGTGGATACTGACGTATCTAAAGCGCTTTCCAGACGGAAACGAGCTATGTTTCGAATCACTGGGGACTTACTCTAGGAACAATTGTGTGCTTATTTGCCCTCTTCGTTTCAACATTTTTGCGACTTTGAATTTGCTTAATTGATAGAACACACTTTATGGTGACATCTTAAAGCCTTACACTCGAAAGTATTTTTGTGAAGTAGTAACTAAAGTTTCTAGGTGAAATCTTTGTAATTATCTTTCATGTTTAAGCATTACATAATATTTAGCTAAAATATAACAGATTTGGTTAAGAAATATCTGTTAGAAATTGTTCTACTAACCCGAATGAGTGTGGTATCTTTCGAGTGCAAGGGATTGAAAATTGATATCAAATTTTGCAAATATATTTACAGTTATAGATAAATATTATAGGATACATTTTATTGAGGCTTTGTAAGTATAACCAATTGTATTTAAATTTACAAATGTAACTATATTTTACACCTGAAAAATTAAAATATTCAAAATTCGCTACAGTATTATTCTGCAGGTCACAGAAACTAGTCTTCGAATAAACAGAGACTATATTTCTACAAATTTTATTTTAACAGTGCCTCAAGAAAATTGTACAAATTGTAAATTCAAATTAAAAAAGCTATATCAAACTTTAACAATAGCCACTAAAATTTATTATTCAAAAATACCATTCCTCTTAAAATGAAAGTGAACATTGTCACTGACATGACAATTTTAAAACAATATATTTTTAACGTCATTTAAAAAAGTTTATATCGTCGTTAAAAATTTTCAATGATTTTAAAGTTGTTAAAAAAGTGCCAGCATAATTACTATTGTCGAAAACTTTCTAACGTCATTTTCGTTAAAAATTCGCTTAATTTCCAATTAAAAAGGATGCTTCAAACATTGCACCGCGCAATGTTTAGAAGTTCGATAAAAATACAAAATACCTAAGGTATTTCTTGTTCGTTGGTTACTTTGTTTTGCTTCTTTTATTCCAGATTGGCTGTTCAACTCTTTAATTATGAATCACTGCTGTTATTTACTTTTATTTATCGTTATACGATTCCGCTTGATTTATCTCTTTGAAAGTTGCGTCTGTTATTCCAGTTTTTGTGCCGCGCTTGAGATCTATTATTTCTCCGTGACAATCTGCTTTCCCCTCTCTCCTTTTCCATACTTTTTCCATTCGTAACAGCTACGCATTTAGGACTTTAAGCAAAATACTTCATAAGTTTTTCTTTAAAATCAATAGTCTACAAGTTTTCGCGCAACCGCGGATACGCGTCATACAAATTAAACATACATTTTCATTTTCGTAGTGACATGGTACTGTCGTACATATTAAGAACATTTTGCGAGTTCAGTCATTTTCTTTAGGAAATACATACTGTGGTAGATTTGATGGTTAACAAGGTTAATAAGGTTAATTGAAGAGTAAATAATGGCTACAAGTGCCATTTTTTTAAAAACTGCTTTTTGTTTGTAAAAAGAGTTAAAGACAATTAATCTACAAAGACAATATTAATAACGTATGGAACTGTTATTTGTATTATTCAATGTTATTATAAGCTTATATTATAAGAGTTATTATAAGAAACAACTTTTTGTACATTTTGTTAATAAATTATAATTTGACATACAGAAAGTTTTCTTAACTTTGGTACTTACAAACTTATTTATTTTTACTTCTCAAATAAATGAATAATTTAATATCGATCGTGGTTTGAATAGAATTGCAAATCTCTTGCTAAGAAGCATTCACCCCTTATTGCATGATGCGTCATATATGACAGATTAACTTTTAGTTTATTTTTGATATATGAATAATTTTCGTATATTTTTAAAATTTTGTTACGTTTTGCACTATATTTAATACATTATTTTCCGAGTATTTTTGTAATTGAATTAAAAAAAGCGACCAAATCTAAATAAATTGTGGTAGTTCTATTTGTACGCATTTTACTTTTACGAAGTTTAATATCGAGGGACATCATTCAAAATAATGTACAATGTCATTAACAAATTACATAATTTTATACTTTAATAGTTTACTTCATAATATACTTTAATAAATTAATAAATATGTAAATACATATGTCTTTATCGGTCAATAATAAACAACATTGTTTAATATTATTTAATATTATTTATTTAAGTGATTTGTCAATTATATCTACAAACTGTTCCGTTTACGATTTGTTTCCGGTATTCGATAATTTATGTATCGATTAATTAATTCAGGATTGCAAATTTGGAGAATTTACAGATTTTGAAAGCAAATTAAAAATTGTTAAGATATTTAAGAATTTATGCAGAATGCATGAACATATAAGCCTGAGTTTTTAATTATAGATCTATTCCTTTATATTCAGTAAATTTTGTTCACCAACAAAGTATAGATATATCTAAAAATTAGTTGTATTTCAAACAAGACCAAAAATTTGTTGTTAACCATTTGTTACATGACTTTTTCCAACTTTGCAATTGCCAATTTTCCAGTTCCAAATAATTAATTCTTGGAATTTTGCATACTTGTACTTGTGAATCTCAAGTTAGTCCTACACAAATAAAAAATAATAAACAACTGCTTTCTATCACAAAAATTTAAAATAATAAAAATTGTAATTACAAAAAATGATAAATGTTTTCCATTTAATTAAGAAATTTGAAATTTATTAGTATTTGAAAAAATACAAGAATTTCATTGTGTACTATTTTATGTAACATATTTGCAACAGAAGATTATTAATTATTGAAATTACTAAATTACAAATTAGACTTCATTTTCATATTTCCTAATTCAGCTTACAATTTAATCATCGCACTGATCGTTAAACTTTGCAAAGATACTTATTTTAAATGTCTCATGTATTGGCACCTGGTCGTAATACTTCTCTTATTGATTCACATGCCAACTCACCAGACGCATCGTAGTTAAAAAATTATTTAAAATTGAATAAAGGTTTCTCATACCTTTATTACAACCTTCTGATTATCAGATAGGCCATCTTTGCCATTTTTATCAGCAGATCTAAATTTTGATGGACAAAATGGCTTAAACAAAATGGCTCTATTGTTTAACTTCTTCTGCATTTCTTAGTTATTAATTTAATGCGTACATGAGTAGCTTTGGCAATGTATACATAAATAATTTGACAGTAGAAAAGTTTAAAACAAAAATTTACAAAATTTACAATATTTTGTACAAAATTTATTGGTTACTTAACACTTTATCATTCGTTACGAATAAACGTAATAAATCTGATTCGATTACGATGATAATTATGACTTTAATACTAATAATATACAGAATCACAATTTTGCGTAATTCTAAAATTATAACAATTCACTTTTTTCTGTCTATCTTGTAATAATGATTTAACTATGCAGTAATAATTGCAATAACTAATAATAATTTTACGAAATTCTAAAATTATAACAATTTACTTTTTTCTATAATAATTATTTAACTATGCAGTAATAATTGTAACTACTAATAACTGCAGTAATAAATACGGAATCATTAAAGGTTTACTATTAAATCAGAAACAAACATAAAAAATTAATATCAATATCCATAAAAAATCTGCTCTGCAAGACTAAAATAATCATAATAAATTCGAACCTCTAAGTCCTCAAACCTCGGATTCTTTATAAAATTTCGAAACTCTCGAAATTCGGGGCAGTAATTTTGTTTGTCTAAAGGAATATCTTATTTTATGGCCTTTCAGTTCTACGATCACGTTCGAGTGATCTTACATTCTCAGGAACAAAAACTAATCACCAAACCTTCACGAAACATCACGCACCAAATATTTCAATTGCACGACAGTACATGAATCAAATTTCCGCGAGATTCTTGGTTCACTGATTTTATACGTCTTCGTATTCAAGTTCCAAAAGTTACGAATCACAAAAAGAGTGCGGAGTTTCGAATTTTTAGAAGTGGAAACTTTGGATATTTGGGGTTTTCGTGAGACCCACCCAATAATTACCATTTGCAATAAAGGATTGTACTCATCAATCCACAGGGATTAACAGAAAATTATTATAGACATCATGCGAAAAATGCACAGTTGTAAAATACTCAAAACTAGAAACTTTGTTTCAGGGGATTCAAGAAACCTACCCCTAATAATTACCATTTGCAATAAAGGATTGTACTCATCAAGCCACAGGATTTAGCAAAACAATATTGTAGACATCATGAAAAAAATGCACAGTTGTAAAATACTCAAAACTAGAAATTCTGTTTCGGGGGATTCAAGAAACCTACCCCTAATAACTAACATTTGCAATACAAAAATTGTACTCATCAAGCCACAGGAATTAGTAGAAAATTCCCATCGACGAAAAAAATGCACAGTTGTAAAATACTGAAGCGCAGAAACTGTTTCCAGAAACGTATGCATAATATAATTATCAGTTACAGCAAAAACTAGTACCAAGCCATAAGAATTGTTGTAAAATTGCATTTCCTTCGACATCACATAACACGAACAGATCAAGCATGTACCTATACATGTTTCAGCCTTGCCGTTATTCTCTCGTCCTATTTTCAGCTAGATCTTCTTCAGCGTTTTCGCTCGTTGCTCGTAGGAGATAAATAATATTTTCAACGTCGTGGCATGGCCAGGAATGAGCAGCGCGAGAGAGAGGCTTGGCTCGGGGGTGGCTCGGGTGTTTTGCAGCGCGAAATACCCTCCATTACACCGTGGGCGTCGTATATAAGAGATTATTTTTCTTTTCTCTCGCCTCCTGCACCCTCCTCCTCCGCCGTCACACCGCCCCTCTTTGCCACCCTTTTCTTCGTCGTGTTTACTTTTCTTTCTCTTTTCCATCGTTCTCTTCGTGGAGGCCACGTCGACATGCCAGCAAGTCTTTGAGATCGTATCGAGGGGAGTATCGCAGGGCTAACGTCCGCGATAGTCGTTTCCTCTCTCTCTTTTTATTTTGAGAAATTACAGAAAATTAGTTCCATGACGAGGGCGCTTCGTTATCCGACTCATCTTGTCACGGGAAAGATGTGTTCGCGAAAGAGCCGGACAGAGAGAGGAGAACGGAGAATCGACGTGGGGCGAGAGTATAAACGACAAACGAGTTCACGACTCGTTCACGAATGTTTTAATCTCGGGGGAACGTGGGGAGAAGGAAAAGCATTTTCTTTTTAATGGAAGACGTAGAATGACGGAGGGCAAGGAAGAGTCGAATCTCTGGCTTTTCCCGGCCAAATTTTTCACTTCGTTTCAGCGCCTCTGACGAATATGGAAATTGCGCGCTCGTGGCGAACATTCTTCATATTATTATTGGAATGCTATCCAATTTTTGGTATACGGAAAATACGTGTTTATGGATTGGCATTTTTTAATCAAAAAGTTCTTCATTTTTTTATACTGTCAATGCTCGAATACGTAAAACTCATGTATTGTAAAATAAAATATTCGTGTAATATATTATAGTTGATACTCTATTAAAAATAGTATAACAAAATAATAATACAACATGTTATAAAATAATGTAGCAATGTAGCAAAAAATAAATAATTTTTGTAAAGTTACATATTTTGTCCTTTATCATGCGTATTGGTAAAAGATATATGAAAATGAATAAAGAAGAAGAATTTTATTAATCTCAATATAAATAATCTATTCGAAATTAATTAATTACTCGATGTTAAAATATATTGTTTAAGTATTACTTAAAATTGTTAATATTTGTTATTTAAAGCATATTATTTAAAATAACTAATATTCGTTATTTATTGTATATTATTTAAATATGATTTAAAGTAATAAGTAATTGCTAATTGAAGATTGATTAGAAACAACTATCATGATCAATGAAAATTAGTTAATATGTTAGTATAAATGCAATATATCAGTTAATATATACGTACTGTATATCTTTCAATATAAATTACTATATAAAATTAAATGGGTATTATATGACAGTAGGTTTAATGCTAGTGACTTTAATAATTAAAAATTTGTTATATTATTACACCAAGAATATTTTGTACTATGACAATAGAAAAACATGTATATTAATGTATGTTAATACATATACATTACATGTACATTAATATATGTTTGTACATGTGCGTTACATATATGTGACTTCTACATATTAATGTATTCACACGAACCCTATAGAAACTACAGAAAAGCAAGGTATAAATATCAATAAATAAAGAAAATAAAATAATTTTCAAAAACGTACTCACCATTGCAACGATAATTTTCCATCACACCATTAGAAATTTCGTTCCACAACATTGTATACACTAAACAACTATGTTCACGTAAGCTGCAAAGGATAAACGTTACGTTTACGATACGAACCGGTGTAAGTATTGTTTATGTAAAATAGGAAGAGCAAAACTGGGAAGAAATTTTCCAAACACTCGCTGCACCGAAGTGAGCCAGGTGAGTGACTGGCTGACTGAAAAATTTTGCTTTCCTAGCTACGGTACAGATGCTGGTCTATAAAAAAAGATCTCCACCCCAGGCACGGGTACCTCTGAAATAAAAAACGCTCCCCCCTCAGGAAAACCCTTGTATAAAAACCGAAGGGGGTCACTCACCTACCTAACCTGGATAGCGAGGGGTTCGAGATGTTCACGAAATTTTTCGACCTCCACGAAGCGTCGAGGTAACGAATAAAATTATTTAATCTCGCTACAAATTTTGCTTTATTGTGAAATATGAGGAAATAAATTAATTAATGTAATAATGATCTTACTAACACGTGTTTTGAAATTAAAAATGAAGGAGCAGAGAGCAAAATTAAGCGAAATATAAAAGCAAACAAAAGACATAATTCAGTTTGAAAATTAATTATTCTTAATTTAATAATTATCGTAAAAATTAACATGGATTTCAAGAGTGTTTATCAAAGTTTCTATAAAATTGATCAAAATTTCAAGATACTTGCAAATTTTAATTTAGAGTAACAAACTTGCAAATCGATCATTTGACCAAAAACAAGTATTTATATTAATATACAATTAAAAATATACATTATAACAGTAGCAATAATTTAAAAAGAAAACAAATGTATAAATAATATAAATATAAAATGAAATACATGTAAAAATAAAATAAATATAAAATTAAACAAAAATTACTATACAAAAGAACTAAACAAAATTATCAGGTTTAATAATGTTTGTCATATTAAATATCTGACAACTCTACTTAAAAACCTAAGAATTATATTTTTACTAAAAAAGAAAAATACTTTTAATATTATAATTAATTTCCAGCTCAAAGCACAATTAATTTCATCTAAAATATTTTATTATGCTTTAACAAACACCCACAAAATTATTTCCCTCATTATTACTACCCTCAGTGCTATCCTTATTATTACTATTTAAATAACTGTACTATGAATATTACTAAAAATCAATTAAAAGTCAAGAAACAATACATTTACCTTCTCCCTATTTTTGCAAAAATGAAATTATTAAAAACATGAAAAAATATGAATTGAAACACGAATAGTAAATGAATATAAGCATATTAAGTTAAATATACTTTTTTTAAAGTACAGACGGTGAATTAAGGAGCTTTTTCTAACCATGAATTCGAGTTCTTGTTCTTTTCTATGATTGTGGGGTATGAAACGGTACCCCCAGAAGCGCGTGCCCCAGGTTTTTTTATTCTCACGTTACTACCCCTCAGAATTTACGAACCGCTGGATGGTTTCACGAAGCCTCGGTCTGGCCGTCATCAAACACTCGTTATTCCTGTCCATTCGGGATTACGGGATTTTCATGATTTTTTTCTTCGGGAAAAACTCCTATATCCTAGTGTATCACCGTAGGATTACACGAACGTGCCGGAAAATGACCAGCATCCGTATAATCTTTTGCCGAAAAAATTAGTGACCACGGTAATCCCATTTGTGATCATACGTGTAGTATTCTTAATTCTACTCATGTGTCGAGTAGCGAACACGGAAATCGATGTTATATGTAATAGTCCTTTTTTTAAAAGAAATTGTCATAGTAATAGTCATAGTAATAGTCATAGTAATAGTCATAGTAATAGTCGTAGTAATAGTTGTAGTAATAGTCGTAGTAATAGTCGTAGTAATAGTCGTAGTAATAGTCGTAGTAATAGTCGTAGTGATAGTCGTAGTGATAGTCGTAGTAATAGTCGTAGTAATAATCGTAGTAATAGTCATAGTAATTGTCATAGTAATTGTCATAGTAATTGTCATAGTAATTGTCATAGTAATAGTTATAGTAATAGTCATAATAATAGTCATAGTAATAGTCCAAGTAATAGTCATCTTTTTAAACTTCTACTGTTCTTTCATGCAAATATTATAGTCTGTTTTTATTTTTAATATTGCAATGGAAGTAATACAATTTTCATCAACTTTGCAAAAATTTTATAAGTACGTTTTTGTATCATACTGTTTATTAATTCAAGCTTTAGTCTGTCTATTTTTAACATTGCAAAGAAAGTAATAAAATTTGCAAGTTTGTAAAGACTTTATAAATATTGTATCTTTACATCTTACTGCTGTTTGAGTCAAATGTTGCACTGTGTTTTCATTTTTAATATTTAATATTCTATTGTTAATATTACATTGAAAATGATAAAACTTTCAATAAATCTATAAATATCATTTACGTATTCTACAGCTCTCCAATTTAAATTTCATTGGAATTTTAGTTTAAAATAATATCAAAATACTTACTTTAAAAAATTATTTAACAATTATTAAATTAAAAAAAGGTGTAAGAAAAGATTGCACAGATTGCGAGATGAATAAAATATTGGACTGCACAATGCAAGAAATATATTATTAATATTTTGTGAAGGGCAAACGCAGTGAACAGAAACATTTGGTTCAATGAATCGTTCGTGCATGGAAAGGTAATCTAATGATGTGTGTGTAAAAAAGCAGTCGATCGGTTTCGGGAAATTTTTTTGCGAAAATAACGGTGTTCCATCGACAGAGGAAGGAGTATGAAAAAAATGGGAAACATCTGTCGAACCCCAATACCTATCGAACGGTTCGACATATTTTGTTGAATACCACCAATATTCTAACTTACGGAGTGCCAATGATCACGCAGTTATTTTAGATATTAATTTTTAAATATTCGATTCATGCATGAATTAATAAATTTCTGTTTACTTATACAAAATCGGCTTTAATAATTTATTAATAATTTGAGCAGTTGAAAATTTTGTTACATTTCAAGATGTAATACATTAGTATATCATTATATTATAGTATATCATTATGGTAAATATAAAGAAAAAATGAAAGACTTACGAACATACTATAATTTATATTCTAGATATAGTATAAACGCATGTGGAGCATATAATACGTGTATAATCTACTGCTATTAAAAATTTAAATAACTTTACCATTTAACAATTACTATTTTAATATACGTATTTTAACATGCAAAATATAGCTAACGTGCTCGCTTACAATATGTGATTAAAGAAAATGGCTACTATACAAGATATTGACACTTTTTCGTATTATATTAGACTGATGTTTCTAAATTTTTGTATTATATTATACTGACATTTAAAAATTTATTACATGCATGTATCTTTTACGTGCAAGCATACTAAAAAATTAAATATGAATATTTTTGCGACGTGAAAATATTTCTTAATATATTAATAGTTGTACAAGTTAATTGTTTTAAAGAAATAGAATTTACAATATCGTTAAGAAGAATACATGTTTCATAGCAATAATAAATTAATGTAGTTATGTACAAATAAACAGTAATTGATAGAATACTATAGTATTTGAATATTAATAAGAGTCATAATATTCAAACTTTTATGTTTATGCTATGTTCATTATTTCCAATGTAAGATGTCAAAAATATTAAAATTACGAAATTGTAAAATACAAACTTCTCTCCATGTTAAATATTAACGAATAATTTACTGTTAATAAAATAATATATACTGCGAATCTGATAAAATTAAATTATGCAATGAGGGTTTTATTGGATTAATGTTATTACACAGTAAAGTATGTTTATTTTTTTATTATTACCTGCTATATTTTCAGATCGCAGATATTTTCGACAAAATCATTTTGTGCCATATTTATTTTAATAAAATAAACAATTCGTAATTAATTTGAAATAACATTGAATTGTTAAGGGGTTGCACCAATATTAAAACAAGAACCATGTTGTCTTTGTTGAATATTTATTAGAAACTGAACTAGAACCTGCAAAGTGATAATACAAGTAATAATACCTAGACAAATCTACAATTTCATTTTTCATAATATTTTATTATTAAAATTTACCGAAGCTAAATACCGTAAAATATTTAATCAAAAATAATTTCCACCTAAGATTTGTACCACTTTCAAAATAAACATCTTTCTATTACAGTTAATCATCCGAATTGTTCCCTAAATATTATAGAAACAAAATTACTTTCACTATGGACTGCTTACAGATAAAAATTAAGTTTCATCTATTGTTATGATGATCTTCATATCTTTACATAAAACGGCATAGCCGGCAATTATGTGAGAAGATGGCAAAGTACACCCCTACACATATGGTATCAAAATGTTCGTCTATGGCCACAGGTGTACAAGTTTGTGTTACATTTTTGATATCCACTATGACTGATGAACAAGGTGATGTCAAAAATGACATACTATGTTAAAAAAGAAACTTAAAATATCTTAGAAATTATCGTTTTTTTTTCACTATTATACCCTAATACTTTTTTATTCAGAATATTTCAGAGAATCGATTTATCTAAGAAAAACTATATAGTTCCATTTAAAAAATTGTGGGTCATTTTCGTATAGGTTATATTGATAATAATAAGTGTAATAAGAATAATAATACTTGTTTTTATTTAAAATGGATTTGCACCTTTTGAAAATAAACAGCTAAGTTACATTTAAATCTGATAGATCTATCCAATCATAAAAATAATGGTAGAAATACAATATTGCTTTTATCTACTGTTATGATTACCTTCATTTTTTTAAAAAATGAATTTGCACCTCTTACAAAATAAACAACTAAATTGCATTTAAATCTGATAAATCTATTCAATCACAAAAACAATGATAGAAATACAATATTGCTTTTATCTATTGCTATGCTTACTTTCATTTCTTTCAAAAATGAACTTGCGCCTCTTGCAAAATAAACAGCAAAATTGCATACAAATCTGAGAAATCTATCACAAGTCACAAATCACAGAAGCAATGGTAAAAATGAAATATTATTGAAAATGTATCTCGTGGAAACGAACAATTATCACGATCAAAACGACGCGGTTCTGTCAAACACCATGGGGCACCGTGTGAAAAAAAGGCGGAAAAACTATTAGTTCCGGTCTATGGGGGAGTATGCAAGGGGCGCTTTTTTTTACACGGGAACGAGTAGGCTCGTCATGAGTTTCCAAGGAAAGGAATGGACCTCCCTCGTAAGGTTTCACCCTCGAAGGACTCGCGTTGCCTTCCACGTTCATTTCATAAATTCTAATTTATCGTCCGCAGAAAATTGGATCCGACTAATCCCAACGATCGATGCTCGGCTACGTCCACGTATCAGAAATGGAACGTCGATGCTCGATTGTATCGGGCTACCTTGATGAAATGAGATACTCGATTGTTTTCAACCGTGATTAATTTTTAAGCACACTTACGAAAGATTCTTATCTTCGGATATCAATTTTCTTTGCTAAAATTGAATATAACCTTTAATATTTAGGATTGTAATTTTGAATAGTTTTAGAGGTAAAGTTAAGGTAAGGTGGTTCTAATTGTAAGATAAAATAATAAATACAGGACTAAATTTAAGACTAGTAATTTTTAAGTAATAGGGATTGCTGATTTAATTGATGTAAACACTGCGAGGGGTTGTGGACACTAGTTGAAGATTGTAAAAATTGAAACTGCATCTTCTTGTAAGTTAGCTTTCAAATAGGAAAATTTTCAAATTGAAAGAAGATTATACCACCAATTAAAGTCCACAAACAAAATCTTTAACTCTTTGCACCCCTATGTCAAATGTGGCTCGACCACACATTTCTCTTAGATCTTATAAATAATTCAGATATGTATATTTTATGTAATAAATGATAAATGTATTTATCACATACTCCACACTGTTGCAATACATTTTATCGAAAACCTCCTATTTTTATATATTTTGTAAAAGAAGGAGTAGGTAATAGAAATTAAGGAATGCAAAGAATTACATTTCTGCAGTACCAAACCCTTTGATATCGAATAACACCCATAATTAGTAGAAATTTCCTAACAGTAAATGGCTATAAAACCCAGCACATCTTGTAATAAATTATGCAACACCGCAACCTGTATCCCAGCAAGGGATATATGACATAAAGCAAGATGTCATAAATCGCGTGCTAATTATTTAGTCCAAATCGAAGAAACCCTTTAGCACACCGGTGTAACGGGGTTAAAGATATTTAACGGGTATCCTTCGATTAGCCGTTCACCCCGTCATTCCTGCATCGGGTAACGTTTTTTCTCCTCGTCTCATGCGGAGAGACAGCCGCCTGTTTTTCTGTGCCGGCCAATTTTCGGGTGTGCAAACACAGCCCATTGTCGTGGCGCACGCGCCTTTACGCCGCTCCTTTTTTTCTCTTTTGCTCCCGATGGATAACTCCTGCAACCCCTTTTGCTCTCTCGCTTTATTCGCTTGGATATAATTCGCCGTCCCGCTCGCTCTTCGCCGGGATTTAAATATGCAAAACGACTTTTTTCTTTGCCACCGTGGCGTAGAGCAGCTCCTTCCCTTGTTTGGTCCACCGCGCCCACATAATTACGGGTGGCAGGAAAATAACAGGCAAAAAACCGTGGATGAGGAACGGGTCAGAAGGAAAAAAACGGTATGCAAAAAAAGGCGATATCGCAATTAGACTGGTTACACGGGTGCACGGTATCCCACAGCGCGTCGAAAGGGGTGGTTCTGAGATTAGGTTCATGCGTTAGTATGTTGGGGTTAATGGGCAGGAACGTCGTTTGCTTCGAATATTTTTATTAGATGTATATTGTTTTTTAATATTAATACTTTTAGTGTTTAGTGACGATGTATTGTGTTTGTCAGGGTAATATTTTGTGTGAAAATATGATTCATATATTCAGTATAAATTTCATTTAGATATTTCATTTAAATTATTTTCATTTAGATATAATTTATGAAATAATCTGTAAATTAAATGACAATTTTGTGTAAATTAAAATTTAACAGAAAATATTTCTGAATTTTTAGTAAATATTAATATTGTAGATATGTAAAAATGTAAATTCATACGTGTGTGAAAATGTAAATTCACACATGTACAAAAATATAAATTCATACATGCACGAAAATATAATTCTACACATAGATAAAAATAAAAGTGTGTACATTAACATGACTCACGTTAAAGTAATAAATCACTAAATAATTGCAAACCAGCATAATTAACAAATATCATCGAAGACGTTTAATTCACAAAAAAAAGCAGTATCAATGATACCTGTTCCAAGGTACTTGACGAATGTAAACACATTCAAAGAAGCAGTTGTATTAATGGCTACCCCTTGTCGCGAGGTAGCTCCATAAGAAGCACAATTCGTATCGGTGAGACTTTCAAGTGGTCGATTCGAGAAATGTTCCGTGCAAGGAATTAATGTACAGGGTGTGTCGGACGGATTAGTCTCATTATTATTCCCGAACGGTGCCGTGGTAAGAAAAAAAGGACTGCCGGAAGATTAACGAGCAACGAGCCCTTATGAGCCACCTCGACGCCTCGAAAATCACGACAGACAGGAATAAAAAGCCGCAGAGAGAATGAAAGTGTAACAAAGAAAGAGAGCGAGAGGGAGACAGACAGGTAAAGCAAAAAAATAAGATGAATCGCAAGAAGGTAGTGGATATCGCAATTAAACAGACCGCTAACCCTGCAAATTGGGGGTTGAATTTTTTAGAGCCTTCCAGGGGTTGCTCGAGCCCTTAAAACATCGTGGACCGGTCCGGACAAGGGACGACGGGGGTAAGCGACAGGGGGTGAACTCGCGGTACGGAAAAAAAATCCATAGGACTCACTGATTCGTTTTCTCACTCCCTCATGGAGCGGGAGGTCGAAAAAAAAGAGTGTGGCCGAAACGGGTAGTGCGAAAGTCGGGGGGAGTTTACAGCTTGACAAGGAAGGAAAATTCTGCAAGGGTGGTACTGATGGCAGTGACGGTCCCGCTAAAGGCAAAACAAAAGCCAAGCGATATACCGAACGCCTTCGAAAATGTACAGTGGATGGAGAAATAGTACTCGAGATTTCTTTTTGAAAATATTTGAGTTTAATTAGTTTTACACTTTGACTACTACGTCACTCATGACGCTTAAATTTTCATACGAATATATGTTATTAAATATTTTAGTTACTTCATTGGAAGTACTCATATTAATAATAAATATTACAAAACATCATAAGCATTATAAAAATACTACCGAATAAAATTTGCAACTTATGAAATATTGGATTTGTTAAAAATAGCAATACTACCTTAAAAAGTTTTCAATTTATGAAAACACTTGGTAAGATTTGTTGAAACTAAAAATAATATATAATAAAATTTTCAACTGCTACATGGTGGCAGTCAACGTGTTAACAACGTTATTGATACTTAAAAAGTTACTTAATATTAATGCTTGATAAATATTAATAAATTACAGTATATGACCTGTGAGTAATGTATTAACACGTAAATTTTATTTCTGAAATTAAACGCAGATATGAATATAAAATTATATTAAGTATTCTACATATAAAACTCTGTTAGGGGTTGAACGAAAATCTTGACTTCGATTTGAAAGTAGGTAGGTGCTGAATTATGTATTTAAGTGAAATATTAAATAATTGAGTTTTCTTGTAATAATATAGTGTTTACCTTATTTTCAAGTATTCAAATTTTATTTTTAATTACATGTATTACTGTTAAAAAATAGGGTGTTGTAACGAAAAATTAAATCGATGAAGCAGATATAATATTCGTTATTCATTAGAGAATATTTTGTGATATAGAATATTCAATATATATTATTGTATATAGTGTATTTAGTACATTGTATGTAACATATCATACTATACAAAATAACATACATATAGAAATATTCCAATAAAAATATCTCTTATTTTATGATATATTATAGTAGTCTACATAATAATAAATTATATGATAGTATATTGTATAATACTGTAGTATATCATACATAATGCATTATACATATAATATTGTTAAAAATAATAAATTATAAATAACAATAAAAGTATTTGTTGCATACCATGAATTAAAATTTGTTCATAAATTAATTACAATATGTGCAGAAATTGAAATTGTAAAATATAAACCTTCTGAGTATAATAATTTGCTGCCTACTGAAGCTTCGACTGTGCAAGCTTGGCAACTTCAATGCTTCGAACGCAAACACGACAAATTAACAAAGTGAAGTAAGAAATTATTAATTATTATTGATAAAGCAGAAATATTAATTGTATAAAAGTATACAGAGCATTACCAGACAATTAATTAACCAGACAATTATTGCGTATGCAAAAGTAACCTAGAAGAAAAATATAAAATTTGTTCATATTTCGCTTCCATTTTGTGACAATTGTATTTGAAAATTCTTAAAAATATTTCTATCTTGAAAATAACAATTATAAGACTTATTTCATTAATTAAATAATTGATGTATATTGTAAATTATGCTCTTGAGCTTGAGCTCTTAATTTTTGTGATTGTTGCGTCAGTGTGAGTCAATTACTGCTACAGTATTAAGATAATTAAGAAAAATTGAAATGTCAAGTATTTTTGGGATTTAGCGATCTTTCTTTGTACATGTTCTAATTAGTTTGAATTCAAATAATTATTATAATTATTAAATTTGTATTCATAAATTAAGCTGTGAATACGATTTGAGTTGGTCACATTTGAACTGTAATGTGCGTCACGAGTGCGTCTTCATTCCATGAGCTAAGGAATTAATAAATGTAATTGTTAACAAAATGATTTTTGTTACTCGGTATTCTAATTAATATTGCTATTCATTTATGTACTGATCGTATTTGCAATCGAATCGATGACCTCATCAATAATAGCTGTTAATGCATTTCAACAATTTGAATACGTGCACTTACTAATTTACAATGTTTATGTTTATTAGTTTATAATAAATATAACATCATACATTTATTAGTTCACAACAAATGCAATATCTTGCGTTTACTAATTTATAATATAATAGTTATCGAAATAATCATTTTTGTTATCGGAATTAATTTTCAAATTTGAATTTTTCAAAACCGAAAGCTGAAAAATAATAAAATGTTGTTTCTTTTTATGCGCTTATTTTTTAATATAGAATAATTACCTACTTTTGACACAAGTTTTGAGACACCCTATATAAAACTATTTACAGTGCTTTGCTTGAATAATACCTGCTTTCAAAATAGCATTTATCCTTTTCCGTTTAAAAATAATTGTTCAATAGTTTAAACTTCGTTTATACTTATTTTGTAGTTTTATCAATTTTTATTGGAATCTAAACACAGACCGTTGTCAAACCTACTATTTTTCAATATCAAGTTTAACTCAAAATGTAGTTAAAACTTAGATTATTTAAACAGTAAAGATAATGATTCAACCATCATTTGATAAAGTCATAATCATTTAATTATTCATTATCATTTAATCATTTAATCATTTATCCAAAATTTGGAGTACCTTTTAATTTGACCATTTTCGTTTTCGTTTTTAAAAAATGAAAACATAAGACTACTTTTTTGACATTTTGTTTAAATTGCATTTGTGTAAATGAAACAGAAATAAAATACATATTTTGATGTTTGTAACGTTTAAGTTAATAAAGGCATAAATTTCCAAATTTCTCAGTCTCAATTGCCAAATCTTTACATTCCCAGAGCTTAAATTTCTAAATTTCCTGATTTCCAACTGCCAAAATATCTAAATTTCCTAAATTCTCGAATTACTAAATTCGCAAATTTCAGAATTTCTAGATTCCTAAATTTCCAAATTTCCCTATTTCCAAATTTCCAAATTTCCTCATTTCCACATTTCCCTATTTCCAAATTTCCTAATTTCCAAATTTCCAAATTTCCAAATTTCCCTATTTCCCTATTTCCCTATTTCCAAATTTCCAAATTTCCCTATTTCCAAATTCCCAAATTTCCAAATTTTCAAACTTTCAAACTTCTAAATTTCAAAATTATGAAATGTTTATATCAAGAAATATACAAACTATCAAACTCTCAAATTTATAAATTTTAGGAACTAGATTCCAGGCACCTGATCATGACAGGGTGGAATATAAACCCCATCAGTAAGGATCTTCATCACTTCACTCCTCCAAGAATAAATCCAGTTACACAAGTATCATTACAATGTACACAAACAAATATTATTCTTAAAGTATAAATATGCTGACATTCTAACAGACACTTAATCATTTATATTTGCCTATAATATATAAACAATACGGCACATAAATTCCTTTCATAAAAAGCAGTAAATTCTACAGATGATAAAATATCCAAATACTAATATTGATAATTGTACAATTAACACGTGCCTACAACGATAAGCGAAATTTATAGGATCTTTTATAGACGCTTATTTATAAAACACGCATAAAATTCGATTGAACTAAAAATGTCCAGTTTCAGGATCCTATAGCAAAGAAACATATACCCTGTTGTGAAATGATTTGAAAGTACGACAATTAAAAATTGATTCGCGAAATGAACTGCATTTATAATAGGAGAAAAAATCCATAGGAACCGACCGCGCCCATCATATATAATAGACGATCTCTTCCCTTCTCCATCTTCCTTCTCATCTCATCTCCTTCGTTCGTCTAACCTCCACCTTCGTTTCCCTTCCCTTCATCTTTCTTGAGTTTCCGCCCACCGACTCCAACCTACTTTCAATCAATATTTAAAGAATTGCGCCTTAATAACAACCGTGGCGTCACGTCAATAGCCGACTTTGACTGTTCTTAAACCACCAGCAGACAAAAATATAAAGTTTAAGATGCATGCTAAGTTAGGAAACTGTTTTACCGACGGTCGATGCGGAAATGGTTACAAAAACCTAAGTTATCGATACTTTTTGCAGTGATATTATCCACAGTGAATATATGGGGTGTTTCAGTAATCATGGTACATTCAGGAAGAATGTGATAATAGTTCTTTGCATAAATCTTCCCATGTTTTCAATGACTAAGCTTTCAATAGGAAACTGAAATACTAATTCGTGGTATGCAAGATATAGTTGTGTAAAATTTGTGTGGACGTAAATATTAAATGTTCAACTTAAATATTAAGCTTAGATATTAAGCATAAATATTAAGCTTAAATGTTAAACTTAAATATTAAACATAAATATTAAGCTTAATAGTTAAGCTGAATTTAAAAGTAGATTTTGAAAGATTACATAAAATAAATATACATACAGTTACTCACAAAATTGAGCGTACAGTTACGTTAGCAATGAAAATTGACGGGAAAATCAATACAAACACTTATATTTAACAGTAAATACATAATATATATTTTATTCATATATTGTAACAAATAATTCGTAAATGAATTTCTAAGTAAAATAAGTAATATGTTTATTTTTAACAAAAAATGTAAAAATATGCTTGTTTTCATGACACAAAATTGAGCGTACACATAAAAATTTTTAAGTTATACAGATCTGTATTGAACGAAGGTTGGTGCATTTGAATATGAAGTCCGTGAAATGTGTTTTCTACCTTCATTTATTAAATAAACAATAACAAAACACAATCCATTATTCGTAAACCAGCAATGGAGCAGCAAAGAGTGCAGACTGATATTTCTACACGTAATCTTATTGTTAAGTTATATTTACAAGGTAAATCTTTTCGTGAAGTAGGAAAAATAGTTGGAAGAACACATTCGACAGTTCAAAAAATTATAAACAAATTTCGTTATGAAGGTACAGTAAGAAATAAGCCTGGGCGAGGAAGAAAAAGAATATTAACAACAGCCGATGTGAGATCGATTTGTCGACAAATTAAAATAGATCCACAAACAAATATTAGAAATTTAACATCAGAAGTTTCTTCACGCATAAAAACAAAAATTTCAGTAGAAACAATCCGTAGAACATTAAGAAAAGAAGGGTATAACGGCCGAATTGCCAGAAAAAAACCGTACATTTCACAAACAAATAGGAAAAAGCGCTTGGAATTTGCAAAAACGTTTATTAACTATGACGAAAGTTTTTGGGAAAATATTATATTTTCTGATGAAACCAAAATAAATTTATTTGGACGGGACGGAAGGAAACAAATCGTATGGAGAAAAGCAAATACCGAATATAATAAAAAGAATACATGTCCAACCATTAAACACGGCGGAGGATCTGTGATGTTATGGGGGTGTATAGGGTCAAACAGGACCGGAAATGTTGAATTTATTGATGGAAAAATGGACAAAATACAATATTTGAATATTTTAAAAAAAAATTTAAAACCATCAGCAGAAAAATTAAAAATGCCACAACTATATTACTTCCAACAAGACAATGACCCAAAACATTCGTCTCATTTTGTTCAATTATGGTTGTTGTATAATATACCAAAATTATTAAAAACACCTCCGCAATCGCCAGACCTGAATCCAATCGAAAATGTTTGGGGAGAATTGAAATTTAGAATGAGAAACAGAAATTTTCAAAATATAGAAGATTTTAAACAGCAATTAAGAGAAGAGTGGCAAAGTATTCCACCAAATTTCATAAAAAATTTAATTCATTCTATGCCCCGTCGCTTGCAAGCAATAATTAATGCCAAAGGATACGCAACGAAATATTAATTTATATAGATAATGCGATATAAGTATATAAATAATGTTAATTACGTATATGTACGCTCAATTTTGTGTCATGAAAACAAGCATATTTTTACATTTTTTGTTAAATATAAACAAATTACTTATTTTATTTAGAAACTCAATTACGAATTATTTGTTACAATATATGAATAAAATATATATTATGTATTTACTGTGAAATATATGTGTTTGCATTGATTTTCCCGTCAATTTTTATTGCTAACGTAACTGTACGCTCAATTTTGTGAGTAACTGTATATGACTCTTATATATGAATATTGTCATTTCGTATATTTCTTTATGAATCTTCTTTATGAATCTTATTACCAGTTATATAAACTTTCAGGAAGGAGTAAAAATGTCGAATGTTTTAACGTTTCGTTAGTGTCATGAGTTTTAACGTATTATTCTTTCTCTCCGTGAAATATAAAACGTATACTTCCTTGTTAGTTTTAAATAGTGAAGAATAATAGTTGTACTGACATTTTATCAAGAAGTTGAGGTTATAGGGGTCGTTAGATAAACAGCTGAACTGGATTCTAGCGATGAAATTTCTAGGAAGCGGCTAAAAATAAATGAAGTTTCTACGTAGTTCATCTGGTCTGTCTAAGGAAATGATTCACAAACTATTGATACCTTTAATATTATATTGTGATATTAAGTCACTAAAATCAATATTGAATTTTTTATAAGATTACATATGTGTCGCCATCTCACCGGCAAACAGGGTGAACTACACACTTTTGAAACTGCAGTTTAATTAGTTCCTACACTGTACGGCTGGATAGCGGCATATATGACAGAAATATGGTGATCATCGGAGCCGTCGGTCAAGAAGAGTTGTTGATTGGTTGATTGATTCTTGTTGCGGGCGTCAACTACTGTGGTCATTAGCCCGAAAGAAGAGTTGTGTTATAAAAGCTATATTTATACTACCACTGTATTTTTAAGGTGAACATCAAAGCCATCGGTCAAGAAGAAATCTATTACCAAAGCCATGTGTCAAGAAGAGTTCTAATTACATTTATCAACAAACGATTAACATTTAAAGCTATCATCGTTTGATGATTTTCAATTTTATTAAAAAAAAATCATTCACTACTTCATTCTGTAATTAAACCTTTATTCAAGAACATGTTTCAAAATAAAATTCAGAATAAATTTCAATAAAATTAGTTATTCTTACAAAGTTGTTAATTAATTGATTTAAATATGGAAAGACAATTCGTATATTTTCTGTTTAGTTCCATTCAATATAGTTGATTTTGTTACCCTAACTGACTATAATAGGAATCGAATTACATCGAAGTGCAGGACTAATTAACTTCGAAATATTTTGACTTTGCCAAACTATTATCAATTTTAAACCATTCTTAGGTTGATCCCAATTAACATAGAGGTTTCTATAGGAATTTTCTTCCCATATTTTATAATCAATTAATTAATAACTTTGCAAAAATAACTAATTAAATTAGAATTTATTCTAAATTTAATTTTAGTACATATTCTTGAATTAAAGTTTTATTGCAGAATGAATATTAAACGATTTTGTTTTTAAAATAAAATTGAATACGATCAAGCGACGATAGCTTTAAACATTAATCATTTGTTCACAAGTACAAATAGAATTTTTTTTGATCGACGGCTTTGACAATAGAATTATTTTTGACCGACGACTCTGATGATCACATTTCTGTTAAATATACCGCCAACTAGCGACAGAATGTAGAAACTAATTAAACTACAGTTTCAAAAGTGTGTAGTTCAACATGTTTGCCGGTGAGATGGCGACACATATGTAATTTTATAAAAAAATTCAATTAATACTGATTTTATTGACTTAATTTATTATAATATGCATCAAATTATGAATGAAGAAAATTTCTTTTCTTGGATATTATTATTTTCTCTTGGAAATTTGCATTTACTTTTGAGTGCACTTCAAATTTTCTTTCCACAGTTTCAAGGAACGTTTATTAATTACACAAATTGCACTTTTGATTTTAATTGCATCCATTAATATTGGTGTAGAAATAGACAGATCTGTAGATAATAACTTCAGTAAATATGGTAGAGTGCAACAAAAAAATTATACATATAACAAATTTACACATGTATATGTATCTTTAGTGATACTTCAATTGTATATATGTAGTTTACTTTTTTATTAAATTTTCTATTGAAATAAATAAATTTATCAGTAGAGTTCACTAGTAGCGCTAGGAGATAGCGATTTGAGTTTCTTTATCAAATGCAGATCAAAATGCTTATAGAATAGTAAACAATAAAAAAAAAAAAAAAAAAAAAAAAAAAAAAATAACACAATACCTACTGAAGAAGCATTAACGAAAAATTAACGACATATCTATAATGCTTCTTGTTAACCCATTATTCTACAGTCTTCTTATTTTGTCGTGTTACATTCTGTTATATCAGTTGATGCTATAATTACATAACACATTTTTGGCAGTAAAAAATAAAATTAATATTATTCCTTGTTTGAAAAATGATCTGAAAATGAACATTTATAAATGAATCTAATGAAATTTCAATTTCTTTTAATTCTGCTACACTGTTATAAATGTATATATATTTTGTACATCTACCAATTCCATATTGTTATTAGAACCATTATTGCTATTATATTCCTTAATAATAAATTAAGATTGCTGTATTCTATTCAACACTGTATTTAATTCTGCAACAAACCAGCTTAATTTCTTTAGAACCTTGAGACCATTTGTTGAAAAAGAAATTTATTAAAATTTATTATGATGTAAATGATTTTTATATAAATAGAGACATAAAAGATTTCAATGTCACTTTTACATTTTTAAATAAAGCTGCACATTTAATTCTTTTATTAACATACTATCGAATTACGTAGACTTGGTGAACATGTAATTTTCATAATTAACTATATTTACAATGTAAAAATGAAAATTCCATTTTATCCGTATTTTATACTTACTTACTAGTAAGTATAAAACTATACTTACTTACTATACTATACTTACTTACTTTTCACATAAAAAATTACGAGAAGATACAACAACTTTTAAATAGAAAAATTAACAAAAAAGTGTCATTTTTTAATATATTATTTAAAAAATGAGATTTTTAAAAATCCATTTACACAGTTGGATTCCGCATTAAATAATACACAACTTTGCAATTTAAACCATCCCTCTAGCTCTACTGGTTCCCGAGATATTTCACAAAACGTGATTCTCACCCCCACTTTGAGGGCTATTTTCACCCCCTTAACATGAATGATGGCAGCTAAAAAAAAATACGTGTCGAATATTTTTTCAAGAACTACATTATATCCAAGTTTCATAAAAATCGGAAATTATCACTTCGGGATGGTCCCTTGTCAGTCAGATGAATACAATATAGAATTTCATAAGTCAGTACAAAGTAAATTTAGTATAGTATATGTATATAATGTTAATATTCTTATTTTGAAATATGTCACTATTTTTATTTGCAATCATTATTGTATATGACATATCTGTTATTTTCTTTTTCAAAACATCTTTTATATTTTCTATACATATTTTTAATATATTTATATTTTCTATTGTTCATAGAACAATATTATTGAACACAGGGTATTTATATAATGTTTTATTAACTTCAGGATTTCTACAATTTCATCTCCAAGTAACAATATTTGTAAATAGATACTATAGTCCAATAATCTTAAAATATTGGTTATAAGTGTTATTTAAATATAAATATGTTCATAAACAGAAACTCTATACACAACATATCTGTTAATAACGTTCATTTTCAAAAATCGTTACATTACGTTACAAGTAAATTATTTATACGTATAATTGAAGGAAGATCTTAAATTTTATTTCTGGCAAAACAATGGTGACTAATATAATATTTACGGAAAGTCAACGGTAATCAAATATAATATAATTCACTTTGTACGTAAAAAATGTTTGTATCCTCGTATTTTCAGTCACACACAGGTACTCTTACAAATACGCAAAATTTACCTCATTTTATACGCTGAGAATTGTGTTCTTCAATATATTCGTACGATACATCACACTATAGTTTCGTTCGTGAAGCTTTTGCGCATCTCCGTTGTTCTTTTTGTACGAATGTCGTTAAAACTTTAGAAACAAGAAATCCTAACAAACCTCGAGCTCTGATTGTTAACGCGATTATGAAAACCAGTTACACTTTCGTAAACTATACCAGCAACATTTTCCTTACAGTAAACATTAGAATTCTTTAGTGCAACATTTTTTCCTTTCCCCGTTAGTAACGAAATAAAATTTCGATTAACCGTTCTTAACAGGATTGTCCGAAGGAATATACAAATCGAAATACTTATAAATATTATTAATATCGGTTGTGATCCTTTAAATTCTACACGCAATATAAATATTGTACAAGTATTGTCAAAATAATTGAACTTAAAATTGAGCTTCCTTTCTTATTGCTTTGACGTGGAAAATCTCTGGGAAAGGACTGTGCTTTCAAACTTTAACACCGAAAGAATATTTATTACTATCTGTGAAAAATTTTTGCACGATACACATATAAAGGTTTGAAACGCATGCAAAAAGGAAGACAATTTAAACAAAAGAACAATAAATCTTATTAATAAATCTTATAAAGTAAATGTTTATACAAAAGTGAATAAAATATTAATATCTTTTATGAGTCTCATATAATTGTCTTTAATTAAATATATTAGATAATACAAACAAGAAGATTCTACTTGTATGAAAACAACGTCATATAAAATTGAATTTTTCAACTAGCGAATGATTTGGAAAATCTGTTTTCAAATACAAAATACGAAACGATAAATATTTATACAAATTTTCGATATATTGTGGGCAGTATTGGTAACTATGATTACTTTTTAAAAACATGTAAAAAGAGTACTTTAATTACTCAATTATCAAACTTTAACAACAGTAAACGAAACAGTTTATAAACGAGACGATTTACTGAATAATAAAATTGCGTAATATTTGGTATTCTTGATGCAAGAAAAACTACATTCAGAAACGTGTAGACTTCGTAAGTGCAATTAGAAGAAAAACGGTAAATTCGAATTTTAAATGAACATTATTCCATAAACTTATGCTGTGTACAACTAAAATATATTGAAAAAAGGAAGTTAACCCTCGTAAAATTGTGGCTTGACCCAGTTACAGAAATAAAATATGCAAAATACAAAAGATTTGCAAAGATCATGCAAAAAATATATCGCTCGTTAAAAGATATCTTAAATTTTCTGTATGTTTCAGCATTCAAATCCTCGAGTAAACGGGTCAAAATAACGATAGTGTTTGAGTGTTAATTTTTATGGAAGAGCTCAATTGCAGTCGAAACAGACATAAAATTCATTCGCATTAACAGAACGAAGTAGAGATAATTCATAACGAAGTAAAGATCGCAATTTTCCATAAATATCCTCTTTATAATCGACGCTTTCAACAAAGAAATCTCTTCGTTCAACAAAAAAAAACCTTACGTTATTTTAATCGTAACGCTCTCGAATGTCCACAATAAAAATTATCCTAAATACCTTACTGATATGCTGTAATCAACTCGATCCCCCGCTTCGGGAAGACACGGTGATATTAGGATAATACTTGAATGAACATGAAGAATCGTAATCATAGCGATGATAATGAAAGTGGTGACTAATAATAATGTTTAAATGTTTTCGTAACGTCAATAAACGCGTACAGCAATTCCTCCGATGCACAGTGGGCCGAGAGATTTCGTGGCCAAAACAGAAAATCAGAAAGCAATGATTAATTTATAAATGAGGTACAAAATGATTTAATAAATAAATGCAGTCTTATAAAGTTGAGGTTGTCTCGAATGTGATTTGCTACGCTATGCAGGATTTGTTAATTTACTTGCAAATTTTATTTAAGGTGGTTAATGTAGTATCTTTAAAATTTGTTTAAAATACAAAATTAACTGTATAAAAAATATAGGTAATTGATAGAGATGATGAAAATTTATATTTAAAATTGCAATTAACTGCATTTGTGTCAATTTAAAATCTTAATTAACTGTGTTTGAAATGTGCATTCAAAATTGCAGAAAACTGCATTCGAAATTGCAGAAAAATGCATCCGAAATTACAGTTAACTGTGTTTGAAATGTGCATTTAAAATTGCAATGAACTGCATTCAAAATTGCAATTAACTGCGTTTGAAATGTGCATTTAAAATTGCAATGAACTGCGTTCAAGATTGCAATAAACCGCATTGAAAATAGCGCTTAACATGTGCAGTACAGAATAAACATTTACTGGAGGTATTGTGTGTGTCTGGTAAGTTGGTAACGGGGAGTGATATTGAATGACTTCATTGATTTGTATGACAATTTGGCAGACATACACAGTACATTTTTAATTATAATGCAACAACGATATTTTTTTTTATTGAAAAAAAAAAACATAACCACCTTAATATTTATAAGCATATCACAACAAAGTTTCATAAAAATCAAAATTTGGTTATTTTACTATTTAATGTTAAAATATTACTTTCCTTTTTCAATCACGATGTTTAAAACAGTAATAGCCTGTAGTAACTCAATGTGTAGCTCATGCTTTGTATTTTATTGTACATGCTTGTTTTTGTCCGTTTTTTTAAACAAGTTAATAAATAAATCTTCTTTGATGCAACGTTTAAGAAAGTCATTTTGTATTCGACGCTTTTAACACTTAGGAAGAGTGGATTTTTAATTTTGAGGTACCAAGATGAACAAAGATAAATTAGTAATAGTTAATGAAATCGTTAATAATATACAATAAATTGTTATATAAACTGTTACAAATTGTTAGATAAACAAAAATTAATAAATTAATAAGCAAACATTAATTTTACTATTAAAATCATTGATAAACTTGGTACAATATTTTAATCTCTAATTCAACATCAGATATATTTTTACTTTAACATAGTTTTGTTAAACTTCTTTTAATCATGCTATACCGTGTTTCATATTATCAATATATAATAATTCCTTTAAAATCGTACACAACCTCCTTTAGAACAAATAATTCTTCGGACAAGGAAATTTATTATTTATAACTATCTGAAATACTGGAAACTAATAATAATGGATACTGTTCATTTATTTGACATTGATGATATGTAATTTATGAAACTTCATTTTAACATAATGCAACATAAACAAAATGGTCTCTTTCAATGTTATTTAGGACAAATTTTAAAATATCTAACATTCATTCTACTCGTCATAATAAATTGTCAATTTTCATGATCAGAATGATTTTTTTGATTTTAATATTAAAATTACTAAATCAGTCAGATTTCAATACTGAAAAAAATTATTTTAATACTGAAACTACTAGATCGGTTTTCAAGCTTCATATTTGCTAACATGATTTCCTTCAAAATATTCCTTTTCATGGAGTCTCAGGACCAAATATTAATTTAGATATGAATGTTTAACCTATGTTACAATATTTAAAATTACTTATGCATAATACACCAATAGATTTATTAAAAATCCGTAAACTATTTATATCAGTGCAATACTAAACAATAAAGAGACCACAAAATTTTCATATACTCCATTCACCAATCTGAATTTCAAATTTTTAATACTTACTACCGATCAAAAACAATCTAGACAAAAATATATATAAATATATTAGCAACAAATCTGCTGTCACTTTCAAGAATGAAAAATAATTATGAACAGAATAAGATTTGTTAACCCTAGAAACATTTCTCTAAAGGTATCAAATGTGTCAAATTATGAGACAAATATGTGTAGCATAATTGATAACATGTCTCAGAATATGGTCACGATCAGTTTCTGGCCCACTGTGCGATTAAAAATCGTCTCGTTCGGTTTTCTACCTTCAGATTTGTCAAAGTTGTTGTTGAAAAGTCGGCAGTTTTCGGACAGCTATCATAGACTCGATAAGAAAGACACTTCTGTGGTCCACCACCCAGCCACGATCAGGAACAGGTTACTTGGATCACGTTAAACGTGAGAACATCTTCAGCATCCTCGTGGCGCTACAACATGGATGTATCGCTCATTGCTCTGGTTCTAGGATATCAACAGCCAACTGTCTCAACTTCTGATACAGCAGCCGCGCTGTTTTGGTAATCATGCGGCTAGCAGGTTCTTGATATTTTTCGGTGTGTTCTCTTCGTTCAAATGCTTGGTGGTGTAACGAAGAGCGTTTAGCAGACCTTCGCTTTTGCAGGGTGGTTGTTCCTTTAGTAGTTTTACACAGCCTTTAACCTGAAAATTAACCATTTATATTGAAATTAGTCATTTATATTTATAATAGCCATTTCAATAGAATGAAGGTGAACGAAAGTCCACTTCTGAAGAGAATGAAAATGAACAAAATAGTAACAATAACAAGTTTATGAGAGAGCTATTTAATACTTCTGGCACCTGTTGTTTCGATTAATGTAACAAGAACATAACCTCTCGTGATATGATTTATTTGTCAACTGCGCCAGTTAGAACTGAGAATAAGCTGTTTATATTGAAAGGGGGCAAGATAGTAATAGATAAAATTTAATGATAATAATAGATAATATTGGATATGATATGATGATAAAAGATCACTTGATTTTCATTTGTAAGTAATTTATAGTGACAATAATTGAAATTTCCTAATATTTGGGCGGCGGTTTAGGTGACTAACGGTATGAGAAAGATGTTTATTTTGAAAACAGTGCGAGTTTTTATATTATAAAATTTTAGTAATACAATACTGTAAAAAACTACAAAATGTATAATATTAGTGGCATACGTATGAGCTAAGATCTGTAGGTCCTACGTATCATTGCTCCTATGATCAGCTTGCAAGTTCTAATTAAATTACTTAATATTCAGCGAAGTCAACACGATGTTTGTTTTAGTGTCGATACACAAAATCTCTGAACAATTTAACTGTTATTTGAAAATTAATAACGAATTGTAGTTTATTTTATTAAGAAAAATATGGCTCCGAATGATTTCAACGAAAATAATGCATCTAAAGTGATGCTGGTAATAATAAGAAAATAAAAATACTTGTCTAAGTAATAATAACGTCAATCGAATAAAATTTTCATTTCCGAGAAATTTTATTTTTATTACGTTTATGGAAATAGGATCCATGAAAATTGATGGTAATAGTAGAATCCGAATATGAAGAGAATTCAGATCGGAATGATTTAAAGAAATTAGAAACTAATTTTAAAGTTGCTAATATTAGTCAGAGTAACTACTATTGAAAACCGAATCTAAATTATAAGAACTATCTATTTTTATAAACTGTAAATTTGAAAATAACAAGTCTATTTTTTAACACTATTTCTACCAAGAGGTGTTAGACACCTTTCAAATTTTGACTTAAAATTATTTCCTAAGTTGAATCATTTCTCCACAATTAATTTTCTGACTCTTCATACAATAGTTGTTAAATTAATTCAGCGATATCATTTGTTTCCAGCTTCTAAATCTAAAAATATGCATATGGTATCCTTAATTCTAGTTTTTTGACACCTTAAGGATTTCACAGTGCCTTATTTTAAACCATTTTACATATAAATATCAACACCATTTTGTGCCATCATATCAATTAAGGTGAAGTGGGGTAAGTTCGTAAACGGGGTAAGTGCGTATACAGGCTATTTTTAACCGACTTCGAAAAAGGAGGAGGTTACTCAATTCGATCAGTATATATATATATTTTTTTTTTTTTTTTTTAATTATTATTATTTTTATTTTCTATGTGTGCCCGCCTATTACGCCTAGCTGGATGCACCGATCGGAACGAAACCTTTTGCATCTGGTAGGTTCTGACTCCCCATTGGTACCATTATCAAAAAATTTTTCATTTTTCAATTGCAAAGTGTTGTTATTGCAAAAAAACCGGCAACTTTTGAAATAAACTTTTCTCGATTTTAGTGCGCTTTTAATATCTTATCACGGACATGATTCTGAACAATTTTGTTCATATAAAAATTTCGCGGAAAGCTTTAGTTTTCGAGATATTAGCGAAAAATTGTTGAAAAGTTTTGAAATCAACTTTGGACGATTTTAATGTCCTTTTAATATGTTATCAGGGGCACGATTCTGAACAACTTTTTCCTTTTAAGTAAATTAAACGTTTACTGAAGTATTTTTAATTATGCGCCACCTCCGAAAAGGTTGAAATGTATTTAATATACTACCTAACGAGTAAATAGGTTTCATTCATATCTGTTACGTAATTGTATGATTGAATGAAATACAAATTACTTCATTAGGAAATAGAAATTATTTTATACTTTTTAGTGCATTTCGAAGTCGGCGTATTTTTTTTCTTAAAATTATTTTTTATTACAATATGAGCGAAATTTCTTCATATAGTTTGTTTGTTTCGTTGTTTTGTTTCACTATATCCCCTTTTATATTTCAGCTAAGAGTACTTTTTTGCAGTATAGAGCACTTGCATAATGCAGTAAAAAGCATTTTATAGCAGATTTGTTAATAATTCTGCTTTTGCCCCATTGCACATGAAATAAAGTTTCAAAGTATTTAACTTCAAGTTACGCTCTTACCCCATTTTCGGGGAAAGTGCAGAGTAGTCGACATTTTAAACAATTTCCTATCAAAATCAAAATGTACAAGGAAAATTAAGGTCCTAGTTAATATTAATTAAAAAGTAGTAATTGAGCAAAGCGTTCGATATCGACAGCGTTAAGTATTTACATAGCAGACTGAAAATACTTACGTTTAAATACCACCTTTACAAAAACCCGTCTGCACTTACCCCACTTCACCTTATAATCAGATTAGAGAATTCCGATTTCAATAGTAACGGAAAATACAGTTGCGGCATAACTCTGATATTCGCTTATGTTCCGCCATGTTGCATTTTAGTGTAAGTACATCTTATATTTATATTTTGTAGATTGATGAATTAAGTTAGAATTTACAATCTGATAGTCTCTAATAAAACCACATCTATGTATCAATAATTCCTCAAATTATCTACATTTGATAAATTAAAATCCCAAGTTTTGTCAATTATTTGCATTCAAACAAAAAGGTATCAAAAGACACCTTTCGGTCGAAATAGGTATGCACAAAATTGTGGTAGAAATAATGTTAAGCATAAATATTTAAAGCGTATGTATATCGACATACTTTGCTATGAATCACGACGTTACTTATTTTTAAATTACATCCTTAATTACAGCATTATTTTTACATCCTACGATCATTTGACCACGCAACTAACGTCATTGCGGTATTAAATATAACCTTTTTTACCAACATTTATATTAATAATAGATCGAAGCTATACTTACATCGACATTCGAACCCTTAACAAAGGCACCTTGAGGATGAACATGATCATAAAGGATTACTAACCCTACCATCACTCTCAGAACAAAGAGTTGAGTCTCCTCTCGTTGAAACTGCGCCAGAAGATTCCTGAGAACAATTCATATATGTGAAACATTTTTTACTTTTACAAATTTAATCTTCATGAATATTCGAAAATTTGGTTTTTCATGCATGTAATCAGATTATCGATCGAAAAAGATCAAAATTAGATAGGTACCGGTTATTATAAAAATTATGGTTTTATTTTTAAGTTACTTTTATACTATAAAAGTAACCATTACACAGATTACTTTAATTTTGAATAAATAAAAGGAAAATAAAATTCATTATATTATTTCTTTAATTGTCACTGTCAAAGTCACTACATAATTACAGAAAAAAATATGATAGAAATTTTTAAATAAAATTTAAAAATCAGTCATTTTAACTAGTATGGTAGATCTGGCTTCAAAATAAATTTCATTCAGTTTACACGAATTTTAAACATATTTTTACTAGTAAAATTATTACGAAATAAATGCAATTTCAATCTTTTTCATTTAAGCAGGGTAAAATAAAAAATTTTCATGATCGATAATCAAAATTCTAATTTATTAGATTATAGTACTTACGGATTTTCTAACATGCGCAAGCAAACCTTGGCCATGGTACCAAGTGTTTCGGTAATGTTTTCACGAGCTACATCTTCATTCTGAAATAAAGTAACGTTTTAAAATATTTACCAGTACAACGTATGACGTAACAGAACAGCAATGTTGATGGTAATGAAGCACTTAAAATATTGCTAATTTAAAATTGACGTGCTACTTTATCATTAATTAATTCCATTGTAACTGGGCTATGGATATTTATGTTTGCATTCATGATATGTAAAGGTATGCACGATACATAAACCCTGTGGGCTATGTAATCAGAAAAGATCAATATAACGTATTTAGCATACAACAAAGATAAAACATGGAAAATGATGTATACAATTTGAGAAAATATCATATGGAAATGTAAATGTCTAATAACTAGATACGTACAACATTAACTTAACAAGAAAAATATACAATATTCATTTTAGCAATTTCAATAAAATTTTTTAATACTTGCAAACTATAATTGCAAAATATTACATGAAAAACTATTGGGTATCGTGTTGTTATTATCTTTGTATAATATTTTCGGATTTTTACGTTCAAACAGTTTTACGAACTGAAATACGTCTCTGTGGAATACGTTTTATGACACAGTTGGGACTAAAGGTGTTACAGAACAGTGTCTCGGTAATTACTCATTTTGGAAGTTCTACACCCTAGTAATTATTTACTTACAAGGGACATTACCCAATCGCCAATCGCCGATTTTGATGCGCTTTGAGTATGATATAGAACGCAAAAAAATATTTGACACGTATTTTTTTTTATCGGCCATCGTTCATGCTGAAGGGGTGAAAATGGCCCCCAAAGTTGGGGTTGCAAAACATATTTTCTCGAATATCTCAGGAACTATTAGGCCTAGACAAAAAATTAAAAGTGCAAATTTTTCTGTTTTAGAAGGCCAATAATATGGCCTAAGTGGATTTTTGAAAAATTTATTTGTTTAAAAAATATGTTAAAAATTAACATTATTTTGCAAATTTTTTAAATAAAACTTTGTACTATTTTGATCAAATTTTACACATGTAAACTATAGGTCAAAAGACAAAATACGGATAAATTGGAATTTTTAATTTCCCTTGTGGAAAAAATATTATTGTCGTTGAAGTTATACGTACATTTTATACCTTCCGTTCGGTGCACAATTGATTTTTATACGTAATATTCTGGAAATTGTATTATATTACATTTTTTACACTAACTTATTTAAAAAAAAGAATTTGAAGGTCCAAAGGTGCCTGTAAAAAAATATGCCTATTGAGTCAGATATCGCATTTGATCCGCGTTATGGGCGCGTACTGGTGGCAGTATTCGACGCACGGAGAATCTTAACGCGTAAATTGTACTTGTGCGAAGTGTAATATCTTCATAATGATGTAGAATACGTGCAATTAAAGGAATTACATCTGTTGATCAAGAATTGCTTTATGATTGTAAGATATATAGTAACACTGAAATTATAGTCTTTTTATAATTTTCAAAATTATGTGTTTTATTTTGAAATGAATTTCTAATGTATTATAAACGATAGTAAACGTAACGGGATTATCAAAATGTTCCAATCTACTACTGATGCAACCATACTGTAACCATGCGTACTTAAACAGTTTTTTATACCTAGGTGCGGACAATTGATTATGAATTAAAGGACACATTTTGATAATTATGTCCCATGCCCGTACGTTAATTTGTAAATCTAGCGCAGGCAAAAGATTTAATATTTAATGCGCGAAATTTTTCCATGTTCTATAACCACATACATCAGAAGGTTGTATTAATCCAGTATCGATTTTTTAATACTTAAAACTGTCAAAGTTTTATTTGGATATGATATTTCTTATAAAAATTTAAAAAAATTAAAAAATTATTAAAAAAGTGGTATTTTCAAAGTTACCCAACCTAATAATATATATTTTACAATCGTGAAAAAATTCTTAATCAACATGTGTAATTCCTTTAATTGCACGTATTCTACATCATTATGAAGATATTACACTTCGCACAAGTACAATTTACGCGTTAAGATCCTCCGTGCGTCGAATACTGCCACCAGTACGCGCCCATAACGCGGATCAAATGCGATATCTGACTCAAACGGCATATTTTTTTACAGGCACCTTTGGACCTTCAAATTCTTTTTTTTAAATAAGTTAGTGTAAAAAATGTAATATAATACAATTTCCAGAATATTACGTATAAAAATCAATTGTGCACCGAACGGAAGGTATAAAATGTACGTATAACTTCAACGACAATAATATTTTTTCCACAAGGGAAATTAAAAATTCCAATTTATCCGTATTTTGTTTTTTGACCTATAGTTTACATGTGTAAAATTTGATCAAAATAGTACAAAGTTTTATTTAAAAAATTTGCAAAATAATGTTAATTTTTAACATATTTTTTAAACAAATAAATTTTTCAAAAATCCACTTAGGCCATGTTATTGGCCTTCTAAAACAGAAAAATTTGCACTTTTAATTTTTTGTCTAGGCCTAATAGTTCCTGAGATATTCGAGAAAATATGTTTTGCAACCCCAACTTTGGGGGCCATTTTCACCCCTTCAGCATGAACGATGGCCGATAAAAAAAAATACGTGTCAAATATTTTTTTGCGTTCTATATCATACTCAAAGCGCATCAAAATCGGCGATTGGCGATTGGGTAATGTCCCTTGTTAGTATTCAACATTCTTTCTAATTACGTTATTACATTATACCTGTTATCATTAACCTCAAGGTGGCTTTCTTCATAAAAACATAAAAAGATTAAATTGTTACATTGTTTCTCTTTAAATAAATGATACATTTGTAAATATTATGCAATTTCAACAAACTATTTAAATAAAGGCACACTTTTATTTTAAACTTTACGTAAAAGAAAAGTTTATAGAAGTTTACAAACAATACATAAAATGTGTGGTTGAATATAAAATGAATAACAAATTATACAGGGTGTCTCTTTTAAGTTCTCATTGTAAAAAATCTCGAATATACGTGATTTAAGAAAAACTGACCCATGTATTAAACGAATTAATAAGTGTCTAGAAGTTGAGGCAAAAATTTTCGAGCATTTATTATAATGTTCTTAAATGAAATAAAAAATTTTCCAGAAGAAAGTAACGTTATCATTTTAATAGAAAAAATATTTTTGATATAAACATAAAAAATCAAGTACATATTTTAAGAAATTTTGTTGTGAATTCAATGTTGACAAAATCTATCAAACAAAAGACGTTCGTTCCTTCATGTGGGTTTATGGTAAAAAGAGATGACCTTGAAATAACTTTGAAGACGCCCATGCATTAAAAAATTAATGTCATTTGACTCCCCAGTAAAAATACTAAAGGTGTCAGTTTGTTTTGATAAATCTCATGTCTTCGAGATTTTTTACAATGTCAGCCATTGTAAAATGGTTGTTTGTTATCCATTGTCATCCATTTAAATAGGACACAATTACATTTTTATTCAAAATATTGCTTTCAAACTCATCAAATTTTAGTGTAAAATAATTCCATTCAAAGAAACACTTATAAAACTGATACAATGATACAATCTAACCTAACCTCAAACCTATGTGATGTATACAAGTTAAATTAAAGTTAACTCTATCTTGGGTATCAAACTAATTTATTTTTGTTCACTAACGCACACATTTAAATATCCAACTTTCATTTTTAAAATTGCATAAAAATTGTACGTACATAAAATTGTATAAGCCAATTATAAAAGCTGGTAAGAGATTTCCTTTCAAAACCGAAACTTATAATTTAGTAGGGTGGAACATAATGTAATAAACAACCGCTTCCTCTATTGTCCCAATTAAAGTAGCCAGCCCAATTTGAGCGGATCTATTATCTATTATGTCCGTAAACGTACCGAGAACTATTGTTCTCTGAATTCTTTCACGTTCATTTTTAATTTTCTGCTTCAGTGCACATCGTTATTTAAATTGCTTTACTTTCTTCACACATCGTTACACTATATTATACGCTAGCAACGAAAGCTTTCTTATTTAAAATTTATGCGAGATAAATTGTTTGGAAACTTTTCAAAAAGGCGGAAAAATCATAAATAGGAAATTATGTCATGAAAATAGAATGATTACGACATGAAATATAAAGAATAATTGTTTGTTAGATATTATGTAAAGCATCACACGTAATTACATTTCAACAGGAAGAAAGATATTGTATCTTATATCATTAACCTTGTATTTTGAATGAAACATTATGTTTTCATTCAACTATTATTCGCAGTAATTGGTAATTTTTAATTATATATAACTGTAAATAATGTCTAATATGAAATCTGTTAAATATTAATATACCTACATATCAATTAAATAAAATAAATATATTTTTATACTATAATAGTTTATAAAAACTAATTAACTTCAAGATGTTAATTATGACAATTAATCGTTCGTTAGAAGTTATCCATCTTGATAATTTACAGTTTTTAATTAAACTTTAATGTAAGAAGCAATTACATGTCATAAATAAAAAGAAAGAATCTTAAAGTTTGTTGAGTAACATTTTTCTGAATAGAATAAAAATGGAATTTCAAATTTGAACGTTAATTCTCTAACATCAAGGTAAATTAATGGTAATGTTAGATTGCTATTAGACTAACAGTAATGTTAGATTGTTATTAGACCCAACAGTAATGTCAGACAGTTATTAAACGTTCCAGCAGTTCTAATAGAATTTATTGTTTATTATAGTTATAGTAGAGTTAATTCTAATTGTCATCATACTTATAACATTGAAGTTAGGTTTGACAACACATGTCAAACATAAGTATTAGACTAATAATAATGTTAGATTGCTATTAGACCCAACAGTAATGTCAGACAGTTATTAAGCATTCAAGCAATTATAATAGAGTTTATTATAGTTATAGTAGAGTTAATTGTAATTGTCATCATAATTATAATATTGAAGTTAGGTTTGACAACACATGTAACAGCCAATTTTTGTGCATGCAAAGGTTGCCAACATAAAACCCAATGTTTATACATGCAACGGTTTGCAATAAATGAAAAAAAAAAATCAATTGTTCGTTGATCAAAAATAAACTCCTTTTCCTTACATCAAATGATTAATCAATTCGAATATAAAACAAGAGTGAAATATACATAAAAAATGAAATAAAAACTACATGTAGTTTATTGTTCAATTATGAATCTAACAGTAACGTTAGAAAATAACGTTCAGAATTTCTGCTGACGCTAGCAGAATCGATAAGGTAGAACAGCAAAAAAATGGAATAGTGCAGAAAGAAGATAGGAAATATCACTTACATCCATCAAAAAAGTAATGGTCGCGTGACTCAGAACGCGAAGCATGGGTGTTGCGTGGGCGTAAAACAAGGACATTCGGTTAGCGAGCTCATTCCCGACCACGAGGTCCTTTTCAGCGTTACCCTGTCGCGCCAGGGATGCTCTTGTCAGAGTCCTCCGATAGTAACTAAAATCATTCTGAATAGCTGGAGTCTTCATCTTGTGCTCGTCAAACTTTAAGACGAATTCTAATATTTCCGCCAATTGTTTCACCAACGCCTGCTGAGTCTCCAGGTGCTGAGTCGGAGAGAGATTCCCTGAACACAATTGACCCAGGATTTTTGGTACCACTTTTTCTGAAACAAAAATAAAATTAACCCATTAACTGCTAAAGTCTTTGCTTTAATTTTACATGGTTTGTAAATTTTTTTAATTTGGAAAAATAAAAATTAATGTGGAAATTGAGAATTTGAAAATTCACGATTAAACTATATTTATTAAAATTTTACAAATTTTGTATTTTACATTTTAGATAGTATGTGTACTTACATTATAAAACCTAGTACGCAACTTATGTAATCTAGTTTACCTAATATTTATGTAAATTTATATTTAAAAACTTTACTCTTTTAGTTTGTGTATTAACGAACATTTCCAATCCGCTTGATTGAACCTGGCTTTATGTAGAATAAAAGCAATAAATACTTTGAAAGTTTACCAGCGGTTTTACTTATGTTGAAGCTGCGATATCGGTTTCCAATCACTGTGTATGCAGAAATATTCAAGCTGAACAATAATCCTTCACGGTGCATTGCTCAATCGATATCGACATTTAACTTTTTACGTTTCTATTTACTTGTAACGGATGTTATGGCAGTCGCAATCAAATACTGAATACACCTGCACGTAAAAAAACTAAATAGTCCATCTCGACAATTCGAGCTAAAATTAAAATCTGCGATCGATAAAAGTACCTATATATTGAAAAAATGAATTTAGTTTAACATATAAGGGTTGATCAACAAGTTTTGTCCCTTTTTTAAATATTTTGAAATGTCGATTTTACAGTGGATGATCAAATTAATTCGAACTACTTGTATTAATTAACCTTTATATCAATTAATCTTTGAATTTTTTTACGATGTTTGCAATAATATTTACACTTCACAAAAAAATATAAATTATAAAAGAAAAATAGTAGGAATGTATTTAACTATGTTAAAAGTTATTTAAAAGTTAATTTCACTACAAAAAAATTATTAGACAATGATCTAATTTTTCTATTATCTAATTCATCTATTGCATAATTTATCCATTATCTAACTCATTATATAATTTACCTGTTACCTAATTTATCTATCATCGAATGTATCTATTATGTAATTTATCTATTTATCAATTGCAAGTGATTTTAGTACTTTAATCACTTACTATAAAAATAAGACCAACTATTTCATCTTTAATAGACTGTTTATTGTTAACAGCAATTTCTAACATGAAATGTCTCTAACTCTAAATGTCTCTATAGAAATATTCGTCAACAGTCTTCTTGTTCACCACAGAAAGTTTTATAACGACCTAAACAGGTAATCCGACATTGCAAAGTCAGAACTATATTCTCGCTTGAAGAGATCTCTAAAGGTTTTGACAATCAAGTGCTGTATGAAAGGAGTTCCGTTTATATGGTCCAATTCACAATTCGTTTCTACAGCCACGTGCCTTGGGGCCATATAGCGAGACTCCTTTGCATGCGTGCGATAACAGATCCGTACAATAATTTATTCAAAACTTCACAAAGACCGTCAATTATCATTCAAAACTATTTTGGTATATACAGGATGGTCATAGATATACTATCCACCACTTTTTGCGTAAACGGAAGAAAATTAAAAAAAAATAGAAGATAAGAGAGTTGTAATATACTTTACTGTACCCAAGGATATATTACGTTTTTATACTTGAATTATTTCTCGAGAACTGAAGATCTTCAGTTTTTTAAATAAAATTCTATGTATTCTTCATGTCATCTGAGCGTGTATCAAAATTTGCGGCTAATTGTGTTCTTTTTTTTCTACGGCACTCATTTCACCCAAACATTTTGCCGCTAAAACAAACTGGTGTTCACTTGGTGCTACTCTATTTAGAAATTCTTCTCGGTACTTTACTTTGTTATGTCCTTTATTTTTACTGCTCTCGTAATGAATGCGCACCATTTCTGTTTTCTCTTAAATAACGACACGTTGCACTAAAATATCACTAAACGCTTTCTGAAACAACACTGCGACAGCAACAACGCAAGCTTAATCATAACACAAAGTTACCAAAAGTGTATTCTAGCTAATTGAAGTCACATTGAACACGAAATGAGAACATGTCAATAATGAATATCGGTAAATAGTAATACGAAATATTCAAAGTATTTCTTCTGTTTTCGACCTTGGTTGACCCAAAGGCCATCGTATGTTCACAGTTGAACTCGTTTTGATACACACTTTCATATGGTATAACAGAATACGTAGCAATCCA
The DNA here is from genome assembly GCF_050947335.1 of Megachile rotundata. NCBI lineage: Eukaryota > Metazoa > Arthropoda > Insecta > Hymenoptera > Megachilidae > Megachile > Megachile rotundata. The sequence goes on from NC_134993.1 coordinate 7,581,377, forward strand.
TTTAAAAAATTGATCGCCATCATTTCTCGAGAAGTAATGCAAGTATAAAAAGATGATATATGACCTAGTGTTGCCAGTGAAATATATTATAACTCTCTTCTCTTCCATTTTTTTGAATGCCAGATTGCGTACTCAGAAAAACCTAGATAGTATTTATCAATACCTTGTATATTTTTCATGTCTTATGTATCGTTTCTATTGCTTTTAATTTTACACCCAGTAACGAATAGTTTTTGTTATAATATTTATATCTGTGATAAAATGTGCTATATTTCATTAATATAATATGTAATTTATATATTTTCTATATTTCTTATAGAATGTTCTATAATATGTAATTTTTTCTAGTAATATATAATTTTTCTTCCTCCACGGTACAGTTCTCTTTTGTAAAAAAAGTTTGCTTCTGTAAATGAATAAAACAAAATGGAAAAGTGTCGTACATCTCATAACTTTTGAGCAGGACTGTACATAGAAGATGACTGATTACTTCCCATTCCAATTCACTCAATTTTTCCTGACAATGAGTACTTAACGATGTACAGTCAGTAGCAAATCTGGTTTTCATTGGAAAATTTAGAAATTTAGAAATTTGAAGGTTTTAGAATTTGAAAATGTCAAGATTTTGAAAATTTGGGAAAAATGAAAAAATTAGAGAATTTAATGATTTGAGTAAGTTTGATGATTTTTTATTCTGAAATTCGAGGATTTTGGAATCTGTAAACGTGAAATTGTAAAAATTAGAAAATTTGGGAATTTTAGAAATTCGAGGGAGTGGCAAATTTAGAAATGTGGGGATTTAAAATGTTTAGGAATTTGAGAATTTGATAATATAGAAAATTGGAAATTTAAAAGTTTGGAAATCTGGAAATTTAGAAATTGGAAATTAAAAAATTGTAAAACTTGGACACTTAGAAATCTAGGAATTCAAATATTTGAAAATTTCAAATTTTTGATGTTACGAAGTTTAGAAATTTGTAACTATAGAGAATGAAAAATGTGAGATCTTAGAAAATTTAAATATGAAAATCCGGAAATTTGAGAATATAAAAAAGTAAATATTTCAAAATTTTTTTATTTTGGAATTTGCAATTTAGGAAATGAAGATTTCCGTAATTGAAAGTTTCCAGGAATTCTTCATTCCCCCATCCATAAATCACAAAACCCCAAAATTCTCAATTCTCAACATCAAATTCTGAATCAATTCTCAAATCTCCAAAATCTCTAAAATTAAATAAATAGCTCTTCTTTCTTGTACTTCATATTTTTTCTGATGGAACCCTTTGTTCTTGACTATACTTGCCTAGCCACTGTCTTTATGAAATACAACTCTTTCTCTGTTCGACAAACCTGCATATTTCTTAAAAATCTTTTAATCAAATCTATTTAAATTTATTTAAACTCAAAAGCCATAAGAATTTTCCGCAACAAATAATGAGCACAAGATTATCAAACTTTTATTCGATTTTTTAAAATCGCACCAACAGCAAATACAGAAAATTCTATCCAAACAGAGGAGATTTGTACGGAGAAAATTATCTCAAATTAGCCATCTTCAAATAATCCCAAAAGCAAACATAACGCATAGATTTACACGTTGGGATCAAGAACAGTCTAGAAAAACCCTATGTATGTTCATATCTCAGATAGTCCCTTCAGTTTCACAAAAGCACTATTTACCGTCGATTGATATTGTTTTCTGTTCTCTTATCAAGGTACAGAACGTTCGCTTATGATAAAAGCGACATAAAAGATGATGACAATATGGTAGCACACAGACCAAACGTTATTAACAGATAGTATTTCGGGAGAATAGAAAACCGGTGAGTCAAACATTTGACAAATAATTTTATCTTGTACTAGATACTGGAATTGCTCTGTTGTAACAATCAGAACACTAATCTAGGATTTCATCTAATTGTAACATTATTTTTTTATATTCGAATTTGCTTGTGCTGTTCTCTAATTAGTAATGAAATAGTATGATTCACAAATGTTTTGCTAAATTGAGTAGTTAAGATACATGAGTGAAAATTTTGCAAATTTTGCTTTAGGCGATAAGAATCTAAAGTATTAATTTAACTTATTTACCTCAAAGTTTTTTAGTTTTGTACCTTAAAAATAATTTTACTGAATACAAATTTATTTCGTATGCATCCTACATTAGGTTAGATTTGATCCTCTTTACAATTCTAATAATAATTTGCAGATATTTATATTTCTGCATTGCTAACCATTATTATACGAATATTCATTAACTTTAATATATTTCAATGCTAGTTTCAATGTATGTGTTTTGCGCAAGCTTTTCAGATCAGGTGTTGCATATTAGGCGCCATTTTTCTCACTCACCCCTACTAAACTTCTTTACAATTTTTATAGTAACTTGAAAATATTTAAATGTTGTATAATTCACTTAATATGTTAATATTTATTAATTTTGATATATCTTAGTGGTAGTTTCGTTTAAAATATAATATGCTTTCACATGTGGCAAGTTTCTAAGTCAGATGACTCTACATTAGCTAGCGTTTCTTTAACTTTCCTTTTTCGAACATATTCACAAATTTTCTAACAATGAATAGGCACTTGAATTTTGTAAAATTCAGCATTAACATACAGGGTGTTACCTGTAACGCTACTCACGATTTTTCTCCCACTTACAGTCACCTTACGAAAAAAAGTTTAGAATAAAATTTGCAGGGTATGAAGTGCACAATAGATATTAGTAAAGCAAATTTTGAAAACAGTTTGTTTTCTTCGCAAAGTCAAGGTCACCTTGGGTTTTTTAAATAGGAACATACATTTTTTTTTTATTCATAGCTTTAGAGGACATCGAGAAGAATTCAAAACATATATTACATGATATTTTTATTAGCATATTACTCGATTTATAGAATTGGAAATGTAAAATGAAAGGCCGGAATATTACGCGATGGAAGGCGGTATACATTTTGAACATGTAATTAAATAAAGTGTATTTTTCTTACATTCTAGTCGCGTGTTTATATTCAGTAATCTCTTTGGAACCAAATAATGATTACACTACTAAAGTCAAAAGCTAAGTACTTCACATTTCCACTTCTGTTAATCGAGTAATATATTAATAAAAATATCATGTAATATATGTTTTGAATTCGTCTCGATGTTCTCTAAAGCTATGAATAAAAAAAAATGTATGTTCCTATTTAGAAACCCCAAGGTGACCTTGACTTTGCGAAGAAAACAAATTGTTTTCAAAATTTGCTTTACTAATATCTATTGTCCACTTCATACCCTGCAAATATTGTTCCAAACTTTTTTTCGTAAGGTGGCTGCAAGTGGGAGAAAAATCGTGAGTAGCGTTACAGGTAACACCCTGCATATCTACTAATTTCGTTATATTTCATCGTTAGTTTCGGTGAAAAGACAAGTATTTACGTTTCACAAGCTTTTAAGGTTAGGTGTTGCATGCTAGTCCCCATGTTCTCAACTCATCGTTTTTGAACCTGTTTATTTTTATGACAATTTAAAGATACTTTAATTTTGAATAGTTTGCCATTAACACACAAATGTCTACTAATTTTGTCATATTGTAATGCTAATTTCGTTAAAAAAGGAAACCTTATTTTAGCAAGCTTTTAACACTAAAACTACCAAGCCGGTCAAATGACCGCCCTACAAGTTTCTTATTATAAGGTACACATTTTGTTAAAGTACATTCCTTGAAATCAGCACTGATTTTCATCAAGGTAAAGAATAAATATGTGTACTAATTTATGTTTCGTCGTTTATTTATTTATTTTTTAACTTCATTTTTAATTTCAAATTGAGTACACATTATATGTCGGTAGGTTTAGTGTTAAAATCAGGTATTTCATATTCGGCGCCATTTTTTCAACTTGCCTTTGACTTTGTATAAAACTTCTATAACAATTTGAACATATTTGAATTGTATATAATTCACCATAAATATACAAATATCTATTAATTTAGTTTTGTTTACTTTCGTTGATAATACAAGGTGCATTCATTTTTGGAATATTTTACAAGTCAGTATTCCAGTGTTTCATAGATTTTTACATTTTTACATTTTTAGTTACAATTTACTTGTGAGATGCATGAGTCAAATTTATTCATAACTATAATATTAAAACAAACAAACAAAATTAAAATGTTATATTCTACGGTCCTTGATTACACAAATTATAGTCGTATCTAAATTTCAAGTTGAGTATTCAAAATTTGAATAAGTGTCACATTTGAGCCAACATTTCACATTTAATTAAGTGCGTCGCTAGTGAGACTCGTCGAAGCACAAGGAGATAAGTTTTACATGCAAGATTAAATAAGGTGTAAATAAGACGTAAAAATGAACACTTACCGAGTTCCAATGAAAATTCATAGAATCTTTTCAGCTTCGCGACGAGAGGGGCAACGGTCAGATAAGCTTTCCGTTGACACTCTTCCGTAGGCGCCGAAATCGCTTCTCTGATTTCTTTCCCAGCCCCTTTGTAACATTGAATCTCCTCCAAGATGGATTCTGAATTTTTCAGAACCCTTTGCACCGCTTCAAAAGTCTCTCGTTCTATGTCAGAAGGTTGTGCGTCTGGAATTCAAAAAATATTACTAAATATCATCATCTGATCATTTTTATTAAACCTTTCTCGTGCCATTTATGTAACAGATGCGTCAGTCAAGACTAACTATTCAGGTCTATAACATTAAAACGAACAAAGAAAATTAAAATGTTTTAACTATTTTATATTCAGGGATCCTTGATAATGTAACTTATAGCTGGACCTAAATTTCAAGTTGAAGGGTATTCAAAATTTGAGTAAGGTTTGTCACATTTGAGCTATAAGTGCGTCGACTCATCAAAGTACGGGAAGGAGTTAAACCTACAAAATAATTGCTACTTGTAATAATAACATACAGAGTATCTCTAAAGACCCTTTGTATTTTGCTAACGGCGTTAAGTATGGATAAAAGTTATAGGACATCAAGACGTAAAATGACGACAACAATTTAACCTTGGATTGTTTGAAGTCACAACAGTTTATTAAACAGAACCCCATTCTTTATTGCATACTATAGCTCTCATTTCAAAACTACCTACGTTTTTTATGGAAGTCATCTCAAGGTATGACGCTTCAAAGTTGATACATAGGTGGCGTTTTGATGCAACCTACGCAATGCATCTTGGGTAATGTCAATGTCGACGATCTGTCAACTGTGAAGCTTCATACCATGGGAATGACTTGCACAAAAAACAAAGATAACTGGTTTGCAAACGTCTTGACGAAGGCTACAATGTGCAATGAAAAAGGAGGTTCTATTTAAGAAACTGAAGATGTTTAAACGACCAACCAAGGTCAAACTGTTGCCATTATTTTATGTCTCCCTTGATATGCTACAACTTTCTGTATTTGAAGCTGCTTCCAAAATGTAAGAGTGGGGTCAGACTTTAGAGATGTCCTTTATACTGTTATTAATAGATTGATTACTAGATTTGTTAGATAGAGTAATAGATTTATTATTATTGTTATTAGATACCCTGCAGATTTGTATATATAATAAAAGTGTCAAAAATAAAAGTATGAAGTTTGGTTAGCGAAATTTTGTGCTGAAAATAATCTTAAGAATGTTTTAAAAGAGCAGGAATATAGAGAATCAAAGATCATCACATAACATGATTAATAATAACTTTCCATTGAAATACAATTCTACAAATGGATAAAACAATGAATACCTTTTAGAATCTCAGTGCATTAAATTTGTAATCGAATATCTCCCTAAAAAACGCTACACCCCTTTAAAACTAATTAGTTTCAGACGAAGTTAATATCAACGTATACGAGGTTTCACCCAGCGTATTTAATCGATAAGATAAAGTTAAAATTGAGTTTAACTTTCTCAGCTAAGTTACATATCAATGTCAAGTAAATAGATATTAACTACACATTTAAATATCACTTGCTGTTTAAAACAAAATTTGAAAATTTCCATCTTCTGAGCCGATAATATCTGAACATCATATTCTATTGAACAGGAAAGTGAAGTTTGAATAAGAAATACAAGCAGCACACAAAGACGCAATTTCAAAGGAATTTTTAAGTAAATGTACTCGAGGTACTTACTTTCAAAATCCAAAAAGACATCGTATTTTTGAGGCGTGCAACAGGTAGACTCATCTCGAGCCAGGAGACTCAAAAGCTTGCCCATCTTCAGTCTGAGAGTTTCTTTCAGTGGATATTATTTATAAAATGAAAGGCATCTGAAAAAAGAGCATCGTACGTATAAATAAAAATAAAATAATGTTTTCATTCATAATTTGATGCATTTCAATACCAGCAACTATATTTAATTTGTTCTAAGTTCTGCATTCGACTATTCAGTATTTATTTCCAAAAATAAAAGTTTTGCAATTTAGAAGATGTAAAGGAAGCTTAATTTATTACGAAAAGTACTTTACAAATATTGGAAATAAATTTCGTACACGAAGACTTTTATGATTGAGTGTACGTGTACGAACACAAAGCACGCAAAACGCAGACCTCGACGAATTCTACGAACTCGTCAACGAGAAATGAACCTTCTGTTAATTCCGACCAACGAAGCTAATCTATGCTGACCTCACCTGAAATGATGAAAGATTCAGGGGGACATAACGTCAATTGAAGCGGAATCTAATGCCGTCCTTAAACTTTTATTAGTCCTAAATTGTATCGTTTGTAACATTGTGATGAAACGATTTCATGAAAATGTTTGAAACTTTCAATAATGGTACCCTTTGAAATTTTTAGAAGCCGCACGTCTTACATGGCGTATTCATGATTAAATACCACGCTATATCAAAAATTACGTTGTTATTACATGTTGCGTTATATTGTTGCCACCAATTTATATCTCCTTATTACATACAAGGAGTCTATAAATTAAACTATTTAGCATCTTTTGCGTAAATGGCAAGGAATTCAAAAAAATGGAAGAGGAAAAACACATTTCAGAACATTCTATAAGAAATATCGAAAATATATGAATTACATATTCATGGAATAAATTCTACAAGAGATATAAATATTATAACAAAAACTATTCGTTACTGGGTGTAATGTTAAAAGCAATAAAAACAGCACATAAGACATGAAAAATATACAAGGTATTGATAGATAGTATCTAGGTTTTTCTGAGTAAGCATTTAGGAATTCAAAAAAATGGAAGAGGAGAGAGTTATAATATATTTCACTGGCAACACTAGGTCATATATCATCTTTTTATACTTGCATTACTTCTCGAGAAATGATGGCGATCAATTTTTTAAATGGATTGCTACGTATTCTGTTATATCATATGAAAGTGTGTATCAAAACGAGTTCAACTGTGAACATACGATGGCCTTTGGGTCAACCAAGGTCGAAAACAGAAGAAATACTTTGAATATTTCGTATTACTATTTACCGATATTCATTATAGATATGTTCTCATTTCGTGTTCAATGTGACTTCAATTAGCTAGAATACACTTTTGGTAACTTTGTGTTATGATTAAGCTTGCGTTGTTGCTGTCGCAGTGTTGTTTCAGAAAGCGTTTAGTGATATTTTAGTGCAACGTGTCGTTATTTAAGAGAAAACAGAAATGGTGCGCATTCATTACGAGAGCAGTAAAAATAAAGGACATAACAAAGTAAAGTACCGAGAAGAATTTCTAAATAGAGTAGCACCAAGTGAACACCAGTTTGTTTTAGCGGCAAAATGTTTGGGTGAAATGAGTGCCGTAGAAAAAAAAGAACACAATTAGCCGCAAATTTTGATACACGCTCAGATGACATGAAGAATACATAGAATTTTATTTAAAAAACTAAAGATCTTCAGTTCTCGAGAAATAATTCAAGTATAAAAACGTAATATATCCTTGTGTACAGTAAAGTATATTACAACTCTCTCATCTTCTATTTTTTTTAATTTTCTACTATTTACGCAAAAAGTACTAGATAGTATACCTATGAACCTTCTGTATTTACCAAATTTGGAAATTTCCAACTTTGAAAGTTTATATTTCAAAATTTAAAACTTTAAAGCTTTAAATCTTTCGAAATTTCAGAATTTTTTAATGTTGTGGTATTAGAATATTAGAGGTTTTTTATTTTGAAACAATGGAATTTTAATATTTGTTGATTATGGAATTCTGAAATTTTAGAATTTTTTAATGTTATGATATAGGAATGTTGCAATTATCGGATTTTATGATACTAGAATTTTAGAACTTTTGAATATTAGGATATTGCAATTTCAGAATTTCTGATACATTGGAATTAAAGAATTTTTAGATTTTGAAACATTCATACCCTAAAGCTTTAGATTTATGCAATTTTGAAACTTCAACACATTGAAATTTAGACGTAATCCATTACTATTTTAAATTTCTACAAATGTGCCATTTTTTATTGTAAATTCAGCTTATAAGATCTGCCTTAAAAAAATAATTTACTACTGCAATTTAATGACTATTATTATTATTAATAACCATTGTAGTAGATGCGATGGTAGAAACAAAGAAAAATGTTTCAACCACAACTGCTCAAAACTACGTTATGGACAAAATAATCCCATCATACTATGAATTCTGTCAATAGGGATTAACCACCGAACATATTTCATCGGATTGTGGTGGCACAGAAGCACCATAAACCCTTAATATCCAATAATAGCTCAAAAGTATTTGAAACAAAAAGCAGCAAAAATTAATCCACAACTCTACTACAAAATATCCACTAATTTCTAAATATGGTATACAATAACAAAGAAATTAAACAGAAAAACTTTAAAAGCAACATTAAACTTAAATAAATAAAAAAAAAATTGTTTGATGAAAACCTTAATAAAAATGGAAGTTTGTCCATTGGAACAGACTGTTTGTCTGTTTTACTTAAAAAAGTTAAAAATGAGGTGCATAGAGATCATGTTCAGTTTCCGCAACCTAACTAGAAATTCCAAATGGTTTTGTAATGAACAGCAATCTGTCACTTGTCAAAAACAGCAAATTAATAACATGAAATACAACAAACTTTGTGTCAGTTTCGCTAATTTTATTTCAGGATTTTACTAAAAATCCTGACAAACGTTAGACCGCAGGGAGTGCTCACATGTGAGAGGACAACGATCGAGTTTGCTGAATCTAAAATTGTCTCCGACAGATTCCAATGTACGGACGAATGTCTCCGTTATTTTTAGCAGAAAAACACATATACCGTAAATTTCTCCCGGCACGCTGAATCATCCAGATTTTCAAATTATTCGCTATTTTTCGAATTACAATTCCACATCCGCAAGTTCACACACCAATCAAGTTATTTCACTATTCATCGTATTTCTTATTTCAATTCTGCCATAGCCAAACGGATACGTAATCGAATAAGATTTAATTTAGATCCACGGCGTTTCTGTTCCGATCGATTAAGAGCGATCGGAAATAACGTTATCCGGCATGGGAATAGAATAAATGTTTACGTTCGAAATTCCACGCGGAAGCGTGCTCGAAATCGGCAAAATATTATCACGATAATGTCATAACCACCGTTCGTAAATCACGGGCTAAAACGATTTCTAAGCAAACGTCACATAAACTTCCGAAATCCGGAAGTCACATTCGAAATAAAGCCGGTCCGAGGGTGCAGAAAGAGAATTCACTTCTTGAAGGTCGACAGGATCAAAATTTAACGTGGTTCGTTGTAAAACGTTTACGAAATTTTTTTTACGAACTCACCGTGACCGCGACCGATAACGCGAATACATGACGATGACAGGTGAAAGCCGAAGTCCGGGAATGGTCAACAAGTACCCGAAGAAAGTGCAACAACTGTCAGTCAACGGACGGCCATGATGCTCGTTGAGGGTTGGGTTGTATAGTGGCGCGATTCGGAGTCTCCTTATTTGGTAAACGAGAACGGTGGCGGTACGCTCGCGGCGAAAAATCAATGGGGTTAGTTCGCAGGTTTACCCTGGGGTGACGCTGCTGCTACTATTTGCAAAACAGGAATTTTCGAAACTCATACGTGCATCGATTCTTTGAAATATTTTGCGCAAAATGTTGTCAAGGTAAATTACAAACTTTTGTGTACAATATTTCAATTTAGAATCATTTATTATTTTAAATGTATTTTAAATGCTCAACGCTGCTGATATTTGTAAAATAGAAATTTTTTAAATAAATACAAAATCTTGTTAATGTCGAATTTTTTAATATAACTTTTTAATTTAGAATATTTCATCTATCATTTATTTTAATTATATTTTCCGAATATTTTACTGCTTTTATTATTTGCAAAGTAGAAATTTTTAAATCTTTTTTATACTTTTAAAATATTCAATACAAAAGATTTTTGAGATAATTTTCTAAACTAAATTAAATTCTATATTTGAACATACTTATTCTATTTTATTTTTATGAAAATGAATGATTTTTATATTTATTTGTGCTCTATTTTATTTGTATGTAATTATATTGATATGTGTTTATTTGTATTTACATGTATTTTATTTTGTTCGTATCCAATTATAATTTACGTATATTTATTTGAATTATATTTTATCTTTATTTGCTTATCTACTTCTTTCTTGTACCTCAGAGAACATAACAGCGAAGGTATACCCTAACCTTGCGATACCCTATTTAGAGACCCCATAAAGTATTCATACTCATTTACGTTTTGAAACATTCAGTTTGAATTGCAAGTGTCTGAAAATGTTCTTAACACGCGCACACCCGAGTGTCAGCGGTCCGATAGTATACGGTCGAACTTCGAAATACGATTATAAATTTAGAAATTCTCGAGAACTCGTGACCAACTCATCCGTGAGGGGGTATATTCCTTTTTTTGTCGCAGACCAACGGGTTGCTAGTAACGATAAAGATGAAACTCGAAAGGGTGTACAGCATTGTCGAGGTTGACCGAGTTACGTGGAGTCAATCGAGTTAATGTTTATGTAGCTTTACTGAGAATATTCGGGTCAGTACTTTTATGGGTTAACGCTTTTAATGGGGTAAACGAATGACACTGAAATGGCAATCTAATTTATGAACCTTCAAAAATTTGTCTTATTTAATAAACGGTAGTTGTAAAGTGCATGTCGTGTAATGATATTGGATTGTTACATCGAGATGTCGATTGTAACAGGATGTCATATATGGGGATGGTTGCCTTCGTTATGGTTATACGGAATGAAAATATTAAACCTTCTGAAAGACAACTTTGTTAGAGAACAAGTATAATGCATTTATTAGTATGTGCAAATATAATGTGTTCATTACAAATCAAATACAGATATACATAATACAGATATACATATATGTATACACATATGTATATGTTTATTAGAAGTCTGTACATGTGTGATCCGTTTATCTGACTATACACAATGTTGTGTTTATTACGAATCGGTATGTATACAATATATTTACTACAAGTCTGTTCATATGTAATATAAAAATATTAATATTAAATATGTATAATAAAAATTACACATATGGCATGTATAATAAGTTTAAAAATATGCACACATATTATATTTATTAACGATTTCAACAAAATTATTTTTCATGAATAATCAGCAATATTATTGTTCCTCAATTGTCGAAATAATTAATTCAAGTGGTTGAAATAATTTGACTAATTAAATCTGGTAGTTAATTGGTAGTTAACTCATTTAATTCACCCGATTTTTACATTCATATAGCAACAGAAAAAATAGAAAGGAAGAAGAAGTAAAATCACAAGTGAACAAAATATAAAATGTTCTGATTTTTAATGAAATTATTAACATTAAATAAAATGTACTTTTAACTTAAAATCCACTAATACTTCTTTCTCCAGTATTTTTAATGCAGTGAATCATGGATGTATTATATATTTATATAAATGAAATCAAATGTTATTAAACGACAAAATTATAGTCAAATTATTAAGTAATTTATATTCGAAAAGATACTAATCGGTAGGTAAATAATAAGCTAATGTTATTAAAATTTAAAAACTTTTATACAATTATTATTTTGAACTTTTATTACAATTTATGTGAAACGAAATAAAAATAAGTAAATATAAGTCTCTGGAATTTAAATAAATATAAATGTCCACTTTTGAATGATGCAAAGTCTTAAACATTTTATTAAACAATAACAATCGAAGTTGAAATAAGAAAGCTGAGACCTACGTGACTTTTCTTGTAAATAAGATACTAAAATACGAATGTTTAATAATATAAGAATGTAAATAAAATATTTAAGTGTGTGAACGTATGTGAAGAAACCCACCGTACGATCAAACTGTGATGTTCAATTAACTCTACAAGAATTCTGTATCTAAAAAAAATGAACTCATGTTATTATCCATTAAATATTGCAAAAGTAATCAGCAACATGCTCAAGTTTTATGATATTCTTTCATTCTTCTGATAAAATGACTGCTGCACTGATATTAGAAAAAATACTATCATATCTTCCTACTGTTGGAATTACGTGTCATAGAATGAATTGTATCTACAAGAATTTATTTCTACATCAGAATTACTTACCATTTTGCAATAACAATTTATGAAATATCTTTTTTCATATGCATTTGATGTTTGGAAATATCCAAATTTTCGAAAGATTGAATTACCGGATTTTTTAATAAATACTACAATTTGAAGATTTGGAAAACGAATTTTTAAATTTGCAAATTCTTCAATGTCCAAATTTTTTAACTTTCAGATTTCTCAAAGATTCCAAACTTTCAAACTTCTATATTTCTAGAGTTCTGAATTCTCAAATTCTCAAATGTCTAAATTACTAATTTTCTAACATTCCAAACTTCATAATTTCTACATTGCTAGATTGATGAATTTTTTAATTTTCAAATGTCCAAATTTCGGAATGATCAAATTTTTAAATTTTCAAATTCTTAATTCTCTAACATTCCAAACTTCCAAATTTCTATATTTCTTGATTTATGAATTTTCAAATTTTTTAATTTTACAGTGTTTAAATTGTTAGTTTTCTACCATTCTATATTTCTATGATTCCAAATTTCCATCTCTTCAAATTTTCAAAATCCCAATAAACTTCTCAATGTTCGTAGATCAAATATTTATGGATTTAAGAATTCAAGATTTTAAAAATATGAAAGTAGAATATTTAAAGATATCACACACATACTTTATAACAAAATTATTTATAAATACAATTGTAAATTATAAATTAAATTGAATTATTTATAAATACAAATAAATCTTCACATACATGCATGTGAAAAAATTAATTGCAATTAAAATAAGTACATACAAACAAGAATTATGTTTGAATAACAAATGTTTAAATAAAAAAGTCAGAAGGTTTAAGTAATAAAGTAAGTTCATAACGCAATTTCTAAAACAGAAATGTTCAAATTAAATTTAATAAAAATATAAAAGCAGTGTGTTTAATTTAAAAATTTTCCACAGACTTTAAAGGGATTAAGTCAAACTTACTAAAAATATTAATACATTTTATCAGTTTACAATATATAATACATATTAACAACATGTACTATATTATCATCAAATACGACGTAGCAAAAGCTTATAAAAATATGTCTAAAATCGATATTAGCACCGTAGAGGCTTTTTAAATTATGTATTTATATGCACGCACGCACATCCATGACGTCAATCGCTGCATATATTAATTAGACTAAGCACAATCACTAACATAATAAAGCTTTCGTTCTGTCAATTGAATTACTGTGTTGATTCACGTATTCTGTACCCTATTGCGTACAGGGTGTCCTACTTTTTCCCGCCACATTTTACCAACATATTCCACAAGCGAAAATACGAAAAAGATGTTACATTTATATAGAGTTTGAAACACTTTATTAAAAAGTTACCAAAGTACAAAATGAGCTGTTTTGTTTTCCGATGCCATATACAGTGTGTTCCAGCTTTGTAAGTAAAACATTATTAGCTTGTGCTTTAAATGAAAACGATAAAAAAATGTTATATAAACATGGGCTCTTAAATGTTTTATCGAAAAATTAGGAGAAATAGAAATAATAATGGACGATATTCTCCTTCGACACATATATAAATTTTTAAAAATTATTTCTAATAATGCATTCAAGAGCCTATGTTCGTATTTTTCCTTACTTTTATTCGTAGAATATTCTAGTAAAGTTAAACAGACAAAACGGGAACACCCTGTACACGATATCGAACAAAGCAGTCTGCCATTTTGTATTTTTGTTGTAACTTTTAATAAAGCGTCTGAAACTCAGTGTCTATTCATTTCTTTATTTTTGCGAATAAAATACGTTATTATTTGGAAGGAGAAAACAGATTCTGTACGTAATATTTTGTACGAAATTAAAATGAATATATTGTTAATGTGAAATTATTCTGATTCTAACAATTTAAAGGTGAAGCTAAAATATTTTTATTTTCAAACGTCGACTGCAAAGTGACATCGACAAATTAGCAAATGGACTCCAGTTTATATTATGTAAATCAATTACATTCAAATTTGCAATTTGACAAGTCTGTCTTTGTTATAACTTTTTCACAAAATGTTCAAAATTCTATGTCAACATAGAATTTTTTTATTTTTACGAATAGAAGATAAAGACTTTAGAAGACAGAGACTTTATGTCAATAATGTGACACACTGTATAATCTAACAATCACAAATTTTAAAAAGAATTCATTTTTCTTAATGCACAGTTTGAATATTGTGGTGTTAAGATTTTTGCACCTCTTTCAAGACCAAGATTGGATAATCGTCGGAAACCGTGGGCGAAGATAATCGACACCTATTAAAGACCTTTTTGTGCATCAATTCCAGCAAATCAATTGAGACCCTCACCACCTCTCATCATGACCCTCGATGTACTCTTGAGATCCCCTTTCCTTCGGTCAACCTTAATTTCATCGTTGCAGCGACCGACAATGATGACTATGCTGTCGATTACTTTTATAATCCACGAAACGTTTTGAACATTGTTGTGACTTACTTACAAGGGACATCACCAAGGTGTCACATGCGGATTTGAATGAAATTGACATATGTGGTAGCTTTTTAAAAATCATTTGACACGTATTTTTTTATATCTGCGGACATGCATGTTGAGGGGGTGAAAATAGCTCTCAAAGTTCGGAGTTGAAAACACATTTTCTTCAATATCTTGGAAATTAGAGGGTGAAGGAAGGTGAATTTTTTTTTAAATTGTGTAGTTTTTAGTCAAGAAATTAGTTAGTGACAAAAATTTCGGAAGAAATTATTTATTTAAATAATATATTTAAAAATTGGACTTTTTTTTCAATTTTTCACCTTAAATGCAGTTCGACTTTTTTGCAGATTTATATACGAAAAATATGCATCAAAATAGGGGATACGTGTTTTTGGAATTTTTTGTTTATTGCAATTTAGCAATAATTATTACATATACAATTTTCTCTACCATTTTAACCTAACCATTTTAAATCATATGGAGGCATATTTTTTGAAGATAGCTAACATAACGTCAATATAACCTCTTTTCACTGCCTAGAATTATTTAATAATTCTCTTTCACTCGTTATTAAGAGAAACTACTGTAACACACTTTTCGTTAATTGAGTATAGGTAAATATGTAGGTGAATAGAAAGTAATTCGAAGGAAAGTTTATGAAACCTGAAAAATGTAGACCTGCAATTTAATTTTCTATCGCTTTTCTCGTAGGAAAGATATACGAAGAGTATTACTCATTTGAAATAGCAGTACAAGAATGAAAATGTAGTGATAATTCGTACTGTAGGGATTTTAAACGCATATGATATACTTAGTTTACTACATTAAGTATAGCCAGAAGTACTTAGGTAAATATATGTATAGTATACATTAGCCATAGTAGGTTCCATTAGAGAAAATGGCGGTGTAAGAGGATTTATTAGCCATTATCTCACTCTCAGCTGGGACATTTTTTAATTTAGAACTGCAGTAATGTGGCAATTTTAGTTATTTGAAGATACGGAAATCTAGTAAATGAAGAGTTATGGAATTCAGAATTTTAGAATTTTAGAATTTTAAAATTTTAAAATTTTAAAATTTTGAAATTTTGAAATTTTAGAATTTCAGAATCTTGGAATTTTAGAATTTTAAAAGTTTAGAATTTTTAGAAGTTTAGGATCTGAAAATCTGGAAAATCAGGGGTTTGGGGATACATAAATATGCGAATTTGAAAATCTACGAATTTATGAAATGTAAAAATGGGAAATTTTCAAAATTTCGAAATCTGTGACTGTGAAAATGTAGAAATTTGGAAATATTCCGAAATATGAAAGTATGGAAATATCAAAATGTCATAATATTCAAACGCCAAAATATCAAAATATAAAATGTAAAATATCTACTAATATTCTGAAATACTTTTATTACTAATCGACATTTTGAAAATATAAAATATCAATGCACATTTCAAATGATACAAACAAATTTATAAAATAAAAACATGAAACACCTCCTTCATACATGTATGCGTTCCATTAAACCGTACTTCAAAGTTATCATTCCTTTCGTGTTTCAATAATCTGTGAATAATGTTTTGTATCTTAATCTTTCACACATTCTACCGATCAACTTTATGCATTTAACTTTATAATTCCCATCCATTATTCAGTACTCTTGCGAGAAGCGCCACATACTTCTCTAATACGTTATGCATTAGAAATTAGAAATACATACTAAACCAACCAGAATAAATGATTATTCACATCAAGAAACAGCAGACTTAAGAACAGATTTAATCTACATTTCTGTTAAATGTATTTCTGTCAAAACAAGATTTTTGTACAATGCGTCTCACGATCTCTGTCCTTGGCCATCAAATGATAAATTTTCAGCATTTTTAATGTTTTCTATAAAATTAACTGTTGAAAATAGCAAAAATAAATATACAAGTATGTCGGTAATTTGTCAATATGTCGGTAATAAAGTTTGTATATTTATCTACTAGCTATACGATACCGCTCGTTTAAACGAGACCCACAAATGTTAAAATAAAATAATATCTAAAATATTAATTCTTCTCTGTTCTCATATCGATTACAAGATTGCATTCGCATATTAAGAGTTCTTGCATAAAGCTTCCTTCCTAGTTACAGTTTCATATTTATAAAATAAATTTGTTCAAAGTTTCAATGGTGTTAGTTGTGTTATATTTATATTAAATAGTTTTTCAATATCATATTTTAAAAACTATACTCCCATTTCCATTAGGTTATGGGCCCAGGCTACGTTTAATTAATTATAAAAGTGTTCAGTGTTATTTAAACTATTTAAAAATTATTTTGAGTACTATTTGTTTTAATATTATCTTATTAAGTTTGATATCTGTGAGACTATATGGAAATTAAAATGGAAGGTTCTAAGTATAAACGAAATATAAAACCATTTGATGGTTCGAAATATAGCTCATGGAAATTTAGAATACTTTCTGTTTTTGAAGAGCTTGACATTATTAAAGTTATTAATGAAGAAAAACCTGATATGATAAGTGAAGAGTGGGAAAAGGCAGAAAGAATAGCAAAAGCAGTTATTGTTGAACATTTGGTAGATTCTTTTCTCGGATTCGCAAAAAATAATAATACCGCAAAGGAAATTTTACAAAATTTTGATAGAATTTACGAGAGAAAAAGTGTAGCAACACAATTAGCTATCAGGAACAAACTTTCGGCTTTAAAGTTCAAAAATGATAAATCACTAATAGAATATTATACAGAATTTGATGAATTGATTATTGAATTAATTGCAGCAGGTGCAAAATTAGAAGAAGTTGATAAAGTCTCACATTTATTAACAACACTTCCGAAGTCGTATGAAGGAGTAATTACTGCCATAGAAACGTTAACAGAAGACAATTTAACACTAGATTTTGTAAAAACAAGATTATTAGATCACGAAGTTAAATTGAAAAATGATATTAGTGATATTACTACGAAAGCACTTCAACTCAATAGAACAGATAATTCAACAATAGAAAAGAATCAATATAAAAATGCAAAATTTAGAAATACATTTAAGACAAATAAGAATTTTAAAAACAAAAGAAATTTTCAAAACAAATTAAAATGCCATTTTTGTGGAAGGAAAAATCATGTTATAAAGAATTGTATTTTTCGTAAGAAGAGGGAACAGTATTTACTTGAGAAGAAAAGAAATTATAATTATTCCAACAATGATAATCAACAAGCATCGACATCGTATACAAATACAACACCAATTGATAGCACACAATCATTTGCATTTATGGTTAGAAATTATCAGCATGAACTTGGTAATAAATTGAATTTTGTTTTAGATTCTGGAGCTTCAGATCATATTGTTAACAATGATAGTTATTTTATCAACTTTATTGAATTAAATCCGCCTGTGAAGATTTTAGTTGCCAAAAACGGAGAATATATAACAGCTACAAAAAGGGGAATCATTAATATAATAAGCGATACAGGAGCGAATGGAACTTTGGAGGACGTTCTTTATAGTGCAGAAGTTGCACAAAATTTATTATCTGTTAGAAAAATGCAAAAGGCTGGTATGGAAATAATTTTTAATCAAAATGGAGTTAAAATATTAAAAGATGGAAAAACCATCATTAACGGTAAGCCAACAAACAATTTGATAACAGTTACTTTCGAAATTGGCAAGGTTAATACTAGGGTTTTTAATATTGAGACAGATGTTTATGATCTTTGGCATCAACGTTTAGGTCATGTGAGTAGAAATAAATTTTTAGAATTGAAAAATAATAAAATGTTCGATGATATTAGTAAAATTGAAAAGGTAATACCTTCTGAAAAATTATGTGAAAGTTGTATATTAGGCAAACAATCAAGGTCACCATTTAGAAAGTTGAAAGATAAAACATATATTAAACGTCCACTATTCATTGTGCACACAGATGTATGTGGTCCAATTACTCCGGCAACATATAATGGTAAAAATTATTTTGTTAGTTTTATAGATGAATTTACACATTATTGTATAACATATTTACTTACATATAAATCAGAAGTGTTTACTGTATTTCAAGATTTCATTTCGAAGAGCACTGCTCATTTTAATTTAAAAATGGTAAATTTATATTGCGATAATGGTAGGGAATTTCTATCAAATGAAATGAAGGAGTATTGTGTTAAAAATGGGATAACTTATCACTTGACTGTTCCACATACTCCACAATTAAATGGTGTTTCGGAAAGAATGATGAGAACAATAGTAGAAAAAGCTCGTACAATGTTAAACGGTGCAAAACTCAATAAAATATTTTGGGGAGAGGCAGTATTAACTGCAACTTATTTAATAAACATAACTCCTACTAAGGCTCTAAAAGTTAATAAAACACCATATGAATTGTGGCATAGTAAAAAGCCTAAATTAACATTTTTAAAAGTTTTTGGTAGTACAGTTTTTTGTTTTAAACAAAACCAGGAAATCAAAATTTGATGCAAAATCCTGGAAAGATATTTTTCTTGGTTATTGTCCAAATGGTTACAAAGTGTGGGATGTACAGACGGAAAAATTAATTATGGCAAGAGATGTAGTTGTCGATGAAAATGATTATTTAATATCTCGTCCAATTGGGAGATTAGAAAACATTAATGATGGTAATTTTAAAATTGATGAAACTGATGCATCTGACAAAAGGTCAAAATCAGTAGAAATAAAAGAAACTAACGCATCTGACAATGAGTCAAAGTTAGTAAACTCCCGAAAATCTGATGTGAATAGTACATCAGATAATATTCTGAAAAATAAATCTGATAGTAAATCAGATGAGTCTGTACATAATCCATACAAAATTAGAAAATTAGATGGTAATTTGGATGATTTTACAGGTGGAACAGATAAGTTGAGTAAAACCATTAAAGCAATATGTAATGATACAGATGATAAAATACTAAATGAATTACAGCCACGGAGAAGCGATAGAATAAAATCTAAACTTCCTGTTTCTTATGAAGAATTAGAATTCAATGATTATTTTATGTGTGCTCAATCTGTAGTTTATAAAATTCCAAATTCTTTTCAAGAGATAAAATATAGAGATGACAGAGAAAAATGGGAAATTGCTATAAATGACGAAATTAATTCATTATTAAAAAATGAAACTTGGACATTGGTACCAGAACAAAGCAGTATGAATATAGTTGACTGTAAATGGATTTTTACAATTAAAAATGATGAATTTGGTAAACCTGTAAAATATAAGGCACGTTTAGTTGCTAGGGGGTTTAGCCAAAAACACATGATAGATTATGATGAAACATTTGCCCCAGTCGCACGCATTACCAGTTTTAGATTTATTTTAGCATTTGCAAATCAATTTAAGTTGTTAGTACATCATATGGATGTAAAAACAGCATTTCTGAATGGTAATTTAAAAGAGGAAATATATATGAAAGTACCTGAAGGAATTAAAAGTAATGGAAATCAAGTATGTAAGCTAAATAAAGCAATTTATGGTTTAAAACAGGCAGCAAGATGCTGGTATGAAACATTTGAAAAGGTACTGATAGAAAAAGGGTTTAAAAATTCAGCAGTGGATAAATGTATATATTTGTTAGATAGAGGAGATATAAAGAAAAATATTTACGTCGTGTTATATGTAGATGATTTAATTATTGCAACTTACGATATGATCACAATGAATAATTTTAAAAATTATGTGAAAGGAAAATTTAATATGACTGATTTAAAAGATGTAAAATTATTTTTAGGAATAAGAGTACAGAGGAGTGTAAATACAGTTACTTTAGATCAAAGTGCATATATAAATACAATACTCGAAAAATTTAAAATGTTGGATTGTAATACAATTAGTACACCTTTACCCAGTAAATTAGATTACAATGCTTTAAATTCAGAAGAAAAATATGATGCTCCATGTAGAAATTTAATTGGATGTTTAATGTATGTTATGCTTTGTACAAGACCAGATTTGAGTATTTCAGTAAACATTTTGAGTAGATATACAAATAAAAATAATAAAATGCTTTGGCAATATTTAAAAGGGGTTCTGAGATATTTAAAAGGTACAATAGATTTGAAATTAACATATAAACAAGGGGATTATAAAGATATTTTGACAGGATATGTGGATTCTGATTGGGGTGGAAGTAATTTTACTGACAGAAAAAGTACAACAGGATATTTGTTTCTATTATACAAAAAGTGTGTGATTTGCTGGAATACTAGAAAACAATTATCAGTTGCTGCCTCATCAACTGAAGCAGAATATATGGCTTTATTTGAAGGTGTAAAAGAAGCCTTATGGTTAAAAAGTTTAGCAGCTAGCATCAATATTAGTATTAAAGATCCAATACTAATTTATGAGGATAACAATGGGTGTATTAGTATTGCAAATAATCCAACAAATCATAAAAAGACAAAGCACATTGATATAAAGTATCACTTCTCTAGAGAGCAAATTGAGAAAAAGGTTATTAAACTCGAATTTATTCCAACAGGTAATCAATTGGCAGATATATTGACTAAGCCTTTACCAGCACCAAAATTCATAGAATTCAGAAAACAAATGGGTTTAGAATAAATTTTATAATTTTTAGTTTATGTATGTGTTTATATATTTCTATGTAAAAATGTTAATAATTGTTGTAAATAATAGTAAATGAAGATTAATTTAAGAACATGGTCTAATCAGGTTTTTCTGGGTTTTCCTGATTCTTTGCAACAAATGTTGGGCCATATGTAATTCCCAGGTAAGACTAGGAAGGATAGTCTTATTTTAATAAGTAACTTAATTTGATTATGCCAAAACAGTTAAATACACTAGATTTATTTTTGAGGGGGCGTGTTGAAAATAGCAAAAATAAATATACAAGTATGTCGATAATTTGTCAATATGTCGGTAATAAAGTTTGTATATTTATCTACTAGCTATACGATACCGCTCGTTTAAACGAGACCCTCAAATGTTAAAATAAAATAATATCTAAAATATTAATTCTTCTCTAATCTCATATCGATTACAAGATTGCATTCGCATATTAAGAGTTCTTGCATAAAGCTTCCTTCCTAGTTACAGTTTCATATTTATAAAATAAATTTGTTCAAAGTTTCAATGGTGTTAGTTGTGTTATATTTATATTAAATAGTTTTTCAATATCATATTTTAAAAACTATACTCCCATTTCCATTATTAACAGGCCTGTTCAAATGGTAATTATATAATTTATTAGCTACTATGATACTATTACTGCACATGACATTAACACGTGTATATTAATCAAACACAAAAATAATAGCAAAAATACTAGTCAATATCAATGTTTGATGGCAGCTATTTTAAATCATATAGAGCCATTTTATTTTAAGATAGCTAACATAACATCAACATAACCTCTTTTCACTGCCTATTAAGTACAGTCCCTGGTCACCGAATTGCCACTACAAATTCCCAATATTTTTCATGTTTTCCATAAAATTAAAAGGTGTGTTTAAATTCTAATTATATAATTTATAAGCTACCATGATACAATACTACTGTGTATAACATTAACACATGTTAATATCTTGTGTTTCCACCCTTTGCTTTGGTCACAGCTAGTATCGGACATGCTCCGTATACATTGACCATATGCTTTATATCTTCATTATTTTCCCAAATATCTGTAATTCTTTTCAACGATAATGTGGTTGGAGAGTAGTAAACTAGTCTTTTGAGTAGGCAGACATTTTCTATGGCATTCAAATTTCACCTGACGCGCTATCGATACTCGAGCTTAACGTAAACGCTCGCATGGCCCTTAATCGCTCATCACACAATTTATTATCACAATAACAAACTGCTATGTATATGTTATCAACGTGTTTAGTAATAATTTTGCAGGACCTAAGATTTTCCATATATGACATAACTATAGCCATGAAAGTGAAATTTTACGTGGTTCTAATTCGATCCAGGGATTGTAGGTGACCGATAAACTTCTCTATGCCTCCATTCGACAGAATATCATGTATACCATATTATACAGTTTCGTAACACTTGTTCGTACTTTTGGAAACGACTAAGGTAGCTTTTCTAGAGAATCTGTAAGATACACTCTATACAAATCATTTCACTGATGAATAAGAAAATATTTCAAGGATTAGATGAACGTTTGCAAAATAATTCGACGCATATTCCGGTCTTTTGAAAGACTAAGACATTCGTTGACAAAATGTCCGCAAGCTTGAAGGTGCTTGAGCACTCTTGATGAAGACGAACTGTCGTGCATTATTGAAACACAAAAGTGGCTGTAACTTTGTTAGAAGGTCAAGTCAGACAGATGCTTACATGAAATTTCGCAGTTGTTTTTGTGTCCTCTCCTACAACGGATCTTACACATTATTAAACATCCTATATAAACAATTTATGAATTCATGTAGAAAATTTATATTTACATAAAAATACAAATTCATGTAGAAGATTGAAAAATGTTTCTGAAAATTCATGTAGAAAATTGAAAAAATTGAACACATAAAAGAAAGCTGTCCAATATGTTTATTTTTCTAAAATATTGCAAGGTCATTTAAATTCAGGAAAATATAGTATTTAGACAAATTCAATCCTTCAAATTATTTATAGTGCATTACAATTTTTCTTTCTTATAGTAAGGCTCTTTGGACTCAATTTGCCTGAGGCCACAATTTTGCGTCGTTAGACTTGAAATTTTTAGAGTAACCTCGAGAAATCTTAAATTTCTTACAATTTGACGACAGGAATCTGTCGTCGGCGACATCGATAAAAAGCTGTTTGGTATCTTCGATCATTTTTCACACATAGAATCGACTGAAAGCACGTTGAAAGCTCTATAACTCATCATTGATGACAGCACTCGTTTTCGATAGTTTCAGACACGTTTAATCGTTTGTAACGACATAAAAACCACTACATTTCATTCTTCTAGGCGCTCTAAATTTTTAAATCGAATTCGAATTCGCGCGAAGCACCTGGTCTGTCAACTACTGACAACTACTCAAAAAAGAAAGACGAGCTTATGAAATAGAATTTTGATTTTAGATGTTGTACTAGTGAATTTTGTATGAGAGTGTTTGTATAAGCACTTTGTTAATTGAGTCGTAGAATTCACAGAGTAAGAACTATTGCGTATGATGGAATAAGATACATCGTTAACAATACTTTTCATTCCGAGTACACATAGCATGCCTAGAACGTGGAGGAAGAGCATCATAGTGTTTGTTCAATTGCAAACGCACCACTCATTCGCTGACGGACAGTAACGCGCAACATGGTTCATGCTTAATAAGGTAAGTGTATGTGCATGCGGTTTAAATACCAAAGAACAGCGTACTCTCGAGTATAAGGTGAGTTGTATTTAAATAAGAAATATAGGGGAAGAATTTTGACACTTGATGCATTGGTTCTAGATTTAATATATAAATTTGAACAATTCTGAAATTACAAGTATGCAAACTCTCAAATTCTTAAATTTGTGAAGTTTCGAATTTTTGAAATTTTAAATTCTCAAATTCTGAAATTTTCAAATATTGAAATAATATAATTTCCAAATTTTTTAATTCGCAAGTCCTCAAGTTTGAAAATTCTGAAGTTCTCAAATTTCTAAATCCACAGTTTCCAAATGTTCTAAATTATAAAAGTGAATTTCTTAAATTTTCAAATTTCCAAATTCACAATTTTTCAAACTTTCAAATACTGAAATAACAAAATTTCCAAATTTTCAAATTTTCGAATTCTCAAATGTCTCAATCGCCAATTTTTAAATTCCATTAATTGGCAAATTTGAAAATTTCTAATTTTCATTAATTATTAAATTTTCAAGACCACAATCCGTATTTAAAAATTTTAATATTTTTTAATTTCTCAGTATCTCAATTTCCTAAATTCTTAAATTCCCAAATGTTGAAATCAAAAACTTTTGAACTTCAAAAATAACTGAATTTATAAATTTTTTAAATTACTAAATTTTCAAATTATCAAATACTCACTTCTAAATATCTAACTTCATAAATTTCTATATTTTTCAAATTCTCTAATTGTCAAATGTTAAATTGTTAAATTTCCAAATTTCTGTAATTGTTAAATTTCCAATTATTTAACTCTAAAATTACTAAACTTCCAAATTTATTTAAATTCAAACATTTCTGTATTTCTAGACAGTTAAATTATATAGAAAAAATTATGGGAATAAAAACCAGATGAAATGTAACTAACCACACAAAAGGTAGACTATCGGCTTACTTTAAACAGTAATTCAATTATTTAACAACATTTGGGAAAGTGTAGCTACAAGTTGTACGATTACAAACTTCCCAAGTATCGTGTCTACTAGAGAGCAGAATATTTTATAAGTTTGCTTGAAAATCAATATTGCGTGCTTGGTGTTAATCAGACCAAAACAGACACCACTTGTAATCAAGAAAATGGACAAGGAACATGTCAGGTTACAAATAGTGTAAGTTCTATAGCTACTAGTTCTAGATTTTTGCATATTACTTTAGTTATTCAATGTTATCGTATTGGAACAAAAAAATAATGTATAAATTTCATATTAGTCTATTTACTTAACAAGATATTGCATATACATATTAATATTGTACATATACACACAAAATATTATTTACATATACACATATATATATATTAGTATTATATACACATACTAGTATTATGAGTATTAATATTACATGTATTAAAGTGTTAAATAATAATATTAAAGTATTGTACAATGTATACATAAGTATCATATGTATAGAATTATATTATACGTATACATGCATTATATACATTTATACATACATTGTATACCCTTCTACATCTACAAATTTAAAAATTGTATAAAAAACTATAATATTATTAAACAACATAAATAAAGTAACTACTGTTTTGTTAAAGTAGAAGATCTATTATAACAACAAGAATTTTATAAAATATAACTTTAAACACTCAAAAAAAAAACATATACTGTTTGAAATAATTTAAATTAAAAATACAGAAAATTATAAAATCTAGAAATAGCAAAATATTAACAAAAAAATTATAAATAAATCGTTAAAATTTGTTCTCATAATTATCAGAAACATAAAATCAATTTTAATATACATATTAAAGTTTAAAATTTAACCGTAAATTGATGGAAAAAGAATTCAAATGAAATATTTACGAAGTATTTGTCATCAACAGGTTAACGTTACTGAAAAACAGTTTATCACTGAATATAAAGAGGAACAGATTTGTCATAGATTTCTTATTCAGCATGAGTAATCATGTTATTATCGAACACTAACTGTTCAAACGCCATTCGCAGCAAAAAATTCTGCTGCTCTTATTTAATTTCAATGTGGGACAAATAATTTTTCATAAATTGAATTTCTGTAACAAATCTGTTTACATTTCCTTTTTGAGTAAAAGGATTATAAAAAGATTAGAAGCATTATTCTCTTTTACTTAATTAGTTATACAATAAACATCACTCAAAGACAATAATTATATTACTACAATATAACATTATATGGCTTAAAAATAAAAATCCTAAAATAATTGCAGAAGACTTAAATTTATCGAACACTAACTACGATAAAGATACATCCATCCAAGCAAAGATGCAACATTCAAATAAATTTCATATTTGTTAGTTTCTATGCATTAATTCGTACCTTGAAAGTTTACTTCGTATCAGCATAATCGAGAAAGCATAAATTCACGTAATTACAAAATTAGAAACTAAATGAGAAAGGTAATTCGAAATTATCATACAGACGTCAATCCACGAGTTGGCGACCAAAGTAAAAGAAGCTACCCGTGAACACTTCCAGTTACATTTCGGCAAATGAGAATAATGACAATAACAATTGCAGCAATTCGCACTATCTCTCCAGACGTTTGCCTGTCATTTTTCGCTTAGGTAATTGGCTCGAGCCAATACTACCGACCGAAAATACGTGTGAGGTTTTTTCTATTCTGATCAATTGTGACCACAGTTCTTTCAAACACCTGGGTCAGCCAACTCCTGGGTTGACTGCGGTATGTACTATAGACAACCCTGTTCCTGGCGCGTAGGCTGAGTCAGGTTTAAGGGTCTACCCTACCTTGAACAGTCCAGTGTGACGTTCTGACGTTCGAGGTAACCAGTTGAAACGTTTACCGACTTGTTCTTTGACTCAATTGTTGTGCGTGACCAATAGTACTAACATCGAAAATACATGTGAGGTGTCCATTTTTCTATTCTGGTCAATTCAAGCCGTAACTCTTCTAAGCACCTGGATCAACCTCTTCACGCGCCAACTTGTGTGCTGACATCGGTACTTTTCTCTGTATTGTTCCACGTGTCAGCTATTACAAGTTTTAATTGATCTACATTCGAATATGTGCGATTCTTCTCATCTTGATTACGTCTTTTATTAATGTAACCGACAATAGCAGATTAATACCTGTTTGTTTCGCAACATACCTTTGTCTTCGATACGAAAATTGATCATGGCTTTTTCTTGTTTTGATAGTTTTTTCCTTGAGGTATCATTGTTTAACCTTCATAAATCTTAGGATGTAAGATGAACCGATGAAGATAAAATAATGAATCTTTTTATATATAAAGATTCTTGTATAGTACTTTTTTCAGTAGTACCGTCGAAAATAAATGTGAAGCGTCCATTTTCTCTATTCTGACCAATTGGAGCCATAGCTCCTGTAAACACCTGGGTCAGCCTCTTACGCCAACTCGTGGTTTAACATCGGTATATACGATACCATGCAGTACAGCTGGTGTATTACATTTTATTAACGGAGTAAATCGTCAAGTTCATACTGGAATTTTAAAATGCAATTCAGTGCAAAAAATAGGTATTAAGAGCAATTTCATGTTCATGCACGATAATGACCCGAAGCAAGAGTACTGCATGTAATACAGGACATGTAATATGGTTTAATGTTTAATGCACACTAATAAATGTTTCACGATCTTTGGATATTAATTTAATAGAGCATCGGTAGGATTCCAAGGGAACGAGACAAGATCTCATCCTGTGTAACACTGAATTTAATTAACTCAAGCCATAAAAGAATTGTAGCAATTATAAAAGCAAACGAGAACTGCGAGTTGTGTGGGTCATAGGTGACTGACGGCGTTCATCAAAGGCATGTTTTTAATTAAACGAGGGAAGGTATTCTTCATCGTTAGTTTATCATTGCAATAAAACAGGAGAAAGAAATGAAGTAAAAGTTATATGGTTATGTTTTTATAACTAAGCATTATTTAGTTCTTTGAAATATCTAAAACTAGATTTACGGATGTTCGATGAACAGTTATTTTTAAATTAGAAATCAGAGTAAATGAATTTCAATTAATTAATAAACAGAAGTTTGTTACGAATAATATAGTGAAATAATTTTTATTAAAATTAACTGTATTTTATAATTCTGAATTTTTTTCCCTCACCCGAAATGAGTTGCGAAAAGAATTTCCTATAACACAATCACATATGAGTCTCATGTTCTACAATTCTGCAACTCATTTTATATAACGAGAGCAGTATGTTATATTTTTTTATAAATTAAATGTATATTTGTGATTGATTTTATATCGTATCAATTCGTCATATTTTAATTTATTGTTAATTTTAGTGTACCTCGTAATTCTTCACAAAACGAAATGATCAAAAAACTAATAGTGTAAAAAAGACGTAAATAAATCATAATGTGGGCGTAACTTTAAAAAAATAGTGTAGTATTATTTTATCATCACAGTTTATAAATAATTCAGTGAAGTTATAAATGTACTATTTTATAGAGTTGAAACTATTTTTAGTCTCTTTGTTATGACATATGCACGACAGGAAATATGTATAATAAAACAGAGCTGTCGGATATCAATGACCTTGATGAAAAAAATAAAATACTGTGTCTATTAGTGGAATATCAGTTGGGTTTTGTGACACGTCATATGTGTCTATGGAAAAGACAATGTGTTCATGTATGTATGTACCTTTGTGTATATCTGGCTTTGAACTTAATTCATGGGTATTGAATTTGATTTTGGTTAGATTTTAATTTCCGGTCACCGACAGGCAGCCAGTTATGCTAATACTGAGGTAGTTATATAAACAGGAATTCATTTTATCGATTTCAGTGACACTGAAATATATTGTGAAGTCCATATTTTTAATAACCTTTCCTTTCAGTTATAGTGTTATTAGTAGTACATTCTGAAATGGTATTACAGCTTATTTAATTGAATAACAGAGTTATTTCAATTAAACATTCTCATTTCTCTTAATGTAAAAATAATAAAATTTCTTGCAATTGGGGATTTTATGGGAGTGGCATTATTACACAGAAAAATATTTTTATTTTCTTATATATTTTTCTTATATTTTCTTAAATTACATGGAACCATATTCTTTTAAATAAAATAAACCACAATACAAGTTTTCACTCAAATTAAGATTATGCCATCAACATTATGCAATTTGTAGTATTTGAAAGTATTGTATTACTAAAATTTATCAGAACTAAATACTGTAATATATTCGACTAAATATAATTTCAACCTAAGACTTGCAACGCTTTCAAAACAAACATCTTTCCAATTCCATTAATCATCCAAACCATTGTGCAAACATTAGGGAATGTAAATTATTTTTACTATGGATTATCCCTAAATTGTTCTTATTTGCAACGCTATTAAGAGACTGTCTACATATATTACTATCACAGTTATTATGTGTTGGTTCGCACACACATATAGACATGGGTTCACTTCACTGTTTTTAAAGCCTATAGATAATAAGAACTCATTCTATATATTTTTTTTGGCCTTCACACATTTCCAGTTTTTAATAACTTAGGTTCTCCTCATGGTCTTTTTGGTGAACTAGGTACCTCTTCCACAGCATCTTCATATATTTCTTCTTCGCTGATTATTTCTCTGAACTCACTTTCTTCTTATCGTTGAGGTGCATCCTCTTCTCATTGAGGTGCATATTCTTCTCGTTGAGGCACATCTATAATATTTTGTGGGGTAAATGTAACTTGTGGCGTTTCTCACTTTCTGTAAATTCTTCTTCCTCACTGTGTTCCTCACTTTTTGTAAATTCTTCTACTTGCTCATTTAATATGGACTGAGACTTTTCTTAAAGAACCATATGTCACAACTTTTTATCACTGTTTTTGTACCAGGATACCACAGTCTGTATGCTTTTAACTCTGGGTAATATCCAACCATAACGCACCTTTGGCCCTTAGCTTGGAACTATCCTGTTCTTCGATATTTAATCAATGTAACTGCTTTGCTTCCAAATTTGTGGAAGAAACCAACATGTGGTTTTCTTCCCATCCAGGCTCCTAATGGAGTTATTTTATCCAAAATTTTGTTGAACATCTGTTTCTTAAAAATACAGCAGTATTGACCGCTTTGGCCCATAGGCTATAAGGTAAGCCTCATTCAACTATAAGACATCTTGCCATTTCAACTTTAGCCTGTTCTGCTACACCATTCTGTTGTGGTATGTACTGTACTAGATGTGTATTCCTTTTCATTGTCTGTTCTCAAAATCTTGACGCAATGACCAGTTTCTCGCTCCACTCTGCTTACATATTCCTTAAAGACGCGTAAAACATCTGACTTCTGTTTTAACATATTTACTTCACAGTACCTTGTTTTGTCATCTATGAATGTGATGAAATACCTTGCTCCACCAAGCAATGGAGAGTTCATAGTACCACATATGTTAGAATATATCAGTTCTAATACTTCATTCACCCTATTTGTCGATGGAGGCTATGAACCTTGGTTTATTTTGCCTTTCGCACAGGTTTCACATTTATTTACTGAGTCAAACAGCCCATTTCTGACAACCCATGCACCATATTTTCTATTTGCAGTCTCTTCAAATCACTAAAGTTTAAATATCCAAACCTATTATGCCACTTCATTGTATCACCAGTTTTTCTACTTTCTGCCACTTGTGCAATGTGGCTGTCCTTGTCGATTATTCAATATAAATCACCTTCGCGTTTCACCATCAAAGTCACTGTTCTTCTAGACTCGTCCATGCTTCCTGAAAAGTCCAGGCCTTCTTCACGTGAGAAAGAGCTTCACTCATTATCTTTATTTAAAAAAAAAAATAGTTGTCCCATTTTGAAAATAAACAGCTTAGTACCAAGCGACACGCCGACAAATAAATCATATGACAAGAAGTTATGTCGCATTAATCGAAACAAGCAACAGGTGCAAGAAGTATTAAATCGCTCTCCTCTAAACCCAGCGTAAACTAGTTACAATTTTGTTCATATCAGGTGTCGATACGAGGTTAATAAACCAGAGGTTTTACGAGGCGTTTGAAACTAATCGCTGCATGAATACTTTCTACGCCTACTGTATCTGCATATCGTGTGTTCACGGTATGACACATTGCGTCGCGTACGCACGCGATATGGTAACACGCGTCGTCTCTTAAGCTATCTCTAAAGCCAGGTCGCTATTCCTTCTATGGCTATGGCCTCCTTAACAATCGAGCAAATTAATTGCGGAATACACCGAGGATCAGGGCCACCAGGAACGTGTACTCCGTGTTAAAGAGTTATGCGGCTATTAAATCGAAACTGGGACTGGAACTGGAAGTGGTCTGCGCGACAAGGAAGGAAATGTTCGGTCAACATTCCGTTTGATCGGATGTAACATATTCGTAACACTTTGCTATGGTTTGATAATTTCGAATAAGATGCAGAAAACATCGTGCAAGATATTAAAATTTTTCTATAATTTTGATGGAGTTTAAAGTGCAGTGGATTGAAATAAATGCATACTTATTTTATGCATAATTAATTATATATGTATATACTGTTTTTCAAAAAACAGTGAAGATATTATGCAAGGTGTACAATATAACGAACGTCACAATTTTTGAGACACATCTAATAGTCTAAAGAGTAAAAATCATTAATGAAGGAAAATAATTATGAATAACAATTCATTGCTTCATTCGATCATTAATAAATTACAAAAATAACAATTGTAGAAATACTCTTCTATCGACAAAAAGATCAAAATTATTATTAGTGAATTAAATACATAATAGTACAGTAGAAATAATAAAAATTTGTATAGATGTTCTACAGACATTTTGCAGAAATAACAACAATTTTTATAGAAGTTCTATAGACATTTTGTAAAAACAGTGAAATACTACTTGTTTGGAAATTAAAAAATGAATGAAATAAAACATCAGAAATTATTCAAACGATACACAGTCGGTATATAGAACTTTTAATCGTGCAAAGCTGTTCTTTAGTGACCCTGTCCCCTTTTAAGAACCAGGCAAATTAATTAAAAGCAGCGGCCGTAGCGTGGAAAGAGGAAATGACCGAACTTCATACTGTAGCATAACTTCCATATAGGAATAATGCTTCGTGTTTGATATCATAAAGCCAGACTTGGAAATCATTTACATTGTGTTAGAACAAAGAACATAGGAAATGAATTCTTAATTCGATTAAAATTAAGATCATGTTTTGTAATGAGTATTAATTGTTAAAATTTACCAAATATATTTTTAGTAATGTTTTGACGACATTAATATAAATAATGAAAATAATAATAAAATATGTATAACGAAAAGAATTAATTAATAAGCTAATAGAGGAGTGAATAAAAGAATTTGTTTGTGTGTTGGATATTTTGTTACGAGAGAACTGTAAGTGTATATGAAAGAATAATTTCAATTATCGCGCCAAAAGTTCTATCACTACTAGTCGCAAGATATATATAATATAATTGCATAATATACAGGGTGTTACCTGTAACGCTACTCACGATTTTTCTCCCACTTGCAGCCACTTTACGAAAAAAAGTTTAGAATAAAATTTTCAGGGTATGAAGTGCACAATAGATATTAGTAAAGCAAATTTTGAAAACAATTTGTTTTCTTCGCAAAGTCAAGGTCACCTTGGGGTTTCTAAATAGGAACATACATTTTTTTTTATTCATAGCTTTAGAGAACATCGAGACGAATTCAAAACATATATTACATGATATTTTTATTAATATATTACTCGATTAACAGAAGTGGAAATGTGAAGTACTTAGCTTTTGACTTTAGTAGTGTAATCATTATTTGGTTCCAAAGAGATTACTGAATATAAACACGCGACTAGAATGTAAGAAAAATACACTTTATTTAATTACATGTTCAAAATGTATACCGCCTTCCATCGCGTAATATTCCGGCCTTTCATTTTACATTTCCAATTCTATAAATCGAGTAATATGTTAATAAAAATATAATGTAATATATGTTTAGAATTCGTCTCGATGTCCTCTAAAGCTATGAATAAAAAAAAATGTATGTTCCTATTTAAAAAACCCAAGGTGACCTTGACTTTGCCAAGAGAACAAACTGTTTTCAAAATTTGCTTTACTAATATCTATTGTGCACTTCATACCCTGCAAATTTTATTCTAAACTTTTTTTCGTAAGGTGGCTGCAAGTGGGAGAAAAATCGTGAGTAGCGTTACGGGTAACACCCTGTATATACATAATTTATTTAATTTAATATGATAATAATAGTAATATTATTATATTACATGATTATATTAATATATTCATTGCCATCGCCATTTTGTAACTGAAATTATGAAGTCATTTTTTGGCGCGAAATTTGAAATTATTCTTTTGTACATTTAACACTTCTAACTTTTCACGAAATACTTCGCAGTTTCTATCACGCTCAAAAAGGTTTCAAAGGAAGTAAAAAATTCGACAATATAGAAATTTACAAATTAAGAAATTTCTGGATTTAGGAATTTAACAAATTTTGATGTGTATTCGTGAATTTGTCAATTTCAGAACACGATAATCTCATATCTTGAAAATTTGAGAATTTAGACATTTAAAAATTTACAGAAGAGAATATAAAAATTTCATTTTTAAAATTACAAATTTAGAAATGTGAAAATTTAAGAATGTAAGAGTTTGAGAATTTGGAAATTTGAAAATTAAGAAAAGTCAAAAACTTAAAATACTAACCTCAAAATTTAGAAACTTATTGTTAGATTTGCAAACTTGCAAGTTTTAACAATTTGTGAATCTGAAAATTTGACATTGTTTTAAAATATTTTATTATATGTATAAACTAATGTGCTTTTAAACATTCTAATGTACTGAAAAACAAATCAAATATATCAAATCGTTTAGAATGAATATATGTATGTAACAATATATCACGTGATTCACTACCACAAAATTGAAAATATCAAATTTTTAATGTTATCGAAAATATGCGCAATTTCAAACACTTGTAGTACTTCAAATACAGCTAACAATAATAAATGGATGGTCTGCTTTTTATCAATAACACGAAATACCTACAAATTCATCATTCTGTTAAAAATGTCACGTAAAAACTCGTTATATGTAACATGAAACTGTATGTTCAAAGAATGATAGATGATGCACTCTATATTTCGTTTCAATAAAAAGGAAAAAAGAAAACTGGAATTGTTCCCAGAAGATTTCAGATACACATTTTTGTACAGTTAACGTGTTTCCATTTTTTCCCACGGGTAGATTGATAACCACAGGTTGGTTCCCAGAAAAAAGTAATTTCGTGGTTTTGTTAAAACAGGAAATTACAGAGCGAGAGAAAGCTTTTATTGAGTGCTGATTATATGTATACAGGTATACAACCTTCCTAAAAAACCATCCCTTGCACAGTGTTATATCAACGGCAAAATATTGTTTGACGAATACACGAAAGTAAAGTACGTACATAACATATCGCAAAAATTAAGAAAGAACGATACAAATTTTTTAAATTTTTGATAGGTTCAAAATTAGTATAAACAGTTAGTTTAATAGGTATATTTAGATATATTAGTATAAAGTTAGTACAGTATAAGTGAACTGGTATTAATAAAAAAGTTATTGGAGTCTTTTCTTTTTCAAGATAAAAAAATATGAAGAATAAAATAATAGTGCCAAAATTTATAAAAAATTAGATACAAATTTTGCGTAAGAAAAAATTGTGAATAAGTATAAGTGTTGTTTTTATCTTACACAAAAATTTTGAAATTCACAAATTCAAATATGTATATTCAAATATCAAAATCCAAAAATTTTAAAATTTCTTGTTTTACAGTTTTTGAAAACTCAAGTTTTTAAACTTTTAAACCACAAAATTCTTAAATTTACGAATTTTTATTCAAATCTTAAATTTCATATTTTTTAAATAACCAAAATCCTAAATTTTCAAAATTCAAAAATTCAAAAATTCAAAAATTCTAAAATTCTAAAATGCAAAATTCTAAAATCCAAAATCCAAAATTCCAAGATTTCAAAATAGAAAATTCCGAAATGCAAAATTCTAAAATCCAAATTCCAAAAGTCTAAAATTACAAAATCCAAAATTTTTAAATTACAAAATTACAAAGTCCTAAGATTCCAAAATACAAAATTCCAAAATCCCAAAATTCCTAAATGCAAGATTCCAAAATGCAAATTCCAAAATTGCAAAATGCAAAATTCAAAAATTCAAGAATTTCAAAATTCTAAAGTTGCAAAATGGAAAATTCTAAAATTCCAAAATTCCAAAATGCAAAACCCTAAAATTCCAACATTCCAAAATGCATAATTCCAAAATTCCAAAATTCAAATTCTTGAACTTCTCGAATTTTCCAGCCCTCAATTCAAATTCCAAAAATACCAAACT
Organism: Megachile rotundata; assembly: GCF_050947335.1. Classification (NCBI taxonomy): domain Eukaryota; kingdom Metazoa; phylum Arthropoda; class Insecta; order Hymenoptera; family Megachilidae; genus Megachile; species Megachile rotundata. The sequence continues at coordinate 7,617,087 of NC_134993.1, forward strand.
CGAAAGTTCACGAATTAAATACCTGGAAGCTGTAACATACAACATTTCTAAAGTCGCCTCACGCCAGAGAAATCCATCATATCCACCAACGTAGCTCGATTTCTATCATGAATCCAAGGAGAAACAAACTTAAATACATGCTTCTAGCACGAGAAAGGCAAAGTGGCGTAGAAAACTATGCTCATTTATTCGACAGATCATTTCAAGATAGAATATCTGATTTATTCATTTTTTTGCCTTCTTTCTTTCGCGCATGATGTATGTAATCGATTCGGCGAGATCTAAGTTCCTGTTTCACGTCTCGGTACTCGGATTACATAGTGTAGAAATAAAATGCACCAGACGCGAAAGTCTCTCACGCGATACGCTTATTTTCCGCGACATATCGTATGATAATGACATGAACGAGAACGACACACGAGACGATTTATCATGGTGTAACAGTTTTAATTACTGCAGCAGCTTATGATACTATTAGCAAAAAGTAGGTGTAACTAGAGGCAACACTGCGGTACCTTTGATGTTCAAAGCGAGCCTCTGTAAATTGGTTGTATGGAAATTTAAATCAAATGAATTTAATTTCAACCTCTAATAATTACATTTGTCTTCAATTTTCTGGGTGGCTCACCACATTTTGCCATCTAGATTTGCGTCATTATTATTATTCATAGCAAACAATGTTTTAGATGAAGTTGAATGGTTTTGAAAGGGCCATATGCTGGTGGTATATTTTTTTTGTAGGTGGATGTGTAAAGGACATATGAAGGTCATTAATGGTTTTTTTAAATGGAATCATATATTTTGTATTGCATCAGCTGATACTCCTTCATATTCTTTACAAAAAAATATTAATCTATTTATGTGAAAAAATCATTAGTTTAGGAAATATTGTAATTCTAACTTATTAGGAATTCGTGACTTTCTGGTCAATATTATGAATTGCCCTAATTGAACAGCAAATGTTTTTTTACCTGCTTTGAAAGGTCACGTGTGACCAAACGAATTGTGAGATTTTTTTTTTTTTTGTTATGCAGTAACAGTGAAATTTTGCCTCTGTTACATCTCTAATACGGTGAATACGACGGTACGGTGAATTATCACTTCATAATGAATTATTCTAAGGAAGAAAAGATAGACATGTTATCAGTTTATTTTAAAGCTGGGAAAAGTGCTATACATGCAGAAAGATTTATACACTACGGAATGTTAGTAAGTCATTAATTTCTCGATTCAGAAAGTGTATTGATGCAAATGGTCGCCATATTGAACCTCTTCTGTAAATAGACATTAAAATTAAAATATCTCCTAAACTAATGATTTTTTCATATAAATAGATTAATACTTTTTTGTAAAAAATATGAAGGAGTATCAGCTGATGTAATAAAAAATATATGATTCCATTAAAAAAAACATTAATGACCTTCATATGTCCTTTACACGTCCACCTACAAAAAGAAATATGCCACCAGTATATGCCCCTTTGAAAACCATTCAACTTCGTCTGAAACATTGTTTGCTATGAGTAATAATAATGACGCAAATCTAGATGGCAAAATGTAGTGAGCCACCCTGTATATGATATTTTGCGATCAAATTTGCAAAATATTAGTATGTAAAAGACCTTTAAAATTTACTTGTTAAGATACTAAATAAAATAATTGTTGTGCAGTTGTTTAAATAAATTAATTGTAAGTGCTTCAACTAAATCCTTTGTTCCAGTTATTTAACTGAACTTATGAATTTACGTAATCAACTTTATAACCTTGTATTTGTCAGGAAATAAAAGTATCCCGGATATTTTTATGGTCACACGACTGGTCAAACACGAGATATCACCATATCCCGGATAAAGACAGGAAACTACCAAGAAAAGTTCTCCGCTAATCGCATACGTATTTGCTTTGATAAACATCTCCAACCTGTCTACACGTAGTAAATTAAAGATAAAGTAAACGAAAGAAAAATTGAATCAGAATTAAATAATACCGTTAGCACTTAATTTACAGTAAATAATCAATCGAAAAATAAAGCAATTAAATTATAATATAATGGTAGATAATATTTGTAACAAACAATGAGAATCTGGAGTAATCAATTTGGAAATATTTTTAATTATTACTATGATGAACATTACTTCTAAAACATATAATAAATGCATTTATGATCGAAAGCATAAAAGACCATGTGTATATAGAGTACATGATTGAAAATCCATTAAAATTTTAATTTATTAAAGTATTAATTCAGTATAGATATGTAACAGACATTGAGGGATTTCAATTGAGTCAGCGACCTTTTCGCGGTATATTTAGTTCGGATCGAACCCGAGCATGAATTCAGGAAGTGAAGATCCTAATTCTGTTAATAGTGTGAATAATGACGAGTAAACGGTGAGCTATTTTTTGGTGATAAAGCAAATAACGTGTGGGAGGTGCAAATGACGATAGACAGTGTTTTAGTGTGTCGTTTACCGCAAACTTTATCAGCATGTTCCCCACGCAAAAATAGGAAAAGATGTTATTTTATGTTATGCGAAAATACGAAAAAAATGTTACATTTATATAGAGTTTGAAACACTTTATTAAAAAGTTTCCAAAGTATAAAATGAATTGTTTTGTTTTTCGATGCCACATACAGTGTGTTTCAGTTTTGTACGTAAAACTTTACCAGCGAGTTCTACAAATAAAAACAATAAAAAAATGTTATATAAACATGGGCTCTTAAATGATTTATCGAAAAATTATGAGGAATAGAAATAATGATGGACGACATTCTCCTTCGACACATATATAGATTTTTTTAAATTATTTCTAATAATGCATTCAAGAGCCTATGTTCGTAGTTTTCCTTACTTTTGTTTGTAAAATATTCTTGTAAAGTTACATAAACAAAACTGGAACACCCTGCACACGATATCGAATAAAGCAGTTGCCATTTTGTATTTTTGTTATAACTTTTAATAAAGCGTCTGAAACTCAGTGTCTATACATTTCTTTATTTTTACGAATAAAATATGTTAATATTCAGAAAGAGAAAATTGAGATTTTACACGTAATATTTTGTACAAAATTAAAATGAATATATTGTTAATGTGAAATTGTTCTGATTCTAACAATTTAAAAAAGTTAAAATATTTTTATTTTCAAACGTCGACTGCAATTTGACGTCGACAAATTAACAATCCAATTTATATTATGCAAATCAATTGCATTCAAAGTTGAAAATTCGCCCGAATTCATTTCACGGCAGATTGTTTTGCTCGTACGGTGATATTTCTCGTTATTTTCTTACGATAAACAGCATTACGTCACGGTATACGAGCCACACACGTGTGATAGTGCTTTCCACGCACGTGATCACGCCACATCCGCCTATTTGCGATACCCCATAAAAGGATGTTAATACTTGTTCTCATGGTTACCCATATTGTGCCTGCGGTATTTAACACAACGTAATACTTCGATGCACACAACATAAATACATTGCGTTCTGTATAGATTTTATTACGATTCTTTTAAATAACACGCGCATAATCCTATTATTAATTATGTCAGTTTAAAACTTAAGATTTAACATCATATACAAGTAAGTACAGAGCTCAATTTGATTCTATTTAAAGCGAACAACATATGGCTGCTTATGTATTCTTTATGAAGGCAGGCGTTGTTACATTACTTTTATGATGTTTTATTTTAATATTTTACTCTTATTTTACTCTTTTACTATTGACTGTTATTGCTGAAGATCATAAGGCTTCTAGAACAATTTGATCTGCATTTATTCGTTTGTCTCTTCGCATCACGCTACAAACAGCAATTTTGACGAATATCGATCACTTCAGATGCAAAGAAACTTTGTATGCAATTCAAAATTATCAAAAAAATTATTTTATACACGATATAAAGTTATCAGCTTCATAATTCGTATCAGTACACCATATGATGAATTTAAGTACAAAAATTAGTTTGCATATGATACAAATTTATCAGCAAAATTATTTTGTATGCAACATAAAATGGCCAGCTTCGTAGTTTGAATCAGTAAATCATGTGATGAAATTAAGTATAAAAATTATTTTGTATATAATTCAAAATTGTCGACAAAATTAATTTATATACCATACAAAGTTCTCAATAAAATTATTTTATTTACGATACGAAATGACCAGTAAAATTGGTTTACATATAGTACAAAATAACAAAATTATTATATTGTAATGACAACAACAAACTTATTTTGTACATGATATAAAATGACTAGATTTGTAACTCGAATCAGTGCAACATAAAACGAAATATAAAAATTACTCCACGTTTCCGTCAAACTGTTCGTTACATTCTTGGTGCAAATTAATGTCACCGAACGCACCGATAGATCGGGGCTATTAACCAAGAATGTACTAATATCCACAAAGTGCCATTCCACGAATCAATTTCTACCTGGTACTGCAACAGTTCAATGGAATTCGATCGATGAAATTCTCTGTAGTTAACTGACAACAGAATACATCAGCTCTGTTATGTGGTCAAAATCAATACCTGTTACTTATTCAGTTCATATTTCGATATAGCTTTGTACCCAGAGAGATTCTATATCTCTTCTAGAACAATGGTCACCGGATTTTTTTACTTTTTAAATTTCTATTCGAAACCATTTCTCTGTAAAATATTTCTATTTTGATACATTCTCTGAGATAAATGCAGCTGGTTTTTTGTAGTCTTCTGTTCTAGTTTTGTAATTTTGTGGACAAATGATTAAATGCTCACTAACCCATATTCGGATATTTTTATAATTTCTCAACGAAATCTCGCAAAGTCTCATTTCTCACTGAAAAAAACTTACGCAATAATTTTTTTAAATATCAACTTCATAGGTTTGTCATTGGAAACATGTTTATTTTTAATGCACATTTTTCTGCATGCTGAGTCATGTAGTTTATATAACACAATTCTGTTAACGAAGGAAGAAATATTTTAATAACGTTTCTCTCGAAATTAATCATTCAGTATGAATTCAATGTATGAAGTAGTACATGTTTCCACAATACAAAGGATTAAAGTTTTCACTTAGGAGAAATGAATCACAAGATTTAATTAAAATCAACGCGTGATTTAAAATGTACTCTGAACATGGAGAAAGTTGTTCTTTGTAAACGTTTCATTTTGAATTAATTTCTGATCATAATCAATTTGTTTTAATTTTTAAGTCGTGAATTATATCTGTTATGTTTACAAAATAAAATAATGTGGTAGATTATAAAATTATATTATGAAATAAAATTCAAGTATTATAAAATAATGTAATACATCATGTTATACTGTGTTAGATTATTTTTTAACATATAATACAAGGTGTCTCAGGACTAGGGTAGGTCCCTGAAATGGGGAGTGACGCGATTCTGAATATGATTTCCCTTCGCAAAAATTTGGTTCGAAGCTTCGTTTTTGAATTATTAAGGAAAAACGCGGACCAATCAGAGCGCGAGGGTTATTATGCGTTGGATTACTACGCGTTGTTTAACTACGAGTTCGATTACCACGTGTTAGACTCCTACGTAATGTAACACGTGGTAATCCTACGCATAGTAATCCAACGCATAATAATACAACGTGTAGTAATCCAGCGTGCGGATATCCAACGCGTAATAATTCAGCGCGTGAATATTCAACGGGTAGTAATCCAATGCGTAGTAATGCAACGCGTGGTAATTCTAAGCGTAGGAATCCAACGCGTAGTAATACAACGTGTAGTAATCCAGCGTATGGATATTCAACGTATAATAATCCTCGCGCTCTGATTGGTCCGCGTTTTTCCTTAATAATTCAAAAACGAAGCATCAAACCCCATTTTTGCAAAAGGAAATCTTGTTCAGAATCGCGTCAGCTACCAAATATTTCAGGGAACTACACTAGTTATGAGATACCCTGTATAATATTATCAAATAATATAATATAGTCTACTACGTTATATTACAAGCAGATAATACATTAAAATATTATCTATTTAATTAAAAATGGAGACTTAACAAATACAATTACGTGTTCGTTTGGACGAAACATATTAATAATTTCCATACTGTAAAATAATAAATCCGTAGTGATTACGGACCGATTGCTTTAATTTTAAATTGCGTTTTAAAAATGAATAGGAAAGATCGATAGATTAGTGAAAACCTTTATCGAGGATTATACATGGTTCCACATTTTCGATTCCCATAAACGGATGACCTACTTCTTAATTGGTCGATAGAGAGTACTGCCCTGATTACAAGTAAAGCGCTCCGATAATCTAATAATGTACCGTTGCCCATAAATTCATTGAGAACCCAGCAAAAAAGAAGGTAAAGACCCCCTAGGCATGCTCGATATTTACTAAAGAGTAAAAGACTTTTAGCCGAAGTTCATATGCTTAAAATATTTTTATTTATATCTCTGAATTTTGCAGTTTTTTGTTTCGAAACGAAATCTGACGATATGTAATAAAATATAATATAACAAATTATAATTTGCAATTAATATTTAAAGTATTTATACAATATCTGTATACTTATACGATACGATATCTGTATTTGTAATTTATAATTAATATTTTAAATAATAATTCAATAAGTAAATATAGTGTTTGTTTTAAGTTGTAATTTCATATTTTTTAAGGTTAAGTGTTTAATTGTGTAAGTGTATATGCACAGAGTAATTATGAAAGTTGTTAAGAAAATTTGATTAAAACATAACACACTTTTAATTATAATTCATCTGTATAAGAATAGAATCATTTATGTGTGTACAATAATTTTGAAAATAAGGAATTTGGAAATTGGAGAATTTGTGGATTGAGAAATTGAAGAATTTAAAAATTGAAAAATTGAAGAATTGAAGAATTGAAAATTTGAAGAATTGAAAAACTGAAGAATTGAAGAATTTAAAAATTTGAAAATTTCAGATTTGGAAATTTGAAATTATAATTTTAGAAAATTAGATAAAATTCTAACACCATCCACACATTCGATTCGATTGAACTCTGAAGCAATTTTTTACAGTTTAATAAAATAAAATGAAACTCTAAGAGTCTAAATGTTTTAACCTCAGAATTATACAATTTCACAGTTACTCAAAAAACAAATATCAAGAACAAATCAATAAAGTATCAGTAACAAATAAAATAAACAAAGCTTTTATAAAATGAGAACTAACTTACGAAAAGAATGCAAACAGTAAAAAAAAGAAAATGGCGAACGTTTTAAGCGCAGAAGATATTAATCAAGTCTGATCGCAATTAAGAATAATTAAGAATAATTCTTGCGAAAGAAAGGAACGAATGCTTTGTAACAAGTACATGAACACGAGAAATTGTCGAGTTTGTAACGGTGGAGAACATAAGAGGAAAATCGTCTGACAAATCAGCATCATGGAGGACGTTAGAATGAAATTGAGCCGTCACGCAACCTTGTGCGAATTATTATGCTCACCTCGAGTTTCGCAGTTTCCTTTGTCAACCGATAAAAAGTTTTTTAACGTGAAAGCAGCACCGTGTGCATCTGGCATAGAGATTTCTCTTTCAGTTCGCGGTTATAATGGCTCTCCTCTCGTCTCTTCGAGAGCATGATACGTACTTGACTTCCATGCGGAAATAAATCGCACACGTGATTCAAGAGCACTCGTACGACAAAATAATTCATACGTAATTTCGTGAAAAATAATTGCAGAGATCATCATTGTACCATATTTTTATTCGAGAATTTCTTTATCTTCTCGGTGTTCGTGTTGAGTGTACTCGACATCTTTCGAAGTCTTTGTGATGAGTATAAATGTCGAAATACATTCGCATTTGATGTCTGAAGTTTTGTAAGAAATATATGTGATATATTTCAGAGTAATTTCAATTTTATCTTTTTAGAGAAAGATATATGTAATATTCTTATATACAATGAAGTATATGTAGTATATTTCACAGTAATTTCAACTTTATCTATTTAAGAAATATATGTAATATTCTTATATACAAAGAAGTATATGTTTTATATTTCAAAATAACTTCTACTTTATCTTTTTAAGAAATATATGTAATATTCTTATATACAAAGAAGTATATGTTTTATATTTCAAAATAACTTCTACTTTATCTTTTTAAGAAATATATGTAATATTCTTATATACAACAACGGTAAAAAAATTAAGTTTTCTACTATTTTGGAGACTAAGTGCTACTCTATGAGCAGTAATAAAGCATCTATTCCACAGATTAATAGTATTAATTTTAAAGCGATTGCAAACTTTTAGAATTTGATTTTTATCAAAGATAAGTGCGTAATATTAGGTTTCTTGTCTCCGAGTTATTTACACTTCTCTTTTTCTTGTAAATTTTATCGAGCTGGAATATATTTTTTCTGTTGGGTCTTTTATGAGCTATTCTATGTTTTGTTTGATTATTTTTAGTGCATGTTTCTTGTCTTTTATATCCTGATCGATCGGAGCTTGTTATTTTGCAAGTTTTAAGTAATAGTTACATAATTACGGAAATTTGATATTTTTGAACAATTGAAGAATTGAAGAATTGAAAAATTGAAGAGTTTTAATTTTATAAGAAATTGTATAATTTTATGTAGTGCAATTTTTTGCAGTACAAAAATTATTAATTATGATTAAAGTTTAATATGATGTGTGCTACATTTAACTTATTTTGTATTAATTTTGTATTAATTATGATTATAATTATGAATTATGTTGTAATAGTTATAATCTTGTTATAATTTACATAGTATTATATTATAAATTACATTATGACAGTTATTATAATATTATTGTAATTTATTGTTATAAATTGAATTATAGCTATTATTATAATACTGTTTATAATTTACTATTATAAATTAGATTAATTCAATTATAATGCTATCACAAGAGTATTGTAATTTACTATTATAAATTCAGTTATAACAATTATTGTAATAATATTGTAATTCATAATTATAATTGTAATATTATAATAAAATTATTATTAATCATGATTGTTACGAAAATAATGTTACAATTTTTGTTGTAACAATTTAATTATAATATAACAATTATTGCTTACAAAAGTTATGAAAATAATGTTATAATTTTTGTTGTAATAATTTAAGTATAATATTATAATTATTGCTTACAAAAGTAAAGTCCATAAGTTAAATGTAATTAGTTACACTTAGAATTTACTACATGATTGCAGAACCTTCTGTACACAGTTTTTACAAATTTTAAATATGCGAAGAAAGATAACATTATATTTAAAAACTTGTCAATTATTCAACGTATAATAATATGAAATATTCCCACATTTCAAACAATTCAAAATCTTATTAAAATATCACTTCATTCATGTGTTAATTAATTCCGAAATGTTTTCAGTTCATTTTAAATATGTAACGGTATAATTGTATTCCTTTATGTTTTCAGTATCGTTTTACATTTCAAATTATCGTGAGTCTTGTTATTTTTTTAAACTGTCTGGAGTTCAACTCCAACTTATCATAAATAAGTAATTAACAATCAAAGTCAAACAAATAATATTGCGAAGGATCCTGAAATGAACATATGAATGACTAATTAACTATTTTGTTAATCAATCACTTTAGTTGTTTCTTGGGTTCAAACGAAGTACGAACAAAAATTTCTAAAACAGATACAAGTACTTTTTACAATTAACGTATTTTAGTATCATTTATTTTAACATAATTATGTAGTAAAATTATTTAGCAAATTTATTTATTTATCACAATTTAAGTACCTTCAAATTCTGAAGTTTATAATTATACAATCATTAGTTTTACAATTCAAAAAATAAACACAAGATCTTACGAAAATTATTTATCGATGTATTAAGTTTATAAATAATATATGAATTATGTAGAGTAAAATTGTGTAACATAACGCCAATGTAATTTCATACAAACATTTTTAACATTTTATCATTTCATTAAAATAGCAGACAGGCTATGATACCGCACAAAATTAATATTCCTAGTTCAAGCTAAATTAATCAAGTAAATATAATTTAAGGCAAACAGGAAATAGACGTTGCTTCACCCCGCTGACAAATTTTCTGATAATGTGAGGTTGATTGAAATAAACGTCTGCAACGATCAATTGCGATTCTGTTTCGTTCACCTCCGATAATAGTATTTCATTTTTAGTCCATTTTCGATTATTTCAATTCAACTATCCTTTTCTATATTGGTTCTAAAATATTGCTGACTTTTTTAATTAACTTTATTTATTAACTAAAATTTTTTATTACAAAAATTATATGCATAGATTCATTAAATTGTAAAGTTGTTACTTAACACTTAAACGTCTGCATTTTGCATTTTAATATGTCGATGTATAAATACTGTAGCAAATCCTTGCATTGTTTTCCGAATATTTTTCACTTTTTATAATTGCATTTAGATCAGTTCAACATTATTAGATCAACGTTATATTATTATTACAAAAAATTTATTATTTTTATCAATGTAAATCATATCAATAAAATATTAAAATTGTTTATACATTATTAGATCAAAGTTATGTTATTACTATAAAACATCCATGTATTGGTTTTATGAATTAATCATGTTTATAGTTTAAATTGAAAAAATGTTAAGTATTTGATATAATATTGAAGTACCTTTATATTTCCTTCTAAATTTTAATAAAAAAAATTACTTTTTTATCAAGAACGGTCGACGGATTTTTAAGTGTGAGTTTTTCATTATGTATTAAAAAGTTTTTAATAATATTAAAAGTCTTAGAATATATTAAAGTACAAATAATATGGCAACCTCCAAATTTTATCAAAATAATTCTCCAAAACTTACATAATTATTTAAAATTATATATGCAAGAATATATAATCTTAAGATCTATAATCGTAAGAATATATATTCTTACATAATTATCTGAAAGTTTTGCGTCCACCTCCACAATCTCCATAAATCCCTAGATACCCTAATTAAACCGAAAAATTAGAAAAACGCCAATAAATTCAGAAGTTGAATTACAAACGAGACTGAAAGTCTCTTGAGAAAATTTACAAAATTTGCAATATATAACTCAAATAAAAGTTTGCAAAAAAATATTAAAATCACTTGTCTACATTTGATATATGAATTGATATTTTTCATGAAATGTGAAAACATGGCAATCTTAAAAAGTGATACAACTGAAAGGAAATACGAATATAATAAAGTATACAAATGTTTTCATAAAATAAGCAACCACACTTATTTAAATAAATAATATAAATTTTGTAAGCAAAAACGACTATTTAAAGAGCAATTTTAAAACAAAAACACTTCGGTAGACTGAAACCGCGCCAAGGCTGCGCAGATCTTGCAAAGCGTAACGAACGAAAGTTTATTTACCTTTTGACGGTGCACAAGAAGACAAAGCATGACTCAACCGGCCAAATTATTATCTTGAAGAACCCAAGAGTTTCAAGGGAAGCCGTTCTGCAGTGTCGACATTGTTCACCCTTCGCTCGTTTAGAGCCACTTCCGGTTCTTCAGCAACCCCTCGGTCCCTTTTTGAAAAAACGATCGTTCTCTGCGAAAGGTCTCAAGTTGCCTCGTAACGATAAGCTTTATCGCGCACAACACGTTGCACAAATTCGTAGAATGTCTCAATATTTATGAGCGTCGCGAATTTATCTCAGTCCCGGGAATTTTTGCGATTCAAAATTGAGTTTCTTTAAACAATTTGTCTTCCGACGTGTTACGAACTTTCCAAACGCTTTCGCGTGCTCGTCAACACATGGGTTCCGTGTAAAATTCTGTCGAGCATGGAAGAGAAATTTATGAAGAGAAAGAGTATGACTGCACTCTGCCGGAGGTTAATATAACACTGTCAAAGCAACGGCGCACAGCAAACGGAGAGACAGTTTCACCGAGAGACCAGTCAGCTGGGGCCCCCCACCCTTCCTACGTCACGGTCTCAACAGTTTACACGTTTCAATTTTATAAATTGTTTCACCGTGATTTCACATTATCCGTGTAGTACATGTTATTAGTAGGCTACGGTTAACCGGTTAACCGTGGAGTTTAATTTTGTAAAAGGAATACAGTAAATGATAATTACTCTACTCGAGAAATTTACTTTTAAAAATGTAAGACAATTAAATTAAAATATTTACATACAATTTCCAGATAAAATATTATATAGACAATTTCCAGATAAAAAATTATCTAAATTTTCAAATAAAGAATTGTCTAAATAATTTCCAGATAAAGAATTGTCTAAATAATTTCCAAATAAAAAATTATCTAAATAATTTTCAAATAAAGAATTGTCTAAATAATTTCCAGATAAAAAATTGTCTAAATAATTTCCAAATAAAAAATTACCTAGATAATTTTCAAATAAAGAATTGTCTAAATAATTTCCAAATAAAAAATGATCTAGATAATTTTCCAGATAAAAAATGGTTTGTGAATTTAAAGTAGCCCGATGTTAATACATTTATTAGTTATTAGATTTAAAATCTTTTTTGATGAATGAAAAAGTTATTGAATTTGCACGAACTATATCAGCTTATTATCTATCTGTCTGTGCTCACTTTTCTATGTCGCATTACTGTGACCAAACGGTTTGACCGATCTGAAAAATGTTTACTGATTAATTTTGTAAAAGGAATACGTATTTACAATGCATTGTAAAAGGAAAATGACAATTACTGTATTCGAGGAATTTATTTTTGAAAATATAAGACAATATTTTTATTTGTTTAGCTATGTTATTGGTATTCGAGATATCAATATCAAGATCTGTAATGAAAGAGGAGTGTAGACGTTCAGTATTTAATCTTTCAAACCTCTGATAAGTGGACGAACACATTGACTTATGTTTAGCGACTTACTCGGTGCTGGACTTTTGTGGTTTTTAAGACTGTGCAAACTTTAGGGTTTGGATATGATTTTTCTATTTCTTTTATGAATGTAATGGATATTTCGCAATGAGGATTTAAACTTTTCAAATTTTCAAATTTTTAAATTCTCAAATTTATTATATCTAATTTCTAAGTCGTAAATTCCTAAATATCTAAATTTCTAAGTTTCTAAATTCCTAAATTCCTAAATTCCTAAATTCCTAAATTCCTAAATTCCTAAATTTCTAAATTCCTAAGGTTCTAAATTTCTAAAATTTTCAGAATCCCAAATTCCCAAAAAGTCCAAATTTAAAATTCCCAAATTCTCAACATTATAAATTCCCGCATTACCAAATATAGGAACTAAATTTTCGAATTTTTAAAAATGAAAATTTTCGAATATTAAATCAAGTCTCTCGAATCTGAAAACTCAGAAGTAGTTTCCTTCTTATCCACTTTACCAATATCACACATCCTTCCATACTGTTGTTTTAGGATAACTTATATTTGTAGAAGGAAGTGACAGAAAATCGAGATACCTTATGGAAACTTCAAAATTACGGTCAGAATCGTTTTATAAAACATAAAGCGTTTGAATATAATACATTCGTAATTTTAAAACAGCTAACATTTTAGCTCTTCATACTAAAATCGCAAAGAATTTTGAATTTTTCTCTGAAAATCGTCCTTCATTTCAATTTTGTCACGTTTCTGAATTATTTTCATAATTAACGTTTAAAACTGAAATCAGCTGACAAATATATTAAAACAACCTTTAAAGATTATTTTATATTTTTTTTTTCGAGTTAAAATAATGAGCAGCTTCTGTATAGGAAGTATTTTTATTAGCCCCAGTGCTCTAGGCACGTTATTCGGATAAAATTCGGGTTAAATTACAAATAATTATTCCAGACAAATTAGCAAGATATAACTATTAATAACATATAATTATTAATTTCTGATCATTTTTACAACACAGTTCTTAATAAAATAAATATAACAATGCACTTGATTATCGAAAAACATTTAAGAGTAAAAGAATAATTTAAAATTAAACGATATAACATTCTTTAATTAATCTATACATTATCTGCATGTATAAGAAATTCCTGAACAATTTGAAGTACATTAAAAACAAAAATTCGTTAGACATGACAAATTAATTGCACTTTCTAAACCTCCGTCAAACAACGAAAGTGCAGAATTGCATAAAAATTACACGTCCGCAACGTTATACAGATTCAAGATAGAATTGATGATATGTCGTAGGAAGTGAACTGTGCAGAGGTGTGAAATATGCAAAGGTATGAATGAAACCCACTAAGAATGAGTATGAGGCATGCATCTAATTAGGAAGTGAGTGGAATCAACTGGTTGCAAATAAATGCAAGTGAGTGTAATGTCGCTAACGACAGAGAGAGCGAAACGTGCACTATAAATGTATGGACGATTACAAATTTTAAATAAATGTTATGCTACTGTTAAATGAATGAGCAAATTATGTTTACCAACGCGTGGTAATCCAACGCATCGTAAAGTAACGCGTGGTAATCCTACGCATAGTAATCCAACGCGTAGTAATCCTCTGCATAGTAATCCAACGCGTAGTAATCCAGCGTGTGGATATCCAACGTGTAGTAATCCAGCGCGTGCATACTCAACGCGTAGTAATCCAACGCGTGGTAATTCTAAGCGTAGGGATCTAATGCGTGGTAATCTAACGCGTAGTAATCTAGCGTGTGGATATCCAATGCGTAGTAATCCAGCGCGTAGATATCCAAAGCGTAATAATCCAGCGCGTAGCAATCCAGCGCGTAGTAATCCAGCGCGTGCATATTCAACGCGTAGTAATCCAACGTGTAACAATGCAACGCGTGGTAATTCTAAGCGCAGGAATCTAACGCATGGTAATCTAACACGTAGTTAACCAACGCGTAGTAATCCAACGCTTAATAATCCTCGCTCTCTGATTAGTTCGTGTTTTTTCTTAATTATTCAAAAACGAAGCTTCAAACCCCATTTTTCGCGTCAGTTACCCTACGTTTCAGGGACCTACACTAATTGTGAGACACCCCGTATTATACTTACTACATTACTATTATATTATACTAACTACATTATTTTTTATATAATACTATGTATAATGTAACAACAAAAATGTTAATATCAAAACTAACACATACATTGAAATTGAAAATAAATAAGCAACCATTAAACATGAATTAATATATGCAATAAATTTCCATCTTAATAAAAATCAGTATTTCAAGAACACTACCTTAACAAATTTTCTAACTTAAAAAAAGAAACTTGTGAACCGGTCATTTTGACCGACTTTGATAGTCTCAAAAGTTATAATTAGAAAAGTAATAATCCGCAAATAATTCTTGCTAAACAAATTTATTCTAAATTTACAATATTGTAAGGAAGCACAATAGAAAATCGTAGTCGAAAACAAAAAATAATGACTATAGGTACGTTTAGTGTTAAAAATGCATGTTTCGATGAAGTGTTCCGCGTAGAAAACAGTGAAATCCGCAGGGAGTTGCTTCCTTGACGTGCATCAGTGACCTGCCTTAATGCAATGTGCATATGTAATAGCGATCTGTGCATGCCGAGTACAATGACTCGGTAAACGCCAGACTGCACGTAAATGCTGTAACTATCATTCTTACGTAGAGTCAACAACAATTTCTAAGCGTTTCAGTGAAATCTATATTTTTAACGAAACTGCAGTGGCGATACTAGCTTATCAGTCACGTAACAATTTCATCGAAGCCTTTATAAACGGTTATCAAATAAAATTCCATCGCAATCTATGAAGAAAAATGTTAAAATTCTTCTTACTTCTACATCCTTTGCAATTAAAAATATGAAATTTTTTAAAATTATCATTATACATTCTCGTTCTTTTACATTAGAACCACTAGTTCTAAGATAAGATAATATATGATTTTTTAGATAATAGATCATTCTTAGATAATTTTTAGATAAAAGATAAGATAATAGATAACTTCTAGATAATTTTCAGAAAAAAAGGCAATACATATTTTTTTAACTTCCTCTCAAAGATATATTATAAAATGGCTGTGAATTAATATATAATGACATTTCATAGTAATTATTAACTTTTTAACAATTTATTTATCAAATTAATGTTAGATCTAATACAATTCATTATTTTCATAACTTCCTCGTGTGAATAAAATTCAAAATTCTAATAAATCTTTAAAATATTCAAACTTCTAAATTCTAAAAATTTCGAACTGTCAAATTTAATAATTTTAAAATGTAGAAATGCGGCGAGTTCAACATATAAATCTTCAAATTCCTAAATTTTTTAATTTTTTTATTCTGCGGTTCCTAGCTTGACAAATTCTTGACTATATCATTTTTAAATTTTTCAAATTTTCAAATTTCCTAACCCTAAAATTCTTAAACTGCGAACTGATGTAAAAGTGACAAAGTTATTGATGATTAAAGTATTACAAAAATTAAACTTGTAATATATACATTATCAGAAGTATCTTGTAAAATAATTAATTTACAATG
The DNA here is from genome assembly GCF_050947335.1 of Megachile rotundata. Classification (NCBI taxonomy): domain Eukaryota; kingdom Metazoa; phylum Arthropoda; class Insecta; order Hymenoptera; family Megachilidae; genus Megachile; species Megachile rotundata. Next base: position 7,633,518 of record NC_134993.1, read on the forward strand.
TTTAAAACGTTCCAGAAGCCTAATTCTACATGTGAAATCAAAGAAATCAAAAATTGTGTTTTTGAGTGACGCCATCTCTCCAGCCAATAAGGTGAACTACACGCATCAGAAATGTGACATTCGTTAGTCCTCACTTTCCACCGCCAGATAGTACCACCCACATCGTTTTTGTGGTGATCATCGGAGTTGTTGTCGGTCAAAAGGAATTCTATTTTCAAGCCGTCGATAAAGAAGAATTTTATTTTTATTTGATATTCAATTTTATTTATGTTCAATTATATTTTAAAAAGCAAATCGTTCATTATACATTCCATAATCAAATCTGAATTCAAAACCACATATTTTATAATGAATTTCAATAAATCAGTTATTTTTGAAAGTTATAATTAATTAATTAATTTTAAATATAGAAAAACACTCTCTATATTTTGATCACCCTGACGTGATATTAAAAATTGCCATAAGAAATTATAATTAATAACAGAAATATTCAGAATGTATCTTACACCGGAACCCGAACGAAGCAGACCCCAAATTGACGTTGAAGAATCGCAAAATCAAACAACAAGCAACAGTTTACAACAAAATTTTAATTCAAATGTTCAAGATTCAATAGAGTAGCACGCGTAGTTAAACTACCTCCTTTTTGGAAGGAGAATCCAATCCCCTGGTTCAAACAAGTTGAAGCGGCATTTGCTGTAGCTAAAATTACAAGCGATGATTCAAGGTTTCGTTATGTTATTCTGAATTTGTATCAGACATTTTGGAATCTCCGCCGGATTTTGGGAAATATGAGGCATTGAAAAACAGGATAACTAGTGTTCTTGCGGAAACCAATAAGTCAAGATTACGAAAACTTTTACATGGTCACGATTTGGGTGATGAAAAACCTTCAGTTTTCTTACAAAAAATGAGACATCTTGCATCAGGTCAGTGCTCAGATTCAGTATTGTGTAGTTTATTTTTAGAACAGATGCCCTCGAATATTAGAACAATTTTGGCAATTTCCGAAACATCGGACCTCTCCAAATTAGCGTTACAAGCAGACAAAATTATAGAAATGACGCGTGGAAATAATATTTCATCAGTTGATCCTGTTAATTCTCTTACCAATTTAGTCGACAGAGATTCACTAGCGAAACAAGTTTCAGACTTAAAAGGTTTAGTTGAAACTCTTTCTGTCGATGTAAACAGAAATAGGAAAAGATTTAGACATTATAACAAATATCGACATCGATCAAATTCAAGAAGACGTTATAATAATTTTAGTAATAATAATTCCAATAACAATCATAATTTTCAGCAAGTATGCTTCTTTCATAAGAAATTTGGAAAATCAGCTAGGAGATGTCAAGAACCTTGCAATTTTGATCAGAAAGAGGAAAACTACACAAGCCATCGTCAGTAAAGATGGTTGGCGATGGTTCAAATGCGAAAAACCGTCTTTTTGTCATGGATCGTACCATCGGAACGCGATTTCTTGTGGACTCTGGTGCTGATGTTTCAGTCTTACCTAAATCAGCATGTAAAGAGCCGTTTCATCAAAATGATTACAAATTATATGCTGCAAATAATTCTATTATTAATACTTATGGCATTTTGACAAAAACAGTAGATCTTGGTCTTAGGCAAGTTTTTAAGTGGCAGTTTTGTGTTGCTGATGTCCAGCGACCAATTCTTGGCGCAGATTTCTTAAGACATTTCGGACTTCTTATTGATCTTAAGCATCGATGTTTGCGTGATGGTTTGACACAGCTTACATCACCAGGTATTCCAACAGAAACTGCAGCAAATCTTTCTTCTGTTGAAAAAGATAATCCATTCGGTCAAATTCTTTCTCAATTTCCTGAAGTAACTAGACCAAGGCGTATTAATGTTAATGCAGTTCACCAAGTTCGTCATCATATAGTTACACGAGGTCCTGCAACTGTCGAACGTCCACGACGTCTTCCTCCTGATAAATTTAAGGGTTATGTAAAAGACATTTGTTAATGGGTTATGTAAAAGACATTTGCGGTTACCAGGACTACCACAAATACTGGCCATATTATTCAATATCTTATGCTATAACTCTTACTACCCGTTAATTTGGAAGTCTAACTGCACTAGGCTTATTCCTAAGCAAAATAAAGATTTGACTGTAGCGAGTAACTGGAGGCCTATAACCATCAGCTCCATGTTAAGTAGAGTTTTCTCCGCCATAATAGATAATAGGTTAAGAAATGTAATTGTACAAAACTCTAGACAAAAAGGTTTTACTCCGGAAAATGGATATGCCCAGAATATAGCCTTGCTTAATGCTGCCCTAAGCAAGTATAAAATTAATACTGGAGGTGTATTCATTGTGTTAGATGTATCAAAAGCTTTTGATACCCTACCACATTCAGCTATTATGCCATGCCTTTTGAGAAAAGGTATTCCGGAACCTGTTGCAAACCTAATTGTAAATATGTATCGTGATGGTTCAACAGTAATTCAAACCAGTAATAAACAAAATAGCGAGAATAATAATAATATTAAAATAAATATCCTCAGAGGTGTCCGACAGGGGGATTCCCTCTTCCCTTTATCTATGTTTAGAGCCGCTTATCGAAAAGTTAGAGGAATCTAGCCGGGGCATTGAAGTCAGTGATAACACCAAAATTTCCACCTTGGCCTTTGCGGACGATTTCCTTATATTCGGTGAAAACGAAAAAGAGGCCCAACAACAGCTAAATTTAGTCCACCAATATCTCACTGACCTAGGTATGTCTCTATCTGCCGACAAGTGCCTTACCTTCCAGATTATTGTCAAAAGGGACACCTGGTTTATACAGGATCCAAAAATTAAAATAAACTTCGATCTATCTAATGTGATCCCTTTCGCAAATCCCTCTGTAATTTTTCGATATCTTGGGGCCAAGGTCGGGCCCTGGAAAGGGATGGACTGCGGCATCATTGTTCCTGAAATTATCACACTTATCAAAAGAGTTAGGAAATTACCTTTAAAGCCGCAACAAAAAATTGACCTTCTAATAAAATATATACTACCGCTGTTTATTTATTGTCTACTAGTCAACCCCCCCTCGGACTCCGTATTGAAATTATTGGACAGCGAAAGTAGGCAACAGGCAAAGGAGATATTACATTTGGTGCCCTCAACGACCACCGGATTCTTTTACACCTCCAGGATTAAAGGAGGCCTAGGTCTGCCGCACTTTGAGAGCTCAATAAAAATTGCCACCATTAAAAATTATATTGTGTTAAAAAAGAGTCCTCCGACAACGTAGTTTCAAATTTAAAAAACGATAAAATCGAGAAGAAAATAAAATCTGTTGCCAATTCTCTAAGGATTAACTGGCCCATTAACCTTGATGATCTAATGAAGGAAAAAAGGCGTATTAAAAACAACCACCTAAAACAGTGGCAAGAATTAAAATCTCAAGGCCAGTCCATGAGTTCGCGCGTGATAAAATAGGCAATACTTGGCTAAAAGACAACTATTTATTAAAACCTTCCCGGTATATAGACGCCATTAGACTCAGAACCAACACGTTTGGAACGCGGGTCGTCCTGGCTCGAGCGGATAAAAAAATTAATATATGTTGTCGCCGCTGCAAGGCTCAGCCTGAAACCTTGGACCATATTCTGGGGTTCTGTCAATATACTAAAGGATTGCGCATCAAAAGGCACGATGAAATAAAAAATTATATCGCTAATAAACTCCGGCATTCTAACGAAATCTTTGTCGAACCGACAATTAAAGCTGAAGGCAATCTCTTTAAACCCGATCTCATAGTGAAAAATAAGGAAAGGGTCTTCATAGTCGACATTTCTGTCCGCTATGAAAATAGAGATTATCTTCAAAAGGCTGAAATTGAGAAAATTAATAAATACAAACCATGCCTGGAGCACTAAACTAAACTAAATTTAAAATAAAAAACGGAGAGGTACTCCCTATAATCGTTGGTAGTAGAGGGGCAATACCTCTAAATACCCGCAATAATTTATCTACCTTAGGCTTAAAAACTAGTGATACTAAAATAATAGCTCTCAAGGCGCTGCAGAGTTCAGTTGAAATAGCCAACATTTTTCTAGATGATTAGTTGTGTGTAAATAATTATTAATTGTGTCTGTTTATTTATTGCCTATTCTTTTTCTCTCAACATTCATTAATTGATACTTTGATTTTTGTTCCTTACTCATTTTGATTAGATATTTTGATTTTTGTTTCTTACACATTTTGATTACTCTATTTTATTGAAGGAACGAATGACTATGTTTCTGATTCTACTAGTATGATATAACGTATATTATTTCGTTTTGTATATTTTATTATTTTACATAATGCAAGATTATTGAAACTGATTTAAGTCAATACTAACTTGCATTTGACTTTTTATATGTAATCCTACGGGGGATTCCTCGGAATTCTACCGACTCTCGCGCGTAAGAGCGGTACAAAAAATAGCTAAGGCTGAGTTTGATGCAATGATTAAACAATGAATTTGTTGTCCTTCTAGCAGTCAATGGGCAAGTCCTTTACATATGGTCCCGAAAAAAGCAGGCGATTGGAGACCTTGTGGTGATTATCGTAGGCTGAATTCAATCACAGTTCCAGATAATTATCCCATTCCACATATTCAGGACTTTTCTGCTAGCCTTTATGGAAAAAAAATATTTACAACGATTGATTTAGTTAAAGCCTATTATCAGATTCCAGTTGCTGAAGAGGATATACAAAAGACTGCTGTAACAACGCCGTTTGGACTCTTTGAATTCGTTGTTATGCCGTTTGGTCTTCGAAATGCAGCTCAGACTTTTCAAAGATTTATGGATTTTGTTCTTCGTGGTTTGGATTTTGTTTATTGTTATTTGGATGATATACTTGTTGCACCTAAAAGTTTTAAAGAACATGAAAAGCATTTTCATATTTTATTTAAACGTCTTAAAGAGTTTGGAATTACCATCAATGTTGCAAAAAGTGTTTTTGGAAAGACAGAAGTCACTTACCTGGGTTATAGAGTTAACACTTCTGGAATTACACCTTTACCTGACATAGTAAAGGCTATTCAAGATTATTCAAGACCTTCAACAGTTGCAGAGTTACGTCGTTTTCTTGGAGTTATTAATTTTTACCGTCGTTTCGTTAAGAATGCAGTACATGTTCAAGCTCCTCTTTGTTCTTATTTAGTAAATAGCAAAAAAGGTGACAAAACTGCTATTCAATGGACTCCTGAAGCTGAACATGCTTTTGAGCAATGCAAAAGCAGTTTGACGTCAGCAACATTATTGGTTCATCCTCGTCCTAATGCATCACTTAAATTACGCACTGATGCTTCTGATATTGCAATTGGAACTGTTCTTGAACAATTTGATGATGGTCATTGGCATCCTCTTGGGTTCTTTTCTCGAAAACTGCACGAGTCAGAACTTAGGTACAGCGCTTATGACCGTGAATTATTGGCAATCTATGATGCTATAAGGCACTTTCGACATTTTCTTGAAGGCCGTCATTTCTAGATTCTTACTGATCATAAACCGCTTATTTATGCTTTCAACAAACGGTCTGATAAAGCATCTCCTCGACAACAACGTCAACTTGATTTCGTGGCACAATTTTCTACAAATATTGAACATGTATCAGGTAGCAGCAATATTGTGGCAGATGCCTTTTCTCGTTTGGAGGAAATTAATTTACCAGTTATCGTGGATACTCAGGAATTAGCTGAAAAACAACAGGAAGATCCTGAATTGCAGCAACTTCTTCAGTCTTCTACGTCACTTCAACTGCGACAATTGCGTATTGATAATTCTAACACAACTATTATCTGTGACATTTCAACAGGAATTGTTAGATCTTATGTTCCTGTTTCTCTTCGTTCAAGGATTTTCAATATGGTTAATAATTTATCTCATCCTGATGCTAAAGCAACTTGCCAGCTAATTGGAAAGAAGTTTGTTTGGTCACATATGAAGAAATATATCACTAATCGTGTTAAGACTTGTTTATCATGTCAACTTGCTAAAGTAAATCGACATACGAAGCGTCAACCTACAGTCATACCTGTTCCTGATGAAAGATTTTATCATGTGCATTTAGATTTGGTTGGTCCTCTTCCTCCATCTCAAGGTTTTCAATATATTTTGACTATGATTGACAGATATTCTCGTTGGCCTGAAGCTATACCTTTAAAAGAAGCAACAGCAGATTCAGTAGCCACGGCTTTCTACCGACATTGGATTTGTCGTTTTGGTAGTCCTGGTATAGTTACCACAGATCAAGGCAATCAATTTGAATCAGCATTTTTCAAGGCCTTAACCAATTTAACTGGATGCAAGAAGACGAGATCTACTGCTTATCATCCTCAAACGAATGAAATTCTGGAACGTTGGCATCGATCTTTAAAAACTTCGATCATGTGTCATGGAACTAATAATTGGATTGATGTTTTACCTACAGTTCTTCTTGGTCTTCGAACTGCTTATAAGGAAGATCTTAAAGCTTCAGCAGCAGAACTTGTTTACGGAACAACACTTAGAATTACTAGAGAATTTCTTTATACAGATTTAGATGCACCTTCATCACAAGTTTTTCTTGAAAGATTCAGAGAGCATATGCAAAAGTTACGACCTTATACAGCTTCGCATCACACTAAATCTCGAATATTCGTTCATCAAGATTTGCAAAACTGTTCACACGTTTTTGTTCGAGATGATTCTGTTCGACGTCCGTTAGAGCCACCTTATCGAGGTCCATTTCCGGTGATGGCCCGATCGGTCGACAATAATTATTTTTCAGTCGATATTGAAGGTCGCGTTGTTAATGTTTCTATTGATAGATTGAAACCTGCATTCTTAATTTCTAATCACAATGAATCCAAGTTTGTTTCCTCAGATTCCGCAACAGGCTTGTTACGACACTTTGAGCAGAGTCACCCACCCATTCCAGTATCTGTTCAACCTCAAGGTTCATCTCAATTACGGACTTATCCTCCAGCAAAGAAGAAGCGTGTCAAGTTTCGTGACGATCTCGCCACTCCAGGGGGGGGGGGGGGGGGGGGGGGTATTGTAGTGATCGTCGGAGTTGTCGTCGATCAAGAGGGATTCTATTTTCTATTTGTATTTGATATTCAATTTTATTTTAAAAAAAAAGCAAAACGTTCGTTATTCATTCCTTGATCATATCTGAATTCAGAAGCACATATTTAAAGTCAATCCAAAATTAATTTCAATAAATCAGTTATTTCTTATTGATTATTTAAAATATAGAAAAACAAACTGTATATTTTGGTGACCCTGACGTGATCAAATTTGCTATAAGAAATTATAATTAATATCAGAAATTTTCAAAATGTATCGTACACCGAAACCCGAACGTAGCAGACCCCAGATTGATGTTGAAGAGTCACAAAATCAAACAGCAAGCAATAATATACAACAAAATTTTAATACAAATATACAAGATTCAATAGAAGCAGCACGATTAGTAAAACTGCCTCCTTTCTAGAAAGAAAATCCGGTCCTTTGGTTCAAGCAAGTTGAAGCAGCATTTCTGTAGCTAGAATTACCAGTGATGATTCAAAGTTTCGTTACGTTATTTTAAATTTGGAACATGCAATTCTTCCGATTGTGTCAGATATTTTGGAAACTCCGCCCGATTTTGGTAAATATGAGGCGTTGAAAAACAAAATAAGTGGTTTTCTTGCAGAGACTAATGAATCAAGATTGCGAAAACTTCTGCATGGACATAATATAGGTGATGAGAAGCCTTCAGTATTTCTGCAAAGGATGAGGCATCTAGCAGCAGGTCAGTGCTGAGATACAGTATTGCGTAGTTTATTTTTAGAGCAGATGCCGTCAAATATTAGGACGATTTTGGCAATTTCTGAAACATCAGACCTCTCCAAATTAGCGTTACTGTTAATATGAATAGAAATAGGAGCAAATTTAGAAATTATAATAGGTATCGACATCGTTCAAACTCTATATTTTTGTGGTGATCATAAGAGTTGTCGGTCAAGAAGAGTTTTGTTACCAAGCCGTTGATCATAAAGAATTCTATTTGTACTTGTTAACAAATGATTAATGTTGAAAGCTATCGTCGTTTGATCATATTCAATTTTATTTTAAAAACAACATCGTTCGCTATTCATTCTGTAATCAAACCTGAATTCAAGAACACGTATTAAAATCAATTCAGAATCAATTCTAATAAAATCAGTTATTTTTCAAAGTTATTATTTATTGATTATTAAGATATAGGAAGACATTCCCTATATTCATTGGTGACCCCGGCGTGATAAATTTGCAACGAGGAATTACAGTTATTATCAAGCATTATCAAAATGTTTCATACACCAGAGCCAGAACGTCACAGACCTCAAATTAGTAACGAAGAAGCACAAAATTTTTAATAAATAATTCTTGTTAATACTAGTTTGAATTGTTAAATAATGGCTGCTCGTGAGGGAACTCCTCGGCGCAACAATAATAATCTAAAGAAGAACTGACAATATTATGTAATGAAACAGAAGAAATAAAAGTTTGTACGTAAAAGGAGACGATGTATGCGCGTGATTTGTAACCACATTGTCTTCTTTCGGCAAGCATGCGACCCTTCCCTCTCCCACCTATAAGCATGCGACAAAAACAAAAGATACATTGGTATAGCAACATATGTAAATAAATTAATAAAATCATTTACAAAGTGATTGCCGTACAATGTACACGAACGCCGAGTACTACTCGATGTTTTTTACATTCGCGCAGTGTAACGGGAATGCGGAAGAAGCTGCCATGCAGTATGCAGAGGACCATCTTGGTCAAAATTTACCGTCGGCTAATTCGTTCAGACGATTAGTCGCACGGTTATATTCGAGTGGCTCATTTCAATCTGCACGAGAAGGTGCAGGACTCGTGTTAGATTTCCACGGCACGGGCGGATGAAGTGCTCGAACAATTTGACCGGGATGGGACTCTTAGTATACCAGACACTAGTCACCGATTGGGGTAAGTTACAATTTCATTATTATAAATATTATTGCGACGTAAAACTAGCTCGCGATTGATGCAGTGAAGCTAGTCCTTGAGACGTGAAACCAGCTCGCAATTGATCCAGTGAAGCTAGTCCTGGCTACGAATTGAAGAGGTCCGCGGAAGTCGTCAGGCGGGACGAACGGATCGAGTGGCCAGGTATTCTGGTAGCTGGGAGCAACCGCGGTATTTGAATATCAGAACTTCGCCAGACTTTGAAAGATTCAGACGTCCGAACACTTTGTTAATTTCAATAAATCGTTTGAATTCTCATTATTTAAAGTTTGTGTGTTTTAATCTATAATGGCAACTCGCGAGGAAACACCTCGGCGCAACAATATTTATACAACAGATGTTAGCATTATAAGCATGCAGTATGCGTTCTACATATGTATACATTTTGGACATTGCACCAATGTATCGATCGCCTTTTGTGTAACACACGAGGAACGAATGACCGGGAGTCGATCGTCAGTTGTTAACAGATCATTATTGAATAAACACGTTTACACCGACCTCTATGTATTTTCATAAGCCATCCTTACAGTCTAATCTGTATACATATGTAGAACGCATACTGCACGCTTACAACATGTTATTTATTTATTATTTTTTAGATTAATTATTAGTATAATTTATTTTTTAATAATGTATTTTTGTGTTTTATTTTAGGATCAGTAGGTCGTCGATTCATCGTATTCTACAAGAGAAAATTGCTGCCCATACAGATATGTACAGATGCAGCACCTGAACCCAGGAGGATTACATTCAACGGGTTCACTACGCTAGGTATCTTGTGGGAAAGATCGAGCGGAATCCATCTTTCTGCAAATACATTTTGTGGACAGATCACGCACTTTTTACCAGAGAAGGCTGCTTTAATACCCACAATTCGCATTTGTGAAACGATGAGAATCCGTATGTGATCCGTCCACAGACAATGCAAGAGCGCTGGTCCGTGAATCTTTAGGCTGGCATTAATGGGATTTTATTGTTGGGCCGTACATTCTGCTCGACAGATTGAACGGACCAACATATAAAATGTTCTTTGAGCATGTCCTGCCGACTCTTTTGGAAGAAATTCCATTAGAGATTCGATAGAGGACGTTCTTCCAACATGATGATGTTCCAGCCCATTATGTCGCAAATGCTCGGGCCTTCTTGCATCAAACCTTTAAACCGATATGAAGCCGCTGGATTTTTTCTTCTGGGGATGCTTGAAGGTAAGATACAGAATTTTCTTAAGAAAATATTTATTTCAAAGCATTTTGAGTAAAATTAAATTTTATATAAATTGCCCAGAATGAGGTATATCGACAACCGCTCGCCTCTCGGGAAGAACTGATGGCTCGCATCCACGCAGCAGTTTCTATGATTACTTCCGTTATGCTTCGCAGAGTAAACAACGTCGAAAAGTGAGTTCGTGCGGCAGTTGCGGCTAATGGCGGGCACATCGAGCCGTACTTGTAATCGGCCTCTTTCGGGGCCACCGTACATATTTAATATTCTTTTCATTATGGGAATGTAAGCTCGTTCCTATGACATTTTTTTGAAACTCAAGTATTGTATATCTGTTTTAATGTAGGAAAAAAAACCCTCTGGTGGAGGTTTTAGTATTGACTCCTTCTTCTGGGTTTTCAGCACGGTTTTCCCAGGAGCTTAGGGTGAATACCAAGGAAAGTGGTGACAGCAGCCGTGCAACATCACATGAACATCATACGCTTCGCCTGAATAATTAATTACGTCACGTACAAAATTAAATAAATAAGTAATTTAATTTAGATGGAAATTAGCTTACATTTTCAAAAATGCCCCCACGTAGGAAACAATTTAATAGAACAATTAGGAAAACTCGCAAAATTACAATGAAAATGAGAAGAGAATTCGAAATACAAGATATACCAGAAATAATAGAAATACCAATTGTAGAAAAATTAAACATTGAACATACACAAACGAACACAAATTTCATATTAAATTGTACCTCAGCAACAGCTTCTTTCTCTATTGAAAGTTCATCAATAGTAAATAATGAAGGAAATTTAAGTAATAATAATTCTCAAAGATCTACCAATTCCAAAAATAATATTCAAAAATCTAATTCTGAACATTCTTATTTGACTTTAAATTTGGCAATAGATTTAGTTCCACGATACCGATTAGCAAATTCATTGATTAAACCTAGTGAACAAAAAAGTTCTTTTGCTTTAGTTCGTAACAAAATTTGAGGTTTAGCAGAACAGATAATAAATAATCGAACTGTGCCGAATAACTTGGAAGAACCAATAGAAATCTTAACATCAGTATTAATCAAAATATATTATCTTGATTCAATATTTGATGAATGAAAACTACATAAATATCGTATGTTTAATAAAGTCGAATTTTCTAAGGTACAAGACTGAGGCAGATGCAGATATACACAAACAAGATGGCTGCAGAGAAACGAATGCAACGCTATCACGTTAATTCTCTGTAATATTCATCAAATAACATTACAGGGCAAGAATAATTAACTTCAGAACGCTTTTGATTTTATCAAGCTGTTATCAGTTTTAAACCAAAGGAAGGAAACTTCGGAAACTATTACCTGCAAGGAATTAACTTCTTCAGACACGAATCAATTTTTTTCTTCTCTTTCGAAACGAGAAACCACACGATGGATTCCACGAGATTCGTCCAATATCACGTACCATATTCACGAAAATTATCGTAGATCCTCCTTTCCTTGTTGATCTTCCGTTGTAAAATCGGTAAGAAGTTATTGATACGCAGGTTAATTATGACAGGAACCCACTCTTAGCCAATAACACTTCTTTCACGATCAATTTCAACACCTTTCTTTTACTTTATTACTACTTTAAAAGAAGAATATTTTTTAATGTCATTGTTTTAAAAGAAGTATCATTGCACGATGGAAACCTCGAGAAGGTGGTGGGTTTCTTCCATCGGGATGGGTTAAAAATGGGCAGAATGGATGATCCTGGATGGATAAGATAATTTCAGCGCATTTTGCAGCACAGTATGACAACAGATTGTCTCAACATTTCTTATTTTTATGTTTTCAATTCGTGAACAAGTCACTTCCGCGACGGCACACACTTCTGAAATTCGATGCCGATAAAAGTTTAGATTTGTAGGTGTACCAACATGGATTTTTCGTTTGTCCAATTGTTTCAGTTTGAATAGCATCTATTTTTCCTTGCTAATTAAGAAGCATTCCTATATGTTTTTCTTGCTTCAACTAATTTAAAAAATAAATCACAAACATTATGTTAGACGTCGTACTGACATATATGTTTTGGAACAATGTACATCACGTGGTTGAGTCTATTGGCATAGATTGTCACAAATTATATGGGGAGGGAAATGAGGAAGGAAGTATGATAAACTCGATGATGAAAGGCCAGTATATACCAGTATATATATATTGCTACGCTTAGCCTGACGCTTTATCCCGAATATATGAAAAGTCGATTGAAGGAACCGAAACCCGTACCGCACTTATCGAGGTCCCGGATTGGTACTCGCGAAAATGTGCCGATGTAAAGAGATACCCATCCCGTTTTCCGAACTGAAAAATTTTGGACTACCAGTTGTATGTAAAGAAGCCCAATTCTGATATTTCCGATATCACCGAAGATCTCGATGAATGGAAGTTAATTGTGTCGCGAGAGCAACGAGCCGCGATTTATAAGGAAGCTCATGACGAGCCTCAGGCCGGCCATTTAGGGGTGGGGAAAACCTATGATCGAATGCTACGATTGGGCACCGATATTCCAAGTGCCCAAAACCCCAAAAGCAGGCATACTGCTATCGCTGCGACCGGAGGGGGGTATCCCTGAAAAGTTGCCCCAAGTGCACCGAGGAGTGGCGCGAAGAAACAGTCTCCGTGTCGTCTCAGCGCGTTCTGCCCAAGGAGGCTCCGGACCCCAGCAGGAGGAGGGACCCATAATTACCGTTACGTGAGAAGAAGCTGGAATTAACGTTACACAACATCGTGCCTTGGGACAAAATTAGGGAGGCCTTCGAATACCACGGAATGTCCCTATTTCAAGGCCACGATTGGGGACTGTTTGAAGGACAGGTGGATAAAGTACCAGATACGATAGGGGCAGTGCCTGGCCCCTATCTTTGGAAAGCGGGGTACGACGCGGCGTTGCAGACTCCCCTGCCTATCGGGGTGAGGATGTGGTTTTGGCGCCAACGGGGCTAGATTCCATCCCAGTCGTTCATCCAAATAGATGGGCAAATTGTGCAGGTTGGAGACGGAATGAAATATCCTGATTTTTTCGCGAATGCGCGAGAAATGCAGGAGTATGCACAACGTATCTATTTAGTGCGGCGACTAGATGGCGTAGTGTCGGCGGGAAAGCAGCGAAGTAGCCGTTACGGGGTACGTTATATTTCATTATAATGGCATCAAATATTGGTGAAGGTACTATCAAAAAACGTAGGATGCGTAAATTTAATCATGCATGGCTAGACAATGATAGCTTTAAAGTATGGTTAAGACCTACTGTAGATGAAAATAAAGCGCTCTGTATTGCTTGTAATAAAACTATTAGATGCTGCAAAACCGATGTAGACAATCACGAAAAAACAAATTCACATCGTAGAAATGTAAATTCACTCGACACAAACAATAATAATAATAATGTTACCGCGAGTAATTTACTGCATAAAGACAAAGTGAAACGAGCTGAAATTAAATTATCCGCATTTTTCGCTGAACATAATGTAGCTTTTTTTACAGTAGACCATTTGATTCCATTATTAAAAGACATTTGTATTGAACCCGGAGGATCTTTCACTTGCTCGACATAAGTAAGCAAAAATTGTAAAAAATGTTATCGCCAAACGCGAAATTGAGAACGTAATTGATTATTTAAAAACGTGCAGATTTTCTATTTTAGTTGACGAAAGTACCGATATTTCAGATACGAAATTAATGTACGTACTATGTACGTGAAACATGTATCACCACTAGATGGTAGCATTATAACACAGTTATTAAAATTATTACAATTAGATGCTACCCGATTGTTCCGCGAGTAAAATTTTCAAAATTTTTAAAAATTCTTTAGATGAAAAGAAATTCCTATAAAAAATATTGGAATGGCGTGCGACAATGCACCAGTTATAATTGGCCGTAATAATTCATTTATGTCTCATTTGAAAGTAGAAGACTCCGAAATTAAATACAATAAATTGTATTTGCCATTCTTCCGCTCTTATAGCTAGTCACTCTTGTGACCAACTGCCTTCAGCTTACGAAAATTTAGTTAGAAGAGTTGACACTTATAGAGATGTGCAATTTTGGTTGAATTCCAAGATTTTTTTTAAGTTCAGCGACTAAAAATTAAAAAATTGTCAAATACTAGATGACTTTGCTTACATAAATGTGTTATTAGATTACTAGATAATTGGGACGTTTTGAAAAATTACTTCATGTTAGCAACAATAGAAGAAGACTCGCGCACATCAAAGTCACATTATGCACAGGGAACATACAAACACCTCTGCAACAAGATAAAATCGAAATTATTAAGGAAAACCATGAAACTCCACTGGGACGTCTTAGGGGCATTAAGAAAACTTACAATCGCATACGACATAATTATTATTGAAAAAACACGAAGAAAGATATAATAGATGACGTCAAAACCTGCATCGAATGCCAAAGAAACAAACTGGTAAGGATGAAAAGTAGAGAACTGCCACTAACAAGAAAAAACCATAGTTATATGTTAACCATCCAGGACAATTTAAGTGTCATCCAAGTGTCATCAAAGTCGGAGAAGAGCAGTTCGATATGTCACAGATTTTGACTCAAAAAAATGTTCAATCCTTAACTGATTCATAAACGTTCACAATATCTTCCTATGACAATATAAATACAATATTACATCTTTTACGTGTTATGTTTAAAGTATCGATTTATGATCAAGTTGTAATGGTAGAGAGAGGTCAGATTAAAATTTCAAATCAAAATTTATGATCACAAAGCAATTCTGGATATTTAAAAACTTATATGATTCTGCTAACATTTGCAAACACTCCCACATATATTACATGCAATTGTTTAACAGCCATGAATAAATAGCACGACATTGCATCTCCAGGCAATTTTAATCTGAAATAACTAAATAACTCAGTAGTGTATATGTGGGAATGTAACAGATCCTTTGGAAGTTATATTCCAGCCCCATTTTTCAGAAATAATTACAATCAGTTTTGACATAATTGTCAACATTTTAATTTGTCCGAAGTACGCAGTTATTTTACATTAATTTCTCGAGCATTCTACCTGAATTGTTCAAAAATATACTGCCAAGTTGAATCATGTGTTTGTTCTGACAATCGTTTCGATGCGCAAAACCGTTAATCGGATACAATAAATAGTTAATAACATAAATAATGATGAGTTGAATTGAAAATTTATGCAAAGCTGAAAATTAAAACAACTATGCAATGTGTGTTAGATGAAAAAAATTCGTCGAAAAGCACTTTGACATAAAAGTAAAACCTCTCTGATATTTTCCGCTTCAACGTTTATATTTTTGAAAAAATTGTTCATGTAATCGTATAAATTAAATAGGGTCCTATAATAGAGATTGCATCCTTGAAATATCTTTAACTATTAAATATGACTTGTTTCAGGAATTTAATCATCTCTATTTACTGAACAATTTATTCAAAGACGCAACTTGCTTATGCAAACAAATTTTAAGACTACATTATAATTTCACTATTGTCCTAAAATTTGTTGTACCTGATTTACTCTTTGTTTAACTTATACGATGAGATAAAAACCATAGTGCTATTTAATTTTCCTTTCATGAAATGAGAGGTTATTAAATTGACAGCATATTTGTTTCGCTCGTATATTCTCATATGTTGAAATGCAAGCAACCTTCTATATACTAATTTTACTTTTAATAAACAAATATACATTATATGAATGCACATATGTCTATATTTTAAATAATTTGATTCACACTATGGCTTTAATCTCCCTCTATTAAATTACAAATCCATTTACAATTTACACTATTTTTCTTTGAACAAATGTGTAGACTATATCTACGTAGACCTGACAGTATTTCTAAAACCAACTCTCATCTTCTCATATAATGTAACGATCAGTAAGAAGTTATAACATAGTATATTGTTCCTCCTAATCTAAATCCTGTGCTTCGACAATAGCTTGTTTAGATAGATATTTTTCTTGACGAGTCTACTAAATTATATATCTAATAAGTCATGCGACTTATGCTTATGGAATGTGAGTTCCAGGAAGAAACTGAAGGTAGGGCTTCTACAGTAGAAACTGCATCCACGAACTGAACGTAAGGTACACCCATGTACTGCAGTGTCCATTACTATTTGACTTATCACATCACTTTTACTGATTCGGTCGTCTTACAGTCATCTCAAAATTTGAGTATCATTTTCTCAGATATCCGTACAAATGCCTCAAGAAAAATTCGGAGATGGAAATTTTGTTCTGTTCCAGTTATCAATACATCTCGTAAGACTTTATTCAGAGCTTATCTTTCTGCAGAGAATATAATGCTGTTCCATATGCAGTTGGACTTTCTCAGAGTACACTGTACCAGTTGTTAGAACTTTTAATAGCTGATATACGAGCTTCGGAAAAATTTTCTTCCCAAGTTTCTGCAACAGGCTAGAATTAGTATAAATTTAATTCTAGCTCTTAACGCTTCATATAACAACAGTAGAAATAAATGATATTCCTCTGCGTCTGTACGTTGTGATAAAGATGTATGACTGATCTTCACACGTCATTGCCATATTGCAGCATTTTTTCTACTTCCAAGTACGACCAAGATGTATTTCATCTGCGTCTGTATGTCGTAGTAAAGATGCATGACTGGTCTTTACATGTGATTGCCACGTTGCAGCAATTTTTCTACTTCCAAGTGTGACCAAGATGCATTATACTGTTAACAATTATGCACTACTATGTAGATAACTTCTGTTGTACTAAATGCAGCGTCTGGGCGATCCGCTTAATATACAAGCAAATTAGATTTATACGATTGACATAAAGAATAGTGCAATCTGAATTATTCCATGCATAACTTTCTGGTACAGGTTCATGACTCCAATGCGCATTTTCTAATAAATGTAAATTTCGATGCATAAATAAATATTTCGAAAGATTTATTTTGACGTAAGATTTACTTCTAGTAAATCTTCTAAGTATTTTCCCATTAAGATTTGTTTCTCCTTAGAAAATTATTTCTTCATCTGTCCAAGACAAAAACATGAGTCTTATGTATCGAATATATCCACACATAGTAGTCGTCTTACAATCTTTGGAAGAACAAATGCAATCTCTTCCATGAAGTTCAGTAGATAGTGCTTTGAATGGGCTGTCCTGAGTTTGCTGATGAACTTCTTCACCACATTCAACGAACCTGTTGGCATGGAGCATTAAAATATCTATATTCCATATCAATACAAGTTAATGATGCAGACGCAAGCTGTACTGAGTGATAGCATTATTATACTCGTTAAGAATTTATCTGAGATAAGTTCAGAGCTGAATTTTGACAGTTTCTTGAATCACTTCACCGTTTCAAGAGCCGTACGAATCGGTATAAGTACTGGAACAGGTGTCGTTTGATGTTATTTAGTCAGTTGTCACAGCGTGAACATAGGGGTAGTGGTGACTACCAGAGCAAAAATATGTTATATCATTCCATTGTGAAGTAACTGGAACACTGTTGCATCTTAATACTGCACCGTCTTGATGTAACTGGAACATTGTCCCATCTTCATGCAACTGAAACGTTGCACCTTCATGTAACTGAAATGTTGCGTCTTCATATAACTAAAGCACTGTTCCATCTTCATGTAACTGAAACATACTTCCTTTTTGATGTAACTGAAGATATTGGTTGCATTCAATTTTCAGTGTTGTGTTTCAGTGTTCCACATAGCAATTATAAATTGGTGATAAGTAGAAATTTATTCCACAGTGATATTTGATTCTGGCTTCAAATTGGATTACTTCTGTGCAGTCGTAACCTGACGTCAGCAGTAGTTGGATGTACACCTTTGATAAGTTCAATGATCTGGTTCCTGCATCACTTTCTTCAACGTTGATCAGCGACAGTGTTTTCTTGATCTGCTACATGTTAGGTTCATCTACCAATGAGTGGATAAGTTCATCCACTGCATAGATTTTCTATAGTTCCTACATAGTTCACATATGTTCGTGTATAATTATTAATAACTTTCTGAATTCTATTTACAGATCCTGCAGCTAAAGTGCATTGTTTATTATTCTTATAATATTTGTCACTCTTTCCGATGATTAATATTGTTTCATTCTAAGTCCTTTAATTTTTAATATAATAGTGACAAAATGATAAATCCACGCACTCTGACTTTGGGATCAAAATACTTACACTATATGTAATGTTAAAGACTTATCGTAGAATTATTTAGTTTTATTTAATTTTTAAGTAAAATTGTATAAGTATGAGTTATGTGTAATTGAATGTAAAATAACCACGGTTATTCGTTATGCGTAATATTGCGAATTGTGTGATATTGTAATAGCGAAAAGTTTATTTGTATCAAAGAGCGAAGTAAGAGCGAACGAGATAGCATTAGTAAACTTCTTAGAAACGATGCCTAGCTGGCGATCTCCTTGCGTTCACAGGAGTGCTTCGGCAAACCTGGGGCCGTTCAGGCCAACGGCTAGGGGAGGTACTGTATGTATCGCCCTGAGGCTTGTATGACCCACAGTAGAAGATGCCAAAAATCTCCGGTAATAAGGGACAGTGGACGGAGAACCACAAGGCCCGAGCGCGTCGCGAACATTGCTCGAGCGAGGCCCGAATATTCATTATAAAATTGTTGATTGAAGAAGCAAGACGTATCTGACTCGCTCTTACAAGAGATATATTCGTGAATTAATTAATTATTTTTACTAACGTGGTTTTGTTCGTCAATTACTGGTAATATTTTTGCGTTCTATAAATCCTGTAACTTTCATCTGTAACTTTCTTCCATAAATTCACACAATTTGTATTCAAATTATTTATATAAAACTTGCTAACTAATCCCGATTTTGTTTTGTTTTGTTCAATGTTAGTTTATCAATTAACATGTATAAAAGTAAAATTTTTAAAACTTCACGTGGACCTTATACTGATCAGAAAATTTACCTTCTTGAAATTGCTTTAGGGTGTACACATAACTTTTAAAACTTCGAGTTCTTGAACATAATGTGTACATCTAGATAATTGAAATATAGAAAAGGCAATAATTCTTCCAAACATACCCTCCATTTTTAATGGAGTGTATTAGATTCTTTTGCAGAGACTGGTATCATAAAAATAGTCTACATCAATTCAATATATCGGTCCTAGTTACTGTTTTTATCTAAATATACCTTTCAGTATTCCCTACTAAGACAGTGTGAACGTTTCATGAATCCATTAGATTGATACACTATGATTCCTTTGGTAACAATGCTGGTTACATACTTATAAGTACATCCTATATATTCGTCTATATCAGCGGCAAGAACTACCCCTACTCCAGGTACAAGCCGAGATCCTTGTTGCAAGGGTTAATACTTAGTATATGAGTATTTGGCCCACTTAAGGATACAACAACATCGGAGACTATGTATTGGTTAAAAGGAACCCAGTATCCAACGCAGCCAATCGTGAAATAGCGAAATTTTGCCATGCGTGTGAAGGTCTATAGGCAGTAATAAAGAAAAGGACCATCTACATTCCAATTGTATGATTGCCAATCCGGTGCAATTCGCAGAACATTCCATGCTTCTAGTTTACGGCCATATCTACGGGCAGAAGAAACGGCGAATGTGATAAAGCGAGGTTAAGAATTCAGTGAAAACCCCTCCCAAAGAAAAGCTAATATATATAAACAGTAGTGCCCGATAAGCGAAATTAGATTATTTGGAACGTTTGAATAATACGGACGAGCGCTTCATAACAAAGTATTGGTTCAAAGTCTTCAGTTACAACAGCCAGAAGTATACAGTAACGAATGGAGAAGAAGAATGGAAAGAAAAGAAGAGGCAAATGTAGAAGTAAAAAATAAGTATGCAGTGTTAGAAGCGAAAGAAAATGGAGTAGAAGTGGTCAAGGGTGAGGACAGGAAGGAAAATAGTGGTACATATAACGTTTCATGTCTGCTGGTCCTTTCCTCTACAAGAATGGAACGACTTCTTTAAAGAATTGAAAAATCATGGAAAATATTATAGTATTATATGCATCGTGGAATATTCCATTGACTGGAATATTGAAGAATCGACCGTTAAACAAATGAATTTCGGGCAACGACGTCGCCGCCCGGACGGCGGCGGTATGTATTACAGAATAAATATCCTTATGTTCAAGTGAAATAGTTATCTTACGTTCTTTACACTCGAACCTTTTTTTTTTTTTTTTGTTTTAGGAAGACAGAAATTCTATTACGGACACCTGGGAAGATAGCCCAGGTAGTGTAGAAAGACTCACGCTTCCAGCACCCCTAGAAAAGGGACGGTTTCCACGCATACCCACTAAAACTGTCTCCCGCCCCCGCCACAAGGGCGGAGGGTGGCGGCAACCCGTCAGGCTTCCCTACCGGTTAGGCATAGTCCATCTGCGCTAGGCCATCGCTCGCTGTTGTGGAAGAAAGACTACCCCCCCCCCCCCAAACCCCCGCCCTCCACCCCTCGCGTATGTGTTCCATGTGTGGAGAATGGATGCTCTCAACCAAAGGATCTTGGCCCGAGGGGCTACGTCAAGATCTAAGGGGAGGCTCCCGGGCAAAAATGCGCTGACCTCCAGCTTGTCTTGTAACGCCCCCTCAGCACCGCCTCCCGGTGGGCTCGAACATACGGCAAAAAACCGCGACCTCTCCCCACCATTTCGCACCTAAGTATCATAGCACGCTGTCTATTTTCTATACTTGATTCTGATTTCGTCGCAATTATCTGATTTTGTCTGCTTTGTTTTCAAATTTCAAAATCCCCCCCTCTCTTGAGCAAGAAAAGTTTATCTTCTGGCTAGATCCTGTCACCTCTATGTATCCTATACTATTCTCAGTTACATGAGTTTCAACTCATAAAAATTCGTGAAATTTCTGTCCCCACTAGGTTTGTTTCCCTTACCGCACATTCGCTGTTAATATTCCGCTTCGCCGTCGTTTCGTACTTTAAATTTCCACGCACCGCTTTCCATCGCGTTTTCGCGCTGTTTCCCCTTCCCTTGCGCCTTTTTAACCCTTTACGTTATCGCCGCTTACCAATTTTCCCCGCATTTCCTATTACGCCCCAGTCTTCTTCCACAACGCTACATGAGCCCATTGCTCTCGGTAAAAATTTCTCCTTCCTCTCTCCTGTCAATTCCACTCAGTCCCCGTTGTCGCCCCCTAATGGCGCCATGACCAGGCTGACGACTAGGTTCCTTGCTGAATCAACAGTTGATCGGAAGGGTGCTCGGTTCGATTTGATCTCTCTCCCTCCTCTCCCCCGCTTCGTCGATCCCCGTTTTGTGCCCCCTAATGGTGCTATGACCAGGCTGACACCGGTTTCCTCCTTTGCAGGTTTGAGTCGTTCGATCGATCGTGTCTTATGTTTTCTCCTTCTTCTCTCCCGCCGACCCCCCTCGGTCCCCATTGTCGCCACCTAATGGTGCCATGACCAGGCTGACGACTGGGTCCCTAGTTGAATCAACAGTTGATCAGAAGGGTCCTCTGCTCAATTTGACCTCTCTCCCTCCTCTTCCCCGCTTCGTCGGTCCCGGTTTTGTGCCCCCTAATGGTGCTATGATCAGGCTGACACCGGTTTCCTCCCTTGCAGGTTTGAGTCGTTTGATCGGTCGTGTCTATGTTTGTTTCTCCGTGAAATCAGGACACTGATAACGCTGATGTCAGACACCGCCTTGATTGCAACTACTAGACAAGCGACGAGGATGTTCCCACCACCAGCAGCTTTAAATTATATATTCACCAACGAATCCCACAGAGTAGGGAATAGTGTTTACAATACTATAGATCTATACGGCAATTTCAACTTCTCAGGGCATGGTGCGTTTGCTTTTTACAAGGTCTTTATGAGTACGAAGTGGAAATTGAATTTAAATGGCGCTACTGACAGTCAGGCAAAACAAGTATGTTATCACTCTATGTTTGGAACCTACAAGGAAGATTTAGGAATTCTATCACAAATAACTAATCAAGCAACATGGGATACAAGAGAAGAATTAGGTCGCATTTTCCAAAAGGCAAATACTACTGGCACCTCAATCACGTTTGAGCCGATCAAACAGAAATTTTATTCTAGGATGTCTCAAGCAAATCAGACTGGACTGTTAACATCATCATATAGTCAGCTATCATCTATACCCTGCTTTAGTGGCAAAACAAAAAGGAAATTTTCCGACGCATTCTTTAATCACTTAATGAGTGAGAAAAGCAAAGCTAGTGGAGGTAGGTCCTTACAATCCTTGGTGAGTAGCTACACAACCCTCCGTGATAAGCTGCGCAAACTATTGGAGAAGAATCAAGGAACGTTGGATGCAGGAACTACTGGATGGAGGCGTATAGAGGACGTTACACCCACTCTGGAGGGACAAGAAGACACTGACATGGTCATACAAGCCACTGGAAGATTCTTTTTGGGAAAGTCTTAATCTTTTTGAACATGTAATTTCTGATCGTTCGTTCAATCAATATCCCCTTTGTATTCAATCAAAATAAATATAGGTTTTATAGATTAAGGTTTATCTAAAAGGGTCTTGTTTTTACTTCGTCTGCTTGTATCTGGCCTTTTACAAGGTGTACGAGTCCCGCTTCATTCAGAGTGAGATGCAGTCGTACCCGTTGCGGAATTTAATGTTCTTTAGCGAGGAGGTACGCCAAATTGTGGCTGGTGTTTCGCAGGTGCCGGTAGCCATCTCCTCAGTTCTTGGCGCTATTGGTAAGATCGAAGGATCTACTATATGGCATGCTTTCTTGCCGGACGCAGACGTTGAAGATCCCATACATGCTGCGCTACACATCACGCCTTCTAATATTCGTGATATTCTTGAGCGCGTGAACGCTGGTGATACTCCTTTAGCATATCGCCAACAAATCCGGCAAATGTGCGCCATCCCGGGTGTGCATTGGAGCGGAGAATCTCGCATTTTAAATGTGGACTCCGTATGGCCGGTGGACTACTCGACCGATCACCTTCGCGAGGACGTTCATTGTTTTATGAACCTTTTGACTCGCGTGTCTGGTCGATTGCCGAAGAGCTTCTTGGCTAGTTTACCGCCTGGCGGATCTGCCGCCAAGTCGGGTTTAGTTTTAATGGACCCTGTCGGTATGTGCGTTACCTCTCGCTTTTTAACAGTGATGGAGGCTCGCACTACTTTGAAAAGGGCCGCTGGACAGCAGGACCGTATTGCTTTCCCAGCGGCGGACGCGGCCGCTGCGAGGTATTGGCCACAACTCATTAACAAGTCGGCAGCAAAAGCCGGAAGCACGACGTGGGTGCGATGGTCGTTCTGATGAGCTCGATATACAATGTCACCCTAAAGAACCTGACGCGTTTTGTCGTGGAAATTTATCCGTTTCGGAACAGTTTCGCAGCCGGTCAATCTAAGGCATTGGCAGAACCTTATAAGAAAAACGCGGACGTGCACTACGTTGCGAAAACCATTGGTGAATTGGATTCACCAGAGAAGGCTGCTTTAATGCCCACAATTCGCATTTGTAGAATGATGAAAATCCGCATGCGATCCGTCCACGGGCAATGCAAACGCGCTGGTCCGTGAATCTTTGGCCCGGCATTTGTGAGGACTTTATTGTTGGTCCGTACATTCTGCCCGACAGATTGGACGGATCAACTAATAAAGTGTTCTTGGAGCATGTTCTGCCGAATCTTTTGAAAGAAATTCCACTAGAGATTCGACAGAACATGTTTTTCCAACATGATGGTGCTCCAGCCCATTATGCCGCAAGTGTTCGAGCTTTCCTAGATTACACCTTTCAGGATAGGTAGGATCGGGCGCGGCGGCCCTGTCGCATGGCCCCCCAGGTCACCCGACATGAACCCGCTGGATTTTTTCTTCTGGGGATTCCTGAAGGTAAGGTACAAAATTTTCTTAAGAAAAGAATTAATTTCATAGTATTTTCATACACCGAACGGCACTGTTTTGGTCCGCAGTGGTTGGTCCCCACAGAAGATGATCAACAAGGTAGACGTACATGTGCCGGGATTGACGAACGTCGTCGGCGTCGTCTACAGAGGGAAAAAAAGTACCGCATACAAGAACGCCAAGAAGCCGCACGACGAACGGGGCAGCCATGGCCACAAAGCCATCAACGGAGGCCTCTTATTATCACCTTGGTCCGATGAATGTCCTCTGCATTCACTGTTCAGCTAAACACTTTGAAGCAGAGCGCACAAAGTCTGGATACTTTTTAACATGCTGTTCCAACGGAAAAGTTGCACTTACCCTTCGGCCGATCCACCCGTACCTGCGTGAGGTGTTCACCAACCCAGACCACATAGATTTCAACTATTTTCAGGATAACAGCCGCTACCTGAATTCCGCTTTTAGCTTCTGCTCTCTGGGTTTTAAAATTGACAACCCTCCGCCTGGCGCTTACTATCTCATTGGTAGAGGAGAAATCTTTCACCGTATTGGCCTTGCACCAAGAAGATAGTTCGCGTACAAACGCAAATATGCCGTATGGGTCTGCGTATTTTTGCAATACTGAAACAGCCACAAGACTCCGCTACGAGGCCACTAAATTGAATCCACGGATACTCCACGACATCAATATGATTATGCAGGAAAACTCAGCCCTCGCTCAACAGTACCTTCATGCGTACGAAAAAGAGCAGGAAATGATTTGTCGAAAACAACCACGCTCTACTGTACATATACAGTTGTTGCTTGGTCCTGCTGCCGCCGGTATACACGTTGGACAGACAAATCTTTCGACTACACGCGAAAATGTAGCAGTGTTGTATGGCGACCATTATGGTCTTCCGCGCCAACAACACCAACTTCTAATTCAACATCGTGCCATTCCTAACACCGACCCTTTACAAATGGTTAAGATCGTTAATCCACTCCTTGACGCCATGCTCTACCCTCTTCTCGATCCGTACTCTATGATCGGATGGCATACGGGTATCCGTCATGCTATTACAACCGAGGTCCGGAAATATGTGATAATTCGCGAACACGCCGCTTATCAAATGCCCATTCGCGACGATCTGGAATACTTGCATGACATTGGCAAGTTGTTCCAGCAATGGTTGGTGGACAAGGCTCTGCGCGTTCAAGAAGACAAGCTTCAATGGTTACAAAAGAACCAGACTGCACTCCGCCGAGATTTCTTGCAGAACATCGGTGACTTCAACAATCCCGCTCGCAGAAACTTTCTGACGAACGACCGATCTGCTGCCGCCAATCCAGAGACCAGTGTATGGGGGTGTCCTACTTGGACGTCGACCGAATGGACGCGTCCCGATTGAACGGTCCCGACTCGACGCGTTCCAATTCGAAGCGTTCCATTTCGAAGCTCTACCGATACGATACGTTCCAACTCGAAGCTGTTAGATTAGGTTAGGTTGGGTTAGGGTAGGTCCATTCGGCACTTTTGATGGCTAACCCGACCAGCAAGAAATTGCTGGGTCGAGTGCAGCGTCGGCTGGCCATCAGATCGTTCAGAGGGTACCGCACGGTCTCCTATGGGGCGGCGATGACTCTAGCCGGGTTTGTCCCCTTCCATTATATGGCGGAGGGAGACGCCAGAGTTTTCTGGCGCCTCCGTGACCTCCGTCAGCAGGGGATTCCCCGGCTGGAGTCCGAAGTTGAAGCTCTGCAGCGCCAGGCCCTTCGGTTCGCGCTGACGAACTAGCGTGGCGACCTTATACGTCGCTGCACCGAGCAGCGCACCGTAGGGCCGGTCCTGCCAGTTCTACAGGAATGGCAGGATCACGGCTTCGGAAGGATCACCTACCGGATGACCCAGGTACTCACCGGACATGGATGCTTCGGTGGGTACCTGTGGCGGATAGGAAAAGAGGAGACACCATGCTGTCGCCACTGTGATGCTCCGCATGATAATGCAGAGCACACATTGATGGAGTGCCCTGCTTTTGCAGGGCACCGGGTAGCACTTCAGTGTTATATTGGCTGGGACCTCTCGCTGGCGTCAGTGATTCATGGAATCCTTGCCAGTGAGAGGTCATGGTCAGCTTTCGCCTCCTTTTGCGAGATTGTCATGTCGCAAAAGGAGGCGGCGGAGGGGGAGGTAGCGCTTCCGCCCGCGGGAGTAGAAGGGGGCGTACGGCGGCACGGGGTAGCTCCCGTGGCCGCCGTGGCTAGGACGCCCCCTTATGAGAGGGAATGCGACTGCGACAAGCGCAGCTTTACCCTCCCATGTTTTTTGGGAGGACGAAAGGACGGGTCTGCAGCGAGCAGACCCGTCGGGGCCGCAGGCGTCTGGGGCTGTGGCCCCAGGCGCCATTGCACATGGACCACGGTGGAGCCAGCTCTGGGCGCGACCTCCCGGAGCTGGGCGTTGAAAGGATGGTGCCAATGGGGGGTCCATTAGACCCTCCGGATGAGGGCACCAAAGTGCAAAAGGGGGGGCGCACCGGAAAGTATTGTAGTACCAAAAAGGTCCCGGAGCGCCCCCAGACAGAGAAGGTCGCCGTGGGGTTTTTAGCGGGTAGAAATCCCGCATAACCCCGCACCCTCCCCAAGGGGTGCGGGGTATCTTTGGAAGATTTTCCCCCCGATAAAAAAAAAAAAAAGAGGTCCATTCGGCACTGCTTCGAGGCGGAACGCGTCCAATCGGTACCGCTTTGAACTGGAACGCGTTGAATCGGGACGCGTGCAATCGGTTGACGTCCAAGTGGGCATCACTCCCAGTGTACCTGTCTTGCTGCCATCATCGTCCATCGGCGGACCCCGTCATGCATTAAATATTATGCACGACAAGTGAGCCATGTCCATACAACTTGGTGCTGCAACGTTCTTTGTAACTTTTACAGCCAACCCTGCGTGGCCTGAGATTGAAGATAGTATCAATCCAGAAAATAAACACGACTTAAGGCCCGATATCGGCAATCGTGTTTTCCATTGCAAGCAAAAGCGCTTCAAGAATTTGGTTACAAAAGAGGCATTCTTCGGTCCTTGCCGATACTACGGCTACTCTGTAGAGATACAGAAGCGACAAATCCCTCATTCCCATTGGATCATCGCCGTTGAACCACCGCACAATTCCCGAGAACCCCACCTACTGTGACGCAGGCCAACGCTTGATGGCTGCAATACTGATTATCATGGATGAGGCGTCCATGTGCGAGCGACGGGCACTAATGGCGATGGACCGTATGCTTAAGGATATAACGGGCAATAGTCAACTGCCGTTCGGAGGTAAGATAATATTACTTGGTGGTGATTTCCGGCAATGTGCACCTGTCATTCCAAACGCGCCCGCAGGTTCGAACATCGCCGAGTCCATTCGTAGCAGTCCCCTTTGGTCGCAATTAAAGTTGCTTCATCTGACGCAAAACATACGTATTGGACCGGGAGAAGTTGATTTTGCCGCGTACCTTCTCACTATTGGCGACGGTTCCGCCAACGTTCCCGACGCGGACATAACCAGTATCCCGCAAGACGTATTATTTCATGGGTCGCCTCGAGACCTAATTGACTGGGTTTATAACCGAAATCTTACACAGCCGAACCCCGTTCATGCCTTGCTTTGTCCCCACAATGATCACTGCGACTTTATTAATAATATTATACTGGACTCGCTCGAAGGAGAATAACGAGTTTATTTCTCGGAAGATAAACTCATTGATCCGTCCGCCGAAGCGATTATAGATTATCCGCCAGAACTATTGAACCATGTCGAAGTGGCTGGCCTGCCTCCGCACAAACTGCGTCTCCGAGTCGGTGCTATTGTTCTACTAATCCGAAATATGTCTCCGGTCGATGGTCTGGTGAACGGAACCAGGCTGCGTATCACCTCTCTTGGCAGTCGGATATTCCGCGCCAAAATAATAACCGGCACTCACATTGGCCAAGAAGCGATAATTCCCAGAGTAAGATTAACACCAAGCAACAGTACCCTGGGAGTCGCATTTAGCCGTGAGCAATTCCCGGTGAAGGTCGCATTCGCTATGACTATAAACAAGTCGCAAGGCCAGACACTTCAGCGCGTCGGAATATACCTGAAGGACAGCGTCTTCGATCACGGCCAGCTGTATGTTGTGGTATTTTATACCCGTCTCAAGGAGCCTCCTCGGGAGACCGGAAAGGTCATAGGTCGGGGGCAGAAACCATCTAGAGAGTGAACGAAGCGCGTATAATATCGTACGAAAGAAATCTGCCGCTGTATTATTTTGTATGTACCGCCGGAGAATGACGTCACGATCAACGAGGGAACGACGTACGTCGAGGGAACGCGCCACTACCCTGCCGCTACCCCGCTTGAACCCTACGATAGACCAAGAGAGGCTGCGAAGTAAGAGGAGAAAGGCCAGCGAGAGAACGACGTTCGCCGAAGAAAAGTGCCGCTTCCCCGCTTCGGCCCTAACGATAGAGGAAGAGAGGCTGTGGAACCGGAGGAGGTCCTGCCGAAGAAGACTTCGCTAGAATTCGGAAACTCCGGCCGAGGGTGGGGGAAGGCTACGAGGTGTCCTAATACCGGCGCAAGGGCTCGCGGATCCTTATTCTGTATTTGGCACTTGCCTAGCGTTCCGAGTTATCCTAAGAGTTTTTTATCGTTCCGTGAGGAAAAAGTCATCCCGAACCATTGCGCCCCGTGTCTGGACACCTTGGTAAGCCCCCTCATTTACCACTATCTATGTAAAAGAGCGCGAAATCGAGATTACCATATCGTGGGTTGTCATCCACCTGGCTTGCCATTCACGGGCAGGTTCTGCAAAGTGTGACCGGAGTGGCTATGTATCGTAGGGAAATTAGTTTAAGTTAGAAGGGTAAACCCGGGGGCCCCTGTCCGGGACGGTTGAGGATCCCGACGTTCGGACTTTTCGCGTCGTCGAGAGATCGCTTCTCGGCATTTTTTAAGCTCAACGCAACGAATCCAGTTGTTCGTGAATATCTATACCGTGACATCTCCCAAGGCTTTATATGAAACAATAACAGAAAAACGTGGATCGCCAGTGTACGGCGAGTGCAGCAAATTGGCCGCATACTTCAAGTACCGCCGGCTAACCCCGAATTGGTAGCCACTCGCCTATTACTTCATCACGTCAAATGTCCCCGCAGTTGGGACCAGCTATTCACTTACGAAGGCAGAGTGTGCATACGCCCTCCGCCCAAGAAGCTTGCCACGCCCGCGGCTTAACCAACAGTGGTACTACCTTCGAATAGACGACGCTCGAACCTCACCACCTACTACAATATATTGGTTGGAAACGCAAACATAATGCATTAGTAGCCCAACATTCCTTTCCTCTACAAAAATGGAACGACTTCTTTAAAGAATTGAAAAATCATGGAAAATATATTGGTTGGAAACGTATACATCCTACATTAAGGGGGTCGTCCGGTGTGATGGGTCCAAAAAATCGAAATTTTTTTTTTCCGCTAGATTACTTCTATAATGTCTATAGAATATGCAGGTAAAAGGATTTTTCGATATTCGACGTCGTTAAAAAGTTACAGACCTAGAACGGAGCAGGTATTCGGAGCGCACGCCAGATGCGCCGAGCTCGCCGCGTTTTACACATGTTTGCGGCAGCTTATTTTTGAGGGTCGTCGAAGACAACTAGCCTACAGTATTTTACTTTAGTATAATTTATGATAGGGACTTAACCTCTGTGTGACCTGAGGAGGTTCTTTTAGGAATGACGGTCCTGATGTTTAACGATGGCCCTTGGCTTGACTTGGCCATCGAGTGTTGCAGGACTGATTGTTTAAAAGGAGGCACAGGTATGTTTGGAAAAGGTAAGTAACCCGACGTTGTATTGCTTACAAGAGAAAAGAAAAAAAGGAGAAATGCTGTCCGCTGGGGATCTAGTTACGAAGAAGGGAAGGCGGGGGTGTCTTTTGGTAAAAATACTGTGACTGACCGCTCAGCATTTAGTTCAGTACCTCGTTGACAAGCAGTTTGACAAAGCGAAAAGAAGAAGTGATAAGAAAGGAAGTAATTTTGACTTAGTTCTAGTTCCGGCTATAGCCATAGGTCTACAGATTAAAATACCGTTTGACTTTTTCATTTCAGATGAGCAGAACAGCCTGAATCATGTCAGCCAGCGATCGATTATTTCTTCGCACAGGTCTCTTTCGATAGCTGTAAAGGCAATTGTATTCAATATTTTGGCTTCAAAAAATTCTAGATTACTGTTAAAATGTTAATAAATATATAGTAAAAATGCCAAGCCACTGTGTTTCCATAGTTCGTTTAAAAAAATTTCCCAAAAAAGCGAAAAAAACCGGCCGCCACATAGGACGACCCCCTTAATGGTCCAATATTCCTTTCCTCCACAAGAATGGAACGACTTCTTTAAAGAATTGAAAAATCATGGAAACGCATACTCCATGTGTTACGTCGCAGCCTATTCTGCGGTTCTTTAACCTTAAAGTGCTGACGCACACCTTGACCTTAGCCGGTTTCCGATTTCTAGCCTAATCAGGGGAATTCGATGGAGGCTATTTCCGAACTGACTAAGCCTTTTGTTGGTTATACTAGATTTTATTGTATATGTTCCTTACTTACAATGCTGATCTCTCTCTCTCTCTCTCTCACACGCACTTACACTCGTGACTGATTGTGGCTTGGTTTCGGGTACTGCTTCGCCCCTCTAGACGTCGATGATAGTCTTATCTTTCGCGGTGGACCTACGCGATGGCGCACGCACTCCCGGAATTAACTGTTTACGGGTCCTGTATTGTATTATCAGACCCGGAGATACGATACACGAATGACCGCTGGCCGAGCGCGAAGGAAACCTCGAAGTATAAAGTCACGAACAATCAACTCTTTACTCGCGTTTGTCGGCGGTTTTTGTACCCGAAAGTGTGCCAAATCGAGTTCTCATTTGTCACTCATGCACATTTTGGAGTTACGCGATCGCTTTCGCAGAATGCCGCATTAATGCATTCCTGCGAGTCAATTCGGTCGCGACCCGAATACCGACGGAAAAGGAATATTCCTCGGATGTAACACATGCATTAATGGCCCAATATTCCTTTCCTCTACAAGAATGGAACGACTTCTTTAAAGAATTGAAAAATCATGGCAACTATATTGGTTAGGGACGCATACACCATGCATTAATGGCCTAATACTCCTTTTCTCTACAAGAATGGAACGACTTCTTTAAAGAATTAAAAATTCATAGAAACTTTATTTTAGCTGGAAACTGCAATATACTCCATCCCATGTGAAATAACAAGTCAAAACACCATGGACAGAGTCTCAAACGCGGCAGGCACAATTCAAGGGATTAAAAAGACATTAGAATTATGCAACATTTCATGAGCTATGACATTTGGCAAAGTTTTATTTTGTCAAGATGATCATAATATGGGTTCACGCCATTCTTCTATGGAATACTAACCTAGTCATGAACAAGCTGTATCATTTTGCGAAAGTCAGCTGAGGCTAGTATGAGGTAATCTCTAAAGATGAACATTTGTTACCAAAGAACAGTATTTTGAAATCATGTAAGGAGAATGAATTGTCTTGCCAACTGACGACAATATTGTATCGTGGTCGCCGTACGATTTCTTAAAAAAAAGACGATAAAAACCATCCAGTAATCAGCTGCAATGCCACACCACTTAGTATCCAAAGTACCACGTGTTGGTATTAATATCTCTCTAGACTGCAAATCAGTTGGCAGTGTAACGCTATCGCTTGAAATTTGACTCAAGTAGTAGGGCGATTGATCCGCGTGAATATTGTTACGAAGAAATTGCGCCTCTTGATCTGTAAATATAAATTAAGAGCGAGATTTGAAAACCGAACATGTGTCTATGGCGTACAGGAAATTCATTGTTTAAAATATTTTCCATGTGCGAGCGAACGAGGGAAAGCTACAGGGCCAGAGAACGAAAACAAGGCACTTAGAAAATTCTAAAGACTAGTTTACCATATTACGGACCGTGGAAAATTCAACATTTACTAACAATAAGTCACGTTCGATCCTTGAAATTAGCAGATCTCTTGCGACGAAGCGTCTATTCATGCAGCACAAGAGGGTCGTAAATTTACTCGAGAGTTGCATCCTCATCGACATAAGTTGTTTTTCAAACTTTCGTTAGTTTCTCTGAGTCCCACGCTTTCCCTAAACACATGTGCACGATATCGTCTTGACCCTTGGCAGAGCGCCTCCACCTCCACTCACTTGAGGGTGGACCAGGACCAGGAGATGGACCCCACCACCGGACGGGACGGACGCCACCACCATTGGACCAGGGAGGACCCAAAATTCCAGCGAAGAGGGGAACGACCGAAATCGCGAAAAGACTTCTTTCCGCCAAGTCAGAACGATATCGTACGAGCAGAGAGTCAGTACAAATTTTCCTTGCATCGCCTCTGTTGTAACTTAGAAAATAAACAGAAGTTTAACGTAAAAGACTTATTCATTTATCGCGCTTCGAGCAGAACGCTTTAGCGTTCCACGGGCACCTTACCCACGTCGCGAAAATCCCTAAAGTCCCTATCCCCGCAAGGCATATACGCAACAGCAGTAATATTAAAGTATGCAATCGTTTGTTTAACCCTTTGCGGACGGGATGGTTCGAAGTGAACCGTACCGTGGGGCCGAGCTCCTGCCGCGATAGTCATTAAAAATTGCCAGCGCATATTTCTGCTTTAACGCGGTTTTCGTTCATAGCATTCCAAGTCAAATTCTGTACATATTATATGTACATGCACAGATTTATGTGCATGCACACATATACGCGTTTCTCGGCTCTATCAATTGTTTTCGCGGAACGCATATTTAAGTTTCTCGGCCATACCCACGTATTTACGTGGGACACATATGTGCGTTTCTCGGCTCAATCAACTGTTTTCGCCAAACGCATATACGAGTTCTTCGGCCAATTTGATGATTTGCGCAGAACGCATATATGCGGCGTTAGTCCGCAAAGGGTTAAAGAGTCTGTTTTATGCGGTTACCGGCGATGCACGTTGCCACGTGCAGTTGCGCGTCTTCCTTATATATATTTTATTTCATTTAGTAATATCCTTTGTTTAATAAATAAGACAAGTATACTAAACCACTTGTAGAACCCAATTTTGGCAAAGAATATATTGTATTATTCATTTTTATATTTAATTCTGCCTCAATTGATTATAACCCAAGTACAAAAACTTACCTGTTGGTTTATCTTAACCGCTTGAGGTATACCGTTAAAATCTAGTTACGAGACATATTACACATTTCTGCGACACCCGGCGTTAACCATACGTCGGCTAGTCTTCACGTCTAAAATCCTTTGACGCTCAGGTTAATTAACAACCTTGAGTTAGCCTAGTAACAATTACCATAACCAAATACAGCCCCACCCACGTGGCTGTGCCCTCCTGGCTTGTAACAGCACCTTCAGGACACCATTTCCAATCTTTACCCCAACATCTTTACCTCAACGTCAAGAGCAATATAAACAGATAGAATAAAGGCAAATGTTATATATAAATCAAGTAATAAGAGAAATTATTTATTATAAAATAATCAACTGTAAGGCATCAGAAAATATTCATTCATGGAGGCAGAATGGTGGGTTGCAACTGAGTGATTTATCACTCTTTTCTGTTGGACACCCCTGGCCATAACGCAGGATTTATGTATAAAATTATCAACAAATGATTACGCATCAAATTCAACAATGGCCTTTGCAGGAGTTTGCTATTATGAAACAAATGATTTTGAGTTAAAAGCTTCATGCTGATGGATATCTTAGTTTAAAAACAAACATAAACGGAAAACAATATGATTTGCAATCTACTTCCTAAATAAATATAAATACTTATGTAGGAAGTTACAAGAAAAACTATGCTGTACAACAAGAGAATCGTCAAAGCAATATTGAATCAAATATATTTTGTTTCTATTAGAGAAAATCATAATTGTCTCTCATAATTATAGATTGGCATGTCTGAATATGTATGGATACAAGAAGTGTTTTTGGGTTTTCAGATCAAAAATAATACGCTTTGCATTTTAATCAAGAAAGAACTACAGCATGTTAAAATCAGCATGATAATATTATTCCATTTGTACTTCAATACCTTTATATTATTTTTATAATTTTGTACTTTTATAGATTTACATTGGTGTCACGCAGTTTTAAGTTTGCATATAAAATAAATTTAAGAAGAGAACATGAGGGACAGATACAGTCCGATTTTGTTGAAAAATTATGATTTGCATACATATTTATTAGCCCTATCTAAGATTATTAAAACCGCTTTTGTTCGAATAACATACATTTTCTCCATTATAACTATGAATTTTTGATCTCACAAGTTTAACAAAATTATAGAAAATATGTACCTATTTCTTAAGAATATCAAATTTTGTTATTTTATACAAAATTGTTCCATGTAGTTTGGATGAATGGGTTAATATGTCTCTCAAAGAAAAAAATGGGCATAAACAAATTACACTTGACCTCTTAAATAGGTCTAATAATTATTTACGCAAAGTTTTATTAAAATTAGAGTATCGTTCCTTCATAATCTCTTGTAAGCAAAATAAAATACTTTTAAACTTAGAAGTAATTCTAAATATTAAAGCTGGATATAGTTTTGAAAATGATCATATCTGAATTTTTATGGAACTTGGCAAAATTGTCCAAAATAAAAAAAATAAATTATAATGTAAATGTTGCAATGGTCCTACGATTAAAGAAGCAATTAAGATAAACGCAATTTCTCTTATAAGTAAGCAATGTAAAATTATAATCACATATGCTTAATCCAAAAGGTAAAATTTATACTTTCTTATAGAATAACAAGAATCTACATTTGTGAAAGAAAAAATTTTGAATTACT
The DNA here is from genome assembly GCF_050947335.1 of Megachile rotundata. NCBI lineage: Eukaryota > Metazoa > Arthropoda > Insecta > Hymenoptera > Megachilidae > Megachile > Megachile rotundata. The sequence goes on from NC_134993.1 coordinate 7,668,588, forward strand.
TAAAATTTGAAAATATTAATTAAACAATGTTCATGACATGTTTTCGTGATTAATTATTTGTAGTGTCCCAAATATTAAATATGTTTAATTATACTCATCATTTTCCACTTTGATTAACTTAAACATTCAGAATAGGCAGAATTAATTGCTGAATATCATTTGAAGTATTAGGACATTTAGTTCATCTGTATGGAGATTAATTTTTCTTTTAAATTCACACATTACTATTTTTAATATCTGTCCTTTATTGAATATCTATATCTATATTTTATACTATACACATAAAAAACGTTATAAGCATTAAAAAGCATATATTTTGTTATATTTCCTTTTGTTGCGTTACTTTGTTCCATTGGTTTATAATAAATATTGTTGTTCATTTGCATTATTTGGTTACTTCAAAGAATTAAATATATATGACAAGAAAAGATTATTAAAAATATATTTGCAAACCATTTAATATTTAAAAAATACCTGCATTAATAATTTTTGTACTTACAGTTTCCGGGATCTCATCGAATACCCTTACCATTCTTACTGAAAATTACGCAAATAACGTCGCAATGCAATTTGAAAAAAGAAATAAGGAGATTCTTCCACATAATGAACAGCATTCGTTGTACTTCTGAACCAGCAGAAAATACTTCTTAGCTTCCCAACACAACACAATTCAATGATTGAATTTCAACTGTTGTCGTACAAAATGAATCTGCATGGCGCGTTGCTACCGCCCGATTGTCATTTTAGAATTATTGCTGCGTAGAAGGAGCTATGTTGCCATGGAAGTATTCCACCTAACGGAACAAATTGCAATTACTGAAAATTATAAATTATAAATCTAAAATTTAAAAAAGTGATTATATTATTGAAGAATTAAATAAGAAGTAAAAAAAATGTTGAGAATAAAATGAGAATGTTAAACTAGAGATTCTCAAATCAGAATAATTATTTTTAAGGGTTTCTGTGGCGACACCTACTTCCGCTTAGCCGTCCCGCCAAAGGGTGAACTTTTTCCCGCTATGATATTTATCGTCTTTTCCTGTCGAAAATGGCACTTATCCGGTATTGAAACGGCACTTTTACAGAAAATGCATTGAAGTATGGACGTGATAACATAGTAAAACTTTGTAATTAGTTAGTGAAGTATTTTTAGTACTAGTAAATTTAGTGAATAATTGGAGAATTAAAGACTAATAACAAACACTGAGTTAATAAACTTTAAGGATTCCTTTACATTAAGGAAACATGTAATTAATTATTATATTTGAAAACTAATAACAAACACTGTGTTAATATACTTTAAGGAAACGGGTAATTATTTATTATATTTAACGTAAGTCGGGAAGGTGGAATCCTCTCCTGAGTAAAGATCCCCACTAAAACGATACCCGTGGCACCATCTAGCGATAGTGCATAAGAACGAATGAAAATACTGTTCAAAAAGTGCGTAGTTCACCCTGTTCACCGGAGAGATGACGCCACTTGTTCACTTTTCGTAAAAATTCAATTAATATAGATTTTATTTATTAATATGTTATATATTTATCATACAGTTATTAATATTGATTTTATGTTGTTTGCAGTATATTTCCTGGGTCTGAAGATGCGGATTATGTGTTTAGAACAGTTCATGAACTTACAGTGTCCTGTCGATAATATAGAGAATTGATGGATTGATTGATTTTATAAGAGCATCGACTGCTATGATCATCGGCTCAACAGAGAATAATATTAGAATAGTAAAAACTTTTCGTTCGATTAATTGATTTTATATGGACCTTGACACTTTTCGTTCGAGTTGCCGAAAACCGTTTTCACAGATGTTTCCTTCTGAAAAATGTAGCTTCCTTACAAAATTTGGCCAGAATCGGAACATGACGAATCAAGACAATCGTGTGAAAAAGGATACAGCCACTGCTTGTACCGGAAGATAAACTGGTATCTTACGAAAAATTACAGTTTCCTGCATCATGAGTTTTGTCGATCACGACGAAATACCGAGTGTGCTGCTATTTTCTCAACGCGTAAGAATATAAACTTTAAAAACATGTGAAAGTCAGCCTTACGCAATATTTTCAATTAGTTATTTTATAACGCGACGGTGCAACTTTGATTGGAAATGAAAAGCGAAAGGTGTTATTGAAACGTTTAATTTCGAACAATATGAAGATATTCTTCACTCGAATAAATAAAATTTTAAAAGGACACATAATATAAGAAATATGAAGCAGTATTTTTATATGCACTTGTTCAGAAGGATACGCACTGCAAATATTAAAAATTTTTGTGTAAATTTTAAACATGAAATATATTTTTTGTAAATATATTTTTAAAACAGAAATTACTGTTGTTTTTATAATTGAGATAAAATATATTTATATTGAATATTAGAAGACTATAGCTATCATTTGTAATTAAATAATATACATAGATAGATTGAAAATATTTTATTTTGTGTACAAATGGTGATGGATTTAGAAAATTTTTAATGTGACACATAAAACAACAGATATTACACAAAATGTTGATGAATATGTTTGCAATAAGTTTTACAAAAAATGTAATTATATAGTCCTACTTTTTAAATAGAGAAAGATTTATTAAATTATATTAAGCAGTCTCATTGTGTTAAGTTGATGTAAAAGTTGTATAAAAACAACTCGTTTTATACATAGATAATGGAATATTATATTGTATTACAAATAGTAAGATTTTATTTATATATTATATTGTATTATTTGTATAATAGAAGTTTTATTAATGTGTTAGTATATAGAATATGTAATAATTATGTTAAAATGTATATGTAAATGTACATGTAGTTTAACTATTGTAACATGAATATTTTATTTTATTACATCTATATGTACATAATATTAAATACATAATATACAAATTAAACAAATAACAAAAATAAGATAATACAAATTTACATCTTTATTGTTTTGCAAGAAATTTTTGGTATGGACAGAATGACAGAGCTCCTTAAATAATGGAAGCAGAAAAATAAATCATAATTAAATAACCTGATAATGATGTAATCAGCTATAAAACATTGTGTGATGCGAATAGTTAATATCTCTGCCAAGCATTTGAATCAGTCATTATTTATAAAATAGACGTAAAAAGTATGATAGCCTTATTTTTAACATACAAACACGTAATTTCAACTATTTAGTTTCCTGTATAATTAACATAAATGACTTCTTTTATTACGTTAATAAAAATCGAATAAAAAAGAAACGGTGAATGCCAAGTACGTCTAAAAATAGCTTCGAATCATCCATTGTCACGAGATCGCATTTTAAAATCTATTCCAACATTTTTTGCCTCTATAACAAAGAAACAATCGCGTCTTACACTTTATCATAAATTCCATTGTTTTTGAAGGAACAGTTACATAAATCTCTTTCTCTTATACAAAATTGAAAATTGGTAAATTGATGATATTAATTGATTATTTAATATCATTGATTGATATTAATTTATGATTAATAAAATACTTGTATAATCCTACTCATCGAGATTTTGAATTAGTGTCGATTTTTTTAAAAATCATGCAAATAAATAACAAAGACACTACTTATTGAAGCAAACTTTGTTATGTAACAAACACTATAGCGTAACGATTAACTCTGTTAGGAAACAAGAACCTCACGTTCCAGGACTGATTTTACAGTCAGCTGATAGAATGAAGCGAAGAAAATGGTAAACAAAGAACTCGGAAAATTAGAGTGCAGAAATAACAACGTTTAGTTCGACAAGAAAATAGTTTATACGAAAAATTGGTAAAATGCATTCTAGTGCATTGAAAATAAAATAAAACAAGAAAAAAACGCTACATATTTAAGTATATTAATGTATAAATGTTCAATTGTTTATTTACCTGTTATTTTTATTTTATTTTATTTTCTACTGCTATTTTTTTAAACAAAAAGTGTTATATTTTTTGTATCAGGCTCCTTTTTGCAGAAAACTGATATTTACTAAATATTACACAATATAGACACAATTAAGAATTTTGTATTGATATTTATTTGTAAATATAAGTAATTTACTACAAACAATTTTCAATATATATTTTTAAATATATTGAAATAAATATATTACACAAGTACAAGTGTATAAGTACAATACTCAAGGATTCATTTTAAAGACTTAAATTTCATTTCAGTTGTGAATATAGAACATCTTAAACTATGGCTGTAACACGATACCTCAGATTATGTCACTCTAAGTACTTCTATGAGTCTTTAACTCTTGCGTGGGCATTTCAAGCAGTGCTCATTAATTCTTTAGCATTCAAATTCTTTCATTTGACAGTGTAAAAAAATTGAAACAAGTACAAATGAATGTTTTCATTTTTTGACATATATATTAGGGTACATGTTAAAATTATGTATGTATTATTTGTTATTACTCGATAAATTCTTGTCCGTTCTCACCTTCAAAAAATTTAGTATATGGTGCAAAAATGGTCCAAAATACATTTATCCATAAATCTAAATCAATGAAGAATTTAGGAAAAAGTATTCCTTCGGATGAGAAATAAACAATTAACATTTACAGACAATGGCCATCTTTTAAATTGAAATTAAAATGGAAAAATGAATAAATTAGAAATGATACGTAAACTATTTCATCTTGATGAAAATCAACATGCATCTTTACAGAAATTTCTTAATAACTGTTAATTTAGAATAAGGAGTCTAAGGTCCGTCATTTTGGGTTCCATGCGCCATTTAAATCTAGTGTTAAAGTCTTTGCATTCTTTTTCTGTTTCTTTTAGAAAACTTTTTGACAAATTTTTATCAATGGCTCCAATTATAAATTTTTATTTGGAGGATTTGAAACTGGCTTCAAAATTCAAATTCATTTTTCTTAAAAAAGAATGCTTTTGTAAGAAAAGAAACGTAAATTGACACGCAATTAATAACTCTGATGGAATATTATGACAGATTCTACCGTTTTCTTCGCGTTTAGGTAATATCTATTAAAACCGGTGACATAATGCTTTTATTCTCGTAGTTTGATGCTATAAATTCCACGTAAGAATGCGAATTTTGCGTGCCAATGGTGGAATATGACGTCATCGAATAATCAGTGAAATGATGTCATTCATGAGGGCGTAGAATCGACGTAAGCTCACGAAAGGAGCGGTCTGAAGAATAAACTATGATTATACTGATTAGACGCAATGTCGTGATTAGCGCTTGAAATTTCTCGTAGGTCTTTAAAAAGTACGGAGGAAGATTAAATCTGTTCCCTTGAACAATTAACGGAACTCAATTACATCGTTGTTTCTACAATTTTTAAAATTAGATTTATTATAAAATCTTGGAAAGCAGGAAGTATGTTAAAACAATGTTAGCAAATTTGAGTAATCTGTTTGCTGAGCTTTTATTCTTAATTGTATGGATGTGTAATAATTTATTTATTTTAATTTGGCAAATTGATGTTGTGTAATTAACTAAATGTTTTACTTAGATTTTAGTTGTTGTTGATGACGTATTCTATTTAATTTTGAATAAAAAATGGAAGATGAAACGTAAAATGAAATATGAGTGTTATCTGAATTATAGTAATTTTAATTTGACAAATTAATGTTGTATAATTAACTAAATTTTTTAAATAAGTTTATACTATTACAATTTTTTTAATATATTTTACTAATTTTAAGTAAAGAATAAATAAATAATAGATTAAACGTACAGTAGATTATGCTATGAGCTTTATTTAAAATAATTGAAAAAATGTTATAATTAGAGATAAAAATTCTGAAAGACTAGTTTGATAATTCTAGTATTAAATATTAAATATTAAATATTAAATATTAAATATTAATATTAAATTTAAATATTAAATATTTAATATTTAGTATTAAATTTAAATTTAGTATTATCTAGTATTAAATATTTAATTTTCTTGTGTTTGTAGACGAAGATGTTTGTACAAATATCTACTTTAAATAAATTAATGAAAATATTGAATGATTATGATTGAGAGATAAAAAGAATTTTCAGTAATTTTTTATAAACAAAAGTCTAGCTGCATTTGTTATTTATTATATCATTCCTAAATATTAAATGTAACAATAGATAATTTATAACAACAACAACATTCTTTAACAATAGTTAATTTATAGCAATAGAAATGTTACAAATTAACATTAATAGAACTATAATATAAAAATAATTATAAAAATTAGAAAAAATGTTATTCTTTAAAAATGATTTTAATCTTCTATGAAGATGAAAATGTTTCAAATGAAATGCATGTATCTTTAAAAACGATGTTTGTATTAATGCATTATCATCACGTACACAAAATGAATAACAAGTGTGAATCACAGTAAGTTTATCGACAATGATTTCAATGTTTCTCACACGTAAGCGAGAAATGAATCAACACCATTTATCGGAATTTAAATTATGTTCTTTGAATAAAAAACACAGCACACACTGACTAATTATTATAACTGAAGATACATTTAATTTTTAATAGCAATTAAATCATTTATATATGACATTATAATATTCATTTAATTGCTATTAAAAATTAAAAAAAAATGTTGTGTATGATTATAGTGTCATAAACATTTATTATACGATAATTAATGTCTTTAAAGTATTGTACAATTTTTGATAACGAGATTTTTACTCGCGAAAGTATGAACAGTTATTACTTTGAAGAATTTTTTCGTAGAATAGTGTATATCGATTAAATCTTTTCGGTAAACAATGTTTACAAGGAAATATTTGATTTTGATACGCTGTAACTTTTTGTTGGCGGCAAGTTCAATTAGATTGATTGAAAATGGTGATAAATGTAGACGTATTGATTAGGATATTGCGTGGTAAAAGTGATTAAAAATTATAGGGAATTCGATAAAGTATATGGACTTTCAATATTGTTCAAAAGAAACAAATTTTTTAATTTATAAATATAGAGGTTTTCAAATTACTGGATTTTAAGTTTAGAAATTTGGAGATTTGGGAGTTTAGAAGTTTAGCAGTTTGGGGATTTGGTAATTTCAGACGATTGCTATTTGGAAATTTTAGAATTTGGAAGTTTGGGAATTTGGAAGGTTGGAAACATGGAATTTAAGAATTTAAAAATTTTGGATTTAAGGAGGTTGGAAACTCGGAATTTAAAAATTTAGGAATTTGAGCATTTGAGAGTTTGGAAATTTTTGAAGGTTGAAATTAGGAATTTGAGGATATGGGAATTGGGAAATTGGAGAATATAGGAATTTGGATATTTAAGTATTTGGGAGTTTGAGAATTTTAGAAAGTTGGAATTAGGAATTTGAGAATATGGGAATTGGGAAATTGAAGAATTTGAGAATTTATGAATTTGGGAATTTAGAAATTGGGGAATTTGAGAAGATGAGAATTTGGAAATGTCAAAAGGTTGGAATTAGAAAACCTTGGAATTTAAGAATATGAGAATTGGAAAATTCCGAAATCTCGGAATTTAAAAATTTAGGAATCTAGAAATTTTAGAGTCTGGAGATTTCAAAGGTTAAAATTTAAAAATCTTGGAACTTAGGAATTTGAATATTTGAAAATTTGGAAATTTAAAAAATTATAGAGTTAGAAATTTTAAACTCGAAAATTTAGAAATTTGCGAATTTAAAAAAGTAATTGTTCAGAAACTTTACATATATCATTTTATAAAATAGAAAGCCAAGTATGATAAATATTAAATTATATTAGACTAGTAACTCCATTTGTGACTTCACAAGTGACCTAACAATATTTTTCGCCAAAATTCCAAAAATTACATTTAAATGTAGAATTACTTGGTATCTAAATCCGAGAGATTTCGTATCAAAATACGTACAAAGATCGCGAATGTATTTATCATCGCATTGCGTTTTTCATTTATTGAACGATTTCTTTATCGTTATTTACACTATTTGATACAAACACACGCGTATACTTTAACTTTTGACGTTTAATAGATTCTTCCTATAAGTTTTAACATTTTTACTATTTTTTCCAGTACCTTCAACTTTCAAGAAGTTTAATTATAATGAAACTAGAATTTAAACTTTCAAAATTTCTTTAAATAAAAATTTTATACGAAACAGAATTTTTAAGTTGTATAATATGAGTATAATATGAGTTTATATAATTTACAAGAATTTGTCTAATTTATTAGAAATTCTATAATTTCAAGAATTTTCATACGTCACTAGAATTTGTATCTTTTTCAAGAATTTTGATAATTTCCAAAAATTCATACAATACAAGAATATACATAAATCACAAAAATGTATGTACATAATTTATGTAGTTTGTGTTATGTACTTAAGAATATTTACACGTTTCAAGATTTATGTTTGATATAAATTCTCCATACCTCAAGAGTTTTCATGACTTACAAATTTCTATAGTTTACTATAACTTTCATGACTTACAAAAATTTTTATAACTCACAGGAATCTTTGTTTCAGTATAAAATCTCGTTCTATTTAAAAAGGGATGAACGGATGCATTAGGTCACCCCGTATATAAATGATAATGATACCACGAAGCAATTTGAGGGACGCCGCTATAGCGTCCCGGCTAAAGAAACAAACGTGACTATAGTCATGTTGAAACAGCTTACACACGCTATACATAACGCGTGTGTAAGCTTCAGTTCGCGTAAACGTATAGCCGTGTTTTGGTGAGTAAAAAATCGGTGCTCTTTCATGGTACGCATTCGAGTCTTCAACATCTAGTCGTTGCTGAACCATCGTCTTGTGAACATCTCTGTTAACCTAACATCTCTGTTGTCAGTTCTCATGTAAGTTTCTCTTCGATAAACAACGGATTTCGAGCAAAACTGGGTCGACCTTCCACTATTTTTTGAACCAACTTGCCAACAAAAATAATATTTAATTCAAGTTTTCAAAAAACTTGTTCTTTTCAAAAATTTCTAAAAAGATGCAACGCGAATAACATCGAGTAACGTTAATAATTTTTGTAATATTTCAAATTGTACAATTGATTCAAATTAAACGATTTGTTTGAAAGTGAGTATTTTTTATGGCGATTTTTAAATAGCAACTGACCCACTTTTGTTTCATGCTACGTAAAATATTCAGTGCATTTGTTTACCATCAAATTTTTATACTCGGTGTTTGTGACGCAGTGATTGGTGCAAAAGTGAATATTTTTCTTTTTTTATTTGTGACAATACAGAAAAATCTGGAAGCTTTTTGTTTCGTTCAGTAAAGTTTTTCAACTTAATCGTTTTATTTATTAATTTCAATTTATAAACGTGTAATCATTTTTCTCTTAAAGACACGTTTCTATTTTATTAAAACTAGTTTGTAAAATAAACAACTATTTATGTTTTGTTTTAGTATGTTGATTAAAAGTAAAATGCGCGTATTTTTGAATATGTAAACAATTTGACGTTTATTACTTCACTTTATTTATTTATTTACTTTATTCATTACTTCAAATTAAATTATGATTTCAAAATAAAATAATGATAAACATTTAATTAAATTATATATTCAATTTTATATTTAAAAGTATTTAGCTTTGAGTTAAAGTCCAATATTTAATTTTTATACAGTTTTTTTGCAAGATCATTTAAAAGTTTATATAATTTAACAGTATACAAACTTTTTCAGTATACAAAATCTTATTCTTCTAATAATTTTTATATACGAAATTCTTAACTTTAAAAACACTGTAAATATATTCCAATGAAAAATGATCTTAAAAATGACTCAACTTACATTTCATTTTATAAAAAATATACATGTACACATTTTAATATAAGAAGTCTACACATTATATTAAATTTTATATTTTATAACATTTTTTAATATCTACTATTAGTTATATTAATTCAAATGAATTAATCATATTAAATTAAATTAGTCACATTAAGTTATACTAAAATTATTTTTAAAATCATTTCTAATAATAAAGTTGAGTCAATATTTATCAAATTGATAAACTGGAATATATAAACATCATAAAATGTAAAAGTAATAAAATTTATTATCGCTAAAGCAGTCGGAGGCTGGAAATGCAAACAAAAAAAGATGTTTTTTTTTCACAGCATCCGCATGAATCAGACTTATTTTACGAGAGATAGCAATAATCACATTCACTATGCAATATCACGCGATAAGGCGTAATATGAAATAAGTACGTATGAATAAGCAGAGGAAGAGCAATCATATCTAATCTAACCGGTTTTCATTCATATGCAAATTGTTCTTAACACCTATTTCAAAAATCGCCTTTCATCTCGATCCTTTTAAAATGTGGTCACAGTGATGTGACGAAAAACAAAATATTGACATGATATTACATAACCTATAACGAATATAACCAGTAGTAATAACAGAAAAATGGACGGACAAAATCAAAATAAAAAATAGTAACAATCCATAATAACAAATATAATAATAATGAATGAAAGTTTGTAAATAACAAAATAATTTTATATATATACTTTGTTTACATATGTAAAATTATTTTGTTACTTACAAACGAAAGAAATACAATTGGTAATATTTTATGATTAAAAATTACTTGTATATATAAATATTGTAAATTATTCTTTTTGGTTACATTATAATAGTTTTTTTAAATATGAAAATTGAATTGCTTAATTTATATTTAATACTACATACAAATTTTACATTTATATTGTAGAAGATAATTACATTTAGTATAGACAGATTAGTAAAATAAATATTACAAATACTAATATAGAAAAATAAATATTAATTTATGATATAAATAAATTAGTAAATTATTAAACGTACTAATAAAGATACTAATTTATTTTAATATAATAAATTGATAGAAATGAATAAACATCAAATTACACTTTCTTTAAATTTCTTCTTTCCCAAAGTGATTAACACGCAGTTTTAAATGAAAGAAACACAAGAATTTTTGTGGAAACAAACATAAAATGTTTTTAATATTGTTTTTATCATAATTTTGCTAGTAATTTTGTTAGTTTAAAAAGTGTTGCAAAATCTGTGTCAAGGTTTTTCGGCCAATGATTGCACGCGTGAAAGTGCAGCTTTCTTTTCAGCGTTAAATTCATTTTATGCCCAAGACGTGACACGCCATTATAATTTTTTGTCTGCTACTTTTCTCTCGCTTTCTTCCAATCTGTATAGGGATTGTCAAGATCACCGTGTAAACTAGTTTCTAGTGACCTTCGCATAGTCTCCTCTTGAATCGTTACATATTTTCGTAGATTACGACCTGACTTATGTATTGGAAATAATTTCGCAGTGTTTTATACACAACAGTTTCTCCGAAAGTTTTTGTTTACCGTATAACGTCAAATATCATTTCTATTTACAATTTCAGCAGAGATAAAATTTTCTACGTATTTACAATCAGTGATGGAATTTAAAAAAGATATGCATTTATCTTTCTGTGATACTTTTTTATTATAAAAAATACTGCGTATTCAATACACATAATACATAAAATACAAGAAATATACAGTATTTAAATTTGAGAATAATTTGCAAGCAATTACGGAAACTTATGAGGAAGGAATATTATAAGTGATATTATAGATAAATGACTAAAAAAAAAAATAATTTTGAAACTGTGAGTGATTTTGGTTTTATTGCTTCCTTCAAATTATTAATTTAAATTATTCTTTTTATTATTCTGTATACATCTTATTCATATTAATTATTTATTTAATATGTACATTTTATTAGTAATAATTATGTAATTACTATGTACATTTTATTAGTAATAATTATGTAATTACTATGTATATTTTATTATTAATTATATGGTTACCATGCAAATTTAGTTAGTATTCATTTTTTGGTTAACATATACATTTTATCAGCATAAATTATTTGGTTAATATGTACAATTTATTAGTATTATTTTTTTTATTAACATATGCATTTCATCATAACAAGCTTCGTACAAAATTGTTAAAATTTTACGAAATATCGAAAGACTTTCGCACACACCACATGTTAAATACAGGTGTAAATATTCACGTCAGGTGTTCCCGTATCTACCACACTTTATTCTGTCCATTTTTGGAATTACATGGTCAACGTAAATTGCATAAATTGATAGTTCGTTCTACTGACCTGTAGTATTGTGCAAGTTTAAGCATTAAGAAAAGATTAAGCATTCCAATGAAACCATTTTGAATGGAAGGAGTATTCGTTATTAATTCAATTTAAGAAAATAGTTTTCCCACATTATAAATCTTATTACTAGTATTATTAGACTAGTAATACTTGGATTTTACAATTTTTATTTCAAATTTCAAGTATCCGTAATCTAAAATGGAATTAAAAATTTCAAATCAAAATCTCAATAATTTTTTCTTCGAAGACAATGTACAATATACAATACATTAATAAAATATACTAATGATTCTACATATTTATTTAAAAAATAGCATAAATAAATACGAATTATTTCAAATTTTTAACTAAACGTTACTATTGTGCATTATTCTATTTACTTCAAATTAATCAAATAATTCTATTTAATGGTGTGACTAATGTTATTTAAATCACAAACTTCAGTAACTAAATATTATTTATTCTAAAAAATTTCATAAAATTAAGTAGTTCACATTTTTTATAAAAAATATATTGGTTACTAACTTGTCTTTCTAAAAGAATCTGAAACTACTAAATAATTGACCTAAAACTTTACATTAAGAGATGATATGAAGCGTTTAATTAACTGTAAAAAAAATTGATATATTTATTTAAAAGTTTCTGAGAACATCCAACCTTTATTGCTCGAAAATCTTGAAAACTTTTATTCATTTTAACGAATATAGCTTCAGGTTGAACTTCATTTATTATGCACATTTTTATTTAGTTTAGATTTATAAATCATTCAGAATAGAATTTGTGCAATAACATCGATAATTGTGACATTTCAAGATATTGTTTATATCGGTCAATGTATTATCATTAGCGGTAAATATGCGATTAATTCATTATATTTAATTTATTATCATTTCAGTTCATGACTTTTGGTCTGTATTGAAGTGTGAATTGGAAGATTAACATAATCTTTTCTTTAAAACAAATTTAATTTAATTACCAATATTACTTGTGAATACATTTAAAATCTAATACAATTTAATAAAATCTAATAATACAAATAAAGTATTATACAAATTTGTGTTTGAAAAGTGAAAGTATATAAATATATTTCATTTAATAAATTTGTAGCTGATTCAAAATTATTCTTGGTGTTACAAATGTCAAATTAAATCAGATTAAATACAATTAATAATTACACGAATGAGTTTAAGAATATAGAAAGTATTAATTTAATTTAAGAAATGTGTCTTTGATTTGTGTTTCCTACAATTATTTTTACAAAAATGCAAATATCAAATCAAACTTTTGCACCAATAATTTAAATTTTTGTTGCTTATTAATATGCCATTTAATTCATAAAAGTCAAAATAGTAATAATTTATAACAATTACAAGTAATATTACGAAAGTAAAATGAATATGAAATTTATGACTTATGTACATATGTGTGCTCATAATTTTAAAAAGAATATTGTATAGAGAAAAGTTCTGTAAATGCAACTCATCAAAAATTATATTAACAAAACATGTTTTTTCCAGATAAATCAGAATGGCTCAAATCACCAGACTCGCTATCATCAAATTCTTGGAATTGGTAAGTAAAACGATAAATTTTGAACATTGACCATTCTATAAACGTTCAACAATTTAACTACACGTGAAATGTCAAATATAATACTAGAAATGTAATACAAATATTTAAATAATGGATACGAGTGAAATACGTAACTTGACTTACGCTTATGTAGATTTTTAAAACAAAGCAAATTAATTTTATAATTGTGGAAACTTTAACGTAATTGAAGGAAATGAAGTATATTTACATTTGAAATTTATTTTTGCAAAATTCGGTATTAATATTGGCGCGTTACAAAAATAGTACAGTTTATTTTGTATTTATTTATTAGTACCCCATTAACTGCTGAGACTGTTAATGATTTATAATATGTTTAAATACATGTTCTATATACAGGGTGTATAAAAAAAGTCGGAACACTTGAATATTTCGAAAAATATAAGTTTTATCAAAAAATGTTTCAGACAAAAGTTGTAGGGTTTAAAAAGTTCTATTTACTGGCAATATCATTTTGATCCTGAAGAGTCACTGGAAGGTCACGTGAAGGTCACTTCAATTTTTTTAAATGGAACACCCTATATATTTTTGCATATTCTTGTAGCTTACCTCGAGAGCTTTCTAAAACACTATGACAAAGTATTTTTTGATTAAAAACTTTTTGAGTTATTAAGGTTTGAAAGTTCCAATATTTTGACAAATTACAAAATATCTTACAAAATATTCATTTTTCAATAATCTTACCCTAATACTTTTACGCACAGAATAATGAGATAAATTGACTGGCGTAAAGAAAATACACAATTGTTTAAAAAAAAATAAATAAATTTGTAACAATTACAAATTTACGATGTTTCAAAAAAGCTATCTTTTGACATGGATACTGATCATTCCCCACTCCCAGGTACGCGGGAGTACAAGGGGGGGTTAAAAATTTTAAATAGAACCCTCTATTTTTTATTGCATGTTCTTGTAGCTTATCTCGAGATCTTTTCAAAACATTATAATAAATGATTTTTATATTAATTTTTCTTTTAGTTTAATTTTTCAAAATATTCAAGGGTTCCGACCTTTTTTATACACCCTGTATGTGTATAATTTCGAGATAAATGAATATAAAGAAGTTAGATATTTAAAGATCTGCATATACATATAGGTCGATGAATTTAAAGTATATGTACTAGAATCTAGGAATGTAGGAATCTGGAGATTTAGAAATGTGGAAATGTACTGATTTGGAGATGCAGGCATATGGGGATATAGTGATCTAAGGATATAGCAATTCAGAAATATACAGTCCCAGCCATCGAATTAGCACCACGTAAAATTTCACTTTTATGGTTATAATTATGACATACATGGAAAATTTTAGGTCATACAAAATTATTGCTAAATACGTGGATAATAATATAGACATAGCAATTTGTTACTATCGTAATAATAAATTGTATGGGTGATGAGCGATTAGGACCATGCAAGCATTTACATTAGGCTCGAGTATCGATAGCACGTCAGATGAAATTTGAATGCCATAGAAAATGTCTGCCTACTCAAAAGACTAGTTAACAACTCTCCAACCACATTACCTGAGTTGAAAAGAATTACAGATATTTGGGAAAATAATGAAGATATAAAGCATATGATCAATGTATACGGTGCATGGCCGATACAAGCTGTGACCAAAGCAAAGGGTGGAAATACAAGATATTAACATGTGTTAATGTTATATACAGTAGTATTGTATCATGGTAGTAATTGTAATTATATAATTACAATTTAAACACGCCTTTTAATTTTACGGAAAACGTGAAAAATGTTGGAAATTTGTAGTGGCAATTCGGTGACCAGAAGCTGTGATTAATAGGCAGTGAAAAGAGGTTATGTTGACGTTATGTCAGCTATCTTAAAACAAAATAGCTCTATATGATTTAAAATGGCTGCCCTCTAACATTGATATGGACTAGTATTTTTGCTATTATTTTTGTGTTTGATATTAACATGTGTTAATGTTATGTACAATAATAATCATGGTAGCTACTAAATTATATAATTACAATTTGTACAGGCCTTTTAATTTTATGGAGAACGTAAAAAATAGTGAAAATTTGTAGTCATTCGATGACCCAGGGACTGTAAAGATTCGTCTACCTTCTACGTTTTTTACTATTTTCAGATCCTGTCATTACATTATAAATACTTTGTATAAGTGTCTAATTGTGACTTGACAATTGCATGCCTCATTGCATTTTTAGTGATGATTTGCCTATTGTCTGTGTGCTAATTTTGTATAGCCAATTCTGAAGCAACTTATGACAACTCCATCATTTCTATTTAAAAAATTGCCTCGTGTTTTGTAGTTGAACTTATGAATATTTATTGCATCAGTTTATCATATAGAATTTCGCTCAAAATTAATAATATTGTTAATTTAGTACTTGCAGATTTTATATAAAAATAATAACCGATTTCAGTATGTTGAGTTTATTTCAAACTTTCATCTGCCTTTTTAAAAATCTGTTAGTCACATTTTGTCAAAATTAAATTATAATAAAATTATTGTCAATAATTAGAAATTAAATTAATTGAATTGTTGTAAATATTTCATTATATATTAATAGATAGCAAATTTCATAATTACCTGTTGAGAGTATTAAAAACACTTACTTTTTGTAATTAAAATTTGTTGTTGTGTTTTCTAAAAATGTTGCAAATTTTTAACATTGCAATTCCTTTTACATAAATTAGTTTATTATTATTTTCTTATCAGCATTGCTTGCAAAAATGTTTAAATCCATTTTTCTTTCTCAAAATTTAAAAAATTGTACAATAGTCAATTTTGCGTCTTTCATATTTATAACCTATAATCTACATACGAAAATAGTAACTTCGTATAAGTGAATTGCATTTGTGTTAATGCTTTACAGTTTATCTTTTAACGGTAAATCGTATTACTACAATACACTTTTAACATCAGCCAATTCACAGAGAAAGCTTGTTTACATTGTTGGTTTACTCGAACTGATCGAAGGATAATTTTATATGGTACGTCGACCTAGATTTCACGCTTTTCTGCATTAACTTAGATCGGTGTGGAACGTTGAAATCTCGAGTGCAAACTGAGTATGGTAGACGTACACCTCTCAAACTGTAAATCTACCAGAATGAAGAATGACATAATAGCTGAGAATTATGACTATGGGAATTTTCTTCTCATGATCTAGCCTTACCGGAAGTTCAATTAGTATTTCATTCGCCATTTTTTAATTACGTAGACTGCGTGTCACGCAAATTTTCTTTCTTTCATTTTTACAGTAGAATATAGTCACATTTACAGATATAGTCATAATATCTATCACAATAGTCAGATTTACAGATTTACTTTGACAGCTTTTTATTTATAGTTTTACATTTACAGATTTACTTTGACAGCTTTTCTTTTATAGTTTTACATTTACAGATTTACATTTACAGTATTATATTTACAATTTTACATTTATAGATTTACATTTACAGTATTATATTTACAGTTTTACATTTACAGTTTTACATTTACAGTTTTACGTTTACAGTTTTACATTTATAGCTTTACATTTACAGTTTTACATTTACAGTTTTACATTTACAGTTTTACATTTACAGTTTTACATTTACAGTTTTACATTTACAGTATTATATTTGCAGTTTTACATTTACAGATTTACATTAACAGTATTATATTTACAGGTTTAGATTCAGTCTTTTATATTTATTGATTAACAATGACAGTTTTTCTTTAACAGTTTTACAATCACAGTTTTAATTTACTTGTACATTCACAATTATATATTTACAGTTCTACAAGCACAGTGTTAATTTACTTTTGCATTCACAATTATATATTTAAAGTTCTGCATTTACAATTTTACAATCACAATTTTCTATTGACTTTTACATTTACAGTTATACATTTATAGTTCTATATTTACAGTTTTGCATGTCCTATTTTTTAGTTTATTTACATTTTTAAACACATAATTGAGATACATTCTGCAAATTTTATCGTTAAATTTCGCTGTTTATTCATTTATTATTTACAACTTCAAGCAAATTACCTTTTCTTTATCATTTTTACTTTGATTTCAATAGAAAATATAATTAAACTAGATTTAAATAGAATTAAAAATTGTTTATAAATGTGATTTGCCTCTAAAAATACAATTTCAAATGTGGCAGTTTTTTGAAGTACATTTTATAATTTTTACAAAATTGTAGAATCACAAATAAAGTAATTAAAACGCAGCGTGTAATCAAATTATTAAAATAATTAGTAATTTTTAGAATAACAATATGTAGCAAAAATCAACAATTTTTGTAGTAACTATATACAACAAAAATGAGTAATTCATTCAAAAATTAATTATTCCAATGCAAATCGCTAATTTATATGATCACCTGTAACATTAATTAGATAATTTATAAAATAATTTATAACTGAATGGAATAATATATCAATTTTTCGCACGGAATCAAAATTAAGCAATGATCCTATTAGGGAAAACGTTCCAGGAATTCGCATCGAATTGCGAAGTGCAAAATGGAAACATGACGTAATCGTTAGCGTCTAATTAATAATGCAATAAGCATTATGGCGAGGTGAACATGGTTAACACGTTATGAATATAACATCAAGAATGACGAAAGAATGCTTTCTACGACGAATTAACCGTTCACTAATGTATCGATAAATCGGATACTTGGTCAACCCTAGATTTACGGACGATTAATGACTTATATTTAAATTGAAACTAAACTATAAAAATTTATGATTAATATAATTAACGGCTACTTACATTTAAATTGAAACTGCACTATAAAGCTTTAAATCCTAATAATTTTCATAATTTAAAATATCTAAGATCCGCCATTTTTACAGGTTCCGTAAATCTGGTACTAACCAATTACACTGTCCAAGAGCCAATTGGCGTTTCTATTTTCGTTTAGCAATTTTTATAGCCTTTTTCACGCTGATTACGAATCTGCAACCCGTTTTTCTCCAACACGTACAGTTTTTGAGAAATTTGAGTTTGAAAAAAAAACACATTTTTAAAATTTGAACCAATTTTGTAAGGTAACTATAAAAGATACTAAGATTCTGTTTACATCAAGAGATTCTATAGACTTTCCCGAATTTAACGATGTCTGCGTTTTATGCATTCTGAATGTTTAAGCATGTTTAAATGGTCATTAAACACCGAGAGACACGGATTTTGCACCAATTTTTACGTATATTTTTCAATTTATCTTAAAAAGTAAGGGTCGTTTTTTTTACAATAGCAGGAAGCAAAATGGCAACGCGCGAGACGAAGCAAGGGCGGTGGTGCTCCGCGCCAGAGCGCCATCGCATTAATATTGGCGCGATATGGAACGGCCGCTCTAACGCGGAGCATCACTGTCCTTGCTTTGTCTCGCGCATTGCTATTTTGCTTACTAGCATCGGTAAAAAAACGATGTTGCAACTTTCTACGGGTGCATTTTAAAGGTGAAAATCTGCTCTATCGCGGGGTATAGTTCAATTTTCCACTAGACCCTTACTTTTTAAGATAAATTGAAAAATATACGTAAAAATTGGTGCAAAATCCGTGTCTCTCGGTGTTTAATGATCATTTAAACATGTTTAAACATTCAAAATGCATAAAACGCAGACATCGTTGTATTCAGAAAAGTCTATAGAATCTTTTGATGCAAACAGAATCTCAGTATCTTTTATAGTTATCTTACAAAACTGGTTCAAATTTTAAAAATGTGTTTTTTTTTCAAACTCAAATTTCTCAAAAACTGTACGTGCTGGAGAAAAACGGGTTGCAGATTCGTAATCAGTGCGAAAAATGTTATAAGAATCACTGAACAAAAATAGAAACGCCAATTGGCTCTTGGACAGTGTAATTGGTTAGTACTAGATTTACGGAACCTGTCAAAATGGCGGATCTTAGATATTTTAAATTATGAAAATTATTAGGATTTAAAGCTTTATAGTGCAGTTTCAATTTAAATGTAAGTAGCCGTTAATTATCATTTTTAAAAAAGGTTTTGATTTTCGTAATTTAAAATAAGTAATCTAGGATTATTTTAAGGGACTCCACAAATCTAGTATTAAATGTGAATCGAAATAGAACTTAGTTTGTAACTAGAGCACAATGGTATAATTCTACTGGGTTATTTATGGTGGTTACCGATAGAGTTGGTGCGCTTGTTTCGACGACCTAGTTTCGAATAGCTTATTGATACTGTTTAGAAAAACTGTGTTCGATGAATGAATACTTTTAATGTTTTAGCTATAATTGCTATGGAGACGTTGGACGATAAATGTAGATTATTTATATTTGGAGATTCTTAGTATTTATTGGAATTAACAGTACTGATAATATAGGAATGAAAGTTTTAAATTTGGGAAGTGGAGATTTCGGGAATTAGGAAATTTGGCACATTTGAAATTTGGAAGCTTGGGAATTTGAAGTTTAGAGATTTTGAGAGTTAAATGATAACATAAATTGGGAATTTGGGATTTTGGGAATGGTTGATTTAGTAAATTTGGAATTTGAATATTCGGCAATTTGAAAAAATTTGGTATTTGTGATTTAGAAAATTTGATGATTTGGTAGTTTGAAATCTGGAATTTGGGAATTGAATAATTTCTCAAATGTGAGAATTTAGTGATTTTTAAATTTTAAATTTCGGGGATTTAGAAGCTGGGAAAAGAGAAATTTAAAACTTGAAATTTGACAGTTTTAATACAAGAAAATTTTCAATTTAATTAATTCGAAAATAGAAGACACATTAATCTCAATATTAAAAAATTTATGATTTCGGAAAGTTGATTTACTGTAACCAGTCCATAACAGGATTATTCTGTACGTTTCTCCATATCAATAATAAGTTACCTACTATTTTTATTCTTGTGTACACGAGTGTATTTAAAATGAAATTCATTCTCATTAATTTTAGGCAATAGTGTGCGTCCTCATAGGACTGCACTATCACTCATTCAATGCCGGAGATCAACATACTGCGATGATTACGATGGGTACCTTTGGCGGATATCTAATTATTCTTGTAGGACTATTCGCTGCTACTTTTCTGGGATCACCAGTTGATCGTCGTGTGGTATGTTAATATTAACTTTGAGTATATTTTACTTCACTGTAATAAATGACTTTTTAGATATTCATTTTAATATTAAACTTTTATACACAGATTATATTTCTTCCTTAATTTATCAAATTTTTAAATTTTTAAATTTTTACGAATTCATATATTCTCATTTTTAGATAATCGAATTTTTAAATATTCAAGTTTTCAAATTTTCAGTTATTCAATTGTTCAACTATTCAATTATGTAATTCTTCAATTTTTCAATTATTCAATTGTTCAATTATTTAATTATTCAATTATTCGATTGTTCAATTATTGGATTGTAAAATTGTTCAGTTATTAAATTTTTGAATTATTAAATTATTCAATTATTCAGTTATTTCATTATTCAATTATTGCATTGTTCAATTATTCTATTATTCAATTATTCTGAGGGAAATTTTCAAATTCTCAAATTTCCCAAATTTCTAAGATCCTAAATCGTTGATTAATTCTTCATTGTAAATTACTTCATGATTTACTTTTCTATAATCTTTTAATCTTTCTACAATTTAGACCTATTTTAAATGTTTGAAAAATTAAGAGAAAATATGTATGTTGTTGAAGTCGTCATCTTGAGTAACTTTTCCTCCTAACTGATTGTTTATTAAAAAGTTAATAACTATAAATGATTTCTAAAAATCAAGACTCGTGCGTTATCTGGCAACAAAAAACTTAATAATTTTGACAGCGATTTAGTATTTTGGGCCACACCTACTTGAAGCTATTTGATTGAATTTTTCAATCATGTTGAACTTCAGTGTTGGATTTCAGGTCGTCTAACACGAGGAATACTGTTCTAACCTAACCCAAATTATGCTAGGTTCGGTTAGGTTAGTTTAGATTAATATTTTTCCAAATAGTTTTTTGTTAATAACTTGTTAAATATTAATGAACTAGCAACGATTAAGTTATGAGGAAAATTTATTGAGAACCTCAACATATATCAAGCTTATTGTGAGCTCTTTTCCCAATATTCACCTAAACAAATTTATACAAACGTAAATAATATAAATTTGTTGTTTGCAGGATCTCTTCTTCTCTCTCGTCGGATTCGTTCTGTTCATCGTCGCTGGTGCTTTGAACATCGACTTTTTCATACACCTGACCTTCAAAGGTTCCTTCCGCACCACAGGAATCGCAAAAGGTGTCATCAGTTTAATCGAGGGAGCACTATTTCTCGTGGATGCATTTTTGACGTATCGAGGAGAATCTTAAAATCGATCACAGAAGAAACCTAAAATCACGCAATCATTCTCAACGGGAGTCACATTCTGTAACAATAAACGTACGGAACAATTATCGAGATACTGCCAAAGAGGTTTCGTCGTATGTTTTTAAGAAAAAGATTATGCTGATTACAAGACAATATGTACAAGCGCAACAGAAGAGTACAAATAAGAGTAATTGATTAATTGTTAGGTTTATTGATAGACAAATCTTTCAGATGTTAAAAATGAAAATTTTATAATACGGTTAATTTTCTACACATTTATTACACAATATACAAAGATAATTTGCTTATTCGTGTTCGTTTCTTTTTTGATTAATTATTGTACATTAAATTCTTTTTTACATTTTGATAATTTGGCGTGGTTACGAAAATAATTTTTCAATTTGACTTTTTAGTTTTTTGTATTTGTTCAAGTTTTCTTTTTTTACATATTTGATTTTGCTACGTCAGAAAGTGTAACCAAATATTTCCCTAGAATATGCGGCAGTCTCTTTGAAAAGTGAGGCCAGTGAAAGTTGTAATCTGATTGTTGCACATAAATTAAGCTACGATTGCACAGTGCAATTCGCTAAAATTAAGATCATCGCGTAAATATTCATTTCGTTACATAATATTCATGTATTTTTAATTTTATAAGCAATTTATTTTATTGTATTAATTTTATCTTGTGGTATTTCTCGCTGACGTTCGTTTCAGTTATTTCGTTAATTTATACGTTTTATATTTTTCTTCACTTCTACAACTGATTCATGTACCTAGCGTTCAATTGTTGGATGCACAATTGTATAAAATAAATCGTTTTCTTTAATTCTTATTACATGATTTTTATTTCATGACATCATCTCATTGACCCTATTCATATACATAATTTTAATAAATAACAATTTGAAATAAATTTAAATAAATAAAAATTAAATTAAATAAATGACAATTTCTACATATACAAATCCATTGTACATTGTGAAGATTATTAATAAAAATTGTTCGTAATTATCCTGTACCTCGTATATTTGTATTTTATTTATATTATTTGTCACATATTTTGAATTTATATACCAATCGAAGAATAATTATATTTAAATATAAATAATTTTATAAATGCAAAATAAATACA
Organism: Megachile rotundata; assembly: GCF_050947335.1. Lineage (NCBI taxonomy): Eukaryota > Metazoa > Arthropoda > Insecta > Hymenoptera > Megachilidae > Megachile > Megachile rotundata. Next base: position 7,691,763 of record NC_134993.1, read on the forward strand.
TGGTTAAACAAAAATTTTACAAATATAATATTGTTAAACTAAAATCGTATGAATATAAATATAAATTAAATTTCCATCAATTATGTTTAGAAATCATTGTTTAATGCAACTTGAGATATGTTTTAATAATATGTAAATATTATTTTAATTAACTAAAGTTGAATTTCTTTATTTCTTTCCAGAAAATCTACTTTTTTAAAGAAATTTTCAGTAAAATTATTTCAGTGAAATCGTGAATGATTGAGGTTGATATACGTTTTACTTTCCACATAGCTTCGAATAAATTAATTAAAACATAGCCTCAAATTAAGTAATTGATGCGAACAGTTCTCGATCAATTAAAGTTAGCTTGGAAACTAATTATCGTCATTATTTCGTGAGATAGTAATGAAAAATTTGTGTGAAATTCAAGATTTCGAAATCTTTAATTAACTTCATATCAATTGAGCGATTAAATTGTAATTAATAATTGAAAACTTTTTAATTCGGGATTAAATTAATTATTAATTGAATAATTTTCTAATTAAAAATTACAGTTTAATATTTAATATTAATTTTTCTAACTGAGTAAAAATTAATTGTAATTGTTATCTGCTTTAAATTAACTTTTAATTAGTAATTAATAATTAATTTAATTAATCATTACTTTAACTAATAATTAGTAATTAATTTAATTAATAATTGAAATTTCTTAAATCAAGAATAAAAATTTACTTTGGTTTTCAATGAAAAGCAAAATTGCAATTTCCCCAAAGTGATAATTAGAATTGAATTTCTAATTAAAGATTATGCTAATTATAGAACTTTCTACTGAGTAAATATAATTTATAGTTCAATAATTATAAATTTAACTTTCATCAACAAATCGAAACGTTTATAGAATATTTTCATTTCTATTATTACTCAATTATTACGTAATAAATAAATAACGCATTATGATACTATTATTTATGAATATACATATTTATAAATATAATGTACTATGACTACTGTTATTTATTTTTATTTGCATGTTGACGAACTACGTTCTTTTACATATTTACAAATTCAAACATGGCGCCAAATGAACAAAGTTTTACTAGGAACCTAATAAATGTTTCTATTTCGCGAAATAATTCGAAAAAACGTATATTAAAAATTAAAACTTGTAAGTTATTCGAAACTGATGTTCTACAAGTCGTACAACACTATCGATATATTTCGAGAAATTTAAGTCGACAATCGATACAGTCGGTAAGGTCGACTAGCTGCAACAGTCAATTGTGTATGGTTGCGTGTGTGCGGATTGCACTGCCGCTTCAAGCAGCAGTTTTATTTACTAATTAGAGTGCCGATGTGCGGTAGGAAGTGTTAAATGTACGTGGAAAATGTCGAATCCGGGCGGTAGCAGGAGGAATGGGGCCATGAAGATTCGTTTAACGAGTGAGTTTATCAGGAAATTGCAATGAATCTACCGTGAGAGGAGTGTGAAAGTTGACCGATAGCCAACACGCGCTGTGATCCTTCCCGTCTTGATTTGTTGTGTATTCGTTAATATGGCCTCGTCGTGATCCTTATGGAGGCCTCTTCAAAATATATTTAAGCATATCTTTATGAATATCGAGTATTGTTCTGTCGGACTGGTGCAACGAAGAAACACACAAAAACGTTCGACTAGGGTTTTCGTCCTTTGGTTATGGCAACTCCCTATCAAAGGTCAAGACCCCACCGTGAGCACTCTGGGAGATCTCGGGACTGAAAACATTAATTTTTGTGAATTTATCACCCCCGCGTTGATTCTCCCACGATATTTAATACTTTCTAAGGGGCTTGATGTATCATGAGCAGTTTTCCATTTTAAATTGCTCCATGTTGATTAACTGAATGTAGAATATACCCGAGCTTAAATCGAATGTGAATAGGTCTAATTAACGAATGTCAGACGCCTAATGTACCAATGCACGAATTTAATATTCGTTGAAAGAATGCTTGATGACTTGCTCATGTTTGACTCCTTAAAACTAATTACATGTACAGTCAGGAACAAAATTCAGTGGACACTGGTAGAAAAAGGAAATATAATTTAGATGCTCTGACACAATTATTATCTTATTTATTTATGATTATAGTTAATATATTTAAATAATTTTTATAATTCAGTTTATGAAATGATTTAATGTACTTTGAGTAAGAGTACCTAAAAGTGCGAGACAAACAGGATTAAGTGAACATTATTTTCTGGACAAGGTTAAATCCTATAGATATTTATTTGTTTATAATTCTATACTAATTGTTGTAAGTGCCAATTGGTATCAATATTCTCATTGCATTGATACACATATATATTCTTAAGAATTTTTCATTTAATATGAAAAATAAGACAGTAGAAAGAAATTTTTGTGTAGATTTAAGAATCCATCATTCGCAATGACCCAGAATGCTTCAGTGATAAAAATATTGCTATAAAGTACTATATTTTAAATATCATAGTTGCAAAAATTTGAATTACATACATAAAATTTAACATTATGCTGAATATGAAAGATGCTCATAAAGAAAAAAGGTTTTATGAAAGGATTGTAAGAATATGCTATAGAAAACCAATTACTATACATTTAAATCTGTCAAAAATGACAACATTTCAAAAATTAATAAATATATACGTTTGTGTGACCAATAAAAACCGATAAAAACTTTGTTTAAACTTGCTGAAATATACATTTATATGCCTGTTTTGTTCCAAAAGAAAGTGGTATCGAAGATTAAGAATAAATTTGAATCTTAAATTTTATCTCGTAGACTATAAAACATGAAGGTAGTTCTATTAGGAAATGTGGTCCTTTCTCTTGATATAAAATTAGAAATTTATTGTTATTTGATTGCTAATCGCTAATGTTGGCTAATGTATCAATCAAATGAAAGAAAATTTTGAAAAATCAGCAAAAAAAATAAATAATACTAATGATTTTTAATAAATAATACTAATATCTTTTATTAATGTAACGCTGTGATACACAAAACCAAAAAAGTTATAAAATTTCTCTGTAACTATTCAATGGAAAGGTACCAATTACCAGTTCTTAGGTGATTAAAAACTATTATTAAAGCTAAAGGTGAAAAATATGAAACTGGCACAAAAGGCATGAAATTTAAAAAAAAAAGTAAGGTGCCCACACAATTTGTATTTAATCTTAATTTTTAATATTAGTTTATTTATACTTAATTAAAATAAATCGGATTATTAATTATGGTGAAAAGTAAAAAAAAGTTATTTGGGAAGGTCTTAGGAAGCTAAACTGAATTTCAATACTTTTACCTATAATAGTTGTGTCCACTTAATTTTGTCCTTAACTTTACATAAAGGTGGGTGATTTGTTTCATTCGATAAAAAAATTTGTAATTATATCTTTTCAAGTTAATTATTGGATACTTACTTTATAAATTTTACAGTTTTATGTGCCCGTAATCTTGCCAGAAAAGATCTGTTTCGTAAGTATTTTTTAGATTAAAAATTAAAAAATTATGCACTAATGTATTTTAATAAATTTATTTTAGGCTTACCAGATCCTTTTGCTAAGATAACTGTTGACGGTTCTGGTCAATGTCACAGTACCCATACATGCAAAGCAACTTTAGATCCCATGTGGAATCAACATTACGACTTGTACCTATTTTTTACCTATTATATTAATATAATCTTGCAGAAGAAAAATATGTAAATCTTTAATATTTTTTAGATACATTGGAAAGGATGATGGAATAACTATATCAGTTTGGAATCATAAAAAAATTCATAAAAAGAAAGGTGGAGGTTTTCTAGGATGTGTTCGAATATTGTCTAACACGATTCAAAGGCTGAAGGACACAGGATGTAATTATAATTTTTTGCAGTACCATGTAGAAGTTAATACTAGTCTTGCAGTGTACAGCTGTGTAATATTTATTTTATAGATCAACGATTAGATCTTTGTAAAGCGCACTCAGATGATACGGACGTTGTTAAAGGAGAAGTTGTTGTGTCTCTTTTATCACGAGATGGTCATAATGGTGCCGTAAGCAATACCGTAGGTCATAATGCTGTTGTTGACGTTCTTGGAGACCTAAGTTGTCCAACTGATTTACCAGATGGTTGGGAAGAAAGGAGAACTCAGAGTGGGCGACTTTATTATGTTAATCATTACACTAGAACCACACAGTGGATTCGTCCAAATACTCGGTAAGTTTCTCTGTTAAGATATATTGCATCCTCTATATTAAATTTACTAATGAAGTTTGGTTTTTGTAATAGACCTAATAATAGTATTATATCAACAACACCTGAACCACCGCCGTTACCTTCTTCTGAGCCCACTTCACCTAGCGGAAGTGGGAGCCCTTCTAATTTAAGAACTGAAAGTCCTACCAGATGTACACCTGAATGGAATGGAGATGGAACTCCTAGTAGAACACCTAGTAGGGATAGTTCTACTCCAAACACGCCAAGGAATACACCAACTCAGCAACCAAATAGGAATCAACAAAATCAACACAACACGAGAAATGCAACACCAGCATCGTCAAGGGAACGGCGGCCAGTTAGAGCAAATGATGAACAAAATGGTAATCAGAATGGAAATGTGAGGCCAGATCGTGGCGTTAACAATGGTCAATTACGAAGGCCTAATCGAAATAACAGGAATAGGAATAGTGTAATGGTAAATAATGAAAGGAGGTTCGATCCTCCGCAACCACCAGATTTACCAAGAGGTTATGGTAAGTATTTATTTATAAAGAAGGCTGTTGATATGAAAACAAATGTGCAAATTGGTTGTTTGTTTAAAGAAATGAGAAAAACACAACAAGGACAGGTGTACTTTTATCATGTACCTACTGGCTCCTCTACATGGCATGATCCTAGAATACCTCGTGATTTACCGGCAAATGAGTTAGCTAACGAACTAGGACCGTTACCTAGTGGATGGGAAATGCGACAAACTCAAAGCGGTCGAGTTTATTTTGTGGATCACAATAACAGAACTACACAATTTACTGATCCTAGATTGTCAAGTCAAATTATAAGTAATATATTAAAGTAAGTTTTCAAAAAACGAATATACTAAACGTAAATATGTAAAGTATAGATATACATAAATTATGTGTACCATCTTGTTTTGTTTAATCATAATCTTTTTCTCATAGTAGACGACAAAATAGTACAACCAATCAAACAACAAGTAGTTCAAATAATCCAACTCCGCCTGCAAATGAACCTGCAGAAACGGAAACTCCTTTATCACCAAATGTTCAATGCACTACAGTTCAACCAAGGCCCAGGGCAGAAAATGGCAGTAATAATAATTCTTCACCAGGTAATTTAAAAAATTAGTACCTTAATTAATTTGTAAAATAAAATTTATTGTACACGTGTAACATAACTGTTTGACATTTTAGTTGAAAATACATCAGTTCAAAACGCTCAGACAGTATCAGAATTACCTAAAGAATTAATGGACAATGAACTTTTGCCAAAATACAAACGAGATTTAGTGGCAAAATTAAAATGTTTAAGAGCAGAATTAAATACTCTCCAGCCTCAAAGTGGTCATTGTAGGCTCGAAGTATCGAGAAACGAAATATTTGAAGTGAGTATTCGAATATATTGATGGAATAAGAAGTGATTAATTCTTTATATACATTATCTTTGTAGGAGTCATATAGATTGATAATGAAGATGCGGCCAAAAGATATGCGTAAAAGACTTATGGTTAAATTTCGTGGAGAAGAGGGTCTCGACTACGGTGGAGTAGCACGAGAGTGGTTATACTTATTATCGCACGAAATGTTAAATCCACAATATGGACTATTTCAATATTCAAGAGACGACAATTATACGCTTCAGATTAATCCAGATTCAGGAATAAATCCGGAGCATCTGTCTTACTTTCATTTTGCTGGCAGGATAATAGGAATTGCTGTTTTTCACGGTCATCACATAGATGGTGGCTTTACAACCCCGTTCTATAAAATGTTGCTTAATAAAGCAATTACTCTTACTGATATAGAAGGTGTTGACCCAGAATTACATAGAAGTCTTACATGGATGTTGTAAGTAATCAATATTAAGATAATTGTACATCATATTTGTACAACATATATAAAAATATTTTTCTATTAACAGGGAGAATAGTATAGATGGAGTATTGGACGCTACATTTTCAGTGGAACATAGTAGCTTCGGAATGTTAAAAAATCATGAACTGAAACCCGGTGGTAAAGACATTCCTGTAACTGAAGAAAATAAAAAAGAATATGTCCGTTTGTATGTTAATTATCGTTTTATGCGAGGAATTGAGCAACAATTTCTAGCATTACAAAAGGGATTCCATGAATTAATTCCACCTCAACTGTTAAGACCATTCGATGAAAGGGAATTAGAGTTAGTTATAGGTGGTTTAGGAACTATTGACATTAATGATTGGAAAATGCATACACGATTAAAACATTGTACCCCCGATACGCCAGTAGTAAAATGGTTTTGGCAAATAGTGGAATCCTATGGAGAAGAAATGAGGGCTCGATTACTTCAGTTTGTTACTGGAAGTTCAAGAGTTCCATTACAAGGTTTTAAAGCTTTACAAGGTAAATACATTTCTGTAACAAAACTAACAAATGTGTAGCATTATTTTTATTTGTACCATTTTTGATTTTATATAGGATCAACAGGAGCCGCGGGCCCTCGTTTATTTACAATTCATGCTGTCGATGCGCCGAGTGAAAATTTACCGAAAGCGCATACCTGTTTTAATCGAATAGATATTCCAGAAAGTTATCCGAGTTATCAGAAAATGCTTGATAAACTTACACAAGCGGTTGAGGAAACCTGTGGTTTTGCTGTTGAATAATAGGTAAAATGCATAAATTCATTTTACTTATATAATTTGTGTTATAAAATCACTGAAGTTACGGGTTTTCATAGCAGGAAATACTTATCGACCGTATTTACTGTCGTTAAATTAAATATTAATTTTTAAAGTAGCAGGAGATGTTATCTGAAAAGAATATGAAAAGAGTTAGTATTATAAAATGAAAATGTTAATACATGAAACGTTAAAGAAAATTGTGACAAATGTTTTTGTACAAATGTCCAAATGGCCTTGATGGTTCTAATGACTTCTAAATGATTGTCGATTGGTACATGTATGTATATGAACACCTTTGTGATTTCCACACTTCGTCCATAAAAATTTAAATCAATGGTTCCTCAGAAATTTTGATTATATTGGTCTTTAATTAATTTAGTCTTCAGTGACTAATAGACATACACAAATATTGCAATTTCGCTGAGGTAAATATTTCAACTGATCTAAAGTTTGATTTTATTTACATGAATTACATTTTCCATCATACACCTAGGATCAATAATTTACTTATCATAAGATCACCATCGAAGAATTAGCTGCATTGTTTTCAAGATATAACGACAAATATAAAAATCATGCATGCACAAAATATGTACAGAAAATGAATTCTTTCACATATTGATAAACACTCATCAGTAATTAGATACGCTCATGTTAGTATTTTATATTAAATAAAAATATTAAAAGAAAAAAAATTATTTACTTAAGAATCTCAAAATATTCAAGTATTTTCTATACAAAATTTTAAAAATTAATTTCTTGTAGTAGGACAATGTGTTTGATTTTTGAAAGCTTTCAATTTCTTTTCAGTTAAGTGTAATAATAATATGCACAGTTTATTAATAATTTCATATTAACAACTTTCAGATAATAGAGTTTAGTGACAGACTAAGGATATATGTATATTCAAATTCACGCTATATATAATCAAATATCGGTTACAAAACAGTACTGGAATCCAATATTTTACTATGTATTGTTTGAAATTGGTTATGATGGAGATGGAGAAATGAAAAACTTGTACATACATTACAGATTTAGACGCAAGTGTTAAGTTTTTTATTGTGAATGTTTTAAAGATTAAATAGAAATAGATTCTGAACACATTTCAACCTCTTAATTTTTTTAAGGAATGTAAATTTTACTAAATGTTTTCAATATAGACTTCGTAAAGAAGTATTGATTTGAATTATGTTAATTAAAATTTAAACCAATTTATAGAAGAACATAAGTTTCAGTATTAAAATTATTTTTATTAATACATATAAACACTTGCGTATGGCCTCTGTAATGAAATCGGGAAATTTTGTTATTGTTATGTAACTAATATTGTCCAACCGTTGTTGCTTGCTTAGCAGCTAGTAGCACCCGAATGTGTTAGTAAAATGTAAATAGTACAGTTTAATACAAAATTAATAACACGAGCGTATAATGTGCGAGTTATATAATTAAGCTCGGCACAATAAACATGCATCGGTTCTAGTGTAGACTGAATCCGTGAATCCTGTACATTAGCTTTAATTTAAAATCGAACATATGTATATTTAAGGAAAGGGTTTATCCGACAAATTTATGTAAAGTTAAAAAAGAGTTTTGCTCGAATCAACCCTTTTAAAAATTTCTGAAATGATCTATACTTTACTAATTTCGAATTTGCTATGACAAAACTTTTAGTAAAGTATGGACACTTATTTATCGCACGAATCTTTCGTTTAGTCTGTAACATTTACTTTTATTGTAAAAATAGCTAATAGCACGAATCATCATTTCGTATTATTATTATTATATTATTGTATTTTATTCTGCACATAACTGTGATCACACATATCGTGAAAAGAGAAGATATAGTGGGAGATACTTATCACAAATTTGTTTTACATTCATCTTTTAATAACAAACCATTATGTTTGTGTTTGTTTCGATTATTGTTTTTCTAATGAGATGTTGTATTTAATGTTTTCGTATGTAAAAGTATCACCCGTTTTCGGTTTTGAAATACGGTCTGATTACTTTGCCTTCATAATTCTGAAAATTCTATTTGCAGTGCTAACACTGTTATGAAGATAAATAATTATTATTTATGTTTTGCGTGATATAATACTAACGAAGCAATCATTCGATTTTTATACGAAAACGAGTGCAATCAGTAACAGTAATTATGCATTCGTAAAATGTTACAACAGTATTAAATGAAATTTATCGAATGATGTTGCTGATTTAAAATTATTTAATTGTACCAGGATGTTATTTTTCATATTAATATTTTAACACTTTGTTAAAATTTTTCTAATAAGACTAATCGCGATATTTTAAAGTCTGTCAATTTTTCTTAGAATGTAGAAATATTTTTAAACATACGTTATTAAAAAAACAGATTGAGGATCTCCCACTATTCTGTTATATTTTAAACTTTTTTTAATGTCACATCTGAGAGGAATAAAGGCCTTATTAGTGCCTTGGAGTTGATGTCAATGAAAAAAGGACAAACATTTTATGCCCGTCATATTTTGGAATAAAAATAATATTGCACATCATTTTAAGAGAAAATCTCATTAATTAAAATACCTAAAAATTGTCGCGGAATAGATTTTATGAATGTATGTATAGGTTATTATAAGATAAATTACTCTTTAATCGAAAAACATATAATTAGGTCACCATTCAGGTAAATGTTGTCAAGGAAGTTTTAAAACATTCAGATTTATAAATATTTCACAAGTATCCGAATTATTCTCTAATTATATCTTGCAGTTAAATAAAAAAAAAAATAAAACGTGAGGAAAATAATATCCATAAATATTTTATAAGCCAATTGATTTAAAAACTTCTAACACAGTGAATAATAAGTATTTTAAGAAGAAAAGCTTTAGTGTTTTTATATGTATTACATGTATAAGTAATTAGAGAAAACTGAATCTGTATTTATTATAACATGTAAAATAATTAATATGAACAAAGAGAAATACTACTTTCAACGGTTTATTACTATGTGCAATTAAATTTGGCTCATTCGAGGATTGTAATAAGGATGAATTTTTATCTGTCTGATTGTGACAAATTGGGCGAAAGATAATAATATATCAATCATTAAATTAAAGTACAAAAGATGCAAAATCAGAATTTCAGTTAACACATATCATGTACAGCGACTCTTATTACATTTTCCAATTTACAAATTTAAAATATAATTTTAATTATTAATTAATTACGGGTATAGATGCTCTCTTGAATTGTATAAACTTTCGAACATTAACGATCGAAGTTCGTTAACGTATATGGTGATGAGATTTCGAATTCCACGTTTATAAGTACATTGTATACTGAACTCGGCAATAATAAAATCTATTATATCCAATAGCAAGATATTTTACTAATATTTATCGATGTGAATAAAAGAAAGCATTTAAAAGAAGTTGGAAGCAACTCCAATATATTAATAATAAAAGCTCGTTTGTTTAAGAACATTCACATGGATCTTCAAAAAACCTTATGTCAAGCTATGTGTGAAAGTTAAAAAATACGAATGCGTTCAGGACACCACATTTTATTATTCCTATTATTATTATTATCACTATTATTATTACTACTACTACTATTATATTAATGTAACCGTTGTTATTATCATTATTGCGCAGGACTTTCGAAACACAATTGTATATATATCTTTTCCTTTTGTATTTTGGATGAAATGTATATTTTAATAAAATATCCAAAGTATACATTTTTTTAATCTTGTTTATAAAGTGTACGTAAATAAAAACTTATATTGGCAACGATATATTTTTAAATCTAATGTATAATTTCTCCTAATTAAACTGTACAAAAGGAACAATTATTAACCAGCATTATTTTTACAGTGTCTATTTTTTATTTATCAAATTTTTTAATATTAATTTTGTTGGCTTAATAGACAATAATGTGCTTGAAATTATTTTGAGAAACAACATTTGTAAGTATTAGAACATTTTGAAAATGTTTATATGTCAGGAAAATTAACTTCTAAATAGCACTAGTGACGTTGACAAAGCGCGCAAAAATATAAATTTTTAAATACATATAAGAATGAGTCTCCTCAAATGCTTTAAATTAATTACTTCGCAATCAACTACTGTCCTTAATATCTTTTTTACAAATTAAATCGCTGCGATATTTCCGCATATAAATTTGAATATAATATTTAGTTAACTTACGCTGTGATATAGTTCCTAGAATATCCATTCTAAAACCCAAATTGTGCAACAAAACGACTTGCTGTTAAAAGCAAGCATATATTTGCGAAAATTTGATTATTTATCAATTTTACGAATGTCTTTTGTAAATTAGACATTATTTATGACAATACGCTGATGTTATAGCGGGATATATTTATTTTCCTAGGAAAACCAATCATACACTTGAATGTTCCTACATTATGTACTGAAAAGACTATACTATATATAGTGCAGTATACAAGGGTTTGTTGACATGGTGGTGGATATGTAGTAACATAGAATTGATCATTTAAAAAATAAATACGTCTAAATTTATTTTATACGATGGCTATGTTCGAAGTACTAAGAAAGGAGTACAGTGTAAGAATCATAAAAATTCATACATATACGTATAACTGATTGCACTTTTGAGGTTATGTGGTTTATGTTTTCAATGATATTTTATTTGTATTTCAGGATTATTTACAACAATGTTTCATAGTGCCAGATGTTCAAACGTTTCAGAAGAAATGTACAGCGCGGTGTACGAATGATGGTGATAGAAAGGCTGCTATTGATCAAGCACTAAGAGACACTCTCCTTGTGATACTATCTGAAAATGCAGCGAACAATGTGCAGCTGCTCGAAACTTACATTACATTCTGTATTGAATTATGTAAAAGAGATTTAGCGACTGCGAGTATGCCAGTAATGCTACTTGGTGATATTTTTGATTCAATGACGCTCGATAGATGTGAACAATTGTTTACTTTTGTTGAAAACAATGTTGTCGTATGGAAGGAAGATTTATTTTTCAGTGCTTGTAAAAATAATTTATTAAGAATGTGCAATGATTTACTTAGAAGACTGTCTCGATCACAACAGACAGTGTTTTGTGGAAGAATATTATTATTCTTAGCTAAATTTTTTCCTTTCTCTGAAAGATCTGGTCTCAATATTGTTAGTGAGTTTAATTTAGAGAATTTCACAGAATTTGGTTCTGAAAAATCAGAAGGAAACGATTTGGAACAAGTAACCAAAGATGAAGATAAATCAGAGACTAAAGTGCCAATTGATTATAATTTATATAGAAAGTTTTGGGCACTGCAAGACTTCTTTAGAAATCCAAATCAGTGTTATAGTAAAATGTATTGGAAAGTATTTTCAGCAGTAAGTTTCAGCTACGTGTTATTGCTATTATAAAATTGTAGTGTAAATGCATTCTATAGTTCTTTATTTATGTTTTTTCCAGCATGCTTCTAGTGTGTTGTCAGCATTTTCATCTTTTAAATTGGAAGAACAACGTACCTATCCATCTACATCTATTAAACTCGATTCTTCAATGGAAGGATCTCATAAGGAAACTCCTTATTTTGCAAAATACCTAACAAATCAAAAATTGCTGGAATTGCAGCTATCCGATTCCAATTTTAGACGATATGTATTGCTGCAATTTCTCATTCTTTTCCAGTATCTTAATAGCACTGTAAAATTTAAAGCGTAAGTATCACAATTTGTATGCACTCCATTTAAACTTGTATAATGTTACATATGAATTCACAATTCCTCTTGATAGAATTGCACATTTTTTTATAAAATACTAGTAAAATAATTTTGAAAGCTATAAAACGATGTTTGTTTTCCAAAGCTTCCTTGCCAGTGGCTATGAGACAAGGTCTGCTTTCCTTAAATAGCGCTTTGAATTGATTTCAATGCAGAGTCTCAATAATTTTTGTCATTTTTAAGTGAAACACACGAACTGAAGCCTGACCAAGTAGATTGGGTAAAAGCAACCACAGAACAAGTTTACGCCTTACTGACAGAAACACCACCCGATGGCCCAGCATTTGCAGAAACTGTTAAAAACATATTGAAACGAGAGGAACATTGGAATGCATGGAAAAACGAAGGTTGCCCACCGTTTAAAAAACCAGATCAAGATTCTATCGATGAGGAAGAAGTAAGAAAACCGAAAAGACCAAGGCATAGAATTGGAGATGTTATTAGAGAAGCTCAAGCAGTAGGAAAATATCATATGGGAAAGTAAGTATGCAACTTTTATCTAGTTTAAAATACCAAATGCTTTGTTATATATTTATATAAATATGTTTTGTAGTCCAGAACTTACGAAATTATGGAATTTATGTCCTAATAATCTGGAAGCTTGTAAATCTAAAGACAGAGATTTCCTTCCATCTTTAGAAACATATTTTGAAGAAGCTATTATGCAATTAGATCCTAGTGCAATGGTGGATGACGAGTACAAGTAAGTATATTGTTTTATATCTTCTGTACAAATTAAATGATTACATTATTACTTGATTTATTTGTACAGAAAAGTTAACGATGGAAACTTCGGTTGGAGAGCGTTGAGATTATTAGCTAGACGTAGCCCTCATTTCTTTGTTCATGGAAATTACCCCATTAATAAACTTCCGGAATATCTTGAAACAATGATAAAAAAAATTGCCAAAGATCGTCCAGTAAGTATATTATTGTTTTAATAGTTTGTGTTGTTTTTAGTTGTTAAATTAAACTTGTACTATTTATGATCATTAAAGCAAACACAATCAGATACAAAATTAGAAACGGAAGAGACACCACCGCCAGAAGCAAACGATCAGGAATTCTCTGAAGACGTTTTAAAGCAGGAAAGCGAACAAGTCGAATCTGAAAACGCTGACGCAAAAGCTCGAAAATTAACGAAAGTCACACCAGAAATGGTGGCAAAGTTATCTGAAATTCTAAAAGGCGATTGGAAGAAATTGGCAACCAAGCTTGGTTATACAGCTGAGGAGGTAAGTGAACATTAAAGATAACATATGTAAAAAAAAAGAAAAATGAATAAATGTATATTTTTCAGATAACGTTTTTCCAAGGAAAACCAACACCGTACGAACAATGTAAAAATATGTTAGAAATTTGGGCGGAGGAAGACGTAGACGCATCTATGGAGAACCTTGCGTACATACTGGAAGGACTAAAGTTCACAGAAGCCCTGGCTGTTTTAAAATCTTAATTATCTTTCGTAAAAATATATGTAAAGAAATGTACATTAAAATGTACAGTTTACGTGAATTAAATTTTTACAATTTTCTTAAGGATACTCTTTCATGAAATGTTAACCTCTCCTAACCTCTTTTGTTTTCGGTAATCTCCGTGAATTATCGGACGATGGTGGGGAGCGCTACTAATATAGCATTATAACGAGAGTCTACTGTACAAATATTTTCAGTTATAATTAAACATTTCTTTATAAATTTAACGTCCATATTAGAATTATTTAGTTTACATGTATTTTATTTAAAATTTAAGGTATTGAAAGACTGATAAAAAATCCAGTAGATATACTTTTCGCCATTTATTTAGAAAGACAATAATAAAGTGTACAAATAATACAAAATTTTGAAATGAAACGGTCCTCGGTGCAAATTATATTGAAGGATAGTTGTTTTTATATCGTTACGTCAAGATCTACGTACGGCATCGAGGGGATTTTCATTCTTCGACACGAAATACGTATTCGCCAACAAGCGTGCTGACAAACTTAAAGGTATAGACCGACGATCTTTCTACTTAATCATAATGAATTGATTTAATTGTTAGTAATACATTGTATCTTCGAATTATAGACACTGACTTAGACTGGATTTATGCTCGATGTAAAAGCAGATGAGGATTTAAGATAGCGGCAGTTTTCCTGATAGTAACATTTTAGAACAAGAGCAATACATTAGTTGTAAAATATTACAGCAGAACCTCTATTATCGAAACATTATCGGAACGCTCAATTCTCCGTACAGTATTTCATACTTTTTATACATGTAATTTTGGCAGTATTTTGTACAGATAACAATCAAATCTCTTCACAATTTTTCTGCACAAACTGAAATTATCGTGTTCTCAGAGTTATAGTAATTTATTATATAAATATAAACGTTTAGTTATGAATTAAATAATAAATTGAATAGTAACAATACAATAAATTCAGTATAAGAATGTAGTTTTGGAAATGCAACCATAAGGTGTAAAACTAGTTGAATGTTGATATGGATCAACAAACTTTACGCCTGATGATAAATATTTATATATTGCTTTTTGTCAGTGATTTCTATAATACAAATGTAAAGGAATATCCACACACAATAGTATTACATATGCAAGAGAATTTAAGAGAATTCAAAAAAAAAATTAATAGCAAACATTTATTTTAAAGTAAATATTATGTATTTGGTTAGTAAAGTTTCATCTATTATTGGTTTGTTGGAAGAAGTTTCCAAGACCATTAATTTTCACATATTTGCAAAAATTAATGGGTAAAAATTAAATTAAAGTGAATTATTTTTATTTAGAATAGAAGTGTTATAAATACTCATTAAAATTATGTTAATTAATACGAATAATGTCACAATTCAGTTACAAATTTTCAAATTAACAAACTTTTAAATATTCTAGTTTAGTTATTTATCAAATTTTCAAAATCATAAATTCTTACAGCTAAAAATTTAAATATTCTTAAATTTACAAAGTCCAAACAAAATTTAAAAATTCAAGAGGTGTCAAATTTTCAAATTTACAAATTGATAAATACATTTACGAAAATTAAGAAATTTGAAAATATATAAATTCTCAATTGTTAAAAAATTTTGACAGAAAGTATATGAATTTACTAAATCATTCATTCACAAATTCTGAAATTTTTAAACAGAAATTCTCCAACTCACAAATTTTCAAACTGAAAAATTGTCAAGCTGAGAAATTCTAAAAATTAAAAAATGTCAAGATTTTCTCAAAATGAAAATATACGAAAATTTGAAAATTCACAAACTTTCAAATGCTGAACAGGCAGACCTCATTCAACATCATTAATTCCAAGACTTTCTTCTACAGCTCCCTCCGTGGCAATATAACGAGTGCACATACAGTTCGCGCATAACCGATCTAAAGTATATGAAGTTCAATGCAGGAAAATGATACGAACATTCTCGCTTCTCTATTAATTCCGACAATAGAGGTTATATTGTACTACGTATACGTCGAGTTCTGACAATATCTTGATTGCCTACACTTATTAGGCCAAATATTAGCGACTCTTCTCGTACTTGTAACTTCATACACCGTGCAATTCGTATCGCACTGATATGTCTGCCGCGAATTGTACACGGAGCATAAATCTGGATTCCGAATGCGAAAAAACTCAATAATGGTCTTTAGCGGAATCCATCTTAACCGACTGGTTGCTTACATCTAACATACACACCCATATGTATTGGCTAAAGTGTAAATGCAATTTGATCGCGGATATGAACTCCGATTTTTATTTTAGGTCGCACGGCAGCCCGTTAGTTTACGTTCTTTTCTCTTTCTTTTTTTCTACTTTTTCGCTTTTTTTTCATTAATCTCTTAACAGTAAATTGTGACTCGGGGCGGGCATTCTTGGCCACGCTTTGAAGACTCGTTTTCGCAGTAATGGTCTAAGAACTGGACGTTTGTCGTGACGTAGGGTATTCCTAATGATGTAGAGTCGATTCGCACTCGATGGATCAAGAGTACAGGCAATCGATGTGGGACACTGATGAACGATGTTTAGACGATCAGTCTTATTTCTTAAAGAGAGAACGAAAATTCGTGTAAAGCGTTGGCTAATAGCTCGCGATTATAACCTTTGGAATTACAGATACAGATTTTAGAAACGGGACTGATAATCACTGTTTGACGGTGGTTCACCGTGTTCGAATGATACTTTTTTATTACTTCTTTTATTGCTTTCTCATTCGTCCATCAAACAGCGATTATTATCGGATGCGTCTCGATTTCTTTGTTTGCATAACAACGAGCGAAACGTTTGTTTGTTGCCGTTGTTTACGTATATTAAGGGTGAGGAAGAGAAGAGTTAATTTTCCATTAGAGCATCCAAGTATTCCTTGTAATCGTTCTCCGACATCTCGTTCTCGTCCTCGGTAACTTCGACGCTCCTCCTCCTCCTTGTGGTCTCGCTGGTCACCTCTATACAGAGTAAAGCGAACTTGTTGTCACAGGAGTAGCGAACTTGTTCTAACAGCCGTCCGCCTGTTAAAGGCGATCCTAATCCGTAACGATCAGAGCTGCTCGAATGCCAGGCGTCGCAGTATGTGTCCATTGCTCGATCTCCCAATTTGTGTGAACCGTGCCACGCTACCTTTTCGGGCCTGCAATCAAACAGAATCATAATAAACGTAACTTTAGTATAGTCTTGATATAAGCGAAAATCATCTACACGATATCATCGAAGAAATTATACTCATGACTAAGGAGAAACATTACAGTATATCTGTGAGACAATATCAATACAAATATGAAACTCTTTATTTTTTATTTTTAAGTAATCAAATTTTTACCAATAGATTTTTTACATTTTTTTAATTAAAACGAGGTCAAATACTGTATTATAATTTAGTGAGTGGAGAAGAGACGCTGCAATTGCGGCAGTCGGCAAAGGTCAAACTTGCTGTAGTGTCTACAATATTAATGCGCTGCTAGCTTTTTTATTTTTAGTCCTTTCTTCATACAAATTCTTCCAAAATATTTGTGACATTTTCCTGAGTAACATGAGACCAAACGCGACGTAGGTAGTTCGTAACATATTTACTTGTAATAACTTATTTATTTCAGGCATAAAATGTCTACGATTTCGACTGTGTCACGTGATCCGAATAGCACCGAATAATAACGAAGTTACCCGACGTGTCACTCGTCCGTTCACTATGAATCTGTAATAAAACTCCGATAAAAAAGCAAAACTTTTACAAATAAATATCTTACAAATTACGTTGTGTTTGGTCTCATTTTAATTAGAAAAATGACATAAGTATGTCGGTAAAAATTTCATGAAAAAAAAAATGAAAAATAAAAAAGTTTTGTTTTCGCATTAGAATTGCCCGTCGATATGTTACTATTCCTTTACGTTCTTTCTCAAACTTCGAAATTTTAAAAATCAATGAATTTTCAAGTTTTTATCAAATCACTGAAGTGAAATGTGAAAAACTCACCACGTAAAATCAGTTAGGATGTTCTTTCCATTGAAACTGTAGATTCTTGGATTCTGCGAGAAATACGCTCCATTTCCATTGAACATTTCTTTCCAAGAGTTAAACAGAACGTCTCCCTGGAAATTCAACAGAAGTCACTTTGTAACTTTGATATTCCAATTGTAGAAAAACTTTCACGGTCATATTCTTCAGAATATACAAGGTGTTCGAATAAAATTGTATGCACGCTTAAAAACTAATTTTCAGGTGTTCCATAAATATATCAAACTTATCATGTTTCATAATAACCTAATAATTTACTGTGTTTCCATCGCCACGAATTATATCGAAAATTCGAATCTGGGTTGAATTTTTTCCTCGCTAAATAAAATGTACAAAAAACAAATTGAAACAACAAAACATTCTAGTAAAACAAATATTTTTACTAATATTCTCTCAATCTGTACTCGTGTTTGCTTTAGCGGATGTCTCATTTCATCTTCGTTTTTCAGTTGTGTCAATATCGCCCTAACAATTGCGGAGATGGTACAACGGTTCTGAAGATGGTTTTTGCAACATTTAAATTGCAATTATCTCGCAGTTGAACCAACGACATTGTCCAGTTAAAAGCTAATCATAGAATTTTACGTTTATCTCGAAGAAAGACAATTGCCTTCAATGCGGAAGATTTCACTTTTTAAACTTAATAATTTAATCTTACGAATGTAAAACAAACAGAAGTATACAGCGCCGCGGAGTGTGATTAATTTCGGGAAGGATCGGTAGCTTCCGAAGATGATCGGTAGCGTCCGGAGATAATCGGACAGAGATCGACAGCCGAAGTGACAGATACACGAGACGTAGAGAAAAGCGCGGTAGCGCACGTGTAATGGCGTGCATAATGAAATTAATTTTTTTATTGTTAATATACTTTCTCATATAGATTTCTAGAATCCTTTTGATGTATTTCCGCAGTGTATTTTCCACTTCATTAATAACACAAACGAAGGTAACACAATCAATTTGTTTACTTACGAAGCTCGATCGATGCCAACATAAAGACACAGGGTTTATTTACGAAACGCCTGAGAAATTGGGTTTCATGTAACCTAGCTTATTTATGTTAATACGTCAATTTTATAGAATTTACATAGTACAAATTATTATTTAAGGAATACGGACCATAATTTTCTGAAAGATCATCGAAGATACGAGGAGTTGGTATATTTATGCAGCGTACAGTTTGCATTACGTTAAATGGCGGATTACCTTAATGTTGACAATAGGAAGATCCCGATCTCCGAGTCTTACAATGCTGTCAACATTCTGAACCCTGGAACTGAGGAATGCACGGAATGTACCCCTTAGACCAGCTCGTTTTGCTTGTCGATAACAGGCGTAGTCAGCTCCGCGTACGCCGTGCATATCGCCGGTAAACGGTTCGTTCAAAGCCGCCATTCGTAGCTGAAAATCGTAAAATCGACATAACATTCTTGTCAAAAACTGAACTTTATTGTTATACTTTAAACACATAAACGACTGGTCGTTGAGGATGTCGTTTGCCGTCACAATCGAAAACATTTTAAACAATTGTTCAAGCAATTCAAACGAAAATTGTTTCAGGTAGAAATTGTTTTAGGACTATTATATTTTGTGACAGTTTTCAATAACGTTTATAGTAGGTAATATTTCTTTGGTACTGAAGATATGAGAAAATTGTATATGTATTTAGATTAGATATTATTATATGTAATAGAGCTTGGGATGTTAAAGTTGTTGAGATTTAAGACTGTGGCATTTTGGTATTTTGAGAATTAGGATTTTGGGAGTTTGAGAATTTGAAAGTTTGGGACTTTGAGAATTAGGAATTTTAGAACTATAGTACTTTCAGGCCTTGGAATTTTAAAACTTTACTTCACTAGAAATTATAGTTCTTGAGATTCTCAGACTTAAAATTTTTGAATTTTGGGTTTCAGAAATTTCAATCTTCTGAACCTTAGAATTTTGAATTTTAAAAATTTACAATTTTAAAATTAATATTTGAAAAATTTGAAACTTAAAAATTTTGGAAATTTGATGTTACTTTAATTTTTAAATTTTATCTGTAAAATAAGCCGTTCTAATCAAAGAATTATTAAAGCTAATTTATTGCGATTTTTCATTACAGATGTAACTTTACGTAATAATATACAAATTTACTTTTGCAGTTGGCAATAAATTAATATTTTTTAAAATCGAGTATATGACATCTTATTCGAACTCGGTATTTCTCACAATGCTGAATTTATGACAAATGAAAATTGCAACAGTGAGTTACAAAGGCTTGTATTTACGCATTCTTATAGGCAGACAAAATGGAAGTATGTATGTACTCAGAAAATTGCAGCGGCAACACAAAATGCTGACGCGACTCTATATTAACAGAAACGAATTTTTTCTTACATTAGTAGATTAAAATTTCTTGTATAATATTAAAAAGATATGTCTAGTAACTTTTTCTACTTCAATCTTCGTTTTTAGATAAATTTTGGTTACACTTTTTTTGAATATGCATTAATTAAGTTAATTTATTTAACTTAATTAATTAATTAACTTAATAAATTAAAACTAGATTATTGGTTAGATAGATTATTAGATTAGTGTATTGCTAATTAGATACTTAAGTAGAATATTAATTAGATAATCATGATGTAGATCCTAAAATTAGAACTATCCACAATTTTTAGTAGTTTTGAGGATTTAAAAACTTGCAAGGAATTTAATTATAAAATTATGCTAGTAAAATAATAAAATACTAAATTATTAAATTATTAAATTATTAAATCATTAAATCATTAAATTAATAAATTGGTAAAATAGAGAATATTGAAACAGAAAATAGTAAAAATAGTAAAATATTAGAATAATAAAATAATACCAAAAAATGCCAAATTATCTTAACTTTTTGATCAGGGATTATGTACATTATTGCAGTCACTCTTATCATGTACCCCTTCTCATAACATTATAAACAAGCAATACAAACTTCACATGATCAACATCCACTACAACTTTTCCATTTTCAACGATGCAAATTCAATGTTTCCATCATAATTTAACGTAGTAATTACCAAAAGTAAATAGAACGCATCTAGTAAAGCGAAATCAGGTTAATCTTTGAAGAGGGAAAATTCAAATGAAATATTTCAAGCAAAATGAAAAGGAACTCATGTTTTATTGGTCTTTTAGGTTAAGCTGATCTACCAGTGACTTACCATTCGCGGATACCACTTTGCAGCAGAAGAAGGAAATTTCATTGAAATTAGGTAATGCATTAGTTCGCATCTTATCATTTACGTTTTACAAGATTAAGATGGCTACTCACTCCTGTTCCGTCTGCTTTCACGGGTATTTGGTTGATCAAGTTGGAAGCCTCGAAAGGTGGATTTGCTGGGGGCGGTGATGTGGTTGGCGGAGCTGGTGTAGTTATAGGCAAAAGTGATCCTAACTGTGAAACACAACATGAATATTTTCAGTTAAATTGATTTTGCTATAACATCCAAATGATATACAAATTAGATATTGATGATATACACATTGTATTGTATATGATGATATACAAATTAGAATATTAACTCTTTGAACTGGAAGGTAGTTTTGTTATTTTTCAATTTATAAATTGTAAAATTTATCAGTTGAAAGATTTGATGAATTTTTAAGATCTTTTGTCTTTATTATTAATTGCCATTATCTGTTTTATTGTGCTTATATATTGTGTGTATAAAACGATTTGTGATATAGATAAAAAATAATTATATAAATTGTTATATGTATAAAAATTGTAAACAACGATACTAATTTGCATAAGTACAACACTTATATATAGAAGTATTTATACATATGAGTATTGTACTTATGCAAACTGTACAAATTGTTGTATAGGAATTTTACAGAATATTTAAACTGTAATAAATATATTATATTAATTATAATTAATTATAATACAAAATACATACTTGTATTAATCATGTTAATTACAAATATATTATAAATGTAATAGTAATTGCATAATGAAATGTAATAAAAACCGAATACTTCAATTGAAATAAATATATTGTATTGATTGTACTGTAACATATTTATTTATTAATACAAATAGTACCAGTAAAAAGTACTAGTCAAAAGAGTCTAATTAATGTAAAATAAAAAACGACTAGGGTAATAAAAATTAAAATACACTATAGAATATACTTTAAAAATTTTTTTGTTAGAAGATATTTTATTATATCTCAAACAAACAAAAAAGAAGGAACAAACAAATTTTTTAAATATCTTATGTTCAACGTTTTAATGTCTAAATCAGCATATGAAGAGGTTAATTACTTTTTACTTTTAGATTTACTTTTCGAAAGAAAAAATGTAATCAGTGTCTGCAATATTTTTGGAGAAAATAATTTAAAACATTTTATTTGTACCACCGTGTATACGCATACGAGGTGTGACACAAAAGTAACGAGACTAGGTCTGTAACTTGAAAAAACAATGGAATTAGCAGCAATGATGTTTTTGTGGCATCATCCCACATACCTCCTCTATCCATGTTGCCAACTTCGATTGAATCGGTCATACCATTTGGAAATATTACGTTATTTACTAAACACGTGCAACTGCATTCTGCCGGAAAAATGTCTAACGTAAAAACCGAACAGCGAATAAACATCAAGTTTCTTGTAAAATTTGTTGAAATCTGTTGTAATATGTGATGAGACATGTATTTTTACCTATGACTCACAAAGTAAGCGCCAGTCGATGCAATGGAAGTCTTCAGGATCCCCAAAACCCAAAAAAGAACGCATGTCAAAATCAAAATTCGACATTAATGGAATTGTAATGATTGAGTGGTTTCCCAGTGGTCAGATTGTTAACTAACACTATTACATTGAAATACTAAAAAGTCTTCGTGAAAAAATTAGGAAAAAAAGGCCACAGTTGTGAGGCGATGGACGGCTGTTGCTCCGGGACAAAGCACCCGCTCACACGGCACTGTCTGTCAAGCAGTTTCTGGCAAGCAAAATTATTAGTGTGATAGGGAATCCTCCTTATTTGCCTGATTTGGCTTCATGCGACTTTTTTTTATTTCCTAAAGCTAAATTTTGCTTAAAGGGAACCCATTTCACCTCAATTGAAGAGGTTCAGGCAAAAACGGAGAATCGTCCGAAAGGACTTCCAAAAACCTCGTTCCAGAATTGTTACCAGCAAAAGCAGCGCCGAATGCATAAGTGTGTGAATGCTGAAGGGGACTACTTTGAAGGTGATAATGTCACGGAAAACTGATTCTGCAGGTACAATGATTTATTGGACTAGTCTCGTTACTTTTGTGTCACACCTCGTATATGCGTTGCCATATAAACGAGTCAAACAGCTTTACTCGATCGAATATTCATTACAAAGCTGATTGCAAGAAATGTTGATATCAAAAAGTAATAATTCTGTATACAAAAGCATTGCTACATTAATTGCAAATGAAAATGAATGTTAAAACGTATTTTAAATTGTAATTAAAATAAAAAATAGCTATTTGCAGAAATATTTAAATAAATGTAATTTAAACGAATACAGCTATTTGAGCAAATAATGTCCAAAATATATCAGTAACGGATTTTTTAATAATAATCACGACACGATTGAAATACGTCAACTGAAATATCGAACGACTATGTTATTATTCCATTATTTTCATTGCAAAATTATTTTTTGAAATGAAATAACTGTTCTTCAGTAAGAAAACAATTATAAAATGGAATAATATCTCTGAAATAATATTTCGCATAATGTCATTTCAAATGTGTTCATATTTGAGATCTATTTTGATTTTCTAGATTTATTTTTAGATCTTTTTGAAATGAATTTTCAGACATATTTATGATTTATTTTAAGATTACTTTTAAGAACAGTTTTAACATAAATTGTGAGATCAATTTTAAAATAAATTTTAAGATCAATTTCAAAATCTATTTTGAGATTAATTTTAAGATAAACTTTAAGATCCAGTTTAAGATTAATTTTGAAATTTATTTTGAGTTCTATTTTAAGATCTATTTAAGATCGACTTGCAGATCAATTTTAATACCAATTTTAGCATATAATTTGGGATAAATTTTAAGAACTATTTTCAGATCTATTTAAACTCAATGTCAAGATCAATTTCAAGATCATTTTAAATAATTTATTTAAAATCAATGTTAAGACTAATTTTGAAATCTATTGTTTCAACATAGAATTTATGATGAATTTTAAGATGAAATTTGAGATCAATTTTAAGATTAATTTTAAGAATAATTTTCAGATCTATTTAAGCTCAATTTCAAGATCATTTTAATTTATTTAGAATCAATTTTAAGACTATTTTTGAAATTTATTTTAGCATCAATTTTAACATAGAATTTATGATGAATTTTAAGATGAAATTTGAGATCAGTTTTGAGAATAATTTTCAGATCAATTTAAGCTCAATTTCAAGATCTGTTTTAATCTGTTTCTACTTCGCAGTATTTGAATTAGGAGCGCAACTATTAAGCAATGTATCCAGTTTGATAAATTTAACCGCAGAACATGTATAGTTAATGAGAAAACAAGTACAGTAACAGAAACACGACGAAAGATCAAATTTCATACTAACTGCAATGTATTGCCAGCCAGTGTTTACTCTAACGAGTAGCGCTTGCTCGTCTATGATGTAAGCCAATGTTCCAACTGGACTCACGCCGGACATCTGAAAGTATAACGAGGTAATATGACTTAACTGTTGCTTCATATCATATGGGATTAAACTTGTTAATATCACCGACAGTTTACCTTTGTCATGGCTTCTGTATTCTGGAAAGTTACTGCTCCTGGTACAATCTTTGTCGTGCTTTCTAGGGGACCTCTGGTTGCTGTGGATGCAGCGCCTGTAACATGATTTGGTACTAAATTTGGTGTTTAGAAATGATTTGGTATTAAAAATGCATATGATAGATCTTAGTAAATTATTTCAAATTAATCACTTAGCTTATAACATTGAGTCAGACTCGTATACTTTACATATGTGACAAACATATGAGTAACTTGTATTTGCAGAATTCAATGTTGAGTTCAATACTTATGATCAGCACAACTGAAGATTGTTAAATGCAAGATATACTTAAAATTTCAACTTTCTTTATTTATTTTAACATTGCAATAATTAGATAGTTAAGACTGACTCAACTGTAGAGAAAATTGTAAGTTAAGGGATTAAATTGTAGAGATTATTTGGGATTTGGGGACATGAAATCTACAAGTCTGGAGTTTTATGAGTTTAAGAGTTTTCAGGTTATTTTGTGCGGCAAAATTTTTATAGATTCTGAAATTTTTTGATTAATGTACCAGGGAATTTAGGAATTATTTAGGAATTCAGGGATTCAGGAACCTAAATCTAAATTTAAGGACTTCACTTAAATCTAAGTATTCAGGTGTTTAAAAATCTAGGTACATTGATCTATGTTAAGGAATGCACAAATTTAGGTATCCAATAATTATTTACTAGATACCTAGGTGTTTAGGAATCCACAGATTTAGGTATCTACTAACTTATGGATCTAGGTGTGAAGACCTAACTACCAAGATCTAGCTATCAAGATTTAGCTACCTAGGATCTAGACTTAGATTTAGATTTAAGATCTAGAATCTGGGGTTTTACAAATCTAAGTATTTAGTAATCTAGGAATGCACGAATTATGATATCCAGAAATTTACTTATCTGATTTAGTTTCTAAATTACGAACTTTGAAGTACAAATTAAATACCTGTATGTTAAGTGTTTGCGCGAATTCGATTTGAATTTTTGTATACAGGCCGCGCTGGCTACCTGTGTCCAGCGGCGACACCTTGTTTGTGTTTTTTCTATTCGGAAGTATGTAACGATTATCATTTCCATTGTCCTCGTAACCTCGTTCAAGTGAGCACGTGTTAACGAAAATAATATCCGATGTAATCTGTTAGTTAATATACTATTCTTTATATCTAATACTAGACATTTTCTTCACGTTTTATTTAACTCTGCCCCCCCCCCCCCCCCCCCCCCCCCCCCAACACTGTACTTGCTGTCTTATAATTTGTTTTCAAAGAAACTAAAAAAAATTTAAGTCGGAAAGAGAGTAATCTCTATTTTTGAAACAATGAATATCTGATTTTTAGTATGCGTTACCTAAGTGTTCCTTAAGTTCCTTCAGCTGTTTCAGTTCTCGAAGAGCCTTCAGTTCATCCAGATTAGTTCTTGGTGCTTGCGGTGCAACAAACGGAAATTTATTTCTCTGATATCGGCAACACTTTACTTAAATAAATACAACAAACTAAGAAGATTTAGATTGTTGTATGACTTACATAAAAATTTCTGTACAAAAATCATCAATGTATTTATACATGTCCATGTATACATGTGTACATACAAAATTGACACGTATGAAGGAAATACCTACTTTTCAGCATTTTTAATTGTTTAATATTTCATTTTGAATTATAATTTTATTGTTTAATTTCAATGGCGATTAAATCTTATCCCTTCACACGTGTGGAGCTATAGTTTGAAAATAAAAAACGAATGAATGACTGCATTTATCGAATATTTAAATGATATAAAACATAAGAATAATTAACGATTGTTCAAAGTAATATTTCAAAAATCAGCTTTGACTACTACATATACACTTTTTATCTTTCTTCAAAGTAGTGCGTACAGCTCTTCTGTCTTTGCGTTCTTTCACGACAGCATTGTTTATTATACGAGCAACAAATTCATCTCTTATATTAATTTATTTTGTAAATTTCTCATTCGTTTTCACAGACAAAAATCTGAAGGGTTCAGGTCTATGGACCCTGCTGACCAATGAATGTGACTATTGCTTATATGACCGTAGCTCCACACGCGTCAATAATCAGATAAATGTTCTAAAAATTTTTCTAAAATTAAGGTAAAGTAAATAAACTTACAAGTTCGTAAACGGGGCAAGTGCGTATACAGGCTATTCGGGTCATTCCACGCCAAATCCATCACTTTTGGAAGTCACCATCTCCGATTTTGCTCCAATCGAAATATGTTGTAGTCCATGTGAAATTGGGGGGGTTAAAGTCATCATTTTGCCGGTTTCGAATTTGTTAATGAATGACAGGTCGTCAAAGTTTGCAATTTTTGCTCATTTTGGCGAAAATGGGGTCCACTCGGGAATTTTTTTCTCAGAAACTACTGAAACGATTTAGCTATATTTTTTTTTGTTTTATTCGTGAAGGTTTGGGCTATTTTAAAATATTTTTTTTAACTTTGTCAATTTGTTATAAAATGTTGAAAAATTTAAACAAATTCTTTTTTTGCGTTTTTTTCAATGAGGGGCGTAAAGGGTTAAAATTAAAAAAAAATATGGTCATATTCTTTGAAGCTTCCCCTTTAAAATGAGCCCTTCAGAACGATGGAGACTCGAAAATTGACGTCTCTATAAGCTGGAAACGGACGCGGGGTACCCCCATTTCACATAGGCGAGTCGCGCGTTTAGCTATTATGTTCGGTTGTTTTATATCACTGGCTTCAAAACTATACAAGAAGACTTCGTACGCGATTAAATGACTCTGTTGGTACCTTGAAAAGTGTATTAGTAACCACTCTTGGTCAATGACACATTTTTTAATCGTAATTTGATTTATAGATATTAGTTCCTACATTTATTATTTATGTTCTACAAAAAGGCATTAATACTCGATGGAAACCGCAAAATCAGATTGTTTTCTTCAATCGGGATGGGATAAGAGGAATTATGATCAAAAGTATGGAGTGCACCATCGTGTGGGGTAGTCTTAGGAATTGTAGCAGGAAAATGTAATGACAACTATTTTATTACAATAAACACTGGGCTATCATTATCGTACGGACAAGTTTTACGTAGCATTTGTTTATTTGATATTGGCACAAAGCTTTGCAAACTTCCATTGCCTATTATTCATAAAGCCATTAAAAAATGAGTTTGTAAGCAATCAGCCTGTTTAATATATTCACTTTGTATAACATAATTAAATGCTATGTTTGATAAAGATGATTGTGCCCATTCAAATAAAACTGTAGGATTGAGAATTTGATTTTTTAACGGTCTTTGTAGGCTAGTGCGTATTGCAAGCCTTTGAATGCTATCCTCCAATACTATCCTTTAACACGATTGTTGCAAAAGATTGCAATTCTGCAGAAACATCGAAATTATTAAAATGATAAGTTGAATTAATATAATTTCTTTTGCTTTTACATGTCGTAGCTGTTCTGTTAGTCATGTTATCTAGAACCTAACAACGATTTTAACATTTTCAAACTGATGACCGAACAAACAGATCACAATGATATTACTTCAGAATGAAGTTTAACATATTACCAATAGACTTTTCAAGGTACCAACAGAGTCATTTAATCGCGTACGAAGTCTTCATGTAAAGTTTTGAGGTCAGTGATATAAAACAACCGATCATAATAGCTGAACGCGCGACTCGCCTATGTGAAATGGGGGTACCCCGCGTCCGTTTCCAGCTTATAGAGACGTCAATTTTCGAGTCTCCATCGTTCTGAAGGGCTCATTTTAAAGGGGAAGCTTCAAAGAATATGACCATATTTTTTTTTAATTTTAACTCTTTACGCCCCTCATTGAAAAAAACGCAAAACAAGAATTTGTTTAAATTTTTCAACATTTTATAACAAATTGACAAAGCTAAAAAAAATATTTTAAAATAGCCCAAACCTTCACGAATAAAACAAAAACAAATATAGCTAAATCGGTTCAGCAGTTTCTGAGAAAAAAATTCCCGAGTGGACCCCATTTTCGCCAAAATGGGCAAAAATTGCAAACTTTGACGACCTGTCATTCATTAACAAATTCGAAACCGGCAAAATGATGACTTAAACCCCCCCCCCCCCCCCCCCCCAATTTCACATGGACTACAACATATTTCGATTGGAGCAAAATCGGAGATGGTGACTTCCAAAAGTGATGGATTTGGCGTGGAATGACCCATTCTTATTACAATATGAGCGAAATTTCTCCATTTAGTATGTTTGTTTCTTTGTTTTGTTTCACTATATCCCCTTTTATATTTCGGCTAAGCGTACTTGTTTGCAGTATAGAGTACTTGCGTAATGCAGTAAAAAGCATTTTATAGCAGATTTGTTAATAACTCTGCTCTTGCCCCATTGCACATGAAATAAAGTTCCAAAGTATTTAACTTCAAGTTACGCTCTTACCCCATTTTCGGGGAAAGTGCAGAGTAGTTGATATTTTAAACAATTTCGTATCAAACTCAAAATGTACAAGGAAAATTAAGGTCCTAGTTAATATTAATTAAATAGTAGTAATTGTGCAAAGTGTTCGATATCGACAATGTTAAGTATTTGCATAGCAGACTGAAAATACTTACGTTTAAATACCAACTTTACAAAAACCAGTCTGCACTTACCCCACTTCACCTTACTAATTTTAGTAATTTACTGAAATTTCACTCGAAATAGTCCATACTGCTATTTTTCAAAACATTATATTTACTATCTGTTCTGAAAGAGTCTGTACACGTTAATTTACCTTGTCTAACACCATAGTAATCCCTTTCACCGAATATGTGGCTTCTGCCGATTCCTGGCTCTCCTTTTTGTCCAATTAATGATAGTCCAGGTGGTCCTGGTGGTCCAGGAGGTCCTGGGGGTCCCGGAACCGGAATGTAGTTTCCTTGTGATGGTGGCCCAGGTGGTCCAGGTGGTCCTGGAGGTCCTCTCTGACCATCTCTACCGGGCTGTCCAGGAATTCCAGGAAAACCATCGTCTCCTTTGTCACCTTTTATCTGTACATTATTTTGGAGCCAAACAGACACGTTTAATTGTTGGAAGTTTTGAATTTGTGATTCTTAAGAATTCTAATTAGAGAATTCAGGATTTCAGAATTTTGAGGTATTGGGACTTTTAGGATCGTTTCTTTTTTGGAATTTGAAACTTTGGGATTTTACTATAACTTATTGCAATTTATTGTTATAATTTATTGTAACTCTTTAAAATTTATTATATTTTATTATACTCTCCCATGATTTTTAACTATTATCTAAATAAAGTCTTTTCCGTTTCTTGTAATTAATTTCAAACGTAAACGCGTGTGTGTAAACTCCACCTAGCCACTCTTAACCCTCCGGTTATATCAAATTATAATAACAATTAATAATTCACTGTAACATAAATCGTTTTTCTATACGAAACATGAAGTGATAAAGAAAATACAGATTTTTAACGATCAACGCCAAATACAAATTGGTATAAACCTCAAAACGTGTTCTCCTATCGAACATGCGATAAAAGCTTCAAATTTGCCTTATATTTGCATGGCTTTTAAACCAAAGTGTAGTGAATTAAACTCTGCCAAGCGCATTCGGTCGTGCTTGTCAGTTGTCAGGATGTCGAGGAAATTTTCGACGAATTTCTGTTTGGGGCGTCGAATAAATTGAGTCGTGGCTTCGGTAACCGACGAAAATAAAAAAAAAAAGGAATGTAATAAAACGAGAGGCAGGCGTCGAGAGCACACTTGCATTAATTTCTATCATTTCTCGAGTTTTACACCTCGTTCGATGTACAGGATGATCCATGATCACTGTTAAACGTTTTCAAAGATTCACGTTATTCCACAATTTGTGAAACAGTATTTCTATTTGATCACAGTTTATTTATTGGCATTGATTTTATAGGAAAATGGTTTTTAGAAGATTCTTTAAGAAAATGACTTTTAGAAAATTCTTTTGGGAAATGATTTTTAGGAAATTGTTTAGAGAAATGGTTTTGGGGAAACTCTTTAAGAAAATGGTTTTTAGGAAATTCTTGAGGGAAAATACCGATATAACGGAGGGAGGTTGGATTTAATAATTAATAATCTTTGGGTAGTGCACTTTCTAATAGAGAAATTATAATAGAGTCATTTTTAATATTCTACATGTATCGAAATTCTTACTTTACAAACTTTTGAATTCAAATTCATCAAGTTCTTAAAATTGATCAAATTCATTAAATTCATTAAATTCAATACAATGATTAAATTCATTAAAACCATTATGTTCATCAAACTTATCAATAACATTAAATTCATTAATTTATCCAATTCATCCAATTTATTAAATTCATCAAATTCAACTCAAATCGACAAATTCAAGAAATTCAAGAAATTCAAGAAATTCTAGAAATTCTAGAAATTCAAGGAATTCAGAAAATTCGAGAAATTCAAGAAATTCAAGGCATTCAAGAAATTCAAGAAATTCAATGAATTCTAGAAATTCGAGGAATTCAGAAAATTCGAGAAATTCAAGGCATTCAAGAAATTCAACAAATTCAACAAATTCAACAAATTCAACAAATTCAACAAATTCAACAAATTCAACAAATTCAACAAATTCAACAAATTCAACAAATTCAACAAATTCAACAAATTCAACAAATTCAACAAATTCAACAAATTCAACAAATTCAACAAATTCAACAAATTCAACAAATTCAACAAATTCAACAAATTCAACAAATTCAACAAATTCAACAAATTCAACAAATTCAACAAATTCAACAAATTCAACAAATTCAACAAATTCAACAAATTCAACAAATTCAACAAATTCAACAAAGTCAACAAATTCAACAAATTCAACAAATTCAACAAATTCAACAAATTCAACAAATTCAAAAAATTTAACAAATTCAACAAATTCAACAAATTCAACAAATTCAACAAATTCAACAAATTCAACAAGTTCATCAAGTTCAATAAAAGCAAATTCACCAAATTTTTAAGTATATGTTTAAAAACAAACTTTGGAAAATTGATATTTTCTGAATTAAAAAATTTGAAAATTTGAAAGCTTGATAACTTAACAATTTTTTAAGTTTGGAATATCATAGTTTCAGGATTTGGATACTTGACAATTTGAAAATTTGAGAATTTGAGAATTTAAAAATCGCAGAAATTTATTAATTTGTAAAATGTTTGAAATTTGAACATTAGTAAATTAGGAACTTAAGAAACTTGACTTAAGAATTTTAAATAATTACAAAAATTTCAAATTTCACTATTTCTAATTACAGAGGTAATAAGATTTTCTTATACGTAAGCAGAAGGTTTAAGGTATAAACTTTCAAATGCCATAAAACTGAAAAATAAAATGCAGTAGTCGATTTTCAAAATTTCTAAAAAATCATATATTATATTAAAAATCATATTAAATCATATAAATGATTATTTAAACTGTTACATAATATGTTAAATCATAAACTCTCGTGAATATTAAATATTTTTCTACGCAAAATGTCATTTTGAACAATATTCAAAAGTTTGCAAGAGATTATATATAATAGATTACCGTACACATCTTCATTTTTGACCTGACACCTATTACTATAAGGATAAAACATGCATCTATTATTCTTACTCGTATCACGCTAAAAATTCTCTGATAGCCTTTTTCCTTTTTTTACCGGGCATTAATTTCAATCTTATACTTCCGGTAGACCATTCTAAGCATTAGCATAATACATACAAAGCTGTTCTTTGTAGAGAATGAAAAGTTTTGTATATTATCCTTTTAGAGTAGAATAGTTAGTGTTTTTTACTTAAAATTTTGTTGATAAATTAATCAGAATTAATTTATGATTGTTTGATAAAAAATATCGAAATTGAAAAATTTCTTTAATTTTGAGCTTGGGAATTTGGGAATTTGTGAGTATAGGGATTTGAAAGTTAGGAAGTTTGAAAATTTGTGTTTTGAAAATTTAGAAATGATAGAATTTGGGAATTTGAATTTTGGAAATTTAAAAATTAGAGAATTTAGGAATTTAGAAGTTAAAGAATTATAGAATATAGAAACTGGAGAACTTGAAAATTTAGAAATTACAGAATTTGAGAATCTGTACTTTAGAAATTTAAAAATTGGAGGATTTGGGAATTTAGAAACTACAGAGTTCACACATTAAAAATAAGTCAGAGAATTCGGAAATTTGTAAAAATTTCTCAAAATTTAGAAACTAACGATTTATAAATCTAAACTCTGCAACTATAAAAACTAAAGAATTCGAAATTATTTCTATCACATTTACAGAAATAACCACATAGATCCTGGCGCGTATACACGTCGAGAGCAGTGGTTAACAAGTTCCTCTAACAATCGCAATAGTAATCCTGCAGTTCATTCGAAATTTATCAAGAGTATCGAAAGTTTTGAATGATAGCGTAAATAAATTGCACTGCACATATTACGTGAAAACAAGTATGGCGTTAGTTTGGACGTAACGTTTGCCCCAGGAGCATCACCATTGGACGTTTGCAGTTCTAGATTCTGACGAGAAACTGTAAATTGTACTTACACCGACTGAAACTCCATAAGGGCTCGGTGTTCCAGGCTCTCCTTTTTCTCCCTTGGGTCCTGCCGGTCCAACAGGTCCAGGAAGTCCAGGACGACCCTGTTAGAAGTAGTTACCGATACATAGAGTTCACGTCCTACCTTCACGTTCATGAATATTCCACGCTCATTAACCCTTTAATTAAACTCGCATGCAGATCAATCTACCGTACATTCGTTCGATTACTTTGATTCCTAATTTTCTAATCTAATTATCACGCTCTGCGTTCGATGTAAATAGCTGATTAACGTGATTTTGCGGTTTGGCTGTTTGCTTGAAACGAACATTCAAATTCAAACAAGTTCTTGGGAATCAATTAAATTTTTTTAGGAGACGTTTATTTTGAAAGTGAGCCAAGTTTATGTTTAAAATGAGATATTTCAGAGGTTTCAATGGAATTAAAAATATAGGTGTATGTCATAGGGAAATGATGAAAATAGGCATTTGATCAAATATGTAAAGTATATGATCAATTTATGGAAGATGTTAACTGTGTGGGGTGATTTCCCTAAAGAAAGTAAGGGATTTGATCAAATACCTTAATATAATAATATCTTGTTTTTTATTATTGTTATGTATGGTCAGGTTTGCCATATTTTGAGTTTTATCAAGGTACTACCGTAGAAAAATGAGTTCAAATATAGAAGAGAATCAATCATTCGGTCTCTGACTGAATTTGTATCTGAAGAGTTATTTTAACATCTTCCGTGAATTGATCATATACTTTAGGGATTTGATCGAATCCCAGTTTTATCATTTCCCTACGATATATATATCACACTAAAGTGTATCGAGAGTTAAATTTACAATTCCTGTTAAAATAATAGCAACTGTTAAGTGAATGTATTTTTATAAAAAATGGACTTAAGCCACTTTCAAAATGAACTAGATTCGTCATCAAACTTGAAACAGTCAAGTTCATTCGATATAATTTAAAATGCTTCGAATTGAAAAAACAATATTTAATTTACCTCACAGATTACGAATAATGTTTATAATTTTTCGAAAACTCGTGTTAATAAAAAGGAGTTTATTTATTATAATTATTCATTTGAAAAGTTGCAGTACTTACTTTCAAATTGTTCTGCAGCAGTGGAAAAAAATTGATATAACTTTAGAATTGCGAAAGTATATATAATTTACAAAATTGTTTGTCAATCTTTAATAGGGTTGAAAGGACTAAAATTGAAAAATTTAGATCTATTTACAAGTAAAAATAATTGTTATGTAAAATAAAAATTAAACAGCTCTAATTAAGAGTTGTAAAATTACTCATTCAAATGAATAATAAAAATAAAATAATCCTTTCTTGCTATTTAAAATAAAAATTAAACATCATTATAGTTAAGGGTAGTTGCGAAACTATTCATTTAAATGAATAATAAAAATAACATAAGAATTTGAATATTTCTTGTTACGTAAGTAAAAAAACATCGTTATAGCTAAGGGTTAATCCTAGTTGTGAAATCAGTCATTGAAGTAGATAATAAAAATAAATTATTTCTTTGAATTTTTGTTACTATGTAAAATAAAATTTAAGCAATAATACAGTTAAAGGGTAACCCCAAGTATAATACCACCTTCATCATTTAAATAAATAATCTAAAATAAAATAATTCTTCAAACCTGACTTCTGCACATAAAATAAAATTTGAGCGACAGCATAATTAAAGATTAACCCTAGATGCAAAACTACCCTCGCCATTTAAATAAATAATTCAAAGTAAAATAATTCTTCAAACCTGACTTCTTCACATAAAATAAAAATTTGAACAGCAGTATAATTAAGGATGACCCCTACATGCAAAACCACTTGTTTAAATAAATATTCAAAAGTAAACTAATTCCGTAAATCTATCTCCTTCACATAAAATAAAATTTGAACAGCAATATGACTGACGTTGAGGGCTGATACCAAATGTAAAATGATTCGTTCAGATAAATAATTCAAAGCAAAATAATTCCCTAAATCTGTCTCCTTCATATAAAATAAAATTTGAATGGCAATATAATTGACGTTGGGGGTTGATTCCAAAAGTAAATCGACTTTTTCAGATAAATAATCCAAAGTAAAATAATTCCCGAAATTTGTCTCCTTCACGAAAAATAAAATTTGAACAGCAATATAATTGACGTTGGGGGTTGATTTCAAATATGAAATGACTTTTTCAGACAAATAATCCAAAGTAAAATAATTCCATAAATCTGTCTTCCTCATATAAAATAAAATTTGAACAGCAGTATAATTGAGGATTAACGTAAACCCACAGACAAATAATCCAAAGTAAAATAATTCCCTAAATCTGTCTCCTTTACATCAAATAAGAGAACAGTAATATAACTAAGGGTTAACTCTTTAAACCCGTTTTTTCACATAAAATAAAATTTGAACACTATATAGCGAAGAAGTTGTTCGATGGAAAGATAAAAATTTTTCACGTACCACCCAACCAGGTAATCCAATTTCGCCCATAACTCCAGGCTTCCCAGGTGGTCCTACAGGTCCAGGACGTCCTCTTCTCCCCCTTTTCCCTTCAGCACCTTTTTCACCCTTCACGGTGATGTAGTCACCCGAACTGGCTATGGCCGTGGCTCCTGGTGGTCCTCTGTCACCTTTTTCACCCTTTACACCAACGATTCCCGGGGCTCCTGGAACTCCATCCTTGCCCGGTTCGCCTTTGTTGCCCTGAGGTCCTTGAATGCCATTCACACCGGGAATTCCAGCTGGACCAAAATCACCTTTATCTCCTTTCTCGCCTTTGGTGCCCTTGTCCCCTTTGAATCCTCGAGCGCCCGCTTCACCTTTGTCACCTTTTGCCCTTAACACTAATTAATCGGACAGATTAAACAATATAATTTTATACGGAGCTTCTGGCAGAGGTGTATGGAGTTGACAGGTCAGGGATGCATATAGTTTGGTTTGGGATCCTTTGGTGCATTGAGGTGGTTTTAAGGGGGGTTGGTAATTTTAATATAGTTAATTTAGACAGTAATTCAAATGTAATTATTTTGCTTTATTCAAGTATGAATTTGGTCTATGATTATTCAAATATTATTATTTAGATTTTTTAAATGTGAGTTTGCAACCTTGTTTAACTTTAGACCTCTGGAATTTTTATAACTTGAAATTTTTATACTATGGAGATTTAGAAGCTTGAAATTTTGGAAATTTGAGACATTGAGAGTTTGGAATTTTGAAACTTTGAGATTTTGAGAGAAGTAGATAATAAAAATAAGAGATTGAAATTTTGAAAGTTTGAGACTCAAAACTTAAAAATTACTGAATTTTTGAACTTCGAAATTTTAGAAATTTTAGAATGTGTATCATAGTAACACTTATTATACGTATGCATTTTAAGCATCTATAGTGTATCATTTAAAATTTAATTTATTATCGTAAACTATCATGATAGTTTATAATACATTCGAAGCGTAGTTTAAATAATCGATTAATCAAATACTACAGGTTCATTGTAAGCACATTACACATTATAATGATGAACCTAATATCTATTATATTATTGCGTATTCAAAAGTGGGCTGAAACATCGATGAATTGGTAATGGGAATCCATTATGAATGAGTTATTTGTAATATACGTATAATACTTCAGTTTATTATATGTAACATAATTGTGAAACTGGTGAAATATCAAGATTAAATAATCAAGTAAAAAATTCGCATTTTTATGATTGATGTACTTCTCAGACAAAATTATTTAATATAAAAATGTTTCTTTTACTTGTGTATATCTTTCTGTATGTTTAAGTATATATGTAGTTTAATAAGATTAAATAAATATTTTATTTAAAATAAGGGTAGTTGATAACGAGGTTGTTTACATCACTAATTAAAAATAACAATTTATTAAAAATTTAATTTGTTGATATTAAAAGACGCCATTACTTTTCTTCAACACCCTTTAATTTCATATTACAGTAACATTAAACTACCATCCCTAACAATCGAATTAGGATCACTATAAATTGTCAGCATTTCGCACGTTTTCCATAAAATTGGTTCGAATTGTAATTATATAATATATTAGCTACTCCTGATACTACTACTGTACATGACATTAACATGTGTTAATATCAAACACAAAAATAATAGCAAAAATACTAGTCAATATCAATGTTTGAGGGCAGCCATTTTAAAACATATGGAGTCATTTTGTTTAAAGATAGCTAGCATAACGCCAACATAACCTCTTTTCACTGCTTATTAAGTACAGTTCCTGGGCACCGAATTACCACTACAAATTTCCAACATTTTTCACGTTTTCCGTAAAATTAAAAGGCGTGTTTAAATTGTAATTGGATCATTCCACGCCAAATCGATCACTTTTGGAAGTCACCATCTCCGATTTTGCTCTCATCGAAATATGTTGTAGTTCATGTGAAATTAGGGGGGGTTTAAGTCATCATTTTGCCGGTTTCGAATTTGTTAATGAATGACAGGTCGTCAAAGTTTGCAATTTTTGCCCGTTTTGGCGAAAATGGGGTCCACTTGGGAATTTCTTTCTCAGAAACTACTGAACCGATTTAGCTAAATTCTTTTT
Organism: Megachile rotundata; assembly: GCF_050947335.1. Taxonomy (NCBI): domain Eukaryota; kingdom Metazoa; phylum Arthropoda; class Insecta; order Hymenoptera; family Megachilidae; genus Megachile; species Megachile rotundata. The sequence goes on from NC_134993.1 coordinate 7,729,832, forward strand.
TGTTTTATTCGTGAAGGTTTGGGCTATTTTAAAGTATTTTTTTTAACTTTGCCAATTTGTTATAAAATGTTGAAAAATTTAAACAAATTCTTTTTTTGCGTTTTTCTCAATGAGGGGCGTAAAGGGTTAAAATTTAAAAAAAATATGGTCATATTCTTTGAAGCTTCCCCTTTAAAATGAGCCCTTCAGAACGATGGAGCCTCGAAAATTGACGTCTCTACAAGCTGGAAACGGACGCGGAGTACCCCCATTTCACATAGGCGAGTCGCGCGTTCAGCTATTATGATCGGTTATTTTATATCACTGGCCTCAAAACTATACAAGAAGACTTCGTACGCGATTAAATGACTCTGTTGGTACCTTGAAAAGTCTATTGGTAATATGTTAAACTTAATTTTGAAGTAATATCATTGTGATCTGTTTGTTCGGTCATCAGTTTGAAAATGTTAAAATCGTAAAAGTTGTTAGGTTCTAGATAACATGACTAACAGATCAGCTACGACATGTAAAAGCAAAAGAAATTATATTAATTCTATTTATCGATGACTTAAAGTGGACCCCATTTTCGCCAAAACGGGCAAAAATTGCAAACTTTGACGACCTGTCATTCATTAACAAATTCGAAACCGGCAAAATGATGACTTAAACCCCCCCTAATTTCACATGAACTACAACATATTTCGATTAGAGCAAAATCGGAGATGGTGACTTCCAAAAGTGATCGATTTGGCGTGGAATGACCCAATTATATAATTACAATTACTACCATGATACAATACTACTATAAATAACATTAACACATGTTAATATCTTGTATTTCCACCCCTTGCTTTGGACACAGCTAATATCGGACATGCTCTGTATACATTGATTATATGCTTTATATCTTCATTATTTTCCCAAATATCTGTAATTCTTTTTAACTCGGATAATGTGGTTGGAGAGTTGTAAACTAGTCTTTTGAATAGGCAGATATTTTCTGTGGCATTCAAATTTCATCTCTAGCGCTATCGATACTCGAGCCTAACGTAAACACTCGCACGACTCTTAATCGCTCATCACACAATTTATTATCACGATAACAAATTGCTATGTATATGTTATTAACGTATTTAGTAATAATTTTACATGACCTAAGATTTTCCACATATGACACAATTATAGCCATGAAAGTGAAATTTTACGTAATCCTAATTCCAAGGCTAGGGACAGTAGTATTTTATTTCCAAAATCTTACCCGAATCTCCAACACTAACACCTCCTGGGCCGGTTATTCCAGGTAGTCCCGGGGGCCCAGGTATTCCAGGAGGTCCTGGTTTCCCTTCCGGTCCCGTATCTCCTTTATCGCCTTTTTCTGCCGGTCTCCCATTTTCACCCGGTGCACCAGGAAGTCCCGGTGCTCCAGGAGCACCTGGTTCACCCTTAAATCCTTGAATTCCTCTAGGTCCTTCTTTTCCGTGTGCACCTTCGGCGCCTTTGTGCCCTGGTTCTCCTTTGTTTCCTTTGGCACCCGCAATTCCTGGTTCACCTTTTGGTCCTGGACTTCCTGGAGTACCGGTTTCACCTTTATGTCCTGGCAATCCTGGTCTCATCTCGATACCTTCCGTCTACAATTTAACAAATTTTTATCGTACAAGGTTCTAAATATATATATGAAATATTGGAGTTAAAATAATATTAAATATTGGTGTCATAATTGACGATATGAATATTTTATTTTAAATAGAGATGTATATTTGATATAACTGATGAATTAACTGACTTGATACACGTTTGATACATTTTCTAACAAAATTTTGACATGAATATCAGAATTTATTCCTTTAAAAAAATATAATTAAATATAATTATCGTCTAGCCTCCGTATAAACACCATAAATAAAATTAATTTACAAAAAAGTACTCTTAACTTCTTTCAAAATAACAGAATAACAAGATTTCACAAAGCGTTTGACAAATGTAAAACAAAATACAAAGGTCCTAACAGGAGGATAAAATGTGAACGAGCCTCTGTGCCGAATATGCTCTAAATATGGAACTATTACTCACCCTATAAATGCCACGGGGTTTCCAACTGGGCTGCATGCGCATAATAGTCGAAATTTCTCTGTTTAATCATTGGTATAAGGTCGTAAAGCTAAAAGCAGTCGTTCAACCCGACATGCCACCTGCCTGTTTGTATCGTCTAATGACTGCTGACGAACAATCGCTGTTCAAACAATTCTCTACGATCAACGGGCACACTCTCAAAGGTTCAATTGAACTATTACCCTATTCTCAGTTTGTCTGCTACGAGTTGTTTGCAAAGCAAACAACTAACAAACCGTTCTGTTAAAATTATTGAATGATTGAAGGGCCCGGTCGATGTGTTACAACAGGTACACCACGTACCGGATGTTCGAATTTGCTTTTATACACGCGGTTACATAAATCATTTTGTACATCTATTTTTTTTTGTATACACTTTATTTTTCACGCAATCGTTATAACTTTTTCACGAATTTTTGTATTTGATATACTATTATTTGATGATTTTATTTTTCATATACTTGCTGAGTTATAACTCATCTTTTTATTGCATTTTGACGTATTATGGAGGGAAGATGTTAATTTTTCATGTAGTCCTACGTCATAAATTTTGTATGAATTTTTATCATATTCGATGTATTGTGATATGATCATTTTATTTTTCATATACTCGCCGAGTTAGAACTATTTTATTTTTATTATATTTTGATGTGCTATGCGATGTTATTTTTCATGTAATCGCTGTATTATATTGTATTTTGATTAAGTGTGCTACCTGTGCTAAGGTATTTTATATTCTTTGATGTACTATAATAGTTATGGAAGAAAAAATTTAATTTTTATGTTTGGTATGAAGAGCTGTATATTGATCAGATTATTGTACAGTTTATGTACATTGTTCACTTCATTGGAGTTATTGGCATGAATAGAGAAAGCAATTATTTGAGTAAACTTAATATCAGATTTGGAAATTGATAGGAGTAGAAATTGGAGAATTTAAAAATTTAGTGGTTTGGAAACTTGGAAGTTGGATTTGGGAACTGGAGAATTCAGAAAAGAGGTTTGGGTGTTGGAAATTTGGACTTGATAACATAGTATAGTACTATAATACAGTATATCGACATCTTTGAATTTGATAATATATGTAGACGTTTAGAGATGTAGGAATGTATAAAATAATTTTCAGAAAAAAAATATACCGACTTCGAAATGCACTAAAAAGTATAAAATAATTTCTATTTCCTAATGAAGTAATTTCTATTTCATTCAATCATACAATTACGTAACAGATATGAATGAAACCTATTTACTTGTTAGATAGTATATTAAATACATTTCAACCTTTTCGGAGGCGGCGCAAAATTAAAAGATTTTCTTGAACATGTCAACCTTTGGACATAGGCAAAGCTTGTATAGCTATTTTTTTTTCTATACATATAACTCGAGAGCACGCCGCGAAGTAGGTGTTAGTGTGTATAGAATGTAACTATGGTCTATCTAGATTCATAGAGTATGCGACGGAAAGACTCGATCGCCGCATATACTATAAAGATAGAGCCCATCTGTCAATCACGAAGTCAATTCAATTTCATTTATATCAGAAACGTTGCGAAATGAAGATGCAGTCGTTACATTTACGTATATTACCAGATATATCTATAATGGTACGTATTCTTTCTCAGGATTTATTAATTTCCAATACACCATACCACAATCAACTGGTTATTGGCGGCAACGTTTACTGAGGTATTTTTAATTTTGCGCCGCCTCCGAAAAAGTTGAAATGTATTTAATATACTACCTAACGAGTAAATATGTTTCATTCATATCTGTTACGTAATTGTATGATTGAATGAAATAGAAATTACTTCATTAGGAAATAGAAATTATTTTATACTTTTTAGTGCATTTCGAAGTCGGTATATTTTTTTTCTGAAAATTATTTTATTTCACACTTTTTAGTGGAATGGGGTGAATTGTATAGGATACTGTGAGACAGTTCTTCCGGGCTTTTTTTTGTTTGTCTGCGTAAATGCCATGAGCATAATTAAGTAAAAGACAACATGGATATTCGTTTTTCAATCTTTTTTGTAACAATAATCCTTTGCAACTAAAAAATGAATAAATTTTTGGTAATGGTACCAATGGGGAGTCAGACTCTACAAGATGCGAAAGGCTTTGTTCCGATCGGACCACCCACCTAGAAAAAAACCGGCGAACATGCATAGAAAAAAAAAGGGACACTCTTTCAGGGACAAGTACAAACTAATTACATCATGATTGAGGGTGCTTCATCCATTTGTTCTTTGTTAACTTTCGTTGCAAAAATTTACTGCGCATGTGTATCTCTTACGGTTTAGGACTGCGCAAGGGTAAAAGTATCCGTAAAATAATAGCAGATCCTGCGCAACAAATTTTCTAACAAATCAAATTGATGCATTTTTAGAACGATATGGAGACTGTACCAAGCAATGGGAATAATACACCAACGTCAACGTGAACTCATCTTGCTGTATAAGTCGCGTGTCAGAACGGTAAAGCTTAGTTAGTGTTTTGGTACAGTGCATTGTAATTGCCCTTTCTTGTCTTTCCCGTGCATAGCACTGCGCGTTCCACTAATATTAATAACAATAGATTTTCGCTAATATCACGAAAACTAGAGTTTTCCGTCAATTATGCATAAGGAAAAATTCGTTCAGAATCATGCCACTAATAACGTATTAGAAGGACATTAAAATCGTTCGAAGTTGGTTTCAAAAGTTAACAACAATTTTCGCTAATATCTCGAAAACTAAAGCTTTCCGCGAAATTTGTATATGAACAAAATTGTTCAGAATCATGTCCGTGATAAGATATTAAAAGCGCACTAAGATCGAGAAAAGTTTATTTCAAAAGTTGCCGGTTTTTTTGCAATAACAACACTTTGCAATTAAAAAATGAAAAATTTTTTGATAATGGTACCAATGGGGCGTCAGCACCTTCCATATACAAAAGGTTTCATTCCGATCGGTCCATCCAGCTAGGCGTAATGCGCGAACATACATAGAAAAAAAGAAAAAAAAAAAAAGAAAAAAAAATATATACTGATCGGATTGAGTAACCTCCTCCTTTTTCGAAGTCGGTTAAAAAATTGAGAAATTTGGAGATAAGAAATGTAGAAATGTAGACATGTAGAAATGTAGAAATGTAGAAATGTAGAAATGTAGAAATGTAGAAATGTAGAAATGTAGAAATGTAGAAATGTAGAAATGTAGAAATGTAGAAATGTAGAAATGTAGAAATGTAGAAATGTAGAAATGTAGAAATGTAGAAATGTAGAAATGTAGAAATGTAGAAATGTAGGAATGTAGAAATGTAGAAATGTAGAAATGTAGAAATGTAGAAATGTAGAAATGTAGAAATGTAGAAATGTAGGAATGTAGAAATGTAGAAATGTAGAAATGTAGAAATGTAGAAATGTAGAAATGTAGAAATGTAGAAATGTAGAAATGTAGGAATGTAGAAATGTAGAAATGTAGAAATGTAGAAATGTAGAAATGTAGAAATGTAGAAATGTAGAAATGTAGAAATGTAGAAATGTAGAAATGTAGAAATGTAGAAATGTAGAAATTTAAGAACGCAGGAATTTAGGAATGCAGAAATTTAGAAACGGAGGAATTTAAGAACGCAAGAATTTAGAAACAAAAAAGGTTAAGATCGAAGGAATTTAGAAACGTGGAAAACAATCGTAGAAATTTAGAAACGCAGATGTTTGTGAATGCTGAAATTTAGTAATGTAGAAATTTAGTCACATAGAAATATAGAAACGTAAAAATTTACGAAGGTAGAAAATTAGAAAGTAGAAATTTAGGAACGCAGTAATTTAAGAACGCAGGAATTTAGGAACACAAGAATTTAGGAACAAAGATATTTAGAAACGTAAAAGTTTAGGATCGAAGAAATATAGAAACGTGGAAAACAAGCGTAGAAATTTAGAAACGCAGATATTTGTGAATGCTAAAATATAGGAATGTAGAAATTTAGTCACGTAGAAATATAGAAACGTGAAAATTTACGAAGGTAGAAAATTAGAAAGTAGAAATTTAGGAACGTAGGAATTTAGGAACGCGGTAATTTAAGAACACGAATTTAGGAACGTAAAAATGTAGTAACGGAAAAATTTCGAAACGAAGATATTTAGAAACGTGAAAATTTACAAATTTAAAAACGCATAAATTTGCTAAGTTTCAAATTTAGAAACCTAGAAATTCACAAATTTACAAGTTCACAAATGTAATTTCACCGTCCTACACCTAATGTATTTTTTCCCCAGAAAGGGTCACGCAGTAAAGAGTTAAGAAGATAAGGTGGGTAAAGCGTAAATAAGATTTCTCTTTCTATTTCACAGATAAACGAAATGGTTCTCTTAAAAATAGATGATTTTCCGTAACTTTTTATGTCTTCATCTCTTGTAAAGGATGTTCACGGTATAACTATCCTGTGTTTTCCCATAAATGGTAAACATATAAAAAACATGAAAAGAGAAAAAGCTGTACTCTTTTTTATACCTGTTTACATAACAGTGTACTTAAGATTTCCATGTTAGCGGTATTTCGTTAAAAATAAAAGTAGCCTTTATTTTTTTAAATAAAATATTATATTTATATTTATATTTATATGAATAATAATTACATTCTTTAAACCATTTACATTAAAAAAATTTATTAATACTTTCGATAATATACATTACAATCAGAATTCAAAGTCAATTGTGTTGAAAATATAAATTTATTACATTTCAAGAGTGTCCATCTAAAATAGCTCCTTTTAAATTCCAAAAAAATTTTGAATTTTTCTACAAGATTCGTTTTAAAAATTTTCTCATGTTTCTGAACTTTTGTTCATATTCAACGTTTAAATTTACCAAATTCAGTCGAGAAATATGTAAAAACTCACAAAGATTATTTATCATTTTTTCCAAGTTAAAACAAGTAGCTTTTTTGTAAGATTTTTAGTGGCTGATGTCTTGAACGTCTCAGTGTAAAAGATGTGTCATCCCGATGAAGTGTGATCGTTAATCTATTTATCTAGTTCAAAGTGAAACGCTAATGTCAAATACCCTATATGAGCGTTCGCTACGTACGATCACAGATAGGCATTGATAAAATATCGATAGCGGTTTGTCCGAACCGATCATACGTTCAAAAATTAATCGTAGCGCAGTCGTTTGCAGGAAGTTCGAAATGGCTGCGGATTGCGGTGGAAAAAGCGCATAGAATCCTTTAAAACTGATACTGTTCCAAAAGCTCGGATCAATAGCGCACTTTGCGCATTTAATTCGGTCAATTAATGTTTCAAATCGTTCCAGCCGATAGACGCTTATTTATTCAAGCGCTTACCGATCTCAGCTTCTGTTAACCGCAATCGAATCGAACGTTCACCTCCCTTTTGCTCTCTTTTTTATCGTCACACGAAAGCTTTTCGATGTCAATTTACCAACGCCAACGTTCGTTTCCTTGTACGTCATGCGAACACATCTCGAAGCTTTTCGAAGATTTGAAACTCGTGGACTTCCTTCGGTTATCGGCAGGGAGCTTGCCATCAAATCTCGCCATCTTTCATTCTGTGTTCCCCTTATTTTATCCTTAAGCGCCGCCATATTGGCTGGATTTTGAACACCTCTCAACTGTTGAGAGATTTCAAATTGAAGTTGATGATGATAATTTCGAATTAAAGATTGTAGTGGTTTTTACTTGTATAAATATGTGTAATTATTAAGTATGTACTCACTATTATATTATTGCTGATTACTATCATTATAAGTAATCATATAACGTATGGAAAATTATTTTCTATTTCATTGATATTTTATTTATGTTACATGTACGACTATTTAATATTTTATGAATATTCATAACTATTTTATATTTCAATTACTTCACTTATAGTAATATAAATAATTAAATTTTAATAATAATAAGTTACAGTGTACATATATTCATTTTTGTGTGTTCATTTTCATTACTATTATCTTTATAAATATTTGCAAATAAAGTATCGGTAGAACCTAACCTAACCTTAAATAACCATGCACGTACAATTATAACAATTGCACACAACCATAATATACAAGAAATTTTTTCAGTTAACAAATATTGAATAAAAAAGAGAAAGAATAATCATAAAAGACGATTCAGTAAAATAATATAATAAACTGTTCATAACGCGACAACTGAGATCAAATAATACAGATAGTTAACTAAATTTTTTACTTTAAAATAAATATTTTATAATAAAATATTCCTAAATATTTGCAATGTTGTTACAAATAACAGCATCGCAATTTATTTTCCTACATCCAAATAAAAACTTTTACGCTTCGCTAAAACTAATCCGTTTATATTTTGCCTCTCGTAATGCACCATACTTTAACTTTAACTTTCCGTAATGTTCAGGTAAAATTGTTGTTAACAACTCTTGATAGAGATAATCATTGCACTTTACTTTCTGCCGGTTCATTTATAGCCAACTCATCGTGTGGAGCGATGCAATTTCGCGTTATTCATACTAAATCTCATCATTTCGAACTACCTGTTACTGCGTTACTGGCAAGTTAATTTATAGCGTTGCTCTAACATCACGTAACGAATATTACAGATAGTAATTCTCACCTTTTCATGCGTAATATTAAGCATTGTTCTCAGTTTGATTAGTTTGAGTGTTTGATGGGACGGGCATATTGCTAACAATTTGGAAACAGTTGTTATTAATTATCGCGTTATGAACAGTTTAATATATTATTTTACTAAATTATCTTTTATAATTATTCTTTCTCTTTTTTATTTGATATTTGTTAACTGAATTGCTTGTATACTATGGTAGTGGACACTTGTTATAATTGTGCGTGTAAGGTTATTTAAGGTTAGGTTAAGTCATAGATTATAATATAACAACACATATATTATAATATAATATAAATTATGAATATTACATTAAAACGTATATTATAAAAATTATTAAACATTTTATATGAAAAAATTAGATTTAAATCTTGCGTAGTGAAACTTCTGATACGAAAATTATATCTGTATAAAAAATAATCAATTATCGATCTGTAACATTTTTTTAGTGACTCATTCGAGGGTTAAAATTAGACATATTATTTATTATTTTTTATGTAACATATTATTTGTTATATTTTGTTGAGCTGTTTAAATTAAATAACAATACAGTATTATAAAAAGATTTACTACACTTTTACCGTAAATCTTGCACCCATATTACGTAATGCATTCAGTTTTATCTTAAAAGTATCACGTTCCAGGATTGCATATATTAATTCTCGCCTCTTATGATTTTAATCCCAGTTTTCATGTCGAACGTATTCACATCGTAAAATATGTTTACGTTTAATTAATTTCTAGCGTATAAATGTAATACATGCATAATATGCGAATTAAACTGAAACCTGAGGATGCTTTCCGAACATTAATAATTATAAAATTGCTGTAAAAATTTGAATATTTATGAAGATACATCTACACATGTGAAAGAAAATACAATATTGGTCGTGTATTAAAATTATAATTATGAAACAGAATTAAAGGAAACATGAATACATGTGCATGTGAAAAACATAACAACATTTTGAAATAATGAAAAGGTTCGAATAAATGTATCTTTTGATATTTATTTGAAATATAATGAGTTATAATCTATTTTATAATTGTATTTTTACTATATTTTACTATATATTTTATACTTTTAATAATATGTTACTTAATATTGTATAATAAATTTTATATAATCTTTTACATTGCGCTTTATATACCCCTGTATAGCATGTATTATGTTATGTAACTTTGTATAACATATGATATAATGGAATAACATGTGCTGTAAAATATTACATATCATATGTAAAATAATATTTCATAACCCATGATATACGACCTTGTATAATATGTTATAATAATAGTATACAACATATGCTATATAATTTTTTACAAAATATATTATACATATAACCATGAACAACATGTGTCATATAACCCTGTATAACAAACATGATACAACCATGTACAAGAATGTATGCTATATCAGTTTGTATAACATATGTTATATAATCTTCAATAACATATGAGATATAATCGTGTACAGCATATCTTAATAATCTTTTATATCACATATTATACAACCTTGAATAACATGTGAGATATAATTGTGTATAACATATATTAATAATCTTGTATATCATATATTATACAACCTTGCATAACATATAACATATAAACTTATACATATGTGTATATTATAAAATCCTTCATATCATGTGTGATATAACCTTATATAACCTTGCATATCATATGTCGTATGATCTTATATAACCTTGCATATCACATGTCGTATCACCTCATATAACCTTGCATATCATATGTCGTATGACCTCATATAACCTTGCATATCATATGTCATATGATCTTATATAACCTTGAATAATATATCGTATAACCTTATATAACCTTGAATAATATATGTCATAAAAATTTTCACACAACATGTAATACTTTTTATATCACATATCATATGAGCTTACATAACCTTCTCTCCACAAATGCCTCCATTTCCTTCAAACCTAACCTCCCTGCAGAAAATCAAAATTACCCAGGCAAATAAAATGCAATTTACCAGGGAAGTGGATGTTGTTTCTAGCCTGGCCAAAATACTTCCCTTCAATCCGACTTGTTTCAAAAACTAGTTCTTCCAAACAACTTTCCTTGACGAGTCACTCACCTGTCTGTACCTAGTTGGTACAGCCTAGAAATTGGTTTCTGTATTCTCAGGGGAAATCGGACTGCTGTATGTTAGAGTATGAACCGGTACCAGGTCACGTAAGATAACACTCGAGGTTAAAGCGAAATACTTCGTCTGTCGGGGATTCTTGAAGTCCCTACAAGGTCGCGAAATCCTCTAGGGAGGTCGGTTCGGGGAAAAGGAGGGTTCAAAGGGTGATTTTCCTTAAGTTCCTGAGTGATGTTATCCGTGCATCGTGCAATATTACAACGTCTAATTAATTGAAATGCCACGATATTATTTATATACGTTAATCGCAAGATGGAATCCTGAGTGTGTTTGTAAAATGTAGCCATACGTCGATATATTAAGAGATGTTCATCTTATTTACATTTATCAAGTATCTTCTGATTTGATACTTGTTAAATGGTTAAATTGTTATCGGTTTATTAATTTGCCGATATTTTATTTAAATATATTTTTAATAATGTAAAATATTTTGTTAAAAATGTAAATTGTACATTATATATGAAATATAATTATTTTCATATAAGTAGGTGTAAATGAAATGTGAATAAAATATGAAATAGTCATAAATGTAACATAAAAGCTCTGTCAATAATAATCAGTATATCAATAATAATCAATCTAATAAAGAAATTGATTCGAACTAAAGGAAACGCGATGTGTTGACGTCAAATAAATTTTCATTTCTGTTTACAAAAATTCTGTTAAACGGTTTCATTAATCTTGCGTTAGAGAAAGTAAACATGTGCGTTATGAAGCAGTGAAGATTAAATTTGGACAGTGCTTTGTTTGGCAGGCCAATGAATTTTTGAGTAATGGAACCTTTTGAAAAAGCAAATTTATTTTGAAATTAAGTAGCTGTTTCAATAATTTTTAGTAACAAATCTTTGCATTTTAATAATTGAAATTGAATGAAGTTGAAGTTTCTATAAAATGTCTATTAAATTTTTATAAAAACAATTTGTAAGATGAAATAAAAAATTTAATGAAATTTGATGAAATAAAACTTTTATTAATTTTATATGAAATATAATTTGTAGACTGTAGTTTTTATTAAAAGATAGAGATTAAATCTTGTAACATTATATGAAATAATATATTTGCAATTTTTTATTATAAAAATAGAAATATTACAGAATTTAGATAAAAGTTGTAAGAAGGATGAGTATTTGTATAAAACAAAGAATAGGTAATGAAATTTTAATAATATAAAAGATACGTGTATAACGTGAATGAAATTAGTAGAATTTTATTTAAAATTCGCATAATTAGATGTAGTAAATTCAAGAATTATCTGCCGAGTATGGCGCGTTCCAAATTATGAATAGCTCAACTTTTGTAAGTATAATTCATCGCAGCCACTGTAATAAATCTGCTTCTAGTTCTTATTTTTACCTTGCGGTTATTAACTAAATTCTGCGACAGTTACATTATTACTGCGATAAATCTACAAAACGTGAACTGTTCGAATTCACGTAGAAAATAAAACTAGGGAACTGATAGTGAGAAACTTTTCTGCTGTGACAGTGGTTTATCAGTGATGACAATTTTACACTTTCGGTTTTTGGTAAATGAACAATTTTTATGTTTCTGTTATAATTCGATTAACCTATACTTTATGAATGAGTTTCTATATGAATTACTTATCGATTTTAGTAATTCAGTATCAATGTTGAATTTTTTCTATATGAATTACTTAACAATTTAAAAAATTTAAATTAATGCAATTCAAACGTAAAATTATCAATTTCAATCACTAATAAAAATGATCTAAATTCAAAATTGAGACTGTTTATTAACATTATGAAATTGCAAATTTAAATCATGAAAATTTTGAATTATAGTTATTAATTTCATAATTGATACAAGTTAAAATGATCAAAATTGAGGGTAAAGATTATTGATCAAAACAATCAAATTAAAAATGCATTTTATTCAAATTAGGAATGATCAAATATACTATTTAAATCATCAAAAGTGAAAATTATTTAATTATATATATAATATTAAAATCATTCAAATTTAAAATTACAATTATTGTTTTAAACCTGTGAAAAAAATGAAAATCACACTTGAAAATTGAGATTATTAATTAAAACAATCAAATCAAAAATTTAAATCATCAAAAGAGTCAATTATCAAATTAAAAGTTCAAATCATTAAACTTCACAATTAATGCTATTTTTATTTAATCATAAATGTTGATATTTGGAAATACGCAAACTTAGAAATGAAGAAATTTAGAAATAAAGAACTTTGAAATTTTGGAATTTTGGAATTTTAGAATTTTGGAAATTTAGAATTTTGGAATTTTAGAATTTTAGAATTTTGGAAATTTAGAATTTTGGAATTTTGGAATTTTGGAATTTTGGAATTCTGAAAATTTAGAATTTTGGAATTTTAGAAATTTAGAAATTCGAAAATTTAGAATATTAGAATTTTAGAATTTTAGAATTTTAGAATTTTAGAATTTTAGAATTTTAGAATTTTAGAATTTTAGAATTTTAGAATTTTAGAATTTTAGAATTTTAGAATTTTAGAATTTTAGAATTTTGGAAATTTGAAAATTTAGAATTTTGGAAATTTAGGAATATAGAAATTTAGAAATTTGACAATTTGTAGAAACTAAAAAATTTGCAAATTTAATATCTTTAGTAATTGAAAAAAAATTGAAAAATTAGAATATCCGAAAATTAAAAGAATTCAAAAACAAGAGAATTCAAAAACTAAAAAAATTGAAAAACTTATAAATATAGAAACTTGAAAACTAATAAATTTTCAGAAGTCTGATAGCCTACAAACTAAAAATCTGAATAATTTGTAAAAGGACCTCGAAACTTGAAAAACATTAGAACTCGAAAACTTAAAAACTCAAAAACCCCGAAATTCATCAAACTAACTACTTCCTAAACCAGAATGTCAAAGCTCCACAATCAACACCTCGTACGAAATTACCCAACACATCTCTCAGTAGTCAATTACCTTCTTGCACTTTCCTCCTAGCATTACTTAAAGGAGCTTTTACTTAAACTGCATGAAAATTGTTCAGAAAGCACAAGAGGTTATTTCACCAATTTCGTCAAATCAATACCAATCTGCGATAAGAAAACGGTCATTACATTCGCCTACATTCATCAACCCAGCAATTCCCCTAAATCAATATCAATTTGCGACAAGAAAATGGCAATTACTTTTGCACACACCTAATGCATCGTTTAACTTCAGTGCAGTGCTGTATTCTCGAAAAAATCATTTCGTTACGTTCAGTTTGTTTCTTCTTTATTCCATTCGTCGTGGCACACTTCCAAATGTTACGAGAACAAAACGAGAGGTCTGGCCTCGCCTGCTAATTGTTGAAACATCGGAAGCTGGAAAGAGCTTTGTTCGCTCCCGAGCACTTTAAAACCACGGAAAAGTACGGAAAATCGTGCCACTTCCGCAGACTATCGCGATAATAATTTCATTGAGTCGTCGTCGTTAGATGAAATTTACCCTCTATTCATCCTCTCTCGTTCATGTTTGTTCAACCTTCCACACAATGAAATTTCTCGGTCATGGATTATTTTCTTTGACCTTTGCTGGCTTATGTTTCACGATCCAGCTTGCGCCTCAAAGAGAGCAACATTCCTGTGTGAGCTTTATTTCGAAAGGGTCCATTTTCTGTTACTGTCGTGTTTCTATAAATTTTAAATATTGCTATGTACTGAGAGACGAATTTTTTGCTTTGTGTTCTGCAGAATAATGTTTATTACACAATAGTATTTCGAAAAATTGAGAATTAGAGGATTTAGAAAATTAGACATTGGAAATATAAGAATTTAGGAATTTAGGATTTTGGGAATGTGGGAATATGAATCTTTTGCGTTTTCAGCTGCTGGATAATGTTTACTATACAATAGTATTTTGAAAATTTGAGAATTAGGGGATTTAGGAAATTAGAAATTGGAGTATATAAGAATGTAAGAATTTAGGATTCTGGGAATGTGGGAATGAGAGAATGTGACAATGAGGGAATGTGAGAATGTGGAAATGTGGAAATGTGGAAATATGGAAATGTGGAAATGTGGAAATGTGGAATATGGAATGTAGGAATGTGAGAATGTAGGAACGTGAGAATGTAGGAACGTGAGAATGTAGCAATGTGAGAATGTAGCAGTGTAAAAATGTAGGAACATGAGAATGTAGGAATGCGAGAATATAGAAATGTGAGAATGTAGGAATATGAGAATGTAGGAATGTGAGAATGTAAGAATGTGAGAATCTGATAACTTGGTAGTGTCGGAATGTGAGAATTTGGGAATATGAGACATTGGGAATATAGAAATTTTGGAATGTGACAAATAGGAAGTGAGGGAATGTGGAAATTTTGGAATGTGGTAATGTGACAAATTGGGAGTGAAGTTATGTGAGAATTTGGGATTGTGGAAATTTCGGAATCTGGGAATGTGACAAATTGGGAGCGAGGGTATACGAGAATTTGGGATTGTGGAAATTTCGGAATGTGGGAATGTGATATATTGGGAGTGAGGGAATGTGAGAATGTGGGAATATGGGACGTTGGGAATGTGGAAATTTCGGAATATAGGAATGTGGAAATGTGATAATTTGGGAGTGCGGGAATGCGAGAATTTGGGAATGTAAAATTTTGAGAATTTAGGAATGTGGGAATGAGGGATTGTGAGAATGTAGGAGTGTGAAATGTGGGAATGTAGAAATGTGAGAATGTAGGAATGTAGGAATGTGAGAATATGAGAATGTGTTAATTTGGAAGTGTGGAAATGCAAGAATTTAAGTATGTAAAATTTTGTGAATTTGGGAATGTGGTAATATAGAATCTTAGAAATGTAAAATTTTGTGAATTTGGGAATGTGAGTATTTTGGAATGCGTGTATAGTAATTTGGGAATATGGAAATTTGACGATCTAAGAATTCAGAAATTTAGAAATTGAGTAAGAATTTTAAAAATTTTGTATTGTTGACTTTCTAAACTTCCATATCCTTAAAACTTGAAATTTGATACCCTACAAATATTGGAGTTTGAAAATAAAGAATTAGAAAGTTCGAATATCTTACATTTCCATAATTCAAACATTAAAATTTCGAAGACCGCGACTTCTAAAGAGCAGAACTCATTTTAACATTATACGATATAACGGCACTCGGAAACCACTTTAATGGAAAGTTCAAGAATTTATAAAATCTCCATTTATCTACAGCCATGTTCATAACTTTTACTTCTCAGTGACATAATAAATTCCAGATGTTTCTAAGGTAGATTCTCAAGTAGTAAAGTTTCCATACACCCGGAAAGGAATTTCTAGACCGCCTCTTGTGTTTTCAGTGGCCTTTTCTCAACAATGTCTGGAGCCATTGCTTGACTTCTGAGCTCTTGTCTAAGTGTGGCTTTAATAGTAACAATTACATGTACGTACGCGGAAACTCCTCGTATTTTTCTTCATAACCGAAACAACTAAGAAAATAACTGCACTTCAAGATGAAAATTTATTTGCTGTAACATCAGTATTAATATAAGTTTCATGGTAGGACAGATATAAATTAATTTCACGAAAATTAAGGAAGGAAGGAAAGACTGAATTTACTTCTATGTTCTCTTTGTTCTCTAACTACTCTGTTCTCTACTTTGTATTATAGTTACGATAAAAAATTGTTCATTCAAGGAGATGAATAATGCTGTGACTCTTTCGATAAAACTCAGAGCTGATTGCAGTATTAGAATATTAAAATGTTAAGGACGTTGTGCAGATTACAAATAAAATTGAACCCAAAATTCAATCGTTGTTAAAATTCTAGTCATAGGTCCTAGAATGCATATTACACTAAGAGGATTAGACCTTAGTACAAGTTTTTAGCAATAAGGTCTTCAGTAATAAGATAGGGCAGCAGTTAGGACTTAATATTATAAGACAAACATTTGTAACAATAATAATAAAATTTCGATTATCATTTCGATTACAAGGATCTGAAGTGAAAATCCCGAAATTTCGCGTAACTCCATTTCAGCGTCCGAAACATGTACCACCGGCGAAATATTAAAATGCACGTTCATTTTTCAGCAGAACATCAGCCACATTTCGCAGCCTATTTAATTTTCATGTTGACCTCCGAGCGAAATGGGTCAGCCACCGATATGTATCCGAAGGTGGGACGTTAGCACACAGACGCATACACAGCCGCAGTTTCTTGTTACTTTAAACGTGGAAAAGCGCAATGGGAAGGTACGCGAGAAAAGACTGGATGGACAAAAAGGGGCGGCGAAAGAATGGGACAGAAGGCAAGAGTTGGACGTACAACTCCACCTTTATTACGTGCACGGTTACTTATTCCCTGCGGGGTGATATCGTGTTCCATTTCCATTCAACGAATTTCTTGTTGCTCCTGCATGCCCCGCCGAGAGACAAACGAGAGATGCTGCCGTAAAAAGGAACACGCCGGATCGTTTTGGTTGGCTGGCAAGCATTTTGGGATTTCGTCAATTTTATGGAGCTGTGGGGAATTTCACGGATCGACCAGGAAACGACTCGTTTGCACCGCAAGGATATATTATAGCGGACAAAGGAAACGAGGAAATTTTCAACGAGTTTGCGAGAATGATCGGAATTAATGTTATGAACGTTTCGTAGGTTAGAAACCCTACGGGGTGGTTAATATTCTCGTTTGTTTAACGGGAACTCGTACACGATCGGGATAGTTTCGTGGACGAATATACGTTTGAGGTTGAAGATGGTTAAAGGAGGTTGTAAATTCCGTTATCGTGCTGGAACGCTTCGGAATTGTAATTGAAGGATTTTGCGAGGAAATAGATGAACTTCGATTACGTATCTTTCGACGGGGTGAACGATTCGTTTTGGGGAATTTTCTTTGCCACTAAAATTGCCAAAGCGCTCGACCGTTTTACTACCTCGTTATTTCAGGGTTGAAGTGGTTTTCTTGAAATATGAGTTTTGCAAGATTAATGGATTAATTGGAATGTTAATTTATTTTTGATCGTTTGTTCATTTATTTTTAATTTCAATGTACCGCGCATTATACGTCGGTATGTTTAGGGATTAAGTATAGTTCAATAATAATAGTCAAACTTGTGAGCTTGTAAACTTGTAAATTTTTAGATTTGTAGATTTGTAAATTAGTAAATTTGTAAACTTGTAAATTTTTAGATTTGTAGATTTGTAGATTTGTAGATTTGTAAATTAGTAAATTTGTAAACTTGTAATTTTTTAAATTTACAGATTTGTAAATTAAAAAATTTGTAAATTTGTGAATTTGTGAATTTGTGAATTTGTGAATTTGTGAATTTGTGAATTTGTAAATTTGAAAATATAAAAATTAGGAAATCAGAAAATTGGAGGAGTTATGATGCTGAAAAAATGCTAACTGCATTTCTCATAGTACATTTAATGAATTGAAAAATCTATAACAATTTCAGAATATAAACAATAAAAATCCTGTATATTCAACAACAGACAAATACCAATTTATATACCAATTTATATGTAACTTCATTCATTACTCCAACAAAAAACCAGGCATCTTATATGTATTAATGAAGAAGAATCACTTGTGTAAAAGCATCACTGACACTTTGATACATCGTTAAATTTTCTACTCATGCAAAGTTAGGTTATTTGCTATACATTTATGTCATCAAATCGTGTCGGATTTTATTTGTTCTGAAATCGATAATTGTTTACTGCATCTGGTAACCAGCCATTTTATTTGAACTGGTCCTCCTGTGACCCATTTTATAACACGGTTAGGTTATAAAATGCATGCAGTATTTATTGCATCACAATTTTAATCTACACTTTTGACATTTTTATCTGCATTTTGTTCCATTCGGTATTCATATTTTTAAAAGTTGAATAATACAACTGCGGATATACCGAGCTATTCTAAATTAGTAAAATGGATGGGAAGTATCTTTCTCAAAAATGGTTTCATAAATCGTACGTCGGGATAAATACTGTATGAAGAGATTCTCGGAAACGAATTGCAATTTTATATAAACTGGAAATATCAAGGAATTCAGCTTGTGAAAGAATTACAGCTTCACTGACTGAAAAATTGAAACAAAACGGTCAAGGATTTTACTCTCCATAAAGTACAGAAGATTTGAATGAAATGATTCAAAGCTTCCTTTCAAATAGCAAAAATATCATTTATTATTCATTGAGAATATTCGCATTTTTATTGTTTTTGTCGAAAAGGAAAGATTACGAACGTTAATCAAGGTACATGTAATTTTCATTAAATTTTCAAACTGACATGACTTTCATTTGTGGTTCCATGTTCATTAACTCCTGTGAGAGTTTTTATCAAATTTCGCTATTTTATATGTAATTTAAAAAGTAGTACGTATATGCATTAACGAGTACGTACATTAAGTATCTTAATTTTTTTGAAAATGTTAATGAAACTTGTAACTTGTTAACTACTCAAAGTCTAATACGCCATATTGAATGTAGCGCATGAAATTCAAATCTGTAACTTGACCTGATCATTAAATCATTTATAAGTACTCCATAATTTACAACACAATGATTAAATTAATAATTAATATATGCTATTGAATAGGGCAATCGAATTTTTTTTAACAATTCGACATTACACACACCTTCACACATACAGCGATAGAATTTTATATGTATATCTATAGAAATTATATTAACGTTTTTAAAAGCTTGAAACAGCTTTATACCATATAAGGCACATATCATACGGTTCATAAAAGAGACATAATCACACTAATTAAAAAAGAGCATCCGTACTTACATCATAACCAGAGAATTCACCCTTTCCCGGAGGTCCTGGTGGTCCTTGAGCACCTTTCTCCCCTGCCACTCCGTCACGACCCGGCTCGCCTTTTTGTCCTTGAGGACCTTCCGGTCCCGGTATTCCCATGTCTCCTTTGTCACCTTTAGCGCCCTGCGGTCCTTGGAGTCCTCTCTCTCCAGGTGGTCCTGCAGCACCCTGCAGAATTCAGCGGAATTAATTACTCGGACGAACGACCATAACCGGAAGCATTCGTGACGAGGTATTGGTTTCAGAAATCGTGTCACCACAAAACATTCCCGTGAAATTAACACGATCACGCACACGGGTTAGGGATTATTTGGTTCATGAAATACTCTTTATTTGACAAAAATGACACATGAAATTTTTTGTCTTTATTTGCAAAGCATCAATACCGTCAACCCCATCTGTCCCTGTTTCCCTTCTTGTCCTGGTAATCCTTGCTCTCCTTTCGGTCCCTGGATCATTTTAGGCATTGTAAAGGATGCCATCAGTTCTGTCGCGTTGCAGGCGCATGTTCCGGGTTCTCCTTTCTTGCCCGGTGGACCCTGAAGCATTTAGATTAATTTATCGAAATGAATATTATTAAAGGTATATGTAAATGTATATGATATTATGAATTAAATTTTAGGTGTAATTGTGTATATTAAATTAACAATATTAACGTTGTTAAATGAATTTCCTACATTTTGTGTGGACAACTGAGTACCTGGATACGTATCCTTATATTTCTTTAATAATTTAATATTTTAGTAATAATTCAATAATTAATACTTAAAGTATTAAAAATATTAAATATTTTGTTAATTATTTAATAATTTAAGAATTTAAGAATTAAATTTTTTTAAGAATTTAATAATCAATAGTTTAACATTTTGTTAATATTTTATTAATTAATAATTTAATATTCCCTTAAAACTTGAATAATTAATAATTTAATATTTTCATAATATGTTAATAATTAATAATTTAATATATCTAATAATTTAAAATAATAATAACAATTAAAAATTTGAAGATCTCAATCCTCAATTTTTATTTTTACTTCGTACATAATTAATACAAAGATTTTGATGATACAATAAATATTTCCTGTATAGTCGCTGACACGACGACAAATAATTAAAAAAAAAAATATACATAATACATCAGAATTGATGTAGCAAAGTGTTAATCGTACACGAATTGTCAAAGACAGTTATACATTTATCACCTTTTATCAAGTATACTGTACTTCCTATTTTTTAAAGATTTATTACTGTTTGTTACCCTCCGAGTTATTCATTCAATTTTTATCGTGTTTGTCATTCACTTTTGTCAGTACAGTGTCACTTCTCTACATACAACAAACATGGTGATATTTCAATTTCCTTCCCCAGATATTTGATCAAAAATGCCTATCAAATTTGAGAGTTACGATATTTTTTCGTCTCCGCCCGAATATATTGGAAGATAAATACAATTCTGATACACACCCACGTGCTGATAATTTTTAAAGATAGGGAATGTCGTAAAAGCTACTTTTTACGTGGGTTACATTTCAACAATTCAAATTTGCCGCCATAAATATGTTCTGTAATGCTGTTGTATTAGCCGCAAACTTCTCGATACAATTTCAAATTAACGTCGGTTGAATATGTCGATTAGTTTGTAATTTAAAAAAAGACAGTTTGTGTGTTTGTTATGCAAAGTAAGTACAATCAGAATTATTAAAAGTTGCAATGTAACTTAAGCAGTTGATATGTATTTTTATAAATGATGTTTTAAAAATGCAAACAAATACTTTTATTATTTCTAACCTCTCAATATCTGCATTATATTAGACATGACTAAGCGAGCTCAGTACCAGGATCAAATGTGGACAGTTTGTTGAAGATTTGAAGAGTTTAATTGTATACCACAATATCCACTTTTATACTCATTTGGTAATTTGCAAATTTATAAATTACAAAGTTTTGAAGTTTGTTGTAAAAATGCTGTATTTTCAAATTTAAAATGTATCTTTATTTTATTTTTATTTTCTTTACTGATTAAATTTTGGAGGGAACATAAAATTTTACATATAATAAGTTCCAAGTTTAGAAGATGATAATATTGTAATAAAGTTTTTAAGTCGAAAGGAAATATTGATTTTGCTTATTCTCTTTTTGACAGTATTTCAACAATCTAATTGGTAATTTAGGGATTAAAAAACTGTCAAGTTTATACATGTGCTTTTATGTAAAATATGTCTATGTTATATCAGAATATATTTCAACGTTCTAATTAAATTGCTAGTTTGGCCAGCAAGATAAATGAATGATCCAGGATTGGAATGCATTCATGCTTGCTTCATGTGCACAACCACCACTGAATTATTATTGCTGAAATATGTGCTTGAACATGGATATATCCAGTATAATGAGCCATTTCTACAGGTCTTCATTACAAATGGATGTTCACTTTAGTAACCTGCTCTACAAGTAAGTGTTCAGGTCAATTTAGAATAGCCTCTTTATTTTTATTACTAGTATCCCGAATTTTCAAATTTTGTGGTATAATAATTGTAGATATTTTACAATTTATTTATGTTTAATCCTATGCAAATGAATGTTAAGTGATCAGTATAGTTTTTTATCAAACGTCATTCCTAAGAGAAGTCATTGTTATTTTTATTTTAACTGCTAAGTTGGTGAAGTTATAATTTCTTATTTTAAACATGTTTCTTAAGATTTCTTCAGAAATTTAAATTCCTAAATACTTGAATTTCCAAGTTATAAAAGTTCACATATTTTTAAATTTCTGGAAGCTTAAATTTTATAATTATTCAATATACGTATTGTTATATAAATGTAAATACCAAATATAGATATTTTTATATTTTTGTATTTTTATTTGTATAACTAAATTTGTCTTACTCAAGTGTAAAAAAATTAGTCACTCCAATTTAATGCATCTTCAAGTACGTAACAGGATAATAAGAAAATAAAAAGGTAACAATAACACTTTCAATAAAATTTAAATGAATCTTCCTTGTAATATAATTATCCATATTTAGTCCATTTTAAATCAATATATTATTGATATTATAGTATACATACAAAAGGATTAAATCACCCATAAAAAAAGGAGAAACTTTTCCATAAAATATTTGAAAAACAATGAGAAATGAGAATCACTATATTAATTGATTTTAAAAGGAAAATCAATTAAATTCCGCTTTGTTCTTTTAATTATCGTCAAACAATTATCCCTTTTTCACTTTAAAGAAAAAGTCAATATCCGCTGTGGTTTCAAAAACAGCTTGTCAGACTTTATTTAGTCACTTACATAACTATTGTTCCATAATAAGACTTGTTTCCATAATAATACCTTCGTACAATTTCCCGCAATTTTTCACGTTCTCATAATTCTTTTCTTATTACTAAATATTTCTGAGTCATGTATTTGTGTCATCTGATACTCTTTTGTACCAAACAATGCGTTGGCGCGTAGTTATAAGAGAAATCCGATTCAAATGTGTAGTTCTGCAATATGCACAACGCATTCGGTCTGCCTTTATACGTGTATAGACTACTGAACTATTGCGAGTGGAAGTTCAGTGGTTTGTGTAAGGATTGCTAATGGAACATCTTCTTGTGCGGTGATACATATGCTCAATATAACACACATGATGCGGTATATGACACGGTTCGACACGTATAATTTATACATTCGTTTGGGGAAGTTTATATGTCTTGCGTGCAGTGAAACATACGAGATGCGCAGTGACAACGTGAATTGGATTTACAATTTTTATTTTTATTTTAGCTGACTAGTAATTATTGTTCTACAAGTTTTCAGTTTTTTTAAACTGTGTAATTACCTGTAAGTATTAATTGAATTTATTTATATTATATAAATATATAACTTTTAGTGATAGAGCCACTTTTACTCAGTATACAGGGTGCTTCAAAAATAATTGACTCTACTAAAGCTACACAATATTAATTACATGTACGTACATTATGTATATTATGTATATGTATAATAAATATTGCTTATACATGTATATTCTTTCTTTCAGTTACTCTTTCTTTAGTAAAATACATACAGGGCGTTTCAAAAATGTATATTATGAAAATTAGAAATTTTTTTGAAAAAGTGTATAAAATGATGTAACAAGTTTATATTTGCTTTGAGTTTACTAAAACTACCCAGTATTGATTAAATATATATAAACAGTAGCAAAGTGAAATATTTGCTAATACTTGTGTTCTGTGTTCCAACTAACCAGTCATTTTTTATTGTGGTATCGATGAAGTATTTATGTGAGCATTTTACGTTCCATAAGCAGCACCATTTTACGGTACTTCTATGTTATCAGATCGTATCAGATTTCGTAGATCTCAAAATTTACCTGGATATACAATAATTTAATATTTATGGAACTTTGTACACATATGTGTACTAAAAAGCAATCAATTAAATTAATATTCTATCACTAAGTCTTCCAAAACTAATTTTCTTTTTAACAACAGCTTTTTGGTATTATCTATACATTTCACACTATATTTACAACATCATGGATGGATTTAAGATTTCTTATTTTCAATTACGAAAACTATTAAGATTTTTTTCAAATGTTATTTGTTTACAAGTACAAAAGTTTATACAAAAAATTGTATAAGCTAGTTTACATATTAATAATTATTTATTTTTATAGTTTAGATTCAATTTAAATATCATTAAACGGCTATCAATTTAGGGTTAATATTTGTTTGTGTAAAAGTTGTTGATAAGAAAAATATGAATGTTCATAACAGTAATGAATTATAATGTGACGTGTGTGTTTAATTAATACGGTAGAATTATTTACCTCGTCTTGTCCAGGTGGACCAGGGGGTCCTGGTGGTCCTCTAACACTCTCTCCTTTGTCTCCTTTATCACCTTTTTCACCCTTAGGCCCTTTATCTAAGAAAGTTAAAAAGTATATTTGATTAAAATTTATACACATGTACATTTATAAACTCTCCATCAAAACCGAGTATCCTTTGTTTGATTAAAAATATACAAGTTTTTTTAAATATAACATGCTTTTTAAAAACTCAAAATTTATCTAAAAATATATATGATACAAATTATTAAAAATAGAATAATCTTATTGGGTACGTAAAAACATTCCATCACTAAACAATTATTGCAAATAAAATTCAATATTTAAATGATCAGAACTCTAAATTTTATTAAATTTTTAGCACATCGATTATTCATCAACTTAAACTATAAAATTATATAAACAATTTATTGGAAAAATGATTATTGAAATGATATACAGTAAAGAAATATTTCGAATAAAATAATTTAAAGTGCCACATTAGATGTATCACCCTGTATAAAAACGATTTCTACATTAGAAGCTTAACAAAGCTCTCCAGAAAGATAAACCTGGTCCGTTAAATGTTGTAAAGGTTCGCAAACCCTTTATCGATCGAAGTCTGCAATATATATGTCGAGTTTAAAATCCTTTGAGAATTCAATCGTACGTTTCTTACAAAGGATACTTGTAATGGTATTTTTAGTTATTAAAGAAACGATTTTCGATTTGACATAGCGTTACGGTATCGCTGCCAACGACCAGAACACTTTTAAAAGAAGTCACGATTAACACATTGACTGTCATATTGCAGTTCAAAAGTGCATTGGGTATTTTTATTTTGAAATCTTATTTTCACAATATCTTATTTTTCATAGTTGTATGTAGTTAATACAAGTACTTTCAGTTAGGTACAGTCTGTTCTACAAGAGCGTGTCGACGATATCTGACACCTGATGAAGGTTACATAACAAAAATATTAACAAATACTCTAATACGCGTTGAATATTTTTCAGTTCCGTTTGAGAGATCGAAAAAAACAGACCTTTTCGATATGAGTATCGCGTGAGACACTTTGAGGCAGTGTTCTTATATTGCCACCCAAGAGCCAAAATTGACTTTCACGAGTGCTGATAAATATATGCATAAGTCGACACAGTTTGGTAAGAAGTAAAACGGTATAAAAATATGAAAAATGTCGATGACTTCCCAAATCGGGGTTTAAAAATGGAAACCTATATCCGAGAAGAGAAAACGATTCTCCGGTTTTTCAAAAAAAATCCGACTCCTGCATTACAACAGGTCAACTATTTTTGGCCGAGAAAGGCATAAACATTTGTACGACATTAAAACGTCCTTTAGCCGATATCACGTGGCGAAGTGCATTGTTGCTTTCAAAAAAGCATGTCGAAAATCATCTACCGTGAGCTGATGAAAAAGGCAATCTTGCTTGGAGTGATATGTTCACTGATAAATCTTCGTTTTGGGTATAGTGTCCTATCAGGCGTGCTTGGTCTATTCATTGAAAACGGATGGTTCAAAGAATTGTGAAACACCCTATAAAAGTGCATGTTTGGTTGCTTTGAGCACGCGGTTTCTTCGTGCGTTTTTACAGATAATTTGAATGCACAAAAATGGTGAAATTGTATCAAAGGAATTTTTCACGTCCGTGAAACGTTCAATCAAATGGGCCAATAGATATTACGAGACGTAAACATCGAAGTCGTATCTACACCCAATGGAAAGAAACTTCATCATCGCATTCCTTGGCTATCGCAGTCTTCTGATGCAAACCCTGTGGAAAATTACTGGTCCCTAATGAAGTGTAAACTGCGACGTATCTCCAAAAGGACACTTGTACACCATATTCAGAAGATATGGAGGGCGCTGCAGTATCTACACTAAAAAATTAGTTGCGAGTATGCCAAAAGTGTATCAGCTATTATTATAGCTATTATTAGCTATTGCTAATGGCGGAGATTGGACCTATTTACTAAAGAAGAGCATACTAGCGTTTTATGCGTAGATCCGTACAGGTATTTTGATAGATACCTAAATATTAACAGAAATACTCTTGTGAGACAGACTGTGTAATACAAATATTTTCAATTAACGAACACATTTTTTATATGGTAATTTAAGTGTCACCTGTACATGGGTGACACGGCAGTCAAAGTGTTAAATAAACCCGTGAATTCTTTACGATTACTCACAGTCCGGATTAGGAGGAGGGGGTGTGATGAATGGCGGTGGATTGCTTTCCTCGCTTCTGTCTTCGTCATCGTCTCGTCCGATCTGAAAACGGACGGTAAAATGGGACGTTGAATAAGAACACTAAACGTGATTTATATATCGTTATATGCTAACAGATAAAAAAAGGAGAAACGGGCGAAAGGTAAAAAGGAAAACGAACGACGTGGGAGTTTCATCGCTTATGGATGTGATTGATTGCGCTTCACGCCAAATACGATTTATTTGTGAGCGAAAAAAGCAAAGAAATCATTCCATTCTTGACGAATTTTCAGGAAATGCGTGATTAATATTGCGCACCGTTCGCGAAAAAATAGTGTATGGTAATAGACGGGAACCTTGTAAGATCGATAATGAAGCTTTAATATTTTAGCATTTAAGTCTAATAACGATGTATGGTCAAAAGCTTTTGAAATTGAGAGAATGTTTGATATGGTTAATATTAGTACAATATTGAAAATTCAAGTATTGAATTGTTATTTTTGTTGCAATATACCTTGTGATGAACTGATAGTATGAATGTAAAAAATTTGACAGTATATTGATTTCTATTCGATATGGTCAAATAAAATGCTTGTAAAAGAGACATGAGTTGGAATTGTACATTGATTTTTTAAATTTAGAAATCAGACCAAATTTGGAAATCTGAAAATGTAAAAATTAGAATTGAAATTGGAAAGAAAATATAGAAATTAATTATTTTTCTAAAATTTCCACATTTTTAAATTTTCAGATTTCTCAAGTTTCAATCAAGCTTTATTTAGCGACTAAAAATCGTAGATAATAGAAATATAGAAATGTTATCAGGTATTTGTATTTTCATGTCTACAAATTTACAAACTTGGAAATTAAAAATTACCAAAATTGAAATTTAAGAAATTTAGGGGCACAGAAATTAAAAAATCTCACATTTTCGTACTTATAAATCTTCAAACATGAGAAGATAAGAATCTGGTAATTAAGTTTTTAAATTTGAATTTTTAATAGCGTCAATAAAAATTTTGTAAAGCATGATTATGTAATCGAAGAATCCTAAATGAAATTACATATAGCGGAGTTCGTACATTAACCTATATTTTCCCTAATTACTTCAAAAACGTGAAGCACTTCGACTTCAAAATAATTAGAGCGTCCGATATCGAAGAACCAACTTTTTCGGTCGAATTTTTTTCGCCCTCTCGAAGAATGAACAATATCGCCCGAACGTTCGTGATTAATGAACTTTCGGTTAAATCAGGTGGAATGGTTAGCACATATTTGCCCTAAATGCTTTCCAATAATTATTAGTAATGACGCAGATTTATGGAGCCAAACTGTTCTTTGGTAATTATTTATCGTTGATTTTCTGGCTGACATATTACACTATTGCGATATTGACTTTACCGCGTGTGCTAACGAGCTGCACTACGATAATCTAGAGGATTTTGAGCGTAGTCTGTTATGCTTGTTCAAAGATATTTCGGAATATCAGTCTATGATATTACCACATTATGCGATATCGATCATACTGTACAAGTTATAACTATTTTATAGGTTAAGTTAGGTTTTGCAGGTTATAACTATTTAATTAAGTTCAGTCAATTATGCGTATGAAAAAATATTTGAGAATATCATTATAGAGTATAATAATATTACCATATTCAGTCACACTTTATAGGTTAACTTTATTTTATAGGTTAGGTTAGGTTTTATAGGTTATAACTATTACTTACTTATTAAGTATAGTCAATTTCGCTTATTCAAAGATGTTTGAGAATATTGTTATACACTATGACAATATTACCATATTATCTGATGTGTGATCATATTTTATAAGTTTATCTAATCTATTTTATAGGTTAGGTTAGGTTTCATAGGTTATAACTATTACTCATTTATTAAGTATAGTCAATTTCGCTTATTCAAAGACGTTAGGTTTCATAATGATCGTTTACTATAGAAACAAATTAATGTTTGTACTATTTATACACTGCTCAAAAGAAATATGGCATAGAAAAAATTTAGGCAAAAATTGGCCAAATTTGACTGATGATAACTCCGTGAAAAATCATCGCAAAGTTATGCTCTTTTTTTTAAATTAAAGCTTGAGATCTCTACTTTAAGACCCTGTTGTTTGATTTTAGATTTGATGCATCCCTACCACAATAACACCGTAAATGTGAGGTCATGTTTGCAATATTGAAAATTACAAAGTTTGACGAAATGCATGGACTTGCCACATTTTTTTGGGGCGATACTGTTTACAGCAGCATAAAGTACAAACCTTTATCTTTAATTTCCAGTATGTGAAAAACCGCTACCATTTTTTTCTGCAAAGATACAGAACTTTAAAGAAACCCTTGCATTTATGGCATATACCGCCGGCATTAGCATTACCCGATATGCACCTCGGAGAGGTTGCTGGACAGATTTTGCGCATCATATGCCTCTGACAAGAGCCTTTCTTTGTGTGTATTTGTGTGTGAGTATCTGTGTGTCTGTATGTTTGAATTCTAATAACGCGTGTTTCCACCGCGTTGTTGAATTATCCCTTGCAGTCGATTACTCATGTTAATGCAAGCCCTAATTTCTTCCTGTGGAATGTCATTCCAAATTTCAGTTAAGACTTGCGATAGATCTTACAGATTGGTAGGTTGTCTTGTTAAATTTCTATAGGGTTCAAATTTGGACTTACTGCAGAATATGGAAGCAATCAAATTGAATTGGGACTGCAAAATTCGAGAATGATTCTCAACGAGGCTTCTCGACGATAATTCATACACACACACAGATTCTCACACACAAATACACACAGAAAAGGCTCCTGTCAGAGCCATATAATGTCCAAAATCTGTCCAGCAACCTCTCCGACCTGCACATCGGGTAATGCTAATGGCGGCGGTATATGCCATAAATGCAAGGGTTTCTTTAAAGTTCTGTATCTTTGCAGAAAAAAATGGTAGCGGTTTTTCACATACTGGAAATTAAAGATAAAGGTTTGTACTTTATGCTGCTGTAAACAGTATCGCCCCAAAAAAATGTGGCAAGTCCATGCATTTCGTCAAACTTTGTAATTTTCAATATTGCAAACATGACCTCACATTTACGGTGTTATTGTGGTAGGGATGCATCAAATCTAAAATCAAACTACAGGGTCTTAAAGTAGAGATCTCAAGCTTTAATTTAAAAAAAAGAGCATAACTTTGCGATGATTTTTCACGGAGTTATCATCAGTCGAGTTTGGCCAATTTTTGCCTAAAATTTTTCTATGCCATATTTCTTTTGAGCAGTGTAGTTTAATATAATTCATTATTCCTTTATTATTTGTTACCTACATAAAGTAATTTATAAATAAATTCATAAAGAAATTATCTTAAATATTGCATACAACATAATTTTGAATGCATTCAAATCTCCCTCCATATATCGCCATTTTCATGCAGTATTAGAACATTAAATTTTCCTATTGCAGTTTTACTTCTTTAAAAAATATGTGTTGAATTTTCTTCCCACTGCATTCGCTTCAAGTACCTCATTTTCCCTTGTCTATTTTTATAATTCATGTTCCATGTCAGAATAATTTTTTGATATCTATTTTCGTCTCGAAATTGCTCGCTACGTGTACACACGGAATTGCATAAACTGGAAAATAGTATACAGCCACGGTGGAATGGTTACACCAATGTGTAGGGCGTCCTGTGGATTTTGGCCCCCATGGGAAATATAATGCAAGAATATCCTTGCGTTTACGATTTCTAAACTCGTTTAAGTGACACCTCCTAGCGATATTAAACTGGGTCAACAATTTTATATGATATTTTTATATCGCGAGTGCAACGACACCGAAATTCGATTGTTTGCCTTTTTTTTCGTTCACAATCTGCTCTGTTGTTTGCTTAATCAGGATCGAGCTTCTCTTTATGTTTGATATGATAAAACAGAAACGGAAGAATACAGGACGTTCGAGATTCAAACAAAGATATTTGAAAGTGTTTGTAATATCACACTTCACAATGTTGATTTTAATACTTTTAAAAGTTTCTCGTGTTTTTGTACTTTTATTACTTTTTTCGTGTTTCAATATTTTTGCTAGTTTTTCATGTTTTTATACGTTTATTAGTTTCTCATGTTTTAGCGTTTTTTTTTAATTTTTTATATTTTAATATTTTTTTTAGTTTTTCATACTTTAAAGCATGTTAAAATAGCAAAAATTATCTTAAATTTTAATTTAGCAAAAGACAGAAAAATATTGTTTTTCAATATTATCCTGATGAGTATTATTTTTTATCTAATAACTCATTTTAGAGATAAATAAATAAAATTATTTAGACATTTAAAAGCGCCGAAAATTTAAGTTTCCAATATTTAAAATTTTCAATTTTGTTTCATTTTTGTACTTTCAACTTAAAAGTTTAATAATAATAATTTATATTTTTGTAATTTGGGAATGTATTATCTGAAAATTAAATTTGTAAAAAATTATAAACTAAAATTTTCCAAAGCTGAAATTTAATGCAAAATTTGCTATTTGCAATTATTGTAAAAATTTTAATAATTCATAAATTTAAAATAATATAGATTATTATAATTCAAGAATTTTTTAATTCAAAATAATGTAATTTGTTGTAAATTAATTACTCTTCAATATAAAATAATATTGATTATTGTAATTTAATAATTTTTAAATTTGAAATAGTATAGCTTATTGTAATTCAGTAATCCTTAAATTTAAAATAATATAGGTTATTGTAATTTAATAATTTTTGACCTTAAAATAACACAAGTTATTGTAATTTAATAATTTATTAATTAATAATAAATATAATATAATATAGATTATAATAATTTAAGAATGCTTAAATGAATGATACAACTCACTGAAATTTAACAATTTTTAAACTGTGAAATAACAAGATATTTCTAATATTTTACAAAATTTAGAATATTGTAAATTATTATAATTTAACAATGGTTAAACTTAAAACAACTTAATAATTTTTAAATTTAAAATAATGTACCTTACTTTGCTTTAATAATTCCTAAATTTAAAATAATATAATCAATTGTAATTTAATAATTCTTAAATATAAAATAACATAGATTATTCTAATTTAATCATTTTTAAATATACTATAATATCATTCAACTATTTTCAGACTTTGAAATAAGTTATTTTTAATATTTTAAAAAATTTAGAATATTACAAGTTATTGTAATTTAATAATTCTTCAATTTAGACTATCACAAATTCATCTTTATTTTGTTTCAAATTTCATATCATTCATATATGTATACAGAATAAATTCGTAAGTTAACGTTTAAACTAATGTTCCACGATGTATAATAATAAGTTCGAACACCCAGGTAGAATGATTAATAGGCTTTTCAGACATGTTTCTGTTTAATTAGTAATCACGTCTTTTTGCGTACACAGGAAGTCAGATTTACATTTCGTGCCGGCAGTGTACATGCACATATACGTAGATACACGCATGTAAACATTTACATAGTGGAGGGTATACATGTTGTACAGTGTTTGTTAGCTAAATATTTCAATGTGCAGGGTATTTATACTTTAAGTAACTATGTAGAAATAAGCCACGTGAAGTAACAAGTACAAACTTAGTATTTATACGAGGAAATGAGATTCTCGAATTCCAAGCTTAAAATTTTTGTTATATTTTTGTTGCGACTGAAATAGAGATTATTTGTAATATTATGGATTCATTATTTGCTATACGATGCATTTATTTTAAATGTGTTATAATTGTTGAGGTTATATTCATAAATTTATTAATTTTCAAATTTTAAATTTATAAGTCCCAATTCAAAATTTCTAAATTTTCAATTTTTCAGTTCCTCATTTTTCCAATTTCTAAATTTCGCAATTTGCATATTTTCTGATTTCTAAATTTTTAAATATTACAATTTTTCAATTTCAAAATACAAAATACATTTCTGTAATTTTTCTAATTTCTAATTTTGAAAAATAAATAAATCCGAGATGATATGTAAACTGCCTAAGACATTGATTCTTTAGCTTAATGAAAGACATAAATTATTACAAAAATTTCTTATGTTTTGTCATTTAATATAAGAGATCTATGATCCGCCATTTTGACGAGTTCTGTAAATCTAGTGTTAATATACATCTACCAAAAAAGTACTTTTATTCGTAATTTCCTGCACTTTCTGCTACATATAACCAAAGAAAAGCCAGCTATCTGTTCTAGAGCCGCGTACGCTGTATAATTGCTGCTGTGCCAACAAAGCCCAAAAATGGCTGCTCTAAAATTCCATAAACTACTCTCAATACACTCTCCGCAGTCCAATTCCAATTAAAAGCGGGTAGGGGAGGAAACACAGGAAAAGTAGATCGAATCAATGATCATTAATACCAGAATTAGAACGGTGAAATAGGAGTGTGGGTATAAGAGGTACTGTTTCATCAGTGCACAAAGACATGTATGCACGGTGCAACTGCATTGAAGCTGCAACCCACGTAAAACCGATGCTCGATCGCAATAACACGTAGTACACTCGAGTGCAACGTACGTTTCCTTTAGACAACGAAACGTATGTAAACTTTAAAATCCTTCGGTTTACAAGTTTTCCTATTTTCATGCGTCTACATTTTTCTATTTTAAATTTTCAAATTTCCACATTCTCAAATTTCTATCTGGTATTACAAATTTTAGGATTATTCAAGTTTTAGATTCCTAAAATCTCAGTTCCCATATTGCTAGATCTAAATTTCAAGTATCTAGATACAAAAATCTAAAAATTCCTAAATTTGAAATTCTCAAAATTTTCAAATATCTAAATCTCAATCCCGAAATTTAAAATTTCTAAATTCCTGGATTTGTAAATCTATTATAATCAAAAGATTCGAAAATCCTTAGATTTGAACATCTCACCATCTACAATTCTCTAAATCTACAATTCTCCAAAAGTTCCTACATCTCCGAATCCCTATTACAAGATCTCTCAGACTTTACATCCCCATTCTAAATTTCCACCTTAAAAAATTAAATAATACATATAAAAAAATAATATACAGTAAAAAATTGGGTAACATGTTCAAATAACCTTAGAAGTGGACAAGTAGACCCGTTCACTCTAGCTTGCGATATTTTCCTGGGAGAACAGATTTGCTGTTGGCTGTACCGTGCAGGACGAGAACAACCGCAGACCGTTCTATTGAATTCGTTCACCCGGTATACGTACATCCTGATCAGCTCCATTATGCACGGCTGCATCTTTGTATCTCTACCGCCATTCCGTTTCAGTAGCGTTTCTTCGAAGTAGGATTTTACGGATGAAATAAATTCTCTGGGATGCCTCATACCACTATCTCACAGCTACCGAGGATACCGAGCACGAACGAATTTCTTGGACGGTTCGGTTACAACAGGCATTATCGAGTAATCGTGTCAGAAAACCCGAAAAAAAGGGATCACTAATTAACTCTTGCAAGACTGAACGACGATCGCTACGTATGTGATGGCGTAGTTTTGTGTTTTGATGTTAGTAATTCTTATTATGCAGTCAATGGATATTGAATTAGGACCACTATAAATTTCCAGAATTTGTTTTCCGTAAAATTGGCCTGTTCAAATTGTAATTATATAAGTTATTAGCTACTATCATACTACTACCGTACATTAACACGTGTTAACCCTTATCGGTCGCTAGCTTTTCATACGTGATTCTCACTAGGTTGTAGCTGGTATCTTCGTCACTTGAATATTTTATGGGCATAACTTTTCTTTTCTTATGATGCAATATGATCGGACTGCTAGTCTCATCACTAGAATGAACATCACTTTCAGAACTGCTTTCGAAATTTTCACTGTTATCTTTACTATCGAAATTTCTACAATTTTCTTTATTCATTTTTGGGCTCAATATTTCGAAATTTGAGTACAAAAGGCAGTGATATGTCAGTGAAGATGTCAATTGCTCCGTTACTGATGCTTAACTCACAAGTCAATCGTGCCCGCATTTCATAAAACGCAAATTTTGACTGGTTTGCTCGTTGTCACCTCCCACGTGACGTGCGACCGCAGCGACAAAGTACTGTTGTCACGTGAGAGGTGACTTACGACCGTTAAGGGTTAATATCAAACACAAAAATAATAGCAAAAATACTAGTCAATATCAATGTTTGAGGGCATCCATTTTAAATCATATGGAGCCATTCTGTTTAAAGATAGCTAACATAACGTCAACATAACCTCTTTTCACTGCCTATTAAGTACAGTCCCTGGGCACCGAATTACCACTACAAATTTCCAACATTTTTCACGTTTTCCGTAAAATTAAAAGGCGTGTTTAAATTCTAATTATATAATTTATAAGCTACCATGATACAATACTACTATAAATAACATTAACACATGTTAATATCTTGTATTTCCACCCTTTGCTTTGGACACAGCTAATATCGGACATGCTCTGTATACATTGATCATATGCTTTATATCTTCATTATTTTCCCAAATATCTGTAATTCTTTTTAACTCGGATAATGTGGTTGGAGAGTTGTAAACTAGTCTTTTGAATAGGCAGATATTTTCTGTGGCATTCAAATTTCACCTCTAGCGCTATCGATACTCGAGCCTAACGTAAACGCTCGCACGGCCCTTAGTCGCTCATCACACAATTTATTATCACGATAACAAATTGCTATGTATATATCATTATCAACGTATTTAGTAATAATTTATGCCCTAAGATTTTCCATGTATGACATAATTATACCGATAAAAGTGAAATTTCACGTGGTCTTAATCGATGGCCAGAAACTGTATGTATAGGTAATATGCTATACAAGTAGTATGCCATATAAAAGTAATATACTGTACAATCAATATGCTATATAAAAGTAGTACGCTGTACAAGCAGTACACTACAAAAGTATCCCCTATAAATATAGTATACAAATTTTTTTTTAGCGATTTTTAACCAAATATTGAAATACAGTTGGCATACATTCTTCTATTTATTTAGGAACATATTCCCTTCTGAATTTTGAATTATTTTCATCATTTTCTGTTCCTCTTAATTACATTACATTAAGTCAGTTTGGTATTCTTTGTTTGAGTACTGTTCTTTCGGCCGAAACTAAAAGGATTAAGTTCTATCGATTGAATTTGTATTTTCTGTTGATCGAATCAGTGAGCATTGCTTTCGTTTGCAGGGAACGATGAGTATTTCCTTTTATTGTTAGGTCTTAATGTAGCGGATGTCATTATCGTTTATTTTTATAGAAGAATGTGTTGCGTTAAGTAGAATTAATTTTTTATGTCATGGATGAATTTTTTATACTGGATATGTTTCTGGAAATCGTTTTCAAATCATTTAAACTTCAAACAAGTTTTGAAAGTTTCAAGTTTTTAAACTTGTGTACTTAGGAATTTTCAGAATTCCAAATATCAAAATTTAGACATTTGATTTTGAAATTTATGTATGTGGTGATACAGTAATTTTGTAAGTTGGAATTTTGGAAATTTGAGAATTTGAACAATTAGAACATTTGGAAATTTGAAAATTTCAGAAAACTGAAATTTGGAAGTTTTGTAATTTTGGAATTCGGGGATTTGGAAGCTTGAAAATTTGAAACTATGAAAATTTAAAAATTCTAAAAACTTGTGCTGTGAAAATTTCTAAGCAAAATTTGTAAATTTGATAGTTTAAAGATTTACAAATCTGAAAATTTAAATATTAAAAAATAAATAAATTTGAAAATTTGAAAAGTCGAACAGAATAAACTAAAATATAACTGTATAACCTATATAGAAGAAATACAGTGTTACTGCAGTGTTGCGATAAAGTATACCGTGTTAATGAAACATACTATTCATAAAATATACTACATTCAAACCCTATCGCAAATCACATATAACAGATCTTCTTAAAAAACCCTTCCTTTTCATAACTAATTACAAACCAAGGTAATAAAGTGTCGACTACTATCATCTTCAAAATTAAAGTAATTCACTTTGAAAGGCCATCGTATCAGGTCAAAGGATCCTTTTAACGAAAATCCTTTTACCAGCATTCGAAGATCGAAATCTTTCAAGCATTCTACTATGTGACCAGCAGGACAAATCAAAGTTAATTCTACTTGGTAAGCTTAATTCCTACGAAACTTGGATCTTTCCGTCTAATTGCCAACGAGACGGTTAGGTGGCAAAAGCCAAAGTTCCTCTTCGATCTTTCTATCACTTTTTCCCCTCTTCCTATATTTGTCTTCTTCTCTATCCACTTTTCTTTTTCCTCCATCTCTCTTTCTTCGCGTTCCTTTTTAACACTCTCAATTCCATGAGTCTCTCTCCTCTGTAAATTTCACAGTAAATCATCCAATTTCTTGCACTCTATTCATTTGCCAGCGGAGTAACGTAGATTGAGGACCGTGACGTTAAGGAAACACCTCCGAGGCAATAGCGCTTTAATGAACCTGCTTTCCTATTGATTTGTTTCTTGTTAATTTCATTCGGATAATTTGATTCCACGTTTTCAGTTCGTTCAATTGAATTCGCGGCGTTTAACGGGAAATTGTTACGGCTTTCAGCGATCGTTGCGTGAAACGAGCCGAAATATGGCGATTTTATGTTTGCCGCCATCTTGTAATAAATTTATAGCGCGGGATATTTGAGACTGTTGAATTGTATCAATTTTATCGGTGGGAATTCTTTCATAAGTTGGCACAATGGTATTTGTATTGTGCCATATATGAGGATTGTCATATAAGGGATTCTCAATTGTATGACTGCCATTTTGATTTCTATTATTCAATTTTAATTCATTATTAAAATAAAACTATAGAAATTAGAATTTATTATCAAAAGGAAAAAGCATAGAAACTGTAATTTATTACTGAAATGTAAGACCATGGAAACTGTAATTGAGTATTAAAATGCAATAAAACCAGAAATTATAGTTGATTAGAACAGTATAAAACCATAGAAGTTATAATTGATTACTGAAACACCACAAAATCATAGAAGTTATAATTGATTATTAACCAGAATAAAACCATAGAAATTACAGTCGCCAAAATGACAAGAGACCATACAATTTACAATCGATTTTTAACTATAAAACCACTACACCAGTCGAAATGAGTCTCAGATTGGTTTTACAATTTCATTTTAAAATTTTTATTCTCTATCACATTTTTGTCACGATAATGACTTCTGAGGATAAAGTATAATGAACTTTATTTTCGCTTCATTTATTTGGAGTCAAAATTGTATCTACTCATGCCAATACCAGTCATTTTCACTGGTACTTCTTAAAGTGGAAAAGTATCCTATAATCTGTTTGAACCCGAAATCGTTTATGGGATATTTAGATAGATTTATCGATGTTTTCTTATGAAACTTGATCGCATATGTCTTATGTGGCGCCACACAATAAACATGGCGGCGATGTAACGTAACGTAGTCATCTACGTTCCAGGCGGCCATTTTGTATACCATGGTCGTTAGAATAGAACCTAATTCTTTTTCATATAACCGGCGAGCCCTAAAAATAGCTGAAAGATTGAAAATCACTGAATTATTGCTAAAAGTGAAGAATATATGGATCGTTCTGAGGATGGTGAATTGAACACGAGGAAAGCGAATTAGAAGAAAATGAAATTGGACCTTACAGTAATATTATAAACAAAGAAAACATCCGTCTTCGGAAAGTAAATAAATATTTAAAATTTGCGTAAAAGTGCTTGTGTTCAAATTCTGAAGATGAAAATGAAAATATACGTCATGAAAATGAATTTACCGTCAATTGGGGAAAAATAGGGTTCTAATTACATTATTACAGTTATTACAGTTGTCATGTAGTTATAATTCCATAACATGGATTTTTTTTGAAAGACAGTAAACAAATATAAAAATATTCCCTTATTACTTTTTACCAGTCATCGACTGCCTTTGGAATCTCAACTGTCGATAGTTCTAAAGTGACAGAAACCAATAGAAATGATCAAATACCGATCAAATTTTACCAGTTAGTTAAAAGTATAGTTTCAATTAACGCTAAGGAACTGTAATTACTTAAAAACTGCAAGCTTCAAAATAATATTTATATTGATAAATCGTGATAACACCAGTTCTAGGGTTAGCACGCTTCATCATCACCCAATTATAAAAATACTACGTAAATGTCATAGTTCGCAAAAAATTTCTGGTAAGCCGTTGAACATATGCGTAAGAACACAGAAATCGTTTTATAGAGATAATCTGACGAATACTACGAGAATAATCTTGGAAATTCTGATGGGATATTGCATTAGCGCCCAAAATGCTTCGTTTCTCAGAAAGCTTCAAGCCTTTTCATCCTCATTATAGAGTTCATCTTAATCCAAAGGAAGTTGGACGCACACGGTGCTACGACACCCGTTTCCCAAACTTGGTCGCTCTATTAAATCTTTTGACGATTAAATTTAATAAAGAGATGAAACGTTCGTTTAATTCCGCTTCGCTGAATTCCGAACAGAACTGATTTTGCAGAAGTAATAAAACGCGATATTTCTATTTTATGTGACTTTTTTTGTTTTTATGTCTTTCAATGGATTAGTAGTTATGAGAGTATCTTGAAAGCAAGTATTGTATATAATAGTGTACATTTAACTATACACTGTTTTGAAATTTCACACTGAAATTTTTAATTTGCCAATTTACCAATTTTGCAATTTTCAAGTTTCCAAATTTTTAAAATCCATTTCCAAATATTAAATTTTTAGAAAAAGTTGCTCAGAAGAGTAATCTTTATAAAATATTTCAAGATCAAAGTAAAGTTCTCTACTCAAAATATCTTTTATACAAAAATAATTATTCACCGTATTATTTATACTGGAAGCTGCGTTAATCCGATTGGGTTAAACCCGTATCAGGTTATGAAACCGCTAATTAGAAGCACCACCACACAAGATTATTATTAGTAACATTTCAGTGCAATACATTTTTATCATGTAACTTACGTCGGTCACATTTTCGTCAACATATCCTGAACCTCCTATGGCGTCGATATCGTCTGAGTCAAGGTTCATGTGCTTATACAACTACAAAACAAATTATCTGTTAGAACCATAGATTTTAGATGAGGTAGTCAGAGAAAATTTACAAAATATGTAATTTTCAAATGTTTCCAATATGCGTCTATTAGTGCAACGAGGTGCTTCCGTGGTGCTTAAACTTAGCGTTGTCTTTTATTCACATGTAATATACTTTTCTGGAATTTTTTAATACTCTTATAAAACGTGTTGAAGGCAAAAAGTGCGAATCAAAACATATGAAAAGGATCATTCAATTGAAACGGTGAGCGAGTGAGCCAGTAGAGTGAGCCACTATAGTGGCACCACGTTATCTACGATGACATTCGCGAAACTATAGCGGATCGTCGTACAAGGGGATGGTATCTGTGAAAGCCTGTACGTGGCATCGAAAAAGCAATCCAAACTCATTATGTACTTTTGTAACTTTTTAATAAAGTGTTTGAAATTCTATGTTTGTTACGGATAGAACTGGCCAATTGAGGCATTTCAGAGCATGGGATGAGAATTTAAAGATAAACATAAGATTTAATGAATTTAGCGGGGTTTTCGGGGACGACTGGTCAAAAGCAGCAGGCATGGCGAGTTTCCATGCCTCGAAGCCCTACGTGCACGGGGAAACCTGTGGCCGTATTCGTCGAACACCATGAGTGTCTCGGCATGAAAAACACCATCGTAGCACCGGGGGTAACCAATCCGCCCGGGAGTGGTGGTGCTCACCAAAACACCGAGGGCCACTCCGCTCGGGAGAGGTGAGAACCCGGGTGGGGGCGAGCTTGCTTGCCCTGCGCTCCGGCTAGCTGTCTGCGGGATCGGTCGCACTCGAAGACGATAGATAATTAATTTTTCTAAGAAATGTACACGTGCGTGGTGCACGTGGCAATGGCACGTGGCAAAAGTGGCACGTGGCACATGCTCTGAAATTCCGAGAAAAATGCCAATTAATAAGTATTTGATCCACCGCGAAATGCCGGCGAACCCAGGTGCGTACTTCGGCAGAAAAGAAAGGCACTCCTCGGCGACGTCTCCTGATGCGTAATTTTCGAGAAACGAGTACAAAGGCGCGGACCGCTCCGTTTGACGGCGGGTACCGGCAAGTGCCGGCGCGACATCGGTATCGGCGCGCGGCGGCTCGGCCGCAAAGGGCGGGCGGCATCGCGAGGATCGGTCGTAGAGGGATGACCGCGAAGCCAAGGTCGACGGAGGGCACGTGGCAGATTTCGAAAAAATCGGGTGGTTGCTAGGAGACGTCGTAGGGGAGTGAAACGTATAAAATAAGCGAGGGCACCGGGCCCGCGGCTTCATTCTCTTATATTTGTTGCTACGCGTTTCATTCTTTATATTTGTTGTTACGAGGCTTCACTTATAACTTGTCACTACGGGACATACTTGTTGTCATTACGGACTTTACTTGTATTTTGCAAAGACTTTCATTGCGTGAGCAAGTATTTCGGCATTTGGTTGTAATATTGATGTCTATCACTCGCAGACTGAATCATAATACGTTGTTATAATAATTGAAATAAACTGTGCGTATTCACCGTCGAAAAATTAAGTTGTTCTGATACAATGTTAATGTGACATGTTTTTCTTAGTTTTGCGTATGGAATATTTTGGTGAACCTTGCCGGTAAAAAACTGGGATACCATGTATGTTGGTTACACTGTTATTATTCTGGTTCATTTAACTTAAGTCAGAATATCGGTCATTAAAGAAGAAATAAAATTTGTAATTATATAGCATATATGATGATAAAAAGCGTTCTAATGCAGCAAGATCGAAGATAAGAACTATACTACCATATTTACCTAAGTAAAGATATGATAGATAATTTATAACATCCAGTTGCACCATGTATTTATAATATATAGTCATTATCGACGAGCAAATCTGTGGATCGTGACGTTATTTCATGACATGACTGGTATTTCTGCCAGTCATGCATTTATTAGATGCAAAACTATAAATACAAGTAGAAACAATGAAACGTAAGTATTAATAATATGTACTTTTGTAAAACTGGGATGATGGTCTGATAAAAACATAGATGGTTTGTGATAGAACAAATTTGTAAAATTAATTAATGTTAAACTTAATATTAAAATTCGTACTAAGTTGCAAGGTTGTAAAACTCAAATTTGACAATTTAGAAATTTAGAAATTTAGAAATTTAGAAATTTAGAAATTTAGAAATTTAGAAATTTAGAAATTTAGAAATTCAGAAATTTAGAAATTTAGAAATTTAGAAATTTAGAAATTTGGATTACAGA
This sequence comes from Megachile rotundata, assembly GCF_050947335.1. Lineage (NCBI taxonomy): Eukaryota > Metazoa > Arthropoda > Insecta > Hymenoptera > Megachilidae > Megachile > Megachile rotundata. The sequence goes on from NC_134993.1 coordinate 7,771,863, forward strand.
ATTTGGGAATTTGGAAGTTTAGAAATTTAGATTTGAGAATTTAGAAAATTCCAATTTTACATTTGGAAATTAAGCGTGTGAACCAGTAGAGTGAGTGACTATAATGGCGCTGTGTAATCTACGATAACATTCGTGAAAGCCACTATAGTGGTGCGTTGTGCATAAGAGATTAAACCTGCCTTACCCTTCTACGCGCCAGTAGCAGGATTGCCTACAGTACATACCATAGTCAACCCAGGAATTGGGGCGTAGGAGGCTACCCCAGGTGTTTGGAAGGACCACGGTTTCAATTGGTCAGAATAGAAATTAGGCTAATTAGGCCAAAAACAATAACAGTCGGCAAACGTCTTAAGAGTGAATGAGATAGTGTGAATTGCGTTCAGCAGTTGTTATTGTTATTCTTATTTGCCGAAATGTAAGGCTGGAAGCCACAGTGGAGGCATAGTACTTTAGATCGACATCTCTACATACATACCGCAATATGATGCTAAAGGTTCATATAATTCTTATAACGAATCAAAACACGACCAAAATTGGTCCACGTTTTCATACGGAAATTGAAAAAATTGCCCGCGGCTGATAGGGTAATTACCCAAGGAAACAGGCGCTCGGTTTAAAGGGAAAATTGAAACGATCGTATTCTGAACACATAATTGCAACTGCAGAATGTCGTAGCACGTACGGCTGTTTTCACTGTGGCAATCAAGGTGTTAATAATTGATTACCCATAACACCACCTGTCGACCAAATCCACCGTTACAGCTTCCAGATCTAATAATCCGGTTGTGAATCCTATTGAACGCGCGTAAGATATGAAATTTCAGATTAATTGATATAATGATAACATAGGAACGTTTAAAATGATGAAAGTTTGTGAGAATATTTATTCTTGGAGAAGAGTTTAATTGGTGGACTTAGAGGAGTAAAAATTGCTGCTGGGATCAATGGAGAAATCGAAAAATGTGGAAAATTTGTGAATTGATATTTTGTTTGAAAATATTTTTTTTTATTGAGAGTGTATAGGTTTCAATTTGTTAATCTTATTGGTGAGGTGTTGTGTATTAAAGTGATATAAAATATAATATAAATATAACAAAATATAATATAAAATCATTTAAAATTATATTAAATATAAATATGAAAAATGACATAATTAGAATGAGACAAATTTGTACGTTACGATTGATTGATTGATTTTATAAGGACCTCGACTCCCACGATCATTGGTCCAACATTACGATTATACTTGAAATTGGAATATGTGCACATTACTTTTTCATTTTAGCTTTACTGAAATGACATCCATTTGTCAAAGACATTTTACTTTCAGAGAAATAGCAGCAAAAATTATACGGCGTGTGTGGAGTATACGCATTTGAATTTATTTCAATAGAAATACTTCAATTTCTATTGCTTTCTGAACGAGTCCATCTACGATTTCACCTGTTCATGGCTTTGAAACCGGAACCTCTTTTCAAAACCGATATCTGTTTGAAAATAATTTTTATTTGCATATTTTGGTGTGTAATTCTTGTTAATTATAAATGTTAATTATGCAAAAATTAATGTAATTAACTTCATCGGTTTAATGTTGCAAGTTATTCGTTTATAAGAATTTATATTGGTACTTATTTAATTAATATAACTGAATAAATTAATAGTTGATTTGTGAAAAAATTAAAAATAATTGTAACTTCAATATTTTGACATTTTTAATTAAATAAAGTAAACTCAGTAAAGTAAACATTTTAATTAAATAAAATAAATCGTTAATAGGCATATTTACCTGGCCAAATACAAAATAATAACTGTTTTATTAAAGATGTTATACAAAAACTGTATTTTTGCAAATATCCCTAATTTATGCATAAAAGCTCCATAAAATAAGAATTTAAAGAAGAGAATATAAAATAGTAAAATTATTAACTCGATGACAAGAACGACAAATTTAATAAAGTTCTTTGTAATAATCTTTTGTTATCAGAAGTTGTGCAATTGAGCAGCGTGAAAATGAAAGCATTTGCTTTCTGTGGGCAGAAAAAAGCTCGCCGACGAACGTTGTAAAGTGGTCGTTACAGGCGTCGGTATTGTTAGTAGTTACAAAGTTAATAACAATTACAAAGTAACAAGCAATCACGCGGAACGTGCGCTGGATCATCAGACTTTTTCCCTCCGGCATCTCTTTTCAGTCGAGCTTGAAATTCAATTTCAGTCAACGACAGTGTAGATAAAATATATCGAATATCAATTCAGTGACCATGACCTTGAAATTCATTATAAAAAACATTCTCACAACTTCATTCGTTATTGTTTATTGAAAAGTTATTGATAAAGGAAGATTGAAGAATGTATTATTACTTTTATCGACATCTGCATCTCCACATGAAGTGATGTATTAATTATGTATTTTAATAATGAATTAAAAGGAGTTGTTTTTTTATTTCTGTTCATAAGGAAATATAACCTATAAATTAGTTTCAGTTCCTTTTTGCATTCAAATTGTAAGAAAATAAAGATGGGGTTATGATTTTATGAACTGCTCTTTGCAGTACAACAAATGAAGTAAATAATATCTGTATTCGCAATGGGTTAATTTATAAATAATTCTATGTTGATAATTTAGTATTGAAGATATTTTAGTATGTTTGATACTTCACCTTTTTTGAATCTTGAGGAATATTAAATAAATTGTAGTTACACGTCAAAGAAACATCAAAAAGTTGGAACTTTTCTCTATGATATAACAAGTAAAGAAATAAATAATATTTGTATTTGCAATGGTTTAATTTATGAATAATTATGTCGACTATTAAGTATTAGAAGTATTCTAGTATGATCTAGTATGAATTTAAAGAATAATACTGAATAAATCATATTTACATATTAACGAAGCGTCAGAAAATATGTAGGACTCTTTTTGTGGCACAACAAATAAAAAAATAAACAATATTTGCGTTTATTTATAAATAGTCCTGTTAATTATTGAGTATCGAAGGTATACTACCATGACTGGTACTCTAGTTTTTGAAATCTCAAAGAATATTATTGAATAAATTATAATTACACGTCAACTAAATGTTTCACGCCGTTATTTAAGATGGCGCTGTATTGGCGCGTAACTCAGTTCTATTCAAATTGTAATCAGACACTTTACATTGTATGTGTTAAATGCAGTAAATATAACGTAAAAAATATTTATTACAAATGTAATAACAGTCAAAACGATGTGAAATAGCTAGATGAAGGAATAAAAAGATTAAAATTAGATTATTAGTGAATTTTTATCAAACAAAAGACAAAATGTTATTACGCACTGCAGATATATTAGTATTAAAAAAGCTTACAATTTACGCTGTATATACAAAAAATTAAAAAATTCTTGACAAATATTAAATAAACAATTACTCATCAAGTGTTAAAAAGCATTTGTTACTTCTCTTCATAATACAACAAATAAATCATAAAAAAAATTAAAGAAATGAAAGATATAAGAAAATTTTGCGATATAACAAAAACTATGTACATAAAAAAATTAATCATTCTTTAAAACTGCAATCAATTTAATTTTATGGTTTAATTTCTACAGTAACTTTTTAATAAACAAAGACCAGATATAAAGCTGCTCAGCTTCTCTAAAATATTTCAAAATCAAAGTTATTCGATATATTTCTCATAATAAATTATTCATCGTATTTATAGCGGAAGCTGCGTTAATCCGATTGGGTTAAGTACGTACTAGGTTATGAAACGGCTAATTAGTAGCACCACCACACATGATTAGTAACTTTTCAGCGGAATGTATTTTCATCACGTAACTCACGTCAGTCATATTTTCGTTAACATATCCTGAACCCTCTAACTCCTCGGCATCGGTTAAGTAAACGTCGTCCCCATCGAACTACAAAAGAAATTATCTGTTAGAACCATAGATTTTGGATGAGGTAATCAGTGCAAAGAATTGAAGCGATTTTTTTCCATAGAAGACCGCTGTCTCGTTTATCATATCGCGTGTTGCGTTATGTGAGACGGGCGATGAGATTTATTTCGTTAAGAGAAGGAGAATTAGGTGGTGTGATGATTGTTGGGATTCGACTTGGAATAATTGATCTGATTAATTTTTTTGAGGATATTGGGTGCATGTAGTGAAGTATGGACCTTTTGGAGAGTATAGGGATATTCGGAGTAATTGATCGGATTAATCTTTCTGAGGGTTTTGAGTGCATGTGCGGAAATGTGGACTTTTCGGAAAATGTAGAGATACATGTATTAGTATGGTAATATTTGGTAATGTTTGTAACTGAGATACTTAGAAAAATAGAAAATTGGAAGTATAGACATTTACAAATACAGGAATGTCAAATTTCCTAAATCCATATAATAAAAAATTGTAGACTTTTAAGTTATTAAATATTATAATTTTGAAAATCTTAAATTTTCACATCTAAATGCTTAAATATTGTACTTTTGAAATTCCTAAATTCCCAGATTTTAATTTTTAAATTCTTAAATTTTCAAACTTCCAAAATTCCAAATCTTCCAACTTAGCAATTTTCAAACTTTTATTTTCAAATAAAAATGTATAATAATTTGTAAATGTAATAACTATTGTAATATTATATTCTTATTCCTATAACATAATGTAGCATATTTTCTTATTTTCTTATTTCGTTACTGTAACGCAAAGTGATTTTCCTATTTCCCTATTTCGATACAATCAAGTTTCTCCAGAAAATGAAAAATATATAATGGATAATTACACAGTTTAATGAAAGAAGAACAAACGAAAGGATTATGCAGTTTATGATTTGAAAATGCGTGGCATTAATGGCCCGATATTACGGACCAATATTACCTATGTGCGTAATACGTATGCACGTTGTAGATACCGATATCGTAATAACATGTTATATCACCGACACAAACGGGATAATTAATTGTCCCTAATATTCCAGCACACGGAAAGCCTTATGCTTGTTTTACATTAAACATCGGTACGCAAATTTACATAGCACAAAATGGAGGGGTTAAGATACACGTAATGGCGAATTACGTGGGAGCAAATATCGGAGCAATATAAGGGTAAACAAATTAATCTTCTATTCTATTAATTTCTGTGAGGGTTAATCAATTCTCCATTGACACTATTCCGTGTAATTTACGCGAGCTTTCGCTGAAATGTACGCGTGTTCCAATTTACAACAGTAATTTCTGATATTTAGCCCTTAACGGACAATTCACCAGAATATACCCGACACTGGGACGTTTAATATCCAGCTACAACAGTCTCTGGTCTTCGAATTATTTTAATTTTAATGTCTACTTACAGAAAAGGTTCAATGTGGCGACCATTTGCATCAGAACACTTTCTGAATCGAGAAATTAATGACTTACCAACATTCTATAGCGTATAATCTTTCTGAATGTGCAGCACTTTTCCCATCTTCAAAATAAACTGATAACATGTCTGTGGGATCGGTTTATCCGGGGTTCATCGAATACGATCGGGCGTGATCGGGCGAGCGGGAAACGTGGACGATTGGCGCCAAGATAATTCGGCGTTACTACGAGTTTGCGTGAAAATTAGCGAGGGAACAAAGAAGCGATTAGCAATTGTTTCGTTTTACGCGGGAATTGGTAACGAATAAGGAAAATGGCGTGGCGTCGCGGAACAGTCCAGTCGTAACCGTTGAAGTAGCACGTTGTCCGAAAAGTTGTCCGAAAAGTTGTAGCCTAAGTGTTTGTACTTGATTCTTTATACTTTTGTTGATTTTTATATTCTTATTAAGTTATTAAAACTAGGTTATTGTTATTCCCAAGAAAAACTTTCTAATCCGTCAACCTCGATAATTTCCGATCCTACATGTCTATCTTTTCCTTTTCAGAATACTTCATTATGAAGTGATAATTCACCGTATCGTCGTATTCTCCGTACTAGAGACGTAACAGAGACTAAATTTCACTGTTACTGCTTAACAAAAAAAAACAAAAACTCACAATTCGTTTGGTGACACGTGACCTCTCAAAGCACGTAGAATAACATTTGCTGTTCAGTTAGGACAATTCATAATATTGACCAGAAAGTCACGATTTCCTAACAAGTTAGAATTAAAATATCTCCTAAACTAATGATTTCTCATATAAAGAGATTAATACTTTTTGTAAAGAATATGATGGAGTATCAGTTGATGCAATAAAAAATATATGATTCCATTTAAAAAAACATTAATGACTTTCATATGTCCTTTACACATTCGCCTACCAAAAAAAATATACCACCAGCATATGCCACCCTCAAAACCATTCAACTTTATCTAAAACATTGTTTGTTATGAGTAATAATAATAACGCAAATCTAGATGGCAAAATGTGGTGAGACACCCTTTATATAGCAATTTGTTATCGTGATAATAATCGTTAATTGTAAGTCCTCCGACATGTTTATGTAAGTGTTCTTTTTTATCATTTCTTATAATAAAAATTTTTAAGATTTAGGAATCTAGAATTGTGGGAACTAGCGAGAAATGCAGTAACTTGCTTTTTAGTTAAGATTGAACCAACTTGATTGTTAGGTTAAGTTACATACATTTTTACAGTAGTACAAATTTTGTTTTTATGTTGAACAGTAGAAATTAATTTGATCTTCGTACATTGTTATATTTTATTTTATTCCATTCTTACAGACATGAAAAATGTGCCTTCACTACTTTCAAATTATGACACATTTTGTTAATGAACTTTAAGCTACTTTCCCATGTTCGAAGTTAAGATTTAACAAATCCAGAAATCATTCCACGTCTACGAGAACACCACTTTTAGCCATTCTCCTTTTTCAGCCTCATTTTTTCTTCTTTCTACCTTTTTACCACACTTTTACTCCCTTTGAAATAACTGGCTGTCCTTTTGAATATTCACTAAAAGATTAAATCTTAGAGACTTTCGTACATTTCGCGATAACTGCGTCCAACAGAAAAGTTTCATAAAATTTAATGCAAATACCGAATATGGATAGTATGTAAATCGTGTGTAGACTTACGCTGTGTGGGGAAGTAAATCATGAATTTTAAAATTGCCAGTATTGGACTGGAATAAGGGACTTCAAACTTCAATGGTAGAATATCTTACGATATTATCAACTTAATACATTTTTTATAGTTCCTGACCATCGAATTACCACGATAAATTTCCAGCATTTTTCATATTTTCCGTAAATTTGACCTGTTCAAATTATAATTATAATGATACACTACTACTGTTCATAACATTATCAACACATGTTAATATCAAACATAAAAATAATAACAAACATACTAGTCAGTATCAATGTTTGAGAGCAGCCACTTTGAACCATTTACAGCCATTTTGTTTTAAGATAGCTAATATAATCTCAACTTAACCTCTCTTCATTGTTCTATTGAATTATATAACAGTAGAATAGTATACATTTTATACACACATTAAAAGTAATATTTTTTATATTTGCATTATTAATCCCATTTGAAGGCATATAAATCACAATTATATTTATTAGCCTATAAATTGATTCAAAAGCTTCTCTGTGGTAAGTAGTCAAACTATATAATTTTTTCACACTTCTTTACCCATTAGGAAAGTGACAATCATTTTGTAGAGAATTAAGCAGAAATACATGTACTTGTTCTAATGCACAATAGGATTTTCTTATCCTTCCATCGAGAAATTCCAAGTTTTTCAAATTTCTAGATCTTCAAGTCTCAAAATTTGAATATCCTTAGGTTTCCAAATCTCAATGTTCTTAATCCCATGTCCCCAAATTCCTAAATGTGTGGATTTAAATCCCTAAATTCTCAAATTGTTAGATCCCCAAATACCTCATTAGAAATATCCTTACATCCCAAAATCGTAAGTTTCCCAAATTCCTAGACTCTCAAATTTCTATATCCCTAGATACCAAAATCTCAAGATTTTTATCTCAAAGTTTCCCAAATACCTAAATTCTTAACATTCTAGATTTTCAAATTTCTAAATCCCCAAATACTTCAATTTCCATACCCCTTCATCCACAAATTCCCAGTTGTCCAAATTTTGAAGTCTCTAAATCTCTAGTTCTAAAATTCCTAAATTGCTACATCTCATCGACAACCTCATGATGCATATCGCACTCTTTCTCGTCTACCGTATCGCACCTCAAGCCGCGTTTACATCGCCTTAACATAGACGCTCAAGGTATTTAAAACGACTCCAATGAAGTATTAACGCAGTCAAATGAATATGCAATGCACGCATTCACCGAATACCCAACGGAGTGCATTCTACGTTTCAGAATGTGGCTTTAGGTTTGTTCGAAGTGGCCAACTTGCAGGAAAGTTTCGTAAAGTCCCGTTCACAGTGCGCGAATTTCTCAACGTCGAAGAGCGTTGTACGCTTCTTTCGTAATTACACACGTTTCCATCTTTTTTTTTATAATTTTTCAGCTCATCGCTTAAGGGCGCGAATGGTATTCCGTGAATACCGTTTCAACGGAAATACATTGAGTCCCGCGGGATTCCGGGTATGAAAAGCGGTAAAATCATTAGAATAATATATTAAGGGGACGGAAATGAAAAGTACGATGAAATGAATATGCATATGCAGCCGTCGATAACGACCACGTTATAGAATTTATTAACAAAGCGAAAACTGCATATCGTGCACACATGTTTAAACGAGCGAATTATTCATCTCGGAGTAAACGAGATAGGCTTTGTAACGATTTTTTTTAAGAACGGACAATGCTTCTTCGTGGAATTTACACGGAACTTTTCGCGTACACAGAAATGTAAAAGGTATAATTAATGTAGCTGAAGTTTTTGCAAGTTTCCAACGGGAACTGTGGTTGTGGAAGAAAATAATTTTAGAAATGTTTTTGCGGGTTGTTGCGTAATGAAACTTAATACCAATTATTTAATCCTTGAAATGTAGGCCTATTTTGATTTGGTATGTTTTGTAAAATATGTACATCTTTTTGTACTTTTAGACGTGTATATCCAGCTTTGGTGCTTTCACTTTGAATCATTACATTAATAAATTATTTGTGAATTATATAAATTATTTATGACTTATTGTAAATATATTTGAAAATTATTGTATATACTTATTTATAAATATATGTATAAATTATTTGTATTAAAAGATTTATTTAGTAACTTGTATTTTGATTGTATGTCATAAATATTATTTATTTTTATGGTGCAACAATCTGTATATAAATATTTATAAAGATGATTGTTGTATGACCTTATTTTTCTCAAATTCTGTTTTTATGTATACAAGTGTAATAATAAATATTATGATCTGTATATCAGTATATTAAATTTTAATTTTGAATTATATTCAAATTTATAGAAATTATAATCATTTATAAAGCATAAAACCATAGAAATTATAATTGATTACCAAAATGACAAAAAACGTTACAAATTGATTATTAAGAGTAGTACAACTACCACACCAGTTAAAATGGTCCTCAGATTGGTTTTACAATTTCATTTTAAAATTCTTATTTTTTTCACGACGATGACTTCTGCGGATAAAGTATAATGAACTTTATTTTCGCTTCATTTATTCGGAGTCAAAATTGTATCTACTTATGCCAATACCAGTGATTTTCACTGGTACTTCTCAAAGTGGAAAAGTATCCTATAATCTGTTTGAACCCGAAATCGTTTATGGGATATTTAGATAGATTTATCGATGTTTTCTTATGAAACTTGATCGCATATGTTTTATGTGGCGCCACACAATAAACATAGCGGCGATGTAACGTAACGTAGTCATCTACGTTCCAGGCGGCCATTTTGTATACCATGGTCGTTAGAATAGAACCTAATTCTTTTTCATATAACCGGCGAGCCCTAAAAATAGCTGAAAGATTGAAAATCACTGAATTATTGCTAAAAGTGAAGAATATATGGATCGTTCTGAGGATGGTGAATTGAACACGAGGAAAGCGAATTAGAAGAAAATGAAATTGGACCTTACAGTAATATTATAAACAAAGAAAACATCCGTCTTCGGAAAGTAAATAAATATTTAAAATTTACGTAAAAGTGCTTGTGTTCAAATTCTGAAGATGAAAATGAAAATATACGTCATGAAAATGAATTTACCGTCAATTGGGGAAAAATAGGGTTCTAATTACATTATTACAGTTATTACAGTTGTCATGTAGTTATAATTCCATAACATGGATTTTTTTTGAAAGACAGTAAACAAATATAAAAATATTCCCTTATTACTTTTTACCAGTCATCGACTGCCTTTGGAATCTCAACTGTCGATAGTTCTAAAGTGACAGAAACCAATAGAAATGATCAAATACCGATCAAATTTTACCAGTTAGTTAAAAGTATAGTTTCAATTAACACTAAAAGTTATTTAAAGATAGCAAGCTTCTATACAGTTGGACGTGAAAAGTGATCACTCTTAAATCGAGAACAAAGCGCGTCGTTTTTCGCGCAGAGCGTACAGTAATTAAAGGATAGGACATGTGATTCGTTTGTTAGACTTTTATGACAACTTCTTTCACACGATTTTACGGTTCCGCGTGCTTTTGCTCGCCTTTCACTGCACTCCACGTGCTCTTTTCAAATCGTCGTGAACGAAATAAAGCGAAATTTTTTCACTACAGTACCTTTACCCCATTGCTTCTCTCCCACCTTTTCTTTCTCTCATTGTCCTGCCGGATTTTTTTCTTTCTCACACTCTATTACGACCTGGTTACCAGGAAATGAATTCATGTAGTGACCTTTTTAGTCAGAAAGGGGGAACAGAGTGAAAATATTTAGCGTGCCGAAAATGAACAAAAGAAAATTCTTCAAATTGCCGCCACCGAAATATATTTATGAAAATTTTTAGTTGTCTTCCTGCACTTGGATGAAATAGTGTTCGAAACATGGGAGGAAAATGTTTTCTCCATTTATCATATGATTACTGTTTTATTTAGAAAATCTCCCGCGCTGATTCGAAATAATAGAAATATTTCTCGAAATCATCTTTTATATTGAACCTTATATAATATTTTCACTTATTTAAATATAAATTCTGATAATTACATTTGATAACTTTTTGAGATTAATTAATAATGAAAAATCTGAAATAATTTACAATTATACAATTAACAAAATTTTTTCCATTTTTAAAAATTGTCTTAAGTTTAATTCTATATATTTTTAACATATTCAACAATAACCATAATTCAAAGGTTAAGCATATAATCCACGGGTTAACCAAGCATATAATCCAAAGAATTAACCCAGATTTAGGGCTCAGACTTCGGAGGACTTAACAGTTGCCCCGCGCTTAAAATGGCGTAAATATTTGTCAAAATGGTGGCAGTTGAACGTCGCGAATACAGCAAAGAATCCTGCGAGATCACTCGAGAAGCTTATCGAGATTACTCGGATTCCCGTTCCGAAGAAATCGCAGCCTTCGAGATATGAAAAATCTCAAGTTCCCGGCAACGAGATATTGTCTGATCAATACTTCCGTGCCATTGTCGATCCGCGAAATCGCGTCGGTGATATTTTGTTCGACGCGTCGTCGAATATTTTGGATTTCGCTATGATAGATCGGGGTCGAGGATACTTCTCTCCTACGAGTGCATACCTCTCAAAGGTACGGTTGTTCGATATCCGGAGGTAACTAGGAAAAAAGCAGGTCGTGCCGGTCGTAATCGATAAGGTATCGCCGTGCGAGGAAGTCGAAAACATTTAAAACAACTCCGATCAACGAGGGCTACTTTTCGATCGGGTGAAAAACTGTTGCAAACGACACACTATCCATGTATCTCACAAAATGGTCAGTCTTGAATGATTGACAATCACCATTTCTTAATTAATTATGAATTGGGCCTTGTTGATTTAGAAATTTGTGTGCTGATAAATTTACATGTTATTTCTATAAATATATAGCATTATTTTAGAAATCTTAATATTTGTAATAATATAAAATATTTTTAACAATAATACTTACACTTACTAATAACTATTAAAATTTTTATAACTTATGGATGAAATAAAAAGATAAGTTTAGTATGAAAGCAATAATTTCTTTTTTGATTATGAAATAGAAAATTTTAATTATAAAAGAGAATAACAATTCTATAGCTATAGTATGAACCTAATAACTTAATTAGCTTATTTAATTATAATATTAAAATTAATAACTTAACTTTTATTAATATAATGAAAAGTTCACAAGGGGAGGGTAAAACGAAAATAGTAAAGAAAAATTAATTATGAAAATAGTAAAATTGTATTCATTGATTGTGACATACTAAGAACTATGGTATTTCATTTATACCAATGTTACAATTAATAATATCTTAATTGTTATTAATACTATAAAAAATTTATAAGAAAAGAATGTTAATAAAAAGCAAGTTTATTATGAAAATATTAAATTTATTGAATGTAAGCTAAAATTTGAATTAAATAAAAGAATAGCGATTCTATAATTAAAATATAAATCTTCTATTATGTAAAAATTATTTTGTAAAAAATTTGTGAACATTTTCATCTTGCTCGCAAAGAATCCTAAAAAATTTTCTCACAAATTTCGCAGATATGTGCGGTGGTTTGTAAGATAGCACTTTTCAGTTGTAACTTTGATGGTTGAAAGTTGAATGAAACTTCATAGTTGCAACTCTGCGAGTGAAAACTTGTGCAAGGCCTCCTATTTTCAGCTGTTTAGTAACTGTACGAAGTTCTATCAAAATAGAAGAGAGGCATTTCAGTATATTCCCTTGTTAAATAAAGACGGTAGCCGGTTAAATACAAGCGCCAGGGGTTAATTAATGTCTGCCTCTTGCGGATACTTGTTCTGTTTGAAATACTATTTGCTTAAAGCAACAGTCGAGCAGTTTCAAGTTGTTTCCAGAGAACTACGAAAACGAAAAACAGTGAAGGACTTTAAACAATTTATTGACGTTTACTTTAATCGATTGTACGACCCCTTTTTCGGTCCAATTGCAGTCGATAGTAATTCGTAAAATCAATATTGAGGTCAGTAAATGCTAAGAAATTCGGAAGTCACGAAATTTTCTAGTTCAAGAGGTTTGGTAATTGAGGGCTTGCAGTTTTTTGAATTTGGGAGATGTAGAAGATAAATTGAAAATGTGAAGGTAAATGTGAAAGTACCTTTCTTTTGAAGGTAATGAAATTTTACAATTTTACAATTTTACAATTTTACAATTTTACAATTTTACAATTTTACAATTTTACAATTTTACAATTTTACAATTTTAGAAATTCAGGCTTTCAGATATTCAAAATTTCGGAATTTCAAAAATTTAAGAAGTTGATACTGTGGGAATTCGGTAAATTACAAACTTGAAAGTTTAAGAATTTAAGAATTTGGAAATTTGGACACTTGGAAGTGTATTGATTTGGTAATTTGAAAGTTTAGAGATTTGAAAGTTAAATTACAAATGTTATCAATTTGTAAATTAAAAATTTTTTAAATCTTAAACTTGATGTATTTCGAAATTTGAATGTCAAGAAATCTAAGAATATTATACAAATTTTTTAAATGTACAAGTTAGTAAAATTTATAATTTGGTAACTTCAAAATTTAGTATGTTCAAATCCAAAAATCGGCCATTTTCTGTGGAGAAGTCTATCACGTTCGCCATTATGTATCACTGAAATTATGCTCACACGTTGTGATCCGTCCTGTATGTACATACATATGTATATTGATTTGCGTGCGTCGATTCTAATGCAGATTAAATTTTAGATCATGGATATGGAAACAGGAATTGATACAAGATACGAGATCTCAAGCTTGCATATGCAAAACCAAATAAATCTGTTTCAATCAAAATTGAAATATGCTCTGCTACCGTGAACGTGTGACATTAATTACCATGACATATTATAGGGTAGGTAAAAGTACAGCAGCTAACCCAGGAATTGGCGCTTAAAAAGGTTGATCCATACGATTTATCAGGTGCGTCAGCAGTAATTACACATCGGTATAATATTAAAACAAGCGAAAAAATCTTACACCACTTTTGTATTCCACGATATTTTAGAAATAGTAATCGGTCTTAAGCTTCAAACTGAAATGTAGTTGAAATTCGAGTAAGATTTATGGCATTTGAAATGTGAGAAGGAAAAACACGGACCAATCAGAGCGCGAGGATTGCGGATGCGCAGACGCGAAAGTGACAGCTTCGGATAACGCGTAGTTATCCAACGCGTGGTAATCCAACGCGTAGTAATGCAACGTGTGGTAATGCAACGCGTGGTAACCCTACGCGTAGTAATCCAACGCGTAGTAATACAACGTGTAGTAATCCAGCGTGTGGATATCCAACGCGTAGTAATCCAGCGCGTGCATATTCAACACGTAATAATACAACGCGTGGTAATTCTAAGCGTAGGAATCTAATGCGTGGTAATCTAACGCGCAATAATCCAGTGTGTGGATATCCAACGCGTAGCAATCCAGCGCGTGGATATTCAACGGGTAGTAGTTCAACGCGTAGTAATGCAACGCGTAGTAGTTCAACACGTAGTAATGCAACGCGTGGTAATTCTAAACGTAGGAATCTATCGCGTGGTAATCTAACGCGTAGTTAACCAACGCGTAGTAATCCAACGCGTAATAATTCTCGTGCTCTGATTGGTCCGGGTTTTTCTTTAATAATTCAAAAACGATGCTTCAAACCCCATTTTTGCAAAGGGAAATCTTATTCAGAATCACGTCAGCTACCCCCATTTCAGAGATCTACACTAATTGTGAGACACCCTGTATACATCATTTTTATGAAGACAATACTATTACATTTCAATTCCCCTTCTAACACAGTTTAATCGGAGTATATTATACAATTTAACTGAATATATTACAGGTCGAATTATATTTTATATTTTATTTCAATGATATAATACAATTGAATTGAATAATATCTTATAGCTTAATTGAATGATCTTATACAATTTAATTGAACATGTCTACAGTTTAATTATAATATATCGCTTCAAGGTTTAATTTTTATATTTCCAATTAAAAATTACGTTTACTAAAATTCAATCACCTATCACAATTTTTCTTTGAAATGAAGCTTTGAACACATAAAATTGTAAAATTGTTAAGAAGATTGTAACAAACTGTTTTGTCGCTCGGAACAGTTTCTATCGATATTATTTGCATGATGAAATTCATGAACTCTCCAACGACGATTTTAATTGCGAATAATGAATAATGGACTGAAATATTCTGATTAACTCGTATGCAGAGATATGAAGTATCGATCTCGCTCTGAAGCGAGAACAGTAGCATTCTTTGAAACGGTGAATATATTACAGACGGTACATATGAAAAAATTCAGGTAAAATGTAACATAGCGTTAATGACATTTACGATTTCAAGAAATTTATTCTAATAGACAGAATATAACTATAAGTATAATTATAAATCATGGTCATTATTGAGTCTTTCTTTTTTAACTTTAGGTCATATTGAAATATGAAACAACCCCCATATGGAATATGAAGTAAATTTTAAATTTGCGAATTTGGAATTCTAGGAAATTGGGGATTTTCAAATTTAGTTATTAGAAAATTTGAAGATATGATAATTGGGAATTTTATTAAATTGCAAATTGAGGTCTATGAGTGTGAAGATTTGGAAATTTGGGGTTTTGGAAAGGGGATTTGAAAATTCAGACTTTTAGAAATTCGGGAATTTGTAAATTTGGGGATTTGGAAATTCGGGGTTTTGGAAATTCGGGGATTTGAAAATTCAGACATGAAGAAATTTGGGGATTTGAAAATTCGGGAATTTGGAAATTTGGGGATTTGGGAATTTGGGGAATTGGATATTCGAAATTTGAAAATTTGGGGATTTAGAAATTCGGGGTTTTAGAAATTCGGGGATTTGAAAATTCAGACATTTAGAAATTTAGGGATTTGGAAATTCGGAAATTTGAAAATTGGGAGATGTAGAATTTTGAAAATTTGCAAATTCATAAATTTGGAGATTTGGAAATTCAGAAATTTGAAAATTTGAGGATTCGGAAATTCGGAGGTTTGTAAATTTGTAAATTTGAAAATTCTGAAACTCAGAACTTTGAAATTTCGTTTTTTGAAAATTCAGAAATTTCCGAATATAGTAATCCGTAAATCCAAAAAATGTAGAGAGTTTCAGAAATTTGGAAATTAATAAACATTCCAAAATATTCATCGCAAAATACACTTTAATTTCGCCTTACAATATATCCCCCCATCTTCAGCACACACATATTAACTTCATACCTCACCCTACATCTGCAATTAAGTTCTCCAACCTGTTCAGGTATTCAAATACAAAAAAACATTAACAGCAAATACTCTTCGCTCGCGAAGCAATAATCTGCTTTGTACAATGAAGTTGTTTTCTCTTTAACATTGCTGCATTTGCTACTTTGAAACTTAAAACCACTTTTCATCGGAACACTAAGCTTGGAAAAAAACCTCAGCAGCTAAAACCAACTTGTAAATGGAATAAAGCATGGAAGCAATTTAATGGAAACGATTTTGATGTTAAACAATTTCTCTTTGACTATATTGTTTCGGTACAGTGATAGATTTTCATCTACCATAGCATACAAGTATGACAGCAATTTGCATGCAAACTGTATGCAATGCAACGCGTACGATGCATTGAAAATATTCCTTTGTGCAGAATTTCGGTAAAAAAAGTTATTTCACAATAATTGCAATTTAATGTGTTCTTTGAAAATTATACTGTTAGGATTAGATATACCTAACCTAACCTGTACATACATGTTTTGATTTACTTTCTTAGTTACTTAAGTTTTGATAACTTTCTTTGTTAATGTAGACTCTATAACTTTAGGTTTTTTCTAGAATTACTAAACAGTTTTAGTTTATTTTCAAATTTAATTTATAACAATTCTAAAATGTTAGTATGGTTTTTGTTATTAATACAAAATTTTGCTATACAATTATTAAATTTTTGAGTTTGAAATATTTACTAGTGTAAAATTTATTTGGGATAAAAATGTAATGAGTACATTCGATTCGTTGCAGTTAATGCAATATTAAATGTCACATCATTTTTATTTGATGCTTTTTTTTAATTAGTGTATTGCAATTACGGATATTATTTCAAAATTTAGTTCTTAAATTCTTTAATTTTCAAATTTTCAAATTTTCAAATTTCTTCAATTTCTAAAAATTTCAAAAAATTGAAAGTTTTTTAATTGGGGAATCTAAAATTTTCGTATTTTGTCAGTTCCTAAATTTTCAGTTTTTAAATTCCAAAATTCCAAAATTCTGAAGAGGATAATTTTAAAGCTGTTAATTTGTAAATTTTTTAGTTTTGAAGATATGTAAATTTTCATATTTCTGAACCTTAAATTCTAAATATTTTTAAATTTGACTCCACTAAATAAATTATTCGAATCCTTCAAGACTCTTCTTTTACTTCCAATTCTTATTGATATTATTTCTTTAAACATAACATTAAAATTTCTGGAAATACAAATTGTATTATATTATTACCCACAAAAGTATTTTTATTTTTTTATTATCTACCAGCTTCACCTTCAGATTATTCAAATTCAAATCATTCGATATTTTTTTTAATAAAATAAACCACGATTCGTAATTAATTTTCAAATAACAGTGAAATTGTTGAGGGGTTCACCGATACTACAACGAGAATCGTGTCGATTTTATCGAATGTTTATTTAAAACTGAACTAGAACTTTCCCGCTAATAATAGAAGCAATGATACCTAGACAGACCTACAGATCCTCGTTCATATTGAGGTTATGCCACTAATATTATACAATTTCCAGTCCTTCACTGTATTATATTACTAAAAACATGCTAAATGCCGTAATATATTCCGGCTAAAAATAATTTCAACTCAAGGTATCCCATCTTCAAAATAACATTTCCAATGCCATTAATTATTCAAAACATCGCCCCAATATTAGGGAATTACATTAACAGCAGATTCAGATAAAAATATATTAAGTTTTGTTCAAAACATTTTGCCCAAAAATGGATTTGTTGCACTTTCAAAATAAACGGTACAAATGTCATTTGTAACGCTATTTGTTAAGTGCATTTGTAATGCGCCTTTGCCTAAACAACGACATCTATAAATATGGGCCTTGGACTCGTACTGTTCTATGCATGGCGTCATGACGCTACATCGCGCTCGTTTGTCATAATGGCGTTGCTTATTAATACTGTTTTTAATTGTCATTTTAATTGTCGACAAATAAGTACATTATACAATTTAATTGAATGATATATTACAGTCAATCGAATTACATTATACAATTTAATTGAATGACATATTACAGTTTATTAAATATTAACGCGATACAATGCTTATAAAACCCGCCATAATGGAATTATGCGCGCGCAGGTCACATGACAATTAAGAAAACCTGCTCATCCTTTTTAACCGACTTCGAAAAAGGAAGAGGTTACTCAATTCGATCAATATTTTTTTTTTTTTTCTATGTGTGCCCGCTGATTACGCCTAGCTGGATGGACCGATCGGAACGAAACCTTTTGTGTCTGGTAGGTTCTGACTCCCCATTGGTACCATTATCAAAAAATTTTTCATTCTTTAATTGCAAAGTATTGTTATTGCAAAAAAACCGGCAACTTTTGAAATAAACTTTTCTCGATTTTAGTGAACTTTTAATATCTTATCACGGACAAGATTCTGAACAATTTTGTTCATATACAAATTTCGCGGAAAGCTTTAGTTTTCGAGATATTAGCGAAAAATTGTTGAAAAGTTTTGAAACCAACTTTGGACGATTTTAATGTCCTTTTAATATGTTATCAGGGGCACGATTCTGAACAACTTTTTCCTTATCCGCAATTAAGAGGAAGCTTTAGTTTCCGAGTTATTAGCGAAAAACTATTGTTACTAATACATTGAATTCTACGTATGCCTCCGTGTCTCTGGTGGTGTATGAGTCAACATGCAGTCGCCGATTTTCTATTGTTTCTACAAACACGTCTTGTCGGCCGAAAATCAGTACACATGTATAATAACTATTGTTATTGCAAAATCCTATTCTTTAGTATTGTTATGTAAGAAATGTCTCACAGTATCCTATACAATTCTCCCCATTCCACTAAAAACCGTGAAATAAAATAATTTTAAGGAACAAAATACGCCGACTTCGAAATGCACTAAAAAATATAAAATAATTTCTATTTGCTAATGAAGTAATTTTTATTTCATTCAATCATACAATTACGTAACAGATATGAATGAAACCTATTTACTCGTTAGGTAGTATATTAAATACATTTCAACCTTTTCGGAGGCGGCGCATAATTAAAAATACCTCAGTAAACGTTGTTGCCAATAACCAGTTGATTGTGGTATGGCGTATTGGAAATTAATAAATCCTGAGAAAGAATACGAACCATTATAGATATATCTGGTAATATACGTAAATGTAACGACTGCATCTTCATTTCGCAACGTTTTTGATATAAATGAAATTGAATCGACTTCGTTCGCATGTGGAAGCCATGGATCTAAGAACCTATAAACGGAGCCCACGACACGGGAATTACCAAATTTGTGGCAGATGGGCTCTATCTTTATAGTATATGCGGCGATCGAGTCTTTCCGTCGCATACTCGATAAATCTAGATAGACCATAGTTACATTCTATACGCACTAACACCTACTTCGCAGCGTGCTGTCGAGTTATATGTATAGAAAAAAAAATAACTATACAAGCTTTGCTTATGTTCGGCTGTCCAAAAGTTGACATGTTCAAGAAAATCTTTTAATTTTGCGCCGCCTCCGAAAAGGTTGAAATGTATTTAATATACTACCTAACGAGTAAATAGGTTTCATTCATATCTGTTACGTAATTGTATGATTGAATGAAACAGAAATTACTTCATTAGCAAATAGAAATTATTTTATACTTTTTAGTGCATTTCGAAGTCGGCGTATTTTATTTCTTAAAATTATTTTATCTGTAGATAAATTGTTTTCGTCGTTCATTACCGATACGGGAGCTTTAAGAGCCACGTGTTCAAGTAGAAATATGTATGTATGTAATACCTAGATACATGTATTGTAGATATAAGTGATATACAGATTGTCTCACAATTAGTGTAGGTCCTTAAAATGGGGTGGTAGCTGACGCGATTTTTAATAAGATTTCCCTTTGAAAAATTGGGGTTTGAAGCTTCGTTTTTGAATTATTAAGGAAAAACACGGACCAATCAGAGCGCGAGGATTATTATGTGCTGGATTACTACGCGTTGGTTAACTATGCGTTAGATTACCACGCGTTAGATTCCTACGCTTAGAATTACCACGCGTTGAATTACTACGCGTTGGACTACTACGCGTTGCATTACTACGCGTTGCACTACTATCCATTGAATATCCACGCGCTGGATTACTACGCGTTGGATATCCACACGCTGGATTACTACGCGTTAGATTACCACGCATTAGATTCCTACGCTTAGAATTACCACGCGTTGCATTATTACGCGTTGGATTACTACGCGTTGAATATGCACGCGCCGGATTACTACGGGTTGGATATCCACACGCTGAATTACTTCACGTTGTATTACTACGCGTAGGAACACCACGCGTTGCGTTACCACACGTTACATTACTACGCGTTGGATTACCACGCGTTGGATAACTACGCGCTATCCGAAGCTACCGCTCTCGCGTCTGCGCATGCGTAATCCTTACGCTCTGATTGATCCAAATAAAAATATGTATGTTTGTAATACCTAGATACATGTAGATATAAGTGATATATGCATCATTATTATGAAGACAATAATATTACACTTCAATTCTCCTTCTAACACAGTTTAATTGAAGTACATTATACAATTTAACTGATTGATATAAATTTCCTGCACTTCATTTGACCATCCTGTAAATATAACGTCCTAAAGAATGGTTGTGTATTCTAAAGAGTAAGATAAACTGAAGAATCGGCTCGTTTGTTTCAGCTGGTGCCACTGTGCACCGTTACAGTTTTCATACTATATAGCTGCCATAAGTTATCTTCGATGTTGCAACGCGAATTGTCATCGTTTTTCAATGATTTCCGAGGCACACACGCGAACGTTACCTTCGTGTTCGCCATGGTCAATATCGAGCAACAATAATTTTTTATTATCGCCCGCAAGAAAAATGAATAGAATATATCTTTGAATTCGTTTTCATTTTTGTCTGTCTTTATTTCCGGTCGAGTACAGCCTGAAAGTTTTATATGTAATCGTGTTTACTGTTTTCAAAGTTAAAAATGTATGCAATCAATTGTTTTCTTCGAAAACGCATTAAAATTGATGCGATAGAACGGAGAGAAAGGAGTCGAAGTGGTTTGAAAACGTACTTTGAAAATATAGCATTTCGCCTGGAGACTTAACATTAAAAATGTTTGCTGAAATTGCGCCGTTTCTGTAGTAGCTGATATTTATGATACGTATTAGTTCGCATAAATCTTTTATGCATAGAATGAAATATAAGAACGTTCCTCGGAACTGGGAAAAATTGCGATAAGGAATAAGATAATAGAAAGAAACAATAAATATTGTTTTGAACTTTTGTCGAACTGAATATTGTCAGAATTCATTTATTAACTAATAGAATTAATTAAATTATTGACACATATAGTGAAACTTCAGGAGTTCCTTATATCGGTTGTGCAGACGAGCGGGAAATTTAATCCAAGTAAATAATCATAACAATCTTTAATAATTAGAATAATTCTTCATAATACTACTAGTAGCTTTGGAAATATTTACATCAATTTTACAATATTAAAAAGTTGACAGAAAGACATTAATATAATTACTTTACACAATGTATTTTAAGTATATGTATTGCGGAAATGATTATTAGAAACAAATTATAAAGAAATGACTTATTACAAAAAAATACAGATGAATTTACAGAGAAATGACAAAATATTTATCACAAATAAATTACTGGTGAATGTACAGATTTAAACTGTTCTTTGCTGACCGCCGTATTTGCACACTCTGCGCATGCGCATTTCGAAGCACCGCGTACCCTCACCCCGATTTATATGGTATCATTAGTTTTCTTCTATGGAAGATGGCATTCAGAGTAACCTATTTTACTCAAAGTGACACATTTAGTTTCGGCAACTTGTGAAACAGCCTGTAGCGCATGGCTGTTCTGTGTGCATAGAGAATCCTTTACGAAAGTCAGCAATTGCTGTAACGAACGATCGTTGCACTGCCGGAGGAATTAAGCTTGAATTAAGAGGACGTCATTAGTAACTTCTGCATTATTACTATTTAGCGAAAGACAACGCAACTCGCACGATGAATAATTTATCAGACGGTTATTATAGGATGCCATAGAACGTTCAGGAAATGCACGGAAAGCTTGCAGCCTTTTACGTGTTACATGTACAATAGTGCTACTGTTAATTCATTATAGACAAAAGGACAATATATGGAAGCTTGTTTAAATGAAACTGACATCGCCGTAATTTCCTAAATGCTTATTTGGTGATCAAGTCTCGCCCATT
This sequence comes from Megachile rotundata, assembly GCF_050947335.1. NCBI lineage: Eukaryota > Metazoa > Arthropoda > Insecta > Hymenoptera > Megachilidae > Megachile > Megachile rotundata. Next base: position 7,794,427 of record NC_134993.1, read on the forward strand.
AAAATTGAATGTTCGTGGAACTATACGAATTTCATGTTAAGCTCGATGTATTAGGTTGCGTATCGTATGGCGTATTTGTGTTATGTGGTGATACGTATGTCGTATGAAGTTACTGTTATAGAATATTAACACTGAAACTATCAAACGGGTTATTTGATCCGTTCACATATTTTCTTTATTGAATTACATAACTTGTGAAAATTTTTTTAAGTATATTTTAGTGAATTAATGTTAATGTAGATATTTTTAAATATATGTTGATGAATTATTATGTATTATTTATTATTAAGTAGCTGATTCTTTTATTAAATGTTAATTGTTTACATTTTAATTTAATGTATTTTTATTTTTATTTATAGCAGACTAAACAAAAGAATTGAAAATACATTTGAAAAAGAATAATATTACCAGACATATCAGAAGTCAAATTAATAATCGAACTATTTTATAATTTAATTCTAACAACTTTTAATTTTAAAATGTTTAACCCAAAATTTATAATCTGAAATTCGATATAATACCAATAATCAATACACCAAAATCATTCAGTTAAAAATGGCTCTTGATGTACTGATAATTAGTATAATAGGTTCATTATAAACTGTAATTTATTAATAATGCACCGTTGAACGAATAATGCATACTGATCAAACTACAATATTAATATTTCCATCGAAATGATGAATCGAATTTGCGGCAGATTATGGGTTAATAATAGATAAAATGCACGCGGTTTGCGGTATCCTGTTCGTGCATAATCTACCCTTTATTAATATCTCTAAAAGCTTCCAAAAACTTTTGTTTAGTAATTGCTAATATTCTGTCGATAAAATGTTACGTACTGCACAATGTGGTTCATTGACGTATTATGGTAAAACGAGAACGTATAATCCGCCATTTATTTGCGATGATACGCCATGATATTTAAAAAAAACATTTTACAGTTTTCTTTTATTATTTTTATATGCAACATAAAAAACTGTGTTATTTGTCAAACACTGTTTTTTGAATATATATAAGTTAAGACTTTAGTAATTCAGGAATGTTAATCGTAATTTTCTGCATTTAGATTGTTAGACAGTTTCAAATTTATAAATTTTCGAAATCACAATATTTCAAATATTGGATTTTTTACATTTTTGGAAAATTTTACTTCACACATTTTTGAATTTGAAAATTTCCAAAATTACAGATTCTTAAATATTAGTTCCTCAATTACCAAATATAGAAATTTTCTGAATTTCAAATTTTTGAATATAGAAATTTTTCAAGTCAGAAATTCTCAAATTTTACTTTCACAGAACTACAATTCCCGAGCGTCGATTTTTAGAATCACAATATTTCAATTTTCAAAACCACAATCTCAAATTTAAATTTTTAAAATCACAAGTCCCGAAATATAAGTTCCCAAATTTTTGAATTTAGGAATTTTCAGTATTGCAAAAAGAACTTCTAAATTCTGCAATTTTCGAAATTACAAATCCTCGAATTTAAGTTTCCAAATGCTGGAAATTGGGAATTTTCAGATCAAGAAATTTCTGTATTTAGAGATGTTCAAAATACGTACTGTAACATTTAAATTATGGTTCACTGATGAATTATGGCAAGTTGGAAATCTATAATCCGCCATTATGTTGCGATCGTAAGCCATAATATACCAGTGACTTGTGATGCACTAATACTAAGTAACTGCCGTCCAGTGAATACTATAATTTATTGATAAGCCATTGATTTACCGATCACTTCAGTCTTAAGATTTATTGATTTATGCAGCTAGCCATAGTTAGCCAATAATATGGGGACTGTTTGGAGATACAGTGTTGTAGGTGAGGAGATGCGTCGTCGAAAAATGACGTAATAAATTGTATAAGGAACGAACAAAATATTTATTTAATAACGAATACAAAATGAACAATTCAATTGCGTGAGGAAAAGGCAAAGAACAAAATTCAATCGAAACATGCGAATGCGAGAAGAAACGTTAATGGCGATGTAATAAATAAGAAATTCCGTTAGATGGAGACAAATGTTAATTTGTGTATCGCTTCGTTTTATCACCAATAGGAGATACTATAAATACTTGAGTTTTTACAATTCTACAATTTCGAAGACTTACTGTTGAATACAGGAACGCTCGAATATTTCGTTTAGTTTATTAATTACCGATGTTTATTAATTTGTTGCTATTTTGATATTATATATATTGATTAAGTTATGGGAACGTTCGTGACGGACGGAAATTACTTCGATAATTTTCCAAGACGTACAAGCTAACCCAAAAGCAAAGCCACTAGGTTTTCGAATCGGTTTCGGATCGATATTTTCCGTAGTGGGGGAAGGTCCACGTGACTCGGCAGGGTCCGAGGCGCGACGGCTTAGGACCCCTTATCACTCTTTCGATAGCCGCTGCTCGGTTCGGTCGTTCCGTACGCACGCGTCTCGAACTCGATATTACAAAGCGATAGAAATTGAATTTTCTTTTTCCAATTTTCACTATTATTGTTGACGAAATATTGCGTTCCTTATTTTCACAAATTATTGATTATTCCATGGTCATTCAGATTGTTTAATATTTAGCCCATATTGCATTGTTATTTGATTGTTATATTATTGCAAATACGTGTTGTAATCGTTTATTGTATATTATATATTTATTATATTTATTGTATATATTACATATCGTCGTCGTCACTGTATTACTAATTGTACACATTATTTTCGTGAATAAATAATTTAATTAATCCCAATTCTGTTTGTTGTTTTCTGTTATTTTCCTTACGTTTTTAACACTTACTGTGTGAAATATTTGAAAAATTCTAAGACATCAAAAATTCAGTATCTCTGTATTCAAAAATTATTTCAATCTAAAATAGCAAACTCTTAATCAGAAATTCTGAAATTCACAAACTTACGATTTTCTAATTTGGACGTTTTAAAATTTTTAAATTTCGTAGTCTCATTTTGCAACCATCTAAAATTCTGAGATTGTGCAATTTCAAAATAAAAATTCTCGAATTCACAGATTTCCGTTTTTTTAAATTTGAACATTTTAAAATTTCAGAATTTCGTAGTTTAATCTTACAAACATCTAAAATTCTGAGATTCTGCAATTTCAGAATAAAAATTCTAGAATTACGAAATATTTTAGTTTCAAAATCTCGAGGTTTGGAAATTCAAAAGAACTCAAAAGTTCAAAAGCCTTGAAATTCCAAAATCCCAAAATTCTCGAATTTCAAAGTGCAAAACATCCAAAAACACACATTTTCCAAAATTTCAGAACTCCAGAATTTCAAAAACACAAAAATCCCAAATTTCAGAATTCCAAAATTTTTTAATTTTAAAATGCCAAATTTTAAAAATTAAAAAATTAAAAAACTTGGAACTTTGAAAGTTTTAAATTCAAAAATTTCAAAATGTCAAACATTCCGGAATTTCACAATTCTAGAATCTCAAAATTCTGAAATTCTAAAATTTCAATATCTCCAAATTCTGGTATTCCATAATTTCAAAATTCCAAAATTTTGAACTTCCGAAATCCCAAAATTCCAAAATTCCAAAATTCCGAAAATTCCAAATTCCGAAAAAAAATCATTCGCGGTCGTACCGTCGAAGTGATTAGACGTGTTTAGTGCCGATCGCGTGTTCCAAGTCAACCGTGAAAAGTGCAATTACACTACCGCTCGCGGCGAAGTCATAAGTGTAGTGTCTCACTTCTGTGTGACTAATACTCACTGACCATGGAAACAACCAAAATCCACCAAGGAAATGGAGCTGCTGAGAATGTAGGTTCCTCCACTATCAAATCCACCGACAAAAACCAGGCCAGTACAAATGTATCAATCAACTCATATGCTAACGCCACCAAGTCAGAATTTTCCTATCGGCAGTAGACGGTACCACTATTAAAGAATATGCATGTGCAGTGGGTAGACTAGTAGGTCCTAAAGCAATCAAATACATCTCCAGAATCTTAAACAATAGAATTTGCATCTACCTTGATAAAAAAGAAACAGTAACTAATCTAACAAAAAATCACAAATCGATAGAAATTAATAACACCAAAATAGAAATAAGACCCATGATTACACCAGCAGAGCGCATTATTTTCTATAACGTCTCATCAGTCATACCCAAAAAATCCATTGAAGACATACTTAAAAGAAACAACATCCGAATATGCTCAAGAATAACGCCCTTAAAAGCAGGAATGATCGATCCCAAATACGCCCACATCTTGAGTTTCCGTAGACAAATTTATGTCAACCCAGAAGATGCCAAAAAGATAGCGGACTCGTTCGTTATTAATTTTGAAGACACAGCCTATCGTATATTCACAACCGCTGACAAATTAAACTGCTTCCATTGTGAGCAGGAGGGACATATTGCTAAACAATGTCGAATAAACGATGTTATTTTGCTAAATAACATCGAAATATGCGAACGCGATATAATAACAGACAGCACCTCGACAACTGACGAACGAATCGTAACGTCTCAAACACCTGTCACTACACCGAAATCAACAATAAATTACAAAGACACGCTAGACACTGAACCAATTAAGATAATAAACAGTCCATGCACACCGATCCTATCTACGAAAGCACAGACGAACAAGGAAATCGTTATGGAAACTGAACCAACCGAAGTAACAGAAAATTCAATTCGCAAAAAAAGACCGCTCTCAGATACTTCGTCTAAAATTACAACCGAAACAGGAGACCCCGAAGAAACAAGTCTTAAAACACCTGCACCAGTCATTATCAGTAAAAAATCAACAGGTAAGAAAAAATTAATACTTCTCGCTCCATCCTTCATAACGACACCAAAACTAGAAGAAGCGCTTCAAGCAGCAAAAACAGAAATCGAAGATCCAAATAAAAAATATATCCTCAATTACCAAGAACTTAAAAGTTTTTTGGAAAATGCTCTTGGTGCACCCAACCCATTCGAAATTGCCTACTACTACACAGGCGTCATACTCGGTTTAATAAAAATGCTCGTGGCCATACACCCGCTAATCAAGGAACGCGGCATAAAAAATAGAATACACCGATTAAATAAAAAACTATTAGAGCAACCAACTGCCTATAATCCAGGAAACTGGTCCTCAGACATTGACTCCGACGCTCCGTAAATAAACCAACAAGCCTCTGTATTATATCAATTCCATATTATATCACTACAGAATTTAATTAACAACACAACAATGAACAATATAATACAATGGAACGTTAATAGCTATTATACACAACTAGAAAGAATACAACTACTGATCAAACTCCATAAACCTTTCGTCTTGTGCATACAAGAAACCAATTTTAAAAATGATAATGTAGGCCAAATTAAAAACTATTAGTGCTTTGCCAAAAACCGTACAAGCTGCAACCATGCTAGCGGGGAGTAGCTATCTACATCAGAAATGAAATAGTGGCCTCTGAAATCCAACTACAAACAAATATAGAAGCAGTTGCCATTCAAATAGTCTCCCTAATTAAACTTTGTATATGTAACATATACCTTCCAAGAAGCTATGATTTTCAAATAAGCGAGATCAATGACCTTATCTCACAACTACCGAAACCGTTTTTAATACTCTGAGACCTGAATAGCCACAACACGTTGTGGGGATCTAGCAAAAATGACCTCCGTGGAAGTAAAATTGGCACAATTCTAGAGAACGACGATATCACTCCTCAACTCAGACCACCACACTCACTTCAATTCCACTAACGGCACCTTTAGCTGCATAGATCTTACATTTAGTAGCACCAATTATGCCCATAATCTCGACTGGACAGTAATGGAAGATTTAAATGATAGCGATCACTTCCCAATCAATATTCAAGTTAAAACCCTTCCCAGTACGCACAACGTTTACACGCCCTCGCCAAAATGGAATTTCAAAAAGGCAAACTGGGAACTTTACAAAGACCGAATATCTGTCCGAATATCAATATTCTTGATAACATGAATGATATAAATTCTGCCACTGAAATATTCTCCAACGTCATCATCGAAGCAGCCAACAAAGCAATTGGAACAAGCCTGCCGCCAAAAAAGCGAAATCCCGTCCCTTGATGGAATGATCGTTGCAAAGAAGCACTAAGAAACTCCAAAAGAGCCTTTAATCGTCTTAAAAGACATTTTTCAGAAGAAAACTTAATCCAATTTAAAAAACTGCGCGCAACGACTAGGATAATCATCAAGGAGAGCAAAATAAACGGCTGGACCAATTATGTCTCAACCTTAACCAGTAACACGAATATCAAGGAAATTTAGAACAAAATAAATGCAATGAGAGGAAATAAGAAAACATCTCGCACACCAATTTTAATTTATAGTGGCAATAGCATAATATCCTACCCACAAGAAATTGCTAATGCCTTAGCTTCGTCTTTTGCAAAAAACTCTAGCTCCGAAAACTATTCTGATGATTTTAGACAGCAGAAAGCAATTCAAGAGGAAAAAACAACTGCGGAAATAACAAATTCCCACGGTTCATACCTCAACACTCCTATCTCGTTATCAGAACTTAAAGAAGTGCTTAAAAATGTAAAAAACTCCAGTCCGAGCCTCGATAATATTCCCAACAAGCTAATTAAAAACTTACCAGAAATAGGAATCGAAACACTACTTATTATTTATAATGATATATGGGAAAACAATATGTTCCCGGAAAAATAGAGCGAAGCTATTGTCATACCCATACCAAAACCTGGTAAGGACCCTACTAAAGCCGACAGTTACAGACTAATCGTCCTTACGTGCAAACTTTTTTTTTTTTCTTTCTACCGGCATCATCGCGACAATCTGCTATCCATCGATTAGAATAGTCAATTATCGACCGTAGTTGCCAATTATCGACAGTACATTAGGTATCTATTACCATATCTATCAAATTCGACAATCGGTAATCATAATATATGTATATGTATATATTAGCATTTACATTAATTATCTCATAATTTTGATTTAGAGTAGGTAATATTTTCCGCGAAAATAATTAAACATTAAGTTTGAATCATTAAACCATGATTATGTATTATTTTATTTTAATTCTAATAAATGTGTAATTTAGTATAGAAATTTCCGTGACGCTATAATGTGCCTACGTGCCGCGATACACGTCCGTAATCCTTGAGATCAGCGCTAATCCTAGAAAAGGATGGAGCTACTATTTCTATTTTCGGCATTTTTGACCATTAAATTAATTAAATAATTAAATCAATTTATGTACGTAAAATCAGTCATTACTAAACTACTTATGGCCGGAACCACGATTATTTTCTTAAACTAGAAAGCTGTAAATCGAAATAGACTCGCCTCTGATAGAAAAGGATAGAAAATGTATTTTTCGCTAAAACACCATTAGAGTACCATTTTAGTATCGAAACGATAGCCATTAATTAAAGAGCGACATTTAAAACATAATTAAACCGTTCAATTTCATAATTAATGTATAATAACGAAATTATATGAAAATTTAGATATTCTGACGTCACAGAAATTCCAGGAATTCGGCGAACCTGCGAGTATAAAAGGGCGAGCGAAACCCGTCTAAAATCAGAACAGTCTTCGAAGTCGAGCACGATACACGTCGCGTATATTTGTATAAGAATAATTAGGAACAGTTTTCGCTGTCAAGAGCCGCAACGAATCTTGATACTTGATTGGTCAAGCGGGTATATGCCATTTGGACACTTGGTCGTGGGTTGTTTCAGCAGCTAGCTAACGCAGGCTCCCCGTTCAAACGATCTCGTGTCTGAAACTCCGTCAGGAGAGAGCTATACTTAGCGCCAAGAAAGGCTAAGATATCGAAACGATTGCTCTCAGCTACTCATATTTGATTTTTCGTCGGATTGCTAACGAGCCTTCAGATTCTCGGAGCTCGCTCTGGGTCGTTTCGTAGCTAGCTAACGCAGGCTCCCCATTTGAGCGGCTTGGTCTCTGAAACCCGTGTCTTTTGGGTGGCAGTTCAGCAATTACGATTTTACAATTAGAGTCAATTGATTTGCTACCCTGTCAGGCTTATACTTTTCATCTGACTCTGGATCGTTGGGTTGTTTAGCAGCTAGCTAACGCAGGCTCCCCAATTAAGCGATCTGGTTTTGGTTGTCAGTATTCGTTTTGGCTAAAAGGGTCATGGACCATTAGTTGTCGAGTCAGATAATAAAAGAGTAACTGTTCCAAAAAGTGATTCATTTAGATTCAGATAAATTTCGATAATTCGAGTTATTAAAGGAATACTGTTCTCACGTTAGCGTAATTTACGTAGTCGACTACACCGCGTTAGATAGTAGAATAAATCTGTCTAATTTTTGCGAAAGCGTATTTAGGTGCGTTTAGAGAATTTCACTTAGGTCGAGTTCCTCGCGGCGGTAGATTACAAAGCGCTAACATTATAAAATCTATAAAATTTCGTTTATACAAATCTAGATACCGAATTGCTCTTAGATTATAGCGTCGAGCACAAAAATCGAATATCAAATTTAGTTAATATTACGAATGCGAAGTTTGCTTTATCAGAGACCCGATTCAGATACGGTCCAATATAAAAGTATTAAATTGCGAGTTTCATATCGTTAAATTCACAATTATCATTTACATATTGTTTAATTTACCAAATTCTATTACTATTATTATTTCAAGATCTATTTAGTTTCTCTATTCTAGTTAATCAATTATAATCTATATATTGTTCTTTATTTGTTGTTATTGTTATTTGTTAGTTCTATTTCTTATCGTTTTATTGAATAAATCTAATTGTTGAAAGATCTTGACCTGTGGATTTCAATCCTTAACCGCACACCACACGAATCCCACAATCTTAATTTGCGAAATCGAGTCGTTTAGAGGTAAAAGCCGCTCTTTACCTTTTAGCGCTTGTAACTAACTAAACTTAGGTTCTAGGGACGTTACACATGCACCAAAATACTCGGTGTACTTTTTGACTCCAAACTCACATGGAAGAATCACATAGAATACCTTATAAACATCTACAAGCAAAGATTGAAACCAATTAAATCAATCTTACACAATAACTGGGGTGCCGACAAAGCTGTCCTTTTACAAACTTACCAAGCAATTATTCGATCCAAAATAGATTATGCATCGGTAATATACAACTCAGCGAAGGCAAACATCATTAAAAAACTAGATACAATTCACAACGCAGGATTGAAGATAGTGGCAGGAGCTTTCCATACAACTCCCATAGGAAGCTTGCTAACTGAAGCTGGAGAAACATCTCTTGTACATAGAAGAAAAATTTTAAGTTTAAAATACGCTATAAGGGCATTAACATCCACTAATCCAATTATCCACGCCGATATTTTTTCGAAGGTCACAGACCAATCACATTATCAAATTGGAAATCTCCCACTCCACCAGAGAGTAAAAAATTGAAGATAAAAACCTGAAAGAACTCCAATTTAAGCTACCGAATATGGAAAAGACCAGACTGCACAAAATATCCCCATGGACATTACAGACACCTGAAATTGATATAACACTGGAAAGTAACAGAAAAGAAAACCTATCCAAAGAGAGATGCAAACAAATATTCAATGCCCTCTGCAGTAATTACCCTGATTTTACCAACATCTACACTGACGGATCCGAAAACAACTACGGAACTGGAGCCGCTGTTTTCACCCAGGAAGAAACATCCAGTTATGGTCTACATCCTTACGATAGTATCTATACAGCCGAAACGTACGCAATCCTATCAGCACTCAACCTTATCAACAGATCTCCTCAGTCCAAGTTCATTATCTTCTCTGATTCCCTCTCCATCATCCGGAAAACTCAAGACATAAAATACACCACTGAAATGCATTTAGAAATTCAAGAAAAATATAATAAACTAATCAAAGACAACAATACTATAATCATAGCATGGGTTCCCTGCCACATGGATATCTATGGAAACACCATGACAGACCTTCAGGCAAAAATCGCAACGACTACAATCACCGAAAACCAGCCGATATTAAACACCTCTGCGGACTTCAACAGGCATGTCGCGACACTACTGGAACAGTCATGGAACTCTACACGGAGAAAATACAAAGCCAACGCAGTCCATCAACAGCTCAACAAATTCTACGACCTAAAAACTAACCCTAGACACAATAGAAGATACAAAGTGGCAATAACCCGAATTAGGACCGAACACACCAAATTGACTCATTCATACATACTAGAAAACGTTTCCCCCAGTAAGTGCGATACATGTGATACAACTATAACCATCAGATAATCAACCAACATAATCTTGGAATGTAGGAAATATAACGACGCCAGAAGAAGACTAAACATCACGAACAACCTCACGGAAGCAGCCACATCAACAGAATACCAAGACACATTATTAAAATTCTGTAAAACTATAGGAATCCTCAGCCAACTGTGAAAAAGTGATGCCAGATCATCCTCTTCCGACCATAACTCTATCCCCCTAAACTGGTCAACAGTCGCTAATAACCTGGGTAGTTGATGCGACTTTAAACCACTATTTAAAAATAAAACAAAAATTCCGAAAATTCCAAATTCCTAAAATTCAAAAATTGCAGAATTCCAATATTCCAAAATTCCAAAATCCAAAATCTAAAAAATTCCGAAATCACAAATCTTAAAAAATCTCAAAATTCCAGAATTTCAAAATTCCAAAATTTCAGAATTGTAGAATGCCAAAATTCAAAAATTTCAAAATCAAAAAAATCTAAAAATTTCAAAATTCAAAAATCTGAATTAAAATATCAAATCTTAAGAATTCTACCCATTATAACATTCTGGAAAATCTTGAAAATTGATATATGAAGTAATTCTCGCGCACTCGTGAAAATATAGATCACAAATGCAAACAATATAAAACATACCTACCACCTTTATACACTGCGCTCATTAAACGTTAATCACGCGCATATATAATTCCATCGCCCTCCTTTAATTTCATCCATCCGCTCTATAATTTCTATTTAATTAACAAACATTCCTTTGTATGTACAATTTCATTATTTATAGCCCGAGAATATCTTCTCATGCCGTTTTAAAGACTCGAAAGCCATTTTACTGCGAATAAATACATTTCAATAAAAATTCTCGATCAAAGAAAGAATTACAAGAGGTGTACTTAACTACAGACGGACGAGTTCCGGCTATTCGTTCAAAGGAATAAAAAGAATTTGCTGGGATAATATAATATCGAGAGGCATAAATGATTCGACAAGTTGTTGTAACGATCGTCGTTATTCTTTGAAGGGTCACACGAACATTTTTCTTTCCTTTTTACCGTCATCTCTCTTTTACTTTTTTCTTCCGTCATTTCTTTTCCCTTTTTTTATCTTCGAGAACGTATTTAACGTTCCATGAAATTAAAACTCTCAGCACCTTCGGGGAAACAAGAAGTGCGAACTCTCGCTTCTCCTCTTCACGACCATGATTTCCAACGGTTGTCAACCCTTTTGTTCGATCGTTTTTTCGTTCTGCCATTATTCTTTCGATATTCGAGTTACGTTCACGGGGTGTCTAGTAATAAATAGACACAGTTCAAAATATATAAATCGCTGTTGTATACATGACATGAGTTGATATGTTATATATGACATGAGCTGAAATATTTTTAGTTTCTGTTGTGTATAAGTGTACATTATATTTTTGTTTGTTGAAAATTTAGGAAAATTTACAAAATATTTTGCAAATTTTCTATTTCACAAATTTTCAGAGACACAAGTCCTCAAAATTGTTTTCAAATTTCGTAGTTACGAATTTTCAAATTTTTAAGCTTTGGAACTTTTAGAATCACAAGTTTTCGAATTTAAAGACTTTCAAACTTTAAAATTTAGGAATTTTTAGAACTAGAAATTTGTTTTCCAGTCTTCAAATTTTCAAGTCTGGTAATTTTCAGAATCACAGATTCTTAAATTTATGATATAAAATTTTCAAGTTTGACAATTTTCAAAATTAGAAATTCTTAAATATATGTTTTCAAATTTTCAAATTTAACAATTTCCGAAATTGCAAATTCTCAATATGTTTTCAAATTTTCAAGTTTGACAATTTTCAAAATTACAAATTCTCAACTATATGAATTCAAATTTTCAAGTTTAGAAATTTTCAGAATTACAGGTTCTTAAATTTATGATTTAAAATTTTCAAGTTTGACAATTTTCAAAATTACAAATTCTCAAATGATATGATTAAAAATTTTCAAGTTTGACAATTTTCAAAATTACAAACTCTAATACTTTTGCAATGAACGCGGGCAAACATAAGGGTAACATAAAAAACATAAAAGAAAAGTTGGTAGACTTGAAATAACAAAAGAAGGTAAACTGGCTCTCTATTTAAATTAAATATTCGGCCGTCATTGACCAATTTTCAACAATTATAGTTATTCCAAAAAAGAATTTCATACTGAATATTTGCAAATAGAAACAATAATCCGAACGACATTAATTACATCGGCTTACTTATTCATCGAAGATTTTCAAAGAAAGATACGAACGCGTCTTGAATTTGTAATATTAGTACACAATATCGTTAATTTTATATTGAAACAATAGAATGGAAGTACGAAAGAAAATCGCATTGAAAGCCACGCAGGCGGATCACGTACGAGAAAGATACATATGAATTTTGGGTAGCCATCTGCTGGGTTGCGGGTCAAATGGGGTTAGTATCGTTGTGTCACGTGACCAATTTAAATTTTTCCTACGTGTATTGTAAAACAATTTGTAAAAGTTTTGTTACAACGATTTTCCGTTTACCAATTCTTATTTTTCGATTGTAGATGTGTATTTTAGTTAGATGTAGAAATTTTTTACCAAGTTTCATTTAATAATATTATATACTATAACATTATACTTACATACAAAATCTGTTTTTCTTTTGTGTTACATGAAATAATATATTATAGAATTCTTACATTTTGTTAAACAAATGAATATAAAATTTTGTAATTAATAAAGTTGTTAAATATTTTGTATCTTCTTGATTACAATTTTTTACTGCCTTCTGAAAGTGTTACAATTTATAATCGATACATATTTATAATTGTACAATTTATTAAGGTGTCGAACTTTGCTTTAGTAAACTTCATTTAGTAATATTAAATTTGTTATTCAAAATCTGTCTTTTTTTTAATGCGACACAGAATAATATATTACAAAATTTTTGCATTGAAATAATATCAAGTTTTGTTAATAATAAAATTATTAGAGATTAGTAATCCTTCTTAATTTTTTATTATCCCCATAATCAGTAAATATAAATATTATTTTTTAACTTCGTCCAAATTTTGTTTTTTATTTAATAATCACAAAAAATATTCGATAAAATTTAAAAATATGCACTCTGTTTTTCTGTTCATCCAATAAGACCTAATTTTGTATATTAATCATATAAAATGCACTTGCAATTAAAAAAAAATGTTTTTAATCGACTCAGTAAGTTGATACGTATTCAATAGTATTCGCATTGCATTCAGCTGTCATCTTTCCAGACGCGAGTAACACGTTCACCACAATTTGTACAAAACTGCATTATTTATAGAATTCTATAGAAATTAATAAATACTATTTCATATACTGATACATCTTTCATTTTTTTCCTTATTGACATCATGTCTATCGGAGATATTTCATACAAGTCAAAGTTGTCAAACGTGTCTCACACAGGTGCTTCGTCTTCTTTTTCTCTGCTTTATTGAATTTCGCTTCAGTATTTCACCTTTAGAAATTTGAAACAAAAAATGAAATTCCATTTTTAAAATTGTTTTAAACGTTGGGGACGGGTGCACAAAATTATCTTTCTTTGATCTTGATGAGATTTTGTACTTTTTTGTAACGATGTTCGCTTTTTTATTTGCAGAATTGAAACTTAAGGAATGACTTCTTGCATTGTAATTGAAAAATGGTGTTTTTCAATAACGGTAGATATAAGAAGTCTTTATAGAATTTTGAGAAATTAAGTGTAGTTATATATTTAAACAAAATTTATTAATTTTGTAAATAAATTTAAGCTTTTATTGTCACATTTTATAATGGATATTAGAGCACTGTTATTACATATAATGTACATGTTATTATGCGTATGTATATAATATGTATGTAAAATGCATGAGATATAATATGGGCGTAAATTCTAATTTTATAACATGTCACATATATGTAAAATGTAATTTTGTAACATGTAATATACATATAAAATGTAACTGACCAACACATACTATTTATTGTATATAAAATGTAATTTTACATATATCATATAATATCTGGAATGTATTTGTATGTGTAACACATAACACACATTCGCAAACACACATGCCCTAGACGTTGATGCGAAATTTAGGTGTCTGAATATTTCTTTTGTGAGACTGTGTTAACTTGTTCGTCAGATTTTTTCAAAATAAACAAATCACCTTGGCGTTCGGCAATTAATTTAATATTTCCTCTAATGTCTTTTACATATGCTTTTCTTGACCTGAATACGACCTGATGACCTTTGTCTACGATCTTAGCTACAGATAATAAATTAATTCTAAGATCTGGACCGTGCAGTACATTTTCAAGTCGAATTCTTTTTGTTTTGTCATTGACGCTCATAAGAAGTTCTACGTTTCCTTTTGCATTTACCTTACTAGTTTCATTATTGGCTAACCTGATTTCACATTGAATAGGTTCTGAATTTGTCATCATTCGGCCATCATTACATAAGTGAGATGTGCATTCGCTATCTAGACGCCATTGATTATTTCATTTTACTATCCTATGATGTTCGGGAGACGAATAATGTACTTCATCCGTAAAGAAATTTTCAATTTCTGTATTGTTTACTCTCTCTGCTTTTTGTGCTTTTCTTTTGCAACAATCAGCATATTTGTGACCTAAAATCTTGCAAAATGAGCATTTATATTTAGGTCGATAAAAAGTTGTTTTCGTAAAGGATGATGTTTTTATATTTTTATCATAATGTGATGTTGATGCGTTATTATTTCTATTATATTTCGAATTCTGATTCTGTCTGCCATGTGCGAACACCGCGCCTGATTCGTTGATTGTTGTTTGATTTCGCGCTTCACACTCTTCAATAATTTTAATTTTTAATTGTTCTGCATTTGGCAGTGCGTCTCGAGATTCTATGGCACATCTAAAATTTTCAATACTACTCGATAAACTATAAAGTAACATGATTGAGAGAAGATCTCCATTGATTTGTACGCCCATAGATTCTAATTTATCTACTGTATCAAAAAATTGAGCGATGTGTGTTTTTATATCCCCGCCATCCGACATCTTTGTTTGTATAAGACGTTTTAATAATGTCGCTTTACGTACGGGGCCTTTCGAATCATAAATGGATTTTAATTTATCCCACACATCTTTAGATGTTTTGCAACCACGTACCTGTTTTAATTCAGATGGATTTATGGCTAAAATTAAATCTGATTTTGCCTTACGATCCTCTTTGATCCATGCTGCAATAGCTGCTCTGGTTGCTGCATCGTCGGCATCGCCACGAGATCTTGGACATGGTCTCTCGCCATTAACGTAACACCAGTTATCATTTTTAATCAGCAGAGCTTCTGCTTGTATCACCCAAGTATCATAATTGTCTTTGGTCAATGTTTCCAATCTTGTAGAATTAATTGTATTAATTTGTGCCATCTTCGATTTTCTTGCAAATTGTACTTCTTGTTATAATGGCGGCGATTAATTTACAATTCGTCACGTACACGATGAACAAAAGAAAATCTTATGTTGTTTAATAAATTTTTAAATTAATGAATATTATTTTAATTTGCCGTTTCGTTATCTGGGCCCATAACCTGTTAGAATTATGCAGTGATCGACGACGACAACTTTATTGGATGTTAAGCCAAATATAATCAATTTATTAAAATAATATTACAATAAACTATTTAACGATTTAACGATGGCAAATATACGATATGGAATGACATTTTATGACAGAGTTCACGCTTTATATAAATTAACAATGTAATAGTTTTTTGTTAATCGATTTATGAACGTGCGATAATTTGTTATATTCTTAACACATAATGATCCTATAACATAACATTTGTAAAATACATATGTGTATACAATCAAAATATTTAACACATGTTAAAATACATGTAAAAAAGACTCACTATTACAAACTTTAAAATATATAATGTAGAATTTGATTTATCAATACTGAACATATGTAAAATATATGTATTTAGTTATGTAGAAGTGGGTACAAAAGCATACCAAATAGTAATAGTATTAGTCATTTTACGTTACATTATTACGTTACATGATGTATTACATTAATACATCAAAATAAAAATTTATGCTGTTATCTATTTTGTCTCCTGTAAAATTTCATGATTTTCCAAATGATATCACGTATAACATTTATGGTTACAAAAAGAATGCCTCTGAGTATTTTCTTAAAAAAAAAAAAGAGGAACGTACAAACTGATCAAAATTTTCTGCGAGAACTTGTCTTATATCCGTGACAGTTTTTAAGATAGCATTTTTCGACTGTTACTTCGAGAGTTGAAATCAACTTTTTAAGTTCTAGTACAATGAGCAAATAAAAAATTGCGGCTTATGTTTTGCTGTTTAAAAAGTTTGCGAAGTTTAGTCGAAAACGTCGAAAACTTTGTTAGGCAAAGATGTAGTGTTATAAATTAATTAATTAATCAATTAATGTCTGGTTCTTCAGATTGTTTGTTCTGTTTCCAACATTGTTTAGTTAAAGTGAAGTAGTTTTGAGTATTATTTCAAAAACAAGGGGAAAGGATAATAAGAAGGATAATTGGAATAAAAATAAGAGTATGAAAAATGAGAAAAATAATAAAAATAGTAATAGCAGTGAATATAACAAGAATAACAAGAATAATTAGAATAATAACAATAATTGGAACAGAATAATTGGAATAAAAATAAGAAGAATAAGAATAATAAACATAACAAGAATAATAAGAACAATAAGAATAACACGAACAACAATAAGAATAATATAAGTACAATAAAAACAATACAAATAATGAAAATAATAAAAATAAGAAGAATAAGAAGAAGAATAAGAATAATAAGAATAATAAAAATAATAAAAAGAATAAGAATAATAAGAATTAATCGATTTCTTGATTCTACCCTAATACAAATTGATTTTAACCTCCTCTTATCTTCGGTCAAACACAATATCTCTGTACAAATTATTAAGAACTGTAATAACTATTTGAACAGATTAATATCTTCAATATAATACAGAATATATTGATGTTTTCAAAACTTCAGCCTTAAATATTGAAAAGTCATGATTTAATCCTTGGAAGGAAGGAGCTTTGAATTTTAAACGCTAGAGGGACAGGCGGCCATTTTGAAAACTGACGCATCAGACCTGAAACATTACTATATTTGAAGATATCTTTACACACAAATATTGTGTGTATAATGTAATACAAATGTTAATGTTAAATTGTATCATACGAAATAACTGACTTTGAAAAACTAAAATGTATAATTTGACATGAAATTATAGTAAAGTATCTGAAATCACAAGTAGACATTAAAATATTCAGTATTATTTGACTGTATGTATTATACTTTATTTAATAATATAATTAGACGAGTGTCGTCTACTTTACACATAGAACATCTTGATGAAAAATTTATTTTATAAATAAAACTCCTTAGTGTAAAATTTGTTTCATACATAAAATATCTTAACGTGAAATTTATTTTACACATAAATCTTGGTGTAAAATTTGTCTCACATATAAGGCAACTTGGTATAAAATTTGTTTTACACAAGAAACACATTAGTAAGAAATGTGTGCTACACATGAAACACCTTGATGTAAAGTTTTACATATAAAATAGTGTGGTGTAAAATTTGTCTTACACATGAAACTACTTAGTGTGAAATTTGTTTTACACGCAAAATCTTGTACCTATATTTACTCAAAACGTGTCTGAATATTTTGAAACAACTCATAAATCAGATACAATACATAAACTATATTTACAATACTTAAATACATAAGAGATAAAAGTGCAATTTGTTTATATTTATTGTTCATACATATTACATTAAATTCGCAACTACCCTGTTCAAAATCACCTGCCATAATTCGTGCAAAGATTAATTACACAAAATCACCGTTTCAAAAGTTAAAATTTTACATACATTTTACTAATAACTTATAATTATCGTATTTATGCGGACAGAAAAACTCAGCGCGTTAAGATGTAATATTTAAACGTACACGTTGTGAAGTCTTATTTCAGAGAAAATTACAGACGCTATTAAAATAATTTTGGTTGAAATGAATTAATTCCTTTCGTGGAATTTATGCTGCACTCGGTGTGAAACCATGCACAGAGAATACAGTTTTAATTTTACAGGATAGAAGAGAATCTGAACTGGAGAGGAACTGCATTTTAATTCTGATTCATTTGTCTTAATTTCAAATTTTCTGTACCTTGTTTCTTTTATTGCAAACTTTTATATGCAATTTTGTCTATATTTAAATGCACGTTGATATGTGTTTTTGGTATAATTTTTAAATTATTGTATCTTTTAATTTATTAGCTACAAATTATTAATTTTGTAAAAATTCGTATTTTCAAATTTCTGGGTTTTTAAATTTTTAAATTTTATAGTTTTTCAAATTTTCAATTTGCTAATTTCCTAATTTCCTAACTTCTTAATTTCCTAATTTCCTAATTTCCTAAGCTCCTAATTTCTTAATCTCCTAATTTCCTAACTTACTAATTTCCTAATTTCCTGACTCCATAATTTTCAAACTTCCTACTTTCTGAAATTAAAAAATTTTCTAATCACCACATATATAGGCCTTTAGAAACTCATATTTTCAAACTAACAAGTATTTAAATACTCAACTTTCTTAAATTACTTTTTAAATTAATTTTTAAAGTTTCTCAAATTTGTTCAAATTTCTTTCTCAAAACTTTGTCAGATTTCTTTTACAAAACTGCAAAAATTGTCAATCAATCGTCATCGTTAAAAAATTGTAAGAATGGTAGCAAAATTATAATTAAAATTTCTGCACGTAAGATATAATTACAATTGAATTCCTTAACACAAAATTTGCAATAAAATTTCACAACAATATCAATAACTTTGCAGCTATTAACAGAATATGAAGGAGAGTTAATCAAAAAATTTCCACGATAATTAAAAGATTTATGCTTCCGTGTTTAACAGTATTACGTACATTTTAATAATCTTAAATAAAGCAAAGAATAAGATTGTAGATAAGTTCTGTAAATATAAAACTGTTTAAAGATGAAAGTTTCATGTTAGCTCAATAAACGGCGCTTGTTAGCGTCGGTTCGTAACTTATTAATTTCTGTTAGCTCGGAAGTGATAAATAAGGTGTTAAAAGTCTTTATTACGGCTATAATTCACATGAAACTTAAAAGACGAGTTTTAAGTTTAATAACTTATTTCAAAACACAAACTTATAATGTTTGTACGAACAGAGATTATAAGATAAGTAAAACTTGAACTTATTGAGCTTTCTTAACTACTACAGTACTTGGCCATTGAATTAGAACCACGTAAAATTTCACTTTCATGGCCATATGTGGAAAATCTTAAGTCATGCAAAATTATTACTAAATATGTTGATAAAATATACATAGCAATTTATTATCGTGATAATAAATTGTGTGATGAGTGACTAAGGGCCATGCGAGCGTTTACGTTAAGCTCGAGTATCGATAGCGCTAGAGGTGAAATTTGAATGCCACAGAAAATGTCTGCCTACTCAAAAGACCAGTTTACAACTCTCCAACCACATTATCTGAATTGTAAAGAATTACAGATATTTGGGAAAATAATGAAGATATAAAGCATATGATCAATGTATACAGAGCATGTCTGATACTAGCTGTAACCAAAGCAAAGGGTGGAAATACACGATATTAACATGTGTTAATGTTATATACAGTAGTAATGTATCACGGTAGCTTATAAATTATATAATTACAATTTTGTTGGAAATGCAATTCACGGCGGTGTTCCTACATAATTGAGTTGTACTTTCTTGATTGCTTTTATCAATGTTTAAATAAGTTGACAACAGTTTTTTGTTATAATAAACTCACTCTTGTTTTTTCGATCGCCATAATACACACGTTAAATGTTTAAATGTTAATATAAAGTTTTTTCCTATATCAAGATATTGTGTTTGTTTTATTCAGTTATAAAAACCCTCTGCCTGCTCCTTTTCAATAAATTTAAACACGCCCTTTAATTTTACGGAAAACGTGAAAAATGTTAGAAATTTGTAGTGGTAATTCGGTGACTAGGGACTGTACTTAATAGGCAGTAAAAAGAGGTTATGTTGACGTTATGTTAGCTATCTTAAAACAAAATGGCTCCATATGATTTAAAATGGCTGCCCTCAAACATTGATATTGACTAGTATTTTTGCTATTATTTTTGTGTTTGATATTAATACGTGTTAATGTTATGTACAGTAGTAGTATCATAGTAGCTAGTAAATTATATAATTGCAAAAATTGGCCGATTTGACTAAATACAAAACATTTTCATGAAAAATAGCTTTAAATGGCGAAATGCTGTAGAATAGCCGTCATTGAGTGCCTCAGATCTCCTCGGTAGTAATCCGTGGATTATTCCGCGCTAAATCGACTGAACCACTTTTCGACTGTTCTAAGAGCAGGTGCACGATCCAAATAAACGTCTTGAATATTTGTTCTCGTAGTTCCAGCACTCGCACTTTTCTAAACTCATATAACACAAATATTTCAAATTTAATTTTCAATTGTAGACATATGAAAATTCAGAAAATTTATGACCTCTAATTATAGAGAAACTCTAATCTTCAAATTAGTGAATTGTCGAATTTATCAAATTATTTATTTAAAATTTATTTTATAAAATAAATAATAATTTATTGTCTTTTCTATTTAATTAAAAGCTGATAGAAATTTGTGTTCTCTAAATAGCCAACGTCGTTCACATTTAGAATACCAATTTGCCGCTGAAAACGATCGATATGCCGTCAACTGATAACATTTCTGTCTGTAGATTGTCGCAACCCATGAAAGATGCATGCAAATCTCTTACTTTAGCTACCGTATTTATCAAAGATTCAACAAACTGTCTATAATAAAACTTTCTGCTTATATGTCATTCATGTTTAAAATGTTTATTAAATATTTTCAGACATATTTTAATATATCTTGACAAATTCCAATCTCCTTCAGAGTAGTCTTTAATGAATATTTATTAAATAAATTTTAATAAATTTAATTTAATTGTTATTCGCGAATAATTTTATATGGATCGAATGTACATATGAAACAATAATATGCTTTTCTTTAATACGGGATTCAATCTCCACCATTAGCAATTATAGCTTTACACCGATTTGTCATATTTACGACTAATTTTCCGTCTCTTCCGAATCTATTATATGTATAAGTGATCTTATTTTGAGATACGTCCTCTCAGCTTACACTTCATTAAGGGCCAGACGTTTTCAATAGGATTTGCATCAGTAGACTGCGATGGCCAAGGAAGTATAATGATGGAGTTTTCCACTTTCCATTGGGTGTAGATACGACTTCGATGTTTACGTCTCGTAATATCTATTGGCCCATTTGATTGAACGTTTCACGGATGTGAAAAGTTTCTTTGATACAATTTCACCCTTTTTGTGCATTCAAATTGTCTATGAAAACGCACAAAGAAACCGCGTGCGTTAAAGCAACCAAACATGCACTTTTATGGGGTGTTTCACAATTCTTTGAATCATCCGTTTTCAATGGATAGACCAATCACGCCTGATAGGACACTATACCCAAAACGAAGATTTATCAGTGAACACATCACTCCAATCAAGATCGCTTTTTTCATCAGCTCACTCCAGATGATTTTCGACATGCTTTTTTGAAAGCCGCAAAGCACTCCGCCACGTGATATCGTCTAAAAGGCGTTTTAATGTCATACAGATATTTATACCTTTCCCGGCCAAAAATACTTGACCTGTCGTAGTGCAAGAGTCGGAATTTTCTTGAAAAGCCGAGGAATCGTTTTCTCTTCTCAGATATAGGTTTCCATTTTTAAACCTCGATTTGGGAGGTCATCGACATTATTCATATTTTTATACCATTTT
Organism: Megachile rotundata; assembly: GCF_050947335.1. Lineage (NCBI taxonomy): Eukaryota > Metazoa > Arthropoda > Insecta > Hymenoptera > Megachilidae > Megachile > Megachile rotundata. The sequence continues at coordinate 7,816,601 of NC_134993.1, forward strand.
ACTTCTTGCCAAACTGTATCGACTAATGCATATATGTATTTATCAGCACTCGTGAAACTCAATTTTGGCTCTTGGGTGGCAATATAAGAACACTGCCTCAAAGTGAAAGCTCAGTTCTTTTCAATCTCTCAAAGGGAACTGAAAGATATTTAACGCATATTAGAGAGTATTTGTTAATATTTTTGTTATGTCACCTTCATCAGGTGTCAGATGTCGCCGACACGCTCTTGTGGAACAGACTATACCTAACTGAATGTACATGTATTACATACAGCTATGAGAAATGAGATATTGTGAAAATAAGTAAGATTTCAAAATAAATATCTAAACTTGAAGTGTTCGTTCAAACAAATATCACGTTATGACAGGACCCTGTTTTGTCTAAAAAAGATGTACTGCAAAATCGTTAATTTATGCAAATAATGAAATCCTAAGAATTTCAGCACTCGAGAATCGAATGACTGACAGTTGCACGAGCGAAAAAATCTCATTAACTTATAAAAATCAGCGAGAAAACGAGGTACATTCTCGTACATTCCTTATCGCATTCTCTCCCAACGCGGCGCACGAATATGAATAGAGTCGAGGATCTAGGGAATTTTATTTCACCGCAATGCTATTACGAGACTCGTTGAAAAAGATCTGGCAAAAGAGCTGTTCCCGGGATGATGTTCGCCAAGGGCATTTGTTGCGGGCTCGAGGTATTCATGAAAATTCATGCTAATAACGATCATTCAAATTTGAGCTTGAACCCGGTAATTCGGGTGTGAATCGTGGCTGAGAAGAAAGATGGAGGGCCCATCTCGACATTAGGGGATTGTTAGGATCGATCGATATCAAGCGATGGGGGCGTGAAAATTGAGCGGTTTCAGAGAGTGCCGAAGCAAATGGGAAACAAGAGCAAATTGATGAGATCCGACGAGATTGCGGTATTGTCTGGCAGATATTCTCTTCGTTTCTGCTTAAATTTATTCCGTTTTATCTCTTTCTAATAGCCACGAAACTGCTCCAACTTTAAGCTGATTAAGTGTGCTTTAATTGGTATCATAAAATGTTCGTTTGAGTACTGTCATAGTTTAACGTCCCATGGATTTGCTTCTTAGCCTTATCATGACCGACATTTTTGGATAATACATACAAGATTGTACGTAGGGTGTTACGGTTCTGTATTAATGAGTAGTAGAGTGTTCTGTTATAATCAAATGCAAATTTAAATAATTGTGAAATTTTAAACTCATAGATTTGTAACCCTTGGTACTCTCAAATGTCTTGTTACAGATTTCAAAATTTGAAAATTTACATTTAAGAGTTCTTGAATTTTCGAATACAAATTTCTCGAATATAAATTTAAAAATTTTCACATCTAAATTTAAATATCATTGAATTCTCAAATTCAAAGTTAGAAAATTCTGAACTTCCAAATTGAAAATTTTCAAATTCCCAAATTCCCAAATTCATAAATCTAAATATCTAAATTTCTATATTCTCAAATTTTTATTTTTTAGTTTCTATATTCTCAGATCTAAATTTCTAAATTCCCAAGTTCTAAAATATAAATTGAAAATTCCCCAAATTTTCAAATCTAAATTTTAAAGTTCCTAAATTTCTAAATTTTCAAATTTGAGTTTTAAAACCTTGTAACTTATTACCAATTTTAATATTAAGTTTAACATTAATCAATCTTAAAAATTTGTTCTATCACGAATCATCTATGTTTTTATCAGACCATCATCCCAGTTTTACAAAAACACATATTATTAATACTTAAATTCCATTGTTTCAACTTGTAATTATAGTTTTGCATGTAATAAATGCCTGACTGGCAGAAATACCAGTCGTGTCATGAAATAACGTCACGATCCACAGATTTGCTCGTCGATAATAACTATACATTATAAATACATGGTGCAACTGGATGTTATAAATTATCTATCATATCTTTACTTAGGTAAATATGGTAGTATAGTTCTTATCTTCGATCTTGTTGCATTAGAACGCTTTTTATCATCATATATGCTATATAATTACAAATTTTATTTCTTCTTTAATGACCGATAATCTGACTTAAGCTAAATGAACCACAATAATAACAGTGTAACCTACATACATGGTATCCCAGTTTTTTACCGTCAAGGTTCACCAAAATATTGCATACGCAAAACTAAGAAAAAGATGTTACATTAATATAGAAGTTCAAACACTTTATTAAAAAGTTACAAAAGTACATAATGACTTCGAATTGCTTTTTCGAAGCCACGTACAGGCTTCCACGGATACCATCTCCCTGTATGACGGTCCACTATAGTTTCGCGAATATCATCGTAGATAAAGTGGTGCCACTATAGTGGCTTACTCTACTGGCTCACTCGTTCACCGTTTGAATTAAACGATCCTTTTCATATGTTTTGATTCGCACTTTTTGCCTTCAACACGTTTTATAAGAGTATTAAAAAATTCCAGAAAAGTATATTACATGTGAATAAAAGGCAACGCTAAGTTTAAGCACCACGGAAGCACCTCGTTGCACTAATAGACGCATATTGGAAACATTTGAAAATTACATATTTTGTAAATTTTCTCTGACTACCTCATCTAAAATCTATGGTTCTAACAGATAATTTGTTTTGTAGTTGTATAAGCACATGAAAATTAATAAATTGGAAAATTGATAAATTTTAAAATTATAAAATTGGGAAATTGGCAAATTGGCAAATTAAAATATTTCAGTGTGAAATTTCAAATTCGTTGTCTGCCTTCCTCTGTCGTCATTTTTTATCTTAATATTTTCACAATAATTATATCCCTCTGTTAACTCACTTGTCAAGGAAATCATAGGTTAAGGGATTATGCAATAATATCGTAGTTTTGATTAAAAATCGTATATTTTCAGTTCGTTTAACAAAAGACAAAAAAGCTGCATATCGATTGTTAGAGTAAAAAATGTCCGTTTTTAATTAATCAGGTCGAAACGAAGCACGATGTTTTATCGTGAAAATATAATGAATGTGTTTTCGTTCATAAAAAAAATAATCTCTGTAAAATGTATACATGTAATTAACAGTTTCATTTCATATGTGCTCTGTTGAAAGAAGAAACGTCTTTAAATATTCAATCTCTGAAATGAGCGAATTGCAGCGAAAAATTATATTCATATTCATTTTCCTGAAACTGATGTTTCAGATGTACGATAATATTTTTTAAATATTTTAATGCATTTTCTAAGAATTATAACACTTTTATGGAGAATACGTTGAGATTAATTTTGCATGACAGGAATTTATAATATAATATAATTAAAAATTTTTAATATCATTATGGCAGGAATTTATAATACAATTATATAGCAGGAATTACAAGTATTTTATAATTTAGTTAATTATTAATACTAAGTTCAATAAACTAAAATTTTCTAGTAATTGCATTTATAAAATCAGTTATCGCAACTTTTCATTTATTATTTGGATTTTTCACCAAACCAAATTTTAATAAACCCAGAAACGTTTATTATGTTCATTTACATTACAGAAACAGTGTAATTAATTTCTTTAATTAATTTCATTTCACTTTGAAGTCTCTGTTGATTTTTTAATTACAGTTAAATTTTCTAGTTTTACTGAGTACGTTTATGTTGACACATAAATATTTTACTATTAATCGTACGCTTCACAAAATTTATTTTTGTAACATCAGTCTACCAGTAAGAGCAGTATAAATGATAAATAAATATTATAACAGAAGTATGAATAAATAAATATATATTTATCAATAACAGTGCAGTATTATTTAATGTTGAAGTAATTTAACAAAATATTAACTGTTTAAGTGTTGATATTTTTTGCAATGTTAAACGCTATTTTATTCATCATTCATTGTTTAATTTAATTAGAAAATGATTGATTACAAAAAGTTCTTAAACTAAGTGGCTTATTAAAACACAAGATCAGTAATCAATTATTACACATAATATAAAGTCTTTCAATAAATTTATACTTCAACATTACATAAATGAATAAATGAAACATAGATTGAGGTTATGTATCTTCGGATTATACTTCAGTAAAATTAAATTTATAATGAATATTTGAATAATTCATTCGACCTATGACATAGGTAGTTTTAACACGTCTATGAATAATTAACCTGAGTAATATTAAATTTATAACGAATGTTTCAGTAATTCATTACGTCTACGATATCACTATCTCAATTTCTGTGAATAATTAAGTAACGTTAAATTTATACGTCTACTTTATCGAAGTTATAATATTTCTACGACTAGTTAATAATCAAGTTCGAAAATCAAGAGATACATAATCATCGTATTTTAAATCAGTGTCCGATTCTCGCAGGTTCTCGATCTCCCGGCGCTAATCTGCTAAATGAACTCTTCGTTAATTACAGACTCTGACGTGGCTCGAATTATGACTTATGATTCCATGTCTAAACTGCAAGTATCTTGGCCTTCGGAACGACCCGTTAATTATGTGATCCGCCTTAAAGTTTGCTCAGCTTGCCTCTCAATTACGTAAAGAGCCCGGCTAAATATATGGCAAGCATCGTGACACGTGATCATTAGGGCACTCTATCGAACTTAGAAAATACTATCCTCTAACCAATACCGTTTCTCATGTATCTAGCCTGAAATATACCTCTATCATCTTACAATTAGTAAAACAACAATGATAATAATTTTCAGTTCGTATATCACACAGACATTGATTAATTTCTTGTCCCGATTAAATCCTGAGGTTATTTATGATGGTACCTACTTTGACTGAACTAACAGGACGCGTACATTATTGGCTAAAAGTTTATGTACACGTGTCAGGTTAACGCATGTGTGAAATTTTGGACAAATGTAGATTTATCGATTTGTAGATTTATAGATTTATAGATTTGTGGAGTGGTGGATTGGTGGAATGATGGATTGGCGTATTGGTGGATTGGTGGAATGGTGGATTGGTGGATTGGTGAATTGGCGGATTGGAGGATTGGTGGATTGTTGGACTGGTGGATTGGTGGATTGATGGATTGGTGGATTGGTGGATTGGTGGATTGGTGGATTGGTGGATTGGTGGATTGGTGGATTGGTGGATTGGTGGATTGGTGGATTGGTGGATTGGTGGATTGGTGGATTGGTGGATTGGTGGATTGGTGGATTGGTGGATTGGTGGATTGGTGGATTGGTGGATTGGTGGATTGGTGGATTGGTGGATTGGTGGATTGGTGGATTGGTGGATTGGTGGATTGGTGGATTGGTGGATTGGTGGATTGGTGGATTGGTGGATTGGTGGATTGGTGGATTGGTGGATTGGTGGATTGGTGGATTGGTGGATTTGCGGATTTGTAAAGTTGTGAATTTGTGAATTTGTAGAATTGTGGATTTGTGGATTTGGGGATTTGCGGATTTGTGGATTTGTGGATTTGTGGATTTGTGGATTTGTGGATTTGTGGATTTGTGGATTTGTGGACTTGTGTATTTGTGGATCTGTGTATCTGTGGATTTATGGATCTGTGGATTTATGGACTTATAGATTTGTGGATTTGTGAATATGTTTTTCACATTTCTCCATTCTTAAATCGTCAAATTCCAAAAGCGTTATAATTCCCATCCCAATTTCCAAAAGTCCCAATCCTTTGATTACAAGGCAAAAATGTATCATAAGATTAGATAAAAAAAAAATACCTAACTCCAACTGCTTCAATGTGGCAGTCGCATTAGACATAACATAAATTTAACCTCACATTTCAAAACATAAAAAGTAAAAAATAACTGTGTTCGAATAAAGTTTTAGTTGTGCAGTGCATTAGCAACAGGCTAATAATCCGTGAACAGAGGAAATCTTTCGACAACGACTTTCTTTAACTCACGTTGTCATCTTTATTTCTTTCGCACCCTCGAGGCTGCTTCCCCTTGGCTTTCACGGCTCGCGAATTTTCCTAGTTTATCCGATAATTTTCTCGCCTTTGCACGGCACGGGGGAGAGAAAAAGCGAATGGAAGAAGGAGCTACACGTAGATGGGCGAAAAAAGGATAATAAATGAAGGAAGATGGGTAGTGAAGGAACAACGTACAGAATGAAAGTGGTAAGAAAGAGAAGGCTAGAAAAAGAGAGGAAAAATAAGAAAAGACGAGAAAGAGTTATGATTGTGGCCGAGTTTCCGTACTCGGAAAGCCCTGGAAGACTTTTGATGACACGCGACAGTTCATACTTGACGGAAACTGCATAGAGAAAGGAGGATGATCACAGCATCAATCAAATTCTTCTTTACAGTAAGTTCAGTTACCTGCAAAATCATGTTACGTTCTTTATTGAGATGCTTGTTCTTTATAAGGATTATTTTTTATAGAGATGTTTATTTTTCTATATTGATTGAAGGTAGTTATATATAGAAAAACTAGCGAAGAAAACAATCGAAATGTAAACAGTAACATGTCGGTGACTAACCTAATACAAGAATAAAACTTTCTTATTTTTCACTTTTCTTTTATGAAACTTTCACTAACATATTTGTGACGTTTTTCTGATTAAAACACGGGCAAACACGTAATTCGAAATATATTTTATTTCAATATAAGTTTTATTGCAGTAAGACGTGGTAAAGTCACGGGTGACACGTCGGGTAACTTCGTTACTCTTCGACGTTATTCGGATCACGTGGTACGTTGACAGTCGAAATTGTAGAATTCTACAGCTGAAATGTTTAAGTAAGTTATTACAAGCAAATATGTACCGAATGATGTCGTGTTTGGTCTCGTTTTAATCAGGAAAATGGAAGAAATATATTACTGTAATAACGTAAACATTTTAATAACATAAAAGTAAAAGGTAAACAAGTTCTATATTTTCATTGATTAATTGCGAAATTTCTCCTCAGTTGTAGTAGTAATTTTTTCGTTTATGTCGTGTTATTTCCGCCTATAACATTACTGTGGAGTCATAACATGATTTTTAATTTCCATGAAGTAATCGATAAAATCGTTTCAGTGTGTTATATAGACCTGTCAAAATTTGTAAAACATCAGCTGCGGAGGTACAAGGCGAATAGATTATTTGAAGGTAGGTGGTGTTTTAAAATCCAATTGAAAAACTGGTTTGTGTTCACGTCCATCAAATCTCTCAGCGAGCTGACTCAACTGAAATGAACAAATCCTCGTTCGACAACCTATATATTTTCCAGTGACAAAATAATACATCTAGGGAAAAAGACTGATTTATTAAATTTCAGCTTACGCATACGATAAATAAAGCTGCTATTCCGTATCGAATAATTAAAATAACGCTTCGTATTCGTGTAATAGGTTGTTGCATATCAAAGGGCGGATTTCCAAGCGAAAATATTCTGCTATAACATGAAAGTACTGCTAAAGAATATTTATGTAATACTGACGTGTGAAATGGTGACGTGGAAATTTTTAATTTGTAAATTTGAGAACTTGGAAATTCTGGATTTAGAAATTTTTTAAATTTAGATTTTCAGAAATTGGACAATTCAACATTTAGATATTTGCACATTTTGTTACACCGAATTGATAATTTAAATATTATTAAAACTTATTATTAATAAAGCGATATTTCTACCAAATTTTAATCTTTTCTTTGATAAATACAATTACAATAAAACTGCTAACATTTATTTTCTACACTTCACGTTGTAAATACAATTGCACTAAAACTACGGGGGATGAAGATCGTTAAACCTTTAAAAGCTAATAGAAGGACAAGTAATTGATAAACAAATCCAATCGGAAGGAGGGCAAATAAAAATCTTTCGATATTCCCTTGGCTCGTTTATTCCAATATTATTCTGCAATGATTAAACCGTCGGTAAACACACAGTGACCATCCTTTGTGATTTCACCTCCATTTTCCTGTCACGTTTTTCAAACCAATGCCCAAAGCTTTTCTTTCTTTCGACGTTTCCCGTCAATCTCTTTCGTATACTGTTCGCTTCCCGTAGGAATCGGAAGTACACAACGCAACGAAATCGTTTAATGGAAATCGGATTACTTGAATTAAGGCAAAAGCAACTCTTTGTATTCTCTTCTGAGAGCAATTTGAGCGGAATAATATGTTTTCTTGAATTATCAACTGAACGTTATTAACAAAAATTTTTCGCTTTTTGGATTTCTTTATATTCTAAGTGTTTTTAACACTAAATTCGGTAGATATTAAGTAAAAGGGACCCAATGACCTTGATTTTCATATGTATTATTAAGGACATGTTCGTAACAAACTTTTCCCTGTAACTTAATTGCTTACTGTTTACTAAATTTTTTTAGTTATTCAATTGTTTAATTATTGAATTGTTGAATTATTGAATTATTGAATCACTGAATCATTGAATCATTGAATCGTTGAATCGTTAAATCGTTGAATAATTGAATAATCGAATAATCGAATAATCGAATTATTGAATTATTGTATTGCTGAAATATTGAATTACTGAATTAGTGAATTACTGAATTAGTGAATTACTGAATTACTGAATTACTGAATCACTGAATTACTGAATTACTGAATCACTGAATAAGTGAATTACTGAATTATTGAATTACTGAATTACTGAATTATTGAATTATTGAATTAGTGAATTATTGAATTATTGAATTATTGAATTACTGAATTATTGAATTACTGAATTATTGAATTACTAAATTACTGAATTACTGAATTACTGAATTACTGAATTACTGAATCACTGAATTAGTGAACTACTGAATTACTGAATTACTGAATTACTGAATTACTGAATTATTGAATTACTGAATTATTGAATTATTGAATTATTGAATTATTGAATTATTGAATTATTGAATTATTGAATTATTGAATTACTGAATTACTGAATCATTGAATTACTCAAACATGCAATTATTCAATCACTCAACCATTCAATTAAATTGTGTGGAAAAGTTACTTAGGACCTCGACAACACATATCAAGGCTAAGGTCGTTGTCGTCTCCTTTTTTCAATGTTTACCCTGAAATGTAGTACTTTGAACATTATAACTATCATGGTGGTCGGAATAACTTACTTTCGGCTTGAAATTTAAAATGGCAGAATTTAAGTAACATTTAAGCAAATATATGTATATTTAAAATACGTATATGTATACATATAATACTTTAATATTATATATATTTCGTAATGTATGAATAAACTTGCTATATGATATAGTTTAATAGCAAATATCCTTATTTTTACAATATTTACGATTTATTTTTAGTATTGTATTTTATTCAAAAATATCTCTATTTTACTTTATTCACAAATATATTCAGTTTATTAACAAGTATATTTTATTCCTCCCGAAACACTTTGTATAAGCGTTTAATTAACATTTTCGATAAATAATAAATTAACTTACAGTTTAATAATATCCATTTGCAAATATTTAATTTGCAGTCGCCTGCTATAGTGTTCTACAGTAAACTCTTTATAGAATATAGTATATCAGATTAAAAAGACCATTATCATTTTCGGATACAGGAGGCTGACAATAAATTGAATATTCACTAATGGATAAAATTAACAATAAGCTGTAAATTCATTAAGTCGTTGTTCGTTCCAATAATGAAGCCATTTTATGTTACGAATATTGACGAAACGTTTATGAAATCATTTTCATTAGATAATAAGCTTCACATTGATATGCCATAATTGCTATTTTGCATGTACTTTAATGTTATTAAACTGTGAAGAGCTTCTCGTGTGCCAAAAATTGACTATTATTTGTTATAATTGGCAAATTGTAATTTCTTATATTGAAAATTATAATGACAGTTTTTTCAAATTGATATATATATAACATGATCTATTTTTAACATACCTTTATTTAATTTTGAGAAATTTTGTCAGATTTAAGGGGTAACGCCACTCTAGAAGTCAGAAAAAAATGGGATTTTCGGGAATTTTTAAAGTAATAACCGTACAAGTTATAAGGTCAGAATAAAAAAGGCTTTATTAGATGTGTTTTGAAGATGGTTGGTAAATTTTTATAAACAATTTGCACTAAAAATGGCGGCTGTAGGTGCTAGCAAGCAACAACACTATTTCTTTGAAAGGGCTTCATGGCCGGACTGTTTTTTCATTAACGCATGGTCCTAAGTCAAAAAATCAAAAAGTTTCTCATATTATATAGCAAAATCTATGGAACATCGTACGGAAATTAAAAAATATTAATAATTATTAATTTAGTGTAGATATGAACAAAAAGTTTCGAAAAACGGCAGAAAATTCAGCATTAAATTGTTAATAAAAAGTTAAGTAGTTAATTAATCAAAAAATCCGTACGATGTTCACTGCGTTATATTATTTTGCACCTCTCTACGAAATTTCAAGTCGATTAGTTAAAAACTTTTCGAGTGATTTGTCTGGCCAGTTCAAATAAAGTGATTTCGAGAAAAACGCGTTTAAAGTTTTGATTGCCATTCAGCATAAGAAATTTGTTACATAACTTTAATCAGCGATGCCTGCACCATACATTTGGCCTTCTATTTTAACATCCTCCACGTCCTTTTCCTTCTTATAGGATCTAAGATTCAATCTCGATATTTTTGAAGCTTCATTCAAAGATCGTTCTGAAAATTCTATGCATCGGGCGTCGACTTGTAGGCAAAAATTGTAACAATTTTCTCCGACAGACATATCCAAGGCTTTTATTAGTTTCATTACAGTGAATAATCCATCTTTGAATATGCAAACAGATATTTTTTCGACGGATTCATAGTGTCAACGGTGTTGACAAAACCATAATAAATACTCAACTCATCAATGAGTTTTCTTGACAAATTTCACTTTCCTTCAAGAACTTTGTCTATTTTTTCAAATTGGGGGTCATTGTTTATTAACCTAGCTGAATCAGGCCTTTTGCCTTTACCCAGGTACCGTTCTCTACGCTGATTATTGTGCGCGTATCCGCAAATTACGCTGCGCCAACCAAAGAGTGGTTGCTTTCCACCTAAAAAAATTCATATTTCCGACCTGCCCCCCACTTAAAACTTTTTTCTCATATTCTATACATAATAAAGCATCATTTAAGCAAAAAAAAAAAATCGATTTTTTCAAAATTCTAGAGTGGCGTTACCCCTTAAAATCGTTTATATTTTTGTGATTTTTGTTTTTATTGCCAGATTAATCATTACAAGTCATTAATTATTTTTGATAATTAAATAAAATTTTGTGTTAACTGTAATTAAATTAATTGTGAGATCTGTGCCACTTGAATGTGAATTTAATTTCCATTCCAATTCATTTTTACAATTTACTCTCCTCTTTTTGTACTCTTTGGTATATTTTATATCACGTCATAATAATAATTCATTATTTCATCTTCTAATAAATCATTGCAATAAGTTTAATATTAATAATGTGCGAAATAGACTCAAAATAAAATAACTGACATAACCTCAACGTAATCTCTATTCATTGTATTTAATGATTTATATAACAATGAAGTACATATGAATTTTATTAAAATAATTTATATTATATGTTCACAATAACTCGGTATCAATCTTGTTTTCTAGTAAACCAATATTAGATATCTTGTTTAGAGACCTAATCTAACCTCAATTCAATCTTTGTCCCGTTTATGCACTTATGTTCTAACAAAGTTACACATACTTTATTAAGAGACTAAAACTAATTTTACAGTAAAACATTTCCTTAAATTCGGTAACTACAATTGAAATATAATACGAGTTATTTCTACCTTCCACATTTGCACCTCAATCTTTTTGCGCGGTGAATTCGTGCAACAAGAATATTAAAGAAAAATCCGATTTCCACGAAAAAACTCTATTCTACTTTTTCGATTTACTTTTGCATGAGAAATCAGCAGCTTCCCACTTGTACGCGGTAAAAATAGAAAATGTAGACTTGTAAATTAAAATGTACGTTTGACAAGAAAAACAATAAAAAAGGGAGCACATATGGGAAGGAAGGAGTATATTTCATGAAACAAAGACACGTACGATTGTGTCGTTTTCCGCTCGACGTTTTATTTAATTTGTCAACGTCAGTCAGGCCGAGGTTGAAGAGTCGATGACACGATCGTCAAATCTTCAATCAAAATATGACGAAACCGAAGCGCGACACCACGCCATTTTAACCGTAATTAATTTCGGCAGGATTCGTATCACGTGGGTAATTCCGATCATGGCCGATGATTCCATACTAACGCGATTCACGTTCGCGAAATAATTATTCCATTGTCCATCGTGAACATCCGTGTATTTATACAGGCGATAATATTTTTCACAAACGTTTTTTTGTTATGAAACTTTCATCAATGTTTTTGTGACATTTTTCTGATTATAATGAGACCAGACACGACGTAATTTGAAACATTTATTTGTATTACCAGGTGTTTATGCGAGGATTTATTGTAGCGAGATACGGTAAACGGACGACACGTCGGATAACTTCGTTACTTTTCGGTGCTATTCGGATCATCTCGTGATAGTCCGAAGACGTAAACTTCTACGACTAAAATGTCTGAATAAGTTATTTTGAGTAAATATGCCCTGAACAACGAGTTTGGTGTCATTTTAATCAGGAAAGTGGCGCGAATGTGATGGAGAATAAAACAGCAATGCATTAGCTTTATAAATACTCAAACAGATCAATTTGTGAATGTATAAATTTCGAAAATAAATAAATATTGAGAATCTTGATACATTCATAATATAATATATATATTAATTATTTGAAATTTTCATAACATAAGACAAGAAAATTCTCAACTTTTTACATAACTTTTATAACCGCTAATACACAAATATATTATCACCAAATATTTTGAAATAATATTTATACATATTAAAAATATTATACTATTGTAAAGAGGTAGTATCATTGCAGAAGTTATGGTGGGTTCCAAAACAAGCATGAGATTCTATCAGTTTCAGTCTACTGTTTATCGATAATCAAAGGTCAGCATCAAGGCGATCGAGGGTAACATGGCTTGTTCTTGTCCCACCTGTGCATACAAACATCGATAGGAAGATTATTCCCCGAGAATGGTTGTATCGCTTCATAAATCGTTCGATTTATCGTTGCTGACTCACCGGGATCTGCTCACGGTGTATTGCTGCCCTTAGGGCAATCTCATGGGGTTTCGTGATCTATAGGAAACCGTCAACAATTTGCTGCAACTTTTACCTAACTTCTGCGTCTTCCTCCCTTCTTCTTTTGGGAATAATAATAAATTACGTACGTCGTTATAACAATTGATTATGTATAATAATATATTAGCTGTTATAATTTATAATAATGTGTAATATTATATCATAATAAATTATCATAATAATCATGTTTGTCATAGTAAATTATATTTGTTGTATATATTTATATTGTATACAGGGTGTCCCGCAATTAGTGTAGGACCCGAAAAGGGGTGGTAGGTGGGGCGATTCTGAACAACTTTTTCCTTTGCCAAAATATTGGTTGAGGCTCCATTTTCGAGTTATTAGCAAAAAACACTGACCAATGAGAGCGTGCATAGACTGGGCGCGCGAAAGCGTGAGCGACAGCTTCGAATATGACGGCCGATCGTCGTCGTGAACAAACGTATTGATACCGTCGGTATAACGTCGGTATAACGTCGGTATATCGTCGGTATAACAGGAAGCTATTAGGTAAAAGTTAAACCGAATAATGAATTAACATGTTAAGAATAATATTAAGTTCTTCGTAATTCGTGAATGGGAGATAAACCAATTAGTTGTTGTTTACCCAGACCAAGTATCTTGTATTTATTTTAAGCCTTCAAAAAGGAAAAAGAATAAATTCACGAAAATTCATTCTGTCGATTATTCTAATGAAGCAAATGAATAAATTCACGTTTCAAAACGAATGAGTACCTTCCCTACGAAATGGGATAAAATTGGAATAAAATATCTAATGCAGTACCTCATTGAAGTGAAATGAATCAATTGCTGCGTACGTATAATTTTAAAAATACGGAAACAACTTAAATAAAACTTACCCATTGATTCATGAAAAAACTAGCTTCGATAAAAAATATTTGTGTCACCGGGTAGATCTACCGATCAGAGCATCAACAGCTGATATCCTGGCAGGGTCAATGAACTCTCAATTTATTTCACTGTCTCTTTCTAATAATTGCACAACATAAGCACGACCGGTAAACGGACCGAATAAAAACGCGTGAACGATTATTCATAGATATGTATGTTTAACGATACGCTATATTCTCATTATAAGGTATCCGAATTGAGGAATCGATATTATATTGTATTTTATTAGAAGACATTGTTAGAATGGCCACGGATCGCGGTTTCGTTCTCGATCGCGAGGCATACGTCGCGAACGGTTGCTATGCAACGATGATCTGTTGAACGACTGCGGCGTCGATCGACAGTCATCGTTTATTGTCGAAAGATACATGTTGAAATAAAATGTATCGTTGTTTTTAATAAAAAATTCTGTTTTCTTGCTTTCAAGATAATACAGTTTAAATTATTTATGAATATTCGATTATGTGTTTTCATTCGTCGTATTTATGTGCTGAACTCACAGTGAAAATTAGTGAAAATTAGTGAAAAATGACAGAAAAAAGTGATAATGAAAACTAATAATGAGAGATGACAGTGATAGGTGACAGTGAAGTTTCTTGAGAGTTTTTTCAGAGTTTCTATTATTTATGAGAACAGTAGGGATCGGTGGATTGGCCCAGTGACAGAGATGCATTTTCATCGTGATTATTTGCGGTTCAATGGGTGAGTTACATTTAAATTTATTAATTATTCAATTCAAATTTTTATTTGTTGAATAGAAAAGTTATTTACTTTTTAAAAATGAGAATTTGTTCTTTTTCATCATCACAATATCGAACGAAAATAATTTTCCATATTTTATCCGTTATTTCTTTGCCATAACGAATAAACGTATCGAATAAATTCGATTTACTTTGATTACGTGAGTAGAGACTAATTTTGTTATTTTTTATTCATGAATAAATGATAATTCAAAAATAATCCAGATTTTTTTATTCATTATTTAATGTAACTTTCATCTAACAGCTTTCTATTATACCGACGTTATTCCGACGTTATACCGACGTTATACCGACGTTATACCGACATTATCGATACATTTGTTCACGACGACGATCGGCCGTCATATTCGAAGCTTTTGCTCACGCTTTCGCGCACCCGGTCTATGCGCGCTCTCATTGGTCAGTGTTTTTTGCTAATAACTCGAAAATGGAGCCTCAACCAATATTTTGGCAAAGGAAAAAGTTGTTCAGAATCGCCCCACCTACCACCCCTTTTCGGGTCCTACACTAATTGCGGGACACCCTGTATACATGTATGTAGTATGTGTATGTTTCATTTCACTGCATGTATGTAGTATGTAGTATGAAACATATATGTAGTATGTGCTATTTATTAATTATGCGTATAGACGTCATATACGTTGTATATATTTTTTATAAATTATATCTGCTATATATGATCTTTGTGAAACACATATGTTACTGATGAACTATATATATCATATACATTATGTACGTTATATAAATTATGTAGTTTGTTCATGGATTACATATACTATATGCATTATTTATAAATTAAATATGTTGTATACGTTCTTTGTAAATTACATACTTTGTACACACATTACAAATATATATGTATGTAATGCATATATATTCTACCAATTTATTAACTATGTCAATGACGTATCTTCATCTTACCGATATCATGACATACTAAAACCTAACTGCATAAAATATTGTATCTGTTTTAAACCGTAATATACCACGTTATCTTTCATTTCTTACTTGTTTATAGATCATGAAAGAGGTTGCAAGAACTTCGGAAGCTATTTTAAAAATTTACGTTTACAGTATACACGAAGTATTGATATTTTAAACAGTACGCTTTAATGCTCTTTTACGCGGAACACTCCCCGAAGGAAAGATATGCAATTCCATTTAAAATAAAATGCACCTGCATTTTTTGAGTGTACTGTTGCGTTCACAAAGTCGTATTAACCTTTTTATACCACTCTTCTGTTTTTTACTAAATTTAAAATGTAATTCACTTCAGTAAAGTATAAAAGATGATACACTGATTAACTGGTCTATTTTCTTCTATTTTCTATTTTCCTTTCTATTTTCACTTGAAAGTGAAAATAGAAAAAGTTGTGTGGTATATTTTAACTTTCTACGACATTTTTTATAAAGCTGCACAGGTTAGGTGCAACTGCATTTTTTTCTGTAATGCAATAATTTTTTTGTTAATCGATCTATTTTATTATTCTAGATATAAAAGTCAAGATCATCAACGTGGCAATACTTCACTATTTGACATTCTACGTCAAATTCGCATTTTACTTTACTTTGTTGCGTATGATCCAGTCCGAACACTTCAGTTTTTCAATTTTTTCATTACAAGTTTTAATTGATTCGAGCAATGAATTTTATGCTCTGTTAAATCATCCAGCAAAAGAACCAAAATTTTACCTTTTAGATCAAATTTGTATTTAACGAAGATTTTCTGCGAATATCGTACTTCATAAGCTGACGTATCTTGCTCATATTTTAATTTTAATCTTTGCCAAGACGAGTGTGAGGAATATAGTGCACGATTTAAATTGCTATCGTTAAAAAAAATAGGAATAGGATGGTTCGATAACCATCATGTAACGAAAAATGTAAAAAATGTGTTCGAAAATAGAGTGGAACAATGGAATTTTCGTGCAGTTTCGTATTAAAGTACGTTTCGAACATGAAATGGCAGATATGTGGCATATTGACATTTTTATGAAGTTGCTAGTTTATATGCTGGATAACAAAAGAGATCGAGTGGATTAACAAGAAAACTAGGTTGCATTAAAAAATAAAGCGCAGTTGCATTTAACGGGCACTGATGTATCCACATAAAAGATAAGGTCATAGGAAGTTAGGACTACACCACATTTTCTCTATTTTTATGTAGAAACCCCCTGTTCTTAAAATCACCCTTACACTTCTAAAACAACCCCCATACACGTCAATTTTTAAAACCTTGCACAATTGTCCATTACTGTATTGTTATACAGTACAAATATAATGTTATACAGTAATATTTAAAATTGTTATATACTTGTCCAATATAAAGAGTATATCTAAAGTCCGACCCCACCCTTATAATTCAAAAATAGCTTTAAATATGGAAAAATGTTTCAGACGAAAGTTGCAGAATATCAAGGGAACATGGTGGCAAAATTCGACTTTGGATGGACGTTCGAAGGTCAAGCATCTTCAGTGTCTTAAATAGAACTCCCATTTTTTATTGCATATTGTAGCCTTCGGATTTTCAAAACTATGTTTTTTTGTGCAAGTCATTTCCAAGATATGAAGTTTCAAGGTTGACAGACAGGTGGCGTAAATCTAATCGTGCAACCGCGGTGCACTTAGGGTAATGTGAATGCGATATGTCAACTTTGAAACTTCATACCTTGGAAATGACTTACACAAAAAACGTAGGTAGTGTCTTGAAACGGGGGCTACAATATACAATTAAAAGGGAGTTCTATTTAAAAAACTGAAGATAGGTAAGGTCAAATTGCTGCCATATTATGTTATGCACTTCTTGATGTCCTACAACTTTTGTCTGAAGTATTTTTCAATACAGGGTGTCTCACAATTAGTGTAGGTCCTTGAAATGGAGAATAGCTGACGTGATTCTGAATAAGATTTCCCTTTGCGAAAATAGGGTTCGAAGCTTCGTTTCTGAATTATTAAGGAAAAACACGGACCAATCAGAGCGCGAGGATTATTACGCGTTGGATTACTACGCATTGGTTAATTACACATTAGATTACCACGCGTTAGATTCTTACGCTTAGAATTACCACGCGTTGCATTACTACGCGTTGGACTATTGCGCGTTGCATTACTACGCGTTGGACTACTGGCCGTTGAATATCCACGCGCTGGATTACTACGCGTTGGATATCCACACGCTGAATTACTACGCGTTAGATTACTACGCATTAGATTCCTACGCTTATAATTACCACGCGTTGCATTACTACGCGTTGGACTATTGCGCGTTGCATTACTACGCGTTGGACTACTGGCCGTTGAATATCCACGCGCTGGATTACTACGCGTTGGATATCCACACGCTGAATTACTACGCGTTAGATTACTACGCATTAGATTCCTACGCTTAGAATTACCATGCGTAGCATTATTACTTGTTGAATATGCACGTGCTGGATTACTACGCGTTGGATATCCACACGCTGAATTACTACACGTTATATTACTATGCTTGGGTTACTACGCGTACGATTACCACGCGTTGCATTACCACACGTTGCATTACTATGCGTTGGATTACTACGCGTTGGATAATTACGCGTTATCCGAAGCTGCCCCTCTCGCGTCTGCGCACGCGTAATCCTCGCGTTCTGATTGGTCCGTGTTTTTCCTTAATAATTCACAAACAAAGCTTCAAACCCCATTTTTGCAAAAGGGAAATCTTATTCAGAATCACTTCAGCTACCCTCCATTTCAGGGACCTACACTAATTGTGAGACACCCTGTATTTAAAGTCGTTTATGAAATATAACGGCGAGGACTTTAGAGATACCCTGTATGGAGATACTTAAAATTATTTGTTATATACTTGACCAATATAATATTGTTTCTTATTGTCAATAAGATACATTAAAGAAAAATAGAAATTGTAACTAATGAAACTACCACCTCTACAAAATCGTTTGTAAGAGATATTGAAAACTGGAGGTATACTTACGTTGAAGTCGGCCGTGCATTTTACCAAATCAGCTGGATGTCCAGAATACAGCCTCAATGATTGCAGTAGACCCTTTAAATAAACAATCAGGAAATAGTAGACGATTGCACGATACACATGGTTCGTCATCTTTCTTCACGAGTTTCGTTTTGCTCCTATTTCCGCTGTTCACCAAACGCAATGGTCACAATATACGAAATATCACCGTCTGATAAATCAGTGTTCTTTTTTAATTAAATCAGAGTTTTGCAACTCTGCACGTCGTTACAGATATTCATACCGCAACATTTGCGTATTTAATATTCTGTAACGGGGTCATGCTGAAATGTTCAAAAAGAAAATAATGGATTTATTTTGAATAATTTTTTTTATGTGTACGTATTTTTAAACTAATTGCACATGTTAACTGAAAATTTATTCGTTTCTTTTCTCGTGTTTGATGTTTGTTAATTGCGTGAATGATTTTGGAACGCAATTAACGAATGCCAAATATGAGAAGGTATATGAAGATATTTTTTATTATTATGTTTGTATGTATATATAATTGTACAAAGTTTAATTTCATAATTGTCTATATATAATTGTTTTATGTAGTTTGTGTTAAGTAAGAATAAATTAATCATATGCATGTAGTTGCGTGTAATTAGTACATTATATTATTACTCATTGTTGTTATTAATAAGTTACTTGTAATTATTAATAAATTACGTGTACTTATATTATTAACGAATTACTTGTAATTACAGTATTTATAAATAACACATAACATATTATTATTTGCAAATTACATGTTATATATAAATTTTTAATAAATTACATGTAATATATAATTATTAATAAATTACATTTAATATATAACTATTCATGAATCACATGTAATACATTATTAACAATAAATTTAATGTAACGCATAATAGTTAATAAATTACACGTAACTGATTAAATATGATTTAATTTTATGTAACTAAAACAAATTACATAAATTAATTATAAATATATAGATAGTCATTAAACGAAATTTTGTACAATTTTGTGTACATACACATTGATCCAATCAGTAAATAAATGTCAGTAAAAAATTTTCCCACGTATTAAAAACAATTGTTATGTCTTTAACGTATTGAAAAAGGTATGGATGATGTTGTTTTGAAAGATAACAATTTATTGTAGCATCTTTAATCACCTATGATGTTTTCAATCCTATCAGCTCGTAAATCCTTCTAAAACTAAACCAGTACTGATGAGAAGACAAAATTCGACTGAAATTTGAAAATAAAATCTTGGCATAGATGTTCTCTAAATCTAATTTTCTACAGGATTAAAGTTTCAAACGAAAAAATTGTACGAACCGAGTTTATGTTTGTTTAAAATAACGTATCTGTTTTCAATTATGTATACATTTGTAAATTTGAATGATAATAAAATCTATTCTGTTGCTATAATGATAGTGATATATTATTTATGAATAATAAATTCAATTTAGTAAATGTATTAAATGTTAACAAATTATGTATTCAATTTAATAAATGCATGAATTATTAACAACTAATAAATTTATTTTAACACAGAACGATAGTTGTTAATAAATAACAATTTCAGTTTAATAAAAGTATTGATCATTAATAAGTAATATATTGATTTTAATAAATGCATTATTTATTAACAAATAATAAAATCAATTTAATAAAGGAGGATAGTTCTTGATAAATACTCATTTCAGTTTAAGAAAAATATAAAGCATTAATAAGCTATATATAAAATTTAATTAATGCACTAATTATTAACAAATAATAAACCCAATTTAACAAAAATAACTAATTATTAGCGAATAATAATTCAGGTTTAATAAAAGGACAAATAACTAATAAATAATAAATTTAATTTAGTAAATGAACTGATTATATATAAGTAGTAAGTTTAATTTTTTAAACGGGTGGATTATTTGCAAATAATAAATTCAAGTAAATGGTGGAGTTTATAAATAATAAGCAATACACTGAATTTCATAAGAGATTTAGTTATTAATAAATAGTAAATTGAATTTAATAGAGGATCTAGTTATTAGTAAACAATAAATTAAATTTACTGAAAGATTTAGTTATTAATGAACAATAAATTCGATATAATAAAAAATTTTAATTCAAGTTTAATTTACAGTAAATGTAGTAAAAAAATAAGCGAATAAAGAGTATATTCAATATAATTAAACAATAATAAAAATTATTTATTACTAAATCGTAATTATTACTAAATCCTAAATAATTACATTATTTAATATAATAATGTATTAAAAATGTATTATATTTTTAATTATTTAAATTTTTATTATATAAACTGATATTTTTAAATTAATAAAAAAATTAATTCTGTATCACCAAATAATAAATACAATTTAATAAAACAAATATATGACGATAAAATGATATGTTCAACTTAATAAAAGAGTCAATTATTAATGAACAATAAATTGAATTTGACAAAAGAATTATTGATGGATATAGTTGAAAAGAAGTAAAAAATTTTGAAAATAATGAACGTGATAGCATAGATGAAATTGCTGGGGAAATAAATATCGATTTGGAAGGTTCCCGATTTATTTCGCAACAAATTCGGATTATGTGTCAGCGGGTGTTAACGTTTACATCAAGATGTAAGCCCGCCTACACCGGTTTGAAAATATTTTTTCACCGATAATCCTTCCTCTTATGTCGAATAAATCGCGACCAGAACGGAAATGAACACCCGTTCCCTACCACACGTTTCAAAAAAATTTATTAAGTAATAAAATCACTGGTTATAAATACTGATTTTATTAATACATTATTAAAGTTACGAATATTAAACGATGTGCACTGGTTTCATAAAATTATCTTGAAAATTATTTGTTCATTTCAATTTTTATATTTGGTAAACTGGTGATTTAATAATTGGAAAATTTGGGAAATTGGAAAATGCGAAAATTAGAAAATTGGAAAATTTGGGAAATTAGAAATAGAAAAATGGGAAAATTAGAAAATTTGGGAAATTAGAAATGGGAAAATTGGAAAATGAGAAAATGGGTAAATTATAAATTTAGGAAAATTAGAAAATTGGAAAACGTGAAGTTCTAAAATTGCGAACTTGAAATCATTTGAGAAGTCAAAATATAGGATAACTAAAAAATTGAAAAATAAGACGTTCGAGATATTGGAGAATGGGATAATTGAAAAATTAGAAAATTTGAAGGTTGAAGAATGAGAAATTTCAAAATTTGAAAACTTGACTTAAAGATGTATAAATTTGCAACACACGTTCTCATAAAAATAAGAACTATTATAATCATCCTACTGTATCCATTCGACGTAAATGTTCATATCTCATATTTCAAAAATAAAAGACTATAAAATAGAAATCAAAAACTAAGAATATTTCGTATCAAAACAATTCGAAACTTCTGTTACTACACCCTTGGACAAAAAGATAGCACATGTGTGCTATCTTTAATTTCTTGAAAACTACTTAGAATTTTTTAATGAATACTCCCACCCATTTGTCTTTGTTTTTTTACTAATCTTTCTTTTTTTAAATCATGGTAGTAAAATGAAAATGTCAGTAAAAAAAAATTCGTTTCCATTTCTTCGAAGACAAATGGGTGGGGGTGGAGTAATGATTTGGGTTGGAATTTAAACGGAATGGATACAAAGGCAAAACAAATGTACAGTTTCTTCAAGGAAAAATGAATTATCAAAAATATATAAATTTACTCTCAAAACAAGGTATTGAACACGCACTACGAATTACCACTGATAAATTTATTTTTTAACATGGCAATGCTGCAATTCTCCAAATTAAAGTCGAAGAACAATTTTTTTAAAGAGAAAACGTATCGGTTTTACTGTTCTCCGCACGCTCCCTGGACCTGAATATTATTGAAAATTATTGGGGAGAACTAGCACGTGCTGTATATAAGAATGGAAAACAGCATGATAATATTAAACAATTAAAAGAAGCTATTAAGATAGATTGGGATAGTTTGCCACAAAATACAATTAAAATGTTATACAAATCCTTACCAAAGCGGGTACTCGAAGGAATAGAAAATAAAGGCGGATTATTATTATTATCATATCATTATTAACTTTATATTAATTGCAATGTAACTTTCTTTTTTATGAAAATATATGTATAAATTCTGTGAATGTGCTATCATTTCGCCGGCACTATTTGTATATTTCTTTTGCTTCCTCAAAAACCTAGCAAGGTCAACCATATCTACTAAGAAGTTCTTTCTCACTGCCATGTAACAATTAGAATGGTATGTATTACATTAAAAAATTCTAAGTAGTTTTCAAGAAATTAAAGATAGCACACATGTGCTATCTTTTTGTCCAAGGGTGTACATTAGTATGTATGCGTTCAATATTTTGATATTTTTTAATAAGCAACACTAACTGTCCATTATAACTGAATTCATTTATTGTTCATCGTCTGTTTATCATTTTTCCATTTACTGTTCATCGTCTGTTTATCATTTTTTTATTTATTGATCATCGTCTGTTTATCATTTTGTCATTTATTGTTCATCGTCTATTTATCATCTCTTCATTTACTATTTATCGTCTGTTTATTACCTCTTTATATACTGTTTATCGTCTGTTTATCATCTCTTTATTTACTGTTTATCCGTTATTTATCACCTCTTCATTTAATATTAATTATCTACCTGCCTACACCGAAAAATTACACGATCGAAGCTCTCCATAACTATTTTCATTAAACATTGAACTTCAAATTGGGACTCTCTTGCTATTTCAAAAAAATATATATTCATCAAATTACAACCTGAAAATATTTGGAAGTCCACGATTCGGTATGCAATAATCTGATACATAACCTATAACCGTAGTTCGAAAATAACTCGTAAGTGGGACGCAACGATCTCGTTCAAATTGTTGTTAACCGACAGCCCGGTGGTTTGACTAATTAATTTGGTTTTAAACTTTCACGCCGGATTTTTGAGCGGTGTATGATGAAAGTTCGTCGTTAAAAATTCCATCGAAAATTCGTATGAACGACGAGCCACTTTTAAGCGCCGCCAGAGAATAAATCTCTGCTGAAAGATGTTCATATAGATTTTCTGTAGCATTGTATGGCGTACCATAAGGGAACATTCTTTACTTCCTGCGAACATAGTTACTTTTCAATGTATTAATCTTTTAATAAATAAATTTTGTAATTATTTTGTTTAAAGCTTGTATATTACGAGTTTGGTATATTATTATTATTGTATTGCTAATACAATATATTATAACATAATAATTATATATTATAATATAATAATTTATATAATTAAGCAAATATTATTAATTATTTGTTTAGTTATTATAGGGTACATTATTATTATAAATACTCTATTAATAATTACCATAATATTACTAATATTAATAATTAATCATTATACTTATACATAAAATATAATTTTGTACTAATAATTATATATATAATCTATATAATAAATAATAATACATAATAACTTATTAATAATTACATGGTAATACATATAATATATGATAATTTATTAATGCATTAATAATCAAGAATAATTATATTAAAATAAATATTGAAATTATAAAAATTATTTTTGATGTAAACTCCCCGAAAAAAAGAATAAAAGAAGCTCTGATGAAAAGTAATAATCGATGATATATGTATTTCAACTGTTTAATTAATTTAATTAATCCATAATATTCTTAAATTAATTAATGTATAATATTGTTAATTTAATTGATTTATAATAACTGATTAAATTTAAATTTAACTATTAATTAATTATATATTATGATATCACAAAATTTAATTGATTTATATCTTTAAATTAATTGATTTATAATATATTTAATTTAATTGATCCCTGATAGTTTCAAATTAATTTATAATAGTTTTAACTATTAAGTATTACAGCTTATTGTTATTTATAATATTTATAAAAATTCATAATTAATTGTACCCCACTTATCAAGTTATTAAATACAAAATTAACAAAAAAGTAATAGTTATATTTTTTCTGGTGAAATATATGAAAGACGTTTTCAGTTAAATTCTTCTAAAACGAAAATTGGAAAATTGGAAAATTGGAAAATTGAAAAATTAGAAAATTGAAAAATTGAAAATTTGAAAAATTAGAAAATTGAAAAATTGAAAAATTGAAAAATTGAAAAATTGAAAAATTGAAAAATTGAAAAATTGAAAAATTGAAAAATTTGGAAAATTAGAAAATTGGAAAGTTGAAAAATTTGAGAATTTAGAAATAGGAAAAGTGGGAAATATAAAAGTGGGAAAATTGGGAAAATTGGGAAAATTGGGAAATAGGAAAATAGGTAAATTAGAAAATTGGAAAACGTAAAATTCTGAAATTGGGAACTTGAAATTGAAGAGAATTGGAAAATTAGACACTCGAATTCATTATACCGCACTTATCAACTTATTAAAAACAAAATTAACAAAAAACATTTATAATTTTTCTGGCAAAATATATGAAAGACATTTCAAGCTAAATTCTTCTAAAACGATAAAGAAAAAATATCCTTCCCTCTTAACATACATTTTAATGTAGAACCTCACAATTTACGAGTCACCTTTATAACCATAACCAAACATTCCTAAAATGAAAACAACGTAGAAAATTTCGCAGCAAAATTGCCTGTGAATTTCGACGAAATGAAGTAGTCGTGATTGAATTGAAAACACTTGTTAAAAAAAAGGGAATCAGGCATTATTCAAGCTTCATTTCGAAAACTTGCCACGAAACTTCGGAGCAAACATTGTGACGAACAGGGCAAACATTCTCGACACCATTACCCAGAAGTCATTTTTCACGATACGAAACTGTAAAGGAAAAATCGATACTTTATCTACGAACGACAAACGAATCGGATGGGCTATCTGTTAAAAGAGAAAAACGAAAAAAAGGAAGAAACTGAAACGTTTGAAACGCTCATCGATCGATCATTCGTAAAGTATTCACAGCATCGATCGATCTTTTTAAAATGGGCCGAGGTAACACGCATTACGGTGCACTATTGCAGCTTTCGTTGCGACGTACAGTCGAAAGCAAATCTGATTTCTCCAGGAATAATATTGTAACCATGGGAGGAGGGATGAAATTAACGATTTTTTAGGACTTTTGGAAATTTAAGAATTTTAGTTTATTTTTATTAGGAAAGTTGTCATATGGAAATTGTGAGTTTGGGATATTTTGGGAATTTGGTATGCTGGGAAAATTTGAGAATTTAGATTTTTCGAATTATTAAGATTTATTAAAATTTGGGAATTTCGAAATTTTGAAATTGGTGAGTGGGACATTTTGGGATTTTCGAATTTGGGAATTTAGTACATTGTGGATATTTTGTATTTCGGGAATTGGGAAATTTGGGAATTTGTATTTTGGAAATTGAAGGATTTCACAATTTAGAAATTGGTGAATTTGGGAATTTTTGGGATTTCGAGATTAGAGAAATTGAATATTGAGAAATACTGAAATTTCGGGATTTCGATTTTTGAGAATTTGCATCTTTGGAAATATTGAAATTTAGCAATTTCAAAATTTGAAAATGGGTGAAATTTGGAAAATTTCGAATTCTGAAATTTCGGAATTTAATATTTAGAAATTTTGAAATTTGATAATTTGGATTTTCAGAAATTATGAACTTTCAGTATTTCAATATTTGGAAATTGGCATATTTGAAAAACTTTGGGATTTTGAAATTTGGGAATTCGAGGATTTGGCAACGTGGAAGATTGAAAATTAAAGAATTGAAAAATTTTCGAATTTCCGAATCTGTAGAATTTAAGAATTTGGGAATTTGAGAACTTGGGAAATTTGAGAATTTAAATATTTGGAATTTTGACAATTTGTGAATTTAAAAATTTGAGAATTTGAGTATTTAGAATTTGAGAGATTGATAATTTGGTAAGTAAAGAATTCAAAAATTTGAGGATTTGGTACGTTGAGAGCTAAACAATTTAAAAATTCGATAATTCGAGAATTCGAGAATTCGAGAATTTGAGAATTTGGTAATTCGAGTTTTAAAACTTGGTAATTTGGGAACTGTGTATTAGGAAATTTTGAAATTTAAAATTTGAGTATATTATGAAAGTTTGAGAAATTTGAATATTTCGAAATTTCAAAATTTGAAAATTTGAAAATTTGAAAATTTCGATATTTCGAAATTTGAAAGTTTGATTACTTAGAAATCTTGAAATTTGGGGATTTTGAAATTCAGAAAATTCTGCAATTTTAAATATTTGAAATTTAAAAAATTTGAGAAATATAGAATTTTGTAACTTGTGAATTTAAGGCACCTGAAAAACATATACATATTGAGATTAAAAAATGTACAAACTTAATAATTTGCAAATATACAAATTGTATATTATGCAAAAACTCCAGTACTAATTTAAAATATTTTTAAACATTCAAAGACTAAATTCTAAATTAATAAAATTAAAATATCTAAACCTGCCTATCACAAGTAACAAAAATAAAAAAACTCAAATATTTAAAAATGTGGCACTTCAAAAGCCTAAAAATGCAGAAATGTACAAAGTTGCAAATTCGAAAATGTGAGAGTTTAAACATTTTCGAGTTAACGTCCGTATCCCCATCCACAGAACGGCAGCGTATCACGGTTGTACAGCGTTGAACAAGACTTTTATTTCCATCCGGTTCTCTCAGTTACATAACGGATTTTTTCATTTGGAAAATCGTCCCGTTCCGCGGATTTGCAACGGTAAAAGGTTGTTTTTTATTTCGCACGAACGACGGAAAGCCTCGATCGCGGTTTTTTTACCGGCTAAATCCGCCGCAAGACAACGTGTGGTTCCAAGTGCGTACACTTTCGCGCTAACCGCGGTTTAAATTGTGGTCGCGAGTGGCGCGAAATTTAACGTCGGACTTAAGAGATTAGGCGAGTCGGTAATTTTTAAAATACGAACGCCGTTGACTATTAATCCATTCGAGCGTGAATTCCTTGTAAAATGAGTTTCTCGCATGTACAGCATTGTTCGAATATTGAGAAATTTGTATTACACTTTTGAAATATATCTTTCTGTGAATCTGAGAATTTGGGGATGAAGAAAATTTAGGTTTCTAAATATTCGAGGATGTAGGAATTTGCAGATCTAGGCATTTGATCATTTGGGAATATAGGGATTTGGGAATTTAGGGATTTGGGAATTTAGGGATTTGGGAATATAGGGATTTGGGAATTTAGAGATTTGGGATATAGGGATTTGGGAATTTAGGAATTTGGGAATTTAGGAATTTGACATCATAGAGATTCGAGAATTTAGAGATTTGGTGATCTAGTGATTTAGCAGTTTGGGAATTCAAGAATTTAGGGATTTAGGAATTTGGAGATTTCGAAATTTAGAGATTGTAGAATTTAAGGATGTGGTAATTTAGGAATTTAGCGGTTCAGGGATTTGAAAATTTTGAAATTTTGAAAATTAGAAATTGGGGAATTTAAATATTTGAAAATATAGGAATTCGTAAAATTTATAGATTTTGGACATTTGGAAATTTGAAAATTTAGAAAATTGAAGATCTTTGAATTTGTGAATCTAGTAATTTAATGATCTAAGAATTTGAGGATTAGAAACTTGAAAATCAAAAAATTTGGAAATCTAATGATTTGTATGTCTATAAGATTGAAAATCTAGGAGTTTTGAAACTAGTCAAAGAATTTTGAAAAACTTGAAAATTCAAGTCTAAAATTAAACTCCAAAGTCAGAAATTAAAAGTCCATTTAATTCTAATGATTATTTTTGTATATTTTAATGATTTATTTGCGTACATTATTCTCAAAAAATTCCTTCTTATCAATTTCTTACTACTTTTTGCCTATAAAATTTAATAAAAATTTCGGTAATTTTCTCTGTCTAATACTAATCATAAATGATATATCTTTTTATACTCTTAACCATATGAATGCTTTCTATTTTTATTGACGCACCAGACGGGGAACCTATTTTTAGACTCCAGTGGGGTCTCCTATTTTTTTTAGTATAATATCTAACACATGTACATAAGTTCTAGTCCCAAATTAAAAAATGTCTAGAAAAGATGAGTTCGTCCTCTAAAGGTCAGCTTCTATTTGACACTATTTATATTTTGATATTATTTTATAATATAAATTACAAACCAATATTCGCAAATGTTCTTATTTTTACATGTTCCCTAAATTTAATATTAATAGATATTTGAGATTAATAGAAATTTTTTAAATTAAGAATATTTAGAGATCATGTCAACTAAGATTTATATTGATTATATTAACTATTTCATATTAACTATTCCATATTTCATACAAAATTCTAGATTGATTTTAAATATATACAAATTTAGTTTTGTACATTCATGTTAGTTAAAAATCCACATGTTATCAAATTAACGTTCCCGGTTCTACCTAACAGATTAAGGCTCCGCAGCAGTTGTTATTGCAACAATTTGATTTCAATTAGGACATAGATTGCTCATAATATCCTGCTCGATGCCTACTACTTGTTCACGGATTGATCGAACGATATATGTTCGATCCGTTTGTCGATTGCTCTGAATTATGACGAGCCCAGTCTGCAACCGCAACTAAACGACGTTTGCATAATTTTACCGGATGATAGATGTATCTTCGCTACGGAAGTTTCGGGTTACGTGATACGAAACTAAGCAGCATCAAATCCTTCCTTGTAACGTTAATTTGAATTTTCAACTATCGATTCTTGTGGTACAACAAGCCAATTAATAATAGTTACTGCGTTCTTTCATTAAGGATTTCGTTAGATACTTGATTAGGACTCGTAACTAAACATAATAGTCCCTGGATTTTTATGGTTATTAATTATTATGGTTATAATTATGTCATATGTGGAAAATCTTAGGTCATGCAAAATTATTACTAAATATGTTGATAAAATATACATAGCAATTTGTTATCGTGATAATAAATTGTGTGATGAGCGACTAAGGGCCATGCGAGCGTTTACGTTAAGCTCGAGTATCGATAGCGCTAGAGGTGAAATTTGAATGCCACAGAAAATGTCTGTCTGCTCAAAAGACCAGTTTACAACTCTTCAATCACATTATCAGAGTTGAAAAGAATTACAGATATTTGGGAAAATAATGAAGATGTAAAGCATATGATCAATGTATACAGAGCATGCCTGATACTAGCTGTGACCAAAGCAAAGGGTAGAAATACAAGATATTAACATGTGTTAATGTTATATACAGTAGTAATATATCATGGTAACTTATAAATTATATAATTACAATTTAAACACGCCTTTTAATTTTACGGAAAACGCGAAAAATGCTTTGTAGTGGTAATTCGGTACCCAGGGACTGTACTTAATGGGCAGTGAAAAGGGATTATGTTGACGTTGTGTTAGCTATCTTTAAACAAAATGGCTTCATATGATTTAAAATGGCTGCCCACAAACATTGATATTGATTAGTATTTTTGCTATTATTTTTATGTTTCATATTAACACGCGTTAATGTCATGTACAGTAGTAGTATCATAGTAGCTAATAAATTATATAATTGAAATTTGAACAGGCCAATTTTACAGGTCAGTAGTATACATTTTACAACAATACTATACATAGACAAGAAATAAATTGTATAATTCATTTGAATACATATTTAAAATGTTAAATCGATATAATAACGTCGTGTAAGAGACATGTAATTAATATTTAAAAAGGATGATACAATTTCCACTCGGTTTTCATTAATAAATCATTTCAATAACCGCGTGTATTCGTTCAATTTAAATTTCACGTTTTTAACAAGAGACGATAAATTAATATGTTACATTGTAAATAAACACGTTACACGTTTCAATAATTGCAACTGAATCGTGATATTTTAAAATTTCATGGAGGTATTATTTAATCGTAAATTTAATCAAGTATCAGTTAATTTGATTTTTGATAAATATTAATGACATTTGGTACTAAAATTTGTACATATTGGAATAATGTTGTACAAGATATTTTCAATTTACATTTAAAATAAATGAGATATTATTTAAAGATAACATAATATTGTTAAACGACGAAATTTACTTCGACCACCCCTTATTAATTTGATATCTGTAAAGATAGAAGGCAATGTTTTTAGGAAAAGATTAAATTAGAAATATGGTATTAAAAATGATGTAGTATGGAGAAATATGTAAATATGCAAAATTTAGAAAAATAAAATTACAAAACGTATGATTTTTAAATTAAAAAAAAATACAAATATTAAATTGTAAAATTAAAAAGTTTTGAAATACGAAAATTTGGAATGTTAGAAATTTATCAAATTTTTTAATTTTTAAATTTTGAAACGTAAAAGTATGGTAATTTAGCAATGTTTGGTGTTAGAATTTTAAAAATTAATAACTGAAAAATTCAGATATTTTGATAAAAATTGTAGAAATTCAGAAATTAAAAAATTTAGAAACTACAAAACATAAAAAGTGAAAAGCTCAAAAATTCAGAAGTAAGTATAAAAAATCGCAAGATCTGAACCTTCAAACCGCATAAATATCCAATTTTCAACCCTTTCACTCCAAGTCCAAACCAGATCATTTACCCTAATCCCACTCCAATCGTACATAAATACAATCAGAAGAGCAGTACAAATGATTATATTACATTTACATGAACCCTGATTTACCAAAACCAGAATTACGTTGTCACCAACTCTCTTCTTCAAAGTTAAATACCCGATATCCCTTTCAAAGAAGGATCGTCCACATAGATACCCACACCTTCCGTCACCGTTAACAGTTAACACTCGTACTGTATGGTAATCGCGATCGATTATCGGCGGTATGTTTCGACAGGACCACGTTTGCAACTTTCAAACAATAACGCTCGAGTCATCGAGGTTAGGTTAAGATTTCCCGCTAAATCTACCAAACCAAAAATGATCCACTTATTGTAACTCATAAAAGTTTTCTCCGAATGTCTAGTGATTTTCAAGATAACGAATTAATATTCTGTATTGATTTTCAAGATAAAGAATTAATATTCTATCCGTCGTTCATTAATTTTTCGAGCTGATTCGTTTGGAAGTAAATGTGCACACGCAGGTAGGTTTAGCGTTAATCAGATGGAAACCGAGGACTTCCGGCCGTGTCTGGTTCGATCGTTTCGTTCGAGATGATCGCGGATGACTGTCCTGGCTATACTAAACGCCATGAAACTTACAGAAGCAAAGAAAGAGGTGGGGGTCAGAAGTGGTTCCTGTAGCTTCGAAGATTCACGCTGAGGTTTTTCGTGAGTATGAGGAATAACAAATAACACGTGCCGTGGAGGAACCACTTACGAAACTACAATATGGCGGTTTGCATACATGATTGTTCTATAAGTAAAGGCTCACAGATTTGAAGTAAATGCAGGACTATTGTATTTTTGTATGTTACATATTTCAGTTTACTCTTTGTTGTACTATGTTAGAATGTCCATTCATGCTTTTTATAGAGCATAATTTAATTACACATTTGTAATGAATTTTCTATATAATAATTTATAAATGCTATCAATTTTATCAGTATTATCAATATTATCAATTTCGTCAATACTATTAATATTATCAATTTTATCAATATTATCGATAATATCAATATTATGAATATTATCAATACTATCAACATGGTCAATGTTATCTGTCTTATCAATACTGTTAATATTATCAATATTATCGATACTACCAATACTACCAATACTATCAATACTATCAATACTATCATACTATCTATATATTAACAAAATTGTGTACATTATATACATTTCTTTTAAATAAAACTCTATTTAAAGATCTATGACGTTTTGCACATTAATCACATTGATTTTTTGCAAATAAAATGGCGGGCTATAAAACATTAAACTTCTACCGCAATTTGATGACATGAAACTACCAAAAATTTTAACTAAAACCAAATTTTGCTAAAATTCATTACTCCTCCTACATTTTTCGTAAACATTTTAATTAAAAACTTGACAATTTTCAAAACATCTTATCGATTACTTTATTCATATGACACCACAATTTTTCGCTAAAAATATAAATGAAAAATTTGTCTTATCATTTCCAACAAACATTAAACTACAAATGGTGCTACTTTACGATCAGATTTATATCACCAAACCGTAGCAGACTTTAGAGGTTCTAAAATCAATCATAATCCTCTATAACTGACCAACAACCATTTTGTATCCAAAATATCAATAAACTGTTTATGCCGTCGTTTTCGCGGTACTTTAGGTTTCAAATTGATATAACACTCGTTATTTTACGATAATTTTATGACGTCTGTGTCGCACTTTTAACGTCTCTTAGTTAACACACCTTGTTACAAGAAAAGAAGGTGGCTTAACTTTACTAAGTTAATTGGTGACTTGAATTAACTTTACTAAGTTAACCAGTTAACTGTGGCGATCTTTTTGCAAAACGCGCACCAGTGTGTATCGCGATAATCAAGCGATGACAAGTTAGCTCTCAAGAATTTATGAATCCATCTCAAATCATTTACACATTTTATTTGTTTGTTTCATTTCGTGTTGACCTCTAAACATTTTAAACATATTACAATTTACGAATATAATTTAGTTTTCGCCAAAATTACAATTTAAATATCAAAATTGTAACAAAATTTTACGCATGACGGATATAGTCGTCATGACACAAAATTCTGCCACATCTCCATGACGGATATAGTCGTCAAACACACTTCACTGGTTAATTAAGTTTATTGATAAAATTTATAATATTAATAGTATTGACGATATTGATAATATTGATAATACTGGTAAACTTGATAGCATTTATAAATTATTATATAAAATTCATTGCAAATGTGTAATTAAATTATGCTTTATAAAAAGCATGAATGGACATTCTAACATAGTACAATCACAGTATAAGAAAGCACAGTAGGTTCACTCTGCCCAAAAGTGGTCTAATATTTGTCACTCGCGCATGACCGAATCGCACAACCAGCAACATGGTGGTTGTGAATAGCTGGTAATAGCACATGTGCTCGTTATTATTGCCACCTACTTTTTCAAATAAATAAATAAATATATATATAAAGTTTGAAGCAAACTGGTGTTATATAAAAGGCTGTCAAAGTGCAACAAGTGAAAAACGTGGAATAAAAAAAACTTTGTTTAGATTCCCGAAAGATGTAGAAAGGTTAGTTTATTATGTTACTTATCTTGTATTTATTATAGCTTTTAAGGGAGAGTGCATGAATTTATTATTTATTCATTATATTAATTAATTAATATTCCTAAATATTTTTAGGTATACATCAATAAACTGAAATTAAGAAAGAAAAAGAAGAATTCAGCATCTAAATCACATTATGACTGATGGATCAAAGATGGATACACATTTGTCAATATTATGATTATCAGATTATATTTTTCTAACGTCGTTTATAACGACGTAGGAAGCACGTATTTATTAATTATTGTATATAATAATTGTATTCTTATACAATGATTTTGATGAAATTGTATTTTAATTAAAAATAAATTAATACATATGCACAACAAAATAAACACAAAGGTGTTAATTATTTGTAAATATACACAATAATTTATGTACTATATAATTACAATAGCTCTAACTTTCTTCCCATCAAGTGAGTTATTACTCTAATGTCTTATTTTCTTTTAAAATATTTAGTAAAATTCTTTCTTTCTGTTTGTGTCTTTCAAATTAGAGCCCGCGCACAACCAGCAACATGGCGATCTTTTAGTCATGAGATCAAAGGTGCCGACACGGAGTAAACCTACTGTGCTTTCTTATACTGTGGTACAATAAAGAGTGAACTGAAATATGTAACATACAGAAATGAGGGATCGGTTTGTTCGAGGGTCGTCGGGTACGATCGGGCGCGATCGGGCGAGCGGGCGACTCGCACAATTGGCGCCAAGATAATTCGGCGTTACCATGATTTGGCGCGGAAAATTAGCGGGAGAAAGATCGCGGGGCATTTGTTTCCTTTTACGCGGGAACCAAGGGAGAATGAGGAAAACGGTGTGGCGTCGCGAGGCAGTCGTGTCGTAACGGTTGAAGTAGTAAGTTGTCCGGAAAAGTCGTTGTATAATTGTCTGTAATTGATTTTTTATTCCTATTAAGTTATTAAAACTATTTTGTTATTCTTATTCCCAAAAAACAGTAATCCGTTATCCTCGATTATTTCGATTCTACAGAAATACAATACTCCTTAACAAAAATGTCTTTATTAATATGTAACAATAAAATAAATAAAAAAATATACAACAATAAAAAATGAATAAAAATCTTTGTATACAACAATTTAATAAAAAATGTTTGAAAACATTTGCATTAACATACAATTAAAAAATGAACAGAAAAATATGCAAGACTAAAATAAAAAATTAACAAAATTAATATTTGATATACAATTTCATATTTATGACAACAAAATTATTTAAAAATTATAATTCTCTAAAAACATAATAAATGAATGTATACAACCTGAAGAAAAATATTGAACTATTAAATCACATTGCTCAATCACTGAATTCTTATAATATGGGATGAAATTATATCAAATTAATAGATCTTTGACAAGTTTCAAATTCAAGAGTTAATTCAAAAGAACGTCTTTAGATTTACTGATCATTGAAATTTATGGTTCACTATAGACTCACCATTTCTTGTACTCTGTTAAGATAAATAGCCATTAAAGTCTTGACATTTATAATCGACAACAGATTTGTAGATTCTTGTCCTCACAACCTTCCTAATACTATAGTCTTCTATTAACATAGTAACAATAATTCTTCATCAATTTTTTTATTACGTGTAACCATTATGGTCGTTAAAACGTTTAAATGGAACTGATCGAGATTGAATGAAATTATGGCTCTGGGTCAGAGATGAGCATGAAATCGCTAAAAGATTAATAATGTTAGACTTGTTTGGAAACTAGTGAATATTCTACTAATACTTTCTTGTCTACAGGGTTTTTTTAAAAGGAATAGTAGATAATTTAGGGAATTGTGGGATATTTCTGCGGCAATTTTGATGCCAAAGATTTTTTGTAAATATTGTTATTTAAATTCATAAATTTTTGACGGATGTTATTTGCATCGATAAATTTTCTAATTTTCTAGTTTTTTAGTTTACTAGTTTCCTAATTTCCTAGTT
This sequence comes from Megachile rotundata, assembly GCF_050947335.1. Lineage (NCBI taxonomy): Eukaryota > Metazoa > Arthropoda > Insecta > Hymenoptera > Megachilidae > Megachile > Megachile rotundata. The sequence goes on from NC_134993.1 coordinate 7,852,607, forward strand.
TCCCAATTTCCTAGTTTCCTAATTTCCTAATTTCCTAGTTTCGTAGTTTCCTCATTTTCTAATTTCCTAATTCCCCAGTTTCTTAATGTCGCAATTTCCTAACTTGCTATTATCCTAGTTTTCTAATGTTCTACCTTGCTAGTTTACTTATTTCCTAGTTTTCTAGTTTCCTAATATTCTAATTTTCTAATTTCCTAATTTCCTAATTTCCTAGCTTGTTAGTTTCCTAATTTCCTAATTTCCTAATTTCCTAATTTCTTAATTTGCTAGTGTACTAGTTTACTAATTTCTTAATTTGCTAGTGTACTAGTTTACTAATTTGCTAATTTGCTAGTTTGCTAGGTTGCTAGTTTCCTAGTTCGCTAGTTTCCTAGTTTACCACTTTCCTAGTTGGCTAGTTTCGTAGTTTGCTAGTTTTCTAGTTTGTTAGTTTCCTAATTTCCTAGTTTACTAGTTTACTAATTTCCTAATTTCCTAATTTCCTAATTTCCTAATTTTCTGCTAAAGTCTCTCATATCTTGTCCTAAAAATGTTTTTTAAGTAATTCGCCATCATTGAAATTGACTCTGACATATTGCTCTGACACCAGAAGGTTATTAACTTTGTTTATTATTTATTAATTACTAATAGAAATATAAACAATTGTTATGTTACTTCTGTACATTGATTTAGGCATAATACTTTTATGGTATGATTTATGTACTTTGACAGAATTAATTTTATACAATGTACTAAATTTTTAGAGGGTGAGCGGAAAAAAAGAATGCTGTAAAACTACCCTAATGTATATACAAAAATAGAGATAATATTAAACTGATACCAAAAATAATTAAACTAAAAAATATCAAAAATTTCCTCTTGAATAAATAATTACAAAATTTGTTAGTACATTATATTTTTTTATCGATTTCATACTTATTTTCCAAACCTTTATATAATTCATAAAAAAAGCGATATTCAATAAATTAAAAACAAACTACATATACCATTGCACAGTATTAAAATTAGTTATAATTCTCTAAATTATAATTATTCGTAAAAAAATTGTGATTCCTGTGTTTTAATATCAATTCATAGAAATATATCTTCGGCAAATGTTTTCAATATTTTCCAGCATCGCATTTTCCACGAATAATTTAAACGAGCTTGGTGGCAAAGTTTGTTAATTAAAAACAATACTTCATACGCAGTTGTGCGCCGATGTTTAATTTTTGAAACTGTCAACGTTTGAAAAAATGCCAATTTATTCGGGGGTGTTAAATGTTTATAGAGTCGAACGTAGGGAAAAAAATTACCTGTGTCGATGTCATAAATTTCCTTCCAATGGAAAGGTTCTTTATTATTTCGTTCGCTATCTCCGATCGAGATAACAAACCGTTTTACGTGCAGATACGCGAAATCACCTGTGACCTGGCTACTCATCAATTAAAGATTGATAATACAGATATCATCAAACGTGATTATTTTATAAACAGCTCAGACATTTAGTGACAGATCCAATTTGCATCTTTCATTCGGTACAGAAAGTTTGATATCTATTTTTGTCGTGTTTTAAAAAGTATGCGAAGACTTATTGATTTTGAATTAAATTTATTTGCTCCAACGAGCTCACGTTGGATTTTCATTTGCATTTAAATGGAGAATGATGCTGTACACGTGTGCACTCTTTGTTTAAATAAAATATTCATTCGCCGACGGAAAATAGATAAATAGGGATCGTTTAATGTTTGAAAAATACGCTCTCCATATATGCGTTTGTAAGCCCTGATAGATTTACATGCAGTGAGTAATAAAATTATTAAACTTGTTCGTATAAATAAGCGATTTTATAGTCCCTGCTTATCGAATGACCACTATAAATTTTTAGTATTTTTCATGTTTTGCGTAAAAGGACTGTTTAAATTGTAATTATAAAATTTATTAGGTACCATGATTACTATTGTACATAACATTAATACATGTTAATATCAAACACAAAAATAATAGTAAAAGAACTAGTCAATATTAATGTTTGAGGACAGCCATTTAAATCATAAGGAGCCATTTTCTTTAAAGATAGCTAGCATAACGCTAACATAACCTCTTTTCACTGCTTATTAAGTACAGTCCCTGAGCACCGAATTACCACTACAAATTTCCAATATTTTTCACGTTTTCCGTAAAATTAAAAGGCGTGTTTAAATTGTAATTATATAATTTATAAGTTACCATGATATATTACTACTGTATATAACATTAACACATGTTAATATCTTGTATTTCCGCCCTTTGCTTTGGTCATAGCTAGTATCGGACATGCTCTGTATACATTGATCATATGCTTTATATCTTCATTATTTTCCCAAATATCTGTAATTCTTTTCAACTCAGAAAATTTGATTGAAGAGTTGTAAACTAGTCTTTTAAGTAGGCAGACATTTTCTGTGGCATTCAAATTTCACTTCTAACGCTATCGATACTCGAGCTTAACTTAAACGCTCGCACGGCCCTTAGTCGCTCATCACACAATTTATTATCACGATAACAAATTGCTATGTATATGTTATCAACATACTTAGTAATAATTTTACATGACCAGGACTATACAGTGATGTAATTGATTTTGAGCAAAATGTAGATATTTTGGATTTTTGTTATTTTTTATTAAATTATTATGTTAAATTAGTTCATTCTATTAGTTTGTTATAACTATTTTATTAAATTATTATATTTTATTATTTTTAGTTCTTTTATTTTTATTGATGTTATAGAGTTGTTGAGTGTATATTTACAATTTGAGGAAGAAAATACAATAATATTTGATGTAATTAAGTTTTCCATAAGAAAAAGTAAATACAAAATGAAAAGAAACACTAGGTAAACATGGAAAATGTTTCGAAATATAATTCAACATTTCAATATTTCAAAATCTCAATATCTCAATATCTCAATATCTCAATATTCCAAAATTCCAAAATTCCAAAATTCCAAAAATTTCAAAATTCTAAAATTCCAGAATTCCAGAATTCCAGAATTCCAAAATTCCAGAATCTCAAAATTCCAGGGTACTAAAATTGCAAAATTGCAAAATTTCAAAATTCCAAAATTCCAAATTCCCAAAACTCTACAATTCTCAAATTCCCAATTTCCAAAGTCCCAATATGTCAACATTCCATGAAAAATGTCACAAATGTCAATATTCCAGCACCGTAAACCCTCAAACTTCAACAGCTCCAACTTCCAAAAGTACCACCATCAAGTACTCATAAATTCTCAAGTCCTACATTGTCGACTAACAAATACATAACCTACTGTAATGATTAAACGATAAATTGTGAGTACGCTAAACAACAGCTTGGGTGTGTACGTTCATAAAGAAAAATTATTAAAGACCCATTTAAAATTTACCAGACTAGTTTGATCGAGAGTTCTCGAACGCGTCTGCTCCTCTTTGAAGTGGCCAGCTACAGTCTTTCTATATATAAAACACGACTAACAGGACGCAGAAAGCAGACGGTCGAAAATTCTCCCAAATATTTAATCGCGTCGGATCCCTGCTAGAAGCTTAGAAAGCGTTAACTCGATTTCTTATCATGCTCTGATAAATCTGGAAAATTAAGCGTATTCTGGCTGGCCGCATTCGCGATTCCCTCCTTCCTTTCCCCGGCTACTTTTCACGGAACTGGAGGGATTAAAATTTGTCGGACGTTTCCTTGCCGGTCTTTGTCAGAATTAAATAATCGCGTCTCGACTTTAGAACTCGTGTCTCCTTCTGATGTAACAAACAACTCGTACCGACCAAATTAACAATTTATTCCTAATTTTATTGAACTTAGAGTTTGCTGAATGAGAGGTAAACCGGTATAATTTAAAATATAAATTATATTATTAAATATAATAATAATACTAATAAAATATATAATAATATTATATAATAATTTAACATATTAAATTTATTATATTTTATTTATATTATTATATTTTATATTTAATATATTAAATTATTATAATATCGTGGGGATGTAATGACAATTTTATACACCTGACATAGAAACAATTATAAGACAAGCATAGACGTATTTACAGAAATGCATTATGCGCGGGAAGTTCAAATATTGGAAGTTCAAATATTGATGCAATAAAAAATATATGATTCCATTTAAAAAAACAGTAATGATCTCCATATGCCCTTTACACGTCCACCTACAAAAAAAAAATACCACCAGTATATGCCCCCCTCAAAAGCATTCAACTTCATCTGAAACACTGTTTACTATGAGTAATAATAATGACGCAAATCTAGATGACAAAATGTGGTGAACCACCTTGTATATTATTCCTTGCATAATTATAATTGTTGGCAGCACTTATTTTGTGCAAAGTTAGTAACCGTAAGCCTCTAAAAGTACGTCATTTCCGAGAGAGCACTCAGCGTACGAGGAAGTAGAAGATCGGTGAAAGTGAACCTAGTAAAGCTGACAGATTATTTTGTATTTAAAGTGATGTTCTATTTTAAATTTAATAGTGTTGTTGTAAAAACCTCGTGTAAATAACCTGTTCTGTGCAATTTTGAGTGCGTAGTGAAAACGTTTCAGCAACGATTTACATGGTTAGGTTAGGTTATAACGTTCACTTATAATGTTCACTTATAAACCCTAACAGCTGTTGCACCCGATATCGATGCTTTTCATGTTTACAACGAATATACATAGTTCGAAAATGAGATCTTCGATGGGAAACGTGTAATTTGAAAGTCAACGATACCGGTGCATTTAATGGGTTTCCATTATGCCGGTTGTGTTCAGGCCCCAAACAATGCTCTGCCATTTTCAGGCTAGTTTCTGCTTTGAGCAGAGTCGAAATTCACAGTGCTCGTATAGCGATATTCACTACTTTTGTCATTATGTATAGTTTGTCGAAAGCTGTCCGTTAAATCTGCCACGATTTGCATTTCCGCTCGGCGATCATCGAGTCCGATTCAATTCGCGAATTTTGTATCGAGCGTGAACTAATTTCGTCATGAAATGTATTGTAAACAGAAGTGCTTCAAAGAGATTTGGGTCACTTTACATAAATATTTGCCTGTGCATTTGTACGTGTTAAAATCGATGCATATTTCTCGGAAAAAAATTTACGATTTGTTAAACAATATGCGGAAGTGTTTTTTTGCAAGGTTTATACATTTAATGATTTAAAAAAAGAATATTGTAGAACTTTTATTTGTGATAATGTTAAATATAGTTTTTCTGTATTAAAAATTTATTTGAGGAGAATTAATGTGATATTGTATTAGTAATATTATTTATATTTTTATTTTAATATATATTTATAAAAGTAAACCTTACATCGACTACAACACATAACAAAAAACAGAAAATGTATTATATTACACCGGATAACGTGTTAATTTTAAGCAATTGATTATACAAAGCCCACGCGTAAATGGCCGATTTAAAACATTAATTTAATTTATTACGAAAATGCGTAACAAATCGTTCGGGAAGTTTAACAAATTTCATTTACGCGTACCAGAAAGCGGAACCGACATAGTAATAAAATCGCCGTTTAATTCCGTGTTGTCGGTGTCATCGATTAATTCGTTTATAAATCGATGCGCTCGTCGAAACGCCCCGGAACAAGCGCGATTTAATTGCAAAGTGCAATCGAGTAAATTTTAACGATTAAAAGTGCGCGTCATGTGATCGCGACAGGACTCTTTGGTTTGTTTTTCTCTTTTGATCGATGCTAATTACGCCAATCTGACTGGTAATTTTCCTTAATTAATCTCGCAAACGAAACCGATTGATTAATTGTGCATACATTTATTAAATGTATTTACGATATCTTGTTTCGACTCCATGCTATTTAAGGTTTAATTGATTTGTTGCAAAGTGAAAATTTTAATTATCTAATAATGACAAATTGTAATTGTGTAATAATAATAAATAATAGTAATAGTGATAATAATAAATAATAGTAATAGTAGTTAATAATTCTAATAATAGTTATAATAATGAATTGTAATTGTGTTATAAATTCACAAATTTTTAAATTTTGTATTTTATGCAGTTTAAAATTTCAAATACTTTCTTAATTTTTGTTAGAACTTGTCAACGCATGGCTATGTGCGGATGTTGTGGCAAGCATGATGTATGAAGTTTGATGCGTAAAATTGTGGGAGTCCCCATCTTTTGTTTCTCCCCCGACGCTCTCTCTGTCCTGATATAGCAAGTGCGCCGCGTGTCTTTTTCACTTTCTTGATATAATAAACTAATTCAGTGATATAAAGGTAATATTATTTTTATTTAAACCCATAATTCTAACAATTTTTGAAAAATTGAATTGACAAATTCAAAATATTAAATCATTAAATTTCCACATTTGCAAATTTCAAAAATAATAAACCTCCAAATTAAAATATTTGTAAGTTTTATTATCTCAAATTTCATAACCTCAAATCTTCTATATTCTAAAATTTCAAATTTCTGATTTTTGTAATTTTTGAAAAATTGAATTGACAAATTCAAAATATCAAATCACTAAATTTCCACATTTGCAAATTTTAAAAATAATAAACCTTCAAATTAAAAAATTTGTAAGTTTTATTGTCTAAAATTTCATAACCTCGAATTCTTTATATTGCAAAATTCCAAATTCCTGATTTTCGTAATTTTTGAAAAATTAAATTATTAATTTCAGAATATCAAATCACAAAATTTTCTAAATTACAACCCTTTAAATTTAAAAATTTTTTAATTTTGTTATCTCAAATTTCCCAAATTGTATAACCTCAAATTTCCTGCAAAATTTCAAAATTTTTTAAATAACAAATTCCCAAATTCCTTGATATCATAAATATTATTTAGATTTGTACGTGTTGAAATAAAGTATTTCTATATTTATCATACGATGTTATGTGTTTAGTTTTCAATAAATGGCGGGAATTTTAAATGAGGACATACACATTATAACAAAATGTCTTCGTATGCGTTCATTTTATAGATGTAGCAAAGCGAAATTAGTAAAAATATTTTTAGAATACTCGCTATCGGAATTCGTACAAAAATCCATCTTCTTCGAAAACTTTTTTAAATCGTCATTCACGACGCCATCTTGAAGAGTCATTTTGAATGGCTACAACTCTGGCACTTTAAACGGAAGTAGCTACCATCGACGACCTCGAATAGTTCCGTATGCGATAAACTTGTCGATAATTTTGTGAAAAATAATCCGGAAGATGCAAATAACATGAAAAAGTGCACAAAAGCTTAAAATAGCGCACTTTGAACAAACTTAAAATAACGAGTAAATAAATTTCGATACTTTTAGAATACTTGCAACTCTTTGAATCCTTTAGGAAAACACTAAAACATTAACTATAGACATTTCCTCTAAAAAAGCACTCGATATACACATTTTCTTTCCCCGTAAGATTACTCATTTTGACACGCGTGTTCATGCTTCCGCTAATGGTAGAATAAAACTGCGGTGGCGCAGGTAAACGATTACGGTCCAGCGTATGCTTTATAAGGTTATAAACGATGCTGACACACATTTGCGTTCTGAAACTTATTATGGAACATCCTGTATGGCTGAAATGAAAAAATGCGAACATCTATCTGGTCAAGATGTTTTTTAAATAAGCACATACCGCAACATGTGTATACTAAAAGTCTTCTGCGGTAATATTTTCTTTCTATCGGCCATGTGCTTTCCGTTGTAACATTTCTCTGATACATTTTCATGCGGAAATGTGTAATTCGAGAGCTTTCTAGGTTTTTTATATCAAAAAACTCAAGTGTTCATGTGCTCGAGTGTTCAATTATTCAAGTGTTCAAATGTTCAAGTATTTAGATGTTCAAGTGTTCAAATCTTTCAGTGTTCAAATGTTCAAGTGTTCAAGTGTTCAAATCTTCAAGTGTTCAAATGTTCAAGTGTTCGAATGTTCAAGTGTTCTAATCTTCCAGTGTTAAAATCTTCAAGTGTTCAAATGTTGAAGTATTCAAATCTTCAAGTGTTCAAGTATTCAAATGTTCAAATGTTCAAATGTTCAAATGTTCGAGTGTTCAACTGTTCAAGTATTCAAGTGCTCAAGTTGTTGTGTTGTTAAGTTTTTAAGTTCTTAAGTTCCTAAGTTCTTAAGCCCCTAATTTCAAGTTTTCAAATTTTCAAGTATTTAAGTTTCCAAATTTTCAAATTTCTAAAAATTCAACAAGAAACTTACAAATCTAGACATTTTCAAATTTGCAACTTTTTAATTTCATTAATTTATGAATTAGCAACTTGTCAAATTTACAACTTTGCAAGGTTACCAATTAAACAATTTTTAATTATGTAAGCATACAAATTTCCAAATTCCCAACATTCCAGAAGTAAAAGTTGTTTAGTTTCCAAAAGCTAAAATTCTTGCATTTCCAAATTTTGGGTTCTTAAATTTTTACATTGCCAATTTTCAAATATTTAAATTCTTAAATTACCAATTTTTAATTGTTTAGATTCCTACATTAGCAATTAATAAATTACTAACTTTTAAATGTTCAAATTCCAAAATTATCAAAACTTCAAATATTCACATCTCTCAATTTCTAATTATCGAATATTCAAATTCCTTCATCACCTATTTTCAAATATTCAGATTCCTAAATTAACAATTTTCATATTCTCAAATAATTATGCTATCAAATTTATAACGTTTAAATTCCCAACTTGCTAATTTTCAAATATTCATATTCCTAAACTACTAATTTTCAAATGTTCAAAATTCTAAATTACCATTTTTTCATCTTCATACTCTTGGACTACCAATTTTCAAATCCTCAATGTTCCAAATTTTTAAGTTCTGAAATGCCAAATTAGCAAAGTTCCTTGAGGAGCTAACTCCTATATCCCAAAATTATTAAATTATTAAATACCAATTTCTAACTTTTCAAATTCCTTAGCAATCAATTTCCAAATTCCTAAACGACCAATTTCCAAATTCCTGAAGAACTAATTTCCCAAATTTCCAAATTCCGAAATCACATGGTATCCAAATACCAAAGTCCAAATATTCAAATTCCTAAACGACCAATTTCCAAATTCCTGAAAAATTAATTTCCCAAATTTCCAAATTCCTAAATCATTTAATATCCAAATACCAACGTCTAAATCTCCAAGTTACTAAACAACTCCTCAAATCCATCAATCCCTCAATTCCCAAATTTCCAAATCCCTAAATCACTTGGTATCCAAATACCAATGTCCAAATCTCCAAATTCCTCAAATCCCCCAATCCTTCAATCCCCAAATTTTTATTTCTCCAAATTATCAATCATTAACCACCTCCAATAACACAGTTATTAAAACTTCTCCATTACTCCATTCCACCTCCTCAAACGTAGCCCCAGGCCAACTTTCGTCCACTTGCTGGTAATAACAATAATAGAAGCGATACAAATAACCGTACGAAAGAAAAAGGATCCGAAGTAACAGTCCCCTATTACGATCACAGAGAAAATAGTTACGTAAGAATCTTTGGAGGATGCCAACAAAGCTAGGGAGTTTAACACGGCTTTCATCCTCGCCACTTTTCCTGCTCTCCCTTCCACTTTTCCTCTTTTACTCTCGTCTCGAGGCCTCGTGCTGTCTTTGAATGCGATATGGGTGCTCGAGAAAAACTGTTGTTTCTCCAACAAACGTAGTCGCACGAAAACAAAGCAACAGGCGCGGCTATCTTAACCTCGTTCCATCGAGTCAACGAGCGGACAAAAGTTTGCCGGTCGGTTAACGGGTGGCGCCATGCGTTGCCGTATGAACGACGGTAGTATTATTGTCCAGAAACTCGTACACTTGTAACGGCGTTCTTGCGGAGGCTGCGTTTGACAAGGGCCAGTATGCGGATTATTATTGACCATGGACGCATAATAAGCCACGCCGGGCTTATTTCGCTTGCTGTAAGGCCTCGCACGCTCGGTCAACCGGGGATAACTATCTCGATCGGATCGATACTTCAGAGTGGGGCCATTTCGATTGTGCCCATAGTCTCGCTAAATTTGCAATCGGCCGGATGGAACCGGCTCAAAGGTGGTGAACGATAGCGAATCATGGGAAACGGATGTTATAATTTCGAAGCTGAATAAATGATAATTGTGGACTTTGCTGGAAATGTATTGTTAGATCTGGAAGCACACTTACTGAATTGTTCTGTTGAACTAAGGAATGTTCAACTTGTAGTGGAATTTATAACTTAAATTTTGTTATGATTAATTGCTTTAGTATTGATGTTACTTCTTGGGATGTAATTGCTGTATTATGTAATTATATAGTTACTGTAATTATTGTGATGTACTATGTCATGTTACTGATGTGTTATAGTAGGATATTTGATATATTTTATATAAGAATATATTTATAAGAGAATTATATTTTAAATTTTAATTTAATTTTAAGATATCAGTAATTTTAATAAATTCTTATATCTCAATCTTAACATAAAAGAAATTTTAAGAAATTCCTATATCTCAATTTTAAGATACAGGGCTCATCACATTTTGCCAAGCTTCATGCCTTGGAAATGACTTACACAAGAAACATTGGTAATGTTTTGAAACAAGGGCTACAATATACAATTAAAATGGGGTTCTATTTAAAAGATTTAAGATGACCCTCAAACCATCCTAGGTCAAATTGTTACTATCTTATGTCCTCCTCGATATCCTACAACTTTTATCTGAAACATCTTTCCATATTTTAAGCTGCTTAAACTAAACTAATGACTTTTTCACATAAATAGATCAATACTTTTTTTTTATAAAGAATAAGAAGGAGTATCAGCTAATGCAATAAAAAATATATGATTCTATTTAAAAAAAATTAATGACCTTCATACGTCCACCTACAAAAAAAATATACCACCAGCATATGTCCCTCTCAAAACCATTCAATTTTATGTAAAACATTATTTGCTATGAGTAATAATAATGACGCAAATTTAGATGGCAAAGTGTGGTGAGCCACCCTGTATAATTACGTAATATTATATATACTTATAGAAATACTGAGAACCGCTGACTGAAAGCTTCGTTCAAACAGCTTGAAAATTCCTAGAAACCGACTTAAAGGATTGAGAACCCTCGATTCAAAGCTCTACACTCGAGGCAGCTCCAAAATTCCTAGAAATCGACTTTCATTTATTCCGTCCGTTTCTTCCCATTCCTTAACGAGACTCGTGTTCAACAAGATAGTGCCATCAGAATACATCGCAAATGAACCATTCGCAGTCGTTCGAGTACTTTTCCACCGGCTGTAATTAAGCGGCATTTAACCCAGATATGTCTGTCATCCTCCCCTAAAAGACGATTGTACGAAAATTTAATTAATACCAGTCATTCGAAGTTCGCATGCAGTTCCGACATTAGAAAAAGAACGAAACATTCGGGCACATCTGGGTTAAAATTGTCGAGCGGCAATCGTCGTCACGTAATTAGCATGCAATTAAGACGGAGGTAATCATAAGGTAATTACAATGTTAGCACGATGCTATTCGCGCTCAGATTTCTCTCATACCGCCACGTAAGAAATATTGAATCCGCAGGAAAGGGGTAAATGGGCAGTAAAAGGTTAAATGGCCCGTAACGTTTACCAGGTGTTTCGTTGCTTCCACAATATCACCCGTTTTTCCACTGATACTGGAACACTGCCCGAAAATTCTTGCCCAAATAAAAGCTATCGCGTTCCCGCGCAGTAAAGAGCGCCGCCATTTTGTTCGAGTCCAGGAATCGTTTGCAGGCTCCGCGTTCAAACTATTTTACTTTCGTGCTTCTGCACATTGTTCCGTGCCACGAAAATTATCGTGGATCCCCAGTTCTCTTCTCTTTTCTACTGGAGTAGCTTTAGTTCCAGAGAAACCGGGGAAAAGGAAACGCGACCAACAAGCATTGTTGTCGTTTGATAATTAGGGAGAATCCCGTCTGTCGGAAAATCCTCCGGGTAAAGTTTTCGCTACGAAATCGACATCGGTTTCGTATTTTCATTCAATTTTATTCTTTGCTTCGGAGTAAACGAAATTATTTGAAATTTCGACGAATTCTATTGCAAAGCTGGGGGAAATAATTTATCATGAAAATTATGTGCTTTTTGAAATAGTTGTATAATATTCATTATTACGCTTAAAGTTTTGTTTCATGTTTGACGTGTAATATTGAAAATTTAGTTGTTAACAAACATTGTTATAGATTTTATATATTTTCCATATGTAAATCATTAAATGAGATAATAATTAACAAATATATGTATGATATATATTTTATACACATATATTTCTTAACGTTTGATGAGTCATTACAATAATTTGCTAAAATTAATATATAATATATGATTATCAATGTAATAACAGAAACAAATTAATTTTTAATTATAACTATAAAATATCGTGGTGGCGAAAAAAGAGGATTAAACGTAATTTTTATTAACATTTTGTTTGGTAAATTTTTGATGTAATGCATAAAAAAAATTTCATTTATATTTCTTTTTTAATATTGAGAATAAAGTTTTATCGTGTATTTTACAAAATATATATGTATCTTAAATAATCTGGTGAATGAATTTGTGTTTCGGTTTTTAGGTTAGGTTTTGTTTTTCCTTTCTGTATGAACTGAATTGTTCGTGGTTAAAATGTAAAATAGTATAATCCAGTGTCCAACATTACATTACATAAAATGACAATTTAAAATAATACAATCCAATTTACATTATTAAATTTTATAATTAACCTGTCATTGAATTTTCTTGCAAATATGCTATGTAAAATAATTACCGTATGTCGTTAGACATTAGTGAAATCAAATTTTATAATAAACCGTCATTGCATTTTATAGCAAATGCATTATGTAAAATAATGTGCCAAGAAACTTCTGTATAGTGTCAAACATTAACGAATATCAAATTTTATAATTAACCTGTCAGTGCGTTTGTGTAGACGTAAATGAATGACAAATTTTGTAAGCAAGAGTTATTAAAAACATCTTTTATGTTTAATGAATGTAGTTTTTATTGTGTCTTTTTGAAATGTTTCAAAATTTAATTGTTATATCATTTTTCTTTAAAAATTTTGTTTTTTTAAACTTTTATTATTTTCTTATTAGTAGATTTTTGTGTAAGTATAAGGTTTTTTAAAAATTGAAAATATCGAGATAAGGAGATTAATGGATTTTTGAAATAATTAAAAGTTAAATATCGCAGAATGCAACATTATGTCATTTTGTTTTTAATTTTGTTATCAGCAAATATTTGTTTATTATTATTTCTTGTCATTAGTACATGTTTATTATTATAGACATTAGTAATAAATATTGTTAATACAGTAATAATATTCATAATAATATGATATTTCACAAAACACATTATTTATCATAATTAATAAAATAATATAAGAAGGTTTATGTAACAACTTATTGTAGTTTAAAGTACTAATATTTTTTAATAGCAAATACTTTTTTTATTATTATTTTCTTATTAATATTAGTAACGAATATTTTTAATATATTAATCACTAAATACATTATTTTCCAAGATTCAAAAAATCATGAATTTCTGACCTTTAATTATTTGTAATTTAAGATAAAAAAATTTATACTTGTATCAAAATGCCTAATTTAAATCCATTTTAATAAAATAATAGGAAATCTCACCATAACCTTTTATGTCATTATTAATTATTTAATATGAGTCGTTAATTAATACAAAATTAATTAAATATTATATTCTATATAAAATTATTTCTCTCTTACATGAATTATTTAATAATGTGTTGGAAATGCAATTTACGACGGTTTTCCTGCATAATCGAGTTGTACTCTCTTGATTGTTTTTATCAATGTATGATTACGTTGACAACAGTTATAATCTGTTCACTCTTGTTTTTCTATCGCCATAATATACACAGCTACAGTTTTTATATCAAGATATTGTGTTTGCTCTTTATTCGGTTATAAAATTCTCTGCCTGCTCCTTTTTAATATAATGAAAAGAAGGACTACAAATGAAATTAAAAAGATATAGTTACTTTTATATTATTCGCAAAATTAAGACATTAATCAATATTTTAAATAATATTTTATTCCAAAAATGTAAAATGGTTATTATAAATATAATCAAACCTGTCTTATAACATTTGTCACCGGAAGCTTTTTCATCAACGTTTAATAACTCGCTAAATCAATTTTAAATAAAAATAATTTCCATTCATCTAAAATATTTTTGTCTTACAAAAACCGGTCACCCAAATCGATATTTCTAAACGTAATAAAACTAATTAAATTTGAGGCTATAGGTTATGTGCCACTTCGATCAGAACTATGCCACGTTCTAAAAGGAATCTAGGTTAGAATATCCTGTGCATTTACAAGAAAGCGGAGATCGCTTGTAATTTGCCAAAAGAATAAATTCAACGATTACAGTTATATAACTTCACGCAATAAAAGTGTCATGAGAAGTAAAGCTGTAATATTTCGTAAGCAACACTCCAATTGTAATTACATGTAAAAAGGACAAGGACAAACTACTTATAATTTCTCATTCAAATTTACCAGGACGTTATAATTCTGTTCTTATCGTTATTTATTGTTCATACTTCAAGCACAGAAATTACATTTTCGTTATTCCATCGGAGCAATTCCCGTGAAGAAAAGATATTAATTTGCCGGACGGTTGCATGTTCTATACTTTCTTTCTCCGACTAAATCTATTCGCATTTTTGTAAACGCAGATCTTTCATCTTGAAAAATGCGACTAGAGAATACTGCGTGCGGTTTGTTAATCTCACGCGTTATTAAGGGATGAAAATAAACGATGGTAATTGCTCTGTCAACGTGTTTCAATTATTTTCTTTAATATGAATTAATTGTGAAAGTTGAGTATATTCTTAATTAATAGTTTTATGTTAACTTAATTAACTTGTTAATTTTAATAATTTGTGTATTGATAAAGACAGATTTTTGGGGTGAATAATTATGCGTTTGTTAACGGAATACATATAGAAATTTAATATTAAAATTGCAAATATTTGTTCAGATTATAAAACCTATTGCTTTTTAAATATTTAAATTTGTAAATTTATAAATTTTAAAATTCATAAATTTTCAAATATATCTCTAAATCCCTAGATCCATAAAATTATACAGCTTCAAAATTCCAGATTCTTATTTCTGGAATCTAAATCCCTAGATTCCCTAATTTAATATTTCCTAAATCTCAGTTTAGGCAAATACTTATGACTCTAAATTTCTACTTTGTAAATTTCTAGATCCACAAATCTCTGAATCCTCAAAATTCTGTAGCTCACAACTCCTAGACTGTCAAATCCTTCGATTTCCACATTTGTAAGTCCCCAAATCTAATATCCCTCAAATATCTATAACTCCAAATTTCTACTTTGTAAATTTCTAGATCCACAAATCTCTGAATCCTCAAAATTCTGTAGCTCACAACTCCTAAACTGTCAAATCCTTCGATTTCCACATTTGTAAGTCCCCAAATCTAATGTCCCTCAAATATCTATAACTCCAAATTTCTACTTTGTAAATTTCTAGATCCACAAATCTCTGAATTCTCAAAATTCTATAGCTCACAACTCCTAAATTGTAAAATCTTTCGATTCCCACATCTCTAAACTTCCAAATGTTTCCCAAATACGATCTATTTAAGTTTCAACTCTTGTTTTATGAATCTCAAAATAAATTACTGTGGTCGTAATAAATGAAGCTTGTAAATTTATCCCAAATTCGCGAAATCAGCAAAACTCGATTGGTATGTCCCTTGATAATCATATATTCCTAGGGAGTTCAGATTTGCTGTTTATTGTAGAACGAAATCCCCACGGGGGGAATACGATCATCACATCCAGTAGCAGTATCAAAAAGCGACGGAACAACGAGCGGAATCGTGTGACAAGCCGTTCGCATTATTCGTCGCGAACGGTTAACAATTTCGTTACATGACCGCGAGGGGTTTCGCGTGGCAGATTTCACAGGCAGCTCTTGGCGAATCCATGATCCGCATCCGAGCAACTTCCTGAACACCTGAAATCCTTTTGGGAACAATGCGCGGTATCTCTCGGAGCGCAGCCACGAAAGCATTGTTTTCAGGCGTGGAAAAGAGTAGAAAAGGGTGGCGGAAAAGAAAAAAGGGGGTCGAAACGGGGATTGGCCGAACGGTATCGCGCGAGGAAACAGCTCTAATTAACGAGAGCAGCCAGCCCGGTCGGCACAAAAGCCAAAAGAGAAGAAAATGAAGAATCGTTCGAAGCTCGATTCGTTCCCGAGTATCGAAAGACTCGAGATAAAGAGGGGCCTTTCGTTCGGATCTCTTCCGACCCCCTTCCTTTCGAAGTGCTCGCGACGCTTTTCATTTCCCTCATCCCCCACTTTTTCCACCTTTCATTCGACCGGACTGGATCAGAGCCGTGCTCTTATTTCGTCGTTTCGACGGTTTCGTTCGGTTACGTCGTCAGCTACCGTGTTCCTAATGAACCGTACGACGTCGATCAATGAAACCGATTCCGGGTCGCGCAGCGGATAATGAGGTTTACCAGAGGAAACCGGACGTCCGTGGATATGAGTGTGGATGCTATTCGTTTATAAATTATGTAGCACCGACTGTGCCCTCCCGTCGGTTAATGCTACTCATTCCGAAAAGAACATCGCACGGCTAAATTGTACGCTTAATTGGAGCAAAAAGCCTTATTTCATTCGCAGAGGATATTACGTGGATGGCATATTGGTTATACCATATAACATTACCATTACTGAGTTTATTTCGTTTGTAATGATGCCAACAGAATTTCGCGGGAATGTTATTGTATTTCACAGAGAAATTATGACGTTGGAGGTCACTTCAAGGTTGTTATTGAGATCTTAGTAGGAATGTTTTGTTCAATTGGTCTATTTTTTAGTAGCTAATTTCAGTGAACTGTGTTTAGATGTGTATGGGTAATAGTATGAGGTCTTTTATAGATTTTTTGTGATGTCAGGCCTGTTTTAGTCTTCTTCCAATGTTAGACTTTATATTGGACCTCAATATGAAACTTTACTTGTATGAGATGTCTTCTGATATCAGACTTTTACTAATATGAGACTTTTACTAATATGAGACTTCTCCTATTATGAGACTTCTCCTAATATGAGACTTCTCTTAATACGAGACTTCTCTCAATATGAGATCTCTCCTAATATTGAATTTTTTCTAATATGAAATCTCTTCTAAAAACTTGCGATACAAGCTTTTATGTGAAACCTTCTCTAATATAAGAATTTTTAATATGAGACTACTCTTAGTATGACACCTCCCTCAATAATACCTTCTAGTATGCATAAGCATATTATATTTTAGATAGTTCATAAAATATTACTTAAGAGAGCTAAATGTGTACTAATTTCTATAGATATTGTCAGATTCGAACTGCGACCATGTTCCGAGAAAGTTCTGTACTTCAATTTCTTCAAACTCCATGGAATTGTGTCAGTACAAGGTTATTATTAGAATACCTGAAGTTTCATGTCATAACCCAAATATTAAATTACAGGCACCCGTTAAAATTCCAATAAAATTTATAAATTTAGTATTACAGTTTCTACCGCTGTTTCGTATTATTATCGTGGATATGGAAGTTAAAATTAAATATTGTATTAAATACTTAAAACTTCGTTTAAAACAAAGATTTAATTATTTATTTGTAAGACATATCTTTAGAGTTCTGTAAATTGATTTTTTTAATCAAAGGAGTTAATCTTAAGTCTGATAAAGTAGGTGTGCGCAGTGAGGAGCATTTACGTCTGCGCAGACCAGTTAGCGCATGCGCAGACCGTACTCAGAGCGCGCATGCGCAGACAACTGTGTTGGACAATAATTGAAATGTTTCAAAAACAGAAATAAAGAATATAATTTAATAAATTAAATGAAGTGGTGCAAAATGCAATATTAATTCCTAATAACGATATTATCTTAATAGACTCCCATTAAATCTTGCACTACAAATTCATTTAACATAGATATAATTTCACATAATTATTTGTCATCATATCATATATGTCAGGCTTTAACTCATAACTCATATTGTTACAAATTTGAATATTATACTACAAATTCGTGTATTCTGTGAAACATAAATGACTACAAAATTGTATAACTGAAGTAATTGTATCTTATTTTTTATAATTACAATCTTATGTTTATTTTCAATTTGTTGTAAATCTGCAATACTACATTCCAATATTTTTCTTTAAATAATTTTAATAGAAAGCATTCGTTTACTGTTATTCCTTTGTTCCGAGTTGCTCGGAATATAATTAACGTAATGTTTATGGGTATTTTGTCAAGCCCAAAAACGTTTCACCTTTGCAATTTTAAACTGATATTTAAGACCATATGAACGTCTCCACAACTTGACGTTCTTAACAATTGACAATAGCCTTCTAACAGGCCAGAAAAGCACGTTTTCCTAACACCAATATACCTTTTCTTAAAGAAGTTTATTTCCATGGTCCTAAACTGTGCACCCCACTAAAGTGGGCCTACGCGCTCAAACTCCGATGATAAACACATGGTGCCCATTTATTGCTTCCTTTGAAGGACCCAAATCACTTAACTGTTTGGGTCACCTTATTAACGACACCTTATTTACAACCCTGGAGTGAAGGCTAAAAATCTTACAATCCCATTCACTGAACCATCTCACCAATCAGTATTTTTCACAAATAACTATCTGTCCTGATTGGCCCTTTTTTGGTAACGCCTTCACGTCCTGAACTTCCTTCGTTGCTTTCTTTTCTGGCTGTTTAGAGTCGACTAGTTAGTCTTAGATTAGCTTCGTTGAAATATACTTACTTTAGTCGGTCTTACATTAACTTTGTCACTATCAACGACTTCAACACACAACAATCATTACAACTAGTGGGATGATGATCTACATCCTTCATTGACCTGGGCACACCAGTGTGGAGGACTCTGAGCCACTCTATCAATTCTACTCTATAATACTAACTTTACATATAATTCCACTTCCGTAATAAGTTGTGGAAACGCCATGGGTCGACGAAGATTTACAACCTTCGAAAACAGCTATAAATAATTAATATTTTACCCATCGCGCGAACATCCTTTACAAACGTTGCCTATGAATATACAAAATTTTTCAAAATGAAAGCATACAAAGAAGCGTGAGTAATTTTAATTTAAATGAACAGTGTAAAAAAATTCAATAATTGTGCCTTTTCAAAACGTTGCAAATATCACTCCTTCCCAAAAAAACTCTCAAATACAAAATACTCGTTTAACATTATTACTCAGACTATTACTCAGACAGACTATTAACATTATTACTCACACTATTACAAATAAATTTTGAAAAGTTCATAATATTTCAAGGAAAAAAATTAAATATTACAAAATCAATTTCACAAGAGAACCTAATGGAAATAGAATTGTTTTAGAAAAAAGAGCGAGCGTGCAGCTTGTAAATCGACTAAAATCTGAAACAGTCGAAAAATCACATCGATACGGAATTCTCGTTTGAACGATGTCGCGTTGCGTGTGCAAAAAATAAAAAGCTTCAATCCCCTGTAATCCCCAGATGCTACGGAACGCCGTAACATTTATTTCCCCAGTCGGGAGCGACGGTTTTTCACACGAACGATGGCGGCATCTTTCTCGAATTGCGGTTGGGGTAAAAAAAGGATAACAAAAGGCTTGCAACCGGGAGAAAATGGATAAATCAAGCGTTATCGGTGGAGCATCTAGAGCAGAGAATTGCAGCCATCCATAACAAAACGAAGGCGCAATTCGCGCCACTTACGAAACGGCGATAACTTTGTCATGATGGAGTCTCTTTAGCGGTTTTGCGTCTCTCGTATTCGATGTCGAATCCGGCGACTATCGATAAATATGGTGGACGCGTGCGGTATATGGCCGCGGTTACCGATCACAAAATTCTAACCACAATATCGGAAATGTGCAGATTGTTAAATAGCGTTTTCCTTCTTTATACAGACTGTATTAATTTAATATATCCACAAGATATCTTCAAAATTGTTGATTGTATCAAAACACATCGACAATAAACATTTTCTTAAATAAAGAAATTAATTCAGTTTTAAACATAATATCGAACTATTCGTACGTATAAAAAGATCTTTGGTTTCAAATTGAATTTAGTGCATTATATGTGTATTAACGTAGACATTTTAGGAATTTGTCATAAATATTCAAATACTTTGCAAATAAAAATAATTGCAAACTCAATTATTACTCAATTTTTTCTTATAAAATTTATAGACACAGTCTACAATTTTATAGATATTTTTAATTGAATATTATGACCGTACTTAATTTTTGTCAAAAAAAAAATTGTTAATGTTGTCGACAGTTTTATACGTATCTTACATTAAATATTTTTATTCTAAATTTTCATTTAAAAAATTTTGCACTGCTGTCAACAATTTTATACATATCTTAAATTAAATGTCCGTATCCTACTCAATTTTTATTTAAAAAATTTTGCAATGTAGTCACCAGTTTTTCACATATTTTAAAGTGACACCTTGTATAAAACACCTGGAACAATTATTATTTAATATGATAATTGCAGCGGAAGAAACGGACAGCAATAAAAAGTAATTATTAAAGGTACGATAGATTAATTATCAAATAGCAGTGACGGAAGATATTCTTTTGTTGAAAAATAAATAAGTCACCGTTGTGATTCGGAGAACAATGCAGGTGGCGAGAGACTGTTCTGAAGATGTCTGAGAGCAAGTGACAGAATAAGCCCCTCCGGTAATAATAGTTTTAAAGTCCATGAGATCGTTCGTCCTCATTAATTAAGAGTTAAACCTGGTGTAGTGTAATCTCCTTGAAAGTCTTAAATCGCGGAAGCGAGACGGAATTGTAACCATAAAAGTGTTCTTTAGCCTTGGAATAATGTAACGAATGGTAGAAAGTATGCGTGTAAAGTTTTCAGGACTCAAAATGGCGGATAACTTTTTTTTAACGTTAACACGCTTTAATAAGCTTAAATATGTAATTTTAAACTGTTTGATAAATTACTTGATTCGGATGAGTTTATCTGCGTTTGAAACGATTTTTAATTTTGAGGTGGGTTGGGAATTTGAAATTGAATTATGTGTAGGTGGGAGTTTTTAATTGCTTTCGAGATTAAACAGATGGCGACACTGAAGTGGGTTATTTATTCATTGTCGATTTTCCTTTATAGATTATAGGTTAGTAATGGTTATTTTTATATATAAATATAATAAAGTTATTTTAATAAATTAATATTGATAGTATTTACATGTAAAATGGAAAATAGTATTACATGTAAAGAGAAATTATTACGGTGTGATTCACTCAGGCATTAATAATGTGAAAAATTTAATATTTGAATGTAATTTAGAAGCATAAATTTTTGAAAACAATTATTACTGAATTTCTGTATATAAAACAGATTCATAGTAAAATTTTATTATATTTTTTTTGTGAGAAGATGAATTATTTAATAAAAATTGATGTTGCTGGATTCTAACAATTTCTACCAATTATTTATTAATTCCTGCATTTTATCAAAATGTATAAATATTTTCAAAAATATTTTATAAAAATATCTATTAGACATACACAAAATATTAAATACATATACTGATTGCTTGTAAATCTGATATTCAACAAGACTAATCATTTAAGTCATTTGCAATTTAACATTGTTTAAATAAAATAAATGACACATTTATGAATTCAATGTCTCCTGAAAATATAAGCTTAGCACAGAACCTAAAAGGAAATGATATAACGTTGCAAATTTGCAATATTACGAGAAGATACGATGTAGTAATAAAGAAATAAGAACCGTTTCCAAGACGTTAATTAAATTTCGTGAATATACAAGAATTTCGCAGTATATTATTTGACGTAGCAAATTCGCAACAGAATGCAACGGAGGTAATTTTATCAGCTACCACGTGGAAAGTTTAAATTGGAAAATGAAACGGTCGTAATCTGAATAATTACAATTATGTCGCGCCACACGTGACCGTTTCCCCAGCAGCGTTTAACGCGCGAAAGTTAAAAATTACCATTTTATCCAAAAACAAATTTCCGAGAAATTACGAGCAATCTAAAAGCAACGATTTTCGTTCTGTTGCACGAAGGTTCACGTAAAAAAATCTATCGAACATTGCACGTTCGAAAAACCCGGTGAAAGACCTTCGATTGTTAACACCGATTTTTAACATTGATTGTTAATACTGTTTGTTAACATTAATTGTTAACACTGATTGTTAATATTGACTGTTAATACTGTTTGTTAATATTGATTGTTAACATTGACTGTTAACATTTTGAGTTGATCTTCGATTGACAACTCAAATGTTAACTTCACAAGTTACTTTAAATCATAAAATTTGTTAAGATATTTTTCTTGAAAGCGTTCACTATGTACATCACAGCGTCAGCAGCAGTAATTATCCTCTTAGGCACGCCTGAACTTTACGCTGCTCTGTACGCCAGAGTTCGTCGCGAATTACGCGTAAACAGCACTATAATGTGTGATAATGCTTTATGCGTGTACATTGAAATGAAGTTTTTCATAACTAAATTATAAGTTTTTCCAAAGATATGATATGCTTTAACATTGACAACTTACTGTTTTAGAAAATTAGAGTGGACCGTACAGAGAGAACCGCGAAAGCCACTATAGGGGTGCGTCGTGCCTAAGAGGTTAATTATGTCCACATATGCCGGATATACACATACATTATCAGGCGAGGTTTAGTGTTAAATGTGGGGCAGATTTTTATGCATACTCTGACAGTATTTATAGATACAGAACATTCAGTAAACATTCAATGAATGTGGTGACGAGAAAATCATGTCATAGGGTAAGTTGGCACTTCTGAAAAGGAGGTATGCTTCCCGATATCAAACCTAACCTCTTGGCTTATGACACTGAGTCGACTCCTAACGCACGTTACAGTTCAAGCGTGGTAAACTTAAATCCTTTATGCATAAAGATAGAGTTTTAAGCTTGATACCAATTGTAATTTGTATAATTAAGGATCACTAAATCCAAAATATAGCTAACATTTCAACGTTCTTTATTTAACTTAATGCGGCAGTAATAATTGGGTAGAATATAGACTGATATGATGTGGACATTTTAGTATAAACAGCACGTGCAAAGAAAGAAAATGCAGGTGTCAGAGACATACTATATTATAATGAAACATGTTTTCTAGCAAATAAGTACATTTAGTGTAAACTTGAAATAGACTCGAAATAACATATAAATGTAATACTTTAGAATATCAGAATTGATTAAGTAAAGAAAATTGTAATTTTTTAGAATACTGTCTTAATATCTATGTAATAGGTACATCAAGTAAAATAAAATGAAACATATTGACTTCAAAAAATTTCATATTTTATAAGTTTAAATTAAGATGTTAAACCTACATAACTATTGTACTATTTTGTAATACCATTATTTTATCAAATATCATTAAAAGTATCATGTCTCGAAATCAGTCACTGTTATAACTATCATAAACTCTGTATAAAGTATACTTGTCATCAGTTATTACAGTCATTTTGATAAAATCTAAACCTCATATTTGATAGAATGGATTGATACAGATCAGATCAATAATTTAGCTACCCTCTCTTGGGTTTCTCTTGGGTTAATTATGGAATTTGGAGCAATGAAATTACTGCGCTTACATCTTTGTTCTGTTTTTGGAACAACTCAGTTATGTTTGTTTACGTTTTGTAATATGCACGTATTATAGAATGAAAATACATACATATATTGAATATACATATATTCAGTAAGTGATGTAGGTTTTGTTATCAAATTAGAAATTTGACATTTTTATGTCATCAAATGTATTTTCAAATTTCTCATTTTATGTGTAATAACTAATATGATTATTAATTTAAAATATGTAATTAACGCGTGTACTTAGGTTAGGAAATATTTGACCATCTCTTTCCTTTTTTCTGATTCCCTACTGACTTTAGCATCCAATTCTGTATAACACAATTTAAGTATAATAAGTATAACATAAGAATGTAAATAAATGTGGGATCGGTTTGTTCGGGGTTCGTCGAGTACGATCGGGCGCGATCGGGTGAGCGGGCGACCTGGACAATTGGCGCCAAGAGAATTTGGCGGTACCATGATTTGGCGCGGAAAATTAGCGGGAGAATGAAGGATCGTAAGGCAATTGTTTTGTTTTACGGGGGAATCGGTAGAGAATGAGGAAAACGGCGTGGCGTCGCGAAGCAGTCTCGTCGTAACCGTTGAAGAAGCAAGTTGTCCGAAAGTTGTGGTTAATTGTTTGTACTTGATTTTTATATTCTTGTTAAGTTATTAAAACTATTTTATTGTTATTCCCAAGAAAAACTATTGATCCGTCTACCTCGATTAATTTCCGATCCTACATAAATAAATTGTAACTGTGAGTGAGCCACTATAGCGGCGCTATGTAATCTAGGATGACCACAAAAGTCACTATAGTACCCAAGAAATTAATCATTTCAGATATCGACAAAAGCGTGTTCGACATTTGAAAGCGATTAAACTCGGCTGGAAGATCAGAATTGCGCCCTGGGCTCAGCAATTACGACTTTTCATCTGGGGAATCAAAATTGATCAAAAAGTTTCATCCGACCCCGTAGTCGCCGTCGCGTTTTCTATTTACGACAGCGTAGCAGCACCGCAGGAAGCAAATCCATTTTGCAAAACATCGAAACACCCGAGGGGACGGAAGAGAGCTGACAGGGACAAAAAAGAAACGAACAACGGCCGGGCTGGGACCGGGAGAACGGAGGAAGCGGAAAGAAAGTACGGAAAGAAAGAAATTCTGAAGATCGCGACACTAAAAAGAGCTTGTACTCCCGAAGGAATACGTGATCTCCGTTGAGAGCTTACCGAGGATACTCGAGCGTATCCCGGGTTATGCCGGCGGGTATTTAACTTTATGCATTCGAGCTCTTCCCCGTCGCTCTACGCATACGGGGTGTCTCGCAGTGAAAAGTCATTGGCCTAAAATCCACGAACAAAGTACGAATTTGTCGGAGTTCAAATTAGGTTTGAACAAGTCAATATTTGTATAAACTTTAGTATTCATCACTTTGATGATAGCAAATATTTAGTAGATAGCTCAAAGAAAATTCTTTTTACCCTCTAAAAATTTAGTACATTCAAAAAGTTCTCTCACAGTTCGAGATATTAAAAAGAGGTCGCTCGGAACAATTTTCTATCGGTATATTGATTTTTTGGCATATCGACTTTTGACTATGATTTAACTGCAGATGTTACAAAAATATACTAAACCAGATGTTAAGATTAAATTTCACGGCAATGGTCAGTTGATCTAACTATATTTGCATAGTTGAGAAATCAATAAATAATCATTAATGTTAACTATTTAAGGTGGGTGTTTGAAAATAGGGAATTTATTTGACGACTTTTAAAAGTATTTGTGTTACTTGCTCTCACACAATATTTATTGTCTACAAAATATCATAATGATTTTGTGGTGAGAGAATCATTGCTTTTATTTAAATAGTTTTAATTACTCCGTGATTTTCTGGACTTGCATCCCCTTGCATGAATTTTAAATGGAAGTTATAAGAATTATTAAGAAATAGGAATGTGGAGTGAGAAAGAGAATAGATGAAATGTTGTATAAATTTTGGGAAAGAATATTAGGTTTTGAATTATAGAGTTGGGGTGAATATGGGATAGCTGATGCGTACGGTTGTGGATTTTAGAAATTTAGGAATTTGGAAATTTGGGAATTTAGGAATTTAGGAATTTAGGAATTTAGGAATTTGGGAATTTAGGAATTTAAGAATTTAGGAATTTAGGAATTTAGGAATTTAGGAGATTGAGGATTTATGAGTTTGGGAGTTTAGGAGTTTGGGAATTTAGGAATTTAGGAATTTAGGAAGTTAGGAATTTAGGAATTTACGAATTTAGGAATTTAGGAATTTGGGAATTTAGGAATTGGGAATTTGGGAATTTAGGAATTTAGGAGATTGAGGATTTAGGAGTTTGGGAGTTTAGGAGTTTGGGAGTTTAGGAGTTTGGGAGTTTAGGAGTTTGGGAATTTAGGAATATAGGAATTTAGGAATTTAGGCAATTGGAAATTTAAGAATTTAGGAATTTAGGTAATTGGAAATTTAGGAATTTGGAAATTTGCAAATTTAGGAATTTAGGCAATTGGAAATTTAGGAATTTGGAAATTTGCAAATTTAGGAATTTAGAAATTTGGAAATTTGGAAATTTGCAAATTTAGAAATTTGGAAATTTGGAAATTTGGAAGTTTAGAAATTTAGAAATTTAGGAATTCAGGAATTTGGATATTTGGTAATTTTTAAATTTGAGAATTTGGAAATTTGGAAATTGAGGAATTTAAGAATTAGTAATATTGTAAATTTATAAATAAGGAAATTAGGACATTAGGAAGTTATGAAATTAAGGAATTAGGAAATTAGGAAATTAGGAAATTAGGAAAATTAGGAAAATAGAAAATTAGGAAATTAGGAAATGAGAAATTTCGGAAATTAGGAAAATTAGGAAAAATAGAAAAATACGGAAAATAGGAAAATAGAAAATTAGGAAATTAAGAAATAAGCGAATTGGAAAAATTAATAGTATGTAAATTTGAGAATTTTGAAATTTGGTAATATAAAAACTTGCTCTCAAAATTATAAATTTCAGATCGAAAGTTTCTAAAATCCCAAATTTCCTGCTAAATTAAAAAATTTCCAAATCACCCCATCCTTCAAAATGTCCATAAAAATTTGAGAAGAAAAGTTTAAAAAAGTCCAACAAATAGAAATCTAATAAAAATCTCAAAACAGCTCTAATAACAATTAATGTATCCGAAACGTGAAACTATAATAGCAAATAGTTCAAGCCGTACCATAAAACTGCAGTAACAATATTTTCTTTGATAACATAAAACCGCAATAAAAACAGTTTCCCAGAGCCTCTATTTCCAATTTCCAAGCGAGTCTGTAAAATTTTTCTCTGGCACAAAAAAGATATTACCATCGATATTTCGTCGTTTTTCATGAGTTAGAACGCTATCTAGTGCTCGGAGAACATGAGTTGCAGTGTGAACCAGCCTTTAAGTACGAAAACGAAAGAGCAAAAGAAATAAGTTTATAAAATTATTCTCCGTCGTAAAAAAGATATTACGAATAATATTTTGTCATTTTTTATGA
This sequence comes from Megachile rotundata, assembly GCF_050947335.1. Classification (NCBI taxonomy): domain Eukaryota; kingdom Metazoa; phylum Arthropoda; class Insecta; order Hymenoptera; family Megachilidae; genus Megachile; species Megachile rotundata. Next base: position 7,879,844 of record NC_134993.1, read on the forward strand.
GTTAAAACGCTATCGAGTGCTCGGAGAACATGAGTCGCAGTGTGAACCAGCCTTTAAGTACGAAAACGAAGGAGCACAAGGAATAAGTTTACAAAATTATTCTCCGGTATAAAAAAGATATTAAGAATAATATTTCGTCGGAGTTCATGAGTTAAAAGGCTATTTAGTGCTCGAAGAATATGAGTCGCAGTTTGAACCAGCTTTTAAGTACGAAAACGAAAGAGCACAAGGGATAAATTTATAAAATTATTCTCCGTAGTAAAAAAGATATTACGAATATGTCGTCGGAGTTCATGAGTTAAAACGCTATCGAGTACTCGAAGAACATGAGTCACAGAGTGAATAAACCTTTAAGTATGAAAGGGAAAGAGCGCAACGGAGAATCGGTTTAAGCAGCTCACAGCAAAAGGAAAGAACGAAAACGTATCTCGCTTTATACGACGGTTTACGCGCCTTTATCTTTACGATTACACTCCCGTAAAATCGGAGCTTAATATAAAGCCCGGAGGGGCTCGACAGCAGCGACCTTATACCACGAGCGTTTGGTTGCACCCCTTCTTCGACGCGCTCGGAACTTTGAACGGAAAGGAAATACGAGGATGGAAGAGAAACGATGTACACGGTGTCTTCCAGCGATTAGATTGTAGGTAATTTAGGATAAGACTTTAGTTTTGTAATCTTCATTCCGCTAATTAGTAAGTTTCTACTAATTCTAATTCGTGGAAGGTTATTCTTTCTTAAGTAAGTTTTAGGGATAGACGTAATTTTGCAACATATTCTCTTTATTTTATTGTTATGATCTGCTGTAATGTCTACTTGCGGAAAATCAGGTAATAACTTCAGGTAATAATTATATATAATATAATCAGGTAATAATTTCATAATATGTATCAAAGTATTGAGAATTATGAAGGTCGTTTTATGATATAACATATATGATTCACTGATTGTTTTAAAAATTGCAAGAGTATTAGTTATTTCTGTGAAACATTTATTGAGTGCACAAAATATCAACCACCCATTTGTATAGATTTGTATAAATATTTGGACAGCAGCAACATAGCAGAGGTCACCCCGTTTCTTTGAACTACATTTTAGGCTGCCATTTTTCTCAACCCTTCTGCATAATCAAATATTATTCGATGAATACACACGAAGCATATTCTCACTCAAGTGTTAAATAATATTAATACAACGCAGTAAACTTTGACCAGAATGAACATTTAAAACTGACCTAAAATTTTGCAAAAATATATTCAAAAGTGTCATTGCTTTTGGGAATACTTGTCACGGTTTACGTGTAGTAAAAAAGTCCTGCAAAGTGTAATAAAATACGTTAATGGAACATGCATGCACTGTACATATTACATATCTCCTTTTTATAGAAAACTTTCACATAAATTTTTTTTCAGGAAATGTTACGAAAATTACATGATTCACAGAGAATTATTCTATTTGAAATACGTTAATAATGAACATAATTATCAAACATTGCCTTTATTCTATTGTAATGATCTGCTGTAATAATTCTATAGCGTGCATCGAATTAGTGACGAGAATCATGACAGTTATTTCATGATATAACACATGTGACATGTATTCACTGTTTTAAAAATTACAGGATACAATACTGGAGGCTACATACAGATTAATCATATCTGTGAAACATTTACTGATTGAATACACAAAATAGCGAGAAATCATTTCAAAATTTCTCCAGATTTGTATAAATGGAACAGCAATAACATTGCTCAGGCCAATCTAACGTTTTTTCCAACGAAATAGGGCGGAAATTTTCTCAACTTTTCTGCATAATAAGATTCGGGAAATGTACGCGAAATACATTTTGAGTGTGCGAATCAGCAGTCTCAGAGTCTTGTTCTGCGATACAGGTACATAAGCGCAGAAAAATACGAGTATTAGGCTAAATATTCAGTGCAGAATGCTTCACAAGTTCATGTTGTTACACGATTTTAAAGGTCGACGTTTGGTAAAAGAAACAATCGTGTCAGAAAAGTAGACATTGAGTGTTGCGGGTCGACGCTAACACAAGTGTGTCGTATGATCGTAGTCGAGAATCGTGTGGGGTTCACTTTACTACCGTTATAAAAGAACGCGTTATTATCGCCAGTGAAATTCACACGGACTGCTTAAAAAGTTATACAGGACCCAATGTAGACGGCTATATACAAGACTGTTAATCACAATAAAGAGTTCGTAGACAAGTATAATTTACTTTGAATTTCAGTCAGATCACGGCCAAACGATGAAACTTTAACCACATGAAATTTAATAAATGTTAGCTGGGGTGCGTACTCAAAAAATGGAATCAACGCGTCCTACGAAGGACTAGATGAGAGGATGTTTTCGCGATAATGAATTTGTACTTCGACTGTGTGAATAATTATGTTGACGATATTTTTGTAAAAATAATTTTGATCTAATAGCGGTTTTAAATGACGCGAACGGAGTACACGGCGCCCTTCAACGATCAGATTTTACTTCAAAACTTGGTAAAACGTACAGCCTCGAACAAGAAACTTTTGTCCGTGAATCTTTTCGAGATTTCGGTGATAAGTGAAATGGGGACGAGTCTCTAACTAATTCATTTTGTCTCCGCTTCTATACGATTCTCGGAAAAAAAGATTTCTGCGGACGATTTTGGGGATGAACTTTATTGTTGAAGTTCGCTCCAAGCTTTTTATACATGGTGCTTTAATTTCATTTTGGGACAAGTTTTGCACTTTCGTAGATTATATTTGGATTTTGCATTTGTAGATTGTATTTAGATTCTGTATTTGTAGATTCATATTTTAATGTTTCATAATTTGATTAAATAGCGATACAATATTTTAGAAACGTGATAATTTGATTAAATAGCGATACAATATTTTAGAAACGTGATAATTTGAAAATATGAAGGTTTTGAAATTGTTTACAGTTCAAAGTCGATCTTGAAATGGAGTGTAATCTTGCAAATTACTAAGCAGAAATTTTATTTATATAGAAATTTGATAACTTTCAGATTTAAAAACCGAGAACCTGCTAAATTTACGAATTCAAATATTTGGACTGACAATTAATAAATTGCTGTTTGCCCGGTCACCGGTAAATTCTAATCCAAGTTCCTGGAATTTACCTTCTACAAGTCAAAGCGAGTACCCTCTTGCAACCTTGCGATCTGAAACGCAGTTTAACCGAGGGTATTCCTCGATTTTAATTGGCTACCATCTAGTTTGCGTCTTTCCTATAACGTCAGTAGTATCCCTCGAATTACTGTGACACATTCTAACTCAAAGGAGTGAAACGATTAAAAAGATTTTCTCGATTCGTCAATGTGGACATTTAAGAGTTTGGAAATTTAGGGATTCTGTAATTTTAGAACTTTAGAATTTGGGAAATTCAGGAATTTGGAAATTGGACACTTTGTAAATTTAGAATTTTGGAATTTGGGAAATTTGAGAATTTGAGAATTTGAGAATTTGAGAATTTGAGAATTTGAGACTTTGGGAATTTGACAATTTGGAAATTTAGGAATTTGGAAATTTAGAATTTTGGAATTTGGGAAATTTGAGAAAATTGAGAATTTGGATATTAGGAAATTTGAAAATTAGGAAACATGAAAATTTAGGAATTTGGAATTTTAGAATTTGGGAAATTTGAGAATTTGGAAATTTGAGAATTTGGAAATTTGAGAATTTGGAAATTTGAGAATTTGGAAATTTGGAAATTTGGAAATTTGAGAATTTGGAAATTTGGAAATTTGGAAATTAGGAAATTTGGGAATTAGGAAACATGAGAATTGGAAAATTTCGAAATTTCGAAGAATCAAGAATTTAAGAATTTGTGTCTTTGGAAGTTTAACAATTAAAAACCTCAAAATCTTCAAAATTTAAGAATTTAAAAAATTTGAAATTCGATGAATTTAAAATATAAAAATTTAAAAATCAGTGAATCTTATAATCCAAGAATTTTGTAAACTAAATCTACCAGGAAAAATAATATAAAAGAAAGATGGAAACTAATTAAAACTAAACATGTTTACGACCAGATAGTCTGAAGATCCACGTTTCTTTACGACCTCTACTTTCATCTTGAGTTTAAGTATATCAAGAAAATACGTACAGTTTGAATGGTACTTAATTCTCCATCGACAAGAAATACGTATAGACTGATCGTGAGTGAGACTTACTGCCGTGATTGAGTTCGCTACTGACGTTGGATATATGGCTGTCTTGTTCCACTTCGGTCATGATCGTTCCTCAGAAAATTATTCCAAGCAACTGTTTTTATTACTTCTTTCCTTTATTTCTCTATTTTGTTTTTCTCTGCTGTACGAATTATACTACCTGCTACACGAATCACAAGAAACGTAAATTTTTACAACTAAGTACTTCCAGCTTTTATTTTAAATTCTCACAGAAAATGAGAAAAAGTTGTATTTTCTTATACTTGCTTTGACAAGTGATTAAAATTCAGAATGCAAGAACAAATTAAAAATAATATTTTCACATTAATTTAAAATTATATTAAATTTTGATATACGTTTGTGAAGGAACTTAAGTGGCTGTTGGTGAATACAGTGAAAATTATTGGCGTAATTTGGAATAGTTTGAATATAATTAATAATTACGTATATAATTAGAACATTCAGAGGAGTATCAAAGAATTATTATTTTTGGGACATTGAATATTGAATCTGTCATTCGTTATTCTTTACGCAAATTTCAGTATTTTCAGTATTCCTATATTTTAATACTAATTTTCCTTTCTGTTTGCGTTGTTTGCACACAGCATTTAATTGAAAGCACGATTATTAAAAACGATTACATATCGTTTTGGAACATCACTTTTCCTAACTTTTTCATATTCAATATTCATATTCAATAAATATGGATACATTTTTTAATATCAGATTATTGGTTCAAAAGTTACATGTCAAAGTTTGGCAGTTTTGGACTTATATTACATTAATACGGTTTCTAAGAGAATTTATTATTTACAACACATATTGTGCGTTCATTAAAAATGCTATCCGATCAAAATTATTTTTACAACGAAGTCGTCAACATAATTATTCACACAGTCGAAGTACAAATTCATTATCGCGAAAACATCCTCTCATCTAGTCCTTCGTAGGACGCGTTGATTCCATTTCTTGAGTACGCACCCCAGCTAACATTTATTAAATTTCATGTGGTTAAAGATTCATCTTTTGGCCGTGATCTGACTGAAATTCAAAGTAAATTATACTTGTCTACGAACTCTTTATTGTGATTAACAGTCTTGTATATAGCCGTCTACATTGGGTCCTGTATAACTTTTTAAGCAGTCCGTGTGAATTTCACTGGCGATAATAACGCGTTCTTTTATAACGGTAGTAAAGTGAACCCCACACGATTCTCGACTACGATCATACGACACACTTGTGTTAGCGTCGACCCGCAACACTCAATGTCTACTTTTCTGACACGATTGTTTCTTTTACCAAACGTCGACCTTTAAAATCGTGTAACAACATGAACTTGTGAAGCATTCTGCACTGAATATTTAGCCTAATACTCGTATTTTTCTACGCTTATGTACCTGTATCGCAGAACAAGACTCTGAGACTGCTGATTCGCACACTCAAAATGTATTTCGCGTACATTTCCCGAATCTTATTATGCAGAAAAGTTGAGAAAATTTCCGCCCTATTTGGTTGGAAAAAACGTTAGATTGGCCTGAGCAATGTTATTGCTGTTCCATTTATACAAATCTGGAGAAATTTTGAAATGATTTCTCGCTATTTTGTGTATTCAATCAGTAAATGTTTCACAGATATGATTAATCTGTATGTAGCCTCCAGTATTGTATCCTGTAATTTTTAAAACAGTGAATACAGGTCACATGTATTATATCATGAAATAACTGTCATGATTCTCGTCACTAATTCGATGCACGCTATAGAATTATTACAGCAGATCATTACAATAGAATAAAGGCAATGTTTGATAATTATGTTCATTATTAACGTATTTCAAATAGAATAATTCTCTGTGAATCATGTAATTTTCGTAACATTTCCTGAAAAAAAATTTATGTGAAAGTTTTCTATAAAAAGGAGATATGTAATATGTACAGTGCATGCATGTTCCATTAACGTATTTTATTACACTTTGCAGAACTTTTTTACTACACGTAAACCGTGACAAGTATTCCCAAAAGCAATGACACTTTTGAATATATTTTTGCAAAATTTTAGGTCAGTTTTAAATGTTAATTTCGGTCAGAGTTTACTCTGTTGTGTTAATATTATTTAACATTTGGGTGTTGTACAGACAATACGGTATTGCGTCACTGTAATCAGTTTCTCAATTTCAGAATTTCTGTGTTTCTGTGACTTTTAGTTTGCATATTTTAATTCTACTTTGATATTCATGTTTCAAGGATTTTTCATTTTTGTACTTAATTTTAATGTTTTGATAGTTTTTAACTTCAATAATTAAATGTTTTTTTAGCTGTGCTTCCACATGTTTAATTTTTATATTTCTACGTTTCCTAATTTAACTTTCATTTCTTTCTTAATTTCAATATTTGTAAAAATTAAAATTTTCAAATTACCAAAGTTCTAAATTTTCTAATTCCAAAATTTCACACGTCATGTTTTTACGAATTTTGAATATTTTAATATTCAGTGTTGTTAATATAAAACTGTTGTTAATCTTCGTCAAAATAAATAACTAATCAATCCATTAACAGCTTCATTACACTTGCAGTTCTCTATTGCCAATTTTCATCGAAAGTTTGCAAATTTTTAATATTCAGTCATTCAAAGATTATAACGCGGTTCATTACATGAGTCCTAACCTTAAATATTTAATAACAACGTCAAAGCTATAAAATCCAATTAAAAATCTCTCACACATCCTCAGTAAACTGTTTAGCACATTTATTTCCGAAACAAACAATTTATCCTTTTCACGCTTTTACATACAGTTAAGAATAACAAAGAGTCTAGTGTACTCAGCATACATTTATTTCAAACAAATATTTGCATCAATTTTAATAACTTCCTCGTGAAATTACATTGCACAGATACGAAACGTTGGACAAACAATTATTAATTTTCATAATGTCAGATTTAACAACGATATTAATTGTTTGTTAACGCAAATGTTTGCCAAAAATTTAATATCCATCCTGAATTGCCATACACGTGATAGTAAATATTTGTTGCTAGTTTGTAGAATATTTCGTGCTAACGAGCATATCTAAAGGGTTCCATGTTTAGACTGAAATAAACTTTGGTTCTTGAGTGTTTGAAGTTTGACTGTTCGATTAGGGTCGAAAGTGGTTTGATGGGTTAAAGGTTGACTTTAAGTCTTGTTAGGGTTAGCACAGTTATTATATTCATCTTTCTGAACGTGCTTCTAACGTAGATCTGATAATGCATGTAGTACAATTCAAAAAACCCGCGCTTTTTTAGTACTTTTTTTGTATCGCCAACGTCATATGTCGTTCGTGTGCTGTATGCAGTTCGTTAATAGTAATTCGAATTAATTTAATTACTAAAGATAAATACAGTATGTTGTAGAAATATTGTTTCATTTTAAACAAACGAAATTATTTTTATTATTTAATGTATTACAAAGCGTTAATACTGCGGATAATGCGTTTGTTACTGTTCATACGGTTTGCACAGAGTGTTTACAAAATGGTGGGTTAGCTGAAAACAGGGTGAATTTACATAAAAAAATAAAGCAAAAATGTGAAGTACAATTTTTTCGTATGTAGCTTTATTTGTATAGAAAAAAAGCGAAGTTAAATTGTTTTGAAATAATTGTAAAGGAATCTTTTTACGAACAAATTAAATTGTAAAGACAATAAGTATTTTCTGTATTATTTTATAATTTTTTTGTTAAATTCATGATTTGATAACCTGATAATTTCGTTATTTCACATGACCATTTCATAACTTCATAATTTGATACACTGTTAATTTGCTATTCTGATAATTTCATAATTTAATTACCAATTGATTTGATGTTCTGATAATTTCATAGTTTAATCATCTCATAATTTAATATTCTGACAATTTCGTAATATAATAATAGCATAATTGGATATTCTGATAATTTCGTAATTTAATAATTTTATGATTTGATAATATATTAATTTTCATAATTTCTTGATTTGTTAATTTGATATTTTCAGAATAGTATGAATTGATAATATAACCATTTCATAGTTTCATAATTTAATAACTTGATAATTTGATATTCTGAAAATTTCATAATTTTATGGTTTCAAGATGCGAAAATTTGAAAATTTCAAATGAACGTACTTGATTTAGATATTTTAAGTAGGTACTTTCATAGAAGTCAACAAACGAATATCAAATTTTTATTAAATATTGAATATTAAATATGTAATAAAGATGTAAAGATATGACTTCATTTATCACTGATTGATTTGCTAATATACTGTATATGTGTATATATGTATATTTCCTGATGGGTTAGGAACTGTGAAAAAATTATATAGTTTGATTACTTATCACAGAGAAGTTTTTGAGTCAATTTATAGGCTGGCAAATATACTTATAATTCTGATTTCTATACCTTTAAAGGAAATTAATAAAGCAAAACAAAAAGTATTACTTTTATCCCTCACCTATTTATTTGTACAGTTATGTTATTGAAGTGTTCTTTAGTGTATAAAATGTATACTATTCTATTGTTATATAATTCAATAGATAAAATGAAGAGAGGTTAAGTTGAGAGTATATTAGCTATCTTAAAACAAAATGGCTGTAAATGGTTCAAAATGGCGGCTCTTAAATATTGTGTTAACTAGTATTTTTGTTATTATTTCTGTGTTTGATATTAACATGTGTTAATAATGTTATGTACAATAGTAGTGTATCATGATAAGGAATAAATTATATAATTAAAATTTAACAGACCTTTTAATTTTACATAGAATGCTGGAAATTTATAGTGGTCCTAATTCAATGGATAAGGACTGTACAATTATTGCTACCGGAACGCACACACAATAATAATTAATAAATGATGAAAGTCGCTCTTTTTTTCCAATATAAAGAATATGTAATATACCTTTAATTTTGAAAGTGTCAATTTAAACTCTGTCTGTGTATTTAAGGTTTAATTAACGAAATTAATGTGTACCCTTCCTTTTATTCATTGATTACAAAGGATGAATTCTACCGAGACTCAGAAACAGTCTGCAAAAGTGCTTTTATAAAACGCCACCTTAATGTACTGTAACCCAATTAATCAAATTTGATTTCTTCGAAGAATCGCATATTCCATCCGTCGAGTTCCATTATTATTCAAATTACTGTCAAATCAATTTCAAGCCACGTAATCTCACGCATCCGTATTTTCAAATCAAGATTAATTTACAATTACTGCTATTAATGAAACAAGAAACTGATACACGTTGCCATCCGATAGTGCTTCAATCAATTATGTAGCTCTCCAATGAACGAATTTAAACTTTTCATTTGATACAGAAATGAAACGTTCTTCTGTCTATTAAAAACTCAGTTTTCAAGTGGAAGAAAAGTATTCTGCTCGCTAGTTTAATAAAATCGTAACGAAGTATTGAATACAGGGTGGCTCACCACATTTTGCCATCTAGATTTGCGTCATTATTATTACTCATAGCAAACAATGTTTTAGATGAAGTTAAATGGTTTTGAGAGGGGCATATGCTGGTGGTATATTTTTTTTGTAGGTGGACGTGTAAAGGACATACGAAGGTTATTGATGCTTTTTAAATGAAATCATATATTTTATATTGCATCAGCTGATACTCCTTCATATTCTTTATAAAAAAGTATTATCTATTTATGTGAAAAAATCATTAGTTTAGGAGATATTTTAATTTTAATGTCTATTTACAGAAAAGGTTCAATGTGGCGACCATTTGCATCAGAAATCTTTCTGAATCGAGAAATTAATGACTTAGTAACATTCCGTAGTGTATAATCTTTCTGCATGTGTAGCACTTTTCCTAGCTTCAAAATAAACTGATAACATGTCTATCTTTTCTTCTTTAGAATACTACATTATGAAGTGATAATTCACCATATCGTCGCGTCGTGTTCACCGTATTAGAGATGTATCAGAGTCTAAATTTCACTGTTACTGCTTAACAAAAAAAAAACAAAACCTCACAATTCGTTTGGTGACACGTGACCTTTCAAAGCATGTAGAAAAACATTTGCTGTTCAGGTAGGGCAATTCATAATATTTACCAGAATGTCACGACTTCCTAACAAGTTAGAATTAAAATATCTCCTAAACTAACGGTTTTTTTAACATAAATAGATTAATACCTTTTTGTAAAGAATATGAAGGAGTATCAGTTGATGCAATAAAAAATATATGACTCCATTTAAAAAAACATTAATGACCTTCATATGTCCCTTACACGTCCACCTAAAAAAAAATATACCACCAGCATATGCCCCATCTCAAAACCATTCAACTTCATCTGAAACATTGTTTGCTATGAGTAACAATAATGACGCAAATCTAGATGGCAAAATGTGGTGAGCCACCCTATATATAAATTTATTAATCCAATTTGTAAATGATAAAAGTCGTTCCCTTTAGAAAATTTTCAAGAAGCAAGAGTTTGAACGGTGGATATTCTTATTAGCTTGCTAATGGCGTTCGAGTATCGATTCAGCTTCAGTCATTTTCGTTTTCTTAGGGAGTTGTGGTGCTCATTGATTTTATATCAAATTTAGTTGCTTTCTTCGTTTTACTTAATTTATTCACGAGGGCTATTGATTTGAGCTGTGGATATTCGGAAATAATTTATGCTTCATGTTACCTAATTAATGAATGCTATTAATAACGCTAATAACAGATATTAATAACAAATATTCAGAAACGTATCTATTTTATACCTCTCGTAAAACATTAATTTTAATTTGCAAAATTTGATATAAAACGTAAAAATATTTCTCGTACCGTTTAGAAAATATAAATATTTATTTTAATTATTATTTTTAATTAGTTTTACAAGTAGTTCTTTAGTATACTAAACTGATGAATCTCGAATAATAATTTTATATACATATTTCTATGTGTAGAGACTGAACTGGTGAACCACCAGCAAACTAGTGAAATAAAACCAAAAATTGCGACTTCCTAGTTTTGGAAATTACTTCCGTTTCGAAATATACGTATCAAAAAATTCGTTGACCCGGTAACAAAACTTCGACAGCATGATGGCGACCAATTCTCTCTATATTGCCAATTCCAAGAATTTTCTGTTTCGATTGCCTCGTCCATGATGACAAACGAGAGTGAACTATAACGGGATAATCACATGACAAAACGAATTTAAACATGCACATTTGCATATTTATACGAGAGGAATTTAAATACGCCCATTATTTCTCTCAACTGTTGCAACAACAACGCGTTTGCATACCTGGTTGCAGCCAAACAATTTCGTTTTATTTCTAGTTTAACTTTGTATGACATAACGAGCTGTATGTGGTTTACTAATTACAAATATTTTTTTGAAGAAACTTATAAACATCACGTGAATTGAAGAGAAAATATAGAATTTGCAAATCTGAAGAAAAAATTAGGTTATGTTTTTCTACTTCTGATGTGTCTTATTATTAATTCATGTAATGCAAAATATTGTATATTCTTTTTATTTTATGTGAAAAATTCTGCGATTGCAATGATTTTCTATGCATTTTCTATGATTGTAATTTTTGTTTGTCATTTTCTATTTATTTTATATGTTAACTTTTAAACTAACCTAGTTCATGAGATAAAAGAATCTTTTCCCCGAAGAAAATTGACGAGACTCCATGCTCTGTCTCATTAAAATAACGATAAATCGAAGATCGGCCATAAAAATAAATTTTGCTTTCATAAAATTTATGAACGGAGCCCGAGACATAGGGAAAAGTTCTTTCTATTGGATCAGTTAAGAAAATACTTCCATAAATCGGAAACGTGTTTATAGTTTCGACCGAGAAGATTTCAGAACAATTTTATTATAGTATTTTTAACACGATACACCATTTTCATTTTCAATATTTAAAGTTTTCCCATTACAAACCTTCCATTTTAATGAAATAAAATAAACTACTTTTGCTTTCAACATTTTCCAAGCTCTAACAAACCACTTTATTTTTTATCTTCCAATTTGAGGAATTCAAATTTGGCGCCTTTTTCATAAGCCCTATAATTTTTAATAAGATAAACCACTTTCATTTTCAATATTTAAAGATTTATCATTACAAATCTTCAATTTTAACGAAATAAAATAAACTCCTTTTGTTTCCAACATTTTCCAAGCTCTAAGATCACATTATTTTTGATCTTCTGATGTGAGGAATTCAAATTTGGCGCCCTTTCGTTGCAAACCTACAATTAATCAAACAAAAGCATTAATCGATACATCGTCATAAAAATTTCAGATCTCTGGACAACGATCATTTTTCCCATGGCCTCTTCACCCGATAAAACATTCGAATGAGATAAATTAATTAGGAAACTGTCGAAAAGGTCGAGCATCTTGAATGAAACGTGCCGCAAGATCCAATTAGAACGTTCGTCGGTTTTAATACGTTCGAATCTTGGCCTGTACACACGGATAATGCATTTGCATTTGTTCCCTTTACAGGGCAACCAGTGCACGTGCCTTTTCAACGAAATGCTACGGCACTGTCACCGGACGGACAATCACAATTTGCTTGGGGAAGACAGCTCCCGATGTCTCTGTATTCATGCGTCGCATTTAGTAATCAGACATTGCCACCAAGTTTTGCAACGACAACTTCAGCTTCTCGTCTACCTTTCATTATGAAATAATTGTTTTAATACAGTTTTCAAAGTAGACACGACGTTACTGCCTCGTAATTGCGACAGAATTTCATTTCTCTTACGATGTTCTTTCGGTTACCTTAGAAACGCGATGAATGACGTGAAAGACGTCGAAAATGTAGAAGGCAGAGAAATTATTCGCAGATATTTTAATGTGGCTGTCTATCAAACTTTGTTAGATACAGTAACTCAAAATTCATGGTGAAAGGAGCTTGGGGAGGCTTTTATATATTGCACTATGTTGTAGATTTGGTAAAATATGAGATTTTCAAGTTTGCGAGTTTCGGAATTTCATGATATATTAGGGAAGATTAGGATCTTGAAATTTGGGGAGATTTTAGTAGGAATTTTTTAAATATTTCAATTTACGAGATGATTTGATAATCTGATTATGTGATAGTTTAATAATTTGACTTGATACCCTGTTTATTGGATAATTTTCTAATTTCACAATTTGCTACTTTGTTAATTTGATTTTCCATCAGTCTGTAATTTGATAACTTGATAATTTGAAAGATTAATAATCCGATAATTTTCCAATTTTATAGTTTTATAATTTGCTTGTTTGATAATATAACAATTTGAAAACTTGATAGCTTCGTAAGTCAGTAATTTTATAATTTGATATATTGATAAATCGATGAATTGAAGAATTGATAAATTCATACATTCGTAATTTCGTAATTTGGTAAACTGATAAATTGATAAATTGGTAAATTCATAGATTAATAAATTGATAAAATGTAGAATTGAAAAATTGATAAATTGATAATTTGGTAATTTAGTGATTTGGTAATTTGGTACATTCATAGATTAACAAATTGATAAATCGATAAATCGATAAATTGGTAAATTGGTAAATCGATAAATCGATAAATCGATAAATTGGTAAATCGATGAATCGATAAATCGATAAATTGGTAAATCGATAAATTGATAAATTGGTAAATTGATAAATTGATAAATTGATAAATTGATAAATTGATAAATTGATAAATTGATAAATTGATAAATTGATAAATTGATAAATTGATAAATTGATAAATTGATAAATTGATAAATTGATAAATTGATAAATTGATAAATTTATGAATTGTTAACTTGATAATTTCATACTTCCATAATTTCATAATCTGCTAGCTTGACATTTTGGTATAATTCTATATCTTTATAATGTAATAATTGTACATTCTGATAATGTCATAATTGTATTGTTCATTATTATAATTTTGTAATTTCGTAATTGAATAACTTGACAATCTGGTATTTTGGTAATTTCATAGTTTCATATTTTGATTATTTGATATTTTGTCAGTTTGATAAAAGCTAACTAATGTTTCAAAAACTCCCTTTTAAAAATCACCAAAATCATTTTCTACAGCAACAATTCGTCACCCCGTATACCTCCATTTAAAATACTCCATATATCACCTAATAATCGTGATATATTACAAAAGCAATCATCTCATGAACAAAAGTCTTGAGGGCATTTTTTTCAATCGAGCGTCGCTCACCTCAATACGAAACTCGAAAGCGAAGGATTGCGACTTGATGCCTGACTTGTATGCATGACCAGGTGTGTTTACGATCCTGAAGAAACCTAGCTTCGACGGGATTCTTCGTTGACACACACACATACACAAACGTGGCCCAGTTGACAATCGACTTTCGAAGTGGAAGAAACGCGTCGCGAGAATTGGCCGAGCAAACAGAGGCCACGTTTACCGAACCAGAGAAACCAGCCAGTAGAGTCCGTAAAAACCATGCGAAAGACACACACGGGGCGACGAGAGATCGGGGAAAAAGGGGAAAAAATGGAAACAAAACCACCGCGAAACGAACGTTTGAACAGCCGCACTATCGCGAATGGAATCGGCAATGTGATCTCGAACTTGGAACTTGACGCAGTATGTTCGTTTGACAACTCCAATTTATTTTTCGCGAATGTTTTCCTTTTTTCTCGCTCCCCGTCGCGATGTGCTTTTTTTCTGGATACGATGGGTTTGCGAATCTGCTGCAATTTTAATTACTTCCGGTGGGTTAACGGGAAAATTCAGATTCGAACGGGGACGACGCCCCGGTGAACGTGTGCGGAAAGATGAAGATTTTTGACGAAGAGATAAAAAGATTTTTAATGAAAGCGGATAAAATCTGAGATTCTCTGATGTTTAATTGAATTAATGGTAAGGTGAAGAATTAAATATGTTCTTCATAAAAAATAGATGCTTTTCATGAGATGTAAATTTATTACATTTTGAAACTTTTTTGGTACTCCTGAAATATTTTATTTATGTATTTGACGTAACCGCTTTCATATTTATAATATTCTAACTTAACTTAATCTAATACATGGTAGTTTCACTTCAGCTATTACTTGCAAGGTTAGATCAAATCAAACTTTTATGAATAGGGTTAGTTTCAATTAACCCATCCTAATATGGCCTAACCGTTACTGGTTCGCCATTACGTTACTGGTTTTGAAGCTTTTTCCTTCAAAGGTTAAGTCAAGTTAAGCTTTTACTAGGATTACACCCAGTTAAGTTATTTTAACCAAACCTAACTCATGTTACTCCCACTTAAGCCTTTCATTCAATGTTAGACCAAATTAAGCTTTTCCAAACAAGGTTACTTTCGATTGAACCACCTTAGCCCAATTTGACCTTACCAATGTTTCTTTCAATCAGAGCGCGAGGATTATTACGCGTTGGATTACTACGCGTTGGTTAACTACGCGTTAGATTACCACGCATTAGATTCCTGCGCTTAGAATTACCACACGTTGCATTACTACGCGTTGGACTACTACGCGTTGCATTACTACGCGTTAGACTACTACCCGTTGAATATCCACGCGCTGGATTACTACGCGTTGGATATCCACACGCTGAATTAATACGTGTTAGATTACCACGCATTAGATTCCTACGCTTAGAATTACCACGTGTTGCATTACTACGCGTTGGACTACTACCCCTTGAATATCCGCGCGCTGGATTACTACGCGTTGGATGTCCATACGCTGGATTACTACGCGTTAGATTCCCACGCATTAGATTTCTACGCGTTACATTACCACGCATTAGATTTCTACGCGTTAGATTACCACGCATTAGATTTCTACGCGTTAAATTACCACGCATTAGATTTTTACGCTTAGAATTACCACGCATTGCATTATTACGCGTTGGATTACTACGCGTTGAATATGCACGCGCTGAATTACTACGCGTTGGATATCCACACGCTGGATTACTACACGTTGTATTACTACACGTTGGAGTACTACGCGTAGGATTACCACACGTTGCATTACTACGCGTTGGATTACCACGCGTTGGATAACTACGCGTTATCCGAAGCTGTCGCTCTCGCGTCTGCGCATGCGCAATCCTCACACTCTGATTGATCCGTGTTTTTCCTTAATAATTCAGAAACGAAGCTTCAAATCCTATTGTCGCAAAGGGAAATCTTATTCAGAATCATGTCAGCTATCCCCATTTCTGGGACCTACACTAATTGTGAGACACCCTGTATATTAGGTAGATTACGTTATTTTTAGAATGTAATGACTTGTTTCAATTAAGCTTCTATTTCTAATGATAGATCAACTTATCACTCTCTTACCCTTCTTATGTATACTTAATCTTTTCTTGGCCTAAAAGTTAGGTTATGTTAACGCACATATGTTAGTCAAATCTGTTTTTTTTCTATTATTTTCATATACCGAAAAATGGAACAGATTGATGAAAATAAGGTCTTCAAAAAATATATCGTTATTTCGAATATCTGTCTTATGAATATTTATTCTTTCATAAAGTTCATCCTTGTTATAAAAATTACTGTGCTTAAATAATATAATTCTGTAATAACCTTCCTTTTATCTACATATAATGCAATCCTGTAATATGTTCATCCAATATTTTACAACAGTCGCACAAAATAAACTGAACATGTAAAAGCTGCACCAATGAAAATGAATTAAGAACAAAACTTTATTTCTTCGTTAATGCTTGTAGTAGTAACGAGTTAACATCTCTGCGTTTGCTTTACGTTATTATATCTTATGACCGTAATTTTGCAGCAGAGCATTTCTCTCGGCACTTCTTTCTTCGTTAAGGGAAATTTAATTTTAATTTTAAGCTGTTCACAGTTTATTGCCAATTGTACTTCGTACATCAAGTTTCCACGGAAATAAGAAACTTTCGATAAATATGCATGTTCAAAAATTTTGCAACAAGTTTTATATTTTTTGTCATAAAAGAAAACATGATTTTAGATATGCATTAATACGTGTCCCAGTTTTTCACAAAGCTTTATTGACATATTCTGTTCGTAGAAATAAAGAATATTATTTCAACGTTTCAAACACTTTTGGAAAAGTTGTAACAAAAATACAGAATGACAGCTTTCAGTTTTGTCCACAAAACTTTACCAAAATATTCCATAAATAAATATAAGAACAAATGTTTTTACGAACATAGGCTATGCGTTATTTGTTTTTAAAAAAATATGAAAGTCGACAACCGTATCGAAGGAAAATATTATCATTTTTATTCCTCGTCTTTCGATAAAATATTTAAGAGCCTACGTTTACATAACATTTTTTCTCATTTTTATTTATACAACACACTGGTAAAGTTTTACACAAAACACAATGTATGTGGCATCGAATAAAATAATTTTCAGAAAAAAAATACACCGACTTCGAAATGCACTAAAAAGTATAAAATAATTTCTATTTCCTAATGAAGTAATTTCTATTTCTTTGAATCATACAATTACGTCACAGATATGAATTAAACCTATTTACTCGTTAGGCAGTATATTAAATACGTTTCAACCTTTTCGGAGGCGGCGCAAAATTAAAAGATTTTTTTGAACATGTCAACCTTTGGACAGCCGAACATAGGCAAAGCTTGTACAGCTATTTTTTTTTCGATGCATATAACTCGACAGCACGCCGCGAAGTAGGTGTTAATGCGTATAAAATGTAACTATGGTCTATCTAGCCCTTTGCGGACGGGACGGTTCGAAGTGAACCGTGGGGCCGAGCTCCTGCCGCGATAGTCATTAAAAATTGCCTGCGTATATTTCTGCCTAAACGCGGTTTTCGTTCATAGCATTCCAAGTCAAATTCTGGACATATTATATGTACATGCACAGATTTACGTGCATGAACACATGTACGCGTTTCTCGGCTCAATCAACTGTTTTCGCCAAACGCATATATGAGTTCTTCGGCCAATTTGATGATTTACGCAGAACGCATATATGCGGCGGTAGTCCGCAAAGGGCTATATTCATAGAGTATGCAACGGAAAGACTTGATCGCCGCATATACTATAAAGCTAGAGCCCATCTGTCGCAAATTTGGTAATTCCCGCGTCGTGGGCTCCGTTTATAGGTTCTTAGATCCATGGCTTCTACACGCGAACGAAGTCGATTCAATTTCATTTATATCGGAAACGTTGATCAAATGAAGATGCAGTCATTACATTTACGTATATTACCAGATATATCTATAATGGTTCGTATTCTTTCTCGGGATTTATTAATTTCCAATACGCCATACCACAATCAACTGGTTATTGGCAGCACCGTTTACTGAGGTATTTTTAATTTTGCGCCGCCTCCGAAAAAGTTGAAATGTATTTAATATACTGCCTAACGAGTAAATAGGTTTAATTCATATCTGTGACGTAATTGTATGATTCAAAGAAATAGAAATTACTTCATTAGGAAATAGAAATTATTTTATACTTTTTAGTGCATTTCGAAATCGGTGTATTTTTTTTCTGAAAATTATTTTATTTCACGCTTTTTAGTGGAATGGGAAGAATTGTATAGGATACTGTGAGACAGTTCTTCCGGGCTTTTTTTGTCTGCGTAAATGCCATGAACATAATTAAGTAAAAGACAACATGGATATTTGTTTTTCAATTTTTTTTGCAACAATAATCCTTTGCAACTAAAAAATGAAAAAATTTTTGATAATCGTATCAATGGGGAGTTAGACTCCACAAGATGCGAAAGGCTTTGTTCCGATCGGACCACCCACCTAGGAAAAACCGCCGAACATGCATAGAAAAAATAATCCTTTGCAACTAAAAAATAAAAAAAATGTTTGTTAGAACGGTAGGGAGACTGTACCAAGCAATGGGAATAATACACCAACGTCAACGTGAACTCATCTTGCTGCATAAGTTGCGTGTCAAAGCGGCAAAGCTTAGTTAGTGTTTTGGTACAGTGCATTGTAATTGCCCTTTCTTGTCTTTCCCGTGCATAGCACGGGGCGTTCCACTAATAATAATAACAATAGTTATTTGCTAATATCACGAAAACTAAAGTTTTCCGTCAATTATGCATAAGGAAAAACTCGTTTAGAATCATGCTACTAATAACGTATTAGAAGGACATAAAAATCGTTCGAAGTTGGCTTCAAAAGTTAACAACAATTTCTGTAATATCTCGAAAACAAAAGTTTTCCGTCAATTTTGCAAGAGGAAAAAGTTGTCCAGAACCACGCCCCTAACAACATATTCAAAGGACATTAAAATCGTTCGAAGTTGATTTCAAAAGTTAATAACAATTTTTTTCGCTAATATCTCGAAAACTAAACATTTCCGCGAAATTTTTATATGAACAAAATTGTACAGAATCATGTCCGCGATAAGATATTGAAAGCGCACTAAAATCGAGAAAAGTTTATTTTAAAAGTTGCCGGTTTTTCTGCAATAACAACACTTTGCAATTAAAAAATGAAAAATTTTTTGATTATGGTACCAATGGGGAGTCTGAACCCACCAGATGCAAAAGGCTTCATACCGATCGGTCAATCCAGTTAGGCGTAATCGGTGAACATATATAGAAAAAGAAAAAAGTTGCCGGTTGTTTTGCAATAACAACACTTTGCAATTAAAAAATGAAAAATTCTTTGATAATAGTACCAATAGGGAGTCAGCACCTACCATATGCAAAAGGTTTCATTCCGATCGGTCCATCCAGCTAGGCGCAATGCGCGAACATACATAGAAACAAGAAATATGTTGCCGGTTTTTTTGCAATAACAACACTTTGCAATTAAAAAATGAAAAATTTTTTGATTATGGTACCAATGGGGAGTCTGAACCCACCAGATGCAAAAGGCTTCATACCGATCGGTCAATCCAGTTAGGCGTAATCGGTGAACATATATAGAAAAAGAAAAAAGTTGCCGGTTGTTTTGCAATAACAACACTTTGCAATTAAAAAATGAAAAATTCTTTGATAATAGTACCAATAGGGAGTCAGCACCTACCATATGCAAAAGGTTTCATTCCGATCGGTCCATCCAGCTAGGCGCAATGCGCGAACATACATAGAAACAAGAAATATGTTGCCGGTTTTTTTGCAATAACAACACTTTGCAATTAAAAAATGAAAAATTTTTTGATAATGGTACCAATGGGGAGTCAGCACCTTCCATATGCAAAAGGTTTCATTCCGATCGGTCCACCCAGTTAGGCGTAATCGGCGAACATACATAGAAAAAAAAAAAAAAAAAAAAAAAAAAAAAAAAATATACTGATCGAATTGAGTAACCTCCTCCTTTTTCGAAGTCGGTTAAAAACAATTCAAAGTCATTATGTATTTTTGTGACTTTTTAATATAGTGTTTGAAATTCTATGTTAATGTGACATCTTTTTCTTAGTTTTACGTATGGAATATTTTGGTGAACCTTGCCGGTAAAAAACTGGGATGCTATATATGTTGGTTACACTGTTATTATTCTGGTTCATTTAACTTAAGTCAGAATATCGGTCATTAAAGAAGGAATAAAATATGTAATTGTATAGCATATATGATGATAAAAAGCGTTCTAATGCAACAGGATCGAAGATAAGAATTATACTACCATATTTACCTAAGTAAAGATATGAAAGATATGATAATTTATAACATGCAGTTGCACCATGTATTTATAATATATAGTCATTATCGACGAGCAAATCTGTGGATCGTGACGTTATATCATGATACGACTGGTATTTCTGCCAGTCATACATTTGTTACATGCAAAATCTTATTTTTGCTCATGGAATATTTTGGTAAAAATTAACGATAAGAAACATTGACACCCTGTACCTTCACTCGCTTTGAAAATGTTCAATTCATTTGTACCATTTGCAAATTGCATTCATTTCAATGAAGCAATACTCCGTGTCTGACCGCAATACCCATGCGTCTGTATGAACAATTATGTATGAAATATCAAAACTGCATTACCCTAATAAACACACACACGTTTCGAGTACAATTTTCTGGAACCAATTGATTCATTCGATAAATTATTCGCTCAAATAATTCATCCATATATTAAACGTCCTCTAACTTTCCATTCATTTTCGTGATAACGTAATCTATGGTCTTGAATATTAATTCAAGTTTCGATAAACTATCCATCGAGATGTGTTTAGCCGCAACTGTATAATTTCTTATTGGTTTATTATACGGTTAGACAGATTTTTAGAACGAAGTAATGGTCGTTTGAAATGATGAATTATTAATAAAAGTTTATATTACGTTATATTGGCTCATGTTTAATAATTGTTTTGTTTCATAAGTAAGGTGCAGAAATTAATTTTATTTTGCTTTGTGTTTCGTTTAGATGAATTATTATCAAATATTTTTGTAATATAATGAGATCGATCGAGTTTAACAATAAATAACTTGATGTGAGAAATTTTCAATTTTTGAATTTTCGACATTTTGGATATTGGAATATTAGAATAGTGGAACAGTAAGGGACTGATATTTTCAAATTCTTTAATTTTTGAATTTTGGAATTTGGGATTTGGAATTTTGATATTTTATAATTTTGGAATTCAGAAATTTGGAAATTGGAATTTGAAACATTGGAATTTGGAAATTCGGAAATTTGAAAAACTGGAAATTTTTGAATTTTGGAATTTGAAACATTCGAATTTGAAGTTATGGAATTTGGTAGTTGGAATTTTGGAATTTGGAATTTGAAACATTCGAATTTGGAGTTTGGAAATTTTGGTGTTTTGGAATTATGAATTTCGGAACTTGGAAATTTGGTAATTTTGGAATTTGGAATTTTGGAATTTTGGAATTCTGGAATTCTGGAATTCTGGAATTCTGAAATTATGGAATTTGGGAATTTGGAAATTTAGAAATTTAGAAATTCTTAACTTTCAAATCTAGGAATTTTGGTATTTTTGAATTTTGAAATTTCGGAATTATTGATTATCAGAATATTTTGAATTTTGGTGTTTTTAAATTTTTAGAATTTTTTATTTGTCAGTATTGAAACACTGAGGCTTTTATATTTTCTAACTTTTATATTTTTTAATTTTTTAATTTTGGAACTTTAAAATGTTGATGTTAAGCCATTTTGCTATTTTAGAATTTTGGAATTGCTTAATTTTAATATTTAACTATTTAATGTAAGAAATTTAAAATGAAGAAAGTGTAACTATAGAGGAGATAATGTTCCGGCATTGGTAAGAAGTTCTACGTAGTTGTTCGAAATGCTCGGCAAAAGAAGACCACCCGCGCCTTTTCGCTCTTCCTGTACAGTGGGGCACGTTGGGAAACTGTAATGGGGGTACTTTCAAAGTATGCTGAAATGTAAACTGGAACGTGTCTCGCCTGGAAGTGGAAGCGGAAGTACAGAGTGCGAGAACGCATCTTCCTGCTCGGATATGGCTACGATGTGCGAAGTTGCATTAATTAAAGCGTATGAGAAAGAGAGAAGAGGTCTGCAGATGGGGGAAAGATCCGTTCCGATGTTCAAACACCGGAAACTCTTGCAGAACAATGGAACAGACAGACGAACAAGTTTTCCTCTTTTCCGGTTCTGAGGAAACGAAGCATCGATGACAAGATTGAAGGGAATTCTAAGAACAGCCAGGCAACTTTCTGAATCGAAATTTAAATTCTCGTTTGGACCTATCAATTGAAGATGAGGTTTGGAGAAAGTAAAGTTTTAGTCTTGACACGAAAATAATTTTTTATTGGACTTTTCTTCGAATATTAATTCTTAAAACATAGAACCAATTATATTTAATAACCGTTTAATCAATTATTTACGGTAACTTATTAGTTTGAGATAATGAGAATTTTTTGGTTCTGAACTTTCACTTATATCGTGTAGTTACTACATTGATCGAAATTAGCCAAATGTCACTTTCATTTTTTCTTGTGAAACTTTTACCAACATATTTATGATATTTTTCTAATTAAAATGACACGGACACAATGTAATTTATAAAATATTTATTTGTAATCCCAAGCGTTTCATTTTTATCGAGGTTTTATTGTAGGACATTCTCGGTGAACGAGTAGTGACATGTTGGGTAACTTCGTTTCTCTTTGGATCACGTGATACATCCGACAGTCGAAGTCGTAAACTTCTATGTCTGAAATGTCTAAATAAGTTATTAGAAGTAATATGTCCTAAATAACGTCGCGTTTGAACTCACTTCAATCAGGAAAATGTCATAAATATGATAGAAAAAGTCTTATAAAGAAAAAAATAAAAATAAAACAGCAACACGTTAGCATTGTAAATAATACAACAGGTTTAATTTTTGCCGACCGGCACTCATTCTGCGTTTGAACTCATCGTCAATTAAAATAGTAAACATAATCCAAATTACACCGTGTTTGGTCTCGTTTTATTCAGAAAAATGGTCAAATTCTTTTGGCAAAAGTTTGATAACAAAAAAGTAAAAAATAAAGAAGTCTTATATTTGCATTGGTATAGTCTCACGGATATACCCGGATCACGTTACATTTCTCGCCGAGGTTCCGTCTCAAGGGGTCTACAGTGGTGGGGATAATTTTTTCGCTTATATCCTACTGTATTCCACTTTGATCTCTTCCCTACATGAGTACGGTGAATTCCGAATCATTATCGTATCTCGAACAATTGCACGAGCAGTCGTGGCTGCTCGCTTCTATTTCATTTTCTAGCCACGCAACCGAACAGAAATCCATCGTTTAGCGCTTGCTCGTTTAGCAGAGAATTTTGCGGGGTGGAAGCGGCTTTGTGTCACGAGAGGTTTCGGCGATGCCTCGCTGGAAAGTTTGAGATGCTCGTTAAATTGGCAACGGGTCTTGCTCCGGCAACGTCCGCGAGGGTAGTTATACGCGGCTTATAAACTTGGCAAACCATAATCGGCTGTCGCTATCTTGTCGGCCCTGCTGACGAGCCACTGATTCGTAAGTCAAACCTTCGCGGTCACGCGAAGATGTCAGAGGTTTCGCCGCTATCGCAATTTCAACGTAATATCGCCCAGGATCGATGCATCAGCATGCACGCCCGACGCTTGTATTTGACTTCGGGCGATGCTCCGATCGTACAAGAAACAGTCCACGTTTAAGTCTGAAGTTTCGGTTCGTAACAATTGTACTTAAAAATTTGTAATACTACGATGAAATTATGAACGTATTTCAGAACACAGATTTCAGATTTCTCAAGTTTCCAAACTTCCATAGTCTAAAATTTTCAAGTATTGTGTATATAATATTGTAATTATATTTTCAAATATTGTATGTTCTCAGATTTAAAAGTTTTTAAGTTCCCTTATTCTCAAATTTAATATATTCTCAAACATTCAACTTTCTAAGTAATACATTGAATAAATTTCTATATTTTTAAATTTGTAAATATTCAACTTTTGCAATTTCTAAATTTGCAAGCTTTCACATTGTAAAACTTCTAAATATAAAAATTGCAAAATTCCTAAATTTGTATAGTTTCAGATCTAAGAATATCGAGATTTTCAAATTCACAAATTCAACTATGTATAACCATTATGTGTACAATGACTAATGTGGACAGATAATTAATTAATATTGAAAAATCATTAAGATTAAAGTTACTGAGATTATTGAGATTAATTAGAGTTTACCTGTTAATTGCTTAAAAGTTTGTACTATGTAGTAAAATGTTATAATTAAATATCATTATTTTACCGCGTATTATTACTGTGCGCAGACATTCTCTGCATAGTATAGTGGTGCGCGGTATAATTAATTGTGTACAATGACTATACACAGTCGTTGACCGCACACTACTACAGTGAATATTCTATATACGCAAATCTTTCGGGTCTGAGATTTGCGTATATCGTACAGGTCTTACATTGATTGATGTTTGGCCGAACGTAGAAAAGGACAGAAGAGAAAAATAACACGGTCGCCGTTTGCGTATATTGTAAAGGTACTACATTTCGAGCGAAGTAGTCCGAACGTAAACAAACAGTGACCTACTAGAAGGATACTCCTAATGCAAGAATAAAACTTTTTTATTTTCAATTTTTTTTTTTGAAATTTTTTTCCACCATATTTGTAACATTTTGCTCATTAAAATGAGACCAAACACGATATACTTCAGGATATATTTACTCGTAATTTCAAGGGTTACGCGTAGATCGATGACTTTACTCTAATAAGATATTGCAAGTAAATAAAACTCAAATTACGTCGTGTTTGGTTTCATTTTAGTCAGGAAAATGTCGCGAATATGATGCAGAAAGTTATACAAAAAAGTGGATGAAAAATAAAAAAATTAGCAATGCTCAATTATTGCAAACAATCGAACAGACTTTTGATCTTTGCCGACTGCCACGACCGCAGTGTCTCTGTCTTCTTTACTCGCTATCCTCCTCTGCGTTAGAAACTTTTATCGTCAATTAAATCAGTAAATATAGTTAAAATTATATGGTGTTTGGTCTCATTTTAATCGGAAAAATGTCAAGAATTAATTGGTAAAAGTTTGATAACGAAAAAGTTAAAAATAGAAAAGTTTTATATTTGCATTGGTATTGTCTCACGGATACATTAAGCCCCGGATCACGTTACATTTCCCGGCGAGCGAACCTCGGGCGTCTCGAGGGGTCTTCCCCCCAGTGGTTGGGATAATATTTTTGCTTATATCGTAAAGGACATTTTTGCGTATATAGAATGAACACTGTATAATGTACAGAAGTTAAGTGCGCACGGTGCACACAATGGCCATGCGCAGTCGTCAACCGCGCATCACTATACTGCGCAAAGAATATCTGCGCATGATGCGCACAATGGCTATACGCAGTCGTCAACTGCGCACCACTATACTGCGCAGAGAATATCTGCGCACAGTAATAATGTTTGGTAAAATAATCATATTTAATTGTAACATTTTACAACATAGTACATGTTTTTAAGCAATTATCAGCTAAACTCTAATTAATCTCAATAATCTTAATAATTTTTCAATATTAATTAATTATCTATCTACATACTTCAATTCTATCCATTTTACTGTCCATATTAAACATCTGCTTAATATATAAATTCCAGCATGACAAAATGCTACAGAAAAGAAAATAGAGCTTTACAGAAAAGTAGTACAGTATTTGAAAGAAGATATCACACACTTACCAATGATGGATCATAACACAAAATGGCTGGTTGCCAGTTGCAGTTAACAATAAGCGATTTCGAAGCACAGAAAAGCGGGAACATAGAAAGAAGTCGAACTTTGCCAACAGTCATTTCGCAAATTGCGAACAGACGCTTGAGGCTGTATAGGATTGCAAACTTGCTTTGCTACAGAGAAATGGCGTGGAACCGGGTGTTCCCGATACAACCACCATAACAATCCCTCTTGATAATGAGTAACTACGTCAACTATACACATAATGGAACTTCGACGAGATAACATTACCATGCACAATTGATTACTTGATTTGATCAATTATGTTCATTACGCATCCGAATGTTCTATGAAATGATTACTGTCGGAGGCCATGTATGGTTAAATCACTCGCTATTAATAAGAAATATTAGCCACTTATTCTATAACCATTTTAATGACAAAACATTAAAAGTAACAATAATGTACTAGTATTCTGTATGAACATGTGATCGAAGGAATATTTTACATATTATATTTGTTACACAACGGAACAAAAAGCTAACTATAAGTATATTTTTGATTTTCACAAAATTTGATTACTGTTGAAAAATATTCGCAAAAGTCCACTTTTAGCGATGGAAATAGCTATTAAAGTTGCGGATGGAAAACATATTTGAAATATATAGGAAACTGTTCGTCATAAAACAAAACTGTGAACTGACAATTTTGTTGCGTTTTTGAATTCTAAATTGATCTATATAAACAGTTCTGGCAAAAATCAATTTGCTCGAGTAATGTATTGGAAGTTAATACCTTTTTGCAAATTCCCATCGCAGAATGGTTATTAATTTTCACGAGAATTGATTTACAATGAAATAGAGAAAATGGGGATTCGGATTATTTTAAAATATTTGAATTCTGTTTGTAAGTTCACATGGTTGAAAGAATCTTAGACGTTAGTGTTTTAGATCAGAGATTTCTAAAGTGCGGGTCTCGACCTACTTCTGGAAAGCGTTAAATATTAGTATATGCAAAATATTAAAGAAGTGACACTTTCTATCCAGACGCTTTTGAATATACATTGTAAATAAATTATCGTTTTGGGAAGTAGGTCTTTGAAGGTTTCGTTGAACTTAAGACTTCGGGAATTTTCTAGTTTCAGATATTGCAGCTAAAATTTAGAGCTTTGAGTATTTGAATTTTAAGAATCGACTTTGGAAGTTTTGTATTTAGGAACATCGTGAATTTTCTGTTTTGGAATATGAGGCATTGGGATTTTAAAGTTTTGGAACTTTGCAATTATGGAATTCTGCGATTTTACAACTTTGAGATTTCAGATTTTGCAGTTTTGCAATTGTTTTTCTGAATTTTGAAATTGTGAAATTTATTAGTTGCAGAATTCTTTATCTTTTCTTGCGAGCTATGATCTTTTGAATTATTTAATTTTAGAATATTTTAATTTTGTATTTTTTTTTACATTTTAGAATGAATTATAGAATTTTTTAAACTTCATGGTGTTGTAATTTTAGAATTTTTATACATTGTGGTTTTGTAATTTGAGAATTTTTAATTTTTAAGAATTTTAAAATATAGAAACTTTATGAATACTTACTGAATTTTATAATAACAGAATTGTAATATTTTGCAAATTTACATTTTTGAAAAATGATATACAAATTGTTCACAGAATATGGCCATTTTGCAGCATAAAAATACATACATGTCATACAATTGCATGTTGTAAATGTTAAGTATAATTACCTAAAGAAGGATACCTAGTGCTAAATACAGCAAGGTTGCAGTAAATAAACAGCAAACTTTATCAGTAACTACGTAAATTATTTACAGAAAATGCAGAAAAACTCTGTGTATTGATTTTTCAGCTTAAGTTAAAAATTCGTCGCAGAAAGATAAACGTTGTTGTTTTTAACAAGTTTAAACCGTTTTAACAAGCCAGTTGAGTGATGTAGTTTTTCATTACTCTCAGTAGAATTGACTATCAAACAATTTCGTGTTTGTTTAAAAGATATTATTAAATCTTCTAATATTTGTGTAATTCTCTAAACATTTAAAAATTCTCTGTTTTAGTACATATAATTATTGTTTCTATACTTGGACATGTAACGGAAGCGGTCCACTGCACGCAATATGAAAATACGTTGATAGGAAATACGTTGAAAAGCTTTTTTTAATCACCTTTATAACGTCAGTCGAACGACAAACTTACTTGCTGGTTATATAAATTACTGATTTCCGAGCAAATGGTTTTTGCAAAAAGTACGCGAAAGGTAGATTCAGAAAAATATAATTCGGAGCGCAACAGTTTTTGCGATGTTTCACATGAGAAATTTTTAGGAACGTTTAAATTTACAGTTATTTAGTTATCATTTCATATGTACAAGAAATTGTAATTAACTGTTTTCTTAATAGTTTGACCACTGAGATTGCATTACACGTCGTAGAATGCGAAAACTTTAAGGATTTTAAATCCGCCATCTTCTTATTTCTGCTAGGTTAGGTGCCACCGATTTCAAAATGGAAGACGTGTGACACTTTTTGGGGAATACCTATAGCCATCATATACATCACAGTATTTTTGATTTATTATTATTCGCATCTGGTTGCCAGAAACTTTGATCTTAGTAGTAGTCCTTTATTTGCAGATTCCTATTCATGTCGAGGTGTTGCTTGTTTTTATTACTAGCTACGGCCATTTTTTGAGGAAGAAACCCACCGCAGCCACTCGGTTTTTCATTTCCACCTGAATTTGCGTATCCAATAGAAATCAGGAACCGTTCCCCACAGCCTTGTTCGTAAAAATTGCACACCCACAGCCTTCATCTTGTGAATAAGCAATCGGGAAGACAGACACGAAGTAGGCACGAGGCTGTTCACTTTGGAATATCGGATGGATAGAAGTTGTTCCCTTCGGAACAACATTGGATACGTAGACACGCAGTCGTTCAGTTTGGATCATAGTTAAAAATAGACATCGATTTTATACAATTCTACAATTCATTTAGTCCCTAGATCGAATTAGGATCATATACAAAAATTTCACTTTCGTGGCTATAATTATGTCGTATATGGAAAATTGTCTTAAGTCAGCAAAATTATTACTAAATACGTTGATAGAAATTTGAATACCGCAGAAAATGCCGCATATTATCTGAGTTGAATTACAGATATTTGGAAAAATAATGAAGATATAAAGCGTACCGATGTATACGAAACATGTCCGATACAAGCTGCGACCAAAGCAAAGGGTGGAAATACGAGGTATTAACATGTGTTAATATTATGTATAGTAGCTATTAAATTATATAATTATAATTCAAATAGGCCAATTATATGGAAAACGGGAAAAATACTGAAAATTTATAATGGTCATTCCATGCCCACTGTACAATTATTTTACAGTCCACTTATAAATATTAAGATTTCAAAGAACTACAGTTCGAAAAGTACCAAAGAAAAGATTTGAAAATGCTTACAAAGTTAACTTTATATAGGACACTTCGTATAACAAACTTTCACTGTAACCAAAAGTTTCGTTAGATTAATGAAACCTCACAAAAATCTAACCGAAAACGAACTCGACACTAACCCAAACCTGAGTGAAACAATCTATTGTTACAGTTTGCACTAGGTTCAACTCTCAACGGAGTGGAAGTTATGAGGTTTTCATGGCTTGGATTGTCGTACTTAACACTGTTACACTTCACACTGTTACATATACAACGCTGCTGTGTCTAACTACTGTCTGAGGCTTCTGGACGCAACAGTGTTAAGTCTGTAAGTGGTCCTTTCACCCAGGTTCTAATAGTCGTAGACTTGGATAATATGTGGCCTTTATAAATTTTAAATTTTAATTTTTCACACTTCAGAATTTTGGAATTTGGGAATTTTGGAGTTTCGGAATTTTGGGAACTTTGAGATTTTGGGAATTTGGGAATTTAAAATTTTGGGATTTGAAGTTTTGGGATTTAGAATTTCGGGATTTGGCATTTTGGGATTTGGAATTTTGGGATTTGGAATTTTGGGATTTGGAATTTGGGATTTGGAATTTTAGGATTTGGAATTTTGGAATTTTGGAATTTGGGAACTTTGAGATTTTAGGAATTTGGGAATTTGGGAATTTGGGAATTTGAAGTTTTGGGATTTGGAATTTTGGGATTTGGGATTTGGAATTTTGGAATTTGGGAACTTTGAGATTTTAGGAATTTGGGAATTTGAAATTTTGGGATTTGAAATTTTGGGATTTGAAATTTTGGGATTTGGAATTTTGGAATGTTGGAATTTTGGAATTTTGGAATTTTGGAATTTTGGAATTTTAGAATTTTGATATTTTGGAATTTTGGAATTTTGGGATTTGAAATTTTGGGATTTGGAATTTTGGAATTTTGGAATTTTGATATTTTGGAATTTTGGAATTTTAGTATTGTCATACTTGGGAGTTAAAACATTTGCCAATTTTCATATTTGCAAGTTCTCAAATTTTGCTTAAATTTAAATTTTAAATCCCTAGACATCTAAATATCTAAGTACCCAAATCCCCAAATCTTCAGATATCTAAATATCTAGATTTCTAATTATTTCAATATCCAAATTCCTAAATATCTAATTAACCGAAATTGGAAGAATCTCAATATTTTAATCCCAGAAAATCAAAACGTCCCTAAATACCTAAATATCAAAATACCTGAACTCGCAAATAGTAATACCACAACTATAAATGTGTAATGCACCTAGAATAGATATGGAGATTAGGATCTTCTTTCACTTGAAATACAATTTCTGCATAGTTTTACTGCAGTAACTATTATTCACAATCAAATTAGCACGAACTATCGAATAAACAATTCAATATGAAAACGCATGGAAATAAAAGCTTTTTCTAATAAAACGACCATTACGTCTGTAATTTTCATTCACTTTCCGACAGTTACCGAGGAAAGTAAATTAATATTACTACTTTTTCGCAGTTCACTTAGCAAGATAACTTTGTTTGATAGTATCCCTTTATTTGAAACTTCAAATTGCACTTGGCATAAAGAGCTGCACTCGAGTTGGTTAAAAATTTAATGAAAGGGAATATTAAGGGTTGTAAAAACTTCTGCAGCTTTCTGGAAATTGAAAGTGATAAATAATAATGAATACGACTTATCAATTCACATGAATGAGTAATTGAACGTTGGGGAAAAATTGTTAGATAAAAATCAATTACGGACATCTATTTTACATTGTTGTTAACAAACGGTAATTGGTAGAGTACAAATTGTTCGAGAAAGACAGTTTTTTGCGTATCGAATACAAAAATATTTGACGAATATTCTTCCTATAAATTTTATTGCTAACTGGACAATATTTTCATGTGGGTCAATTTTATTATTTCCAATTAATTCTAATTGGATAATATTTCGGTGTGAACGAAACGTGTATCGCGGATTTTTCGTCGACAATTAAAAAATTAACAGATACTGCTTTTTATATTTTTCGAAAAATAAAAAAATTATGTATTTACAAAATATAATTGGACGAGGAAATAATGGAATTTAAGGTCTGTTGTTACTTTGTTGTTTTGTATTTTAAATATAAATAATTTTTCAGAAACTGAACGAATTTTGGTAATTGGATATTTTTAATGAATTTTCTTAAATTTATTAATTAAAGTTTGAGAATTAAATATTAAAAAGTTTAAGAATTATAATAAAGAAATTTAAGCATTCAAAATTTGAAGTTAGGCTTAAAATCTAGTTTAGAAATTTTAAAGATAAATTTTAAGAATTAAGGATTTCAGAATATTAATTTGAGAATTTTTTAGAAATTTGTGTATTTTAGGAATTCGTTGAAATTAGGAATTTATTGAAATTTAAGAATTGAAGATGTAAGAATTTTAATAATAAAATTTAAGAATTCAAAATATAAGCATTCAATAATAAACATGTATTTTACAAAAATATGAGAATTATATTTTTTATATAAAAGAATATCAGAATTTAATATATGAGTTGTAAATTCTATATAAATTTTAAAATATGTATAAATTATAAATTGCAAATAAATTGTAAATTCTGGATGAATTGTAAATTGTATAAAAATGTTAAAATATGTATAAATTATAAATTGCAAATAAATTGTAAATTCTAGATAAATTACAAATTGTGTATAAATTGTAAATTGCATAAAAATTACAAAACACCTTAATAATTTACGACTAAATGACAAACTCTAAATATAGTTTAAATTCAAACATTTCAAGACTTATAAAGTAAGTAATAAATATATATTCATATATTTCATAGAAATGTTGAAAAAGGGTCAATAACATAAAACAAAGTTTGAAAAGCACTATAACAAAGC
The DNA here is from genome assembly GCF_050947335.1 of Megachile rotundata. NCBI lineage: Eukaryota > Metazoa > Arthropoda > Insecta > Hymenoptera > Megachilidae > Megachile > Megachile rotundata. The sequence goes on from NC_134993.1 coordinate 7,912,490, forward strand.
ACAAGGAAAATAAATCAATTAAATCAAATAGGACGCTCATGTATTTCAATGATATATGTTGTTATTGTTTAACAAACTTTCATGAAGACCATAGATGATATATATTGTCAATATTTTAGGTTTCTCAATATTTATCGGCAATATTGTCAATTCAAAAATATCGGGATCCTTGAAATATTGACAGTTTATATTGATTGTTTGAAGTTTTCTTTTGAAACTATTCTAAAATGCTTTAAATCAAAGTATAATTAAGAGTATACAGAAACAATAATTTGTGTTTAAAGTAATTTAAGTTTCATTTTGAGAAAAAGTGGTTTTTGACTGAATATTTATTTTATGGAATTATTATAGCAGAGACAGTTTTTGTTTTAAAATATACAAGCAATATTTATTAAGTTGAATAAAAATTGATAAACTTTTATGTGGAAAGTCATTGTCATAGAATTTTACTGTGCAGGAAACTAATTATTTTAAAATTATATTGTAAAGAAAATTAATCGTAAAATTTGATTGTAAAGCAAATTAATTGTAAAATTTTATTGTGAAGAAAATTAATCGTAAAATTTTATTGTAAAGAAAATTAATTTTTGTAAAATTTTATTGTAAAATAACCTAAGCAAAATAACCTAGAGTTTTCGAATTTTAGAGTTTTAGAGTTTTAGAGTTTTAGAGTTTTAGAGTATTAGAGTTTTAGAGTTTTAAAGTTTTAGAGTTTTAGAGTTTTAGAGTTTTAGAGTTTTAGAGTTTTAGAGTTTTAGAGTTTTAGAGTTTTAGAGTTTTAGAGTTTTAGAGTTTTAGAGTTTTAGAGTTTTAGAGTTTTAGAGTTTTAGAGTTTTAGAGTTTTAGAGTTTTAGAGTTTTAGAGTTTTAGAGTTTTAGAGTTTTAGAGTTTTAGAGTTTTAGAGTTTTAGAGTTTTAGAGTTTTAGAGTTTTAGAGTTTTAGAGTTTTAGAGTTTTACAGTTGTCATACTTAGGAGTTCAAAAAACTTGCCTATTTTCAAATTTTAATTAAAATTGAAATTTAAATCCTTACACATCTAAATATCTAAGTATCCAAATCTCCAAATCTCCAGATATCTAAATATCTAAATTCCTAATTATTTAAATATCCAAATTCCTAAATATCTAATTATCCGAAATGGGTAAAATCTAAATATTTTAACTGAAACGTTCAAAAGCAATTTGTGCTAGTCAGAATAGAAAGTCACATAAATAGAAGTCTGAAACATCAAGAGGGTTAACATACCACTTAGCATAACAAATGCATTCGTCGAGTTGGCTTTGCAAGGCTATCCAAGTATCAGGATACCCTTTTTACCAAATGCTTTTAGCCCATTTTTTAAATAAGGGTAACAAGTTTCTGGTACTAAGAGTTGCTGCAAACCTTCGTAGGATTTCAGCATGTTAGGCGTCAAATTATACGCCACATAGCGGTAGCAAACAATAATTCAACGATTTTTCTTCGTTCGCGTGAAATTCAACATGGTGAAAAAAGGCAGCTCGCACCACAAACCTGTCAAGGTGTCGTGAAACGTAATTCTTCCGGTGAGCATCTCCCAGAAACTTGAAACGTTAATATCACGGAAATTCGGTCACCAGCAACACGTAATTTTTGCAACGCAGCAGCTTGCCGCGACAAGAGGGTTGTTGCTGTAATTGTACAAAGGGCTACGTATCATCAATATTTTAAAGCCAGCATCGAGTCGTGGTAATATGATTTTTTAAAGTCTACCTCTCGGGCTAGTACATATTTTGTTGGCGAATTTCGAGCTGGTCAAATAATAAAATAAAGGATGAAAGAGCACGGCGAGCGCGGCGTAAAGCAAAATTAAAATCTGTCCGTGTACAGTTGGTATATTGCCTACAGAATACTTTTTCTTTCGCGCTTTCGTGTCTGAAGTTGAAACATAAAAGAAGTTCAACGTAAAAGGTACTTTCAAAGAGTGATTTCTATCAACAATTCGTTCCTGTGGAGATGAATGGTTTTTTGTGGGAATTATAATTAGTGTACGTCGCAGAATATTTGATTAATTTCAAAAATTAGGTGTTAAAGCATTTTGCGGGTTTTGGGGAAAAAGGAGTAAGTTTATTTACTCTTATCCTGTTTTACTGTTACACTATTTTGTTGTTTTGTTACTTTATTCTTTTATTGTGCCGCTATTTTACAAATTCAGTAATTTACTATTTTAGTATTTTATTATTTTGCTGCTTTACTATTTTACTATTTTACTATTTTACTGTTTTACTGTTTTACTATTTTACTATTTCACTACTTTATTATCTCACGGCTGTACTATTTTACTATTTTTCTAGTTCATTATTTTGCTATTTTAGTATGTTACTGTTTTGCTATTTTATTATTTTACTGTTTTACTATTTTACTATTTTACTATTTTACTATTTTACTATTTTACTATTTTACTGTTTTACTGTTTTACTGTTTTACAGTTTTACTATTTTACTATTTTACTATTTTACTATTTTACTATTTTACTATTTTACTGTTTTATTGTTTTACTGTTTTACAGTTTTACTATTTTACTATTTTACTATTTTACTATTTTACTATTTTACTATTTTACTATTTTACTATTTTACTATTTTACTATTTTACTATTTTACTATTTTACTATTTTACTATTTTACTATTTTACTATTTTACTATTTTACTATTTTACTATTTTGCTATTTTACTATTATGCTATTATGCTATTTTACTATTTTACTATTTTACTATTTTACTATTTTACTATTTTACTATTTTACTATTTTACTATTTCACTACTTTACTGTTTTACTTCTTCATGATTTTACCATTTGACTACCTAAGTATTTAGTTACTTTACTACGTTACTACATTACTACATTACTAGTTTACTATTTTACTATGTTAACATTTTACCAGTTTACTGCTCTAATATTCTGATATTCAATTATTCCGAAATTCTATTATTTTTCATATTTTTACCACTCTTCCCACTTTTATTCTTTTTACAGTTTCACTGTTCGTCAATAATAGACAATTATTGTAAATATAAATAAAAATATATATTTATAATATTTCTAATAAATAATAATCTTAAATTCAAAGCAAATAATAATGGGAATCAATAATACTAAATATTGAATGTTAAAAATATTTAAAAATGTTGAAATATTAAAAAATGAAGAGATGGTAAATTAAATTTATACTGACATTACTAATACATATTTATACACACAAATAAAATAATAACGAATACCGATAAATAAAAAAATATTCAAAAGAGTCGAAATATTAAAAAATTTAAAAGAAAATAAATTGAATGTCAAGAATATCATAATATGATAATAATCTCTTGCATAAATTATATTCGGTAAATTGTAGCTAACCGCAGCCAACGATAAGGTACTTTATTAATTATAGATGCTCGGAGATCACATCCCTTCTTGAATCTAATATCACTGTATTACGAATACCTTGCAATCCGAGAGTTTCCCTCAACAGAGTTTGCATAATTTTACATAATTCAACGAAACCATGTACTATATAGAAACACGCGTGCAAGTTTCACTGCAACTAATATCAGTATACCCAAAGTATGTCAGCTTATTACAATTACAATCCAATAAATTCTACGCATGCACATTTTGCTAGTAGATATTTAAGTACATCATCTCGTATATAGTTTACTTTACTTTATTTACGTTACTCTATGTTCATTTTACGTTTATAAACAATTTCTAGAATTTTTATTACTTGCTTAAATGGAGAGTCATGATAGTTTTTTTTTTAATGTTAAATATCTTATTTGTGGATTTGCTTATGTGCTGTTTAATTTACTTGTTTATCTACTGATTTTTCTATTGATTTATCTATTCATTTTATCTACTCATTTATCTACTCATTTATTTACTCATTTATCTACTCATTCATTTACTCATTTATCTACCCATTTTATCTGTTTATTTAATTATTTATCTACTTTTCTATTTACTGGTTTATGCATTGTTTTATCTATTTGCCCATCTATAATTTCATCTAATGGTTTATCTATTCACTTTACCTATTTATTTACTCATTTATCTACGCATTTATTTACTTCTTCATTTACTAGTTTATCTATTGTTTTCTGTATTACTTTATCAAATGTTTCATCTACTCGCCATCATCACTAATGAAGAAATACGATACCTAATTTCAATATTTATACAAGATCAATCTGAATGCTCTATTCAATAAATATAAAATGACTTTATTTAAAACATTATATAAAATCAATGAATTCCTTCTTCTTAGCTTGAATCATTGTGGAACGTTTAACTTTGACTGCCACATTACTTACTGTAACTTTTATTTTTAACAAATAGCAATATTTTCACAATACTATATAGTATTCATAGTTGCAAGTAATACAAATATTCCCGATTAACAAATTCTTCAACAACAAAGTAAATTAACAATAGATCCTTTTAGCTACTCGAAATTATAAAAACGTTAAATATTTTTACGCGATATAAATTACAGAAACTCATCATTCTAATAAATGATTAGTCCAAAAACAAGCAAAAATAAGAAATGTTATTAACAAAATTACGTGGTTGTTAATAACCGCAACTCGTTTAGGCACTAAAACATTTACCTTATAGACCCGTACATTTTCTGCCGACATGTCAGACATTTCTACCCTTCATCAACACGGAACAGCATAATTCGCGTTACATGCTCTTCTTCGTGTTACGAAGCCTCGACGTCTAATTAATTAAGAAACAGTTTCGTACTGGAGGATGTTGGCCTCCGAAACTTGTTATTTGTTTTCCGAAAATTAATAACTCATATTTACATGCGTAATTGCGAGCATAGACCACTTTGGCAGGGAAACTGCATTACTGCCTACTGCAATTAACGCCTCCTGTGGGTTCGTGGCCTGTGTGTCACTGTGTTTGTGCTTTCCACGAGTTTTGCTCTCAAACGACGAAATTAATTAACTCGAAACGGTCCACTTATGCCCGGTTAGGGAAAAGAATATTAGAATTGAGATCGGAAAGCGATTGACCGATTTGCGAAATTGCCGTGCCTTTGATCAATTTAACGAAAGTTGAAATCAATGGAAACTGCGAGAAAATTACGGATTGCACTTTATAGATTTCTCGTTGAAGTAGCAAATCACCTAGGCAATGTATGAATAGAATAAGTTCCATTCAGTCGATATAAATATACATTTCTTATTCCAAAGGCTTAATCATACTTTTTTACTTTTTTCGGTACAGAAATTGGGTCACAAGTTATGTGACTGATTATTGTAAAAAGACTTCATATTTACACATTTTGATTTCTTTCGTAGTTGCAATATTTTAAAACAATAATGTAGTTCATATGATAATTTATTACTGGATTAAAAACGAAATGCTGTTATGATAAATACTGTTACATATACATAATTTCCTAGGTTTCTAAATTTTGTTCACCAAATTCTCCCATTTAAAAATCCCAAATTTCAAAATTACCAAGTACTAAACTTGTAAAGCTCCCAATTTCCAAAAGTGCAATTTTTAACCTGACTACCTTAACCATCGTACCATATCCACACGAACGTGCTGAAACCTTTGAATCCCAATATACGCCGAAATGGATTTCGAAAATGTAATGTAACCGCTCCATTTCCCGGTAACAGATCGATAACTTGGGCAAATATGGACGACTTAAGGTGCGTTTCGCACATACATCACCACGTTCCTATTTCCATGGAGGCGCATTTGTACTTGTGTATGTGTGTATAATTTAGATGCATCAGAGAGGACGAAATTTGTTCCGAACTTAAGCACAGATTACTAAACTTAATCAGCGGCAGAGACACGTAACAGGACAAGTTTCGTTCGGCTAATTTAGAGTCACGAGAGGAATGGGACCAACGGGTAGAAAGGTATGGAACTTGGGCTGCTTGGAAGTCGCGTCCGCAAGTACAATTCATTTGGCCGGGCCGATAATTACCCCAATTTATTCGCGGTAAACAGAAGCCGTTAATTCCAGTCGCAGCATAACGCGTGCACATACGTCACCGGAATAAATTATGCAAACGCATCGAAATTTCGGGTGAAGTGGCTTCCGCCAGGGAAAGATGGTTCAAAGTGTTGAAGAGTTTACGTTGTGCGATTTATGCTTCAGATTTGTAAAAAAGGAGCATTGGAAATTCTGTGATTTAATCAAAAGGATCATTGTAATATTGAAGTCCAATTATCGTCATATCAGCGAAGTTTACTCTTGGCCTGCATGCTCCTTTTTTTGCGGTTTTCTATTTTTTACAACTACAATTTGCGATAAAAAAAATCTGAAAAAATTCTGTGGTGTGTGCTACTGGATCCCCAATGTTCCACAACTTTTTTGGAACTTTTGTACGTCATTAGAAAAATAGGGCATAAACTGGAATTTTTATGTTTTCCTGTTACTCCAGTCGAGATAAAAGGTTCAAACTTTGTGTGAGATAATATAATACAGGGTGGCTCACCACATTTTGCCATCTAGATTTGTGTCATTATTATTACTCATAGCAAACAATGTCTCAGATGAAGTTGAATGGTTTTGAGAAGGGCATATGCTGGTGGTAAGGGACATATGAAGGTCATTAAGGTTTTTTTAAATGGAATCATATATTTTTTATTGTATCAGCTGATACTCCTTCATATTCTTTACAAAAAAATATTAATCTATTTATGTGAAAAAATCATTAGTTTAGGAGATATTTTAATTTTAATGTCTATTTACAGAAAAGGTTCAATGTGGCGACCATTTGCATCAGAACTCTTTCTGAATCGAGAAATTAATGACTTACTAATATTCCGTAGTGTATAATCTTTCTGCATGTGTAGCACTTTTCCCAGCTTCAAAATAAACTGATAACATGTCTATCTTTTCTTCTTTAGAATACTTCAGTATGAAGTGATAATTCACCGTATCGTCGTATTCATCGTATTAGAAACGTAACAGAGACTAAATTTCACTATTACTGCGTTACAAAAAAAAACAAAAACTCACAATTCGTTTGGTGACACGTGACCTCTCAAAGCATGTAGAAAAACATTTGCTGTTCAATTAGGGCAATTCATAATATTGACCAGAAAGTCTCGATTTCCTAACAAGTTAGAATTAAAATATCTCTTAAACTAATGATTTTTTCACATAAATAGATTAATACTTTTTTGTAAAGAATATGAAGGAGTATCAGCTGATACAATAAAAAATATATGATTCCATTTAAAAAAACCTTAATGACCTTCATATGTCCCTTACACGTCCACCTATAAAAAAATATACCACCAGCATATGCCCTTCTCAAAACCATTTAACTTCATCTGAGACATTGTTTGCTATGAGTAATAATAATGACGCAAATCTAGATGGCAAAATGTGGTGAGCCACCCTGTATATTACATACTAAATAAATACATTAATTAGATAAATTAATATTAATTAATATGCTAGTAAGTAAAAATAATATTATTATTTTAATATTACCTGTAACATGAGTTTTCATAAATGAAGAAATATGTATTTCTAAATCCACATTAATAAGAAAATAATACAAATTTTTTAATAAAATAAAATTTATTATTAGAGGAATTATATTGCAAGAAATTTTAAATTAATACGATATAAATCGTATTTCGTTGCACTTGTGTTATTAATTATTTATAAAAGTACACTTAAAAATCAGTTACATGATATGTAACGACGTAATATATTGATACTAATCAAATAAGAAATTGAAAATCAACTATCTTCGAAGTGTATTCAATATTTCTGTCCTTCATTCGCAGTCTTAAAAAAAGTATTTAACAAACTGCAGTATATAACTGGAGCCACCTGTACTTGGCATAGCATGTGCTGCCGTAATTAATCACAGACGAATAATAAACGTTCGTTGGTGTGACGGTGGAAAAAAATTGCGAGCTCTGTTCTAATCTCGGATTAGTTAAATCCGGGAAACAAACCGATTCAATAATTGACGGTGAAGGATGTAGTCATTTCATACCTGGATGGCAGTTACAGGTTGTATAAGTTACAACTAATGACAGCCATTAACAACTAACGCTATAATAATTGCGTGAATGCGAAAAGACTCTATCAACTTCTAAGAAATCTACTTTTATTTTTCAACACGTTTTTGAAGGCATTAATTGAAGATAAACGAGATAATTTTGGGTTTAGTAATTGTTAAATATTTAATAAGTCCTTTTATTTTATTTCATATAAAATAAAATATAAATAATATTATAATATTACTTGTTATAAATATTATTTTGCACAAAATAATATATATTATGAAAGTATTGATTTTTGGTAGAATGAAATTGCTTTATCTGAAATTAAATAACCAAATTTTTGAATTAATTAAATTATTATATTTAATATAATAAAATTTATTCACTATTGAATAGAGAATCAGAAATTTCATAATAAAGTTCACTTTTTTAAAAGAGTGTTAAAATTCAAATAAAACTAATAATTCATTTATATTTATAAGTTGATGTCTATTTATAGGTTGTATTGACTAAATATTTTCACGTTGATAAAATATATTTATGCTTGTGGATGTTTGGTGGCCATTGTTTAATAATTTAAGTTATATCGATAAATTCTGTATCAAACATATAAATATTTACAACCAAATGACATTTGCAAATTTCGAATTCAACAAATATCGGCAAACATGATAATTATTTCCTGTTGTACACATAGGTTAATCTCATGTTGCACCTTATGCATGTATGTACACAATGAATACAATATGTATTAACCGAATGTATGAATGACTTTCTGATCATTATTTTATATTATAGGTTCATAAGTAAATTTGAGTTAAATTTTAAATCTACACATTTCTAAAATCTAATAGCAACAAATTTTGAAACTTTTAAGTTTTCATTTTAGTTTTTTCAAATTTTTCAATTCACGTATTCGTTAGATTTCTTAAATTCCTATATTTTCCAGTGTTTTAAATTTCTAAGTCCCAAAATTTCTAAATTTTTACATTTGTAATTTTTAATGTTTATATTTATAACTTTTCAAATACCCCACCTTTCAAATTTCTAAATTTCCAAATATATGTACATATAATCTTTTGAATTGATACATTTCCAAAATTGCGAGATTATCAAGTTCTCAAGTTTTTAAATTCCAAAATTTCTAAATATTCAAATTTCTATATTTCCAAATTTTCAAATTCCTAATTTCACATATTCCCATATTTACAAATTCACAAATTTCTACATTCTCAAACTAACAAATTTCCCAATTTCCATATTTTCAAATTTTCAAATTAATAAATTTCTAAATTTCTAAATTTCCAAATTTCCAAATTAACAAATTTCCTGTTAGGATTAGCTCCAGGAAAATAAACTGCAGTGCTGAGGTGAACGGAAAATACTTTAATAATATAAAAATGTCTTTACAAAATGCGCGGTGCTTCGTAGACGAAGGTAAAACTGTAACTGTAGGACAAAGCATCGTGATGCGTGTTCGGACGCGCATAGCGCAGTTCATTTGTTTTGTCCGTTACTTCCAACACTCCCCCTCAAAACAAGGATGTACGCTTATCGCTGATGTATACAATGTTTCGCTAATTAATTACTACAACGCATTTATTTACAATGTCGATCGTTATACATAAAAGACGCGGTACATTTCTGATGACGCGGGCCGGTTAAACCTTTTGTTAATACGTCCGCTATCTGATCGTTTGACGCTTTGTAAAAAACTTTTATTTCGCCGTCCTTTAATTTTTCTAAAACTCTTTTCGTGTACGCGCTTTGCCGCATTTTTATTTCCGTACCGTTGTGCTCAAATTCGATACCCAAACAATGTCCGATCTTCCCTAAATCCGTCATTTCGAATTTTTGCATGAGTTGTTTCTTAATGCGTTCTAACCATTTAAAATCTTTCGCGGCTATTACTATATCGTCTACATATACGGCAAGAACGAGAAATTGCTCCCCCTTTCGCAATATATACACGCATGGATCAGCATGGAGGGGGACGAAATCCATGTTTCGCAATTCTTCGTCGAGGCGTTTATTCCATTGCCTACCCGCTTGTTTCAAACCGTATAAAGCCTTTTTTATTTTACATACTTTATCGCCGCTCGATAATTCGTTTAGCATTTTTCGCGCCTTATCACTATATTCTACGGGTCCGTCCGATATGATGTCGCGCAACGCGTCAGGGAGAATGTCCGGAATCGTCATGAAAATATCTTTATCGACTTCTCCATTCAAGTACGCAGTTGACACGTCCAATTGATGGACTTGCATATCGTATTCGACGGCTAGAGCTATTATCATTCGTATCGAGCTCAATCTCGTAACGGGCGCGTGCGTTTCTTCGTAATCTAAACCCGGGCGCTGAGCAAAACCGCGTGCGACTAAACGCGCCTTCCTCCGCGTCACCTGTCCGTCGGTGTTTATTTTGTCGCGGAGAACCATGCGACACCCAATGACTTCGCGATCACGAGGGCGTTCAACGATCTCCCATACGTCGTTCTTTAACATCGCCGCTATTTCTTCCCGAATCGCGACACGCCACTCCGTTTTATCCGGGCCGGAAAGCGCGGTTTGCAGCGGTATCTCGGCCATACCAGCTGATTCCGTCGGATGCGAAGATACGGCGTCTTCGAATAATTCGTTCTCTCCTTCAGATTGAGAATCACTTTGAATATCGTTTTGAGTTTCGACCGTACCGCGTACTTTTCTCGGCCTACCACGGCTCCCGGTCCGGATAATTCGTGGCCTACCTACCCGGTACCTGACTTCGTTCACGCGTGTCGGAATAGAATCGGACTGTTGCGAAGGATTTATGGGCACTTCAACGATACTATTCTCGCGATCGATTGTTTGACTATCGTTTCTCAACTGATCCCTGCTTTCCATGACTTTCGAGGTTGTTTTATCATTTTGAATATCTATCTCTACATTATTGTCGGAATACGAATTCTCGTTTCTCGCTCGCTCTTCGCAATTTATTTTCAGTGGCCCTTTTAACGTCTCGTCTGCCGATTTTACATCTCGAGATATATCGACGCGGTTCTCGTCGGGAAGCCATATTCTAAAACCCTTTGTTTCATCCGAATAACCGAGGAATATTCCCTCTTGCGCGCGCGGTTCGAATTTCGACTTTTGACGGTCTCGAACTCGGGTTATGACCTTCGAACCAAAAACCTTGAAATACGACGCGTTCGGTACTTTACGTGTCCATCGATAATAAGCGTTGTCGCCGTCGAGAGCGCGAGACGGTAATCTATTACGCGTATAATTCGCGTTCGCTATCGCCTCAGCCCAAAATCGCTTCGACAGTCCCGCCTGGAGAAGTAAACATCGCGCCGTTTCAACTAATGTTCGATTTTTACGCTCGGCTACACCGTTTTGTTGAGGCGTGTGCGTTACGGTCAGTCGTCTTTTAATGCCGCACGAATTTAGGTATTCGTTAAACTCATTACTGAGAAACTCGCGACCATTATCAGACTGCAAATACTTTATTCGCGCGCCTGTTTGATTTTCAGCGAAATTTTTAAACTTTTTAAAAACAGATAACGCTTCGCTCTTTTGTTTCAAGAAAAAGACTTCGCACCATCGCGTATAATCATCGATGAATAATATAAAATATCTCGCGCCGCCGATCGATTCGACGCTCATCGGTCCGCATATATCGGTATGAACTATCTCGAGAACACCTACGGCACGGTTCGAACTTTTTGGGAACGGTAATCTTGTCATTTTTGATCGCAAACAGATTTCGCAAGTAGGTAGTTTTTCGTCTTTTCCGAAGGAAACGCCGCGTATACTTTTATCGCGATTTATTTTTCGCAAACTTTCCTCGTTAACGTGACCGAGACGCCGATGCCACAATTCCATATCATTTACCGTTTTTAAATTTGCATCGCTCACAAAAAACGCGGATTGTGCATAATATAAATTATCGCGTCGGTCAGCGGTGAAAATTGTTTCCCCGTCGGGCGCAAACACGGTGGCGTTATGCTTTCTAAACAGAACACTGCATCCCTTATCGGTAATTTTCGCGACCGACATAAGGTTCATGCGAAGGTCGGGAACGAACAACGCGTCGCGGAGTTCTATAGTTTTTCGCGAATTCGAGTCTTTTATGGATAATCGCACTGTACCTTGACCTTCCACCTGTGTTGATGCGCTGCTAGCGAGGTTTAACGTATCGCACGTTGACGTTTTCATCTCGACGAAAGAAGACGCGTCGCCGCTCATGTGGGATGAACAGCCGCTGTCGAGACACCATTTCCCTTCTGTACCCTTTTCGCGAATGCGTTGGTCAGCCTGGAAAGCGACTTCCTTCGCTCCTGGTGCACTGCTACTGGAAAAATCTTCTTTAGCCATTCCTGCAGTTGACTGCCGTTGCCCGTGGAACAGTCCGCGGCATTCCGAAACTCGATGTCCTATCTTTTTACAGCGGAAACAACGTAGTTTTTCCTTCGCGTTTTTATTCGGCTCTTCTGTTGCGGTATCATGGCGCTTCCATTGCGCTGTGTTTGACCTGTCCGGCTTGGTCGATTTTCTTACCCACATCGCGCTATCACTCGACTCTTTTGCTTTATCGGTTCGCGCAGCGCTCTCTTCTAAAATTTTTATTTTAAGCGCTTCGGGCGTCGGATATTCATCTCGGGATTCGATGGCCACCCGAAAATTTTCGAACGAACCGGGTAAACTGTACAGCAGAAGAACGGCGAGCATATCCGGGTTGATTTTAACCTCCATGTCTTCTAATTTGTCGACCGCGTCAAAGAAAGAGTTCATATGCGATCTCACGTCGTCGCCTTCTGCCATTTTTCGCAAAGCAAGCTGCTTCAATAGCGTCGCTTTTCGCGCCGGACCTTTCGACTGGTAAATACCTTCTAATTTCTTCCAGATCTCGTTCGATGTCTTGCAATTTTTAATTTGTTTAATTTCGGACGGGCTAATTGCTAATATCAAATCGGATCTTGCCTTTGCGTCCGCTTCGTCCCATTGTGTTGCCGCTTCGCCCTGAGTTACGTCGGGTCGTATTTTATTGCCATTAACGTACTTCCAGTTGTCGTTTTTTATCAGTAGAGCTTCCACTTGAATTTTCCACGTGTCGTAATTGTCTTTTCCGAGTGGTTCGATGCGCACTGAAGTTGAGGAACTCATCTTGACAAAAACTTTAACTTTTCACAACTTTTCACACTCACTGCACTATCGCGAATTAAATTCGTCGTACTAAAAAATGTTCGTTTAATTTTCCACAAGCGACCAGAATGTGTCTGGGCCCATAACCTGTTAGGATTAGCTCCAGGAAAATAAACTGCAGTGCTGAGGTGAACGGAAAATACTTTAATAATATAAAAATGTCTTTACAAAATGCGCGGTGCTTCGTAGACGAAGGTAAAACTGTAACTGTAGGACAAAGCATCGTGATGCGTGTTCGGACGCGCATAGCGCAGTTCATTTGTTTTGTCCGTTACTTCCAACATTTCCAAATTAACAAATTTCCAAATTAACAAATTTCCAAATTAACAAATTTCCAAATTAGCAAATTTCCAAATTAACAAATTTCTACATTAATAAATTTCCAAATTCCTAAATTTCAAAATTTTAATATGCCCAAATTTGCACTTTTTAATTTCGAAATTACCAAATTCCTATTTTCCAACATTATAATTCCCAAATTTCCATATTGTTAAATGCCCAAATTTTCAATTAAAAATATATCTACACAAAATCGAAAACATCATTTCTCTTCACCCATTTAAATAAAACCTTAAATATGCAATAATCAAACCACCTCTACAAACATTGATCATTGTCAGAGTGATTCAAATTGAGCGCCATTTGTGCTCTTACGTTTCTGTGTGACGTCAATTCCTGCAATGTTTCATCAGTTTTTATTGTAGATACGCCACGGTGGAGAATAAGTAAGAATAAAATAAGGTATTATACTATTTACATATTAAAATGATAACCAATGTGATAAGGGTTGTAATAATTAGGCACATAAATATTTATTTATATATTTAACATTATTTAACGCTATTATACTTACTATAATAATGTACTTAACACTGCCATACTGCAGCAATTGAAAATGACGTCAGGTAGTATCTTCACTTTTACAAATCTTACCAAATATTTTCACAATATCTTGTTATACTTATTGTCCATAATTAATACGAATAATTGGAATACTAAAACAGTTAATTAATACAAGTATTTTCAGGTAGAAAGAAATTTTTAATTATATAAAACAAAATGCAAATTATTAATGTATGTTACGAAGTGTTTTTAAAATTCGCGCCTTTGATTCGAACAGCGACATCTGCAATTGTGGGCCTTAGTCTCGTAGAAGCACTTATAGCGCCATGCCGCTTCAACATCGCGCTTTAACCGAATAATTCGTGAAAAACAAATTTGTATCAGTTTAAACAGAAAGTCTTTTATAATGTATAGCATCAGAAAAGCACTATAATCACTAAAAAAATAAACGCGTATTGAAGATCGTGTGTGTGAGCGTGTGTTCTTAAAAAGGTTACGTACGAAACTGTCTAACAAACGCAAAACTGCACTGAGAAGACGTTAATTATCCGCACGAAGAAAGGTAAGTAAAAAAACTCTTAACAAAGTTTATATAATTATCGAATAGTTTATCAAATCAAATTTTAACCATAAATTACGCAATTCCCATTACAACGATTCTCGTTCGTATCGTGTAATGTATCGTCCCTAATATCAAGATACTCGGACACGTGTACCGTCGTAAAGCAGTTAAAAAAAACAGCCTGTTTACCGCATTTCGGCGAAATCCTTTCAGTTTCAGACTAAAAATTATTCGTGCTTGATTAACTTCAATTTACATGGATGCTAGAAGTTAAAAAGAGTAATACGCGGCGACCGCGACGAATTCCAACTCTCCACGAATAACTTTCCGTGCACGTAACAGAATTTTCTCTGTTGTACAGTTTCGCGTATATCCGGCGAAGGTTTTGTGATGCTCGCAGAAAAATACGGGACCGACTTTCCTTTACAGCATGAAAGTTAGGTGTTCCACAACGAGTAGAACGATTCACCGCGTCGGGCATAACTTTCGCTACCAAAAATATGTAGCCCGTCGCTGAACGTATCGAATGTCGCAGTTTCGAGTTGCCGTGTCTGAGCCAGCTAAGTAAATCGTTCGCAGTCGAAAAGTTTCGCGACTGTTAACAACAACAAACTCATCAAAACGAGCCTGACGTCCGATTCGGACAGATTTTGCCTTAGAGGCCAATTACGTGAGCAACTAGAATCCTGACAGGCTGTTGTCGTTGCCAGTTATAGTAGACGTTAACTTCGACTAAATTTCGCTCACGTCAGTCGAAAGACGCTCTACATACGATGAAACGTGATCTAGATTGTTTTGCTATGAAATTTAACCCTTAACGGTCACACTTCACTGGAATAATATGACACATTAGGACGGTTAAGATCTTTGCTACTAAAACTTCTTACAAAGAAGCTACTCTTTATTTTAATTTAACAAAATTTAGAAATTTAGAAAGAAATAATTTTTTGAAAAGTGTGTTAATATTTCACAGGTGATTTTAGTAAATTTAAATGATGGATGTGAACAGTAATATTGAACGTGAAAAAGTTCATATTAGGGTTTCACAGAAAATTTAATAATTTTTTTGTATTTTCATGTAAAGAGCTAAAATTTTAGCTGGACAATCTTGAGATGTAATATGTTAGTTTGAGGGAAAATACTGGGATTACAAAAAAGGTATTTATTCAGATTTTCAGAATACAGTAGATAAAATGAAAGATAATTGACTGGGGTGGTTTCATGTTAAATTAAATTTATTGAGGTTTTTTTGAAATTAGATTTTATCTAATGTTTTCTTATGTTTGCTTAAATTTTAAATTCCTAGAATCTCACAATTCTTGAGTTCTGAAGTATTCAAATTCTCAAATGATTAATTGCACAATTTGCAAATTCCTAAATCACTGAATTTTTAAATTATTGTGTTTCAATAATTGTAATTTTTAAATTCAAAAATTACCAATTTTTTAAATTCTCAAATATCTAAATTTTCACATCTCTAAATTTCCAAATCCCTAGATCTTCAAATTATCAAATTTTTAAATTCCCAAACCACTAAATTATCAAATTCCTAAATTCCCACATCACTAAATTCCCAAATCCCTAAATTCTTAAATCCCTAAATTCCCAAATCCCTAAATTTCCAAATCCCTAAATCCCTTTAATACCCAATAAATTTCTTAGTTTTTAATTTTGAACGTTTGTCCATCAATATCACCGAGCGCAGTTTTTCCTATAACGCCATTTTCCCTAGGGAAGCTTACACTACTGACCAGCATACGTTTCACGAAGATAGATCACCGTTTCATAAAACTTTGTATATGAATATTATTCCGCAATATTCATTTTGATCAAATTAATTTTGTTTCAATCCGATCACGTATATAAATCGTACTTTAATGCTTTTTTCTATAAAAAATTGTTCCCGAGATACTGAATTAAATTTATTTTTCAGCTCCAACTTTGGAACCCATTATGATATGTCCGATATGGACGATTATCGATAAAATAATACTTGTCAAATATTTTCTCGAATTCTCAATACATTTTCAGTTTCAGAATTTTATTTGGAAATGATCAATGGAATAACAGGTCTTCTTTATATTGTTATCATTGTTAAAACTAGCAAATTGATAAAAATTACCAGTTCACAAGCTCCTTATTTGTTAATTTCTTTTTTTACTTTATTTTTAATTTCAAATTATGTGTGCATATTATGGTATGGTTAATGATAATTATTTATATTTCAAAATGGTAACGAAATATTTTATTTATATTTTACAAACATTTTGGCAATTTTATTTTGTACATAATGAAAAAGTATATAAAAAAAGATCCTGCATTAATAAACACGAAAGATGTTTTCGGCCAAATAAAATGGCGGGAAATACAAATAAGCGCAGAGTTCATTTTACGAAATATTCGTTTAATCAAATACATTGATTGCGTTCCTCTTAGTCAGCTGAAAGAAACAGTCCACTTTTATTCGCCATAAATGTGGTTAGCGTTCAAATTAGAAGTAATTTTCAAATAAAATAGTAACGAGCTATTTTACTTTGATGACTGAAAAATAAAGTTACTTTTCAGGCTTTTTATGCAATAAAACATTGCACATAAAAAGATTTTATTATATTTTATTTTATGCTTTTTTTTTCTAAAAACATATGTCAAGAAGTGCATCCACGGTGCCGGTGATTTGTCAATTAAGACTTACAAGAGACAAAAAGTTTCAAAAGTTCATGTAACAAATAAGATCATGTGACAAATAACAGATCATGTTAATTATCATGAGTGTTGCTATTGCAGATACTACAACGAACGATTTATCTTGAAAAATAGAGTCGTCCAAATTCAATAAAAATTGAAGAAGAAAATTCTTTCTTTCAAGACCTTTGTTCTGTATGATAAATTAAAGATATAAACGTAACTGTATTATCTGTGGTACCTACATTCATGTTAATTAAAATTTCTTTTACGTCACGTGTTTCAAATGAACATGAACTGAGAAGTCTCATTTATAGATATTAACTTCATGCTAAAAATCATGAAATATGCTAAGATATATGAAAATTATTTTACAAATTTTATGTTACTTGTTAGTTTAAGTAATTCCTATAATTTATATAATAATTCACCTAACTCTAGATGAATTCTATTATCTATGATAATTTGTGTGATTCATGTAAGTCATCTAATTCATATAATTTATGTAATTTATGTCATTTATGCAGTTTATATAGTACATACAGCGTGTCTTACAATTAGTGTAGGCCCCTGAAATGGGGGGTAGTTGACGTAATTCTGAATAAGATTTCTGTTCCGAGTTGCTCGGAATATTATTAACGTAATATTTATGGGTGTTTTGTCGAACCTAAGAGCGCTTCACTCTTGCAATTTCAAATGGATCTCTAAGACCAATGGACGTCTTCACAGCTTGACGTTCTTAACAATTAACAATAGCTTTCTAACAAGCCAGAAAAGCACATCTTTCTAAATGCCAATATACCTTTTCTTAAGGAAGTTTATTTCCATGGTCCTAAACTGTGCACCCCACTAAAGTGGGCCTACGCGCTTGAACTCTGATGATAAACACATGGTGCCCATTTATTACTTCCTTTGAAGGACCCAAATCACTTAACTGTTTGGGTCACCTTATTAACGACACCTTATTTACAATCCTGGAGTGAAGGCTAAAAATCTTAGAATCCCATTCACTGAACCATCTCACCAATCAGTATTTTTCACAAATAACAATCTGTCCTGATTGGCCCTTTTTGGTAACGCCTTCACATCCTGAACTTCCTTCATTGCTTTCTTTTCTGGCTGTTTAGAGGCGACGAGTTAGTCTTAATTCAGCTTCCTTAGAATATACTTACTTCGGTCAGTCTTACATTAACTTTGTCACTATCAACGACTTTAACACACAACAATCATTACAACTAGTGGGATGATGATCAACATCCTTCAATGACCTGGGCACACCAGTGTGGAGGACTCTGAGCCACTCGATAAATTCTATTATACAATAATAATTCTACATATAATTCCACTACCGTAACAAGTTGTGGAAACGCCATGGGTCGACGAAGATTTACAACCTTCGTAAATAACTATAAATAGTTAATATTTTACCCAGCGCGTGAACAATTTCCCCTTGCAAAAATTTGGTTCGAAGCTTCGTTTTTGACTTATTAAAGAAAAACACGGACCAATCAGAGCGCGAGGGTTATTACACGTTGGATTACTACGCGTTGATTAACTACGCGTTAGATTACCACGCGTTAGATTCCTACGCTTAGAATTACCACGCGTTGCATTACTATGCGTTGGATTACTACGCGTTGGATATCCACACGCTGGGTTACTACACGTTGTATTACTACGCGTTGGATTACCACGCGTTGGATTACCACGTGTTGGATAACTACGCGTTATCCGAAGCTGCCGCTCTCGCGTCTGCGCACGCGTAATCTTCGCGATCTGATTGGTCCGTATTTTTCCTTAATAACTCAAAACCGACGCTTCAAACCCTATTTTTCCAAAGGGAAATCTTATTCAGAATTACGTCATCTACCCCCATTTCTGGGACCTACACTAATTGTGAGACACCCTGTATAATGCATATAATTCATCTAATTTGTCGAATTTATGTAAGTCATATGAGTACATTACATCGTTCATGTCATTTATATAATTCACCCAGCTTATCTAATTTATATAATTTGTAGAATGTATACAATGCATATAATTCACATAAAATTCAATGTAATCTAAAAAGGTATACTTAATATTTAATGAAATGTTATACTGCTAAGTACTATTGTTATGTTACATTGTAATGTTACATTATGTTTTATTGTTATTTTATATTGTTATATTACATTGCTATGTTATATTGTTATAAATATCATGTTATAGTATTATAAAGATTATGTTAATAAAACACAACAATATTATGCTTATTACATTTAATGCAAAGAAAATCTCTTAAAGCATGATAATCTTTTGTTCGGTAGAATGCATGGCTTTTCAAAAGAGGAAATGTGACTTCCACGAAAACAGCTTTATTTCCGTGTCCTGGAAAAACAGTGACTTTGAAGATATCAAAAAGCTTTTATTTCGAACGATAGCTTGAAATGTACCGTATACGTGTCCAGAATTTCAAGTTGATCCACAGAGTAGTTTCTGAAAAAAATGTGCGCTCAGTTTGAAAAACAACGTTTCGAGACAAATGTGTTTAAAGTTTGTCATACCGTCACACGATGGATAACAACTGATTCCAGTTTCATACTTTCAGTTTCTTATGCAGCTTGACGTATAAAAATATTAACAATTATTTAAGTATTAACAAATACCATTTATTAAATATTATATGATAAATATTTGTTCCATTTAATCTGAAAGGAAATCAATTTAAAAGAACATCTTGGACGTTGTTTCTTAAATATTTATAAGTTAAATTTTAAAAGTATTTTATAAATTTTATCATAATATTTTAGTAATGTATTTTCTAGAACCAAAATTGGAAGAATAAAAGCAAAAATCGATATTCTTGCTGATAGTGATAAAATATTCTCATAATGTAAGTCGTAGGATGAAAAATGATATATGTAGCATGAAAATTTGAAAATTTCGCAATCTAATAATTCTGAACTTTTAAATCTCCAAAATTATGAAATTTTTAATTTATTTAAAACAGAAATTGGAATATCAAATTTATAAATTATTGGAAAGAAATTGGAACATTCTTAAATTTATAATTTATTGAAAAAAAGAAATTGGACAATTTTTGCATTTACAAATTTTGAAGTTTTGATATTTTTGCATTTTCAATGCATTAATCTTTTATATTTTTAAATTACCAAATTTCCATACTTTCAAACTGTAAAAATACCTAATTCTAAAAATATTAAACTTTATAATTTGCCTAATTTCTAAATCTTAAAATTTGATAGTTATAAATTATTGAATTATCGAATTTTTAGTTCTGATGAGGATCAGTCTTCTTTCCGATTTATGTTATTAATGTACAGTTCTTCTCTTGCTTTTCGACCGTAATATTTATTGTTTCTCATTATTTTCTGCGCTGTTTCAGCACTAATTTTCTTCCCACTTTCACGATAAACCTCTGAAATTGTACAACACCACAATATGAATTTTTGTAACTTTTTATATTAATTTTCTTTCTTTCCGTTAAAAATTCAAGGTTGACCTTTTTCTTTAATTCCTTACGATGTTATATTTTTTAACGTCTGCATTTTTCTTCGTTATTAACTGCTATTTCTCGACAAGTTTCTCGATAAATTTCAAGTTGTCTCTCATCAGAACTGTTCTCATTCCTTTTTGATGCATGTTACATGTGTCTTGTACGAAAGTAGAATTATACTCTAGACATTTGTGTACAAAACAAACCTAATCCACAAATGGTAAATTTCGAAGGTCCGAAATAAACAAGAATGAACGATTATCACCAAAAACAGATATTTTTATTGTACAAAACCTGGTGCGTGCTTACGCGTGACTTGCGCTACACGCCATTAAAATCCCACGATGCGCGCGCCGCTTAATCGATCGAAAACGGCGATCGAGTACACAGATCGTTCCAGCTCGATACAAACGACTTCTAAGCATTGCTACTTTACAGAAAGTGTATCAGTGTCGAATATTAATGAATTGTGAAAATACATTTTGTTTAAAATGATTTATTCAACTAAATATCACAGCGAAAAGAAGTGTTTTAAACCTACTATGAACATTTTTCCATAAAATAAGTAACGATTCATATTTAACCTAAGCCATGCAGAGCAAACGCATGAACAGTACTGTCCGAATATTAATATAACTGTACTATTAGTAATGAAAACTACCACATTCGTGTGGTAAAAACTACCACAATATTCTCTGCCAGTAAAAGCAAATCGAATAAAACTTATAACCTAAATAACACCGAGAAGAATAAACTCAAAACATAAAACATCCAGGTACAAATTATTTACTGGCCAGAATCATTTATCGTTTATTAACGCATTTTCTATGATATTTCGGATCAAAGGAAATATATTATAACAATCTGTTTCCAGCGCAATTTGAGTGGTATTATGTCCGAATATTAATGTAACTATGGACCTCCATTGGGTGATTCGTACTACTGTAGACGTATTCAGGAGCAACTATGGACGAAGCATTAGGCTTGTAACGTTCACCAAAGGGCTGCATGGAATCGTTCGATGATTGTTACGGTGGGGACAACAAAACTAGGCTACTTTGGCGTTTAGGTCGCCATTATAATGGCTACGTGCAAGTAGTCCGTGGACGCTGGCTACGGGTCTCCGATATCCGACGTCCTATTCTCATTTAAATAGAGACCGTCCTCCGTTCATGGATCTCTTTTGTGCGAAAGTTTTGCAGTTACAGAAATTTTATTCTGCCTTTTACAACCGTTCCCATAATTGGCTACCCCCTTTATCTTGTACGTCACATAATCGTGTGTTAACTAATTCAGTTGTCAGAACTTTTGCGAAAGAGACTTCGCTGAATTACCGCATTAGTTTCTATTCTTTGCCTTTTGGAAATCGGAGAGGTCAATATTTTTGCATCAGTTCCTAATTTTCGATGGTGAAAAATTACTGGGGAATTTTTTTGGTTGCGCAATAGCCTTTTAAGCAATTTCGAGAAAGGGGTTATAAAATTGTGAGCGCAGTAAGTGGATTTTAATGGAAAGGGATTACTGTCGCAGGATTGTTAATTAAAATTATGGTTAATTAACTAATAATGTTAGTTAACTATTTCATTAGTAAACGAAATCCCAATAATTAACACATATTACTTTACTATTAATTTAATAAATTAATGGGATATTAATCGCCATACATATTAATTCTTAATTATAAATTTTATTAAATAAGAAAAATGATTTGATAAATTGT
Source organism: Megachile rotundata (assembly GCF_050947335.1). Lineage (NCBI taxonomy): Eukaryota > Metazoa > Arthropoda > Insecta > Hymenoptera > Megachilidae > Megachile > Megachile rotundata. The sequence goes on from NC_134993.1 coordinate 7,935,001, forward strand.
GCTAATTTTTAAAAACTTAAGAAGTTAAAGCAAAATAATTAACTAATCAAATTTATACAAGTACCACATTAAAATACAAATATATATTACAAAAAATGTGGTAATATAAATAAAAAAGAATGATGCAAGGAATGCAACGCGAACGAAAGTACAATTTACCCCAGTTATCAAAAAGACTTCTTTCCATGTTTGTACTCATATTATTTGATTTATTATCGCCATTGTATTCGTTAAATTACGAGCAATTTTACTTCACGATTTGCAAGTTTCTTGGGTCTGTTGTTGTTAAAAAGAAGGACGAATTATGGAGAAAGTTTGTTTTAAGAATGTTTCTAGTTGCCGCTGGGTGAAGCTGCTTTTGAATTCTGATAGGAGGAAACGTAATTCACATAAGTGAAATTTCTTGTAGAGGAACCATGCAAAACGAAAGTAACTTGTAGTTTGCGCAAAAGTAACTCGATTTCAATAGAGATTTAAGGAGAGATCTGCATACGTAAGAGGAACAGGTCTTAAACTTATTTTGCACCAAAGTCTCGAGTGTAACACCTTTCTAACACTATAAGTAATGTGTTTATAAAACTGAGGCTATAGACATTCATTATTTAATTTTAAGCTTGACAATGTTAATTCATAAGACAAACAATGTCAGTTAAGGAGATAAATTGCTGATGTGAAAATGTTGGTGAGATAAATTGTCAATATAACAATGTTAATTAATCAGATAAACTGGTAATATAAGAATGACGATTAATCATATAAATTGATAATATAATAATTTCAATTGATAATTCAAAATGTTAATGTAAGAATGTTAATGTTAAGTGTTTGCGCGAATTCGATTTGAATTTTTGTATACAGGCCGCGCTGGTTACCTGTGTCCAGCGGCGACACCTTGTTTGTGTTTTTTCTATTCGGAAGTATGTAACGATTATCACTTCCATTGTCCTCGTAACCTCGTTAAAGTGAGCACGTGTTAACGAAAATAATATCCAATGTAATCCATTAGTTAATATACTCTTTATATCTAATACTAGACATTTTTCCTTCACGTTTTATTTAATTCTGCCCCCCCCCCCCCCCCCCAACGGTTAATAATTAATCCAAACTGTTAAAATAACAATGACAATTAACCAGATAAATTGTTAACATAATAACGTTAATTATAAAGATAGATTGGTAATATAGCAACATTAATTAATAACACAAATTGGTAATATAACAACATTAATTAATAACATAAATTGTTAATACAAGAATGTTAATTAGTAACCCAAATTGTAATTATAAGGATGGTAATAAATTAGGTAAATTGTTAATATAAGAATGTTAAATAATAAGAGAAATTGTTAATATATCAACGATGATTAATCAGATAAATTGATAATGTAATAATGTCAATTGATAATTCAAAATGATAATATAAGAATGTTAATAATTAATCTAAATTGTTAAAATAATAATGATAATTAACCGGATAAATTGTTAACATAATAACGTTAATTATGAAAATAAATTAATAATATAAGATAAGATAAATTGATGTTGAATAACGTTACTTAATAATCCAAATTGTTAATACAAGAACCATCATTTTTATATAATTTAAAAACTCAAAAATTTGAGTAGCAGAAATATTTTGGTTCTTACATATAGAAATGAAAAAAGGTGGAAATTTGAGGAATTTGAAATTTCGTGGTTCGTGGATTTGGAAATTTTGGAATTTGGAAAATTAAGAATTTGGGAATTGGAAATTCTTGAGCTTGAGACTTTGAGAAGTGAGAAATATGAAAATTTAGAATTTTCAGAAATTTGGAAATTTGATAATTTAATAATTTGGGGATTTGTAAGTTTGAGAATCTGAAAATCCGATGCTATGAGAATTTGAAAATTTAGAAATTGTGGAAATTTTGTGAATGGAGATATCCTACAATTTCAGACTTTGAAAATTTGGTAATTTGAGAATTTAGGAATTTAAAAATTCTTACACATACAAAGTTCGAATTTGGGCTTTGGGTATTATTTTGGAAGTGTGGAATTTGAGAATTTAAAAATGTGTAAATTTGTGTGTTTAAGAATTCGGTAACTTGATAATTTGATAATTAAAAAAATTCAAGAATTTGGAAATTATGGATTCATGGATTTAATAATTTAAATATCTAGGGATTTTCAGAAATGAAATTTCATATCTCTTAAACATATTTTGATGAACCACTGTAAGTTTCCTTTTGAAAAATTAATTTGAGTTCGTCACAACGGAATTAAAATTTCGTATGAATGTATCTCGTCGAAAGATAATTGCAATGCTTAGCACGATTGTTTGCGACGATAAATACAAATGCATTGCGATTAATGCAAACTTCCCTCTCGAGATGCGAAGTTTCATACGTCCACGTGTAAAACTGTGGAATTGGAGCTGGTCCAATTACGCATCAAAGCGTGAAGCGGTACGCGATACTGTTCTCCAAGGATCAAACTGAAACGGAACGGTGATGTTTCTATTTAGACGACAAGACCAAGTTGTATATTGCGGAAACGTTGGAATCACGTGAAGCTGAGTCATGGGAGACTTACGGATTATTATTTTCTAACGGTACATATAATGAAAACCCGGACTAAGCAAATTAATGTTTCAAAAGAAATAAATACTTAGAAAAACTTGAGATTCTGGGAATTTTAGAATTTTATGGATTTGGGGTATAGAAATTTGCGTATGTAGATATTAGAGAATCGGAGGATTCGGGATGTGGAAGTTTGGATATCAGTTTCAGAAAATAGGAATTTCGGCTGTAGAAATTGAGGTATTTATAAATTGTAGAATCTAAGGTTGTAGGGTGAGAGATCATACATTATACTGTTATTAAATAATACTTGAAACAAAAGAATATCTCGTTTTTAATGTAATCTGCAACGCGACGCTTTGATGCGATGCGGTATGGACCGTCTTTGTAGGATCTCTCCATGGTCCGCGCTAAGTTACAAAAAGAGCGCTATTTTAACCTCTTAGGCACGTCGCGCCACTATAGTGGCATTCACGGATATCATCTATCCGTGTAACACTTCACTATAGTTTCGCGAATGTCAATGTAGATAACATAGCACTACTGTAGTAGCTCCTAGTAGCTTAACAAGCCTTTGAAAATTATTACATATTTTGTAAATTTTCTAAAAAAATAAATTATGAAAGTTAAAGCAGAAACAGCGCCGCTATTTAGTCGTGCCTAAGAGCTTAACTCTTCAACAAAAGCAACTAAAAAAACGTTATTGTACAAAATAAAGACAGAAACAACAGAGTTTTCAAATTGAATTAAGTTTCTCTATAAGTTGATATCGCAGCTCGTTCGAAGAATAGAGTATAGAAGCTTCACGGTTATAAGAATCAAGTTATACTTGCTGCATGCTCGGTCCATTATAATAGCTGTCTGCACAAAACGTGTCCTCATTACTAGTCTGCTACGTGTGCGAACTTTATGACTTTTTCGTGTAAGAGGAAACGGATGTCCATGCAAAGGTATCACGTTTTAAATTGCTTCAATTGAAAATGAAAATACGGAAAGAAATTCCGGGCTTTTTGATTAACACCGCTGTTGGATGGACGTGTGTCTCCTATCAAGATGTGAATTAAATATACGAACGACTTTAAAAGCAATTAGCATTATTTGCACTGACACGAGTTTTTTAAACTGTACTTTGAAATATACGATTTCAGTGTTTCATTGTTAAGTGATTGTTTAGTTAAATATATTTGTTTGGGTGATAGCTTATTTTGAAACTGACTGACCAGGGCTGGATAATTGATGAAAGAAATTTTTAAGGTTTTATGTTTTTTTTGAGTTTAAATTTTCTCGTTTGTAGATTTTTGGATATCTAATTTTCAAACTTAATGAATTAAATACTTTCACATTTCGAAACTGCTATACTTAAAATTGTGCGAAACCATTTTACCCAAATTCTCAATTTTCAAATTGTAAAATGAAAAAAACTTAAAATTTCCATAAATTATAAAAATATTGCATCGTTCTGACGAAACTTCTCCAATGTTGATAATCACAATAACCTCGTAATCACGATAAAAAATTTTAATTACCGTACTTTTAAAATAACTGAAATCGAAAAAGAAATTAAGAGCATGAACTTAGGTATTTTTTTATTATCCTCTTTAACAGAATGAATTTTCCGTGTGAACAGGATGTAATTGCAAAATTTTAATTAGCTTCAACTCCCCGAGAGTTCTTAAGGTGACATTTTCTATCGCCTTTTCAATCAGTTTCAAAGAACATTTTCCTCGAAGAACACTTTCATTCGATCCCCTTTTGCACTTTCTTTCTCGCCGGTACTCTATTTCATCAGGTCGAAAACTTTGCACTGAATACATTGAAAGGGTGTTAAAAATAGGTCGATTTTGACCTACGGTGTAGAACCAAAACTACAAACGGATCTTTATACAAGGTATCACTACAATCTGACCCCATCTTTATATCTAGGAAACGGCTTTAAGTATAGGAAAATGTTTCGAACATAAGTTGTAGGATATCACAGGGAACATAAGATGGTTGCAGCTATTTGACCTTGGATGGTCGTCTGAAGGTCATCTTCAGTTCTTCAAATAAAATCCCCATTTGTTATTGCATATTGTAGCCCTTGGGTTTTCAAAACACTATGTTGTTTGTGTAAGTCATTCTCCAGATGTGAAGTTTCAAAGTTGATAATTGTCGGCATTCACATTACCCAAAGTGCACCGCGAGGTTGCACAATCAAATTTACACCACCTATGTATCAATTTTGAAGTTTCATATCTTGAGAGTGACTTACACGAAAAACAGTATTTTGAAAAATGGGGTATGCAATAAAAAATAGGGATTCTATTTAAGAAACTATAGATGATCTTCAAAGCATTTGACCTACAAGGTGACTTGATTGCTAATTGGGTGATTGCTAACTTATGTCCCCTTGACGTCCTAAAACTTCTGTCTGAAGCATCCTTCCATATTTAAAACCGTTTATGAAATGTGGAATCAGACTTTAGAGATACCCTGCGTAAGGAATCATTTTTACTTTTGGTTTTACATCAGCCTTTAAAATCGATATATTTTTAGCATCATCTTTACATCGTTACCCGTATTACATATTCATCAAATCGTTGAAGTATTCAAAATTAAATCGATTAATTACGGGTTCTTGTATCTTACCGTGTCGATTATGTTCATGAATATTTATGGAGTGTATAATTTTTCTACCTGGTCACGAAATTTTATCGTAGAAAAGTTGCGCAGTATTCGAAAGTCGGTTTAATTAAAAATTTGCAGAATCTAAAATAATTGAGGGAGATAAATTATTGTGGTCACTTTAGACGTGTTTATTATTGGCTAAAAATTTGATTTCATTTGTTTTTTAATCAAAAGTAAATCTGGGAATGAATTTGAAAGCCTAACAATTAAAATTTGTCAAGAATTGAAATTTGCAAAATTCGTGCACTTAAAATTTAAATTTGTGAAGAATTGAAATTTGCAAAATTTATGTACTTAAAATTTAAATTTGTCAAGAACTGAAATTTGCAAAATTTATGTGCTTAAAATTTAAAAATATGAAAATGTAGAAATATGGGAAATTAGCAAATTTCAGAGTTAATAAGAGTAAATTTGTGCTACAGTTTGTGAAACAAACTGATAAACTATCTCACCGTTGTATTCGCATTGAACGCGTTTCGCTCTCGTCTGTGATGCGTTCAAGAAGCGAGTGAACCGAAGAGAGATAACTACTGACAATTCCCAAAACACCTACCTCAATGGATAATTGTCGGGATGCGAATCTAACCTAGCGACAATTAATCCTGAAATACTGTAGTTTGAACCCTATCAAATGAAATGTCGATATTGAAAGTGATTTAGGATCTATACATCTGTATACATACATTGAACTTGATATCACTTCTATGAATTACAACTTATAATTTAAATTAAATAATAATAAAAAGAATATTGTGTGTTCGACCTTTTACTATTGCTATTTAATTCAATTATAAATTTATTGTTTAAACATATTCAATTCGTAAAAATGAAAAGAGAATGCTATGCCAACATAGGGTTTCAAATACTTAAATTTTTTGAACATGTTTTATACGAATAAAAAATTATCACCTCTCTTCTCTTCATCATTTTAAAGTTCTAAGAAAAATACGAAGTGACAGCTTTGTTCGATACAGGTTTCAGTCTTGTCTATATATGTAGCTTTACCAGAATATTCTATGTATAAATAAAAACAAAAAGAAAATGTTTAGGCTATGCGTTATTTGTTACTTAAAAAAATATGAAAATGAAAGTTTCATATCAAAGGAGAATATTGTCATTATCATTTTTATTTTCAAAAGTGTTTATATAACACCTTTTTATCATATTTATTTATAGAACAACCAAATAAAGTCTCACACAAAACTGAGACACACTGTACGTTGCATCGAAAAAGCAGTTCAAAGTCATTTTTACTTTCCTAATTTTCTAATAAAGTGTTTGAAATTCTCTGCTAATATAACATCTCATTTTTGCGGAAGAAATATGTTGGTAAAGTTTGGTCGCAACAACTGCGACATTCTGTATATTCTCGACTACGTGTCAATACCGCGGAGTACGAAGCGACATGTCTGGCGTGAAAACGTTGCTAAAACGAGGATAATTAAGTGTGCTGCGAGCACAAGCGACCGCGGACCAATCGTGTCTCGGATTTAATTAAAAGCTTCACGAGTCCGGTTGCTCAAAGAAGTTCAACGTGTGATGAGGCGACGGAATTCAATTGTGCTTTCAGCTGGTTCCGTCCATTATGATAACTGCATGCACGGCTCGTGTCCCAATTATGGGGTTCGCTAGGGAACAAATTTGGCTCCCTTTGGGGAAAACCCGCTGTAAACGGAAGACCACGAACAATCATCAAATGAAGTAAGTTCTCAAAATCACAAATTTTTATATTTAAGATTTGTCAGTTTAGGAGTTTGTGAATTTGAAAGTTTGGAATTTGTGATCTTAGATATTTCAAATTTGCTAACTCAAGCATGTGAAAATTTAGTGACTTGGAATTTGTGATCCTAGAAATTGGGAAATTTGGAATTTTTGAACTGAAGGATTTATTACTTTGAAGGCGTAGAATCTGTGAATTTAGAGATTTGAGAATTTGAAATCTGTCAACTCAGAAAATTTAAAAAATTAAGAACTCAGAAATTAGGAATTCAAACATTCTAAAATAAAAAGATTCGAAAAATAAAAATTTTGAAAGATCAGAACCTACCATAATTCTGAACATCCAGATCTAGAAACCCAAAGCCATCGATCTCCGACGCAATAATTCTGTATCTCATAAATCAGCTAAAATCAACAACTTGGAATGAGAATACATCGTCAGCACGGCTTCGTTTAACAAAGGCGTAACCTGATCGGAGAATGTTTAATAAAATTCGATCGACTGCACTCGAAAGCTCAACGTCGTTATTACGCCGAACCATTCTACCTGGATCTCCTTCGTTGTTCTTTGAAAGCGATGTCGGTTAGCTCATGCTGCCGGTTTCTGTGGTTTACCGGTTGCTCGATGTGGAAACGCTTTACTTTCGATTATGAACATTTTATACCGACGATATATTGCTTTGGGGTATTGGTACTTCTCGGCACGTTGCTACTTACAAATGTAATTTGTGTAAGCCCGTTGTAACTAATGTATTGCACTGGAAACAGATTGCTTTAATATATTTCCTTTGATCCGAAATATCATAGAAAATGCGTTAATAAACGATAAATGGTTCTGGCCAGTAAATAATTTGTACCTGGATATTTTATGTTTTGAGTTTATTCTTCTCGGTGTTATTTAGGTTATAAGTTTTATTCGATTTGCTTTTACTGGCAGAGAATATTGTGGTAGTTTTTACCACACGAATGTGGTAGTTTTCATTACTAATAGTACAGTTATATTAATATTCGGACAGTACTGTTCATGCGTTTGCTCTGCATGGCTTAGGTTAAATATCAATCGTTACTTATTTTATGGAAAATGTTCATAGTAGATTTAAAACACTTCTTTTCGCTGTGATATTTAGTTGAATAAATCATTTTAAACAAAATGTATTTTCACAATTCATTAATATTCGACACTGATACACTTTCTGTAAAGTAGCAATGCTTAGAAGTCGTTTGTATCGAGCTGGAACGATCTGTGTACTCGATCGCCGTTTTCGATCGATTGAGCGGCGCGCGCATCGTGGGATTTTAATGGCGTGTAGCGCAAGTCACGCGTAAGCACGCACCAGGTTTTGTACAATAAAAATATCTGTTTTTGGTGGTAATCGTTCATTCTTGTTTATTTCGGACCTTCGAAATTTACCATTTGTGGATTAGGTTTGTTTTGTACACAAATGTCTAGAGTATAATTCTACTTTCGTACAAGACACATGTAACATGCATCAAAAAGGAATGAGAACAGTTCTGATGAGAGACAACTTGAAATTTATCGAGAAACTTGTCGAGAAATAGCAGTTAATAACGAAGAAAAATGCAGACGTTAAAAAATATAATATCGTAAGGAATTAAAGAAAAAGGTCAACCTTGAATTTTTAACGGAAAGAAAGAAAATTAATATAAAAAGTTACAAAAATTCATATTGTGGTGTTGTACAATTTCAGAGGTTTATCGTGAAAGTGGGAAGAAAATTAGTGCTGAAACAGCGCAGAAAATAATGAGAAACAATAAATATTACGGTTGAAAAGCAAGAAAAGAACTGTACATTAATAACATAAATCGGAAAGAAGACTGATCCTCATCAGAACTAAAAATTTGAAAATTCAATAATTTATAACTATCAAATTTTAAGATTTAGAAATTAGGCAATTTGAAAAGTTAAATATTTTTAGAACTGAGGAATTAGGTATTTTGACAGCTTGAAAGTATGGAAATTTGGTAATTTAAAAATATAAAAGATTAATGCATTGAAAATTCAAAAATATCAAAACTTCAAAATTTGTAAATGCAAAAATTGTCCAATTTCTTTTTTTCAATAAATTATAAATTTAAGAATATTCCAATTTCTTTCCAATAAATTGTAAATTTGAATATAATACAATTTCCTTTTCCAATAAATTAAAAATTTCATAATTTGGAAATATGAAAGTTCAGAATTATTAGAATACGAAATTTTCAAATTTTCAAGCTATATATATATATCATTTTTCATCCTATGACTTACATTATGAGAATATTTTACTACCACCAGCGAAAATATCGATTTTTGCTTTCATTCTTCCAATTTTGGTTCTAGAAAATACATTACTAAAATGTTATGATAAATTTTATAAAACACTTCTAAAATTCAACTTACAAGTATTTAAGAAACAACACCCAAGATATTCTTTTAAATTCGTTTTCTTTCAGGTTAAATAAAACAAATATTTGTCATATAATATTTAATAAATAGTGTACGTTAATACTTAAATATTTAAGTATTAGAAAGAAAATTAATATGAAGAATAAAAAAAAAGTTGTAGTACATTATAGTTTCAGAATAGTAAAATTGTAACAAACTTTCACTCTACCATGAAAGTGCAAATCCACAAAATTACTGTCTTCATTTTTTTCTCACTTGAGAGAGTAAAATCACCGGTTCTCGGTTTTGACGCCAGAAGTCCATTATTTAATATATTAAACTCTTGTCGATGCATATCGTGATTTGTCATATTACAACTCACTGCGTGGACACACGAATATCGTGTACCTTTTAAAAGGACGCTATGATTAATAGCGGTGAGTAGTCATGCTGAAACGATCTACTTGGCTACAGTTTAACGACTCTATGAATAATACAGTAGAGGTTATAAATCGGTCGCTTAAATGAATTTTTTGTTCCTCACAGCGTAGCAAAGTATTCAGGAGAGTTGGAACAAAATTTTTTTCCATGTGAAACCTGTATTTTCTTTTACTGAGATATGTTTCCTTTTTATCGGTCTGGGGTATACTGATTGATGAATTTGAAAATATGAGAAGTGCAGCATTGGACATGAAAGGAATGTACAGTATTGCTGTAAAATGGCTAGAAAATTCTGGAAAATGGCTGAAGCTATAGATATTATGTAGCATTGTCAGTGATATTAATGTGAATTAATTATTTCTTCCGTGGATAATGATTCAATTTGAAATGTGTTGTTAGTGGTCGGTTTTGCAGATCTGAACCTGTAGACACTGATGGGTGGTCAGCTTATCAATCTGAAGATTTTATGAACTTCCATTTTGTTAAAGTTTCAAAGTTATAAATTAACAAATTTTGTAGACAGTAAATCTGTAAGTGAAATTGGAAATCTGGATACTTTGGAAATTTAGCATTTTGGGAACTTGGAAACTTGGAAATTTGGACATCTAGACATGTGGACATGTGGACATTCGGACACTTGGACATTTAGAAGTTTGAAGATTTGGAGTCTTGGAATTTTGAATACTTGCAAATATGAAGCTTTGAAGACTTGGAGTCTTGGAATTTTTAATACTTGCAAATATGAAGCTTTGAAGATTTGTAGTCTTGGAATTTTGAATACTTGCAATTATGAAGCTTGGAAGATTCAGAAATTTGGCAACCAGAATATCTGAAAATCCAGAAACTTGAAAACACAAAATTAAAATTTATGTTTTTTTTTTAAATTTGATATTTGTATATTTTTAACTATTAACATTTCAAATTTCAAAATTCTGAAAGACAGTTTAATGTATTCATTTAATCGCATTCTCATATAAATATATAATGTGAGCTTTAATAGCATGATTCATCAACTTATTCCGTTCATATGCTGGTATTTCATGAATTATCAAACTGAGGTACCATTATCACAGGTAGTATCTATAATTCACAGCCCATTCAACCGAACACCCATTAACCACAATTTCATTGAAATAAAATTACGATCAAAGAACAAAAGTGCGATCGAATTATCTTCAGCATTCATTCCACGTTAAAAGATTTCATGATTAGATATTCTCTAACGATAAAAGCGTAATACACTAAATGGAGGGTATTAAATCACGAATTGTTACGTGCATTGCTTTTAACGGGACTACTTGTTTAATTTATCTAGCCGTACAGTAAAAGTTACAGTGAAATTACAACTATTTACAAAAAATGCAGTTAGACAAAGACGTGTATTAAAAAATACGTTTTGACATTCCATGCTGGACATTCGAGGCAGCGATTCGTTATCACAACCCGCAAATGTCGTCACGGACGGTTAAAATTACGAGTGGACATCGAAATTGGCAATAAAAACTCACTAGTGCGAAACGACTCTTGCACATGAATTTTCGGATATAAATTTTTTTTAATATTGTATAGAAAATTAGCAGGCAGAATACCTTGTGTAAGATATGTTGTAATGAATAATGAAATATGTCAATAGTATTACATTTTTTAAAATAAATATATAAAATTGATAAATAAATTTTAGACTAAATAAAATTTGTTAATATCATTATCTAATAGGAAACAGAATATGTTAACAGTATTATGTAGTAGTAAATAAAATTTGTCCATAGAACTGTACATATAGTACATAAGATATGTTAATAGTACTACGTTGTACTAAACAAAATTTGTTAATAGTTCTATATAATAGTACATAAAATATGTTAATAGTACTATGCAGTAGTAAATAAACTTTGTCAGAGGTACAATATAATAATCAATTAAACATGATAATGACATTACGTTATACTAAATATTTGTTAATACTACTATGTAATAAATCAAATTTGTTAATAGTGGCATGTAGTAGTAAATCAGTTTCGTTAATAGTATTATGTAGTAGCGAATAAAATTTGTTCATAGAACAATATAATAGCACATAAGATACGTTATGAGTACTACGTTATACTAAATAAAATTTGTTAATAGTACTATGTAAGAAGGAATAAAATATGTTAAAAATACTATCGAGTAGTAAACAATATTTGTCAGTGGTACAATGTAATAATGAATTATATATGACATTGGTACTACGTTATACTGAATATTTGTTAATACTACTATGTAATAAATTCAATTTGTTAATAGTAACATGTAATAGTAAATACAGTATGTTAATACCATGCCGCGTACTAAACAAGTTAAAAATGTGTAACGATTATACAAGAAGCCAATAAACACCAAAAATAAACTATGTTGAAACAAATAATGTCAAAATTCATTTTGCTACAACAAAAAGGAAATAACATCTTATTTTACACCATGAACGAGAAAAATACGTGATAACAAAGCAACACTGAAAGCAGACGTTTTTTTCTTTTCAATATTCCTAGAAGCAACCTATTTGTTTACATTCTTATCCTAAACACGCGTCCAAACATCTTTGAACATAAATACACGAATTTGGTAAGCGTTGTATACCGAAAGCAATCGATTAAACAAATTTCCGATGTCAGTACTGTTCTAGTTTGCATTTCTAATTGTAGTTTCTAGGGTTGGACAGAGGGTTTAACACTGCCTACTACTAGATCGAATCTTGTCCGTCCTTGCGAATTCGTAGCCGGACAGGTGTTCGCCTTGTAGATAGAGTGGCGAGCGGTTTGCGAAGGTAACTAATGTCAACATGTCTTGTCCATGTGTATTGTTTTAACATTTTAATAATCAACACTGCCATGTATACACTGTGCAATATTAGTTGCTTTGTGATACAAATATCAGTGTTTATTATTTACTTCTACGAGAACAATTATTTTAGCTTTTTTGTGTACGAAGTAATTTGTATTTGGAGGAAATTTGGATGTGATATGAAAAGGATAAAACATAAATTAAAATGTAAATTTATTACATGTTAATAAATTAATATGTGCATTCATTCTTTGTGAAGATCAAGACAAATTTCAAAGAAACCACCTTGACAAATTTTGTAACTTAAAATAAATATTATAAAACTGTCATTTTACCGCTTTGTTAAAAAAAGTTTTCGAGACTTAATTTCCTCAGACAGTCGTTTCTGATTTTGATGAAACACAACCGCTTTGAAAGGCAACGAAGCCGACGAAGAAACGTGATCCTCATCGGAGTATGAACATCAGAGAACAGCGAGAAGAAGAATTGCTCGGATTGAAGACGAGGTTTTCGATAACAAGGCGAATTTCCGGGATGCTGCAAGGAAGTCGGTGTAACTGCACAGCTGCAGTTTAGTTTCGCGGAAGTTAGCGTGCGTCAGCGATTGCGAAAAGCAATTTGCGAACAGTGTTGTACTTGTCACTACCAATGTAAATGTCTGCAGCGTATGAAAATGATTTATGGGAATTGACCGACCATGCATTACAAACTAAACGAGTTCTTGACAGAATTAATTGTACCTGAAAGAGTACACAAGATCTGTCACTGTTAGTGTGTTTGTAAATGTTCAAGTTTGTAAATTTTTTAATTTTGCAGATTAGAAAATTTTTTTTATAATTGGAAGAATATGAAGCTTGTAGGTTTCTTAATTTGCAAGTTTGTATATTTTTAAATTCCCAACTTTGGATTTTTATAAATTATCAAGTTTGAATATTTCTAAATTTTCAAGCTTGAATTTTTATAAATTAAGAAATCAAGAAATTTTGAAAGCTAAAAATTTTCAAATTTGAAAATTTAGTTGTTCCAAAATTTAGTAATTCAAATTTTCTCATCCGCAAACGTTTACATTTAGACTTTTGTGATACAAATGATCAAATTTAGAATTTGTAAAATCCTCAAATATAAGAAATATTATTTTACCAAGCAAATTGAAAAAATTATACATAAAATTTTTGAAATAACAATAAAGTATACATACATAAAATATACAATATACATATAAATTTTAAAATAATCAAATTCTAGATAAAATTTAAGAAAGTTTATGTATTTCAATAGTAAGAGTACAAATCATTTTTTTCTTAGAAACCAGACAAAATTAATTACGAATTTTGCAACAATGTTTCTTTGTCCAAAAAAAAAAATGTTTAATACAAATTTTGTCATACCTCTTCCTATTTAAGTACAAAAATAACGAAGCACTTCTGATAAAAGCCGTTAAAGCGATAAAATGAACTACTTTAACTGGTGGTTAAGTTCAGTGCAACTTTGTCTTTCGGTTTTGAAAGAAAACAGCCTGAAAATTTGTTTACGTAGTTCAGTTTCATGATATCAAGCAGCTTTTAAGAGTATAAAATATTCAGCTTTTAAGTCGCGGCTTCCAGTAAAAGATTATAAATATTTAACCTTCTTGCAAAGTTCACTATTAACCAATATTTATTATTAGTGTTCATCGCTTTATTCTTAAATACAGCAAGGTATCCAAGCAAACGGTGCTCTTTTTCTTTTTATTTATTTCTTGACGAGCCTCTTCGTTCAAGACAAAATATAACGTGAATATTTGAATAAGACTGAATATTTTGTATGGTTTTTATGGAACACTAGGTCTAGGAACGTGAAGATCTAGGTACGTTGGTGTTTAGGGATTTTGGAGTTTCAAAATTTTTTAATTTTGAGGTTTATAGATTTGGGGATATAGAAATATGGGAATTTAGGGATTTTAGCGTTTGGAAAGCTAGAGATGTAGAAATGGAGGAATTTAGAGATTTCGGAGTTTAGACAATTGGAGAAATAGAAATGAGGAATTAGGGAATTTTGGGGTCTAAGAATATGGTACTTTAGGCAGTACTTTAGGGATTTTAAAATTTAGAAATTTGGAGATCAAGAAATACGAGAATTTAGGAGTTTTGGCGTTTGGAAAGTTAGAGACATAGAAATGGGGGAATTTAGGGATTTCGGGGTTTAGACATTTTTTTCTTTAAATAGTGGTTTATAGTCGCATCAACTACCCAGATTATTAGCGATTGTTGACCAGTTTACGGAGATAAGGGTATGGTCGGAAGTGGATGGTTTGACATAACTTTTTCATAGCTGGGTGAGGATTCCTGTAGTTTTCTTCTTCTCGTGTGGTTATATTTTCTGCATTTCAATATTATGTGTCCGATGGTTATGGTTGGCTTGCATGTACATGTTGCACCTTCCGGGGGAGCCGTTTTTGAGTATGTATGAGTGAGTCAATTTGGTGTGTTCGGTCCTAATTCGGGTTACTGCCACTTGATTTCTTCTATTGTGTTTAGGGTTAGTTTTTAAATCGTAAAATTTGTCAAGTTGTTGATGGGTTGAGCTGGCCTTGTATTTTCTCCGTGTAGAGTCCCATGACTGTTTTAGTAGTGTCGCGATATGATTATTAATGTCCGCAGATGTGTTTAATATCGGCTAGTTTTCTGTGACTGTAGCCGCTGCAATTTTTGCTTGAAGGTCGGCCATGGTGTTTTCGTAGATATCCATATTGGGAGGAACCCACGCTATGATTACAGTTTTGTTGTCTTTGGTCAGTTTATTGTATTTTTCCTGAATTGTGTTTAGACATTTGAGAATCTAGAGATAGGCGAATTTAAGTATTTTGGCATTTAGAAAGTCAGAGATATAAAAATGGCAGAATTTAGAGATTTCGAAGTCAAGAAATTTGGAAATCTGAGGATAGTGGAGTTTAGGGAATTTGGGATTTATCAATTTGTGCTTCTAGGAATGTGGGAATTTTGGAGTTTTGGTGTTTCGAAAGATAGAGATGTAGAAATAGGGAAATTTATGGATTTCAAAGTTTCGAAATTTAATGTCCAAGTATAGTGGAATATAAGAATTCTTGAGTTTAGTAATGTGGCGATCTAGGAACATAAGAATTAAGGAAGTTTCGCGTTTAGAAATTTGGAGCCATAAGAATTTGGAAATTTAGGGATTTAAGTAAGTTCGAAATTGGGAAACCTAGGAATACGAGAATTTAGCAATTTCGGAATACAGAAATTTGGAAATTTTGGAACTCAGAAGATTAAAAATCCGGGAATTTGGGAGACTTATGAAATTTGAAAAATGTGTAAACTTGAAGATTTGTAAAAAAAGTAACTAGAAAATTTGTGAAGTTGAGAATTTGTAAATTTTGAAACGAGTATCTGTAAAAATGTGCCCATTTGGCAATTTTTAAACCATCAAATTTATAAATTTAAATATCCAATAATTTTGTAACCAAAAAACTTGAAAATTTGAACATGAAACTTTTAAACAAAAATTATACCATTTCTTTGATCATACAAATCTATGAAAAAGGCTGTTTATATGATTTAAGTAAAATGATTTATGCAAAATAGTTTTAAATCCGTTTCTGCTGCACATAATAGACTATATCGATTATTTAAAATGCTTAAGTAGTTTTCAAATTAGACCGCAATAAATTTGGTCAACTGTCTGGCATTATAGCTGAAGTGTAATAAAAATTTCAGGTGCTTGAAACGTTCAGTAAATATAAATACTTGATTTCAATCAGTCTTTCATTTCACGTACATTATTAATTTGCAGTCATTAAATTGTCTCATTTAATTAAAAGAAATTAAAAATCAGACGGTAGCAATTAAGATGTTTTAAAAGCTTATTAATTTTTTATTTTTATGGCTATGTTGAAAATAACAGTGAGAAATAATACGAAACGAGCAATAAATTTTGATATTATTAGCATCGTAAGACGCCTGTGAATCTAATTAAAACAATGCTGTAAAAGAAAAAAGTATAAAAATTTAATTAAAAATGTTCTATAATTACCTTTTGTTGTTATTGAACGGTATGAAAACAGTGGGACCACTCTTTTGATTAAAAGATAAAATAATTTTTAGAAAAAAAATACGCCGACTTCGAAATGCACTAAAAAGTATAAAATAATTTCTATTTCCTAATGAAGTAATTTCTATTTCATTCAATCATACAATTACGTAACAGATATGAATGAAACCTATTTACTCGTTAGGTATTATATTAAATACATTTCAACCTTTTCGGAGGCGGCGCAAAATTAAAAGATTATTTTGAATATGTTATTTAATTTTGCGCCGCCTCCGAAAAGGTTGAAATGTATTTAATATAATACCTAACGAGTAAATAGGTTTCATTCATATCTGTTACGTAATTGTATGATTGAATGAAATAGAAATTACTTCATTAGGAAATAGAAATTATTTTATACTTTTTAGTGCATTTCGAAGTCGGCGTATTTTTTTTCTAAAAATTATTTTATTTCACGCTTTTTATCGGCCGGCAAGACGTGTTTGTAGAAACAGTAGAAAATCGGCGACTGCATGTTGACTCATACACCACCAGAGACACGGAGGCATACGTAGAATTCAATATATTAGTAACAATAGTTTTTCGCTAATAACTCGAAAACTAAAGCTTCCCCTTAATTGTGGATAAGGAAAAAGTTGTTCAGAATCGTGTCCCTGATAACATATTGAAAGGACATGAAAATCGTCCAAAGTTGATTTCAAAACTTTTCAACAATTTTTCGCTAATATCTCGAAAACTAAACCTTTCCGCGAAATTTGTATAGGAACAAAATTGTTCAGAATCATGTCCGTGATAAGATATTAAAAGCGCACTAAAATCGAGAAAACTTTATTTCAAAAGTTGCCGGTTTTTTTGCAATAACAATACTTTGCAATTAAAAAATGAAAAATTTTTTGACAATGGTACCAATGGGGAGTCAGAACCTACCAGATGCAAAAGGTTTCGTTCCGATCGGTCCATCCAGCTAGGCGTAATCGGCGGGCACACATAGAAGAAGAAGAAAAAAAAAATAAAAAAAAAAATATATACTGATCGAATTGAGTAACCTCCTCCTTTTTCGAAGTCGGTTAAAAAGAGACTTGTAATTTTCTTTAGAATATTGTGTGCTTGAAAAAGTTTATTATTGATTGCAAGCTGCAAGTTTAAAAAAAAAAATACTGAAACTTTTAGAGAAATTTTTAGATTTTTTAATTTTCTAAATTTTTTTATTTCTCACCTTTCAAATTTCTGAGTTTCTCGAATTTCTCAAATTTCCAAGTTTCTAAATTTTTCAAATTTGTCAAGTTTTCAAGTTTCACAATCGACGCAAATTTTGTTAACGTCAGAAATCCAAATTTTTCGAATTTCTCAAATTGAGCAAATATCAACGAATTCTTTAAATAGTTTCAAACCTCAAACCAGAGAGACTGTAGCAGTACACCAACAATCGAATCAGACCCATGTATGAATAGCTGTCCAGTGTTCGATAAAACCATGAAGAAATCGAATGATCGCAGTGTGAACGTGGTCTAAAGAAACAAATAGTAGCAGTAGTTGTTAAGAGAAATAAAAGGAACACAGGGACGTCGAAAATAGGCGGATATGAAGGCCGCAACTTTCCGTGTCAATTTCCTCGACGAAGTTAGCCGCGAGTCGTAACTATCTGGAATTTTTCCCACGGAGATCCAGCATATTGCACGAGCGGGATGAGGACGCTTTAATACAAAATTCGAGCAGTTTGAAACAAGGTTGACTCGAATCCATGAGTATCACAGAGGCATATTGCAAGCTGGAAACAAGACCATTGAACGATTCTTGCGTGACAATGTAATCAACCCAGGAGTTAGAGTAGAAGGCTGATCTAGGTGTTTGGAAGACGGCTCCAATTGGTCAGAACAGAAAAATGGACACCTCATACGTATTTTTGGTGATACTATTGGTCACGCACAATTGAGTCGAAGAACAAGATGTAGGCGAAAGTAGAAATTCATTAGGATAGCGACCAAATGTTAAGCAGTTGAGTCAATCGGGACGATGACAAGGACTTATGACGCAGATGTGATCGTTCAATGTTATTTTTTTGGGAACGGAAGATAAATTTCGGAATAAATGACCACATTATAAACCTAGTCACCGGTCAAGACGCAGGGGGTAACACCCTAGGTACAAAACCTTCTCCACCAGAGTCGGTGCTGGAAGGAAATACCTAATTGGAGGTATTTACCTAATTGGTGGAGGCGAGAACCAAGAATCAACAAGACAAGCTTAAAAACCGAGAATCAACGAAAATTGTGAGCTTTTGAAATCAGACTTGGAATCGAACTACAGTATTAAAATAAAGTAGACAATTGTGTAATTCTGGAGTTTCTATTTTGCCTTTATCCGATATTTCCGAAAGACCCAAACCGCCTATCATCCTTTCAAAGAACAGTCGGTATGTCGATGAAACGTAATTGTCTCATCACATATACGCAGAAGTAGAGTACGCTCCTCAATTGTCATAAATGCATGATTATTAAAATCATCACATTTGAAAGATGACGGTAACCACTTCCAACCATATCTTTCTCACGCTGCATACAAACTATTATCACGATTCTATATTGCAGTTACCGATGTCAACCCGCGAATTGGCGCGTGAAGAGGCTGAACGTGTTTAAAAGAGTTACGGCTCTAATTGGCCAGAGTTGAAAAATGGACATCTAACGCGTATTTTCGGCGGTACTATTGGTCACAATCGAGTCAAAGAACAAGGACAGTAGGCAAACGTTTCAAGTGGTTACCTCGAACATCAGAACGTCACATAAGGACTGTTTAAGGTGGGGTAGGTTTCCCTTAAACCTGAGTCGGTCTACGCGTCAGGGGCAGGGTTGTATACAGTACATACCGTAGTCAACCCAGAAATTGGCGCGTAGGAGGCTGACCCAGGTGTTTGGAAGGACTATGGCCATAAATGGTCAGAATAGAAAAATAGACACCTCACACATATTTTCGGCGGTAGTATTGGCTCGAGCGAATTAGGCAAAAATGACAGACAAACGTCTCGAGACATAGTGCGAATTGTTGCATTTGTTATTGTCGTTATTCTTATTTGCCGATATGTGTGGAAGTGTCACGGTGGGGATAGTTCTTTTGGGTCGACCTCACGCGCCAATTCTTGGGTTGGCTGCGGTACTTAACATTTTAAGTCTTAACATTGCAGAAAATTATCAAGGGGTTAACGCTGTATTTTCTAAGGGTTTGTATAAGAGTAAGTGTTTGCACTAAGTGTTTGTTTATGGTGGATAGTTTTCTGTAGTTGCAATTTAATTGCTTATCCTCCATATTACTCAAAATTAAAGTCCTCCCAATTCACACACGGTGGATCAAATACTTTGAACCTACTGATATACAATAAACACATTGCAATGAAAAATCAACTAACGTTAAACCTACTGATATACAACAAACACATTGCAATGAAAAAATGTGTTAAATAATAAATGAAACATAAATACTATTATAGAACTACCAATGTTGCACTTCAAAGTGAAAGTAAAGAAATACTGATATGACTTATCTTAACATACTGAAACCTTCATATACTAGTCTTTATCTGAAAAAGTATGACACCACACTGACATGTAGACAAAAGCTCCGCAAACATTTTGTAATATGTAAAACTTGAAACCAGTCCTATCTCCGTGAAAATCATTGCAGATTTTAATAAAGGCGAAAAACAATGGCAGGCAAACGCGTCGAGAAAGATAGTGTGAATTGCGTGATGCAGTGGTTGTCATTATTGTTCCTATTTGCAGGTATATCACGCTGAAAGTGTTCGATGGAGATAGATGGTGAGACCAAATGGCTTCTTTTACTTTCTACCTCCTCACTCAATTCCTAAATTAACTACAGTATGTCGGTTGATATTCGCTTGTCACGCCAACTTTCACGCTAAGCCGACTATCGAGCTTTCGCTAAGTAGCCATTTCGTTTGGCAAGTTAATCTGGGCAGGACGAAGTTTCGCGATAAATTTCGGATAGATTTTTCCGTCTACTCCACTTAGCAATTCTTCACGGTTCAGTTACTACAGTGATTCCAATTATGGCCGGATTTTCACTCTGTTTTATTTTGTAAATGCTGAGGTGGAAATTTCGAAATGAATTATAGTGAAACATAGACATAAGGCTTTGACCCTTCAACGCACTTTCATGTGTGACGCACTTGCAGTTTGAGATAAATATTCAAATTTTGACTACGATTCAATTTGAAGTGCAATTCTAATTTAGTAATATTCTGTTATACTTAATAATATTCTAATGTAGTCAAGGGTTTCCAAATATAAAATAGATATAATATTTTAATTTTCTTTATACGTTCTCATATCGTACCAGTAGATATGACGCACTGACGCACTTGATTCTGACTAACGCACTTAACCAATAAATCCTGAGGAGTTAATTTCGAAATAAACTAACAGTTTGTATTTTGTATTTCTTTTAATTTGCAGTGAAATATAGACATGAACCTTTAATTTTGAAGAACGATATTTTATTTTTTAATAATGAATTCTGTACATTTTCGTACATTAACCAGCAAAATGATAATAACAATTTAATATACAAATTGTTTCTTTCAGTTTTTGAAAAATTTAATCTTGAAGAAAAATTTTTTGTTTGGTTTAAAAAACAATTTTTTTTTGTTTTATACATTTGAAAATTTTATAATGTAGAAATTTGGAATTTATAAGCACTTTGTGGTTAAACATGCAGTTTTTTTAGTTTTGACGTTTGACTTAGTTCTCTGTCATAATTGAAATGATTTTAATTCTGTTCAACGACACGAAACGATAAAAAATCAATGTGGAAGAAATTGCTTAAATTTAAATTATTGAGCTGATTGAGGATAACTTTTCAGAGGTTGAGCTAGAAAACATTTGTTTTGAACCACCCTATAGCACATATACCAAATAAAAACTGAATCTACAGAATATGAATTATAAAGTATGAATATTAATTAAAAATTTTAAAACATGAATATTAAATCTACAAAATATGAATATTAAATCTACAAAAATATGAATATTAAATCCACAAAAGAATTTACATCAGCACGATTATGCAGAAAATAAGAATTTATTTGTTGCACTCTGTAAATCTTTAAGGTCATGAATTTGTTCCAAGAACGTTTTTTCTTCATAATTTCAATGATTGCTCAGTGCCTCGTCCACAATGAAGAAAGAAAGTTTCTGAAACATTTTGTCGAGTAATCCACCGTTGTGTAATAATAATTTATTAGGAAAGTTGGTACTCCTGGTCGCCCATCTTCTTCCAGAGCTAACTTTTCTTAATGTACCAGCTGCTTAGCGACAACTTGCCTACGGAGGCAGCGAAATTAACACTAATGTCAGGTCGGCTCATTTTCTAATTAACTATGTTAATTCGTTCACCGTCCCAACTTTTCTTTCAGATACCTTCTCTTCGTTTTTTTCAGAAGATTAAGCGCGCTGCTTTGAATTTTTTCAGAGCTCATTACAGCGGTGTCACTGTAACTCGTTTCTGCTTCTTGTTGCTGAATTAATATCAGATGGAAAGAATCTTACTAATATGAGATACATGAGTCTCTTTATCTCTGTTTACATTGTTTCGCCCTTAAATTTTTTTTTATTTTTCAATAACATTCGGTTGGACTTAAATTTTGATTACAGTGACAATTCTAATGAGATAACAACTCTGTTGAGCTTTGATGTAAAATGTGAGATGTAAAAGAGAACATAGGAGACATCTTTATTTTCTGAACAAATAGAATGCAAAAATCTAGAATTAAAATTTTGAAAGTTTTATGTGAATTCTAAGTATAAATACTTTGCATCTTACAAAATTTTTGTTACATTTTAAAATGTAATTCTGAAGGACTGAAAAGTAATTTATATGTAAATGAATAAAATATATAAATTGAAATAATGGTATTTGATATTTTATAACCAATTTCAGATATTTGATATTCCGCATTCTGTATTTATAACAAAAGTACATAATACGGGTAGAGAAACAAATACATACATACATGAATATGTAGTACTCATCAAATTTAATAGAAATTCTCGCGTTAGCATACCTCTGGATTAAATTCATAATATAAATTCCTAAAGTGTGCAACGTAGGTATTATTAGAACGTTGCATATTAAATAGCAGATTTCAAAACACACGGAGTGAGATATGATTTGATATATGAGTAGTTACATACAGTCGAAATTTAAGGTTTAATGAGAATAAGGACACGGAGGTAATGAGTTTCCCTGGAAGACGGACTACTTGTTTTTTGGTTAATTAATTTGCACATGTATAGTTATCATGTACAAATTTTTGCACTTAGATATTTTCATTTAAAAGTTATTTTATTTGCACATTTTTTGTTTACAGTTTTGGGTAATTAAGGTTTGGAGAATTTGAATTTTTGCGAAGTTCTTTAATTTAGAAATTTAAAGATCTGAAGGTAAGAGGGTAATCTGTGGTGATTAAGTTTAGTGGTTTGGACATTTAACTGAGAATTTGAGTTTCTGGGAATTTATTATAAAAATTTATATAAAAGTCTACCAAAGTACAATGTCTACCAAGTATATCACATCAAGTTGAAGACCTTAAAAGTCCCCCTTATTTACAAAAAAGGAGAAAAATAGACCGTGAGATAGAACTAAGTATAGGTTACAAGAGCTAGCATGTACCAAATCCATGTGTGTTGTAACTCGAGCAAGTACCGCAGAAATCATCTTGAATTGTATTCTGTAATCGCAGCATTTTTCTCAGTTGGCAATCGACGATCCTTTATTCATGCCATTAGTTTCCAGGAGAACTTTGAAGCCTGTCGGAGTTGAAATACTCGAGAAGGATGGAATTGTAGGTATTTCAGGGTGAGTACGTCGCTTTTCATTCGTCGAAGGTTATGTAAATGCAGAGCGATCAGATTATTACGAAGTCATGAATTACTGACGATTCCGTGAATTTGCGATGTTTTCCGGCCAATTGGAATTACGTAAAAGCGGCGCTCGCGATAATAACGAGAATGGAATTAGATAGAGATATAGGGTGTCCAATTAATTCACCGCAGAATTTCATTAACGTCCGGAAAAGAATATTATATCACCATAGGACTTCGAACACTGTTAGTTACAACGAAAATACGAAATTGCAGGGTGTTTCAGTTTTGTCACATAATTATACCAGAATATACGCAAACAAAAATAGGAAAAAAAATTTATACGAACGTAGGCTTTTGTTATTAAAAAAAATATGAAAGTTGACAATCGTATCGAAGGAAAAACTCGTCGTTATCATTTCTATTCCTCGTAATCGTTTGCTAAAACATTTAAGAGCCTATACAGGGTGGCTCACCACATCTTGCCATCTAGATTTGCGTCATCATTATTACTCATAGCAAACAATGTTTTAGATGAAGTTGAATGGTTTTGAGAGGGGCATACGCTGGTATATTTTTTTTGTGGACGTGTAAAGGACATATGAAGGTCATTAATGTTTTTGTAAATGGAATCATATATTTTTTATTGCATCAGCTGAGGCTCCTTCATATTCTTTACAAAAAAGTATTAATTTATTTATGTGAAAAAATCATTGGTTTAGGAGATATTTTAATTCTAATTTGTCAGGAAATCGTGACTTTCTAGTCAATATTATGAATTGCCCTAACTGAACAGCAAATGTTTTTCTACATGCTTTGAGAGGTCACGTATCACCAAACGAATTGTGAGTTTTTGTTTTTTTTGTTAAGAAGTAACAGTGAAATTTTGTCTCTATTACGTCTCTAATACGATGAATACGACGATACGGTGAATTATCACTTCATACTGAAGTATTCTAAAGAAGAAAAGATAGACATGTTATCAGTTTATTTTGAAGCTGGGAAAAGTGCTACACATGCAGAAAGATTATACACTACGGAATGTTAGTAAGTCATTAATTTCTCGATTCAGAAAGAGTTCTGATGCAAATGGTCGCCACATTGAACCTTTTCTGTAAATAGGCATTAAAATTAAAATATCTCCTAAACTAATGATTTTTTCACATAAATAGATTAATACTTTTTTGTAAAGAATACGAAGGAGTATCAGCGGATGCAATAAAAAATATGATTCCATTTAAAAAAACATTAATGACCTTCATATGTCCCTTACACGTCCACCTAAAAAAAAATATACCACCAGCATATGCCCGTCTCAAAACCATTCAACTTCATCTGAAACATTGTTTGCTATGAGTATTAATAATGACGCAAATCTAGATGGCAAAAGTGAGCCACCTTGTATATCATTTTTCATCATTTTTATTTATAGAACACACTGATAAAGTTTTACGTACAAAACGTACTGTATGTAACATCAGTCATTTTGTATTTTTGTAACTTTTTAATAAACTGAATTCCTGTGTTAATGTAATATTTTATTTTTAAGTATGGAATATGTTAGTAAAATTTCGTGGTAAAAATAGACACCCTATATGTACATCGTGATAAGGTATGGAGAGAGGACGTGCATGTTAATTGCATTCGCAGATTCGTATTCCGTTTGAACGCGATATTCAACTGTGGCGAATTCAAAAGAACGATCAATTGCTTTGATTGCACACGAAATAATTCTAATTATATATTTCGGTATTTGGATAGCATTGGATAATGAATATATATTACACAGATGTGAGGCTGTCCGTAAACCGCGGATGAATTATGGTAAGTTACTTGAAGTTCTCTTTGATGCAAGGAATTTTGATTGCGATTATTCGCATGACCTTTTGAGCTACTGAAATTCGATTCTCCGTTTTATCGTTAGATAAACTGGTAATGGGAAATAGATTGCGAGTATATGCGGATATTTGTGGGAGGTTAGTTTTTCAAGAACAAAGTTTCTTCAGTTAAATTTGAAAATGGAGCATTGAGGTGTTATGAATGAATACTGAGAATTGAAATTTGAAAATTGACCATTGAGAATTCAGTATTGTGAATTGAAAATTAACACCATTAATTAATCCTTTTGTATAAATTTCAAGCAGTAAGCTTTAAGCGATTCAAATGCTAATTGATAATCTTAAGAAAATAATAAATGTATCAATTTCTCGAAAATTTACATTCTCATAAAATTTCAACAAAACATTTTCCCGTAACTCTTAAACGAGCTTGTTTCCCACTACAATCAATTAAAATCCTGCCTCAGTTTTTTCCTACAAGCTTTATGAATTCTTTAATGCGAACTTTATAAACATCTCCAGAGAATCCCTTTGCAGAGGCTTGTTATCGTGAACTTTTCTTATTTCTTACTGATAACAGCTCGACGCTACAAAACAAGCTTCAGAAAAGGAGAACAGCATTAAAGTCCTTTTCATAAAGAAATTAATAAATTTATATCCGACATAACAATTGTTGGCTGCAAAACTTGTTCTACAAACACTTTCGAATGTTTTATAAACATAACATTTTCTAAAACTGTTTTGAGGGGGGATTTCTTATTATCCCTTAAACTACAGTCACAAAAAATGTTTCTTGCAAAGCTATTTATTTTAACTTGAAAAAATTATTAATAATCTATGAAAGTTGTTTTAACATATTTCACTACTGATTTAAGTTGAAAAACAGAAACGTGGAAAATTAAAAAAAGTTACGGTTTTTAAATTTAATTCAATCGATTTTAATATCAAGAGCTAAAATTTTATGAGCACTCTTAAGGTATAACAGTTTGAGGAAAAAACTAGTAAAAATACGGGGCTTTCGAGAAATATTCGGATTTTCAGGATAAGTGGCTAACATTAAAACTAAATTGCCTGCGATCGTTTTATACCCCCATCAAGGATTAATTAAATGAATATAGTTCGTGAAAGTTGCAACTTCTTATAGTATTTTATTTTATATCGAAATATATTGAGTCTTTGAGTACATAAGTGTATTTTAACGCCATTTTGAATTTCTAACTACGACATTTTCTGAATGTAATAAATAAGTAATATTCATCGCTTTGCTTTCAGTTCAGAGGTAATTATGGTATACTTAAACCAGCTTCCATTAATACTGCAACTGTACGATATTTGAGTAATTATGATCGACATACATATTTACGCGAGTATTACATACATTTTCCAGCAATTTAAGCACTGTTCAGTAAAATGTTCGCTAAAATATTTAACTTCAATGGCACTTATTGTAATGTTTGATAAAATTATTGTTTCAGTATTTTAATTTTATTAATTATTATTTTGTGTCATAATTTTGTATTACAAATTATAATTTTGGGTAGTACTTAATTATTTCATGAAACACTCTGACTATTATTCGTATCGAGTAGTTCATTATTATTATCAACTATCAACAGTCCTTAATTGTTATTTCATTAAATACTTAATTATTGATATTAACTTTTGTTTCGTGCTATAGGTCATTATTATTATTAACTATCATTTCATGAAAGACTTTCTTGATATTATTAATTAA
Organism: Megachile rotundata; assembly: GCF_050947335.1. Classification (NCBI taxonomy): domain Eukaryota; kingdom Metazoa; phylum Arthropoda; class Insecta; order Hymenoptera; family Megachilidae; genus Megachile; species Megachile rotundata. The sequence continues at coordinate 7,962,090 of NC_134993.1, forward strand.
TATTTCATTATTTATACTGATTTTTGTTTCATACTATTTTATTATTATTAACTGTTATTTCATAAAGTAATTTATTGTAATTTATCCTTATTTCATATTTTGTTATTATTATCAATTGTTATGTAATGAAATAATTAAATATTATTGTAAATTATTATTACACGAAATAATTCAATTTCACCATAAATTATTATTTGACAAAATAATTTATTATTTATTGTCATGAAATAATTCATTACTAAAATTCCAATATTTACATGTTCATTTAGTACACACACGAATAACATTGCTGACATTGTTGACACATGGATAAGATATTGTTAAAAAAACTATGTTTTAAATTACATAAATATTTATACAATAAATTACAACAAATATATACTACATTTTTACTGTCAATTTAAACAAAAGCGTTTTACAAGCACATTACCTATAAGTTCTGTCCGGATGTATGAAACCCCCTGTATGTGTTCACTGACCTAATTCTAACTATCCTGCCTCTAAACCCCGATTTGCATTGTTATAGTAAATGGATTAGTTAATTGTACCGTTAACGTGCAAGATAACTACAAACCTAGAGCAAACTGAAAACGAAAGTATATTTTCCGGTACCCTCAGGATGGTTTCAAGTTTCCTAAATGGTCAGGTATCTGTAGCAGTTATGTTTAATAGCTGTCATCCAGAATTGTGCTATTTTGGGCAAAGAATGTGAACCCATTATGCTAAGAACCTTATGAAAATACGATAAAGCGTCTCTACAAATGACGCATATAAAATAGGGAGTGGGGTGTGTCATTTTCATGTAACAAAAAATATGCATCTACTGATTCATTTATAATTTATTTAGTTTAATGTGTTTTAATATTCTTAGCATACTTTCGATAATTTGTTATGGGATAAACTTTGAATTTTTGGTAGGTCAATAACCTAGTGGCTTCTTTTTTGAGGAGAAACGATTTTATTGGTTTTTTGGAAGATGAATCTTTCCATGGTACCTTTCCATATTAGTCCTGGAAAATTTTAAATACACTGTGTAACAGTGCACTGTCAGATATACTTCTTCCAAAATTATAACTCAATAAACATCACATTTGTACAGATGATGTTTAGCCTGACAGTGCAAAATCAGTACTACACTTCACTGCAATTACAGTGGGCACTCCATAGCACTAATAGTGAATACTATGATACTTATATGTATAGAAACAGAAATGAAATTGCACTAAACATTGCTGTTATACCTACAGTCGTAATGGAAGCCACTTTAGTATCCTTCACTTACAGCTTACGAAAAGGATATTAAAAAACAATGAATTTATCTGGCTCACTAGTGCAGTAAATAATGGACCCTAAATGTCCACGACTGATTTCAATTCTCCGTTACGTCATCAAGACAGTTTATGTAACGAAATATATGTAGGACCATTCAGGATACAATTTTGTAACACAAACGAAACTAAACATCAGTAAACACCGAATTCACTATTCGAAATTCGATAACATTGTGTGTGAACAATGGACACCTAGCTCTAATCTCCGAAAGACAAATTGCGAAATAAAATAGCAGAACAATGATCTACATATTTGATACTGTTAATACGATACTACAGTTGTGGTCCAACAAGGCTTGCTACGAAAAAAAACAATGTGAACATCAATCTTTAATGATGAAAACAGCAGGGAGCTTTACAGAGTACATAATCATCATTTGTAGCTGACAAAAGATGTTTTCTATGGGACTTCGTAGTGTCAATAGCTTATAACATCAACGCTGGGTGATACAAGCTATTGTGTTCGTTACTTTGAAGCAGATTCAACGTCTTTGATCCTTATTTTCAGTGTTCCATGTTCAAAGTGTCTATTACTTGAGCAGTGTCCACTACTGGGATATTTATCTTACAACTACTAACAATAAGTCTTATAGTTCGTTGCGTGCACTATATAATAGTATTAAGGAAAGTAATCATATACTTTCTATCTGTGATTTGTAACACACTTACTGTTTGTAATTTCTTATACATTTGCTGTTTGCAATTTATAATACATTTACGATTTATAACTTGTGACACGCTTATTATTGGTAATTTGTAACACGCAATTTGTACGTGTAATTCAGTCGAATCACTTTAAAAATTTTCTGCAGCGTTTTCGCACCTACATGGTTGCTCAAGACGTTTAATTGATTTCAAATTTGAAATGCGAATGAAACAACAAATGTAAGGTTAATTATGAAATAAAATGTCGCTACGATATGTGATATTCAAGATTTCTACAAAAAGTGTAATCTGGGACTTCGTATCAGGAGACCTCACATCGAGTTTCGATTTTATACTACATGAATAAAACCGAATGTTACTGTATGCAATCAGCAAAACAATTGATTCGTCAATTACGATTAAGAGATACAGTTATCTCATGAAGTAGCAAGTTAACTAGATATTGTTACTTCTTGGGATGGTGTGATTTTACATGGTGTGATTTTACAATGTAGGATTATTTTCTTTAAGATAATGTCACTAGGAACCGTCAAGCTAAGTCCATGATTTCAAAAGCAAAATTTTATCAGAAATTTTAAGTAGGGCATTTTATGAAAAGAAACGTGGTGATTGTCTAGTTTATAATTGTATGTGTAAATATGATCGATAGAAATTCATCTTGTAACATTGCAACCTAAAATATTTTAATCGAAGTAAGGTTCGTTATAAAAGAAAATCGTTCTACAGGAATTGCTGTAAAACTTTAAAACTTGTTCAAGTAGTGAATAGTACTGAGTTTGTCGAAGTAGACTAACTAGGCCAGCTAATTAACTAGTAATTAGTACAAGTAACTATATCAATGTAAAGCTGATTTGAAGCATGAACTCGTAAGAAACGTCCTTTTCTTTCAAAATTAATTGGCACGATTTCTTGTGCGAACAGTTAAGTACGCAATTACCAATATGTAAAATATGTATATTTTTGTAATTAAAATTAACTGATAAAATTGTTTTTCAACAAATAATTCTGCAATTGGTATATTATTTAAATTAATTCTCATATTATTGCAAATATCCCAATAACTGCTTTATACGATACAACGTTGCAGATATAATTCTGTCACGAAATTATTCGCTGAACGGAAGAAAGAATTTCCTACCTACAATCGAACGAAGATTAAAATTAATTTATGAATATCCGCGTGTTTCAGCAACATAAATTTCACTCGCAATTCGTTATAATACCGTTACTCGGAAATCAAGCGACAAAGAATAGTTATACAAAGGTGATAATCTGGAAAACGTTTTCAAGTTCCAATTTTTCCGGTTCAATCGATACACACGGTAACACTTTTTCGTTTTATCGCGCCACTTGAACGAACGTACTTCTTTCGCTTTGACCAGAAAACTGATTCGCTTGAAATTCAATAAAAGTCCATAGAACTGCAACGCCGCTTGTTATTATTATCATTCTTTCGTTACTTTTTGAACATAAGATGCCAGATGCATTGTATCGAATCCTATCATCCCACCCCATTTTTCTTGCACATTCAATGGCCTGTGTGATTTACGCTATCGATAATGCACCACCGTTCAAATGTATCGAAGCAATAACTTCTTTTCGCTAAATACAAACCTTTATTAATCGTTATAAAGAACGTTATTATTATTTATAAAAAACGAGAAGCATCAATCACTAATTTCGATGAAAATTAGCAAATATATAAATATGTAAATGTAAATATTTATCTTTTTGCAATTTCTAGTATTTTGAGGGGTTGAACAAACTTTGGTGTTAGGAACTCATTTTGTTAAGCATTTCGAAAATTATTGGAGTTCTAGGTAAACTGTTTATAATTGCTGATGGTTTGGAGCCCTTACTAAGCAAAAGTATTAGTTGTGGCGGTTTCACACTTACGCTCATCGCCACTAGATAGCGCATAACCGAGACTTTCTCGCTAGTACTCAACGAGTTTACTGTCCATCTCTTTGATACATTGCCGCGTTTAAAGCAAAGACCTGCTAGAATGCCTTATTGAGTCCACAAGCAGATCCCGGACGAAACACTCTCTCCTTCTTCATTTTTCCTAGCCCTTCCATACGTTAGCCAAACCACTAAAGTGCTTTAGGTGAACATCCATATAAAATTGTTTACAAACATGCAGTGATATAGAGAATTCTTAAATTCCTTTGCAAGTTTCATTTGGGCGTTTCAACGTGTGCACACCGATGTTGAACCAACTTAGCCATCAGTGTTCCAATAGTTAATTTTCCGGGAAATTCCCTCGAATTTTCGTTGAACAGTCAAGAACGAGTGTTTCGTGGCCAGGGTGGTTCTTATCGCAGCGATTCGCGGTCTAATACGCGACGTGATCGTCTGACGGTAAAATCGAGGCTATATCCCTTGAGAGATCCACACTTGGCCGGTGTTCTACGACGTACGATGGTGAAAAGAATTTTAGCCCCGAGTTGCTAAACGCATCGGTGCAACGGGCAAGTCGTTGGATTTCACGAACGACTCTCGACGGAATGACGCGTCGTTCTGAAGGGTATTTCGACAGGAACGGATGGTTATGCAGTCCACCGACGACTATTGAATTCCAAACGGTTCCCTCTTTCGATTCACGGATGTGCGCCACAACTAAGACCGACCAGCTGACCGGTTCTCAATTTTCCGTGCTCGCCTCGTTGAGCAAAGTCCACGTATTTTCCATTCGATCTTACCTTTAAGGTCCCTGGGTAAACGTCCGCTGAAATTTTCAACGGAACTAATTTGGTTTACAAAAATTTTTTGAGAAAAGTATCCTTGCTTTACTCATTTAATTCCTTGATGCAGAAATGTTCTGCTGCTTAGAATATCTTATTTTGAACTATTAAACTAATCAAAATTGTCACTGAAAAGTTTTGGGTACAAAAATTAAGTCAGAAGAAAAAATCAATGTAATGGAATATAAATTCATTGCATAAAATATTACTACTTTTATTTTTTTATTAAATAATGGAAATGGTTAAGGTAATATTTAATATTTGGGACAGTAATTAAGAACATGTACTGTCATATGAAACATGCATGAAGATATGCATATATTTTCGGATTTTAATTAATATGAAACTTTTTGCAGTTTCACCCTTTTCAGATAAACGTAAAAATAATTGCAACCAAATCACAACATGGTACATATATTTAGTGCAAAATTGAAATTTACATTTATTGCAATAATGAAATTTTTAAAAGAATTAAATATTTGTAAAAGGAAACTAAAAAAGTATACGTTGTGTGAAATAGAAGAAAGTATAAATTTTTATTGAATTACAAAAATTCCGTGATTTATAATTACAAAAAGCCAGAAAGATATTCTCGCGTGAAATGCGCAATCCATTGCAGAGACAGATCATTTATCTAGTAATTGTTAATAAAAATTCGTGCATTTTAACGGAGTGTCATATCGCGGGGTTGAAAGAGGAGCGCTCTCGTTTTTTCCTGAAACAGATACTTCATCCTTGAAATACTTTAGATGTCCCTTTCATGCTACCTCTTCTATACAATTAATTCTTTGCCGAGGAAAAACGTCGGAGCTTTCAACACTGCTTCCACTTGAAATGAGAATTTCACTTTACGCTCGCGATGGGAGAATATGTTATCGAGTTCTGAATATTAGATTCTTGAAGTCACTTATTCCCGATACGGCACGCACTAAAAGACGTTCTTTGAAGCGATTGTAGTGAACGTTATACCTTGTATCGAAATGAGATGAAATGGAAACGTTCAGAAAAGTTTATACACGTTTCTTGCAATACGAAACCGTGTGTCGGTTCCTGCAATGCGGGGCGAAATTCGTCGTTTATTTGTAACATAAGGGTCGCACTAACTGTACGCACAATATTTCAGCCATTTGAGTATAGGTAAGGAAACTAAATTATTTTGTACAATTTATTTATGGTGAGTAATATATTAAGGTCTTGAATGTATGGAAAATTTTGTTTCGTTTTTATGGAACTCAGAGACATCAATTTTTTAAATGGAATGGTATATTATATGTGTATTGTGACCTCAATTGTGTTAATTATAATTTTATACATTTTCTGATTTGTGTATTTACGAATTTGTGGATTCATGAACTAATGAATTGTCGAATTTCTGAAATTAAAAATTTTCCAATTTCTCAATTTTCCAACTTTTCAACGTCCAAATTTCCCAATTTTCCAACTTCTGAATTTTCCAATTTCTCAATTCTCTAATTTCTTACTTTTCCAAGTTTCCAAGGTCCAGATTTCCCAATTTTCTAATTTCCTAATTTTCCAACTTCTCAATGACCCCATTTTCTAATTTCTCAATTTTCCAATTTTTTAATTTTCCAACTTCTCAATGTCCCAATTTCTCAAATTTCAAATTCCTCAATTTCCCAATTTTGCAACTTCTCAATTTCCCAATTTTTTAATTTTCCAACTGCTCCATTTTCCAATTTCTTAATTTTCCATCAATTTCCCAATTTTCTAATTTCTCAATTTTCCAATTTCCTAATTTTCCGACTTCTCAATGTCCCAGTTTCCCAAATTTCAAATTTCTCAATTTCCCCATTTTTCAGTTTCCCAATTTTTCAATTTTCTAACATTACAATGTTACAATGTATCAGTTCCATCATTTCTGAACTTACCAACTTTTCAATTTTTTAGTTCTCCAATTTCTCATTTCTTAATTTTCCAACTTCGCAGTTTCTCAATTTTCCAATTTCTTAATATTCTACTTCCTTAATACGATTAGATGATTGTGTTAATTAATAATTACTATTATCATGATTAATTTTTACAAATTTAGTTCACTTAAAAAGGAAGAAAACATTGTTGCAACATTTCACAGTTAAAATCATAAATCATTGTCTAATTTATTATAATTACGAAGGGTAGACATCTATGTCTAACTGAAATTATACTGCTTGTCCCATTCCCGATAATATGCACTTACTACTGTAGTTATGCTTGACAATGCCCAACTGTAATGTTATCTTCAAACATGACACTTCATCTAATTTTGATCAAGTGTTCTATAAATATTAATTTATATCATTAATTATATGGTCGAAATATAAATAATAATTGAAAATAAAAGTATCTTTGTTAATTTATCATTAATTAGTAGAAATTTAAGAATTAATTTTTATTTTTATTTTGTAATCTTATGAATTTTATAAATGATGAGATTAATAATAATAATAATAATTAATAACAATAAATAGATTCTTATGTAAATTCATTAGGAATTATAATTTATAAATTTTATAAGACATAATTTACCATTATTTTATTTTACATTTGAAATATAAATTTATTATTATTCTTTTTTATATTTAAAATTTATATTTATCACCATTTTGTTTCATTTTTGAAATTTAACTTTATTATCATTTTATTTCATTTTTGAAATTCAACTTTATTATTATTTTACTTCATTTATGAAATTTAACTTTATTATTTTATTTCATTTTCGAAATTCAAGTTTTTTATAACTTCATTTTATATTTGAAATTTAAATTTGTGGAGTAAATTTAATATTACATTATTTTCATTTTTATTATCTTTACTGTTTATTATTTTATTTCATATTTGGAATTTAAATTTACAATTTCGTTTCGTACTTCAAATTACATTCATTTCACCTTTTGTTTCACCGATAAATTGAAGATTGGTATTATTATCGATTCGGCGGAGTTTCATTTCACAATTAATTTCGTATTAAAAATATTATGGCTCAGTTAACGAAATATGCAATAAAATACGTAAAGAATGTTTAAATTACTGAAAGAGACGGAAGTGAGACCATTATATGTTAAATTTTGCGTTTCTTTCGAAAAGAAAATGCTTCTAACGTGGTCGTAACGGGGATATTTTAACGGGCTGTCCGTCGCATTCGCCCTAAAGCGATTTAGATTACCTATTCCGGATTTCTGGTGGAGCCAGCATTACGGAAGCTTTCTTGGTCTACTTGCACGCCCAACCGAAAGCAGATTACTGCTGAAAATGCTTCTTCGTTGCAACCGCGTCAACGCTGCCCAATAAAACTTGCAACGAGAAAAACAACGGCACGGAACGTCTAAAAAATAAAGGAATCACAGTTCCGTGAAGCAGTAAGGGTGGAAAATTATTTAACGCTGGAGCAACCGACTCCATCAAAATAATGGATATTAGATTTCTTGTCTGAGCATATTCGCTGTGCCACACCTGTATGACATCTTCAACTTTTATGTATTCAAATTCCATTAAATAACTTAAAAATATATTTTGAACGATAATATACGATCGCAACTTTATGGTTTGAGGTTACGTTCACTTGAAGTTATTTTATTTTTAAGAGGTAGTGGATATTTATGAGGTTTAATCTTTCTTATAAAAATGTTACATTGTTAAAATTATTAAATTGCTTGTTGTAAATGTATTAAATTGTTCAAATTATTATTATGCTTGTCGTAAAAATGCTAGGTTGACAAATTATTGAAATGCATGGAGTAAAAGTACAATTGAAGAAAAATGCTTTAATAAATATTCAGAAAATGAACTTGTCACTAAAATTTGAAATGTAGTGAAGAGAGCAGAGTTCAAAATATTGCTAACAAGTAGTATTTACGATGAACCTACGTTATAAGCTGCAAATGACCTATGTTTATGTAACTTCATACATTTTGAACTGTAGATTATACTGACAGAGTTTCGTTTTTTAATACATGGGACACCTTGTATGTGTACATACATAGGTTCGTACATTTAAGATAAATGTACCCGCAGTGGACAGAGCTCGAGTAGTGGATACTTTGGATCTGAAACGCTGAAAATAGGAATCAGAGACGCTGGAACTACTTCAAAATGACAAATGTGAAAGCTTGTGTCATCTACAGGTGATGTAACGAATTATTAGCTGCAGGTTTCCATATTCCAACTTGAATTCTGATCGATATATTTATGGGTACATCACGTTATTGATAAAACGATTATTACGTTTCTTTTAATAGCATGTTATTTCTTTTTCAAAATATTTTATAACATTTTGCTTTTGAAATTATGGACCTAGCTTGGTGGTTGGTGGTGAAATTATCTTGATGAAAATAACCCTACATTGTAAAATCACATCATTCCAAGAAGTCACAAGGTCTAATTAACGTTGCTACTTCGTGACATTATTGTATCCCCCAATCGTAACTGACGAATCAGTTGTTTTGCTGGTTGTATACAGTAACATTCTGTTTTAATCATGTAGGATAAAATCGAAACTCGATGTGAGGTCTCCTGATACGAAGTCCCAGATTACACTTTTTGTAGAAATCTTGAATATCACATATCGTAGCGACATTTTATTTCATAATTAACCTTACATTTGTTGTTTCATTCGCATTTCAAATTTGAAATCAATTAAACGTCTTGAGCAACCATGTAGGTGCGAAAACGCTGCAGAAAATTTTTAAAGTGATTCGACTGAATCACACGTACAAATTGCGTGTTACAAATTACCAATAATAAGCGTGTCACAAGCTATAAACCGTAAATGTATTATAAACTGCAAACAGCAAATGTATAACGAATTACAAACAATAAGTGTGTTACAAATCACAGATAGTAAGTACATGATTACTTTCACTAATACTATTACATAGTGCACGCAACGAAGTATAAGACTTATTGTTAGTAGTTGTAAGATAAATATCCCAGTAGTGGCCACTGCTCAAGTAATAGACACTTTGAACTTGGAACACTGAAAATAAGGATCATAGACGTTGAATCTGCTTCAAAGTAACGAACACAATAGCTTGTATCACCCAGCGTTGATGTTATAAGCTATTGACCCTATGAAGTCCCGTAGAAAACATCTTTTGTCAGCTACAAATGACGATTATGTACTCTGTAAAGCTCCCTGCTGTTTTCATCATTAAAGATTGATGTTCACATTGTTTTTTTCGTAGCAAGCCTTGTTGGACCACAACTGTAGTATCGTATTAACAGTATCAAATATGTAGATCATTGTTCTGCTATTTTATTTCGCAATTTGTCTTTCGGAGATTAGAGCTAGGTGTCCATTGTTCACACACAATGTTATCGAATTTCGAATAGTGAATTCGGTGTTTACTGATGTTTAGTTTCGTTTGTGTAAAAAAATTGTATTCCTGAAAAGTCCTACATATATTTCGTTACATAAACTGTCTTGATGACATGATGGAGAGTTGAAATCAGTCGTGAACATCTGGGGTCCATTATTTACTGCACTAGTGGGCCAGATAAATTCATTGTTTTTTAATATCCTTTTCGTAAGCCGTAAGTAAAGGATACTAAAGTGGCTTTCATTAGGACTGTAGGGATAACAGCAATGTTTAGTGCAATTTCATTTCTCTTTCTATACATATAAGTATCATAGTGTTCACTATTAGTGCTATGGAGTGCCTACTGTAACTGCAGTAAAGTGTACTACTGATTTTGCATTGTCAGGCTAAACATCATCTGTACAAATTTGATGTTTATTGAGTTATAATTGTGGAAGAAGTATATCTGACAGTGCACTGTTACACAGTGTATTTAGAATTTTGCAGGACTAAAATGTAGGTAGTATAGGATTTAAGAGTTTCCTGATATGGAAAGGTACCGTTCATAGGACGATAAGGATAACAACAATGTTTAGTGTTATTTCACTACTGTTTCTGTACATATAAGTATTATAGTATTCAATGTTAGTGCTATGATGGAGTGTCCTCTGTAACTGTAATGAAGTTCACTAGTAATTTTTGCCACTAACAGAGCGTTCGCTCTAAAACAAATTTCGTACTTATTTTGGAAGAACATTTCAAGTATAATATTTTTCGCTCAACAATTTTGTAATGAGGTATAAAGGAAGAGTTAGCGTATAATACAAATATCTATAAAATGTTAATGCTTATGTTTGAAATATATTTCAAATATTTATTTTAAAATGTATTTAAGTGCTGAAAAGTAGTTCAATTTTTGAATGTATTCAAATAATTTAACGTATTCGAAATATTAGTTTAAAGTTCGAAATATTATAATTCCAGAAATAGAAAAGACCGTTCTGTAAACACTTCTGATACGTCCGCGTTATAGATTTGGCAATAAATTACAAAAATCCATTTTGAATAGAATGAAGTCATTTTGGAAATATTCCACTATGCAGCTCGTATGCAATAGTATCAGTATGCATTATTGGACTTCTGTCAATGTAACATTGTATCACTAGATGGAGAATGGAAATAGATCCAATTTCGTCACGAACAAAGCAAAGCGCACTCGGATTTCATTGGCTATCTTCAGTTCCACTAACACAAGAAGCCGTTACATGTAATTAGGGGTGGATCCAATTCTGTGACATATTAATTAACACTAGAATGCATCCGTTGCAAGGAATCGTGTTATCGAAACAAATTATCTGTGGTATTAGGCGAATGTATTCTTCGACGTTCCTACCGAACACCAAAAGTCTTCATTTCATTAGTTAAATATATACTAAATTAGTTAAAATATATTATATAATATAGACAACATTTTCTGAATATTATAAAATTAAATATTTTTATGTGTAGTAAAGTTATCGTAACATTGTTTGTAATATTAATAGTTTAATATTTTTTCTGCATGGTTTTTGCTAATTAATTTTAATTATCAAATAAAGCTAATAAAATGAGTTAAAATATTTTATATAATATAAATAACATTTTTTTAATATTATACAATTAAATATTTTTAAATATAGTAAATTTATCATAACATTATCTATAATATTAAAAAATTAATATTTTTCTAGATGGTTTTTGCTAATTAATTTTAATTACTAAAGAAAGCTAATTAATGTTATATACTAAATTAATTAACAATTTATGATTTGTTTATAGTCATAAACAATTCATTTTTAATCTATGAATTTCACTGAATCAAATTTCTGTCCACTTCAAAATTTGTACAAATCAAATTTGCGTGTAATGCAATTCGCTAAATTTGTAACATAATTATGCAATTAATTGTACCCAATTAATGCCACTCATAAATAACATCCAATTTCCAAATACGAAAATTACTAAAATCCGATACTGATATGACAAGGAATAATATTCATTCAACATGCAAATGAAATATTAAATATTAGAAATTCAAATAATTTCATTTTCAATTTTTATATCTTTCAGTCCATTTTATTTGCATTTACCTAATATCTGTGAAAAACGTATAGGAAATATTTTTAAAGATTTGTTAATCTAAAAATGAGTATCCCATTTATTATACATAAATATTGGGAAAGCATAAAAAAAATTAAGTTGTTAAAAAACAAAGAGCGCAATAAATGTTAAATTTGATTGGACAATAAAATTTAATCGTATCATAAAAAGTATAAATATTTATACTTTTATATATTTATATTAAAGTATAAATATTCTTACGTGTACCTATATAGATATTTTATATTTTATGATCCATAATTTGAAAAAGATATTTTTAACCTGAAAGTATTCAGACTAACAATTTATAATATTTAGCTTTGCTGATACTTCTCGATAATGCATGATTCATTTGACAATTAATGAATAATATGTTTCAGTTCGAATAAGATTGCGTTATATTTATTTGTGTAATTTAAACGGTTACGAAGTCAGCTATGTACAACGAATGACCATCCATTACGATAATGAATAAAATAAATATCATATCCCCTATGAATATTTATCCGTTCGCACGTGTACGTATAAACGAATTGAAACAATAAATAATTTTCAATCTTTCATAACTGTTAAACGTTGTCTCATTTGCATTTTACGATCTAACGACACCCTCTATATAACAATATAAAAATACTTTATATTTCTGTTTATGAATAATTAATAAATATGTTGTATTACAACGGTATTGGAATTTAAATAATTAGCCGGTCTACCGCAAAGCACAGCTTGCGAGATTTAATAAGGGAATAAGATATTCATGAAATTCGCGCATTTTATTATTAAAGAAGAGATACCAATAAGATTTACTTTTTGTAATGATTGGAATATTAAAAAAATTGTTGACTAAATTAGATTTTAAATTGGTGAAATTTCACAGGTAATTTATTTTTAAAGTCTCGTTAAATAATTTGTACTTATCGTAGAACTTTTTGATAAATTATATTTTTTCGTTTGTTGTAACAGAGAATGTGCAAACTTAACCTAACCGAATGACGTCATAGTGACGTAATATGACGCCATTTTTGCCAAAATACACGCGAAATGGTGGTTAATACAATTCTTGTACTTCAATTTTGATCACCACAAAACTCTTCCGAAACGATCTGCAATATCGAATGTACCTTCGTGTAAAATTTTGTGAAAAAGTATTCAGTACTTTTGTGGTACATCTTCAATTTTAACCTACACGTCCTAACCTAAAATCACAGTGTTCGACAATGAAACGACAAAACGTTTCGCGCGAACTTTCCCTATAACGTCGATCCACGTAGAATGGTAGATGTTTTATGAGTAAATTGAAAATTCTTTAGTCATTGAGGGCGAAACACAGATTCCAGAGCGTAGAGAGAAAGCAAAGAGGCAACGTAACAAACATCTATTGGGGTCAACCAAACTAGCAACTTGAACAAGGAAAGCCGCAGAGTTGCATCGAGCGAAATTCCACCGCTTTCTGACAAGATGAGAAAATGGTTGGGAGCGCTCGTAAAACGAGGACATATCATCTTGCCATCCGTATGTTAGCAAAAGCGATTTAGATTACCTGTTCCATCTTTCCAGACGAGTTTAGCAAGGACAATTTCGTCCTTGATTCTCCGTTCGTGTTCCACGTTTAACGATAAGACGTTCATCTCGATAACGTAAATTGTCTAACACTTGTTATTATTGTAGTAACTGTACTTAAGGTTTTAAACGTTCTAAGGGTTCTAAGCTTACAATTCTATAATAAGAAATCATTGTTGAAATAAGAATGACTTTGGGAAGTCTTTATTGTTATAAAGGAATTTAGGTTTTGAAATGTGGTAATTTGGAAAATTAGAAAATTGGGAATTTAGGTGTTTGATAATTTCAGAATTAGGAAATTTAGAGTTTTTGGAATTTAAGAATTTGGCAATCTAAAGAATTGGAAATTTAGAAAGTACATTTGGGAATTGGGGAACTTACAGATTTTTGTACTTATGAATCTAGGATTTAAGGACCTAAAAATTTAGGCAGTTAGAAATTTTAGAATTATACAAACTTGTCTAAGAATTCAATAACCCAGGAATATGTGGATCTAGATATTTGAATATCTAAGAATTTGAAAATCTAGGGATTTAGATGGCTAAATTAAAAAATTGTAATATCTAGAAATCCAAAAATTTGTAATTGCAAAATTTGAGTAATCTCCAAAAATCAAAAAGAAAAATTTCGAAATCGGACTTGTGAGATATCTTAAATTTAAATTTTCGATTTTGTCGTCAAATGGATAAAAAGCCATGCTTCGGTATCGTTTTCCTGTTCTTTGCTATCATTCTTGTTCTATCTGTGTTTACAGTGGACGTAATATTAAATGCACATGCGAATTCGCGTGAGACCCCTGGTCTATAGATCCGCTAGTAAATTAACTCCTATACAAAACAAACGCAGGAATAGTACTGTGTCCGAATATTAATGTAACTGTAATTGGACTGTGAATGTTTCTACATTTGTAGTATATTGAGGTCTGTAATAAATGATGATATATCTACTATTGTAGATTTACATTAATGTCACTTTTGGAGGGACTGTTGGTTAGGTTAGGTTTGTCTACTACAAGCTCCGATGTGAACCGTGCTTTTCTTTATCGATCTACATACATCGTACTCGACTGAAATGTTTATAGAAACAACGAACATAGATCGCCAAACTCTTACAATTAATTAAACCTTGTAATATCTTTCGTGGCTGAATGAGCATTTGCGATGTTCAAACGCCATCTTCTGTATGCGAGAAGAAAAATAATAAACCAAACCACTCAGTAATATTTGTTGAGTAGTATACAGTTTTATAAGATACGGTATGGAAGAAGTATGAGAGTATTGCAATTTGAATTTGCCGCGAAAATTGTTAACTAGCACGACGGTCCACTATAGTGGCTTTCGCCACCGTTTTAATTGAAAGATCATACTTTTTACACTTACTAAATAATGCTTGAGTCAAAATAATATCTCGTTTTTAATGTAATCTGTAACACGACGTTTTTTTCGGGGAAAAAGCTTAATACGGCCGCGTCGCTCAGTGTAAACTTCGATGTGATGTGGTATATAGCATCCTAGCAGGATCTCTCCATGGTCCGCGCTATGCTACAAAAGGGGTACCATTTTAACCTTTTATGCTATAGTGGCTGTTGCGGATATCATCTGTCCGTATGACAGTCCACTATAGTTTCACGAATGTCATCGTGAAATTACATAGCGCCACTATAGTGTGTTTGGTCTCACTCACGTAGAAAAAGTCCTCTCAAACGCCATATTTCTACACGGTAGAATAAATAAACTAAACACTAGAATTGACAGATATTCGACTGAAAGATTCCGAATTTATAGCGCAATTCACAGTTTTGTACACCCAGTATACAACAATGTGCAGAGAGGTCGAAATAAAATGGTTGCTATAACGTCTCGACGGTGCGGGAAACTTTTGTTTCTATTCGGATATTTTGCATGAGTTTCTGAACGTGCATCATTAAGGCATCCATGCAACCGGGAACGCTGAACCGCACACTTAATCTCGAGTTTGCCTCGATATGAGAATTTCAGGTCTATGAAATATCTCTGAAGCGTGCGCGAGCATTTATCACGCAAGCACACCTTCGAGACGATTGTGCCGCATTCTCTGCAGGAAATTTGATGGGAAGATACCGCAGGAAAAATATATCAAAGGAGCATAGTTCACTTCCGGCTTCGAGGAACGAACGCTTCATAACCACCTGTGTGTACATTTTATTTATTACGTTTGATCGTTTCGTGCCTCTCTCTTTTTCTCCCTCTCTTCTTTTACGTGTGTGTGCGAGGGTCTTTTCTGTCCACGGAATTGAAATATCAAGAGGTGAACTTTCAAAGCGTCTGGCTGACTCAATTGTATTATACGAACGGGAACTCTCTGGATGCAATCCTAAGGTTTGCATACACAGCGTTGAATATTTATGCGTAATCACGAGGAACAGTGGAGCAGTCCTCTTTTTTCCGCGATAACGTTTCCTTCTTCTTTTTCAAATCTTCATTATGATATTGGATTGAGAATGAATAATATGTTAATTCACCGGGTTCTGTTTTCAGACGGTTTTGTTGTTAGCGTAGTAACATTGGCTCACGGACACCTAACTTTTTTCTCTGCTTTAGTGGAAAATTGATAAAAATTTGTGCTCAGATCTTCGGTTCTGAGGATTTTGATAAGTGGAAATTGATTTATGAGACAAGTTACGAGTAGATAGGTGAGTATAGGTAAAGAGGTAGGGAAGTAATGGATGGGAAATTGTAGGAAGGGAAATTATAAAGAAGGCGGAATTATAGTAAGGAAGGTAATAAAGAAAGGGAAATTATAACAAGGAAAATTATAGGAAATTATGGGAAATTAATTAACTTTGAAAACTGGTAATTTAAAATTTGGTGGTTAAGAATTTGAAAATTTTTAGATTTGGAGATTTGTAAAATCTCTTAATTTAATTTGAGGATTTGAAAATTTGGGAAGTTAAGAATTGGAGGTTTGGGGGTTTGTAAATATCGAGATTTGAAATAGGAGAATTTAGGGAATTAAACATTTCAGAAAATGCAGACTTAAAAATTTAGAAAATTGGATATTTAGTGATTTGAAAATTTAAGAATTTAGGGAAATACAATTTTTGAACTTTTTGAATTTGAGAATTTGAAAGTTTAGAGGTAATAATTGTGAAGTTTGATAGCTTCAAAATTTCCAAATTTGTAGATTTGAATTTTGGAATTAGGAACTTGGGAAATTTGGAATTTTGGAAAAATAGGAAATTTGATTTATAAATTCTTTTTTTAAATAATGGTTTATAGTCGCATCAACTACCCAGGTTATTAGCGACTATTGACCAGTTTACGGAAATAAGGTTATGGTCGGAGGTGGATGGTTTGACATAACTTTTTCATAGTTGGGTGGATTCCTATAGTTTTACAAAATTTTAGTAATGTGTCTTGATACGCTGTTGATGTGGTTGCTTCAGTGAGGTTGTTCTTGATGTTTAATCTTCTTCTGGCGTGGTTATATTTTCTGCATTTCAATATTATGTGTCCGATGGTTATGGTTGTCTTGCATGTACATATTGCACCTTCCGGGGGAGCCATTTTCGAGTATGTATGAGTGAGTCAATTTGGTGTGTTCGGTCCAAATTCCGGTTACTGCCACTTGATTTCTTCTATTATGTTTAGGGTTAGTTTTTAAATCGTAAAATTTGTCGAGTTGTTGTTGGGTTGAGCTGGCTTTGTATTTTCTCCATGTAGAGTCCCATGACTGTTGTAGTAGTATCGCGATATGATTATTGATATCCGCAGAGATGTTTAATATCAGCTGGTTTTCTGTGACTCTAGTCGCCGCAATTTTTGCCTGAAGATCAGCCATGGTGTTTCAGTAGATATCCATGTGGGAAGAAACCCACGCTATGATTACAGTTTTGTTGTATATAGTTAGTTTATCATATTTTTCCTGAATTTCTAAGTACATTTCAGTGGTGTATTTTATATTTTGAGTTTTCCGGATGGTGGAGAGGGAATCAGGGAAGGTAATAAACTTGGACTGAGGAGATCTGTTGAGAAGGTTAAGAGCTGATAGGATTGTGTACGTTTCGGCTGTATGGATACTATTGTAAGGGTGTAGAGATTTATAAATTTGGAAATATAAAAATTGCAGAATTTGTCAAATATAAAAATTGAAACTTTGTAATGTCTTAAACTTTCCAATTTTAATAGTTTGGAAAATTGCAAAACTTTGGGCATTTGTGAATCCTTTTTTTTTTAATGCAGAATTTGTGAATTAAAAAATCTCTATACTTAAAAAATAAATTTAAAGAATGTAAAAATTTGTAAATTCTGCTATTTTAATCAGAAGAATATCGAAGTATTGATGTAGTAATATAATAAATCAATAAAATAGTAGTGACTACAATAAATCTAACTCTAGTCCAACCTCGTTAAAATACCAATATCAAATAGTTAACAACAGAATAGAAGTTTCATTATTCATTGAAAATCTTATGATTTTCCAAATATTTCTATTTAAAAGCGAGAATAAAAATCGATTACTAAATTTTAGTTCCCATTTGTCGTATGAAATTGCCAATTAAAAAATCGAAATCACCAATAACATGGAAAACGTTCTCTTATGTTCGATAAATGATTTGTCGCCGTGCGAACACGGCTTTCTAATTACGTTTGAAATCGCTCGCAACGATTCTGTATTCTACATTTCTGCATCGAAAAACGTAATATCCGATACAATGAATATCATAATTACCACGTGTATGCAAAAATATTGTCTGCCGTTACATGTCCACTGCACGTTAACAAGGATTCAGTATTGGAAACGAGAAATCAATTTATTTTGATTACGCGTTATTATAGATTAATGTTTGTGTTGTATATTATAATACGAATATTACATTCGTGTTAAATCGATGTATGAAATGTTTTGTAATGTAAAATTATAAAATCAACTGTATATTGTTTTTTATACACTGCTCAAAAGAAATGCATTACCTTGTAATTTTCAACATGGCAAACATCCCCTCACATTTACGGTATTATTGTGGTACAAATATAAAATTGAACTACAGTATCTTAGTGTTAATTGTTTGCGTGATTTTAAATTCTTGTGAGAAGAAAAATAATAAACTAAACCACGCAGTAATATTTATTGAGTAGTATACAGTTTTATAAGATACGGTATGGAAGAAGTGTGAGAGTATTGCGATTTGAAATTGCCGTGAAAATTGTTAACTCTTAAGCTCTCAGGCACGACGGTCCATTATAGCAGCTTTCGCCACCGTTTTAATTGAAAGATCATACTTTTTGCACTTACTAAATAATGCTTGAGTCAAAATAATATCTCGTTTTTAATGTAATCCGTAACACGACGTTTTTTTCGGGGAAAAAGCTTAATACGGCCACGTCGCTCACAATCAGTGTAAACTTCGATGTGGTATACAGCATCCTAGCAGGATCTCTCCATGGTCCGCGCTATGCTACAAAAGGGGTACCATTTTAACCTCTTATGCACGACGCGCCACTATAGTGGCTATTGTAGACATCATCTGTTCATATGCCAGTCCACTATATTTCACGAATGTCATTGTGAAATTACATAGCTCCACTATAGTGGCACACTCACGTGTTATTGGAGTAGGGATGCATCAAATCTAAAATCGAACTATAGTATCTTTGTGTTAAGTGTTTGCGCGATTTTAAATTCTTGTATACGTAAACCACGACGATGACGTGTCATACGAACAGTTACCTGTGTCGATTAAGCACGTGTTCGCTAATTACCGAAATCGATGTAATCCTTAATTATATGTCTCTCTAATGTTAGTACTAGACGGCTTTTCCATTTTATTTCTTTTTGTTCTCAACACTTAGAGACCTCAAGATTTAATTTTAAAAAAAGAGCATAATTTTACGATGATTTTTCACGGAGTTATCATAAGTCAAATTTGGCCAATTTTTGCCTAAAATTTTTCTATGCCATATTTCTTTTGAGTAGTGTATATGTACTCATTTATAAATATCGTTTATATGTATTAAGTGCACTATTATTATGAGCACCAGGAAATTTTATTATACATAGTACTATTGTATGTAGAATGAATAGTGTTTTTAAAAATGTTCTTATAAATGTATGTTTAATGATTTTTATGGAGAAGAGATTTATCAATATCGTTAATATTTTGGGGTAATAAGTATTTATTGCCAGTACAGAAATAGTAAGTATACTTTATTGGTAGATTATACCGATTGCGAGTTTATGAATTAGTAACGTGGATATTTGGAAAATTTTGGGATAAAAATTGGAGAATTTTGAATTTTGAATTTTGGAATTTTGGAATATGGAATTTGAAATTTAAAAATTTGGGAATTTTGGAATTTGGAAATATTGGAATTTTGGAATTTGTGAACTTTGGAATTTGTGAATTTTGGAATTTGTGAACTTTGGAATTTGTGAACTTTGGAATTTATGAATTTTGAAAGTTGTGAACTCTGGAATTTATGAATATTGGAATTTGTGAATATTGGAATTTGTGAATATTGGAATTTGTGAATTTTGGAATTTGTGAATCCTGGAATTTGTGGAATTTTGGAATTTGTGAATTTATAAATTTTGGAATTTGGAATTTCAGCATTTTGGAATTGTGGCATCATTTTGATATCATTTTGTGCACCATTAACCCTAACCTCAATTTCCAAATTCCACATAAATTAAAAAATTATACAAAAGAGCACATAACTGATTACAAATATACTTTTTCTTGAAATATAAAAGGTTTGACACGAATTAATGATATACATATAAGTAAAACAACGCCATTAGAGTGTCAGTTTGACATAACTTCATAAACATATAATCAATATTCTTTATACAGATTGATTACCTCGTTTTAACAAATAATCGATCAACCAATGCACACCTTATTTAGTATTATATTATCCATTAGCAAATATCAAATTTCCAATTATGTTATATGCCAATGTGATAAATGAATTTTCGATTTGTTGTCACATAAATAATTTATGGTTTTGATTTGAATAAGTAATCTATAGAACTCGATTTGTATAATGAATTTGTTATATAATTTAAATAAATAATTTACAAAATTCAATTTATATAAATAATTTATAGCAATTAATTATAATTTTCTGATATCATATTTTTAATTTGTAATTTTTTAAAATAAAATATCCTCTAATATTGTGCATTTCTTCACCTTTTTCATTTATAATACATTTAAAGAAAAATCCAAAATATAATTTACTATATTTTTTACTAAATAATTAAATCAAATAAAAATTGTCAAGTGTAACAATATGCTCTACGTTGAATCAAATTGCGTTTTGATTTCACCAATAAAACATTCTCTAATTTATTTTGTGCATTTCTTCACCTTTTTCATTTATAATACATTTAAAGAAAAATCCAAAATATAATTTACTATATTTTTTACTAAATAATTAAATCAAATAAAAATTGTCAAGTGTAACAATATGCTCCACGTTGAATCAAATTGCATTTTGATTTCACCAACTAAACATTCTCCAATTTATTTTGTACATTTCTTCACCTTCCCATTTATCCCATTCCTTTTTATACATAAAAACAACAATCTAAAACAATATCAGACGGTTCTTCATCGATTCCTTGACATATTGCAAAATGACGTCTCACAAGTCTACAAACAGTGTTGAGAACTTATTAGGGGCCCATAAATAATAGTTTATTTATGGCAGGATCATCGTTGGGCCAGGGTTGACTCGGGTCGACGTTAATGTTGTAAACCATGTGGCAGGCAGAAAAATTAGAAAACTGTGCAAAACATCACAGTTGCCTGTCACATGGTAAAAATAGGGAAAGTTCTCAACCCCACTTGAGCGCCAAAAACGTCTAACATCTCTGGAAGGGGAACCTTCAAGGGTTTACCTTATTCCTGTTTTTCGTGGAAAGTGTCAGAAATTTCTAAACAGCCACAGGGGTTTGCTAGTGTTCTGACCGTCGGACACTTACGGATTCGAACGTGTATTTTCGAAGGGACAGACCCTTAATAAGTCACGCGTCTAAGTTTTAACAGTAAAGCTTTTATATACAGTCCATTTTGCAATTGTGAACATCACTTTTCCCTACCTCAATCGTCATACTTATCCGAGCATTCGGGCGCGAACAAACAGACTTCTATCCTCAGAACTACACAAATTCCCCTCAAGCGAAAGACGCAAAATGGCGAGCTGCATCGTGCAGATAAACGAACATATGCAGATCGAGTTCCAAGAGCGTCACAATAAATCGTAAAAATCCCGCAAAATAAATCAATTTACCGTAATCTTCTCTGCTCAGCGGGAGCGTGAACTAGCAGAAAACTCCGTCAGTCTGAAACGTTGAAATCACGGAACCTTCAGCGATCGAAAAATAATGCTGTTTCGCGACAAGGGTATTACCCCATCCGGCTACATCGTGACGCGATTACGAAGTTCCGTGCGTTGCCACGTAGTTTACATCGAATATTATTAATATGCATGAAGGGATGAACGGAGCGTATCATGCGCAAGGACGAGGAAGATTTACGGTCGCGAGGACGTATATATACGTACGTGGGGAAAAATTTCCTTTGCCGAAGGAACCCACCGACGCGACGTTCTACACTTCGCTTTATAATGTTCCCTCGATTCGAATAACGCGAAATTCCCCCGTGGATCCGCGACCGGAATCCCAATGTTACCAAGGTAATAAATAATACCAGAACTTCACCATGGTGTTTTATGCATTCGAATCGGTACGGCTCGCATTTGTATGCGCCACTGTGGACCCAACCGCTGACGCAAAACGAACTTTCAAGTTTACTTGATCGATTCGTTGGCTGCCAATTAATTTTTCGAATTACATTGCCTTCGCAAAGCAACTCTTGCCGCAGGGATTAAGCTCAATGAAACAGACCTCTCGATGATTGATGATCGATTTATGTGTGATCGGAGTTCTGTTATTTAATACGTGCTGAGGGGTTTTTGCTGGCCAGGGTAAGATGGATGGCGGTAGAGTGAAAGCGTATGGCTTTCAAATTTCAAGGTTTGACTATCGATGCTTTTCAATTTCTACATTTTAGAATTTTTTGGTTTATTTAGAAGGGTTGATTCAGGATGCAAACTTTTGTGAATTTTCAGGGGTTCTAATTTGTAAATTGTCGAAATTTCAGATTATCAAGTTTTCGAATTTTCAAGCAATTAATTATAAACTTTCAAGTGATCGAATAATCAAAATTTCAGATTTTCAAATTTTTACATTTTGATCTTATTTTCTGATTATCAAATTTCCCAAGTCTTCAAATTTCTATATTTACCAAATACCTAAATTCTAACACTTTCTTCAACCCCTAAATTCCCAAATTCTTGATACTCAAATTCGCTAGTTAATAAATTTCCAAATATAAATCACCAAATCCTAAATCACCAGTTCACACACCCTAAGCCACACACCCTTAAATTCCATAAATTCCATAAATTACTTTAAATTACCAATACTTCGAATTTTCGAATTCACTTCCAAATCTCCTAACTTACAGATTACCAATTTACTGAATTATTAAATTTCCACATTTTTACGTCCTCAAATTAGAAAATTTTCATACAACTAAATTACTAGATTTAGTAAATTATTAGATTACTAAATATGCAAATTACTCAATTTCTAAATTCCCAAACCCCTCACGCACCCCTAAGTTTCAAAAATTGTATTTTCAACTAATAAATTACTAAAATCCCCAAATTTTCAAATTTGAAGACTCCGAAACCCCCATTATTTCCAAATTTCTCGAAAATCTCCAAATTTTAATATCTCGATCAAAATTTCCCTAAAACCCCCATTATTCTCAAATTTTCCCAAAGTTCCAATTATTTCCTTTTTTCAAAATTTCAAAATTTTTAAAATTCGATAAAAATTTCCATGAAATCTCCAAATTTCAATAACCCGATGAAAATTTCACAAAAATTTCCAATTTTCAATAATCCGATTTGACTTTCCCATTCCCATTATTTCCAAATATACCCAAAATCCCCATTATTCTCAAAGTTCCCTAAAATCCCCATTATTCCCAAGTTTTCTCGAAAATCTTCAAATTTCTATAACTCGATCAAAATTTCCCTAAAACCCCCATTATTCCCAAATTTTCCCATAGTTCCAATTATTCGCTTTCCTCAAAATCCCCATTATTCTCAGATTTCCCCAAAATCCCCATTATACCCAAATTTCCCAAAACCTCCAAATTTCAGTAACCCGATAAAAATTTCCCTAAAATTTCCAAATTTCAATAACACGATAAAAATTTCCCCAGAATCCCCATTATTCTAAAATTTCAATAACCCGCTTGAATTTCCCCAAAGTCTTGAAACTCCAATAACCCGAATATTAATAACACGATAAAAATTCCTGCTCTGTGTATAAAACACGTGTAACGCACAATATTTCAAAACTCAATCATTGCTATGGCATTCTCAACAAAGCTATCGAACGCTATAGGGAATTATTGGGCTCTGTATCATATCCAGTTGTTCAAAACGATGTGTACTTCCATATAAATGTTTCCGTAATAAAACACGAGAATCCACTCAGCGGGACAGCATTTGTTATGACATTTTATTCTATTTTCAATTACAATTGGACATTTTATCGAACGGTTTTATTCTACATTCTGTAGTGGATGGTTATTCGAACATTGCCGAGGAAAATTAATCTTTGTAACGAAACAAAATCACCCTTTCACAATTTAACAATGTACATTTGACTCGCGTTGAAACACGAGGAATCCATATACTGCTACATAGCAAACTGTTTGTAACAATATTTAACGATACAATTTACCAATGTTTGAAGCAAACAATTAACATTTGAAATTAACCCCTGGCGATATCAAATGTGACGCACTCACGCGTTTACTGCGACTTACTCGAATTTTTAACCCTTAACTGTTACACTGGGCTGTGAAACAACTCCAGCCAATTTTAGCCACTTTACATCCTGAAAATTTGAACGAGTTTTTTTAAAACCCCGGTATATTTTTTTTTCAAACTCTTATATCTCAAGAGCGTTCAGTTGAAATTCTCTTTATATTAAAATCGAAAAAAGTTTAAAATTTTTTTGTGAAAACATTTTTAGTTCTTTCACGTTTCTGATTTTTTTCATACTCAATATTTAAATGAAAGGTGAAAGTAGCTTTCGACAATTATTTATAATTTTCTCAAGTTGAAATAACGAGTAACTTCTTTGTAAGAAGCCACTCTCTTAGTGGCTGGGGTGTTAAATGTCCGTGTACCACGTATGTTAATCTGATGAAGTGTGATTGTTAAGGGTTATGCTTTAATTTGGAGTTCAATTATAATTTGCAGTCAAGGATTGCTGAATACGAAATTGACATTTCAACTCTGTCTTTTGGTTTTAATACTGTAATTATGCTTAACCTCTTAGGCTAAAATATGGTGCAGATGCTTCTCATTATGCTCTATGGGGTTAATCTGAACAAAATAAATGAGGTTCAGTCGATGGTTTCATATGTACAAAATTAATTGACTGATGTATCAATATTCAATTGATTTAGGTATCCAAATTTGTTAATTTAATGAGTTTTAGATTTATAAGTTTACAAGTCTTCAAAGTTTGAATGTTTCAAAATTTCAATGTCTAAAAGTTTGAATGTTTTAAAGTTTCAATATTTCAAAATTTCAAAGTTTCGAAGTTTCAAAGTTTCAAAGTTTTAGATTTTCGAACTTTGCAATAATAAATTACCAAAGCACTATACTTCGAAATTCTCAATTTTCCAAGGATCCAAATTTCCAAATGTTCAAATCTGCAAATTACCAACACATCTAATTTTCAATTTCTCGGCCAAATCTCTTAACATACAGATTACTAATTTACTGAATTATTCAATTTCTAAATTTCCACATTCTCAAATTATCAAATTTTAATATAAGGTGAAATGAAGTAAGTTCGTAAACGGAGCAAGTGGCTATTTTTATTACCATATGAACGAAATTTCTCCATTTGTTTCCTTGTTTTGTTTCACTATATCCTCTTTTATATTTCAACTAAGAGTACTTGTTTGCAGTATAGAGTACTTGCATAATGCACTAAAAAGCATTTTATAGCAGATTTGTTAATAATTCTGCTCTTGCCACATTGCACATGAAATAAAGTTTCAAAGTATTTAACTTCAAGTTACGCTCTTACCCCATTTTCGGGGAAAGTGCAGAGTAGTTGACATTTTAAACAATTTCCTATAAAAATCAAAATGTACAAGACAAATTAAGGTCCTAGTTAATATTAATTAAATAGTAGTAGTTGTGCAAAGCGTTCGATATCGACAGTGTTGAGTATTTACATAACAGACTGAAAATACTTACATTTAAATATCAATTTTACAAAAATCATTCTGCACTTAACTAAATTTCACCTTAACTAAATTACTAAATTCAGTAAATTACTACATTACTAAATATGCAAGTTACTCAATTTTATTAAATTTTCAAATTTCTACGTTCCCAAAATTGCAAATTTTGATACAACTGAATTACTAGATTTAATAAATTACTAGATTATTAAATATGCAAGTTACTCAATTCCTAAATACTCAAATCCCTTCAATTCAAAAATTCGAAATTAACTTTCCAAAATCTAAAGTTCTAACTCCCGAGTCTTTAACTTAACAAATCCCAAAATTTCCAAATCTTCAAGCTTCTAAATTTGAAACATAGATTCACAAATTTGAAAAAGTACAAACCATATTTCTTCTAAAAATCATTCACTTTTATCCACATTTACCGACATAAACCCCTTCTTTCGTAACCATCTTCCCTCAAACAAAAACAAATTTTCAATAAATAGCCTTTTTCTATTCTTCCATTCCAATTGTTAACAAATTTGACTCAAATCATATTAAACGCACAATAAAATTCCTACACTTAATTTTAAAATTCAAGCATGAAAGGAATGAATTAAACGCGTCAACATGTTAACGAGTACATCGGTAATTACAGTACTGATTGCAACTCTGATGTCGCACAGTTGAACTTGCAAAAAGTGTATAATCCGAATTAAACCATGCAAAGAGGTCGTACTTCCATTACTGGTACAAACTTTCGGAATTTTCGCTCGGGAAAGATGCGGACAACTTGCGCGAAACGGAACGACTCGATTATGACGGGAATTAAAGTTCGTAGAACGGTGCGAACGCGTGAAAATTAGTCGCGCATAAATCGACTGCGGCACATTTTTATTTCGACGGTGAATTTTTTTGCGAACGTACACGGAATACTTAATTATTCTCGATTGTCTGAAAATTGTGCTCGTCCGCGAACAACCGATGCGACGCAACGAAATACGTTATTTGAATAATTTCGCTCGTTCGAAAGTTGTACTATCGAGAAAATTTGTTACTATGATAATCTGAAAAAAAACTGTTAGAATTGCTTTTATATAGGCTGTTCTAAAACGTGTCTCTAAAGATATATGTATAGTAGACAGATTGGAATGGTTCAACAATTTTTTTTGCATCCCTAAAAATTTAGTATAAAATAATCTTGTACTAAATATAAGAATTATAAAAATAATCTTATCAAAACTTGAGCTGGAAAATTAAAATAGTAGACAGATTGGAATAGTTCAACAATTCTTTTTGCACCCTCTAAAAATTTAGTATAAAATAATTTTATACTTAATATAAGAATTATAAAAATAATCTTATCAAAACTTGTGCTGGAAAATTAAAATGGCAAACAGATTGGAATGGTTCAACAATTTTTTTGGATTCTCCAAAAATTTAGTATAAAATCTTATACTAAATATAATAATTATTATAAAAATAATTTGATCAAAATTTGATCTGGAAAATTTAGTCAAAGCAATTGAAAGGTTTAGAAAATGAAATTTCTTTATATACTTAAAATTGTTGTCTTTTATATTTCCTGATTATATTCTATGGAATTTCTGATTTAAATATATTGTTAAGCAGTAAAGTTACTAAATTGAATTTAATCATTTTTGTTTGTGAAGGTTGCAAAGGGAGTTTGTAAAGGCAAAATTTTTTTAAATACCCTGTATAAGCATGATCGCAACGTAACAATGAATAATTAAATACGGTACAATGAAAAATTCTTTGTAGAAGAAGTCGTAATAATTAAATGCGGCCTAGTACAAAATTGTTTGCAAGAAAAGTTGTTTGTAGAAAACGTTGTATATCGTTTACAATGTACAATAATTATTAATAAATTACATAATAATTATAGTTCAGGAAATAATGAAACGAATTCTTGTGTAACCGATAACTAAGTTGAAAATTTTGTTTAATTTAAAATATTTCTTTGAACGATATTGGGATCTGATATTGTTCATGCGACATCTAGTGGGAGAAAATAAAAATACAAGATTTTAGAATAGTTTTTGTATTATAATATTTATTGATTATTATTGATACTGTATTTATGATATATCAAGGTTTGCATAATGTAATTAAATTATGAGATTTGCAGTATGTAAATTATGTAATTCATGAAATCAACAATCCATAAATTATATAAATTATGAAATACACAATCTATAAATTATGTAATGTATGGAAAACATAATCCTTTTTGCCTGCCTAATGTAAATAAGTTATGTAATTTGTGAAATCTATAATATGTAAATGAAGTAACCTATGAAATCAATAATTTATAAATTATATAAACTATAAAGTACGTAATCTATAAATTTACTAGCCAAAAAATTAACAATCTGTAAATCATGTAATATACGAAGTCCACAATCTGCAAATCGTGTATTCATTAGTCTGAAACGATTTAAATGATTAATGTTTAATTCGCAGATTTGATATATTATAAATACATGAACAGCCGCAGTATAATTATTGCGGAAGATATGATCATAGATATGATATTATATCATCGAAGTAATTATAATTTAGGATGAGTTAATGATGTAGACTAACGTTCACGATAAATTGATAATATAGAACAATATCTGTAATAAATCTGGAATATAGAATAATATTTATAATGAATTTATAAGATAGAATAGTATTATAATTTAATTTACAGTAGGTATTATATTGTGACACTTCTATCGTAATTTAATTTGTAATATTATTTTTAATCATTTCACTTTTAATATTATTCTATTACGTTTTATGTTGTTAATCTTTATTCTATTCACGTAATTGTAATACAAGGTTTTGAACGCCATTTTGCGACTGTGACGTAGCCATATTGTGACGTAGTTAAATTGTGACGAAGCCATGTTGTAATGTAGCCATGTTATGACGTCGTCACATTGTTGGTATTATATTGTAATACTAATATCGTAATTTAATTCGTAGTATTATTCTTTTATAATTTCATTTTTAATATTATCCTATTCTGTTTTATGTTGTTAAGCTCGATTTTATTTTCTTGTAATACAAGCTTTTGGATGCCATGTTGTGACTATGAGGTAGCCACATTGTGACGTCGCCATATTGTGACGTCACCACATTGCCTCCGCCCTTATATCAGATCCCAATAATTATTTAAACAATGAACACGTAATATATATTTCTAAACACTTGAATCTACACTTTTTAAACGATATAACAAATTAAAAGAAATATCCACTGTTCACATAAAACATACGTTTTATAACATACACAGTTTTAATTAATGAAAACTACTCCTCCAAATATCTTTCAAATTATATAAACTAGACAAAGAATTGTAAAATATAAATTACATAGTTACAAAAACACTGCAATATGATATGAAGTATTTTCTTAAATGCAAACGATTTTGACCATTTTTTTTAGCTCTCGTAATTTAAAAATTATTTAGGGAAGCAGTATTTATTGACTCACTCTGTAGAGGGGTTCTTAAGCTAATTATCTAAATAATTTTTATGCTGTTAAAAATATTATATAAAAATGTAATTAATGGAGCTTTGTTTTGAGACATTTAGTAACAAGATTTCGAAACCATATAAGCTTTCATCAGCTGACTTCAGCAGTGTGATACATTTATACGTATATTTTTAATTTCATGCAAACACAAAGTCTATAAAATCTAAAGTCCTAAAATTTAAACATAAAGCGACTTACGCCACTTTCAAAATAAACGGCTTGTTTATGTTTTATAGTAAACAGAATATTGTTGCCTGTATAGTAAGGCGGCTAAGTATCGAACATCAAAGTATTCTGGTGCTTATAGATCCTCTCGTTCTTTTTCATGAGTAAATATCTTATAAAAAGTTTTAAGGGTATCGGATAATATTTAAAACAGCCTCAAGGCGGTTGACCGTTTACTGCTATAAAACTACGTTATAAAGGAAATAATGAATACTCTAGACTGGGAGGTTTTAATTGAACATGATAAACTGCAAATTTGTTTTATATCGTTAGAGTAATTCTTCAGATTTTAATATTACTTGGTTAAAAATTAAAGAATACGATAAAGTTAACAATTTAAAAATCAAGATTACGATAACTCGAAAATTTGAAAAATCTGAAATCTTTAAAATTGGAGAAATGTCAAAATTGAAAGATTGAAAAATTGAATAATTATGAAATTTGGAAATTTGTAAAATTATGAAATTATAAATTTAGAAGATTTTAGAGAATTTACAAATTTAGAAGATTTTTGACAGTTCAAAAATTCAGGAGGTTTTAGACAGTTTAGAAATCTAGAAAATTTGAGAATTGAAAGATTTAAAGATTAAGAGTGTTTGGGACTTTATTGATGAAAAATTTCGAAAATTTTAAAATGTGCAAATTTAAGAATTTAGTAATGTAAGAATTCAGAAAGTATGAGGATTTAGAAATTTGAAGAATTTGTAAATTTAAGTATTTGTGAATTTTGAAACTCAAAATGTAAAATTGAAAGTTCATCAATTTTTTTTAAATTTAAGAGGCATTAAATTTGAAAATTTGCATAGTTTCAGAATTTCAAAATATGAAAATGTAGTAACTTGGGGTTTCGAAATTAAATACAGCATCTTATTGAACACATTCCAGATCTGCTGTAATATAACGAATACAAACATTTCAGAAAAGTCACGCGATGTCCTATTTCCACAGCGAATTTACTTAATAAAGTCATAAATAAAGTAATTAGATCACAGTAAAATAAATTATAAAGTAATAAAACAGTTCTAAATACAATCCAACTCGTTTAAAACTTTTCATAAATCACTTACTTCTTCCAGTGAACGATAAATTCCATAAACTCTAAAAAATTACAATCATTGGTTCTTTTCCTTAGCACTGTATGCACCGCTATAATACAAATATGTGTACATATAACGTATGTTTATTTCTCAAATATTCATATGTTTCATAAAATTCAAATTACAAAAAAAAACATGTCAACAATAAATCCTAAAAACACTAAAAATTTACAAAAATGTTTTGCTTAGATTTATGTGAATGACTATTATACAAGGTTATAACATGTATCTCAGAAATCCACATATTTCATAAAATACATTTTAAATATATCAATCGACAATAAATCCTGAAAGCACCAAAAATTTAAAAAAATGTCTGGCTTAGATTTGTGTGAATGACTATTATACAAGGTTATAACATGTATCTCAGAAATGCACATATTTCATAAAATTCATTTTAAACATATCAATCTACAATAAATCCTAAAAACACCAAAAATTTACAAAAATGTTTTGCTTAGATTTATGTGAATGGCTATTATACAAGGTTAAAACATGTACCTCAGAAATCCATATATTTTATAAAATTTATGTCAAACATACCAACGAACAATAAATCCCAATATCACCAAAAATTTACAAAAATGTTTTGTCTGGAATTTGAATAGCTATTATATAAGTGTATAACATGTATCTCAAGCCACATATTTCATAAAATTTTCAAAGATATCAACCAACAATAAATCCCATAAGCTGCAATCTACAGAAATTTTGCTTAGAATTGTGTGAACCGCTATCACACTGGTACACATATAAAAATTCGTTTGAAACATATTCACATTCGAACAATAAATCACATTTGCACCTTCCACACGTAAAATCTATCATCTAAATAAAGAGTCTATAATCTAAGTAAAAAATGGACGCCTCTGTCGGCTCGAATAATGAAACATCTACTCACGTGCTTCGTTGCCGTATATCCCGTGATCTGTTGCAGTTTGCTGCTAACCACTTTCGTGCCAGGTTTCGTCGGTTTCTCGTTTTTATGCCATATCCCGATCACACCCGTTATTATCAGCGCAACCAACGTAATGATCCCAATCAACAACGACAGAGTCACGATTTTGCTACGGGGCGATATTACCATCGCCATTTTTCCGCGTTTTTTCGAACGTCTCCCCTCGATCGGGGATCACCAGTTTCACCAAAACTAACTTTTAACAGCCACCGGTCGAACCGGCTGGAAAATTATCAATCAACCTCTATTAACATTAATATATCATTTATGTATACATATATCTAGGTATATGAATATATATCTCTCTTTCTTTGTTTATGTGGTTGGAGTGAGGCGCTAACTATATCCCCTTCCGACAGCGAACCTCGTTGTTATTATAACTTTATCATGTCCTCGTACTCGAATATCGACGACGTGTCAGTCGAGTCCTCGTGGACCCTTCTTGAAGTCATCTGGCAGTGTGTGACTCCCTGGATCGATTGACTGATCGATTTCTTCCAACAACTGTGACTCTCCCGCCAGAATCCCGAATTTTCGTGAATCACTCACATAAGATCTTCCTCGAGAAATTTTTCAAATTGGAGATTCTAATATTTCTGGGTCGTTAAATGGTTCCACTGTTCGTAACAAGGGTAACAAGTTTAACACTTTCAGGAACTTGCTCGCACGGAACTCGATCTTCCTGGAATTTCGACTCTTGTCCCGCAACTTGCTCTTCTCGTCACACCCGTTACATGGCAGCCTGATTAACGGATACGCTGCTGAACTTGTCGGAGAATTTTCGTTCGCTCGACAAATTTCTACGGGGACAATTTTTAATACTGATCTGAACACAATGAGTAAGATATTCCGTGCTCGTACAAAATATCTCTTTGCGTAATTAAACTCTAATTGCTTCGGAGAGGATCTTTTTTGTACACGTCCTTTATCAATTCCGTTTGTATCAACAATGATCGAATAATTGTCTTATGTGCACGATTATGGTTGTGACGATTTAACGATTAACTCTTTGTTTCAGTAGATTCGAACCGTTTCGGACACCCAGTACAGACGCGAGCGAATCAACAAATTTAACGGGCGCGAGGGATCAACAACAACGAGTCGCGATAAATTCGTTTGAATAATCAACAATAAACTTCTCAAGGGTATTGTTTCAGCAACGAGATATTCCGTGCGAGGGACGTTTCTCTCTTCAGGGATTCATTTAATGAGGCCGCGAGACGGAACCAAGAAGGTCGAAAGGCGTTATCGACCACTTATTCTTCGATCCTTTGTTTCCACTTCTCTCATATCGTCCTCGTTTCTTCGCACACCAGGCAGAGTCAGTGTCCTCTGGTCGTAGGAACAACCTACCTGGATGTTATGAAAACAACCAAACGTCATG
This sequence comes from Megachile rotundata, assembly GCF_050947335.1. NCBI lineage: Eukaryota > Metazoa > Arthropoda > Insecta > Hymenoptera > Megachilidae > Megachile > Megachile rotundata. The sequence goes on from NC_134993.1 coordinate 7,995,356, forward strand.
GATCTGTCGTTTTCGAACAATGGGGATTCGAGCGATTTTCCAGGACCTGTATTTACTTTACGGCTTGACGACATGAATCGAGAAATTGAAATATGAAAAATTGAAGGTTAAAACAATCAAATGATCGCTTAAGTTTCGAACGAGTTAAAATTGTTAGGATACTGCTCTTGAAATCTGCGTTTGGTTTTTGACAACATGTGGAATTAATGAGTATACGATTTTAGGCTGATACGATTTATACGATTTTAGTTTTCAACATCATTTTTAACCTTTTATGCACAACTTTACATATGAAAAGGATCGTTCAATTGAAACGGTGAGCGAGTGAGTTAGTAGAGGGAGACACTATGGCGCTATGTAATCTACGATGACATTCGCAAAACTATAGTAGACTGTTGTATAAGTATGATACCCGAAAGCTACTACAGTGATGTATCGTGCCTAAGAGGTTAATTAGGGCCACATTATAAGCCAGATATACATATACATTATCTAGGCTTATCTGAACCTATGTCTAGGTTTAGAGTTAAATTTGGGACAGATTTTTATGTATACTCCGATAGTACTCATAGATAAGAATATTCTGTAAACATTCAATGAACCTAGTGTGGAGAAAATCATGTTATAGGGTAAGGTGGCACTTCTGAATAGGAGGTATACTGCTCGATATCGAACCTAACCTCTTGGCGTATGACACCGAGTCAGACTCCTGACGCACGTTACAGTTCAAACGCGACAAACTTAAATCGTTTATGCATAAAGATAGTGTTTTAATCTTGATACCAATTGTAATTTGTATAATTGAGGATCACTAAATCCAAAATATAGCTAACATTTCAACGTTCTTTATTTAACTTAATGTGGCAGTAATAATTGGGTACCTCCGGCTGACGCAGCTGCCAAAAACTTGTAGGTTAAGGGGTTAAATTGGTAGAATTTAGACTGATATGATGTGAAGATTTCAGTATAAACGGTATGTGCAAAGAAAGAAAATGGAGGTGTCATCAGAGACATACTATAGTTAAATGTATCATTAAATATTGTATTGAAACATGTTTTCTAGCGAATAAGTACATTTAGTGTAAACTTGAAATAGACTCGAAATAATATATAAATATAATACTTAGAATATCAGAATTGATTAACTAAAAAAAATTGTAATTTTTTAGAATACTATCTTAATATCTGTGTAATAGACACATAAAGTAAAATAAAATGGAACATATTGACTTGAAGAAATTTCATATTTTATAAGTTTAAATTAAGATGTTAAACCTACATAACTATTGTACTATTTTGTAATACCCTTAGTTAAACGTATCATGTTTCGAAATCAATCACTGTTATAACTATCATAAATTCTGTATAAAGTATACTTGTCATCAGTTATTACAGCCATTTTTATAAAATCTAAACCTTATATTTGATAGAATGGATCGATGTAGATCAGATCCATTCACTTTAGCTACCCTCTCTTGGGTTAATTATATAATTTGAAATTACTGCGCTCGCTTACGTCTTTTTTCTGTTTTTTGGAGCAACTTCAACTATGTTTGTTTATGTTTTGTAATATGCCACGTATCACAGAATGAAAATACATATTTATTGTGTTTAAAAACTGTGTTCTGTTATTCTCGTTTCTGACAATATTTTTATTCCATAAGTGATGTTGTAGGTTTTGTTATCAAATTAGAAATGTGACATTTTTATGTCCTCAAAATATATTAGATTATATATTTTCAAATTTCTCATTTTATACGTAAGAACTTAGTATGTATAATTATTAATGTAAAAAATGTAATTTACGTGTGTACTTATTAGGTTAGGAAATATTTGACCATCTCTGTCCTTTTTCTGATTCACAACTGACTTTAGCATCTAATTCTGTATAATACATTATTTACATAATATAAATATAATATAAGAATGTAAATAGATAAATTTTAACTTGAGAACAAAGTATAAAAATATAAATAAATATATTTGAATAAAATATTGAAATAATATGAATGATATAAAAGAATATTTAGGAACATTATTTATTTGATGTACTTTAACGATTTAATAATCTCTCAAAATCACAGTATAATTAAAACACAATAAGTATAATTTTAAAGAAAATAAAAAAGTATACTACAACTTTTCGTAAGTATCTCAATATTTGGTGTATAAAGAAAAATTTTCCATACGATCCCACGAGAATAATTGAAATATACCTAATTTCGCCAATCTTCTAGCGTTTCCCAATCGCGAACTCCGGCCCGTTTAATTGCTTGTTTCCGATTAAACGTAGCCTATTTAATCTTCATCCTGTATCGAAACTTCGACAGCTGATGTCGGAAGAAAATAATAAGACAGTATAATTTGATAAATTGCTCGTACTTTGCAGAACTTTGAGACAGAGATAAACTGTCGCGGAATAAAAATTTAATTGCTTCAGAACTCATTTGACTATACTGTACTAATCAATCAACATTTAAGTCCGACTCAATAAAATTGATTACCCGGTGGATGCAAACCTTAATAAGATTTTGCAGTGTCTAATGGCGACCAAACATGAAAGTACAAAAACACAGGTATTATCTAGATTCTTTTTATAAGTTGTTCGTATTTTTCATTAAATAAAATCGTGCAAATTTAAAAATTAGAAAGCGATACAAAATAAAAATAATTAAAACATGATCCGTTAAAAATCGACGACAGCTAAAACACCGGTACACGAAAGTGGCTGCAAACCGAAACAGGGGAATTGTAATTATTCGACTGCGCAAAGATGTAATCGTTGGCAATTTATCGTTCATGCGAAACGAAATTTAATCGAGAAATTTTCATCGCGAAAGAACCACCGCTAATTCAATGAAAATAATTTCGCGTTTATTCAAACCATTACTCGCAGCAAATAATGGTTACGGGAAGAAACGCTCGGAAATAATCAACGAGAATAATTAAAACGATTGCAAGGTGCCGAACGTTTAATTTATTCGATTCGCGTATTCATTCGCATCAGAATTTGCATATTTTTAGTTATTTCTGATGCGGTGTTTTCAAGCAATTTTCTGAAATGTCGCTGATTGCAAAATGGTTATGTACATATGTAATTAATAAATACATGAGGATAAATTTTGTTATTTAATATCGTTCTCGGTTTAAGCGTGTGTCTACTTATTAATATTCGAGCACTGGTATTCTACCAACACTTTGTGTATTTGTACATAATTAAATTCACGTATTTTTTGTTTTTTTATTGTTATGAAGTATGTATTTTCAACTGTAGGGAAAATTTTATTTAATTAAATTTATGGAAGACTTTATTTGGTGAAAATTGACAGTAATGTGAAAGTATTAATAAACGATGCTGTTACAGGAAAAACGCGCTATGTAGCATCATGGCGCCATGCATAGAATAGTACGAGTCTAAGGCTCATAGATGTCGCTGTTTATATAAAGGCGCGAATTTCAAATGCACTTCTTGACAAAATTGATCAATTTCAGCGTACGATATGTTATCGTACGTATGTTCGATACGTACATATGAATTTTTAAAGAAAAACTATACTTCTACAAAATTTTTGCAGAAAAAACCTGCTTTTATAAAACTTTTTTAGAAAAAATTGATTGTTACTAAATTTCCATAGAATGAATTTCTGAATCTTATTTCTAATTAATTTTTTTTACAAAATTACTAGTTTTACAGAATTTTCATAGAAGTGAGTATATTATTTTTGTAGAACTTCCATAGAAAAATTGTGTTTCTATAGAATTTTTATAGGAAAATTCTTGGTGAATTTTTATAGAAAAAATTCAGTGTTCAGATCATTTTTGTAAAAAATTCCCAGTTTTACAGAATTTGTACAAAAAAATCTTATCGTTACTGAATTTTTGTAGAAATAGTCCTATGTTATGTTCCGAACAGGAATCTTTTTCAAAATTTCCTTTGTAGTTTTGACCGACCGGATGTGTATCGATAATGCGTATTGCATTCTGGGAATACCCTGATCAAACGCAGTAACGGTCTTTCAATGTTTATTAGATAGACTATCTTTTGGCGACTAAACTATGATTGTTAATATAACACATTCCTTCCTTGAAATCAACGTGGACCCACGGCTAAAATCTTAGATCATTTCATTTCTCCGAACCGCCGAATATAAACGGAAGTCACACTCGTGTGGTCCGATAACGCCAAGCGTTCTAGAATGTTCCTCAAGGGCCCACGACGCAATATAAAATTGTAATAGAAATTGTCTTTGCAACACTACAAAATTATATAAATTACTCATAGTATTTCTTTATACCGTTATTATTAATACGCACACGTCAATCAGTTCCACAATAGTTACAGTACCGAGCGCGATTTAACTTTAATAATTGTAAAACGAAATAGATAATGTTCATTCTAAATTTTTATAATGTATACAGATTAACATTTTATATTGTATTGGTTATGCATGTAAAATTATTCAGTAGCTAATTAACAATCCATAGCTCAAGGGTAAAGGAAAGAACTATATAGAAAGAGAGAAAGATAAGAGCTGGACAAGGGAGGAACACATGCACCCACCATCACCGCCTAATTAACGAATCACGGTCTCTTACGCATTAGCCTCGCAGCCTAATTCGTTAGGCGCATATCACTGCAACATAAACAATTTCGGACTAGGCCCACTCTGGTCTTCTCCGAGAGGTGCAAGTTGCGACACTCTTCGGTGTATAATCGCGAGGTGCGTGTCGAGGGTCCGTGAAGTGGTTTAGAGACGAGTTTGTTCTTGAATTTGTTAAAGTGCAAAATTCAGACAAAGACTCTATCTTCACGTAAAGCTTTCGCGTTAAATAATCACGTTAATTATCACATTAAATTTTCAATTCAATATATTATTTTATTTTTCCATTTAATTATATTCAATTCTATTCTTTTTAATTTTTAAATTATAATTTTATTTTATAGTTTAATTGAATTTCACAATTGGTTAGTTCAAAATTATCATTGGTGGAGCGCTTTCATGTGTGTGTGTGTTCTTCCCAGGAACCAGGCGTAGTTGGCATTTCACGTTTTGCACGAGGTTGATTAATTCTAAATTCATACAAATACAGACATCTTGGTGAGTTGTTTCCTTTATTCTTCCAGCTATTTTATGAATTTTTCGGCAAGTGGATCAGTAGTTAATTATTTAACTTTGGGATTTCCCTCACTGGATTATAAAATTATTTTGTATTTGAGTAATTGTTTCTCCTTCAAATCTACGAATTGCGCGTCTCGGATATTTACAATATTTCTGTTCAGTTCATTGTGATTTACATTATATTACATACACTACCATTCTAATCTCTTTATATTTTATAAAATATAATCTTTTGTATCTTTTAATTATTTTGAATTACATTTCTTTTATTGCCTCCGTCATATCCTATAATCATTGCGATCTTGTGAAAGGGCCCGTATGGGACTAGCGTATCTCCGGATCCACAAAACATTAAGTCCTGTTAACAATTAATATTGTTAGGGCAAACAAATCTTCGAGGCTTTATACGCGCGCTTCCCGCACGTAACACCTACTTCTAATTTTACCTCACCACTTAAAAAATTTCAATTAGATATCTATACATAAATATTAACATTTATAAATGAAAGTCTTAAAATATTAATTCAATATTTATATTCGTGCAATACTTGAAATGTACCTATTTCCAATAATTTTTCAAGATATTTTGTACAGCTCGTGATAAGCGTAGGAGACCAAGAAAATGACGAAAATAATAAAGCTTTAATATTTACGTACGGATTATTTTTATCCGCTCATATGTACATTTGAAATTGGAATTTATTCGGTTCAAAATGTTTCGTGCAATGTTTTCGTTTCATTCAGTATCTGCGATTCGATATTTTTAACATCGGAACTTGAAATATTATCATTTTGCGTTATTATTTCCACTCTGGCGTTTATTTCATTTCCTTATGAAAATAATATTTTTATTAAGCTGCTTTCTCTAATTTTTTAGTATACGCAATATTGTTATTAGATTAGTTTATTTCATTTTCACATTTTCTTATATAAATAATGCTATTATTAGACTTCTTTATTTCATTTTTTATTTGTTAACCAAATTGTTATTGTCAGACTCCTATATTTAATTTTCTTGTATTAATAATATTAATAAATCTTGTAATAATAAACAATATTATTATAAGACTGCTACATTTTTTTATATAAACAATATTATTGTTAAATTGATTTATTCAATTTTCCAATATAAATAATATTGCTATTACGCCGTTTTATTTGATTTTATTTTTTGTATAAACAGTATTATTGTAAAATTTTTTAATTCAATTTCTTATATAAATAACATTATTAGACTTGTTTATTTCTTTTTTTTTATAAACCAAATTATTATTGTCAGACTCCTATATTTCATTTTCTTTTATTAATAACATTAATAAATCTTATAATAATAAACAATATTATTATTAGACTGCTGCATTTCTGTTTTTTATATAAACAATATTATTGTTAAATTGATTTATTTAATTTTTCAATATAAATAATATTACTGTTAAACCTGTTACATATATTACTATTACAATTACATTACACTTTGATTAAAAAGAATGTTTAACTTTATTATTCGATTACAAAGGTGCTAGACTTTAGTGTTAGATTAAAACCATCTCGAGTTCGAAAACATTTAATGTACTAAAATTCCTTTAATAAATGCTCTTTACATGTTAATTTATATGTTGTACTGATCAGTTGAAATAGTTCGCGAAATTATTGTACCGAGATGATACCATAATCGACAACGTCTGAATGCATACTGACTAATACTACTTAATACTTCGAGTGCTTCGATGCTCTGAAAGCATCGGAAATCCTTCCGTGTTAATCAGTTTATTTGAACATTTCCATTTATAAATATTTCAAATTCTAACTCCAAAAATATTTGATTAAATTGAAAAAATCACTTAATGCTGAATTAACGTTTAATTGGAGCTAAACACTACGTCCACACATTCAGCGCGACCAGTATGCAGGTCACAGATCACTGACGTTATCGAAGTAATTTATAGTCAGTTGTTCCATTCGTAATTAGAAGTCGACGAGTTCATTAAAGACAAATCATAGAGCACCAGGTCTAAGAATATAATAGCGCAAAAAAATAGACCTCAAGTTTCTATCGATACAATATATTTTTTAGTTTCTCCAGACACTTTATACAAGTTCAAATCAAGTCCCTTACTTACGAAGACTCCCTATTCCAATAAGTTAGTAGCGATGACACCCAGGAAGTATATCGAATATATTAAATTATAAATTAATAACATGATGTAACAGAAAAAATTGAAAAACATAACCTAGCTTTTTTCTCAGATTCTCAAATTACTTATTTACTCTTCAAATCACATAGTGTTTATAAGTTTCTTTAAAAAATATGTATACTTATTTTTTATTAGCAAACTGCATTTTTTACCGATCCCATAATAGAATATCATTGCAAGATGATTAGACCTCGATGCAAGTTTCCATCTATACAATGATATATTGCTTTTAGTTTCTGCAGACACTTTGTGCAGGTTCAAATCAATAGCTCTCCTACTGACGAAGGTTTCGTATTGCTAACCAATAAGTTAGCAGCAATGACACCCAAGGAGTCACATTCCATCGAGTATTTTTAGTTTATTATTCACACCTGGTCGCCAGAGCCTTTAATCTTAGTAGTGGAGTCCTCTATTTACAGTTTCTATTCGTGTCGAAGTATTTTTATTAATAGCTACGGTCAATTTTTAGGGAATAGTCACTCGATTTTTCATTTCCACCTGAATTTGTGTAAAGACAGATCCAGAAAAATATAATTCGGAGCGCAACAGTTTTTGCGATGTTTTCACATGAGAAATTTTTAGGAACGTTTAAATTTGCAATTATTTAGTTATGATTTCATATACAGAAAAAATTGTAATTAACGGTTTTCTTAATTGTTTGACCACTGAGATTGCATTACGCGTCGAAGAATGCAAAAACTTTATGGATTTTAAATCCGCCATCTTGCTTTCTGCTAGGTTAGGTGCCACCGATTTCAAAATGAAAGACGTGTGACACTTTTGGGGGAATACCTATAGCCACCACATACATCATCCAGTATTTTTGGTTTATTATTATTCACATCTGGTTGCCAGAAACTTTGATCTTAGTAGTAGTCCTTTATTTGCAGATTCCTATTCATGTCGAGGTGTTGCTTGTTTTTATTACTACCTACGGCCATTTTTTGAGGAAGAAACCCACCGCAGCCACTCGGTTTTTCATTTCCACCTGAATTTGCGTATCCAATAGAAATCAGGAACCGTTCCCCACAGCCTTGTTCGTAAAAATTGCACACCCACAGCCTTCATCTTGTGAATAAGCAATCGGGAAAACAGACACGAAATAGGCACGAGGCTGTTCACTTTGGAATATCGGATGGATAGAAGTTGTTCTCTTAGGAACAACAGTGGATACGTAGATACGCAGTCGTTCAGTTTGGATCATAGTCAAAAATAGACATCGGTTTTATGCAATTATTCTACAGTCCATTTAGTCCTTAGATCAAATTAGGATCATATACAGAAATTTCACTTTCATGGCTATAATTATGTCGTATATGGAAAATTGTCTAAGTCAGCAAAGTTATTTCTAAATACGTTGATAACGAAATTTGAATGCCGCAGAATGTGCCGCATATTATCTGAGTTGAATTACAGATATTTGGGAAAATAATGAAGATATAAAGCATACCAATGTATACGAAACATGTCCGATACAAGCTGCGACCAAAGCAAAGAGTGTAAATATGAGATATTAACATGTGTTAATGTTGTATGTACAGTAGTATTGTATCATGATAGCTTATAAATTATATAATTACAATTTAAACACGCCTTTTAATTTTACGGAAAACGTGAAAAATGTTGAAAATTTGTAGTGGTGATTGGGTGCTCAGGGGCTGTAAATAGGTAGTGAAAAGAGGTTATGTTGACGTTATGTTAGTTATCTTAAAACAAAATGGTTCCAAATGATTTGAAATGGCTGCACCCAAACATTGATATTGACTCGTATTTTTACTATTATTTTTGTGTTTGATATTAACATGTGTTAATGTTATGTACAGTAATCATGGTAGCTAATTATATAAGTACAATTTAAACAGGCTTTTTAATTTTATGGAAATCGTGTACATTATAATTATAAATATTAGAAGTTCAAAGTTTAATCATCGCTAAATATTAGTGCGAGGAAATAAATAGGTTCGCGTTACATGAACTTTCTGTTACTTTCTGATTCTTTCTCCCCTTTTCGTTTGCATCATTCAAACGCGAAGCATGCACATATCCGTTTCTTTCGTCCGAGGAAACATCGAGTCTCTTCCCTTCTCCGTTTCCTATCTGCCTTCTTTTTTGCCACTCCTTCCTCGTACGTGATCCACATATATTTTCCCAGTTCGGTTTCCGACGTCGATGCTCTCTTGTTTCGGCCATCGATAATTTCCCGGCGTCTTCCCGCGGGAAAAATGCATTCGGCTTCCCGAGGATTCTTTTACGTACGTGAGAGATCGAAGGTATGATGTTGAAATTGTTCAGACTTTCGAAAGACTTTCCAACGGCTGCTTATCGTGACGCGAGAGATGGAATGTGAAATTATGACAATGCGGTCTACCTGCGGGCGATAAGTATTTGTCGAAAGAGTTACGGAGGAATATTTGTCGATGCTTATATTGATTAATCGGTAAATGTGTCGTAAAGAGTTTTAAAATTAAAATTAAGGTTCTCAAATTTTTATATCTTTATATTTTTAAATATTCAAATTTTCAAATATATAAATTTTTAATTTTAATTTGTTTGCCAAATATTATATTACATATAGTATTAATATTGTTAATTTATAGTATATTATTGCCTTTAAAATATATTATTTTCTTGTTACTATCACCAACTGTGAAAAGCACATTTCTTTTTCGAAATTAAAAAAAAATATATCAAGAGTTAAATATTTGTTCAGAATTGCATTTCTATTAAACTCAAAACTACAATAAAATTTATATTTGCTACTTAAACATTTTTTGCACGAATCACGCTGCTACAATAAAACGTTATTACTAAATATTTCCAGATACCATCCTTTTAGAAAGAATAAGACAACTTCCCTGCCTGCAAAATTAAAAAATTGGTATTCTCTCGGTTTCAATATAACAAGAATAATACTACCACGTCCAGCATCATCTCACATTTCGAATCTGCAATTTAAAACAATTTAATTAAACCGTCTTCGCTTTCAGATCATTGAATTTCAAGCAGCTCCAGATTTCCTTTCCACGGAACCGAAACCTACAATCCTTTAGTTATCCTTAATAAAAATAAACGAATAATCATATATTGCTTTAGTATAACGCGTTAACTCCTCAGTAATTTTCTAATCGAAAGCTACTCATTTCTATTCCATAATTGATAATCAATAAATATTTAATTCAAGTACATTTTATGTATGATAAATTTAATATTCTTTTAAAAATTCTGCCGTAGGGTGGCACTTCTGAAAAGGAGGTATATCGATATCGAACCTAACCTCTTGGCTTATGACACCGAGTCAGACTCCTGACGCATGTTACAGTTCGAATGTGACAAACTTAAATCGTTTATGCATAAAGATAGTGTTTTAAGCTTGATACCAATTGTAATTTGTATAATTGAGGATCACTAAATCCAAAATATAGCTAACATTTCAACGTTCTTTATTTAACTTAATGCGGCAGTAATAATTGGGTAGCTCTGGCTGACGCAGCTGCCAAAAACTTGTAGGTTAAGGGGTTAAATTGGTAGAATTTAGACTGATATGATGTGAAGATTTTAGTATAAACGGTACGTGCAAAGAAAGAAAATGGAGGTGTCATCAGAGACATACTATAGTTAGATGTATCATTAAATATTCTAATGAAACATGTTTTCTAGCAAATAAGTATATTTAGTGTAAATTTGAAATTTGAAGACTCGAAATAACATATAAATGTAATACTTTAGAATATCAGAATTGATTAACTAAAAAAAAATTGTAATTTTTTAGAGTACTATCTTAATATCTGTGTAATAGATACATAAAGTAAAGTAAATGAAATATATGAAACATATACAATATAAATGAAACATATTCACTTCAAGAAATTTCATACCTTATTAACTTTGTAATTTTTGATGTGTTCGCCATTTTCGGACCAGCCTACATATTGAAAGTACAATTTGTACATTTTGTAGTAACAGTGCAGAAATCGACTAAACCAGATATTTCTGAGTGGATTCCAAACTTTTATCAATAACGCGAAACTGAAAATTCGTTCTCTTCAGACAGACAATAAAAAAAAACAGCTTTGATGTAGATGTCGATGAATATTGGCAAATTCTGTGTGATGTGGTATTCTAGTCGTGGTGTACATTTAGCGAAATTCGCTAACCATTGCTCTAAAACTTTCGCTGCACGAATCGAACATATACTGTTACTTCAGAAATAAGTAAAAATAGTTTCGACTCATGTTAATTTTATTTGTTGTACAACAAAATTTCAAATAAATTCTGAATTCCAATCGTCTACATTTTTTTAATTTTTCAAGTTTTAGAACGTGATGATTCTGAAACTTTTCTATTTTCAGATATTTAAATTGTCAATTTTTCAAATTCTCATATTCTCAAATTTTCAAATTCGCATATTCTCAAATTTTCAAATTTTCAAATTTTCAAATTTTTTAAACTTCTAAATCCTCAAGTTGTTAAGTTTCCTAAATTTTCAAATTGTCAAATTCATAACATTTCTACATTTCTAAATTTTCTAAATTTTCTAAATTTTCTAAATTTTCTAAATTTTCTAAATATTCTGAATTTTCTCAATTCTCTCGATTTTTTAAATTTTCTAAATTTCTATATTTCTAAATTTTTTAAATGTCTAAATTTTCAACATCTCAAACTTTCTAAATTTGTGAACCTCAAATTCCCAAGTTTTTTAAATTTCTAAATTCTCATACCCAAAATCTAAGGCGGAAGAATAAAATTATAAACGATAATACATCGTTGAATTCGTAACTAATAACTTTCATTCACATCAAAAATAAAAATTTCCAAACACATGGCGGATGTAGCAACTTAATTTTTGTAAAAGAATATTTTTCAAATATCTTTATCGTAGATTCGTAGGTTTAAAAAAAAAACAGTATATTTATGTTTAAAATGATTAATACACTCCCTTTAAGATTCATAATTACAGCTCGGATAAAAGGATTGATTTTTCCCTCGAAGTAAAAATTAACACCAACGAATTACGATTGTAATCTTAAATAGTTCTAATAGACAATTTTACAAAGTTTCATAAAAGTGTGTACCCCAGGGTTTCCTTATGAATCTTCTATAAAATGATTACAGAAAATTTCACAGTTATTTCAGAAACTGTCACAATGACTTCTCATCTGTCTATAGAATACATTTTCACCTATAAGATTGTACTTAAAATAGCGAATGATAAATCTGACCCATTTTACTCTACAATCCAAATTCTATAATTACGTGAATAATATTAATTTAGGTTAACATATTAACCTCTTGCACTTTGGTGACACATTCGCCACGCGGTTCAACTATTTGAAATAAATGAGCCGTTTATTTTGAAAATTGCAGAACTTTGTCAATTTTTCGTTTTGAATTGTAGTTCATGTACCGCTTGATGTTAACTGCCAAAACATTGTACAATTAATATTAACATAATGGCAATTAATAGTAACAAATAATAATTTCGAAACAATTCATCAAAGTAGATTACAGTATCATTTGTCGATAAAATGTTTTCAAGTGTAAAGGGTTTTATTTTTTAAATGGTTAACATGTATTTTCCTAACAAGCCTAACAAGTAGTATTTCCGTGCAATCAGATTTGTTAATCACACCGCAAAACTATTTAATTTAAAATTGTAAACACGTTATCTATTTATGGAGCCATTTTCTTTCGCTCGACAATAAAGAACTTTCGCGTAATTAAACTTTTCTTATTCCAAACTATCGTTCAGCGCTCGTAGAGCGAGATCACTTTCACGTTTCCATAACTTTTAATTCTAAGACGTTAGGAACGGTTCTATCCTTGATTGCAACAAGGATCGAAAAAGAAGTCTGCGCGAGAACAAGCCTTCTACGGGTAATTAAGAAATAACAGCCGTACGTAAGCCACCGGCGAATTTTTACCCGATTTCCCGATGTTTCCACGGCGAGAAGCAGAGAAAAGTGGATCGCGGTGAAAAATGTGCAGGCTTTCTTCGAGGCCGTACTCGATGCCCCGGTCACGAATTTTGCTTGTCGTCTTCTGAACCGCCTTAATTAAAGCAGACATCAGCCGACGCCGGTGTAATTATTTCGATAGCAAGCGGGCCATTTTAATCTCTGACGATTAAAATTGTTAAATCGTGGAAATGCGATAATTGCAACGGCTGAAATGAGTTTAGCTTATAGCCCGTGTTTCGATAGGCGGTGTCAAATTTATTTATCGTGCTTCGAATGACCTCGTTCTTGTTGAATTTTCAAGCGTTCGTGATAATTTAACGCTATTTCTATAACAGTATTGGAAGACTTTGTGTATACCTATTTTTATCAAAATGTGTCTTTTGACACTTTTAGGATTTTGAATTATCAGTTAAATGTAGATAAATTAGGGAATATTATTTATACATTCATGTGCATAAATTAGGGGTTGTCAGGGTTATACTATTAATACGTATTATGCTGTCATTAGATTGTTATGGTAGAGCGTGATATTGTACATCACTCGTTTCATATTTGCGCGTTAGATATCTGTACGGTAGATCACCACTCGATTTGTATTTAAGTGTTAGATATCTGTGCGTTGGATCACCGCTTGGTTTATATTTACGTGTCGGATATCTGTACGTTATATCACTATTTGGTCCATATTTACGCGTTAAATATCCATACGTTAGATATCTGTTCATTAGTTCATCACTCGTTCTATATTTACGTATCAAATATGCGTTTGTTAGATATTTATACATTAGATCACCACCCGTTCTATATTTACTCGATAGATTTCCACGTGTTGAATTCCCATGCGTTCGATCACCAATCGCTGTATATTTGCGCATTAGATCTCTATACTTTAGATCATCACACGTCGCATATTTACGCGCTAGATATCTGCCCGGTAGATTATCACTTGTGCTATATTTGCGCATTAGACTTTCTTGCATTAGATTGTCATACATTAGATCAGCACTCGTTCTATATTTACGCGTCAGATATCTACACGTTACATATGTCAGACCATCACAAATTCTATATTTGAGCGTTAGACATGAATGTTTTAAATCATTGTTCATATAGTTACTAGATACGATTCATCTGACACATCCTATATAATACATCATACACACCGATGTCGATCCAAGAGTTGCATGATGTTATGTATAATTAACACTAAACCTACCGGCATATAATGTGTACTTAAGGGGTAACGCCACTCTAGAATTTTGAAAAAATCGATTTTTTTTTTTTTGCTTAAATGATGCTTTATTATGTGTAGAATATGAGAAAAAAGTTTTAAGTGAGGAGCAGGTCGGAAACACGAATTTTTTTAAGTGGATAGCAACCACTCTGTCGTAGGCTCAGCGTAACTTGTGGATACGCGCGCAATAATCAGCGTTGAAAACGGTACCTGGGTAAAGGCAAAAGGCCTGATTCAGCTAGGTTAATAAACAATGACCCCCAATTTGAAAAAATAGACAAAGGGTCTTGATAGAAAAGAAAATTTGGCGGCAAAACTCATTGATGAGTTGAGTAGTTATTATGGTTTAGCCATCCGTCGACACCATGAATCCAGTGGCAAAAATGTACTTGACATTGCCGTAAATATGGTTATTTACATATTGCACGATGGACTATCTACTATAATAGAACTAAGGAAAGCCTTGGATATGTCTGTCGGAGAAAATTGTTACAATTTTTGCCTATAAGCCGACGCCCGATGCATAGAGTTTTCAGAACGATCTTTGAATGAGGCTTCAAAAATGTCGAGATTGAATCTTAGATCCAATAAGAAGGAAAAGAACGTGGAGTATGTTAATATAGAAGGCCAAATATATGGTGCAGGCATCGCTGATTAAAGTTATATAACAAGTTTCTTATGCTGAATGGCAATCAAAACTTTAAACGCGTTTTTCTCGAAATCACTTTACTCGAACTGGGCGGACAAATAACTCGAAAAGTTTTTAACTAATCGACTTGAAATTTCGTGTGGAGGTGCAAAATAATATAACGCAGTGAACATTGTACGGATGTTTTGATTAATTAACTACTTAACTTTTTATTAACAATTCAATGCTGAATTTTCTACCATTTTTCGAAACTTTTTGTTCATATCTACACCAAATTAACAATTGTTAATATTTTTTAATTTCCGTACGATGTTCCATAGATTTTTTGTCTTAGGACCTTGCGTTAATGAAAAATCAGTCCGCCCTTATAGCCCTTTCAAAGAAATGGTGTTGTTGCTTGCCAGCACCTACAGCCGCCATTTTTAATCCAAATTGTTTATAAAAATTTACAATCCATCTTCAAAACATATATAATAAGGCCTTTTTTATTATGACCTTATAACTTGTACGATTATTACTTTAAAAATTCCCGAAAATCACCTTTTTTCTGACTTCTAGAGTGGCGTTACCCCTTAATTTGAAATTAAAAATGAAGTTAAAAAATAAATATACAAACGACAAAATATAAATTAGTATACACATTTATTCTTTATCTTGATGAAAATCAATTATGATTTCAAAGAATGTACTTTAACGAAATGAGTACCTTATAATAAGATACTTGTGGAGCGGTCACTTAACCGGTTTGGTAGTTTTAGTGTTAATATGTTAAATGCATTATACGTTCTGTACTTCATATTCTCTAGTGGAAATATTCTTATCGTATTGAATCATGTCGAAGAAACGTAATTGTCTCATCAGATATACACAGAAGTAGAGTACGCTCCTCAGTTGCCATAAATGCATGATTATTAAAATCATCACACTTGGAAGATGACGGTAACCACTTCCAACCATATCTTTCTCACGTTGTATACAAACTATTACCACGATCCTGTATTACTATTACCGATGTCAACCCGCGAGTTGGCACGTGAAGAGGCTGAACGTGTTTAAAAGAGCTACGGCTCTAATTGGTCAGAGTTGAAAAATGGACACCTCACACGTATTTTCGGCGGTATTATTGGTCACAATTGAGTCAAAGAACAAGGACAGTAGGCAAACGTTTCAAGTGGTTACTTCGAACGTCAGAACGTCACATAGGGACTGTTCAAGGTGGGGTAGGCTTTCCTTAAACCTGAGTCGGCCTACGTGCCAGGAGCAGGGTTGTATACAGTACATACCGTAGTCAATCCAGAAATTGGCGCATAGGAGGCTGACCCAGGTGTTTGGAAGGACTACGTATTTTATTATACCACGTATTTTCGGCGGTAGTATTGGCTCGAGCCATTTAGGCGAAAATGACAGGCAAACGTCTCGAGAGATAGTGCGAATTTCTAAAGTTGTTACTGTCATTCTTATTTGCCGAAATGTATTGGTTGGGGAATAAGTTCGTGGCGTTTTGACATTTTCTTTTTTTTATAGCGATATTTTGCAATTTGCAAGAAGTTATAATATTCATTCGATAGAGCTCTTTCTGCTCTACAAAACTGTGTTAATCGTTTTTTTCAGCAGATTCATTTGTGATTACTATTGAGGCTCTGAAATGGAATATCTAAGAGGTAAAAATTAGCACTTTCGACACTTGCTCTTTTTCGCTTTCTATTGCGGCTAAAAAAGCTGCTGAAGCAGCCCGGGATATTTGCAATGTATATAGAGAAGGTGTCATAGGTGAGTCGACAGCACGGAAATGGTTTGCAAAATTCAAAAATGGCGATTTTAACGTCGAAAACCCGCCCCGCAGCGGAAGACCTTCTGAGTTCGACGAAGAGCGTCTCCGAGCACGTGTGAAGCAGGATGGTCCTCAAATTAGTCGTGAATTAGTCGAAAAAATGAACTGTGACCACAATACTATTCTCAATCATCTCCATTCAATGGGATTTGTCGAAAAATTGGGAGCCTGGGTGCCTCACGAAGTGAATGCTACGAACTTATTGCCCAACCTTAGGTTGAATTTTGCAAACCATTTCCGTGCTGTCGACTCACCTATGACACCTTCTCCGTATACATTGCAAATATCCGGGCCTGTTTCAGCAACTATTCACAACTTTTCACAACTTTTTGGCCGCGATGGAAAGCGAAGAAGAGCAGGTGTCGAAAATGCTGATTTTTACCTTCTTGATATTCCATTTCTAAGCCTCAATAGCAATGACGAATGAATCTACTGAAAAAAACGATTAACACAGTTTTGTAGAGCAGAAAGAGCTCTATCGAATGAATATTATAACTTCTTGCAAATTGCAAAATATCGCTATAAAAAAAAAAAATGTCAAAACGCCACGAACTTATTCCCCAACCTAATAATTGAAAGTGTTCACGGATAGGGCTTCTTTTACTTTGGATCACGCGCCAACTCGTGGGTTGCCGTTTGTACATATACGCTGTGTGTATGTATTTTCAGAATTAAAGCAGCCAGATTCACCCTGACCTCCGTAAAATTATTCCTATAATTAACGCGTCACGGTGATAAAATTTCGTCCAAATCAGTATCAAATGTTACTATGCATTATACTTAGGTTGTTTATGTGGCAAACCAGTGTCGAATAGCTTATATCACCAATTCTACTAATTACCGATGGACCAACCTGCTTTGAAATGGATACTAAACCCGATACGGCCACAACCACATAAAGAGCGGTAAACTGAATAGCTACATACGCATAAAATAAGCTCTATAGAAACTAAGCGACAGTTCTCAGTGTGATTGAGTGGCTCAGAAAATATAATTGAATACTCAATGTCGAAAATATCATATCAATGTCAATTTGTATATTTATCTCTTACCTATTATCTTATTACTAATTTGATTTTTAGTTATAATATTAAAATAGTGTAAAAACGATGTATGCAACAACAGTTTTTCATGTGACACATTTCATTCAAGGTAAAAAATATAAAGTTCAAAATGTGCGTAACAAAGTGTCCAAAGTATCAAATTTCTACGAAACAATAGCTCATGTAACAAAAGAGTGAGCACTAGAGTCGAGTGAAAGGGAATAATAGAGTAAATAAAACTAACTTGGAAACTGACTATTGTGTACACCGTTATTTATATTTTTTTCTCTTGTCTGACATGTAATACGTCACTGCGCTCGCTACACGGCCATTTTGTTTGAGAATGGGATTTTGAGATGGGATTTTCTATTTGTATAACGTTTTACTAAATGAGTTAATCACGCTATTGGAAAATTTTGTATTAATGACTTTATTGATGAAATCCAGTTTTCTAAATGAACTTTTATAATACTTTATGTAACATAAAGATAATGTACTTAATTTGATGAAATAGAAAAATTTAATAAAATGTAACTGTTGATCACTTTAACACAATAAAATTTTGCAAATAATACACAAGTGTAGAAAAAATTGAAATAAAAAGAATAATAATTGTAATGTATTTTTATAAATGATGAACAAGTGAAACAATTTCTGTAATAAAAAGAAAATTTATATTCATTCTGACACAAAAATTATTTATTTATTTTTGAAATTTTAAAGAAACAATGTTTTAAAATTAATATAGCTATAATATTTAGTATAAACAAGTATAATATATTATAATATATTATGCAATTTCTAGTACATAATAAACAAATGTAATCTTGCATATTATACAATGTACAATATGTTATAAAAAAATATGAAAATTTGACATCTTCAATTTTTATTTCAGAACTTAAAAAATGGCACATTCAAATTATAACATTAATTTTTTCGTATTAAATTTATCACTAAAACTTGTTAAAACCATTGAAAACTTCACAATTTACGAAATCGTAACAAGCAAACAGTCTTCTCAATTTACATATTTGTAATGACTGCAATTCACGTTGTTTAAAGAAAGCGGGGTGCTATAATAAGATGTTAAATGTTGTCTGCATTGAATCCAGGATTATCCATTAAATTGGTTATCAAACACAAATAATCCCCCGGCAAAGCAGTTTCGCAGAACCGTTAAGCATTTAATAATAAAGGCATAGATTCAACTTGATGCTTTTGCAGATCACGTGTTAATAGTATGAGTAACGTGATTAAAAGTTGTATTAAAGAGCTGTTAAATCAACATTTAATTTAACTATCACCTTGTTTATTAACACTTCATTTATCACATATTAATGTTATGCAGGAAAAGGAAGAATAAATGATTTCTAACTGCTGAGAATTATAAATTCTCGTATTATTCAATTTCAAAGTTTCTAAATGTCGAAATTAAAAAATTTCAAAATTCTTAATTTTCTAAATTCCTAAATTCTTAAATGCTGAAATTCCTAAATTCTCAAAAACCCAAATTCAAAAATTCCGCATTTCAAAACACTAAATTCCAAAATTTCGAATTCCAAAATTCTGAATTCCAAAACTTCCGAATTCCAAAAATTCCAAATTCTAAAATTTTGAATTCCAAAAATTCCGAATTCCAAGATTTCGAATTTCAAAATTCCGAATTCTAAAATTTTGAATTCCAACATTCTGAATTCCGAAAATTCCGAATTCCAAGATTTCGAATTTCAAAATTCCGAATTCTAAAATTTTGAATTCCAACATCCTGAATTCCGAAAATTTCGAATTCCAAAATTCCGAATTCCAAGATTTCGAATTTCAAAATTCCGAATTCCAAGATTTCGAATTTCAAAATTCCGAATTCCAAGATTTCGAATTTCAAAATTCCGAATTCCAAAAATTCCGAATTCCATAATTCTGAATTCCAAGATTTCGAATTCCAAAATTCCGAATTCCAAAATTTCCGAATTCCCAAATTCTGAATTCCAAAAATTCCGAATTCCAAAATTGCGAATTCTAAAATTCTGAATTCCAAAATTCCGAATTCCAAAATTCTGAATTCCAAGCTTTCGAATTCCAAAAATTCCGAATTCCAAAATTCTGAATTCCAAGATTTCGAATTCCAAACACCTGAATTCCAAGATTCCGATTTCAAAAATTCAGAATTCCAAAATTCTGAATTGTTTGCAGATCATTATAACATTCAAAATTACCAGTATAACAAAGCCAAATTTTTGTTTCCCCGAAACACGAAACGTTTCATGGAAATTTCTTCTTTTCGTTTCCCTTCTCGTCTTTCTACCCTTTTAGAGAGAAGTCGATGCTGATGCGTAACACCGCGGAAATTGAAAAATTCAAGCGGGTTCGATCTAGCAGCGTCATGGAAAAAACATTGAGATCGAGGAAAGCTTTTTTCGTCGTTATCTTTGGTCCTCGTGAACGTTGATGCATCTGGAGCGGCAGAAAAAGCTTAAAGAAGATCGGTGCAATAACGATCGCTATTATTACTACAAAATGGAGGATCCAGATCC
Organism: Megachile rotundata; assembly: GCF_050947335.1. Lineage (NCBI taxonomy): Eukaryota > Metazoa > Arthropoda > Insecta > Hymenoptera > Megachilidae > Megachile > Megachile rotundata. The sequence continues at coordinate 8,015,919 of NC_134993.1, forward strand.
GCCACTTAGACAATCGTTCACAAACTTCGTTTTATATTCACCCACACCTTTCGTTGTTTTCCTGAATTGATGTAGGTAAATTATTTTATATTGCTGATAGAGGTAAATTATTACTGTAATTTAAAGTAGATTGTACATTTTATTTTCACGTTGTTTTCATTTATAATCATTTGTATATTTGCTGTTCATTTATTCGTTGTTCATCAAATATTTTCATTATATTTACAGATTATTTATAATTTATTTACATTTTTATTTTCGTTATATGTATACATTATTTATAAATTATATTTATTTATACATTCGCTATATTTACAGGTTATTTATAAATTATATTTATTTATTTTTTGATTATGTTTACATATTATTTACAAGTTATATTTATTCATATATTAATTTTGTTTACATGTTATTGATAAATTATATTTATTTATATATTCATTATATTTACAGGTTATTTATAAATTATATTTATTTATTTTTTGTTTGTGTTTACATATTATTTACAAGTTATATTTATTCATATATTAATTTTGTTTACATGTTATTGATAAATTATATTTATATATATATTCATTATATTTACAGGTTATTTATAAATTATATTTATTTATTTATTATGTTTACATACTATTTGCCATTTATATGTATTTATATATTAATTTTATTTACATATTATTTATAATTTATATTCATTTATACATTCATTACATTTACATATTACTTAAAATTCACATTTATGTATTTCTTTATTCATTTATTAAACTTCTACATTATTTATAATGGACTGTACATATTTATAAAAATTGGACACAGAATACCTCCAGTATATGTATGTGAATTTTTCGAAAGAAGAAATATCGACATTCTTTAAAACGCAACATCTGAGTACATTCGTGGAATTCCTATAACTCAGTGGCACAACTTCCGAGCTGATTTCAAGAGGAATCCCAAACTTAATACCGCGTTGAAAGCGTTAAGCTAAGACGAAACCACGCCCTATTCTTGCTATATCGCAGAAGCGACGTGTAACACGTTCTTCCACGAAGAAAGTCGGCAGCGCCAAACGCAATTGCTGACGCGTTTAAACCACGCGCTCCTCATTCAGTTACCTCTTATCACGTTCATTTGATCGAGGGTTTCTGCTACACGAATTCGCCCGCTTTACCGGGGAGAAACTCTAACAGCTAGTCTTTTCATCAAATATAAATTCCGCTTGAGATTTCATTTCGCCGCAGGTTTTCCAGCTCGGTAAACACGCGAACAATTTCTTTTACGGAACAGGTGCCTCTGAAATTTTCGTCGGACGGTCAGAGCGTACCGTTCGTTCTGTATGTGTCAATCCATTTAACGTTTCAGCGTTGAAAAATTTTATCCGTGTACGTTTAGCATGCACGATATTAACACGACAGGTATACGTGTGCGTCTGGATTTTTATTGTACCGTGCAAAGTATAAACCCGCGTATTTGTTCAATCCATCCAATTTATATAACGAACGAACCATTCAATAGACCAACATTGTACTAAGGGTCTCATACGTGATTCTTTGTACAAATTTCGAAAGCTCGCTGTCGAATTCTGTGGTTGTACCATATTGTTTAATTGTCGGTGTTGTGTTTTTGGAAGTTGTTTTTCACGTTTATAATAAATCGCAATGCTCATGAGTGTCGTTAGATTGAAAGTAATATAATTAATAGTCAATTTTATGGGATGTAATATATTTAATAAAAATAATGAATATCTCATGTTTTAGTAGAAAAAAATAAAAATGATGGGAGTAATAGAAAATGTAAGTAATAATAAACTAAAATGATGAACGATAAAGGAAATTAAAACAACAGGAAGTGAAGTAAGTGAGAATTAAGGCAACAGAAATTGGAAATGATAAAAGAAGTAACAGAAAATTAAACTAACAGAAAGAGAAAGTAATAAAAAATAAAAGTTACGGAGAATTAAACTAACAGAGAGTGAAAGTCACAGAATATGGAAGTAAAAAAATGAAAGTAATATAAATCCCAACGAAGAAAATTATAGTAAGAGTTTTCAATAAAAAATATTTGAACTTGTTCTCAAATTTCATAACTAAATCCGTTAAACTTTTCGCACGTCTGTAGAATTACCGAAAATATCACAAAAATGGTAGAAGCTGAAATTGCAAACTCGATACACCGATTTTCGACTGTATCACACATGAGTGCACATATTTGCAATTACGTACGCTAATTGCAAAAACCAAAAACCTACAATTATTATAAATTACCGAACATCGTATGCGCACAGAACGATGCATTCAATTGTATACAAAAGAGATTACGAATCGTGCAGGCGTTATTAACGTTGCAAAGGCGTACGGAAACTGCACATTAGCCGAAATAAATGACATGTATATCGAAATTAAACCCTGAATATTCGCAGGCGGGTTCCTCGAACAACATTTACGAGATATTTGCGATTTATCATATTTCGCCAGCTGCTTACACAGCATAAACAGCGTTGTTCTTGCATGTTGTGTTACCAGCGATATCGGTTTACCCATCTTGCACATTTTCACGAGCCATAAAACAGTTGCCAGGAGGACAAACTCATCGACAGCTCTGAGTTAGCCAATGACAAAAGCCGAATCGTTTTCCTGCTATTACTACAACGTATTTCCTGGAAAATCTGGGTCACGATATTTCGAAGGATATCGGTTTTCATTCATCGCACTATAACCACGCATACATACACTTTTGATCAAGATGATAGCACGTGTGCGACGATAATTGCGTCCAATTAGGAAAATTCATTCAAGTTATATATTTTTCGTTTCGTTGCAAAAGTCCGTGACCTGTGACCAAAAATGAATACATTTTCATGAAAAATAGCTTTAAATGGCGAAATGTCGAATTGTCGACATTCAGTGCCTCGGATCTCTTCAGTGTTAATCTGTGGATTATAGTCCGCTAAATCGACTGAACCACTTTTTAACTGTTCTAAGAGGAGCACGATCCAAATAAACGCCTTGAACATTTTTTCTTGCAGTTCAAACACCCACATCGTTTTAAACTTATAACACGATGAAAATGTAACTTTTCATTTTGAATATTAACCCACACAAATTAGTTTAAATAATCTTTTTAAGATTATGTCGTACGATTTAGATAACTGTCAGTTAATAGCAAATTGCACAGTCAGCGCATGCTATGTGAAAAAAACGACCATATACTTTCACAATCTAATAGAATATAATACAGATGATTTTTTTAGAGATAATTCATGATCCGGTAGAATTCATCTAAAACAATATAAAACTCCACGGTACGAAGGAGGTAAAATAATGGAAATTCTGTCTAATAAATATAAACCCGTATAATGGAAACATTAATGAGATTGGTTCATTCGTCAGAGGATTAGGTAGATAGAAATTATACATCCAATGTTTTGCGACTTAACGAGGTAATTCCGGTAAGCTATTTTACCGGTTTCTCTTGCGAGTACGTCCCTCTTCTCTCCTGTTTTATCCTTTCCTTCTTTTTTTCTGTTTACCCTCGTAAACTATTGATTCGCGAAAGCACTGAAACGCACAAAGCCTGTACTGTGACCGTCAGTCCATTAAAACGAAACGACAAAGCAACAACACGAAAGATAAAGTCATTAATTTTCAACGTCAGCGAAACATCGTTACTCCGAGTCGATTACTCGACCAAACGACTTTTGTTTAATCCTCCTTTTGATTCTTCTTGCGGTTAAATGTCTTTACATTCTGCTTTTTCAGTTTCCTCTCTTTTATAGGTCATCAAATGCATTTGTTGCGAAGAACTTTATTTTGCGGTATTTCGATGCATTTATTTTCACGCGGAGTTTCGTGAATAGTAATCGGTCTTTACAGTATCGATCTTTAATATTTTTGTACGATAATTGTTTTTAGACGTGTTTCTACATTTTACAATTTTTTCAAGTTTCCAAATTTCTAATTCTTAAATTTTTAGTTTTTTTAATTTTTGAGTTTTAAAGTTTCAAATTTTTTGATTTCCGAAGCTTATAATATTTTCATTTTTTAATTTTCTAGTTTGGTGATGTTTTAATTTTTGAATTGTTTAATTTCTCAATTTTCTAATATTATAATTTCCCAATTTTCTAATTTCTTAAGTTTTTAATCTTTCAATTTGTCAAACTTTTTATTTTTTAATGTCTTAACTTTCAAATTTTGTAATTTCTTAAGTTTCTAATTTTTCAACTTTTCAATTTTCCCATTTTCCCAAATTTCTAAATTTCTACATCAAGCTTGCAAATTTCTAAGTTACCAAATTTTCCAATTTTTTTATTTATTCCCTACTTTTTTTGTTACATTTTTACTACATATTTTGTTTCAAGTATATTTTTCTCCATATTACATGTTTGTCAGACATTTCTATTTTTTTAAGTATAATATTTATTTTCTTTTCATTTAAGTATAATATTATTTAATATTTATTTTCGTATTACATTTTTATTGCACATTTCATTAAGAATATTCTTATTACGTGTTAAATATTTAGATATTTATACTAGATATTTTTTATCGTATTGTTTGTTAGTTGCGTATTTGAAAATACTGAAATGTTGCTTAAATAAGAGCGATGATTAAAAAACGAAGTGAAAAGAAGACTGTCGATCCAATTATTTGCGAAACAATGAAAGCATGGAAAATGAAAATGATAGCGCTTGTGAATGCTCGAATGCTGCATGTTCGAAGTTATTGTGCGACCTGAATTAACAACTGCTGTTCTGAATCGACAGGTGTCGATCCCAACACCAGACAATGAAAACCTTCTCGCTTCCAAGCCGTTTTAAACCATAATAATTGAAATCCATGACTTGTAGGCAGAAAAATATGATGAAATTAATCGTATTCGCCACAATTATTTGTAATAATAAACGCGAGAGAAATATTATTTACAACGTGAGCTGTGATCACGGGCGTAGAGTGTATTGATTTACTGTAGAGCTATGATATATTGTTTTCATTTAATGGTAAACGGAAAACTGGATAATTGATGTGTGAATTAATTAGAAACGGAAAATTTGGTAATTGCTATTGGAATTTATAGACAGTTGAAAGTTTCTTGATTATTGTATAAATTAGTCGAAAATAGCGGATTAGTTTTTGTGCGAAAAAATGGAAAATGGATTTGGTGTTTTTTGTTGTTGTATGAACACTCCCTGGCTATTGAATTACCAATTAGAAATTTTTATTACAAATTAGAATTTTTTTAATGCGGATGTATAGAAAATAAAAGATTTTAAAAATTACTTAAATGGAAATTTTTAAATTTAACAACCTGGAATTTTCACGGTTTACAAAGCTTTAGAATTGGTTTTAAATCAATATAGAAATTTGAAGATTTAGCGATTCCAAAGTTCGAAAATTCCGAATTTGGAAAATTAGGAATTTTGGTTGTCTAAATTGACAATTTAGACATTAAAATATTTCGAATTTGGAAATTTATTAAAGCAGATTCAAAACTGAAAATTCCATACTGGGGGATTTAGATACTGAGAATCTAAAAATTTTGAAAACCTGAAAATTCTGTAATATAAAAAATAAGAGAGTGCAAAATAGAAACAATTTGTAAAAAATTTGTAAATTGTAAAAGTGTAAAAAATATAAAAATTTCGAAGCTCAGAAATTCTGTAAAAAATAAAAATTTAATTACTGCAGAATCTAAAAACTTCAAAGCTCGGAAATTCTTCAAAAAAATTTAGTTATAGAATATCAAAATGTAAAGACTTAAAAATTCTATAAAACAGTAACATAGAAAGTGCAAAAGCAAAAATTGAAAAACTTCAAAATTCTATAAAATAGGAAGTGCTCAATGTAAAAATGTAAATACTTTAAAATTGAATAAAATAAATATTTGCAGATACAAGCATCTAAAAATTTGTAAATGTAGCCATAAAGACTAGCGAAATGCTTTCGGAATTCCCTAATGTAGAATTTCATGCACTGCAAAACCTCTCGGCGTGTGTGCAATTTTCCACACACTTCACGTATATCGCCCAACCACGTAGACAATTACCACCATAAGCTGAAGCTTACAGTTAGTTCAAAAGTACGTAGAACCGAGCTTACATTTGTAAAATGACTAGTAGAGTATACTAATTCTAGTAGAACAAATCCACTTACGATATTCGTGTTAGTGGTTGGGCAAGCGGCTGACGGCATGTTAAGGCTAGCAGAAATGAAGCGGTATTAACATAATCTGTATCCTGAATAGACGGTAACAGATAACATCATTATTTTCACAGTCATTTTTTATTAATTTTTTATTGGTGTTTTTGTTGTTTTTTACTGTTAGTTTTATTTTATTATTGATTTTTTATTAATATTTGTTGTTATTAATTTTATTTTTTCATTTCTTATTTGTTATTATTTGTTATTACTTATTATTAGATCTTTATTATTACTGATTGTTTAGTATTATTTATTATTATTTATTATGTGTAGTTTCATTATTTATTTATTAAATTAGTAAGAACACCCTTTAATAAACATAAGTAATTACCGATTAATTCAACTTAGTTCATACACTTTCAAATCTCTGGATGCAAAAATCACACTATTCTAAAATACCCAGATTCAACAATTTCTATACCCAAGTTTTACGTTCCCAAATTCCTACACCTTAAAACTATATTCTCAAAAATTACCTTGTCTCATAAGACCTAATTCTAAAAATCTCTAGATCCATATTGCATACATCTCAAAAACTCCTAGGTCCTCAGATAACTGGTTTAAGAAATTACCACATCTGAAAATACCTAGATGCAAAAATTCTTAAATTACAAATTCTGCATCCCCAAATACTTATGTCCCCAGAATCCTAATTTTAAAAATTACCCTATTCACAACTATCTAGATTCAGAAGTTCCTAAATCCCCAAATCCTATATTTCCAGATACATAGTTTCAAAAATTCCCCTGTTCCAAAATACCTAGATCCCAAATTCCTACATCTCCAAAATTCCTAGGTCTTCAGATAGCTAGTTTCAGAAAATACCACGTCTTAAATAAGCTAGATTTAAAAGTTCCTAGATCCCAAATTTCTATACTTCCAGATTTCTAGTTTAAAAAAGTACTCTCTCCAAACATACCTAAATTCAAAAGTACCTAGATCCCAAATTTCTACATCTCCAAAATTACCTAGGTCTTCAGATACCTATTTTAAGAAATTACCACGTCTGAAATAACCTAGATTCAAAAGTTCCTAACTTTCAAATTCCTACATCCCAAAATTCCTATACCTCCAGACATCTAATTTGAAAAATTGCCCTATCCAAAAATACCTAAATAAAGAAATTTCTATTTTCCAAATTGCTACATCTGCATATCCTTAAACTTCTCCATTCTTTGCAACAAAAATCCTACTGTCTGAAAGTACTTAAATTAAAAAATTCCAAATTTCTGCGATTTCAATCCATAAATGAACGACGCAGCAACATTCTCTTTCCACCCTTTCGTTCACGTACAAATAAATTCCTATATTCTGTACGCCTATTATTTTTCCAAAAACGTACAAAAAATCTGGCGCCGCATGCAGGATGCACGTAACATTCATCAGCAATCCATGTGCGACCAGGTAATACTATTACTGCAACAGCAAATACCATCAATATTCAGAGTCATTCAACCCTTAAAACGTGACACGGCACACGTCTTATTATAAAAAACTAAATATGAATTGTAAATTTAAAAGTGCAAAATTGTCGAAAGTCTTGCGTTTCGAGAAACCCATTCGCGGAGCGCAACATGGGGTCGTACCACGTGATTTCCGCGACACGCCATCGAACAAGTTGTTGTCGATCGACAGTCTTCACGAAAGAACGTTCGACACACAATCCACTCGAGTATCTCGACGAGAAATAGACAGAGCGAAATCGCTGGAATTCACGCGAAATCGCTTTCCCTTGATTTTCCCCGCGGCTCGCGTGTCTAGACGGAATGATAAATTTTTTTGACGCGGTGACCGAAAGCTCTCCAGAATGGATTTTCAATTACTCGTCGACGGAGCGACGAGTGCAACGTCGTAAAATCGAGTTATCGCGCGGCGTGACAGCCGGCTCGCTTACGCTCGATGGCGCACGAGATGGTCCTGAATAGGGAATCATTGTTAAGTGGATTGTAATTGAATATCACGAAGAAATTCCACGGTCTAGGTGCGAAAGCGTTTTCCCCGTGAAATAGGCAGTTTTCCTGCTACCGATTGTTTATCACTGTTGTCCGCTCAAATGGAATTTATTCACCGATCCTCTTTTCGTTCGGGGACTTCATTGTCTGACGTAGTCTGAAGAAACTTTACGACCGAATCGTTCGTGGGTCATTTGTTAAGATTAATGACTACTTATCGAAAGAAGTTGAACCGTGACAAAATTATTGCAGGTGTTTGGGGACAGATTGGTCCCCTTGCACTATTTTCACGAGACTTCGTGATCAATTTTAATCGAATATGCTTTACTTTGGAGTCCGATTATAATTTGCGTGGTTGAATGCATAATATCAAATTGACATAACATTTCAACTTTTTTGTGTGTTTTAATATGGTCGTTGTAATTAGTTCTGAGTGACGCACAAATAGATCAGGGGGTTAATTTGAGGAGCAAACCAAAATCCTAGTAGCTACCATTCTGACTGCAAAAATTTTGACAGTTCAAAATCCTGACAACCAAAATCTTGATATTCTAAAGTCCATACAATCTAATATCCCGACAGCTAAAATCCTGAAACCTAAAATTCCGACGACAAAAATCCTGACAACCTAATAACCCGACAGCTAAAATCCTGACACCCTAAAATTCCGACAACCTAATATTCTGACAACTAAAATTTTGCTAGCTAAAATCCTGACAACAAAAAACCCGACAACCTAAAACACCGCCAGCTAAAATTCTAACAACAAAAATCCTCACAACCTAATATCCTAACAGCTAAAATTCTGACAACCTAATATCCTAATAGTTAAAATACTGACACCCTAAAATCCCGACAACCAAAATCTTGACAACCTAAAACTCTGCCAGCTAAAATCCTGACAATCGAAAATCCCGACTAACCTAACCTAACCTGTTCGCTGTGATTTTTGACAAATATACTCATTTAAAACCCTACTGATGCTGTAGTCGCCGAACCAAAAAATATACAAAGCTAACCTAACCTAATATTAGCATAATGGCTAACATTAGCCATTAACAATATTTGACGAATATACTCTTCATTTGAATTATTGCTGTAGACATTTTGCCATTACTTAATTTGTTAGGGCGACTTTGACTTATATGAAACGACATCTGTTGTAAAATACAGGGATATTTCAGAGATAATAGTCGATTCATTTATATTGATGAAATCTTCTTCTTTCATGAATATAGAACAAATTGGGGTCAATTGTTTCCAATCGTTTGAAATATTTAGCATCTCAGAAGATGTTTGCTTTCTTCGAAGAAGTTGTAAATTATTGAATGGTGTTGAATAGTAATCGTTGCAAAGATTGGAGATGGAAATTATAAGTGATATTAATATTGCACGTAATTAATATTGTAAGTTTATATTGTTTGTTGAAAAGTGTATTCATATTTCACATCTAGACATCTAGACATGAAGGTGGGTGAAATTAGGCTCCTGCAGGAAAAACTGGATGATTTCGTGTTTTAATACTACATTGCACACTTTTTACTGCGACAAATTAATTATGAATACTTTCATATTACTTGTAGCCTTAAATAAAGCCTTCAATTCTGACAATTATTATTATTAAAAAAGTTGCATATACAAATTTGCAATTAATCGAAAAATGTCAAAAAGTAACTGCAGGTTTAAATTTAAGCTGTATTAATATAATATTAATTATACAACTGAAAAGCTGAGAGTCGAAATATAATTTATTTGTAGACAAATCAGAATATAATTTATTTGTAGGCAAATCGGAATATAATTTATTTAGTCGCAAATAAGCATATAGTGCATTTATTAAGCATTATACAACCGTATCTAATAAGCCATTTGAAACTAATTTGCAAAAAATATCTAAGATCAATGTTTCATACTCTTCATACTTTTCATCGCTGAAGTGGGTCAAAATAGTTAACACTGAAGATTAGGTCAGTCTGTGAGACGATATGCATACCCTTTATGGTTAAATAATTGTAATTATCATACTTTATGTCATACTAGACACGTTCGTTTTCAGTATGGTTGTCAACTGGTTAACTGTATTACGTTAATACATGTTATTACATGTTACTAAACACATGTTAGTAAGTTTATGAATATTACAATGTAGGACGATGATTACATCGTTGCTTCGAACTGGAATACACAATGATTCGCAGTCAAACGCTTATGTTTGGTACCGTACAGTTCATAAATAAAGGATGTCTCTAAAGGCCGATCCCACCCTTATATTTCATGAACGGCTTTAAATATGGAAAGATGTTTCGGATAAAAATTGTAGGACATCAAGGGGGACATAACATGACAACAATTTCACCTTGGACGGTTTGAAGGTCATCTTCAGTTTCTTAAATAGAATCCCATTTTTTTGCATCTAACTAAACAAATTTATGTTACAATCAAATGTAGCAAGAGAAATTATTGTTAGAAAAATTACAGAGAGTAAAAGAATGAAGGAATATTAACGCTAGATATCAAGCACCATATGCCAAAATAGCAGTGGACAGTAAGTCGATGGTTTACTACAACGATCATGTGTCCAAAACACGGCGATCGATCACTGTCACGCCATTAAATATCGAAACTGTTTGATCTGGTCCCGCAAATCCTCTAATAAACTCAGGGAGTGTACACCGAGGTAACGATGATTTAGGTATCAACATGGGTACGCTCGAATGTTGCTGCAGCTAGTGAGGAATTCTATTTTGTCTTCATTTTCTCGAGAATTTAGATGGAAAAGAACTTTTAAAGTTGCAAATTTGTAACTTTACAACTTAACTTAACTTAAAGTTACAATTTGCAAATTTGGAAACTTCTTCATTTGAATATTTCAGAATTTGATATTTAAAAATATAAAAACATGTGTACTAAAAAGAAAAAGCTTCCAAACATAGTTTCAAAGTATGAATATTTTCAAATTCACAAACTTGATTAAACTCAAAAGCAACCAATAGCCATCACTCCTTTCCTTTACCCTCATTGAAAGAAAGCGTCCAGTGCATCCAATTGCATCTATTAAAGACGCCACATAAGTATCCAATTTTCAATATCCACAACAATATAAAAAAAACATCCATCCATTTATTTACGCAATTCGAATAAACCTGAAAAATGTCTGTTGAGCACGGAATACATAACCCAGGAAGAATAAAGCTGGTTTCTCGTACAATATTTCAGAGGATCAGCGAGAAAAGTGAAAAGAATGCAAAAATTCGATTCGAATGCGTCTGAATCGAATAACACGATAGAGTTCTCAACAAAAGCCAATAGTTGTAATGCAAGTGTCGAGCATTACAGAGATATACTGCGTTGTATTGAAGCGTTTAGAACAGGGTAGTCATGTGTTCAGCCATTTCTGAGTTCGCAGGATGCTGAATGCATTCATGTCGAAAAGTGCATTATACTGAGAACAGCAGCTCGTAGCCGGAGTTGCAACTGGAACGTAACCTCGTTTAACTTACAAGGTATAACGTTTTACTCGAAGTTATTAATTAGAACAAGTGGCAACTCGTGATTTTTCATCTGGCACTGCGCTTTTAACACTTTGAGTGCCACATATAGGAGACGCTTAAATCTTCCTACGAATTCGTCACGTATATTACTATTACTCGTTTAGCTAACTGGAAATATTCACATTAATATGTACGTTAGGTGATTACAAAAGATCTTAGCCAATTTTCGCAGGAGCATTGACTGTGCACTATTAATCTCGTTAAGTCGCAAAACATTGGATGTATAATTTCTGACGAATGAATCAATCTCATTAATGCCTCCATTATACGGGTTTATATTTATTAGACAGAATTTCCATTATTTTACCTCTTTCGTACCGTGGAGTTTTATACTGTTTTAGATGAATTCCACCGGACCATGAATTATCTCTAAAAAAATCATCTGTATTATATTTTATTAGATTGCAAAAGTATATGGTCGTTTTTTTCACATAGCACGCGCTGACTGTGCAGTTTACTATTAACTGACAGTTATCTAAATCGTACGACATAATCTTAAAAAGATTATTTAAACTAATTTGTGTGGGTTAATATTCAAAATGAAGAGTTACATTTTCATCGTGTTATAAGTTTAAAACGGTGTGGGTGTTTGAACTGAAAGAAAAAATGTTCAAGGCGTTTATTTGGATCGTGCTCCTCTTAGAACAGTTAAAAAGTAGTTCAGTCGATTTAGCGGACTATAATCCACGGATTAACACTGAAGAGATCCGAGGCACTGAATGTCGACAATTCGACATTTCGCCATTTAAAGCTATTTTTCATGAAAATGTATTCATTTTTGGTCACAGGTCACGGACTTTTGCAACGAAACGAAAAATATATAACTTGAATGAATTTTCCTAATTCGACGCAATTATCGTCTCGCACGTGCTATCATCTTCATCGAAAGTGCATGTATGCACGGTTACAGTGCGATAAATGAAAACCGATATCCTTCGAAATATCGTGACCCAGATTTTCCAGGAAATACGTTGTAGTAATAGCAGGAAAACGATTCGGCTTTTGTCATTGGCTACCTCAGAGCTGTCGATGAGTTTGTCCTGGCAACTGTTTTATGGCTCGTGAAAATGTGCAAGATGGGTAAACCGATATCGCTGCTAACACAACATACAAGAACACAGTTTATGCGACGTTATCTAACGAGTATTGATATTTTTGAAACACCAGGTATATTAATATGTTTGTTTTATATTTTTGAAATAACACACATATCAGTATTTTTATTTTGTATGTAAAAATCAGCTTGTACATCAATGTTTTCGTTTCATATTTTAAAACCACACTACACAATAATTTCTTTCTGTAAAAAAGTAAATAATTAAAAAATTGCACACTAATTTTCTCAATTATCATAAAATTTAACGAAAGTTCAATCGTTAAAAGCGGAATTGAAAGAAGAAAGATCGAGGTTTAATAGATAATACATTATCCATAAATTTCCCGCGAATTCCATTATGTCGCAGGATCTCGAGAAATTGTTCCCATGCTGACACCTGCTCCCTATATTATTATATTTCAGCTAATAAAAAAATTTTTCTAATTTCTCCGCGCCGGAAGATTTATGGGTTCCGATAACGTCGCGTCTGAGCGCCGCTTTCACTTTTCACAACTATTAAAACCGAGTAGCGAGCGTCATTGGTCTGAGGTAAAAAAGTTTCCGCTGAAAAACGAAGAGAAAAGAAGTTTCAGGTTCTAGGCGGACACAAAGGCGTCCCCCACTTGATTCCATGAAATATTAACGGCCCTGTTGAGTCAGAATTGCCGGTAGATTTATGATCTGCCCGGTGAAAGTGCTATTGAAGGGCATTCTTATTCAATAGACTCTAAAAAAGAAACATCAGGGATACATAAGTCAAATATGCAAGGAAAAGTTTAGGAAGCTGTGGACCTAATCCATCATTTCTTTTGAATTAGGGACGTTACGGACTACATTTCTGAAGTATAACTCCTGGGGTACTGAAGTTATAGTAATTTTTGGATTGGGTTTAGGGACAACGTCCACAAACAATAAGTTAGAGTCAGACAATGTCTAATTAGTACTGTTTGCTTCTCAATAAATTTCTCAAATAACGTTGTCTCAAAAACATTTAAACTACTAATTTTTCATGTGACCTTGTTATTAAGGTGACTGCAGTGATTTTTGGATAGGGTTTAGAGTCAGATGTCCAGAAACAGTAAGTTAAACTCAGACAATGCCATGTCTAATTAGTACTCTTTGCTCCTCAATAAATTTCTCAAATAACGTTATCTACAAAAACACTTAAGATTTAATATGCATTCTAACAATGATACCTACACGTCAAATATATATAAAAGTAAAAATGTACAACTCGTGTGGTAAAATTAAAATAAAAATTTGGTAGCTAATGGTTGCAATAGGAAATCTGCAAAGTAGTCATTTAACGAGTTTAATAGTTTCAATTACCATGAATGTAGATCTCCAGTGAATTCATATAAGGAACCAGTGATCTCATAAGGATGTCTACAGTACGAAATTATTTGAACCATGGGATTCGTAGAATAAGATCCATGATTAGGAACGTTTATATGTAGAATGTGGCGTTACCAAGTGGTTGATAAGATAAGCTACAGACCCGTAAACCAGAAATGGCTGCATTCAGAGTGTTGTACCATTGAGACGAATAACTAGTCCGATAAGAAATGGAGCCATGATCACGGAGGGGTTGTATTTAGGGTAGTAGAATCGTAGGATGGATACAAGAAGCAAATTCGAGGAAAGGGGTGTGTTTGAAACGTGATACTGCTGAGTTGCGGAGGTAGGAGAGCAGTGATTTATGAAAAGTAGAATAACTATCGGAAATGTGGAAGAAGTTAGGGTAATTTGAACTGAGTTAACTGCCGAAGAAGAAAATTATCATTTTAGATTTTGCAAAACTAATTGCGTTTGCACAGAGACAAAAGGTTTGAGGATTTGAGGATATTGATATTTGTGGATTTTGGGATTTGGAGGAATACGAATGTGAGAGTCTAGGTCCTAAACTCCGGGGATTTAACGACGTAGGAATTTGGGAATATAAGGATTTGGAGAGCTCGGATTTCAGAGGCTATTTGGAGATATTCGGTTACAATTATTAAGGAATTTAGACGATCACAATTTTGGGTATTTAGGGATTACTGGAGTTAGAGTTGTGGTCATTTAGCGATTTGGGGATTTGGGGACAGGGGTATGGTAATTTAAAGATTTGGGGATTTGGGGAGTTAGGGGTATGGTAATTTAAAGATTTGGGGATTTAGGGATATGGTAATTGAAGGATTTGGGGAATTAAGGATTTGGGGATTTAGGGATATGGTGATTTAAGAATTTGGACATTTAGGGATATAGTGATTTAAGAATTTGGGAAGTTAGGGATATGATAATTTAAGGATTTGGGGATTTAAGGATATTGTAATTTAAAAATTTAGGGATTTAAGGATTTGTGGATTTTAAATTTCAAGAATTTGTGGACATGGTAATTTAGATATTCAGAGGTCTAGGGATTTGAGGATGAAAAGATTTAGAAAGATGGGCAATTACAAATGTGGTATGTGTGTGTGTATGTACTATGTAATTGTATGGTATGTGTGTGTGTATGTACTATGTAATTGTATGATCGACATGGGTGCATAATATGAATGAAGCTTGCGTATGGTATGATTGAAGTTTGCATGTAATGAAGGTTGCTAGAAGATTGTAAGATTGTCTTTTTGGTGTGATCGAATGTTTTGGGAGCAAAGAAAAGGGGGCATTGCTTCGTGAGAGTTTGTGAGATAAAGACGTGAGAAATTCGTAATTCGTGAAGTTCCATTTGTGTTGCATTTAATTAATTATAACTAATCATACTTTGCTAATAAACTTCATTAATCTTTCTAATTATTAAATATTATTCTGCACAAATTTAGGAAATTTGTGGAATTTATGAAATTTGAAAATCCAAAAATGAAAAAATTCGAAAATTTGAAAATATACAGATTTGAAATCTTGGAAAAATGCAGAAAAACTTGAACATCTAAAATCCTTGAAAGATAAAAATTTAGTAACATAAACAATGTCAAATTTACATATAAGCACATATCCAAGAGTAATTCATACTCAACTAGAATATACCATGCTCTGTAGATTTATCAACACGATGGTGCGATCTTTATGCACCAAACTAGTGTACCAAACTAAACCAATTGATGGTAGGTTTCAGAACTCGAAACGTTCAGTTACAAACAAGTTTCACCGTACAGAATTTCTAATAACTCTGTACGTCAGGCTGCCTGTTGTCAAACTATGCAGTGGTTTTACAACAAAATAAAGGAGGCTATTCGTGTTTCCAGTGTCTCGTTCCTTCGTATTCAATAGAAATTGACGCATCGTAAATCTGCTGAATGGACGGGCAGTTACCGTGTGTTATTCCTAGAAATTTCGTATTTCTTGACGCTGACAATCCATCGTGTCTTCTAACAAGACCAAAGGTTTACCTTCTGCAAAGTCCCCAATATTTTTGTTTGTTCGTTTATCTGTTTGTTTGTCTGTAATCTGTGCTATAGATTGTAATTTAGGGTCTTTTGACCCGAAATTTTGAAGGTAGACTCGTGGGATATACTAAACTGTATAGATTTTGGTAATGAAATCTGACGACAAGAACCTGTCGTCTAAGGTCGAATCGATAAAGAACGACCTTGTATCGTTTTCAATAATTTTTCATATGTAGAGAAGACTGGAAACATGTTAGAGTTCTGTAACTCATTGTTGACGCTAATACTTGGTCGACATAGACGATTCCAAGTTCCTCAAATCCCAAATTCTCCAAGTTCCAAATTCTCCAAATTCCAAATTCCCCAAATCCCAAATTACCCAATTTCCAAATTCCCAAATTCCCGAAATCCCAAATTCTCCAATTCCCAAATTCCCCAAATCCCACATACCAAATCCTATAAGGTCCCAAATGCCCTAAGATCCCAAATCCCCTAAGGTCCCAAATCCCCTAAGATCCCAAATCCCCAAAGACCCAAATTCTCAAAATCCCAAATTTCTGAAGTTCCAAAGCCCCAAAGTCCCAAATTCCCCAAATCCCAAATCCCAAATTCTCCAAATCTCAAATTTCCCAAATCCCAAATTCCCCAAATCCCAAATTCCCTAAATCCCAAATTCCCCATATCCCAAATTCCCCAAATCCCAAATTCCCCAAATCCCAAATTCCCCAAATCCCAAATTCCCCAAATCTCAAATTCCCCAAATCCCAAATTCCCCAAATCCCAAATTCCCCAAATCCCAAATTCCCCAAATCCCAAATTCCCCAAATCCCAAATTCCCCAAATCCCAAATTCCTCAAATCCCAAATGTGTTTCGTATCATTTTCAATAGTTTCACATACGTTTAATCGTTTGTACGACTTTGAAACCTCCACATCTCACTCTTGCTCTACCTACAAGTTTACACTAGATAACATATTTTACTTGTGTATTCAACGTTTTATTCTTGTCTGTAACGAGTTTATTTTGTAAATGTAAATTACATTTTTTTAATATTGATGTAACGAAGCACTTAATCTTACATGGAACACGTAATTGTGTACAACGAAAATGGCGATATAAACTATACTAGAAATACGTGCGTTAGCTTTGATAAATGAGACCAAAACTTTGAAATATAGTGCAGATTCTCATTATAGTCTATGGGGTTAATCCGAACAAAACAGATGGGGTTCATTCGATGGTATCATACGAACAAATTGTTTGAAATTGCTGATGTTGCATTTGGGTATCCAAGTTTTTTAATTTAATGGATTTTGTACTTATAAGTTTACAAGTTTTCAAAGTGTCAATGCTTTGAAGTTTCAATGTTTTAAAATTTCAAAGTTTCAGATGTTCAAACTCTCAATAAGTTTTTCATGATTAAATTATAATATTTCACAAAGATATGTTACATATATTTTAACTTTGATAATCTACTTTTTTAAGAAATTCACAAAAATGTAATTTCCAAATGTTTCTAATATGCGTGTGTTAGTGCAAAGAGGTGCTCCCATGGTGCCTAAACTTGGCGTAATCTTTTATTTACGTGTAATGTACTTCTGTGGGATTTGTTAATACTCTTATAAAACGTGGTGATAGCAAAAAAGTGCGAATCAATACATATGAAAAAATCACTCAATTGAAAGGATGGGGGAGTGAGCCAATAGAGAGAGGCACCAGAGTGGCGCTATGTCATCTAGGATGAGATTTGTGAAAGCCACTATAGTCGATCGTCGTGCCTAAAAGGTTAATCGTCACTTACTATTATTAAATCTGCAACGGACAAGGGTGTCCTTTGACTACATAAGTTTAACCCCTTAACTTATAATTTTTTCGAGAGTTGTATCAGTTAGAGTCAACTAATCACTGTTGTATTATTAAAGTAAATAAAAAAACTTGAAATGTTAGACACATTTTGAATTTAGCGATTTTAAATTGTATAAATTGTAACCAGTACTGAACTGAAATCTCACTTGCAGGGCAAATACGATTTCTTTTTGTTATATTTGAACTGTGCTGTGCGTTACGAGTGTGCGATAAACCAAGGAGTTAAAAAGCCTGACCTAAGTGATTGTAAAACTGTAAGGCTGTTTATTCTTCTTCACGTTATATTTATTTTTGCGTAAGTACGTAAATAGATAAATAATGAAGCTTATTTTGTCAGGGAAATGAAATGAAAGCCATTATAGTGGCGTGTCGTGCCTAGGAGGGTAAATGGTGCCCTTTTTGTAGCCTAGCGCGGACCATGGAGAAGTTCTGCTTTATGATTACTGCGCTATCTGACAAGACATTCCGTACCGTCTCGTATCGAAGTTCGAATACTCTAAGATAAATTATGTTTATCCCACAAATTTCGCAAATTTCATTTGAATATACTTTTAAGTCAAGTCATACTCAACTTCCTACGATTCGACACAAGTATTAAATAATCAAATATTAACATTAAACAATATCCACACCTCACAATTTCGAAAGTGCCATATAACTACGTTAGCATCATCGATTCAATCATCATCTGAACGAATTATTAATCCATTGAACCCGACTATCTTCCCAAACGAGACATTTCGGATGCTAAACCCTATCCCTAGAGTGCAAGGGATGAAGTAAGTTACTTTTAACATAGATGAACTTACGAAATGAGCGGTGACTAACGGTCGCCGCGAAATTGAATGATGGCTATAAACCGTGATGAGAATATACGTAGTTTGACATTAAAGAGAAATCGTTCTTGTAAACGAAATTCTTGAACACGACAGCTGTCGTTGCAGCCTGACGTCGTCTTCCGACCGTAAATTCGGTGTTTACTACACATTCGAGCACGAAGGACGCGTTTAGAAAGCTTCACGAAAAGCGACAGATGACAATGTCGCATGACATCGGATAAAATGTATTAACCGGTCGACTTTTGGATTAGGGGACACCGTGTCCCCGTAGGATTGATCGTCGACAAGATGTGACAGTTTTCTTGCGAAACACGGTTCAAACTCTTGTCTCTAACTTTCACGACTGGCTAACTTATTGCTACTTTTTTCTTACGGTTCTCTGAACCAAGGTTTTGATCAAATCTAAGAAAATAGCTTCTTGAAGCACTGTTTTTTAATGTTTCTTGTAGAATTTAGTAGTGTTTGATAAATGTAGGTGAAATACAATGATTCTGAACGTTGCAACCCGTTGGTGCAGTAGTTATACCTTGTTGAAGTTTGGTGGTTTTGGAGAATTGTATTAGTTTAACTAGGATAAACTATTGGTAACTAGGTAATAAGTGAACTATTATACAGTAAAACACGTTCTGTGATTATTAAAAATACTATTACGAGATCAATATTATTTTGACGGCAAAATTGTCGACATAAATATTCGCACAGTCGAAGTGCAAATTCGTTGGCGCAAAAACGTCCGCTTCTCATTCAGTCTTTCGGTAGCTAACCTTTATTAAATTTCATTTGGCTAATGATTCCAAAATTCCAAACTTTCGAATTTCAAAATTCCGAATTCCAAAATTTCAAATCTCAAATTCTCCAAGTCCCAAATTCCTCAAATCCAAAATTCCCTAGATTCCAAATTCCCCAAATGCAAAATTTCCTAGATTCCAAATTCCCAAAATCCCAAATTCCTCAAATTCCAAATTCCCCAAATCTCTAATTCTCCAAATCTCTAATTCTCCAAATCCCAAATTCCCCGAATCCCAAATTCCCCGAACTCCAAATTCCCCAAATCCCAAATTCCCCAAATACCAAATTCCCCAAATCCCAAATTCCCCAAATCCTAAATTCCCCAAATCCCAAATTCCCCAAATCCCAAATTCCCCGAATCCCAAATTCCCCGAACTCCAAATTCCCCAAATCCCAAATTCCCCAAATCCTAAATTCCCCAAATTCCAAATTCCCCAAATCCCAAATTCCCCAATTCCCAAATTCCCCAAATTCCAAATTCCCCATGTTCATTAAAAATGCTATTAGATAAATGTTTCACTATCATAATTGTCGTCATAAATATCTGCACAGTTGCAGTGTAAAGTCCTCTCATTCTATCTTTCGCCGGGCGCCATGATTCCATTTTTTGAATATGCACCCTAGCTAACATTTATTTAATTTCATTTGGTTAAAGTTTCATCGTTTACCCGTGATCTAACTGAAATTCAAAGTAAATTATACTTGCCTACGAACTTTTTACCGTGATTACCACTCTTATATATAGCCTTCTGCATTGGTTCCTGTGTAACTTTTTAAACAGTCCGTGTGAATTTCATTAACGAAATTAACGTGTGCCTTTATAACAGAAGTATAGTGAACGCCTCACGATTCTCGATTATGATGATACGACATACTTGCGTTAGCGTCGATTCGCAACACCCGATGTCTACTTTTCTAGCACGATTGTTTATTTTACCAAATTTCGCCGATCTTTAAAATTGTGAAAAATATGAACTTGTGAAACATTCTATACTTTAGTCTGAAACAATTTATTTTCCTTTAGTCAATAAAAGAATTTATTTTCTTAGCTTCTACAAAGAAAAAATACATTGTACTGTTCTAATTATATATTGCTGTTTTTTATCAATGTCAGACATTGACGTACTTTAATCGAAATTAAACAAAAAAAGTTTAAAACGTAATACGATAATATTTAGGCTAAATCGAAGGTCCGACGAACTGCGTTATATAACGACGAGGAAATTTATTCGATTGGTGTTCTACTTTCAATAAACGAGGGAGATTTTAAATTCTCTGTTCATTTTTAAAACCAATGTTAGTACAGGTCATTTGATAGTCAATAATGCTATTAAGCGTTGTCGGAGTGGAAGCAATTAATACTTCATTCAGTAGCCAAAAAGATATGTGTAAAAATAACGAAAAGGTCGCAAATGTGAAGCTTTTAATGGATGAAAGTACTACACATAAAATTTAATGTTTTATCTCTTTATACTTGTAAATGTGGTTTTAGTCGTTTATACATATGTATGTGGCTTAATCGTTTATGGTGTTTAATAGATTGCATGTTTAAATGAAAGTGGATTATGGGTTATAGTAGTTTATATTACAGTAAATAGTTTAAATAATAGCAAATAATTTAAGTAATATTTAACAGTAGTAAATATTAGTATAAATAGTAATAATTTGTAATTTAATTAAGAGTAAATAATAATTAATAGCAGTTTAAATAGTAAATTGTAGTCTAAGTCATATTAAATAATAGTAAATTTTAGTATAAACCGTTGTAAATAATAATAAATATTCAAATCGCAATAATAATTATAGATAGTAACCTAAATTATACTAATAATAATTAAACACACATATGTACAATATTTAACAAATTACTTTCTTGATATAATAACATAAATATAGAAAAATTTCATTTATATACTAACTCATATAATAATTATAAACAGTAATCTAAATTATAGTAATAATAATTAAACTAAAATATTAATAGTATTTAATTTTAACTAATTAATTTTGAGACCAACATGTTTTTCCATCTAAACATTTTACCAACAAGAAAACACTTCATTATAAATGTATCTTAACTATTTTAATATAAACTTGAAAATATTTTATCTACATTACTAACAATAACTTTAAAGTCATTATTTTTCATTTTTTAAAACTTTGCAATTTATAACAATTTTTAACTAAATCCAAAAAATTAAACACTTCAATTTTAAAAAAATAGTAAATAGAATTATTTTTAATTCTTTAATTAACCATTTATCTTAAAAATACTTAAAAAAAAAATTTTACTTAAAATAAAATAAAATAATTTTATTTGAATATACTTTAAACTCATTTTTCAAAAAACTGAGATTTACAATTATTTACCAAATTAACTGCGTTTCACTTTAAATTATATTTTTCCACTATTTTTAGTTCACTTTTCTTATACTTACAACGTTACATTCTAGGTAACCAAAAGAATATTTCTTGTAGATTATTTGTTTCATATCGCAATCGTGAAAAATGAAATTACGAAGCACGGTGAAATTACATAATACGAAGAATGAAAACGAAGAGGAAAGAAAAGTAGTTCTTGCACAACGGATTGAAGTATTTACATTTCTGTTTTGCTCGACTTTTTCGAGTACGTATATCTATTTCTTTCTTATCTGAACTCTGCACTGTTGGTTCTATACATTTTGAGAAGTTCTTATAACCCGACGAGAAGTCAAAAGGAAAACGAAGCTACGTGGGAAAACGGCGGAACTACTTACTTTTCGTAAGGATTCAACGGGGAAATTTTTGACACAGAAATTTGAAGTGTAAAAGAGATTTTATGAGATTTATCAAAGAGTGTGAAATATAGGGAAAGTTTGGTTAAGAATCTTTTAATTTACAATTTAAACATTGAAGCAGAGGAAAGAATGGTTCACACTTGACTTTCTGAAACTGTGTCGAAAGTTTAATTTTCATTTACAAATAAATATAGAAATTTTCGTTTTTGTTCATAAAATAGTTTCTTGAAAAGGAAGAGAAAATTTTCTTTTTAATTTATATTTATAAATTTATGTGAAAATTTTCATTTTTATTTTCAAAATTTTCATTTCACTTTTACTGTCACTGTTAAGGATATTGTTGATTGTAGGAACGCGAAATATTTCATTTTAGTTTATAATTATTGGCATATTTTAGTTTGTCGCGATTTGGTGTTATAGAGGGTGTCCCGTAACTAGTGTTACTCCCTGAAAGGGGTGGTAGAGGACGTTATTCTGAACAAGATTTTCCTTTGCAAAAATGGGGTTTGAAGCTTCGTTTTTGAATTATTAAGCTAAAACACGGACCAATCAGAGCGCGAGGATTTCGCGCGCTCAGACGCGAGACGACAGCTCCGAAAATGACAGTCGATCGTGATCGTGAACAAGCGTATCGATACCACGTCGGTATAACGTCGGTACAACAGGAAGCTATTAGGTAAAAGTTAAATCGAATAATGAATTAAGAAGTGAAGAATAATATTAAATTCTTTGTAATTCATGAATGAGAGATAAACCAATTAGTTGTTGTTTACCCAGACCAAGTATATTGTATTTATTTTACGCCTTCGAAAAGGAAAAAGAATAAATTCAAGAAAATTAATTTTTCGACTCTTCGAATGAAGCAAACGAATAAATTCACATTTCAAAACGAATGAGTACCTTGCCTATGAAATGAGATCGAACTGGAATAGAATATCTATACCTCATTGCAGTACCTTATTGAAGTGCAATAAATCTATTGCTGCGTACGTTTAATTTTAAAAATACAGAAGTAACTTAAATAACACTTACTCATTGATTCATGGAAAAACTAGCTTCGATAAAAAATATTTGTGTCACCGGGTATATCCACCGATCA
This sequence comes from Megachile rotundata, assembly GCF_050947335.1. Taxonomy (NCBI): domain Eukaryota; kingdom Metazoa; phylum Arthropoda; class Insecta; order Hymenoptera; family Megachilidae; genus Megachile; species Megachile rotundata. Next base: position 8,039,453 of record NC_134993.1, read on the forward strand.
GAGTATCAACAGCTGATGTCCTGGCAGGGTCAATGAACTCTCAATTTATTTCACTGTCTCCTTCTAATAATTGCACAACATAAGCACGACCGGTAAACGGACCGAATGAAAACGCGTAAACGATTATTCATAGATATGTATGTTTGACGATACGCTATATTCCCATTATAAAGTATCCGAATTGAGAAATCGAAGTTATATTACATATTTTATTAGAAGACATTGTTACACTGGCCACGGATCGCGGTTTCGTTCTCGATCGCGAGGCATATGTCGCGAACGGTTGCCATGCAACGATGATCTGTTGAACGACTGCGGCGTCGATCGACAGTCGTCGTTTATTGTCGAAAGAAACGTGTCGAAATAAAAGGTATCGTTGTTTTTAACCGAAAATTCTGTTTTCTTGCTTTCAAGATAGTATAGTTTAAATTATTTATGAATATTCGCTCACGTGTTTTCATTCGTCCTATTTACGTGTCGGACTAACACTGAAAATGAGTGAAAATTAGTAAAAAGTGACAGAGAAAAGTGATAATAAAAACTAATAATGAAAGATAACTGTGAAGTTACTTGAGCGTTTCTTGAGAGTTTCTGAATGGTGATTTATTTATGCTATCAGTAAGAATCGGTGGATCGACCCGGTGACAGAGATGCATTTTCATCGTGATTATTTACGGTTCAATGGGTGAGTTATATTTAAATTTGTTAATTATTCAAATTCAAATTTTTATTTGTTGATTGGAAAGGTTATTTCATATTTTAAAAATAAGAATTTGTTCTTTTTCATCATCACAATATTTAATGAGAATAATTTTCCATATTTTATCTATTATTTCTTTGCGATAACAAATAAATGTATCGAATAAATTCGACTTATTCTGATTACGTGAGTAAGAACTAATTTTTTTATTTCTTATGCATTAGTAAATGATAATTCAATAATAATTCAGATTTTTTCATTTGTTTTTCAATGTAACTTTCATCTAACAGCTTTCTATCATACCGTGATTTTGCTTAATAATTCAAAAACGAAGCTTCAAACCCCATTTTTGCAAAGGAAAATCTTGTTCAGAATAACGTCCTCTACCACCCCTTTCAGGGAGTAACACTAGTTACGGGACACCCTGTATATGTAATAATTTGAGTTATAAGGACGTTTGTAAAGAATGCAAGGGGGTAACGAGTGGAAATGTGAGGCATCAAAATTGTTAATTATTAATTGTTTATAATTTATTGTTATGTTATGGACTGGTAGGCGATCTCTTTGCGGCGCGGGGGCGCTTTATGCGACCCTGTGGTCGACAAGCCGTGGCTAGGGGGGGCGTTTATAACGTCCCTCTGAGGCCTCCATGAAGCCCCGTGAGGGATGATGCTTTTGCATCTCCTGTTGTGAGGGTCGACGGACGGAAATTACTTCGGTAATTTTCCGAGACGTACAGGCTAACCTAAGAGCAAAGCCACCAGGATTTTGAATCGTTTTCGGATCGATATCGTCCGTAGTGGGGGTAGGACCACGTGACTCGGCAGGGTCCGTGCCGCTACGGAACGATACGCGCTTATCTTTCGCTCGATAGCCGCCTTGCAATTCGGTCGATATTTACGCCCTTGCTCGTTTCACTGAATTTATTGATAAAATCATTTTCAAAACTAATTTTCTTCTGTTAATTAAATTGATTGAGATTTCGCGTTCCTTATTTTGTCGATTACTATTTATTTTCACAATTATTTCGTATTATTTAATATATATATTATTGAAAATTGTTTGTTAGTGTTCGTATATTTAATATATTATTGTACATGTTATTCATCGTCGTTATTGTGTTACGAATTGTATACTTTGTGTTTGTAAATAAATATATTTAATTAATCCCAATTCAATTTGTTTTTCTGTTATTTCCCTTACGTTTTCAACAGATATAAATAACAAAAACAAATAACGAAGGCAAGGAATTAATTAATTAATATTTATTGGAAAAAACAAAATTGAATTATTTACAATATATGTATACATACAAACGAAATTGCAAAACAGTTTTGAATATAATATTTAAGGCAACTCAAATAACGTAACTTTATTTATTTATAATAATTTATAGCAAACGGTTTCAAAGTGACAATTTGTAACGAGGAGCGCAATGAACAACCGATCGAAAGGACGGTCAACGAAAGAATGCTCGCAATTGATAAGTAGTAGCGGCCCGAGCCCCGCGCTATCACGTGGCCCTTCCTCCCATTCCGGCCTATACAATTGTGAATACCTGGCGGCTTTACTCTTAGGACCAGCCTGAACGTCTCGGAAAAATTACCCATGTAACACGTCACTCAATAAGTCTCCGGTCTAACTAAGAAAAACAAATTTTTTTTTGGAAATTCCACATTAATCATCAATATACATTCCTTCCAGTGTGATACATTGATTCCAACGCTCCTCTAACTTTTCAATTCCCTTTATATTAAACGATTTGTCTTTGCCCCCAAAAGAAGCTTCAGTTTCCGCAATCACTTCTTCATTTGAGCCAAATTTCCTTCCCTGGAGCATTTTTTTCATATCTGCAAAGAGCCAGTAGTCGCTGGGGTCCAAATCTGGGGAGTACGGTGTGTGGGGAAACAATTCAAAACGTAATTCATTCAATTGAACCATCGTGTTCATCGACTTGTGACACGGCGCATTGCCTTCGTGAAACAGCAAACTCGGCACCTACTTTGAAAGCAATTTGCACATGCCCAAATTTTCATGCAAAATTGTGAAAACACTACCTTCTGATATCTTCAAGGCATCAGCTATCTCACACAACTTAAGTTTATGGCCCTTTAAAACTATTTTGTGGACATTTTTTATGTTTTCCGGAACGACTACTTATTTTGGAAACCAGAGCGTTCAGCATCATCGGCGCTTGTATGACCGCGTTTAAATTGAGCATACCAGTCAATGATAGTTGATTTCCCTGGTGCAGAGTCCCTATAATGCTTATGAAGTCACTTTTTGGCTTCAACAGTATTTTTTCCGATTAAAAAACAGTGTTTAATCAACACACGAAATTCCTTTCTATCCATTGTCTTCAAAATTACGAAACTGGGGGTACTAAAATGACTGTAATTTCTAAACTATTGGTCAGAATACCCTGAAATTTTGACACGTACTGTTTGAAGGTTAGTATTTTTCGAAAATAACGTGGGTCTGTCACCAGTATCGCCATATATGTGTCAGACCAGGGACTTATTGAGTGACTTATTGAGTGTTAATTTTCCGTCCGCGGACCCTCACCAGATGCAAAGCATCGTCCAAATCGGGGTCGATGGAGGCCTCAGGGGTCAGTCATGAACGTCCTCCCTAGCCACGGCCTGAACGGCCCCAGGTTCGCAAAAGCGTACCTGTGCACGCAAAGAGATCACCGTCCAGGTTGCCAATTAAATGAGAATTTTCCAATATTCTACCTTTCTCTCAGGTTTTTCATTTGCTCCTTTACATGTCTTATGAACTTAACAGTATGCAAAGATGTGCATAAATACATAATAACCGAAATTATAATTTTATTTACGACAAATAATTAAATAACGGGAAACGAAGAAATAATGTAAACGCTTAAACTAAATTTAGAATTTTTGCATTTCTACACTCAACAGTTACAATGATATAAAAATTTCATTTTAATTTTCATTCTTTCATAAATTACAAATTTTGAACCTACTTGATAAGTAGGTTCAAGTTTATTTAGCAGAATTATTCATTTAATTATACGAAAATCGAAGGTTTTCTTCAAAACAAATAAAAAAGTAAAAATATTGTAAAGCAAAATGCAAAATTTCAGAATTTGGAAATATTTCTTACGATTTTATTTTGTTCAAAATGTATCGCAATTAAAAGAATTCGACACTGATTCAAAACCTGAAAAATAGAGAAAATTCTAAAAAAGTAGTTAAATCAACAATAACAAAGAGTTATCAATTTTCAATATTAGTATCGAAATTCTAGATGTAAAATCTGATATTCAATGATCAATATTCAAACAAAACATTGTAAAAATTTCAAACATTTTGCACGGAAATTTTGCCTCCGTTGTGCAGAAAAAAAGCGACAGAAAAACATGCGAAATCGAGAAATATTTAAATTCACGAACGATCACGTACAATAGTAAAAATTCCTTTCTTCTAGGAAAGAAAACTCTGTACAAAAAAGTATTTCATATCGTCAGTTCGTGTTTGCACTACGAAATGCATTATTTTTGTTTCTACAAACACATCGACGAGTTTTATATTCGGAAAGAAAAATATACAAAGTAAATATAAACAAATACAATTCTACGTTCGAACATTTAAATTTCTATATTCTATCAAGAAAATAGAAATCACACTATGAATATAGTATGTGTAAATATAAGTAAGGTAAAATTAAGAATTTTGTAATTTATAAATTACTGCAAAATATAATTAAATATAGTCATTATTATTTCTGGTTGTTATTAATGAATTTTGTAAGTACGGTAAATGAGTTACTTAATACCAATGAGATTTAATATCTTCAGCTTATCTCATATTTTCCAATAAATTTTTAATTAATTGAAATATTTTTCAGTAAATTCATTATGTTGAATGCTTACACAGTAGTAAATGTTAATTAAAAATAATGTGATGCAGTTCCTAATTTCTTAGTTTCTCAATTTTATTAATTTCTTCTTTTCAATCTAGTTTCCTATTTTCTTAATTTCCCAATTTCTTAATTGCCTAGTTTCATAATTTCCTATTTTCCTAATTTCCCAATTTTCTATTTTCCTATTTTCCCAATTTTCCATTTTCCTAGTTTCCTATTTCTTAATTTCCCAATTTCCTAGTTTCCTATTTTCCCAATTTCCTCATTTCCTATTTTTTTAATTTCCCAATTTTCTAGTTTCCTATTTTCTTAATTTCCCAATTTCTTAATAGCCTAGTTTCATAATTTCCTATTTTCCTAATTTCCTAATTTCCTAATTTCCTAATTTCCTAGTTTCCTATTTTCCAAATTTCTCAATTTTCGGTTTTCCTAATTTCCTAATTTCATAGTTTCCTTTTCTAACTTCCTAGTTTCCTATTTTCCAAATTTCCTAGTTGCCTACTTTCCTATTTTCCTAATCTCCTAATTTTCGAAATTTCTAATTCCCAGTTTTCTAATTTCCTAAATTCGTAAATTTCTCAATTCCTAATTTATTAAACTTAATCAATTCCCAATCTGAAAATCCCTAAATTACTAACTTTCCGATTTCTCAAATTTTTAAATAAATTGATTAAAATTTAAATATGAATCGTGTGTCTTGAAAGTGGGGTAAGTCCACTTTTGAAAAGAATGAAGACAATAACAATAGACAAAATTTAATATAACTGTAAACAGACTATAATGAAAATAATTGAAATTCCCTAATATTTGAGGAATGTTTTGGGTGATTAACTGTAGTGGAAAGATGTTTATTTTGAAAGTGGTGCACCTTAGTTTGAAATTATTTTTAGCTGAATACATTGCAATACAATGTTATGAGAAATTAGAAATAAAACGACATGAAAAAATCTATGTTAACGTTGTTAAAAGAAAAATTAATTTTGACAAAGTAACTAATTCTTTTCTTTCTATTTAAAAAGTTCCGTTGTTTCTTCGACATACTGTGTATTACAATACAATATTGTGAGAAACTAGAAATTATATAGTATTGATAGCATAACCTCAATATGTGCTCAAGATCTGTAGATATATCCAGATATCAGTGTTTCTATTACCAGCTTACAGCTTCTCCTTTTAGTACTAACCCCCTGACAATTTCACTGTTATTTAAAAATTACGAGTCGTGGCTTATTTTATTAAAAAGTATGGTTCAGAATGATTTCAACGAAAATAATTAGCATGCAACTGAAAAATGCTGGTAGGTAACAAGAAAATAAAAATACGTTTGTAGGTAATAACGCTGCTCCAATAAAATCGTAATTTCCGAGAAATTTTATTATTTTACGTTTAAAGTAATAAGACCCTTGAGAGTTAGTAATAAAAGAATTTCTGAGACAGGATCTGAATGCGAAGACAATTCAGAGCAAAACGTTTGAAAAAAATTAAGAAACGGAATAAATATTAAGAAATAAAATGAAACGCAATATTATCAACGATTACATTAATTAACTCTGAGTAAGGGATGTAATCTTATATTTTAGCCAACACTAAACAGTAGTGGATAATAAACATTATCTAATAGCACAAAATACAAAAAATTGTGTAGTGGTACTTAGCAATATCTTCATTTTAATTTTGCAATATTTTTGTAATGAAACGTAAACCCTTAAATATCTCGCAATAATAAAAAGTGCACTTGCCCCACTTTCAAAAAATGCTCAAATATAAATAAAAAAGTAGTAGAAATATCTACCAGCTATTTAGCCGTTTCATTTTATCATTCGGCATACACGCTGGTATCTAACAGTCACGTGGACTAATAACCGCAGACTAGTGATTCCCCAGTAAATATCATGACATCCCGATCTAGCATTCGCCTGGATATCTGATTAAGCAAACGCTCAGCGAATGTTAATCGTTATATAACAAAGGCATCCCTGCGTTTCAATTGTGTTCGAGGGGTCAGCTATTCGAATATAAACCGAACTCGCGAAGAGATAGCCTGGCAGGAATTTTAATTGCTTCGATAAAACCTTCAATCCCATAATCTCTGTAATAAGATATTCGAGTAAACGTGATGTAACCTACTTTTTCTGTTCCAATCAATTTATTGCGTTTGTATTGAACAAATTACGTCTGTAAAATAACCTAAATTGGAAAATTAATTATAGAAATGTTTGCAGGAATTGCAAATTGCAGAAGAAATTCAGTTTTTCCTTTTTTTTGTGTTTTGTTCTTATGGTAGCTTTCGTCCTGTCAGAAATAAATTAATAGAGCGATAAATAAATTAGATTTAACTCTAATTCTTTGTTGGTAAAAGAGTAAATGATAATGTAACACTTATATTTGATAATTTACATTTTAGTTGTGATAGTTATTACAAAAATTCAATGCGACACGGTACGGAACGTCTTGTCAGATAGCGCAGCAATCATAAAGCAGAGCCTCTCCATGGTCCGCGCTTGGGTACAAAAAGAGCACCCATTTTAACCTCCTATGCACGACGTGCCAGTATAGTAGCTTTTGCAAATCTCAGTAAAACAGAAAACAGTAAATTATCAAAGTTGAAGTATATGTGTTATATCATTGGAAAAAATAATATTTTAATCATGATTTTTATGAATTAAACCTTCACTGTCAGTACTAAGAATTTGTTGTCGATTCCATATAAATTGCAATTTATGCGATTAAAATTAATCCTTTCATTTTCTTGATTGCAGATAATAAAGACTTCAGAAGAGGAAGATTTTAAAAAATTGCATGCGCTGATTTTATGTATTACGTTATGCCATTTTTTAGATGAAAACATTTAATTTATTTGAAAATATTTCTTCCCTTTATTTTTCCTTTAATTTAAGAAAATTTTAATTTCTATACGGTTGATTGTAATTATTACAACACATTAATAACAGCATGTAGGTAAATATTCAGTTTACATATATCCTTTGTATATTAGCAGAAATTATGGATGCATTGAAAATAGTATTAAAAATTCATTAAGTTTAATCTATGTAATCAATATATATAATTATAATATTTTTTAAATTTGGAATTTTGTAAGTTTAGTAATTTGATAGATTGTAAATTTGATACTTTGAAATGATAAAAATTTAGAAGACTGCAAATATGTACATTTAAAAATTTTTTAATTGAAAATCTTTCAAATTTTCACATTCGAAATTTCTTTTTTTAATTATCTTTTAAATTTGTAATATTGAAAGTTTAAAATAAAGTTTAAATCATTTAAAACAAATGTTTGAAGATTTCGAAATTTCCAAATATAAATATTGAAAAATGTTTATGTTCATAAACTTTCAAACTTATTAATTAAAAACATTGTAAATGTGAACACTCTCTTTAAACAAATATTCAGTAAAAATTGTATAAAATATTCTGTAGGAGAATAAAAAATGCGATTCTGTAAAAATATACAAGTTTCATCGTCTGCAATTTTATAAGAAAAGAATAATAGTAATAAAACTGATTAAACTTTAGTCGATTAAAGATAAATATTCCAGTCTTCTCTAGTGTTCAAACACATAAAAGAATAATCCTTTTTAATAGAAAGTCTTTTTAAAAAAGTTTTTCCATTCTCCCGCTGTCAACTTTTCAGTGTGATGAAAGCTTGTAGATAAAGATTTGTTTTAAAATAAAATTGATAAACATTTTTATTCCCATTTTTTCAGTAAAACCAATCGAGAAAACCAATTAAACTTCCATTAGGAATACCAAAACAACGAGTTATTTGTTTTCATTTTGATTGCTTTTAAAATCCACCGTATACTTTAATATTTTCATACGTAACATTTTTTAGTTTAATATTTTCATCTATGTCACAATTTCAATTATTCTTCAAAAATATAAATCATGCTTATATCTCACAAATAAATACTATGAAATATTTATAATAATACTATTAATTCTTTATTTATAAGTGCTTGATATTTTAAGTTAATATTTTAAATAAATAAACACGTGAAAGCTACGAAAAGTTTTTATAATCTTAGCAGAATACTGTAAAATAATAAAATAAATTCAGCTTTAAAATAAATAAATTTCCTCGTTTTTTGTACTGTGTGTTTATTTTTCTATTGTATTAAACATTATAGAAATCCTACGTTGCAAGTTTCCGCCATTGCAGTACTTTCGTTAGAAATTGAATTTTAATACGCTACTTAGCTCAGCGTACTTAAATTGCTGATTGTATTTTGAAATAATAAGAGGCGTGTATGCATATATCTATAGTAGCAGTTTAAAGTTAAAGTGTCCTAAGCTGCTTACCGACAAAGTCGGATGAAATAGTTGGCGATCTTGTGTTGAAGTTGGCAAGACAGAGAGCTTCTGTTTAAAGGATTTATTTCTATTTAGACCATTTATTTAAAAGCTAGCAAACTCCGCGTTATGTTCTTAATAGAAACTAATATTAACACATCTAATTATTCTTTAAAACAAATTAGTGTCTTGGAAAAGAAGACATTCACATTTTATTAAATAAATTTACTAAAATCAAGTCCCTCATAAATAAATTTATTTTGAATTTGAATTTTATTCGAATTTATATTTAATTTTACAATTTATTTTGAATTTGAATTTTATTCGAATTTATATTTAATTTTATAATTTATTTTGAATTAAAATTTTATCTGAATTTAAATTTAAATTTACAATTTATTCTGATTTTAAATTTTATTTGAATTTAAATTTAAATTTACTATTTATTTTGAATTTGAATTTTATTTAAATTTAAATTTGAATTTACAATTACTTTTGAAGTTAAACTTAAATTTACAACTACATTTATTTTGATTTTTATTGAATATTTAATGTGAATTTTTAATTTATTGCCATGAATTTTTTGGAACGTTACGAACGTCCATTTTGTATGAAGAATTGAAAGAATATTTGATCTTGTTATTGAAACACGATTTGTTCTTCTTATTGAAAGGTACATTCGTTCTTCTGTTATTGAAAGACAATTTGTTCTTCCTGTTATTGAAAGGCACTTTCATGTTTCGCAAACTTTCATTATGTTCATTCGTTTAACCTGTTCTTTGAGGGTTTTGAGGTTAGGAAAGAAATTTTAGTATAATTTCAGTCGCCTTGAATTCGTAACGATTACAAGATAAATTTAAAAGATAAACTACACAGATAAATTTCAAAGGATTTGTAATAGGAAATGAATTTATTGAAGGTTTACTGAAGGTCCACATACACTACCGTCCATAAGTATCCGGAAATAAGCGAAATATGCATTCACGTTGCATGAAACTTATTCAAGTATCTGCAACAGTAACTAAAATCGATTTTTTTTTCTGCGACGGTCAAAATACTGGAACGATTTTCCATTGATAATTCTCGTTTGGAACTCATAGCTCGATGGAAAAGTAACTATAAACGAACTAAACCGAAACTGTCGAGTGCGTAGCGTTAGCTCCATTCTTACCTCCATTGAGGGAACCTAAACATCTACCAACAGTTTACAAACACTTGAAACATATCGAAGAACCCTCTGAATATGTTCTGCACCATAGAAATGAAAGACAGTAGAAATTAAAATTTTTTTTAGAATTGAAAGCGTTTCATTAGATTCACAAATTTGGACTTTGTACTTCTGGACATGAATTTTACTTTCACACTTTCATTGTATAATTTGTACTTAAAAATTAATTCTATTACGTTATGACACGTCAGAAAAGATAATAATAATTATTACAAATGATATGATAACCCTAAATACCTTTCGTACAAACTTCAACTATGTTTTATGTAACGAAACCAAGTGTCCGGATACTTATGGACGGTAGTGTATGTGCTCTAGAAAAGGTTAAGTTACGTTATACGCTGCAACTGACAAATGAAAAGAAATATACAGAATGTGTTTTTTTACAATAATAATTTATTAACGTATTGTGAAAATAATAAAGGAATGTTAAATTAACATAAGGTTTCAAATAATTTATTGAATGATTTAATTTATTGCATTGATCTTACTTCATTCTTTTGTAGTTGAATTATAAATGTAAATTGTATGAATTATGAAAATTATGTAAATTACGTAAACTATGTAAATTATGTAAATTATGTAAGTTATGTAAATTAAATTTTTAGTGCAACCTACTAATTGTGAGCATTTTTAACTCTGAGATTGCAATTAAAAGATGGAAACCTCATTAGTGAAAATTGTAAAAATAATAGTAAAGAAAAAGTGGTTAAACTCTTATTTTATGGAATAAAGAGTAACAATATCAATCAAGGAACTTAATAACCTAAATTAACTGAGTTCATAAAATGTTCTAACGAAGGGAAACAAATAAAACAAAAACAAGTAACAACACTGGATTCTTTATTTAATAATCATGGTTTACAAAAGAAACCTATGTAAAAAAATATGACTATTCACAAATAGATTGCATGTACAATAAAAAATAACAAATAACAATATTACACAAGCTTACACCAATTAACAATTTATCCGAGTTTAATTTAAAATGTTTCAATCTGTACATTTTATTTCCAAATTCAATTAAACTTAATTTTCAAGGAATGAAAAGGTATTTGCGTATAATTTTATTCGTAAGATCTGAAAAAGAAATTATAAAACGTATTTAATATAATTAAAGAAGTCTAAATATATTAAACTAACTCACAAAAAGAATCAGTCTACATAAGCAGCAATTAAATTAAAAAAGTTGTGTATAAAGTGTAATAGCGACTGTACAAACGTGTGGCGTGTCTTGTGGTTGCATTTTTTGCTATTCAGAGCTTTGAAAGCTCTCCTCAGACGAGCTTTTGTCCCTCATTTCGGGTCTAGGGAGAGCTGCGGGTCAAGGACTCGAACTTTTCATATGTGCATGTGTATGTGTGTATCGTGTACTCCAGCAGTTTGAATAGCATTAATATTATGCTAACATTAGATTTATAAATATTAAATCGTGAATTTCGAAGAGGAAATTTGAAGGTTTGACTTTTGAAAATTAGGAAGTTTGTAGTTTTAGATGAGTGGAAATTTAAAATAATGAAAATACAGAAATGTATAGTTTGAGATACTTGAAAATTTAAATAAAGGAAATGCATTTGAAAATTTATTTATTAAGGAGCTTGAAAAATTATAAATCGTAGGAAGTTAAAAATTCTTGTTAGAATTATTAGAAACGTAGAACTTAACGTGGAAATTAAAAAATTTCAGCAAGCAAGTTATAAATAATTACCAATTTATTTTCTGATAATATAAGAGTGAAGACAAATTTTTAGTACTGCGGAATTTCAAAATTCAATGATTTCAAATTTTAAAAATTAAGAAGTTACAAAATCAATTACAGTTAATTACAATTAATTAATTACAATTTTAGATGATTGTTTTAAAAAGTGTGTGAGTTTGAAAATAAAGAAATTTGCAGGTTTAAATGCTTCAGAATTTAAACGAAGCAAACGAATTTGAAAATTTATTTATTAAGGAACTTGAAGATTTATAAATTATGGAAAATTAAAAATTGTTATTAGAATCATTAGAAACGTAGAGATTAACAAACTTCAAATTCTACAAATTATAAACAAATTACAAATAGTTACCACTTTACTTCCTAATAAAAAAAGTAAAAGAAAATTTTAAAAACTCAAAAATTTGAAAATTTGAAGATTCAAATTTAAAAATGCAAAAATTCAAAGTTTGGAAAATGCAAAAAGTAGATTCAGGGACAAATTTAAAAACAGTATAATCATGAAAACCAATTAATTAAAAAACTTAGAGATTTGCAAAAATAAAAAGTTCTTGATATTTGAATATTTAAAGATTTCGATCAAATAAACAGAAATGTAAACATTGAGAAACAGCTTCCAGAAATGCTTAACAAATTGCAGTTTCAAAACGTAGTGACTCTCCTGGGACTCGATTCGCATTTGTACATTTGTTTGTTTGCCTGTACGCTACAGGTCACAATTTAGTGTCTTTTAACTTGAAATGTGGAGGGTGCACTCCTGAGACACCCTAAATTTGCTGTATACATTTTGGCGGCGATCTGATGACAGGAACTTGTCGTCGATTGTCGAATCGATAAAAAACTGTTTGGAATCGTTTTCGATAACTTTTCACAGATAAAATCCAGTGGGAGCACGTGAAAGCTCTATAACTCATCGTTGACAATACTTGGTCGTCATCGACATCACTCGGCGTAAAATCAAGGATAATCGTGTCTAGTATAGTTTTCGATAGTTTTAGTTGGCAGAGTTCTCTTAATTAAAATAACACGTGTTTTATTTTTATATGAAATAATGCATTTTAACTAATACACTTTATAATACTATAAATGTGAATATTAAATTGTATATAGTATGTCTTAATTGTAATGTTTTTACCGCTACACCACATCAGGACAAAAAAGAATAAGAAAAACAATCCTACGAACGCGTATATATCTATACATAAAATTCACGAAATAATCCAACGTTTGCAAACATACACATAGAACAAACGAAAACAATAATTACAATAACAAATTTCCAAATTATTAAAATTGGAAAGTTTGAGACATTACAAAGTCTCAATTTTCATATTTGACAAATTCTGCAATTTTTATATTTCCAAATTTATAAATCTCTACACCCTTACAATAGTATCCATACAGCCGAAACGTACACAATTCTATCAGCTCTTAACCTTCTCAACAGATCTCCTCAGTCCAAGTTTATTATCTTCCCTGATTCCCTCTCCACCATCCGGAAAACTCAAAACATAAAATACACCACTGAAATGCACTTAGAAATTCAGGAAAAATATGATAAACTAACTATAGACAACAAAACTGTAATCATAGCATGGGTTTCTTCCCACATGGATATCTACTGAAACACCATGGCTGATCTTCAGGCAAAAATTGCACCGACTAGAGTCACAGAAAACCAGCTGATATTAAACATCTCTGCGGATATCAATAATCATATCGCGATAGTACTAAAACAGTCATGGGACTCTACATGGAGAAAATACAAAGCCAGCTCAACCCAACAACAACTCGACAAATTTTACGATTTAAAAACTAACCCTAAACATAATAGAAGAAATCAAGTGGCAGTAACCGGAATTTGGACCGAACGCACCAAATTGACTCACTCATACATACTCGAAAACGGCTCCCCCGGAAGGTGCAATATGTACATGCAAGACAACCATAACCATCGGACACATAATATTGAAATGCAGAAAATATAACCACGCCAGAAGAAGATTAAACATCAAGAACAACCTCACTGAAGCAACCACATCAACAGCATACCAAGACACATTATTAAAATTTTGTAAAACTATAGGAATCCACCTAACTATGAAAAAGTTATGTCAAACCATCCACTTCCGACCATAACCTTATTTCCGTAAACTGGTCAATAGTCGCTAATAACCTGGATAGTTGATATGACTATAAACCACTATTTAAAAAAAAAAACTACCCACGTATTGGAGACAAAAGCGATATAAGAGCGATACACGAATCAGCATTAACATTTGTCTCCATCTAGCGATGTTAATCATCATTGTTCGTTCCTTCTTGTGTTCGCATGTTTCAATTCAATTTTGTTCTCTAATATTCTTCTCATGTAATTCTGATTGTATTTTGTATCGTTCTTAAATAAATAGTTTTTGTGCTTTATATATAATTAATTACGACACTATTCGTCCACGGATCTCCTCGCCTTCAACACCACGTTCATCAATCATCACACAAATGTTGTGTGGGCGGCCATTAAAGTGTCAAAATTTGAAAGATGCAACCTCTTCGTAGAAATAGTGTTAAACACACATTCGAATTGGAAATTGTATACTCATCGATTGATTTTCTAATAATATAAAAGTAAACCCCGAAGGGTTTAGTATCTCAGCGATCAGAATGTTTGGGCAGATCTGTTCACGTGGCTTCTCGTGGATATAATCCTCGGAGGAAGACAGTGGCAGGTAAAAGAGGAAAGATCGTAGGCAGAGGGCTCGGAGCTGCCATGAAGAGATGCCAAACACGTCAGAATACTAAAGGAATCAAAGAGATCGGAAGCGGAAAGCGCACATACACAGATCGGTTGGCATGTGTGCTCGAACAAACTGTATTTTGATCCGCACGCTCACGTACTACCGAATCTTTTATTTCGTTATTCTACGTCCTCTGCCGTTCCTCTCCTTGCTTCTTATTTTACGGATTGCATTCACGCAACTCCCAGCTCCTTCTGTTTTCCTTTTACTTTCTCCTTTTACCGTCACGTGTCCTGTTTATCGAATTGCAGCGAGTCCTTTGACTCTCGAAATTTAGAAATTTGACGATTTGGAAATTGGCATGTTTGGAAATCTGAAGATTTCGAAATTTGAGGAGTAGGGAACTTTCCATTTGGAAATCTGAAGATTTGAAAATTTGGAAATTTAGATTTTCAGAAGTTGGAAGAATCATATATGAAAATTTGAAGATTTTGAAATTTGGATTTTCGAGAGTTGAAAATATCCAATATGAAAATATAAGGATTTGGCAATTTAAAAATGTGGAAATTTGGATTTTCGGAAGTTGAAAGTATCGAATATAAAAATTTTTAAATTTGAAAATTTGGATTTTTGAGAATTGAAAATATCGAATATAGAAATTTAAAGATTTGGAAATTTAAAAATTTGGAAATTTATAAATTTTGAACTGTGAAAACTACGAACAATTCTGAAGTTCCACAAATTCTGTAAATACCATAAATTATACAATTAAATTTGCAGTATTGTACGGTAAACGAGTAAAATAATTAATTTTCACAAGAAAACTATTCAAGAACTAATTAGACTTTTTCAGAACAATCATAAAGCCATTTCGAAAGATGTCTCTCGCATTTGCAGAAATTCTTGTTCAGAAGTTAAATTCACATTAATGTTGTTTTGAAGATAAACAAAGCAGAACTTTGGGGTGCCATCTGACGGTTTATGGGAACATACATAACTTATGTTATTTGCTGTTCCTTCAAACTAAATTTGTAGTTTCAACTGCATCTAGTGTGTTGTTAGCGCCTGTGTACCCAATTGTCTTTCGTCGCAATATCGTTTCAAAATGTGTACCGTTTATTTTGAAAGTGGAGCAAGTCTTTTTGTTTCTGCGAAACATTTATTTCGCAGTTAAAAAAATTTGAATATATTTCTCAGTATTAATAAACTGATTCTTTATTGATTCATTAGTTTTAATAAATATTAAAATACTTGATTAACATTAGTATACAGGGTGGCTCACCACATTTTGCTATCTAGATAATATTATTAATATTAATATACATTAAAATACTTTAGTAGTATTAGTATCTAAATATAAATTTATTTTCATATTTGTAAAAGATTCGAACAAGATAGTCCAGAAGTTTTATTACTGTTATAAAAATTAAATTTATATTATTAAATCTTATTAAAATTATTAAATACACGCTTTTCTTGAATTTACTGAACCGTTAAAATTATTTAGTGTAATCACATTTTACTAATTAAGTACTTCGAAAAGTGTCCATCTTCTAAATTCATAAAATTTAATTTAAATTCGATAATTTCAATGACTAACTTAATTCAATTAAACTTCATTAAAATCTAATAATTTTGCTATTAAATTCAAATTAAATTTAATAACATAAATAAAATTAAATAGAGTAATTTAATTAATATAAGTTGAATATAATAATTCAATTAATATAATGAGTTCCATAAATTTCATACTTTTAATAATTTAATGAATTCAGTAAAATAAATACGATAAACTTCGATTCAATGAATTGAGGAAAATTTAGATTAAAAATAATTGCGTAATATAAATTCAATGCTTATTTTCGAATTTAATAATTTAATCTTATACTGAAATGAAATATAAAATGAGGTTCGCTGAATAGAAGTTATTTATTGAAAACTTATCACTGTGACATCAAAAGGAGAGCACGTTTTGAAAATGATTATGCAATGAAGGTACTTAACTAATTACTGCTCTCAGCTACCATAACACGCATTATCATTTATATGTAGGTTAATGCGTTACATTATCAATCACAAATTGTTCCGCGTAGCTGTGTTAAAAATTTACCTTGTCACTGCCATGAATTTACAGTTCGTTTAATATTATTTTAATGGCGGATAAATTAACGGAGCGTAACTTGCTGCAGTGTTCATTTAAAACAGCGTTGTATTATTTAATGGTGTTTATATTTTGTGGAGCACAACATTGAATATTACGGAAAGTAAGGCACAATGAAAATTTACCCCGATAAAACTTTGGATTTTAGGTTTTTTATAATACTTGATCTTTATTCATTCGACGAACATTTATATCTTTAACAGTATTGTGTATATTTTATGAATTCCATCAAAATTATCGATGGATGTATGTAAAAATTCATACGTTATATGAATAACACTCACCAGAATATTCATTTTTCAAATAATAGTATTCAAAATACAAGTTCTCGAAATGATTCAACTGAATTTACATTGAAAAATAAAGCAAAAATGTAGAATACATTTTTTTCTTGTATCACTTTATTTTCCAAAAAATAAACAGTTTCGGAGTATTTACAAATATTTACAAAAAAATTTGTTGGCGGCACATAAAATGATAAATCAACAACTTTTCATTACTTTTGGAATTAATGAATGTTATTAAATAAATAAATCTCATTGGTAGCATTACTAAAATTCGTTATCAATCATTCATAACATTATTCATGTGGATACTAATGTTTAATGCGACGATAGTTGACGATAACACAAAATGGTGTCCTATTGGTAATCGACGATAACACAAAATGGTGTCCTACTGGTACTCTAGCACGGACCATGGAGAGATTCTGTTTTATGACTTCTGCGCCGTCTAATATGGCCGCTTTTGGCTTTTTCCTGACAAAAAACGTCGCGTAACAGATTATATTAAAAACGAGATATTAATTTTGATTCAAGTATTATTTAATAAGAGTAAAAAGTACGATTTTGTGTTTTGAGCTGACAAAACGTGGTGAAGAAAAAGGAAATGCGAATGAAAACATATGAAAACGATCATTCAATTGAAACGGTTACACACATTATAAGGCTAGGTTTAGTTTTAAATTTGGGGCAGATTTTTATGCGTAGTCTGATCGTATTCATAGATACAGAAAACTCAGTAAACATTCAATGAATCTGGTGTCGAGAAAATCACGTCATAGGGTAAGTTGGCACTTCTGAAAAGGAGGTACGCTTTCCGATATCGAACCTAACCTCTTGGTTCATGACACCACGTCAGACTCCTGACGTATGTTACAGTTCAAACGTGACAAACTTAAATCGTTTATGCATGAAGATAGAATTTTAAGCTCGATGCCAATTGTAATTTGTATAATTGAGGATCACTAAATCCAAAATATAGCTAACAGTTCAACGTTCTTTATTTAACTTAATGCTGCAGTAATAATTAGGTAGCTCTGGCTGACGCAGCTGCCAAAAACTTGTAGGTGAAGGGGTTAAATTGGTAGAATTTAGACTGATATGATGTGAAGATTTTAGTATAAACGGTACGTGCAAAGAAAGAAAATGCAGGTGTCATCAGAGACATACTATAGTTAGATGTATCATTAAATATAATAATGAAACATGTTTTCTAGCAAATAAGTATATTTAGTGTAAACTTGAAATAGACTCGAAATAACATATAAATGTAATACTTTAGAATATCAGAATTGTTTAACTAAAAAAAAATTGTAATTTTTTAGAATACTATCTTAATATCTGTGTAATAGGCACATAAAGTAAAATAAAATGAAACATATTGACTTGAAGAAATTTCATATTTTATAAGTTGAAATTAAGATATTTGTTAAACTTACATAACTATTGTACTATTTTGTAATACCATTATTTTATCAGATATCATTAAACTTATCATGTTTCGAAATCAATCACTGTTATAACTATTTTAGCGAGTTTTAAGCTTGATACCAATTGTAATTTGTACAATTGAGGATCAAATCCAAAATGTAGCTAACATTTCAACGTTCTTTATTTATCTCAACGCTGTAGTAATAATCAGGTAGCCCTGACTGATGTAGCTCTAATACATACATCGTACCTAAAGGTTGAATATTCTGTTTTCTTGAAAATAAAAGCCATGTACAAAAATTGTATTCCATATTTTTTACTTATTTCTCCAAGTTTATTCACCCAGCCTGTATAATTTTGTCCTTATCTTTCCTAACGTATCAAACATTCTTTAATGAGTAATTATAACACACGTTCACATTGAGAAATACATTTTCACCTTACACTGTATTTCTCAATAAAAAAATAACATCTGAAACAATTAACAATAAAAATGGTTCGCGATACTGCAACTGAAAATTGCATTCGATACCCAACTGGTAAATATCCATTTATGTCGGAATTTAAAGTGCGAAATACATGAAATAATTATAAAATTGACCCAGAAACCTGTGAATAAAAAGTATATTGTTCTTTTTGCTTGGGTAATGTAGACATTGCTGCTTTGTAATTAGGTCATGCACTGCATGTGCTGTTAAACGAATTTTTATTAAAAATGTTAATATGGTCTATGCAAAAGTAAGTAGTTTATTCACTTATTGCAAAAAGTTATGTTTTTTGTGTCAAAAAAATATTTCATGTATAAACATTTTGCGAAGAATATTATAATAAATTTTAGATGAAAATCAATTTAGATCAAAGTTTAATTAAAATCTTAAAGTGTAAATATTTTATAGTTTTATTTCAAGTAAAGTGTATATGTAATATTTATTTTTAAATCATTTTCCTAACATTTCGTTTAACCTACATAAAACTAATTTTGTTTATCAACCTTGTTTTTACTAAAGAAGTTTCCTAAATAAAATTCCTAACCTTCCTAAATAAAAATTACTTGTTGAAATAAAAATGATTTGAAATTGTTTTACAAATCACTCGATGATTAAATATACCGTCCTAAAAAGCTATTTTTCGCAAAAAATCTCAGCAAAATAAATCGCCCGTTCGCACTTCGCAGGCGACATAAAAACAAGTTCACAAAAGACTGACCCATTTGCCGTTTGTTTGTCTGTCAATTTGTCTGTGCATCGGAAGCTAACTAACTCGTGTACAAATGAAAAAATAAGTAACCGAGTGACACATCGGACTATACAGAAATAAAAATGCTAAAAGAGATATTCGATATCGAGCGTCAATCGAGCACGTCTTCGCGTCGCGATGTTTCTACTACGCGGCGAGAGTTTTACGCAGTGTTCATCTCGAAATAAAGCTATTCAGAGTAAAGTGTGTCGTCGAGGCACCGGTCGCAAAAGGTTAACCTTAAAACAGTCAGCTGAGGTCGGTATCACTATTTTCCCGTACACACACAGACACACGGTGAAATGTGTACGTTCATCTTGAAAGAACGTCGTAACGAGGGGGAAAAAGTACGTCACTTTCGTTCGCCGCTCGAAAACGCACTCGTCGCAACGAGTGGAGCACTTTTTTAAGCCGCGAACATTAACACCTCGTATCGTATACTACGATCACCGATGATTAACCGCGTTGCCTAATGAAGCGTGAAAAAATCGACGTCAATTCCGTGGATAATGCGACAGCGCGAAAGTTTCATCGAACGAAACTTTAATTCCATCCGATCGTTTATTCCGCGAATGGTTAAGATGTCATCCTAACTAATTATTCCGCGGTTCGATACTTTTCACGACCGTTATCGGCCCAATTACAAATTTTCTCGTTAACCTGGATACCAAGGCGCCGCAATTTTGCCACATTATTAGCCCCGAAACGGAATAATCGAACTATTCGTCGTTTTGAATTCCTTTTATTTAATTAAATCAATTTCAAGTTTAATCACTTTGCACTGTTTAAAAGCAATTAGTGTTATTATACAATTAGCAGAAATCAATAAAATGACTTTTGAAGAGGTTCGTTTAGAAGTTAATGTGAACGCTCGATAAATGTACGTTTGATGAATGTGTATTTAGTAAATGTGTGCTTGATAAATGTTCGTTTTGTGCTTGATCTACACTTGATATGTAATATCGTGTTTTTTGTAGATGAAAAACACAGTTTTCAATGAACTTTTTGAGATATAAAAAGAAGTATGCGTGAATGGTAGTTTTTATCTATAAAACAAATATGGTGGTTGAAAGTACACTTCAGTGCATACGGCTGGAGTACAATTCGAACGATGAAATATTAAATAAATATAAGTTGCCTATCAACACAGGGTTTCTCGCGGTATTTTTATATTTATCTAATTTATACGTAAATACGGACCATTTTTGTAGAAAAAGAGAAACTTTTTAGATGAAAGTTTTGTGCATTTGTTAGTTTTTAATAATTTGTTAGTTTATAATCAAAAGGTCATAAATCAGAGAATAAGCAATTTTTTTGAAACTTGAATAAAACGGTATTCAATAAATTTCTTATATTTTTTCTAATTTATTTATTTGGTGAAATATTAATGTAGTGAAAATTATAGGTGTTTTGATAAAAGAACGTTTGATTATATGAACGTATACTTGAATATTACATCTTTAAATGCTTTAGTACTCGCATTTCAAATTTTTGAATAATGAAACATTAGAATTATAAATATTCGAATACTCAAGTACTCGAATTTCAAAGAATTAAATATATAAATGCTCGAACTTCAAATCATTAAACACTCAAATATTCGAATTTCGAATCATCGAGTACCCAAATGATGAAATTTAAAATTTTCAAATACTGAAATACTCGAATTTCGAATAATCGAGTATTTAAATATTGAAACTCAAAATTTTCAAATACTGAAATATTCGAATTTCGAATCATCGAGTACCCAAATGATGAAATTAAAAATTTTCAAATACTCAAATATTCGAATTTAGAATCATCGAGTACCCAAATGATAAAATTTAAAATTTTCAAATACTCAAATATTCGAATTTCGAATAATCGAGTACCCAAATGATGAAATTTAAAACTTTCAAATACTGAAATACTCGAATTTTAAATTATCGAATATCCAAGTACTAAAATCCAAAATTTTCAAGTACTCAAATATTCGAATTTCGAATCATAGAGTACTGAAACGCGCGAATTTTGAATCGTCAAATAATCAAATACTATAATTTCAAATTTTCAGATACTTAAATACTGGAGTTCCGAATTTTCGAATATGCAAACACTTGAATTTTAAATCCACAAAAACCCGAATACATAAAATTTAATATAAGTACAAAAATAATGCCACAATTTTTCATTTTAAGTTAAAATTGCAAGTCCAGCGACTTGAACTGATAAAAGTCTGCGTTAAAATAAAAATTCTCTCATTTTCATTATTTGGGAATTTAATTAAAATTGTGGAAAAAACTTGCGTTATTATATAAATTCATAAATAAACATATCCTACATTTTATATTTACTGTACTTTGTTTCTTACATTTTGCAAAATTTTTAGGACGTTCATATATACTTTTACAAGAACATTTATAAATACATTTTCTATAAACTATATTATACTACAAAATGTACCAATTTATATTTTATGAGAATAGCAAATTTTACTGGGAATCTTCTTCAGGAAATTTTGTATAAAATATTTCTATAGAAATATTTATATAAGTTAAGATTTCCACAGTACCCTGGTCTTTGCTGTTGCTAATTTCAGGTCTACTCATTACAGATAACGAAGGTACCTATTGTTACCGCGGTGAATCAAAAACGTAATTAATCATTGAGAACAGTATTCTTCGAAACCTGAACGATTCTGGGACTTGAACATTCACTTACCGGAAACACTTCGTTTTGTAATTAGCTGCATTGTAATTATCTACCTCTAATCACTGCTACTCCAGTTCAATACACATCAACTTTATAGTCAATATTCACTGACAAATTTTTGTTTAATTATTAGAATATTGCATTGTCATTTGTCATGTGTTTGATTTTTTCGAAGATATGACAATGTTATTGAATTTTGCTATGTACTCTACAAATTATTAGTTGTATTAACAATTTCAACTGCAATATATATTATTTATACACATTGGCAAATATGATAGATATTTATAAAATATAATGTTCATTAGTTCAGCAAATGTTTAGTAGATATATTGAACAATGTTTGAAAAAATGTTTCATAATAAATTAAAAATAATAACAATTATAATGTTCAAATGTATTAACATTTGTAGTAGTTGTAATGTACAAAATGTACTAACAATTATAGTAATTATGATGTACAAAATGTACTAATAACTATAGTCATTATAATGTACAATATGTATTAACAATTATAATAATTGTAATATACAAAATGTACTAATAATTATAGTCATTGTAATATACAAAATGTACTAATAATTATAGTCATTGTAATGTACAAAATGTACTAACAATTATAGTAATTGTAACGTACAAAATGTACTAACAATTATAGTAATTGAAATATACAAAATGTACTAACAATTATAGTAATTGTAATGTACAAGATGTACAAACAATTATAGTAATTGTAATGTACAAGATGTAGTAACAATTATAGTAATTATAATGTAGAAAATATATTATCAATTACAATAATTTAAATGCATAATGTGTATTATAATAATTGTAATATACAATGTGTAAAAACAATTGTAAAAACAAGATGGATCATACAATAATTTAAGTAATATTAATTGTATAATAACTAAAATAATTTAGATTAGCAACTTAACTTTAATGAACAATTAAAAATAATAGTAGTAATAAATATAATAATATTGATAATTAAATAATAAAAATATTAATGGGACAATAAATTAAGTAATTCAAATTGTATAAATAATTGTATAAATAATATAATAAATAAATTATTTAAATCACTTAAGTATAGTAATTTAAATCATTTAAGTATAGTAATTTAAAATACTTAAGCTCCATAATTTAACATACAAAATAATTATTTATTTCATAAAAGTAAGAGTTTTCATATCTGAACGTTACTACATATATCTGTTATTTCGTACCGATTTTTCTAACACGAACAACTAAACACGAAATAATTTTCGATTTATCAACCAAAAGTCGTATAACACGAAGTATTTTATAAATTTATGAAACTGCACAGATATCTCAGAACTATTTCGTTTTCTCTGAAAAATTGAAAACAAAATCCATTTCGAACCTTTTCTTGGCAATTTCCGTAGGAATGTCTATTCTACCAAAATCTGAACTCCGATTTTATATTAAATTCACACTTTTCTGAATACAGTGAGAAATATTTGAAGTTCTTATTTTTTAAACACTCAGATTCAAACAATTCTTTCTCGCACATATTCTTTGTTACAACAAAAAGTCAAACTCTAAAAACGTCACTTTACGTTTCAGATAAAACCAATTAAACGATAAAAGAAAAACAATACAAAAATCAATAAGAATGATTAAATATTTGTACACAAAATGGCCGTTTAATCGCAAAAATTGTCACTGTTTAATTATTCCATCAAGCACCGTTTATTTTATATTCAGGCAATATTGTTCGACATATTAATATCTCTAAAAGTGTTATTTATTTATCTGAAATTCTATTCACAAAATGAATTATCAAGAATATCAACACAAGATTTACAAGGCTCACTTCTAAAAAAAACTATTAATAATTAAACAAAATTATTTTTTAATTTTCAAATATCAGGATATTAAAATTAATTTCAAAACTAGATCACCAAAATTACTGAACGTATTTTTTAATAACTACTTCGATTTAGAAAAACTGAAGTCACAATCAAAATATAGAGCTCTCAAATCAAAGCCATAATTTTTATTCTATCAAATTTGTCAGGCGGGTCAAAAAAATTTTCACCACTCATAACTCAGCTCTTTATCACTTTCCGATAGTTTCGAAGCTTCGTTCACACACCTGTCACGATCTACAACGTCCTCGACGATACAAAATCGTCTACAATTTTTCTGTCAACCACCGCACGCGGCAGCATTTGAAATATTGCACTATATCTCGTGTGTTTTACGAACGCACCACTTCCGACTTCCTATTCGTATTTCACGCGTGTACACACGCACACAACTCACAAATTTTTCCATGCGACACGTTTAATCGTTGTTTGTCCCCGATAGAATATCTGTACATTCATTGTTAGCGCGGTTAACTGCTTTCGGCAAGGTTTACGCGATAAACCGTGTAAAATTATACCCTAGGGTGCCTAATCTGACCCGAACTCGACAACACTCGAATCGGTAGAAACTGCAATCTGGAGTAATAACAGTCCGGAATGCCTAGAAGTACTATCCGTGTTTTGTGCAGTGTAATAATGTTCGTGTCAATCCTTGCCATCGTTTAGCTCGGAGCTACGCTTCCAATAACGTAACGATCTTAAAAACCGAGACAGTATTACAATTCTACCTTTCCTTCATTTAATTCTCGAACTACGTTCTTGGAAAAAGAAACAATATCTCTGTCAGCAAAGGCTGATTCGCATTGGCGAAAGATGTGGATCAAATTCAAATGTGGATCAAGTTCAGATGTGGATCAAGTTCAGATGTGGTGTCACAAGATTTCATCGAGACACGTCTTTCATTTTTGACTGGCAGACATTTCAGATCAAACATGTCAGTCAAAATTTCTAAAGGATCAGTCAAGTCAAATCTTAACAGCATTTTGATCGTTAGAAAACGGAGAGGTCACAGCTGTTTGAGGGAAAGAAATATGTACAACGTGGTTTTGTATGTATGAGATACGAGATAAAACGAATATCCACATGGATCATGAAAAATACAAAAGAGATCGAATATGTGCCGTATCACACATGGATCCGAAAGAGGACCCATATATATCAGATTGATCATATGAAGAACCAAACGAGACAAGTGTACACCAGATTGATCACTTATGAATACCAAAACAGAATTTGAGAAGAAAAATCAAAAGTATATATCACAAAAAATATTAGAATAGAGAACAAATACTGCATTGATCATATAAAAATTAGGAGAGTTTCCTATTATATTGGTCAAAGATCTAAAACAGAACTTATCAGATTTATCATCTATGGATACAGAACGTACTCGTATAAAAATGCAGATGACAATAAATATGTAGCACAAAATCATATGCAGATTTTGAAATCATATGAAGACAAATTTGGTTTTTAAGTCAGCCAATTAGCTAAATGATCAGTTTGTTTTAACCTGGGATCATTAGCTTCCACGATCAACAGATATGCATTTGATTCAACCTAATCATGTATACTATGAAAGCTTATTGGATTACGTGTGAATGATATTGACCGGTGACTTGACATGATCTGACCACAACGTTGTTGTGAATCAAATCGTGCACTGGTTCTTTTCATTACTGTGACATCTCTATTGCAAAAAAGATATAAAGGACATAAGTGGAGAAATATATCCACAATGATGAAACACAAGTTAGTATTGCAGACATATGTCTATAATGATGGAACACAAGTATGCCAGTGTTAGAACATATGTGTGCAATGGAACAAGTGTATTAGTGTTGGTGATATATGTCCACGCTGAAGAAACACAAGTAGCTTGATATTGGGAACATGTCCACAGTGAACACAAGTGGTCTAACATTGGGAACATATGTCCATAATGGTGAGAGTGCACTTATACTGGAGACGTTAATATATCCACAATGATAGGACACACAAGTCTTCTAGTATTACAGACATTTGTCCAAAATGATAGAAGACACAAGTGTACTAATATTAGGGACATAATATATCCATAATGATGAAACACACAACTGTATGGGAACATAGTCCAATGACAGAACACAAGTGTATCAGTTGGGAATATAATATGTCCACAATGATGATAAACACAAGTGGATTGCAACTTTCATACTTGATGTCATCCAGGACACCGCGATATAGTGTTCACCGCTGGCACATATTCTTTGTTACCAAGATCTACCGATGAATTTCCAACTGTCATTCTCCAACTAATACTCTGGGTTTATTGCACTTCAACTTCTGTTACATATATCATCGATTCCTAGTGACAGTGCACCTCACACCAGAACCACACGAAAACTTCCAAGTGACATCAAATGTGAAAGTCTCCATAATTACGACAGTAGGTTTGTCTCGATCGACCAAACGCAAGAGAATTACAACTGGGTTAGTTGAGCAACAAGAAAAATCCCTGGTGCACAGTTTCAGAAAGCCCTTCTCCCAGTACGCAATTCCAAGCCCTCACCGCGAAGATACATCCACAGAATTGGCAAAGATCAAGTCCAGCGTCCCAAAGCACCTAGGCGATCAGCTCGAATCCCCACACAAGTTTCCGTAGAAACTCAGCAACGTGTCACGAGTAGTTTGCTACTTACACGTTGGCGTTATCCTGAAGGTCGCGGGATCACGAGAGTACACCAAGGATAAAAAACGGACAGGTTAGCACACACTCCATAGTCGAGATAAGGGTTAACAGATCACGGGATAGCACGTTGTGTCACAGGATATAGCGCGTGGGTGCAAGTCGGCTTTTTTCTTCGCCTCCTGCGGGCGCAGCGACGAGTTCGCGTGCGTGCCAAACCGACCCGGATCCGCGGTCGAAATTGCCGCCGGCCGACGTCAGCCGGTAGCGTCGGGACGCCTCTCATAAACAGAGGGGGCCGGCATTCGAGCGGGGGCCCCCGGACGTCGTTGCGGATCCTCCGCGTCGAGTTCGGTTTTAGGCGGGACGCATAGCGTCGCGGCAGGTGGCGCCGAAGAAACCGGGCTCCTGCAAGCTCCGACGCCGCTCGAACGAACGGATACACTGACGACGCCTCGAGCTTTTACTCGGAGAACGATGCTGCCGCCTCGTGGCAACACTTCCAACGAAACTGAGCGCGGTCCCGCGACGACCGACACGGAATACCCCCACAGTCGCGTCCGTGACGCCGACGCCGACGCCGAACGGGGGTGGTTTGCGTTACAACCCTCCCCCTCCCCCCTCTTCTGACCCCAGTCGCGGACTTTCCAGAGAAGCTTCCGCCTTCCTTCCTTCCTTGTGCCCTTTGCTTGACATTCTTAATGATATTTGCTGATACGCGTCTGGTCTGAATGGGCTCGAACGCGTCAAACACTTCCCATCTGAGTCTGACCTGCAGCTCG
This sequence comes from Megachile rotundata, assembly GCF_050947335.1. NCBI lineage: Eukaryota > Metazoa > Arthropoda > Insecta > Hymenoptera > Megachilidae > Megachile > Megachile rotundata. The sequence continues at coordinate 8,067,177 of NC_134993.1, forward strand.
AATGGGATAGAACTTATTTTAATTTGCAGTTTCAGTACAATTGTGATTTACGTAGAATCGTTGAATGCAAAATTGATATAATATTTTAATGATGTAGTGGTGCTGACGCATCTGATAAATGGCAAGGGGTTGTGACACTCATGCTGAGAATTGTACAGTCAATGGCAAAGGGTTCCGTGGAACAAATATGGTAACCAAAGTGTAGCTATTGTTTGGTGGACGTAAGATGAACCGAGGTAGAATACTGAAGAAATACGGTTACGATAAGGTTGAAGAGGACGATGCGTTGATCGATGTGTATTTATTTTAGAAACGAAGGAACAATTGGTTACGGCAGATGTATGTACATATAAGTCACATTTAACTCATAGAGTTTATTATAGGCATATAACATTGTATTTAATGATTTGATGAGTTAAGAATTTAGAAATATAGGTATTTGGGAATGCGTGATTATTCAGTGTGCGACGATAAAACGTGCGGTGATACAATACATGGTAATTCAATACGTGTTAATTGAACACATAATAATTCACTGTGTGACAATTAAACATGCAGCAATAAATAGTGTGGTGATTAAACACGTGGCAAAAAAACTGGCAATATAGTGGGTAACAATTTAGCGCATAGCGATATAACGCAGGATAATTCAATATATGGCAATATAGAGCATGATAATTGAATGTGTGGCAATATAGCGCGTGCCAATATAACTCGTGGAAAATCAACTCGTGGTGATGTAACGCATAATAAGTCAACACATGGCGATATAACACGAGGTAACTTAATGCATGGCGATATAGCACGTAACAATCCAACGCGTAATAATATAACTCGTAGAAAGTCAACGTAGTTCAACACGTGGCAATATAATGCGAGGTAAGTCAATGCGTGGTAATATAACGCACGGTAAGTCAACACATGGTGATACAATGCGTTGTAGGTCAAAGCATAGGTAATATAGCGCATGATAAGTCAACGCGTATCTATTATATATTATGTGTGGTAAGTTAACGGGTGGCGATATAGTACGTAGTAATTCCTCGCGTAGTAATAAACACAGTAGTATTTTCACAAGCAACTATTCTACTCCTTGCAAAATAAAATTGCAGAATTTTAAAATGTAAATATCAGGAAATATTTTAATTTCAGATTTCCCTTGAAGATCGTAAAGTTGATCTTTTTTAAAACTCAATATTATTTCCATACGAAGTATTTTCTATCACGTTCAGTTATAAAAACAATTACCTACATATTGTATCACAAAATCTATAAGAAAATCAATGAATAATTTATCACTTGACGCAAATTATACGGGAGAATTTATAGTCTTATCAATTAATCTAATGAATTAACTGTAAATTTGTATTATCACTCAAGATTAATATCCATAATTGATCTACTGATATTGCAGAATGAAAAATGGTATACTATTATCAAACAAACTTCACCGGTTAAAAACGCTCGTTCGCAGAACATTTTCATTCTTCAGAATGCTCTTCATTAAGTGCTATTGTTATTTATCCAGTACAATGTAGCTCTTTAAAAATGCCCTTCTTTATACATTTTTTCTGTGCTTGCGACCTGTTCTACATGTCTTTATATTCTTTCTGTTTAACGAAAATTAACGGTCGTTGTTACTGAACTTATATTCTTGTTTACCTGCTACCGTTGCAGTAAAACAAATATGCAGTCGCGTTTAAAACATTTAAGGTTTTTCAAGACTACAAATGCTGCTATTATGACAAATATTTCACACTGATTGATTTTTCTTCAAACAACAAACTTCATCAAGTATAAATTTCAAGGCAATATTTGTACTTTTACTTTCAGCACGCTGACATAAAAATATTGGTCGTGTTATTTGACCAGAAAAGAAAATCACTCTGAATTGATGTAATCATGTTTTAAATTTTAAATCATAACTGTTAATAATATTATAATAAGGTCAAATTTTTATTTTATTTATTCAGTAATTAAACTTTGTTCATTTCTTTACACTTGAATTATTCAATAATTATACTTTGATGACTTTTTATATTTAAACAATTTTAAATGAATAATAATTTGCTGAACATATTTTAGAATATATAACATACAAACTTATGCAGGTCCAGAAAAGGAAAAATACAGTAAATTTTCTATTTAATAATCTGAAATAATCAAGAATGTAATGAAAAGATAAAATTATGTATTTTGTTAATGACCGCGTATATAATATCGATACGAAGTTTTAATGAAATTGGTAACATGCTCTAATTTGTTATGTTAATGCTAATATGAATAATATTCATAACAAGTAACAAAGAATAAGCTACTGTATATAAATGGACATAATTATATTTGTAAGCTTATTCTTGCATATTTATGTAATCTACGTAACATGCGACAATTTTCGCATGAACAAAACCGGGATCCTCATTAGCTGTTTTAATTTTAGTCACTTAACGTTAAACAGAATATAAATTAGCACAGTCGCTGATAACCAGATATTTCGTAGGATTTTAATTAAAGGAAACAATTTTTAGATTTAGAAATTTGTGAAATTTCAATATTTCTTTGCTTTTAAACTTCTGAATTTCTCAATTTTTGAATTTCTAAGTGTTCGAGGTTTTGAACTTTGGAATTTTGGAATATTTGAATTCTGTGACTTTGAAATTTTGGAATTTTGGAACTTTGGAATGTTGGAATTTCTAAATTTTGGGACTTTGGAATTTTGGAATTTCTGAATTTTGGAACTTTGGGATTTCTGAATTTTGTAACTTTGGAATTTCTGAATTTCTGAATTTTAGAACTTTGGAATGTTGGAATGTTGGAATTTTTGAATATTTGAATTTTCGGACTTTGGAATTTTGGAATTTTGGAACTTTGGAACTTTGGAATGTTGGAATTTCTGAATTTTGGGACTTTGGAATTTTGAAATTTCTGAATTTTGGAACTTTGAGATTTCTGAATTTTGGAACTTTGGAATTTCTGAATTTCTGAATTTTAGAACTTTGGAATGTTGGAATGTTGGAATTTTTGAATATTTGAATTTTCGGACTTTGGAATTTTGGAATTTTGGAACTTTGGAACTTTGGAACTTTGGAATGTTGGAATTCCTGAATTTTGGGACTTCTGGATTTCTAAATTCACGAATTGTGGAATTTTTGAATTTTCGAATTTTATTGTAGATCTTTGGCAATTTTGGGATTATAAAAATGTTTAAATTTGTGAATTTGTTAACTTTCGAATTATTGCGTTTTCAAATTTTTTAATTGTCAAATTTTTGAATTTAATAAAAAGTTACATTCTTGATTTTTCAAACTGTCACATTATGGAACTGTTACGTTTTTTCCGAATTTTTGTCTTCTTAAATTCATGAAATTCGAAGTATTAAGTTCCACATAAGTATACAATATAATAAAAAATATTAACAATATTGCACTGACAATATACTGTGCATATTGATTGTGATAATCCTAAAATATGAACACAATATACCAATTGTCTGCTCCCATTAATAATAATAGCTAATACCAGTTCAATAATTGTTGTCAATAATGAAAATTATTCATTATTAACCAGAGCATTCATCTCATTGAACGTACACATTGAGCCATCAAATGAAAAAGAAATTAACTGAATAAAGAACAAACATGTGAACTCTATACATTTAGCTTCTGTTCAATGTACACATTAATGTTTTACGTGCTGAGCAAAGACTAAGAGATTAAACTTTATTCACCTCAGCTCGATTCTTCATATCACAGATCTGTTAAAACAATTCATGTGACGTTGAGACAAAAGCCAATATCTCAAAAGTAATCATTATTGAAGAGCGTGGACAGAAACCTTCATTATTTTATCACAGAAAGGGGGCCAGATAAGAGAAATTTCATCTGTCGTTGCGAATGGCAGCGGTTTAATTAATTTTGTCGATTAGGAAAAAACGAACATCGATGAGGACAATTTAATTAAATTACAACCGTATTGCACGTTTCACTTTTTCTGTTCGATCGACACAACATTGACCACTCTTGTTTATGAGTTATTGAATGCCCGGTAAAAGCATTCAAATATAAATAAAAAAATGTATCGTTGATGTATCGTTGCTACATATTGCCATTTGTTTTTCTGTGGGAGATTAAGACAAAGAGAGATCAAGAGGCGACACTCCATCACTTTTGGTGTTTGGAAGCTATCCCAAGCTAATGGTTGCGCAAACGGGCGGGAAATTTAAATCAAGTGAATCAAATTTCATGTCAAACTCTGATAATTGAACATTTTTTGTCAATTCTACATAACAGTAATATTTACTTTGGAAGTATTTACCTTAATTCTAAAACATTGGAAAGTTGAAAAAAATTATACTAAAATGATTACTGTGTACAATTTGTTTTAAGCACATATATTATTGAAGTGATTATTACAAATAACTTATAAAAAAATGATACACGATGTATTACAAGGAAATAGAGATGAATACGTTACACCAAAATTACATAATGTTTATTACAAATAAATTAATAAATTACAGATGAATGTGCGGGTTAAACCGTTTTCTGGCCGCCGCCATACTTGCACGCTATGCGCATGCGCGCTTTGCTGACGTCGCAGTACAGGCAATTTTAAACGCACTTTTCAACATCAGAACGAATAAATTGTCAAATTTAAAAATGTTACACTTGTAAATGTAATGATTAATTTAAGAAATTAGAAATGAACATATTAGTAGTTAATTTAAAACTGTTGTAATTTACAAAGAAAAACATTGAGAAATTATAATATTTAAAAGCGAGGTAATGTACAAATTTATAGTTCTTGTTTGAAAGTTCAGATATATACGAATTTTAAAATGTACATATTTTCTGATGAAAAAATAGAATTCTTATCAATGCTTGTCACCGAGTTGGACGAACGTGGATAGTTAAGAGGCATAATTGTATTTAAATCATATTCGTCGTTATAAATTACGCGCAATGCTAACGTGCCATGATGACTTTTTCTGTCTCATTCAGTGCACCGAGAAAAATATGCAACTAGGTTTGCTAAACAAGCTGTCGCGAGCTAGCAGGTGAATTTTATTCTCCAAATAACGTGCCATCTTTTATGAAGCACATGCAACTTCATAAATGCAGCATTCACTGAACAATAAGCAATTTTGGAGAAGTAGTAATTTACTTTGGTTGAAAATGTTCAGAAATTGTTTATGTCTCTTTTGTAAAATTATAAAACTTCACCTATTATTTTACATTCGATCTGAATTTTTATTTAAAATGTTTCATTTTATTTGACTTTCAAGAGTTTATAATATTTTAGATTTAATTTAAACATTTTTACGTTATTGCTAATTACTGTTTTTTGGAATTTAACATAGGTTATTGTTGAGTTATTGTTGTTAACATAGAGTTATTGTTGTTATTTACTATTATTGTTATCAAGATTTTGATTATATCTTACATTTTGGAACTTTTGAAGATTTATACCTCCATCCCACCTACAAGTTTATAATTTTCTACATCTCTAATATTAAAAGAACTAACAAAGCAGTCAGAAATGAATGCGAACGTCGTTTAATTATAACGTCGAGCTCTCCAAAGAAAATTGGCATGTCACATACCGATACGTGAGGCAAGTAGCGAATGTATTAAAAACCATAAGCAGACGTTATATTGAATCGACTTTTCATACCACTACTTCGCAGGAATTTAAGTGGAATTTATAGGAGATTCTCCGAGAATGCATAAGAAGAGTATTCGATCTTCTTTCTTCGTCAGAAAAATAAAATCAGTTACCGTTTCCTTGTTCAGGAGTTTAGAGTGCTTTGTTTTATCGTTCGAGACTTTAAAAACTACGAACGATCCTTCTGTAACAGGTACAAATTAATCATGTTATTGAATGTCTTTTGTTTCTATAGTGACGTTCGAAAGTTTTGAACACACTTCATTTTCCTGACAAAATAAGCTTCATTACTTATCTATTTACGTACTTACGCAAAAATAAATATAATGTGAAGAAGAATAAACAGCCTTACAGTTTTGCAATCACTTAGGTCAGGTAGCGCACCACAGTTCAAATATAACAAAAAGAAATTGTATTTGCCCTGCAAGTGAGATTTCAGTTCAATACTAGTTACAATTTATGCAATTAAAGATTTCTAAGTTTAAAATATGTCTAACATTTCAAGTTTTTTTATTTACTTTAATATTACAACAGTGATTAGTTGACTTTAACTGACACAAATCTCGAACAAATTATAAGTTAAGGGATTAAACTTATGTAGTCAAATGGCACTCTTGTGCGTCGCAGATCTAATAATAGTAAGTGACGATTACCCTCTTAGGCACGACGCACAGTGGGCCAGAACGACGAATTAGCTGTTCACGGCCAATTGTAGCGTTATTCCAAGACTTGAAACGAAAGTATAGCGGCCGCTGCGTCGTTCCAGTATTTAAAACAAGTATTATTATTACATTTAATCAGACCGGATTATTTTCTTACCGAAAAAATTAAAAATAAAACAAAAATAAGCGTTATATTTCAAAAAGTTAGTGAATATACTGTGGGAATCGCATAAGGGTAAACACAATAATTAAGTCTATGTTGCGTTCCACACAAATTTATTAAATGCGTACAAGCAGTGAAAACGATGTAAACTATAAGAATGACTCTGACGGACTGTCCCGTCGCTGGTTAAAACCTCTCCTCGAAAACTCACTGGTAAAAGAAGAAAGAAACAGTTTAGAAAGAGAGAAAATATAGAAAGTGGGAAAATCCAGAAAAACCGTTGCAAGTTCGGAAAAGGAGAGGTACAGCGGAAGAGAATCATAAAACAGAAAGCGAAGAGGTTCGCAAGGGCCTGAGCGTTGACACTGACCAGGCCCCGGCGAGACCCTATAGAAAGTGAAAAGAATTAGAGAACGTAAAGCTAAAGAAGATAGAAAACAGGAAACAGAATTTTAGAAAACAGAAAGAATATAGAAAACAGAAAAGGCAATGGCGTATGTGGTGCCAAGGGCGCCACAATACTATACTCTCAATGTGGACGTTTGGTTTATAAGCATAATTTTTATTAACGTAAACATAATTTTAACATGGAAACAATTTTTATTAATAGAAATAAATACATTTTTTACTAAGTTTGTACAATATATTAATTTGTTGATCTAAAATTTATTTATTATTATTTATGTATCATCGTCGTCATCGTCTTGCAGGTCTTCTTGTAACATTCGTTTTTGTATTTCATCTTTAAAAATATTAAAACAGGAACGCGTTTTATAAATTTTCCTGTTTTTTGCCGAAATTGAAGATATTAAAATATCAGACGTATATAATAAAGTCTGAAAAACGTCCGTCATTGTTGTCCGTAATTGCGAAAATTTTCGTGTGTGGTCTCTTCTAATATTTCAGAAATATTTGTTTCGTGCCTTCATTGCTTCTTCTGAAAACATTCCAATGGGCAAACCAGCACTTTGTATTATATCTGCACTATGCAATAATATTTTGTGCAAATTTAATAGCATATGAAACCAGTCGTACTCTGCTACATATAAGTTAAATGTTGCCATTGCATATTCTTGAAATAAAATCGAATTAATTAATTAATATACTTACAGAATATATAATAAATATAATATAATGTATACCTATGTGTCACGCAACGCTTCAAACAATAATAACTTTTGTGGTGGGACGAAGGGGGACATGATTCCTTTTGGATTAAAATAAGGAAATCCTGCTGAAAATTTTGCACTATGATACAGCACGCAACTCTTTGAATTTTTAAAGATATCCCTTGCTAAAGATGAACAACTATGAAAATAATCTTTAGTTCATTGAGAATTATTTTGTAAATAAACTACAGCTAATAATTTGTCATGGCATGTGTATTCTCAATATAAACATATGCTGTTTATTAAAGAAAACAAAATTTTGCAAAAATGTTTAATACTTTTGTCAGGGCATCAATATGAAAAAGAGTAAATTTTTCGGTGAAAAATGGCATTCATAAACGTCTGATCTTTGAATGCTTGTTATGACTACAATTTTTAATGAATTTCATTAATTTCATCGGTTTTGAATTCGACAGATATTTAGTAAGCAATATATACTCGTTTCATATCGATCTAGGAAAATCGAATTTTTGACAAATGAACAGCTAATTCGTCGCTCTGGCCCACTGTGTGACGGTCCACTATAGTGGCTTTCGCAAATCTCATCCTAGATGACATAGCGCCACTATGGTGCCTCTCTCTATTGGCTCACTCGCTCACCCTTTCAATTGACTGATTCTTTTCATACATATTGATTCCCACTTTTTTGCTATCACCACGTTTTATTAGAGTATTAACAAATTCCACAAAAGGATATTACATGTAAATAAAAGGTGACGCCAAGTTTAGGCACCATGGGAGCACCTCTTTATACAAATACACGCATATTGGAAACATTGGGAAATTACATCTTTTGTGAATTTTCTAAAAAAGTAAATTGTCAAAGTTAAAGTATATGTATCATACCTTTGCGAAAAATTATAATTTAATCATGAAAAACTTCATTCCAATACACTCGCATGGAGAACAGCATTGCCACACATTGTAGTGCTGTTTACGCGTAATTTGCGTTGAACTCTGTCATACAAATTAGCAGCGTCGCGTAAAGTTAAACCGTGCCTAAGAGGTTAAAAACCTATGACTTAAATGATTCTCTTGAAATGTTAACTGTTGTTGACGTGAAAAATAATAGTACGAATTAATTTAAATAATAATACGAACAGTATGGATTTTATGTTTCATCCCTTGTACTTTCATTTTTAATCCGAAAGTGCACATCGGTCTAAACGTAATGTGAATTAGCATTTCAATTAAACATTCTTCACATTTTGCGAAGGATAGCAACAGAATTGTTGATTGGAACGTTAATTCTCAAGTTAGCGATGAAATTGATTTAGCTTGAGTTGAATAGCGGTTATAGTTTATTAGTCCGATTGTGAGCAGCAACACAAACGTCGCATAATCTAGCGAACGTGGCTACGAAAGCAGAAAATTGGGCCGATTGAAATCTACTCCAGCATCTTATCGGTATACGATTGAATTAACCATCCAATTATCGAATTTCATCTCGACAAACAAGCTTTGTTCTTCGTACAACAGCGATTTCGGCTAAATAACGTACAATGGAATAGTTGCAAATTTCAACGATCCCTTTCTGAAGATGTCAAAATGAGAATGAAACGGCTTCTGGAGATAGTGCAATTTTATTTACTACTCTGCATTAACACATTCGTTGTTACATGGAAGTGGTTCGAAAGAGTATTAAGTATTTTTTTTTTTAACAAATCTTACCAAATACTTTCACAATGTCTTGTCATATTTTTCATAGTATATTAGTATATAATTATAATTATATACTAACAAGGGAACATATTCAACTCCGACACGCCGATTTTGATGAAACTTATGTGAGATATAGTTCTCAGAAAAATATTTGACACGTATTTTTTTTATCGGCAATCGTGCATATTGAAGGGGTGAAAATAGCCCTCGAAGATGGGAGTGGAAATCATATTTTTGGGAATATCTCCGGAATTAAAGAAGATAATTGGATTCTTCTTTTTGTAAATTGTTGGTCTTTTAATAGGCAATTTTTGTGCGAAAAAAATTTCAATAAACTATATTTGTTTAAATAATATTTTGAAAATTTAGAATTTTTGTTTAAATTTTTGCACTAAATGTTGATTTATTTTTTTGCAACTCCGTGTACGTAAACTATAGACAAAAATAGGGGGTATGTGTTTTTGGAATTTGTTGTTTGTTGCAATGTTTATTAGATATATAATTTAAAATCACCTGTGAAAAGGGGCAATCAGTATTTTTATTAAAAATATCATTATTTTTACAATCTTTTACATTATTTTAGCGATTTTATACCTCTTCATATGCCGTTAATCGATGTCTGAATAATTATTGTAAGCGTCGCAGGTATGAACGTGACGCGGTTACAATCACCGCCATAAGGAACATAGGCTTTTATGGCCAATACTGCTTTTATACTTTTACAGGCGTAAAGACTTCATTCTAAATAAAATATTTAGAACTTTTGGAAACATTGGGATTTTTTAAGAAACTCAGAAAATAAAAATAAATTAAATTATTTTTTAACAATATTGGCCATAAAAGCCTATGTTCCTTACGGCGGTGATTGTAACCGCGTCACGCTTATACCTGCGACGCTTACAATAATTGTTCAGAAATCAATTAACGGCATATGAAGAGGTATAAAATCGCTAAAATAATGTAAAAGATTGTAAAAATAATGATATTTTTAATAAAAATACTGATTGCCCCTCTTCACAGGAGGTGATTTTAAATTATATATCTAATAAACATTGCAAGAAACAACAAATTCCAAAAACACATATCCCCTATTTTTGTCTATAGTTTACGTACACGGAGTTGCAAAAAAAATAAATCAACATTTAGTGCAAAAATTTAAACTAAAATTCTAAATTTTCAAAATATTATTGAAACAAATATAGTTTATTGAAATTTTTTTTCGCACAAAAATTGTCTATTAAAAGACCAACAATTTACAAAAAAAGAATCCAATTATCTTCTTTAATTCCGGAGATATTCCCAAAAATATGATTTCCACTCCCATCTTCGAGGGCTATTTTCACCCCTTCAATATGCACGATTGCCGATAAAAATAAATACGTGTCAAATATTTTTTTGAGAACTATATCTCACATAAGTTTCATCAAAATCGGCGTGTCGGAGTTGGATATGTTCCCTTGTAAGTATATTAACTATAATATAATTATATTATAGCACTTAAACCTTATTGGTTCCTAGTTTTTTATATTTGATCCTCTGTGGGTTGTACCTGGTTTCGATAAATATAAGAAAAATCTTCAGAATTATAAGAATAACATTTTTGTTAGTATTATTTATTTTTTGAGAGTGTACTACAAATATATAAGTTTCGAATAATTATTTATGAGTTTTGAATATACGATATTTTTTGAAACAATCTCGTGCACAAAGGAATGGTGCATGTTTCACGCACTACTGCACGTTTCACCGAAGTATGTTATTGTTTTTCTTCCCTTAGGCAACTTACGATTAGAACATACGAAGCAATCGTTATTCCTTTAGTATCAAGTTGCAAGATGTAGCATTGCAAGATGTAGTTTTCCATCTAACCTATCATTGTCTGTTGTTGACGTTCCATAACGGGTTTCATCTTCTCGAAACTTAGAATTTCGACAGATTCCATCCTTGTCACCTCCCACGTGACGTGCGATTGCAGCGCCAAACTGTCACGTGACTTACAACTGATATCGTTAATACGAGTTCAGAATTTTTTACAATTTTACCTATCCACGAAATAAAAAGTTATAAAATACGGTTCCAATCAATGCAGTAGAATTTCAACCCATATTTTATCTTCTTTATTTTGTAACTTATACCCGTGCAGAAAGATGATCCGTTCTCTCTTTCATCGAAAGCTTTCACAGAAAACTGTAAAAGTTCGTGCTGTTTATTTTACCACAATGATTGGCATAGATTTTTAGTGTTCTGAATATAAAGATTTTCAAACAGAAAAACCTTTTATTTCTCTTGCAGATTATTCCTGTCATTACTGATCACTTAACTATTGTAGTTTATAGTCGATTAACCTGTTTGCACCAAACGACACTATTTCGTGCAAACATAAAACATTTGGCTCGTTATTAATTATGCGATTTCGCGAAATTGACAAAGGTCGAAACTCGAGCTTTTTACCTCAAAAGTAATGTATTGAAATCAATCGTAACCGGCAGTTTCATTCTCCGTTAAAAAACATTAATATGCAGATATGAATTTATTTCGGTTGATTAAATCGAGTAACCAAACGTCAAAGAATCGAGAGGGAAGTTATTTGTTTTGTTCGAAGAAATTTAATTACTTTCACGAATAAAGAATTTCATTTCAGAATGATTTCACTCGAGTAATTTATTTGCCAAGTTATTTGTCTCGCGAAAATAAAAATTGAGCGGCAAAAAGACTGTTGTCAGTTCGTATGAATTTTTAAACTTGCAATTATATTTCTTTGACATATTTTTCGCGCGTTCTATTGTAAAGACAGAATTCACTATTTTTAAGCTTCTTAAAATTTTATGTTTCCATGAACTGCTTTTTTCTATATTGGTTACTTTCAATTATTTCTGCTTTCTCTGTTGAATTTTTATAGGTATTATAGATAATAAATAAATAAATAACTTTCGGATGAAAGGAGAAACGAAAGAGTAAGAGCAGCTGTAGTTGGATAAGCGCGGCAAATTTAAATAGTTAGATCTGTTACTTCTACACAAAATATTTTTTATACAAAATGTACAAACCAAAACACTTTTGCAAAATCATTTAATGACAAAGCAAATATCTGCTTTGATGAAATTTTATTTATTTCCTATATATGTATAAAAATATAATTTTGAATGAATATGTACTATTGAATTAATTTTGAATAAACATGTATGTCTCTTATTTTATATCTATTTTCTGTATACGTATAATATTAAATATATGCACAATGTCAAATATCTATTTTCTAATAATAGACAGATAATCTGAAACATACATAACATAAAAATACAATTTTTATACAGTCTACCGTATATCTCTGCCGATAAAAAATCCTCTCTAACCTAGCGCCATTTATTTACGAATTCGTTCTAAAAATCATAAACTCACGTGACCCGCAAACCCATCCAAAACAAAATCGCTTGGAGTAAATATTTTGGAGAGCTCCTTCGTTATTGAAACCCTCCATGACGCAAATGTTACATAGTAACAAAGCTCGTTCCATGCTTCTTCTACTCCCTCGTTTTTATACGATTTGTAACGAATAAATACGGGATGATCACTGTGTCTGTTTTCGTTTACGGCAAGTGCCCTACAAGCCGAATTGGGCTGTAAAACGTGGAAGACAAGGGATTTTCGTATTCTGTCGCCACACGTAGATAAAAGGATTTGCATGCGGCTGTAGTCGCGATTTTTTCCCCTTAACGGGACGCACAGTAACTCACGAGGGCAGATTAAAGAATGGAATATTTATTGATATTTTCTATCGAGCGTTTTTTTATCGATATTTTCGAAAAATTCTTCTACGCAAAACTATGCTTCAGGCTTATAGCTTATTAATTTTTATATTAAAAGTTCACTGTTACTCTATCATGGATATTCTGTATTTTAAAGTTTCAAGATCAATCCTCACAGAAAATACTTTAGAAAATAATTATAATTATAGAGTGAGATGGGCCTGTGCTTATTTATTTATTAATTTACTTATATGAATATTTTACTGTTTCAACGCTTTATCATGTTATCACGTTATTATATTGTCGGGTTGGCAGATAATCGTTTTATCGTGCTGTCATGTTATCATACTATCATATTGATATATTGACATATTGGCATACTGTCATTATAATACACCACTCGATTTGTCATTATACCGCAGTACCATATCATGATACCATATTATCATACTGCTATGTTGTTACGTCATTCTAATATTATTTTATCAGATTTGCATGTTGTGACATTATCGTATAAGCATGTCATTATATTAAATGATAATATATAATCATATTACCATACTATCATACCTTATCGTCGTATCATCATATTATTATTCCATAATATCACAATATTACAATATCATAGTATCATAGTATCGTAGTATCGCAGTATCACAGTAGCGCAGTATCATAGTGTCATAATATCGCAGCAGCATAGTATCATAGTATCATAGTGGCATAGTATCACAGTATCACAGCATCATAGTATCATAGTATCATAGTGGCATAGTATCATAGCATCATAGTATCATAGCCTCATGGTATCCTAGTATCATAGTATCACAGTATCATGGCATCACAGCATCATAGCATCATAGTATCATACTATCATAGTATCATAAGATCATAACAGCGTAACATCATATCATTACGTCGCTATACCATCGTATAGTCCTTTCATTGCATTACCATACTATCATATTATCATATTAACCCCTTGCACTATGATTTAGTCAGATGCGTATCAGATGCGTCAGTCAGAGCTGACTGCTCTCAGCTACAATATTAAAACAGACAAAGAAGCTGAAATTTTATAACAATTTGATAGTATACAATCGTTGACCATTGAAATTATTATTGGACTTGAACTGCTAATTGAAGCTTACTGAAAATTCGAGTAAAACTTATCACAATTGAAGTACGAATGCATCATGTGTTAGCCTCGTTAAAATAATGCCAGCGGTTAACATGTTATCATATTGACATCTTATGATATTGTCGTGTTATCATACCTTCGTATCATTACACTATACTATCATCATATTATCACAGTGTTCTATCATCACATCGTCACACTATCATATTTATCATAATATCACATCGTCATATCATCTCACTATTTTACCATCTTGTTCCATCATGTTATTTTTTTCTTATCATTTTACCGTGTCACCATTGTACCATCATTATACAGTTTTATTTTATCACTCCATAATTTCATTGTTTAATTATTTTACTACACTGTACATGATGTACCGCACTTTTCGCCGAACAGCACTATTCCCTCTTTGGTAGCACTGCTGCATGCGCGAAAGGGTAAGTTGCAATTTCTTTTCACCGGAACAAGAGGCCCTTTTTTTCGCCAAAACAAAGCAGTCGATGGGAGCTTAATACTCCGTCCTCTGTACCGCAATTTCATTGTTCCAACACAGAATGCCGAATCGACACAGGACCGATAGAGTGCAACAGTTTGACAAGGACAGCCAGGACCCGGTGTGAAATGTACTTCGGTTCAGCTCTGAAGCCTTATCGCGCTCGTTACATGGCCGTTCATGTGCGACAAACGGTTTCGTTATGGTCGACTGCGCCCCGCATTCGAACTTGCACGTTGTTGCTCTTTCACAACATTTTGTTCCGTAGCATCGGATCGACCGACTCCTACACTTAGATCAGAAACGAGACGAATGCTTTTTCGATGTTCGTATCAGTCAGTTATTATTTTAACCGCTTTTGTTGCACCGCTGCGAGCCGCGGTGCTTTGTACGTGCACGCGGAGGAAACCGTGTCACGAGTTATGAAACTGCTACGCTGCTTTTTTCCACTTTAACAAGATCGTACCGAGCGAACCGTTTTTCAAAATTGCAGAAAAATTGAAGAGTTGCCGACAAAAGAATGTCTTCTTCATCGAGGAATTTTGTTGTTCACCGAACTATGGGAATTTGATTGTGTTATGTGCTTGTTTGCTGTCGATATTTACAGCTGGCTGTTCAGAGAATCGTCACACATGATCAACATCACTTTATTAGAGTTATATTTGAAAGTTCAACAAGAAAGTTTGAAACGTTTTCAGGGATGATTGCGAAGATTATAATTAGAAGTGAACCCAAAATTCCGATGAAAATCAAATATAAGCTGTAGAGTGGGTCACGAGTGTATAACATTGTAGAGCAAAAGGTTAAATACCTCTCCGAGTCTGGTTTATTAAATATAAGCTGTGACGAGTATGATACAATGTACCAAAAAGTTAAATATCTTTCCAAATATTGCAACAGCCAAATGTGGATCATGCTATTTCTAGTTTTCAACAAAATGAATGACGTCTCTCGGCTTAAAAGAAGCAGCAGGTACAAATTAAGCAAGTTTCCCGTGTACCAAAGTTCCAGTAAAATTGGCTCGTTTGCCTTACATCGCTCGTTAGAAATCAAGTCGGCCGTGTCCATCAAAATTTCCACATGCGATGTTGACATTCGATCCGAAATACGAAACTCTTTTTAACGAATAGTGGATAGTGTCGAGCTTTCACGGCGACAAACGAAACATTGACGGACACAGGATGACGAGTGGCATCTATGGCCAATAAAATGAACGAAAAAAAAAGAAAGAAACAGAGTGAGAAAGAAAAAAGTATCGGCTCTCGATCATCGTGGCGTAACACGGATAAGGGTGCGAAGGGAGGGTCGCGTGAACCAATGCTTTTTTGGAACGAAATTAGTTTACCAGAGATCTGTCGGGCCGATAGTGAGATCCAACCCGAAAGAGATAAACAGAATCGCAGGGGGAGAGACAGAGAGAACGGGAGAATGGAAAAACGGAACATTCGGACGAGGAAGATGAGCTGTTGCAGAAAAAGAGGAAAAAAATAGGTCAACTGCTCTTTTGCATTTTCATTCCCAGGGGAGGCATCGATTTGCTCGCCGTTGAATCCCTTGTTTTCAAGCCATTTCGTCCAGGAAACGCACGCAAGTCGTCGAAAGAAACAAACGTGGCCTGTGTATCTCTGCTTTCCTTGACTTCCGTGATTGATGGTTTCTTACGGCTCAAGCGGATGCGTTCAAGATAACACACGAATTGTATACCCATACGTGAGAATCTTTGCCCAACTGTAATTTGGACCTTAGTGTCTAACCGTAAGGTCACCTTACTGTTCAAATTACAGTTGGGCAAAGATAGATTTTGTATAAGATGTACTTGCTTATAAGTATTGGGTCGTGGGGCCTCACAATGGTCGATCAGGTACACAAAGGTTGTAAATCTTCTTTCCATAAATATTCCAATACGTCTCTACAACTCGTCAGAATGGTGGTATGAGTCAAATGTGGAAAACTGATTATCTTTGAATTGGATAATTTGAATGTGGTGTGGAGTTGACTGGGGCACTTGATAGGAAATAAGGCTGTGAGTAATCGTTTGTGATGAGACCTTCATAATGGTTGGTCAAGCAGATGCAGACTGTAAATCTTCTTTCCATAAATATTCCTATACGTCTCTACAACTCGTGAGAATGGTGGTACGAGTCAAATGTATAAACCTAATTGTCTTAGAATTGGGTGACTTGAATGTGTAAAGTTGACCAAGCTATTTGATAAGAAACAATACTATGAGCAATTAGTTGAGACCTTCTCTAATTATTTTCACAATTTCAATATTTATGTTCGCAATGGTTGATCAGGTTGATGAAGTACGCAAGATTTTGCCTCACAAATTCAATGTTGTGATAAGAGGTTACATTGTGAACATATAGTAACTCAAACATTTTTGAATTCAGATTGTGCCGCATTTAAAATTTGCAGAATTTTAGAAATTGAATACTATAGTTTCAAAATAAAGAAATTTGAAATTACGAGATTTCCCATATGTTCCAACGAACACAAAATAATGCTATAATGTAACATGTCGAGATATAATTAATATATTTATCAGTATCCTCGATGCAACTGCACAAATTATGATCGCTGTGGCAAGCCGTCTTTATAAATTATTAACGAATTTGTACGTTGCATACGTGATTAAGTAAATAATTAAGCAGACATAAATAATGTATCCTCGCAAAATAATACTCGATAATCTTTACTGAAATCGTGTATCAGATAATAATAATGTAAAATAGCGTCTAGAAATAATAATATATTTATAATTATAAGGCAAGTGCCTTGTTGAAAACTGGATAAATGATTGATTTAGCGATGAAGGAAGACGGTTATTACTTTTCGAGTAGCATACGTATCAATTGCATAATTCATGCTCGTTAAACGATCCAATTAGTCGAAATAATCGATACGCACACGCAAAATGAGGTATACTTGAAATATGATGAATGTATGAGTAGTTTATTTTGAAAACGAGACAGGTCTCGTTTTTTTTATGATTGCGAGGTATTTAAGGGTTTGCAGTTCATTAAATTTAAAGATAGTAAGCACATTTGAGGATTAAAAATCCTCAAATTGTTTAAATTTTCAAAATGTTAAAATGTTTCAAGGAATCACGAGCTATCAAATTAATTCAAAAATTTTCAAATTGACAAATTTGAAATTCTCAAATTATCACATTTTCCAAAAATAAAATTTTCCAACTGAGAAATTTGAAATTCTCAAAATACAAAATTTTCCAAAAAAGAAATTTTCCGACTGAAAAATTTGAAATTTTCAAAATTCCAAATTTTACTAAAAAGAAATTTGACATTCTCAAATTATCACATTTTCCAAAAAAGAAATTTTCCGACTGAGAAATTTGAAATTTTCAAAACACCAAATTTTTCAACTGAGAAATTTCAAATTCTCAAACTATCATATTTCCAAAAAAGAAATTTTCCAACAGAAAATTTTCAAATTCTCAAACCAGCATATCCTCTAAAAAAAAATTTAGAAATTGCACCATTAACTTATCACTTCATATTCCTTGCAAATTAATTTCACAGAGGATACCTAAACAGTTGCTTTGACAAGCTGTATTATGTGGATCTCCAAGGCCACAACAAGAAGGTCATTGCGTTATGGCAGGTGTCCTAGAAGTGTAAAAACTACGCTCACGATTTAGCAACCACTCGGGCTTATCTTAAAGGAAAACATATTACCCAACATTCCTGTGGACTGACGTATAGACGAGCAAAAACCGAAGTGATATGTTTGCGGTAGGCTTTTTAGGATGAAACGTCGTCGTCACTAATCACCGAGAACCCTTGCAAAAAGTGAACGACCTTTCATGTTAAAGCGACCTCTTAATTAGCTTTCCCTTCTTTTCCCGATCAGATTCTGGACAAATTAAACCTTCCGGAAAAAGCCACAGATCTTCGAACAAATCGCAATCTAAATCTAAACGAACTATAAATGACTAGGCAATTTGTTTTCAACCAGAACAGTTCTCCAATTTTCATGGGTTGTAAATACACTGTCGAAAACGAATATTTCTGGAGATTCATTTTATTTTAATGTAGAATTGTCTGAAACTGATATGTTGCGAAGGTATAAAATATTCGAGTATCGAAATTTAAGTGTTGGAAAGTTTATAATTTAAATGTTTCGAGATATCAAGGTACTGTGGTTTAAATGTTCCAATAACAAAAAGTTTGAAATTAAAAAATGTAAATTAAATCACGTTTTGAAATCTAAAAATCCAGAAGTCCAGAAATCCAAAATTCCAAAAATCCAAAAATCCAAAAATCCAAAATTTTAATGATTCAAATATTTAAAATTCGAAAATCCTAAAATTCTAAAATTCTAAAATACCAAAATTCCAGTTCTACAAATAATTGTAATTCTAAATTTTACTTTAATTTACTCAGTCTTAAAATTGCGTAGCAAACTATTATTGAATGAAATTTTACAATACTACAACCATTTACAAGAACTTGTTTGTTAATTCGAACTCATCGTTCGTTTGATAGGAACTAGTTATACAGATTGTATGTACACTACGGAATTGCTAGTCACGTCTTTGACTTGGAAAGTCAGGTTGCAATCGGATACACTGTTTGGTACTTCGCATTCCCATAAGTTCATGGTACATGACTCTCTATCAGAGGATATATTCAATTTCAAGTTTCCCGTTTTTCGATTAAAACTTACAAGTTTTCTCAGTAATATGTAATGCTTGTCCTTTGTATATTTCATGCTTTAAAAATGTAACTATATAAAAATAAATCAAATAATACAAATATGTAATAACAAACGATAACTGCGTAATTACAAATTGTATTAAATTTCTTTGAAAATTTTGTTAAAAATTATTAAAAGTCATTAAAAAGAATATGATGAGAATTTACGGGATATAAATATTTAAACACGGCTAAATATAAATTAACTACATGTACCATCAACAATTCTCTAGTTACCCTCTGCAAAATGTGAAGAATGTTCAGTTGCTTCAAATGTTAATTCACATTATGTTTAGATCGATGTGTACTTTCAGATT
This sequence comes from Megachile rotundata, assembly GCF_050947335.1. Lineage (NCBI taxonomy): Eukaryota > Metazoa > Arthropoda > Insecta > Hymenoptera > Megachilidae > Megachile > Megachile rotundata. The sequence continues at coordinate 8,086,912 of NC_134993.1, forward strand.
AAAAATAAAAGTACAAGGGATGAAACATAAAATTCATACTGTTTGTATTATTATTTTGTGTGAACAAAAGTTAACATTCCAAGAGAATCATTTAAGTCACAGGTTCTTAACCTCTTAGGCACGGCTGAACTTTACGCGGCGCTGCTTCTCTGTACAGCAGAGTTCGATGCGAATTACACTTAAACAGCACTACTATGTGTGACAATGCTGTTCTCCACGCGAGTACATTGGAATGAAGTTTTTCATGATAAAATTATAATTTTTCGCAAAGGTATGATACATATACTTTAACTTTGACAATTTACTTTTTTAGAAAATTCACAAAAGATGTAATTTCCCAATGTTTCCAATATGCGTATATTTGTATAAAGAGGTGCTCCCATGGTGCCTAAACTTGGCATCACCTTTTATTTACATGTAATATCCTTTTGTGGGATTTGTTAATACTCTAATAAAACGTGGTAATAGCAAAAAAGTGGGAATCAGTATGTATGAAAAGAATCATTCAATTGAAACTGTGAGCGAGTGAGCCAATAGATAGAGGCACCATAGTGGCGCTATGTCGTCTAGGATGAGATTTGCGAAAGCCACTATAGTGGACCGTCGGGCCTAAGAGGGTAATCGTCACTTACTATTATTAAATCTGCGACGCACAAGGGTGCCCTTTGATTACATAAGTTTAATCCCTTAACTTATAATTTGTTCGAGATTTGTGTCAGTTAGAGTCAACTAATCACTATTGTAATATAAAAAAACTTGAAATGTTAGACATATTTTGAATTTAGAAATCTTTAATTGTATAAATTGTAACTAATGTTGAACTGAAATCTCACTTGCAGGGTAAATACGATTTCTTTTTGTTATATTTGGACTGTGCTGCGCATCACGAGTGTAACTCGATTAACCAAGGAGTTAAAATACCTGACCTAAGTGATTGCAAAATTGTAAGACTGTTTACTTTTCTTCACATTAGATTTATTTTTGCATAAGCACGTAAATAGATAAATAATGAAGCTTATTTTGTCAGGAAAAAGAAGTGTGCTCAAAATTTTTGAACGGCAATGTAGAAGTAAAAGATATTCAATAACATGATTAATTTGTATCTGTTACATGATTGTTCATAGTGTTTACAATTTTGGACAAATTCTAAAATATCTGAATTTAAACATGAATGCACTACTTTCAAAATAAATGGCTCATTTAATGTTATGCAATGTACTGTACGTAATTTAATGAACGACACATTACTTAACACGTTCCGTGCCAAGCCATTTTTGCCTCACTTGTCGTTCAGGCCATTTGATATTTTGACTAAAGATCGATATATTATCACACAATATTTCATTATATCATCAATACATAAGTAGTTCTCTTGTTTAGAGCAGTTATCACATCGTGTACCACCGGTGGTACACGTGGCGCTGCGATCAGTTCGAGTGCAAAGGTCAGTCAGTTCGTAACTTTTCGGTTAGTAAAAAATCTGCTGCACTCGAATTTGTTGAATAAAAAACGAGAGAAGTAAAATAAATTATTTAATAAAAGATGGAGTAGGTAAATATACGGAGATACCATTTTTTGTTTTTCATTTGTTTCTGTTGGAAAACAAGTTTCTATTATTTATTTCATTATTACTATTATTTTTCTTTTATTATTTTATTTTCATTTCTTGCTATAAAAAAAATGTAAAAAAATTCGGTACTGAAGTAGCAAGACAAAAAACTATAAGAGTAATAACGTTTTACAGCGATTGCCCGAAAAAGCCGTCTTTATGCCTCCCTTGCTTCAACAAAATGCACCATTAAATGTAATTATTAATTATTGTATATATAACAATTAAATAAACTTATGTGTTTTGTTCTATACTGCATCTTGTATAATGCTTCATTTTTTAGGTAGAAATATAGTTTACAGAATTATATTTGTAATAAAATATATGTTTTCAGCACATTGAATAAATATGACTGCGTGTACCACCGGTGGTACACGGTAAACTTGATCGTCAGGCCACGTGTACCACCGGTGGTACACGTGGCACGGAACGTGTTAATGTAAAGAAAATAATTTTTTAGATTAACGTTCAGTCACTTCGTATATAAAGTTAAATGGCTGAAAAGTTGTTCGCTTTAAACTGCACTTTTGAAATTGATGCCTGTATTACAACACGACAGCATGCATGTAATTTGATTCGATCGCGTATTGTATTTTAAATACTAATATTAAAAAACGTATATTTACTTCATAACTTTTGAAATCTGTTGAAGGTTAGCTGAAACGCGTATCGACGTGAATTCAATATTGCGATCAGTGGACATATATTTGCGGAAAATCTGATACAACGAGGATTCACTGTATTTGAAATATTCTGAATCATATAACTGGAAAGTTAATTATTCTTCTCTGATCGTTGAAATAAAATACGGTGAAACTTTTTTGAAAGCGTCATACGCAAAGATATTGCTGAAATTATATTGAAATATGATACATAAAAGGCAAATCAATTCTACATTTTTAATTTTAATTAAATCAAAAGAAAAATTAATTTGAAATATTTAATTATGTTAAACAAACAAGTAAATAAATTCTACAATAAATAATTGATTGTTCTGAGTAAAGAGGTATATTATAAATATTTGATTACGTTAAATAAACAGTTAATTTAATCCAACGTAATTACTTTATATAGCAGAATAAATTAAGTCTAAATATTTATAAATGTAAATTTTGAAGTTTTTACAACTTGTTAAAATTTGTTCACATATTTCTATTTTTATTTTTTTTTTTTTTTTTTTTTTTTTGTTAAATGAGGTAAACAAAAGTTTATATTTTAAGTTTAATTTGGAATTTTTATTCTTTTTTTTAATTAGTCATGGTCTTCAATTATTCAATAATTTACAATTAAATTCAGTAATAAATAAGAAATAGCTAACTTTAGTTTAAAGTTTCCAAGTGTGCTCTGCAATTCTGTAAAAATACATTCCACCAACATTTCTCCAGCTTTATTAAGGATTAATTTATACATCGATGCTATAGAAATAGTAATTACCGCGCTATCGAATGCTTGATGAACCTAATTGCACTGCTAATGAAGCCTCAGAGTGTTCCTCAAAAAACACACGACTTATGTTCGAAAATATTAAACAGTTTTAATTACATGAATTCATGTAAAATATGTGTAATTTCTTTTCGAAAATATCAAAATGTAATTATGTTTCGCTTACATAAATATGAAATGTATACACACAAAAATAATATTACATAACAAACTACAGAAGGTACAAATTTACACAAATTTGATGAATGTCAAATCAGAAAAGTACGTATTACATAAATACACATTTGTCCACTAACAAAAGAGAAAGTCTACCAAAATTTATGGAAGAATTTCACTAAAATCGTCGAATAATGGCGTAAATAATTTTCTTGTAGGAATCAAGAAGAAATTCCATTTTTCAATCTAAACCCTCGAAATCCCAAGATTTAAAAATATTTCAGATCACCCCAGGGAAGGATTACTTTATTTTCACATGAAAGAAAATGATAAGAATGCTATTTCTTCTACTGAACTCTGGCACACGATTCTGAAGCAAATAATTTGAAAACTTCAAGAATAAGAACTTCGAGAATTTTTAATTTTTTACTTTTAGGGTTTCTGACATTTGGAATTGCGTGTATTTGGCAATTTTGGGATTCGAAGGTTCAGGCATTTAAAAATTTATTACACACACATTTATTATGACAAATAAAAACTTAAGATTCAAAAATTTTCATAATTTTGAAATTTGACAATTTTTATTTAGGAATTTGGGAATCTAGAGATTTAGAGATTGAAGGATTTGGGGATTTGGGGATTTCGGGATTTAGAGATTTAGGGATCTAGGGATTGAGGGATCAAGGGGTTTAGAGATCAAGGGGTTTAGAGATCTAGGGATCTAGGGAATTTGGGATCTAGGGATTTTGGGATCTAGCGATTTTGGGATCTAGAGAGTTTGGGGTCTGAGGAATTTGGGATCTAGGTATCTAGGGATTTTTGGATCTAAGGATTTTGGGATCTGGGGATTTTGGGGTCTAGGGATTTATGGATCTAAGGACTTTTGGATTTAGGGATTTATGAATGTAGGGATCTAGGAATCTAGGGATCTACGGATCTAGGGATTTAGGAATCTAGGGATATAGGAATCTAAGGATTTAGAGAATTAGCTATCTAAGGATCTATGGATCTAGGGATCCAGGGATTTATATCTAGAGATTTAAGGATCTATGGATTTAAGGATCTATGGATTTAGGAACTTAGGAATCTCAAACTTGATAATTTTAAAAATTCACTACTTCTTAAACTTAAAAATTTTTATTTGCGGAACTTGAAGATTTTGCACTTTGCATTCACAAACTTGATTATTTCATAAATTCGAGACTTTTAAAATTCTAAAATTTTTTAACTTGAATTTTCGTATATAGGAATTTGATTATTTCAGGAATTTGACAATACATTAATACAATTCTAAAATTTGATTATTTTACAATTTCGAAAAGTTCTAAATCTCAAAAAGAGAACTTAATTATTACGAATATGCAAGAATTCTTAAAATTACGTATTATATTTCAGATTTTCAAATGGAAACGTTGCGTATCGACCATTACCAAACATACGTACTTTACAAATGGCTACAAATCTATGAAATATACAAGTTAATATTTATAGATAAAAGCATGAAAAATGCTTCGATCATTTCTCCAGTTTCTGTGAAAAATTAAATAAACGCCAAGATGGGAGAATTTGATCATTCCAGTGGAACGATCCGATTTGTTCTTATTACTTCACGGCAATCGAATAAAATGGATGGCCTTTTCCGTTGCCCATCCGTCAACAACTATGAAAGGTTACTTCCGGAACGTCTACGGATATGATCGCCGCGTCGCACCTGTTTGAGCTTGAGAACACAGAAAACGGGAAATTGGAATGTTAAGGTGAATAAGGTTCGTGATGTGTGGTTTATCGTGATTTCTGCTTTTATTCTTCCGCTTTGTCACCTTATCGCTTTTGTCGTGCCAATACTCGGAATATCTGAGAGTTCGAATTTGTACAAAATTCTCCTTCTTTAACGTCAATGGAAGTTTATATTTTGATAAATTTTTTCTGAATTTGTTATAAATTTCTTTATGTGCATTTTTGTAAATTTTCAATATAACAATTCAATAACGTGAGGAAAAGGCAAAAAACAAAATTCAACCGAAACATGCGAACACGAGAAAAAATGTTGATGGTGATATAATAAATAATAAATTCCGTTAGATGGAGACAAATGTTAATTCGTGTATTGTTTCGTTTTATCACCAATATCAATGTGGCATTCACCACGTTAAAAATATTCAAAATACAATTGTACTCTACTACCTCGATCGACAAACTACAAAACAACAAATACAAGCTCTACGTGAAAATACTTGCACATTGTTCCAACATGTCAGTCTCTTCTATTTCGAAACGCATCTGACATGCAACAGTGGAACACATTCGTGCACTCATTTCTTTTCCGAACGTAACCATTAAACCTCGTGGGAACAAATATCTATCGAATTTTATACAGCCTTTTTTTCTTGGTATTTTGAAAGCAAAGGTTGCATTCTCTCTTTCTTCATTTGTTCCCTGCTTTCATTCTCGAGATACACTGAAAATACAATAATATTGAAATTTTATTGTTTGTCACCCGCAGGGAAATTTTTCATTTGTAGATTGTCGTTCACCGGATTTCAGTGGAAAATATTGGCTTATTGATTGATGGATTCCATAAAAGAGGTTTTGATGACAATGGTCACGCTTTAAATTAGAAAAATCATATAAGAATGCACACCAGGATATGTATCAGAATTCTATTGACGGAGTTGTTAATATTTTTCTGTCAATAAATAGTTACAAGATTTTAGGAATTTCAATATTTTCATAGTTGCAAGTTTTTCAAAGTGCAAATTTTCAAATTCTTAACTTAATTTTAAATTAATACTCAAGTTCTTAATTAATCGAATTTTTAAATATTATTTAAAAATTTTTTTTATTATTCCATTTTACTATTTTCAATTTTTTTAGCCTCTCGATTTTTGAGTAATTCAATTTTTTAATTTTCCATTTGTCAATTTTACAATTTGTTCACTTTCTTATACTATCATTCTACAGGGTGTCTCACAAATAGTGTAGGTCCCTGAAATGGAGAGTAGCTGACGTGATTCCGAATAAGATTTCCCTTTGCAAAAACGGGGTTTGAAGCTTCGTTTCTGAATTATTAAGGAAAAACACGGACCAATCAGAGCGCGAGGATTACGCAGATGCGGAAGCGGCAGCTTCGGATAACGCGTAATTATCCAACGCGTGGTAATTCAACGCGTAATAATACAACGTGTGGTAATGCAATGCGTGGTAATCCTTCGCGTAGTAATCCAACGCGTAGTAATACAACGTGTAGTAATTCAGCGTGTGGATATCCAACGCGTAGTAATCCAGCGCGCGGAAATTCAACGGGTAATATTCCAACGCGTAGTAATGCAACGCGTAGTAGTTCAACGCGTAATAATGCAACGCGTGGTAATTCTAAGCGTAGGAATTTAACGCGTGGTAATCTAACGCGTAGTTATCCAACGCGTGGTAATCTAACGCGTAGTTATCCAACGCGTGGTAATCCTACGCGTAGTAATCCAACGCGTAGTAATACAATGTGTAGTAATCCAGCGTGTGAATATCCAACGCATAGTAATCCAGCGCGCGCGTATTCAACGCGTAGTAATCCAACGCGTAATAATACAACGCGTGATAATTCTAAGCGTAGGAATCTAACGCGTAGTTAATCAACGCGTAATAATCGTCCCGCTCTGATTGATCCGTATTTTTCCTTAATAATTCAGAAACGAAGCTTCAAACCCCATTTTTGCAAAGGGAAATCTTATTCAGGATCGCGTCAGCTACCCCCCATTGCAGGGACCTGCACTAATTATGAGATACCCTGTATAGTTCTTTAATTTTTCGCAATTTAATTATTCTGAACTTTTCAACTTCCGAGCACATCAGTAATAATTAATATTTAACAATTAAGTCATAAACTAAATAATAAATAACAAAAGTAACTAAATCATTAGTAACATGGAATAAATAACACATAAATCTTTAATATTAAATAATAAATAATTACTAAGACAAACAGTAACTAATAATAAATAAAATCATAAATAATAAATTGTTACTCAAACACCTAAACAGTGAAACACTAATTGCCTGATAAATTTTGTACCCAGTTAATCGACTGAAATTTTCGAGGACGTAACAATTTAAACAACAAAATCGGATAACTGTCGTTCTTTTAAATCCGTGCAATTCGAAAAGTATTTAACTAAGCCATTCGTTCGTATCCACTGAAAACGCGCTTATCCCTGTTTAAACAAACTTAGATCTGAAGTAAAGTCGCACTTTGTTCGATGTATTTCAACGGTGCTTATCCAAGAGCGGCATTAAAGCGCTGATGAAATACGTTTCTTTGAGAATCCTCGTAAACCGACTCATTTGTCTTTTCGCGAGCGTATCGCCACAATTTCGCATTCGCTGCAAAGTTAATTCCAGAGGAGATTTAAACAATCATGGCCGGTAAATGTGGCCAAACTTGGTTTCACTTTATTGGAAATCTGTCGGAAGAATAAAAGAAAGGTTTAGGAAGGAATTAAAAGAATTAAAAGCGCTTTGAAGGTATCGACTGTTCGATGGCTTACAACTGCTTTACTTCGATTTATTGCTTATTTCATGTCCGCCAAAAACTGATATTGCTGGATAGTTTCAAACTTTATGAAATATACTTGACAGCGTATAAAAAAGTTCTACTAATTTTAGAAACGGTGCAAAATCATCGTGCAAACTCCAACAAATAATCCATGATCACAAAATTCTATTTTTATTTCTCGAACTCCATTATGCATTTCCAGTAGTACTATTTAGCATTCCAAGTATTTTTAGTTCAGTAGTATTTCTAGAAGTCGCAGATTCGATTTTTCATTACGTCGGTATTGTGTCTCGAACGAATTTCAAAGGCGCAGCATCGGTATATCTGCTTTCCAGAGTCAGGTTACCTTTAAGAGAATTAAACCGCGCACGAGTTTCATGGCTTCGGGCCTTTGCGAAGATTATCAAAATAACGGGAATGCGTTAACCCACGGCACCGAGCCACCATTTAAGTGCTGATATCCGATAACTTTGTGTCAATAATTACTGGTGAACTACCCTGGAGAATAGTGGTCCGGCGCTCCAAGTAGAACAACCGTATATCTGATCAGACAGAACGGTTTAATCGATAGCGCGCTGACATTTCTCAGACTGAAATTTCATTCGACAATAGATGGGAATTTTAATAAACCAGAAAATCAATCTTGGGTATGTTGTTGTCGAGTTTTTAGCTTTTCGATGAAATTTATTAATTGAAAGGTTAATTGGGGAATTTTGGAATTTATGGAATTTTTGGATGTTAGATTGAAGGGACTTAGAGAATTTAGAAATTTAAGGATTTAAAAATCTAGAGACTTTAGGATTTGGGAATTTAGGGATTTAGGAATTTGGGGGATTTAGGAATCTAGTGATTTAGAGATTTAAGGACTTAGAAATTTAAAAATTTAGGAACCCAGGGATCTAGGGATTTAAGGATTTGGAAATTTAAAAATTCAGGAATCTAGGGATCTATGAACTTAAGGAACCAGAGATCTAGGGATTTGGAGACGTACGGACTTATGGATCTAGGGATGTAGGGATTGTTGGATCTGGAGCTTCATGGATCTGGGGATTGATGGACCTAGCGATTTATGGATCTAGGGAGTTATGGATCTAGGGAGTTATGGATCTAGGGAGTTATGGATCTAGGGAGTTATGGATCTAGGGATTTAGGGATCTAGGGATTTAGGGATCCAGGGATTTTGGGATCTAGGGATTTAGGTATCCAGGGATCTAGGGATCTAGGGATTAAGAGCTCTAAGGACATAAAGGTTTAGGGAAAACACTAGTAAACATCTATGAAATATACAAGTTTGCCATAGTATATCCATATCGACAAAATAATTCCAAACAACCTTATAAGAATATACAAATATTAACTAAACGATTATTAAATAACAGAATCGACGAAAAAATTTCACAAGAATATTGAAGTACGAATAAGAAAATTTTCATGCCATCATAAAATCAGCCCTGAATCGAAGAATTGTCAAATATTTTATTCCAGTGGCGATAAAAGTTGAAAACGAAATTAACGCAAAACAATACACAAAGGGCCATTACGGTTCCGTTTGTTTCTTTGCGGATGAGTTTAAAGTTCGACTTTCGAGAGGAGATAAGAAGGAAGTTGCGGAAAGAATGGCAGCGTGATAAAATGGGCGCCAAGAGATTATCTTGCCAGCAGCTGGTACAATAAAAGGTAATATTCTAGTCTGGCAACAAGATCGGTTCGATTTGGCTGATCCTTTTTGCAGGATACGACAAGCGCCCAGAGGTACCATGAAGAGCGTACAGAATTTTTCTCATGAACATCTTTTTGTAACACTCTTTTACTCTTCATCCAGATTTCCGTTCGAAGTTTCGCAAGAGGAGGACGAAAAAAAAGGAAAGAAATTGCTTGCGGCAAATTCTACGTTTTTAGTTGCGTTATGTGGCATGAAACCGCTCAGCCTGTCTGACATATCGGAAACTGTATTTTCTCGAGATAAAAGCTCTCTTCGCAATTTAAAGGGATACGCTTTGACATTTCAAGATTCTCTTTTTCGGAGATGTTAGGGGACGAAAATATTTGAAATCCCTTCCATTCTGATAGGCAAATTCGGTTTGAAATATTATTGTGCTACGTAATTGGTACAACTGGTCGTACAATGCATATTACAGCGATATGATTAGACCTTACTACAAGTTTCTAGCGATTTAACGTTTTTTGTTCCTTCATACTTGTAGTTTCAAATTACCCGTAGCAGTAACAAGATCCAAGGGGTTATTACATTCTAGCGAGTATTTTTTTATTGTTAGTCACATCTGGTTATGAACCCTTAACCTTAGCAGTAGAGTCTTTTGTTTGCAGTTTTCTATACGTGTCGTGGTATTGCTTGCTTTTATTACTTGCTATGGTCACTTTGAAGAAACAGACCCACTTCATACGTCATATGTATTTCCTCCACACGAATTTTAGCTAAACCAATAGAAAATTAGAAACTGTTTCCCTCAGCAATGTCACAAAAATTGTGCACCGACTCCTAGCTCTTGTAAAACGTAAAACGTCTTCGAAGAGACACTCGCGAACAGTTATCAAGAGCATAGTAAAATAAACTCTAGTTGTTCCAAGTGAAATTCATTTAGATACGCTCCATTTACATTCACCTATTGGGAGTTTTAATGATTTCATGCGTCGTTTGATTGTCACTTAGTATTGTTGACCCTGCGACGTATATGCAGTTAGACTAATTTTCAATTATATTAATCAAAATGAAAGAAAATAGTATAACTGATAAATGGCAAATTGTAAACTTCCTAATTAACGATTAAATTTTTTATAGCAGTGTATCCAAGAACTGAGTTGATTATTTTTGAATTAACAATTGGGCATTGTGTCGTAAGAATGTAAATAAAAGTTTGCAAACTATTTTTTTTAAGTAATAATTTAATTTTTTTCAAATTTTTCAAATGTTTCAAATTTTGTACAATTTTACAAATTATGTGAATTTCTCAAATTCTTCAAATTTCCTAGAAATTTTAATCTTCTTAAATTTCTGAAACCCCTAAAATTTGTCATATTTTTAAAAATGGAGAAACACCTTAAATTTAAACAATTTTTGAACGTGGTACAGTTTCTTTGATTTTATAAATACCGCAAAATCCAAAGATTTCTTAATTTGTTCATACTTGTCAAGTTTCTCAAATTTCTCAATTTTTTTTTAAATTTCTCAAATTTCTTAAATTCCTCAAATTTCTAAGTTTTTAAACATTCTCAAATTTCAAAAATTTCACAAACTTCTAAAATTCTCCAAACACCACAAACTTCTCAATTTTCTAATTTTTATATCACAAAATCCCCAAATTCTGAATTTTCTGCTAAATATTCATATACACAAATTTTTAAACAACCAAACATTTAAGTTGAAAATTTGTGCTTATATTCAAAAGTTTCCACATTAAACGTGAAATATTTCTACTATATCTTAGCTCACGTACGCTGAGAATTGCGTATACATTTAATAAGCAAAATCATTAATATCACAGCAATGTTATCTAATTTGCACTCATCACGTAGAACGGAGCGAAGTTATTACGCAGCTATATGAGAACTAAATTGAATGTAAGTGGAACACAGTAATATAGTGACATTAATTTTATGATAAAACACCAGATTTCATTTATGTGAAAGTAGATTACGAAGTGAATGAATAAGTAATGTACAGTATGTCACCTAAAAACAACTTCTTATACAACCTGATTAACTACTCTTCTCACTTCGGACTACATAATTTAATTTTTCCAAGAAAAATCTTGCGAGCTTAAACTTGTGTTTAAATAAATATCGTGGTGGGAGCAATCAAAAGTTTTCGAATAAATGAATTTAGATCCCGTGTAAAAAAGCATCGTAGAAAAGTATAGTTACATTGTTACATTGTTTACATTATCTTTTGTAAAAGATATTGACACGATTTTAAAGACTGAATTTTGAAATTGGTATAATAGAAAGATAACACATCTTTATTTTCAGAATTATCAAGTTTTCAAATTTAGGCATAAAATTTTCAGATTTCTAAATTTCGAAATTACAGAATTTCGAGCTTCCAAACTTTATAGTTGGCAAATTTTTAAGTTTTTGAATTAAACAATTGAGAAAGCGGAAAATTTGAATTTTTTATTTTCTTTGAACTTTCAGATGTAAAAATATATTTTATGATTTTTAATTTTCGAATTCTTAACCTTCATATGACCCGCAAATATTGAATATCTAATAACTTCGATGGACACCTTCTTTATTTATTCCAGTTCATCAGATTGAATAATCACATTCTCAAGGGAATGAATCATTCGTGATTGCACTCGCCAAACAAAACAGAAAAATGCGAAAAGTCGAAGAGCAAATAAATCAGTAAAGGTATTGAACATAGCTTGATGCGGGTGCTTTAAGGATAAGAAGCTTTTCTTCGTGAAGAAAAGACGCCATTTTTGTCGTCCTTCGACAATTTCAGTGAAAAAAGAGAGAGATAAAGGACTCGTACGTGAAGAAATTTATCAGACAAATTTGTCAATGAAAAGCGTGGATTAGAGTAATGCAAACATTCCTTGAAAACGGAAATATATACCAGATGTTCCAAATTTTACTAAACTATTCATAGAAATAAAAAAAGTGTTATATGAACATAGGTACACCGATACAACTTATCGACCACTTTAAAAGTTACAACAAAAATATGAAAACTTTATTCGATATAGAGTGTTTCAATTTTTGTCCACACAACATTACCAGAATATTCCATAAATAAAAATAAGAAGAAATGTTTGTACGAACATAGGCTATTCGTTACTAAAAGTTATTTTAAAAATATGAAATTTGAGCCTACGTTTATACAACATTTTTCTATCACTTTTATTTATACAACGCGTTGGTAAAGTTTCACATACAAAACCGACATACATTGCATGTGACATCGAAAAAGCAGACGAAAGTACTTTTGTAACATTTTAATAAAGTGTTAGAAATTCTATGTTAATACAATTGCTCGATTTTGCGTGCAAAAAAATTTGCCAATATTTTGTGGCAATATTTTGAAAAATTTTTTGCGGTAAAAAGCTGGGACACCTTGTATGTAAGCGTACATATGTAAGCTTCCTTGGCAAGCGATGTTCAAAACGAACGGAAACCCTTTTCCCGATCCTGCACCGGGACAATTTTATCGCCGGATGCGACATACTTTGACTGCTTCCGGGAACATCCACTTTCATGGACTCGTGGTATGAAACGGAATGTAATCTTCCAGTGCACTATACGATTGACCTTTCAATTTGTAATCGATGATTGGTGTGTTTTTACTCGTACAACCGTTCGTCTCTCAATTTTCTTGCTAAGTCGAATATTTGACGTTTGTAACAAGGCGTACATGATTCATTCGTTTTGAAAATAGCAAATGTATTATACGCACACACTCACAATGTTTGTACACATGAAAGCACAAACTCAGCAGGTTTGTAAAAATGTTCAATGATCCTTTCAGACATGACATACGTCCAGACTAATGTATTGCAGCACTGATATTCGCCTAGAATCTAGCTTTGTTCCCAGATCTCCTGATATAACGCCCTGTGACTTCTTTTTGTGGGGGTACGTTAAGGACCTTGTATACGTACTCTTCCTTAGTTGAACTCAAACGCATCAGTGCTACATTGCACACAATTGACAGAACTGTGCTACAAAATGTATGGAATGACCTTGACTATCATCTGGACATGTGTCCAAGGCCATATATTGAACATTTGTGGTGTACAAACTTAGTTATACAATGTTATAAATGGTATACAAGCTGTACAGGGTGTTCCACAACGTAAGTCCCTGAAATGGGGAGTAGCTGACGTGTTTCTGAATAAAATTTCCCTTTGCAAAAATGGGGTTTAAAGCTTCGTTTTTGAATTATTAAGGAAAAACACGGACCAATCAAAGCGCAAGGATTATTACACGTAGGACTACTACGCGTTGGTTAACTACGCGTTGGTTAACTACGCTTAGAATTACCACGCGTTGCATTACTACGCGTTGGACTACTACGCATTGCATTACTACGCGTTGTAATACTACCCGTTGAATATCCACGCGCTGGATATCCACACGCTGGATTATTACACGTTAGATTACCACGCATTAGATTTCTATGCTTAGAATTATCACGCGTTGGATTACTGCGCGTTGAATATGCACGCGATGGATTAACACGCGTTGGATATCCAAACGCTGGATTACTACACGTTGTATTGCTACGCGTTGGATTACTACACGTAGGATTACCACGCGTTGCATTACCACACGTTGCATTACTACGCGTTGGATTACTACGCATAGGATTACCACGCGTTGCATTACCACACGTTGCATTACCACGCGTTGGATTACCACGTGTTGGATTACCACGTGTTGGATAACTATGCGTTATCCGAAGCTGCCGCTCTCGCATCTGTGTAATTCTCGCGCTCTGATTGGTCCGTGTTTTTCCTTAATAATTGAAAACCGAAGCTTCAAACCGAACCTTCAAACATGTGAGGCACCCTGTATAACCTTCGTTGTAAGCTTGTGGTTCTCTTCTTATATCTTTCATGCGTGTAATACTTTTGAACATATTTCCAAAACGAATAAATCATGTATGCCAGTGTAATTTAAAATTTATAATTCAAGTTATGCATCTTGCGTTTGCAAGTTTTACACACACTGTCAATTTTTGAGATGAAAAATCCTCAAATCTCAGTAAAGTGAAATTTGTTAATTTTTTCGTTAAAATAAATCAGGAATAAAGATTCATTCGACAGAAGCATACATACCATACCCTCATTCATTTGACATAATTAATTTTATTAAAAAAGTAATGGACAATGTAAAATATCGATATCTTACTTTTGCATGAAATATTAAAAAAACCTTGATCCGCTTTGTAGCCATTAGCGTTCACTGAAATGACAAAAAGCCGAAAAAATGGAGCGGATGATATTATCCACGTATTTCCGAGAGGGAAACTTTTAGCCGCTATCTTTATAACCATTATTTAATTTGAATGTTTTAAAACGTTCAAAGAATTTCACATTTAAATATGTCCCGTTCGTCATATTTTCGTATCTCCGTGTCATACTTTTTCTACGTTTCTCGAAGCTTATCAAAGCTCTGGAGAAGTAAAAGGAAGCTGGGAGCAAAGTTTCCTCACAAACGATAGCAAGTCAGATGTATAAACAGATAAGCCAGAGAAATAGAAGAAGACAGACAATAGAGATAAGGAATCCTCCTGAAGGATCTCACGGAAGGTTACTCTCAATATCAAGGGGAAAGGTATTATCCCTTCGGGTTTTACTTGTGACTCAGCTACCCAGCTACCATCCAGCGTTGAAAGGAATTGCACAAAAGACAAAGTATCTTGTCGGAATCGTTCAGATTGAATTATCCAATGAGTTGTGATCTGTTTGTAAATCCCGATTTTCTACGGATTTTTTCTTGCGTGTTGTTGAAAGAATCTCAGGAGAAATTCTCTTTCATACTTGGTTGCATACTAAATGATTTTGGAAACTTAAAAGTATAAATTAGTACACGATTCACCCTTAACTGGGATATAAAACCGCAGACAATTTAGCTTCCATTTTAGCTACTTTATATTCTGAAAATCTGAACACCTTTGTTTAAAACTCCACTACTTTATTCTTTAAACTATTATATCTCAAGAGTTCTACTAAAATTTTTCTGAATTTTTCTACAACTTTGAATTTATTGAATTAGCTGTGAAACATGTTAAAACAACTTTTGAAGATTACTTGGTAATTCTACACGTGCTACGTGAAATACCTGATACATCAAGTGATAATCTGAAGTGCAATAATTCATGTACTTACGAACACCTGCGGTCGAATAAAAAACAGCGAAGAAAAATTGTTCCCGCAGTAAAGGATTAATTAAAGAGCCCTGACTTTTATTTCGATCGAAATAACCGAAAGCTGTTATTTCGGTATTAAAAATCGGTGTAAAAGGACACGCAAGCGGAACAAAAATCGACGTAGTAAATCGAAAGTGCTGATAAAAAGGACAATCGACGAAATTAAATGGAAACCGAACGAAATGGAGAAAAGAGATCGAGTTATGATAAAGCGAAACGATGTGGAGGAAACAACGGGGAATGCGGTGCTGTTATGAAAGATCAAAGTGAGACATGACGGGATACGATGAAACGGTAGGTGTGGAAAACTGATGGAATGGAATAGTAGTAAATAAGCAAGTATAACGTGCGATAGTAGCGAGGAAACGCGCGATTTCTTTTGAGATAGGGTCGGCAATAATCGTTCCGGGGATATCATTTTTAGTACTGTTGTTACAGTAAGTGTGGTTCATGAATGGAAAGTAGTATCCTGGGACTGTAATGGTTTGAACGGATTAAAGGACACGTTGTTGGTATTGTGAATCACTGTAAAGTCGTTGGGTGAAACGATGATCAAATTTTAAATTGATTTACATGATAAAAACAGTGAAGAACCGGAAAAAAAAATAGAAAAAGTGATTATGGTAAAGTAAGATTGAATAAAATAGTAGAATCGTTTATAATTTTTAAATACTATTTTGTATATTGCTTTAAATATTACAGTTTTTGGATGTGTGACAATTTAACACTAAAACTACCAAATCGATCAAATGAACGCTTCACAAGTTTCTTATTATACGGAACACATTTTGTTAAAATACGTTCCTTCAAATTAGCATTGATTTTCATTAAGATAAAGAATAAATGAGTGCACTAATTTATGTTTCGTCATTTATTTATTTATTTTTTAACTTCATTTTTAATTTCAAGTTAAGTACACATTATGTGCCGGCAGGTTTAGTGTTAATGTACGGTGATGTAAAAGGAACTTGTAAATCAGCGTAAAATAATTCGGTACTTGATATATTTGATTATTCGTGACTAGAGCTATAATGCTCAATAGAGTGATAATTTCATGCTTGCTAATTCGAAGCATAGTAATTCAAATACTTGATAACTCGACTTGTGGGTATTTAAATATCAATTAATTCCACGCGTCGTGCTTCGGTATATGATAATTCAAATATTTGTCAATACAACGCGTAATTCGATTCGCGGTAGAGTATACACTTGGTAGTTTGACTTGTATTGATTCAAATCCTTGGCAATTCGACGCGTGGTCATTCAGATATTTAGTAATTCGATATGTGGTAATTCAAATTCTGTATAATTCGACGCGTGATAATTCGAATATTTTGTAATTCGAAGCGTGGCAGTTCGAACACTTAGTAATTCGATATGTAGTAATTCAAATTCTGTGTAATTCGACGCGTGGTAATTCGAATATTTTGTAATTCGAAGCGTGACAATTCAAATACATGGTAATACGACGTGTATTAATTCAAATTCTTGATAATTCAGTAGGCGATAATTTAGACACTTGGTAATTCGATATGTGGTAATACAAATTCTGTGTAATTCGTATATTTTGTAATTCGAAGCGTGGTAGTTCAAACACATAGTAAATCGATATGTGGTAATTCAAATTCTGTGTAATTCGACGCGTGGTAATTCGAATATTTTGTAATTCGAAGCGCGGAAGTTCAAACACTTAGTAATTTAATATGTGGTAATTCAAATTCTGTGTAATTCGACGCGTGGTAATTCGAATATTTTGTAATTCGAAGCGTGACAATTCAAATACATGGTAATACGACGTGTATTAATTCAAATTCTTGATAATTCAGTAAGCGATAATTTAGACACTTGGTAATTCGATATGTGGTAATTCAAATTCTGTGTAATACAATCATGAATAATTCTATTATCAAGTGTTGGAATTACCACGCATCGAATTACCAAGCGCTCGAGTTATTGCGCACTGAATTATCAAGCGTTTGAATTATCACTCGTCGGATTACAACGTGTCGATTATCAAGCGTTTGAATTACCACGCGTCGAATTACCAAGCGTTCAAATTATTGCGCTCCGAATTATGAAGAGTTTGAATTATCACTGGTCGGATTACAACGTGTGGATTATCAAATGTTTGAATTACCACGCGTCGAATTACCAAGCGCTAGAATTATTGCGCATTAAATTATCAAGCGTTTGAATTATCACTCGTCGGATTGTAACGCGTCGACTATCAAGTGTTTGAATTACCACGCGTCGAATTACCAAGAAATCGAATTATTGCGCACTGAATTATCAAGCGTTTGGATTATCACTCGTCGAATTACAACGTGTGAATTATCAAGCGTTTGAATCACCACGCTACAAATTGTAAGTATTCGAATTACCGCACGTCAAATTACTCAGAATTTGAATTACTATATGTCGAATTACCAAGTGTTCAAGTTATCATGTATCGAATTACCATGTGTTTGAATTACCACGAGTCGAATTAGTACGAGTCGAATTGCCACAAGTCGAATTATGACACAATACCTCTCCTCTCATCGAAATACCACAGATTGTGTTGTCACGTGTCGAATTACCATTCGTTATATCACTGTCCATTGTGTTATCAAACATCAAATTTGCTCTCGTTGAATGTCTTCGCGTGTTATTGCATTCCATTGAAACACTGCGCGTTTTATCGCACTCCATTGAACCGCTGCGTGTTTTATCGCATTACATTGAATCGCTTCTCATTTTATAGTACTACATCGAATCGCTTTTATCACATTGATCCACATCACTACTTGTTTTATCACATTGTGGTGAACTACTACGCATTTTATCACACTATGCCGAATCACCACGCATTTTATAACATCGCATTGAATCACAGCGCGTCGTATTTTCAAATTGTACTCCAACGCGTTATATGACAATACGTTCCTTCTCACACATTATATCGCCATGCATACTCCTATTGAACTATGTGTATATACTCTTAATAATAAATTACGTTTTTACAATTAAACGTAGTATAAAAATTGAACTTTTACATTATCTACTTTTGCTATATTACCTTAAAAAGTTATGCGCCTAAAGTGGCAATATAACGAGAGTCTACTGTATGCGCATCGCAGCGACAGACTGAAAATTAAATTATTACTTAAAAAATAGTTTGCAAACTTTTATTTACATTCTTATAACACAATGCTGAATTGTTAATTCAAAAATGATCACCTTGTCAGTTCTTGGGCACATTGCTATAAAAGAGTTAATCATTAATTAAGAAGTTTACAATTTGCCATTTACCAATTATACTATTTTCTTTCATTTTGATTAATATAATTGAAAATTAGTCTAATTGCATATACGTCGCAGGGTCAACAATACTAAGTGACAATCAAACGACGCGTGAAATCATTAAAACTCCCAATAGGTGAATGTAAATGGAGTGTATCTAAATGAATTTCACTTGGAACGACTAGAGTTTATTTTACTATGCTCTTGATAACTGTTCGCGAGTGTCTCTTCGAAGACGTTTTACGTTTTACAAGAGCTAGGAGTCGGTGCACAATTTTTGTGACATTGCTGAGGGAAACAGTTTCTAATTTTCTATTGGTTTAGCTAAAATTCGTGTGGAGGAAATACATATGACGTATAAAGTGGGTCTGTTTCTTCAAAGTGACCATAGCAAGTAATAAAAGCAAGCAATACCACGACACGTATAGAAAACTGCAAACAAAAGACTCTACTGCTAAGGTTAAGGGTTCATAACCAGATGTGACTAACAATAAAAAAATACTCGCTAGAATGTAATAACCCCTTGTATCTTGTTACTGCTACGGGTAATTTGAAACTACAAGTACGAAGGAACAAAAAACGTTAAATCGCCAGAAACTTATAGTAAGGTCTAATCATCTCGCTGTAATATGCATTGTACGACCTAACATCTACTGTAATCGTTTTCTTCGTTCAAGTATCGATTTTCTCGAACTGTTTGATTTAACTTGGTTGCATTATCTCCTGATCAAATATATGCGTGTTTCTCGCAATTCATTTTGCAGTTTGCTACCTGAAGCAATTTTTTCTGCATTTAATATCTCTATTACGCGGATCGATACTTCTACACGGAAATTCATACGCGTACCACCAATCACGAATCGCATTACCATAGAATCGACGCTGTGCTTGAAAGAGGCTACGAAAAAGCCCAATAAAGCAAGCTTGGAATTACAATGCGATGGCATGAATAAATCGGTTGCTTTCTTCCATGTCAATTTTTCAACAGTATGTGCAACAAACAGATATCTAACACAATGCACGAGTTTTCTGATATTTTAACAATTATTTCGATTTTGAGGTCGACGTTTATTTTAATAAGATTGGAAGAATGTTTGTATAGTGATTGTTCGAATACATGGTTTACTTGCATATTTTGTAATAATTATTTGGTATTTGTGATGATTTATTGTGTGCATTTATTTCATATTCGAATAATGCTGTAAAGTTTTAAAATTTTATTAATCTATGATACAGTACATTCAAACTTTGAAATAGTTGAGTACTTGAAATAAAATATACAACTCCATTAAAATAAAATAAAATTTAAATTTCAACGGTTTTATTTCGAAGAGAACTATACAAGTAATTAACTGTGCTTATTGCTCCCAAAAGTAACGTTTGTCCTTTATGCAGTGATCAAAACTTTCCACCGCCAATTCGATGCTGTTATATCGATACTGCTAACTCGCTTCTAGGAATATACTATACTCTAGGGAAAATTACGTATTCACTTTGATAAATGTACGAAACTGTGTACGAATTTAAGCATGCTCCCTAATGTTTTAATTCTGGGACAAGGATAACTAACCACGTGCTGAACGTTCACATGTAAAATTATTTACTATACAGTTAATTCCACCAGATCTGCAATACAAATGAAGTTTGTTGTTGCTTTTGAAATATTTCATCATTTTCCCAGGTGCTTAGTATGTAGGAATTTAGCTGGAGGAAATTAGTAGCTATAAAAATTTGAAATTCGAGGATGTAGGTGTTCGAACATTTGAAATTTTTATATTTGTGTATTCGAAAATTTTGGATTTTAATATTTTAGTATTAAAATTTAATATTTTATTCTATATTTGAGGGTTAGGCATAAATGTCTTAAATCATCCCTCGTATAGTTACTTACTAGATTCACCTGATACATCCTATATGATACATCATATACACCAATGCCAACCCAAGAGTTGCATGATGTTATGTATATTTAACATGCTAAATGTATTATACGTTATGTACTTCATATTCTCTAGTGAAATTATTTTTATCGTATTGAATCATGACGATGAAATGTGATTGTTTCATCAAATATACACAGAAATAGAGTACGCTCCTCAGTTGCCATAAATGCATGATTATTAAAAACATCACACTTGGAAGATGACGGTAACCACTTCTAACCATATCTTTCTCACGTTGCATACAAACTATTACCACGATTCTATACTACAATTACCGATGTCAACCCGCGAGTTGACGCGTGAAGAGGCTGAACGTGTTTAAAATAGCTACGACTTTAATTGGTCAGAGTTAAAAAATGGACACCTCACATGTATTTTCGGCGGTACTATTGGTCACAATTGAGTCAAAAAACAAGGACAGTAGGCAAACGTTTCAAGTGGTTACCTCGAACGCCAGAACGTCAGATAGGGACTGTTCAAGGTGGGGTAGGCTTCCCTTTAACCTGAGTCGGCCTACGCGCCAGGAGCAGGGTTGTATACAGTACATACCGTAGTCAACCCAGAAATTGGCGCGTAGGAGGCTGACCAGATGTTTGGAAGGATTGCGGCCCCAATTGGTCAGAATAGAAAAATGGACACCTCACACGTGTTTTCGGCGGTAGTATTGGCTCGAGCCAATTAGGAAATGACAAATAAACGTCTTGAGGGATAGTGCGAATTGCTGCAGTTGTTATTATCATTATTCTTACTTGCCGAAATGTAACTGGATGTGTTCATAGATAGACCTTCTTTTACTTTAAACCACGCTATAACTTCTATTTATATCTATATACGAGTAAATGTAGATTGTATAAATATAAATAATATATAGGAAACTATTTAAGCTTAATTCCCTAAGAGTAACAAATTGTTCTGCTACACAACAGCAGTTTAAATAACCTGAAATTGTTGAATGATGTTAAATTGTTTCGTACTTTTACACGCAGTTCCTGCAAGTTCTTTTTAGAAATTTTTCATAATATTCATATCCGTGGAACGTGCAGACCATAGCAAAACGGATATTATTTCCGTTGCAAAATACGCTTTAATAATTTCTGCTTTGTTACCTTCCTGCGAAATAAATCTGCTTTCCGCAACCTCTTCTGTATATTTATTAATATGCTTTTTTATTAAATTCGTGTATATTCTGCATCTCGTTTTTCCTTGAATTAACTATGTATCCGATTTGAGGTTGAAAGAGAAGCCAGTACCAAGAATAACGGTTTTTTAGTTTGTAAAACAGAGTGGAAATTACATTGGAATTAGGATAACATCTTTAGGTTTGATTATTTGACACGTGAAAACCTAGACATTTCGATGTTTGAAGAATTTTAAAGATGAGAAATATTAAATTATATAGTTTGGAAATGTCCAATCCAGAAATCTGAAAATTGAACAGGTGGAAAATGAAATTCTCGGTTTAGACATTTTTAGACTTACAAATTTAATGGTATAACAATGTCAAATTTAGTAAACTTGAACAAATGGAAAGATGGAAATTCAAATCTATAAAAATACAAAAATATTAAATTTCCAAACTTTTTTGTGGTTTTAAAACTGGAAATTCTCAAATTTTGTAACGCGAAAATTTGGAAACTTAAAAATGTAGAAATCTGGAATTTTTTAATTTTTGTATTTTGAAGATTTGGAAATTGAGCAAATTATAAATTTCATTATTTGAAAATTTGGTAATTTGTAAATATAAAAACTGTAAGGACTGAAAGTTAGAAAATTTGGAAATTTGAAACTTTAAGGTCTAAGAATTATGAAATTTGGAAATTAAAAAATTAGAAAATTATAATAGTTAACAAAATTAGGAAATTTTCATAATTTATAAGTTGGGAAGTTTGGAAGTTTAGAAATTTATGAATTTTTAACTATTCAAGATAAAAATTTGGAAATTTGATAATTGAAATTCAGAAATTTAGCAATTCGATCATTCAGAAATTCAGCAATTCAGATATTCAAGAATTTAGAAATTCAAAAATGTAGAAATTCAGAAATTCAGCAATTCAAAAATTTAGGAATTCAGAAATTTAGGAATTTAGAAATTCAGAAATGCAGAAATTCAGCAATTCAGAAATTTAGGAATTTAGAAATTCAGTAATTCAGAAATTCCGTAATATTGAAATTCAAAAATTCTGGAATTCAGAAATTCAGAAATGTAGGGATTCAGAAATTCAGAAATTTAGAAGTATAAAAATTGCGAATTTCAGTAACTGAAAAATTTGCAAGATAAAAAATTCAGCAATTCAAAATTTCACAAACTCACAAACGCAAAAATCCACAAAATCAAAAGTGCAAAAATTCTCAAATTTAGAAAGTCAAAAATGTTTAAGTCCTGAAATATAGAAATTCAGAGTTTAGAAACAGTAAAATTCCAAAATTTAATAATTTAGAACTTCACAATCTCACAAATTCAGAAATTTCGAATTTCACTAACATATCCGAAATACTAAGTCGTTCAAGTCGTAAGATTATCAAAATTGTGTCGCTGATATCTGTTCCGTCGAGATAACAATGCACCTATTCAAAGGGATGTTCTTCCCTTCATTAGCGCAAATGAGAACCACTGCGTCTCAAGTGTCACGGTTTCAACGCGATATAAGACAGATCTAAGGCTGAGACTCAAACGACCCAACTTCCGCTGTCTGGAGATTAAAAGACAAGCCTAATGCGAGTTTGCAACTTTGATGAAACGAGCTGTAACATTGATATGCTTGTGTACGTTTCTACGTTTAGAAAAGTTCAAATACCGGAGGGTGTTCTCGATCGCATCTACCAATGAATTCTTTTTCTCTCGACCTGGTCTCAAGCTAGGACATCCGGAGAAGACAGCTGCAAAAAAAGTTTTCATACGAGTATCCTGTTCAGCTCTAGACATTTTTTATTCCTTTTCTGCCGTGTTCAACTGTGCATTTGCTTCTTGTAAGGCGCGGAAAAAATTGATATGGCGGATTGGTGGTCGCGGAGTGTCACAGTAATTTATAATTTGTGTTCTTATTTTGCTGTTTGAACATTTGAGTAGCTACAGTTTTTCTGTTATAGGTAACTAATATTCCAAATTTGGGAGGATTACTGGAAATTTGAAATTTACACGTTTTATAGTTTTTATATTTTGATGTTTCTTAGCTTCTCATGTTTCGAAAAATCAAAATCCTAAATTTGGAGGTCACATATTTGTATATGTGCATATTCAGAAATTTGGATATTCGGAATTTAGATTTTCTATGGCTTAATTTCAAAAATTTTGAATTTCTAAATTTCTGCATTTCCAAATTTCGAAATTACCAAGCTCCTAAATTTGATTCTCATATAATTGTAAATTTGAAAATTAAAAAATTTGAATATTCAGTATTTAAATTTTCTACGACTCAATTTCTAAAATTTTTAATTTCCACATTTCTAAATTTCTAAATTTTCAAATTTCGAAATTACTAAGCTCTAAAATTCGATTCTCATATAATTGTAAATTTGAAAATTAAAAAATTTGAATATTCAGTGTTTAAATTTTCTACCACTCAATTTCTAAAATTTTTAATTTCCATATTTCTAAATTTCGAAATTACCAAGCTCCTAAATTTGATTCTCATATAATTGTAAATTTGAAAATTAAAAAATTTGAATATTCAGTATTTAAATTTTCTACCACTCAATTTCTAAAATTTTTAGTTTCCACATTTCTAAATTTCGAAATTACCAAGCTCCTAAATTTGATTCTCATGTAGTTGTAAATTTGAAAATTAAAAAATTTGAATATTCAGAATTAAAATTTTCTACCACTTAATTTTTAAAATTTTTAATTTTCACATTTCTAAATTTCTAAATTTCTAAATTTCTAAATTTCCAAATTTCAAAATTATCAAGTTCTTAAATTTGATATTCACACATTTCTAAATTTGTACATTTAAAATTGTTAATATCAGTATATATTTTCTACCTAGTTCATCAATATAAATTTTATAAAAATATAAATATAGTAGTATTTGACTAATTTATTTTAACCATAAAATAACTGTATTCATTTACATGTATGCATCTGTATTTATTTATATTTAAATTTCATCCTACTTGATTCAGGTTTGCTGTGCGTTCAAACGATTATCGATTAATCATAGTTTAAGAAACCACATTGGCCTGGGTTTATTCGAGTATAACACAAGATAGGAATGATGCGTTTAGGTTAAAATGGTATCGAGAAAAATGGAGGACGAGATATTGTTAACATAAAGATGTGAAAGAAAGTGTACAATATAGTGAACATATGTCCATATATTCTTAGGAAGATGTTTATTAAGAAGTTAATAAATAACGTTACTTTTATTTGCTTCAAAATACGGGATACTGAAATTAGAAATGAGATAATGGTTTACAAATTTATTACAGTGTTATAATTGTATTTCGGTATTTAAAATTCTATAAATTTGCAAAAATTATTAAAAATTCTTAAATTTATTTTTTGTTATATAAAAAAAGTCTACACGATACTCAAAACTGTTCTACTAATTTATGTTCTTCATAAAAAATTATTTCCATATTCACAATATTTATTAAAATTCACATCCGTTTAAATGTAAAAATATTTTTTCTATTACTCTTTTCGTTTTCATTTTATTTCTTATAATAGCAAATCGCTTAACATAAGTCAATTTTATTAAAAAAATCAAGTTTCAATAATAAAATTGGTATTAATCAAAATAACGGTATTTATATTTATTATTGATCAAATAACGAGAATATTAACTTAAACGAAGTATCCAATAAAACTGATATTAAACAAAGTTACTTATTGGATTATATTACATTTACTAAATAATAATCCTAACCTAAAGATTTCAATGAAACAATCAATCATTTTTTCCCTACGTATCAGACTTAAATTTACGTTAAAATTTGGAAGCATCTGTACGAGTTTTCCTTTCATGGTGTCCACGGAGGAGGAAATCTGTGAACGATTTTCCCAACGCCTGCTCATAAATCGAGAATTTACGCTTGACACCGATTTACGCGTCTTCGTTCCATTATATTACAGCAGAGATGAAAGACTGAGATTGCGATCTCGCGAAATACGGAAGATCTCAAATTGTGTCGCTTTGGCAGATAAAGTATGATAAAGCCAGCTAGCAAAGCTTCAGCGAGCAAAGCTCCCTCTGTTCCCGACCAGTATAATACACTTGTCGTGGAAAGAGAACGACGAAAGGATAGAAAGAGATAGGAAGATCCTTTTCGAGCCACCCTCGACCTTCGTAAATGCACTCAAAAGGACCTTCATGAGCAGCAACCGCGTCCTTGTTCGTCCAATTAGTGACTCCATTAGGTAATTATTTGCACCGATACCAGCCAATGGGCTAAGTCTATTAATCTCCTTGAGATACCAGAAACAGGAAATCTTTTGCAATTATGTATTAGGATTTGAGTTTTATGCATTAGTATTGGTATCAGTGACTTTCTGTTTAAAAAAATTTATCAAAGTTTATATTACTTGCACCGATACCAATATATAATTGTATTCACTCTTCTGTGAAATGTTAGAAACTGGAAATCTTTTGCAATTATATATTAGGATTTGAGTTTTATGCATTAGCATTGGTATTAGTGACGTTCTGTTTCAAAAATTTATTAAAGTTTATGTTACTTGCACCAGTACCAAACACTATAATTATACATATTCACTATTCTTTGAAACATTAGAAACTGGAAATCTTTACCAATTATATATTAGTGTTAGTACTATATGTATTAATATTAGTATTAGTGAGCAGATTACGTGTCAAAAAGTTTCTGCATACAAAAGTTTATGTAACTTTATGCTATTGTTTGCACCGATACCAGCCAAGGGGCTATGTCTATTAATTCAAGATACCAGAAAAAGGAAATTTGCTGCAATTATGTATTTAGAATTTGTGAGTTTTATGGATTAATATGTTTTATTAGTGAGTCTCTGTTTAAAAAATTTATTCCACTTTATGTTATTATTTGCACTGATACCACCCACAGGATAAATGCATTTACTATTTTGTGAGATACAGAAACAGGAAGACCTTCCCAACTATGTATTAGTATTAATACATGTATCAGTATTAGTGAGTAAATTATGCATTAAGATGTTTCTGTTTACACAAGTTTATACAACTTCATACTGTTATTTGCACAAGTAGCAGTTGATGCTTAAGTCCATTAATCTCCTGTGACATATCAAAATATCAGAAATCTTTTGTAATTATATATTAGTAGTTGTAAGTTCTATGCATTAATTTCGGTGACTAATTCTGTTAGTGTCCTTCTGTTTGAAAAAGATTACCAAACTTTATGTTATTATTTACACCAGCCGATGACCAATTGTAATTTTCTGTGAGAGCCCAGAAAAGAAAATGCTTCTCAATTATGTATTAATATTAGTGAGTTTTGTATATTAGTTTAAGCCTTAAGAAGTAATTATAAATTAGTAAGTATGTGTTCAAAAATTTTAACAACTTTGTATCCTAATTTGCACCGATATCAACCAATAACTGAATTCATTAATCTCCATTGAGATATCAGAGACAGGCAATGTTCACCAATTATGAATTATCATTAATGAGTTTTATGTATAAGTATTAGATTAGTGATTAAATGTGTGTTAATGAATATCTGTTTAAGAAGTACATCAAAGTTTAACATGAGTATTATATCAAAGCAGGTAAATGATATTTCATTTTTTTGTTCCAAACTCAAGAGGTAACTTCAACTCTAAAGCAAATGTAATTACTGAATAAGAAGTTGATAATACTACACATTTTAGCATAACAACTAATATTATCAAACTTTTTTAATATAGTTTACAGTTGGTAGGTTGCATAAAAAAAATTATATACTTACTTCATACAATGCTGCTATCTTACGTGCTTTATAAGGTTAAGGTAAACTTTAAAAGAGGTTTATAAAAGAGGTTTTAGTACATTATCCTCAAAACTTTCCACTGCTATCTTCTTTATGAAATAGTATAAAATTAAATATGTAATAAGATCATGATAAGTAGAATAAAATATTACTTCCGAAGTAATTTCATTGGGTTGCATTGAAAGTAGTACCAAATTTTTCTTTAAGAGGTCGCTTAAAAAGCTGATCATAACCTGTCAAATGCATATAAATTAAGATTTCAATGTTTCATTTACTAAAAGTTAATTACATTGAGTTATATATTGTTTTACGTTTTTTTTATTTGAAGATGAAGAACGAAAAGATGTATTTCCGTACAATTATGTTTTTCTGTTCTGATAACAGTAAAATATCATATATTGAAGTTATAGTTCTTTCGGTTGTCACTGCAGGTACCAGAATGAAAATCGCATAGAAAAGATTCATAAGTTGCAACTAGTAAGTTATAATTAAATATAATAAATTATAGCAGTAAAGTATTGTAAGTAAATGTGAAGGATATTTGAGAAAAGAATCCGATTAGCAAATGTTACATGTTAAGTCAAAGATGGTACACAAAAGGTGACTCGGCGATACCTTTGATGTTCTGTCCCTTTAAATTAATTTATAGACGCGTAGGAAATTCAAATCGAACGAATTTAATTTCACGTTAACCTCCAATAAATAGAAATCTATTTGTCGTCAATTTTCTGTATATTACTAACATTGGCTTCCGAAGTGTTCACACCAATTTTACAGCATTGAAAGTCGAGAAAGAAAGGCATATAAAACGATTACTCCACAAAATATATTTGAAGAATATATATTACAGAAACAATTGTTACAAATAATTTATAAAGAAATGAACTATAAATTAGAAGAAAATACAGATGAACGTGTTACAGGGGACAAAATATTTATTAAAAATAAACTACTCGTGTTACAGAGGACAGAATATTTACTCTTCACTACAAATTACAAATAATGTATTTCTTATAAATAGGTTAAAAATTAATGACGGATGTGCAGTATGAAGCATTGTTTACTGAAGGCCATACTTGCAGACTATTTTTCAAAATACGTCGAAATCATATACACTTTTATTTCGCATGGTCATTTAAATTGCTTGTACTATTCTTCCTTCTAAAGGTAGTTTCTTTGCTAGAGTGTTGTTTGGTATACCTGTTTTTTGGTCATCCATTCTTAATTAATCCAAGCAAGGAACAGCAAATAATTACTGGCTTCTCGATACAATTTCGTACATCGCGGATACGAGGGCCACTGCGATTGCTAATTAACCATTTAGAAATTATTTTCGTGCCCATATCGAGTCCCGATATTTGTAAATTGAATATTAATTAGCGGTTCGTACCTAATTAGACGCGACCTCAGAGCGGTTGATGACTTACACGCGCTCGTTTGTTATCGTCATCCGTTCTACATGCATTCGCTCTCGCGTGTACCTGATATTCTGTTTGTAACTTTGAAGAGCGAAAAAAAATAACATATCACACGGACGTGTGACAGCACGGTTTGCGGACTGTCATCGTTTATTCGTTCGCGAATGGATGCAATTGAAATTCCTAACGAAAATCTAGTTTGAAGCGAATGTCCAAACGCAGAGAGGCGAGTTAGAGCTCGTTGTATCTGTTCGTTCTGGGGTGTTCGGAGTCAAATGCAAAAACAATTATTCTTTTTTCATAGCATTTGATCTTTCACGGCTATTAAATTAACGTTGTACCTTGCGTACACGCGGATTTTTTATTTCGATGCTGAATCGGGCTTTGACGAGAGGACGTTTTATGGAATCTGTGATTCTTGCAGTTTTACGTTTCTTTTCATACGGAATGAATTTATAGAACTATCTTCTATAAATTATCAAATAATTTATTTATCAAATTTATCAAATAATTTACATTACATTTGTACGTGATACAATTTTAATAACGAAATGTAATTTTAAAAAATTTAAGTATTTACAGTGATTTTATTCTCTCTCTTAAGAATCGACAAAAATAATTAACACAATAAATATAAACAGGTTTAATGATTTTGTCAAGTAAAAAAGCACTACTATTAAATAAATAAATGAATATTTATCAAGGGGAATTTTTATGGAACTATTAAACGCTGTAAAACTCTGAAAAATGTTCATCACGTATTTTTTTATTGGCTATTATACACGCTCAAGGGATGATAACAGCTCTTGAAATTGGGGTTGTGCAACACGTTTAATCGAATAGCTCAACAAAATTCATTTTAAAGAGAAATATTTAAGCATTCAACACGCGTATTTTCGATTGTTAAAATCGCTTATGCAAATAAAGTTATAAAAGCGCAATTTGTTTAAAAATTTGACGAAGAAAATCACTAAAAAATGAATGAGAGAATCGATTATTGAATTGATTAATTGGTTCAGAATTAATTCAAAAATTTATTGGAGAATCGATGATAAATTGGGGACAAGGAATTGATAAAAAAATTCGTTCAAATTTGATGAAAAATGTATTAAAATATTTATTGACGAATTGACTGAAAATTCAATTAAAACGATGATCCAAAAATTGATTAAAAAATTGATTAAAGAATTCAGAAAAGAATTGACTACGAAATTGACAGTGAATTAGTTGTATAATTAATCAAAAAGGTAATGTAAGAAACTGATCAAATATATAATTATATATAAATTTCAGAACATTTAAGAAGAATTTTATTCCTTTCAGTTAATTATGCACTACGTATTGGGGCTTCCCTAAAGAACGCGGTACACCAAAATGTTTTCACTTCAAGATATAAAAATGTTTACGAGAAAAAAGTAAATCTACCCAAACCGTTTTACATAAGAATCCAGAGCATTTTTGAAGAAATTTGTTTTGAATTAGATACAACTAGGTTGGGAAAAATTAAATATTCATCGGATCCTCCATGGATCATTGACATTCCAATGGTTAATTTCGACCTAGCTTTTAACAGAAAAGAAGAAACTCCTGCTTCAGTTGTCAGGGCCCTGTTCGAGGAAATGAAGTTTACACTTTCGAACTATGAACTTATATTCACGAATGGATCCAAATCCAAAGAAGGAAACGGCTGCGCTGTAGTTACAACAGAATCCGAAATATGCTTAAAACTCCCAAAAATGATGTCAATTTTCACATGTGAAGCTATTGCTATTAAAGAAGCCCTTATGCTTATCCAACGCTCAACTCACAAAAAATTCGCTATTCTTTCAGATTCTAAAAGCTCTCTGCAGAAAATTCAAAACCCAGATACATCTGATGAATTAATTCAAAATATCCAAAATTTGTACTCACAATCTCTTAAAGAGGGCAAAGAAACTTTGTTTAT
This sequence comes from Megachile rotundata, assembly GCF_050947335.1. Taxonomy (NCBI): domain Eukaryota; kingdom Metazoa; phylum Arthropoda; class Insecta; order Hymenoptera; family Megachilidae; genus Megachile; species Megachile rotundata. The sequence goes on from NC_134993.1 coordinate 8,118,066, forward strand.
ATGGGTTCCTTCACATGTGGGAATTGAGGGAAATGATAAAGCGGACTTAGCAGCCAAAACAGCGTCCCATCGTGGAATCATGGAAGAATATGAGAAAACCCCACTCCAGGACTTCAGAACAGAAGTTAACAAAAGACTAAGAGACCAATGGAACCAAAAACTAGGAAACCTGATCTCAACGAAGCTTCCACCAGGAAAAGAGGGAAACTACAAGCCTGATATTAAGAACCTGAGCAGACAAGAACAAGTTATTGTCAACAGAATATTAATAGGTCACACAAGACTCACTCATTCTTATCTCTTTCTAAAAGACAGTCCGCCCAAGTGTTTGATATGTAATGTTAATCTCACCATCAAGCACATTATATTTGATTGCCAGCATTACGATGTAATGAGGGAAAAATTTAATATCCAAAACAATATAAAAGACATAATAGGCACAAGTGAAAATACTAGAAATTTAATTGAATTCCTAAAACAGCTTAAAATATACAACAAACTGTAAGTCCTTTGACAATACGAGCATACCAACAAGATCTCACTGTATAAAGACCTCATTAAGAAACCCAATAGAAAATTAGATATAAAATTGGATACATTCGTATCAAGTCGCTCATGACCTGAGCAGTTAATGCGACTTAAAACTCGAAAGAAAAAAAAAAAAAAAGAAGAATTTTAGAATTTTAGGATTTCAGAATTTTAGAAGTTCAGAATTTTAGAATTTTACAATTTTACAATTTTATAATATTACAATTTTGAAATTTGGGAATTGAAGAATTTGGAAATTTGGGAATTTGAAAATAGGGGAATTTAGGAATTTTGGAATTTGGAAACTTGGGACTTTAAGAATATGGGAATTTAAAAATTATGCGATTCTGAAATATGGGAATTTTGCAATTTTGAAATTTAGGAATTTAGGAATTTTGGAATTTGAAAATTGGAAATTGAGGAATTTTGGAATTTAGAAATTTGAGAATTTGGAAATTCAAAAATATGGGAATTTAACAACTTTGCGATTCTGAAATATGAGAATTTTGCAATTTTGAAATTTAGGAATTTTCGAATTTGGAAATTGGGAATTTGGGAATTTGGAAATTGGGGAATTTGGAAATTTGAGAATTTGGGAATTTTGGAATTTGGAATTTGGAAATTGGGGAATTTGAGAACTTGGGAATTCGAAAATTTGGGAATTTTTAAATTTTGCAATTTTGAAATTTGAAAGTTGTGGAATTTGAGAATTGTAGAATTTGAGAACGGTAACATTTGAAAATTATGAAATTTGTGAATTGTGAATTTGAGAACGGTAACATTTGAAAATTATGAAATTTGTGAATTGTGAATTTGAGAATTGTAGAATTAGAGAATCCTACAATGTGAGAATAATAGTATCGCATGAGTGTGTTAAAATCCTAACAAGGTGCAACAAAAAATCCAGTCAATAGTTTCTCTGCCAGTTAAAACGGTTTTTCACGAGATCTAGGCTGTTTAGATGGTCATCTTTTGATTGCGTGGATTTACACGGGTGTCCAGATCAGATAATAGTGACTCCAATTCGCCTTAGAATCGTCGCGTTTCCTCTCTCTTACAGGAAAGCCAAGTCCAATTTTCCAGATATCCTTTTTTCCTTACTTTATCCCTTTCGCTTCTACCTTCTATATGTTTATCTCCTTCAACCTCGACCTAATCGAGAGATCCTCGCTTTCCTGGCTGCGCCAAATGCATTCTTGAGATAGAAACAACGAGAGTAATGCGAAAATAATTTTATACATTGAAATGAATCCTTGGAATTTACGATTTTCGTGTCTCAAATACGCTTTTCTTTTTCTACGTCGTATTTTAATGTTATATATTAGGGCCATTCCACTGAACTAAGTTGGGTATTACTTGTGTAATCTTCGAATACGAAAACCTCGTAAATTGTACCAATTCTTTGTTTTCTTTAGTTGTAAGTTAGATAGCTTTTAAATATGGTGGTATGTGTAATTAAAAATACGCTTTTCTATATTTATAAGTTATTTTTTGATTTTGTAACGCTTTTGTGGATATCAATGTATTTAGTTTTGACAATAAAATGATTAATATATCTGAGATATAGGTTATGTTACATATAAGAGGATAATAAATAGAATAATACTAGGACAATACTAGGATAACATGAGAACAGTACTATGACAATATTAAAACAGTAAGATAACATATACTAAGATAATAACTTACACTACCGTCCTTAAGTATCCGGACACAAGCGAAATATGCATTCGCGTTGCATGAAAGCTATTCAAGTATCTGCAACAGTAACTAAAATCAATTTTTTTTTCTGCGACGGTCAGAATATTCGAACGATTTTCGATTGATAATTCTCGTTTGGAAGTCATAGCTCGATGGAAAAGAAGCTACACACGAACTAAACTGAAACTGTCGAGTGCGTAGCGTTACCTCCATTCTTACCTCCATTGAGGGAACCTAAATATCTACCAACAGTTTACAAACACTTGAAACATATCGAAGAACCCTCTGAATACGTTCTGCACCATAGCAATGAAACACAGTAGAAATTAAAATTTTTTTAGAATCGAAAGCGTTTCATTAGATTCACAAATTTGGACTTTGTACTTCTGGACATGAATTTTACTTTCACACTTTCATTGTATAATTTGTACTTAAAAATTAATTCCATTACGTTATGAAATCTCAGAAAAGATAATAATAATTATTACAAATGATATGATAACCCTAAATACCTTTCGTACAAAGTTCAACTATGTTTTATGTAACGAAACCAAATGTCCGGATACTTATGGACGGTAGTGTATGCCAAATACTGAAATGTAAGATATAGGTTATGTGACATACAAGAGAATAATAAGTAGAATAATACTAGGACTATAATAGAACAATATTGGGGCAATATTAGGGCAATACTAGGACAATACTAGGACAATACTAGGACAATACTAGGACAATAGCATAACATATGCAAAGAAAATAACATATGACAAATACTAAAATATAAGATGCAAGTTATGTGACATACAAGAGAATAATAAGTAGAATAATAACAGGACAATACTAGAACAATATTGGGACAATGTTGAGACAAGACTAGGACAATAAAAGGACAGTAACATAACGTATACTAAGATAATAACATATGACAAATACTGAAGTATAAGATATAGGTTATGTAACATACAAGAGGATAAAAATTAGAATAATACTAGGACAATACTAGGGCAGTAGCAGAACATATACTGAGACAATAACATATGACAAATACTGAAATATCAGAAATAAGTTATGTAACATACGAGAGAATAATAACTAAAGAAATACTAAGATAATAGCAGAATAACACTAGGACAATGTTAAGAGAATCCTCAGACACAACATATAACAGGTACTAAAACAGTACAAGTCAAAATAAATAGAAAATATTTCAAAACATATAATATCTTTTTCTCAAAAAATCTATCTGATAATTTTTCGACAAAAATATATTTGATAAATTTTGATAAATTAAAATTTTATTAAAACAAGTTTATTTGAAAAAATAGGCAAGAATGTTTAATTTCAATAAATTTTTGTTCCAATTCACATAGTTACATTTTATCATTTATTTTTGTTTAACGTTCTTTGAATATATTTTCACTGGAACAAAATTACTTGTTATCCTTTATTACTTTTTTTATACATTTTCATTTTGAAAGTAAAGTATAATAAAACCTTCTTTTTGAATACTATAATAAACTTCCAACGCCACAAAATACAAGAACTGTGCTTATATGATGTCAGATAATTATTTACAATAAATTAGTACAATTTGTTCAAAATAAGTGGACCATGTTAATATAAAGGACTCAATATAGAAATATAAAAATTCGATTTTTGTGAATTCATAAATTTGAAAATATAGAAGATATCTTTCTAACTAACGAATTGTGCGTCTGTCTTTATTGCTTAGGTTAGGTTCTCCATAGGAGGGGATAATTTTTCCGCTCGCGTCAATCATTTTCGCTTATAACGAGGCTTAACAGTAATAATACTTAACCGTGAGTGCAACGAGCAACCAAAGCGTTGATCTCTGCAGCATCGCGTATTCGGAAGCAATCAAGCTGGCACGTCGAAAATGCAAAGCTCGACCAACGAATCCGCGTTCTCTCTCATAGATTGGCCCCGTTCACAATCGACAACTGATTAAAATGCGATCGCCGCGGCCTCCGATTAGCATAAACAAATTCTTCCGTTTGCTCTCGTTCCATCTCTTTTTTTTCGTTCACTTTCACCGGGATACTTTTTTACATTGGTTATTTGCACACCGACGCTATTCGCGGTGTAATCGTCAGTCGGTTGTTTATTGGGGAAAAACAAACGGTGACAATTACCGATAAAATTAATTTATTAAAACAACCGAGCGATTACCGGTTATTTGCGTCATGCTTTCCGGTTATTTCCGTCATGCTTTGTTTCGTTTAATTCGAACGTTTCAGTACACGTCTCTGTTGCTCGATGTGTATCGTTATTCCGACAGATATATCAACATTTTTTTGAATGCAACCGTGTGATTGAATTCGAAGGAACGTGCATGTCTCGTCACGAGTGATTCGATTAATACGCTGCGAAGAATCGTTCGTTTTCTGTGTAATTCGTATTCCGAAGTAATTGGAGTGCTATGATCTGATTCGCTCTCGGAGCGCAGATGCCACTATCGATTATGGACATTTTATCGATATTCTGTTGATATTTAATTGTATACTGATGCTGTTCGGATATTGATTATTTAGCTTCCCTTTTGGTGATTATGAGAACAAATGTGTTAGAATAATCGAGTAAAATACAAATACAAATATACACATGTTAACATACACATATACATATGTAGCCACACATATTCATATTGTACGTATACATATGTACAATACATCATAATTTTCTTGTTTATTGCTTATAAGACAAAATATGTTGGAATATTTAAATAAGAAAAATACAAATCAAATATGCACAGGTACAGACACACTTACATACATATATGTATGTACACATATCCGTAATGTACGTATGCATATGTATAATATATTATAATAATAATATAGAATTTATTATATTTAACCACATATTTAATTATACTTAATTATATATCACAAGTACAGTAATTATAGTAATTATATATTACAAGAACAATATGTTAAATAATATAATGTCATTCTATGTATGTGTACGTATATATGTGTACATATACAGGGTGTCGTACAATTGGCGTAAATCCATGAAAGGGATGGTAGAGAACATGATTCTGAACAATATTTCCTTTTGCAAAAATGGAGTTCGAAGCTTTGATTTTGAATTATTAAGGAAAAACACGAACCAATCAGAGCGCGAGGATTATGCGTGCGATAACGCGACAGCGGCAGCTTCGCGTAACGCGTAGTAATCCTACGCGTGGTAATCCAACGCGTAGTAATACAACGTGTAGTAATCCAGCATATGGATACCCAAAGCATAGTAATCCAGCGCGTGCATATTCAACGCGTAGTATTCCAATGCGTAATAATGCAACGCGTGGTAATTCTAAGCGTAGGAATCTAATGTGTGGTAATCTAACGCGTAGTAATCCAGCGTGTAGATATCCAACGCGTAGTAATCCAGCGCGTGGATATTCAACGGGTAGTATTCCAACGCGTAGTAATGCAACGCGTAGTAGTCCAACGCGTAGTAATGCAACACGTAGTAATTCTAAGCGTAGGAATCTAATGCGTGGTAATCTAACACGTATTAATTCAGCGTGTGGATATCCAACGCGTAGTAATCCAGCGCGTGGATATTCAACGGGTAGTAGTCTAATGCGTAGTAATACAACGGATAGTAGTCCAACGCATAGTAATGCAACGCGTGGTAATTCTAAGCGTGGGAATCTAACGCGTGTTAATCTAACACGTATTAATTCAGCGTGTGGATATCCAACGCGTAGTAATCCAGCGCGTGGATATTCAACGGGTAGTATTCCAACGCGTAGTAATGCAACGCGTAGTAGTCCAACGCGTAGTAATGCAACACGTAGTAATTCTAAGTGTAGGAATCTAACGCGTGATAATCTAACGTGTAGTTAACCAACGCGTAGTAATCCAACGCGTAATAATCCTCATCTTGTGATTGGTCCGTGTTTTTCCTTAATAATTCAAAAACGAAGCTTTAAACCCCATTTTTGCAAAGGGAAATCTAGGAATTTTAGAATGTTAGAATCTAGATTTTGACAATATAGAATTGAAAATTTCAAATGTACAATTTGAGAATTGTAGAATTTATGAATTATAGAATTTGAGAATTTGAAAAATTGAAAATTTCAAAGTTTTTAAATACTTAAGTTTTACGAATGTATATTTATATGAATTGTGTGTATATTTACAAAAATTATACTACTCCATTTGTAATTATTTATCATGGTTTATTTAAAACATGCTTTCTACTAAATATTATTAAAATTTAAACCGCCTTTCTCAAATCTCTTAAAATTTGTCTTCCATTCTTCACAGAAAATGAATAATAAAATCTTCGTAAAACTCCCTGAATATAAAGATGGAATAAAATTTGTTTTCACATATCTGAAAGAGGTTGAAATTGTATTGAAAAATTTTCCTAACGAAGCTGAAAACGAACGTACCATTTAAGTAGGTATTTCCTCTGTTATATTCAGAATACACGTTTCAGTGGATGAATATTTTTATGATTGCATTATCTGACGAATGGAGTCGCTTTAAATTGTAACGAGGTTGGAATTGCAAATGAAAATTGCATATGTGACATCTATTTTTCGTGTGAACGTACACCACGCACTGGCTGCGATAGATGATATAACGCGATTTTGAATAAATTTGATGTTATACCAAATGGACTACATTCGTATTACAATATTGATGTAGCATTAAAATTCAGAGAAATATAGGTACATCGACGTTTTAGATGTATGAAGATTGAAATCGCATTTGCAATTATTTCAACCGGTCAAAAGTCAAAATAATGAATTTTATGAGAGATGATGTGTGGAGAAAAATATTGGTGTAACCAGCATTGTTTTTCATCATTTATTTTATTTTGATGTATGGAAGTTTTGTAATTTTGGGGTTACAGAATGTTGGAACTCTTTAGCTTTGAGGTTTGAAAATTTGGAATATTGTAATTTTGGAATTCTGGGAGTTTGGAATTCTGGAATTTTGGAATGCTGGGATTTTGGAATTCTGAATTTTGGAATTCTGAATTTTGGAATTTTGCAATTTCCATACTTAACAATTTTCAATATCCGAATTCAAATTTTTTTTCAAATTTCTAGATTTTCAAGCTGCTAAATTCTCAATTTCTCATACTTGTTAGTTTTTAATTTCCAATATCTCCAAACTCTCAGTTTCAAAAAATTAAATCCACAAATTTCTTAATTTTCAAATTTTCATATTTCCAAAATCTTAAAATTCCCACAGTTCCAAACCCCCATATCTTCAAGTTGCTCGAAAACCCATATTTCCTTTGTGTTGATATCAGTACTTAAACCTTTTTCCTCCGCCTTCTCTTATTTTTAATTCTCAGCTTTACAGACCGGTTTTAGCAGGTCACATGGTAGTGGTTTATTGGACAATAAATGTTTGAGCACATAAATGAAATGCGATACTGCGACGAAGTAAGTTATTAAAGAAGCGTGTAGCTTATATCAAGTAGAGATGCTTTTCTTCTATTTACCTCACTGACTTTCCGTAATTCAAGATCCTATCCTTAAACCAATATGTAACATACTACACTTATCCATTTTCAGTTTCTCTCCATTTTTCTTACATTTTTCAACGTTCGGTCGTATTTCATACATGCAACTATTTTCCCTGTATTTTCCTCTCTAAAATTATATATTATCATATACAAAATTTGTTATAATAATATCTTATGGCACAAAAAATGTGATGTATAAAACATATGATGTATAATATATTGATATACAATTGATGTACAAAACAGTACGTTATGACACATAAAATTTGGTATAGGAAACAATATGTTATAATATACAAAATTTAAACACTAATAAACTATAACTGCTATTCAACTCAAGCTAAATCAATTTCATTCAATTTCAAGTTTCCCGTTTTTCGATTAAAACTTACAAGTTTTCTCAGTAATAGGTAATGATTGTCTTCTGTATATTTCAAACTTCAAGAATGCAACTATGTAAGAATAATTCAAATAATGCAAACATATAATAACAAACGATAACAGCTCAATTACAAATTGTATTACATTTCATTGTCTTTGAAAATTTTGTTAAAAATTAATAAAAGTCATTAAAAAGAATATGATTGACGGGATATAAATATTTAAGTACGGCTAAATATAGATTAACTTAATGTTCCGATCAACAATTCTTTTGTTATCCTCTGCAAAATGTGAAGAATGTTTAGTTGCTTCAAATGTTAATTCACATTATGTTTAGACTGATGTGCACTTTCAGATTAAAAATACAAGTACAAGGGATGAAACATAAAATTCATACTGTTTGTATTATTATTTCAATTAATTCATACTATTATTTTTCGCGTGAACAAAAATTAACATTCCAAGAGAATCATTTAAGTCACAGGTTCTTAACCTCTTAGGCACGGCTGAACTTTACGCGGCGGTGCTTCTCTGTACAGCAGAGTTCGATGCGAATTACGCGTAAACAGCACTACAATGTGTGACAATGCTGTTCTCCACGCGAGTACATTGGAATGAAGTTTTTCATGATAAAATTATAATTTTTCGCAAAGGTATGATACATACATATACTTTGACATGGACAATTTACTTTTTTAGAAAATTCACAGAAGATGTAATTTCCAAATGTTTCCAATATGCGTGTGTTAGTGCAAAGAGGTGCTCCCACGGTGCCTGAACTTGGCGTTACCTTTTATTTACATGTAATATCCTTTTGTGGGATTTGTTAATATTCTTATAAAACGTGGTGAAAGCAAAATAAGTGCGAATCAATAGAAAAGAATCATTCAATTGAAACTGTGAGCGAGTGAGCCAATAGAGAGAGGCACCATAACGGCACTATGTCATCTAGGATGAGATTTGCGAAAGCCACTATAGTGGGCCGTCGTGCCTAAGAGGTTAATCGTCACTTACTATTATTAAATCTGCGACGCACAAGAGTGTCCTTTGACTACATAAGTTGAATTCCTTAACTTATAATTTTTTCGAGAGTTGTGTCAGTTAGAGTCAACTAATCACTATTGTAATATTAAAGTAAATAAAAAAACTTGAAATGAACTTGAAGTGAACCGTCTAAGAGGTTAACCTAAACGATATTTATACTTCCCAGATTTTATTTTCTTATACACTAAAACCTCTCAATCCTTAAAAAATGCTTCTAATTAATCAATAATCAATATAATGTTAAAAAGAAATGCCTTTTCAAAGTATATATTTCGTTACATGAAGCTCCACTCTTTTTACAAATAGTTGAAAGGTTATCAATGTATTATAGATTTAATGAAACATTATTAATACATCAGATATTACTTCCACAGTATTGGAAAATGGAATTTTATTTTCATATAATCAATACTATTCAATATTTTATGTATTAAATAAAACATTATTGAAGGAAAAAATTTTATTAGTTTTTAATATGAAAGTTAAGAACAAGGGAATTTTTAATCCTTTCTTTAATAAAAGTTTCTAATTTTCTTATTTCTGTTTTTAAATAAAAAGTAATAATGAACGACTTTTAAATTCGTTCAAAAATTAAAAATGTTTCTTTTTTAATTCTTTCTGTGATACGAAATCTTTCGATCCTTCCACCAAATCTAAATCTTTCATTTCTCTTCTCAATTCTATTATTAAATGCTTTTCTATTAATAATATTAATAATTATGTTTAATAATATTCTATTATTAAATTATATTCTATTATACTACTATTATATGTTTTTCTATTAACAATATTAATAATAATATTTAATAATATTCTATAATTAAATGCTATTATTAAATTCTATTCAAAATTGTATTAATTAAACAATTAATAAAATTGTTAAAAGTTCGAGAAGGAAATCTCCCCATGAATAGATAACTGATTTCCCGGAATGATTTGGTACTCGTATCATAACAAGTTGTTATAGAACAGAATTGTTAAACAGATTTCGAAAGGCAGAAAGCAGTAAAAAAGCAACAGCTACGCAAACTGTGACAGGTTGTCGACATTCACACAAGTATAACGATGTAGGTAAATAAAAACCGCGTGTGCAAACGACTGCAATTGATTGTCTTTTTGACGTCTGCAACGAGGCACAAGCGTTTTGCGTAACTTGTTTGTCTATTCGACATCAAATCGAAAAAATTGCTACCATGCGTATTAATAAAACAGCGATTCCCTTGGCAGAGAAAAATACATAATTTATAGGAAAAAGTGTGGAAGTCTTATTTTTTTATTTTCATGGAGTTGTCCGGTTTCTGGTCATCGAATTAGGACCACGTATGAAAATTTCAGTTTTGTGGTTATAGTTAGGTTATATATGTAAATTGTCTTAGGTTGTGTTAAATTATTGTTAAGTACGTTGATAACGATATATACATAGCAATTTACCCTTTCAAATCCCTTAAACGCCCCTTCAGTACCTTATACTGATTTATATGAATTTAGACAGCAAGCCAAACTGCAGACTAATAAAATTTGTAAAAACCAAGGTCTAAAGGAAAAAAGTCTTTCCAAAAATTTTTCAATGCTAGTCTTTCACCATGCACATAAAAATCTCAGTAGAAGGTTGATCGTCACAATTGATAGAATGCGAGCAGATCATTATAATTTAGTCACCTCTTGCCCTCAAAGGCATATGCATGTAGGCAGTGCGTTGTATTGTAGAGCATCCTTTGTTTTAGTCGTCAACCAATATGGCTGCGTCGAAAGCCAGTATTATGACAACCTTTGTAACCGAAACATGTATCGTCAATTATAAGTCCTACACCATGTTTATTTAAATGTTCCTTTTTATCATTTCTTATAATAAAAATCCTATTCCGCGTTAGAACAAGTATTTCTGCTTAATTCTCTACAAAATTGTCACTTTCCTAATGGGTTAGAATTGTGAAAAAATTATATAATTTGACTACTTATCACAGAGAAGCTTTTGAGTCAATTTATAGGCTGATAAATATACTTATAATTCTGATATCTATACCTTCAAAGGAGATTAATAAAGCAAATACAAAAAATATTACTTTTATCCCTCTCCTATTTATTTGTACAGTTATGTTACTGAAGTGTTCTTTATTGTATAAAATGTATACTATTCCATTGTTATATAATTCAATAGATAAAATGAAGAGAGGTTAAGTTAAGGTTATGTTAGCTGTTTTAAAACAAAATGGCTGCAAATGGTTCAAAATGGCTGCTCTCAAGCATTGATATTGACTAGTATTTTTGCTATTATTTTTGTGTTAATGTCATATACAAAATTGAGGAATTTGGAAAATTTTAAATTGGGGGGTTGAAAATTTAAGAATTTGGGAATTTTTAAATTTTGGTATTGAAAATTTAGGGATTTGGAAATTTTTAAATTTGAGAGCTGAAATCTTGAAAGTTGAGAAACATGAGAGTTCTAATTAAAATAATACAATAAAGAGAAACGTAATAATTTAGGGGTGAATTAATGAAGCACAGAAATACGATTTACGCCATTTTTAGCGTTCAAGTAATTAACAAATATCTCATAATGAGTGAAAGGGAACGATGTACTCTTTGAAGTGCTCTTTACTTAGCCTTCCTCATCGTGCTTTTTTTCAATATTCGCTTAACGGCGAAATTACTGTTTCCCTCGAGTGAAAGGATAAACTGGATGAAATTGAAAAAAAAGTGCTATTGATAAAGTTATGAAAAATATTAGGAAAACTCAAAATTGAACGTAAAGGATAATAAACATAGCATTTTAGAATTTGGAAATGAATTTGAGGATTTGAGAAGATAAGAGTTTGCGGATTTAAGGACTTGAGAGTTTCAGTTTGGGAATTTTTACATTATAAGAATTAAAAATTTAAGAATTCCGAAGTTTCAAATTCTGAAAATTAAATTGAGAATTTAAGAGTTTGGAAGTTTTGAAATTACAAAGTATCGGAATGTAAAATATTGAAAATTTGTATAATTGGAAATCCGAAATTCTTGAATTTGGAAATTTGGAAATTTTGGAATTTGAGAATTTAATAATTTAAGAACTTAAAAATTCAAAATTCTAAAAATTCGTATATTTGAAAATTTCGAAATTCTTAAATCTCAAAATTGACAAATTCATAAATTCACAAGTTCAACTTCTAAAAATTCTAGTAATCATTATATTAAAAAATGTCGAAACCAATAAATTCCTTTGCAAATTCATAAATATACTCCTGAAAATTCACCATCACCTAAAATGATATACTTATTGGAGATAAAAGCGATACACGAATTAACTTTTACATTTGTCTCCATCTAACGGTATTAATCATTGTTAATTATTTCTTCTTGTATTCGCATGTTTCGATTCAATTTTGTTCTCTAATTTTCCTCACGTAATTTGACTGTAATTTTGTAATCGTTCTTGAATAAATAGTTTTTCTGTTTTGTACATAATTAATTACGACACTTTATTCGTCCACGGATCTCCTCGCCTTCAATAATACTAATTTCTCGAAACTAAACAAACAGTAAGCTGCTGTACACACATTCTTAATAAAAAAGACTCCCAGTGCACCGAACAAACATTACATATCTTCGAGCCGTAATTTCTGAGATATGGCAAGCAAGTTATGGTAATTCTCATTTCTTTACACCTTTCCGGATTTCTCCTTTGCTGTAGAGAAATATCAGTTCGTTCTTAGCGGATTCTCCACTCGATTCCAATAAATATACATGCATACACGTGGGCTGCGCACACGTATACGGACACGTAGCAATGCCGAGGCTGCCAGTAGCAAATAAATAGCCGATATAAAGGAATGGTGGTGTGGAGTAAGGGGTGCGGGACATTACGGCGTCCTTTCATTGGAGGTGCAACCGGAGGGTTGGCGAGATTTAGAGAGGTTTAATTTTCCAAAAAGCTGGATTTGCGGCCAAAGCGACGCCCGTGTCGTCGATTTATCGCCAGGGACGGACTCGTGGAAAAATTCTCGAGTGCCGATAAACGCGTAAGTTTTTCCATCTTTGATCATCCCAGTGTCTCCTACTGAGACGTGCATGCGAGTAAAAAGGTGTATCAAGACTCTGGCAAAGAAACTATCTTCAGAGGGAGAATAATACAAACTATTTAAATGACCATGCAAAATAAAAGTGTACATGATTTCGACCTATTTTGAAAAATAGTCTGCAAGTATGGCCTTCAGTAAACAATGCTTCATACTGCACATCCGTCATTAATTTTTAACCTATTTATAAGAAATACATTATTTGTAATTTGTAGTGAAGAGTAAATATTCTGTCCTCTGTAACACGAGTAATTTATTTTTAATAAATATTTTGTCCCCTGTAACACGTTCATCTGTATTTCCTTCTAGTTTATAGTTCATTTCTTTATAAATTATTTGTAACAATCGTTTCTGTAATATATATTCTTCAAATATATTTTGTGGAGTAATCGTTTTATATGCCTTTCTTTTTCGACTTTCAATGCTGTAAAATTGGTGTGAACACTTCGGAAGCCAATGTTAGTAATATACAGAAAATTGACGACAAATAGATTTCTATTTATTGGAGGTTAACGTGAAATTAAATTCATTCGATTTGAATTTCCTACGCGTCTACATATAAATTAATTTAAAGGGACGGAACATCAAAGGTACCGCCGAGAGTGTCACCTTTTGTGTACCATCTTTGGCTTAACATGTAACATTTGCTAATCGGATTCTTTTCTCAAATATCCTTCACCTTTACTTACAATACTTTACTGCTATAATTTATTGTATTTAATTATAACTTACTAGTTGCAACTTATGAATCTTTTCTATGTGATTTTCATTCTGGTACCTGCAGTGACAACCGAAAGAACTATAACTTCAATATATCATATTTTACTGTTACCAAAACAGAAAAACATAATTGTACGGAAATACATCTTTTCGTTTTTCATCTTCAAATAAAAAAAAACGTAAAACAATATGAAACATTAAAATCTTAATTTATATGCATTTGATAGGTTATGAGGAGCTTTTTAAGCGACCTCTTAAAGAAAAATTTAGTACTACTTTCTATGCAACCCAATGAAATAACTTTGGAACTAATATTTTATTCTACTTATCATGATATTATTACATATATAATTAGTGTTTTTGAAACTTGGGAATTTATTCCATTGAGCAGTTATTAATAATAACAGTAAAAAGTAGATTTATACAAAATCATTATTTAACGTATCAAACTTATAATTAAATTAATACATTATACATACGGTAAAAAATAAATATTAGTGTTAACTAAACCTTCAAATGATCAATTAATTGTTTAATTAAAAATTAGTATTTGAACGCAATAAATAAAATTTGCAACATCGAGAAATTATAATTAAATATCGAAACTAATTTTTGCAAAACGAATTTCTGCTCCGAAATTCAGGCAAAAAAGTAAACTTTAATAACAATGAATAAAAATAATTTTTACGTGTACAAAGTTCAGGTAAAAAATAAATTATAATTAATTTTAGTTATAACTAGTAAAATTATTTCTTACTTGTACAAAATTCAGTTAAAAAATAAATTATAATTAATTTTAGTTATAACTAGTAAAATTATTTCTTACTTGTACAAAATTCAGTTAAAAAATAAATTATAATTAATTTTAATTATAACCACTAAAATTACTTCTTACTTGTGCAAAATTCGAATTAAAAAATAAATTTTTATCTTTACGTGTTCTAAATAAACTAACTAAAAATTTAACTTTTGTTCTAAATCAGAAGCAGTTTCAGTCAATACTAGAACATGAATGATCAATTGAAAAGTCCAGAATTAATTTCTCGATTTTTTATCCGGCAAGTTTGAATTAAAAATTAAACTTTAATTTTCGATTGATTATTCAATAAGTAATTAAAATGTAATTCTTAATTTGGGATATTCGAATAGAGGATATCATTAATTGTTAATTTGTCGTTAAATAAATTAGTTATACTAAATTAGGAATTTATTTAATTATTTGAATCCCTGTTTTGTGGCACTGTACGACCGTGCTGTGAGGAATCCGTTTTAATCGATCAATTCGTCGAGAGGTTAGTTAGGGATGGGCGTCGTTACAGAGACTGGATTTTAACGTTGAGAAACGAACAATTGCATTTTACGATTGAGTAGCTAAATTATTACTCTCGGAAGGATTCTTCTTAAAAATATACGGCAATTGCGAGTTTAGTTGGCGTTGAAATTTAGAAAATTTGGGAATTTACTGATTTTTAAATTTGCAAAATTGGAACTTGCAAAATTTGGATGTTTTGATTTAATGGAAATTTTGCAATTTTGAATCTTGATTTTGAAATGTAGAAACTGGTATTTGGGGATTTTGGAATTTGAGTATTTGTGGGATGGAAAATTGGGGATTTTCAAACTTGGTAAAAAAGTTGCAAACATAATTTGGAAGATTAATGATTTTTTAATTTGGAATTTTCTAAGTTTCTAAACTTGTAAATTTCTAAATTTGTGAACTTATGAATATAAAATTTAAAAATTTGTATATTTCT
The DNA here is from genome assembly GCF_050947335.1 of Megachile rotundata. Taxonomy (NCBI): domain Eukaryota; kingdom Metazoa; phylum Arthropoda; class Insecta; order Hymenoptera; family Megachilidae; genus Megachile; species Megachile rotundata. The sequence goes on from NC_134993.1 coordinate 8,133,769, forward strand.
AAATTTGTAAATTTTTAAATTTGTAACTTTGCAGATTTTTAAATTTCTAAATTTCTGATTTTGAAAATCTGTAACTTTTCAAATTATTAAATTTCTAAATTTCTGGTTTTGAAAATCTGTAACTTTTCAAATTTTTAAATTTCAAAATTTGTAATTCTGAAAATCTGCAACCTTGCAAATTTCTAAATTTCTAAATTTGCAAAATTGTAAACTTATAAACTTCGACATTTTTTAATTTTTAAATTTGTAAGTCTATACATTCTTAAATTTACAAATTTATTAATCCATAAATAATTGTTTTCCAAAATTTCAAAATTTTAAATATTCAAAATTTCAAAATGTAAAAATTTAATAACTTAAAAATACTGACAAGTAAGAAGTGTTTAGCTTTTTCAGATTTCAGAATCATCTAACCTGCTTATGTTTTTCAGTGGTATCCTTTGATAATCTCATCAGGTCGACTACAGCGCTACCGTCCTGAATTGCTTCTACAGAAGTTTCACTTCAAAAGTTTTAATGACATAAGTGTCAGAGATAACACCACGATCTTAATTGGTTTAATTTGACAATAATCACATATGTAAATTCCCTACATTTTCCTTTAAATCAACCAACAGTTAATTTCACAAGCTATACTCAATTCGAACATAGCTTTAAAATCGTCGAACAATTATTATTTCCCAAAATTAATTGTTTCATTTTATCTTTCGAATAAATTGAGTATTCACTGTATTTCTAATACCAGTAAATTCTATGCATTCATAATATAATATAAGAAAATAAAGATATTCATTAGGGTGGTTAAAAAAAAATTTCGTTTGAAAAATTCAGTAGGAAAATATTTTTTATTTATTTTAAATTCAAATTTTTCAACTGAAACTTTCAAATAATTTTTTAATACTAACTTTTTAGAGAGTGTCACGAATCTACATGATGCATGGACCGCAAAATGGGGTTGTGATATATTAAAGAAATATGATTATAATCACAAGCAAGGTTATATATTAAAAGTATATAAAATGAGTATGACACATGTTTACTTAGTATTTTACCGATGATGTTTTACATAAAATAAGGTATAGTGGTGTAAGTGTAGACTTGTTTTTGTAAAGTTGGCATTTTAACGTAAGTATTTTCCGTCTGCTATGTATAAACTTAACGCTGTAGATATCGAACGCTTTGCACAATTACTACTATTTAATTAATATTAACTAGGACCTTAATTTTCCATGGACATTTTGATTTTTATAAGAAATTGTTTAAAATGTCAACTACTCTGCACTTTCCCCGAAAATGGGGTAAGAACGTAACTTGAAGTTAAATACTTTGAAACTTTATTTCATGTGCAATGAGGCAAGAGCAGAATTATTAACAAATCTGTTATAAAATGCTTTTTACTGCATTATGCAAGTACTCTATACTGCAAACAAGTATTCTTAGCTGAAATATAAAAGGGAATATAATGAAACAAAACAAGGAAACAAGCATACTAAATGGAGAAATTTCGCTCATATTGTAATAAAAATAGCCTGTATATGCACTTGCCCCGTTTACGAACTTATCCCACTTCACCTTAATAAAATATAAATTAATTTCTTTAAAGGATCTCACCCGCTTATTTTAGTTAAAATCCCTCGAATCCTTAAAATTTGCAGTGTAATAAAAAGAACAACGGAATCAATTCATACGTTTTCCTGTACAAATGAAAAGGGTGTATTTTTTACAGCGTCGAAAGAAAGTGAATCATTTGTCGCGCGATTATTTCAACATACGAGTAAATTGCAGAGGTGAATTAAAGCTGCAGAAGAGGGGTCGTTCATTTTATCCCCATCGGCATTGTCCGAGTCCGAGATTCGCAGTAACCGGGACACGAAACTTGGAATAAGGGTATCGACGGGGTGGAAGAACCCGTTGTGAACGGAATTAACCGGTAAGATAAACTTCTGGCCCGTAAATTTCAACAGCGACGTTGCCGATCGAATTAGAAAGCCGTCTTGGGCGTTTCTATGGAATGCTCTCGAAACGGTGAACAAAATGCCCATTAAATTTTACTCTTGTCGCGCAAAATAAATCTGCGTTCCAGAAATAATCGTTTATTACGCGCCACATCTTTCACGGAGAAAAAAGAAGCGGGGGTGATCCCTTACATAATGAACGGCACGGTCTTTCTTTCTCTTATCAGCTACTCCGTCCTTAAATTTTACCATCCTTGTTGCTAGTTTTGATTTTAATCTCGAGATAAATGCACTTAATTCTAGCTGCTCGCCTGCAAATTACAGTTAGCGATATCTTTAACGCTACAAAACAGTTTAAAGACGAAATAAAACGGACTTTGAACAAAACACTGGAAAGAATAAAATTTAAAGAAAGAAACATTAAGCGGAAATTAGAAGAAAAAAAAAATTTGAACTATTAATGAATATTGTAAGCATATTAATTTGTGCGTTGAATTGAATTCTTTCAACTACTCGGATGAAGGTTTTGAATTTCGCGCCAAATTTAACGCGTTTGAATACTATCGTAAGCGGTGATTACGATGTTTTTAAAAATTACGTGGTACAGGTATTCTTCTTTTAAGACGTTTCATGCATTCGGAATTTGGAATAATTTTAGTTAATTTAATTCTTGGAATTTGGCGCCAAATTTAAAACGTTTGAATGTTGTTACCACAGTGACTTTTAGTTACTTTGTATTGTGCTTCATTATTTTTGCAAAAAATTTTAGTTACAGAAATTTGATATTAACAAAGTGAAGAAATTGTATAAATACCCAGTTGTAATACACGAAAAGAATTCTATTTTACTTTAATTCTTTTATTCCTCTTATTACTTTTCTTTTTTTTTTTTTTTTGCTAAAGTTTTATGTTTTCCCAAAAACATTCATTTTTCCACGCTCTTACAATTAAATAGTTTGATAATATTGCTCATTTTATTACAACAATAAATATAAATACTTGAAAATTAAACAAATCAAAAATATAATAGCTAATACATTTTGGTGTACAAATTTTACAAAAAAATTCAGATAAATTTCTTTAAATGATAAAATATAAGAATAATTATTTACTCTTCAGCTAATACACTGTACAACAAATTTTGACTTTTTTTGGATTTCGTAACGGCTACTATGAAATTCTTATAGATTTTTGCGAGCTGAATACGAATCTGAAATGCGTTTTTCTCTAGGACGTACATTTTTGAGAAAATTAATTTAAAAAAAAATTGCAAATTTTCAACTTTGGAAACTTTTTGTGCTTTTACCGTAGCAGCTATTCAGTGGCTTTTTACACGAGAAGAATCTGTGAATTTTCCTGAATAAAACTATATAAATTATTATTACATTGTAAATATTTAAATATGTTTAAATGATGATCAAAGTAAGAAAGACACCAAAGACTCACCAATTTTTCCTGATATTTTTCAATTTATTTAAAAAACTATGGGTCTAGGCGAAAATCTAACCATCGCACATGACAGAGTAGACATTTCTGCAGAAAAAAGCATCAAGCGAAGTTACAAAATCACCTTTGCTTTCTTTTTATAAAAAAAATATTTCAGCAAAACACGCGCCGCTGTCGGTGGTACTCAATGTTGGCGCGGCGCGGCAGTCGCGAAATAATTATTTCGTTACTCCAAGACAATAGGCAGGGCGACTGCCGCGCCGCACCAACATTGAGTACCACCGACAGCGGCGCATGTTTTGCTGAACTATTTTTTTTATAAAAAGAAAGCAAAGATGATTTTATAACTTCGCTCGATGCTTTTTTTAACCGACTTCGAAAAAGGAGGAGGTTACTCAATTCGACCAGTATATTTTTTTTTTTTTTTTTTTTTTTTTTTTTTTTCTATGTATGTTCGCCGATTACGCCTAACTGGATGGACCGATCGGAATGAAACGTTTTGCATATGGTAGGTGCTGACTCCCCATTGGTACCATTATCAAAAAATTTTTCATTTTTTAATTGCAAAGTGTTGTTATTACAAAAAAACCGGCAACTTTTTTCTTTTCTCTATGTATGTTCGAGCATTGCGCCTAGCTGGATGGACCGATCGGAATGAAACCTTTTGCATACGGTAGCTGCTGACCCCCCATTGGTACCATTATCAAAAAGTTTTTCATTTTTTAATTGCAAAGTGTTGTTATTGCAAAACAACCGGCAACTTTTAAAATAAACTTTTCTCGATTTTAGTGCGCTTTCAATATCTTATCGCGGACATGATTCTGTGCAATTTTATTCATATACAAATTTCGCGGAAATGTTTAGTTTTCGAGATATTAGCGAAAAAAATTGTTATTAACTTTTGAAATCAACGTCGAACGATTTTAATGTGCTTTGAATATGTTGTTAGGGGCGTGGTTCTGGACAACTTTTTCCTCTTGCGAAATTGACGGAAAGCTTTTGTTTTCGAGATATTACAGAAATTGTTGTTAACTTTTGAAGCCAACTTCGAACGATTTTTATGTCCTTCTAATACGTTATTAGTAGCATGATTCTAAACGAGTTTTTCCTTATGCATAATTGGCGGTAAGCTCTAGTTTTCGTGGTATTAGCGAATAACTATTGTTATTATTATTAGTGGAACGCCCCATGCTATGCACGGGAAAGACAAGAAAGGGCAATTACAATGCACTGTATCAAAACACTAACTAAGCTTTGCCGCTTTGACACGCAACTTATGCAGCAAGATGAGTTCACGTTGACGTTGGTGTATTATTCCCATTGCTTGGTAAAGTCTCCCTACCGTTCTAACAAACATTTTTTTTATTTTTTAGTTGCAAAGGATTATTTTTTCTATGCATGTTCGGCGGTTTTTCCTAGGTGGGTGGTCCGATCGGAACAAAGCCTTTCGCATCTTGTGGAGTCTAACTCCCCATTGATACCATTATCAAAAATTTTTTCATTTTTTAGTTGCAAAGGATTATTGTTGCAAAAAAGTTGAAAAACGAATATCCATGTTGTCTTTTACTTAATTATGCTCATGGCATTTACGCAGTCAAAAAAAGCCTGGAAGAACTGTCTCACAGTATCCTATACAATTCTCCCCATTCCACTAAAAAGCGTTAAATAAAATAATTTTCGGAAAAAAATACACCGACTTCGAAATGCACTAAAAAGTATAAAATAATTTCTATTTCCTAATGAAGTAATTTCTATTTCTCTGAATCATACAATTACGTCACAGATATGAATTAAACCTATTTACTCGTTAGGTAGTATATTAAATACATTTCAACTTTTTCGGAGGCGGCGCAAAATTAAAAATACCTCAGTAAACGTTGCTGCCAATAACCAGTTGATTGTGGTATGGCGTATTGGAAATTAATAAATCCTGAGAAAGAATACGAACCATTATAGATATATCTGGTAATATACGTAAATGTAACGACTGCATCTTCATTTCGCAACGTTTCTGATATAAATGAAATTGAATCGACTTCGTTTGCATGTGGAAGCCAGGGATCTAAGAACCTATAAACGGAGCCCACGACGCGGGAATTACCAAATTTGCGGCAGATGGGCTCTATCTTTATAGCATATGCGGCGATCGAGTCTTTCCGTCGCATACTCTATGAATCTATCCCTTTGCGGACTACCGCCGCATATATGCGTTCTGCGTAAATCATCAAATTGGCTGAAGAACTCATATATGCGTTCCGCGAAAACAACTGATAGAGCCGAGAAACGCGTACATGTGTGCATGCGCGTAAATCTGTGCATGTACATATAATATGTCCAGAATTAGACTTGGAATACTATGAACGAAAACCGCGTTTAAGCAGAAATATGCGCTGGCAATTTTTAATGACTATCGCGGCAGGAGCTCGGCCCCACGGTACGGTTCACTTCGAACCGTCCCCACCGCAAAGGGCTAGATAGATCATAGTTACATTCTATACGCACTAACACCTACTTCGCGACGTGCTATCGAGTTATATGTATAGAAAAAAAAATAGCTATACAAGCTTTGCCTATGTTCGGCTGTCCAAAGGTTGACATGTTCAAGAAAATCTTTTAATTTTGCGCCGCCTCCAAAAAGGTTGAAATATATTTAATATACTACCTAACGAGTAAATAGGTTTCATTCATATCTGTGACGTAATTGTATGATTCAGAGAAATAGAAATTACTTCATTAGGAAATAGAAATTATTTTATACTTTTTAGTGCATTTCGAAGTCGGTGTATTTTTTTCCGAAAATTATTTTATCTGCAGAAATGTCTACTCTGTCATGTGCGATGGTTAGATTTTCGCCTAGACCCATAGTTTTTTAAATAAATTGAAAAATATCAGGAAAAATTGGTGCGATTTGGGTGTCTTTCTTACTTTGATCATCATTTAAACATATTTAAATATTTACAATGTAATAACAATTTATATAGTTTTATTCAGGAAAATTCACAGATTCTTTTCGTGTAAAAAGCCATTGAATAGCTGCTACGGTAAAAGCACAAAAAGTTTCCAAAGTTGAAAATTTGCAGTTTTTTTTAAAATTAATTTTCTCAAAAACTGTACGTCCTAGAGAAAAACGGAATTCAGATTCGAATTTAGCTCGCAAAAATCTATAAGAATTTCATAGTAGCCGTTACGAAATCCAAAAAAAGTCAAAATTTGTTGTACAGTGTTATCACATTTTTTAAATTTATCTGCCGAATACGATTATCGGTCTGAAGATGTATGTGTATCAGGTGGTGACCAATCATTAGTTGAAATAAATAATTAGTTCTGCTTACATAATGTCATACTTAATTAGCGATAAATATTTCTGTGTACATCTATGTACGTCAGAATGTGATTATTATTCATAATCACTATTGACGTAATTCAATACCCTTTATTAGTATCTGAAACCTGCATTAATGAGCCTGTGTAACTACCAGGTATTAAAATTATACAAGGTATTAAATGTCACTGCGTATCATCAATTATTTCTATTAATTTATTTGCTAACGTTCATTTAACAGAGTGAGTATTAATCATAATCTTGTAATACTGAAATTTGGTGTAATTATAATCTTACAATATTGAGATTTGATATAATTATAATCGTGTCACATGAAAATTTTGTTTAGTCATCATTTTGTAACATTGATATACAGGGTGTCTCACAATTAGTGTAGGCCCCTGAAATGGGGGGGTAGCTGACGCGGCAATGAATAAGATTTTCCTTTGCAAAAATGAGGTTTGAAGCTTCGTTTTCAAATTATTAAGGAAAAACAATCATAGCGCGAGGATTATCACGCGTTGGTTTACTACGCGTTGGTTAACTACGTGTTAGATTACCGCGCGTTAGATTCCTACGCTCAGATTTACTACGCGTTGCATTACAAGCGTTGGACTACTACGCCTTGCGTTACTACGCGTTGGACTACTATCCGTTGAATATCCATGTGCTAGATTACTACGCGTTGGATATCCACATGCTGGATAACTACGCGTTAGATTACCACACATTAGATTCCTACGCTTGGAATTATCACGCGTTGCATTATTAAGCGTCAGATTACTGCGCCTTGAATATGCACGCGCTGGATTACTACGCGTTGGATATCTACACGTTGCATTACCACGCGTTAGATTACCACGCATTAAATTCCTACGCTTAAAATTACCACGCGTTACATTACTACACGTTCGACTACTACGCGCTGCATTACTACGCGTTGGACTACTATCCGTTGAATATCCACGCGCTGGATTACTACGCGTTGGATATCCACACGCTGGATTACTACACGTTGTATTACTATGCGTTAGATTACTACGCGTAGGATTACCACGCGTTGCATTACCATACGTTGCATTACTACGCGTTGGATTACCACGCGTTGGATAACTACGCGTTATCCGAAGCTGTCGCTCTCACGTCTGCGCATGCGTAATCCTCGCGCTCTGATTGGTCTGTGTTTTTCCTTAATAATTCAAAAACAAAGCTTGAAACCACATTTTTGCAAAGGGAAATCTTATTCATAATCACGTTAGAACCCCCCATTTCAGGGACCTACACTAATTGTGAGGCACCCTGTATAGTTAAAATCTTATGTACTGAAATTTTGGTGCAGCTATAATTTTATAATTTTTAATAGTCATAATTTTGAAATGTAAATTTAATATAGATAAATGTTATTATATTTGCCGGTAAAATCATACTGCAAGTTCCTTGTGCGAATCTGACACGTTTGTAACGAACGTAATTTTCTTTTTACATTACTGATTGCTTGCACGTAAAAAGGAATAAAAATTCGCAATATAATTACATGTTAAAGATACGATTTATATCTCCTATTTTATAAAATGCAATATTTCACGTGACAAAGTTTTTTAATAAAGAATTGTTCTTATCCAACCCTTGTCTATAATATAAATAAAAAGAAAATATCAGCACAATTCATTTCGAGTAATAAAATAAGACAATAAAATTTCGAAATTAATAATAAAATAATAAGATAAACACAATTTTTTTATTTACGAAAGATTGCATGAAGAAGAACAAAACGAATGAATTTTAATGAATTTATTCATACAGAAGTTAACAAGAATGCAATCAAGTTCATCAGTGATGTAATGATGTAAATGTAACAAAGTATTGATGTTAAAATAACGTTGAATACGATAAAGTTATGTAATGTAGTTACTATACGCCAGAAAGTGGATTAGGATAAGTAAGTTTGATCAAATTCCAACGCACAAATTACATCCACTGAATAAATATCAAATATTTGATATTGAAGTAGTAACGCAAGATCGCAGCATGAAGGAATTAGCAACTGCATATGTAGGAATTAGGGAAGGGATATACCTGTAGAATTCAGAAACTCGTACCAAATAGGAGAAATTGTGATATGACGGTGGAATAGTGGTGATGCCGTAATAGTTCCGAATACAGGTAACAGGTTCTCTTTCTAGTAAATTTGGAATTTTATTTTTGACGATGAGCATCAATTTTTAATAATATATCCCATAAAAAATTAAATAAATAATGAACTACTTCATTTAAAGCGTTTTTTCCTTCTTTATTGTATTTTATAATAATCAAATATATTTAAAGTCATAATTTTCTGATTTAAAAAATTAGGAATTTTCAAATTTGGAAGGTTCGGAATTTAGATTTGAAAATTTGTAAATATTTGAATTAAAAAATTTGAGAATTTAAGAATAACTACCTAAATAACGTCTAGATAAATACCATCTAGTTAAATAGCATATAGATAAATACCATCTAGTTAAATAGCGTCTAGCTACATAGCTAGTACTTGAAATAAAGTTTCCGAATAAATTTTAAATGCATAATTATTTAAAAACTCACTATATTTAATAAAAAAAATATTGAATAAACTGAAGAAATAAATAAATATAATTTAAAAAATTCTTATTATTAAATATACTTCTACTAAATAGTTATGTATATAATATTTAACTAATAAAAAACTACTCTCGAATTAATATTAATATAAAAATAAGATGAAAATATACTGTAGAACCCCTGCGTAGAAGCAAACGGACAAGTAAGTTAGAGCTCCAAGTCAACTCGAAAGCAATTAACGGTAAGGTATTTATTTGAATTAAGCAATCACGACAGGTACGACTTGCACACGATCACAAGTAAATTCGAGAAGCATCAGGCTTCGAATATTCAGCATTTCAATCCTCAAAATTGGAGTGGTGCTTTGAATCAGTACGATGCTCCACAATGTGCGTATTTCTTGCAAGGATCGGAGCTGACAGCATTATTCGAAACCGTTCAGCGCATTCTGCTTCAATGCTATCAACCATACATGCTGTACTTTACCGCATAGTGGTTTTATTCAGTACATCACTACTTTCAAATAAATTGGGGAGCTTTATTCGACACTTTTAAATAATTTGTAGTTTGTGCACGTGCAAATTATTATTTGGCTGCGACATCCATTTTACTTGCACTTAACCACATTTCGTATTTTAGTACAATTTATCCAGTTACTAAAAACTGTATTTTAATATTAGTATTTTCTTTCAATATTAATATTTTAGTATTTTATTATTTTTTAATATTAAAATTTTGTTATTGTTATTTATTTTAGTATTTTATTATTTTTAAATATTAAAATTTTATTATTGTAATTTATATTACTATCAAATTTAATTTTAGTATTTCAGTATTTTAATAATTTTAATATTTAATATTTGACTATTTCAATATTCAAAAATCTTTATTTTAAAATTTTAATTATTATTTATACGTATATTACACTATATGTATATTATTACAACATATCTACTATAATACCCATGGAATAGAAACAAAGGACGGCTTCAAAAAGACTTACAATTAGATAATAAATGATGTTAGTCACTTGAACGGTTAAAAAAGACGTGGCCGACTTCTTTATCGAGGTGTTCTCTTTTATTTCGTTTCTTTAATTAACTCCTCGACTTGCAGCTCGATAGCAGTTTTAAAACGAAAGAGTACGTCTTACCACTTCTTTTCAGTGTCCGTCTCTTCCGTTCTTTTTCCCCTTTATTTTCTTGCTTCCTCATCAGAATGAGAGTGCGGTGTTAAATTCGTAAATACCCAGCTAATTACTTTCGCATCGTTTTCGATTTGCAGCGTCCTCTCAAGATTTTCCGGGAACTTGCCGAGATCAAGAAGAAAAGTTTTCTGTTTACGTTCGTGCTCGAAACTCAAATGTCGACGTGGCCGATGAAATTTATCTTTGAAACCCCGTGGACTCATCGGTCGAATCACCTTCCGCCATTTTCACGGCAAACCGCCACACTTTTTTTGTTCTTTAATAAGAAACTTTAATTGTTTTATCGATCAGAAGATTGTAGCTTTAATTGAAATCTTCTCGTACATCGTTTACTTCGGCTACCTGTCGAGTAAGTTTAATTACACGCATTTAAAAAGAGAACGCGTGAAATTGATGACACCATGTGGTTGCTGTACTAAAATGAATTAATCAATTAAATTAAATATAAGAAATCGTGGAAGGGAAAATAAGTTACTGATGATGGAAAATGTAGTATGGATAGCTTCGGCAAGGGTCGGCAATGTCCGGAGTTATTCAGACAGAGATTGACAGTCGACGATCGAACTATACAGGGTGTCTTAGAATTAGTGTAGGTCCAAGAAATGAGGGGTAGCTGACGCGATTCTGAATAAGATTTCCCTTTGCAAAAATGGGGTTTGAAGCTTCGTTTTTGAATTATTAAGGAAAAACACGGACCAATCAGAGCGCGAGGATTATTACGTGTTGGATTACTACGCGTTGGTTAACTACGCGTTAGACTAATACGCGTTAGATTCCCACACTTAGAATTACCACGAGTTGCATTACTACGCGTTGGACTACTACGCGTTGCATTACTACGCGTTAGACTACTACCCGTTGAATATCCACGCGCTGGATTACTACACGATGGATATCCACACGCTGAATTAATACGCGTTAGATTACCACGCATTAGATTCCTACGTTTAGAATTACTACGCGTTGCATTACTACGCGTTGCATTATTACGCGTTGGATTACTACGCGTTGAATATGCAGGCGTTGGATTACTACGCGTTGGATATCCACACGCTGGATTACTACACGTTGTATTACTATGCGTTGGATTATTACGCGTAGGATTACCATACGTTGCATTACCACACATTGCATTACTACGCGTTGGATTACCACGCGTTGGATAACTACGCGTTATCCGAAGCTACCGCGCTCGCGTCTGCGCATGCGCAATCCTCGCGCTCTGATTGGTCCGTGTTTTTCCTTAATAATTCAAAGCAAAGCTTCAAACCCTATTTTTGCAGAGGGAAATCTTATTCAAAATCACGTCAGCTATCCCCCATTTCGGGGACCTGGACTAATTATGAGACAACCTGTATAATGAAACGTAGAGAAATGCGCGCAGTGGTATACATATACATATGACATAAAAAGTATAACGTGATTCATACTTTTATTGTTAATATATATATTTAAATACCTGGATTGTTAATATAGTACATGTGTGTATTTCTTAATCACCTCATTAACAACAAATTAAACGTATTATCCGAAGTTAAATATACGTCATTCTCAAAGAGGTTATGTACTATACGTTATTTTACTTTTCAGAGTGCCAACAGTTTTACGTCACGTAAAATTATTCAGGTCAATTAATTCATAAGAATACTTTTTATCTATAGTGCGAAATCGCGAGGAGATACGTATTCAGAAACTTTGCCAGCCACAGCTTGTAATTGCTGTAACGCTTTCGCGAGATAAGCTCGAAAATTTTGCTCAAGGGAGAACACGTACAGTTTCGAGACTCGTTGAAAAAATGTTCAGCGTTTTCCGGTGTTTTCACGCCAACAGCGAATGTCTCGAAGGATACAATTAAAAATATTGTCTGAATTAACGACACCCGTTACACGAGTCGGTTAATTGGTTCTCCTGCAATGCTAGAAAGGTGCATATCTGGAGTGGAATTCAGTGTATGAGAAATAAAGTTGATGATCTATGGATAATTGCTACACAAAAACGTACTGTTCTAAATATATGTTTAGAATAATCGACTCTTTATATACCAAATTATTATTATTATTTACCGAAATTAGGTACTTCTTTTAGGTATTTTATTTAATTTCAGAATCTGTGGAAGCGTCTCAAAATTGTATATACATTATCTACAATGCTTTTTCAAGAAATAATTCAAATTACTTAAAAACTAATAATTTCCTTAACAAAAAAATTTCTTTAAATCGTATTAAAAGTGAAACATTCGTGCTATCAATATTTAAATAACATCTGTATTCACAATCATAAAATATCGAGAAGGTCGAAGGATACAAATGTCCGCAATGATAGTATCCTATCGCGGATTAAAAAAATTGCTTTCGGTCGAGGATTTATCGAATATGTCACAGCTCGGTCGCGCAAGCTAACCGGCACAACCGTTTGGAATAATTGCTCGGTCGAGTAACGCGTTCTAATCGAAAGCACTCGACCCATCTGGTCGTCACGTAATCCCGTTTCGAGTCTTTAACTAAAGAGAAAAGAGCGGTATTTCCGGCGGAAGTCCGGAGAGAGTCCTCGACCGGCATCGCGCCAGGACGATTGAGCTAAGAGGACGTCGTGACTGAGGAAGGGCCCGAGGCCGATGGAATTTATTCGGAATCGATAATCAATTTACTACCCGTCCGACAGAACAATGCGAGCCTGTCGCGTGTTTTTGAATGATGGACTGAAAAACTTGGTCAACAAAGTGAAAAACAGTTGACGAAAGCCGAGGTAAAAAGTGAAGCGCCAAACAAATCTGCCGTGCCTGTAACACGATTAGGGTGAGCATTTGTAATCTGAGTTAACCCTAGATAGTTAAACTAGGTTAATGTAGAACAACAGCTGTAAGGAGAGTCACGTGACATTTTGAGAACTGACATGTCGATATTTTATAGTAACATTACCTGGTTACATTTGGATTATTGAATACACGAAATGGTATTACCCGCGTTCTACATACAGCGTTGCCAGATTTTCTGTACGATTTTTTAAAAAATAATAGGCGTATAAAATACAGGAATTTATTTGATAGCACGCGAACAAAAATGGTACAGAATAGAAGATGATATTGATTATGTTACTGCGTTTTTTATCGCCTTTACAAAAATTTACTTTTAATATGAACAAATTTATCCACTCATTAAAAGTAAGGTTAATATTAATTTTGTACTTTTCTTCAGCGCAAGATAAATAAATGACTTTATAACATAAAAAAATTCAAGAAGATTCTTAATTAATATAAGTTCACCATCCATATTCATATTTGTACTAATTAATTTTTTGGACATTTTGCGGCTGATAAATGAAAACTCAGGAATTCTGTACTAGAGAGATACAATTTTTGTCTTGAAAAAATATGAAACTGTATATGTATAATTTTACAATTGTATACAGGGTGGCTCGCCACATTTTGCCATCTAGATTTGCGTCATGATTATTACTCATAGCAAACAATGTTTCAGATGAAGTTGAATGGTTTTGAAGGGGGCATATTCTGATGATATATTTTTTTTGCAGGTGGACGTGTAAAGGACATATGAAGGTCATTAATGTTTTTTTAAATGGAATCATATATTTTTTATTGCATCAGCTGATACTCCTTCATATTCTTTACAAAAAAGTATTAATCTATTTGTGTAAAAAAATCATTAGTATATAGGAGATATTTTAATTCTAACTTGTTAGGAAATCGTGATTTTCTAGTCAATATTATGAATTGCCCTAACTGAACAGCAAATATTTTTCTACATGCTTTGAGAAGTCACGTGTCACCAAACGAATTGTGAGTTTTTGTTTTTTTGTTACGCAGTAGCAGTGAAATTTAGTCTCTGTTACGTTTCTAATACGGCGAATACGACGATACGGTGAATTATCACTTCATAATGATGTATTCTAAAGAAGAAAAGATAGACATGTTATCAGTTTATTTTAAAGCTGGGAAAAGTGCTACACATGCAGAAAGATTATACACTACGGAATGTTAGTAAGTCATTAATTTCTCGATTGAGAAAGTGTTCTCATGCAAATGGTCGCCGCATTGAACCTTTTCTGTAAATAGACATTAAAATTAAAATATCTCCTAAACTAATGATTTTTTCACATAAATAAATTAATACATTTTTGGAAAGAATATGAAGGAGTATTAGCTGCTGCAATAAAAAATATATAATTCCATTTAAAAAAATATTGATGATCTTCATATGTCCTTTACACGTCCACTTACAAAAAAAATATATGACCAGCATATGGCTCCTCTCAAAACTATGAGTAATAATAATGATGCAAATCTAGATATAAAACATTGTTTGCTATGAGTAATAATAATGATGCAAATCTAGATATAAAACATTGTTTGCTATGAGTTAATAATAATGATGCAAATCTAGATGGCAAAATGTGGTGAGCCACCCTATTTATAATATTTATAATACATATAATGATCTTCAATATTTTATATTATTTTATATAGTACTTTTATAATTTCATAAGTTGTAAAAGTTATAACTTTGACATATATCATTTTACAATTATGCAAGATACAATTTTACAGTTGTACATTTTATATAATTTTATATATGACATTTAGTTATTTAATACTCGAATATTTGTTTTAATACACATTTCACCGATAAAGAAATCCATAAAAACAGCTTAACTTAATACTGACGGTAGAATGACCATTAAAAGTTTATTTTCATTGGGATCCCGCTCAGAAAGTTCGTTAATATCCTGCAATATAACGTAGACGTGACACCAGTTTTCCAACAGTTTTATTTCACGTATAAACCTGTGAATCTGTAACGTCCATACATAAAATGAAGCAACTTCATTTAAATTACGCATCTCAAAGACCGAATACTAATATAAATTTTCCAGTACATTTTAAGTTTCTAGAAATTGTGAACTTAAAAAAAAACGTTATTTAGCCGCAAAGGAAAACACGTAAAGAACTATAAAAAAATAAGAAGATTACAGAGAAGATTGAACAGGTAGAAGCGAGAGCAAACGTAGATGAAAGTAAAAATAAGATTGTTTCGTTGGTGATATATAACGTGGGTAGACGTACACCGTAATATATCGGAACTAAACAAACAGCAAGGACAGAGAGAAATAGATTAAACTCTCGCGAAATGAATGATCGCGTATTATAAATGACAGTTGAAAGTAAAGGAGAGAATTTCGAAACTGCGAGACAAGATTGAGGAACAGAAGATAGAACTAACAGAACGTGGCAATAATAAAAGTTCAGGACGAAGGCAAGTAAACAAAAGGAGGTTACGGGACGAAGAAAAAGATATTATTAACCTGTTTGAACGAAGACGAAGGGTAGTGAGAATAAACAAGGAGTTATGGTAAGAAAATAATCCATCTTCATTAGCATTTAAATAAGTCTGTCGAAGAGGAAAGCGGAAGTTGACGAACTCACGTTTCCTCAGCCAACTTTTTTCTGTCTCTGCTGAATATCTCGAACCGTCTAGGAAACGTCGGGAAGAATACACAATGGTTTGGTTATCAAGAATCAAGGCGTTAATTAATACAATCTTCTACTGATTTCATTTATTTTCATTATTCGTTTCGAGATACAGTTTTGTATTCTTTTCAAACTTTTCATTAACACTGGTGGAGAATGAATTTTGAGAATTATGAGATTATAGGGATTATATCATGATTAGGTGTTAAAATATTTTTATTAAATGATTTTGAGGATTTCTGATGTTGGTATATTCTTTAGTTAAGTAGATGGACATCATAGTTTAATTAATTGTAACATAACAATAAATGTTCAATAAATGAAAATAGTAAGAAATATTCAATAAGTGAAAGTAATAAGAAATTACCAGAAAATGAAAATAATAACAAATATTCAACAAATGAAAATAATAAAAAATGACCAATAAGTGAAAATAATAACAAATATTCAATAAACGAAAATAATAAAAAATGACCAATAAGTGAAAATAATAACAAATATTCAATAAACGAAAATAATAAGAAATGACCAATAAGTGAAAATAATAAAAAATATTCAATAAACGAAAATAATAAGAAATGACCAATAAATGAAAATAATAAAAAATATTCAATAAATGAAAATAATAACAAATATTCCATAAATGAAATTAATAATAGATATGTAATAAATGCATCCACATTTATGATATTTTATAATAAATATCGTCAACACAAATAATCAAGTGCTTACAACCAAAACTACAATTTTCTTTGCTACCGAACATCAGTAGAATACATAAAATAGAAGCAACAGAGAAAACAGAGAGGTGGATGCGTGTCACAGAATCAGAAACGACACGTTGAAATGGTAGCGATGGTTCGATATTCGAATAGATAGGAAACAGGCAAAACGTGAGATGAAAAAAAATACACAAAATAAACAGAAATTCGACGATAGGAGAAAACGAAGGCAGATAGTGATTTCTGTAGAGGGAGGAAAATTGCGGAGATCATTTTCCAAAAATTCTCACGTGTATAGAAATTCCTGTATGAGCGGAGAATATTTACTGTTGAACGACTAATTTTATTCCGTAAAATGATTTCTGAATAACTATAGTGGGAGTTGTCAATACAAGGACAATATGTAATATATAAATGCCTTTATTGTCTTACTGTTTTGAGATTTTACGATTGGATAGTTAAGAAAATTCAAATAATTCAGTTATTACTTAATCATTAACACATTAGTCAGTAAACTCATAAATATCTTCAAAGAACAATAAGTTTCACAAAAAAAATATTTATGGTGTTTTAAGAACATTTGTAGTGCTCCAAAGAAAGAAACATTTGTTTACTAGTATAAACATAGTTGCTGATAAGTACATAATATTATACATAGTATCTACCCCATAATGATCATAAGTGTCCTCGGTAGAAAAAAAGCCATCGACCGAAAAAGAAGAAAGAGAGGGGAGAAATACATGTCCCGCGATAGGACTTTCCATTGTCATTTAGAAAATTCTCATTTCCCTGATGTCAGCCTAATACTCCGAGTCCAAAGTCAAGCTGGCGATATGCGCAGGGAAAAACTCGTTTCTCGCAAGAATCCCTGGATAAAGACAGCCCGTAGGGCTTCATTCGCGGGCCTAGAGAGTATCCGTACTATTCTCGAGGATCGTAAGGATATATAACCGAGGGAAATGTAACGAGGACGAAGTGGATGCGCATCGTGCGCCAGAGCATAAGCCAGAGTGTAGAATGTATACCATCAGCATCACGAAGTAGATGCACCTGTATAAAACCACCGACCGGCTACTCTACTTCATGGGAACGGACATTGTTCTGATATCAGCTTAGCTACTTTTATGGAAAGATACAGTGTTTCCTTTACACGAAATTAGCGAGAGACACATTTCACCCTGTATTCCTTTATTCTAATTATTGTGGCGAATGTCTACATAGATCGCTGTGTTGAATTAAAAATAGTTTTTTGACAAACTTAATTGTTCTGACGATATTTAGTTTTGCTACAAGTATTTAATAAAGTTATGGATAAATAAGGACCTCAAAGAGATGACTTTTTATCCTCTTATTGTGGTTCGTATGTTAGCTAATACCCACATAGATTTTGATTGTCATGTTAGATATAGTAATTTTTTGACAAACTTAACTTTTTTGACGACACGTAATTTTTCTCTGTTACATATTTTGTCAAGTATGTAAAGTAAAGGTACCAGCAGTTTATACTTTAAGGAATTTTTTGCCTATTTGTTTACATAGCTCAGGCTAAGTTCACTTTATGGAAAATTTATGATTAGCAGTCGCTGCACAAACTATTCTTCTATTATATTACAACAAGTATTCATTCCTGATGGCGGTTGTAAATTTTTTTCTTTTTTTCTTCTAAACGTAACATTTGATTCAATAGTCTGGGGTTTCAACACCCAATGAAAACAGAAAATTTAGTAGTTGACATCCTTTTGTTTCAGTAGTTGACATAGGGAGAAAATCCAATTAATGATTAGTTTTGATAATGTGTGAATACAGAGTTTTTTTGAACATTTAAAAAAGATTATTCTTGAGTAAGTTCATAAAAAAATATTTAATAATTAAGGGTTAATATGAAGAGTTAATAATAAATATTTAACATGAAGAGTTCGAACACTCCTCATAACGGAAGTATTCTCATATCAGTTTTTTATTGCATTTTCTTCTGCATCAGTTAATATTCTGGCTGGGCCCATTTTTCATTTAATTGGATGTTTACCTTCAACCTTGTATTTTAAAGTTACCCACGCAACACTAAACTTCTTAGTTGCCGTTTTATACGGAGTTTCATGGAGCCGGACATCTTCCACAGTTGCTCGCATAATCCCTTCTGTATAATTTCTGAAGTTACCGTAGGCATCTCAAAATTGACAGAGGAACAAAATCAGTAGACACGTAGTAATTTAATAGTTGACACCCCATGTCAACTACTGAATAATAGACCATTACAAGTTTCAGTAGTTGATACGGAGTGTATTTAGACAATTTAGCATTGTTTGTTGTCAATTTTAATAAATAAACCTCTTTTTAAGTTTCAAACAACATAAACGAATGCCTTTTTTACTCACAATGATTAAATAATACAAACTTGCAATACTTACGTTTTAACCAAATCCCTAGCAATTTATATAAGAAAACACTGAAAAATCGTAAGAGCCGTGCGCAAGTTTGATTAATCAGTTGCTATTACATTTTTGAATGGCGGATATGCACAATGATTCGCAATTAAGCTACCGAAGCGTGACAGTATACAGATTAATAAGGTTTGATATATTCCAACTTGTGGTTTCCTTATTTATTTACTTCTTTTGAAAAAGTGTCAAGTACTGCTACAGTGTCCACTATTGGTGCTCTTACCTTAATAGAGTTAGTTATGATAGTTTCTGATATAATGTGCGTCTAATGTAAATATAAATTCATACGTCACTGTAATGTGGATGGCGGTAAAAATTAAAGGAAAAGAATTTCTCAAAACGAACAACACAGAAAATAACACTTAATTCACAATTGGCAAAATAAACTTTATAGAAAGTGAACATTGAAACCAAAACAAAAATTGATATTTGTTATACAGTATACAATTTAACTGTATTATTCATTTGCTGTGCAGCTTGCATTTGTTGTATATTATATAACTTAACTTGATACTTTATAATTTACTGCACAATACGCATCTGCACAGTATATAATTAAAATTTGTAATTTGTAGATACAGAGAATTCAGAAGATTTCAGCCAATAACTGGTTAGAAAATACGGGAACGTAGCAAGAAATGTAATAAGAAGAAGACAAATATTTAATTTACGACCAAATATTGTCTGGGATGAATTTAACTCGTGCTCCGCCACAAAAATAGAATCCAATTTTCACCCAGTTGATTCATTGAAAAAGAGGAAAGAATGCAGTTTACTTTTTATCGTCGAACAGCAACAAGGAGAAATTTGTTCTGCTGGATATAGAATAATGAAAGGAATACAAACAGGGCCGGAAAGGCTGCCTCTAAATGGCTAATTTCATATAACGAAGCAATCTCTGCGTCTCGACGCCTGTTTCACAGCGGTAACGACGCTCGTTAAAGAAACGCGAACACGAGGAATAAGCACAGGAGAAAAAAGAAACTATAATACTTGTAGCCTAATAGTCCAAGGAGCTGAATGTTAACTCCCATAATTAATCTGGTAGCGCCATTGTTAATCGACGAACGCAGTTTCCAAACTAGCTTTAAAAGTTTAATGTGATTCTGTGAAATGAACCGAATTACTTGATTTAGTAATTTAAAGTTTTCTCGGAAATTTTCGAATTCCTATAATTTCTTAAGTTTTACCAAAAAGTATTTTTAGTTTTTTAAAATTTATAAAAATTCAAATTTATACATCTTAAAAATCCCCATACTGTCAAATTTAATTTCAAACACCAGCATCACTGTCAGGTTGTAAATACACTAATGTATAAATTAAGATCATAAAAAAAATTTGTGTAAAGTTTATATAAAGGTTATATTAACTCTCTATATGTATAATCGTTTCCTACAAACTTTTAGCTCCAAACTGTTATATGATAAGTAGGATATTATACTCCTTTTATATCATCAGACTGCATAAAACGTTCCGAAGCTCCACATATACGCTTAAGCTAATAAAAGAACTTCCTTCATTTCTCTACGTTTAATTCCACGATATCTGCATGAACGAGTAGTAAACGACCAATAAAATATTCCAAACAAGACTACTAAAAATTGTGCAGAAATTAAAATGGTAATCGCATGAAACTTCAACTACATGTGACAGAAAGTGTGCCATTCCCAGGAAACACGGACTGTAAAGTTAATAATTCCATCAGAAATGATAACGATTTACAAGCTGTTTTACGAGGTACGATTAAAATTCTAAAATTACGAGGCTCGATTTAATTCACCCCTTTCCTTTGTGCTATTAAAACATAACCAGCGTGACTTTATTCGAGATTGTTTCCCTAATGAATGTCGTTAGGACTTCATTGTGCATGTTCAAACGTCGAGATTACTTCATCGGATAAAATTACACGTTTAACCGCACGCCTCCCTTTTCATGCACCTTTTATTACCATCTAACCATGTTCGCGATCTCTTTTTTCCCGTTCTAGGACACTCGTCAAGCGTCAAAAATTCGCCAAAAAACAAATTCGATCGAGGCTATTCACGAATATTCGAAACAAGTGGTAATTTAAAAAAGCCATTTAAATCGGAAAACAGCTCGTGTAACGATTGAAATGCATTCCGTCACTTCGTGGATTTAGTAAAACTCGGAATCAGTAACGAACGATACGTGTATCGTGTTAATTTTTATCAATTTTCTATCTGCACTTTTTTCATGGGAGCACATTTTACTTTGCTATTAATTAGATACAAGTATTTAGAGCATAATGCTTAAAACATTTTTAACATATTAAAAACAAGAAATGTTCTGTTTCAGGCATTTTCTAACCTTTGTAAACGAATCTTACGAATGTAAAATGAAGAATACCGAAGTCCAAGATGGTGGAGTGTAACTTCGGGAAGGATCGGCAGCGTTCGGAGGTGGTTGGGCAGGGATCTACAGTCGCGATCGATATAGACGTAGAGAAAAGCGTAGTAACATGTGATGACGTGTGTAATGTAATGACATTAAATCTATTATTGTTAATATACATTATTATATAAATTCCTGGAATTGTTATACTTTTCCTAATCATTTCATTAAAACAAACAAAGATAACATAATTTGTTATGTAGCTGCTTATGTAGCTCCATTGGCTACAATATAAAGATATACAAGTTAATTTATGAAATGCCTGGAAATCAGATTTTATGTAAGCCATCGTATTTACATTAATACGTCAATTTTATAGAATTTATTCTTTACACGCTACAAATTGATCCTTAAGGAATATTGGTAATACAAGGCTAGTCCATTTATGAAACGCCTGAAAATCAGGTTTTATGTAACCTTATTTACGTTAATATGTCCGTTTTACAGAATTTATTTTTTACACACTACAAATTGCTTTTTAATGAATACTGAGCATAATCTTCAAAGATCATTGAAAATATGAAAGATATTTATACAACGCACTGTATCCACCTGAATTATTTTTTGTATTACGGAAATGTAACGCGCAATTTGCCTCGTCAAAATTTATCGCCTATTCGCAGCGCCCATGTAATATTCTGCAAAGTATGTACATAGCGCGATACACGGGTAAGTAACATTTATTGTGCGAAAAGGTCGCATTAATAAATAATGTAAAATACGGATTAGATGCTATATATCTAGAGACTGAATATGGCATTATCTTTGAAACGCGATGAAACCCGCACGATGGCGTGTATTATGATGCTGCTATAAACGCAACCGCAGCAGTGTAAAATGCAAGCGGAAACTGTGTAGCCGGTGTATTCTTAGCCAACTTACGGTCCTTTTATGCAGATTCGATCGTAAATTAAAGGCGGTTTCAGCTCTCGTCGAAATAATTATATGCGACACGTCTTCGAAATTACGATTTTGGAAATTCGAGCAGATTTAAGATAATTATGCTCTCGATGTTGAATTAAAAAATGTGTTAAATGAGGAAATTTAATACACAACCGTGCGCATTTGGCGGTTCTTTAATATTATTCTATACAGGGTGGCTCACCACATTTTCCATCTAGATTTGCGCCATTATTATTACTCGTAGCAAACAATATTTTAGATGAAGTTGAATGGTTTTGAGAGGGGCATATGATGGTGGTATATTTTTTTCGTAGGTGGACGTGTAAAGGACATATGAAGGTCATTAATATTTTTTTAAATGGAATCATATTTTTTATTGCATCAACATCACATTCTTTACAAAAAAGTATTAATCTATTTATGTGAAAAAATCATTAGTATAGGAGATATTTTAATTCTAACTTGTTAGGAAATCGTGACTTTCTAGTCAATATTATGAATTGCCCTAACTGAACAGCAAATATTTTTCTACATGCTTTGAGAGGTCACGTGTCACCAAACGAATCGTGAGTTTTTGTTTTTTTTTTGTTACGCACTAACACTGAAATGTAGTCTCTGTTACGTCTCTAATACGATGAATACGACGATACGGTGAATTATCACTTCGTAATGAAGTATTCTAAAGAAGAAAAGATAGAGATGTTATCAGTTTATTTTGAAGCTGGGAAAAGTGCTACACATGCAGAAAGATTATACACTACGGAATGTTAGTAAGTCATTAATTTCTCGATTCAGAAAGTGTTCTCATGCCGCATTGAACATTTTCTGTAAATAGACATTAAAATTAAAATATCTCCTAAACTAATGATTTTTTCACATAAATAGATTAATACTTTTTTGTGAAGAATATGAAGGAGTATCAGCTGATGCAATAAAAAATATATGATTCCACTTAAAAAAAAACATTAATGACCTTCATATGTCCTTTACATGTCCACCTACAAAAAAAATATACCACCAGCATATGGCTCCTCTCAAAACCATTCAACTTCATCTAAAACATTGTTTGCTATGAATAATAATAACGACGCAATTCTAGATGGCAAAATGTGGTGGGCCATCCTGTATATTTCGTTCCATGCTTTGGATGAGAATTTGTGTAACGTTTCAGAGTTGGTATTATTCCACTCGATTGTGAGAATATTGGAAGATGTAATAAATTTCTAATAATATGTAATTATTTTTAGGGTTAAGTTACTGGAATTTCTAGATGAGAAAGTTACATGCTGAGTGAAGAGTTACAATGCTGTGTGTGGAGTACTAGCTGAGTGTAGAGTTACAATGCTAAATTTGAGATTTGGAAAACGTTTTGAATTATTAAATTTTCATATACATAAGACATAAAATTATGAAATGATCAAATATTTCGAAACGATCAAGTCGAAATTATAATATTTATCATATTTGTAATTTTTAAATCTCCAAATTGTCAGTCTTGGTAGATATCAAAATCTCAAATTTTCAATTCCGGATTTTCTCTAATTTTAAAATATATAAATCGCCAAATTATCACACCACTGAACAACCAGATATTCAGACCTTTAATATCCCAATTTGTCCAATTTCAAATTTCTAAATTTCCAAACTTAAAAATTTAATAACTTTACAATTTATGAACTGCGATGTATATTTTCTTAGTTACGAAAAGGGTGAAATCGTACGAATAAATGCAATCAATTATAAGAATTAATTAATAATGTTCGTGAAATAATTAATAAGTTTTCTCGGTCAAGCGTACACTCGCGCTTGATAAATTTCTGCAACACCACTTTTTGTGTTTTGAGGTTAAAAATAAGGTCGCTGTAATACTGGAAATTCTGTATAAATACCAGCTGGAAATTTAATTTTCTGCGAGAACAGTTCCATCAAACGTCACGCTAATTGATTATTCGTTACTTCGATTTCAAAAGCTACCTAGCTTGAAATCGAAATATAATCGAACAATGAAAAAAAAAAAAACAAAAACAAAAATTATTTGTAACATGTTATCTGACAAATATTGTACAAATATTTTGAACGAAAAGGAATCCATTAATTGGGTTTGGAAAATTGATTATGATGGGACAATCATAACATGCAACAACATGAGTCATTACTGCCATTCTAACTTAACAATTGGATTTGTATTGAAAAACAATTTAAATTTATTTATTGTTGGAGTTTTGAATTTACGCGCTTTTAAAACTCTTAAATGAAGAAATTCGCGGTCCTTCGTTTTCTGTTTTTGGTTGCCGTGCAGCGTTTTGTGTTTGGAGAATCGTTAGTGACTTCACGTTTTACGATGCCCGGCGTCTTCTTGTAATAATTTATTTTGCGTATTTTTAATAAAAATAAACTGTGTTCACTATTAAAAATCCATCATTTATTTGCACATATTTTGTAGTTAATTTGTTGATGATTTGTTAATTTGTATTTATGAAATAATTGTTGATTATTTAAACATGAAAGAGCGATTTTTATTATTTATTTTATTTTTATTATTTTGACTATTTTAAATTTAAGGATTATAATTGGATATATTTTGACTATTTAAAACCAAAAAATTATTATAATTTAAATTGTTTTAATTAATCTGATTATTTGAAAACGAAAGGTAATTCAAAATATTTTGCATAATCGAGAAATGAAAAAATAGAAAATTATTTTTAACCCATCTGGCAAATATTGTACAAGTTTTTTGAGTAAAAGTAAATTTAATTAGATTTGTAAAGCTGGGCTGACCATAATAATCAATAGTATACTGCTTATAATTCTCATGTATTATTTCAGGTAAAAGAACATCGAAAAGTCGAACGCAGTGTTTCGAATTATTTCTTTCGACTGATTGATCGAATCGGAGCTATTCAAATGCATTCGATTCGTGTTCGACCGAAGTGTTCAAATGAATTCATGCAGACTCGAGCAAACTTATTCCAATCGAAACAATACGAAGAGAGGAAAGGATGAGAAAATGCAAAAGATTTCAAACGGTTGTCGGTATTCCTCGGCAGAAAAGTAATCGTGCGAAACAGAGTGGTGAAAGATCGAAGAGAACTCGACGACACACATAGATAAACGACAAATTGTTCCCGGGTCAAATCTTCCACCTCGGTTCGCCTTCTTTTGTGTCGAGCTTTCCGCTCTCGATTTTCAAATTGTTAGCTGTCGCGCGTATATTATTTAATAACGTGTATCTGATATCCGAAGGAAACGTTATGTCCATTGAAGAAACAATAACTCGGTAAACTTCATTTCACGTAAATGCTTATCTCTATAGTCGAGTGATGCTTATTTGATCAAACGAAATTTATTTCTTTACTGAGCATTCACTCAATCCGTTTAGCTTTATGAAGTATATGGGAAATATCCTTTTTTGGAAAATTTGGAATTTGGATAATTGATTTGAGAATTAACACTAGAACCGACATTAAATGCTCGTTTATCGAAGAATGATACATACAATGAAAAGGAAAATAAATAAATATTAAAGCATCATGTGACATATAAAACTAGTTTTTACGTCAGCAAAATATGACAGACATTTCCATAAAATCATGACAATAAAATTTTGTAATATAAAATGGGAAATCTGAAACCAGTCATTTTGACTGGTTGGTAGTTCTAGTGTTAAGCACTTTGGACACTGACAAGAAAGATTTGGGAACTTGAGATTCCAGAATTTTGGGATTTGAGGATTTTGAAAATTTGGAGAGCTATAAAATTGGGAAAACTGAATTTCAGAATTTGAGAGTTATAGAATTTGAAAATTGTAGAATTTGAGAAATGTAGAATTTGAGAATTATAGAATTTCAGAATTGTGTAACTTGATAATTGTGTAACTTGAGAATTTTCATATTCTATAATTCTCAAGTTACACAATTCTCAAATTCTAGAATTTTCAAATTGTATAATTCTTAAATTCTACAATTCGCAAATTCAATAATTCTCAAGTTACACAATTCTCAAATTTTACACATCTCGAATTTTAATCATTCTCAAGTTACGCAATTCTCAAATTCTACACTTCTCAAATTTCAATAGAATATGAATATAATATGAATAGGATATGAAAATTACAGAATTTGAGAATTCAATGTATCTAAACTGAAAAATTAGTCGAATTTGCCAAAATGGTGTCAAGTTATAATTGCTAATGGCGGAGATTGAACCCCCTTACTAAGTAAGAGCACATCAAAGTTTTAGATGCAGATCGATACAAAATTTGTCAATAATACATAAATATTTATAAAAATATCGGCGGCATGCTTCTGCAGGACAAAATACGAAAGCAGAAATTCGGTCACGATGAAGCATTATTACACATCCTCCGTAATTGTAAGTTTCTTTGGTCCGGGAGCATAATTCCATTAATAAAGGACGTTCCGAATATTCGAAATTGCTGTTCCCATTTTCGGTCGACGAGACAGCATTCCATTTTTATTTTCACTTCTCACCCTTTGAAACATCGTGAAATCAGTCGCTTGGAAAATAAATTTTCAATCAAATTCTGGCTAGCCGAAATCGTTCGGAATATTGCATAAATCATCGTTGCCGAATTAAATGGCGGATTAATCGCTTCGATTGATTGTTCTTGCGTTTAAAAAGAAATTACACGGAAACGTTATCAAGTCGCAATATTTTTATTCATCAAATTTCGGTTTGTCACATCCCAGAATATTTAAAATGAAATGTGGAAACTTTGGTGTAATATACCCACATAATTTTAGAACCTTTAGATTTTTTTTCCTTGTAAAATAATAATTGACTATTAGATCAAATTAGAAAGGTTGAATCTTTTTTTACTTACTATGATCATTTTATGATTAATACTTTCAAATCATCCTGCGATTTTATAGAATACTCAAAGTAGAAGTATTACATCTTACTGAATATTATAAGTTTTAATAAAATCAATAGTAGATATGAAAAAGGAAATAGTTCAGGGAAATTATACAAAAGTATGACCAGATTAAGGAATAATTCAAAGCAAAATGTACTTGCATATGTGTAAACCTTTACTTCACCGTTTTAATGTATCAAAACCACTTGATGTGAAGCACAAAGTGTTGAAAGTCAAGAAAGAAGCAGTTATTCGCAAATATCTGATTAACTATTAATTCTACGACAAAAATATTTATTACAAGATTTAAAGCTTAAGAAATTCTCTATGAAAAAGCTTCTATACAATTTTCTCATAAGAATAACCGTATTCTGTGAATGAGTTACAAGTTTACAATTTCTCTCGTCAGAAGTCTGAAGGTTCAAATCTTGTACGTCACAGTACACAAAAATAGTTAGTTCTACGAAAAAAACTCGCAGAACTCTTTTTGTAGACAATTTCCTAGACTACAAAACTTGTAATAACCGGTTTTGTTATAGAACTGATAGTTATCGAGATATTTGCAAATAACTGTCTGGTCACCCATAATGGTTAGCAGAGAAGCATGGAGATTTTCATATGGCTTCCAAAAGTCTTCTATAAAAATATAATTTGCAGTGGGGATTCTAATTTTCACAAACTGTAAAAAAAGAATTGTTGAATAAAACTAGAGGGACAACAAAAGAGATGGGAAACAGGATTGGATAATTGCATTAATATCGGTTCAGTAGCAATTACTATATACACGATTTAATCGTCGCGCTGACCTAATTCCGATAAAAATTTTATTTATTTATCGATGCTCGGCCAACTTCGGTTCGCGTTTATTCCGATTTCGTTTAGATATTTAATGATGATATGTATTCCTAAAAAGTACATCCTAAATTACACTAATAATGAAATATTGATAAGTAAATATTTCTTACAGTTTAGGGATATAAATAAATATTTTCTATTTAAGTTTGACGAAAAAATGAAACATAATTATAAAATTTGAAATAAGGTTTTGGTAATTTTATTAAAACTTCTTAATTACAAAATACTGTGACAATTTTGTTAATTACAAAACTCGTTAATTATAATATAAATATTTAAATTATGTTCATTATTTTAAAATGAGAGATTGTTATAATCTATTTTACCTTGATTATTTTAAAATTCAAAATTGTTTTAATTAAAAATGTTGTGATTATTTTGATTACTTAAAAATGATTTAAAAATGATGTATTTTTTTAACAGAGTTACTACGTGGAAGTAACAAAGATAATTAAGAATAAAATAATTTATACTAATGCAGGAAATACAAGTAAGATCATTACCATGTATTAATATTGCAGATTATGAAAATCCATAAAAACGATGGAAATCCGAGAAACATATTAATATTGTAAATAAATCGAATCATATTAATCGCGACAGTATAATTTCCCGTTGGTGGGTAGTGTGCTATTATATAATTATAACGAAATATTGCAATGCGCCAGATTGCAACAATTATCGTCAGCGGCTAATTAACAAAGGACTGAAGTAAATCATTGTCTCCGACGCTAACGCTATATTAGCATGGAAGCTAATTATCGTTAAGCGACGATTTGAAATGCAGCTAGAAAATCGACGTTTCGAACATTATGGGCTTAAAATTATGATTAATTACATTTGATTACTTACATACCTGTCGGTTAGGATGACAATAAATGTCTTTTGCTGCAGACTCCATAAACTTATGAAAGTAATTGATGGCTATTTGACATAATAAAGTTTTATCGAGTAATAACATCCTGCTGTAGGATATAATTATGTGAGAGAGGAAAGTGTAATTTGACAACTTGGTGTCATTTCGTGTATTTTTAGTATATCGAGATGTGGACGAAATAATTTCGATAACATTATTAACACTAGAACTACCGACATTAAATGCTCGTTTATTGAAGAATGAAAAATAAAATGAAGAGGGAAATAAATAAATACTAAAGCATCAATTAACATATAGAACTTGTTTTTACCTCAACAAAATATGACAGACATTTCCATAAAACCACAATAATAAAATTTTGTAATATAAAATGAGAAATCTGAAACCAGTCATTTTGACTGGTTGGTAGTTCTAGTGTTAATAATATTATAATATTAGGTATAATATCTACTGAGTAATGGTAAATTTTTTTTTGAACACTAGAGTGAGTGAAACTTCAAACTTTTATATTGTACTTGTGGCGTAACCAGGTTAATAGATTTATAGCTCATCTTTTTTCAAAGTAGTAGAAATTTGGAGATTTTTGAAATTTTGCAAGTTTGAAATTTACAAATTTTGTAAATTTGAGATTTGGAAATTTGGCAAGCTTTTGGAAATTTCATGAAATTACAATTTTCCCAAAATTTTGAAGTTCGCAGTTTTGAAATATAGAAATTTTGAGCTTTAAAAATTTTAGAAATTTCAAGTTTCCCAAATTTGTAAATTTTGTAAATTGGATATTTTGAAATTCTGCAAATTTAAAATTTGTAAATTTTATACATTTGAAATTTCGAAATCTTGCAAGCTTGAAGTTTGGAAATTTTACTTCAAATACACAAATCTGTAAATTTCAGAAATCTCAAGTATTCAAGCTTTTAAGGGTTGAAATTTATACATTTTAGAAATTACAATTTTCGCAAAATTAAAAAATTTTGCATATTTGAAATTTCCAAATTTTAGACCTTAAAACATTTACAAATTTCAGTTTCCCAAATTTTTAAATTTTTAAATTCCCTAGTTTGAGATTTTTAAGTTTTGCAAATTCAAAATTTCTCAATTTTTTGAGATTTATACATTTCAGAATTGTCAAATTTTTCAAAATTCTAAAGTTCCAAAATTTAAGTTTCCAAATCTGCAAATTATTAATTTATCAAATTCCTAAAAATTTAAAAATGTAAAAATTCTTCACACTTCCTAGTTTATAACACTCAAATTTCTAATTTTTCAAATTACTTCACATATAGATCATTTTAAAGATATACCCTAGTTACGCCAATGTATTTAATACAAAATTTCAATGTACTTCATACAAAAATATCTCACATCATTTTCTCAAATTTTTCACCATCTTAATCAATTAGCAATCAAACTGCTAAAACATGCACGTTTGATGTGCAACTTCGTGTGCACATTTTAATTAACCATTGCGTTTTGTGATTTCTTAATAATCGCTTATCAGTTTTCATGCGACTGACGAAACTCGTGAAGAAAGTTTTAATACTTATTCAAAAACAGAAGCGGTGCTGAAACGCTCTCATTACTGAAATAATATTTCTCTTTAAAATAGTACATCATTTCAATTTGTATTTTTAATTATTTTGACTAAGAAATTAAGGTGACCCTCTAGCATTAAGTAAAAAAAGACCAAGCAAATTGAAAAACTCCTCCTTTTTCAAAGTTGTTTGAAAATTACTTAAATTCCAAATTCCAAAATAAACTTCTCCCTCATCAAAATAAAATAATAAAATCGTTACTAATATAAATCCATAAACAAATTATTTTTTACTATAACCTCTATAAAGTATAAGCTATGCCTTTAACAAAAAAATAATAATATAAATTATTTTTTTAAATTTGGTAACAAAACACGTAATATCACTTCGACATGAAAATAACAATTAAATCACCTTAAAAATCTGATAACTCCATACGGACTGTTGCATAAACAATTTGAATAAACTCCTCTACCGTATGTATTAAAAATATTCATGTGAATTTTTTTAATTTCAGCAGGTAAAGGGCGTTTATACCATGTAGCAAACAAAATGTATAATTCATCAGGAAACTGGGTCAGAGAGGGTCACCTGCTAAATTTAATATGGAGTCAACATTTGCATTAGCTTAATATTTTTACTTATTCGAATGCTCTTTCAACAATTCTGCTCTAAAATTTCTTGCTCATTATTTATTTAATAACAAATATTTCTAAAAGCTCAACAATTGTTTTAGAATCTTTTTCAAATTAAAATTAAAAATCCGTCAATTTTTGTGAAAGTTTGCTATAAACCAAAGCTATCTATTTACTGAATTAAATAGAACTAACGCGAGAATTTCTTGCTCATTATGTATAAAATTTTTCTAAAAGTTAAAATTTCTTTTCAAATCTTTCTCAAATTAAAATTAAAAGGAAGTCAAATTTTGCGAAAGTCTGCTATAAAATAAAGCTATAATTTACTTAATTAAATAGAACTAACGCGAGAATTCTTGATAGGTTTTTAAAATGGCGCGCAATGAAGTTACGCACTCCGCGTATTTGACACGTGGTCGAATAAATCGTGTACCAGTTGCAGGATGAATTAAAGCGAGCACATAAATATTCCGGGTGATTTGAAATTTATGCATGTATAATATTTGGAGCTAAACGAGATTCATACCGGCAAGTGACTCGATTCGTTCACCGAACGATATTCAAATTGCGGTTTTGTTATCGAAAATCGGAATAGATTCAACCGCGTTCAGCACCGCTTCAACAACGATTATATTAATTCCAACATGAATCATCGATGATAAAGCTGTTTATGTACTCACGTCGTATCTCTCTTGAATATGTGGACCAGCCTGCGCGATGTATAGAGTACTGGCGGTGTCAAACACTAATTCCATGGGGATTCTGGTCACTCTTTGTTTCGCCATCTCGTGGCAGTTCAGGTACAAGGTGACGTCGGTTGTCGACACTCTGATTACGATTTTCGACCATTTTTTCGTCAATTTTGGCACCGTGAATTTTGCTACCTCCTCTGAATGAGAGTGCTGGTCGGAATTTGTGTAGATCAGAGACACGTTTTGATTGGTTCCTGGACCATCCTGTACCACAGAAAATTCAATATTTAGTCAAATGACATTATTTATTGGTTACATAGCAAAACACTTTTGGATATGCACTACCGTCCATAAGTATCCGGACGCAAGCGAAATATGCATTCGCGTTGCATGAAAGTTATTCAAATATCTGCAACAGTAACTAAAATCGATTTTTTTTTCTGCGAAGGTCAGAATACTGAAACGTTTTTCGATTAATAATTTTCGTTTGGAACTCATATCTAGATGGAAAAGAAGCTTCAGAC
This sequence comes from Megachile rotundata, assembly GCF_050947335.1. Taxonomy (NCBI): domain Eukaryota; kingdom Metazoa; phylum Arthropoda; class Insecta; order Hymenoptera; family Megachilidae; genus Megachile; species Megachile rotundata. Next base: position 8,166,235 of record NC_134993.1, read on the forward strand.
GAACTAAACCGAATGCGTTGTGTTACCTTCATTCTTATCTCCATTGAGGGAACCTAAACATCTACCAACAGTTTACAAACACTTGAAACATATCGAAGAACCCTCTAAATACGTTCTACACCATACAAATGAAACACAGTAGAAATTAAAATTTTTTTTAGAATCGAAAGCGTTTCATTGGATTCACAAATTTGGACTTTGTACTTCTGGACATGAATTTTACTTTCTCATTGTATAAGTTGTACTTAAAAATTAATTCTATTATGTTATGACACCTCAAAAACGATAATAATAATTATTACAAATGATATGATAACCCTAAATACCTTTCGTACAACTGTGTTTTATGTAACGAAACCAAGTGTCCGGATACTTATGGACGGTAGTGTACATATGGGTTTAAATTGAACAATTGTTAAAGTCGAAATAAATCAATTATAGGTGAAGAAATTATATTTTAATATTCGAGATAATTTTTTAATTTATTTCTGGACCATCCTGTATGACAGAAAATTGAATATTTAGTCAAATGACGCGTTTATTATTTATTGGTTACATAGCGAATATTCCACTTTTGGATATATCAGTTTAGATTGAACAATTGTTGAAGTCGAAATAAATCAATTATAGGTGAAGAAATTATATTTTAATATTCGAGATAATTTTTTAATTTATTCCTGGACCATCCTGTATGACAGAAAATTGAATATTTAGTCAAATGACGCGTTTATTATTTATTGGTTACATAGCGAATATTCCACTTTTGGATATATCAGTTTAGATTGAACAATTGTTGAAGTCGAAATAAATCAATTATAGGTGAAGAAATTATATTTTAATATTCGAGATAATGTTTTAATAAAATTCAATATTTAGTCAAATATAGTGTTCATTATTTATTTATTGATTATGTAAGGAAGATTACATTTTAAGAGGTTAGAGAGTTGTTAAACAAAATCAGGTGTAGGTAAAGAAATTATATTTTAATACTTAAGATAATATTTTTAATTAATCCTATCTTGTATTCGAAAGTTTAATATTTACTCAAATATAGCGTTCAGTATTTATTTATTGACCATACAGAAATGCAGAGATGGTTTTAATTATTCTCATTAAACCTTAAAGATACATAAAACGTATATTTTCAACTGCCTTCATCGCACACACCATTCTTAATTAACAATTCTCATCATCAAAGATATAAAATTAATCCACTATGCCATCCTACACAAAAAAATATGCAAATATGCATCATAAACTATAATTTTATCTTCAAGAATACTTATCTCTTTAATAATTTACCCTTGAATATCTCTAAGGGTGCCAATTTCTAGGATATGGCTTCATCCTTTAAACTTGAGTCGTTGCCAACCTTCCTGATGACTATGTTCAAGGAGAGACTACGTGATTTGTATAAAAGGCATAATGTAAGTACCATGATAAAATAAGCCTTATAATATTTTAGCAGTTTTTCAGAAATTATGACTCATTCACCTTTAAAATAACATTCTTTTCATTTTTCTCTCCCCTTAAAAATTTTTTTAAATTATTCAGAATTATTTACAATAATTTTTAAACTTCAGAATTATTTACAATAACACAGGCTGTGTTAAAGAAAGAAATAAATTATCAAATATATGTTTTATTAATTTAGACACTTGCGAACAGTAAAATGGCGGAGGGAGTTTTTTCTTCTTACTAGAAACTTTTAATAGCAATTAACTTTGCTTTACCGGAAATTTGTTTTATTAATTGGACCAAGTTTTTTCCTCTTATAGAAACTTTTAATAGCAATTAACTTTGTTATATTAGAAACTTTATCTATTAATTTGTGACACAGAAGAGGTTTCATTGTGTAATATAAAAAAGTCGTATTACTGTAGCTCTGTCTAACGTGAAATGAATTGGAGAAACAGACTGATAGGTTCTGATACTCAAACTTGTATTTTGTCTGTACTTGTCGAATGTTATGAATAAAATATTACAAGGACTGCCGCCATAAGATGTTTAGCCAATTAATAATTAAAAAATTAACTTATATCTATTGAACTCAAGGTTCACAGACTACATTCCTTACTTTGTTAGGTTTGAAAATTATTAAGAAACTTTTATCAAAATCATCGCGATAAAGAATCATTGCATAAGCTGTTCACGGATTATTCATTATGTATTATAGTTTCAATTTAAATATAAGTGTTCATTAATCTGTATTTTCATAAAAAAATAGGTATTTTTGTCCTTCCTAACCCATCATTCAATAAGAAATGATCCCTGCTATCAGAACAGTCTTGAAATTGTCTCCAAACGACAATAGACAGAAAACACTAAAAGATTCAAAAACCAAACTGTTTTCTCGCGGTCCTATTCCCATAGGAATAGTAGGTATCCCAAAACGTCAAAAACGGTAGGGGCTATTGCCGGTGCAGGACACGTAGACATCGTATTACTCGTGGAAACGGTGCCGCGAGAAACGTGAAAGATCTCGAAGAAATTTGAAGACCCGAGAGCTGCAACAATGGCCTCGAAGGGATTGGGAAACATGAGGAAACGCTCTTCATTCGTCGATCGGGAGTGTCGACTTAAAACCCTATTGCATCGTCAGAGCCCATTTCTTATAAATCGACCAATTCTACTTGGAAATTTTTGTCGACCTCTTGATTGACTTTACAGTCAGGATCCTTCGTTCTCTCCGATTCCCAGTCATATATCGAGAGAATGAACAAGTATGTGGGTCAGCGATAGATGTAGTGTCTGAACGAACGTGAATTACTAACGAACTGGGACATAAATTTATATATTGTCCCAAAAAAGTTTTCATGTCTTATGATATTCTGCATTATTGTTAATTTTAAGATAATATATATCACTAATGTCATAAAAATATTATACATTATCGTTAATGTTCGTTTAAAAATATTCCTGAAAGGGATGACTTTTTATCCACTTATTGTGGTTCGTATGTTAGCTAATGCCCACATAGATTTTGATCGCCATGTCAGATATAGTAATTTTCTGACAAACTTAATTTCTGTGATGACACGTAATTTTTCTGTGTTACGTATTTTGTCAAGTATTTAAAGTAAAGGTACCAGTAGTTGACACTTTAAGGAATTTTTTGTCTATTTGTTCATATAGCTCAGGTTAAGTTCACTTTATGGAAAATTTATGATTAGCAGTCGCTGCATAAACTATTCTTCTATTATATTACAACAAGTATTCATTCCTGATGGCGGTTGTAAATTTTTTTCTTTTTTTCTTCTAAACGTAAAATTTGATTCAATAGTCTGGGGTTTCAACACCCAGTGAAAACAGAAAATTTAGTAATTGACATCCTTTTAATGATTAGTCTTGATAATGTGTGAATACAGAATTTTTTTGAACATTTAAAAAAGATTATTCTTGAGTAAGTTCATAAAAAAATATTTAATAATTAAGGGTTAATATGAAGAGTTAATAATAAATATTTAGTATGAAGAGTTCGAACACTCCTCATATCGGAGGTATCCTCATATCAGTTTTTTATTGCATTCTTCTGCATCAGTCAATACTCTGGCTGGGCCCATTTTTCTTTTAATTGGATGTTTGCCTTTAAGCTTGTATTTTAAAGTTACCCTCGGAACACTAAATTTCCTAGTTGCCGTTTTATACGAAATTTCATGGAGCCGGACATCTTCCACAGTTGCTCGCATAATCCCTTCTGTATAATTTCTGAAATTACCGTAGGCATCTCAAAATTGACAGAGGAACAAAATCAGTAGACACGTAGTAATTTAATAGTTGACACCCCATGTCAACTACTGAATAATAGACCATTACAAGTTTCAGTAGTTGACACGGGTGTATTTAGACAATTTAGCATTGTTTATTGTCAATTTTAATAAATAAACCTCTTTTTAAGTTTCAAACAACATAAACGAATGCCTTTTTTACTCACAATGATTAAATAATACAAACTTGCAATACTTACGTTTTAACCAAATCCCTAGCAATTTATATAAGAAAACACTGAAAAATCGTAAGAGCCGTGCGCAAGTTTGATTAATCAGTTGCTATTACATTTTTGAATGGCGGATATGCACAATGATTCGCAATTAAGCTACCGAAGCGTGACAGTATACAGATTAATAAGCTTTGATGTATTCGAACTTATGGTTTCCTTATTTATTTACTTTTTTTGTAAAAGTGTCAAGTACTGGTACAGTGTGAACCACTGGTGTTCTTACCTTAATGCAAATTAGAAGTTTAATTATTTCGAAACTTAAGGTGAACCTTCATATGTCAAATGGTTATTATAGTAGCTCCTAAAATTCAACTCATCAAAAATTTGGACAAAATTAAAAATTCTTTTTTGTTTCACAAATAACAAGATTATTTATATTCTTGCTCTCAAGTACAGAAAAATTAAAAATATATATTGTGTTAAATTATTTTTAGAACTAGCTTCATACAACTGTCAAGTCGAATTTTTGTCATTCAAATACCAATCTCGAATATGAATAACTCGATTAAATTTCTAAATTTCACACAGATTGAATACGTACCGAAATTCGGATTCCGAATTGCACCACCGTTTCGAAAGGGTTAAGAACCGCAAAGAGATAACTGGTCCTGAAAGATGTCGGTTTGAATGTTGCGACCAAAGTGAACTCGGCGGGCAGTTTTTCAGGAAGATATAATCGATAGGGTTGTTTAACTTCAGAGCCAGGTCGGAAACCAAAAGCCGGAAATCCATCGAGACCGTCGTCGATGTACAAATTATTGTCGTCTGTCGATGCCACGGCTGCCTCCAGTAAATCATAAACCATTTCTGAAACAAAAAGGTGCGAAGAACGGGTAAAAAAATTTTCTCTGTTTTCCGAAGATGAATTGTTATTGGCTGGAATTTCATTTATTATTTCGATGGTTGCGCGATATAATGGTTTTCAAATTTTAAGAGCGTGATAAAGGGTGTTATGTTCGTTTAGAAAATGACCGCTACTTACTTTGCTAGTGAAATAACCATGTAATATATTATAATATAATATATAATATAGTATTTTATATAATAACACAGATAAAGAGATACTAAATTATATTTTCTTACTTTTGAAACATAAAAATTGTTAAAACGTTAATCTTATTGTTAGTTTAAATAAGAAGTCATTATATAATTTCTTATGTTTTCTGAAAATACAAGAAAATTTTCATAAAAAAATGCTCATATATTTTAACAATGATAGTTAATATCACCTAATTAATCTGGAACTGTATCAATGTTTTCGATCAAGTACTAAAATAAAACACGAAACAAGTTACTTTCAATAAAAGTTTATTCTTACCTTTATTTGGCAAGTTATTCTACAAAATTACAAACTCTCTTACCGAAAAAAAAACCGAAAGCGTCAGCTTAAACTTTTAAAGAGTATAAAACTCGCTACGTTAAGATGATTTTAGATCAACACGAAAGTATGCAAGAACTTAAAGAAAAAACAATGTAAAGCAATTAGGGATTCTTTTTTAAAACTTTCTTATAAACAATTTAAGCACATTCCGTGTCATAATAGCATTTTGAGTATTTTCTGAGCACCTTGAAAAATGATAAATAATTAACGAGTACAAATTAACTTGTGTAATTCATATTCTCTTGTACATGAATTACTGTTATGAATTTTATAATGTTGCAAATGTGAAATGGGGAAATATTTTTAACATTTATGCGATGAAATGGTGAAATTTTGTTTATTTTAACAGGTAATTTTTGAAAAATGTTAAAATTCAATTTGTATGGTTGAAAGTTGCAAATTTAATTGTAACATGTGAATGGTACACGCAAATATGAGATGTAAGAAATTTATGGAGATTAAAAACGTTGATATTTGGAATACTTAGAAGGTTAGAAGTTTAATAATTCGAAAACTTGAATATTAAAGAGATATATTTAGAAATATAGATATATACAAATTTTTAGTTTATAAATACAGATTTTAAAGGTCAAACAGCTGGATATTTAGAAATCTCAAATTTGAGATTTTCAATTTAGAAATTTGGGAATTGAGTATCAAATTTAATAATTTGAGGATTTCAATTTGGGGAATTTTGAATTTTGGGGATTTGGAATTTAGGGGATTTGGAATTTGGGAAATTTGGTATTTGGAGAATTTTAAATTTGGGAAATTTGGAATTTGGGGAATTTGGAATTTGGGGAATTTGGAAATTGGGGAATTTGGGGAATTTGGAATTTGGGGAATTTGGAATTTGGGAAATTTAGAATTTAGGGAATTTGGAATTTAGGGAATTTGAAATTTGGGAAATTTAGAATTTGAAGGATTTGGAATTTGGAGAATTTGGAAATTTAGAAATTGGGAACATTGAGTATTTGGAAATTTAGCAATTTAGGTATTTGAAAACTTGGAAAATTGTAAATTTGGAAACTTAGGGTTTTGGAAATTTAGAAATTTGGAAAAGAGATCATCGCAATTGTAGTACAGAAATCGTTCAAGTTGCGATGTATCATTAAATCCATAGATATACACTATGATTCGATCTGTGGTTCAGCTTGAGAATATTGGTTTTACGTTGGCAATTGTTCTAATCAGGCGTCACCTCATTTGTACCTGTCCAACCACACCTGTCACGAATTTTGCACTGTTTTATCGATAATATGGTAAAAAGACGCGAAAGCAATGACGGGGCCAAACTTTTCACCTCTATTTCTCATTCGAAACAAGGCAAATTCGTTATTCTATAGTTATGTTTGGTCGAGCGCTGGTTGTATCCAAAACAATCTTTCAATGATAAAATACTTGAAATCCACGGCTGTTGTGTTAATTTTGGCTCATGTAGCATTCGTATTACCGAATATTAACGTAATATCATTAAACCATGACCAGCGTGCTCCGCGTTGAACTTCCTCTTTAGAATGAGTCGCATTGCACTCCAAAACTCTTGTTATCTAAAGGTGAATAGTTTCACCCCACAAACACATAGTTTGCTTAATTTTACCACTCTTTATCGCAAAACAGAGGAGTCCCCTTAAAGTCTGTACTCACATCGACATAAATGGTATATTAGTTAAAAAAATAAAATTCATTTATTAAATAATCTTGTCGCGACTTATGTACTGAAATTTGATCACTCGATCACCAAATAGCGGAGTCTACCGCCTTGGAAGATTTTATCCAAACTTCAATGAATTTTCCCAAACTTTATCTTCTACTATTTGATTTTTGATTACACCACCCACAAATCCATATTTCAATTCTGACTCTGTATTTCATCGTAAAGGTGTCTGCCCCATTAAAGGGACAGTAAACTCATCGAATAGCATAACGTAAAAAAGGAGCTAGAAACCAATCCAGTTACGTGACGCAGCCCGTATTCTACAGGCTGTTTATATCCATTATATTATGCAAATTATTTAAATGAAGTTCGAGCGACAAACTCTACGATACAGCGACCGGTTAACTATCGCGGTAAACCGTGAATATTATTTTAACGGAATTTCAAGAACTACTTACGTACGAACATCCCGCGCCGAGACTATAGTTAATTAAGGATACCGTTGAAAACAGGGAGTGCATGCGGTATGCAGCGTTAAAAGTAGGGAAAAATGCGAACCGGAGAAAAGTAGTTCAAACTCAAAGTGAGAAGTTTAATTAATTCGGTGCGTGGAGACTCAGTATACTCGGCGGGATTAGCGAACGAAATCTTGATAAGGCTGCCATCCTCGACCGATACGATTCGGGGCACGAAAAATCGTGAAAAGCTAATGCTCTTGAACATCTTGTTTGGCCGATCTGATTGGAATTATTAAGCAGGTTAAATTGAACCGACTCCACGATATGGCGAAACTTTGAGCGAAATAGTTTAACCTTCTTTTTTCAAACTGAAACTACTTTTGGGTTTCTTTCGCTACGGCAAAAAATGTCGAAGTTTAATTAAAAAATGTGTCTGTGTAGAATTTAAGGGTGCAAATTAATTACACTTGTTCGGAGTTTAGAATCGTTTTGTAGACTGCGGAACAATTAGATTGAGGTTATTTATGTATTTGTGAAAATACTTTCGGTTAACAAATTATGAAATTGTAAAATTTTCGAATTTTTAAATTTTGTAACTTGAAAATTAGCAAATTTCTCAATTTTGAAATAGTTAACGAAAGTCTAAACTGAATCTCTCAATTTTGAAATTTCTGAATATTTAAATGCATGAATTTCTAAGTTTTTGAATTCTTTAATTACCAAATCCCTAAGTTTCAAAATTTCTAAATTTCCAAATACTCTACAAAGGGAAATCATAATTTACAAATTCGTAATTTTTGAATTAGAACAATTTAAAAGAAACATCTTCTAAGGATTTAAAATTAATTAACGAAATTAACTAAGGATTTTGAAAATACTTGAGGCTTTAAAACAAGGCTGAAGTTGTGTGATTTTTTCTTACGAATTTACAATATTATTAATATTAACAATTTTAAACATCAATGCTCATAATTTTACCAGTCATTTACTGGTTTTGAATGTGCAATAAATACAAATGAACATTACACATTATAATATATCTTTGCAAGTAATAATTTATACATTTATTGAATTAAATGTATGTTGTAACAATCCTGTATTTTATTGTATTAATACATTTTTAGTGTAATATCGAAGATTCAACAAATACATGAATAATTAAATATTTTACAATTAAGTACATGAATAATGAAGTAAGGTGAAGTGGAGTAAGTTCGTAAACGGGGCAAGTGCGTATACAGGCTATTTTTATTACAATATGAGCGAAATTTCTCCATTTAGTATGTTTGTTTCCTTGTTTTGTTTCACTATATCCCCTTTTATATTTCAGCTAAGAGTACTTGTTTACGGTACAGAGTACTTGCATAATGCAGTAAAAAGCATTTTATAGCAGATTTTGTTAATAATTCTGCTCTTGCCCCATTGCACATGAAATAAAGTTTCAAAGTATTTAACTTCAAGTTATACTCTTACCCTATTTTCGGGGAAAGTGCAGAGTAGTTGACATTTTAAACAATTTCCTATCAAAATCGAAATATACAAGGAAAATGAAGGTCCTAGTTAATATTAATTAAATAGTAGTAATTGTGCAAAGCGTTCGATATCGACAGCGTTAAGTATTTACATAACAGACGGAAAATACTTACGTTTAAATACCAACTTTACGAAAACCAGTTTGCACTTACCTCACTTCACCTTATTTTATATAAAACATCATCGGTAAACTACTAAGTAAACATGTATCATACTCATTTTATATACTTTTAATATATAACCTTGCTTGTGATTATAATCATATTTCTTTAATATATCACAACCCCATTTTGCGGTCCATGCATCATGTAGATTCGTGACACTCGATATACTACAGTTCACCGCAGCAGAAAGCTCGCTTCGATAATCGATATTTATTGCCGAAATATGAGTCTGTGTAGTAAATCGCATTAAAAATTGTAGGCTTATGTCGACTCGGTTGGTTTTACAATACAAGTTCTTTTACGACACTGATATTTTCACCTTACTTCGTTAGTTCTCTCACATTGTACAATTTTTTATTAATAATTTCTGAAATATAGTATTTGATATCTTTGAAATGTCAAAGTATTTTATATTTTATTTGATGCTTTTAAAACATGAAAACAATTGATATATTTTATTTCATATCTTGAAATATAAAAGTCTAATGTGGATAATATTATTATATGTACTCATTAAGAGGGTAAAATTTGATCAAATTTAGAATGTAAATTTCGTGAAATTAAAAAAGAAAGACACACAATTATAACTTTTTCAAAATGAAATGCAAATCAAAGCGATGTAACTGTAAAACAGAATTTTGTTAACATTGCGAGAATATAATCTGAAAGTAATGTTTCAACACTTTGCCACCTAAGAACTCGCAAACCAACGAAGCGAGATACACGAACAGTTTCTTCAGAAAACTTTCCTATCATGTTCATGGCGATCATTGATTCGTTTTTTACAGCACTACTCTTGAGAAATACTAAATTATAAAGGAGAAAAGTTCGGAAGTTAAAAGACAGGAAAGAAGAAATCATAAGTACGGCAAGGAGTTTTGTAATCGATATCAGATACACCATCGAATGCAGAAAAGAAAACTAAAGTATAATCGTTAGTTGCAATTAACCAATATTTAATATTCAATACTTTCAGAAATATTGTTCACGTAAAAGTATACTTGAGAAGTATAGTTTACTTTAATTATTATAGTTTCTCAAACAATAAATATGTTTACTATTTAGTTTCTTAGTTATTATGACATTCAGCTTTTTAGTCATTCAGTATGTTTCATTTTGTTTGCTATTGAAAAAATATTCAATTCTGTTTGTTTACTAAAACAATATTTAACCCCTTGTCGTGTTTTGACTAGTAAATATAACAACTAGTAAACATAACCTCATTCAATTTGAAGTCAAAGTCTGCAACTACTAACAGAGGAAAACATAAACTTATATCCATACCCGACTTTATTGTAAAATATATCAAATACTGTAATCATTCTATATGTACAAGCAAAAATGTCCTTTACGATATAAGCAAAGATGTTATCACAACTGGGCATACACCTCGAGACGCCCGAATCTCGTTCGCCGAGTCACGTGACCCGAGTTCGGGTATATTCGTGAGACAATACCAATGCAAATACAAAACCTTTTTATTTTTCATTTTTTTCGCTATCAAACTTTTACCAATAGATTTTTCACGTTTTTTTTATTAAAACGAGACCAAACACGATATAATTTGGACTATATTTACTGGTTTAATTGACGATAAAAGTTTCTAATATGGAGAAGGATAGCGAGTGAAAAAGAGAGGCGCTGCGATCGAGGCGGTCGGCAAAGATCAAAAGTCTGTTCAATTATTATTTACAATGCTAATGCGTTGCTAACTTTTTTATTTTTCATCCATTTTTTATACAACTTTCGCCATCGTATTCGTGACACTTTCCTGATTAAAATGAGACCAAACACGACGTAATTCGAGTTATATTAACTTGCAATATCTTATAGAAGTAGAATTATTAATGTACGTAACATTTGAAATTATAAATAAATATGTCCCGAATTACGTCGTGTTTGGTCTCATTTTAGTCAGGAAAATGTCACAAATATTTTGGTAAAAGTTTCGTAAGGAAAATGAAAAATAAAAAAGTTTTATTCTTGCATTAGGATTGTTTCACCAAAACTTCAAACGTGAAAGATTTGCTTAAAATAATATAAAATAATTACTTGTATAAATAAACTAAATAATTATGCTGGGAATATTTAAAACTGATATTAAATTTGTGAACTTCACAGCAAGAAGTCAACTCGTGAAATTAGTTAATTATATCAATTTATTGTGTCATAAATATATAAATATTCTGATATCACGAATTCCATTTAAAGCCCCACATTTGATACACTAGAATTATTGAAGTTTTTTCTTTTTACTATACTTGGTAGATATTTCCGGTGGATTTATATTTGCGAACGTCATTTAACGTATGCAGCTAAATTATAATTGACAGAATAGACAAAGACAAGGTAGAAAATAGCGAAAGGAATTAATAATTCAAAATATGATAATGTAATTTTAACTTCGAAAATCAGATTTCGTGACGTGAATTTCGTTAATGATGTGTGAACAGAAGAGAACATTTGGAATGTGATATTTCAAGCGGAAAAACCTCAAAAGATATAACTTCGAATTTGGAACAATGTAGAAGTAGTCTATTATTTAATGAATTTATTTTAAAAAGTATTATCGAAATGTTAATAATTAATATATTGCAGACCTGAAACTTGAGAATATTGAATAAATGCTTAATAAGTAATACTTCCTCTGTTACATAATAATAGTAGCATGTGAATATTTAAAATATTGACAAAGTATTGACGAATACAGTTGCAAGCTATGTTTCAGTACAAAATTGCGAGCCTTGAATCAAAATCAATGTTTCATGATATCCGTCGTTTATTTTGATACATTTTAAATTTTTTGTTAACCTTTTTATTACGAATTTTAATTGTTTTTCTAATTTCATTCATTGATCGAAATCAATTTTATATCAGTTGAATATCGAACCATTGTAAAAGTAAGGTGAAAAAGGAGAATTGTGCAGTAAAGAACGATATTAATTTATTACTAATAATTTTAAGCTTACTACATATAAACAAAGGAAAGATTTGCAGCTAAGCGACCTTAAAAATTTAATGTGTAGTAAAAAAAATTATTAAAAAATTCAAAAAGTATCTGAACACTCGAAATAAAAATTAGGAGTAACATTTTTAATTTATTGTTTAATTTTATGTACATTTTTTGTAGGAAATATATACTTTCTTTGGCTTCTGTTATGTGACAAATTAAATTCACTGCTACTATTAAGGGAAGGTATTTAATAAATATTGCTAAATAATATTTCCACTAAAAATATTACATTACAATATTAAATATTATTAAGATACATATACTTTAGGTAATTAAAGTATATAATTATGAAATATTAAGATGTATAATATCATACAAAAATTGCATGAATACGAATATTATTACGACCAAAAAAGAAGAGAACGAAATTAAGAAATTACTGTTATATTTTTCAAACCTAAAGCCAAAACCTAAAAAGAAATAAAATTACTGTGATTAACATGTTGAGCGCCACGTCAGCCATCGGTGGCTGACACTAGACTTTCCGTTTAGGCCGCGTCACCCATCGGTGGCTGACAGCGTGTAACATGAGAACTATAAAATTTACACTATTTTACGGAATTACAGAAAATTTATTTAAAATTTACTTAATTTGGTTCTGCTCGGTGGAATGTTTTCTTTGTCACAACTTGTAAGATGGACTGCTAATTTTTTCCGAAATTCGGTGGCCTGAACGGGATTGTCTCAACGTGTTAACGAAATTAAGAAATTAGGTATTTTTCAAACCCAAAACCAAAACCCGAAAAGAAATAAAGTTCCTGCGATTCTAAATACAGTTTCTCTTAACCGTGTTTTTTGTTCTACGTAAGAACACAGTAGAAACATGTTAGAAATATTAGGATCGAAGATTTCAACGCTTGACAGGTTAGATAGACAGCATGTAATATGGAGACTTCAACAGGCGCATAAGAGATGATCGATGAAAACCTTCTTTACATTCATACTCCTTTAATACAAATTTTTTTCTTTTTTACAAGAAACGATAATAAAATCTACCTAATCAATACAAATTACTTCTCGATAATTTAATGAAAATGATACACGTGTTCTACATTGCAAATAATAATTTTACTAATTATGAGATTTTATAAATGTATGTTACCTGTCAAATAATGTTACATTGATTTAAGTACGTCATAAATAGCTACGAATAAACATTTATTATGACCTTATACGTTATCTATATAAAAAGGTAATAATTAGCAATAATAAACTGTTCACGAGTATTATAAATGACGACGATAAATTGTTGCATAAAATTGTGAAAAACAAACTTTCGAAAATGAATAATCATTTAAAAATGATCAGGTGTAAACAAAATTTATTACATTAACAATTATTTTTCTATTTTTCCGATATTTTCAATGTATTCACTCTATGCATCTAATACCGTATTTTACAAATATTCTGGGGAAACGTGAAAAAAATTTTTAATACAATTGCATTATTCTTTTCTGCATTGTTTACTGTATAATTATATTTTTTATTTATCTTGTATTTTTATTATATCGTTCATATATTATTACATCGTTTACTTATATTACCTTAACTTCTATTATTTTCATTAGATTAATTATTATTAATTTTTTAATAATGTAATAATTGTCAATTATGTAATAATTAATTAATTACAAATTATTTATATTGTTTATTTAATTATTCTCATCACCTTCTTCACTTATTACCTCCACTAAATTAATTATTAGAAACAATCATTCCGTCAATCTTAATTATTAAAATAATTTAAACAGATGATTTACTCTCATTATATTCTATTCTGCAATTATCCTCATCGTTCACTTATTTATTATTTTTACTAAATCAATGATTACAACAATCATTACATCAATCTTGGTTAACAACAGTTTAAACAAATTATTTATTCTCATTATATTCGTCCTCATTGCATCGTTCACTTATTTATTATCTTCATTACATCAATAATTAAAACAATCATTACATCAATCTTGGTTAGCAACAGTTTAAACAAATAGTTTATTAATCTCATTGTATCGTTTATTTATCAGTTATCCTCATTACATCGTTCAATGCCTGAATTATTAAAACAGTCATTACATCAATCTTAATTATGAAAACTATTTAAATGATCTATCATTACATTGCATTTATCAATTATTCTGACTATTTCAACCCTAATTAAAATAATTTAAACTAAGTACCCTCAGTAAAACACAAACAGCTTCGAAAGAGCTAAGATTACAAACTATTGATGAAATAACTTTGGGAAAGAAGACCATCAAAAAAAAGCTCTGTGTAATACAATAACGCTCAATGTCGTATAAGATGATTTTAAGAAAAAAACAAAGTTGTCGAAGCATCGTAACTTGGGGATGAAATTTTCCGACGAGAGTGCTCGCAATTTTCACGAAAGGAAAATCGAGTGCTCGAGCGTGTTTTTGATCGCCTTACGTGTCCGTTTTGCTTGCATTTTAATTTGACCCGTTGGAATATGAGCGCGGTGAAGCAGCACTCGTTGTAACGGAACGTAAATGTTTGCCTCCATTTTCTGGCTATTGATTCCCGCGGACGCTCGTCATTTGAAAGGTTTCACCTGCGGATTAAAAACTCGCCCAATTCCATGGAGATCGCCGTTCGACGCGTTCGCGGCTGTGTTTACAACGTAACGGCGAAAGATTGATACGGATTCGAGAAGAATCGCCTCGACACGATCAATTTCACCCGTGAGCAAACTGCGACGAAATCGATCGTCGAAAAACAATGCATACCAAATCACTGATTGATCCTGACCATGCTTTGCGATAAATGAAGATAAATGGAACATTCAGTTTCACGCGATTTCTTTTACATCGTTTTACAAATTTATGCTGGGGAAATGGAGAACTGTGATTGCTTTCAACATTTTACAAGCTCAAACTTTTTCATAAATTGTTATTGTTTCTATGTTATTATACATTAAGACTCTTTATATTAGTATCATTAAATTAAGTATTGAGAACTTATTTTCATATTTGTCCATATTTGATAGGTCACGTGATAGAGTATACAAGGGGTATAATAGATAATATACATATGTAAGTACATGTGTATAATACTGTATACATTACTAAGTATATGAGTATATCAAATAATTTTAAGAAAAAAAGTACGCCGACTTCGAAATGCACTAAAAAGTATAAAATAATTTCTATTTCCTAATGAAGTAATTTCTATTTCATTCAATCATACAATTACGTCACAGATATGAATGAAACCTATTTACTCGTTAGGTAGTATATTAAATACATTTCAACATTTTCGGAGGCGGCACAAAATTAAAAGATTTTCTTGAACATGTCAACCTTTGGACAGCCGAACATAGGCAAAGCTTGTATAGCTATTTTTCTTTCTATACAGATAACTCGACAGCACGCTGCGAAGTAGGTGTTAGTGCGTATAGAATGTCACTATGGTCTATCTAGATTCATAGAGTATGCGACGGAAAGACTCGATCGCCGCATATACTATAAAGATCGAGCTCATCTGCCGCAAATTTGGTAATTCCCGCGTCGTGGGCTCCATTTATAGGTTCTTAGAATTATAGGTTCTTAGAAGCTATTCATGGCTTCCACAAGCGAACGAAGTCGATTCAATTTCATTTATATCAAAAACGTTGCGAAATGAAGATGCAGTCGTTACATTTACGTATATTACCATATATATCTATAATGGTTCGTATTCTTTCTCAGGATTTATTAATTTCCAATACGCCATACCACAATCAACTGGTTATTGGCAACAACGTTTACTGAGGTATTTTTAATTATGCGCCGCCTCCGAAAAGGTTGAAATGTATTTAATATACTACCTAACGAGTAAATAGGTTTCATTCATATCTGTTACGTAATTGTATGATTGAATGAAATAAAAATTACTTCATTAGCAAATAGAAATTATTTTATATTTTTTAGTGCATTTCGAAGTCGGCATATTTTTTTTCCTAAAATTATTTTATTTCACGCTTTTTAGTGGAATGGGAAGAATTGTATAGGATACTGTGAGACAGTTCTTCCGAGCTTTTTTTTGTCTGCGTAAATGCCATGAACATAATTTGTTCCGAATTGCTCGGAATATAATTAAGGTAATATTTATGGGTATTTTTTCAAACCCAAAAACGTTTCACCTTTGGAATTTTAAACTGATATTTAAGACCATATGAACGTCTCCACAACTTGACGTTCTTAACAATTGACAATAACCTTCTAATAGGCCAGAAAAGCACGCTTTCTTAACACCAATATACCTTTTCTTAAAGAAGTTTATTCCATGGTCCTAAACTGTGCACCCCAATAAAGTGGGCCTACGCGCTCGAACTCCGATGATAAACACATGGTGCCCATTTATTACTTCCTTTGAAGGACCCAAATCACTCAATTGCTTTGGGTTACTTTGTTAACAAAATGTAATTTACAACCCTGGAATAAAGGCTAAAAATCTTACAATCCCATTCGCTAAACCATCTCACCAATCAGTATTTTTCACAAATAACAATCTGTCCTGATTGGCCTTTTTTGGTAACGCCTTCACGTCCTGAACTTCATGCATTGCTTTCTTTTCTGGCTGTTTAGAAGCGACTAGTCAGTCTTAGATTAACTTCCTTAGAATATACTTACTTCAGTCAGTCTTACATTAACTTTGTTACTATTAACGACTTCAACATACAACAATCATTACTACCAGTGGGATGATGAACTACATCCTTCATGGACCTGGGCACACCAGTGTGGAGGACTCTGAGCCACTCTATCAATTCTACTCTATAATACTAACTCTACATATAATTCCACTACCGTAACAAGTTGTGGAAACGCCATGGGTCGACGAAGATTTACAACCT
The DNA here is from genome assembly GCF_050947335.1 of Megachile rotundata. NCBI lineage: Eukaryota > Metazoa > Arthropoda > Insecta > Hymenoptera > Megachilidae > Megachile > Megachile rotundata. The sequence continues at coordinate 8,183,296 of NC_134993.1, forward strand.
TCGAAATTAACTATAAATAATTAATATTTTACCCAGCGCGTGAACATAATTAAGTAAAAGACAACATGAATATTCGTTTTTCAATATTTTTTCCGCTAATATCTCGAAAACTAAAGCTTTCCGCGAAATTTGTACATGAACAAAATTGTTCAGAATCATGTCCGTGATAAGATATTAAAAGCGTACTAAAATCGAGAAAAGTTTATTTCAAAAGTTACCGGTTGTCTTGCAATAACAATACTTTGCAATTAAAAAATGAAAAATTTTTTGATAATGGTACCAATGGGGAGTCAAAACCTACCAGATGCAAAAGGTTTCGTTCCAATTGATCCACCCAGCTAGGCGTAATCGGTGAACATACATGTACATAGAAAAAAAAAAGAAAAAAAATTATATTGTATATACTGATCAAATTGAGTGACCTCCTTCTTTTTCGAAGTCGGTTAAATAGATCATACATGAGTATCCAATAGAATGTAGAACAGATCATATATGAGTATCTAATAGCATATGTAACAAGATCATATGTAAGTATGTAATAGGCTATAATAATGAATATGACTATATAATAGTATGCAACAGATTATATGTATACGATTATCTAATGCAGTATATAAGAAATTATACCTAAATACACAACAGAGCATATAAGAGATCACATATGAGTAATGTTCATATGTGACCATGACTACAAAACTGCTCCAACTCATACATTTTGCCTTTCAATATTTCAAAGTTTGAGTCCTGAGTAAAATACTTTTATACCGTATAATAAAATATTTCAGACAACATTCTTGTAAAGTAAGAATTTTAGTGAAATTTTGTAACTTATAAACAAATGTGATTTTTCAAGCTTTAACCGAGTTACATTTTCAAAATTGACAGAATGTCTTGAAAATTACTTGTAATATAAAAAATTAATTTTATTAGAGACTGTACGTTGGAAACAAAAATGTTCATTTATATTTTATAACTATCTAAATAATTAACTTTTATTATTGATGGTTATCTTCCCCTTCGGAAATGGAATTTTGAATTTGGATTTAAAATATTCATGAAAGATTGGCGGGATGTGGGTACTGAATTCATGATATCTTCATACTTTTTCCTTGTCGGTCTATTAGTTGTATACATATAATGAAAGGGATTTTTACCGTTCCTTTCGGATAAAAGATCTGAAACATGGAATTCGGCATTGTTAGAAAAGGTTTTGTAAAACATCTTACATGGAGCATTTTTCAGAAACATCTATTGTATTTTCAACCAAGAGACAGGATACTCTTTTTACTCTTGCACTTGCTTTTCCAGATGTTTTGCTGAAATAAAATCTTGTGCCGTTCTACTGAAAATGCATTCGTGTTCTATATGTATAGTGCTATTAGTTGATAATAATTCTCAATGATGTATAAGTCATATGTATTATCTGTAATTTGTGCATTTGTACTGCATATATGCATTTGTACTGCACAAATTACAAATTCACTCGGACGCAACTGACTTTAGTCCTGTCATAATTATTTTTCCAAAATTTCTTAGCACACAATTATCAATTGCATAGTAATTTTAAATAATTTATTATTAAGTAATAATTCAACGAGGTAAGATTCTAATCTACAAACGATTGTTAACACTAACACTGCACATACAGTAACCTTTCAATAAAGAGTCTAAAACCCCATATTAATATAACAAATTATTCTTATTTCTGCGCATGGTTGTCGGTAAAGTTTGACAGTAAAAAAACCTATATGAAAAATTATACAGGTTAATTTGTTACAAATTTATTACAAATTGTTTATTAATTTGTGAAGATGTGAAACAAGATTCATTAATAATTTCTTCATGACCGACTAAATTTGAGAATTACAAAATATCGCAATATCTACATCATAATTCTCTTCACTCTTTTCGTAATAAAAATTGTAATAGCACAGAAATATATTACGTCACAAAAAGGAGAAAAAACTTGGATTAAATTCTTTCAAGAAGATTTCCAATTTCTTTCTAAAAAACACCATTCTCGCAATTATCGAATAATTCTAAAAGGTTTGATAGCGCAAGAAGGAAAGGGGTGAAGAACGTCGCACGAGATCCGGATTCATCGAATTCGTAATTTTTCCGTCCTTTTTCCGTTATCAGCCGTAACGATATCAGTACAGAAACTCGTAGCTCGTGAAACCATCTGGATTTCGAAATTTCCACCGTCATTTACGCGGTTTTATTCCGTCGGAAGGGTCTTATGGGTCTCCACGGTTGTACGCAGAAGGTAGGCGAAAGTCGGCGTCGATTTTTATTGGATTTCCGTGCACGCCGCAATCACTTATCTCACGTTAAACTCTCGTATCCACTTTCAGTGATAATTTCTGAATTTTCCACGCATTATTCATGGAACAGCGCTCGAGATCCTCTAGTTTTTGTATTCGTTTCACGAGAGCGATTTTACGCGTCTCTGCTTCAGCGCCAGTAGTTCGATCATACGTTTCTCATTCGAAACAAATTTTTGTTTTTTTTTTTCGCCCGCTTCCGTTTCACGTCGAAATTGTTCTTTTGACGGGCAGACAGGTTTTATCAGTTGGATGATGCTTTACAACGTAACAAACAATGTTTTTGCGTGTTAAAAGATCACACGTTAGATTAAAATGCATGGAAAAATGGGTAAGTTGGTAACTCGACTGTTGTAGAAATAAGAGTGTGGAATTGCAAGATGTAGAATTGCTTGATTATACAATTACACGACTGTGAAATTGAAAGATTGGGAAGTAGATAGATTATACAATTGCGGAAATGTGATATTGTAAAACTATAAGATTGTACAATTGCAGAACTGTAACACTGCAAAATTGCAAAATTGTTACGTTGTAAAAAAAGTGGATAGATTATACAATTGCAGAAATGTAACATCGTAAAACTATAGGATTGTACAATTGCAGAACTGTAACATTGCAAAATTGTAATGTTGGAACTTGTAAAGTTGGAAGAGAGCAAAATTGCAAAACTGTGAAAATGCTAGATTATGAAATTGTAAGAGAGCATAATTGTAAAAATGTAAAGTTATATAACAGCAACATTGTAAAATCAAAAGATAATGAAACTGAAAATTGTAAAATTAGAGAATTGTGAAATTGCGAATTAGAAAAATTACAAAATTGCGAAATTGCAAAATAAATTTGCATAATTGCAATTGTAAAATTTCAAAATTATAACGTGACAAATTGTGAAATTCTGACATTGCAAAACTGTAAAATTGTAAAGTTCCAAAGTTGCAAAACTGCAAAATTATAAAATTGTAAAATTGTAAAATTGTAAAATTATAAAATTGTAAAATTGCAAAATTGTAAAATTGTAAAATTGCAAAATTGTAAAACTGTAAAAATGTACAATTGTGAAATTGTAAAATTATAAAATTATAATATTATTAAATAAAAATACCATAATTCGGTGTTTCTGTACTTAAGCACGTGTGTACCAAATTCTAACCAAAATTAATTATACTGTATCAGGATTTTCAATTTTTATTAAAGTCACACATATCAAAGCTACATATTAGATACATTCAATCTAACACATATCATGACTTCACATTCGATGCATATAAAATATATTTAATCTTCAATAAATTCACTCACAATAAACAACGAAACAACAAACAAAACCAACATTGAAATTTAATCATAAAAATATTTCACTGAAAAGTACAGCATCAAACACCAACAAGGAAAAGCATTTCATCAACGCGATGTAATTTCTTCCAAGAATGTAATTTTCGCGCCTCGTGTTCAATTTAATTTGAATCCCTTAATTCAACGAGTTGTATTGAAGGTAAACATTCATTGGCTTCACCTCTCCATTTACGAATTTAATTTATTGCAATCGATTAAGAGTTGATTGAAACTTTCTCCGATAGTGAAATACGATATTCCCACGTTCTACTATCAGCTTGTTGTATTATTCGCTCATTTACTCGACAGAGAGTGTTAATTATTTTCACACGTTAATGAGCTGTTTATTTTGAAAGTGGTGCAATTTTGAAAAAAGTGCGGATATTTCTCTGATCATCAAAGTAGGATCATAGCATTATAGAGCATCCTTTGTTTTGGTCGTCAACCAATATGGCTGCGTCGAAACGCAGTATTATGAGGACCTTTGTAACCGAAACATGCACTGTCAATTATAAGTCCCACACGATGTTTATTTAAGTGTTCCTTTTTATCATTTCTTATAATAAAAATCCTATTCTGCGTTAGAACAAGTATTTCTGCTTAATTCTCTACAAAATTGTCACTTGCCTGATGGGCTAGGAATTGTGAAAAAATTATATAGTTTGACTACTTATCACGGAGAAGCTTTTGAGTCAATTTATAGGCTGATAAATATACTTATAACTTTGATTTCTATATCTTCAAAGGAGATTAATAAAGCAAATACAAAAAATATTACTTTTATCCCTCTCCTATTTATTTGCACAGTTATGTTATTGAAGTGTTCTTTAGTGTATAAAATGTATACTATTCTATTATTATAAAATTCAATAGATAAAATGAGGAGAGGTTAAGTCGAGGTTACGTTAGCTATCTTAAAACAAAATAGCTGCAAACGGTTCAAAATGGCTGCTCTCAAACATTGATATTGACTAGTATTTTTGCTATTATTTTTGTGCTTGATATTAATATGTGTTAATGTTATGTACAGTAGTAATGATGGTAGCTAATAAATTATATTATTGCAATTCGAACAGACCAATTTTACGGAAAACGTGAAACATTCTGAAAATTTGTTAGACCTAATTCGATGGTCAGAATAAAATACAAAAATGTAACAGCATATAAAAACGTAAAATATAAAAATATTTCTAAATTTATTGAAATGCAAATTTTTAAATGTGTCGTAAGAACAAAAAATAGACTTGCCTCCAAAGCAAACAGTTCAGATGTCGCTACATATGCGTTTCGGGTCTTTTGTTTCTTGTTTCAAAGGCAACTGTTGAACGGATGGTGTAACACGTGTTCCGTCATGTTTTTACTTTGACTTCAGAGCAACGCGTGTTCTGCAATGTCCCTTGCATTCGATAATTATGAGACGAACTTCTTGTTTCTCGTTTAGCAAGTTAAACACTGGTTCTATTCCATTGGGCGTGTTAACTGACAAACTAATTAGCGCAGGACTAAGTGAATTCAAACACAAGTTTATTAAATTATAGGTAATTTTACATTATGCACGTATGAGTGTTATACTGTGGAGTTTGCTGTGCGTAAATTATTGTACTCTAAAAGTTTCTTTCTGAAAATGTACGATAGACGAGACTTTAATTAGTTTAAGAATCTTGATTGATATATACCGGAATAAAATTTGTATTATTCGTTTAAAATAAATTTCTGAATTTGTGAATTTGTGTATTTGTAAATTTGTGAATTTGTGAACTTGTGAACTTGTGAACTTGTGAACTTGTGAATTTGTGAATTTGTGAATTTCTGAATTTCGAAATTTTCAAATTTCTGAATTATCAAATCTCTAAATTTCTATCTTTCCAAATCCTCAAATTTCCAAATTTAGAAATTTCCAAGTACTTAAATCCTCAAATTCATTATTTATTTCTACTGCGTTCATAAAATAAATTTTACAAATTTTGCAGTACAATATTCTATAAATTACTGTAGTACTTAGAAATACGTATCACACCAGTCTAATTAGTATTAAAAACCAATGTTCCAATCTTATAAACAGCACCCTATCGCAGAACAATTTCCTTTTTTTTACACCGAAAAAATTCGAAAAGGAATCGTAAGATAAAAATGTTCAAACACAATCGTGAACGAAATCGAAGCAGTAAACTACGGAATTCGAGTAATCGTGAAGAAACGTCAATAGATACTGAGCACACAGTCTCGAAACGAAGAAATTGAGTTGTAAAGTTTTCACACACTCGAGTGAAGTTTGCCAAAGATTTTCAGCCGCGCTTTTACTGCTACGAAGTTTTATAAACTGTGATAGTTCGCTCGTCTCTCGTCAGATGGCGCCAGTTTAACCAACTGCCAGTCTTGTCTGACTCGTTACAGTCACTACCTACTTTATTATCCAACAAGTAGTTAGAACAGGCCTGAACAACTCGGTGCCCTTAGGGTATCTATCAGTTTGAATAACTAAAACGTGCTTCAGAGGGCAGCAGTTGTATAAAAATAAGAAACTGGAAATAGAATGTACGAAATTTTCTGTATGAATTTCTGAGGAAGCATTTTGTACTAATGTAAGAGGTTATTGTAACTTAGATGATTAGTTAAAATGAATAAATTAATAATTTTTGTGAAATTATAATTTTTATTTGAAAAAATGTATAGACTGTTAAGGTCTAAGTTATGGAAAATAAATAAATTTTTGAGGAATTTAGATAGGAGAGTATTTAGACTGCGGGTTGTAATTTGGATGAGTATTTGTTTTTAAAATTAAAAGGAAGATTTGTGTAATAATTAAACCTTGAAATTTTTAAATTCTCAAATAATTAAGCATCAAACCTTTCAAATTTACCTTTTACATTTATACACTTTAGAATTTTCAAATTTTTATATTTTCAAACCTTGGCAATTTAACCTCCAAGCTTTCGGTCCTAATAAATTTAGCCCCTAACTAATCAAACCTTATAAAAACGTCAAAATTTTCAACTATTATGAATCTAACCTCTAACGTATCAAACCTTACAAGTTTAACGTCCAAATTTTCAACCATTTTGAATCTAATCTCTAACTTATCAAACCTTACAAGTTTAACGTCCAAATTTTCAACCATTTTGAATCTAACCTCTAACTTATCAAACCTTACAAGTTTAACCTCCAAATTTTCAACCAATTTGAATCTAACCTCTAACGTATCAAACCTTATAGGTTGAACCTCCAAATATCCAACCCGTAACCACTAAACCTCATCAATCTTTCAAATTTTTTAAAAATTCTCAAAAGTGTTAAAAGCAAAACTAGCCAGCTATCTCCTCTTCATTTTAAAAAATTCATCTTACTAAATAACCCAAAATCCATATTTTTGACACTTCAAACTAGAACCAAATCCTAGTCCTGATTTTGGCAACCTTATCAATTATTGTGAATAATCGTACAAGCAGGAATCGGAAGGATTCTAACGAAAGTTAAACAATAGGACATCGACAAGAAGGTGAAGGAGAACGAGAAGAGACAAGTATGAAGAGGACACGAATGAAAGTGTCCTCTCGTTTCAAGTTTTCTGATTAAATCTGTTCCCCGACTTCTGAGCCGGTCAGCCATGAAAGAAAGGGATGAAATCACCTCTCTGTTTTCTCTTCGTTGAACTTCGGAACCGGGCCAACGAGTGCACCAGGTGGGAAAAGGATATCGGAAATAGGAAACTGTGACTCCTTTACGCTCCTTTACGCTAAATGTCCACGCTTTCACGATCGAACGAACTGTTGAAACTCCATTTAACGTTCTAAGAAGTTCTTTGTTTATTTGGGACACTTGTGTTAAACAGACATTTGTCAATTCCTATGGACGGTTTAAACTTGCTTTCAAGTAACATTCTGCGAACTTTTATTATTTTATTAGTATATTAATATATTACCTCAGTGTTCTATAAGAATACTAGTAAATTATTTTAGTATTTTATTGGTATAGACATAGAATTAATGAAACATAGTAGAAATATCATTTTGAATAAGGAAGTTTATTAGTTCAAAATTTATATATTATTGAAGTTTGATAGATCTGGAAAACAGTATTAGTTATATTAGAACTGTACATTAGAAACTTCATCTTAAGGGAGGCAATACCTTTAGACAGCTGAAAATAAGCTGATATTTGTGAATTTTTTTTGTATAGGACACCTTTGTTTTGCATTTTCAAAATTTCAGGTATAATTTATTATAACTATTGCCTATTACAGAATATTTTCTGTTTTGCAAAATATTTAAAAATGCCGGAATTATGACAATCCTTTCTGGAAGTGTTTTGGCGCGTCTCGTGAATCGGCGTGGGTTCTAGCGTTAGATATATTGGTCTGAAGCAAGTTTGCAGACAATGTTTCGAAAACTAACATTCACAGTTAGTAGATCATCCTCAGAAATGTGCAAACTATGTAAAATTGAAGAAATGGCACGCTTTTAAAGAAAAACTTTGAATTTTATTGAAAATTTTTACAATGTTTTGCAATAAAAAGGACTTTAATGTTCAATTTATTTCATACATTTAGGTTCATATGTTAGATAGTATTATCATGGATATATGCAAAAAATGTGAGCGCGATTGATAAACTAGTTTTTGAGTTATCAGCTACGCCAATTTTAAGAACGTGGTTTTGAGAAAAACGCGCTTAAAGTTTCAGTCCTCCGCACTGAACGCGTATATACCCGCAGCGCTAATCAGCCATAACTTCAAAAGGGCTTCGTATTTCACTTTAAAATTTTGAAACAATATCTTTAAGATGTTACACTAACATTTTATAGAAAAAAAAATTTGTAATTTTTTAAGATTCTAAAGGTATTGCCCCCTTAATTTGTAACATAAAGGAGGCTTTATTGTAATATGTGACTCGCAGAACTTCTGTTTTCCAATAGATTCTCATATTCAAAGTCGTATTTTGTTCAAATTAATGATATGATTGGATAAAGTTCAAAAAATTGTGTCTCAAAGCTAAGCTTAACTGATGGATCTAGTTACCCTATAAAAGTGTTCCACTGAAGGGAAAGCCACGGTCTAATAATTTTTAGTGATTTTTGAGGGTTCATAAATTTTGAGGTGGTTCAGTATTTTAGGCCAGAGGACACCTGGCGATTTGGAGATTCATGGATATGAAGATCTAGGGATTTCGCGATGTAGGATTTGGAAGTCTATAAATTTGAGAGCAGAGGAACTAGGACACACATTAATTTGAGATGTAGAAATTTACTCATCTAGACTTAAAAATTTAGTAATATTTTAGGACCTTAGGATTGGGGTTCAAACTACTTTTCATTGAAAAAAAAGATTACTCCCTTATTATTCTATGTAAAATCTCATTCAAATAAAGTGCCTGATTTTGTATTGCTCTTTATTATAATATAAAAATCATGATCTGTTACCTATTTTTCTAATAAATTTGTATAAACAACGAATGTCATTCTTTATAGAAGTTTTAAAAGATGTTCACAACGTAATGTTTCTTTCAGTCAGAGTATTCTATATAACTATCTTTTTTAAATGAATATTTAAGATTGCGTCCATTCGGTTATTAGCAATCACGATGTTATTATTGTAATTATAGTCAAAGGAAATAACAAACGTTGATATCCTTGAGAAACTTTAGGATAATATTTGGTAATGTTAACACTGATCAAATGATTACAGTAACATTGTTGCATACAACTCAATTTATCTATCAATTTTAATTGTAATGTTCAGTTTTAATTTTTAATTTTAATTTTTAATTTTAGCTTTTAATTTTAATTTTTAATTTTAGTTTTCAATTTCAATTTTTAATTTTAGTTTTCAATTTCAATTTTTAATTTTAGTTTTTAATTTGAATTTTTAATTTTTAATTTGAATTTTAATTTTTAATTTTAGTTTTCAATTTCAATTTTTAATTTTAGTTTTTAATTTGAATTTTTAATTTTTAATTTTTAATTTGAATTTTAATTTTTAATTTTCTGTTTATAATCATCAATCCTTAATACAAATTACACGTAATATATATTTACAAACATATACACAAAATACAAATAATAAATTGCAAAAATTGATGTACTCTTTTACTTCAATTTCTTTCCTCAAATAACAATAAAATATAATTATCCTCAATCGATAACAAAATTATTAGTTAATGTATGATAAAAAATATAATGCTAATAAAAAAACCAAGAAACCAGGTAAAAGCTAATAGAAAGCAACATCTTCAAATGAAATAGTGTTTTCCAGTTAAAAAGTAGAACACGAAAATTAATTAACTTGATATTTATAGGATTGAAACAGCAGTTCATCGTGGAATTTCTTGTTTATCCATTTTCCCTTAGGCTTTCTTGTTTCATGGCTTCGAAATCTTCTCAGCGGGTAAAGATCATTTTTTTTTCTCTACGGCAATTTATCATCGTGCACAGAGCAAGCGGCTTTGTATCAATCATTGTCGCAGGAACTTTCGAACAATAGCGGAAGATCGTCGGAAATAATTACGTGAATTTATCGATTTCCTTCACGTACCACTTTGGCACGCTCCATTTAATCGGCTTTTCAAATACTTTACTTTGTTTTGTAGATAGTTAACGTCAGGGTCCAATTTTTTTACGAACATGTATTGCATGCTGGAGAATTTGGAAATTTGGAGAACTGAAAGATTAGAAATATGGAAATTTACATATTAAATAATTTGGGAATTTGGGAAGTTTGGAATTTGGGAATTTGGGAATTTGGGAATTTTGGAATGTTGGAATTTGGGAATTTGGGAATTTGGAAATTTAGGAATTTTGGAATTTTGAAATCTTGGAATTTTGGAATTTGAAAATTTTGGAATTTGAGAATTTGGGAATTTGGGAATTTGGGAATTTGGGAATGTTGGAATTTGGGAATGTTGGAATTTGGGAATGTTGGAATTTGGGAATTTGGGAATTTGAGAATTTGGGAATTTTGAAATCTTGGAAATTCGGAATTTTGAAATTTGGGAATTTGGGAATTTGGGAATTTGGGAATTTGGAATACCCAAAATTTCGACTCCCATTTTCCAAATTAAAGAATGAAACACCTGTTATTAGATATTCATTTTTCATGTCCTATATCTCATATTTAATTTAGTATGAAGTTTATTTTTAATCGTTTTCTTGTAACATTTTAGAATAAGTGATTGATGATATCGTTTTTGAACGTTTGGTCTTTGAATACTGTTCCTGCTCACGTTCACTCCAGAGCAGACACTTATTGTGATAAAGTATGCCCTGAACTGAACATCTGTTCGCTTCCACATACCTTAATTTATCTCAGTTATAGACAATTAAATTAAAAAATTCCTACCCAACTCCGCCATATTTAATTATTTTACAAGGTTGACTAAATAACATACTTCATTTATGTTTTAGTGTTTTTCACTTTGAATCACTGTTAACACTAATTATTTCATGTTTTACTGCATGATTGTATTTGTATAATAAACAAATACTTTGTATATATAATAAATAAATGTGTATTATGCATAACTGTTACATAGATTGTTATTATTTGTAGTAAATAAATAAATCATAATTATTTATAATGAGCAAATGAATCTGTATTATGTGTAATACATTCACAAATCTAAATGATAAATAAGTAGAGAAAATATTATTTGTATTACATAAATAAATTATTATTATGTGTAACAAATAAGTATATCATTATTGTATGACAAATAAATAAATGATTATTACTTATAATAAATAAATTAATTATGTAGAAAAATTGTTGTGATATTCTGCATGTGCGACTGCATAACACTCATATTGAAATTTAATATTCTTATTGTACAAGATAAATAAATTAATATTAAGCTCTTAAATGCATTATGACCATTTGTGAAATAAAATAAAATAAAATATTATTAAATATATTATATATTATTTAAATATTATATATATTAAAATAATCAGGATACACATCAAAATAATAAATTAGTTGTAATCAAGTTTTTAATAACTATTTAAGGAACAAAACGATATTACACATTTGGTAATTTTCGTCAAATTTCAATTTGTGCATATCGTCTTATTTTAAGCATTAAATTAGGACTGTAATATTAGAATCTGACGTATCAGCTCTCCGAAAATGGTGGAATTAAACCAACATCTCAGTATAATTCGATGTTCGTGCTGATCTATAATTAATAATACCATTTACATTTCTCAAAATATTACTGAAAATTCAATTTAAACCTTCTTACAATAATACATGTAAATTGATTACAGAAATTTATAATACGCTAGAATATAATAAGACTTGACATCACTGAAGAATAAATAGAGCAATGGATTTTCAAATTTTCCAAATTTAGAAATATGGAAATTTACATATTTGAGAATTTGGGAATTCGGAAATTTTTGAATTTTTGAATTTTAGAACTTGGAAACTTGCAAATTTTGGAATTCGGGAACTTGGGAATTTTGGAATCTTGGAATCTTGGAATCTTGGAATTTGGGAATTTGGAAACTTGGGAATTTGGGAATTTGGGAATCTGGGAATTTGGGAATTAGGGAATGTTGGAGTTTGGAAATTTTGGATTTTGGAATTTTGGAATTTGGAAATTTGGGAACTTAGGAACTTGAGAATTTTGGAATTTTGGAATTTTGGAATTTAGAAATTTGGGAATTTGGGAATTTCGGAATTTGGGAATATCGGAATTTGGGAACTTGGGAAATTTGGGAATTTGGGAACTTGGGAAATTTGGGAAATTTGGGATTTGGGGAATTTGGGATTTTGAGAATTTGGGCTTTGGGGAATTTGGAATTTGGGGAATTTGGAATTTGGGGAATTTGGAATTTGGGGAATTTGGGATTTGGGGAATTTGAGATTTGGGGAATTTGGGATTTGGGAAATTTGGGATTTTGAGAATTTGGGCTTTGGGGAATTTGGGAAATTTGGAATTTGGGGAATTTGGGCTTTGAGGAATTTGGGATTTGGGGAATTTGGAACTTGGGAATTTTGGAATTTGGGAATTTAAGAATTTGAAAATTTGGGAATTTGGGAATTTGCATTTTTTTTACATTTTTATATTCCAGACACCAAAAACTATTAACACTAGATTTACGGACGTTTGATGGTCACTTTTATTTAAATTTACCTAAAGTAGAAAAATAAATAAATTGCAGATGATATGTGAACTGCCTAAAACATTGATTCTTTTGCTGAAAGTTGATGAAAGTTGACATTTTTACAAAAATTTCTTACCAAATTCTGTCATCTAAAGTAGACCTATTATTCGTCATTTTGGCGGGTTCCGTAAATCTAGTGTTAAGTGGTAAAAGAATAAAAAATGTGGATCCTAAACTCATATTTAAACGCTAATAAATGTTATGTAATAATAAATATATAAACTGTAATATGAATGGTCTATGACGAGAAAAGAAACATGATCAATTTGCTGATCCGAACATCTACATTCCTTTGATTCCTAACTTAACCTAACTGTTACGCGCGATGGGTAAAATATAAACTGTTTACAGTTATTTACGAAGGTTGTAAATCTTCGTCGACCCATGGCGTTTCCAAAACCTGTTACAGTCGTGGAATATTTCTAAAGTTAATATTATGAAGTAGAATTTTATTGTAAAGTAGAGTTTATATAGTGGCTCAGAGTCCTCCACACTGGTGTGTCCAGGTCAATGAAGGATGTAGATCATCATCCCACTAGTTATACTGGTTGTTGTGTGTTGATGTAGTTGATAGTTACAAGTTAATCTAAGACTGACTAGTTGCCTCTAAACAGCCAGAAAAGAAAGCACAGGAAGAAATTCAGGACGTGAAGGCGTTGCCAAAAGGGACCAATCAGGACAGATTGTTATTTGTAAAAAACAGTGATTGGTGAGATGGTTCGACGAATGGGATTGTAAGATTTTAGCCTTCAGTCCAGGGTTGTAAATAACGTTTCGTTAATAAGGTGACCCAAACAGTTAAGTGATTTGGGTCCTTCAAAAGAACTAAATAATGGGACACATTGCGAGACTGTTGAATGACCGAGTCAGGGTGCCTGGTCCGCCGAGTACGCAAGGATTTTCGTAAACACTGCACACAGCAAGGGTGCACAGTTTAGGACTATGGACATAAACTTCTTTAAGGAAAGATATATTGGCGTTATAAAGATGTGCTTTTCTGGCCTGTTAAAAGGCTATTGTCAATAGTTAAGAATGTCAAACTGTAGAGACATCCATGTGGTCTTGAAGATCCGTTTGAAATTGCAAGAGTAAAGGTTTGACAAAATACCCATAAATATTACGCTAATTATATTCCGAGTGCTTCGGAACATCCTCCCCCCGTTGAGAGGGTACCGATCAATAAAATAAAGTCTGGGTACTTATCTTTGAACTGTAGAGTTTCGTGTGGTATCACCTACGATTATCTTGATGTTACCGAGTGTACTTGTCCTATTTGATTGGTAGAAAGTGACACTCGCTGGATTTCGTAAAAGAATTGTTGTGGCATCTTGAACGTTGAACTCCTGGATGGAGCTGTCTGATCTTGAGTGTATCATGGCACCAAGAGACCATTGCAGTGATGGTGTATTTAGTTTTCTTAATGATGCTTTCTTTCATTTGATCAATGAATCTTGATGATTTTATTTGATGATTTGACTTTTGCTTCTGTAGGACTCGTTAATGAATCGCCAATAATAAGTTGCTCGAAATATAGAATAGTAAATCATTGCGTCTGATGTGATAAGCATGAACAAGCGTGATTTCACAATGATTTTGTTCGAATGATTAACATGTTGTAATTTGCAGTGTAAATAATTTAGTTCTTGCGACACATTTGAAGTAGAATTTGGATTGTGTTTGTCGTTTAACTGTGAATTTGTGATGAAAGCAGTCTGAAGAAGAACTGGTAATTGAATCAGTTACATGCATTCGACGTGACTGATAGATCCTTAAAAAATACTAAAGTTGTAAACTTATATGAAAGACAGTTTGAGGCACTGTTGTACTGAGCTTGTGTGGTTTACAGATTGTTTCAAATTGATCCGATCAACGAAAGTTGGTTTTTCGCCTCACTTCGTGTTCTAGTGTATTCTCGTGTCTTGATTGCGTATGTTGTTATTGCGATGAGTTCGCAAAGGTGAGTGTGCGTCACCAAAAGATAGTTCAGTTATTGGCCATTATGATGGTTAGCAAGGTGATCAAGCAGTTGAATGATTTGGATTTTTAAAGGAAGTAAAGAACGGGCGCCATACATAGCTGTTTATTGTCTAGACCCAAGTGTCTATCTTAGAATTGTGATTAGCGGCAGGGAGTGTGTCTAACGTGGGCGTCACCGTGTGACTGAGAGCTAGCCTCGTCTAGCTCCTTTACCAACACGAAAGACGCTTCACCATGTATGCTGTTTGTTTTGCAAGAATCTCCCTTCTTACATCTTGTAACAAATCAATTCTCTGCTCGTGTCTATCTTATAATTGTGATTAGCGTCAGGGAGTTGGTCTCATCGTGGGCGTCACCTTGTGACTGAGAGCTAGCCTCGTCTAGCCCCTTTACCAACACGAGAGACGCTTCCCATGTATGCTACCTGGAAAAACCTGCGGCTGTGGTGCACGTGGGCAGCTGTTATTTTGCTAAGACCCGTTGACTTGGGACCCTGTCCTTGAAGTACGCATACTTCGCGGACCGTAACACCACAGGAGGTACGTTTATGTGACCCCGAAACAGAGAGTGATAATTTACGAAAAGTCAGTTCTATATTGTCCGTTTGGGTTTTCTCAGGAGTTGAATGAAAGGAGGAAAGTGTCCGAAATCATAAATTGGCTTTCTTACGATAGCTAAACAAGACGTGATAGAAAGCAAGGAATTGGAAGATAATGCGCACAACTGGGATGCACAAAGGGTGCCAAATGAACAGGTTTGATTGTTATAAAAAACCAAGACTAAACGAGTTGCCTCAAAACTGTCAGAAAAAAATAGAGGATGAGCTTCAATGTTTGAACTGTTTTAATAACACGAATCCGTGGTGTTTTGGTGTTTTTAGATGGAACATCATGTATTTGTAGATTGTTTTTGTGTTACACAGAATTTCCAATTCAAGAAGGTCGTAAATCTTCAGAATTGAAATATTTCATGAAACTTTGATCATAAACAATGATCCAAACTTAATCTGTAATATAGATTTCAATAATAACATTTAGTGGTGTTTCTGATGTTTTGTTCCATGAAGTTAAAGAAAAGTAAATTTCATGATAGAATAATGTAAGATTGATAAAAAATAGGACTCTGTGACCATGAGGATAGCCAAGGTTTCATCAGGTAGTATTCTAAACGAGGGTCGAAACCTGATGACAATAGTATGTCATTGACGACCGTCTTCTACCCTTGATTTCAGCTGACGAAAGGTCGGCATTGAATTTTTATTGAGTAAAATTTGTTTATGATCGTGTATATACATACCCAAAGTCAGCGTTCTTTTAACGAACCTGAACAACTGTTTCACGTTTTTTGGAAAAAGTTATTGAATTTTCTTAAAAGAAAATCATAAATGAGTTTACAATCGATCTCATATTACTGACAATCTCTAATAGTTTGAAAATAATTCAATGAATAAGTTTCATTTTGAATTGAATTACGAACTTTAAATGATAATTTAAATGAAGAGTTCATGGAGTCTGAAATGTAGAAGAAGGACGTAAGCATTTTTGCAGATGCTGAACTTGTAGTTCATTCTGTCACTTTTCAAATCGAAGTATGATTACATTACAAATTAAAGTGAATTGAATTACACACGGGACGACATATTTTGTATGAGTTGGGGAACTGTCGGGCTCCCCCCGATGAACCGATTCAGATTAAATGTTTAGAAGTACGAATCTAGATCAATGTAGGAAGAGATTTCAGATACTTAACAATAGTGAGGATTGAATGGTTGATACACTAAATCTGAATGATTAGATAAAACCTTAAACTGGTTAAGGAAGTTAACGTGTGCTGATTTTGTTGAATAGATATTTTGAACAATCACAATAGATTTATCTGTTATTACATAGATGATGAATACATTAATTTCCTATCCTCTTGAATTGTTAACATATCCTAATCATGTGACAATTGACAGAACTGCATTTGTAATAAAATAGAAAAGTTAACAATGAAATTAAATCTTGTGTGAATTTGAATTTAATCTTCTTAGGATGACAACTGTAATGTCAGTGATAGTTGATATGACAGAAATTCAATTACACAAAATATTAGAGAATAAATTTTCAAACAATTTAGATATAAGAAGCACCTTATAATATTCATTGTTTATTACAGAAGTGGCCTGAGCAAAATCCTTTCAATTGTAAATAGGGCAACCTCTTGCAAGAAAAGACATAATATCAATGAGGTAAATTTTGAGATAAAGTTTTTAATTTTAATACTCTGACGAAATTGGTGATAGATCATATTTGTGATAGATACCTGTAATTTCAACCAATGATATTAAGGTCCGCAGGTTAATTGATGGTCATCTGTCTGTACAACCAGACGTAAGAATTGTTTTTGAAGATTTTATTATATGCATTTTGTACGATCTTGAATAAATGTAAGAAGATGAATGGATAATAAGCCTGTTTTATCAAAGAATATGTGCAAACGTGTTTGCAATGGTTTTATGACCATTAGGGTAGGTATGCGAGAGACAGGTAGTGCGTTAAAACAGTGGGTCGAAGGACCTGTCGGACACTCTTCCAGAGTAATAATGTAACCTTGGCTATGACGGTATAATAATTATTTTGAATTCTGAAATTATATATTTACTTAGATTCATGGAACAATTAAAATTGACTTTTGTTGAGAAGATTGAATATTTAAATCAAGTAATTGTATGTGCATGAAAAAACATGACACATCGCAGTGATGTGACTTTTCGTAATCGTGAAAACTGGTCATGTGTCAAGAGACCTGGTTGATGTTATTACTTCATTTGTGTCGCAAGCTGTTAATGTTAAATCCTTGTACTAAGAATTGTGTTTTGTTTATACTTGACGGATTTGACATGACTATCTGACGTCATGAAATCGTGTAACAACAATATCAAAGAATTGGCGAAACGATTAAACGAGCCTACTTTAGAGAAGCGGAATTGTATATGGTTTGTCGACTTATCTTGTTGAAGCCTCTGAAATATCCTCAGATTGTCCGTTGTTTGACATGTTTTCGAGTTGATTAAACTTAATAATCCGTTTGACACGTATGGGAACACACCAGTGTGGTCACTCACTGTGATTTTTCAAACACTTATGATACACCTTGTAACACATAATCCTGTTTATTGCACTTGTAACTGAGTTTATGCACTGAGCAAGTTCGTAGAATCCGGCTCGAAGGACCAATGTTACGCGCGATGGGTAAAATATAAACTGTTTACAGTTATTTACGAAGGTTGTAAATCTTCGTCGACCCATGGCGTTTCCAAAACCTGTTACAGTCGTGGAATATTTCTAAAGTTAATATTATGAAGTAGAATTTTATTGTAAAGTAGAGTTTATATAGTGGCTCAGAGTCCTCCACACTGGTGTGTCCAGGTCAATGAAGGATGTAGATCATCATCCCACTAGTTATACTGGTTGTTGTGTGTTGATGTAGTTGATAGTTACAAGTTAATCTAAGACTGACTAGTTGCCTCTAAACAGCCAGAAAAGAAAGCACAGGAAGAAATTCAGGACGTGAAGGCGTTGCCAAAAGGGACCAATCAGGACAGATTGTTATTTGTAAAAAACAGTGATTGGTGAGATGGTTCGACGAATGGGATTGTAAGATTTTAGCCTTCAGTCCAGGGTTGTAAATAACGTTTCGTTAATAAGGTGACCCAAACAGTTAAGTGATTTGGGTCCTTCAAAAGAACTAAATAATGGGACACATTGCGAGACTGTTGAATGACCGAGTCAGGGTGCCTGGTCCGCCGAGTACGCAAGGATTTTCGTAAACACTGCACACAGCAAGGGTGCACAGTTTAGGACTATGGACATAAACTTCTTTAAGGAAAGATATATTGGCGTTATAAAGATGTGCTTTTCTGGCCTGTTAAAAGGCTATTGTCAATAGTTAAGAATGTCAAACTGTAGAGACATCCATGTGGTCTTGAAGATCCGTTTGAAATTGCAAGAGTAAAGGTTTGACAAAATACCCATAAATATTACGCTAATTATATTCCGAGTGCTTCGGAACACTAACCTAACCAAAAACTATTAAATGGTAAAAAAATAAAAAATATGCGTTACAAAGCAATGTTTAATCTCTAATAAATGTTATCTAATAATAAATGTTTAAACTGTAATATCAATGGTCTATGACGAAAAAAGAAACATGATCAATTTGCTGATCCAAACATCTACGTTCCTTTGATTCAGTTAATATGAACGCCCACTGTCGGAGTTTCCGATCTCGGTTTCAAATTTACTTTAACCATTAACTTGGCCCGGGTACTCGCCGCGTTACGAAACAAAGCTCTTTGTTCGTTCGCCGAAAGCCCGCATGAGCTTTGATTTTAGGGCGCGCTAAATCGCCGGTGACTCGCCAATTAACGCCTCCTCATCGTTTCCGCGTTCGTCCACTTACAGTTTTGAACAATTAGCCTATCTTTTCTGGACAAATAAAACTTCTTCGACAGTGAGACGTGTATACATGTGAATTCTTGCGAAAGGGCTGATAGATTCTTGAGTTTGTCTTGCCTCCATCGTGCACTGACTCTTAATGAATGTTTGTAGAAAGAAGCGAATGGGGACTTGTCAGTTTGGACTAAATAGGAATTGCGTAATTTGCAGAGGTGCAGAACGGTAAAAATAAACGATTTATAGGTTTTCTGTAGGATTTTTGGGTGATGTAGTATGAATATTTTGTGTAGCTACAATTTTGGAAGAATTTGGGAATATGGGAATTTGGACCTTGGTGACATTGGAAATTTGGAAAATTTGAAGATTTTCAATTTTAGAGATTTGGAGTTTGGGAGATTTGAAAATTTGGAGATTTGAAGGTTTAGAGATTTGCAGGTTTAAAGATTTGGAGATTTGGAAATTTGGAGATTTGTGAATTTCAAGGTTTAGAGATTTGAAGATTTAAAGATTTGGAGCTTGGGAGATTTGGAGATTTGGAGACTTGCAGATTTAAAGATTTCGAGATTTCAAGGTTTAGACATTTGGAGATTTGGAGATTTAAAGATTTGGAGCTTGGGATATTTGGGGATTTGGAGGTTTGGAGATTGAAGGTTTAGATATCTGAAAATTTTCCAAGCTCCAAATCTTTAAATTTCCAAATCTCTAAGCCTTCAAATCTCCAAATTTTCAAATCTCCCAAACTCCAAATCTCCAAATATCCTAAGCTCCAAATCTCTAAACCATCAAATCTCCAAACCTCCAAATCTCCACCTTTCCTAAGCTCCAAATCTTCAAATCTCCAAACCTCCAAATCTCCAAATTTCTAAACCTTGAAATCTCCAAATCTCCCAAGCTCCAAATATTTAAGTCTCTAAATCTCTAAACCTTGATATCCCCAAACCTTCAAATCTCCAAATCTCTAAACCTTCAAATCTCCAAATCTTTAAATCTCTAAATCTCTAAATCTCTAAATCTCTAAATCTCTAAATCTCTAAATCTCTAAATCTCTAAATCTCTAAATCTCTAAATCTCTAAATCTCTAAATCTCTAAATCTCTAAATCTCTAAATCTCTAAATCTCTAAACCTTGAAATCCCTACACCGCCAAATTTCCAAATTTCCCAAGCTCCAAATATTTAAATCGCTAAATCTCCAAATCTTCATAGGAAATTTGAAGATTTAAAGATTTGGAGATTTCGTGGTTTAGCAATTTGGAAATTTGGAAATTTAGGTACCGAGGAGAATAAGAATTTGAACAACTGGAAATTTAGGAACTTTAGCACTTTGAAATTTCAGAATTGTTCAGTTTAAATATTTAGGTATTTCAGAATTTGAAAATACGGAAATCAGGAAATTTGAAAATTTACAGATTTGCAGCCTAGAGATTTACAAATTCGAAGACCTACATATTTTAAGATTTGGAAATGTTTAAATTTAGAACCGAAGAATTTAAAAATTTGATCATCTAGAAATTTAAGAGTTTCAGAAATAATATTTGAGAATTTGTGAATTTAAAAATTTGAGATTAGAGAATTTAGAAATTTTTGAATTTATAATCTGAGAATTTGGAAGTTGGAGATTAGAGATTTTAGAAATTATGAAATTTTAAATTTCATAATTTAAGATTTGGAGATTTGTATTTTGAAATTTCAAAATATATATATTTTGAATTGAGAGATTTGATAATAAAGAAGATTGAATTTAGCAATGTCGAAATTTCCTTACTATAAATCAAAGTTTGAACTGATTGTAAAATTGTAAAACGAAAGTGTTAAATGATGAACGAATAAAATATCACGCATTTAAATATATAGTACTTCTGTCACTTAAAAATGTGTAACACTCCCAAGAAACATTAACCCGGTTTTGCTTTCCGCGACTGCAATACGTTTCAGAAGAAAACCAAATATGACAGTCTGGTTTATCTCCAACCCCTCTTCTTATAAATCAACCGATCTCGAAAGGGCGAGAGTATACGAATCTCGTCATAAAAGAGAACAGAAGAAAGGGTGATATGAATGAAGTAACGAGAAGAAAAGATCCTGGGCGTCAGAGGTGAGAGAATCCTCTCGTACTTTCCATTTCAAGAGCCTTTTTTATTTATCCCAGAAGAATATGAACGATTTCCGTGTTATACTGCGACTTCGGTTAAAGTTCTTTTTAGGATACTTTACGATTTCTATGTAATTAGTACTCAAACTTTCTTCGTAATTAGGAATACAAATGAAATACATCCACTTTGAGTATGGAAATCTATTAGAATACAGAAGGCTAAATATTCAGTACCAAGAATGTTTCACAAGTTCATGTGTTTCCACAGTTTTAAAGATCGACGAAATTTAGTAAAAGAAACACTCACGTCAGAAAAGTAGACAATGCGTGTAGCGAATCGACGCTAACACAAGCATGTTGTATGATCGTAATCAAGAATCGTGTGGCGTTCACTATACTAACGTTATAAGGGAACACGTTAATATCACAAGTGAAATTCACGAATTTTGGAATTTGGAATTTTGGAATTTTGAGAAATCTTAGAATGTTTACATTTTTGAATTTTCTGATTTTGGACTTTTGAAACTTTGGAAATTTGGAATTTTAGAACCATGGAATTTTGGAACATTCGAATTCTTGAGAATCTTGGAATTTCTGAATTTGATAAATTTGGGAAAGTTGGGGAATTTGGAATATAGAGAATTTGGAATGTAGGGAGTTTCGAGAATTTGAGATTTGGAGAATTTATGAAATTTGTGATTTGGGGAATTTTGAATCTAGGGAATTTGGGATTTGGTGAATTTGAGATTTGGGGAATTCGGGATTTGGGGAATTTGGAATTTGGAGAATTAGGAATTTGGGGAATTCGGAATTTAGGAAATTTGGAATTTGGTATTTGAGAAATTTAGAATTTGGGATTTGGGGAATTTGGGATTTGGGGAAATTGGGATTTGGGGAAATTGGGATTTGGGGGATTTGGGATTTGGAGAATTTGGGATTTGGGGAATTTGGGATTTGGGGAATTTGGGATTTGGGGAATTTGGGATTTGGGGAATTTGGGATTTGGGGAATTTGGGATTTGGGGAATTTGGGATTTGGGGAATTTGGGATTTGGGGAATTTGGGATTTGGGGAATTTGGGATTTGGGGAATTTGGGATTTGGGGAATTTGGGATTTGGGGAATTTGGGATTTGGGGAATTTGGGATTTGGGGAATTTGGGATTTGGGGAATTTGGGACTTGGGGAATTTGGGATTTGAGGAATTTGGGATTTGGGGAATTTGGGACTTGGGGAATTTGAGATTTGGGGAATTTGGGATTTGGGGAATTTGGGATTTGGGGAATTTGGGATTTGGGGAATTTGGGATTTGGGGAATTTGGGATTTGGGGAATTTGGGATTTGGGGAATTTGGGATTTGGGGAATTTGGGATTTGGGGAATTTGGGATTTGGGGAATTTGGGATTTGGGGAATTTAGGAAATTTGGAATTTGGGAAATCTTGAGTCTAGGGAATTTGGGATCTAGTCAATTTGGCGAATTTGGAATTTTTTAGTATTGAAACTTTGGAATTTTGGAGAATCTTGGAATTTTGAAATTTGGGATATTGAAAAGTGGACTTTGGGAATTTTGAAATTGATAATTTAGAAATTCTGAAACTGGAGTATTTGGAATTGGTAATTTCAGAATATTCAATTTTGAAATTTGTAAATTTGGAATTTGGGAAATTGAAAATCTAGTGTTGTAGGGTTGTAGGAATCTGAGGATTTAGGAATATAGGAATAGAAGGATATTGGAATGTAGAGCCATATAGAAGTAGGAATCTAAGGATACAGGGTAAAGGAATTCAGCCAAATTTCTTATTGAATATGGCACAATTAGTGTTTCCATACGAATTCCTTCCAAAAATAGTGTTAAACAGACCTACCTAACTAACACGATTCGTACACATCCCACAATGAAGCTTACTTCCACTTCTTCATATGACTTCACGAAGTCAAATTACCGCTGAACTAAATTACACATCAGTAAGTATTGACGAAACGAATTTCCCATCTCCGGCAAAAGTAGAACAAGTTCCAAATCAATATGATTAACATAATTAAACGTACGCCACGAGATATTTGTCCATTACCTGATTACATGCTTCTCGCAAAAAATAATGACTCGTCATCGTTAAGAAATTAAAATACTTCCGAACGCAGGAAGAAACAAGGAGGAAGAGTACTTGAAGAGTGTTAATTGGATTCAACTCTGTTCCCCTAATTTACCCTCAGCTCTCGCGTGTTTCGGAACAGGGAAACCGCGGCGTATTCAGACAATTTCGTTGGAATTGTTGAAAATTATAAGGAATCTTGCGCCGGCTAAACTTTAAAAACAGACTCCGGTTGTCTTTTTCTTTCGGTAAACAGTCTAGTGAAAAAGGAACATCGAGTGCTCCAAGACTGTTGTCTTCGAGAACTGCAAAGTTCGTACAGGAACAAATATCCAACTTCTGAGAGTTTTAGATTAAAATTTTTGATAAGAATTTTAAATTATAAAACTGTTTTCTTTCCGGAGTTTAGAAATGCTGCGGCTTTTATATAGTTTTATAAATAGAAAATACAATTTTGTGAAATATCTAGCTTACGAGAATTATAGATTAATATTTTTTATAAG
Organism: Megachile rotundata; assembly: GCF_050947335.1. NCBI lineage: Eukaryota > Metazoa > Arthropoda > Insecta > Hymenoptera > Megachilidae > Megachile > Megachile rotundata. Next base: position 8,207,213 of record NC_134993.1, read on the forward strand.
AATAATTATAATACTTTTTAAGTAAGACTTTACAGAATTAATAAAAATAAAACCATAATAATTTTTCTATTGAGAACTGCTCATATAAGAACAAATATCTAACACATAAGAATTTAAGATTCATATTTTTAATAAAAATACTTGATTATAAAAATTGATTGAAAACTAGTTTCATAAACTCTGAAGTAAAACTAATACAATATTTTAGGTGCAACATTTGCAATAATTTCATCAAGCATAAAACTTACAATTCCATGTCAACCAAAATACAAAAATTTTGCAATCTCGCAAAAACTTTACGAAAAATTGAATTAATTTAAACAAAATTTAAAAGTATATTCAAGAGGTTGTTATCGACCGAAGCACTCTGAGTACAGGAAACGGAAAACTGACGCATTCAAATACGTCACCGTAGGGTTTAATTTTCTTAAGAAAGCTTTCAAGGAAACGAGTTATGAACAAACAACTTTCACGAAAGGCGTTAATTGACGAAGGAGCTTGTTTTCCCTTTCTGGTCAAGGAAAGGCCAGACGGTACTTGCAACTAATTTTCCAGCCTTTTCAGACGGCAAAGGATTCTCGTTAACGCATATTACTTGCTTGGTGGCTGTGACACGTTAATCAACGTGCTGCTAATCAATTTATACAAAATGATGCCTATGCACCCTTGCAAATGGAATTAGTGAAGTTCGCTGTTTTCGTAATGGTGAATTCCGTATTTGGGAACTTGGAATTTATGCAAATTGGGAACTATCGAAATCTTTGGAATTTGGGAATTTTAGGCGTGGCATTTGGGGAATTTTTTGAACTAATTTTTGGAAATGCAAGTGTTTGAGGATATTGAAATTGGGGAGCCTGAAAATCTAAAATTTGGGATTTGGGGAATTTGGGATTTGGGGAATTTGGAAAATTTTGAATTTGGGGAATTTGGAATTTGGGGATTTGGGATTTGGGGAATTTGGAATTTGGGGAATTTGAGATTTGGGGAATTTGAGATTTGGGGAATTTGAGATTTGAGGAATTTGGGATTTGGGGAATTTGGAATTTGGGAAATTTGGGATTTGGGGAATTTGGGATTTGGGGAATTTGAGATTTGGGGAATTTGAGATTTGAGGAATTTGGGATTTGGGAAATTTGGGATTTTGGGAATTTGAGGAATTTGGGAAATTTGGAATTTGAGGAATTTGGGATTTGGGGAATTTGGAAAATTTTGAATTTGGGGAATTTGGAATTTGGGGATTTGGGATTTGGGGAATTTGGAATTTGGGGAATTTGAGATTTGGGGAATTTGAGATTTGGGGAATTTGAGATTTGAGGAATTTGGGATTTGGGGAATTTGGAATTTGGGAAATTTGGGATTTGGGGAATTTGGGATTTGGGGAATTTGAGATTTGGGGAATTTGAGATTTGAGGAATTTGGGATTTGGGGAATTTGGGATTTGGGAAATTTGGGATTTTGGGAATTTGGGGAATTTGGGAAATTTGGAATTTGAGGAATTTGGAATTTGGGGAATTTGGGATTTGGGAAATTTGGAATTTGGGAAATTTGGAATTTTGGGAATTTGGGGAATTTGGAAAATTTGGAAAATTTGGAATTTGGGATTTGGGGAATTTGGGATTTGGGGAATTTGGGATTTGGGGAATTTGAGATTTGGAGAATTTGAGATTTGAGGAATTTGGGATTTCGGAAATTTGGAATTTGGGAAATTTGGGATTTTGGGAATTTGGGGAATTTGGGGAATTTGGGGAATTTGGGATTTGGGGAACTTGGGATTTGGGGAATTTGGGATTTAGAGAATTTGGAATCTGGAGAATTTTGAAATTTTAGAAATTTTATTCACAACGTTTGGAAAGCTTTTGATCCCGAAATTTGGAAATACGAGTGTTTGGAGATATTGGAACCTCGATGCTTGGAAATTTGGTATTTTATGAATTTTGAATTTATGGGTATTAAACAATTTTCGATGCGTGTAACTTTTTAACCTTTAGCAAATTTTAAGAATTTCAATTAAGTAAAAAGTTTCCAAAATTTTGAAACAATTTTATTGTTCCTAAGAAAATTCCTAATTTGATGTCCAGGTTCTCTTAAAATCCGCCTTTATACATATACAATATTTATGCGACGCACTGTACAACACAAAAGTGCAGAGAAGCGACACGTTGACATTTTCCCTCGTTTCGTTCGTTGGTGAAAGAAAACATCCCTTAAAGTCTCAAAGGCATCGCCCTCCGAGATGTTCCAACAAAGACGCGAAAGATACCTATCCGTTCAAGTGTTAACGTTAATTAAACAAAGTCTCGTAGAAAAGGTCTGGCTCGAATCATGTCGAGTTGCACCGAAGGAGACTGATTAAACAAAACTGACCCTCGATCCGCACAGAGTAGCAGACATTTTGCAGAATTTAATTCGTCCAACTGTGTTTGTAGTGTATGTTAAGGCAGGGCCGTAGGGCATCCTGGATGCACCCTCGACCCTAGAAGCTAGCAAGTACCGGGTGGCACACAAAAGGTGCAGCTAAGAGTCATATTGTTTATTACAGGTCGCCTGAAGGCAAGTCTGAGTGGTAGTCTCGACGTGCACTCCTTGTATTGTCTTCCAGGTCAGCCTCGAGATATACGGCCTGCCCTCCTTCAGGTTCATCGTTTTCGAGGATCTCTTCCGTGAAAATCTACGTTTCCATGTCAATTTTTTCTTGGAATCTGCTCCACGTGTGAGTGGAATTCTTTAGCCTTCACGTTCCATAAATTCAGAGGGTCATCAATGTGAAATTAATACATTTTCAAATTCCCGAGTCTTCATATTTTGTCATATTTTAATTTGCAACCTTACCAATATTTAATCTACTAAGTTGGAAATTAAGGAATTTGTAATTTTAGGAATTTGGAATTGGGAATTTGGGGAATTTCGAATTTAGGGAATTTGGGGAATTTGAAATTTAGGGAATTTGGGGAATTTAGAATTCGAGGAATTTGTAATTTTGAATTTGGGAATTTGGAATTTAGGGACTTTGGAATTTGGGAATTTGGAATTTAGGGACTTTGGAATTTGGGAATTTGGAATCTAGGGAATTTGGAATTTGGAGAATTTGGAATTTAGGGAATTGGGAATTTTGAGAATTTGGAATCTAGGGAATTTGGAATTTGGAATTTGGAGAATCTGGGGAATTAGGGAAATTTGTGATTTGGGGGATTTAGTGAAATTGGGGAATTTGGAGAATCTGGGGACTTAGGGGAATTAGGGGTATTGGGGGAATTAGAGAAATTTGTAATTTGGGGATTTTGGAATATAGGGAATTTGAAATTTGGGAATTTGGGAATTTGGGAATTTGGGAATTTGGGAATTTGGAATCTAGGGAATTTGGAATTTCGAGAATCTGGGGAATTAGGGAAATTTGTAATTTGGGGAATTTAGTGAAATTGCGGAATTTGGAATTTGGAGAATCTGGGGACTTAGGGGAATTAGGGGTATTGGGGGAATTAGAGAAATTTGTAATTTGGGGAATTTGGAATATAGGGAATTTGGAATTTGGGAATGTGGGAATTTGGAATCTGGGGAATTTGGAATTTCGAGAATCTGGGGAATTAGGGAAATTTGTAATTTGGGGAATTTGGAATCTCGGGAATTTGGAATTTAGGGAATATGGAATTTAGAGAATTTGGAATCTAGGGAATTTGGAATTTGGGGAATTTCGAATTTTGGGAAATTCTAATTTGAAATTTGGAAAATCTGAGGAATAAGGGGAATGAGGGAAATTTGAAATTTGTAGAATTTGGTATAAATATTTATATCGAAATTCTATATGTTCTAAATTTCTAATTTTTAGCACATTAAGTTTTTCATTTTCATATCTTCCAGATTAATTATTTTTCACTATTTCAATTCCAAAATTCCAAGTTCGCAGCTAAGTTCAAGATACTGGAAATAGGTCTCCAAATTCTAAAACTTCATATACTTTCAAATGTTCATATTCTTCAGTATTCTAATCAACAACTTACATATAGGTCAATCATAAATTATTACGTTATTCCTTTATTTCATTAATTCAGATTTCGTGTCCATAAAAAGTAGTGCAATTTCCACTAAGAAATTTACGAATCGGTTATTTGATCACTTCGGTAGTTCAGTAAATATTTAACGAACAAGTAATTTCGTGTTACAAAGAACGTGTTTATGCGAGAATAAATAAATCTATCGAAGTGGACAGTTAAAGTTGTGTCACAAGGTAAGATAATTATTCGAAGCAAATTGCAGCGAACGGGCCAGACCAGTGAGAGGTGATACGAAGTAATTTGTGAAACTTTAGTCTAGTTAGTAAGAGGTGAGGAAATAGGAAGGTAATGGAGAACATGGTAGGGACTTGCTCAAACTTCACCATGTAATTCCAAAAGCATAACATCCGATCGATGTTGTCGACTTTTAATTGGCGATGTTTCAACTTGAAATACAATCTCTGCGTTTGGGAGTTTGGGTCTATCAGATGTTCAGATTTTAGAATTACGCTACATTTGTTCAATGAGGCTATCAAATCTTTGAAATTTGCGGGACTGAGGTTTTATAACTTTTGAAATATACGATTTTAAGATTTAGATAAGTTGGTAATTTGGAATTTTGAAATTCCGGTTCTGGAAGTCAGAATTTTCGAATTTTGGGAATTTGGGGAATTTCGAATTTTGGGGATTTAGGGAATTTAGGGAAATTGGGGAATTTTGGGAATCTGGGGAATTTAGAATTTGGGGGATTTGGGGAATTTGGAATTTAGGGAATTTGGGGAATTTTGAGAATCTGGGGAATTTGGGGGATTTAGGATTTGGGGAATTTGGAGATCTAGGGATCTAAGGATCTAGGGATGTAGGAACCTAGGAATCTAGGAATTTTGGGATATAGAGATCTTAAAATCTAAAAATTAAGGAATTTAGACTTTAGAAATCTAGTAATCTTAAAATTTAGAAATTTAGAAATTTAGTAATTGAAGAAAAATTTAAGAATCCAGAGACCTTGGTATTTAAGAATTTAGTAGTTCCGAAATGTGAAAACATTAAAACTTTGCAATTCTATAGTTTCAAAATTTCCTAATATCGAAATTTGAAAACATAGAAATATAAGAATCTAGAAATTCAAGATCCTACGAATCATAAATTATAACTCTAGACCGTTATAACATTCCTCTTTTATTCTTCCAAATAGTTCATGTTGAAGTTCATCAGTACAAATCTGCAATAGCCTGTATATCGCCGAATATACTCGAAGAATAATCAAACGTACCTTGATTACAAAATACTTAGCACCGCTTCACAATTAAAACTAGTCAAAACGGAGATACGAGAATCCACCATAACGAACGTGCAAAATGGAAACCGAAGAGACGACACTTTATTCGACGACAGACGAAAAAGGGGTTCGAAGGACGTCTTCTTCGAAGGGTCGCAACAATACCGGCTTTCTGGTGCCAAATATTAACTGAGAGATCGACTCCAAAGGACTCATGGATCCGTAAAAATTATCCTTCTCCCTTGCAGGTTGGAAGGATTTTAATTTCCCCTCTGGACGCATAAAGCCGTGTCGAGTGAAAAGAAAGGTGTTCGGGAGTAAACAAATGTCGTAGTGTGAAAATGTTCCTCGATTCATAATTCTTTCTTTCGGAACAGAGGTTTCAGTTCTGACAATTTCTTTTACTACTGAAATTTATTTTCGTACTAAATGTGGTGAGCCACCCTGTATTTTTATTTCATTATTTTCTTATATTTTTATCTTATTTCTATTTCAATTTTGTTATATTTTATTATGTTACATTCTACTTTCCATAATTATTTTTATTTCAATATTGAAAATAAATGTGTTCGATATATTAGCCCTTGCAGTAAACTTAAAATTAAACTACGTTAAAAATTATAAGGTAATGGATGCAATATACAAAATTTGAGGAACTAGAGTTGATCACAATGGCAATTAACTAATACATATATAGTTACATAAGCATATCGATAGTTCCACCGAACATATGTACGTTTAAGCAATCGTCCGTCAGGAAGTTCCCTAGATTAAAATAGTTTCACCCTTATTCATCGGGATCGAAACCGTCATATGGTTCGCTAAACCGTATTTCCTGTGCGAGCTTCACATAATTTACAAACCGCCGATCGTTGAACGCCATCCGATATCGGAATTGCATTTAACTGCTTCCGAGTTTCAACTAACCACCGAATGGAAGAATATTATATATTAAGTGTTAGCTGATTACGTTTCATGATTATACCCCTGATTATGAAACTGGTTAATTGCGTATTTTCCTTTTCGATATTTCAAAGTTCGAGTCTGAGCAAGTTTAATATTTTGTATAATAAAATATTTCACATTGACAAATATTTTAAAACTTTCTGTAAAGTAAAAAATGTTGGTGAAATTTTGTGCGAAACTTTTGTGTGTGCCGCGATTTGTTTTACACCGTCTTACAAAATTTATGCTGGGAAAATGGAAAACTGTGATTGCTTTCAACATTTTCCAAACTCAAACTTTTTCATAAATTGTTATTGCTTCTTTTTTATTGTACATTAAGGCTCTTTATATTAGTATTATTAAATTAAGTATTAGGAACTTATTTTCATATTTGTCAACATGTGATGGGTGACGTGATAGTGTATACAAAAGGTATAATAGATAATATACATATGTAAGTACATGTGTATAATGCTGTACACATATACTAAGTATGTGAGTAAAATAGACCATACATGAGTATCCAATAAAATGTGGAATAGATCATATACGAGTATCTAATAGCATATGTAACAAGATCATATGTAAGTATGTAATAGGCTATAATAATAGATTGTATATGACTATATAATAGTATGCAACAGATTATATGTATACGATTATCTAATGCAGTACATAAGAAATTATACCTGAATACACAACAGAGCATATAAGAGATCACATATGAGCAATGTTCATATGTGACCCTGACTACAAAACTGCTCCAACTCATACATTTTGCCTTTCAATATTTCAAAGTTTGAGTCCTGAGTAGAATACTTTTATACCGTATAATAAAATATTTCAGACAACATTCTTGTAAAGTAAGAATTTTAGTGAAATTTTGTAACTTATAAACAAATGTGATTTTTCAAGCTTTAACCGTGTTACATTTTCAAAATTGATAGAATGTCTTGAAAATAACTTGTAATATAAAAAACTAATTTTATTAGAAACTGTACGTTGGAAACAAAAATGTTCATTTATATTTTATAACTATCTAAGTAATTAACTTTTATTATTGATGGTTATCTTCCCCTTCGGAAATGGAATTTTGAATTTGGAATTAAAATATTCATGAAAGATTGGCGGGATGTGGGTACTGAATTCATGATATCTTTATACTTTTTCGTTGTCGGTCTATTAGTTGTATATAATGAAAGGGATTTTGTATATTTTTGCCGTTTCTTTTGGATAAAAGATCTGAAACATGGAATTCGGCATTGTTTGAAAAGGTTTTGTAAAACATCTTACAAGGAGCATTTTTCAAAAACATCTATTGTATTTTCAACCAAGAGACAGATACTCCCTCGGTATTTTTTACTCTTGTACTTGCTTTTGCAGATGTTCTACTGTAATAGAATCTTGCGCAGTTCTACTGAAAATGCATTCTTTTTCTATATAGTGCTATTAGTTGATAATAATTCTCAATGATGTATAAGTTATATGTATTATCTGTAGTTTGTGCATTTGTACTGCATATATGCATTTGTACTGCACAAATTACAAACTCACTCGGACACAACTGACTTAGTTCTGTCATAATTATTTTTCCTAAATTCCTTAGCATACAAAGTTATCAATTGCATAGTAACTTTAAATAATTTGTTATTAAGTAATAATTCAACGAGGTAAAATTCTAATTTACAAACGATTCTTAACACTAACACTGCACATACAGTAACCTTTCAATAAAGAATCTAAAACCCCATATTAATACAACAATTTATGCTTCTTTCTCCGGTCGGTAAAGTCGGTAAAGTTTGACGATAAAAAACCTGTATACTAAAGTGATTAACCGATAACAATAACTTAAATGTAGTTAGCGAATCGTGACTGCAAACTGATTGTAGCGTGAAAATTTCGTGGGGGTGCAGAGAAGTACAACGAATAGCACCAGCAACAAAATCTAGATAATAATAGAAAGTGGGGAGGTTAACTACTACGAGCATTCGTCCACGATTTATTAGGTTCTCGTGGCTACAGTTGCTGCGGCTCGCGTAACGAGTTTATTAAATATTTCATTTTATCTTGAAACGGGTAAAATTGAACTGACACGACGTGCAAAAGGCGCGATAAAGGCTTGAGGAAGACTATGAGAAAACGAAAGGAAATGGAAAAAGGAAGTGTTCGTATAAAAATCTGGAAGAAGCGAAAGATTTGGCAAATTAATTTATAAATGTGGAATGGTAAGACAAAAGATGGAAGATAAAAGGTAGAAGACAAAAAATACAAAATAAAAAATACAGGATAAAAGCTACAAGATAAAAGATACAAGTTAAAAGATACAAGATAAAAGATAGAAGTTGAAAGATTCAAGTTAAAAGGTACAAGGTAATAGATACAAGTTAAAAGGTACAAGTTAAAAGATACAAGTTAAAGGGTACAAGATAAAAGATAGAAGATAAAAGATAGAAGATAAAAAGGTAGAAATAAAAATACTATTTAATAGAATTTTCAACTACTACAAAGTGGTTATTAATCTTCAAAGCACCAGCAAAATCTATTTCAAAGTTGTAGCAAACTCACCCCACAAATATACCAAAATACAAAATAACGAAAAAAGAAATAACAAAATTAAATAAAAACGCAAAGAAGAGTAAAGAACGCGCAAAGGAAACAAAAAGCGAAAGAATTAACATGAAACGATAAACGAAACCAAATACAAGTATCAATCGGTAAAATCAAACAACACGTGAACATAATAAGCATACAAAATGGGGTAGGTGAAAAAGTGTCACCGTAACGGGAGATGAAACGTGGCGGGTAAAATTGGCTCAAAAAAGCGAAAAATAGAAAAGGGAAGGTGCAACCCTTTCATAATTCGATTCAGGGTGCCAACCCTTGGTTTTTTGTCTGTCTGTCTGTGTTTGGTGCTCTGTTTCGGTCACCACAACACGATGTGTGTACAATACACGTGTGTCGCGTCAGATTCGTGATTACGATTTCGTACTCTCTCACGAGTTTATTAAATGGTTCGCTCGCTCGTGAATAATTCCGCGTAAAAGAAGAACTGGCAGGCTAACAGGAGGGATATAATCCAGGGGACGAATTAATCGATATCTCGCATGATACTGAATCATCGTATGTACTCTCTTTTTCTATATTCGTTTTTAATTTATTTTATTGTTGAATTGATATTTGGACACTGTGGCATTCTGCATAGAAGTTAATTTAGATGTGTTATTTTGCGGCTAGGTGAATCGCAGATTAAACTTTAGTGATCGAAAGATGACTTACTCATCATTCGATTTCATATAAAAACTTGAAATAGGTATTTTTTAACTAAATGCGAAATTTGGGATTTGGGGAATTTTGGATTTGGGAAATTTGGGATTTGGGGAATTTGGGATTTGGGAAATTTGGGATTTGGGAAATTTGGGATTTGGGAAATTTGGGATTTAGGGAATTTGGGATTTAGGGAATTTGGGATTTAGAGAATTTGGGATTTGGGGAATTTGGGATTTGAAGAATTTGGGATTTGGAGAATTTGGGATTTGGAGAATTTGGGATTTGGGAAATTTGGAATTGGGAATTTAGAGGATTTGGGGAATTTAGGGAATTTGAAATTTGGGGGATTTGAAGAACTTGGAATTTGGGGAATTTGGAATTTAGGGAATTTGAAATTTGGGGAATTTGGAATTTGGAATTTAGGGAATTTGGGGAATTTGGAGAATTTGAAAAATGGGAAATCATAGTGAAAAAAAAATATTTGAAATCAACAATAAAAAAATGTTTATAATCAACAAGTTTAGAGCCTACAAGTTTGATGAATACTTTCGATCAAACTTTTCGACTTGTAAGTTCTAAAACTGTCTATAAACATCTTCAAGTATAAATAGTTGAGAATACATCAACAACCTTTTGCAATAATATTTAGTTAAATGTATCATTTTAAGCAAAATGTCTTATCATTTGCACGTCTCAATATTTGGACAATGATAAACGTTCTACCAGCTAGCAATACTTAAACCATTTTAAATGATTCTATATATAAACAAAATAATTTCTTAATTTTTTTGTAGTTGGGTCCGTCAGAGTTAATGGCTGCGTTAAGACACATAAGGAAGATGAAATATTGATTAAATCTTGAAGGTAAGTAACCTTGATTATAATTAGTATTAAACTTCAGAGCAAGGAATATAATTTTGAGTTATATCTACACTTTAATGTGACACGATCCTCTAAGTCACAATACTCTCAGAGTAAATAATTTTAAAAAAGTAGAATTAACAAATATTGAATTGTTACATCAATAGTGAACATTCAATAACTTAGTCACCGAACAAATTAATTGCTTCTGGGAACATTGGAGTAAGGTGCTTCCCCAATACATAATTGTGTATCTTGCAATCTATGAAGCGTACATTGTACCCGACACTGTGATAGATTGATGCGTAAACTAGTTAAGTATAGTTAAACCAAAGGAGAATAATTATTAATGCAGCGCAGAATCTATCGAATATTCAGAGTCAGCCGTTAATTATTGTTCGAATATACCTAACGACATGAACGTGGGCAAAATTCTCTAATTTGATCGCTATAGTATTATTCAAATTGAGTTTATTTTCAAAATTGCATATGTCTTTATTAAATTGAGATATTTCCCAATTTAAGCTGCTCAAATTCGTTTTTTGTAACGAAACTACATTCATTATCGAGAAAATTGAATTTTAACATTTCTTGAGTATTTGTGAAGAATATTGTTTACGATGTTAAAAATGACAAAAGTAATAAATCGTTTGTTAATTTTATAATTGGTACATAATATAAACATACCATGTCTGAAAAAATCTGTATGTATACTTAACACGTTAAATGTATTATACGTTACGTACTTCATATTCTCTAGTAAAATTATTTTTATCGCATTGAATCATGACGATGAAATGTGATTGTCTCATCAGATATACACAGAAGTAGAGTACGCTCCTCAGTTGCCATAAATGCATGATTATTAAAAACATCACACTTGGAAGATGACGGTAACCACTTCTAACCATATCTTTCTCACGTTGCATACAAACTGTTACCACGATTCTATACTACAATTACCGATGTCAACCCGCGAGTTGACGCGTGAAGAGGCTGAACGTGTTTAAAATAGCTACGACTCTAATTGGTCAGAGTTAAAAAATGGACACCTCACATGTATTTTCGGCGGTACTATTGGTCACAATTGAGTCAAAGAACAAGAACAGTAGGCAAACGTTTCAAGTGGTTACCTCGAACGTCACATAGGGATTGTTCAAGGTGGGGTAGGCTTCCCTCAAGCCTGAGTCGGTCTACGCGCCAGGAGCAGGGTTGTATACAGTACATACCGTAGTCAACCAAGAAATTGGCACGTAGGAGGCTGACCAGGTGTTTGGAAGGACTATGGCCCTAATTGGTCAGAATAGAAAAATGGACACCTCACACGTATTTTCGGCGGCAGTATTGGTTTGGGCCAATTAGGCAATGACAGACAAACGTCTCGAGGGATAGTGCGAATCGCAGTTCTTATTCTTATTTTCCGAATCGTATGCAACGCAAGTATGATTGTAAATCTTCCTAGTGTAATATCATTTGTATTCATGACAGCTGACATCTACTTCTGTCAGTTTTTGGAAAGCCCCCCTTAACGACAGCGTATTATTTCAGCGCAGATCCCCGTTCCAGCTATCTGTCGTCATTTTTGGCCTCGATTATTTCTCCGGCGATACAATCTTGGCAGAGACCCCTCGTTGGAATCCGAAACAGAGTAGAGCAAACTTTCGCGCTGTTATCAATCCTCCAAGAGAAAAGATCCGAGTCCCAGGGCGACAGTAGTGCGTGTAATTTCGAGGGTTGTGTTTTTCTTAAGTTCCGTGGAAGCTGTCGAGAGATAACGTTTGTGTAAATATGAACGCCGTAAAGAGAATTCGTGAAAGAGGGTACGAATGAAGGTGGCGGCACCGAAAAGGGAAGCCGAGAGAACTGCCGGGTATGCCTTTGGCCCAGGAATAATATTGTCAGTTTTCTGAGTACGCTGTTACCCCCCATTATACCGTACATGTGTGTACATAACGTTCCATTAAATAACTACAGCTGCGTATCTTCGATAAACAGCTCACGTTTTCTGCGAATGTACTTCAATTATATTGTGTGGAACGTTTCAAAATTTTATGATCATGCACCTGACTTTGTATGGTAGAAATGGACAGACAAATGTAATCGTAAAATTGTATTTCTTAGTAAGGAGGTGTTTATATCACGAATCTTATCTATGTAATCAAAATCTTAGTATATATTGTTTTATTGTACATTTCTTATCGTAAATGTCTTTTCAACGTCTCAATACCTAATCTCTAGGTATAGTAATTATTCTAGCAATAGTAATCTCTTCTTATAGTTTGAAATTCCTAGGTCCCCAAATTCCTGAGGACTTTAATCCTAAATTTTCGAATTCTTAGACCTCCAAATTTCTATTTAATTAAATCACTTGATTTCTAACTCTCCAAGTTACTTCATTAAATCACCAAGCTCCTACGATTAAAGTCCCTAAAATCCCTATAACCTCATCCGTAAATTTCCAAATCCTCCAAAAACTGAAGATCTCAAAATGTAAAGAATCCAAAGCCGAAAATTGTCAAAATGGCAGAAATCCAAATCCCTAAATACCCAAATGTACCTATCTCCTTTCTACTCCCCCTATTTCTCAAATTCCAGGTCCTTAAAAATCAACGTTCTCCCTCAACATGCATTCTTTTCCAGATTTCGCAGGCAGACGTACAATGTCCCGAATAAACAGAAGCCCAGAATTTATAGCACGTAACTCAATTTCAAAGCGATCCAGCCGTTCTAAATGTACTGGTTGTATGCGAGTAGATTCAGCACCACAGAAATTCCATATCATAAGGGGGTAAGAATATATTATAACAATTTTCTCTGTTAACAGGAGACGACGTTGTTCCATAGCCCTGTCACCTTGCCGTTCAACGTCTCCAAGGATCCTCCGTCGTGGAAAAACAAGGGGATGACGAATGAGAGGGCGATAACAAGAATCGTGGGAGTTCATTTCATCGTTCTGCACTAGGGTTGGATAAAAAATTTTGTCGACATCGCGACACCATAAATTTTAAGAGATGGATATATTTCTTTTCCGCGTTGCTCCGGTGGATTACGTCGTTATTTATGAAGGATGCATACTTTTGAATGTATAATTTTTTTTAACGTATTCGGGTATTTATTGGTGAATGTAGGATGTTGTAGAAAGTTCTTATTTGAATATGTGTGGGGAGGTATAACAAACAATTTTGGAAAAGACAGGTTTATTGGATAGCTTATTAATTTTGGCTAATTTTCGTTATTTAAGCAGTAACTTTGTTAATTTATAGTAAGTACCACATTTGCTAATTTACGTTATTACCTTTGTTAATTGATATTTAGTATCACTTCTGCTTATTTAATTATTATATTTGTTAACTTACTTTTGGAGCTGTAAATACTTCGATAAACACCTTGACCAAAAGGGAATATACATGTCTAACAGGGAGTTAAAGTGTGAGAACATTTCTTTTGAGACAACCTGTAAATTTGAAAACTTAAAAATTTTAGAATTATAGAAGCCAATTTGTAAATTTAAAAATTTAGAAGTTAGAAATTTACAAATTCTATTCTAACATTTATAAATTTGAATTAAAATTGCTATTACAATTTTAGTCAAAATTAACATAAACTCTTAATATAATCTAAGTGTCCACGATAATTTAATTGCACCTACATTTCTGATAATAGCAAAATTTTTCAAGTTTACCAAATCCCAGCAGATCAAAAAAATTATCCGGAGGAACTTGATACCGTTTGAAGTTTTAATATTTATAAATGAACTATAGAGTAATTGTACAACACTGATATGTTTCTACATATTTTTGATGATGTTCCAAACTGAATTGCGTGTCTATACGATGTTGTTCCGAACTGAACAATATCCATGCATCCGATGTTCCGAAGTGAACCTCTATTTCGCGTCTGTCTTCCCGATTGCTTATTCACAAGATGAGGGCTCGGTGAGCCGTACAATTTTTACGAACAAGTCTGAGGGAAACGGTTCCTGATTTCTATTGGGTACACAAATTCGGGAGGAAATGAAAACCCGAGTGACTGCGGTATTCCCCAAAAAGCGACCGTAGCTATTAATAAAAGCAACATCCTGAAACTGCAAATAAAGGTTCCACTACTGAGATCAAGGGTTCCGACAAGCAGATGTTAAAATACAAAAATGTTCGATATGTCACGTCCTCAATAAAGAAAACAGTTTTTTAAAAAGAAATGATTTGTCGTTGAAAATACTTCAACGATAAATACCACCTTTTAGTTATCAATCATTTATACAATTTCGGGATTAACACTCCTGAACACAGATACTTAAATCAGTAAACAAATCGCTGAAACTGTTGCTTCGCGTATTTCTATTAGTTGTCGCACCGCTGAGCATCCGCTCTATACATTCCTAATATGCTGATTCCTTGCGTATATGAATCCACATTGTCAGCGTCTGTGACAGATAGCATGTGACTTCTTAGGTATCATTGTTGCTACTAGTTAGCGACAGAGAACTTTAGTCAATAGCAAACCTATTGATTTGAACCTGTATAAAGTGTCTGAAAAAACTAAAAGCGGTATATCATCGTATCGATAAAAACTTGAATCTAATCCTCTCGCTATGGTATTGCATTCCAAAAACACCGCTGGAACATTCGTATCTATCAATCGACATGTCGGGTTATGTGCCTTCAGCGATACGCGGTTAAAATGATCTTAACGTTCGTGGAATGTCACTCGTAAAGATTCGTGACATGAATGATCCACTATTGACGAATGAATGAGTACGTTCGCTCGTAAAGAACATTCGGCTGCCTCGCGAAAGATACATCATGAAATTGGTACGTGAAAATACGACATGACGATGTTAGTTCAGTGACGGACGGAGCAGAGATCTGCAATGTTCGTCCAAGGCGACTTCATAAATCGGAAAGGGTTTAATTTTTATATAAAATGAGGTAATGAATGCGACATGGTATGATTGCAATTTTCTATAATTAACCCTTTTACTATGGTACTGTATATTAATATTGCTTTATTATTAATAACCTATTGCGTCAATAAAAACTTGAATCTAATCCTGTCGCTAACATATTCTCTACTTTCGAAATACCTTAGAATTAATTTACTCCCAAAGGTATAGTGTTACACGCTTATAAATTGAAACGTGGTGCCTAGTAGTATTGCCGTAAAAAATATTAAAAATGCATTGCAGCTTAAACCAAAGCCCCAGCTAAACAGCTCTCTCCGAAGTTAAAGAAAACCACCCCTTTTTTCTTGCTAATCCTCCGCCCTACATTTTTTATCAATACGCGTAAGAATACTCGGTTCTACAAGGTTGAAAGGGAAGTTTTAATTCTTCTTCTTGTTCGTTTGCTGACACGATTCTCAATCAGTTCAGCAGTGGAAGTTCGAAATGAATTCAACACTTGGCGTCAATTGTGTACACACGGCAGAAATGGAAAACGGCTCGACTGTCGTCGTCAGTGGTACGAAAAGCGATTTGAAATTAACGGGATTCTACTTGAACGGCGAACGAATAATGCCGAATTCACCGACAGAAGAGATAATAACCGCGCAAAGACGAGAGAGCGAGATGAAATCCCTTAATAGAGAAGACAGAACGTAGAACCGGTCCTGGCATTTCGCGTTAAGACCGTTGAAAATTTCGCCCCGTGCTTCTGAATAATTTGAAACTCATCCTCGCGACGCAAATGCACCGGCAATTTCGAGATATTTGATGTCAGAATCGAACAAATCGAGGGTAAAATTGGCCCGACGAGTCGAGGAGATATCGTCCGGTTAAATATCGCGTCTTGGTGTCGTGCTTTTGTCGTTCCGAAGTCGATAGCAATTAATCAAGCATCTCACCTCTGCAAACTTCGATGCAAGATAAATTCAGAGGTTCGAGCACTGAAGTTTGAAAATTTGTTGATCCTCAAATGTAATAAATATTGTATTTGTAATATGACTATTTTTTGAGTAATAGGAATTAAGAATACGTGAAGAATACAGTTTTAATAATGGGGTTTGCAAAATTAGGGATTTGATGCAGAAAATTTATTAGAATTATGAGATGTTACAAAGTCTTGGTACAGATGCAAAATTTTTTATAAATCAATCACTTTTTTACTTATTCGAGTACGTCGAAATGTATAATAGAAAAAAATATAATATTTCAGGTCCAATGTTCCCAAAAATATTTTTTACCATTTTTAATTTCCCAAATAAAAAATATTTTCTGTTGAAGGTAAACGAATATCTAGGTTAATTTTCAGACACGTGTCCCTAATTTTCATTACACTGAAATTTTGAAATAAAATTTTTAGCAAAAATGCGTTTCTTCGTCCCAATGGTTTCCAGTTTAATTTTCCTGCGTCCACACGCAAATATCCCTGGGGCTGTTCCTTTTCCCTTCCGGAAGCAGCGACGAAAGCAGACGCAAGTCACTTCGGGAATAGAAATCCAATGACCTGATGGCGATGCGGTTCCCGTTCACCGAATATCTTCGACTTTCTATGAAACCTGGTTAGTTTTACCCGTTTCCCGATTTCCTTGACAAAGGAACCGGGGAAACAGAAGGGTACCGACGCGTTTTCGTATTCCGAGGACGCACGGATTTCAAGGACCTTCGATACACCTGGGAGAATATGCAATCGTACATGATTCCCTTTCGCACCAAACCAGTTCTTTCTCTCACCTACAAATTTCATCGTAACTTCCATTAACGTGGCACGTGTGGTCGTTTACAAACACACGTACTCTCGGAAAATTAATTCTTAAAGTTGAACGTTGTGAATTGAATGCACCGATTATATTTAGCAAGGACCTCTTTTAATAAATCGTACTATACGTTCGTTTAATATGAAATGAGAAATCAAGGAACAAACGTGAAGCAAATTGTATAATTTGTTCAATTAAGTGTTCAATGACTGCTGTCTTTAATTTAAATTTGAATTTTTAATTTGAATTTAAGTTAATATTGTAATAAATTCGTATGTGTTTTATGTCACTTTCAAATTTCAAAATTTAAAAACTTGATATTTTATATTTCTGAATTTCTAACCTGCAACATTTGCAAATTTATTCATTTCTAACTTTCTCAATTTCTAAAATTGTAAAATTACATTAATTATAAAACTATGTTATAAAATTATAAAATTATACAATTATAAAATTGTAAAATTATAAAATAGTAAAATTGTAAAATTGTAAAATTGTAAAATTGTAAAATTGTAAAATTGTAAAATTGTAAAATTGTAAAATTGTAAAATTGTAAAATTATAAAATTGTAAAATTGTAAAATTGTAAAATTGTAAAATTGTAAAATTGTAAAATTGTAAAATTGTAAAATTGTAAAATTGTAAAATTGTAAAATTGTAAAATTGTAAAATTGTAAAATTGTAAAATTGTAAAATTATAAAATTATACAATTATAAAATTGTAAAAGTTGTCAATAAGAACACATCAAAAACTTCACCAAAAATAAACTAAAAAATGAATTAATCATATCATTAATAGACAAGTAAAACATGCATTAAATTTATCTCAAAAATCACATCTTCATAAACACAGAACCAAAACAATAATCGCAAACGTTTCACAAATCACTTCGGTATCGAAATGCAGTAGTAAAAGCGTGAATAATCAGGCGTGGCAGAAATAGAGAATAACAGCCAGCCAGTAGAAAGAGCGTGCATAGGTCAGCCGCACTAAAAACAGAAGATTAGTTTAGTTACAAAAGATACCCAAGTTTCATAGTGGTGATATAATCGCTTTGTGTTCTCACTTCTGTGGCTTTATTAAACGAACCCAATTTACGGTTTCGAATTACCTTTCGTACACCGGTTTCATTGGAGAATAATACAGCAGGTACGAGTGTACGCGTATTTAATGCAACGCACCATTGAGTGTATGATGCTATTTACGAATGCCACCATATTTCAATGAAACTAAATTATGTTCATCGTTGATATCTACTTTAAAGCTTAATTATTAGATACTTTGAAAAATTTATACATTTATTCATTTTAAATTAAAATTTATATTTGTATACAAATTTATATGTGTATGTACTTATAAACTTCTTTATTTCTGTGTATCTGCAATACTATAAATTTCAGCACAAATTTTCAGAATTTTTCACGTTTCGCATAAAATTCAGTTCTAATTGTAATTATATAATTTATTAGCTACCATGATTCCTACTGTACATGACATTAACATATGTTAATATTAAACACAAAAATAATAGCAAAAATACTAGTCAATATCAATGTTTGAGAGCAGCCATTTTGAACCACTTGCAGCCATTTTGTTTTAAGATAGCTAACATAACCTCGACTTAACCTCTCCTCATTTTATCTATTGAATTTTATAATAATTGAATAGTATACATTTTATACACTAAAGAACACTTCAATAACATAACTGTGCAAATAAATAGGAGAGGGATAAAAGTAATATTTTTTGTATTTGCTTTATTAATCTCCTTTGAAGGCATAGAAATCAGAATTATAAGTATATTTATGAGCCTATAAATTGACTCAAAAGCTTCTCTGTGATAAGTAGTCACACTATATAATTTTTTCACAATTCTAACCCATCAGGAAAGTAACAATTTTGTAGAGAATTAAGCAGAAATACTTGTTCTAACGCGGAATAGGATTTTTATTATAAGAAATGATAAAAAGGAACACTTAAATAAACATGGTGTAGGACTTATAATTGACGGTACATGTTTCGGTTACAAAGGTCGTCATAATGTTTTCGACGCAGCTATATTGGTTGATGACTAAAACAAAGGATGCTCTATAATACAACGCACTGCCTAAAGTACAGTCCCTGACCATCGAATTACTACCATTTTTCGTTTTTATAATTATGACCATAAATTTTTGTACGAAACAGTAAATAAAATTTCTTATATGAACGTTTTTAAAACAGTATTACCAGAAATATAAGAATATTACTAAAGATTCATTACGGAACCAAACTATAATTCAAATAATGATGTTCAACCAGGTAGTTCCATAAAAAGAGCAGTCATAATTCATTACTTAAATGATATCGAAGTTGGAAGGTTAATATTCCCATTAAGGTTCCGGTCTTTATCATAATTTCACGAAGTTCGATAACTTTCCCTTATCATGATTCCAGATGGAGTTCTTACAAGACTGTCCTTTGGCGTCTCTATATGAATTCGCACACGAAATCTGTCTTATCTTCGAGGGAATAATTTTCTACCGTAAACTTTCTCATAAAATTTCTGTTATGGCAGAAATATTAGGAGAACGATTTCTCTAACCTTTAATACTTCGCATTTGTTTGCAAACATTTTCCATAAAATAATGCATTATAATATTCTTGTATTTGGCCATGCACTATAATATTTTTGTATTTTTATAATATTCTGGTATTACATACAATGTAGATTGATAAAAAATTTGTTAAAGATATTAAAAAGAATTTATATTTGTCAGAAATAAAGTTTCAAAGTAATTCTGTAAGAATTTGTAATATTATAATAAATTTTATTAAATAAACTTTTTAAGTAGGAACTTTTGTTTGTTATTTTTGAATATTTGTCAGAAATAAATAGTGCATTATTCATGAAAATTGATGAATCTTGACAATATAATATTCTACAATATTACTCATATTAAATAATATAATCTTTTACTAAATACTCCAATAAATATATTTTAGCTATAATATTTTGGTAGTATGAAAAATTTTTGTTCTCACTTTGACTGGTATCACTTGCCAGTATTTTCTATTCAGCTTGCAAGGAGAAATCAGTATAAAATTGATAATTTCAGTCACTTTACAATTTTACATATGAAATTGATGTAAATTCATGAAATTTATGAAACTGATTTGAATTAATTATTACGTTCATATTAATTTGAATTAATTATTATGCTTACATTAATTTGAATTAATTACTATATTTGCATTATTTATTACATTTATACAAATTTGTACTAATTATTACATTTGTATAAACTTCTATTAAATTAATAGTAATTAATACAAATTTATTAATACAGGAAATTGATTTCTTCAAGTCCATACATTAAGTGATTAACTTTGGAAATTCGAAAGTGTCTGCATTGGCAGCTTGACAAATATGACAAATTGTTATTAAAAACTGTTCCAACATTTTGAAGGGAGACAGGTCTGAAAAATTATACGCAAGGGATAGTTCGGAAATGCGGAAAATGGAAAATAAAATTCAATTACACGCCGTGTAAAAAACATTACACGACACAAAACAAAGTTAACATTAAAATGTTACAAAAAAAAGTTAACAAAAGAATAAAATAACGGAAATAATCAAATTGGTCAAATAACTATTTCTGTTTAAATCCTATATAATTAGATCTACTGCAATCATTTTAATTGTCGTCTCTTATTAATTCAGAAATTGATTTCACTATTTCCACAGAATTTTATAACATTCTTAAGTAAATACAAAGTAAAATGCGAGAAGAAAAAATAAGATTCGTGAAGTTCGCCCGCTTTAATTTTCTGAGCTTAAACTTATCCTCTGTAGTGCTTCTTTCGCCTTTCATGAACGAAACTTTCGAATTCGATTTTACACACTTTCAGCCATTTCAGTATCATGCCAGCTTAAAACTAGTCGTTTCGGTATTTGCGCAACTAAATGCAGAAAACAGATTTTTATATAAAATTAAATCTAGAGGAAACAGTGTTCTAAATAAAAATATTCAATCTTTAGTTTTCCAAATAATAATTTTTGGTTTCAGTATAAAGAATAAATTCAAGAAAAGATTACTCGAAAAGAATTATAATATTAGTTATATTTAATGTACGTGTAGTTTAAGTCATTTTCAATTTTATTAGCTAGTTACAATAAATTCTATCATAGAATTTTATTTAAATAATTATTTATAATAAAAGCAAATATATTTAGAAAATTAATTGTTATTTATTATTTAATATGTTAATACATACGGTGTGAATAATAAGAAATAATTATAAGTCTTTTATTAAGGAATGTATAAATAGTAAAAAATCAGTCTTTTAATAAGGCATGCAATGTTGAACAATTATACAAAATAATACGTTTATAAGAATTAATAATGATTAATTAATTAATATATTATTACTAATTATTACTAATTATTCATTCATTTTTATGATTATTAATAATTATTATTATTTATTAATTATTATTATCAGTAATTTGTAATAATAATTATTAATTAAGTAATTAATAATAATACATTTGAAAGTATACTACAGAATCAAGAGTAAAATATTTATAAAAATAACAAACTGAAAAATAATATTTATAAAAATAAATCATATTTCGTAAAAAATTCAGAAGAACAACTAATTAACTAATATTAAATATTATACATCTACACCGAGCAAATTTAATTCACATTTCACGAATGTCCCTCAGGAATCAAATATTAAAGACTTCACATACCACCGTAAATTCAATTACTGTTACAAAGTGTCTTGTTAGTTACGTTTGCATGATGTCAAGTAGAATTAAAGGTGTCGTATGCAACACGTTTTCCCTATCACAAGCGTAGAATATAGTGTCATAGTGATCGTCTGGCCCGTAATTTTTCGGTTTCATTTGGCCAGCCTCCAAACGGCTGCATATTGTGTCAGCTGAATTCTCTTCAGACGCGGTGGAAATTGCTTGGCCGGAAACGGCCGCAGGGAAACACTATTGTCCCACAGAATGCGACGCCGGAAAATCGTTTTAATTGGTGCTGTGGAACAACAGGAAATTAGCTAGCCGGCACGATACAACATTCACGGTTAATTTGCGACGCGATAACAATCATCGAATTTCCTTTTCGACGAATTCAAATTATTCATCATCTTTAAAGCTGCCGTAGAAGTCATAATAAATACGATATAAGAGAAAAAAATTGGACGTATATTTCCTTTGAAGATTTTATGAAATTTATGTTAGGGGAATGTTTTCTAGAAAACGTTTATTTTGAAAAAAACGTCGTGACGCACACGTGACGCATACAGGTCATATGTCATGAATCTTACTCGAATTTCTAATATTTAATTTAAAGTTTGAGTCCAACTATAATTTGCAAAGTCAAGAATCCGTTTTAATATTGTAGTTGTGATTAGTTACTTTCAACTGACGCACGTGACGCACTCACACTTCCATGTGACGCACCTTACTCGAATTTTTAATATTTAATTTGGAATTTGAGAGCAACTACAATTTGTAGAGTCATGAATCCTTGAATACAAAATTGACATAACATTTCAAATTTTTTTGTTTTAATATTGTAGCTGTGATTAGTTACTTTCAACTAGACGCACCTTACTCGAATTTTTAATTTTTAATTTGGAGTTTGAATGCAACTACAATTTGCAGTGTCAATAATCCCTGAATACAAAATTGACATAACATTTCAACTTTTCTTGTATTAATATTGTAGAAATGAATAGTTGACTGACCTCACAAGTGAACAGCTAGGAGTCAATGTCAGCTATGCTGCATGAGAATTAAGATTATTAAGAACACTGAATCTTTCAATTTGATTTATTAGTCTATTAGCATAACTAATCATTAAAAATCCTCAAATGCTTGACTTGCTTTTTGTATAAATAATTTATTCAACTGAATCACAATGCTGATCACATATGACCGTCAACTTGTTCATATATATTAAATCTCTTCTATACAATTTATTCTTCAAACTACGAATTAGTTTTTAAGGACTATCAAACATAATTTCCCTAAAGTTCCGATCGTTAAAAATATGAAGGTCTGACATACTTGTACACCGTACAAAGTTCAGACCCAAGACTCCTTTAAATCAAGGCTACCTCATCGAAATGTTTTCGCTCAACATTTCTGGGAGACAACGGTGCTCTGGGTTGTAACAACTGCACGACGGAATTACTTAATTAATTCTTGCGAAACGATACGTTGGAAGTAGATTAATTTGCAAACTGTCTGTAGCGAGTTAAGCACTGGGAATTTGTAGAGTTTCCTTGTGCGACCGTAAATCCTTTATGCCATACGGATTATAGAAATGCACAAGTTAATTTTAGCTACCGTCGTTGTTGCTTTGTACGCATTAAATGATAAATTGTACTTTGTTCTGTAAAGACGTTTGCTTAAATGTACATTCATATTATTCAGTACAACAATGAGGTCGTTAGATTGCTTTCGTATCGTGTATGGCTTAATTTGTTCATTATTCTCTTTGCTGGATTTGATAAAACTTGTAATACACTTTCGTATCTTTTATAAAGGTATCTTGTATTTGTATTTGTATTGTGGTGTCGTATGAATATATAAAACCGTGTTAAGTTTCTTTGGATACTTCAGGTCCAAATCAATAGGTTCCCTGTAAGTTTCCCATTGCTGACGAATAATTAAAATTTCTGAGAACGACAACAAAAGGAGTATAATAGTTTTTCTCTGTTGAAACGTTAAATTATACTCGTTACTACAAACGGATTTCTTCCTATTATCCAGTTGGCGGCAAAGGAGCAAAATACTCTTCACCTTACTTTTTCGCATTTATCTCTCACGCGTTCAAGTATCCCCGGCGTAATATACGAGATCGTGCATATTCGTATTTAGGAGAGGGTATATATGTACGGGACAATATTACATCGTGCAGGTGCAACTGTGACATAAAGTCCCAGAGGATAAGTAGCTGTCTGAAGCTAAGCAGAAGGAAGCTGCAGCTACGAGCAAAAGGAAACGAGTGCAACGATGGAATACATTTACGAAAAAAAGGACCACTTGGAAGGACGTAATTCGCGAAAGAGGGAAACGTCTTGAGCGGTAACACGGACCAAAGGAGTTTCTAACGGAAGGACTAGATTTAATGTGGCGCCTGAATATTTTCAAATTTTATCGGGATAAAACGCTGTTGTGTAATCAAGATTTTTTACTGTTAATAAGTTAAATAGATACAATAATTTAATATATTTTGATAGGATTAATAGAATGGATGTGTATGGATATACTGTTAATGTGATTGCACATGTGACTTGAGGAATGTTCGTTTGAGTTTAGTTGGAAGAATGTGCATAATGTAAGATTTTACAGTACATGTCTTAGATATGTATGTATATGTACTCTACATGGTATACGAAGCTGCGTATATCGATAAATTGCAATTGAGTGTTAATATTTATTCGACTTGCGCGACATTCGACTTAATTTTATTCACTTCGTTGAGAAAATCAATGAAATCTTCAAATTCTTCCAATTCATCAAATTCTTCAAATTGTTAAAATTCATTAAATTCATAAAATCCATCAAATTCATTAAATTCTTTAACTTATCTAAATTCTTCAAATTCTTCAAATTCATCAAATTCATCAAATTGATCAAATTCATCATATTCATCAAATCTTTAAAATTCTTAAAGTTCATAAAATTTTTCACAGTCTTCCAGTAGGTCATCCTAAATTAAAGTCCAAAAGCTTGCTGCTCACGTGGTACGTCAAAAACTAATTTTTCTTGCAACTTTCACAAATTAAACACGGCGGGTATGAATAACAATACAAAAACTTGGTCAAAGATCCTCTTAACACCTAAAACTCCAGCGTCAAAGTAACGAAACACGTCTGTGCGTGGAAGTATCTTTCTGGCTGCGTTGCGGTGTGCATACAATGAAGTGTTATTACACGGCTTAACTGAAAGTGTAGCTAGAAATCTCAAAGGGCAGATGGTTGGTGGAAACCAGAAACCAAAAGCTGAATGAGGAACGGAACAAAAAGGGGAATCAGGGAGGCATAGAAAACTAGATGATGACAGTCGCAAAGAGCAAAGGAACGGGACGAATGAGAGAAATGAGGAAAATACAAAAATGAGGAGATTCAAGATGCAATAAAGTTGAAGTTACGACCTTTGTACACGTCCAAATCATTTGAATCTTCTGTTTAGAAAAAGTTATTCATATCCTAACGTATCTTTAAGGTTATTTGAAGGTCATCTTGTCTTTCTTTTATTATAAATACTTTCATTTAGGAATCATATTCTGCGTGAAAAGAATGCAAGACTTTTGCTTGATACATATTGTTGTAAGTTCAATATTGAATTTCTTATAATATCTAGTTTATGTCAAAAATATTTTTTCTATTAAAATGACAATGTTACTTTCTTCTGTAAGGTTTTTTACTTCATTTAAGAAGATTACGATAAATCCTCGAAATGTTTACCCTCAACTTCCAGACACTTATTAATTCGCTTAATAAAAGACTCATGAACAAATAATAAAGTTCCTCTCGTGTTGCTACGACAGGCAGTTATAATTCGCTTTTTCATGTTTTCTGGTGTAGTATGTGAATCGGAGTATACCTTTTCTTTAAGATAACCCCATAGGAAGTAATCGGGTGATATTAGATCAGGTGATTTCGCTGGCCAGGTAACTGGACCACCTCGACCTATCAACGATCAGTAAAATCCCGATGCATTTGCCGTGCAATACGTGAATGATTTGGGCAACCGTCCTGTTGAAACATGTTTTGCTTGTCTGCTTAGATCTTCAAGTAGTACAGGTAATTCGCGATCCAAGAAGTCTCGATATTTATTTCCATCTAACGTGCTATCAATAATTCACAAGGTACTAATGCTGCTCGAAGATGTAAGCCTACCAGATGTATTGAACTTACAACAAAATGTATCAAACAAAAGTGCATTTTTACACGTAGAATTTGATTCCGGAATAAAAAATATGGGCTCATGATAAAAAGAGGCAAGGTGTACTTGAAATAACCTTGACCATGCATTAAAAAATTAGTAATCCCATTTGCCCTACTCGAAATTCTAAAGGACGTATCTGTTTTTCTTAAATCACGTCTTTGAGATTTTTGACAATGTCAACTTAAATAACCCTGTATGTTATTCTATAATAGTATATATCTGTGCTTAGACAGAAAAGAACGCGTTAAAATAGTGAAAAATGTTACTTGATTATAACTTTTTACCTGTGACTCTCATTTGTCAGGAATTACCAGTTACTTAGGAATTACTCGGGAATTAAATTACTTGTCACTTAGGTTATGCCTAATGAACTTAGCTGGGGTGTAGTTTCACATGTGGATGTGTAGCTAGGCTCCCACTTTTCAAATTTTAAGATTGTAAGAATGATTTGATGATTAAGATTGTATGATTGTAGATGAATGGTTAAGATTGTAATATCCCTTAGAAAAATTGAAATGTCTTATTCTTTAGAAAATGAGTATCCTCATGACGGTATTTCAGTGCAAGTCCTCAGTGTCGTCATAAGCGACCAGAATGACTTCTACGTGTTGTATAATCACATAACATGTTTCAGATAAAATACATAACATTGTACAAATATTAATTGCATAATACTTGTGTCAGCAAACAAGTCTTCGAAAGAAATCTAAAATTCCATGCGTCTGTTTAGAAATTCCTTTGAACAACTAGAAGTAAGAGCAATTCGGTTACGAAGCACCTTGGTGGAATAAAATTGAAATCCTCGGCGGAAGTATCGGTATAAACCAAACAACGAGAAAGACAAAAGAAGAAACCGGAAGGAAAGTGTAGGGACGAAGGAGTGAGTTGGAAAAGGATGAGAGGAATTTTGTGGTGGTAGTATGCAGGCACCCAAAGCAAACAGGTACCATTCCGTTCGTTGGGAGACAGACACTACATACAGAAAGCTCCGTCTTCAGAAGGATGGAAGCGCAGGATGTTTGCTCGGTTGGCAGCATGGAAAAGTGGATTTCCTGGGGCATGTAGCCTGCTTCCCGTAAAAATGCTCTCGACGCTTGTACCTGTCCCCGATTCGTTCTAAAGACGAACGAGTGTGTTCTATAAATGTTTCGAGGTAACGTTTGTTTTTAGGACGAGGACTTAATCCGTTTTAAGGGCAACGGGATTTCCGAACGACCGTTCCGTTCGGTATTTCGAACATATTTTTCTTTTTTACGCTGACAGCGGGTCTTAAGGGAAAGCTTTAAATATACGAACGCAACGTTTTAAACAACCGAAGTGATGTATACGAGAATGAGTAACAAATACGGGAATTAGAGAAATGTATAATCGATCGAAAGCAAATTTATAGTTGAGTGGATTGAGCTAAATTACTGGGAAGCTTGATAAATATTTCTGCAATTTGTACTTTCATTTTGTTACATGGGGAAATACATGAAAGCAGATAACAAGACACTTTGGTGGCGAATAAATATTTTTAATAAAACTTTCAAATCTCCAGTACAGTAACAGAGTTACTTTCACTACACAATTTATACCCTGATCTTATCCGAAAAATTTGTGTCATCATTTTTGGAGAAATGGCTTTTAAATGCCACACCCTGTATAATATTTTTTTAATTCGTATTGCAAGAACCGTTAACTTTCATTTCTGGCCGATGCGTATCCGCCCATAATTTAAATACAATGACATTAATATTCGGACATCATGACATTTAAATGGTTATTGATCGATATTCACGTTCACAATCGCATCGACCGAATGAAGTATCGGATGTTTGATCTTTTTATCCGATGCAAAAATATTAACCGTACATAGTACTACGATATGAAATATTTTATTAAACATAAAAACACAATAAAAAAACTTGTTGAATAACATAGAACTTATTCAAAAAAATACAGACTTTGCAATGAACTTTTTTTAATAAAATAAATAAACAATATTTTGCTCGTGTTTATTAACTGTGACGTTTATTTATGTTTTTAATAATAGAAACAGTGTATGTAACTTCATCTTCAAACTACGGGAATGTTTGTCGCATGATGTGAAAACAGATGTGCAAAGTTTCTTATAATGAAGACAACTCCTTACACCGTTGAGCAGGGAATAAAAGGTAATCAAAACATATGAGGTTGCTTTCTGAATTTACTTCTACGTTTCCACCTTCAGGTTAAGTGAAAAGACACTTAAATATTTAAGCAATGTTTGCAAGAATTTATTGCTCTGCGACGTTTAAAAATATCATTTTATGTATGTTTTACTTTGGAAATTATTATTTTCAAATTTTATTTTATTTTATTTTATTCATTATTATTTTCATTTCTGTATTTCAATATGTGGTACATTTTTAATATGTACACATATGTATTATTCTGTACAAGCTTATTATACTTAAAGAAATCGTACAAAGTACGACAAAGAAATATTAACCATAACTTTCTACTAAAATATATTGTAATAAATATATTATAATATAGTAAAAATATATTGCTTGATAAAATATATTCCAACAAATATAATGTAACATACAATTAATATATGTATATAGTTTTGTGACAGTAAAATAACTAGACTTCTTCACTTAACCCTTATTGGTCGTAAATCACCTACCACGTGACTACTTTGGCGCTGCGGTTGCACGTCATGTGGGAGATAACAAAGATGGAACCTATCGAAATTCTAATTTTCGAAAAAATAAAACTGAGCGATATAGAACACCAACAATAGACAATGAGGGTAGATTAAATGGAAAACTACATATCCTGCAACTTAATATGAAAGGAAAACATAATGATTGCTCGAGTAAACATAATAAAATTATCAAGCTTCCAAATATCAAAATTTTTAAATTTCTAAAATATCAAATATCCAAAATGTTAAACTTCCAAAATTCCAAATACAAAAATTTATAAATTTTCAAGCTTTCCAATATAAAAATTTCTGAGTTTCAAAGCTTCCAATGTTCCAAACACAGAAATAAGTAAATTTACAAAATTGCAAATTTTCAAGATTCCAAACATCCAAATTTCTAAATTTCTAAGATGTCAAATATCCAAATTAAAATTCCAAAATTCCAAATACAGTAACTTGCAAATTTTCAAGTTTCCAAATATCAAAATTTCTGAGTTTCAAAGCTTCCAATGTTCCAAGCGCAAAAATAAGTAAATTTACAAAATTGCAAATTTTCAAGTTTCCAAATACCGAATTTCCCTGTCCATATTTTCCATCCCAAATTTCTCCATTTTGTTAATTTCAAAGTCTGTTAAGGTGGAATTATAAATATAAAAATTTGGAGATTTGAAAACACAGGCAATTTGTAGACCTGCAATCTCTCTGTTCCTGGAATCATCCTATACCTTATCTTATTAATTTAACCAGTTAACGATCTTTTTTCAAAGCGTACCCCAGTGTGTGTCACGATAATCAAGCGATCGCAAGTTAGCTCTCAAAAATTTATGAATCCATCTCAAATCATTTACACTTTTTATTTGTTTTTTTCATTTCGTGTTGACCTCTAAACATTTTAATCCTATTACAATTTACGAATGTAATTTAGTTTTCGCCAAAATTACAATTTAAATATCAAATTGCAACAAAATGTTACAGCATGACGGATATAGTCATGATACAAAATTCTGCCACATCTCCATGACGGATGTAGTCGTCAAACACATTTAACTGGTTAAAATGTTTATTTTCGTTTCATAGTCCAACACAATAAATTTCATAATCCACTAAAATGTACATCTATAATAGAATTATGTATATCTATACCACAGTAGAATATGTATATTTGATGTAAATATAACTCAATTTGATCGAATGTCGTTCTTTTTTCTTTTCCTTTTTACCCCTATTCTCGATTCGCGTTCAAGAAACCTGTTTCCGTGGCAGCCACCAGAAAAAGAAGAAACGTTCATCGGGCGAAGAAAGACGTTTAAATATTTCTGGGATACGGTCGTGCGATATGCAAAAAGAAAAATGGAGGCCGAATAGAAGGCCTGTCCCCGACATAACGCGTGAAAAATATTAGATAATAATCCAGCAAATCGTTACACCGATTCAAGATAATATTGCCTGCATAACTTCATTTCATTACGGTAATCGCTTTCGTTTTATTGAAATTTTTCGTGTTTTATTAAACGAATTACCTGAAAATTTGAAAATTTGAGAATATAGAGATCTGTGAACTTGAAACATTAGAAAAATTAAAGATTAACAATTTTAAAACTTGGGAAAAAATTAGAAACACCTAAAAAATTGAAAATTTACAAACTTGTTATAATTTGAATTTACATATATCTTTGAGAAGTTTTTAAAATCACAATTCCCATATTCGATGCGCTCTATTTCTCGATAAATACTAAACGTTATCATTTAAGTAGCATTCTGAAGCAATATTATAAGCAGCACAGAAATATTATAATCATTCAAGTTTATATTACGTGGAACTTCTTAACCCAGTTAACTAATGCGGTAATTCATCCACTTCCATGCACAGTTTACGACTACTGAGTTTGCAGATCATGTACCTCACATGACTATGAATGTGTAGTACCTAAAATGTTGAGTACCCACTGTAAACATGTAGGTAGAACAAGAATGAGATAAAAACATTTTAAGATTATACCAAACGATTAAATGTGTTGGAAACGATCGAAAAGGATGTTTATTAAAACACGTGTTTATCTAAATACGATTATTGTTGATTTTACGACCGATGTCAATGACGATCAAGTATTGTCGTCAACGATGAGCATAGATTTTTTAACGTGCTTCCAGTCGATTCTATGTGTGAAAAATTATCGAAAACGATAACAAACGGTTTTTATTGATTCGACGATCGACGTCGACAACGGGTTGTCGTCAGATCGCTAACCAAAATCTATACAGCAAATTTAAGGTGTCTCACGAGTCTACCTTCAAAATTTCATGTGAAAGTCCTAAAATTACGATCTGTAACGTGGTGCGGACAAACAGACAAACTAACAAATACAGATTCAGTCTCGGGAGCCTCACTACGTTCGGCAACTATAGTCTTTAACGTTCATTTTCTTTCCATGACAGCTGTTTTACGATTGTTTCTTCTTTACTACGCACGTTTTTGCTATTTCTTCTTTGCAAGAACCAAGAATTATATCGTTTAACGGTATACTGCGCTTCATTGCAGAAATGGAAACGAAAGCGAGGATAATAAATGTTAGATTTGAAGGCGGAGAATAAATGTGATGTAAGTTGAACACAGTGGTAAACGAACCGTTAAAAATGTCTTCTCTGACAAATCGAATTTCAACGATAAGCCATCATTGTCGTAACAGAATCTACGAGGGTAGAATGTACGAGTCTACCCTCAAGATTTCAAGTTAAAAGACCCAAAATTGCAGCCTGTGATACAGAAACGAACAAATGCAAATCGAATCATCCTAGGAGCATATCGTCTTGATCAAATTTATGTATACGTATAATTAATCAGTTATCCATACATATTTTTGAGACCTGTATTTACCTACACTGAGGACTTCGTGACGCAAATAAATCAAAATCTCTTGAAATTCGTATGCAACGTCATATATCATGAAATAAAGAACACATATTTTTGAGGTAACCTATATTCAGCTCCATTAATATCTCCATAACACCAATAAATTAAAGCTTAAAACTTGTATACAATATCTAGTGGAATTAACACTTAATTAGAAAGCATAAAAATCAACCACGATATATTTATGTTTTACGATTTTCATTCTTTATGGTATATCGTTTCGTCCGTTCCCGAAGATCTAAAAATCGTGAATCGGCGATCAAAATGTGGAGATACTCCGCGGAAAGAAACGTTCATCTCGACATCTATGGTGGAGCAATGAAACGACGTCGAATAAAAGCGGACAGGTGGCCACCCTAAGGGCTTCAGATAAGCTTTGGATCAGGTTTATGGTGCTGACCACGCAGATACATTTCAAGCAAAATGAACTTCTTGAAACTTGTCCTCTTCTTCTTTGCTTGCTTTTCGGACGGACCACACGTGCTCACGGGCCCCCGCGGATAAAGATTGACTTTGATCGAGCATTATTCGTGTCTCGAAATTCGAAAACGATCAAATAACAGGATCCGTTTTACGAGATTCTAACTATATGAGTTTGTAAATACTCGAGAGATGAAACACAAAAATTTGTGCATTTTCAAAATTATAAAAATACAGGAATTTGTAAAGTTCGAAGATTCGAAATATGCAAGTAGGTAAATTTCCAAGACTTCAAACAATAAAATTTGTAAATTTCCAAAATTTCAAATAGTAAAATCTGTAAATTTTCAAAATTACAAAAATACACAGATTTGTAAATTTCGGAGATTCAAAATATACAAATTTGTAAATTTCCAAAATATCAAATAACCAAATTTCTAAACTTCTAAATTTCCAAAGATCCAAATGTCTTAAATTTTAAACTTATTAACTTCTAAATTTTTTTGGAAATTTCAAGAATTGTCACCTACCAATTAAATTATTAATTAAATCAATAATTATACATGCTGAAAATAAAAAGATGTCTAAAAAAATGTTTGTCCAAAAGTGTGTTCAATTAAATTAATCAACAATTATTTAACCTGGAAATAGAAAGGTCTCTGAAAAAGTGGTCGTCACATTCGATTTGTCACAGGAAAGATTCATTTCGAAACAAGTAAGTTCGAGACAGAATCAAGCTTCCTTTTTTATTGAGAAAACGTGTCTGGCTGATTCGTTTCCCTCTCCTTAGGAGGGCAACATAGACGCGAGAAGAAAATAAACGAATCAGACTGTTTGCCGCTTGTTCTGTTTGATTTCGTGGAACAAAATCAAGGAAAATGATTCAATAGGAACAAAAAACTGGAATACAACAGGATATCAAAAGTGTGTCTACTATTATTCGAAAGATAATTAATAAGACGGTTATTAATAATAAAACAATATAAGTATACAGTACCATAGTGAAAGGGTAAATTACAGAAAATTTTAATCATACCATATCGCAATGCACCCATTACCTCAGTTTATTTTAACCAGTTAACTGTGGCGATCTTTTTGCAAAGCGCGCACCAGTGTGTGTCGCGATAATCAAGCGATGACGACTTAGCTGTCAAGAATTTATGAATCCATCTCAAATCATTTACACTTTTTATTTGCTTATTTCATTTCGTGTTGACCTCTAAACATTTTAAACATATTATAAATTACGAATATAATTTAGTTTCCGCCAAAATTACAATTTAAATATCAAATTGTAACAAAATTTTACAGCATGACGGATATAGTCGTCATGACACAAAATTCTGCCACATCTCCATGACGGATATAGTCGTCAAACACACTTAACTGGTTAAAATTAAACCTTTTTCGATTTATGAAGTCGCTGCTGACGGACATTGCAGATCTCTGCACCGTTCGTCACTGAACTAACATCATGTCGTATTTTAACGTACCAACTTCATGATGTATCTTCCGCGAAGCAGCCGAATGTTCTTTACGAGCGAACATACTCATTCATTCGTCAATAGTGGATCATTTCTGCCGCAAATCTTTACGAGTAACATTCCACGAGCGTTAAGATCATTTTAACCGCGTATCGCTGAAGGCACATAACCCGACATGTCGATTAATAGATACGAATGTTCCAGCGGTGTTTTTGGAATGCAATACCATAGCGAGAGGATTAGATTCAAGTTTTTATCGATACGATGATATATCGCTTTTAGTTTTTTCAGACACTTTATACAGGTTCAAATCAATAGGTTCGCTATTGACTAAAGTTCTCTGTCGCTAACTAGTAGCAACAATGATACCTAAGAAGTCACATGCTATCTGTCACAAACGCTGACAGTGTGGATTCATATACGCAAGGAATCAGCATATTAGGAATGTATAGAGCGGATGCTCAGCGGCGCGACAACTAATAGAAATACGCGAAGCAACAGTTTCACCGATTTGTTTACTGATTTAGGTATCTGTGTTCAGGAGTATTAATCCCGAAATTGTATAAATAATTGATAAATAAAAGGTGGTATTCGTCGTTGAAGTGTTTTCAACGGCAAATCATTTCTTTTTAAAAAACTGTGTTCTTCATTGAGAACGTGACATGTCGAATATTTTTGTATTTTAACATCTGCTTGCCAGAACCCTTGATCCTAGTAGTGGAGTACTTTATTTGCAGTTTCGAGATGTTGCTTTTATTAATAGGTACGGTCGCTTTTTGGGGAATACCGCAGTCACTCCGTTTTTCATTTCCTCCCGTATTTGTGTACCCAATAGAAATCAAGAACCGTTTCCCTCAGACTTGTTCGTAAAAATTGTACGGCTCACCGAGCCCTCATCTTGTGAATAAGCAATTGGGAAGACAGACGCGAAATAGAGGTTCACTTCGGAACATCGGATGCATAGAAATTGTTCAGAACAACATCGTATAGACACGCAATTCAGTTTGGAACATCATAAAAATATATAGAAACATATCTGTTCTATACAATTATTCTACAGTGCACTTATAAATATTAGCATTTCAAATGATTCAAGCTTCCCGCGTCATTTCATCGCCGACACTGCGATATACAATGTCAAAAGCGCGTCTACTATTATTCGGAAGATAATTAATGCGAAGGAATAATATGAACAATCAAGCTTCATTATTTTACAAAATATGAAATGAAATTTGGGTCATGTGGACTTATGTACATATTTATATAATACTAGCTAACATAGTCGGTCCTTGCCTGAGGCTAAATTAATTTTACGTGACTGAGATACCATCACTTCGCTATGTACATAAAAGGAACATCTTCTGTCTGTTCATGCTTATTTCAAGAACCAATTTTCCGATTTCTATAGTTCTTTTTCTTTTGTGAACATCCTTTTTGCTGCTGAAATTGAAAAATATTTTAATAACTTGTTTAATTGATTTTATTTCAATGTCTTATATTTGGGACAAATATAATTATAAATAAATGAAATTCTGGAAAAAATATAATCTTATTTAAGATTTGTTTATATATTGATGTTGTGTTTACAAAAACAAACGGAACTTGTTTTCATTTGTGGATAAAAAATATAAAAGAATTTTCTGTACATTTTACGTTGATAATATTGATAATTTTTTAATTGTAATTATTTTAGTTTCTACAATCATTTGATTATTGGAACTTTTATTTTATATGTAAATTTGAGTTTGAGAGATGATACAATTTTACGGATTATAGGTCCTCCACTTTGTTATAGCTTAGTGTAGACACCACGTGACCGATTTCAAAATGGACGCAGTCTAGTACCTTACAATAACAATCATTTCAATAATAATTATACTATATCAATTGTTTCTATTAAAAAATGAAATACATTTCTGGATTTGTATGTCAATATATAAATAATCTCTAATATTTTTAATATACAAACTCCCATATCAAAAGCTATAAATTGTCGCCATACAAAAGTATACCGTAAACTTACAATATTTTAAGATCTTAATTTACCTTTTCTCTCACAAATGTAGATTCTTATTTCATCTGAAAGTAAAAATGTTATTCCTTCTAAAAACATTTACATTGTTTAAACATGGAAGAAACTCCAGTTATCTTAACTCCCGCAATCATTAGACCACATTCAGCACCGAAAATAATAGGAAAACTTAAGCAATCGTAAATTAGCCATTTCGTTACATCTATTAAGTTACGTGCCAGTGTCACGTGTCCGATTTCAAAGTGGAAGTCCGATGCGGGAACATAAACATCAAAGGTTACGAAATGTGGCACACGTTCATTGGACAACAGGGCTTCCAGTGTGAAGCAGAGAAACGAACACAGGATGAAACCGACAGGGAGACGTATGAAACATGCTGAAGCACCCACCAGTCGTGTACGTACGTACACTGTTTTGTTTACGATGCTTTTGTTCCAGGTGAAGTGTAACTACTATTCGTTACCAGGTGCTCGTCACGTGAGAGTTTCATTCCGCAGGTGAGAAAGCACTCTCCGTCCCGGCTTCTTCGCGGATTTTCTTTCGCTTTTCTCTGTCTTTCGTTGCTTCTTCCGGGTGGACCGACAAATTTTAATAAAGTCGACTTATTTCCGAGCGTGTGCCTTTCGCCGGGTTCATTCAACCCGTTCCGCCATTGAGAACTCGGCTCAAAGAGCTTTGTGTTGCCGTGTGTCGCTTGATATCGTAATATTATGTCTTTCGTGTGAATCGACCATGAGGTATTACGTGAATGTTATTACGTATGCTACGTTGCACGGTATGATGATGGTGTAAAATTTGATCGACTGTTGCCAAATCGTGTTATTAATTTAACTTGGGTACTACAATTCTGATGATATGTGATTTCCTTTTAGATATTCAAAAAATATTACATGATAAAATATAGTACAATTAAATTTGTATGTTATACAACTATTTCTATGAGAAATGATCCTATTTTTTTCAATTTTGACAAGAATTTAGATATTTCTATAAATTTATTTATGTATTAAATATCAACTTGCAACTTTTGTTTTTAATGTGTGTATTTATTAAATATACAAGAAACTTTATTTTGTAACAAGATAATTAAATAACAAGAAATTTTATGATCACATGAGAGCTACAAATTAATATTCTTAATTAAATAAAAGAAATTCAATTTTTCTAGTAATGCAAATGTTAAATTAGCTAAACTCCCTTCAAATAATTATAAAAAATTCCTCATCTATTTTGTCATTTTTAAAAAAATTTACAATGTACATCATATACTTGTCTTTGATTTATATGACTTCTCATTGTCATCTGACAAGCTAAAATATCACCCCACCTCAATAAAACACATGAAACATATTTCATAATCCTATTCATTTTATACTCGTACATATAACTAAAAATTTATGTTAGTCCACTAAATCATAAAATATTTTATCTTGCTTCGTTTCAATTTCCGCATACTCTGCTTCTATACATCAGATATATGTGTCGAGTCTATAATATTTTGTGATAATTCAATTTTCCTTGCATACTCGTAAACATGTATTATTGTCGCGTGAATATTATTAATCTCCATATCAATTTTTATACGGTTACTATGATTTGCTATCATTCTGACAATGGAATAATAAATTCAGATTTTATTACGACACCAAAGAAGAAGACAAATATGAGTTCTGATTTCACAAATAAAATCGCGTGGAAAATACCTTGATTCTGCAAATTGTAGTTGGACGCAAACAATAAATTAAATATTAAAAATTCGAGTAAGGTGCGTCACATGGAAGTGTGAGTGCGTCAGGTGCGTCAGTTGAAAGTAACTAATCATAGCTACAATATTAAAACAAAAAAATTTGAAATGTTATGCCAATTTTGTATTCAGGGATTCTTGAGACTGCAAATTACGAGGTGTGACACAAAAGTAACGAGACTAGTCCAATAAATCATTGTATTTTCAGAATCAGTTCTCCGTGATATTATCACCTTCAAAGTAGTCCCCTTCAGCATTCACACATTTTTGCATTCGGTGCTGCCATTGCCGGTAACAGTTCTGGAACGAGGTTTTTGGAAGTCCCTTCAGGAGATTCTCCGTTTCTGCCTGAACCTCTTTAATTGAGGTGAAATGGGTTCCCATTAAGCAAAATTGAACTTTAGGAAATAGAAAAAAGTCGCATGGAACCAAATCAGGTGAATAAGGTGGATGCCCCATCACAGTAATATTTTTACTGGTCAGAAACTGCATGGCAGACAGTGCCGTATGAGCGGGTGCATTGTCCAGGTGCAACAGCCATCCATCGCTTCACAACTGTGGCCTTTTTTTCCTAATTTTTTCACGAAGTCTTTTTAGTAGTT
This sequence comes from Megachile rotundata, assembly GCF_050947335.1. Lineage (NCBI taxonomy): Eukaryota > Metazoa > Arthropoda > Insecta > Hymenoptera > Megachilidae > Megachile > Megachile rotundata. The sequence goes on from NC_134993.1 coordinate 8,245,079, forward strand.
CAATGTAATAGTGTTAGTTAACAGTCTGACCATTGGGAAACCACTCAATCATTACAATTCCATTAATGTCGAATTTTGATTTTGACATGCGTGCTTTTTTGGGTTTTGGGGATCCTGGAGACTTCCACTCCATTGACTGGCGCTTACTTTCTGGGTCATAGGTAAAAATCCATGTCTCATCACATATTACAAAAGAGTTCAACAAATTTTACAAGAAACTTGATGTTTATTCGCTATTCGGTTTTTACGTTGGACATTTTTCCGGCAGAATGCAGTTGCGCGTGTTCACTGAATACCGCAATACTTCCAAATGGTATGATCGATTCAATCGAAATTGGCAACATGGATAGAGGAGGTATGTGGGATGATGCTACAAAAACAATTGCTGCCAATTTCATTGATTTTTCAAGTTACAGACCAAGTCTCGTTACTTTTGTGTCACACCTCGTATAGTTGGACTCAAACTTCAAATTAAATATTAAAAATTCCAGTAAAATTGATCACGATGCATCGTGAAAATAGTGGAAGGTATAAGTAGAACATATAGATGTTATACTATTACTCAACGCTAGCAATTGCCAACACGGCGACACATAGGAAGCCTAATACTTCAAAGTGTCGTGTCTCCAAATTTAAAATAATCTGCCGCAATAGCACCGGCTAATGAAGAATTAAATACCACTGCAGCAGCAGCGAAATACCGCATAAGCGTGTTCCACATACGAGCCACGCTTTAATCTTCATTATTATTCGCATTTTCGGAGTATCGTGTGCGTTTCAACCGTGGCCAGATACGTTCTGGTCCGAGCCACGCTATCAAGCTGCCTTGGCTTTTCGCGACGAAAATTAATAAATACCGGAATTTCAGCCGGTAAAATCGGATTAAAGCTCCGTCGCGCGAGAACGAAATCCCTCGGAGAGAGAAAAAAAGAAAGTAAAGGAAAAAAAGGAGGACCTTGACTAAAACGAGTGGGTGTTGCGGGCTAAAGGAAAAGTAGCTGCGACTGGAAAAGGCAACTTTACGCTTGAGCTTCGGCACTTAAAAGCATTCCGTATTGAAAGCTGCCACGTAACTTGCCTTTATTGAAGTTCCCTGTATACGAAACGCAGAAAAAAGACTCGAGTATGAAAATCGACCGGGAAGATGAACTAGAATACTGATAAATGTTTCCTCCATGATGTTCATCTTATCCATATTTTAAATAAGAACCTCGAAAAAGTTTATTTCATACACATTTCTTAAATGAGCATCTTGGAGGAATATTTTAAACAAATAACTTCGATACGAATCCTTCAGTTTGGTAGACGTTCTTCAAATGATCATCTTACTGGAATATTTTAAACAAATAAGATGAATCTAGTTTATTTGTGATAAAGCTTGAAGTATGAAAACCGAGCGGAAAGAAAATGAAGCAGACATTTTTCAAAAGATGTTCTGACTGAATATTTTAAGCAAATAAAACCTACAAAACGAATCCTCCAGTTTATTTGTGCAATATAAAAGTTGGAGAAAAAACTAGATAGAATGTTCAAATGATATTGGAATATTTTAAGTAAGTAAAAACTGTGTAAAAATTTTGTGTAATCATATAATATTTGAGGTATAAAAATTGAGAACTACTATAGGAAGTTAGAAAATAAATTTTCTTTATTTGTGTTATGGTATGAAGCTTGAAGTATAAAAACTGTGCAGAATTGAGGAATTTACAGCAAGTTAAAATATTCTTCAGTTTGTCACACTTTTACTTTAATTAAAGAATCTCTGTTCGCATTAAAGAGTGACTCGAAATCGGTTTCATAAAATGGCGGGAAACTACGTGCATTTACGAAGGGATTTTAATGATCAGTTAACGCGACTTCGCTGCATTAGCTATTTATTTCGATATTTTTCATATCACTAATATTTTAAAATCATGTATTAATACAATATATTTCAAATAAATAGTGTTTATCGAAAACCATTCTGATTTAACAAATATTGTAGCTTAAAATAAGAAACATGAAAGCGTTATATAATAAAGTACTAATTAAATTAATAATAAAATAGAAGATACTAATTGAAATAGTAATAAGATATAAATTGAATTATTAGAGTATTACGAAAAATAAATTGGACTTAAGGAATCAATTATATCGATTAAGCGTTCTCAAATAAAAGATAGCGAGGAAATATATCGGGAAGTTCTTAAAGCGATAGAAAATAAGAATCCACAGGAGGAAATAAACGATCATCTGATTGTAAGCCAGATAGAGGAAAACCGCTGAAAATGGCCTGAGCCACGACGAAACGGTAGAAAGTGGAAAAACGAGAACGAAAACGGATATAAACGCGAAGAAAATAACAACAGAGAAGAAACGAGCAATGTGTTTCATTTCGCACGAGATATTTCGCGAGTATCCACCACTGTTTTACGAGCATAGTCATCCAAAAACGAGACAGCCTTTTTCATAACAACTTCTTTTACAAACCTCTGCTCGCACCTTTTTTTTATATACAAACACTTTGAATATGAATCGTAAAAAATTTATTAGTGCGTATGATAAATTAATTTTCAAGACAAAGATCAATTTTCTAACTTCCAAGTGTTATATTCATTTTCCAAGTTTCCACATCAAGTCACCAAATTTCCTCAATTAACCCTTGTTATTTAAGAACGAGAAGTTTCACCCTACTTAATTTTATCAATAATGTTACTCTACTTTATCGCAGACCAGTAGTGTCTCAAGTAGAATGAATTTATTAGGTCAATTAAATCATTAAGCAGTTAATGATAGCGCAGGTTAACGCATCTCATAAATCTCGTGTAGCTACGAAATAGATGCAAGCATCTGTATTGTCTATCACTTTGGTGTAACTGAGATGTTTCTAATTGTGAATGCGTATCTTATGCATCAGTCATGCAAGATTAATTGCTGTACGATGTGTAGATTATTGCAGTCTGTGCAACGTGCGTGGTTGAATAAATTTTACGCGTTGATGCCAGAAGGGAATTAACGTTTAGTCAGTGTCAAGATGCAACAACATTGAGATGCATAAATTTGTCACAGTTCTAATGTGATCCAAAATTCCGTATGTAATATAAAGTGTTTCATTAATTCTATCATTTTTCGTTAACTTTCATTTCTGTATTTTTTAGGTGATTTCACTGCATCTTTCATGTTAGCAATACATTTTTTGGTATATTGTGAGGTTAATAACTTAAAAGGAGATAATAAGTATATTACTATTGTATTTATTGACGTATGATTAACAAATTGATATACTTAACAAAAGGGTATTTATCAAACAGGTATACATGTGAACTCACAAGTTAGCACATGGCGCAAAGTAAAAGTGGCTCTATCCGTGAACATTTCCAGTAACATTTCGGCAAATAAGAATAATAACAACTGCAGCAATTCCCATTATCTCTCGAGACGTTTGCCTGTCATTTTTACCCGATTGGCTCAAGCCAATACTACCCCCGAAAATACGTGTGAGGTGTCCATTTTTCTATTCTGACCAATTGGGGCCGTAGTCCTCCCAAACACCTGGTCAGCCTCCTACGCGCCAATTTCTGGGTTGATTACGGTATGTACTGTATACAACCCTGCTCCTGGCGCGTAGGCCGACTCACGTTTAAGGGAAGCTTACCCCTCCTTGAACAGTCCCTATGTGACGTTTTGACGTTCGAGGTAACCACTTGAAACGTTTGCCTACTGTCCTTGTTCTTTGACTCAATTGTGACCAATAGTACCGCCGAAAATACGTATTAGGTGTCCATTTTTTAACTCTGACCAATTAGAGTCGTAGCTATTTTAAACACGTTCAACCTCTTCACGCGCCAACTCGCGGGTTGACATCGGTAATTGTAATATAGAATCGTGGTAATAGTTTGTATGCAACGTGAGAAAGATATGGTTGGAAGTGGTTACCGTCATCTTCCAAGTGTGATGTTTTTAATAATCATGCATTTATGGCAACTGAGGAGCGTACTCTACTTCTGTGTATATCTGATGAGACAATCACATTTCATCGTCATGATTCAATACGATAAAAATAATTTTACTAGAGAATATGAAGTACGTATCGTATAATACATTTAACATGTTGAGTATACATACAGATTGTTTCAGTAATGTTAATAACTGTCTTTACCAATATATATTTACACATATAGGTTAATCGTTATTAATAAACCTCATAAAGTAATATAAAATGACACATGTATTTTTCATTAAATTTAGTGATTTAGATATTAATCATTATTTTTATTGATTCACATATCAAAAATCAAATTTACTGATTTAGATATTAAAAATTATTTTATCGATTTGAATATAAAAATTACATTCAATGATTTATATTACGTACCAACTATAGAATTAATAAACGATTTGTTACTTTTGTCATTTTTAACGTCGTAAACAATATTCTTCGCAAGTACTCAAAAGATGCTAAACTTCAATTTTCTCGATAAATAACGATTGAACTTCTCTTTGGTTGTGCCACCATTTCTGAAATATCCTGTATAAGAATATATTTATATTCATGAACTTACGTCTCATTTATGATGCAAATATCTTTGACGTTTTCAAAATATTCTTTTCAGGACATTTTTTCTTAGGATTATTTCATTTTCCATATTCACATATGTCTCAACCTTTGTTATTACTTATTACCTTTTAGTCATTTTTACTTGTTACTTACTTCCTACTTCCTACTTACTAATTATTTGCAGTTATTGCTTATTATTTGTTTTGATTTACAATTTATTACTTATTTTAAGCTGATATCTATACTTATATATACTGTTTATAATTATTGACTAGTTATTGCTTATTTTTAGTTACAATTTATTATTTATTTTTACTGAATACGTATTACATATTTTTAGGTATTATTTATTTTTTATTTTTACTTGTTATTTATTATTTATTATTTATTATTTGTTACTTGTTACTTGTTAATTGTTAATTGCTACTTGTTACTTGTTACTTGTTATTTGTTATTTGTTATTTGTTATTTATTTCTTATTACTTTACAAAAAATTATTATTTTTCAATTTAATTACAAATCGTTCTATCCATCTCCCACCAGAATAAATGCAATAATACATAAATCTAATAATTTAACAAAACCAATATTCAACCACGCTATCAAACTGTTTTAACAAGGAGAAATCCTCAGTGTGTCATCATTTTTACACCTATTAAAATGCAACAGGAATCCGCGAGAGGAATCGATTATCCAACACATACCGCATGTAAATCCAGCTTAAACCACAAGTGAACGATGAGTCATGCCAAATTATTGGACCCCCGGCACGATTACAAAGTATGCAAGTTTCGATCGACGCCCACATCCGGCGCATATTAAAAAAAAGAAAAGAAATTCAAACCACTTCGTGGCCGAGTCGTAAACGTTTCATCGTGCCGCCTTTACGTGACATTATTCACCTCCCTTCGGTTACTCTTCTTATTTTTAGTTAAGATTCCGAGCTACGGTCTTTCAACATCATCGCGTATATTAATTAACAACGACAGCTCTTGTCCTTCAAGGGACGGAAATAATATCATTCTGGATGACTCCATTTAATTTAGAGCGATTTACTCCGGCATTTAAAAATACTGACATAGTCATATATGAGGCGTTATGAAAAAGAGTGTGGGGTTTATGATGTTTTCTATTAGAAAATAGAGTGAAGAGTGTGGACACTTATCAACCAAGATTAATCATATCATTAACCATATGAAAGACGTTTGCGAAAGCGAAACACGTTTTGATATAATTGTTTAGTTACCAACTAATAATTTTTTTACTTATCAACCACGTATGGTATTCCATTAAAAATAATAATTAATACGATTATTAATAATGTATATGAATAATGTACCTTATAATATAATATTGTCGAATAATGTCATATATGTTTATAGAACAATGTATTGAATAATTATTATTTGAAATTAAAAGTATAATAAACTTCAACAATTCAATACACATCACAAACAGCAAAATTCAACAAAATACACAAAAATAAAACAATTTAATTATATCGATAGAGGCATGATTTTAAATAATTATAGCTCTAAGGAAACGCTTCGCAGTATTTTTGGACAATCTTCTTTTAACGTCGAAAATAAACCATGGCAGATCGTTTGAGATTTTTAACCGGTTCTGCCTGCGCTCATAAATTTTAATCGTGTCGACGTCTCATCTGTTTCTGAGGAATTACACTATCAACCGACGAGCTTCTGGCATTTCTCCATTTTCCGTGACATTAAACTCAATTCTTCTTCCCTATTGACTTCTAATTCTAGAATTCTAATCCTTTACGGATTAGGTGAACTGATTTCGAAAGTTTAAGATAGAAAAATAACATATGATACCTGTATAATCTACATTGATTAACTTTTGATAGTATTTAGAATAACGTATTGAACTTACATTATTAAACTTGCAATAAAATTTCTTAAAATATCTAGTCGATTTTCATGTTTATGACAAAAATATTTTTTCTATTAAAATGACAACGTTACCTTCTTCTGGAAGGTCTTTTATTTCATTTAAGAACATAACAACAAATCCTCGAAATTTTTATTCTCAACTTCCAGACACATTAATTCATTCAATAAGAGACGCATGAACAGATAATAAAGTTCTTCTCGCGATGCTACGACACGCAGTTATAATTCGTTCTTTCATGTTTTCTGGTGTAGCATGTGGATCGGAGTGTACTTTTTCTTTAAGATAACTCCATAGGAAGTAATCGGGTGATGTTAGATCAGGTAATTTCGCTCGCCAGGTAACTGGACCACCTCGAGCTATCAACGATCAGTAAAATCCTGATGCATTTGCCATGCAATACGTGAATGAGCTGGGCAACCGTCCTGTTGAAACATGTTTTGCCTGTCTGCTTAGATCTTCAAGTAATACAGGTAATTCGCGATCCAAGAAGTCTCAATATTTATTTCCATCTAACGTGCCATCACTAATTCACAAGGTACTAATGATGCTCGAAGATGTAAGCCTACCAGATGTATTGAACTTACAACAAAATGTATCAAACAAAAGTGCATTTTTTCACGTAGAATATGATTCCGGAATAAAAAATATGGGCTCATGATAAAAGGAGGCAAGGTGTCCTTGAAATAACCTTGACCATGCACTAAAAAATTAGTAATCCCATTTGCCCCACTCGAAATTCTAAAGGACGCGTCTGTTTTTCTTAAATAACGTCTTCGAGATTTTTGACAATGTCAACTTAAATAACCCTGTATATTATTGTATAATAGTACATAACTGTGCTTGGGCAGAAAAGAGCGCGTTAAAATAGTGAAAAATGTCACTTGATTATAACTTTTTACCTATCACTCTCATTTGTCAGAAATTACCAGTTACTTAGGTATTACTCAGGAATTAAGTTACTAGTTACCTATGTTGTGCCTAATGAACTTAGGTGGTGTAGTTTCACATGTGAAATGGATGTGTAGCTAGGCTCCCACTTTTCAAATTTTAAGATTATAAGAATGATTTGATGATTATGATTGTATGATTGTATATGAATGGTTAAGATTGTAATGTTTCGTCCCTTAGAAATATGGCTTCCAATTTTTCTTCAGAAAATGCGAATACTTACAAAAAAGAAATGACACCATCTAAGCATAGTTATCCTAACACAAGCTTTTCCAAACTCATTTCTTCATTTCAATTGTAAAATCATCCCAAACCTAATGATCCCATTCACATGTGATTAAACGCCCAAAAAAATTGTTACTCCAAATATTCGCTACTCATCCGCATTTCTATCTCATCAGCAAAAAGAGGTACAAATTGCCGTGCTTTTAATGGAACTCCTCGCTAAACTTCTTAGAAGATAGAGTAACGAAGAGCTGAAGCGAGTTTCTGAACTTTTAGGAAATATCTATAGTATAATGTTAGCAGATTTTAATGGAAGAAAGTCTTTACCATAACATGTAAAAGTTCCGCGGGTAAAACTCTCCTTAAAACTTGCAATAAAAAGAAACAAGATCCGGTGAAGTTTCCTTAACACCTAATAAAACGCGGAAAGAAGGTCGAGGCTCGAAACTAATCGCACAGATTATGTATTATCTACGAGGGAAACAAGAACTATGATCTGTGTGTTTGCGATCGATACAGCAATATCGTTTAACCTGAAAAACTTAGGATGCAAATTTTTTACACTTTATCTACCGTTTGGCTACGTTCTCGAATAGTAATTCTTGCGAAGTACTGTTTCGAGCAGTTGTAAACGCTTGCAAAGTACTTCAGACTCCGTGTTTTTGTGTGGCGGAACTTTTAGCCAAGACCTGAAATTTCAGGATGTTTCTATACGTGTGATTACGTAACTGTTTATCAATACGTATGTTTATGTTTACGTATTGTTTATGAATGATTGACACTCGATTATTACAATGGCTGGTCAAATAATTGTACTGAAATCTTTTTAGAATATACGACTTTAGCTGGTTTAATTATGTGATCAATATTTGATGTACGAGTAATTAAGGAAGAAAGCAGGTGTGGACATAAGATGATGTTACTTCTGTGAAATTACCTGTGTTATTTTAGGTAAACTATTTAATTGGACAGAGTTCGTGAGACACCCTGTATAATAAATATTCCTACACTCTTTACTATCCTGATAAAATGTGAAGGTTTCCATATTTGCACTTTTAGTAAATTGTTCTTAATAGGTCCAAATATCTATTCTCATAATTGAAATGTCATCAGTGAAACTTTTACACAATCACAAAACCTCCTTCAGGTTTCAAAACAAGTTTCAGATTCTGTAGCGTTAAAAGCTTCATTTGCCATATTCTCCTATCTGAACCTTACTTTTATCAGTAATAATCAGTAAATACAAAAATACTCAATTACTACATAGAAGATTTAATGAAACATCTTATCTGAACTTACGGAAATGTTGATAATAAAAGTATAATAAAGAAAGCAGCAATCGCGATTAGCGAAAGGGTCACAATTGAATATTGACGACGCAGCCGTGCAAAAAGTAGCTGTTCACCGTGGAAAGTGGAAGAAGCGCGGCGGATACAAATGAGGCTATGGGGATGAGAGTTATCTCGCATCCTACGGGAGCTATTCGTCCCTTTCCAGCTCGTTTTCCTATGCTATAACCCACCGGCACAGTCGACCTGCCCTCTTTGCATCCGCCCCTGATAACGGAGCCAGCTGAATCTTCCGGACTTCCGGATAACGCTATGTTTCTTACGCTCGTGATCGTGGATTATCGATTTCGAATTGTCTTCGGGATTCAAGTGAGACGAATTGAGCAGCTCTACGGAATAAAAACGTATCTGGAATCGCGTTTCACAGATAAGAGCCGATACTTGCACGTTTGAAATATGAAAGAAACTTTAGTGTTAGGTTTTGGAAAGTATATTATAGCGGAATTAGTTCTTAGTACAAATTTCTAGTGATTTGACGGTTTTTTTCCTTCATACTTGCAGTTTCAAATAACCCGTAGCAGTAATAAGATCCAAGGGGTTATTACATTGTAGCGAGTATTTTTTTATTGTTAGTCACATCTGGTTGTGAACCCTTAACCTTAGAGTCTTTTGTTTGCAGTTTTTTATACATGTCATGGTACTGCATGCTTTTATTAATTGCTAGGGTCACTTTGAAGAAACAGACCCACTTCATACGTCATATGTATCTCCTCCACTCCAATTATAGCTAAACCAATAGAAAATTAAAAACTGTTTTCCCTCAGCAATGTCACAAAAATTGTGCGCCCACTCCTAGCTTTTGTAAAACGTAAAACATCTTCGAAGAAACACTCGTGAACAGTTATCAAGAACATAGTAAAATAAACTCCAGTCGTTCCAAGTGAAATTTATTTAAATACACTCCATTTACATTTACCTATTGGGAATCCTAATGATTTCACCCGTCATTTAATTGTCACTCACTACTGCTGATACTGCGATGTACATGCAATTAGACTAATTTTTAATTATATTAATCAAAATGAAAGAAAACAGTATAACTGGTAAATGGCAAATTGAAGACTTCCTAATTAACTTTTTAACGATTAACTTTTTTATAGCAATGTGCCCAAGAACTGACGAGTTAATCATTTTTGAATTAACAGTTGGGACTTGTGGGGACAGAGAGATATACACTATGAATCGTCATTATATTGTTATCATTTCGTTACTTATTACCCAATAAAGAGCAAAAATAATGCATCACATAATAAATAAAAAAGAAATCAAGGTCCAGAGCATTGGAAATTGTCCGCGTCCTGTGATTTCTTCAAGAGATCATCGCAATTGTAGTACAGAAGTCGTTCAAGTTGCGATGTATCGTTAAATCCATAGTCGTAAACTATGATTCGATCTATGGTTTAATTTAAGAATATTGATTTTACGTTGGCAATTGTTCTAATCAGGCGTCACCTCATTTGTACCTGTCCAACCACACCTGACACGAATTTTGCACCGTTTTATCGATAATATGGTAAAAAGATGCGAAAGCAATAACGGGGCCAAGCTTTCCACCTCTATTTCTTATTTGAATCAAGGCAAATTCGTTATTCTATAGCTATGTTTGGTCGAGCGCTGGTCGTATCCAAAACAATCTTTCAATGATAAAATACTTGGAATCCACGGCTGCTGTGTTAATTTTTGCTCACGTAGCTCTCGTATTACCGAATATTAACGTAATATCATTGAGCCATGATCAGCGTGCTCCGCATTGAACTTCCTCTTTAGAATGAGTCTCATTGCACTCCAAAACTCTTGTTATCTAAGGATGAATAGTTTGAGCCCACAAACACATAGTTTGCTTAACTTTACCACTCTTTATCGCAAAACAGAGGAGTCTCCTTAAAGTTTGCACTCACATCGACCCAAATGACACATTAGTTAAAAAAATAAAATTCATTTATTAATTAATCTTGTTGCGACTTATGTACTGAAATTTGATCACTCTATCGCCAAATAGCGGAGTCTTCCGCCTTAAAAAATTTTATCCAAACTTCAATGAACTTTCCCAAACTTCTATGTTCTGCTATTTAATTTTTTATTACACCAACCGCAAATCCATATTTCGCCTACTTCTATTACTCCACTTCACCACCAAAAAAAGAAATGTACTTGTGTACTTTGCGTACGCAATGATAGCGAAATAAAATTGTGATGATTAACTTTTCCGTTTGTATGTGATACGAAAAATAAAATATGGATAAATTATTCAAACGGTAATACAGCTTCATAACGACTAATCATAATAATACGGAAGACAGGAAATGAAAGTCTGTATAAAAACGATTTGCCGGAATGAAATATCTGCTGAATCTGAGAAGCGACTCTTCAGGTTATGAAATTCTTAAAAGGAGGAAATAAAGATATGCTGATGATCATAAAACCATTTCAAGATATTAGGGACTTTGTAACCGCGGCACCAAGAAGATTTTTATTAAATCCATCTCCAAGGATTCTCTCTCTCTCTCGTTACAAACGTTGTTACCAATATTGCCTTGCTAATGAAAAACGGAAAAGAAAATTATTCAGTCACATGAAATTATGAGAACCTTAAGTTCACATCGCCCACCTTATTGTACAAAAATTTAATACCCCTTAAAACTGTATTCTTGTACATTCTTTTACTCTGCGTAATAAAATTTTTATTAAAGCATTGTCCTCGATCTCAGTAAAATTCCTGTCATATTACAGAAATAATTTGCATAATATCCATACAAGCTTAGAGAAACTTCCGCGTCCTTATTGTTGAAAAATAATGTGGATACTGTAGGAAGTAAAAATGTTTCTCCAAACTTTTTGTTTGCACGATTCTCGTAAGAGTTTGTACAATTTCATTTCATTGTGGAAATGGTTAAAAAGGAGATGCATACATTTATAAAGTAGGATATTAGGGTATTATACTATTCTTCTCGTCAAGTATCATCGTAAAATTTTATAAAATGAAACATGGAAAATTGAACGAGTTTACTGTTTTAACTAGTAACTGTGTTTTACTGTGATTGCTGTTAGGAGAAATTGTTATGAGTTCATAAAATATGTTAAATTTATTGTCAGTTAAAAATAGGTATTTGTATTCACAAGTACACTATGTTACAATAATATATCTGAAAAATGATAAATTGTTTATTTCTCAGGAATTGTGCTTTATAGGTAGTGCTTTGTCTCATAGAGTACCCTTTGTTTCGGTCGTTAACCAATATGGCTGCGTCAATAGGCATTATGACGACCTTTGTAACCGAACGTGTACCGTCAATTATAAGTCCTACACCATGTTTATTTAAGTGTTCCTTTTTATCATTTCTTATAATAAAAATCCTATTCCGCGTTAGAACAAGCATTTCTGCTTAATTCTCTACAAAATTGTCACTTTTCTGATGGGTTAGGAATTGTGGAAAAATTATATAGTTTGCTTACTTATCACAGAGAAGCTTTTGAGTCAATTTATAGGCTGATAAATATACTTATAATTCTGATTTCTATGCCTTTAAAGGAGATTAATAAAGTAAATACAAAAAATATTACCTTTATCCCTCTCCTATTAATTTGTAGAGTTATGTTATTGAAGTGTTCTTTAGTGTATAAAATGTATACTATTCTATTGTTATATAATTCAATAAATCAAATGAAGAGACGTTAAGTTGAGGTTATGCTAGCTTATGTTAGCTAAAACAAAATGGCTGCAAATGGTTCAAAATGGCTCTCAAACTTTGATATTGACTAGTATTTTTGCTGTTATTTTTGTGTTTGATATTAACATGTGTTAACGTTATGTACAGTAGTAATCATGGCAGCTAATAAATTATATAATTACAATTAGAACAGAATTTTATGGAAAACGTGAAAAATTCTGAAAATTCAACGATCGTATCACTTTTTCGAAAAAAACCAAAGCTTCATCCACCTCGAATTTATCGTTGATACATAAAGCTCGCCGTTGAAATGGATTTAAAACTGCGGACAGTTTGTTTCCGTATTGATGGGCCTTTCGAATTCAGTTATAGCAGAAATTTTTCTGCGTCCAATGTGGGAGCCATGGCGATTCTTTTTAAACCGGTGGAATTCTTTCTTATTTAAGAGAAATCCCCCGGAAGAATAAATCGTCCAGTCGGTTTTCATAAACTGACCCATTCAAGCGAATGTAATACAAACTTGCTGTCTTTACAAGATTTTAAGATTGTTTTTGCAGAAGTATAATTGAATTCGTATTTAAGATAAAAGGAGTGCAGAATGTTTCTTGGAAGAAAGAAATTGTGCGGAGGTTTTCTTAATGAACTACATTTAGATGAATAAAGATAAAAACTAGGGCAATGTAACAATATAGAATGTGTCAGTTTTTTATGGATAAACTTTGTTAATATATTGTATTTGTAGGAATAAAAAAAAAATACTAGATCCACATTAAATTATTAAATTTCTAATTTCAAAATTTCAAAATTCTAAAATTCCAAAGTCGAAAATTCCAAAATTCTAAGATTCCAAATCTCCAAAATTCTCAAATTCCAAATTTCAAAATTCCGAAATCCTAAAATTCCAAAATTCTCAAATTCCAAAATTCTCAAATACCAAAATTCTCAAATTCCAAAATTCCAAATTTCAAGATTCCAAAATTCCAATTTAAAAGTTCTAAAATTCCCAAATTTCAAAATTCCAAAATACCAATCTTCCAAAATCCCAAATTTTCAAATTTCCAAAATTCCAAATGCCCAAAGTCCAAAATTTCAATATTTCCAAATTCCAAAATTCAAAAATCCCAAATTTCCAAAATTTCAAAATTTCCAAGTTCAGAAATCCCAAAATTCCCAAATTCCCAATTCCCAAATTCCCAATTCCCAAATTCCCAAATTCCAAAATTCCAGAATTTCAAAGTTCTAAAATTCCAAAATTCCAAATTCCAAAATTTGCAATTTCCCCAACTCTCCAATTTCAAAATTACCCCAAAATTTACAAAATCCCGAAATTCCTTAAAAAACGTCTATTAACACCATAAAACCTTCACAAAGAAATGTCTCTCAATAATCAAAAAATGAAATTCTGCAAACCACTTAGAATGTTGTATGTATTCGCAACTCGTACTGTAACGAATCGCCGCTGACGTGAAACGAATAACGTTGGAAGTTGGCGAAAAAGATCGGTAAAATAAAAGCTGGTGAATATTCTCGAGAAGTCCTCGAGCGTGGAGGACCCTCCTGAGAATTTCGTAGCCTGGATCGTCATAGTAGACGACGTCTGGAAGGGTGGAAAGGGACAAATGGTCCTCGAATTTCTGAATCACCAGCGCACGAGTCGGCCCATTAACGTTGAATGAACTGACACTTACCTTTCTTCTCGCTGAAGAAGTCCGCGTTGACGTACGTCACACAGAATAGGATGAATATCACCAATTGTAATCTGAAATTAAACGTTTTACGATATTAATTATATTTTTCGAGACAATCGAATGGTGAAATTACTCTAATAGTGCAGTTGTTCTGTTAGGAAACATTTATTAATGTGACTATTATTGTAAATGATTTTATAAAAATGTTTTATAAGAATAGTTTCGTAAAAATATCTTTGGGCGAAATAAACTTTCTGATTGTAAAAATTAATTTACTCTTTTCGAACAGCATAGTGTAAAAGTTAAATAGAATATGAAATTTAATAAATTAATAATTTATAAATATTTTGATCCACAAGTTAAGTATAATAGTTTACAAACTTTTTAAAATATATTAAAGTTCATAATTATATTTTTGGATCAAATGTAAGAAACTGTTCTGTTAAAAAAATTGAGAATTTCTCAAATCAATTTGACAATTATTGCAAAGGTTATTGTAAAAATATTTTGCATATTCTTGTCTGAAATCATTTGCTTTTTATCTGACAGTGAAAGGTAGTTTACTCTTTTTTAAATATTTTGTGATTTTATATAAAAATGAATTTTTTTAAATTTTATATAAAATGTACAAAAATGTATTTTTTGTAATTTTGTATAAAATGTATCAAAATGTATCTTTTGTAATTTTGTATAAAATATATAATTTTTATTTTGTATAATAAAAAACTGTATAATATTTCAGTAAAAATTATTTTACTCTTTTTATGTATTTAAGCTATTAATACAACAATATCAAATTAAATATAATAAAAATAAGTAGAAAATATAACAAACATAATTAAATTAAAAATTCTTCCTTAATATAACCTAACACTGTTAATATTAAATTAAAAAGAAACGAAAGAGAAGGCAAAGTATTCTGAATTCTCTTATACAAGATAGAAATCGTAATCACCATGCTGTGTGATATTTAATAAAAAAAAAGAAAATGGAAGCAGAACGATTCGAAATGTTAACGTTGTTTCGAGCAAAATAATAAGGTTTATCTTCTAAGACTTTTAAAGCAAAGATGATGGTACAACGCCAGAAAATTGGGTTCGTTGAAACCTGCTTCGTTAATGCGAACTCTCGTGGAAAAAGCGTAGCTTCAAAAGATGTTGAAAATTTTCCGAGGAAATAGCTGCTGGATACAACGAACTTATTTAGCGTAAATATTTTCGATGAGATGAAAGTTTCAATTTATTAATGAAATTTTACTGTGTTTTTTGTGTTTCCAAAATTGAAATAGAAATATTTTTATTTGGAAATTCTTGCATTTACAAATTCTTAGATTTTTGAAATTTTAAACTGGCAAATTGACAAATTTATGAATTTATAAATTGATAAATTGGCAAGTTTACAAATATGTAAATGTAGAGATGTGTTGGATGACCAACGCGCCCAAACAAATCAGATAGCAAACACTACAGACTCATCCCCAAAAAACATGCTAATCGAAACGATTTCTACTCCTTACTCATCCTGGATCTTGCACATGTCCTGAATCACACTGTGCCTTGACCACCATCCCTACCTCAATCTATCTCCAGCAATAGTATATAAAACCTCGCAATATCGAAAAATGCTCAGAAAGAGTATAGTACTTAGTCGACCCAATAAAGCTGTTCGAGTTTTAAAATAAAGTGTCTTGTCAATTGTCCAGGAATCCAACAGATGTAACAATTTGGGGATGTGGGGATTTTGGGTTGTAGAGATTTGAGGATATAGGGATTTGGAACTGTGAAAGTTTGGGAATTTAGCTATTAGGAAATATTGAGATTTGGAGATGTGAAAATTTGGAAATTTAGCTATTTGGGAATGTTATGATATGAGGTTGTAGGCATTTTGAAATGTAGAAATTTGGAGATATAAGGATTTGGGATTGTAGGAATTTCAGGATATAGAAATTTGAGAATTTAACTATTAGAAAATGTCGATATTTGGAGTTGTAGGTATTGAAGGATATAGAGATTTGGGGATGTAGTAATTAAAGGATGTACAAATTTGAGAATAAAGAAATTTTAAAACTTACTTATTTGAATATGTAAAAATTAATAAATTGAAATTTGGAGATTTTAAAAAAAAATGTATCTTTCCTGCTGTCCATAACAACAAACCTAATACAAAGTAATAAAAACAAAAATTCGACCGCCTATAAACAATGCAACTAGCACCAGTTGCATAGTGTATTCACTGGCGCTATCGGAATCGAACGCAGTCACCCTATATGTGGATATGTAAATATCGCTTTTCCAGCATCGAGCTACACACGATTTCTCACGTGTCGGGGTTAGTGGAACAGGAGGAATTCGTTTCAAAAGTGTGACACGCATTTGCATTTGTCGGCGAGAGGCGAATGTGGGCGTCTGCCAGCAACCGATGCGAAGATCATGAATCATGATCGAGAATTCTGGCCTTGCGTAACTCTTCGACCATCCCACGTGCACGGCCGTGCCCGCGGATTTCGATTTCCGTTCAGCAAGGTCGTCGCACCCGTATATTGTACCTTTCATGGAAATAGACTGAAATAAGCGAAAATTTGAATGCCTTGTAAAGTGGATGTTACGGAAAAAAATTATTTCTCCCGTTATTTTGGTTCTGGATTTTATTACATTATGTTGTAGAATCGAAATGCTACTGAAAAATTGTTAAAATGTGGTGATATATATTATTCAAGAATTTGAAAAGATCAAAATTAAATTTCTAAATTCCAAAATCCTCATATTCTATAATCAATCATAAAATAACAAATCATGAAATAACAAAGTATTGTTCAAACATGAAATAATAAAATATTGTTCAAACCTGAAACAACAAAGTATTGTTTAAACACGAACTAACAAAATATTGAAATAATAAAAAGAATATAAAAGAAGGGTAAATCGATAAAACTCGAATTTTCAGTTAACGAAGCTTTGATAACTGAAAGTAGGAAATCCATCATCGCTGGCAACATTACCGACGGATGACGATACTATTAACCTAGTGACCTACGAAACGATATAAAGCGGAACTAAAAGAACAGAGAGAAGCCCGAATGCGAACCAGAGACACGTGTACCGGGTGGCGGTGGAATAATTAAGACAGGGAGTCGAGTGGAGACGTCCACGAGACGCTAAAGTGGTGCTCGTTAATGAAGCGATGTTCCAGTGAGGCACAAGAACCGACGAAATCCTACAATCTAGAGTCTGGAGAATCTTCTACAAGCTACTTCTGACTATTCTTTGACCGGAAGTGACAATAGGTAATGCTGGTTTCACATTTAACCGGTTTTTGAGAGCTAACTTCTGTACTTACTGTGACTTAGGTAAATTTAATCTATTTATACAATAGAATAATCATTCTATGCGAGCAAAAATGTCCTGTAATATTTGGTCACTCCCTCATTTTTATTTGTAATTCTAAATAATAAAAATAGGTTAATCAACATTCACTAATCTGGCAACTAGTAAACATAATCTCACTTAATTTGAAGTCAAGGTCTTCAACTACTGACAGAGGAAAACATACAGTTATATCCATACCTGATTTTATTGTAAAATATATCAAATAATACTGTAATCATTCTATATGTACAAGCAAAAATGTCCTTTACGATATAAGCAAAAATGTTATCACACCCGGGAAGACACCTCCCGAAGAGACGCCCGAATCTCGCTTGCCGAGTCACGTGATCCGAGTTCGGGTATATTCGTGAGACAATACCAATGCAAATATAAAACTTTCTTATTTTTTATTTTTTCGTTATCAAACTTTTACTAATAGATTTTTCACGTTTTTCTGATTAAAACGAGACCAAACACGATATAATTTGGACTATACTTACTGGTTTAATTGACGATAAAAGTTTCTAATATGGAGAAGGATAGCGAGTGAAAAAGAGAGGTGCTACGATCGTGGCGGTCGGCAAAGATCAAAAGTCTGTTCAATTGTTTACAATGCTAATGCGTTGCTAACTTTTTTATTTTTCATCCATTTTTTATACAACTTCCTCCATCGTATTCATGACATTTTCCTGATTAAAATGAAACCAAACACGACGTATTTCAAGTTATATTTACTTGCAATATCTTATAGAAGTAAAGTCATCGATGTACGTAACATTTGAAATTATAAATAAATATGTCCCGAATTACGTCGTGTTTGGTCTCATTTTAAACAGGAAAATATCACAAGTTGGTAAAAGTTTCATAAAAAACATCAAAAATAAAAAAGTTTTATTCTTGCATTAGGATTGTCCCACCAATATGTCACTATTTACGTTTGGTTTTCGCTCGCAATGTGGGTCCTACACGATATGAACGAAACTTCAGACCCGAAAGATTTGCTTATACAACTTTTCTTTATAAAATTAATCTTTGTACAAAAAGATTCTTTATATATTTTTCTGTATAGAACTAATCCCTATACGAAAAGATTCTTCTTTTCTGTTTATATCTATACACTACCGTCCACAAGTATCCGGACACTTGGTTTCGTTACATAAAACATAGTTGAACTTTGTACGAAAGGTATTTATCATTTGTAATAATTATTATTATCTTTTTTGAGATGTCATAACGTAATAAAATTAATTTTTAAGTACAAATTATACAATGAAAGTGTGAAAGTAAAATTCATGTCCAGAAGTACAAAATCCAAATTTGTGAATCTAATGAAATGCTTTCGATTCTAAAAAAAATTTTAATTTCTACTGTCTTTCATTTCTATGGTGCAGAACGTATTCAGAGGGTTCTTCGATATGTTTCAAGTGTTAGTAAACTGTTGGTAGATGTTTAGGTTCGCTCAATGGAGATAAGAATGGAGGTAACGCTACGCACTCGACAGTTTCGGTTTAGTTCGTCTGTAGCTTCTTTTCCATCGAAATATGAGTTCCAAACGAGAATTATCAATGGAAAAACGTTCCAGTATTCTGACCTTCGCAGAAAAAAAAATCGATTTTAGTTACTGTTGCAGATACTTGAATAACTTTCATGCAACGCGAATGCATATTTCGCTTGTGTCCGGATACTTATGGACGGTAGTGTATGTATATGTTTATGTATATAAATTTAAATCTTTATATACCGTTTTCAAAAAGAAACACGATTTAAATGTACACTTGACTACAATCGCACGTAACATTAAATTCCAGTATAAACAATTGTACACAGTCATTACAATCGTACATAACATAAATTTATATATATCTAAAGACATCTGACACCATACGACTATCGTTTTGCAAAACGTTCACCGTCGTATATTTTTTTTGACACGCCGCCATTAACTCCCCCTTGTATCCTGTCGAATTTTCCCCGCTGCTTTAATTAACAGCATCATATATCATCGTATACACGGAAGGGAACGATGGTGGTTTGTATTTCATCGAGTTTTTGCGATCGGTGACACGTGGACTGCGGAATCTCGAGGACCCGCAAGGAAGTGACGAATGGTAGAAAAGAAAGAAACAAATTTATTCTTGTCCCGAAAGCGAGTAGAGTCACAGACCTCGTCGGACTTTCGTGAACAGATGGAAGCCCGAAAAATAATTTGAATATCTAATTAAACGGTCCCATTAGTAATTTAAGTGAGAGTGTATTTAAAACTTACAGTATGAATTTGTTTAGTACGGAAGCCGTTCAGTTTGAGAGAGGGGCAAGTCTATTAAAAAATTTAGGAAATATTAAAGAATTTAGGAATTTAGGTATTTTGGAATTTTGGAATTTTGGAATTTGGGAATTTTGGAATTTTGGAATTTAGGAACTTGGGAATTTAGGAACTTGGGAATTTGGGAATTTGGGAATTTGGGAATTTAGGAATTTAGGAATTGGGGAATTATGGAATTGGCAAATTTTGGAATTGGGGGATTATGAAATTGGGGAATTATGGAATTGAAAGCTTATGGAATAGGGAAATTTAGGAATTAGGGAATTATGGAATTGAGAAATTATGGAATAGGGGAATTTAGGAATTTGGAAATTTAGGAATTAGGGAATTATGGAATTGGGGGATTTGGCGATTTGGAAACTTGGAAACTTAGAAATTTGGAAATTTGGAAATTCGGAAATTTAGAAATTTGAAAATATAGAAATTTGGAAATTTAGAAACTTGGAAATATAGAAATTTAGAAATTCAGTAAAAGCATAAAAAGTTGAAAAAATTGAAACTTGAGAATCTGTATATGTTTACTAATCAATGTACACATTTACAATTGTACCAGAAGTATAAACCGCATATAAAAACCCTATTGTATACACTGTTCCTAATAATGTATTCATTTACTAAATAAAGCGTACATTTCCTCCTACCATATATACACGACCGGCAATCGTAAATCAATCATTTCACTTTAACCTTCCAAGAAAGAGAAGAATACCTCCATTCTATATACGCAATGATCTGATACGTGATATCTTCGAGACAACTTGGTAATACCATTCAACTTTCATTTGTAATAAATCTACTTGAACAGATATTCTCATTAAAGGAACTTTTCTAATAAAAATGTAAAAACCAGCCGCAAGAAGAAATGAAGGAAAGGAAATGCAACACTTTTCCAACGACGCAACGTCAATGCTGCTCGTAAAGAAATCTTAAGCTCTCTTTCAGCGTGAAACGAAGCGTCTCTAAATTACAGGAAGGAAAGATGCAATTTTGTTGGATTCAACGGTTTGAAGTGAACACGGAACCTTAATCTCGATGGACAGTCTCGTAAGAACGATAATTCAACGACGGTCACAAAACGATATCAGGCAGCGCTTTAAGCCCCCTATATGCGCCGCAGTGTTCGCAATATACGGCGATTAAACGACGCGGCAAACTTCAACCGTTTGAGGTTCTAATATTTATAAGTGGACTGTAGAATAATTATACAGAGCTTAAGTTGACATTATGCAAAATTTCGAAGACATATGATTTTAAAACTACTAAGATCCAAGGTTCTGGCAAGCAGATGTGAAAATACAAAAATAATCGACATGTCACGTCCTCAGTGAAGAACACAGTTTTTTGAAAAGAAATGATATGCCGAAAACACTTCAACGACAAATACCACCTTTTATTTATCAATTATTTATACAATTTCGGGATTAACACTCCTGAACACAGATACTTAAATCAGTCAACAAATCGCTGAAACTGTTGCTTCGCGTATTTCTATTAGTCGTTGCGCCGCTGAACATTCGCTCTACACATTCCTAATATGCTGATTCCTTGCGTATATGAATCCACATTGTCAGCGTTTGTGACAGATAGCATGTGACTTCTTGGGTATCATTGTTGCTACTAGTTAGCGACAGAGAACTTTAGTCAATAGCGAACCTATTGATTTGAACCTGTATAAAGTGTCTGAAAAAACTAAAAGCGGTACATCATCGTATCGATAAAAACTTGAATCTAATCCTCTCGCTATGGTATTGCATTCCAAAAACACCGCTGGAACATTCGTATCTATCAATCGACATGTCGGGTTATGTGCCTTCAGCGATACGCGGTTAAAATGATCTTAACGTTCGTGAAATGTCACTCGTAAAGATTCGTGACATGAATGATCCACTATTGACGAATGAATGAGTACGTTCGCTCGTAAAGAACATTTGGCTGCCTCGCGAAAGATACATCATGAAGTTGGTACGCGAAAATACGACATGGTGTTGTTAGTTCTGTGACGGACGAAGCAGAGATCTGCAATGTTCGTCAAAGGCGACTTCATAAATCAGAAAGGGTTTAATTTTGAAATAAAATGAGGTAATGAGTGCGATGCTATATGTGTATGATTGCAATTTTCTGAAATTCACCCTTTCGCTATGAATAAAGTTGTGTGAGGTTTTCTAGGTACAGTAGATTGATGCGTAATTTGGAAAACTTGTGTGATGAATAATTTGAAGAACTTGATAATTTAGTAATTTGATACATACAAATACAAGTACAAACTTTTAGTTTGTTCATTGCAAATTTCAATTTGTAAAATTGTATATTTATTAATTCCAAATTTTCCAACGTTCCAAACCTGTAAACTTTCAATTCATCAATCTTCAAATTTGCTAAATCATAAATATAAAATATAAAAAGCACAGCAATCTTAAATTATCAGAAAAATTTTAGTTTGAAAATCTACAAATCTACAAATAAATAAGAAATCTGAAAAACTACACTTACAATTTTTTATATTCTTCATTGCCAATTTTAAAATTTGAAAATTTACAGCCTCAAAAATTTAATAAAACAGAAATTTCGGATTTTTGTAATATTCGTATCGGTTTATGTATCGGAGTTGTCATTGGTAGCGTAAAGTTTTGAAAATATTGGTTCTTTTATCGCATACCATGTTCCTACTCAATTTCCTTTCTCCAGCAGTGAATTTACTTCCATTTCAATTTAATATCATTTTTGCTACAAATACTCGAACATTTCAAAAGTGGTCGAAAGTAAACTCTTCAATTTACGGCGTTTCTAGAAACGCTTTAAGATCATAGCAACTTTTAACTGCTGCAAAATTAATTAAGAGAAGTTGAATCTGTTGTGCACTTTATACAAACTTCGTCATATTTTGTACTGTTTTGAAAAATGGATGAGACTGTATCGCGTTTGGTGGTCATTTTGGAAAGTTGGAAGTTTAGAAATTGAGAAATTTGAAAATCGAAAAATTTAAAATTTTGCAAGTTCACAAAATTACATATGTACAAAACTACAAATATATAAATCTCCAAATTTACATTTATTCAAATTTTCCAATACATATAAACTAACAAGCTGACAAAACTAATATAAAAGTTCCACATGCACATCACATGTTCATCAAATGTTCATCACATTGAGAAGCACAAATATTCTGTTTAACACGATAAAGTAGAACAAAAAATTAAGATATGACATCTTTCCATTCCTAACTATAACAGCAACAAAACATTCCCTTTAGAAACTTGATTAACTTAAATATTTAAAATCATAAAGAAGAAACATGGTGTTTGATATTTGAGCGTTCCAGCAATCAATTAATGAAATTAGGAAGAAACTTTTCAATATCGTTGCCCAGAATGCATTTCACGATTTGCCCGTATGAATTTCCAATTACTCCACACTGCAAATTTCTCGAGCAGGTACCATGTTAAATTCAACCTATCGAGCACTCTTTCGAAATTAAAGTTTTATTCCAATTAAAACTGACCCAGATCTCTCATTCTTCTGCTTTACTTATCGAATTAAATTTATGTTCAGAATTCGAGGAACCAAACTTTTGTAGGAATAACTAAATTATAATCAAGATAGCGTTCGCTATCTGAATCAAGGAGACAGGGTATAATATCGTTATCATTTGATTGCTTATTACCCAATAAACTGCAGAAATAATGCACCAAATAATAAATAGAAAAGAAATCAAGGTCCAGAGCATTGAAAACTGTCCGCGTCCTGTGATTTCTTCAAGAGATCATCGCAATTATAGTACAGAAATCGTTCAAGTTGCGATGTATCGTTAAATCCATAGCCATAGACTATGATTCGATCTATGGTTCAATTTGAGAATATTGGTTTTGCGTTGGCAATTGTTCTAATCAGGCGTCACCTCATCTGTCCAACCACACCTGACACGAATTTTGCACCGTTTTATCGATAATATGGTAAAAAGATGCGAAAGCAATGACAGGGCCAAACTTTTCACCTCTATTTCTCATTCGAATCAAGGCAAATAGCTTATTCTCTAGCTTTGTTTGATCGAGCGCTGGTCGCATCCAAAACAATCTTTCAATGATAAAATACTTGAAACCCACGGCTGTTGTGCTGATTTTTGCTTATGTAGCTCTCGTATTACCGAATATTAACGTAATATCATTAAGCCATGACCAGCGTGCTCCGCATTGAACTTCTTTTTTAGAATGAGTCTCATTGCACTCCAAAACTCTTGTTATCTAAGGATACATAGTTTGCTTAATTTTACCACTCTTTATCGCAAAACAGAGGCGTCCCCTTAAAGTTTGCACTCACATCGACCCAAATGACACATTAGTTAAAAAAATAAAATTCATTTATTAATTAATCTTGTTGCGACTTATGTACTGAAATTTGATCACTCTATCGCAAAACAGCGGAGTTTACCGCCTTAAACGATTTTATCCAAACTTCAATGTTGATTTCCATTTGAATCTTCAAATTTTCCCAAACTTCATGCAATGGTTTGCTATTTAATTTTTGATTACACCGAAATGGCTTCAAACCGCATTCCGCAAATAATTTCGTTAAGTGGCAACACCAACTGATAATCATTAAAGAGAAATTCAAATTGCGGTATCGATCAAAATTAGTACATGGAATATTAAACGTACAAACGCTTCCGGCGTTTAATTTATGATACTATGTACTTTTAATTGCAAGCACTTTGCGTATGCATGTTTGATGTTCAATTATTTTCGTTGTTTACGTTGTGATAGGGATGTTGGTGGATCTTTTTCAGTTTGTGTTTTTGAGACGGTGATTAAAGAATACTTTTTTAAACATTTCACGTCAGATATTTTCTGTAATGGGACACTCTAAATTATTTTATTAAACACTTTAAATAATTGTTACATGCGTAGATTAATAATAGTGTACCCTAAACTGAAGACATTATTTCCTGATTCTAAAAGGTCAAAGTGCGATAAATATAACTTTTATATACTCTCAGATTTGAAATAGTATAAACGTCACATAGATTACAATGTGCACAGAGCTTGCTAGGGTTAAGAATAGGATTACTCAAATTTCACTTGAAATAGCAATGCAACTCCTAATTCTAAATAATGAAATTAGTAAATAACGAAATGTTCGAGTGAGTTTCTAAATCTCCAAATTTCTAAATTATAGTATTGCTAAATAATCAAATTTCTAAACATTCGAGTCCTTAAGTAAAAATCATACAGCTGGACCTCTCCATGGTCCGCGCTAGACAACAAAAAGGGCGCCATTTTAACCTCGTAGGTACGACACGTTTTTGGAAATCAAACATCTACCATTCTTGTCTGTCCTGAAACAATGTAAAATATACAAAGGTCCCCATATGAATTTTCCACCAGAAATCCAAAAATCCCTAAAAATGCTCTGAGTATTACCGAATGCGAGTATAACCAGACTCAACCCTTAACAAGAATTTTATTTTACAAGATCGTGCTATAAATCCTGATAGCATAAACGAGGGGAATAAAAGTAACTCACGATTTCTCACGGAGGAACGTGCAACCGCTTCGCGTGCCGCGATAAATTAAGTTCAAAGTGTGCAATCGTGGAAAACGATGTTATCTCGGGTCGCAATAACCCATAACACTGTCCGCGTGACCGCAAATAAAGCTACTAACCTGCTATTTATTTGGAATCCTTAGAAAGCGAAGGTGTTAACGTCAGTAATTTTTCAGCGTGAATCGAGAAGTTAATTCTTCATCAACCTTTTATGTTCCTTCGATGCCCTTGTAACGCGATAATGCTGCTTATGGAAATTTTATTATTATCGGGGATTTCTATTCGTGAAAGCTTCTCCGAGCGGTAAAGCGATAATGCAATTTAACGCTCGAATTAATATGGAATTTAATTAAAATTCTGTTAAAATGGAAATATCTGTGAGAAATAACGGTTGTTTCGTTTAGCGCGCAATGTTGTTCGCGGCTTTATGCGGGGGAAAATAAAGAGTGGGTTATGATCGGTCACGATATTTAAGTCGGAACACTTATTGTTTCACTTTTTTTGGGTGCGTTTTGTCATTCACGTAATATTTCATAGTTTTACCAAAACTATATGCTTTGAGATTGCTGTATGATTGTGGATTTGAAATTATAAGAATTGGAGGTTTTGAGCATCTGAAATTTTGAATATTTGAAAATTTGAAAAATTGAGATTTTCAGAATTTGAGAACTTGAGAATGTGAAAATTTAAGAAATTGAGATTTTAAGAATTTGAGACTGACATTTTCAGATTTCCAAATTTTGAGAATTTGAGACCTTGACATTTTTAGAATTTGAGACTGAGATTTTGAAATTTTGAGATTTAAAAAATTCTTGAATTTTGTGATTTTAAGAATTTGGGAATTTGAGACTGACATTTTTAGAATTTGAGAATTTGGGACTTTGAGGTTGAACAAATTTTGGAATTTTGTGACTGAGAATTTGGGAATTTGAGACTTTGACATTTTTAAAATTTAAGATTTTGAAAATTTAAGACTTTGAGACTTTGACTTTTTGAGATTTAAAAAATTTTTGAATTATGTGACTGAGAATTTGGAAATTTGAGACTTTGACATTTTTAAAATTTAAGACTTTGAGACTGACTTTTTGAGATTTAAAAAATTTTTCAATTTTGTGATTTTGAGAGTTTGGGATTTTGAAACTAACATTTTCAAATTTTGGAAATTTGAGTATTTCAGAATTTAAAAATTTGAGTCCCTCAAAATTTGACACTTTCAAGATTTGAGAATTTGATGATTTAATAGTTCCTTATTTTACGATTTCAAGAATTTGAAAATTGTGAAATTTGCTAAAACTAAAATTTTGAACTTCCGAAATTAAAAAACTTGCAAAACCATAATTTCAAAAATGTTTTTAATCTTTCACGAATTCATCCAATTATTTTTTTTCTCAAAGAGGAAGGATATCTCCCTTATTTTTATTCCACTAAAAAGAAGTGACCATCTTGTGATTCTTTTATAGAAATACTCAGTTGATTGTAGGAGCTTTAAAACATCTTATAATGGGCAGAGCAGGTAATTACTGTAAGATTAAAGTACTTTAATGTGATAGAATTTTCTTCTCTTTCCTTTTTTTACTAGACGAACTCAGTTGACTCTCGTTGCTTCCGTAACGAGATAATGAGACTGCATATACGTGTCTAATAGGAAAAAATAACTTCACAAGGTTCTAGTTAAAACATAGTAGCTATTAAATAAAAAGCTTTTAGCCGGTCGTATTTTTTCCTTAAAATACTATCTAATCGAGAACGTGAGTATAGTTCATATTTATTGATAGTTTTTCTTTATACTTTATGTAATACATGAAATAAAAAAAAAGATTTAACTGTCATACAATACTTGATATCATGTACAATATTGTACTGCATTATATTAGTATATTATATGTTATTTTGTGCTTATAAAATACTTTTTAAAATAAATTGTACCATTTTTGCAATTTTTATGTATTTATTATAATGTATGTTAATATACAAATGACGTTTGAGGACTTCAGTGAAAACCAAAATTGCAAAAATAAATATAAAAATGAAGAGGGAAAAGTCAAATTTGACCAGGGTTCATAAAATGAAGAAATTGTGATACAAATTATATTTTTTAAATTCTAATAAAATACAAATTGTATTGAAAAATCTATTACAATCTAATACATCATTCACAAGAATTAAATTTATAACCAAATATCATTAAAAATCAATGAGTCCAAATAAAGAATTTAATTAACTATCCTTAGTTAATTAATTTAATCCTCGTTACAGGCACTAGATAATAATAGTACGGGCATCAGAAGTTGTCAGCATTCCTCGTGTAAACTAAAAAATGACGAGCACGTAACACGCCATAAATTCTCAATCACATTTCTCCAGCCGACTAATTTTAGATCGTAACACCATGTCGTAACCAGGAGGGTTGTCTGGCAGAGTCAGTTTAAAGCTAAGAAAAGGGAATGATAATTCTTCTCTCGAATAGTTGGCAATTTTCCCTTGCTCGTTGTCAGACGTAACGCGTTACTCGGTCGAGGTTCATGGATGAATTTGGAGCAACAAGCTCCGATCGATGAACCGAGTCGATGTTCCTCTCCCTTCTGGGATTCGGATTATGGTCTACACCCGTAACAGCCGTTAATGAATGGAGATTCATGAAAGAACACGCGCGGGAAAGCAATGGCAATTAAAAGCGTCTCCGCCGAGTGATCTTCCTTGAAACGTTCGGAGTACAGTCAACGGCAAATCTTTCCTTGGGAAATTTTAGAAATGTGGAAATTCAATGTAGAGAAATTTTTAAGCGTTTGACAATTTTAAGATGAAATTCAAGCTAGTCACTATTATTATAAAACCCCAACATCACTATCTGGCTGACTGACACACGTATACAAATTCACAGACCAAATGGTGCGAGATACATTTTTCTATAAAATCAACCCTCCCTAAAATCACCTGGAGACACTAGGAAAACTGTCAAATCTTTAATATTGTCATCTTGAGTTTGTAGGGTTGTGGAGTAGATGTGAAGAGCTGAAGGCAAGTCCCCTAGCAAGTAAATTGAGTAGCATAACATAAAGTAAGAGCACCAGTAGTTGATACTGTACCAGTACTTTAACACTTTTTCAAAAAAGGTAAATAAATAAGGAAACCACAAGTTGGAATACATCAACCCTTATTAATTTGTATACTGCCACGCTTCGATGACTTAATTGCGAACTATTGTGCATATCCGCCGTTGAAAAATGTAATAGCAACTCATTAATCAAACTTGCGCACGACTTTTACGATTTTTCAGTGTTTTCTTATATAAATCGCTAAGGATTTGGTTAAAATGTAAGTATTGCAAGTTTGTATTATTTAATCATTGTGAATAAAAAAGGCATTCGTTTATGTTGTTTGAAACTTAGAAAGAGGTTTATTTATTAAAATTGGCAACAAACAATGCTAAATTGTCTAAATACATTCCGTGTCAACTATTTGTAATAGTCTATTATTCAGTAGTTGACATGGGGTGTCAACTATTAAATTACTACGTGTCTACTGATTTTGTTCCTCTGTCAATTTTGAGATGCCTATGGTAACTTCAGAAATTATACAGAAGAGATTATGCGAACAACTGTGGAAGATGTCCGGCTCCATAAAACTCCGTATAAAACAGCAACTAGGAAATTTAGCGTTCCGAGGGTAACTTTAAAATACAAGCTTAAAGACAAACATCCAATTAAAAGAAAAATGGGCCCAGCCAGAGTAATAACTGATACAAAAGAATGCAATAAAAAACTAATATGAGGATACCTCCGATATGAGGAGTGTTCGAACTCTTCATATTAAATATTTATTATTAACTCTTCATATTAACCCTTAATTATTAAAAATTTTTTGTAAACTTACTCAAGAATAATCTTTTTTAAATGTTCAAAAAAATTCTGTACTGACACATTATCAAGACTAGTTCATTAATTGGATTTTCTCCCTATATCAACTACTAAAACAAGAGGATGTCAACTACTAAATTTTCTGTTTTTGCTGGGTGTCAACTATTGAATCAAATTTTGCGTTTAAAAGAAAAAAATTTACAATCGCCATTAGGAATTTATACTTGTTGTAATATAATAGAAGAATAGTTTGTGCAGCGACTGCTAATCATAAATTTTCCATAAAGTGAACTTAGCCTAAGCTGTGTGAACAAATGGACAAAAAATTCCTTGAAGTGTCAACTACTGGTACCTTTACCTTACCATTGTCTAGCTGACTAACACACGTATACAAATTCACAGGCCAAATGGTGCGAAATACGACATTTTGCTATAGAATCAACCCCTGCTAAAATCACCTGAAGTCTACAGGAAAACTGTCAAATCTTTAATATTTGTATCTTGAGTCGGTAGGATTGTGGAGTAGATGTGTAAAGCTGAAGGTAAGCCCCTCAGTGAGTAAAGGAAGTAATACATAACAATATAAATAATTTCGACGTCCTTGGACCTGGTCCTAGAGACCTTCTCTTCCACTCTATAATTGCCTATATTAATTTTGTCAAAGTCACAAAATTGGTACGAAATACCTAAAGGTGACTTTGAAATTTCGTAATAGCGACGCGCAGCGCTAAATATAGAGAAACTTTACATTCCTTATTTACAACCCAAATTTACAACCGCTACAATCTAAAATACTAATAAGATCTCTGAGCTATACTGAGCCCTTCCTTAGTAAGGGTAATCTCAGCAATTATGGTTAGACACCGTTTTGGCACACTCGCCACTAATTTTTCAGTGTACGTACTGGTAGCCAGCTCCACGTCTCCAAATATGGCGTACAAGTGTCCTTTTTGTGGTACGTCTTCTTCGCAGCTTGTACTTTATTGTACCAGGCATTTTCAACAGTGTTTGTATTAGGAAACTGCGAAGGCCAGGTGATGGCATTTTCAACTTTCCATTAGGTCTAAACTTGTTGATGCTTAGGTCTTCTTGTAATATCCATTGGTCCGTTTAATCAAACGTTCTAGATGTGAAAAGTTTGGTACAACTTTACCATTTTTGTACATTCAAATTATGGCGCATAAAGAAACTGCATAGGTTGAAGCAATCATACATGTACTTTTATGAGGTGTTTCTTTGAATCAATTCAATTCTTTCAATCAAGCACCTCTAAATATCACATGAATATTACAAATCCAAAACGAAGATTTATCAGTGAAAACCACTCTAATCGCTATTTTCATCAGCCAAATGATTTTTAACATGCTTTATTGAAAACAACAATATCGACAGTGTCTGTCACGTGAGTAGTTGAAGAAAAAGAATAGTATTCTAAAATACTGCAGTACTATAATCCTATATAGTACTATAAAACACTATAGCACTCTAGTACTATTCATTACAAGAAGATGGAGTTCATTCTTCAATATTCTGCCAGTTTGCATGTATAACGACATACTGATATCTTAAACAACTTTGAACATACACGATCGATTTTTCAATTTACTTTGCTTATTCTGTTAGCTGAACATGTTGATAACACTCTGTGGTGAAATTTATACACGATATCTTTTAGTACAGCGGAAAACAAGTACAAAACTGCGTTATCACATATTATAACGTAACTTGTTTTTAATACACGTAGGGTGCTTTTTCGAAGCACATTCGCGGTCGAGAAAGTCGATTTTCGGAACTAAAGGCTTTTAAAAATATAATCGTCGAAGCTTAAATAGGTATCTATTCTAAACGTGTATTCTACAAATGCAATATAGAAATTATAAATTATTTGTGACAGAAGAAGTAATCACTTTATCATTTTGACATATCGGTTATTGGCTAACATATTCAGTGAATGAAAAATACTAACTGTATGTAAGTTGTATATTGATACTTTATTTCAATTTGGAAATAATCAGATTTTATTGGAAAAATGAATGAGATAGTTATGTAGCCTTTTTTGGTAGCTTGAGTAACTTATATGCTAAACTTATACGCTGAAAGTGTTATTTTTATTGATATATTTATGTGGCAATAACGTTTATGTGATATTCTGTGTTTTATAATAAAAATTTGATATGTAACAAAGTAACAATTATTAAATTAATTCGTCCTTCTAAATTTTTCCTAATTTTTATATTTTTCAAATCTCTAAATTTTTCTATTTCTCGAATTTTCAAATCTCTAAATTTCCAAGTTTCCAAATTTCTAAATAGCTAATTTTCCAAATTATCAAATTTCTTAACTCATCAACTTCAAAGTTTGTAAATCTCTAAACATCAGATTTGCAAGTTTTATTCATAAATTTGCAATAAACTAAATATCAAATTTGGAAATTTGTAAAATTAAAAAATTGAAATATTTAAAAATTCTATAAATTGCAATTTCTACAAGATATAATTAATGAGTAAAATTCAGTAAACATCATCCTTCAAACTACACCTTAAGTCAAACATTTATTTTCATTGTTTCTCGAAAAATAATAGAATCCGTATAAATCTCAAACTGACTCAAGTTCAATCACAAGATTCTATTACGATAATGATGGAGCTCATATTATCGATGAAATACGATTTGTCAAAGAAGACATTCCTAGCGGTTCGTTTACCACTGTGTCCAACTTACATCACATTTATTCTCCGCCTTTAAATCTAACATTTATTATCCTCGCTTTCGTTTATATTTCTGCAATGAAGCGCATTATGCCGTTAAACGATGTAATTCTTGGTTCTTGCAAAGAACGAATAGCAAAAACGTGGGTAGTAAAGAAGAAACAATCGTAAAACAGCTGTCATAGAAAGAAAATGAACGTTAAAGACTATAGTTGCCGAACGTAGCGAGGCTCCCGAGACAGGATCTGTATTTGTTCGTTTGTCTGTTTGTCCGCACCACGTTACAGGTCGTAATTTGAAGACTTTCACATGAAATTTTGACGATAGACTCGTGAGACACCTTACATTTGCTGTATAGATTTTGAGTAGCGATCTGAGGACAACCCGTCGTCGAAGTCGATCGTCGAATCGATAAAAACCGTTTGGTATCGTTTTCGATAATTTTTCACACAGAATCGACTGGAAGCACGTTAAAAGATCTATGCTCATCATTAACGACAATACTTGATCGTCATTGACGTCGGTCGTAAAATCAACAATAATCGTGTTTGACATTCTTTTCGATAGTTTCCAGCACGTTTAATCGTTTGGTATAATCTTAAAACGTTTTTATCTCATTCTTGTTCTACCTATATGTTTATAGTGGATACTGAACATTTTACACATTCAAAGTCATGGTACCTGACCAGTCTTAATAGATTTTATAATTTAAACTAAAAAACTAGCGATTCGATAAGGAGTAAATAGTGTGAAACTGACGTATTAGTATTAGTCTAATGCATTCATACGTGAGCAATCTGCTTAACATATATAGAGGGCGAACAAAAAGAATACGAAATTAAATCAATTATTAAAAAGTAGAAAGCATTTAATCGCTTGTCTTTTACATAAATAAATAATCACCCTTTACAATATAAATGAAGTTGCCTTCCTTTCTTTACAAACTTGCTACATATTCTATTATATATTATTTACCCTTAATTGACGTATTAATATAAATAAGCTAGGTTATATAATAACTTTTCGGACGTTTGATAAACTAACCTTGTATATCTTCATGCTAACGCCAATTGAGCTTCATAAGTAAAACAATTCATTATGTCACAGTTGTGTCGTTGCCATTTGTCATTTGTTGTCACCCATTTGTATTGTTTATGAGGTAGTTGGAGAAACACACATTAGAACAATTACACTAATCTATGTAATATATTAACAATAAAAGAATTACTGTCATTACATTTCACGCACTGTCACATGCACTTTACCGCGCTTTTCTCTACGTCTCCTCGAGTGTCGATCTCTGCCCGACCAGTTACGGAAGCTGCCGATCCTTTCCGAAGCTAACCGTACACTCCGCGATCCTGTTTACTTCAATTTTAAACAGATCTGATGATCGATTTGGTAATTTTAGTATTAATATTATTTTTCCGATACTGTTTAGATCAGTTTATAACAATTTCACTCGTCGAATGTTTATTTATTCTATTTTTGTGGACATTCACTAATAAAGTTCGTATTTAGTATTTCTATAAATGATATTATGTTTGTTAATTATGGTGCTGACGTATATCCACGTTCTTTCAAATATTACATATGAATATAGTTAAAAATTACATATTACATATGAATATAGTTGCATATGAAGGAATTTAGCATACAGAGTGACTCGGTGTTTTTTTAGTTTAAATTATAAAATCTATTAAGACGCTTTTCTCGATCTTTATCAAGATATTAATGTACATATTAATTTACATTGTATCGTTTAACATTTATTCAAACCAAGGATTCCATTTCTGATTTTCTGCGAACTACTTCCAATACTTCAAGAAATATCTTCAAAAAGTAACTCACTGCAACGTTGACAGCAAGGTGTCGTTTAACATTGGCGGAGATTTCCGAGAAACAAGGAATAATTTATTTCCACACGACGAGTCGCAAGAAACTTCGAAGCATTTTCCTAAATGGAACACTTCGAAACTTCACTTCGTGTCGTTTACTTTGTTTCAACAAGCTTTCTGCAAAAATGGAAACACTAAAATATTCATGGTCCATTTTACAGCGTAATGGTTCGATAAACGATGTTATCAATATTTATCGAGTATCTTAAAACTGTGATTAAGTTCAAGAATAAATAAACTTAGGAACGGAAGGAAAAACGAAGAACTGAAATTTTAAACTGTAGTTTTTTTAATGAAGTATTGATTTGTGTAATTTGTGTAGAGTGGTATGTATAGTAGGAAACATGGAGGAAAATATTCCTTGCTGGTTTTTTGGTGAAATATTTAATTAATATTATAAATTTAGAAATTTAGGAATTTAGGAATTTAGGAATTTAGGAATGTAGGAATTTAGGAATTTAGGAATGTAGGAATTTAGGAATTGGGAATTTAGGAATTGGCAATTTAGGAATTGGGAATTTAGGAATTTAGAATTTAGAAATTGGGGAATTATGGAATTGGCAAATTTTGGAATTGGGGAATTATGGAATTCTGAATTTAGGAATTGGGGATTTTTATGGAACTGGGTAATTATGGAATTGGGAAATTATGGAATTGGGGAATTGAGAAATTATGGAATAGGGGAGTTTAGGAATTGAGAAATTTAGGAGTTATGGAATTATGGAATTGGGGATTTGGAGATTTGGAAACTTGGAAATTTGGAAACTTGTATAGTATAAATAAAATTATCTCATTTTAAAATGTTCCCAAAAAATGTTCCTCCTAATCATTTCCAAACCCCTACAAACTACCCTTAACCCTTTGCACTATGTCCAATGTGACTCGATATATTTCTTTTAGATCTTCTAAATTATTCAGAAAAATAAATTGGCTATTTTCTACTTGTAACAACTAAATACATATTTCATATACATTACTGCATTTTATTAAGAGCCCTCCTTGATCTATTCTATAAATCAAGTAATCGGTAGGTAAAATAAATGAAAGAGCGCAAAGGGTTAATCCCAAAAACTCCGCGATAAGTAAAAATAGCGGGAGTTATATTGAAAGAGTACACGAGCCGATACACGTTGGATACACAAAATACACGGCAACAAAGGTAGCCGAGTATCCGGTCGATAAAGAGCAGTGACACCGTGGACCGTTGGTGTGGGGTGCATTACGCGGTGCCATATTAATCCTGCAGGGCGAAGAGCAAAGGTGACGTTCGCACTTGCCGTGTTTTTGGTCAAGCGACATAACTCAGCGGTGGTTGCTCTTTTTGTGGTTCTTTCCCTCTTCCCACCTTCGGGCCACCCTGCTCGTGTCGAACAGAGGTGGAGAGAGAAAGGGTGAAGAGGAGGGTGAAACACACGTGCCACGTGACGGCCGCGTGTTAATCCGCGCGGAGTGTATTTACGAGTTCGCTCGCATTCGGCGCACGTGTGCCGCGGCAGCTTTAACGGAAAGCTCGCAAGAGCAACGCGGAATACCGTGTTGCGCGTGTTGTTCTACACGGAATCGTAGATAAAATCTACGGACGTGTCGTTCCGCGAGTCGCCATGGCTCCTTCGTTTCTCCGGCAAATGGCCGGCTGATCCATTTTCAGACCCGCGGAAGATTCGTTTCGTCCAGGAATTCGGTGAATCGTTTTGGATTCTCTACGTCTTCCCCATGTCTTCCCCAGCTGCTCGTTGCTTTCAAATGATGTGTACAGTCGACGCAAACGTGCTTTCTCTGGGGGAATACGTGGCAATTAAAGGGGATTTCGGTGAATGGTTTTTCAGTTTAGGGGATTTTGGGGTTTGGGAAAGTGGGGGGTTGAGAGGACAGAGTAGTGAAAATTTGGAGTTTGTAGATTTGCGATTTTCATCATTTTTTTATTTGGGTATTTGGACATTAGGATGTCGAGATTTGAGAATTTGAGAATTTTTATATTTGGAGATTTGGACATTGGAATCTGGAGATTTGAGAATTTGAGAATTTTTGTATTTGGGAATTTGGATACTAGGATCTGGAGATTTAAAAATTTGATCATTTTTATATTTGGGTATTTGGACACTGGGATTTGGAGATTTGAAAATTTTTATATTTGGGTATGTGGACATTTGAGAATTTGATCATTTTTGTATTTGGGAATTTGGATACTATGATCTGGAGATTTAAGAATTTGATCATTTTTATATTTGGGTATTTGGACACTGGGATTTGGAGATTTGAGAATTTGATCATTTTTATATTTGGCTATTTGGACATTGGGATCTGGAGACTTGAGAATTTTTATATTTGGGTATTGGAACATTAGGATGTGGGGATTTGAGAATTTTATCATTTTTATATTTGGGTATTTGGACACTGGGATCTGGAGATTTGAGAATTTGAAAATTTTTATATTTGGGTATTTGGACATTAGGATATGGACATTTGAGAATTTGATCACTTTTGTATTTGGGAATTTGAATACTATGATCTGGAGATTTGAGAATTTAAGAATTTTTATATTTAGCTATTCGAACACTAGGATCTGGAGATTTGCAAATTTGATCATTTCTGTATTTTGGTATTTGAACTCTAGGATCTGGAGATTTGCAAATTTGGTCATTTTTTTATTTTGATATTTGGACTTTAGGATCTGTAGACTTGCAAATATGGTAATCTCGGGATACCACGGTTCAGAAGTTTGGGGATCTTTGCATTTAAGATGGGTGTGTAAGGATATAGGAATTTAGCGATTTAGGGATATAAGAACTTAGAGATTAGGGATCTAGAAAATTAGATCTTAAAAATATGGGTATTTGGTAATATGTGAACTAGTTATATACAGTTAAAAATTTGGAAACGACTATTTGAGAGATTTGGGAAATATGAGAAATTTATGAAATTGAAAATTTTGAGATCTTGAAATTAGGCAAAAATTTGGGAACATGCAAGAAGTTGCTTAATTTAGAAATTTTACATCTAAGAAAATTTAGAAATTTAGGTGAAATGTAGGAATTGAGAAGTTGAAAATTTGGGAATATAAAAATGTAGAAGCTTGGGAATTTGGAAATTTGACAAGCCACAAAATAAAAAATTTGAAAATCTGGGAAGTTAGAAATTTAAATTTTGAATATTACATATTAGAAGAATTGAAATGTTGAGAACTTGAAAATGTGAAAACTTGAAAACGTACGAATTTGAAAATATTTGAAAAAATTTGAAAGATTGAAATTTTGCAAATTATAAAATTTTTAATATTTTGGAAATTTGAAAATTTATAGATCACTAATTCAAAACTAATATTCCCAAATTTCCAAATTCTATATTTCTAAATTCTGTAACTTTCTAAATATTCAAATTATCAAATTTTCTAATTTTTAAATTTCTAAATTTCCAAGTTTCCAAATCTCCAAATCTCCCAATTCCATAATTCCCTAATTCCTAAATTTCCCGATTCCTAAATTCCTCTATTCCATAATTTCTCAATTTCATAATTCCCCAATCCCATAATTTCCCATTTCCATAATTACCCAATTCGATAATTCTTCAATTCAATAAATCCCCAATTCCTAAATCCCCAAATTCCTAAATTCACAATTCCATAATTCCTCAACTCCATAATCCCCCAATTCCAAAATTTGCCAATTCCATAAATCCCTAATACCTAAATCCCCAAATTCCAAAATTCTCAATTTCATAATTCCCCAACTCCATAATCCCCCAATTCCATAAATCCCCAAATTCCTAAATTCACAATTCCATAATTCCCCAACTCCATAATCGCCCAATTCCATAAATTTCTAAACATCTAAATTTCTAAATTTTCCAATTTCTGAATACTAACATTAGAAATTTTATTGCAAATAAAATGTTGCAAATAAAATTGTAATAGTTATATTTGTAATTAGGTAGTTTAAGAAATATTAAATGACATATGGAGACACTAGTACTTCACGAGAGCTAGAGTCGTTTGTAGAATCATATCTCCGATTATTACAGACGACTGAATTTCCGCTGGAGCGAAGCGTGCAGAGAAATTTTAAGCGAAGAATAGGTATTCCATGAGCAAATCCGTTTATTCAGACGTATGACTAAATATTTAATAGCTTGCATAATCCATAAGCGAAAAATGAAATACGTACTTGAAGCATATTCGTAAAATTCAAGAAAATTACTTAACTTAATTAAATTATATTTCGCGACATATAAGAATAAAAATGACAAAAATATTTTATCTGGAATTGATAAACAATTTAGGTAGGAAAGAATTAACATCGTACTAACACCGATAATTTTAATTACTTAGTATATTAAATTAGAAAATTCAGATATGCAGAAGTGAACAAAATTTCACATATACTTCATATATTTATAAATAGTACTTTATAAAATAATGAAAAGATATTTATTGCAAAAATATTTGATTGTTGATAAAATCGTTTATATATAATAATATTTTTAATTTTTACATTTTGTATTTTTAAACTTGTATTTCCAAACACTGTAATTTCTATATTCCTATATTTCTAATTATTTTAGTTCCCAAACTTCATTATTACTAGATCTCCTAAATTCTATATCCACAAAATCCCTATATTCCTATGTATCGAGATCCCTACATTTTTAGGTGTCCATTTAAATAAATTCCGCAAATTCTTTTCACAACAAAGGTTACTAGGTACGCAAATTCTTATAACCCCAAATTCTAAGGCTACCAATATTGTGATATTCGCAGCTCTCTAAATTACTAGGTTCCTAAATTTCTAATCTAATAAGTTTCTATGTTTTCAAGTTCCTACACTACAAAATTCCCACGTTCAAAAATCCCTAGATCCTTAAATATAAATTTTCCCTAATTCCTACTTCTTCAAATTGCTATACTCTCTTTGATGATTTTCAAATCCCCGAATCGACAAGTTCCTAAATTTCAACGCCAAATCTCTAGATTTCAATGTCCCTAGATACCCAAATTCCTATGACCCCATATTTTTAAATTTCCAAATTAGAAAATCCCCAAATCCCTAGATTTCAATGTCCCTAGATACCCAAATTCCTGTGACCCCATATTTTTAAATTTCCAAATTAGAAAATCCCCAAATCCCTAGATTTCAATGTCCCCAGATACCTAAATTCCTATGACCCCATATTTTTAAATTTCCGAATTAGAAAATCTCCAAATCCCTAGATTTCAATGTCCCTAGATACCCAAATTCCTATGACCCCATATTTTTAAATTCCCAAACTAGAAAAATGCCAAATCTCTAGATTTCTAATCCAAATTCCTACTCTTTTAAATTCCTATATATATATATAAACAAATTTCTTGCTTCTGAAATCCTTGAAACAACAAACTTTCAACTGCTAAAAAAATTATAAATAATCAAGTTTATAAGACTCAATGTCGCCATATTTTTCCCAGGTATGCAATATATCGTATATCCTATTGTAT
Organism: Megachile rotundata; assembly: GCF_050947335.1. Lineage (NCBI taxonomy): Eukaryota > Metazoa > Arthropoda > Insecta > Hymenoptera > Megachilidae > Megachile > Megachile rotundata. Next base: position 8,284,564 of record NC_134993.1, read on the forward strand.
TAGTCCACCGTGTATATAAGTGTCCTTAAAGATGCAACATCAACGTTTGAAACTTAACGTCTCTATATTTTTGTTTGCGATATATCGCATATACTATTGTATTAATCCACCGTATACATTAAAGGTACAGCATCAAACAATTAACAAGATGCAACGACATCGAACTGGATGTTCAAAAATTTGTAAATATCAGCATTTAAGACACGAGGACTCCATATTCTCCTTTACGATATATCGCATATCCTTTTGTATTAATCCACCGTATACATTAAAGGTACAGCATCAAACAATTAACGAGATGCAACATCAAACGGGATGAAGCTAACAGAAAGCAATTTCGAGGTCAACGACCAGAACAAAGAAAGCATTTCGTTGCCTTCATTCATCGTGGCACGTAAATACAGGGCAAGTTACGCCCGTGCACCCGATTTTCCACCAGACAGACGAGCGTCAATTTCTCACGGGCTAAAACCTCGTTACCAACCCTCCCTACTCCTTAGTGAAACAGTTCTTGCACCTGTAACATGCGTCATTGCAATTGCACGCCGAGGAACCATTTTCCTAGACGTTGCACCTTCCTAGATACTATTCAACGCGAAAACGTGAGAAGATGAAAAGTGGCAAATCGATCGAGTCACCCGAAGGATATCTCCATTGGGCTACTGATTTATTTCGTGCTTTTTCAAACATTTCGATTGATTTACGGTGGATAGATGGGTTCGAGAGTTACTAGGTGAAGAACGAGTAAATGGTAATGGCTGGAACGTTTGATTGTGAGCATTCAGTTTTGTAGCTTGGTGAGTGTACATTTTTCCTGGTGGAAGTTTGGTGTAGGAGTGTGAGTGCAGTGGGAATTGAGAGATAAATTGTACATAAATTGTAGTGAAGAATTTGATAACGTTTGAATTAACATAACCTAACCTAAGGTTTGGGGTTGGAATTCACAATTTAAAATTTGCAAAATATTGTATTTAGAGAGTTAGATATTTGAAAATTTCCAAGTGTGATAGATTAAGAAATTTGGTATTTTGAAAAAATTTGAAATTTTAAAATGTAGAAAATTAGAAAATGGAAAGTTTGAAAATTGACAAATTTGCTCATTTGATAGAAATTTGGTATTTTGGCATATTTTAAAATTTAAGATTTGGAAAAGTGAAAATTTGGTAATTTAATAATTTAGAAATTAAGAAATTTGGAATTTTGAAAAAATTTTAAATTTAAGAAATGGAAAAATTGGGAATTTGGAAATTTAGAAGTTGGAAAATTTACAAATTTAGAAATTTAGTAATTTAAAAATTTGAAATTTTAAAACATAAAAAATTGGAAAACGGAAAGTTTGAAAACTGATAAATTTGCACATACATTTCCCTATTTTCCGAAGTGACCTAACCATTTATCAGACAGAAAATAATTAGACTACCAATAACTAATTTTCCAGCATCCACAAAATTATTTCTTTATTCCAAAATATGTGATTGCATAGAAGTCAATTTTTGAATAAATATATGTTCTGTCTATTGCCGGAGGTCCAACTTTTTCCAATCCCATGTGTTTCGGTGGCCTAAAGAACTGGGTCACACCTGAAAATATTGAAACCTCAAAATTCGAGGTAGCTCCTATTGAAACCCTAATACAAAAATACATAAAACATCTGTTTTATGAAATCGTCTGAAGAAAATGAAGATATTAAAATTTAAATAAATATATTTTTAGAATAATACAATAATCACGTGTTTATTAATAACAATGTGGCTTCTGTTTCAATTAGATTATATCAACAAATTGAAATATGTAAATAAGGTGATCTTTTGCAAAATAATTCTACATATTGCATAAGTATGTAATATATGTATAAGGCGAATTCTGAAGATATGTGTATATATGGAAATATGGTATAAATAAGATTTTTCAAAATTTTTCAAGATATTTTTTAAGATAAATGAATTAGGATAAATTAAGATATCTTTAACATAAACAATAAGATAAATTATCGTGATTAATGTTATGAATAAAATAAAATTAAATTATAATAAAATTAAACATTAAGATAAATGAATAAAATAACAAAAAGTAGAACTAAAATTAGATAAATCTTAAGATAGATATAAAGATCTTAAAAGTTGTCTGCAAATCCATTTATTCAAATAAATAATTACTTCATTTAATAATTAATTTATTAAAATCTATATTTCTCTTTGAATACCTATAATATTTAATTAAAAAAAATTTTTTAAATTGAAAATTATAAGAAGTTTTTTTGAATTGCTTAAGAAGTCATGTATTCAAATAAAAAATTATTTCATTTGTTAGTTGAATGTTGAAGTAGAGCGAACGTTGAAGTATTATTCAAATGATCGATTATCAAAGTACAAAATGGGTTACGCCAGCTAATGTTTACATTAAAAAACAGGTATTCTTTAAATGCCCGAGTTTGGTATATGTACATACATTCAATGTATGTATATTTCATTGATACATTATGATGCTCAGAATTTATGAATTATGAATCACAGCGATATTACTCCATTCTTGTTGAAAAAATGATGACACAGGGATGCAGTGAGATCAGACTGCATCGTGACGCTGAAATGCACTTTATATCAAAATAAAATGAGTGAAAACTACAAAAAAAATAAATATAGTGCGCTTATTTATTTTAGAATATATCCAAGATGCGATTGTGTTCAACAAATTTATTAATTTAGTGTTCTGTTTAAAATAACTTGTTGATTTTATATTTTGTTTAAAGTAATTTGTTCATTATTTTTTTCAAATTATTAATTTAATTAATAATTAAACTGATTTAGTCAATTATTTCAACATTATTAATTTAATATTTTCTTTAAAATAATTTATTAGTTATTTTAAATTTATTATTTAAAATAGTTTATTACTCTGTTGAAAGAAATTTATTAATTTAATGTTTTAATTAATTTAATCCATACAAGAAATTGATGATTAACTTCTCTGTGTTAAATTAATAATTAATACAGTTCATGTTTTTTCAGTGTGACCATATGTTAAAAAAATAACAACAATTTGTAATCAATATGTCATTTGTATCACTAATTTGTAATTATATTGATTGTATCATTTGTAAATTCCTCTAATTCAAAATACTGTTTAAATAACAATATAAATATACTATATGTTAATCAAAATTATACTATAATTTAAAAAAAATTATTTATCCAAATGAATTAACTCAAAGCAAAAATAAATATACTCTCTAAAACTAAGGAGACAAATTTTTGTTTATTAAAATGTTTATAAACAAAATATTTATTGCTTACAGAAGCTATGAATTGTAATAAGATTCTCATCTTTGTTTACTCAGTATTTAGACATCCATTTTATAAACAAAAAAATCTAAACAATGTTATTCAGCCATTTTAATTTCTACTCAAATTATCTCAAAATTTCTTAGTAAATAAAAAGATAAGGCATGTAAATAACCGTTATGAATGAGCAAATCTGCGGCATCACTGATACTTATTTACATTACACTTCAGTTAATGTTGACATTCACCTTCCGTGTCATGCAATGTTGATATTTACATTGCATATCACGCAACACTATTTGTATACATTCCACTTTCTCATTACCGCATTCAAGACTTTCAAAATACGTAGCAACCACGTTAGAATAACGTTCAAATACCACTGTCGTTTGACACTAGTTTACGCAGATAAGAATCAGCCGTTGCCGCTAAAGAGATTCGAATCTAAAATACGTTAAATAGGGATTAACTCCGGAGCCATAAAGTTAAGTAGGGTGGAACGACCGTGAAGTAAACACAAGAAATGACAACAGGTAAAAGGTATGTCTCCGTTCATTAAGCCTCTTTAACGCTCAATGATAATTCACGTGTTACTTACCTGGGCCGCATGTTGAGTCATTCCATTTAATCGGACGATCAAATAATCCCTGTCACTTCGGTAAACACAAAAAACACTCACAGACACCGATTTCACTGACCACTTAGATCGCTCGATCGAACTTGACTTATAAGTAGTTCAATGGGAATAGCTCGATAAGGGGTCGACAGTGGCGCCAATTTCCAAGGTCGGCCCGGGAAGCAAGGTCAACGTACTTCCGGCTACGATCGGCAAGATCCCTCGATCGCTCGTTGGTTCGAAACGTTTTTCTTGAACCAATCGCGTTTCACCATTCACAATGACCCGTCACTGACAAGACCAATCGGCTCCACGGTCCACCACTTACTGACAACTGTCCCTTCGTGACACTTGCCGCTTCCTTCTCGATTTTTCTCCCTCCTAACCTCCTCCTACTCCGGCAGCTGCCGGCTCGACGTCGTACTAGACGTCGTAACGCTGATCTAGTCTCTCCCTCTCTCCTTTCGGTTTCTCTTGTCTTTTTCGTCCCGTGGGACGTTTGATAACCGATATCGCGAGATTTAGATCCGCGATACAGCGGTTTGCAAAACGGATCGTCAACGTTCGAATGACGGGGATGAAAAGGCGCCGATCGCTGGTCACGTTTAGACGGAGTGACACGCTGTCCTGCGTGACTTTAAACCGACGACGAAAAGCCGATGGCGGCCGATTCAAATTCGCTCCCCACGTGGCGGCGACGGCGTCGTCCTTGCGACTGCCACCGGCACGACGCTTGACGCCGGCCAATGCGTCGCCATCTTGCGTCCGCCGGCTAAATCTGTTTTAGTGAACCTGCCACCGAGATCAAATTGCACCCGGCAATTCTTTTTTTATTATGCAATCTTCCCGAACGGATTGAGAGAACGCATTACCTGAAGTGTTAATATTTGAGGAATACGTTTTATTGGATGGTTCGGGAATATGGCTTTTGGGGAGGGAAGGTTGAATAGGAGTTACAAAACTGAAGTAAATAGTTAAAACTTTACCACAGTGAAATATATAAATATTAGGAGAGGTATAAGTTTAGTACTGTTAATTTTTACTGAAATACGTTTTTATGTAAACCTTTTATAGAAAGCGATCTTTAGGAGGACACACTCCATTTTTATTTATGTTTTGGTTGTTTTGGAATTTTCAAGCATATAAAATTAATTGTGAATGGAATCTGCAGCATCTGTTTATATTGCATTTCATATAATATTTGCATACATATGTTGCAAACAGTTCATCAACAGTTTCATCAACCTTCATGTTATATTGACGTTTACATTATATTTTATACTAATATTGGTATTCATATGTACTCTACATATTTCATATGTATTTCACTTTCCTATTACAATGTTCTTTCACTCAGATGCACCTTCAAAATGTATAACGACCGTATTATGACTTTTTTATGCAATTTACCGCGTGCTTTTGAAACGGGTAAAGGATGGTTAACTGCGAAACTATTAATATTCGAGAGTGAAATGAATTTCGATATTGAGCGGTTCTGAAATAGGTTCTCGAATGTAGCACTTGTTCAATATTTATTGCATAGTATTTAATATATTTAATATTTTTAATGTTTATAATATACTTAATGCATTTAATATATTTGTTATGTAGTACTAAATATATTTAATGTAACTAATATCTCAATGTACATAATATGACATTCTTATTATAAGGTACTTAATAAATTTAATATATTTAATATCCTTAATGTTGTTATACTTATTTACTTATTTAATATTAATGTACTCAATGTTATTGTACTTATTTACTTACTTAATATTAATGTACTTACCTGACTCTTTTAGATCCAATCGATTTGACGCAATTTGGAAGAAGTAAAATAAAAAATATTTGGAATAATATTTACAAAATTTTTAAAAGAGCATATCACAAAATATAGGAAGAATAAATGAATGCCAACAGTATTTAAATATTTGTTGAAAATAATACTAATATTTACTAAAAATGACACTTTTCGCGAGCGTCGTTAAAAATGTATCTTTATTCGCCAATAACAGAATATACGTAATATACAAGGTTTTTGCAAAATGGCTGCACAACCAAATAATGGCTAAATCAACATGGAAAAATAAATAAAAGCTAAACAATAAAATTTGCTCGTGTATGGTTATTTTCAAGAAAATTGAATTTCAACATTTCTTAAGTATTTGTAGAAAAGTTTGTTCACAATGTAAAATAATAAAATTAACAAATTGTTTCTTGAATCTACAGTAAAAAATATTATATATCAACAGATATAATTATTAATATTACTAAAATAGATTTATTATTTTATATTACGTTAGTTTGTTACTTATGAGTTCTAATCCTCTAAATTCATCGCTTTAAACATTAGTATCCACATCAATAATGTTATCAAAAATGTCTGAAGAAAATTGTAATGTTATGAAGATAACTTTAATAGTATTAATAGATTATTATTAGTAATATTAATTAGATTTATCTCTTCAATAACATTAATTAATTCTCAATTCAATGAAAACTTGCATTTATCATTTTATGTCAATTTTTTTATAAACACTTCGAAACTGTTTCAACTCAGCTGTTTCAAAAATAAAGTGACACAAAATTGCACTCTATATTTTTGCCTTATTTTCTCACGTAAATTTTTCTCGCTTGTACCATTTCGAAATATATATGAAATATATATGTAGAAAGACAATGCAATTTTGAATAGCAACCGCTTCCGCACAAATATAAAGTACATCTATTTAAATTTTTAATTAGCAAGAAGATAAGTTTTCAATCGAACTTGAGAAATCAATTCACACCAAGCAATAACAGTAAAGAAATCGTAGTTGATTTATAAATAACATTGACCTGCTCCTTTTGTCACGCTCCGATCACTATGTATATTCCATACACGAATCAAATCTGTCTGATAGTCATACATCACACACGTTGAAATGGGGAACGCCGATAACAGAAAGAAACTGACAATCAAAAGAACACTGTCCTATATTTCTATGCGTACGCGAATAAACAATACATCAATTTATCGTTGCATTTCTTTTGCTTTTGGTAAAACAATTTTTCTTCGCTCAAAATTCGGTATTTGACAAATGGAATTGTTATGTTCGTGACAAATGGAAAATTTAATATTCGTCAGTTTTATTGCACTTTTTTGTTATATACCGAATGAAAAAATGTAGAATGAAATGTTACAAAGTTGACAGAAATATCAATGTTGCTTCAGAATTTCAGATAAACGGCAATAAATTAAGATAATTTACAGTTCTTATGAAAACGCAATTTTTTTATGTCACAGTTTTGATTTTATGTATAAAGTTTTTAATTCTTCAGAGTTAAATTTTCTCTTAATATTGTACGAAGTCACTGTAATAATACAATTAAGAATTTAATTTAATTTTTTCTCACTTCAGTTAAATAATTATAATTGTATGCAAGATATAAATAAAAATTCGGTTTTAATCGTGGTTAACTCATATTAATTTTATAAACTAGCCTAAATAGTGGAAGTGGGTTTTCAAAAGCGGATGCGGTATTTCCGATAGTGAAACAACCTTCCTCCTTTCCGCTCATTATACCACTTTAATCAGAATCCTACAAGGGGAATTCATCATCTGCTCTTGGTTTTCTATTTTTATCAATCCGTTCATAAAATCGTTCATTCTTATAACGAGACGATAAACTGGAATTACGTCAATGCGTTTCTCGATGATTCTTTTCTATGTAAATACTGATGTAATGGCTGCCAGTAGCTTCCAAATGCTTCGAATTATTTTTAAATGTGATCCATGCGTTACGGAGCATTTTGATGTCACTTTTCTGAAGTAATTGTAACGGGCTTTTAATAGAAACTAATTGTAACTGGAAATGTAGCTACTCGCTTCAGAAAGTGAATCTTTACATCTGATGTGAAAATCAAATATTACGAGGAATGTATTGATTCATATTTAAGATTTATCATCGAAGTGAGGCTTCTGGGATGACTCGGTCTGCAATTGTTCGTTTCAACAAATTTTGAGTCAAACAAATCTGAGTCAAACGTTTCAACAAATCTTGAAATATTGAGGATCGTCTCGTGGAATATACTAAATTTGCCTCATAGATTTTAGCATCGATCTGTCAACAGCAACAGCAATATTTTGATCGATTTCAGATTTTTAGGTCTTCAGGAAATAGACGAAACAATATATCATACACAATAAAAATCGTTAAACATTCAGTGGCCTTCTGCTTTCTAATTAAGTTTATTGCAGTACATATGATATTGCATACAAGTTTCAAGCTTTAATTTATTGGTGTTATGGAGATATTAATGGAGCTAAATACAGGCTACCCCCGAAAATATGTGTTATTTATTTCGTGACGTTATATGACGCTGCATACGAATTTCAAGCGGTTTGATTTATTTGCGTCATGAAGACGTCAATGTAGGTAAATACAGGTCTCAAAAATATGCATAACTGATTATTTATACGTATATTTAAATTTGATCAAGATACTCCTAGGACGATTCAATTTGCATTTGTTCGTTTCTGTATCACAGGCCGCAATTTTCGGTCTTTTAACTTGAAATCTTGAAGGTAGAAACGTACATTCTACCCTCGTAGATTCTATTACGACAATGATGGCTTATCGTTGAAATTCGATTTGTCAGAGAAGACATTCCCAACGGTTCGTTTACCACTGTGTTCAACTTACATCACATTTATTCTCCGCCTTCAAATCTAACATTTATTATCCTCGTTTTCATTTCTATTTCTGCAATGAAGCGCAGTATACCGTTAAACGATATAATTCTTTGTTCTTGCAAAGAACGTATAGCAAAAACGTGCGTTGTAAAGAAGAAACAATCGTAAAACAGCTGTCATAGAAGGAAAATGAATGTTAAAGACTATAGTTGCCGAACGTAGCGAGGCTCCCGAGACAGGATCTGTATTTGTTCGTTTGTCTGTTTGTCCGCGCCACGTTACAGGTCGTAATTTAAAGACTTTCACATGAAATTTTGACGATAGACTCGTAAGACACCTTAAATTTGCTGTATAAGTTTTGGGTAGCGATCTGACGACAACCCGTCGTCGACGTCGATCGTCGAATCGATACAAACCGTTTGGTATCGTTTTCGATAATTTTTCACGCATAGAATCGACTGGAAGCACGTTAAAAGATCTATGCTCATCGTTGACGACAATACTTGATCGTCATTGACGTCGGTCGTAAAATCAACAATAATCGTGTTTGACATCCTTTTCGGTAGTTTCCAGCACGTTTAATCGTTTAGTATAATCTTAAAACATTTTTATCTCATTCTTGTTCTACCTATATGTTTATAGTTGGTACTCAACATTTTAGGTACACATTCAAAGTCATGGTACCTGATCTGTCTTAATAGATTTTATAATTTAAACTAAAAAAATAGCGATTCGATAAGGAGTAAATAGTGTGAAACTGACGTATTAGTATTAGTCTAATGCATTCATATGTGAGCAATCTGCTTAACATATACATATAGAGGGCGAACAAAAAGAATACGAAATTAAATCAATTATTGAAAAGTAGAAAGCATTTAATCGCTTGTCTTTTACATAAATAAATAATCACCCTTTACAATATAAATGAAGTTGCCTTCCTTTCTTTACAAATTTCCTATATATTCCATTATATATCATTTACCATTTTTCCATCTCATCAATCTTCTATTTTTACTAAAGTTTTAAGACACTTAAATATTCAGTCAACATAAATATCTATTAATTTCATGTTTCACCTCTGACTTCCTTAACAATAAAACATTTCTACATTTTTAACAATTTTTTAATATTAAAAAGTCCATATTAGATGCAATAACCCTCCACATATTCGAAAAATGTATGTCAAGGAATATAATTTATTTTCATGTTTCACCTCTGACTTCCTTAACGAAAAAACATTTCTACATTTTTAACAATTTTTTAATATTAAAAAGTCCATATTAAATGCAATAACCCTCCACATATTCGAAAAATGTATGTCAAGGAATATAATTTATTTTCATACGATAAATTCAATTTCTTATGAAAGTTTGTGCGAGAAATACCTTCGGACTAAACGAATTCTCCACGGATATTAATTACAGTAATAAAAGCTGTCATCGAATTAAAAAAGAAACATTACTTCCACGATTGATTCAGCGCGGACTAAACCGTGGACCGTGATTAAAATGTTTTATCGCTCAGCGACTGCATCAACGGGACAATCAGACTTGATGAAAAATCTTTGTTTCTTTATTTAGACGAACGACAATGTCAATCCGGTTCCGTAAAAATCTAGTGAAATCTCTCGTAGACGATGTCCATTCGCAAACAATAAGTCTTTATTGCAATTCTTTGTTTTCGAATAAAAAACTCGATGAATCGGTGAAAGATGTTTTTTAGCAACCGTAACTTCCGAGTAAGATTTTGACGAAACTGGTTTCTGTGGAACAATATTCAAAGGTATTTAATTTAGTCCCTTTCAAACTAACCAACACATTTTTATATCTACCATTTACGTTTTTTTGAATAAGGAGTTTGTTTTAAATCATATTTTATGGAGTTTTAAATCTTGAAATTTTAAGGTTATACATTGTCCTATTTAGAAATTTTCAAATTTCCGAATTTCTTTATTTCAAATTTTTAGATTTCCAAATTTCTGTATTTCAAATTTCTAGATTTCTAAATTTTTTATATTTCAAATTTTTAGATTTCCAATTTTCTATATTTCAAATTTCTAGATTTCTAAATTTCTATATTTCAAATTTGTAGATTTCCAATTTTCTATATTTCAAGTTTTTAGACTTCCAATTTACAAATTTATAAATTCTAAATTTCTATATTTCAAATTTTCAGATTCCCAAATTTCTATATTTCAAATTTTTAGATTTCCAAATTTCTTTATTTCAAGTTTTTAGACTTCGAATTTACAAATTTATAAATTCTAAATTTCTATATTTCAAATTTTCAGATTCCCAAATTTCTATATTCAAAATTTTCAAATACTCAAGTACTGAAATTTATAAATTCGAAATTTCCAAATCTCCATATTTTTTGATTCCCAAATTTATAAACCCCAAATTTTCCCATTCCCAACTTCCCAAATTTAAAATTCCCTTAATTGCACCCTCGAGAAGAACTTGCAGCAGTAATCCTAGACATCTACTCTAACTCAAATATAACAGTACAATTGATCGTGCTCAATGAAATTTCTGAGTGCAATTCTTTATCACCCGCAAACGTTGTCTGTCTACCAACAATCGATCGAGGGCAATAGCTTCCAGAGGTTTATTAATAACGGCATGCACCGTGTGCCAACTGAATAATCGAGCATTATATGTAGACGCGGCAATGTAGTCATGAGCAGACGGTTATTGTTTCGTGCCGCGATTGAAGGTCATAATGAACGTATCGAGCCGAGAGTATTAGGGTGGACAGCAAAAGCTGCAACATCTAATTACACGTCGCTTGCAACACTTTCCCGGTGTCTATTTGTAGTAGCTGGCTCAATTATATCCAACAGATTTCTTTTCAAAAATACTACTGATTTGTAAAAAATTTGTCAATCTGTCTATCTATCTTCTTCTATTTCTTTTATTTGTTTATCATTCTTTAGAAGCAAATCTTTCGGGTCTGAAATTTTGCGTATATCGTGTAGATCCCACATTGTGAGCGAACACCAAACCTAAACAGTGACATATTGGTGGACAATCCTAATGCAAGAATAAAACTTTTTTATTTTTGATTTTTTTTATGAGACTTTTACCAACTTGTGATATTTTCCTGATTAAAATGAGACCAAACACGACGTAATTCGGGACATATTTATTTTTAATTTCAAATGTTACGTACATCAATGACTTTACTTCTATAAGATATTGCAAGTAAATATTACTCGAAATATGTCGTGTTTGGTCTCATTTTAATCAGGAATATGTCATGAATACGATGGAGGAAGTTGTATAAAAAATGGATGAAAAATAAAAAAGTTAGCAACGCATTAGCATTGTAAACAATTGAACAGACTTTTGATCTTTGCCGACCGCCACGATCGTAGCGCCTTTCTTTTTCACTCGCTATCCTTCTCCATATTAGAAACTTTTATCGTCAATTAAACCAGTAAATATAGTCCAAATTATATCGTGTTTGGTCTCATTTTAATCAGAAAAACGTGAAAAATCTATTAGTAAAAGTTTGATAACGAAAAAATAAAAAAGTTTTATATTTGCATTGGTATTGTCTCACGAATATACCCGAACTCGGGTCACGTGACTCGGCGAGCGAGGTTCGGGCGTCTCGAGGTGTCTTCCCAGTTGTGATAACATTTTTGCATATATCGTAAAGGACATTTTTACTTATACAGAATGATTACAGTATTTAATATATTTTACAATAAAATCGGGTATGGATATAAGTGTATGTTTTCCTCTATTAGTAGTTGAAGACCTTGACTTCAAATTAAGTGAGGTTATGTTCAATAGTTGCCAATTTTTATTACTTAAAGTTGCAAATGAAGATGGCGGTGTGACGAAATATTAAATGATGTAGTATTTTTATGTTTGAATGGTCGATTAAATACAAATTTAATTACATGTATTATGGATATGCAATACAAACTGATGGAATGGAACAGATATTTTTATTGTAATGTTATAGTACATTATTTTTATAATATGACATAACATATTATAATATATTTTATTACATTGTGATATATTGTATATTATAGTACATTTTATATATTCACATTGCAAAAATAATATATTGTAGAATTATAATAAAAATATCTATCCTGCTATAATATGTTGTAGCATATTATATTATAGTGCATTGTATTACATTGTAGCAAATTGTATAACGTATGATGAAACAAATGTATTGTAATAACAATAACAATTTAATAATATATTTTGCCTTGAAAATAATATTTGATAATAATAGTAATATAATACTAAATTATATTATAAAAATAGTAAGTATAACGTTACAATAAAAATGTATTGCAATAACTATTATTATTAGATTCTATTACAGTATGTTATAGCATATTATAGTGCTTTGAATTACTTTGTGGCTCATTCTATATATTTTATTATAAAACTAATACATTCTAACATCACAATAAAAATGCCTATATTATTTCATCGAATGAAATCATAAAATACAAAACATTTTGTCACAAAATAATCATCTGACCACTCACTATAAAACTTTTGACACCTTCCTCCACCGAACAGGTGGCATTATTTCACCCGAATAAAACATTTAAGATATCATCAATTCAACGATGTATAATTTATAGTGTTGTTCGATCGAGTCATCATCGCATAACCATACCTGTGAGAAATTTTTGTCAAGTCCTCGCACGCAACATCGATGTTTGAATGAATTCATGAATCAAGTTCTGGGTACTGTTTTTATACGCCTCCTCTTTCTTTTTTGACGACCGAAAAATATAAATTCTAGGAGGTTTCAATTAAACCGTTTGCTACCAGTATGATATATGGGCGTTTGATGTGCTTTGAGATGGATGAGAGACTGTTATTTAATTGCGACAAGAATGTGATGAAATAATGAGCAATTATATCGGACACAATGGATAAACACATAAACGATGTTCTCTTTGAATACTAATGAATATCCAATTTTATAATTTTATAATTAAACATTTTTACATCTGCTAATTTCTGTACTTGCAAATTTTTACAGTTTGAACTTAGCCAAACTAGCAAAATTTTTTTATAAAATCTTGTATCTAAAATTTCATAAACACTTTTTATCATAACATTAAAATTCTGTTCTGTTGAAAGGTCATGCAAGAATCTCCTTCCCCCTAATTACATTTTTACAATTTTTCCGCTGGAACTATTTCGTATTTCATTATCTTGTTACCCTTATTGAAACTGCAGAAAACCTTTTATAATAAAATTACCAAATCCTGTATAAACCCTAGAGAATATAATCCATGCGCATTCTCGAAAATCAGTTTCCATGATTAGAATATTATACAATATAAAATTACAGATATCACAAATACAATCAATTTGACTGTTTGCAACGCAATATGATGAAATTCAACGATAGTAAATTAATATTCCGTCCAAAACGCGTACCCGTTTTCAAGCGAAAACGAATCGAAATTCAGCCGCTGTTTCACCAAAAATTTACACCGAGTTAAGCTTACATCGCGCGAAGGAAGTTAAACGAGTTGAATAAACTCCATTATAGTAACGAACGTGAATTGCCACGAGTCACCGCCATTAACATCTCGTTCTCCGTCAACTGCGTCCTCTGTATTTAACAGATTACTAGTAAATGAAGAAAAACGAGGTAACCGGGCTGAAACAGCCAGCACGTTGTCCTTACCTAAACCTGACACTCGTTAATTAACAATTTTCTGTGACACGTCCTCTCGCTGTGTTCACCTCTTTAAATGGCTTTATGCAATACGTTATCCTTTAAGCGCGTGTATTACACGCTGCTGGACCTTTTGAAAAGTTTAATCGCGTACCGACTGCTGGACTAACTTTTCTCTGTGTAATTAGAGCGACTAGAAGTTGTAATTGAGCCGTTAATTTTGAAAGTGGGGCAAGTCTATTTTCGAAAAGAAGATAATAGATAAAATTATTTTTGTCGTTTAAGTTTGGACCGTTTCTGATCAATTATCTAGTGACTTAAGTTTGTAATGCAGTTCGAAATTTTTAGAAATTTAGAAGTTTGAATGTGTAGTTTAGCTAAGAATGAAGAAAGATAATTTTGTTAAAATTAAAAATTACAGTTCAAACTAGACTAAAATTTAAATTAGTAAGATTATGAAAATAATCTATAATACGATTATGATTTTAAAAGGTAAATTACAAGAATTTAAAATATTTAAAATTGGTCAATGACTTCATCGAAGGAAAGTATCAATTAGAGTCTCACATAAAATTTACTATTAACAGTAAAAAGAAAACTATTTATACATTTCACAGTATCAGATTATTAATCAAACTTCAAATTGTGTAATTCCAAGTATCAGAACGCAGATTCAAAACTACGTATTACATATTACCGGTAATTACAGGTATCTCTAACGAGAATATAGGTACAGATCCAAATGGATTAGCCACATCACTGAACTCCTTATTTCAAAGAAAAGCATCATCAAGTATATGTGCCATGATTACAAACTGCACTTACTAATGCATTTCCATATCTGACACGGCTTCAAGGCTGCTGGTTCAACTTGAATTACCAGCTGGCTGGCATCTGGATTCCGATTAGAGAATACCTTGCGCGATTTTCTTATTTTCACTCGTCTTTCATCCGGTTTATTACATTGCTCCGAATAAGTATTGACATACTCTAATTTATTGCGATTGCGTGCAACATTTTCTTCGCTATATTAGATTCGACAAAAATTGTGACAGATGGTAATTCTATATCCGACAAATTTAATTAATCGTTTTGAGAATATTTAGCTCATGTTTATTATACATATATTCTGTGATGTATTTAATGACGTTAGTTGCGGTTCGGTAAATAATATTCCTTGTATAACGGGTGACTGTATTTATACGATAATTACTGTAGCGTTCTTATGTTAGTTACTGTCTATACCATGGGTGGCCACCCTGCGGCTCGCGAGCCACATGCGGCTCTTCGAAGGATTATTTGTGGCTCTCGATAAATGTACCCAAGTTCCCTTTTCATTTTTGTGCTATTATATTTTAAAAAATTATTATCATTCCGTATGTGGTTCAAAATGTCTTTGAAATTACTAACGACAAATATGAAATACTAAGTGCAACGTTGTAACAAATTTCATTTCCGTCCAAGTTAAGAATGATATGACTCATCGAAAACTGCGCCATCGAAAATTGCGGCTCGCAAAACATTTCAAATTTTGAAAAATGGCTTGGACTATCAAGGAGCTTGGCCACCCCTGGTCTATATAGTTTGTTACTGTCCATACAGTTAGTTACTGTCTAAACAGTTAGTTACTGTAGATGTCGACCATGATTTGGTACGTGAACAGTTTAGCCCAAGTGTTTAGAAGAGTTACAACCTCAATTGGTCAACCCTCACATTATCAATGATCTAAGCTTCTGATGAAGAATCATAGTCAGTATTTCTTAAAAACTTCATACTATGTAAAGAATAAATTCTGAGACTGAAGAAGAATAAATTAACGTATTAACATAAATAAGCTGGGTGATATAAAACCTTATCTTCAGTCGTTTCAGAAACAAACCTTGTATATTTTTATGTCTGCGTCGATCGAGCTTCACAAGTAAAAAAATTCATTATTTTACCTTCGTCGGTGTTACGGATAGAACTGGCCAATTGAGGCATTTCAGAGCATGGGATGAGAATTTAAAGATAAACATAAGATTTAATGAATTTAGCGGGGTTTTCGGGGACGACTGGTCAAAAGCAGCAGGCATGGCGAGTTTCCATGCCTCGAAGCCCTACGTGCACGGGGAAACCTGTGGCCGTATTCGTCGAACACCATGAGTGTCTCGGCATGAAAAACACCATCGTAGCACCGGGGGTAACCAATCCGCCCGGGAGTGGTGGTGCTCACCAAAACACCGAGGGCCACTCCGCTCGGGAGAGGTGAGAACCCGGGCGGGGGCGAGCTTGCTTGCCCTGCGCTCCGGCTAGCTGTCTGCGGGATCGGTCGCACTCGAAGACGATAGATAATTAATTTTTCTAAGAAATGTACACGTGCGTGGTGCACGTGGCAATGGCACGTGGCAAAAGTGGCACGTGGCACATGCTCTGAAATTCCGAGAAAAATGCCAATTAATAAGTATTTGATCCACCGCGAAATGCCGGCGAACCCAGGTGCGCACTTCGGCAGAAAAGAAAGACACTCCTCGGCGACGTCTCCTGATGCGTAATTTTCGAGAAACGAGTACAAAGGCGCGGACCGCTCCGTTTGACGGCGGGTACCGGCAAGTGCCGGCGCGACATCGGTATCGGCGCGCGGCGTGGCGGCGCGGCGGCTCGGCCGCAAAGGGCGGGCGGCATCGCAAGGATCGGTCGTAGAGGGATGACCGCGAAGCCAAGGTCGACGGAGGGCACGTGGCAGATTTCGAAGAAATCGGGTGGTTGCTAGGAGACGTCGTAGGGGAGTGAAACGTATAAAATAAGCGAGGGCACCGGGCCCGCACTTCACTTCGATTCATTCTCTTATATTTGTTGCTACGCGTTTCATTCTTTATATTTGTTGTTACGAGGCTTCACTTATAACTTGTCACTACGGGACATACTTGTTGTCATTACGGACTTTACTTTATATTTTGCAAAGACTTTCGTTGCGGGATCAAGTATTTCGGCTTTGATTGCAATATTGATGTCACTAGCAGACTAAATTATAATACGTGTGTTATATAATAATTGAAATAAACTGTGCGTATTCACCGTCGAAAAATTGAGTTGTTCTGATACAATTTTTGGTGCCAAAACCCGGGACACTTTGACCGGACAGACGGTGTTTGACGCGATATCGTGACTTGTGTGGAAGTGCGAGTGACACACAAAGTGGACTTTACTCGAGACAATGGTACGAGGAAAACGAGCAGCAGCCCAGCAGTCAGGGAAGCAGCCAGCGGCCAAGCGGGGCAGACCAGCGAAGGCGAGAGCATTGGCAGATCCAGGACCAGGACCGGCAACCATGGAGGACAAAGATTCTGCGGGGCCTTCCAGGGCACCGTCTCCCATCCTACCTGTCATCCGACAGGGGCGTCGGGCAACAAGGACCACTGGGAACCAGCGGCAGCAGGAGCTGCCAGGAGGCAGCGGTCACGGAGCAGGATGGCAGCAGCGACCCACGGAGGCGAGCATCCCATCCGCAGCCGACGAGGACACGGACTTCTCCGACGAGGCGGAGGAAATCCAGGGCAGCGAGGACGACAGGGCAACGCATCAGCCATGGAGCAACAGCACCACGTTACCAGTAAGGCGTCAGCGAAACGTGAGTGAGCAATCCTTTATTGACCCGGCTGATCGACTATCCGCGGCTATCGAACGCACGTTGGCGGCGGTACGTGAAGCGTCGCTCGCAGGGGAAGGAAGTTCGCGATTAGTAAATCGTCTCACAACCGCGAAAGCGTTACCTAGCTTCTCCGGTGATCCCTTAGAGTGGCTACACTTTAAGGAGGCATATATATCGTCATCCGAATCGGGCGGATACTCGGACCGCGAAAACATTGCACGATTGTTCGATGCCCTAAAGGGCGAGGCACGCGACGTGGTCAAAACTTTGCTCGCGAGTAGCCGCGACGCGGACACAATAATAAAGACGTTAGAGTTACATTTCGGGAATAAACGGGCCGCTGCCGAGAAAATCGTCGCGGAGTTAAAGACATTACCGGAGATAGATTCGGGGAGAATTTCGCTCGTACAATTCGCGACGAAGTTACGCAGTGCAGTGGTAGCGTTTAAAACGTTTAGGTTGTTGGGGTACCTGCACAGCCCCGAACTAGTAAAATCCGTGGGACATAAGATACCGATAGCATTGCGATATGCATATAACCGGTACGCCGTAAGCGTTAGAGAAGAGAAATCGGAACTCGAGAAACTCGCGGATTTCATATACGCGGAAGCCGAATTAGCTACGGAAGCCGGGATTTTTGATATCGATTTCACGACGGAACGACCGACACAAAGGGTAGATCGCGGCGCGTTCGGTGGATCGCGGCGGTCGTCGGCGAAAACGGCTGTGGTATGCGTAGCAGAACGGCGAGATAGGCGCGTAGAAACAAACGCGACGGAAACTCGTAAATGTGCGTTTTGCAAAAAGGATAATCACCCGTCGCCGAAATGCCTCTTCTTTGCCCGTGAGCCCGTGAGTAAGCGCTGGGATCTCGTGAAAAAGTACAACCTATGCTTCGGGTGTTTGAGGCCCGGTCATTCAAGAAACGATTGCAAAAGTGAGATGTGTAAGGTCTGCAAGAGGCAGCATCACATCCTGTTGCATAAATATGTCGACGCAAATAGTGCGGAAAATGAGGCTCAGCGCGGGGCGATATCCGGGGGAGAGAGTGCGCCGAGCAGGGCATACGTCGCGAGCGACAACAGGTCGGGGGAAAATCGCGGTTCCCTAGATAGTTGACTAGACGGGCAAAGCGTATTGCTGAAAATTATAGCGGTACGCGCGGGTGGGCCGAAGCGAACAATAGATACATTCGCGTTACTAGACGAGGGTTCCACGGTCACCCTGATAGACGATAGGTTGGCGCGAGACCTAGGGGTAAAGGGTTCGCGAATAGACGTGTCTATAAAAGGAATAGGCGAAGGAGAAATTCGATTAGAGAATAGCAAAAAAGTAGATTTTGACGTGGAAGGGATCTTCGGCACGCACCAGATCCGCGGAGCGATAACCGTCAAAAATCTGAAGTTTCCCACACAGTCGATCAGCTGGGACATTATTGCGCGGGTACACGATGCCGCCAAAGACGTGGAGATCCGACCGTATCACGGAGCACGCGTAGAATTATTAATCGGTCAGGACAATTGGGACCTAATCGTAACACGGGAACTGCGCGAGATAATAGGTACAGATTTGGCGGTTTCGCGCTCCCGTCTTGGATGGACCGTGCATGGGTCCGCGAAATGCTCCTCACGCGCGGTATACAAAATAGATGTAAGCGAATACCAATGTACAGGGGAGGCTCTGACTTCTTTAGACGACTTAGTAAAGGGTTATTTCGCGCTAGAATATACCGGAATAAAGGATAGCGTCGCGTGTAAAGGCGAGCAGGATCGCGCGTTGCGGATACTAGAGGAAACTAGTTCGCGCAAGGGAAAATCTGGGAAACGGGCCTCTTATGGAAGGACGATCACGCGCCGAGCACGAACGGTTTGTCTACTGCGCGGAAAAGGTTAGAATTATTAGAACGAAGGTTAGATCGCGATCCCGAATATGCACGTTTATATTACCAGGAAATGCAGCGTTTTCTGGACCAGGGTTACGCTCAAAGGGTTGAGAACACGTTAGAGAGGGCTAGGACGTGGTATCTACCGCACTTCGGAGTGCGAAACGTAAACAAGCCAAATAAAGTTCGACTAGGTTTCGATGCCGCGGCAAAAACCGGAGGAATAAGTTTAAACGACCAACTGATGTCAGGTCCGGACCTATTAAAATCATTGCCGGGAATATTAATTCGGTTTAGACAATACGCGGTCGCGGTGAAGGCGGACATTTCAGATATGTTCCTACGCGTGCAAATTCGGGAAAGCGATCGTGGTGCGCAGAGATCCCTATGGCGAGGAAAAGACAGGAATAGAGAACCGGACATTTACGAGATGTCGACGTTGATCTTCGGCGCCAAATCATCCCCGTGTAGCGCGATCTACGTCAAAGATAAGAATGCGAAAGACTGTAATGAAGCTCACCCGGAGGCAGTTAGAAGTATTATTAATGATAGCTATATGGACGATTTCTTATCGAGCCGAAGAACCGTGCGCGAAGCGGCAGATCTCGTTCGGGATGTAATCGCGATAAACGCGCGAGCGAATTTCGCCATGCATGGTTGGGCGAGCAACAAGGTAGAGGTTTTGCGAAGTTCCGTCGATCACGGGCAACGGTTAGAGCAGGGCGACACGCGGTTAGGCGACCGAGGGGGAGAGAGGGTCCTCGGTCTTTTTTGGGACACACAGAATGATGAACTCAAATTCAATGTCGAGTTAAAGAATATACCGAAAGAAATCCTGCTAGGCGAAAAGAAGCCCACCAAACGAGAGTTCTTACGCGTTATCATGTCGGTTTTCGATCCGCTCGGTATCCTCGCGCCGTTCACGTTAAAGTCAAAAATCATCATGCAGGAAATATGGCGAAGCGGTATAAATTGGGATGACCCACTACGGGAGGAAGATTTTGTCCGTTGGCGCAAGTGGGTGTCCATGATAGACAGGGTAAAAGAATGCCGGATGCCGAGGTGTTACGGGGTAACGGAATCGCGGGAGTCAGAAGCGCAACTCCACGTGTTTTGCGACGCGAGCTTAACGGCTTACGCGGCGGTAGCCTATCTGCGGTTCGAAAACGAAAATGAGTCTGAATCCGCGCACGTTCCTTGATCATGGCCAAAAGTAGAGTCGCGCCGTTGAAACCGTTGACAATACCGCGATTAGAGTTACAGGCGGCCCTGATGGGGACAAGACTCGCGACGTTCGTAGAAAAGGAGCTAGACATTAAAATTAGTAGACGAGTTTTTTGGTCAGATTCGACTACCGTGATTTTCGTGGATTAGATCGGAGCCGCGGACGCGTCAAGTATTCGTAGCGAACCGTTTAGGAGAGATCGGGGAAAACACGCGGACGACGGAGTGGCGATGGGTTCCGACCGGTCAGAATCCCGCGGACGACGCGACGCGCTTCGAAAATAGCTCCGAATTTATAAGCCCGCGATGGTTTGAAGGCCCGGAATTTTTGCGACGTCCGGAATCCGAATGGCCGATAGAAAAAACGTTGACCGCGAAAGAGAAGGCGACAATCGACGGATTGGAGCAGCGGAAAGCGTGCGTCTACGTGGCGGCGACGGTAAAAGCAGAATTTTCGCTACCGATAAGATTGATGGGTTGGCGCGGTCTTCTCGTCATCGCGCGACGAGTACACGCGATCGTCGGTCGTTGGAAGGGGAAGAACACCGTGAAAGAACCGTTGGAAATAGTTCAGATAGGGGAACAATATTGGTACCGCGTTATCCAGGAAGAATATTTCGGAGCTGAGATAGTTGCGTTGAGAAACGGCCGTAATATCAACAAGGGAAGTAAAATCGCCGGTTTAAGTCCATACGTAGACGAACAGGGAATTTTGAGGGCAAACGGGCGCGTAACGGCAACGGGACTTGAGGGCTTTGACAACCGACCAATCATACTTGAGGGTCGACACCCCGCGACAAAATTACTAATTGCAGAATATCATCGGAAGTTCTATCACGCGAGTAGCGACGCGGTAGTCAACGAATTAAGGCAAAAATACCATATAATCGGTCTTCGACGCGTTTTACGTTCGCTCATAAGTAGGTGTATTGTATGTCGTATACGGCGAGGCAGGCCACAGAACCCGCTGATGTCCGCGCTACCGGTCGGGCGTGTAGCTTTTCGACAGAGACCCTTTACACACTGTGGGATCGACTACTTTGGACCGATGATGGTAAAAATCGGGCGGCGAAGAGAGAAACGTTGGGGAGTGTTATTTACGTGTCTCACGACAAGGGCCATCCACTTAGAAATCGCGCATTCGTTAAGTGCCAGTTCGGCCATAAGGGCATTACAAAGACTAGCGGCGCGGAGAGGCACACCGCAGGTAGTCTACAGCGACAATGGGACGAATTTCCGGGGCGCGGACAAGGAGCTGAAAGACGCGACCGCGAGTATGGACCGAGCTAAGATCAAGGAATATGCATTGTCGAAACGTGTGGAGTGGGTTTTCAACCCCCCTGACGCACCGCATATGGGTGGGGCGTGGGAACGATTGATTAGGTCGGTAAAAACCGCGTTAAACGTGATTTTAAGGGAACAAGCACCCTCCGAAGAAGTTCTTTCTACGCTCTTTGCCGAAGCCGAACATTCGGTAAACTCGCGGCCGCTCACGCACGTGTCGTTAGACCCTCGCGATAAAGAGGCACTGACGCCAAATCATTTCCTGATAGGATCGTCCTCGGGTGAGGTTCAGCTAGGTAGATATGATTTTCAAAATGTATGTTTGCGAAAACAGTGGCGAACAGCGCAGAGTTTCGCGGAGGCGTTTTGGAAACGATGGTTGCGCGAATATTTACCTACGCTCGTACCGCGAAAGAAATGGACCGAAAAGGAAAATCCCTTAGAAGTAGGCGATATAGTGTTGATCGTAGATTTACAAGCACCGCGAAATAGTTGGCGAAAAGGGACCGTTACACGAGTATTTCCCGGTGTAGATAAAGAAGTCAGAGTGGCCGAGGTGCGCACACGAACGGGTGATTTTATACGTCCGGCACGAAAACTAATAAAACTACTAGGCATAAATGAGGTACAAAATTAAATGAATTTTGTACGAGGGGGAGGATTGTTACGGATAGAACTGGCCAATTGAGGCATTTCAGAGCATGGGATGAGAATTTAAAGATAAACATAAGATTTAATGAATTTAGCGGGGTTTTCGGGGACGACTGGTCAAAAGCAGCAGGCATGGCGAGTTTCCATGCCTCGAAGCCCTACGTGCACGGGGAAACCTGTGGCCGTATTCGTCGAACACCATGAGTGTCTCGGCATGAAAAACACCATCGTAGCACCGGGGGTAACCAATCCGCCCGGGAGTGGTGGTGCTCACCAAAACACCGAGGGCCACTCCGCTCGGGAGAGGTGAGAACCCGGGCGGGGGCGAGCTTGCTTGCCCTGCGCTCCGGCTAGCTGTCTGCGGGATCGGTCGCACTCGAAGACGATAGATAATTAATTTTTCTAAGAAATGTACACGTGCGTGGTGCACGTGGCAATGGCACGTGGCAAAAGTGGCACGTGGCACATGCTCTGAAATTCCGAGAAAAATGCCAATTAATAAGTATTTGATCCACCGCGAAATGCCGGCGAACCCAGGTGCGCACTTCGGCAGAAAAGAAAGACACTCCTCGGCGACGTCTCCTGATGCGTAATTTTCGAGAAACGAGTACAAAGGCGCGGACCGCTCCGTTTGACGGCGGGTACCGGCAAGTGCCGGCGCGACATCGGTATCGGCGCGCGGCGTGGCGGCGCGGCGGCTCGGCCGCAAAGGGCGGGCGGCATCGCAAGGATCGGTCGTAGAGGGATGACCGCGAAGCCAAGGTCGACGGAGGGCACGTGGCAGATTTCGAAGAAATCGGGTGGTTGCTAGGAGACGTCGTAGGGGAGTGAAACGTATAAAATAAGCGAGGGCACCGGGCCCGCACTTCACTTCGATTCATTCTCTTATATTTGTTGCTACGCGTTTCATTCTTTATATTTGTTGTTACGAGGCTTCACTTATAACTTGTCACTACGGGACATACTTGTTGTCATTACGGACTTTACTTTATATTTTGCAAAGACTTTCGTTGCGGGATCAAGTATTTCGGCTTTGATTGCAATATTGATGTCACTAGCAGACTAAATTATAATACGTGTGTTATATAATAATTGAAATAAACTGTGCGTATTCACCGTCGAAAAATTGAGTTGTTCTGATACAGTCGGTTTATTTTACATCGCAAGATTTGTTTATGAAGGTTAAAAAATGAGATACCTCAAGAAAAAAACTATCAAAGCGAGAAAAAGCCATGATCAATTTTCGTATCGGAGACAAAGGTATGTTGTGAAACAAACAGGTTCAAATGTGCTACTGTCAGTTACATTAATAAAAGACGTAATCAAGATGAGAAGAATCGTACATATTCGAATGTAGATGAATTAAAACTTGCAATAGCTGACACGTGGAACAATAAAGAGAAAAGTACCGATGTCAACCCACGAGTTGGCGCGCGAAGAGGTTGATCCAGGTGTTTAGAAGAGTTACGGTTTGAATTGATCAGAATAGAAAAATGGACACCACACGTATTTTCGATGTTAGTACTATTGGTCACGCACAACAATTGAGTCAAAGAATAAGTCGGCAAACGTTTCAACTGGTTACCTCGAACGTCAGAACGTCACATTGGACTGTTCAAGGTAGGGCAGGTCCCTTAAACCTGACTCAGCCTACGCGCCAGGAACAGGGTTGTCTACCGTACATACCGTAGTCAACCCAGGAGTAGGCGCGTAGGAGGCTAACCCGGTGTTTGAAAGGACTACCCCAATTGGTCAGAATAAAAATGGACACCTCACACGTATTTGCGGCGGTAGTATTGGCTCAAGCCATTAGGCGAAAATGACAAGCAAACTTCTCGAGAGATATTGCGAACTGCAGTTATTGTCACTATTCTTATTTGTTGAAGTGTAACTGGTAGTGTTCACTGATAGAGCTTCTTTTACATTAGGTCACGTGTCAAATTGTAGGCTGACATCTGTGAATTTTTATATTAGATTAGAAATTGTAACTTTGTTTCCGACAAACTGAATTGTTTTGACGATATTTAGCTTTCTATATTACATGTCACGTATTTAATGAAGCTAGTTATGGGTAGGAATGTTACTACTGTAATACAAATATAAATTCATACGTCACTCTAGTGTGGGTGACATAATGATCAAAGTTAAAGGAATAGAACAAAATTTCTCAGAGCGCAAATAACGAAAAAAAATAATAGCTTCTTGATTCACAATCAGTGTAATTGACACTGAAACTTAATAGAAATGATGCATAATGAAAACCAAAGCAGAAGTCAAAATTTGTTGTACTGCATGTGATTTATTTACACAATATACATTTGTTGTACAGTATATAATTTAAATTGATATTTGTTGTACAGTATGAAATTGAAATTTGATGTAAAGTGCGTAATTTAATTCTAGAGTACGCCCTTGTTATACAATACCTAATTTAAATTTAAATTTGTTGCAGAGTATGTAATTTAAATTAAAATTTGTTGTAGACTATGTAATTTAATTCTAAATTTAAGTGTTTGTCGTGCAGCATCTAATTTAAATTGAAATGTGTTATGCAGTAATTTGGTTCTACAATAGGGGATGGTAGTAATACGTTTTACATTTGACCTACTTACAATTTTACCTCTTAAAGGCAGTGAAATCAGAATTGTAAGAAAATGTGTTTATCGGTTTATTTGACTTTAATTTAATTTCTGATAAGTACTGAAGGACCTATGACATTTTTTTGCAATTACTGTCATTGTTACTTTCTTGATCTATCAGGGTGTAACATTAATCATTAGAGAATTAAGTAAAAATTCTATTTTCAATGAAGAATAGTAAAAATTCTATTTTCAACGAAGAATAGGATTTTTATTATAGAAAACAATAAAAGTAAACACGTAAATATATTATATTTTAAGTGACAATAAAAATTTAAATAACGAAACATTGAATGCATGACTAGCTTCGAGCATTTCTTTGGTATCGTGTATGCGATTTATTTATCTATTTCCAATTACAGTCATGACGTGTATAATACATCACTCTTCATACAGATTTCACAGTTTCTTTTCATTCGCTAGTAATACGTTACTTTCGTTCCCAATCGCGTTTTCCAAAACAGAACATAACCTACAAGCTCTACATATATGATTTATTAAGATTAACTATAGGAATTTGTAAAGATATTATCTAAGAACGCTCTAATAAATGACTAGTTTAATACTGGTTCAATAGTTTAACTATGAATGTTAAGAAGAAAGTCAAAATGATGGAAATTTGAGCGGTTTGAATCAGCAATTTAACCACCTCGTGATTCATGTTATGGCTCAATGTTAATCAACGAAATGAAACAGATATGCACATGCAAATATGAGAAACAAATTATCTGAAAACGTTTTTGAAAGCGGTGAAAAAGCGTACTGCTTTCACCATGCATGTCCCTATTCTCCTCCATAAAAGAAAATATACAATCGAAAATGTACAATTAAATACAGGGTGAATCCAAATAAAAAAATAAGGTGATAATGTAGAATGAAATTTCTTTATAATAAATACATTTACACTCTGATTTAGTAAAAACTAAATCAAAATTATCAAACACTATCAAAAATTAATTTTCATAAACACTTTTGATGCTTGTCATAAGTCGTATAACCTTTAAACTCAATTACAAATATGAAATGAAAAATTATTATTGTAATAAAAATAAAATGTCGGATACACGACTTTGTAATATTCCAATTTACTGAAATAAAGAAAAATAAACACTAGGATATTTGTTTTTATAAAAGTCGAATTTATTGTGATAATAAAAAATGAACCGTGAAATATTCATTTTTATAGAATTTGCATGTGTAGATATTGTACAAAAAATGTCGTAGAACAGTTATAGAAATATTTGCATTCTGATTAATTGTATGTCATAATTTAAAATTTTTCAAATTCTCAAGTTTTCAAGTTTTCAAGGTTTCAAGTTCTCAAGTTCTCAAGTTTTCAAGTTCTCAAGTTCTCAAGTTTTCAAGTTTACAAGTTCTCAAGTTTTCAAGTCTTCAAGTTTTCAAGTTTTCAAGCTTTCAAGTTTTCAAGTTCTCAAGTTCTCAAGTTTTCAAGTTTTCAAGTTCTCAAGTTCTCAAGTTCTCAAGTTTTCAAGTTTTCAAATTTTCAAATTTTCAAATTTTCAAGTTCTCAAGTTCTCAAGTTCTCAAGTTCTCAAGTTTTCAAGTTTTCAAGTTTTTAAGTTTTTAAATTTCTAAGCTTTTACATTTCTGAGGTCCTATCTTTCTATTTTTCTAAATTTGTAAATTTCTCATTTGCTACCTCTTTAATTTTTTAAGTTTCTAAATTTCTCACTTTTTACCTTTCTAAATTTCTAAATTACCAAATTCGTAAATATTACCTCGAAAACTTTCAACTATCTCGTTTTCAAATTTCCAAATCATCAAACAATCAAATTTGAATAGGTAAAAATTAAAAGAATTAAAAATCAGCATATTTTTAAATGTCCCTTTTAAACCTTTTAAACCTGTTTCCGTTTGCCTTTCCCTCCAAGGTATATCCAAACAACAATTAAAACCCTAATTACGTGAATCACTGTTTACATCTTATTACACGTAGTATCACTTATTAAGATAACACATAACATATTCCTCTAACAATATTATAATCATTATACTCAATTATCAATAATAAAAGTAGGTGTGCCTACCTTTTGATCGACAGTGAATAATCAAACAACATAAATTATCGAGCGTCCATTTAATTAAACCGAGTGAAAACCTGTTTTGCAACCCAGAAATCTCAAATGCTTCATGCAGATTGAAATTTATCATCGCATCAAATCAGGAATTTCCATTCGATTTTTTATTTCATCCCAGTCGATATAAGTTTAATGTTTATTGCTAGCTTAGAATCGGATTTGTCGATAAAGATCAGGTTCGCTGAAAAATGATAGTCTTTCCTTTCTTTTGTGTTTCAGAATGTAGGTTATGTACGCGATATTATCGTTCACTTCTCTTTTATTAGTTCATTTCTTCTACTCCTGTTGAAGGATTTAATAGAGCCATCAAGCGATTGTTGAAGCATTTATAAATGCGGATAAAGGACAATCGTAAGTAATTATGGCTGAATTGCAGTTGTTTGTTTGCATTCAACAATATAATAGCGAATCTCATATTAATGGCGGCCATTGTGCGTCGTCCATTGAATTCCAATGTCTTTTTAGACGATCACATCAACTATTAAGCTGTTTGTTTACAAGGTATAAGCAATAAATTATATCACTATTTTCTTTCAAATCTTGACATCTCGCTGTAATTTCATTCAGGGTAGCAGATTTTTGGAATATAGCAAAATAATCAGAGTATAGTCAGAAACGTTCACAGTACAGTCAATGGCAAATCTTTCCTTGGGAAATTTTAGAAATGTGAAAATTCAGTGTAGAGGAATTTTTGAGTGTTTGACAATTTTAAGATGAAATTCAAGCTAGTCACTATTATTATAAAACCCCACTATCACTGTCTGGCTGCCTGAGACACGTATACAAATTCACAGACCAAATGGTGCGAGATACATTTTTCTATAAAATCAACCCTCCCTAAAATCACCTGGAGACTCTAGGAAAACTGTCAAATCTTTAATATTGCCATCTTGAGTTTGTAGGGTTGTGGAGTAGATGTGAAGAGCTGAAGGCAAGTCCCCTAGCAAGTAAATTGAGTAGCATAACATAAAGTAAGAACACCAGTAGTTGATACTGTACCAGTACTTTAACACTTTTTCAAAAAAGGTAAATAAATAAGGAAACCACAAGTTGGAATACATCAACCCTTATTAATTTGTATACTGCCACGCTTCGATGGCTTAATTGCGAACTATTGTGCATATCCGCCGTTGAAAAATGTAATAGCAACTCATTAATCAAACTTGCGCACGGCTCTTACGATTTTTCAGTGTTTTCTTATATAAATCGCTAAGGATTTGGTTAAAATGTAAGTATTGCAAGTTTGTATTATTTAATCATTGTGAATAAAAAAGGCATTCGTTTATGTTACTTGAAACTTAGAAAGAGGTTTATTTATTAAAATTGGCAACAAACAATGCTAAATTGTCGAAATACATTCCGTGTCAACTATTTGTAATAGTCTATTATTCTAATCTATTCTAGTCTATTATTGTAATAGTAGTTGACATGGGGTGTCAACTATTAAATTACTACGTGTCTACTGATTTTGTTCCTCTGTCAATTTTGAGATGCCTATGGTAACTTCAGAAATTATACAGAAGAGATTATGCGAACAACTGTGGAAGATGTCCGGCTCCATAAAACTCCGTATAAAACAGCAGCTAGGAAATTTAGCGTTCCGAGGGTAACTTTAAAATACAAGCTTAAAGACAAACATCCAATTAAAAGAAAAGTGGGCCCAGCCAAAGTAATAACTAATACAAAAGAATGCAATAAAAAACTAATATGAGGCTACCTCCGATATGAGGAGTGTTCGAACTCTTCATATTAAATATTTATTATTAACTCTTCATATTAACCCTTAATTATTAAAAATTTTGTGTAAACTTGCTCAAGAATAATCTTTTTTTAAATGTTCAAAAAAATTTTGTACTGACAAATTATCAAGACTAGTTCATTAATTGGATTTTCTCCCTATATCAACTACT
Organism: Megachile rotundata; assembly: GCF_050947335.1. Taxonomy (NCBI): domain Eukaryota; kingdom Metazoa; phylum Arthropoda; class Insecta; order Hymenoptera; family Megachilidae; genus Megachile; species Megachile rotundata. The sequence continues at coordinate 8,314,133 of NC_134993.1, forward strand.
AAAACAAGAGGATGTCAACTACTAAATTTTCTGTTTTTGCTGGGTGTCAACTATTGAATCAAATTTTGCGTTTAAAAGAAAAAAATTTACAATCGTCATCAGGAATTAATACTTGTTATAATGTAATAGAAGAATAGTTTGTGCAGCGACTGCTAATCATAAATTTTCCATAAAATGAATTTAGCCTAAGCTATGTGAACAAATAGACACAAAATTTCTTAAAGTGTCAACTACTGGTACCTTTACCTTACCATTGTCTAGCTGATTGACACACGTGTACAAATTCACAGGCCAAATGGTGCGAAATACGACATTTTGCCATAGAATCAACCCCTGCTAAAATCACCTGGAGTCTCCAGGAAAACTGTCAAATCTTTAATATTTGCATCTTGCATCGGTAGGATTGTGGAGTAGATGTGTAGAGCTGAAGGCAAGCCCCTCAGTGAGTAAGGGCGTAATACATAATAACATAAGTAGTTTTGACGTCCTTGGACCTGGTCCTAAAGACCTTCTCTTCCACTCTATAATTTCCTATATTAATTTTGTCAAAGTCACAAAATTGGTACGAAATACCTAAAGGTGACTTTGAAATTTCGTAATAGCGACGCGCAGCGTTAAATGTAGAGAAACTTCACATGCCTTAAAGTATCAAAAGATTCTTTAAAGTGTCAGCTACTGGTGCCTTTACCTTAAGTTAATATTGAATCTTTGAAAAAGCCTTCACAGTGTCATTTCAATTTGATATCCGAATAATTAATCTCGGAAAGATATTAATTCAGAGGAAATTCGCGCGTTGAAAATTTGATACCGAAAATCGTTGATGGACGTTCGCGGTCCACCGATCACCCCAGCGCGTCCACACCACGCGTGGCTCTATTTCGCGGTAATTTCACGAAAGTAGGCGCAAAGCGTGCGTTTGACAATGTTTCACCGTTGCACGCGTGGCCGTGAATATTGCAGGTGCATTCAAGGTCGCAAATGACCGGATGGCCGTCGCCTATTCACGAAAGGAACGAGTCGTTTCGCGAGGGTGGCTCGATGTTAATTGAAATCGTAAAACGAATGAGCGGCGGGTGTCGGCTGGAAGGGCGATCACCTCGAAAGGGGTCGCTCGTGTCTTGCTCTTTCCCTCTGTTCTGGTAATTCCACGGGACGACGAACGAACCGGGAAAACGTTTGTCGCTTCATGTGAATGCCAGCTGAATAACGGCGAAACGTCGCTAGCAGAGACGAGAATTTCCGTTTTGCGGAGGAGGAGTCGCGAGGAAATTCGGATCCTCTGGTATTGCGACACGCGTGCGCGTGAAATGTCTTCGAAACGCTATTTCAACCGATGAATTGAAAGTGTAATGGGAAATTTTGTTTCTCGTTTCAAAGGTGCGCGATTGGAGAATTTTTTACGGGGCGTTTCGATCGACGCGCCCTCTCGTGACTTCGCACGGAAATTTTCTCGAAATTGCGAACGAAATATTTCGTTCTGAGCTAAGTTATTCGAGTATTTTGTAGTGAAATAACAATATGAATGTAAAATAACAGTTTCTTGACTGAATATTTGTTTATTATTGAGGGTGGTGAGTTTCCTGGGGTGATCTCCATTTAGTTGTTAGATTATGTGTATCACGCTACAGGCCGCCATTTTGACTCTTCTAACCTTAAATTTTTAATATAGTCTCGTAAGACATTAAATAATTAAACATTATTTATTTTAATAAAAATTAATATCATAATGAAACATTATTCATTTTAATTATTATTAACTTATTAAATATTGTTAATTGTAATCATAATTAAATGTTATTTACTTTAACTGCAATTAACATTATAATTAAACATTACTCATCATACTTAATGTTGTAATGAAACGTCGATTATTGTAATCATAATTATCATTACAATTAAACATTGTTCATTTTAATCGCAATTAACATTGCAATAAATAATTATTTACTATAATTACATTTAAACAGTATTGATTTTGTTTGTAATTAACGTTATAATTAAACATTGTCCATTTCAATCATAACTAACATTAAAACTAAATATTATAATTTTAATGATATTTATATGATTATAATTTTAATCATAATTAAAATTGGAACATTGTTGCTCAAATTTTTAACGCAAAGAACATAATATTCTTATAACCATTCTTTTTCATTTTTTTTTTGGTCATTTGTTCAAACGGATATTCATTATAGTTTTGACGTACCAGTACGTCATTCGTCGAAATGACCATTACAGCTTTGACGTACCAGTACGTCATCCGTTATGAATGGGTCTATACCCTTAATCAAGTCTGTCCACAAGATGCCCTGGACATTCGTAGCGCCACAATCTGCTCTAAAGGTAAGCCTCGAGGCAGCGATGACAGAAACGGTAATACTGGCAAAGGAAACTGTCTTCTCACATCCCATTTTCTCTTCCCCCTTCACATTCTCCGTTAAATGGATCGCTTTTATGTTCTGCGCTAGCGACAATATTGGTTTAAACTCCCGCAAGCTATTTATAATTGAACTGTTCCCTTCGTTATATTATTTATATTATTTTCTTTGGTGGTTTTAATTCTCTAGCAGAACTGTAATTTAATTTGAATTGTGGTAAAAGAACATATCTTTTGAGTTGATTCTTTTGCTAAGCGTTATACAGGCGCGACGTCGTAAGAGGTATACTCAGCGTCATATGTGTTTATGATATTAGTTAGTATATTTTGGTAATATGTGTTTATATAGTTACTTCTATTAATATTATATAACGTACTGAAAATTTTACAGAAACTTGACAAAAATATTACTGTATATTCTACATTACTGTAGATTGCAAATATACATACATATAAAGAAAATAGTAAATATAATAATATGTATAGAGAGATTCTTTCCGACTTTTACTTTTGATGTGAGATACACAATAAAGAGTCTATCATTCTCGCGTCATATTAATGACATTTTATGAAAAATAAAGAATTTACCTATAAAATGTAGGAAAAGCAATTTTAATATTTTCTTGCAAACCTTTCTTATTGCACTATCACAAATATTCGAATGATACATTTTATATTTGAGTTAATCACTCTCCTCATGAAGAACAATTTGAATTCTTCAATGACAAGTGCAGTAATACAGTATTATCAAATACTAGAAGATATATCTACTAACAAAAATTAAATATTGTCACAGCAAATGACCAGGTTCACTATAAATTAGCAGTTAACAAATTTAACGTAGTTAACATGTAATCGTTCGTACAAATTAAAAATAATTTTTTTTCGAGTACTCTGGAGAAATGCCATTCGTCTTTCAGTCTTTTTCATCATTTTTTAATTTTGAATTTATTCATGTTTTTTTAATTCTTTGCTCTAATTTCCACAGATTCAAAAATGTCAGTAAATGAAATTGATTAGTGAAACTTTCATAAGAAAATTTTGAATTACTATCAGATTTTCAAAAGCTCGCCATAGGTATGCTTGAAGCTAAAGCTATCTACCAGTGGATCTCTAAAGCTGATGAAAGAACTTGCTAACTTTATTGTAGTATTTGGTTTTATCGACTAATAAAAAATTTAGAATTTCTTTATCGACTGTACATAAAAATGTGTAAATATCGACTATATAGAAAATATGTATTTATGTTTTTGATACATTAGAAATAATAAAGACGAAGACTACAATCGAATACAAATTGCACATTGACACACAATACGCCCAGAAACATTTTCAAAATCGGTAATGAATAAAATTTCCACAGATGTACGTTTACCTAGCGAAACTTTGAAAAAGTGTCATGCTCCGAAATCGATAAAATTTTGCAAATAAACTATGTTGTGCAAAAGAAGATATCTGTGAGAATGGTTTTTGGCGACTCGAAAGAAAACTTTTGACCATTCTTATGTCATTCCCTATATCATCGACAAGATACTGTATAGTGTGCGAACTATTATGGACACATAATCCGCATCTGTTTACGCGTAAAATATATTGCAAACAGCATAAAATCGATATTAACAAATATATAATAAATATATAGCATATCAATCACTAAAATCAGTAATAATTGAATTTTTTTGAAAATTGAATAAGTAGCGCCATCTCTCCGGCGAACAGGGTGAACTACACACTTTTGAAACTGTAGTTTAATTAGTTCTCATCTTCTACCGCAAGACGGCGACACGTGAGACATAAATGTGGTGATCATCGGAGCCGTCGTCGGTCAAGAGGAATTCGATTTTCAAGCCGTCGATAAAGAAGAATTTTCTTTGTATTTGATATTCAATTTTATTAATGTTCAATTGCATTTTTTAAAGAAAAACGTTCGTTATTCATTCCATAATCAAATCTGAATTCAAAACCACATATTTTAAAATCAATTTCAATAAATCAGTCATTTTTGAAAGTTATTATTAATTGACTATTTTAAATATAGAAAAACAAACATATGAACCTTTCGGATAATTAGGACTAGGCTAACAAGTAAACCTACCCAAGTGTCACTCTCCGATTTTCATGAAATTTGGATATGTTATAGTACATGGAAAATTAGGGGACACATATTTTTTTTTAGCTGCGGAAAAACATATTTAGGGTATGAAACAACCCCCCGAAGTGTGAGGGTAAAATGGAAAAATTGCGATATTTTCGAGATCAGTGAAGCAATTTTGATGATTTTTGGTATGAAAGTATCTTTCGATAGAAGACAAAAATTGGCCTAGGTATGTTGGAAGGGGAGTGAAAATTAGGGGGTGAAATACCCTAAAGCGACCAATTTCTTGCTGTAAAAAATCGGTTTTGATCTGATCGAAATAAAATCTATTAAAACTTCAAGAGGAAAATTAATTAGGGAACACGCATTTTTTTTTTTTTTTTGTTACATAAATATTTGGGACGTAAATAACTCCTAAATTACCGCGCTCGTTTGGCACTACGCATGAAACACCTTGCAAAACTGTATCTCTTAACTGTTCGATCTTTTTAATATATCGGTTTTTTACGTTACTGAATGGAAATCTGAAATCATAAAATAATTTTAAGAAAAAAAATACACCGACTTCGAAATGCACTAAAAAGTATAAAATAATTTCTATTTCCTAATGAAGTAATTTCTATTTCATTCAATCATACAATTACGTAACAGATATGAATGAAACCTATTTACTCGTTAGGTATTATATTAAATACATTTCAACCTTTTCGGAGGCGGCGCAAAATTAAAAGATTATTTTGAATATGTTATTTAATTTTGCGCCGCTTCCGAAAAAGTTGAAATGTATTTAATATAATACCTAACGAGTAAATAGGTTTCATTCATATCTGTTACGTAATTGTATGATTGAATGAAATAGAAATTACTTCATTAGGAAATAGAAATTATTTTATACTTTTTAGTGCATTTCGAAGTCGGTGTATTTTTTTTCTAAAAATTATTTTATTTCACGCTTTTTATCGGCCGGCAAGACGTGTTTGTAGAAACAGTAGAAAATCAGCGACTGCATGTTGCCTTATACACCACCAGAGACACGGAGGCATACGTAGAATTCAATACATTAATAACAATAGTTTTTCGCTAATAACTCGAAAACTAAAGCTTCCCCTTAATTGCGGATAAGGAAAAAGTTGTTCAGAATCGTGCCCCTGATAACATATTAAAAGGACATTAAAATCGTCCAAAGTTGATTTCAAAACTTTTCAACAATTTTTCACTAATATCTCGAAAACTAAACCTTTCCGCGAAATTTTTATATGAACAAAATTATTCAGAATCATGTCCGTGATAAGATATTAAAAGCGCACTAAAATCGAGAAAAGTTTATTTCAAAAGTTGTCGGTTTTTTTGCAATAACAACACTTTGCAATTAAAAAATGAAAAATTTTTTGATAATGGTACCAATGGGGAGTCAGAACCTACCAGATGCAAAAGGTTTCGTTCCAATCGGTGCATCCAGCTAGGCGTAATCGGCGGGCACACATAGAAAATAATAAAAGAAAAAAAAAAAAAAAAAATATATACTGATCGAATTGAGTAACCTCCTCCTTTTTCGAAGTCGGTTAAAAATTCAATATAACGGATCCATTATGGCGGACGAAAACTCGAAAACCTACTTAAATAGACTGTATCTGTAACATGCAATTTTCAAAATATAATTCAATTTCTGACATTCATTGTTAGGTGTGTAAGGTGAATCAAGCGTGTTAAGAACATATTGTATATTGTTTATAACAAAATTGATTGAACAAAGGAATTAATAAAATATGTGATCGATGTTTCCATAGACATTTTTTGCATACAATGAATGCTGTCATCAGATTTTAAAAAATTTCATTTTTAAGCTATATTGTTCAAATAATTTTGTTATAAACAATATACAATATGTTCTTAACACGCTTGATTCACCTTACACACCTAACAATGAATGTCAGAAATTGTATTATATTTTGAAAATCGCGTGTGTGAGTGTGTCACAGATACAGTCTATGTAAGTAGGTTTTCGAGTTTTCGTCCGCCATAATGGATCCGTTATATTGAATTTTGATTTCAGATTTCCATTCAGTAACGTAAAAAACCGATATATTAAAAAGATCGAACAGTTAAGAGATACAGTTTTGCAAGGTGTTTCATGCGTAGTGCCAAACGAGCGCGGTAATTTAGGAGTTAATTACGTCCCAAATATTTATGTAACAAAAAAAAATAAAATACGTGTTCCCTAATTAATTTTCCTCTTGAAATTTTAATAGATTTTATTTCGATCAGATCAAAACCGATTTTTTTACAGCAAGAAATTGGTCGCTTTAGGGTATTTCACCCCCTAATTTTCACTCCCCTTCCAACATACCTAGGCCAATTTTTGTCTTCTATCGAAAGATACTTTCATACCAAAAATCATCAAAATTGCTTCACTGATCTCGAAAATATCGCAATTTTTCCATTTTACCCTCACACTTTGGGCGGTTGTTTCATACTCTAAATATGTTTTACCGCAGCTAAAAAAAAATACGTGTTCCCTAATTTTCCATGTACTATAACATATCCAAATTTCATGAAAATCGGAGAGTGACACTTGGGTAGGTTTACTTGTAAGAATGATTAAAAATTTATATTAGTTGGTAAAATCAAAACAATTCAAAGTTAATTATTCTTGTACTCCAAAGTAATTCCATTCATATTATAATCAATTAAGCTGATAAAATCAACTAATGCGTGGTTTGAAAGGAAGTCAGAGTTATAAAATCAACTATATTAAGTTGAACATAAAAGGATATACGTGGCGCCATTTGGTGGTAGAATGTATAAACTAATGAAAGTGCAGTTTCAAAAGTGTGTAGTTCACCTTGTTCGCCGGAGAGATGGCGCCATTTATTCCATTTATGAAAAATTCAATTAACATTGATTTTATTGAATTAATTGACTACAATGTTCATCAAATTACATCACAAAGCAAGAATAATTACCTTCAGAATGTTTTTGACTTTATTGAGGTGTTGTCAATTGGAAATCATTAACAGGGAAGAAACTTAGAAATACCCTCCTGTTCCCATTCTGGCCAAATTTTGCAAACTAGCTCCTTTTTTCAGAAGAAAATGTCTGTGAGAACGATTTTTGGCGACTCGAACGAAAAATTTTTACCACTTCAATGTTATTTACTATATTATCATCGATATACAATATAATATGTTATACAGTAAGAGTAAGAGTAAGTTCGTAAACGCGCAAGTGCGTATACAAGCTATTTTTATTACAATATGAGCGAAATTTCTCCATTTAGTATGTTTGTTTCCTTGTCTTGTTTCACTATATCCCCTTTTATATTTTAGCTAAGAGTACTTGTTTGCATTATAGAGTTCTTGCATAATGCAGTCAAAAGCATTTTATAGCAGATTTGTTGATAATTCTGCTCTTGCCCCATTGCACATGAAATAAAGTTTCAAACTATTTAACTTCAAATTACGCTCTTACCCAATTTCTGGGAAAGTGCAGAGTGGTTGACATTTTAAACAATTTCCTATCAAATCAAAATGTACAAGGAAAATTAAGGTCCTAGTTAATATTAATTAAATAGTAGTAATTGTGCAGAGCGTTCGATATCGACAGCGTTAAGTATTTACATAGCATGCTGAAAATACTTACGTTTAAATACCAGCTTTACAAACACCAGTCTGCACTTACCCCACTTCACCTTATTACAATTCATTAATTTTGAAAGTGAAACCATCTGAATGTAATAAAATCTTTTTTCCGACAGCAATTTATACTATTTTTGAATAAATATTATCTAACAGCAGCAAATATCAGAAGTTTGTCTAATAGTGCCTACTAATAGACAATTATTATTAGTACAATATTCGTAAATATTTAAAATTGCCGCAATATTTTTAAATTTATTAAAATATCTCACAATAACAAACAATGGATCCACTTTCAAAAGAAATGGCTCAAATATGTATTTAACGTATAGCATTTTTCCGTTTGTGATGTGTATGTATTTTAGGGGTGGAAACTAAATATAAGATTAAAATCGTGTGTTTCAAAGAACAAGTACAATAACTTTCAGACAGTTAAACAAGTAATGTTTTAACGAAGTGCACACATATATAAAAAATGGTTTCCACAAAAGTTCCCCTTAAAGTCAACGAAAAAGATTTTATGGTACGAAACTTTGTTTCCAGGACCGTAAATAATAATGATAAATAGCCAGTAATTCTTAGCTGTTTATTGCCAGGAAATTCTCAAATTCAGGACCTGTAAATCTTGGAGAGTTTCCTGCACCCTCAATAGCAATTGACGCATCATAAACCGGGTCGTAGGTTTTTCCCAAACAAATGAACGTGAAAAAGATAGCACCATGAACTTGGTTACAGAGTGTACACAGGATATTTGGAAAAACCCCAAGAAGTTTCATTGTTATCTTATCATTCTCATCTTGGTACCTGTTTATAAAGAACACCTTGAAGAGAGTAACTGTACACGTATTTATAGAGCGAAGAAATGGAAGCTGATATAAAATGCATAAAAACGACTTACGTGTTTTATCGCATTTCTGTAAAAACATCTGACTTTTGTGAATAGAACTTGAATTTATCATGGTTAGATAAAATAATACGCAAGTCATTATATTCAATAAAATTTGTTTTGTGAGGATGCTTTTGCGGGAACAACATTGTAACTAGTTTTTAGTTTGCAGATTTATAAGTTTTTAAATCTGTATTTGTGGCTTGTAGATCGTGTAGCAGAAATTTGTGAGTTACTTTTTGTTTTGATTGAACTGTTAAATTGCTGAAAGTTAGTATTATTAAATAATTTGAATGTCAAATAGTTAAATGTTGATACTATGAAATAGTTAGAATTTTTAGAATTTTTAAAATATCTTATTAGAATATTTTTTAGACACGTTATTAAATAGTTTAGTTATCATATCCTTTTTAGCTATTTTTCTGATATTTTTTAGATATATTTTAGATATTTTTAAGACATCTTTTAGATCTTTTTCAGATTTTTTTAGATATATTTTAGATATCTTTTTGAGACATTTTTAAAATGTCTTCTAGATATTTGTATATATATCTACAATAAAATATTTTGAAATAATACAATTTCATTTAATACCATACCATACACTATTAAAACATAATTTTTGTTAATATAAAAACGAAAGGAACATAACAAAATTATATTCTTCGAACAAAGTCCGATCGAAAATCTCTATGGTAATTTCGTTTCTCATTTCAGATACATTTATATGCTTTCAAAGTTTCTCTGTTTAAAACCGGAAGCGTACTATATAACAGTTCGTACGTTAGGCATACTTTCTATTCTTTTTTATGTCTAGTATGTTCTCATTATTCTATTCCTTCCTCCTTAAAATTTATGTATCCGTTGTTATGTCAAAATTATAAAATCAAAGGGTTCTAATGGATTCGTTAAAATTTGTCGACAAATATTTGCATTATTCATGTTCTATTCTTTATTCGTGTTTTATCTAATTTCGATCGGGTTTAATCGAAGCACAGATCTAGAATTACTGTTGTTTCTCATATGTTTTTCGGAAGACAGTGAGTGAAAAATCATCCTTGTTTAGATGGAACTAGGTTATCATTAAAGAAGTTTTTAAGAAATTTTGCAAGCAATTTTTTAAGCAATTTTCATAACATTTTTAAAGATATTTTGGAAGAAATTTGAAAGAAATTTTTAGACGAAATTATAAGGGGCTTTTTTAAAAAAATTTTCAAAAAATAACACAACTAAAAATAAATGGACAAAAAGACTAAAAATTGCAGATTGGTAGTATAAATTTTAATGACATATTGTCAATTTTAATAATTGATAATGGTAAAATATAATCAGAAAAGAAAAAAAGTGACAACAACGACAATAGAAGGATAATAGAAAAATAATACTAATAAAATAGTTCATGATAAATTTCAGCTCGAAATGTTTGAAGTTGCTACTCCCCTACAAGAAAAAAATTTCAAGTGCAAAGTGTTAAGCCAATGCAACAATTTTTAATATTCAATTCGATTTCCTTCATTGACAGTAACTTGAATTCTTGAGGACATACTTGAAATACAATAATCAATATTATAATTTAACGTATCCTACATATTCATGAATATTTGAAATAACACCTTTAATTGGACTACATTTTCGATAAATCAAACGTTACAGGTTTATTTTAGGTAAACTAGTTTTCTTTTATGAGCTACACTTTTTCGGTCGAGTTTAAATTGGGGTAAATACTGGGTCATTCCCTGTACAAAGTACACAAAACTCGTTTCATGTCATTAACAACATTCCAAACAACCTAACTGAGCAAAACTTGTACTTGCCAAACTTGCTGTGATCTTAATAATTTGTCTAAGTGCGTAAAGGTAGAAAAATAATTACAAATACTTCAAAACTGTTTAAATCTAATTTTTTTTACTTGTAAAGCTGCATGAGAACATATTTTATTTTATAGTTTTGGGTCATCTGTTCTCTGAATTCGTTTTTGACTCTTTTTTTCAGGGAGATTTATTCTTTTTTCGGTTACACCGCCAGATCGTAAACACCCTACATATTTCTATCAAAGAGCAATGTATATTAATGTATTTCAATGTATTTCAATGTATTTTAATGTGCCTCAATTTACTTCAATATATTTTAATGTTTTTCAATGCGCTTCAATGTATTTCAATAACACGAAGTGTTGAACAAATATACCAACCCTTCATATTGTCAATGATCTGATCTGACCAATGTCAATCTTCTGATAGCAAATTATAGTCAGTATTTTTAAAATCTAATTCGTACTACGTAAAGAATAAATTGTGAGAAACTGACGTATTAACGTAAATAAGCTAAGTTATATAAAACCCGATCTTCAATCATTACAGAATCTTCAGAATCTCGATCTTCAAAACAAACTTTGTATATTTTTATGTCTGCGTCGATCGAGCTTCACAAGTAAAAAAATTCATTATTTTACCTTCATCGGTTTATTTTACATCGCAAGATTGGTTTATGAAAGTTAAAAAATGAGATACCTCAAGGTAAAAACTATCAAAGCTAGAAAAAGCCATGATCAATTTTCGTATCGGAGACAAAGGTATGTTGTGAAACAAACAGGTTCAAATGTGTTACTGTCAGTTACATTAATAAAAGACGTAATCAAGATGAGAAGAATCGTACATATTCGAATGTAGATGAATTAAAATTTGCAATAGCTGACACGTGGAACAATACAGAGGAAAGTACCGATGTCAACCCACGAGTTGGCGCGTGAAGAGGTTGACCCGGGTGTTTAGAAGAGTTACGGCTTGAATTGACCAGAATAGAAAAATGGACACCTAACACGTATTTTTGATGTTAGTACTATTAGTCACGCACAACAATTGAGTCAAAGAACAAGTCGGCAAACGTTTCAACTGGTTACCTCGAACGTCAGAACGTCACTTAGGGACTGTTCAAGGTGGGGTAGGTTCTTTAAACCTGACTCAGCCTACGCGCCAGGAACAGGGTTGTCTACAGTACATACCGTAGTTAACCCAGAGTAGGCGCGTAGGTGGCTGACCCGGTGTTTGGAAGGACTACCCCAATTGGTCAGAATAGAAATGGACACCTCACACGTATTTTCGGCGGTAGTATTGGCTCGAGCCAATTAGGCGAAAATGATAGGCAAACGTCGCGAGAGATAGTGCAAATTGCTGTAGTTGTTATTGTCATTATTCTTATTTGCCGAAATGTAACTGGAAGTGTTCACGGATAGAGCTACTTTTACTTTGGGTCACGTGCTAACTCGTAGGTTGATACAGTAAAAGATAATAGTAAGGCCAAGTTGAATTTGTGGCACTAGACACAAGATAAATTATTAAGTTCTCTATATTCAAGTTGTTTTTATAGAATAAAATACTTTTCTAAACAATTGTTATAGTTAGTGAACCTTTGAAACGTATTATGTAAATCAATTGAACATTTAACCTGTCAAATTCTTTTTATATAATTTATTTACACACTACATAGTATTCACAGAATATTTGTCATCATTTTTTTAAATATTCATCAATTTTATTTAATACTCAGATAAATGAAAACAAAGGATTTGTACATTCATGCAACGTATTTTCATTTATTTCTCAGGAGTAAGAAAATGTTATAAAACTGTATCAATCATCTTTTTCACCGTGTCTAGATAAATGAAGCGCCCATCCGTTATCAGGCACAAAACTAACACGTGCTAGCAGATGGTACCCGCATTGAATTCAAATAAAAAATTCACAATAAGGTAGTTAAGAGGATAGACGTATAATTAGAGATTCATATTAAATGTTAACACTCGGTAAACTACTATTTCTGGTCACATTGGCGTTACAGATAATATCGTGCGATTCTAAATTAAATTACCCTAAATGCTCATTAAACGTGTAAAGACCAGTAGGAGAAAACAGGTGCCGAGGAGCAGATCAATTAATAATGTTACGGAAACATCAAGTTTTAATTTACTCTTTACCGGTTTTGTTATTTGTACGGCGAAATATATCAACGATAAGTACGCATAATTTATGGGGATCTACATGAATGTTTTTACATAAAATTTGCTAACGTGTTTTACTACAGAATTTATTTCTTTATAGTTACGGTCGTATATCATAGGAGAAAATGAAGAACGGCTCGGAGATTGTTTCACGATAAAAGTAGAAGGTTTTGTTTATTTATTTATTTGACTAAAGGTAAATAACTATCTTGATAAAGTTTCGAATTTTCAAATTTTTCAGACTTCAAGTTAATAAATTTTTAAATTGTTAAAAATTTCACAATTTTTAATTTTCTATGATGTGTATTCCATAATTCTAAATTTCCAAATTTCTAGCTTGTGACTTACAAATTTTTAAATTCTAGAGTTCTAAATTCCCAAATTTCGAGTTTCTCAACTAGAAATATTCCAATTTTATAAATTTCTAGATATCCAACTTTTCAAGTTCCCAAGTTTCAATCTTTCAAATTACAAAAATTAATTTCTAAAATTTTAAGGCTGTGTTTTACATAAAAATTGCAAATGATAAAAAAACTACCAGTCACTCATCAGTGAGTTAGAATTTTTAACAAATACTTGCAAATAACGAACGATATGTTTCGACAATTCAAAAGTTCCCGCGATTTATGCGACATGCACAGTATCTCGTTTTTCCTGCGTCCGCCATATTAATTTTCCGACTTTATTCGAACTGCATTCTCTTTCGTATTTAGTATAGGAGTTCTGGTAATATGATCATGGCTAACAACAATCGCGTAATGATTCCCCTGCTGCTTGTTTTCTGCATCAGGACGCGTATTTTAATGCAACAAAATTGCAGGTCTGTAGTCCAAGCAAGGGTGAATTTCATACACCTGGATGATTTTATGCACCTGTAAACCGATGCATACCTGCATTGTAGCCAGTAAAATAGGAACGATGATTCGTGCGATTGCAAGATGAAAAAATACCAGAACATGAACATGTGATGCAGAGAATAAAGTAGCTAACGAAGGTTCAAACGAACGAAAAGAATAAAAGAAGATATACTCCTTGTTATTAACACTACATTAAAGTTTTATGGCTGCTTTTTAATTGAGAGTGAAGTGTAAAAATAAATAAAGCATAGGTAAACTAGTTTGAACGATTATCTCCATGAAAGTGAACATTTTGACAAAAGTTTCTTAATAATTTTAATTGTAATTGAATATAAATTTAAGATTTGTTATTTTTGTGGGATTTGGAAATGTAGTATTGAATATTTTCATTAGATGATTTTTTTATGCAAATAGTATAATCTAATAAAATAGGAAAATCTAATTTTTTAACCCGTTGCCGCACATGACGGCTATAGCCGTCCGATCTTTGGTGATACGTAGGCAAACGACGGCTATAGCCGTCGTGCACATTTTAATTAATAAAAAAAGAACAGCGTTAGTACGAAGTGTACTAATGCACACACTTGTTAATTATTGAGTAATACATTGAAAAAAAAATTGTTCTCATAATTTAATTTTTATTTCATTTTTACTATTTTATAAGCAAAATAAATTACAAATGATAATTTTCTTTCAAACTGATTTTCTTGTATTAAGATTACACCTATTTACTCTCTTTTATTCATAGGAATCATTTTGAATTAGTAAAGCAAATGCCGTATAGTCGTCACGACGGTCATAGCCGTCATTTGCTCTGGGAAGAAAAAAAATGACATCATGAGCAAATGACGGGTATAGCCGTCGAAAGTTTTTTTGGAAAAACTATGGCCAAATGTGATAATTTTCACTTGTAAACATACAACTTACACTTGATTCCATCTGAGTCATAAATAATTGAAAAAAAAGTGCGTTTCTGAGCGCGATCGTCAAATGAAAAGTGTGCGGCAACGGGTTAAATTCCTGGAAATTTTTCAAGTTTTCAAAATCTTGAATTCTGAAATTCTCAAATTTTCAAATTCCTAGATCTCTAAATTTTCGCAAGTCTAAACTTCCAAATACACAAATCCCCAGATCTCCAAATTTTCAAATTCCTGAATTTCCAAATTTCCAAATTTCCAAATTTCCAAATACCCAAATTCCTAGATTTCTAAGTTTTCAAACACCTAAATTTGCAAATCTGCAAACTTTCAAAATTCAAAATTTTCAAATAACCAAATCCCCAGATCTCCAAGGTTCCAAACAAATAAATTTGCAAATCTGCAAATTTTCGAAGTTCAAAATTTCCAAATAATCAAATCCCCAGATCTCTAACAGTTTCCAACCTCCTAAATTTGCAAATTTGCAAATTTTCAACATTCAAAATTTCCAAATACCCAAATTACCAGATCTCCAAGTTTTCAAATTCCTAAATTTGTCAATTTTCTAATCCACGAGTTCCTAAATCTCTAAATTTGAAAAAAAAAATCCAGTTACATTTTTGTTCGATAAAAAATTAACGTTAACCGCTTCGAAAGTTTTTGACACGTGTATTCGTCGAACGCAATTAACCCTAGAGGTACAGACGTTTAATGACCACTTATATTTAAGGGTCAAGATCAAGCACCAATTATTCCGAGTAGTAACTTTTTCAAAAATGTCTCTACGTCCTCTCGTTCGTTATGAAGTTTTAAAAAATTTTAATCGGGTTTATACAACTTTTAAGTATGGTCTAAAGAATATCTTTGAAAAAAGTACGACAAAATATTGCTTTTTAGCTTTGAAATACTAGAATTATGAAATCGTATTTTTGCACATTTTTGGAAACCCAACATCCACAGTCCCTGATCATTGAATTGCCACTATAAATTTTATTTTCTCACGTATTCCGCAATATAGCTACGATACACTACTACTGTACATAACATTAACACATGTTAATATCAAACTCAAAAATAATAGCAAAAATACTAGTCAATATCACTGTTTGAGAGCAGCCATTTTGAACCATTTGGAGCCATTTTGTTTTAAAATAGCTAACATAACCTCAACTTAACCTCTCTTCATGTTATCTATTGAATTATATAACAATAGAATAGTATAGATTTTATACACTAAAGAACACTTCAATAACATAACTGTACAAATAAATAGGAGAGGGATAAAAGTAATATTTTTTGTATTTGCTTTATTAATCTCCTTTGAAGGCATAGAAATCAGAATTAAAAGTATATTTATCAGCCTAAAATTGATTCAAAAGCTTCTCTGTGATAAGTAGTCAAACCATATAATTTTTTCACAATTCCTAACCCGTCAGGAAAGTGACATTTTGTAGAGAATTAAGCAGAAATACTTGTTCTAACGCAGAATAGGATTTTTATTATAAGAAATGATAAAAAGGAACATGATAAAATCATACTCAAAGCACTTATCCCAGATTTGACCCTTAAATTGATACTGAACTATAAACTAGCTCTTTTAACTACATATTTTAACTATAAACTAGTTTATGTATTATCTACATAAATGTTTATGTAGATAATACATAAACTAGCTTATACAATTCTTTATTTCAATGAAGGTTATTTTGGCATGAACTTTTCTGCTATTTAAAATGTGAAATCTAGGATTCGTCATTTTTATGGGTTAATATTTTTTCCATCGAATGGCTGAATCTCCGGAAATATTTGTTCTGCTACATAAGCTCCGGATACACCACTGTGCAGCCGTAGTCGCATTCGAATAGATACATATCCTAAAGGAAAGAACGAATACATGAATGCATAAAAAGTGGATGCGAAGGATAATTGTACATAATTTGTGGAACAGTTTAACTAAAAATGTGCAACAGAATATTAGTACCTTGTAATAACTGTTAATTGTGTTGCATTTCTCTTCTAATTTTGTTATGCTCATTTGGGTTGACGTATTACATATCTCATTTTTAATGGCGGAAGGCATAAAAAATTGTTTGAACCTATTTCCTGTAATAACACTATGCCAGGAAGAAATATTACTAATTACAAAATAGATTTATGTATAAAAATTACACAAAGAATTTGAAAATATTTGTGCAAAATATATTATTGTAACGTAACGCAAAAAATGTAATTTTAGGGAAACCTTTTAAAATTGACACATTTGAAAATATTTCATATTATTAAATTTAATGTTATATTAGTGTAGGTCCCTGAAATGGGGAATTACGTAATTCTGAATAAGATTTCCCTTTGCAAAAATGGGATTTGAAGTTTCGTTCTGAATTATTAAGGAAAAACACGGACCAATCAGAGCGCGAGGATTACGCATGCGCAGACGCAAGAGCGGAAGCTTCGGATAACGCATAATTATCCAACGCGTGGTAATCCAACGTGTAGCAATGAAACGTGTGGTAATGCAACACGTGGTAATCCTACGCGTAGTAATCCAACGCGTAGTAATACAACGTGTAGTAATCCAGCGTGTGGATATCCAACGCGTAGTAATCCAGCGCGTGCATATTCAACGTGTAGTAATCCAACGCATAATAATGCAACGCGTGGTAATTCTAAGCGTAGGAATCTACTGCGTCGTAATCTAACGCGGAGAAATCCAGCGCGTGGATATTCAACGGGTAGTAGTCCAACGCGTAGTAATCCAACCCATGGATATTCAACGGGTAGTAGTCCAACCGTAGTAATGAAATGCGTAGTAATCTAACGCGTAGTAATGCAACGCGTGGTAATTCTAAGCGTAGGAATCTACTGCGTCGTAATCTAACGCGGAGAAATCCAGCGCGTGGATATTCAACGGGTAGTAGTCCAACGCGTAGTAATCCAACCCATGGATATTCAACGGGTAGTAGTCCAACCGTAGTAATGAAATGCGTAGTAATCTAACGCGTAGTAATGCAACGCGTGGTAATTCTAAGCGTAGGAATCTACTGCGTCGTAATCTAACGCGGAGAAATCCAGCGCGTGGATATTCAACGGGTAGTATTCCAACGTGTAGTAATGCAACGCGTAGGAGTCCAACGCGTAGTAATGCAACGCGTGGTAATTCTAAGCGTAGGAATCTAACGCGTGGTAATCTAACGCGTAGTTAACCAACGCGTAGTAATTCAAGGCGTAATAATCCTCGCGCTCTGATTGGTCCGTATTTTCCTTAATAATTCAAAAACGATGCTTCAAACCCCATTTTTGCAAAGGGAAATCTTATTCAGAGTCACGTCAGCTACATTTCAGGGACCTACACTAATAGTGAGACACCCTATATAATAAATCATACAGTATATTCTTTTACAATATACATAACATATTTTGTTACAATTTGTTTTTAATAATAATTATCACCTAGAAATACAATAATTTTGCGTATTTTAAAAAAGAAATCTATTATTATAATAATAATTTGGTCAGCTACTACGTAATTAGATGCTGCAATTTTGACTGTTCACCCCATGACGGATCGATACGTTCATTATGACCTTCAATCGCGGCACGAAGCCGTCCTTATGACTACATTTTAGAACCACATTATTAATTAAACCAGTCGCATTTATTATAATGAAACATTTAAATTCGGAAATTCGAATGTTCAGAATTATAGAAACCAAAGATACAAAATTGTATAATTCAAGGACCTAAATGTTCAAAATTATAGAAACTGAATAATATAGGAAAATAATGCATGAATAATTATAGAAACTTTCAAGTACAGAAAATTGAATAAGATGAAGTGGGATAAGTGCAGACTGGTGTTTGTAAAGTTTTTTCAGTCTGCTATGTAAATACTTAAAGCTGTCGACATCGAACGCTTTGCACAATTACTACTATTTAATTAATATTAACTAGGACCTTAATTTTCCTTGTACATTTTGATTTTGATAGGAAATTGTTTAAAATGTCAACCACTCTGCACTTTCCCCGAGAATGGGGTAAGAGCGTAACTTGAAGTTAAATACTTTGAAACTTTATTTCATGTGCAATGGGGCAAGAGCAGAATTATTAGCAAATCTGCTAAAAAAAGCTTTTTACTGCATTATGCAAGTACTCTATACTGCAAACAAGTACTCTTAGCTTAAGTAGAAAAGGGGATATAGTAAAACAAAACAAACAAGGAAACAAACATACTAAATGGAGAAATTTTGCTCATATTGTAATAAAAATAACCTGTATACGCACTTGCCCGTTTACGAACTTACCCCACTTCACCTTATTTCGAATTTTCAGTTCTCAAATTTTCGCATATCTTTGAAATCTCCGCAGCAGCTCAATTTGGCCACCCGCGATATATCATAAATACATAAACTACAGGTTCCGAAATGTAGATCTAATCCAGATCTGATCTGGAACATGGTAGGCCACCATTAGAGGTTGACATTATGTAATTGGTGTGCATTATTAAAGGGGGACGCGGCATCAACACGCGATACGAGAAAAAAAATCATTTAGTGATTACACCTGCGTCGTCCAGCTTACACCTGGAATTCGGTTGAGCTACTTCGAGAATCCAGGCCTATGTTCCTCTGGTTTTCGTATCGAAACGCAGGAAGTAAAAGTAGACAGTGCCGCATCGAACGATATCCAGGTGAAACTCTCTGCGACCGTGCAGGTGAAGAAGAACCCAGTTAAAAGGGCAGGGGAAACCCGTTGTTAGTCCTGAATGCGCAAAAGAGTAGGGGTTCTTAGAGTTTAGCTAATCCACCTGGAAAAGGAAGAAAGATCAATCGATTCTTTTCTTCCGTTTCTTCTTTACACTATGAAAACGCATCTTCTTGTATACTGTGCTGCAATTTTTGTATGTTCGGAAAACACCTTGCCTTTGGTTGATTGTGTAGGACTTGACAATTTATATTTTTTGTGATGGTTGTTACAAAAGTTATTCTTGTTACAAAGGGACATTATAGTTGATTACAATTGAACAATTTTATTAACCTGTAATAACCACACTTTGTCAGAATAACATTTCTGATATATTGGGATGTTTTTTCAAAATTCACAAATCCTCAAATCCCTATATTCCCAAATCCACAAATTCTCAAATTCCTATATTCCCCAATCCACAAATTCTCAAATCTCCATATTCCCAAATCCACAAATTCTCAAATTTCCATATTCCCAATTCCACAAATTCTCAAATCCCCAAATTTTCAAATCTTAAAATTTCCAAATCCACAATTTCTCAAATCCTGAAATTTCCAAATCCACAAATTCTCAAATCCCCATATTTCCGAGTCCACAAATTCTCAAATCCCCACATTCCTAAATCCACAAACTCTCAAATCCCCATATTCCCAAATCCCCATATTTCCAAATCCACAAATTCTCAAATCCCGAAATTCCCAAGCCCACAAATTCTCAAATCCCAAAATTTCCAAATCCCCAAATCCCAAAATTCCCAAACTTAAAAATTCTCAAATCTCAAAATTTCCAAATCCCCAAATCCCAAAATTCCCAAACCCACTTTCCAATTCTGACACAATTAACTGCCTCCATTTACTCTAAAAACTGCTTAACGACCTCAAAAAAGAGAAATATCGTAAACTTTCCTTATATCGCTCTTATTTACGCGGTTACGGCGTCCGCCTGTACCAACTGCTATATCGTCAGCAATTTACCTGTATGGCGTTTATGATCACATGGTGCGTATGAAAAGTCGGTTGAAAAGAAAATAATCGCAGTTGAGGAAATAAAACGTGGATATAACACGCGACTCACGTATAAAACATTGATCATACAGCGTATGGGGCAAAATGTAACTTTTGGAAGTTGCACGTAGAGGATTCTAAAGGAGAAAGCAAAAAACCTTGAGGGGCTCCTCTGCTGTCAGGTGTGTGACACATCAACTTCATACCGTAATGTGTCCGAATTGTGCTTGTAATTATCGTGTCTTTTCATT
This sequence comes from Megachile rotundata, assembly GCF_050947335.1. Taxonomy (NCBI): domain Eukaryota; kingdom Metazoa; phylum Arthropoda; class Insecta; order Hymenoptera; family Megachilidae; genus Megachile; species Megachile rotundata. The sequence goes on from NC_134993.1 coordinate 8,334,898, forward strand.
TCCAGTTTTTCTGATGCGTGATAAACTGTTTCTATAACAGAGGTTTTTTGTTCTTAAAATGAGAGACAAGATGTTAAACATGGGCTGTTTAAATCCTGTGAGTATTTAGGGTACGGGTTGCTTCAAAATTTGTTGATATATTCTGTGCTGTATTAGATGATTTCGGATACTTTTTTGGATATTGTATGATTTTAACACTTGATAAAATTTGTTTTTATACTGTATTTAAAATATATACAGGGTGTTACCTGTAACGCTACTCACGATTTTTCTCCTACTTGCAGCCACCTTACGAAAAAATGTTTAGAACAATATTTGCAGGATGTGAAGTGCACAATAGATATTAGTAAAGCAAATTTTTAAAACAGTTTGTTCTCTTGGAAAAGTCAAGGTCACCTTGGGTTTTTTAAATAGGAACATACATTTTTTTTTATTCATAGCTTTAGAGGACATCGAGACGAATTCAAAACATATTACATGGTATTTTTATTAACATATTACTCGATTTACAGAAGTGGAAATGTGAAGTAAAAGACCGGAATATTACGCGATGGAAGACGGCATACATTTTGAACATGTAATTAAAGTGTATTTTTCTTACATTCTAGTCGCGTGTTTACATTCAGTAATCTCTTTAGAACCAAATAATGGTTACACTACCAAAGTCAAAAGCTAACTACTTAACATTTCCACTTCTGTAAATCGAGTAATATGTTAATAAAAATACCATGTAATATGTTTTGGATTCGTCTCGATGTCCTCTAAAGCTATGAATAAAAAAAAATGTATGTTTCTATTTAAAAAACCCAAGGTGACCTTGACTTTGCCAAGAGAACAAACTGTTTTAAAAATTTGCTTTACTAATATCTATTGTGCACTTCACATCCTGCAAATATTGTCCTAAACATTTTTTCGTAAGGTGGCTGCAAGTGGGAGAAAAATCGTGAGTAGCGTTACAGGTAACACCCTGTATAAATGAAAATTTATTTTTGAGAAAAATTTCAAAATTGTCGTTTTATGGTAGAATGTTATTTGATATGTTATTACAACAAGTCTGATATAAATTATATATGTGTACAAATATGTACATACATATTATACATCATATGTACATGTACACATACATAGACACATACATATACACATACATATGCACATACATATACACATATACATATACATATACACATATATGTATACATACACACATGTAATGTATACATATACATATACACGTACTTATTATTATAACATGATAATTGTATTATTGTATGTATGCATGCAAACATGTGTGTACAAACATATGTATGCATACATACATGATTATTGTATTATTATTATAACATGATGATAATAAATGATACAAACTATATAAAAATACACATATATGTTATTTAATACGTCAATTTCATTAAATATTTAATATCTTACATTAATGAGGTAATTATTATAAAATTAATTACCCATTTTATTTTATTATTACAAATTTCATTTTCACACAACTCATCTCTTAAATTAAGAAATATTTTGAAGGAAGTTGACATAAAAATAATTGTTCTAACCTTGTACACTAACCGTTTGTACAATCATAAGGATCAAAGAAACATGTGTATCATTTACAATAAATAAATGAGTCTCGCCAGGTGTTACTTCTTGGTTAGCATAAAAACAAGTAAGGCATCGATTACAGCACTCAGCTCACTGAAATATTCATGTAAATGGGATTCTCAGCACTTCCTTAACGTTCTAATAACTTTTCGAAGATTGTTTGAAAGTTACAATGTTGTCGTTGTAATTTATAATATCTTGTAATATTCATTCTACATAAATGAAATATGTTTGAATACAAAGTTCATATATCAATAAATTTGTTGTCAAAATTAATTCCTTTATGTTTGCTTTGTATTATAATGGACTTTGTTAATTATTAATAAAAATTGAACTATCAAATTAATTATATTATTTCATTTGTAATTAAATAATTGAATACGTTATTTCATTTGTAATTAAATAATTAAATACATTATTTCATTTGTAATGAAATAATTACATACATTATTTCGTTTGTAATTAAATAATTAAATACATTATTTCATTTGTAATTAACTAATTAAATAGGTTATTTAATTTATAATAAATTATGTTATTTCACTTATTCAAATTAACCAATATTATAAAACTGAAACCTTGTCTATTTTATCTCTTCGTTTCATTTCACCTTTAAAACTTTATATTTTCAACAATCGACTAATTGAAGCGTCATTTCTAGTGACACATTCAGCACACAAAAATTTTACCAACATACAATATTTCATCTCTAAATTTTTGTATATTCCTCACAGCAAATTGAAGCGATATTTTTCGTGACACCCTGTATAAGTTTCACCAATATTTCGAAAACTGACAATTTTGTCAATATCCAAGCGTTTCACCTTTGAAACTGTTCCATACTTAATCCAACACAATTCATATATTTTTAAAAGAACGCATCTAAAAATTCTGCCAATATTTCAAACAAAATCTTCAAAGCTTTTACGCCAACAAACAAATTCAAGTGTCCACATCATTTACCAATATTTATGTGAATTTGCTAATTCGCATAAAACGTTAATTAAGCAATAACAGAAACGCGGATGAAGAGGAAGTCAAGAGAACTTATAAGATCAAAAAAATAAGAGGAATAAATTACGACATAATCAACGATCGTTCGTCATTCCCCTTTTAATAAAACACCATGGGTTATAGGAGAGTACTCGAGTGCCGATTCATAAGTATCGTCGTCCTACGAAGGATCGATGAATATTTATCTCCCGTATGGAAGATACGTTCTTCTTTCTCCCTCCATTTTTTTCTTCCTTTGATATTCATTGGACGTTTACGCCACGAGGTAGAACCTTTACGAAGCGTGGCCCATTAGGACGAGAAGGAACGGGTTAAAGCTTTCGGTTCCTTCGGTAAAAGAAGATCACGAAGTCGCAGCTGTCGCTCTCTCAGCACCTGCCTCTCCTGCGATCAATCCTCCTTCGTGTGTGTGCAGCGGCTCCTTCGTATTGGTACGTGTAAGATTTTACTTGTTTACCTGCAGCGAGTACGCAACTGACGATTTCAATGAAACTTGGAACGTTTATTAACAATGTTTCTACCAAGAGTCAATAGAACACTTTTCAAATTTCAACTTTAAAATATTCTCTAAATTGAATCATTTCAACGCGGTGGCATTACCTCAATATAAGCGAGATTTAGATATCATTATTTCCATTATCAGCTTGCAAGTTCCAGTCAAAAGAACACTTTTCAAATTTTATCTTAAAATTATTCTCTAATCGTTTCAACACGGTGGCATAACCTCAATATAAGCGAGATCTAGGTATCATTGTTTCTATTGTCAGCTTGCAAGTTCCAGATCAATTTCTAATAAGTGCTCAACAAAGTCACGGTTCTCATTTTAGTATCGGTGCAAACCGTTAACAATTTTACTGTTACTTAAAAATTAATTACGAATCGTTTATTAAAGAAAATATTGCTGAATGATTTCAACCGAGACTATGGTGCATCTAGAAGTTGTAGAATAATAAGAAAATAAAAATTCTTTTCTGGTAACTTCAATAAAATCCTCGTTTACAAGGAATTTTATTTTACGTCTGTAGAATTAAAGCTGCTGCCATGTCAATATCACCATGACAGTTGGTAGTAAAAGAAGAATGTTGGAGTCAAGATTTCGATACGAAGACAATCAAAATGATTTAAAGAAATGAAAAAGAATAACTAACAACAGCTGAAATAATCCTTTAGTTAAATATTACAATAATTCGTTAATTTTGAAAGTGAGACCATCTGGATATAAGGTGAAGTGGGGTAAGTGCAGACTGGTGTTTGTAAAGCTGGTATTTAAACGTAAGTATTTTCAGTCAGCTATGTAAATACTTGAAGCTGTCGATATCGGATGTTTTGCACAATCACTACTATTTAATTAATATTAACTAGGACCTTAATTTTCCTTGTACATTTTGATTTTGATAGGAAATTGTTTAAAATGTCAACTACTCTGCACTTTCCCCGGAAATGGGGTGAGAGCGTAACTTGAAGTTAAATACTTTGAAACTTTATTTCATGTGCATTGGGGCAAGAGCAGAATTATTAGCAAATCTGCTATAAAATGCTTTTTACTGCATTATGCAAGTACTTTATAATGCAAGCAAGTAGTCTTACCTGAAATATAAAAGGAGATATAGTGAATCAAAACAAGGAAACAAACATACTAAATGGAGAAATTTTGCTCATATTGTAATAAAAATACCCCTTATACGCACTTGCCCTGTTTGCGAACTTACCCCACTTCACCTTATTCGTAATTATTTAAAAAGAATTATTGGTGCAATATTTTTAAATTTATTAAAATATTTCATAATAACAAATAGACATGCTCCAATTTCAAAATAAATGGCTCAAATATGTATTTAACATATAGAATTTTTCTGTTTGCGATGTGTATGTATTTTAGGGGTGGAAACTACCCCTTCAGGTAGTGCAAATAGCAACAATTTTTTATGAAATCATACGTATCTCAAAAGTAGTGAAGAAGATTGTAGTTGTAGAGTTTTAAGTATTGTATATGATAGTGACCTTGAAGTTGACCTTGAGGAGGCAGCGGCTAATTATCTCCGAATTTAATTTACCTTGAAAGGTTACCTTATGAAATTCAATAGCGAAATGTTGGGTAACGAATTTAAACAACGAAAAATTGAACGAACGAAAGTTTGAAATGAAGAAAAAGTGTGGAGCTGAAATTTTCACACTTAAAAGTGGAGAATTTAGAAATTTTGCAATTGACATATAAAAAAAGCAAATTCGTTAATTTACTCATTTTTGCACTGCCAAATTTTGAAATTTTCGAATATAGAAATATAATGTCTAATTTTCAAATTTTCTAAATTTCCACATTAAAATTTCAAATTTAGAAAAATGAAGGCATTGAAGTTGCTAATCTTCACCTGGCTAAATTCCGGATCTTTAAAAATAACTATTTATCTTGCTAAATTTCCGTACTGAATTTTCGAATTCAAAAATTTAGAAGTAAAGGAATTGAAAATTTTTAGTTGATCAAATTTCTAAATTTCCAAACTAAATTTTCATCTTGGCAAATTTGTAAATTTCCACACTAAAAATTCAGAAATTTAGAAATATAGTAATTATAAATTTTCTCTTGGTCAAATTCCTAAATTCCAAAGCTAAATTTTCACCTTGCCAAAGTAAATTTTCGCACTAAAAATTTAGAAATTTAGAAATACAGGAATTGCAAATTTTCAGTTGATCAAATTTGTAAATATACAAACTAAATTTTCTTCGTGCCAAATTTATAAATTTTCTCCTTGCCAAATTCATCAATTTCGACACTAAAAGTTCGAAAATTTGTAAATACAGAAATTCTAAATCTTCACTGGTTCAATTTCTAAATTTCCAAATGTCCATCTTTCCAAGAACCTCTCCTATCAAAATCCTTAAATCCTAGTTATTTTAACCCTCTCACATGTCTCCTCACACATGCATACCTCGCGAAACATATTTGACTCCACTAGAATCCATCGAAAGAAGAAAAAGAAAATCCTGCGCACTCCATACTTTCTTATCCCCGAAAATAACGGTATATTACTTATATTCCGGCCAAACATTCTCGATCCGCAGCATGTTTTCACGGAACCACGGCTAAAAAAGCGACGCATAAGTGCAGTCGCACGCGCGCCATGATGGAAGGGGGTGTTATGCGTCTTTTTTCTTTGGTCACGAGAATCAGCCTTAAGAGGCAAGGTAAGGTGGCGAACCATCTGCCCTCAGATTGCGTGGTTAGAAGAGAGGGACGAATAAAAATCAGTCCCGAAAGCATTACCCAGCTGGCACGCGTCTACCTAGCAGCCATTATCTTTAAACAGGATCACATCGCGAGGACTCCATGGGATTTCTTCTTCTTTCTTCGCCACACCGGCCTGCTGCGCTTCTCCTTCGACCTACCGAAGCTTGTGCTCGTTTTGTTGTCCAGAAGCACCTGCTGCCACCAATCCGGTGTTTTCATTCGGGAAGCTCTTCGACAACGCACAGATATTACTCGTTCTTAGCGGGTAGCTTTGCGGAGTTTCGATTTCGGGAATTATCAGTATTAGCAATGCTGGAGACAATGTGGAGGGAACTTGTAGTAGATGTGGCGTGGAAGTTGATAAGGTTCGTGATGATACAAAGGAGATTGAGAATCACCGGATACCTTTAAATCTGGTCAGTTCTCTTGAAAACGGAGGAGATTGAAGGCATTTAACTCTTTCGATACAGTGGAGGTCGTTGCCACTGTTTTCTTAGGAAATATAAACATTGGGAGATGGGTGTTTTTTTATAAGTGATTTTTGTGAGGAGACATTATTATAGTTTCAGCAGTATTATTTTGTAATTTCATTAATATTAAGTGAGTAATTACATGAAACATCAAATGATATCAGTTAATATCAAACAGTATCAGACAGTATTAAGTAACGTCAAATAATATCAATTTTGTCATAATCGAGATATATTAACTTACATCAAACAATGTCAAACACTATAAAACATTAGTAAACCTAATTATCTATAATGCAACTTCTACCTAATTATTCATAATCTAACACTCTTTTAACTAAGGAGCAATATTAACTAATATCAAACAATATCAAATACTAATAAACAATACCGATATAATAAATTAATATCAAACAATGTCAAACACCATCAAACAATATTGAGATGTGTTAGCTTATATCGAACAATGTCAAACGCTATTAAACAGTAGGATTCAATATTAACTAATATCAAACAATGTCAAACACTATCAAAGATATCGAGCAATATTAAATAATATCAAACAACGTCAAATACTATCAAACAATATCGAGCTATATTAACTAACGTCGAACAATATCAAACACTATCAAACAATATTGAGCAATATTAACTAATATCAAGCAACGTCAAGTAATAATTGAATAATAATAAATAATATCAAACATTAAACAACATCAACACATACTACCATCAAGTAATATTTAACAGCAACAAACAACATCAAATAACAATTTTAATAATAACAGTTCATAATCAAATAATATCAAACAGCATCAAACAAAATCAAGCAACATCAAGTAATATTAATTAATATCAAATAAAGTCAGAAAGCACCAAACAATATCAATAAGAATTTCAATAATATGAATTGGGTTATAATAAACTCATATCAAACAACGTCAAACAATATTATCTAATACTAAATATTATCGAAAAGCATCAAACAACATCAAATAATCAAACGAGATCAAACAATTACTAACAATATTTACTAATATAAAATAATATCAAGCAGCAAATGGTAACACCATTAATATGAATTGGATTATAATAAAATTATATCAAACAACATCAAACAATGTTAACTAATATGAAATGTTATTAAATAGCATTAGATGTCAAATAATAATTTAAAAATTATAAATTGGATTATAAGAAAATTATATCAAACAAGGTCAAACAACATCAAACAATGTTAACTAATATCAAATATCATTAAATAGCATTAAATATCAAATAATAGTATCAAACAATTCCAAACATCTAACAATATTAACTAATTCCGAACAACATCAAATAGTATCAAACATGATCATACATCAAAACAAAATATTAACTAACCTAACCTAACCATATTAAGGTAACTTCATTCCAACTTCATTTTTCACAGGGTTAATCAATTTTTTAAAAATACTGTATTGTACGGATAGATTCATTTGGTGTCAAAGCAAAAATACAGTAGGTACTCAGATCTTAACCAAAATAACTTTATGCAATATGAAACGACTTGATCATGTATAGGGTTGTTAAATGTTTGATGGCAATATATCTGTTAGAAAATAGAGATCGACAAACGGTCGACACAAGCCATTGTGCTTTTTGTCATTGCGTTTCCCCTTCCTCAGGGAAACTTCGCTGGTCCTAAGTGCCCTAAACAGCCATGCTAACGGGGGTGTCCTCAAGACGAGATCGTGTCTACGAAGACATTCTTGTATTGGCATTTGCCGAGAAAAGTCAGCATTAAAAACCTATCAATATTTTCTAAATCGCGTCTACTAAATTATTTGGTAAACCCTACTTTTTACCTTAATATTTCTGATTATCTTACATATCTAAAATGATTGTAAGTACAAAATACCAAACGATCGTGAGAAGAGAAACATCGATTTAAAATATTCGCGCGAACAACGGCAAATAGGTCGACCTGTTGCGAGAGAGTGTAACATGTTTCCCATACTTGTCGGTGCGTGCGTGGCAAACCTACGAAACTTTAATTAGAATATCGTTAACCTTCATTGTGCCACCGTCTGTTTCACAAGTCGGCTCACAAAGAAAATTCAATTGCGGTCTAGCAGTATTTTTGAATTCAGTCCTTTGTTGCGACCCGTGGAATGTAATCCTTTCTTTTTCCCTGCTCTAAATCCTTCCTAATGATCTCGCGGGCAGCCCAAAAAAGGAAACTGTTTGCCCGGTACCGCTAATGGCTGGGTTAGGCCATTTTTTCTTTCTTTCTTGCGCGAGCAAGGACCCCGCGCCCGAAAATTGACCGACTTCGGAGAACGACCTCGTGCGATCTGCAATTAACAAACAGGCATTTCGAGACAGGTGAGTTGCTCCCTGGGGAGCGGTGAGCTTTTGAAGAAAGCATGCAGAAATCCGCTGCGGAAATCGACGTTCGCAACTGTTATTCACAAGTATATGGAGTATATAGAGCAGTTTTCAATTTATTTTTGCGAAAGAATATTTTAATTTATGTATTTCTATTTTTAGATTATTCGAAATATAGTCTCAAGTTTTACGTAAACTTACGTAAACTTGTTTACGTACATTGTCAACATTTTTTTAGGTAATTATTCGAATATTTGAAATTTCTTCAGTATTAGAAATTTTTAATATTTTTTACTATTTTTATAATTTTATTTCTAATGACTTTTATTGGGAATTTCTAAAAAATAAAAATAGTGTAATCATTTTTTATCTAATTATCTGTGACGTAATAATAATTCGAATATTTAAAATTTCTTCAGTATTAGAAATTTCTAATAATTTTTGTTATTTTTATAATTTTTTCTAATGACTTTTATTAGGAATTTTTAAAAATAAAAATTGATAGTGTAATAATTTTTAGCTAATTATCTGCAACATAATAATTATTCGAATATTTGAAATTCCTTCAGTATTAGAAATTTTTAATATTTGCTACTATTTTTGTAATTTTTTCTGATGACTTTCATTTGGAATTTCTAAAAAATAAAAGTAGTATAATAATTTTTTATCTAATTATCTGTAACATAAAATATAATAATCTTTTATCTACAATCTAATATAATAATCTAATTGTCTATAATTAAATACAATAATCTTTTACCTAATTATCTATAATGCAACTTCTACCTAATTATCTATAATCTAACACTCTTTTATTCAACAATCTTCTTCTATAATTTACACAGTAATCTTACATGATCTACAAATTACATAAATAATTGATATTTGCTACATTTACTAAAGTCAAGTTCTTCAAACGTAAATTTAAAAAGATTCTATGTAATAACGAAGAGAATATTCTTTCATTTAAGTTTCCTCTCATTTAATACACTGTCTTGATAATATCGAATGTTTCATCTGCCTGATTACTTCGTAATTATGACTCTGACGTTTCCGCATCATTAACGTCTTTTTCTTTCTGTGTGACGGATGCACCTTAATTGGGTAACAGAAGAAAGATATTTTGGTCACGTGCCCGTCATCTAATTAGTTGTACGTTTTTATTTTTCGGACCTTGGAGATTCTAGGAAACGTGGAAATTGGTTTGAGAACAATGGAAATGGAATTTTTAATTTATTTTTGCGAAAGAATATTTTAATTTACTATTTCTATATTTCTATATTTCTATATTTCTATATTTCTATATTTCTATATTTCTATATTTCTATATTTCTATATTTCTATATTTCTATGTATTTCTATTTTTGGATTAATTGAAATTTTCGATATTCTATAAATGTATGCAGAGAGGATTGCGTGATAACTATTTGTCTCTATGAATTTTGTTGTGCAATCACATGGTTGTGTCACGGCCTATTTTGTAACGCAGAAAATCTAATTTAATTTGATGGCGTAAAAGTGACATTTATGACAGTTCGATAGAAATAACTGCATTAACATTCAATATCGTAAATTTTGCAATATTGTCAATATTACGTATTTCTGGCTATATTAACTTTATATAATTAAAAAGAAATCATCTTTCAACAATAAGCACATAAACAAATATATTTTGTTAAGACAATTTATGTAAAAATCTCGAAAAAAACATACTGAATTTTATATTTCGAAATTCGCATTTAGTAATAAAAGGGATGCGAAAAATCTTGAGGAAAAAAATAATGTATTCGAAAAATAAGAAATTTCGTACAAATAGAATTTAAGATTAAAATTCAATTAATATAAAACAATAAATTTATTAAAACAGTGAGTCTTTATTAACAATGATTTCAATTAACAATTTACGTTAAACTAAAAACAAGAAATGCAAAAAATAGCAAACTTATAATTCCACTCCTAATCAGAAAGTCTCTAAAATATACAGCATAAAATTATAATACCAGAAAAAGCTCAGTATAAAAGTATTCTTTTACTACCCTATGTATTTATGTCCTATTATACTTCATATTATATTACATTTTCAGATCACGGTATGGATCTTCGTATTATATTACATTTTTAGATCGCAGTATTGATCTTCATATTATATTACATTTTTAGATCACAGTAATGATCTTCATATTATATTACATTGGATTACGGTATTCACTTCGGCATAACCTGAAAAAATATACATATGTATCGTCGTCGTCTTATGGTTACACACCGTTCCAAAAACTTAAAATGGCGTGAAAATATTTTGAACAGTTTAATAAGTGGTCTTAGGTTACAGTTTCATTACTGAACTACCCTAACCCACGCTTATTTTTAAATTAAAATTAATGTTAAAAAATAAATAAACAGATAATGAATTCATCTTAATGATTTAATGATGAATTTATATTAATTCTTTATTTTCGTGAAGATTCAAATGAAATCGAAAATAAATAAACAGATAATGAATTCATTTTAATGATTTAATGATGAATTCACATTAACCCTTTATTTTCGTGAAGATTCAAATGAAATCGAAAATAAATAAACAGATAATCAATTTATTTCAATGATTTAATGATGAATTCAAATTAACCCTTTATTTTCATGAATATTCAAATGAAATCGAAAATAAATGAACAGATAATGAATTCATTTTAATGATTTAATGATGAAGTTATATTAATTCTTTATTTTCGTGAAGATTCAAATGAAATTGCGAGAACAAATTTTTTAACTTAGAATAAGAAACTCGTAAAACGGTCATTTGAACTCTTTGGTAGTTTCAGTATTCATGTATCCGGTTTTAACTGTCTCCCCTATTATTCAAATATAAGAACTTGTACGTAAGTGGCAACTTGAGAAGGAAAAGGGTGTGAATTTTAAGTGAAATAGTTTATGGCGGCTTAAAATTGAAATTGTTAGCGAAGTTATCGCGTTCAGTGAACATAGAAGATGAAAGATTACACGAATACAATAAATGCACAATTAATAATAATAGAAATCACGTAGAACGGGAACTCGTTAAAATGTACGAAAGAATAAAATCAGTATTAAACAACAACAACTGAATAAGGTTAACAATCCCTTCCTCGTACATGTATTAAAAATACAATTTTAACAGAAATAATGAATTTTATTGTTTCTTTCATCAAATTTGCAAATTAAAAATTTGTGTGTGATTATCGATCTTTCTGTCATTCAATAAATAAATCTGACTTGACTAAATAATAATTGGAATTTTCGAATTATTATTGAAATTTTGATACATAGATTTATTATATTTATTGTAATATTTAGGTTATTATATTATTCTATTAATTATGTTATTATCGTACAATTATATTATATCAATATCTAGGTTATTATGTTATTATATTATTCTAATAATTATGTTATTATTATACAATTATATTATTGTAATATCTAGGTTATAACGTTATTACATTATTCTATTAATTATGTTATTATTGTACAATTACATTATATCAATATCTAGGTTATTATGTTATTATATTATTCTAATAATTATGTTATTATAATACAATTATATTATTGTAATATCTCCGTTATTATGTTATTATATTATTCTAATAATTACGTTATTATTATACAATTGTGTTGTTGTAATATCTAGGTTATTATGTTATTATATTATTCTAATAATTACGTTATTATTTTACAATTATATTATTACAATATCTAGGTGATTATGTTATTATATTATTCTAATAATTATGTTATTATTATACAATTGTATTATTGTAATATCTAGGGTTATTATATCTAGGTTATAATAAACAATGAATTAGTAACCATTTTTCAACATAAATTCAGTATTCTTTGTTGCATTCTAAAATATACGTATAATCTTGCTGTATCTTGTTGAAAGACATTTTGTCTAACAGTTTCTCATTTTACATTGTTAAAAATATTAATAATATTTGATAAAAATATTATTAAAACTTATCAAATTAAAATATTCCCAAACCCTTTAAGTTTGCCTAAATCTTCAAAAATGGCGACATTCTTCTGCTCTTGTCCGACATTCTTTTTTTGCTTTCAAAGTCAAACAAAAAGTTAACTGTTAATTCAATTCAATAATAGAATATTTATTATCCCACACCAATAATGAAAATAAAAATTACTCTAATTTAAAAAATAATAAAATAGTAAAAGTAATAAAGAAAATAATAAAATAGGAAAAAGTAAGTAAAATAATTAAAATAAAAAATAATAGAATAATGAAAGTAATAATGAAAATAATAAAAATTATTCTAATTTAAAGAACAATAAAATAACAAAAATAAAAAGAAAATAAATGAAATAAAAAATAATAGAATAATAAAAGCAATAACAAAAATAACAAAAAAATTATTCTAATTAAAAAAATAATAAAGACAATTGAAAATAATATTTATTTTCTACAAATACAGAAAATTAACCAAAATTTCATAAGTCGATAAAACATGACCGAAGAGAGTAGAATAAAAACATTATACATGGTTCGTAATCGTTTTTTATCGTGACCGAAACGCGTTCATTATCTTCTCGTAGTTTCCACGTGCTACGTTCATTCATCGTTGCGATCGATTCTCTAATTATACACGCGTATTAGTGACTTGGACGTAACACACGGAAGGTGTAATTTCCGACACGTATTTCCAACGGAAGCACGGTTTAGAATGATAAGTAGCACCAAGGTGTCAAGATAATCGATCGATCCCTCGTTCTTCGACTCTTGATTCTGTTGAATTTTAAGTCGCGATGCCGCAGCACGTTGCTAGCCATTCTTGGATACAATTCGACACCGGTGTACAACTTTCTTTTTTTTATGAATGAATCGCTCGGAATGGTAACAAGCATGGGACATCAAATCGATTTGTATCGAATCGTAAGATCAATAATCAAACACTAGTCAATTTTTAGAAAAATTATTTCACACACCTGTATCGAGCTACATGATACAATTTTTAAAATTATTTCAATTTTATTTCTAATATAAAGCCAATATGTAACCTAACCTAACCTATATAAAGTCCTATAAGTATTATATTACATAATTTTATTAATTTTAAGAATTTTAAGTACTTTAAGAATTTTAAGAATTTTAAGAATTTTAAGAATTTTAAGAATTTTAAGAATTGTTAGAATTTTAAGGATTTTAAGAATTTTAAGAATTTTATTTACAATAACATAATCATTGTAATTACTATAAAAATTACTATTAAGGATTCTGTTTATTCTATAATAATAATAACAAGGTAAAGGTATATAAAAAGATTAAACATGAAATTTCTGTCCTTATTTACAAACCTCCTTTGTATCACAAAGTATACCTACACAAAAGAAAAAATCATAAAATATGTCATTTTTATACATACAAAGGAGGTTTGTAAACAGGGACAGAAATTTCATGTTTAATCTTTCTACATACCTTTACATTGTTATTATTATTATTATAGTATCAACAGAATCCTTAATAGTAATTTTTATAGTAAATAAAAGTAGAAGTAGAAACATAACCTATTTTTGTCACAAAAAACACAAGAATGTGTTAGAAGATCCAAACTGGAGAAAAGAAGCATTAAAATTCTTGTTTAATATAATAAACAAACTTTTTGTTCAAAAACAACATTGAAATTTATATTGAATTATTTTAATATTTATTTAATATTTTATTTTTTCATTACTATTATACTTATTTATATTGAAATTTACAATCTACTTAATAATTTTGTAAAATTCACTTTTGTAATACACTTCTGTGAACACATTACAACAACAAAAATTACTAAAAAGAAGACTAAAAGATAATAAACTGAAAGAAACTACTTAAAAAGAAATTAGTTCAAATTTAGAAAAATTAATAAATGACTAATAAATTCTCTTGTAGTCATATTTTTCTATTTCTTTTTTGTCAACGTCTGATCACAGTCTATCGTGAAACGGTAAAATTAGTAACTGAACTTTGCTTTTCGATACGCATACAGAGACCTCTTTATAGTCGTGTTACTTTGCAATCGTAACCAGACAAGGCGTGAATTTTTCCACGGAATGACATATGTATGTTCATGACGTGTTCCCGGGAATACGATATACCTCTACCTATCGTCTCTTTGAACTGCGGGAAAAAAGTTTCTTGACACCCTATGGTTGTGGAGATAGCACGAGTTGCATCTTGTGGAGGTTGTTACGCGACTATACAAATCAGTGTATCTTGAAAGTGGCATAAGTTCATTTGTTCAATTGAGATATTTCAGATTTTGCGTTTTGATGAAAGATATGTGTAGGATGCAAATGAAGAGTATCTTCTCGAAAGTTTAAATACATCTTAGATTTCGCTGGCACCTGCTAGACCAGTAGCTAGAGAAATGAGGAATAACACTTTGAGATTTTTAATGAATTAATTTTTAAGTTTATTTTCAAATTTTTTAATGGGTTTCCGAATTTACGAAAACAAATTTTGAAATATTTTATACTTTACAATATAAAAATTTCGTGTTAGTAACAACAAGTTAGTAATTTATTGTAGTGATTATCAATTTAGCAATTTAACTTACTAAATAACAATTTGGAAATTTAATTTTGTAATAGGCAATTTAGTAATTTAATGTAATTATTAACAATTTAATAATTTACTGTAATAATTGACAACTTAGTGATTTAATGTAATAATTAACAATTTAATAATATACTGTAATAATTTACAATTTAATAATTTCCTATAATACTTAACAACTTAGTAGTTTAACGTAGTAAATAACAATATTGCAATTCAACTTACTAATTAACAATTTAGCAATTTTACTTAGTAATTAACAAACTAGTAATGTAATGTAAGAATTAACAATGTACTAATTTACAAATTATCAATTTAACTTAGTAATTAACAAATTCGTAATGTAATGTAATAATTAGCAATATAATAGCTTCCTGTAATAATTTACAATTTACTAATTTACTATAATAATTAACAATTTCGCAATTAAACTTGCTAATTAAAAATTTGCATTGTAATTTAGTAATTTAATGTAATAATTTACAAATTAGCAATTTAACTTGGTAATTAATAAATTCGTTATGTAATGTAATAATTAGCAATATAGTAGTTTACTGTAATAATTTACAATTTACTAATTTATTATAATAATTAGCAACTTACCAATTTAACTTACAAATTAACAATTTAGTTATTTAACGTAGTAGTAAATATCAATTTAACAATGTAATTTACTAATTCACAAATTAGTAATTTAATGAAATAATTAACAATTTGAACGAGAATTGTGTCTACAACCTAATAGTTCCAGTAGCCTGTTGTGTAAGATATGATTTTCGAATCAATACAAATGTCGAAGAACAAACCATTCTGCATGCAATGAAGACTCGATAAACGGAAAACCAGTCGTCACTGCGTCGAAGAAGCGGTGTTGCATTATTCAGCAGGCACTTTTCCTCTTGGAATTCTGACAAAAGGGACGACTTAGGTACCTATTGTCATTCGGTAGTGAAAAGAGAGAGAAGGAGGTTCTCCTGTTCGTCACGCATTGTACGAAATTTGTACAGATGCTGTCGATTTCGTTTCACGTTAGGGCGTTGCTCGCACGAAAACCGAGACAGGAAAATGAAAGAAGAAAAAACTGTTAAATAAATGCTGAAGTATGGCCGTGACAAAAGCAAGCAATTATGTTGTAGGCATTTTGTTCCGACAAGCTTGGATTATTAATGGTAATACTACTCGCTCGAATTTATTTAGCATCACAATTCCGACCGATCTATTTAAAATTCGCTGCTGAACAAATTTCAAACTGAACTCGAAATTTGATAAAATGTAACTAATAAATTACTAAATGTAAAACTAGGTTAGAAATTGAAAGATGTATTTTGTAGAAATTTTTTTAATAACTTCTTTTCGAATTTTTTTCGAAGGCTAAGTTCGTGTTTAATGGACAAAGTACTATTGTATAAAGGCGCAAGCAATGAATAGTGATGATAATAATATATAAATCGCGTTAAATAGAAAGATACATTGTTAATAGATTAGTTATACAAAGCCATGAAGTGAATGAAGGGCAACGATCCCCCATGCGTACACATGCTACCAACACTCGCGCTATACCAACATACTTTTTGTATTTCTAACCTTTTTTTGAAATATTGTTCAAACGTTGTCATTTCAATTATTTTATGTAAGAGAGAGATAGCGTTAAAATAGTGATATGTTTAAAATTTAGTACTGAATCAGCGATATATTCGATATTTGATACTGATTTAATGATATATTTGAAATTTGATACTGAATAAGTGGTATATTTGAAACTTGATACCCAATAAGTGATACGTTCGAAGTTTGATACTGAATAAGTGATACATATTCGAAACTTGATACTGAATACGTAATATATTTGAAACTTGATACTGAATAAGTGATATATTTGAAATTTGATACTAAATGCCTGATATATTGGAAATTTGATACTAAATGCCTGATATATTGGAAATTTGATACTGAATAAGTGATATATTTGAAACTTGATACTGAATGCCTGATATATTGAAAATTTGATACTGAATAAGTGATATATTTGAAACTTGATACTGAATACCTGATATATTGGAAATTTGATACTGATTTACTGATACATTTGAAATTTGATACTGAATAAGTGATATATTTGAAACTTGATACCTAATAAGTGATACGCCCGAAATTTGATACTGAATAAGTGATATATATTCGAAACTTGATACTGAATACGTAATATATTTGAAACTTGATACTGAATGCCTGATATATTGGAAATTTGATACTGATTTAATGATATATTTGAAATTTGATACCCAATAAGTGATACGTCCGAAATTTGATACTGAATGAGTTTTTTATATTTGAAATTTAATACTGAATATCTAATATATTTGAAATTTGATACTGAATACATGATATATTCGAAATTTGATACTAAATGAACAAAATATTTGAAATTTGAAACTAAATACGTGATATATCTAAAATTTAATATTAAATAAATGACATATTGAAATTATGGATTGCCATGTCACTATAAAAATATATTTGTATATCTATTGTTCCACGAAACTACATATCTGTTTGTATACCAATTTTACAAAATTTTCAGTTTCTCTTAAATTAATATTCAAAAATCAATTTAATATCAGAGTATTTAATAGTACATGGCAGTTCCAGTGTATACAAATTACTCAACGCACAAATATTTCGAATAATAATATAGGAATTCATATAATTATAATTGGAAGAAAATTTCACCTTATTTATTTAATTTTATATAAAATTATAGTTTAATTTTAAATGTCAATTTTTTTCTGTATCTCTCTATATTATTCTTATTATATATATCATAAGTATTAAATATTCGGAGTTTCTCTCAAATATGAATGAAAGAAATTTTTTTATAATAATTGTAACATTCTTTGAACTTTTTACAATTATTGTCATATAAAATTTTTTGTGCTTTCTTTCACTATTATTGTAATAAAAGATTTTGAGTTAGATAGTACATATAAGATATTTTTTACCATAATTATAAATTGAATTTAACATAAATTGTAACTGTGTCTTTACATTCTTCGAACTTTTTCTAATTATTGTCGTATAAAATTTCTTCAACCCCTTTACATCATTATCATAATATAAGATTTATCGTAATATAGTAAATATCTATAGGTACTATAGTAAGTAATATTAGGTACTATAGGTACTATAATAAGTATTTTTAGTAAGTACCTATAGGTACCATCTTATAAGATATTTTTTACCACAATTATAAATTGAGCTTGACATAAATTATAACTGCGGCCTCACGTTCCTGTCACCAGAAAGCATATTGAATTTTCTCTAATTTCCCAGCCCCCTCGTGGTTCAAGGGTGTCGTATTGGCCAAGAGAGAGAAAAAAGTGACCTAACGGAGTTCTTCGTGACTAAGAAACAGATGCTGAAGGAACGTTCCCTTCTTGGACCCCATGGAACGAATGAACGCGTGTGTTCCTCCATTAGTCATGGAAAATTTCTTTGCTCTAATACCTCGCTCGATCAACCCCTTGCTGATTTTGGTATATTGATACAACGCGCGGTGCAATCCGAACAAATGTGATGAAATATGTTGTACATAGAGATATACGAAATGTTCGATATACACTCTTCTTGTAACCACGCATCGATTATGAGGGCACAAATAAAATCGTATCTTGATACTTCTTGTTGAGGTTTGTTCTTTAAATTCATCAATACTTTTATATTTATTTCCTTTGTTAACTTATTTGCAGCTATTTTTTTTATTTATTTTTATTTATTTTTATTTTTGATGGATTTTTAATAGTGAACACAGTTATTTTTATTAAAAATACGCAAAATATATTATTACATGAAGACGCCGGGCATCGTAAAACGTGAAGTCACCAACGGTTCTCAAAACACACAAACGCTGCACGGCAACCAAAAACAGAAAACGAAGGACCGCGAATTTCTTCATTTAAGAGTTCTAAAAGCGCGTAAATTCAAAACTCCAACAATTTTTCTAACTTCTTTATTTTATTTTTCATTTCATTTTATTCTATTATTATTTTTCTAACTTCATTATTTTATTTTTCGTTTCATTTTATTCTATTTTTATTTTTCTAACTTTTTTATTTTATTTTATTTTTATTTCCTTTGTTAACTTATTTGCTAAATATTTTTTCAAGTCCCACATCATGGAAAAAATTGCATAAAAATCGACGGATGTGGATTAGCCAATGTCTCTGTCAGAACAATGCGTGTTCCAATATTCGACTCGATTATTTTTACGCCTCGTTCGCTTGCATTTATCGGATTTCACAAACGCATTACGTGGATATTTACAATTTAATCACTGCATCGTTGATTGACATTTATCAATATTTACACGACCAACCCTTTTACATACATACGTTGAATGGAATCGGTACAAGCAAAATCAGTATCGATCGCGATTACATTGAATCGTTTTATCTACAGTTGATACTAACCCTTAACCCGTTGCCGCACATGACGGCTATAGCCGTCCGATCTTTGGTGATATGTAGGCAAACGACGGCTATAGCCGTCGTGCACATTTTAATTAATGAAAAAAGAACAGCATTAGTACGAAGTGTACTAATGCACACACTTGTTAATTATTGAGTAATACATTGAAAAAAAAAGTACAGCATGCCAGACAGCATATCAATTGTTTTTTTATGCGTTTTCTCATACTTTAATTTTTATTTCATTTTTACTATTTTATAAGCAAAATAAATTACAAATGATAATTTTCTTTCAAACTGATTTTCTTGTATTAAGATTACACCTATTTACTCTCTTTTATTCATAGGAATCATTTTGAATTAGTAAAGCAAATGCCGTATAGTCGTCACGACGGTCATAGCCATCATTTGCTCTGGGAAGAGAAAAAATGTCTTAATGAGCAAGTGACGGTTATAGCCGTCGAAAGTTTTTTTGGAAAAACTGTGGCCAAATGTGATAATTTTCACTTGCAAACACACAACTTACACTTGATTCCATCTGACAGTCATAAATAATTGAAAAAAAAACGTGCGTTTCTGAGCGCGATCGTCAAATGAAAAGTGTGCGGCAACGGGTTAACGATCATGGTTCATCAGAATACTCGGTGCACTGGGACATTTAAGACCCCAGACT
Organism: Megachile rotundata; assembly: GCF_050947335.1. NCBI lineage: Eukaryota > Metazoa > Arthropoda > Insecta > Hymenoptera > Megachilidae > Megachile > Megachile rotundata. Next base: position 8,355,317 of record NC_134993.1, read on the forward strand.
AAAAATATTTCGTTTTTCTTACAAACTAAAAGAAAAATAAAACAAAAAGGCTACTCGTTATTTTAACTTGGAAAAATTATAAATAATCTTTGAAAGTTGTTTTAACGTATTTTACAGCTGATTTAACGTAAAAAAATGGTTTCAAATCTCCATTTCGACGGTAGCAAATGAGTTAATATGCTGTTAACTATATTTATATTGCATGAATTATATAATTTTTGTTATATTAAGCCTTCGTATTTAAAAAATTTTGTATAAAATTATTTGAGCGGCTTATAGTGAAAACAGGTTGGTTTCTATTCAGAAAGTTTTTTTGTATTTATTTCAGCAAGTTCCATTTAATTAAACAAATTTGTGATGAAAACTGTCGACGATTTACTTCTGATTAAACATTCCCTTTAAAATTTATTTTATAGATTGAATATTGGGAATATATGAATTCGGTATGTGGGAAATTTCAAAACATGAATATCAAAAAATTCAAAAGTTTGCAAATATCAAAACTTGAATATTAAAAAATTGAAAAGTTTTCAAAGTTCAAAACTTGAATAAGGTGAAGTGGGGTAAGTGCAGACTGGTTTTTGTAAAGTTGGTATTTAAACGTAAGTATTTTCAGTCTGTTATGCAAATACTTAACGCTGTCGATATCGAACGCTTTGCACAATTACTACTATTTAATTAATATTAACTAGGACCTTAATTTTCCTTGCGCATTGTGATTTTGATAGGAAATTGTTTAAAATGTCATTTACTCTGCACTTTCCCCGCAAATGGGGTAAGAGCGTAACTTGAAGTTAAATACTTTGAAACTTTATTTCATGTGCAATAGGGCAAGAGCAGAACTATTAACAAATCCGCTATAAAATGTTTTTTACTGCATTATGCAAATACTCTATACTGCAAACAAGTACTCTTAGCTGAAATATAAAAGGGGATATAGTGAAACAAAACAAGGAAACAAACATACTAAATAGAGAAATTTCGCTCATATTGTAATAAAAATAGCCTGTATACGCACTTGCCCCGTTTACGAACTTACTCCACTTCACCTTACTAAAGAATTCAAAAGTTTGTAAATTTCAAAGCTAGAATATTAAAAAATAAAAAAGTTTTGAAATTCGGTAGCTTAATAATTTACAAACTTGGAGTTTTGTCAATATTTTGCTTTACGCAAATATTGAATTAACACATTTACTGTCACACTGAAGCAATTGAAAATTGCAACCAATAACATTTTAATTTTTAATAAATTAATAAATTTTACCAAATATTTTCATAATATCTTGCTACATTTATTTTCTATAGATCTACGTAATAACAGTTTTTGAAAGTGAACAAATTTTCAATAATAATTTTTGAAATATGACGCATGTCATTATAGAAACTGAAGTATCACTCATATACGTGTGACGTGGCTGTCAACGTGTTAATTGTAAATTACAGGTATAATTTCAGAGTCGTAACGATCTGCAAAGCATCCGATGGTATTTCCCTTTAAATCTCTGCAACTGGTGCAACGTGGTGCAAAGCATGGCGCAACGTGGTGCAATACCCTCGTGACCGCGACCTGAGTCAACTCGAGGTTTCTGATTACGATCGATGCAGTTAAAACGAGAAAATCGTCCGGAAGATTACAATGGGTAATTACAATAAATAATAAATGCATGTCCACTAGGCTACGGAAAGTGAGAATATTCGTTCCATAATTGCATGACATTGTGTAATCAAGAAATAAAACAAACGAAGGTCGCTACGGTATTACATACACTTACGTACTCGGCTTGCAACGGGGATTTCCTTTGTACAAGGACGAAACTAAGTTGAAAGTTTTCGAATTTCGAAATTTATATATTTAAGTTTTTAAATGTTGGAAAGTAGATGTTGATCATGACGAGATATGTACATAAGAATTTTCATTACTCTTAAATTTACAAATATACAGATTTCAGATTTTTTGTTTGGAAATATTATAACATTCCTATTTTCAGGTTTTGAAATTTAAAGATATTCGGATTCTGGAATTCTTGAATTCTGCCACATTTGAAATTTGTAATTTTCATATTTTTACAAGTTAAATTCTTAAATTCCTACATTCTCGAAATCCTAAATGCTCGAATTCCGAATTCTGGAATTCCATAATTCTCGAGTTCCTAAATTGTGGAATTCCAAAACTCTCAAATTCCTAAATTCTGGAATTCCGAAATTCAAAAATGAAAAATTTCTTAAATTCTGGAATTCAAAAATTCCAAAATTCTGGAATTCCAATTTTCTTGAATTCCTACATTCTGAAATTCCAAATTTCTCGAATTCCTAAATTCTCCAATTCCAAAATTTTTGAATTCTTAAATTCTGGAATTCCAAAATTCTCGGATTCCAAAATTCTCGAATTCCTAAATTCTGGAATTCCAAAATTCTCGAATTCCTAAATTCTCGAAATCCAAAATTCTCGAATTCCTAAATTCTGGAATTACAAAATTCTCGAATTCCTAAATTCTCGAATTCCTAAAATTCTGAAATATTTTCACAGAAATAGATCTGATACTGTAGATGGGTTTAGGACAGTTTTGTGGTGATTAAAATTGATATACCACAAAAGTCACCTTAACCACAATTTCTCCTTCATTTTGGCGGCAAAAATGGCGTCATATTACGTGACTATGATGTCATACGATTGTACATTCTCTGTTATGATAAACGAAACAAGAATATAGTTTATCAAAAAGCTCTGCGATAGTTACAAGCAATTCAACGAAACCGACTTCAATAATTAATTGAGCGTGTAATTTCGCCGCTTCGAATATTCTAATTTAGGCAACAGTTTTTTTAATATTCCAATCATTACAAAAAGTAAAACTGATTATTGATATTATCTCTTCTTCAAAAATAAAACGCGCGAATTTCATGAATATTCTCTTATTGAATCTTGCAAGGATTTTTATTTTTAACCCTGCGAAGCGAGTGGACCTAGTATCGTGGCTAGTATTAAAATAAATTCTACGCGATTACTTAAAACGACAAATTATATGAATTTCTGACAAATTTTGAAATAATATCCCAGAGGTGACTATTCCCTGAGTGATCTGGAATTAACAGAAAATCAAATTAAATGGGATGTGTTAGAAGAGGGTGAATCGAGTCCTTTTAACTCCGAACTCGGGTGGAGTCCCATTCACGCTTGCCAACTGCTGCGCATGCGGTTTCTGTTAAATTGCTGGTAAACTTCGCAAATACAGATGCTGTAACTTAATTTCAACCAATTGACAAAATTCATTCGAGTATTAATCCGGGATATTTGTACCGTAATTTAATGAAAACTGTCAGACTGAAATGTTACCTTATCAAGTTTGCACTTTATGAAATTCCACAATCATTTAGTTATTGAGCTTTAATTAAATTATTTCATAAATTCAAAATTTTTCTTATAAACTTATATATAAATAGACAAGTTCATAATTTTTCGAAAAACTTTCTGTACTTTTAATAACAATTTTTCCAAATTTAATGATATTAGCATAAATCCAATTTGATTTAACACAAAATTTTGTTAATATAAATTTGGTTAAAAATTAATACAAGTTTGTTTATATTAGTAAACTACTGGATATATTATGAGTACAGCTGTAATTAATAATACATTATTATAAATTCAATTATACTATTAGTAAAAACGTGCACTATACAGTTTGCTTTAAAACTGAGTACAAATGGCATCTCGTGAATTATGCATAGTTACGCATATTTGCAATGAATCATAATAAAATTCTTGGAACTCGAACATATTTATGTCTGCAACCGAACTTATTTATGACACAGTACAATAGAATATACATCATAATCTGACTATGAGATGCATCCACAAGTATTTTCATATTTAATTTATTATATACGTAACGATCAATATATTTACGTCACTTCAGATAACCAAGTATAGTACTTTATAACATATCTAGAATTTGAATAATTTTTATTTCAAGTTTTGAATTTCTAGATTCTCATATTTCTAAATGCTACATTTTCAATTTTCCAAATTACTAAATTACTATTGCATTTAAATTGTAAATTTGGAAATTTGATGTTCTTATATTTTTACATTTTTTTATTATTTGTGAACTATGAAATTGTTGAGTTTGTAAACTTACAAATTATTGAGTTTTAATTTTTTTTAATTTTTGTATTTCTAAATTTCAAAATTAGCAAGTTATTAAACTTCCAAAGTTTTAGATTTTTTAATTTTTAATTTATGTAATTATTGAATTCCTAAACTGTTAAATTGTTAAATCTATCAATTTTTAATTTAGATAATTATTGAATTCTTTAATTTCCAAATGTCTCCATTAATACAATTATTGTATTTCTACATTTCAAAATTATAAAATTTTTAAATCCAAAATGTTTCCTAATTGTCATATTACCAACATTACCAACTTACCATGTATCTAAATTTCTATATTACCCAATTTCCAAAAAGTCCATCACACTTTACATACAGTTTAGTTACTTCTGGTACACCATACTGTACAAAGTACTGAAATACTCGTTTCTGAAGGTCTTCGTAAATAAATGCCGTAGGAACAACCAGCGGATCTTCCAAGGGATAAGATAAGTAAATAAAAGCCAGTGACCTGGTGCAGGTAGAACCCTAACGCGCTCTTACAACAGAAAGAACATTTCTGACCGTACTCCATACTTAGCAGAAGTGCTGCTATTTATTGCCGAAATCTTATTCCTACTTACCGACACATCATTCAAATATTATTATGATCAATAACTATAACTAAAATTGTACTCTGTTATTTTATTATTCTTTATCATTTTTCATTTAGACTTTAAATCTGACCTAACTGGGCATATTTCATCTTACAAATACATTCCTTATTTAAACTAACTGTATTTGTCATTTAAAAATTTTTAAATATTGTTTTAAAAATATAGTTAAGGTAGTTGAACTTTAAATTTAACTAAGGGAGACACTTTTTAGTATTTAAGTTTATTTAATTTAGTTAAATTTTGTATTTAACCGAATTAGGTAAATTTTTTTAAGTTTATTTAACTTAAACTTCAAACCTAATCTGAATAGATACATTTAATTTTTCAAATATATTTAATTTACTTAAACTTCAAACCTAACCTAAATAGACACATTTAATTTTTCAAATATATTTAACTTACTCAAACTTCAAACCTTACCTAAATAGACACATTTAATTTTTCATATATATTTAACTTATTCAAACTTCAAACCTAACCTAAATAGACACATTTAATGTTTCAAATATATTTAACTTAAACTTCATACCTAATGTGATTTAATTTGAAACAAGAATGATTATATGTAATAAAATTATGTACTATCTGATAAAATGATATGTGAACATTTGCTACCTCAATTACTAATTTAAAATTAAAAATTGGAAAATGAAACAAATTATAATTTCTTTTACAAAAATAGTTCAATTACCTTACTAGCTGTTTCAGACAAATTAACATCAGAATATTAATTCCGTATCACCCATTGACTGCCACACTGAAAAATTCGAAAATTGCAGTAGTGTTTTAATTTTAAATAAATTTTATCAAATATATTCCCAATATTGTTACATTTATTTTCCATAAATCCCATGTTAGATCAGTACGGAAAGTATCATATATGGCTGACAACCATGTTAACATCGTACCTAAGTTTCATATTCATGAAGATATAGTTAACTTACAATTTCGAACTTCACATTATTATAATGCAAATAAATTTTATCAAATATCTTCCCGATATTGTTACATTTATTTTCCATAAATGCCTGCGAGAATTTTCGATTAGGAAAGTGGACATGTTAGATCAGTACAGAAAGTATCATATATGGCTGACAACCATGTTAACATCGTAACTAACAAGTTTCATATTCATGAAGACATTGCTAACGTTTCGAACTTAGTCACATTATAATGCAAACGGACAAAGATGACGTACAGAATGACTAACGGCGAATTTCGGCGAAAATCTGCGTTCGTTTCTTGAGGGATCTTTCGGGGGTAAGTGCGGATCTAGCTCAATCCGACGACCTTCGAGGAGGGTGGAACAACCGAAAGTTGGGTATGAGGCTTGCGGGACAGGGACGAAGGAGCGGCGTAGCTTCATGGGGAAATATCTCGGGGAATAAAGGTATGGGAACGTCTGTCTCCATGGTGATCCCATCGAGCGGTTTCGAGCATGCTACAGAGCGGGAAAACGCCCTTCGCGCGCCTCGCTCCCTTGTCAGGCGGCGACAGACGGGTCAAGAAACCTCTTTTGCCGTCTTCCTGATCGCCAAACAGATATACGGGTCGGCAGATGAGAACGACCTCGAAGATATTGCGTGGTAGACAAAGGCATTTTTCAACTCTGCTAATTTAGTAAGTAATTTAGGGACGGGAACACGTTTGACGTGCTGATTTTGGGGCACGAAAAATGGAAAAATTCGTCGGCTTGGGGAAATAATATTTGCGAGAGAAGTGTGGAAAATGTAGTGGAGTATAAATGTGATAAGGGGTAGGTTTTGTGAGTTTAGAAAGGAAATGAATGGAAAGATGAATGGTAAATGGTTGTAGAGAGGAGTTATATTATTGATTATTATTTGAAAATAATAAGTTGAAAATGTTATTACAATTTAATTATTTTATTGCTGTATTGTAATAATTACTATATTGATAATATTGAAGGAGATTATCATTGACATTGTTACATTTATATTAAATTCATAACTGATAAATAATAGTAATAATTGATAATTATTGTATTGAAAATATTATTGTGACTTCATTATTTTATTGCTGTATTGTAATAATTATTGTATTGATAATATTGAAGGAGATTATCACTGACATTGTTACATTTATATTAAATTCATAACTGATAAATAATAGTAATAATAGATAATTATTGTATTGAAAATATTATTGTGACTTCATTATTTTATGGCTGTATTGTAATAATTATTGTATTGATAATATTGAAGGAGATTATCACTAACCTTGTTACATTTATATTAAAATGATAATTGATAAGTAATAGTAATAATTGATAATTATTGTATTGAAAATATTATTGTGTCTTAATTATTTTATTGCCTTATTGTAATAATTATTGTATTGATAATATTGAAGGAGATTATCACTGACATTGTTACATTTATATTAAATTGATAATTGATAAATAATAATAATATTGAAAATATTATTGTGTCTTGATTATTTTAATACTTTATTATTACAATTATTGTATTAAAAATATTATTGATAATATTCAAAATTATTTTTAATGATACTTCTCTAAAAACACAAACTACATTTTAAAAGAGTGTATTATAAAGTACGAATTTGCGTAAAATAATCCTTGAACGTTTTATATCTTTATTCCTACTGTTTGTTTGAGTTGAGTTTATTTATATAAATATTTTAAATAATTTGGTACATGGTCATTTGATCAAGATGAATTAAATTCAAACGTTACTAATGGTACAGATATAAATTGGCTAATCTTAACGTTGTTTTACTAAATACTAAGCGTCCAATTGAAGAAATTTAGGACCCTTAAAGACAATTAATTGGACCACTTGATTGAACGTGACTCAGTTATTTAACAAACAAAACTGTATAGCCACTCTCCTAATGTATGTGTGTATGAGATTAATAAATGAACACGATGATAGTTAATTAGGATGTTGACCGTGTATATAAGAATAAGTAGTTTTGATACTAGTGTTATAGTGTATCTTATATCAAATGTAGATCAGTAATGTACTGAAAATTTAATCTTAAAGGAAAATACAAACATTTAAACTAATAAAATTTAAACTAAACTAATTAATTTAAATTAATATATAAACTAATAAAATTTAAACTAAACTAACTAATTTAAACTAACATATAAACTAATAAAATTTAATATATATAATTTATAAATTATTAAAATTAAAATAAAACAATATTAATGGACATAAAGTAAGAAAATTGACAATATAGAATTTTTATCTGATATTGAAAATTTTTAGTTATTTTAATATAAGTAGAATTATGAAATAATTACTGAAAATTTTAGTGTGCTTAAAAAATTTCATTTATTGTTTAAGTGAACCATCTTGTTTTTAAGTAAAGAATATAAATAATTAAATAACAGATAAAATATATAGTTTTGTTTTTGTCATTCAATTAAAAACATAATTATACATTCATGAACGTGTGACTTCTGCATAATTATCGACTTTCACGTAATTTAAATATTATATAAATATTTATTAAATACAAAATCGATCTGAGTTCGTGCAAGACTGAACATCTGCTACTTATAATTCATAATATGTCATATACATTATAATTTGTGTTATCTTGTAATTTGATTTTAACTTATCACATATAATTCAATATAATCTATATTACAAGTAATAATTAATTTAAATTATTATTCGAATATAATTTATGTTATATTATAATTTACAAGGTATTATAACTTATAGTACAACTTATAATTTACTTACTTGCAATTTACATGACACTCGACCAATTATAATTTATCGTTAAAATTAATTCTAATTACTTCCAAATTAAATATAATATTTTTTAACAATTTTGTAATACATTTTCTGAAACAATTTATATAAAATACAACAAAACATTACTTAATTATTTTATTAATAAAATAAAATTTATCTCTCGAAAAATCTGCAACGCAAAATGTGAATGATTTAAAACTGATAAAAACAAAGAGACCTCCTCAAGTTAATATTTCCGCTAAGATTGTCACGTAATTACAGTACATTCTTTCGGCTACATTGTACCTAAAAAGGACAGCGACTATTTAAAAAAGTTTCACGTGCAAAACCGGCTGACACGGCATGTTCACCCTTAAATAAAGATGATCATTATAACGGTTGTAAAACTGACCTTAAAACTAAAATACCGTCGTTGCGACGCTCGTACGAGAAATTACGCCGGAACATCCAACCCTCGTGATACTTACTCTGAGGCAAAACGATCATGTTCTGAAAGTGCAAGCACTATCTTATTAACGTTAAAGGGTGGTGATCACGTATCGTACACGTGGCGAACACCTGTCGTGCCGTTCGCGAAGAAAACGTCGTGTAATTAAAGAGTCGACACGGAAACGCGTGCGGGATTCACGCAGATCAAACGGAGAAACGTGTGAAAATTCAAAGTTCAAAGTTGACCTTCTTCTAATACATCCCATTTAATTTGATTTTCTGTTAATTCCATATCACTCAAGGAATAGTCACCTCTTAGAGATTATTTCAAGATTTGTCAGAAATTCATACAATTTGTCATTTTAAGTAATCGCGTAGAATTTATTTTAATACTGGTCACGATACTAGGTCCACCTGCTTCACTGGTTAAAAATAGAAATCCTTGCAATATTCAATAAGAGAATATTCATGAAATTCGAGCGTTTTATTTTTGAAGAAGAGATAATATCAATAATCAGTTTTACTTTTTGTAATGATTGGAATATTAAAAAGTCGTTGCCTAAATTAGAATATTCGAAGCGGTGAAACTTCACGGTCAATTAATTATTGAAGTCGGTTTCGTTGAATTGCTTGTAACTATCGCAGAGCTCTTTGATAAACTATATTCTTGTTTCGTTTATCATAACAGAGAATGTACAACCGTATGACATCATAGTCACGTAATATGACGTCATTTTTGCCGCCAAAATGGAGGAGAAATTGTGGTTAAGGTGACTTTTGTGGTACATTAATTTTAATCACCACAAAACTGTCCTAAGCCCATTTACAGTATCAGATCTACCTCTGCGCAAAATTTTGAGAAAATATTTTAGAATTTTGGGATTTTGGGATTTTGGGATTTTGGGATTTTGGGATTTTGGGATCTTAGGATTTTAGGATTTTAGGATTTTAGGATTCATTAATTTGAGAATTTAGGACTATGAGAATCTAAGAGTTTGAGTATTTAGAAATTTGTCAATTTAGGAATTTGAGAATTTAGAAATTTGTCAATTTAGGAATTTGAGAATTTAGAAATTTGAGAATTTAAGAATTTAAAAATTTAGGAATTTGAGAATTTAGAAATTTGCCAATTTACGAATTTGAGAAGCTCGAAATTTAACAATTCAGAAATTTGACAAATTGGAAAATCAAAAATTTGAAGCTTCGTTAATTTCCAACTTTGAAATTAGATAAATTCAAAGTTATATTCAGAATCAAGTCCTTCAAATTTATAATTTTACAAATTTCCTAATTTCAAAACATGAAAACGCAAAAATTCAAATTTTGTGTATTTCTAGATAGAAAGATTTTTTCAATCATTAGAAAAATTTTCCAATCATTGAGAAATTCAGAAAGATATAATAATTAGAAAATTTATAAGTTCCAAAATTCAGAAACTCATTTTCAAATTTGCATATCATTATAAAAAAAATTGTCTGTATTTACCATAAATTCACTTAGACTTACATTCTCTACACCTATTCCGTCGCAATTGTTCAGTGAGTTAAATTGTAACGAGATTTCAAAGGAAGATACAAGCAAACATTTCTACTATTTCTCTACACTAGTTAACTGAACCGCGTGAAATCGAATGAAACAAATAGAGAGTGTTAAGTGCGAAACTTTCTCATTGTCAGTTCGAATTCCATTTGACTGGCTTAGAAAACAAACGTACTGAACTTCACTGTTGCCCAAACTTTTGCCACATACAGGGTGTCCAATGTTACCAAACTTCATTGATACTTTCCATTCATGAAAAGAAAGAGTTAAGTGATAATGTATAAGTGATAGTTAGATAAGAAGTGGGGTAAGTGCAGACTGGTTTTTGTAAAGTTGGTATTTAAACGTAAGTATTTTCAGTCTGCTATGTAAATACTTAACGCTGTCGATATCGAACGCTTTGCACAATTACTACTATTTAATTAATATTAACTAGGACCTTAATTTTCTTGTACATTTTAATTTTGATAGGAAATTGTTCAAAATGTCAACTACTCTGCACTTTCCCCGAAAATGGGGTAAGAGCGTAACTTGAAGTTAAACACTTTGAAACTTTATTTCGTGTGCAATGGGGCAAGAGCAGAATTATCAACAAAACCGCTATAAAATGCTTTTTACCGCATTATGCAAATACTCCATATTGCAAACAAGTACACTTAGCTGAAATATAAAAGGGGATATAGTGAAAAAAAACGGGGAAACAAACATACTAAATGGAGAAATTTCTCTCATATTGTAATAAAAATAGCCTGTATACGCACTTGCCCTGTTTACGAACTTACCCCACTTCACCTTAGAAAAAATAAAAAAATCTGTTATAATGTAAATACTTTTTCAGTCTTTACCGTTATGTTATGGACAAATGAGAAGATATTTCCTTTATTTCAATCATCATATAACAAATGTGATCTTATTGAAACGTTCGTTGTGCTTTCACGAAGCCTTCAGATTTTCAGTTTCTTTCTTACAGAAAAAGGTATTGGATTGACCGAAGGAGATGATGTTCCATGGAGCAATGTCCGGAGAATGTGATGGGTGTGGAAAAAAATTCTCACTTAAATTCATGTAATTTTCTTCTGCTTCTTTTGCAATATTGAAGCATTACTTTGGCGGCTTACAACGCAGCTTTCAATAAATATCGGATCTTATTCGTTCGAAAACGAATTATGTTAATTAAACATTGTTATTATACTTATCAACTGTCGTTTATTCTGCTGTTATCTTAAATAAATATACTGTAATTATCATTTATCAAATTACGTATCTTACTTGAAAAGGGAGGTTTTCTTTAGTATACTAAATTGGGTTTTGATTTTTTGTTTGTTGTTATGAAATGTGTAAAGTTTTATTATTATTGAAGGTGTGACTTTAGCAAAAAAATGAAAAAAGAATGCACAATATATACCAATATAACACTTTGCATACAGTATTCTATAATTAAATAAATTATATTTTCAACTCATAAGTTTTTATTCAGTGAATAGAGTTTAGAAGAATGTTATTATTTAATGCTTGTTATTTTCCTGCGTCGGAAAATGGCGGACAAAATTGTAGAGAATCACATGTCGTCTCTGTGACATGCTTTTTTCTCAACATTATTTATCAGTCTAATATAGATTTGCACTGCATATACACACGTATAATGTGTCAGGTATTTATAAAATTATAAAATCATAAACTATAACAAAATTATATTCAATTCATTTCTGAAAATTTGTATAAGAATGTAAACGATGTCTTTTATAAATATTCAGAATGTTTAAATAGAAAAACTTTGAGTATTTGCGTAAATCAATCAATATAAATATAATGCTAATAATAGGTAAGTGTATTAATATATTATTTAAAATAATTAGGAGAATATTAATTGTGTTCAGATTTTATACTGACAGAGAAAAGTTATGTCCGAAAATATAAATTATCTCCGTTTACTTTAAATTTAAATAATGTCAAACTCTGTCACCAATGCGTCGACTTCGTGAAATCGATAGGTCAAGAGTTCAACCCCTAAATTCTGCGTTTTAACACGAAGCGATCGTTGAACTAGTTTCTTATTCTTATCCCTATATTTAAATATAGATAAATCGATGTTCCATTAACTTTGAATTTTTAAAATGTCTATTTACACCTTTAATTTTCTATGTTTAGTTAAAATAATTTTCAAATATAGAAATTTAAAATTCAGAAACTTAAATATTTGGAAATTCAGAAACTCAGAAACTCTGATACTCTGAAACTCAGAAACTCATAAATTCAAAAATTCAAAAACTGAAAAATCCAAAGACTTAAAAATTAAGAAATAAATGATACGAGAAAATTTGCCAGCTATACAGAAATGAGAAAGTTACATTTGAAAGATAGCAAATGAAATCAATGTTGAATCCAAAACAAATATTACGTATCATTGCGACATATTGATACGAGTAAATTCACAAAAGATATTTCTATAAAGTTTGCCACCTCAAAATTATCCTTCTGATATGAAACAAAATGAACATTAAATGCGAACATTCCATTTATTAATGAAGAATCGAACAGTATGTAGTAGTACAATATGCAGTATTATGTAAAGTATTCATGGAAGGATGGAACTAGAACTACTAGAAAATTCATAGAAAATGAATATACAATATATGTTGCAAATTTTACGTTACTACAAAAAATGTGGAGCGTGCTCTGCAAATTTTAAATTATTATAAAGTATAAAACGTGCTTTTGCAAATATTTCATTATGAAATTATGAAATATTGAACTTGTTTTGCAAATTTTAAATTACTATAACACATTGAATGTATTTTACAAATTTTAAATTTCTATAAAATATTGAACGTATTTTTCAAGTTTTAAATTACTATAAAATATTGAATGTATTTTACAAATTTTAAATTACTATTAAATATTTAAGGTGTCTCCTACATTTTTTATTATTCTAAAATGCAAAGTGTGCTTTCATGAATTTTTAATTACAATAAAGTACAGAACACAGCATAAAGTGCATTCATAAATCATTATTTCATCTAAAATGAACGAACTTTGTCAATATCAAAGTTACTATGCAATGCAGAACTTGCGTGCAAGAGTAATGATAATTTAATTATTTAACGATTTTTATTGAGCCTCAAGCAGTTTACGCAATGTTCCCCGATTAAAATATGCTTGTGTTGACATTAAATGTACTCAAAACAAGTAAATAGTCATCTCGATCCACTGCACTGTAAACTCTGTGAAAACACAATCCACCTAAACGAAAATAAAAATTTGGTAGTTAATGGGTTAACATCGATCCACCTGTTACCGCCTAAAATCCGTGTCCAACGAATCCGTCGAAAAAATAAAGGAAGTAGTAGGTAGGCACGCGTTGGCGATTCCGAACGGGTCCGATTTCCCGTATTATTATTCCGAAAACAACGTTACTAGGAATCCAATATGCGCCGAGAGCCGAGAAGATGACGCGACAGGACGAAATTTAAGGACGCCAGGAGGTTACGACACTTTCAAGGATCGGTTTGTTCGGGTTCCGAAACAAAGGGAGGCGCCTGTAGCACGAAGATGGCTCATAAGGGGGCGTCCACATTGTGCCACTGACTGACGCCACTAGGCTTGTCAGCAGGTAGTCGAATTTTTGCGTGTTCTTTTTTCATCAGGTCGTGGGAAAAAGAAGGGAAGAAAGGAAAGGTAGGGATTTTTGAGTATTTCAGAATTTGAAAGCGTGGAGAACGAGATTTGGAGATTTAGGGATATAGGGATTTAGAGAGATAGGAATATAGGGATTTGGGGATTTGGGAAGATAGGGATTTGAGGAGATAGGGATGTGGGGAGATAGGGATTTGAGGAGATAGGGAATTGGAGAGATAGAAATTTGGGGATATAGGGATTTGAGGAGATATGGATTTGGAAAAATAGGGATTTGGGGATGTAGGGATTTGGAGAGATAGGGATTTGGGGATGTAGGGATGTGGGCAGATAAGGATTTGGGGAGATAGGGATTTGGAGAGATAGAGATTTGGGGATTTGGGGATTGGGAAACCTGGAAATTTGGGAATTTGGGAATTTGGGAATTTGGGAATTTGAGAATTTGGGAATTTGGGAATTTGGGGATTGGGAAATTTGTAAATTTGGGAATTTGGGAATTGGGAAATTTGAAAATTTAAGAATTTGAGAATTTGGGAAATTTGGGAAACTTGGGGATTTAGGAATATGGGGATTTGAAGATTTGGAGATTTGGGAATTTGCAGATATAAGGATTTGGAGATATAGGGATTTAGGGATATAAAGGGATATAAATTTAGGGATTAAGGAATATAGGGATTTAAGTTTGTTGGGTTCTTTGGATATGAGGATTTAGGGTAGTGCTGATTTCAAGTTTTAAAAATTTGGGAACCTAGGAATTTGGGAATTTAGTTATTTGGGGGCGTAGAAATTTGAAAATGGAGGGATTTGGGAATGTGGGGATTTGGAAAAGTGGTGACTTCAGCATTTATGAATTTGAGAACCTGGGAATTAGGGAATTTAGCTATATGTGGATCTAGAGATTTTAGGATGTAAGAATTGGAGTACATATGAGGATGTGGAGATTCGGTGGAGTGGAGATTTTAGAATTTATGAATTTGAACCTGGTAATTTAGAATTTTGCTACTTGAGAATTTAGAAATTTTAAGATATAAGGATTTCAGGATTTAGTAACTTTCGAATCTAGGAATTTTTGAATCTAGCAATTGAGGAGTTTAAAGATTTGGATGTCAAGGCTTGAGGATGTAACAATTTAGAATTTCGAGATTTAAAAATTTGAGAACCTGAGAATTCACAAATTTAGCTTTGAGTGTCTAAATATTTAGATTTGAGTGTCTACATATTTATCAATATAGGAATGTCAAGATTAAAGAATGTAACCAGGAATATTTGTGAGTTCACCTATTTGGAGTTCTACATATTTGAGGATGTAGAGATTTGAATACAAACCTACATACCCAAAAACCTATTTAGATTTGTGAATGTAGGAATTTCAGGACCAAAAAATTTTGTAACCTAGAATATTTAAAAATTTACCTATTTGGAGTTCTATATATTTGAGGATGTAGAGATTTGAATACATACCTACATACCCAAAAACCTATTTAGATTTGTATAAAGGTAACTACTTTTTCTCTTACCATATCCACCAACAAAATGAACACAAAGTAAAAAACGCAAAAATTTGACTACCTACTGCAAGGCTACTAGCAGTTACTGGCATAATGTAGACGCTCCCTAACGAGAAGAGGAGCAGGAATCGCGTTGTATCGGAATAAAAAGAGACGGTCACTGCCGAAAATTGCTGCTGCGGGCCAACCTGTCTGCGAAAAATAGAGAAGTAGCTGGGAGAAAGAGAGTCAGACGAGGTCGGAGAAGGACAGCCACAGAGAATTCTACCTGTTTGAAGAGTCGGGGAATTTTGTGGATCTTTTCGTGCCGTGCAGTCTCTCGAAAAAGCGATTTCATTGAGCCAAGTCATTGACAACGTCAGCGAGTCTGCTTCATTAGAGCAGCTAGACACCGTGCGCCGGCATCGTTTTCTACTCGAATTTTCGGCAATTTTGCGTTACGAGCGGGGACGTAATTCGATCGAGCAAACGTGCACGAGAATCGACGAGCTACCAACTTGAATCACTTATGGAATTTCTATGAGGAGCCGCGCAACCGGAAAATTGAATTATTGCCTGACAGCACTCAGCGGTTTTCTTTACACGCATCGTGCATTGGCGTAAGATAGGTGTACATGTGGGAAATTTACTGGGTGAAAATTTAGGATATTGGGGAGTTGAGAATTTTGAAGCTTGAGGATTTCGAATTCGAGAAATTTGGCAGTTGGGAATTTTGGAGCTTGAGGATTTCAAATTTGGGAAATTAGGGAGTTAAGATTTTTGTAGATTGAGGATTTCTAATTTGGGAAATTGGAGAGTTGAGAATTTTGTAGGTTGAGGATTTCGAATTTGGGAAACTGGAGAGTTGAGAATTTTGTAGGTTGAGGATTTCGAATTTGGGAAACTGGAGAGTTGAGAATTTTGTAGTTTGAGGATTTCAAATTTGGGAAATTGGGGAGTTGAGAATTTTGTAGTTTGAGGATTTCAAATTTGGGAAATTGGGGAGTTGAGAATCTTGCAACTTGAGAATTTCGAATTTGAGAAATTCGAAGTTGAGGACTTTGTAGCTTGAGGATTTCAAATTTGGGAAATTCGAAGTTGAGGACTTTGTAGCTTGAGGATTTCAAATTTAGGAAATTGAAAATTTGAGAATTTTATAATTTCATGCATCGAAGACTTCAATTAATGATTGGCTAATTTCCTAATTTGATAATTTGGTAGTTTGGTAATCTGGTGATTTGTTGATTGGTAATTTGTTGATTTGTTTAATTTGTTGATTAGTTAATTTGTTCATTTGTTCATTTGTTCATTTGTTCATTTGTTCATTTGTTCATTTGTTCATTTGTTCATTTGTTCATTTGTTCATTTGTTCATTTGTTCATTTGTTCATTTGTTCATTTGTTCATTTGTTCATTTGTTCATTTGTTCATTTGTTCATTTGTTCATTTGTTCATTTGTTCATTTGTTCATTTGTTCATTTGTTCATTTGTTCATTTGTTCATTTGTTCATTTGTTCATTTGTTCATTTGTTCATTTGTTCATTTGTTCATTTGTTCATTTGTTCATTTGTTCATTTGTTCATTTGTTCATTTGTTCATTTGTTCATTTGTTCATTTGTTCATTTGTTCATTTGTTCATTTGTTCATTTGTTCATTTGTTCATTTGTTCATTTGTTCATTTGTTCATTTGTTCATTTGTTCATTTGTTCATTTGTTCATTTGTTCATTTGTTCATTTGTTCATTTGTTCATTTGTTCATTTGTTCATTTGTTCATTTGTTCATTTTGTAATTTGTTAATTTGCTAATTTGGTAGTTTGGTAATTTGATAATTTGTTCATTTGTTCATTTTGTAATTTGTTAATTTGGTAATTTGCTAATTTGGTAGTTTGGTAATTTGATAATTTGGTAATTTGGTAATTTGGTAATTTGGTAATTTGGTAATTTGGTAATTTGGTAATTTGGTAATTTGGTAATTTGGTAATTTGCTAATTTGGTAGTTTGGTAATTTGATAATTTGGTAATTTGGTAATTTGGTAATTTGGTAATTTGGTAATTTGGTAATTTGGTAATTTGGTAATTTGGTAATTTGGTAATTTGGTAATTTGGTAATTTGGTAATTTGGTAACCTGGTAACCTGGTAACTTGGTAATTTGGTAACTTGGTAATTTGGTAACTTGGTAATTTGGTTACTTTGTGATTTGGTAATTTTGATGACTTTACAGCTAAATAATTTGGCAATTTGATAATTTGCTAATTTGATAATTTGACAATTTCACAATTTGAAAGTTTGACAATTTGATAATTCAATAATTTGATAAAATTATTTCCTATTTGAAATTGAAAGATTTAGAGATTTAATGATTTTAGAATTGAAAAATTAAGGTGGATTTGAGAGTTTAGGAACTAAGGAATTTAACAACACAGAAATATTAGAATCAAATATTCTGGATATTTAAACATTTAGCATTTTAGCAATTTAACGATTTAGCATTTTAGCAATTTAGCAATTTACAAAATTTCTAAATTTCTAATTCACAAAATTTTTGATCTCCAAATTTAAAATTTGCATACCTAAAAATTTGAATAATTGAGAATTAAAATTTTGAAAAATGCAAAAAATTAAAACTTATCAAGTTTACAATTGAAAAGTTAAAAACTTGGGAAGCTTTGTAAATAAAAGCTAAACGAACCCTAACAAAAATCCTAGTTACGCCAATGGCGTGCTCCCAAGAAGTCGAAAAATTCAATCATCACCTAATTGTTCGAATTTATCGAAGTTTTCATGTCACGAAAGCTTTTATTTAGAAAATTATGTCAACGTTACAGTTTGACCAAACCTTATTCCACATATCAGACAAATTTTACCTACAAAATTTTGATGTAAAATTACCTCAAATTTAATTTAATAAATTTTCTAATTATTATTGTACATACGTTTGCAATACACATTTTTCAAAAACAAGTATTATTTCATTAAATTATTATTATTAGAATAACTATTATTATTTGTTAAAATAAAAATCGTTGAGGCGCATTCTTGACAAAACTTATTCACAAAAATTGATCAAGGTTTTATAAGCCGCAAGAGTTAAAGAAATAATTTATTTCCAATGAAATGTTCCTTGTTTGTTATATTGAACTTGAACAATTGTCGTTACATTAATTATTTTATTAACAATAAAACCTAATTACAATGTTGGATTTATAAAATGAAATGAAAAGAAATAGTAAAAGAATGTTTACAAGAACTCAACATTTAATTTTTGCAACGAAAATTATGCATAAATTTATTATATTATAATATAGACTTTTTATAAGAGTGGAATTAATAAAATAAAAATTTAATTTTCACAAGAACTCAAAATTTTATTTTTACAGCATGAATTGTACAAAAATTTATATTTAATAATTTTAAGAAGATCAGAGTGATACTCATAGACGAGGATCTCTCACGTATAGTTTAATGATAAGGCAATTTTTACACGTTACTATCGAATTCAGATATTTAATACAAGATAGAATATTATCACAGCCGATAATTACGCACCTTTATCAGTTCTAAGATTTCGCGATTTTCACAACTTGTTACAACATTCGTCTAGAAAGCAATTATATAAGTAAATTTTATAACAACAAACTGTATCTACAATTGAGGACAAAAGTATTCGTACACCCGAAATATAGAAATAAAAAGAAGTACAGTCGATCAACTTCTTTTTAATATTTCTGATATATATGTATATGATTTACCTTCTTCATGTAACCGTATAACAACTTTTCTTTCTTCTAATGTTGTTTTATTGCGTTTTCTCCTCAGATTGCAAAAATTAATATTAAAGTATACTTGCCACGATTACTACTGACTACACTAACATAACATCATCTAATGTAATGGTTACATTGATCAGAATGTCCTGATACCATCGCAATTGTTGTATTTTTCAACATAAATGATAACGGACAAATACTTTTGTCCCGGCGATTACTTACAGTCTCGTGAATTTCAAGTCATTTCAAATTACTGTATGATGTTATTGCCTTCGGTTTTGGGTCATTTGTTGCTGTAAGTGTAATATTCAATATACAGCTATATGTGATTAAATACATTTAATAACATGGAAAATATTGTTCTTTTTATTTCTGTATTTCAAGTGTACGAATACTTTTGTCCTTCACTGTACGTAATTTAAGCAGGTCTCGATTAGTAGGGACATATTTGTACATTTTCAAAATATAATCTTGAATACCACGAAAATCCGTCTTAAGAATTTATGAAAATGAAAAACTGTTAAAGAAAATAAACAGAGTCCCAAGGCTAAGTCATCCTAAGTTAACAGCTGTGTTATTGCGAGAATCTGCAAAGAGTCCTAATACTACACATTGGTTGTGAGAAGAAAACTGTGACCTTTCCATGCGAAAGGTTCAAATTTTCTAAGGTTAAAAATTATCATAATTAATTCATTTCAAGGAAACTGTATTTTTGAGACCTGCATTTACCTACACATTGGTCCTCAAAAGAAAACTGTGACCAAATTTCCATGAGAAAGATTCAATCTTTCTAAGGTTAACAATTATCATAATTAATTAATTTCAACGAAACTGTATTTTTGAGACCTGTAATTACCTACACTGTGGTTTTCATAACGCAAATATAATTGTATTACTACTATACTACTATACTACTATGTTAATATATAGAATTATTAATTATTACCAACCAAATACCAGTTATGATGGCAATTATAATTTGACAGTTGATCCAAATATATTACATAGTTATAATTATGCTAGTGTTAATATTAATTAAGGTGAAGTCGGGTTAGTGCAGACTGGTTTTTGTAAAGTTGGTATTTAAACGTAAGTACTTTCAGTCTGCCATGTAAATACTTAAAACTGTCGATATCGAACGCTTTGCACAATTACTACTATTTAATTAATATTAACTAGGACCTTAATTTTCCTTGTACATTTTGATTTTGATAGGAAATTGTTTAAAATGTCAACTACTCTGCACTTTCCCCGAATATGGGGTAAGAACGTAACTTGAACTTAAATACTTTGAAACTTTATTTCATGTGCAATGGGGTAAGAGCAGAATCTGCTATAAAATGCTTTTTACTGCATTATGCAAGTACTCTATACTGCAAACAAGTACTCTTAGCTAAAATATAAAAGGGGATATACTGAAACAAAACATGGAAACATACTAAATGGAGAAATTTCGCTCATATTGTAATAAAAATAGCCTGTATACGCTCTTACCCCGTTTACGAACTTACCCTACTTCACCTTATACCATGCCGAAATAATTCACAACAAAGCACCGAAATCCACAACTCAAAAATAGTGTAGAATACATTTCATCGCAAAACCTCGTAAGCCTGATCCTTGGATCATCCAGAGTCAAAGGCATGCATTTCGGCGAAAAAAGGAGCGGGAAGGAAGGGGTTGGGCAACCTTCGGACGCAGTTAGAGCTCCTTTGAAAACTTCTAAATAGCGACGTGCATCCGAGCCTTCTGTATTTCCTGTTCGAGGCCAAGCCTTCTGCTCATAGGAGGCCATGAATGGTCGTTCTGTCTACCTGAACCGGGGATCCTTCAAGGACCACAACGGACCCCTCGACGCAGAAGCCTCAATGGTTGATACTTCCCCTCACTATGCCACGCTGTGGCCCGAGGAGATCAAATATTATAAATACGAGAAGTCTACGAGTGTGTTACTGAGGCCCGAAACTGCTTATCGGTCGCTTTGATAACTGCATCCGGCCTTATCCTTCTGCAAATAAGGGGACTCGGGTTCCCGGCTTCCAGGGATCACGATTACTATGAGAATTTAGTTATATTCGCTGGATCAATGTACAGTGGTCCGGTATTAATATTCTCCCGCAATATATAAGTTGCTCCACATCTCTATTTGAAAGCGGGACAAGCTCCAATATTTAAGAATTTGTATTTTAATTTTTTTAATTCGTGACTTTCATATTTTTTAATTTCTAAATTTTGATTTTTTAAATTCGTGACTTTCACATTTTTTCATTCCTAAATTTTAATTTTTTTAACTCGTGCCATTCACATTTTTTAATTTCTAGATTTTAATATTCTAAATTCGTTACTTTCACGTTTTTTAATTTATAACTTTCCGATATTTAAGTTTGAAAGCATGCAAAGTTTTGCAACTGAAATTTTATACATTTTATGATTGTCTTCATTCCTTCGAGCAAATGGACTGTTCCATGAATGGAATTGTTCCACTTTCAAAATAAACGGATCATATAGTGCGGTATTAATACTTTAGCACGATATTTAAATAGCTGTTGCTCCATATTTCCATTTACATGTCAACCCTTCTCCGTATTTATTTCGTTGAAAATCACTTTCTGGAAATAAATTTCATTTTGAATGAATAATATTACGTACGCAATCTGATATTTATTCATGTTACATAATGTTTTAACAATGATTTGCGAACTACGATGAAATGTACCTTAGATTCTTTATTTCAAATTGCAGGTATTATGATGCTTTCAAAAATTCTGCGAAATTTATTTTGCAGTATAATAATCTAGTAGTGCAGTAGTATAGTAGTATAGTAGTATAGTAGTATAGTAGTATAGTAGTATAGTAGTATAGTAGTGTAGCAGTCTAGTAGTATAGCAGTATAGCAGTATAGTAGTATAGCAGTATAGCAGTATAGCAGTATAGTAGTACAGCAGTATAGTAGTATAGTAGTATAGTAGTATTGTAGTATAGTAGTATAGTAGTAAGGTCAAGTGGGAGAAGTTCGTAAACGGGGTAAGTGCGTATACAGGCTATTTTTATTACAATATGACCGAAATTTCTCCATTTAGTATGTTTGTTTCCTTGTTTTGTTTCACTGTATCCCCTTTTATATTTCACCTGAGAGTACTTGTTTGCAGTGTAGAGTATTTGCATAATGCAGTAAAAAGCATTTTATAGCGGATTTGTTAATAGTTCTGCTCTTGCCCCATTGCATATGAAATAAAGTTTCAAAGTATTTAACTTCAAGTTACCCCATTTTCGGGGAAAGTGCAGAGTAGTTGACATTTTAAACAATTTTCTATCAAAATCAAAATGTCCAAGGAAAATTAAGGTCCTAGTTAATATTAATTAAATAGTAATAATTGTGCAAAGCGTTCGATATCGACAACGTTAAGTATTTACATAGCAGACTGAAAATACTTACGTTTAAATACCAACTTTACAAGAACCAGTCTGCACTTACCCCACTTCACCTTATAGTAGTGTAGTAGTACCCTAGTGGTATAGTACTATAATAGCATAGTGGCGTAGTAGCATAGCAGCATAATAGTATAGCAGTACAGTAGTATAACAGTATAATAGTACAATTGTATGACATAATTATAGCCATAAAAGTGATTTTCGCACGTGGACCAAATTCGATGGCCAGGATCTGTTGTAGTAACAATACTTGTATACGCTGAGATGAACACCTTTATTAGACAATTGTTCGATAACGCAAACTAAAGTAAATACGAAAGTAGGATACATGGGACAGGACTCGAAGGATATTGACCCGACCTGTGCCAATGTAGATCGCGTTCCTCTTTCTCAAAGTTACTTCCAGCTGGTCTAAAAGTTACTTCTCTATATTCTGCTATCACCTAGATAACATTTCAGGTAAACTATTTCAACGCTGTCCTCTTTTCTAATAAAGAATCGCGGTCAATGAGAAGAACTGATAGAATGTCAAGTTATAAAATCAGAAATATTTGAATAAAATAAGTATTGATTTTCGGTTCAATTATGTAAAGATTTTGAAAATAGTCAAATATGATACTTATTACAGAAAGATTTTATTGTCTGTTAGTTGTTGATGAATGCAGTAATTTTTATTTACGAAATTGGACATTTTTTTACGTTCGAATTTTGGAGCTTTGAAATTTGTGAATTTGGCAATATGAGATTTTGGAAATTTCAGAATTTAAGAATTTAAGCTGTGGAATTTGTGAATTTAAGAATTTGAGAATTTGGGAACTTGAGAATCTTTGAATCTTTGAATCTTTGAATCCTTAAATTTTTGAATTTTTGAGTCTTTGAAATTTCGGAACTTTGGTGTCTTAACATTTCTGGAATTTGTAATTTCAGAATTCTAAAACTTTGCAACTATAAAATTATTCACTTTCACAAATTTAATAACTGCAGCATTTTAAAACTTAAAACTTTTGAGGTTTCAAATATTTTTAATCTTTCCAGACTTTCGAAACTACAACATCACGAGCGAATAAATAGCGGAAAATAACCATTCTCGAAAATCAGTATCTACCCATAAAATTTCAGAAATCCCAGTTCTACAGAAACATTGAAACTAATTTCAAAGCTAAATAATTACTGAACGTAATCAGTACAGTAATGATGAATTTACATAAATATACGCAAGGCAGAATTATCGCTTCTCGTATAATTTGTTAAAAAAGTGAAGCGTGTGCTTGAAACTATTATATACACTCCAGTGAATTTCGCAGTTAATGATTGTACCAGTGATTCTCAACCCTTGTGTGAATATTTACCACCAAAATTATATTCAACACAAAATTCTAAAAATAAAACAAAATAAAAGTCTAAATAAATAAAACAAAATAAAATAAAGCAAAACACAATTCTGAATAAATGAAATAGAACAAAATAAAATTCTAAAGAAACAAAATTAAACAAAATAAATTTCTAAATAAATAAAACGAAACAAAATAAATTTCTATATAAATAGAATAAAACAAAATAAAATTCTAAATAAATGGAACAAAACAAAATAAAATTCTAAATAAATAAAATAAAACAAAATAAAATTCTATATAAATAAAACAAAACAAAATAAAATTCTAAATAAATAAAACAAAACAAAATAAAATTCTAAAGAAACAAAATTAAACAAAATAAATTTCTAAATAAATAAAACGAAACAAAATAAATTTCTATATAAATAGAATAAAACAAAATAAAATTCTAAATAAATGGAACAAAACAAAATAAAATTCTAAATAAATAAAATAAAACAAAATAAAATTCTATATAAATAAAACAAAACAAAATAAAATTCTAAATAAATAAAACAAAACAAAATAAAATTCTAAATAAATGAAATAAAACAAAATTAAAAAAATAAATAAAATATAACAAAATTGAAAATAAATAAAATAGAACAAAATTCGAAATAAATAATTCATAAAGCATTTAGCTGCCTCACACACATCACTACTCCCTATATCCATGAGAACCACTGACTTACACAATCAGTCGATGTGCCCTAACAAGCGCTATATTCTCACTTTCAATGGAGAATTTCCAAAAAATGTAAGAAAGAAGTTCCAGGAGAAGTCTATGTAAATATGCACATTATCGATGCGGGTATAAAATGTGGGGAACAGTTATAGTATCTATGCTAAAAACTCGATGCATATGCATAGGAAAGATACAGCAATTTCTTGCAGTGTCAATATCCGCTATCTATCGAAAGTGCAGCGAACACCGGTTATTTGGTTCCGTACAACGTTTACGAACAAGGTACAATGTTTTAAATGACCTAGCTTGTTAATACGCGTTTTCATAATTCCGTGAAACTGGACATGTAATTAGAAGCAATATCGTTAAACGTAAGCCTCGAATTCAAGGTAGCGAGGGCAACAGGATCTCGTGCCCGGATATAGTTGCTACGGACTGATCAGAAAGCTTCACAGTTTGTATAATTAGGAACCATCACGCGAGATGAACCGTCAAGATTATCGGTTTGCTACGTGCCTTCATTAACATATTTGCTGAATCGAAAGCTTCACTTTCGTGGTGCTTTTCTTTTAATGACGGTAGACGTGAAAATTGTTATCAAATTACATCTGATGCCGATAATCTGATGATGTGTTCGTGAATTTCACGAATTCATCCTATTGTCATTTTAATTATAATGGTAATTATAATTGTTTAATTATAGCGATACTAATTGTAGTGGTTATAATAGTGCTAACACTGATCGTGACGATAATATTAATTTTGTAATCGATAACTATAATTATGTAGGTAACTTAAGCGTACTAATAGCCATTATAATGGCAATTATAATTTTACAATTGCACAAAGTGTATTGTAGTTATAAGTATGCTAGTGTTAATATTAATTAAGGTCTGAAAATGCTTATGTTTAAATACCAACTTTACAAAAATCATTCCGCACTTACTCCACTTCACCTTATAATTATTCTAACACTAATTGAAAACTACATTGATAGAACGAGTTAAAAAGCAGTTGTCAATGTTTTTCGACATTGTTCATAAATTTAAACATTGCATCAAAGAAAAACGATTAATTGCATAATTATGTTAAAAAAGTTTCATTTTTCTATAATACGCACATATGTTTGCTATTGCACACCGCAATTCAGAAAAATCTGAGCAAGATATGTTACATAGTTCCAGCTTGCAGTATCAATCCACACCCCATGATAAATTGGAATTGTATTGTAGAACCCTTGGAAGCACCGGTGTCTCAACTAACCTACCCCATTTCCACGGTATTTCGGGCGAACCAAATGGAGCGAAACTACCCCAAACCTCTGATCAATCGATTCGCATTCATCACTCGGTGATCAAGAAAGTTTGCTGTTACATTTACCAGCAAGTCTCGGAACCGTTCGCGAGATCAAACCTTCTGTTTAGGGGAAACTTGGAAGTCATGTTCAACTGTGGAGAAAAAACGAACAACGCTTTTATTTATCACACCATTTATTATTACATAGTATTATTACATAATTTATTATTACATAGTAAATTGCTATGTACATATTGTTATCCACGTACTTAATAATAATTTGCGTGATCTAAGACCTAATTTTCCATATATGACATAATGTTGAGGGTGCATTTGAAATGTCAGTATAAATCTCCGAATGCAAAGAGTTAAATTTGTAAATTATCAAATGTCAAACCCACAACTTTCAAATAATCGTATATCAAATTTTCAAATTGTAAAGATTACCAAGTTTTCCAAAATTTGAAGACTTGCACTCGGTTGTCCTCCCAGAGGGTACATTCGAAAATCAATAAAAATTTTCCAATACAAAGGGTTAAATTATGATATATAAGAATTTCCAAATTTCCAGAAAATTACAAAAATTGTCAAATTAAAAATTTGAAGACCTTGAGCGCTCGATTGTCCTCCCAGAGGGTATATTCGAAGGTCAATAAAAATCACCCAATGCAAAGGGTTAAATTATCAAATATCAAAATTCCCATATTTCCAAAAATACCAAATCCTAAAATTTAAAAAACTGTACAGTTAGATATTTGACACTCGGTTTTCCACTCTGAGGGTACATTATGAAGGTCAATAAAAATCTCCCAACGCAAAGGATTAAATTATCGAATAACAAAATCCCCTTTCCACAAATTCCAAATCTTAAAATTACAAAAATTATCAAATAAAAATTTGAAGACCCAGTGCACTTCATTGACCCCCAGAGGCTGAACGTCAATAAAATTCTCCGAGTGCAAAGACTTAAATTCATGAATGATCGAACATCAAAATTTCTCGTGGTTCCATAAATCTATCGTTAACCTAATCGGTGATCATCGTCGTTAGAGCACCGCCGCTCGGAAGAAATTCAAGATTCGATCGAAGGTCCTTGTAGTTCCTAAAGGAGCACGAACCGGCGGGCCAGGTGCTGCTGGGACCACGAGGGAAAATAAAGAACCAGTTTTTTTTAGGGTCTCCTTTCTTTCAATTCGTCGCGACGAAGGGCACAGTATTCGCGCGTTTACCCTAAGCCATACGTCGTTCTCCTCGCGCCGAACAGTGGGAAAGTTACACGGTGCACGCCGTTTTCGAATTTGCCGGGGTTGGGGTCTCTTCATCTTGCTCTCTCTTCTTTTTTCATACTTCCTTCGCATGAACAACGTACTTGCATTCGTTGCATCGTTCCAAATCGCCGACTACCGGATGGGTCTTCGATCGCTCGTTCATGATGTTCTTGCTTCCTGTTGATGCTCATCAGGAGATGGCGAACCCCCAACGCGTGGATTTTCTTTTTAATAAAACGTGCAATTCAATGTCTTGATCGCGAGACGTTGTCCCAGATATATTTGAAATATTTATGAACGAACATTATCTTGAATAATTATTTTATTTTAGGTCACATTTGATGAGCGCAATTTCCGGCTTTGTGGACAGAGAACGTCTTAAATTGTTGCAGGAAGAGATAACAGATATTTATGAAAGGGGAATGAATTTTTATGAATATTATTTTAGTTTATTTGGTTTAATGTATGCAAGTAACTACTTTGTACGTGAAGAACAAAGTTTTTAAATTGTTACGGGAAAAGATAAGATATTTGTGACAGGGGAATTAATTTTATTTCGAATAGTCAGACATTTTATTTTATTTGATGGCACGGATAAATTCTTTAATATAATTCTTTATTATAAATTCTTAATTAGAAAGTACTTTGTAGATGAAGAATTTTTAAATTGTTGCAAGGAAAGATAAAATATTTATGACAAGGGAATTTTATTTTAAATTACACATTTTATTTTATTTGATAGCACGGATAAATTCTTTAATTAGTAACTTGTAGGTGAACTTTTAACTTGTTGCAGGGAAAATATTTATGACAAGGGATTTTTATCTCGAATAGTCAATTTTATTTTATTTTATCTTGTTACATGTAGCATTTGATAAAAACTACCAGCTTTGTACGTCAGGGAGGAAGTTTTTCAAATTGTTATCGAAAAAGTTAAGAAAGACATTTATGAATGAGAAATGAATTTAAATTTTGAATAATTAAGATATTTATTTTATCTTGTGACATGGGGAAATGTAGCATTGTATAAACACGTAATTACCGGTTTTTTACTGCAGGAAAGAAGGTATTAAATTTTTGCAGAACGTTGGGGGAAACAGTCAGTTTTCTATTTTTAATGGTTAAAAATTATATTTTATTACATGGCGTTTTATTAAAAATTTTAATACAGATATTTATTATTTTATTTTAAATTTTATTACAAATATTTATTATTTTATTACAAATTTTATTACAAATACTTATTATTTTATTATAAATTTTATTACAAATATTTATTATTTTATTACAAATAATTATATACCTCATAGATGAATATATAAAATTAAATAAATGGAAATATAATCAACTTAATAAGTTGATGATGTTCGCATAAAAAGAAATAAATAAATAACAAAAATCTTAAAAATCATTTTTCCATAAAATATTCAAATTTTCTAAAAGATTGTGGAAGCATTTCTTTTTATTCGATCGTTATACCAACTCCCTCATTAATTAGCAAAAAAGAGCTCTCAAACTCAGGTGGTAAACTTCGCTCGTTTTGTCCGAAAGTGTCCTGAATTGATTTCAACTCGAAATCCAAAGGCGGGATCGATTAAAGGGGGCAGCAAGTTAAATGGTATTAAGCTCAAAAGCTGTTCCACCACCTTCAAAGGGTTTTCGAAGTGCCAAAGTCGACGACTTTCGAGTGTTTCACGCCATTCTCCCTTATTCCCTCTTCACTTCTCAGGAAAGTAATGCTCTTAAGGTTATTTTTATTACGGCGGGGTTCGAGAAAGGTGCGTTAGCACAAAAGTGGACAAAGAAACCCCGTTAACTCTTCTTTTAAAACATGAACGATAGGATTCTTTATTTATATTTTACACAGAACTTTATAATGAATCATAACATTAATATTGCGATGTTATAAAATTTATAACATATTAGTGGCCTACGCAACTAGTCAGCGAAATGTTTTTCAAGAATTAATTTTAAAAAAATTTATTTAAATTTATGAAATAATTCAACGTGTACGGATATACATATAAAACAAACGACAACAATTGCAACACATTTTGTAAGACAAATTTAATATTTTTCTTTGTGTGATGATTATTGAAGCAACCATCTATGTTCATTAATCGTCACACACATGTGTGAGCGGCCATTAAATATGTTATCAGTTAATATGTTCTCAGAGGACACCCTGTGTGAAAGGGGCACATTTTAATATGTTTATATGATTATTTATCTAATCTCAATTACATAAATTACTCTTGATATACATTTTACAGTTTTCTTTCCTTCCCTAATAATATTTTTTTACCCCCGATTTTCCAAAACAGAACATAACCTATACTCTCTATATGATTTATTTAGGTCAACTATAGAATTTATAAAAATATTGAATGCTCTAATATGAGTGGTTTAATACGAATAATTTATGAATGTCAAGTAGAAAGTGAAAATGATGGAAAACTTGAGTTTGAATTAGCAATTCTGATTAACCAGTCACATAACCTATAAACTTTATACAATATCGTCCATTACAAATACAAAACAAAAAATTGTTATTCTAATAGAAATAAAATGTCGGATACGTAATATATTAACATAATAACGATTTTGTAATATTTTAAAAAGAAAAGTAAACGCTATGACATTTGTTTATTGTGCAATTATGTAAAGACACCTACAAAAACGTGTTTTTATCGCATCGTTCATTTTGTCGCCCTTCAAGCACAAATATTTTGCAAAAACCGTAAAATCTGACAAGCGAATACAAATATGTTCATAATTGAAAATACGAGCGAATATTTTTGAAAATACATATGCAACGCGAAGATAAAATGTCTAATGTATATGATACGGAATGTTAACAAGTTTATGGAATTTGTGTAAAAATATAAGAATCAGCTTGAAAACGTGTTTAAGGCAATGTTACTCGTGATAATGATCACCTAAATTGCACGGAATATGTAAGTCGCTTCCGTTATAAAAGTCAGGATGCGTGCATGAAGTAAGCCGCTTATCGGTGTAAATAGGTTAAAGGATTATGTTACTCCATATTAACGAGATGCAATGGAAGAGAAACAGAAGTCCTGCGGATCGTAATACAACCAATTATGCATGAAGAAATTGTTTCGATTTTAATCCCGACAAATTGTTTCAGTTTAAAACTTGATAAATATTTTGGATGCAAGAAAAAGTAGATTTATTGGTGGGTAAGTCTATTGGGCGCAAGAAAATTTATTTAGATTTATGGCTGGACAAGTTTTTTGGCTATAGGGAAATTTAATTGAATTTATAGCTGGGCAAGCTTGTTGGGTGTAAAAAAATTTATTTTGACTTAAAGATAGATAAATTTGTTAGGTATAAGTATATTAGAATTTGAAGTTTGACCAAATTTTTTAGTGTAAAAAAATTTATTTGGATTCTAACCTCGATCAATTTTTTAGGTGCAAGAATTTGTTTGGATTCAAAGCTTCATCAATTTTTTGAGTGCAAGAAAATTTATTTGAATTTAAAGCTTGATAAGTTTCTTGGTGCAAGAAAATTTATTTAAATTTGTAGCTTGATCATTTTATAGATATAAGAAAATTTGTCTAAACTTGAAGCTAGACAAATTTTTGGAATGTATGGAAATTTATTTAGATTCAAAGCTTGATAAATTTTTTAGGTGCAAGAAAATTTATTTGAATTTAAAACTTGCTCATTTTTTTTGGTGTAAGAAAATTTGTCTAAACTTGAAGCTAGACATATTTTTGAATTGTAAAAAAATTTATTTGGATTCAAAGCTTGATAAATTTTTTGGATGTAAGAAAACTTGTGCAGATTTAAAAATGTATTATGTGTAATAAGAGAACAGAAAAAATTGTTATGCGTAAGTAAACTTATGTAGATTTAAATAGAACAAAAATTGTTCGATATAAAATAATGTAACTTAACACAATTGCAAGAAAAGAAGATGAAACAAATAAATACTGAAAAAAATTTACAAAACCTATTATCTTAAAAATTAAACCTCTAAAGAAATTCCATACTACATTTTTGACTAAAATAGTTTACATATTTCCTTCTGTTAAAATTCTTTTAGTTAAAAATTAAAAGTGTTTAGTTTTTGAGTAAATATTAAATCCCTGATTAGAGGAAAATAAATGAAAATTTAACCGGTGTCACAGAGAACGTACGATGCGGTAAAGGGTGAAGGGTCAAGAACCCCAACGTCCTTTTAGCGACTCGATTAACGACTCGTCGGTGCGAGTTGTCCGAAACTTCCGGAAGATGCAGTCGCCTTTTGCTTAATCCACACGACGAACGTTCTTCCGTCTCCTTCTTCCTCTTCTGTTTCGTGTGTTCTCCTCCTCTATTTTCGACAAAATGATGCGACGCATTGCAGGGTTGCATACGAAACACGAAGAGGCCAGACGCGTCCGCGACGTGGCCATGCATCGCTGAATAAACTGATGTGTCGTGTACACCTAACCTAACATAAACTTCCTTTTATTGATAGTTACCAAGTATGCATGAGACGAATATCCAACTTACGATCGTTTTATTTTACTTTTGTATAAAACCTGTGTCAAATAAATTCTGTAATCATTATGCATAATCTTAACTTCTCAAGTTTCAATTTTTTTATTTGTGTGTTTCGTATTTTTATAATTTTATATTTTGAAATTTTGAGATTTTCAGATTTTGGGAATTTGAGAGTTTGGGAATTTGAGAGTTTGGGAATTAGAGAGTTTGGGAATTTGAGAGTTTGGGAATTTGAGAGTTAGGGAATTTGAGATTTTAAGAATTTCAGATTTTGGGAATTTGAGAGATTGGGGTCTTGAGATTTTGGGAATTTGAATGTTTGAGAATTTGAGATTTTGGGAATTTGAAAGTTTGGGGATTTGAGATTTTGGAAATTTGAGAGTTTGGGAATTTGAGAGTTTGGGAATTAGAGACTTTGGGGATTTGAGATATTGGGAATTTGAGATTTTGGGAATTTGAGAGATTGGGGATTTGAAATTTTGAGAATTTGAATGTTTGAGAATTTGAGATTTTGGGAATTTTAAAGTTTGGGGATTTGAGATTTTGGGAATTTGAGAGTTTGGAAATTTGAGACTTTGGGGACTTGAGATATTGGGAATTTGAGATTTTAAGATTTCGAGATTTTTACATTTTCACATTTTTACATTTCTACATTTCTACATTTCTACATTTCTACATTTCTACATTTCTACATTTCTACATTTCTACATTTCTACATTTCTACATTTCTACATTTCTACATTTCTACATTTCTACATTTCTACATTTCTACATTTCTACATTTCTACATTTCTACATTTCTACATTTCTACATTTCTACATTTCTACATTTCTACATTTCTACATTTCTACATTTCTACATTTCTACATTTCTACATTTCTACATTTCTACATTTCTACATTTCTACATTTCTACATTTCTACATTTCTACATTTCTACATTTCTACATTTCTACATTTCTACATTTCTACATTTCTACATTTCTACATTTCTACATTTCTACATTTCTACATTTCTACATTTCTACATTTCTACATTTTTACATTTCTACGTTTCTACATTTCTATGTTCTACATTTCTACATTTTTTCACTTCAACATTTTTATATATTTTTTACATTTTGGAATTTTCAAATTTTGAAGCTTTTAAATTGGTTAATTTTTAAATTACCATCATTTTGTAATTTCAAACTTAAATTTCATTATGACATACTTAATACGTGGACCACCCTGATGAGGTGGTTATTATTTATAACAATTATTATTAATATAATAATATGGAAATAATTATCACAACAAAAAAATCTTCGAGACGATTTAACGCCGTCTACTGTATTTTTAGAGGTTAGGAAAAAAATTGGTTGTGAACCACCCTAATAGTGTAGTCACTATTTGAAAATAATAATAATCGTTATAAATACTAGTAATAAATGGTTAGTTTGTTGTGAATCACCCTAATAAAGAGCTTATTATTTATAAATAATAATAATAATTATATAATACAATAACCACCCTATTAAGGTGGTCCACAACAATTTTTTTCCCACCCTCTAAAAAATACAATACATCGTCTGAAAGTTTCCTTTGTTATGTATAACCATCCAAACATTTCCAGTAACGAATTGATTAAAAGGTTATTGCACATCGTCGTTGTATCGATTCGTCGTGAAAAAGAGTCTTTACAGTATTATATTCGAGTTAGTCGAAGAAAAACCAGTTTGAAATGCATATTGCGCTTTAATATGAACGCATGTGATCCAGCCGGTGAGCAAGCAAACGTCTGCTTGCCTAGCGCGCAACGGCGAATAAAGAATCAAGAATAAAGGATCAAGAATAATAAAAAAGAAGGAGGCAGCGTTCTCGGGAGGATAAAAAACGGGGAGGAGAGAAGAGAGGAAGAAAGACAGAGGCCAGAAAGGGAAAGTCCGCCGAAAGAACGACCGAACTCGGTCCGCGTGTCCTGCAAAAATACGTTGCACGTAGCGTACGCTCGGGTGCAACGTACGCCTCCCTTAGCTGAGCTGCAAATTAGGGAGAGTGGCGTCACCGACTGCATTTTAATTGTACTTTCAATTCGGATATTTGGAAAGACGTAATTGATTGTTTAATTGTGTTTGTATATTGTTTATGTAATTTTAGATTCTTGTTTGGAGATTTGGAGATTTGAAGATTTGGAGGTTTGGAGATTTGGAGAGTTGGAGATTTGGAGATTTAGAGATTAGGAGATTTGGAGATTTGGAGATTTGGAGATTTGGAGATTTGGAGATTTGGAGATTTGGAGATTTGGAGATTTGGAGATTTGAAGATTTGGAGATTTGGAGCTTTGGGACTTGGGAGATTTTGGAATTTAGACATTTGGGACTTAGGAGATTTGGGAATTTAGACATTTGGACATTTGGGGATTTGAAGATTTGGGAATTTGGAAATCTAGGAATTTGGATATTTGCAGATTTGGAAATTTGGAGTTTTGGGAATTTCGAGATTTGAAAATTTGGATATTTGGATATTTGGAAGTATAGAAATTTGGAGATATGGGAAATTTGATATTTGACAATTTTTAAATTTGCATTCTCCAAAAGGAAATTTGAGGATTTCAAAGTTGAAATTATGGGTTCGACTTAATAAAAATCTTTGTAAATTTATAAATTAAGAAATTTTGAGTTTCAGGAATTTAAATACTTCGAAATTTCAAAATTTTGGAATTCAGTAATTCAGTAATTCAGTAATTCAGTAATTCAGTAGTTCAGTAATTCAGTAATTCAGTAATTCAGTAATTCAGTAATTCAGTAATTCAGTAATTCAATAATTCAATAATTCAATAATTCAATAATCCAATAACCCAATAATTTAATAATTCAGAAATTCAGAAATTCTGAAACTTAGAAACTTAGAAATTTAAAAATTCAAAACCTAAGAGACTTGGATACTTCATTCTTCTTAGAAACTCAGAAACTTTTTCATTGCCATTGAGGTTATGCCACTAATATACAATTTCTACCTTTGCACAGTATCATTAAAATTAACCAAAAATAATATATTCGGCTAAATATAATTTCAACCTAAAGCGCACCATTTTAAAAATAATCCAACCACATTAATCACCCGCACCATCGCCTAAATATTAGGAAATCTTCATTATAAATTGCTTACAAATAAAAATATCTATTATTACAAATTTCTTCATTTGTTCAGAAATGGTCTTGCCCTACTTTCATTATAAACGGCTCATATTCATCAGAATTTGAAGCAACACGATAGTCCCGTCCCTCGTCTTTCTCTCGCCTTCTTTGACCTTTCTTTATCTCGCTCGAGGACTGTCTCTCCTTTTCATTCCTTATCCTTTATTCTTTCCTCGTGATGCCTCCCTGCGAATGTATAGAGATGGAAGAGCGCTCAACCTTAGAATGGCATAATGCATTTTGAACTGGTTTTATTCTACCGAACGTAGTTTCTCATTTTTCCCATTGGCCTCTATTGCACCACTCTTTTCCCTCCTCCTCCTTCTCTTACTTCTTTCTTCCCTCTTTTTTCGTCTCTCCATTCTTGTTTTCCATCCTCCCCACCTCTTTCGCTATTTCTTCATCTCTCTTTCTTGCTTATTGTTAACGCTACAGGGAGTATAAAGAGTCTAGACCAACACCTGTACGTCCCCGAACAACTGCCTCTCCCTTTCTACTCCCTCTTTCTTCCATCTTTTCGCTAACCCCCTCGTTCTTTCTCCTTCCTCCGTTTTCTAGCGCGTTTCTCCACTCTGTTACTCTTCGCGCACCCCGTTTGTTTTCCCAACCTCCCTTCAGGAACTGCACCCTGCCCGTCAGGAAAATACTGTGCACTGACCTCGTATAGGTACTTTTTTAAATGATTTCGTATTACCGCAAGGTAAAATGATATTGAGTATACAGGGTGTTTCACAAACCCCGTTAATTTTTGTAATAAAAATAGTTAAAATACAATAAAGAAAAACAGTTTAAATAAAAAGGAGAAAAATAATTAAGATAAAATAGAGAAAAATAATTAAAATAGCGTAAAGAAGAATAATTTAAATAAAATAAAAAAAAATAGTTAAAATAAAATAAAGAAAAATGGATAAAATAAAATAAAAAAAAATAATTAAAATAGCATAAAGAAGAATAATTTAAATAAAATAAATAAAATAAAATAAAATAGAATAATTAAAATAGAATAAAGAAGAATAATTTAAATAAAATAAAGAAAATAAAATGAAGAAAAATAACTAAAATAAAATAACTAAATAATTAACCTATATTTCACCTAACCTTTTCCTTAAAATAAAAAAGTCGACAAACACCACTTTCAAAACAAACAGTATATTTCAGTAATAAGTTGTATTGATCATTTAAAGTTTATTGAGTAATAAGAACTTGCATGACAAGTAATTTTGTAGCCAACGATTGATGATCAGTGAAATTTCATGGGATTATTCGGCACGCGTGCACACAAATTGTCGATTCGTCGAAATGAGCGACACTTTGGCAACTCCGGATAACATTTGATCGACGCATAAGAATTTTTTTCCAATTCATCCTGCCAAACCAGAATGTAGTGATTCATCGCGAAACAGTGATCATTCAAAGAGTTTTTTCTCGAGAAATTCTGTCTCGAGGCCAATCGAAGAAAAGGAGAAACAAGCCACCGTATACGAAACAACGTGATTTAAATCGTTTATTACGGAGAAGAAGAAGGGAACGTGATAATTTTTCATTTCTCTCCGTGACAAATATAGGAGTACTTAATTAAGACCGAATCTTTTGATATCGATTCTGGGGAAATGGAAGTATGAAATTTTTAACAGTTCATTTTATGCGTATACAAGTTTCAAATAAGTGTAATTTGAAATTTTCGAAATAATAAAAAATAAGTATTATTTGAAATTTGCAAGTAAGTATAATTTGAAATTTTCAAATAAGTATAACCTGAAATTTTCGAATTAATAAATCTGTTCATTTTTAGAGATTAATTATAGAAATTAACCAATTACTAATTACTTAGATTCAGACATTTGAAAAGTAGGTTGTTTTATGAATACGAGATTTAAAAATTATGAAGCAGGTGTTTTTAATAGTAAAATGTATGAAGAAATTTCAGATTTTCGAAATTGCGAATTTGGTAATTTTATAATTTGGATATTTTTATAATTTTCATTGTAATGTATAAATGCAGAAGTAGGAGATTCTTAAGTTCACAAATATAGAAATTTTAAATATTTAAGTTTAGTAATATCGGACCCAGAAATTTAATTACTTGGTTATTTGATTATTTGGTTATTTGGTTATTTGGTTATTTGGTTATTTAGTTATTTAGTTATTTGGTTATTTTGTTATTTTGATATTTTGTTATTTTGATATTTTGTTATCTTGTTATCTTGTTATCTTGTTATCTTGTTATCTTGTTATCTTGTTATCTTGTTATCTTGTTATCTTGTTATCTTGTTATCTTGTTATCTTGTTATCTTGTTAACAATTGTTATCTTGTTATTTGGTTATTTGGTTACTTAGTTACTTTACTTTGTTACTTTGTTACTTATTTAGTTATTTACTAACTTATGTAGTTAATCAGTTATTTGATAATCTAGAAATTGAGAACATAGTAATTTGGTAACTCCAAAATTACCATCTACTATAATTTAAATTAATTTCTTTACAAGAGAAATGAACCAGCAGCAAGGAGCCTGTAATTTTTTCTTTCCATCCTTGTCACGCGGAAGTTAATTACCTTCCGGCGAGCATACCGATGTCGGTTCTTATTACAAACGAAATTGCACGCGTACATATCGACGTGAACTAATGGAATCTTTAATTGTATAGTGAACACGAATTAATCAGTTCAAAAGAAGAAAAAGATTCATGCTCCATTACGTTGAACATTCGAATTAATATTCAATGAGTATATCACTGATTGCTCGAAACCTTCAATTCTCGCTCTATGTACACAAAATTTTCTAATTTTTAAAGCTCCAAGATCTCAAATTCCCAAATTTTAAAATTTTCAAATTTCCTAACTTCCAAGTTCTCAAATTTCCAAATTTAAAAATTCCCAAGTTCCCAACTTTCTGAGTTTCCGGTATTCTAAATCTCCAAATTTTCAAGTTCCCAAATATCCAAATTTCCAAACCCCCAATGGTCCCTGAAATGGGAGATAGCTAACATGATTCTGAATAAGATTTTCCTTGGTAAAAATGGGATTTGAAGCCTCGTTTTTGAATTATTAAGGAAAAACACGGACCAATCAGAGCGCGAGGATTATTACGCGCTGGATTACTACGCATTGGTTAACTACGCGTTAGATTACCACGCGTTAGATTCCTACGCTTAGAATTACCACGCGTTGCATTACTACGCTTTGGACTACTACGCGTTGCATTACTACGCGTTGAACTACTACCCGTTGAATATCCACGCGCTGGATTACTACGCATTGGATATCCACACGCTGAATTACTACACGTTGTATTACTACGCGTTGGATTACTACGAGTAGAATTACCACGTGTTGCATTACCACACGTTGCATTACTACGCGTTAGATTACCACGCGTTAGATTTCTACGCTTAGAATTACCACGAGTTGCATTACTACGCGTTGGATTACTACGCGTTGCATTACTACGCGCTGAACTACTACCCGTTGAATATCCACGCGCTGGATTACTACGCGTTGGATATCCACACGCTGAATTACTACACGTTGTATTACTACGCGTTGGATTACTACGAGTAGAATTACCACGCGTTGCATTACCACACGTTGCATTACTACGCGTTAGATTACCACGCGTTAGATTTCTACGCTTAGAATTACCACGAGTTGCATTACTACGCGTTGGACTACTACGCGTTGCATTACTACGCGCTGAACTACTACCCGTTGAATATCCACGCGCTGGATTACTACGCGTTGGATATCCACACGCTGAATTACTACGCGCTGAATTACTACGCGTTAGATTACCGCGCGTTAGATTCCTACGCGTTATCCGAAGCTGCCGCTCTCGCGTCTGCGCACGCGCAATCCTCGCGGTCTGATTGGTCCGTGTTTTTCCTTAGTAATTCAAAAACGAAGCTTCAAGCCCCATTTTTGCAAAGGGAAATCTTACTTAGAATTACGTCAGCTACCTCTCATTTCAAGGACCTACACTAATTGTGAGACATCCTGTATATCAGCAAATTTAATCGACGTATGAACTACACGATATAAGCGAAAGTTCGAAACTGAGATTCGCTTGTATCGAGACTACTGTACTATATTTCCGGTGCTGAAAGTAAATGCGGCACATTAAAGTTCTCCTCGGGTTCCAGCTCGTGTACCTTCACCCTCTTTTTTTCCAAACACCGTGTCCTTACTTTGGTTTCACTCACGCGCATCATGACCTTTAACGAAGCACGACAGGATGCGTCCAGGATCAAGATTGCCACGGACTTAATTAGGTAATTAATAAAGACTTTTAATTGCTGTCTAGCCGAAGCCTTTTTAAGTTTTCCCCTCATTTTTGGCCAACGAAAAGGAACTTTCGGATCGCATAAATTTTAGTTTTCGTAATGGCTATCTATTACACATCCCTTAATTTTTCTTTCTTCGTTTCTGCGATAAGCTTCTTGTTAAAATGACCCTTGCACATCGAATACTTCCTTCATTTTTTATTATATTATCGCTTAGGAAACTATTCATCTCCACTGTATTTTATTCTATTACAGCTTGCACTTTTTACTTATTAATAATTATAAGTACGTTATCTGAAATCTGGAGGAAACATAATTTCTTTAAATGTGAATTATAGGAGTAGGGAACAAACTATTGATAATATGAAAATAATAAATAAGAGAACTGGAATTAATTTGATGGGTTTGAAATAATAAACTGGAATGATAAATTGA
The DNA here is from genome assembly GCF_050947335.1 of Megachile rotundata. Lineage (NCBI taxonomy): Eukaryota > Metazoa > Arthropoda > Insecta > Hymenoptera > Megachilidae > Megachile > Megachile rotundata. Next base: position 8,395,159 of record NC_134993.1, read on the forward strand.
AGGAGAACTGAAAATGAAATGAAATTACATGAAAAGAAAATTGATTTTCAACCCTTATGATTTCGAATATTTAAGAGAGAAACATTGAAGATTAAACTATGTATTTCAAAATATTAATTACAAATTGCTGTTATAAATATTACAAGGATTAATTATAAATTTATAATAACTAAATAATGATAAATTACATTATTGCATGCTTATAATAACAAAATAATGATAAATAAATTTTCTAACTTTTCCGTCCTTGATTTATTTAAAGAATCATGATAACCCTTCCAGCAAAAATTATTAAATTAAATATTTGGAATATTTATGTATTTTTAATTATGTTAAATTCTTGAAAATTTTTCATCTCTTTGTTAAAAATAATTGTGCTGAATATAAAGAGGAAAGTGAACATAAAATGTTGTCAAAATTCCACGCCTAATTTCGAACATTATATTTAACGAATAGAAAAATCGAAGAAAATCAAAGTATACAAAATATTAATTGCAAAATAACGAATAAATTTCTTTCAGTTACTCGCCCTTAATTTATTTTAAAAATCACGTTATTGCACTTTAAAGTAAGAACTATTGAAATATTAAATATTTATAACATTTGTCACATTTTGAAATATTAAATGTTAGTAATATTTTTAATATTTTTAAATATTAAATATTGACATTTTTGTAAAATTTCAAAATATTAAATATTTGTAAAATTTCAAAATATTGAATATTTCCAACATTTGTAATGTTTCAAAATATTAAACTAGATTCTAATCTACTTATTTTAATTTGTTAAAAGCTAGCGATCTCTTTAACAAAAATAATTGTGTAAAGTTAAAAAAAACTGAAGGGTGTTATCATCCCCTTGACAGATCGAAGAACCAACATTATTATTAATTTACTTCCGACGTAATTAAAGTATCCTGCAATTTTTGCACTTTTCACAGTTTGCCTCTCATTTATTGCGATTAAATGTGCAATTTAATGCTTTTGATTCTCCAGTACACTGCATCCTCTGATCGTGATAATTTGTACATCCCAACGTTCAATTTCCTCCCTGCTTGTACGTACGTGCACAGAAATTTCAACAAAAGTATTTCTATACTTAACACGTTCTTAATTACAAGCCCCGTTTAGAAGATTCAAGTATATGTACTTTGCGAACTAACCATGAAACATGAGATTCAACTAGAGAGAACATTGTTTTCAATTTTAAACGAATTCCTAATTCAATGGAGTACTTAAGAGTAATATTAACGGACTTTTCAATTAATAATACTGCCAGTAGTTAATCTTTAATTATAAGTTTAATTTAACAGAGAAATTTTAGTATGTAAGGAAATGTTCAATTCGTGTTTTGAATATAAAGAGAAAAGAACAAAATTTGTATGTATTTAGATTCATTTTATGGTAGCTCTTTATTTTAAGCAAAGAACGCCTGATTCAATGGAACATTTTTAGTAATAAAATTTTCAATTAATCTTTTGTATACCTACATTACAGTTCAGTTAATTAAATTTATACTGAACGCAAGTTAAAATTTAATCTTTGTTAGATTAATACTAATATGATGTTTGCAATGATTTTCCGACAACTTTGTTTTTTAATTAAAATATTTTAGTAATTATTTACTAATTAGGATATTTTACTAATTATTTACTAATTTGCTATACTATAATTGTGGTTTTCAAATGATTGCGTTAATATTACCTTAACAGGATTAAAAATCTGAAAGTCACTATGAAAATTATGGCATCAAACATGGACATTCTGAAAAGCATTTTGTCACAAGTTCTATATCATTACAGTTTTATGTTTAACGAATTTTCCACAAAACACGCAATTCTGCAATTTCATACAGGTAAACTTATTACCACAATATTTCACAACTGATTGGTCGTACGAATTCAACTCAGCACACGCAATAAGATACCCACAACGAAAATGACAGTCGTGATAAAAATTTTATCCCTTTTATTGCTAATTTTTGGATATGGAAATTTTCAAATTTGTAGATTTAGATATTTCTGAGTAATAATTCTTCAGATTTTTGTATTTTTGAAAAACACGAAAAGTTCTGAAAATTTATAGTGCTTTGATTCGATAACCATTTCTGAATAATAATTATTTAGATTTTTGTATTTTTGCAACTTGAATATTTAGAAATTTTGGGAAATTTTGAGTCACATTTTATAAATGCAGAATTAATTTTTGGATATGAAAATTTTCAAAGTTAGAAATGTAGAACTTTCTTCATTCGAAAATTTACATATTTTAAATTTATAAATTTCTAATTTATGCATTTAGAAATCGCAAATTTACGAATATTTAAATCAGGTCTTTGAAATTTAAAAAGTTCTGAGGATCTTGAAATATATTAATATGTAAAACTTGAAATTAAATCATCAAATTCTCAGATTAACTTAAATTCTCAAATACTGAAATTATTAATTTCTGAAGATGACGTCATTCAAACGATCCAAGGTCAAAATGTTGCGAGCATCTTACATCTTGCTTGATATCCCACAACTTTTGTTTCAAATATTCGACCATATTTAAAGTCGTCTCCGAAATATAAGGATAGGGATCAGACTTTAGAGATATCCTCCATATTTGCAGATATTTTCTATTAATAATAATCGAGATTCGACTTTAACATTTTATTTCCAACTTAACCCTATAATTCAGACGTTTCTTAAAAATGATCCAGTGGTTCTAACATGTTCAGAACAGTGACTGGTAACATATTTCAAGGTCATAAAAATCGACGAATTACCAATTGTAAGATAAATTAGCTGACTTTAAAACTGAGCCAAGATAAAAAATATCCCACGTTTTTATATTTTTATTCTACATTTTCCTATTTATCTATAAGAAATAATGTAATGTTCGTTTTTACTTGTTATATTCCGAACCTGCATATGTGACGACTTTAAATAATCCATAAATCGTTCACTGCACAGCAAAATTTTTCAAACAAACGTCTTTATACATGTCATGCATATAGTGCTAACAATGGTTTGAACAGTAATAGTATCGTGTTAGGAACTAATAAATTATACCATTACAATTTGAACAGGCTGGAAAACGTGAAAAATGGCGGTCCTAATTCAATGGCCACGGACTGTTTAAGTAAATACAAATACTTGATTACGTACGTTATTAATTCGTAATACGTATTGCTGTTGATTTATTGCAACAAAGATAACAAAATTATTAATAATCAACTCTTGTAAAATATTAAAACTGCGATTAATTAATCGATTAAAAAATTGTAGTTATTTAATAAGCCATTTAAGATGTAAAATAAACATAGTTCATGACGAACACGATTTGACTAAAAGTTCAAAATGGCAATCGGCTGCAAAAATATTCCGATAAAATTTCGATGACTAGCAGAAATATGCTAGTTTCGTAAATCCACGTGTCTGTATCTGCGTATTATACAATCTTGACAATTTTTAATAATTAATGCGCATTTCATAACTTATTAATTGCAACTAAAAATTCTGTGAAGATAAGTTCAGGAGAGGTCGAATCTGAAGCAACTATGTTTACTGTTTACATTATTACTAAGTGTCAGAGAATTGCGTTAATGTTTAATTTCCATATTAGTAACGTTTACAACGTTTTGAGAGAGAACTTCGTCCGAATTGGTTATAATAAAGCAGTTTTCTAACAAAGGAAAAGTTTTCATTTTTTATTAAAATGTGTTAGGACAGATTTGAATTAAAATTTAAATAAAATTAAAGATAAATAAATCCCTTTTTGCAAAATGACGATTCATTCGCTAGACAAAAGCTATAATTTCCTTTAAATATTGCGAACAACCCTAAAATGCTAAAAAACCCTCTGCGACACCTACACGACGTAATATTTCGTTTATTGTAATTTTTTTAATAAAATTTATCTCTGCATTGTATAATACTTTTAGGAGCAGTTTACTCCAGTTATATGGACACCGTTCACTATACTTCATTCTGGAATTTCCACTCGATTTTATTATTCTCTAAGATTAGGTCCCGATTTATGCTTCACTTACCTATTAGAAATACACGGCAGCTGCATACGAAAGTAAATGGTTCTAACAATAAATAAAAGTTTAGTTCTTCCCGCTAGTTTGAATAAAGAGGGTAGTAATTTCACAAAGGTACTTTCTACCTGCTAAATTGCAGGATTACCTGTTCGGAGGAGATGCAATGTTAAATAGTGACCTGGACTCCGATTACTTTATTAACCCATTAAGAAATAGATTTTTATTGAACCCCCTTTTTATTTTGGTGAATTCCTGCTTTATAATATCACGTTACACCTGGTACGCACCCCATGGTTAAAATGTGATGTCCCTGATTTGTATTTTTATTGTGGTCGAAATTTTAATGTTAATTGCTTATTTAAGAATTGCTAAATGCAATGCGTATTTATTATTTTAGTTTTCTTCATTTGAGTTAATTTTGCTGAATTAATTGTTGAATTAATGTTGGCTGAATTAATTGTTCTTCTTCTTCATAGGCGTTTTACGCTTGACTGACACAAGTGTAAAAAAAATCGTATATCAGCAGTTACGGTGATTAAACTAAATATAAATTAAATTCGTATGAAATACATAATTTACATTTGTATAAAAATTGTATTATATTATTTATATTCGTGTCAAATAAAATTATAATATATTTAACTTTGCCGTTGGACAAATATGAAATAGTGAACTGCTAATGCTTATACTTTCAATCATAACTTTATTTATTACCTTTCCCCCTACTTTGTATTGTAATTTTGCTTATTAACTCTACTATTATTTTTAATACCAATTTTGTTTATTAACTTCCTTAGAATTATGCAGTGATCGACGACTACAACTTTATTGGATGTTAAGCCAAATATAATTGATTTATTTAAATAATATTACAACAAACTGTTAACGATTTAACGATGGCAAATATACGATAAGGAATGACATTTTATGACAGAGTTCACGCTTTATTTATTTTTAATACCAATTTTGTTTATTAACTTTCTTCCTATTTTTAATAGTAACTATATTTATTAACCTTCCTCTAATTTGAATGCTGTCTCAATTTATTAACTTTATTAATTTTATTTATTGCCTCCCTCTATTCTTAATCGTAACTTTATGAACCTAACTATTTTCTTTTCAATAGTAATTTTATTTACAAATTTATTCTTCTCAATCACAATTGAACTGCCTCCATATTTGTTCACATATCATTCTACTTCCACTATATTATCAAACATCTTCATTTACAATCTCGTAACCAATTATTTTCAATAAACTTTTACGCTGAAAAATTGACGAAATGAAAATTTAACAGATTACTGAATCTTTCCTCAGTTAAATAGTTAATTTAGATATAATTAGAATTCCAATTTAATTTAAGATGTGTAGGAGGGCAATATCAATGTTCTCCAACGTCTCTAATTAAGCTAATTTAGTTTGGGTTATAGCCTCTTTTCCCTGACTCACAAAAGTTTATCTATTTCGCACTCATTGCGAAATCTCTATCATGTGGCGACTTCCGGCGGTTTGCCTTTGTCGCCTTTTCTGCTTTTAATTTTCTCCGAAATGATTTTCGTTATTTGTGATCAAGCGTTATCATATATAGCGTGTTCCATACCAAGTTAGTTCATTTTACATCCTAAGATTCGTTTATAAAGGTTAAAAAATGAGGCACCTCAAGAAAAAACTATCAAAGCGAGAAAAAGCCATAATCAATTTTCGTATTGAAGACAAATATATGTTGTGAAACAAACAGGTTCAAATGTGCCACTGTCGGTTACATTAATAAAAGACGTAATCAAGATGAGAAGAATCGTACATATTCGAATGTAGATGAATTAAAACTTGCAATAGCTGACTCGTGGAACAATGCAGAGAAAAGTACCGATGTCAACCCACGAGTTGGCGCGTGAAGAGGTTGACCCAAGTGTTTAGAAGAGTTACGGCTTGAATTGACAAGAATAGAAAAATGGACACCTCACACGTATTTTCGTTGTTAGTACTATTGGTCACGCACAACAATGAGTCAAAGGACAAGTTGGCAAACGTTTCAACTGGTTACCTCGAACGTCAGAACGTCACATTGGACTGTTCAAGGTGGGGTAGGTCCCTTAAACCTGACTCAGCCTACGCGCCAGGAATAGGGTTGCCTACCGTACATACCGGTAGTCAACCCAGGAGTTGGCGCGTAGGAGGCTGACCCAGTGTTTAGAAGGACTACAACCCCAATTGATCCGAATAGAAAAATGGACACCTCACACGTATTTTCGGCGGTAGTATTGGCTCGAGCCAATTAGGAGAAAATGACGGGCAACCGTTTCGCGAGTTAGTGCGAATTGTTGCAGTTATTGTCATTATTCTTATTTACCGAAATGAAACTGGAAATGTTCATGGATAGAGCTTCTTTTAGTCACGCGCCAATTTGTGGGTTGACATCTGTACCTTTAGTAGAGGTCAAATACTATACGAAATATAATGAATCATATTCGAAAATGAGTAATCATGCGAGAGAAGAAAATATGTACCTCATCGAGTACTATGATATTATTGTATTATTGTCATCTACTAAGTGACATAAGAAAGTATTGATATCCTTGAATGAACTCACTTTACAATTAGTATGCTAAGTATAAATAATTATCAAAAAAGTATGTTATCTTGAATTATAAAGGGCTATTATTGGTCATACGTAACATACTCAGAAATATACAGGGTGTTCGATAACTGGTGGTACAAGCGAAAAGGGGGTGATTCTACATGAAAAAATAAGTCGAAAATATAGAATAAAAATTTTTCATGTGAGGCTTTGTTTTCGAGAAAATCGACTTTGAATTTTCGCTGGGTACGCGTGCACTTGATCATGTCTCGTTATAACGGATCTCACTGTAGATCATTGTCTCGATTGAAGTTTATGTTGATAAACACTTCCAGTATAACGAAAATGTTTATTGTAAAAGATTATTGTAGCCTTTCATACATTAAAACAACAGAATACGTTAGAAAGCGTTCACAGAAATTTAATTAGAAGAACAGAATTATGTATTCGGCAGAATGGGCAACATTTTCAGCAATTTCTGTAATAATAAATTTCACGATTACTTCAACATCCTATTTCGTTACGTGTTTCTAATTTTCCGTTACGATAAAAACAAACTTAAACTGCGACAATATCCATCGAAACAATGATCTACAGTGAGATCCATTATAACGAGACATGATCAAGTGCACGCGTACCCAGCGAAAATTCAAAGTCGATTTTCTCGAAAACAAAGCCTCACATGAAAAATTTTTATTCTATATTTTCGACTTATTTTTTCATGTAGAATCACCCCCTTTTCGCTTGTACCACCAGTTATCGAACACCCTGTATAATTTCTCTTTAAAAAATGACACCGAAAGACCTTTACATGAACTCCAAGTTTCAGATATCGAATACTTCTTCTCAATACTCGCTACTTTCGCATTCAACATCGTTTTAAAAAATTGTACCTTTTTGAGTTACTTAGATTCCCGATTCTTTTTGATACACTCTGTATGAATTCAGTAACATCATGTTTTTATATCAATACTTTTTACACTCTGCCAAATTATTGTACATTAATATAAGCAGTTATCGTCTGCTGTTCATTTAAATATTTAAAATAGATGATAGTTTATCTACTCGTTTGCCTTATTTCAGATGAGTGACGACATTACTTACGAGATGACCTAATATATCGTGTATCGTTGCCCTTACGACAGAATTGCGAATACGTAATCTTGTAAATTTAAAACGAAATAACATAATTGTAGAGATCGATATTTCTTAAAATTTGGTGCTTGTGAGCCGTTTATTTTGAAAGGGGAAATTCATTTTTTGTTATTGTGAAATATTTCAATTTGCATTATTGAGAAAATTTGGAAATATCAAATGTCTTAAACAGTATGTATAAAATTCGTAAAATTTCCAAAAGTGACACTTACAATTTTAAATTTAGAAGCAGAGAATTTTGCTAATTTGCAAACGTCCAAAATAAAAAATTAAGCAATTTGAAAAGTCTCTAATTGCCAAAAATTGTTCTAAACGACTCATATAATTAACAGTAACCGTAAATGAATTTTTTATTGTCTTCTCATTTAACTCTTCTCGTTCACATTTGTATTTGAGACGCAGAACGACGGAATGCAATGGCACTTCGCTAAATACGTTAACGAAAAAGACTTTTATTTTTGACAGTAGTATGCAAATTAAAGAGTGTAATGTATGTAGTGAATGAGAAATTATCATAATCGGATTCTTTTTCAATGTCAGGTTCTGGGAATGAATCACGCGTATTTTCATCGCTTCTTAGACTTTAAAAAATGAGTGTTCTTGTGGAATAATTTGCATTCCGTTTATTTCACGAGTTTTCGATCCTGCAATTTTTCGCGGAGATAGACGATGAAAGACGTGTGCATAATTTTCATATTTTTAAACCAAAACTATTTTAAAGCACGTTGGGATTACATTGTTGTTATACAGTGTGTATTTGTTATTTTAGCACGGAGTTTGAAACAATAATTAATGGGTTAAATAATACATGCGTTTATGAGATCATATTTCACATTCATATGAAATAATCAACTATGTAAAACATATGAAATATATAAAATGTATGAAATAGATGAAATATATAAAATATATAAAATATATAAAATATATGAAATATATGAAATGTATGAAATATATGAAGTATATGAAACATATGAAACATATGAAACATATGAAACATATGAAACATATGAAATATATGAAACATATGAAACATATGAAGTATATGAAGTATATGAAGTATATGAAGTGTATGAAACATATGAAACATATAAAACATATGAAACATATGAAATATATGAAACATATGAAGTATATGAAGTATGTGAAACATATGAAACATATAAATCATATGAAGCATATGAAACATATGAAACATATAAAACATATGAAACATATGAAACATATGAAATATATGAAACATATGAAGTATATGAAGTATATGAAACATGTGAAACATATGAATCATATGAAGCATATGAAACATATGAAGCATATTAAGCATATGAAACATATGAAACATATGATATATGTGAAATATATTTAACATATGAAATAATGAAATATATTAAATACATTTAACATATGAAATCTTAAATAATGTTAAATAATGAAAACATGAAAAATAATGTGTAGAAATAAATGTATAAACTAAAGCAATTATTTTCAATAAAAAATTGTGAATAATGAAGTATACTGTAAAAACAACGAACAATTATACCAAAATATACTTATTGAAAGACTTATAATAGTATGGTGATTGAAATCAGTCGAACACATAAATTTTCTATTAATTTGAAATTGTATGAAATTTTTGATGGATTTTTAATAGCGAACACAGTTTATTTTTATTAAAAATACGCAAAATAAATTAATACAAGAAGACGCCGGGCATCGTAAAACGTGAAGTTACCAACGATTCTCAAAACACACAAACGCTGCACGGCAACCAAAAACAGAAAACGAAAGACCGCGAATTTCTTCATTTAAGAGTTTTAAAGGCGCGTAAATTCAAAACTCCAACAATTTTGTACTGAATATTACAGGTACAGTCTTATCACTGAAAAATTGAAAAATTGAAAAATTGAAAAATTGAAAAATTGAAAAACTGGAAAATTGAAAAATTGAGTAATTGAAAAATTGAAAAATTGAAAAATTGAAAAATTGAAAAATTGAAAAATTGAAAAACTGGAAAACTGAAAACTGAAAAATTAAAAATTAAGAATTGAAAGAGTTTACAATGAAAGAATATTAAGAATATTAAAATTAAAAAAGTTTAAGTTAAAGAATATTAAAAAAGTCCACAATTCATAAATCTGACAGTATTATAGCTCTTTTATTATAAATTTCATCAATCCTCTGACCGTTACTTTTTGTAAATATTTCAACTGTGAAACACAAGTTTTTTGAATTCATCGAACCAGAATCTCTACATGAAAAGCTTATGAAGAATCAGATTTCATTCACGAAATTTTAGGCAATGCTGAATCATTAGTAACATACATGAGTTCTAAATATAATTCGCTATCTAAAACATAGTGACAAGATTGCCTCATTTGAAATTTAAGTAATAATTGCATAATAGTAATGAAGATAAATAAGTCATAGACTCGTTGGCTTCTATGATAAGAATAGGCTAAAATTAACGAATTAGTAGTAAATGACGATAGTGTACGACAAATATTTGACTGAATTATGACTTAATGGCAGACACTTTAACACGTGTTGCTGCGAACTTTAAAGGTTGAGGTTAATTCGAAATAGTTTAACACTAGATTTACAGACGTTTGATGCTCACTTACATTTAAATTTGACCTAAAGTGGAAAAATAAATGAATCAATAAGTTTTATTATTTATTAATTTAAAAAGAAATAAATAAATAAGTTTTGTCTGTTAAAATAAGAGATCTATGATCCGCCATTTTGACAGGTTCCGTAAATGCAGTGCTAACAACTTTGTAATAGAATATTCTCTTTATTTGACATTTATTGAATTTTAATATACATACTCGATTTATGTATTTAATAAAATATGATAGGTGGCAATTTTTTTTGCAATATGCATGAATCGAATATTACAAAATAAATATGATAATACGATCGATTTACTATTGGTTTAATTAGAATTTTTATTTAGGGTGAGTTTAATTGTCCAATTTAACAACGTTCAACTGTAAAATTAGATATGATCGAATGGCTTTTAGAAATTATAGAATTTCGAAATTTGGAAATTTAGAATACTGAACATTTAGAAATCTATAAATTTGCAAATTTGGAAATGTGGACATTTGGACATTTAGAAATGTGGAAATTTGGAAATTTGGAAACTTGGAAACTTGGAAACTTGGAAATTTGGAAATGTGGAAATGTGGAAATGTGGAAATATGGAAATTTGGAAATGTGGGAATTTGAAAATGTGGAAATTTGGATATTTGGAAATTTAGAAATGTGGAAATTTGGAAACTTGGAAATTTGGAAATGTGGAAATGTGGAAATTTTGAAATGTGGGAATTTGAAAATGTGGAAATTTGGATATTTGGAAATTTAGAAATGTGGAAATTTGGAAATTTGGAAATTTGGAAATTTGGAAATTTAGAAATTTAAAAATGTTGAAATGTTGAAATGTTGAAATGTTGAAATGTTGAAATTTCAAAGTTTAGAAGTAAAAAGAAATTTAAGTGAAACAAAAATAATATTATTTATCCTCTAATAAAAGTAAGTAATGACATTTTCACTTATCATTACTTACCCCAATATTACATAAATCTTACATATTTTTTTCAACTTAATAGATTTATAATAAAAATTATAATTCTTGTGCAACGTTCTTATCATATCACAGAGAAATCAATAATAATCTGTTATCTGGAAAAACAAGTATCTCAACGATATATCAGCAGATTGTACATAATTATCCAAAATTTATCCTTTAGCGAAGAAAAATTTAAAGAGCAAGTGCACGTGTCCTACTTTTGATTTTCTGATATACTTATCAGGATTAATGTCCACTCACCGCGAGTAATTCTGATAAATAATAAGAAAGTCATTTCGCATTTCTTCGAACGTGTATAATTGTTATTCTACTTCCATAATACCTATGAAAATATTATTCTCGTTTTCACCCTTTGCGGACGTGTGTTTACTCTCAGCCACCGGAGCAAAAAGCCATGTTACTCTTATACTAACAAGGGACATCACCAAGGTGTCACACGCCGATTTTAATGAAATTGATATATGTTGTAGCTTTTTAAAAATCATTTGACACGTATTTTTTTATATCTGCGGACATCCATGTTGAGGGGGTGAAAATAGCCCTCAAAGTTCGGGGTTGAAAACACATTTTCTTTAATATCTCGGAAACTAGAGGGTGCAGGAAGGTGAATTTTTTTTTAAATTGTGTAGTTTTTAGTCAGGAATTTAGTTAGTGACAACAATTTCGGGAGAAATTATTTATTTAAATAATATATTAAAAAATTGCACTTTTTTTTCAATTTTTCACCCTAAATGCAGTTCGATTTTTTTGCAGCTTTGTATACTAAAAAAATAGATCAAAATAGGGGATACGTGTTTTTGGAATTTTTTGTTTATTGCAATTTAGCAATAATTATTACATATACAATTTTCTCCTACTTTTTACGAAGTGGGTTGCGATCTGTTTTCGAAGAGTGTCAGCCCTTTTTATGCGATAATTTGTCACGTCCTTAACAATTGGATAATATCAGATGTTTATTGTTCCATCGGTAGCCAGAGAAGTTTCAGCAGACAGGTATAAGTCCGCCGCAATACCAGTCGTCGTAATACGGAACATAGATTTCTATGGTCAATGAAACTTTTAGCTAAAGATATAAGTTTATTTATTTGACTTTTAATAATGAATTTCTTCATTGAATTTTATTATTGTGCACACTATATAGCATAATCTTCTGAAGCAAGCATTCAACTTTAGCTTAATCAATTTTTATTACATTGTCTTTTGTGAATAAATTTGTATCTAAATTCAATAAAACTAAAGGATTAGAAATTTTATGAATAAAATTTTTTCAACTTCGAAACCTATTAACATGAAATGGTTGAACAAACGGTAGGGTATTTTTTGCTATTTTTAATATTTCCTGTTTTTTACACTGTTTCTTACCTAGGGATTGATCGTCATAACTTCTTCTCGCTATATCTTTTCCATGAATCAAGAAGCAAAACAGTATTTTCTGGTTCACACGGATCAACAAAATATTGGTGGGTTTTTAAATAAAAGGTTGTTCCATTTCCTCTTAATTCGCAAAAATAAGAAAGAATTAGGCATACGTCAAGTCATTAAATATAACCTCTTGTTGCATTTCTATCTCCGTATATGCGCATTCTTTATACATGTCGATTACATCTGTTATGCTTTATGCCAGTTTAACTTTGTTTCGATTTATGTGTGCTTCCTGCTTATTAGAGTTAAATATTTTCATTAAAATGTTTATAACATTAATGGGATTAACATCCATACTTATAAAAAATAAATTTTACAAATGTTCAAAAAGGGAAACAATAATACAATTACCATATACTTATTCATATCCACTTTCCTGCAACAGTATATTTTGAAATAATTTTCGTAAAGAGTTTCAATGGCCATAGAAACCTATGTTCCGTAAAGCGACGACTGTTACCGCAGCGGATTTATACCTGCCCGTTAGACCTTCCCTGGCTACCGATGGCACAATAAACATCTGATATTGTCTAATTGTTAAAAACGTGACAAATTATCGCATAAAAAGGGCTGACACTCTTCGAAAACAGATCGCAACCCACTTCGTAAAAAGTAGGAGAAAATTGTATATGTAATAATTATTGCTAAATTGCAATAAACAAAAAATTCCAAAAACACGTATCCCCTATTTTGATCTATTTTTTTAGTATACAAAGCTGCAAAAAAATCGAACTGCATTTAGGGTGAAAAATTGAAAAAAAAGTGCAATTTTTTAATATATTATTTAAATAAATAATTTCTCCCGAAATTGTTGTCACTAACTAAATTCCTGACTAAAAACTACACAATTTAAAAAAAAATTCACCTTCCTGCACCCTCTAGTTTCCGAGATATTAAAGAAAATGTGTTTTCAACCCCGAACTTTGAGGGCTATTTTCACCCCATCAACATGGATGTCCGCAGATATAAAAAAATACGTGTCAAATGATTTTTAAAAAGCTACAACATATATCAATTTCATTAAAATCGGCGTGTGACACCTTGGTGATGTCCCTTGTAAGTCAGCAAGCTTCGGAAATGTATACCATTCGAAATAACATTATATAAATTGTGTTCAAGTGTACTTAGCCATTTTTGCTTCATAAAATATTGTGAAAATAATACTTTGAAATGGCGAAAAGAAAGTTACCGAAAGTGCATCCTAAAATTAGAAGTAAACCTAAGAGTTTGAGCACGGAGTGTGATATAGAAAGTGATCAAATGTTAGTTTAAAATATTTTAGTGGTTCTGATAGTGACATAGTTGCAACCACAAAATTTCCAGTTATGGTAAAACAGAAGAAAATGATGAAAATAGTGCTTTAAATGAGAAATCGATATTCTGGGGAGGCATGTTTACTCGGAGAAATGTTACAGAGACTTCCATCAAAAGCTATAGTTCCTCATCATGAAATTATCACTATAAGTTTTCCGTAAAATTTATCTGCTTAAATTGTAATTATATAATTTATTAGCTACCATGATTACTACTGTACATAACATTAACACATGTCTATATCAAATACAAAAATAATAGCAAAAATACTAGTCAATATCACTGTTTGAGAGCAGCCATTTTGAACCATTTGGAGCCATTTTGTTCTAAAATACCTAACCTCTCTTCATGTTATCTATTGAATTATATAACAATAGAATAGTATAGATTTTATACACAAAAGAACACTTCAATAACATAACTGTACAAATAAATAGGAGAGGAATACAAGTAATATTTTTTGTATTTGCTTTATTAATTTCCTTTGAAGGCATAGAAATCAGAATTAAAAGTATATTTATCAGCCTAAAATTGATTCAAAAGCTTCTCTGTGATAAGTAGTCAAACTATATAATTTTTTCACAATTCCTAACCCATCAGGAAAGTGACATTTCGTAGAGAATTAAGCAGAAATACTTGTTCTAACGCAGAATAGGATTTTTATTATAAGAAATGATAAAAAGGAACACTTAAATAAACATGGTGTAAGACTTATAATTGACGGTACCTGTTTTGGTTACAAAGGTCGTCGTAATACTGCCTTTCGACGCAGCCATATTGCTTAATGACCAAAACAAAAGATGTTCTATAACACAATGCACTGCCTATAAAGTAAGTCCGTAGCCATCGAAATACCACCATAAATTTTCAGAATTCTTTTTCTGAATTCTTTATCAATCCTTACATTAGATTAAAACATATTACTGCTTCATATATCGAAATTTGAAGTAAAAGATTAATAAATCTTCTTTTTTCTTCATAATCTTGCATATTATGCGTTACAGTTCGTTCAAAAATTAACTCTAACCAGTATTATACATATCTATAAACGTAATCCGACCTCAAAGGGTAATAGTTTAGCTACTATTAAATTTTAGTAAATTGGTCAATTATTGGGCGTAACAAATGATTATCAGTTTGACAGTTCGAAGAATTGATAATCTTTGTCGTGTCAAATCTTAAAAAGTCCTCGTAAGTTGTAGATTAAATTGAAATCAAAATTTGCGATCTACCGTTGACTTTGATGTATCAGGGCTCATTTCGAAGGAGACACTACGTTTTCAATGTTAAAATATTTTGCAATTACTAAACTATGATCAATTATAAGCTGTGTTTAAAAACATAGAGTTTAGACATTTAGAAATGTGATTTGAAAATTTGACAATATAGAACTTCGATAATTTAGTGTTCAATTCGTTCAAACAGTTTGCAAATATAGGAAGAAGGGAATTTAATAAATTAAAAAACATTATAAAGTTAGAATATTAGAATACTGAAAAGTTGAAAAACTAAAAAATTGAAAAATTGAAAAATTGAAAAATTGAAAAATTGAAAAATTGAAAAATTGAAAAATTGAAAAATTGAAAAATTGAAAAATTGAAAAATTGAAAAATTGAAAAACTAAAAAATTGAAAAATTGAAAAATTGAAAAATTGAAAAATTGAAAAATTGAAAAATTGAAAAATTGAAAAATTGAAAAATTGAAAAATTGAAAAATTGAAAAATTGAAAAATTGAAAAATTGAAAAATTGAAAAATTGAAAAATTAGAAATTATATGATTGAGATATTGAAAAATCGAAAAGTAGAAAATTTGCAAAATTGAAAAGTTAAAAAAGAATGGAAAATTGAAAAATTGGAAAGTAAAAATGTCAGAAAATTAAAAAATTAGAGTACTACATATTTAAAAACTCGTGAACATAAAAATGCCAAAATTTAGAAAATTAGAAGGTTAAAAAATTCAAAATTTTTAACTTAAATAATTGATAATCTGTCTCTAGCACATCAAAGTATTCCGACAGGCTTAGCACATATCTCTAGCCTACTTTCTAAAGAAATCAAATCTAGTTTGCACATCAAATTTTACGAAAATCAGTTTCTGATAACAATTAAAGTACTCGACAAAAGAATATATCATCTCACTTGAAATCACTCAATCACCTTAATTATTATTTCATCATCGTACTATAAATTTTAACAATTCTCTACTATCAGCACATACACTTCACACTCCAAAGTTTTAAGTTACAAATTGGATGCACGATTATACCGAACACGAAATGTCTCCTTGGGTTTTCCTATCTGCCGCAATGTAAATACTCGAAAAAGCTGGAATGTGGTTTTGAAAAAGTAGGTTACACGATATTATCATGTATCTCGGTATGAATTATTGTTTTTTGAAGATTACGTTAATTAAAACAGCCGTTGATTATCGCTGTCGCCGCCACTTTCGTTCAAACACAATTTCGTCCACCTGTTGCTGAAAAGTTCAATATTTGAATCTCGATAGTTAAACGTTGAGATATCGAAGCATCATGTAGATCGTCTGGCGTAGATGACTGCTCGTGATCGCAGACACTGGTACTTATGTGTCTTAAGGTCGTTCGATTTCGATTGTGTCGCTGATTATGGAAGTAGTCTTTTAGTTACATTTCTAAAATTCAACCCTAATTACAAAAACTTACAATCCTACGAACCACCATCAATTTTTAGAATTTTTCAAGATTTCCGTTAAACTGGACTCTTCGAATTATATAATTAGCTACCATGATGCACCACTACTCGTCACCATTTTGAACTTTTACTCAAATCGTGTCCGTCATAAATTATGTTTATTTTACATCTTAAATGGCTTATTAAATAATTACAATTTTTTAATCGATTAATTGATCGCAGTTTTAATATTTCACAAAAGTTAATCATTAATAATTCTGTTATTTTTGTTGTAATAAATCAACAGCAATACGTATTACGAATTAATAACGTACGTAATCAAGTATTTGTATTTACTTAAACAGTCCGTGGCCATTGAATTAGGACCGCCATTTTTCACATTTTCCAGCCTGTTCAAATTGTAATGATATAATTTATTAGTTCCTAACACGATACTATTAATATTCAAACCATTGTTAGCACTGTATCCATGATATGTATAAAGATGTTTGTTTGAAAAATTTTGCTGTGCAGTGAACGATTTATGGATTATTTAAAGTCGTCACATATGCAGGTTCGGAATATAACAGGTAAAAACGAACATTACATTATTTCTTATAGATAAATAGGAAAATGTAGAATAAAAATATAAAAACGTGGGATATTTTTTATCTTGGCTCAGTTTTAAAGTCAGCTAATTTATCTTACAATTGGTAATTCGTCGATTTTTATGACCTTGAAATATGTTACCAAAGTCACTGTTCTGAACATATTAGCACCACTGGATCATTTTTAAGAAACGTCTGAGTTATAGGGTTAAGTTGGAAATAAAATGTTAAAGTTAAATCCCGATTATTATTAATAGAAAATATCTGCAAATATGGAGGATATCTCTAAAGTCTGACCCCTATCCTTATATTTCGGAGACGACTTTAAATATGGTCGAATATTTGAAACAAAAGTTGTGGGATATCAAGCAAGATGTAAGATGCTCGCAACATTTTGACCTTGGATCGTTTGAATGACGTCATCTTCAGAAATTAATAATTTCAGTATTTGAGAATTTAAGTTAATCTGAGAATTTGAGGATTTAATTTCAAGTTTTACATATTAATATATTTCAAGATCCTTAGAACTTTTTAAATTTCAAAGACCTGATTTAAATATTCGTAAATTTGCGATTTCTAAATGCATAAATTAGAAATTTATAAATTTAAAATATGTAATTTTCGAATGAAGAAAGTTCTACATTTCTAACTTTGAAAATGTTCATGTCCAAAAATTAATTCTGCACTTGTAAAATATGACTCTCAAAATTTCTAAATATTCAAATTGCAAAAATTCAAAAATCTAAATAATTATTATTCAGAAATTGTCATCGAATCAAACCACTATAAATTTTCATAACTTTTCATGTTTTTCAAAAATACAAAAATCTGAACAATTATTACTCAGAAATGTCTAAATCTACAAATTTGAAAATTTTGAACACTCAACCGTCTCTCAAAATGAAAAACACGAATCAGTCCTAAAGTAACAAAGTTTCATAAATGAGTGATTGTAGCACTTCGTTTCTTTTTTTAGCTAAATTTCATAATCACCAGTACAATTCATGATCGTACGAGTGGAGTTGTATTCGCGATTGATCAAATCGTGCGTAATTTTGCGTCGAACGAGATTGTGCATCGTCCAGATAAAAGCTTTTGATGACTGCCTAATTAGCCGAATCAAAAATGGGACGTGATAGTGGCCTATGACTTCTTATCTCTCAACAACTTCTGAATTTTTCCATCGTTCATTGCTCGTTCATTATGTGCTTGTCTCTAACTGATCATTTTCAGGGTCCAAATCATTTTCATTTAGTAGTAATTGTTTTACTATATATCGTCTATAGAATATTATATTTCTTTGGTAGCGAATTGTAAACTGTATTTACTTGAGATTTACTTACATTGAAATTGTATTAAATGCTCCCTCAACTTACAATGAAATTTTATTAAACACACTTCTAATTTACATTGATATATAATTTTATTAAACACACTCCTGATTTACATTGATATATAATTTTATAAAATACACCCCTAATATATAATTTTATTAAGTCTACCCCCATTCACAGAATAATTCAAAATGATCATCAATTAAACTAGAAATAATGGTTCAAATTAAACCATGCTTGGTCTCATTGTAATCAGAAGAACAAATAAAATAAAATTTCTCATTGTAATAAAAAATTAACATAGCAACAAGATCAAAAATATGAAAGTTCTTTGCATTGGTATTTGGAGGGAAGGAAAATATTTATATAAAAGAAAGAGGGAATAGAAAGAGAGTGAAGGAAAATATTTGCAACAAAAATGAAATATATCGAAAGCAGTCGAACAGATTAAATGGCTATTTGTTCAAAAGTGTCGGCAAGCAACAAAAGAACGCTCGTCATGAAACGAAATGCCAGGAAAACTTACCCACGGTAAGCTTCAAAACCATTGACGGTTTAATAGAACGAAGGTCAACGTAAGGAGCAAAGTGGTACCATCCTGTACGAATGCTCTGTAATAAAATAAGTGGTTCCCGGAGATCCTTATTAGAAGCACGGGAGGAAAAAAAGAGATAATAGTAATCGAAATGGAAGAAACAAGAAACCTCTTTGATGTGATTCGGCATGGATGATACTTTATTACCATCCATTGCTATGGAACCCCATGCAAGTGACGTACAAATCTTTTTGATACATTCTTTTATCCAACTATATACTTTCTATTTGCTTAAATAAAATATTATGATTTTTTGCACGTTTTAGTTTATTATAATTTGTCGTATTTCGAGAAATAAATATACTGTGAATTTTATTAAATTTCATGCAACCATTCTTTGCTATAGAATCCCTTGTGACGTACAAATCTTTTTGATACATTCTTTTATCCAACTATATACTTTCTCTTTGCTTAAATAAAATATTATGATTTTTTGCACGTTTTAGTTTATTATAATTTGTTGTATTTTGAGAAATAAATATACTGTGAATTTTATTAGACTTCATGATGAAAATAAAGCTTACCTTTTTTTCATTATTGTGTAACTTTGTTGTAATTAAAAATTATAGGTGTAACGTGTAGTTAGTAAACATATAAATTAATTTATAATTTGACATGTACATTTATTTGTAATTTAAAATACCTTATTATTGAAAACGATGGTTTGTAACATTCAGCTACATTCTAAATTTTTATTGTTTCAAATTTATTACAAAATCATTAAAAAAAATATGTAATTTTTTATTGAAGATGTTAGGATTAGCTCCAGGAAAATAAACTGCAGTGCTGAGGTGAACGGAAAATACTTTAATAATATAAAAATGTCTTTACAAAATGCGCGGTGCTTCGTAGACGAAGGTAAAACTGTAACTGTAGGACAAAGCATCGTGATGCGTGTTCGGACGCGCATAGCGCAGTTCATTTGTTTTGTCCGTTACTTCCAACACTCCCCCTCAAAACAAGGATGTACGCTTATCGCTGATGTATACAATGTTTCGCTAATTAATTACTACAACGCATTTATTTACAATGTCGATCGTTATACATAAAAGACGCGGTACATTTCTGATGACGCGGGCCGGTTAAACCTTTTGTTAATACGTCCGCTATCTGATCGTTTGACGCTTTGTAAAAAACTTTTATTTCGCCGTCCTTTAATTTTTCTAAAACTCTTTTCGTGTACGCGCTTTGCCGCATTTTTATTTCCGTACCGTTGTGCTCAAATTCGATACCCAAACAATGTCCGATCTTCCCTAAATCCGTCATTTCGAATTTTTGCATGAGTTGTTTCTTAATGCGTTCTAACCATTTAAAATCTTTCGCGGCTATTACTATATCGTCTACATATACGGCAAGAACGAGAAATTGCTCCCCCTTTCGCAATATATACACGCATGGATCAGCATGGAGGGGGACGAAATCCATGTTTCGCAATTCTTCGTCGAGGCGTTTATTCCATTGCCTACCCGCTTGTTTCAAACCGTATAAAGCCTTTTTTATTTTACATACTTTATCGCCGCTCGATAATTCGTTTAGCATTTTTCGCGCCTTATCACTATATTCTACGGGTCCGTCCGATATGATGTCGCGCAACGCGTCAGGGAGAATGTCCGGAATCGTCATGAAAATATCTTTATCGACTTCTCCATTCAAGTACGCAGTTGACACGTCCAATTGATGGACTTGCATATCGTATTCGACGGCTAGAGCTATTATCAATCGTATCGAGCTCAATCTCGTAACGGGCGCGTGCGTTTCTTCGTAATCTAAACCCGGGCGCTGAGCAAAACCGCGTGCGACTAAACGCGCCTTCCTCCGCGTCACCTGTCCGTCGGTGTTTATTTTGTCGCGGAGAACCATGCGACACCCAATGACTTCGCGATCACGAGGGCGTTCAACGATCTCCCATACGTCGTTCTTTAACATCGCCGCTATTTCTTCCCGAATCGCGACACGCCACTCCGTTTTATCCGGGCCGGAAAGCGCGGTTTGCAGCGGTATCTCGGCCATACCAGCTGATTCCGTCGGATGCGAAGATACGGCGTCTTCGAATAATTCGTTCTCTCCTTCAGATTGAGAATCACTTTGAATATCGTTTTGAGTTTCGACCGTACCGCGTACTTTTCTCGGCCTACCACGGCTCCCGGTCCGGATAATTCGTGGCCTACCTACCCGGTACCTGACTTCGTTCACGCGTGTCGGAATAGAATCGGACTGTTGCGAAGGATTTATGGGCACTTCAACGATACTATTCTCGCGATCGATTGTTTGACTATCGTTTCTCAACTGATCCCTGCTTTCCATGACTTTCGAGGTTGTTTTATCATTTTGAATATCTATCTCTACATTATTGTCGGAATACGAATTCTCGTTTCTCGCTCGCTCTTCGCAATTTATTTTCAGTGGCTCTTTTAACGTCTCGTCTGCCGATTTTACATCTCGAGATATATCGACGCGGTTCTCGTCGGGAAGCCATATTCTAAAACCCTTTGTTTCATCCGAATAACCGAGGAATATTCCCTCTTGCGCGCGCGGTTCGAATTTCGACTTTTGACGGTCTCGAACTCGGGTTATGACCTTCGAACCAAAAACCTTGAAATACGACGCGTCCGGTACTTTACGTGTCCATCGATAATAAGCGTTGTCGCCGTCGAGAGCGCGAGACGGTAATCTATTACGCGTATAATTCGCGTTCGCTATCGCCTCAGCCCAAAATCGCTTCGACAGTCCCGCCTGGAGAAGTAAACATCGCGCCGTTTCAACTAATGTTCGATTTTTACGCTCGGCTACACCGTTTTGTTGAGGCGTGTGCGTTACGGTCAATCGTCTTTTAATGCCGCACGAATTTAGGTATTCGTTAAACTCATTACTGAGAAACTCGCGACCATTATCAGACTGCAAATACTTTATCCGCGCGCCTGTTTGATTTTCAGCGAAATTTTTAAACTTTTTAAAAACAGATAACGCTTCGCTCTTTTGTTTCAAGAAAAAGACTTCGCACCATCGCGTATAATCATCGATGAATAATATAAAATATTTCGCGCCGCCGATCGATTCGACGCTCATCGGTCCGCATATATCGGTATGAACTATCTCGAGAACACCTACGGCACGGTTCGAACTTTTTGGGAACGGTAATCTTGTCATTTTTGATCGCAAACAGATTTCGCAAGTAGGTAGTTTTTCGTCTTTTCCGAAGGAAACGCCGCGTATACTTTTGTCGCGATTTATTTTTCGCAAACTTTCCTCGTTAACGTGACCGAGACGCCGATGCCACAATTCCATATCATTTACCGTTTTTAAATTTGCATCGCTCACAAAAAACGCGGATTGTGCATAATATAAATTATCGCGTCGGTCAGCGGTGAAAACTGTTTCCCCGTCGGGCGCAAACACGGTGGCGTTATGCTTTCTAAACAGAACACTGCATCCCTTATCGGTAATTTTCGCGACCGACATAAGGTTCATGCGAAGGTCGGGAACGAACAACGCGTCGCGGAGTTCTATAGTTTTTCGCGAATTCGAGTCTTTTATGGATAATCGCACTGTACCTTGACCTTCCACCTGTGTTGATGCGCTGCTAGCGAGGTTTAACGTATCGCACGTTGACGTTTTCATCTCGACGAAAGAAGACGCGTCGCCGCTCATGTGGGATGAACAGCCGCTGTCGAGACACCATTTCCCTTCTGTACCCTTTTCGCGAATGCGTTGGTCGGCCTGGAAAGCGACTTCCTTCGCTCCTGGTGCACTGCTACTGGAAAAATCTTCTTTAGCCATTCCTGCAGTTGACTGCCGTTGCCCGCGGAACAGTCCGCGGCATTCCGAAACTCGATGTCCTATCTTTTTACAGCGGAAACAACGTAGTTTTTCCTTCGCGTTTTTATTCGGCTCTTCTGTTGCGGTATCATGGCGCTTCCATTGCGCTGTGTTTGACCTGTCCGGCTTGGTCGATTTTCTTACCCACATCGCGCTATCACTCGACTCTTTTGCTTTATCGGTTCGCGCAGCGCTCTCTTCTAAAATTTTTATTTTAAGCGCTTCGGGCATCGGATATTCATCTCGGGATTCGATGGCCACCCGAAAATTTTCGAACGAACCGGGTAAACTGTACAGCAGAAGAACGGCGAGCATATCCGGGTTGATTTTAACCTCCATGTCTTCTAATTTGTCGACCGCGTCAAAGAAAGAGTTCATATGCGATCTCACGTCGTCGCCTTCTGCCATTTTTCGCAAAGCAAGCTGCTTCAATAGCGTCGCTTTTCGCGCCGGACCTTTCGACTGGTAAATACCTTCTAATTTCTTCCAGATCTCGTTCGATGTCTTGCAATTTTTAATTTGTTTAATTTCGGACGGGCTAATTGCTAATATCAAATCGGATCTTGCCTTTGCGTCCGCTTCGTCCCATTGTGTTGCCGCTTCGCCCTGAGTTACGTCGGGTCGTATTTTATTGCCATTAACGTACTTCCAGTTGTCGTTTTTTATCAGTAGAGCTTCCACTTGAATTTTCCACGTGTCGTAATTGTCTTTTCCGAGTGGTTCGATGCGCACTGAAGTTGAGGAACTCATCTTGACAAAAACTTTAACTTTTCACAACTTTTCACACTCACTGCACTATCGCGAATTAAATTCGTCGTACTAAAAAATGTTCGTTTAATTTTCCACACGCGACCAGAATGTGTCTGGGCCCATAACCTGTTAGGATTAGCTCCAGGAAAATAAACTGCAGTGCTGAGGTGAACGGAAAATACTTTAATAATATAAAAATGTCTTTACAAAATGCGCGGTGCTTCGTAGACGAAGGTAAAACTGTAACTGTAGGACAAAGCATCGTGATGCGTGTTCGGACGCGCATAGCGCAGTTCATTTGTTTTGTCCGTTACTTCCAACAGAAGAAAATTTAAAGAATTTTTAAATTATTGAGACCTGGTAATTTCTAAAATGTTTAGACTTAAAATATATTTAAACTTCATAATTTCTAAATTATGTAGACTTGAGAACTTCTAAATTATTTAGACTTAAAAATTATTTAAACTTGTTAATTTTTAAATTATTCAAACTTGATAACTTGACATGTAAATTTATTTATAATTTGAAATATCTTATTATTGACAACGATGGTTTGTAACATTCAGTTACATTTTAAATTTTTATTATTTCAAATTTATTACAAAATCATTAAAAAAAAAGGTACGTAATTTTTTATTGAAGAAAATTTAAACAATTTTATAAAAATTGTCATTTATAAACAGATACACAGTTCAATTTTAAATAAAAGTATTTGTCGTGCACACAATACATAATCAGTACACTATTGTGCTAACACATGTCGCAAACTTGCAAATTAATCTAACCCCGTCTATTATTCAATAAATCTAAATAATACCCACAACGTTTGCTCAAATGAACATAAAGCAAGAGACAATATTTAATATCAAAAAGTAAATAATCCCAGAGTTGAAACTCATTCAATTACATCCAACATTCTAAAGTAGCATTAATTATCTTTCTGCTCTGTTAATTATCGTACTGATAATTTTAAACGAGCAAAAATTCTCGGTGAATAAGTCTTTAGAAGTAATCCTTAATTCATCTTATCATTAAGAACATTCGCAAAAGGTAAATATTGTGCGTGACATCTTTTTTAATCATTTCATCATTCAACGAAGAAATCTAACATTTATGCATATATGTACATTACATATTAGGTGAAAATGTATGAAAAATATGTATTACTTTTTTCCATAAAATGTTTTAAAGGTATCTTGTTTTATAGGTTATGTTTTACCTTGTATTTATAGGTTAAGTTTTACCCTGTGTTTATAGGTTATGTGTTACTCTATATTTGTAGGTTAGATAATAATAATGCGCTAATAAAAATTATATATATTTCAACATACTTTCGTACATTAAAAATATTTTCCAAACATCATAAAAATGTACTGAAATAATTTTTTACCGAAAGGGATAGTAAAAGAAACGGAAAGTTTGCTATATCGATAAGTGGCAATTTAATTCTTGGCAAGAGTCTTTTTATCGGACGTTATCTTTCGTAGACCCCTTATTGTTCTTAAAACGAATTCGAGTAAAGTAAGGTAATCCACAATCTCTAAAGGACCAGACCCGAGGTGTCAAGCACTTATGAAATTCCTACGGAATGTTTAATTACCTTATCTTCGACTACCTGGTCTACCACGTACCGCGTATTACCTGTCTACCGATAGAAAGCGGCCAAGGTAAATAGTCGAAAAAAGAAAGGTATTTCTGAGAACACGCGCACCAGATCTCCTCGACCATTTCGTTATCGAATTCAGCAACCTTTCTTCTCAGAAACCACTACAAAATAGATGAAATGGAATTCGATACGAGATAATCTTCCACCGACAAAAGAATTATAATCCTCATTGTTTTATTAATAGCTGCCTTATTACCGTACCGTGCTATTAGTTGACAAGGAGAATTTTTAGTTGAGACTCGGACATTTACTGATGCTGATGTTAATGGACATTAACTGTACTGATCTGGTGTATATATATGTGCTGAATTGGAAAAGGGAAAATAACGTTTTTATGTAATAAATATTTATTAATAATAATATTTAAATGGTATTTAGATATTATGTTTTTTAGTCATTTTGATAATTGTCAGACTCAAATATTTTTTTGGGGTGTTGGTTTTTACGCAGTTTTATTATAAACTAATAATGTGTGTTTTACAACGTCTTTTCTCGCGCTATTCTCAACTATAAACTGTAATGGTCTGGGCCCATAACCTGTTGGTTTTTACGCAATTTTATTATAAAATAATAATGTGTGTTTTACAACGTCTTTATTGTACGGCGTCTTTTCTCGCACTACCGCCAAAATGCGCGTCTCTTCGATCTATGATTTGTTAACAAAAGAATACCGATGTTGTTAATTCGCGACATCTCACGACATATCGATACTCTAACATGGGGGAAACTGATCATTTTTAGAATAATAATAAAGTAATGAAAATTGTTTATTTACTAAGTAATTCTACATATACGTCACGTAATAATTCTTCAATTATTTGGACTTGATAACCTCTAAATTATATGGACTTAAAAATTATTTAGACTTGATAACTTCTGAATTATTTAGGCTTGATAACTTCCAAATTATTTAGACTTAAAACTAATTTAGACTTGATAACTTCTAAGTTATATAGACTTGATTGCTTCTAAATTATTTAAACTTGATAACTTGCAAATTATTTAGACTTAAAAATAATTTAGATTTGATAACTTCTAAATTATATAGACTTCATTGCTTCTAAATTATTTAGACTTGATAACTTGCAAATTATTTAAACTTAAAAATAATTTACACTTGACTATTTTTAAACTATTTAGACTTGATAACTTCTAAATTATATAGACTTGATTGCTCCTAAATTATTTAGACTTGATAACTTGCAAATTATTTAAACTTGATCATTTTCAAGATATTTAGACTTGTTAACGTCTAAATTATGTGGACTTGATTGCTTCTAAATTATTTAAACTTGATACCTTGCAAATTATTTAGACTTAATAATAATTTAGACTCGATCATTTTTAAATTATTTAGACTTGATAACTTCTAAATTATTTAGACTTAAAATTTATTTAAACTTGATAATTTCTAAATTATGTAGACTTGACAACTTACAAATTATTTAGACTTAAAATTTATTTAATCTTGATAATTTTTAAATTATTCAGACTTAATAATTTCTCAATCATTCAGACTTAAAAATTACACTACTTCAAATTAGACTAAATCAGTCTCAATTAAACACATAACTCTTAAAAATTTACACTTAACAACTTCTCAACCGTTTAAATTTAATTTCTAAACTATTTATGCTTAATAATTTTTTAATCAATCAAGCTTAATCTTTAAATCAAGGTACATCTTTCCCCAATCACCCAAATAGATTTTAATAAATTTTACCATAGAAATCAATTTCATTACACCTCAGCCATTTTCCATCAGCCTCAAGAATAATTTAGACATTCAATTTAAAACCATCCCGTACGAAACTCGAAATGGCAAATTACGAAAAATCATTCATATCAAGTCCGATAATGATACACCGAAACCATATTAAATGAAAGCGATAAATCACCGGAAGGGTTAATTAGAGGCCATTATTATAGAAACGAAAAAGCCCCAGATTCTAACTATCCACTTGTCCGGCCCCCAGTGAAATTTTAAGACTTCCCCACAGAACCCCATTACTCTTTTTGGCCGACCTAAGGACCCGAGTTGCGAAATTCGAAAAGCCCTTTTCTCGGTATTCTTTCGGTTACAACTTTCCGAGCAGAACTGATTTATCTACCTGATTCTAGTCAAGAGTGTAACCAGAGGAATGTTATCGAATCTCAATGGACCGTGGAACGATTATTCGGAGATTTACGACGAAACATATGGTCGCAAGGGTGTAACAAAAAAATTAGGTCCTCCTATTTCTTCGTGCATATCTTTCTCCCATTTTCTCCAACTTTTTCCAGGCTCGGTGTCGTGTGTCCACAATGACAATTCTTGACACTTTTATGGCGGTCAAGTCGGGCAGTTTTTGTCTTCCGTTCATTTTTCCGGGCGATTTCTTAAGTGAGAACACTTGTCGAATCGGGCTTTGGATGAACGTTTGCTTTTTTTTCTCTTTTGGTTTCCCGTTGCTTTACATCCGAACCGCCTTACTACGCCCAGTTTCGCTCCGCTGAACAAGTCCACGGACGAGTTTTGGGGAAAAATTTTCTCTGCTTGGATTATTTGAGACCGGTTCGTTGAACTGCGGGTAAACTAGTCGATTTTCAAATGTGGAATTTTCTTATTATCCCAAGATTTATGGAGATTTAATGACCATTTGTATATTCAAACAAAACTAGGATAGCTCGATGAAGGTTAATTGTAACAAAAACTTTTTAATCAATTTCGTCGTAATTGAAGATGAAAATCCGCCATTTTGTAAATGTAATAACACATTCATTACTTTATTCATGTAATGTTAAAATTATGTTGTTACGAACTTAAAAATGTACACACAGAAATTTTGTAAAGAATTAGATTATTATGTGATCATAACTTAATCTTTATTATATGAAACCATGTTTTTAATAAGCGAACACCTTGTAATTTAAGATTGTTCTCTTTCAATTTTTACTTTAAATTACAATTCATTTTTAGGTTAGACGTTTTTACATCGGAAAATATTTATAGTAAAAGAAAAGGTAGGAAAACTTCACACGATTCGTGGCGCCAGTAAAACAAATTTTTGTTTTTATCTAAATCAAACAGGATTTCTCATACGTGAGAGTATTAAATAGATCGATAGTTACCGAATGAACTTAAGATTCGAAGAAAAAATATATGTACATAAATCGGACGGTTAAGCTCAGTTTTAGAGTTTATACAGGAAGCTTAACATCGTTATCGCGATAACCTTCTATATGTATTAGATACACATAGATAATCTCGTACAGAGATTAGCTGAACCTTATCATCCGAAACAGTGTTCTTTAACTATCGCTGCACCAGTTTAAAGACGTTTCGGATTATCGAATATTCGATAAATATTATGATTACGGTTATGTTTCTGTCAATCATGCACGACGGGTCTTGGATTCAAATACTCTCTATATAGCCGTGATGGGAAAAGTTGAAAAAAAACATATGAAGTATTTTATACAGTTTTTGCATGAAAAATTTGTATCAAAATTGTTGAGAAAAATTTTTTTTTTGAGAAAAATTTTGATACAAATCTTTCTGTGTGACTAACAAATAACGAGACTTCGCTATTTAAAATTTATATATATTTTATAAACTAAATTATGTAGTTTAAATACATTTATATGCATTTTGAATAATTTATAAGTTTTAATATTGTTTTAATTCGTCTCAGAAAATTGTTCCAAAAAAAATAATTACAAAAATATTAATATTTAATATTTATTTTTTAGTTAATAAAATTCATCAAATATGAACATAATCTTATATTTCTAAACCAAACAATATTTGATTTATAAACATTTGGAATTTTCAGAAATTCTTCGAACCGATTAAATTGAGGAATTCTTGTTAGGTAACTGATTATATCACCGAGATAAGCTTCTCGATTAGCAGCGATTTCTGTTCTTCGTAAATTTTCGCGACACGTGCATTCGTTTATCTGTACGGGGTGTGTTCGCTAGACTTTCAAGAAAATGTTTTATCGTTCAGAGTAAATTTCGCTTATTTCAAGTGTTGCCTTTCTTCGTACAGACGGGACATTTATCTTTCATCTCATTGATCACTTTCTCAAATTAAAGATGAAGATTAAATAAACTTGTAGAAATTTTAATTCTTACTTTGTATTTTATAGTTCGAGAAATGAATTATTTGAAAATTGTTTTCTTTGAATCTCAAGATGCTTTAAATAATTATGTCTAAGGTGAAGTGGGGTAAGTTCGTAAACGGGGCAAGTGTGTATACAGGCTATTTTATTACAATATGACCGAAATTTCTCCATTTAGCATATTTGTTTTCTTGTTTTGTTTCACTATATCCCCTTCTATATTTCAGCTAACAATAAGAGTACTTGTTTGCAGTATAGAGTTCTAGCATAATGCAGTAAAAAGCATTTTACAGCAGATTTGTTAATAATTCTGCTCTTGCCCCATTGCTCATGAAATAATGTTTCAAAGTATTTAACTTCAATTTACGCTCTTACCCCATTTTCGGGGAAAGTGCAGAGTAGTTGACATTTTAAACAATTTCCTATCAAAATCAAAATGTACAAGGAAAATTAAGGTCCTAGTTAATATTAATTAAATAGTAGTAATTATGCAAAGCGTTCGATATCGATAGCGTTAAGTATTTACATAGCAAACTGAAAATACTTACGTTTAAATATCAACTTTGCAAAAACCAGTCTGCACTTACCCCACTTCACCTTAGTGAGTTCTTACCTTAAAGAGGTAATATATGCAATACCCTTATCCAGCATCTTTCATTATAGCAAATAGCAAATATAGTAAATAGCAAACGAAAATAAGATATATCAAACAGAAAGAAAATAATTTGTATTATATAAAAGACACTTTCAGAAGCACTGAAATGCAGCATTACATCGCATTAGCAACATAGGGCGTGCACTGTAAACGCGGCAAACAATGCTCTTCAAAGTACAAAATGAAGATGCTTAAAAATGAAGACATTGCAACATCAGTTACAAGTTGCAGCTCGAATTATTCTGCATGACATTGCTGTATTCGATGAAGGATTTCATTCTGAGAGAAGCATTGTTCTCCTTTGATATACATAAGTATTTCGCCTCTTTCCACTTCTTTATTCGAAACTGCACTGACGGAATATTGCTACAGATATCGATCATAACGGGACCTTACAATGCTGCAAATCATCCAGATCGATCATTACTACGATTACGAAGAAAGTAGGTACTAAGGAAAAATGTTGCATTTTAATCTAACATACTATAGTTTAATCTGATATACCATATCTAGATTTTAATTTAGTTATTGAGATTGTTTCAAGATTATTTCAAGATTGTTTCAGATTATTTCAAAAATGAGAAATTTTATGTCATAGAAAGTTTAGGACATTAATTCAAGATAATATTGGTTTTTGAGAGTTGGACACATATTTATTTAACACTTTGACCATGTCATCCACATGTGACATTTACACATATGGGTTAATTAGATTTACCATATAGATCAACCACCTATGTTATTAAATAGTCTTCTTACCTAACAGAAAATACTCATATTAAGTGTTTGCAACTATGAAAAATAAATATGATTAAAATGACAAAATTAAAATGAAAATACTAGCTAATGTACAGCTGTTTCAATGAGGGCAGTCCATGTGTTAAGTAGAATAAATTACATATGTGGTAAATTACATTTATTACAATTTATACAAATGTAATGCTGCAACTACGATAACCTGCAAATCTGGAAAATTAACCTGCCAATAACATATAATTCATAACAGTTACATGTGACTCATGTAATACAGTTCATATGTGACTCATCTTTTCGCTGCAATAGAGTTTCAGTTCTAATCTTCATAAATATCTTTGAATTAGAAATGTAACTAAATTTTCTTTATTCATCTTCACATGGAGCAAGTTGTAAATGACTACCTAGAAAATTGTAAGTTGACCCTCTAACCTACAATTTTCTGGACAGCGTCATTCACAGCTAAAGCTACAACGTGAAATAAAGAAAATTGAAATTTTAAATAAAGTATACATTCAGTCTTGATTAAAATTCAATTACAGTGAAAATACGAATCTGGTTGGGCATTCGAACTGTAGTGTTCTTGTGTAGGTCAAGATGTTAAAACTAGTATTGCAAATTAACTTACACTATCTTAAAACTGTTTCAACATCAGTTTATTATAACAGGTAAGTCAAATCAAATCTTATAACTATTCTATGAAAATTTTATTATTATTCCTACATAATTCTATTTGATATGTGGTTTTTATTTAGTTATAGCAGGTAAGTAAAATCAAATTGTATAATTATTCTATGAAAATTTTCTTATTCCATAATTCTATTTGATACGTAACCCGAAAGTTCGTAATGACTTTATTTATTCATTATGTGTCTATGAGTGTTTATTTATACGTACGTTCATTAAAAACAAAAATAAGATTTATCAGAAAAACCTTCAAGTAAAAAAGTTAAAGTAGAACATCAGGAATTCCGCCGTCCTAGGTTTTCTAACGAGAACAAAAGTAAACAGGGAGAACAAAAGAAATTGACACACAAGCGCTAAGAATTTATTTGTTTCTAGCAGAACCGTTTCTATGAACAAGAGGTGTTAAGCGAACCGCTTAAACGAAAGTTGCACATTTCAGTTTGCGTTAGACACTTACTAACCAGTAAGAGAAGCAAACTCAACCGGTACGACTTTGCCTCCACAATGTGGACGCCATTACCTAATCCCAAGGTTGTAAAGGAATTTATTGCGGGTGCTCCTTAGTACCTTGTACCGTTAGGTCAAACAATAAGGTACCCATAGTTCCTATGAACTGACCAGCAAAAATTCACGTCCCTACAATATTTCTCGTATTATGTGTATGGTCGTTGAGAGTTTTCAAAAGAGTTTTCAAATGTACCTTTCGTATTGTTGTGATATTAAATCGTCGTAACACGGATCTTTGGGCATATTCAAATTTTCAAACTTTGGTGCGTTCACTTTATTTGGTAATAAAGTGAAGTGTTATTGCTGTGATAATTGATTGTTTATAGATATTGAGGTAAACTCGAGTGTCGTTTAGGATTTAGATTAGGATATGTGCACTTAATAATCTCCTTTTTGTAAACTCCTTTATCTTTGTAAACTCTCAAATTCCAAAATATTTAAATTTAAAGAATCTTTAAATTCTTAGGTTTCTAATTATTAGAATTGAATAATTACTATCCCTAAATCTTTAGATCTCTAAATTTTCAGATTCTAATGTTTCTGGGTTCACATAATCCTCGATTTCCAGATTTTTACATTTCCAAACCGCAAAGTCCACAAATTTTTAAATCCGCAAGTTTCTAAATTTACGAAGGTTGATTTTTTCTAGTATTAATATCCTCAAATTGAAGCTTCTACCTTTTAAATCTGAAAATTCCTATCTTCCCAAA
The DNA here is from genome assembly GCF_050947335.1 of Megachile rotundata. Lineage (NCBI taxonomy): Eukaryota > Metazoa > Arthropoda > Insecta > Hymenoptera > Megachilidae > Megachile > Megachile rotundata. Next base: position 8,428,086 of record NC_134993.1, read on the forward strand.
ATTCTAGACTCTCAAATTTTTTCTCCACATTCGTAAATTTACAATTTCCAATATCTCCAAATACTTAGAAATTTGAAGAACTGAAAATTTGAAGGGTTAGAAATATGGAAAGTTAAACATTTGAAGAGTTGGAAATTTCTATATTTATAAATTTAGAAGTTTGGAAATTTGGAAATTTGGGAATTTGGAAATTTAGGTATTTGGAAATTTGGGAATTTGGAAATGTGAGGATTTGGAAATTTGAAAATGTGGGAATTTGGGAATTTGGAAATTTGGAAATTTGGAAATTTGGAAATTTGGAAATTTGGAAATTTGGAAATTTGGAAATCTGGGAATTTGAAAATTTGGGAATTTGGAAATGTGAGTATTTAGAAATTTGGAAATTTGGGAATTTGGGAATTTGGGAATTTGAGAATTTTGGAATTTTGGAATTTGGAAATTTGGGTATTTAGAAATTTGGAAATTTTTAAATTTGGAAATCTGGGAATTTGGAAATGTGAGTATTTAGAAATTTGGGAATTTGGGACTTTGAGAATTTGGAAATTTGGAAATTTGGGAATTTGAAAATTTGGAAATTTGGAAATTTGGAAATTTAGAAATCTAGAAATCTAGAAATCTAAAAATTTAGAAATTTAGAAATTTAAATACACTATTGTAGAATTAATATTAAAAATGCTACAAATATATATACCTCCAGTGAACAATTACAAACCGCCCTCAATAAAAAGAAAAAGGCCACGCTGTAATTTGACCACCGCTTTATTACTTTATTACACCAGTTCCCAAAACAAGGAAAAATACCACTACCTGTAAAACCGATTCAGAGCTTTTTTCCAAAGTTTTATCATACTACCTCATAAATTACAACAATAAAAAATTTCATAAATATCGCTGAGTTTTCTAGAACAATTATCACAATATATCTCGACCCGATTGTATGAAACATCGTATATAATGGTTATTACTGCAGACAACCCTCAAATCACACGGTCAATCGATCCTATATTAATCGAAACCAGGTTTTTCCGACAACCAGTTTTGTTCCACTCAATTCACCTATTATATACAGAGTCCCTCTAAAGTCCCACTATGTTACATTTCCAAAACATAAGGATGGGGTCGGACTGTAGAGAGACCCTGTATACAAGCTTTCTACTCGCTGGGTGGGTTGTGCTCTCCAGACCCCCCTGTGTCGCCTACGGTCGAGAAGTGACGATTTGACAGTTTCTGGAGCGGTTCTGGCTCATTTTAAGAAAGTTTGATTCTCTGACGAAAAGATGTATCTGGCGTAGTTTGGCCTGTACATTTCTGAGTGAGTAGGATGGGGTTTTATAGTATTTTCATAATCATTTTCTTCAATAAACTTAATTACATTGACTATTAGCTAGTCAGTGATCCTACAGTAATATTCGCAACTTCGTATTTCGAATTCAAGTACCGTTATTCTTGGGATGGCTGCATAAAGACAGTACCTGGTCAACGAATTAGGAGTACGTAAATTTTCACTTTTATGGCTGTAATTATGTCATGTATGGAAAATCTTAGGTCATGCAAAATTATTAGTAAATACGTTGATAACGATATATTCCTAGTAATTTACTATGGTGTGATGGGTGACTACGGACCTTATGTTAGGAGCATCGATAGTGTGTCAGGTGAAAGAATGTCGTAAAAACTGCCTGCTCAAAGGGCTAGTTTACAACTCTTCATCCACATCATCTGAGTCGAAAAGAATTACAGACATTTGGGAAAATAATGAAAAGCATATGATCAATGTATACGGAGCATATCACAAGTTTTAACCAAAGCAAAGGAAATTCAAGATATTAACATGTATTAATCATGCTAGCGAATAAATCCTATAACTATAATTTGAACTGGCTAATTTTACAAAAAAAAATGCTGAAAAATACTGGTAATTCGATGGCCAGGAACTATAGTATATTATTGCAAATAACTTGCCTATCTTTTCTTCTAACTGTAGCACTTTACAACTACTTACACAATTTATACGTATGAACACAGCAAGTGGATTTTTCCTGCTAGTCTTACTCCTCTATTTGCTCTACCAATGTAAACTAGACTTAATTCCGTTAAAGTACTTACATTTCGACACACCAATAGCGAATTGAAGATAACACAGGTTGATTTCTGGAACAGCTACCATTGATATAAAAAAATTAGTTACACATATAGTTACTCTGAAAGAGTTGCATTTAAGCTTATACGTATTATTATTAAAATAATTGTGTATTCATTAATTTAATGAGTAGTGTGGCATGATGATGCATAATAAATGTCATGCAACAGTTGATGCTCTTCTGATGTAGTCTAATATATACTTTTCTTTGGAATTTTTAATTTTAAAACCATCAAATCAACAAATTTTCAGATTATTAAATTTCAAAACTTAGATATTCAAATTTTCAACACCCTCAAATACTTAGATTGTCAAATATTTTATATTCCCAAGTTCTTTGATATCTGAATATCCACATTTTTCCATTCCCAAATATCTATATATTCAAATCCCTAGAACTATTAACATAGGCCTAAATTTTTAGTCTCTAAACTCCTAAATTCCCAAGGTTCACAATTTTTAAATACACAAATTTCTAAATTCCCCAATTCCTAATTCCTATATTCACAAATTTCTAAACTCCCAAATTCCTAAATTGCTATATACCTAGATTAAATCCCAAAGTCCCCAATTTCCAGATCTCCAAATCCTCTAACTACCAAATCCCAAAATCTATAAATCCCCAAATCTCTATACAAATCTTTAGAACTCCTAATTCCCACATCTGCAAATTTCTAAACTTCAAATCCCTATATTCCCGTACTTTTAGATTTTCCACTTCTGTAATCTTCATATGCCTCAGTCACCACTTCCTGTATTGTTAAATTTGTTGACCCCATCTCTACAATAAATATTACTAGATTCCCAATCCTTCAAATTTGCAAATCTTTAAGTTTCCACATTCCTAGATTCCCAACTTCTAAAATTCCCATATTCCTAGATACCCAACTTCTAAAATTCCCAAATACCTAGATCCCCAAATCTCTAGTTTCCCACATTGCTAGATTCCCCGCTTCTAAAATTCCCATATTCCTAGATACCCAACTTCTAAGCTTCCCAAATACCTAGATCCCCAAATCTCTAGTTTCCCACATTCCCAGATTCTCCACTTCTAAAGTTCCCATATTTCTAGATACCCAACTTCTAAAATTTCCAAATACCTAGATCCCCAAATGTCTAGTTTCCCACATTCTTAAATTCCCATCTTCTAAAATTCCCAAATACCTAGGTCCCCAAATGCACATGTCTCCACATTTCTACATCTCCAAATCTCTACAGTGGCATAACCATAGATCCCTAAATCCTGAACCGACTTCCAACTCTCCAAATCCTTGAAGCTCTTTAAAAATGAACTTGTACCGATTCCCGCATTTTTCGAAAAACAAGATTTGATCCCTGAAGAGTGCCCGAAAGACAATATGACAAATACGACTATATTCGAAAGAATCGTGTCTCATACGCGACCGTAGTACGCTATTGAACAAATTCGTTCAAGATCGACGTATCCGATGACGTCACCTGGCTGGCAAATCTCCTGGGTGGAGGCAGACGCCGGTTGACCTTGCTTGAGCGCGGTCATCTGCCATTCGGTTATTCACACGAGATGGCGGAAAGAGTTGCGAAAGAAGGAGAGAAGAGAAAGGCCGATGGAGGAAAAAGCATCGGGAAATAAGGACGGAGAAAGAGAAGTGGAGGGTGTTGAATCGCGCATGCGGCCACCAGGTTGAACTCCCACTATACTTCTCGTCCTCATCCACCTCCACCTTTCACTATCTTCCATCTACCGTGGAGGATGCTTATTGCTGTCAGTGTACTCGCAGCAAGCGCAGTTTAATGAATGAAGAGAATCGAAATTGTTCGGTGCCAAGTGATTCCTCACCGATCTGGCCGACAGTTCGATAGCCTGTGATACTTCTGATACCTGATGCTAAATCGATCGTGCTCTTCGATCAAATGAACGGTTCATTTCGGTCTCTCTCATACAGTGATCGTTAAAATTTCTTAGTAAAAATTTGATAAATTTCTGTCGAAGAAAGCTGAAGTTCTAAGAAAAGTTTCTTGACATCTTAAGTTTATTAAGAAGCTTTTCAATGTTATTTATTATTTTACAGGATATTTCAAACTATAATATTTTCCTAAAAATAAAATTTTATTATATGGAATTATGTCAACATAGGATTTTAACCTTATTAGAAATACAAGTTTTGTAAGTTTGATAAAATATTTCAAAGGGGGACTAATTAAGTAAACAATAGTAAAAATGATAAAAATTAAAGGTTGAACGGGAACTGGAGTAACCAGTTACCCACACGAGCGTTAATTATACGCATTCTATTTACCCCTATAAATTACAGAAAAATTCCATGAGAATCGAATAACAACTATAAACCGCAAGCGCATGTCCCATTAAAAGGAGAGCAAAGCCCTCGTTGCCACACATGATACATCACCTTTCACAAAGCTCGCCTGTCAATTAATATAACCACGATAGTTTCACAAATTAAAATTAATAAAACGACTTTCTCCGCGATACGTAGAGGACGACAAGGGCACGAAAAATTGTTTGGAATGTCGTTACGGTACTGTCAAAGACGCGTTCCGAATAATCCATCAACCGTTCCTATCCTGTCTACTTCTCCTGCTGGCCAGTTCTCTCTCTTTCCTTGCATGTTCTTTCTTTTTCTTGGCTCTTTGCGCCACCGCGCCCCGAAAAGATGCACCGGCAGATAGTTCCATCGCAAAAGGTACGCGATCCTGATGGATTTGTCGGCGCGGTTTAACTTTTTCAATATCCTTTCGTGACCAGCTGAACGATCAATTTTCTCTTGACCGCCGGAATTTGGAGGGAGATCGATCGATAATAGTTTTCGCAACTTTTGGCCGTTTTCAATTTTGTCGAAAGATTTGTTTAGTATTAAAACCTATTTACCGTTTAACCGTTTCATTCGTTTGGCTTTTTAAATCATATTTGTGATGCTACTCTTCAAATCGGTTGTTTTATATCGCCATACACGATTAATTGCTTTTTACTTTAAATTATGTATTAGGAGGCAAAATTTGGAAGTTCTGATGTGACAAAATTAAGAAATTTTTTAATTTTAAGCTGACAACGTTACAAGATTATGACATTATACAGTTGCAAAATCAAAATCAAAAAACTGAATTAAAATTTTTATTAAGACACGAATTTCAGTTAACTATTTAATTACTTTACCATTTAATTATTTAACTATTTAAGCATTTAACTTTTTGACTATTTAATTGTTTAACTGTTTAACTATGTGACTATGTAACTATGTAACTATGTAACTATTTAACTAGTTAACTATTTGACTGCTTAACTATTTAACTAGTTAATTATTTGACTGTTTGACTATTTAACTAGTTAACTATTTGACTGTTTGGCTATTTAACTAGTTAACTGTTTAACTATTTAACTATTTAACTGTTCATGTATTTTAACTATTTAACATTTGTTATTATTTGACTATTATAATTATTTGACTACTATAATCATATGACTACTGTAATTATCTGACTACTTCAATATTTTGACTGCTGTAAATATTTAGCTATTATAACTATGTGACTATCATAATTATTTGATTACTGTAATAATTTGACTATTGTATTCAACTATTGTATTTGGTTACAGTTATTTGATTATTGCATTTATTTAACTATTGCATATATTTGACTATTACAATTATTTAACTATTTAACTAATATCTACTAATATTTTAATAAACTTTTTCCAATATATAATAAATGAAAATATTAACATTCTTATATGATCATCAAAAAATTTAAATATTAAAAATCGTTGACTGAGTATAAAAATGATGGAACGACCAGGATTTGTTTCTCACGCGAACTATTGATGAATCAGATAGACAGAAAAATCAGATTTCTGCGAGATTAGCTTTTCGTAGGATTCCGAAGCAAATGTTTCGCAACCTCTGAAACTGGATCGATTTTCAAAGTTATCGAGTTTCAAACTGACTTTAGAGGCGGAATGCCGTGGTGCTTCCGTACGAACCAGCCAAGTGTGAACTGTCAAAGATGATCTGCCTCTTTACCACCTTCTTATAGGCGGTCCCAGTCTAAACAAAGCCATACTTTCAATCTACTTTGACAAAGCTGTGAGTTGTAATGTCAATAAGATCACTTAGACACGCGTTCAACTCGACAATGTTAAAGGTAAACAGAGATCCTCCAAACAGAGTTACTAAATAACGGTATTAATTTTAATCGGTGCCGCCATTTTTTTAGGTAACTTCTTCCAAATTTCATTTATAATTCTTTATTTTTACGGATACTATTTAATGGAGTATTTGCTTGTATACATTTGATAATTTGAAATCCCAAGTGGCAACTATTTGCATTTAAAGGTTAAAAGATCCCTTTCGATCGAACTGGGTATACACAAAATGGCGGTAGATATAATCAAAATAGCGTCAGCCTCTCTAAAACTCTGTTCATTCTTCGTAATTGTAATTTACTTTTGTCATAAAATAATATTTTATATAAACTATTCCGACTTGTCTTACAATTACAAAAAATTGCATTAAGTACATAAAATTCTTATATTTTGTTATCGAGTTTGAAACCTCAGTCAACATTAACAACTTAGTCGACAGTTTTTACGTATCTTTAAAAAGATATAACATTGTGCGTGTTGGGTAAAGAAACATATTTCAGAATGAGAACCGAAAAGTGGATCGAAAAAGAAATCTTTAAATGGCTTATCTGACCTCCAACAGCTGCTTATCGGTCGTGGCTTTGGTCTTTTTCGGTTTTAAGGGACCTCATAACGAGATATTACGGAAACTTTTTTCGTTTCTAGTATCTAGGCATAAATAACTTGGTTCCCTCGTCAAACATGATTAAATTGAGCTCGGGGACAGTTATGGTAAAAAGTTTTTAACATTTATGGTTTAATATCTATTCTTTAAAAATCAAGAACTAAATGTTTGCTTGTACGTTTTGCGATAACGAATATCTATTTGCACAAAACATGATAAAAATTTATTTTTATAATGTAACTGTATGAGTGCAGTAAAATAGACTTTAATAGAATTTTCAGACATTTCTTTTTTGTTTATGGATTACTAGAATATCGAGTTAAATGCTATTTTAGTGAATTATAGAGATTATGGTAATGTAACAGAAGATCACATAGAAATGTAATATAATATTTATACGTTTGAAGAGATCATAATTCGTATATTTTTAAAATTTATAACGGTTAGGTTAGATTAGGTACAACATACTTTGTAAAAAATAAGCAGAAGTCTCTATTACAATCAGCAACCCCCTAAGTCAAATACATTTGGTACAAGACTTATTTATTAGGAAATATTATTTATTATTTTCTATAAATATTATTATATGAATATTAATTTATAAAATAGTATTTGAGAACGTAATAAATTTCAATTTGCAATAACTCAAAATAATTTTAACAAGCACTTACTTCAATATTTTCGGTATTGAAAATTATAAATTATGCAATTAGTATATTTAAAAATATGAAATTGAACATTCCTAATACACTAATACAAAAGTTTATAAACTGAATTTTATAATTTGTGTCACTGTGTTTCATTTAATTTTACTCTTTGACATTCTTTTTTATACTTAATCATCTTTAAAATTATTGCAATATAAAATTTAGAAATAATGAATTTTCACAGTAAATTAAATGTTTTGAGGTATCAGTGTCATAATTTGCTTTTATACATTGCATAATTTTATAATTTACTATCTTATTTATAATTTAATTTTTAAACTTACAAATGTGTAATATAATTTTTAAACTTACAATCAAATGTGTAATTTAATTTTTAAGTTTATAATGTGATCTATAATTTATAAATTAAAATTAAAATGAGTAGAAATATTTTGTTACAAAAATGAATTTTCTTACAAAAAACAAATAAAGTTTTTTAGGAATAATATTAACAATTTTTGTTGACAATAATGTAATTTTTAACATTCAATTATACAATTTAATAATTCACAGATTAATTTTATAATTTACAATTAATTTTACAGCTTAATTCTAAAGTTTATAATTAAAGCAGTTTAATTTTGTAACTTACAGTGTTAAATTTTCAACAAACATTAAATTACAACAGAATTAAACATTTTTTAACAAATAGGAATACAAAATGGATGAATTTTTAACTGGAAAGCACATAAGAGTTAGCAAAAATGTTAATAGCTTATTTTAGTAACAGTATAATTTACAAGTTCAAATTATAATTTTAATTGAACTGTCAATTATAATTATTCAATTACAAAATACATAAATTATAATTTTGTAATTGACAATTCAGTCCATAATTCTAACAAACATTAAAATTGCAAATAAATTGCTAATTGCAAACAAACATTGAATTCCAACACGGTCAAAATGAAATCAAATATTGTCAATACTGTATGAATTTTCACTCAAGAATGCAAAGATTAAATCAACCTCCATGTACCAAAAGAATACGGCCGAAAACATAAACGTATTAAAAATTATAATTCAAATAACATCCACTTGACAGTAGCTAAAAATTGATATTTTTATTTTAAACAAATGACTTATAATATTATACTTTGTTACACTTCAATTTCAAGTTTCATTTCATTTACAGTATCAAGTACATAATACTAACATTTTTAATTGGACAATCAATGCCGATAAACAATATAAACAATGTGGATTTATGTTTAAACATGAAGATGTGAATGACATAAAAAAGTGTCAATATCTATAGTAACGTTATGAAGGTTATATAGTAACATTATATATTACTATTTTTATAACGTTGTAAACGTTACAGAATGTTATAAACAGAACGTTATAAACGTTATAAAAATATAACCTAAGCTAACCTCACCTAACCGTTATAAACGTTACAAAATGTTATAAACAGAACGTTATAAACATTATAAAAATATCTGTAGTAACATAAAGTTATAATATCCACAGTAACTACATGTAACACGCAACCATCACTAGATCATTGAAAAGAACACTTGATTTAGTGACAGTTACTCGCGAACAACTCAAATCTGTCACTAAGGCGTTGATGCCGCCTGAACCGCAGCGCTCAATACTCCGCAACGAACAAGTAATCCGCAACGCCGCTGTTTCAGCTCAAATATCTCTTGAAGTACATCGCGACAGATGCTCAAATTTGAACAGTAGCTTCGATTACCATCACAAGCAAATATTCTCAAAGTTGTTTCGAACAAAACAACGTAATTTTCGCAATATATGTAACATTATGGCAAGAGTAGCGCGGGCGCGGCCCCCACACGTATTGCGTCAGTGCCGTAACACGACGAGTCCACACCCCACAACAAAAATTTTCTCAAATACTGAATCCATGCAAAATTTCCCGTAAATAAATAACTTCGATACCAATTACTAATACTTTCATCCATAAACAGAATATACCGATAAACATAATTTCAGTAACAGTCCCAAAACTTGGGTTCATATCTGTTTGACATTAATATGAGAGATTAAAGAGATTAGGTATCAGAAATAAGACAAAGTATTGTAGTATGTATTACATATTACTCAAGCGTACTTCCAAGATAAAACGCGTAAAGATTATATTCGTAGTTGATAGTTCTGGGTTAAGAACAGTTCAACGAGTTGTTCTCATAAAGTTTACGGGTGATTACGATAATGCGTTGAAGTTCTAATCAGTGCTTGAAATAAAACAACGTCGAAACTTTTCACTGGATTCGAGTGAAGATGATAATAACGCGAAACTCTGTTATCTCGGTTCATCAAAACCTCCCATAAATCTAACCCTTAATACTGACAGTGACGTAACGTGTCGCTATCAGCCGCATTTTCTGTGCTGCTTAGAATTGCACAATATTGTGTGTCAAGGGCTACGTACATACATACATACATTACGAGCAGCCTTCCCGGGCATCGTGAACACACGCGTTCATTGTGTAAAAGTCTCAGTCAATAAATACATGCCTGAAATAGATACAATGACCATGTATGGTGTAATATCTCGACACAACGTGCGAATCCTAGAAATTACCCTTTTGACGGACGCGCTCGAAGGACGGCAAATTATATTTTATTGCAGAATTTATTTAGAATATATTTCAGATAATATTGTGAAATATTTTGAAACGCATACGAAGAAATTAACTTTTAATGGCACTTCATAGATTATTACATTTCTTGCGGGTATAATGGATTCGTCTTTTATATTTTACGATACCTTGCCAGATTATTTTATGCCACTTTTTTAGGATAATGACCCATAAAATTCGAACTTATCTGTTACCTTGAGACAATCTTCTTTTCAGACATTTGGACTGTATTGAAGTATGTAGATACGGACATTTTAAATATGTAGGTTATTCCACTTTTTAATTGAAAGGATTTGGAATTTTTTAGGGTGTTTAATATTCCTGTATGTGAAGATCTTAAAAATTGTTGAGGTCTTTACACATTTTTTAATTATCAAACTTTCAGATTGCGTTGTTCACAAATATCAATTTTTACTCTTCCCAAATTTCTAAAATTTTTATCTTTCAAACCCCTAAATTTCCAAATTTTCAAACTCCCAAATTTTTAAACTTTCAAACCCCTAAATATTTAAACCTTTAAACCCCTAAGTTTCTAAATTTTTAAATGATCAATCCCCTAAATCTCCAACTCCCTAAACTCCCTAACTTCCAACTACATAATTTCATAAAATTTCACATTTCTAACTCCCCAACCAAGTTTCCTCTTCTCAAATTTCTAAAATTTTAAACTTTCAAACCTCTGAATTTTTAAACTTTCAAACCTCTAAATTTTTAAACCTTCAAACCCCGAAATTTCTCAATTTTTGAACTATGAAACCCCTAAGTCCCCAACTCTTGAAACTCCCTAATCTCCAACCACCTAACCTCCAATAATTTCACATTTCTAAATTCCCAACCTTTTCAAATTTCCGAAATAAAAAATAGAAAGCTGAATTTAAAAATTGACCAATAAACTTCAGTAAACGGCAGCATCTCTTTCTCCTTTTATCATTCAGAGAATAAATCAACGTTTATCTGTATATGTAAAAACTTTATCACCGTTGACTTCACAATTTGAAATAATAGATATATACGACATGCGTTGAAAACTGGCTTGTGGTAGATAAAAATACCGTTGATTTACGACGCACCATCACATTAGCACGAGTAAAATATTATAGTCTAGGACCATCGACCACAATTTATTTTTGATTCAGAATTTGTCACGGATTAAAGAGAGATTCTATACTGTTGCATATTCTTTCAGCGAACTTCATAGGTTTATGTAAGTCTGGTTTAAAAGAGCGTAAAACACATTGCACGCAAAATGACAGGAATACAATTGTTTCAGTTGCCTTGGACGTACAGGTATCTGAAAGGAAGTTGTTACTGAATTACGTACAAATCTCCGGAAATATAACTCCATATTTACAGTTTACGAGAACGATTAGTTCTATGATACAAAATACAATTGTACGTAAGAGGATTATAATAATATAAGGGGATTCAGATTTGTCTATAATTTAGATCTTAAATGGACCATGCATTTCGTGGAATAACAGAAGTGTCATCAACGTTTGTATTCTTAATACTACACCACTGGTTATAGTATTAAATTCGTACAGGTTCCGACAGGTTGCCAACCACAACCCTGCTCCACATGTGGCCTCCACATTTCTCTCGTGACAAACTCATGCGAAAAGGCGTACATCAAACCGTAATGTATGCTCTAAGCTATATACGTAGCTGGTATCTGCACTACACAAAAGAACACTACCTGTTTAATGTAAGGGTATTTCGTGTTAGAAATGATAATCATCATATGGTAATTCTCTTTATAAATCAACATAGGTGTGCATATTTTGTAGTAGATACATATACTGTAACAAGAAGGAAGCTTAGATTGTAACGTGATACAGAGGTTAATTAATGATGGTTCTATAAACTTGTGTGAATTCAAAGTTAAAATAAAGGTTGAATACAAAATTTCTGATCAATATTTAATGCAATTGAAAGAGTAATAATTTTGAACAGTGACATCGACATTTTTATATTGTATTTATTACCAGATTTCAAACAGCAATAAAAGGAAAATAAGAGTTTATGGCTGACGCCGTGCAGCTCTCATTACTGACATAAATTATATTAGCAATAAATATTGAGAACTCTGAAATATTGGCAATGTAAATATTATAAGAATTATAATTTATTAACTGTAATTTATTAGCTGTAAACTTATACCTTATTATATTAACTGTAATTGCACTCCCATTCACATTTACACAATAGTTCACATTTGATTTCTTACAAAATGGCACTGAATCCTTCCATACCCTCACCCCTCATTTATACACGTAAGAAGTTGTAATTGATAAACGTCTTTATTTGTATATACACTGTTCTAGTTAATTACATTTTTATAACGGCGAAGAATTTTTGTTTCTACAATTGATTTATCGTATCATGATACATTGAGTAGATATACTTGTATACGGTGATAACGCGATTATTCGTAAATAGCGTAATATCTACTGATATACTAGTAATATATACGGTGTCCCACAAATTGCCACAAGAATAAATAAAAGAAAGTAAAATTTGTTCAAAATACAACTTCGTTTTTGGGAAAATTCATTTTGGAGATCTTACAAAATATTTGTAATTTCTGCAATTTCAATCATTTTTTGGTTAATTTGATAGTTATTAATATATATTAATGTAATTAATATTATTAATTTAACTGAAGAAATGTTATTAATAATATGTAATATTATAAGTTAACAAATGTAATCATTGATATGAAATTATTGTGGTATTTTTACTTACATGTGCATTATACATTCAATTAAATCCTGTGAATGATACATAATATTATATTTAGTAATGTCTGATAATTCATTTTTATATGATTAATATATAAATTTGCAATAGTCATTGATTTTTGAATTAACGAAAAATATTCTTGAAATTATCAATTCTGTCACTAATAAATTTTACTGGAATTTTTACAATAATCATATATAATCATTAATATATTAATAAGAATTATAATTAATCTAATTAACTGAAAGTTCCTGTTATTATAATATTAATTACATGTTTTGTACTGTAGATTTATTAAATTAATTACATTAGAAATACAGCTTCACAAAAATCACTAATTCTGATTACGCACTAACACAATTATTTTACAATAATATTACAACAATATAATAACCCATGGCTAGTTGATGCAACTACAAACAAATAAATAAAAAAAAATATTATCTTTATTGTATTACATTATACTAAACAAATTATACTTATATATAATTTCTATTATAGCACAATACCATTTACAACATACATACAATATGATTTCAATATTTAAACCAACATATAACTTCTAATAGAATTAAATACACTCATTAAATCACTCCTAATTTATTTAAAGTAATTTTATTGACATGCAAAATTAAGTTAAATTCCGCTAACACATTACAATATGATTGAAGAAGTACTCTATACATCTGAATGAAATGAAATGTTATTCGGCTTGTAATAGAAGACACTAGTAGCAGGATTTTTGGGCCAGCTTGTATAAAATATAAGTGTTTGAAGCGAGGTTAAATATCAGCTCGATTATCGTGCGATAGGAGGTTAGATAAATGCGCTGGTAGAAGGTAGCCGGTACCGGAGAAATTAGGGTGGGGCGACGTGGCGCACGGCACAGTCCTGGCGCCGGTCCCGCAGCGGTGGGCATGCCTGCGGAAGATGGAAGGCGCACAAGCCGAATAGTTAGTTTAGTCGCCTCTAACCGGCCTTAAAGTAAAGTACGGGTCGCCGCCGATCACCGTGTGCGTGCACGAGACAGAGTTCGAGCCACCGGTTTGTCGTACAGATCGCGCCGAGAATGAAATTCTTTCTTTGCCTGGTAAAATACAATAGCGGCAGTAGTATATCTTTGTTAAACAGTCTCGATAATAAAAGAAAACGGCTAGAAGGTTTATGGCCGTACGACAGTAGTACCGGCGGCTGTATCGCCTGAACGGATATTTCATCACGGCATTTTTCCACGGTTAGTTTTTGCATTACCGCGGATGAAAGAAAGTGCGTTCCAGTGACGTGTATCAAACCGTTCGTTCCACGTTCGAGACCGATCGAACGCGATTTAGCCGCATCTCAATCATACAGAAAATAGGCGGGACGCGCCTTTATTCCGTATATCGGTTCAGTTTCTAGCGCGAGATTCGAACTCGTGTCAAAGTGTGTTCCACAGTGGATACTATTACTCTTTTGGCGTACAACACGAAGTGGCCGACAGGTACAGTGTATTTTTTTTCCTTTATTACTGTTACCGCCCGGTTCAAAATGATAGTTTCGCAGTGTGACTCGCGTGATCGTTGCTCGTTCGAGAACTTTTTTCGACAAATAGAAACTGTAACGTGAAACGAAATGTGGGTGCTTTCGATCGTTCTCAAGATAGATACGACGCCGGGTAATTGAGGTGAAAATAGTGTCTGATTCGGCTTTCTTCGAACATTCGTCCCATTCAACTATTTCTAAAGACCGCGTATAAATATCGATGAGGAACATTTTGCAGAGATTCTGAACAATTTGTATCAGGTTGTATATTTCTTTTTGGCAGTCTGCCTTCTTAGATCAATTATATGCTTCCGTTTATAAATAAATCTCGAGACGTTCGATATGTAACTTCGGCAGCGAACGAGTCCTTTTTCGTTTCGATTTTGCCGCCAAAATTCGGGTCATTAATTTTTCGCGCGCAATACCTCATTCGAAGGTTATCGATAAAAATAAATAAAAAATGCGTATAAAAATTATTCTTTAAATACAAAATCACCGTTTTTCTTAATATTTTTTTTTTAATACATACTAACAAGTTATAACTTATAATAACATATAACTTGACATTTTCAAATATTAATATTCATATAAAATATTTTCCTATTTAGTTTAAATTACCTAGTATTATTTCTATCTAGATCTATTACTATTTACATTGTCTAGTGGATCAATATAAGTGAAAATATGTCAAGCGATAGATACGTTAACCAATATATTACACTTTCTATCGCAATGTCGTGCAACACGTATGCTGCATGTGCGGTTACTTTTCATCAATTTATTCGCGATTGTTCGGCAAAGGATCATACACCGATTGTTCTTTTGTATGTTCCATTTTGTTTCGCCAAGAATTTGGGGTTAATTGGTGCGCGGCAGAAAAGCTGTCAGTTCGTTACATGCTTGAACGGTAATATTCGATTCGGAAGTTAGCAAGCACACACTGCCACCTAGCTGCTGCCGTTGGTGGACCGGTTTCTCTGTTTCGACGTGTTGGCAAAAAAGTGCTTTGAGGACCATGAACGCTTGCAACTTGTATGCATATGCGTACATATTTATTTATCATTTTCGAAAGTCTAAAATTTTTCTTTTTGATCAGTAATTTCTCCTCTCTTGTTGTGCTGAAATTTCTATCATGTGGTGTCATGTGCGTCGAGTGAATTTTCTGCTACAATGTGTGGAAGTAACCTTAACCTCTTCAAGGTTGATTTTGCTACAAGTTACATTTGCAGTTGCATTATAATTTTTCTGCAGTTACATTTGAAGTTGCGTTCTTATTTTTCTGCAGTTACATTTGCAGTTGCGTTCTAATTTTTCTGCAGTGTTTTTACTTGTTTTAAATTAAAAAATATTTACAATAAAATTTGAATTAAAACACGTGTTAATGTTTTTCAAATATTTAATTTTGTAGTGTCCAATTTTTTTGTTCGAATTTCTAATTTTCTTTGATGTCGGATCAAACGGCCCGATGGAATTCGTGCAAGAAACGACGTTTCTCCCAAAACACTCGCGTACTTTGTTTACTATTTGTCAAGGAGCACTTTTTCCGCGCGTGTTCGACACCTCAGGATCAGTTTAAACGAAAGTTTCTTTTTTTTCTTGAACAAGTAACACATGGTACTTTCTTTCGCTCTCAAGGCCGTTCTAAGAAGGTGATTCCCCCTACCGACTGTCTTTTGTTCGATTCAACAGTAGGGGCAAGGAGGTACGGATAATGTGTCATTGTTTTTCACGGGCGACCGAGTGACAAAGGCCACGGTCTTGCCCCTCTCTTTTGCTTTTTTTTTTCGTCTTGTTGCTTATTTTTCTTCTCGGTGTTTCGTCGATAAGAATCTCACGAAGAACAACTCGTTTAACCGTTAAATGTCTTTGTCTGCGCGCTTGTCAAAATATTAACGCCCGCATTAGTTCTTTTCGACGGAGCCTTCGAAACTTGTGTGTATTCTTTTTGTAAATAATCCAATGGATCAGGTCTGTCTTTGATCAAAAGACAGATGTACAAATTTTCGATGTTTTCATTATGGTTTCGTATTTTTAATATTCCCCGAATTTTGTGACATGGATGTGACAAGGTGGATGACTTGGTTTTTGGATTTAAGTGAATTTATGCAAATTCTGAAAATAGACAGGTGACTGACCGGTGGTCAGATAAATTGACACTATGATGGACTTTAATATACTTATACTATTATATGAACTTTAATATACTAATAACTTATACTATTAGGCTTTTGCTATAAACTTGATAATATTTTGTGGTAATATTTTTATTACTGACATTACATTTATTTTTATGGGACGCTTGATAAAATATAAATTTACAGAAAAATGTAAATTAAAATCTGACATGCTGAAATTTTAGGGGTTACCAACATTGTAAATTAAATGTAATTTCATAATTTGAAAGAAATTATTGCAGACTACAATAAATTGACATTATGAAGAACTTTAATTAAAGTATATATACTGTAATTTATACTATTAGGATTTTGGCATAAAGGATAATATATTGTGGAAACATTTTTGTTACTGACATTACATTTATTTTTATGGGACACTTGATAAAATATAAATTTACATAAAAATATAAATTAAAATGTTTGACATGCTGAAATTTTAAGGGTTACCAATGTTGTGAATTAAATTTAATTTAATAATTGAAGAAAAATTATTGTATGTTAAACAATTATGATTATAGTATTTTGCAGATTTTTCTAGGGATAATTGTGATATAGGGAAGACTGCTTGTTTTTTAATGAAAACTTTAGTTTCAGGAATTTGAGAGTTTAGAAAATTTTGAAATTTTTAATTTTGGAAGATATTTGAAATTTTTCAGGAAATGCACAAATTTTTTAGATTTAGAAACTTGACAAATTTTGGGATTTAGAAGCTTGCAAATTTAATTGTTTGAGAATTGAATTAGAAAATTTAATGATTTGAAAATTGAGTTTGAAAATTTAATGACTTCAGAATTGTATTGGAAAATTTAATGATTTGAGAATTAGATTTGAAAATTTAATGATGTGAGAATTGAGTTTGGAAATTTAGAATTTTGAGAATTAGGAAATTTATAAATTTGAAAAGTTCGAAATGTGAAAATTAGAAAAGTAATTTGTGGATTTGACAGTTTGTGGATTTGAGAACTGTGAAGTTTTGAAATTTGAAAGTTTAAAAATATCAGAACTTGGATATTTGAAAATTTATGAATTTTTAAATTACTAAATTTAGAATTTTTATTTAAAAAATATTAAAAATTGAAAAATTTAAAAGTTAGAAAATTTCTATATTGTGAAATTAGAAAATTTCTATATTATGAAATTAGAAAATTGAGAAATGAGGAAGTTTTTACATTATGAAATTAGAAAATTTAAAAATTGTGGATTTGTAAACTTGTAACCCTTGGGTTTGACAGCCCTAAGATTTGAAAATTTTGAAATTTTCAGGGAATTTTCACATCAAATTAAAATTAAAAATTTTGTAAATTCATCTATTTAAATATTTGGCTAAAAAATTATAAAATTCAAAAATTTTCAAGAGTAATTTTACTTGGCAATTTTGAATTAATATCAAAATATTAATTTTGAATTAATATAATATTGAATAGTGTTCATTTTATAATGTTTTTTACCAATATCCTCAAGCATGTATTTACCATACGAAGGTTTCATATCTCGTATGATACTTGTAAAGGAAGGGTGGTTGTTATCGGGTCGAGCCTAATCAAGTGGATGTACTGTTTGAACTATAATACCAACAATAAAAAACATCTACGTCGCCCGTTTTCTTACGTGGAGATTTACGAAACTGATATCCCGACGAATTTCGGTGTAACACATGAGTCACTCGAACCACCCAGATCGTGTCTTCCCATGTGACTTCTCATTGCACACATGACACCGGCCGCAGTTTCTTCTGTCATTACATACAGGGAGTTTCAATCAGAATATTATTATACATACTTTAGATATACTCTTTTTTATTTGACAATTTATTCATGCTCTTTTTTATATATAACAATGTTTTATGCTCTTTTTTATGACAATTTTTTATGCTCTTTTTTTATACATTTTTTTTATACTCTTTTTTTATATAACAATTTTTGTATAAATCACATGTGACCAGTTGTCAATTTCTGTTAATTATATAATTAATAGTCAGAAGCTATCAAGATTTCAATATTTGACGTTTTCAGTGTAGAGACTTAAATGTCATCCATAAACTACCTAACATGTATAACACTCTTCCGAACACACAATTTCAAAGAAAATAAAATCCCAAATAAAATTATTTCAACTCAAAAATGGAAAGTTAAAATTAAATTAAAAAATGGAAAATTAAAATTAAATTAAAAAATAAGAAATTTAAAATTCAATTGATAATAACTTCAGGGTGAGTCAGAAATATATTATCAAGCATGAAAGTTGATCAAAAATTTATGAAAGAGAATTAGTTAACTTAATTATATAAAATATAAAATAGAAGACTAACGGTTTGAAATAACTGTTCAAAAATTCCACCATACACTTACTATAATAGTAGTTCTTAGGTCATCTCTGCGTTCTTGTATGAGGGCAGCACTGTCCATAACGCCGGCAATCAGCTTGGGTTTATAAACCTTAGAGTTTATGAACCTTATTATCCATTCTCTTAGGTAAAGATCTGAAGAGTTCAATTCTGAAGATAGCCAATGAATTTCATTATTGCATTACTATTAAACAACATTGAATATGGTTCTACATAATTGAATACATGAGCCTTTTATTTTGATAGTGGCGCCAATTTTTTGTTGTAAGATATTCAAGGACATTTTAATAAAATGGAGTATTATTTAAAATCCTTGTTTGTAAACAAGGTAGACATTTTTTTTATTTTGTTTAGTATAGTATTGTATAGTATTAGTGTAATGTTTAGTACCCAATATTGTTTAAAAGTGACTAAAAAAAAGCTAACTTAACCCAATCAAGCTTATATGCAAATTGTTCCATTTTCAAAATAAATTCACATAAGTTCTAAAATGTTTCTCATAGTATTTAACCTATTAACTGTCAAATTTTAATTCCTGGATTGATACGTTAAATATCCATGTAAGAATTGAAATAATGAAAGGCTTATGCAATATAATAAAAAATAATGGAAGCCTCATGCAATACAATAGAAAATAATGAGTCTTATGCAATATAATAAAAAATAACTATAGCTTTATGCAATATAATAAAAAATAACTATAGCCTTATGCAATATAATAAAAAATAACTATAACCTTATGCAATATAATAAAAAATAACTATAGCCTTATGCAATATAATAAAAAATAACTATAACCTTATGCAATATAATAAAAAATAACCATAGCCTTATGCAATATAATAAAAAATAATGAAAGCCTTATGCAATATAATTCCACAGTGATAAAAACTAATATATTCCCATTCCAAATTAATATATTATAAAATAATAAATCCCAAAAGATTTTCATAGCGTTAGTAATTCTGACTGAAACTGATAGAAGAGAATGGACAAAGAGAATATGTTTCCCAAAGTATTTATTACTTCTAGAACGCTGTGTAACAATTGCATTCCTCGAGAAGACAGGATTGAATTGTGCCAGTGTTACGTGTGCCGATGTGCAAAGTGGTGCGTCATCCCGAGAGAGAATTGATTTTTCTTCGTATCGTGGATACAGCGGAGTCAACTGTATCCTCTTTGCATTCAGATGTTACCTAGAATAGTTGAATGTGACCACGTTGGCTCGTTGCGTATGCGCATGCCGAGGTCATGATAGATCTTAAGGGTCTCGCAACAGCACCTGGTGTTTAAAATGTACCGTGAATCGTTGCCCATAAGTCTATAGTGAAACATGTAACGGTTTCACGTAGGGAGAAGGTTACTATTGGCGTCCATAGGGATGTTTCGAGACGTCGTGATTTATTCGAAGGTTGACTTCCAACGAAAATTCGTTTCGACACTGGTCTTTATCGATAGATTTACTTTCATGGCCAGGTATCTTTAACTTAGTTTTGCGTTACAGCTAAGGGATAAACCGTATTGTACAATTATTTATTAATTGTTTGAACTTAAAACTAAGTTCAAAAATAAGCAATTATTATTATTTGTACAAGGTTGTATTAATTAATTTACAAAAAATTTACTGGTTTGTACAGTTATTTATTTCGATAAAAATTAATTAGTGAAATATAAAAAAAACAGTATATATCTTAATGTATAGTTTTAAATAATACAAGTATTTTATTTTATTTTTAATGACAAAAATATCTATTTTGTTTATTTTATTTTTAACAATCAAAATATTTGTTTTATTTATTTTATATTTAACAATAAAAATATCTGTTTTGTTTATTTTATTTTTAATGCTAAAAATGTTTATTTTGTTAATTTTATTTTTAACAATAAAAATATCTATTATGTTTATTTTATTTTCAATGACAAAAATATCTATTTTATTTTTAACAAAATAATTGATAATTCTTAGGGGAATTTAAATGTCATCCATATACGCCAAAAGGATTAATAAAAGATATCGTAGCTTAAATGTAAGATGCATCGTTTTGACAGGTATATCTGATATTAATTATATGTTTCCAAGAATGTGGAGGATACGTTGAGAATTTCATCTGGCGCTTGTTTACGATGAATCACAGAGCGAGTGCAACCGAGTAATTGGAAATGGAATTAACGCATGAGTGTTCAATTTGTAACAAGAAAACTCGAACTACATAGAATCATGACTGAGAATTTATAGTGAATAGACGTTTTATTTGTTAACCATTTCATCGTTGGTAATTAGAATTTTTTCTCGGGAACAGGTTTAATAGCTTTGGGTTCAATGCCCCTTGGTGAACATAACCGAAGAGATTTTTTGGGATTTCAAGATTTTTTAATGTGGAGCTTTCTAGTTTGGGAAATTGGAAATTGGGAATTTTTTAATTTGGGAAATTGGAATTTTCGAATTTTGGAAATTGAAAATTTGGAATTTTAGAATTTGGGAAATTCGAGGTTTAGAATTTAAAAATTTAGGAAATTAGAAATTTGGAATTTTTGAATTTGGAAAATTAGAAATTTGGAATTTTCGAATTTGGGAATTTAGAAATTCGGAATTTTCGAATTTGGGAATTTCGAAAATATCAAATTTGGCAACTTGAGGTCGCAAAAATTTAGAAATTCAAAATTTTCAAATTCGCAATTTAAAATTTAGAAATTTTACACTTCCAAATTTGGAACGTTGTAACCTTAGAAAGTTGAAAACTGAAAAATTAAAAAATTTGAAACCTTGTGAATTTAAATTTCAAATTAGGAATTTGGGAATCTAGAAGTGTACAAATTTGGAATTATAGAAAAACGTAAAATTTATTATATTCGAGTGGTAATGGCTGTATCTAATAAACATAAGAACCTATAAATTCTCAGTTTAACATAGTTTACCACAAGGTTATCATGATTCCCGTATTTTTATCTGACTATTCTATTTAAACGAACTCTGTCTGCCTGACTGTCTGCATGTATTTTTAAAAGGCAAGCGTTACTTTTAAATGATCATTCTATTTCATTGTTTTTTGTTTTATTATTGGACTGTTTTATAGTTTTGCCATTTTTTTCGTTATTTTCCTATTTGGCAATTTTCCAACTTTAGTTATACTATTTCATTATTTCATGATTTTATTATTTTATTATTTACTGCTTTTCAATTTTACTACTTTGTTATTTTATTATTTACTATTTCGCAATTTTACTACTTTGTTATTTTATCATTTTACTATTTCACCATTATTTATGATTTTACTATTTTCTAATTTTTTGTTATTTCTCTTAAAAATATTTTAAAGTGACATTTCTTAATTTTTTCTTTCACATGTGATTTTAAAATAGAAAATTAGTGTTCATTGTCATTTTATTATTATTTAAATTCAATAGACGGTTGAATATAACTTAATACAATAATGTTAGGTTATGTTGTCATTTGAGTTTATTAGTTTAGGTTAGGTTATGTTGTCATTCGAGTTTCTTAGGTTGGGTTAGGTTAGTTTATGTTGCTATTTGAAATTCTCAGTTTAGATTAGGTTATGTTGCCATTTCAGTTTATTAATTTAGGTTAGGTTATGTTAGGTTACGTTTTATCATTTAAATATATTTGTACTTAAATTTCTAATATGATCTAACCTAATTGCAAATGACGTTATTATATTTACAAACTAATATTTTTCAATTATTTACTTTAACGATAATACCAATATATTGAATTATCTATAACATTTAAATATTATTGATAATAAATACTCTGATGAAAATTATATTCATATGGTTTAAACATTTATATGAAAAATTTGTTAAATTTGAAATTTATTAAAAAAATTTCGAATTACATTTTTTTTATTATCTCAAATGATTTTTAAAAATTCTGAAACTTTTCAAATTTTGCAATATTCTCAAGTTTTTAAATTGCGCAATTTTTACTATTGAATTCTACCATCAATTTCAAAGTCAAATTTCTAAATCCATCACTCTTTAATATTAAATATTGCAGTCAAGAAATTGTGAAATTACAACAAAAAAATTGTATACGAATTGCGTTAATTTCTTTTTGCAAAAGAGTATTATGATTTCGCACAGTACATCTATAATTCCGCAAACATCAACTCGATTTCAAAGATGGCGCGTTTCCTTGTTAGTTCTGACGACTTACTAATATTTTGCGTGCACAGTTTACTCGTCAAATAAATTCCCCAATCACGAGTAGTCAACGCAACGTATATCTTGACAAACTGTTTTGCGTTCGCTATATTGATTTTGTCGTTTGGTTTAAAAGTATTTCCTTGTTGAAGTGTGACAAAAAACTGTGCAAAGTGATATGTCGTTACCGAAGGCCGTCTATTTTTACTAAGCAACGCGTACGTATTTTCATAGTATTAAACTGTATTCGTTTTGCTGATTCTATGATAATAAACAGACGTTACGACATGCTATGCAACAGCAAACGTTTATTATGATGTTTTGCAGTGAAGCAACTAGATGTAACATTGCGAAGGAAGTCTTGTGATGTATAATTGGGCGAATGATTTATACTGGGGATGTCATAGGAATTAAATTAGTGATGGGCAAAATGGGTGCTCACTAAATGGACACTAGTGTGTATAAGGAAAAGAGAGAGAAGTTTTTTATATAATTTGGAAATTTATATATTAATTTATAAAATTTGTAATTTATTCTAATTTATATATTAAGAAATTTATTTAAAGATTCAAGTTTAAAAATTTATATATATGGATTTTTGAAAAGGCTGAAATTAACAAATTTTTTATTTTGTAGTTTAGGGAGAGAAATAGATATAGTTCATATTTAAAATTACCCAATTTTCCAACTTCCAAATTTTAGAATTCAAAAATTTTTAATTTACAGATTTACAAATTTACAAGTTTACAAGTTTACAATTTTACAAGTTTACAATTTTACAAGTTTACAATTTTACAAGTTTACAAGTTTACAAGTTTACAAGTTTACAAGTTTACAAGTTTACAAGTTTACAATTTTACAAGTTTACAAGTTTACAAGTTTACAAGTTTACAATTTTACAAGTTTACAATTTTACAAGTTATACTTTTACAAGTTTACAATTTTACAAGTTATACTTTTACAAGTTATACTTTTACAAGTTTACAATTTTACAAGTTTACAAGTTTACAAGTTTACAATTTTACAAGTTATACTTTTACAAGTTTACAATTTTACAAGTTATACTTTTACATGTTTACAATTTTACAAGTTTACAATTTTGCAAGTTTACAATTTTGCAAGTTTACAAGTTTACAATTTTACAATTTTAAGAATTGAAAAACAAAAAATATTGATCTCTTAAGTTATCAAATTTAGAAATACAAAAATTTCCAATTCATTGATTTACAAATTTTTAAGTTTGCAAGTTTACACTTTTTTAACTTAGAAATTCAGAAAATCTGAAAATTGGAAAAATACGAATATAACATTTAAAAATTTTTCAATTTACAAATTTGCATAATAAGCAATTTTAACATTCAGACATTTCAAATTAAAAATATTTTCAATCAACAAAAACATCAAATTGAAATATTGTCTAATTTCAAAGCTAATTTTGAAATTTTGAAATCTTCCAATTTTCAGTAATAATGATTTCAAATTTATAAATGGAAAAATAAGAGATTGTATAATTTTCAATTTTAGTTACTGATTAAATCTGTATCAGTCTTCCAGAATAATTTAATCGTCATTTTTTTGTAATTATGCATTATTTATGTCTTATCAATCTAGATAAGCAAGTAGATTATTTAAGCTATCCCTTGCAGGTTTGAATGGGTGTCTGCATACCACAGTACCTTCCTATCTTTAATTACATTCCTTTACTCACACTTCACTACCATTTCCGGTCTCATAGCTTCGTCATACCACGGTACTATAGTATTTAGTACAATACAAAACACTATAGGTTCTTATCAGCCTTACAGTTCTTTCACCCCTTCATTCATTCCGTGCAATTACGCTGATTAAATACTACTACGTATATTTATACTTACATAAAATGTCGGTACTGAAGCAATAAAATAAAACATTTCATTATTTCAGGCTTGTTAATTCAACAAAATTTTTTATTTTAGTAATTTGAAGATTTCAGTTTCAAAAATCCCAATTTTTAATTTTTTAGCTTTGTAAAATTTTTATTTTGCAAACTTTTTAGCCTGCAAAATTTTTATTTTGTACATTTTTTTAGCCTGCAAGATTTATATTTTGCACATTTTTCAGCCTGCAAAATTTTTATTTTGCAAATTTACAACTTGCCAAATTTAGAAAGTTTCAAACTTAGAAGTTTACAAATTTGGAAAATTAGGAATTTAGATACACAGAAATTTCAGGTTTGGAAATTCAGAAACTGGAATTTAAAATTTTTTAATTAAAAAAAATTCAGGCTTGAAATTGGAAAATACAGAAATTTTCAGTGTTCAAATTTTATAATTTTATAAATGTTCCAATTTTGAAATTTAAAAACTTTAGATTTTTGGTTACGAAATTGCAACTCAAAATACCGTGTTATATGGCTAGGACCAATTCTCAGATTATGCTATAGCTAAATAGTATAACAGAAATATTATAAGACGTTAGCTTCATGAAACCGTGTTGTATGAGGGTACCTAATTCTCTAACATTATAGTGAAACTGAGAATTAGCGTCATATCAATAATAAAAAATATGTAAACGTTTCAGGCGAAATGCCGGTGCCAGTTTGGGACTGCCCTGACCTGGGGCTGTTGGACGAGCCCCTGGACACCGCAACGGTGGTGTCCGACGACATATGGAAGAAGTTCGACTTCGACTTCCCGGTGGACCGAGTGGACGCCTACTCGGACTTCTATCACGAGCGAACGTTCGATGACGGTGTTCTGCCGGACCTGTTGTACAACAAAATGACCTGTCTGGCGTCCCGCGAGATTCGTCATCACGATTGCATGTGGGCGGGTCTGTGCATTAGCAAAGAACACAATAGGACGTTACCGGCGAGAAAGGACTCGCAGATACAGAAGAAAGTGCCGGCAGGACGGAGTCTGTTGATATCGCGAGCGAATAACGCTCAAACGGGGAGTTCCATGCCAACTGGCCAACAACAAACCCAGCAACCGTGCCGCGCGAAAAATCTGGAGAGCGACGGCGACTCCACGAGGCCGGAAACACCACAAACTTCGAGTTCCGACACGGAGGCCGAAGAAGAGGGACCGTTTTTCAGACACGACCAAATCAACATACATGAGAGCATGTCAGAGGTAGTCACGAAGGCTGTGCCCGTTAGCGAGGTCACCGGTCAACTGGTCAGATTCCATGACAGGAGAAAAGAAGACGAGAGTCAGTGTCAAGTGCACAGGGAAACCAATATCAGAAACACTCTCAGCGACCATTGCTACCACCTCAATCAACCGGCCTCGAAAAACCTCGAGCATCTTGGCGTGCAGACACCCTCTGATTCTGGTGAGTTCATTTTTTACTTACGTGCCTTACGAGAACAGCACAGGGACTCTGTATCTCTTCATACTCATGGGATGCCTTGACAAAGTAATGACACGTTTCAAAAATAAAGTAAAATTTATAATAAACTAAAATAGAATAAAATAAAACCGCGATTTAAACTTTTGGGTCTATGCTTTCACTTATATCGTGTAGTTGTGATGCCTTCAGAAGTAATGACACGTTTCAAAAATAAAATAAAATTCATAGTTATTAATAAAATTTATAATAAACTAAAGTAGAATAAAATAAAACCTCGATTTAAACTTTTGGGTCTGGACTTTCGCTTATATCGTATAGTTCCTTCGTTGATTGAACGTGGAAAAGTGAGTGAATATCCGAACTGAACGTAAACAGTGACATATCAGTACAATCCTAATACAAGTATAAAACTTTTATTTTGTTATGAAACTTCTACAAATATATTAACATGTTAATACTATAATATTAAACAGATTAAAATGAGGTTAAACAATTTAAAACATATTGACTTGTAATTTCAAACGTTTTGTATCGCTTTCCTGTAAAATTCGGTTTACGTCGGGCGATTCGGTACACGTCGGGTTACTTCGTTTCTCTTCGGTACTAATCGGGTGAAGCATCACTGTATGAAGGGATGGGGGCGTGTCCCTATTCTGACCAATTACAGTCGCACTTCTTGTGAGGCACTCGCACTATTAATTTGTTTAGTTACAAATTAAGTTATTAAAAACGTTTTAATCTTGCATGTTGAAATTGTAGATAGTTCCTTGATTTGTTAGGATTCTTTTATAATAATTTATTTATTTATGTTTTGGCATTTGTGATTTTTTTCGCAGTGATAAAAGATAAGAGAAAAATTATTGTTTTTATATAAAGACAAATTTTTAAGAAACTTGTACATTAATTTCTATGAGTTTTATGCGTTAAAAGTGTCGTTGAAATAATATTCAGTAATGAACAATTATACATTAATTATAATTTTGTACATAAAGGACCGATATTCAACAGGGTCGTGTCCATAGCTTTTCGGGCCCCAAATATATAAAAATTGTCCCTCTAAAAACAATATATATTAAAAAAAGAAAATTTTTGACATCGTGTTAAATTATATTACAGTACAGAATTGCAAAAAGATTTAAAACAAAAGCACTTACTATTAAATTATTTTTAATAAATAAAAGTAAACTGCTTTTTTCATAAATTGTATTTATAAATTTATGAATCCTTACAATAAATAGTTTCTATAATAAATTAGCGATAAATAGCGGTATACGAGCCACGTGTCGCTTTCGCGAAGTGGTAAACGCGACCCTGACGTTGAAATTAAAAACGTGGGAAAGAGAAGCACATCCCATGTAACTAGATACCTATTTTACGTTAGAGTATTTTTTTCTGTCTATGTATTACTAGAAAAATAAAGAGGAAATGATAAGCATCAAACTTTTACAGCCCCTTCAGGTAGCAAGTTTTATTCGAAATTTAGGCAGCAGTTTATAGGCATTCCTCGTTTTCAAGATAAGTAGTAGGATAATAAGAGAAACACGAATAATTTAGGGAATACATCAATATTTAATTGCTTGAGTGTGCAAGTTGATTATACTGAACTGAATTAAAAGATTTCGTTAACTTTCGAATGTCGAAGGTAGGCATTGGCGTAGGATTGTTATGTAGGATGTGATCGATTAACTTCTTTGAAATGGTATGGTAGGAACGGTTTTATGAAGTAGTCTCTTTAGGGATAATAACGATGTAAAGGAAGTATAAATTAGGCAATATTGCTAATTTAAACATTCTCTTCAGTAACAAGTTTTTTAGTTTTTATATTTTTAATTTTGTACAATTTCCAAATTCTTGGATTTAAAAAATTTTTTTAATTCTTGGAATACTGAATTCTCTAATTTTCAAATTTTTAAGTTCATGAATTTGTGCATTTATAGGTCGCAAAATTAACAAATTAGATTCAAAAATTGTCAAAATTCCAAGTTTCAAAAACTCCAAATTTCCAAAAATCCTAAATTTCTGAAATTTTCTAATTTCCAAATTTTTAAATTCTATAATTTTGACATTTACATTTAGTTATTTCAGTACTTAGTAAAGTAAACAAGTTTATTTAACAATATTTGGTAAAACAAAATACTTTAATCAATTACATTCTGTAAAACAAAAAAATTTACATAAATTTTTCATACATTAAAAAATTTCCAAAATGAGTACAAATTTTAATGAAGCACATTAAATTGAAATCACATTTATTGCAACAAGGAGGGGTTAAATATTTTCCTAACACGTCATTTATTTATTAGTAACAGTAAAGGTATGCATTTCCGTACAAAATGTAAGAACATGTTGCTGAAGTCAGATAAGTTTTATCCTGTACGTCTCTTAAAGGATTAATGAGTTTATTCATGTCGTTCTTTTGTACCCTCTCAACAAAGGCAGCAAGGTCGAACTAAGGATCTTGTTAATCGAGTGCAATTGACGGCAGAGCATTTCGAAAGTGCACTTCGCCGAATTTAGGTACCCGTATGAGTATGCTAATCATGTTCTCTGTTATTCGTCATTGGTGAGGCACGAATGAATACGAAATTAGTATAGGATCAATGGTGTTTTCGTTGGAGGAAAAGAATCGTTTAGAAGGTTCTAGGGTTGTATCACATCGACTTAGCGTTTCTTTAAATAAGGTGAAGTAGGGTAAGTGCAGACTGGTTTTTGTAGAGTTGGTATTTAAACGTAAGTGTTTTCAGTCTGCTATGTAAATACGTAACGCTATCGATATCGAACGCTTTGCATAATTACTACTATTTAATTAATATTAACTAGGACCTTAATTTTCCTTGTAAATTTTGATTTTGATAGGAAATTGTTTAAAATGTCAACTACTCTGCACTTTCCCCGAAAATGGGGTAAGAGCGTAACTTGAAGTTAAATACTTTGAAACTTTATTTCATGTTTGATGAGACAAGAGCAGAATTATTAACAAATCCGCTATAAAATTCTTTTTACTGCATTATGCAAGTACTCTACACTGCAAAGAAGTACTCTTAGGTAAAATATAAAAGGGGATATAGTGAAACAAAACAAGGAAACAAACATACTAAATGGAGAAATTTCGCTCATATTGTAATAAAAATAGCCTGTATACGCACTTGCCCCGTTTACGAACTTACCCCACTTCACCTTACATGAGAAAATATAAATTATCCAATTAGGGTGGACAGTTTTAATAAATACGATGTACAGATATAAAATAATTAGATAAAAAAAGAAAATAGCTGGAAAATTGTACGTGAGTTTCAATGTTGGGAACATGGAAAAATTATTTGTTGAAAAGGTGATGTAAATATTTTATTGGAAGATAAGAAATATGTAATTTTATTTGAATATATGTATTTATTATGTGAATACATTACTGATTAAGTTTTCTTTACGTAAAAAAACAAATTTTCTGTGTCCTTGGGGTTGTAATCTTAGACCACTGCAGAAAAGGTGGTTATTATTTTGAAATTGCAAATTTGAAATTGTTGAAAACGGAAATCTTAAAAATTCTAAATTTCTTGATGTTGAATTTTTTAAATTTCTCAAAGATGTTTCAAAGGATTCAAAGTTCACAAAATTGTCAAATTTCTCAAATTTCTCAAATTTCTCAAATTTTACAAAATTCTCAAATTTCTCAAATTTTACAAAATTCTCAAGTTTCTCAAATTTTTCAAATGTTACAAAATTCTAAAAATTCCCAAATTTCTGAAATTTTTTGAAGTTCTAAAAATTCTCACATTTCTCAAATTTTGTAAAATTCTCAAATTTCTAAAAATTATTAAATCTCTCACATCTCTAAAACCTCAATCTTCTCAATTCTCCAAAATACTCAGATTTCTAAATTTTTTAATACCTCAACTAAATTCCCCAAATTTTAGAATTTGAAAATCGACCTAATAACGAATTTTTTCTTCCCCTATATTGCAATTTTTCTCTACAGAATCCTATGCTTATCCTACAGAGCTCATATTAAAAAATTGCTCCCTAACAATCATTAACACTCAGGTAAATTGCACGTCCACTATCAAATAAAAAGCTAATAAAACAGTAATATCTATAGCAGCACATTTTTACGATAATCTAAAACAAATAATAATTATTGATTTTTCGAATAAAATGTAACTATATGTAAGCAGTTAAATTAGATAAGATAAAGATATTGTGAATTAATTACTTATTAATTATGTACGTGTACTTACGTAACATATTACGGATGACAATGTGATAAATTGTAGTAAACAATTCCTGATCAATTGTCGAGTACCGATAACGTACGGTATCTGTTGTCTTGTTTGCTCTCATTCTTTCTCGCTTTATCTTCAAGTAATCTTTTAATGATTACATCATCTCAAATTCTCGACCAGTGTTTTATATTCTGTATCGATTCGAGAACATATGTACATATAGTCTGATGGTATCGTGACATACATAGTATAAATTGTTCGAGTGAGAAAATGTATTACACAATTAAAATAATTTAATTATAATTCGGATGAGAAGGCTATGATATTTGAAACACTTGTATGTGTATTAGAAATGCGTTAGGTAGTGTTTATCTTGCTGATAAATTTTATTTATTCATTTGATTTTGAAAGTGTACAAATGTGAAGTTGTAAATTTGCGTACTTGCAAAATCAAAAATTTCAAACTTTCAAAATACTAAATTTCCAAAATTTCTAAAAATTCAAAAATTTCCAAAATTCCAAATTTCTCAAAATTTCGAAATTCCCCAAATTTCTTCAAATCTTCAAATTTCTAAAAATCCCAAATTTCCATATATCCAAAATTCTCCAAATTTCCAAAATTCTCAAAATTCCAAATCTGCAAACTTCAAAAATTTCCAAAATCCCCAAATTTCCAAATCGCAAAAATTCCAAAATTTCAAATCTGCAAACTTTCAAAATTCCAAAATTTCAAATCTGCAAACTTTCAAAATTCAAAAATTTCCAAATCTGCAAACTCCCAAATTTCTGAAGTGGCAAATTGCTATTTCCTAATACACAGTTCATGAGAATCTCCTAAAGTCATGTAATAACACTTCCGTGATTTCAACTACATTAACATCCATTGTGCTACATTGTCACACGTGTTATATCGCAACTCCCACATATGCATGACGCGGCAGTGAACCCGTTAATTAACCCTCGCCTGCTGCACTTACTCGCACATACCACTTGCTAATAAACCTCATTATAATCTCATTAAAATTATTTAATCGTAACGAATTAATACATTATATATCCTGTAACAACAAATTAACTGTATTAATCGAGTATTCTTTCGTAAATGAATTTCCATATGAAATACACAATACATGTGTTTAATAATGAATAATTACTTTCTTAATGTTTTTAAGAATTTTATTAGTACTATTAGTAATAATTCTGTCAGTACTATTAGTAATAATTCTATTAGACGTTTTAATTATTTTTCCAACGTTGTATTAGACGTTTTAACGTTTTCCACATGAAAATGTAGGTATGTTGCAAAAATTCCTCGACTCGTCATTTAGGTTGTCTCGTCTGGCAGCTTGCGATTAGGTTTCCACTGGTTCACCGGTCATTTTCAGGGCTCGTCACGTATCTTTCTTCTAGCTAGACGTTCCCTCACGTGCCTCTGCTTGATCTAACTATAGTGATTCCGGGAGAGAAGTGATTTGGCGCGACTAGCATAATTTCTCGACCTGTGAAACTGGTCCACATTTGGAAAACCTTTATAAAATCTTTCATACTTTGTTATCAAGCTTTCTTACTACAGAGAACATACACGACTTATCTATAATTACCCTAAAAGAAAAAACAATATACTTTTATTAAGTATATTACTTTGTAATACAAAAATTTAATTTTGTACAAATTTATATAAAAATGTAATTTTGCATAATATGAGAATGTAATTCCAGACTAAATGTAATTCTACGCAATGCATTCGTACAGAGATCTAATTTTGTACAAATTTATATAAAAATGTAATTTTGTTTAAAAATGTAATCTTGTATAATATATATGAGTACGTAATTCCAGACTAAATGTAATTCTGTGCAATACACTCGAGATCTAATATTGCACAAATTTATCTGAACGTGAATCACCGTGGCGTCTCGATGAGTCGAAGAAAATTGTGTCGTTTGCCACCTGAAAATGCGTTGCGCCACATGGCGACATCCTAACGTGTTCTATAGATATAAAACATACGTATTTACACATACACACATGATATCTCGTTGAACGACAACCGTTAGCTGTGTGTACGTTGTTTGTATGATAGGAGAGCATGACGAGGAAAGAGTCGCGTAACGACCCGGCGTTACACGTAAACATGTGTGCTTGCATTCACGTGCACGTGTGCGACGATACTTAACGAGCGCACACGTGATCTTACGCTTGCATTACTGTACTTCAAACCGATTATATGTATCGAATTGAATAACGATACTGGTTATCGTTACTCTTACTTTTCTACATTGTGTTGCGATACTTTCGATCGTGACAGTTTATACACAGAATTAGCTTGACATGTGATGTCATTGTTTGATGAAGCTAATCGATTTTCTTCTTTGCTGCAGTTTTAGAATTCTGGGACTTTCGCGGTTTATTTGAATTTTGGGACTTCGGAGATTTCTAATATTGGGATTTTGGGGCAATGATGAAATTTTGGAATTTTAGTATTTTGAGACTTTTTGGCTATTTGGGACAATCCAGCTAGTTAGGAAATTTATTTGCAAATTTATGTATTCAAAATATTGGCGAAAATTGGTAATATAAAAATGTAAAAATTTCAAAACTTATAAATTAACCCTAAAAGAGATCGGAAAATGTTCACATGATTCTCCAAAATGATCCCTCAGTCGAAAGGCAAAGCTCTACACATGGTTGATCGGTTTAACTTAATAGATTAAAAAGACAGCACCGTGCGACCGGACACACCGTAGATTCGTCTTTCGCCGTGTCACAACTCGTAATTGGTAATTGCCAGGGCCACGACTTGCAAATGGCTACTTTTGAGCACGGCCAGACAGGTCAGTGAAACAACGCGAAACCGGTGCACGACCGTCTGACCTCATTAAAAGTATTAATGACTATTAACATCACTTTCGAGAGACATAACAAAAATCGACAAAAAAGAATCCCTGGTCGGAATTAGCATACGATAAAATTAGTTGGCTGTAGAAATGATACGTGAATATAATCAGCTCTCACTTTTGCGTAATTCCAAGATTATGAGGTTTGACCCCGTTTCGGTGTACGAGAAAGCACCCATTTTGATATCTGTCAAGACCTCTGCACCAGTGGCCTGAGCGTATCTGATTTATTCGAGTTCACCCGATTACTTTTTTCCTTAATCATGTCGTTCGAAAGTTACTGAGGATAACGGCCATATTTTTTTCACCCGATAATAACTTCTACGATCTTTTTTTCTACGATACTAGAGTTTATCGTCCGTTGTTTCTAATTTAACCGTCCTTGTTTGTTAACCTACAGCCGGTGATAAATTTACACACGTATGGAAACTTTGATCGATCTAAAGCGCCGCTTTAGATTGAGTAATTTCCGAGACAAGGTAAAAGTCAGGGTTGCTGGACGGGGAGAAGCGTGACAGGGGAGCGCATGCGCATCTTTTTTATGCGAGCAACGCTCTACGAACTACTAGAGGGGGCTAACGCCACTCAGCGTGACGTCTCTCGTATCTGACCGGTCATTTACTGCCGACCACGCTACATACCTAACACATTCTACGCCGGCATTTACATTTTACATTCTACAATTAAAGATTAACTCTAACGAATCACGTCTTTACGTCGCCAGTTTTACCGGAACTTGCGGAAAATGGAAGACGTAAATCGCCTTTCAATATCACACTTTGTGAATTTTATGTAAATATCACACTTTATTTATTTCGCATTTTAAATACAATTTATGTCAACACGTTTAGGATAAAATAAAATACAGTTAACAAAATAAAAAGTAGTTTGAATACTTAAATAGCGTGGCACTTGAGACACCTTTGCAAAGTAATTAAACTATAAGATAAAATATCAGGAATTATTGATTAGAAAGAATGCTACATAGTTTGTAAAAATTTGTAAATGTTCACACAGTTTGCAAATTCGAAAGTATTTAAAACATTTGCACGAATTAACGAAAGTAATTAAATATTCAAGGTACCTGAATTAGAAAACGGTATTTAAATATTCAAGGTACTCGAGTTGGAAAACGGTATTTAAATATTCAAATTTTGACAGTTCTAGCAGGAACTGGTGTGCAGGTGTACGGTAGAGAGTCTGAGCATGCGCAGTTAATCGCGCGGGAACTCGAAGGTCGCGCGGTACCAAGTGACGTCAATCGATAGCCGGCCGGTCGATCGGTCGCTGCTTGCGGTCAAGCGTGGGACCTCGACGCGGCGGTTTAAATGGTCGCCGGAATGCGGTTAAGCCTTTTTGCCATTCGCGCCGCAGTCGCACTCGCTGTGGTGAGGGAATCAGTACCGTCTTGTAAGACCATGGTGCCCCTTTGGCATTTCTTTCGATTGCTATCGTTTCAGATACATTTCAAAAATTCCCATACTATATTTCTGAGATTCTGATACATTTCAGAGATTGGCACACACTACGTTTCAAAGTTTAAAAGTGCTTAAGAGCTTTTAAAGCGTTTAAAAGTTTTTCAATTTGGAGATGGATTTAGATGA
Organism: Megachile rotundata; assembly: GCF_050947335.1. Taxonomy (NCBI): domain Eukaryota; kingdom Metazoa; phylum Arthropoda; class Insecta; order Hymenoptera; family Megachilidae; genus Megachile; species Megachile rotundata. Next base: position 8,463,289 of record NC_134993.1, read on the forward strand.
ATAGGAAGTTGTACTACAATGCGGAAATTTGGAAACTTAGGAATTTTGTAAATGTTGGCTTACGAATAGAAATTTAGTAATTTGATAAAATTAAAAATTTATGTATTTGTGAATTTGATAATCTACAAATTTACAACCTTGATTTGCCAATTTTCTAATAGCCTTATTTGCTAATTTTTTAAGGTTGTAATTTGATGATGTAAGAATGATTTGAAGCAACATAGAAAATTGAGAATTTGAAGATTTTAGAAAGCATGTATTTAAAAATTTGTGACAGAAATTTGAAGCTGACATCCAGATAAATTTGCTAAATGTGAATATACGTATAATGAAAACGACGTATGCACTTCCGCGTATGTACAAAATGAAAAATATATATCGTTACATTTTTAACAGATACGTTAAGCTCTTTTATCGAATGATATTTACCGTACTAGTGCGTGTTAAAGTTGTCATTGAGTGCAACAGCTAAGCGCCTTTAATTACGTAAACACCGATAAGAACTGTATATTAGCTTCAGTTGTGAAAAGTCCAACAAATTGAGGTGGGGACATTCCACGTACGGAAAGTATGATCATAGAATTCATCGGAACTCATTGAGGAGTGTATTCAACGTAGCTTCATTCTGTAAAACTTACGTACAGTCAATTATCATTTCATAAATCAATGCATTCCAAATCGTGGAATCTCTTATTACTTCTTGGAAACGAAGCAAATATCATAGTTGAGTGTTAATAAATTATTTTAAGCATTTTCCGAAGTCTGGGATTCCTAGACTTCTATTCAAAGAGATTCATTTTCGAAATTACTTGGAAGCTGATTGACGTACTTTTCAAAACTTTGAAGGTTCAAAAATCTGAAATATGTACAAAGTGGAAAGTTTATAATTTATATATTTTCAAGATTTTTTAATTTTGGAGGTTAGGGTTTTTGGAGTCTCGAATCTTAAAATTTAAAAAATTGCACGATTTACAAATATTTTAAGATTCAAAATTTTCAAAATACAAACTTCAAAAATTTCCACAATTCCAAAATTAAAAAAATCTCAGATTTTCAAATTTCCAAAATTTCCGTAATTTCCAAAATTCAAAAATTTCCTAAAATCCCAAATTTTCTAAAATCTCAATTCGCAAAATTCCAAATTTTTAAAATTTCCAAAATTCCTAAAATTAAAAAATTCCCAAATTTCAAAAATTCTAAATTTTCCAAAATTCCAAATTTTCAAAAAATTTCAAATCTCTAAAATTCGCAAATATCAAAAATTTCCAAAATTCCAAATTTTTCAAAATTCAAAAAATTCAAAAATACTCAAATTTCCAAAATTCTAAATTTTCCAAAATTCCAAATTCTCTAAAATTTCAATTTCCAAAATTCTCAAAATTCAAAAATTCCCAAATTTTCAAAATTCTAAATTTTCCAAAATGCCAAATTTTCTAAAGTCTCAACTTCCAAAATTTCATATTTCCAAAATTCCAAATTTTCATAATTCCCAAATTTCCAAATTTTGCAAAATCCCAAATTTTCATAATTGCAAAATACCAAATTTGTACAATTTCAAATTTTCAAAATCCCAAACTTCAAAATCCGAAACTTTGAAGTTGTGTATTTAAAACTTCCATATATCTCAATTCGAAACGTTTACATTTCATCATCCCAAATTCGAACCTTCAAAACTGCAAATTTTACGATCCTACAATCTCGAGTTTCTAAAATGCAAATTAAGTTACAAAGCCTCGGTATCTACTCCTACATTAAAGTTTCACCGTAGCCACCTCGATATTAATATTTTTACTCTAATATCTCGAAACGTAATTTGCAAAGAAAATATCGCGATGTCAGTTGGGTGTGACTTTCTCCGTACTGGCATGTTCTTTACGAGCCTATTAAATTTCCTATTATGTTAAAGTGTCAGGGCGTATTGGTACGATCTCGATCTCGACTACATTCAACGAAGACGCCGGCTCGTCTTACGTCTGGGGGCTTCCTTTTTTTTCTGTTGTTCACACGCAACCCCGCCCAGGTTCTTTTTCCAACGATGCTCTACGACTGGACGTTTCGTTCCTCATGCAAAATTCTTTGGTTAAAAGTTCCAGGAAAATCGTGATGCGCTGGAACGCGGGCGAACGCCTATAACGGCTCATAAAAATGTACGCGTTGTCGTCGTCGTTCAACCGTTCGCGATGAGCTCGTTTAATTCTGGAATTCAGCGGATGCAACGAGAAAGAAAGATATGGCCACTGGCCATCGAATACGAGTTTCAATTTCAGCGAATCGGCGAAAGCGACGATTCTGAAGGACAACGCACGCGTCATCGGGAAATTCGCGGTAGTATTTTCACTTAGCCGATTTTCTTTTTCACGCTTTGAATTGCCTCGCGAATTCCGTAACGGTTTCACTAATGTGACATGTGTCCTGTTCTCCTGACACTGATTTTCCCTGTACCATTTTGTAGAACATTCTATGGAGGAATTTGCAATTTTCACATTTGGAAATACTAGAAATTTAGAGTTTTGGGATATTGGAACTTTGAAAATTTGAGATTTAAAAATTTTGGGGGTTATGGAAAATTTTTTTCATAAAAGGTTTTTAGGTTATGGAGAATTGTGGAAATTTGCAAATTTGAAACTATGATTTTGAAATATTTGGAAACTTATTTGGAGATTCTAAATTTTGAAATATGAGATTTAAAGATGAGGAAATTTGGAAATTTGAAAATTTTGTAGTTCAGAAATTATTAAATTTGAGAATTTAGATATTTATAAACAATATAAAAATTTAGGAATTTGGGAGATTAAAGTCCAAGTCCCATCTTATTTCCCATGTCAATGATTACAAATTTATTTTCTAATTGAATAGCAAAGATTCTTGTACTAACAGCGTTATCAAATATGATTGTATTGAATCATACAGTTACTTTCATCATCTGTCAATCTAAAAATTCGGCGAATAATGAAAAGATAGCAGTCGCAATTTGTGAAATACTTGTCTGCTTCTCTAATCCTTTTGGCGCGACTCAAATTGTTGACAATGATCTGTAATCAAAAAGTTATCACCGTGTTCATGTCAAGAGTGATGTGGATCCATTCTCTATTAAAAAATAGACACTTCATACATATATAAAGAAATATACATTTTCTTTGCTTGATTTAAACTTCCTCTTTAATTTACACATTTTGAACATTCCAAATAATTTATTTTTTGATGGAGACATGTTACGCAACCATATATTTTTAAATTCTTGCACTATTAGTTTCTGTATAGTCATATTTGTATACTCACATCCCCATATTTTTTATTATCTTCAAATTTTCACATTCACAAATCACTATGTCAAATTTGTATGTCTTCAAATTACAATATCCACAGATTGTTATATTTTTAGAGATCTATGTTTCAAAATATTTATATCACCTGATTTCTACATACTAGATCTATAATTTCACATTTCTATATCTTCAAATTTTTATATCTCCAGTTCTATATATTTCAAAACCTCTGTCTTCAGATTTTGAGTTTATAGTAATATCAAAGCAAATAGAAGTTTAATACACATAACATATAAAAGAGTGTAAAATTAATATTTAAATCTTACAGATCTTGGAATCCCACAAAAGGTACTAATTTCATTTCAGGCAACTAAATTAACCCTTTCGTAATTACATCCTTTGACATTCAAACTAGAAAAGATCTTACAATTAAAGAATATCCTATCTGAGTCCTTACTCATTCAAACACGCATATCTAACCGTCATAGTAGTCGAGGATTAAATTTGAATTGTCGCTGTCTCAGCCGTTTGCAATCCGAGGATTCAGATAAAGCGTGGAATTTGATGTAGGTTGTATTCTAATCTCACTAAAGCACAGTTTCACCTCAAACACGTAACGGTCCTTCTGGTTATTGCAAAACAATTCTGCCTCGCGATATATCGGCTTTGTAGGCAGGTGGGTTTGGCAGCTCTTAACGTCACTAGTTAACATTCTACGCAAGTATGAGCTGTTTTCCCTCTCTCTTTCCTTCTTTTCCTCGTTATATTCCGTCAGAGTTTCTATTCTAGTCATATTTCCAATATTCATTTCACTGCACGTTTTCGAACACGTGGTTAAACCTCACTTTTTGAACTCGCGTAATATTCACTTAGCCAACAAAGGTCCATAACCTGTTACAGTTGAAATTAAGTTAGGAACTTTTTCACAAAGACAAACCTTGATTCATTTAATATAATGAAGAGATTACATTGTGCGACTTTCAGTATTATGTGCTGATGTACGGTCGTTCTTTGTGTTCTATTTATTAATTACTGATACTCTTTCATTATGTACTTTACTTAAACTAATAATAGTGACTTGTCACTTTTCATGTAATAATATTTCCGTTGGTCCACATAACAATGGCAAGCCCTCTGTCTTTTACGAACCGAAACTATGGTTGCACCTCCATCGACACTGTTATGCGCAACTTAAGTTTGTCGCGTCGCGTGTTCGCGCCACACGTTTCTGCACGCGTCTTTTACAAAGGTTAGAATCTTAGTGACACCTTCTGCCTTCATTATTTAACCCTTTGAAGGTATTTTTACTGTTTCCAAACTTTAAAACTTATTAGTTAATAAGTTAAATGAATTTTTTTGAGGTTATTATTTTTCTAATAATTTCCACTGTGTTTATACGTCACGTTTGTAATATTGTAGAATTATCACCTGTGTAATATTATAGAACTATCACATACGTATTACTAAATGCGTATCACTAATTAAAATTCAACTAAATAATATTGAAAAATGCTTATCACTAATTATTATATTAAATCAAATAGTATTTGCAACTCACCTCTCGAGTGCAAATAATCTTAACAATTTCATACAGTATTTCGATTTATTTTCGATCACATGCGAACAACGATTTGGAATGGCAGAAAGCGGGAAGTGGCAAAACATGTAGAAATAACAGTTGAATTAAACTACGCTAACATTCTTTAGCTGGCAAACCGGCTGTTGGAGTCTTTAATTATTTTCTCTCGGGAGCTAGTGGGCGCCCACTTTTGCGCGGGAACTGCGTATAAGTGCATCTCTTGCTGTGACGTAATTCATTCATTCATTCATTTGGTTCGGTCGCGTGGGAGCCCGCCTCTGATAAGTATGGTAGCAAAAGAGTTAAGTCACTCTTACGACTTTTACTTTTATACCTATGGTTTTTCCTTTTTTTCCTCGAGCATTAATTTACTATGCAAATCAGTACTTTACCGAATTTTTAGCTTCGACTATTACTCAACGAATTTGAGTCTTTATATCAATTTTAATTTTGGAATTTCTAAATCTTTTTGAAATTTAAAAATTAAAAAATGTATTACTTTTGGACATTTAAAAATTAAAAAATGTATAGCTTTTGGACATTTGAAAACGAAACCTTTGTAAATTTAAAAATTAACAAAATTTGAGTTTTACTAAATTTCAAAATTAACTGTTGTAGTCTGAACTTTTAGAAATTTGAAAATATAAAAATTTAGAAAATTGAGTATTTAAAAATTTGTGAAGCATACTTGCTAATTTAAAAATTGTAGATTTTCTTAATATCCAACAACTCGCATACAACTATTTAAAGATCTCCTGTCCTAGTAACGGTCCATATGTCCCCCTCCAATAAAATAAAATAATTCAAAATCGCGACAAAACATGATAAAAAAGGAAGAGGGAGAAAGCGATGCATTCCACTGGTTTATAAGCTCCTCTTTCATTTATCACCCATGCACCGTAAGCTCCGGCTATCTTTCCTGTTAGTTGCATTCAGTCAGTCAGTTTCCCTCTTCCTTATTGCATTTCTCACTCTTCCGAGGCGGAATGCCGGCCTCTGCTCCCGCCTGCTGAGTCGTTCGAATGAAAAAGAAGAAGATAGTCGAAGACAGCTAACTGCAACTACAGGGAGGGAAAGGAAATGGAAGAGAAGAGACACGTGTAACAGCAGTGAATACTGGCATTTTCTCTGAATCAATCGACTAAGGAAAAAGATAGAGGAGAAAGGATACCTTTCCACGTCTTTATCACATGTACAGCGCCATCCGCGGTGAATCGGTAGAGTCAACCTTGTGCGCAGTGCCGCATTAAGATCTTTACGATCCCTATGCATTTCAAGTACTTCCCTTCATGTGTATCGGTGAATCAAGGAATTGAATTTCTTAATAATTAGGTCATTAACATAAATGTTATTTGTTACTTTATATTATAAACATGTATACGGTTCTAAGCTACGTTAGTTGCCATAAACGTATACATGTGTAAAGTCAACGAGCTAGGAAGATTCGCGGTACGTAGTAGTAGATCGGTTAATTTCGTTTCTTTTCGACGCTATTCGGGTAATCACGTGACATGGCTGTCAGTCGAAATATTCTTATATGGTCAACATGTCAAAATATAATCGAAACGGTGACTAAGGTTATTATATAAAGGACATGTGTACTCAAAAGGGTTAAAGGTTAACATCTTAAATAATGATTAGATAAAAATAAAGAAAGAAAACGATTAAAAAATTTTTTATTTTTTAAGAGGTCGTGCACTGAAATTTCTGTACCTCGTTTATTATATTTAGTATAACATTATATATATAATTTCATATACATATACAATTTATATATATACAATTTTATATGTACAATTTTATATATACAATTTTATGTATACAATTTATATATTCAATTTGTAGTTACTAAATAGCCATCATATTTTCTATAAATAGCCTTCATATTTTCTTTCCCTAACTATTCATTGTTTTTGTTCCGCTTATCACGGTTTTATTCTCAAAGAAATAGTCACAATAAATATACACAGAAAATATTAAACATGTCACTAACACATTTTGTACAAAAGGTACGTCCACAGTTCTCGCCAATTCTTCCGCCGCCAACAAAGCTCAGCCGACACGAACCGAATACACCCGAAAGTAATCGACTTACCACTACTGAACTTCTACCGCTTCACTAATCTTGAGATTCTTCGCAAAAAATAGTATCCATATTCCGTCCATATAATCTACGACCATTCTTAGTACTCATCGACGATTTCTCGAAACTACCTGCGTTCACTTACGGAGGGATGTCAACGATCAATTAACACAACCACGCAATACAAATTGCAGGAAACTGAAGCAACTGTTACACATGCGGGGTGCCTTTGTGATCCCGTTTCTCTGAATACCCTAAGCAAGTTGTTACTTTGTTTATTGGTTAATCCAGCAGAGCTTGTGACGGTTGTGTGAACGTCGATGACGCGATGTGCATCCCGTTCCGTGGGCGGATCTCGTCGAGTGGGCAGGGCTTAATGGTGTCTGGTCACCGGGTCGTTTCCTGGCTACTATCCCCCAGATACGTCTGCCGTATTTCGTATCTCGCGTAGGTTGTTATCCAAGGTAGTATCTCGCGGCATGCTTTCCAAGTACATCCGTGTACTCACGCGAATACAAGGCGGATACACGAACCCGGTATATACTCGTAATTGGACTTAGCCGGTGGATAGTAACGCGTTATGCTCTGTGATTTTTCAAGTGAAACTTGGACGATTCGGCGCGAGAACTTCAGCTTTGATCAGGGACGCAGAGGTTGATCTTTGCTATGGTCGATTCCTGTTATCTACACAAATTTGTTATTTGTTTGTTGAAGTTGTAAATTTTTAAGTGTACCTTTTTTTGGGAGGCCCATTTTTTAAAATTCTCACAATTTTTAAACTTGTAATTGTCAAAAATTTCTGATGATCAATTTTCCAAGTACCTAAATTTTCTAGTTTTCAATTTGCAATTTTTTGAAAGAATTTTATAATTTTTAAAATTGTTCTGATTTTTAAATTCTACATTGTTTTTTTTAAATTTTACAATGATTAATATTTTTATAATTTGAATATTTTTAATATATTTTAATGTTTTTATAATTTATAAATGAAGGGGAAATGATTCACTCTAAAATTATTTATTACATATAAAATGTTCTGGCAAGTTATTCGGAAAGTTGTGGATGAATGCACGTTCCACGGAAGAACGCGTAGCACAAAAATTGTTGAATTGCGTGCAAGAGCCTGTGCAATCCGTGGATTTTAAAGCAGGCAATAACTCAACGAACAAATGTGAACTCTCGAACTTACGCGAATTTTCTAATTGGTCGCTGAATTCTTTCCAGGAGCACATTCTTTCGGTCGATATTCTGCATGCCAGAATGGTTGCAAATTTAAAGGTAACTCACTATCTAACAGTCGCACCACCCACGCCCCTTTCCCTTCACTGTTATTTTGTAACAGGCCTTTTATTCTGTTCTCCAGCAATAAGAAAATAAATAAAAAGGTTGGTGTGTGGTTGCAATGGAAGTAATACTTATATAATCATTATGAGATAAAAATGTGTAAATGAATAGATGATGAGATAAAAATTTCAGAAATTTAGAAAATCAGAGTTTGAAAAATTTTTAAATTTGATAATTTTGGAAATTTAAAAAATATGATGTAAAAGTTGTACCTAATTTAAAGACTAGAATATCGTAAGTTGCCATTTACGTCTCGTAAGTATTTTCTTCCGTGGAATTCGCGTTCATCCGTGACTTTCAAATGACTATACCACGAGAACATTTTATACGTCGCTCGTGTACGCTCACTTTCGTAACTGGATCGGATGAGTTGTCTATGGGGCATCAGAGGAGCCTTGGGCACATAGAGATTTATGGCTTCGCTTCATATACGGACGTACTTACATGGAGTGACCAGGAAGAGAAACGTACCGCCGCGTTCGCACAGCACATGTGGCTCGGTTTAAAGGGATAGTCATCTCGGTATACTTTGAATCATCAGACTGGTTCACCTAGATTGCAGCTTCTAAATTATGGATGGAGATTTGGTTTTGTAAATGGTTGTTCTTCGTCACTAATTCTCTTGTAAATTATTTTTATCAAGATATTTAGGTGGTAAAAAAAAGAACATTTAAAGTACGCTCTATTTATAAATTCTCGTTACAATGGTATTTAAGAATGTAGAGCTATAGGTCATGCTGCTTATTTCTTAAGATTATTTATTTCTGTTTTGTTTCTTTAGAATGCTTTAAACAAGAAATTACTTGTATGATAATTTCGAAGTTTGGAAATTCAAAATGTAAAATCAAAAAGTTCTGAAAATTTGGAAATTCTAATATTTCAAAATTGTAGATTCCAGATTTCAAAATTACAAATTTGGAAATTCCATATTACAAAATACCAAATTCCAGATTCAAAAATTCCAAATTTCGAAATTTCATAATTACAAAATTCCAAAATACCAATTTTCAAAATTCCAAGTTTTCAAAATTTTAAATTCTCAAAAATCAAAATTCTCAAAATTCAAAATTAAAAATTCTCAAAATTAAAAATTCTCAAAATTCAAAATTCTCAAAATTCAAAATTCTCAAAATTCAAAATTCTCAAAATTCAAAATTCTCAAAATTCAAAATTCTCAAAATTCAAAATTCTCAAAATTCAAAATTCTCAAAATTCAAAATTCTCAAAATTCAAAATTCTCAAAATTCAAAATTCTCAAAATTCAAAATTCTCAAAATTCAAAATTCTCAAAATTCAAAATTCTCAAAATTCAAAATTCTCAAAATTCCAAATTCTCAAAATTCCAAATTCAAAATTCTCAAAATTCAAAATTCTTAAAATACAAAGTTCTCAAAATTCTAAATTCCAAATTCTCAAAATTCCAATTTGCAAAATTCCAAATTCCAGCTTCAAATATTCAAAACTTTCAAATTTCTAATTTCTAAAAATCAAAAAATCTCAAAATTCCGAAAGTGCCAAAATTTCACAGTTATATAATTCCAAAGTTCCAAATTTCTTTCCCCCAAATACTTCAAATTTGAATATCTGTCATCCAAAATCAGCTCGTGACCTACACCTCGATAATTGCTGACCTAGATTACGCGAAAGTAATTTCGCGTCTCTTCTCCATCACTACTTTTTGCTCCGATATATTCAGAATTTAGTCTAGCCAAGATAATACATTATTAAAGTAGGGGTGAGAGATACATGAACTGTTACTTTGAACTGTTATTATCAATGAAATGCTTTACACATTTAGTTGTTACTTAAACGTTATCTGTAAATATTTTAAACAAGACTGAATATTTTACGGTGCTATGGCAAGATCCTAAATGACGTTAACATGACGCAAAGTCATTGAGATCATAGAGTGTTATCACTAATTGCACAGAAAAAGTTGATTGCTCGTTATATAGAATGAACAGAAAATTTACAAGATTTTCTGAGAGAATTAAATTTGAAAATTCATAAATTTGATAGAAAATTTGTTGAAAAATTGGTAGTTAAAAATTATTTGTAACATACAAAAAATTTGTTAGATAATTTACTATTCGGTATGTAAATTGCATTATACGAAACACCGTGTATATTGCCGGCTATCTTGGAAAGTAACGGGTCATTGGATATCGGCAGACCTATATATCGTTTCCGTTCGTTACACAAAACTCCTCCAGCGTCCAGAGCGTCTGAACCGCGGGGGGGTTTGTTTGATGTATCTCTTCCTTTTGCAATCGTTTTCTACAAACATGCGTCAATGAGCACGACGTCGATATCTCGCGGTTGAATGCCTTGAATCATAATCGCGGAGACACAATACGGCCTTCGATGTCGGTAACATTAACCGCGACTCTCTCCCGGCTCGAGTTCGCGATATCTACTTTCTCCTTTGATTATAGAACGTAATGGAATTTTCACGCCCTTCCCGGCTGCTTCGGTTCGAGATTAGTAAGTACAGTATCTCCGGCGAAAGAATGCGGTTCGCATTGTTTCAGTTTCTTATTGTCCGACATATCGTGAATATCGTTCGTGTAACGTAACGGAACCTAACGCTGCTGGACCAAATCAAATTCCATCATTTATACGTATACATACGTATATACGTTCGCGAGCATGTCAGGACTTTCAGAATACGGTAGGGATAATGGCTACGTGGTGGGAAGGTGCTGCAGTGCTTCGCTTCTGGTTGCGAAATTTTCAATCATCGTGACAGTTTTCAAAATCTTCAACGTTTTGAGCGCTTTGAAGATTTTATTCTTTCGTAAACTTTCGTTTTGAGAAATTTCAGAACCTTCATTAGCTTTAGTAGCTTTTTGAAACATTCTTATAAAACGGGTACCAAGCTTTATGAGGCTCTCAGAAGATGGAGGAGTTTTTCGAGACTTGAAGAATTCTACACATTTTTTTAAGCTTGAGTAGCTTTTCGACACTGTTTGAAATTCAGAAATCCTTGCGAAGCTTATTCGAAGCTTGCGGAGCTTTTTGGAAGCTTTGCGGGGCTTTTGAAAGCCCTGCAAGGTTTGTTGAAGTTTGTCAAACTTTTTGAAGCTCCTCGAGACTTTCTGAAGCTTACCGAGCTTTCTAGAAGCTTACGGAGCTTTTTGGAAGGTTGCGGAGCTTTTTGCAAGCTTGCGGAGCGTTTGGAAGATCTGCAAGATTTTTTAAAGTTTGTCATACTTTTTGAAGCTCCTCGAGACTTTCTGAAAGCTTGCGGAACGTTTGGAAACTTGTAGAGCTTTGTGGAAGCTTGCGGAGTTTTTGGAAGTATGTGGAGTTTTTGGAAGCTTGCGTAGCTTTTTGGATACTTCCGGAGCCTTTTGGAAGCTTGCGCAACTTTTGGAAGTTCCGCAAGGATTGTTGAAGTTTGTCAAACTTTTTGAAGCTCTTTGAGACTGTCTGAAACTTGCAAAGCTTTTTGAAGCTTGTCGAGCTTTCTGAAAACTTGCGAAGCGTTTGGAAACTTGTAGAGCTTTGTGGAAGTTTGCGAAGTTTTTGGAAGCTTGTGGAGCTTTTTAGAAGCTTGCGGAGCTTTTGGAAGATCTGCAAGATGTCTTGAAGTTTGTCAAACCTTTTCAAGCTCTCGAGACTTTCTGAAGCTTGCAGAGTTTTTTGGGAACTTGCGGAGTTTTTGAAGCTGTCGAAACTTTTTTGAAGCTTTCAAAATTTCTTTGAAGCTTACGAAGTTTTATAAAAGCTTATCTGAAAGAAATCTGAAAATTTGAGAATTTGGTAATGGCGGAACTTATATTATAAATTTGAAAGTAAAAAATTTGTGATTCTAGAACTTAGAAGTTGAAAATCTACAAATTGGAAAATTTGTAAGTTAAAAAATGTGGAAATCTGAATTGAAATTTAAGTTTAATAATTGGAATTTAAAAATAAAAAAATGATAAATTTGATCTCCCAGTACAAAAAATTCCAAGTCCACCGAAAAGGATATTCACATTGCACCGAATTGTACGCTTACAAATCCAGTTTTCTAACCTACACTTGTCTCATTTATCTCCGAACAGGATCAAAGAAATTTATACGGTACGTTCACTTCTAAAGTGAGCCGTGTAAACGCGTTGCGCGACTACTATGCCGCGTTCTAACGTGCTTTTCATGAACAGCGACCAGTCGAGTGACTCCTTGTTCCTCAACCCTTCAAAACTGTTTGCTAAACCAAACGGACGCCGCGCCCTCTTCGAAACACAAATCAAAACACGTAATCAACTAAAAGGGATTTGTTTGCAAAGAAAAAAACTGGTTGAGCTACTATAACCGACGGCCAGACGAGACGAGAGAACAGCGGATCTCTCCCCTCTCGTCGGTGGTGTTATACAATATAGAACGTACAGTGGTGTTCAAAGTAATAATCTACAAAAATATTACATTCTGACCGATGCGAAGTGATTGCTCTGTTATATCAAAAAGTACTTTCAGATATATTGTATCGTTTATACTAAATATTCTGTATTAATATTTATAGGAATTGTAAGGGAAACAATTTTATTTGTAATTTAGTATATAGTAATATAAAATTAAAATTATTGAATTCAAAAAATTTTGTAGTTCTTTAATTATTTTCAAAATTTCCAAGCATATAAATTCGAGAATTACCAAATCATAAGACTATCAAATTTTCAAATTTCAAAATTTCAATTTTCAAAATTTCAAAATTTTAAAATTCTTGGGTTTGTAAATCTCAAAATTCTCAAACTTGCAAATCCTAAAATTCTCAAGTTTGCAAATCTCAAAATTCTCAAGTTCGCAAATCTCAAAATTTTCAAATTTTCAAATCTTAAAATTCTCAAGTTTTCAAATCACAAAATTCTCAAATTTGCAAATCTCAAAATTCTCAAGTTTTCAAATCACAAAATTCTCAAGTTTGCAAATCTTAAAATTCTGAAGTTTTCAAATCATAAAATTCTCAAATTTACAAATCTCAAAATTTTCAAGGTTTCAAGTTTTAAAACTTGTATTTTAAATTTTAGTACTTAAAAATATGAAAATTAGGGTAATTCACAATTTTTTAAATTTGAAAAGAAAATATAAAAATTTGGAATCTTCAAATTGTTAAAGTTGAAATTTTTAAAGGTCAAAAATTTAGGAATTCATAAATTTGCAAATTTAAAAATATATGATATATGTGAAATATTTAAAATATACGGAATATATGCAATATATGAAATGTATGAAATATATGCAATATATTGAATGTATAGAAAATGTGGGATATATGAAATGTAGGAAATATATAAAATATGTGAAATATATGAAATATGTGAAATATATGAAATATATGAATTAACTCGCCAGTTATTAAATTCGATAACTCGCGAATAAATATGCAAGATAATTAGCAAGTTAAAATATCCGACAACGTGTGATTTAATTTGAAACATGTCTACCAAGATATTCGATAACTCGAATTATCAAATCTAACAACCGACGAGCGAAAAAATCAAAAAATCTGATAGCAGTATCGTGAGAATCGCATTTTTGTAGGGTGTGGTGGTGTAGCAATCTCGAACGAGGCAACTGTTCGATATCTCGAAAAGTGCCCCCCTCTATCTGGTCTGCGTCTCGTCTCGGTGTCGCCTATCCCAACAAGAGAGGAGACTCGATCGATTCGCGTCGACGTACTACTATGGCCTGCTTACACGGAGAGCACTGACCTCCAAGGTCGCTCTTACGCGGTTGCACGTGCTGTCGCGAATTGACGTAGCCATCTTTTCCCTTCCCCTCACATTGCCGGCCATCGTATCGTGCTCGACTCACAGTTTGCGCTCTATCACCTCATCGCCCCCTTCTCTTTTCTCTTTTTTCTTTTTTCAGAGTGGCTGCTTTTAACTTTCCTTGACTGTCAACTTCTTCCGCCAGCCTCCACGTTGCCCTCGAGTTGCGATAGATACGTGCGAACACACGTGACATACGCGTGCTTTCTTTTTTACTTTTTTTACCTCGCGTTCCGTTTATTTTTCGTTTGTCTTTCGCTCGTGATTGTTCCACTTTCTGTGCGATTTCGAATGGCAATTCGTCAGGGAAGGTTAGGAAGTTAATGTTCATTCATATCGATATTTGGTTGGTCATTGTTTCGATGTTATACCGAGAATGGACGGTGTAATTCCATACAATTGGACGGTTTGAGATTAAGTTCAATTGTATGTGAAGTTTGTGAATGGTTAGGTAGATTTTGGGTGATAAAATATAATGTAACGAGGTAGTTAAAATTAACGTAGCGAGGTTAGATAAAATTTCATTTCACTTAACTTCATGTAATTTGATAATTTAATAGATTTGAGTGCTGGAACCTAATACAATTTTAGCTCAAATTCCTAGAATCAGAAATTTCTAGATTATTAAATTTTCAATTATTCAATTTTTCAATTTGGTAGTTCTTTAATTTTTCAATGTTTCAATTTATCAATTTTTTAATTTTTTAATTTCTTAATTCTTCAATTCTTCAATTTTTCAATTTTTCAATTTCTCAATTTCTCAATTTTTCAATTTCTCAATTATTCTATTTATCAATTTCTCAAGTTTTCAATTTTTTAATTCTTCAATTATTCAATTTCTCAATTATTTTATTATTCAATTATTTTATTAATTTTTCAATATCTTAATTATTGTATTTTTCAATTACTCAATTTTTCAATACTCAAATTATAAATGAGTGAAGAAATACACCGATTTTCTATTTCTTCCCACTTTTAGTTTAGAACCTCTCAAGAACTGCTCTCTGAAATATACACTAAAAGTAAAAAAACCTTCAAGCGTTGAAAAAGCATCTGACGCCCAAACTGCAATGTGTTTATTGTCCAGCCCTATAGAACTAAACATTGAAGAATCCCATCAATCCATGGTGCACTGTCTGTTTCTTCATTCAAACCCATAAACAGCGTTTCTCAACAAGATTCACTTTTACTTCTAAAACATACATTTGTAAGCGTTAATTTGTTGGACGCTTTCTGTGTGCGTGTGTGTGTGTGTGAGTGTGCGTGTCCGTTGCGGGATGCATCGGGGAGTGTCGAGAAGGATCCCGAATGTTCGGGAAGCGTGGCGAGCGGAACAAACAATTGAAAGTTAAGGCTTCCAGAGCCTTCGATACAGAAATTAATAAAAGACGCGAGGACACGCGCCTCGGGGCATTATGTCGCCAACAGTTGTATAGATCACTCGCGGTACCTCGCAAATTTTCAGAAGTGGGATTCGAGGCTAATTAAGTTGCGGTGTGAGTTTGTGGTTTGTGCAAAGTTTTATGTTCTGTGATTGTGCCGTGCAGCAAAGTCTTCCGTTATCTTTCTGTAAAGGTGCTAAGATTAGTTGTGCTTTGTACAAACTGAGTAAACAATGAAAGACCTAAGAAATTTTCGAGTTTCGCAGTTGAAACAAAAATTGGCTGCGTTGGGATTGTCAAGCATAGGCAATAAGCCGGATTTAATTGAAAGGCTAATGGCAGCCGATCCGTCGGGAGCGTGGATGGACGATATAGTTCCAGAAGAAAACGAAGAAGGTGCCGCTGTGTCCAACATGGAGAAGGGAGCGACGGCAGAAATTCAATCGAATAGGGAAAGTGCAGGTACCACAGCTGCAAGCGACGTAAATTTGGCGATTATGTTACGTGAAATGGAATTATTGCGAAGAGAAAAAGACATTATGGAAAGGGAGCTCAAATTAATGCACAGAGAAAATGAATTATTAAGGAACTCACCACAATCTAGTGTGGTTTCGCAGCAAGCACCGCAGGGGACAATTGTGAAGGCGGTGAGTGATTTGTTGTGTGATTTTGACGGAAATAGTCCGTCTTTTGTGCATTGGGAGCGGCAAATAAAATTATTGTGCAGTACGTATCAACTCGACGATAGTGCTGCTAAGATCCTGATTGCAAGCAAGTTAAAGGATAAAGCGCTTGCGTGGTTGCATTCGCGTGTAGAGCATATAGAAATGCCCCTTAACGATCTATTGCTAGAAATGAAGAATATGTTTGATCGGCGTGTCAATAGATTAACATTGCGAAAACAGTTCGAAGAGCGCGTATGGAAACGCGGTGAACCATTCTGTGACTATTATCATTCGAAGTTAGTCATGGGAAATAGTGTGCCGATTGCAGACGAAGAGATTATTGATTATATAATCGATGGTATTCCCGACGTTCATCTTCGAGATCAAGCACGGATTCAACGATTCACGTCTAAAACTGAGTTGCTGGCAGCGTTTGAGAAAATTTCGTTATCTGATCGAAGAGATCGGCCAGTGAGGGAAGGACAAGCTGGAAAAACGGAACCAAGGAATATCAAGGCCAATTTCAAGGAAAGTGCTACCGGACCGTCTAAATCTGTTAGATGCTTTAATTGCGGTAAGAGCGGACACTTCGCCAATGATTGTAAACAAGCGAAAAGAGAGAGAGGTTCATGCTTCAAATGCGGTGAGTCAAACCATACTATTAAAGATTGTCCAAAAAACGAAAGGCCACAGGTAAATTTGATTTCGAAAACGACTAGTCAGGCAGACGAATTTAAAGAAATTGTTATTTTTGATTTGAGCGTACCAGATGTAAAGTGTTGTCTCCAGTTAGAAACTTTGATAGATACTGGTAGTCCGATTACTTTCATTAAAGAAAAATATGTTCCAAGCAGCTTACTTGATAATAGAGACATTACAGAGTCTCAATTTCATGGAATTAATAATAGCGCGTTAAATATCGTAGGTGTTGTCTCGGCAAATATTGTATTGCGCGGTCGTGAGAAAGAAAATTTGTCTATTTTTGTAGTTTCAAACGATACTATGAGTGTGCCAGCTGTTATAGGTAGAGATATTTTGAAAGTGTTTACCATTAGTTTATCCGAGGCACCGAACACTGATGAAAAGGAAAGAAATGACGAAATTATGCACATCGATGTTTCAGAAATCCAAAATGAAAGTACCGATCGATTAAATATAAATCCTGAAATACCTGTTACAGAACAATTAAAATTTGAAAACTTATTTCGATCTCATTATTTAGATGCAAAAAGGCCAGAAGTACCAAAGATTAAAGCAGAGTTAAAACTCACACTTACAGATGATAAACCGTTTCATTTTTCGCCGCGTAGATTGTCTTATTTTGAAAAGAATAAATTGCGAGAAATTATTGATAGTTTGTTAGAGAAAGGTATAATACGAGAAAGTGAATCTGCTTACGCGTCCCCTATAGTTTTGGTTAAAAAGAAAACAGGAGAACTTCGTATGTGCGTAGATTATAGGACGTTAAATAAAGTTATAGCTAGAGAAAATTTTCCGTTACCCATAATTGAGGATCAATTGAAAATAATGCAAGGTAAAACGTATTTCACTGTTTTGGATTTGAAAGATGGATTTTACCATATTAGTATGTCAGAAGAGTCAATTCCATTTACTTCGTTCGTAACGCCGATAGGGCAATACGAATTTTTGAAAATGCCGTTTGGACTGAAACCAGCTCCACAGAGGTTTCAAAGACATGTATGTACTATATTTAAAGATTTAATTGATAGCGGTGATGTTGCTGTTTATATTGATGATTTCGTAATAGCATCTGTCACAATAGAAGATCATTTACGTGTGTTGCAGAAAGTTTTTAAATTATTGATCGACAATCATTTAGTTCTCAGAATTGACAAATGTAAATTTTTACATACTACTATTGATTATTTAGGTTACACTATAAAACGGGAAGGAATACAACCCACTAAAGATGGAATTGAAGCCGTGATTAATTTTCCAATTCCTGAAAATGTACGGAGTGTTCAGAGTTTTCTTGGTCTATGTTCATATTTTCGTAAATTTATTGAAAAATTTTCAATAGTTGCTAAGCCGCTTTATGATTTACTGAGGAAGGACTGTGAATTTAAGTGGGGTGATATAGAGTTGAATGCTTTTAAAACGCTAAAGTCTAAATTAGTAGCCGCGCCAGTATTGGGGATTTATAGTCCGCATGATGTAACCGAACTTCACTGCGATGCTAGTTCGATTGGGTTTGGAGCTGTGTTGATGCAAAAGAAAAGTGATTTAAAATTTCATCCGATCTTTTATTTTTCCAAACGCACTACCGAAACGGAAAGCAAATATCATAGTTTTGAACTGGAGACACTAGCTATTATTTATGCATTAAAGCGATTTCGTAGTTATTTAATAGGTATTAAATTTAAGATCGTTACTGATTGTAATTCGCTTAAGCTTACTTTAGATAAAAAGGAAATAAACCCAAGAATCGCCAGATGGGCTCTTGAACTTGAAAATTATGATTATTCGGTCGAACATAGAAATGGTGAACGTATGAAACATGTAGATGCTTTGAGTCGGGTAACTAATATTATGGTTATCGAAGATAATCCGTTCGAAGTAAATTTAGCACTTTGTCAAGCTCAGGATCCTGTAATGGAAAAGATTATGAAAGAATTAGAAGTTAGTGAGAGCCGTATGTTTGAATTAAGGAATGGTCTTGTTTATAGAAAAAAAAAGAATGAATTATTATTTTATGTGCCTGCGAACATGGAAAGTAATGTATTGTACAGATATCATGATGGTATGGGTCATTTAAGTTATGAAAAGGTTAAAGATGCGATTAAGACGAATTATTGGTTCCCGCAGATGAAGGAAAAGATAGAGTCTCACATAAAAAATTGTTTGAAATGTATTTCTTTTTCACCAAATACAGGTAGAGTCGAGGGGTTTTTGCACCCCATTCCAAAGGGAAACTTACCGTTTATGACCATTCATATTGACCATTATGGTCCCGTAGACAGACAGCGACTCGCGAAACAATATGTTTTTTTGGTAGTAGACGGATTTACTAAATTTGTCAAATTGTATTCAACAAAAACCACAAATAGTAAGGAAGTTATCGCGTGCTTATCACAATATTTTGCTTATTATAGTAAACCCAATACCATTGTGTCAGACCGAGGCACTGCATATACCTCAAAAGAGTTCGAGGACTTTGTGACGAGTAACGATATAAAACACTGTAAAATTTCGACTGCTTCTCCAAAGGCAAATGGGCAGGTTGAAAGGGTCAATCGTGTCCTTACGCCAATGCTTGCCAAATTAACCGACAACGCAATAGGTAATCACTGGTACAAAGTGCTAGAAGAAGTAGAGTATGCGATTAATAATACTGTGCACAAAGCTACACAAGAAACACCGAGTAAATTATTATTTGGCGTCGCGCAAAGAGGAAAAATAACAGACAACGTAAAAGAATATCTTGATTGTGCGGTAAAGACAAATGATAGGGATCTTGAATTGCTTAGAAGCTCGGCAGAAGAAAAAATTGGGAAAAGTCAAATGTATAATAAAAAGTATTTCGATAATAAAAGAAAGGATCCTCATATTTATGATATCGGTGATTATGTAATGATAAAGAATTTTGAAGCAACGTCTGGGGTTTCTAAAAAACTGATACCTCAGTTTAAGGGACCATATGAGATCAAACGGAAATTGCGTAATGACCGATATGTATTGGGCGATATTGAGGGATTCCAAAGAACGCAGAAACCATACATAGGTACTTGGGAAGCTTGTAATATCAGACCGTGGCGCTAGGATGAGGTGTGCTTGTGTTGATTTTGAATTATTTGTATTTTGGTGTTGATTTTGAACTATTTGTATTTTGGCGTTGATTTTGAGTTATTTGTATTTTAGTATTGATTTTGAGTTATTTGTATTTTAGCAGTGATTTTGAGTTATTTGTATTTTGGCGTTGATTTTGAGTTATTTATACTTTAGCTATAAGTCCGGGTCGTACTTTTGTCAGGAAAGGCCGAGTTGTAAGCGTTAATTTGTTGGACGCTTTCTGTGTGCGTGTGTGTGTGTGTGAGTGTGCGTGTCCGTTGCGGGATGCATCGGGGAGTGTCGAGAAGGATCCCGAATGTTCGGGAAGCGTGGCGAGCGGAACAAACAATTGAAAGTTAAGGCTTCCAGAGCCTTCGATACAGAAATTAATAAAAGACGCGAGGACACGCGCCTCGGGGCATTATGTCGCCAACAGTTGTATAGATCACTCGCGGTACCTCGCACATTAATTTTAAAATAACCCAATTCTACGTTTCTAAATTTAAAATTTACTGAACGCTGGACTAACGCCGCCATTTTTCCCTACGCCCCCTTTTTCTGCTATGCCGCCATTTTCTTTAAGAAAAATCTGCTTTTACCGAATGTGGAGGAGAAAAGTACATAAAAAAGTACATAAATGAGAGACACAGAATAATTTAAATTATACAGTTATTCTTGATCAAAAATTATATATCTTGACAGAAATAATTTATATAGTTTAAAATGAGGAATTAAAGATACTTTGCCAGATGACGCGGGAATTTGGAAATTGGGAAGTTTTCGAATTAGAAATTTGGAAATGTGATTTCTAAATTAAATTTGTGAAAATTTGGAAAATTGGAAAATTTGTGAATTGGATAACTAAAATTTGTAAGTTTGAAATTTTAGAAGTCTGATAATTTATGAACTGGGATACATAAAACTTGAAAGTTGGAAAAATTGTAAATGTAAAACTTGAGTATTGGAAAATTTGTAAATATAGAACTTGAGAATTGGAAAAATTACAAACTTGAAACTTAAGAATTGGAAAATTTGTAAATATAGAACTTGAAAATTGGAAAAATTACAAACCTAGAACTTGAGTATTGGAAAATTTACAAACATAAAATTTAAAAATTAAAAACTGTAAATGTAAAACTTAAGAATTAGAAAATTTCTAAACATAAAACTTAAGAATTAAAAAATTTCTAAACATAAAACATTAGAATTAAAAAATTTCTTAACAAAAAACTTACGCATTAGAAAATTTTTAACCACAAAACCTGAGAATTGTAAAATTCCGAATACAAAAGTTTGTAAATCAAACAATTTACAAATTTTCAAATGTAAATTTTGAATGTTTGAAAAGATGTCTAAGCTGTACAATAATCCCGAATCGATGAGAGACGCAGCGTCAGTATCCCCGCGACCCGTGTATGACCCAGGTGAAACCCAGACCGCGGTACACAATCGAAAGCCGTATCCTACCGCAAATATTGGCATAGACCTTGAACACGGTTGCACGTGCGATATTGACTTCCGCGTTCTCGTTACAATTTACGGGTGATTCTTTTGTTGAAATGCATCGGTGAACCGTGTCCAATTAGGCATTCGATGGTATCGACTTACGCCGCTGGCTCGGTTGAGGACAGTGGAATGAAATACGAGACACTTCCTTCCTTGGTGAGTAGGTTCGCGTATGAAACAATTAAGGCAAAGAAGATGAGAACCGAAGAATGAAAAGGAATCAGTGTGAAACGAAAATAGGTGGCACGTGTGTCGGCGCTATTTCAGTGAAAAAAGAAACGAAATCGAGGGGGAAGTGGTTTTCGAGTCTCGGTTCCTAGTGTGTTAGGTGTCTTCTGCGGTTATTTATAGAAGTTTCGCGCCTTTTCGCAGTTGTTCACCGGCGACCTGGCAGCTGGCCAGTTTAGGGAAGATCCGTGTGCCACGAAGAAGCACGTGGAAGCGTTACGAAGAGGTTGCATTCGCGTTGCCTCACACTTGCGCGACCTATGCGATCCTCTCCTTTGGCTTTTCTTCCTCGTTCCTTGAGAGATGCTTCCCGAGGTTAGCTTCCGTTTGCGGTCATACGGACAGTCACCCAAATCGCTCCAGACTTGTGCATAGTACATTGGACTTCATCAAATATTTATTCTTCAATAAATCTTTCTTTCACATATCAGTAATTTAACCGCCTAGCTTAAATGTGACTACTCAAATTTTTAATTACTTTTTTTTTACTACTCTTTTTAAGTCCAACTATGTATAGTTTGCAAACTCAAAAATACTGGAATATAACATTTTAATTTTCTTTGTTCCTTTTATTGTTATAGCCCTAAATGGTTAATTCTGACTAACGCACTTGGCAAGGGGTTAATTATTGTTGTAATGCTAAGACAAAGAATGTTCAAATGTTAGGGATGTGGATATGTGGATATGTGGATATGTGGATATGTGGATATGCAGATATGTGAATATATGGATATGTGGAGATGTGGAGATATGTAGACGTGGAGACGTGGAGATGTGGATATGTGGATGATGAGTCACATTTTAACAGACATATTACTTGGAGGAGATATTAGGCAAAGGTTAAAATAACCATGTAAAATTGGACACAAAATATAAAAAGGAATTTAGTGAAAACTCCTTGAGGATTTCATCCTGGTCTTTTCGGTCCATGTTCAAAAGTGCTATAAAGCTGCAGTCAGTGCATATATGAATGTGTGTAATCGTAATTTACAGTACTGTATTACTGTATTACCGAGTTCTGTATACAATTTTGAGAGGGTGAAATGGAGATATACTGTTTGTAGAGATCAGAAGTATAAAATTAATATGAACGTGGATTTCTGCAGTTTACAAATTTGGAAATGTGGAAATTTCAGGAACTAGATATTTGGAACCCTTGAGATTTGATGATTTAGAAATTTGTCAATTTTTTGACTCTGGAAATTTTTGATTTGTAAATTTGCAAAAGTAAAAACTGGAAATTTGAAAATTTGAAATATGAAAAACTTGGAAAGTTGAAAATTTGAAATATTGAAAACTTGCAAGCTTGAAAATTAAATAACTTCAATATTTGAAAAGTTATTTTTCTAACCTAAAAAAATACATGTTCTCCCTCGATATTCCCAGTCATTAAAATTTGTTTTATAAAGAAGCCACTCGTTTTAACTTTTTAAACTAATTTGTAACCAATCTTTGAAAGTTTTAACATACTTCACATCTGATTTCAGTAAATTTAAACGTTGAAACAAAACCATAAATTTGAAAAAATGGACAAAATTTCACAGAAAAATTCAGAACTTAATTTTTAATATAAGGAGCTAACATTTTAGCTGAGCACTGAAACATAGTTTGAGGGAAAAAATAATAAAAGTATCAGATCTTCAGGATTCATTCATATTTTTAGGATGTAGCTAAAATTGAAGATAAATTATCTGGGGTCGTTGCATGCCCCAATGTGACTATTAAACATTTTGCACAAGTGATCCATGCACAGAAATTTTGTTTAATTTTGTTTATTGATCATTTTGTTGTCAAGATATTTGTTGACGAAAGGAAGATACGCGAATATGTATGTTCATTTGTCGGGTTTAATTAAAAGTTCACGCTGCAGTTACAGTGACTAGGTAAAGTGAAACCGGAAGGCGAACCAAGCATTTTTTGCACATTCAACCATGATGTATTTCCACATATTGCAACTGGGAATTTTTGTAATTTAAATCGAAACTCACTGTATTTTATATGGCTAGATCCATTAAGAAATGTGATAAGAATCAACGCACTTCAACGAATCCACATGAACAAGGGTGAATACAAACTTCTGGGGTAACTATGTGTACGTGAATTTCTGGGGTTAATATGCGAGGAAAAGCTGAAAGGAAATTCATTTACTTGCATCAAGTTCTTATTTCTTACTGCAAACATTTTTCCATTTTAGATCAGGCGATTTTAAAATGTATAAGGTTTTAGATTTAACAATTTTTTAAAAAAGGTATTAAGAAATTTAAGAAATTAAGAAATTAAGAAAACAAGACATTTATGAAATTAAGAAATTAAAGAAATTAAGAAATTTTGCAATACTTAAATTTTCTTTAAACATTGCAAATTTTATAATTTTCTAATACTCAAAATTTTTAATCTAATATACTAAATTCTTCATTTCCTAATACCCAGATTTTTAATTATATAATATTTAAATTTTTTAATTTTCTAATATTTAAATTTGTACATTTTCTAATATTTGAATTGCCCAACTCCTTAGTGATCAAATTTTCTGATACTCAAATCTCCAAATTTCCACATTTCAAAATCTTCAAATCTCTAAATCTTTAAATTTCCAAATACCTAAATTCCCAAATCTCTAAATCTCTAAATCATTAAACCTCCAAATACCAAAATGATCAAATATCCAAATTTCCAAATACTCAACTGCCTATATCTTTAAATCTCCAAATTCCCAAATCTCCAAATTCCCAAATCTTCAAATTCCCAAATCTTCAAATTCCCAAATCTTCAAATTCCCAAGTCTCCAAATTTCCAAATACTCAAATGGCCACATTTCTAAATCTCCAAATACTAAAATGTTCAAATCTTCAAATTCCCCAATTTCCGAATCCTCAATTCTCCAAATATCCAAATACTCAAGTGTCTATATCTCTAAATCTCCAAGTACCCAAATGTCCAAATCTCCAAATTTCCAAATACTCAAATGTCTATATCTCTAAATCTCCAAGTACCCAAATGTCCAAATCTCCAAATTTCCAAATACTCAACTGTCTATATCTCTAAATCTCCAAATACTCAAATGTCCAAATCTCCAAATATCCAAATCTCTAAATCCCCAAGTTCCCAAATCCCTAAATCTCCAAATTTCAATCCACAATAAATACTCACTACTCTGTTTCTAATACACCTAACGTATACAATTCCCTAATTTAAATAACACCATAAATACTAAATTTCATGCCTTACATTAATACCCTAGATGGTGCCCCCATCACTCATTTTTTTCATTGTCCACACATGCCGCCCCCATAACCTATATCTGCCCTCTAGTAATTGTACACCCCTATAGCATCAAAAATTAATTGCCGCAAGAAACGTCCATCTGAATTTCAACCAAACCACTTTTGAATATCCACTCCGGTTGTCAGATGTCATTAAAAGATGATTTATAACCGGCTCTGACGTGGCACCGGGAATTTAATTAAGCGTATTTACGTTCCTGGCCAGTTAACGGTTCGTTTTATGAACGAATTGTTGCGGGAACAAAGTTCATTCTTAAATTAGCGAATAAACGGTAACTATATCGGTTCCATTGCCACGAAACATTATCGCATCAACATTGGACGATTATATTTCGATGCTGGCCTTGAACAAAGAGTTACAATTCACATCCGCACGAGAAAGGAATCTGGACCAACCGGATTTCCACTGATTGTACCATACGATGGATGACACAGTTTGCAGAAACGCCCACGGTGTCGTATGTCCCTTTGAACGCCTCCATGTAGCCACGTGTTCCTTAATTCGGCAATTATAGTGAACGATCGTTTTTTCGTCAAGCTTTCTTAACAACGTCTGGTTAGAACGCTGACCAGACCGGGTAATTACCGAACTGCTTACGAGAGCATGTGACGCGTGCTATGAGCCGTTGGATGTATGGCAATTTCTATTTTAATATTTTGAAGTTTTGTTGGTTGACCATTTTCCCAGATGACATTTCAGATTTTAGAATTTTGAAATTCTTCAGACTTCGCAACTTTTGGGATTTTTGGACATTTCAGACCTTTGGGACTTATGAGGTTTTCAGAATTTAGGGACGTTTTGGATTCTAGGATTTCGGGACTTTTGGAATTTTCGAAATTTGGGAGATTTTTGGGATTTTAACGTTTAGGGACATTTCAGATTTGTTGACGTTTGGGATTTTAGAATTTAGGGAATTTTTAAATTTTGGGACACTTGGGGTTAGTGGTACTTCTGGTGTCTTAGGATTCTAGGGACTTTTTAGATTGTAGGATTATGGAATTAATAAATTTCTATATTTTTTAATTTACAAATTCTCAGATTAAAAAATCTTCAAATTTCTAAATTACTAAATTTCAAAATTATCATATCAAATTTGCAAATTATTAAATCTTCATGTTTTCAAATCTTCTGATTCCTAAATTTCCCAATTTCCACATTTCAAATTTAAATTTTGCATATTTTTGAATTTGTAAATTCTCAGATTTACAAACTCCCAAATTTCTAAATTATTAAATTTCAAAATTCTCCTGTTCGCAACCAAATTATTAAACTTTCAAGTTTTCAAAACTCCTTATTCCTAAATTTTCATATCTCAAATTTAAATTTTGCATATTTTTTAATTTGTAAATTCTCAGATTTACAAATTCCCAAATTTCTAAATTATTAAATTTCAAAATTCTCCTGTTCGCAACCAAATTAATAAACCTTCAAGTTTTCAAAACTCCTTATTCCTAAATTTTCATATCTCAAAATTTAAATTTTGCATATTTTTTAATTTGTAAATTTTTAGATTTACAAATCCTCAAATTTCTAAATTATTAAATTTCCAAATTATTAAATCTTCAAGTTTTCAAATCTCCCATTTCCCAATTTCCACATCTCAAATTTCAAATTTTCATGTCTATTAATTTGTAAACTTTCAAATTTCCAAATTATTAAATTTCAAAATTCTCATGTTCCCAAATTTTCAAATTATTAAACCTTCAAATTTTCAAATCTCTTGATTCCTAAATTTTCACATCTTCCTCATCCCTCACTTTCCCCATTTCCTCCACATCTCCAAATTCCCAAACCTCAAACCTCAAATTCTTATCTGTCCGAACCAAGAATCTGTCTATCCATCAATGCCTATCTCTCTACGGCCGAGTGCCTCGCAGGCATAGTTCGCTACAGCATCCAGCATAGCTTGAAAGACGATCTCTTTTTCGTAGACGACTATCTTCGTAGATAAACGATATCGAGCATCCGGTATGGGTCGGTTTGAAATCAGCTTATTCATGTTTCTTTTTCGACATCGATACAAATCTGTTCCCGCTCGATTCCCCAAGAAAATCATGCCACCATTTTTCTACTGCGCTGCGGTCGGCCTTCACCCTGAATATAGAATTGTCGGAGGTTAAACGCGAGAGACGTGCTTGTTTCGTCCCGGTCAATTAGCGATGTTTTACGGCACTCTGTGGTCATTGATAGTCCTTCAAAGAAACTACATTGTTGAAAGACTTTTATAGCAATTTCTTACCTTTTCTCTACATTTTTCCATTTATTTCTTATCCAAATTACGATCTTGCAAGCAATGCTATAAATAAGTATATTTTTCAATTCATTTTACTTATTCTTCGTTTTCCTTCATTGTTGGTTTTACTTTTTTCAAAATTTATTAGGCCTTATGGGTAGAAGTTTTTCATTGAAAATTAAAGTATAATTGTTATAATTATTGTAGTTCTATATTTGAAAAGTAGAATTTAATTTGCTATTTAAATTATAGAATAAATTAAAGAAATTATTACTTCTTTAAGAAATAAAATGAAGCATTAAGGAATAAAAATGACTCACTGATCTTCTATTGAAAAATAAAAATCTAATTTTTAACTTAACTTATGTAATGCATAATTTGTCAAAAATTCAGAAATTTCAAAAAATTACAAAATTTCAATGTCCTCAAAAACACCATAACAACCACTAAAAGTTCTAGACATACTAAAAATTCTAAGAAAACTAAAAATGATAAAAATTCTAAGAAAATTAAATTCAAAAAATTCTAAGATTTCTATGATAACTAAAAATTATAAAAGTTCTAAAAATTATAAGAAAACTAAATTCTAATAATTCTAAGAATTTTAAGAATTCTAAAAATTCTAAGAAAACTAAAAAGTCTAAGAAAGTTAAAATTTCTAAAAATTCTAATAATTCTAATAATTCTCAAAATTGTAAAGATTCTAAAGATTCTAAAAATTCTAAGAAAATTAAATTCTAAAAATTATAAGAAAACTATAAAATTCTAAAAATTCTGAAAATCCTAAAATTTCTACAAATCCTAAAAATTCTAAAAATTCCAAATTTAAAAAATCTGAAAATTCTGATTGCAGTCCTATCCAATAAAATAGTTCATATAAATACGCACGGTAGAAACGTACAAAATATATAAAGCTTAAGTTCCCTATCGCTAATTCATCCCATCCGTCGTAAAGTCTCTTTTGCACCGTTTACTCTGTTACAGAGGAGGAAGAGATCGACGTAGTGACCTTCGAGAAACCGTGCCGACCCGCAGCGTTACCAACGTACCCGAACTTCGTCGACCAGCAGCATTTCCAATTGACAGTGAACACCGCATTTAAAAAGGCGCCGCGACCACGTGGCCGGCCGCCCTCGAACCCGGCGAGGAAAAGAACCGCTCAACCCGAACCGAAGCCAGCGAAACGTGCTCGTCAAAGAACGTACCAGAGGAGGAACAATGGCGGACGATGCATGCCAGCGTCATCTCCCCCGATGAAGATGAGCTCTTCAGCGTCGAGAAGCTCGTCGGAGGACGAGCTGGACACGGAGAAACGCAGCTTGCACAATAACATGGAACGTCAGAGGCGGATAGAGCTACGAAACGCGTTCGAGGAGCTGCGCATTCTCGTACCAGCCATCGAGTCGAAGGAGAAGGCACCGAAAGTCGCCATCTTAAGGCAGGCGGCTATGTACTGTGATATGCTAACCGAGCTTGACCAGAGCACCGTGGCCAAGGTGATGGACCTCAGGAAACGGCAGGAGAAGCTTCGAGCCAGACTTAGTCAACTACGGAGGAGTCTCGCCATGACGCGTTGAGGAGAGACTCTTCGTACGAAATTTTACCGACCACGTCGGTACGATTTTTATTTCTAACAGTTCCGCTCGATGTTCGACGAGATTACAAAATGGTGCGAGTATCAGAAACATGGGAGAACGGGTTACGTGGAGGGACTAATTGATACTAGTGTCGACGGAATTGAAGGACAATTTAGAGTTTCGTTTTGCCTTGAAGAGAAGGTTAACAGAAGAGGCTGACGAAGAGTTTTCAAGATTTATTATATACCGTGTATATTTGTGATTCGCCGAGTAGCAACCTATGAAGATTATGCAGTTAAGGTATCGGTAAAGACGCAGTGTGCCGACAATAGATTCAGAGTTTTGTCAGATAAGTTCGCGATAAAATGCACTGTGAGAAGAAATTAGGTGGAAAGTCAGGTCTATTTTTATTATGAAGTCTTGACAGTGGCATCTTATCGTGCTGATTGAGACCGGTTCTCAAGGGACGATTTTTTCGAGAAAATGTAGCGGAAACGACAAACAGTTTGAAGGGATCAACAGTTAGCTTTTTACGCCGGTGAGAAAGCTAGGCTTCTCTAGGGGAAAAATGGTGAAGTTTTATATAAAAAATTTGTAAATTTAGAAATTTTTGTGTTACCAAATTTTTTGGGTTAGAACTTCAAATATGGAGTTTTAGAAATTTTCAGTCACAAGCTTTCGAATTTTAAAATTTAGAAATTTTTAGTTCCTAAACTTAATAAATTAGAATTTTTTGATTTATAAATTTTCTAAATTAGAAGTTTTGAATTTAGAAATTTTCTAAATTTTCTAAATTAGAATTTTTTATTCACTAAATTGTCTAATTTAGAAATTTAGAAATTTTCAAGGTTACAAGCTTTCAAATTTTAAAATTTAGAAATTTTTAGTTCCTAAATTTAATAAATTAGAATTTTTTGATTTGTAAATTTTCTAAATTAGAATTTTTCCATCTACTAAATTCTCTAATTTAGAATTTTAGAAATTTTCAGATATGTAAGAGGAATTTAGGAATTCAAAAATTTTTCAATGATTTTCAAATTTGAATATTTAGAAATATTTAAATTACCTCAAGTTTGGAATTGAAGAAATTTCCAATGTTAAAAAGCTTTTAATTTTTTTGAAAGTTTATAAATTAAAAATTTATAATAAATTATAAATTATAAATTTATATAAATTGTTAATTTTTTTCTAAATTTTAATTTAGAAGTTGTGAAATTTGAAAACTTGAATATTTGAAAATTATGATGGAGTCAGTCTGGGAATTTGGTAACAGAAACTTAAAAATTCTGGGAATTTAAGAATTTGAGAAAATACTTGAAGATTTGGAAATTGTAGAAATTTATAAATATATAAACTTGAATTTATAAATCTAATAAATAAATAAATTCAAATTTATAAATTTATAGATAAATAAATAAATTTAAATTTATAAATTTATAGATAAGTAAGTAAATTATTATTTATAAATTTGTAGGTGAATAAATTTTTAAGTAAATAACTTTATAATAAATTTATAAATAATAAATTTAAATTTATAGATATCAGAATAAATAAATAAATTGTTAAATTTGAAAATTTCTCAAATTTAAAATTTGAAAATCTTCAAATTTAAGAATTTGCAAGTTTCAAAAACTTGAAATTTGGGTTTGTGATTCTTAAATTCTCAGGATTAACAATATGGGAAATTTCAAATGTAAAAATTTAGAAATGAAAAATTTCCCATATTCAGTTGTTTAAAATGAAAAACAAAATGGAGTCCACTTATTCCAATCTAGAGAGAGCCTACCTTGCAACCGAGTACTTTTCAGTTTTGTTGAAATACGTGAATAATTGCATCCTATTAAAACTTTTCTTCAATTACATTGGAATTATCCAAAGTAAAAAACTCAGCATTAAGAACACTTATTACGATAATAAACCTCGACAGTTTTATTGGATTCGAATGGTTCAATCTGAGAGCCGCTTTAAATATGGCAAAGTGAAACTTTTGCATAGATAAGAGAAAACGAGTCTTATCAGAACGTTATCTAACATTAGTATCACCGACTCTCAACTAACTAGTCTTAGGATGTGTTGCAAAGCTGAACCGGTTTCTAGGTATATTTTTGTTTTCACGAACAAATAAAAACGGTGAAAGAAAAGAGGAAAGCGTGCATGCAGATTTCAATCGTCAATGGGTGGTTCTTTTTCCAAAACTTGTACTAGCAATTAGAGGCAGAAAGAAAGTTGTTTCGATTTTATATCGAATGGCGGAGCTGGAAGAGTCGACTGCGTTCTGGTCGAACAGGTTGCTGTTCTCGTTGCAGTCACAATATATTATAGTTTTCCATGACGGCAAATAGTTTTGGAAATTGAATCGGCAGCGACATGCCTCGCTAATTCGCTAAAACATTTCAAATATCTTAGAATTCTCATTACACTTTATTGCATTCGAAACTTTCGAAGGTTGTACACAGAGCCGAACCTAGAATTTGTGGGACCTGGGATATTCACGTTTTCAACGCTCTTGGATTAGACTACTTACTCTAGTGAGTATAGTTCACTCTCGTTATATTGCAATGGGGACTATATTCTTTGACAATATCTTTGGCAGCATTTCAAAACTTGTAGTAGTTCAAAAAATGAAAAATTTCTAAAATTGGATCAGACATTACTAGTGAGTTTTGTTTCCTCGCGTTATATTGCATTGAGGGCTATACTCTTCGGTAATATATTGCGTGCAGCATTTCAATATTTGCATTTGTTCAAAAAATGAAACATTTCTAAAATTGGATCAGACATTACTAGTGAGTATAGTTTACTCTCGTTATATTGCAATAAAGCCTATACTCTTTGGTAATATAGAAATCTTGCGTGTAACATTTCAAAGCTTCTTTTAGTTAAAAAAATGCAAAATTTCTAAAAGTGAATCAGACAGATTACTAGTGAGTATAGTTCACTCTCCTTTATATTGCATTGGGCACTATACTCTTCGGTAATATATTGCGAGTATTTCAGAACTTGTTTGGAAATATTAACATTTGAGAATTTGTAACAACAGTTTCAAATTTTGAAAATTGGTGATTTTGAGAATATTTTAATTGAAAAATTTGAAGGTTACTAAATTTGAGAATTTCTGATTTTGACAATTTTTGAATATTTGAAGATTTTGTAAATTCAAAATTATTTTAATTTCAAATTTTATTTATTTGAGATTCTGGAAATTATAAATAAATAAAATTAATTTTGAGTAACCTTAAAAATGACTAAATTTAAAAATATGATTTTAGAAATTTAAAAACTTGAAAACTTATAAAGTTAGGCGTTTCTTAATTTACTTCGTGATTTTGAAATTTTGTAATTTCTATAATTTACAAGTTTGAAAATTTACAAATTGTTTTACTTGTATATTAGAGAATTTGTAAATCTGAATTTCTAAATTTGAGATTTGAAAACTTCTAAATTAGAAAATTGACAATTTCTATATTTAAAATTTGGAAACTTCTAAATTGGAAAATTAGTAATTTCTAAATTCGACAACGGAAAATTTCTAAATTTCTAAATAAAATTGAAAATTTTTTACATTTCTCAGTAAAATTGAAAATTTCCAAATTTTTTAGTAAAATTGAAAATTTCTAAATTTTTCAGTAAAATTAAAAATTTCTAAATTTCTCAGTCACCCTAAAAACTTCATAAATTAAAAAAATTTAAGACTTGCAAAAAATAATCACAAGTGCCCCATTCGTCCCCAGCTTTATGGACGGCAAAGATTTCAAACATTAATTCTCTCATTAAAAAAACGTATTAAGTAAACCTCAAAAACCAATCACAATTTTCTCCCACTTCAGAAAAGAACATGTTTCTAACTTTTTGAATTCATATTCACTACTTCATAGTGTCTATGAAGAAACACTAACTAGCTGCGGTAAAGCAACAATAACCATTCTACAATACAATCTCTCCCCTAATGAATTCCATTGTTTTCTCCATTCAAATCTCACGTTTCTAGCATCGTAGTCACAAGTGATTGTTTATCGATTAATTGATGATCACCGTGTGATCTTTACGTTCTGGCGTGTCACACTTTCAATAGAATGCTTCTATGCATCCGGTACTGATTATGTCCTGGAAATCTTGCGTATAGTGGAGACTATGGTATAGCGGAGTCGTAAATTTAAATGTGAAAATACGTGAATGAAAAAATAAATGTTATGCAATATGGTGGAAAATGAAATTCGTATGATTTCGTTTTCTTGTTTTTCAATGAGTTGAATCTTTATTTAGAGCTGGTTTTAATGTTTGTATTAGTCGAAATATTTTTTTATACCATTTTTGAGTAGCAAAATTGAGAATCCCCAAACTTAAATTTTCAAAATTAAAATTTTCAAATCAGAAATTCGTGATTTTACATTTCAAGGTTTTTGGATATTTGAACTTTAAAATTGTTAAGTTGTCGATTTTCAAATTTTTTAATTTCTGAATTGCTGTTTTCAAATTTTTCTAATATTCCAGTCAAAAAATTTTCAAACTTGAAGTTTTACGTGGTTAAATTTTTAAATTGCCTGATTTTCATATTTGAAATTTTTAATTTTTCGAAAATCCAAATTTTTTAGAAGAAATTTCTTAATACTTACATTTTTAAGTTACTGAATTACTTAAATTTCAATCAAATCCAAATACTAGTATTTCCAAATTTCAAAGTACTCTAATTTCTAGATTTTCAAATTCTCAAATCTCTAAATTTCTAACTTAGAAAAATACGAAAGCAATTATCTAAAATTCTCATTTTTAAATTTTCAATGTCTCAAGGTTCCAAATAAAAAATTTCAAAGCTGCCGTTTTAGTTCCCCGAATTCCTAAGTTCTCAAATTTTCAACCTTCAAATTCTTCTAAAAAATTTTGAAATTATCTCATTAAAAAATTCTCAAATTTGTAAAAGTTTATAAATTTCTCAAGGTTCCAATTCTTCAATTTCAAAAATTTCAACGCTGCCGTAGGTCCCCAAATTCCCAAATTCTCAAATTTTCAAACCTTCGAATTCTTTAAAAAATTTTGAAATTATCTCATTAAAAAATTCTCAAATTTGTAAAAGTTTATAAATTTCTCAAGGTTCCAATTCTTCAATTTCAAAAATTTCAACGCTGCCGTAGGTCCCCAAATTCCCAAATTCTCAAATTTTCAAACCTTCAAATTCTTTGAAAAATTGTTCAAATTATCTCATCAAAAAATTCTCAAATTTTCAAAAGTTTATAAATTTGTAAAAACTATAAATTTTCAAATTTCGACGTTTGCATGTCTGATCCCGAAATACTTCTACATTTTCAAATGCCAACTATCAAAATTCCCCACTTTCCAAATCGCCATATTATCATATTAAAAACTTCCAAATTTTTAATTTCTTATATTCATTTCAAAATTCATAAATCCTCAAATGAAAAATCTATCCTCCACTCTAACAATTCTATCCTTGTTGATAAAAACTCTTCAAAAACACAACCCAAAATCTTCGATCCTCGGCGATAAATCGAACATGCAAAATAACACGTCGCTAGTATCATCCTCAAAAGAGCGTCTCCGTACCTTCATCCTGTGTAACGCTGTAAAATATCGTATACTTTTCTTCTTAACGGGTGCAATAAGGTGAGGCGGATCGTTAACTTTGTTATTGGAACTAGCTAGAAATAAAGGACGGCGATATACCGAGAGGGAGGAGGATCGACATTTTTTTTACGATTCATCGATCCGAATTCTGCACTCGTCTAGTTTTTCCTAGCTAAGAAAACTTCGAATTAGAATAAAGGCGGCCGAGGTGCGCCTTCTCGTCGGGCGCACGGTCGATCTCGTATTTTTGGGATTCGTTCGTCGACGATTTTCACGAGAAAGGAGTTTCTCGTTTGGCCCGTAGAGGCCTGGCTACGCTTTTAGACACGCGTGAATAATGTATGTACGCATTATTCACGCTTAGGTATATAAGTTTATATATATACGCATACATAACATACAATCGTATATACATACACATGTATATATATATATTGAAAATTACAGAATGAATGTGCGAAAGGGAGAGAGAATGCGCTACTAATTATTGACTTTAGAATTACTACTATTATTACGATTATTGATTATTATACTTCTCATTATCACCATTATTATACGTATTTTTATTGTTACGAGTTTCCTAGCATTTCATTGCTATAGAGTCTTAGTGAACGAAATCGTTCGATTCACGCGCGCGGCTGACAAATTGGCGCGAAGCAGCATTCGCATTCCTTACAATTGTCAGCTTGTGAGGTGCGCTGATTATATTCATATAAACGGTTTAAATGAACGATACGAGATAGGGATTATAGTATATTATATTATGATAAAAATATATATATATAAATATGTCTATGTATATTTGTAATACGAAAGAGAAACGGACCGAAATCTGATTTGTCGAAGACGCGAAACGAAGTGCGAGTGCCCTCGCGGAAGGAAATAAAAGGCAAAATAATGTGTTCATTACATTTGTAGGTAACAGTATTCGTTTATATACACACTTTTTACGGGCTATTGAAAGAAATAAAATAAAAAAAAAAATGAAAAAAATGAATAGAAATTGGAAGGTGTGCCCTTCTGGGAGACAAGTTTAATACACTGACACAGGCGCAGAATATATTACACACGCATTCGGTGGCAAAGTTGGCTTCCGGTGAAAAAAACAAATGTCAAAATTTCTGTTTTCAAGTTTTCAAAATCGAATGTGGAGATTTCATTAAGATGATTTGTAAGTTGTGGAATTTGTAACTTTGTATCTTTGTAACTTTGCAAATTTGTAACTTTGTAACTTTGTAAATTTGTAACTTTAAAAATTTATAACTTTGCAAATCTGAAGTTATGTGAATTAAACATTTAAAAAGTTAAATCTGAAAGTTGAAATATTAGTAATTTGGAAATATTTCAAGTGAATTATATGTTTAGAAAGTTTTTAGTGCAATAATATTTGGACCTATGATAAATGAAATAATTTGAGAAAGTACATATTATGATAGAAGTTGGAAAATTGTAAGTACTCAAATTTTACAATACTTAAAATTTGTAAATTTGAGAATTTATAGTTGTGAAAGTTTCAGAAATTGAAAATCTATATTTTACATTCAGAAATTTTAGAATTTCTGAATACTAAAATTTATAATTGCAAAAATGTCTAAATTTAAGAATTCAAAAAGTGAAAAAATAGAAAATCTGAATTTTGAATTTGAAAATTTAGAAATTTTTAAATTTAAAAATTTGTAATTTTTACGCTTAAAAATTGTGAAATTAGTAATTTAAAAATTGTGAAGTTAATAATTTGAAAATTGTGAAATTAATAATCAAAAATTTTAAAAGTTTCAAAATAATAAGTCACAATTTTAAAAATTTCACAATTTCAGATTTGTCCACATTTCATTTTTTAAATTTCCATATTTTCTAATTTGAACATTTTTACATTTTTAAATGTGTTAATTTCTACATTTCTAAATTAAAAAATTTTCACAAATTATATACAAAAATTTCCACATTTGTAAATTTGAAAATTTGCACATTTTTAATTTTGTTAATTTCCATATTTCTAAATAACAAAATTTTCACGTATTATATACAAAAATTTCTACATTTTTAAATTTGTAAATTTTTATATCTTTAATTATGTTAATTTCTACATTTTTAAATTTGAAAATTTTCACATCTTTAATTATGTTAATTTCTACATTTCTAAATTAAAAATTTATTACATACACAAACAAATTTCCACATTTTTAAATTTGAAAATTTCTACATTTTTAAATGTTACTTTCTACATATGCACAAAAATTTCTACACTTTTAAATTTGGACATTTCTATACATTTAAATTTGAAAATTTCTCCATTTTTAAATATGAAAATCTCTACATATTTAAATTTGAAAATTTCTCCATTTTTAAATATGAAAATTTCTACATTTATTAATTAAAAAGCTTCTACATCTCCAAACACATAAACCTCTAAATCCAAATATAAAACCTTGCACGCTTAACCAAAAAATTTTCTAAATTCCACATTTGATAAGATGAAAGTTCCAAACTTCAAATCTCCAAAATTAAATCTCGCTCGCATCAAAAGTTATCAATCCCTACTCGGGGAAGCCCATCGTTGCCCGCCGGTGTACATGCAGACACATCCACGCAAGAGCCATTGGTAAATTGCATAATGTACATTCGCATATGTATGACGCATGAGAACTGAATGTATATCGAGAGGGGTGATAGAGAAAAGAATGTATATGCGCTCGACGGTGCTAGACGAAAATTAAAGAGGGACTGGAAAGTTGCACAGGGGAGAAAAGAGTAGATTGTGCAGCACGAGATGCAAAGAGATTGGTCTGGGAATCGGTTACGGGATCGAAAGCAGCACGCACGTGCATCCGGAAATAATGTCTCGATGTATTTGTCGTTCCTTGCAGTCGTATAATGCGCGCACGTGTGTGGTATATGCATATGTGTACCATGCGCAACGTGTACATACACAATTTTTATATAGAGTGTCTCAGAACATTTTGCTGTTGGATTCATTCTGTAAAATCATTTACCGTTTATAGATGCAACTAATTACAGTCATTTACCATTTGTAATTTTTATTTCGTGAGATTATTTCAGAAAGGGTATCGTTGGAGTTTGTTACATTGAACTTTTGAGTTTGAGTTTTTATTTGGGGATACGGAAGTTTGGTATATTTAGAAAATGAAGCCGTATGTTTTGTTGGTTGGCTTCTTTTGGTTGAGAATAACTGCGGGGGAAAGTGTTACATTTGTATTCATTTGTCGGTTTTAGGACATCGGGTGACTTCATTTAACAGTCTCGGGGTTTTTGAATTTATTGTCGAATTTCAGAGAGATTTCGAAATTTTTGCATTTTAAAGTTTGAGTATTTTGAAGTTATTGAATTTGGGAGTTTGTGAAGGAATAGATTCAGAAGTTTGTGAATTTGTAAATTTTTGTAATACGAACAGTTCTAAATTTGAAGCGCAATTTGCAAATTGGAAAAACTCAAATTTCTAATTTTTCGAATTTAAAAATTTTAGGTGATTGACTTTCCAAATTTTCAAACTTATGAAATTTCAATTTTTTAAATAGTCAAATTTGTGAAATTTCAAATTTTTTTACTTTCAAATTTCCAATTTATGAAATTTCAGTTCCTCAAATTATTGATTTTTCAAATTTTCAAATTTATGAATTTTCAAATTTCAAATTATTGATTTTGTAAATTCCCAAATTTATGAACTATCAATTTTATGAACTTACAAATTTATGAAATTTTCAATTTTCAAATTATTGGTTTTGTAAATTACGAAATTTATGAAATTTCAAATTTATCAACTTACATATTTTAAATTTCATAAATTTCGTAATTTACAAAACCAATAATTTAAAAATTGAAAATTTCATAAATTTAAAAATTTGAAAAATCAATAATTTGAAGAACTGAAATTTCAAATTTGACAGTTTGGAAAATCAGTCATTTGAAAAATTGAAATTTCATTAATTTGAAAATTTGAAAAATCAATAATTTGAAATTTGATAATTCATAAATTTGAGAATTTGGAAAACCAATAATATGAAAATTAGAAATTTCATAAATTAAAAATTTTATAAATTTCTATTTTCATAAATTTGAAAATTTGAAAAGTTAATAATTTGAAATTTGAAACTTCACAAATTTGACAATTTGGAAAATTAGTAATTTGAAGAATTAGAATTTTCTGCATTTGGAAATTTGAAAAATCAACAATTTAAAAAGTTGAAATTTGATATTTCTCAAATTTAAAAATTTGGAAAATCACTAATTTGGAAATTAGGAATTTCGTAAATTAAAATTTTACTAATCTGAAATTTTGTAAATTTCAAGATTTGTAAAATCCCTAATTTGAAAATTGAAATTTCTCAAATTTAAAAGTTTGTAAAATCACTAATTTGAAAATTGAAATTTCTCAAATTTAAAAATTTGCAAAATCACTAATTTGAAAATTGAAATTTCTCAAATTTAAAAATTTGCAAAATCACTAATTTGAAAATTAAAATTTCCCAAATTCAAAAATTTGGAAAATCGCTAATTTGAAAATTAGAAATTTCATAAATTTGAAAACTTAAAAATCAATAAATACAAAAAACAAAAATATTCGAAAATTCAAAATTCGATTAAAAAAAAAAAACATTTCTACTTACCCCATGATTTAAAGGCAAACGACAAAAATTTCTTTCAACTCGTACTTCTCTTGTCCAACTTTCTGCGACCACCCTATATACCTCTCACACCAGAGCACACATGCACGCACTTATTGACACACACACAACAAATTGCATCCAACATACGCGCTTGTACGGATACAAATTAATTAAAGACTAAATCGACGACACGATGAAACCTGAATCGCAACGCAAGTGCTTGAAATTTATATAAGTACATACATACATAAGTACATACCTATAATCGCAGTAGTAATGCAGTTCGGAACACGGGTGGAATGCATTTTCGGGTAACAGAAGGGGGTGGATTCACCGCGGAAACGTTTCGAGGGTATTCAAAGGGGCCGTAAAAAATTTTTCTTTCTTTCCTCAATTGATCGTTCGTGCACAAGAGTTGACAAAAGGTCCTTACATTTTCGAGAAATTAATAAGAATGTCGAAGTCCGTTTTCGAGAGCCGTTTAGGGGTAATTTCGCTCAATGCGCTTTAAATAAATTAAAAATTAAACGGCAGATTCGAATACCAAATGCACAAACCTTTAAAAGCAGAAGTTTCGACGTTCTTACATCCGCGTAGGCGTAGTTCTTGTTATATTTTTGACAGATTTTTTATACATTAACCCTTCGCAATTGCTAGAGGATATTAAAGAGCGATTCTAGGAGCTATTGTTACACTCACAGGAAAGGAGTGCGATGTTTAAATATATATATTAGAGAGGGAGTAAAAAAAAAACACTGCAATGAAACGAAAAGACTAAAAAGTAAAAAGAGAGTAAAATGTGTTTTTTATAAGACGAAATCGCATTTTCGACGCATCAGGTTTACTTAAATAGAAACAGACACTGTTCACATACTCAGGAAACTAAGTGGCGCCTTAATTTTTAACTTTAAATTCGGTCTCGGAATATATACATACCTTCTCGCGTGCGATATCTGTATTTTATGTGTACATAAGAATGATGGTGGAAAAGAGATAGGATATAACGTTTCTCTTCCTCTTCGTATAACATTCTATCGTAGGGGCTCGCGTTCTTTTTTTTTTTTTATTAGTTTCCGACGCGTGAGTCGCTGCCGATCGAATGGAAAATTAATGGAAAACAGTATATCGACCACGTTTCAAAGTTCTTCCGTGTTTAACGAATTCGTTAAGCCGCGACGAAACTTCACGATATATATTATATCGTGTTATAATAATAATATACATACCTCGCAATAGATTTCGCCTTCTTGAAATGGTAGTCTTCTGTTTACGCTAAATACATACATACATCATTTATATCGTTTTGTGGAGCTCTTGGACGATTTGTATGTTGGTAATATGATAGTATTTTAAATGTTTTAAATGATCAAATTTCAGAATTCCCAAATTACAAATTTAAAAATTCACAAATTCCCAATCCCAAAATTCCTAAATACCAAACTTTCTTAATACTAAAATTCCTAAATATAAAAAATTTGAAAATTCAAATTTTGGAATTTACAAAATCCGAATCAAATTTAATTCAAATACCCAATGTTCAATTATTAATTTTCTAACAGCCTACATTTTGAAATTTGTATATTTTTAAATTTCTTAATACGAAAACTGTATTTTTTTTATATTTTCAGGTAGCTTAATTTTGAAATTTTTTAAGGATCAAATTCATGGATTCTAAAAGCTTCAATTCTGAAAGTAAAAATTTTCGACTATTTCAATTTTTGAGTGTCCCAATTTTTCAATTCCTTAATTTGGAAATTTGCAAAAAATCAAATTTCTAATTTCGAAAATTTAAATTGTTAAATTTTCAATTACCTAATATGCAAATTTTCAGTTCTCTAAATACCCAATTTCATAAATTACTAAATTTTCAGATTACTAACCCCACGAATATAAATCCCAAATTTTGAAATTTCTAATTTTCACATGCTTGAATTCCTAAAAACTTTTCCTGAATTTCAAAATTTTCAAGACCAATAATTTTGTAATTTTCAAATTTATTTACTGGTGTTTATATTTCTGTGATTCTAAATCTTTAGATTTCCCAGTTTTGAAATTTTGGAATTGACCTATGAAATTTTGCAATTTTTTATCAAATTTTTAAAATACCCAATTATAAAATTTCTAAATTTTTAACTTATCAAATTCTTGTATTCGAATTATTAAATTTCCAAATTTCAAATTTTTTAATTCTCAAAATTACTAGATTTCCTAATCAACTAATTTCAAAATTTGCAGAAATTTCAAATCAAATTTAGAATTACTAAATTTCTAAATTTCAGAGTTACTATCCTTCATTTCCTAAATCTTCAAACTTCAAAATTCAGAAATTTCCAAATTCTCTAGCAGAATCCTTAAATTCCTAAGTTACCACATTTCCAACTATCTAAATTCCCTAGTTTTAAAATTAAAAATTTTACAGTTCTGGATTTTCAAATGTCAAAGTTTCTGTATCACAAAATCCCTAAATTCTTAAAACCTCAACCAAAAATTTCTGGTTTCCAAAATTTTCAATTTTGAATTACCCAAATTCCCAAATAGCAAAATTCCCAAATAGCAAAATCCCCAAATAGCAAAATTCCCAAATACCAAAATTTCCAAATAGCAAAATTCCCAAATACCAAAATTTCCAAATACCAAAATTTCCAAATACCAAAATTTCCTAATACCAAAATTTCCAAATACCAAAATTTCCAAATACCAAAATTCCCAAATAGCAAAATCCCCAAATACCAAAATTCCCAAATACCAAAACTTCCAAATCCCAAAATTTCCAAATTCTCAAATCACTCAAATTCCCAAACCTCCGAGTCCCAAAATTCCCAAGTCCCAAATTTCTTAAACAAATTTTCACAAAAACACTACAGTTTTTCACACTTTCAGCATTAAAAATCCTACATTATTACCAAATATAATCGCCCAAGATCTCCACCCCGTTCTTTTCTTTTTGTTCACTCGCTCGTGTGTCCGACCTGTGAGTTCTCTGTATCGTGCCAAATCAAGAGAGAAGGGAAGATAGGTCGAGAGAAAGAGTGAGGAACCATAGTTACGGATTAATCCGAGCGTTTAGTCGAATTTAGTCGGTTAGTAGAATTTCAATTAGTTTTGGAATAGCGACTCGTTTCTCTTTTTTTTTTAATTTATCCGCTCAAAAGGGACTTCCCTCGGATCCCTCTTGAACGCACAGATATTTGTTTTTTCTCTTTTCCTTGCTCTTTTATTCTATTCTTTACTTTTCTCATTTTGTTTCGGTTTTTCCCTTCGATTGACTGGAATGTGTTTAGGCCTTCTCTCGACAAAGACATTTCTTCGAAAATTGCTCAGAGAATAACCTTGGCCGATGGATCGCCGGAACGTGTTTTCTTTCCCTCCTTTTGTTGTTTTTTCATTCTAGAACAATTTTCCCCCGGTATGTCCTCGCAACGCTTTTTTACCCTAGGAATTCTCGTCTGGAACGATAGCCTGCAAGGTGCGCTAATTTTGAGGCTTTGGTAGATTTTCTACCGTTCTATTATATATACCTATATGTAAGTAGTACATTAACAAAAAATATATATATTAATATTATATATGCAATTTCGTAATTTGGCGCGTGCGCTCGGTTTATCGTTACGAAGCATTGGTGTGAATTTTTATGCGCATTTATGCGAGGACAACCGGGTTAAACGTTCTCTAAACATATCGTTTTCGTTTTTTAACACAAAAGCTAATGGCCGCCATTTCGTGCGGGCTCTCATGTTAACTGGCCTATCTGGCTCTTGTGGGTTAACCGCCGCAAAATCGTTTTAAAAATTAAGAATTACTTGTATTAAGAGTTCTTTTTCTGTTTTGGGGTCTGGTATTCCAGAAAACGAGGCGGTTGAAATATTTTTACGGATTGTTATTTTAAGAGATGAAATTTTGAAAGAAAAAGGTTCGAGCGATCCATCGGCGGTTTTGAAGAGTGTAAACGTACCTGCTAGCCTCATAGACATTAAATAATAGAAATAATCATAGTTACTGTAAAGGACAGATAAGGAGGATAACGCGTTTGTAAACGATGTACGTCGACGTAGCTTTAGCTTAGAAAAGGATACGGCAATTATAATATTACGGTATTGTATAGAAATCGACTCAAAGTGGCGCGTGAGATTCGTCGCACAAATGTTTTTAAAAAGGAAGTTTTATTTTTCTTTTTCTCCATTTTCACGATTTTTCTTTTTAAGTTTTATCGATTAACACGGGGGCGCATGATCTACAGTAAATTATAAGGAACACGAACGAATCTCGCGTCCACGGTTTACTTTTTTTTTGTAAACATTTTAACACACGTACGTGGCTCCCCTCCTCCGAACATTTTTCTTTGCAAGCTCTATATATATGAATATATATATTATTTTTTTCTTATTTTATTTTACTTTCGACCACGTTAGTCGACGACACGATCGATCCGCTAATTTGCACTCATAAATGCCACGAGGACGACTACCAGTGTGCAAGAAGTGTTACAGCGAAGATAAAAAACAGAAGAGTGAGAGAAAGAGAATAGCGAGAACGTGAGAAAGTGAGAGATGCGAAAGCGAGACTGAGCGGTTTTCATAGAGCTCGATAGTGTTTTATATATGTGTATAAATAAATATAGTTTGATATAAGAAACTGTGTACAGTTGTGTACCAAACCTTGACGTTAAGAGCAACGAAAAAGCGCCTAAGGACACGCAAGTTGATCCATGCTTTTTAGGGGTGGTTCAGGAATATTTGCAAGGGGACCAGACGTTGATTCTTGTGAAATCATTGTAAGAATTTTTTAGTAAAATGCACTTTTTAAAAATTACTATAAATGGATTTTGTAGAAAAGAATTTCTGTACACTTTGGGGATCAGTGGTTAGGGCTCTAACTCCGGGAACGGAAGGTTAGGGTTCGGATCCTGTTCTATAATTTTTTTTTTTAATTTCACTTATTAACAATTTACAATGAAGAACTCTTACGCTGGCAAAAGTTAGAAAATTATTTATTTTGAAATGTTATTTAGTGTGTACATTGTTACGTTAAAAGAAATATGCAAAATGTACAAAGTTCGAAGAGTTGTCATTGGAAATAATTGAAGCGCTTAATTGTAATAAATTATATGAATATTCCATAAAAAACAGCGTGAAATATGAAAGATATAATAATTGAAATATATAATACAATTATATTATAAATTCCATTCAAATTTATTTAAATTCACAGTTTCTAATAAGCTGGATCTTAAAAAATGAAACAAAAAAATTTGATAAAAAATTATTGCAAACAAGTTTTGGTCTCTGGACCTTTGAACACTAGAACACTGGTCAGTGAGCTTAAAAAAAAATAAAAAAAATATCTTTACATTTCAGATATTTCTCAAAATGAAAAAAGTGCATTTGAAATAAATTCTTTAACAATACTTTTATTATAGAAAGGTTCGAAACGAAAGTATCAGCGTCTGAGTCACTTTGTTAAGCTTAACGTTAAGTTTTTATTCAGAGCAAAACAATATTTTTTATTTATCCGTTTATTTTTATACGACGTTGCTACTGGAACCATTTATACGTTGAAATTGATAGGGAAATATGGAGGGGGGGATTGCAAAGCGGGGGAGTGAAAAAGAGAAAGTAAAGATTCGAGACGATTACAGATGGTAACCAGAGCTACACAACGAAATGATTCTTATAAAAAAAAAGGATAACGTGAGATAAAATTCGTTCAGAATCCGAAGAGAATTAACATAAGAACCCCGAAACATAGAATTTTCAACTGCGATATTCATGTTATAATATATTATATAAATATATGTAAATATATATTATAAAAAAGAAATAGATCAATAGAATCTCCTATTTTTGCAAGAAAAGCAGATTTCCGAAAAATTGAAAAAAAAATAT
This sequence comes from Megachile rotundata, assembly GCF_050947335.1. Taxonomy (NCBI): domain Eukaryota; kingdom Metazoa; phylum Arthropoda; class Insecta; order Hymenoptera; family Megachilidae; genus Megachile; species Megachile rotundata. The sequence goes on from NC_134993.1 coordinate 8,508,069, forward strand.
TGAACAAAGTTCGTCGACACGCGATGACAAAGACGGAGCTCAAGTTTGAAAATATTTTCAGTCGAATTTTCATTTCTTGCCACCTTTCGAGAAAATTTTCGTCTTTGTTTGTCGCGTTAACCCTTTATAAGCAGAGTGCTGTAATAAAATTTAGAGTTGGTACTATAATATATATTTTTTTTAATGAAAAGTCGAAGGAAAATTTGGTGGCTTGTTGACCACTGCTTTACAATGACTATAAATGAAAATTGTACAGCTGGATGCAACGTAGGCTTTCTTTGGGTGAAGAAAATTACTTTTCTTCAATTTTGAGATATTTCAAAATTTTTATGTTTAGTAACTAAGTTTGAAGGTTTCTGAATTTCTAAATTTTCAATTTTTACATTTATAAATATTGAAATTTCTAAATTTTCAAGTTTAACAAGTTTCTCATATTTATAATTGAAATTCAATTTCATTTATAAATCTGAGAAATTTCTTATAAACTGGAAAATAAATAATGAAAATAATTGAAATGAAAATTACAATAAATGAAAATAATGGAAATTAAATTTCAATTATAAATATGAGAAATTTCTTACAAGTTGAAAAATAAATAATGAAAATAATTGAAAGGAAAATTAAATTAAATGAAAATAATGGAAATTAAATTTCAATTATAAAAATGAGAAATTTCTTACAAGTTGAAAAATAAATAATGAAAATAATTCAAATGAGAATTAAATTAAATGGAAATAATTGAAATTTATTGTCATTTAGAAATCTGAGAAATTTCTTACAAGTTAAAAAATAAATAATGAAAATAATTGAAAGGAAAATTAAATGAAAATAATTAAAATTTAATGTCATTTAGAAATCTGAGAAATTTCTTACAAATTGAAAAATAAATAATGAAAATATTTGAAATGAAAATTAAATTAAATGGAAATAATTGAAATTTCACTTATGAATCTGTAAAATAGAAAATTTCTAAATCCATAAAATGTATAAATCGCAAGTTTTGTAAGTGTAAAAATCTAAATCCACAAATTTGAAAATACATTTCCAATTTGAAAGTTAAATCTATGAAAAGAAAAATTGCTCTTTAATCTGCACAAAACGATGTATAAGGGTGCCTCTCGCTATATGGCCATTTCCAAAGCAAGCCTACCGTATCCAGTGTGTTCAACTAAAAAGTGGCAATCGCCATAAGCTTATAAGGGGTTAAAATCGGCGAACCAGCACCACAGAGACTTAGCCGCTTTAAACCGGGGGTGGCGTCGTTGGAATTTCGTCTCAATTCTCGCGACGTTTTAAAGACACAATACATATATTTATACAATTACGAGATACCCAATGTTCCGATCATAAACGAAATCACGCTTCTCTAGGTATATAATAGAAGGACTAAAGAAAATAAGTTCCAGGTAATTCGACTCCGTAGCAGGGAGAATAACAAATTTTTTTAGAGAGAGAAGGTAATCGTAAGGTTAACTGTTATACCTATTACTCTATTATTGGTAATCAGGCAATATTGTTAATATTTATCTAACATTAACGATCATATTACTCGCGTACTCTACGATAATAATATTTAATATATAATATTATATAATATATTATATTATAAACTTATATAACACATATTACACGCATATAGAGCAGTATATACTGTATAACCATTACGTAATATAATATATTATCCATAATATTAATATTAATTATTAGCAATTAATCGGTAAGCTATTTTGTAATAATGCTCCTAGAGTTTCGTTTTTTATGGGGATATTTGTTAATCGACGATTTGTGATCGCGGATAACAGACGAAGTTTACGAACCCACCTCCTTAAGAAAAAAAAAATAAGAAAAAAAAAAAAAGAGTTCATTTGTACCTATACCTCGAATGATTGTTCAATAACTATGCGGAAGGAAACGTTACGATTTAACGATTTTACCGAGAATGATCGTAATCGCCATTTCTCGATAACCCCGGTCCGATGTTTTCGGTTATGTACACGCATAGCATGTATGCTTAGGCAGAGTGTAACGCGAAGCCAATGTATACACTGCTACGTTTCCGGCAATATCTAAAATAATAGTTATTTCGAATTCTTTTTAGTGCTATTTGTGTGTATAATTTTTGTTACATTATTTGAGAAATATATTAATAATATGAAAAACATTTCTGAACTGCTTTGGACATTAAAGTAACAGTTTTTTTTAATATAACCTAACCTACCTATTACTATTCTACTGTAAGTTGTAGAAATTTAAACTTTTCAGACATTGAACTTTGATGCAATTTTTATTTCACCCAAAAGAATATTTCTTTGGGATTCTTTTTAAATATATTCAGTGATTTTGAATTTGTAAGAGTAACAGTAAAGAAAAGGAATGAATATTTTTGTAAAAAAAGAACAGGACAATCTTTGGGTTATGTTACAAGTTAGGTTAGGTTAGGTTAAATTTTACAGGAATTAAATAGGTAAAGTTAGGTTAGGTTATTTTATTAAAACATAAGTTACATCGTTTTTAAAACTCAAGACTATATTTTTTAAGTATAATTTAGTTACAGTTTCAAATGTTACTTAGTTATAGTTAAATATAACGTAATTACATTTTTTAGATATAACTTAGGTCTTGTAAATATGATCTAGTTATATTTACATATAACTCATTTCTTAAACATAACCTAAAATTATATTTTTCAAGTATCACTTAGTTCATATTCTTCAAGTATAACTTAGTTCTATTTTGAAAGAACTAAGTTAATCTTACAATTTCCAAATATAACCTAAAAGTACATTTCTCAAACCTAACCTAAATACACTCAAATGTAACCTAACCAAACCTTGCATTTTGTCAAAAATTCATATAATTAAATCACCAGATTACTCACATAAAGAACTAAGTTATAACTTACATTTTCCAAATGTAACCTAAAAGTACATTTTTCAAACCTAACCTACATATACGCAAATCTAACCTAACCAAAACTTGCATTTTGTCAAAAATTCATATAATTAAATCACCAGATTACTCACATAAAGAACTAAGTTATAACTTACAATTTCCAAATGTATCCTAAAAGTACATTTTTCAAATCTAACCTAACTTACATTTTGTCCAGAATTCATATTATGAAATCAGCAGATCACACAAAATATTGCCGAATAAGCTTAATAGTCTCATAATTGCCGGATAAACTTAATAGTCTACACATTGTCTAGTTTACACTTTGCACGTACACATATTTCCTCCTACTTTAATTTGTTGGTGCAACCGGGAAGTTGTCGAGGAATCGCTAAAACCTAAGAGTCACCCTCCGTACAGTTGCGTATTTACGCGTCTGTTAAGTTGGCACGCGAGCCAATAGATCCGCGTTGTTTCCGACTGCCATCTTACGAGGCGCGCACAACACACGCGTACATATAAAGCGGAAAAAAGGAACTGTATCGAATGAAAGCGCATTTACAAAAATTTGCGAGAATGTACGCATGCAGGTGTAATACACGTGCCTCTGTATACGTGTGGGTACCGAACACTACATTATAGATAGGAGATAATAAATGCAGAAGTAATATTTATTCCAGAAGTTAAATAGTAACATTAGGAATAATATTTATATCTCTATATTTACTATTTACATATTATCTAACGATGTAATCCTCGCCGGACAGGCGGGCTATGTACAGAAAGGCGAAATAAAACGGAGAGAAAGGGAGGTGGATGATGGTAAAAAAGGGAAATAAAGAAAAATGCTTATTTATAATAAATTTACGGAGAAGCGATTGAAGGAGCGAAAGTAACGAAAATAGGTTTTGTACTTAAATTTATTATAAAATAAAAGCAAAATCGTTCGTGCACCTAACACGCTTCGCTCGGACGTTTTATTCTTTTTAGTTTTGATTATTTGATAATGAACGGTAATTGAAATTGTTTATGGTGGATTAGTTTCGGCGTGTTGGTGATCGACGATCGTTTTTGATAAAACCGCAGAATCGTATCCGATAGTTAGGCGTTAATGATAAATTTTTATAATGGCAATGTAAAAATCAGAGTGATGTGCATACCACGAATTTTTATTTGTTTAGTTAATGATCAATAGCGAAGAAAGTCTTTGATGTTCTTTTTTTCAGGAAAAAGGGTCAGACAGTTCCTTGACGTTTATATTTCAAATTATCTTATTATATGAATAAAGCTATTATCATTTACCTAAAATGTTATAGTTTATTGCACCTTTCAAATCATTGTCCTATTTCGTTATTTTTTTATTTATAATAAGTTTAATCATGCATCAATTTCAGGTCTTAAATTTCCACATTTTCTAATTTTCAAAGTTTAACATTTTTAAATTCTTAAATTTCTATACTTTAAAAATTTTTAATTATATTTTCGAATTTCTAAATCGTTAAATTCTTCAATTTTCAAATTTCCAAATTGTTGCATTCTCCTATTTTCAAATTTTCAAACTTTCAAATTTCTAGATTTTTAAATTTGCAATTTTATAGTTTTAAAAATTCTACAACTTCAAATTTTCAAATTTTTAATCTTTCAAATCTGCAATTATCAAGTTTTAAAATTTCTTCATTTATAGTTGCAAAATTATCAAGTTTTCAAATTCCACAAAAATTCAAAATTTATAAATTTTTTAATTATTATAATTCCATTTATAATAATTCATATAATGTTTATATCTTCTCTACGCTTTCACTTAAAGAAATAATTTGTTCTCTAAAACCATGGAACTTATGTCCATACAATTTTTGTATCATTAATAAACCCTTCTACAATTAAATATACTTAATTATACTGAAATATTTCCATAATTATCACAACCAAAAAATTATTTGGAACAATTTCATTATGTGATCACATTGTATATTGTTCTTAACAATATTTACATACTTTATAAATTTAACAAGGTTACTCACAATTTAATACAATTTTAAATAATTAAATTAATTAATAAAATAATACAGTTTTAAATAATTACATTAAATAATAAAATAATACAATTTTAAATAATTACATTAAATGATAAAATAATACAATTTTAAGTCATTAAATTAAATAATAAAATAATGAAATTATAAATAAATATTTTTAACTGAAATATTTCTAATGGAAAATAACCTCAAAACACTCATCAAATTTTCCACCTACAAAGTGTATTCGCTGCAAGCTATTTTGACCTTTGAAAGGTCGAAATAATTTCATAAACGAGCATCCCTTAAAAACACGTGCACAGCATATCTTGTTGACTTCATTTATAAATCAGTTTAATTCCGGTTGTCTGTTAGCAGCGCAGGCAAAAGTGTTATCGTACGAAACTCCGAGTAGATAAAAGGATACTTTTCACTGTTACGTAAAGTCGAGTAAAGAGCAGCGTTTCTGGTTACGAGATAAAGTGAAATGCCGGCGGAAGGGTGGCTGAATGGCCCGAAGGAGGCCGAGTGAAAAAGAACAAAGAGAGAAGAAAAAAATGAATGTAATCAAATTCCAGTCATTCGCTTCATTTCACTCGCACCCATGAATCACGCGACGGCGATCAACGGTACGATCGAAGAACAGCACCGGTTTTACGAGCCTTTATTTCGCTCGTTGAATTAATTCGACATCATAAAGAGTAAGATAATGGCCAACCGGGATGCATTCGAAACTGCCGCTCGAGAACAAGGTAAGCCGAAGCGGAAACTTAATGACAAAGTCACCCCATGCTTGTGGCGTATACGAAACGAACGAAAACTAACGACACAATTGCTTATGGTTTACATTACCGTAACGTTCCTTCTTTTTAATTCTATGCACTCCTTTGTTTCTTCCCTTCTAATATCTATTTTTTTTATTACGTCGTTTCTGACGACGTTTGATGAATTATTGCCGGTGTACGCACAGTACGCGATCTATTGCACGAATGGTTTATGACAATACGACGCATTTCGTTGGAAACCGTGTGCGTCAGTGTTTTGTTAAACCTTGCATGGCGTCATGTCGGTGAAAAGCGCGCGCAAACGTGTCTCATTGAGAAGTGTATATTACATACGTTAATTTTAATAAAGTTTACTATGAAAAAATATTATTTAATTGTATATTTAACGGATAATGTGTAATGCACGTGCAATTCGCTGGATATCAACAAAAGAACGTAACAATTTTTATTAACCTCTAGACTGGAAATAAATCACAACATATTGAAAAACTATTGCAATAACTAGGTTGCTTATTGTTTCATATTATATTTATTTATTCTAACATCATTAACACTTGAATTAGTTACAACGAATGTAAAATTTCTTTCTCTTTCAGGAAAATATTTTGACATATTTTGACGAGGTAAATGTGATCACGTGATACAGTCACGTGATTGTGTCACGTGATGAGTATTTGCTGTTTATTTCTGCACCATACTTTCAGTTTACAAGTAAGCATATATTTAACGTTATTTTTAATTAGAAGCGTATATTACATAGTTAATTTCAATAAAGTTTATTGTGCAAAAATATTATTAAATTGTATATTTAACGGATAATGTGTAACGCACGTGCAATTCGCTGGATATCAACAAAAGAACGTAACCATTTTTATTAACCTCTAGACTGGAGAGAATAAATCAGAACATATTGAAAAACTATTGGAATAACTAGGTTGCTTATTGTTTTATATTATATTTATTTAGTCTAACACCATTAACACTTGAATTAGTTACAACGAATGTAAAATTTCTTTCTCTTTCAGGAAAATATTGTTCTTTTGACATATTTTGATGAAGTAATCGTGATCACGTGATACAGTCACGTGATGAGTATTTGCTGTTTATTTTTACACTGTACTTTCAGTTTACAAGCAAGCGTATATTTATCGTTATTTTTAATTAGAAGCGTATATTACATAGTTAATTTCAATAAAGTTTATTGTGCAAAAATATTATTAAATTGTGTATTTAACAGATAATGTGTAACGCACGTGCAATTCGCCGGACGCTGTCGACAAAAGAAGGTAACAATTTTTACTAACCTATTGTAGATTAGAGAGAATAATTACATATTGAAAAATTATTGCAATAACTAGGTTGTGCATTGTTTTATATTATATTTATTTAGTCTAACATCATTGACACTTCAATTAGTTATAACGAATGTAAAATTTCCTTCTATTTCAGGAAAATGTTGTCGTTCTTTTGACATACTTTGATGAGGTAAATTGTGAAAAATTGTAAGATTGCGAGATTGTAAAATTGTGAAATTGTAAAATTTCAAAATTCTACATATTAACACTATATTCAAAAATTCCCTAAGTCATCAATTCTAAAATTCCAAAATTCCAAATTTCAAAAATTTCAAAATCCCAAATTTCCTAAATTCCAAATTCAAAAATTCCAAATGCAAAAATATCAAATTTTAAGATTCTAAATTTTCAGAATTCAAAAATTACAAAATTCCGAATTCAAAAATTACAAATTCAAAAATTCTAAATTCTAAAATTCTAAATTTTCAAAATTTCAAAATTCCGAATTCAAAAACTCCAAATTCCAAAATTCTAAAATTCAAAAATCCCCTAAGTTTTTAATTCTATAATTTAACAATTCAACAATACAAAAATTCTAAAGTTGAAAAATTAGCAAATTCTGAAATTCAAAAATTCAATCCTTCGAGAATTCCGAAATCTGCAAAGAGTATAAAAATAAGAACGCAACGAGAGCTTTGCTCTTCAGTTACTCCCAGTTCAGTTACTCTTCAGTTTGCTCCCTTCTTTCGTTTTCTTCCGTTGCCACCCTTTTCGTACGTTCCTCTTCCGTTCATTTCTTCGCATTCTTTATTTCATTGCCCCCTGCTTTCATTTAGCTTTTTTACCTTCGCCGTTCGCGTTTCCTGTGGAAAGTTTCCGTGCAGTTGCGTCAATAGAGTATTTCGACCGGGCCAGCCGCGATTAGGCGGCTAAATGTGAGAATTATGGAAAGCAGAGGCAACGTGCACACATCCGCGCGGCTAATAAAGCGAATGATATATAACGGGTTCCCGAAATACACCGAGTTTAATCGAGGATTCCACGAAAGACGACTGAACGCGAAATCGTCGGAAAACTTTTATCGGGTGTAAAATTGATGGTAAATCAAACGGTCTGTCTCGAGGACGGTTTTAGCGAAACATTCATGTCAGTTCGTTCGCTTTCGATCATTCGTTGGCGACATTTCAAATTTTGTCGCATGGGTTACCCTGACACTTCCGCCACTTTTCTTTTTTTTATAACTTTTTCAATAAAATGTATTTTCTGGTAGACTAAATATTTTGAAAATTTATTTAGAGATATTTGTTATTATTATAAATAACATTATTGTCATATTTTATTACTATCATTATTAATTTTTTTATTTTTATTGTCATATTCTGTTATTAACACCATGTTGTATATTCATAATCTTATCATATTAAGATAATGTACTATTTGTTACAAATACACTGTCATAATAGAAATTATAAATGATCACGTAACTTAATATTTTAAAAATTATACAGCAACAATTAATATATTTTTACATGTTCTTTGAAGATCATTTTCAACTGCTATTTTTTAGGTCCACATGTATTTTTTTTACATAGTTAAATTTAGTTATTTATAGACTTCTATAAAGTAGACTTGAAAATCCTAAGATCCTAAATTTCAATAAAAATCCCACAGTTTCAATCTTCCATATTAATGTAACATTTGAAACTCAATAAGTATACTATTCATAAATTTCAATAATTATTCAGGGTGTATACTGTTAAACGGTGACGGCATGTTCGACGACTAAAAATAAGGAAAAAGTGTAATGTAAATGTAGAATCGTAAACGTTTCGTTAAAAAATGATAAATTACTCTGATTAGTCACATTTCGTCAAATTCCTTTTCAAATTATCATTCATCCGTGATAACGACGTTTATAAATCGAATTTGTTGTCATTTGAATTTCTTGATTTTCATTTTTGTCACTAATTATGGCATTAAACTAGAAACCAGTTATTTATAGTTCTGTTATTTTTACTATAACTTTGTAGTAAGTAGACTGCGGGTGTTTATACATTCACGATACGTCAAGATTTGTAAAAAAAATAACCATTTAACCTGTCGGTCGTCGATCTCACAGATTACACGATTAATTTACATTTTTCAAGCATAGATACATTATAAATGTACAATCATTCACAATCTAGTGGCGAAGCATTTAAAACTCTATTTTTATACATTGTTCTTTATTTTTAATTGTAGAATATTCTGGTAGTGTGGATAAGAAACACTCTGTATATTTCAACAATTATACATAAATGATGTTCTGAAATTAACACTGGAAATGTGCACTTTTAAATTGAAAAGAATGTTACATATATATGTTATACATATAAGAATGTTACACTTACCTTTAAAATGAAAATAACGTTGATTTAACGTTAATTGAAATTAACTTCTAATTAAAAATAACGATAAATATACGCTTACTTTTAAACTGTACAGTGTAAAAATAAATAGTAAATACTGATGACGTACAATTTTTAATTTCAAGTATAAAATCAAATTTCATTTCAAAATTCAAATTAATATAATTTTAACTTCAAAATTAAAGTTAAACCTGAAAATGCATATTAACCCTTCAGGCAAAATAAAATAATATATTACGTAACTTCATCCTCCATCATACATAAATGAATGGAAAATTTCAACTAAAAAAATGTCACTGACATTTTTCACCTTTCATAATTACAAATGTTAATGTGCGAATGAACACAAATGGTTACGAAATAAAAAAAAGAACACTTTTTTTTAGATTTTGAAAGCTTAATTACGGACTGTTTAATGCGCAGTTACTTTTCGATTGAGGATAAAGTGGCGATGTTAGACATCATAATTGCTACAGCAGTAGTGGTAATAATGGTAATAATGACAGCGAACATGAAAATGGTAACAATAATGGTAATAATGATGACATTGAACATGAAAATGGTGGCAATAATGATGGTACTTGCGGGAACAGTGATTACTCTAATAATAAACGTAAAAATGATGATAATAGTTATAACAATTATGGTTATGTAAGTAGTGCGAAGAGTAATCATGGTTACCAGTATCATGGTGACAAAAATGACAATCCTTGGCGATCACCTGATCATTTGAGGTGTCATATTAACACTATTTCTACCAAGAGGTGTCAAAAGACACCTTTCAAATTTTACCCTAATATTCTCCAACTTGAATCATTACTCCACAATTAATTTTTTGACTTTTCATACAATAATTGTTAAATTAACTCAGCGATATTTTCTTCCAGCTCCTAGATCTAAAAATGTGCATATGGTATACTTATTTCTACCATGTGTCTTTTGACACCTTAAGAATTTCATGATAGTGCGTAATTTTAAACCATTTTACATATAAATATCAACACCATTTTGCAGCATCGTATTAATTATAATCAGACTAGAGAATTCTGGTTTCAGTTGTAATAAATACAGGAGTTGCGGAATAACTTTGGTATTCGTTTATAGCTGCCATGTTGCATTTTAGTGCACCGCTATATTTACATTTTGTAGATGAATTTAGCTAGAATTTACAACTTGATAATCTCTAATAAAAACACATCAATGTATCAATATTCCTCAAATTATCTACATTTGATAATTTTAAGTCCCACGTGGCAATTATTTGTATTCAAACGAAAGGTTAGGTTCGAAAGGTTCAAAAGACACCTTTTGGTCAAAATAGGAATACACGAAATCTTGATAGAAATTGTATTAAAAGAGGATTTTCTAGCACTAGATTTAAGGACTATATTCAGTCATTTCTATATTAAAGAAAAAGTACGGTAAAATGGGGTAAGTGCAGACTGGTTTTTGCAAAGTTGATATTTAAACGTAAGTATTTTCAGTTTGCTATGTCAATACTTAACGCTGTCGATATCGAACGCTTTGCACAATTACTACTATTTAATTAATATTAACTAGGACTTTAATTTTCCTTGTACATTTTGATTTTGATAGGAAATTGTTTAAAATGTCAACTACTCTGCACTTTCTCCGAAAATGGTGTAAGAGCGTAACTTGAAGTTAAATACTTTGAAACTTTATTTCATGTTTGATGGGGCAAGAGCAGAATTATTAACAAATCTGCTATAAAATGCTTTTTACTGCATTACGCAAGTACTCTATACTGCAAACAAGTACTCTTAGCTGAAATATAAAAGGGGATATAGTGAAACAAAACGAGGAAACAAACATAATAAATGGAGAAATTTCGTACATATTGTAATAAATATAGCCTGTATACACACTTGCCCCGTTTATGAACTTACCCCACTTCACCTTACAACGATAAATAATTTATACAATTATTTTTTATCTTAACAAAAATTATATTTCGACAAAAGCATCTTAATTTCTCTAATTTAAAATAAGAAACCCAAGATGTTATTCTCAAACTATTGATGTTACTATCTGATGTTATTTGACATTAATAGACAAATTTACTCTACTTGTTCATTTTTTCCTCTATAAATTACGTTTATTAATTTGACACCTTAGACGATTAATTTTTGTTACAGCTACTTCTCGAAATTCTTGAACACTGATTTCTAAATTATCTTATCTTTACATCAGCAGTCAGGATACGTCGACTTGTGGAAACAGTTGATGAAGACGACTACCGTTGTATAAACTGAAATACATCTTTTTTGATTAAATTAATTTTATGTTATGACAGTGGGTCCTTGAATGTTATCTATTTTCGATTAAAAAAATACGATTCGTATATAAAGTCGATTATATTGTTCAAATTAAGTATTTTAATTAACTGTGACACAATGCAATGTGTAATGTATTATTGATAGAAAATGTTGTAATAATATTTTTCTTATTTTGTAAATTTTAAGTTTTGTAATTTTATATGATAACTAGCAAATAACTACTTCAATCATAATTTTATTTTCATCTGTAATAATTTTTTTAATGATACGCTGATTTTGAATTATGTCTCACAACACATACGTTAGTAAATATAAAATAATATTTAATATTATCTGATACTTATTAATAAATTTCTTAGTACAAATAAAGTTTTCAAATTTATTTTTTCACATATACTTTCATATTTTTACACATTACATCTGAACAAATAAAATACATTTATTTAGTATTAATAATAAATTTAATATTGTGAAGTTTAATATTTTAATATTGCAAAATATTTCACAAGATAACTCAACAGCTAAAAACGATAAAAAGTAAAAAATAATTTCGCAGATGAAAGGAACTTTTATAATAAAATAAAGTTGCCTTCGTTCATGAATGAACGTACAATGACACCAAAGTTCAGCAGCTACGTAACGAAATATCAAAGTATAAAGTACTTGTAATTTTTAATAACATACACATTTGTACTGCTAGAAAACATAACGATATGTTATTCGTTTCTTGGTAGCAACATACTATCTCATAGTCTTTCATTCGTCATGCGTAGTTAGCTAAATTTGTAGTACTGCGGAATACCATTTTATGTATTCGCAATACTGTTTACCAGACTTTTTGCGTTTAAAATTGCAGTTGGTTATTAATACTACGAGTGTTTTTATGCTTATGTTCACGTTTTACGTTTTTACAAATTACGATTTTTTTAAGCTTCTTTATTATATTGTATGACGCTTTATTTATGTTTATTAATTATTTTATAACATACATGAGTTATTTTCATTTGTAATAATAATATATAATTACATTTTTAATTTTTACTTGTAATTATATGTAGTTACATATGTGTTTATATGTATATAAAAATACTGTTATATTATATGTAATGATATATAATTTTACTATATATAATTATAAATTATACATTGCTATATAGAATTTATTATATATTTATTGTAATGCAAAAGAATTTTTACAATATAAAAGACAACATAGTTTATAGATATTTATCCAGATTTAATATGCGAAAATATGAAAGTACATGTGAAAAAATAAATTTGAAAATTTTATTTGTCCTAAGTGTCAAATCCACCAAGCTTTGCTAATAGCAACAGTATCCGCTGCATACTCACATCAGTAATCACAAAAAAGTATTAAAAAAGTGTTAGCACTATTTACATAATGTCATACCGTAATTAAAATATCAATCAGGTGATATTTCAAGGTTAAATTTTCAATGTAACATCACCTTGACATATAGCCTCAGTTTAATGTGCTATAAACTCCGTTTAATTAGTATTTCAATTCTGTTTTACATCTTGATCACCTACAATCGAATGACCTTTCGACTCTGTCGACCTCCGGTGGTTTTTGAATTTTTATTGAATTACGTATAATCATCTAATCTCTTTAATTCGATTTATCAAAAATAATTCACACTTTTATATTTAAAAAGTAGCTTAAAAAATAGTTTATTTAAAAAATAAATAAAACTTCCATATTTAAAATATGGATGGAAATAAAGCATTCATATTTCCAAAGTGAACAAGTTTAAAAATTTAAAAAATTCGAGCAACCACTATTTTTTATATTTTATAATTAACCTTTGTTTTTGTATAAATTGTATCATTCAAAATGATTATTTTTTTTTTAATCCAGGTTTTACATTGTCATTACAATTATTTCTTTTGTAATGTGTAAGTATATAGTTATATAAATACCAAAATACATTTAACAAAATAAAGTACCATTGCTAATTACTTTTTGCAATCCATAAAAACATTGAAGTTATAACACTGTTTATCTAAATTCATAAATAATTGATGATAGAAACTGTCACATAATCTAACTTCACGAATGCTAATGAATGTTAATGCAACTTCATCGTGAACTAATAATTTACAAACTTTTCCATCATTTAATGTGACACTGAAATAACAGACTACATAAAATTACTGAGTTATTTATCATACAAAATTAGCATTCCTACGTCAAACTAAATGAACCGTAATAATTTAAGATATGTTGTCACCAATACACTGCTACATCTTATTGAAAAATAATTTCATTCTGATGTGCGTATTCATTTAATCTTAATAAGATACAATTCTTAGTTTCAGCGAACGGTGATTTAAAATTAACCGCCTCTGGCTCGCACGTTTCGATGAGAGGAACGCGGAACGCAGGCGGACCGGCGCTGCGCATGCGCAGTCTCGAGTAATGATCAGTGATTACGGAAATGTTAGCATGTCGCGTGTGCCAGTTTTAGCGATTTTGGGGTCTACAGGATGTGGAAAATCGCGTTTGGGCATCGAATTGGCTCGCAGGTTTCGTGGAGAAATTATTTCTGCCGACAGCATGCAGGTGAGTGAACAAATAACGATATATTATGTTGCGTTAATTCTCGTCGGGGCCTTGTAGGTTAGGTACACGTTTTGAACGTTGTTTATTTCCGTTAGAATTTCGAATACAGTCGTATCAATTTTAATTCGAACGAAAACCTTGATAACTTACCGTTACAAGTTTATTATTTTAATTAAAAGAAAAGTTATCGTTTATGGAAAATTATTTCTTGTCATTTCTAACTATAATAATTATTTCTAACTAACCGAGTAATAGTACATTCAAAATATACTGTCATTTTTATTGAACCGTTCAGTCTTTACGTATTAATTGTATAAGATTTAAGTGATTTTTAAATTCGTCTTGATATCACATAATGAAATAATTTATAAAAGTCGTTTAATATTAAAATGTCTAAATTGTCTTTCATACTCTTATAACATTTTGTTTTAAAGAGTTGAACACTTGTTGGAATAGTATTGTCATAGTGATTTAACACGTCAATAAATTATTTCGGAAATATCATTTTCTCTTTTACCGTTATAAATACGTATTGTATTTTACAGTGTACGTCGTAAATAACAGAATGTAAATGACCTTGCCCGTTCTAAAGTTACGTGGGTTTAAATATAGAATAGTAGTAGAATTTTAGTGAACACGTTGTTAGCAAAATTTATTGCAAAACTATTATTATCGGAACCGGCGCTCATGGTATATTAACGTTCTTATAAATTTTATAACAAAATTAGATATGCTCGGATATATTTATTTCAATTTCAATTTTTATTATCTGAACAAAAATTAGTTTTTAGATGGGAATTTTTGAGATATACGTCCCATTCAATTTTTTTATACTAAGTTAAAATTTATTTTTAAACTAATTTAATTATAAATTATATAATAAATTATATAATTATAATAATTATATTTAGGATGTTTAACATTATTCAATAAATTATTGTTTAAATTAAATCAGTCACATTTTAAATATCACTGTTTTAGATCCCATTTTGAAGTTATAATAAAATCATTCAATTTTGCTATTTTTCTATTTCAAATTTGGCGCCGTAAAATTAATTTATTGTAATCCTTATTCAATTATTAAATCAGTTAACATTAGTTAAATAAAGTTAATCTCATTCTAAATTTCACTATTTTAGATCCCATTTTGAAGTTATAATAAAATCATTTGATTTTGATATTTTTCTATTTTAAATTTGGCGCCAAAAAATTAATATACAGAAGTAAACAGCAAAATTATGACTAGAATGAATTTCTTACTCTAATAAAAAAAAATATTTGAAATATTAGATTCATATATGCATTAATATATAAAATAATTAATATATATATATATATATATATATATATATATATATATATACAATTTTTAAATTATTATTAAATTTAAATATATAAAATTAATAAAATTAATAAAAACTTGGTATAAAATAAGTTATTTATAAATTTAGTTAGTGAAAGCAGTTATCTTTGTATCAAAAGTTTTCACATAACTTTTATGTCAATAACTCATCTAAGATTTTGATATATCTGATATGCAGCATATCGAATGTATGACATAACATATAAACATACGCATTCGCGGAAAGCGGTTTCTAATATTTCGATAACATTTTCACAGTCTAATTGTCAGTTATGAATGAAAATCATTGAACCCAAACGCCGGAAGAGATTACAGTTTGAAGTGAGAACGTTGTGGTAGATTAACCCATACTTTTCCTGTGTCTGGTTTCCCATTATCTTTCCGCGTCGTTTCAATTCACCAACCAACTACAAAGGCTACGTTTCTTGGCAGCCATAGATTCCAGTGTGGTCGCATTTGGAGAGCCCCGAGTTAATCGCTTTAATTGTCTTATCCTTTCACGTACGTAAAGTAATCGTGAGGGACGTTTAATTACACGTCTGTGACATAAGGGTAGCCGAAATTTCGTCGAAAATGACGTGCTAGTAATTATCTTTCCACCGTTGTGCCGCTTATCTCGAAACGCGTCAACTTTGTCTTACATCTACGATTTATGAATCCTTTAATTCATTGCTGAGAAACTTTTAATAATAGTCATCACTTCTTTACTTTATGTAGTTGATTTACTCATTTGAATAAGTAATATTTTGCAATACATAAATTGTTTTATTATTTTATATTTTGTTATACTTTTTAAAAATTGAAAATATAGCATACATTTTTTAAGGAGTTTGCTAATTGCAAATTTTTTTTTAATTTAACAGTCAACAAACATAACGCAAAATTAAAGCTTTTGCATCGAAAAATTTTTGAAATAAATTTTATAATTAAAAATCGAAGAGCAAGTAAAATGATGAAGAATGCTATTCATAATTCAGCGATAAAAGGGATTAAAGGGTCATTCTAATTTTTCAAATGGTCATTTAAAGCAGATGTGTATCAATTCCAGCGAATTCTTTAAACGGTTCTCGGGATCCCCCTTTGTACGAACAATTTATCTTGCAGCGATAAATTAAGTTACGTAAAGTGTTTTGTTAATTGACACGCTACTTTACATGGATCTTCCGCGTTAATGGACAGTCGGCCTTTATCTCTTACTTTATTGATATATCAGAACGGGTTCCATTATCTCTTGGTAGAAACAAACTGTATAAATGCAAAGTCGTATAGCTCGCATGATACCCATAATGAACTAAGTGGATCGAATTAAACTCTATCCTCTTGGAGTGTGTATTAGCTGGAGGATCGTGGGATTTCCGGTTCTTTTTCGGCCCTTGAATTAGAATTAATCCTTTGCGAAGGCGATAGCTTTAAGTACGAAGCTTGTTATAAAAGGGATAAACTTTATCTACATACAAATATTAATTTACAAGCTTTTCACTACCGAGTTTCTTTGAACCTACATTTACGAACGTTTAATGACGTTTACATTCAAACAACTATAAAAAATGAAAGCCTTTAACTACATATTTATAAGCACAGTAATTCAGAAATGTACGAAACAATAATCAACAAGAAAATGAAGCGTCGAAACTTGCTATGATATTTAATTTATAATACATTGTGTTGGGGCATGAATTTCGTTTAGCTTCATAGATCAGTGGCTAGTTGATACAGTAAATTCCCTGAAGTCACGTTTTATTATGTCAACAATA
Organism: Megachile rotundata; assembly: GCF_050947335.1. Taxonomy (NCBI): domain Eukaryota; kingdom Metazoa; phylum Arthropoda; class Insecta; order Hymenoptera; family Megachilidae; genus Megachile; species Megachile rotundata. The sequence goes on from NC_134993.1 coordinate 8,525,462, forward strand.
TTTAACAACCGTTGCTAATGTTGTAAACAAGTTCACGTCATCTTTGTAACCAAAATATAGATTTCTCCTAGAAAGTGAATGATAAACTGTATATTTAACCTAGCATGGTTTTCCTGTTTCTTCAGGAAAAAACTGCGGTTGAAGCAGCTAGAATTGTCTGTGAAATCTGTTTTAACTAGTGCAAGTAAAACTAGTATAGTTAGTTTTAACTGGTGTAAGAATGGCTTCAATCTTGCAATGGATTTTTAAATCATTTTATTTGGAAATAGAAGTGTTTCTAGAAACCGTATTTTAACCTCAAGAAATGGATGATCTTTAAATTTGTTATTAAAGACAATTATAATCATTATAAATTATTGAAGTTATTGTGATTCACTTGTGATATCCACAAAAAGTACAGTTACAGTAACCCATTAATATAAAATTTTAAGCATCAACGATAATTTCATAGCATGTAAATTTAAATTTAAGTTAGGTTTGAAATAAAAAATAATTTAGAAAACCAGAATGTAAAGGAGAAGAAAATGAGGATGGGTAGCTTGAATATCTGTTATTTCTACTATTTCCCAAGGCTCATGGTAAATTATTTGTTAAATGTAAGGCTCCTGACGACTCAATTTGTATTTGTCAAGCCACAATTTTGGATCTATCACTTGAAATTTTGATGGAGTGAATTTTTCGAGAGTGAAACACCCAATTTGCTTTGGCGGCATTAGAGTAACTGCTCGAAATTTGAAATACACATTCAAATTCGGCACCTGGTAAACTCACTAGTACTAGAACCATCATTTTGTGGCTTGGTCTGGAGGTCACCAAGATAGCTAACCGTTACAAGAATCCGTTAAAAGTATCACAGTACATAGTGCTTATTCTGTTTCGTGTCAAAAAGTGTTCTAGGTCATGTGACGAAAAATAAACATTGTACAGTAACAGTCTGTAGCTTTTAAAATGAAGTTATAATTAATCTCCTTGACTAACTCTGAAGATTTCATTTTCAAGAAATTATGTCTGCCACATGGTGGTCATACGTATGAGATTATTACAACTTTTTGGAACTGCTGACGTAATGAATGCAACAACGTGTCTACAGAAAAGATTAAGGTATATTAATAAACCGGAAGAATGTCATTCTTTTGTTTTGTAGTGGGAGGTCATTTTGTGCAAATGATGATGCAGTTTTTGTAATTGATTTTTAATTCTGTACGAGTTTGGACAAGTAATAGTGAGGTATGGTGATTTGCAGGTGAAAAGTTTGTTTTTTAACAGTGTGATTTTGAGGATTTAAAAATTAGAGCATAGAACATAACTAAATTTATTAGTTTGAATCTATGGTAATGTAAAGATCAATAAAACTTGGAAATTACATGAAAATTTAGTAATTTGCCAATTTGGAAATTCAGAAACATAAAAATACATATACCTTGAAATCTAAAAATTAAAAAATGGAGAAATGAAACAATGGAATAATGAAAAAAATATAAGAATATTAAAATATTGAAATTTGAAATGTTTATAAATTTACTAATTTAAAAACAGAATCCTAAAAATCAATCAAGTTTATAAATATAGAAATTTGATTACTTGGAAATATGAATAACTGAAAATTTTTAGATTTGAAAATTTGGAAATGTAGAAACTTGGAAATTGGAAAACTGGAAAATTTGAAAATGTAGAAACTTTGGAATTGGAAATTTGGAAAATTTGAAAATTCAGAAAATAACAAATATATTGTCTAACCAACAAATATTTTATAAATGAAATAAATAAAATATTATTCTAGAAATAAATTATGTTTTACCTAAAGTATCAGCACCTCATTAAAATAATTAGAATCGCATCTATCGCACAGTTCTAAAACCAAATCTCATTAGAATAATTAACCAATGTAAATGTTCAACTAGTACGTCCTTCATTTTATCACCTAGATTCATAACATCGTTATCACTTTGTTTTGAACGTCGTATCCGGTGATCTACGCGACATAGAATGAAGACCTTCAGATTTGGTGATGTCAGGGTTAGAATCGATGGCACGTTGAAGTCGAGTCAGAAGTCGATGAACTGGATGTATACTACTATATCTTGACTGGCATGTCTCTGACACTTGGTCCACTGAATCTTAATGTCGTCGACTATGTTGGAGTTCAAATGAACTTACGTTATTCACTGTACGAGTGGTTTATGTACAGGTGGTTAACATAAACTACCTGTCTCGACAATCGAATTGTTCCACATGTTAAAAGTTTAGTAAACAATTCGGTACAGTTAACCAATTCAGGTTGAACCAAATATTTTTCCTGTTCTAACTCTGTGAAAGATGGTCGATTTGATAAGTGTTAACGGGTATAATATGGGACACTTAACAAGCTTTCACACGTTTTTTATAAAATTAAAAATCTATTAACGGTAAACCTAGCGGTAATACAGTTGCTTCAAAATTAAAAATGAAGTTAAAAAGTAAATAACCAGATGATGAAACTGGAATTAATGTACACATAAGTGTTAACATTTTAATGGCGATTCACACATGTGTGCGATAGCTGGAACAATTGTTAATGTCCAGTCACACATGTGTGTGATGTTGCCAAAGGTACCCTTTGTGTGATGATTGCTTCGAAATTAAAAATGAAGTTAAAATAAACAGATGATGAAACTTAATGTACACAAAATAAGTGTTGACGCTTTCATGGCGGTTCATATGACATGTGTGTGATTCTCATGTCATGTTAGCAAAGGTAACTTGGAGTAACTTGGATAATTTGGAAATCTCCAAATTTCAAAATTTTCAAATTTCCTAAGTTCCAAACCTGCAAAGTCCCAAATCTCCAAAATCCCAAATCTCTAAATTCCCAAATTTCCAAAGTCCCAAATCTCCAAATTCCCAAATCTCCAAATTCCCAAATTTCCAAAGTCCCAAATCTCCAAAATCCCAAATTTCAAAACTCCCAAATCTCCAAAGTCCCGAATCTCCAAATTCCCAAATTTCCAAAGTCCCAAATCTCCAAATTCCCAAATTTCAAAACTCCCAAATCTCCAAAGTCCCAAATCTTCAAATTCCCAAATTTCCAAATTCCCAAATCTCCAAATTCCCAAATTTCAAAACTCCCAAATCTCCAAAGTCCCAAATCTCCAAATTCCCAAATTTCCAAAGTCCCAAATCTCCAAATTCCCAAATTTCAAAACTTCCAAATCTCCAAAGTCCCAAATCTCCAAATTCCCAAAGTTCCAAATCTCCAAATTCCCAAAGTCCCAAATCTCCAAACTCCAAGTGTGATGATTGCTTCAGTATCACACAAATGTAAAATAATAAATTTGTTGTATTAAATGTGTTTTAGTTTGTTTTATATGTATGTTCACAAATGATATTTCTTAAATTCACATAAAATTACTATAAATCAATTCTTCAAAAATATTGTCGGTCCCTGGCGATATTTAACTGCGCAGACGTGCAGTTATCAAAACGTTCAACCTTAAAATTGGCTGCAAAATTTCTACCAAACAAAAGTAAATAACATTTTAAAAAAGTAGCCTAGATTTCGTTAGATAGCCTCCGCCCGAAAAACATGGATAGTAAAAGAATTTTGGACTGGTTTTTTCAAGATGCTTCAATGTTGATAGTTTATCACAGCGATGATCCGTGAACGTCAACGGACCCTGGTCTTTGAATTCAAAATAGTTTTCGTTTCAGTCAGAGAAACGATTGCGTGCCACGCATGAAGAAACTTTCGTCCATGTTCGTGAGAATGGCGCCTCGTATTATGAGACGAGGAATTTCTTCTATACATATAATAACGCGCATTCAGTTTCCTAATTTTAGTTGGAGAACACGTCGCAAGCTTTTCTATTTTACTTTTATCGCGACGATTTATTCATAGAAATATATGAAAACGTTTCGTCATTTTGTTGGACGTGTCAATTATTGGTTGGAAAGTTGAAGTAATGTTAAAGAATTTTTTTAACTGTTTTTTTTTTCGTTTGTTTATTTATAGTAGCAGCAACAGGACGTGGGTTAGGTTAGGTTAGGTATACTAGTCACAGTACTTTATCTTATTAATTTTTTAATAATTTTGACCGTAGTACACTTGATCGAATGATGATTTATAATGATGTATACATGTATAATGATACTGTACAATGATAATATATGATGATAATATATAATGATAACATATGATGATGATGATATATAATGATAATATATGATGATAATATATGATGATAATATATAATGGTAATGTATAATGATAGTATATAATGTTAATATATACTAATAATATATAATGGTAATATATGATGATAATATATAATGATAATATGTGATGATGATATATAATGATAATGTATGATGATAATATATAATGTTAATGTACGATGATAATAAATAATGATATTGTATAATAATAGTATACATAAAATCATAAAATTTATCATTTTTATTATGGTAAATAAATTTTCTATCTGTGAGAACAGTTTGCAAATTTCTCAGAAAAACATCACCTTCTGTTAATTAACAAAAATTATTAAATTGTTATTACTGCAAACAAATTTTCTTGAGAATATTTCAAAGAACATTCTAGGAGAACATTTTAAAGGATATTCAAATTTAATTTTCTCTAAAGAAAATCACATATGAAAAATCATTTTATATGTTATAGTTTTATCTTATTTCCATTTTTCACTTACATCGAATTAGTTGATTTTTAGATGATTTTCGAGTTATTTGGAACACTAGTTACGTTTTTATACCGTTGAAATTCGAAAGCGTATCGAGAGTGTTACAAGCCATGAATAACTTTCAAAATATATGCCTGCTACCCCCTGTTCTTTATTAGCTTACAGGTAGTAAGTACAGAAAAAGGTCTAACCGTATACTGTTTCAGAAATCCCTTCCAATCAAAAACCATTCTTCGATTTTCTTTTACCTGTGACACCGTTACGGTTGGCTACTTTTCACAGTGTTAATTTCTATGGTATTCGTTTCAAACGTTTCGGCAATGTTTCTTGGTAGACAACGGACAATGAAGCAGAAACTTTCAGCTGTTTAGTTTCGAAATTTTTGAAATTTTCAAATTTCTTTATTCTGAAGTTAAATTTATAAATTTCTGAAAGAAAAATTTTCAAATTCTTCAAATTTTGGAACGATTTAAATGTATAAATTTTCCAATAGTTCTATTCAATTATTTATTTAATTTTCAATTAGAATTTATTCAATAATTTTTTCAAGTTTCAATTATAATTTCGACTCTGAAATTTTTAAATTTCTGAATAACAAATTTCCAAATTTTCCAGTTAAATTGCTAAATTTCAAAGTTGCTAGATTTCCAATTTTCTAAATTCCCTAGTTTTGAAATAAAAAATATGAATGTTCTATATTTTCAAATTTGAAGTTTCTATATCACAAAATTCCTAAATCTCTAAAAGCTCAATGAAAATTCCTAGTTTCCAATATTTCTCAATTTCCTGAATCTCTGAATTTCCAAATTACAAATTCTAAAATTTGTAGATTTTGAATCCCAAAATTCCTAAATATCAAAATTTCCAAACATTAAACTTCCCAAATTTCAAAATTCCTAATTCTCCAAAGTCCCAAATCTCCAAATTCCCAAATCCCCAAAGTCCAAAATCTCCAAATTCCCAAATTTCCAAATCTCCAAATTCCCAAATCTCCAACGTCTCAAATCTCCAAGTTCCCAAATTTCCAAATTCCCAAATCTTCAAAGTCCCTAATCTCCAAAGTCCCAAATTTTCAAAGTCCCTAATCTCCAAAGTCCCAAATCTTCAAATTCCAAAATCCTCAAATTCCCAGATCCCAAAATTCCTAAATCTCCAAATTCCCAAATCTTCAAATTCCCAAATCTCCAAAGTCTCAAATCTTCAAGTTCCCAAATTTCCAAATTCCCAAATCTTCAAAGTCCCTAATCTCCAAAGTCCCAAATCTTCAAAGTCCCTAATCTCCAAAGTCCCAAATCTTCAAATTCCAAAATCCTCAAATTCCCAGATCCCAAAATTCCCAAAGTCCCAAATCTCTAAATTCCCAAATCCCCAAATTCCCAGATCCCCAAATCCCCAGATTCCCAAATCCCTAAATTCCCAAATCCCCAAATTCCCAAATTCCCAAGTTCCCAGATCCCCAAATCCCCAAATTCGCAAATCTTAAAACTCCCAAATCCCACTTTCCGCATCTGCAACTCCTTCACATCTAAAATATCCAATTCTCAAATTTCCAAACATCCCAGTACAGTATTTACACTATTAGTAAACTCACATCTCTTTCTCATCCAAACAAAAGTCCTCACCACGCTAATATATGTAATTCCTTTGTACGGCAGTCAAAAGCGCCTTAATAATTTCTGTAATATGAAACAAGGCATTTAAGAGCCGTCATGTTGACAGGTTCGATTGTTCCGATGTTAAGCAAGAGTTGTTCGCGTGTACAATGTATACTCCGGTAATCGTGACTAGTCTGTCATGAGGCATATGAAAATTGCAGTAAAAATTGTTACAGTTGGTCACGTACGTACAAGGCACTTGACAAACCGGTTTTAAATCCACCAGACGAAATTTACGAGGCTCTTTTGTCGACGTAGCCGTTCAGGAGATTCCTGCCCGACGATTTATTGGATTCTGATGCTATCTCCTCTGTTAATACTCGAGAAAATTACACTTTGTCATTTCCATTTTATTTTCTGTGGGTGTTTGCAGATATTTGTAAAAGTCAAATTTGCAAACCCTTGTCGTGAAAATTATATTTATTGATATTTGGTCACCGAGGTGTTTTATCCATTATTTTTTTTTATATTTAACCAGAATTAACCAGTTAACTATGGCGATCTTATGCAAAGCGCGCACCAGTGTGTGTCGCGATAATCAAGCGATGACGAGTTAGCTCTCAAGAATTTATGGATCCATCTCAAATCATTTACACTTTTTATTTGTGTATTTCATTTTGTGTTGACCTCTAAACATTTTAAACATATTACAATTTACGAATATAATTTAGTTTTCGCCAAAATTACAATTTAGATATCAAATTGTAACAAAATTTTACGCATGACAGATAGAGTCGTCATGACACAAAATTCTGCCACATCTCCATGACGGATATAGTCGTCAAACATACTTAACTGGTTAAATTAGACTATTTCATCACTCTTATTAGAATTTTTTTATTTTCTCATTCTTTTTAATGAGAATGCAAATTTTATTTGTTTAAATTAGTTCGTTTATCGTATATTGTATGTTGAGGAATTTATTAGTTGTATGTGGAAAAGGTTTGGGCACTTAATTGGATTTAATGTATATGTTACCGTGAAAGACCGAAATTGGAGAATTTCGACTTTCATCGGTGAATGTCAACACATACCAAATACGTCAGTGAAAGATCGAATATTTTATTACATTCTTGTACATTCGGACTCCCACCGGTGTATGTCGACAATCACAGATATGCTCTGATGGAGGTCCAAAAGAGAGGAGCCGACAAAGAAGCGACTGGCTCTCTCCCGCCAAATCCTGTGTTCTGCTGGGAGTCAGTCAGTTTTGTCAATCTTATGCAAGCTTTGATGATGCGAGCAACGTTTTCTTAATTCTTTTTCCAATACCGTAATTTATACTGAATGGATACTGCAGTAAATCGTGATCTTTTTCTTGAAAAGTTAAATGCATTAATTGCGGGTAGACGAGAAGACAATTGTTTTTATTTTTCTCAAGAAAAGTACTCTAAAATACTTTCTGAAGTGGTTTCTGCTAAAACTAAGTGGAACACACCTTTGGATTACAGACGATTAAAACGTTTTGACGTTTTAAAAATTAATGATGAAAGGAAATTAATTGTACCATTAAAATCAGGGGAAACGAATATACAGTATTATGTTACCAATGAAAAATTGTTCATTATACTGTATGAAACTCACGCCAGAATAGACCACGGAGGAAGAACACGTATGCTTAGAATGTATTATGTGTTTTAAATTCTTGGTCACTCCTCTCAGAAAAAGAGGCGAAAAAGTTACGCTACCCTTGTGACGTTTTATAGCGACTGAATTACGGAGAAGAAAATATAAATCTCCGACATGTTCAACATTCACCATTAGTGCATGGTGAATGTCGACATTTACCGGTGTAAGTCAGAAATAAGGGTATTTAGCAAATATTTCGGACATACACCAAGCGACTATGTGAATGTTGACATTCACCGGTGAAAGTCGACATTCTCCAGATTTCGGTCTTTCACGGTAACTTATACATTAGTTATTGTGGATTTGTCTGGGATATTTAACTTCATTTGATGACTACAGGAATATGATTAAAGTTATAGATTTTAATACAGTATTGTAATGTATGTATACATATATAACATCAAAAAGTATATGTTATAACATAAAGACATGTATACATATGATCTATACTTATGTTGTATGTAAGACTTATACAATTAACATAAGTCCCCATTTTCTAATTTTACTATTTTCAATTCTTCAATTTTCTCATTTTCCATCTGTTTAATTCGGTAGTCTTCGGTTTCTCAATTTGTCAATTTTTTAATCTTTCAATTTTACAATTCTACAATTTTATAGTTTTACAATTCTTCAATGCTCATATTTACAAAAATAAGAAATATCTCAGCATTCACATGATTACATTTTCGAATTTAAAATTTTTTAGTTTTTCAGTTTTCCAATTTTCTACAATTTCGAATGTTAAATATTCAATTTTTCAATTTTCCTTCATTGGTATTCAATTTTTCAATTATTTCATTCTTCACTTTTCGATTTTTCAATTTTTTCATCGTTGGTATTCAATTTTTCAATTATTTCATTCTTCAGTTTTCGATTTATCAATTTTTCCATTTCTCTATTTGTCCATTTTTTAATTTTTCAATCTGTCCAGTTTTCAATTTTTCAATTTTTCAATTTTTCAATTTTTCAATTTTTCAATTTTTCAATTTTTCAATTTTTCAATTTTTCAACTTTTCAATTTTTCAATCTGTCTAGTTTTCAATTTTACAATTTCTCAATTTGTCCATTTTTCAATTTCTTAATTTGCCAATTTTGCAATTTCATTTTTCATCTGTTAAATATTTCTATTATTCAGTTTTTTATTTCTTTATAATTCTATTATTTCGCTGTTTCATTTCCCCATTTACTCATCTTTCAATTTTCAATTCTTCAACATTCCCATTTTCCATTTATTTAATTCTGCGATTTAAAAATGTGACTGAATTTTCACTACCTAGCTACAAAACGTATTCTAGAATAAACGTGCCCCTGTCATCGTAAAATGATATTTTAATGACTGTTTATGAAAGCAATCCGTTATGCATATGTCCAATCAGATCTATATCACGTTTGCATACAATGTATCGAAATTAGAATTTATAATGAAAAGCACTATAAAAATGATACCTGTTTAGAAAAAAGTAAAGTAGCTGTAATTTTAATAGTTCCTTAATCAATTAAAAGCGTTAAGAATTATGTAAATTATAATTAGGATATCCGTGAATTAGAAAGTATACGCATATTTTTCAATGATAGGAATTGAGAGTCTTAGAAACAAGTCGGAAAAACAAGAAACGACAGGAAAATTTATCGATACGCGGAAAATTTGTCGATAAAATACAGTTCAGTAGTTCGTGTTAGTGACTGGGAATTCACATTACATCGAGATAATGATCTAAAACACTCGTCAAGGCTTTGTAGAGAATATGCGAAGGTCAAGGAGGTGGAAGGAGAATTAAAAAATAATAATTGAGTCACTATAGGCTTACCTGGCGCCTATCGGCTCTTGTAGTCGCAGATAAAAATAGTAAAACTTTATTTTTTACGAACAAAATACTTTTGAAGAATGCTGATTCATTTTTGATAACGTGTATGTACATGATTTATTATTCTTTTGCTAGTGATACCTCGTAAGAAATAATTTTTTTTAAATAAAAATATGGACCATATTGTTCATAGAGAACAATAAAACAATAAGCTTAAAAGAATTTTAAGAAAATTTAAATAAAATAAAAAATAATGTGTTTATACATATTAGTACATGTAAATTAAATTAATTAAAAATTTTAATGATCAATTTTGTAGGTTATATTAGTAAAATATATGTAGTTTCAAAAAAATATTTTAGTAGAATTTTTCCTGTTACACGACTTCAATTAAAATGTTACAATAATTTATCTTATATGCACACATATGTATAGGACATGCATATTTTAAGTGCACGTATATTTCATATTCAAATTTGTGCTAATACAAATATATTTCATATGCAAGTTTCTTTTAGATAAAAAAATATGTCATCTTTAAACTTAGGGTACAAATATATTTCGCATTCAAATTTGTTGTATGTACAAACATATTTCATATTCAAATATATTTTTTTTGTACGACAGAGTTCGACACTGTTCGTCAGAGTTCGCTGTTCTCCACGCGAATATTTTGAAATGAACTTTTTGATGATTAAATTATAGTTTTTCCTAAAGATATGATACATATACTTTAACTTTGATAATTTACTTTTTTAGAAAATTCACAAATTATCTAGTTTCCAAATGTTTACAATATGTATTAGTGTAAAGAGGTGCTCCATAGTACTTGAACTGGTCGTTACTTTTTATTTACATGTAATGTACTTTTGTGAGATTTGTTAATACATTATAGCTAATACATTTGTTAATATACTAAACGTGGCGAAGGCGAAGGAAGTATGAATCAAAACATATGGAAAGGATCATTCAATTGAATTTGTGAGCGAGTGATACTATCGTGGCGTTATGTAATCTGCGATGAAATTCGCGAAATTGTAGTGGACCTTCACACGGAGGTATGGTATTTACAAAAGCCACTATAGTGACGCGTCGTGCGTAAGAGGGTGAAATGATACCCTTTTTATAGCTTAGCGCGGACCATGGAGAGGTCCTGCTTTGTGATTTTTGCGCTAATTAAGGGGGGCAATACCTTTAGACAAATGAAAATAAACTGATATTTGCGAATTTTTTTTGTATAGGACACTTCTGTTTTGCATTTTCGAAATTTCAAGTATAATTTATTATAACTATTGCCTATTACAGAATATTTTCTGTTTTGCAAAATATTTAAAAATGCCGGAATTATGACAATCCTTTCTGGAAGTGTTTTGGCGCGTCTCGTGAATCGGCGTGGGTTCTAGCGTTAGATATATTGGTCTGAAGCAAGTTTGCAGACAATGTTTCGAAAACTAACATTCACAGTTAGTAGATGAACCTCAAAAATGTGCAAACTATATAAAATTGAAGAAATGGCGCGCTTTTAAAGAAAAACTTTGAATTTTATTGAAAATTTTTCCAATGTTTTACAATAAAAAGGACTTTAATGTTCAATTTATTTCATACATTGAGGTTCATATGTTAGATAGTATTGTCATGGATATGTGCAAAAAATTTGAGCTCGATTGATAAACTAGTTTTTGAATTATCAGCCACGCTAATTTTAAGAACGTAGTTTTGAGAAAAACGCGTTTAAAGTTTCAGTCCTCCGCACTGAACGCGTGTATACCCGCGGCGCTAATCGGCTATAACTTCAAAAGGGCTTCGTATTTCACTTTAAAATTGTGAGACAATATTTTTAAAACGTTACACTAACATTCTATAGAAAAAAAAATTTCGTAATTTTTTAAGATTCTAAAGGTATTGCCTCCCTTAAACAGTGAGCTACGATTGCTGGCGATAAAGTTTGCAACCCGGTCATAGATTTCGAAAAAATAAACATTCTTGCATACAGAGAGATAAGGATTTACCCTTACCTTAGAGACAGAGGTTCAGAAAAAAGGCAATTATAAAATTCATTGAATCAGCTGTGCAAATGAAACGACACTTTTACGCTGAAATTAAGATATGCAGACATAACAAAAGCTCTACAAGTAACATTGTAAATAGACAGTAAAAGTGTGGAATCAAGCTTACGTAATATTGATCATGAAACCGAAATAAAATTAAGTTACATGTATATTCAGTTTCGGGTCTTAAGATATGTCTGCCTATCTGGGCATAAAATTTCCACTTCAATTAGAAACCTTCGAAATATCATAGTAAACCATAACCTTATAGTATCTGACTCTGTTATTATTATTAGATTGTTTAAATTATTTAGTAAAGTCAGGTTGTAATTTATTTTCATTAGTTTCTGATATTTTTGTTAACTTTATTATTTATATTATAATTGTCAATTGTATTTGCGTTATTAATTTCAAATTACTGTATGTGGATATTTGGAAATTTGGGAATTTGGAGATTTTGAATATTGAATAGTTGCTGATGCGGAATTTTGGGATTTGAGAGCTTTAATATTTGGGAAGCTTTGTGTTGCGGAATTTTTGTATTGGGGAATTTTGGTATCTGGTAATTTAGAGACTTGAGAATTTCGATATTTGGGACTTTGGAAATTTGGGAATTTTGAGATTTGGGAATTCGGAGATTTGGGAATTTGGAGATTTGCGACTTTGGAGATTTGGAAATTTAGAGAATTGGGACTTTGGAAATTTGGGAATTTTGGTATTTGGAAATTTTGAGATTTGGGAATTTTGATATTTGGAAATTTTAGTATTTGGGAATTTTGATATTTGGAAATTTGGAATTTGGGAATTATGGTATTTGAAAGTTTAAATATTAGGGTATTTTGGTGTTTGTCAATTTCTGTATCTAGGAATTTTGTAATTTAGATTTTATAAATTTCAAAATTTGTAATTGGGGAATTTTGATGTTCAGGAATTTTGGTATTAAGAAATTTTAATTTTTAAATTTGTAATTTAGGAATTTGGAGATTTCATTATTTACATTATTATTGCCAATTGTAATATTTACTATTTATTGCTAAGTAACATTAAATTATGTTGTAAGATTTGAAGAAGTTTATATTATTGTTATATTTTAATATTAACAGTTTTTGTTGAAGGCGAGGAGATCCGTGGACGAATAGTGTCGTAATTAATTATATACAAAGCACAAAAAACTATTTATTTAAGAACGATATAAAATACAATCAGAATTACGTGAGAAGAATATAAGAGAACAAAATTGAATCGAAACATGCGAACACAAGAAGGAACAAACAATGATGATTAACATCGCTAGATGGAGACAAATGTTAATGCTAATTCGTGTATCGCTCTTATATTACTTTTATCTCCAATACTTCCCCTCGAGACACGCATTAATTGCATTAATTCGCACGTTTCAGCAGGAAATCGCTCGAAGTCCAATTCTTTCAGAACACTTCTTGTGTTTAGGCCCTGGAAGGCCCTTGGTCATCATATCTGCAGGCATCTCATCCGTAGAAATATATTCAATTCTCATTTCTCGATTTTTCAAAACTTCTCGTACGAAATGATGTCTTAAATCTATATGTTTGCTTCTGGCCGTAAAAGATGCATTATCAGCCATTCGTTTGGCTCCTAAATTGTCATTGTACAATACAATATTTGTAAGATTCGAGAATCCCAATTCCTGTAAGAAATTACGTAAATATATAGATTCTTTTGCAGCTTCAGTGACAGCCATATATTCAGCTTCAGTTGATGATAGTGCTACTGTTCTCTGTTTTCTCGCTTCCCATGATATGGCCGCTCCACTTAGGGTGAAAACATATCCGGTAAATGATCGTCTATCAATCAAACAGTTTCCCCAGTCTGCATCCACGAATCCTTTTATTGTATCAGAATCTGAACAGAAAGAAAATCCTAAATTCATGGTTCCTTTCAGATAACGCAATACACGTTTAGCAGCTGTCCAATGAATAGACCCAAAACAGTCATTAAATTGACTTAAATATCCAACTGCAAACGCAATATCTGGCCTCGTAGCAACCGCCAGGTACATTAGAGCTCCGACCAATTCTCGATAAGGCAGCTTGAGAATATCACTATCAGGTTCGCCTTCCGGTTTCGTCAGCTTCACATTCGGATCGACAGGAGTACTGACTGGCCTGCATTCGGTCATTCCAAAACGATCCAGAATTTCCCTGATGAAACCCTTTTGATGCATAGTGATATTGTTTTCCCGACGAGCAAATTCGATACCTAAACAGTAGCCAATACTACCAAGGTCCTTAACTTCAAACTCTTGGGAAAGATTCCTCTTCATTGCCGATATCGCCTTAACATTTCTGGAAATTATCAAAATATCATCAACATATACCGTCATCAGCAATAAGTCTTCCCCTTGACCTGCATGATATACACAAGGATCGCTGTGACAATTTGACATTCCATATTTCTTCAGAGCTTTGTCCAATCGATTGTACCAGCACTTTCCAGCCTGTCGTAGGCCGTATAGAGATTTCTTGAGACGACAAACTTTGTCCCCAGACGATAATTCCTTTAACATGCGTTGTGCCTTAATTTTAATTTGACTATTTTTACCTTCTGACTCAATAAGTGATTCCAACGCTTCGTTTAACATTTTAGGCGGTGACATAAATATTTCTTCATCCAGTACACCATTCAAATATGCTGTTGTGACATCAAGCTGTTCAATAGTCATTCCATAACGCGCTGCTATAGCAATTAAAAGACGAATAGAACTTAATCTAGCTACAGGAGCAAATGTCTGATTAAAATGAATTCCCGGACGTTGTGAGAATCCCTGAGCGACAAGACGCGCCTTCCTTTTCTCAATAGTTCCATCCGGTCGACATTTATTTCGTAAAACCATTCTACTCCCGATAACGTCACAATTTTTCGGTCGAGAAACCACTTCCCACGTATCATTTTTAATAATTGACTTTACCTCGGTTGCCATAGCTCTTATCCATTCATTCACTTCTGGACTAGACATCGCTTGCTTCATGGTAATTTCCGATACAAATGCGTAATTCTCCTCAACATTACCTGCAAGTTCGCTTGGCATTTGAAATAATTTCCGTGGTCTTCCCCTCAAACCAGTACGAAGTAGTCTCGGTCTTCCACGTGATCTTCCACGACCTACTCTAGGCGTTTCGTCTGGTCGTTCCTCTTCGACGTTTTGCTCACCTGGCAAATCTTCCTGAAAATCGTCAAAATCATTACCCGAAAAATCATTATTTTCAACACTGATTGATGGCTTCAGCTCAATGTCAATTCCGTGAGGTATTTCTTCTTCTTCCGCTTCGTCTTCTTTGTCGAACGTTACTTTTTCATGATCTACAACTCGAGTTCCTTTATTTTCCAGAAATTTAACGTCACGCGCAATTTCAACTTTTCGATCTTTCGGCAACCAAATCCTGTATCCTTTGGAATTATCAGAATAGCCGACAAAGATACCTTCCTTGCAACGCGACTGAAACTTATCTCTGTTAGATTCTCGATTCAAAAGAAATACTTTACATCCAAAATCCTTCATGTTTCCCACGTCTGGTTTCCGATGTGTCCAAGCTTCGTACGGCGTTTTGTTTACTAAACTTCTAGTTGGACAACGATTCCTAATATAATTCGCTGTATTAACTGCCTCAGCCCAAAATGATGAAGAAAGACCTGCCTGCAACAGAAGACACCTTGCAGTTTCCAATAAAGTCCGGTTCTTTCTCTCAGCAACACCATTTTGTTCCGGATTTCTTGCAACAGATAATCTTCTTGAAATTCCGTGTTCCCTCAAATAATTATTAAATTCGCGACTCATATATTCTCCGCCATTATCGGATTGTAAATATTTAATTTTTTTACCTTTCAAATTCTCGACGAGTTGCTTAAATTCCTTAAAAGCTTCAAAGACTTCGTCTTTTGATTTGAGAAAACGTACCTCAGTCCATCTCGAATGATCGTCGATGAAAGTTACAAAATATTTAGCTTTCCCATTCGAAATAGTCTTCATCGGACCACAAACATCGGAATGAATGATCTCCAGTAAATCTGTTTCCCGCGTTGATTTCTTCGGAAAAGGCGTTCGTGTCATTTTTCCACGAATACAAATGTCGCACTCTAATTCCGAATTACGTTCCGGTAAATCAATTCCTTGTATCATTTTTCCGCGTACCGCTTGGATAAGATCTTTACAATTAACATGTCCAAGACGACGATGCCACGACATTAACGTACCCGGCGCGTTTGACGATGTATTTTGCGAAATAGCATTACACTCGCCATGTGAATTTCCGCGCACATAATATAATCCACCGATGCGATTTGCTACTAATTTCGTACTTCCGTTACTGTCTGTCACCACGGCTTTAGTTTTAGTAAATGTAACCTTAAAACCTTTATCCGTAATTTTCGCGACTGATAACAAATTTGTTCGAAGATCCGGTACGTATAACGCATCATCCAACCGAATGTTCTTCTCATTATTATAAGCTTTTGTCGAGAAAGAAACCGTTCCTCTTCCCGTTATTTTGGTTGACGTACTGTTCGCGAGATTTAATTTTCCGAGACTCGAATATTCGATGTTCGTGAATTCGTTCAAGTTGTTACATAGATGTGAAGTTGCGCCACTATCTATACACCAATTACCGGCATTACTCGAACTGTCTACTCGCAACACTTCATGTTTATCAGTACATTCGAGAAACGTACATAATCCGACATCTTCAGCTTTATTTGCATTTGATCCGCGATCGTCTTTAAATTTCCTACAATCCGCGGCTTTATGACCGTACTTACGACACCGATGACACTGATATTTGAAATTTTCCTTAACACTCACGTCTTTCTTTTCCGTTGCCTTTTTCTTCTGATTCCATTTCCGAAAACTTTTATTTACAACCATGGCGCCTTGAACATTGCTTCGTGCGTCGTTTTTCCGAGCGTCACTTTCTTCAATAATTTTGATGCGCAAAGTTTCCGGTGATGGCAATTCGTCACGAGACTCAATAGCACAACGAAAATTTTCGAAAGTTGTTGGCAAACTATATAAGAGCATGATTGTTAATAAATCTTCATTTATATGAACTTCCATCTCGCTCAGTTTATCGATGATATCAAAGAATTTCTGAATATGTTCACGAACATCTTCGTTTTCATCCATTCTTTGTGTGTCGTAATTAATTATATACAAAGCACAAAAAACTATTTATTTAAGAACGATATAAAATACAATCAGAATTACGTGAGAAGAAAAATTAGAGAACAAAATTGAATCGAAACATGCGAACACAAGAAGGAACAAACAATGATGATTAACATCGCTAGATGGAGACAAATGTTAATGCTAATTCGTGTATCGCTCTTATATTACTTTTATCTCCAATAGTTTTCATATAGATATCATATTTGTGAAAAAAATAATTGTGTTAAGAATATTAAATAAATTAATAAATCTTAGAAGTATGTACTTGTTAATTAATTAAAATTCTTCTGTGGTGTAAATTGTGATGTCATATTTACAGCAAAGTCTATAACAAAACACTAAATCATTTTACATGACGATTTTAAAGAATGTATGTATGTATGTTCAAGGTTTAGTATTTTTGGAAAAGCACTTTGCAGGAGGTCAACAGATAAAAAACGGTAACTACTTTCTAATAGGAGCTATGGTAATACTAAACATAGATAAAACCGTTACAAGCCTCAAAATATAGAAAACGTTACGTTACATTAGAAAATTAATATCCTCATATTAAAATTAATTGAAAATAATGGGTATAACGCAACTTTGCATACACTTCAAGTATTACTTAATTTTTTATGATCAAACATATTTTAATGATATTAGTTATTGCACATTAGTACGTAACTTTACTTTTATTAAATAATACTTGAATCAAAATAATATTTCATTTTTAATATAATCTTGTGTGAACTTTAATGCGACGCGGCACACATCTTAAGGGGGGCAATACCTTTAGAATCTTAAAAAATTACAAAATTTTTTTCTATAAAATGTTAGTGTAACATCTTGAAAATATTGTCTCAAAATTTTAAAGTGAAATACGAAGCCCTTTTGAAGTTATGGCCCATTAGCGCCGCGGGTATACACGCGGTCAGTACGGAGGACTGAAACTTTAAACGCGTTTTTCTCAAAACGACGTTCTTAAAATTAGCGTGGCTGATAATTCAAAAACTAGTTCATCAATCGAGCTCAAATTTTTTGCACATATCCATGACAATACTATCTAACATATGGACCTAAATGTATGAAATAAATTGAACATTAAAGTCCTTTTTATTGCAAAACATTGCAAAAATTTTCAATAAAATTCAAAGTTTTTCTTTAAAAGCGCGCCATTTCTTTAATTTTACATAGTTTGCACATTTCTGAGGTTCATCTACTAACTGTGAATGTTAGTTTTCGAAACATTGTCTGCAAACTTGCTTCAGACCAATATATCTAACGCTAGAACCCACGCCGATTCACGAGACGCGCCAAAACACTTCCAGAAAGGATTGTCATAATTCCGGCATTTTTAAATATTTTGCAAAACAGAAAATATTCTGTAATAGGCAATAGTTATAATAAATTATACTTGAAATTTCGAAAATGCAAAACAGAAGTGTCCTATACAAAAAAAGTTCACAAATATCAGCTTATTTTCATCTGTCTAAAGGTATTGCCCCCGTTAAGTAATACTTCAGCTGCTGGACGCCTTAAAATAGCGATGCGAATTTATTGGGTTCATGTTCTTAACGATGTACGATATGTCCCATAAAATCGTTTATCTAATAAAGTGGACATTTCAATTTTTCGTGCAAATTCTTTGGAAATTTGGGGATTTGTAAGTTTGGGAATTTAGAAACTTGCAAATTTTGGAAAATTTGGTGATAAATTTGTGAAGTCAAGGATTCGGGGATTTGAAGATCTGGAAAATGAATGTCTGGAAATTTGAAAATTTAAGAATTTGTGGATTTGAAGATTTTGAAAATGAATATCCGGAAATTTTGATAATTTAAGACTTCGGAAAGCTGGTTATTGAATAATTTTATATAGAAAGTAAGAAAGAAGAAGTAATGCAATCATGACAAAATTCAAAAAAACCTGCAGCCTAAGAAGCATTTCTAGAAAAAAGTCTTTTTACCTTTTAACGGTTTTATCTTATCTGTAATACATAGTGCAAGCAAAGTTGGAAATTCCTTAATGGAATTAAAGTACTCTAATCTTCAGAACGATCAAAGATTCTAAAAATCTTCGTGAACATGTGTGTCCTCAGATGCTATCGATTAGAACCGTATCGATCAACCAACATGGAGTATTGCTCAATGGTTCTAGTTAAGGTTATTTCAATCTGATTATGCAATTTTTCTACGGTAAATTACGAGATATGTCGGGCTAGATAATGTGGACTACCGTGGTAGATTATGTTATCGATTTCTCCCTTGATAGTCTTGAGGCACGTTTTCATATGTCAGTAAATCATTATTTTTGTCTGCCATGATAGGTTACGAGGTGCAAGTGTTGTTTAAGTTAGTTCTGATTCAATTATTAGTACTTTTATTTTCTATAAATTGTGCCTTTGTAGTTTATACGAATATACTATTGTAGCAGTAATTGTAATATACAGTGCTTATTGCATTATTCATCTGCGTATGCGTATATCAGTCGGCGCATGCGTAGATCGGTTCATGCGTACATCAATCTGCGCACCGATCTGCGCAACGATCTGCGCATGCGTACACCAATCTGCGTACCGATCTGCGCATGCATACATTAATCTGTGCAACGATCTGCGCATGCGTACACCAATCTGCGTACCGATCTGCGCATGCGCACATTAATCTGTGCAACGATCTGCGCATACGTGTGTCAATCTGCGCACCGATCTGCGCAGATCCTACTGAATATAAGCAACGAGTGCGCATACGCTCTTTAACAAGCTGAACTCTACAAGCTCTAAATTCTATTATTTCTCATCTTACAGTATTAAATCTGTAATTAAATCTTCTTTATTAACTTTGTTAACTTCTTTATTTATACAATATTATCTAAGTTAATAATGTTAACTCTTCTTTGTTAACTTTATTAACTTCTTTATTTACACAATATTAGCTAAGTTAATAATGTTAATTCTTTATTAACCTTATTAACTTTATTATCTTAATTAATTTTATATTCTATAATCTCCATACATACTCCATATATAACTTAACGCATATACTGTTTTCTTCAATAGAAAATTATAATATCAATTTCGCAAATTTTAGTCGAAGTTTACATCATATCCTCAATTCTTGATCACTCTCGTTATCAATTAAAGTTTCTAATATATTTATCAGTTACTCTACCTGCAGTTTTACTTATTTCTATTCATTTTCATTCAAATGCAATGAAAAACGAAAAAATGACGAATTTAAAACGTAGTTTTCAAGCGATTAACACAAAGTCACAAAACAGGAAATGCTGTTACGACGAAACTGAAGTTCTTTGTTATTTAATTCGCTTTGTTTGCAGTTGTTGCATTAAAAATTGCGACTTCACGAATTGAACAAAGTTGTTATGGAAAAGCGTGTATGTACTTTGACATAGTGTGTGCTACAATGATTGTCTTTATCAACAGAAACGCATGAGTGCGGCTGTTGAAGATATAAAAACGCAAATTCATAATTAATAATGCATATGCAAGTGTGCAAAGACAAATGGTCGTTCTCGCGATAAGTTGATCGTTTCAAATTTGTCTGAATAAGCAATTAACGTGGCCTTTTCTATTACAACTTCAAATATTTACGTTCATTACTTTGAAACGTAAAAATGATACTTTATTTCTATAAAATATAAAGGTGCTTTAAACATTTTTTTCACATAAAGTTGTATTTTATGTAAAAATGATTTTGCATATTTTTTTCTGGAATTTATTATTTATATTTACACGCAGAAATTTTTATATATTTCATGTAATACATTGATAAATATTAGAATCTTAAGATTTTAAAATTACAACACTCCAAAACCTATAACATTCCTACCTTCCAAAATTCAAAAATTTCAAATTTTTAATTTCCAAATTTCCAAATATCAAAATTTCAGAATTCCAAAAATTCCAAATACCAAAAATTCCAAATTCCAAAAATTCCAAATTCCAAAAACTCCAAATTCCAAAAACTCTAAATTCCAAAAACTCCAAATTTCAAAAATTCCCAATTCCAAAAATTCCAAATTCCAAAGGTTCCAAATTCCAAAAGTTCCAAATTCTAAAAGTTCCAAATTCCAAAAATTCCCAATTCCAAAAATTCCAAATTCCAAAAATTCCAAATTCCAAATTCCAATTTCCAAAATCTCAAAATTTCAAAGGTCAAAATTCCAGGATTTCGAAATTCCAAAAATAAAATATAAATTTTATATGAACCTGACGTTCATAAGCAATTTTCACGGACTTCACTGATTTGTCATTGAAGTTTTAAATTGGACTGCATTTCTTTTGCATGCTAAGCTCATGCGTTTGCATACAATGTAGCAATATCATATAATCGGATGATTACGTAGAATAGCCTAAGAAACATAGTAAGTGTTCGAATATTTTTACGAGGTCAGAATTTACAATTGTTCCATTTTCTGTTTCATGCTAAAAAAAGTAGCTGCATTAAATACATGAAGTCTGCGTTTCCTTACCATGTTTCGATTGGTTCATTATCATAATTGCATAGAAGTATGTCGGGTAATAATTATTTAAATACGAAGTCTAGATATGAATGTCATTGTGCATTTGAATAACACGTAGCTTTCCATTGCACAAGAATCAGTGATTAAGTAATCAGGATTTTCAAGTTCAATAATGTATACTTGAATGTTTAAACATTTCTATGGTCTCAAGTTTTCTAACTTTTAGGGTTAAATTTTTGAGTTTGATAAACTTTCGAATTCTTCAGGTTTGGAATTGAAAGTTTTCAATTTCATGAATTTGAAAATTTCAAAATTACAAAGCTTTAAAACCCAACATTCCAAATTTCCAAAATTCCAAATTCCAAATTCCAAAATTTCCAATTTCCAAATTTCCAAATTCCAAAAATCCCGAATTCCAAAAATCCTAAATTCCAAAAACCCTAAATTCCAAAAATTCCAAATTCCAAATTCCAAATTCCAAAAATCCCAAATTTCCAAATTTCCAAATCTCCAAATTCCCAAATTTCCAAAGTCCTAAATCTCCAAATTCCCAAATTTCCAAAGTCCTAAATCTCCAAATTCCCAAATTTCCAAAGTCCCAAATCTCCGAAGTCCCAAATCTCCAAATTCCCAAATCTGCAAAAATCCTAAATTCCAAAAATTCCAAATTCCAAAAATTCCAAATTCCAAAAATCTCAAATTTCAAAAATCCTAAATTCCAAAAATCCCAAATTCCACAAATTCCAAATTCCAAATGACCAAATTTATAAATCACTTGTTTTTAAAATTCACAAACTTTTAAAGTTTCTGTTTCATAATTTTTAATAATGAGAAACTTAACTCTTTACACATTTCTTAGTATAACAGATTTTTCCTCATTTCTCCAGGAAAATCACTAAGGATTTCAAACAAGTAATACACCAACATCAACATGTTAATGGTGTTCTGTCTATTTTCCGCGAAAATTCTACATAATCAATGTTCGACATAAACTTTTATCGGTTACGTTTATCAAATAGACTGTTCGAATCGGTTTACATACAAATGTTTCCCGCAAATCGTGTGTTTAAGCAAATCGTTATCGTTAATTGAACTCTTTCTTGGTTCGAGAAAATAGTGTGGCAAGATTCCATTTAGATTAATTCTAACACTCTCCAGAATATACAGAGTGTTTCAGAAAAAATGGTTTAGAAAATAACATGCATTCTTTCGAGGAGAAATCTTGATATATGTTTACGGTTAACAGTATGTGGAATAATAAATGTTATTATAAAAATTCAATTTAAATATTATTATTAAATATATGTCATGTTCAAAGTTAGTTAGGATACAAATGTGACAATTCCGTTCTCTTAGCGAGTACAATGCAATGAAGTTTCTGATGATTAAATTATAATTCTTCCAAAAGATACAATACATGTATTTTAACTTTGACAATTTACTTTTTTAGAGTAATTCACAAAGTATATAATTTCCAAACGTTTAGTTCAAAGAGGTCCCATGGTGCCTAAACTTAGCGCTACCTTTTATTTACATGTAATGTACTTTTGTGGAATTTGTTAATAATCCTATAAAGCCTGGTGAAGGCAAAAGTGAACTACTATGGTGCTCTGTAATCTATAGTGACATTCGCGAAACTATAGTGGACCTTTGTGCGGAAAGGTATCCGCAAAGCCACTATGGTGGCGCGTCTAAGAGGTTGAAATGGTGCTCTTTTTGTAGCCTAGCGCGGACCATGGAGAAGTCCTGTTTTATGACTCGATCTCGCTGTGAAACTATGATGATCTTATCAATTTTAGAAGAAAGAAGTAATTACATGGAGATAAGTCAGGCGAATTTGGAGGATGTTGGAACAGACTTGTTTTTTCACCAAAAATTCATGAACAGCGACAGTTCACATGATGCGAACAGAAACCAACTTCCCGGCGCTCGATATTCGAGCCTTATACGAACGATCCTCTTCCACAAATGTTCCATAACACTCAGATAATATTCGCCATTAACATTTTGTCCCTGTGGAACGAATTCCCGAAGTATAATTCCTTTAGAATCGTAAAAGCAAATTAACATTGTCTTCTCGAGGGACTTCTGGAATCGCAGTTTTTTTGATTTTGGAGAGCTTGGAGATTTCCACGTAGCACTTTGGCGCTTTGAGGTTCATACTTGAAGCACCGAGTCTCATCACTAGTTACAATTGATTCCAGGAATGTACAGTTTCGTCTGGCTGTTTTGATAAGATCCTCGCAATATTCAACGCGAGCAATTTGTTGCTTGCCTGTGATTTTGTAACGCGGTGACGAAAGGTTCTGTCGCATTAAACGCTATAAGTTCACAATTCGTTGCTCGATTCCAATAATTGTTGTGTTTTGTAGGGGAGGTATACTGTTTTCAGATAACTGTTTTAATAGATGGCGCTCGTTTTCCTTAAATTTAAAAAGTTCCATTGCTGTGGACATACTGTGTATTTTGACATTACTGTGAATTGTCAGTCTTGATATAATTAAGCTATATATTAAAAGATCCATATGTGGCCCATTGTAAGGCAGCTTCTACCTAAAATTGTCCACGTGTCAAAAATCCTTCCACATTTTATGCCGACATTCACATGGACGTTTCTGTGGTATCATACATGTTTTCGATGTTCGATTTGCCATATCACTAAACTTCATCCCCAAAATTTGAGTATTCTCTTACTAAAGTATTCGTTATGAGACACCCTGTATACGCTGCGATGGAATATTGATTCTGTCTCGGTTAATTGAACGTGGTAACTTGGTGCTAAACCAGTAACCAGATCCGTGGTGGGTAGGCCAGAACATCTCGGGAATTCCTGGCTCGCGAGCAGATCGGTGAATCCCTGTCGATTGCACGTGAATGGGATTTAGAGTGATCGTTCGTAGTCGACGACCTCTTCGGAGATTGGTTGCGCAATTGGCATATCAAGGTCATTCCAGTTCTTCAACATTAGAATGGAACCTTTCGCTCGATACATATTCAGGTGGGTCGTGTTAAAAGACAGTTGTAGAAGTCATTTATGGTAGCGAACGTTCGATATGTTTTACCAAATCGATAATTGTATCATAAATATGCAGTGTGTCCAATAGTGGTACAAGTGGGTGATTTCGCAGAGAGAATGAAACATCCTGTACATTTGAATACTTTAAAATGTCTCGTATCATGCTATTTTAAAAAGTATCATTGAACTTTGTTCATTGATATAAATTATTAAAATGAATGGCTTTTGTTTACGAAGATATCTTCTTAGAACATTACTCAACAATTTGAAATCGGTAAATTCTCTGAAGCATGCGTGTCATTTGTAATCATAGAGGGTATCATGTTTTCTGAATCATTGGAAAACCGCTTTCCATGCGAAATATACATGATGATTAATATTCCGGTTGGCTTCTGGAATATTACACCATTCTCTGTAACATCTTGTACGCTGAGTCAATGAGTTAATTACTATAGAACTGCTGTATGCACGAGCTAATATTACTCGAGGCCATTAGCGTACTGAATTCTTCCTCATCTCCACGCTTCGATGTCTCAAATCCTTAATGTACGTTTTCTAAAACACATTTTGAAATCTACCTTATTACATGCTCTTTAGTTACGTCAAAAAGATTCTAAATGGAACGTCGCTTGTAAAAACGGCACGTGAGCTGAAGCATGAAATGTGCCCAGTTAAATTTTAATGAACTGTGTATTAATACTAATGTGCACGTCTATTGTGATCATAGCTTATTGACATAATGTTAATACAGTATTTTTCAATCAGAAAATGCAAGTATTGTACACTTCATTATGTCCACTTATTAAGAAAATATAATGTTTCCTACAAGAATTATGTTGTATTTTCAAAAGTTATATAGCATTATGCTTTAGAAAAGCAAAAACTTCAAATATGTATGATACAGAAATATTAAGTGTTGATGTATTGAAAACTCCCATCTGCAGCAACTTCATGTTTTAAAAAATATATGAAACTACTGAATGGTTCGAATGTGAAGTTTAAAGCAGCAAACATTTTACTGTTAAAAAACGGTTTACAACTTTTGGTATCAAATATCGTTTAGCAGTTGCAGTGGTTTATAGACACTTTATTTTATTGAATTATCCGAATGATTCTTTGCGGAGAAAACAGGAGGAACAAACGGTAGAACAGCTAAGGGTCTCATTAAGAACTAATAATCCTCCGAGTGTACGCACGTTCGCAGGTGCGCTAAATTTCACAGGAATAGCGTTAATCCCAGCAGAATTACGAGACGAGAACGCTGGATGTCACGGGACAGACATATCGCAAAAGAAATCGCAAAACTGGTCCCATTAGGGTTCTCAATGTGAATCGTAGATTCCACGGTAACGCGTTCCTCCATACGTACTACTAACATCAACGTAACATTTACGATAATTAGCAAGAATGTGCGATGCTAATGGCCACTCGTTCCCCATGTGGCCGCTGTGTATGTAAAGGACCGAGTTGTGTATAATCTGATCTCGCAACCTCGGTCAGAAAAAAATTTTCGTAGCACAAAAATACTAATTGATGAATTTTTATTAGCTACATTTGTCTGCGCGTTTAAGATACCATTCATTTTCGGATAAAGTAGTATACAATTTTTATTCGTTCATTAAAGTCATGTTTTTTGAAATAACGGTTATTTTATATTACTCGAACTGCTGTAGTTCAAATATTGTGGTTAAAGAATTTATTAAGAAATAGGGAAAGACTGTGTATTAAATAAACATACATAATGCGCCTGCGCAGTATACACAATACGCATGCGCATGCGCATATGCATACAACGTACGCGTGCGCATGCGCATGTGTATTGTGCATACTGCGCAGGCGCATTATGTATCTTCATTTAAAAATACAATCTTTCACTGTTTCTTAATAAATTCTTTTTATTTAAAAACATAATCTGTATTACATTGTTTCGAACGTTTCGAAAATTCTACATAGAATTATCGAACATATAACTGATTAAAAGGGAATCTATTAGTATCAAGAAAGCTTAAGATTAACCTCTTGAATTTTTATGCCTTCATCATCTAACATCTGTTGAAGGTATCATCAAACTGGGTGTTCGAAAGAAAGCCAATTAATGATCTTGTCCGAGCTAATGAGGAAGAGCGATCACTTGACCAACGAAAAACGAAACTTTCGCATACCACGGCAACTCATGGAAGATTAAGATCATCCTTGTGAACGAAGCACTGGACGAACAAGTTGTACCTAGTCAATGATGTGAACGATACGTTAAAATGAAGGGATACGTCCATTTGTAACTACTCACCGTACAAAATACTATTATCACATGAAAAAAAGTATTTTGATATACGTTTGACTTAAATTTTTTCTTTAAGACTTTCTTTCATCCATTGAAGTCACTGCATTTGTTAAAGTAATTTTCTTCAACAAATAATTATACGATTATTTTTTAACAATTACTCTGACTTCACGTGTCAAATTATTGTTCAAGTGCAGTTTGGAACTTTGCAAGTTCCAAGTATTGTTACAGTTGAAGTATTAAAAAAAAAATAAGTAACTATTTTCTTGTACAGAGTATATATGAAAAATTCAAATTTAGGAGGTCATCAAAAGCAATTTTCTTTCTACGCTAAAAGCAAGCTATATTGCAGAGGATTTCAAAAAATACCAACATCAATTATAACTTAAGAAAATAAATAATTAATGAAGCAATAGCATTCATTAACGCTAATAAACGACACTAATCAACATCTAGCAAGCGATCCAACCAAAGCGACCACACGTTAGACCAAAAGTTTCAAGTGCGTAATAGAATGACAGTCGTAAAAACGAACCTTCACTTAAGTTGCCACATACAGATCGTAAATATTTGAAAACTAGACGTTGATAGTTTTGAAAGCTGTTAATATCTCAAAGTTATGGATCGACTAGATGTTACTCTGTGTTAGGTATATTTTCACACACATAAAGAACGATTGAAAGGTAATAGTCACCGATATCGTAAATTTCATTACAGAGCTACTTTCTAGAGTCTAATAGGTTCATCATGTATTATCAAATGAATACATTGAACTCACTTTTCACCGTTACTTTTTATAGATATCAGATGAATATTCCGTATCGTCATCATAGACATCATTCTTGATGCATCATTTCCTAATCCACCTGAAATATTTCCAATCCTAGTATTATAATTATCTCCTGGTGATCTAATCTTTTTGTCAGTGAATTAAATCTTGAGAACACAAGATAAACCTGCAAACTAGCTCATATTTCTGTCTTGACAGAAGTTAACATTTTGAGAAAAGTGTTTTAATTTTCAACAATCTAAGGGCTTCTGTTCATTAGAAATGTGAAATATCTACCAAAAATTGAGACATCAGTTTCACTAAGGGTTTAGTTGGTGAGATATGAGTTACCCAATGTTCATCCCCTATTACTCGTTTGAAGACAAATCGCAACTTTCTGTCGCGGATATCTAATTGATCTTTCGGCACTACCAATTAATCAGACCACAAATGAGAGATAGCTGACGTGATTCTGAATAATATTTCCCTTTATAAAAATGGGGTTTGAAGCTTCGTTTTTGAATTATTAAGAAAAAACACGGACCAATCAGAGCGCGAGGATTACGCATGCACAGACGCGGGAGTGACAGCTACGGATAACGCGTAGTTATCCAACGCGTAGTAATGCAACGCGTGGTAATCCTGCGCGTAGTAATCCAACGCGTAGTAATACAACGTATAGTAATCCAGCGTGTGGGTATCCAACGCGTAGTAACCCAGCGCGTGCATATTCAACGCGTCGTAATCCAACACGTAATAGTGCAACGCGTGGTAATTCTAAGCGTAAGAATCTAATGCGTGGTAATTCCAAGCGTAAGAATCTAATACGTGGTAATTCTAAGCGTAAGAATTTAATGCGTGGTAATCTAACGCGTAGTAAACCAGCGTGTGGATATCCAACGCGTGGTAATCCAGCGCGTGGATATTCAACGGGTAGTAGTACAACGCGTAGTAATGTAATGCGTAGTAGTCCAACGCGTACTAATACAACGCGTGGTAATTCTAAGCGTAGGAATCTAACGCTTGGTGATCTAACGCGTAGGTAACCAATGCATAGTAATCCAACGTGTGGTAATCCAACGCGTAGTAATGCAACATGTGGTAATGCAACGCGTGGTTGGTAATACTGCGCGTAGTAATCCAATGCGTAGTAATACAACGTATAGTAATCCAGCGTGTGGGTATCCAACGCGTA
Organism: Megachile rotundata; assembly: GCF_050947335.1. Classification (NCBI taxonomy): domain Eukaryota; kingdom Metazoa; phylum Arthropoda; class Insecta; order Hymenoptera; family Megachilidae; genus Megachile; species Megachile rotundata. Next base: position 8,554,191 of record NC_134993.1, read on the forward strand.
GTAATCCAGCGCATGCATATTCAACGCGTCGTAATCCAACACGTAATAGTGCAACGCGTGGTAATTCTAAGCGAAGGAATCTATTGCGTGGTAATCTAACGCGTAGTAATCCAGCGCGTGGATATCCAACGCGTAGTAATCCAGTGTGTGGATATCCAACGCGTAGTAATCCAGCGTGTGGATATCCAACGCGTAGTAATCAAGCGCGTGGACATTCAACGGGTAGTAGTCCAACGCGTAGTAATGTAATGCGTAGTAGTCCAACGCGTACTAATGCAACACGTGGTAATTCTAAGCGTAGGAATCTAACGCTTGGTAGCCTAACGCGTAGTTAACCTAACGCCTAGTAATCGAACGCGTTATAATCCTTATGCTCTTATTGGTCTGTGTTTTTCCTTAATAATTGGAAAACGGAGCTTCAAACTAAGAGTCCAAGATGTCCAAGTGTTATTTAGATAGTTATCGATTTGATGATTTAGTTGGTGAGACACGAGTTATCCAACGTTCATCCCCTATTACTCGTTTGAAGATAAATGGCAACTTTCTCTTGCGAATATCTAATTGATCTTTCGGCACTGCCAATTAATCAGACCTATGGGAGGCCATCTGGCAAAGAAGCGGGTAAAAATTTATGCCCTGTGTCACGGATACGATGAAGCGTAGCTCGTCTGACCTACGTGTTTGAATATTCACGGATGATCAGCGACCGGGACACGGATAGGTAGGACCGGTTTTTTCAACTCGATAAGAGGGTGACGTGAGAAACTCTAATGCCTGATACGTGGGGATATGATTTCGGTCAAGTGAAGGGAGACAGGTGATTGGCGAAAGAAAGAGGGAGAATAATGGTGGACCAAGATGGAACAAGAGGCTTGGCGATTGTGTGTACCGACTGCCTCGAGCAGAGAACGGAGACGAGATCGTTTGTATGCACCATTCCACCTTCCTGGACCAGTTTTCGTACAGGTACAGCTCTACGACCCTGAAGGTATACTTCAAGGGTCCCGGTTCACTTCCTACAAGATCGAACTTATTCTTCGTTGTTAATGTTAGATTTACGCACGACTGATGACTACTTTTAAATTCGGGTGGTCAATTTAGGCGAAATATTTGACTTTTTTATGGAAATCATTTGTTTGTTTATTTGTAGACAAATATTTATTTGTGTTACGCCTGATGTTTACTTTTAAAGGTGCCACTCATGTGATCCGCATATGTGAAGTATAATATGTGTGCAGTATTTGACTTTTTCATGAAAATAAATATTCTTTTGCACTTTTTAGACAAATATATATCTGGGTTGCGCCTTGTGATTACTTTTAAAGGTGCCACTCATGTGATCCGCATATGTGAAATATAATATGTGTGCACTATTTGACTTTTCATGAAAATAAATATTTTTTTGCACTTTTTAGACAAATATATATTTGGGTTACGCCTTGTGATTACTTTTAAAGGTGCCACACATGTGATCCGCATATGTGAAATATAATATGTGTGCAGTATTTGACTTTTTCATGAAAATAAATATTTTTTTGCATTTTTTAGACAAATATATATTTGGGTTACGCCTTGTGATTACTTTTAAAGGTGCCACACATGTGATCCGCATATGTGAAATATAATATGTGTGCAGTATTTGACTTTTTCATGAAAATAAATAATCTTTTGCATTTTTTAGACAAATATATATTTGGGTTGTGCCTTGTGATTACTTTTAAAGGTGCCACACATGTGATCCACATATGTGAAATATAATATGTGTGCAGTATTTGACTTTTTCATGAAAATAAATATTCTTTTGCACTTTTTAGACAAATATTTATTCATTCGTTTATCTGTGCTTTTTATGAAAATATTCATTTGTCTGTTTCATGGAAATAAAAACATACTTTACATTTTTGGTAGTAAAAGTATTTCGGAATTTACTTAATAATTCTTTTGGTTGTATCATAGTAAGTTTTGCGAATGGTTTGATTTTTTTGGGTAACAAAATAAAATTTGCGTGTGTTGAATTTTTTTAAGGAAATGGATATATGCGATAGAGGTTTGTGTACCGATTATCGATGCTTTATTAGTATTTAACGATATATCGATAATATCGTTATGATACCGTTAATGTAAGTGGAGAGAGGAGTCACTGAACTTGACTGAAGTAGGATGTATATTAAATTTAGCATTCCGCATTCATGTATATTGCAGATTATTAGAAATTTGAAAATAAAACAATTTAAAATTTTGGAAATGTAGAAATTTGGAAACATGGAAACTTGGAAATTTGAGAATTTAAAAATGTAAGAATTTAATAATTTGAGGTTTAGAAAGTTTAAGTAATGGGCGAATTGAAAATTTGGATGTTTAGAGATTTAAAAATATATAGGTTTGAAAATGTTAAAATAATTCGGAGATTCGGAAAGTTGAAAATTTAGGAATATTATAACGTCGAGATTTGTGGATTTTAGAATGAAGGAATTTGGAAATTATTAAATTTTCAAATTTTTTATAGAAATTTTTATAGATTCAAAGATTTTGTAATTTTACATGATTAACATGATTCATAAAAAAATATATTTTGCAATACATAAATTTTCATATATTATACTCAATTTTTTTTAATTACTTTATTTTCAATTTCTAATATATTTTTAATTTATCTTCAATTGTGTCAATAAATTCACTTACTTAATTCATTTCATTTAACAACCATCTTATTATTTTTTATTAAATCTTAAATTACTTTATGATTCAATATATAGTTTATTAAATTGACTATGATTTATTGACTATGATTTATTAAATTGAATTGAAAATTGTAATCAAATGGCAACTGAAGTCACATTCAAATTATTCTGAATAATTCTGACGAATATTTTATTACAGTTAAAAGAATAATTGTAAAAGAATTTTTAATTCTTCTGATACACGTTGTTTACTCGTTTTAAAATGGCGAATAGTCGGTGGATGCAATCAGTCTGTTGGTATTAACTGAAAAAATTCGCCGACAAAGAGATACCGCTTTCAAAAGTTTTTACTGCTCTTTGAAAGGCATGGGATGATCTCTTAAGTGCACTTTGGTTGTTTGACCGTTATGAATGTCGCTTAAAACTTTTCGTATGCATGCAAGCAACATTTCTCTTTGTTCTGTGCGAAATATCAGAAACGTTTTGTAATATTAAAAAATTCTAATGGATGAGTTAAATGTACTATATAAATTCTAATGGATAAATTAAAAATAATGATAGATAAATAATAAAAATGATAAAAATAGATAAATAGTAAAAATGATAGAAATAGATAAATAATAAAAATGATAAAAATAGATAAATAATAAAAATGATAAAAGTAGATAAATAATAAAAATAATAGATAAATAATAGTTGAATAATAAAAATGACAAAAATTAATAAATAATAGAAATTATAAAAATAGATAAATAATAAAAATAATAGATAAATAAGAGATAATGGATAGTAGTAGATAAATTCAACAGTAGATAATATACAATAAAATAATATCTAATATTTTATGTACATATACATTTAAATAATTACTTAAATTATCTATATATAATAACTAGTGAAAATAATTAGCAAGGATATAGTACTATATATTATATTTTTTACGTGCACATATTAGCGTTGTGATATTATAATTTTTCATACCGTTTAAACTCACAGTAAATAATTTTCTTGAGTACTATAACACATTTAAATCATATGGATAACAAAATGGTTGCAATGATATACCGCAAACTTCTGAAATCTTCATTACAAATTCAAATCATATAAATAATAACAATGTGGCAATATAGTACAAATATAACTAAAAATCTTCATATTCATTTAATTTCACCTGTCACAAATTTAACAACAAAAATCTGCAACTTCACTAATAATAATTTAAAAATGATCAAAAATTATTAGGTAAACCTCTAAAAGCTCTTGTAGAATTTGGACAAGTTTGCTCACAGTTCAGACCTTACTATAATTTTCATTATTCTTCAAGTTTATAATTATAATTTGTTAAGCCAAGTATTGCTGCTTTAACACTAAACCTATCGACATATAACACATCACTCAATAAGTCCCCGGTCTGACACATATATGGCGACACTGGTGACAGACCCACGTTATTTTCGAATAATACTAACCTTCAAACAGTACGTGTCAAAATTTCATGGCATTCATTTAGTACCCCCAGTTTCGTAATTTTGAAGACAATGGATAGAAAGGAATTTCGTGTGTTGATTAAATATTATTTTTTAATCGGAAAAAATATTGTTGAAGCCAAAAAGTGACTTGATAAGCATTATAGGGACTCTGCACCAGGGAAATCAACTATCATTGACTAGTATGCTGAATTTAAACGCGGTTGTACAAGCACCGATGATGCTGAACGCTCTCGTTGCCCAAAATCAGTAGTTGTTCCGGAAAACATAAAAAATGTCCACAAAATAGTTTTAAAAGACCGTAAACTTGAGTTGCGTAAGATAGCTGATGCCTTGAAGATATGAGAAGGTAGTGTCTTCACAATTTGGCATGAAAATTTGGGCATGTGCAAATTGCTTTCAAAATGGGTGCCGCGTTTGCTGTTTCACGAAGGCAATGCGCCGTGTCACAAGTCGATGAACACGATGGTTCAATAGAATGAATTACGTTTTGAATTACTTCCCTACACAGCGTACTCCCTAGATTTGGACCCCAGCGACTACTGGCTCTTTGCAGATATGAAAAAAATGCTCTAGGGAAAGAAATTTGGCTCAAATGAAGAAGTGATTGCGGAAACTGAGGCTTATTTTGGGGACAAAGACAAATCGTTTTATATAAAGGGAATTGAAAAGTTAGAGGAGCGTTGGAATCAATGTATCACACTGGAAGGAAAGTATATTGATGATTAAAGTGGAATTTCTAAAACAAATTTGTTTTTCTTAGTTAGACCGGAGACTTATTGAATGATGTGTTAATGTGCACTTCATTTCCAATTAAAAATGAAGTTGAAAAATGAATAAGTCGACTACACATAAAATGGTACATCCATTACTTTACCTTGATGAAAATCGACGCAAATATCAAGAAAAGTATCTTAACATATGTGTAACTTATAAGTTCGTTGTGGAGCGGTCACTTGACCGTTTCTAAATTATTTCTAAAATCAAATTGTCATTTACATATACTCAGTTTGTATATTTATACATGTATCTAAAATAATATGTGCATATAAATATATGATTTAATAATTATCACATATGAATTACATACGGTTGAACTCGTCATACACGCTTTCACATACCAAAATCTAACATTCCCTAAAACTGATCACACTTCTAAAAAAATAATATAAGTATAACATGTCCTTGTTGCAGTATAACTTGACCTTCTTTCACTTTTTTAAACCCCTTCCTGTACTTTGACGAGTTTCACTCGTGACGCACTTACAGCTCAAATGTGACAAACCTTACTCAAACTTTGAACATTCAACTTGAAATTTAAGTCCAACTATAAGTTGCATTATGAAGGATCCCTGAATATAAAATACTCGCATTTTAATTTTCTTTGTTCGTTTTAATGTTATAGCTCTAAATAGGTAGTCTTGACTGACGTATCTGTTAACCAGTTAAGTATGTTCATGACTATATCCATCATGGAGATGTGGCAGAATTTTGTGTCATAACGACTATATCCGTCATGCGTAAAATTTTGTTACAATTTGATATATAAATTGTAATTTTGGCGAAAACTAAATTATATTCGTAAATTGTAATATGTTTAAAATGTTTAGATGTCACCACGAAATGAAATAAACAAATAAAAAGTGTAAATGATTTGAGATGGATTCATAAATTCTTGAGAGCTAACTCGTCATCGCTTGATTATCGCGACACACACTGGTGCGCGCTTTGCATAAGATCGCCACAGTTAACTGGTTAACTATAGCTACAGCAAATAAATTGTAGAGCAAAATCAACATTGCTCCGAACTTTCGTGAATGAAACCGAGTGGTAAAAGTAACGGAAAAGGAAGTCTAATAAAAATTCCTCCCAATTGAAAACAAGCTTTTAGAATTCGCCGCTACCTAGAAATGGTATCTATCGGAACCGTCCTTTGAAGTCTAGTTGTGTTTGATGAATATTAAGATTTGAAAAGGTAACGGTGCCGCTGACCCAGTCCTTCTAGGAAGCAGCGAATATCGTAACATCCTACATCCTTTCGGATGTCCTGAATATTTCGTGAGCCACATGATCAAATGTTCTACGATGTGCCTAAAACAGATCTAATGCCGGCGCAATTGAAGTTCTATCGACGTGCCGCTATGCCGTCTGCGTTTTCTACTGATTACGTATTCTATGGGGGACCCTTTGCTTTGCTGATTCATTGACCCTTCGATCGAATTTTGGCAAATAGCCCGCAACCCTTATAAAGGACGTTCGATTTTCTTTTTTCCCCTGCGCTTTGTACCAGTATCGATCCAACTGCACGTTTCTCGATGTAACCTTTTGGTTTCTTTCGAGATTTTTTTTAAAATGCGAAAACTATCTATTTTCTATTTGTAATCACTGGTGTATGTTGGAAGATTTTTTTGAAATACGAAAATTTTGCTTTGCATATTTCATCTATTTTCTATTTGTAATCACTGGTATATGTTGGAAGTTCAATATTTACGAAATTGGTTAATAGTTCATAGTTATAGATTGGAAGTATCATATTTAGGAAGTTGGGTAGTGAGGAGGTCATAGGTATACATTGAAAGTATATTTAGGAAATTGGTTGGTAAGCAGTTCACAGACATCATATACATTAAAAGTATCATATTTAGGAAGTTTGTTGGTAAACAGTTCACAGGTAGACACTGAAGGTATCATATTTAAGAAATTAGTTGGAAAACAGTTTATAGGCATAATATTGAAAGTATCATACGTAGGAAGTTGGTTAGTAAGTTAATTAAATTTTCTTAAAAAAAAAATGCAGTTATTATACACGATATTACAATTTTACCATCGCATCTCATTAAAATTGCCCCAAACGTATTAAATCATTAATTAAAACTACAATAATTTAAATTTAAAGTTAATTTAAAAAAATTAAAATTAAATTTATAAAATTTAAAATTAAAATGAAATATAAAACAATTTTAAATTAAAATGAAATTAAAAAAATTTTAAATTAATTTTAAATTTAAAATAATTTGACAGTAAAACTAAACAATTATTTAAATAGCTATTATTCGATTTTTAGGGAATGAAATGTTCAAAAAATTCAGTTGTTTCACTTTCAAAATATTTCTGCTAGAATTAACTTTATAACAAAGTTATAAAACAGTCAATTAACAGTCGATCAAAATTACGAATTCCAAAACAGTTTTTACTTTTATTTGGAAAAAGGAAGAAAGTAGTGGTTTAGTGAACCGTGCGTATGTTGAAAGTTATATTAGGAAACAGTCGTCATTCACATTGTAATATAACTGAATTTTAATCAGGAGATATCTTCGTTCAAATCAGCGATTTACATTAAGTGGTTTCATTAACACGAGTGTCTTCGAAAGATAATGTAAAGTAGTGAATATAATGTGCACAATCCGGATGTAGTGCTCATGAATAATAATCTATATGGTATTATAGACTTTTAGAATGCGTATTTCATGATCGAAATGCAACAATTGTGAATACATTATTTTCCTTCGTTTCTCGGTTAAAAGGAAAATCGATTTTAGTATACACATTCTGCGCGTTCGTGGATCAGTTAACATTAAAGACACAGTTAAATTTAACAGTAGAACGACCAGTATGTGCATTTACTTCTAAATTAAAAATGAAGTGAAAAAATAAATATACATAAGCAGTGAGATATCAACCAACATGTACAAATATTTTTTGTCTCAACAACATGTGAGCGATATTTCGACATAAACAGGACAACAAATATAAAACTTGACTTATGTAATATAAAATATGAAATTTGATTAGAGTTCTAGTGTTAAGTAGCATCAGAATAATATCACTTGAATAGAATTGGTAAAAGCATCGTTGAAACTATAATTTTCACAATACTAACTTCATTTAATTTCATAAAATTTTCATATTCAAACTGGAATTCAGAATCAAATTTTCAACAGTGTGAAATAAAACAATAAATAATACAAATATATAAACATAAATTATTTTATATTTTATTCCATTTACTCGTGGAATAATACTATACCCTGCATTGAAATATTCCAAATCGCTATTTCTTATTTTAATTTCAAATAACATTTGTCCAAGTCTGGCTAACATATTTACCCTCTGCTCTGTATATAATTCTCTATAAGCACGGATCATAAAAATACATACAAACATAATAGATAATATAGGTGACGCCATGAATAATTATTATTGGATTTGAAATAAAACAGCTTCGTTACGTCATGTTTGTTATCCCAATCCCAGGTGTTAGCTTCTAAACTCTAAATACAGGGTGTCTCACAACTAGGTCCTTGAAATGGGGGATAGCTGACGTGATTTTGAATAAGATTTCCCTTTGCAAAAATGGGGTTTGAAGCTTCGTTTTTGAATTATTAAGGAGAAACACGGACCAATCAGAGCGCGAGGATTACGCATGCGCAAACGCGAGAGCGACAGCTTCGGATAACGCGTAGTTATCCAACGCGTAGTAATGCAACGTGTGGTAATACAATGCGTGGAAATCCTACGCGTAGTAATCCAACGCGCAGTAATACAACGCGTAGTTATCCAACGCGTAGTAATGCAACGTGTGGTAATACAATGCGTGGAAATCCTACACGTAGTAATACAACGCGTAGTAATCCAGCGTGTGGATATCCAACGCGTAGTGATCCATCTCGTGCATATTCAACGCGTAGTAATCCAACGCGTAATAATGCAACGCGTGGTAATTCTAAGCGTAGGAATCTAATGCGTGGTAATCTAACGCGTAGTAATCCAGTATGTGAATATCCAACGCGTAGTAATCTAGCGCGTGGATATTCAATGGGTAGTAGTCCAACGCGTAGTAATGTAATGCGAGTAGTCCTACGTGTAGTAATGTAAAGCGTGGTAATTCTAGGCGTAGGAATCTAACGCTTGGTGATCTAACGCGTAGTTAACCAATGCATAGTAATCCAACGCGTGGTAATGCAACATGTTGTAATGCAACGCGTGTTAATCCTACGCGTAGTAATCCAACGCGTAATAATGCAACGCGTGGTAATTCTAAGCGTAGGAATCTAACGCTTGGTAATCTAACGCGTAGTAATCCAGCGTGTGGATATCCAACGCGTAGTAATCCAGCGCGTGGATATTCAACGGGTAGTAGTTCAACGTGTAGTAACGCAACGCGTAGTAGTCCAACGTGTAGTAATGCAACGCGTGGTAATTCTAAGCGTAGAAATCTAACGCGTGGTAATCTAACGCGTAGTTAACCAATGCGTAATAATCCTCGCGCTCTGACTGGTCCGTGTTTTTCCTTAATAATTCAAAAACGAAGCTTCAAACCCCATTTTTGCAAGGGGAAATCTTATTCAGAATCACGTCAGCTACCCCCCATTTCAGAGACCTACACTAGTTGTAAGACACCTTGTATATTGCTTTATGATTTTATAAAGAACCTGTTTATTTTGAAGCTGGTGTAAGCCCACTTTTGAAAGAAAAACAAATTGAGATGTTTATTTTGAAAGTAGCCTAACTCCATTCTGGGTAAGATAGTATATTATTCATTTAATAATTGCTATTATTTTAATAGGAATTCTAAATTTAACTCTCTTAGTTACTCTTCAGGATACACAGGTATATTGAAGCGCAAACTATTAAAACAAATGAATTTACGTCACTTTGAAATGTCTTAAGTTATTACACAGTTCATTATCATTAGTTGTAGTAAATTTTACAGTAAGAGAAATCAAGCTATAATGCAATAAAATCAAACGAAGCTACAGTACAATTCGAACGATCAAAAAATTGCTAATTGCAAGTGAAAATTGAGCAATAATTCTTTCCTCATTTCGAAACAAATTATTTGTGTTACCTAAATCATTTTACAGAATTTCACATTTTCCTGTAATTGCGTAAAATATTGTGAATGATAGTCAAGTTATTTACGATCACGTGTAAAATTTGTAACATCGATGAACAAGAAAAGTGGTACATCTTTTGCGGGGGTAAGATTGCGTGCGATTATGTCATTTATAATGCCGAGTGAAAGTGCTCATGACGTTTCCTTTCGTAATTTCGTTTCGACTTGTGATGAGTGAAACCTTAACTGTAATACTTAGAATTTATGGTTAGAAAATAGAAATGTACAGATATGCTACAAATACGCAATAGAAGTACATATTCATTAATATTATAAAAAGAAGCTTGAGACACTTCGAGCAAATAGTTTTTAACTAATCACAATTGTGTATATTCTTTTGTATTTTGGTTTTCAACTTCATTTAAATTCATGTTTTTTGTATTAAGTTTAACTGATTTTGTAAAACAGAACATTTTTTTGTATATAAATGCAAAATGTAGATAGGTATATTAGCATGTTTTATTCTGTTGAGAATGGTATTTATTTTTCATGTCAAGTATAATTATGTGCTGTTTAAATATAGGCTAATTATATATGTCTTGCATTTTAGTGTACTGATAATTCACTTACGTGTAAAGGCAGAACTGTGTCAGCTACGGTTTTATAAAATAGAAGATAGCGAAACTATTGGACAAAATTGTATTTGTTCTATTTTGAATTTCGTTAGATACATTTCACAGCTTTACTCATTGTTATGTAGTGATTTCCTTCATTTCAAAGTTAGAAAGCTCCAATGATTTTGAAATTGCGGAATTTCGAAGTCCTGAGGATTTCAAGATTGCAAAATTAAAAAATGTCAAAGATTTCAAGATTGCGAAATTAAAAAATGTCAAAGATTTCAAGATTACAAAATTAAAAAATGTCAAAGATTTCAAGATTGCAAAATTAAAAAATGTCAAAGATTTCAAGATTACAAAATTAAAAAATGTCAAAGATTTCAAGATTACAAAATTAAAAAATGTCAAAGATTTCAAGATTGCAAAATTAAAAAATGTCAAAGATTTCAAGATTGCAAAATTAAAAAATGTCAAAGATTTCAAGATTGCAGAATTAAAAAATGTCAAAGATTTCAAGATTGCAAAATTAAAAAATGTCAAAGATTTCAAGATTGCGAAATTAAAAAATGTCAAAGATTTCAAGATTGCGAAATTAAAAAATGTCAAAGATAAAAAAATTGCAGAATTAAAAAATGTAAAAACCAACACAACAGTTAAACATTAAAAATAATATTTTGCAACGCAAACTTTAAATATAACAGGATGTGAAATCACACGATTTTACGATGATGTGAAAGTACGAAGAATATTCAGTGCACCAGTTCGAGAAATTAATTTCTTCTCGACGTCTATAAAAATGGTGAATCGATAGTTCCAACGTCGTTTAATTCACCGATTCGAGCACGCGAGTGTAAGTGCATAAATCATTCGATAAAGACGTATTATGCACAGATCCTGTTACGCTGTCCTTTGAACCGAGTATAATTGAAAATAATAAAAGAAATTCATTGAATACAAATGAAGATTCTTTCGCATAAATATGTGCAGCATTATTCCGCAGTAATCATTGGCGCTTCGCCAATCAGCAGTCGGTGTTCTAAACTCGTTTCATAAATTCTTGGTTAATTTCAAACGGGAGAGTCGTAACTGATTAACGATCGCGAGTTTTTCGAGTGGCAGGCACGCGATAGAATTTCTATCAAGGTGTGTACGGTAATTGCTTAGTGATTTGCCGTTTAGCTTCGATAATGGCCTCCTGCCGGTTGGTCATTTTATTATTTATTTATTGTGGCAAGTTCTTATACACAAAAAGTAGGGAAGAAGATTAAACGTGTAGCATGAAATATAATACATACGTAAAAATATTTATGTAATATCGAATTACCACGTGTGAAAATTTCACTTTTATAATTATCAAAATATCGGCCCAATTGTATGAAACACCGTATACAAAAAATTTAAATATGCTATTGTAAAATTAATATTAAACATCCTACAAATATATATACTTCCAGCACAGTGAAAAAATTACAAACCGCCTTCAATAAAAAGAAAAAGGCCACGCTGTAATTTGACCACCGCTTTATTACTTTATTGCACCAGTTTCCAAAACGAGGAAAAGTGCTACTACCTGTAAAACTGATTCAGAACTTTTTTCCAAAGTTGTATCATTCTACCTCATAAATTACAACAATAAAAAATTTCGTAAGTATCGCTGAGTTTTCTAGAACAATTATCAAAATATATCTCGACCCGATTGTATGAAACACCGTATATGGTTATTACTGCAGACATCTACACGGTCAATCGATCCTACATTAATCGAACCAGGTTTTTCCGACAACCAGTTTTTTCCACTCAATTCACCTATTATATACAGAGTTCCTCTAAAGTCCCACTATGTTACGTTTCCAAAACATAAGGATGGGGTCGGACTTTAGAGAGACCCTGTATACAAGCTTTCTGCTCGTTGGGTGGGTTGTGCTCTCCAGACCCCCGTGTGTCGCCTACGGTCGAGAAGTGACGATTTGACAGTTTCTGTAGCGGTTCTGGCTCATTTTAAGAAAGTTTGATTCTCTGACGAAAAGATGTATCTGGCGTAGTTTGGCCTGTACATTTCTGAGTGAGTAGGATGGGGTTTTATAGTATTTTCATAATCATTTTCTTCAATAAACTTAATTACATTGAATATTAGCTAGTCAGTGATCCTACAGTAATATTCGCAACTTCGTATTTCGAATTCAAGTACCGTTATTCTTGGGATGCCCGCATAAAGACAATACCTGGTCAAGGAATTAGGAGTACGTAAAATTTCACTTTTATGGCTATAATTATGTCATGTATGGAAAATCTTACGTCATGCAAAATTATAACTAAATACGTCGATAACGATATATACATAGCAATTTACTAATTAATGAAAGAATATAATATTGAAGATCTTTCTTCTATTATATAGTGTTCGGAGGTTTAGATTATTGTATAGTTTTTGGAGGTTATTAAGAATTAAATCATAGTTCTGAGAATGCAATGATACCGGACTACTATAGCAGCAAGGTTTTAAAATTTCTACTCGAAACATTCAATATCATTAATGTAAGAATGATAATACGGAGAGCAGATTATATTTTTGTATCTTGAAGTAGATCTAATTAGACGGCAGTGTAGCGTTCTGGGAGTGTCGTGTTCGTAAAACGCTTTCAGATGTAGATAAAACTAAGCACTTTAAGGTTATGCGACGTAATATTTCTGTAATGTGTTGTAATACATAAATTTGATGAGAAAGTAATACTTAAATCCGTAGCAGTGCCCAGTATGGGCAGTGGTGGATCATTAATTGTGTAATTATAAATAGGGTTATTATTTCTGCGAATGAGTTTAACGATGTCGAATTTGGACACACAGAGAAATAACTTAATTGATGTACACTAGTAGTGAAGTTTGATAAAAATGGGTTAGGGGTGAAAATATATCAAGTATGTAATATAGGTAAAACAGATAAAATTGATAAAATTGTTAAAATAGTTAAAATTGTTAAAATTATTAAAATTGTTAAAGTTGTTAAAGTTGTTAAAGTTGTTAAAGTTGTTAAAATAATTAAAATTGTTAAAATTGTTAAAATTGTTAAAATTGTTAAAATCGTTAAAATCGTTAAAATCGTTAAAATTGTTAAAATTGTTAAAATTGTTAAAATTGATCAAATAGATGAATTACACAAATAACAAGAAAGAAATGAAATACAAGAGCATACATAAAATCAAACGAAATAGATGAAATGAAGCAGTAAAGATTATGACATAAAATAAATGAAATTAGACAAAGTCAATGAAATGGAGTGACATAAATAAAATGGAATAAGGTAGTGTAGGCGAAGTAATATACCGATGTCAGGCGAATTGGCGCGTGAGGAGGCTGACTCAGGTGTCTAGAAGAGCTACAGCTCCAATTGATCAGAATTGAAAAATGGACACCTCACATGTATTTTCGGCGGTACTATTGGCCACGCACAGTTGAGTCAAAGAACAAGGACAGTCGGCAAACGTTTCAAGTGGTCAGATCGTCAGAACATTAGACTGTTTAAAGTGGGGTAAATCCCTTAAACCTGACTCAGCCTCCGCGCCAGGAACAGGGTTGTCTACATAATTGACGTATTAACGTAAATAAGCTGGGTCATATAAAACCCTATCTTCAGTCGTTTCAGAAACAAACCTTGTATATTTTTATGTCTGTGTCGATCGAGCTTCACAAGTTAAAAAATTCATTATTTTACCTTCGTTGGTTTATTTTACATCACAAGATTTGTTTATGAAGGTTAAAAAATGAGATACCTCAAAGAAAAAACTATCAAAGCGAGAAAAAGCCATGATTAATTTTCGTATCGAAGACAAAGGTATGTTGTGAAACTAACAGATTCAAATGTGCTACTGTTGGTTACATTAATGAAAGACGTAATCAAGATGAGAAGAATTGTACATATTCGAATGTAGATAAATTAAAACTTGCAATAGCTGACACGTGGAACAATACAGAGAAAAGTACCGATGTCAACCTACGAGTTAGCGCGTGAAGAGGTTGACCCAGGTGTTTAGAAGAGTTACGGCTTGAATTGACCAGAATAGAAAAATGGACACCTAACACTTATTTTCGATGTTAGTACTATTGGTCACGCACAACAATTGAGTCAAAGAACAAGTCGGCAAACGTTTCAACTGGTTACCTCGAACATCAGAACATCACATTGGACTGTTCAAAGTGGGGTAGGTCCCTTAAACTTGACTCAGCCTACGCGCCAGGAACAGGGTTGTCTGCAGTACATACCGTAGTTAATCCAGGAGTAGGCGCGTAGGAGGCTGACCCTGTGTTTGGAAGGACTACCCCAATTGGTCAGAATAGAAATGGACACCTCACACGTATTTTCGGCGGTAGTTGGCTCGAGCCAATTAGGCGAAAATGACAGGCAAACGTCTCGAGAGATAGTGCGAACTGCAGTTATTGTCATTATTCTTATTTGCCAAAATGTAACTAGGTGTTCACGGATAGAGCTTCTTTTACTTTGGGTCACTCGTGAGTTGGCATCTGTACAATAAATATAACAATAGCGAGAAAATTTGAGGCGCGAAGAGTGAAACGAATGAATGAAAAAGAAGAGAGCAGCTTTTCTCTTTTCTAACCAGCGTCAGTTATTACGGCATCACGGATTTCTCTGTTTCTCTCGTAATGGCTCGAGCGCCATTTCCCCGCTCTATTCGTGTACCTTTTGCTTCGCCGCCCCTCTTCAGCTTCACGCGACCTTGAGTCTAGGAAGCGATCAGACTAGCCGTTCCTCGTTTTCTCGCTGTCTATTTACGGAGCTCCTCGAATCGGCTTCGTCTGGAGCGGATACGGCGCGAATTCTTTACGGATCTCCCGCGGAATTTCTTCGTTGACGAATTGGTTCGCGGAGTGATGAACGAGCGAAAGATGAATGATGCTTTGGTCCGTGAACGAGACGCGGATTTCGACAGCAGCCATCGTTATGCCGGTTAATTAATCATTGTCCTACCCACGCTTCTTTTCTTCCCTAAGTTATACGACACGACCCGATGATTAACGTTCCCGTAGCTAAATTGAGGCGGATACGAACTGTAACGGGTTTTAATTCCGAACTGAAAGAATTTCGTTTCGAGCTGGATTGTATTTGATGGCTAACGGATGATGCTGGAAAGTGAGGCATTTTTTGTGGAGGAATGAAAGTGGAATGGAAACACAAGGAATAAACGATTTTACAGATTTTTTAAATATTTGAGGGGATGGTGGAAAGTGAGACATTTTGTATTTCATGAGGAATGAGTGATTTTTATAGGATATTTGTAGATTTTCGAAAGGGTGAGAAGGTAAGAGGGTGATGATGGAAAGTGAAACATTTTCTATTTTACGAGAAACAAAGGATTTTTATAGAATTTTTAGAGATTTTTGAAGTAATTAGTTTTGGAAGCTGATGATGGCAAATGAGACATTTTTTAGTTCATGAGAAGTCATCGATTTTTATAGGGTACGTTCTTGTAGATGTTTGAAATGTTAAGATGGCGTTGGAAAGAGAAACATTTCGTAAGAAATGAACAATTTTTATAGAATTTTTATAGAGTTTTGAGATATGTGGTTGGAAAGATGGCGATGGTGGAATATAAGACAACTTTTAATCTCTGAGGAATGAACGATTTTTATAGTATATGTGTTTGTAGATTTTTTATCAGGGGAGAGTGTATGAGAAATACATCAAAATTTAAAAATGTTATAATAAAATTTAATTTGGAAAGTTGGAGATTTGGGAATCCAGGAATTTGAGAATTTTGTAATTTGGAAAATTTGAGAATTGCTACTGTAAGGAAGTAAGAAGGATTTAAAATTCTTATATTTGGATATTTAGTGATTTAGAAATTTAGAAATTCAGGAGTTTGAAAATTTAAAAATTTAGGAATCTAGAAAATTGAAGAATTGTAGAATTGTAAAATTGTAAAATTGAAGAATTGAAGAATTGAAGCAATGAGGAATTAAAGAATTGAGGAATTGAGGAATTGAAGAATTGAAGAATTGAAGATTTGGAGAATTGGAAAATTGGAAAACAGGAAATTTGAAGAATTAAAGAATTGCAAATTGAGAGAACTGAAGAATTGAAAAATGGAAGAATTGAAAAATTGAAGGGTTGAAGAATTGAAGAATTGTGGAATTGTAGAATTGTAAAATTGAAGAAATGAGGAATTGAAGAAATGAGGAATTGAAGAAATGAGGAATTGAAGAATTGAGGAATTGAAGAATTGAGGAATTGAAGAATGGAAGAATTGAAGAATTGAAGATTTGAAGAATTGGAAAATTGGAAAATTGGAAAACAGGAAATTTGAAGAATTAAAGAATTGCAAATTGAGAGAATTAAAGAATTAAAAAATTGAAAAATCGAGAGATTGAAAAATTAGAAAATTAGAAAGCATGAAAAATTAGAAATCTGGAAATATGAAAACATCTGTCCTTACGTGTTCTTCCATTAGCCAGAAATGTACATGTTGCATATGACACATCTTTCACTTTATATAAAAAAATAAAATAGAAACAATAGAAAATATGTCGAATATATCTCTTAAATGAAAGACACTCACCGATTGCGAGCGTTAATATCTGAAGAAGAAAAGTATGCCATAAATTAGAGTTGATTAAAACTATTAGAAGTTGCTTGTACATACATTGAAAAAATGTATAATACCAAGCGTGAGCATGCCGACCCTATTAACAGAAGCTGTAAATTAGCAAACAAACTACTTCACAGTTCTATCTTCTCGAAAAAAGCTACATATTTGTTTAGGCATAGTTTTCGTAGAAAGTTCATTCGAATACAAACTTGAACGTTCAATTATAAACATACAGTTAATTCTATTATACAGTTACGGTAATCTTGTTTATAATAGTAATAAAGAAAATAAATAGAACGATTGAGCATATTTCGTCATTTAAAAATCACCGTAACACTTCGGCACGATAATCATCAACACAGAGTAGCTTTATCTTACGAGGACCTGATATGAATTTAAAATTAAAGTGCCGCGTATCATTAATCTTTTATAGCCTACATCTTTTACGTCGGGCGTAGAGAAAATTATGATAACGTAATATGAAATTCATTGCCATGAAATTTTGGCGAACTTTGCATATGATTATTGAACAGAATGTAGACTGTATAGTGAATTGGTAGTTTAATTGATACTTCAAGTCAAACGAAAATTTTCATAATTGCGAACTTTGGAATTTTTTAATTTTTAGATTTCTAATTTTTCAAATTTGTAAATTTTTGAATTTTCAAACATAAAAATTAAACAATTTTCAAATATCTAGATTAACAATTTTCAAGCTTTCCCAATTTTTTCAAATTCCCAATTTCCTAGATTTCCAATTTCCACATTTCCCAAATTTCCAAATTTCCCAATTCTCAAGTTTCCCAATTCCCAAATTTCCCAATTTCAAAATTACCCAATTTCCAAATTTCCCAATTCTCAAGTTTCCCAGTTCCCAAATGTCCCAATTCTAAAATTACCCAATTTCCAAATTTTACCAATTTTTCCAGTTTCCAACTTTCCAACTTTCCAAATATCTAAATTTCCAATTTTCCAAATTTCCAAACTTTGAAATGCCTAAATTCCAAAAGTTTGAAATTCTCAAATTTCAAAATTTCAAAAAATCCAAATCCCGGAAAATCAGTTTCAAATCTATAAATCCCTAAAAATTGAAATTCTTCGACTTAGAAATCTCAAAATTTACAGTCCTTAAAATCCCGAAATCCCTAAATCTCCAAATTCTTAATCCTTCAATTTCCAAAATTCCCTAAAGGTCAAAGGTACAATTCTTTCTCCATATATATATTTTTCCAAAAAGAATTTACTCCTTTTTATATCCTATAATATTGATAATCATTTACCAAATATTTCTAACAAAAAAAGATATTTTAATCGAACATCAAGTGTAGAAATCCTTGTAACGAATTTTCTAACGTTCACTTTGATTTGTTCAAATGGTACAACATATTTTTGGCTTCAGCAAATTGTAGTTGACGTCAAGACGAGTTCAAAGACCTGCTACATTATAATTTTGAGGCGACCTTGAATTTAAAAATGTGGGTTTTATTAATAAAAACGATAATGTGAAGGATTATTTTATTTAAACTAAATTATGGTTTTTAAAGGAAGCTAAGGTTGTCAAATTAATGTATTCAGTATCAAATATGACTAATGAATAAATTTGATCATTATTAGAGTAAGGTGATTGAGAGTTTAGTGTTTTTTATAAGAAAATGCAAATGACAGAATTTTTTATTACAGTTTATCTTGTAAGATCGTTTAATTATTATTGTTGGATTTATTATTTAATTATTTTCAAGTATTAATTTTAAATATCATTATTAAATATTATATTAATTATTATATGAATTAATAAGTGTTAATTAATTGTGTCTTATTATTATTACATTATTATAACATTATTATTTTGTTATTATTATTACATATAATTTATGCAATTTAAAATATTATTATTTTACAATTAATTATTTATTACATTAATTTTAAATAACATTATAAAATATTAATTAATTGCATTTTATTATTGTACCATTATTACATTATTTTCTTCTTATTATTACAATATATAATTTATGTAATTTTAAATATTATTATTTTAATCGTCACTTTTGTAATTTATAACAGGGAAGAACTTACACGTACATTTTACACGTTCAGTATTACTGTACAGGAATGCAATGTATCGTAATGACATGTGTTTTTATCCCAAAGCTTTTTTCGTCTTGTCAAATTATTAAGTGTCAGTAACAACAGTTATCGTTTAATTTTCATTCAAAAATTCAATATCGATGATACTTTATCTTCGTGTTTACTTTCAGATGGTGACAACATTATTTATGAGACGACTTAATGTATGCAGCAATTTAATGATTGGCACCTTCGATTTTAACTCTGACTAACGTGCATTTAATAAAGTCTTGATAAAATTTTA
This sequence comes from Megachile rotundata, assembly GCF_050947335.1. Taxonomy (NCBI): domain Eukaryota; kingdom Metazoa; phylum Arthropoda; class Insecta; order Hymenoptera; family Megachilidae; genus Megachile; species Megachile rotundata. The sequence continues at coordinate 8,573,782 of NC_134993.1, forward strand.
TGTAATGATAATAAATTTACAGTTTTCTGTGTTTATATAATATTATGTAATTTATCTTTGTGTTGCACAATTTTTAGTTAGATTTAAAATCAAAAGTATTAATCATTAAATAATAAAAAATTGTATAATAAATTTCCAAATGTCATTTAATACAAATTTTATTATAATAAAATTTATTATACAATTTTTTATTATTATATATTTATTATATATTATATGCAGTTTTTAAAATCATTTTAAAATAACTATTAATATAATTTTATATAATCTCTCTTACTTTAATATAATAATTATTATAATTGTATTTTATAAAAACTTCGAACTGATTTCTTCGTATAGAAGAAATATATTAAATGCAATTATCAGTCAAATTTCAAGAAAAACCAAGTAAGATTTATATATTAAATTGTTTCAAAAGGGACTCAATCGTTGTATAATATAACACTATTTGGTACAAATTGATTTCGAATTAGTAACTAACTGTGATAATGAAAAGTAGTGTTACTTCATTTCTCTCCTTGAACCTTTCTAATACCTCGTCCACGTGTTCTCTGACCTTCTCCACTTTCTTGTTCTGTTTATTTTATCATTATGCTTTCAGTCGGAGCAGTATTTAAGTATAAAGAAACTTCCGGCTGAAGTATTTGCTTATGTACTTATCCAGCAGTCCTATTTTTAAAATACCAATAGAACGAAAAGAATTTTGTAACTTTGTGATGCACAACTGCTTTTGAATTGCAGGAAAATCAACCTTTTAAATCAAGTTCTTGTATAAAAAATATTGTGCGTTTTGAAAAATATTATGTACTTTCAAAAGTAATTTGTACATTTTGGAAATCCCTTAATTTTTATGTAATTTTATATTTTAATTCTTTAAATTTCTTGAATTTAACTTTTTTAATATTGTGCTATTGTGCTATTATTTATTATTAAACATATCCCTAAATCTCTATATTCATAGATTTCTATCTATAATGTAAAGGCGAAATGAGTTGCATAGGGATGAATGTTTCTCACTAAAACGTTATTTTCACAAAAACTGTATATTTCTAGAACCCTATATCCCTAAATCACAGTATCTCTAGATTCCAATAGCTCTGGATAACAATATCCCTAGATCCCAATAGTTCTGGATATCAATATCCCTAGATCCCAAATTTCCCTAGACCCCAAACTTCTCTAGATACCAAATTTCCCTAGATCTCAAATTCCCCTAGATTCCAAATTTCCCTAGATCCCCATTGTTCCTAGATCGCAAATTTCTTTAGATCTCAATTTTCCCTAGATCCCAAATTCCCCTAGATCAGAAATTTCCATAGATCTCAATATCCCTTGAGCCCAAATTTCCCTTGAGCCCAAATTTCCCTTGAGCCCAAATTTCCCTAGATCCCAATATCCCTAGATCCCAATATCCCTACATCCCAATATCCCTAGATCCCAATATCCCTAGATCCCAATATCCCTAGATCCCAATATCCCTAGATCCCAATATCCCTAGATCCCAATATCCCTGGATCCCAATATCCCTGGATCCCAATGTCCCTGGATCCCAATGTCCCTGGATCCCAATGTCCCTAGATCCCAATATCCTTGGATTCCAATATCCCTGGATCCCAATATCCTTGGATCCCAATATCCCTGGATCCCAATATCCTTGGATTCCAATATCCCTGGATCCCAATATCCTTGGATCCCAATATCCCTGGATCCCAATATCCCTGGATCCCAATATCCCTGGATCCCAATATCCCTGGATCCCAATGTCCCTGGATCCCAATGTCCCTGGATCCCAATGTCCCTAGATCCCAATATCCTTGGATTCCAATATCCCTGGATCCCAATATCCTTGGATCCCAATATCCCTGGATCCCAATATCCCTGGATCCCAATATCCCTAGATCCATAAATTCCAATATCCCTAGATCCCAGTATCCCTAGATCCCAATATTACTAGATCGCAATGTACGTGTATTCCAATAACCCTAAATGCCCATACGCCTAGATTCCAAAATTCCTAGATTATTGTGGAAAATTATCTCCGATTCTTCAGTATTCGTAGATTCTAGTATCCCTATGTCTCAATGTCCCTATACTTCAATTCAATATCCCTCATGATTATGTACCATATAAAAATGACTATATACCAATATCGCTTAATCTGCATATATGTTAATTCGAATATCCCCAGATTTTCTATATTCTTGCGCCTTATATCTTCAGTTCACGATAATATTAAAACTCATAATTGTTTACTAATATTTTTTCTTTTCCAATTACCAATTAGCACTTCAACCGCATTTTTGCCGAGTTAATATTTTCCGATTTAACAGTCAAAGAGACAATCTTTGATACTTATCGTTAAATAATGTATTCGTTAAGCGCTGCAAAAATTTGGTTACCATTTCTCGTATCACTTTGTACAGTGATTACTTCTTTAATGTACTTGTAAATGGACACATCGAGCAATAATTATTTAAATAACGCGAATATTAATGCGCACCGCTGTGCTCGACAACAGCAATTGCACAGAAAGCTCGAATAATCAGTCCCGTTCCATTTGTATTTTGTTTCCCTTTCTCGTTTAACGATCTTGCGTAATCTTTAAATGGAAGTTCCGTTCTTGCTTTAAGGGATTCTACGGCGACTGGTCCAATAAGACGTTGATAAAAAGGTTAATGAAGGTTGAAGTCGTGGTCATTCAAGTTAACCCGGCACAAACCGTAACGTCGGAAACCTGTTTGTCCGGTCAGTGATAGCGTAACTTAACGGAACACCGAGAATATAAAATGTTCAGTTTTTTCGATTCAACAATACAGTAACCATTTGCGTAATGTTCCTTTGTGATCAAACTCGAATAGTTACTGAACATTCTTTTCTTCTTTCTTTTTAATTTCAACTTTGATTTATGACTTCGCTCACTTTAGTAAACGACCTCGTAAACGCCGAACTTCTTCAACGAACTTGTAATTTCTTTCTTAAAATATATCGAGTATTTTCGAAAATCTCGAAGAGATAATAAAAATCTTGTTAAGTTCTTCCCTCGATTTCCCTTCGTTCACTTTCTCGTCAGTGACACTTATTAAGGGGAAGAATGAAACTACCTGACAGGCAGCTGGTTCGGCAACATTGATAACTAACCGACACGTGCTTTGACATTTCCTGATTCGGCTGTCTGCGTTTCACTTGTCTTCAGTTTCGTTTCATAGTCAGCGAACCTGAGCCCACACACGATCCTACGTTTTTGAACATCCGATTAACCTATGTGCTAATTTGTAACACTTTTAGGGTGTCGTTCCTTCAGATTTATTCTTGCTGGAATATTTGCTGGATATTTTATCCTGAAATTGTCTTGCAAATAATATTTATTAATGATTTATCACAGGTCACATTTGACGATCACATGTGACATAGTGTTGATATGTGCTCATCGAATTCGATGTGACAATAGATTTAATGATTGAGATTGAATGGTCTAAATTATCCTTCAAGTGTCATATCGTTAGGTTTAGCCATAAGAGTAATAGTCTCCTCTTTCGTATCATACAGCTTTCACATAAACTCTTTTGTACGTCTTCATAATTGAAAGCTATCTTCATAATTAAAACCGTAACTAAAACAGTTAGATATTTTCACTTGCCTACACATTTCTTCACATTGATGGAAAAGTTTCTCGATTAGTAGAAAATCTCCAGTATTCTGAAACTTCCTACTGCAAGTATCGATAGTAGCTTAATCTGTGGGTCCTCGGTTTCAGACATAGACCTTTCATATCGGCTTGAAGATGTAACCAAGCGTTGTCGAAGAGTTTGCCCCCGTAGTCTTATCGCTAGTGACAATGTCGTACAAGAAAATATCGAGAGATAAAGAACATGTGAAGATAGGCTAGGTGTCTTCCTCTATTTGTGTTATTCTCCATTTCTATCGTCGTTGTCCTGAAGTTTATCTCGTGGCAAACTGTTGCGCCCTCAAGCATCGGGGGCATCTTGTGGACCTGATGCAATGTTTCACATGTGATACGTCAGAATAAGTATCGATGTTTTATATTCTGATAATTTTTTTTTATTGGGTGGTGCGAGTAAATAGTGTAAAAATTTAGGGAAATTGGTATACAGTTCGTAGGTATAGATTGAAGTTAATATTTAGGGAATTAATTAGTAAATAGTTCACAAGTATATATTGAAACTTGCAGGTTTACACTAAGAATATAATATATAATATAGAATATAATATATATATAATATATAAGAAATTAATTAGTGAACAGTTCACAGATATACACTGAAAATGTAATAATTCACAAATCGATTAGTGAACAATCCATATGTGTACCATGACAATATAATATTTAGGAAATTAATTAGTAAACAGTCCACAGGTAGAAGTACAATGTCCAGCATGTGGAAATTAGCAACAGATATTGGGTTACTGAATTTATTTTGAAATGTTTTAATTAAGTGATCTGAATAAAATGCACAGAGCGTGTAATACAGTATTATTGTTTGAAGAATGATTTTACGAGGAAAATCTTGATATTCCAGAAAATATGTGGTTAAACTCATCAAAATGATATGTAAACGTGACAATAGTACATTGAAACAATCTACTACAGTTTGTAATATTAATTGATGTATATACGATATTAAGCTTTATCCCAATAATTTTGATTTTATACATACAGGGTATCTCACAAGTAGTTTAGGTCTCTGAAATGGATAGTAGCTGACGTGATTCTGAACAAAATTTTCCTTTGCAAAAATGAGATTTGAAGCTTCGTTTTTGAATTATAAAGGAAAATCACGGACCAATCAGAGCACGAGGATTACAAGTGCGCAGACGCCAGAGCGCCAGCTTCGGATAATGCGTAATTATGCAACGCGCGGTAATCCAACGCGTAGCAATGCAACGTGTGGTAATGCAATGCGTGGTAATCCTACGCGTAGTAATCCAACGCGTAGTAATACAACGTGTAGTAATCCAGCGTGTGGATATCCAACGCGTAGTAATCCAGCGCGTGCATATTTAACGCGTAGTAATACAACGCCTAATAATGCAACGCGTGGTAATTCTAAGCGTACGAATCTAATGCGTGGTAATCCAACGCGTAGTAATGCAACGTGTGGTAATGCAATGCGTGGTAATTCTAAGCGTAGGAATCTAATGCGTAGTAATCTAACGCGTAGTAATCTAGCGTGTGGATATCTAACGCGTAGTAATCCAGCTCGTGGATATTCAATGGGTAGTAGTCGTACGCGTAGTAATTTAATGCGAGTAGTCCAACGCGTAGTAATGCAACGCGTAGTAATGCAACGCGTAGTAATACAACGCGTAGTAATCCAGCGTGTGGATATCCAACGCGTAGTAATCCAGCGTGTGGATATCCAACGCGTAATGATTCAGCGCGTGCATATTCAACGCGTAGTAGTCCAACGCGTTATAATGCAACGCGTGGTAATTCTAAGCGTACGAATCTAATGCGTGGTAATCTAACGCGTAGTAATCCAGCGTGTGAATATCCAACGCGTAGTAATCCAGCGCGTGGATATTTAACGTGTAGTAGTCTAACGCTTTGTAATATAATGCGTAGTAGTCCAACGCGTGGTAATTCTAAGCGTAGGAATCTAACGCTTGGTAATCTAACGCGTAGTAATTCAGTATGTTGATGTCCAACGCGTAGTAATCCAGCGCGTGGATATTCAATGGGTAGTAGTCCAACGCGTAGTAATTCAACGCATAATAGTCCAACGCGTAGTAATGCAACGCGTGGTAATTCTAAGCGTAGGAATCTAACGCGTGGTAATCTAACGCGTAATTAACCAACGCGTAGTAATCCAACGCCTAATAATCCTCGCGCTCTGACTGGTCTGTGTTTTTTCTTAATAATTCAAAAACGAAGCTTCAAATCCCATTTTTGCAAAGGGAAATCTTATTCGGAATCACGTCAGCTATCCCCCATTTCAGGGACCTACACTAATTGTGAAACATCCTGTATATTCTATCCACTGGTAATTATTTTATTATGAGACTTAGTAGTTTAAACATTTGATTCGAAATTTGAGATGCACCATACCGAGGAAATTAATTTGGACGAACTATTTCCTTCGGTTTGTTTAATATTACAATAATCTGACGGTGGTCACGTTCACCGCAATATTTGCTCTCAGTTTAACTGATAATTATTGCAAAAGTCACGTCGGCCAATTCATACAATTTCTGTACCTAACATATGTTTTGCTCACATTGTATAATAGAAAATTTTGTGTACATTTCATGTATTTATTTCTTCAAATACTAAATATTTCTGCAAATTTTCATTCCTTTTTCATTTTAGTCTGTTTCATACTATTTTAGACTCTTTCAGATTATTTTTGGTTGTTCTACATTATTTTCAATTGTTGCAGGTTATTTTATATTGTTTACGGTTGTTTCAGATTATTTTTAATTGTTTCAGGTTTTTTTAAATTATTTAAAATTATTTTACAAGATATGTCATTTTAAGTCGTTCTGTCATAAACAGTTTTTTATGAAATTACATTACACATGCAATCAATCGAACTTCTTCTTTAATTAAATAAAACAGAAACTTCATGATTTAACGCAATAAATTTCTTTGTATAGATAACTAGAAAGAAACTCCTCTTATATTTTAAAAATAACATAAAATATCATGTTATATTTCATTTACTCGGACAGCTGTTATCGAACAGACATTTATTTGAAGTACGTTTTATTCCATATAATTAAAGTATCATGATGAAGAATAATTTTCTTAAGAATGTTGACCATGGAAGCCTTTTAAAAGATATATATAAATATATTTTGGATTGAAAATAATCTTATTGCACGCTCAAGATATTTTTGAGCTATCAAGTATTTTTTATTGCAAATATGTTGGATAAATTAATGCATTACTATTATTGAAATTATCGGAAATATTTGTTTTTTCTTGATACACTCTTTTGTAAACGTGATTCTACTTATTTATAATAGAAGTGAAAGTTTTAAATAGAATTTTACAAAATTGTTAATTAATTTCTTCTTTTTTAATGATACTTTAATTTGAAATGCATGGTGAAAACTACATAAAGTGTCATTAATATTTTTATTACAATTTGGCTAAATATATGTATTCAACAGTATTCAATATTAAACAGTATTAATTTTGAACAAAAACATTAGAAATTTGTGATATCGCAATATTCAGTGTTTCAAGGATAATTCAAGATCATGTTATTAACAGTAAAAAATTCGTTAACTGTATATTCGATGCAAAGATTCATGGTCCACGAAGACACGATGCACGGGTGTATAAGTAGCGGACATTTACCAGACGGTTATAAGTAGTGATCTTACACAGAGTAATGAAAGTGCTCTATTAACCTAGAGACCACTAAACTCCTGAACTATTAAACTACTTAACTACTACACTAATCTAAGAACTACATTGATGTGGAGATCTCATTAAAAGAAGACGGTAGGGATTTCGAGTGGCGGGAAAATTCAAATGTATTTTTGCGAAGACTAATTTTCTGATAAAATAAATATATAATATTTAATGCAAAAGTGAAATAAGTTTATCTTAATTTTAAATTAGTATAAGGACGAATTCTTGAATCACTTCGCACTCCTTAATTTCTATTACCTACCAATTTCTTCATTTACAAAATAAGTCAAGAAAGGGGCTCTCAATAAAATGTATTGTGACAATGTGGAGTATAATACATTTTTAATTTATTATAAATACTAAATAAATGAAAATACATATATTCAACCAATCTATTTACCTGAATTATTTACAAGATCCAAGAGAAATGTGATGTCGACACTTAGCAATAAGAGTGCAAAAGATTAAATGTATTTAAAATACATTTATATTGATATTTGTGGAAACAATATTTTATCTAATTTGTTCTATTGTGCAGGTATACAAAGGCCTCGACATAATCACCGCAAAAGTAACAAAAGAAGAACAAAACATGGCGCCGCATCATATGCTGGACATCTTGGACCCGTTGCTTCCTGATTTCACCGTGCATCGATTCAGGAATATGGCCATGCCCATAGTAATTTCTACTCTTTTATCCCGTTGCATTTGCATTCTTTCGCACGTAGCTCACAGGCTATATTTAAACCGTAGCTAATGATGTCGGGAATTCAGAAAAGTTCTCTCTAAATGTCGATGCAATGTTCGCGGAAAGGACAGCTATCGAGCGACAACTTTCCAAATGCGCTATTCTGAAAACTAGAGAAGAAAAATGTGATATCGCATGCCAATATGGTAGTGTAATAATTAACAATTAGAGCATAAAATTGTCGGTAAAATAGATACGTCAGGATTATGCCGGCGATAGTATTTGCGACGTTATTAAATTAGACTTACACGCTTTGACACGCTTCGGGTACGATGGAATTAGCTGATAATCGTTTGATATCGGTTTGCTCGTTGCTAGAAAGGCTTCGTAGATACAATTTCTTTGGACGAAGCTGAATTGATACGATACTGAATGAAGACCGTGATAACGATGACTAGTCACGATCTCTTGTGTCGTTTGGACTCTGTGTATTGCCAAAGAGTAGGTACAATAAGGGACACTGATGTTCGGGGAAGCCATATTGGTTGTATAGAGCGGGAAATTCAAATCGAATGAATTTCACCCTCTAGTAATTAGAAATTTGTTTATTGTCAATGTTTTGCACATTGCTAACATTGACTTTTGAAGTGTTTACATGAATTTTACAGCATTGAAAAGTTGAAAAAGAAAGGCATACTAAAATGATAACTCTACTAAATATATTTGAAGAATATACAAATAGTTTACAAAGTAAACTCTGTACAAAGAGTTACGAATAGCTTATAAAGAAATTAACTATTTATTAGAAGAAAATACAAATGAATGTGTTATAGAGAAGTAACAAATTTCTATATAATAATAAAGGCAAGAAGTTGTCTGACTGCGGTGAACGTGGTGAGATCCCTTTCTGGACTTTTGCTTACCTTTTGTTTTAGTAGATTCTTCTGCTTCACCGTAACAAAAATAACAATATTAACAAACAACTACATAATAATACTTACACCACTTCACACATTTTTATAATATTCCTTCAAATCCAGTATTATTATTTAATAATTATTATCATCACCTCCATCGCTCGCTACCTATCATTTAAACCTAATCGTTTAAGTCGTCGACTGAAGTCAACGACTAATTGGCCTACGAGTTATTTTTTAAGTGACAAAATATTTATTTGTTTACTTTATTATTAAAATATTTTTTGCAAATTATAAGTAAATAACAAAGTATTTATTATAAATAAGTTACAAGTAAACAACAGTATTATTTTATTTCTCTTAAACTACAAAAAGTAGTTTCATTGACAGTGTCGACTCTTGTTATATCTACTCTTTGGTATTGCGTGGTGATTATCGATGCTTGATTGATAGTTTATTGGTATTTAGTGATAATTCGATACGACATCGTTAATTCGAATAGAAAGGAGTCGCTGGATTTGACTGAAATGGGGTGTCATGTTAAATTTATTATTATACTTTTGTATTATGTCAAGAGTATAAATATTATACACATGTAGTGTGTTTGTAAATTTCTGTATTTAGAAAATCAAGGATTTAGTGAAATTTTTGAATTTGAAACTTAGAAATTTGTAAATTGTAGATTTGGAATTTTAGACTGAGTTTTTTGAAATTTAGAAATTTATGTTTTTCAAATTTAGAATTTAAGTGTTTAGAAATTTGAAATTTGAAAGCTCAGAATTTCAGTTTTTTGAAATTTAGAAATTTAAATTTTGAAAATTTAGAATTTGAATGTTTAAAAATTTAGAAATTTAATATTTGAAAATTTAGAATTTCAGTTTTTTGAAATTTAGAAATTTAAGTATTAAAAATTTAGAATTTTAATGTTTAAAAAAGTAGAAACTTAAATTTTGAAAATTTAGAATTTGATTGTTTAGAAATTTAGAAATTAAAAATTTGAAAATTTAGAATTTTTGAGAATTTGTAAAGGATTTTAACAATGTCAAATTCAGAAGATTTAAAATTGTTGAATTTGAGAATTTGAGTATTTAAAAATTTGAAAGTTCTCAGAATTTTTAAATTTTGGGATTTCCTATTTAAGTATTTAAAAATTAGAAGTAAAAAAAATATTTTTCTGTTTCAAATTTTTAAAAATTACAACACATTACAAATTTACAAATCGGTGACAATTTCAATTCTCTATTTTTATTCTCTTTAACGATAACGTATTCATGTTACTATTAATAATACGGAATTACCCATCAAATTCTGATAATGTCGATACTTATCGATAAGTAGCTTAAAGTACAGTGCTCGCTCGATAAATAACCAGACTTGTATATCATTTTTATATATTACTTCAATTTTATCTGTATCACATGACTACTTTACATGTAACATCAATTAAGTATTAATACTTAATATAACTGATTATAATACAGAATACTTACATACTAACAAATATTTTATTTAAACAACATCATATATACTCATGTTTTTAGTTACAACAAAATATAAATGTCCACAAAACTTTTTAATTAAACAACATCATATATGCTCAAGTTATCTGTTTTAAAAATTATGAAAGTCTACCGAATATTTTAATTAAATAATCTATATATTCGAAGTTAGCATTATAAAATAATATAAAAGTTAAACAATATTGAATTAACATAAATGTTACTACCACATGTATTCTGTTTGTTAATCCACATTGTGTTATTACTAATTAGAGTGAGAAAAGTGCGTTCCCATCGATTATTCATATAGCGGTTACTTATTGAACGGTTATTTATCGAGCGGTCATTTATGTAACGATTATTCATGAGGTAAGTACTTACTGAACCGCTAATCATTAACCGGGTATTCTATTTCACGACTTTTCAATATCCAGGTGCTTTATCAAACAATTATTAATGAAGCAGATACTTTATTGAACGGTTATTCATTAAGCTACTATTTTATTCAACAGCTATTCATCAAGTGAACACTTCATTCATTTCATCATTAATGAACACTGCATTTTTAGCATGCAAAAGAATCTTTTTTCTTTAATCGTGAATTGTATATTTTATTGAACAGCTTTTATTAATAGAGCACTTTATTGAACGTCTGTTTATCGAGCGGCTGCTTATCGAACGTCTATTTATCAAGCTTCGGTCTCCCTCGAATGCTCCTTCTTCTTTGGCCGATTTAGATAGATGACCTTCTCGCCAAGGAAAAACTACCGATCATCGTCGGCGGCACCAACTATTACATAGAATCTATTCTGTGGAAAGTATTGATCGGTGATTCAGATCAAACTGAAACGTCCGATATAAGAAACGAGAGATTAGATGGTCCAGCCGAAGAAGAAACCGGAGTCTCACCCGCGAAAAAGAAGAAAACCGAGTTAGATCGATTTACTACGGAGAGCAACGAAGAACTTCATGAGAAACTGAAGAAGGTCGATCCTGAAATGGCGAACAGGGTTCATCCTAATAACAGAAGAAAGTTGATTCGGTAAGTACCGCACGTTTATTGAAATACACGTTTCAATTTGTTTTATGCGTTGTTTTGTTATGTTTCTTGTATTTTTAACATTTAAACTTTTCAAATCGGTGAGATGACTGATTAGTTTAGGTTTCTCCATAAGTTTCTTTTACTAAATCAACATTAACGAACTATTTATATATTAAATAAACAAAATGCTGCGTTGCTATATCATTTTTGCCAAATCAGCAGATTCTGTTAGTTTGCAGAAATTCAAAGCTCAATAAATGTGAATAATCATTTCTTTTTATTGAATGCTTAAGATCACATGCACCTTATTAGGTTATTAGTGGCTATATTTGATTTGTCTGTATGATAATTATTTTAGTAAATATTAAAAATATTTAATAGACAACGTTCATGTAGAAGTTTGTATGTTTATTTCTAAATCATGACAGTTTATTAAAATTTTTTTGAGTGTTGTTTTTTTGTAATAGTTACCTCAGCTGTCGTATACAAGTAAATGAAAAATTTAAGAAATCTGATGTACCGTTATCAGGTACTCTGTACGATAAGGTATCATAAATTGTCTTACACCGACGATGTAATCTCTTCAAGAGGGAGATTTTGTAACTTTGTCTTGTCCACGTGTAATATCTATAGCTTACTGTTTGATAAATCAACATCTGAAATGTCAGATTATTGAAAATTCGAAATCTCCCATTTCCTACAAAAAACCCACCACTTTTTTTTTAAAAATGTTACCTCATAAAAATCACTTTGCATAACTTCTTTTATGAATGAATATACTGGCATTCATACAAAATTTTACAAATCTGCAGTGGAATAAATATTTGCACTTCAAGGGGATCTGCAAGAAAGTTTCCTAATCAAATAGAAAGTTGACACAAAGAAAGGGAGACTGCACCTGGAGCTTTCTTGACCTAACTCAAAAATTCTATAGCAAGGTCTTTTCAAGTATAAAAACGAAACATTTTCATGGAGCGCACTCACAGAAAAGGTTTGACACCGGCAGCTGCCGTCGGTGCCATATTGTGAAAGCGCGGCAGTTGTCCGAAAATGTACCTGCCTGCCCTAATTGGCCATTGTCGATCACTTCGTGCGATCGGAGCGATCTCATTACAGATAAAAATCGAAGACAGAGGTTCAACGATCACTGTAACTTCAGATTTCTTCGTTTTGATTTTATACTTTGTCTGCATTTGATTATTTGGAACTTTTCAATTTGATAAGTTTCACATTTCTACATTATTGAATTTCAAAATTTAAAATTGAATATTTGTATATTTTTCAAATATGAGGTTCTTCGTTCTAATTTTATAATTTTATTTGACCACATATTTGATCATTTTTTAATTTCTGAACTTGACAACTTTCACATTTCTAAATTATGAAATTTGACAATTGTTAATTGTAAATTTCTGTATTTTTAATTTTCAGATTTATCAAAATACAAGATTCTTCGGTTTGATTTTACAATTCTATTTGACCACATTTGATCAATTTTTATTTTTAAATTTCTGAACTTTGACAACTTTCACATTTCTAGTTATGAAATTTGACAATTGTTAATTGTAAATTTCTGTATTTTTAATTTTCAGATTTGTCAAAATACAAGATTCTTCGTTTTGATTTTACAATTCTATTTGACCACATTTGATCAGTTTTTATTTTTAAATTTCTGAACTTTGACAACTTTCACATTTCTAAAATATGAAATTTGACAATTGTTAATTGTAAATTTCTGTATTTTTAATTTTCAGATTTATTAAAATACAAGATTCTTCGTTTTGATTTTACAATTCTATTTGACCACATTTGATCAATTTTTATTTTTAAATTTCTGAACTTTGACAACTTTCACATTTCTAAATTATGAAATTTGACAATTGTTAATTGTAAATTTCTGTATTTTTAATTTTCAGATTTATTAAAATACAAGATTCTTCGTTTTGATTTTACAATTCTATTTGACCACATTTGATCAATTTTTATTTTTAAATTTCTAAACTTGACAACTTTCACATTTCTAAATTATGAAATTTGACAATTGTTAATTGTAAATTTCTGTATTTTTAATTTTCAGATTTGTCAAAATACAAGATTCTTCGTTTTGATTTTACAATTCTATTTGACCACATTTGATCAATTTTTATTTTTAAATTTCTGAACTTGACAACTTTCACATTTCTAAATTATGAAATTTAACAATTGTTAATTGTAAATTTCTGTATTTTTAATTTTCAGATTTATCAAAATATAAGATTTTCCATTTTGATTTTATAATTCTGTTTGTTTACATTTGATCATTTTATATTTTTTAATTTCTAAATTTAACAACTTTGCAATATCTAAATTGTGAAGTTTGAAAATTTTTAATTTTGTATTTCTGTATTTTTAAATTTCAGAGTTATCAAAATACGATTTCGTTTCTATTTGTCTACATTTAATAATTTCTCAATTTTTAATAAGCATTCAAATATATAGTTAAATATATTATTTATAAAAATAATTTAAAATATTAAAAAAATTTATTTATAAAAATTGTCCAGAATGCATAAAATCATATTTATAAAAATACTCCAATATATGTAAAAATACCGATTTATAAGCGTTATAACATTTTATTTCTGCGTATAGAGTATATAAAGTTTGAAACACCCTGTAGACATTTCCTGAGCAACAGCAATTTATAATTTCACGTGCAATGTTTTGCTATACCAACTGCGATAAAGATATTCAAGGTGCTAATGATAAATGGAACATATTCTACATATATAGGTCAGGAAGTGCGAGCGTGTAATGGCGGTCTCATCATTCTTCACTGACTTAAACAATTTAATTCATTAAAGGGACACGCTTTTCGAAACGTAGGATACGGAAACGAGAATATTTTAGATACGATCTTCCCCATCACGCTTTTTCAAATTTATAACCTGAGAAAGAAATTGTGGTAGCTGACAGCTGGCAGTCGTAAATACGTTTTAGCCTTTTCGCGATATCACAGAGGAGAGCTGAAGAGCAGGTGAAGTTACTCTCGCTTTTTGTGCTCTGTCTGCTAAAGTTTCGTTTACGTGTTTATGCAATTCGCTGTGCGATCCAATTTGTACGGGTTAATTATTATGGTAACTGAGCACGGTATGGAACACCCGATTTTATGGGGTTATGGAATTTATTGGTTTCAAATTTGGGAATTTGTGGATTTGGAAATTTCAGGGATGGAGTGAGAAAATTAATGAGTTAAGGATTTTGGAAATAAAAGCTTTATCATGCAATTGAAATTTATTAATATACACTATTAAGAGACAAAAATAATACACTATAAAATATAAAATAAAAGCAATAATACATTTTCGTGTACAACGGTTACGCAGCGTGCATGAGAGCGAGAAACGACAAAACGGAAGTGTGTGCAAAACATAAACAATCGCTAGGGGGAGTAAACCTCACTTTAGGAAATTAGGAAATTTGGGAAGTTTGGGAATCTTGAGTAGTTTGTGAAATTTGGCAATTTAGGAAATTATAAATTTGGGAAATTTGGGATATTTAGGAAATTTCAGAAATTTGGGAAACTTGGGTAATTTGGAAAATTGGGCAATTAGAAATTTGGGAATTCAGGAATTTGAAAATTTGTTAAATTAGGAAATTAGAAATTTGGAAATTAGGGATTTTTGGGAAACTTGGGAAATTTTGCAATTTAGGAAATTAGAAATTACGGAATTTGGAAATTTGCAAATTTGGAAAATTGGGAAATTTGGGAAATTGGGAGATTAGAAATTTGGGAAACTGGGAGGTTTGGAAAATTTGGGAATTTGAGAATTTGGAAATTTGGAAAATTGGGGGATTAGAAATTTGGGAATTTAGGAATTTAGAAATTTAAGAATTTGAAAATTTAGGAATTTGGAAATTTTGGAAATTGGAAATTTGGAAACTTTGGGGAAAATGTGAAATTTGGGAAACTGGGAGATGTGGAAAATTGAGAAATTTGGGAATTAGGAATTTGGGGAATTTGAGGAATTTGGGGTACTTGGAATTTTGGGTATTTGGAATGTTGAATTTCGGAAATGCGAAATATTTGGAATTAGGAATTTTGTGTTTCGAAGATTTTATAATGTTGGTTTTAGCGATTTTGAGGTTATGGAGTTTTGAATTTAGTGTCTTTGTGATTTTGGGTTTTGGCATTCTGATATTTAGGGTTATGATTTTGAATTTCAGCGTTTAAAAATTGTTAAATTTGATAATTTGGAAATTTAAAAATGTGAAGATTGGTGAATTTGAAAACATGTACATATTAGAATTTAAAAATTTGACAAAGTGGTAAATTTGGTAATCTCGAAGTTCGAATTTCTATTTAAAAGTTAGAAAATTTGAAAATTGACAAGTTTATATTAAACCTCCCCAAATAAAAATTAACATTGCATCCCAAATATACGTTGCAATTTTTCAACGAATAATATTAAAAAATTGTTGTGTTCTTCCATAAAAGCTACAACAAGAAATTCAAATTTTTTATAATCATCTCGTTTCACACGCTTTACCATGCTTTACCGTACCGTAAATTGTTTTAATTAACTGTGGTTACAAGCCGGGAAAGCGAGTTGCCGACGCTTTGTGGTTGAGGCGAAATTTTCTTCTTATGCAAAAAGGTATCCTTCATAAAATGAACTTTCGAATTTGGTTAGCGTGGGTTGCGGTTTTTTGTTACCGTTTGCACGTTAAATAATAACCGCGACATGCGAACTGTAAAGTCAGGAAAGAAAGAGGAAAAGCGAAGGAGACTTTGTATAATTCTCAGTTTATACGCACATGAAAATACAAACTGAAGTAAATGAATGTAAATTTACCCAAATAAATTCATTTCATTTACGTAGTAATTTGCTAGCTTGATGGTTAATTTTTGCATGAAGATTACACAAATCTTTATATATTTTTTGGAATTGAAATTCCCAAATTCCCCAAATTCCAAATTTCCAAAACTTCAAGTTCCCAAAATTCAAAGTTCCCAAAATTCCAATTTCCCAAAACTCCAAGTTCCTAAAATTCCAAATTTCCAAAATTCCAAGTCACCAAATTTCAAATTCCTAAAATTCCGAATTCCCCAAATTCCAAATTCCCCAAATTCCAAATTCCCCAAATTCCAAATTCCCCAAATATCAATTTCCCCAAATTCCAAATTCCCCAATTTCCAAATTCTCCAAATTCCAAACTCCCCAAATTCTAAATTCCCCAAATTCCAAATTCCCCAAATTCCAAGTTCCCAAAATTCCAAGTTCCTGAAATTCCCATTTCCCCAAATTCCGAATTTCTAAATCTCCAAATTCCAAATTCCCCAAATTCCAAATTCCCCAAATTCCAAATTCCCCAAATTCCAAATTCCCCAAATTCCAAATTCCCCAAATTCCAAATTCCCCAAATTCCAAGTTCCCAAAATTCCAAGTTCCTGAAATTCCCATTTCCCCAAATTCCGAATTTCTAAATCTCCAAATTCCAAATTACCAAAATTTCAAAAACCCAAAATTCCAAAATTCCAAGCTGCCAAAACTCTAAAATTCCAAATTTCCAAAATATCAAAAATCAAAATCTCGTAATTCCAAAATCCAAGATATCAATTTAAAGACTTAATAAAAATATTAGCTTGAAGTTAGAATATATACTTATTTAAAAATATAATTAATATTTAGTAATAAACATAATTAATAATATTCAGTAATAACATAAACAAATCCATCAAAACAGCCAATACAATCTACATTTGTATCTATTGTAAAAGAAGAAGTTCTAAACACTTTTCTATATCATAAGTTACGTATGTTTGATAAACTCGTCAAAAAAAGGAGAGTCAGACACGTTTTTTCAATTGTTTCCGCAGCTTTATACCGGACGCGATATTTATTTACGACCAAGGTGGAGCAATATGTGGCTGTTTAATATATTTCCCGGTGTCACGGCTTAAAAGTGTGTCACATAGAATACACGACGACTTATTGTCATTGATAACGTGTACGCGACGAAATTAACAAACATGCAATAGGAAAGATAGTATTGTCTTCTGGCTACATCGATTTAAATGGTCGTTAGATAGAGCTTTAGATATATTGCATAACATTAGGCGATAGTTTTCACTCGAATTGGGACGTTGGTGATTAGGGCGATTGTCGAAATGATTTTAGCTGTGATTTGGGGAAATGAAATTATTTTAGGGAGACTTATATTTTTTGAGTTGAGGACATTTTTAGTTTTGGAGTTTGGGAAACTTTTTAGGTTTGAATTTGGAGATTTGGAAACTTGAGTTTTTGGGATTTGAGATTTGGGAATTTGGAATTTGGAGAATTTGGGGAATTTGGAGAATTCTGGGAATTTCGAATTTGGAATTTTGGGAATTTGGAATTTTGGGAATTTGGAATTTGGGGAATTTGGAATTTGGGGAATTTGGAATTTGGGGAATTTGGAATTTTGGGAATTTGGCATTTTGGGAATTTGGAATTTGGAATTTTGGGAATTTGGAATTTGGGGAATTTGAAAGTTTTGAATTTTGGGAATTTTGGGAATTTTTAATATAAGGATGTTGAGCTCAATGATCTTGCAATTACGAGATTTTAAGTTTAAAAATTTTGTGATTGTTGAATTTTTGGTTGTGGTGTTATAGGATGTTGGGTTTAGAAATATTAGGTTTCTGGGTTTTAGTATTATGGAATTTTTTATTTCTGGAATTTCAGAATATTAGATTGAATGGCTGAATTTAACAATTTTGTGATTTTCAATTATTACTTCCATTAATTTATTATTATTTTTTTATAAGCCACCACGTCTGTATAAAAACGTCCTCCCATAATAATAAATGAATACAAGTGATTCTCCCTATTCGAACTGTGTTTCAGTTCTTTATTAAAAAATCATTCGGTCACAAGAATGTTAACTCGTGTGAACCTAGTGAGTCTGACGATTGTCTAACACTTAATTCGATTCTGTTTAGTAAAGTTGACGTGCACGTAGATGTATATAGCATCGTTCGTGAGTCACGTGGAACGACAGAGCTGTGTCACGACTTCCTGGCGCCTGACGGGCCCTTCCGGAAGTGAGACGTTTCATTAATTTTACACGAAATGCGTGCGTGTTCATCGCGGATATAGACTTTTGATAGCTAGAAATAAACCGCTTTACGATGATTTCAAATTGATTGTTTACGGAGTTATAAACTACACGTATTCTCTGATTATATTAAACACAGCGTCTACTCTTTTTTTGGGGGGAATCGTCTCCTTGCCAGGTGGTTTGAATAGTAATAAAATAGTAACATATTATAATTATGAATAATTTCATTATCAGGCATTTACAATGTAGTATAACAAAAGAATGACAGTAAACAAACTTCTTTTAACAAGATTTATTTAAAACTACATTGCATAATACTAAAAATTTCCAATAGAAATTTGGAAAATTTGGGAAACTTGGGAAATTTGGCAATTTAGGAAATTAGAAATTTGGGAATTTCGAAAATTGCGAGATTAAAAATTTGGGAAATTTAGGAAACTGGGAGATTTGGAAAATTGGGAAATTAGAAATTTAGGAATTCGGAAATTTAGGTAACCGAGAGATTTGGAAAATTGGGGAATTAGAAATTTAGGAATTAGGGAATTTAGGAATTCGGAAACTTGGAAATTTAGAAAACTTAGGAAATTAGAAATTTGGGAAATTTGGGAAACTAGGAGATTTGGAAAATTTGGAAATTTAGGAAACTGAGGAAATTAGAAATTTGGGAAACTTGAGAAATTTGGGAAATTTGGGAAACCGTGAGATTTGGAAAATTGGGAAATTAAAAATTAGGAATTTGGAAATTTGGAAATTTAGGAAATTAGAAATTTGGAAAACTTGAGAAATTTAGAAAATTGGGAGATTAGAAATTTTGAAATTTGGAAACTGAGAAATTTGGAAACTTTGGGAAATTTGGGAAACTTGGGAAATTAGCAAAATTGGGAGATTAGAAATTTGGGAAATTTGGGAAACTAGGAGATTTGGAAAATTTGGAAATTTAGGAAACTGAGGAAATTTAGGAAATTAGAAATTTGGGAAACATGAGAAATTTGAAAAATTGGGAGAATAGAAATTTGGAAATTTGGAAACTTGGAAAATTTGCAAAATTGGGAGATCAGAAATTTGGGAAATTTGGGAAACTGGGAAATTTGGAAAATTGGGAAGTTTGGGAATTTGAGGAATTTTGGGAATTTGAAATTTGGGATTTGGGGAATTGGGGACTTGGAGAATTTGGGATTTGGGGAATTTGGGATTTGGGGAATTTGGGGAATTTGGGATTTGGGGGATTTGGGGATTTTGGGGTTTGGGGAATTTGGAATCTAGAAAATTTGGGATATGAGGAATTTGGAATTTGGGGACTTCGGAATTTTGGGAATTTGGGAATTTGGAATTTTACGAATGTTGAATTTTGGAAACGTGATATATTTGAAATTTGGAATTTTGTGTTATGAAGACTTTAGAATGTTGGTTTCAGCGATTTTGGGGATATGGAGCTTTGAATTTAGATACTTTGTCAGTTTGGTTTTTAAAAAGATCAAGTATACAACTAATTTCAAAATAAAATATTTTTAATTGAAAAGCAAAATGATTTCAATAATTTCTTCAGTGATGTTCAATATATCAAAATTGTGATATATTTGCAAAGTGCAATGAAAGGCTAGAACCTTGCAATTGACAGAAGATGTCTTATGCAGCTGCCTCCAATTTTCGTATTCCCATATCTTTGTTACCAGGCAAATCTTTCGTGGCTAAAAGTTTCCGACCTTGAAGCTTTCAATTGAAGCTTTCAAAAGCGAACAGAATGAATTCCTTCAAAGGAGGAACCATAAATCAGAGTTCTGTTAGCAGATGGTCTATTTGATCCGGAATTGCCTCTGAACATCCGCATTTTCTACGATACAGTTCACGAACCTGACATAAAGGGCTAATTGTTACGGTTTCCCATCGAAAAGCCTTGGGAAGATGGCTTTTAGATATCAATCTTCAGGGCTGTAAGGTGGTCCCAGTGGTCAAACTATTAGGGAAGCAGTTAAGATAATTCGAGCTCCACTTATATTTAGACGACGCTTTGATATAGCCAAATACGTTTATTTGAAATTAATTCAAATATATATTGTTAGTTTGTAGTTTATTTTTTATGCAGTTTATTTTATGAAAGATGTATTGTGAAAACACTAATTGTGTGTTTGTATAATTATTCTTTTTAACTAAAGCTGATAATTATACTTTTTAAGGTTTTAAAGGTGACTGACAGTTCTGATGCTGGTCAAATCATCAGACGCTAATATGTAAATCCGTTTAGTAGTTTTAAACCTTCGCACAAAGGTAATTCAGCATTAGGTTTATTGGATAATGTATCTTTTAGGTTAAATTTCATTTTGGGACCAATTTCTTTAACTTTTAAAAAAGTAATTTAAACATAGACAAAATACGATGACTTTAAGTGCCGAAATTTATTGGTATTTATCTTGATTTAACTAAGATCTATATTGTCAGTTTACAGTTTATTTTTTAAGCAGTCTATTTTACGGAAGATTTATTGTTCAAGCACTAATGGTTTGTATAATTATTTTTTTTTAACTTAAAATTGATGTAGCATTATTTCGAGAGATGCTTATGTTAGCCCGACGCCATTTTAAAATCGATCACGTGACACCTAACCTAGTAGAAATAACAAAATGGCGGATATATATCTCGTAAAGTTATTGTAATACCCTACAAACTTTAATATAGGAATTAAATAAATATTTCAGTGAGGAGAATGACAAATGATTTATTGCATAGTAAAAATACTAATGATGTGTTTGTATAATGATTCTTTTTAACGTGAACGTAAAATTGATATAGCATTATTTCGAGAGATGCTTACGTTAGCCCGATTCCATTTTGAAATCAATCACGTGACACCTAACCTAGTAGAAATAACAAAATGTCGGATTTATATCTCGTAAAGTTATTGTAACACCCTTCAAACTTTAATATAGGTATGGAATAAATATTTCAGTGAAAAGTATGATAAATAATTTTAGAAAAGAGAAAATTGATTTTGTTTAAACTATTTGTTATTTCCAATTTTTCTTTTTTATCTGTACTTAGAAGTTTATTACATTATTTCCATGAAAATATACAAATTCAAAATAATGAAATTATATTCTATTCACGAACAATATCCATTAACGTTATACATATTCATAAATATTATTTATATGTCTAATTAATCAATGTCATTTCAACTAAAATCTTGTTAAATTAATTAAACTACCTAAATGAAGTCTGTTAAATTCATTTGAAAATGTTGAGTTAAAAAGTAGGAAAAAAAAGGAACCTTGAACTAATTTCAAAGGGTGGTTGAAATCAGATTTTACAAACGTACTGTTAGTAATAGTGCACGATTTCACGATTCATGTATTTAGCTTGTCTGGGTATTATCTGTGTACACTCACGGTGCTAATCAAATATCGCGATCTACATAATTTGTTTAGGAGCGGCTATAAATCATTACACAAGCTAGCAGCTTATCTCGACTACTGATTCAGTAAAATTAGTATTGCTCGGCCTCGTTGCTCAAATCTGAAGCAGGTCGATGCTCCAGTGATCTCACAACAGGGAAAAAGGCTCAACCTTTAATCTTGTTTTCGAATTTCATAATTGACATTTTAAACAATTAGAGAAAGAACAGTATTTATTGGTTTTTCCTTATTTACAAAAGGATGTAATTGAAGTATTTAATATCGTAAATATTCTCTCATATTTAGAATTGTCTATGCAAAATTAGGAAGTGGTTCTATATATTTGAGAGGTAGATATTTTTGTGTAAGGAATAATTTAATACTACAAATTTGAAAATTCGAACTTAATTATTTAAAGTCTCTAAGCACCAATATTTAGATTCTTAAATTCCCTAACTTTTCTCATTTCCCAAATTGCTGGATTTCCAAATGTATGAATTCGAAAATTCGAAAATTCTCGAACTACCAGATTTTCAAATTCTTGAATTACCCAATTCTCAAATTTACAAATTACGAAATTTCAAATTCCCCAAATTCCAAATATCCAAAATTCCAAATTCCCCAAATTCCAAATTCCCCAAATTCCAAATTCCCCAAATTCCAAATTCTCCAAATTCCAAATTCCCCAAATTCCCAAATTCAAAATTCAAAATTCCCCAGATTCCAAATTCTCCAAATTCCAAATTCCCCAAATTCCAAATTCCCCAAATTCCAAATTCCCCAAATTCCAAATTCCCCAAATTCCAAATTCCCCAAATTCCAAATTCCCCAAATTACAAATTCCCCAAATTCCAAATTCCCTAAATTCTACAAATTCTCCAAATTCCGAATTCTCGAAATCCCAAATTCCAAATTCCAAATTCCAAATCCCCCAAATTCCAAATTTCCCAAATTCCAAATTTCCCAAATTCCAAATTTCCCAAATTCCAAATTTCCCAAATTCCAAATTCCCCAAATTCCAAATTTCCCATATTCCAAATTCCCAAAATTCTCAAATTCCTCTTTGCAAATTATAAAATTTCCAACACTTCGCAAATTGAATATTCTCTAAAATTCATCTCCGCCCTGGAAACATGAAATAAGTGTGTCGTCTGAATTATCTCTTTCACTGAACAAATGAATCGCTCAGAATAGATGCCGTAGAATGTATTGAAGGCATCAAACAAATGTTACGAATATGTGAAAGTTCCGTTGTTCACATAATACAAGGAATAAGTTCGAGTATTAAAGGGAATATCCTGTGTTCATCGTAACCGGTGTTCCGCCATTGACCCCTTAATAAAAGCAGCGGGTTTTCGATTCGACCTGTCTGGGACACGCCCAATGATCCTTTCACGATTTTTTCTCAGCTTACTCGACGTTATTTCTCTTTTTCTTTTCCTTCGCCTTTCTCTCTTGCCCTCTTTCGATGTCTCTGTATGCTTTCTATATTTGGTCCGCATTGGAGCAATAAATTTCGTGCACACTTTGACGGATTGATTTTTTTCTGTAACACTTTCTTGATCGGATCGTATTTACTGTTTTATTTAATGCAAAAATGTTAATCGCTAACTGAAGTTCAAATATGTTATCGGATATATCAGGAAGAAATGTGAAGTATTTTTGAAAGCAAGTTACTGAAGAAATTAATTAAATTCGTGATAACAGTGTGGCTGTATCTTGATGTAGAATGTAGAAGATTGGATGATTAACCTCGTTGAAAATTAGTTCCTTCAAGAATATTGGACGATGATTGTGACTGTTAGAGTAATATGTTAAAATGTCGTGCCTACTTTCTAAGCTTAACGTATTAAAAAAAAATATAGTTATTGAACTACTTATTTTATACCTTTATTAAAGTTTGAAGGGTATTACAATAACTTTACGAGATATATATCTGCCATTTTGTTATTTCTACTGGGTTAGGTATCACGTGATTGATTTCAAAATGGAGTCGGGCTAACGTAAGCATCTCTCGAAATAATGCTATATCAATTTAACGTTCACGTTAAAAAGAATCATTATACAAACACATCATTAGTATTTTTACTATGCAATAAATCATTTGTCATTCTCCTCACTGAAATATTTATTTTATACCTATATTAAAGTTCGTAGGGTATTACAATAACTTTACGAGATATATATCCGCCATTTTGTTATTTCTACTAGGTTAGGTGTCACGTGATCGATTTTAAAATGGCGTCGGGCTAACATAAACATCTCTCGAAATAATGCTACATCAATTTTAAGTTAAAAAAAAATAATTATACAAACCATTAGTGCTTCAACAATAAATCTTCCGCAAAATAGACTGCTTAAAAAATAAACTCTAAACTGCCAATATAGATTTTAGTTAAATCAAGATAAATACCAATAAATTTCGGCACTTAAAGTCATCGTATTTTGTCTTTGTTTAAATTACTTTTTTAAAAGTTAAAGAAATTGGTCCCAAAATGAAATTTAACCTAAAAGATACATACTCCAATAAACCTAATGCTGAATTACCTTTGTGCGAAGGTTTAAAACTACTAAACGGATTTACATATTAGCGTT
Organism: Megachile rotundata; assembly: GCF_050947335.1. NCBI lineage: Eukaryota > Metazoa > Arthropoda > Insecta > Hymenoptera > Megachilidae > Megachile > Megachile rotundata. Next base: position 8,598,376 of record NC_134993.1, read on the forward strand.
TGATGATTTGACCAACATCAGAACTGTCAGTCAGCTTTATAACCAAGTTCAGCGTTAAAATGTACACCTCGATTTTTAAACCCCTGCATAGAATTGTTAATCGTTCTCCCTGTTCGATCTTGCCCGAGAATTTACATCCGAAATGGTATATTCGAGTTGCCCACGTCGCGTAGTAAATTCCGACTGTCATGGCGTAGAAACGGGCAAAGAATTAAAAAGTTCGAGGAACATATCTTTCGTAGCCCGGAATTCAACTAGTCCCCAGCTATCGTACGTGTCGCACGGTCATATTTATTTCGAACTTTCCCATCTGCCCATAACGTAGCCTGACAAATGTACTAAACCTTTATTGCGCATTATTTCGCACTTTACAGAACTGATAACAGCGGCTTAACGCCGTAAATTCTATTTTCCCCGCAATTGCTGGCCCGTAGGGAGAGGTCCATCGTGGGGAGACCTTTACTTCTGGGAATATATGTGCAGTGCTCTGACAAATTTATCAAACTTCTTATTCTGCAGTTTCCCTTGATACAAAGCGTGTTTCGAGGGACGTTTTAGTGATACATTTTACGGAAGCATGGAGTAGACTTATATATCAGGACTTGTGGAGGAAATGCGTACTCTAAAACGGTAGGTGGTAAATTTCTGCTATCGTGTGGTAAGAATAGAACTGTCGATATCATGGGACTAAATTGTAGCGTGATACAAGGTGTAATTTTAGTGGTGGGATTTAGGGATGATTTTAAGTAATATGTTAGGGAAATGAGGAAGAGATTTAAGGATTGGTTTTAGTGGAAATTGAATTTGCATGTTTTTTTAGATGCAGTGATTGATTTTGGGGTGTTTCGTTTTTGTATGTGGGGAAAGTGAATATTTTGACAGTGGGAATGCCGGGATAGGAATTATCTATAATTGCAGTGTAATTACAATAATTATTTTTAATTGCAAAGATACGAATTCCTGAATTCCTAAATTTACAAATCCCAAATTCTCAAATTAACAAATTCTTCAATTCCTAAATTTCCAAGCTCCCAAATTCTTAAATCATCAAATTTCCAATTTCCTAAATCCAAAAATTTCCAATTTTCTAAATCCCCAAATTTACAAGTTTCCAATTTTCTAAATCCTCAAATTTCCAAATTTCCAAATTCCTAAATTCCCAAATTTCTAATTTCTCAATTTACCAAATCTCCTAGTTTCCCAAATTTCTAATTTCTCAATTTACCAAATCTCCTAGTTTCCCAAATTTCTAATTTCCCAAGTTTCCCAAATTTCCCAAAGTTTCCAATTTTCCAAATTTCTAATTTCCTAAATTTGCAGATTCCTAAATTCCCAAATTTCTAATCTCCCAATTTTCCAAATGTCCAAATTTCTCAAGTCTCTCAAATTTCCCAAATTTTCCAAATTTCCATATTTCCAAATTTCTAATTTCATAAATTTCCAAATTCCCAAATTCCTAAATTCCCAAATTTCTAATTTCCTAATTTTCCAAATCTCCCAGTTTCCCAAATTTCCCAAATTTCTAATCTCTCAATTTTCCAAGTTTCCCAAATTTCCAAATTTCTAATTTCCTAAATTACCAAATTTCCCAAGTTTCTCAAATTTTCCAAATTTTCTAAATTTCTAAATCCCCAAATTTCCAAGTTCCTAAATTGCTAAATTGCTAAGTTCCTTAATGCCCAAGCTTTCAAATTCCTAAATCTTCAAGTTTCCAATTTCCTAAATTTCCAAATTTCCAATTTTCTAAATCCCCAAATTTTCAAATTTCCAAATTCCTAAATTACTAAATTGTTAAATTGCTAAACTGCTAAATCCCCAAATTTCCAATTTTTAATTTTTAATTTTTAATTTTCAATTTCCCATTTCCCAAATTCCCAAGTTCCTAAATTCCCAAATTCTTACATCCCAAATTTCAGAATCATGAAATTACCAAATTTCTGAATCCCAAATTCCTAAATTCCCATGTTTTACATATTCTCAGATCCTCAAATTCCTGAATTCTGAAATTTCCAAATTCCCAAATTCTGAAATTCTCAAATTACAGCGTGATTTATACAGGTTGTAATTTCATTGGTGGGACTATCAGATAAGTGCTGATTGTGGAAATATGGTACAAAGTTTATTCATACAAAATCTTGTTTTAATTAAAATTTAATTTGAACAGTTTTTGAGATACACTGATCCAATTTGCATTATATCACTTTTATACAAGGTAAGAGTGAACACTTTAACAGTAAGAATGCAAGAATAGGACTTCTACATTTTCGTTCTTTTCCTGTAAATAAACTTAACAGATAGAATACTTTGTTACTTAAATTATACTATACTTATATTATATTATATTGTATTATATTGTATTATATTGTATTATATTATATTACTTATGTTATAGCCTCACAATATTAAGGGACATTTATTTTTAAAAACTGAAAATATGTTCGGAAGATTTCAAACAGATATAAATGAGTAAACATTGCTCAAATGAGATACCATCATACTTAATACGTTTCGAAATTGATCATTTCACTTTCAATAAATTGATAGTAATAAAGTGGCAACGTAATGAACGATGTGAGAATTGCCTATTAAAGTAAATTACACACGTCTGATAATGTCAACGGTATGAAAAATGATAAGACTCAATCACAGGGTTGCAATATTTCGCAACGATATTAAGGTCTTTACTTCTATAGGTATTTTCTGCGACGATATTATCTGCTACAATTACTATAAAAACTGGTTTAAGTCTACCATAACTCGGGTATTAATACCACTAGTAAAAAGTTGTTTCCACACCTTGTTTGTTAAGTACGAGACACTATATAGTAATTAGAAATTTTATTTTTACGTCCATTAGTAGGACTCTAGTGATTTGGTGGTCTACGGAAATTAATAGTTGAGATTTATGAGTTTACATTACAGTTGCAAGGTATACTACATATTTGAATTTGAGCTTTTAATAGCAAATTATGGTCGTTTATTCTTAAATAATCGTAGAATACATTGTGAAAGATTCATGTATTAATGTAAATTCAAATTCATAATTTGGAAATTGCTTTAGCAACAGAAACTGCTTCTGTAGCATCAGAAACTCTCAGTTAGTGACACGTTTTTCGAGTCAAAAAATTCAGAGAAAATGTGAAATGTTCATCTATTCCTCTAGAATTCAGAAGATATCTAAAATATCAACCGCGTGGGAGGACTTAGTCAGCTCCTTACTTTAATCCGACCTATTTCTCTCTTCTGCAATGCGAATTCGTTTACATCAATAAATTTATGACATCTTAAATATTTGTGGGATTTTCTGCTCGAATATTCGTAAAGGGTCTTTCAAAAAGTAAGGATCCCTGTAATAAAAAGAGTAGAATTATTTTGTCAAAATTAATTTTTTTTATTCAAAATACATCCACATGAATTCACCGCTGGGCTCACACAACGTTAACATAGATTTTTGTCGTTTTGCGGAATCAAACATCTTTGTCACAGCTGCTTGGAGTTGTCTAACAGTGTCACGAAACGTTTTATAGCTAATTGAGAGAGATATCTGCGAAAGCCACTATAGTGGATCATCATACGGAGGATCATATCCTTGAAAGCCACTATAGTGGCGCGTCATGCCTAAGAGGTTAAAACTGTGCTCCTTTTGTAGCGCGGACCATGGAGAAGTCCAGTTTTATGACTCGATCTCGCTGTGAAACTATGATGATCTTATCAATTTTGGCAAAAAGGAAGTAATCGTATAGAAATAAGTCAGAATTTGGGGGATGTTGGAACAGACTTGCTTTTTCGCCAAAAATTCACGAACCTCGACAGTTCACATGGTGCGTTATCCTGCAACAGAAACCAATTTCCCGGCGCTCGATATTCGGGCATCATACGAACGATCCTCTTCCACAAATGTTCCATAACACCCAGATAATATTCGCGATTTACATTTTGTCCCTGTGGAACGAATTCCCGAAGTATAATTCCTTTAGAATCGTAAAAGCAAATTAACATTGTCTTCTCGAGGGACTTCTGGAATCGCAGTTTTTTTGATTTTGGAGATCCTGGAGATTTCCACATAGCACTTTGGCGCTTTGAGGTTCATACTTGAAGCACCGAGTCTCATCACTAGTTACAATTGATTCTAGGAATGTACAGTTTCGTCTGGCTGTTTTGATAAGATCCTCGCAATATTCAACGCGAGCAATTTGTTGCTTGCCCGTGTATTTTGTGACGCGGTGACGAAAGGTTCTGTCGCATTAAATGCTATAAGTTTACAATTCGTTGCTCGATTCCAATAATTGTTGTGTTTTGTAGGGGAGGTATACTGTTTTCAAATAACTGTTTTAATAGATGGCGCTTGTTTTCCTTAAATTTAAAAAGTTCCATTGCTGTGGACACACTGTGTATTTTGACATTACTGTGAATTGTCAGTCTTGATATAATTAAGCTATATATTAAACGATCCATATGTGGGCCATTGTAAGACAGCTTCTACCTAAAATTGTCCACGTGTCAAAAAACCTTCCACATTTTTTGCCGACATTCACATGGACGTTTCTGTGGTATCATACATGTTTTCGATGTTCGATTTTCCATATCACTTTGCCCGAACAACAAAGAATTCCCATCCGCTAGAATCCTAATATGCGAAAATCCCGCAGCGTTTGCACTTTTTCGCGATATAAATCGTCACCGAATATTTCGCCGTCTCTGTCAATACGCTCGAGTCCTCCAGCTAGAGATCGTAAAAAAGAACTAAACGCATGCTCATAAGAAGGGATGAAAAGAGAAAGAGAGGTTGGCAAGATGAACAAAGGTCCAGACACACAGAAAAGTAAGGAGAAATATTCTGAACGCGCTCCGCTGAAACAGGCCCTTGCAATCACTGTTTGAATCTTTGCCAAGCTTCGTCCAACCTTTTCGCATCTACCTTACATTCTGTCCTGTACACTGCTACCAACCCCTGTTTTGCCCCACCGTTTCTGCCTCATCCTGCAGTCTTCCCTAAACGCATGCCGATTTCGGACGACGTAATAGGCGATTCCGCTTGACGAATATACTCGTGGTTTATCCGGTCTAGACGGCCCTTGCTTAAACCCTGGTCGAGCATAAATTCAGGGACGAGTGCTTGATTTTGCTGTATTAGGGTGTTGAATATGAAGTAGCTGATTTTGAAACGAAGCGTCATGAAATTTGATACAAAAGGACTTATGAACCTAACCTAATCGCGATGTCCGTTGAAAAAGGAAACAAATGTAAATTTTGGAGAACGGAATTTCTAGATTTTTAGATTGAATTTCTCAAAATTTCCTTTGTATGTAAAATTAAAAAATTTAGGGACTGCACAAAATTTTTTTTCTATAAAATTTTTCGTAGCATCAATTTTGACAAAAAGTTGAAGCTTGAATTTTAGTAAAATTTTGTTATGAATTATTTATTTTGCATTCTGATAGACACTGAGTTTTACTGATATTGCTATGAAGACCCTTTTCTAAAAAAGATGAATAATCATTTTAAATTAAGAACGACTATAATTAATTATAATCATAAATAGATAATTATAATTAATCGATTGAAAATCGAATCAATATCGATTTGTTGCATAGTGGTATTATTTTCTCTCTTACAGGAACGTATATCATTTTGCATAACTGCATTAACAAAAAAATTATGGAACTAACCGAAAAGTGTCAGCACATAAAACTAGCAGTAATTAGATCATTAATAACGAACCATTGACGTGCAGTACTGGAACGTATTCCTTAGCTCGGTATATCGCATACTTACATCGAAGACAAGCTGGATAACCTATAAATCACTCGAGACTTCAGCGTAACATTCCTCGAAGCCGGTGTTTCAAAAGAAAGTTACAATCATGTTTTCAAACATTCAAAAGACAGGTTTATGTACACCTGGATGCTCTTACCAAGCTGTCTGACATAATACAAATCAATTATGGTATCACGTAACTAGATGTGCTATATCGATAACAGATACCTATCTTTAACCCCATATGCGCCGGTGCATCTTTAGGGTAATGTTCGTAATTTCCATTGCAAATAATTATAAGCTTCCGATGCAAATTGAACAGCATAACTCTCGAAGGGCTAATTGGGGACAGTGATATGGACTGATACCGTGTTTTTTGATTCATAATTAAATTTCTACTGTGTACCCCTTATTTCGAAAGTGCAAGTCCATTTTTTATTGAGGGTCATTTTAATAAATTTCAAAATAGGCAAATTTGTTGTATTTTATTATAAATGTTTATTATCAAATTTAGCAATTACCAAATTCCCAAATTCGCAAATTCCAAATTTCTACAATCTCAAATTCCCAAATTCCAAATTTCCACAATCTCAAATTCCCCAAAATCCCAAATTCCCAAATTCCTAAATTCCCCAATTCTCTAGATTCCCTAGATTCCCTAGATTACCTAGATTCCGAATTCCCCAAATCTCAAATTCCCCAAATTCCAAATTCCCCAAAATTCCAAATTCCCAAATTCCTAAATTCCCAAATTCCTAAATTCCCCAGATTCCCTAGATTACCTAGATTACATAGATTCCGAATTCCCCAAATCCCAAATTCCCCAAAATCCCAAATTCCCCAAAATCCCAAATTCCTAAATTCCCCAATTCTCTAGATTCCCTATATTCCGAATTCCCCAAAATCCCAAAATTCCCCAAAATTCTAAATTACCCAATTCCCTAGATTCCCTTGATTCCCTAGATTCCGAATTCTCCAAATCCCAAATTTCCCAAATCTCAAATTCCCCAAATCCCAAATTCCTAAATTCTAAATTCCCCAATTCCCTAGATTCCCTAGATTCCGAATTCCCCAAATCCCAAATTTCCCAAATCTCAAATTCCCCAAATCCCAAATTCCTAAATTCTGTAATTCCCAAATTCCCTAGATTACGAATTCTCCAAATCACAAATTTCCCAAATCTCAAATTCTTCAAATTCCCCAAAATCCCAAGTTCCCAAGTACTTTAAATTCCCAAATACCCAAATTCTTAAATTCTCAAATTTCTAAATTCCCAAATCCGGAATAGCCAAATTGACAAATTTCTAAATTCCCAAATTCTCAAATCCTCAAATCCTAAAAAGAATGTTAAAATGTTACGTCAATATTATATCCAACGATCCTTGTAAATTACAATTATACTCGGACTCCAAACTGAAATATATTAAAAATCCTTGTAAGATTTATCAAACTCGACGTGTAAGTGCGTCAAACCAATCAAAGTATATCAGAGAATTAATTAACCAGTTGATTAGTCAATAAACGTATAATAATAGAACCGATCAGTACCCACTCACCTAAATCAATTAATTTCCTACATGTTAGAAATATATAAAAAAATATGATTGACTACCGAAATGAGATAACGTTGTAATATGTATATGTGAGTCGTTAAAAAAAGCAACAGTAGCAAAATCATGTGTCAGTTTATGTTTGCTTGCTTAGGGTGTTGGCTATTAATTTATTGCTTTATCAGCTACAGATTGTATTCGGTTGAACGCGTTAATCACCTGCTGTATATACGATCACAATCTGAATGTGTCTTGATTATTATCTCAATTGTATCTCGGTTTATATCAAAATTGCATAAGTGCTATGGAAAATCTTGCACGTGCGTCGTTCGATTCTGTAGATTTATTAACTTTTCAAAGAATAATGTTAAATTTGTGAAAATGTTCTGTCTTTGGGATATGTTGTGTATTTTGGATATTCGGTTATAAATTTTATTGCAGTAGCTAAACAGGAGAGATAAATCAAATAATATAATGAGAGCAACATAATTAATAAATTATTGATAGTAACTGTTATAAGATAATTTTCACTGTTGGATATCAAAACTTGTTGAAGTTTTGAAAAGTTTGCTGAATTCATTTAGGATTACTATTTTTCTATTAATTGCTACTATTGTTTGCGTTACTGTTTGTGTAGCATATGTGTAATTCTATCGAGTCGGTTAAAATATACTCATTTTTAGAAAGGAAATTGTAGATAGTAAATAGTGTAAGAGGCAAATGAAAAATAAAAGGATTTAACTAACTGTAAACATTTGTTGTAGGAACATGATTGTGTATCCGTTATTTCGGACACCGTATGAATGCAATGTGTGAGCATGAATGTATATCAATTAGGCATTGATGCGGTTGTTTTGAGGCGAGACGATGTAGCAATCATATGAGTGGACTGGGAGGACTTTTGTTGTAAAGGATCCATGCGTTATTGTGGTTTCGTTACTTAACCATTTTTTCAAAATTATTAAATTCTAGCATTATTTAAATAGTTAAATCCTTTTATTTTTCGTTTTTCTCTAACAATAGTGAATAGTGAGTAGTGAGTAGCGAATAGAGGGTAGTGAGTAATGAGTAGTGAGTAATGAGCAATAAGTAGTGAGAAGCGAGTAGAGAGCAGTGAATAGTGAACATTGAGTACTGAGTAGTGAGCAGTGAATAGTGAATAATGAGCAGTAAAAAGTGAGTAGTAAGTAGTGAGTAGTGAATAGAGGCTAGCGAATAATGAGTAGTGAATAGTGAATATTGAGCAGTGAGTACTGAGCAGTGAGCAGTGAGCAGTGAATAGTGAGCATTGAGTAGTGAGTAGTGAGCAATAAATAGTGAGCAGTGAATAGTGAGTACTGAGTAATGTGCAGTAAATAGTGAGTAGTGAGTAGTGAATAGAGGGTAGTGAGTAATGAGTATTGAATAGTAAGTAGTGAGTAGAGAGCAGTGAATAGTGAGCATTGAGTACTGAGTAGTGAGCAGTATATAGTGAGCAGTGAATAGTGAGTAGTGAGTAGTGAATAGAGGCTAGTGAGTAATGAGTAGTGAATAGTGATAGTGAGCAGTGAGTAGTGAATATTGAGTACTGAGTAGTGAGTAGTGAGTACTAAATAGTAAATAGCAAAATTATAAATAGTAAAAAAGTAGTTACCTTTCGAATGCAGAGGGTTGATGTCATTAAAACTTGCAATGAAAAAGTAATAGACGACTGATACTTGAATAGTACATCCCATTATTCTCAAACGTTTTGTCACCCAGCATATTTATATCTATCATTGTGTTGCACTTCGATATTTAAAAAGTAACCACCTCCATTTGTTAATATTTTTAAATTAGTCCTCCATCCTCAAAATAGGGTATACGACTGTTGAATATTCTCTATAAGGTGGCTTTCCAAAATGAGCGACTGTAACATTTGGGGAGTTTCAAGTTTGTTTCTCGAACAAGTAATAGTTCGAACTCAGGTCCCGTTTGTTTCTGCGATCACAACCACTGTAAAGTAGTCCATATGTTGCACAATCTTTATCACTCCTTTTCAAACAGTTTGTATATTGATTCTAGTCAACGCGAGAGTTAGATGCATAATACTCTTCCACGTTTTGCAGATAGATTACTATGTTCAGATGCTTCTTTTGAAGAAAATAGGTAGGTTATTTTTCAAAGCTAGGTTAGAGGTAGGTTATTTATCAAAATTCGAAACTCTTGCTGTTTTTTTATTTTTTGCAATTACACTTAACAATTCTTGTATATCCTTTAATTATTGATGTATATAACAGTGATATAAATGTACATTAATATTTTTCATAAATATTCTGTAAAATTTGTAAATTCAATTTTTCATTATTTATTATTTTGTTTTTATTTTCATTATTAATTGTATGACATACAAAATACTGTTACCAACTATATAAATATTATTTTGGATGTAGTATTATCAGTTTATGTTATGCAAAAACCTTGAATCTTGTGTGACACGAAATAAATCAAGAAAAAAAAGTTAATTTACTGTGAAAGTTCAATACATTGTATAGACCGCATAATTTTGAAGTAACATATGAAAAATGAGCTTTTTTACAGCAAAACAACAATTTTATTGTAACGCTAGAAAAACAGCACCGTAAATTACGGTTTTATACGACGTTTATGATGCGTTTTTCTCGGTAATCAAAATAACATAAAATAACAATCAATCATGATGCTGTCAGATAATCGTTAGATTTCGTTTGACAGGCAATGTTTTAATAATTACTCGCATATAACATTAAAACACCTTGCAACAGTAGAAAACCTCGTTTGTTTCTTATCTGCGTTATTACTTTGTATTCACTAAATAACACCTTTAGTTGATTAAATCACTGATTTATAATTGATTTACTGTAAGATTACGAAGTTATTTGCAAAAATTTGTGAAGAATTGAAGCTCTGTTTGTTGAATTTGGTCGAAATAAAAACGAACCTGTACCTATTGTATGAGAAGTCCAAAAATTAATTGTGGAGAAATGATTGAACTTTGAGAATAATTTCAAGGTAAAATTTGAAAGTTGTCATTTGACACCTCTTCGTAAAAAATGGTGTTAAAATCGTATGCCTCATAGAGTTAAATACAAAATTAATTGCATTAAATTTATCCAGTGTAATTTACATCAAACTTTTAGTCAGAGCTGTACTTCTATTAAATTTCAAACCACACAAGACCTTTTAGCTCGTTATTTATTACAACATTTCTATACAAGAAAATGTAAATGAAAATTAAAATAAAATGTATTATGAAACAAGATTAGAAGAAATTCATACGATATGCGATGTATGTTAATTTCAATATGCTTTTCAAACTAATGGTTTACAAACGACGCGTTGGAAATAAAAATATCGATAACCAGCTGTGTTTATACTTGCAAAATATCGCTTAGTAATCTAACTGATAAGAAAAATGTGATTGATTTAAAGAAATGAGGTTAATCAGTTGGTTATTAATAATTTCAGACGACAATGTAAGGTCAGTTGATAACTGTACTTTGTTATTAATTGAAATTTACTGAAAAATAAGAAATAGTCTTAATTATTGCTTATAATATATATAGCGGATTATTATCTGATTGACAGATTATTATACTAAAAAATATGACATTCTAAAGACATTAGAATAGAAGTAAAATATATGTTTTAGTATTTTGGGAATATGTAATGTATTAGTATGTGAACAGTCATGCTGAAGTTATTGAAGATTGTCTTATATTGCTATTTTTATTTTTAACAAATTTTATTTGTTATTTTTATAAGATTTCATTATGTTCAGAGTTTATGTGCAAGTTGTACCTTTTACTTTTACTAAATAATACTTGAATCAAACAATATTTCATTTTTAATATGTGAGGTGTGATGCGACGCGGTATGGAGCATCGAAACAGGACCTCTCCATGGTCCGCGCTAGACTACAAAAAGGGTACCACTTCAACATAGGCGTGACGCGCCACTATAGTGGCTTTCGCACTATAGTTTCGCAAATGACACTATAAATTAAATAGTGTCGTTATAGTGACTCATTTGCCACCGTTTCAATTGAATGATCCTTTCTATGTGTTTTAATCCCACAAAAGTACATTACATGTAAATTAAAGATAATGTCATTATTAGTAAGTTTAGGCATTACAGGACCTCTTTGCACTAATATTGGAAACATTTGGAAATTACATATTTCCTGAATTTTCTGAAACAGTAAATTGTCAAAGTTAAAATATACATCTTTGAAAAATTATAATTTAATAAGAGAACAGAATTGTCACACATTGTAGTGCTGTTTATGTCGAACTCTGCCGTACAAAGAAGCAGCGTAAAGTTCAGCCGTGTCTAAGAGGATAAGGGTTGACGTAGAATAAAATTTATTAGTATATCAGGAAAAAATTGATTAGTTTATGTATATTTGTTGAGTGCAGAAATGCAAAAATTCTAAGTTTGGTTTAAGCATTTAAATTATTTCTTAGTTTCACGTTATTTAACTATTTGTCGAAAATAAAATGGCAATTTCAGTTTATTATGCATTTGTGCACATTTTGCATATTATTAAGTTCAAAAGCCATGTAAAGGAGCGAGTGAAAAACTTGAGAGAAAGGCAGAATATTGGTAAATTCGCGTTTAATTGGCTACCTGGACGGTGATCTCTTTGCGTGCACAGGGACGCTTTTGCGAACCTGGGGCCGTTCAGGCCGTGGCTAGGAGGGACGTTTTTCGACGGACCCCTGAGGCCTCCATCGACCCCGATTTCGACGATGCTTTGCATCTGGCGAGGGTCCGCGGACGGAAAAATTGCATTGGTAATTTTTCCGAGACGTTCAGGCTGGTCCTAAGAGCAAAGCCGCCAGGTATTCGCAATTGTATAGGCCGGAGTGGGGGAAGGGCCACGTGATAGCGCGGGGCTCGGGCCGCTACGGCTTATCTATTGCGAGGAATTCTTTCGACGACCGTCCTTTCGCTCAGTCCATTTCGTGCGCTCCTCGATACAATTCGTTACTTGACAAATTAACAAGTAAAGATACGCTTTTGAGTTGCCTTAATTTTATATTTGATACTGTTTTGCAATTTCGTTTTGTTCTGCATTGTAAATTATTCGTTTTGATTTTGCCAATAAATATTAATTAATTAATTCCTTGAGTTCGTTATTTGTTTTTGTTATTTATATCCCTAACATATTTTTGCGGAATTTGTCCGGGGTGACGCCCACGGTTCCCCACTGAGCGCCACGCTCGCCATAGGTACGATAGGATTTTAAGTGCAGTAAGTCTATGGATAGCGTGCTGCCTCGTGCTAATGATTGGCCGCGGAACCGGGTAATAGGACAAATAGCGCAAAAAAATGTTAGGGATATAAATAACAAAAACAAATAACGAACTCAAGGAATTAATTAATTAATATTTATTGGCAAAATCAAAACGAATAATTTACAATGCAGAACAAAACGAAATTGCAAAACAGTATCAAATATAAAATTAAGGCAACTCAAAAGCGTATCTTTACTTGTTAATTTGTTAAGTAACGAATTGTATCGAGGAGCGCACGAAATGGACTGAGCGAAAGGACGGTCGTCGAAAGAATTCCTCGCAATAGATAAGCCGTAGCGGCCCGAGCCCCGCGCTATCACGTGGCCCTTCCCCCACTCCGGCCTATACAATTGCGAATACCTGGCGGCTTTGCTCTTAGGACCAGCCTGAACGTCTCGGAAAAATTACCAATGCAATTTTTCCGTCCGCGGACCCTCGCCAGATGCAAAGCATCGTCGAAATCGGGGTCGATGGAGGCCTCAGGGGTCCGTCGAAAAACGTCCCCCCTAGCCACGGCCTGAACGGCCCCAGGTTCGCAAAAGCGTCCCTGTGCACGCAAAGAGATCACCGTCCAGGTAGCCAATTAAACGCGAATTTACCAATATTCTGCCTTTCTCTCAAGTTTTTCACTCGCTCCTTTACATGGCTTTTGAACTTAATAATATGCAAAATGTGCACAAATGCATAATAAACTGAAATTGCCATTTTATTTTCGACAAATAGTTAAATAACGTGAAACTAAGAAATAATTTAAATGCTTAAACCAAACTTAGAATTTTTGCATTTCTGCACTCAACAATATTCATGCTTATTAATTACACTTCCGTTCACAAGGTTTCACGCTTGTCCACTAATCGTTCTATTCATTCAGGTTACAACACATCGTGCAAAATTACTCAGCTTCACGGTAATTTGTCAGATTCGTAGGTTCCTTGTCGCCTGTTGAATAAGCGGTACTGTCTGCAACGCTTTGGAATCTTTTTAATCGAGACATGCGATAACGATCTCGCAATCTTAAGAGATTGTTGTAGCGTTACGACATCGCATACTTTGTTTGTGTCATTATCTTGCTATCAGATAATACGTGACTGCTCAGGCATATCGATTTTTCAAAATTCTTAACATCTATATCCTGAGACCGATTATTAATCGTTAGCGAGATAAACCTATCGGTTGCAATATATTTCTAATTTAACAAACTTATCGCTGATGTGTTTATTTCTGAACTGTTTAGATTTCGATTATTTCGCTGAGGTAATTTATAAACTTGCTTTTAACACGTTGTTAATTATGGTAGTTGCAGTGGTTAAAAGTGTCAAGTATTCTTGTTAATTGATAAAAATTGTTAAAATATTTATTCACTTGTTTAAATGTCTAGCTGTAATTTTATGTAAATTTATTTTCTGTGCAGAAAGTTTATTTTGTATGCTGGTTATATTTTGTTCAATCAAATTATTTTACTTTAATCTTACATTGTTAATAATAACAGTTGCAATAAAATTTATTTCATTTTCTGTTTAAATAAATCACTTATATTAAATTCGTATTATTACTTTATTATACAAAATTAACAAATTTGTTTCCTGCAATTACTCCAAATTATCATAATAAAAATTGTATTTATTTATTTATACGCTTATTAACTGTTATCAAAATTCACAGTCTTCAAATAATGCGATAAAATAAACAGGTTGAAATACGAAACCACAATTATGAGGATACAAACTTGATATCTGCATTTTCACAGTATCATAACCGAATTTAATTAACAATGGTCGCAAAATTGGGCTAATCTGTGTTTCATCTGGTTTCAGAATGATATGTTTGAAACCGCCTTTTAACCAAAATTAAATTACCAGGAAACGAAACGCGGTTCTTGATTATGCATTAATTAGAGCCAGAAACAAAGTAAAGTGTACTGAGGTGAATCGTTTTAATTAGAAAAGACGCCTTTTCGACAAGGTTACTGCTTCGTTTAGATTGTAGCCACGGTAGGGTCAGTGTAGAAACATCGAAGCAAGACATCCTTCAAGGCCTTCTGCTAACGACTAACGTGATAATTAATTCGTGATATCAAGCTGGCATGACGTTATGCTTGGTTTCTTCGAAAAAAAAGGAAGGAAAAAAAGGGAGAACATTTTATTTTCATAATCAACCCGGTTAATTTCATCGGACACGAACGATCTTTTGATATTTTGCAAAATTCACTATGTGATACTTGGTGTCGTGAAAGTGCACCGATTAATTAAATAGATTATTATCGTGATGGCTGTAATTGTGTCTTTTCAAACCAATTAATCCTTCGTTGCATGTTGTTTTTTGGTTTTCAAAAATAATGCATTTTTGAACTTCCGTAATTAATGCTAATGAAAAAATTACATGGATGTTCTCTGTTTAGTAACAGGGTAATTACGTAATATTACAAGTTTCAGGAAGATTATGTGATATTACAAATATAAGAGAAATGATAGTAAAATGCAATTACGAATCATATTTTTATATCATTTACAATTTAAGATATCTCATCCATATGTCTTTTACGAAATAATCTCTATCATTCATATATGTATTTTATATAATAATCTCCATCATCATTTTCAACTACATTTTGACATATTGACGACATGAGTCTACTGTATCAGACACGACACGTGATTATTTGAATAGCAACGAAAAGAGACGAAGTTAATCGATTTACCACTACTTATCTCACTGCGAATTTTATTACCTGACTTTACACTCTGTCTATATAGGTTTATGGCAAAGGTTCCGATTAATGTAACCGCAGTTCACTACCGCATACACGTTAATAGTATAACAGAACACAGTACACGGATACGCAGCCCTGAGCTGCGACTACAATCACTATCGTCGCACGATGTTTCTTTCTTTTCGTAGACGGTTCGTTCCTCGAAATCAGCCACCTCTCACGGTAACTGATCGCGCTCAGATCCCGACAGTGATCAGTTAACGCGGCTTTGCTATACAGTGTTCATTCCATATAAGCAAAAATGTCCTTTCCGATATAAGCACAAATGTTATCCCCACCACTGGGGGGAAGACCCCTCGAGACGCCGGAGGTTCGCTCGCCGGGAAATGTAACGTGACCCGGGCCTTAGTGTATCCGTGAGACAATACCAATGCAAATATAAAACTTTTTTATTTTTAACTTTTTCGTCATCAAACTTTTACCAATTAATTCTTGACATTTTTCCGATTAAAATGAGATCAAACACAATATAATTTGGACTATATTTACTGGTTTAATTGACGATAAAAGTTTCTCACGTCGAAGAGGATAGCGAGTCAAAAAGAAAGAGACGCTACGATCGTGGCAGTCGGCAAAGATCAAAAGTCTGTTCGATTGTTTGCAATACTTGAGCTTTGCTAATTTTTTTATTTTTCATCCATTTTTTTATATAACTTTTTCCATCATATTCGTGACGTTTTCCTGATTAAAATGAGACCAAACACGACGTAATTTGAGTTATATTTACTTGCAATATCTTATTAGAGTAAAATCATCGATGTACGCGTAATACTTGAAATTACAAGTAAATATGTCCCGAATTACGTCGTGTTTGGTCTCATTTTAATCGGAAAAATGTCAAGAATTAATTGGTAAAAGTTTGGTAACGAAAAAGTCAAAAATAAAAAAGTTTTATTCTTGCATTAGGAGTGTCCTTCTAGTAGGTCACTGTTTGTTTACGTTCAGTCTCCTTCACTCGAAATGTAGCACCTTTACGATATACGCAAACGGCGACCGTGATATTTTTCTCTTCTGTCCTTTTCTACGTTCGGCAAGACATCAATCAATGTAGGACCTGTACGATATAAGCACAACTTCACTCCCGAAAGATTTGCTTATATAGAATATCCACTGTATATTGTAGCACAGATGATACGGATGAAAGATTTATAGGCATAGACACAAGAAATCAAAAGTATAAAACATACGATGACTTCAAATTAGCGAAACCATAACTTAAGAAATGCTGTTTTTCTAGCTACAGTCAATTTCACCCTCGTTGAAAATATGTATAAAACGAGGAATATTGTTCTGGCTTTAACTAGTCATAGTTGCATCTTTTTTAGTATCTTGTTAGGGCTTATCTTGTAGCGAACTATATATTACCGTCATAGTATTAAGATTTCATACATGAAACTAATACACGAGGATTTCCAAAATCTCACTTTGAAAATTATAAGTCACTCTATAGTCAAAGTGTAAATGTACTATACAGTTATACCATATTACGGTCATACACGTCACTATGTTATAGTTATACTACTGTACTTATTACGGTGGTATTTAACTCAACCAACGATTTTTTCGACAGCTGCTCGTTACCTATTTATTACTGCAGAGTTGAGATAAACAAAGGACATTGTTAGGTACATTTTGAATTTAGCAATCTACAATTATATCACAATTGGTATCAAGTTCAAAATTTGATCTTTACGCAAATTTAAGTTTGTCACATTTGAAGCTTAACGTGCGTCAAGAATCTGACTCAACGTTATACGCCAAGGGTTTAAATGTATTATAGACTGAGATATTAAAAAAATATTCGTAGAACACTTGCAATGGAATAACCATTATCATATAGTTAATCAACAAAAATTTCGATCAGGGAAGTCTATGACTTCGACTATTGTACATGTCACGTGATTACGCGAGCAGCGCCGAAGAGAAGCAGAGACAACCGACGTACCACTACTGTTAGAACGGTTTTAATAGAATCAATTTGTTGCACAAATACATCAATTTGGCTTACAAATACTTCACGATAGGTACATAATAAATGATCTTGAAATTACAAAGTGATCTTGAAATTTCTTTCATCAAGGAAGCTACCAAACATGCAAGAAACTAGTCACGGAAATTACTACATCATGCTAACAAAGTTGCCAAGAAAATATTCATAGAACATTTCTAAAGTGGTAATTGTTATCGATAGTTAAGAATGAACAAAAATTTCAATCAAAAAAGTCTATGATTTCGATAGAAATACATATCACGTGATTACGCGAGTGGCACCGAAGAGAAACGGAGATGACCGATGTAGCACTAGTGTTAGTGTACCACTAGCGGTTTTAATATAATTAATTTGTTTTACAAATATATAAAATTTATGTATAAATATATAAAGTTTGGCTTACATACATCATGATAGGTACATAGGTACATATCTATTACTAATCACTATCATATAATTAAGAAGAAACTCGGTCCACGATTAGAGACCAGACAAAATACGATTATCCGAAAAGCACCGAAGAGATACGAAGTCAATCGATTTGTGACTAGTCCCCTACCTTGAATATTTTTACCCCACCGATTCTACACTTCGTCAACCTAGACCATGTCCAATACACGCACGTTTTGTCGCGGCACCAGGAAATATTTCTGTACGGTGTTCTAAAGACGGTTGAGAAAAAAAGATCTATCACGAGTGGGTGGAACAGCATGACACACGCGTGCACGTGTGACGTGTCGTGCGTACTGTTGAAATGCGACTACATACATTGCACGTTACGGTATAACACTGTGCGCGTTTACGTAATGCATAGTCAGGGCGTGTTCCTCTTGATAAATTTCATAACGATACGGGTATGTGATAATTATGATTCGAAACTGAGAGATCGATCGACCTGACTGAGAAAGAATGACTTTCGATTAAACTCGACTAACTGGGAGAAGGAATGCGACCGGCTGATCGATATCGTATTTCTCATATACGGTACACATCAGGATATTTTACAGTGAAATGTATATAGTGTAGATCTTGCAAGGGACATTACCCAATCGCCAATCGCCGATTTTGATGCGCTTTGAGTATGATATAGAACGCAAAAAAATATTTGACACGTATTTTTTTTTATCGGCCATCGTTCATGCTGAAGGGGTGAAAATGGCCCCCAAAGTTGGGGTTGCAAAACATATTTTCTCGAATATCTCAGGAACTATTAGGCCTAGACAAAAAATTAAAAGTGCAAATTTTTCTGTTTTAGAAGGCCAATAATATGGCCTAAGTGGATTTTTGAAAAATTTATTTGTTTAAAAAATATGTTAAAAATTAACATTATTTTGCAATTTTTTTAAATAAAACTTTGTACTATTTTGATCAAATTTTACACATGTAAACTATAGGTCAAAAGACAAAATACGGATAAATTGAAATTTTTAATTTCGCTTGTGGAAAAAATATTATTGTCGTTGAAGTTATACGTACATTTTATACCTTCCGTTCGGTGCACAATTGATTTTTATACGTAATATTCTGGAAATTGTATTATATTACATTTTTTACCCTAACATATTTAAAAAAAAGAATTTGAAGGTCCAAAGGTGCCTGTATAAAAATATGCCGTTTGAGTCAGATATCGCATTTGATCCGCATTATGGGCGCGTACTGGTGGCAGTATTCGACGCACGGAGGATCTTAACGCGTAAATTGTACATGTGCGAAGTATAATATCTTCATAATGATGTAGAATACGTGCAATTAAAGGAATTACACCTGTTGATTAAGAATTTTTTCACGATTGTAAAATATATATTATTAGATTGGGTAACTTTGAAAATACCACTTTTTTAATAATTTTTTAATTTTTTTAAATTTTTATAAGAAATATCATATCCAAATAAAACTTTGACAGTTTTAAGTATTAAAAAATCGATACTGGATTAATACAACCTTCTGATGTATGTGGTTATAGAACATGGAAAAATTTCGCGCATTAAATATTAAATCTTTTGCCTGCGTTAGATTTACAAATTAACGTACGGGCATGGGACATAATTATCAAAATGTGTCCTTTAATTCATAATCAATTGTCCGCACCTAGGTATAAAAAACTGTTTAAGTACGCATGGTTACAGTATGGTTGCATCAGTAGTAGATTGGAACATTTTGATAATCCCGTTGACTTTAGTTTCAATCAAATTAAAACTGTCACTTTTACAAAATATACGCTAACAAATACTAATATCCGTTTCGATTTCATAATGCATAACATCATTACATCTTTTACGTTTACTATCGTTTATAATACATTAGAAATTCATTTCAAAATAAAAGACATAATTTTGAAAATTATAAAAAGACTATAATTTCAGTGTTACTATATATCTTACAATCATAAAGCAATTCTTGATCAACAGATGTAATTCCTTTAATTGCACGTATTCTACATCATTATGAAGATATTATACTTCGCACAAGTACAATTTACGCGTTAAGATCCTCCGTGCGTCGAATACTGCCACCAGTACGCGCCCATAATGCGGATCAAATGCGATATCTGACTCAAACAGCATATTTTTATACAGGCACCTTTGGACCTTCAAATTCTTTTTTTTAAATATGTTAGTGTAAAAAATGTAATATAATACAATTTCCAGAATATTACGTATAAAAATCAATTGTGCACCGAACGGAAGGTATAAAATGTACGTATAACTTCAACGACAATAATATTTTTTCCACAAGCGAAATTAAAAATTTCAATTTATTCGTATTTTGTCTTTTGACCTATAGTTTACATGTGTAATATTTGATCAAAATAGTACAAAGTTTTATTTAAAAAATTTGCAAAATAATGTTAATTTTTAACATATTTTTTAAACAAATAAATTTTTCAAAAATCCACTTAGGCCATATTATTGGCCTTCTGAAACAGAAAAATTTGCACTTTTAATTTTTTGTCTAGGCCTAATAGTTCCTGAGATATTCGAGAAAATATGTTTTTCACCCCTTCAGCATGAACGATGGCCGATAAAAAAAAATACGTGTCAAATATTTTTTTGCGTTCTATATCATACTCAAAGCGCATCAAAATCGACGATTGGCGATTGGGTAAAGTCCCTTGTTGGTATACAAATTTTAACCTATTTTTTTTTGTAATTAAAATTATATTTTTATTGCTTTTGTACTTTGTGCTATGAACGGCTGTTAATGTTTTATCATGGAAAAAATGGAAGTAGCGAAATTAACAAAGTACTTACAGCAGCAATGAACTTGTATCGGTGACAGTTCAATGCCAATTTTATTAGCTGCGATTTGAAAATTTTAAAACTAGACTATTCTAGAATTTTATGTTTTGATAGAACACTTGTAAATTAGAGCAATCTCAGAAATAGAGAATTTAAAAATTTGAAGATTTTTAAACTTGAAACTGTGTAAAATACGATATATTTAAAAATATGGATGATAGAAAATGTGGAGATTTAAGAGTCGACGAATTTTGGGGTTCGTAAATTTAGAAATGTAGACGTTAAACAATGTGGAGATGTGAATATGAGAACTTGAGATTTGTAAATTTAGATATGTTGATACCTGAAAACTGAAAAATTTAGAAAGTGGGTAATTTCAAGACTTATTTGAAAATTTGTCGATTTGAAAAACTTTAAATCTGACAATTAAAGAATTTTAAAATCGGAAAGTTGAAAAAATTAAAAAAGTTACGAAATTAAAATTTCCTAGGAAATTTACAAATTTGAAAACTGAAAAATTTCAAAGATGTAGAAATGTTGAATTTTGAAAATTTCAAACTGCGGGTGATTTAGGGAACCAGTACGCATTTGGCAATATTTCCCTAAGAAGTCAAGTAAGTAATAATCTTATGCAGTCTATTTACAACTAAAACATCTGAATCTATATTTCACATCTGTTTAATTAGATTCGAATGATTTAAGTTTACACATGTTGGATGTTCCTTAAAATAGCTACTTGGCAAGTTTGTTGGCATGATGTAGTAATTTCCGTGACTAGTTTCTTGCATGTTTGGTAGCTTCCTTGAAGGAAGAAATTTCAAGATCACTTTGTAATTTCAAGATCATTTATTATGTACCTATCGTGAAGTATTTGTAAGCCAAATTGATGTATTTGTGCAACAAATTGATTCTATTAAAACCGTTCTAACAGTAGTGGTACGTCGGTTGTCTCTGCTTCTCTTCGGCGCTGCTCGCATAATCACGTGACATGTACAATAGTCGAAGTCATAGACTTCCCTGATCGAAATTTTTGTTGATTAACTATATAATAATGGTTATTCCATTCCAAATGTTCTACGAATATTTTTTTAATATCTCAGTCTATAATACATTTGAACCCTTGGCGTATAACGTTGAGTCAGATTTTTGACGCACGTTAAACTTCAAATGTGACAAACTTAATTTGCGTAAAGATCAAATTTTGAACTTGATATCAATTGTGATATAATTGTAGATTGCTAAATTCAAAATGTACCTAACAATGTCCTTTGTTTATCTCAACTCTGCAGTAATAAATAGGTAACGAGCAGCTGTCGAAAAAATCGTTGGTTGAGTTAAATACCAGCGTAATAAGTACAGTAGTATAACTATAATATAGTGACGTGTATGACCGTAATATGGTATAACTGTATAGTACATTTACACTTTGACTGTAGAGTGACTTACAATTTTCAAAGTGAGATTTTGGAAATCCTCGTGTATTAGTTTCATGTATGAAATCTTAATACTATGACGGTAATATATAGTTCGCTACAAGATAAGCCCTACCAAGATACTAAAAAAGATGCAACTACGACTAGTTAAAGGCAGAACAATATTCCTCGTTTTACACATAATTTCAACAAGGGTGAACAATTGACTGTAGCTAGAAAAACAGCATTTCTTAAGTTATGGTTTCGCTAATTTGAAGTCATATGTTTTATACTTTTGATTTCTTGTGTCTATGCCTATAAATCTTTCATCCGTATCATATGTGCTAAAATATATAGCAAAGTCGCGTTAACTGATCACTGTCGGGATCTGAGCGCGATCAGTTACCGTGAGAGGTGGCTGATTTCGAGGAACGAACCGTCTACGAAAAGAAAGAAACATCGTGCGACGATAGTGATTGTAGTCGCAGCTTAGGACTGCGTATCCGTGTACTGTGTTCTGTTATACTATTAACGTGTATACGGTAGTGAGCTGCGGTTACGTTAATCGGAACCGTTGCCATAAACCTATATAGACAGAGTGTAAAGTCAGGTAATAAAATTCGCAGTGAGATAAGTAGTGGTAAATTGGTTAACTTCGTCTCTTTTCGTTGCTATTCAAATAATCACGTGTCATGTCTGATACAATAGACTCATATGGACATGTCAAAATAATGATGAAAATTGAAAATAATGATAGGGATTATTATGTTAAAGACATATGTACATGTGTTAAACATCTTCAATATTTGTATAAAAATAAAAAAGGGAAAGACTTGAAAATCTTTTCTTTTTAGAAGGGAAAAGGAAAAAGAAAATTCTATACCTTGCGTAGTTTGTGCAATATATTTGAAGTAACAGTTTATATCGGAAACGACATTTCTCAGAAAATGTCTTCTGTTCTATCGAAGTAAATTATTGCAGAATTGCATTGGTGATCTATCGACATGTAATAGTAGGTTTGTAGGTATAATCTAAAAATGCGATAATCGGAAAAAAGTACTTTGAGTACTCCAGGAAGTGCATTTCGTCGTACAAAGTTTTCAATTATTGATACGTTGACGTACGCAGTGGGAACACGTGGGTGCAATGTAGGGTTCTACTGGATAAGAATAAGTGCAGGGGAAAAATATCCTACGTTTGATACGATAAGCTTTATTTTAAGATACAGTACTCAGTTTGAGAACTTTGTCTCTGTTACATCTCTAATACAATGAATACGACGTTACAGTGAATTATCACTTTATAATGAAGTGTTCTCAAGAAGAAAAGATGGACATGTTATCAGTTTATTTTGAAGCTGGGTGTTCCGAGTTGCTCGGAATATTATTAACGTAATATTTATGGGTATTTTGTCAAGCCCAAAAACGTTTCACCTTTGCAATTTTAAACTGATATTTAAGACCATATGGACGTCTCCACAGCTTGACGTTCTTAACAATTGACAATAGCTTTCTAAGAAGCCAGAAAAGCACATCTTTCTAAATGCCAATATACCTTTTCTTAAGGAAGTTTATTTCCATGGTCCTAAACTGTGCACCCCAATAAAGTGGGCCTACGCGCTCGAACTCCGATGATAAACACATGGTGCCCATTTATTACTTCCTTTGAAGGACCCAAATCACTCAAGTACTTTGGGTTACTTTGTTAACAAAATGTAATTTACAACCCTGGAATAAAGGCTAAAAATCTTACAATCCCATTCGCTGAACCATCTCACCAATCAGTATTTTTCACAAATAACAATCTGTCCTGATTGGCCCTTTTTGGTAACGCCTTCACGTCCTGAACTTCCTTCATTGCTTTCTTTTCTGGCTGTTTAGAGGCGACGAGTTAGTCTTAGATTAACTTCCTTAGAATATACTTACTTTAGTCAGTCTTACATTAACTTTGTTACTATCAACGACTTCAACATACAACAATCATTACTACCAGTGGGATGATGAACTACATCCTTCATGGACCTGGGCACACCAGTGTGGAGGACTCTGAGCCACTCTATCAATTCTACTCTATAATACTAACTCTACATATAATTCCACTACCGTAACAAGTTGTGGAAACGCCATGGGTCGACGAAGATTTACAACCTTCGAAATTAACTATAAATAATTAATATTTTACCCAACGCGCGAACACTGGGAAAAGTGCTACACATGCAGAAAGATTATACACTACGGAATGTTAGTAAGTCGTTAATTTCTCGATTCAGAAAGTATTCTGATGCGAATGGTCGCCACATTGAACCTTTTCTGTAAATAGACATTAAAATTAAAATATCTCCTAAACTAATGATTTTTTCGCATAAATAGATTAATACTTTTTCGTAAAGAATATGAAGGAGTATTAGTTGATGCAATAAAAAATATATAATTTCATTTAAAAAAACATTAATGACCTTCATATGTCCTTTACACATCCACCTACAAAAAAAATATATCACCAGCATATGCCCCTTTCAAAACCATTCAACTTCATCTGAAACATTATTTGCTGTAAGTAATAATAATGACGCAAATCGAGATGGCAAAATGTGGTGAACCACCCTGTATACATATAAACAAGTATGAATACATCAACTGCGGAACAACACCTGTTCATATTTAATCTTCGAATGTAGTAAATAGATAGTTTAGTATCTTATCTAGTGCTCTCTATTTGTCGTCTATTGTCTTTCTCTTTTCCTATCATTCATTTCTGTGAAATTACTTGAAACATGTACGTACAAGTGTTTAACATTCATCTATTTAATGAAAAGTACCTATTCAGGTATTAAATAAGAAGTACAGGGGAAATATGAGCAAATTTATAAAATGGAGCAATTTGCTGATTAAAAAAGTAATATTTTACATTGTGTCAAATCATCAACTGATGGATTTTTCGTAAAAGTCAGGTGTAATTTTTCAAATTTTTATGTCTTCGAATTCTTGAATTTATGAACGTGGGAAGTGTTGAAATCGCAATCTTTAATGAAATTGAAATGTTCATGAGTTATGTCACCCATAAAGTCTTCTTTGAGCACTTTCAGCTTTATTTTCAAAGTTCAAAATGTTTATTAACATCGTTATATATAATAGAAAATATATGCAAACTTAAATAATTTATAATGAAAAATTTAAGCTAAAGTCGATTTTGAACAGTCAAAAGAAATCGTACAATGACTATTTGACTGCTTGAAATAGCAGGCCATTGACTTCGGGGTGTACATAAAACAGATTCTATGATTTCTTAGATACTCTAAACAAGAAGCAGAAACAAAACATATAACTTCAAACGAGTTACAGCATAATCTTTACAACCAGTACTTTTATAGGATCAGCTGGTTTTGTGTTAATACAGACGCAGTAGTAAGGTTTTATGGTGTTTAATTTCGTTATGCTCGATGTTTTATAACGTTAGCTTTTATAACTGATCTATAATTGGTAAAATTCTTGTGGTAATATTCTCAAATTTCCAGTGTGTCGGCATATTGTATTTTTACAAGATAATTTTAGGGAAAATATTTTTTTAACGAGAGTTGCGATTATTTTAAAAGAAATGGATGGCGTGTTAGGCGATGTTGCTGTAATGTAATCAATTATGTTTGACTCTGAGCCAATATTTATTTTTGAATATACAGAGTAGTTAATTGAATCAAATACTTGAACAACCGTAGTTCGAACTCGGAAGCAAAATAAGAAATTTTTAAGCATTCACATCATTAGATTTTCAATTTTTCAATTTTTTAATTTTTCAATTTTTCAATTTTTCTATTTTTCAATTTTTCAATTTTTCAATTTTTCAATTTTTCAATTTTTCAATTTTTCAATTTTTCAATTCTTCAGTTCTTCAATTCTTCAATTTTCATTTCTCAGCTATTTAATTTTTCTATTACGCAGTTTTTTATTTCTTTATTATTCCATTGTTTCATTGTTTCATTTCATCGTATCCACATTTTTCAATTATCCCATTTTCCATTTGTTTAATTCCTTAATTTTTCAATGTATCAATTTTGTAGCTTTGAATTTTACAATTTGACAATTCTGCAATTCTACAATTTTATAGTTTTACTTTATTTTTTTTTTTAATTTTTTCTTTAAAAATGTCCAGTAATAAGGAAAATCAACAAAGTTGCCAATATCTTAAAAATCATATCACTTTGCATAAAGATATCTATAGCTAAATATGTTCCAAGTGACCTCTTCGATCATCTCTTTGCAACTTTCTACCGGCCTACCATCCTGCATAAATAAAGAATATTGAAGTTTTCACTTTTGTATTCGTTATGATGCTGAGTAAAATTGCGGTTTAACAATGTGTTCATATTCTTAGGGAAGCCAGATTTGCCGTTGACTATTCTGGTGTACTTCTTCCTGTGTAATCGTCCGTCGAAATGTGGCCGACTTCAGCTTGTAAAGGAAATAGGACATTCTCCGAGCGAAGCCGGTTCACCAGGCCATAAATAGCTGGTGGAATTGAAACGTAACACTTCCTATGGGTATTGCGACACTACCTGACTGTTACGATTGTTCCTCTTTGTTGCTTTGTTGCCGTACGTCGAGAGACGATCTGCAAATATAGCAACAATTCGTATAGACTGTATTTTGGTATATCGCCGGTGAATACGCAGGTTCTCACAACTACCATATAATTCTTAATGATTTGAACTTCCATTAGGAATAATGACATTATTTATAATTACGATGGTTAATCACTGCCATAATGAATAGAGATTATCTTTTCGTCCAATTATATAATTTATTAGGTACTGTGATTATTACTATGCTACTGTGACTTGTTACCCACTTTGTATATGACATTATTAACACATGCTAATATCAAACACAGAAATAATAGCAAAAATACTGGTCAATAACCTCAACCACTCCTCGTTTTTATTTTGAACCTCTCTTCCATTAGTCATAGGAGTAATAACATTATTTATAATTACAACGATGACCAATCACTGCCATAATGAACAGAGATTACCTTCTCTCCCAATTTATGTTTACGACACATTACAAAAATATTTCTCATAGTCTTAACAACGTAGAGTCGCACTTGTTGCCATCTTGCTCACATTGGCATATGTCTCAAACACCTTACGAAATTCGACTCTATTAAACATGCGGTATTGCTATCGAAAAATATCTTACTGTGGTCAAGTCTACCGGTGTACTCGTAAAAACATCATTTTTGCAGTCATCGAGCCTCATGGTCGAATTTACGAAATCGACTTGTCTCTCTCGTACACGCGATGTGCGAGATGGCTCCACGCCGTTAAATCACTGGGTCTCAAAGTTTTTTAAGAACACTGACACACTCAGAACGCTGTACTATCAAGTAATTAGACCAATTTTAGAATACGGAAGTATAATCTGGTTTCCGTACTGTGACTCTCATATTAATGATATTGAACACGTAGAGCAGAAATTTTGAGGGCTTGCTTCCAAGCATAGTTGTTCCATGCCGTTTAATTTTCGCGAGTACGATTTAATTCTTAATAATCTAAACCTCTAAGCACTGCGCAGAAGAAAAATGCTCGTCGTTATATTCTTCGTGAAATAATGAAAGGTATATCTTGTTCGATGGTAATCATACTTTTAATATACTCAATTTGCCTCGGAAATTATAGTTTAATTCGTACCGGACAACATTGTACTAATTATAATTGTTTCAATCGCATAATCGAATTGGAAATGATGTTAACTCTGTTCATTATAATATTGATATATTTAAAAACTCTGTATATTCTGAGAATACTTGTTAGCTAACCTTCTTTGAAATTTTAAAAAATTTTTATGGATGTTAATTTTGGAATTTGACAATTTAAGAATTTGGCAATTTAGGAATTTAGAGATTTTGGAATTTTGGATCTTAGGAATGTAGAAATTTAGAAATTTTGGAATTATGGAATTTTGAAATTTTGCAATTTTGGAATTTGACAATTTAAGAATTTGGCAATTTAGGAATTTAGAGATTTTGGAATTTTGGATCTCAGGAATGTAGAAATTTAGAAATTTTGGAATTTTGAAATTTTGCAATTTTGGAATTTGACAATTTAAGAATTTGGCAATTTAGGAATTTAGAGATTTTGGAATTTTAGATCTTAGGTATTTAGAAGTTTCGGAATTTTGAAATTTTCGATCTTAGTAATTTAGAAATTGGAAAATTCAAAATTAAAAAGTTTCTAAAATTAATTACTTAATTATTTAATTATTCTACAGACCACCTACAAATATTAAGACTTGAAATCAAATCCTAGTACAACTTCCCGCATCCAATTCCTAAATGCTGTATACACAAATTTTTGCATACTTCATTGCTTCGAGTTATTAAATGCCATGAGAATCAAAGATACGAATTTTTGCATACAATACCTAATCTCTGTTTCGAGAGTCACTGATTGACGGAAGAGATACGAATTTTGTGGACGATTGCGTCGAAATTCGCCAGTACGTTGCGTACGGAAGCGGCGTTAAACGAGCGGGCTATTATTGGAGCGCGGGTGGAATTACGTTACCCTTGTCTTTTATTAGCCGACCGCGGTTCCCTTTCTTCCTGCCCGAGCCTCTCACGGGATGACTAACGTCTGCCCGTTTCTCTGGCAAACAGCCAGACTGTTTCTTTTACGGAGTAGATAGATTTTACTCGCGGTTCGCTGTCCTGTCTTGGCACAACCTTGGCCAAGCCAGATACCCTTGTCATTGCCACGTGGAGAGCTACGCTCTTCCACCAGGGGCCACTGACTTCTTTGCTCTTTTCTTTTCTGGGATACTCTTCAGATGTTGATAAGAGATAACGTCTGGATAGGACGAAGCGATACGGTATCTGGAAGCGTATGGGAGATATGCCCGGAGGAGTTGACACCATGCTCGTGTGATGTAATTGATATTACTATAGTTATGGTTCTACGTGAATTTTCAAATCTCACGAAAAATAATATTGAAATAATAATTATTATTATCATAATACCTTTCGGAGTATAGGGATTTTGGGAATATAGGGATTCGGGGATATAGGGATTTAGGGATATGGGGACTTTGGGATATGGGGATTTTGGGATATAGGGATTTGGGAATATCGAGATATTAGGAACTAGGGATATTTGAAATTTGGGGAATTTGGAAAATTCGGGATTTGAGGAATTTTGGGATTTGGGCAATTTGGGATTGGGACAATTTGGGAGTTGGGGAATTTGGGATTTGCTGAATTTAGGATCTAGGGATATTTAAAATTTGGGGAATTTGGAAAATTTGGGATTTGGAGAATTTGGGATTTAGGGATATTGGGATTTAGGGATATTGGGATTTAGGGATATTGGGATTTAGGGATATTGGGATTTAGGGATATTGGGATTTAGGGATATTGGGATTTAGGGATATTGGGATTTAGGGATATTGGGATTTAGGGATATTGGGATTTAGGGATATTGGGATTTAGGGATATTGGGATTTAGGGATATTGGGATTTAGGGATATTGGGATTTAGGGATATTGGGATTTAGGGATATTGGGATTTAGGGATATTGGGATTTAGGGATATTGGGATTTAGGGATATTGGGATTTAGGGATATTGGGATTTAGGGATATTGGGATTTAGGGATATTGGGATTTAGGGATATTGGGATTTAGGGATATTGGGATTTAGGGATATTGGGATTTAGGGATATTGGGATTTAGGGATATTGGGATTTAGGGATATTGGGATTTAGGGATATTGGGATTTAGGGATATTGGGATTTAGGGATATTGGGATTTAGGGATATTGGGATTTAGGGATATTGGGATTTAGGGATATTGGGATTTAGGGATATTGGGATTTAGGGATATTGGGATTTAGGGATATTGGGATTTAGGGATATTGGGATTTAGGGATATTGGGATTTAGGGATATTGGGATTTAGGGATATTGGGATTTAGGGATATTGGGATTTAGGGATATTGGGATTTAGGGATATTGGGATTTAGGGATATTGGGATTTAGGGATATTGGGATTTAGGGATATTGGGATTTAGGGATATTGGGATTTAGGGATATTGGGATTTAGGGATATTGGGATTTAGGGATATTGGGATTTAGGGATATTGGGATTTGGGGAATTTGGGATTTGGTGAATTTTGGATATGGTGAATTTAGGATCTAGGGATATTTGGAATTTGGGAAATTGGAAATTGAGAAAATTTGGATTTTGGGGAATTTGGAAAATTTGGGATTTGGAGAATTCGGGATCTAGGGATATTTGGAATTTGGGGAATTTGGAACTTGGTGAATTTGGGATTTGGTGAATTTTGGATATGGTGAATTTAGGATCTAGGGATATTTGGAATTTGGGAAATTGGGAATTGGGAAAATTTGGGATTTGGGGAATTTGGAATCTAAGGATATTGGGATCTAGGAATATTGGGATCTAGATATATAGGGATTTGGTAGAAAAAGTGTTGAAATATCGAAAAATCAAATTGTCATTTAAGTACACTCAGTTGATATATTTGTACATGTATGTATCTGCAATAATATGTGCATATGAATACATAATTTAATAATTATCACACATGAATTGCACACGGTTGGACTCTTGACATGCTTTCAAATAACAAAATCTAGCATTCTATAAAACTGATCACATTTCTTGAGAAATAATACAAGTCCCATCTCGTTGCAAAATAACTTGACCGTCTCAACCCCTTCCTGTATTTTGACGAGATTCACTCGTGACGCACTTACAGCTCAAATATGACAAACCTCACTGAAACTTTGAACATTCAACTTGAAATTTAAGTCTAACTATAAGTTGCATTATGAAGGATTCCTGAATATAAAATACTCAGATTTTAATTTTCTTTGTTCGTTTTAATGTTATAGCTCTAAATAGTTAGTCTTGACTGACGTATCTGTTAACCAGTTAAGTGTGTTTGACGACTATATCCGTCATGGAGATGTGGAAGAATTTTGTGTCGTGACGACTATATCCGTCGTACGTGAAATTTTGTTACAATTTGATATTTAAATTGTAATTTTGGCGAAAACTAAATTATATTCGTAAATTGTAATATGTTTAAAATGTTTAGAGGTCAACACGAAATGAAATAAACAAATAAAAAGTGTGAATGATTTGAGATGGATTCATAAATTCTTGAGAGCAAACTCGTCATCGCTTGATTATCGCGACACACACTGGTGCGCGCTTTGCAAAAAGATCACCACAGTTAACTGGTTAAATAAATGGCACGGCTGGGGGTTTTACGCAGAAACACCCTGTATAGAAACACGAATGATAACGCTAATGTAAATTTGTCGATAAACAGTGCAGGACTCGAATTCAGGTGATTCGTTAGGTCGGACTTTCCCCTTCGATTTCTCGCCGGCGCAAAGCATAATGCGAAATATGCAAGGAGAACATGTGCCACAGATAATGCTAGATTAGAATTTTATGAGC
Organism: Megachile rotundata; assembly: GCF_050947335.1. NCBI lineage: Eukaryota > Metazoa > Arthropoda > Insecta > Hymenoptera > Megachilidae > Megachile > Megachile rotundata. Next base: position 8,629,867 of record NC_134993.1, read on the forward strand.
TGTACACCGCTAAAGGCCACTTTCCACTCGCATTTTCGTAACAGGCGAATACTCGTGTTCGCCATAAATCCTTTCGACCGTGCACTCGTGACATTCGGGAGTAGTTCGCGGAAGGGTATCAATAATCGTGCTAAATAAATTATCGCGGCAATTAGTAATCGAATCTGGTTACACGACGGTAGAACATTTTTCCTCCGGTTTTGCGAATATTTATTGTTCGCCAAGTGAAATTTCGCTTCACCACATCCTCTCTGAACCGGTTGCTCGATAAACGGGGCACTTGCGAGAACTCAGTCTGTGAAATACAAAACTATAACTGAATTGTTGTGTACTTTCCGGGGTAATGCCTTTAATCCTTGTATAATCGTGCGATAGTTTTCCGGGCGACGCTGGAGAGCTTTGAATGGTTGATGACATGATCGGAAAATGACTTGTATTTTTTTAATTCTTTGAGACTGGTATGGAGAAATAATTGAAAACCTCAATTATTTGACAACAATTTAAAATTAAGAACCTTAAAAATTTGTAAAAATGAAAAATCGTAATTGTTAAAATTGTAGAAATTTATGATAGAAGCTCATTCATTAAAGCTTGTAAGACTATAAAAAAATGAAATAATTTAAGAATTCATGAAAATAATAATAATAATATTTTAATAATTCATAAGAATATTAATAATAATTTAACAATTCATGAAAATTCAAAGATTTATAAGAATTAATAAATTCAGAAAAAATATAAAAATTCAAATATTCAAAGAAAACTCAAGAAATTGAAAATTTGAAGAATTGAAGAATTGAAAAATGGAACAATGGAACAATTGAACAATTGAAAAATTGAAAAATTGAAAAATTGAGAAATTGAGAAATTGAGAAATTGAAAAATAAAAAATTTAAAGAATTGAACCACTGAACAATTGAAAAATTGAAGACTTGAACAATTGAAGGATTGAAAAATTGAAGAATTGAAGAATTGAAGAATTGAAGAATTGAAAAATTGAAGAAATGAAAAATTGAAAAATTGAAAAATTGAAGTTGAAAAATTTATGAAAATCAAAAATTCAAAAATACTTAAATATACAAAAATGCATATAAATTCCAAAAATAAAAAATTTGAAACTTTGTCAAAGTTCTGAGATTCTGACGTTCTCAAATTTGAAAATTCTGCAGCTCCAAGGTTCCAAAAATTTAGGACTTCAAAATTTAAAAATAAAAATTTCCATAATGTAAAATATATAATAATTTTCAAATTTTAATTCCCACAGCTGAAAGAAAATTCGAACACAAATGCCAAAATGTAATTTTTTAAAGACTACCAAATTTTTCATTTAAATTAATTATCATTCTAATTCAAACTGATTACAACTTGTACACCTACACTTATTTCTGCATAATTTATCGATTCAGTCGAAATTGCCCAACCTGATTGTTATAATCCTAACTTATTTGACAATGCTTCTAAAATTTGTCAGACAGTTACCGAAAATGATGTCCTCATGAAAATATTCAAATGTTTGAATTTGTATATATGTGGTTACTATGTATGCGAGTTTGTATCGTAAAGTGTAATGTGTTTCCATATGCGTAAACGTGTTCACCTAACTTCCTACGCGAATGGTAACATTTTGGTCGATGAAGTTCTTAAATTATTGCATGGTGGCGAATTAATTTTTCGCGAATGTAGCAAATAAGGAGGTACAATTTATTCGATGCTATCGTGCGTCAGTTTTTCAATACACAATTTAAATTATTTGCGATGATCATATTTGTAGAATTAGCTTTTTCTGCGAAAATCATTTGGTAGACTGAAGATCATTTGATGTACTGAAATAGAGCCATGTCGAAACCTGTTTATTGACAGTTAACAAAACATAGAAAGCGTAAAATAACTTAATGCGATAATAACAGCCTTTACGGAAAACCATCATGTCGAGCTATCATACATTCACTGTATTATTTTTCGAACAACAAATAGGGTGAAAAATAAATATTCTCTTTTGTAAATGAAAGATTATGAAATTATATATTGTAGAATGTAATTGAAGCTTTCATTTATTATATTATCTTTCGAGTGACAAGTAGGGTAAATAATATAAGTAGTTCCCTTCGTAAAAGAAAAATTGTGAAATTATAAATTGTAGAATATAATTGAGGGTTTTTCGAATAATTGATTTTTTAAACGGTAGGGATACAGTTTTCAAACTTGAAAAAAGTGGAATTCTCGAATTTTCGAACTTTAGAAGTCTAGAATCTTAGAATTTTTCAATTTTTCAATTCTTACATTTTTCAATTTTTCAATTTTTCAATTTTTCAATTTTTCAATTTTTCAATTTTTCAATTTTTCATTTTTCAATTTTTCAATTCTTCAGTTCTTCAATTCTTCAATTCTTCAATTCTTCAATTCTACATTTCTTCAATTCCTCAATGTTTCAATTCTTCAATTCCTCAATTTCTCAATTCTTCAATTCATCAATTCTTCAACTTTTCAATTCTTCAGTTCTTCAACTTTCTAATTCTCCGATTGTTCCATTGTCCAATTCTTCAAATCTTCAATTTCTCAATTGTTCAGTGGTTCAATTCTTCAAATCTTTTATTTTTCAATATTTCAACTTTGATAGTTTGAAGGTTTGGAAGTTTGGAAATTTGTCAATTGTGGAATTTCGATATTTCGGAATTTTTTAGTTCTAAAACATTTGGACTTTTTTAATTTTTAAATTTTATCATTGTATAATTTTGGAATCATAAGAGTTTTACATTTTTAAGCTCCTTTCTTGAAAGTTGAATGGATTCGTTGAAGTTTGAAATTTTTCAATTTAACAGTTTGATTATATTAATCATTTTCTGTGAGATTTACGAAATTCATTGATATTTTATACGAATTCGCATTTATTCGAAAAGTCTGTACTTTTATAATCGTTATATAACAGTCCCTATTACATAATGGCATAAATTACAAGCTCTATATTTGCGAAGGTGGACAACGTTAATGCAATCGTTTAACTTAACTCGTAACCGATGTGAAAACTTTTCAATCTCTATTTATGGAAATATGGCACATTCTGTTCTTTATTGTCCAAATTATATACGTTTATCAAGTATTCAAGTGTTCCAACCTTATCGCGCTTGCAGTTATTTAAGACCAGAAGAACATTTGTATTATTAAGTGAAATAATATAATGTTATCTGCACGTGTTTCGAATCATCCTATTTAACTTTGCATCGTTTTCATCTCTTTTTGCTTATCTTCCAGTTGTCACAACATACTTTACATTTTATGCGTATACTTACTCTCGAAGCGTATGTACATATATTTTTTTATTTTTTTTACATCAGGAGTTGCTGTTTAAGAAAATAGCAGACATACGTGACAGCTGTTAAACAAACAGTAGGTATAATACGAGGCGCCAAACGAACTACATTTAGGGAGAAATTAAATAGGACAACTGATTTAAATGATAATACGAAGGAGGAGAGGAATACGATCTCAGAGTTGTATTTCAAAAAATGTATGATGTCTGGTGTGTACATTTTAGAATGTGGAATGTGGGGATATGGGGTATAAGGATTTGGGGATATAAGGACCTTGGGATTTTAGGATATAGGAATTTAGGGATATAGGGATATGGGGATATACAGATTAGGATTTAGAGATTTCAAGATTTAGAGGTTTCAAGATTTAGAGATTTCACAATTTAGAGATTTCAAGATTTAGATGTTTCAGGACTTAGAGATTTCAAGATTTAGATGTTTCAGGACTTAGAGATTTCAAGATTTACAGGTTTCAATATTTAGAGATTTCAGGACTTAGAGATTTCAAGATTAAGAGATTTCGAGATTTCGAGATTTCAAGATTTAGATGTTTCAGGACTTAGAGATTTCAAGATTTACAGGTTTCAATATTTAGAGGTTTAAAGATTTAGAGATTTCAAAATTTAGAGATTTCAAATTTAGAGATTTCAAGACTTAGAGATTTAGAGATTTGGGAAATTTGAGAATTCGGAAACTGGAAAACTGGGAAACTTGAGAATTGAGAAACTTGAAAATTGGGAAACCTCGGAATTGGCAAATTTGGGAGTTGGGAAATTTGGAAATTGGGAAACATGGGAATTGAGAAATTTGGAAACTGTAAAATTTGAGAATTGGGAAACTTGAGAATTGAGAAACTTGAAAATTGGGAAACTTTGGAATTGGGTAATTTGGGAGTTGGGAAATTTAGAAATTGGGAAACTTAGGAATGGGGAAATTTGGGAATTGGGAAACTTAGGAATTGCGAAATTTGGGAATTGCGCAACTGGGGAATTGGGAAATGTGGCAATTAGGAAATTTGGGAATTGGAAAATTTGAAAATTGGGAAACTTGAAATTTGGAAAACTTGGGAATTGGGAAATTTGGAAATTGGGAAATGTGGGAATTGGGAAATTTGATAATTTGGAAACTTGGGAATTGGAAAATTTGGAAATTGGGAAATTTGGGAATTGGAAAATTTGGAAATTGGGAAACTTGAGAATTGGAAAATTTGGAAATAGGAAAATTTAGAAATTGAGAAATTTGTGAATTGTGAATCTGGGTAATTGGGAATTGGGAAATTTGAAAATTTGAAAATTTGAAAATTTGAAAATTGGGAAACTTGGTATTGGGAAACTTGGGAATTGAGAAATTTGAAACTGGGACATTTAGAATTGGAAAATTTGAGTACATGAAAATTTAGAAATTTGGGAATATCAAAATTTAAGAATATCGAGATTTGGAGATATTGGAATTTGCGAATATAGGGGTTTGGAAATATAGGAATTTATAAGTATCGGATTTGGAGATATAGGAATTTAGAAGCATATTTATTTAAAAATATAGAAATTTAGAAATCTACTAATTGTAAATATAAAGATTTGGAAATTTTAGAATATGAAGCCATAGAAATTTTTGAATATAGAATCTTGAAGATATAGGAATTTAGAGATACATGAACTTAGGAACGTAATGGCATCCACAAACGTACAAATAAATTCAGATAAATTTATTTGCGCAATCTTTCAACAGATGTGTAAATTTCAGAATGTGATCAATTCCTTATCACATAAAGGTGCAAATTGACAAACTTCGGTCACAACGTGTTAGTAATTTCAATTAAACTTTGTTTTACATTTATCGAAAGTTTTTGTGCATTACAGAAATGTACAATGTAATGTACCAATGTAATGTACCAATGTACATTACAGAAATGCAATTAGGGTCAGCAAATGATTTGGTAGCTCAACACATTTATTCATTATCACCTGTAACACTATTCTGTTATTACTATCCACGTGTACTCTTAAAAAGACGTTGCATATAGTCACAGTAATAATTTGCATGCACCTTATAATTAGTTAATGTTTTCCTAATTAGTGGATAGAATTCTTTCATAATGAAGTATAGTTATTTCATACGAGCCTTGGTTTGCTGACTATTCTTGTTAATTGTATAATGAACCTATTGGAAATTCCTGAATAAATGTTTCGCAAAGTCTCGTATGTGTATTTCGTTTTTACATCAATTAGTTTTTGATGTTGACTTATTGTTGAATGCGTGAGGCAGCTATTTGTAAGAAGGAAACAATTCGCAGCGTGTTTATTTTCCATGGAAATATTCTGTTTTGTAAAATTAAATCTTTGAGATTGATAATATAGATAAATAATATAAAATGAAATATAAAAGTATTTAGAATGCAGATAATGTGGAAGAGTACAGCATATTTGTATTACATAAAATATTAATTGAAAATGTAAATACTGTAATGTTACAGTATCTACATTTATTTAAAATATTTTGTATAATGTAATATACGTATGTATATGTGTATGTCATATGTTATAATATAATATGTACATGTATAATATCTATATATGTATATATATACATTAAATACATTAACTATCAAGTATTGTCACGCTAAAATTATTACTTCCTTTGGAGTCACATAACATGAACCCGTAATGATTTGATGTACAATAACAATTATGAGATGAAAATCCATACAAAGCGAATGTCAAGAGTTGAATTATTCGAAAACTGACAGCAGCCAAAGAAAAATCCTCGTTCACAAAGGTTATACGGGAAAACAGCTATTGTCTAATGGTAGAGTTTTTTGCAAGGTCAGTTTCAGAATTGCGAAGGTTACCTTCACTTTTTATTACGTATCGTATAACGTGGCCTACTAATTACGTTTGTCAAACGCAGAATATTATTATTAACAAAGCAGATATTCAAATGAACCTTTCTGTTAGTTTCAGCGCAAAAGAAAACAGGGGAACGAAAGCATAATTGTAGTTTTTCAATAATTAAAGATTATTTTATAGTTTTTCAATCGAACTTCGTACGTTTATCATAAATTTTTTATTCTCTTATAGTTGCGTCAGTGAGAGTTAATTGCTACTTTACGATTTAGAAGTCAAAATATTATTTAAGATGCATTTTAGAAACCTTGATAATGTTTATTATGAGATATGACTGTATTAAAAATATGAGTCAGGTTTGTTACACTTGAACTGTACGTTGCATCACGTTTGTGACACGATACGAGAAAAAGGGTTAATTACAAATAAACTCTTTAGCATATGATGTGGTATTCCAAGATGACGAATGAATGAATATAACGTTAGCATTGCTATAATTCTCAAAAAAACTGAAATGATTCGGTTGATAACTTTTATAAAAATCAAGTTACTTTTTAATTCAATACTTCAACGACTTCAGATTATCTTCTGCTTGAAATAACGTCAGACAAAACAAGTATAAATATTTCTACACATTAACTATTAAAATACTCATATATCCGAGAGACAATACATAAGTCTTTATACCCATACTAAAATAATTTGCAGCTATTTTTAATTTCAGACATGGACAAATAAAATATTGAAAATGTATGTGAAAACGGAGACACGAATAAATTAGTTTAATTACACATTCATGTCTGTTCGTTATTTGAGCAGTCAAGGATTTTTCTTCGGATGTTTCAATATACAAATTTTTAGGCATTGTTAACTAGTATTTTTACAAATGTTACATTTTATAATAATTACACGTGAAACATTATTTCTGTCGAAGAACAGAAGTGTCCTTATCTAACGGGATACTTGCTCTTCTGATCATCGTATTATTGCACTTGATCATTGTAATACAATACTAGTTTATCATAATATTGCATTTGTCCATCGTGTTATCACATTTGATCATTTCAGTGTTGTATTTGATCATTCAATATTGTATGTGATTCATCATAATATTATATTTGATCATCGCAGTACCATATTTAATAAAGGATTTCGTAATATAGGATTTCGTCATCATAGTATTGCTTTTAGTCATTGTAGTATAGCATTTGGCCATTATAACATTGCATTTGATTATTGTACTACAGCACTAGTTCATCATAATATTGCATTTGACCTTCTTAGTAATATCACATGCGATCAGAAACCTGGTAGCTATTATGTTCTCATAATTCGTCATTACAATGCACTTACTTATTGAAATATTGCATTTGATCATCATAACATCGCTATAGATCATCATAACATCGCAATTAGATCATAATAACATCGCCAAAAACAGTATAACTTTCTGTAATCCAAAGATTTCTGTATAATCACATCGCTCCAAAAGGTCCCTCACATGTGTGCTTAATATTTGCACAAAACCAAATAAAAAAAAGACAGCAGATTCTCAGTACGAAACGAAATGTGCGCAAAAGAAGTACAAGAAGAACAGATCACAAGAAAATAAAGAAAATAAGATACAGTGTACCCTTGAGCAAGAGGAGGGATCGTAATATCGAGATAAGGGGTCAAAAGAAACGATAATGTCGCGATGTCTCGAGATATCAATGGTATCTGCTTTCTGTTGCACAACTGTTAACTTCAATTAACCGAAGACACGATTTAATAAGAAATTTTGTATCTCCTTTGTTTTGACATTCGAGTGTTTCATTCGTGCTTGAACTCTGTTGATTGGGTTATACGGGTCGATCTAATAATTAGGTCGATGAACCGATGTGGAGGCCTCGTGTACGGCTAATTTGCTTTCCCTGGGGAGAACGTGATAAAATGTGCGATGAAATTATTGGAAATTATTATCGGAGTTCATTTTGGGGTGTACAGGTTGACTGTTTGCATTTGTATTTGGCAATTAGCAAATAATTTTATGAAGTAATTTACGTTTGCAATTTTTCCCTATTTTGGTGAAAATAGACTACGCTTAAGAATTTTTTTCTCAGAAACTACTCATCCGATTCAGCTAAATTTTCTTTTGTTTTATTCAAAAAGGATTAGGCTATTTTAAAATATTTTTTTTAACTTCGTCTATTTATGATAAAATATCAAGAAATTTTTTCTGTGAGGAGCATAAATAAGTATGATCATATTCTTTGTCCAAATATTCCTTCAATAATTTCATACCCATTCTTTTTCATCTTCCATTTTAAAATTCGATCTCATTTTTGTCGACCAAGTTAGGTGATCTAACAGTTTCGTGTTTACAAATTTTGTCTAGACGAGAATTTTTTGTTACCATCATACATTAAAAGAAGAATTTACGTTCCCCGACATTCTTGAATATCGCAGCAAAGATTTTAGCCCAGTAATCGTTTAATGGTGGCATCGGATTAATTATCGGGTTACTGTGCTAGATGTTTAGACTTTAAAAATTTCGATTACGAATCCGCTGCGTAAATTCCAGAAATAAGCGCCGCTTTGAGTTGCTCGAATATTTCGTTCTGAATATTTGCCTATAAAACAGACGTAAATCAAAATTGAATATCAGTGAGGTATGCGAGGTTTTAGACTTTGCTCTCCTTCATTTTTTTTATCTACTCTTTAATTTACAAAATGGGCTGCAAAATGTGACAAATACATTTTTCATTTATTATATAAGTAAATAAAGGGAAAAATACATATGCAACCAGAGCCTATTCATCTGAATTATTTATAAGATCCAAATTATATTGTTTTCAAAACTAGAGAATTCTCTGAGACGTATGAAAATTTGAAAATTCACTGACTCGTAATTAGATAAAAGTTCAGTGAGTACGAAAATTTTCATAAATACGAAAATTCAGTCCAGTTGATCAGAGAAAGAGTTGTGCGTTGCAGATTGTACAACATGCAACACGAAACGAGGGATGAGTACATGTTTGAGGCTGAGCCCGTACGCTTCAGTGTCATGATATTATTTTCGACATGGATCGGAGAATATCTCGGTTCCATCGATGGCTGAAACCACAGACAACGAAGACCCACGCAGCCACAGAAGGGACACTTTCGAAAAATTCCGATATCCACGTCTCCATTTCTCCATCGGTAGCGGATTCCTGCTGCCGATCAGATTTCGTCGAGTGCTCATCATGGAGTTGCGACGCAAATGAGCTTGTTGCATAATAAGCGTTCATAATTGCAATACTATAACCAACAAATTTTCGCGTTCATTTACATATCACGGTACAACATAATTAAATAATAAATTAGTCCAGTATAACTAACCTAACCATGAGTTTACCAGGTGCCAACGAATCTGTATTTCCAATTTCGAACAGTTACATATTGCCGCCAAAGCAAACACGTTGCTGCATTCATTACATCAGCAGTTCCAAAAAGTTGTACTAATCTCTTACGTATGACCACCATCAAACATAATTTCTTGAAAATGAAATCTTCAGAGTTAGTCATGGAGATTCATTGTAACTTCATTTTAAAAGCTACAGACTGTTGCTGTACAATGTTTATTTTTCATCACATGACCTAGAACACCTTTTGACACGAAACAGAATAAACACTATGTACTGTGAAACTTTTAACGGATTCTTGTAACGGTTAGCTATCTTGGTGACCAGACCAAGCCACAAAATGATGGTTCTAGTACTAGTGAGAGTGCCAGGTGCCGAATTTGTATGTGTATTTCAAATTTCGAGCAGTTACTCTAATGCCGCCAAAGCAAATCGGGTGTTTCACTCTCGAAAAATTCACTCCCTCAAAATTTCGAGTGAAAGATCCAAAATTGTGGCTTGACAAATACAAATTGAGTCGTCAGGAGCCTTACATTTAACAAATAATTTACCATGAGCCTTGGGAAATAGTAGAAATAACAGATATTCAAGCTACCCATCCTCATTTTCTTCTCCTTTACATTCTGGTTTTCTAAACTATTTTTTATTTCAAACCTAACTTAAATTTAAATTTACATGCTATGAAATTGCCGTTGATACTTAAAATTTTATATTAATGGGTTACTGTAACTGTACTTTTTTGTGGATATCACAAGTGAATCACAATAACTTCAATAATTTATAATGATTATAATTGTCTTTAATAACAAATTTAAAGATCATCCATTTCTTGAGGTTAAAATACGGTTTCCAGAAACACTTCTATTTCCAAATAAAATGATTTACAAATCCATTGCAAGATTGAAGCAATTCTTACACCAGTTAAAACTAACTATACTAGTTTTAATTGCACTAGTTAAAACAGATTTCACAGACAATTCTAGCTGCTTCAACCGCAGTTTTTTCCTGAAGAAACAGGAAAACCATGCTAGGTTAAATATACAGTTTATCATTCACTTTCTAGGAGAAATGTATATTTTGGTTACAAAGATGACGTGAACTCGTTTACAACATTAGCAACGGTTGTTAAATATTGTTGACATAATAAAACGTAACTTCAGGGAATTTACTGTATCAACTAGCCACTGATCTATAAAGCTAAACGAAATTCATACCCCAACACAATGTATTATAAATTAAATATCATAGCAAGTTTCGACGCTTCATTTTCTTTTTATTCTTCTGTTTCTAGGGAGATAATAGAAACGCAACTGTTATGACTATCGTTTTGTACATTTCTGAATTACTGTGCTTAAATGTGTAGTTAAAGGCTTTCATTTACAACTCGTATTTTTGTGTCTGTACTACATCTTTCTCACCTTTGTTGTCGATCTCATAAAGGTACATGATGTTTCTAGTTCGAATATTTTCATACACTTTTCTGAATAAATTCTTAGTTTGTTTAACTCATTCTCCATCAAAATTGTCTTCTAATAATATCTATAAATAATTTTGGTAAAATTAGAGTTTAACAATGTTTAAATCTGTTTGATTTCAGATCCTTGGAAGTATTCGAACAGTATGGTGTGCCACATTCTGAATTGTTGAAAGCTCAACGAGCTGCTGGTGGCAGCGGATTAGGTGGACCCTTGAGGCATCCGAATTCTATTATATTGTGGCTTCGTTGTGATGCGGTAAGTAAATCATAAATGTATTTATTTTACTTCTCTCGATGGTGTGTAGAAATGCTCGGGAAATTCGATCGCCTTGGAAAATGGTTTTGAAATTTTTAATTATTTTTGCAATGATGAAATGATTAAACTGTACTGATGCCATATTTTTTAATTTAGGATTTAAATGTAATTAATGCATAATAAAAAAGAATGTAACGTATAGTATGTATTTTATAATAATATGTATTGCCATAAAATAATTTAAATATAAAATAAAATAAATAATTTTAAACTCCGTGGAAACTCTCGTATCCACATTTGAAGCAAAGAACAAAGTATCAGCGATAATACAAGGACATCTTTGATCTGTCCAAGACCACTGACCAAATACACCGAAGCACCAAAAATATACACGATAAATTTTATCATTTGCGAAAGAACATACGTGATTTTATAAAAACGTGCTGTAGTTATTTTTAATGTGCACACAACCTTCAAACGTTCCAGCTGATATCATGTTATTTCTACTGCACTGAAGAATCATTTATTTTGCGAATATAATTATAACAATGCATTTTTAAAATTGACAATGCATTAATGATTCCACATGAAAATTCAAGTTCAAGAGTTCAATTCTTTTCATGACTGTGTTAACAAATTTAGACTACGAACAATAGAGTTCAGTACTCACAAATTCGAGTTAATCTTTCAAGGTTAAAGAATTAATTTATTAAGAAGGAGAAACCTAAAATATATTTTCAAATATATTTAAAAATAAATTTCTATAATATATTTTTTATATTTATTTTTATATTTATTCTTTTATTTATTTTTTAATTTGTATGTTTATTTTATATTTAAAAATAAAGTATCCTATTCTATCTACTGCGGTTTAAATACACTTTCAAATATATTTTATATTCAAAAATAAATATTCAAAAAAAGATTGAATCATCTATCAATTTTAAAACCGATCAGAATAAAAAAGAAACAAGTTTTAAATTAAATCTATAATTAACTTCTTATCCACCATAATTTAGTAATATTACTTCACAAGAAATCTTGAAGAAGATAAAAGTTCTAAAATTAAATATTTAGGAAATGTTTTTGCGACGTGTTCTTTTTCCTGGAAAATGTTTTTCGTTGCGGTAAAGTAATTAATTAATCATTTCAACTGGACGATTAGAATATATGAAGAACATACAGGAAACATTATTCAAGATGCATCACACTGTGACTCACTGAAGCGTTGATAGAAAATTGCAATCCATCATGTTGAAAACATAATTGCACCCGTATCTGAAGTCTGCTCGATTATGTAAATTCATATTTATCGTTGCGGTAATATTTTTCTGTTATACGAAAGAGTACGAAGAGAGACGCTCTGAACTGTATTTTTGATGTTTCTCAAAGCTTGTACCTTAAAATTGTCCGTATAGAGCGGGAAATTCAAATCAAATTTAATTTCATGTAAGCCTCTAATAACTAGAAATCTATTTGTCGTTAATTTTCTGTATATTAATATTGGTTTTCAAAATATTTACATCAATTTCACAGGATTGAAAAGTCGAGAAAGAAATGCATATTGTAATGATTACAAAATACATTTGAAGAACATTACAGAAACAATTATTAGAAATAACTTGTAAAGAAATGAACTATTTATTAGAAGAAAACTGCAGGTGAATGTGTTATAGAGAAATGACAAAATATTTATTACCCTAGTGAATGTGTTACTGGAAACGACAAAATATTTATTACTCTAGTGAATGTGTTACTGGAAACGACAAAATATTTACTTGCATTTATTATAAATTACAAATAAATAACAAAGTATTTCTCATAAATAAGTTTCAAGTAAAAGACGAATGTGTAGATACAAAGCATGTTTGCCGGACGTCATACGCACTATGTACATTTTTTTAAATACCGCGTGGAAATCATATCTCTACCCCGTTTTATTTGGCATGGCCAGTTAAATTGCTTGTATTCTGTCTCTTTCTAAAAGTAATTTCTTTGTAAGAGTGTCACATCTTGTTATTTCTTTGTTCGAGTGTCGCCTCTGTCCTATAATTCCTGCATCGGATGTTCTCCCGGTTAAATTTCACGTATTTCGACTGTTCGTATAAAATATTGCAATTTAACCCCTAGGCTTGTGCCGAGCCACACTCGTGCCGCACACTAGAGTTCGAATGTCACAAAATTTAAATCGCATGTGCCAAGAGATTAAGCATCGTATTTATTACAAATTACAAGTAAATAAAGTATTTCTTATAAATAAGTTACAAATAAATTACAGACAAATGTGCAGGTATAAAGCATTGTTTGCTGCATGCCATACTTGTACACTATGCACACTATTATTTTATTTCTCTCTAAAAGTAGTTTCTTTGTCAGAGAGTCTCATGCTATATCTACTCTTTGGGATGTGACTGTCGAGTATCAATGTCTGATCGATTACTCATTGATATTTGATGATATATCGATGATATTTTTAAGATGTTATTTTGAATAGGAAGGAGTCACTGAATTTGACTGAAGTGAGTTGTAACGCACATTAAATTTATTATTATAAATATAGTAGTATAGCATTTAGTACAGCTTATAGTACAGCACATATTAAAGATATAAATATCATATGTACCTAACACAAATCTTAAAATTTTGAAATCTTGAAATCTTAAAATCTTGATATCCAGAAATCTAGAGATTTAAATACCTAGCAGTCCAGAAAGACACAGGTAAAAACAGAAATTCTATCGCTACTCAAGCTTGTCCCATTACGCGCCATTATTCAAATTCCTACGTAGCATTTCTAACAATCTCCAAAAAAACAAGCACTAAAAAAGGTTATAAATCAAACACGTAACACGAGAAATCCATAACGATAATAGAACCGAAGTTATTATAAAAGTAAATAGTTGATCTGAGAACGGGGCAGAAGTGAAATAAGAATGCAACGATTATTACTCAATTTCACGTTATTTGTGCACGTCAGCGGTTGTTACTCAACGACCCTTTCAGGGAAAGTTCGGATTTGCTCGAGACTAGGTGAAAGAAATTCTCGAATGGCTGTTAGAACCGCAACAGACAAGGCCGATGGATCGACTTCCGATTTCGAAACCACGGTACGACCTGGTATCTGGAATATGGTGGTTTCTAACGTTCAGTTATTCGTGTCAATGAATTCTGCAAATTTTAACTCTGTAACTGTTGCTGCTCGATAAGTACCGTGGGTGGCCGAATAAATCCACTTACTTCATTATTTTAACTGAACTGTTCGTTTTCCCATGTTTTCTTTGCTCAAAATAATATTATTTAGGTTAGACTTAAATTGTCACAAAAATAAAAAATTCAAACTTTTTTTGCAGAATATCTCATTTTGCAATTGGAAATATCTCTTCAATTACACAAATCTTTTATAGTATATCTTAATATTTTTTCAAGTAAAACTTGAGAATTTAATTTATTTTTACATATAAATTTTTATATAAACTTGGAATAATTGCATAAGTGACTACTGTTTGAATAATTATGTAACATCCATATATTTCTACTAATTTTTAAATATTCCAAACTGAACGCCTGGGTATCTATTCATGTCTAACTTCGTGTCTATGCATCTGATTGCAAGTTAAAGCAGCAACCTGTTACAGGTTGTCTGAAAACCTATATCAGCCATCAAGTTGGCCTAACTCGACCAACGGTGTCATCTTCGATGAACTCCAGTGCGTTGCATAAATGTACAAACCTCCTTTGCTTTTATAAACCCGAGTTTTCGACTGAAAATTACGGCCAATATTCTTTAAATACTAATTCGTAGTGCTTTATGCTCTCAGACCTGTATTGCATTCCAAAAAGCACATTTTTTAAAACCACACTGGAAAAAACTGAATTTCTTCAAATAATTTTTCTTTAATTTTTGTTGTTCACAAATTTTATTATTTTTTGACAGTTTTCGAGATTCTATTAATTGTAGTCCGTACAACAGTGAACAGATAATTTTCTACCGGATAGAAATGTAATTCTTCCTCGTTTTGCTTTACTTCCGTACAGTTTATAACAGCAGCATTTGTGTACACACGTTGTGGTGTCGGCAATATTTAACGACGACTAAACGACGAGGGGTATCGTCGTTATCATATCGTATTAGGGCTTCATGTCGTTTGAAGTCCTAACATTTATGGGTGGTCAGTAGAGTAATTGTAACACCGATATGCTTCTACTCATTTTTAACGACGTGACAAACTGAACGACTGCGTGTCTATCAACTTGATGCTCCGAAATGAACAACCTCGTATATTTTTTCGATTGCTTATTCACCAGATGAAGCCTCGGTGTGGCGTACAATTTTTACGAACAAGGCTCCGGGAAACGGTTCCTGATTTCTATTGAGTACACAAATTTCGATGAAAATGGAAAACTGTGACTGCGGCGGCTCTATTCCCCAAATACTGCAGCCAGTAATAAAATGAAACACCTTGACACGAATAGGAAACAAATAATGGACTATTGCTAAGATTAAGGACTCTGGTAACCAGATGTGAACAATAATAAACTAAAAATACCCGATAGAATATGACTTCTGTGTCATTGTCGCTGACCTGTTGTTTAGCAGTGGGGTACCTTAGTCATTAGGGAATATATTGAACCTGTACAAAGTGTCCGGAGAAATTGAAAGCAGTATATTATTGTATCGACAGAAACTTGGGTCAAGGTTATGCTATTCTATTCTAAGACACACTTTGTCCGATTTCAATCTTCACTGGATTACAATTCCGCATATGGGATTTTACTTCGCAATTAATTAAAGAACGATGTAGTTGCTTAAAGAACGACACAATTTCCTAGGAAATGTTGAGATGTTATAAGGGTTTCCCTAAGCAACAAAGCTGTTCCCCAAACACTTCTCTAAGTTCTGCAAAAATGTCGATCCTCTGGAGTTCTCAAGTAAGTTTTTGGATCGAGGTCTGTGCTTTCTAGAATCTAATAATCAATCCACGTAAAAAGTAAACTCATTTTGGTCTGACTCTCAGCGGAGACTACCTTTCATTATTATCTTTTAAACATTTAGTCCTCCATGTCCAAAATGTGGTATACAAATGTTCAGTTAGTCTGACTCTCAGAGTATTCTACCTTCAATTATCAATTAGTTTCTACCTCCAATTATAATCAGTTAGTCCCATGTATCCAAAATGTGTAATACAAGTGTTCAGTTGAATCTGTACAAGGTGACAGAGTTTCATAAATGAGTGATCACTTGGGAGTACCCGTGAGATCCAATCCCTTTCGCGCCGTTCATCTTCGAGAAGCGTCCGGGCAAAACTCTTTTAAACTTTCCCTGAAGGAGACGGTCGTTAAGTAACGGAGCACGACTAACTCCGTTCGTCCACGGATCGTTGATTGCGTTTTGCGAACAGCCGCACTGGAATGCGGGATTTTTCTGTCCTGGTGGAAAGGATTTCTGTCCTCCCTTCTACCGGGTATCCGCGACCATTCACGCACACCTCCATCACCGGAGAGTGAGAGGCGATACCGATTTGCTTTTCCCGTTATTGGCCTTTAACACGTCGACTGCCGAAGCGGCTGGAAATTTGACTAACTTGTGCTTTTATTGAACAGAGTGTTTCACTCTTGAGCTATCTGCGATTTGTCTAACGATAATTTTGTTTGGTTCACAAAGATAGATGTTACGGTGAAGAACTTTGTCTGATGATTAAATTTCAAGTTAATTTCAGATTAAATAATTTTAGGTTATATTTTTTTTAATGGAATTCAGTAATGATATTGTGTTAATGTAATAAGTGGTTAGGCCAAATTCCATGAGCTTTATTTCTCACAATGTTTGGTGAGAAGATTGAGGAATTTTGAGATACTTGCCACGTGACTGTCACGTTAGAGAGAATAGCTAGTGGTTTTATTGACCAAAGTGTTTCATTAATTGAGAAGCAATATCTATTTTGAATGATATTTGATCATTTTAAATTGTTAGTTCCTTGTGATAATTATTATGGCAGCTCTTAAACTCTTACTCACTTCATAATTACACACCCATACATTTACATTTTATTTTTTCACCAGAATAAAGGGCTTGTTATATTGCGATAAAGTATCGACTTGTTATATTTCTTCATAACCAAAGAATTTCTTCATAGCAGTTCCTATCTTTGATACTTAAGTATTGTTCAGATTCATTTGAAAACTTCATAATAAATTATGACTATTACTTCAATAAATAAGACACAGTTTATATAGAAATTATAAAGGTATGCACGATAACTGTCTCTTCCTTGATTGTAAGTAATAATTTATTGCTATCTTTACATAATATAGCTTTGTGATTTCACGCACATCAAGGCAAATATAATCGTAACATAACGATAACGTTTGCGTTTCTCTTCCTTATTTGTTGTATAACATTATATGTCTGTAACGTGGAAGAGTTGTTCAAAATATATATTTACTGATGCACTGAAATAGTTATAGTGTATTGGTATTTTATTTTATTTGTGAAAGTTAGTAAGGTGATGTGTGAATCAGATGTATTAATGTTAAAGTGAATAATATAGTGTATGAAATAATTATTGTAATATATAGTATATGCACTAAATACACTAAATAATGTAACAACAGTCTACGATATGTTACATAATATAACAATAATGTATACTAAATAACGTATCGACTAACTGTTATATTATGTGGCAGTTAATGCACATACGATGTGTACACATATGATCATATACAACATATGTGTACACGTCATATGTGTACTAATATCATATAATTATCTAATATAATATAACTAATATTCTACTAATATTATACAGATATGTTGTATATGATCATACGTGTACTAACATTATACAATTCAATAGTATACATATATTATTGCCTGTAGTACCAAATAGTATCATAATATATCATATGTATATTAATTAGTATACCAAGAGATTATAGTAGTATACCATATACTGAATAATTTACAAAATAAATATTATAATAAATAATACATAATATGTATACTAAATGATATACCAAATAATTGTTATGCTAAATAGTATATCCACTCATATTTACTAAAATATTTAACCTTAATTACTTAAATATTACTATTATATATCAGTATTAAATATAAGTATCTAACTCAACTGTGTAACCCAGTAATATTAAATATTACAAAAAATTTTTAAACTCGAAAATTTCTTCTCACTAAATTAACTGTTTTGGGAATTGGAAATACTTGTAAAATATTTTCAGATTAACGCTAAAATTGATGAAAATTATGAATATTATATTTAACACAAGAATCCAAGAATATCATGATTGAAAGAAAGAAGTAATTTGTTAAATAATAATAATAATAATTTGTTAAATAATATAATTAGATATTTCTTACTTCTAAAGTACAACTTGAATTTACTAGGGTATAGGTCATTAATTAGAATAAAGATTTAGCAAAGTGATTTAGGTAGGTGGCAGATAATCTGTTATTTGGGTAACACGGGATTAGGATGATATAGAGAGTTTCTTGATAAATGTAGTTAACGGAAATAGATTCGTTTTGACAGTAGCTTGTAACATTTCAATATGAATTCGCATCTTCAAGTTTTGAAATATTTAAATTCTAAAAATTTCGAAATATTCATTCTTTGAAAATGTCTAAATTCGAAATATTTAAATTTTCAAATTTCCAAACCTCTAAATTGCCAGATTTTCGAATTTACTCTGAAAATTTTTCATTTTTAGATTCTACAATTGTCTAATATTCACATTGTCAAATTTTACATTTCCGAATATCTAAATTTTTCAACTCAAAAATATGTAAATTACAAAATTTCCAAACACTCAAATGTTCAAAATTTTCAAGTTCTTATATTTTAAAAATGTCAGATTTTAAAACTTACAAATTTTCAAATTTTATGATTTTAACTTATAATCAACTTAAGTTCCTAAAATTACAAACTTCCAATTATCCAAACATTTAAATTCAACAAAACTCCGAATACGTTATTCACAAAATTAAAAAAAACTCCACATACAAAAATTACAAAAACCTTCAAATCGCCAAATTTTCGATCACAAAATCTCCTCAAATATCCAATTTCCCTAAATCCCTGCTTTCCATCAAAATAAATCGCCTCTAAAACGTCGAGTTAATCGATAACTCGATGCCGAAAAGTGTGAACTTTTATACATACATAACCATCGCCGCACAAAAAAAAGAATGCAAAAATCGATTGGAATTCGTCGGACTTCTTATCGTATTCCCAGCGCTGCAGTTGAATACGATTCGCGCCGACATCACTTTCTCGTCTTCCATTCTTTCATGCCACGTTACGCTCACCTAGCTGTACAATAGCTACGCGAATGTATCTGCAGTCGTTCTTTACGTTCGCGTACGTGTGCGAGTACGCTTTACGTCGACGTACTTGCATCGTAGTACGACCGTGACGAGTTCTGAATGCGCCTCGTAGTAGTAGTAACCTGCGTGCGCCGGTTGCGTTATTTTTATGAATGACTCGCCGACATCGTAATCCAACGTGCAACTATGACGACGTGCTGCAGGAACGGACCTAGTGTTTTTTCTTCAAATCCTGTGGCGCAACTGAGAAGCATCTAGTTTATTTTAAAAGTGGAGAAAACTCATTTTTGGAAAAATTTTGATAAGGAAAATACAGTGGCCTTCGAATTACCAGTATTTTCAGAATTTTTCACATTTTCTGTACGATTGATCTGTTCAAATTGTAATTATTAGGTACTGTGATTATTACTATGCTACTATGACTTGTTACCTACTTTGTATATAACATTATTAACACATGTTAATATCAAACACAGAAATAATAGCAAAAATACTGGTCAATATCAATGAGCAACCATTTTGAACCATTTGCAGTCATTTTGTGTTCAGATAGCTAACATAACCTCAACCTCTCCTCATTTTTGAGCCTCTCTTCTATTAGTCATAGGAGTAATAACATTATTTATAATTAGAACGATGACCAATCACTGTAATAATGAACAGAGATTACCTTCTCGCCCAATTTACGTTTACGACACATTACAAAAATATTTCTCATAGCCTTAACAACGTAGAGTCGCACTTGTTATCATCTTGTTCACATTGGCATCTGTCTCAAACACCTTACGAAATTCGACTTTATTAAACATGCGGTATTGCTATCGAAAAATATCTTACTGTGGTGAAGTTTACTGGTATACTCGTAAAAACATCATTTTTACAGTCATCGAGCCTCATGCTCGAATTTACGAAATCGACTTGTCTCTCTCGTACACGCGATGTGCGAGATGGCTTCACGCCGTTAAATCACTGGGTGTCAAAGTTTTTTAAGAACACTGACACACAGGGAACGCTGTACTAGCAAGTAATTAGACCTATTTTAGAATACGGAAGTATAATCTGGTTTCCGTACTGTGACTCTCATATTAATGATATTGAACACGTAGAGCAGAAATTTTGAGGGCTTGCTTCCAAGCATAGTTGTTCCATGCCGTTTAATTTTCGCGAGTACGATTTAATTCTTAATAATTTAAACCTCTATGCACTGCGCAGAAGAAAAATGCTCGTCGTTATATTCTTCGTGAAATAATGAAAGGTATATCTTGTTCGATGGTAATCATACTTTTAATATACTCAATTTGCCTCGGAAATTATAGTTTAATTCGTACCGGACAACATTGTACTAATTATAATTGTTTCAATCGCATAATCGAATTGGAAATGATGTTAACTCTGTTCATTATAATATTGATATATTCAGGAACTTTGTAGCATCCTTAAAATACTCATTAGCCGACGTTCATTAATTCTTAATTATGTTGTATTTTCATGTTAATGAGATGTGTTTTGTATATTACAATCTGTATTATTTTACATCGTATTATTTAGTCATGTCGTTTTTTTTTATTTAAACTTTAATTTACGACTTATTTCTTGTTATGTTAATAAAAATTCTTCATATTATATTATTCTTACAATAATTTCAAATTTTTCAAATGTTAAATATTCTTCATATTATATTATTCTACTATATTATTTTTACAATGTTATCAAATTTTTCAAATGTCAAATATTCTTCATGTTATATTATTCTACTATATTATTTTTACAATATTTTCAAATTTTTAAATGTTAAAAATTCTTCGTGTTATATTATTTTTATAATATTTTCAAATTTGAAAATATTAAAAATTCTTCATGTTATAATCATGTTATAATAATGTTATATTATTTTTACAGTATTTTCTAATTTTTTAAATATTAAAAATTCTTCAATTTCCAAAACTACATTCTTCAAAACGATGCTCAGCTCTTTCAACAGTATCAATAAAAAATGCAACTCGAAAGAACGTAAATTCTCCGAAGCGTAGTTCAATATATTGATTCATTGATACTATTTCCAGCAATCGATATAGGTGAGTGCAAATATGGTTTAAAGGAGGGACATTCTAAGTATTGGTCAATGATCGATTTTTGTACCTACGTTATCGTCTTACGTTCTGTTTATTATTAGTTTTAACGTATTGTATATTTGCTCTTACGGAGTACAACGTGTTCGATTGAAGGCATATCGTATCGTATTTGCAGGAGTGCTCGTGTTTATCGCTGATTCGTAGTGAAAACATTCCACACAAAAATTGCTTGATAATGCGGTGTTCTGCAGGTTACTTAACACGTTACTTGCAATTAAATACATTTATCTCGAAGCAATTATTATTATGACCTCTGCAATATAAAGCGTACTCTTATCTTCTCGATTGGTGTCTTATTTTCAGTGGCATTTATTGTTTCTAATAATAGGCATAATACGTTGTATATTTATTTGAAAATGTCTCTTCAGTTTTTTTACATCCTTTGTCGTATTTGAGAAATTTTGTTGTAGTATATTAAGTAATAATTAAGTAATTTAAAATTTGACATAATAAAACCAAAAGTATATAACTTCACTATACACTTCAGTATATAAAAGTTTGAAAACAAATTTTTCTACACATAAGTTACAAATATAATTTTCTGAAAAGATGAAAAATTGAGAAACTTTAATATATAAAGTATAGAACTTGAAGAATGTTTCAAGATCAATTATTATGCAATAAAAATGTAAAAAAAGAAAAATGCACTTCTTGTTTTCATTTCAATAAAATCAGCTATCATTGAAAGCAGTCCCAGTGTCAAAATGTCAATTCGAATGCATGCAGTTGAGTTCGTTGAAGAGCACCGTTTGACATTCGACATTCGCGTTCAGGAAGAGACGCGTTAAAAGTTATCACGGCATTATCGCGAAGCCAACCCACCGGATCTTATTCTTCGAGGCGAAAGGGGGAGACCGCTTCCTGTTATCCGTTCCCCAGGACTCGAAAGCTCGAGAACTCGTTGAAAAGAGAGGGATTAAGATAAAGACAGAAAGATAGCTGGGAAAAGGGTCATCGGATGGCCCTGAGTTCGGGGTCACCCGTCTCGGAGGATGTCTGGACGTTAATTAAAATGTGCCGCGCATCTGGCGATACCACCACATCGACTCCAACCACCGGCTCTTTCTCCTTCTTTTGTTTCTTCTTCTTCATCCTTTCCCCTGCCTCTGCAGATTGTGTTTGCTCGCCTCTCTCGTTCCTTCCTGGCTCTGTAGTTTCTTGCGTGCGTGCGATCGCACGCAAAGAGAATCGCAACTTTGAAGCCAACGAGCGAATACCACTTGGACGACAGCTGCTATTTTGCTGCACACGTTCATCGGTTCGTGTTCCTGGGACAAATGCCGAGGATGTGTCGTCACTTCCTGTAAATGCTGGACTCCCTCTCGTTTCTGAGGATCCGGGGGGTTCGACATTTTTGCTGGACTTCGAGAACTTACCGTTTGGGGAACAGCTTTGTTTAGAGAAACCCTCATATCATCTGAACTTCTGCTAAGAAATTCTGTCGTTCTTTAATCAACTTCATTGTTCTTTAATTAACTACGGAGTAAAATTCCATATGCGGAATTGTAATAGAGTGAAGATTGAAATCGGCCAAAGTGATCACTCATTTATGAAACTCTGTCACCTTGTACAGATTCAATTGAACACTTGTATTACACATTTTGGATACATGGGACTAACTGATTATAATTGGAGGTAGAAACTAATTGATAATTGAAGGTAGAATACTCTGAGAGTCAGACTAACTGAACATTTGTATACCACATTTTGGACATGGAGGACTAAATGTTTAAAAGATAATAACGAAAGGTAGTCTCTTCTGAGAGTCAGACCAAAATGAGACCAAATGAGTTTACTTTTTATGTGGATTGATTATTAGATTCTAAAAAGCACAGACCTCGATCCAAACACTTACTTGAGAACTCCAGAGAATCGACATTTTTGCAGAACTTCGAGAACCGTTTGGGGAACAGCTTTGTTGCTTAGGGAAACCCTTATATCATCTCAACATTTGCTAGGAAATTGTGTCGTTCTTTAAGCAACTACATCGTTCTTTAATTAATTGCGAAGTAAAATCCCATATGCGGAATTGTAATCGAGTGAAGATTGAAATCGGACAAAGTGTATCTTAGAATAGAATAGCATAACCTTGACCCAAGTTTCTGTCGATACAATAATATACTGCTTTCAATTTCTCCGGACACTTTGTACAGGTTCAATATATTCCCTAATGACTAAGGTACCCCACTGCTAAACAACAGGTCAGCGACAATGACACAGAAGTCATATTCTATCGGGTATTTTTAGTTTATTATTGTTCACATCTGGTTACCAGAGTCGTTAATCTTAGCAATAGTCCATTATTTGTTTCCTATTCGTGTCAAGGTGTTTCATTTTATTACTAGCTGCAGTATTTGGGGAATAGAGCCGCCGCAGTCACAGTTTTCCATTTTCATCGAAATTTGTGTACTCAATAGAAATCAGGAACCGTTTCCCGGAGCCTTGTTCGTAAAAATTGTACGCCACACCGAGGCTTCATCTGGTGAATAAGCAATCGAAAAAATATACGAGGTTGTTCATTTCGGAGCATCAAGTTGATAGACACGCAGTCGTTCAGTTTGTCACGTCGTTAAAAATGAGTAGAAGCATATCGGTGTTACAATTACTCTACTGACCACCCATAAATGTTAGGACTTCAAACGACATGAAGCCCTAATACGATATGATAACGACGATACCCCTCGTCGTTTAATCGTCGTTAAATATTGTCGACACCACAACGTGTGTACACAAATGCTGCTGTTATAAACTGTACGGAAGTAAAGCAAAACGAGGAAGAATTACATTTCTATCCGGTAGAAAATTATCTGTTCACTGTTGTAAGGACTACAATTAATAAAATCTCGAAAACTGTCAAAAAATAATAAAATTTGTGAACAACAAAAATTAAAGAAAAATTATTTGAAGAAATTCAGTTTTTTCCAGTGTGGTTTTAAAAAATGTGCTTTTTGGAATGCAATACAGGTCTGAGAGCATAAAGCACTACGAATTAGTATTTAAAGAATATTGGCCGTAATTTTCAGTCGAAAACTCGGGTTTATAAAAGCAAAGGAGGTTTGTACATTTATGCAACGCACTGTAGTTCATCGAAGATGACACCGTTGACCGAGTTAGGCGAACTTGATGGCTGATATAGGTTTTCAGACAACCTGTAACAGGTTGCTGCTTCAACTTGCAGCGGGTTATTGAACGCTGTCAAAAGTAGGGCTTCGACTTTGGTTATGGGTGTATCTAGTGTCACTATATATTTGTATATGTATTTTACACACGAGAAGAATTTCAACGGCGCGTATAATCTTGTGAAATCAATTTTCTTTCAATTGACGTGACATTCTTTATATTCTTTGTTGTTGTACATTAAAGTTTATACAAGTTTGAAAAGATTGTCTAACATTGATAAGAACTTAAAACTTGCATTGTAAATGCCATAAGTTCATAGCGATTTAAATGCATAAAAATCAATAGTAGAGATTAATCTACTAGAAGGTTAATATCAATAGATCAGTTATCTTAATATAAACTTTTATATGTACTGAAAGCAATTTTAATTAGAAAACATAATTTTCTTAGGAAAAGAGAGTAATAAAAGCAGGGAATAATGATAGAAGTAAGAACGAAAAAGATAATTCACATGAACAGCAAATTATAAACCGCTTTTTGATTTGCGTTTCTGATTTGCGGGTGCATTCAGGAAACCGACCAACGAGGATAGAGTCTTCTGAAACCAACATGACCGTTCCGCTCTTTTATTAGATTTGCTCTTGTAAGTTTCATACCGCGTTTCAGGTCCGAACAAAGTATCATAATTAAAGGAACGTTAATTTGTGCGGACAGTGTCGTTTCGGGGTACAGTAAAATCTACGGTAACACCATGTGAATGCCACCTGTCGCACGGTGTACGTGTTCACTTGCTTCTGTGATACGCACTGAGGATATGTTGTCACTTCCTGCCGAGGACGTCACGCTTTTGCAAACTACCGGTTTTATTTCAACGGCACCGGGTATTTGTCACACTATGCCGGCACACGTGAGCATTTTACCAGACAAAGTGGCTGCTAATATGCTCCGTTAAATACTCGTGCAGTCGATCGGAAAATGCGCGTTGCAAGCTCGATTAAGTTGTTTCGCTGAGCAAGATGAACGACAATAACGTTATCGATTGAGCTTGTGATTTGCGGAGGCAATCGTGTCGCGAATTAGGTACGCGTGTCCAGTCAAATGGATTAATTGTCGAAGCTAACTTTTATTTTTGAGAGGTTATTTAAACCGGTAATTGAAAAATGGGGTCGATTTCAGCACTTTTCGTTTATTCTTGATTGGCGAGTGGAAATAAATAACTGGGTGGAAACTAAACTTCAGAGGAAACATTTTTTGTTCATTCAGATGCATATTTATTGATAAAATGTATCAAAGCTTATTTCTTATATACCTCACTTCTTTCATATTTTTATATATCCTATTTAAAATTACTCGAAAAAGAAAATTACGAGGTTCTTTGTTTGCATAAATACCTGCAGTCTAGTGCTAACGCGCTAAATTGTGCGCGTCTAGTAAATTGGCACGCGGACCAATTGTATCTTGGTTGCTTCCGGCTGCCAACTTTCCAGGCGCACATAGCAACTTTCACCAGGTACATAAGATCTCTCTCAAATAACCATGAAAATCAAAGTGACTTGGCTCCATGATATTAAAGTCCCGAAACGAAATCCAGTGTCATAACAATGTGACAATATTTTGTGTGATAGCATTAAAAGTCCGAGGTTACTGTCAAGTGAAAACGTATTTTAACAGCAGCTTTCCACAGTGTTGCATCAATATTTTATTCCTGTCTGGTATGTCTCATGTTACATTTGTAAGAAAACGTTTTCAATTCGGGTAATCGTATTTATATCGAAAAAGAAACTTATACAAATGTATAACAAACCCAATTCTATTTATATTGAAAATAGAGGAACAATAGTGTGACACTAGCTAATTTTGAATTTATAGCCGCCATATTTATTTGGTAAACAATAGGAACGGAAGAGACGAGGGTAATTTAAACGATATTTCAGTGGTACGTTCGAATACTTCATGGTTTATCTTTCACTTTCGCAACCCATTAACATTGGCGTAACAAGGTAGGGGTGCTTCACATTTTATTTCATTTATTTGTACCATTTAACTTGGAAATGATCTGTGTCTATATTGTTCGGACAAAAAATACCAATATATCACGGTTTCAAAGTGAATCATCTGAAAGAGTAAAATTTACAATCTGCATTATGTACATATGATATTTATATCTATAACATATGCTGTACTATAAGCTGTACTAAATGCTGTACTACTATATCTATAATAATAAATTTAATGTGCGTTACAACTCACTTCAGTCAAATTCAGTGCCTCCTTCCTATTCAAATTAACGTCTTAAAAATATCATCGATATATCATCAAATATCAATGAGTAATCGATCAGACATTGATACTCGACAGTCACATCCCAAAGAGTAGATATAGCAAGAGACTCTCTGACAAAAAAACTACTTTTAGAGAGAAATAAAATAATAGTGTGCATAGTGTACAAGTATGGCATGCAGCAAACAATGCTTTATACCTGCACATTTGTCTGTAACTTATTTGTAACTTATTTATAAGAAATACTTTATTTACTTGTAATTTGTAATAAATACGATGCTTAATCTCTTGGCACATGCGATTTAAATTTTGTGACATTCGAACTCTAGTGTGCGGCACGAGTCTGGCTCGGCACAAGCCTAGGGGTTAAATTGCAATATTTTATACGAACAATCGAAATACGTGAAATTTAACCGGGAGAACATCCGATGTAGGAATTATAGGACAGAGGCGACACTCGAACAAAGAAATAACAAGATGTAACACTCTTACAAAGAAATTACTTTTAGAGAGAGACAGAATACAAGCAATTTAACTGGCCATGCCAAATAAAACGGGGTAGAGATGTGATTTCCACGCGGTATTTCAAAAAATGTACATAGTGCGTATGATGTCCGGTAAACATGCTTTATACCTACACATTCGTCTTTTACTTGAAACTTATTTATGAGAAATACTTTGTTATTTATTTGTAACTTGCAATAAATACGAGTAAGTATTTTGTCCTTTCAAGTAACATATTCACTAGGGTAATAAATATTTTGTCATTTCTCTGTAACACATTCACCTGTATTTTCTTCTAATAAATAGTTCATTTCTTTACGAGGTATTTCTAATAATTGCTTCTGTAATGTTCTTCAAATATATTTTATAATCATTGTAATATGCATTTCTTTCTCGACTTTTCAATCTTGTAAAATTGATGTAAATATTTCGAAGGCTAATATTAGTAATATACAGAAAATTAGCGAGAAATAGATTTTTAGTTATTAGAGGCTTGCATGAAATTAAATTCAGTTGATTTGAATTTCCCGCTCTGTGCGTTCAAGGGGCAGGCTTGGCTGAACATCAGAGGTACCTCCTGGAGAGTCTTTTTGCAATACTTACTGTAACGTAGAATATTTGTTTAATAAACAATGTCGGTGAACATAGTTCTCAATTCCAGTCCTCTTTCTGTATAAATTGCAATTTGTAAAGAAAGTCAAAAAAGCTAAAGTCAAAAGTAGATCTGCATCGATGAGCTTTCTTTTGAACCGACGCTAAATATACTCCCGCAAATATCCGTCGAAAAATAGATTAAATATGATCCTCGATCGTGTCATCTCCAGAAAATCTGCTGAGCGATCATGTATTTTTATCATTAATCCGTTGTCAAACGCAACTCGTGTTGTGACAAATGAATCACAGCATTCGAGAGGAAAGGTAGTAAAATGGTTAGCAAGAATGTAAAATAAGCGTTGAAAGTGTAATTACTTTACAACAGCGATAAAAGACTTTTACCAAACATATGGGTTTCCTCTATCATAAATTGAGAAGCTGGTGTGAATGGTATTCCTCGAAATAATCTTTTTTATTTATTGCAACTTTTAAATCTACAAGCGCTGTTGTAAATATAAGATCGCCAATTTTGTTGAGGGAAACTTTGCTGAAGCAATTTATTTGACTCTATGTAGACTTATGGAGGTTCAATGAACAGTTGCTCTCAAACTAGAAATAGAAAATGAAATATGATAAGTCTGACCAAATCTCAAATTCCAAATTTTAAAATTGTTTATATTTAATTGCGTCACTCATCAGTTAGCATGTAAAGTAATCTGAGTTTGACCAACTCTCAAATTCCAAATTTAAAAATTATTTATATATAATTATGTGACTCAGCATCCTTCAGCATATAAGGTACTCTTTGACCAACTCTCAAATTCCAAATTTAAAAATTATTTATATATAATTATGTGACTCAACATCCTTCAGCATGTTACGTACTCTTTGACCAACTCTAAAATTCCAAATCTGTCATTTATTTATTTACATCATCAGAGTCAAAGAATTGAAACGATTCTTTCTGAGCAGCGACAAAGGAACTTTGGACCAGGTTTTCGAGATTTATCGCGGTTTCGTGGAAATTATCCCGGAAGCTAGGGCGGTCGAGTAGGTGGCCATACCTCAAGATCCGGGAAGTGAACGATACGGAAAGCCATGTGTCAGTCGATTGTAGAACAGAAGATTGTTCTTCTATCGTTTCTTCTATCGAAGAAATAGCCGTTTTGCCTGGCTGATTCTCTGCGAACGAAATCGAAACTCATCGTGGAAGATGCTCCGTAAAATTAGATCAGCCTCCTACGGTGACTCGGTCACAGCACGTACGAGTTCTTAACAGCTTCCATGTTGCTATTAATACACCAATTACAAGGGCTACGACCGATGTTGTTCGTTCGTTGTTCATGAATCTGTTACTTTCGAACTGACACCTCCATTACACTTCTTAGGGACTAATGGAAGTATCTGGTTTTCTTTTGAAAAACGTCGGAGATGATTCATTTTTTGTGGTCCTTTGAAATAATTCAGATGAAGTTCTTTTATGTTTATTGAGATTTTATGCTCTGTAAATTTTAATTTATTGGTTCGGCAATTTTATTTTTCAATGTATGAATTATATAATTTTCTGTAATTTCATTTTTTAGTGTATGAATTATATAATTCTTTATAAAATGGGAAATGTGGAAATGGGAAAATATTGAATGTTCGAAAGTTGAAGATTCAATAGTGCAGAAATAAAAAATAATAGAATTTTAATATTTGGGAATTTGGAAATATGGAAATGGAACTTCAAAATTTAGAAATTTGAAAGTGCCACAATTTGGATACTGGAAAATTTGAGAATTTGAAAGATTAGAAATTTAAAAATATAAAAATAGAAAGTCTAAGAATTTGAAAACTTGCAAATTAAAAATTTTGCAAACTTGAACATTTTTTATCTGAAAAATTGCAAATAAGTGAATTAAAAATTTTGCAAATTTGAAAATTTTTTATCCGAAAAATTGCAAATTATGGAATTAAAAATTTTGCAAACTTGAAAGTTTTAAATTTGAAAATCCGAAAATTCCTGCTTGCAGATTTTAATTTAAACTACATCTTCTCTTTACCACAAGATATTCTAAATCTTGTCCCTTTTTAGCAATTTACTCTTTAGCAACTTTACTAATTGTACTTTTAATTTAAACATTAAGAGAAATGATCTATTTCATTTTTATTTGAAATTTACGGTGTATAGCATTTATTAATAGAAGTTTTAAGGACCGCGGTCAATAGCTGCTATTACTTTATTTAGCCTCTGCTGCTAATTACGCAATTCGCGCTTACTTTCTCTGCAGTATAATGTCTAATTGAGTCAGCAGCTATTTACGGTCGAAGAGTTTAGTAAGTGAAGTAAATAATGCATGAAAGTATATAATAAGAACAATATGGTATTTATATAATGACCAGATAATATTAATTGAATTGCGCAATAATCTGCTTATTATATAATGTCTTTTAAACAATTGATCTGGGATTAAATATTGTCAAGATGCATATACTTGAACGAAGATTTAAATGAATAGATATAAAGTAAATATGATACTTTAAATAAAAAATGAATAAAGTAATTAAATTTGATATTTTAAATAAAAAATAAATAAACTAATTAAATATAATACTTTCAATAAAAAAAATTAATTAAATATGATACTTTCAATAAAAAATAAATTAATGAATTAAATATAATACTTTAAGTAATCAATTAAATTAAATAAAATACTATAAAAACAGCATACATCTGAATGTTTAAATTTTTCAAGTGTTTGATCATTATTATTTAATTTTGCAAGTGTTAAATCAGTATTACTTAATTTAGTAAGTGTCAAATCATTATTACTTAATTTTGCAACTGCAGATTATTTTTACTCAATTTTACAACTGTAGATTATTATTACTTAATTTTTTAAATACAGTACAATCTTTATAGATGGAAATCAATGTTCCTTAATTTTCAAAGTGCAAATCATTCAACTTTGTAAGTACAAATCATATTTAATTCATTTTGCAGAGATTACGTTCAATAAATATAAAGAATTATTAATCTTAGACAGAATTGTTAAATGCAATTTTATAAAAGCACAGAATTGTTGCTTGTAATTTTCTTAATAGACAGAATTGTTAATCATAATTTTCTAAATAGACAGAATTATTAAATGCAATTTTATAAAAGCACAGAATTGTTGCTTGTAATTTTCTCAATAGACAGAATTGTTAATCATAATTTTCTAAATAAACAGAATTATTAAATGCAATTTTATAAATGCACGGAATTGTTGCTTGTAATTTTCTCAATAGACAGAATTGTTAATCATAATTTTCTAAATAGACAGAATTATTAAATGCAATTTTATAAATGCACGGAATTGTTGCTTGTAATTTTCTCAACAGAGAGAATTGTTAATCATAATTTTCTAAATAGACAGAATTGTTAAATACAATTTTATAAATGCACAGAATTGTCCATTACAATATCATAAACAGAAAGAATTACCAACCCTAATTTCATAATAAAAGTATTGTCTTTAACATCATGTGATGCATCTCTAACACGTCCGTAGAATGCAAAAAGTATCGAATATCCGGATGCTGACTGTGTCATTTCTGAAATAAAGAAAGGAGTCCCGAAGGAAAAAGCACCGCAGGAAGGATCAATAAATCTCTCATTCGTTCTCACGATACGTCCGATGGCGCATTCGTTTTCGCAAGCTGGTGACTCGAATTCGGCTCAAATAAAAGCTCCTCGTCTCGTCTGTAAAATCTCTTCTTTCATTCGATCCCCCGCTTCATCTGCGACGGTATGAGTTGTCGGAAATACCATGCGTGCCATGCTGGTTAAAACTATCGTGGTCGTTATATCCGTGTGCAGAAAATACAAGCAATACAATTCCAGGAAGGAATGAAAAATCAGCAGTGGCGTAGCATCGGCGCCGCTCGCGGAAGGATACGAATCCGTTACTTCATTAATATTCTATTTATTTGCATAATTTCTTGCGCAATTTGTGCAATTTGCAAAATCATGCGGTTTAACATCTTTTTATTTGATGGTAAGAGTTGATACTACACTTGTATGTGAGCTTCATTGGTATTGCTAATTCCTGAATGATACTAGTATTGATAATATTTATTGATATTACTAATTTCTAAACGGTACTAATATTCATATTATTTACTAATGTTACTAATTTCTAAATGGCACTAATACTGATATTATTTATTAGTATTACCAATTTCTAAGTAATAATAATATTGATATTATTTATTAGTATTACCAACTTCTAAGTGACAATAATACTGACATTAATTACTAATATTAGTAATTTGTAAATGGTACTAATATTGATATCATTTATTAATATTAATAAAAATTAACTAATATTTATCGCGATTAAAATTTAATGTCATATATAAAACAGTTGACAGCGATCAGTATTCAATAACCAGTGATCAATGATCAATAATAAATAACAAATAGTCGATAATCGGTAATCAATAATAAATAATCAATGATCAAGGACCAATTATCAGTCATCAATGATCAAATATAAATTGTCAGTGATCAATTATCAATGATCAATTATCAAAAATATATAACCAATAATCGATAATCAATTATAAATTGTCAATAATCAATTATCAGTTATCAATAATAAGTAACCAATAATTGATAATCAATAATCTGTGATCAATGATCAAATATAAATGATTAGTGAACAATTATCAATAATCAGTAATCAATAATCAATTATCAATTGTCAGTTGTCAATAATCAATAATCACTTGTCAATAATCAATTATCAATAATAAGTAACCAATAACTGATAATCAGTGATCAATGATCAATGATCAAATATAATTTGTCTGTGATCAGTAATCAATGATCAATGATCAGTTATCAAAAATATATAATCAATAATCGATAATCAATAATCAGTAATCAATTATCAATTGTCAGTTATCAATTATCAATAATATGTAACCAATAATTGATAATCAATTATAAATAATCAGTGATCAATGATCAGTAATCAATGATAAACAAATAATGACCAATAATTGATAATCCATAACGAATAACATTAATCAATAATTGAAAATCAGTAATAAATGTCCTCGAATGAAGAATCACGAATTGATAATCATGAATCGTAAAATAGCTAAATTTTATCATTTGGAAATATACGGAATCTTGAAATTTTTAAACGAAAAAGAATGGAAAATCATAAAATTTTGAAACGAACAGAATTGCAAAATTGTAAAATGGTGAAATTAATAGGAACGTGAAAACTGCAAAATTTTGAAATGCAATTGTCTAATGTTTACATTTTGAAATTCAATATAATTGTTAATATATAAAATTGTGAAGTTCTAGTAAAAGTAATAAAATTGTGAAATGACGGCAGTTGAAAAATTGTTAAATTAAATATTACAAAGTTACTTAATTTGTCTTTTTTCCACTATTTCCTGATTCTTTCTAGTATTTTCTGTACAACCGTGTCAATGAATCGGCGAACGATGATAATATACGTAATATTTAAATGTTTTGCATGGTAACGATAACCTGTTACGTTGAAATGTATACAGTGAGTTAATTCACAGTGTGTTATCGCACGATTATCATATCGTTGGCGGGTAGAAGATTACGCGTGACAGCAAAATGTCTTTCTTGCGATCGAACAACCGCTGCGGAAATGCTGACGATGTTAGAATCGAATTTCGAGATGTCTGGTCAAATGCATTTTTTAATCGACTGAACTTCGATTTGTAGTAATTTTCAAATTTCCGAATTGCCGCATTCTCAACTACATTCATTTCCAAATTCCCAAATCCTCAAATCCTCAAGTTTCCAAATTTCTGAATTACAAAATTACAAAATTTCAAAATTCCTAATTTTCAAATTCCAAAAATAACTAAGTTGTCAAATTTCAAAATTTCCAAAATTTCCAAGTAATCAAGTTTCGAAATTTCTAAACTTCCAAATTTCTAAATTCTCAAACTTCTAAATTTTCAAATTTCCAAGTTCTCATATTCTCAAATTCCCAAAATCCCAATTTCCCTAAATTCCAAATTTTCCAAATCCCAAATTTCCTAGATTCCAAATTCTTCAAATCCCGAATATCCCAAATTCCCCATATCTCTAATTCCCTAGATTCCAAATTCTCCAAATCCCAAATTCCCCCAATACCAAATTCCCCATATCCCAAATTCTCTAGATTTCAAATTCCCCAAGTCCCAGATTCCCTAGATTCCAAATACTGCAAATCCCAAATTTCCCAAATACCAAATTCCCCATATCCCAAATTCCCTAGATTTCAAATTCCCCAAGTCTCAAATTCTCTAAATCCCAAATTCCCCAAATCCCAAATTTCCCAATTCCCAAATTCTCCAATTCCCAAATTCCCCAAATCCCTAATTCCCCAAATCCCAAATTCCCTAGATTCCAAATTCTCCAAAACCCAAATTCCTAAATTGTCAAATTTCTTCCCAGTTCCCAAATTACTTACCGAATTCCCAAACTTCAGTAAACATCAGTACACAGAATTTCATTCTAGAATCTCACAACGAAAGCGCATTGCATAAGAAATTCAATAATGAAGTGTAATGCAGTACCCCTAAACCGTCGGTAAAAATAAAAGTAGTCGGAAAAAAGGTCTGATATTACCAACGGTTACAAAACACGTTACAAAAGGCGTAGTCGAAATTAAAATCGAACAAAGTATGATGTCAAGCTTGGCTCTCGGATGGATTCTCGATGTGGCTCAAATCGCATGGATGCATGTGCACAAATTTATAGTGGTATCTGCAACGCCCCTTTGATCGAGGAATCGTGACCAGCGGGTTCGTGGTGAGCTGCCGCCGAAAATAGAGAACCAGGCCAGCATACATCGATGAGAATGCGGCTTAGCATTCTCATGGTAAGCTCCCCGAGTGCATACCTCTCATTCTATTTCGCCAGGACGCTATTAGGAACCCTCGGTCCCGTCTTTGTTAACGGAGATTCCTATCGACTGATGGGACCGCGCGAACCACTTGTTTTCATTCCAGCCTTTCATTTTCCAATAACTCCTTTGCGGCCGAATTTCGAACTTCTTAAATGAGCCGCTTATTTTGAAAGTCGGGTAGGTTGAAAAAAATGGAGATGATACTAGATATGGTACTTTCTGTGAGACTACAGAGCGTCTCACAATTAGTGGTCTCTGAAATGGGGGGTAGCTGACGTGATTCTGAATAAAATTTACCTCTGCAGAAATGGGGTTTGAAGCTTCGTTTTTGAGTTATTAAGGAAAAATACGGACCAATTAGGGCGCGAAAATTATTACGCGTATTGCATTACTACGCGTTGGTAAACTACGCGTTAGATTCCGACGCTTAGAATTACAACACGATGCACTACTACGCGTTAGACTTCTACGCGTTGCATTACTTCACGTTGGGCTACTACCCGTTGAATATCCACGCGTTGGATTACTATGCGCTGGATATCCACACGCTGAATTACTACGCATTAGATTACCACGCATTAGATTCCTACGCTTAGAGTTACCACGCGTTGGATTACTACGCGTTGAATATACGCACGCTGGATTACTACGCGTTGGATATCCACACGCTGGATTACTACACGTTCTATTACTACACGTTGGATTACTACGCATAGAATTACCACGCGTTACATTACCACACGTTGCATTACTACGCGTTAGATTCCTACGCTTAAAATGACCACGAGTTGTATTACTACACGTTGAACGACTACGCGTTGCGTTACTACGCGTTGGACTATAACCCGTTGAATATCCACGCGCTGGATTACTATGCGTTGGATATCTACACGCTGGATTGCTACATATTGTATTACTACGCGTTGGATTACTACGCGTAGGATTACCACGCGTTACATTACCACACGTTGCATTACTACGCGTTGCATTACCACATGTTGCATTACTACACGTTGCATTACCACACGTTGCATTACTACGCGTTAGATTCCTACGCTTAGAATTACCACGCGTTGTATTACTACACGTTGAACTACTACGCGTTGCGTTACCACACGTTGCATTACTACGCGTTGCATTACCACACGTTGCATTACTACGCGTTAGATTCCTACGCTTAGAATTACCACGCGTTGTATTACTACACGTTGAACTACTACGCGTTGCGTTACTACACGTTGGACTACAACCCGTTGAATATCCACGCGCTGGATTACTATGCGTTGGATATCTACACGCTGGATTGCTACATGTTGTATTACTACGCGTTGGATTACTACGCGTAGGATTACCACGCGTTACATTACCACACGTTGCATTACTACGCGTTGCATTACCACACGTTGCATTACTGAGCGTTAGATTATCACGCATTAGATTCCTACCCTTAGAATTACCACGCGTTGCATTACTATGCGTTGGACTAGTACCCGCTGAATATCCACGCGCTGGATTGCTACGCGTTGGATATCCAGACGCCGTATTACTACACGTTGTATTACTACGCGTTGGATTACTACGTGTAGGGTTACCACAGTTGCATTACTACGCGTTAGATTACCACGCGTTGGATAACTACGCGTTATCCGAGGCTGTCGCTTTCACGTCTGCGCATGCGTAATCTTCGCGCTCTGATTGGTCCGTGTTTTTCTTAAAAATACTTAATCTTCAAATTTAGAAATATAAAAGTAGCTCTAAATGCTTACGTGGCCACATTCCTAAATTGCCCTAATTCCCTTAACAATTTTCCTGCTATTTCAAATTAATTAAAAATTGTATATTTTATTTTTAAAAATGTCTCAGAATGGTTTCGTGGAAAATAACTGTGTCTGAAAGTGGAGGTAGGTTAATAACTCCAAAATGGTGGATTATTAGGTGTAGATGAGGTTTGTATGTCAGATTCTTAGTCTGCTTAGAACTTGATCCCCTGTTGCGAAACAGTGCAGAGCTTTGTTCGAAGATATTTATACGAGTTTAGTGAATTGAAGTTGAGCTTTCAATGCTCTTGTTCCACTTTTCCTTTGCAATTTTCGATATTTCTCATTTATTTTTGTATTTCATTTTCTGTCTGCAAATAACTGATCCTCATTCGTAAATCTAGTAAATCATCATCTCATAAATTCATAACGGAGTTATATAATATCAATTGTTTACAGTTGTTGGTCAATTATTGTGGTATTTAGTTTTAAACGTTCTCCATGGTTATATGTTGACATCGTTGCAAAAATGGCAAAAATCTTCATGGCTTAATTAAAATCAAGCAATAAGTATACAGGTCATAGAATAAGTGATTCTAACATAAATTTTACGAAAATAATTGAGTCAAACGGGAAAGAATATTTTTATTAATAATTTATCTATCGAAACTCAATTTTAGATTATGTACTTGTTGAGTATAGCTAACTGATTAAATTTGAATATACTTTTTTATCAGTGGAAGAAATTGAAATTACGATGAACAACGCGTGTGTTACAAAGCAGAATTTATGTGCAGATGGCGCACACTTACGGGCACTGATAGATACTTAACCGAAGCAGTTTTTGAATTAAAAATTTTTATTTTTGAATTATAGAATCCGCAAATGGTTTTCATATATATTTAAGTTTCATCTTTCAGGTTTCCAATTTTCTAAATTTATAAGTTTGTATGTGCAAGAATTTTATTTTGGAAGTTTGAGGCTCGTGAAGGTTTATGTATTTTAAAATTAAAATTTGGAAGGGGAGAGATTCAAAATTCTCAATTTCCCAGATTCCAAAATTCCCCAAAATTCTAAACTTCCGAAGTTCCAATATTTCCCCAAATTCCAATGTTCCAATATTTTCAAAAATTCTAGGATTCACCATAATTCCAAAATTAAAAAGTTCCAAGATTCCTCAAAATTCCAAGATTCCCCAGAATTCCAATATTCCCAAAAAATCCAAGATTCCCCAAAATTCTAAAATGCCAACATTCCAAGATTCTAAAATTCTAAAATGTAAAAATTCCAAGATTCCAAAAATTCCAAGATCCTAATATTCCACAATTCAAAAATTTATGAACTCGCAAATTGAATATTTCTATAATTCTCAAATTTGATTTGAAAATTCGGAAACTCGAAACTTTGAAATTTCTATATTTCATTTTAATTTGATAAATCTGAAGTTAATAAAAATTGTCTATTTCTAAACGATCATTCCCAAGTCCAATATTCACACGCACATTCCCACACGTCCGCTAACAAGACCAATATAAAGCAAACTTATGTCGAAAAATGATGTTTAATAAAGTTATTCATTTTACTGCTACTATACACTTTACGTTAATGACGCAAGACTGATTTCTCACGCGAATACTTAATCGCTTCATCATGAAAACTGTTTAACAATTTCCGTAAAACTTACCTTAAATAAATATATTATTACGAATTATTAACGTTGTTCGTAATTTTATTAACTTATTTCGCATTATAAAGCGGTTCAAAATGGCCGCCCAACGCAATTGTGGCGCATCCACCTCTCGGGTTAATTGACCGCAAATTCGGAGTCAGTCACTGGAAAAATCGTGATATTATCATCGGAATTTTTGATAATAAATGAATATGGTCGAATTAACTGCACGAAACAAGTTGAAACCATGTCATTATTGTAGAAAATTGAGTCGGTGAGCGTTTCAGGTGTTTATCGAATCCTGAAAGCCTTTCGTTCCTTTTTTCTTTCAGTACGTTTCTAGTCTCTTTTTATTCTCTCCCTTTAGCTATCTATTTTTGCCGACCTGGGAGTCGATACGAGTACAACAGTATTCTCACGAAAGCGACGCCGCCGCCGTCGGCATATTCTGGTTTTCCACGAAAATCATTTCTGCAAATTACACACCGCAACACGTTAGACCTTAGAAAATTTCACCTGTGCACGTAAAACGGTTCGCGCCCATTTTGTTTGCGATTTATGCGTTCCTCGTAGTCGTTTTGCAATTTCAACATGTTTATTATATTTTTTTTCTTGATCAAAAATAATGACCAGAAGAGAACATAATTGATTTAATTTAAAAATAAGGTTAGGTTAGGTTGGTGTTTCTATATACATACATATAATTGGTTAGGTTAGGTTGGTGTTTCTATATACATACATATGTGCATGTGTACATACATGTATGCATGTGTATAGAATAGAAGGTTCTATGTGCATATAATCCGTATCAATTTTTTTCTTGATCAAAAATAATGACAAGAACAAAATATTATAGATTTAATTTAAAAATAAATTGGTTAGGTTAGGTTGGTATTTCTATGTACATACATATATGCATATATATATACATGTATGCATGTGTATAGAATAGAAGGTTCTATGTGCATATAATCTGCATCAATTTTTTTCTTGATCAAAAATAATGACAAGAACAGAATATTATAGATTTAATTTAAAAATAAATTGGTTAGGTTAGGTTGGTATTTCTATATACATACATATGTGCATGTGTACATACATGTATGCATGTGTGAAGAATAGAAGGTTCTATATCAATTTTTTTTTTGATCAAAAATAATGATAAGAACATAATATAATAGATTTAATTTAAGAATAAATTGGTTAGGTTAGGTTGGTATTTTTATTTACATACATATGTGCATGTATACATACATGTATACATGTGTATAGAATAGAAGGTTCTATATGCATATAATCTATATCACTTTTTTTCTTGATCAAAAATAATGATAAGAACATAATATAATAGATTTAATTTAAGAATACATTGGTTAGGTTAGGTTAGTATTTTTGTATACATACATATGTGCATATATATGTACATACATGTATGTATGCGTATAAAATGGAAGGTTCCGTATGCATATAATCTGTATTAATTTTTTTCTTCATCAAAAATAGTGATAATATAATTTATCGTCAAAGAACTTTTCATTTAATAATTATTATAAGGCTGTCTATAATTAAACGAAACGTCTATCAATTATTTTAACTACATCTCCCAAATGTATAATTCGTAAAAAGTGTCCTTTTTTCCATCGTTTCAATTAATTTTTTCGTTCTGTGTCTCATAGTTTCAATAATTAAAGCGACGGAGTAAAAATTATAATGTCATGGTCGATTCGTTATCGGGTTCGGTCATCGAGCACGTGATTTCTGCGAAATACAGAGTTGGTGACGCCAAAAAAAGAATTCGAATGTTCACACCCACGCGTGTGGAAGCTGTATGTGCACGTGAAACATATGCATGCGTGTTTACCAAATCAGAACTAACCGAGACGTTGACTTTTTCACCTTCAGACGGGATCATTGAATCGAGGAAAGGTCGTGCCAGACGTTCTCTATCACAAAAAACTCGGTTTTGTACCGGCCGGGTCTACGCAATAAATCTAAATTTATCGCGAACGCATCTAATCAGCAGAATGCCACGATATATGGCGCAGTATGGGGTTTGGCACTATTTCCATTTTTCTAGGGCGGAAGGAAACGAAGACAAGATCGTAGTGCGGCTTTGTGACACTTGATAAAAGAT
This sequence comes from Megachile rotundata, assembly GCF_050947335.1. Taxonomy (NCBI): domain Eukaryota; kingdom Metazoa; phylum Arthropoda; class Insecta; order Hymenoptera; family Megachilidae; genus Megachile; species Megachile rotundata. The sequence goes on from NC_134993.1 coordinate 8,670,588, forward strand.
GTGGTTTGAGGTGCGAGTAATACGCTGACTGCGGATATTTATGTATTTAGAGTAGTGTGAGAGCACTGTATTTGCAAGGAAATTCATTTATAATTTCTTAGTTTAAGAATTTGGTAACTTCAAACTTTGAATATTTAAAAATTGTACAATTTTGAAATATGACGATATGACAGTGTCACAATCTAACAATATATCAATCTGACAAACTGACAATCTGACAATCTGACAATCTGACAATGTGACATTCTGGCAAGCTGACATTCTGACAACCTGACAATCTGCCAACTTGACAATCTGACAGTCAGAGAGCTTGCCAATCTGACGACTTGAAGCTCCGTTAATTTCACGATCTGCCAACTTGACACTTTGACAATTTGACAATCTGATAACCGATAATCAGGCAGCTTGTCAATGTAACAGCTTGACAATTTAACAGCTTGACAATTTGCCAACTTGACAATCTGACAGTCAGACAACTTGTTAATCTGATAATCTGACAGTCAGGCAGCTTGTCAATCTGACAACTTGATAATCTCACAGGCAGACAGCTTGTCAATCTGTCAAGTTGACACTCCGTTAATTTCACAATCTGCCAACTTGACACTCCAACAATTTGACAATCTAATAATCTGACAACCAAATAGCTTGTCAATCTAACAGCTTGACAATCTGGCAACTTGACAATTTCACAACTTCACAATCTAACAACTTGAGGATATAATAATTCCACAGCCTGACAGCTTATCAATCCGACAACTTCATACTCTAACCATTTCGTAGTTTGAAAATTTGACAGTTTGACAATTTCACAGTCTGATAATGGAATACTCTGACAGTTTCACAGTCTGACAACTTGACACTCTAACAAATTCACAGTTTTTACATCTTGACACTTTGACAATTTCACAGTTTTGACAACTTAGCATTATAGAAATTTCCTTGACAGACAACTTGACAATCTGACAGTTTTATAGACTGACAGATTGTCAATCTGATAACTTGGCACTCTGATCATTTCATAGTCTAAAAATTTGACAGTTTGATAATTTAATACTCCGACGATTTAACAATCGAACAAATTCATGATCTCAGAATTTGACAGTTTAACAATTTCACAGACTGTCAAATTAATACTCTGACAATTTGAAAGTCTCACAACCTGATACTACAGGGTGTCCGCGCCAAAGTGTTACACCTTAATATCTCATGAACTATTGATGTCACGAAAAAGTGCTTATATGGAAATTGCAGGGTAAAAGAGGCCCTATGTTTTGGCAGCAGCAAAATTTTTTTATTGTTATTAATGTAAAAGATATGATGGTGAAGTTTCGTTTTTTTAAATGGAACTATAATTTTTTCTCGATCAAGTGATAGTGCTTTTCAAGACGAATTCATCAAGGTTTTATGTACTTACCCGATTTTTATTAGTTTTCGAGATATAACGCTTAGAAATTTACTGATTTTCAGCAGTGACATCTCGGTTTGACGAGTAAGTCATAAAAACGTTCTTATTGTTACGGTAAGTGCCGCTGGTTTGACTCTGCCTGCCGAAACAGATAGGCGGGGTGTATGGTCAAAATGGCAGGTCCGAAGAGTAAGAAACGTGAAAAGTATTGTCCATTATGGTTTAAGTTTTCCGTATCGAAGATGATATTAATTGTAATTTGGAAGGTTGGGACATTTGTTTAAATGTTTCAGTACAAGGTAGGTATAAAGACAATTATTAACCTATCAATCACACACATGTGTGAGCGTCCAGTGTTAATACACATGTTAGATCAATACCTTATGTGTCATATGTGGGTGACGTGGTTGTCAATGTGTTAAAGTGCTGACTGAAAAAAATAAAGGTTTTAAAATGGACTTTTTAAAGTTAATGAATTATAATTGTTAATTGAACGAATACTTCTGTCATTCAGTTAATTTCTTTCTTTAAGTATACTATCGTTAACGGTAAATAAGTGACTATATAACTCTGATAAATAGTAATATGTTAAAGATAATGCAGGACTATATAAACTTGATACGTATCAACAATATTGGAATGTTAACGATAAATACGTGACTATATAAACTTGAGAAGTAGATAATATCGGAATATTAACGATAATGTTTAATGCCCTTAAGACATGTAGAAGCTAACGTTACTGAGGGGAATGCATAATAAATTTATCATTCAAATATGTTACTGTATCAATATGTTCACTTTTACGAAAAGAGTTTGACTATCTTTAGACAAAATTCAGTGAATTCTAGAAATTGAAAATTTCCAAATATCCTAACCTAAAATATTAATCAAAATATTTAAATAAGCAATAACTCAGTGAATTTGAAAAATTGAAAATTTCCAAATATCCCTAAAATATTAATCAACATATTTAAATAAACAATAACTCAGTGAACTCGAAAAATTGAAAATGTCCAAATATCCTAACCTAAAATATTAATCAATATATTTAAATAACCAAGAAATGAGAAGATTATAAAGGAACGCGCGCAGGCGAAGCAAGGAACGCAGTTTACGTAACGAAGAAGACCAGTCCTCCGGTTTCAGCGTAGCTGACAGAAAGCAAGGGAACAGAAAGCTGAAACTAGAAAGCCTCGTTGCCGTCCAAATCGGGCCAAGGTCCCTCCAGAAGAAATAGAAGTGGAAGACAAGAAGGAATGTTAGCACGTGCGAATTTTCGCGACCCTGTTCGACAGCCAGTTTGATTCTAACGTCAACGCTAATACGAAATAATGGTAACTGTATCATCGTCCGTTTGTAACGTGAAACTCTTAAGTTTCGGAGTCACACGTCAGAGATTTCCTGCCTGTTCCTTTTTGTGAATGTCAAGGTAACGAGGAACTAGAAATTATTTATAATTAACACTTTAACACGTTGACTTCCACACAGAAGCAGTTGAGAATTATATTAGATAGTATTTTTGTTTCTAACAAATTTTACCAAATATTCTCACATTATTTAGTTATATTATTCATAGTTTCAAATGCTTAATACGAACATTTCAAATTAGGTTATTAGGCAAATTCTTAATAATGTAGATGGTACATTCGTTTGGAAGATTAAGCGTCACCCATATGTGGGTGACGGGGCAGTCAAAATGTTAATACTTGGTTTACGGATGTTTGGTCACTTACACTACCGTCCATAAGTATCCGGACACCAGCGAAATATGCATTCGCGTTGCATGAAAGTTATTCAAGTATCTGCAACAGTAATTAAAATCGATTTTTTTTTTCTGCGAAGGTCAGAATACTGGAACGTTTTTCCATTGATAATTCTCGTTTGGAACTCATATCTCGATGGAAAAGAAGCTACAGACGAACTAAAGCGAAACTGTCGAGTGCGTAGCGTTACCTCCATTCTTATCTCCATTGAGCGAACCTAAACATCTACCAACAGTTTACTAACACTTGAAACATATCGAAGAACCCTCTGAATACGTTCTGCACCATAGAAATGAAACACAGTAGAAATTAAAATTTTTTTTAGAATCGAAAGCGTTTCATTAGGTTCACAAATTTGTACTTTGTACTTCTGGACATGAATTTTACTTTCACACTTTCATTGTATAATTTGTACTTAAAAATTAATTCTATTACGTTATGACACGTCAAAAAAGATAATAATAATTAGTACAAATGATATGATAACCCTAAATATCTTTCGTATAAAGTTCAACTATGTTTTATGTAACGAAACCAAGTGTCCGGATACTTATGGACGGTAGTGTATATTTAACCCTTATCACTCAACGGAAAATATTAAATTTATCATAATTATCTTCGTTTGTTTTGTGTGCACATTGTTCTGTGCAGAATAACTTTATTAAGAATTAAGTTTCCTTAAATTAATTCTTCAAGCTCTAGCGACATTTGACTACGTAGGCGGCCATTGGAGTTAAAAATTTGTTCACCTTCCTAATAAAATTCTCTAATTATGGAAAATGTAACAGGATATTTGGTAAAATTTATTAAGAATTAAAACGTTGCTAGATGAACAATTTCAGTGTGTCAATGTATTAAACCGTCCTAAATTCATTAAACACACAACAACAAAAATTTGTCTATCAGTGAATTTTGAAATTTATTAAAACACAAACCTTCAAATAGGTTTCTTTCGTTTTCAGAATAAACTCACCTTGAAAATAAAGCTCAAACATTGCTGACATTTCTATACCTTCACTGTGCATCACGAGACAATTCTCCCATTTCATTCTCCACTTTGCGTGATTCTTTAAAAGTTAGACATTCCGACTCTGCTGGAACATTGGCTATTTTCGGATGACATACTGCTACTTTCTTAACGGGGTAGCTATAATTGATCGGCCTGCTGCCGGGTTTTATTTTAGCAACCAAGGCAGTATGTTTCCTCGATCTAGGCATCAATTGCAGAGCAATGACGCGCGAGAATTGCGGGAGATTCTCGGCTCTGGATTATTTTAAGACGTGTAACTAAGGTAAAGATTTGGATATTTAAGATATGGAAGGAAAATTAATCAAATGAGCTATTTTGCAGTTGCGTGAATCTTACGTGAGTCCAATAAAAATTGAATGAAACAATGATTTTGTAAAACATTCAAATTCACGTTTATGTGACGAAAAACATTATATGGACGATTGCTTCTTTGTTTTGGGAAAATTTTAAAAATTAGACTACCTTAATTTTTTTTTTTTTTATTTGAAAGCTTAAGGTCACATGCACCTTCTTAGGTTATTAGTGACCACATGTGATTTGGGACTGTGTCGTAATTTAATTAAAAATTTAATTTTATTTAAAATGAAACACATTCTTTCAGAATTCTGATGAAACACTAAATATATTTAATACTACTGTTGTTGTTAGTATTTCTATATGATCGAATATATCTCAGTTTCCTCTCACATTGCACAAAAATTAAGTCATCTCTGACAACGTCAGGGGGTAATTTGCCCTGACCGAAAGATTAATAAGAAAATCGAACATCTCAAAGGTACTTAATGTCGATCATTAGTACTCACATCAGCGTCAAACTCTTCGGACACCTACAAATTTTCGTGAAAGCGCTCACTTGTCCCAGGAGCTGCCCTTCGCGTGCGGACTGATTGGCATAATTACAGTTGTATCTTAATTGCAATTAAGCACTCTTCTTGTTATTTAATTTCGTGAAGGCGCGATGAAAGATTATAAAGCACTTGAGTCGCTTTAAATACGAGCAAGGAGAAAGTTTCGGAACAGCTCGAATAAAATTAAGGAAAGGCAAACCGGAACGGCTTGTAGTAGTTCCATTTTTGGCAATTTAATTATGTAGTCACTATATTATATCACCACTTTAGCTTTATAGCTGCTGTTGCATTATATGACCACTATGTTGAAGTTTGTCACTTTCTTGATTTGGTAATTTATTTTTGTAAATCAATTTTTCTGTAAATTCTTCAATTTTTAAATTTGTCAATTTATTTTTGTAAATTAATTTTTCTGTGAATTCGTCAATTTTTAAATTTGTCAATTTATTTTTGTAAATTAATTTTTCTGTCAATTCGTCAATTTTTAAATTTGTCAATTTATTTTTGTAAATCAATTTTTCTGTAAATTCGTCAATTTTTAAATTTGTCAATTTATTTTTGTAAATTAATTTTTCTGTGAATTCGTCAATTTTTAAATTTGTCAATTTTTAAATTCGTCAATTTTTAAGTTCGTCAATGTTTAAATTAACAAATTGTCCTATGTCAATATTTTAATTTGTTCATTTATAAACAAGTGAATTTATAAATTTGTAAATTTTGAAGTTTGTAACTTCGTACAATAGTAACCTATTTTTTAACACATCGATTTTTAACTACAATTTAAATGTTACGATAAATTTGCAGAAAATTCGATGTTAAATCACAATATCATCGATCAGCTGATTGAACCATATTCACATAGTTGAGAAATCAATAAATAAGAGTCACTATACGTGAGTGTACGTACGGTGTGGTCATCAAATACGAACTCGGGTTGGTATCTTGCGTCATTGACGCCCATGAATGAACCGTGGAGACGCACGTGTGCAAATCGCCGGCATTTAAATGCGGCTTAAAGTGAACGCGGCCGAAACGGGTTGCGGAGGTCGCGTTTTAGCCGTGAACGAGCGTGAGAACGGTTCGCCGTCGTTTAAAACAACTGTTTCGCGTGCTTACCTCGTTACACACGACGATTTTAGGATAACACACCATTCTTTACGCTTTTTCTTTCATTATTACGGCGTAACATAACGCATTAAGACATACGGGACTCAAAATGGCGGACCTTAGATTTCTTACTTCGAATTACGGAGCTTTTGTTCGTGTGTTAACCTTCATCGAAATAAAGAATCATAGAGGCATTATTTATTAAATAATTATTATTATATAGTTTATACTTTAATAAAGGTTTTAACTTCAATTTAGGAGGGCATTTATTAGCTGAAATTCGGGAAGGGTTAATTGTGTTTAATAATAAGAAATGACCATATCAAGTTGTCTTTAATTGACTTTTGTGCAAATATTAAACACGTATGTGAGGGACCTTTTGGAGCGATGTGATTATACAGAAATCTTTGGATTACAGAAAGTTATACTGTTTTTGTTATGATGATCTAATTGCGATGTTATGATGATCTATAGCGATGTTATGATGATCAAATGCAATATTTCAATAAATAAGTGCACTGTAATGACGAATTATGAGAAGATAATAGCTACCAGGTTTCTGATCCCATGTGATATTACTAAGATGGTCAAATGCAATATTATGATGAACTAGTGCTGTAGAACAATAATCAAATGCAATATTATAATGTCCAAATGCTATACTACAATGACTAAAAGCAATACTATGATGACGAAATCCTATAATACGAAATCTTTTATTAAACGTGGTACTGCGATGATCAAATATAATATTATGATGAACACATACAATATTGAATGATCAAATACAACACTGAAATGATCAAATGTGATATCACGATGGACAAATGCAATAATATGATAAACTAGTATTGTATTACAATGATCAAGTGCAACAATACGATGATCGGAAGAGCAAGTATCTCATTTGATAAGGACACTTCTGTTCTTCGACAGAAATAATGTTTAACGTGTAATTATTATAAAATGTAACATCTGTAAAAATACTAGTTAACAATGCCTAAAAATTTGTATATTGAAACATCCGAAGAAAAATCCTTGACTGCTCAAATAACGAACAGACATGAATGTGTAATTAAACTAATTTATTCGTGTCTCCGTTTTCACATACATTTTCAATATTTTATTTGTCCATGTCTGAAGTTAAAAATAGCTGCAAATTATTTTAGTATGGGTATAACGACTTAGGTACTGTCTCTCGGATATATGAGTATTTTAATAGTTAATGTGTAGAAATATTTATACTTGTTATTGTCTGACGCTATTTCAAGCAGAAGATAATCTGAAGTCGTTGAAGTATTGAATTAAAAAGTAACTTGATTTTTATAAAAGTTATCTACCGAATCATTTCAGTTCTTTTGAGAATTATAGCAATGCTAACGTTATATTCATTCATTCGTCATCTTGGAATACCGTATCATATGCTAAAGAGTTTATTTGTAATTAACTCTTTTTCTCGTATCGTGTCACACACGTGATGCAACGTACAGTTCAAGTGCAAGAAATCTGTCTCACATTTTTAGTACAGTCATATCTCATAATTAACATAATCAAGGTTTCTCAAATGCATCTTAAATAATATTTTAACTTCTAAATCGTAAAGTAGCAATTAACTCTCACTGATGCAACTGTAAGAGAATAAAAAATTTATGATAAACGTACGAAATCCGATTGAAAAACCATAAAACAATCTTTAATTATAGAAAAACTACGATTATGCTTTCGTTCCTCTGTTTTCTTTCGCGCTGAAACTAACAGAAAGGTTCATTTGAATATCTGCTTTGTTAATAATAATATTCTGCGTTTGACAAACGTAATTAGTAGGCCACGTTATACGATACGTAATAAAAAGTGAAGGTAACCTTCGCAATTCTGAAACTGACCTTGCAAAAAACTCTACCATTAGACAATAGCTGTTTTCCCGTATAACCTTTGTGAACGAGGATTTTTCTTTGGCTGCTGTCAGTTTTCGAATAATTCAACTCTTGACATTCGCTTTGTATGGATTTTCATCTCATAATTGTTATCGTACATCAAATCATTACGGGTTCATGTTCTATGAATCGCAATTAAGTAATAATATTAACCTGCCATACTTGATAATTAATATATTTAATGTAATATTTTATTAATACATTTAATGTATCAATATATATAATATATCATTATATTTAATAATTATTAATATTTCAAGTAATATTTCTGATTGAGTACCATTTAATGATAGCGAATTTTTTTATTAAGGTGTTCTTCACAATTGTCGCGAAGCAAACCAGCTTTTTACCGAAGCTAAAGTGTATTCGATATAAAAAGCATTCAACAACTTCTATATAATTAATCTTTCGGTTTGAGTCGTTAACTGTATTATGTCTGAATCTTCTACGCATTCATTAACCTTTTTTTGCATCAATAAAATTTCACATTTAGAAACGTGTGTTGTATAATTACAGCGCCACTTATCCTGTCATTTTTTTATTTTATTGATACACGTTAAAAGCCGTCATTAAGTAGGTTCAACCTCTTTTAAACGATGATGAGTTGTAATTGGTCAAATTAATATTTAAACATTTAGTTAACATTAATTCGTAACATGATATTGGACGTATTAATTTCATCGTGTCCAAGTTTGATAAATAAAACGATTATACTGTAACAAATCATAATTTTGTCATTTGATATGCATACTTATATATGAATCATACAGTAACATATAAGCAGTGCATTTGTAGTAAATAGTAGAAAAACAATATTCAGTCAAAGAAGTTCATTAAAAAGTATTCTGTCCTAGTCAAGTATTCTATACATTTATTCATCATATAATATTTATGTACCTAATTGAAAATTAATTTAAAAATCCACTTAATATTGTGTGTCCTAATTTTGCAACGAGTCCTCGAGAATCGACTACTTTTATTTTATTTTTATTACTCTAAATTTTAATAAGGAAGAACTGTTTCAGTATCTTCATTAATGAATTATGTATCTTCCAAGTTATTACCTGCAATTAAAAGTATTTCGAGAGCACAAAATCGTTTAGTGTAATTAAATTTTAACTACTCTATTTCGCAATGTGCTAATTAATTTTGATATTTCATACAGGTTGGCAAGACGTTAATATCAATCTTGATCTTCATCATTTCCAGCAATTTATAATTCCCACGCATTTATAATTAAAAGTGTTTTATGGCGAAAACTAATAAAAGGATCATAAAAGAACAATTTTAAAAGCAATTAAATAATCTAGTTGGCCATAAACTGATCAGACGATGTTCCACTTAATATTCATTACTTTGTGACAATTATGATATTCTGCCTTAGAATCTTCGAAATGTCGAATCGAATGATTATCGATTTCCTTCTGCTAAATATGCACGATTTCGAAAGATACAGTTACGTGATTAGAAATTCCGATAAGACGAGTAAATTGAACTCGTACAAACATTAGAAGCTAACAAGCCGAGGGTTTCACAGAACAGTTACACAAAAGGTAAAAAGTGTATGCCCAAAAGTTAGCATCGCCCTGTCGAAGACAAACACCGATTCATTCGTTTTCCTTTTTCTCATCCTCCTTTTTTCATTAATAGAGGACCGACATCGTTCCATGAAACCACCTTACATAATTCTTAATGATTTGAACTTCCATTAGGAGTAATAACATTATTTATAATTACAACGATGGTCAATCACTGCCATAATGAACAGAGATTACCTTCTCGTCCAATTATATAATTTCTTATGTACTGTGATTATTACTATGCTATGTGACTTGTTACCTACTTTGTATATAACATTATTAACACATGTTAATACCAAACACAGAAATAATAGCAAAAATACTGGTCAATATCAATGAGCAACCATTTTGAACCATTTGCAGCCATTTTGTCTTCAGATAGCTAACATAACCTCAACCACTCCTCGTTTTTATTTTGAACCTCTCTTCCGTTAGTCATAGGAGTAATAACATTATTTATAATTACAACGATGTCCAATCACTGCCATAATGAACAGAAATTACCTTCTCGCCCAATTTATGTTTACGACACATTACAAAAATATTTCTCATAGCCTTAACAACGTAGAGTCGCACTTGTTGCCATCTTGTTCACATTGGGATCTGTCTCAAACACCTTACGAAATTCGACTTTATTAAACATGCGGTATTGCTATCGAAAAATATCTTACTGTGGTGAAGTTTACTGGTATACTCGTAAAAACATCATTTTTACAGTCATCGAGCCTCATGCTCGAATTTACGAAATCGACTTGTCTCTCTCGTACACGCGATGTGCGAGATGGCTCCACGCCGTTAAATCACTGGGTCTCAAAGTTTTTTAAGAACACTGACACACTGGGAACGCTGTACTATCAAGTAATTAGACCTATTTTAGAATAGGGAAGTATAATCTGGTTTCCGTACTGTGACTCTCATATTAATGATATTGAACACGTAGAGCAGAAATTTTGAGGGCTTGCTTCCAAGCATAGTTGTTCCATGCCGTTTAATTTTCGCGAGTACGATTTAATTCTTAATAATCTAAACCTCTAAGCACTGCGCAGAAGAAAAATGCTCGTCGTTATATTCTTCGTGCAATAATGAAAGGTATATCTTGTTCAAATTTTTTCTTTGAATATACTTAATTTGCCTCAGAAATTATACTTTAATTCGTACCGAACAACATTGTACTAATTATGGTTATTTCAATCGCATAATCGAATTGGAAATGATGTTAATTCTGTTCATTATAATATTATGATAGAATAACTCTATTATCTAAAATAATCCTGTAAAGTAGAAATCTGGGTAGAATTAAAATTGTTAAGGAATACCCACAATTTGGTAATTAAAATAAACCCTCGAACTCAGCACAAATCTAACGCCGAAAGGAGTATCAAAAATTAAAAAGGTAACGTCATTGACCAGAATTTTTACGTCAATGAATCGTGTGATAGAATCCGAAGGCTGTGCCATTTGAAAAAAAAGGGAATGGTCATCGTCCTCGGTGGCCCCCAACAGGTTTTCAAACTAATCTCCTTTCTTTCTCTGTTCCGTTTGTTATGTACACGCTAATAGCTAAAACGATTTGGGAGAGGCCCATGGCCTTGAAATTGTGGTCATGCAGAATCTCTGAATGATTTAGGCATGTCGTATCGGAGGCGATAAACCGTTCCGACGTGCCTCGGTTCGCAAGTAAAAAAAAAAGGAAAAGGAAACGTGTCATTCACCGATATATTTGTCAGAGCACGGTGTTAACACACGACGATACCAGGTTGGTGGGAGGGAATACCGAGAAATGGGGAAAAAGGTCACGATTTCGTTTATATTTTATGTACTTTTTTTGCAGGGTAGTGTCTATTAAATTGCTATTAAATAACGGAAAAGATATTGCTATGAGAATTTTTTGGTTTGTTTTGTGAAAACGATTTTTAGTAGTTTCGGAATTGGGGAATTCTGGATTCAAGGATTTTGAATTTAGGAATTCGGAAATTTAGGGGTTTAAGGAATTCGATATTTAGGGGTTCAAGGTTTTGGAGATTTAGGGATTTAAGGAATTCGGGAATTTGGGAATTTGGGAATTCAGGAATTTGGAAGTTTAGGGATTTGGCAATTTGAGTATTTGGGAATTAGAGAATTTAGGAATTTAGAAATTCGGAAATGTGGAAATTTGGGAATTTGAAAATTTGGGTATTTGGAATTTGGAAAATTGAGAATTAGGAAATTTAGGGGTTTGGAAATTAGAGAATTTAGGAATTTAGAAATTTGGGAATGTAAGAATTTGGGAATTTGAAAATTTGGGTATTTGGAATTTGGAAAATTGAGAATTAGGAAATTTAGGGGTTTGGAAATTAGAGAATTTAGGAATTTAGAAATTTGGGAATGTAAGAATTTGGGAATTTGGAAATTTGGGTATTTGGAATTTGGAAAATTGAGATTTGGGTATTTAGGTATTTCGGATTTGGAAATTTTGGGATTTAGCAACTTAGGAATTTGAGAATTTGGGAATTAGAGGATTTGGAAATTTAGAAATTTGGGAATTCGGTACTAATGTTAATTCGTGTATCCTTTCATTTTATCACCAATAACATTATATGTATCTTTACAATCCTTTCAAAACTTGATACACGTTATTGTAAAATAAAAATAAAATTTATTTAAAAACTCGTCAGTGATTTACTATTTTTATAAAAATAGAATAACAAAAAAAAATAGTGCATGTGAAACAAAATTTAATTTTAATGGACATAACTGAAATATCCTTTAAACCTCCAATTTCTTTGAAATTTTCTATGCAAATTTTTATAGTAAGTCAACATTAAAATATCTAAACATTAGAAATCTGCAGTGGTTTTGCAATATCTTCGTGGGAACATTAGAAACACATTAAGTCGCCCACACAAGTTGACTGTCGGCCTACGTAGGACTTTTTGTCGTTTGATTAGCAAATAAACTGGCGATATTTTGAAGCAAAAAGGTCAACGTTTACACGACAATGACTCGTTATTTATAGATGGATCAAATGAAAATTAAAATGTGAGAAGTGGTTTGGATGAATGAGAAATTTGGGAATTTTGGAATTTGTATAGTTAAGAATTTGGAGGCCCAAGATTTGGAAGTTTTTGAATTTGAATTGTTTATAAATTGGAAGTGTTAGATTTGGAAATTTTTGAATTTGAATAGTTTCGAATTTGGAAGTTCAAGGTTTGGGAATTTTCGAATTTGAATATTCATGAATTTGGAAGTTCAAGATTGGGAAATTTTTTAATTTGAATATTTATAGATTTGGAAGTTCAAAATTGAGAAATTTTTAAATTTGAATATTTATGAATTTAGAAGTTCAAGATTTGGTCATTTTTGAATTAGAATATTTTTTAATTTGAAAGCTCAGGATTCAGAAATTTTTGAATTTGAATATTTGTGAATTTGAAAATTCAGGATGTAGTAATTTTTGAATTATAATATTTATAAATTTGAAAGTTCAAGATTTGGAAATTCTTGAATTTGAATATTTTTAAATTTAAAAGCTCAAAATTTTGAAATTTATTGTTAAGGACTATGATTTATATATATTGAAATATACAAAAGGGTCGTGAAATGCAGATATAAAATTATTATACGCAGAAGTGTAGTCGACGCGTCCGATCCGCGTGATCGCCAGGAAGAGAAGAAAGAACTATGCAACGTGCAACGGCACGAACACCAAAAAAAAAAACAAAAGAACATTGCAATATCGATATTAACCTTACCACGCGATGATTGCCGCGTATTTCGAACGAACATACTTATTCGTCAATACTAGCCTACTTCCGATCAGATTGTCTTCTTCTTGTCGCCTTATTATTTCTAGTGAATCGTATTTGATAAGACTGACTACTTCAGAAATGATAGCCTCTTACCATTCCTCTCCTTGTTCTCCGGTGATTGCTTCTTCTACTAATACCTCAGCAACACCTGCACAATTCAGGAATTCTTCATTGTCTGTATCATCCTGTTCATTTTCCCTTTCGTTTTCCTCTTCTGCACGACTAGGGCCAGGATCCGCAGCTTTCTGGTATTCCTTCCTAGGACGTCCCCGTTTTCCACTTCTGATAATTCGTGGTCTACCTTGGACTCTCGAATATACTTCAGTCTGCAATTGCGGACCTGAGGAATATCCATCTTCTTCATCTGCTTCCTGTAATGATACATTATCACTCGAGATACGTTCCTCCATTTCTATAAAATGCTCTCGTTTAGGTTCCTTATGGTCATCCATTTTTTCTTCTAAATCAGGCCTATCAATTCTGACTTCGTTTCCCTTTTTAATTTCTTTATCCTTGAGAAACTTAACATCACGTGCGACAATTACTTTATGCTCAACCGGTACCCATACACGATATCCCTTTGATTCACACGGGTAACCGACAAATATACCTTTCTTAGATCTTGCTGCAAACTTATCCTTGCCAGGGGTCTTATCCAGAATATACACCTCCGATCCAAACACCCTCAGATGACTAATATCTAATTTCTTATCGGTCCATTTCTCATATGGGATTTCACCATTCAGACTACTGGTAAGGCATGGATTCCGAACATGGCACGCCGTTGCTATAGCTTCGGCCCAAAATGAGGTTGACATTTTTGATTCCATCAACGTACATCTCGCCATTTCTTGAAGAGTTCGATTCATCTTTTCTGCAACTCCGTTCTGCTGTGGAGCATGTGCAATAGTGAGTCTCCTTTCGATCCCTGAATCCCTGAGAAAACAATCAAATTCTTTATTACAAAATTCTCGACCGTTGTCCGATTGTAAATACTTTATCCTTTTTCCAGTCTGATTTTGAACTAAATTCTTAAAATTCTTGAACGCATCAAGTACATCACTCTTGTGCTTTAGGAAATATACTTTACACCATCTCGTGCTATCATCTATAAATGTTACGAAAAACCTAGCACCTCCATTCGAGACAGTTCTCATCGGACCGACCACTTCTGAATATATAATTCTTAATTTCTCATTACACGGTGTATTTCCCGTTGGAAAGGGGGTACTTTTCATTTTCCCTTCCATACAAACCTCGCATATGGTTAACCCTTTTGCTTCTTTTATCATATTGCCATTTTGTCCAATCCTCTCCATTATTTTTGCCAAATCACGGCCGTTCAGGTGTCCCAATCGCCTATGCCATTTGTAGGCGTCAGTGCATCTCTCCCTATCAGCTACCTTTGTACATTCGACCTTTTCTCGGACATAATACAGATCACCTTCTCTGTGTGCTATCAAACTGATGTTCCCTTTTCTGTCTGTTACAACAGCTGATTCATTCTTAAAAGTTACCTTATAACCTTTTCTCGTGATCTTGGATACAGAGATTAAATTGACTCTCAAATCTGGGACATATAACGTGTCATTAAACTCTACCGACCTTATTTTATTCTTGTCCTGCGTGGCAATTTTTACAAGTCCTCTTCCTTGTATTGCGGTAGACGCCGAGTTTGCCAAATTAATTTTTCCAGTTTCAGACATATTCACCTTTCTAAATTGTTTTATGTCTCCACAGAGATGCGATGTACAGCCACTGTCCAGTATCCATACTCGATCGGTGTTATCGCTCTTAATCTCATTCTTCCGAGCCACCGACACTGCTTCAGCGTAAAACCCAATCGATTTCTCGTCTGCCTTATTCGACTGATCCTGACTTTTGTCTACTCTGACTTTGCAATCCGATGCCTTGTGGCCTACTTTATGGCATCTGTAACATTTAAAAGAGAATTTACCTGTTCTTGGTTTCCTCGACTCATTTTTGTCAGATCTCATATTTGGCTTCCATTTTGCGTGGTTTGCCGCCATTGCGCCCTGAATATTCGACTTATTTGTCTGCGCACGCGCATCACTTTCCTCGATAATTTTGATTTTGAGAGTCTCTGGACTTGGCAGCTCATCTCTTTATTCAATCGCACATCTGAAATTCTCAAAACTCGCTGGCAAACTATATAATAACATAATGGCAAGTAAATCTCGGTTTATCTCGACATTCATCGCTTCCAATTTATCTACAACGTCGAAGAATTGTAACACGTGCTCTCTAATATCCTCCTCTTCCTTCATACGATGCAATGTTCTTATCTTCGAATGTATGTAGCCTTCCTCGCTGGCCCTTTCGAGGCATATATAGACTCTAATTTCAACCATACCTCTCTTGCAGTCTCGCAGCTTCTAATCTGCTTCAACTCAGATGGACTAATCGACAGAATCAGGTCCAATTTGGCCTTTCTATCGCCTGTGGTCCATGCATCTCGGGCAGCTTCCGATGCGGCGTCCCCTACGACGATCTTCGGTTCCGCTTTTTCGCCACTCACATAACCCCACGCATCGTTTTTCACTAGCAACGCTTCCACTTGCATTCTCCATGTATCATAATTGTCTTTCGAAAGCGTTTCGATACATGCGGCATTCATTATTGCACTTCGGTTATGTTCTACGTGTTCGAAAAATGTTTTAACCTATTCGCGGCCACGTGCACGCGCGTTTCTCGGATATTTTTCGCGACTTTTACCGACTTTTACACTTTTCACGATAGCCTGGGCCCATAACCTGTTAAGGACTATGATTTATATATATTGAAATATACAAAAGGGTCGTGAAATGCAGATATAAAATTATTATACGCAGAAGTGTAGTCGACGCGTCCGATCCGCGTGATCGCCAGGAAGAGAAGAAAGAACTATGCAACGTGCAATGACACGAACACCAAAAAACACAAAAGAACATTGCAATATCGATATTAACCTTACCACGCGATCATTGCCGCGTATTTCGAACGAACATACTAACATTTACGAATCAGAATATTTATAAATTTGAAAATTAAAAATTTACAAGTTTAAGATTTGAAAATTTGGAATTTGGATATTTAGAAACTTAGGATTTAAAATTTAGAATTTGAGTATTTAAAATATTAGAAATTTTCAATTTGAAAATTTACAATTTGAGTGTTTGATAATTTGGAAATTTAAGATTTAAAAATTTAGTATTTAAGTATTTAAAAATATAGAAATTTAACACTTGAATATTTAGAATTTAAAAATTTAGAAAGTTGGGAAGTTAGAAATTTTGAAATTTTGAATTTCTGAATTTCTGAATTTCTGAAATTCTGAAATTAAAAAATTTGGAAATTTAAACATTCTGAACTTTTGAAATCCACCTTATTTTATCTATCACATTCATTAAAATCGTCTATAGTGTTTAACTTCTATCCGAACGTATTCTCTTGCTACAATCTCTGCCACAAGATTAAATTTCGATATTTCTAAATACGTGAACTATTAACCTATCAAAAATTCGTCCTAAAAATGTTTGTTAATAGTCAATGTCGTTGAGCCTGCTGTTAATTAATTCGAGCCCTCTTTCATCGAAATTCTTGCAGAAAGTCCTCGAAGAACGGCTGGAAAGTAGGGTCGATGCCATGATGGAATCTGGTGCAGAACTGCTGTTAAATTTCGATATTTCTAAATACGTGAACTATTAACCTATCAAAAATTCGTCCTGAAAATGTTTGTTAATAGTCAATGTCGTTGAGCCTGCTGTTAATTAATTCGGGCCCTCTTTCATCGAAATTCTTGCAGAAAGTCCTTGAAGAACGACTGGAAAGTAGGGTCGATGCCATGATGGAGACCGGTCTGGTGCAGGAACTGCTTGACTTTCATCGACGATACAACGAGCAGCGGATTAAGTCCAACACGTAAGTGCACGAGTTATATCAGTAAGTGCTTTATATCACGCGAGCCGGTCTCTCGGTTCAAGGATTTATCCTTCGTTTTTCTTTTGTTTTCGTTAAGTTCCCGCTTCATGCTCGGCAGACCGTTCGAAGTTGCTCGCGTGAAAAGCATTTTTTTTTTTTCATTTACAACTTGATGCGGTCGGTTAGTCTTAAGTGAAGATGTTAATCAGTGAGTTGTCAACGTAGAGCGGACTGTTCGTCATTTTACTCCGTGTTGTCAATGACTTAATTAAAACCGGAATTTCGCTGACTGATCGCGTGATACTTTACGGATCGATTCTGAAATCGAGGAATAGGTTTAATGGCGGATGCTCTGTAAATGACGTTGATGTGGTAAATTTTACTGTGAAGTAATTGGGATTATTTATTGCAAGACTCATTTTTAGATGGAAGAATTATTATGGAAGGTTTAGAATTTATAATTCATATTATTTTCAACATAATGTATATATGATTGTCAGAGAGCTATTATATGAAATACGTGAAGTTATATATAAAATATCATGAAAATTATAAATAAAAAATTTTTTTAAAATAACAATAAATAATATAGATTGATTTTTGAAAATAAATAACAATAAATTAATTTTCGCTCCCAAAGTCTTCAGTTTGAGTCAAACTTTTAAAAATGCCATCATTTTATTGCAAAGACATTTTGAAAAGGATAACATAAAATATTTTCTTAACAATAATCTATATTTTTATTTTTGTATTTTTTTTTTATTTAATTTGATTTTTTATATTTTTGACTTTTTATTAATTTTGTGAAAACATATTCAGCTTTTCTGAAAAATAGATTTTTGTAATAAACTGCAGTTACTGCTAACATAAATAAATTATGTCAAAAATTATTCAGAAATGATAAAACATTAAATTTTCTTTTCACATTAATTTAGACATTTATAACGCACATCTGTTATTAAAGTAGTATATTTTTTAATAGAATTTGCAATCTGTAATTACAGTTTGAATATCAGTTCATCTACTAAGATTGATATTAACATAACACACTTTGCATGTTTTGATAATTGCATCTTATTTTGCATACTGAGTTATGCTTAATTTAATATGAAAATGCAGTTATATTTACAGAATAATAAACACATACCCGGAAAGATTCTGTTTTCTGAAATAGATAGATGCAGTGAGAAGCAGAAGTTGAATAAATAATTAATCCAGTTGAATGAATGAAAATTCAATTGTTCGATTTTAATGAATAAATAATTGTTCCAACAGAATGAACGAATATTTAAATTAAATAGATAACTAACTGATTTGGATAATTAATTTTACCACTGAACGAAGAATTAGTTTCTCAAGTTTAACAAACAATTCGATTTGAATAAATAAATAATTGTTCCAATTAAATGAATAGTTAAATATTCAAGTTACATAAATAACTAACTGATTTGAATAATTAATTTTACCACTGAACGAAGAATTAGTTTCTCAAGTTTAGCAAACAATTCGATTTGAATAAATAAATAATTGTTCCAATTAAATGAATAGTTAAATATTCAAGTTACATAAATAACTAACTGATTTGAATAATTAATTTTACCACTGAACGAAGAATTAGTTATTCAAGTTTAACAAACAATTCGATTTGAATAAATAAATAATTGTTCCAATTAAATGAATAATTAATTATTCAAGTTACTTAAATAAATAAGTGATTTGAATAATTAATTGCACCACTAAACGGAGGATTAGTTATTCAAATTGAATAAATGATTCGATTTGAATAAACAAATAATTGTACCAATCGAATGAATAATTAAAAAATAAATATTTGAATAGGTTAGGTTAGATCAAATTGAATAAATAATTCGATTGAACAATTAAATAATTCTTTCAATCGAATCAATAATTAAAAAATAAATAATTAGTTAGGTTAAGTTAGGTAAAATTGAACAACTAATTCGATTGAATAAATAAATAATTCTTCCAATCCAATGAATGACGAAAAAAAAAATTATTACTTAGGTTACGTAAAAAAATAAATTATTGCTTAGGTTAGGTTAAGTCATATTAAATAAATAAATAGTTGTTCCAAACGAATGAATAACTAATAAATAAATAATTGGTAAGGTTAGGTTAGGTCAGATTGAATAACTAATTCGATTGAATAAATAAATAATTCTTTCAATTGAATGAATCACTAAAAATTAAATTATTACCTAGGTTAGGTTAAGTCATATTAAATAAATAAATAGTTGTTCCAATCAAATGAACAACTAAAAACTAAATAATTACTTAGATTAGGTTAGGTCAAATTGAATAAATAACTAATTGTTCCAATCGAATGAATAACTAAAAAATAAATAATTGCTTAGGTTAGGTTAGGTTAAATTGACTAAATAACTAATTGTTTCAATCGAATAACTAAAAAATAAATAATTAGTCCAATTGAATTTTCGCATAAATTTTCTCAAAATAATTTTGTGCCACGAGCAATTAAATAAAAATGAATGAATAATTCGACTGAATAAATAAATCATTGTACCAATCGAATAACTAAAAAATCAATAATAGTGTATCGTTCATGTCATAAAATTTTCATATAAATTTTCTCAAAATAATTCTGTGCCACGAGTAATTAAGGAATAACAGGTCTGTAGCTATTTAGCGCAGACACCCCGTATTACGTTCTTCAAAATTCCCGGCTCACGTGTGCATAACGAGCACGTGATCCACGCAATTTGTACGCAACACGCTAGCTAAGCCTTTGTGAATGAAACTCGCTCGCCTCTCACCTTACTCGCTTCCGGAAATCGCGAACGCGCCGACCGGATGTCTGAGAGAAAATAAAGGAAGTAGCCAGTCGCAAGGAAAAGTATCGGTCTTCATAGCTGCGAACAGTTCTTTTGCGTGAACGACATGCAAGAGAAAAAATTAGCACGGCCGAATAATAATCTTATCTTCGAATATATGTATGCTTCCTTCCGATAAGGATACATATCTGAACTTCATAATTTTTCGTTTCGCACATTTTTGTTTTTTTTTTCAATTTCTGGAATTTTTCAGTGTGCAATTTTCGGAATTTTTGGTTTTGGGATTTTTAGATCTTGCAGTTTTTGAATTTGAGAAGTTTTTGAAGGAATGTTATAGCGGCTTTGAGATTTAGAGGTTCTTGTATGATAATTTGAAGATTCCCAAATTGTGAAATTTTAAAATTGTTATATCTTCCATGTTCCTGGAGAACCGAATTTCTGTACTTTCAAATTTTCAATTTTCTAAATTTCTAGAATTAGATTTTGAAATTTTGAGATTGAGAGATTGGGAGATTGGGAGATTCAGAAATTTGGGAATTGGGGAATTTGGATACTAGGAAATTTAGGAATTGGCACATTTGGAAATTGGAAAATTTGGGATTTGGGAAATATGGAAATTGGAAAATATTGTAATTGGGAAATATGGGAATTAGGAACTATAGAAATTGGGAAATACGGAAATTGGGAAAATTGGGAATTGGGGAATTGGGGAATTGGGGAATTGGGGAGTTGGGCAATTTGGGAATTGGGAAATTTGGGAATTGGTCAATTTGGGTACTAGGAAATTTGGAAATTGGGAAATTCAACAATTGGGAATATTTGGGAAGTTTGAAAATTTGGGAAATTGGAAACTGGAAAATTTGATAATCGAGGAATTTCTGAATTGGAAAATCTGTAAATTTCAAGTTTTGGGAAATTTAGGGGAATTTTGAGATTTCTCGATTTGAAGATTAGGAAATTTGGAAATTTAAAGGTTCAGTAATTAAAAAATCCATAATTGTAGAATTTAAGAATTTTTCTCACGTCACAGCAGCAGTAGAGGTTCAACTTGCAGTATTCTCATCGAGTCATCAGATTCCTCAAGAATCAGGTAGCCAGCGTTAAATGTTTTGCTTATCGTTGCTTCTATTGCATCTTACACGTCAAGATCCCGCGAACAGAAACGTTTCAAGGTGTTCGGATTTTTGTTAAGCATCAAACGTTCGAAACGAGGCATAATTTTTGAAATTAGCTGATCATCGTAAAACATGACAGAATGTCATTGAATTCGACACGGTGTTCGAACATATTTTAACAAATTCCTTACATTCGTCGTGTCAGCGTCACTTGATTATTCCAATCAAAATGTTTTACTTATGTTAGAAAGTGTGTTAAAGAGTTAATTCATTAATACCTGCAAACAAGTCTATAGTAAGCAAAAATTAAATTAAATTTAATTCCTGAAAAAAGTACTAAAAACAAGTAACTATTAGACCTAGAGTTTTTAAACATCAGTAATTTGGGTCATATAATAAGTATTGTTGCAATATGAAGATTTGGAGATCTAGAGATTTAGATATTTAGAGATTTGGGAAAATTTGGAAACTGAGAAATTTGAAAATTGGGAAAATTGGTAATTGGGAATATTGGAAAATTTGAGAACTGGGAAACTTGGAAACTGGGAAGCTTGGAAACTGGGAAAATTTGAAATTGGGAAATTTAAGAATTGGGAAAGTTGGGAATTGGGAAACTGGGAAAGTTGGGAATTGGGAAAATTGGAAATTCGGAAAATTGGGAATTGGGAAACTTGTAAACTGGGAAAATTTGAAAATTGGAAAATTCGGGAATTGGGAAACTTGGAAATTGGGGAATTTGAAAATTGGAAAAATTTGGAATTGGGATATTTGAAAATTGGGAAACTTGGAAACTGGGAAAATTGGAAATTCGGAAAATTGGGAATTTTGAGAATTGGAAAACTTGGGAATTGGGAAACTTGTAAACTGGGAAAATTTGAAAATTGGGAAATTCGGGAATTGGGAAACTTGGAAATTGGGGAATTTGGAAATTGGAAAAATTTGGAATTGGGATACTTGAAAATTGGGAAACTTGGAAACTGGGAAAGTTGGGAATTGGGAAAATTGGAAATTGGGAAATTCGGGAATTGGGAAGCTTGGACATTGGGGAATTTGGAAATTGGAAAAATTTGGAATTGGGATATTTGAAAATTGGGAAACTTGGAAACTGGGAAAATTGGAAATTCGGAAAATTGGGAATTTTGAGAATTGGAAAACTTGGGAATTGGGAAACTTGTAAACTGGGAAAATTTGAAAATTGGGAAATTCGGGAATTGGGAAACTTGGAAATTGGGGAATTTGGAAATTGGAAAAATTTGGAATTGGGATACTTGAAAATTGGGAAACTTGGAAACTGGGAAAGTTGGGAATTGGGAAAATTGGAAATTGGGAAATTCGGGAATTGGGAAGCTTGGACATTGGGGAATTTGGAAATTGGAAAAATTTGGAATTGGGATATTTGAAAATTGGGAAACTTGGAAACTGGGAAAATTGGAAATTCGGAAAATTGGGAATTTTGAGAATTGGAAAACTTGGGAATTGGGAAACTTGTAAACTGGGAAAATTTGAAAATTGGGTAATTCGGGAATTGGGAAACTTGGAAATTGGGGAATTTGGAAATTGGAAAAATTTGGAATTGGGATATTTGAAAATTGGGAAACTTGGAAACTGGGAAAGTTGGGAACTGGGAAAATTGGAAATTGGGAAATTCGGGAATTGGGAAGCTTGGTCATTGGGGAATTTGGAAATTGGAAAAATTTGGAATTGGGATATTTGAAAATTGGGAAACTTGGAAACTGAGAAAATTTGGAATTGGGAAATTTAAGAATTGGGAAAGTTGGGAATTGGGAAAATTGGAAATTAGGAAAATTTGGAAACTGGGAAAATTTGGAATTGGGAAATTTAAGAATTGGGAAAGTTGGGAATTGGGAAAATTGGAAATTAGGAAAATTTGGAATTGGGATATTTGAAAATTGGGAAACTTGGAAACTGGGAAAGTTTGGAATTGAGAAATTTGAGAATCTTACTAAATGTGTACTGGTCCCTTAAATTGTAACCTGGTTAACACCATTACTCTTTAACAGAAGGTAAATAAATATTTTTATTTTTATAAATGAATTAAAAGTATTTTCTTTTTCTCACGTTTCTGTTAAAATCTTAAATCAGATTTATTTGAATACGAAAGTAAGGAAATAAACGCATTAAAGTGTTGCATTTCTGAATGAAGAATAAATTTGAAGAACAAAAACATATTGTGCTTTGTAACCTATTAAGCGAGCTAATTCTTAACAAGATTTTTATCTTCAATCATACGATTACATTTACATGAAAAAGAACACATTGTATTAGCATTTTCAACAGATAAGACATGTTAATTTGCGTTCACTCTTCTTTTAAACAGATATAGTAAAAACAGCTATTTTCTCACGGAGAAAATTTCTGTATTGAAGAAATTATTAAGCACGAAGTAAGCTATTATTTATTTTAACAATGGTGTATGAAACATCATTTGACACCAGCCAAATTAATTTTAATCTGAGTAAATACTACTTTTTTAATATCAGTATTTATACTATTTTTTCCTTCGAACTATGTTTCAAGAATGTTCAGCTAACATTTTAGCTCTTGGTATTAAAATCGAGAAAAGCTTTGAATTTTTCTGTGAAAACCGCCTTTTTATTTTTCTCACGTTTCTGTTGAAGTTTTTAAATATTAGATTTTAAATTGTATGTTTCCAATTCTTTTGCACTTTTCTAGTTTTTCAATTTTTCAATTCTACATTTCTTAAATTTTTCAATTTTTCAATTTTTCAATTCTTCAATTCATTAATTCGTTAATTCTCCAATTTTTCAGTATTTCAATTTTCTCAATTTTTCAATTTTTCGATTTTTCAATTTATTAATTCATTAAGTCGTTAATTCTTCAATTCTTCAGTTCTTCAGTTCTTCAGTTCTTCAATTCATCAATTCTTCCCATTATTCAATTCTTCCAATTTTCAATTCTTCCATTCTTCAATTTTACAATTCTTCAATTCTTCAATTCTTCAATTCTAAGATACAAAAGTTCTTGCCCCTTTGAATTTCCAATTTCACAAATGCACAAATTTTCAAATATCAAAAGTTTTTGTTTTTGTTGAAAATACATCAAATTATCGAGCGTTAATCATAAATCGATTGACAAAAGATTACTACGTCGTTTGATTATATAAAACATGAACACCGCCCCGTATGTCATTCCTTGTTGTGTAATTTCCATCGTTCAGTTACCAACAGTTTATTGCAATATTATTTTAAATAAATCAATCATTATATTTGCCTTAACGTCCATTTAATAATTCAAAGTTGTCTTCAATCACTGCACAATTCTAAAAGTTTTCATAATTCGCCAACTAAAAACCCTTTGCACTCGAAGGTAATTTGGCTGTTTGCAAACAGCAACTTTAAAACTTAGTTAAAGAGTTAAATGAATTCTTTTGAGGTTATTATTTCTCAGTTAATAATTTACAGAGTTGTTTCTTTCACTATGTTTATACATCACACGTGTCATATTATAGAATCAGTTAAGAAATAATTATTTCAGATTGTTGTATTAAATAAAATTGTGACTGAGAGTCACCTCTCGAGTGTAAAGGGATAATAGAATTAAGAAAATATACATTTTAATGAGATTATATACATTTTGCCGGTACGGAATGTCGCTTTCAGTATCCTGTGCCCAACCTTATAATTTTTCTTAGCAACCTTTCATAGAATATAATTTAGAAACTAGCTGAAACGATCATATTACGTGTTTTACCGTCTACAATGTACGTATATTGAATGCGCGGCAAAACAATTATCTATCGATCGAACAAATTTATTTTACCGCGATAATCGTAGCGAAACAATCGAATCGACAACAGCCATTAAATATTTCCAGTTCGATGGTGCCCTTTCCGTTTCACGAGAAACGCAACAGTCAAGTACCGTTAGAGGAAACACGTATCATGATAAGGCTAGATATCAATTTGATTAACTACGGTGCATTATATCAGCAGTACTTGCAGCGAGAAAAAGTACATTGTCGATAAATTGCTTGAGAACTGGGTTTATTGTTTTTATTGCCTCCGCATTGCTGCTCTTATAGGACCTTTTGTTCGCACATGAAACATAACCGGATCCTTTTTCCTAATAGGTGAATTTGAGGTATGGAGATTTGTTCATTTAGGAGATTCATAGTTTGATTTAGTGATTTTGATAGTTAGAGTTAGATAGTTCAATTTTTCAACTTCTCAATTTCTTAATTGTTCAATTCTTCAATTTTTGAATTCTACATTTCTTAATTGTTCAATTCTTCAATTTTTGAATTCTACATTTCTTCAATTTTTCAATTTCTCAATTTTTGAATTCTACATTTCTTCAATTTTTCAATTTTTCAATTTTTCAATTTTTCAATTCAATTTTTCAAGTTTCAGTAACTTTATAACAAAAACAAATACACTTTTAAAACCAATACAACGTTGTTCTGTTTTAATCTTTCAGAAAGAAAATTAATGTATCCCCGGAGCAAGTTTTAGTTCTAATAAATGGTTCATTAGTTTTATGCTATGAACGCATTTTCTTGTTCGTTACTTTGAGTCGGTACGTAGCTAACCCTATCGGCTAATAGTAACCCCGACTTACCAGTCGTTCGACCGATGCTTAATACCGACTCTGACAATTATCGCTAATTACCGTCGGTCGTGTACACATGTGTGCCGTAAACTACATGGCGCCGTTGTATCAGCGTTTATACTAATTACACGGTCAAGTCAATATGCAATCGACTACGTTATGACACGTGTGATGCATGTTGTACGGCGTCGGTACAAATAGAAGAACGTTCGGTTGAAATATTGGATTGGCTAAAAATGTTTTGTCGTTCTTTAAGGAGATATTTGATTACAAGTATAATATGTAGGGTATACAATATTTAATTGGGATTTTGAAATATGTAATTGTTTTATTAAAAAATATTTTGTATTTCGTATTTTGTATTTTATTTAAGGGTAGGATAGTTATTTAAAATAAACTCGTAAACTAAAGTTATTTTTGTACTTTTGTAACTTTTTAATAAAGTGTTTAAAACCCTATGTTAAGGGTCAACATCAAGCAGCACCTTTTTAAAAAATATTTCTATCTACCTTCCTCAGCTATGTAATTTTAAAAAGTTTTCAATGCGAAATTGCAAAGTCCGACATCATACCACTCTTAAGTACAGTCTGAAGAATATCTCTGAAAAAGTATGACAAAATATTGCTTTCTCACTTCAAATTACTGGAACTACAACGTCGCATTTTTGCACAATTTTGCGAACCAAATACATACTGCCCTTGTCTCTCCCAACCGAAACGACATAAAATAAACAAGGACCAAAACGTATCAATTCTCCGTCAGACTTCCTAAAAATTTCCAAAAAATCACACTCTGAATATGAGATCCCCAGACTTGTCACATAGTATAACATCTTTTTCTTATTTTTTCGTGTGTAATATTTTGGTAAAGTTTGTCGATAAAAAACTGTAACACCCTGTATGTGTATTCTAGTGTCAGACATCAATGTAATCTTTCGAAATAATGCGATACATTGTAACTGAAACAAACAAAGGTGACATTCTTTGAATTTTTTTCTAACTCCTTGACATCTGTTACATTGTATAGTTTGATAAAAGCAGCACGTTTATCATCGGTTTATTGCACCGTCACGTGTCAGCTACTGTTTGAAAAATGTCAGGCGCCATTTTACGCGTACAATATGCGAGGTAGAGGTAACAAACTAATTTTCTTAGGACGAATCGAATTGTGTCGTCTGGTATGTAGCGTATTAAAAGTCTGTACTGAAGAAAAATTGTAACGTACGTCAAAAATTTTTGTACAAATCGAAAGGACTAACTTGGACATCTGACTAACATGACATTTCTTTCAAAATTTCCATTTTATAAGTACGGTTTAAAAATTTAAAAGATGCATAATTTGGATGATTTTAAGATTTGTTAATTTTGTATATCTAATTTTCATATTTTATATTGTAACATTACAATCAATTCTGTTCACTACAAAATCAAAACTAATTATTTACTTATATTTTTAGCGAAAACGCGATAAAAAGAATCAGAACTTTAAAATAGCTGTAGAAAAGTTAAGTAACTATTTCCTCTCCCTATGTGCCTATCATGTTATAAGTAAATACAGTAGATATTTTATAAAAAGATAACGGTGTATTGAACTTTTTTATCATTTTTATTGATAGGTATTATTGGCGGATATTCTTTACATTGTAACAGTTTTCCTGTTCTGATACGGCTTATCCTTGTACATAACTCTTGAGATACCGTTATCAGTCCTTAATAATTTCTACATTTATTTCTTCTAAAACTTTCAGTTGTTCACTTGTTGTTAGAAACTTAGTTGTCAGTTGTTGTTATTTAAATGCGAATGACGAGAAACGTATACACTTTGTCAGGGTGCTTTCTTGGTCGCAAGGGAAAGTTCTGCGAGGCTACAGAATGTTCAGGTTTACTATAAATGAAAGAAAAAGACTATACAGGGTGGCTCACCACATTTTGCCATCTAGATTTGCGACATTATTATTACTCATAGAAAACAATGTTTCAGATGAAATTGAATGGTTTTGAGAGGGGCATATGTTGGTGGTATATTTTGTTTGTAGGTAGACGTGTAAAGGACATATGAAGGTCATTAATGTTTTTTTAAATGGAATCATATAATTTTTATACCATATGTATAAAAGTTCAAGTATAACAAAATATATGTATATACAAAGTATATACAAAATTATTACAAAAACCCGTGGAACACAGCAGTTAATTTTCGACACGGTTGACAACTTCGCGCGAAAAACGTTTGCGTCCATTATAACCGTTAAGATTATTAATTCTTTCTTTTTTTTTTATTCCATTTTTCCATCGTATCCCTCGTTTCACTCCTGCTTACGTACGCTGATATTCATGCATTTCTCCAAGTACCATGTCTTGTATTATGCAAATGCTCCTGTTAGCCTGCTCGACCTGCTCGACTTCTGCCGGATGTGACGTCACATTCTGAAACATTATAGTTGCAGAAGGCAGGTGTGATTAATATAATATCCCAATATGAGAGTACCACCGCGGCGGCTGTATGATTATATGATACCACTACCGTGTTATTAAACGTCAAATCATAATTTTCGACTGTTCCTATTTCGTTCCATTCATTATTTAAACAAATATCTTAACGATACTTTCATTTTAGCTGAATTAATACAAAGAATTAAAAAATTTAACGATACTTTAATTTTAGACTATATATAACTTGTACAACTATGTACAACTTGCATTTTTTTCTAATTGCAAAACTTGTAGAAGGTCTTAATTTTATTTATTTTTGTTGTCCATCTGTGTAAAACAAGAGGGGAAGGAATATTTAATAAAAATCAAGAAAATGGAAGACGAGTGAAGATCAGTTTTCTGAGTTATAGGTTTAACCTTGTTGGAATAAAATGAAGACAAACTTAAAGTAAAATTGGAGTAAACTTAGAGTAATAGTAGGAAAAGCTTAGAGCAAAAATTAGGATAAATTTAAAGTAAAAAATTGGATAAACTCACAATAAAATTAGTGCAAACTCACAATAAAGATTAGAATAAGTCTAAAACAAAAATTGAGATAAAAATTCATAAACAAATATCTAGCAAATTTCTTATCGCCACTCGAAAGGACTTTAATAATAATAAAACCGTATCAAATGCATGCATGACACGGTGAAACAGTAGACTTCGGAATTTGTAACATTTTTAGCAGCGATCTCGCTGACGTATGAATAACCATAAAGATTTCTTATCTGTTTGAACGGGAACGAATTTAATTGGTCACTTACAAGTAATTTTCCTAAATACTTGAAAGTTTGACGAACTGTATAGGCTAATTATTGCAAAAAGTATATGAAAATAAGGTTACCAACTGATGGTGAATAAATTTTCTGCTATTTTATTATAGTACTCGAAGTGTTAAGTGTAGATCAATAGATACGGCAGGTGCAATATTCATATCGTGACAAGTCACTTCCTTTTTAAATTTACTTCGCTACAAAAATATAACCGTTCTGTTTGTTCGATATAAATATGCAGAATTTTATTACTCTGTGCATAGAAAAAAGCATACTTCGACTTCTTGACAATACGCAAAAATTCTGTTTATTAAAAATAAAAATCCATTTTTGTTCACTGAAAATTACAAAATTAATTTTCATTTATTGTGAATGTATATAAATTCATTTCTGTTTACAATAAACATACAGAAATTCATATTCTTTTATTATAAATGTATGAAAACTTTCCATTTACCATAAAAGTAGAAAAATTCATTTTCGTCAACCAAAAATTTACAAAACTGGAAATCTACAAAAATTCATTTTGGTTCACCACAAATGTAAAAAAGATTGAAATATTTTTATCAGCGATGTCTGACAGTTAGACAAATGATGGGTGTTAAAAAAAGAGCAACTTCCTGTTTCATTTACCTAATGGAATCATAAATATTTTACTGAACGTACATTTTTGTATTTTTAGCGTTAGAAAAGATGGTAGAAGTTGTACGTTTGTCACAGTATATTACGTTGGTAGCGTGATAATAGAAAATAAAATGGAGTCGTCCTGTGTAGGTCACTCAAGAGTCAAACTTTATTGACCGGCAGGAGAACGTTGATCACATGGAAATAATGTGGCGAATTTTTTTGCAGTGAAATATTTCTTTTTATTTCTTAACTTCTTCTGAAACAATTAGTGTTAGGTTGAAAGTGTTAAAAATGATAAATCAATGTTAAAAGAAGGTTTATACTTTTGCGATAGAAGTGGAAGAGTAACTTTTCTGAAAGGAGTTTGATGAGAAGTTAACAAGTTTTAATTTTTTTGTAAATCAATTAATTTTGCTTAATATTGTCACTTTTTGATTTTTATGTCTCTGATAACATTTTTATTAATTTTATCAATGAACAAATTTTAATTAATATCGGCATTTTTATGTTACTTTTTATATCGGTTTAATAACGAGTTTCTAAAAAAATATTAATTTATTTTATGATTCGATAAGTTTTAATAAATATTAACTAATTTTGTGATTTAATAAATTTTAATTAATATTGACTAATTTTATGATGTAACAAGTTTTAATTAATATTAACTAATTTTATGATGTAACAAATTTTAATTAATATTAACTAATTTTATGATGTAATAAATTTTAATTAATATCAACTAATTTTGTGATTCAATAAATTTGAATTAATATCAATTAATTTTATGATTTAATAAATTTTAATTAATATTAACTAATTTTATGATGTAACAATTTTTAATTAATATTAACTAATTTTATGATGTAATATATTTTAATTAATACCAACTAATTTTATTTATTATTTATAAAATTATTGATTTTATTAACATTTTACTGATACATCCGTTGCTTATTTTATCAGAAATTATTTTTCATTATAAATTAAAAATAACGTTGGTAAATGTAATTTGCTGAATAAAAGACAGTCAAGTATAAAAATTCTTTAATTTAAAAATTAAATAATTGAACTTTTTCAATGATTTTATAATAATACCCAGAGTGTTTAAATAATATACCCTACCTATTTAGGTAGGTTAGGTTAGGTTAGGTTAAGTTTAATAATAATTAATAAATAATAAATAATTGCTTGTTACGAATGGACAAAATAAATCTAGTACTATACGTAAATTAATTATTAATTATTTACTGACATTGCTGTTTTGATAACATGATACATAAATACACAACGTAATGTTACAACGTTATGTCATTTTTAACTTTCACATTAACATCTATAATGTACATATATTGACTCTTTTAAAGCTGAAAAATAATTTATTTTCTATTCTTTTAATTTATTTTAAATTTAAGCGCACACTCATTAATTGTGCTTTTAGGTCACTTTACAGGAAATATAAATTTAAGAAATTTATTTTTAAAACTTCATTATAATTGTTTCTGTATTTGATAAGAAATTGATACACAATAATCGTAATTTTCAAATTGCGCATATTAGTACATCTTCTATGTAACAAACACATGAACTTCAACTTCTTAACAATACACTGCGAACGGCACGAATTTCATTTGCATATAGCATAAAAAACATCGGAGATACAATGTATCAATTTTGTTGCAAATATAATACAATTGAAAAACGTAAAAATGAGCTGAAGAATGAAATAACCAGATGTAAGAAATGTCTTTATACGAACAAAAGAAATACCGTATTTAACAGAAAATTAATTGTTCACAGTCGTAGGAAGTATTAGTTAGTTATACAAAATGTACACAATATAAGATAGTTTAAATAAAAATATTATAATAGTCAAGTTTGGAATCCATTCATGTTGTATTTTGTCAGTTTATCTATTTGTCGATTTATGAATTTTTACTTATTTAATCGGTCCATTTTTAACTTCGCTAATTTTTAAATTTGGTAAATTTTAAAATCATTCATGTTGAAATTTGTGAGATTATCAATTTGTCAATTTATAAATTTGTAATTATTTAATTGGTCAATTTTTAAATTCGTCAATTTTTATATTTGTCCATTTTTAAATTCGTCAAGTTTGGAATCTACTCGTTGTTGAAATTTGTCAGTTTGTCAATTTGTCAATTTATGAATTTGTAATTATTTAATTGGTCAATTTTTAAATTCGTCAATTTTTAAATTCAGTAAATTTTAAAATCATTCATGTTGAAATTTGTCAGTTTGTCAATTTGTCAATTTATGAATTTTTACTTATTTAAATGGTCAATTTTTATATTCGCTAATTTTTGGATACGTCAATTTTTCAATTAATAAATTATCATTTGTCAATATTTAAATTTGTCAATTTGTCAATTCATGAATTTTTAATTATTTAATTAGTCAATTTTTAAATTCCCCAATTTTTGGATATGTCACTTCTTAACTTGACAAATTATCATTTGTCAATATTTAAATTTGTCATTTTCTAAATAGGTAAATTTATAAATTTGTAAATTTTTAAGTTCGTAACTTCGTACATTAGTAACCCTACAAATTTGTAACTTTCTACATTAACCTTATAAATTCGAAACTTCATACATTGGTAACCTTGCAAGTTTGTAACTTTATACATTTGTAAATTTAAATTTCTGTCTCCTCGCATCACACACCGTGCACACCGGTGCCCGCGACTTCTTCACTGCGCGTTCCACGCACCCATCACTGATCTACAATACAGCCATCGAATTATCACTACATATTTTCAGAATTTTGCACGTTTTCCATAAAATTACCTTGTTCGAAATGTAATTAGCTACTATAATACTACTACTGTACATGACATTAACACGTGTTAATATCAAACCCAAAAATAATAGCAAAAATACTAGTTAACATCAATGTTTGAGGGCAGCCATTTTAAATCATACGGAGTCATTTTGTTTTAAGATAGCAAACATAACGTCAACATAACCACTGTACTGCCTATTAAGTACAGTCCCTGGGCACCTTACCACTACAAATTTCCAACATTTTCCACGTTTTCCGTAAAATTAAAAGGCGTGTTTAAATTGTAATTATATAATTTATAAGCTACCATGATACAATACTACTGCATATAACATTAACACATGATATCTTGTATTTTCACGCTTTGCTTTGGTCACAGCTAGTATCGGACATGATCTGTATACATTGATCATACGCTTCACATCTTCATTATTTTCCCAAATAATTCTTTTAAACAAGTATTGTAGCTGCAGAGTTGTAAACTAGCACGCCTATCTCAAAATTCATTCTTTAGGATTTAATTTTCCCGTTTTGCCGGTACATATTTGGTATCGATACGTGTGCGAACAAGTAAATCGTGGTTGCGACAACATTTCCCGCCACGTAAACTCGACCTCACCTTATTTGCTATCACCATAGCAAATGCCGTGATAAGACGGCGAGCTTGTTAAATGCAGTCTTCCTTTCATCGCGCAAAAACACGTTCGCCACTCGAGAACTAGAACTGGCCAATGCTATTTAACCCTTTCGCTATTACTATTAATAGTAGTTGGCCATTAGACGCTGTTTGTTCTATGATCTGTATGGTCACTTGCTGCGAAACGATCTTTGTGTAGTAAACTGGGGAAAATTGCCAAAATCCGGATACTTAGGACTAGATTTACGGATGCTTCATGGCTAGTTATTTTTGAGTGGATGCGGAGAAATAAATTAGTAAATGTGGGTGGCCAAGTTATTATACTTATACTAACAATAAGTCTCATATTTCTTATTATACTAACAAAAAGTTTCACATAACTTAGATATTTTTATGCAATTTTGCAAATTATTTTTACAGTACATTGTGCTTTTTGTTATAATATATTATGTGAAAATTGAATAGTTAGTTGAAGAGTGCATCCAAAGTTATTTTGTACTTTCATAACTTTTTAATAAAGTGTTTAAACTCCTATGTTAAGGGTCAAGATCAAGCAGCAACTTTTTAAAAAATATTTCTATCTACCTTCCTCAGCTATGTAATTTTAAAAAGTTTTCAATGCGAAATTGCAAAGTCCAACATCATACCACTCTTAAGTGCAGTCTGAAGAATATCTCTGAAAAAGTATGACAAAATATTGCTTTCTCACTTCAAATTACTGGAACTACAACGTCGCATTTTTGCACAATTTTGCAAACCAAATACATACTGCCCTTATCTCTCCCGACCGAAACGACATAAAATAAACAAGGACCAAAACATATCAGTTCTCCGACAGACGTCCTAAAAATCTCCAAAAAATCACACTCTGAATATGAGATCCCCAGACTAACACCCTATATGTGTATTCTAGTGTCAGACATCAATGTAATCTTTCGAAATAATGCAATACATTGTAACTGAAACAAACAAAGGTGACATTCTTTGAATTTTTTTCTAACTCCTTGACATCTGTTACATTGTATAGTTTGATAAAAGCAGCACGTTTATCATCGGTTTATTGCACCGTCACGTGTCAGCTACTGTTTGAAAAATGTCAGGCGCCATTTTACGCGTACAATATGCGAGGTAGAGGTAACAAACTAATTTTCTTAGGACGAATCGAATTGTGTCGTCTGGTATGTAGTGTATTAAAAGTCTGTACTGAAGAAAAATTGTAACGTACGTCAAAAATTTTTGTACGAATCGAAAGGACTAACTTGGACATCTGACTAACATGACATTTCTTTCAAAATTTCCATTTTATAAGTACGGTTTAAAAATTTAAAAGATGCACAATTTGGATGATTTTAAGATTTGTTAATTTTGTATATTTATCTTTCATATTTTATATTGTAACAGTACTGTACTTTTATACTGTTCCATCAACTAAAGTTCTGAAATACAGAATTTTTATAATTAGTCGCTCACTGTATCATGTCAAATATTTACAATAAAATCAGCAGTATTGAAATAAATAATGAGAAACATTTAAATGGATCCGCAAGTATAATTAGCGAACGGTTCGCATTTTTCGAGCATACCGATTCTATCCTATATTTTTCAGAAATTTTCCAATTATCCTCGACCGTTGATTAATGGCCGTTTTAAAGTTGCAAAAACTTAGAGATAAACGGGCAAATGAAAGGCTAAAGAAGTTTCACGACGTGAAATGAGCAATTATCGAACGAGTAGACTGGAGAGAACTTGCAGACATGAATCGGCGAATGTTTACATTCCAGGTCAGCCGATTACACGACGGGCATCTTCCAGAGCATCGGCTTCAAGGAGTTTCACGCTTACCTCATGCTATCCGAGGAAGAGAGGCGAGAGAAAAAGGTGAGCAGAAGCGGCCAACTGCAACGTCGTCACGTTTGCTGCAGCTGCAGTTTGATTATCGTAGTTACAACCGATCTTGCCGTGCATGACGTTTTATTTAAAGAGAAATCGAACTGGAGAGAAGTTCAAAAAGAAGCTCGTCCTTTATGATTACTATGGTGGTCGCAGCTGGTATAAATTTATAGTACTCGACCACTGTGAATTTTTGGTGTTTTACATGTTTTTCGTAAAATTATACTGTTCGAATTGTAATTATATAATTACCTATAACATTACTGTACATAACATTAGCACGTGTTAATATCAAACACAAAAATAATAACAAAAATACTTGTCGATATTAAAGTTTGAGAGCAGCCATTTTGAACCGTGTGGAGCCATTTTGTTTTAAGATAGCTAACCTCAACTTAACCTCTCTTCACTTGGTCTCTTTACCTGGTCCTAATTCAATGGGACTGTAGACTAGGGTTTATAGACTGAAATATAGACTTGAAATATAGATATTATAGTAAATTGAATTTTATCTACATAAATAATATTCATATTTGAAAATGATATTTTTATAATAAAGCATGAATATTTACGAACGCCTTCTTATTGTAGGGACAAGCGTTGCTGAACAAAGGCATTGAGGATCTTAAACTTGTTACTAAAAGATATGCAAAAAAGCAGGAGAAATGGATCATGAATCGTTTGGCTCGTCGCAAGGATAGACAGGTATCAAATATTAAATCAATCACAATAATTAATTGATATATACATTATACAGTATCTACTAAACTTAAATTTTTCTTGTACTACTATTCAGGTTAGGAAGTGTAAAATATGTAAAATTAAAATTTCCCTAATTTTAAAATCCTTATATTCTCTGAATTTCTAAACTTTCAAATTTTCAAATATTTTAATATGATTATTTAATTTTTGTATATTTCACAAACTTAGATATTACTTTAGTTATAACATTATTTTTAAGGTATGAGTTCTAACGTGAATACCTGATTTACTAACAAATAGCAAGTTTATTTATTTACATTAATAGATCAGAAATTCACTTGCTATTGTGAGCAATATTTTGTGAGTTCATCTATTTTATATTTCAAGTTAAAAAATTACATGTAATTACTGTTTTTCAGGTACCACCAATTTACGTACTGGACTGCACTCACATAGATAAATGGACAACTTCTGTGTACGAACCAGCAGTAGCAATAATAGAAGCTGTGCTAAAGGGAGAGAAACCTGAACAGAAACCTTTAAACGAAAACATACAGAATGAAAAACATACTGACAGCAGTAATGAAGAAGCTCATTATTGTGATGTAAATTTCAGTTTTAAATATTTTATTCTTACACTTCCGTACAAAAGCCATTGCAGTGTCCTTCACTCCTTTACGCACGTCTCCTATGCATTTAAACACTAGATTTATACTATTATTTAATATTTTTTTGTTGCAGGACTGTGAAAGAGTTTTTATTGGAGAACTTCAATGGAACGCTCATATAAATGGTATGAAACATATGAAGGTTGTGAAGAAAAAGAAAAGACTGGCGCAACAGAAACAGAGAGAAGAGAGTCGATGATAAGACTTTGTAATTATTGTAAAATAAGTTTGAGAGAATGATATTTTATACATGATATGAGAAGATTCCTATTCAGCGTTTCATTTTTTCCTGTTATTCTAATAATTGATACTTGATAAACTGTTTTACAACGTAACGGCAAAATGTTCACATTTGTTGACGATTATTTTATATACAGTTCAGTGTATAATTTACAACATTATAATTAAGCGTTTATGTTAGTTGTTATATAAAATTTCATAATAAACTGGTTATTTTCTCATAGATTACAACACATTATGTATAAAAGTTGTAGCATTGTAAAAATAATTGTGAATAAATTTCTTATTTTGAAATAAGATGCACAAGTTTGATCATTGAACGAGAACTAAATACACTTCTTTAAGCAAGCAACGATAACACATTTTTAATACCAAAAGTGACGCTACATGCCATTCTAAAGTTAATTATTTTTGCTCTGGAATGCAATATGATGAATATTATATTCAATTAAGCCAATAAAATAAATATTAATTGAATTTTTTTTTAATTCAACAAGTGGCGCCACCTCTCCGGCGAAAGAGGTGAACTACATACTTTTGAAACTGCAATTTAATTAGTTCTCATCTTCCACCGCTAGATGGCGACACGTAAGATGTAAATGTGGTGATCATCAGAGTCGTCGTCGGACAAGAGGAATTCTATTTTCAGGCCGTCGATAAAGAAGAATTCTATTTGCATTTGATATTGAATTTTATTTATGTTCAATTGTATTTTAAAATGCAAATCGTTCGTTATTCATTCCTTAATCCAATCTGAATTCAAAACCACATATTTTTAAATCAATTTCAATAAATCAGTTATTTTTAAAAGTTATTATTAATTGACTATTTTTAAATATAGAAAAACAAACTCTATATAAACTCTTAGGGTAATTAGGATTAGCCTAGGAATGGTTAAAAATTGATAATAGTTTGGCAAAGGCAAAACAATTCCAAGTTAATTAGTTTTGTACCCCTAAGTAATTCAATCTATATTATAGTCAATTAAAATGATAAAATCAGCAGTATTGAATTGAACAGAAAATGCAGCTCATTTCTCCAGAATTATAGACAACTCTTCTTGACCGACGTCTTTGATAACAGAACTCTTTTTAACCGACGGCTTTGATAACAGAACTCTTCTTGACCGACGACTCTGATGGTCGCCATAAAAATGTGGTGACCATCAGAGTTGTCGGTCAAGAAGAGTTCTATTTTCAAGCCGTCGGTCATGAAGATTTTTATTTGTACTTGATATTCACTTTTATTTGCATTCAATTTTATTTTAAGAAGCAAATCGTTCGTTATTCATTCTTTAATCAAGTCTGAATTCAAAAGCACATATTTAAATCAAATCCAAAATCAATTTCAATAAATCAGTTAGTTTTGAAAAGTTATTATTTATTAATTATTTAAAATATAGAAAAACATACCCTATAAAAATATAGAAAATATAGAGTTTGTTTTTCTATATTTAAAATAGTCAATTAATAATAACTTTCAAAAATAACTGATTTATTGAAATTGATTTTAAAATATGTGGTTTTGAATTCAGATTTAATTATGGAATGAGTAACGAATGTTTTTTTTTTTTTTAAATACAATTGAACATTAATAAAATTGAATATCAAGTACAAATAAAATTCTTCTTTATTGACGACTTGAAAATAGAATTCCTATTGACCGACGACAACTCCGATGATCACAAAAAAGAAAGCGATACGCGTGGCGCCATCTGTCGGGGGAAGGTAGGAACTAATTAAATTTCTGTTTCAAAAGTGTGTAGTTCACCCTGTTCGCCGGAGAGATGGCGCCACACGGTCAATTTCTAAAAATTCAGATTTTAGCTTAATATTAAATTATTTTAAAGGAATATTTAAGGTGAAAAATTTGTATTTTACTTATTTTGTTCACTTGTGTGTAGCCATGTACATATTATCTTAATATTACAAGTGCTTCAAGAAGTACTTCATATCTGTTTAATTGTTTCAGAAACATTACATTGTGTGAATAACTTGAAACTCGTGCACGGGTCTTTCAGTAAAATGATGGTGCTTTATGTACATACAGCAGTCAAGGAAACAACAGTATAAAATCACTGGTAATTCGCTTATACTCTAGAAATTGGAAATTTTTTTTTTATTACAATACAATTTTCTAAATGTTAAATATTTGTATACACAGAAATCTTACATACTGTAAAATAGAAAACTTATAAATATACAAATTTTGAGTCCTAAAAATATTTATAAAAATAGACATTTTTAACAAAAATTCTTAAACATTCAAATTTTTATATTTTGCATATTTAAATAATTTGACAACTTAGAAATTTAAAAATGTGAAAGCATACAAATTTTTAATTTTAAAAATTGAAAAATTAGAAATTTAAGAATCAGAAATTTTTAATTTTTAAAATTGAAAAATTAGAAATTTGAAAATCAGAAATTTTTAATTTTTAAAATTGAAAAATTAGAAATTTGATATATAAAAATTTATGAACTTTGAAACATAAAAATATTACATTTTGATATTCATAAATTTGTGAATGTAAAAATGTTGAAAAATAAAATATGAAAATATAAATATTTGCAAGTTGCAAGTTTAAAAATTTATTTTTATTTTATACTCATATCAATTTTGGTAGTACAGTATAATTCCAAGATAAAGAGTATAATTACTCTTTCAATTACGAAATAAGGAAAGTCTTTGCTTACTTCATCCTGCGATAATGATGCCACAGAAGGAAATTTTTCTAATGCAGGAATTGGATCCAGTTCACCTGGTTCTTCTGTTTCTTTTGCGTTTTTACTTTCGCGTTTTTTTGAGCGCCGATGATGTTCGAGTGAATCATCTTCACCATTTTCATTGTAATCTTCGTTATCATTATAATTATCTCTGTCACGTTTCTCTTTTTTAATCTATGAAAATTTTTAAACAGAGAATTCTTAAACTGGAATATTTGAAAACTGACAAATTTCGAAATTATAAAATTATTTAAGTCTACAATTTCTGTACTGTCAAAGTCCAGAATTCTAAAGTTTCAAAATTAAAAAATTAGAAAATGAAGAAATTAAGAAATTACGAAAGTTTCTAAACTATTAAAATGAAGAAAATTTTTTAAATCTTGAATTTGTAAATTTAAAAATTTGAAAAATCTAAACTATCAAACTTCTAAATTTAAAAGTTCAAAAATTGCAAAGCTTGACAGTTTCTAAACTATGAAACTGAATTTGAAAATTTTTGAATCGGTAAATTACTGAATTAAAATTTGAAAATTTTGAGAGTTTGAAATTGTAAAAGTAAATTACATAAAATAATACCTGTAACCAAAAATCCATTATGATCCAACCGTGCATGAGATATATAGCCATACCAAAAAGGGAAACTAAACACATAATAAAATTATGAAGAAATACAGGATGCGTTAGCAGCTCCTCGTCTCTGATTATGGTTAAATCGAGATATATATCTGCGTGTTTCATTTCTATTACACCAGCTGATAACAGTAAAATGGCCGCTATGAAGCATCCTATGAAACCCTTTACACATTTGTAAAAATTAATTTCTGTACAAAATATTTTGTACAAGAGACATTATATAAATTGTTTTTGTAAATAATTGTTTTCAAGATCTAAATTATTTTTGACAATAAGTGTTTTCAAGATTTAAATTATTTCTGTTAAAAATTGTTTTCAAGATTTAAATTATTTTTGACAATAGTTGTTTTTAAAATTTAAATTATTTTTAAAAATAATTGTTTTCAAGATTTAAATTATTTTTAAAATAATTGTTTTCAAGGTTTAAATTATTTTTAAAATAATTGTTTTCAAGGTTTAAATTATTTTTGACAATAAGTGTTTTCAAGATTTAAATTATTTTTGTTAAAAATTGTTTTCAAGATTTAAATTATTTTTAAAATAATTGTTTTCAAGGTTTAAATTATTTTTGACAATAAGTGTTTTCAAGATTTAAATTATTTTTGACAAAAATTGTTTTCAACATCTAAATTTGTAAATACATATTTTCTATATTCGCAAATTATTTTTGACAATAATTGTTTTCAAAATCTAAATTATTTTCAAAATAAAAAGAATAGAAAACAGAAGTTGTTATAGTCACTAAATATATGTAAGGAAGTAAAGCTCCCCTCAGTTATTTATCTGCTTTTAATAAATCTTACAATAATTTAGAAGAAAGAATTAAAATAAATATCTTGTATTAATGTACAGGGTGAGTCGAAATTTTGTTATTTTAATTAATGACACATTTTTGTTACCTCTCATTTATGAATGAGAACGGGTATTTATTAAAAATGAATTGTGCTTAGAAATTATTTATTTATATAGTTTTCTGACTCTTAATTTACTCTGTACACAAAATTAAATAAATATTATTAAGCGTAAATGTGCAAATAAATTTCGAGATTTTAACAAAAGATTAAAATAATAATGTAAATAATAATAAATAATTTTTAACGAAATATAAACTCTTTTATATTTAAAGACATTTTATTATACAAAATAAAATTACTAATTTTTAATTAAAATTACTAATTTATTATACAAAATAAAGTAAAAGTACTAACGATTTCAGGTCGTTTTATCAGGACTTTCGTAAAAAGCCATAGAATCGCTGATATAGTGCTTAGAACTATGCACATTGGATAGATATAAAAAACTGGATTCCTTTCTTCAGGCAGAAAAGGAATAGATTCATCATCCTCTCGGTTCATCCTGTTCACACTATGATGGACGTGATGGAAAATTTCTATGCCGAGGCAGATTATCTGTAAAACGATAAAACTATGTTGCATTTTTGCACATTTTTGGAAATTTGGAGATTTGGAAATTTTGAAACTTGGAAATTTAGGTTATTTGAAATTAGAGAATTTGAAAACTTAGGTTATTTGAAATTTGAGAATTTGGAAACTTGAGAATTTAGAAATTTGAGAATCTGGAATTTTGCGAATCTGGGAATTCGAGAATTTGGAAATTTGAGAATTTGGAAATTTGAGAACTTGGAAATTTAGGTTATTTGAAATTAGAGAATTTGAAAACTTAGGTTACTTGAAATTTGAGAATTTAGAAATTTGAGAATTTGGAAACTTGAGAATTTAGAAATTTGAGAATCTGGAATTTTGCGAATCTGGGAATTCGAGAATTTGGAAATTTGAGAATTTGGAAATTTGAGAACTTGGAAATTTAGGTTATTTGAAATTAGAGAATTTGAAAACTTAGGTTATTTGAAATTTGAGAATTTGGAAACTCTAGAATTTAGAAATTTGAGAATCTGGAATTTTGTGAATTTGGAAATTTGAGAATTTGGAAATTTGAGAATGTGGAAATTTGAGAACTTGGAAATTGAGGTTATTTGAAATTAGAGCATTTGGAAATTTGAGAATTTGGAAATTTGAGAATTTAGAAATTTGAAAATCTGGAAACTTAAGAATTCAGAAATTTGAGAATTTGGGAATTTGAGAAGTTAGAAACTTGAGAATTTAGAAATTTGAGAATTTCAAAATTTGAAAATTTGGGGATTTAGGAAAGTTTGAACTTTCCAAACTTTTGAAAGTTTAGAAATTTGAAGACTTAGAAACTTGAGAATTTAGAAATTTGAAAGTTTCAAAATTTGAGGACTTGGACATTTGAGAATATAGAAATCAGAGAATTTTGATATTTAAGAATTTGCAAATTAGCAAATTTGATGATTTGAGGATTTGGGGATTTGAAAATTTGGAAATTTAAGAATTTAAAAATTTAGGATAATTGCGATTTGAAAAAACATAAATTTATTGTTTAAAATTTAAAAATATAGAAATTCAAGTTTTGAAATTTGAGAACTCTTATGTTTTGTAGAATTTTATTTAAAATTTGAGAATTCCGATATTTATTTGAAACGTAAATTTTTCAAATTCAATATTTCAAAATTTGAAAATTTAAAAAGGTTAACTTCGATGATTTCCATCCTATAAAAAAAGCAATATAATATCTTTGTTTTAGACATGTACCTACTCTCATTCTCACTCCACGAACCAACTAAGCAATTTGTTATCTTCATTTACATGCAAGATAACTAAACATTTAATGAAACATGCATCACAAACTGATTCTATCTTTCATCAGCACAACTGTAATACGAAAAATTAGGACAAACGTAATCAAACACTGTATACAAAAGGTTCTTTATCTAAAAACATAAACCTAGCGTTTGCAAAATTCTAACCAGTGTAGAATTGCAAGAAAAGAATCACGGAACCGCACAAGGAAGACGAATGACAAGTAACAAAACGCTGACATACGTGTTTCCGTGATATGAGTTTATTTTGAAAGTGGAGCAATTTTTATTCTTGCACAATATTGCATTTCAGTAAATTTAAAAATATTGCTAAGAACTATTAGATGAATTTGTTGTATTTTCTAATATTTAGTGCTGAATGAAAAATTAGAGGTTTTTTATCCAAATATTTCACTTTTAAAATTAATGAATCGTCAATTAAAGGATTCAGTTATTTTTCTTAATTTCTTTCAGCCATTTTGGTTCGAATTTGTTCAAATCTGACTCAAGGATTATTTTTTTATTACCAATTCTATGAAACTTGAGAATTTAGAAATTTGGGAGTATGGAAATGTGAGAAATTTGATATTTGAGAATTTCAAGATTTGGAAATTTGCGAATTTGGTGATATAGGGATTTGAGTATTTGGAAACTTGAAAATTTAGAAATTTGAGAAATTGGAAATTTGAAAATTTAGAAATTTGAGAAATTTGAGAAATTTGAGAAATTTGATATTTGAGAATTTCAAAATTTGGAAATTTGGGGATTTAGGGATTTGAGTGTTTGGAAACTTGAGAATTTAGAAATTTGAGAATCTGGAAACTTGAGGATTTAGAAATTTGAGAAA
This sequence comes from Megachile rotundata, assembly GCF_050947335.1. NCBI lineage: Eukaryota > Metazoa > Arthropoda > Insecta > Hymenoptera > Megachilidae > Megachile > Megachile rotundata. The sequence goes on from NC_134993.1 coordinate 8,714,180, forward strand.
TTGGAAACTGGAGAATTTAGAAATTTGAGAAACTGGGAACTTGAGAATTTAGAAATTTGAGAAATTGGAATCTTGAGAATTTAGAAATTTGAGAAATTGGAAACATGAAAATTTAGAAATTTGAGAATCTGGAAACTTGAGAATTTAGAAATTTGAGAAACTGGGAACTTGAGAATTTAAAAATTTGAGAATCTGGAAACATGAGAATTTAAAAATTTGAGAATCTGGAAACTTGAGAATTTAGAAATTTGAGAATCGGGAAACTTGAGAATTTAGAAATTTGAAAAATTGGAATCTTGAGAATTTAGAAATTTGAGAAATTGGAAACATGAAAATTCAGAAATTTGAGAATCTGGAAACTTGAGAATTTAGAAATTTGAAAATTTGGAAACTTGCGAATTTAGAAATTTCAAAATTTGGAAACATATATGTATATGGAAAAGTATATTAAGTTTCATCTATTCTTACCGTTACCTTAATTTTTCTAAAAAATTCTTCCGTTTTCGAAATAAACTGCTCTTTGTATTTATAAAAATACTGTATACTTTAATTACATTGTCAATACGTAACAATAAACTGCTATCTTAATAAAAGAAAACAGAAACAAAATGAACGAACAAAAGATGTCATAGCACTGTAAAAATATTAATGCCGCCATCTTTACACACTAAACCTAATTTCTCATTCAACATTTCAATATGTCTACATCTTAATAGATGTCTACATCTGATCATAGCAGTATTGAAATTTATTTTTAATTTCGAAGAGATGATATATAAACAATCTATCACGTTATCTTCTTTTTCTGTTTTATCTATCATGTTATCTTAATTTTTCTCAAAAATGCAGATATTCAGTTACAAAATGAACAACTCATACGCTCGAATGCGTGTCGAATTGCATAATAAAATCCTGAGGTACCGCGACTGAATCATTCGTGCAATATTTCGTTAAATCGCTTCTGAAAACTGGGTCAGACAATCGCAATCGTGACGATATTGATGCGTGCATACGATTCACTTCCTGTTTGCAAGTAGACATTATAAAGAATGATTTTATATTTTAAACATCGTGAAACTGGATCGGAGACAACGTTGACGAAGAGGATGAGCCTGTGTCATCAGACGATACTTGTTGGGAGACGCACGATTGAGTTTCACAAATATTTTTGAATTCTTTGATTATACTGTTTTATTTTTCGGAGTTTCTGTGGTGTTGACGAGTTATGTGGAAAATTTGGGATTACTGATTTTTTCAATTTTTAAGCTGATGAATTGATGATATAAGTGTTGGAAATAGAAGAGTTAATTTGGAGAAATTGCTAATTTTCAGATAATAATTTCAGTAATAGGGAAACTGGGAAATTGGAAATTTAGAAATATGGATACTTGAAAATTTGAATATTTGGAAATTTGGATACTTGGAAATTTGGATACTTGGAAATTTGGATACTTGGAAATTTGGATACTTGAAAATTTGGATATTTGAAAAGTTGGATATTTTGAAATTTTGAAATTTGGAAATTTGGTAATTTGGAAATTTGGATACTTGAAAATTTGGATATTTGAAAAGTTGGATATATGGAAATTTGAAAATTTAGAAATTTGGAAATTTGGGAATTTGGATATTTAGAAATTTGGAAATTTGGAAATTTGGAAATTTGGAAATTTGGAAATTTGGAAATTTGGAAACTTGGAAATTTAGAAATTTGGATACTTGAAAATTTGGATATTTGAAAAGTTGGATATTTGGAAATTTAGAAATTTGGAAATTTGGAAATTTGGAAATTTGGATACTTGAAAATTTGGATATTTGAAAAGTTGGATATTTGGAAATTTAGAAATTTGGAAATTTGGAAATTTGGAAATTTGGAAATTTGGAAATTTGGAAATTTGGAAATTTGGAAATTTGGAAATTTGGAAATTTGGAAATTCAGGAATTTAGAAATTTAGAAATTTGGAAATTTGGAAATTTGGAAATTTGGAAATTTGGAAATTCAGGAATCTAGAAACTAAGAAATTTAGAAATTTAGAAACACAAGAATTTAGAAATCCAGGAATTTAGAAATGCAAGAATTTAGAAATCCAGGAATTTAGAAATGCAAGAATTTAGAAATCCAGGAATTTAGAAATTCAAGAATTTAGAAATCCAGGAATTTAGAAAGTCAGAAAGTCAGAAATTCAGGATCTTAGAAATCCAGAATTTTAAAAGTTTCAAAATTTTAAATATACATACTTGGAAATATAGAAATTTCAAAGTACCAAGAACTCAAATTAAAAAGATACTATACTTCGCATATTATTATAATTATTTCTTAAATATTATACGTATAATTTCTTACACACTGAAAGATGTTAAGGCTAGCATGAACGACGTGAGAAAGATTCCGGTTTCGATAAAACTTATCTTTAGTACTATGATAAATACTGGCAATTTTTGCCATATTTCGAAGTTTTTCCAATTCCTTATGACCATTTTCGTCAATTTCTCTGTTTCTGTTCTTTTTCTTAAACATTTTAACCTTATTTTCGAATTAAATATACTGTCAATAAATTATGATATCATTGTTATTCTCCTTTGAGTTTGCATAAAATCCTAAGTGAAATTGCAGTTTTATATATTCCTTATAAATAATTCAATATCGATAATTTACTCAATAAACTCAGCAGGTAATATCAGGTGGGTTATTAAATTAGCAGCAATTTCTGTTAAAAAGGATCACAGTGTAAATAAAAAATTTGTGGCTACAATTTGTACAAGTAAATTTGTAGTAATTATTCTGTAATTTTTTAATAATATAAATAAAAGTTAATAAAATTTCAAACTTAATAGTACATTTATGAACTATGAGGAAATATACATTTATTATTCTGGGACTAAACATGTTCATAAATAATAAGGTTCTCAAATTTATAAATCTTTTAATTTTCTCAGGTTTGAATATTTTCAAATTTTTATCTTTTCAAATTCCCATACTTTCAAATTTTTACATTTTCAAATTCTCATTCTTTCAAGTTCTTACATTTTCAAATTCTCATACTTTCAAATCTGTACATTTTTAAATTTTACAAACTCTATATTCTTAAATTGTCAACTTTGAACCGCCATATTGGATGTCGCCATCTTGAATTTCAGGAAACTTCCATTTTAAAGTTCAGTGTCCACAGATGCAAGAAATTAACACCTTCAAGTTGTGCTGAAACAATTTTAATATGATACAATAGATTGACAAAAAATCTCTCAAAGCAAATTTATATTTTTTTATCGAAAAATTGTTTATAACAACAAAATTTTTTTCTACAGGAACAAAATTTTACATAATTCAATTTGTTGCATCCTTCGAAGGAAATTAAAATTATTAGAAGTAGCATAAAATTTTCATCCTTGTGGCGCCATATTGGATGTCGCCATCTTGAATTTCGAAAAAACATATACATTTTAATGTTCTGAATCCATGGACGTAAAAATTAACTCCTTCAATTTGTGTTGAAGCAGTTTTAATGTGATATAATTTTACAAAAAATCTCTCAAAACAAATTTAAGTTTTTTTTCGAACAATTATTTATAACAATCTTGAAATTGAATTTTGAAAAAATTAACTAAAATTCTAAAAGAATAGAATTTTTGCATATGAAAAGTATCGCATCCTTTGAAGAGAATCAAAATTATCAGCAATAGCATACAATTTTCAGTTCTGTGCCGCCATATTGAATGTCGCCATCTTGAATTTCGAGAAACATATACATTTTAAAGTTCAGGACCCATGGACGTAAAAATTGACTCCTCCAAGTTAAGTTGAAGCAGTTTTAAGTTAATATAATTTAACAAGAAATCTCTCAAAGCAAATTTACATTTTTTCATCGAAAAATTGTTTATAACAATCTAGACAAATTGATTTTTCGAAAAAATAAATTACGATTCTAAAAGAACAGAACAAAAGAACTATTGCATTCTTTGTAAAAGCATTTCGAATTCTTTAAATCTTCGAAAAATCGTCCTAATTAACTTTCCACGAACTGCAACAGCAATAAAACATTTTAAAAAATGAAGCCATCATCCGCTCCATCCTCTCGCGCCAGTTTCTCTCGCGATTAGCACCTCGGTGGTTTCCTTTTCTTTATTGCGCCTCGAACTAGATCACCGTTACGGCTTCCCAAAGGCTTGAATCATCTTTTAGAAATTTCCGAAGCGCCTCGTATTTCGAAAGTGTGCAAGACCGATTAACGGACGATCGAGAGCGACAACGAAAAGCAAGGCGTGGCGATAGCCCTTTATGGTCTTTCGAACAGAAATACTTTCCTTAATGAAAGCGAACGCTTTATGTCTGATAAACGCACGATTCGAGTGTGGATGTTGCGCAATGTCCAGCACAGAAACTCGAATAGAACAGAGTTCCTTTTTCTTTTACATCCGCGTGATTGCCACCGAAGCTGCCGGGATTCCCTAAACTGAAAACTGGGAGAATTCTCGGAACTACCGCAGACGGTATCGATTGCTATTAAACGATACTGCGACGTTTCTTTGTTCGTTTCACTTTCTTTCGAGGAAAAGATTTCTACATAAGGAGAAACTTTTATTCTGACGGAAATAAGATATTCGAGAGGAAGGATGGAGTTGGAGACACAAGGATTTGAGAAGGTAAGGATTTTGGGAGGTAGAGACTTCAGAATATGAGGATTTGGGAATACAGGAGTCTGGAAGTTTAGAGATTTGTTGATTTGAGGATATAGGGATTTGAAGATGTAGGGATTTGGGGATATAGGGATTGGGGGATATAGAGATTTGGGGATATAGAAAATTGAGGATATAGCGATATAGGGATATAGGGATATAGAGATATAGGGATATAGGGATATAGGGAACTAAGGATTTAGAGATATAAGGATCTAAGGATCTTGCGATATAGAGATCTAAGGATATAGGGATTTAGGGATATAGGAATCTAGGGATATAGGGATCTAGAAATCTAGAGATCTAGGGATCTAGGGATATAGGGATATAGGGTTGTAGGGATATTAATATGTAGGAATTTAGAGATATAGTAATTTGAACATTTGGAAATTTGAGAATTTGGAAAATTGAGAATTAGGAAATTTGAGAATTTGGAAATTTAAGAATTTAGAAATTTGAATATTTGGAAACTTGAGAATATAGAAATTAGAGAATTTGGAAAATTGAGAATTTAGTAATTTGAAAATTTGAGAATTTAAAGATTTGGAAATTTGAAGATTTGGGATTTAGGAATTTGAATATTTGGAAACGTGAGAATATAGCAATTTGAAAATTTGGAAATTTGAGAATTCAGAAATTTAGAAATTTAAAAATTAAAAAATTAAAAAATTAAAAAATTTAGGAATTTAGAAATTTAGAAATTTAGAAATTTAGAAATTTAGAAATTTAGAAATTTGAGAATTTGGATAGTTGAAAATTTAGAAATTTAGGAATTTGGAAAATTGAGAATTTAGAAATTTGAATATTTAGAAACTTGAGAATTTAGCAATTTGAAAGTTTGAAAATTTGGAAATTTGAAAATTCAGAAAGTTGCAAATTTGAGAATTTAGAAATTTGAGATTTTGAAAACTTGAGAATTTAGAAGTTTGAAAATTTGGAAATTTGAGAATATGGAAATGTGAGAATTTTTACATTAGAGTACTTACATATTTAAAAATTTTGAAATGTGAGGATTTGGAAATTTGAGAATTGAAATCTCGAAGACGTATCGAAACTATGGCAGACAGTATCGATTGCTATTAAGCGATACTATGACGTCGACGTCTCTTTCTTCATTTCACTTTCTTTTGTAGAGTAAGTTTCACCATAAGAAAAGAAAGCTTGAGTAACAACTACTGCTGTAAAATTTGATAACTAACAGTGGCAATTGTAATAAAGAATAGATATTAAAAATATACGAAATATTTTGTAATTAATACATAAACGTTCCGTTTTGTTTTTAGATTTTTTTGTTCAAATTTTAGTTAAAAAGCCTTGGAAATTTGAAAAATTTGAGATTTTGTAAATTTGTGCATTTGAAACTGTGGACATTCGAGAAGTCTGACAATTTGAAAAATTAAATAATTTGAGAACCTGGAAGTTTGAGTACTTTGAAAGTTTGACAATATAAAAATTGCAGAACTTGAGAATTAAAAAAGTTTGAAAATTCGAAAACTTAGAAATTAAAAATTAGAAATTTGGAAAACTTTCAAACTTTAAAATTAAGAAATATGAAGATTTTATAATGCGTTCAAATTCTTATAAAATCAACTCCTACAAAATCGAATTCAATTAACCACAATAAATTCTATAAATACAGAACTAGATATTTATATCTGACATCCACTATTTTAGTCTCAGCATTGACATTTCATCAGAAACTTCTTCGACATTATCACATATCCCTGCAGATTGTTTACAGAAGATTCTTCCAATGCTTCAATGCAATATCTATAATTATCATTCCGCGATTCCGACGATCGAGTTGGAAATGTTGTAAGAAAAATCATATTGAATTTTTCTAAACGGCTGGATTGTCAAGGTTATTGGGATGATGATGGAGAAAGGAACTATGGCGCCATTGATGATGCACGAGCACGGTATATCCACGTGTTATTACCCTACAAGCTGATGAGAAGCTAGTCACGTCGACATGCCAATGAGACCAATAGTTTCAGGGATATAAGTGATTTGTAATGTCAAAACATAACTGAGAGTTCGAACTTTGTCACGTCAGCCATATTATTGAGTGTTTTATCGGTGTGAAGTTATACTAGTTGTGGACAGTGGATAATAAAGAAAATAATTAATATTTTAATTAACTGATTATTATTTATTGCAATCATTTAGATTATATTATTATACAATATAATATTACAATATTAGTATAACAATATCAGTATAGCAATATCAATATATCAACATCAACATATCATTATCAATGATATTATACTTATTTAAGGGGGGCAATACCTTTAGAATCTTAAAAAATTACAATATTTTTTTCTATAAAATGTTAGTGTAATATCTTAAAAATATTGTCTCAAAATTTTAAAGTGAAATACGAAGCCCTTTTGAAGTTATGACCGATTAGCGCTGCGGGTATATACGCGTTCAGTGCGGAGGACTGAAACTTTAAGCGCGTTTTTCTCAAAACCACGTTCTTAAAATTGGCGTAGGTGATAACTCAAAAACTAGTTTATCAATCGCGCTCACATTTTTTGCATATATCCATGATAATACTATCTAACATATGAACCTAAATGTATGAAATAAATTGAACATTAAAGTCCTTTTTATTGCAAAACATTGTAAAAATTTTCAATAAAATTCAAAGTTTTTCTTTAAAAGCGTGCCATTTCTTCAATTTTACATAGTTTGCACATTTCTGAGGATGATCTACTAACTGTGAATGTTAGTTTTCGAAACATTGTCTGCAAACTTGCTTCAGACCAATATATCTAACGCTAGAACCCACGCCGATTCACGAGACGCGCCAAAACACTTCCAGAAAGGATTGTCATAATTCCGGCATTTCTAAATATTTTGCAAAACAGAAAATATTCTGTAATAGGCAATAGTTATAACAAATTATACCTGAAATTTCGAAAATGCAAAACAAAGGTGTTCTATACAAAAAAAATTCACAAATATCAGCTTATTTTCATCTGTCTAAAGGTATTGCCCCCCTTAAATTAATATAATTTAATTATTAAGTGTAATTTATTATATATTATTACATTATTTTTATTTCATACCAAGTATAATATTGTTTTTATTTTCTCTGAGGTATATAATATTTTATTATCTATTATATTATTATTATGTATTATATATGTAACATTATTATTAACATTATTATATATGTACTTATACTTTGCATAAAATAAATAATACGTAATAACAACAAAATAAATAATACATAACAATAATATAATAGACAATAAAATATTATATACCTCACAGAAAATAAAAACAATATCACACTTAATATGAAATAAGAATAATGTCTCAAACAGTGGCCACCTGTTCAATACACATGTGTGCACAACAAATCTCACACCCTTTCACATCTGTGCTTTGCATTCTCCAAAATGTAGGATCAACAAAGTTTGCACCACGGGTAATCTCCCACCCTCGTATTCGTAATAAAGGGTGGAAAAAGGGTTGTTTGTATTTCCCACCGAGGGAAATGTGTGTCAACAACGGGACGTGCTTGACATGGCAAAGAAATGTTTTGATGAAAGCGGGAGAAACATCATTTTCTATATTAAGGAGGGTGCACATTATGACAGTAGGTAACTGGCACTAGTAGTTTTTCCAGCAGGTTGTTGAATTTTTGGGGTTCTTACTTTATATGTGCCGGAAATGTCGTTGAAAGAAAGGACAAGAAGAAGAAGAAGAGATACAAACTATTTTCTTTTAAGGGATTTTTAGAAAATTGCAAAATTTGGAGGTGTGGAAATCTAGGAAATTTGTGGATTTAGGAATTTGGCAAACTTGGGAATTTGAAAACTTGGAAATTCAGTGAATTGAAGTCTAGGAATGTAGGGATTTGGAGATATAGGGATTTTGGGATGTAGAGATTTAGAGATCTGGATATCCGGGAATATAGGAATTTGGGGATATAGGTATTTGGGGATATAGAGATTTGAGTATGTAGGGATTTCAGAATTTAGGAATTAATGACTCTAGGAATTTGGGGATGTAAGGATTTCAGAATTTGTAAATGAGTGAATCTAGAAATTTGGGAATGTAGAGATTTGGGGATGTAGGGATATGAGGATGTAGGGATTTGGGGTTGTGGAGATTTGGGAATATAGAGACTTGTGGATGAGGAGATTCAGGAATATAGAAATTTGTGAATGTAGGGATTTAGGTATGTAGGGATTTCAGAATTTAGGAGTTAGTGAGTCTAAGAATTTGGAAACGTATGGATCTGGGGGATGTAGAGATTTGGAGATGTGGAGATGTGGGGTTATAGGAATTTAGGGATGTAGAGCTTTGGGAATGTAGGGATTTAGGTATGTAGGAATTTCAGAATTTAGGAATTAATGACTCTAGGAATTTGGAGACGTATGGATCTGGGGATGTGAGAACTTGAAAATATAGGGATTTCAAAACTTAGGAATTTGAGAACTTAGGAGTTTTGGAACTTATCGCTTTGGAAATCTAGGGATTTGCAGATGTAAAGATTGCAGGACGTTTGTACCTTTGATACCGTAACGATTTGAGTAAATAGGAATTTGAAGCGCAGGGATTTATCGAAATAAAATATTGCAGAATTTAATAATTCGGGGATTTAGAGACTATAGGTACTTCTAAACTTGTAAATCTATAAATTTGAAAACTGAAAAACTTAAAAGCAACAATTTCTCAAATCAAAAATTCATAAACCTATAAAATCAAAAATTCAAATATTTCAAAAATCATGAATTTCAACCTTTAACCTCAAAATAAAAATTTCCAAATTCTTCAAACTTGAAAAACTTCCAAATTCATAAATTTTATAATTCCAGAATTGTCGAATTCACCCCAATCACTGCACGTTTACATAATAAAATAACGTCGGGTGTGGAACGTTTCATAATTCACCGTTTAATACACAACAACCTATTACATTCATTCATAGCTTTATAGCGAACGCGTTATTAACATGAACAAGCGTCTTCGCCGAACACTGAGCTCTTTGTCGGCGAAAGAATTTAATATTCATGCAGGCGAACGTTGCATCTTTGCGACGAAATTGCATCTGAAATCTTCCGTGGTTGGTGAACGCCGCTTTATCGCATCTCTTCATGTTTTTTAACGATCTAATAACGTAACTCGGTAAACATTGATTAAGCGAAAAAAACATTGTTTTAGTGCTGACACGGCTGTTTCCGTGGAAAAGCGGAGATTGATAGTTTGATCCTCTGCTTGCATCTAATTAAGATACTAGTTCGCTAGCGTATCTTGTTTGCAGTTGAAATTAAAGAGAAAAAGACTGATAATGATGGAGTTCGTTGAAATATAGATATTTTTAGATCTTCTTGCGAAATGTAGGAAATTGAAGAATTCAAAATTTGGAAATTTGAAATTAGGGGAATTTGAGGAATTTGGAGAATTTGGGAACTTTGGGGAATTTAAGGAATTTAGAGAATTTGGGAAATTTAGGGAATTTGGGGAATTTGGGGAATTTGGGAAATTTGAGGAATTTGAAGGATTTGAGGAATTTAGGGACTTTGGGGAATTCGGAGAATTTGTGAAATTTAAGGAATTTGGGAAATTTAGGAAATTTGGAGAATTTGAGGACTGGGCAATTTGGAGAATTTGTGGAATTTAAGGAATTTGGGGAATTCGGAGAATTTAGGGAACTTAGGGAATTTGAGGAATTTAGAGGATTTGGGGAATTTGAGAAATTTGGGGAATTTGGGAAATTCGAGGAATTTGGGAAACTTGAGGAATTTAGAGAGTTTGGGGAATTTGGGGAATTTGGCATTTTGGGATACAGAAGTTGGAAATGCTTGAAGGTAAAGAATTTGTAAATTAAGAAAATTTCAGAATTTGTTGATCTTGGAATTTGAAAATTTTCTGATATGGAATTTAAGAAATTTTGGGAATTTCGAGAACTGAGAAAATTTGAAGAAATTTGAAAAATTTAGATTTCGAAGATATAGACATTTAAAGTGTTGAAAGCTGAGAAATTTGCAAAATTAAGAAAATTTGAGAATTTAATAATTTTTGAATTTGGAATTTGACTACTATAGAAGTGAAGAATTAAAAGTTTGGAAATTTTGAATTTAGTATTAAGGAATTTGGAAATTGTAGTATATTACGATTTCAATAATTCTGAAACTTAAAAATTTCAGAAAAATAATAAATGAAAGTATAACAAGATAATACAAAGTACATTAACTACATCAAAATACAAAATTATATAAAATATCCCATTCTAAATTATTTTCACAATTAAAGCAAAAAGAAAATAATTAAAGAAAGACATCGCAATTTGAAAACAAATTTTATAATAACAAAAAGGTTCATCAGAAGATCATCATAGTTTCACAGCGAGATCGAGTCATAAAACAGGACTTCTCCATGGTCCGCGCTAGGCTACAAAAAGAGCACAGCTTTAACCGCTTACGCACGATGCGCCACTATAGTGGCTTTCGAGGATATTGTCCTCCGTATGATGGTCCACTATAGTGGCTTTCAGGAATATCATCGTAAATTACATTCCTTTAAATGAAACTCCCTGTACAAGACTTGTTTCTGAGGGATAAAAACAGTGAAACTTCCGTAACAAATTTTCAGTCAGTTGGTAATACAATTTTTGTTTCAACTATAATAAATATGTACCTGCTGTATATACATACCTGTACACGTGCCTATGTGCAATTATCGAGCAGGTAAAGGAAACTTCAATAAAGATGAAATCATCGAACGGTATAGTCTTTAACCAGTTGGATTAACTTAGACCTTTCCGGATTAAGAAATTGTGGGAAAAGTGAAACAAATAAGCCAACGATTTCGGGTTAAAACCAATTGAAGGTTTTCGAACAAAGAGAAGGTTTTCAAGCTGCAGGTAATTCGCGTTTACAATCTAATGGACTCCAACAGTAGGTTAATGCACTAAAAATGTTACTATTAAACCATAAATCATTTTTGCTAATCCTAATGCTTTGGTTTAATGTGCTATAAGTACTTTTATGTGGTCACATTATGTTGAAATCTATTTATTTTGACGATCTTTGAAGATTTTTGGTTTCGGAAATTTGCAAATAGAGGTTTGAAACTTTGGGGATTTTTAGGTTACTAAAGATAAAAATTTAGACGATTCAAAATTTCTTAGTTTGCAATTTTGTAAGCTTATAAATTTAAAAGTATGAATGTTTCAAAATTTGTAACTTTGCGTATTTGTAGATTTGAAAATTTGAAAACATCTAAATTTAATAATTACCTAACTTCAATACCTGAAAGTGTATGAATTTAAAAATTTTAGATTGTGTAAACTTGAGGATTTAAAGACTTGAAAATTTGAAAATTTGAAGATTTATAAACTTGAAAACTTTAGAATTAAAAAATTAAAAATTGAAATAGTCATCTGATTCAGTAATTACAACAAGTAATGAAATATCTTTCCCGTACATCGCCGTTTTCCCAGAAAAGTCTTGCATGCCCTCCATGCTTCACATATACGTTATGCATCCATACATACATATGTACATACATGAAACGCACCTATTGACACAATTAGGTGAAACGCAAAGTTCCAAGAACCACTGTCGTAAGCTCATTCGAAATGGATATCCTTAGCAATCTCGAGCATGAATAAACTTGTTCGCGGCATCGGGGAGTCGAGCAATCAATTAACTAATCTGCTAATTACTGCTACGAGTCGACAGCTGTGAGCTCAGTCTTCAAAGGAAGTTGGTGTTGAATGAGACCTTTATAATCACAGAAAAGTGCCATCTTGTGGAGTCACTACTAGCACATTCTGCCACTTTTATCCGCCTTTTCTACGCCCTCTTGAAACGCAACGACAGACCTCGTTAAACTTCATTTTCTCGGAGCTGCTTGTTTTAATTAACCTATTCCGGTGTGCTACATCGTGTATCCCTGGTTTTTCTTGGACGTGTGGAACCTTAACTGCACTGGGTAAACAAGAATATTCTTATATTTATGTTCATGCGATGTGTTCTTATGTTTATGTCATATGTATATTTACATATGTTATGTGTGTATGTAAGTTTTATGATGTATATATATGTATTTTTATGTAACGTCTGTAGGTATATTTATATGTGTACATATGTTCTGTGTGACGTGCAGGTATGCTTATATTTAGATATGTTTATGATACTTATGTATGTGTTGTATTTTTGAAATCTATATGTGTGTGTGATATGTTCAATTTGCACTATTGTATATACTCCTAAATCCACGTATTACAAATTTTGCACATTTCCCATTCACTCATTAAATTTTCAAATATTTTAGCTCTCAAATTGTGAAATCCTCAAATTCTGAAATTTTCACATTTGCAAATTTTTACACTCTCAAATCTCCAGATTTCCAAGTTCCTAAATTCCCATATTCTCAAATCTCCAAATTCCCAAGTCCCCCAATTCCCAAATGCCCCAATTACCAAATCCCCAAATTTCCAAATCCCTAAATTGCCAAATCCCCCAATTCTCAAATCCCCAAATTCCAAACTCCCCCAATTACCAAATTCCCAAATTCCCAAATCCCCCAATTACCAAATCCCCAAATTCCCAAATCCCCCAATTACCAAATCCCTCAATTACCAAATCTTCCAATTCCAAAATCCCCCAATTCCCAAATCCCCAAATTCCAAAGTCCCCCAATTCCCAAATCCCTCAATTACCACATCCCCAAATTCCCAAATCCCCTAATTTCCAAATCTTCCAATTCCAAAATCCCCCAATTCCCAAATCCCCAAATTCCAAAGTCCCCCAATTTCCAAATCCTCCAATTCCCAAATACCCAAATTTCCAAATCCCTCAATTACCAAATCCCCCAATTACCAAATCCCCCAATTACCAAATCCCCCAATTACCAAATCCCCCAATTACCAAATCCCCCAATTACCAAATCCCCAAATCTCCAAATCCCCCAATTTCCAAATCCTCCAATTCCAAAATCTCCAAATTCCCAAATCCCCCGATTACCAAATCCCCCAATTCCCAAATCTCCAAACTCCCAAATCCTCCAACTCCCAAATCCCCCAACTCCTAAATCCCCAAATCCCCCAATTCCCAAATCCCCAAATTCATAAATCCCCAAATCCTCAAATCCCCAAATTACAAATCTACCAAACCTCCAACCCTCCATCCAAGCAATAATTCTTGAAACCGCCATTAAACTCCTATTAAAACAAACGTCCCCCTAAACAAGTAAAATGAAATAAAAGTGTCATTTTCCTGGCAACGACTCGACTTTGTTCGCTCATTTTCTTTCTGTTCCGGTCGCATTACACGGCCGTGATTCGCGATCCGCTTGGCGAGCATGGCGGAGTTGCAGCTGCAACTGTAGCTCGTTCGTAGGGTCATCCACGGTGCAGGAAACAGGAAATCCTGAGAAGTGAAACCAAGCAGAAACACCGGGAACACACAGTGCCGCCACTGTCTAAGGATTCATAGCGGTAAGACAAGATTGAGGAGCTCTGGTTATTTCGCTCGGAAATCTCGTAGCACCTTTTGACAGTGAGAGATGCAAATTGTGAAATAAGCGGGAAAACGAGTTACCGTCGTCTCGTGGTAAATAATCAGAGAACGTTCGAATGTTTTTTTGTGGCGCGAAAGGAAACTCGTATATAGGGTGTTCGCTTTTCACGATAGAGATTTGAAAATCAAAATTGCAGAGGCAAATTCAAATTATTAATTAATACATTTTTATGTATTTTGAACTTAAGTTAAATTTTTATGAATTTTGTAATTAAGTCTAACTTACTTAGATTTTTTATAAATTTAGTTAATAATTAACTAAGCAATTATTAACATTGTATAAGTTCATAGTGGAGGTAAAATGTTGTGATCATTAATAATTGTGTTTTTATTATTATTAAAAGTCTCTAAGTGCTTCTAGAATATAAAATACACAAAATGTCGGAAAAGTAACGGAACCTTTTAAAGTTAAGGAAAACTAGGGCTATCTATTAAAATATGTTATCTGAAAACAATATACCTCCTCTACAAAACACAACAAACATTGGAATCAAGCAACGAATTGTAAACTTATAGTGTTTAATACGACAGAACCTTTCGTCACCGTGTCACAAAATCACGGGCAAGCAACAAATTGCTCGCGTTGAATATTGCGAGGATCTTATCAAAACAGCCAGACGAAACTGTACATTCCTGGAATCAATTGTAACTAGTGATGAGACTCGGTGCTTCAAGTATGAACCTCAAAGCGTCAAAGTGCTACGTGGAAATCTTCAGGCTCTCCAAAATCAAAAGAACTGCTATTCCAGAAGTCCCTCGAGAAGACAATGTTAATTTGCTTTTACGATTCTAAAGGAATTATATTTCGGGAATTCGTTCCACAGAGACAAAATGTTAATGGCGAATATTATCTGGGTGTTATGGAACATTTGTGAAAGAAGATCGTTCCTATGATGCCCGAATATCGAGCGCCGGGAAATTGGTTTCTGTTGCATGATAACGCACGATGTGAACTGTCGCTGTTCGTGAATTTTTGGCGAAAAAACAAGTCTGTTCCAACATTCTCCAAATTCGCCTGACTTATCTCCATGTGATCACTTCCTCTTTCCAAAACTGATATGATCATCATATTTTCACAGCGAGATCGAGTCATAAAACAGGACTTCTCCATGGTCCGCGCTAGGCTACAAAAGGAGCGCAGTTTTAACCTCTTAGGCATGACGCGCCACTATAGTGGGCTTTCAAGGATATTATGCTCCGTATGATGGTCCACTATAGTGGCTTTTGCAGATATGATTTCTTTCAATTAGTTATAAAAGAAACGTTTCGTAACACTATTACACAAGTCCAAGCAGCTGTGACAAGGATGTTTGATTCCGCAAAACGACATAAAATCTATGTTAACGTTGTGCGAGCCCAGCGGTGTATTGATGTGAATGTATTTTGAACAAAAAAATTAATTTTAGCAAAATAACTCTTTTCTTTTTATTTAAAAAGTTCCGTTATTTTTCCGACATATTTATCGAATCAAAATTCTAAAAGAAAGGGATAAATCGAATTTCTTCAAATGTCATAAATTGTTGATACGTTTACCGCAGCTTTCTGCCGGTGCATTAAAATGCGCAGCTAATATACCGGCACCGCAAAAGAGGAAAAAACTGCAACGAGAAAGTAAAGAATCGTACAAGGTACAGCAGCGTATCTGAGCGATTGCTTCGAGCGTAAATCGCGACTGCTAATCACGAAATAACTAGTCGGGCACGCCGACTTGCTATAGATCGATCGATAATATGAAATAACGAGTCCTATAGAAAGCATATTGCACAACGTCCTTAACGAATGCTTTACACTTGCATCGTTCAGTTTTCGATACGAGATCTTGACTCACTAGGTATGCGCCGGAGCGCCGGAACACGAGCGAAACGCATTCCTCGAAATTAGAATTTCGCATGCTTGTATAGATACTTATGTCATAGGCGGTAAAAATAAATGAGAATGTCGGTAAGAAGCTGTGGGTAGAAACGCAGTTGAAAGGGAATTCAAATTATGGATTATAGTGGACTCCCGTTAGAATGCTGAAGGTGGGAATGTGGAAGGGAACAGGCTGCTTATGGAGATTGGCAGAAATGGGGAATAAAAATATTATTTAGTTTTTGGTTAGTTTTAATTTTTCACAATGATGGGTTTTTGGGAAATTTTTGTTGTGAAATGAAAATTTTACGTGATGATTTCAGGATTCTAACTTTTTTAATTTAACGAGCTAATTTTTCACATTTTTAAATTACTACTTTTCAAATTTGGTAAATTTTAAATTACCACTTTTCAAGTTTGGAAATTTCAAAATTTTCCTATTTTCCAATTTCCCAATTTTCCAAATTTCTAATTTTTTAATTTTTCAATATTCAAATTTCTAAATTTTTGAATTCCCAATTTTCCGAATTTCCAAATTTCTAAATTTTCAAATATCCAAGTTTCCAATTCTGCAAATTCTCAAATCCTCAAATCTTTAAATCTCCAAATCTCTAAGTCCCCAAATCCCCAAATCCCAAAATCCCCAAATTCCCAAATTTCCAAATTTCCAAATTTCCAAATTTCCAAATTTCCAAATTCCCAAATCCTCAAAATCTCAAATCTTGAAATACTCAAATCCTTAAATTTCCAAATTTCCAAATTTTGAAGTTTTCCAATGTTCAAATTTCCAAAGGAGCAAACTTTCACAAAAATCGACTACCTATCACATCTCTAAAATAGACATGGATATGGCAATATAGAGAGTTGGAATAATTGGCAATATATGAACACATTTTAAAAATATCTTTTCTCCCAAAATTGTAAACTATACATCTTCGTACACTATACCATACCTTGGTAATAAAACACCAATACTGCATAAAATGATTTGTATAAAAATGGCAATATAACAAGAGTCTACTATAATTTCGCTCATATCATTGAAACATGGTTATAATAGTTCGAAGTGATATTACTAAACATTCTCATAAAATATGATGTTATATTAAATTGATAATTACATTAATAAATTGTAGAAATTTTATGAAATATTTAATAAAAGTTTATTGATTCAAGTAGTACATTTTTTCAATTGAAAATGTTTATTCATTCAATTTTGAGAAATGCGAGTATCATAAACTTAAATTCGAACATAATGTGTAGTTATTATATTTATATTTGTGTCTGAAAATTATCTTTGTATATACAATAGCTTTTCTTTATTTCTTTCTTGAATACACGTTTGAATTAAAATGAAGATTAAAGTTACGTCAATGTGGTTTATCTTTAACAAAGCAGTCGCAGAATTTAAAAATAAGTAACGAAAACAATAAGGAAAGCATTACAACATGTTTTTCATTACGATTCAGTTATCGTAATCTGAAAATTTTCCACAGAAATCTATAGTATCATAAACCAGGCCGTGATTTTGATGATAACGAAACCAGTAATATTTTTTCAAAATCCGCAAGCAGTCATCTTCCATATCATTACGTAGATAATATTTAATTGGTTACGAAAATTAGTTGTTTTGGACGATACAAATAATAAAAAAAAGTGAATGATTAATTACTCCATGTCCATAAATAATTAATACCATCATTCACTTTATTAATTACGCAATCTACCTAAATGATTAATTGCGTCATTTTCTTAAATGATTAATTAAATCATTTATTTAAATGATTAATTACATAATTTACACAAATGATTAATTAGATAATTTACGGAAATGATTAATTGTATCACTTTGCTGATTTGACTTTAATTAAGAATTTTTTCACTTAAAATTTTTTGCAAGCTTACATTTCGCTGTACTATTTTGGCGAACAGCATTTTGTCTGTTTACAGACAGAAGAGAAAATAATTCAGCTTGTTATATGGCCATTTGATGCTATATCGTTACGTACGTTATTGCCATTCGTTATATTGCCGTGTATTCAATTACAACGTGTTATATTGTTACGTATAATGTTACTACGCATCATATTGCCACACGTTATATGGTCACGCGTTATATTGCCACGCGTTATATTGTTACGCGTTATATTGCTACACGTTATATTACCACGCGTTATATTGCCACGCGTTATATTGCTGCGCTTTATATCGCCACGCGTTATATTACCACGCTTTATATCGCCACGCGTTATATTGCCACGCGTTACATTGCCACGCGTTACATTGCCACGCGTTACATTGCCACGCGTTATATTACCACGCTTTATATCGCCACGCGTTATATTGCCTCGCGTTATATTGCCACGCTTTATATCGCCACGCGTTATATCGCCACGCGTTATATTGCCACGCGTTACATTGCCACGCGTTATATTACCACGCTTTATATCGCCACGCGTTATATTGCCACGCGTTATATTGTTACGCGTTATATTGCTACACGTTATATTACCACGCGTTATATTGCCACGCTTTATATACTCACGACGCGTTATATTACCACGCTTTATATCGCCACGCGTTATATTGCCACGCGTTATATTGTTACGCGTTATATTGCTACACGTTATATTACCACGCGTTATATTGCCACGCTTTATATACTCACGACGCGTTATATTACCACGCTTTATATCGCCACGCGTTATATTGCCACGCGTTATATTGCCACGCGTTATATTGCTACGCTTTATATCGCCACGCGTAATATTACCACGCTTTATATCGCCACGCGTTATATTGCCACGCGTTACATTGCCACGCGTTATATTACCACGCTTTATATCGCCACGCGTTATATTGCTACGCTTTATATCGCCACGCGTAATATTACCACGCTTTATATCGCCACGCGTTATATTGCCACGCGTTACATTGCCACGCGTTATATTACCACGCTTTATATCGCCACGCGTTATATTGCCTCGCGTTATATTGCCACGCTTTATATCGCCACGCGTTATATTGCCATGCTTTATATCGCCAGGCGTTATATTGCCACGCATTATGTCGCCACGCGTTATATTGCCACGCGTTACATTGTTATGCGTTATATTGCTACGCTTTATATCGCCACGCGTTATATTGCCACGCTTTATATCGCCACGCGTTATATTGCCATGCTTTATATCGCCAGGCGTTATATTGCCACGCATTATGTCGCCACGCGTTATATTGCCACGCGTTACATTGTCATGCGTTATATTGCTACGCTTTATATCGCCACGCGTTACATTGCCTCGCTGTATATTGCCACGCTTTATATCGCCACGCGTTATATTGCCATGCTTTATATCGCCACGCGTCATATTGCCACGCTTCATATCGCCACGCGTTATATCGCCACTCATTATATTACCACGCATTATATTGTCACACGTATTATTACCGCGTATTACATTACTACGCGTTATACTGTCACGCGCATTATTACCACGCACTATATTGCCACGCGATATATCGCCATAAGTTACATTACCACGCAAATGGTAACTATAGTAATGGTATATTATAACGTACAACTTAATAACAAATGTATTAAATAATGAATTAGGAATTTTTTTACTTAAAATTTTTTGTAAGAAAATAAAATTTTTAATAACAAATTAGAATAAAATATGTAAAAGTTTTAATAACAGATGTATTAAATTGTATTAAATATTTTAATTGCATTAAATTGTATCTGACCGCCAGTCATCTCTCAGAAAAATATTTTGAAAGCAGTGGAAAAATCCTAAGTCAAAAGTTAGGTGGAGTAAAGCGTATTCGCCTTCGTGAACGGAAAGTATAACCCTGAATAAAGATAGCATATAACAAACAGCAGTATGTACTTATTTCTTTCAAACAAAATCTTTATTTCTGATCTACTTTGTAACGGAGAATTATGCGCGCTTTAAATAAGCCTCGTTCTATATCGAATTTTTCAATCGAAGTGCTATATTCGTCATAGTTAATCGATTATATCGATACTGCAATTTACAAGCAGCTGATTATTTCATAGATAAAAGTAGGTCGCCTCTATATGAGCTCTGAAATACATTTATAGACTTGTGTGTAAACTATGCGTTTAACTGAGCAGTTTCATAACTGCATCGTCCTGTTAAATCATAATTAATATATTAGGTGTACCGAAAAGTATCAAAAATTTCTTCGATGGCTTCAAAGTTTTTCTATGAAAAATTGAAGGACTGTTTTTAAGAAGGAAATCGAACAATTGCTTTACGCTGACAAAAAGCGTTAGAAAATGATGGAAATTATTTTGTTGATTAGCATTTAAGATTTCTTTAATAAATAAATGTTTTTTTTTTCCAGCAAACAAAATTTTGGTTACTTTTCGGTACCCCTAATATATGTGTTATTATTGTGTTCTTTTTGGTATCATAAAGTTGCTTGTTCTGTATGAAATTTAGAACTGTTTAAACGTGTGAGCTTATGTACAGGACGTTCCATAAATTTGTGCAGAGGAATATTTACTTGCAATAGAATTAGAGATAGTATAGGGTTTATTATGGTGACATGAATCTTTACAAATTCTCTAGTTACCAAATTCCTTAATTTAAAAATTTAAATTTCCAAATTCCCAACTTCCCATATTCCCATATTCCAAAATTCCAAAATTTCAAATTCCTAATTCCAAAAATTCCTATCTTTCAAAATCGCCAAATTTCCAAATTTTCTGTTTCTCAATCTTCTAAACCCCTGAAGTCCCAAATCCCAAATCACTAAATCACTAAATCGCTAAATCGCTAAATCGCTAAATCGGTAAATCACTAAGTCACTAGATCACTAAATCCCAAATTCTCAAATTTCCAAATCCCTAAATCCCAAAATTCTCATCTTCTCAAATCTTCATATTCCCTATCCAGTTTCTCAAATTCCTAATTCCCTAAATCATCAAATGACTAAATCCCCAAATCCTAAAATTTCCAAGTTCCAAATCCCCAAATTTCCAAATTTCGAAATCTCCAAATCTCCAAATCCCAAAATCCTCAAATCCCCAAATCCCCAAATACCCAAATCCCAAAATCCTCAAATCCCCAAATCCCCAAATACCCAAATCCCTAAATCCGTAAATTACTATGCCCCTCAATCGCCAAATTCTCCATTTTCCAAATTCCTAAATTCTCAGATCCACAAATCCCCAAATTCCCAAATACCTAACTCCCCAGCCCCTTATCCCCAATTTCCTAAGATTAAAATTAAACTTGTAACGATTCAAAATTCCGTACCTATCCTCAACATGACTCAGATTTGCCAGGGAATGTACACGTTAACAGGTGAACGCAGCTCGATCGTGCAATTAAAAATTCAGCATCTCGTTTGCGTATCGGGGCCGTGTATGAACCGGTGGCCAAGAGGCAAACTGCTCTGCGAGTCCTCCAATTTCTGTAAACTTCCGCAAATTCCTCGTCTGCGCCCTCGTCCTGTTCCCTCGTCGATCTTCCGGCTGGCTAACCGACAATTAAACTTTCATAACCTGTTCATTAGCGCGAATTAACGCGGTGCGCTAACTCATCTGGATTCCGCTAATGCAACGCACTTAATTTACAGCTGCTGGCCGTCCTGCTTTACCCTGCGGGGGTGTGTTTGCTCTTCATCTCCCCGGAGGACACGTCGACGAAACGGAGACAGGGGGTAAGTGAGATCATAAACGACACGCGTGCAACGGAGAGGGCGATATAGGAAGAGAGACGGAGAAATGATAGAGGAACGACAGAGGGACATTTAGAGACTGATGGCGCAAACCTTTTAGGCAAACTAATGCATCGAACCTGTTACAACAGAGAGGTTACTAGCACTGTCCATTCCCTTTCTCCTCCCTTTGTACGTTCGAGTGCAATGTAGGCTTTGGATAATGATGCAGGGATAAATTATACGCATTGACAGGGAAATATTTGTCTTTGACAAATTTTATGGTTTGGGACTTTCTTTTGTTTACTATGGGACCTATGAGAGCAACGAGTTGACTCAAAGTGAAAGAAGATCCATACTTTGTTACATTTTGGCAAATAAGAATAATAATAATAAAGATAGATGTCTTGAGTAAGCCTTCCAAACTCTCAAATCCCTAAATTCACATCTCGATATTTACCCGCCTTCTAAAGTCGCAAATTCATAAATTTCCATATCAATACGTTCTCGCCTTCTAAACTCCAAATCCGTAAATTCCTATATCGATAGTTAGTCGCCTTTTAAATTCCCATACCGATATTTACCCGCTTTCTAAACTATCGAATTCTTAAATTTCTATAGCGATATTTACCCACCTTCTAAACTCCCAAGTCCCTAAGTTCCCATATCGATTGTTCCCCGCCTTCTAAATTCCCAAATTCCTAAATTTCTATATCGATAGATACCCGTTTTCTAAACTCCCAAAGTCCTAAATTCCCATCTGGATATTTACCCACCTTCTATACTCCCAAATTCATAAATTTCCATATCAATAAGTAACCGCCTTCTAAACTCCCTAATCCCTAAATTCTCATCTTGATATTTACCCGCCCTCTAAACTCCCAAGTCCCTAAATTCCCATCTCGACATTTACCCGCCTTCTAAACCCCCAAATGTCTAAATTACCATATCGATATTTACCAGCCTTCTAAACTACTGAATCCTTAAATTTCTATAGCAATATTTACCCACCTTCTAAACTTCCAAATCCCTAAATTCTCATCTTGATATTTACCCGCCCTCTAAACTCTCAAATCCTTAAATTCCTATCTCGATATTTACCCGCCTTCTAAACTCCCAAATCCCTAAATTCCCATCTCGATATTTACCCGCCTTCTAAACTCCCAAATTCATAAATTCCCACCGCGACATTTACCCGCCTTCTAAACCCCCAAATGTCTAAATTACCATATCGACATTTACCAGCCTTCTAAACTACTGAATCCTTAAATTTCTATAGCAATATTTACCCACCTTCTAAACTTCCAAATCCCTAAATTCTCATCTTGATATTTACCCGCCCTCTAAACTCTCAAATCCTTAAATTCCCATCTCGATATTTACCCGCCTTCTAAACTCCCAAATCCCTAAATTCCCATCTCGATATTTACCCGCCTTCTAAACTCCCAAATTCATAAATTCCTATATCCAAATTTATCCACATTCTAAAATCCCCAAATCCCTATATAGTCAAATTCTCATCTCCCCAAATATCTAACCCACTTATTTAACCCCTATCTTACCCTAAAATTCTCAACAATCTCCAAAAATGTAACCAGTACAATAAAGACGCCTCTGTGGCCGCCATATTTGTTCCCGGAAAACCTTTGCACCCAACTATATACCACTAAACCCAACCACCGATTAGATTCATTACCGGAAATATTCCTTGTACCGAAATTGAATATCTCAGCTTTGGGACCCAATATTGGGACGATGAACGGTATCGGATGTTGAAGAATTTTATTAGGGGTGTTCGAATATAACGGGGAGATAAAATGGACGAGGTAAAGTCTTTACCGGCAATAAAATATAATTGAGCACGAACCGGAGGATTGTGTACCTAACGGAGCGACTAGTGAACCTCTTTCGGGGTTATTGAAACTATTGTGCAGTAAAAATAAGGGGTAATGAAACGTTATCAATACGTTTCTCAACGTTTACACGAGTAGACAGCGTTTTGTGCAAAATGTTTATATTTATTATTTATTTTTAATATTTTATGACGGAATAGAGAAATATTTGTAGGATGGTAAAATGAGCGAAATGATAAAGTATTAGAATAGTGATGTGGTTGTACAATGAAATGGCGCTTAGTGTAAAAACAATATGGCGGAAGAGTGGATAGTGGCGTAGTATTATGGCAAATAAGTAAAGTAGCGGAATAGTAAAATGATAAAATGGAAAGATAGTGAAATTGTAAAATGATGGAACATTGGTATAGTATTTTTATATAGTGAGTTCATAGTAGAACAGTGAAATAGTGGGACGTTCAACTATAATTGTAATAATTTCACAATAAAATTGTAAACCACATGAAATGTTAGTATAGTTGTATGGTAGAGTCAATAGAATAGTACTATACTGAAAAAGTGTAATAATTTTACAACAAAATTGTAATCCACAATCTCTTATATCGAATATTGCTGTATAGTGAGAGAAATAGTGGAACATTGAAATATTATTGTACTTGTATGATAAAGTCAATAGAATAGTACTATAGTAAAAGAGCGTAATAATTGTGCAATAAAATTGTAATCCATAATCTCTTATATCAAGTACTATTATACAGTGAGAGAAATAGTAGAACAGTCAAATAGTGGAACGTTGAAAGATTAGTATACTTGTATAGTGAAGTCAATAGAATAGTACTACAGTAAAAGAGCGTAATAATTGTACAATAAAATTGTAATCCATAATCTCTTATATCAAGTACTATTATACAGTGAGAGAAATAGTAGAACAGTCAAATAGTGGAACGTTGAAAGATTAGTATACTTGTATAGTGAAGTCAATAGAATAGTACTACAGTAAAAGAGCGTAATAATTGTACAATAAAATTGTAATCCATAATCTCTTATATCAAGTACTGTGATATAGTGAGAGAACGAAACAGAATAGTGAAATAAAAGAACGTTGAAATTATTAGTATACTTATATAGTAAAGTCAGTAGAATAGTATAGTGGAAAAGTTTATTAATTTTACAATAAAATTGTAATCCATAATCTCTTATATCAAGTACTGTTATACAGTGAGAATAGTGAAATAATGGACCGTTGAAATATTAGTGTACTTTTATGGCAAAAGCAGTAAAACAGCAGTACAGTGAAAAAGTATAATAATTTTACAATAAAATTGTAATCCACAATCTCTTATATCAAATATCAACCAAACCACATAAAGAATAATACACCAGTGAAAGATATTAAAGAAAAAATTTCTATCCACCAAAATTTTCATATTATTTCTATTAAAAATTAAACAGTAAAACACTTTGTTAAAAATATAAATAAAGAAACCTGAGTGATAAACACTAAAAAACTCTACTTATACAGGATATATATTTAAATTCTAAATTTCTATAAATTCTACACAATAGAGGAAATATAAGCTAGAAACAAAGCAAAGAAGCAGTGACCTTTTGGGGCCCTGTGATAAACGAGACCTTGTGCAGCAGCTTTAATTAGAGCATATATGTACTTACATGCGTCTATGTATATAGACGTAAAGCCTTCCTTGTTAATTGAGAACGAATACACGCGCATGCAATTATATACTTGCTCGTCTCCGCCTACCTGTTCGACTGGTACGTGCACACATAATTACAGTAGGGAGCTCACAATTATTAATTTAGGTGTTACTCCACAGACCTATATGCTGCACGCCTCTTTGTGGGTCATTTGTTAGACTAAAGAGGGTTCAATGGAAATTAATATTAAACAGGTATATATTTTGTTAGAGATTCTACTACCACATTTTTTGAATCAACTTTGTTATATTTTTATGGAATAGAAAATGTGGAACGTAAGAATTGTGAATTTTTATTTTTATTCCATTGTGTTATGGTGAAAATTTGATAAATCAGATAGTGTTGACTTTTGGGGGTTTGATAATTTGGAATTATAGGTGTGTGGAAATAGGGAAATTTTAAAATGTGAAATGAAGGATTTCGGAAGTTTGGAAATTGGAAAAGTGAAAAATTATTGAAAATATTTAAATTTAGGAA
The DNA here is from genome assembly GCF_050947335.1 of Megachile rotundata. Taxonomy (NCBI): domain Eukaryota; kingdom Metazoa; phylum Arthropoda; class Insecta; order Hymenoptera; family Megachilidae; genus Megachile; species Megachile rotundata. The sequence continues at coordinate 8,739,987 of NC_134993.1, forward strand.
ATTTGGGAATTTCAAGGAAGTTTGAAAATTTTGGGAAATTTCGGAATTTTGGGACATTTGGAAACTAGGAATTTTAGGGAATTTTTGGAAATTTTAAGAATTATGGAAATTATGTGAAATTTGGGAATTTTGGGGTATTACAGAAATTTCGAAATTTGAGGAATTTCTGGGAATTTTAAGAATTCTGGGAATTTTGACAATTTCGGAAAATTTTGAGAATTTAGGGAATTTGGAAATTTTGGGAGTTTTAGGGAATTTCGAGTTTTCAGAATTTTGGGCAATTTTGAGAATTTGGGAAATTCTGAGAATTTTGGAAGTTTTAAAAATTCTGGAAAATTTGGGGATTTTTAGAATTTTGGGACATTTGGAAATTTGGGAATTTTGGTAAATTTTGAAACTGCAAAAAATTTCTGAATTAGAAAGTTTAAAAGTTGAGGGAAGAGAAAATTATCAAAAATTTTGTAATTTAGAAACTTTAGAAATGCTTTAAATTTTTAATATTTAAACAATTTTGACTTTTGGAAATTTTATAATATGAAAATTTTGGAAAATCTGGAAATTTTGGAAATTGAGAAAAATAATAATGTAAAAATATCAATTTTCATGCTTTAAAATCCCTAAATACAGAAATGCAACCTTTTAAATTAAATTTGTATCAAAATCAAAACAAAAAATTTCATAATTCCATATAGTTCCACTCGTATCATTCAAATTCTTAACATGAACGATGTCCAAAACTGTAGCCAATTATTATAACCCTCCGTCCTCGTAAAACATGGGCACGTCACGATTCCATAGAGAAATTGCTATCAAATAAATTCACCCAAGAGGACTATAAACATTGTGCCACTTTGTACCATGCGTACACGAACAGAAAAAAAAAACGAAAGATCTAACGGCTGTCCGACTTAATTACAAGTCAGCATATGGAGCAGACCCCGAGTTATGCTCCCCTTTCCTCCCGGTATGAATATCGCATTAAGTCATGAGTGAGAGATAACTTCGGGCAGGGGTGTGCCCCGATGGGAAACTACGAATTTAATAGAATAATAAATGGACCCGTCTGCGTTGCTCCAATACCACGGGATGATAGTGTACGCAAAAGATCACTACATAATAATTCTGATGTTTTTTTTCTGTCGGCATTCATTTTCTCGACAATCTTCGACAGGACCGGCTCTATTAGCTGTTGCAATACGTGCGTTTGTAACGGACGACTTTTAAAGGCGGGAGAGTTTAAGTTCAAGTGGAATACGTTATTGGTAAAATAATAAATTATAAGAAGTAAAGAGTAAAATAAAATAAAATAAAACAGTAAATTATTAGCTTAATAAAATTGTTGATCAGGATATTTACGGTACTCACTAGTGTAGTATGCGTTTGTAACTGATAATTTTCAAGGGCGGGAAAATTTAAATTCAAAAGAATGTTATTTAAAAAGAATTGTAAAATATATCATAAAACAGTAAATTATTAGCTTGATAAAATTGTTGATCAAGATAGTTACTATACTGACTAGTGTAGTTGCGTTTGAAACTGACGATTTTCAAGGGCAGGGTAAATTTAAATTCAAAAAGAATGTTATTTAAAAGAGTTGTAAAGCAAAACATAAAATGGAAAATTAGTACTACCTTGTTAAAATTGCAGAAGTGTAATTAATTAATCTTGTGTAATATTTCAGAATTTCAAATACTCAAATTTAAGAAATGTTGGGTTTTTAAATTTTGAGATTTGAAAATGAGGCATTTGAAAAATTGAAAATTAAGAACTTAAAGAATTTGAAAATTGAAAACTTGGAGAGTGAAGATCTGAAAATTGAGAATTTGGTGATTTAAAAATTTAGGAATTTGGTGATTGAAAGATTTTGATAATTGAAAATTTCAGAACTAAGAAAACTAAATAACTTAAAATTCGAAGATTTAAAAAATTGAAAATTAAAGTTTAGAAACTTGGAGTTAGTAAATTAGTAAATTAATAAATTAGTAAATTAGTAAATTAGTAAATTAGTAAATTAGTAAATTCGTGAATTAGTGAAATAGTAAATTAGTGAATTATTGAATTATTGAATTAGTGAATTAGTGAATTAGTAAACTAGTAAATTAGTAAATTAGTAAATTAGTAAACTAGTACATTAGTACATTAGTAAATTAGTAAATTAGTGAATTAGTGAATTAATAAATTAGTAAACTAGTAAACTAGTGCATTAGTACATTAGTACATTAGTACATTAGTAAATTAGTAAATTAGTGAATTAGTGAATTAATGAATTAGTGAATTAATGAATTAGTGAATTAATGAATTAGTGAATTAGTGAATTAGTGAATTAATAAATTAGTAAACTAGTAAACTAATAAACTAGTACATTAGTACAGAAGTAAATTAGTAAATTAGTAAATTAGTAAATTAGTAAATTAGTGAATTAGTAAATTAGTAAATTAGTAAATTAGTGAATTAGTAAATCAGTGAATTAGTAAATCAGTAAATTAGTAAATCAATGAATTAGTAAATCAGCGAATTAGTAAATCAGCGAATTAGTAAATCAGCGAATTATTAAATCAGCGAATTAGTAAATCAGCGAATTAGTAAATCAGCGAATTATTAAATCAGCGAATTAGTAAATCAGCGAATTAGTAAATAAGCGAATTAGTAAATCAGTGAATTAGTAAATCAGTGAACTAGTAAATCAGTGAATTAGTAAATTAGTAAATTTAAAAACTAGTAATTTGCAAATTTTTAATTGTAGAATGGAAAAATGCTGATATTTTGGAAATTGAGCAATTTTAAATTTGTACTTTAAAAATTTGAAAGTACAAGAATTCAAAAACATTTGGAAATTTGGAAAACTAAAGTTTGAATTTGAATTAATTACCCTGATAGTTTGTGAATTTCAGAATTTAAAAATTTCATATATTTAAAATCTGTAGATATTAAAATTTGTCTTGCGCTACACATAACCTTAAAAAATGACATGTATACATCTGTGTTAATAAACACGGTTTTTCTGTTATATGATCTTATAATCTTATCTTCAATAATTTCCCTCCTTTTTCTCTTCTCTTTGCAAAATATATAGGTGCAATATAATCAAGCTTCCATAACCTATAAATTGCATAACCTAACCTAACCTATAAATTATCATAATCAATACTACTATTTAATTATCACTAATACCATCACCACTACTATTTAATATATATAGTAAATTTATATTAATATTTGTGCTGAAGTTATAACAATATTTATAGTAAAAAATTGACCTCTCAAAAATCTTATTAAAATTTTCGCACGAGGTGTTAAAATTCCCACGGCCGGCCCTGGTCATCAATATTTCTCAACTGATAAAAACATGTATGTATACATCGCATGCTCTCGCATGAATTTAAATCCACATTATATTGGTAATAACACATTGGAAATATTGTAGGAAGTTGACTGGTTCTTAACTTTTATAACAGTGATTACTATAATGGCTGATATTATGTGGCTGGGTTCTTTTAAGAAATTTTAAACTGCGCATTATGGATCATAATATCTCGCCTTATGAAAGAAGTTCGAGCAAGGTTTTTGATGGTGGATGCTGCGTTGTTTGGACGTTGCTTTATCCGGATCGAAATTTTCCTCTTGGAGCTGTTGCGTTATAGCGGGTTTCTGCGGGCAGGTTTACAAAATAAACAGAACCGTCGCGTATATTCGCCTTGAGCTACGATAATCGACCATGTGCGCAAAATTTGTTTGAAATTCGGCTTGAAATGTCGTTAAGGTGAATTCATGTGGAGAAATATATAGCTACGTGGTTTTCTAGTTTTAGATTTATTTATTCTATTTTGTTGTGATAAAGTACATTTATTAAAGATACTAAAACATAGGTTATGAGTAGTTCCACATACGCATGAAGTGTTATATGGAGCATGCTAAAATGTACAATTTATAATTTCCGAAAAGGTAATAAAATTTTACTTATATAAAATATTACATGAAATATTATATCACAATAAATTAAGTAATATTATATGTAAGGTTATACAAGATCACATAAATTGGTATTTGTATTTTATAGAGCTTGGTTTATTTATTAAATGTAATATGCGATTATAAAATAGTAAGGTTGAGTAAAAATATTTGCATATTTGTACCATGCTTGTAAAACTTGTGTGCACCAAAAGTTAGTGGTGTAACCGGATGAATAAAAATGTACTCACCCTTTCTAAAATATGTACTGGATTCTCACACTTCTATAAATTGAATTCTCAATTTGTATAAAATAAATTGAAAATTTTTTTATTTTATAAATTTTCAAAAAATTAAAAAAAAATTATCAATTTTAAAAGTTATTTAAATTCACCAATTTTCCTGTCTTCAATATTTTAAATTACATATATTACAATTACCAAACGATGAAAATAATTATCAAACTTTCTAAATTTTCAAATTCCAAAAATGAAAAATTTTGAAATTTCCTTTTAAAATTTTCATAATGCCAAATTTTCAAAACTTGGAATTACAAGTTGATAAATTTATAAATTTGTAAATGAAGTTTCTTGCATTTTAAATTATGACGTCACTAAATTTTCATATCACCAATTCCCAAATTTCCAAATTTTAAATCCCTATATTTCCAAATTTTTAAATCCTCAAATGTACAAGTTCCTCAATCCTCAAATTTCCAAATTTCCAAATGTAAAAATGTTCAAATTATTACATTGTAAAACTTTTTGCATTAAATTTTATAAATTCTAAAATTCTCAGTTTTCATAATATTGAAATTTGTCCATACCCAAGTTACTAGATTTTTAAATCCTAGTACAAAAAGTCCCCAAACCCTCGAACTTCTAAATTCAAAAATTTATATATTTAAAAATTACTATCTCCAAAAATTCATAGATACTGCAATCTCTAAACTTAAAAATTCCTAGATCCCACAATCTCTAAGCTTAAAAATCCCTGGACTCCGCAATCTCTAAGATTAAAAATCCCTAGATCCCGCAATCTCTAAAATTAAAAATCCTTAGATCCCGCAATCTTTAAGATTAAAAATCCCTAGGCCTCGCAAGCTCTAAGATTAAAAATCCTTAGATCCCGTAATCTCTAAGATTAAAAATCCCTAGATCCTGCAATCTCTTACCTCGAAAATCCCTAGACCAGTAAATCGCCGAATCACAAAATTCCCTAAATCCCCACATCTTCCAATTCTTTGACCAAAAGAGTCATATATCTCAAAATCCTTGGCCCACAAAAATCCCTAGATCTTCAAATATACATGCCTTGCACTCCCTAATCCCAAAATCCCGAAGCAAAAATTTATACATCACAATTTCCACATATCTAAATATTCCCATATGTAAAAATGCCCAGATGCAAAAATCTTTAAAAAAACATCTCAAAATATTCAAGTCCCTAAAAATCCCAATACCATCACCTGAGAAAGTCAGATTTGTTCTGGACTGTACGAATGAATATCTCGAAAACTGAAGTCGAACAACGGTTACAAAGAAAAGTTGTTCAGAATGCAATCCTTGACAACGTACTTGAAGGTCAAGGTCCCCTAACCCCCATATCGAACGTTCAGTCGAGCCATAATCACCGAAAACAAGAAGCGTGTAGGAAACAAAGCATCTCCAAAAGATCAAACAACCTGTCCTGTTAATTGCGGACCGCTCCACATGTTGGCGCGGATCGAAACATCGTGAAAAGCGTGGACAGAGTGGTTCGATCTCGCTTTCCACTCAGCGTGCAATTTTCAGCGGGCAGACAAGAGGAACGGTCAGGGCGCATGTTAGCACAGTTTACAGAATAAACACTCACGCTCGGTAGATCGGAAAGGACGCGGAGGTAGAGGCAGCGTCCGTTGTGCACTGATAACACAATTAGCTTGTCTCGTCATGCGCGACCTCTGATAAGGGATTCCCTCGCTCTTGTCATCCCCCACCAGCCGAATTCTCTGTATCTCCGGTATTCTCTTCTCTCTATTTGACCGAGTCCTCTCGTGCTGTGGCCGGCCGGCGTGCAGATCGCTCGTCAGCCGAGTAAATCCAGACGAGAAGATCCCCCGGGAGTACATGGCGTTTCAGGGACCCGCGATAAGGGGACGAGGGCGGAGGGGATAGCTTAACCCTCTCCGATGCGAGAAGGGACACAACACGCGGGGCGAACCGACCCCAACGTTAATACCTTCCGGCAGGTTTTCTTCACTTGATTTATTCCACAGGGGACCGGAATCGCGTGGCACGCCACGCACGTGCGTGCACACGCACCACCGTGCCGCTTTTCGCACGAACACGCGGAGGTACAGGGTGCACTAAAAGTAAATACACCGATTACTGCAACTTTAAGTTTCATTTCAATGACCTTCGCTGTCTAGGTCAAATCCTTCATCCTTTCAAGAGGATGAAATATCTTTAACTAACTGTAAGTTCTAACTCAACCTTCTCCTTTTGATAATGAAGTTTTGTTACTGATCCACTGCTCACATGTACATCCACAAAATGTGAACCCACAAATGTAGATCCACATGTAAGTCCACAGAATGAATTCATAGATTGAACAACTCATTTAATTCTTAGATAGAACATCTTCGAAATGACACTTCTTTACACATTACATACTTACGTCACATTACATACTCACTGTCTAGGTCAAATCCTTATGTGGCTCTTCATCCTATCAGGAGGATGAAATGTCTTGAACAAACTATAAGTTCTAATTCAAGCTTCTCCTTTTGATAATGAAGTTTTGTTACTGATCCACTGCTCACATGTACATCCACAAAATGTGAACCCACAAATGTATATCCACATTTAAGTCCACAAAATGAATTCATAGATTGAACAATTCATTTCATTCATAGATTGAACATCTTCGAAGTTACACTTCTTTATACCTTACATACTACCGTTACAAACGTACCCTTCATGAACCTTTATAACAATGTACCCATATCTTCATTACAAATATATCACTAACGAAACTTTGAGATCGCTTTGCAGCCAAACGGTTGAGTTCCAATTGACAGTTCCTTGTAGACATTTCATCCTCTCCTTAAGTAGGATGATGATTGACCTAACCCTCAACAGTGGAATTTGATCTTGAACTTCAAACTTTAAATCAATCACAAAATTTTTTATTTGCATTTTTTCATCAAAATAAAATCATGTCATAGTGTGAACAGTTACTTTTTAAACACCCTGTACAACGCAGGGGGAGGACCTGCTGCTTCCAACGGGAGATACTTTAACGAAGTCCACGGATGTCCAGATCGTGCCCTCACAGACAAATTTGGCGGGGGACCTCACCCCATCCCGTATATAATACGCTCGTTCTCGGGAAGAGGTGGGTTTGGTGAATCGAGGAAAAAGCTAATCCTCCGGTGAATTGTCGGCCAGGAATTTTTACGACGGTTTGGGGTAAGTGATTGTAGGAACAGATCAGGTAAACGAATGTTTCTGTTAACAGGTGGATATGGTACATTTAAAAGTGATGATGAATGTGGTATAGTTGATGAAGTGGTTGTGGAATTTTTGATTATGAGGAAGATTGGTTATTCGAACAGGTTTGACGAGTGATGAACTTTTTCTGAGTGTAAAGTGACGTCTTATTTATGCATCTTGATTCTAGGAGGAAAACGTAGAAAAGGATTTGTCAGAGTTTGTTTGGGAATTTTTAAAGGTGGAGATTTGAGAATTTGGGAATTTGAGGTCTTGGGGATTGAGGAGTTTGAGAATTTGAGGATTTTAGAATTTGGAAATTTAGAGATTTGAAGATTTGGGATGTTAGAGATTTAATAATTTGAGAATTTGGAGATTCGAACATTTGGCATGTTAGAGATTTAAAAATTTGAAAATTTGAGAATTTATGAATTTATGAATTGAAGAATTTGAGAATTTGAGAATTTGAGAATTTGAGAATTTGAGAATTTGAGAATTTGAGAATTTGAGAATTTGAGATTTTGAGGATTTAGGGATACAAAAATTTGGGAATTTATAAAGACGATTTAATACATTGAGAATTAAGGAATTTAAGAACATGAATTTAGAAATTTAAAAATTTGGAAATTTGACAATTTGACAGTTTAGAAATTTAGGAATTTGAAAATTGTTCAATGCGTGAATTTTGAAATATACAGAATTTGAATTATGGAGAATGTGGATGTGGTCATTTGAAAATGTGGATATTTTGGAATGTGGAAATTTGAAAATATGGATTAAGGAATGTGGTAATTTAGAAACGTGGATATTTGAGAATACAAGAATTTAGAAGCTTTTAAATTCGAAAATTTGAAATACCCAAATTTTCAAATTCTTAAAATTCCAAATTTCCAGATTTTTTAATTTCCAAATTCTCAAATTCTTAAAATTCCAAATTCCCAAATGTTCAAATTCTCAAATTTCCAAATTCCCAAATTTTTAAATTTTTAAATTTCTAAATTCTCAAACGCTTAAATTTTTAAATGCTCAAATAATTAAACACTCAAATTTTAAAGTGTATAAATTTTTAAATGCACAAATTCCAAAATTTCAAATTTCCAACTTCCCAATTAAAACTTTCAAAAAATAACAAATTTAAAACAATTCTGTGCAAACTAATCGCCCTTTTTCTTTTATCATACAGCTGTCCATTAATTAAAATTTATTATTCTATTTATACAAGTGTTTAGCTTAATTACAACAGTTTGCCAAATACAAACAATTAAATAATACTTGTCACTAAAAGCTGGAAAAAATACAGATAAATACACACCAATCATGCCATCTGTGTCATACCAAATTGCATACATTTACAATACTATAATCCGCTCAAAAATCGACACCCATTAAGAACTTCTCAAAAAAGAACCACCCATGATAAACCATTAATAAACAAAATAAAACGAGTCCTACACAATTCTGGAAAACACCAAAAAATTGCTTTAATTTATCTTACAAAAAATTAAGATTATTTAAACATTAACCTTTAATTTCTCTCATAAAAATTCAAGGTTATTTAAACATTAAGAGGGTTAACTCTTTGCACTCCTATATGGAGTGTGGCTCGCCATCACATTTCTCTTGAATCATATAAATAATTCAGATGAATGGATTGGTTGAATATATACATTTGTATTTATTTACTATTTACAATAAATGAAAAATTTGTCACATACTCCACGCTGTTATAATATATTTTATTGAGCACCTCTTTTATTTATTTTGTAAATGAAGGTGTAATAGAAATGAAGGAGTGCAAAGGGTTAAAGATCGTGTTAAAAAATAGCTGTGAGGAGTTTCCCGAGGTAAATCGCGCGTGTAGGTGACTAGAGGGCGAAGGGAGCATGGTGTCACGGTGGCTGCGATTGAAGAGGAGGCCACCGGGAAGCAGTAGCCATAGGCGGAGGCGCATTGGAGCATCGGGGGTGGCAGTGGTACGGTAATAGCATAAATTCGTGGTTGTACATATAGTCGGTTCACTCGATGCCGACCAGGGAGGGGGAAGGGACAGGCCAGGAGCAGCCCGAGTGTCGGAAGAAACGACAGTCGCCACTCGACGTCTGCATCGAACGGAAGGCAGCTCTCTTCGTGAGCCGTATCCGTTCTTCAAGGCAGAATAGAGAAACTGGTTTCAACGTGGATCATGATCCCGATGGAACCGATCGCGACGGATAAACAGCCATTCAACTGTCCCTATCTTCTATCACGGATTCGACGACGCTGAAAACGCAAAGCAAACTGTGAAACCCTTGAACATCTCAAACGATTTAGAGCGAACTCGGCGGGAACGATTCGAACGTGGCACGAATGCCAAGAGGAAAAAAGAGCTTGTGAAAGTGTCCGCGAACGTGCGCAAGAATCGTTTGTATCGAGAGACAATCTGTCGAAACAGGTGCGTCACACGTTTCCGGAGAGAACCGGTAGCCTCAGCTGAGGCGAATGTAACCGAGGATGTGACCGGAACAGAACTTTTTCTCGGACTTTTATTTAGAAAAACGTGCTGTGAGAGTGATCCCTTTCCACGTGACCCCCGGTGTGTTAGTTTCGTGTACAGCTGATCAGTGTCCGAATCGTCAGAAAACTGACGTGTAACGATCTTGTGTGTTCGTATGTTGACATCCGCGGAAAAGTGAGTTTGTAAATATACGCAGACGAGAGAGGGCGCGAAACCAGGAACACGGAAAGATCAACGCTGAATAGACGTTTCATCTGATAACGTCGAAAAAGCTGGTCGAGACAGGAATTCGAATGGTGAGTTTGTTTTAGTGTGTCTCTTTGGCTCTACGGCTACCTGTTTTGAAATTACACGTGGAACGTTGAACTCACTGTTGTCGACTAGTTTTTCGCCGCTACCGTAGTAGAAAGCCGATTAAATCAATTATTGAAGATATTACGCGTTAATATTTCTAGAACATTTTCCGATTTGTTTTGTGTTTTCAATCCGGTTTTCAAATTCCACTTTCTTTGTTACATAATAAAATAACGCGGTGAAGCAATATTCAACCATTTTGAATTAGTGTACTGGTTTAATACTGGACCACTGTGAAATGGTCATCTTAAAATTTTTAATATTACTTAAAATTTGTATGTGAAAGAATTATGAATGTATTGGATTTATGATATATCGAAAGTTAATATAGTTTGTAGCGAATATTAAACTCTATAGTGGCGGCGAATGTTAAGGGTGAAATTTCAAAGAACAGGTTATGAAAGCATGCTATACGTAATAGTTGCGTGTCAAGTTCTTCAAGAATAGTAAAGAAGTAAACTTGTACTGTTCTGACAATAAATGGTTGGATGTTCCAACTGGAGGATTATTAATTTCTTTTTCTCTATGAGTTTACTTTTATTTGACATTAAGTTGAATGATCGGTTTTTGTGAGAAGTAAAGCAACAAATTGTCGTTATTGTGGATATTTCAGCGACGTCAGTACTTTTGAAAGGGAACATTTAGAACGTCAAACCAGTTGTCGGCCATTTAAATGGATTGTTTACTTTTGAATAGAAAGAAACTGCTGTTCCCCTTCATATTTAAAATTATTTACCCAGCTGTGCTAAACTGTTCTAAGCGTTCTTAAAATTGTTCTTTTATTTAGATTTAGATTTTTAGTTGTCATTTGAAACTTTGAAAACAGTATTAGGTGGCAATGAACGATAAAGATTTGTAGACAGTTAAATATCTTGGAAGTTTTTAATTATTCAGAAATGTATAATTAAATTAGACGTATATAATTAAATAATTCTTCACAGTTAAATGTAATAGAAATTTAGTTTTAATTTAAATGAAATTAAAATATCAAATGTTCTGGGAAAAATTAAATTACAGGATTTAATTAAAACAGTTGTTTTTTAATATTTATATTGAAGCATTTAATTACAACATTTTTATTTATCTACAATCAAGTATAAATGCAAGTTACTTTGGTTTGACATTTAATATCATTTAATTATATCATACAATATTATCATTTAAATTGAGTTAAACAATAAAATTGTAGAGTTTGTTGAAATAAAATTATAGGAATTGTAAAAAATTTCTAGTTAATAGAAAATTATATTTTTAACATAAATTACATTATTTATAATATCATCAATTATTATACTTACAGTATTCTATGATATCTACTATACTAATAATTAAAATATTTATTTCAATACACATCAGTTTTAAGAAATATTTTTATTGAATTAAAATTTCAAATATTTAGAAAAAATTATTTTCATAGAATTGAGTACATTAACTCATGATTCAAGATGGTCGGGTCTATTGCGACCCAAGACTACAAGGTATGCATATGCAACAAAAATAAGATATTCTTGTATCTTGAAAATTATTTGCATTATTTAAAATTACGCTAAAAACAAAAAATTTGTGTATATTATGAAAATAGTTATTTTTAATACAATAAATAAAATAGCTAAGTAAATAGCTAAGGAAATATAACCTTAAAAGGATATGAAAAATATAAACTTAAAGCTAAAACCATAGTTGCGTCATTAAAGATTTAAGTCCATCATTTGCGGTTAAAATTCCTGCTAAAATGGGTTATAGTTTCTTATGGAAATTTATACGTCATTTACAAATGAATACCATGAACCCTTAATTACCCATTTAGATAAAACTATTCTTTTATAGAGTGATTTCAGATAACAATAATAGTATATTTCATTAGTGCGTAACGGCCATTGAAAGGTGTGAAAACTAACCTCAAAATCAAAACACACCCTTTTAAATTGTCTCAATTCGTAAAATGCAAAAATAGGGAAAATTATTTTAAAACAAAAATTTAAAATGTACATTTTATTAATATAAACTACAATAATTGTAAAAAGAATATAATAAGTCATTACTTTTTTTACTAATAAGGTTACCTTTATTTGCAGAAAAGATTTACGACATCACTTTTAAAATAAACAAAGTATTGTCTTGTTTTACATTATGTAATATATCGAGTGGTATTTCACTACATTCAGCGATAATACAACCTTCGGCATTAGCCATTGTAGAAGCTTTTACATGTGTCTTATTCTGCAGATAGCCCCATAAAGCTAAAAGCTCGACCAATAACATCGAGAATATCAAGAAAAAAATGTAATATAACCATACAGTAATAAGAGAAGCTATACTAAAATCTTGCTATAAAAAAACCGACGTAAAATACTTTTAAAAAATTTCATTTGTAGAATTTGAAAACCATGCAATTTTATTCTAATTTATTGTGCGCGGATAATAATATTTACGTAAATCAAGAAGATAACAGAATGACCAATCATGCATAAACATAAACTCGTCGAGTTTCATTCAAGTTGATGAGTAAGGGTTTGTGATGTTCTTTTGTCGGGTAGAAATGATATGAAGTGCTAATATATGTTAATACAACAGTGTCGCCATCTTTGCACATTGATCCGAATTACGCGTTTCGACTTTCCATATTTTCTATTTCCACACTCTTTCAGTTTTTTGCATTACTTTCCTATATAAGACTGTTTCACTGTATAACTCACTGTATAAGACTGTTTAACTCTATAACACCAGAGATTTAGTTAGAAAGAACACTTTGAAACTGTTGTATGAATGATGAGTCACAAAGGGTTAAACAACGAAGCATAGAACAAATGTTGTGTTCACTTTCGTATCTTCGAAATTTTATCACCGTGTGTATACCAGATAAGTAGCTTGGCCTGTTTGCAGCCTTCGCAGTCTTCGTTAACGATACTTCCGCGATTCCTAGCATCGGCAAGTGGATTGAGGTTATTGTTACGGAGAATAAATCGATGGCCGCGATGATTGAGACAGTTACGTTGACCGTTCGGTCGATCGATTAATGGCAATTCGGAGTCGACGGTGCTGCATGTGTGTTTGCAAACAAATGACGCGATGTATTGGAAGCACAGCCGGCTGTTGATATCACGGCTCTTTGCGTAATTATTCCCGTTCTCGTTCGCTGTTCATTCACACGAGAGATACATCACGTCCGAGGAGCACACCGGAAGAAAATAAAATATGGTTGACCGTGCGCGCGCGTTTACGCCACGCGCAGCTTCAAACCGAGAATAGAAAGCAGGAAATGCGAAAATCCGTTGAAAGTCGTTCCTTTCGAAATAACGTTACACTTTGGGTCATTATGACACTTAAGGTTTCACCCTCGGGCTAGGATTAACTTCACCGCATACCTGGTCGAATCATCAATTTATTTAACGGACAAAGAGATTTAGTTTTATTCGAATTGGGAATTTTAGTGAGATCGAATTATTTTACCACTCGCGATCGCAACGCACTTTCATTACTCGCAGCGACGGAAGTAGTTTAGAAGTATTACCAACTCAGAAAAATGTTGCCAACTTACTGCTAATAAAATTATTTGAATATTTCGACTTACCGTTTGCAACGTAGGACTTTTTAAAACTTCATTGCAGTTGAGAAAATTGGTATGGTTATTGTGGATGTTTAAGAAAATATTTTTATAAGAAATTGGTAATATTTTCATATGTATATAGAAAAAAATATAACATACAATATATTTAAGCAATGACAGTATTGTATAAAATATTGATAATATACAGGACCTGAATAGAATCCATTCTATGTGTAACCTAACCTAAGTTTAAATATAGTTTTTATTTTGCATATCTTATTTTAAAAATATATGCAATTATTATTTATTTTATATACTAAATGTATTTTATAAAATTTGGTAATATTTATTAATATGTATTACAAGTAATAATTTATACAAACAGGGTGTTTACTTTTTTAAATAATAACTTAAGCTATTTGAGCTATAGAAATATTTTTAATTAATCTTTGAAGTAATAATAAATAGTAACCTAACCTAACTTTAAATATATAGTTTTTATTTTGCATATTTCAATTTATAAATATATACAATTATTGCTTATTTTATATATTAAATATATTTAATAAAATTTGGTAATATGTACTGATAAATGTATTACAAGTAATAATTTATGCAAACAAGGTATTTAATACTTATTGAAATAATAAAACAAGATATTTGAGCTACAGAAATATTTTTAATTAATCTTTGAAGAAGTGACAATAAATACAATTGTATTCATTTGTTTTAAAATGGTTTCTTCTTTAAAATGGTACTATTATTTTATTCACTATTGCAAAATAAAGTCTCCATACAATCATATTGTATTGCAAATATATAATCTACACGCTACTATATTTTTTTGCAATAATTTAGTATTATATAATTCCTCCCATACTAATTATACATATTTATAATATTATGCCGCATTCCATTTAATTTATTGTAAAAATTCAAGATGTAACTCATAGCTAACTATAATTTTCTGACTTCACATTTTACATGTATCAAAAAAATCTTGCACACTCAAAATAATTCAAAATTCCTCCAAGACTGGATTCCAAAATGACAAATCCTCACAAAAGAGAGATCTTGTACACTGCAGACAGGAATGTAAAAATGTCTGCACGTACGCGTATCAGACAAAATTGTAACAGGACAAAATTTTCATGGAGTATACGTGTGAGCACGTTTGAACGGTTTCGATATCGATGCTCGTTCAGGCCATCCCAGGATACGCCGTGGACGATCGATTAAAACCGGAGCACGAAATCGTGTTTTTGTTTCTTTGCAAATCCGATCCGGCGAGGTTCATCGAGCCGCCAATAAAACCCAATAATCCATCCCGGAAATATCGGCCCCCTTTTGTTCCCGGTGGACTAAAAGGATGAGTTGTACGCAGGGAGAACGTCACGAGAAAAGGAAGCGGAAATATTTCACCGTGCGTTGGACGTTAATCTGACGTTCAATGTATATCTGCCCTGTGACTCTCTTCTAATGGTCAAAGACATTAAGTTCCTAACTTTTTTATGGTATTATCTGAGCCCCCCACTATGTTCAGTTTATCATCGTTCCTTGCTTCATTATCTTCCTCGATGAGGACCCAACCCCGAGCATACAGCGCCTACAGGGGTTCTCATCCCCCATTTTTTAGCGAGTTAAGTTTGGGAAAGTTTTGAAGGAAAGTTATGATGTAATTTTATGGTCGATTAGAAATATTTATTTGGGAAATGTGAAAGAGAAATTTTTAAATTCTGAAATTGTCAAGGTTCTGAACTTTTAAGTTAATAACTTAAGTTACCAAGTTACTAAATTAACAAATTTTAGAATTATCAAATTTCTAAAGTAGGAAATTCTTAAATCACCAAATTTCTAAATTATGGATTTTCTAAATTACCAAATTTCCTAGAAAGAGTTCTATGTTAGAAAATGAATAAATTACCAAATTCTTGAATTAATGAGTTTCTGAGTTATCAAGTAAATTTCCAAATTCCTAAATTATCAAATTCCTAAGTCACCAAATTCCTAAATTGCCAAATTTCTAAATTCCTGATATTCTAAATTAAGAAATTTCAAAATTATAAATCTCAAAATTCCAAAATTGCCAAATTCTCAAGTTCTCAAATTATCAAATTACCAAATTTCTTAATTCTAAATTTCTCAGTTCTAATTTTTCAAATTACCAAATTTTTGTATTCTAAATTTTCAAATTACCAAATTTCTCAATTCTAAATTTTCAAAATACCAAATTTCTCAATTCTAAATTTCTAAATTACCAAATTTCTCAATTCTAAATTTTCAAATTACCAAATTTCTCAATTCCAAATTTTCCAATTACCAAATTTCTCGATTCCAAATTTTCCAATTACCATTTTCTCAATTCTTAATTTCTGAATTACCAAATTTCTCAATTTCCAAATAAGAAATCTTAAAATTACCAATTTTCCAAATTCCCAAACTAATAACTGTACACATCATAATACACGATACGAAAATAAAACAAAAGCTTGTAAAGGGGATTAAAAACTTTCGCATACCCCCCGTAATTACTTCGTAGTTATGCGATAGAAAGTTCAAGGTTTATCTTGGAATGTTACAATACTGCTGTTTGAATTGTCGAATAACTTGTTTTGTGTACTCAATTTGTATCTTTTTCAAGACTAATCGCTCTACCGCTTATAAAAAATGAACATTACATGTGATCATAAGACAGTTTATTATTAAAAGAATTACAAATCGTACGTCAATTATGGAGATAAGTTGTTTTCACCACAGAGAAAAGCGTTGTTTTCATTAAATTATTACTTTTAGCTCGTTAACTTTTATTATTAAAGAAAATCGAATTTTATTAATGCTATGAATGCAGGCTATACACTATTTATTTCTTATCTATTAAAAATTAGTAACTATACTCGTGTTACTATGTTCTAGTAATTATAGTAATTTTTTTAAACATTATATGAAGTTATGCACTTTTTTACTATTTTTGTGATAATTACTAAAACAGTAAAATTACTATTGTACAAATTAATTACAAATTAATATTATAAACATTTTTATTCTTATATGAAATTATATTTAAAAATTTAGAAGTTTAAATAGAAATTACAATTTTTTAAAATTTAAAAGAAATTTACAAATTTGGAATTTTGAAAACAGGGAAACTTGCAAATATAAAAAAAGGTTGGAAATACATAAATTTGGAAATCAACAAATTTTGAAATTTGAAAACTTGGAAACTTGAAAATGTAAAAAAAGAAAATTGGAGATTCATAAATTTGGACATTTGAAATGGAAAATTGAACATTTGAAAATTTCCAAATTTTGAAATTTTGCAATTATGAATTTGGAAAGATGGATACTTGGAAATTTCAAAATTTCAAAATTTCAAAATTTCAAAAAATCAAATTCCTAAATTTGCAAATCCAGAAATTTGAAAATCTGGACATTCAAATTGGAAAATTGGGTGTTCAAAAGTTTGTAAATTATGAATTTGGAAAGATGAAACTTGGAAATTTCAAGATTTCAAAATTTCAAAACATCGTATTCCTAAATTTGCAAATCCAGAAATTTTAAAATCTGGACATTCAAATTGGAAAATTGGGTGTTCAAAAGTTTGTAAATTATGAATTTGGAAAGATGGTAACTTGGAAACTTGGAAACGGAAATTTCAAAATTTCAAAAAATCATATTGCTAAATTTGCAAATCCAGAAATTTGAAAATCTGGGCATTCAAATTGGAAAATTGGGAATTTAAAAATTTGTAAAAATTAGATTCCTATATCTGGAAATGTGGAAATCTGCAAATCTAGAAACTTGAAAATTGGGAAGTTTAAAAATTTACAAATGTTGAACTTAAAAACTGTGCAACTTAAAAAACATAAAAATTGAACCCCAAAAATTAGAAAATATTTTTGAAATTTGCACATTTGTTATACAAAGGTAGCCCACATCGTATCGGATCTTAATACCTGTTCCTTAGCGGTAAACTGTCGAGACCTAAAATTTCGAGACGCTGATCGATAAGAAGTGTGTCCGGAAGACAAGTTCGGCCCTCGAGGTCAGAGATACCAGGTTAATGGAGGTCAGGATCCGCGTTCAGGTCGCGTCGAGGCCATAGAAAAGCGGATCGGGATTAAAGTAGATTGCGATCATTCGTCTGTACTTTGACTCGTTCTTCTTACGAATGCTTTATAGAGCTGTCGGTGCCGCTTACAGTCATGCAGGTGTAAACCTTATGACAATATTATGAACGGCCATTACAAACTGTTATGGTTCTAACCGCTGTTGTAACTCCTCAACTTTACATGGCGATTTTTCTTTCTTTTATACATCAATTTTTTATTATTATTATTTCTTTATTATTATATATTGTAATTTATTTATTTACATCTTAATATTTGTTCATTTATAATTTTTGTATTATTGTTTATTAATATTTATTTATTTATTATTTCTGTTTTATTGCATATTTTGTTATTTCTTTATTGTTACATGTTATTATTTATTTATTTACATATTAATATTTATTTATTATTTCTGTATTGTTGTATGTTATTATTAATTTATTTACATATTAATATTTGTTTATTTATTACTTTTCTTGTGTATTAATATTTACTATATTATTCCTGTTATATTTTATATATTAATATTTATTAATTATAAACAAACAAATATTGTTATTACTTGTTGTTATAAATTAATATAAATTGTTCAGTTTTCTTTTAGAATATAATAATAGTATATTCAACTAATTCTTCATCAAAAAATAACAATATCTTCAAACAATATTAATTTATCTTAACAAAATTAATGTTTTTAATTTTTTATTTATAACTTTCATTAATTCTTAAATTTATGAACATGAAATATATTGCACAACAAACTATATTATAGTAATTATTATATATGCAGTAATAAATAAAATAGTAATAAGTATAATATTTTCGAATGTAAGTTGACGAGATGACGCCACAATGAGACCCTCGCTCGCAAACGGCAATATAACGAGACTCTACTGTAGCTTGTTCCGATCTCCAATAAAAGCATCTTCATCGACTTAGCAAATGAAACAAAAAGTTGTAGAATTAAATTGAAACTGTTGCACGGTTCTCGACAAGGGTTACATCCAACAGATCCAATCGTAGCGTGTACAGGACGATGTTCTTTAGGTGCGTCGAACGTGTTGTGGCAACAGTTCCAGGGCCGGTGCGAGTCGAGTAAAATTTTAGGAGTATAATTAAGACTTTACTGTGTGAAATTTCAAAAATGATTTACTATATTTCATTCTGAAATTATCAAATTTAAAAAATCTTCAAGTATTGTAATTTTTACATTTTTAAGTTTGCAAGTTACTAAACTTTCAAGTTTATATGTTCGTACATTTCGAATTGTTCAAATTAATGTAGTTTTAAATTTTCAAGTTTTTAAATTTATGGATGTTTAAGGTTCCAAAATTTGAAATTTGTTTACATACAAATTTTCAAGTTACAAAATTTTAATCCACTTTTCAACATTTCTAAATTTTAAAATATTTTAACAGGCAAGTCCCAAATTTCTAATTCAATTCACTAAACTATCAATTTTTTAGTGTTCTAAATTCATATATTTCCATATATTCAAATTCTCAAACCTAAAAGTTTCTAAATTGCCAAATTTTCATACTTTCAAATTCTTAAATTCCAAATCACTAAATTAATAAATTTTAAAAACCCAATTCCCATATTTGGAAACTAGGAATTTTTAAATTCCTGGAGTAAAATTTCTGAAAAAATGAAAAAATGTCAGAGTTGCAAAATTCATAGATTGAAAAATTCTAAAATTTTTGAACTTCACATTCAAGAAAAATTTGCTTCCGACCCTGAACACGAATCATTGCACCTCACCTTAATATTACTTCACACGAGGCTGCACACCGTACGCATACATTTACGTTCTACAAGGTGTCCGATCTTTGTACCCTGAAATATCTGACTTAACCCCTTCCCGTGTTTTGACGAGTCTCACTCGTGACGCACTCACAACTCAAATATGATAAACCTTACTCAAATTTTGAATACTCTTCAACTTGAAGTTTAGATCCAACTATAATTTGCGTTGCCAAGGATCCCTAAATATAAAATACTTAGAACATTTTAATTTTCTTTGTCCGTTTTAATGTTATAGTCCTGAATGGTTAGTCTTGACTGACAAATAAATGGCACGGGAAGGGGTTAAACTTCATAATAAGTATCGAAAAAGAGTTCTAGCAACAATTTTTTTAACAAAATTTCAAGATAATATTAGTGTTTCGCAGTAAATCATTTAATAAAAATGAATAATGTTTAAGGTAACTTAATCTACGCCATTTTGCTTACTTAACTTAACCTAACTTTAGTGTAACTTAACCTACGCCATTTTATTCACTTAACCTAATCTAATATTAATGTAACTTAATCTTCACCATTTTGTTTACTTAACCTAACCAAACTCTAATCTAAATTGAATTTACTAACGCAACATAATCAAATGAAATTAAATTTTAACCTAATCAATCTAAGCTAATCAGATTACATAACCATACCTAACCTTACTTAACCAACACAACTTTAAGAAATTGTAAATTTAAATAACTGAACATAACCAAACTAAATCAAGCTTAATATAATATTGCTTAACAAACCTAATCTAACTTTAATTTATCTTAATTTAGTTTAATTAATATAAACAAACTTAATCTTATTCAATCTAATAACTCAGTTTTAAAAAATTCTAAATTTGAATAATCCAACATATACTAACCAAATCAAGTATAACCTAAAATAATTTAACAAACCTAACCTAACTTTCATGTGTCCTAATTTAGTTTAATTAACATAAACAAACTAAATATTGTCCAATCTAATAACACAATTTGAAAAAATTCTAAATTTGAACAATCCAACAAATGCAAACCAAATCAAACATAATTTAAAATTTCTTAACAAACCTAACCTAACTTTCATCTGTCCTAATTTAGTTTAATTAACATAAACAAACTAAAACTAGTCTAATCTAATAACCAACTCAATTTTAAAAAATTCTAAATTTGAATAATGCAACATAATCAAACCAAATCAAGTATAATCTAAAATTTCTTAACAATCCTAACCTAACTTTAGTTTGTTCTAATTTAGTTTAATTAACACAAACTAAACTTAGTCTAATCTACTTATCTAATCAAATTTGACTTAACTAATCTAACCTAAACAGACCAAATCAAATCTCCTCTAACCTAACCTAATGTACCAGTATTAAAGCGTATATATCTTCATGCTAATATTATTAAAGCTGATGATAAAGTTAGGTACACCCTGTATACACACGGGGATAACCCAACGATTGTACAACACTTTCTAACGTGGGCTCGATCGGAATATCGGATTCGACGTCGATCTCTCGAAAGACGATCACGCGAACACCGTCAGATTCATCTCACGTTCTTATTTTTTTCACTTTGCGGTTTAACGACGAAAGTGCACGCGAATCGGTACCGGCCGATCGACCATGACACTCTTTTTATTTTTCCTCTCGAAGCTGTCCGTGCAACCGTCAAAGAAATTCACCGGTCTGTGAGCAAATTTTCGATGAACCCGACCGACATATTCAACATGGCGGCGAAATCGTGGCGCGCTGATTGAAACGCGATTTCGTAAATCATGTCAGCCGTTCCTCTTTAGTGGGTTAATTAAAACGGTTTTCCTTTTTACGGGTCGCCACGGATCATTCGGGTTTCCCAATAATTAATGCCCGATCAAATTTATGGATCGTTTTGTAATTGCGCAGGGGCTTTTAGATGAATCAAGTGAAATACGAGCGAGGATGTTTAACGAGGCGAGAAAACGCTGGCCACTTTTTCATTGCTTTACGACAAGCGATTGTCGTAATGTGTTAAACTTGTGACGATAAATAGCAAGAAAGTTTGAGACCTGTTGATCACATAATGATGTTATTTATCCTTCTTTTTCGCTTTTAATCACTGCCATAAATGCCGTAATGAGCTACCTTTTTTTACTTTATTTATAGCTATCGTTTACGACTGCTGATGAAGGCTTGAATATTTTAGACTTCTAGATTTCTTTTTTATTTGCTAGATATCTAGGTTTATATTTTTTTTTATTTTTTTATTTAAATATATGAGACTTCCGTCTGACGTTTGTGCAAGTTCAAACATTTTTTAATTTACAAATTTGAAAATTTAATGCTTATAATTTTCTATTTCTGTATTTGCACATTTGTAAATGTGAAGTTTAATACTTATGAATGTTTGAATTTTTGTAGTTTCAAATTTTATCATTTATATTTGAAAATTTGTAAATTTTTTAATTTTTGCATTTACATTTTTAAATTTGTATATTTTCAAATTTTATCTTTTGTAAATTTCTAAATTGTCAAATTTTATCATTTACATTTGCAAATTTGTAAATTTTCAAATTTTATCATTTACATTATTAAATTCGTACATTTTCAAATTTTATCGTTTGTAAATTTCTGAATAATCAAATAAGAAACTTGAATATTTCTGCATAAATTCAAAAATTTTCAAACTAAGTTTATATATTTACACTCATAAATTTCAAAATTTTGATTTCCTTTTCATTCCACTCGAAAAAGCAATTCAAACAAAGATTTACGATTTCCAGTATGAAAGTAATTAAAACGTTTACTAAGATAATATCATCCCCCATCAATTAAAACCCGAGTTTCTCAAAACCCCCTCGCTAGCATTCAATTATCTGTAATACCCCCTGAAAATACATATCCATGGCAGCCACAAATCCATAGTTGAATTTAAATGTAAGTTTAGATTTATTCCCGCTATAGAAAAGGCCGCAGCTGCGTTTAGTGCGTGTTGGTTTGAAACGAAATCTCGTGTATATGTGTGCGATATACGTAAAGGGATGGTTCGGAAGGGGTCGATAATTGTGACAGAATTTCAATCCTTTGGATGCTGAACCTAATGCCGTGTACTGACCACCAATTCAATCAAGTTCCAACCAATCGTAGTCCTCGATATGGGATTTTAGCCTAGGATCGTGGCGAGGGATTTTGTTACGGTCCGATGGAGACAAATAAAATACCACGGAACGTATATGTATATCGTTGGGAAAATACGTATTAACTATTCAATGTCGAGTAGAGAAAAATTGAACGCATTTGTATCGAGTTTATCAATTTTCTGATAATGTACACCTTTGCACTCTGGAGATTTATTTTGCAATTTCAAATACAATAGCGTGCAAAAGGTTAAAAAAACGCAATATACATTCAATTAACACATGTATATTTAAGAACGAAACGATTTACGAGAAGTTAGTGTTTGCTTTGATGTTTTGGTCAAAGTGGAATTCAGGAGAATGAAGGTTCTGCGCATAATTAGTACGCATAATGGCGCGAAATTTGAACTTGTTTATAACATGGAGTTAGGATATTGAAAATAGATGGCGAAAATATTAAATTAAATTTTTGTGCGATCTATATATTCTATCTATATATTATTCTGTGTATTAATAAAGTTAATATGGTAATCTATGGAATGAATATTTCATACTATGCTTGGGGTACTTATATTAGGGTTAGTTGGAAGCAATTTATGGGTTTTGCAAGTTAAATGTAATTGAATTTGAGGGATTTACATTTAAATTATAACCTGATCTGATTTAATTAAAACTTAGAAATTTTCGAATGAATATACTTATAGTACACATATAGGTTAACTTATAATTTAATCTATATTGAATTAATTTGTGAAATATATTACTGATTAAATTTAAATTGAGAATTATGTAAAAGCCTATCCTCAAATCCCCAAATCTCCAAATTTCCAGATCCTAACAAGGGTCGTTGACTCCACCATAAAACTAAACCTAATCCAACCCAAACAAAAACCGTGGTTACGTCAGTATAGTACTCCACTCTAAACCCTACGTACCACCATCATTATTGCGATCACGAATCTAGCGTGAAACTAAATTTCTCGACTTTTCTTTGTATCGTCACTGATGTGGAGAGAGCGTGTTTCACAGGTCTCTCAGTTGCTACGTAATCCGGTCCGTAACAAATTAACAGCACACGTGTTTCGCATTCGCATCGGCATGTTCCAAAGACGGCACTTTATGAACCCGTGTTTCAAGCACGAAGTCAATCGAATCATCGTATCTTTGTAACCATCAGTATCGACATGTACAGGACCTTCCAAAAGAAATAATAAATGCGTTGGACAGTATGTACAATTTACGGTAATTTATGGACACACATGTGCTCTTATAGAATAAAATTAAATGAAGATGGCGGCAGCAGCCACATATTAGGTGAAAGGGATTATTATAGTTAGGCGAGGTAAATCAACGTGTACAGACTTTTTCAGAGATAATAAATATAATTCTTTAGAAAATGGCAGTGTGGATGTAGTAAAAATGAAAGCATTTCGAGTAAAAATTTTAGTATAAATATATAGGGTGGTTCACCACATTTTGCCATCTAGATTTGTGTCATTATTATTACTCATAACAATGTTTTAGATGAAGTTGAATGGTTTTGAGAGGAGCATATGCTGGTGGTATATTTCTTTTTGTAGGTGGACGTGTAAAGGACACATGAAGGTCATTAATATTTTTTCAAATGGAATCATATATTTTTCATTGCATCAGCTGATACTCCTTCATATTCTTTATAAAAAAAGTATTAATCTCTTTATGTAAAAAAATCGTTAGTTTAGGAGATATTTTAATTTTAATGTCTATTTACAGAAAAGGTTCAATGTGGCGACCATTTGCATCAGAACACTTTCTGAATCGAGAAATTAATGACTTACTAACATTCCGTAATGTATAATCTTTCTGCATGTGTAGCACTTTTCCCAGCTTCAAAATAAACTGATAACATGTCTATCTTTTCTTCTTTAGAATACTTCATTATGAAGTGATAATTCACCGTATCGTCGTATTCATCGTATTAGAGACGTCACAGAGACAAAATTTCACTGTTACAGCGTAACAAAAAAACACAAAATCTCACAATTCGTTTGGTGACACGTGACCTTCCAAAGCATGTGGAAAAACACTTGCTGTTTAGTTAGGGCAACTCATAATATTGACCAGAAAGTCATGATTTCCTAACAAGTTAGAATTAAAATATCTCCTAAACTAATGATTTTTTCATATAAATAGATTAATACTTTTTTGTAAAGAATATAAAGGAGTATCAGCTGATGAAATAAAAAATATAATATTCCATTTAAAAAAACATTAATAACCTTCATATGTCCTTTACACGTCCATCTACAGAAAAAATATACCATCAGCATATGACCCTCTCAAATCCATTCAACTTCATCTAAAACATTTTTTGCTATGAGTAATAATAATGACGCAAATTTAGATGGCAAAATGTGGTGAGCCACCCATTATCAACGTGGATACGTGTTAATTTGACGAGGTACACAGTGTGGTTTATTAATGAAACGCCCTGTATAACATGTTCTGTCGGTTCAAAAAGCAGTAAAACCGTGTAGATATTCTGTACATGATCAGCTTTTTGTTAATTTGTAGCTTGAAATATGAGGACCAACCGTGTTTCCTTTAAAGTAGAAATAGGAGAAAAAGCGTAAGAAGTCTACTGACGAGTCGACAGTTTAATGTTACGGTAAATGTGTGCTCTAACAGTTTCGAGAAGGTGTGATGTTCGAAGAAACCGTTTGTTCTGGCTATTTATCGTTGCTATGGACTATTCAAGCAAAATGTGTTTGAAATTAAAAGAGAAACTGAAAATACAAAGTAGGTTCTTTTTGGAACTAGAACAGTATATGCTAATTTTTTTTGCAACTAGAACAGTTATGTCTAGGTTTTTTTAGAACTAGAATATTTATTGAACTAGGGGTTTTTGGGATTGGAACAATTATGAGTTAATTCTTTTTTTAAAAGAAAAATTTATGAAAAATTTTGTATAGAAAAATTTACGAGTTTATATGGGTCAATATTAATATGAAATTTTTCAAAATTGCAAAAGCATAAGTTTGAAAATTTAGAAGTTAAAAATATAGAAATTCTAAATTTTTTAATTTTCATTCTTAAAATTTTTAATTTGCAAGTTTGAGAATTTAGAAGAATGAAATTTAACAATGTAAAAATTACAATTTTCAAACTATCAAGCTTTCAAATTTTTAAATTATAAAATTTATGATTTTGAAAATTTTTAAATTAAAAATTTTGTCAACTTAAAATTTAAGAATTTTAACATTTTTAAATATTACAGAAAACTTGCAAATTGAGAAATATAGAAATTTTAAAACTTAAAAATTCCAAATTTTGGAAGTTAATAAAAATAAAATTTCAAATCTTCAATTCAGGAACTTAACTGCCTATTATATGATACCCATCAGTATGTGTCACGTGCGCAACGTCTTCCGCGTCCGCACGAACGCACTTGTCCATCACAAACTTTTCCTCTCACCAATATAAAAGAAAATACTTCAAACATTATAACTGCCAAACATTTTAACATTTTAAATACCTTACGTTGAAAATTTTAATTTCACGACTTTTTGTTGGGACTGTATAGCCGTGTGGTACACTTTCTCATATACAAACGGTTTCACGTTCAAGGGCTAATTCTTAGTCAGCATATTCCGTAAATCCTGCGACACGTAGGCGTTGATTTTTTCGTACATTTGGCACGAGCGTCGTCTTTTGACCTCATTCGAGGATCGTGTGTCGATCTTGCAGCTCGGTCACGAATAAGGTAACTTCTTCGAAAGAGACGAAAGACAGAGTGAAATAATAATGAGCGAAACGAGGAAGGGAAATATTAGAAGGTTACTCGTCGCTGGTTAACCTGGCGGGCGAAGTTACGTAATGTCAGGATGTCCGTCCGTCTGCTTCATAAGGCATTCCGTGAGCAGCTACCGCTTCCACCTTACCGGAACGGTTTTACTAAACTTACCGGCGTAATACACGTGCTTTCAAATTAAAAATATTTAATTATTTTACACTTCCCGCCCTCGCACTTTCCAATTACTCAGGTAAAGACGAGGACTTGAAATTGGTGCTTTCTTAAATCTATGGGGTTGTACGCGTGATGTATAAACATAGTGAAACGAACAATGTAGAAAATCGGAAATAGAATGCGATCCGTAATTCGGATTAATGTGGAAAGATGGCGGCACTATCTGATTAATATTATTTTTCCAGTGCTCTGTCGTTCTACAACTTCTGTCTACTGGTCAGTTGTTCCGTTTCCGTGTTCTTCCGTTAACGTTTCGAGTTCGCATTCGGTGTTTTTAGGAATGATATTTAGTAATTGTGCTACCGATCCATGTCCTCTTCAACAGGTTAATACTACAATTTGAAACAGGTATTTAACTAAATCTACAGTGTCATGCGCGTAGTGTACAAACACAGTGATACAAATAATAGTGGCAATTGATAATGGAGAAATAACCTCAAAAGAATTCAGCAGTAACTAAAAAGTTTTAACCTCAAAACTTTTTTCAAAACTAAATGCTAGAAAGTGCAAATGAAAGGTTATGTCATATATGCTTAAAATTGCTAAAATATGGGATTTGAAATAATGGCGGACCGTGAGTTTTAGGTTAGATTTTAGAGAATTTAACACTAAACCTACTAGGATGTAATACACATTTATTTTGACATTAAAAATAATGTAGAAAAATAAATTTGGGATAAATTTTTCTATTTTATTTTAGCCTTAATTTTAATTTTGGTATGTATTATATACCAGTAGGTTTAGGGTTTCATGGTAGAAAAGGAAAGCGAATCGTGCATTTTTATACCGCCATTCTGGTTTACGATGCCAAACTCCTTTCGGAGGAAATAATTAATGCCGAACAGAAACGTAAAACATTACTGACGATTTCAATTACGAGTTTATTCGAGCTCGTTTTCAATGGAGAAACTTTGTTTTTCTGTTAATACGCTCCTTTGTTGGTGAACGGTTTGGATTCATTTCGGTCAAATAACTGGGAAATGAAACCTAGGTTCAGGGACGTATCAAGAGAGTACCTCAAGTTCTTGAAAATGTGATTTTTAAAACTTGTACTTTTAATTTAAAATATAAGTGAAATAAATTTTTGTATTTTTTGAAGTTATTTTGAAACTGGATTTTGCAATTTGGATATTTCAAAATTTGTGACTTTAGAATTTAGTAGGCCTTACTTTGGAATTCTGAAGCTTTGAAAAACGGAGTATTTGGAATTTTAGAGTTTAGATATGTGAAAATTTGTAATTTTGTAATTTTGGATATCTGAATACTTGGCATTTTAGAATTTAGATATGTAAAAATTTGTAATTTTAGAATTTTTGAATTTAATAATTTTACTACCTTAGAAATTTGTGTTCCTTAGATTTTCAAAATTTCTTCATCGGTATTTTAAAACCTTGTTCTTTGAATCAGTAAAAATTTGAGGCTATAAAATTTTTGAAACTTCAGATATTAAGACAAGAATTCAGAAATCTATAAATAATTTGAAAACTTCAATTTTATAATTACCTACAATTTACCTAAATTTCTACTTATCATTTTTTTTAAATCTTAAATTATAACAACTATAAAAATTTAATTTAACCAAATATCACCCTGACTCACAATATGAAAAGAGCCTTATATTCATACATCCAACTCTCAAGGTAGATACAGCCCTGACTTAATACAGTTCGTGAGAAAATTGATTTCATCACACGTAAGAAAACGGTGCTTTCGTTGATCATTTATCCAGATGACGAGGGGCGTGTGTGCACACACCCCCTGTAATCAAAGATCGTCTAATTGATTCGCCGTGCATCAAATGTGGGATAAAAACGTGACCCAGATGATTGACTGGAACAATGACCAAGTGAAGCATGTAAGCACAACGAATTATATCGACGCCTATTCGACTGGAAGTCCCATAAAGCCCGGTTGAATGGTGCTAAAAAGAAAAGATTTATTCACTGCATTAAATTTTGCATTCATTTTGCTAACTGCAGCGACGTTTTGTGACACGAAATGGAGAACAGTTGGATCACTTTTAGGTTATGATTTTTTATTCATAATCAACGCGTTATTTTTGACGGAGGAAGGGTGCAGTAATTTTTCTTTGTAAAATATATTTTTTTTGGTGAGATTTATGCTTTTGATATGTTCGTAAGATTGATTTTTTTTTAATTTTTAAAAGTAAAAGCATTTTTAAATACTTTTGTAAAAGAAAGAATGAGGGTTTTATAGATTTGTAAATTTATAGTTTTTGTATTTTTTAATTTGTGAATTAGTAGATTAGATGATTGGTATGTTTGCTAATTTTTGTTTTTGGAAAGTTGAGATTTTGGGTGCTCAGTTTTATATTTGTGAATATGGGTGTTTGAGGTTAAGTACTTTCAAATTATTGCATTCACAAGTTTCTGAATTTTTCAATTTCTCAGTTCCTACATTTCTGTATTTCTATTTTTCAAAATTTCCAAATTTCTAAATTTCCTAATTTCCCAACTTCCTAATTCCCTAATTTCCAAATTTTCTAATTTCCTAAATTCCAAATTTCTAAATTTCCTAATTTTCAAATTTCCAAATTTCCAAATTTCCTAATTTCTAAATTTTCTAATTTCCTAATTTCCTAATTTCCTAATTTCCTAATTTCTTAATTTCCAAATTTCCAAATTTGCTAATTTCCTAATTTCTAATATCTAAATTTCCAAATTTCAAACATAATAATTACATATAAAAATTTTGTCCAAGCTTCATAAACAATTCTCTTTTAATTTTTCAATAAATCTCTCGTGCTTCTAAAAATTAAAAATATACAATAAAGTGTGATTTCTTGATTAACAAAAATTCTATAATATGTTAAATACATTTATTTCTCTATAATATCCAAAATATATTAATTTATCTATAATATATTAAGTATGTTTATTGCTAACTACAACATGAAATTATGCTAATAAAGTAAACATCATACAAGTATTACGCAATTGTTGAGAGCGTCATTACGGCATAATGTTCACTGGACTTCCACCATTGTTACTCGGACAGTTTACAGAAAGGTGTAGCCTTACAAACACAATAAAGTAACCAACGAGGTTTTTTTTCACTGAATTCAAGAGATAACGGTAATGACCATTACGCCACAAGCATGAACTGTGTTTCATTGTATTCTTTATTCTACGCGCGCAAAAACACTGCACATCTAACACAATAGACTATGTACGTGATATACAGTGTGTTCCAATTTCTACATAACATTATTCGCAAAAATCAAAAAAAAAGATCTTACTCAATGTTTCAAAGGGTTTCAAGGATCTCACGGTTACAAAGGGTATTATTTCATTAAAAATTATAACAAAAATATTAAAGCTCTGGTCGATACAGAGTGTTTCAGTTTTTGCATAACATTATTTGTAAAATAAAAAAAGATTTTACTCAACGTTTCAAAGGGTTTCAAGGGTCTTACGGTTTTAAAGCTTCAAATGGTATTATTTCATTAAAAAATTATAACAAAAATGTTAAAGCTCTGTACGATACAGGGTGTTTCAGTTTTTACATAACATTATTCGCAAAAATAAAAAAATGGACGTTACTCAACGGTTTCGGAGTTTTAAAGGATATTATTTCATTAAAAAATTATGAAAAAAATACTAGGTTATAAAATAAAAATTATGAAAAAAATAAGGGTGTTTCAGTTTTGTCCACATAACCAGAATACTCCATAAATAAAAATAAGAAAAAATGTTTATACATAGGCTATGCGTTATTGAAAGTTATTAAAAAATTATGAAAATCGACAATCGAAGGAGAAAATTATCCTTGTAATCTTTGTAATCTTTCAATAAAACATTTAAGAGCCCACATTTATATAACATTTTTAATTTTTATTTATGGAACACATTGGTAAAGTTTTGCAAAACTGAAACATACTGTATGTGACATCGAAAGAATAATACAATCATTTTGTACTTTTGTAACTTTTTAATAAAGTGTTTGAATTCTATGTTGATATCTTTATTAATTAAAATTTCTATGTTAATTCTATGTAACATCTTATATGTTGGTAATTCGATGGTAAAAATAGGACACCCTGTATGCATACCCGCATGCTCGAACATACTTAACCTGCTAACCGGGTCATTGTTCAACTGGAAAACAATTATTTTCTCATACATATGTAATAAAAACCGAATACAAGAAACAGTTAGCTTTTTCTTCATATTTCACACGACAGTCTGCAGTGTAAGGGTTAGGTTTGACCTTGTAGAAGATAATGTTTCTTTTTTTTTTAATTAATGATATTCGTTATTGTTTCTTTTATGGGAAATAATACTCTGCAAATAGGTTATAAATGTAAGGCTAATTAGATATGTGGCTCAGGGTCAATTTTGACCCATTAATATAGTTGTTTCTAAACAATGCTAGTTGAGCATGCGTGTAGTGTTTGTTATTGCATATCGAGTGGCGCATTTTGAAATATGGAAAGTGTAACACGATTTCTAATGTGAAACATGAAAGTTTAATGCGATTCAAAATAGCACTGGTGTATTGATTTCCAGCTTGAAATTGGGCAGACTGCGGTAAAATTTTGCCTGTGTTAATTTTGTGGGGTGCAGACAGTAAATTAGATAGTTTATAGGTTATTACAAAATAATTTATAAAATTACATATTTTTATATTTTCAAATTTTTAAATGTACTATTTTTTCAATTTTAGAATTTCAAAATTTCAAAATTTTCAAGTTTCAGAATTTCTCAATATTTAAATTTACAAATACTCAATTTTTTAATTTTCAAATTTCAAAGTTTCAAAATTTTTTAATTTTCAAATTCCCAAATTTCAAAATTTCTTAATTTTCAAATTCCAAATTTTCAAAATTTTTAATTTTCAAATTCCCAAATTTCAGAATTTCTAACTATTTAAATTTACAAATACACAATTTAAAATATTTCAAATTTACAATTGTTCAAATTCTAAATTTCAGAATTTACAATTCCTAAATTTTTGAATTTTCAAATGTTCATAAATTTCCAAATCTCTAATTCTCCAAATTTCTAAGTTTCCAAACATCTTAGTATCAAAACACTGATACTAAGTGTTTCCATTTCTACATTTTCTACTTCTATTTCCAGTTTTACACTTCCTAAATTTTCATTTTAAATTATGTATTTTTTCAAAATTTCAATTCTTCAATTTTTCAATTTTCTATACATCTATAAATTCCAAATTTAATTTCCAAATTTTCAAATTTCCAAAAAGTGATATTTCCACACATGCATATTTTGAAAATTACTAATCTCCAATTTTAAAATTTTCAAATAAAAAATTGTTAATTTTTTAAAAATTCTAAAATTCACTAAATCATTTCTGGTATGGGTCATTGCCCCTATCAGTAAAGGGGGACTAGTTCCAACCGAAACAAAAATCCTCGTTACGCCAATGCGTATCAGACTTTCTATGTTTCGAAATCCTCCATTCGATATTCAACATCCTGATACATAATTATCTAGATTCGAATTAATTTCAAATTAAATTTAAATTAAAATTGGGCAAGTTTCTAAACCGTTCTTAATTGTTTCTAAACATCTAATGTTATATTCATTTTGTCAAGCACCAATTATAAAATTTAAATCAAGTGAAACAATTATTATCTGATTAATTACAAATACTATACACTGTATATGTATTTAAATATTTAATGAAAAAAAGAGATGAAAAACGGTTTAGAAACTTCGTCCATTTTTGTATTTAATTTATTATTTGATTTTATATTTATCTTAAAAAAAATTATTTTAAATAAATTCAAACAAATTTAAAATAAATTAAATTTATTTTGAAAAATTTTCAATACGTTTAAAATAAATTTAAAATAAATATATTAATGTACAATTTTATTTTAAATTAATATTAACCTACAATAAGTATGTTAAATTATTTAATAAATACATTAATTTGCAGTTCAATTTTAAATTAATGTTAATTTACACTAAATATGTTAAATTATTTAATTAATGCATTAATTTGCAGTTCAATTTTAAATTAATATACTTTCAGTAAACATATATATATTTATTATATTCTTCTGTTTTATGATTATTTGTTATATTTATAGTTATTACTTTAATTGACTGAAAAATGTACCTTAAAGAAAGAAGAAAAGAGTACTTAATTTTGTATACCCCATAAACCATAAAAAATCTCCCAAGAAAGGATCAATGACATACAATAAACCCCAAGATCGAATTCCCCAAATTAAACCGGGGAAAACCCAAGAAAATTCTAGGTAAAAAGTTGAACCCGCGTTTCAGGAATACGATCAATCTAAGCTGTAGGCAATTAAAATTTAAATAGCTGGATCAGCGTGTGCGACAGGTAAGAGATATTTAAATACCTGTATCGACTAGTGTTACAGGTAACAGAGATTTAAATAGCCGGGATCAACCACTTTACCTGCGATCATGATTGTTCGATTGATCCTGCTTGGGATACA
Organism: Megachile rotundata; assembly: GCF_050947335.1. Lineage (NCBI taxonomy): Eukaryota > Metazoa > Arthropoda > Insecta > Hymenoptera > Megachilidae > Megachile > Megachile rotundata. Next base: position 8,773,268 of record NC_134993.1, read on the forward strand.
GGTAAGCAAAGGAAAGAAAAGATCGGTAAAATCCTTGAAATCTGGTTGTATTGGTGGTGAAAGGACAAGATTCAAACAAAAGAAGCATTTACAGCGAGGTAAAGTTAATATAATAATCTCGGCAATTGCTGGACGGCCAACTTAGGTTTCTATTGTTTTCTGTATTCCGTTAGCCATTGAACAAGTGGCGCTACAAGGGATACAGTGTACGATTGTTGCTAAAAGAGAAATTTCGAATCGTGAGAACGAAACTGGTCTCACGTTTTTCGAGAAAATGTAACTTTAGTAAGTAAAATGTACTAATTTGCATTCGTTAAGTAGAGTTTAGGTAACAGTTAATAGCAATTAAATATGGAAAAGATGGGAATTTGTATTTCATAATTATGCAAATTTATAAGAGGATTTAAATAAGGATTAAATTTCTTAAATACAGAAATTAAAGTAAGAATTTATAATTCTTAAATGTGTATAAAAATTTAGATCAGATTTTGAATAAGAATTTATATTTTTTAATGGTATATAAAAATTTAGAGAAAAATTTAAATAAGAATTTATATTTTTAAAGGTATATAAAAATTTAGAGAAGAATTTAAATAAGAATTTATATTTCTTAAAGGTATATCAAAATTTAGATAAGAATTTAAATGAGAATTTATAGTTTTTAAAGGTATATAAAAATTTAGAGGAGAATTTAAATAAGAATGTATATTTCTTAAAGGTATATAAAAATTTAGATAAGAATTTAAATGAGAATTTATATTTTTTAATGGTATATAAAAATTTAGAGAAAAATTTAAATAAGAATTTATATTTTTAAAGGTATATAAAAATTTAGAGAAGAATTTAAATAAGAATTTATGTTCCTTAAATGCATATAAAAATTTAAATAAGAATTTATGTTCCTTAAATATAGGAATTTAAATAAGTATTTATATTCCTCAAATATAGGAATTTATGTCTACATTTTTATTTTATCCTACAATTATTTTTCAACTTTAAAAATAAAGTTGAAACTAAAAATAATGTGCTAACCTAAAATCAACTCACGCTCCGCCATTGTTTCAAATCCCGCCATTTTAGAAACCTCAAGCATATATGACGTAATTAATCCCTTATGGATTTATACTTTTTAACATATAGTTTTGAGGTTAACACAAATTATGTAAATTAAAATTAAAAAAAAAATTTTCCTAAGTTTATTTTTCTACTTTATTTTTAATTTCGAAATAAATGTGTATTACGCCCTAGTAGGTTTACTGTTAAATTCACTAAAATCTAACCTAAAACTCACGGTCCGCCATTATTTCGAATCCCATATTTTAGCAATTTTAAGCATATATGACATAACCTTTCATTTACACTTTCTAGCATTTAGTTTTGAAAAAAGTTTTGAGGTTAAAACTTTTTAGTTACTGCTGAATTCTTTTGAGATTATTTCTCTATTATCAATTGCCACTATTATTTGTATCACTGTGTTTGTACACCACGCGCATGACACTGTAGATTTAGTTAAATACCTGTTTCAAATTGTAGTATTAACCTGTTGAAGAGGACATGGATCGGTAGCACAATTACTAAATATCAATCCTAAAAACACCGAATGCGAACTACAAACGTTAACGAAAGAACACGGAAACGGAACAACTAGTAGACAAAAGTTGTAGAACGACAGGGCACTGGAAAAATAATATTAATGAGATAGTGCCGCCATCTTTCCACATTTATCCGAATTATCGCATTCTATTTCCGATTTTCTACATTGTTCGTTTCACTATGTTTATACATCACGCGTACAACCCCATAGATTTAAGAAAGTACCAATTTCAAGTCTTCGTCTTAACCTGAGTAACTGTAAAGTGCGAGGGCGAGAAGTGTAAAATAATTAAATATTTTTAATTTGAAAGCACGTGTGTATTACGCCGGTAAGTTTAGTAAAACTGTTCCGGTAAAGCGGTAAGTTTGAATTATTTTATTAATGGTGAAGCGCAAGAGGAAACAAGATGGCGGTTCGAGCGTGGAGGGCGTCGACGAAGAAAATGACGATTATTTGAGAAATTCGATCGTGACTAGGGGAAGTAGTGAACGAGTAATTATTGGCAACACTGGCTATGTTGCCGTGAAACATAAGTGGGCCAACCTGTGTGTGGGTCAGTGCCAAACCACGTCTCGAACTCGATCTCGAGGGATGAGGATTTCTCAGGGACAGCGACCGCTATTGCCGGATGAACTTCGGATCTGAGAACTATCGATCGATTTCGAGATCGATCTACGAGACTCGGATCACGTTACATCAACACCTCGTAACGGATTGTCACGGCCACAGTCTATCCTGTTCGTTTATTTACGACAGATCTACAGATGCAAGTGGGGTAGATGTTTGAAGCCATCTTGAGGATTTTTCAATTTGCAGACTTTACTAAAATTATGTACAAAATATATTTTCATAAATGGAATCTATGAGTTTTTAACTAAATTACAAATTACCTAAATTTTTTAGTACATGAATTTGTAAATTGGTGCCTAGTTAAATTAACCTAATATTTTTATAAATTTTCTGCAAATTAAATTCATCAATTTCTAAATAAAAAATATTCAAATGAATTTATGTTTGATCATTTTTCTATTTATATTTCCACTGAACATTTAATTCCAAATTAAGTGAGCATTGTACGTCCATAAATTTAGTGTTATACTCGTCCGTCGACACAGCTTTTATGGTGAACTTTTCTGTAGTTGAGTTCTCGCGTTTAATTGGAGCTTCGAACAGTATCGGCGAATGGGAAGGAAAGGTTAATTAGGAAGCAGGCTAATTGGCGAAGTAGTTCGAAGAAGGGAGTAAAACGTGGAACTCTGTAATTGGGATTCTGATCTTGAATAGATTATTAGTGGATGAGATAGTTCGATAACGATTGAAGTTTGGAGATGAAACTGGAAAAAGATCTCTTCCGAACTGTTATAGGAAATTGAGTCTCTATTATCTTTTATTGGATGGGTAGGAAATTAAGGGGGGATTTATTGATTTTAGGATTGTTTGAAATTGCTGGAATCTCTTGTGCAATTTACGGAGTATTCAGATTTTGTTATAGCTTCGATAAAGTCATTCATATACATTTGTTATTTTTTAGAATATTTAAAAGTTTATTTAATGTTATGTGGAATAATATTTAATGAAAGTTTATATATTATAATATTAGGTAATGTAGCGTGAAATTATATAACGTGACGTTATACAACATTGGGTGATATAACGAGAGATTAGTCAACATGGGACTACAAGTATGAGACTTATAGTATAGCGTGAAATTATATAACGTGACGTTATACATTACTGGGTAATATAACAAAAGATTAGTCAATATGGGACTACAAGTATGAGACTTTATATCGCATGGTGATATAACGAGAGATTAATCAATACGCGACTATAAGTACAATTTTAAGCCTATATTGCATGGCGATATACCAAGAGATTATTCAATTCAAGAAAATAAGTATATGAAGTAAATTTATGATTTTTAAAATTAACAAATTTGGAAATATACTAAATTAGGAATTTTTTAATTCATTCGAAAATTTAAAAATTTTCAGAGTAAAAAAATTTTAATCTTCAAAAAACTGAACAATTAATAATAAATTCACAAAATCGAAAAGTGACTTAAAAATGAAAAAATAAAGAGGGATAATTTAAAAAAAATGAAAATGTTGAAATTAAAATATCTAAAAATCTTTCTACGTACAGTAGATTCTCCAGCGCGATTATTCCTAGAATACCCAACCGTGCTCCGTCCTTATAACCAGAAGGCTGCGTCAACATCAGTCTTTTTTAGGTATGAACGATACTTAAATCACTTTGAGGCACGATGCTCGGTGCAAAGCGGTCTCACCAGCCTAAGGCTGTCGGTCACTGACACTGTTTCACAACCCGTGCGACGGGCTCTGTCGTGTGTCACGTGAAGGCAAGGTAGAATCGAAAATTAAGTGAAAGATTCGTAAAATTCGAAACGGTGGTCCTATCGAATCTCTTCTACTAAAATGTTCATGAAAATAGATCGGTACGATCAATAAATGAACCGTTTATTTTGAAAGTGGGGCAAGTTTTATTTTTTATTGTGAGACGTTTCAGAGTTTGTTCTACAAATTTGAAAATAAGCTCTCGTTGTAAATTTTAAAATAGATATTGGTTGTAAATTATAAAATAAGCACTAGTTGTCAATTTTAAAATAGGCACTAGTTGTAAATTTAAAAATAAGCAAATAGTTACTCAGTATTAGTAGACAAGTAGTTTTAGACAATTTTACTGTTTATGGAAAATGATGTTGAGCTTTTTCCATGAGAAACACGTTCAAACCATAATTGAGCCACCATTTCAAAAAATATTTCATATCTCTTCCCATACCAAAGAATTAAATCTGGCATCCGAATTTTTCCTCCTCACTAAACCTACAAAAACTGTCCCCACAAAACATTCGTTTCTTATAAAATAAATATTTTTACTAACATTTCCCAAACAGTGACCGTGTTAATTTCAGCGAATGTCTTTATCTTCGTTTTTCAGTCGCGTCGATATCATTTACCCTAACAATGCGCGGAGATGCTACAATGGTTCTATGGATGGTTTTGCAACATTTAATTTGCAATCATCTCGCAGTTGAAACGACATTGTCGAGTTAGAAGCTGATCGTAGAATTTTACGTTTATCTCCGGTAGACGCTTTGGAGGACAAACGCTTCTCACCATGATTACGTCTTTTACTAACATAATCGATAGCACTTGAACCTGTGTTTTACATAACTTTAATGGGAAATCATGGCTCTTTCTCTAGCTGAAATTTATTTTCTAGGTGTTGAAAAACCTGGACGGTTTAGGTTATACTTTGGTGCTGGATTTTTATGTACTTATTGTGATGCATTAGAATTAGTTATGATACAGTTAACATAGTTAATAGTATAAAAATATAGGTAATAATATAGTTCATAATAGCACAGCTACCTAAGAATAAATAAGATTGATCACATCTTCAGCTTCATTAACACTGATTTCAAATAAACCTTGACAAATTCTGTGATGTAATGAAACTTGTCAAATGGTCACTTATTAATTTTAATGTTAAGGAATGTAAAAATTTCCTATCAGAAGATTGTTGAAAATATGAAGGGTGCAAGACATATAAAGATGTATTTAAGTTCAGATTCCCCATAATTTCGATAAACGCAGAAATTTAGATAGAAAATACCCTGTATACCAGTCATTGTCTCGTTCGATTAGCCGAGAGTCTGAAAGGACACCTTCACTTGGTGAAGGAGCTCAGCTTTTCCGCGACCTTGAAGAGTTTCAGCATAAACTGGCGACGAACGATGAGAAGGCAACGTTTCACTACGACTGGGACCATAACAACTCTCCAAAGGGCATTCTAACATCGCCCACTGAACGATAGAACCAGATATTCTAGACGCCGTTCACGTCAACCATTATTCTTGGGATTCCCATACCTTCTTTTTTCTTTTCTTTAATGAACCCGTATAACAGCCACCTCCCTCCGTTTTATCTGTTTCGTTAGCGTTTTAGTACTTTGAACCATTCTATTATTGGAGGAGTAAGGATTTTATGTTCTTTTTGACTCTTTTGATTCTGATGGAGGATGTTGACCAGTTAATACTTTGCAATATTTCTGATTGTGGAGGGGAAGGTCTATTGTTAGTACGAATGATGGATTTGATGATGAACAATTTGCTTCTTTGTGAAATTAAGGAGATTATGAGATTAGGAGTTTGGGGAGACTGAAATCATGATTAAGTGTGATACTGTCACACTATGTGATATTACTATTTTAATATCTATAATATCTATGTTAATATTATATCATAATATAGTAATGCAGTTTGAATTACATGTAACAATTTAACAATATGAAAATTTGTATAAATATTAAAAAATGTAAAAATTTGACAACTTGACAATTTAACAATTTAATAATTTAATAATTTAATAATTTAATAATGTAATAATTTGACAACTTGACAATTTAATAATTTAATAATTTAACAATAGGAGAATTTGTGAGTGTAAAAATTAAAAATGTTAAAATTTGACAACTTGACAATTTGACAATTTAATAACATGAGAATTTGAGAATGTAAAAATTTAAAAACTTCAAAATTCATTAATTTGACAATTTGAAGATCTGAAAAATTATGAAATTATAAAAGTAAAAAGTTCAGAAATTATATCAATTCATCAATATCCTAAAGTGCATGTAATTATCATACCTTGTGCATATGTCTTGTGCAAGGTTAGATTGAAATCAATTTCCCCATTGCTTTCATATCCGTAAATTAAGTGCCTTCCTCAAGGAATATTCCACCAGTTCAATACTTCCAGCTCAAAGTGGAAATTACCAGTATACATCGCAAATTAAACGACCATGAGCTTTATCAAGATTATTACAGGACATACGTAGTTAGTAAATTTATTTAACCTCAATAGACATCCAGATTCGATGTGCATAGTTAACTAAACAGAATCATTGAAACTTGAAACATCTTCAGACCTGAAAACTTTCTACTGGGGATCTTTCAGACAAAATTTGAAAGACTGATATCAACATTTGAAGAATGAGTGTCAATAAAATTGTTCTAGTTTTATAAAATTTGGAAACTTTTGAAACTTGAAGCTTAGAGGAAAATTTGGAGGACCGATGCGAACAAAATTTGAAGAACCAATGTCAATAAAATTTGAAGAATCAAAGTGAAGAAAATTAGAAGAACCAATGTGAATAAGATTATTCAAGTTTTATTAAATTTCAAATCTTTTAAACCTTGAAACTTGAAGGACAATTTGGAGGACCGACGTGAAGCAAGTTGGAAAGACGAATGTGAACAAAATTTAAAGAACCAATGTGAAGAAAATTTAAAGAACACATGTCAACAAAATCAGCTCTCATCATATGGACTCTACGTAACGCTTATTTCAAAAATAAAATAAAATGCATCTCCATAAGGATCTCCAGACCAGAAAACGGCATGAAAAGCTTGTAGCAGTATCTCAGTTTCCCCTTTTACCTTAACAACACTCTTAAACTATCGAGATTTATACGCGCAAACTCCTCTCCTCATTTGCATTTCCCTCTTTTAGATCAATAGCGACGCTCGCTGCAACTGGTCGATTTAAATACAATGAGACGTAAAGTAATCCTGTATCGTGGAAAGTCCGTGAAACTGCCATTACCGTTCCTTAATTGAAACAAAGTCGTCGCTCGAATTACGAGTTTAATCCCGGCAAGCGTCTCGAAATCGAGATAATTACCTTTCCAGATATCCTTCTTTTGTCTGGCCAACTTGAAAGCAATTTGATAAGGATCGACCGTCCTGTTCCCGGGGGAATCTTCCAGATTCGTTTCGAGAAAGCCAATAAACCGGCCGGGCTCGATCGATCGTGGATAATTCAGTTAAACGGGCTATCGGTTCAAACGATCGCATCTGTTCTTCCGATTAACTGCTTTAGTTGACGAATTGACCCGATTGTTAACCCCTCCTAGACGCGTGAGACTAACTTCTTGTCACGATTTCCATATTTCAAAGTGGGGCAAGCCATGTTTAACCCTCAACCTCATTTTTTCGGGTGGTTGTTGCAATGTCAAACCATTGAAATGTTAAGGATACTATTAGGTATCAGTAAGCTGATACAACAAAGGTCCACATTTTAAGGTACGTCCAAATGTTAAGGACACTTTGGATGTGGATCACTGGTAGACGGTAATTAAACTTGAAATTAAATCCCAGTAAAAATAGGAGCCAGGTCAGTCATGTGTCCCCTGTGGCACATAGTCTTGTAACTTACAATATTGTGAGGCAGTTGCATTTTAATAAACTTAGATGCAATAGTTTGAAATGAAGGTTTCATACCTAGCCATGGAATACTAGGATTGCTCACACAGTAAGCTACCACAAAGGTCCGCATTTTAAGGTACGTCCAAATGTTAAGGACAATTTGGATGTGGATCACTGGTAGATGGTAATTAAACTTGAAATTAAATCCTAGTAAAAATAGGAGCCAGGTCAGTTATGTGTCACATGTGGCACATAGTCTTGTGACTTTCAATATTGTGAGGCAGTTGCATTTTAATAAACTTAGATGCAATAGTTTGAGATGAAGGTTTCATACCTAGACATGGAATGTAAGGATTACTTACACAGTAAGCTACCACAAAGGTCCACTTTTAAGGTACGTCCAAATGTTAAGGACAATTTGGATGTGGATCATTGTTAGACGGTAATTAAACTTGAAATTAAATCCTAGTAAAAATAGGAGCCAGGTCAGTCATGTGTCCCCTGTGGCACATAGTCTTGTAACTTACAATATTGTGAGGCAGTTGCATTTTAATAAACTTAGATGCAATAGTTTGAGATGAAGGTTTCATACCTAGCCATGGAATACTAGGATTGCTCACACAGTAAGCTACCACAAAGGTCCGCATTTTAAGGTACGTCCAAATGTTAAGGACAATTTGGATGTGGATCATTGTTAGACGGTAATTAAACTTGAAATTAAATCCTAGTAAAAATAGGAGCCAGGTCAGTTATGTGTCACATGTGGCACATAGTCTTGTGACTTACAATATTGTGAGGCAGTTGCATTTTAATAAACTTAGATGCAATAGTTTGAAATGAAGGTTTCATACCTAGACATGGAATACTAGGATTGCTCACACAGTAAGCTACCACAAAGGTCCACATTTTAAGTCTAGCCAGGTACCATAATTACGCCAAAACACAGCAACCTGTCAAATAAATCCTAAAAGAGTGTTCCCCATTATCGTTTAAAAGGTCAAGCCGAGTGTTTACCATTATCCTTTTTGCTTGAGTACACTTACACCAGCATTACGAGCGAGAATATCACACACAACGATAAGGAGGGCCAAAGATAAAACATAGCTTCTGTTCGGTTTGAATGTCGATCCACCCTCTTTCCATCAACGTTCACCGACCATAAATATTATTCCCACCGGGATGAGCCTTTCCTTCGATAACGTTGCCTCGTGCCATGTCAAGTAATGCGCCCAACTGTCTGGAAAGTTTTGGCCGAAGGCCAAGATATATTATTGAAAGGCAGAAAGAGAGGGTTGGAGGAAGAAGAGTTTCAGTTTCTGAGTACAGCATCTTTTCTCGAGCTCGACGCTGATCAAGCTTTCATCGCGTTTTCTTAGACCAGCGTTTTCGAGACAGCGAACGAACGTTCGAGACTGCTTTGAAGATCGCTTTATGCTTCAGACGCGTGACTTGATTGCACTTTGGATGCTTTTTGTAGTATATGTTGCTTCTTGGATTTTAGGTTGGGTTCTAGAGTCAGGTTCTGGAGTTAGGTACAAGTATTAGGTTCTAGAATTAGGTAACAGTATTAGGTCCTAGAGTTAGGTACCAGGATTAGGTTCTAAGGCAGGGTTTTAGGATTAGGTTCTAGGGCTAGGTTTTAAGGGTAAGTTCTAGGGCTAGTTTTTAGGGTTACATTCTAAGATTAGGTTATATGGTAGATTTAGATTTCAGTACAAGTTAGGTATAAGTTAGGTTAGTTCAATTTCTTAATTTCAAAATATACGTTTTTCAATTAAAAAATGTTAAAATTTCTAAAAACTTATGTTACTATATTTCTAAATTAAATACCACTGTCCAAAATTAGGAATTACTACAATTTTTCAAATTTTCCTTTTTTCTAATTTTCAAACATTTTGACGCCAGATTCCAAAATTTTTAGATCCTCAAATCCCCAAATATTCTAATTTTTGGGTGAGTTTGGACTAGTAATTAAGAAAATTGGAAACTAAAAAATTTGGGAAAGTGAAAATTTGAGAATTGGGAAATTGCAAGTTGGGAATTTGGAAAATGGAAAATTGAATAAGTGAAAATTTAGGAATTAGAAAATTGGGTAAGTGGAAAATTTAGGAATTGGAAAATTGGGTAAGTGGAAAATTGAGGAATTATCTAATTGGATTATTGGAAAATTTAGGAATTGGGAAATTTGTGTTTTGGAAAATTGGAAATTGTAAAATTTGGGAATTGGAAAATGTGGAAATTGGGAAATTTGGGAACTGGAAAATGTGCATTTTGGAAATGTGGAAATTGGAAAATTTGGGAATTGGAAAATTTGGGAATTGGAAAATGTGGAAATTTGGGAACTGGAAAATGTGGAATTTGGGAAATGGAAAATGTGGGAATTGGGAAATTTGGGAATTGAAAAATGTGGAAATTAGAAAATGTGGAATTGGAAAAATTGGGAATTGGAAAATGTGGAAATTTGGGAACTGGAAAATGTGGAATTTGGGAAATTTGGGAATTGGAAAATGTGGAATTGGAAAATGTGGAATTTGGGAAATTTTGGAATTGAGAAATATGGAAGTTGTAAAGTTTGAAAATTGGGAAATTAGTGTCTTGGAAAACTTAGTAACTGAGTAATTTGTCAAATTGAGGAAATTATCAATTTAAATTTAGACACTTTGAAAATTCTCGCCTAAAGAATTTAAGAATTCAAAAATTTGTAAATTGTGAAATTTAAAATTTACAAAACATGGACATCATCAAATGTGAGAATTCGCATACCGTAACAATAATTATTCGCAATTTAACTATTTAAAAATACATTATTAATTTCCAATATCTGACTAAACAAAATAAAATTGAATGACACATAATTTTCTTAATTCGTTTTAATATCATGGCAGTGAATAATGAGTTCTGACTAACGCAGGTGTTAAAAGAACGATTCAGTTAAAACCGAGAACTGACGTCATAAAAAGGAATTCCCGTTGATTTAGTTGACAGTAGCCGAAGACCAAAGGATTCTGGGATTGTTTCGGCTTATCTCGGCTCAATTTGTTATCACGTGACATGCAAAATTATACGATTTATGGATTTCTTTGGAGCCGCAGCAGATGCTGCACGCTCCACGATAAATTTAAAGCAAAGAAGTAGGGTGAGCTGTCTTCTGTTAGCAAGATTTATACCTTAAATTCGTGTGTGAGCCGTGTTTAAAACGGCTTTCGGAAAAGGAAAAAGGGATTTGTATTTGAAGTGGTGTTTGCAGAGTACACGTAGGAAAAAAATTGATGGCTTGTATTTGGCTGGAAAAACTGTTCAGTCTTAACGGAAAAATTTATGGTGAAAGGTGGCTCCGTAATTTATTTCGTTGTTGTACATCGAATGGTGTTGTAAGTTTATTCAGTGTTTTCAAGAATTTGTAAGGTAAACCATTAAATTAATGTTCTGATATCCCGAATAATATTCCAATATCATAACACCATAATAATAGAATTAATACATCATGTTCAGTACGATAAAAATGAAATGTTTCGATATAAGTGAATCTCTGAACTTTCGCTTGAAAGAGTAAATATATAAAACTTATTAAAATAGAGAATATCTGCAAATTACTCTCTTACGAAGTGAAGTTTCGATATAAGCGAATCGAGTCTTTCGCTTATATCGTGTAGTTTCAGCATCGATCAAAGTTAGCCAACTGTAGAAAAACTAAAAATCTGAACCGAACGTAAACAGTAACATACCAGACAATCTAATGCAAGAATAAAATTTTATTTTTCATTTTTTTCTTCTTGAAACTTTTATCAACATATTCGTGACATTTTCGTGATTAAAATGAGCCCAAACACGACGTAATTCGGAAGATATTTATTTGTACTTCCGAGTGTTTCGGTTTTATTCAAGTTTTGTAGTAAGATTTGCGGTGAACAACGAGTAATGACACGTCGGGTAACTTCGTTACTCTTCGGTGTTATTCGGATAATCACGTGACACGTCTGACAGTCGACATCGTAGACTTCTACGACTGAAATGTTTAAATAAGTTATAGCAAGTAAATATGTGCGGAATAAGGTCGTGTTTGGTCTCATTTTAATCAGGAAAGTGGCACGAATATGATGGAAAAAGTTTTATGAAAAAAGAACTAAAAATAAGGAAGTGAGCAACAGAAAGGTATTGTACAGAATACAACAGGTTTGATTTCTGCCAACTGCCACAATCACAGCGACTTTTTGTCATTGGCTGTGCGTTAGAAACTTATCATCCGTTTAATTATACCAATTATGTAGTGCTTAGTTTCATTTGAATCATAAAATGTGAAAAAAATAAAAATATTCTAAAATTTACAAATTTACAAAATCTCAAAAATTTGTAAATCATTAAACTTGTAGAATTTCCAAATTCGTAAACTCTCAAAATTTTGCTCTTTCTAAATACCAATATTGTCGAGTACAACAATTTCAAATGGTTCTGATTTCTTTTCCTCCCCAATGGTTTTAATTTCTTCGCACATATCATGTAGATCATTTTCGTTTATATCGAGACTTCACTGTAACTTACACGATGGAAACAATGAATCCATATGTTCAGCATGTTCGTATTTATCAAGAACGCAGATAAACTCGACATAGTGCTAAACGATGACAACCGACATTTTATTTGTCGTACAACTCTGATCTCTCGTAACAATTCGTTTTAATAGACTGGAAGATCCCGTTTGTTCGTCAAGGGCATTTATTAGATCTCTGCCGCACGTGTTCTCTAGTCTTCAGACGAATCTTTTCATCTTTCGCGTTTCCATTAATCCACTTCGTATTTTTACGACGCCGCACCAAACTGATAAAATGAATTTATGAGGCTGACAATAATGCGTTGAACATGTTTATCGATCAGTTTTAAGATGCTCGCTTTGAAACTTCAAGAGATATAGAGAGTGCTGCATCTTTGTTTCATCACATTATTTTTGTCTGAATTTATTTTAGAAAATGGTGGATGATTCTGGAAATTACTGCAACATTGCTGGCTCATCACTTATCATTGGTTTTGAGGGATTAAATATACAAATTTCCAAATTTCTCAAATCTTCAAATTTCTCAAATACCCAAATTGATCAAATTCCAAAATTTCTCAAATCCCCAAATTTTTCAAATCCCCAAATCCTCAAACCTCCAAATTTCTCAAATCCCCAAATTTCAAAACCTCCCAAGAATAATTAATTAATAAAACTTCAAAAGCACATTCTAAAAATAATTCTTTCCCTCACATAAACCAAAAATAGAATTGTTCTTTTGACCTTACAAAGCCCAGTCGAATATACACAGCTCATGCGGCTTAGAACGTAGTTATTAACTGATGCGTGGATCAGTATGTTCAAATGAAGTGATAGATGACCGTCGTAGATTTAATTATCGCGGCTGTGCCGGCATTGGATCGTTTGAAGTCACTTGCTAGACTCTTCCTAAGAATGCTCGTGGAAAAGTACTGGCATGTTTATGGGGATCTGGTATTTAACCCTTTAGCTATAACGCAGCTTGACCCAAAAAAGTTCCTATCAGACATCAACTGTAATTTGATGAATTTAAACGAAACATATTAATTGTTTACTTTTATATTTTTTTAAAAATGTTCTTTTTCATCATACATGTATATTGTAACATATATATAAATTAATATTAAAAATTTTTTAATTTCTTAACCTTAAAATGTCTGAATTTTTTAATTTGTTGAAGCTGTGGTTAAGGCTAAGATTAGGTTACTTTAGGTAGGGTTAATATGTGAAAACTTGTGGCTAAGGCAGAAGTTAGGTTTATGGTTAACAAAATTTGCAGTTAAGGTTGAGATTAGGTTACATTAGGTTGGGTTAATTTATAAAAACGTGTTGTTAAGGCTGAAGTTAGGTTAGATTAAATATCACTCACATAGTAAAAATTTGTGGTTAAGAATGAGGTTAGGTTACGTTAAATATCACTCATACTATAAAAACTTGTGGTTAAAGGTGAGGTTAGGTTAAGTTAGATTAGGTTAAGTATCATTCATAGTGTAAAACTTATGATTAAGGGTGAGGTTAGGTTAGGTATCACTATGAATGATACACAGAAGATACAAATGAATAGATATTTATTATTTATAGCATTTATTAATAAGCATTTACAAAACTTGAACAATCCTCAATTCTACCATTAAAATCAAATCATACTAGTTAAAATTGCCACCTAAAAGTTCAAATAAACTAATTTGAAAACTGTGAAGTCAAATTGTAAAATGTGGTGTCGAAGCATGAAAAATTCCAAACAAAGAGCATCGAATCCACATCACATTCTCAACGCAGCTCCACCAAGAGACCATAAAGCCAAAGGAATTCGAATGTTAAATAGTCTAACAAAAGGATCGGAGTTTAAAAACACTCATCGTTTTATAATTCACCTGAGCTTTGTACACCGAGTCCGTTTCTCGAGAGCATGATCGCCTTTGTTTATTTTCGTCCGCACACACCTCGCTAACCCTCTTGCCTTGACCGTGATGCACCTGAATTCCCCTCCGATAACTCTATTAGCATAATTTCCAGACTGTTCCCTGAGGAAAGAGAGTATTTCCTAGTGGAAGGAATTCCGAAGTGGTCTGCTTGATCTTAGTCATACGGAATGAAAATATTTATATCGAAGACGGCGAATCTTTGTCTGGCTTCAAGGTGCCAGAAATTAAAACAGAGAATGTGGTATACGGGGTGTTCCATTAAACGGCGTAATCGATTCGTGATAATAAAATATGTTATATCAAGATGTGGATATTTTTTGTATAGTAATTTATGTAATATATATAATACGACGATACGGTGAATTATCACTTCATAATGAAGTATTATAAAGAAGAAAAGATAGACATGTTATTACTTTATTTTGAAGCTGGGAAAAGTGCTGCACATGCAGAAAGATTATACACTACGGAATGTTAGTAAGTCATTAATTTCTCAATTCAAAAAGTGTGCTGATGTAAATGCCACATTGAACTTTTTCTATAAATAGACATTAAAATTAAAATATCTCCTAAACTAACGATTTTTTTACATAAAGAGATTAATACTTTTTTGTAAAGAATATGAAGAAGTATCAGCTGATGCAATAAAAAATATATGATTCCATTTAAAAAAACATTAATAAGCTTCATATGTCCTTTACACGTCCACCTACAAAAAAAATATACCACAGCATATGCCCCTCTCAAAACCATTCAATTTCATCTAAAACATTGTTTGCTATGAGTAATAATAATGACGCAAATTTAGATGGCAAAATGTGGTGAGCCACCCTGTACATTTAGTACATTTTTAAACATGTACATGCATTTCAAATAAATTTAATATCAATTTCACATAAATCTTAAAGTACATATTTCACAAATATTTCACCCCATATATTGCATACATTTTCAACACAAAAGATTCTCGCAATCACTCAGAAAGTAGGTAAGTATATCTCCCAATGACACTCAATGCAAAGCAGGAAAATCTCCAGCGTGAACAAGCATTATTTTTAATGTTTCCGCTTCTCATCGAAGCTCAAAGAACCTGATCGTCATCGACAACGATTATATCTCAAAAATAGTATCGTTGTTCGACGAGGCAGCATCGAAGATTAAAGTGACCGTGATGTGATAAAACGTAGTCACATGCAGGATTATTAACGACAAAGTCATCAACGGCAACCGTCAAGAAATTTATAGCTTTTTAAACGCTAGATCAACAGACTGTTCGACAGAGAGAGAGAAGAACCGGCAATAAAAAGGTGTATTTTAGTTGAGCGGGTTTCAAACGAACTCCGTTTCATTGGCCGATTCGTTACGGGGAAATTTACGATTCACTCCTGGCGAACTGAAAATGTCCACGAAATTCGTCGTTAAGTTTAATGGCGCTGATTCACCACCCTCTGAAACAACGAGTGTTCCTTTCCGTAAATTCGCTTTTTCACGACGAGTACGGTCGGCGATTTAGCGCGAGGTTTGTTGATGTAAGAGTCTTGATAATTGCTTCGACAAATTGCGATTTCATCAATTAAATTAATACAAAATTGGGAATTACTGTTCGTAATTTATTATTGGTTCAGAAAGATAAGTATGGTAGACTCTCGTTATATTGCCGCGAAGAAGACTGAAGTAGAAAATTCTTGAAACTAACAACGTAAAAGGTTAGGATTTTTGGATATTTAGGATATCTAATTCTTAAATTTTTTAATTTGGTACCTGCAGCTTTGAACAATTAGAAATTTCATTATTCGGCTATTAAGCACGAGGAAACTCGTTGATGTAAGAGTACTGATAATTGCTTCGACAATTCGGGAATTTTATTATTTATAATTTGAGATAATTCATTGTTGCTTATTTCTAAAAAGAAATTTAGTACACTCCTGTTATAATGCCGCGCAGGAGTAGAAAATTCTTGAAATTAACTATGCAAATGAGTAGAAGAATCTTTGGTTATTTAGAAAGATACAAAATTGAAGTTTCTTAATTTGGTGCTGCAGATTAGGACAATTAGAAATTTCATTTTTCGGCTATTAAACGCGAGGAAATTCGTTGATGTAAGAACATTTGATAGATTCGTTGACACCGTCAAGAATTTTGTTATTCATAGTTTAAGAAAATTTATTATTATTGATCTATAAAAAGAAATATACTACACTCTCGTTATATTGCCGTAAAGGAAACTGAAGGGCAGAATTGACGAAAGTGACAACATAAAATTTAAAAACCTTTTTATAATTTTGTAAAATGAACTTTTGAATAGTAATACAAATAATTTATTAAGTTACTTATTTACAAATATAAAAATCATCAAATTTTCAAGTCAAATTCACACGCTCAAATTTTTAAACTTGCAAATTAAAAAATATTCACGATTAAAAATTTTCAAACTCTCAAGTACTATGATTTCTTAGTACACATAATCTCCCGTACATTACATAAAGCCTGTATTACGCCCCAGCGTACTATCAGCCATAGAGTAATCATAATCTTTACACCGAAGCAAAAACGAAAACGACAGGCAAGCGAAACTGCTTATACAAAACGGTGCAATGAATACACGATATCTCCTATGGATGCGCCATTTTACTCGCCTACAGTTAATAGCGCGTGAAATGTGCTTTTATTGCGTTAAGTTCGTTCTAGCTTATTACTAAATCATCGTGAATCATTCATTCGTAGCATTTCTGTTCTAAATACGGGGAGATAATCATTAAAAGCCTCTATCGAAGTAGAATGGAATCTCTGCAAGAGCGCAATGCTTCATTCGAAACATACCAGTGTTCAGCATATTCGTGTAACTTGTTTCATCAAATAAAACAGCTCTTTCTTTGTTTCTTATTTCAATGCGAACATGAAATTACTCGAACCCGGACATACATCCTATTTCGTGCATAAATTATTTGCATATAAATTAATTTTCGTATGTACTTGACAAAGAAAGTGCGTTGCATGTTCGAGGAAAAAGAAAATGATAGTTATTTTCGGTACTTAAGAGAATAAAAATGAACCCTCTTTTCTTAAGTGTTATTGCTATGTTACATTTACTGCGTAGTTACTTTAATTAATCTTGTATGACTTGTCATGCTTTGTATTATTTGTTAATAATTTTTATTCAGTATTGCGCGTTTTGTTCATGAAAATTTATTTTTACAATATTGTGATTTTTACAGTTTGGAACTTTAGAATTTTTGAAACTTAAGAAGTTTGTAACAAAGTTTGAAATTTTGGATGTGAGAAGTGGGAATTTTGGAATTTGAGAATTTTGGAAATTGAGAATTTTTAAATTTGACAATTTTGGATTTTGAAACTTTTGAAATTTGGAAGTTCTGAAATTTGAAAGTTTTGGAATGAGAATTTTGGAGTTCGAGAATTTTAGATTTTTAAAATTTTGGATTCTGAGAATTTTGGAATTTGAGAACTTTGGAATCTGAGAACTCTGGAATTTAAGAATTTTCGATTTTGAGAATTTTGGATATTTGAGAGTTTTGGATTTTGAGAATTTTGGAATTTGAAAATTTTGGAATTTCAGAATTTTGGAATTTGAGGATTTTGGAATTTGAGAACTTTGGAATTTGAGAATTTTCGATTTTGAAAATTTTAGAATTTGAGAACTTTGGATTTTGAGAATTTTGGAATTTGAAAGTTCTGGAATGAGAATGTTAAAATTTGAGAATTTTGGATTTTGAGAATTTTGGAATTTGAAAGTTTTGGAATGAGAATGTTGAAATTTGAGAATTTTGGAATTTGAGAATTTTGAAATTTAAGAACTTTGGAATTTGAGAATTTTTTTTAATTTGAGAATTTCGGAATTTGAGAATTTTGGAATTTGAGAATATTGGAATTTGAGAATTTTAGATTTTGAGTATTTTGTAATTTAGTAGTTTGGGAATTTGAAAGTTTTGGAATGAGTATTGTGAAATTTGAGAATATTTGAATTTGGAAATTTGTAGTAAAAAATGAAGAATAAGTAAAATTTATCTATTTTCAATTTGTGCGATACAAAATGTGTAATGTGTATCATAAAATGTTTACTCTCAGCGTAATAAATGCTTCTCATATTTGTTTTCTCGTAATGAAACACAATCACTGTGTCACAAAAGTGTGAACTCTTGCAATCGTACCGGCGATATGACCCATTTCCGGTCTGTCATGAGATACAAATCATTCATGTGCCTGACAACTTAATTATTACATTGTCATTCATGGTTAGTTGTAATTACTTGATTAAACAGAAGAAAGCGCACAGATAGAATAAAACTGGTTACATTATACTTTAATTGTACTGTTTAAATCTAATTTTTATGATTTTATAAAGAATTGCATTGATACCAATTACATTCAACATATTTATAGTCAATATAATGTATATTATAACAATATAATCTATATTAAATATACATATAATGTGTATGTGTTATTTAATTACAACTTGGTTACCGATTATAATATTTAGTTACAAATTTATTTCGTTATTCATTTATAAATTTTTTTAGTTATTTACTTACAATTTAATTATAGGTTATAATGCTTAGTTTAGTCATAGGTTATAATATATACTTATAGTTTAGTTACAGGTTATAATGTTTAGATATAATACATATATAACGTGTAGTTACAAATTTGTTTGGTTATTTAGTAACAATTTAATTATAGGCAATGTTTAAATTAACCTTGTTATAGGATGTAATATTTATATATAATATTTAGTTATTTTGTTCAGTTTTAGTATTCACTTATAATTTAGTCATGTATTATAATGCGCAGTTACAAATTAATTATAAGTTACAATATACAGTTAAATTCTATTTACAGCTTATAAAATTTAGCCATAATTTTTAATTATAAATTTATGTAATAATATCCAGCAACAATTTATTTATAATTTTTATCTAATATATAATCATTTTACATTTTCTTACTGCAACACTTGCAATCCGGTTTCAACTCTTACGCACAAACGTTTACAATACAGATTTAGGTTATGTTCTATTTTTCTATATTTAATCAAAATAAAATTAACGTGTAACTTGGTATCTTACCTCAAAAGTTTATACTCCAGAAAGAAGAAACGTGCAGAAATGAAACACATAAGTTTATAAAATGTTTCGTAATGCGAAGAAACGTGCCAAATCGACAGATGACGGGAGATATTTTATAAGAAAGAGGAAGTTGGCAGAAGAATGACACTCGAGTTTTTTCACTCTATCTCGTCCATCGAAAAGGTGCTGAATTTCCGATACAACACTCTTACGATAAAAGATAAACGCGGACTATGAAAAGAAGAAGACTTGATCTATTTTCCTCTGCTTTTGCTCATCTTTCGCACGATCTTCGACAAGAAGTGCCATATAGCGTCTGACATAAGACACTCGATGCGATATCTGGCGAGAAAAAATTGTACAGTTAGTATCCACTTCCTTTTTACATTTTACCTTTCTTTAAAAACGTAATATCTTGTTAAATAAACTGGTACAGATGTATATATTTTTTTAAATTGCTTTACCTAAAAATTTTTTTATGAATTTTATAAATTTTATGAATTTATATTTGAAAGATATTTCATAAATTTATATGTGGAAGGTATTAAATATATAATTAGTATGTGTTTAGTTATGCTAGTAGTAACTAGTGAAACAATGTAAAATTTATTTAGAAATAATTTAGAAAATAATTTAAAATTTATTCAGAAATAATTTAGAAAATAATTTAAAATTTATTCTGAAATAATTTAGAAAATTATTTAAAATTTATTCTGAAATAATTTACAATTCATTCTGAAATTTATTTATTAAATGATGGTTTTTACAATGAGTAAATGTGCTCCGGTATATCTACCATATTTTCTTTAGGGATATTCCTGTTGAGTGTACAAGCATGTATCAGCCATATCAATGACTCGTAACATGTTGTGACCAAATGTTGTCGTGTGCTTGAAATGGCGCAAAAATGTGCAGTCATACCGCGTGCCATAAGATTTAATAAATCATGAAGCACTGGTAATTCTGTTCGTCTGAATTCAATCCTTCCGGTACGAATTCCTTTCGGAACAATTTTTTACGTATACTGTGCTTGAATACGTGTTGTGTGGACAGATCGTGAAACAATAACAATAACAGGAAGTGAAACGTTTATAACCTAATCTAACTGGATATTACGTTTCGTTTTATATTTACTAAATGTTTGAAATTATCATATTAGTGTAAAGATGATTTTTTATAACTTCTATTGTGTGGTAGATATTTTGCATAATATAATATGACATTTTTTAATTAATTACATTATGAGAAAATGAATTATATCATTTAATTAATTACATTATTTCTTGCTTTTTAATATTACAATTTTTTATTGTACCTCTTGCAAATATTACAAATTTGTTGTATTGTATTTATTTAAATAAATCATTTTAGAAGAAAATATTTATTCCTAGTTTTTTATTATTGTTGTAAGAGTAAAAGAATATATTTTTTTCTTTTTTAAAATTAATTAAATCATTCAGATGTGAATAAATTAAATAACAGTAATTAATGAGATTATGAAATCAAATATTAATAATTAATAATATTATTAAATGAAATTATTAAACCAGGCATTAATATTTAATAAAATGAATAAACTCAATAATCGTAATTAATAAAATTATTAAATCAAATATTAATAATTAATAAAATGCAAATAATTAACAAAACCACTAAATAAAATATTAATTAAAAGTAATTTAATCATGTGTTACCAATATTTGTGATTCTCAAAAAACATTAAAATTGAAAAACGATGCTTTCACTTTCTGAAACGGATATCCACAAATTTTCTGGATTCCATTGCTTTCTCCTCAATTTCTCTTTTATTCCCTTTTCGCGTAACTGAATTACAAGGAGTTGAGCCGTATCATAAATACGGTTTGACTACCTTGGAAGATCAATTGCCTTTGGCGGATCGCACTTAAGTAATATACATTGTTGCTTTATGACGCCGAGTGCTGACAGATTAATTACTTTACATAAAACTTCGCTGATGGTACCAAAGCGAGACAGTTGGTTCCAAGGTCCCTATCGCAATTATGTACACACGATAGCTATAAATATTAACGAAAAGGGGATTGTTAAAGTCAATATGTATTGCTGTACGTTTTATTCCGTTGACACAGGAAACTGAGTAACGCGATATTTACTGTTGATTATCGTATTAATTAAATGGGGCAATACCCGGGGCCAAGACATATGGAACACCTTTTTAAAATACTACTTGATAGCGTTTAAGGTAAACATCCAAAAATAATAAAATTTTTTAAAATAAATTTGGTTGAAATATGGAAGAAATTTTATGATTTTTTATAGTCATTGAATTTCAAACTTCAAAAATTTTTAACTTTTTATAGTCTGAAATATCACATATGAGTTTTAAGATACAATTAAATTAAATTAAATTCATATAACAAATTATGTTAAATTAATTTTAATTAAATTATATTTATGTGACAAATAATATTAAATTAAATTTATATGGCAAATAATATTAAATTAAATTGAATTTATATATTAAATTGTATTAAATTAAATTTGTACAATAAACTGTATCAAATTAAATTCATAATAACATAATTTAACAAGTTAAATGTCTAAGAAATTATTGCAATATCGAATGTTGAAGAATTAACCAGACTCTCGCTATATTGCCGTTTTCACTAGTTCTTCAAACAATATATAAAATAAAAAACTTGTTATGCAATTTAAAATATTTTTAACGCAATTATACTGTAAATCAATATTTATTATAAAAAAATATAATAATCTTTTAATTTTAAATATATTAAACATAAACAAATATTGTTAATTTCAGTATAATAAATATTTAAAAAGAACTGAAAAAGAAGGAAATGTTATTGTAAATATCAGATATATTTTTTCTTTGTACTATTTTAATTAAAAATTGTGAAGTTTATTACATATTAATTTTGAGATGTCGATCAATTCTCACGGTATTACCGTATTATTCTTAGAAGTATACAAGATAAAGTTCAAGCTGGTTTCATGGCATTTGGATACTATATAGAGCTATGTATCATTTTTTCACTCTTGATAAATCTCGTAGGAACGCGTTAATTCTTTATAAAGCACGCGTGTTCCTTTTCCCTATTCAATATTTCCACGTGAAAGAAGTTCAATGTGCTGGCAGCATGACATAAAAGATTTCAAAGCACGTTGTACAGTCTGGTGCAATGATAGCTATTTTTCAGTAAGGACAAATGACGTCAAATATATATATACATTTATATGAAATTTTGCAATTTTTTAAATTCATCAAATTACTAATTTTTTAGATTTCAAAATTTTTTAATTTTCAAATAAATTTTCAAATTTACAAATCTGTAAATTTTCAGATTTTTGGATTCTTAAATTTCCAAATTACCAAATTAACAAATTCCCAAATTTCTAAATTTTCAAATTTCTAAATTTCCGAGTTAGCAAATTCCAAATTCTCAATTTCCCACATTACAAAATTTTCAAATTTCCAAATTCTCAATTTTTCAAAACTGAAATTCTCAAATTTTCAAATTATCCACAGTCCAAAACTAAAAAATTTCTACGTTTTGAAATTTTCCAAATTTAACATATTCCCAAGGTTCATAAGTTTCCCTAATTTCCCTAATTTCAGAAATTTTTCAAATTTCACGTTTTTAAAATTTTAGAAATTTCACAAATTCTCAAAATTTCACAAATTCCCAAAATATCCCAAAATTTAAAAATGTCCCAAATTTTACAATTTCCCAAAATTTCCCAAATTTCACAATTCCCCAGAATGTCACAAATTTCACAAGTTCCCAAAATTCCCCATATTTCAAATTTTTCCAAAATTCTCCAAAATTTCCCAAGTTTCTCAAAGTACCCAAATTCCCAAAACACCAATATTTCAAATTTCTGGTAGTACTACTCTTGCAAATCTAACAAGCAAGCTCAACCAGTATACACGTCATCCATCCACTTGAACAATATTATCAGATTTCCCTCAGAGAAGACATCTTCGCTCCCGACTGTACGTACACAACGATACACACTCGTAATCGTTGTTCAATGCACACGAATATTGGAAGCCCGTTGCCTGAAGGGGGCAGGTTCACAGCTCAACGGGCAAGAATGTTTTTGTCAGCTCTGAAAAAGGCACAGACCTCCACATATAGGGTGTTTTTGATCTGATGCTACAAACGAAAATAAGGTGAATTTATTTTTGAAATAATAAATCAAAATTTCTTCTGATATACTTTGATGAAATTAAATTTTATTTTTATTAATTTAGGAAGTCTACAAAGCTTCAATAAAAATGTTTGTACTTTAATCTATACATTTTAATTATCTGAACTTGTAGATAATATTTGTATCTAACATGTATATTATCTAAAGTGCGTATTACATTTTGATTATCTGAACTTGTAGATAACATTTGTATCTAACATCTGTATTATCTAACGTGGATATTACATTTTAATTATCTGAATTTGCAGATAATGTTTATATCTGAAATCTAAAATGTATACAATTTTTAATATCTAATATTTATATCTAAAATTGATAAAATTGTATTTAATTTTATAGTATCTAGTATCTATAATATCTAGTATCTATGTTATCTGAACTTGATAAAATTGTATCTAGTATTTATAGTATCTAGTATTTATGTTATCTAAACTTGATAAAATTATATCTAGTATTTATAATATCTAGTATCTATGTTATCTAAACTTGATAAATTTGTATCTAGTATTTATACTATCTAGTATCTATAATATCTAATATCTATATTATCTAAACTTGATAAAATTGTATCTAGTATTTATACTATCTAGTATCTATAATATCTAATATCTATATTATCTAAACTTGATAAAATTGTATCTAGTATTTATACTATCTACTATCTATAATATCTAATATCTATATTATCTAAAATTGATAAAATTGTATCTAGTTTTATAGTATCTAATATCAATAATATATAGTATCTATGTTATCTAAAATTTATAAAATTGTATCTAGCATTTATAGTATCTAGTATCTATCTATAGTCTTCATCTGTTTAGAGTATCTATAATATCGAGTATCTATCTATCTAACATTATCTACATATAAAATTTCTAAAGATTCTATGCCTATATCAAGTATCTCGATTATCTATTGTTTACATCTGATATCTGTAATTTGAAAATATGGATATTTGAAATTCGAAAATTTGAAAATTCGAAATGTGAATATCTAAACTTTGGAAATTTGATTGAAAATATAAGCATAAATAATAAAAAACAATAAAAACAAACATCCACTTTAAAATGACATAATCACGTCACTAATGTATACAACATATCAAGATGTTTGAGCAACAAATATTTCTACGCATAAGCGCAACATTTTTGCATCGGTATTTATACTTTTTTTCAATTCAAACTAGCCATGAAATTTCACAGTATTTATTAACCATGAAAAACCACATCAGATTGCTTCGATCCTTGCAAATGTTCTTGCATCAATCCACATACTTTCATTTCAAAGAATTTTCTGCAAAACCTTGAAACACGTTTGACCAACGAGTATTAACACAAATTGCACGTATGTTTTCAACATCAACCATTTTCCAATCAAATCATTGCAGTGAAGTTGAAAATTCAAGGTAAAATTGTTGCACTGAGTTTATTGTCAAATGAGTGTTTTGCATAAATAGAGAAAATTAATTATTTGCAATATTGTTATATTTTTTTTGTAAATATATCACATTTTCAAATTTCCAAATTTTGAGTTTTCAAGTTTTCAAATTTCCAAATTTCAGATATTTAAATTTCGAGTTTTCAAATTTCGAATTTTCAAATTTTCCAAATTTCAGATATACAAATTTCGAATTTTCAAATTTTCGAATTTCTAGTTTTCAAATTTCTAACTTCCAAATTTTCAAATTTCCCAATGTCAGATTTTCAAAATTTTGAATTTTCAGATATTCAAATTTGAAGTTTTCAAATTTCTAAATTTTCAAATTTCCATATTTCAGATTTTCAAATTTCGAATTCTCAAATTTCAAAACTTCGCATTTTCAAATTTTCAAACTTGTTCACAGACTGTTAGATTGACAGAAATTTTGCGAGACATGATAGAAGAAGTTACTTGGAACATATTTAGCTAAACCTTTACGCAAAGTATCATGATATAGGGATATTGGTCACTTCGTTAATTTTGCATATCTGATAAAAGTAGCTTCTTACTATAAATTTATAAAATTAGAATAAAGCAACCTCTCAGATTCTGGCCTAAAAAATCATCCTCGAAACAGAAGTTTATGCTTTGAAACATAAAATGGCGTCTCACCGAGATTCCTCGTTCACTGTCCCATTCGCACGTTTAAAATGCAATAACTTTCCCTATAAAGTCGATTCGTCGCATAAAAAATCTCCTTCTCACTTTCGGTAACCCGCGGTTTAATGCCCGTTTCACGCTGAGCGAAATAAAAGTTTATTTTCCGAAAAATACGGGAATATTTGGGATAAAAGCGAACTAGGTGGTCAGTAAAAATGGAAGAGCAATTCGTTGTTAGGGGAATCTCAACGACCGGGGAATCTTTCGTTTTTTGTCACTAAAAAAACGTGTCTGTGACAGGATTTCTAAATCGGTTGAACGATCTGCTATTTTTAGAAAGAAATGTATTTTTCTCGCGACCCAACCGAGCTTGCTCTTTTTTCTGATTTTGGATTCCGATTTCATATGGCTTTATCCTAGCAGAACAGAGAAATGCGAAGGAGATAAAACCGGCGAAATAGCGTGCATTCTTCCGCTTTGGAACCTGTTGGTCACCTCAGATATCTCTCAGAGGAATGCTACATTTTTATCAACTTTCACTGTGTTTGGATGCAAATAAAAGAATTGTTTTTTGAATGAATTGATAACGCAAGACTTTTATTCATACATTAATAATTGACCTAAGATTCTCACATGACATAATTAAAAGTGAAATTGATCCGAATTCAATGGACATATAATGCAATATAATGTGGCACTTACATGGTCTTATTACAGTAACATGAATTACAATGTGTCTTGAAAGATTGACCATTTTCAAACACTACAACTGCAAAGAATTAAGGCGGACAATACCTTTAGAATCTTAAAAAATTACAAAATTTTTTGTTTCTATAAAATGTTAGTAACATCTTAAAAATATTGTCTCAAAATTTTTAAGTGAAATACGAAGCCCTTTTGAAGTTATGGCCGATTAGCGCCGCGGATATACACGAGTTCAGTGCGGAGGATTGAAACTTTAAACGCATTTTTCTCAAAACTACGTTCTTAAAATTGGCGTGGCTGATAACTCAAAAACTAGTTTATCAATCGAGCTCAAATTTTTTGCACATATCCATGACAATACTATCTAACATATGAACCTAAATGTATGAAATAAATTGAACACTAAAGTCCTTTTTATTGCAAAACATTGCAAAAATTTTCAATAAAATTCAAAGTTTTTCTTTAAAAGCGCGCCATTTCTTCAATTTTACATAGTTTGCACATTTTTGAGGTTCATCTACTAACTGTGAATGTTAGTTTTCGAAACATTGTCTGCAAACTTGCTTCAGACCAATATATCTGAAGCTAGAACCCACGCCGATTCACGAGACGCGCCAAAACACTTCCAGAAAGGATTGTCATAATTCCGGCATTTTTAAATATTTTGCAAAACAGAAAATATTCTGTAATAGGCAATAGTTATAACAAATTATACCTGAAATTTCGAAAATGCAAAACAAAGGTGTCCTATACAAAAAAAATTCCCAAATATCAGCTTATTTTCATCTGTCTAAAGGTATTGCCCCCCTTAATAAACCCTACAAAACATTAGAAGAACAAAATGTAAATCTCAGAAAGCAACTATTAATACCAATATTTCAAAAGTAGAATCTGAAACATAGGGTTAAGATTCTTGCGCCATCCTGTGATCAAGCTATACAGAGGTGTAAAAGTAACGTTTAAAGAATTCGCACGATCAACGTAAACGCGTTTACATCTGTGCCAATATTTCCTCAGTCGTCCATATAAACGCTCTGAAAGTCATACTCGCGCATTCCGCGTTAGCAATAATTCATTCGGTTTGCCAACCGTTCAGATACGTCGATTATGTTTGCTGTCAGCGGATGCTAAGTTCACCGAGTGTCGATAATTTCTGACAATTATCGTAGTTATCGGTGCTCTCATTGGCCCATTTACGAGGTTTTAATTGTATTAGAATTTTAGCGGAGTTGCTGCAAGTTTGGGCTCTCCTTTAAATTTTCTTCGATGGCGGGAAATTTAAATTACGAATTTAATTTCAGGTCAAACTTTAATATTTGTCAATTTCTTGTATGGTATTGGCTTTAGAAATATTTACAGTAATTCTAAGACAACGAAAAATCGAAACAGAATGGCTTTGATGTCTCCTTTAAATTTTCTTTGATGGCGGGAAATTTAGATCAGAAGAATTTAATTTCGTGTCAAACTCTAATATTGAGAAATCTACCTGTCGTTAGTTTTCTGTACGTTAATCATATTAATTTTCGAAGTATTTACATCAATTTTGCAACGATGAAAAGTCGACAAAGAAAGACTTTGATGTCTCCCTTAAATTATTTCCAATGGCGGGAAATTTAAATCACGCGAATTTAATTTCGTGTCAAACTATTATTTAGAAATCTATTTGTCAATTTTCTGTACATTAAAAAATTGCTTTCAATTCAGAATTTAAATTGCTTCTAAATTAAAGTCACGTCTGCACGATCTTGCAGTGTTTGCGATGGTTTCTCTTCGGGGTTCACATTCCTAGAAACAATGAAATCGCGATCATTCATTTTCTAGAAGGCAATCTCGGAGGCTACAAACGAACGGGCAGTAAATAGGTGTAGCGGAATATCTGACCGAGTGAAAGGACCGTGATTCTGTAACGTTCTACGTTCCATAGATTTAACCCTTTCGCTGCGGAAAATTATGTCTGTTTCATATTAACTTGTCACACTTATCTGAATACGTTTTAATATAACCCTTTTTGTTTTTATTAATTAAAGTTTCTAAAAATTACAAACAATTTGATGATTTTTAGATTTATGATTACCAAATGAAAATTAAATTTTTGTTGTCGTTTCCAGTAGGGTTTAGACTATTTTACTGTTTGTGAAAAATGCTGTGCTTTTTCCATGAGAAACACATTCATACCATAATTGAGCCACCATTTCAAAAAATATTTCACATCTCTTCCCATACCAAAGAATTAAATTTGGCATCTGAATTTTTTCTCCACATTAAATCTACAAAATTGTCCCCACAAAACATTCGTTTCTTATAAAATAAATATTTTTACCAACATTTCCCAAACTGTGCCCGTGTTCATTTCAGCGAATGTCTTTATCTTCGTTTTTCAGTCGCGTCGAGATCATTTACCCTAACAATGCGCGGAGATGCTACAATGGTTCTATGGATGGTTTTGCAACATTTAATTTGCAATCATCTCGCAGTTGAAACGACATTGTCGAATTAGAAGCTGATCGTAGAATTTTACGTTTATCTCCGGTAGACGCTTTTGGAGGGCGAACGCTTCTCACTATGATTACGTCTTTTACTAACATAATCGATAGCACTTGAACCTGTGTTTCACATAACTTCAATGGGAAATCATGGCTTTTTCTCTGGCTGAAATTTATTTTCTAGGTGTTGGAAAACCTGGACGGTTTAGGTTGTACTTTGGTGCTGTATTTTTATGTACTTATTGTGATGAATTAGAATTAGTTATGATACAGTTAACATAGTTAATAGTATAAAAATGTAGGTAATAATATAGTTCATAATAGCACAGCTACCTAAGAATAAACAAGATTGATCACATCTTCAGCTTCATGAACACTGATTTCAAATAAACCTTGACAAATTCTGTGATGTAATGAAACTTGTCAAATGGTCACTTATTAAACTTAATGTTAAGGAATGTAAAAATTTCCTATCAGAAGATTGTTGAAAATATGAAGGGTGCAAGACGTATAAAGATGTATTTAAGTTCAGGTTCCCCATAATTTCGATAAACGCAGAAATTTAGATAGAAAACACCCTGTATATCAGTCATTGATAGTAGCATAAAAATATTTAAAGATTTATGTAAAAATTCAAGCATCACAAGCAGTCAACCACAAAAAATTCAACAGTAGAAATTCATGAAAAGTGAAACGGTTAGCACTGTCTAGTACAGATTTTCATACTCGAGCGAGGTAGATACCCGCTGAAGAATGCGAGTAGCTTGAGGCAAAGTAGGTTGTGCTTTTAACCAGGAATAAACACACTTAGTTGGTCAGAAAATACAAGGTCAATAATGGGAGCAAGAACTATATGCTATCTGTGAACAGCTTGAATTATTTCCTGCCTCTGAGAACGTCTTCGTAATGCATACTCCGATCCTGAGTAACGTTAAACCGCGTGAAGCCAGTGATACCTGTAATTCACACAAGTGCTCTATTACAGCAGTTCAAATGTTGATTCAGAAGCAAAAAGTGTATCTTCCAATTACGGAGCCTTTATCGAAACATTAAGGTGGCTATATTTCTCACTCGTCAAAAATTTCAGCTCTCAAAATTTAAACTTAATTTAAGAGGTTCATTTTTTATCGCTCTTTTTATTATATGGTCTTCTACAATTTAATTGTAGTTCAAACCTTAACCTACAATTTTCTAGACAGTTGTATCATTCATAAGTAATTACTGCTACAAGGCAGCTAAAGAAAGTTAAGACTACAACCCCTGATTATACAGATTTTAGAATTAAGTTAAAAATTCAATGACAGTGAAAATATCTGGTTTACTACATTTCAACTGTAGTGTGTGTTATAAGTGACACGATATTGTAGGAACTAACTGCAATTTAAGTCAGGATGAAATTCCACAAAATTAGTTGAATAGTTTGAAACTTAAAATTTGTTCAAACAAATTAGTTAAATTTAATCCTAACGTGGATATAACCCTAATGTGAATATAACTTGTTCCGAACACAAACTTTGTAACAGCCTGTACATATTTCCACAGTAGTAATTTTGCGCGTGTTTACATTGTTGCCTGTGCTAATTCCCGCCCGTTGATGGCCCATGAATCACAAAACGTATGGCAGCCAAAAGGACCGAAACGTCGGAAGACACAACACGATGAAAGAAACGACGGAATAAAGAAAAATTCAGTCATGCAGACTCATCAGTCAGACTCAAGGGCAGGTGTCTGTGATTAAAAGTATCAGGGACTGATGTTAAGAGTGGCGGTGTGTCGTTGGCAAATCGCCAGCGACTTAATTCTTGCGTCTCGACCCAGACGAACTTTCGGTCACGCTGATTATTACTACCTCTTCCAACCTCGTTGGCTATCGGCCAAACATGTTGAAAACATACGCCGGAATTCACATCGCGAACACGATTGATATCCTCGCCACGTGGATTTTCGATTACCAAACGGAGATAAAAGAATATGGAATTCAAAATCAAGTTTTAACGAGGTGTTTAATGCATGTCGTATGTGACTGAAATCTTACACATACTTCGGTGTATTGTTTGTCAAGAACTTCATTTTATCACATTATTTGTAACTATACTCTTCTACATTATAGAATCATTCATAGGAATAATTTTTGAAGGAGTATGTTAGTCAAAACTGGGGTTTACATGTAGTATGTAACAAACAACCTTACCAGACACTTCTGTTCAGATTTTAACAATGTTTTTAATTTTATAAAAACATAATAAGATAATTTTATTCAGAGACTTTTATTATGAAAATATATTTGAAACTTTTATCCATATATGATTGTCAAAATCAATTTTGCAAAAATAGTTGACATTTTATAAAAAAGCAACATAGTTAACTAATTCATAGAAAATCGAAAATGGCTCTGTTTCCCGGTAATCTTTTTATCGATTTCCAAAGTGGCGCCAGTAAACGAACGAGCTAGATAAAAGGGAGGAAACGAAGCAAAAACGTGGAACGATGGACTAGAAAGCCGCGAGCATACCGCAGGAAGCTAGCCGGTGCACGATACACGTACGAATACACGATCCTGGAGCATCGTGATACTAGTGGCAAGCAAGAAAAAAAATAAAAAGAGTAGCAAGAAGAAGAAGAAGAAGAAGCCTCCGGGAGAGAAGGCCTCGAGGTCGTGGCTGCGTAGTTCCTTACGTTGGCTCCCACGAGCTCAGCCACCAACAGTCGCTTTCCAGATCAGATTCATTGACCTCTTCTCTTTCTCCTTCTTTCTCTTGCGAGAGTAAATATATGAAACTTATTAAAACAGGAGATATGGTCAAGTTACTCCCTTATGAAGTAATGTTTCGATATAAGTGAATCTCTGAACTTTCGCTTGAAAGAGTAAATATATGAAACTTATTAAAACAGAAGATATGGTCAAGTTACTCCCTTATGAAGTAATGTTTCGATATAAGTGAATCTGTGAATTTCGCTTGAAAGGGTAAATATATAAAACTTATTAAAATAGAGAATATCTGCAAATTACTCTCTTACGAAGTGAAGTTTCGATCTAAGCGAATCGAGTCTTTCGCTTATATCGTGTAGTTTCAGCATCGATCAAAGGTAGCCAACTGTAGAAAAACTAAAAATCTGAACCGAACGTAAACAGTAACATACCAGATAATATAATGCAAGAATAAAATTTTATTTTTCATTTTTTTCTTCTTGAAACTTTTATCAACATATTCGTGACATTTTCCTTATTAAAATGAGCCCAAACACGACGTAATTCGGAAGATATTTATTTGTACTTCTGAGTGTTTCGGTTTTATTCAAGTTTTGTAGTAAGATTTGCGGTGAACAACGAGTAATGACACGTCGGGTAACTTCGTTACTCTTCGCTGCTATTCGGATAATCACGTGATACGTCTGACAGTCGACACCGTAGACTTCTACGACTGAAATGTTTAAATAAGTTATAGCAAGTAAATATGTGCGGAATAAGGTCGTGTTTGATCTCATTTTAATCAGGAAAGTGGCACGAATATGATGGAAAAAGTTTTATGAAAAAAGAACTAAAAATAAGGAAGTTAGCAACAGAAAGGTATTGTACAGAATACAATAGCTTTGATTTCTGCCAACTGCCACAATCACAGCGACTTTTTGTCATTGGCTGTGCGTTAGAAACTTATCATCCGTTTGATTATACCAATTATGTAGTGCTTGGTTTCATTTGAATCATAAAATGTGAAAAAAAATAAAAATATTCTAAAATTTAAAAATTTAAAAATTTACAAAATCTCAAAATTTTGTAAATCATCAAACTTGCAAAATTTTAAAATTTCTAAATCATTAAACTTATAGAATTTCCAAATTCGTAAACTCTCAAAATTTTGCTCTTTCTAAATACCAATATTGTCGAGTACAAAAATTTCAAAATTCCCCAATTCTCATGTTTGACAAATTCTCAATCCCCTCTTTCCAAATATCCAAATCTTTACATCCATCTATCAAATAACACTGACAACCTTCTTAAATCAATGTAACATTCATTTGAAATGTCTTTGAAGAAACAAACAGCTCGGTCGGTAATCGTAAATAAATTAAAACGACATAACCTGTATGGAGAAAGAAAAATGGTGTATTTAATGCGAGAAAAAATGCAGAATGGAAGAGAAAAAAAAATCATGCTTCGAATATCTTTGGAATTGGAACACGATCGGCGGCTACCGATCGAGCAGAACCTGGATAGCAGAGAAACCAAGAGAAGCTGGTTTTACTAATCAGCCGAGAAACGCCACGATTACAATCCCGTGGAATGTGCTTAGAGCCGTCGTTTCGAAAGGCTTCTACTCTCACGTTCTAATGGCCGTATGTCTCTCCACACATGTACTTATGTATCCGAGGCGATCGTGTATACAGGGTGTCCAAAATGTTTGGGGCCAAGACACTAGTGGATAGCTACATGAAAATAACTGCTCTGTTCTGTTGATCGATACCAAGACATGAAGAGGTTAAACCGAATCGCTAATTCAGATCACTCAAGTTTTCTACCATCCCGACTCTCTCGTTGATATTCATAGTTAAACTATTCTTATTAAACCCATCACTAGTTAGAGCGTTCTCAGATAGCTTTAC
This sequence comes from Megachile rotundata, assembly GCF_050947335.1. NCBI lineage: Eukaryota > Metazoa > Arthropoda > Insecta > Hymenoptera > Megachilidae > Megachile > Megachile rotundata. The sequence goes on from NC_134993.1 coordinate 8,806,715, forward strand.
AAGTTCCTACGGTTAATTTCAATAAATCATGTACAGTTTATAGGTTACGTTCTGGTTTGGAAAACGCGGTTGGGGACGAAAGTAACGTGTCACTATGGGGACGAAAAAACTGTAAAAACTGTACCAAGGGTGATGTATTATACGCGTCATAACTGTAATTGGCAATAGATAAATAAACCACGTACAACGATACCAAAGAAATGCTCGAAGCCAGTTACGCGATCTATTTTTCGTTATTTAAATATACGGGTATTGTTTTTATCGTTGCTTAAAATATAGTATTGTAATCGAACACTGTGAGTGCCCTAAACATTACTTTATGGGCACTGCGTTGTTTTATAGAGCTGTCTTTTGTTTTGGTCGTCAATGGACGCTGCGTCGCTGCACTGAAAGGCAATATGGAGGTGACCTTTGTAACCGAAACATGTACGTCAATCATAACTCCTACAATATGTTTATTTAGGTGTTTCTTTGTATCGTTTCTTATAATAAAAATCGTATTCTGTATTGGGAAAAATATTTTTACTTAATTTTTTGCGAAATGATGACAGAAATAATCTGTCAGTTCAGATCAATTTGTAAAATATGAGAAATGTAGAAAATAGTGGGATTAAATACATCACTACACGAGCGCGATACCCGATTCTTGACCTTCTTAGATCAGAGAACGTTTGATATATTCTCTCTGCAATTATTACGAAATCGTTATCATTATCCTACAGAATTTCATGTAAATCATAATGATTAATATTACGCGTAATTGGATTAACAGTCGCTTACAGTTCGCGGTGATCTTGGAAGAAGAATGGTATTTAGCACGACCTCGAAGTTGTGTAAGTTTGTAACGTTGCCAGGAATTAATTGATTTCTTTATAATTCATAGAAAGTATCTTTTTAATAAATGAAAGTTCACATTAATAATAATCTTGTTAGTAGTCACTGTACAAGAATGTTGCATTGAACAAATTTTTATTTTATTATATCTCTCGTAGCATAATTATTAATCATTTATATTGTCTCATTTTTTAATCAATGACGTATTATGTTACATAAAAAAATTAGCTTATGTAATTTTGCATATTAACTATTAAACTACTTAAATGTTTCAATAACTTTTTCCCAATTAAATTTAAAATAATATTGTCAATTTTAAATACTATTATATTTATAATTTTGTTGAAAAGTATTTTTACAATTTTATTAGAAAATATGTTTACAATTTTGTTAAAAATTATGTTCACAATTTTATTACAAAATTACGTTCACTATTTTATTAAAAATTATATCCACAATTTCACAAAAATTATGTTTATAATTTCCTTAAAAATATTATTACACAAAATTTAATAATTTCACAGCTTTCACTTTATCACTTAAAATATTACAAACCCACGTTTTTTTTAATTAATCATCCTGTTCACCGAAATCATTGAATATACTAATCACCAGATAGTTCAATGCCGTAATTAATGATATTAATGCGTCAGGGTTAGAAATGTTCAAAAATGGATGTCCTTCGAAAGGATTTCGTAGTAAAAGGCTATTTAAGGAGAGGCCAAGCTGTCACGAATGATTACAGATTCGAGAGGCGCGCATGACAGGTTGACCTCGTGTTCGACGAAAGTTCACGAAGACGCTGTCTGCATTGTTTGTCTCGAGGTCTCTGCAATTATGTTTGCGAAAACTAAATATTACCACCTAATGTTTTAGAATTAAATTCTCATTTGACATTAGAATTAAATTAGAAATAATGTTTCAGTGCAATAAAAGAATGAATACAACATTTATAGATTAAGTTGTTAAAATCGTGAATATCGAAATCTATACAGGGTAGCTCACAGGGTATTACACAGGTATAAAACACACTTTCGAAAGAAATAACCTCACTTTCGTTCGTACCGTGATACGCGTTAAATCAGTCAATTGAAATAGTGCGTAACATATCTTCCTGTTAGTCTAAACTACATACGGCGTCTTGTAAACGACATAAAATTCGCGAACAATCAGGCCAAGGAAGTTGTTTGAAAAGATGTTAAACCTTAGCTTTCCGATTTATTTGAACCGGTTTCGTTACTGGTTCAATTTAACAGCGTAGAACAAAGCAGAATTAGAAGTGGTATTATGAGGATACAAATTACCGAGATTAATCAGTTCGACCATTTAAACATTCTTCTTGAAGTCTTTCGAGCAATGAAAAGCTTCGAAATTAAACTATTTTGTGAAATCAACATTTGTTGCAGGCTACAACTTTTCAGTTTTTCTATTCTTCGGTGTTTTAATTTTTCAATTTTCCAGTGTTTCTATTTCTCAATTTTTTAATTTTTCAATTTATCAATTTTTCAACTCTTCAATTTTTTATTTTTCAATTCTACAATTTTTTAAATTAAAATATTTCCAGTTTCCAAATTTTCTCAATTTCTCACAAATCTTTTTCACTCTTTTCTATTTCTAAACCCCTAAATTGCTAAATCCTATAATTTCTACACTTCCAATTTCCAAATTCCCCAAATTCTGAAATTTCCAAATTCCCAAATTGTTAAGTTCTTAAATTTCTAAATTGTAAACATGAGAATTTGAAAATTGGAAGATGTAATGTATATAACTAAAAAATTGTAAAATTTAAAGTGCACAAATTAAAAATTTAAAAATCTAAACTATATGCAGTACAAAATAGTAAAACCTAAAGTGCACAAATTAAAAAATTATAAAATTTGAAGAGTACGAATTACATATTTTTTAACTTTGGAAACTTGTTAATTTACAAATCTTCAACTACCTCCAAACGTTCACAAATTTAGAGATGTTTGTAGTCTTCAATTTACAGCAACCGAGTGCGGCCTCTTTCCCTAATATCGCCATTTTCCCTAGACAGTTATACGTTGTTATTTGAGAATGATTAACGCACCTGAATTCCGGAACACGTAAATGTTAGTATCATCGATGTAACAGCCGGACGAAAAACAAATACACTCTATTTCCTGCGAGTCAGATCACACACGGATTTAAAGCGGATGGATTTTACTGTGCGGTCGTTTCAGATCAGGCGTACCAACTATACAGATCAGTTTCGACAACTTATAATCAAAGAATGATTTGTATAAAATTGATTCAATTGTTACAAGATTATCACAATTATTGATTAATAATTTTACTGTTCATTAATAATTTTTCACAATTATTATTAATTATTAATAATTATTAATATTTATAAAATTAGTTCAATCAAGATAATTACAATTATTAATTAACAATTTCACTATTCATTAATAATTTTTCACAATTATTATTAATAATTATATACATACACATATATGTATAAATCATTGAACATTATTATATTTATTATTTTATTATTTATTATTATATAATTGTATTTCTTAATTTTTAAATCTATCATGATTTTACTATATTATACATGCAATAAAAATTCTATTTTATAGGAAATTTATTTATTTTTTGTTAAAATTATGTAAAAAATGTAGAGTGCTTTTTAATTTGTTTAAGACAATGAGTACTAAAAATTATGAAAATGTTAAATAGAATAAATTATAAAAATTGCAAAATTTGACAATTTTACAGTTTAAAAATTTGACATTTTGACATTTTGATAATTTCACAACTTGTCAGCTTGACAATTTAACAGTTCGACAGTTTTATAGTTTGACAAGTTGACAGTTTGACAATTTAACATTTTGATAATTTCACAACTTGTCAACTTAACAATTTAACAATTCAACAATTTTATAATTTGACAAGTTGACAGTTTGACAATTTAACATTTTGATAATTTCACAACTTGTCAGCTTAACAATTTAACAGTTCGACAGTTTTATAGTTTGACAAGTTGACAGTTTGACAATTTAACATTTTGATAATTTCACAACTTGTGAGCTTCACAGTTTGACAATCTGCCAATTTGACAATTTGACAATTCGACAGTTTTTTAGTTTGACAAGTTGATAGTTTGGCAAGTTGACAATTTGATAATTTGACAGCTTGACAGTTTGACACTTTAACATTTTGATTATTTCACAACTTGTCAGCTTGACAGTTTGACAATTTGACAATTTGACAATTTGACAATTTGACAATTTAACAATTTAACAGTTCGACAATTTTAAAGTTTGACAATTTGACAGCTTGACAGCTTGACAGTTTGACACTTTAACGTTTTGATAATTTAACAACTTGTCAGCTTGACAGGTTGGCAGTTTGACAAATTGACAAGTTTACACTTCGACATTTTGACAATTTGACAAGTTGACAGTTTAACAAGTTGACAGTTTCATATGTTGACAGTTTGACAAGTTGACAATTTGAAAATTGTATAACTTAACAATTTGACTATTTAAATTTATCAAATTTTCCAATTAGCAAAATACAAAATTAGCACACTTTCAGATTTCCAATTTGTAAGATATGGACATTGAAACCACAAAAATTTGAAAATATAAGAATCCATAAATTTGAAAATCTATTTGCATATTTTAAAAATAATTACTGTATCCCATTAGCGAGCAAATGCCTCTAATTTTGCAACGATGTATCCATCTACCGCATAAATTTTCTCTTCGGCTCGTTAAATCATTAACACGTGCACATATATTACATGTACGTTGAGTAGCGAAATTACCGGAACCCAATCAACGGCAAATAATTACTCGAGGCTATAACGATGTATGTAATATGTAAAAGTTTTTCGCTCTCAGTCCATCCGTTAAATCATTAAATTATAAGCGCAACACCTGACAAACGAAGTTTCAGTGATGTATACGATGCTTTTAATTACACTATTTATCATAAATTCCAGTAAGTGTCTATTTCATGTAAGTCGAACATTAGCACATAAATAATGTGTGTTTCGTGTACAAACATTATTTACTGTCTAATCATTGATTAGAAGTAATTGAAAATTATTTTTTAATTGTTATTACCTGCTAATTACTATCAACAATTTTAGTTAAATTAATGATAACATTAATCACAATTTTTATGATTATTGCAGAATTATTTGTATTGAATTCAACTTGAACGAATTTATAAATAATAATATATATATTATTATGACGACTTTCTTTTATACACAAATAAGTTCATATCTTTCAATTAAATAAATATTTGCGAATAGTAAAATTTCAATTTTGTACGTTTTTTGAAAATTTGTGAAACTGTCAAAGTATCAAACTATCAAGCTAATGAAATTTAATTTATTAAATTTAAAAATCCACATTTGTTTAATTTTCTTAATTATTTAAACACTCACTATATTGCCGCTCTTTAATAACATCTCTATTGACACCAGATTTTTGAAACTACAGCTTCCGTTGCGTAATCTAGGAAGAAAAATTTCTACCATACTTTTTGTGCTCGAGCAACGAAAGTGGATCGCTTACTCTTTCTATCGGACATTTGAAATGATCTTTCACCGATACTGGCTAGTAGTTTCTTTCTTACGCGAGATCATGTTGTTTCTTATCCGCGTTCCACAATGGCGCAGCCCCTTTCATTGCTGTTACAGACCAAACAACGTCTCGACATCAAAAGCTTTCTCCACACGAGATAAGGCAAATGCTACTTCAAACAGCGGCTTTTTGAATCATGTGATTGTCAATGCATCGGGTTTTGATAACGTTATCGCATGCTCGTTTCACTCACGTGTACAACTTTGTTCAACGAATTTCTATTCCTTTCGGGCAACCATTGCTCGTGATAACTCTATGATAAACTTAAATTTTCGATAGGTCACTGTCTAATATGGGACTTTTATAAATCATAACTCGATTAAGACTTCTATTGAAATTTGATACAAGTCAAATAATAAATAATAAAGTTTAATAATAATATACATATACATGAAACCGGACATATTATATTATATTAAACCAGGTATATTGTGCGAGAAGTAATAATGTACCTTCATAAATGGAACGCGTATATATTCTGATAAATCAAGAAAATAAAGTAATATATCACGTACAAATACATGAGTGAATATTAAAAATTAAAGCACAAAAAGTTTATACTCTTCATAGTTTCTTTGTATTCTGTATATAAAAATTATGCTCTGTTTTATTATGTAAAAATAATTAAGTTCTTGAATAAAGGTAATGCGCATGCGCGTGGTACTATGCAGGGGTACTGCGCATGCGCACTGTACTGTGTATGGTACTGCGCATGTGCACTGTACTACGCGTGGTACTGCGCGTGCGTTCTGTACTACGCATGGTACTGCGCGTGCGCACTGTACTGCGCTTGGTACTAGGCATGCATAATGTACTACGCATGGTACTGCGCGTGCGTACTGTACTGTGCGTGATACTGCACATGCGCACTGTACTGCGTATGGTACTGTGCGTGCGTACTGTACTGCGCTTGGTACTATGCGTGCGTACTATACTACGCATGGTACTGCGCGTGCGTACTATACTGCGCGTGATACTGCACATGCGCACTGTACTGCGAATGGTACTCCGAGTGCGTATTGTACTACGCATAGTACTTCGCGTGCGTACTGTACTGTATATGGTACTTTGCGTACGTACTGTACTGCGCGTAATACTGCGCATGCGTACTGTAATGTGCATGGTACTGCGCACGTACGATAACAGTATACGCAATACATTTAACAACACATTTAGTTGCTTTTTTCGATAAATACTTTAATTTTAATAACATCTGAAGCTTCAACTATTAAAACCGAACTTATAGCAGTTTTTTAACGTTGAATAATATGAAATAATCATATGAAATAATTATTTTAAGGCATATAATGTTTTGCGAATAGTTGACAATGACGGTAAGAAACCGGCGTTAACTTCTATAAACAGTAGAATTGAATAAAATTTAATTATTAGAAGGGAAATGGCATGGTAATATTTCTTTAGTCTATCATAAATCAAGATGATAGTAACAGGTGAACCACCCGGTATAAAAAGGAAGGAAAAATAGCCTGGCAAACGGAGATACGAAATCTCTGTATTTTCAGAGTATTTTCCTTCTCCCGATGACGTTTCGCGGGTAAACGTTCCCCGGGAACATTCGTAGGTCACGCGACTTTCTTGTAAATATACAAACCGCGATCGCAATCGTCTGGAATAATATCATCGTTTGTGCGATTTGTTTAAGTACGCGGAAATCAAACTGGATCGCATAATTTATAATGTTATTCTCGATTTCGCGTGACTCACTCGAAAAATGGCGAAAAACGTGATCTGTAGCAGACTTAAAAATTTTGGGAGGTGTAGGTTAATGTACATTGAAACAATCGCTTATTAATAGAAATATTCGTTTTATTATTAAAAATAAACATTTGAAGTTTTATGGCATTTTTAAAATAGTTATTTATTCATTCATTATTTATTTTTAGTAATTTAATTTTATCTGATTATTTGAGTCCAATTAACTAAAAATTTAATAAAGAGTCTAATATTTAATAAGGTAAGATTTTGTTATTCAATCTTTGTGAATTTACTGTGTGATATTTGTTGCTATGAAATATTGTTACCATAAACTCTGACTTTAATAACAATTGTGAATATTGATAATTGCAATAATCATCATAATAATTGTAAACAATGCTTATATTTTTTATTTCACATTAAAAAAAAATACAAAATTTGATTTTTCTTGTGATCAACTTTTAAAACAAACAAATTTATTTATCATTTAATAAATGTAAAAAATTATTTATGTAAAATAAATTTGCAATACTACTCAGAAAATGATGAATAAAACTGTGCAATAAGATCTGTTACATCATGTTTAAGTAACATGTAAGGCACAACTCCATTTGTATAAAGCAAATTAAAACAAATACTGAGAGAATAATAAATTTTTAATAAATTCACTAACAAAGTGTGTCATGTTTAGCAAACAGTAATCCTGGAGAGCTAAAACTATTTTCTTGTTATGATCTAAAATAAAACTTCATGAAATTAAAATAAGCGTTGCATAAAAACAGAAAGGGGAATAAATTATGCTAACTCTTGGAGTAAAGTGAATCCAATTATAATTTTAACTACGGACACAGCTCTGTATAGGGTGACTTGATGTAATTTACCAATAAATTTAATTCGGTTACTGCACATGCCATCGATGCAGTGTGCTAGAAAGTAAAAATGATGGATTCCTATTTTACACTTTATTTAATATTAATTTTTTTAAACAATTTTATTCTGTTTTTAGTAATAATTTTTTAATGCAATTTTATACTTTATTTAGTAATAATTTTTTAATGCAATTTTATACTTTATTTAGTAATAATTTTTTAATGCAATTTTATAATTTATTTAGTAATAATTTTTTAACGCAATTTTATACTTTATTTAGTAATAATTTTTCAATGCAATTTTATACTTTATTTAGTAATCATTTTTTTAGATAATTTTATACTTTATGCAATAATCACATTTGAGACAAATTTACACTTTGTCTAATAACTTTTTAGATAATTTTAGACTGTATTCAATAATAATTTTTTGACATAATTGTACTCTTTATTTGATAGTAATTTTTTGACATAACTGAACAGTTTATTTAATAATAATTTTGTAGATAATTTTACACTATATTCAATAATAATTTTGTTTTAGATAATTTTACAACTCATTCAATAATAATTTTTTTACATAATTTTACTCTTTATTTGATAGTAATTCTTTTGACATAATTTAACAGTTTATTTAATAAGAATTTTGTAGATAATTTTACAGTATATTCAATAATAATTTTGCTTTAGATAATTTTACAACTTATTCAATAATAATATTTTACATAATTTTTACGCTACATTTAACTGAATAGTCAAAATTTAATTACCATGCATCCCCATATTTTATCACAAATAAAAATTATAATCGCAATTTCCAGAATTTAATCAGAAAGAATTAAATTCACATGTCATGAGATCAGAATTAAATAGGGGGAATTCCCATCATTATAACGCAATTAGTCCCTTAATAGCCCTTAATAGAGACAAACACCGTTCACACGCATCTTTAGATAATTGTGTACAAGAATGTAACACATTCTTCCTAATATCTCATCGAACAAGAATTTCTACACACGAGCACTCAACTTTTAACTCTCGTGTAAATCATAGCGTCGAAACTACCCTTTTTCATTGTTGACTCGTTTGAAGTTGAAGAGTCGTTCAGATAATACATTAATAGCCTAAATTAAACTAAAGTGAAATAATGGTATAATATAATAGTAAATTATTATAATACGGACACAGTAAAATAGTAGACTTGTATGATAATATAGTAAAATAGTAAAATAGTAAAATAGTAAAATAGTAAAATAGTAAAATAGTAAAATAGTAAAATAGTAAAACAGTAAGAGAGTAAGACAGTAAGACAGTAAGACAGTAAGACAGTAAAACAGTAAAACAGTAAAACAGTAAAACAGTAAAACAGTAAAATAGTAAAATCGTAAAATAGTAAAATAGTAAAATAGTAAAATAGTAAAATAGTAAAATAATAAAATATGAATATAGTATAACAACAAAATAGTATAATATGCTTGTATAGTGAAATAATAAGATAATAGTATAACAAGATACGTGACTGATCTCTAACCTCAAGCATCAAAACACCAAATCCGGATACAATTAATAACAAGATTATCAACATTTCACCATCCAGTTTTCTTTCCCTCTTCCGTTTGTCATCTAAGTGGCTTTAGATTCCGAACCGGATTACGATCGAAAAAAAAAAAAACAAAAATGAATTCGATTTGGAAATAGAAATTAGGGTCGAGGTCAGAGAGATAGTTCCTCTTTGTCCACTTAAACGAAGTGAAAGAAGTTCAGGGAAAGTGTGACGAATAGGTATATAATTATGTTTTCCGTTCCGTTCGTTTTAATGGGCTACTAGTCACCTATCTTTGAAATATTCGTGAATATGATTAAGATAAATTTTTTAATACAAAAAAGGATCCAATTATGAATCTAACATATTGAAGAAATAAAAAATCTACGTTTTGAAATTGTTATCCAAATATTTTTATAAATCTTAGAAATGTGTGGAGTAATTTTACGTAAATTTATTTAAAATTAAGTAAAGCGTGAAGATATTTCTAAATCCTTGAAAATGAAGATATTTACTGTTGTAGGATTTTAAAATGTACTGAAGAAAACGAAGAAATAGAATTTGTCAACGGTTTTATTTTTTGTTTCATTTTATTGTAATTACACGAACATTTAAAAAAATGTTTTATATAAAAATTATACTTACTTTGTTTTAAAAAAGGATTATTATTATGCACACAAGTTTTCTGTATAATAATTAAAGCCACTACCTAGATTCCGTAGCGTAGTTTCCTTTTTAATAAAATTGCACTTTTTACCACATAAACAAAGTAATATTGGAATACTAAACGTAAACAAGATATTAGATTATGAAAAAAAGTCAATGAATCGTCAATAAACAATAAGACGTCAGTAAACAATTAACTGGAAACAATTAAATGCACAGCGTATAAGTATTCATTGCGTAATTATCTAACGTGTGGATGTCGAACGCGTAAATATGGAGTGTGCAATTATTCAGCGCGTAGAAGTCGCAGTACATTGATATCTAACACACGAATATTCAACGTGTCGGTATCTAACACGAACATATTTAACGCATAGATATCCAACAGAAAGATATTTCAAAAATAGAGATCTTAACGTGTGGATATTCAACGCGCAAATATCTATCGTGTATTCGTCGCGTAAAAATTTCAATGCGTAGGTATTTATTTCGTGGACATTGAATGCGTAGAAATTCCAACTCATAGATATTCAAAATTTTGATATCTCACGCGTGGATATACGATGCGTAAATATCTAACGCGTGGATATCCAACGTGCAAATATCTAACGCATGGCTATCGAACGCTTACAAATCTAACGCGTGAATATCCAACGTGTAAATATCTAACGCGTGGATATCCAACGCGTACGGATCTAACGCGTGGATATCCAACGTGTAAATATCTAACGCGTGGATATCCAACGCGTACATATCTAATACGTGGATATCCAACGCTTACAAATCTAACGCGTGGATATCCAACGTGCAAATACCTAACGCATGGCTATCCAACGCTTACAAATCTAACGCGTGGATATCCAACGCATAAATATCTAACGCGTGGATATCCAACACGTACATATCTAACGCGTGGATATCCAACGCGTACGGATCTAACGCGTGGATATCCAACGTGTAAATATCTAACGCGTGGATATCCAACGCGTACATATCTAATACGTGGATATCCAACGCTTACAAATCTAACGCGTGGATATCCAACGCATAAATATCTAACGCGTGGATATCCAACGCGTACGGATCTAACGCGTGGATATCCAACGTGTAAATATCTAACGCGTGGATATCCAACACGTACATATCTAACGTGTGGATATCTAACGCTCACTTATCCAACTCGTTTATATCCAACGAGATATCTAACAAGTGACAATATACCACGTGATTCCTCTATAGATTAATTAAATTCTACAAGCTGAACGTTTTGATTTACACAATTAAATCTTTATATGTTCAACTCTGTTCAAGAACCACTTTCTTTATTTCCACCACAAAACTTTTAAGAAAACTGTAACTTAATTTCAGTAATAGCTGCACACCACATAATATTGAAAACGAAAGTATACGTAGAAACAACGAGATCTAAAAGACCGTAAAAAAAGAAATTCATCGCCGCCGATTAGCAATGGAATTTATTTCGATCACGAATTTCGCAGGCGCCATCCCACGTTCTCCTCTCTCTTCTCTTATTTTTCTTCTTTTTCTTCAAAGCAACGATGCCTGACACGTTCTTGAAACCGAATCTCGTATTTGTATGGCCTATTCAGGACGTAGACATAATCGTGGCGTGGCTGCATAACGGTAAAAACAGATCTGCGTGCATTCACTTTTCCCCGTTCGTTGCGCGTGCAGTTTCTATTGCATATGTACGCGAATGAACACAGCTGTGGGCATGCAATACCTTGTAAAACTGACGAATCATCGATCCATGCAATCGTCGTGTACAAATAACTCTAATAGAGTTACCCTTCCCTTTCGATATTTCCCCTCGCGACAATTCACCGCAACCGATATTCTCATTGATGCGCTCTCCTCTTTGGTAAATGGACACTGTACACTATTTTTATTTCTGATTATTTTTATCTCAATTTGAGACTGAAATTGACATAACTAAATTTAAGAAATTTGGATATTTATTAAATAAAAAATTTTCAGTTTTCAAATTTGTGTATTTTTATCAAAAATTTTCACGTTTACAAAATTCTGAATTTTTAAACAAAGTACAACTGAGATTTTTATACTATTGTTAATCATTTGTTTACTTTGATTAATTATAATGACAAAGAATAATTGTCAAACTTAGTTGAATAAACACAACAGCTTAAATAAATTTTAAAACTGTCTGGTGCTAAAAATAATTTTTAGTTGTAACATTTTGGAAGCTAAATGTTAGGTTAGGTTTAGTAGTATACCTAACCTAAAAGACCATATGGTCTGTATTTCTTAACACAACGTTTTGCCAGTTTTTAAAAATAAATTACAACTAAATAATTACTATTGTACAGTTTCTGATCTTAAAAATATAAAGTTGGTATAACTTAACCTAAAACATTGGTTTATTTTTCTTCACACGTTCTTGAAAACACTTTGTATCTTCAACAATATAATCAAAGATGTACACATTGCTTCTAAAAAAATTCCACAATTGCTCAATCTCATGGTTAGGTTAAACCTTTCACTATTAAGATGGTTGTACTAGGTTAAACCTTTCACTATCACATCGTGATAGCTCCAATCTCCCTCAAAAATTTTACCTTGTTAAACGGACTTGATTCACCATTTTATTATTATCACAATAAATAAATATTTCTCTTTATTTCCAGACGAATTCGATGTGCCGAGCTCCGAGAGGAAGGTGACGAGCAGGTTTCAGACGAGAATCTTCAAGATACCTCGACCGAATCCCGCAAGAAACCTGAAATACAGCAAACATGCTTACGCCAAGCCAGAGACGAAGGCATCCCAGTTGGAGGATGCTGTTCACTGTCGTCATTCTGACGGACCTCGTCAGGCACTGTGAACCGATTTCGATAAAAAGGTTTTTGGACTCAAGCTCATCCTCAACGTCGTCAAGAACTTCCTCCGAGTCGGGGTCGCAGAATCTTGGTTCTCCCAGCGACATAGCCTGGCAAGCCTGGTTACTGCTGGACTCTCAAAATGGAGCGCACTCCAGTTTAGACTCCGCGACCTTCCTCCGTCGAATAACACCAAAAAGCGTCTTCATCGCGCCGGAACTGCCGCTGCTGCCACCTTGCGCCGAGGGCTACAGGGCGGACGCGATGGGCAGATGCGTAAAGAGCGTGAACATAAATCCTCAGGCACATCTCAGCTTCTTGTTAGAACGATTGAACGACCGATACGGAAACCGAGGTTCCAGTTCGCAGTCCAGCTTCAGCAACCCGAAGAAGTCCAGCGAACGGTTCCAGCTGGACATCCCTCGCGAGGAAACCAGAAGCTCCTTCAGATTCCCCATAATTGTGCCGCCCGAAGAGAAGATCGACTTAAACGTGGAGGAACCTGCGGTCACTTACGAAACTGCAACAACAACGACGACAACGACGACAACTCCGGCAACGACTACTCTCGCAACGACTACTCTCGATACAACGACAACCGAAACTACCACTTCCGAAACGATCACTTCTGAGACGACCACCGAGACTACGTCCAATGAGACAACGACGTACGAGGATGATACCACCTACGAAACGACGATTTATGATGCGACGACGTACGAGACCACCATCTACGACACCACGTCCTACGAAAATAGCACGGAAATGGAGAGAGATGAAACTTCTCCGGAGAACTCGAACGCCACCACCATTCAGAACGACGTTTAATCGTACTAAGTTTGAGTGGTAATTCGTGTCGATTATCGTGCAAGGAACTCTGACATACCGAGTATCGTATGTGCAGACTCGTCCGGTGTTTCGAGTAATTTCAACGACTCGGTTTTGGCGGGAATTTCGAATCGGTATACGATGACAGTTATGGAGACAGTAGAAGAGTGATCTAGAAAATACCAAAGTCTTTTACTGTTAGACGGCTTTTGAAAAACTGTCGCTATCGTTCATCGCCGTCCACATAACAAGTCTATAAATCGAGAAGCGTTTGATTAATCACACGGCCCACCTTGAACGGAGTTCAACACCTAACCTGGTGTACATACAATTTGTACAAACACTTATGATGTAGTAATCGTATATATGATTGTGCTATATGTATACTTAATTCTAATTTATGTATGCGCATAATAACATACATAATTGTACAGTAAGGCATTGTCCTTAATCATGTATTACATAGTCGAGTAAACTGTAAGCGGCACCGGTTTCTCTGGAATCTGCTCTTCGAGCCAGCCGGAGATCTTATCGATTATCATTCGTCGTATCGAGTATAAGGCCTACATTTTTCAAATATATCGGAATGTTCAGTGAGTAACCTACAGTTAATGCTAATGAGTAACACAGCGTCCGTGTTTAATATAGAGAATTGCTCGATGAGATTAATTGTATAAATGCTTAGCACAATACTGTGATACCGAAGGAAGCAGGAGACGTGTATGTAAGTTGCGAATACGTTGTACCCGCCAATGGCGTTACTGGGGTTTCTGGGTAGGGTTAGAAAATGGCGGAGAGACCTAGGATATCGGACATTGTAGTTTTGTCTGTGGAAAATGGTGAAGTCTAAGAGTTTAGAAATTTGAACTTTTGTAAATTCTACAATTGTGATTCAAAAATTTTTTAAATGAAATCTTCAAATTTTCAGGTTATAAAAATTCTCATATTCACAATTTTTTTAAGTATATTAATAAATTTCTAATTCCTCAAATTTTCATAATCTTGAATTTTTAGTATCCAAATTTTTTAATTTTTAAGTATTCAAATTCTGATATTCCTAAATCCTTAAATTTTGAAACTTCAATTTCCTGAATTCTTAAATTCCTAAATCCTTAAATTTTGAAATTCCAATTGCCCAAATTCTTAAATTCCTAAATCCTTAAATTTGGAAATTCCATTTTCCGAAATTCTCAAATACCTAAATCCTTAAATTTTGAAATCCCAATTTCCTAAATTCTCAAATTTCCAATTCTCATATTCAAATTTTCTGAGACCTTAAACTATCAAATTTCTAATTCCTTGAAATTTCTAAATTCTCAAATTTTTCATTAAAAAATTTCCAAATTTCCAAATTCTTAAATTTCTAATATTCCAATTCCCAATTTATTAAATTCTTAAATTCCTTAACTTCCAGATCCCCCAATCTTCAAATCCCCAAATCCCAAAATTCCAAAATCCCCAAATTGCAAAATTCCCAAATTGCAAAATCCCCAAATTCCAAAATTCCAAAATCCCAAAATCGCCGAATTCCAAAATCCCTAAATTCCAAAATCCCCAAATTCCAAAATCCCCAAATTCCAAAATCCCCAAATTCCAAAATCCCTAAATTCCAAAATCCCCAAATTCCAAAATCCGCAAATTGCAAAATCCCCAAATTCCAAAATCCGCAAATTGCAAAATCCCCAAATTGCAAAATCCCCAAATTGTAAAATCCCCAAATTGCAAAATTCCCAAATTGCAAAATCCCCAAATTGTAAAATCCCCAAATTGCAAAATTCCCAAATTGCAAAATCCCCAAATTCCAAAATTCCAAAATCCCAAAATCGCCGAATTCCAAAATCCCTAATTCCAAAATCCCTAAATTCCAAAATCCCAAAATCCCAAAATTCCAGAATCCCCGAATCCCAAAATCCCCAAATTCAAAAATTTCAAAATTATAAAAAAATAAATCCCCACTCATACAAACTTATAACACACAATTTTAATATCTCTATTAAAAGAATCATTTTCTCCTATATCACCATTATTCCTAGTGAAATTCTATGTTTGATACTGTACTTATTCAAATAATTTCTAATAAAATCATACTAGAACCTGAACCCAATCTAGTTACGCCATTGGTGGCAGCCTGTTGCGTTAATTACAATTAAGTTCTGCCGATTTAAATTTTACACGCGAGATATTATAGAGAATTTCAAATAGGTCGCATAATATGAAATGTCAAATTTTTGAAGGGGGAATCAAAATTACTTTTTAAATTCAAATATATATTTAATTATATAATCTTTTACCATCACGAATAAAATACTTTCTTCAAATAAATATCGGTTTTTATAAAATATTTGTGATACAAAATATTTTATGAATCAATGCACAATAACCGACAATACTCGGTCGGTAACTAAAATTAAGTTTAGTGTTGAGCATTATTCGAAAATCTTCAAATTTTCTATTTAATTAAAGAATTATTTATTGCTCTCGAATATCTTTTTAGTTTTTGAAAATTTATGTTCCGAAATTGTTCGAATAATTCTCAACACTTACTCAAATTTTGTGAAAAGAAAATTGAAAATTTCATTTGTTCATAAAAACAAAAAATTGAAAAATATAAAAGAAATGTAGTTCCACTTTTATTATAAATAATTTAATTCATGTTTGATTAGTATCAACACAATTAATAGTATTTGAAAGCATAAAAAAATTAGAATTTAAAAAGTAATTTTCTTGTACCGAAAAATTTGGCATTTCATATTAAAAAACCAAAAACCTAATGTCTTGATTTTTACGAGGATAGTAAGATGTTTTATATCGTACTGTAAGATGAAGCGATACTGTACACTGGATATGTATTTATAATAGAGCAGGATGAGTATATAACATGCTGAAACGACATTTGAAACGTAACAATATTTATCGACTTAATAGCTGGTGAAAGTAACCAGTGCAATAGTTATCGAAATGCCTAGTATATCTCCATCGATCGAATCCTGTGTAGTTATAACGAGTAGTTATATTAATTGATATCGATGTTAAACGATTTATCCGATTCTGCGGAAAGGCACATATCTAAACAAGAAAATATTATAGTTCCCTGGCGCTGTAAAAAGGGAATGAGTAAAGATCCCCATATAAATGGAGGTTAGGTCTATACCGCCATTTTTGAAGAAATACCGCGAAATTTGAATTGTAGAAAATACTTTCGCTGAAACATACAAGTTGCACACATAATAAATTTTTTGTGTGCATTATTTTACAGTTTATAATGTAATTTTACATTTAAACCCAGAAAATCTTTTAAAAGTTTTTAATTTTTAAATTATGATAAATGTCTCACTTTATAGAAATTAGAAGCTAAAAGTTTTTTTAATTGTAACATTTACAGTTGTAAATTGCAATATTTAATACATTTAATTGTATTATATTTAATTTGTGATATTTTTCATGTTGTTAAAATATATGTTTCACAAAAGAACATTGAAGAAATTATTTACATAACTTGTATCTATTAATTAAAATACATTGTTTCAGAATTAAATTTCACGGTATTTTGAAAAATGGCCGCCAAAATTGATACCATTATCTAAAGGGTCTCTAGCAGGTTAGAATTTCTGAAGGTTTTACCTGCGTTATGCATGAAACTTGCGATGGAAAATCATTTATAAACTTGGTCAAGATAAGTTACTCAGAGTAACAACAGGTAATTATTCTAGGCTCCTATACTGTTACAATATTCGTACTAGATAATTAACTATAGGATACTGATAGGAAAGAGTAGTGGAAATGTGACCTGCCAGGTAACATTTTACCTGAAACATGTTAAAGAGTATAGTGTTAGACATTGAAGTCTTCTTTAGGAAAAGTGGCGATATAATGGAAGATTTTTTATGTTTTATAATACTCGAGTATTAACCACACATTATATTAACATTATATGTGTGGTTAATAGTTATATCAATTTTTGTGCTTGACAAGTAATTGAATTTTCCTTAGAAAATGTTCTGATGTGAGTGGGTTAGGTTACGTCGCCATTTTGTTTAGAGGAGACTACTATGCTCGATACTATACAGTGGTGTGCGATAGAGGGCACTATGGGTAACCAAATTCCCGATTTGAAGTTTGTATATTTCAAAATTTTTTAATTTATCTATGTCCTAAATTTCTAGATTATCGAATTTTAAAATTTAGTAGTTTTCAAATTACGTCTCCAAACTTTTTAATTTTTGTAACTTGGAATTTTTGTGATTTGGTAATTTGAGGGTGTAAAAATTTAGAAATTTGGAAATTTGGGAATTTTTAATTTTGAGAGTTTGGAAAGTTAAAAATAGAGAAATGTAAGATTTGGAAATTTGAGAATTTGAGATTGAAGAGTGTATGTATTTGGAAATTAAAAAATGTAGAAAAGTAGGAATTTGAATATAAAAATATTTGAGAATTTCAAATTTGAGTGATTTTAAAACTTGTAGACTTGAAAATTTAAGAATTTTGGAGTTTGAAAATTTGAGTATTTAGAAATTTGGAAGTTTGAAAATTTGAGAATTTGGAAGTTTAGAAGTTTCAAAATTTGAGTATTCAGAAATTTGGAAATTTAGAGAATTTGGAGATTTAAGAATTTGAAATTTTAAGAATTTGAAAATTTGAAAATTTGGAAATTTGAGAATTTGGAAATTGAGAAATTTACAAATATACAAATTTGCAAAAAACTGTTTCAATTCCTAAATTTCTACCATGAATGAGTGCCCTACATCCTCCCCTCAAACTTTCAGAAAAAAAATTTACCCTTACCTAAATACCCTAATTCATAAAAAAAATTTCCCCTACATGCACTCAAATTTGAAAAAAAATCCAAAATGCACATAACTCACCTTCCACTTAAAATGCACTCTACAAAATGATGAACTAGCGAGCAAAAAACGTTACACAATTATGTTATTAAAAATCGAACAAGATCTCGCTAGGCATCTCGATTTTTTATAACAACGAATTCAAAAAGTCTTACCGTCACAATAAGTGGTTAAAAGTTAGAACTTATTGTTACAGAATACTTTTTGAAGCTTCTATATTTTTAACATCTTTTTACTGTCTGTACGTTGCGATTGAAACGATGCAAACCGAAAATACATTTCCAGAATACCGCGCTGTTGTAACAAAGAACGCGCCAATACGAAACTTCTCTTATGAGAACAAAGTGAGTCGATCACAAGGTCGTATTTAATCATGTTTTATCGTACGAAATGTAAGCGCAATAAGATCGTATGTATTGTATGTGCATTGGTGTAATGGGTTTTTGGGGTTAGGTTAGGTTAGATTAGGTAATGAAGAGGAAATGAGGTTAGGTAATTAGGGGAAATGAAATTTGGAAATTTGGAAATTTTTGGAACTGGAGATGTAGAAATGTAGAAATTGGTAATTTGGAAATTTGGGAATTAAAAAATTGAGAATTTGGATATTTAGGAATTAGGGAATTGCAATGTGGATATTTGAAAATTTTTAGAATTAGGAATTGAGAAATGTAGAAATTGAACATTTGGAAATGTTAAAAATTGGATATTGGGAATATTGAAAATTGGGGATTTGGAAATTCAAAAATTCAAAAATTCAGAAATTAAAAAATTGAAAATTTAGATATTCAGAAATTTAAGAATTGAAAATTTAGAAATTCAGAAATAAAAAAATTGAAAATTCAGAAATTCAGAAATTTAAAAATTTAGAAATTCTGAAGTTAAAAAATTGAAAATTCAGAAATTTAAAAATTGAAAATTAAGAAATTTGAAAACTAAAAATTAAGAAATTTAGAAACTAAAAATGTGAAAATTAATAATTAAGAAATACAAGGATCTCAAAGTCTGAGATTTGAAAAAATTGATATAAATTTCCAAATTTCTAGTATGAAATATATTTAGTATTACCGAACTCACCCTAATTCCACCCTAGTTACGCCAATGTGCATACCGTGGCCATAGATCACTGCCCAGCACAATGTATATTCGAATGGTGACATCCTTTGTACTCATTGATAATACGGTATCGATAAGGAAGAATTACAATAGGATACATAATTGATTAACCTCACTTTCGTAATACAAAGAAACACAGCGATTCTATGAAATGCTTGGCAGAGAAAAGCAGAGATTGATCTGCGTATATTGTAGTTAAATTACAAACTGCGATTATTATATTCAATTTTAAATCTTGAACTTTTACATCAACAAGTATTAATATTTAAAAAATATTTGATATGATTTTCATGGATGAATCTATACAGGACTTATAAATCTTAGACCACAAAATATAGATGTTAAAATATGTATTCTTCCATATCATATGTTATTATAATTTCTGTATATTCTACTCTAATAATGAATGACATAGAGATTCATAAAAATTTCAAATTTTGATCATTTAGTAAAACCAAATTTTTAAATACAAAAAAGGATAAATTTACAGATATGTAAAAAGCAATTTGAACACTTGAAAATTTAAACATTTAATGATTTTACTAACCTTGTTCGAGTAGAGTATCTAATTTTCCTCTTATTTAAAATGTATTGTCCACTGTATAGATCATCCCTGTGAGTCATTTCAAATACTTCTATTCTTTTTAAATGCGCGGAATCTGGGTTCACGAACTCGAAATATTCTTGTGAACCGGTATATCGAATCAGACTGATTTTAGCGGTATTGCTTTATTTATAGAACACGAAATCACACGTCTTCTGTCATGAAAAATCTCGAAAGGTAAAACGCTGTTCCCTCAGCGACCAAGTATTGTTTATACAGCTTTATCATACTATACACGTCATCATGTCTACTCTTATGGTATGGAGAAACATAAATTGTTGAAATTACGTTTTTTGTTAAGTTTATGTTGCCGTATTTAATACTGCAATGTGTAGAAAGTATCTTCGGTATCTAAATTTTGTTTAACTTAATACAACCTATGATGCTTAGTTTAAGTTTATACTAGTAATTATTTCTCAAATCTTTAAATACTGCAAAATCTGCAGGTTCAATTTTAAATCAAACTTTTTATATTTTCAGTAGTTTAAGAAATAATTAAATGTATATGTTTAAACTAAACATACTTATACATAGGTGTTGTTAGAAATTATCAAGTTTACAAGAAAAATGTGTTTTACAATACCAACAAGTATTTTAATGAGTCCACAAGTTTTTCTTTAGTACAATTTAATGTGTGTACAATAGTATGCAATTTATTCAATTCTTTACAAGGTTTCAATATTTTATGCCTCTCCAGTGTAATTGAGTCAAACTTACAACTACATCAGGGTTTCCCAAATTTTTATGGGTGGAGACCCACTTTTGAACTGTTATTATACCTCATTTGCTTGGCATTTATCTAAAAAAACTGAAAGTTCAAAAATTCCAAAAACTTAAAATTGTCAAATTTCAATATCCAAAGTCTTACTTCTAAAAACAATAATTTTTCACAACTCATTTACTTATAAAACAAGCTAAAAAAAAGAGAAAATTAAATAAAATACTATTGTTTTTATATTTCTTACATGTTAGCATTCGATACAATCCACTGGTGGAAATCTCTGGATCCATAGTTTGGGAATCTCTGAACACATTTTATAGTGAAAACAAGTATCTATGTAATATGAATGTTTTCAGTGTGCAATTTGGTCATGATTCTATATCAACATTCTGGCCATAGTATTCGGAACAGTCAAAAGCGATCATCAATATTGTTAAGCTACCCAATCATTGTTACAATTGTTTTTTTCCCATTTTACATGTACAATAATGTTATATGAGGATACGCGATAGAATGCATACAATATAAATTATAAATCATTGGAATCATCAAAACACATGATTTTTATCGAATTTTTCTTTACGTGGGATTTACACGTACAATCAATTTTAAGAAATTGAAAATTATAATATCATGGCCAGTAATTTTATCATTCTATGTATGCTTCAATGTGGTGTGTAATCTCTCTCATGTATCTGAATGTTAATTTGTGTACATATTAATTTTGTTAAGAAGAATTGTATATATAATAGTATAATTAAGAAGCATCAACAGCATCTTAATGTGTATTAATTGTAACTGTATTAAATATTATTGTATTATTTATAACTAAATATATCGATGTATATTATACATGTCGTGTTGTGTAGGAGCTGTTAGATCGCAAAAGGAAGAAGTTATAAAATCATTTGATGTTGATCTTACATCAAAATATTGTGATTTGTTATTATTTACAACCTAACCCAATTATAATAACCGATTATATTACAAATGAGTTTATTTATTAAACAATTTGAAATTTACATAACTTAACCATCACGCTGCATTATTGGACAGAGTTTTTACTCCTTTAAATCCTGTTGCTAAAAGGAACTTTTCAGTAGAATCATCTCTAGTTGCTTGTGGCCTTACATTTCTAACATGTTTATAAAATTTTAAAAGATCCTGTTCTAATTGCTGAGACTGTCCACCATCCCAAATTTTACAAACAAATGTTCCATCTATGCATGTGGTTTGTAAAGCAAACTTGAAAGCAAGATATGCAAGTTTTATTATATTCACATGATCTATATCCCTTATACCAGATGCATTTGGAGCCATATCTGATAAAACTACATCAGCTTTTCTATCTTTTAATAGTTTTAGGAGCTCTTTCTGTGAAGCTTCTGTTGTAAAGTCCATATTACCCAATAAAGTTGCACCTTCGATTGGATACATTGGTATTTTGTCTATTCCAATCACTGTTCCAACAGCTTCATTATTTACACCATTTGCATTCGTTAATTTAATAGCAACCTGGGTCCAGCTACCAGGAGCAGCACCACAATCGATCACAATTTGTCCAGGTTTCAAAATCTTAAACCTTTCATTGATTTCTAATAATTTAAATGCACTTCTGCACCTGTAGTTTTCTTTCCTCGCTTTTTCTACATAAGGATCTTTCAGCTGCCTTGTAAGCCATAATTGCGAACTATGTTTCTTTCCTTTTAAATTTTGTGGTGTTTCTCGATACAAATTAGTACACGTACGAAAATATTTTACTATTAAGAAATTACTACATGCACTCTTCATTCTGATTATCAATATAACCTCAAACTAATATGAACTTGTATCAAAACTATGTACACAAAATAACTGAATATTTGAATGTTATTTGCTGTTTCTTCATCTGTACATTGTACAAAGAAAATTAAAACGTATTAAATTTCTTTTGATTAAATCCATAACACTGAACATAACTTTTTGTAACTATATCAATACTTTATTTATATGAACGTTGTGATCTACTTCTATAGTATCAGCTGATTAAAACGAAAGAATACGCATGCGCAGAGACCCTACGATGGTGACGGAACTTCGTAGTTACGAAAAGTATCTAGTGTTGCTTGCCGGCGAAGATGTAATAGAATTCCACGAGTAAACCGATCATTCGAGCTAATGTTGCGATTAATTAAGTGATTTGCAATGAACTTAACTGCAGGGAATCCTCACGGGAACGGCTTGCTTTATGCTGGTTTCAATCAGGATCAAGGTATGTGACCGAGCGTACTACATTTGACAGTCCGGTCATTTACTGTCAAATTCATTTTTTTATTCCTAACCTCTATATTTAATGTCTGTCGTACAAATGTATCAAAATTGTATCTTTTTATGTAATCGATATCGTTTTAATAATAAGCGGAATATTGTTGGATAATACTATTGATTAAAAACCGTTTATATACAAAAATATAATGTCATTTTCGACTTCCTAACCTTCTTCATGTGAAATTTATGTCAAATTTGAATAATATATTCGCGTTAAATTTAACTTATCGAATTATTCATACAAATTTTATTTTTATTGATATTTCAGTTATAGTCTTTTTAAAATACTTAAGTTTATATATATATATATATATATATATATATATATATATATATATACATTATTTTCAGATTGTTAATACAATATAATTACAATATTAAATGAAACACTTATTTGTAATATTACAGGTTTTACTCAAATTCTTTGAAAATTAATTTATTTCATGTATCATCTTTCATTTTCTTGTAAATTGTTTTTTTTTACATATCATTTGATATGATATTAATTCATAAATAGTACATTGATAATCATACAACAGTGATGGTTTATCTCAATTTCTCCATGTGTATATATGAAGTAAGAAGCGTAAATACTTCAAATACCATATTGCAGTTTTAAAGAAAGAGATAAATGTGTAACGCTGGAAAGATAATAATATCATTATTGTGTACATAATCTTTCCATTTGTAGGATGTTTTGCTTGTGGTATGGAAAATGGCTTCAGAGTATATAACTGTGATCCTTTAAAGGAAAAGGCACGTCTTTTTAGTGATGGAGGCCTTGGTTATGTTGAGATGCTATTTAGGTGTAACTACTTAGCATTAGTTGGCAGTGGAGCAAAACCTATGTATCCAACGAATAAAGGTAAAATGTTTCATGTATTTTCAGAAATTATAAACAAAAAGAATATGTCACTTATCGTATATAATACTTGCAGTTATGATATGGGATGACCTAAAGAAATCTCCAGCAATTACTTTAGAGTTTAATGCCCCTGTAAAGGGTGTAAAATTAAGAAGAGATAGGATAGTAGTAATTTTAGAAGGTGTGATAAAAGTTTATACATTCACACAAAATCCTCAACAGCTTCATGTTTTTGAGACCAATCCAAATCCTAGGGGCCTGTGTGTCTTATGTCCAAACAGTAGTAATTCCTTGCTTGCTTTCCCTGGTAGAAAAAATGGACATGTGCAAGGTAAAATTTCATTTAATAGATTTTAATTTTTTCAGTTCTTTTTTCACAAATCAGTTTTTTCTTGCTTTCACAGTTATAGATTTGGCTAATACAGAAAAGCAACCATTAAATATAGAAGCGCATGAAACACCATTATCGTGTATAGCTTTAAACTTACAAGGTACTAGATTGGCCACTGCTTCAGAAAAAGGTACCTTGATAAGAGTATTTGAGACACAGAGTGGAAATATGATTAATGAACTAAGAAGAGGAGCAAATCATGCAAATATTTATTGGTAAATAAGAACAAAGCACTGTTATAAATTATTTTTACATCATCATTAGTGATTTTATTAATTTATATCATTACAGCATCAATTTTAATCATGATTCAACTTGGTTATGTGTAGCAAGTGATCATGGTACTGTACACGTTTTTGCTGTAGAAGATCAAAAATTAAATCGTCAATCTAGTTTAGCATCTGCCACTTTCCTGCCAAAATACTTTAGTTCAAGCTGGAGCTTTTGTAAATTTCAAGTTCCAGGTGGCCCCCAATGTATGTGTGCATTTGGAACAGATAACAATAGTATTATAGGTCAGTAATATGTTGCAGCAATATTTTATTTCCTAAATATTCACATATAACAATTTATGATTACTTTACAGTAATATGTGCAGATGGTAGTTATTATAAATTCGTATTCAACAATAAAGGTGAATGCACAAGAGATTTCTATGCACAGTTCCTTGAATTAACTGACGATAAAGTGTGATTGGAGAATAAAGAGGAGATAAACTCCCAAATATAGGAAATTTAAAAAATTGTATGTTATTTAATTTTCTGTAATATATCGATTACTAATTGGACGGAAAGAGTATATTTTGATACATTTTCAGTGTTCGTGGAAAATGAATTTACAAGAAATAGTTTACATGAAAAGTGAGTACTGTTTGTTATTTAAAGTCGTACTATGTGGTACAGGACCAAACGAAAAGTACTATTATTTGTTGGCGTTATGTGCACTGTGCGAGAATTATTGCTAACAAATTGAAAATGAACTTTAAGGAATACTATAACATGTTGTTATTGACTTGTTATGTGGGCCTATTCTACTTATAGAACAACAAGTTCTTAAATGTTACAGAAAAAAGAATATTAAATTTCATTGAACGCGTCGTTGTAAAAAGTAGTTTTCTTACATAAGAATTAAAAGAATTTATCATTATTATTGACGCAAAAGTATCATATGAAAGACATCATTGTAATCAAATCATTTTTTTGTAGTATACATATACCTTGTTAATAATTCAATCGCGTTTTTTTTTTATATATATTTATTTTATAAAATTATGAATCTTCCGTCTAATATTATAGAATGTATATGAACGCAATTTATATCTCGTATCATGAGTTTCAAATCAGTTGTAAATTATAACATTTGACTAATCATTGAATCCGTCTTCGCTGGTTAGCCAAATAAGTAATGGGACGTATATAACGTAATAGAGTTTTGTAATCTTTATTTTTATGATCTCCGTACATTTAATATACATATACACAAGAAATAACTACATTCACTTGTTAATATTGAAATATTACCACAAAATATCAACGTTGTAGTGTCATTAAGAACATGACATTGAGTATTAAAATAAAAATGAATATGAGACGAAACTCTGTATTTGTATATAATAAAATATCAATGATCAGATACAAGCAATGTATTTTATTCTTTTTCTTTTCGAATAATAAACCTTACGCAACGCTAACAATTAAAATTCAGTCTTACATAAGGAGAATATCATCGTATGGAAACTTAAGCTTTCAATAAAATATCGTTTAGAGAATTTCGGTATTATGGCAACGATTAAGATAAAGAATATATTACGATATATGCGTCGCCGCTTTTCGATATGCAATTTTATTATTAAAAATTCAAGAACAATGTTAAACTTCTGTGCGTTGTTCAAAGTGTAATTATCAAAGTACCGTTATAAAACAACGCGAATTATCAACAATTAATTGTAACGCATGAGCAAGATGTAACGCATGTAATAATATGAAGCAAGCTTTTGTACTGCAGATCACTTTTGAGCTTCGTAAAATAAACGTCTTCATGTCATGTATTATGATAATGTACAGTGTTTTTCCAACATAAATTTTTCACATTTTCTTTGTCAAACATTTCACTTTTCTTTATAGGCAAAGATAATGCTTAGTTGTCATAATTTTGTACGACCATTATAAATCTTTTGTACCGTTCCCGATTGTTTGTTTAAAAAACACTGTCATTTGAAGAATATCTCTCGGTACCGAGAATCTTGTAACCAAATACAATTTCACATTTATTGTAACAAATAAAACCGATTTTCTGTAGCTACTTCTACATCGTTTTGTAATATCTTTAAACTTCATATGGTTTGTTCGCGTGTGCCGGAACGGCTTTTGATTTTTGTACCACCGGAACTACAGGCTTTTTCTTTACTCCGTGGAGAATATGAGTTAAACCTTTCTTTGTTTCGAGACTTTTGTAAGTGCTGTACACCACAAACCACACGTAAGAACTGGTAATTACCAGAAACAGAACGATTAAACCTAAAACAATAGATATCATAAATCATTAGGTTGTACAGAAAATTTTGCATTTGTTTTTTAAAAGTATTTCATTTTCATAAACTTCAGTCGATTATATGCATATTATTAGATAACAATGATGACTATATGGTGTATTCTCTAACATTGTTTACAGGCGCTTAACTTTTAAAAATGTTGTGAACACAAGTCAATTAGTTTTTGAGTTATGCATTTGCATATCAATAATTCATAGCAGAACTTTTATCAGTAAAATTACGGTGACTAATTTTGCAAAATAGCTATAATTTTATACAATTAAGTTGTGTTTAAAAAAGTAAAAATGAAAATTTTATTGCAAACAATTCTTTTAAAAATTTGTAATATGCAGTGAAATTGAATAACCTGTTTTACTTATTTTTTTGGTTAAATTTGTGGAAATGTTTGAAAAATGGAGATTAATGTTAGAGAATAAACCCTGTATATCTATTATAGGTAAAAATGGTGACAGTAGACTGAAGTTATGGTTTGACAAAGTTTTTAAAAAGTTCTGTGCTGAACTTTCTTTATAACTTGATAAATTATTAATAATGAAATAATTTCTAATATTGTAAAGAAGTATTTAGATTAAATGTGGACATACGTTCACAGATATCTGCTTTGCCGCCTAGCGTGGCGATAAAAGGGCAGTCTTGTTCCACCAAAAACAAGGAAATTGTCAATGCTGATATTATGGTCATCATGACCATCATCCAAGGCGCCATAAAGTGACGATTATTCTACCGGAAGAAATGACTTCTTTTAAATCAAAATATTACTCTGGTGCACAACTAGGTATAGTATTATTACCGTTAGCGCACCGTACAGAAGCAAAATAGTGGAAATAAAATGTATCACTGTGATCACCAACCCACAATACATTGAGTAAACCGTTTCTAGAACAATAAAGAATTCTCTCAAAATTTGTTCACACAAATGAAGGAAAATTAACTCAAAATAAATTTCCAGGAGAATATTTTAATGTAATTAATTTGCAAATATAAAAATATCTTTTTAAATTTCCAAATTTTTAAACTTCTTTATTGGCAGATTTGTTAATTTAGAAATTTAATAATTTGCAAGTTTTTTAATTTAGAAATTTGATAATTTGCAAACTTATTAATTTAGAAATTTGATCATTTGCAAATTTAATAATTTAGAAATTTGATAACTTAATAATTTGGAAATTTAGAAATTTAAGAAGAAATCAATATTCTAGGTCCAATATGCAAATAAAGACCTAAAAATTGATATAATATTTTAAACTAGAATATCTATAAACATTTCAATGGCCATAAAGTAAAATATAAAGTTGTTCTGATTATAATTAAGTAAGCACCAGTTGCATTATGATGAGCCATATCCATTTTCCTAGTATTAAGATGATTAGATGAAATATCTTCTAAGGCTTCCCTCTCTAAAGCATCCTCTGTATCCCTCACCACCATTTCTTGTATTCCCATAGCGTGTACCAATGCCAGCACAAAAAATATCATACTGAAGCCTGACGTAAACTGTATTAAAAAAATTTCAATTAATTCAAATAATTTATTTATATCTACCATATAAAAGAAATAAATAATTGTTATATTTACCAGCTGAAACACAGCTATTAGCACTGTGCCTTGCTTCAAGTTAAAATAGTGTAAAAAGTTTTTTAAGAGTCCTACTTTCATTTTGTTTTATTTTATAATAAAACTTGGAAATATTATTCCTGAAACAGGAAATAAAATGATTTATGACAACACTATTAAGATTAATAGATTCTATTTTTATTATCTAATCTTTTTAAACTTAGTGTTCTCATATCTTATTAATTATAAAAATCAGTGGTTGTAGTACAATTGTGATAATAACATTGTGATGATAACAAAATTGTGATAATAACAGAATTGTAAAGATAATAGAATTGTAATAATAACAGAATTATAATTTGCAGAATAGCATTTGAGTTTTTTGTTAAATTTAATTTTGAAAGAAAAAATGAACACCAAAACCTATTTCTTTTTATAAACCCCAACTGATACAATCAAAAAGGTGAATTCGTACAATCTCACATTGGGAATCTTGAAAACAAAAAAGTACACAATAATGGCAAATGTTTTAAAAATAATAAAAGGTAATACAATTGTAATTTGCAGAATAGCATTTGAGTTTTTTGTTAAGTTTAATTTTGAAAGAAAAAATGAGCACCAAAAACTATTTCTTTTTATGAACCCTAACTGATAAAATCATAATGGTGAATTCGTACAATCTCGAAGTGGCAATCTAGAAAACAAAGAATACAATAATGGCAAATGTTTTAAAAATAATAAAAGGTAATCCGAGATGGGAGTCGCTGCGATCGTTTCGCCCGTAATGACGATAACAACAACACGAAAAAAAGGGGTATCCCCGCCGCACCAGGGATGCAATTAGTCACCAGAATATTAGCTTTCCAAGCGAAAGTATACTCCGTCACTCACCTGGCAGAAAAGAGAGCACGAAATATTACTAAAACGTAGCTCACAACGAGAATCAATAACTTTCACTGTCTCTCGCTCTGTTGAAAGCGAAAGATTTGATTGTCGAGCGGTATCATATATGAAGTCTAAGATCTCGAACGAAATTAATCCTTGTCACGGCGATCGAAGATACAACACGAAATTCAAACGATTTACTTGCGGGTGAATCCGTGTACCTTCGACGCGTAAAACGCAAGTTTATTCCGTCCAGGAGGTAGATCTACCCCTGGTGGTAAATTGCACGACATGCGCACCAAGCCGATCCACTGCCGCATCCTTCAAGGTGCATCCATCCCAACTTGATCATTGATTGATACTGCCGCAAAATTAATGTTTTCCTGTTATTTTACTGCTAATTGCACATTTAAAATAAACATACATTATATATTAAACAAACTATTGAGCTTGCACTTATTTTGGGGGTAAATTGATGTTTGCAGATTCATACATTGTGTAATTTACTGAAATCTCTTAGGATTTCGATAAAATAATTTTTGAAGCAGTAACATTCTTTCAATGTTTTAAATTCTAAAGAGATTTGGCATTTTTCATACTTTACTCTCTTCAGAATGAATTTGTAACATTAGTAATTCTTATGAATGTAATAAAAGTGGTGAACTGAAATATCAAACCCCAGGCAATTTTTGTTAATAATTGCTTTTGTGTTGCACTTGAAAATTAATTTACTTGGAAATCTACAGAAAATGAGTTACTCAAATTTAAAGGAATTTTTATATTTTAATAAGAATTTTTAAATAATCACAATCTTGTATATCCAATAATAGATCATTTATCTTAATACTGTAATATACTATTACAATTAGTATTTAGGATTAGTATTAGTAACAGTATTTAGGATTCTAAAAATTATTCTTTATAAAATCTTGAAGTTTTAAAAAATTTAACAAGCAACGTAATATTAAAAATCTTAATAACTGTACTATATACAAGTCCTACAGTATGTAAGATAAACTAGTTTCATAGTGAATGAT
Organism: Megachile rotundata; assembly: GCF_050947335.1. Taxonomy (NCBI): domain Eukaryota; kingdom Metazoa; phylum Arthropoda; class Insecta; order Hymenoptera; family Megachilidae; genus Megachile; species Megachile rotundata. Next base: position 8,837,526 of record NC_134993.1, read on the forward strand.
AAACTAGTTCGTTAGGGTATAAGACAAATTAGTTCATTGGTTCTCAACCTTTTCATAGACAAACACTAAAAATAAATGAATTAATCAATTTGTAAAATAAAATATTTTGTTTATTTAAACAAATTAGCTGGAAATAAATTTTTGTTAATTTTCAGTTGGTTAATAATAGAATTTTAATTAAAATATTTTTGTTTAAATATTAAACTTTTAGTAGATTCTTTTAAATATTAAATTTTTCGTATATTCTTTTAAACATTAAATTTTAATATATTCAAAGTATGAGTTCATTTTTGACAGAGTAAAAATAATAAATATTCTCAATGTAATGTCGATAATTTTATTTATAAATACAATTTTAAAAGCTGATTAAAGAATAATAAATAATAAGTGAAGAATTATCAGTATATCTATAAGGAGTTCAGTAAGTACATAAATGATGCTTCTGATTCCAATTAGGCATTTAATGAAACTGTAATACAGTATTTTAATGAAAGTATAAATATGAACAGCGTAAAAAGGAGAATTCTTCAGTTATGTAATTATACGTAATGGAACGGTGATTGATCGTTAAAAATGATTTTTCTTGTAATTATGAGAGAATTAATTTCTTGTGATGTTATGTACATAGTTTAGTTCAGTGTAAATATATAATTTTCTTTGAAGGAGTGACTCTTTCGTATTGTCAGAAATATTTACAATTTTACTATCATTATTATTATTATAGTTTTATTAATATATTGTAATTTTTATTATTATTATAATTTAACTAGTATACAGGGTGGTTCACCACATTTTGCTATCTAGATTTGCGTCATTGTTATTACTCATAGCAAACAATGTTTCAGATGAAGTTGAATGGTTTTGAAAGGGGCATATGCTGGTGGTATATTTTTTTTGTAGGTGGACGTGTAAAGGACATATGAAGGTCATTAATGTTTTTTAAAATGGAATCATATATTTTTTATTGCATCAGCTGATACTCCTTCATATTCTTTACAAAAAAAGTATTAATCTATTTATGTAAAGAAATCATTAGTTTAGGAGATATTTTAATTCTAACTTCTTAGGAAATCGTGATTTTCTGGTCAATATTATGAATTGCCCTAACTGAACAGCAAATGTTTTTCTACATGCTTTGAGAGGTTACTTGTCACTAAACGAATTGTGAGTTTTTGTTTTTTTTGTTACACAGTAACAGTGAAATTTAGTCTCTGTTACGTCTCTAATACGATGAATACAACGATACGGTGAATTATCACAGAATAATGAATTATTCTAAAGAAGAAAAGATAGACATGTTATCAGTTTATTTTGAAGCTGGGAAAAGTGCTACACATGCATCAAAACAGCAAATGTTTTCTGTATAGTAATTACTATAGTTAGCTAGTATAGTAAGCCACCCTGTATAGTAATTATTGCTATCACAATCTAATTACTGTATTATAATTATTAATATTTATGATACAGTTTCATTACTATGTTGAAATTATTATTATTACAATTTAATTACTATGTTGAAGTTATTATTATTACAGTTTATTTACTATATTATAATTATTGTCATCACAGTTTAATTACAATATTACAATTATTAATATTTATATTAATGTTTAATTACTATGTTGATATTATTATTATTACAATTTAATTACTATATTATAATTATTATTATTACAATTTAATAACTATACCTTAACTATTACAATTACAATAATTTTATTATCATACTCTATTATATCACACAAATATTACAATATACCTTTTACATTTCCACATAATTCCACAGAAGGTAAAAGCATTCTAGTTCTAACTAGAGCAACGAACTAGTCGATAACGAAGCTCGTAATATTGACCAGCACAACTTCAAAAAAGTTTGAAAGTTAGTTCGATCGTGGCTGAATCGTCTTTAAAGTAGTCATAGAAACGCCATCTTGATTATTTGTGGTTTCTATCAAGTCAGTTACCATTGTCTTTTCGAGGTGTAACGAATTGTAACATTTCTAGTTAATAAATTGCTTGATAGTTGTTAATAGTGTATACCATCGTACAGAAGATTGACATGGACCGGAAGTATCAGAGGGTTGAAAAAGGGGTGGGCGCGTTTCATCACCCACCGAGAGCGAAATACAGCGAGGACACAAAAAATCTAATTAAACGTAAGCAGCTTAGTGAAAGACAATGGTAAAAAATAATCAATTTCAGGAGTAAATGAATTTGCTCACAGAATTAGGTAACCTACATTTGTTAAATCCATTTTATATATTCTGCAAGCGATAAGATAATTAAAACATGTGTATATGCAAGGATAACATTATTATTGTACATCACGTTATCGTATTTATTGGTTAGTTTATTATTTCATTTTAAGAATATTATATTTGTATTGAGTAGCAGAATGATATATGTATTAAGCAACAAAATTATGTATAATAACTACATAGGTTATATACACTTAGAATTTTTAAATGAGTACAAAACAAAATTTTTATTCACCCCCTAATTTCAATATTGAACGTTTACTGTTCGTCTTTTCATTCTTAATTAAATTGTTACAACAATTTTATGCAGTAAAGAATGGTCCATTATTACAAAGTAATTGATTCATAAATCCGAACATATTGTACAAGCTCCATTTTGATATATTTTTTAATTTTATTTAAATACTTGTTTTGAAATTAAAGAGTTTGTTTTTTCTATATTTCAAATAGTCAATTAATATTAACTTTCAAAAATAACTGATTTATTGAAATTGATTTAAAAATATGTGGTTTTGGATTCAGATTTGATTACGGAATGAACAACGAACGTTTTTCTTTTAAAAATACAATTGAACATAAATAAAATTGAATATCAAGTACAAATGAAATTCTTCTTAATCAACGGCTTGAAAATAGAATTCTTCTTGTCCGACGACGACTCCGATGATCACCGCAAAATTCGCGCCACTGGCGCCATCTAGCAGTGAACGACAAAACTACCTAAAGAACTACCTGAAAAAATTCTTTTTTCACAAAATAACAGCTTTACTATATATGCATAAATTTATAATCACAAGAATAATTTAAATAATAATAGTAATTTATTTAAATAGTAATAATTTAAATAATAATAGTAATTTATTTAAATAGTAATAATTTAAATAGTAATAAACTAATTTTTTTGAAGCACGAGAATCAATAATTAAAAATGCTATATTTCATGGACCCAGTGGCGCGCTTTTTAAAACTTTATAATTAAACCAATATAGATAGTTATAACAATGCATTATTAAAACGGTAACAAAATTCGTAATTAAAATTAAAAATGACAATATAACATGAAATTCATGTACTTATACTCGTTAGTCCTCTACTGGACTTGATTTAATGATGTTTAATTAACGTACACAATAAGTGGTTACAGTGCAGAACGCATGGTTTGCGGAACCCACTTTTATTTTTCCATTTTGACTGATACGTTCATTTAACGTTCGTATTAATAAGCTAATCTGCACGTTAACGGAATTTCCCACATTAACGGTAATTACGTTCGTAATTTAGTTTCCGTTTGTTTTTTCTCTCTTTTCGATTTTAATTGCAGTAAAACGAAATTTACTCTTATACAGAGTAATTGGTGATAAATATGCTGTGGTAAATGAACTGAGAATTGAGCAGAAATTTTGAAATTTTTGCAAGTGGAAAATTTAATAATTTCAGAATTCGGAAATTTGGTAATTTGATTATTTAGACATTTGGAAATTTAGTAATATGGAGGATTAGGAAATTTGAAATTTGAGAATTTGAAATTTGGAAAATTTGTAAATTTGAGAATTTGAATATTTGAGAATTTGAAGATTTGAGAATTTGAAGATTTGAGAATTTGAAATTTTGAGAATTTGAAGATTTGAGAATTTGAAGATTTGAGAATTTGAAGATTTGAGAATTTGAAGATTTGAGAATTTGAAATTTTGAGAATTTGAAGATTTGAGAATTTGAAAATTTGAGAATTTGAAATTTTGAGAATTTGAAGATTTGAGAATTTGAAATTTGAAGAATCTGAAATTTTGAGAATTTGAAGATTTGAGAATTTAAAATTTGGAGAATTTGAAGATTTGAGAATTTGAAAATTTGAAAATTTGAGAATTTGAAATTTGAAGAATTTGAAATTTGAAGAATTTGAAGATTTGAGAATTTGAAGATTGGGAATTTGAAATTTTGAGAATTTGAAAATTAGAGAATTTGAAATTTTGAGAATTTCAAATTTGGAGAATTTGAAAATTTGAGAATTTCAAATTTTGAGAATTGGAAATTTGAAAATTTATTTAATTTCTAATTTTATAATATGTGATATCATACGTTCTAAATAAGTATACTATACCTATACTGCAATAGCCCCATATGTACCTACATATTTTTATTGTATATTGGTTAATTAGTTATTCAAGTATTCATCTCTGTAATCTACAATTTATAACAATTAAGAATTAATTTTATCTTCTTCTTTTATACCACAGTTTTAATGGAAGAGTCTAAAGTAAGTATGATGAGAAGGAAATCAATTCAAGAAGCAATCGACAGGGGTGACTCCTTACCAGCTCCTATTGATAGATCGAAACAAAATGCAAACAAACGCAACACCGAATATCGGGTAAAATAGAATATCTAATAAACTATTATATAAGACAATAAAATTCACTAATTTTATAATAAATTACCTTAATCTAGTAGCAATTTGACAATAATTAAATTTACTATTTTAATAATAAATCACTTAGTCTTACCTACTAAGAAGCTATTGTGCAAAATACTCAAATTTTCTACTTCTATAATAACTTACTCTAATAAATGTACTAACGAATTATTATATAAAATAATCACATTTATTACTTTAATAATAAATTATCTGCAGGTCATGATGCCTTCCGTTTGGAAAAGGCGAACGCAGGATATAATTATTCAAAGTGGGGCATACGAGAGAGAACAGTACAGAAGAACATCTCCACTTCGTAAGACAATTTTAAACTTCCCACAATAATTTTAACTTTTATAAATGTAATAACGTGAAATATAATACTGTTACAATTTTGGTATTTCAATATTGTTTTTGCACACATTTGTTTTCTTTGAGGCTGCATATACTCTTTTTATCACACAATTGTCTTTTTTACTGGGCCAATGATCATAGCAGTCGAGGCCCTTATAAAATCAATCAATCAATGTTTTCTTTACTTTTGTTAACATATTCACATCATGCTTTTACTGCTTCTAATTTTGTTAAACTACAGGAAATAAAGAGAAACAAAAGCGCCACTTGGCGTGCATAATGGCGTACGGGAAGGATATGCCGGAAACTCCGCGTGGACCGAAAATTCACCACAAAGGGAGGCGAGGACAGAGTTTACCGGACGATGTAAATCCTATTGACGATTGTAAGAGATAAAAATCAGTTAATACGTTATAGAGATCTCTGACTATTTATACTCGTTATTAATGTTTGAGGGTTATCAGTATTTGGTGGTGAATTTGAAAATTTGTGGATTTGGGAAATTTAATGTTTGTTATTTGGTATTTTAGGATTTAAGGATTTGAGAATGTAGACATTTAGAATTTAAGAATTTGGAAATTTGTAACATTTAAAAATTTAGAAATTCGGGTTTTGGAAATAAGGTTTTGAAATTTAGGTATTTGCTTGCTAGAAAATGATAAAATTTGAGAATTTAAGAATTTAGGAATATGTCTGAGAATTTAAGAATTTAATAATTTGTAACATTTAAGAATTACAAAATTTGGATTTTAAAATTTAGGTATTTGGTTGCTAGAAAATGAAAAATTTTGAAAATTTAAGAATTTAGAAATATAATCTGAAAATTTGAGAATGTAGAAATTTTCAATTCTGGTATAGTGCTTTTACTGAAACTAAAATATCAACAATACTGTATTTTTTATTTTGTTTTACAGTGGTACGCGGAATCCAAGAAAGAATGGAATTTCTAAGCGACATGGAATCCCTAGGAATGGGAAAAAAATATCGCCCCATAATACAACAAGAAATAGCACAAAAATTGCGTTTAATCGAATCAGTGGACAAACAAAAATGCAAAGAAATCCGCAAAGAAATTAGAGAACTCGAGAAACCTTTGCCAAAACCACTTCCCTTAGGTCCATTGGATGATAATTAATAATTTTTATATTCTCAACGCTTTTATACTTAAATAATTTATATTTTTGATCACATTTACAAAGTATATTAACAGTATTCTAAAAACGTAAACTTAATAAAATAATTACTATTACTGAAATATTTTTATTGAGAATATTTATACATATAATATTATAAATATACAAAATACAACGTCTATATTCTCTTACTAGTAAAATAAGAAGAAAAGTATTATACGTAAATGTTTTAAAAAATTGCCACAGTAAAATATAACTGTAATTTATTGTATCTATTTTTTATTTCTGTCAAACATTCTTAAAAGCAAAAATAATTTCCCTACTTGTGACACTACGGTCTTATTTGTTTCTATTTTTTAATTATTTTCCTCACAAATCTAGCTTTGATATCAATTCTGTTATTTATTTTTATTATTCAATCGCATATTCGAGAATAGAAGTACTAATAAAGTTTATAGTGTCTGTTAACTGTTTTAATTTTACATACGTAGTATGAAAGGTTTGAATTTCCCGCGTTTGAAAGTTGAATCGACATACTACTACGCATGTTTACTAGTGCGCATGCGCGGCGGGAGAAGTAAGAGTCAGCCGGTCGGCGAAATCGCGTTAGTCGTCAGTTTTGCGCCACACGGCAATGGCGTATGGTGTTAGTGATTTCGTGTCATCATTCATACCCTGCCGACAGATGATATTGTGGTCTTTTCAAAACGAACAACGCGAGTGCACTTAAATCGTTACTCGAAAGATTATTGCGTATGTGACTAATTTGAAAAAAACTGTGGTGCAACGATCTCACAGGATCCTGGATGATCTACAAGTGATCCAATATGGCGTCGACCGATCTGTCGTTCGGTAAATGATGAACCCGTGTACCATACACATCTTTGACAAGGTCTTCCCGAGGTCGTCTGGTTTTTAAAAGCAACTTTTATGTACCCTCTTAGCAATGTCAAGTTTCGTTAATGCTCTTTCACAATTTTCCTTTTTCAATTTATGATCTTTTGTAAAATGTTTTATTTACACTCTGTTATTTAGTAAACATCTTTACAGATATTGTGCTTTTGATATCTTTAACTTCTGTCTAATCGTGTAGTGTGAAATGATCGTATGATGCAATACAAAAATTTATCGACAAATACTAGCATTGTAAATATTAGGGAGATCTCAGACGATTGATACACGTATACATATTGTAAATGTATCTAGATTCTTACAGTCGATATGTATTGTCAATACAATATCAATAAACATTAACTTCAAATTTTTTAATTTATAAATTTCTATATTTCCAAATCTGCAGATTCTTGAATTTGAAATTTCTATATTTCCAAATCTGCAGATTCTTGAATTTGAAATTTATATATTTTCAAAATTGCGTATCTCCGGATTTTTAAATTCTAAAATATTACAAATTTCAAAATCTTCAAATTTTTAATTTTCAAAATTTTTCAAATCTAATTTTCGAAATTTTTCAAATTTCCAAATTTAAAATCCTCTATAATCCATTTCTTAAGATTTCAATTTTTCCTATCACTGAATTCTCTATTCTTCGAATTTCCAAATTCTCCAAACTACTAAACTAATCCTGAAAATTTGAAATCTCAAATTATCAAATTTCCAAATCCACAAATTCCCAAATTTCTAAAGCTGAAAATTCCCCAGATTTCTAAATCTTAAAATTTCTCAAGTTCACAACCAAAATTCCCTAGATTTCTAAATTAAAAAATTTCTCAAGTTCACAATCAAAATCATATATTATCAATTTATCAATATTTTAGTATAGTCAGTAAATATTACAAAATCTGTAATATCGGCCATATATCGAGACTTGTTATGAACAGTTCCAATATAAGTATATACGATTTCAAATGTTGTTCACATTAGTACATATCAATCGTCTGATATCTAAATCTCTTTCAAATATTTTCACTAGATCTCTTCCTAGTATCACAATACTAGACACACTGTTAATATCATTTACATTTACCATTTGAGGTTAGTTTACGCAATAACGGTTTACGTAAATGTCCCACGGTTTTCCCCCAAGATTGACCTTCACGTCAATCTTTTTTATTTTCGTGAAAAGTGACACTCGGTAACTTCTCGCGAAGTGATGTACTTTTATTTTGCTTTTCGTCGCCGTAACCAACCAGGCTGCATACCAGCGTTCTACAGAGAAGTCTACGAGAAGATCTGCTCTCCCACGAGTGGAAATGTGGAACGAGAGGTGTTTAAATCCCTTCTTGTCAAGTCCCAGCTGAGCAGCTCTGTTCTCAGCCAGGTATGTTCTCTTCGAATCTTTCTTATTTCTTTCTCCTCGTTGTCGCACAACTACCACATACAAAGAAGAGAGAGTCGAATGTTTTAACTTTGTAATTTCTTCGCACGTCGCGCTTAGGTTAGTGCTACCGTTACTGCTGCACGATTAACCTCTTCGGTATCGAATGAGAATTTTGTTTCATTCATTTGTATAATTATACAAATTATTTTCAGTTAAATTATTTTTAATTACATTATTTCTAGTTAAATTATATTTACTTAAATTATTTTTAGTAGTGGTTTATGACAAGTTGAGGTACAATTGAGATATTTTGAGTTTGCAACTTTTGTACATTCCAGAATGATGGAGGATGGGTCAAGTACTATTTTAGTTACAGTGGTAGCGGTTCATGTCAAATGAAGAAGTGGTTTTTAGAAATTTTGAAAATGGAGATTTGGAAATTTTGGAATTGGAAGTTAGGAATTTTGGGACTTTAGATTTTGGGAAATTCGAAATTTTAGAATTTTGGAAATTTAGGGTTGTAGAATCTAGGGAGTTCAGGGTTTTAGAATTTAGAATTTTGGAATCTAGGGAATTTGGGTTTTCAGAATCTAGGAAATTTAGGTTTTTAGAATCTAGGGAAATTAGGGTTTTAGAATCTAGGGAATTGAAAAAATTTAAAATTTTAGATCTTAGGAAATTTCAAGTTTTAGAATTTAGGAAATTTGAAATTTTGGAACTTAGGAAATTTAGAGTTTTAGAATCTAGGGAATTTCGGGTTTTAGAATTTAGGAAATTTGAAGTTTTAGAATTTAGGTAATTTGAAATTTTAGAATTTAGGAAATTTAGGGTTGTAGAATCTAGGGAGTTCAGGGTTTTAGAATTTAGGGAATTTAGAATTTTGGAATCTAGGGAATTTGGGTTTTCAGAATCTAGGAAATTTAGGTTTTTAGAATCTAGGGAAATTAGGGTTTTAGAATCTAGGGAATTGAAAAAATTTAAAACTTTAGATCTTAGGAAATTTCAATTTTTAGAATTTAGGAAATTTGAAATTTTGGAACTTAGGAAATTTAGAGTTTTAGAATCTAGGGAATTTCGGGTTTTAGAATTTAGGAAATTTAGAATTTTGGAATTTAGGAAATTTGAAGTTTTAGAATTTAGGTAATTTGAAATTTTAGAATTTAGGAAATTTCAGAATTTGAAAATTGATAATAGAAAATTAAAAAATTAGAAATTTGGGAATTTGTAAAAATTTTAATATGAGTATTTGAAATGTGGAAAATTGAAATTTTTTTTTAATAGAAAATTAAAAAATAGATTTAACACTGAAAATTTAGAATTTTGAAATTTTGAAAATTAGAAAAATTTGATAAAGAGTATAATTGCAGTGTATAACCTACAAATTATCAAATAACTATAATCTGCTTATTCAATGTTAAACTTCTCGATAAATATCTCAAACGGTTATTAATATATAATTATCAGTAGAGCATTAGTTAAAAATAAAAAATTGCATCGAACCAGTTAGATAACGTTCCAAATGTCTGGATGTACATTGAACGGTATATAGACTACGTGTCGAAACAGATGCCACGTGAATAAATTTTCTGTATACATACATAGCGGTTCGTAGCGAGATAAACCGTTCCAGAATTTTATTACGACCGTGAACAGACTCCATAATTAAACTTTGGTAAGGGTTTTTATCTATGATAGATAAGTCCTTACAAAACAAAAGGGTCCAAGATTCAGACCATACAATCTCTTTTAACTGCATCGTACTTATCTGGTACACGCAGTGTCTGAATCACTGGGGTCACGTTAAATATGCATGCCTGACGATACGATTCAACCGTTTCAACGATGCGTAATTCGATTTAATATCGTGTTTGATGCATACTAATTTCGTTTGAATTAATAAAATAATCGAAAAAGCTTGATCGTTTGAGAGAAGTTTTTTAATTGAGCGAAGGTGCTTAGGTGATGATTTGAGGTGTGCTCGGGTGGAGTCTCGCTATATGGCACTCTTTGTACGGGCCATATTAATGGAAGACGTTGTTATAGTAATATAAGGGATTGTTAAAGTCCGGTTAGTGAATATTTGGAAGCTTTGAGATTGGAAATTTTTGAAATTGAAATTTCTTAATTTCAAAATTTCTGTTTGATATTTCTCCAGTTGAAAATTTTTGAAATTGGAATTTGTTCATTTAAAAATTTTTGAAATTGAAATTTCTTCATTTGAAAATTTCTGTTTGAAATTTCTTTTGAAAATTTGTGAAATTGAAATTTCTTCATTTGAAAATTTTTCAAATTGAAAATTTCTTCATCTGAACATTTCTGTTTGAAATTTATATACTTTTAAAACTGTAATACATAAAATTATAAATCTGAAATTTGTACATCTGAAAAATTGCAATTCCTGAATTTATAGATTTAAAAAACTGAAATTTCTAAATTCTTAACGTTTTTGATTTCTATATTCATAAATGTGAAGTTTCTAGGTAAGTAAATTTGGAAATTTCAAAATTTAAACTTTACAAAATTTTGAATTTTCAAATGTTTGATTTGAAACTGTATGAAAATCTAAATTTCAAAAATGTCAATTTGAAAATATGTAAATTTCTGTATTTAAAAAATGTCTGTTTCAAAAATATACAAATTACTAATTTCAAAAATGTCAGTTCAAAAGTATACAAATTACTAAATTTTAAAAATGTCAATTTGAATATTTTGAAATTTTGAAAGACGTAAATTTCTAAATTTCAAAAATATCAATTTGGAAATATGCAAATTTCTAAATTTCAAAAATGTCAGTTTAAAAATAATCAAATTTTTAAATTTCAAAAATGTCACTTTGAAAATATATAAATCCAAAAATAATAAACACCAATTGAAAAATTGAAAAAATCCCCAAATTAAAAATATCTAATTATGTACTTACACTTGTGACGTAGAACAATGATTTTCGATACTTAAATTAATTTCATTTATTATATACTAATTTAAAACATCTTGGTATATTTATTATTTAAAAAGCCTTATCTATTATTAAAAAATTTTTACATACCTACTATATATCATAATGTAAATTATAATAAATAAAATTCCATAATAAAATATATACATATTCATTTAAATATCGTTTCACATTATAAATAAACTTCAGTTGCAATGTATTCATTCAGGGATATAAAAACGACATTAAATTAGCATTCACGCAAACATCTTGTTATCGTAAATAATTACATATTTCTTATTCGATGAATAGCTTCACTTTTCGCAACCATTGTATTGTCCTTAGTCCGGAATGGCGGTATCATCGTTATTTTATCATTTACACGCCCGCTAACGATAGTCTGTACGAACGCCCCTTTATAATAGTGGAAGATACGTAGTAGGGGCAATTATGTGTAATACAACCATAAACATACTCTATGAATATCTCCATATTTATAAATTATCATTTTAATTTTCATGTTTTACTATTTAAGCCTGTCAATCATCAATTGATCTTTGATTATTTCTTAATGAAATTCGACGCAGTACGAAACTGGCGTAGTATCGATTAAAACAAATATGGCTAACCATACTTCTAACGCTATACTGTTGACGCTCAGTTTTATCTAAGCATTCAGAATTATTTTTCCAAAATATATACTGGCACTTTTATCTTTTTTAATTGATAAAATTCATAAAATGTTCTTATTGCTATTTTTACAAATTTTAATGAAGTCGTATTTTTTCAATTTATTTAAATATTAATTAATTTATTAAATATTACTTAGTTTGTCAGATTGATTCAAAATTGTTATGTTAATTATTAAAATTTTATATAGAAAGATTATTTTATGAATTATTCAAAAAAAAAGGTATAAAGTTACCAATTTAAAAATATATTACTTTTTTTAAAATTGAGAATTTAAAATTAAACATTTAAATTATTAAACAACAAAATTTGAAAGTATAATTTATGGTTAAATTTAAATAACTGAACGACACATCTTCTAAAGGTTAAACTATGAATATACAATCAGATCGTTATGCATTTTAATTTTGTATTTTGGCGCGCAAAATCAGTGACGATAATAAAAACAACAGTATACAGTATCATATGACATGTAACAGGGATTGAACGTCGCGTCTCGTTCATTGACTAATGGCACAATCAAAATAACGTTACGTGGTCGCTGCTTGATCACTAATCATCGCAGGTCACTATAAATAGGCTGATCCTGAATGATACGCATTGCGTATAATAATGCAAAATGCTTTTCATCGGTTTAATCTTTTCTTTACATCATTTAATGTCCTTTAGAGCAATGCAGGGATGTAGAATAGGCATTTATGGATACTAGTGGAAACTGTTTTGTCTGAAAATTTTTAATTTCATCATTTTTTAATTTAAGTGACTGAAAATTTGAGTTTCATTTGTTAAAAATTTAGAAACTTTGTGATTTTTCAGTTCAAATTGTTGAAAATTTAAAAATCTAATAAATTTGATTGTTACTACTTTTTGAATCTTTAAAGTTTCTAAATTTTTAAACCTGAAAATTTGTAATTTTGAAACTCAAATCTCTAAATATAACAATACAAAAATTTCTAAATTCCCAAATCAGAAAACTTGAAAATTTCTGAACCTGAAAATTTAGGATTTGAAAGTATTGAAATTTTGGAAGTTGTAAGTTTATAATTAAAAAAATTACAATTTAACATTTCTATGTATCTAAACTAATAAATATCTCAATTTCCAAATCACCAAATCTCTAAATTCAATTTACGAAGTTTCCTAATCAGTAGATTTCTCAATCTATAAATTACATAGTGCTTATACTATTCACTCTTACTGTCATTATAAGTTATGCAACTGTGTTGACGTGCTTTTAATTTGACAAAAATCCTTGAGTCAAATTAAACCATATCAAGATTTACATGTTATGTTTAGAAAAATAAAGTACACTACTATTATAAAACAGTCCTTTGTCAAATAAAATATTTACTAAAAAAACTTATGATCTAAAATAATTTACATGCTTTAAAAGAAAATAAATTATTCAAACTTTTACAAGCACACAAAAATTATACTTATACATAAAATGTTTATTAAATTCATCTTCTACTTATAATTCATAATCCTTCATGTATTAATTATAATTTACAATCTTATTTAGTGTAATTAGGATGATTAGATTAACATAAACTAGTTTTCTTAAAATATTTTTTATTATTCCAGTAATAAAATATTTGTACTAGTAATAAAAAGACTATAACTTATACACAACTTGAATTAAGTGCACTAACATTATTTAATTCCATTTGATGATTATTATATGTCAATTTTACTTCTTAAATGACCATTAATAACAAATATGACATTCATTTCAATGCATCATAGATTAACATAAACTAGTTTTCTTAAAATATTTTTTATTATTCCAGTAATAAAATACTTGTATTAGTAATAAAAAGAGAGTATAACTTATACAAAGCTTGAAATAAATACTAACATTATTTAATTCCATTTGATGCTTACTGTATGTCAATTTTACTTCTTCTGAAATCACCATTAATAATATATGACACTCACTTTAATGTAACAATAAAAAAAGAATATAAAATTATGATTTCACTTATCCTAAATTAATTTTTAGGTTAAAGTTTGCAAAAAGTAACAAAACAATTATTTCACCACAATCTTCAATTCAAACTTCCTCATTATTAGATAATAGTCTTATTATGATTCACATTACATAATAATTATACAAGACTTGGTAACAGAGACAATGTGTCCATGTTGAAAACGTCAACGAAATGTCTGCCATTTTCGAACTTTAAAAATTACCAAACTAGTCAAATGACCATTTTATAAATCCATTTTAATTTACAAAATTAAAACATTTTTAAACAATAAGACAATTTTAAGTTAGAAAATTTGTTGAGGTATTTTTAAAATCTACGTTGATTTTTATCGAGGAAAAAAATTAATTTTTATCGTATTTGTACGCTGATAGGTTAAATGTTTTTAGATCGACATAGAGGCAATTCCGCGGTGATTTTACGTCAGATCGTATCGGACTTTCGATGTTTTGTAATCGGTTATTTCATATGCGACAAGCTAACATTTACGAAGAATCATTGAACGAGTAGGGTTCTTACGAGCGTACCATGCTACGATCGACACGCAGGGATTATGCACGTGAGATAAAACCATGATGGATGTATCAACCGATCTCCCTTCTCTCTGGTTTTCTTCCGTCGCGGACGAGACTAATTTTGTTTAATGACATTCCAGTTGTTTCGCGCTTTATACATAGCGTGCTTGTCTTTCCTCTTCCTGCTTACCGATGCTTCTCTGCACTTATCTTCGTTTTCATTTAAAAACGCAGTAAAACATATTGAGATACTTATTCGTGAGAGACGTTATAAGGAAATTATTTGCACGATCGGTTATGAGAAAATTATTGGCGCAGTAATTTATAGTTATTAGCAGACTAGTTTGTGAGAAAATTGTTATTAGTATATTGAAGAGTATAACATTGGCATAATTGATGAGAAAGATATTGGTATATTAATTCATCAGAAAATTATTTTTAATACGGTAATTTATGGGAAAGTTATTATTAGCTAACAGAGGCTAATTAGAAATATATACACTAGGGCATAAGAAAATTATTAGCTTTGTTAATTTATTATAAATACAATAAATTATTAATATTCTAAATTGTAATTACAAAATTTATTAAAAAATTCTTATTAGCTTAGTAATTTAATTGAAATTATTATTACTAATTATTGCTAATTTTTTATTTACAAAATAATTCACAAAAAATTACAATTAATACACATATTATTATTATGTTATTAAAATTATTATTACTACATTTCTTCATAAGAAAATTATTATTAATACACTAGTTTATGACAAAATTATTATTAGTACACTATTTCACAAAAAAATCACTTAAACCACCACAAAACATTTTGTTACGCAATAAATGGTTCAAAAATAAATTACATAAAACACTCAAATGACTCTCCCCGTGAAGCAAGATTGAAACCCAATCTAAGCTTGACCTTTTCAAATAAAAACCCTAGTTGCGCCAACGGTTTAGTGTGATTTATTGAAATTGTGAAGGTGTGGCCTTCTCAGCTTTCGATGATTGTTTATGTTCCGAGTGTTCACACGATCACCAACAAGCAACGCACACATTTTTACCGTATGTTCTCTCACTGAACTTGATCAACGATTAAGGTTTAATAATATGTACTCGTGAAGCCGATGAGGAAACAAGGAGCCATTGCTTTCGAACTGTGAGAACGCTTACGGAACACTGCACTTTTGTGCACTTTTTTTTGCTCGTTCGAATTTGCGATCATGTTTGCGTCCATTTGTTTTTCTTCTTTTGGTCATTCTTTTGTTTTTCATTGCTGCGGTTCGCACGATCTCTCTTTTCATTCCTTTTATGTGCTTTTTCGACTAGTTTCTCTTTGTTTTCTTGTATGCTCACTGCGAGCAAGTTGACAGTTGGATGCGGCGTAGATCTAATTGATTCGTCTGTCAACTTATGAGACCACGGTGTTCTTTTTATTTTATTTTTATTTGAACGGTTGTCCAACCGTTCACTAGTTTTTTTAATACAAAAATATAAAAAAACGCAAAAAATATAGATTGTGACTAAAAACAATAACCTCATTTGCAAGTAGTTCCTTATGGAAACTTTCAAGAACCCTGAACGTTTTTATCACAATGAAAATAAAGTGTGACTGCGAACGATGAATTATTTACGAAGTGCCTATTTTGCAAACATTTGGTTTCATTTCTCCGAGGAAATATTGTGTTAATAATTTCATACAAATATTGAACTTACAGGTGGTTTTAAGTATTGATAAGCCAAGGTCAGAATAAATTAGCTGAATAAATAGTAGTTGAATTTGACAGAAGTACATTTACATGAACATCTTTGGTTTTAATAGTAAATCTTTTTTAGTTAAACATTGACTTTTATAAATTGGGAATTAAATTAATAATCTCTCCCTATCTCATTTAAAATATTACACGTAAAACCTTAAATTTTCAAATATGGTGTTTTGTCGACACATAATATTGTACATTAATGAATAATATGTAATTCAATACTGCTCAATTTAGGTTAGGAATTGACAAAGAGAAGAATTGTAAACCTGTTTCACAATTTTCCCGCGCGTCTTTTGCGCAATTATGTTTTTTTCTTGCATGACGTGCCTTTCATCACACAAAATTGCACCGGTGTTTATCGCGTTATTTTACATCGAAATTATCATAATAACACATTGCAATATTGGAACGAACGTCGATCTGTTGTTAAATGGTACATTAAACTTTAATTATTACAGATAATGGATGTTTATGTGAAATATATTGGTTACCTGATAAATCAATTATTTCTTCTTTTCTTCTGCTCTTGCATTTATCCTGTATACAAGCAATTTCTTCTGCCTGAAGAAGTGCACTACAGAAATGAATTGAACTGCTTATTATATAACTTATTTTAAATTTCTCAAAGATAAACATCTTTGTACTTATGAATAAGTTTATGAATAAGATTTTTATGAAAAATCCGCAATCTCTTGGATTAAATTTTATTATAACTTCCGTTATTACGGGGGAAGGTGCAAACACAACACGTTTTGGCGGTAACACCGAGACATAAGTCCTTTATTTGTTCGCTAGGAGCGCTACAGTAATTACCAACCTTTACATATTAAACGCAAACACTCGGAATAAGAAAACGCTGAGATGCTTTAGTATTTTTTGTTAGTTGCAATAGTACTGTCGCCATTATTCGACATTTACGAAAACCAAGTGATTATTTTCAAATCCTCATTTATACCGCTAACAATTTTCTGTATTTCCATGCCGTAAATAAAATTAATTCTCAAATCTCATAAACATGAATTTACAAGTGAAAATCAAACACTGTGATTCACTACCCACCTAAGTACAAATTTACATTTATGTCATATATATGTCAAGTACATTTATGTCATATTTTGTTGATTATATTTCTAAAATTTTTCAAGTAAGATGGAAATGTGTATTTTATTTAATTACAACAATCAACAGTAATTGAAGTCAGTGTATTTACAGTGCATTTTATTTAATTGCAATAATCTAATTAAGGCAGAGTATTTACACGGAAATGAAAAAATTTAATGAGAAAACAAGCTTAATGCGACGCAATCCGCACGACACACTCGACTAACGGTGCAACCTCGGTTAACACTGTGAACGAATCCAAAGGATTAGGCCATAAATGAAAGTAACTACATTCCGAGAATTTTTATACCTTGCTCCGTCATTCTGTTTCTCCTTCTTCCATTCCCACTGCTTCTCTGTCTTTCAACGATCTGGCAAACTCAACGGAGAATACGTTACCTGCATCGAAAC
Source organism: Megachile rotundata (assembly GCF_050947335.1). Classification (NCBI taxonomy): domain Eukaryota; kingdom Metazoa; phylum Arthropoda; class Insecta; order Hymenoptera; family Megachilidae; genus Megachile; species Megachile rotundata. The sequence goes on from NC_134993.1 coordinate 8,855,365, forward strand.
TTTAAATTATGTAGCTAGAAAATCTTGTGGAAAAGACACCTGGAAAATGTTACCAGAATAACTGTAAGTTATTAGATTGGCAAGTTCGACATTTAGCGTTGATATTTTTATGGGTGTTAGGAGATTTTGAAATATTACTTGACCTTCAGAGGTCTCTAACAATACTAACATTTCTTTATATTCTTTAATAGTCCTTCATGTAATATTTTAGGTGTTATGCGTATATTAATATTTTTAAAATTTATTTAGATGAAATTTGTTTTCTTGAAACTTTTGTTTTTCTATATTTGTACATTTGATAAATTGATAATTTAATAATTTAACAATTTTTAAATAATATTTAAAATAATATTAAATTTTTATATTAATATCAAATATTTAAATAATATTTTTAAAATAAAAGTAAATCTGATAAAATGACAATTTAACAATTTGTGAATTTGAAAGTCTGTAAATCTCAATTTTCAAAAATAGAAAATTGGGAAATTTAAGAACTTAAAAATTAATTTAATAAATTATATTTTAAAATAAAAATGTGAGAACAATTAAAATTTTTAACTTCAACGATATTCACGGTTACTAAACATACAACAAAGTAACAGAACATAAATTTTCATTCTTTGAATCGTGTCATTGGACATGACCCGATAAATAAATTACTCAAGCGCGAAGATCAGTGATCGTTCAAGAAGAGAAAATGAATACATAAAACTGGAACGTTAAACAAAAAAGTATGAATCACCTTGGAAGGGGATAAACTGAAGCTGTCAGAAAAGAGATATTAAATCACTATTTATTATCATTTGTTTTCTTCTGAACGATTCAATGAACTTGAAAACTTATCGAAGAGGAAAAAATCGTGCAACGGATGTAAAAAAAATAAATAATATATAGAGAATTTACTTGTATAAATTTAAATAGCAACAGTAATATTTAAAAACAATTCAAATATTTAAAATAGATTTTTTAAACAGAGTAGGACAATATTTTGTGTATTCACAAATGTGGTTAAAATATTTCAACAAAATGGCAGACGAAAAGTTGAAACCCTTTTCAAGAGTGCATCCTTGTTTCAAAAGTTGAGAATCCCTGCTCAGATATTTAATCACTTTTGTTCACATGGAAAGTTTCGCGCCATATATTTGAATAAATAAATAAGAATAACTTTTTTAATTTATAGATATGGGAGCTGGTAGACAGCAAGATGGGTTACCTAACCAGAAGTGGCCTGTACAAGGGTCTTGCCCTAGTCGCTTTTGCTCAGCAAGGCAAACATCCGAGCGACAAACTTTTGGAGAACTCTGAATCTCAAGGTTGGCATGTTTTTAATCGTTTTCAGCGACAGTTTGTTCAATTGTATAAATATTCTCGATTGCACAGAGTGCGTGACGTAATCAAAGCTGGATTATATAGGGTGTTCCAAAAAATGTATTCAAATCTTTCTGAACAGACATAAATAACTTGAGAACAGACTAATTTAGTCAATATCGCATTATCTTCTGTTAATTTGTTCTATGAGAATTGTAAGTATGTCTATAAATATCTAAGCAATGTTAAATATGTGTTAAATAAATGGTAAATAATTTTTAATATAAATAGTATGTATAGATACAGTATATATATAAAGATAAAGTATATAGATCTATATTAATATATAGATAAAGTATATGGTTAAATATATATATATATAACAACCAGTTAAAGTGTGAGTACATTTTTTTTGGAACACCCTGTATTTGTCAAAAGTATAAATTAATTTAGTACCATTTATATCAGCTTTAATATAAAAGTATAATTATAAATGTATATTTAGAAATTAAATATTAATCAACTTGTTAATGTCTAGTTTATATAAATAAAAAAAATGTTAATACTTTTAAATGAATTCAATATATATATTCATCAGTAAATGCTTCCAATTTAAACCTATCTAGAAAATAATACAATGCGTACATAATTTATGTACTTAGATTATAGTAGAAAGTAAGGATATTTGCAACAGGTACTTAATAGATAATGGAGCTTACATGTTCAACAGTTTATCTATTGAAATGTTATCATACTGAAATTACCAACGTTTAAACGTGTCGCAGCTAACATTTGTGCTAAAAGACCCGGTTTCTAGCGGTGTCACTGACCAACACAATCGGTTCTTGTTTTTCTTATCGTTAAAAGGTTAGACTTTTATCACGGTTGAAGGAGGTCCACGGGAAATGCACCGTTCTTCCGGTAATCTTTCTCACCGTCACTCTAGAATGTAGCGTGTACACTATTGCTAAAAAGTTCTTGAAAAACTGTTGCTCTTCTTTCTTTTGTTGAAACAAGGTTTTCAATATGTATACTACAATTTTATTTATAATTTTGTAATTTTGTTAAGTCGTTATGTATGCAATTGTGACAGAAAACAGTTTGACATTCGATATGTCAAATTTGGCGCCAAATTTTCGTAATAGGTTATGTCACTTTGAAATGTGCGACTTCAATATTTACCTCATGTCATTTATAGTTTGCTGTAAATTTAGGATATTTGGAACATATTTTAAATTTGAGAATATTTGAAAATTCTGTTACTTACAATATAAACTTTATTAAAGCAGTTGTAATTCAATAATTTTACTAATTTGTGTCATTCATAATTGTATCTATTATACACAATTTTCCGAAAGAACGCTTCAACGCTATGCAATTATAAAGAAGCTTTGTTTGAAACATTCGTGAATCACATTTACGTGAATTAATGCAAAATGGATTCTCACGAAAAGAAACAGTAAGAATGAGTTACAACTCTGTTATTATCACAAGCAAAATACCGTAGGTTAGGAAAGTTTTTTCCAGAATCGAGGTTGCAGGCACAATCATGATTATCTTTCACTTCCAAGGAACAACAATAACAAAAGCAATTGTTCGTGATTGCGGATTAACTGCACGCGATATAGTTGTACTATTTTATGGATAATTTTGTTCTAGTTAACATTTGTATTTTAACCGAAGCGAGCGGGAAAATACAAACATGAAGTTGATGGACATATTCTTGCAATAAATTTGAAGTAGTTCAAATTTAAAATATACTGCCGATTTGTTATGAATTCTTGTTGAAAACAACTTCTAAAATGAACAAAAAATAAAAACTGAGATAAATATAGGATGATAGTACAATTGATACAAATATAAACAAGGAAAAACTATAATTAAAGTGAAGATTAGTATGCTCATGATAAAAGTATTATGAGATTACGTATACAAATATTATTGAAAATAGAAATATTTTATTAAGTTTAATGCAATTTTGATGGCATAAAACTGTTGCAAAGTAATACTTATTTAAAATAAATTTAAAGCTTGATATTTATGAAAATGATCATACGTGTTTAATAATTAACACTGTTAATATATAAAGTATTGTTAAATTATTAACTATCTAAATTAATACAAATATTATGTAGTAATTTTCAGCATATTTTAATCTTCAAATTTCTAATTTTTTTCTTTGCTTTACAGAATTACCAGTTCCTGTACTGGGTGATCTATCTGAAGTTACACTTTTGGCTCAAAGGCTCCACAAAAGTAGCAATCCTGCTAAACTGAATCTCACTTATTCAGATATATGTAATTTGGACACAATAGAAGTTAATTTGGTGCCTGAGAAGAAAGGAATTTTTCTAAAACACGTGGAATACCAAGTAACAAGCAAGGTAACACTTCTAAATTAGATCTGAAACAAAATATATATCTGCGACTCTCAGCTTTTTGAATTGTATTCTGGTATAAGATTTGAGTAAAATATAATAATCAATTTGTTGATTCTAAATGTCCAAAAAACAATTAGGAGTAAGTTTGTTTCTTACTTAAAATATGTGCAAGAATTATACTTGGAATCTCATGTTAAAAAAAGATTTTATTTTCAGAGATTTAATTCCATCGTTTATAGACGTTACAATGATTTCGTATCGTTACACGAACTTCTTCTGGCAAGATTTCCATACAGGTTGATACCGAAGTTACCACCGAAGAAAATTGTTGGAGGTAAATTATTCATGAACCTTCTAACTTTAATCAATAACTATGTTTAGCGTAGTATGAATAAATTGTGGCGTTTTAATTGCAGCGGATTCTCAATTTCTGGAAGAAAGGAGAAGATCCCTTTTAAGATTTCTCACCGTAATCGCTCGCCATCCTGTAGTGAGCAAAGACCATATCGTACAGTTCTTCTTCACGTACACCGGCGAAGAAACCCAACACAAAATTCGCGAGGTATTCAGGCGAATACCGGACGAATTTGCGACCTCGGAGTTATCCTCGAAAGCGAAGGAATTAGTGCCGCCGGAAACCCTAACCGAATTCGCGAACAGCCGGGACCAAATCAGAGTGATACTTCTTGGGATCTCTCGGCTGAAAAACATTGCTGATTGCCTAGCAATTAGATCGCACAGCTACGCAGTAGACATGGCGGAATTAGGCACGCAGTTAAGCAATTTAGCCTCGGAACCACATGGTACCACCACTTGGGCCAGTGGTGGTTCTACCGTTTGGCAAGAAATGAAGAAGGGTTTCCACATTATTTCAAAGTAAGTATCGTGATTACATTACTTAATCAAAGAATCGCACATATTGAACTATTATTTCAGTTATGCAATTTTGTGTCCTTAAAGAATTAATTTCCAGTACAATTTGTAAAAAGTAAAAGTAGTTCAAAATTTATAATTTTATTAATGCATAGGAACTGTAATATCTGTAATCTTGAAAGCATAAGTTATTTATAATTTCAGAGAATTTAATCTACTTTCCACGAGAGCTCTTCAGCAAGCAGTGAGAGAAGAAACTATGGTATGTGAAAGGCTGAATCTTCTTCTGGATGTCTTAGTAGCGCATAGAATATTATGTGAGAGGCACGAGCGCGGAGTTAGTGCTGATCATCAGCGTGCATTGTCTACTATGTTATCCTTAAAGAAGCGGCAAATGCAAGGAGTGATTCGAGGCACTGATGTAAGTAATTCCTGTTTGAGATATTCAAGCAACATACGATGATTTAAAGCTTCAAGAAAGATATATTTATCCGGTGATTTAACTCAATTCAATGTTATCGTCCGCGCTAGTCATTACGTGATTATTCTGAAATTACCCAAGGTCTTTCATGTTAATAATAGAGGAAAAATGTAATATATAATTTCAAGTTTGTATTGTCTTACATAACCTTGTCTAAGTGAAAACAGTCCTATATGCATAAGTAGCTGAAGCTACGTATTCCTATTAATTGACACAATTAATGAATATTTTAGACTTTAGGTAAGATTATCAAAATATTCAATTATTATAAACAATGTTGAGTTATTTTATTTTACACAGAGTGATACGGTTGAGTACCTGGAAAATAAGATGGTCGCTCAAGAATCGGTGATCGCCAATGTTGAACTGCGAAATTGCTTCTCATTACATTGTTTACACATGGAGACACAACTCGTTCATGCACATTTAGAAATACTCGCTACGGTTTTACAGAGTCTTGTAAATGTGCAGATTCGGGGACATTCTGAGGTGAGGTTCCTTAACATGTGATATTGTATTTAAAATATTCTCATAGTTGTATTAAATTTTTTATGCTACCTACAAATGAGATTTTGGTAAGTGTTGAGCATTCAGCAAATCTTGCATCCTATAAACACTTGTGACATGTAGGAATTTAAGCATTGACAATTTTTAGTAATTGTAGAGATATAAGCAAGTGATAATTAAGTTTACAGCTTTCATATTAAATACATTACAGCTTGCTGAAGTGTGGAAGTTAATAGAACCAACGATTATGAAATGTTTACCAGAGAAATCAACGAGTGGTTCAAATGGAATTTCATAGCGAAGAGAATGTGTTTACCGTCGAACACTTACCTGCTACATAAATTTGACTTTTAGATAGATCTTGAAGTAATGTCAAGGTAAGACTTGCTTTAATAAGATGGTTGTTTGAAAGAAAAGACTTTCAAAGTGATTTTAATATATGACTTCAAAGCATTCGTATCGTAATAAGAAAGCATCGAATATATCCGAACATGATACTAAATATATTACATGTAATCGTAATAAATGCTAATAATTTTCTAAAGTCAGGTGCAATAAATATTACCTACACTAAAGTGTAGACGCGGGATATTGTATATGCTATTATACCATGAACATATACAATTTCAAGACTTTTAAGACATTCCTTGTTGTGTACTTAATATATTTTATGAGTTGATTGGTACTCGCGAATCAGATGATTATATCATGTTGTACATATATATAATAAGTTACACTATCTTTTGTAAAGTAATTACACAATACATAAAAAATATCTGTATAAAAACTGCAAACAATTGTAAATAATTTGTTTACCAAGATACTATGTTTTTATATGAGTCAGAAGTCTGAAGAGTGTTAACATAATTTCCATATGCCATGTTGATCGTGGATACTTTGAATATTTTATATACATTTATATATGATACTCGATTTTGTATAATAATAACAAAATATATGTTGTTATTATATAATCCTACTTATTTACCCCTGCATTCCCATTAAAATCGATTATTTAATTAGATAAGTTTATGACTTTTGTAATATTGTTATTTGTTGAATCGAAAACCGTATTTATAAGTTATAAGAAAACTGTAAATATACAGTGAATAATGAAGTGTGAAATAGAAAAAACGATTTTAAATTTTTTTCTCTTCCCGACATTTCCAATTTTCAAATTTTATCAGTTCATCATTTTAAAAATGAATAGTATGAAAAAGTATTTAAAAGAAGGTGTATTCATTATTTGGAATGTACCTTTTATTATTAATAAATAATATATGTAAGTTACTTAAGATTCTTACTTAAATTTTTTACACATGATGAGTGAACCATGAAACGTAATCATCTTAATTATTTCTGCTACTTTTAGAGTTACGTTTCATGCTTAACCCTGTAATAAGAAAAATATTTATCAACTTAGCTTGAATGCGTATAATTTGTTTCCGATTTTCAAGTGTATCGTGGTAACATTTATGTTCCTTTCTTCTTCATGATCAGCCAAAAATTGATTTAGTTTTGTGGTTAAATTGTATAAATGATTATTCAAATTTGCTACTTCATTACCGAGGCACCATAGGAAACTAACATGATAAGATGAGTCCTAGGCAAACAAGTTAATATACTCAATAAATATTTTATACAAGTATAAATTTAATATTACTTACTTCATAAAAGGGTGGTAATTCATATTCAGCAAGAATATTATTAAGATTGTTCACAAAATTATTGAGTATTCCTTTTGACTCAAAACATTCTATTCCAAGAAACGTGCGTGTCGTGTCTTCATTTGTGTATGCTCGTATATTCAGAAGTTCCAGATTAAACTGATGTGTCTGTTCACATAGTTTTTTGACTTCCTCTACGAAGGATTCAATCCAATGAAACTTCAAAATTAAGGTTCTTGTTACACTAATATGAAACTGTTCTGAAAATATGTTACTCTTAACTGGTATTTCTTCCAATATTGAAAACATCCATGATATCATAGTATCACTGGGTTCATCTGAAATTTTAAAGACTTTTTATTTGTACAGTTCAAATAATAATGTATGGCTTGACTTTACTTACAGTTAATGTAGGCTAATGTAGCCCAATTACCACGTTCATGTTTAAAGCTTCTTGTTCGTCCCTCATGTTGAAGTGGATCATCATCAACTTCTTCATGATGTGGAACACCTTTCCACGATGCTATACATCCAGGCAAAGGTAGACTACAATATAAAAGTTTAATTTAATTTAAATATAAAAATCTAATTTTTACACTTGTTTAAATTTAGTAAAATGCACAGTTTATGAAAAACAATTATGGTTAAATATTTAAGGAATAAATTATACAATTTCAAAGTAATAAACAAATTATATATAGAAATATTTATGTAAAAAAATACAGTGCACCTTTTTATGCGATATAAATATAATTTGAACATTATTAACAAGTGATATTAATACCTAAAATTTATGAAATCTTATTATTGAAATTAAGATAGATACCGTTTAGAAACTTCGTTAAATTTGTGGCTATCATTATTAACTTCGTCATCTTCAGAATCAGAGGTATACGTACACAGTAAATTTAAACCTGACATTGTTCATTTACAATTATTTACATTTATGTTCTTTTATATTTTGAGGTTATATAACCTCATTATGAAAGTAATAAACTTTTCTTCCTGTCACAATGATTGTTCAAACATTTTTCCGTATGAAAACAATTTTTAACTACATAAAATATAATTTGTATTTAATTTCAAATTAAAATATATGTTTGTAAAGGATTTATTTCAATTACTTGTGAGCACTACCGAGAGGTTAAGTTACTATCTGATGATAATCTGTTGAACAATAAACTCAAAAGCGCTCTAATCACATGAGAATACTATAATAAGATTCTGGTATGTATATTGTAATAACGCTATATAATTAAGAATTTATATACAAATAATATATTACAAAATTAATAATAAATACATTTGAAATCTTATTATAATACAACTGTCTTTTAGTATTGATTCAGGAGTACTTATTGTACAATATTGTACTTAACATGTCATGTCATATTAATTTTTCTAGACAGTAGTTCATTCACTAAAGTCTTCTTCATCACTGAAGTATTGATTTTTCTTATATCTTTTGCCTGATTTTTGAGTTGGTCGATTTTCTTCTTCACATCCTTTACCTGCTGAACGCTGACTATTTTCATATTCCTTCTGTCTTTGCTGAAATACAAAATGTGAAATATTTATGAAATTTCTATGTAATAATTATTGCTATTATAGCAATGTAAAAAATTGCAGTACCTCCAGTGCAATTGCAGCACTTAATGTCTCTACTTCTTCTTCCCAATTATCATCACCTAATTCATCTTCACTATTTTTGTTAAAATCACTGTTCTGACAACTACTACTAGACTTATGCTTTTTTCTTATTCTGGCCTTTTTTAATGGTGGATTTCTGGGGCCTAATGTATTACTACTGCAATTATATGACAAGTGACCTTCTTCTCCACATTCAAAACATTGAGATTTATCTGGATAATCCCTCCGACGTATAAATTCGGTACTACGTCCATTATCTACTGCTATAGAACTTTTAATTGTACGACCACCTATCTATTAAATCATAATTTATTAGAAACATTTTAAATTATTATAATATAAGAGACACTGCAACTTACTTCTGTGTTATTCAAACTTTTAGCACAAGAAACAGCATCTTCTGGAGTCAGAAATAAGACAAAAGCAACACCTCGACTTCGTCTTGTAATTTTATTTTTCATTATCGTTACTCTGTGGACAAAGAAATACCCTATTTGGCTTAAAAATATTTAGGTTCATAAGATCTAATTTAAACAATAAGTATCTTTATAGAACTCTAATATTTTAAATTGTTACTGTTGTTTAAGGATAATTGAAGAAGTTATATTTGTAGACTTATATTAATTTAAAGCTTTTATTACTTTCAGATACATTAATATTTGTAAAAAAGTACATATAATATGATAATGTACATAAATTTATAAACAATGCAAAAACTACAAAGTTTATAACTTACTTTACTATTTTTCCATAACTTTGTAACAGTTGATGCAGGTCATTGTTTGTTAACGAAAAAGGTAAATTTGAAATATATACTGTCGATTTACTGGGTACCACACCACCGCTCATTGTTATGTTTCAAACTGGTATTATTATAAAGCAATGAAATTTATTTAGCATACTCTGAAAATAAAATCCGGAATAATTTTCTAAATGTTTCATTTTATTAGTATTTGAGAATATTGATTTGTATATAAATTTATCTATAATATTTATATTTTATATTTTACCAACTTTTTACAATTATACTTTGTTTTATAAAATTGTGTTTTTATCATTATGCAAAATTAAGTGTAATGTTGATTTACATAATATAGACATTTACTGTACATCTTACATTGAAAATTATTTTATAATATTTACAAAACTTGGATTTCTACAGTTATTTATAAATACGTACGTTAAACGTCACTCATATTTATATTATCAATTATAAATTATTGTTTTGTTATTATATTTGTTTCAACGAGAAATAGTATGCAGCTAACTTCAGTAGATTTTTGCAGCTTCTAGAGAAAATAAATATTCTCAGCCATCTTGCGGTATCCAACGCAAATCACGATACCGCCAAAACTGCGCACACATACAACAGAGCGTGCGTCGCCTTCTCTCTACTAGTCCTACATAATAGTTCTTTTATATATTTTACATAAATTAATTTCTAGAATTTCTGTCTCTTGTTTCGAGTTCTATAATTTCATAATATTCTGAAGGCATAAGTACGCCTTCATCTAGACTTCCAAGTTCCTCGTCACTGTGTTGTTGGATGGCCTTTATACAATCCACACAAGCGACCGCTGGCTTAATGTTACTCATTCTTCGGTTGCAACGCACACACCGGATCAGATTTGATACATGGTCCTGTTTCACATGATGGTGTGCACCTGTTAGCAGTACACATAAATATACTCTAATTAAATTTCTATTTTAACAATGTCCAAAAATTAGACTTACCTAAATTTTGCCATTGTGATTTGTATTCTGCATTCATTCGGAATAACGAGCAATTGCAGCACATTCTCCTTGATGCGTACATATATTTATTGTTGAAAGTTACTTCTCTGTCCTGCACACACCATGATTTTAGAATAGTTTCAATTCGTCTTCCCATTTTTGAATTTGATGCCCTTTAAGCTGATTTCAAATCGAATTTTGTATTTCAAATTTTGTGTTTGAATAAAATATTGTATTGTATTTTAAATTCTCCAGGCTGACCAAATCAAGAACTGTAGATATAAGAAGACTCGAAAAATCGTTTTCTTCTTCATACATTTGAGATCTGAGAATCCCGCGAATGAAATTGTTTTCATCATTTGAAGGCATTACGACTTTTTCCTTATGATCTGCGCATGCTCGTTCACGTTGCACAGAATTGTGGGTACTCATGGCTCCGCCTTTCAAACTAAGTGACATCATATCTCGAAAGCGTGCATACACAGTGATCAGAAAGTTTAGGCTATTATTACTTTTCTAGAAACATTGTTTAAATGTTCTTGTCTTTAGAACTTAAAGTATCTCGCGAAATATACACCTTTTTTAATATTAGGTCTGAACCTTTGTTCATAAATGTTTGATTTCAAGAAATTTTTTAGTACATTCAACAAGTTGAGAACAAATGATTGCTTATTTGAATTTGATTGTTGACAGTCTGACAGAGTCTGACAGTTTTTCGAAGATAAGTCAAATTAATAATGGTTTGGTAAAGTGAAAATATTCTGAAGTTAGTTAGTCTTGCAGTCCGATGTAATTTAATGCATATTATAATAAATTAAATAAATAAAATCAATGTCAATTAAATTATTTTAAAAATTGAACATGTGGCGCCATTTTTCCGGCGAACAGGGTGAATTACACGGTTTTGAAACTGCACTTTCATTAGTTCTTATATGCTGTCATTAGATGGCGCCATGTGTGTCGTTTCGGTTCAATTCAATTGGTATAGTTGATTTTATTAGTTTAATTAACAATAATATGAATTATATTACATTGGGATGCAAGACTAAATAACTTCAAATTGTTTTGACTTCACCAAACTATTATCACCATTCTTAGGTAAATTTTAATTACCCTAAGGGTTTCTGTCTTTCGTACCGCCATCTTGCGGTAGCAAATGATAACTAATCAAATTACAGTTTTAAAAGAGTGTAGTTCACCCTGTTCGCCGCAGAGATGGCGCTGCTTTTTCTATTTTCGTAAAAATTCAATTAATATCGATTTTATTGACTAATATGCTACATATTTATTATATATTTATTAATATTGATTTTATGCTGTTTGCAATATATTCTTTGAGTCCAAAGATACGAGTTTTGTGTTTAGAAGAGTTCGCATACTATATTGAATATGGTCGATGATATAGGAAGTGACGCAAGAATGGCAATAAATTTTCTTTCGAGTCAAACACCATTCTTACATCTTCTTTTGCAAAAAGGAGTTTATTTTCAAAATTTAGTCAATATCGGAGCATAACAATTTTCTAAAGTTTCGCCAAGATTGTCTTATAACCAACTTAGTATTTTATATAACATCTTGCGGAGAAAGAAGACAGAACTGTAAACCTTATTGGAAGAAGATAAATGGGTAAAACAGACACAGCTGTCGATATTGCGTTTTGTACTATTTACCTGTATCGGACCACAAATCCATGTATCCTTGAGAATAAAACATGTCTTGTTAACTCTACTGCGGTTATATTATATTTATGTGTCACGCTGAGTTAATTGTCAAATAATATGCGTACGATAATAATGTTAGTATAATGTGAGATCAGTGGTTCTTTGTTGTGGTAGCTGAGCATACGCCCGCAAAAGGTTAAACTCATCACCCCATATTAAATTACTATATTTCATATCTTGTTTACATATTGTATCGTTACGGTATTTCCCTTAGCGAATGGGAAATAAACTTGAATAAACTTGAAAGTAAAATATTATTCCGTTTCCATGAAGGTTATAATAAGTTCTTATTTATAAAAGAACGAATGAAATCTTTGAAATAAACGTTTATTATATGTACAGATAAAAAAAATATAGAATATTCGAATCAAGTTTCGAATAGTCGTGAATGGTTCTTCACAGTTGTTCTTCCGAATGGGACTCGAGACAGGTGAACTGTCGTTGCAAGGGCTGAGTGGACGGTCGGAAGGAATCATCCCGGAAACTGGCACTTCTTGCCGGCGCAGTATGACTTCCGTTTGTTTTACGACGAACACTGATGTAGGTCATACACGTATTCATACGACGCAGTAGAGAATGACCTGAACCATGGGGATCTGAAATATAAACAAAAATAATTTATTAAACAAGTAAGTCAACTATGAAAATATTCCTAACTAAATTAGTCCAAAGTATAGTTCTGTATTTTCATGTAAAGGCGACATCTCTTAGCAGGTAATTGTAACATTTTGCTTGATACATTGCATATCTATAATCATTGTTTGGTACATGAAAATGTGTTTAATTCGTGTGTGCATTTCTCAAACTAAATTTAATTGTGTTACAGAATATGAATGTAATGTATAAGTGGAACTAAGGTGAGCATTCAAAATGCAGTTCACTTTAAATTCTAGCATTAGAGTTAAATATAAATGAGAAATCAAATGAAACAGAATATGTGTTATAACAATAAGTATTATGTAACGACGAAGGATTACCTGTTAGGGGAACATCAATAGTGCTAGCATTGTAATTATTATTATATGCTCTATCTGTTCGAAGTATTCGATGCATTCCAGGTAAACGGCCGATGGCGGTTATAAAGCCAGTACGAAATCTGGCGTTCATCCAGCAATAAATCACTGGATTGTAACAGGAGTGTGACATAGCCAGCCAATGAAGGGCCATCCATATCAAAGGAAGTCCAGACCAATTGCTTAAAGCTTCGTTGTTATCTATTATTAACTGAAACCAAGGGCAATTGAATCCTTCATTAACGTTAATTGTAATCTCTGATTATCGACGATATGGTTCAATTAAATATCCGAGGAAAAGTAGAAGATACTTTAAAGCAATTTCAAATCTTGAGATAGGGTTACGTTTGATCCTGTTATAGTTAACCTATATTTTCAAATATATAATTAGACAAATGCACAGAATAATAGTACACGCATCTTTATATATATGTGTATTTTTTTTAATTTCTTCGGATATTTATATTTTAGAAATATAAAATGTAATTAGTTTATGTTTGTATGTCGATATAATTGTATACAATTATTTTATATGTTTTTATGTAGTTATAATTGTATGTAACTATTCAATTATATTTTTACATAGATATATTTGTATGTAATTATACTATATGTTGCTGCATACATATAATTGTATGTAATTGTTTTATTATATTTTTATATAGATATAATTGTGTATAATTATTTTATATGTTTTTATGTAGTTATAATTTTAGTGATTATTCTATTATATTTTTATATAGATATAATTTTATGTAATTATACTATATGTTGCTGCATACATATAATTGTATGTAATTGTTTTATTATATTTTTATGTAGATATAGTTGTGTATAATTATTTTATATGTTTTTATGTAGTTATAATTGTATGTAATTATTTTATATGTTTTTATATAGATATAATTTTAAGTAATTATACTACATGTTAATGTGCACATATAATTCTGTATAATTATTCTATATGTTTTTATGTAGATATAATTGTATAGAAATTGCATAGATAGATATTATAAACGACACAAAATAGAATATACTAGTGTTAGTATTCAATTGTTAAATAGAAATTTGTAATAAAATCTTCTGAAATACAATTTCATTGTTGTTCTCATCGCCATTATAGAGATTTATGACGTGGATCCGAGAACATCGTTTATCCTTTAAAGACATCAACGCGTAATTGTCTCTTTCAGCTATTAATTACTGTACGTGATTCATAGCGAGTTTCCCTCTTCATTCTTTTCTCCTTCATAAGCAGCGAAAAACGCGGGATAAAAAGGGAGATTATATGTTTTCACATTATAATAAAGGGAACATTGAAAGTATTGAAAGGAAAACTTCATTAACTAACAGTAATAAATTTAAAAGATCACGCCTTTTAAAACCATTAATATTAATTCATAATACGATACTTTTGAAAGTACAATATTAATTAAATGCATAATATTTTTGAAATTGAAATATTAATTAAAGACACAAATATTCCTGTTGATTAATTATAAATACAAAATTATAAATATAAAACTATAAAATAATAGATATAAATAAAAAATACAATTCTTTCTGATTCTAACTCAAATTTTTGGTGAAATTGTTAAAATAATTTATTAAAATAATGAACATGCGATAATTGTATTTACGTTGAATTCTGTATTGATTTCTTCACTCTCAATTTATTATGAAACGATTCGATTGCAGCTCACTGTTTTTAATTAAGCACAATATATTGCAAGTTGCATGAATTAAAATCAGCAGGTATTTAATGAAGCGCGTGATTAATACCGTGAAATTGTGTATCGACCAAAAAATTCTTGCTGTGGTTTTTTTTGTTATTGAAAGTAAAATATTTGGTGTATGAAATCACTTACCATCAATATGTTGTATGGTAACCAACAGATAGTGAATACTATTACAACAGTTACTATCATTTTCACCATCTGAAACAAACAGGATATGCTGAATAAAATTACTAGTTTAGGTTGTTCTTAACTAGTACATTATTACTAGTTTATTAAAATATTATATTATTTGTTGTGTCAAGAGTGTTGAAATGTTTATAGGCTACAATAAGAATATTTTGAACTTTGTGTGCAAATTTGCTGATTTGAAAATTTTAGGATTTCGGTTTTTGAAAATTTTTCAAGTTGGTGAATCATTTTATTTATTGATTTTTATTACAAGTTTATTGATATTTACTAAATACATTTAATAATTTTTATTCCTTTTTATTAATTTTCAATAAATGCATTTATTGTCTTTTATTAATTTTTAATAAATACACTTATTGTCTTTCATTGTTTTTTAATAAATGCATTTATTTGTTTTAATTATTTTCCATTAATTTTTATTAAACGCATTCACTGATTTTAATTGTCTTTTATTGATTTTTATCGATATTAATTAAAAACAATCGAATAATTATTTATAAGATAACATGTCATTTTATGTTACGTATATTTTTATTACACAAGTAATTACAAGTCGAATGTTAAATGAGAAGTGATAATTCTTCATTTAAAGTCAATGAATAATTCAAATAATCATTCAGGTAGGGTCAAAGGATTGACAGTCTGTATTCCATAACAAAGCAAATTATTCGAAGTCGATTAAAAATGCATTAACATCTGAATAATAATATTAAAATTATGAACTTTTGAAATTCATAAAAGTTTCGTTATTAAAGTTCTGTGTTAAAATGAAATTTTTTAATTTTATGTGAATTTATTAATATGAATTTAAGAAATTCTAAAATGGAAAAATTTGATAAATCAAAAAATTCTAAAACAAATTTGAAAAATTCTACAATATGAAATTAGAAAATTCTGAAACTCAAATCAATTAAATCAATTTGAAACTTTAACTATTAAACTTAATATGAATTTAAGAATTTCTAAAATGGAAAAAATTTAATAAATCAAAAAATTCTGAAACAAATTTGAAAAATTCTACAACATAAAATTTATTATTAATTTTGAAATTCAAATCAATTAAAACAATTTGAAACTTTAACTATTAAACTTAATATGAATTTTAAAAATTCTAAAATGGGAAAAAATTTAATAAATCAAAAAATTCTAAAACAAATTTGAAAAATTCTACAACATGAAATTAAAAAATTCTGAAACTCAAATCAGTTAACTTGAAACTCAACAAAAACTTGAACGAGTTAAGAAAATTCTGAAATTGAACCAAATTTAGAAGATTCTGATATTAAAATAATTTAAAGGAAATTCCAAAAAATAACCCAATTCAAAATATTCTGAAATTTCAATTGCGCAGATGAACTGTTATAATTTTTATCTCGGTATGTTCATACCTTTGTTTCTTGCTAATAATAACCATTGAAGGAGGAAAAATATGAGATAAACGTGACTGACCAAAATACGGTGAATGCATACTTTAAACGGGAAACTCTATATTTCTTTTTACGTAAAGGAAAACACGTTGGTTATTACGATTAATATTTTGCGGTCTGCTTAGTGCGAGCTCTATTCACTGTGCGACGAGCAAATACAAGATGGTTGGCAAACATAATATGCATCGCGTATTACGAATAAAATGGTTTCTACGAGGAAATTTACCGCGCAGAAGGATAACCGCAGAGAAATTCAGGTAACTGCATTTTAAAAATGCAGCTGACAGCATTTGGAATAGCATTTAATAGATGCGATGTACAGGGTGTTCCAGGTAACTTGAGTATCTTGGATAGCTTGCTTATTTTGGTCAAACGGACATGTGGTGATTAGGACATTTTTTCAAGGTTATTTTTCTGGAGATTTCAAGGTCATTAAAGTTTCTTTGAACGGAATAATATATTTTTATTATCGCATGATAAGTAAGGTCATGGTGAATTCAATGACTTAATACTAATTGTAAGACTTTCACTTGAAGCAGAAAGAATAAATGAAGAGTAGATAATTGATGAAAAAGGTAAAATTTTAACTCTTCCACTTCTCAATGTCTCATTTTTTCAATTTTTCGATTTTTCAATTTTTCAATTTTTCAATTTTTCAATTTTTCAATTTTTCAATTTTTCAATTTTTCAATTTTTCAATTTTTCGATTTTTCAATTTTTTGATTTTTCAATTTTTCGATTTTTCAATTTTTCGATTTTTCGATTTTTCAATTTTTCGATTCTTCAATTCTTCAATTCTTCAATTCTATAAATTTGCTCAACTTTTCTTAATTTGTTTCTTAATTTTGTTTTCTTCAATTTTCTTAATTTGCTCAATTTTCTCGATCTTCCCGAATTTCTTAGTTTTCTTAATTTTCTTATTTTTCTCAGTTTTATAACTTTTATCAATTTTTTCCGGGTTCTCAATATTCTCATTTTTCTCAATTTTCTCAATTTTCTCAATTTTCTCAGCTTTTTCCATTTTCTCAAGTTTCTCAACCTTATCAATCTTATCAATCTTCCCAATCTTGTCAATCATGTCAATTTTGTCAATCTTGTCAATTTTATCAATTATATCAATTCTATCAATTTTCTCAATTAAAAAGAGCAAATTTTTTATTAATACAAGAACATTGTCCTAAATTGTCTCAAAATTTCGGAGATTTTCGAAAATACATTAGTAGTGTAAAACAAAGAAGCCTGAGAAACAGAGCATACAATGGGCAAGAAAAATATACAATTTTATTTACAAAGATTGATGGCAAAAGTCATCATCTACGATTCGTTGTTCAGATTTATCATTTTCTATTTATGGGGGTGGTGATTTATAAAGCACTCTGAAAGCACTCACGAAATCTGTGAACCAATTCAATTACCTATGAAATATTCGCGAAATACGAAAACAAGGATCACATTAGAGTCTGGCGTAAAGGTCCAGAAAAAAATGATATGTTTCATTTCTTGGTAAGGACACTTGAAGAATGGTCGTGTACTTTCGTGGCTTATGACAAGCCATTCCTTCCAACCCTCATCTTAAAATTTGCGATTGATAGCCCATCATATAGTTGACATAAAATAATGTATAAAATCAAACTTAAGACATGTTTGACATAAAAACAAGTTTCACATTCGAGATCCAAAGAAATTAAATCTCAGACTTGAATGTCTCGTTAGCGATGCAAAGCTTCTATGAAATTGAACCTCTCCATGGTCCGCGCTAGGCTACAAAAAGGGCTTAGCTTTTGACCTCTTAGGCACGGTGCGCCACTATAGTAGTGGATACCATCTCTTTGTATGATGATCCACTATGATCTCGCAGATGTAGACTACATAGTGGTTCACTCGCTATCGTTTTAATTGAACGATCGTTTTCATATGTTTTTATTCTCAGCTTTTTGACTTCGCCACGTTTTATAAGAATACTAACAAATCCTTCAAAAGTACATTACATGTAAATAAAAGGTAACATCAAGTTTAGGTATCATGGAAGCACATCTTTGCACTCATATACGATATTGGAAACATTTAGAAATTACATATCTTGTGAATTTTCGAAAAAGTAAATTATCAAAGTTAATATATATGTAAAATATATTTTTCGGAAAAATTATAATTTAGTCATCAAAAAATTGATTCCAAACTACTTGTTAAGAGAACACCATTGACGTACACAGTACTGTTCGCGTAATTCGCGTCGAATTCTGTCGTACAGAGAAGCAACGTCAAGTTCAATCAAAGAGGTTAATTACTGCTGTAGTGTTGAAATAAATAAAAGTGTATCTTAGATTCAGCGATCTTCAATTGTACAAGTTACAATTGTTATCAAACTCAAAATTCGATCTTTATGCAAATGACAAGCTTTGCCACATTTGAACTGTAATGTGCGACGATATTGCCAAGGGGTTTATTACGTGTATTATTGTGAAATGTCACAGGTTTATTTCGTTAATAATAAACAATATTTAAATGTAAAGTAGATATTGCATCCATAGTGGACCATCATACAGAAAGATGGTATTCATCACTATAGTGACGCATCATGCCTAAGAGGTCAAAAGCTAGGCCCTTTTTGTAGCCTAGCACGGACCATGGAGAGGTCCCGTTATGACTGCATTGCTGATGAAACATTCAAATATGACAACTTAATTTTTTTCTTTGGATCTCGAATGTGAAACTTGTTTTTGTATCAAATAGTGATGGGATATCAATCCCAAATAAATTGTAAGATGAGTGTTGGAAGGAATGGTTTCTCATAAGGCACGAAAGTACACGACCATGTTATATTTTATAATTTTAATAAAATGAATAATTAGATTTTCTTGCGCGATACAGTGACATTTATGTTTACTTACAAGTGTTATCGTGACAAAATGACTTGTTTATTTGCAAAATTGTCTAAAGCAGTCGTGCTCACATAACTACTTTCGCTGAAACAGTTAAGACAGTTATTTGTTGATAACTATAATAACGTGTACTGTTTGATGCCAGACACAACAAAATTTTCCAGTAAAATATATTCAGTGTGTGATAGGACATAAGAATTTTCGCAGTTACGTTGATAGTTGGCTTTGAAAGTTGCCTAAATCCAATCTGGACTGTCAGGATGTCAGAAACTGTGGATTTTCAAGTGTCCAAAGGCATTCGAATCTTGCATACATAAAATGAACAGCAATAAATTGTTATTTAATTTATAGTTGACAGATTTCCATAATTGCATAAATTGTGTTTTTCAAGCGGTGCTATGAAATATAAAATAAATTAAATACTGCTTTTGAAATATAAAATAAATTAAATACTGCTTTTGAAATATAAAATAAATTAAAACTAGCTTTTGAAATATAAAATAAATTAAATATTGCTTTTGAAATATAAAATAAATTAAATACAGCTTTTGAAATATAAAATAAATTAAATATTGCTTTTGAAATATAAAATAAATTAAATGCACTTCGAAGCATTTCATATCGAACGAACTTGTGTTGTTTCAACTTTGATGACTTTAATTTCAAAAGTGGTTTAAGTCCACACGATAAAAAGGCACATTTCCTTAATAATTGCTATTATTAAACTATTGTTAAAATAATCACCATTATTTTTAAAGTAGGTAATAAAATACTGTTAAAATAATACCTATTATTTTAATAATAGCATACATTAATACCAGCGAATTTCAGTGAAACAAATTCTGAAATTCGACTCAAGTATTTTAGGCCTCTTCCAAAATAAGTCGCTTATATTGTATCGCAAGAATAATATATCATATTGCGATAGTAATATCTGTTCCTTTGCAATGTTAAAAGTTCTAAAGTATAGGATTCTCTGTTTAATTATAATATTTTGGACATCTACCCTATATTTAGTCAGTGAAGATCAAAGTACAAAACCATGTATTTCCTGTTTCAATAATAATTACTGGTATACAAATAATTATGACTGGTATACAAATTACTGGTATACGAATATGATCACAACAAATAATGGTTAGCATATCAATGATATGTATTAGCTTTTAAGATAGCCTTGCTTCTGTGATAGTCACAGGTAGATTAGTATAAATATGAGCGGTAGCGCAACACGTGCATGTGAATGGGGTGTATAAGAAGACGGCATCAGTGTAACTAGTACTACACCGGAAATCGAGCGTAAATCATACAGAAAGTTGCAAGGTAAGTTATAAAAAAATGTAATTTATTTCTTTTTGTGGCATGACATGGGATATCATTTTCAAGTACATAAATTTCATGGTACTTTAGTGGTGATTTGTGATGGTGACATGATGAGTTTTGAGCATTTTAGAGCTTTCAGTTAGTGATGTTTAGTGATAATGTTAAGGCATTGGAAATAGTGTGTGATAGTGTACGTTTATGCATTTGGAATGTTACGGAGTTTGATGTTTAAAATTGGGAATGTGAAAATATTGGATTATGGAGATTTGAAAATAGTGAGTTTTAGAGATTTGGGAATTCAGAAATTCAGAAATTCACAAATCTAGAAATCTAGAAATCTAGAAATCTAGAAATCTAGAAATCTAGAAATCTAGGAATCTAGGAATCTAGGAATCTAGGAATCTAGGAATCTAGGAATCTAGGAATCTAGGAATCTAGGAATCTAGGAATCTAGGAATCTTGGAATCTAGGAATCTAGGAATCTAGGAATCTAGGAATCTAAAAAACTAGAAATCTGGAAATCTAGAAATCTGGAAATCTAGAAATCTGGAAATCTAGAAATCTGGAAATCTAGAAATCTGGAAATCTAGAAATCTGGAAATCTAGAAATCTGGAAATCTAGAAATCTGGAAATCTAGAAATCTGGAAATCTAGAAATCTGGAAATCTAGAAATCTGGAAATCTAGAAATCTGGAAATCTAGAAATCTGGAAATCTAGAAATCTGGAAATCTAGAAATCTGGAAATCTAGAAATCTGGAAATCTAGAAATCTGGAAATCTAGAAATTTGGAAATCTAGAAATTTAGAAGTCTAGAAATTTGGAAATCTAGAAATTTGGAAATCTAGAAATTTGGAAATCTAGAAATTTGGAAGTCTAGAAATTTGGAAGTCTAGAAATTTGGAAGTCTAGAAATTTGGAAGTCTAGAAATTTGGAAATCTAGAAATTTGGAAATCTAAAAATCCAGAAATCTAGAAATCCACAAATCTAGAAATTCTCAAATCTAGAAATCTAAATTAAGATTTAGACAACAGTAATTTTACTATTCACACCTAAATTGATCGCATGCTCAATATATGCTCCGTTCAAGGTAAAGTAATACATTTTGCATGGAAGAAATTGTTCCAAGTGAAACAAAGAATACGTAATATTGCTATTTCGAACAGAGTTCTAAAACTTTACGAAAACAACATGTCTGAATAGAATTAAGTAGAGTGTGTTAACCTGCATGATATTGGCTTTGTAATATGTCTTTTATGTCATGATAATGTCCCATGCCAAAACGTGTAAATAACACGTAGCAGATAACGTCAAACTTCATAAATAAAGTGACGCATAAATTACGAACAGGTTGTTCTATAAAAGTGTTGGAGGAACAACTACATAGTAGTCTTTTCACGGCATAATTGAACCTCAACCATGATCAAGTTTGTTTCCTGCATTCTTCTGCTCAGTGCAGGTTGCGCTTTGACAGGTGAGTGCTCGTAACATTAAGTGACTATCAAAAAAATTATTTTAAGTATTTAAAAGATGATAAGAATGTTATGAATAAAAAGAAGGATAGATAGATTTCAGTGCGATGAGGTATTTAAATTTCTAGGTACTTGGACGCAAAAATCACTAGTTTTAAACTGATTTCCCCCGAATGTCAGTCCGAACAATATGTACCATAAATGGAAGGCGGTACTTTCTAATTTTGATTTATTAATAATCTAATTAATATCTTCGTCTGCAATTATTTTAAAATTATTCTTTACTCCGTTAAAGTTTATTTTGAAGCAATTATTAATATTTTTTATTTCTGAACCGCAGATGCTGCATCTGTTAGTGAAAATGTGAAATCAGCCTTCTTCCGTTTATACAACAGGTAATTTATTTTCTATAATGGAATTATAATTTCTATTTTATAATACACTCGTGAGTCCCATTATAAAAATAAAATATTTATAATTCAGAAAAATTATTTTTCAAATCAGTCACTGACTACGAATAAATAACTATATACAGTACATCTTTTTCGATAAAAGTTGGTGAAATTTAACAATTAAACGGTGTAAATCGTGACGATAATAAGAAAAATTTGAAGTTGATTCTGATTCATGATACCTGCCCGTAATTTAATACGAATATGAAATTGCATATCTGAGAAAAAATAAAATTTTCCCTTCAGATGATAATTTACTGATTTTACACTACGTTTTTGTGTAGAATTGTACACAGAATGTTACGAAAATTTTAGGAATTCAAGTAACAATCAGATAGAAAATAATCGTTCTCTTTTTTTTTCTAGGAGTGGCCCTAATATGGATGTTAGTTTAGACAATCTATCTCAAATTGTACCTCATTTAGACCAGAATGTAAAGATAACAGTTTATATTCCTGGCCACAGCGAATATTTAGACAAAGAAACTGTAACTCCTATTACGGACGGTAAGCTTGTAACCATTGTTCAAACTTCGCGGCATTTTACTCCTTAAATGGCGTCTTTGTCAAATATATCTGTGTATGCACATTTGATGTTTGAGTTTGGTTTTGGACACGTTTTTTTGCTATGTACACTACTAGTTATTTAAAACAACAGTAAAACAATAATAAATTAAGTTCCTAACTTCCTAAATTCCTAAGTTCCAATATTCCCACATTTCCAACTTTGGAAAAATAACCAAAATCACTGCAATACTCATACCTCAAACTCTTCAAAACCTCCCCAATCTCCAAATCTCCAAATCCTCGGAATTCTCATAATACCAAAACCACAAATTTCAAAATACCTCCGAAATACAAAATTTGCAAAATTATAAAGATGAGTGATTTTTCCTAATACCTACTGTTGTACATTTAACGTTGTCATTTTAATCGTTGCAGCTCTCTTAAACTACACATCGGACAACATAATTGGGCTCGATTATAAAGAAATAGCTGCATTGTTTTATACAAGCTCTGTGGCAGAAGTGAAAGCGCTTTGTGCGGCGGCAGCTGAAAGTGTAGAGCAATTAGTAGATGCTGGTGTAGATGCTGATAGCATCTATATTATTGGTCACTCGTTAGGTGCTCAGCTTTCTGGATGTATTGGTCGCAGTCTACCATTCAAAATTTCTAGAATAACAGGTAGATAACAACATTTTCAAATTATTTAGTACTTTGTTAAGCAAATTTACAACTTTACAATAAATTGAATATTAATTCATTGATTAGTATTTAACTATCTAAGCGTTCTTCATGGAGACTTTGGGCAATGAATATGTAGTGTAGAGGTGACGTGGATTAGTGCTTTCCTCGAATACAATAGAGATTTAACAAAAGAACAGGAATGTGGAATATTTTACTAGTAACACGATGGCATATCAATTTTCCGTAATTGAATTAATGTTTGAAAAACAGAGGTAACTTTTGGGGGATATTGGAGACTCATAATTTGATTACCCGACTTTCCATTGGAACGCATGTTTCTTATTAAACATGTCAAATGTTAGTTTAACCGGACGATTGAATAATTAATGGACCAATCCAATAATTTACCGAACGACTGAAAAATAATTTAAAGACAAGAGTTTGAAGATCGTCAATGGAGATTTGAACTCGTACAAAGATCATTGCTGTACATTTGTAACGTTTAACCAACAATCCAACTCCCGTTGAAAATGTTATATATATTCAATGTAAATGAACATAGAGTTTCAATTTCAAATGACAACAAAACTTCTCGAAAATTTAAAATTACATATCTTGTAAATTACTAACCTACACTTTGTAACGCATCTTATACTTTGGTAGCATTTCTCGATTTTGATGCTACGGACGCTGTGTTTGATTAAAATTCAGATACACGAAGCTTTGTATGTCAGTTACACATTGAATGCAATTTTTTACAGGTTTAGATCCTGCTGGACCCGCTTATTACTTTTTGAATCGTCATTTGAGTGCTTCCGATGCCAAATTTGTGGACATTATACATACAGACGGCGGTGTTTTGGGGGAAGCTCAACCTACTGGCACTGTGGACTTTTACCCAAACTTTGGTCATGGAGTACAACCGGGATGTAAACTTGAACTAAATGTAGATAATACAGGTGTGTATTTTTTATTTATTTTTAAAAACATAAGCGATGAGCGAAATTGTCTTAATGATGCTATTCTCACAAAAATTATTATTCGTGTAAGAATTTGATAAGTTCTCTACGTTTAAGAACAATTTTACACTAAATTATAGTATTGGCTATCATTTTTGGAAAATTTCATTGGTTCAGCTTTGGTTCTCGTTGGAAATTAAGTTTGCAATTTTAGCCATTAAGAATATTATTTTTATTAAGAAATATTCTGTTTTTTGATTTATTTATTGTTTATTGTCATGATTACAGCGTTGTGCAGCCACCACAGATCCTGGAGGTTCTTCATTGACTCACTTAAGGACAAAGATGCTTTCATAGGCGTTAAATGTAGCAACGAATTGCTCTACCGCATGGGAGCGTGTGATAAGAATGAAAGGGCTGTTATGGGTTACTATGCTTCCCCCGATACGTTAGTATTTTCTCATGTTTACATTAATTCAGTGTTGTGTAGACAATGACAAAATAGTAGAATTATTTAGCTGAAAAATGCAATTTCATTAAAATTTACTTTAGTCAGATTACAGACACTTCGTAACGTTTGTAATTTTCTTTACTTTTTACGTCACTGTCTGTTATTATTTTAGCGGAAAAGTACTCCTATTTAAATTATTACACAATTAAATAATTATGTTTAACAATGATTGGAGATAATATTCGGAAGGTTTTTGTGTTAGTTACATTTGAACGCTGTGATTTTCATACAATTCTAATACTTGTAGCAGTAATAATTATGATATATCCGTAGTAATTTAACGTTGATATCAAATTAATAATCGAATACTATTCGGCAATTTCGGACCTTAATAAAAATTATTATGAAAATAATTACATAATGTGCGATAAAAAATGAAGAAAGTGAAACAATTTATCTGAAGAAAATCATGTAATCGAAAATCGAAATATTTCTCGCTAATAATTAATTTGCAATTTTCTTCATCCACACAAGTAAAATCAAATCCGTCAGAAATGATAGATCTCATATTTTGTATTTTTAGTGACAAATTACAAATTTGCTCTTGTCCACCCACTTTCGCTTTAAACGTCCCTCAATGTTGTTAATTCTGTTTATTCTGTGACTGTTATTATCGACAGTAAATTAATAAATTATCGCTTTATCTTTTCAGGAAAGGTGTATACTACCTTCGCACAGGTGCAAGCGAGCCTTATGGTTTAGGAGAAGCTGGAGCGCCATACAAATCTTCTTAATCGCGAAGAAAATCTATGTAACGGGTGCCCTATCGTGAATACAACTGTATATTATTACTATGTATTTATTATTGCTATTACGCTTGTATTATTGTCAACTTATGACACCAGTGAATAAAATGTATTTACAAAAATGTAGATAATAAATTATTCAACGCTCAAGAAAATGTTGTTATTTTTCATGCATTATATTACGATACATGTACATAATTCTTGCAATTGTGATTATTGTCTTGACAGAAGGAAATGATTTGTTGAATCTGTTGTGACGTGTAAAAGTGCAAAAAATTAGAAAATTACACTATAGTATAAAAATGAAGGATTTCTTCATTTTTAAAAATATACAAATCTGAAACGTTAAATATGTTATTTTACAATTTTCATATTTATAATCCTCCATATTTAATTACTCAAAAATTCTTAATAAGATCTTAGAAATCCAGAAAGATTTTAACAAACATTCCAAAAACAAAAACAAGTCTAAAAATTTGTTATAACTATAGTAAAATTTTAAATTACGTGAATTTATGACCACCATATACATTATCTAGTCAACTTCCTGGTTTTACTTAATTTGGTAAAATGCAGTAAAAAGTAAAAGGACTTTTCTTCCGCGATTTAAAAGAAAGTACAATGTGGATATCTTGCAGTTTTATTTAGTTCGCAGCTGTCAGTCGAAAGTGAAGGAGTGCGTATAACAAATACCCGAGTTTTAACTAGGGAATATGTATAGTGGAAAACCTAAGAATCTAAATATCAGAAAATTTAGAAATTTGAGAATTGGGAAACTTGGAAATCTGAAGACTTCAAAATTTAGTAAGTTGAAAATTCGAAGACTTGAAACTTCGAAAGCTCGAACACTTGAGAACCCAAGAACCAATTTTTAAAAAATTGTCAATTGTTCTCATATTATCTCTTCCTCTCCAAAGGAAGCTCACTCGAGAGCACACGCTGCAATATAACACGCGAAGATACAATAAACGTATATCTTCTTCTAGCAAACTGACCGTACTGATACCTGTAAGAGCTGATCCATAATCTAACTCTAACCGGAATTCACTTTTACGAGGGTTTTACGAGCTCGTTGTGAACATTACTTTGAAACCTTTCGCTTGTTTATCTCTCTGCCTTCAATACACGATCACACATTAAACAATTTTATACGTTCGATGCTGTTTTATATCGTTTCCTATGCGGCTTTTTTTGCAGCATTACATGTCACAAGTTACGTGTATTTCCGATAGTTTACTTTTCTCGTAAACGTAGAACAATTTGACTGCGTTCCACATTTTCCCGAGTGGGTCAAATTATTTCAATTTTGGAGAATGGTGCACTTATTCTCTTTTATATTTATTACGAAATTGCGTTAATGTGAAGAAAATGAGTAAAGAAGATTTTAATATTTGAGGTAAATTTCGTTTTGGAGTATCATTTTTTGTGTAATTTATTACACGTGTTAATTAGTATAAATTGAGTAACTAAGGTTCTAATATTTTAGGTAAATTTCGTTTTAGAGTTTTAAATTTCTTAACTTTTTCTATTCGATAAATATAAATGAAATACATCGAAGTTTAATGTGTGAATCTATTGGGAATCATTGAAGTATACTAACTGTAGTGTATTAGCTAACAAAGTTTAAAAAATGGCGTCCCAAGATGAAGTACATTTATATTAATTTTATGCTACTTTGTGGTTAAACAACACCTCACAACAGGAACGAAAGTTAGAATAAAAACACTGAAACCAAAAGAGACAAACCAGAATAGTTGAGAAAGCAATGAAGTGGATTCAATGTTCAAGGTGCCAAAAATGGATACACGTGACTTGTGATATCTTCAGATGACGGTCACAAATCTTAAAACCGGTTTTAAGTTGTATTAATAAAATTTGTTTTCTTGTAACAGGTGTCTTTATGTCTATTTATATAAAAACGTATTTATAGTTTAAAATGAATAAAGATTAACATTATTGCAATTTTGGTTTAATATCATTTTTGTTTATTTTCTTTATTTTACATTCTATATATTTTTATATATTTTTTGCATTTAATTTTTACATTCTAATAATGTCAATTTGTATTTAATGTAAAATACGTAGACTAAAAGATTTTTTGTTAATTATTTAAAGAAAGTTTGAAGTGGTTGTAAGTGGTTTATGTAATTATAAAGAAATTTTTCCCATTTTTTAGAGAATATGCTTTCATTCTAAAACATAATTTCATTATATTTATTTGATTGTATTAAGTATATAAAATATATAAAATAACATTGTAAAAATTTAAAAATCTTTATTTAAAAGTATATATTTGTTTTAGTACATATTTAAAAAATTGCTTCTACTAAAGCAAAAGTAAATCTCCGAACTTGAAATGTTAAATCGACGCTCCATTGTTAAAAAGAAATTAATGAACTCCTGTCGAAAGTTATATAATTTATTAGTGAGTTGAATAACAGCTGGTTACAAAGAAAAATGTGGTTAACGCATTCAATGCAAATTTAATGACCGCCAGTAAGAATAAAGCGGCCAAGTACTGATGTACAATGTTGTAGGATTATCGGAGTAGTTACACGTCTGTATTGAGTATCTAATTTCATAAATAATTTGTGTGCTAGTGATGTAGGCATTTAAAGAAAAAGTTATTTAAATTTCTAAATTTCGAATCTGGAAAATTAAAAATTTAAGAGCAAATTTTTTAGGTAGTTAGAATTTTCGCTTATATCATTTAGTTCTCATATTGATGGAAGGCAGCCAAGTGTAGAAAAACTAGTAAAGAAAATGACCGAATCAAATGTAAACGGTAACGTATCGGTGGATCAATCATAATGCAAGAATCATTTTTCATTATGTAATTTGCATTGTTATTTTTCATAAAATTATTTTCTTATATAACTTTTGCATATTTATGACATTTTCCTGATTAAAATGATACCAAACATGACGTAATTCGAAACATATTTATTTATAATTTGAAGCGTTTTATATCGACATTTTATTGCGGTAAGATTCGCGGTAAACGAACGAGTGACACATCGGGTGACTTCGTTACTCTTCGGCGCTACTCGGATAATTTCGCGATACGTCTAACAGTCGAAATCGTAGACTCTTACGTCTGAAATTTTTAAATGGACTTTTACAATTAAATATATCCCGATTAACGTCGTATTTGGTATCATTTTATTCAGAAAAATATCACGAATATAATGGAAAAAGTTCTACGAAAAAAGGAGTCAAAATAAAAAAGTTATTAACATATTAGTATTCTAAAGAATACAGGTTTGATCTTTGCAGTCCTCAATCAGCGTTTTTTCACTCCTTATCCACTGTTAAAACTTATCGTCAATTAAACCAGTAAACATAGTTCAAATTATATCGTGTTTGGTCTCATTTTAATCAGAACGTAAAAAACTTGTTGATAAAAGTTTGGTAATGTAAAAGCGAAAGATAAGTTTTATATTTTGGTATCGTTTCATATTGCGAAACTTTCGGTTTCGCTTGCATCGAGTAGATTATCGCTTATATCGAGACTACTGCACTTTGAACATAATTTTTATTTAAAATTTCAATGTTCTCCAACATAATTGATTTTTTATTTAAAATTTCAATTTTCTCCTAACATCTTAACAAATAATGCTAACACTTTGCACAGCGTAATCGAAATACTTCAGTCTCGTACAAGATCACAAATTTCCACCGAGACAAGGTGTAGGAATTCGTTGCGTAAAATTATTGGAAAATTCTTGTACGTGTTTCAGGGAAAAGGAATTATAGTCCGCCCTTTCGGTAAGCGAGAGAAGTCGTTTATTCGGACAGGCGATAATTTTAATTGATTTATTGCTCAGCTTATATCACGGAAACACGCACATTTATTATTAACGAGTTCCCACGAATATTCTCGTATTTTTACGGGACATAAATTTTTCGAATGATTGTACGTCTTGAAAAAAAATAAGGGAACATCGATAGTCGTTTTAATTTCTTTGAAATGATTTATATATTTTGCAAGTGTTTATTATCGCACATTCGAGATATGAAAATACTCATCAAAAATCATGGAACAAATAACGGAGACTCATACTTAATTCAACATTTACGTTTCGTCGTGCGGTGCACATAATCCCTTGTTTTTAACGTTCTTTCTACTTTGAATCGATTGCGAAGGAAGGTTGCTTGGGTAATAATTTTATTGATGAGCTTACGAATTGTTAGTTTAGTTTTATAAATCTTCTCATTCGGAGAGAGAAGACAGAAGGTGTACTGGGTAATGTAATGTGTAATGTAATTGTGTAATGCTTAGGGTGATTTGTTTCAAGATGCCGATAATTTTTTAGAACTATTGATATTTAGTTTTAAAAGAATTCTCATCAATGATTAAATTAGTTAATTTCATTAATAATTAATAATTTGATAATTTGGTAATTTTACAATTTTATGACTGGACGATGTAGAAACTTACTGATTTGACAATTTGAAAATCTGACAATTTAACACTATCACAATTTGAGAATTTGAGAATTTGAAAACATGAGAATTTGAAATTTTGAGAATTAGAAAATTTGAATATTCGAAAATTTGAAATTTGGAGAATTTGAAAATTATTTGAAAATTTGAAAATCTGATAATTTGACATTATTACAGTTTGACAATTTGACAACTTCACAATTTAAAAATATAATACAATTTTTGTCTTCAAAATATATTCTTAAATCATTAAAAAAAAAATTATATATTATAAAATATTTATTCTTGAATGAAATATTTGTATAGTGTTCACCTTTTTAAATGTTTTTAACTACTTCCTTTGAAAGTATTTAAGTATTTAAAACATTTAAAAATATTTTGTTCGATGTTAAGTTGCAGTAATAATAAATTATGATACTGTGATATGCACTTTACTACAAACATTACTATTCACACTTTTAAGAATGAAGCACTGTCCAACTGATTGCATAATCAATAGATTCTTCTTTCAAGGAAAAATTAATACATTTTCTATGTAAACAATTCTTGCAACTGTAATACAGAATACGTTATATTGCTATTTCAAACAATGTTCTAAAACTATAAAAGCTAAATGTGTGAATAGAATTAAGTAGAGTCCGTTAACCTGCATGATATAGGCTTTGTAATATGTCTTTTATGTCATGATAATGTTCTATGCGACAACGTGTAAATAACATGCAGCAGATACCGTGAAACTCCATAAATAATGTGTTGCATAAATTACCAACAGGTTGTTTCATAAAAGTGTTGGAAGAACAATTACAAAATAGTGTTTTGACGGTTTAATTGGATCTCAACCATGATCAAGTTTGCTTCCTGCATTCTTCTGCTCGCTGCAGGTTGCGCTCTGACAGGTGAGTGTTCGTAATACTAAGTGACTATCAAAAAAATTATTTGAAATATTTAAAAGATGGTAAGAATGTTATGAATAGAAAGAAGGATAGATCATTTCAGTGCGATGAGGTATTTAAATTTCTAGGTACTCGGACGCAAAAATTACTAGTTTTAATTTGATTTCCCCCGAATGTCAGTCCGAACAATATGGACCATAAATGGAAGGCACTGTACCTTCTAATTTTAATTTATTAATAACCTAATTAATATCTTCATCTGCAATTATTTTAGAATTATTCTTTACTCCACTAAAGTTTATTTTGAAGCAATTATTAATATTTTTTATTTCTGAATCGCAGATGCTGCATCCCTTAGCGACAATGTGGATTCAGCCTTCTTCCGTTTATTCAACAGGTAATTTATTTTGTATAATGGAATTATAATTTCTATTTTATACACTTTAATACACTCGTGAGTCCCATTATAAAAATAAAATATTTATAATTCAGAAAAATTATTTTTCAAATCAGTCTCTGACTATGAATAAATAAATATATTTACAGTACGTCTTTTTCGATAAAAATTGGTGAAATTTAACAATTAAACGGTGCAAAGATGATAATAAGAAAAATTTGAAATTGATTCTGAATCATGATACCTGCCCGTAATTTAATACGAATACGTAATTTCATATCTGATGAAAAATAAAATTATCACTTCAGATGACAATCTTTTAGATCATGTTAAATTTGTTGTATAATTGTACACAGAATGTTACGACGAAAATTTTAGGAATTAAAGTAACAATTAGATAGAAGATAATCTAAAATCGATAACGTGTATCCTAATCGTTCTCTTTTTTTTAGGAATGGCCCTAATGTGGATGTTAGTTTAGCGAAAGCATCTGAACTTGTACCCCTTTTAAATAAGACTGCAACCACAGTATTTTATATTCATGGCCACATGGAATACATAGAGAAAGATACTGTAACTCCTATTACGGACGGTAAGCTGATAAACATTTACTTGGAAATTTTTAATATATAAATCCACAAATTGTAAAATATTTAAGTTCCAAAAATTGAAAATTTTGAAATTTTTAAATCCTTAAATTATCAAATTCAAAATTTCTACAGGCTCAAGTTACCAAAATTCCTAAATTCTCAATATTCCCATAATAGTTACATCTCCAAATCCACGAAATCCTAAAATCATCTTCAAATTCTAAATTGACAAAAATACCTAGATTTTTAATTTCCTCAATCCCGATATAATAAATTTTCAACCCCTCAAATTACTATTAAAAAAGATTGTACATAAAGCTGAATGATTTCTCCTATCTACTGTCGTGAATTTAACATTATCATTTTAATCATTGCAGCTCTCTTAAACTATACAACCAACAACATAATTGGGCTCGATTATAGAAGCATCGCGATGTTGATTTATCCGACGTCTGTGGCGCAAGCTCAAGCTCTTGGTGTGGTGGTAGCTAATAGTATAAAGCAAATGGTAGATGCTGGTGCGAAAGCTGAAAGTATCTATATTATTGGTCACTCATTAGGTGCTCAGCTTGCTGGAAACATTGGGCGCAATCTACCATTCAAAATTCCTAGAATAACAGGTAGATAACGACATTTTCAAATTATTTAGCATTTTGTTAAGCAATTTGATAACTCTACAATAAGTTGAATATTAATTACTCGATTAGTATTTAATTGCCTAAGCGTCCTTCGTGGAGACTTTGGGCGATTAATATGCAGAGTGTTGAAGGTCATATGGACTAGTGCGTTCCTTGAATACAATAGAGATTTAACAAAAAAACAGGACTGTGGGATATTTTACTAGTAACACTATGAAATATCAAATTTCCGTAATTGCATTAATTTTTGAAAAATAGAGGTAACCTTTAGAGGCTACTGGAGTATTCATAATTTGATTACTAGACTTTCCGTTGGAACGCATGTTTCTTATTAAACGTGTCAAATATTAGTTTAACCGGACGATTGAATAATTAATGGATTAATCCAATAATTTATCGAACGACTGAAAAATAATTTAAAGACAAGAAATTTGAAGATGGTCAATGGAAATTTGAACTCGCACAAAGATCATTGCTGTACATTTCTAACGTTTAAACAACAGTTCAACTCCCGCTGAAAATGTAATATAAATTCAATGGAAATGAACATAGAATTTCAATTTTGAATGATAGCAAAACTTCTCGAAAATTTAAAATTACATATCTTGTAAATTACTAATCTACACTTTTTGAACGCATCTTGTATTTTGGAAGCATTCCTCGATTTTAATGCTACGGACACTGTGTTTGATTAAAATTCAGATACACGAAGCTTTGTATGTCAGTTATGCATTGATTGCAATTTTTTGCAGGTTTGGATCCCGCTGGACCACTTTTCTACTTT
The DNA here is from genome assembly GCF_050947335.1 of Megachile rotundata. Lineage (NCBI taxonomy): Eukaryota > Metazoa > Arthropoda > Insecta > Hymenoptera > Megachilidae > Megachile > Megachile rotundata. The sequence goes on from NC_134993.1 coordinate 8,889,334, forward strand.
GAGTATCGTCGTTTGAGTGCTTCCGATGCGCAATTTGTGGACATTATACATACAGACGCCGGTGTTTTGGGACTAGCTTTATCTACTGGCAGTGCTGACTTTTACCCAAACTTGGGTCATGGACCGCAGCCAGGATGTAAACTTGATATAATGATAAGTGAAACAGGTGTGTATTATTTATTTATTTCTGAAAGAAGATATTGATTTATTTTTAAATAAGAGATGAGCAATATTCACCTAATGATGCTATTTTCACAAAAGTTATTCGTGTATTAATTTAATAAGATTTTAGGTTAACAGAAGAATTTTACACTAAACTATAATTACGGCTACCATTTTTGGAAAATTTCGTTGGTTCAGCTTTGGTTCTCGTTGAAAATGAAGTTCGCAATTTTAGCTATTAAGGATATTATTATTATTAATAAATATTCTGTTTATCGAGTTATTTACTGTTTATTGTCATGATTACAGCGTTGTGCAGCCACCACAGGTCCTGGATGTTCTTCATCGAATCGCTTAAGAACAAAGACGCTTTCGTCGGTGTTAGATGCAACAACGAGGTGCTCTACACCAGTGGAGTATGCGATGGAAATAGAAAGGCTGTTATGGGCTACTATGCTTCCACCCAAAAGTTAATATCATTTTCTCATGTTTACATAAATTCAGTGCCGACAAGGACAAAATGGTAGAATTATTTAGTGAAAAAATGCAATTTCATTAAAATTTATTTTAATCAGATTACAGGCACTTCGGAACGTTTGTAATTTTCTTTACTTCTTTCGTCACTGTCTGCTATTATTTTAGAGGAAAAGTATTCGTATTTAAATTATTGGATAACTAAATGACTATGATTAACAATGGTTGGAGATAATACTCGGAAGGTTTTTGTGCTAGTTACATTTGAACGCTGTGATTTTCATACAATTCTAATACTTGTAGCAGTAATAATTATGATATATCCGTAGTACTTTAGCGTTGATATCAAATTAATAATCGAATACTATTCGGCAATTTCGGACCTTAATAAAAATTAATATATAAATAATTACACAATGTGCGATAAGAAATAAAGAATGTGAAACAATTTATCTGAAGAAAATCATGTAAGCGAAAATCGAAAGATTTCTCGCTAATAATTAATTTACGATTTTCTTCATCAACACCAGGAAAATCAAATCCGTCAGAAACGATAGATCTCATATTTTGTATTTTTAGTGACAAATTACAAATTTGCTCTTGTCCACCCTCTTTCGCTTTAAACGTCGCTCAGTTCTGTTAATTCTGTTTACTCTGTGACTGTTATTACCGACAGTAAATTTATAAATTATTGCTTTATTTTTTCAGGACAGGTGTATACTTCCTTCGCACAGGTGCAAACGAGCCTTATGGCTTGGGAGTCGCAGGAGCGCCATTTAAATCTTCATCGTGAAGGAAATCTGTGCAACGGTGTCGCGAATACAACTTTTATAATGTTTTTATATATTTATTATTGTTATCTCGTTTCTATTGTTATTAATAAGCGACATCAATGAATAAGATATGTTTACAAAAATGTAGAAAAAAAATTGTTTAATGCTCAAATCAAAAATATTGTTATTTTGCATATATTGTATTAAGTTAGACATAATTCTTGCAATTGTGATGTTTGTCTTCAGACAAACTGGATGGTTTGTTAAATCTGTAGCGGTGTATAAAACCAAGTCTGGTGCTTTCTAGATGCACTCTGTGTTGCATCCAGGACTCGGTTACTTGAGCATCATTAAAACCAAGAAGATTCTTTTTATTTCTTTTACCATCAGTGTACTCCATACTTCGAAGCTCTTGTAAATCTTTTTCGTCCCACGACTGCAAGTCAAAAATCTGTTAATACTTTAAAAAAAGTGGTAATACTTTGTATAGAAACAAGTTGCTAAACTCATGATACAAGGTGAATCCATCGAATTACACATTCTGAAATTCTTTTATCAATATTTATGACTCAAGCATTGATTCTACACGTCATACTTATCTATTTACATATGTACTTAAAGACGCTTTCATATTACACAAAAAGCGAAGGACGAAAAAAAAAACTTCAATGAAAACATTGAGAGCAATAAAAAGTCCGGATATGTGGAGGTATTTTGTCGAGGCTAACACTCTACGCAGTGAATGGGAAACAGTGAAACAGGAAAGATGATAATGCATGTTGGTGAATTTAGGAGAAGTTCAGAGAAGTTTTGAATTAAGATGTGAAGTTGAAAATTTGAATTGGGAAATGTGAAAATATTGTTTAGTTTTGGAAATTAGAGTGTCGGGTGTGAAAGTAGTGGATTTTAGGGAGGATATGGGGTTTTGGAAACTTGAGGTTTTGAAAATAGTGGATTCTGGAAATTTAAGTTTCGGGATATTCGATTCTAGGAATTTAGGAATTTAGAAATTTAGAAATTAGAAAATTAAGACATTTTGAAATTTGACATCACACGTTGATGAAAATTTGGGAATGTGGAAGCTCAGGAATTTAACAATTAGGAAACTTAGAAATCTGAAGGCAAAACTAGGAAAACGAAAAGATGAAGCGGTTTTATTTGACCATCATTTCATGATAATATCTCCCGCTACAAACCTATAAATAACCTGCGTCACAGAGCGTCAAACTTAATACAAGTTCCGCATAAGTCACCAACAGGTGGTTCTATAAAAGTGTTGGAAGAATAACTACAAAGCAGTATTTCTACGACTTAATTGAACCTGAACTATGAACAAGTGTTCTTGCATTCTTCTGCTCGTAGCTGGTTGCGCTTTAACAGGTGAGTAAGATTAATTAATTATCAAAAAAATTATTTTAAATATTTAAAAGACTATAAGAATGTTATGAATTGAAAGAAAGATAGATACATTTCAGTGCGATGAGGTATTTGAATTTCTAGGTACTTAGACGCGAAAATCCCTAGTTTTAATTTGATTTTCACCGAAGTTAGTATGAACTCTATGTATCATAAATGGAAGGCACCGTACCTTCTAATTTTGATTTATTAATAATCTAATTAATATCTTCATCTGCAATTATTTTAGAATTATTCTTTACTCCACTAAAGTTTATTTTGAAGCAATTATTAATATTTTTTATTTCTGAATCGCAGATGCTTCATACGTTAGTGAAAATGTGGACTCAGCCTTCTTCCGTTTATACAACAGGTAATCTATTTTCTATAATGGAATTATAATTTCTATTTCATAATACACTCGTGAGCCATATTATAAAAATAAAATATTTATAATCCAGAAAAATTATTTTTCAAATCAGTCACTGACTACGAATAAATAAATATATACAGTACATCTTTTTCGATAAAAATTGGTGAAATTTAACAGTTAAACGGTGCGAAGATGATAATAAGAAAAATTTGAAATTGATTCTGAATCATGATACCTGCCCGTAATTTAATACGAATACGTAATTGCATATCTGACGAGAAATAAAATTTTCAGTTCAGATGATAAACCACGTTAAATTTGTTGTAGAATTGTACACATATTACCTCGAAAATTTTAGGAATTTAAGTAACAATCAGATAGAAAATAATTTAAAATCAATGGCGCGTTGCCTAATCGTTTTCTTCTTTTTAGGAATGGCCCTTCTGTGGATGTTAGTTTACCGAACGCAAAACACGTCGTATCTCAGATGAATTTGCATAAATTGACTATAATATATATTCATGGTTACTTGGAAAGTGTTGTTACAAGTGGTGTAACACCAATTTTAGACGGTAAGGTTATAAACAAAGTTTAAATATCCCGCCATTTTTTAATTAAATGGCGGAGTCGTGTCCTTACTAATTTTAGTTGTTAGGAGTTTAAATTTAATTTTATACTTGTTCTTCTATTTTTTGTACAGTACTAATCATTTCTAATATTTTATAGTTGTAAACTAGTAAATTTGAAAAATTTGTCATTTCCAAATCCTTTGATTTTCAATTTCTTAAGTTTTTCGATTTTTGGATGCTATAATTTCTAACAATAAGTGTTTATTTTGAAATTTCTAAAATGTCAAATTCTTAAATCTTCTAAATCTCTACATTCTCTGGTTGCTAAATTCATAGATACAAAAAATCCGAAATTCCTAAATTTGCACTCTCGAAATCCTGAACTGTAAAAATCCCAAATTTCCTAAAGCTTACAAATTTTCAAATTTCTGAAAACTTGAATTTGTAAATTCTCAAATTCTTCAATCTCAAAAATTCCAAATTCACAAATTGCCACATTTTGGAATCTCTAAGTTTCCAAATTCCCAAATTTCCAAATTCCCAAATTCCCAAATGCCCAAATTTCCAAATTCCCAAATTCCCAAAATTGTAAATTCTCAAATTTCCAAATTCCCAAATTCCCAAATTCCCAAATTCCCAAATTCCCAAACTCCCAAACTCCCAAATTCCCAAACTCCCAAACTCCCAAATTCCCAAATTCCCAAACTCCCAAACTCCCAAATTCCCAAATTCCCAAATTCCCAAATTCCCAAATTCCCAAATTCCCAAACTCCCAAACTCCCAAATTCCCAAATTCCCAAATTCCCAAATTCCCAAACTCCCAAATTCCCAAACTCCCAAACTCCCAAATTCCCAAACTCCCAAACTCCCAAATTCCCAAATTCCCAAATTCCCAAATTCCCAAATTCCCAAATTCCCAAATTCCCAAACTCCTAAATTCCCAAATTCCCAAAATTCCAAATTCTCAAATTCTCAAATTACCATGTTCAAAAATCCCAAAAATCACCAAATCCCTATACTTCTAAGTTCCTTAAATCCCTAAATTTCCCCCCTTCCAAACTACCAAATAAAATCATACATAAAAGTCTCTCCCACAATCAATTTCTACAAATTTAACTTTGTCAAATTAATTGTTACAGCCCTCTTAAAATACACAACGGCCAACATAATTGCAGTAGATTATAGAAGAGCAGCTTTATTGTTTTACCCGTTGTCTGTCGCAATAGTTCCGGCTGTTGGTGCCAAGGTAGCTAAAAGTATAGAGAAAATGGTAGAAGCAGGTGTGAATGCTAAAAGCATACATATCATTGGTCACTCGTTAGGAGCTCAGCTTGCTGGATGTATTGGCCGCAGTCTAAAATTCAAACTTACTAGAATAACAGGTAGATAACGATACTTTCAAGTTATTTAGCATTTTGTTAAGCAATTTGACAACTCTACAATAAGTTGAATATTAATTAGTCGATTAGTACTTAATTGCCTAAGCGTCCTTCGTGGAGACTTTGGGCGATGAGTATGTAGAGTGTTGAAGGTCATATGGACTAATGCTTTCCTTGAATACAATGGAGATGAAAAAAAAAACAGGAATGTGGGATATTTTACTAGTAACACGATGACATATCAATTTTCCGTATTTGAATTAATTTTTGAGAAACGGAGGTAACCTTTAGAGGCTACTGGAGTATTCATAATTTGATTACCCGACTTTCCATTGGAACGCATGTTTCTTATTAAACATGTCAAATGTTAGTTTAACCGGACGATTGAATAATTAATGGACCAATCCCATAATTTATCGAACGACTGAAAAATAATTTAAAGACAAGAAATTTGAAGATGGTCAATAGAGATTTGAACTCGCACAAAGATCATTGCTGTACATTTCTAACGTTTAACCAACAGTCCAACTCCCGTTGAAAATGTAATACATATTCAATGTAAATGAACATAGAATTTCAATTTCAAATGACAACAAAACTTCTCGAAAATTTAAAATTGCATATCTTGTAAATTACTAACTTACACTTTGTAACGCATCTTGCATTTTGGAAGCATTCCTCGATTTTGATGCTTCGGACGCTGTGTTTGATTAAAATTCAGATACACGAAGCTTTGTATGTCAGTTATGCATTGATTGCAATTTTGTACAGGTTTGGATCCTGCTGGACCCTTGTACTACTTAAAGTATCCTCATTTGCGTGCTTCCGATGCCAAATTTGTGGACATTATACATACAGACTCCGGTGTTTTCGGGTTAGCTTTACCCACTGGCTCTGTGGACTTCTATCCAAATTTTGGTCATGCACCACAACCGGGATGTTATTTTTTATCAACGACATCTTTAGAACAAGGTTTAAATTATTTACTTATTGTTAACAGTAAAATTTTATTTTAATTTTAATTTGTTGCTAAGTAAATAAATTTAACAATTTGACGTGTGTCTGGATTATATGGTGTGCATGCAGATTAGGTTTTGTGAAACAATATAAAATTTTGTGTAGCTGTTTTTTATTATATGTAGTGTTTTTCTCTTTTTATCGATAATTTTATTCATTGTATATTGTCGGAATGCAGTGCTCTGTAGTCACCATAGGTCATGGAGGTTCTTCATAGAATCACTCAAGAACAAAGATGCTTTCGTAGCTGTTAAATGTCAGAGCAGTTTGACCTTCGCCACTGGATCATGCAATACAAGTGAGAAGGCTATTATGGGCTACTATACATCACCCGAAACGTTGGTATTACTTTCTCAAATTCGCATTAATTCAATGATGTGTAATAGAGGCAAGGACAAAATGGTAGAATTATTTAATGAAATAATAAATGCATTTCATCAAAATTTATTTTAATCAGATTATAGACGCTTTGGAACATTTGTAATTTTTGTTTAACAGCTCAATGCTGTTAATTCTGTTTACTCTAGCGTTGACTGTTATTTTCGACAATAAATCAATAAATTATCGCTTTATTTTTTCAGGAGAGGTGTGTACTGCCTTCAAACAGGTCCGGAAGAGCCTTTTGGTTTAGGATCCGCTGGAGCGTTGTTCAACGCCACGTTATGGAGTGAATCTATGTAATGGATTTTACTTCTATCACTGTACAAAAATGAAATATGTAAATTATCTCATTGATGCTAAAATAATCAATTATGTACATTTTGTAATTTTGTTATTGTTATTATTTAACCTAACCTCAATTGAGTTTTATCCTAATAACCTATTCAAATGTTCATAATAATCCAAAATGGTAGCCATGTCACTGCATTACAAAATATAGTCCCTGGCCATCGAACCACTATAAATTTTCAGAATAGCAAAAATACTAGTTAATGTTAATGTTTGAGAGCAGCCATTTTGAACAACTAGGAGCCATTTTGTTTTAAGATACCTAATATAACCTCAATTTAACCTCTCCCCATTTTATCTATTAAATTATACAGCAATGGAATAGTACCTTATACACACTCTAAAGAACACTTCAATGACATAACTGTACAAATAAATAGGAGGAAGATAAAAATAATATTTTTTGTAGTTGCTCTATTAATCCCCCTTTAAAGGCATAGAAATCAGAATTATAAGTATACTTATCAGCCTATAAATTGACTCAAAAGCTTCTCCGTGATAAGTAGTCAAACTATATAATTTTTTCACAATTCTAACCCATCAGGAAAGTGACAATTTCGTAAAGAATTGAACAGAAATACTTGTTCTAACGCAGAGTAGGATTTTTATTATAAGAAATGATAGAAACAACACTTAAATAAACATGTTGTAGAATTGACGGTACATGTTTCGGTTACAAAGGACATCATAATAATGGCTACCAACACAGCCACATAGCATTGGTTGACGATCAAAACAAAGGATGCACTATAACACAATGCACTGCCCATACAGTACAGTCCCTAGCCATCGAACCACTATAAATTTTCAGAATTGTTCCCGTTTTCCGTAAAAGGCCAAATTGTAATTATATTATTTATTAGCTACCATGATACTGTACATAACATTAATCCATGTTAATATCTTGTATTTTCTTTGCTTTGGTTACAGCCGCATGCCTCGTATACATTGATCACATACTTTAAATCTTCATTATTTTCCCAAATATCTGTAATTCTTTTCAACTCGGATAATGTGGTTGGAGAGTTGTAAACTAGTCCTTTGAGTAGGCAGACATTTTCTGTGGCATTCAAATTCCACCTCTAGCGTTATCGATACTCCTAACGTAAACGCACGGCCCTTAATCGCTCATCACACAATTTATTATCACGATAGAATTGCAATGTATCGTTATCAATTTAGCAATAATTGTGCATGACCCAAGATTTTCTATACATGACATAATTATAGCCACAAATGTGAAATTTTATAATGTCTTAATTCGATGGCCAAGTATATCGAAATCAAAATGCCTGCAGCGTCTAAAAATAATATCTCGCCTATCTTTATCTTGAGTATCTTGCGCACAATATGAAATGAAATCCAAAGATTGTCTGTGGATAAGAGTACTTCTACTTTCAATAGGACGAGAAGAAATGAGATATCAATATCCTCTCCAGATATTACACATTCTGGTTTAATATCTGAGGGAATCATTTTATCGAAATTTCTTAGCTCTCTGTATTTGTTGGACCTAAGTTTTGCTACATTTTGAAAATGTTTCTGATTTAGTTATATTATAGTGGGGAAGTGGTTTCTGTAGTTCGTCCATAACGTGCTCCCTTTATGGTTGTTTTCAAATTCAAAACTCGCTGTGCGAGAGGGGAAACTCAGAATTGGGTAAATAACCAGGGGACCTTTCATCTTTGATTCTAGTTTTGCCAGAGGGAAGATATCTTATTTTGAGTGAGAAGATATCTTGGTGAAAAGTAGATGAATCGTGTTACAGTGGAACAGATGAACTAGTTTTAGAAGTTTCTAAAGGTTAATTTCTGGAGATGGGAAATTTTAGAGCTTTCAAATTTTTCAGTTGATAAATACTTCAATTTTCAAATTTTCAAGATTTGGAGATTTTAGGATTTCAAGTTTTTAAGTTAAGTTTTCAAGTTTTCGAGTTTTCGAGTTTTCAAGTTTTCAAGTTTTCAAGTTTTCTAGTTTTCTAGTTTTCAGGTTTTCAAGTTTTCAAGTTTTCAAGGATTCAAGTTTTCAAGTTTTTAAGTTCTCAAGTATTGAAGTTTTCAAGTATTCAAGTATTCAAGTATTCAAGTATTCAAGTGTTCAAGTATCCAAGTATTCAAGTTTTCAAGTTTTCAAGTCTATAAATTATTAAATTGACAAATATTCAAATTTTGAAATTTCCAAATTCTCAACATCAGAATTTTTTAATTTTTAAGCTTTTAAACAATCAAATCCTCAAATTCCTAAATCCTTAAACCTCTAATTCCCCAAATCTCTAAATCCCTAAACTCTCAAAATCATAAATTATAAAATTTCCAAATCCCCAATTCCCCAAATCTCCAAATCTCCAAATTCCTAAATTATCAAATTTCCCATATTTTTCAAATTTTTAATTTCCCAAATCCCGAAATCCCCAAATTGTAAAATATTTAACAAACAAAAATACTATTCCATTTTATAAAAATTAAATCTCTATTAAAAAATTACGAAAATAATATAAAAAATTATGCTAATAACTCTGTGTGCTTAAATCTCTCGATTAAAAACATTTCCCACAATTCTATCATGTAAATAACAAATTATTTCTGACAAACTTCAACTGCTCTATAAATCATTAAAATTGAATTATTTAATAAATGATATCTCGTCAAATAGTAGCGAAAACATAGAGGTACTTTTATCATTTCTTGTTTCACTAGTTTGTCACGTAGTAGAAGCTCTACTTTGTATTACGACTGACCTTGATGGCCGCCGAAATTCTACTTACAGCAAGTATTTTACGGTAACTGTTCTCCAAATTGCCAAATGAAACTGCGTAGGATATACCCTGGTTGTATTACGGCCACCTTGAGTCATTTATCGTCGCAAGGAAATGGGATGGCACGCTATATTGCAGGATAAAGTCGATTGAACGTGTCTTTTCTCTCTCTTATTGCCGGAAATTCATTGGTACCGGCTGCAACGTATCCTGGATTTATGTAGTCACCAAAGATCTTGAGAATTATATACCAAATCGTTTAAGGAACAAGGCTGTACTATCTTGTATAATACCAGTTTTTTCATTTTTATCCTTTATAGTGCATGTTTATTTAAAAATTATTTAGAAAGAATTTATTATATTTTATGTAAGTGTATATTGTCATATATTTTATATAATTATTTATTATTATATGATTTATGTAATTGTGTGTCATATGTTTTACATTAATACATATTATTATAAATTTTTCATAATTATGTATCATCATGTGTTTAATATAATTATGTTTCATATGTTATAAATAAATACACATCATTATATATTTAACATAATTATATATCACCATATGTTTTATGTAATTACATATCACATGTTTTAAATAAATACATATAATTATATATTTAACATAATTATATATCACCATATGATTTATATAATTACATATCATAAGTTTTATATAATTATATGTATATCATATGTAATAAATAAATACATATCATTATATATTTAACACAATTATATATCACCATATGTTTTATATAATTACATATCATATCTTTCAAATAAATACATGTATACTTTATATAAATATACATTTATTTCATACATGTACCAAAAAAGAGATTATAATATTAGACTTGTAAATTTAAAACTTGTGAATACATAAACTTGTAAATATGTAAATGAATGAACAAAAAAATAAATATGTAAATTTAGTAATCTGCAATATTTAAAAAATTAGAAACTTTCAAATGAATAAATGAATATGTAAATTTGTAAATACATGAATTTTTAAATATGTAAATTCATAAATATGTGAATTTGCAAACTTGCAAATTTGTTGATGAATAAATAAATATGTACATTTGTTGATTTATTGCGTATGCAAATGTTTATATTTTTAAATTTGTCAATATGTAGATTTGTAAATTTGTATTTGTGAATTATCAAATTTGCAATTTTGTTAATTTGCAACTTTGTAAATTTATAAATGTGTAAATTTGAACTTTGCGAATTTGTAAATTTGCAACTTTGTAGATCCGTAAATTTGCAAATTTGCAACTTTGTAGATTCGTAAATTTGTAAATTTGCAACTTTGTAGATTCGTAAATTTGTAAATTTGCAATTTTGTAGATTCGTAAATTTGCAACTTTGTAGATTCGTAAATTTGTAAATTTGCAATTTTGTAGATTCGTAAATTTGTAAGTTTGCAATTTTGTAGATTCGTAAATTTGTAAGTTTGCAATTTTGTAAATTCGTAAATTTGTAATTTTGCAACCTTGGACATGTGTAAATTTGCAGTTTTGCAAATTTGCAACTTTGTACATTCATAAATTTGCAAATTTGCAACTTTGTAAGTTCGTAAATTTGCAATTTGGCACATTTGTAAGTTTGCAGATTTGCAGTTTTGTAAAATCGTAAATATGTACATTTAGAACTTTTTGAATTCGTAAATTTCTAAATTTGGAACTTTGTAAATTCGTAATTTCGTAAATTTGTAAATTTGCATCTTTGTAAATCCGTAAATTTGTAAATTTGCAACTTTGTAAATTCGTGAATTCGTAAATTCGTAAATTCGTAAATTTGTATACTTGTAAACTTGTAAATTTATAAACTTATAAATTTTTAAGCTCGTAAATAAATAAATAAGTACAGATAAATAAATTCGTAAAAAAATCTAAACTCAGTTTAATAATTCAGTAAACTCACTAAAAAAAACTGTATCTAAAAATCATAAATTTTCAATTTCCCAAAGGCAACTGTGCGCACAGAAAGCACACACATGCATATATGTAGGACCGTCAATATAAAGTGCCTTTTGAATTCTCAAGATTTTAACTCGAGCTATATTTCCTTTCAGTGGAAAAAGGAAAGTTTCGAATGAAAACAACGTTTGCTACTGTACCTTTTGGCTCAATTTCACAAAGTACCATTTTATCATCGCTGTTATATGCGTCTGACGTAAGTGCAAACGTAAGTCCTCAGATTTAATCAGATTACTCTCGGAAAGTGTTTTTAGACTTCGCGTAATGTTTCCTTTATGGATACGTTTTCTCGCGTTTTTCACAGAGGCTCTGTATAAACTAATGGTTCCCAACATTTCTAGGAATGCGTTTCCATGAAAATGTCTCGTTAAAAACGGACATAGTTTCCCGAATAAAATTCCTATAGAGAATGCGTCACAATTGGAACGACTTTTATACGAATGGTAAATTTTAGTTGCTCCATTTTTCTACTTTTTTACCAGTTCTAAAAACTTGATATGCATTTTTCTTCGACGAAATTGCATATTCGTTCGTGGAAATATTCTACGGAAATCAAATTTCTGGACGAGTAATTTTTCACGTGATTTCACGTTCTGATTTACCGCGTTAAAGTCTTAATAATAGCAGAAGATGTCAAGATAAATGTGTACACTTCACCCCAGTGAACTATGCGAGAAACTTTTGTAAACTGATGTCATTTTTAAAAACAAGCACAAAGTGTCGTCAGTTTTCTCCTCGAGCTGTGTAAGTAACGAACCGTGCTTTGAGAATGTTACCATGCTTTTAGAACTTCCTTTTAATAGCGGACATCTGCTGGAAAGTATGCTAACAGTAACTTTGACGAAATATTTCTCCCTGTTTTATGTCCTTTGCATTAATTTTCTCATCTTACATCGATAATACTATTATATGACGCTTGGATATTTTTATGTCTATTTGCATTTTTAAATTACTGATATTATTGTACAAAAGTCATTTCAAAAATTTTCACATTTATAATTATAATAGATAGTTTACTTTTCAATATCGTATCAAAAGAAAATGTACAGTGAAGCCTCGATATAAGAGAATTTTTAAATTTTTAAATTTGAGAACTATTTTTAGTGTTTCAGTGTTTCAGATCGCTTAATCCAAAACGTACCTAATATTTCAATATTTTTTATTTACTTTAATAGTAATAATTAGGTAGCTCTAATTGACTTACCTGCTGAAAAAAAAAACGAAAAATTTGTAGACTAAGTAGATTAGTAGTCGCAGAGATCTATGGGAATTACGAGAACGACAACACTCGGTCGGCCACCTAGCGGCCGAAGTATGAACCCTGTGAATACGTCACATAATGAAGTCCCTATAAGCGAATCTCATCGTAGACAAAAAATGATCACAGGAACCCTTGAAATGTCCAGAAACTCGCTTGCCGAGAAGTGTAACATGATCCGGACTCCAGTATACCCGTGAGATAATACCAGTGCAAATATAAAATTTTCTTATTTCTGATTTTTATGCTACCAAACTCTTACTATTAGATTTTTCGCATTTTTCTGATTAAAACGAGACCAAACACGATATAATTTCGACAATATTTACTGAATTAATTGAATAGATCAAGATAGAAAGATGGCGAATAAGGAAGAACTTGTAGAAACTTCTTTCATATTTAATTTTACCATATTTTGTTAAGATAAGTCGTTTATTGAGGCTTATTTTTCTTATTATTAATATTATTGTTATTTTTCTTCTAACACAATATAATTTGGACTACATTTATTGTTTTCATTGATTTCATTAAAACTTCATTAATTTCATTGAAGTTTCGAATAGAGGATAGTGAGTGAAAAGAAGACGCTGTGATTGTGACAAGATTGCAAAGTCAAACTTGTATTCTTTACAGTGCTAATGCGTTTCTTTTTTATTTTTATTCTTTTCTTTATACAACTCTTTCCCTGATATTCGTGCCATTTTCCTGATCAAAATAATACCAAATACGACGTTATTCGGTGCATATTTACTTGTAATAACTTATTTAATCATTTCAGGCGTAGGAGCTACGATTTCGACTGTCAGCCATTTTGCGAGATTACCCGAATAGCACCGAAGAGTAACGAAGTCACCCGATGTGTCACTCGTCCGTTTACTGCGTATCTTATTACAATAAAACATTCGATATAAAAATACGATGTTATTTGGGACATATTTATTTATAATAATTTTACAAGTTTTTAAATTTATTTTTAATAATTTTATAAGTAAAAGATCGAACTATACGATATGAGTAAAAGTTCAGACCTGAAAGATTCCTTCATATCGAGATCTTACAGACGTAGAAAATGTAATAATATTTCATATAGAAGTTTGATATGAATTACAGGGTACTTACCTTCTTCTTCGATCGAGCCATTCTCTGATCTCTGACATTGTCAGCTTCTCCTGGCGGCCTCTTACCCCATACCATAACAGCAATACTAGTATACGTGTACATCAGAACCATTATTGGTATCACGTACTGGAGAACTAATAACGCGATAGAGTAATAATACCTGTAACACAGAAGCACGTGGGTGAATCACGATGTAACGAACAGTCGTCCTTGCATGCAACTCAATTCCCTAGACTCGAGACAGTAATTACTCTGGTGGCCTTTAGTTTTACAATAAGGTATCATAATTCTAATGAAAATCTCTCGTTTCAAAAAAACGAAAGGTAAGATACTGAGTTAATTGCTAGTAAAGTTTCTAGGTTAATTGCTACACAAATTTTTAGGAAAGTTACTAGGCAAGTTGCTACACAAATTTCTAGGCAAGTTACAAGGTGAGGTACTAGACAAGTTTCTATATTACTAGACACGTTTCCAAATATTTTATTAAACATTTTGCTAGACTTGTTGCAAAACGTGTTGGTAGAATATGCTTTCTTACCTGTTGAGTGACAATTAAATATTAATATTATTAATTAAATTAAACTAAAATAAAATAAAGTAAAATAAAATAAATTGAATTAAGTTAAATTAAAATAAATTAAAATAAATTAAATTAAATTAAGTTAAATTAAATTAAAATAAATTAAATATTATTAAATATGACCTTTTGACAATTATTCACCATAGCAAAGAAAGGAGAATATTTTTATCTGCGAGTATAATTTTTCAAGAAAATAATAGAAAAAATAAAGAACCTTAATGAAGATAACTGTCGAAAACAGAAAGAGGAAGAAGAAATTAAATTTGTTATGCACCTACGCGTCTTTTTGTTTACGAATCTCATTTGATATATTTTGTTACTGTGTTTGTTTCTTTGCAATCACTTGACTCTATTCACTGTTTGGTTCATCGTGAATTTCGTATTCATTCTTAATGAGCGTTATTCATACTTTCGCAGATTTCGCACCTCTGCATCTCTTACTTCCACGTCTGTAAACTGTATTATTTTGCATAGGGGAATAATGAAAAAAGTAAGAGTTGTTTTAAACTTTGTGACTTTTGCACCTGTTAATTTGCAAACGCTATTTTAAAAGCGATTTAATTTCATAGTGAAAGTTATTTTTTACTTGCATATAAGTACTTCATTTGCTATTTATGATGTATATTTAATGATCTAATTTTTATGAGTTAAACAGTTAAATAGTTATTTTATAGTTAAGTTGGTATTTCGTGTAAATGTTATTTTATTTAATTTTATGGGCCGATAAATAAATTCAATTATGTTATTGCAAAATAAATTATTTCATTGATTTTGTTATATAATTAAAAAAAAATTAAGAAATTAAGGAACAAATTGATAAAATTAATAGCAGTTGTTATTAACGAGTTGTACTAAAAATATGTATTAATGAATTATTAATTTAATGTAGTAATATAATTGTATTAAGAACACTTCTCTTTTTAAAAGAATTTGACTATCGTATGCATCAGT
Organism: Megachile rotundata; assembly: GCF_050947335.1. Taxonomy (NCBI): domain Eukaryota; kingdom Metazoa; phylum Arthropoda; class Insecta; order Hymenoptera; family Megachilidae; genus Megachile; species Megachile rotundata. The sequence goes on from NC_134993.1 coordinate 8,904,856, forward strand.
AGTTTCGCGTTTGAATTTGCCGCGCTTTCTACGCAATATGGCGGTGAAACAGGAATACTTTCGCTTAAACATTCGTGTCTACAAAATCCACCTAAATGTAAATAAAATATATTTAACAATATAGAACTTCTCTGTAATTAAATAATAAAAATTAACGACAGTAATCAATAGCTTGTAAATATTACTAAAAATAAATGACAGTTATTATCAACGACTTGTAAAAGTTAATGAAAATCAATAACAGTCACAAACAATGACTTGTATGTATTAATAAAAATTAATTAACGTTGTTGCTTTGCAGTTCACAATGTTTAGATCCATCAAGTCTATAATTTTTTACAATTTTATAGTTGTAAATGATATAAGAGAAGTTAAGAAACATTCAAAATTACCTAAAAAATAAATACTAATATTTTACAAAATTGCAGAGAAATTCTATATTGATTACGTATATTTTAATTACATTTAGGCGGATTTTATAGACGCGAAAGTTTTTAAGCGGAGGCACTGCAATTTCGTCGCCATATTGCGTAGAAAGCGCGGGGAATTCAAACGCGTTGTTTCAACGCAAATTGAAACTACGTTCGGCTCATTAAAACTATAATATATTTATGCATATAATTCAGTCAAATGCATATAACAGTTAAATTCTTTATGAAAAGAGAAGTGTTCTTAATTCATAAATTTATAGACAAAGAATTTTTTGTAAATATAAGTATTACCTATTTTCTATCGTCGGCCAAACTTCCTTGCAAATATATTGATTACACCTTTGATGTTGCATCGAAGGCTGAGACAGCTTCGAAACGACAGCGATCGGGAAAGATATAACCATAGCAAGCACCCAAACACCAAGAATCAAAAACTGAGCCTGCCGTTTGCTCAATCTTGGTTTCAACGGCCACATGATGGCGATGTAACGATCTACACTGATTGCGACCAGTGTGTATGCACTCGCTAGAACGGACACCGCCTGAAAAAGAATGATATTGCTTGTGTTATTTTCTATCTTACTTTTCTATTTTTTATTTCATCGATTTGTACCACGTGTTCTGCTTTCAATTCACGTGTAACGAACGTAGGTATGTGTATATAAAAAGCCATTCGTTGATAAAAGGTTCAATTACGTTTTAACGGGTATATTGAATTTCGCTTTTTTGACGGGATTTGTTTGTATCGAAAAATTGTTTACAACATTCTGTGTAAATAGCTGGCAAAATATTTCGTTATTGGTTCTTTTGATGTTAGTTTTTAATAGCTTATACAGAATGTACAGAAAGATCGATAGTACCAATAAAAAAATTTATACTTTGTTTATGTTTCTATTTGCAAAATGAAGACACAAAGTTTCTATTTGATTAAGTGACAAATGTTTCAGTCTCAAGCTTTTAAAGTGATTTTTTAATTTAGAAGTTTGATCATTCGAAAATGTGGAAATTTAAAATTTGGTGACTTTTCAGCAAGGAATCGTTGCAAACACGTAGTAAAAAAGTTTCTAAAATTTTGGAGAAGAAAAAACTCTACAACTACTTATTTTTATATAACAATGTTAGAAACACTCTTTAGGATAACCTTTACCCTAATTTCCACTGTAATTCACCTCTACATAGAATAATACAAAGCATTTAATATTATCGAGTTATCATAACTCTACATAAATGTCAGACCGTCTTCAATCATCACACTATTAATATTTACTGGAAATTACCAATATCCATATATTGACTTTACATTACAAATTATAGGTAGTCCTCCGGGTTTCGGAATTATTCGATTCTGCAAATGAAAGGCTTTTAGGGGACACATATCTACATCGTCTTTAAAGGCGTGTTAAAGCGGGTAGACTCATGCGCCATTGCTATACTCTGCATTTTACAGTTCAATTTCCAAACAACTGACTAAAAATTTCTATTACTATTTTTCAAGATAAGTAATTTACGTAAATTGCTAGATTTAAGTAGAGGAGAACGAGGACAAAAATAATTGTTGAAAATAACACATCTTTTCCTTGTTTGCAATCATTTTTAAACAATTCGTTTTTCATAGTTTCAATATTTGTTCTGTTCCGTTGATCAACATCATAACAAGAATCGTGCAGAAGATAAATAGATGCATTCTTTAAGGAAGGACAAAAGTTAAGATGTGATAAAAGTAACACCTCTTTCTCCACAGACGCTTTTAAACAATTCAATTTTCAAAGCTGCATGAAAATAACTGCTCTGTTCCATTAATCGATACCAAGACATGAAGAGGTTAAACCGAATCGCTAATTCAGATCATTCAAGTTTTCTACTATCTCGACTCTCTCATTGATATTCATAGTTAAGCTGTTCGTATTAAACCCATCACTAGTTAGAGCGTTCTCAGATATCTTTACAAGTTCCTACGGTTAATTTCAATAAATCATGCACAGTTTATAGGTTACGTTCTGTTTTGGAAAACGCGGTTGGGGACGAAAGTAACGTGTCGCTATGGGGACGAAAAAAACTGTAAAAACTGTACCAAGGATGATGTATTATACGCGTCATAACTGTAATTGGGAATAGATAAATAAACCACATACACGATACTAAAGAAATGCTCGAAGCTAGTTACGTGTTCTATTTTTCGTTATTTAAATGTACGGGTATTGTTTTTATTGTTGCTTAAAATATAGTATTGTAATCGGACTCTGTGAGTGCCCTAAATATTACTTTATAGGCACTGCGTTGTTTTATAGAGTGTCTTTTGCTTTGGTCGTCAATGGACGCTGCGCCGAAAGACAATATGGAGGTGCCTTTTGTAACCGAAACATGTACCATCAATCATAAGACTTACAATATGTGTATTTAAATACTTCTTGTTATCGTTTCTTATAAATTCGCGTTAGAAAAAGTATTTTTACTTAATTCTCTACAAAATGATTAATGTTACTTTCGATCTGGTGGTCAGGAAGGAGGTAACTACGAAAAAATATAGTTCTTTCGCTATTTATCACGGATCTCAATTTGGGTCAAATGATAGACCGATAAACATACTTTCTGGTTTTTGTATCTTCGAAAGGTGGCAAATAGGTCAAATGTAAAGATGTTACTTTTCTTACTCTGCCTTACATAACCTTTCAAGATGAAGGTTTATTATTTTTAAATAATCTATTATTTGAAAGTGAAATAATCTATTTTAAAGTGAAAAATGTGAACAAGTATTATTATTATACTATTGAATTTCTCATAGTTAAAATTAATTGTATTTTATTCATAATCGAGACTTACATGAGATCTCAATTCATCTCAATTCACAAATCACCTAATAAAGTGATATTTACTTAGAATTTCAAGTGAAGCAATCAACTTAGAATTTTAAGTAAATGGCCTAGACAATTTTTATTCACAGTTGCATTTACATTTGTGTATTATTTTAAATAACCTTGAAAATAATTTCTTAATTATCTTCAGTTATTATAAAAAATTTCATACAAGATGAATTTTGCTGTATTCTAACTTTGGCGGTTAAGCTAGCTATGGTAGGGGAGCTAAGAAAAGTAAAGGAGAGGGAGAACGTTTCGTCCAGGACCTGCTAGTGGACTCATCAGTAAGGCGTTTTAGCAGGCCCTTGCCTTAGACGCGGGGATGTAAGGAAGGGATGGACAGGAACTATACATATATATGAATAGGAAGGTACTGTGTACTTTGCTAGTACTTTGAGTACTAGCGAGAAAGTCTAGGTCTCGATTCTATGCGCCATCTAGTGGCGATGAGCGTGGGAGTGAAACCGCCACACTAACTTTACTCTAATTATATTTTAAGTAAACTTAGTTTTTCCTAATAATTCTTTTATTATAAAAATAAAGTAAGAAACATCAGATAATAATTTATAAATAAGAATACAAAGCAGAACCATCAAATATAAAGAAATGTTACGTAACCTAATCTCCATCAGACTGCTTTTTGACACCGTTCTTCCAGAAGATTAACGAAGAAACGCGTCTACGAAGCTTGATCCCGGGATAGAAAATGTTCTAAAAGCGACTGCAGAATTTCTTGAAGGATTTTAAAATTTGTATCTCGTAGCAGGTGCTTAATCAGCGAAATATCTGGGTCATATGCAGGATATTTCAGTGGTTTCCAGGCCATCAACGTTGAGCTTCGCTGCGAACAATTGGAACGTGTCCGACGGCGTGGCTTATAACCGCCATGTTGAATTTCCATGATATTCTCGCAGAATAACGCGAAGCCGTGTGTGGCTCATCGAACGCAAACAAAACTCGAGGAAATAGGATAGTGGTAGAATATCTCGTATACGCTTTTGAGTAGTTCAGACATTATGTCGACTGTGTATCTGCTTCTAAAGTGGACGGATAAGGATGTGGTGCAAGGATGTGTAACAGATGTGGCACTCCAGGAGAGATACCATTTTCTGATGTTGGAGATTTGGAGACTCTTTACTTCTTAGGTGACTGTAACATTTTACAGTTTGAAAATTTCAAAATTTTAAAGCTTCAATATTACAAAATTTTTAAATTTAAGTTCTTCAAAATTCTAGATTGTAGAATACCAAAGTTGCAAAATTGAAGTACCTCAAATTTCTAGTTTGTGGTACCAAGCTTCTAAAATTTAAATACTTTAAAATTCTAGTTTGTGCAATTCCAAGGTTTGAAAATTTCAGCATATATAGCTTTAAAATTATAGAATTCCAAAGCTTCAAAATTCCATAGCATCAAAACCTCAGCTTGTAAAATTATAAAGCATCAAAATTTTAGTTTTCAAAATTTCAACTTGCAAAATTATAAAGCATCAGAATTTTAACTTGCAAAATTGCAAAGTTGAAAAATTGAAGTTCTTCTAAATTCTAATTTGTGGTACCAAGCTTCTAAAATTTAAGTACTTTAAAATTCTAGTTTGTGCAATTCCAAAGTTTGAAAATTTCAGCATATATAGCTTTAAAATTATAGAATTTCAAAGCTTCAAAATTCCATAGCATCAAAACCTCAGCTTGTAAAATTATAAAGCATCCAAATTTTAGTTTTCAAAATTCCAAAGTATCAAAATTTCAGCTTGCAAAATTATAAAGCATCAGAATTTCAGCTTGCAAAATTGCAAAGTTGCAAAATTTACTTCTAAATTCCAGTTTGTGGTATCAAGCCTTTGAAATTCTAGTTTGTGCAATTCCAAAGTTTGAAAATTTTATAATTCAAAAATTGCAAAGTTTCATAATATTAAAATTAAAAAGCCTTCTAAAAATTCCTAACTTTTAAAATCTCCATATTTCAAATTTCTTTAAAAATGATATCAAATGATCCACATTCATATTCCCTCCCAAATTAGTAAATAAATTTCTACATCAGTAAATTTTATCTACATCACCAAATATTCAAAATGTGCTTTCCAATATAATATCTCATCATATTGAAATATTCAAATAATAAACAATTAACCAAAATACAAAAACAAGCATACTAATGTGAGATGTATTGCAGTAATAACATCCACATAACATGTCAATCACATATGTGGCGAACACAAGACCATAAACAAGCACATAATTTTGAGGAAAGCTCAAATTTCACCGAGGGAAACTGCAGCCCACGTTATGGAAACAAAGTTATACGAATTTACCGGTAAACTGGTGGATAATGTCCGTGATTTCGACCAGCTACAGCGGGATTTTGTACGTACCAAAACTGAATTCAAAATGAAACGGGAAATCGAAGCGTATCGTTTCAACAAACCGTTGCAAACTAATCAATTGCATGTATCTTTCAATTAGTTGCATCAGGCTATTTATCCTTCGAACGCATTCGCTTGTTTTACAAATATGTACAGAAATGTTTCAAAAGTTTCTCTTTAATACGTCCCAATCCAAACGTACACAGTGCGTTCAAGGCATGGCTGATCAAACATGAGTTTTCTGTGTTATTGCATTTCCGTCGGAAACAAGTTGTTTCAGAGTCGATGCGGAGTTTGGAGTGATAACAAAATTCGAAACGTTTTTGGCAGGTTAATGGTTGTTTGGACCTGTCGGTGGAAAATGTATTTGTAAAGTTTTTGCTTTTATTTCGGAGTTGTAAAAAGTAGTTGAGTTTTGTAATAAATACGATGTTTATTATTGTAGTAAATTTGTAGAGATGTTTGGAAATTTTATGTATTTGTAAATGTTTTGAATTTTTATATTTATTTAGAAATTAATTTTGTGATTTTATACTTTTGTGTTTGTACATTTTTATAGACTTCAGTTTTTGGATCTTTAAATTGTTATGTTGTCTAGTAATTTTTTTAATTTTACATTGTTAAATTTTTATGTAGTTAGATTTCTGAATTATGGAATTTTTGATGTTCTAAAATTGAAAATATTGAATTTTAAAATTAGGAAATTTAGGAATTTACAAATTTATAAGTTAAAAATTGAAATGTCTTTATTTCTAAATTTTTATACTTCTACAGTTGTAAACTTCTCCATTTCCATCTCACAAAATTTATAATTTTGAAAATTTTTAATTCTAAAAGTTTTAAAGCTTTAAAATTGTAAATTTTCAATTCCTAAATTTTTCAATTACTAATTTCTTAAATATGTGAATTCTCAAATTATCAAATTAATAAATTATAAATTACAAGTTATGAATTATAAATTATAATTTTCAAATTGAATCTGCCGCCTTTCTTTGGAACGAATATTAAAAAATTTCTACAAAATCTATTAACTTTGCTTTTAATATTAATTTAATACAAATTTGTAAAACGGTTGAGAATCGCTGATCTAAATTCATAATATCAATGAAACCTTACTTCACTAAATTAATTCTGCTGACAGTAATTGCTGTTTAATTATATTACCCACGTTCTAAGATAAATATGGAAACCATGAACAAGGAAATTTTAAAGTATTTAACGAAGCACTTAAGCAGATAATTGCTTTCGTTTGTAGCTTCTAGAATTGCTAAGTCAATGTACCTACGAGACTTTTGATCATGTCATTTTTGTTTCTGTTGACTTCTAGTTCAAACTATAATTAATAATTTTGTTATATTTTTTATAATAAAATAAATGTCTAAATTCCTATATTTCAAAATTTTTAATTCTTAAATAGCAAAAATATTAGTTAATATTAATGTTTGAGAGAAACCATTTTGATCAATTTGGAACCATTTTGTTTTAAGATAGCTAACATATCCTCAACTTAACCGCTCTTCGTTTTATCTACTGAGTTATATAGCAATAGAATAGTACTTTATACTCACCCTAAAGAACACTTCAATAACATAACTGTACAAATAAATAGGGAAAGGGATAAAAATAATATTTTTTATATTTGTTTTATTAATCCCCTTTTAAAGGCATAGAAATCAGAATTATAAGTATACTTATCAGCCTATAAATTGACTCAAAAGCTTCTCTGTGATAAGTAATCAAACTATATAATTTTTTCACAATTCTAACCCATCAGGAAAGTGACAATTTTGTAGAGAATTGAACAGAAATATTTGTTCTAACGGAGAGTAGGATTTTTATTAAAAGAAATGATAGAAGGAACACTTAAATAAACATGTTGTAGAATTGACGGTACATGTTTCGGTTACAAAGGACATCATAGTACTGGCTACCAACTCAGCCACATAGCATTGGTTGACGATCAAAACAAAGGATGCACTATAACACAATGCACTGCCCATACAGTACAGTCCCTAGCCATCGAACCATTATAAATTTTCAGAATTGTTCCCGTTTTCCGTAAAAGGCCAAATTGTAATTATATTATTTATTAGCTACCATGATACTGTACATAACATTAATCCATGTTAATATCTTGTATTTCCTTTGCTTTGGTTACAGCCGCACGCCTCGTATACATTGATCATATACTTTAAATCTTCATTATTTTCCCAAATATCTGTAATTCTTTTCAACTCGGATAATGTGGTTGGAGAGTTGTAAACTGGTCTTTGATTAGGCAGCCATTTTCTGTGGCATTCAAATTCCACCTCTAGCGTTATCGATACTCCTAACGTAAACGCACGGCCCTTAATCGCTCATCACACAATTTATTATCACGATAGAATTGCAGTGTATCGTTATCAATTTAGCAATAATTGTGCATGACCCAAGATTTTCTATACATAACATAATTTTAGCCATTAAAGTGAAATTTTCGTACGTGGTTCTATTTCGATAGCCAGGGACTGTATAATCAATTCTTGCTTAAAGTAGTATCTAGCACAGAATAAGAATATACACTCAAATAAATTAGTAATTCATTGTAAATGTGTCACAAGATCTATTTATAAATGTAATTGTCTTAAATTTTAACGACGTCTAATAATAGCTGCAAGAAATAGGTAACACCGTTATAAAAGTAAAAAGGTCAGACCACACGTGGGAGACGCGCAATTTACTTTTGGTCCATAACGGCTATAGCTATCACGTGTGATAGACGTTATACCAACCTTAGTGGTTAAATTTAAAGTACCAATTTCCTGCAAAAAGTCGTTCGCCTTTTGATTAAAAAACGTAATATACTCATAACGATAAAAATGTCGTTCGTAAAGTCTGTAAAATGTGTTTTAAATATAGATGAGTTAAATATTCAAATTTTAGTGCAAAATTGGTTTAGTTATTTTTGGATAGTTTTTGAGTGGAGTAGTGACAAATGTGCACTTAGATATATTTTGTTATTATTGAATTAATTTGTGGAATTCCCAAAGGAGGAAAACTCTAAGTTCAAAAATTTTAAGATTTTAAAACTCTCAAATTTTAAAACTAGCCCTCAAATTTCTAAACTTCCAAATTTCCAAATTCCCAAATTTTCAAATTTCCAAATTTCCAAGTTTCTAAATTTCCAAATTTCCAAATTTCTAAATTTCCAATTTCCAATTTCCAAATTCCAAATTTCTAAATTCCTAAATTCCCAAATTTCCAAATTTCTAAATTCCCAAATTCCCAAATTTCCAAATTTCTAAATTTCCAAATTCCCAAATTCCCAAACTTCCAAATTCCCAAACTTCCAAATTCCCAAACTTCCAAATTCCCAAACTTCCAAATTTCCAAACTTCCAAATTTCCAAACTTCCAAATTTCCAAACTTCCAAATTCCCAAACTTCCAAATTTCCAATTTCCCAAATTTTCAAATTCCCAAATTCCCAAATTCTTCAATCTCCAATTTTCAAATTTTCTAATACAATCATCATTAAATTTCATTGAAAGACATTGATACGTGCTTTCTAATAATTACCCCCGTTTAAAAGCAAATATTCTTTGCTATCTTCAAACTTCGAAACCATCGTATAATGTTGATAGAAGAAGTTATTTTAAATAAATTCCTCAAACAACTTTTAATCCTTTCACTGCAGCGCGCTTCTGATAAAAAGGAATCGCTTTGAAGCAGCATTCCGCGTTGACACAGACACGACGTCCCTCGTCACGAATTTTTGTGCCTCTTTTAGATGAAGTTTACAAAAATAATTTCAGTTTTACATCTTTCTGAGAGTCTAATAACCAAATACTCCGAGTACGATTTTTGGGGATTTTTGAGAGTTGAAAGAAGAAGGCAAAAAGAAGGCAGAAGCGGAGTTCAGATAGCGAGGTGCATCAGTTCGAATCAGAAACCGAACATGAAGAACGCAGTTGTATTCCTGTCGTTAGCCGTTGTTTGCTGCCAGTTGGTAGCAGCAGGATGGAGCTCGCCAAAACCTGGCCATTCAGGCGGAAAGAGCAGCGAAGAAAGCAAGGGACACGGCAAAAGCAGCGAAAGCAGCAGTAGCAGCAGCAGCAGCGAAGGTAGCGAAAGTAAAAGCAGCGAAGAAAGCAACGAAGAGTGCAGCAAAGAGCATGGAAAGAAGGCTGTGAACCTGACGCCGAAGAAAGGCTTGGAGATTCCGAAGAAAGGCTTGGAGATTTCGAAGAAAGGCTTGGAGATTCCGAAGAAGGACGACATCGGAAAGAAGCTGGGAGGCCTTTTAGGAGGCAAAAAGAAGGGGTTGGATGGCCTGGGTGATTTGGGCAAGGAATGGTAAAATCGTTTGCGAAGATTTTGTATCCCAAAGAAAATTATGATTTGGGAATTATGATAATCAAGCTGAATTTTAGATACAAAGTTGAAGTACGGAGTATGATTATATTAATGATGAAGATGGGGAATGGTAGATGAACCACGCTTGATGTGGATTTTTGTTAATGGTCATTTTGATCAATTTTTGTTGTAACTTGGTGTGTGTGTATTTTACAGAAATTTTTATTGATACAGAGGAATTGAGATTTAATGATGCGTTTATTTTTTGTATAATTATCCCTGAAACCTTGTCTTGTATATTTTGGGGGAAATTCTTTTGGGTATTTATTCGGTCGTTAATTGGTACTTTAGTAGCAATATGAAGTAATGTACTTAAGGGTCAGGATATATTACGTACGATTTTTATGGCGCCATAACTATAAATTAAAATAAAATTAGTTCCTACATTTGTGAAGCTTTGAATTGAAAAAATTATATAAACATTCTTTACATTGCAACGAGTTGGAAGCTAATTATAACTGATCTTAAAGAGACGAGTTTATATCATACTTTTAGGATCTGTGAACCGATAGCACATTTTTCAAACGAAATTTACCGAAGAACTTTTAATTTTGCATTTTCTTCATGTTAAATAACATCGCAATACCATAAATTACGATGTTTACGGAATTTAATAATCATTGTTTACCGCTTTTTTCGCAATTCCAGGAAAATTGTCTTCCCGTTTAATTTTCTCTTGCATTTGTCATCAAAGTAATATCACGACATAAAGCGGCGCATAAAATTAATTTCTTGTCACGGATTTTCTTAAGCTCATGGTTCTACATTTGTTCCGTGCTTCATTTTAACATTATGACGACCATTTTAACGTATTACTGTCATTGTTTCTGAGATTACAATATTTAATTACACACTTTATTATTCGTTAGAAGATGTACTTTTATTTGTTTGATTTTATATTCATCTAGTTTTAGATTTTTTAATTTTTGAAATGTTATGTTTGCAAATATTGTAATTTTTAGATGGTGGAATTTTGGAAATTGTTAAATTGTTAAATGTGGGAAGTTTGCAAATTCTCAAATTTCTAAATTTCCAAATTTCTAAATTCTCAAATTTCCAAATTCCCAAATTACCAAATTACCAAATTACCAAATTACCAAATTTCTAAATTCTCAAATTTCCAAGTTTCCAAATTTTCAAGTATGCAAATTCTCAATGAAAATCGATGACGTACATAACAATCAATCTCTCAAATTATTATATCAAGCTTCCTATGCATGGTTTTCCTAGGCATATTTTAATTTATATCAACAGGCAATTTCCTTTTATTATTCAAAAATTTGCTAACATAATGAAATAATAGTCCGAAAGAATCCCTACATTCCGATCCTCATTTACTACTCTCTGTTATCACAAACTTCATAAATATAAATCGAATATGGAGATCTAACATGTTTTATATTCCAACGTGTCGTCTATAATATAATGTCACATTCGTGACGCATACCATAATTCAAATATTGTAAACCATACTCATATATCAACTGCGAGTAGATATTCAGTTTAATTCTAATTAAAATCTACACAATTGATGATCGCCAAATACAAACACTGCGTAACATTTCATCACTCTGTATTTGTTTTAATGTTGTAACAATACTGACTGAACTATGCATGACGCACCTATCTAGAAAACTAGGTAACTAGGTTACCATGAATTTTATTAAAAATAAATTTCCAAATTCTCAAACTTAAATATCGTACTTCTTCCCACAAAAACCAAGGACCTATTTTACCTGACAGTAACCCCCTTCATAATGTATACTGTCTATTATTCGCGTACAAGCATTAGTTTTGTTTAGAAAGAGATTGTGAAAATGTGCGACAAAATAAACTTATTTTTGTTGGGTTCAGAGCTAAAAGACAGAGCACCAACATAACAATGTGATTAGGATAGGTTATATTATATAGGGAGGGTGCAGGGGGAAGAGTCGTGCCTATATGTCCGCTTCAATACTAAAACGAGTAATTATTATAAACACTATGTCTATGGCAAAGTTCAGATTTCCGGGCAAATTGCAGTGTACAGATGTCAACTCACGAGTTGGCGCGTGAAGAGGCTGATCCAGGTATTTAGAAGAGCTACGAATCCAATTGGAATAGAAAAATGGACGCCTCACACGTATTTTCGGCGGTAGTGTTTGCACCCGCGATCGACAATTAGATGAAAAATGGCAGGCAAACGTCGCGAGAGATAATGCGAATTGCTGCAATTGTTATTGTCATTATTCTTATATGCCGGAATGTATCAAAGAGTTCACGGGAAGCTTCCTTTACTTCCACGCGCCAACTCGTGAGTTGATATCTGTACATATTGATCTTTCTTTATAACTTTGATCTTTCTTAATAGCTTTTCAGTAAACAATAATCACTTTTTGTAAACATTATTCGAGAGGTGTTTTTCATAATATGTTGAGATCAAGCTGTACAAGCTTTTCAGAAGTATAGTTTTCAATCTTTCGTTGTTATTAACTTTTCTGTGTAGCGACTTTAATCTTGTTAATGTTAAGGTGTGTTTGATAACATAAAGTAAAAAGTTGAAAAATTGAACGTACCTGCAAGTAACTGACTGTGGGACAAAGTTCCTGGCCAAACGGCCAATACTGCAGTATCAAAATGCTGATGAAACTCGGCGGAACGCAGAAGAGAGCTATCAGTATGTCCCCAAATGCAAGGTTCACGATGAAGAAGTTCGTCACAGTCTTCATTCGGGGGCTGCTGTACACAACGTAGCAGACCAAACCGTTTCCGGCTAACGCAACCACGAAGATAGCACTGTAGAAGAAGTAAATGATACCCTGGAACCAACTGGTCGAGAATATGCGGTACGTGCCCGTGAAATAATCGCAACCCATCCCGTCCAAAAGATTCGTTACGTTCCATTCGCTGTCCTGCAGGTTCACCCAACTGTAATTCCCTTGGTTGCTCTTCATTGTGACACGTCTCTGCAGAATAGACTGATCTGGAAGAACGCAAAAAATTCATCAAAACGTGGACGCAGTTAGCCGAGTGGAATCATTCAAACTTCAAAGCGTCCAGAAAAAACTTTGATGTGGCCAAAATTTTGTTTAAAGAGGAGAAGAATGGATTTACGTTTGACATCATGATTGAATACAGATCTATGTTTGAGATTATGAGGAAATCTATGATTATGTTTGTGATCATGATTGAGTAATCTATGTTCGAGATCAAGATTAAATAAAGATCTAGATACAGATATCGTGTTAACATCTGAAGTCAAATAATCTGAAAAGAATTTCTTCTTATCAGAAATCTGAAGGTACTTATGAAACTCGGAACTTTCTTGAAGTTGCGAGAAGTTTCAAAGTTTTCACGTTCCAAGAATCTTAAGTTCTAATTGTTCTCTGTAAATTAATATAATGTAATATAAAATATAATTAATGTAAAACATTTCCTATGTTTTTCGTGCAAGTCACTCCTAGGGTATGAAGCTTCAAAGTTGACATATAGGTGGCGTAAATCTGATAGTGCACCCTTCACGCGGTGCACCTTGGGTAATGTAAATGTCGACGGTATGTCAACTTTGAAGCTTCATATCTTGGGAGTGACTTGCATAAAAAACATAGGTAGTATTTTGAAATGACTACATGCAATAAAAAATGGGGTTCTATTTAAGAAACTGAGGATCGACCTTCAGACCATCCAAGGTCAAATTGTTGCCATCTTATGTTCCTTGATATCCTACAACTTTCGTCCGAAACATTTTTCCATATTTAAAGCCGTTTCCGAAATATAAGGATGTGGTCCGACTTTAGAGATACTCTGCATTATAATGCAATATTATATTAAAACTTACTAAGGTTGTCTTGGTGATATCGAATAGTCAGTTTTGCGTTACATTTCGTAAGATTTGATTGATAACCAAGTTTCAGCGTCGAAAATCTACTTGTGAATACTTTTGCATTGAAAGTGAAACACGGAATTATTTTCTAAATTATTCATTACTAATTCATATTTAATCATATTCATTATTAATAATAGCTTAATTCATTTTCAGTCGGAATTTATCAAAAGCAAGTCGAACGTTAATGAAGAGGATCAACTATGTATGTCCTATGTATGTAGTTTGACATTTATATTCACTGATTGCTACACTACATATACATTTATTGATTGCTCATTTTCAAAGCCTATTCTACAAAACCTATATTCACATCATATCATGTATTTACAAAAATTAAAAAAATATGCAGAGTTATCATAAACGCTTTGTGCAGAATCATGTTAAAAATTACGTTTTCGTTTTTTTATGCGTCTCAATCTTCGCTTCTTTTGTTCAGCGATCAAACTCATTAGAAGTTTTTTGCCCGTAATCCCAGCTCTGCGTACAGGTTTATTCATGCATGAAATCGAGTGAATTTGGTTTGCCAAAGAGGCAATTGCAACCAAAGTTAATTACGATGTTTAACGATATTTTTCTGCCTTCAGTGTCAAACACATCGATTGATCGCTTTTATGTTACGGTAAATTACAGCCATTACTTTAATTACGAATGCCACTCTCTTACGCGTCAAATACAGAATTTAACGATTTTTTGGTAAAGAGAATATTGAAAAAATTTATACAAAATTTATTGTTTAATTATTGCCTCATTTTTATATGTTTTATTCAGATCTGAACTGTTATTATGATTATATTATAATCAATCATTATTATTATTATATTATAGTCAATTATTATTATGATTATAATAGGTTCAATTGTGATTATGATTATATAAAAATTATTATTATTCTTATTATAAAAACTCAATTATTATTATGATTATATCAAGCGAATTATTATTACTAGTACAACAGTTTAAATCATGCTTACGATTATATATAATAAATTATTATTACAATAAATTTTATAAATTATATATTATTATAAATTTTATTATTATTATCATACTAATGCATTTTGAAAATTATTTCGCACTAATTATTTTAGTATTAAAATAATTTTAATGTTACATTGTTACTATTAATTTTAAGTCTTTTAGTACAATTATGTCTGAAGTACAATAGACTCTAGTTATATTGCCACAAAGGGACCTGCGGCAATAGAAAATTCTAGAAGCTGGTAATACAGCGGGTTCATTAAAAAGTTCCTTTTTCTAATATTGCAGCAATTAAATAAAACTGAATATTGCAATGAATAAAGTTCTTTCTTTTAATATTGCAATAAGAGAAATACCTGCGAACCCACGCAAAATGACAATATAACAAAAGTCCACTGTAATTCTCACCGTTATTAATTTCTCCAATAGTAGGAATACAATAAATCATTGTATGTATTTACCGGAAATTAATATCTGTGGTGCGATATTTGTGGGTAGCCATTTTCTCGATCAATCTCTCTAATTCTGCAATTTAGTCCAATCAGATTTTAAATAATTTTCATCGAATTGTTGAATACTCCTATACAGATAAACGGTAATGCATCGACGGTTTATTCGAATAATGCTCGTGGAATTGCATTTGCCAATATTTTATCAATCTCTTTCATTCCAGTAATTTTATTACCCCGATAACAGTATAGGAAAATGCATTATAGTAGGTGTTTCACGTATCTTAAATATCTCTGTTTAAATTCGAATGCATATTTTAACACAATATTTTAACACAATCTCAAATCTGTTTTTTCGATATTTATGTACGTATGGAAAATATTTATTTTTAATTAAATTAAGGAATAAATTCATTCCAAATTAATTTCAGTTCATTTTTCGTGTTTCTGTCAAAAATATTTTTCCTGTTAAAATGACAATGTTACTTTCTTCTGCAAGGTTCTTTATTTCATTTAAGAATATTACAATAATTCTAGAAATTTTTACCCTCAAAAACAAATTCTTACAACTTGGAAATTGGGAAATTTGGAAGCTTGAAAAATTGGATATTTGAAAATTTGGGAATTTGACAATTTGGGGATTTAGAGATTTGGGGAATTGTAGATTTGGAAATTTGGGGATTTGGAGATTTGGGAATTTAAAGATTTGGAAATTTGAAACTTAGAAAATTGGAATTTGGAAATTTAAAAATTTGGAAGCTTGAGAAGTTGGATATTTGAAAATTTGGAAATTTGACAACTTGGGGATTTAGAGATTTGGGGACTTCTAGATTTGGAAATTTGGAGATTTGGGAATGTAAAGATTTGGAAATTTGAAACTTAGAAAATTGGAATTTGGAAATTTAAAAATTTGGAAGCTTGAGAAGTTGGATATTTGAAAATTTGGAAATTTGACAACTTGGGGATTTAGAGATTTGGTGACTTGTAGATTTGGAAATTTGGAGATTTGGGAATGTAAAGATTTGGAAATTTGCAACTTAGAAAATTGAAATTTGGAAATTTAAAAATTTGGAAGCTTGAGAAATTGGATATTTGAAAATTTGGAAAATTGAAATTTGGAAATTTAAAAATTTGGAAGCTTGAGAAATTGGATATTTGAAAATTTGAAAATTTGACAATTTGGGGATTTAGAGATTTAGGGACTTGTAGATTTGGAAAATTGGAGATTTGGGGATTTGGAAATTTGGGAATTTAAAGACTTGGAAATTTAAAACTTAGAAAATTGCAGTTTGGAAGTTTAAAAATTTGGAAGCTTGAGAAATTTGATATTTGAAAATTTGGAAATTTGACAATTTGGGGATTTGTAGATTTGGAAATTTGAAACTTAGAAAATTGGAATTTGGAAATTTAAAAAAGGAAGCTTGAAGCTTGCATTTTTTCACGCAGAATATGATATCCGAATGAAAAATATGGGCTTAGGAAAAAAGAGATGACCCTGAAATAACCTTGAAGATGCATTAAAAGGTTGGTAACATCATTTGACTCCACACTAGAAATTCTAAAAGACATGTCCATTTTTCTTAAACACACGTTTTCAAGATTTTATACCATGTCAACTTAAATGGGACACCCTGTATTATTTTAATTATGAATTCTAGTAAACGGAAGCAAATGCTTGATGATTGCTTATCTACATTTATTTTGATATTGTGTAATAAATACACCGAGAACAACTGAATGACGACAGATCTGATAACAGCGTTATTTATTGGCAGAGGTTAGTATATCACATTTCAGCACGACTGAAGTTCTGCTCCCTATAATGAAACTTGTAACATGAAAGGATAAGGATACATCTATTGACCGATCATTTCGGTATCCATCAATGTCAGTACCCAAAATTTCGATAAAGTTAGAAGTGTATGTATAGTGCGAAATGGATATTTGTATAAAGAGGGATTCTTGAATTTTATTCTTTCGGACACGTGTATGAACTTGCGTAGAGATAGAATCATACAATACAATACTAATATAAAAAGAGATAAATTCTACAATTATAGCGTGTTGTGATTATGTTAGTTATACTTTAATGTATCGATTTGTAAATTTTTATGTTCTGTGCATTTAATTCGAAAAGTCCTTTGAACAGTTTTCTGAATTTTCAGATTTCTAAATTATCAAGCTTTCAAGATTTGGATCTCTTAAACTTCCATGTAAAATTTCTAAATTACAAAAATTCTGAATTTCTAAGCTCTGAACTTCCAAATTCCCAAATCTCCAAATTCTCAAATTTTGAATTTCCCAAAACTCAAGCCCCCAAACCCCCAAATCCTCAAATCCTCAAAACCCCAAATTCCCAAATTTCCAAATTCCCAAATTCCCAAATTCCCAAATTTCCAAATCCCCAAATCCCCAAATCCTCAAATCCTCAAATCCTCAAATCCTCAAATCCCCAAATTCCCAAATTCCTAAATTTCCCAAATCCCCAAGCCCCCAAACCCCCAAATCCTCAAATCCTCAAAACCCCAAATTCCTAAATTCCCAAATTCCCAAATTCCCAAATTCCCAAATTCCCAAATTCCCAAATTCCCAAATCCCCAAATTCCCAAATTCCCAAATCTCCAAATTCCCAAATTCCCAAATTCCCAAATTCTCAAATCCCCAAGTTCTCAAATCCCCAAATCGCCAAATCCCCAAATCCCCAAATCTCCAAATCCCCAAATCCTCAAATCCTCAAATCCCCAAATTCCCAAATTCCTAAATTTCCCAAATCCCCAAGCCCCCAAACCCCCAAATCCTCAAATCCTCAAAACCCCAAATTCCCAAATTCCCAAATTCCCAAATTCCCAAATTCCCAAATTCCCAAATTCCCAAATCCCCAAATCCCCAAATTTCCAAATCCCCAAATCCCCAAATCCCCAAATCCCCAAATCCCCAAATCCTCAAATTCACAAATCCCCAAATTCCCAAATTCCCAAATCTCCAAATTCCCAAATTCCCAAATTCCCAAATTCCCAAATTCCCAAATTCTCAAATCCCCAAGTTCTTAAATCCCCAAATCCCCAAATCCCCAAATCCCCAAATCTCCAAATCCCCAAATCCTCAAATCCTCAAATCCCCAAATTCCTAAATTCCTAAATTTCCAAATTCCCAAATTCCCAAATTCCCAAATTCCCAAATTCTCAAATTTCCAAATTCTCAAATTCCTTAATCTCCAAATTCTCAAATTTTGAATTTCCCAAATCCCCAAATCCTCAAATCTTCAAATTTCAAAATTATCAAAATCCCCAAATTCTTAAATTTTGAATTTTCTAAATTCCCAAACTCCCAAATCCTCCAAATTCCTAAATTCCCAAGTCCATAAATTTCCAAACGTCAAAATCCCGAAATTTCCAAACTCCCAATTTGTACAAATGAAAAATTAAAAATTTTCAAATATACAAGTTCTAAAACTACTCCGCCAGATATGATCCGCCATTTATCAATAACTGGCAAGAAGCAAGATTGTCATCGAAACTTCATTAATCTCTATTCCGAGAAGTGGCAGAACTTACCGATGGCTAACAGAGATACTATAAATCCAAATGTGGGTACCAATTTACCAGAGGATTAGGATTACAATCTCAGCATGTGCTGCCAAGAGAGTTTGTCTAAAATTTCAACCAATCTAACTCCACGAGTTCTGTTACAACTCTGCACGACCTTTTTGAATATTATTGCAAGTTTAACACCGTCTACTTTAAGAAACTTTTTTCAATTTCCAGCCGCGAATTGTGCAATTTCAATTTTCGTAATTGGAAACGTAGTTTCAGAAGCTGCTGCGCTGCTCTGGCAGTTTCTGGTACATCGAAACAATTATATGTATACCTCGTTATATGATACGTAAGTAATAACTTTAAATTGCTTGCTGTAGAATAGACTTCAACCTAAATTACATACTGTAAAATAGATTTTAATCTAAATTACATGCTGTAGAATTTCAATTTAAATCGTATTCTGTAGAGTAAATTTTAATTTAAATTACATACTGCAGAATTTAAAAGTTGCTAATAAATTACATACTGTAGAATTTAAAATTCACTATAGTTAGTTAAAAATGGCGATAACTACTGTTTAGGGAAGAATGGAACTAAAATTGAAAAACAAAAACTAATAAACATATCTTTTTCCTGCTTTCTACATTTTTAAATTAATAAAGCATGAACGATTATTTTGAGAAATCAAGAATGATATATTCGTTATTTGAATTCCTTCTATATTGTGTTTGAACATTTTTCATATTATTAATAATGACAAAAGATAGATGTACTCTTTAGAGAAGAATAAAAGTTAAGGTGCGATAAAAATAACACCTCTTTCTCCACAGACGCTTTTAGACAATTCAGTTTTCATATCTGCATGAAAATAACCGCTCTGTTCCGTTGATCGATACCAAGACATGAAGAGGTTAAACCGAATCGCTAATTCAGATCACTCAAGTTTTCTACCATCTCGACTCTCTCGTTGATATTCATAGTTAAACTATTCGTATTAAACCAACCACTTGTTAGAGCGTTCTCAGATATCTTTACAAGTTCCTACGGTTAATTTCAATAAATCATGTACAGTTTATAGGTTACGTTCTGTTTTGGAAAACGCGGTTGGAGACGAAAGTAACGTGTCGCTATGGGGACGAAAAAAACTGTAAAAACTGTACCAAGGGTGATGTATTATACGCGTCATAACTGTAATTGGGAATAGATAAATAAACCACGTACTCGATACCAAAGAAATGCTCGAAGCTAGTTACGCGTTCTATTTTTCGTTATTTAAATGTACAGGTATTGTTTTTATCGTTGCTTAAAATATAGTATTGTAATCGTACCCTGTGAGTGCTGTAAACATTACTTTAAAGGCACTGCGTTGTTTTATAGAGCGTCTTTTGCTTTAGTCGTCAATGGACGCTGCGCCGAAAGACAATATGTAGGCGCCTTTTGAAACCGAAACATGTACTATCAATCATAAGACTTACAATATGTGTATTTAATTATTTCTTGTTATTGTTCTTTATAATAGAAATCATATTTGCGTTAAAAATAGTATTTTTAGTTAATTCTCTATAATGTGATACTAGCCTCATCCTGATGATCAGAAACAAGTAACTACGGAAAGATATAGTTCTTAGACTATTTACCACGGAGTACGAGTCAAGTGATAGACCGATAAACATAGTTTCTTATACTTCTGGTTTTTATATCATTGAAAGGTGGTTGGCAAATAGGTCAAATGTAAACATAACACTTTCGTTACGCTCTCTTTCACATAACCTAGAAAATGTATCCAATATGATCTAATACTTTAAAATGAAATAATGTATCTTTTACACCTATTATTTGAAAATTAAATAATCTGCTATTACAAAGTGAATAATATGAACAAGTACTTTACTTATTAAAAGTGGAACTAATAAAATTTTAGTAGTTAAAAGTATTAGTTAAAAATAATTATATGTTAATATTCATAATCATACTTAAAAAACATCTGAAAATATTTGAAAATATTTAAGAGAAAAAAATACTTGAAACACTAATTTTATGAATTCATAAAAAAGTAACTATTTCATTCGTTTCTACGTCATAATAGTAAGGACATTTGAATTTCGATGCATTCAATTTACTATAACGTATTGCATATGTACCTATTTATAGATGGAAATGTTATTGACTGTTATTGATACAAAGAATGAATCTATATGCTAATGTATCTCCTACTCCCTTTTTATCTATTTCTCCAATTTATTTTCAATCTAAACGTACATTCTATACTGTCTGTGTCGCGTACAGAAGCCATTTTGATTGGCGCATATAAAAATTCGATAACAAACATTTGAAGAGTTGACGAAGTATAAACTTAATTAAACGTGTTTGTTTAATGAAAAGTAAATAGCGCACGCAAGGAGGAAAATTTTCTATGCTCGTTTGAAACAAGGCAATAGAGATCCTTCAATTGATTGTGTTATAAACGTTTCAGTGGAGAATAAAATGTAGCTTTCTGTATAATAAAATTTTTACAAACGAGAAAATTTATGTAGTATTCCCATTTTGGGGGACTTAAATTAGTTTAATAATAAGAAGGTGATTGTTATTTCATTTATTTAATAAGGAGTACTTAAGAAATACTTAAAAATCGGCCATTCTAGTAAATCACAGGCAGCCATTTTGTTTTGCATACACAAGTTAACAGAAATCTAATGTAATCATCTCTCATCAAATTTTAATTTGAAAATTTTTGTGTCATTATCTTTATTTTGCAATATTTTCACGTCTTCAAATGATTTTACATTTTCTACACGTCGAGGTCGGCCATTTTAATAACTAACGGTCAGCCATTTTGTGTTACATGCAAGACTTAAAAGAAATCTAGCGTAGTCATCTTTTATCTACTCTTAACCTTGAAATTTTTGTGTTATAATCTACATTTTGTTATATTTTCATGTCATCACATAATATTAAATTTTCTACACATCGAGATCGGCCATTTTAATAACAAACGGTCAGCCATTTTGTGTTACATGCAAGACTTAAACGAAATCTAGCGTAGTCATCTTTTATCTACTCTTAACCTTGAAATTTTTGTGTTATAATCTACATTTTGTTATATTTTCATGTCTTCACATAATATTAAATTTTCTACACATCCAGGTCGGCCATTTTAGTGTCAGATGGTCAGCCATTTTGTATTACAAAACTTAAAATTGTAGCATAACCTTTCATCACAAGTTAACCTTCGTTATATACCATAATCCTTAACAGTAATTTTATGCCTCACACTTTCGTATTAGTCGAAATTTGCTTATCAACACATAAGCTAACCTTAAAAAGACTATGCAAAGAAACAATTCAGATTTAACGCAATAAGGCTATATTATATGACGTTTCCAGGAATCTAAAGCAGGAGAAGTGGCAATGACTGACAACGAGATGTAAATCCGTTTAACGGTATAATACGACCGTTGTAAATATCTCTTTCCGACAGGGACAAATGGCGCAGGAACTGGTTACGAATGCAAATCAAATTTATCTTCAAAGTTTAAACGCGGCCGTTTAATTCCCGTACGTTAAATCACTTTAAGCAACAAATTCGGTATTCAATGCAAAGCAGATCGATATTGCACGACAAAAAAGAAAAGCATCGACGCAGCCTAGCGAAAATTAATCCCCTAGCAGTCGACCATCGAACAATGTCGTCGAAGGTCGATACCGGGTCAATTTTGACCCATATCCTCGAACTTTCATATCGATGAAACAAAATTGCGAACTACGTTGTAATCCTGCGTGCGTTGGTGCGATCTCTTTCACATTTTTCGTTCCATTTTTTTCATTAAGCTCGGAGTATTTTCGCAGAAAGTATTCTGTCATTTGCATTTAATCCAACTTTTTACTGCCTTGAAATTGTATACATATTGCATTTATTCTTCCTCGAAACTTGCGGATCCGAGAATACCTTTCTCAGAATTACACCTCAGAATGTTTCGCTGTACCTCAAGAATCTTAACTTGAAGCGGAACATAAAGTATGCATGCTCTTTATCTCGGTAATTACTGGTCCTTACATTATAATGCAAAATTGAGAGGGTCTCCGGAAACGCGTTTCTGCTACATTATTCAACTCACCTTTCTTCAAATTCACTAATTCAGGGAAGTTAAACGTATACCATAAAATTCAGGGTACTGGGATCCCACTCACGTGATTGGACGACAGGGTGTTCAACCCATTCATTCAAATTTCATTTGAACCACATGTCTGACTGATGATTGATGACACTAAACGTTTGTTCAACATCCACATCTAAACCAATAATTTTTCATCAGATCTTACCAAATACCTTCATCAAAATTTATTACATGTCATAGTTTTAAAATAGTTAGAACAAGTGTCCATCGCTTCAGAATAGTCAGTACTATTCATAGTTTCAAAATAGTTAATATAATAAGTGATTCTTGTGATTCATAATACCTGTGCTAGATACGAGGATCATCCACACATGGACTTATCTTAATCTTAAACGTTATGACGCAATTACTCGTGACTCGCGATTCAAAGAAACTTCCCCTAAATTAAATTCGTAAGATAGCGTCCAAAGAAATATTTGCACAAGATGGATCGAGTTGCATAGGTTGCACGATAAGCACGTTTAGAAACGATTTCGGTGTTGGTACACTTCGGGGACACATTCTTCGAGGCTAGATTGTGCCAAGAATAATTCTACAGTCTTAGAAGCATTAGCAAATATCGATCGTTCATTCTGCCCCAGTCCACAATGTAATTTAGTGGCACGCGATATCTCGAGTGTTATGGTTACGCGTTAATGCCCGTCACGTTGCCGAGGTTTACGCAGCGGATACACGGATCTACTGTGTAAAATTTGCAAACTGTCGGTAACTCGCGCGAAATCGATCAGAAACTTGCGTGCATTAGAACGAAGTTAATTAATTTATGCCGGGTTAAGAGCAGAGGCGATTTCGGTGCTTTGATCAAATATCGGTACGCCATTTATGGGGCTTGGATATACGGAGCTAACTGTGGTAGACTCCTGAGGGATTGTGTTACCGTTACTTGAGAATAAATTTCTGAAAAGTCCCGACGTGATGTATGTTGTGTTCTGAAATATTTTATCAGGGACCTCTGAGTAACATTTAGAAGGTTAAATTGTTTACTGAAAAATTATTAAGAAAGATTGAAAACTGAACTGAGAAGCCTTCGCAAGCCTTGACCTCATGTTATCAAAAACACCCTCCGTTACAAGGTTAAAGTCGACTGTCCTTTAGTTCTTCTTCTTTAATAATCTTCTTAATATCTTATTAATATCTTAATATCTTATTAAGAAGATATTAAGAAAGATCAAAGTTATAAAGAAAGATCAGTATGTACAGATATTAACTTATGAGCTGGCGCGTGAAAGTAAAATAAGCTCTCTAACGCTTCGTTACATTTCGGCAAATACGAATAATGACAATAACAACTGCAGCAATTCGCACTATCTCTCGAGACGTTTGCCCGCCATTTTTCGCCTAATTGGCGACCGCGAGAGCCAACACTACCGCCGAAAATACGTGTGAGCCGTCCATTTTAATATTCCAATTGGATCCGTAGCTCTTCTAAACACCTGGGTCAGCCTCTTTACGCGCCAACTCGTGGGTTGACGTCTGTACACTGCAATTTCCCCGGAAATCTGAACTTTGCCATAGGCATAGTGTTTATATTAATTACTCGTTTTAGTATTGAAGCGGACATATAGGCACGACTGTTCCCCCTGCATCCTCCCTATATAATATAATCTAACCTAATCACATTGTTATGTTGGCGCTCTGTCCTTTAGCTCTGAACCCAACAAAAATAAGTTTATTTTGTCGCACATTTTCACAATCTCTTTCTAAACAGAACTAATGCTTGTACGCGAATGTTAGACAGTATATATTATGAAGTGCGTTTCTCTCAGGTAAAATAGGTTCCTTGGTTTTTATGGGAAGAAGTTCGACATTTAAGTTTGAGAATTTGGAAATTTATTTTTAATAAGATTCGTGGTAACCTAGTTACCTAGTTTTCTAGATAGGTGCGTTATGCATAGTTCAGTCAGTATTGTTACAACATTAAAACAAATACAGAGTGATGAAATGTTACGCAGTGTTTGTATTTGGCGATCATCAATTGTGTAGATTTTAATTAGAATTAAACTGAATATCTACTCCCAGTTGATATATGAGTATGGTTTACAATATTTGAACTGCGGCATGCGTCACGAATTCGCATTTAAGTTTAAGAATTTGGAAATTTATTTTTGATAAGATTTTTAGTTCTTTGTCATTTTAATAGTTTGGTAATATTTGTAACTTTTGATAAGTTTCTTGATTTAATCATAATCTGATCATAAGTCTGAATTATCTTGCATGATTTGGTATTCCAAGTTAATTAAATATATAAAACGCAAGATATTCTGTATTGGATAAGAAAATGTTTCCTATCTCGTGTTATTATTATTACGGCGTATTTTCTTCGGGGTAAGTTTTCTTTTCATATGAGGTTATATTTATTCCACCCCTCCATCTTCGTCAGCAACCTTCGAGGTTCTTACCTCTTAGAACATGAGCCACTTTTTATCAGAAATGATGACCCTTCGTGATTCCTTTCAATTCACAGAACGAAATGGAACTACACGGGGCTAAATCCGGAAAGTAGGATATCATTCACTTTTTGATAACGCAAGGAACAAATAGAAGTGTGTACCGGAAGACGTTTTCATTACAAATGACTCAATTTCGAATATCATTTCTGTTTATTAAATGTAATTAGACTCTTCTCTTTTGATTTTGTACTTTCTTTGATTTATTAAAGTATTTATTAAAGTAGCCAGACGTCTAATTGATTGATTGATTTTATGTAAGCTTCGACTGCTATAATCATTGGCCTCCAGACGTCTACTCTTTATTTTCTTCGATTTTATAAAACATTGTCTATTGAATGCAATTAAAAATTGCATCGACTCTTTTTGTTCAATTTTGCTCTTTCGACGAACGATGAATAAGTCGATGAAATAATAAATCTGATGAGGTAATAAATTCTTTTCATTCCAATATCATTGTATCAATATTTGTGCAACGTTTGTTATTCCCATTGTTTGTCGATGAGAATAGATTACTGTGTGATTTACAACTTGATATAGATATACACAGTAATTCTTACAATATGCTGAATGGAATAAAAAATTGCATATTTCTACTTTATGATAAAATTGAAAATTTTTGCAATTTTTCAAGCAATAATTCTTTGATATTTTGAATGTTATACTTCCAGCAAAGTAATTGAACAATATTTGTAGTACTGTATATAAAATACAATATAGCATTATATATAAAATATAGTATTGTATATAATACTAGTTAAATAATGCTGATTAAAAATATAAAAGTATAACAAATCGTCTATATTGGAGAGGAATAGCGCCATTTCTCTTTACCCTCTGTGATCTCGCAACGAAGAATAAGTGTCTTTTACAGCTGCGAACACGGCACTTAGCTAAAAATTATTTCAACGAGGTAACAGAATCAGCCAAGCAAAATTACTTCGCCGTTCAAATTTATGCTATTTTTGGATGCCATTTCTGTTTAGCGGATTAAACTGTTCCCATGTTCGGTTAATTAAGTTTCTAACCGAGAAACGTTTCTAAGGGTGCGTTTGCAATGCTCGAGCAGGGACAAGGTGGCAGGCACACTTTAAAATTTAATTTATCAATTTTAAAACAATAATTTCAAATTTAAACCTTGAGAGCTTTTCTTAATATATTAATTAAAAAATTCATACATTAAATAATTTAACATACGTCACAAAAAAGATAAAATTATTTTAAAATTATCGGTACGTTTAATTTTTCAAATTATTTAATTATTTTAGTTTTTCTGAATCTATCATTGGATGGGCAGAATTACATAATGATTTAATCATTTCTATTAACGTTATCGTAATAACGCATGATATAAACCTGTCAAAACTGTTGTCATCTTATACAATAAAGCTTATCGAATCAATTTAATTAACTTTTCGAAAATTGAATTCTATATCAACTTACCTATTCTGTTTCAAATTACGCGGTTCATTGCTGCGAGCTGTGACGTAACAAACTTTCGTTCCTTACGTAAGTGGTTCACGCACAAGCGAGTGTCCTAAGAACGGAAGTAATATGTCATAGAACGACGGTAAAAAATTTGATTTTAAAACGTGAATTCCATCAAACGTCCATTAAATTTGCAGGGAAATAAGAACTTGACGGTTTTCCAATATTCTTAATAGCAAGATTTGCAAGACGTTTATTAAGATCTTTAAATGCCACAATCGAATTTTCTATGGCTGAATATCCACTCGGAATCAATACTTTCATGAATTATTTTATAATTGCCCGTCAATCGAACTTTCTTTAGTATCGCTTTTGTTGACTAAAAACTTCATTTGCTGAAAATAATTTATCGTTCATTTATTTTCAGTTGACAGTCGTTTGCGGAAAATAATTTTTAATAGATGTTTATTTATAGATTAGTTGAAATTGTTGAGTCTTTCATTTTTTGCAAATTATTTCTTGCAGGATGTTACAAATTTGCAACTTAAAATAATATATAAACGTATAAAATATAAACATATTTAATACACATAAGTGTGTTAAATATAAACATATTTAATATAAACAAATGTGCTAATTACAAATATATCTAAATTAAAATTTAATGTTCATATTTTAGTCAAATATAAACAAATTTCAAGTGACATGATTAATGTAATAATTTTACCAAAATAATATTTTTGAAGTAAGAAAATATTTCTTACCATTTGTAATAACATTAATTTTATTAATTTTATTTATGTAATTATTTAATGTCAATTTTATTTTATTTTCCCAAAATACTGTAAATTTTTAATATCACATTACTTTGCTTTTGATAGATTTGTTTGTTTAAATATATTTATTTATTATTACTCATCTTCCAAACTAAAAAATAAATGCAACAAGATCAAGTAAAAACAATAGCAATTATTTAATTGTTTATAATCCAACATCCATGTAATTTATAATCAATTTATATCTTCGTTGCAATATGATATGATGACTGATTTGAATTTTGCCGCCACTTCGATGCAAATCAACATGGCGGAGTTACATGCCAGCAAAGCGTTTACATCACTTCGACGTTTCACTATTAAAATACAATTAATCAAAACACAATAAACAAATATATACGACAGTAATATGTCAAAGAGATTTGAAGTTTTTCAAATATTTTAATTTATTTTATAAAATGTCTAAATATTTATTTCACAATATGTCAAACTGTTGACTTTTGTACTACACCCCAACACTTGTTTTATTCAGAATCGCGTGGAGAACCACCTCACGCGAGAATGATTGCACAGTTCAGTTTGTAAAGCAAATGGAGTTACGTTGCCTTTTGCAATTTAGTTTTCGCTTTTGTTTTGTTCCGTCTATGATGCAAAATATTCTCGACCATTTTTTCTCTTGTTCAATAGGACAGAGTTATAGCTTGGCCCAGTTATTAAACTCACCCTCCATTTTTAGGAGAAAAAGTTTCGAAATTACATAGGCTATTTACATCCGTAACTTTATAATAATAATTGGAATTCAATTTTCTTTAGTCTTTTGTTTTTTATTTATCCTTACCCTGTTTTTTATTAGTATTAAATGCTGTACATTATTTTTACAACGTTCAGTGTATTAATATATCATGTTAGTACAGAACAGTAAATATTTGAGTATATATCCCAACTTCTAAGAAATTTTGTAAGAATTTATTTTCCTTACTGGTTTCTAAATATGTCAGCCTCGTGCGGACCGCACATGACCGTTTTTGCATGAGAAATTCATGCTTCCGGTTAGGGATCGCTCGAAAAAGAAAATAAAACCGTTCTTTTATTTTTTTGAAATGTTACCTTTAAGAACATATTACTCTACAAAAATTTAAAATTCTAAAATTACTTTTAGCGGACATTAATGGCAAATCCCTCGATTTTTTTATTCTTCGAATTTTGATGGACAATAATGGCAATATAACGAGAGTTCACTGTATTTCATCAAATTCCTCGATTTTTTTATTCTTCGAATTTTTTTGGACAATAATGGCAATATAACGTGAGTTCACTGCATTTTATCAAATTCCTCGATCTTTTATTCCTCGAATTTTTATGGGCAATAATGGCAATATAACGAGAGTTCACTGTATTTTATCAAATTCCTTGATTTTTTTATTTCTCGAATTTTCATGGACAATAATGGCAATATAACGAGAGTGTATTTTATCAAATTTCTCGATTTTTTTAAATTTAAATTTAAATTTAAATTCCATTAACTGTTAATGAAATTTTCTAACAAGATAATTACACATATCAATTTTTAATTATTTATATTTTGTCACGAAGTTCCAGATAGAAAATTATTTTTCTAGAACAGAGAAATGCAATTTTCACAGTAAATATGTTTTACGAAGCGCTCTGCACATCATTCTTCTTCAGTAGCTTTAAGTTTCATCAATCATACAAGTAATTTTGTTGCTGCAATTTTAACATTTAAAAATGATCTAATTATAATAACGGTGAATTGGTAATAAAATAGTTGATTCTATTTGCAAATAGAAATTCACCAGTCATCGTGTCAATCTCAATGTTGGACATTAAACAACCTATTTTATAATTAAGAATGTAATCATCCAATTGTTTGGGCTTCATAAAAAAGTAATAAATCAATCTCTTCATTTTTTGCTTGAGTAACTGAAGTACAGACTATATATTATAAACAAATTCTGTATTGTATATGCAAGTTTTAGGATTTATTTACTATATTTAAATATTATTTAACTATATGCTGTAGTTCAATATTTTTTTCAATATTTTGTAGTTCAATTTTTTTTTCAATATTTTGTAGCTTAATATTTTTTTAAATATTTTACAATATTTTTCAATATTTTTTTTCTAAAATCATAAAAAGATCATTCAACAGTAATTTTTAACAATTAAGTCAATCTTGAAATACCACTTAAATTGTAATTGAATAATTAAAATTATTATTGTTAAAATATGAGACTCATAAATCTTTATAAAAATTGATTAAATATGGAATACAAAGTGTTTAATCAATCAAGTTAATTAAATAATAAAAATTAATTCCTTAAATGAAGATTAAATGTCAAATTAAAGAAAGTAATCAAATATTAAATTTTAATTTCTACTTTGATCATTAAATCACTCTAACTGAAATATTAAATTTCAATTTTTAAATGGAGATTGAATTAAACAGAGATCAAATATTGAATCAGTCAAATTAGTCAAATATTAAATTTAATCCCATGAATTAATTAAGACAACGGTGTTAGCTAACAGTATTTAGCTAAATTCGCTAAATTATTGTTAAGACAAGAATAAATAAATAAAGACTTTTTATCAATAAAACCGATACCTTATGAATTATTCCGAAACGTACATGTCGTGCAACCTGATACAGTTGAAAGTTTCAACAAGGGAGCAAAAGTTTCTAACAGGAGTAGGAGTAAAAGCGCAAAAGTTCTCACCTTGTGATGAACCTATACGATCCTCCAGCAGCATATTCTTTTTCTTCAGGATTTGTTACCAACTGCCTTTCTGCAAACTGAAATCTCATATTGTCGTATCAGAAATCGTTTACGAAACTTTTCACATCTCACTCTTTTCTTCGAGTTTCCTCAACACAAAACAAATCATTCGAATTATAAAATCAGTTATCGCACAAACGTTTCACGCGTTCCTCAGCGTCCCTGCATTTGCGTTCTGTCTACGTTAATCGTCACATATTTAATCAGCGATCAATCGTACACAATCAGTCCTTTTACAGGGTAATTTCACGCTCATCAACCATCCATTACATAAGGTAACAGTTAATTAACTACCATCGATCCTGGATTGCGATCGCGACGCGTCATTCTGTTTGGGTTCGAATCCACAGCACGGAACGTTTCGCATCGCGATGACTTGCGTTAGGCGATAATAACAGTTCGTTCACTTGTTAGTAACATCTCGAAAATTTGCCACTTGATGGGAAATAAAGTTTCACGAAGCGCGGTTACCGGCAGACTGCGAACTTTGCTTGAAGGACCAACTCACGACTTGTCACGCGCACCCTTACTGCGCAGCCCTATCATAACATACTCCGTTTATATTTTCTCATAACAATTTCGAAAAGAAATATAACAACACTCATCAACTTTTTCTTAATTACCTGTTGCTCAGACTACTTTCACTGAAACATATAAAAACTCCAAAGGAAAAGAAAGTTGCAGAATTTTATAGAAAATTCGGTAAATCTATACAGGGTGGCTCACCATATTTTGCCATCTAGATTTGCGTCATTATTATTACTCATAGCAAACAATGTTTCAGATGAAGTTGAATGGTTTTGAGAGGAGCATATGTTGGTGGTATATTTTTTTGTAGGTGGACGTGTAAAGGACATATGAAGGTCATTAATGTTTTTTTAAATGGAATCATATGTTTTTTATTGCATCAGCTGATACTCCATCGTATTCTTTACAAAAAAGTATTAATCTCTTTATGTGAAAAAATCATTAGTTTAGGAAATATTTTAATTTTAATGTCTACTTACACGAAAGGTTCAATGTGGCGACCATTTGCATCAGAACACTTTCTGAATCGAGAAATTAATGACATGCTAACATTCCGTAGTGTATAATCTTTCTGCATGTTTAGCACTTTTCCCAGCTTCAAAATAAACTGATAACATGTCTATCTTTTCTTCTTTAGAATACTTCATTATGAAGTGATAATTCACCGTATCGTCGTATTCATCGTATTAGAGACGTAACAGAGACTAAATTTCACTGTTACTGCGTAACAAAAAAAACTCACAATTCGTTTGGTGACAAGTAACCTCTCAAAGCATGTAACAAAACATTTGCTGTTCAGTTAGGGCAATTTATAATAATGACCAGAAAGTCACGATTTCCTAACAAGTTAGAATTAAAATATCTCCTAAACTAATGATTTTTCACGTAAATAGATTAATACTTTTTTTGTAAAGAATATGAAGGAGTATCAGCTGATGCAATAAAAAATATATGATTCCATTTAAAAAAACATTAATGACCTTCGTATGTTCTTTACACGTTCACCTGCAAAAAATTATACCATCAGCATATGCCCCTCTCAAAACCATTCAACTTCATCTGAAACATTGTTTGCTATGAGTAATAATAATGACGAAAATCTAGATGGCAAAATGTGGTGAGCCACCCTGTATACGTGAAAGTATAAAAGAAGGAAATTATTGGAACGATTGAAGAAATTTTGTCCATGTAATTTTCAGTTGATTTTAACTTCCTAAAATTGAGACAAAATTTTGAGATTAAACGTTTTGAACTTCTCTCTAAATAAGTATGAGTTGCGCGACTTGTGAACAGTTTCAGGAAACAAGTGTTTCAATCAACATTTAATCGCATACGTTTATACGAAGATAGGATGCAAACGAGACTAGTTATTTTTAGTATGTTCGTTTCCGAAACGTCACTGGATCAGGGTCAGGGACGAGATTGGAAGAGAACGAACTGTGTACTTGTGAGTCTATTCATTTCCTGCATGCAATTCTCTTTGTTTGGCCCAAAGGGAGAACTTCGAAGATGTATCGCTCAATTGACCAACTGAATTTGCAAGTTGCGAGGCGATCGCTTTTACTATCGATTATACAGGGTGGTACGACAGTTATATAGTGTTATGTATTAAAAAATAAGTTTGAGAGAAGTAGTGACATTTGTAAAACAATTTTTAATTGGTCAGCTGTGTATTGTTTAATTTTTCAAGTTTTCAATTTGTTAAATTTTCAGGTTGTCAAGTTTTTAATTATCTAATTTTTCAGGTTTTCAATTTGTTAAATTTTCATATTGTCAAATTTTTAATTAATTAGTTTTTCAAGTTTTCAATTTTTCAAATTTTCATGTCAAATTTTTACATTGTCAAATTATTAATTGGTAAACTTAAAAATTTGTAAAGTATACTCCTAAATTTCCAACTTCCCAAATTTTTAAATTCTTAAATTGTCAAATTCTTAAATTCCAAAATTCACAAATTTCCAGATTTCTATATAAGTCTTGTTTTATTGATATTGCAATAAAACAAGAGGAAAGCTATATAAAATATTGATAAAATAATATATATATTTTTAGAAAACAAAGAAAACTGATATTACATTTTGTTTCAAAAATAAATATATAGTTACATGAAACTATATAATAGTAATAATACCCATAGTAATGAAAAGATTAATTTTGCATTATAAAAATTTATTTCAAATTTTTTGCTTGCACAAAAATAACGTACATTTTATGTGGCAAGTGAGGTTAGGTTAATAATAAACTTCTACAATAAACTTTAACAGAAAAATAATATTTAAACAAATAATATAAAATTATAAAAATCATAATAAAATTGAATTTACAATGATATTTTATAATTCTGCGTGATATCGGACGTTCTCACTCGAGGGTTAATCAATATAAAAATTCCTCGCGGTATCCCTATAAAAATATCCGATCGTGTGTCTTACATTTTATCTTTCAAAGATTGAACGATTTATCGCATAAATTTCTGTCACGTTCACTAGCTATCCAAGATTCATGTTTCCTCGTTTCCTTCCTTCTTTTTCTGCGTTCTACATTATCCATAATTTCCAGAGGAAAAAGCCTAGTATTGACAGATGAGAGCATCTCAGAATTCACAGCCAGTGCCGGCCATAAGAGAATCATGGCGGATGCAAAACACTTGGGTCCCTACATTCAAATCTTCAAATCTTAAGAAAAAGGTAATTTATGTATTTCAATATTTTAATATTTATACGATTATTTGTTTCATTTTTTATTTTATTTTACTGATTACTGTGTTTTATAATATGTCTCACTGAAAATGAGTGGGAAATTATTTGTGAATCCAAAATATTTAGTACTTAGCTTTTTGTTATTTTTTTAATAATAAATAAGGTAAAGTTTCTTTGGAACTGTTTGTTGTATTGTAATGAATATCTTGATAGACTAAAATAAATATAAGGCAATAATACTTATATTTATATTTATATTAAATATAATTTTATTGTTGTTGTTAATATTATAATTGCATTGTTATAGTTCTTGTTATAATCATATCATTATTATATGAGTATGTTACTTTACATTACCTTTTTCTTATTTTGCATTTTATTATACATGTATGTATACATGTATATTTTTACTTATACATGTATTATGTATACTTATATATTATATTTACATATTTTTATATACATTTTATATATACATATATTATATTACATTCTTTATTCATACATTAAAAATCAAAACAAATATATTATTTCACATCTCTGATTCATAAAAATCAATATTAAACGCAAACATTAAATTGTTATTATATTTACATATTTTTATATACATTTATGTATACATATATTATATTACATTCTTTATTTATATATTAAAAATCAAAACAAGTATATTATATCACATCTCTGATCCATAAAAAACAATATTGAACACAAACCATTAAATTATTCTATTTTTTTTAAACTACATTCAAATCCCACTTCAACACATCACATCTTTAATACAATCATTATTTTACTAAAACATATCAGTATAAATATACATTTACAAATTCTTTTTGAAACTTCATATATTCAAACTTCCCGCCAAAAGTTCAAATGTATGCATCTTACGAACGGGCCTCTGCACCAGAAAGACTCTGTTCAACTCTGTTCAAAGCTTGAAGAAAGAAAATCGTGTAAATACGGAAGTGGAAGCTTCGTAGCTCGTTGACAGATGCCTTCTTTTGAAACAAGGCGCGCTTTGATAAATAATTTTGTCAATCAAACAAACGATGCAGCAAAAGATGTAGTTTGAACTTGAAGATAAAGATAGCATTTTGGAACACGTGGATTTACGAATCGTATGTACAATTAAGTCTGATAGTCACAGATGTTCTGAATTATTTCTGTTCGATGACTTGTGAAGATGTGGATATTTGGATCACTTTCTAAATGATACTTTTAATATCGATTGTATACTGAATACAATGGAGGGAGTCGGACGCTAATGGACGATTTTTCGACGACTCACTCAGAAAGTTCTAGATGTATCTCTTCAAAGAACGCAACACAAAAGAGTATAACTTCAAAGACACAACAGAAACTTTTTTTA
Source organism: Megachile rotundata (assembly GCF_050947335.1). Taxonomy (NCBI): domain Eukaryota; kingdom Metazoa; phylum Arthropoda; class Insecta; order Hymenoptera; family Megachilidae; genus Megachile; species Megachile rotundata. The sequence continues at coordinate 8,939,945 of NC_134993.1, forward strand.
CTTTCTGTTCGAAAGAATCGTAATTCATTTGTTTCGGAAAATCAATTGTATAATTGTTGTAAGTGATTTTTGGAGAACAAACGTTCTCAATTTTCAATTTAAAATTTTCCAATTTTCCAATTTTCCAATTTCTCAATTTCTCAATTTCTCAATTTCTCAATTTCTCAATTTCTCAATTTCTCAATTTCTCAATTTCTCAATTTTTCAATTTCTCAACTTTCCAATTTTCCGATTTTCAAATTTTCAAATTTTCAAATTTTCAAATTTTCAAATTTTTCAATTTCTCAATTTTCCAATTTTCCAATTTTTACATTCAAAAATTTCAAAACTTCTATATTTCTAAATTCCATAATTCCACAAATCCACAAATCCACAATTCATAAATCTGCTTTGAGATATTTTTTGTCAGTCAAGTGTAAGATTAAAAATGTTTCAGATGGCGACTCCAATATGGCGGCTCATAGCTGAACATTCTATGCTATTTTTCATCATTTGTATTGAAACAATTTTCCACTGAATTTTTATACAAATTTGTGCTTGACAGCCTTTAGAGTGTGATTGTTGTAAAATCTTTCATTAAAACTAAAAGTGAACTTTCAGAATTAAAAGTCTGAGCCTAAATATTCGAAATAAGATATAGAAAGGACATATGTTTGTATAATTATTTCTGGCTTTCTAAAGCTTCTTTAGATTACATATCCACTTTAATTTTTGACATCTTTCAATTTCGATATTATATTGATATTATTGAATTATTGAAATTAGCGGTTTGTGGTTGTATCATATTGATTCTCCTCCTCCGATTTTCAGTAATAACGTTTCGCTGTAGAGCAAATTGTGCAACAGTTCTCGTTAAAGCGTGGTAAAAGATTTTACTTGCTACTTTTGAATATATTTTATGGACTGTTATTATTATCGTGTGGAATGAGAAATAGTATTAACATTGATAGATCGATTTCTGTTCTTTTATTAATGATATTATTGTTAGAGTCATAGTAATTATTAGTCATTGTTAATGTAAATTGTTAGTGGATGTTAAATTTTTAGAAATTTTCAATTAGACAAATTTTGTAATTTTTCGTTTTTTCAATTTTCAAATTGTTGCATTCCAAAATTTCAAAACTTCTACATTTCTAAATTCCATAATTCCAAATTTCTATAAATCCACAGTTCATAAATTTATAAAATTCAAAAATTTTCAAACTCTTAAAATTGTCAGCGCACCAACTACTGATATTCTCACTCATTCAACTTTTAAAACTTCCAAGTTCCTCAATTTCCAAAATATCCAGATCTTCCCAATGAACAAAAGTCGCAAACCACTTGCAGGACATAAAGTTTCATAAAATTATTCAAGGTGTTAGAACGAAGTTCTGTCGAATGTTTGACTGGCAGTGCATCGGAGGATAAATGAAGAAATGAATAAATGCAGAACCAAGTAATTTATGAATACAGAAGCAGGAAATTTAACACAAGAATAGAAGTAGTAACGAGTGAATGAATTCGTTTTTTCAGTCTACAATCACTTTGAGATTGGTGAAAGTAAAATAAATTGCTTTTAAAAACATGAATTAAATTAACTTACTATTTACAATAATAATTGTTAATTTTTCAGTGAAATTGACGGTATTATATTGTAATAAATTTGCAAGAAGTTTTTATTGGAAATACACTGTGTTTTACTGAGTAATAAAATACAGTACTATTATCTAAAATGCGGTACAATTATTTTTATGAAAATACGCCAATTTCACCATTACGAGAATTAAGTTTATTAATAACTTATTATTAAATTATAATTTTTCTCAATGATATGAGGCATATACTTTAACTTTGATAATTTACTTTTTCAGAAAATTCACAAAATATGTAATTTCCAAATGTTTCCAATATCGTGCATTAGTGCAAAGATGTGTTTCCATGATACCTAAACTTGATGTTACCTTTTATTTACATGTAATGTACTTTTGCGGGATTTGTTAATACTCTTATAAAACGTGATTCGCCACTATAGTGACGCACCGCACCTAGGAGGTTAAAATGGTACTACTTTTGTAGCCTAGCGCGGACCATGGAGAGGTCCTATTCTATGACCGTACTACTGACAAGACACTCAAACTTGAGACTTAATTTCTTTCACAATTAATGTTTAGTTATAATATATTACTAACTAGTTATTTAAACAACAAATACAAAAAGTCTTGCCTATGTTGGATTTGTATTAAATTTTGTTATTTGAGTAAAAATGAAAGTGTAAATTTAACGTTAATATGGAAATTAGCGGACCATAGTTTAAGAACCTATGCTTTAAAATATTGTGAAATGTAATAAAATTGTAGATTCTGTATATGAATTTACATAAATGATTGACTATATTAATTATAGATTCTAAAATATTAACACTTGAATTAAAAAATTCAATTTTATCCTAAATATCTACCGGTACAGATTATAAAAATTTCTTTCATCGAAACAATTAGTAAAAATTTGAATAAAAGCTTTTCAGCGTCTTTTAAACGGTTGAAAACAATTCACAGGTTAAAAGAGAGTGTATTATCTGCCCGTTTCGATGGAAATGCTTTGTCCTCAATACGATGAAAGAAGAATTAAATGATTTCGGGTGTGAAATTCTGTCACATTCAATATACTCGATCGGAATATTTTCTATCGGGTATCGTTCTGTTTTTCACACTTCAACAACTCATAAACATAGGTACATTCTTGTCGAGAAGCTACGGAAAACAATATCTGAAAATTCATATTGTAAAAGAAAAAATTACTGTATGAAGTACGGATTACACATTGTTAAAAAGAATATTGCATGGACGTAAAAGTTCATTGTTATATTTTCTTCAGAAAATTAATTAAGCTTGAATGATTATTTTGAAAAATCAAGAATGACAAATTTCTTGTTTGAACTCTTTTCATATTATATATGAATATTTTTCATATTATTAATAATGGTGAAAGATACATGTACTCTTTAGAGAAGAATAAAAGTTAACATGTAATAAAAGTAACCCCTCTTTCTCCACAGACGCTTTTAGACACTTCAGTTTTCATGGCTGCATGAAAATAACTGCTCTGTTCCGTTGATCGATACCGAGACATGAAGAGGTTAAACCGAATCGCTAATTCAGATCACTCAAGCTTTCTACCATCTACCATCTCATTGATATTCATAGTTAAACTATTCGTATTAAACCAACCACTTGTTAGAGCGTTCTCAGATATCTTTACAAGTTCCTACGGTTAATTTCAATAAATCATGTACAGTTTATAGATTACGTTCTGTTTTGGAAAACGCGGTTGGGGACAAAAGTAACGTGTCGCTATGGGGATCAAAAAAACTGTAAAAACTGTACCAAGGGTGATGTATTATACGTGTCATAACTGTAATTAGGAATAGATAAATAAACCACGTGCTCGATACCAAAGAAATGCTCGAAGCTAGTTACGCGTTCTATTTTTCGTCATTTAAATGTACGGGTATTGTTTTTATCGTTGCTTAAAATATAGTATTGTAATCGAATCCTGTGAGTGCTCTAAACATTACTTTATAGGCACTGCGTTGTTTTATAGAGCGTCTTTTGCTTTGGTCGTCAATGGACGCTGCGACACGACGCTGCGCCGAAAGGCAATATGGAGGCGACTTTTGTAACCAAAACACGTACCGTCAATCATAAGTCTTACTTATCTTTACTTAATTCGCTGCAAAATGATTAATGTGACTATCGCCTTGATGGGTCAGAAAAATAATGACAGTAACTGTGGAAAAATATCAGTTGTTTGACTACTTATCGCGGAGAAGCTATATGAGTCAAATAGATAAACATACTCTCTTATCATCGCACTTAAAAAAAAAGAAGTAATATAAATTATATATTTGTGCATGCAGTTCCATTTTGAGTAAAAATTATAACAAGTAAATTTGCTATACGATTTTGACTATTATTCCCTGTACATTCTTATTTGCAAGTAATTGTACATTTATGAAATTATGTGACAGCGGTATACAGCTAATTTCATTCTTCCCCACAGTAGTGTAATATTATCAGAAACTGGATTAGTATTTTTTGATATCTGTCCTTTAAATTCAGAAAATGAAGGACGAAGTGGATGCGACCTTAAAAATTCAATTAAAAAAGAAATGAGGAACGAAAATGTTACAAGCCGAAAAAATTATGTTCATCATTTGGAATATGAAATTGGATTAGATGTTGTAATCAAGGATAAAATTTCTGCGAATGAGAATAAATGCACAAACATTTTCAATTTTAATATTAATTTAAAAATTTCTCGTAAAAATATTTTTCGTTTGTAGCTGACAAACATTTCATCGGAATGTAATAACAAAAATATTTGATATTAATTTCGTTGATGCATGGAATCGAATAAAAATTAAAATAATATTAATTTCAGGAAGTAGGATTATTATTAGTAAATTTTGATAATAATTAATTTTAGATTAATTAAGATATATTATTTTCAGTACTTCTTTACAAAAGAGATATAAATAAATAAGTCTCAATAAGTTTCTTAAGCCTTCGAGATTATTAAACCGAAACATTGCAGATATGAGAAATTTCTGATTGTCAAGTTTTAATATTAGAAGTATAGCATAGAATAGCGTCTCTTTGAACGAAAATACAATAAGCTCATAGATAAAACAGACTTTTTATTGCGTTTATTACTTCGAATGAAGCTAATATTGATTTCGTACTATCACTAATATAAAATATTCAGTAATGAGAACAAAGTAAAATTTTAATTATTAAAACTTGAATAATTAAGAATAAAAAGTTAAATAATAATAAACCCATCGCCAATAATTCCATTGATATTCTTTAAGTGCATTCCATTTTTATCGTGCAGATGTGAAATGTTTTTCTTCCGAAAATATTTCTTTTACAGCAACTGAATAAACTCAGCGAATGAAATCAGTTGCAAAAATTAACTTGCAACTCGTTGCAATTGAAAGAATGTTTATATAATTTTTTCAGTTCAAAGCTTTACAAATTTACGAACTAACTTTATTTTAGTATAGCTACGGCGCCATAAAAATATCCGTAATTGATCTTAACTTTCAAGCGCATTACTTCATATTGCTACTAAAGTACCAATTAACGAACCAATAAATACGCAAAAGAATTTCTCCCAAAATATACAAGAATAAGGTTTCAGGGATAATTATACAAAAAATAAACACATCATTAAATCTTAATTTCTCTGTATTAATAAAAATTTCTGTAAAATACACACACACCAAGTTACAACAAAAATTGATCAAAATGACCATTAACAAAAATCCACATCAAACGTGGTTCATCTACCATTCCCCATCTTCGTCATTAATATAATCATACTCCATACTTCAACTTTGTATCTAAAATTCAGCTTGATTATCATAATTCCCAAATCATAATTTTCTTTGGGATACAAAATCTTCGCAGACGATTTTACCATTTCTTGCCCAAATCACCCAGGCCATCCAACCCCTTCTTTTTGCCTCCTAAAAGGCCTCCCAGCTTCTTTCCAATGTCGTCCTTCATCGGAATCTCCAAGCCTTTCTTCGGAATCTCCAAGCCTTTCTTCGGAATCTCCAAGCCTTTCTTCGGAATCTCCAAATCTTTCTTCGGCGTCAGGTCTACAGCTTTAGGCTTCTTTCCTTGCTCTTTGCTGCAGTCTTCGCTGCTTTTTTCGCTGCTTTTATTTTCGTTACTTTCGCTACTTTCGCTGCTGCTGCTGCTACCGCTGCTTTCGCTGCTTTTGCCGTGTCCCTTGCTTTCTTCGCTGTTCTTTCCGCCTGAATGGCCTTTTTTTGGCGGTTTCCATCCTGCTGCCACCAACTGGCAGCAAACAACGACTATCAACAGGAATACGACTGCGTTCTTCATGTTCGGTTTCTAATTCGAACTGATGCACCTCGCTGTCAGAACTCCGCTTTTATACTCGGCTCAAAACGTACGTCGTGTGTTCTTTTGTTCAGACATGTTTTCATTTCCTCTTGTTTTATTTGTGATAACGATATTGATGGAAAACCACGTTTGCTACGAGGGTTTATTTGCGTGGAATGTGAGGTGAAGTGGATGACGAAATCTTAAGATGCATTTTCGGGCATTTTTACTTTGTATTTTGTATTTTAATTTTATTTTTTAATGTGCAATTTCAGTTGTGTTTCCGGGATGTGAGACTGTTTTGCAGACTGTTTTTAAAATTGTCTGGGTCGCGATTTTGTGTTGAGAAATAAATTGGAGAGTGGAATATTACTTGTAAAGTGGTTTTCAAACTTTCAGGTTGTTAAATTTAGAAATTTCCGATTTCTTAATTTTTTAAGTTGAAATTGTCAAATTGTTGGTTACGTATCTTTCCAATATTTGTCTAATTTTCAAATTTCTACTTATCTAATTTTCTAAGTTTTCAATTTGTCAAATTTCTAATTTCCTAGTTTTATCAATTCTGAAATTTCCACTTATCTATTTTTCTAAATTTTCAACTTGTCAAATTTGCAATTTTCTAGTTTTCCCAACTCTCATATCGTCATATTTGCAAATTTCCAATTTCTGAATTTTCCTAAATCCTATGTTGTTATATTTACAAATTTCCATTTTCTAATTTTTTCAAATTTCAAATTTCCAATTGTCATCTTTAAAATTTTTAAATTATCAAATGTCCAATTATCTCCAAATTTTTCTCAAGTTTCCAAATTTTCGAATTGTCAAATTTACAGTTATTTAATTATCAAAATCTCTAAATTGTCAAATGTTCAAGTCTGTAAATTTTTTATTTTTCTTTCAAATTATTTAACTTTTAAAATTTTTGAAAGGTCAAATTTATAATTAGCTGATAACCCAAGTTATCAAATAGTATAAATTTACAAATATGTACATTTCTGTACTTCAAAACTTCAAATTATCTCATTTTTTCAATCTTCAATTTCCCAAATTTTTAATTTCCTAATTTTCAAGTTTTTACAAATTTTCTAATTTTCACAATTTTACAATTTTTCCCATTTTTAAAATTTTCCTATTGTTCTTAATTTTCCTAATTTTTCTAGTGTTCCAAATTTTCCAAATTTGCAAATGTGCAAATTGTGAAATGCTAAAATTGTAAATATAAATAAACATAAATATTTAGAACGTAAACGTTATTGGAAATTACGACGTAAAATAAGAAAACAAGGTATAGTAGATATGTAGGTAGCTTAAATTTGAATAATTTGTTCAGCAAGTTATTCGCGTGAAAATTTACAAAATTCCAGACTTTCTTCTCTGCTTATTTTTAATTCATATCATTATCATAATATTTTGATGATCATATGTTTTCCGTTTCAGTGTTTTCATACGATGAGACGAATTTCATACAGATTTGTTTAACTTTCCTCGTTATTGTTGATACTCTTTAAATCATAAATTCATGTTTTCTCATGACATGCACTTATACCATTAATCCTAACGTAGCGTGACTCATTTTTATTTAGACAAATGTAGGTACATTTTAACATAACTTAGAAATTTATGAATTCGGAAATTTGTTAAGGAATAAAGTCGAAAATATACAAGATTAAATATTTTTTATAAACAAACTTTACAGGTTTACATATTTTCTAATTTATGTGTTTGTAAACGTGGAATTTCACAAATTTTTCTTACAATTTATACAAATATAGATATTTTAAAATTTCCATCCTTCAAATTTTGTAATTTCTACTTTTTAAATTAAAAATTTATTTAGTCTAAAGTATTTAAATTTAGAAAGTTTAAATGTTGCAAAAATATCTAGTTAAATGCTATTGTTTGAGAGCAGCCATTTTGAACAACTAGGAGCCATTTTGTTTTAAGATAGCTAACATAACCTCAACTTAACGTCCCTTCATTTTATCTATTGAATTATATAGCAACAGAATAGTACTTTATACACACCCTAAAAAACACATCAATAACATAACTGTACAAATAAATAGGAGAAGGATAAAAATAATATTTTTTATATTTGCTTTATTAATCCCCTTTTAAAGGCATAGAAATCAGAATTATAAGTATACTTATCAGCCTATAAATTGACTCAAAAGCTTCTCCGTGATAAGTAGTCAAACTATATAATTTTTTCACAATTCTAACCCATCAGGAAAGTGACAATTTTGTTGAGAATTGAACAGAAATATTTGTTCTAACGGAGAGTAGGATTTTTATTAAAAGAAATGATAGAAAGAACACTTAAATAGACATGTTGGAGAATTGACGGTACATGTTTCGATTACAAAGGACATCATAGTACTGGCTACCAACACAGCCACATAGCATTGATTGACGATCAAAACAAAGGATGCACTATAACACAATGCACTGCCTATACAGTACAATCCCTAGCCATCGAACCACTATAAATTTTCAGAATTGTTCCCGTTTTCCGTAAAAGGCCAAATTGTAATTATATCATTTATTAGCTACCATGATACTGTACATAACATTAACACGTGTTAATATCTTGTAGTTCCTTTGCTTTGGTTACAGCCGCATGCCTCGTATACATTGATCACATACTTTAAATCTTCATTATTTTCCCAAATATCTGTAATTCTTTTCAACTCAGATAATATGATTGGAGAGTTGTAAACTGGTCTTTGATTAGGCAGACATTTTCTTTGGCATTCAAATTTCACCTCTAGCGCTATCGATATTCCTGACGTAAACGCACGGCCTTTAATGACTCATCACACTATTTATTATCACGATAGTAAATTACTATGTATTGTTATCAATTTAGCAATAATTTTGCATGACCTAAGAGTTTTCATTTGTGACATAATTATAGCCATAAAAGTAAAATTTTCATTAGACTGTACATTAGAAGAGCTACTTTACTGTTCCGCTATTTGTCATTTAATACACAAAAACTTGACATGATTGAAAGCTAATTATGACTAGGAATACCTACAACTGTAATTGTAGGTCCATATAATTAATTCATTTACACATTACGTAATGTTCAATAGCATTATTACTGACATTTCTATGACAAAGAGCAAACATAATTCTATTGCAATTGTGAAATCACGATAACCTGATTATTATAATTAAATCACGATAATTATGATAACTTATTCCACTTTTTACTGGCAGTAATTAATTTCTGTCCTACACAGTAACTAAGTTAATCCTTGAAGTTAAAGTATAACCATTAGCGTTAATTAGAAAATAAATTACACAAGAAAAGCATCTATCAAAAAATAAAGAAGAAATATCTAAATAAAATTAAATTTAGTATATTATCAGAGACTACAATTTTAATTACAGACTCAAATATGTAATGAAGTTTTTAATACTTTTATTTTATTCACTCTTGTTAATTATACTAAATATTTATTTATTGTTAAATTTATTAATTTATTTATTGTTACAGTTCTATTCAATTTATTTTTATTAGTTACATTTATTGTTACATCACAAATTTTTAACTTTCACTAACAAATTTTTAGAAATTTTCAGACTTCAACCAATGAAATTTCAGATATGAAGTTTTTGACAAATTATTTAATCATTTACCATTCGTCTAATAAATATTTGTGAGAAATTCAAATTATTATTCTGCATTAATTCGATTCGATAAAATATTTAACGATAATGAAATAAAAAGTGTTTGATTAAAAAAAAAAGTAACTTTATGCTCAATAGAACAATACCAAAATTTTTGTGTTAAATATGAAATTAATAATATTAAACCTAAAATTAAATATAAATTTAATAATATTAAATATAGAAATATAACGATAAGTCAAGAGATTATAGACAATAAAACATTTGTATTTTCAATTGTTTTCGAACTGTGTCACCGATAACATGGTTATCAAGTTTTCAATCGCATGTGCCTGCCTGTGACACCTGTTGTTCAACTCAGTCATTTCAAAAATGGATTCGAACACGAAGCAGAAGAAATATACGTTTGTTTTTATTTCTGTTTAAGAGATTGTGGTATAAAATAATCGTCGTTTCACGTGAATGCTTATTAAACCGCCCGAAATAAAACGCATTAACTCCTGAAAAATTATTAACAATGTCATAGTGCAAAATTAAATTATAGTGTAAAAGAAAGTGTTAAAATTTTATTTCACATATAATTCTTCTATGATTTTTATTTAACTAAACCTTGCGAACAAACTTTTAAGATATATAAAAAATAATTAACACTGTTTTTAAGCTGTTTTTTTAAAGAAATTTTGCAATGTGTAGTCAAAGAAATATTATAATGGTGAAATACGGTAGAATAATCAATAACGAAATTTTGTATTATTTAATAACAAATCTTTAAATATAAGAATTGTATGTATACACGATTCCAGCAACGTGATAAATCAATGTAAAATATATCAACTTAAGTTTAAATAAAAAAAAAAATGTAAAATATAAATTTCGTAAAATTTTGTTTTTATATTATACTCTTTTTTACGAAAATGGAATGTATAGTGAGCTACGAAAAATATAAAGATAGCATTTTCAGATATATGTATTTGTATTAACGTTACGTGATGTTTGTGAATTTTATGTCAGTGATGAAATTAAAGACAATTTACTTACCTTAAGATGGTTCTTTATATAGTAATAAGCAAGTAAATAAAAATTTTTTATTATAAATATTGTTTTTTATAAACATGTTTATGGAATGAAGTATAAAAATGCTTGTAGGATTCTCCGGGTTGCAATCGAATTATTGGCGTAACTAGATAGGGACCCTAGGGTTTAGCTTCTTAAAATATTAACCCTTCAATTCAGAAATTTAGAAAATTAAAGTTATAATTTTTCAAATTTTTGTGTTTCAAAATTTCCAAACTTTAATTCTCAAATTCACAAATTTCCAGAATCCAAATGTAGAAATCCTCAATTTACCAATTACCCAAATTTCCAGTCTTTAAATCCCTAATTTCTCAAATCCCTAAATCTCCATTTTTCTAAATCTCTGAATTCCCAAATCCTTTAATCTCTAATTTTTCAGATCTCCAAATCTCCAATTCTCTAAATCTCTAAATCCTTCAATTCCTAATTTCTCAAATCCCTAAATCTCCATTTTTCTAAATCTCTGAATTCCTAAATCCTTTAATCTCTAATTTTTCAGATCTCCAAATCTCCAATTCTCTAAATCTCTAAATCCTTCAATTTCTAATTTCTCAAATCCCTAAATCTCCATTTTTCTAAATCTCTGAATTCCTAAATCCTTTAATCTCTAATTTTTCAGATCTCCAAATCTCCAATTCTCTAAATCTCTAAATCCTTCAATTTCTAATTTCTCAAATCCATAAATCTCCATTTTTCTAAATCTCTGAATTCCTAAATCCTTTAATCTCTAATTTTTCAGATCTCCAAATCTCCAAATCTCCAATTCTCTAAATCTCTAAATCCTTCAATTTCTAATTTCTCAAATCCTCAAATCTCCATTTTCTAAATTTTTAAATTCCTAAATCCTTCAATCCTTAATTTTTCAAATCCCTAAATCTCCAATTTTCTAAATTTCTAAATCCCTAATTTCTCAAATCTCTAAATCCTTCAATCTTTAATTTCTCAAATCCCCAAATTCCTAAATCTCCAATTCTTCAAATTCCCAAATATCTCTAAACCTCTAATTTCCTAAAACATCAAACTCCCAAATATCTCTAAACTTTCAACTTCCTAAATCCTCAAATTCCCAAATTCTCAATTTTTAAGTTCTCAAATCTCCCAATATTTCAATTCAACCTTCCAAAGTATCTAAAATCTGTAAATTAATTTTGTAAATTAATGTATATTCTCAAATTCTCAAATTTCCAAAGGCCAAATGTCTTAATTCCTAGATTTCCATTCCAAAAGCCAATCATACTTAACACGAAAAATCTGCACCAACGTCACGGGACCTAACCTAACCTAGGGGTACCTAACCTAGCACAGTCCTATAAGTTACACCAATGAAACGAATAGAATCAACTTACAAAAAAAAGAACATCGAATAAAATTTAAATTTAGCAAATAATGCCAAGGCGTATTTATGTCAATTCTCCTACATCTTCAACGGTCCCCCTCGTCGTCACTGAAACCAACATGGCAGCAACAACTTGCTGCCAACTTAAATGGCTCACGGTCCACCCTACTGCCGCTCATCGCGTAAAGTTCACGGAAAATGTATTTCTGTTTACACGTGGTAACATAATTCAGAGCGAAGCCATTAATTATGCTGCATGCTGTGCCCTCGTTTCTGCAAAATACGAAATTTTTAATTGCATTAACACGTATTTTAATGGTTGAACAGCAAGAGTTTGCTGTTTCATCGAAACATCGATGAGATAAATCGGGAAAAAAGTGATTTTCGCTGGAGAGTTTGTTGAAAGGTTAGTGGGAGGATGTTATCTTCGCTGACGAGAGTAAATATTGTATTTTTGTACTTTAGGGAAAGTGTGGCGAAGTAAGCAGAGATTTAAAGCCAGAAAGTCTGAAACCTACTTTAAAACGGGGGAGTGATTGTATGGGGGATTTGCAATATGGTTGGTGAATTCTTCATTGGGATTTTAGACGAGAGGCTGTTAAGCCCGTAATCTATAATTTTTTAGGCAGTTATGTCATTTACAGCTACCTCATTATTGCTACAATGTTAAGGCAACTAAAGAATGTTAAAATGCTTTGCTTTCAGCAATTCTTGTAATTATTGAACCCAACATTTCAGTGAAAATACGAGTCTGGTTTATTATGTTCCAATTGTAGTGTGCGTCACGTGACACGTAGTTGTAGGGCAAGGATTAACAAAAAATTATTAAACAGTGCAAATAATATGGAAAACGAAGTTGTTAATTATATAGAGCACGGAGAGTACGGAATACTTATAGAATTGTCCACAAGTTTGACATCCTCCACAATTCACAGACAAAAATCCGTAGAGAATCTATGGAAATCTGTTGATATCTCGTTTGAGACACGCAACTGGTATAAAATAATGAAATACTTACTGGCAAAGTTCTACCAATACTCCCTGCGTGAAGTTAGGCGTGTTGACAATATACATCCAATCGCCGGTTACAGTTTGTCCTAACTTTGGATATATGACTCTTCTCTGAAATTGTTATAACGACGTATATAATATTGAAAGAAATGAAATAGACTTTGAAAATAAGCAATCAGTAAAAGTATACGTTAGTATAGTAATCAGTAATTATAAATATAAAATTTGCTACATACATAGGACATACATAGTTGATCCGCTTCATTAACGTTCGACTTGCTTTTGATGAATTCCGACTGAAAATGATTAAAGCTATTATTATATCTTCTGCAACCACTTAAATTTTTACTTGAAACATTTTTGGTAATGAATAATTTAGAAAATAATTGCGTGTTTTACTTTCAACGCAAAAGTGTTCACAAGTAGATTTTCGACGCTGAAACTTGGTCATCAATCAAATCTTATGAAATGTAACGCAAAACTGACTATTCGATATCACCAAGACAACCTTAGTAAGTTTTAATATAATATTGCATTATAATGCAGGTATCTCTAAAGTCCGACCACATCCTTATATTTCGGAAACGGCTTTAAATATGGAAAAATGTTTCGGACGAAAGTCGTAGGATATCAAGGAACATAAGATGGCAACAATTTGATCCTGGATGGTCTGAAAGTCGATCTTCAGTTTCTTAAATAGAACCCCATTTTTTATTGCATGTAGTCATTTAAAAATACGACCTATGTTTTTTGTGCAAGTCACCCCCAAGATATGAAGCTTCAAAGTTGACATACCGTCGACATTTACATAATCCAAGGTGCACGGCGCGAAGGGTGCACTATCAGATTTACGCCACCTATATGTCAACTTTGAAGCTTCATAGCTTGAGAGTGACTTGCACGAAAAACATAGGTAGTGTTTTACATTAATTATATTTTATATTAAATTATATTAATTTTCAGAGAGCAATTAGAACTTAAGATTCTTGGAACGTGAAAACCGTGAAACTTCTCGAAACATTAAGTTCCGAGTTTCATAAGTACTTTCAGATTCATGATAAGAAGGAATTCTTTTGACATGATTTGACTCAGATGTTAACATGATATCCGTATCGAGATCTTTATTTAATCTTGATCTCGAACATAGACTACTCAATCATGATCACAAACATAGTCATAGATTTCCTCATAATCTCAAACATAGATCTGTACTCAATCATGATGTCAAACATAAATCTATTCTTCTCCTCTTTAAGCAAAATTTTGCCCATATCAAAGTTTTTTCTGGACGCTTTGATGTTTGAATGATTCTCTCGGTTAACTGCATCCACGTTTTGATGAATTTTTTGCGTTCTTCCAGATCAGGCTATTCTGCAGAGACGTGTCACAATGAAGAGCAACCAAGGGAACAGTTGGGTGAACCTGCAGGACAGCGAATGGAACGTAACGAATCTTTTGGACGGGATGGGTTGCGATTATTTCACGGGCACGTACCGCATATTCTCGACCAGGTGGTTCCAGGGTATCATTTACTTCTTCTACAGTGCTATCTTCGTGGTTGCGTTAGCCGGAAACGGTTTAGTCTGCTACGTTGTGTACAGCAGCCCCCGAATGAAGACTGTGACAAACGTCTTCATCGTGAACCTCGCATTTGGGGACATACTGATAGCTCTCTTCTGCGTTCCGCCGAGCTTCATCAGCATTTTGATACTGCAGTATTGGCCGTTTGGCCAGGAATTTTGTCCCACGGTCAGTTACTTGCAGGTACGTTCAATTTTTCAACTTCTTACTTTATGTTATCAAACACACCTTAACATTAACAAGATTAAAGTCGCTACACTGAAAAGTTAATAACAACGAAAGATTGAAAACTATACTTCTGAAAAGCCTGTACACCTTGATCTCAACATATTATGAAAAACACCTCTCGAATAATGTTTACAAAAAGCGACTATTGTTTACTGAAAAGTTATTAAGAAACATCAAAATTATAAAGAAAGATCAATATGTACAGATATCAACCCATGAGCTGGCGCGTGAAAGTAAAATAAGCTCTCTAACGCTTCGTTACATTTCGGCAAATACGAATAATGACAATAACAACTGCAGCAATTCGCACTATATCTCGCGACGTTTGCCTGCCATTTTTCGACTAATAGCGACCACGAGAGCCAACACTACCGCCGAAAATACGTGTGAGCCGTCCATTTTAATATTCCAATTGGATCCGTAGCTCTTCTAAACACCTGGGTCAGCCTCTTCACGCGCCAACTCGTGGGTTGACATCTGTACACTGCAATTTGCCCGGAAATCTGAACTTTGCCATAGGCATAGTGTTTATATTAATTACTCGTTTTAGTATTGAAGCGGACATATAGGCACGACTCTTCCCCCCTGTACCCTCCCTATAAAATATAACCTAACCTAATCACATTGTTATGTTGGCGCTCTGTTTTTTAGCTCTGAACCCAACAAAACTAGGTTTATTTTGTCGCACATTTTCACAATCTCTTTCTAAACAGAACTAATGCTTGTACGTGAATGTTGGACAGTATACATTATGAAGTGCATTACTCTCAGGTAAAATAGGTTCCTTGGTTTTTATAGGAAGTAATTCGATAATGACAGTAACAACGGAGGTTCTATTTAAGAAATTGAAGATGTTCCTTCAAAGGACCATTGAAGGTCAAATTGTGACCACCACCTTATGTCTCCCTTGATATTTTATAACTGTCTGAAATATTTTTCCATATTATGTCCTATAAGGATTGGACTTTAGATCCTGTGCACACTGACCGTGTCATCGATCTGGTATCTCCGAATTCCTGGATACTTTTCAATCACTGAGTCCACTAAACCCGTCGGATAATTCGGGACATCTTCGCAAAGTAGCTGTCCGTTGCATTGAGGCATGTTCTCAGATCTTGATGCAATCACTTGATCAAGTTGATCGGGAAAAACTATTTCCCTCTGCTTACCGTAGCCTATCTTTCCTAAACAAATTAATGAGTAGAAGCCAAATTTAATTAATCAAAAGCTAAATTTAGGTTCAAACGTGTTTGGTAAGGTGACTATAGATTTTATGTAACTTGAATAGAACTTGTTATCGAGAAAGAAAATAACAAACCACTCGTGTAGTCTGCGTTCATGGAATCCTGGTTGAATCGTGGTCGTCCTATAACAGAGCGTTCTTTCCTGTTGCTGTTGTTGTCGTTAATCGAAATTCGGCCATCGATACTTCGCTTTTCTGTGGCAGTTCGTGGGAGACGTGGAGAGGAGACGACGACATTTATGAAAACCTTGAAACAAAAGAAACAATTTAATTTTACATTTGATTGCAATAGAGGATTCATTTTTTGATTCTGCGTTGGTTAGATATTTAAATTTTCAAGTTTTCTATTTGTCACGTTTCAAATTCTTCAATTCTTCACTTTTTAAGCTTTTAAGTTTTCAAATTTTCTATTTGGCAAAATTCTAAATTTCTAAATTTTTCACTTCTTAAATTTTCAAATTTTCAAGTTGTCTGTTTATCAAACTTCTACATTCCTAAATTTTGCATTTCTCAAATTTTCAAATTTCCAAATTTTCCGTTTATCATTTTTCCAAATCCCTAAATTCTTCATTTTTCAATTTTTCAATTTTTCAATTTTTCAATTTTTCAATTTTTCAATTTTTCAATTTTTCAATTTTTCAATTTTTCAATTTTTCAATTTTTCAATTTTACAATTTTTCAATTTTTCAATTTTTCAATTTTTCAATTTTTCAATTTTTCAATTTTTCAATTTTTCAATTTTCCATTTTTTCAATTTTTCAATTTTTCAAATTTGCAAGTTTGCCAATTGTTCTAAAGTCACCTTCTTGGTGGCAATATAACAAGAGTCTATTACAGCCCCATTATTCAAACACGTTCCAAATACACATTTTTACAAAATAACATCATAATAATTCACTTAATTTAGGAATGTATCTACATATCTCTGTTTCCAATACACGTAAATTCTAAATTACTTCTCATATCTGTAATATTGTGTTTTCATAAATGAAATATTGTAAATAAAATTCAATTAAAACACAATTCGATCAATGACTCGACGTAACAAGGAAAATTAGCAAGAGAGGGGACCCATAAATATTTTTTACTGAAACAATATCTAATCTTAACGACGACCGGTACAAGAAGGTTAAAGTTCTCCGTAATCAAAAGGCTAACTGTTGCTTTGAGAAGTTCAGTCAGTTACGAAGACAGCTAGTACATAGTTAAAGGTTTGGCTACGGTTTTTGTTTCACTGTGAAGAGTTTCGAACGTCATCCTGTAGTTAAACTGTCAGATACACGAACAAACCTAAACAGCTTTTATTTGCATAAACTTTAACTGTAACTGCTAACTATTAACTAGTAACAGGGTAATGTAATAGGGTAATTTTGGATTTTGCTTTGATTTTGGAGATGATGTATGTTTATATGAATTACAGACGTGTGTGTGTGTGTGTTTAATTTCTATAAGCTTCTATTATATAATTTTTCTGTTATTTAATTTCTACAACATTTATATATTTTTCTATATTCCTTTATATTTTCTACATTTTTCTATATTTTTTTACATAATAATATAAAGTTTATATTTTATGATTTTTTACATTTTCTACAATTTCTACAATTCGTACATTTTCCTACATATCTACAATTTTATACTCATTTCAACATTTCAACATTTCTGTGTTTTCTACATTTTCTATATTTTTAACATTTTCTACATTTTCTACATTTTCTACATTTTCTACATTTTCTACATTTTCTACATTTTCTACATTTCAACATTTCTATATTTTCTACATTTTCTATATTTCAACATTTCTATATTTCCTACATTTTCTACACGTTCTACATTTTCTACATTTTATACATTTCAACATTTCTATATTTTCTACATTTTCTATATTTCAACATTTTTATATTTTCTACATTTTATACATTTTCTATATTTTCTATATTTTCTACATTATCTACATTATCTACATTTTCTACATTTCAACATTTTCTATATTTCAACATTTCTATATTTTCTACATTTTCTACATTTTCTGCATTTCTTACATTTTCCACATTTTTTAAGTATTTTTGTCAATTCAACATTTTCCCACAATTTCACATTCGTACAATACTATATTTCTAAATACAAAATAATCTAAGTAAACAATTCCATATTTCTGAATATAAAATTGTTTTAAATAAACAATTCTCTGTTTCCAAATATAAAATTGATCTAAATGTACAATTCTATATTTCCAAATATAAAATATATTTATATCTAAACCTTCAAACTTGAAATACATCAAAGAATTCCATCAAATCAACTCAGAAACCTTATTTGTAAATTTTCACAACACTCACCACAACGACGGTTGCAATCCAAATTGCAGGAGGAACCTTTGCAGCCATTTTGCGCCGACAAAGCAGTGCCCTTCCTTCTACTTCCTTCAACGAACCTTTCAAACAACTGGAAATACTCTTTGTTAATATAACTCTGTTAATGTAATGAAATACTCTTCGATCGAGTAGCAAACCGACTGTTAGTCACGAAAGTGACAGCATGAATAATTTATCCGCGTGAGATTTGATACTTTTTTCATGGTTAATGCTTCCCCTCTTACTGTTATCAACATCCGTCTCATTATTTTGAATCTTGATATTGGAACCCACTTCCCATTCTAAAAGGAAATCTCTTCTATAAATTCATGTAACGTATTTGTAAAAAACTGTGCTATAAATACGATAATTGCGATAATAGATTATCTTTGTTCGTTTAATTATACGAAAGGGATATATTTGTGTTTCATATCGTGATGTACGCGTGGACGTTAATGAAACTTTTTCTTATGCGAGCGAATTCGTGAAACGGTTTAATTAAAAATAAACCACTTCTGCGCAAGACAAACTGCGAGTCGGGTAAAGATGTATTTGGAGAACACTTTGGATTTCCTGTTAAAGAGCACGCTGCGGTTGGGACAGTTACCGCAAAAGAATTAAACAGATTAAGAGCAACGATAACATGTTAGCCTAAGCAGAGTGCAGACGGGAAGTGGACGGATAACTAATTTCAATTAAAACTAATTGCAAATGAAAAATTTCAATTTTAGATATTAATTTTAATATTGATATTAATTTTAAGTTTCATTGAAATTCGTATAGATTTACAAAATATAAATATTATTTTAATTTTAAATATAATTTTAGTTTCAATTGTAATTTCAATTTTAATTATAATTAGAATTCATTGAAATTTCAATATGAAATTGATTTTAATTTTAATTTGTAATTTTAATGTGAACTTTAAGGTTAATTAAAATTCACTGCAATTACAAAATTTGTATTTTATGATAAATTTCATGACTTAATTTTATGTTTATTCAAAATTTATGACATTTATAAAATTTTGATATTATTTCAATTTTGATTATAATTAGAATTCATTGAAATTTCAATATGAAATTGATTTTAATTTTAATTAATAATTTTAATATAAACTTCAAGTTTAATTAAAATTGATTAGAATCATAAAATTTCTATTTCATGTTAAATTTAATTTTATGAGACATAAAACGTTTCAACAATATTTTGATTATTATTGAAATTTGTTTTGAATTTTATTTTGTAATCTTGATTTTGAATTTCAATTCTGATTAAAACATTTCATTTTAATTTTAACTTGAAGTTCTATTTTAATTTTTATTCTAGGTCTAGTTTTAATTACAATGTCAGATTAAAATATAAGATTAATTTTTTGTAATTCAATTTATTAATGTATCACTTTACGTATGTACATATATACAATTTTTACAAGATTACATGTCACAATTTTTACAATTTTTACCATTACATATCGCATCTCTCTACTGTTTCATCGATTTATTTCATATTTTTCACACTTCTATATCATAAAAAGTATCTAAAAAATCTGTCCTTTTCTAAAAAGCACTATAATACCATGAAATTTACATTTATCTACAGGGTGGTTCATTAACTCCATTACCAAAGCAATTTTCTGACGTTCATATTTTAAAACATTCCAAAATCATTAATATTTTTTTCAACATAACTATACAGAGTGTCTTACAATTAGTGTAGGTCCCGGAAATAGGCGGCAGCTGACGCGATTCTGAATAAGATTTCCCTTTGCAAAAATGGTGTTTGAAGCTCCGTTTTTGAATTATTAAGAAAAAACACGGACTAATCAGAGCGCGAGGATTGCGCGTGCGTAGATGCGAGAGCGGCAGCTTCGGATAACGCGTAGTTATCCAACGCGTGGTAATGCAACGCGTAGTAATGCAACGTGTGGTAATGCAACGCGTGGTAATCCTACGCGTAGTAATCCAACGCGTAGTAATACGACGTTTAGTAATCTAGCGTGTGGATATCCAACGCGTAGTAATCTAGCGCGTGCATGTTCAATGCGTAGTAATCCAACGCGTAAGAATGCAACGCGTGGTAATTCCAAACGTAGGAATCTGATGCGTGGTAATCTAACGCGTAGTAATCCAGCGTGTGGATATCCAACGTGTAGTAATCCAGCGCGTGGATATTCAACGGGTAGTAGTTCAACACGTAGTAATGCAACGCGAAGTAATGCAACGTGTGGTAATGCAACGCGTGGTAATCCTACGCGTAGTAATCCAACGCGTAGTAATACAACGTGTAGTAATCCAGCGTGTGGATATCCAACGCGTAGTAATCTAGCGCGTGCATATTCAACGCGTAGTAATCCAACGCGCAATAATGCAACGCGTAGTAATTCTAAGTATAGGAATCTGATGCGTGGTAATCTAACGCGCAGTAATCCAGCGTGTGGATATCCAACGCGTAGTAATCCAGCGCGTGGATATTCAACGGGTAGTAGTTCAACACATAGTAATGCAACGCGTAGTAACGCAACGTGTGGTAATGCAACACGTGGTGATCCTACGCGTAGTAATTCAACGCGTAGTAATACAACGTGTAGTAATCCAGCGTGTGGATATCCAACGCGTAGTAATCCAGCGCGTGCATGTTCAATGCGTAGTAATCCAACGCGTAATAATGCAACGCGTGGTAATTCCAAGCGTAGGAATTTGATGCGTGGTAATCTAACGCGTAGTAATCCAGCGTGAGGATATCCAACGCGTAGTAATCCAGCTCGTGGATATTCAACGGGTAGTAGTTCAACACGTAGTAATGCAACGCGTAGTAATGCAACGTGTGGTAATGCAACGCGTGGTAATCCTACGCGTAGTAATCCAACGCGTAGTAATACAACATGTAGTAATCCAGCGTGTGGATATCCAACGCGTAGTAATCCAGCGCGTGGATATTCAACGGGTAGTAGTTCAACGCGTAGTAATGCAACGCATAGTAGTGCAACGCGTAGTAATGCAACGCGTGGTAATTCTAAGCGTAGGAATCTAACGCGTGGTAATCTAACGCGTAGTTAACCAACGCGTAGTAATCTAACGTATAATAATCCTCTCGCTCTGATTGGTCCGTATTTTTCCTTAATAATTCAAAAATGAAGCTTCAAACCCCATTTTTGCAAAGGGAAATCTTATTCAGAATCACGTCAGCTATCGCCCATTTCAGGGACCTACACTAATTGTGAGACACCCTGTATATTGTTTTACACAGATCAATTCCATGAAATATTTTACCCAAAGTATCAAGAAATATTTATTAATATGTGAGATATTTTAAATTCGAGCATTTTACAAAACAGTTCAAAATATCTCACAAACTTACATTTTTTATAATATACCCTACTTCTTTCTTGCACATAATACTCCACAGAATCGATTTATGAAAAAGAATATAGTTTCCTTGAAAAAAACACCGATGACCTTGAAATCTCAAAAAGTTCAAACTTGAGCACACAATTCTTTTTTTGTGCAAATCTTTACATCATACTTTTTGAATTAAATATTTAATTCTTTTGAATGTTTTTTTTTGTATTATTAATAGTAATTAATAAAGAACTATTGCTTTGTATCAGAGTCACTGAAACACCCTGTATAGACGTGTTTACCTATTTCTCAAATACTCATCATCGTTTTCTGCAACGTATTTCTTTAAAGACGATTCAAAGTCTTTTTCAGGTATTTTGTCGACGTAATTTTCTTTCGCGGTTTCAATCGTTTCTTTACCGTTAACGAGAACGAGATAACAAGTTGTTGGATTGTCTTTTTCACTGTCTTCTTCGGTAGTTTCTTTCTGTTCTGGTTTTTCTAATACAATTTCAGGGAATTCCAAGGTCCACGTTTTGGTGCCACCTATGTGATACGCTGTGAAAGCCTCGGTTGGCCATTCTGGACCAGGTTTCTTCTTCACTTTGACTGAAAAAGGAATTAAATAGATGTAATATTGTACGTCTTGTAGTTATACTTGTTATTTAATTTTTATTAGTTGTTAAGTTGTGTTTTTTGTAAATAGAGGAATGCAGTATTCTATGTTTAGACATTTCAATTTTTCAATTTTTCAATTTTTCAATTTTTCAATTTTTCAATTTTTCAATTTTTCAATTTTTCAATTTTTCAATTTTCAATCTTTCAATTTCTCAATCCTTCGACTTCTCAATTTTTCAATTTCACAATCTTTCAATTTCTCAATCTTCCAATTTTCAATCTTTCTTCAAACTTTTCAACTGTTCAATTTTTCCAATTATTTTTAATTTTCCAATATTCCAATTTTTATATTTTTTTATTTGTCCATTTTTGAATTTTCAAATTTTTCAATTATTAATTCACTCAATTATTCAATTATTCAATTATTCAATTATTCCATTATTCCATTATTCCACTATTCAAGTATTCAATTATTTAATTTTCCAGTTATCCAGTTATTCAATTATTCAATTATTCAAACATTTTTTTAATTAAACGTGAAAATTTGTACATTTGTAAAATTTGAAAAACTGAAAGTTATTAGAAATTTGAAAATTGGACATTGCTGAATATATCAAATAGGAAAAATTGTCATTTCTCAGTTAGCTGTATTACATGAAATTTAAATGACCCTGTAAAACATTCTAAACTTTTGTTTCCATTTTCCACATTTCTCTTCGTGATAATATATCAAGAATGTATTTATCAATCTTGACTACCCAACCCTAATTCATATCACGACTTTATCAGCTCCTCATTAAATAAATTGATTACCATTTTTTACATTACCTCTAGTAGTTTTCGAGTCCTCATCCTCGTCGTCATCTTCAGAAGCTCTACTCGTAGTCTTTATATTTCGTGTTACATCCTCATCAGCTAAAGTATCCAAAGTATCCAGAACGTTTTCATACTCCGAGACTGCCTCAACACTTTCATCGTCATCAATCAAATCTTGACTTCTTTTCACTACATGACTTCCTTC
Source organism: Megachile rotundata (assembly GCF_050947335.1). Classification (NCBI taxonomy): domain Eukaryota; kingdom Metazoa; phylum Arthropoda; class Insecta; order Hymenoptera; family Megachilidae; genus Megachile; species Megachile rotundata. The sequence continues at coordinate 8,963,288 of NC_134993.1, forward strand.
ATGTTCACCATAATCGTTTCCTATACATATCTCAAATTTTCTGGTAACAAAATACTCCTCCATCGAAATCGTACTCTCAGTAGGCCACTGCAAGACATTTTCCTCGTCCACATTTTTTGCTTCGCAGTCATTCCATTCACTGTCTTCGCTACTTTCATCAGCTCCCAAAATGGATCTCTTCCTGTACCTATCTTCCTCATTTCGCAGCGACTGGGTGACATATTCGTTCACGAACGTGTAACTAAAATTGTCATACATCGCAATAACTTCATTCACTCGTGTCTGTTCAGGATCTCCCTCGTTTACTTCACAATCGATATCTTCCGGATAACCGCGTTTGACTCGATCCCTCACAGACTTTCTCCCATGAGGGCTTTCCGTCCATTCATGTCCTTCCAGATTTAAACCGTTTATTTTAATCCTCTGCTCTATCGATCCCCCCATTTTATTCGGCAGACAAACTCTTTCCGTCACCACATGTTCGCTGTACTTCCCCAAAGGTTTCTTCAGGACGTTAAAGCACAGCTTCGTGGTGTCGTAATCCTCCTCCTCTTCCTCCTCCACGTGCAGGTCGGATCTGCTACTGCCTTCTCTCTTTGTTGTTTCCCGAATGTCGAACGTTGTCTCCACGGGTGGCGGCTGCGTCAAAGATGGCGTCGACCGAGTCTCCTCAGACTCCATCTGCCGCAACTTTTCCTCGAACTCCTCTTTCTCCTTCTGCAGTCTACGCCGCCTTTCCTCCAACCGCTCCTCTCGTGTCTTCAAATCCTTCTCCTGGTCGTCCAACTTCTTCTCCAAACTCCTCACCTCCTGCTCAAGCATATCCGGTGTTGTAATTATGGTAGTTCTCACCGTTGTTTCAGGCCTTGTTGGCCTCGTGACGCTTGCAGGCGTTGAGGATTTCAGTTTCAGGCGACGCTCCATCGTCTCGTTTAGCCGTCTCGCTTTTTCGTGCTCCCAGTTCTCTTCTTCTGCTTCCAGTTCTTCTTCTTTTGTTAGCAACTCCTCTTTGGTCTTCTCTAGCTCTTCGAGCTTCTTCAGCAGCTCTATTTTCAGCTCCTGGTGACGAGTTCTTTTCTGAGTCTCGTCTGTTGTCATAGGCACTTTGTATGTGGTCGAAATAACTTCATGGGTCATCATTTTTGTACGGTCCTCCATTTTTGTAGTACGATTCTCCATTTCTGTACTACTTAGACTAACTTCCAGAGTGCTCTCTTCAGTTTCAAAGTAGTCGAACGGCAGATGCTCCGTTGTGAACTCGGTGGTGGACGGCAGGGTGTACGTGAAGGTTGTAACACCTTCCTTCAGGGTAGAAGTCACATTACCTGTCTCCACTTCAAACTTCGTTATTTCAGCAGTCCAACTGACTGTGCTAACTGACTCCATAGTTGTTTCTGTATGAACCGTCAAACTGACCCTACTAACTGGCTCCAAGGTTTCCGTCAGAGCCGTTGGAGTTCCTGTTGCAGACGTGATGGTTGATTCTTTTGATGTAATAGTAACCGCCACGTGAATGATGCTTTCAGTCGTGGCATTTTCTTCTACGTAGTCTTGCCAGATTGGGGAAATTATTTCTGTGGTTTCTTCTTCGTATTCTTCTTCGTCGTAGGATTCTTTGTAGTCTTTTCCGTATTCTACGTCGTATATTGTTTCTGTTTCGGCGTATTCGGGTGTTGTGAACATTTTGGTAACCTCTGGAGAGGGTATTGTAATTTCAGGCGTGGAAATTGTAACTTCAGGAGGAGGGATTGTAAGTTCAGGAGAAGAGAGTGTAACTTCAGGTGAAGTTGTAAATTCTGGAGGAGAGATTGTAATTTCTGGTGGAGGAACTGTGAGTTCAGCAGAAGGTGTAACTTCAAGGGAAGAAATGGTTGTGATTTCAGGAGAAGAAATTGTCATTTCAGGAGAAGAAATTGTCATTTCAGGAGAAGAAATTGTCATAACTTCAGGAGAAGAAATGGTCACAACTTCAGGTGAAGAAATTGTCACGACTTCAGGAGAAGAAATAATAACTTCAGGAGAAGAAATGGTGCTTTCAGAAGAAAGTGTCGTAATTTCAAAAGCAGAAGTTGTGACTTCAGGAGAAATTATAACTTCAGGCGAAGAAACAGTTTCCACAACAATTATCGGTGTACGAGATGTGGACTCCGTAGACTCTGTGACTTCCAAATGAAAACTAGTACTCTCCGTTGTGAATACAACACTTTCGGTTGTTTCACTAATTGTTCTCCACTCGGTTGTTGCAGGGCTTTCGGTGATAGACGCAGTGGTGACGTTAACCTCAAAGAACATTGTAGTTCCAGTTGTTTCTACAGGTGGAAGCACTGCGATGGGTAATTCCGTTGTGAAGAACGGACTCATAGTTGAACTCAGTGTTGTTTCGTTCCTTTCTTCGTAATCGAAAAGCTCTTCTGTAGTTTCTTCTTCTTCGTACTCTTCTTCGTATTCTTCTTCGTACTCTTCTGATGTTGGTTCAAAAATTAGTTCAGTTTCTTCGGGAGATATCTCTTTGGGGAATGTAGTTATTTCGAAGGATTTTGTTGTTGTTTCGAATGGTGTGATATAGATGAACGGCGTTGTTTCAAACGTACTGAGACTTGTAAACTGAACCGGAGAAAATGTTGATATGGAAAGGGTCACTTCTGAGGTTTCGATGGTGAAATTTTCTGGGAATGATATTGTGCTCATAGTTGTTAGTCCTGTTGTTGATAATGTTATTTTCGGAGGAGATAGTGGAGATTCTGTAATTTCTAAAGTGGATGGTGAAGTTACTTCTGTTTCGATGGAGACGGTTGTTCCAGTTACTTCAGCTGTTTCGATGGAGACGGTTGTTCCAGTTACTTCAGCTGTTTCAATAGTTTCTGTTATTTCAGTAGTTCCAGTTTCAGTTGATTCAGTACTTTCAGTACTTTCAGTACTTTCAGTAGTTTCAGTTGTTCTAGTTGTTCTAGTTATGCCAGTTACTTCAGTTGTTTCAGTTGTTCTAGTGATTTTGACTGTTTCAATTGTTTCTGTTGTTCCAGTTGTTTCAGTTGTCCTAGTCGTTTCAGTTGTTTCAGTTGTTCCAGTTTCAGTTGTTTCAATTGTTTCAGTTGTTTCTATAGTTACCAACTTTGCAACTGTTGTCAATTTCGTTGTGACAAGTGGACTAATCATTGTTGAACTTAATGTTGTTTCGTTGCTTTCTTCATAATCATAAACCTCTAGTTCTTCGGTAGTTTCTTCTTCTTCGTACTCTTCCTCATATTCCTCCTCGTACTCTTCTGATGTTGTCTCAGGAATTACTTCAGTTTCCTCGGTAGATATCTCTTCGGTAGACGTTGTTTCTTCAATAGAAACAGTTGTTTCAGTGCTTTCGGTTGTTTCAGTTGTTTCAGCTGTTTCGGTTGCTTCAGTTGTTTCAGCGGTTTCAGTTGTTTTAGTTGTTACAGCAGTTTCAGTCATTTCAGTTGTTCCAGTTGTTTCTGCTGTTTCGGTTGCTTCAGTTGTTTCAGCTGTTTCAGCTATTTCAGTTGTTTTAGTTGTTACAGCGGTTTCAGTCGTTTCAGTTGTTTCAGTTATTTCTGCTGTTTCAGTTGTTTCTGTTGTTTCAGTTGTTTCAGTAGTTATAATCGCTAACCATTCGGTAGTTTCAAATTCGGTTACAGATTCAGTTATTTCAGTTTCAACAACAGGAGATTCCGTCGTCATTATTAAGATTTCTGTTGTAAATGAAGTTACTTCCATCTCCGTGGACTCAGTTGTTTCGGTTGTTTCTGTTGTTGCATTAATTGTAAAATATTTAGTAGTTTCAATCGTCGATTCAGTAAATTCTGATGTTGTGATTAATACAGGTAAAGATTCTGTGGTTGTTTCTAAAGTGATTTCTGTCACAGCATATAATGTTGTTTCAGTTGTTTCTGTTGTTAGATTAACAGGTAAGTACTCAGTGGTCATAGTTGTTAGCTCCGTTGTTGAAAATGTTGTTTCCGGAAGAAGTGGAGTTTCCGTTGCTATTTCTGTAGTTGTCAGTGTTGTTACTTCGACTGTAACGGAGACGGTTGTTTCAGTTGTTTTAGGTGGTTCTACAGTTGGCAACTTTGCAACAGTTGTCAATTCCGTCGTGAGTAGTGGACTCTCCGTGGTCGAAGTTAATGTTGTTTCGGTGCTTTCTACATAGTCGTAGACCTCTGGTTCTTCTTCGGTAGTTTCTTCTTCTTCGTACTCTTCCTCATACTCTTCTGTTGTTTCAGTAATGAGTTCAGTTTCTTCGGTAGATGTCTCTTCGGGGAATGTTACTTCAATAGAAACAGTTGTTTTAGTTGTTTCAGTTGCTTCAGTTGTAAAAAGAGTAGGCAACGACTCTGTAGTCATAATTGTTAGCTCCGTCACAAAAGTTGTTTCAGTTGTTTCAGTTGCTTCCGTTGTAAAAAGAGTAGGCAACGACTCTGTAGTCATACTTGTTAGCTCCGTCACGAAAGTTGTTTCAGTTGTTTCAGTTGCTTCAGTTGTAAAAAGAGTAGGCAACGACTCTGTAGTAACAGTTGTTAGCTCCGTCACAACAGTTGTTTCAATACTAACAATTGGAGATTCAATTGTTGTTTCTACCATCTCTGTTGTTGTCAACGGCATAGTAATCTCAGATACGATGTATACAGTTGCTTCAGTTGTTTCAGTGGTTGTAATCGCTAACCATTCAGTAGTTTCAAATTCGGTTACAGATTCAGTTATTTCAGTTTCAACAACGGGAGATTCCGTCGTCATTATTAAGATTTCTGTTGTAAATGAAGTTACTTCCATCTCCGTGGACTCAGTTGTTTCGGTTGTTTCTGTAGTTATATTAACGGGTACAGTTTCGGTAGCGAAAGTTGTAAACGTAATCGTATATTCTGGCGGCTCTGCAGTAATAAATGTTGTTGCAGCAGTTGTTGTTGTACTTTCAGTGATCGGAGTATACAACGTAATTACTGTACTAACGGTTGTTTCTGTAGTCTCTTCTGTTATATTCGTTGCAGTTACTGATTCGGTTGTAAATTCGGAGGATTCCGTTGTTTCTGCTACTGGTGAAGTAACTTCAACAGATAACGTTGTTTCAGTAGTTTCAGTTGTTACATTAATTGGCAAAAATTCTGTTGTTACAGATTCTGTTGTAGATTCAGTTGTTTCAGTTGTTTCTGTTGTTATATTAATCGGCACAAATTCTGTTGTAATAAACTCCGTTGTAAATTCGGTTGTTTCAGTTGCTTCCATTGTTACGTTAATTGGCAAAAATTCTGTTGTAACAGATTCTGTTGTAGATTCAGTTGTTTCAGTTGTTTCTGTTGTTATATTAATCGGCACAAATTCTGTTGTAATAAACTCCGTTGTAAATTCGGTTGTTTCAGTTGCTTCCATTGTTACGTTAATTGGCAATAATTCTGTCGTAACAGATTCTGATGTAGATTCGGTTGTTTCAGTTGTTTCAATAGTTACATTAATCGGCACGAATTTTGTCGTAACAGATTCTGTTGCGGATTCTGTTGTTTCAGTTGTTTCTGTTGTTACATTAATCGGCACAAATTCTGTTGTAATAAATTCCGTTGTAGATTCGGTTGTTTCAGTTGTTTCTGCTGTTACATTAACCGGCACAAATTCTGTTGTAATTGATTCCGTTGTAAATTCAGTTGTTTCCGTTGTTACGTTAACCGGTACAAATTCTGTCGTAACAGATTCCGTTGTTTCAGTTGCTTCAGTAGTTACACCAACAGGTGAAATTTCTGTCGTAATAGATTCTGTTGTAAATTCGGTTGTTTCAGTTGTTACATTAACCGCCACAAATTCTGTCGTAACAAGTTCCGTTGTAAATTCGGTTGTTTCAGTTGTTACATTAACTGGTACAAATTCTGTAGTAACAGATTCCGTCACAGACACGGTTGTTTCAGTAACTGTAGTTGTTTCAGTAACTTCCATAGTAAGCGGTGATGTAACTTCAATTTCAGCAGTTATTTCAGTTGTTTCAGTTGTTACATTTGTTGGCAAAGATTCCGTAGTCACTAATTCAGTCGCGGATTCTGTTGTTTCAGTAACTACTGTTGTTGTTTCAGTAACTTCCGTAGTAAACTGTGAAGTAATTTCAACTTCTACTGCAACAGTTGTTTCTGTTGTTTCCGTAACAACACCAGTTGATATAGACTCTGTTGTAACTTCCATAGTTTCGACACTGGTTGTCTCAGTTGTTATTGTCGTAATTTCTGTGGTTGATGTTGGTGAAGTAATCTCGGGCGCAATAGACATTGTTGTTTCTGTAGTTACAACTGGTGACTCTGTAGTAAATGTTGTTTTCTCACTTGTAATAAACGAAGTCTCAGTTGTTTCTTCAGTTGTAGTGAAACTTTCTGTCGTTATTTCAGTAATTTCCGTAGTTGGTGTTGGTGTAGTAATTACAGTAGTAAGTTTTTCCGTTGTAATTATCAATGGAGGTACAGTTGTTGTTTCTGGTTTCAATTTAACGGTTGTCAGTTCTTCGTACTCGGACCATGTTAGTTCTACAGTTGTTTCTTCTTCGTATTCTTCTTTATATTCTTCCTCGAATTCTGTGTCATGGTATGTTTCTGTCATTTCAAAGTACTCCGTTGTTATTTCAGGCGTTGTTACTTCTATTGTTGTTATTTTTACCTATGATAATAATAATTATTCAAAATGGTTGTAACAATAACGATATTGAATTGTAGAAAGCTTTCATTAATAATTGAAATGTTAATTTAGGTTTTCAAGTTTCAGAATTTCGGTTTTCAAGTTTCACAAATTAAGAATTTTCGAATTTTTAAGTTTACATATTTAAGAATTTCTAAACTCAAAATTCTTAAGATTTAGGAAATAAAAAATTTGCACATACAATAATTTGAAAATTTGGAATTTTTGAAATCACAAATTTTCAAATCTAAAAATTCATATCTTGCAAATACAGAAATTCTCTAATTTACAAATTTAAAAAATCTCAAATTCTGCAATCTATTCAATAACCTAAAAATTCAGTTTTCAAATTTATAATTTTCAAAACTCCCAAATCTTCAAATTCAAAAATATGAAACATCATTCTACTTACGATTTCAGGCGTAGTCGTCCACGTCACCATTTCTGTAGTTGGCGAAATAGTTGTAAATACACCTTCAGTCGATTGCTCAGTAGTTGCAGTGGACTCTGTAGTTACGATTGGCGTTGTTAATACTATAGTAGTTTCTTCTTCAGTTGTAATCAAACTGGTAGTATCTAAACGTATCGTAGGTGAAACAGTGGTAACAATGGTAGCCATTGTAGGAAAAATAGTAGTGGTAGGAGAAGTTAATTCAGAAATTTCCGTAGTAGTAGTCGCTATTTCTTCAGTACTAGTTACTGTTACTGTTGTTAAAATTATTGTAGACATAGTCGTTGAAACACCAATAGATTCTGTAGTAGTTAGCTCTATTGTTGGTGAGATAATAATAGTCGTTGTACTTTCTTCAGTAGTGGTTGGTAAAAATGTGGTTATTGTACTTTCTTCAGTAGTGGTTGGTAAAAATGTGGTTATTGTACTTTCTTCAATACTAGTTATTAGTGTTGGAATAGTGGTAGTTTCTTCAGTAGTTGTCACTGTTATTGGAATAAATGCAGTTTCTTCCGTAGTAGTTGTTGTTACAGGTGTACTTTCTTCAGTAGCAGTTGTCATTGTTACCGGGAGAGTAATTTCTTCTTCAATAGTTGTCAATATTATCGGAATAGTCGTAGTTTCTTCAGTAGTAGCTGTCAGTATAGTTGGAATAGTCGTAGTTTCTTCAATAATTGAGGTTGTTGTAACTACAGTTGTGCTTTCTTCAGTAATAGTGGTCAGTATTATCGAAATAGTTGTAGTTTCTTCAGTAGTAGTTGTTATTATTGTCGGGATAGCTGTAGTTACTTCTTCAATGGTTGTCAATGTTATCGGAATAGTCGTTGTTTCTTCAGTAGTGGCGATTGTCGTTGTTAAAGTTGTGCTTTCTTCAGTAGCAGTTGTCATTATTATCGGGATAGTCGTAATTTCTTCAGTAGTGACTGTCAACATTGTTGGAATAGTCGTGGTTTCTTCAATGGTTGAGGTTGTTGTAGCTATAGTTGTGCTTTCTTCAGTAATAGCTGTCAGTACTATCGGAATAGTTGTAGTTTCTTCAGTAGTAGTTGTTATTATTGTCGGGATAGTTGTAGCTTCTTCAGTAGTAGCAATTATTGTTGCAGAAGTTGTGCTCTCTTCAGTAACAGCTGTCAGTATTATTGGAATAGTCGTAGTTTCTTCAATAGTTGAGGTTGTTGTAGCTATAGTTTCTTCAGTTATAGCTGTTAGCGTTATCGGAATAACTGTAGTTTCTTCAGTAGTAGTTGTTATTATTATCGGAATAGTTGTAGTTTCTTCTGTAATTGCGCTTGTTGTTGCTAATGTTGTGCTTTCTTCAGTAGTAACTGTCAGTATTGTCGGAGTAGTTGTAGTTTCTTCCGTAATGGCGCTTGTTATTGCAAATGTTGTGCTTTCTTCGGCAGTAGCTATCAATATTGTTGGAGTAGTTGCACTTTCTTCGGTAGTAATCGTAGTTTCTTCTATAGTAGTTAATAATATTGTGGTTGGTGTACTTTCTTCAGTAGTTATTGTTGGTATTGTTAGGGTAACTGTGGTTTCTTCAATAGTGGTTACTGGTATTGTAATTTCTTCGGTAGTGAATATTGTTATTATCGTGGTTGTTACACTTTCTTCAGTAGTTGTTGTTTCTATAATGCTTGTTGCTGGTAGTTCTACAGTAGTGATTTCTATAACACTTGTTGTTGTTGTTGGTACTTCAGTAGTCGTGGTTTCTATAATGCTTGTTGTTGTTGGTATTTCAGTAATAGGTGTTTCCGCAATACTGGTTGTTGTTGGTACTTCAGTAGATGTCGTTTCTATAATGCTTGTTGTTGTTAGTACTAAGGTAGTTATTGTTTCTATAATGCTTGTTGTTGTCGGTACTTCGGTAGTTGTTGTTGGTACTGCAGTGGTCGTTGTTTCTATAATACTTGTTGTTGTTGGCACTTCTGTAGTTACTGTTTCTACAATGCTTGTTGTTGTTGGTACTTCTGTAGTTGTTGTTTCTACAATGCTTATTGTTGTTGGTCGCTCGGTTGTTGTGGTTTCTGTAATACTTGTTGTTGTTGGTGTTTCAGTAGTCGTTTCTAGAATACTTGTCGTTGTTGGTACTGCAGTGGTCGTTGTTTCTATAATACTTGTTGTCGTTGGTACTTCCGTAGTTGTTGTTTCTGCAATGCTTATTGTTGTTGGCTGCTCTGTTGTGGTTTCTGTAATACTTGTTGTTGTTGGTGTTTCAGTAGTCGTTTCTAGAATGCTTGTCGTTGTTAGTGCTGCAGCGGTCGTTGTTTCTATACTACTTGTTGTCGTTGGTACTTCCGTAGTTGTTGTTTCTGCAATGCTTATTGTTGTTGGCTGCTCTGTTGTGGTTTCTGTAATACTTGTTGTTGTTGGTATTTCAGTAGTCGTTTCTAGAATACTTGTCGTTGTTGGTGCTGCAGTAGTCGTTGTTTCTATACTACTTGTTGTTGTTGGTACTTCTGTAGTTGTTGTTTCTGCAATGCTTATTGTTGTTGGTACTTCTGTTGTGGGTTCTGTAATACTTGTTGTTGGTATTTCGGTGGTCGTTTCTAAAATACTTGTCGTTGTTGGTACTGCAGTACTCGTTGTTTCCATTATAGTTGTTGTTGTTGGTACTTCAATCGCCGTTGTTTCTGTAACTCTTGTTGTAGACTCTGAGGTTGGTGTTTCCACGGTATATTCCGTTGTCACAGCTTCTTCTGTGGATGTTATCTCCAAAATAGTCGTTTCTGTTTTCTCAGTGGTGCTTTCTGTTGTCATTGTTGTTGTTACTGTAGTTGTAGTACTTGGTGATACAGTAGATGCTGTTGTTGTCCCTGTTATCGCTGTTGCTGTCTCTACAGTAGTCGCTGCCAATAACTCAGTAGTGCTCTCCAGTGTTGTTGTTGTTGCCGGTATTATGGACGAAGTTGTAGTCAGGACAGTAGTCGATTCTGTAGTAGTCATTTCCGTTGTTGTAGTTGGTTCCGCTGTAGTTGTTTCTATTGACTTTGTAGTTGTAGCTACTGTAGCTATAGTTGTAGGTACAACAGCAGGCTCTGTTGTTGTTTCTTCTACAGTCGTAGTGATGACTGTCATTTCCACAGTAGTAGTTTCCACAACTGTAACTGGTGATTCTGTAGTCGTTGTTGTAGTCGTAGGCGCTGTAATCAATTCTGTTGTGGTTGCTGCTGTTGTTGTTTCTTCTTCAGTAATCCTTACTGGTTCTGTAGTAGGAGCTACTGTAATCATAGTTGTTTCGAAGACAGTAGGTTCTGTGGTTTCCTGCACTGTACTTGTACTTTCTTCGGTAATTGTTGGTGTTGTTGTTGCAGCCTGTGTTGTTATGATCGTAATTACAGTTGTTTCCGTTGTTATCATCTCAGTGGTTGTAGGTGTTGTTTCAGGCTCCTCGGTACTAGTTAATTCCAGTGTAGTTAGAGCTATCGTAGCAGCTGTAGTTGTTATAATAGTCAATTCTGTAGTTGTTTCTTCTTCTGTTGTTCTTGTTGTTGTACTCTCTGTGGTAGTTGTTGGTATCGTGGTCAGAGCTGTTGTAGATGTCACCATAAGAACTGCTGTCGATTCTGTTGTAATTGTTTCAGTTGTGGTTGGTACTGATGTTGTTTCTACGACACTGGTTGTTGTTGGAGTTGTAACTGTAGTCGTTGGAACACTAGTCTCCACAGTTGTTTCTTCCTCTGTCGTTACAATAACCGTTGTACTTTCTTCTGTAGTGGTTCTTGGTACCGTAGTTAGAGCTTCTACAATTGTGGTGAGAGTTGTTGTTGTTTCTGCTGTTGTAGTTGTTGGTTCAGTACTAACAGTGGTAGAAGTTATTTTGACTGTAGTAGTTGGTGAAGAAGTAGTCTCAGTAGTAGTCTCTCCTATTGCTGTTGTTATGATCGTTGTTGTTGTACTTTCTTCTGTGGTAGTTGTGGAAGGAGTTTCAGTGATTGTTGTCGGTATTTCAGTGGTTGTTATGGATGTAGTAGTAGGAGTTGTTGTTAATGCCGTCATAATTATTTTAGTAGTTGTAGCTGCTATTGTAGTTGTTTCTACAACAGTAGTTGCTTCTGTAGTTGTTGTTTCGACGGCAGTAGTTGTTGCTTCTGTGGTTGTTGTTTCTGCAGTAGTAGTCATTGCCTCTGTAGTTGTTTCGACAACAATAGTGGCTGCCATTGTAGTTGTTCTTTCCGTAGGAGTAGCTGATGTTGTAATAGTTGTTTCCACGACAGTAGTTGTTGTTTCTGTAGTTGTTTCTATAGCAGTAGTCGCCGCTTCTGTAGTTGTTTCGACAGTAGTAGTTATTGCTTCTGTAGTTGTTTCGCCGACAGTAGTTGTTGTTTCTGTAGTTGTTTCGACAGCAGTAGTTATTGTTTCTGTTGTTGTTTCTACAGTAGCGACAGTTGTTGTAGTTGTTGGCTGCTCAGTACTCGTTACTGATTCAGTAGTTGGAGTTACGGTAGATGTTGTTGTTGCTATTGTTGTAGTTGTTGGCTGTTCAGTAGTTGTAGCTACTGCAACTGTTGTTGTAGTTGTTATTCTTTCGGTAGTTGTTTCAGGCACAGTTGTTGGAGTTATGGTAGCTATTGTTGTTGTAGTTGTTGGCTGTTCGGTAGTTATTACTGACTCAGTAGTTGGAGCTACCGTAACTGTTGTTGTCCTTTCAGTTGTTGTTATTGTCTCAGTAGTTATTTCTGGCACAGTAGTTCGAACTACGGTAGCTGTTGTTGTTGCCATTGTTGTTGGTTGTTCAGTACTTGTTATTGACGCCGTAGTTGTTTCTTCCACTGTAGTTTGAGCCACGGTAGCTGTTGTTGTTGCCATTAATGTTGTAGTTGTTGGTTGTTCAGTAGTTGTTATAGACTCAGTAGTCAGAACTTCAGTAAGTGTTGTGGTAACAACCTCTGTGAACTCTGTTGTTGTAGCCGTTATAGTCGTCATTACTTCTGTTGTTGTACTTATTGTAGTTGTTGCTATTTGTGTTGTTGTAGTAGCCATAGTAGTCATTGCTACTTCTGTTGTAGTAGGTATTGACGTCGTCGTTGTTGGCACCGCAACTTCTGTCGTTGTTGCAACTGTAGATTCCTCTGTTGTTTCTTGTATTGTAGTTGTAATTAATGTTGTACTTTCCTCTGTAATAGTGGTTGTTACTTCTTCAGTACTAGTTGTTACCATTGTTGTTATAGGTACTGTGACTGTTGTAGGTAGTATAACTTCTGTTGTAATTAAAGTAGTTGTTTCCTCAGTAGTAGTTTCTGGTATTGCAGTTGTTGATGGTACAGTCGTTATTGTAGGTGATGCAGTTGCAATCATTTCTTCTGTTGTAGTCATTCTTTCTGTTGTTGTTACTACTGGCGTTGTAGTTACTTCTTCAGTTGTGGTTATCACAGGTGTTGTCGTCGTTTCTTCAGTTGTAGTTATTCTTTCTGTTGTTGTTATTACTGGCGTTGTAGTTACTTCCTCAGTTGTAGGTAGCACAGGTGTTGTCGTCGTTTCTTCGGTTGTAGTTAGTCTTTCTGTTGTTGTTATTACTGGCGTTGTAGTTACTTCTTCAGTTGTGGTTATCACAGGTGTTGTCGTCGTTCCTTCGGTTGTAGTTATTCTTTCTGCTGTTTTTATTACTGGCGTTGTAGTAACTTCTTCAGTTGTAGTTATCACAGGTGTTGTCGTCGTTTCTTCGGTTGTAGTTATTCTTTCCGTTGTTGTTATTGCTGTCGTTGTAGTTACTTCTTCAGTTGTAGTTAGCACAGGTGTTGTCGTCGTTTCTTCAGTTGTAGTTATTCTTTCTGTTGTTGTTATTGCTGGCGTTGTAGTTACTTCTTCAGTTGTAGTTAGCACAGGTGTTGTCGTCGTTTCTTCAGTTGTGGTTATTCTTTCTGTTGTTGTTATTACTGGCGTTGTAGTTACTTCCTCAGTTGTAGGTAGCACAGGTGTTGCCGTCGTTTCTTCGGTTGTAGTTATTCTTTCTGTTGTTGTTATTGCTGGCGTTGTAGTTACTTCCTCAGTTGTCGTTATCACATGTGTTGTCGTCGTTTCTTCGGTTGTAGTTATTACTAGTGTTGTAGTTACTCTTTCCGTCGTGGTTATTCTTTCTGTTGTAGTCACTTCCTCCGTAGTTGTTATTTCCTCTGTAGTAGTCATTTCTTCTGTAGTAGTTATTACGGGTGTTGTACTTGTCTCTTCAGTCGTAGTCACCACTGATGTTGTAGTTGCGACTGGTGTTGTAGTCATTTCTACAGTTGTAGTTATCATTGGTGTTGTAGTTATAACTGGAGGTGTGGTAGTTTCTTCTGTTGTAGGTATACTTTCTGTTGTAGTTGTTTCTTCTGTTGTGGTTATTTCTTCTGTTGTTGTTAATTTTTCTGTTGTAGTTATTACTGGGGTTGTAGTTACTACTTCTGTCGTAGTTATTTCTGGCGTTGTAGTTACTGTTTCTGTTGTAGTGACGATTGGTGTTGTAATCACAACCTGCGTTGTTGTTATTACTGGCGTTGTAGTTACTTCTTCAGTTGTAGTTAGCACATGTGTTGTCGTCGTTTCTTCGGTTGTAGTTATTACTGGAGTTGTCGTTACTCTTTCCGTCGTAGTTATTCTTTCTGTTGTAGTAATGGCTGGTGTTGTAGTCACTTCCTCCGTTGTTGTTATTTCCTCTGTTGTAGTCATTTCTTCTGCAGTAGTTATTACGGGCGTTGTACTTGTCTCCTCAGTCGTTGTTATCACTAGTGTTGTAGTTACAACTGGTGTTGTGGTCACTTCGTGTGTTGTGGGTATTCTTTCTGTTGTAGTAATGACTGTTGTTGTAGTCGCTTCTTCTGTTGTTTTTATTTCTTCTGTTGTTGTCAGTTCTTCTGTTGTAGTTATTAATGGCGTTGTACTTGCCTCCTCAGTCGTAGTTATCGTTGGTGTTGTAGTTGTGACTGCTGTTGTAGTTATCGTTGTCGTTGTAGTAATGACTGGTGTTGTAGTCGCTTCCTCTGTTGTAGTCATTTCTTCTGTTGTAGTTATTGGTGGTGTTGTAGTTCTCTCTTTTGTTGTAGTTACGGCCGCTGTTGTAGTCATTTCTTCTGTTATAGTTGTTATTGGCGTTGTAGTTGTGACAGGTGTTGTGGTCATTTCTTGTGTTGTTGGTATTTTTTCTGTTGTAGTAATGACTGGTGTTGTAGTCATTTCTTCTGTTGTAGTTATTAGTGGTGTTGTAGTTAATTCTTTGGTCGTAGTTATTACTGTTGTTGTAGTCATTTCTTCCGTCGTAGTTATTAGTGGCATTGTAGTAATTTTTTCTGTTGTAGTAATTTCTCTCGTCGTCGTTATTTCTTCTGTAGTAGTTATTACTGGCGTTATAATTATTTCTTCTGTTGTAGTTATTCTTTCTGTCGTAGTTATTTCTCTTTTTGTTGTTGTTTCTTCTGTTGTAGTCACTTGAACCAAATAGTCACTCCACGAGAGAGACTCTAGAGTAGACTCCTCATCTCCATAATCATATTCTTCCTTATAATCTTCCTCGTATTCCTCATTATGAAACATTTCTGTTTCCGCATCCTCGCTCACAGTATTTCTCTCTAACCAACTCAACGTCGTTTGCAAAATATCTATTTCACTCTGATGTTCTGTGTTATACGTCAACTGGGACTCTACAAATGGCGTCGTGAGCGCATGAAGTCCACCCATATACGCCGTTACTTCTTTCCATACTTCCTCAGTCGTTTCCACACTTCGTTTTCTTCTTTTCTTAACGAAACCTACTTTTGTGACTGGTAGTCGCAGAATTTGTCGAAGATCGACATTTCGGTTCACTAAAGTGCTCGAATATGGCAGCGCCAGCAATCTCGTCAATAAAAATGTCCCGTTACTACGAAAATCCCTGCTGGTCGTTCGATTCGGTCTTCTCTTCTTGCCGCGGAAAAACAAATTCGACGATCTTCGGGCCCTCTTCGATTTCCTACGATTGGATCTTACTAATGGAGATTTTACTAATGGATTGGATCTTACTAATGGATTAGATTCGTAACTAATCGATTTTAAATTTCTGACAAGTCTGCGGTTAGTATTTACGGATGAAAAATCATCGCAAAAATCTAAAATATAACTGACTTCGTGCTCCCTAGGATTCGATTCGAACCGTCTCTCTTTTACAAATTCTACATTTTCAGTTAAAAAATCTTCTACGCTGCTATTTTGTACAAATGTCTTACGCCACTGTTTAAAAATTTCGGACAAATCGGTGCACTCCTGGCTGTGAATTTTTACAATATTTTCTTCTGCTTCCTCCGTGGTATAAAAATTTACACTCTGCAATAAACAGTAATATTAATAACTTGATGTGACAGTAGTCTTTGACAAGAATTGGTTATGTTTTAAACATCAACGTTTTGAACCTTGTTAAGCTGATTTATTTGTTAATAATTAATGACACAGTGTCTGTTGAATTTGTTAATACTCACAGTGGTATTTTTCATGGTCGCTTGATTACTGTTACAGTAAACAGAATTGTAAACAATGTTTTCGCTACTGACGTTCTCTGCTGCTATTATCATGTATATCGCAATTAACTTACAAAACACAATAAGGAATATATTTTGCATAGCGTCATATCACGCACGTTCGTTAATATTCTTGCACTTTTCTAACGCATGCTTATCAATCCTATCGCGAAGCATCGTGTCCAAGAAAAACTATCGCACGAAGGTATCACATTTATTTCGTACATGATGTCATAGATTATCGATGGGTTGAATTTTAATTATCGATGGCAAATTAACACGGTTGAATATCGATTCGGTATTACAATAGACAGATTCAGATTGTGGGGGTTTGATCATAAGAAATATACGGTGATCACAGGTTTTATAATTTGGAAGTTTAGGAAAATTGGGATTTTGTAATTAAAAGTTTATATATTTGGAAATTTGGAATTTTAGGGTTCTTAAAGTTGGGATGGAGGAATGTGGGAATGTAAGAATGTTGGAATGTTGGAATGTTGGAATGTTGGAATGTTGGAATGTAAGAATGTACGAATGTAGGACTGCATGAATGTAGGAATGTAGGAATGTAGGAATGTAGGAATGTAGGAATGTAGAAAATTAAAAAATTTGGAAATTTGGGAATTTAGAAATTTAGAAGTTTGGAGACTTGGAAATTGGGAAATTGGGAATTTAGAAATTTGGAGACTTGGAAATTTGGAAATTTGGAAATTTGGAAATTGGAAAATTGGAAAATTGGGAATTTGGGAAATTGGAAATTTGGAAATTTGAAAAATTCGAAAATTGGAAAATTGGGAAGCTGGGAAGTTGGAAAGTTGGAAATTTGAAAAGTTGGAAATTTTGCAGTTTGGGAGTTTGGAATATTGGAAAATTGGAAAGTTGGAGAATTGGAAAATTGGAAAAATGGAAAATTGGAAAATTGGAAAATTGGAAAATTGGAAAGTTGGAAATTTTGCAATTTGGAAATTTGGAAAATCGGAAATTCAGATATAAATATGTACTGTACATTTAGAAATACATTTAGGTAAGTACATATATACATACATTTAATGATAACGTCAGAGCAGACAATTTCACAAACAAAATCAGCATAACCTCAAGAGAACAAAACCAGTTCACCAATTTTCACGGAAATAATCGACAATTACACCAACCACAGTTATTTTATACATATTTCAATACTTTTTCTTCAACAGTGATATTTTTTTACCAAATTCCAAATTACAATTTAATATTTTTGATTATTTTAACCTATTTCTTCAAACAATGCTATGATATTAGAATCAATTTTATCTTGCTCATATTTATTTCTGACTTGTGGATCTTGTATTTATAACCTGATAAAACATTCTTATGTTCAATATAAATGTGTTTCTTATTTCATATTCGCATACTGCGGTATTGCGATTATTAGTGCTCGGTCCTTTATCGTTCTGGTTTACAAACTATTTTTTAAGGAATACAGTAAGTAATATTTTATTGTTAAATTATTAAGTAATATGTTATTATAAAATTATCAAGTAACTCGTCATAGTTAAATTAATAAATAACATGTTATTGACAAATTATTAACTAACATGTTGTTACAAAATTATTAAGTAACTTGTCATAGTTAAATTAATAAATAACATGTTATTGGCAAATTATTAGCTAACATGTTATTATAAAATTATCAAGTAACTCGTCATAGTTAAATTAATAAATAACATGTTATTGACAAATTATTAACTAACATGTTGTTACAAAATTATTAAGTAACTTGTCATAGTTAAATTAATAAATAACATGTTATTGGCAAATTATTAGCTAACATGTTATTATAAAATTATCAAGTAACTCGTCATAGTTAAATTAATAAATAACATGTTATTGACAAATTATTAACTAACATGTTGTTACAAAATTATTAAGTAACTTGTCATAGTTAAATTAATAAATAACATGTTATTGGCAAATTATTAGCTAACATGTTGTTATAAAATTATTAAGTAACTTGTCATTGTTAAATTAATAAATAACATGTTATTGGCAAATTATTAACTAACATGTTATTGACAAATTATTAAATAACATGTTGTTATAAAATTATTAAATAACTTGTCATTGCTAAATTATTAAGTAACATGTTACTGACAAATTATTAAGTAACATTTCATGTTAAATTAATCAACCAATATGTTATTTATAAAACATAAATTTTTCTTTTGCAGTTTTTGATCCGGTGATGATAGAGATTGAAGAACAGAAGAATAAAAACAAATGCAATGCTCTGTATGAAATACTTGGTACACTGAGCATGGCTAGTGTAATATATTCTTTGTATTGTCACCATGGTTCTTACATCATCGGCGCCATTGTTGTTACAGGCGTCTCTGCCTTTGATGTTTCTAAATTGTATCAAATGATCAACAGGGAAACCGAGGTAGTTGTAGTATTGTACAATTTAATTATTTAGTTTAGTATTTTAATTTTTTAATTTGCATATTTCCAAGTTTTTCAGTTTCCTAGCTTAGGAAAGTGGTTATTGAAATTTTGGAAATTTTAAATTTTGCAAATTTTAAATATATGACATTTTGCAAATTTTAGAAATTTTAGTAAGTTACAAATTTTAGAAAGGTTCACAAATTTAAGTATATCAAATTTTGCAATATTCAAAATGCTACAAATTTTGAAATTTAAAAATTTAGAACTTTAGAAATACAGAAATTTGTCAATTTATAAATTTAAGAGTTTGCCAATACAAATTTAAAAATATTTAAAACACTGATTTCTAACGATAAAGCACTTACTCCGTTCAAACGCAAATAATCTCGCTGTTTAACTTCCCTCTAATTTATAACTGTGAGTGGGGATTTAATCTCAATCTCGACAAGAGGTACTTAAATTAATTGACGATAATGTGAGGTAGAGACAATTTTCTTAAGTACCATAATACATTACAGTCCACACAAATCATATACATTTCTCTTTCACAAACTTCCTTATAAAAGCAAACATTTCCTCTCTTCTTACACAGAAATACTATGCACAATTTTTATTATACCTATACTAATTTTATGTAGAGCATTTTTAAAGACATTCTTTTCAAAAGCAAAACAAATATAATAAAAACGAGTCATTTATTTTTATTTAATCAAAACCGAATAGGAAAATTACCCCTTTTTCCCTAAATTTCTTTTTGGTAAATTATTCTTATCTTCTTTGCAACCTTCTTTTACTTTAGGATAACGTGAGGTAATGTACATAAACACAGGTTAAAATACAACAACAATATGCAGGGTGTCTCACAACTAGTGCAGGTCCCTGAAATGCGGGGTAGTTGACGTGATTCTGAATAAGATTTCCCTTTGCAAAAATGGGGTTTGAAGCTCCGTTTTTGAATTATTAAGGAAAAACACGGACCAATCAGAGCGCGAGGATTACGCGTTCGCAGATGCGAGAGCGACACCTTCGGATAACGCGTAGTTATCCAACGCGTGGTTAATCCAACGCGTAGTAATGCAACGCGTGGTAATCCTACGCGTAGTAATCCAACACGTAGTAATACAACGTGTAGTAATCCAGCGTGTGGATATCCAACGCGTAGTAATCTAGCGCGTGCATATTCAACGCGTAATAATACAACGCGTGGTAATTCTAAGCGTAGGAATCTAATGCGTGGTAATCTAACGCGTAGTAATCCAGCGTGTGAATATCCAACGCGTAGTAATCCAGCGCGTGGATATTCACAGGGTAGTAGTTCAACGCGTAGTAATCCAGCGCGTGGATATTCACAGGGTAGTAGTTCAACGCGTAGTAATGCAAAGCGTAGTAATGCAACGCGTGGTAATCCTACGCGTAGTAAACCAACGCGTAGTAATACAACGTGTAGTAATCCAGCGTGTGGATATCCAACGCGTAGTAATCCAACGCGTAATAATGCAACGCGTGGTAATTCTAAGCGTAGGAATCTAATGCGTGGTAATCTAACGCGTAGTAATCCAGCGTGTGAATATCTAACGCGTAGTAATCCAGCGCGTGGATATTCAATGGGTAGTAGTTCAACGCGTAGTAATGCAACGTGTGGTAATGCAACACGTGGTAATCCTACGCATAGTAATCCAACGCGTAGTAATACAACGTGTAGTAATCCAGCGTGTGGATATCCAACGCGTAGTAATCCAGCGAGTGCATATTCAACGCGTAGTAATCCAACGCGTAATAATGCAACGCGTTGTAATTCTAAGCGTAGGAATCTAATGCGTGGTAATCTAACGCGTAGTAGTCCAGCGTGTGGGTATCCAACGCGTAGTAATCCAGCGCGTGGATATTCAACGGGTAGTAGTTCAATACATAGTAATGCAACGCGTAGTAATGCAACGTGCGGTAATTTTACGCGTGGTAATCTAAAGCGTAGTGAAAGTAATTCAACACATAATAATCCTCGCGCTCTGATTGGTCCGTGTTCTTCCTTAATAATTTAAAAACGGAGTTTCCAACCCCATTTTTGCAAAGGGAAATCTTATTCAGAATCACGTCAGCTATCCGCCATGTCAAGGACCTTCACTAGTTGTGAGACACCCTGTATATTTTAATAAAAATGATAACATGTAGCAATTAGGAGTCTGAGCCATAACGCGAACAAAAGCTATGACTATACAAGTGCGATTCGTTTTCCATGAAAGTCAGTTGCTTTCTGCTGAATTTTTCAAACGTCTGTCCGTTGGAAAAATACACGTGGCATAGAAAGCGACCGTAACAGACAAAGCAAAGGTTCACGCGCGAAACGTTAGAACACGCCTGGGTCTTCAAAAACCTCAAATACTTTCCAACTAGATTTATGGCATAAAGGCTACATTTGACTCTATTTTACATAAATTATTTTTCATAACTAATAGAAAATTTATATAAACTATTTTTCGTAATTTATAGAAAATTGAAACACGGCAGTATCGTTATATACCCTCCCGATTAAAATCCACGTCTGAACCCAAATCCGCCATATTGCTTTGGGTGTTTGTCACCGTTTGTTTCGCGTAAGTGAATCACCGTTCTTTGTTATATTGTCATTGTAGTTAATTCGATGGTTATTTTATTATAGATATTCAGTGGGTAATAATTATGCAGCAGTAGCAAATTATCCTTATCTCCTGACGAATTGGGCACTGCCTCCAGAGGGATTTTATGAAGGGTGGACTGTGCGAAGTAGTATTAACGATTACATGATGGCTGCTTATGTTATATGTATTACAGAAGCTTTTCGACAGACATAAATATTTATTTATTGGAATATACAAGTATGTAATTATTTATTCAAATGGGTTAACAAATAATTATTTATTCAAATGGATTAACAAATAATTACTTATTCAAATGGATTAACAAATATTTATTTAAATAGACAGGTAAATAATTATTTATTTGACTAGCAAATAATTATATATTCAAATAGACTAGTGAATAATTATTTATTCAAATATATTAGTAAGTAATTATTTACTCAAATGGGTCAGAAAATTATTTATTTAAATGGATTTAATTTATTTAAATTATTTATATAAAAATATTATATTAAATATAATTCTAAAGATTAATATGCTAAATGTCAAATAACATACCAAAATTAGTATAATATAAATTAATTACTTTCTTAAAAACATTATGTCGATTATAATGCTAAAAATATTACATTAATTACAATTCTAAAAATATCCTCAAACTATCTCAACTCCAAACTTACCAATTTGCGATTTTTCATAAAATATAGGGAATATAGGGAATTTTCCTCTAATACAATGGAGTATGGTTACATTAAAATAAAACTCGCAATTGAATGTTGATCGTTCGAATTTTATTTAATCTCCAATCAACAGAACATTTTCTCTAGCTTAAATTTACACTTACGCTCGCGATATGTACAAAAAGAAACCTACGTCTATTAAATATTACAAATGGCGGTATCACGTTTAAAAGAGCATATGCAAAAATGTAAGCGCGGGATTACTGCCACGCACAAATATGAACGACTGAGTGTACTCCCTGATACAGTAGTCCCTCGTTATATTGGTAGTCGCGTTAGCTTTCCTTGAAGGTGCACGAAGACGTACGAAAACGTACGAGAGTGCACGAAGACGTACGAAGGCGTACGAGATTGCACGAAGGCGCACGAAGGCGCACGAAGGCGCACGAAGGCGCTTGAACACATACGGAGGCATACGAAGGCGCACGAAGACGCCTTATTAATGGTGGCAGTGCTCAGGCAGTTAAACGTTACACAAAACCTCTTGCTACATCGCATATTCCAAGGATCCTTTTTCCTATCCACGACAATATAACGAGTGTCTACTGTACCGTAAAACATCGTGTAAAACCGTCAATTATCACACGATACTTGCACTATCAAATATCGCTATTTACCGGTCAGTTCGTTTATCTTAAATACCTAGTCACGATTTAACAAAAAAGAAAAGGTGTCCTTTTTTATTCAGGACTGTCTTTAACTCTACGAAGTTTAACGACGTTTTGAGTCAACTTTAAAAGCACTCGAAGTCCACGAACTTGGAGCAAAGAGTAGATACAAGAGACGACAAAAAATTACTTTTAGAGAGAGTAACATAATCTGGTTGTGCCAAATAAAACGCGGTAGGAAAATGTACGTAGTGTGCAAGTATGGCGTCGGACAATGCTTTATACTTGCACAATCTTCTGTCATTTATTCGTAACGTTTAAAACAAATTTCTATGTAATTTGTTATTATTTATTTATTTGTAATTTATAATAAATAGAAGTTTTGTTCTCTGTAACACATTTACAAGTAATTTATATGTAATAAATATTCCGTCATTTCTTTCTAACAAATTTGTATTCTTTTCTAAAAAATAATTCGTCGTTATAAATTATTTTTAACAATCATTTCTATAATATATATTTAATCATTTTAGCATATACCTTTCTTTTCCAACTTTCCAACATTGCAAAATTGATGTAAATATTTCAAAAGCTAATATTAGTATTATAAAAAAAATGTATAACAAGTAGATTTCTAAAAAATTAAAAGCTCACATGATATTACATTCGTTCGATTTAAATTTCCCGCCAAAAGAAGCAACGTAGAGGAACGCTATAGACATCAAAGCAAAGTCTTCTTGCACCTACTCTTGTACTTACTCTCCGCATCGAATGTATTTTCTTTAAAAATAAGGAACTTCGTTCTTTTTTAAAATAAATAAGGGGGAGTTTAAAGACGGCCCCGATTTCATTTCTTCATAAATTAGTCTACTCGAAGGCAGTCTTTTTCATACTTCTCTATGCGATCTTATGTCATATGTACTCGAATTATTGAATAATTGTTAGACGCGTTACGCGTGCTGATGTTTACGGGATTCTTCCATTTTGTCGTATTGCGGCCATTTTATATTTCACTTTCGGTCCGTTGAATGTTACGTGGAAATGGCCATTATCGTTTTTCTTCTGGAAAGTTAAATGTTTTGGTCAGTTCAAATTACTTTTGCATTTTGGGATATTTTTAAATCGCGGTATATCATTTTTGGTATTTAAATGATAATATAATTTCATTTTTGGATGGTGATTTATAGTACTTGTTTTTGAATGAGCTGCTTGTGATATTATGGTCAATAGCAAAGTATGGGGTGAAGATGACTTTCCTAGGGAAAATTGAGATTACAGTATATTTGGGGAATTTGGGGAGTTTGGAGAAATTGGGGATTTTACAGAATTTGGAGAATTTGAGGAATTTGAGAATTTGAGAATTTGAGAATTTGAGGAATTTGAGAGTTAGGTGAGTTTGAGAATTTAGGAATTTTGGAAATTTGGGAATTTGGGAATTTGGGAATTTGGAGAATTTGGAGATTTTAAGGTATCTTGGACATTTGGAGAAATTGGTGATTTTAGGAAATTTGGGAAAATTGGAAATTTAAGAGATTTAGGGGAATTTGAGAAATTTGAGAATTTGGGGAATTTAAGAAATTTGAGAGTTTGGTGAATTTGGGAATTTGGGAATTTGGGAATTTGGGAATTTGGGAAATTTGGAGAATTTTAGGGAATTTGGGGAATTTGGAGAAATTGGAGATTTTAGGGAATTTGGGGAATTTGGGAAATTGGAGATTTTAGGGAATTTGGGGAATTTGGGAAATTTGGGTATTTAGGTACTTAGGAATTTTTGAATTTTGAAATATTGAATTTTTGAAATTTGGAAATTTGAAAACTTGAAAATGTAGAAACTTAGGAATTTGAGAACTAAAAATTTAGAAACGTAAAAATGTGAAAAATTTGAAATTTAGAAATCTCAACATTTGAACTTTTGGAAATAAAAAAATGTGAACTATAAAAATTTGTAAATCTGAAAACCCACAAATTTAAAAATTCAGATATATGACCTCAAACTCTGTAAATCTCAAGGTCCAATTATAATCTAAAAATTAAAAAATTATAAAAAAATAAAAAATGTAAAAACCTACAAATTGAAAAATTAATTTTACAATATCACTACTTGAATCACATCGAAAAAATTACATACATTCATGAAAATATGCGATCAGATATTAGTGTTCGCCTCTCTCCACGTACTTTGACCTAAGTTGTGAAGCCTGAGGCTACTTCCGGAATTCTCGTCGGGCTCGTAAGCAGAATTCGTGTGTCCAGCGTGTCCCTCGAACACGTCTTTAACAGAAATCTGGCTACTTCTCGATGGACGACCTTGAATTCCTAAAGGATTCCCTGCTACTCCGTAAATATTATTCGCTCCTAAGGTTTGCATTTGCGATTTCCTCCTCATCGCCATTATGCTGTTTCTGCGTCCCTCGAATGCCTTGAATGCTTTCGCTGAACGTCTTGTTGACATATTTCTTGGTAAACCTAAACAAAAATATAATATTTCAATTTTAGTATTTTTTCTTTTTATTACTATAGAAAATATATGTTAAAAGTTTATTAACAATTTTTATTGTAATGCTGAAAATGAAGTATGTCATCTAATCCTAAATGGTTGTATAAAATACAAGACCTAAATATTTATATAAAATTCATAACCCAAATGTTTATATAAAATTCATAACCCAAATGTTTATATAAAATTCATAACCCAAATGTTTATATAAAATTCATGAACTAAATGTTTAAATAAAATTCATAACCCAAATGCTTATATAAAATTCATAATCTAAATGTTTATATAAAATTCATAACCCAAATGTTTCTATAAAATTCATAACCCAAATGTTTATATAAAATTCATAACACAAATGTTTATATAAAATCTCTAACCTAAATGTTTAGATAAAATTCATAACCTAAATGTTTAAGTAAAATTCATAACCGAAATGTTTATATAAAATTCATAACCTAAATGTTTATATAAACACATAACCTAAATGTTATAGAAAATATTAATAAAAAATTAATTGTCACTGTTATATGTATGAACCTTGATTCCCTATAATAAAAAGCGTTTTAATAAATAAATAAATAAATGTAGTGTATTGACTTGTAAAAGAAGAGAAAAGGTTTGAAAAGGCAGTTCCTATTTATCATTTTTTCGAATGTGCGATTTTTTTCATAAATTTTAGGGTAAAGTTTCCAGCAACCCTGATTTGAATATCGGAAATACCGTCACGCGCTTGAATACGTGATGGCTACATAAAAGAAATACGAGATTCGTACATATCATCAACATACCGTTTATACAGGGCGTTTCAAAAACAAAATTCTGTGCTAAAATCGTGCATTTTTTATATTAAGAGGAAATAAATTAAATAAAAATGGCAAATTGAAGTAGAAGTAACAAATTTACTTGGTGAATTTATTTACTTACTGTGGTCATTGCAAGAATTTTATACAGAATTTTATTTGTGGCAATATAACGAAACACAACTGGGTTTTATGAAATTATAAAATAATAGTCATTGTTGATAAAATATTTGAAGCTCTTTCTCTTTCTCAATTAACTTTGTAAATTTATTTACTTACTGTGGTCATTAGAAGAATTTTATACAGATCTTTATTTGTGGCAATATAACAAAATACAACTGTATTTAACGAAATTATGAAATCATAGTCATTGTTGTGAGAATATTTGAAATCGTCGTTAAGAATTTTTAAATTTATTTCTCAAATTCCTTCTTAAATAATTCTCTTACATTATTCTGTTGAGTATCTTATATGTACTAATCATCTTTATACAAATTCTACTATTTTCAAACATACTACGTACACTAATTTTTCCTATTTATTCTTGATAATAAAACTTTGCAAAAATCACTACAAGCACCTTCTAAAACTCTGTCATCGGCAATATATCGGAACTATATTTTATAAACAAATAAAGCTCTATTAACTATAAAACATCTGAGGTAATTATTTCAAATATCTCAATACTTTAATTTTCTTTTAATCTATCAACCTCATTCTTCATTATGTACATATTCTATTAATTCTACAGTAGACTCGTTATATTGCAATTTTCACATAAACAATCACGCTCCCAATATTTCTCCATTATTCTAACACAAGTATAGTTACTTGCAGACTCTCTACAAGTAGACTCTCGTTACATTGCAAGACTACAGTAGACTCTCGTTATATTGCAATTTTCACATAAACAATCACACACCCAATATTTCTCTATTATTCTAATACACGTATAGTCACTTGCAGACTCTCTACAAGTAGACTCCGTTATATTGCAAGACTACAGTAGACTCTCGTTATATTGCAATTTTCACATAAACAATCACACATCCAATATTCGTCCACTATTCTACTAAGTACCTATACTTGTATTATTATACACAATTTTTGTGTTTTTATACACAACTACCCATTGCAATAATAATTAACAATAATTTTATTGCAACTACTTCATATATGGCATAACGAAATTCTACCATACCTTGCGATCAATTAGACAATTTCATACAAACCATACTACGTGAAAGCTTGTCAAATACTATTATACTTCACAACATAATTAGATAAAGAAATAATTTTTTCCCAATTTTTTGTCACTTTCTCTTCGACATAATTAAGTAACATTGTCTTAACTTACCGTTTCCTTCTGACAGGCTAAAGAATCGCTGTCTGAAAGCGACATCGAGGGTATTGATTGCCTGCGTCTTTCTGCGACTCTTTTCGAGGTTTCTTATCGTCTTTCTTCGACCGGGACCGCTACCACTGCCTTCCTCATAATCACCCTCCATTCCATCTAATCTTTGTAAATCTCTCACTATTTCCACCGCGTGTTTCGATAACAATGCTTCTTCCGACAAATCCTTTGTCTAATAAACCAGACAGAAAAACGCTGCTATTAACTCGAGTCCATCATTACCGTCATTATGGTTCACATTTTACCCTAAATATACCGGGTGTAGTACGGGGAAGAAATGTTACTAGACTTTTACTTTCATTTTATATACAAAGTTCACTCTAAATCATCTCAAAATTTAAATTAAACTTGAAGGTAAATTTCCTTAAATTTCAACTGAAGTTTGAAGGTGAATCCCCTTAAATTTTAGGCAAAGTTTTGAGGTAAATCTGCTAAAATTTTGCATTAAGTTTCAAAGTAAATCTTCTTAAATTTTAGGCAAAGTGTTAAGGTAAATCTGTTAAAATTTTTAATTAAACTTGAAGGTGAATTTCCTTAAATTTCAACTGAAGTTTAAAGGTGAATCTCCAAAAATTTTAAATTAAGTTTAAAAATAAATCTCCTAAAATTCTAACTAAGGTTTCAAGGCAAGTCACCTCAAATTACCCTAATTTTTTAAAGATCCCAAAACTACTGAAACACTAACTCTCCCCTAATTTTAAGATAAACTAAAAAACTCCCTTATTTCAAGATCATATAATCTTGAGAACACGTCCGAGTAAACCCGGTTGAAATCACACGAATCCAGCAGTACATTTACAAGAATATTTACTAATTCATTGAACATAACCCGTACCTTCTTGCAGCAGTACCAATCCAAGCTGGTGCTGGCTAAAATATGTGCGAACGTGCCAAATCGATGGAACAGCATCGCCGTAAATTGAATAACCAATATGAGGGCGAAGAAGAACACGAAAACCAGCCCGATTGGTTCGAGTTGTAGATACTCCTTCGTAATGTGTACCTAAAAAATGCGTATCATCGTTGAAGCAGACGTTGATGAATGAGTCTACTTACACCGAATTTAAAATAGAAATGTGGACAGAAAGAGAAACACATAAGTACATATTGCGGTTGTTATTGATGTAGCCCGGGGTTGCTTCATTACAAATTCTCTGAACATTACAATATTATTATTCTTAAATTTGGTTGAAGTACGTTTATTGATGGCTGTAATGAAACAACTCTTCCTGTACGTACATAATCACTGATTTATATAATCATTTTTAGTTTTAGATCTGTGATGTTGTTGTAAGATCTAATATGTGCTGTAGGTGTCTTTTGACTATTTGCAATTTTGACCATTTGGAATTTTAGACTTTTGGATTGCACAAGGTTTAGTTGTGAATACAGCATATACTTCTGTTTGGGGAATTTGAAAATTTGAGAGTTTGGGCAGTTTGGGGGATTTGAGGAATCTGGAAATTTGAGAGTTTGGGGGATTTGGGAAATTTGGAAATTTGAGAGTTTGGGGGATTTGAGGAATTTGGAAATTTGAGAGTTTAGGGGATTTGGGAAATTTGGAAATTTGAGAGTTTGGGGAATTTGGGGAATATGGAAATTAGAGAGTTTGGGGGATTTGGGAAATTTGGAAATTTGAGAGTTTGGGGAATTTGGGAATTTGGGAACTTGAGAATTTGGAAATTTGGGAATTTTGGAACTTGAGAATTTGAAAATTTGAGAGTTTGGGAAATTTGGGGAATATGGAAATTAGAGAGTTCGGGTGATTTGGGAAATTTGGAAATTTGAGAGTTTGGGGAATTTGGGAATTTGGGAACTTGAGAATTTGGAAATTTGGGAATTTTGGAACTTGAGAATTTGGAAATTTGAGAGTTTGGGGAATTTGGAGAATTTGGAAATTTGAGAGTTTGGAGAATTTGAGAGTTTGGAGAATTTGGGAATTTGGGAACTTGAGAATTTGGAAATTTGGGAATTTTGGAACTTGAGAATTTGGAAATTTGAGAGTTTGGGGAATTTGGAGAATTTGGAAATTTGAGAGTTTGGAGAATTTGAGAGTTTGGAGAATTTGGGAATTTGGGAACTTGAGAATTTGGAAATTTGGGAGTTTGGGGAATTTGGAGAATTTGGAAATTTGAGAGTTTGGAGAATTTGAGAGTTTGGAGAATTTGGGAATTTGGGAACTTGAGAATTTGGAAATTTGGGAATTCTGGAACTTGAGAATTTCGAAATTTGAGAGTTTGGGGAATTTGGAGAATTTGGAAATTTGAGAGTTTGGGGGATTTGAGGAATTTGGAAATTTGAGAGTTTGGAGAATTTGGGAATTTTGGAACTTGAGAATTTGGAAATTTGAGAGTTTGGGGGATTTGGGAAATTTGGAAATTTGAGAGTTTGGGGAATTTGGGAATTGGGGAACTTGAGAATTTGGAAATTTGGGAATTCTGGAACTTGAGAATTTCGAAATTTGAGAGTTTGGGGAATTTGGAGAATTTGGAAATTTGAGAGTTTGGGGGTTTTGAGGAATTTGGAAATTTGAGAGTTTGGAGAATTTGGGAATTTTGGAACTTGAGAATTTGGAAATTTGAGAGTTTGGGGGATTTGGGGAATTTGGAAATTTGAGAGTTTGGGAAATTTGGGAATTTAAGAATTTGGGAAATTGAGAATTTTGGAATTTTGGAATATTGAAATTTTGAAATTTGTATTTGTTATTGTATACACTTTGATTTATATATCATTGAAATACAATAACTAATAATGTAATACTATTTACAGTCCCTAGCCAATGAATTGCCACATATGACAATTATAACCATAAACATGAAATTTTACGTAGCCCCAATTCGATGGCCAGGGGCCAACTGTTTGAGGTTACGTTAAGTTGCCTCTTTTCTTTAGCTTTTTATGCATGGTGAAATATAAACCACTTTGGTGGAATATAAAAGTTGACATTCTTTCACGTGATTACAGTACGTACAAGATCACCGCAGAAAATATCTGACACAAACATGTATGTACATATATAAGCCACCGTTTAGTTACACTGATAGTAACTCGTTAGTGGTGCTCCTCTGCTGTCATACCTAGCAGTGCATTATAAGAATTAGACACAGAAGAACAATAATATGAGTGACAATTCTTCGTTCGTATTCAGGCAGTTACACCATCGTCCATAAGTTATGGGACACTTGTTAGGTCTATGTTTGCATTAATAATACCTCAAGTTAATTTGCAGTTACAGTCATATTAAGTTTACTTATATGTTATATATTATCTTTAGTTTTTACTGTTCAAGCTTTTATTTTATTTGGTGGAATGGGATTTTGTGTAAAATGTGGATTTTTGGATTTTTTATTAGCATTCACCTTACTAATTTAATTTATTAATTTTTTATAATGTATGTCATTTTTATCTTAGCATCTCTGCCAATTTTTTTTATAACTTAATTTTGGTGATTGACTTAATAAATTAATTCAACTTTAAGAAAGTTTTAAAATTCTTTGGTAAGTTTAAATTAAATTAAAATTTATTTAATGTATAATTGAACTCTTGAAAACCCACAATTTTAAGAAAGCCTGTATTTTATAAATTTGTTAATTTATAGTTTAGAAAATATAAATTTTTTAAGTGCAATTTTATATTAATAATAATTCTATTCAACATCATTAATGTTGAAGAGCTATAATTTTAAGAAAACCTGTATTTAATAAATTTGTTCATTTACATTTTAGAAAATATACATTTCTTAATTGCAAGTAATAATAAAAATAATTCTATTGTACCAAAGATTTTGAGGAACTATAATTTTAAGAAAACCTGTATCTCCACGCAAATAAATTATAGTATAAATTTCCTTTAGCTAAGAACGAACAGGGAGATGAGCATTTCACTGTTTGCCTTCATTTTCAAGGAGTCCCAAGGGTGTATAGGGAGAGTTGGTTTGATTCAAGTCATTTGATAGAATTTTAAATCAGCTGGTCTATATAAAAAGGCGTAATACAAATATGTATTTTTCAGAGCCGTTCTTTATAAATCTTAACATAGATTACTGCTTTTTTCATTAATACTAAAATTGTGAGGTTAGGATTTAACTAGTGAAGTTATCGTAATTGTCAGTAACTTTAATTTTATAGTCCAATGTATTTTATACAATTTGGTAAATTTGGAAAGTTGGAAATATGGAAATTTGAGGAATTTGGAGAAATTGGGAATTTTAGGGAATTTGGGAAAAATTGGAGATTTCAGAGAATTTGAGGAATTTGACAGTTTGGGGAATTTGGAGAAATTGGGGAAAATAATTTTAATTTTATAGTCCAATGTATTTTATACAATTTTAATTTTATAGTTTAATCTATTTTAAATAATTTTAATTTTATAGTTTAGTCCATTTCAAATAATTTTTATTTTACAGTCCAGTTTATTGTAAATAATTTTAATTTTGTAAATAATTTTAATTTTATAGTTTAATCTATTTTAAATCATTTTAATTTTATACTTTAGTCCATTTTAAATAATTTTTATTTTACAGTCCAATTTATTGTAAATAATTTTAATTTTGTGGACTAGTTTATTTTATATAATTTTAATTTTATGGTGTAATGTATTTTATATGATTTTAATTTTTCAGTCTAGTTTATTTAAAATAATTTTAATTTTGTAGTGCAGTTTATGTTAAATAATTTTAATTTTACAGTCTAGTTTATTTCAACTAATTTTACAACCTAGTTTATTTTAAATAATCCTGCATAAAACAGTTGTCAATATACAAAATTAAATTCTATCCAAATCTGTGCATTTCAGGTGCATATTTCTTAAAATCCATAATTTACTTTGTTCCAAAATTATAAGGTATCCCATAACTTACAAACAAGAATGTAAATGGAAAATAGGACAAGGTATGCTTCTTCAACTCTTTCGAAACCCATGTATTGTGCACGTTCTACAGCATAGTGAATAAACAGTGTCTAACTGCAATTTTACATATATCTGAGCCACGAGAGAGTTGAAGTACACAGAAGTTAAGAGAACACTTCAAAAACCCGAACATATATCAATCACATTAAAACACATGTATCAAAAATCAGAATTTAGTCTCTTATATATTTTTTTTTTAAATTTTTGCACCTTAAGTATTCTAAGATATTTACCATTTTTATATTAATTAAACAAAACGTTATTAAACATCTTAAATAATTTCTGCAAAAATCATGATCGACAGATGTCGACAGATGTGAGCAACCGTATGTTAATACGGTTAGGTTAGGTTAGTTAACCTCATGTTAATACGGTTTTAATACGTTAAGGCCAAGTTGGCATTTGTATGTTGGCACGAATGTCCGTACACAACTTCAAGGAAAAATAAACGACCGCACATATGTTGCGTTCCAGACAAATTAATCTTGCAAACTAATTGAAATGGTGATATATCTACAGCGTTCTCCGTACTTCTGCAAGTTAATGTTAGTGAAGATAAGACCTATGGTGTGAGTGGTCATACGATAAATGTCGGTTCGTTCTCACAAAGACGCACGAGGATGATACGTGGGATGAGGAATCCAAATTAACAAGATTTTCGTTGTTATTTGTGACTTAGCGAACTAGTTTCTAGTCAGTTGCTTGATCCCAGGTGTTTTATTCGTTCCGGTAGTACCTGTGCAAACATGTTAATGGTAACTCTCCACGTGCTGACGTTCCACGTTATTGACAAAACACAGACATGTCCCAACAAGTGCAACATTATCACCGGATATCAATTTCCAGCGTGCTCCGATGCTCACTTTATCCCCTGGCACTAATTTCGTTCGACTACTAAATTTAACAAATATTTAACATGTACTGGATGAATTTATTTAAAGCAAATGAATTTATATTAATTTGAAGCATTTTAATTTATGCTTCTACTTGCAATTAGGAATTTTTAAACAAATGAATTTATATTAATTTGAAGCATTTTAGTTTATGCTTCTACTTACTTCAGGAATTTTTAAGAAAATTAATATAAATTCATTTGCTTAAAAATTCCTAAATTAATATAGATTCATTTGCTTAACAATTCCTAAATTAATATAAATTCATTTGCTTAAAAATTCCTAATTGTAAGTAGAAGCATAAACCAATTGTAAGATGCTTCAAATTCTTTCGGTAGAAAAGATGGAGACAGATTTTAACCCTTAGAGTAAGAACCCTTGGAATGACATTGATTGAACTGTGGAGGTTTTTTGTTCGACACGGGATCTCCATCTTTAGTGGGTGTTACATATTCGGCTTGGATGAACGATTTTTGGTAGATTCGAGTTTTGGAAATTTGAGGTGGACGTTTAGGAAGAGGATTTGGAAGTTTGGGGGTTTTTGAGGTTAGAAGTTAGAAATTAAGAGAAGTAGTGTGAGGTTGGGTTAGGTTGGGAATTTAAGGATTTAAATTTGGGATCTTCGAAGTATAGGGAAGTCAGGGTTTTAGAAATTTGGGAGAAGGATTCTAGAGAATCTGGGGATTTTGCGGAAGTTTGAAAATTTAGAAATTTTAGGAGTTTTAGAAAATTCAGAAAATTCAGAAAATTTAGAAAATTTCGGAAATGTAGAAAATTTAGAAAATTTAGAAAATTTAGAAAATTTAGAAAATTCAGAAAATTCAGAAAATACAGAAAATTTAGGAAATTTAGGAAATTTAAGAATTTTAGAACCTTTAAGATCTTAAAGATCTAGGGAATTTAGAATATTCTTAAGAAATTTAGAATATTTCTAGGAAACCTAGGGAATTTAAGAAATTTAAAAAATTTAAAAAGTTTAGAAGATTTAGGAAATTTGAGAAATTTAGAAGATTTCTAGGAATTCTAGGGAATTCGAAAAATTTATAAAACTTAAGAAATTTCTAAAAAATTTAGAAAGTTTAGGAAACTTGATAATTCAAAAATTTAGTTTTAAAACTTCAGAATTTCGAAAATTGTGAATTTGGTTAATCTGAATTTAAAAAATTTAAAAGTTTGTAATTTTGTCAATACAAAAATTTAAGAATTTAGAAATTTAAGAAATTTAGGAAATTTGAGATATTTGAAAAATTTGAGAAATTTGGGAAATCCGAAATTTGGAGTTTTGAATATCTAATTAAAATTTGAAAATTGAAAATTGGAAACTTGAAGATTTGACAATTTATGAAGAAAGTATAAAAAGTTTAAGATTAAGGAATTTAAAAATTAGGAATAGTAAATTTGGAAATTTGATAATAGGGAAATTTGAACATTCTGAAATCTGTGATTTTGAATTTAAAAAAATCTTAGTTATGAATTTAAAAATTTATCTTCAAATTTGGAGATTTGGGAAGTTAAGAGTTTTATTATCTAAGAATTTAAAAATTAAAAAATTTTTAAATTGAAAATTAAAATTGAAAAATTAAAAAATTAAGAAACTCTTAATTTGAAAATTTCTGATTTAGTACCATTCATGTTGAATATCAGCAGAAGCTCAAAAACTTCAACTAATTTTCACATCAACTATTACACAATTGTTGCTTGTCTGCTCTCTGCTTTCTAAAAAGTACTATTAATTTTTCTAACAATCCCTAAATTCTACGTTAGTCATTTCAGCATCCAAAGCTCGCGTCTACTCTAAGGGTTAAACACTCACGATCACACTTTTTTCAAAAAATCTTATCTACTCTAAACAACCACACACAAAACAAATAAACGTCGAACATCTGAAAAAATCGCTCGTATTTCCACAGAAATAAAGCACGAAAGGAATTAAACGAATCAATCTATATCGAAAAATGAAACAAGATCCACAGAAACAACAAAATGGCGTGAACAACGGAGCACACGGAGGTGTTAGTCTCCCGAGGCATCCAGTGAGACAGCATCTCTGTTTTTCATTTTCCTTTTTTTGGAAAAACCAGGTACCTCCGAGGTCTCTTCGATGAAGGTGACATTCGTCTTGACGCCAAGCGGCCAAATAACATGTAGCTGATCTTTGTTCAGCTGTAGCAAGAATACGATCAGAACGAACAACGCATTGAACATAAAAAACGCGAACACGCTCTTGTTCCTTAGCTCGATCAGGTCGGCGGCTATACGAGCCTGTCGTGAAAAACAAAAATTAGCAAATATGTAAAAAAAATACGCTCCGTCCAGTCTGATCCTTCGGCTCCTTGGAGGATCCTCGCCGAGAATATTTCTCTTATTTCAAAAATTCAAACTGCAAAACAATTGTTTTAATGAATTTAATTTTACAGAAATCATTAGAAGGCAAGAAAATGGCTCGACAGATCCTGATGGAAAGTTTTGGATGAAGAAGCAGGATAACTCGTGGACGGAGCGGTCTTTACCTCCTGCGAGCTTTCGTCATAGGTGATGTTCGTCTTGATACCGAAAGGCCACTTCACGTGCAACAAATCTTTGTTTAATTGCAGGAGGAACACGATCAGGACGAAGAGGGCATTCATCATAAAAAACGCGAACACGCTCTGGTCACGGAGGTCCTTTAGATCTTTGGCGATTCGGGCCTGATGCAAGCAGCATTCATCCGTTATTCAATTATTTGATTAGGGGTTTGTGGTATATCGACGAATATAGACTGAGAAGGTCTCTTCCGGGTTTTGGGAAGTGCAATATTAGCATTCGTCCACTTGATGGCACCACAGCTGTCGTAAATATTATGGATACGTTCTGGAGCTTTTTATTAGGGGATAAGGTTAGGTCAATAACTGAGGTGGAGTTATATAATACAAATATATGACTTCTAGAGATTGTGCTATAAACAGATGATTCTATATGCAAATTGATTAAGTAATGCTTTTGAGGAAAATGTATTTGGTCCTCAAAATATTTGACAGAAGTTTTTTGTTAATTTAATATTTGAGGAAAATCGTTTATCATTTTTTATGAAATTGTTAATAATAATATACTAATTATTAAAGTATGATGAATATACAAGTAATATCATAGGGAGCACTGATTTATAAGTTTTGAAGGAAGAAAATGTATTTGGTCATCAAAATATTTGACAGAAGTTTTTTGTTAATTTAATATTTAAGGAAAATCGTTTATCATTTTTCATGAAATTGTTAATAATAACATACTAATTATTAAAGTATGATGAATATACAAGTAATATCATAGAAGACACTAATTTATACATTTTGAAAGATTATTAATAATGATTATTAAATTCAATTCTCTTAAGCAAATATGACAAAATATTTTTCAATTTCAACTTATTTCTTTTTAAAATAAAATTTTTTGCTGGGAGTATCATCAAGTGGACATACTACTTATTTTCACCCTGTTCTCATTGGTTGTTCTTGTAACTATTCTTGTATTTTTTGTAAAAGTGTCTATATTCGTTGATATTAATTTTGTGTCATATTTTTAAAAACACGTTATTTCTTAAAATTGTTGTAATAATTTCAGCAACATTTAGATTTATACTTATATATTTTGGTTTCAATTTTGCAGATAAATTTTAAAAGTTCATAAAAAGTAAATAAAATATCATTTTTATGAAATTATTAATTAACCAAAATTAAAACTTTGACAAGAAAAAATTTCTTAGTTTGGTAATAAACCATTTACTTAAATATAATTTCTTTTTGTTATCAATTAAAAAGTACTACTTGAATTGAAAAATAGTATGAACTAACTAAATTAGAAAAGAGTATTAATTAAATTAGAGAACAGTATCAGTTAGATAAATTGAAAAATAGTAATACTAATTAAATTAGAAAAATATCAGCTAGTATTTGAACTAGCAAAGTATTGTAAATTCTTTTTGCAATTGTAATTGAAAAATTATTTTTTAATACTTAATTTATATTAAATTGTCAATTAACTGTTTCCTATTTTAGAATCAAAATTCTTGATTAATTTTAATAAGTGATTTCTTCATTTTAAATTATATAGCTTTTAGTTACAACCAAATTAAATTTTCTATTGAAAAAATGCAATATATTAAAAAGAAAGTCTAAAAATGCTTTTTCTGCAGACATATACATATAATAACTAGTTACTCCATAAATTACTAAATAAGTTACTAAATAAATTACTCTAAATTAGAGTAATATAAATAATTATCTAATTAACAATCAGTTACTACTGTTGCAAGTTTTTGAAGATAACACTAGAACAAAATTATTATTTTAAATAGTAGAAGTTGTTAAGATTATTTCTGAGGAACTGAATTAATGCTATTAAAAATTTGGAAGAAATTATTTAAACAATTTTTTATATTTAGAACTTAATAAATATTAAAACAACCTTATGCCATCTGTCCTTGAGATACATGACCTTGAGACAAATTTATAAAATAAATTTCATAATTTATTTATTACACATATAAATAAATATAAGATAGTCATTGACCTTCTTAAACTATATAATCAGTTAATTATTTCTTTCTATTCTCAATAATAATAAAACTAATTTAAATATTCCAATTATTAAGATATTTACATATATATGTAAGATATTGCATATTTACTGATTAAGGTTCATCAAAAGCTCCCTTTTTTATCATCAAAACTTCTCAAAACAGTTGGTCATATAATAACACTAATTTTAATCAACACATTGAACATTTACCCACTATGCTAATTTATTTACCAAAATCTGTTTAATTATCTTTCAGTTTCTTGAACTTTAAGAGACTTAAGGCTTTCTTGAACTTTGATAATTTAATGTCAATATTTTGTTCTAGTGTTAAAAGCATCTAAATTCAATTGCTAGAAGAAATTATAGTAAACATAAGAGTCATTACCTTTTCAGCTTTGTCCTCATCAATAGGATACAAATATTTCTCCAAAAGGTCCTTCCAGAATTGTTCTTCCTGAAGGGACAGTACATCGATCTCACCCTTTTTCAGTCCATCGTCATTCAACCAATAAGGTCTGCTAAGGAAATTACTACCCTCTCGATTGCCTTCCGTATTTTGACTAGTCACTGTCTCTGCATCACTATTGCCATCCTGATCCTCTGCAGGATCCTCCCCGATGTCACCCAAGTGATTGGCGGTTCGAGAACCCACGGAGGATGCACGCCTTCGTCCTGAGTGTCCATGAGGATCCACAGTCCTAAATAAACGAACATAAACGAACTTATTATGTGAGGGACCTTCAAATAATACAAATGGAAGCTAATACAAATTTAGTAATTGACAAACTTTTGTGACAAACTAAACAATTATAAGTTAACATTTACATTAAACAAAATGATAGTAATACAATTTTTAATATGATGATAAACTTCTCTGATAAACTAAACAATTATAAATTAACATTTGCATTAAACAAAATGATAGTAATACAATTTTTAATATGATAATAAACTTGTGTGATAAATTAAACAAATTTATGTAATGGTTGTAGTAAACTGTATGATAAATTTAATAAACTGAAAAGAAGGTTTAATAAATTATATAGTGAAAATGAAGTACAAAATATGTTTAATAAAGTGTACAGTAAATTTATAAATTGTATAACAAATTTAATTGTGTAATAAATTTAGAAAAGTATATAACTTTAATAAGTTGTACAATGAATTTAATAAATTGGAAATAAATTCAATGAATTGTATAACTGAATTACAAATTTAATAAATTATATAGTAAATTAAAAAAATGATATAATTTAAGCAAAGTTAAAGAACTGTATAGTAAATTTGATGATTTGTATAGTAAATTTAGTGAACTGTATAATGTAATTAATAAAGTGCACAATAAATTTAACAAACTATATAAAAAAGTTAAATGAACTAAAAAAAAATTCAATGAATTGTATGACTGAATGACAAATTTTATAAATTATGTACTAAATTAAAAAAATTATATAATTGATTTAATGAAATGTATAACAAATTTAAAGGACTGTATAGTAAATTTGATAGATTGTATAATAAATTTAGTCAATTGTAAAATGAATTTAATAAAGTGTACTGTAAATTTAATAAACTGTATAAAAAATTGTAATGAACTGCAAAATAAATTTGAATATATAGTAAAATTTAATAAACTGTATAATAAAGGTAAGCTGCATAATAAATTTTAAATATACAGTAGACAGCTGTATAAAAATTTAATGAATTGTACAGAAAAACGAAACTCTAAAATAAATTTTGTAAGCCATCTAATAAGATTTAATAAATTGCATAATAAATATTACAAAATGTACAGTAAACAAGCCGTATAAAAAATGTAATAAACAATACAACAAACTTAATAAACTGTAAAGAAAAACAAAATTATAAAATAGATTTTGTAAGCTATCTAACAAGATTTAATAAAATGCATAATAACTTATAAGTAAACCAAAGAAACTTTTAATCAATTACACTAATTACAGTACCATTAAAGCAGTATTAAATCGCATTACCTTTCAATGGCTTCCAACCGTTTGCCAACTTGTTCCAGTGACTCAGCAATGGCGACCAATTGTTGTTTCTCATTGGATGTCTGACCATGCGTACAGAACATGCATTTGAACAATCCTGCCAAAGAGATTTCTATCGATCCTTCTTCATCGTCGTTTGACCCTACGCCATTTTGTAGGAAACCTAACAAAGACTTTTGTTTCGCTTTCCGTTTCGCCTCCTCGGCTTCCTTCTTTTCTTGTTCAAGTTCCTGTTGGTTTCGTAATAAATAAAAGATATTTAACAAAGGATTGTATTTCAAATGCAATTATTTTTTAAATACAATTTATGTACAATTGAAGACATTTTTTTTAACACTAGAACTACCAATCAGTCAAAATGACTGGTTTCAAATTTCTCATTTTATATTTACAAAATTTTAAATGTCTGTCATATTGTGTTGAGGTAAAAACTAGTTTTATATTTTACTTGATGCTTTAGTTTATTTATTTCCCTTTTCATTTTATTTTTCATTCTTCGATAAACGTGTACTTAATATCGGTAGTTCTAGTGTTAAATATATACAAATTTAGAAAATAAGTATACAAGTGGAAAGTGGAAATTATTTATTGGAAAGATGTTTAGTGTGATTGCAATGCTTTCAAGATCTAAAATTATTTGTGTATTTTCTTTGATGAGGAAAGTAAACAGTATTTTGTAATAATTTATAATTAATGAATACGAAATTAAATTGTTAAATAGAATAAGAACGAGTTTATAGTTACAGTTATAATTTTAGAAGAAACAAACATTTTTTTAGAAGAGTTAAATATTTTATAGATGCATTAGTTAAGGAGTTATTGATTGAAGCTGTTGTTTTACAAAGTCTAATATTGAAAATAGACAATTTTGCACTTTGAAACAATATTTGGTGTCGATATTTACAATCAGGTGAAATTTAGTTATTTTGGATTTAAGATGGTGATTTTCAAACTTACAATATGAGAGATTAGAATTCTTCAATTTTTATGTTCCTGAATTTCGAAGGTTTATAGCTTGGAAATTTTGAAAATTTGGAACTTAGGATTTTGGAGTTATTACAACTTTCTAGTTTTAGACTTTTTAATATTAACACTATGAAGTTTCGAATTTTGAAATTTTCGAATTTTGGAAATTTGGAGTTTTGGAATTTTGGAGGTTTGGAGTTTTGGAGATTTGGAACTTTGTTACTGTGGAAATTTGGGGAGTTTAGAGAATTTGAGGATTTTAAAGAATCATGGGAATTTGGAGAAATTGGAGATTTTAGGAAATTTGGGGAAATTGGGGATTTTAGAGGATTTTGGAAATTTGAGAAATTTCAGAGTTTGAAAGTTTGGTGAATTTGAGAATTTGAGAATTTGAGAATTTGAGAATTTGGAAATTTGGAAATTTGGAAATTTGAAAATTTGGAAATTTGGAAATTTGGGAATTTGGGAATTTGGGCAACTTGGGGAACTTGGGGAATTTGGAGATTTGGAGTTTCGTAACTTTGGAAATTTGGGGAGTTTGGAGAATTTGAGGATTTTAAAGAATCATGGGAATTTGGAGAAATTGAGGATTTTAGGAAATTTGGGTAATTTGTGGAATTTGAAAATTTAGAGTTTTGGAATTTTGAAATTTTGAAATTTTGAAATTTTGAAATTTTGGAATTTTGGAATTTTGAAAATTAGGAGTTTCGGAATTTTGGAAATTTTGCATTATGGATCTTTAGAACCTTGAAACTTCAAACTCTTCATATTTTCAAAGTTCCAAATCTCTAATCATTAAAATTCTAGAAACTATTTTAAAATTCCGCAATACTAATATAACATTAAAACTATACAAATCCAAAAACAACAGTTTGCAGAAATCCAAAAAAGAGACTATTAAACAAATTACCACGAACACCATCACACATCACAGTTACCCTAAAAACAAGTCTAAATCCAAAATTGTTTCAAAACGCAAAATTAGTCACAACAAAAGATGAATGAATTAATCAAGTTAATAATGAGATGTAAATAGTTACCACGGCAGTTTTTTTAGTAGCGACCTCCCTAGTGCCCCACGTAATGTCATTGAGGTTACAGACCGCGTAAATAATAAGCAGCACGTAGTTCGAAGGAACGGATATAAAATAAATAGCGAAGTATATCAGGCAGTGTATTTCTTCCGGGTGCAATAGTGCAGCTATCACCACTTGACCTATCATTAACACAAGAAACATCGCTGATGGCGAGAAACCGCCATCTTCAGAAATACTTATTGCAATCCCAACTATTACTGCGACCATAACCATTGCGTAGAAGGTGCTGATCACTGCTGCAAAGAAAACCTGATACCAATGTTATTGTTAGTAACCAATCAATTTTAAACAATTAAGCATTAAGTCAATTAATTAGTTGCTTAATTAACATTAAGTATATACAGTTAATTATGATTAGTGATGATAGTTAAGCTAACCATCGCCGTATATCGCCTTAACTTTTCACATGAAGAGACTGAAACATACATTTGCAGACAATAAAGCAACACTCCATTTTGCGTGCAGAGTGATATAAAACGGTTCCTAAATGGCGCCATTTTAAGATCCAACACCATCCTCCAGTTTAGTTTCGCATTCGTTCAGTGACAATAATGTTGAAATTTTAAGGACATTATCGGAATTTTGATATATAATAGTTATAAACTTTTTGAGTTCATTTATAAATACTTTTCAAATATTTTCTATTTTGAAACCCTCACATCTTTAAATTCTAGAATTCTAAAAATTCCTAAATTTCCAACCTTCCACATTCTCTTATTTAAAAATCACAAGAATTTCCAAAAGTTCACATCCTAAATTTTCAAAAATCCCAAATGTCTCAGAACACAAAAATTCCAAAATTGCCAAATTCTCAAACCTTCACATCCCACAATTCTAAAATTCTCAAAAGTTCCTAAAATATCCAAAACTCCCACAACTCTCAAAATTTTAAATTGCCAAAATTTCAAACCCCAACAAAGTATTAACAAAATTAAAAAACATTATTGTAACCAATACAAAACCAACAATTAACTTCTCAAGTGTTCCAGTGTTAAATCTGCGGTGTTTCCTAAGCAAAGCAGAAACATAAAATGCATTTGGACGAACCTTTTTAGTCTTTTTCACTTGGACTTCGCGGGTTCCCCAGGAGACGACATTCAAGTTGATAATGGAGTACAGGATGAGAAGGAGATACATGGAAGGAATCGAGAGAAGGTAAATGATGCCTGGCACGATACACCAAAACTCTTGCGGATGCAAACAGGCGGCTATAAAGAACGAGCTAGACAGTGATATCAAGAATATGGCCGAAGGTGACCCGATGCCATCCTCTCCAAGTTGCAGGGCCGTACCTACTATCACGGCCATCATTATCAATGCGTATCCTGTCGATAATATTTGCGCACACAAAAGCTGAAAGACAAGGACATAAGTAGATTAGGGTGGTTCAAGAGAATTCTTTTTCCCTCTCACTCTAAATATTTAGTATATTATGTAAAAACATCCAAAGTTTAAATTTAAGAGATCAAAGCAATTTATATTGGTTTTTCATCGTATCGACTTTTATCTACAATTTAAGTGATTTCGTACTGGATTCATGGGCGTGGCCGGAGAAAAAATTCTTTTCGTACTCTGAAAGATTAGTGTATGTCATAAAAATTAAATTTAAAAGATCAAAGCAATTTATACTGATTTTTTATCGTATCGACTTTCAACTACAATTTAAGTGATTACAGATAAAATTGCACAAAATTAAATATTAGTATCACATCAATGTCAATCGACTGATTTAACCATATTTACATACTTGAGAACTAAGCAAGGTTTGAACAGAGTTTAAAACTGAACTTATTCGATGATCGTTCAAAGGTTTGATATTACTTGCCGCCAAACAATATCCATTGTCCACAGAAGATCTTAATAACCTTGTAACGAAAGAGTCATCAATTTTGAACAGTTCGAATTACCACATGATACTGACTTAAAATGAAAGTTATAAGAATTGACTGTAATATTGAAAAGTTTGCAAGAAAGTAAATGCGATATTTATTGTGAGACAAATTTTATTTTATTTTTGATTTGCGACTAATTTTCATGAACGTTTTAACGCGTTTAGACACGGGTTTGGTTCTCCATTCTGCACGCGAAATTCACCGCAACCGTTAACCTTGATGTTGCAGATTGTTTTGCAATGTGCTCTTCGAAAAAAGACGTCGATCAGTATCACGAGTGATCAATAATACAAATTCAATTCGCTCGACAAAGAATAGTGGGCTTGAACTTAGCTTTATATGTATCTCGTGTCACATCTACACGGTAATAATTATGTAATTATTTAAGAGGAAGGCACATGTACTCAATGTGAACGGGGAAGATAACTCTTCATTGTTCGGTTATGTAATGCATATATGTACATTTTACTCTAGATTATTGTACAGTGGTATTTTATGAATCGAAAATACGGTGTCGTCTTTCACATTTCAATATTTTATTAAATTATTGGAAGCTATTGATTCTCTTTGAAGTCTCTTATTGAAACTCTTCGAAATGATTTTTTAAGGTTGGAAATGGTTAAATATTCTGGTGTGAGATTAATAATATTATTATTCAATTTTATGACGTAATAATTATGTAA
The DNA here is from genome assembly GCF_050947335.1 of Megachile rotundata. Taxonomy (NCBI): domain Eukaryota; kingdom Metazoa; phylum Arthropoda; class Insecta; order Hymenoptera; family Megachilidae; genus Megachile; species Megachile rotundata. The sequence continues at coordinate 9,006,955 of NC_134993.1, forward strand.
GTATGTAACAATTATAGATATAACTTGCTAATTATAGAAAGTCATAAAAGATTTAAAGCGAAAGGTATAAGAATGTCACTAAAGATTTTCAACAAAAGATATTGTCAGAAATTATTGAAAACCAACAAATATTTTTAATTTTGTTTTGTAAACTTCTAAATTGCTTTGACTTCTTAAACTTTAATTTTTCAACTCGAACTTTCACAAGATTTTTCACACCATATACTCAATTTTTAATAGACGAGAGCGAAAAAAGAATTTTCAGCCATCCTAACGTTCATAAACGATTAAAGCTTGAAACATTAATAAACATTAATTTTTACGTTGGTTCACTTACTTGTATGTTTGCCTTACACGTAAAACATACGATCATAAACAACAGGATGGGGATAATGTTATAATAGAAACTTGTCCAGTTGTCGATTTTGAAAGCCGCCACGAAAGCACCGACCAACATAAGGAAGATCGTGCCTGGTCCTAAAATTGTTCCACCTGAAAGAGAAAATGGGGGATGCTTAAAAATTATTTTTTACATTTATGTAAATTGTTGATTGCATAAATGTATGTTTAATTTAGTTATTTGTAGAAGTTACATTTTACTTTTTATTAGTTGGCATATGTATACTATTTTAAGAATAATTTCATACACTATTTCAAAAAATAATTTCATAGATTAGTATAATTAGCTAAAAGTATGGTTGATCAATACTTCTATATACAAGTGTAAAAAATAATTTTTATTAGATATTCAAATAATTCTATATATTTTGTGTGTAAGCTATTTCAACTATTTTCTGTACAACCTGTTATATAGCAAGTATTTAAAAAATTTATATACTATTTTAAATTTTATAAACAATGTAAGCAATAATTTAATAGTTACTTAAAAAATAATTTCGTGCTATACTATTCACATTTTTATACACCTGTCATTTATTATTTCTTATACACCTTATTTCTTTTCATACGCCTTTGCACACCAATTGTTTACTTTTCTAAATCCCTTCATGAACCACAAAAGTGTATAAAACTAGATTCATAAATAATTAATAAAACTAGATTCATAAATTAATTAAAATGAACGTGTGAATACATAGAAAACTAACCCATAAGCAAAATTTGATAGGAAATGTATGGAAGAGATATATTGTCGTTGATTTTGATCGTTCGTTTCGCGTCCATCAGGAGGTCCATTATGTTAGCAATGGTAGAGGGAACCCATCGACGACGTTGATTGTAAAATTCATTGAAGCCCTCCGGTGCGTGTGTGTAAGCATCGCTGGCTGCTGAATATTCGACCTGTATCATCATTGAATAAACCACAATGATTAATCGCTGTTTACTTATACCGTATACCTCAAATTCCTATAATAATCAAGCACACATTATAGATCATTCACACATTTTTGGTTCGATGTCGTTCATCACATAAATTCGATTAAATACAAATTTTGGAAGCACCTAACTAAAATGTAATTGCATTCAAAAAACAGCCAAGCCATTCAGATGGACAGCAATTTTAAATTTTGAATCTATTTATATTAAATTTTGAAACAATTTCAAATTACGAATTTAAAAATTGTTGACATGTGAAAGTAATATTAAGTAATAAATAAAGTGAAATTTACTGAAGATTTTAAGAATGAGTTCTTAAAAAAAAGATTCAATGTATTCATTCAATAGATTCAATGATTAACGAGAAAAATAATTATTTTCATTTTGTATTGTTGACATGTTTCAATTATTCTATAACAATGTCAAATTACGAATATAATATTTACTATATATTTTTGAAACTAAAATTACTTTGTCTGTTAGGTTTATCGATGTTGAATTTTGATTATTGCAATGCAACCTCAAAATATAAGATTCATTTTAAGTTGTATGTAGTTTAAGATTCATTTTAAATTTCATGCAATTTAAGGTTCATTTTAAATTTCATTAAAATAGTATTAAATCATTTAACAAATATTAGAATGAAAACAGAGAAGATATTTCTGCCTAAAGATGTGTCAATAGGATTTTCATAGTACTTACCCTGTAACCCCGTTGCAGAAGAAGAGTACAAAGCCATCGATCTTCCCCTTGATCGTATTGAACGTAGTGTCTGGCTTCGTCCGATCTCGTTGTGTATTTCTTCATCACGTTGTCGTCCATTAAAGCCTTACCTCTGAATAACGAGAAACAACCGGGACTACAAAGCACACAGCCGATCATATGCTCGGTTGCTTTTTGCAGCCAATGGCCGATAGCGTATTCGAACATTTGGTACCACACCATTGGACCTGGTATCAGACCAACAAACATTAAGTTAAAGATCAAATTAGATGAAAGTTAAAATTGTTAAGATTAAATTAAAATTGTTAAGATCAAATTGAAATTGTAAAAATTAAATTAAAGTTGTGAAGATTAAGTAAAAATTGGAAAGATCAAGTCAAAATTGTAAATATTAGGTAAAAATTGTAAAGATCAAATTAAAATTGTTAAGATTAAATTGAAATTGTAAAAATCAAATTAAAGTTGTGACGATCAAGTAAAAATTCGAAAGATCAAGTTAAAATTGTAAAGGTCAAATTAAAATTGTAAAAATCAACTAAATAGTATTGTCAATAATAATACTTTCAAATAATATTAATAATTTTTAAACTGTGTTTACAAATTTATCGGTAGACGCTCCATAATTCCCTGCGTTCGGGGCTCTAGAAGAATAAATCAAATTTCCCAAAATAACAAATTTTAATATCATAGTTTTTGGACGTATTTTCACTGCCATATTTCTAAGTTATCATTAAATCTCTAAGTCGTCATGTTTCAAAATATTCTAAGTTCTGAAACTTCTAAATTCCCAAAAATCGAGAAATTATCGAGCATCGAACACACGTACTTTCTTCAAAATTAATTTCATACAAATTCAAGTTCCTAAATCAAACCATTCTAGCAAATTCTGAATTTCCTTAATTCCCAAAAATCGAGAAATTATCAAGCCTTGATGATACATATGTTCACTTCACAGTTAATTTCTTTCAAATGCAAGTTGAATAAACGTACATCGTCTACTTTAAACACAAAACACTTTGCACACACATGTTTGAATACTTTCTATGAATAATTTGAATAAAACCTTCACAAGCAGGGAATTATCGAGAGACTATAGTTATCTCCATGATAATGAATTTAACTAACCTGAACCAACTGGATGAATTCGACCACAAGCTGCACCAAGGTTCTTGTTCTTCTTCATCAAATCTACGAGCAGTTTCACAGCGGCAGGTTGGAAATCAATGTCTCCGTCGAGTGTCAATAAATAAGTATTTTCCGCGATTACTTCTTTACGATCTACGCTAATTGGTAACTCCATTAATCGATGTCCCAGTAAGTAGTACATGTACATGACCTGGAAAAGAAAAATCAAATTTTGTATTCTTCATTATTTACTTAATCATAAAATTTTATAACTTTATATTTTACTATTTTACAATTTTTTAATTACAATAATTTTACAATTTTTTAATAAGAAATTGAATGAAATGAAGTTCTATTTTACATTAAGTGCTAGAAAGTTCCTGTTCTCCATTACTTTCCATCCAAATAAATACTACATTACATTTCTGTAACTATACCTGACTCCATCGCTTCCTGTGACGAATTTTACTCTTATCCTTCAAATGAGCAATCATCTTCGTTTTCCCTGGAAGAGTCCACACCAATCTGCCACCATAAGGTGTCGGATATTTCTTCGGTGCTCTAACATGCATTCGCGTTTGGTGAACGTCTGATGCAGCCTCATCCAATGTGCCCACTAACAATTTCACGAACCGGTTCACCTGAGACTCGTTTTCATCGTGATCCGATAACTCGAACGCGTCATCGAAAAAGATGTGAGCTGAAAACACAAGATTATATTTTTTATTATTACTGTATAATGTTGGAATTAAAATAATGTCTTGTTTTTTAATATAATTAAGTAGGAAGTTCGATGCAACGCGGTAAGGAATTTGTCAAGTAGCGTGGTTATAAAATGGGATCTCTCCATGGTCCGCGCTAGGCTATAAAAAGGGTACCATTTTAACCTCTTACGTACGACGCGCTACTAAAGTGGCGGATACCATCTTTTTATACGATGGTCCACTATAGTTTCGCGAATGTTATCGTAGCGCCATAGTGGCTCACTCGCCACCGTTTCAATTGAACAATTCTTTGCACTAATATATATAAGAAACATTTGGAAATGACATATTTTGTGAATTTTCTAAAAAAGTAAATTATCAAAGTTAAAGTATATACATCATATCTGTGGAAAAAAATTATTTCCCTTTGCTTTAACTTACAAGTTTCAATCTCCGTTCAAAATTGCAACGAAATCCAGAAATTTAAAAATAACCCAAGCTAGTCCTATCTAAACTTATACCTCATAAATTTTTCAATCTCAGAAATTGCAATGAAATTTCCATGCAGAAAGTGGGTGGTCTTACTTTCGAATTCATAGTAATCCGGATCGACAACTTTCAAATATTTTTGGGCAACGCGTCGGGCACACTGGTCCTCGTCCAGGCGTAGGATACTCTTCAAGAATTCCATCATTTCTTCTTTGTTCTCATGCCACATCGTTGCACAAGCGTATATTCTCGTTACGTGATCGCTGCTTTTTACAGCCGACGGTGGTGTAGTTGATCCGTCGGTCTGTTCGTATATGGTCTCGTAATCCCCGTCCCCTTTTTCTTTTTCTATCTCCGCCAGATCCTGCTCAACAAAAATAAGCTTTATGTTTCCGTATCATGTTCATTTTGATGAAACATCAAACGGAATATTATAAAACCGACAAATTATGCATTCATAAATCGCAGTGCCTTTTGTGAACGTTTACTGGCAAATGACCCTCTTCGAATTCAGATGTTTTATCTAAATAAGTTTTATGCGGGGTCTAAAATCTTTCTCGATTCAAAACACTTTTTGTTCATTTATGTAACGTTATATCATTAATTTTGCGTGCAAGACTGTGTAAAGGAGTTTTTAGGTTGGGACATTTATGACATAGTTATTTTTGTAACTTTTACTTTCAATATGGCAACCTTATACGAGTGAACGTTTACTTTACTAATAATGTTATATCTGTACTTTCAAAAAAATGTTAATAATTATTTCCTAGTGATTCCTTACCTCGACTTTCACCTCAGGTTGATCATCCCGTTTCCGGTTCAGCCCCATCGACTGATCGATCAACAAGGAATTGTACATCGGTACAACAAAAAGCTTCTCCGTGGCGGCAAGACGTTCGCATTTAGGTGTCCACACATGCAACGTGATCCACGTTTGCGACAACAGCCAGAGCAACCATACCCAGGCATATTGCTTCGTAACGAAATCGTTGAGAAACGGTGGCGATTCATAGAACAAATAATCCGGGATTGTGTCGTGGAATATGCAAGGGTCGCTGTTCCGCAAGCCGCAAGCAGCGATCAACAAAGAGATCGATACCGGAATTGTCAGATTTACGGGAAAGGCGTAACTAAATCCCTGTATCAGAATTTTGCATGCGAATTTACCTGAAATAAGGAAAACATGATTTATGTTCAGCTTGCATTTAGAATCCTTGTAGTTTGATTCAAGGTCTGGGAGGACTTTGTTGAAAAATCTTTTGTTAAAAGGAAACGGCATCTGTTAGTCTGTTATTTGATGGTGGGGACATGAACTTGTCAAAAATAATAGTTTGTAGTTCGTTTGAGGGAGTGATGGGGTTTCTGTTTGTCTGAGGAAGTGATAGGGTTTAGGTTCGTCTAGAGAGTGTAGGTTTGTTTGAGGGAGTGATGGGTTTAAGTATGTTTGAGGTAGTGATGGGTTTAAGTGTGTTTAAGGTAGTGCTGTGGGTATTTAGGTTTGTTTGAAGTAGAGACATGGTTTAGTAAGTTTGTTTGCAGTAGTGACGTGTTTAGTGAGTTTAGTTCAAGTGGGGACGTGGTTTATTAGGGTTATTTGAAGTACTAATGTGGTCTAGGCTCGTTTGAGGGGTTTAGGTTTGTTTGAGGGAGTGATGGGTTTAACTTTGTGTGAGGGAGTAATGTGGTTATTTAGTTTTGTTTGAAGTAGAGACATGGTTTAGTAAGTTTGCTTGCAGTAGTGACGTGTTTAGTGAGTTTAGTTTAAGTGGGGACGTGGTTTATTAGGGTTATTTGAAGTACTAATGTGGTCTAGGTTCGTTTGAGGGGTTTAGGTTTGTTTGAGGGAGTGATGGGTTTAACTTTGTGTGAGGGAGCGATGTGGCTATTTAGTTTTGTTTGCAGTAGAGACATGGTTTAGTAAGTTTGCTTGCAGTAGTGACGTGTTTAGTGAGTTTACTTCAAGTGGGGACGTGGTTCATTAGGGTTGTTTGAAGTACTAATGTGGTTTATTAAGTTTATTCCAGAGAGCGATGTTTAGCAAGTTTGCTTGAAGTGGAGACAAAATTTATTAGGGTTGTATGAACTACTTTTGTGGTTCATTAAGTTTAATTGAAGGCGTAATGTAGTTTAGCAAATTCTTTTGAAGCAGTGATGTGGTTTATCAAGCTTCTTTAAAGTAGTGATGTATTTAAGTAAGTTTGCTTGAAGTACTAATGTGGTTGAGCAAGTTTCTTTAAAGTAGTAATGTGGTTTAGTAAGTTTGCTTGAACTAGTGATGTGGTTTATCAAGTGTCTTTAAAGTAGTGATGTGGATTAGCACGTTCATTTGAAGCAGTGATGTGGTTTATCAAGTTTCTTTAAAGTAGTGATGTATTTAAGTAAGTTTGCTGAAAATAGTAATGTGGTTCAGCAAGTTTTATTAAAGTAGTAATGTGGTTTAGTAAGTTTGCTTGAACTAGTGATGTGGTTTATCGAGTTTCTGTAAAGCAGTGATATGGATTAGCAAGTTCATTTGAAGCAGTGATGTGATTTATCAAGTTTCTTCAAAGTAGTGATGTAATTAAGTACGTTTTCTTGAAATAGTAACGTGGTTCAGTAAGTTTCTTTGAAGTAGTAATGTGATTCATTGAGTTTACATAAACTAGTAATGTGACTTAGCAAGTTCATTTGAAGCAGTGATGTGGTTTAACAAATTCATTTAAAGTAGTGATGTGGTTCATTAGGTTTGCTTGAGATATTGATGTGGTTCATCAAGTTTTTTTCAATCAGTGATGTAGTTCATTAGGTTTGTTTAAGTTAATGATGTGGTTTATCAAGTTTACTTGAAGTGAGGACATGATTCATTAGAATTGCTGGAAGTACTGATGTGCCTCATTAAATTTGATTGATGTCGTGATGTGATTTAGTAATTTTGTTAGAGGTAATGATATGGTGTATCAAGTTCCTTTGAAGCAGTGATGTAGTTCATTAAGTTTGAATGAGGGAGTGACGTAGTTTAGCAAGTTTGCTTGAAGTGAGGGCGCAGTTTTTTAGAGTTGTTTGAAGTACTAATGTGCTTCATTAAATTTGATTGAAGGTGTAATGTACTTTGCTAACTTTGCTTGAAGTACTGATGTGGTTCATTAAATTTAATTGAGGGAGTGATGTGCTTTACTAAGTTTGCTTGAAGTAATGATTTAGCAAGTTTCTTTGAGCTAATGATGTAGCTCATTTGTTTGAGATAGTGATGGGTTTAAGCATCTTTCGTTAAACTAATAACGTGATCTATCAAGTTCATTCAAAGTACTAAGTAGTTTCTTCAAAAATATTAATTTCAAGTTTACTTAAACTAATAATTTGAAATTAATTTCAACTAATACGACCTTCGGCTTTATTAGAAGTAACTTCATAAGAAGTACTAATTATAAGAATTTATTTAAGATATCGTCACTGCATGTAGCTCTCGATCTATCATAAAGTCCATGCATCCACGGAATATAATTACCAAAAATACTTACCAAAAACATACGCAAAATAAGCACCGAATATCTGCAACAGTAGAACATAAATAGGCGTGTTCACATCTGCATCTCTCGATATTCTCACGCCATTATCAACCAAATCTGCAATATCGGTGACTCTGGTGGAAACCTCTTGCCATACTTCGTATTTATGGCTACCAAAAGCGTTACTTAACATCGAGAATAAATGTCCGACATTTTCTCCTCTCATGTGCAGTATCAATAAACTGCTGATAAAGAACGCCAAGATTTTCCATACCGACATGAACATGTAAGTGAAGTATCGTGTTAGCCGCAGTGCCTTTTTCACTTTGCCTAGGGACTTAACAAATCCTGCAAAAAGTATACAAATTTCATTTAGCATTATTATTAACCTTCAGTTAAAAAAGATTAAATATTATTTCATCGAAATGATGCAACTCTCTAAAATATATGTCAAGGTCATTCGACGTATTTAAATATTCTTCGCATTTAAACATCCGCAAAATTTAAGAAAACATTCCAAAAGTTGGAGTATAAAAGTAACTGGTAATTTAATGACCAAAACCAGTTAAGACAGAAAAAAATGAACGATCCAGTCAGTTGAAGACGTCTATTAAAAACGAACTTGAGGTACTTCTATAACTATCTTCGAGAATTATTCAAGTTTTAAATCCAAGATGTCCATAGCAGTTTTATGACTTCTCTGTTTGTGAAGCACCACGGACATTTTGTGGATTGATTTCAATTAAAGTATAAATTACTTAAATAATTGTTTGCTTGTTTCTTCTGAATTTTATTCTCGCTGTTAACATTTATTATATGATTACGTATTTTTGTTAAACCTTAAAGTATAACAGCGGAAATATAAATTGCATCCTAAATTCTGATAATAGTCACCGTCTTCCAAATTTAATTTAACGTAAATTTTAATCTAAATCTAAATATTAAGTTGTAATACTGAAATTGCCCCGAATTGATATTAAAAATTTGATAGTTACATGCTGGAGTTATTATTACTGAGAAAAATGATCAACGTGTTATTGATTTACCATCAATCACACGACACTTACCGATCGGACTTTGTATCGAAACATAATTTTCCCACCAGCCACAGGAAACCAGGAACAAAGATGGTGGTATGAGCCATAGCGATGGTCGGGAACTGTCCAATAATGGCCAAAGGAAGAAACTTGTTCCTTGCGCGGCTAATGCAGCAATATCGATCAGCACCAACACGAATCTCTTGGATTCGTCTTTGGTTTTATTGCGAGAGAGAAGTCCTTAAAGAAAAGTCTCTTTTCACGCTATCTTCCAAAGTTAATTGGTCATAATACAGTTCGATCCGCGTTTCCGTTTAATGAGCCACTTAGGCTCGAATTTAATCAATAACCTACTTGATTTCTCAGTAACTGACATGTTAAACCTTGACGGCTATAATCTGTCCTCATATTTTTAATTACTTCACAAAATTGACATATAGTTAATTGACAATTAACATTTACAGACAATTTTTCATATATGACATAATTACACACATGTCGGAAAATTATAATATGTCGAAAAGTAACGGAACTTTTTAAATTTAAGGAAAACTAGTGCCATCTATTAAAACAATATGTTAACCTCCCATTTTGTCGAGCAACGCCGCCATTTTATCGCGCAACATCGCCATATTGTCGCGCAACGCCGCCATATTGTTCATCGACGTCCCAGCTGGAAATTTCTCTGTATAATAATAGCGCTATCTATTAAAACAATATGTTATCTGAAAACAGTATATCTTCCCTGCAAAACACAACAATTATTGGAATCGAGCAATGAATAAACTTATAGCGTTTAATGCGACAGAACCTTTCGTCACCGCGTCGCAAAATCACTGGCAAGCAACAAATTGCTCGCGTTGAATATTGCGAGGATCTTATCAAAACCAGACGAAACTGTACATCTCTGGAATCAATTGTAACTAGTGATGGGACTCGGTGCTTCAAGTATGAACCTCAAAACGCCAAAGTGCTATGTGGAAATTTCCAGGCTCCCCAGAATCAAAAAAACTGTGATTTCAGAAGTCCCTAGAGAAGACAATGTTAATTTGCTTTTACGATTCTAAAGGAATTAAACTTCGGGAATTCGTTCCACAGAGACAAAATGTTAATGGCTAATATTATCTGGGTGTTATGGAACATTTGTGGAAGAGGATCGTTCGTGTGAGGCCCGAATATCGAGCGCCGGGAAGTTGGTTTCTGTTGCATGACAACGCACCGTGTGAACTGTCGCTGTTTGTGAATTTGTGGCGAAAAAACAAGTCTGTTCCAACAGCCTCCAAATTCACCTGACTAATCTCCATGTGATCACTTCTTTTTTCTAAAATTGATAAGATCACCATAGTTTCACAGCGAGATCGAGTCATAAAACAGGACTTCTCCATGGTCCGCGCTAGGCTACAAAAGGAGCACAGTTTTAACCTCTTAGGCACGACGCGCCACTATAGTGGCTTTCAAGGATATGATCCTCCGTATAATGGTCCACTATTGTGACTTTCGCAGATATGATCTCTCTTAATTAGCTATAAAAGAAACGTTTCGTGACACTGTTACACAAGTCCAAGCAGCTGCGACAAGGATGTCTGAAGCGATTCCGCAAAACGACATAAAAAAATCTATGTTAACATTGTATAAGCGTGCCCAGCGGTGTATTGATGTGTAAAGGATGTATTTTGAATAGAAGAAATTAATTTTGGCAAAATAACTCTTTTCTTTTTATTTAAAAAGTTCCGTTATTTTTCCGACATACTGTGTATATGAAAGTAAAATTTTCCTACTTCTCAGGGACTGTAATATTCATGTAATATTCAGTAATATTACATGTAATGTAATACAATGTAATATTCATTTTTTGAAAAATACTTACCTAATAAACCCGGCACGAAACACACGCAGTTGGTTAACATGGCTCCTTTAACGACGTCCAAATCGGGGAGCACTGCCATGAACATTAAAGCAAGACCAACCACGTGGAACGTTTCCATGAGAAACACCAGAAGAAAATGAGATACGAGCGGCTTCTTCCAGGACTTGAAGATGCATATTCGAATGCTTCGAATCAGTGTGCCGAATTCTGGCACGGCGAACGCTATGATTATGCACCAGATCCATGCTATCCTTTCTTCTTCTGATAATACTGATACGTATTCCTTGTCGAGTCCTGAAACAGTTTTATTGCAATTATTGATGTAGACAGAGCGATTTTTATGCTGTCTTGAAGATTTCTAGCTACGAATTTGGGAAATTTTGAAAATATGGAGGTTTAGGGATATTTGGAAATTTAGATGGTTAGGGCTGTTTAGGAAATTGGGGACTTGGTATATAGGAGTGAGGATTTAAAGATTTGGAGATTTGGAGATTTGGAGATTTGGAGATTTATGGATTTGTGGATTTTTGGATTTTTGGATTTTTGGATTTTTGGATTTTTGGATCTATGGATCTATGGATCTGTGGATCTGTGGATTTGTGGATCTGTGGATCTGTGGATCTGTGGATCTGTGGATCTGTGGATCTGTGGATTTGTGGATTTCTGGATTTGGAGATTTGGAAATATTAAAAAATTGGAATCTAGTATTTTAAGAAAATTGGTAATGTAAAAATTTGGAAACTTGAAAGTTTGTGTACTTCAAAATTTGAAAATATAGAAATTTAGAAATTTAGAGATGTAACAATATAGAAATCCCGAAATACAAAAACTTAAAATTATGTTAATTTAGAAATTAAGAAACATTCAAACTTGAAAATTAGGAAACTTGAACATCAAAAGAAAAAATTTCTAAATTCTCAAACATCAAAATTAAAAAATGTAACTATTCGTAAGCCCATAAATTTGAGAACTAACATCCCAAAAAATAGTTCATAAATTTTCGTAACAGGTTCAAATAAAGTCGCAATAAATGTCGTAATATTAATATATTTCGGTGAATAAGAAACTGTTTTTGAAAAGACAAAACAAATAATTCTTTAAACCAGTTTTTTAAATTCCTCCATAAAATTCAAGTTTCTTTCAATTGTAATAACATCAAACCATTTTAAAGCGTGGGAGTACTTTTACATTCCAGTACTTTTGCACTCCAGTCCAGTATACATATGAGTATAGCACCTAATAAATATTTATGTGTAGCAGTAATATTCTACTTTCTATAATGTATGCAAAACAATGTAGTTGTATGAAAGTTATTTAGAAGCTATACTAATCAACTGCACTTTAAATAAATTTCTCGTACTAATCAACCTGTTATACGATCTTCTCCAGCTTCTCAGAAGTCAAACGACCTACTTGCATAAACTTAATTATAACTAATAGATAGCACAACTGTGTCACAGCTTTCGAATTAGAATTGGTATACGCGTTTCTGAAATCGTTTTAATTAACTAAAATTGTAGGAATGTTAGAAATACTTTTCACGTGAACGAAAAAATTTAAGTCTTCAATTATTCAATTCTACAATTCTTCAATTATACAATTACCCAATGTTCAATTATTTATCTATTTAATTCTTCAATGACTCAATTCTCCAAATCTTCAATTCTGCGATTCTTCAATTCTTCAAATCTACGATTATCCAATTCTTCAATTCTTCAATTCTTCAATTCTTCAATTCTTCAATTCTTCAATTCTTCAATTCTTCAATTCTTCAATTCTTCAATTCTCCAATTCTTCAATTCTTCCATTCTTCAATTCTTCCAATTTTCAATTCTTCAATTCTTCAATTCTTCAATTCTTCAATTCTTCAATCCTTCAATTCTTCAATTCTTCAATTCTTCAATTCTTCAATCCTTCAATCCTTCAATTCTTCAATTCTTCAATTCTTCAATTCTTCCATTTTTCAATTCTTCAATTCTTCAATTCTACCATTCTCCAATTCTTCAATTCTGTAACTCTGCAATTCTTCCATTCTTCAATTCTTCAATTCTTCAGTTATACAACTTTTCAACCTTTATAAAATTCTTCTATCGATGCTACTCCTCAGCGGTATTAGCTTACAAACTTTTCAATACTTCCTTACAATTCTTTTGTCTTTCCATTGCCATTTAAAATCTACCATGACTTCTTTTTATAATTAGCAGGTTATATCTATAATTGTTACATGATTGTACAATTATTACATCATAAAATTAAATAATAATATTATTAATCTCACACAGAAAATTGAATCATTTGCAACCTTTAAAAATAATTCCGAGGAGTTTCAATAAGAGACTTCAAAGAGAATCAATAGCTTCCAATAATTTAATAAAATATTGAAATGTGGAAGACGACACCGTATTTTCGCTTCATAAAATACCACTGTACAATAATCTAGAGTAAAATGTACATGTACGCATTACATAACCGAACAATGAAGAGTTATCTTCCCCGTTCACATTGAGTGCATGTACCTTCCTCTTAAATAATTATATAATTATTACCGTGTAGATGTGACACGAGATACATATAAAGCTAAGTTCAAGCCCACTATTCTTTGTCGAGCGAATTGAATTTGTATTATTGATCACTCGTGATACTGATCGACGTCTTTTTTCGAAGAGCACATTGCAAAACAATCTGCAACATCAAGGTTAACGGTTGCAGTGAATTTCGCGTGCAGAATAGAGAACCAAACCCGTGTCTAAACACGTTAAAACGTTCATGAAAATTAGTCGCGAATCAAAAATAAAATAAAATTTGTCTCACAATAAATATCGCATTTATTTTCTTGCAAACTTTTCAATATTACAGTCCATTCTTATAACTTTTATTTAAAGTCAGTATCATGTGGTAATTCGAACTGTTCAAGATTGATGACTCTTTCGTTACAAGGCTATTAAGATCTTCTGTGGACAATGAATATTGTTTGGCGGCAAGTAATATCAAACCTTTGAACGATCATCGAATAAGTTCATTTTTAAACTCTGTTCAAACCTTGCTTATTTCTCAACTATGTAAATATTGTTAAATTAGTCGATTGACATTGATGTGATACTAATATTTAATTTTGTGCAATTTTATCTGTAATCGCATAAATTGTAGTTGAAAGCCGATACGATAAATAATCAGTATAAATTGCTTTGATCTCTTAAATTTAATTTTTATGACATACACTAATCTTTCAGAGTACGAAAAGAATTTTTTCTCTGGCTACGCTCATGAATCCAATACGAAATCACTTAAATTGTAGATAAAAGTCAATACGATAAAAAATCAATATAAATTGCCCCGAAGTATTTCTTAAGTAACTTTCTATCATTTACTTGTACCACACACTAATCTTTCAGAGTACCAAAGAATTTTTTCTCTGGCTACGCCCATGAATCCAGTACGAAATATGCAATATAAAAAGTAGATCGTGCTCGTAACAGCGTTTTTTTTTGCCATCGACATATATGTGTACCCTGCTGTGCAGAAGGAGAGAAAGTACGTGAAACCAGGTTGAAACGCTACTTTGTGTTCAGGCTTTAGATCACTCGATCTTAGATAACGAAAGTAGTTATAAAATTCCATACCCGAATTTCCGCAATCAGAGGACAGTCGGGTAAAAAGTGTATTGATTTGCATGCAGATGCTTCCATTAATATGCTATTGTTCTTTATGCGAAATTATTTGCATTACAAATTGACTTTTTCATCTTAAATCACTTTAAATTTTAAATGACAGAATAATAATAATATTTAACTTGTGAACTAATTGGACTGAACTTTGAAAATTTGTAAATAATTGTTTTATTTTAAACTTGGAGAAATATTAAGGACTTCCTTAATCTTTTAATACATTATTATGAACTTGTTAAACTATTAATACATTATCAACTATTAGTTAATAAAATAGTTTAGTTAAAATTAAAAATAGCTTCTTTGTAATAAAAATTTTTAGTGACTATAGTCTTAAACGTCCCCATACACCAGTTATGTTATTTTGATGACACGTGACCTTCAAGGTTAATAAAATGAAGAGGTTAGGGTCGCTCACCTAAGTCCTTATTGCAGTGAACGATTTTTCGATCAGCTTTCAACTGAGACGTCATAAACAGTATCGTTCCTTTGGCAACCACACCGCTTCCCAACACTATCACAAATACTAACAGATAGACGACAACCTTCGTTACTTGTACCGTCATTTCGAAACATCTTTGATTGGCCATCGATCCGGAATCGATTTTCGGCGGTGGATTTCGAAACACATCCCATCCTTTCGTTTCCACGACCGTCCTTTGACTAAAAAAAAAAGGTTAAAAAAGCAAATAAATATTCAACGACTATAAAAGTTTCGCAATTTTCTTGAAATTCGTGTTTGCGTTTGGGGAGTTTGTTTATCTGATAAAAGAAACTGATCACGTCAGAAAAATATGTGGAAACGAAAATTACTTTTGGGTTTTGCTTGGGAAAAGAAATGTGTTATGGTGAAGGTAATTTGGGTAGAAATAGCGTGTGAAAGGACAGTTCTGTGTTGATAAAAAGTGAATCTTAACGAAGCTAATTAGTATGGTGATAATTGTGATGTCGCTATTAATAAATTTTTATTGAGTACATAAAGTAGTAACATACGAATGAATTAATTAGATGGAAATATAGGACCAATAAATAAATTGAAAATATGGGAACAAATAAATAAATGAAAAATATGGAAACAAATAAATAAATCAAAAATGTAAAAACAAATAAATAAATAAAAAATAGTAATAAGTAAGTAAAAGAAAACGTAAAAAGAAATAAATAAAATGAAGGTATAGGAACAAATAAATAAATTGAAGATACAGAAACAAATAAATAAATCGCATAAATAAATAAAAAATATGGAAACAAATAAATAAATCAAAAATGTGAAAACAAATAAATAAATAACAAAAAATAGTAATAAGTAAATAGAAGAAATAAATAAAATGAAGGTATAGGAACAAATAAATAAATTGAAAGTATAGGAACAAATAACTAAATCAAAACTATGAAAACAATTAAACGAATAACAAAAAATAACAGTGAATAAATAAATAGAAAACGCAGAATGAAATAAGTAAATTGAGAATATGGGAATAAATAAATAAAAGATTTAAAAAAAAATGAATAAATAAAAAACATGACAGAAAATAAATAAATTGAAAATATTTAAACAAATGCATAAGTAAACAGCTAAAAAATGTAGGAACAAATAAATAAATCAGAAATAAAGAAACTAATAAATGAATCAGAAATAAAGAAACAAACAAATAAATCACAAATGCAGAAAGAAATAAATAAATCAGAAATGAAGAAACAAATAAATAAATTGAGATTTAGAAATAAATATATAAATTAAAAAATATATTTGAATAACTAAAATCGAAAAAATATTTTGACGTAAAGTTGTATTTAAAAAAGATTGAATTTAACAATTCTGTAAGACGTCCTCAAGAAAATTTGTTTATAAATTATTTTGGATTACTTCTTCATTGACACAACGTTTAAATAACGTTAGAAATAGATACAGTTATTGACACTTCTAAAATGCATTATCATCCATATCGATAAGATAGTAATCTAATAACACGATCGATGTGATAACGATATTCGTAAAGATAACGATATTCAATCTTGATGCATTCGCTAATGCATTAATTCATGCGATCGTTAATTTTACTTGCAAAATTAATTATACATTTATCGATTTGTCGGATCTAAACTGCTGAACTTTATTGTTGAAATTCTTAAGTAAAAAGTTCTCCCAACTTTCCTTGATGTAATTAAAAACAAAAGAATTTAGTTTGAAATATTTTTAATTATCATTACAAAATTAATTATACATTTGTCAGATCAGAACTTTATTACTGAAATTCTTCTAAAAAAATAATTCTCTCAACTTTCCATAATAAAAAGTTCATCTATGCTTTGAAATATTTGAAACCATGATAATAAAATTAATACATTTGCCGATTTATCAAATCTAAACTGTTAAACTTTTTTACTGTAGTTTTCTCAACTTTCCTTAATAAAATTAGAAACAAAAAATTCATCTATGTTTTCAAACGTTTAAAATGATTATTACAAAATTAATTATACATTCGTCAAACCTAAGTTAATTAACTAACCTAACCTAACCTAACATTTCCTACTAAAGTCCTTCTAAGAATTCTCTCAACTTTCCCCAATAAAATTAGAAACAAAAAAATTCATGTACCTTTCGAAATAATTTAAGGCACGATTACAGAAACATAATTCAATGAATAAGTTTCCAATGAAACCGATTACACCACAGTGTTCGTCGTAAAACGCATCCACTGTAACCACAAGCTCAGAAGAAAAATGATTATTTACTTCGGTAATATTCGCAATTTATCTCGGAACACGAGGTTTGAGTTGAAAAACGACCTCTTCACACTTTGTTGGAGTAAAAAACGTGTATGTTTGCCAATATCATGGTTGTTTAGCATGTGTTACATACCTGTCGCCATAATCTTGAGTCAATGGTGTACTCTCGCCATCGGAAAAATCGTCAGCGCCCGCCATCGCTGCTCCCCCTGGCATCATTCCATTTTGTTGCTGATTTTTCGACATTCTGTGAAGCAAGAAATTATGTATAAATATTTCGTATTTATTTACGAATCTAACTTCAGCTAACTATATTTTGTTGCTGATTTTTCGACATTCTATAAAACAAAACATTATGTACAAATGTATAATGTTTATTTATTAATCTAATCTAAAAATGCTTCACTGCTGATTTTTCGAAATTCTATAAAACAAAACATCATGTACATGTGTATCATGTTTATTTACTAACCTAACCTAACCATATTTTGTTGCTGATCTTCGACATTCCAAACTGAACTAAGCTAAATTACAATGAACTAAACTAAACCAACCTAACTTAAAATTAGACTACATTAAACTGACCTAATCAAAAGTTAAACTAAAAGAGAACTAATCTAATCTAAAACTAAACTAACCTAAAATTAAACTATACCAAAGTAACCTAACTTAAAATTAAACTAAACTAAACTAACATAACCTAAAGTTACATTCCAGTAAACCAACCGAACATAAAATTAAATTAAACTAAATTCACCCGACCTAAAACTAAACTAAACTAAAACTAACCCAATCTAAAACTAAACTAAACCAGACTAGCCTAACTTAAAATTAAACTAAACTGTACTGAACTAACCTGACCTAAAGTTACACTAAACTAAACCAACCTAACCTAAAACTAAACAAAATTTACCTAACATAAAACCACACTAAACTAAAACTAACCAATCTAAAACTAAACTAAACCAAACTAATCCAACTTAAAATTAAACTAAGCTAAACTAACCTAACCTAAAGTTACATTAAACTAAACCACCCTAATCTAAAATTAAACTAAACTAAATTCATCTAACCTAAAATTAAAATAAACTGAATTAACATAACCTAAAACTAAACTAAACTAAACTACACAAACTTAACCTAAGATTGAACTCAACTAAACCAACCTAACCTGAAATTGAACTCAACTAAATTAACCTAACCTAAAATTAAATTAAACTAGACTAACCTAACCTAAAATTAAAGTAAACTAGAACTAACCTAATATAAAACTAAACTATCCTCAAATTAAATTAAACTGAAGCCCAGCTAAAACTATCCTAAAACTAACATAAAACTAAATGAAAACTAAACTGAAACTAACATAACGCAAATCATCATTCTACTTTGTTAAAAAATTCACGTTTATTAAGTACCAATAAACAATCATCCAGAAAATAAACGTGAGAGTAAATTTCAGTCCCAAACAAGTGTGAGACCAGTTTTCACTGTCAATATCAAAGAAGTTATTAAATTAACGACGATTCGAACGCGAGCATAGATTAGATAAGATCGATGGTAAAATAGATAGCATAATTTTTCTAATAATTCGCGTACTTTCGCAATGAAGTAATGCATCAAAAATTTTCTATAGTCGTTTAATTGTTCTCTTACGATCTATGAATCTTCTCTGAACTGTTTAATATTTGAAATCGAATTATCCGCGTCTGAAACTGTTTTTGTATGAATAATTCAATATGAAGCGTAATATCGGATTGTTTGGAAGAGCAACAAGTAGAGCAGAAAGCGTGAATTCTTCTCGTACGTGCAAAGTTACTTTCCACATATTAGAAAGGTTGAGTTAACAAATATGCGGCAGTAAATCATCGTCATTGGATAAATATTGAAGAGCTGTTTCTAACGCGTGTGTTGATTCTTTCGCGTCGATGCGTCATTCTGCTTCCGTTTAGTTTAATGTGATTACGGTTATTTTCTATTGAACACATCTGTTTTTGTATTATAAGGTTTTACAGTATTGGAATTCTGGGTTATTTCAAATTTTAGAGTATTGAATTCTGGGGTTAGAGTATTTGCAATTCTAGGGATTTTTACATTTTAGAGTAAAGTATTGCAAGGTTAGGCATTTTTCGAATTTTGCAATTCTAGGATTTTTTAAATTTTAGAGCAAAGTATTGCAAGTATAGGGATTTTTTGAATTTTACAATTCTTGGGTTTTTTAAATTTTAGAGCAAAGCAATGCAATTCTAGGGATTTTTTAATTTTACAATTCTAGGGTTTTTTATATTTCAGTGCAAAGAATTGAAATTCTAGGGATTTTTTAAATTTACAATTTTACAATTCTTGGGTTTTTTAAATTTTAGAGCAAAGTAATGCAATTCTAGGGATTTTTTAATTTTACAATTCTAGGGTTTTTTATATTTCAGTGCAAAGAATTGAAATTCTAGGGATTTTTTAAATTTACAATTTTACAATTCTTGGGTTTTTTAAATTTTAAAGTAAAGTATTGCAAGTCTAGGGATTTTTTTATTTCACAATTTTGCAATTCTAGGGTTTTTAAATTTTGGAGCAAAGTAATGCAATTCTAGAGATTTTTTAATTTTACAATTCTTGGGTTTTTTATATTTCAGTGCAAAGAATTGAAATTCTAGGGATTTTTGAAATTTACAATTTTACGATTCTAGGGTATTTTTAATTTTAAAGTAAAGTATTGCAAGTCTAGGGATTTTTTGATTTTACAATTTTATAATTCTTGGGTTTTTTAAATTTTGGAGCAAAGTATTACAATTCTAGGGATTTTTTAAATTTTACAATTCTAGGACTTTTTCAATTTTATTGTGATTTTTTGAATTTTACAATTTTCAGTTTATTTTGCATTGTACACATCAATTTTTTATCTTTTAAAATGAGAGAGTTATGAAACGGCCATATAACCGGTATGGTGTTTTCAGTCTTAATTAATAAATTCGCTGTATTTTTCCGTAGTTCAGAATACTTGCAAAGTACATCTTCTTCTAAGATTTACAAGATATATAAAAAAAACCAGCATAACAATTTTTATAACTTAAAATAAAGAATATTAAAAAATGTTCATTTGACATCGTTGATTTGAGTTTTACTGTAAAAAACATTTATTGTAACAAAACAAAAATAGTAAATCAAATTCCATGGTTATTAAAAATCAATCTGACAAATATTCCAGATCACGCACTTTTGCTATTAGAAAAAATAGCAAAGGTAATCCTAACATCGCAAAATTGAAAATCAGCATACTTTTCCCACCTGTGTACACGCGTTTATCTAGAAATCGCGGAAGAATTCGATGAGCTAAAAAAAAGGAGACCCAGCAAAAAAGCAACATAAGAATAGAAAACGATAAGAAAGCAGGCATGTAGAACGTGCCTTTTGGCGTATAAAAAAGAAAGTTGAGTAATGAAAAGAAACTCCGATTGCAAGCACAACGTAACTATCGTACAAAAGGTAGGAATTGTCTGCGAAACTGATGAATTATCGCATTTCTCTGGCACGGTGAACGTACAAAATCACAGTGCCGGTGTAAAATTCTATTCGACGAAATAAGTAGCGGCGATGGAGCAAACGCTGTGTAACGGATCAGTTGCTAGACTTTCTAAGTTCGTTGTTGATCGTCAGGTTTAACAGGTTGCTGTCTGCTAACTAGCCTAATATGGAATACATTTCTTTTAAACAAAATTTAACTCTCCTTTAAAACACATTTTTTTAAATTCATCTTGTAAATATTAGACGTACTTTTCAAGTATGTTGATCTACGGAAAAATACAGCGAATTTATTAATTAAGACTGAAACCAAACCGGTTATATGGCCGTTTCATAACTCTCTCATTTTAAGTTACAAAATTTGTTATAATGGTTTTTTTAATATATCTTGTAAATATTAGAAAGAGATGTACTTCGCAAGTATTCTGATCTACGGAAAAATACAGCGAATTTATTAATTAAGACTGAAACCAAACCGGTTATATGGCCGTTTCATAACTCCCTCATTTTAAGTTACAAAATTTGTTATAATGGTTTTTTTAATATATCTTGTAAATATTAGAAAGAGATGTACTTCGCAAGTATTCTGATCTACGGAAAAATACAGCGAATTTATTAATTAAGACTGAAACCAAACCGGTTATATGGCCATTTCATAACTCCCTCATTTTAAGTTACAAAATTTGTTATAATGGTTTTTTTAATATATCTTGTAAATATTAGAAAGAGATGTATTTTGCAAGTATTCTGATCTACGGAAAAATACAGTGAATTTATTAATTAAGACTGAAACCACCAAACTGGTTATATGGCCGTTTCATAACTCTCTCATTTGAAGTTACAAAATTTGTTATGGTGGTTTTTTTAATGTATCTTGTAAATATTAGAAAGAGATGTATTTTGCAAGTATTCTGATCTACGGAAAAATACAGTTAATTTATTAATTAAGACTGAAACCAAACCGGTTATATGGCCGTTTCATAACTCTCTCACTTCAGGTCACAAAATTTGTAATGCTGGTTTTTTTAAAATTGTTGACATTTATCGACATAAAGAATTAAATTCTAATTTATATTTTAACGTTGACTTTTTTAATATATCTTGTAAATATTAGAAACAGATGTACTTTTCAAGAATTTTGATCTACGAAAAAATATAGCGAATTTATTAATTAACACTGAAGCCACCAAACCGGTTATAATCTAATCTAACCGGTGTATAATCTAATGTATAACCTAATATGGTCAAGCATATTTGCATAACTGAATTTGGTCAAGCAAGTTTATACAATCGAATCTGAACAATCTAATAAATAAACTACATATTATACAACAGTAGGTTCAGTGTTAAATCTTAATTACAGAACATTTATCAATACATTGTTAATTCTCGATCAATCGTCAACTAAATTATAGAGCTCCTAAATCTTCCAAATTGCCTAATTATGCAAATTAAAACGCTGCTGAAAACTGGTTAACTTAAAGAAAATGAATTGTTGTAATTTATGCAAATTCCCGAGCGTCTGAAGCTTTAATCTCGAATCAAGGACTGTTATTCTTTTTTCCCTTTCAATCCATAAAGCATGAGTCGAAACGTGAACCAATAATGATAATTGAAGCGGTTTTCCACGATTCTTTGTACCTTTATTCGTTCTCTTCCTTTCGAACTCCCTCTGATCTCGATTTGTTGGAAGGTCATACGTAATTTCAACATCGTGTTTCGTTTTTAAAACCAATGTGTAGCCAATTTGTGAAAGCGAATCGTTCAATGAATCGAAAAGAAATATCGTTTAATGCTCGGACATTTAAAGTCACACTTAATTATTTTAACGATTTTCTGAAACTGCATGTTTCGATAAGAAATAATTTATTTTCTGGTTTTTAAGGTGAACTGGTTGTCCTAATTTTAGCATTAAGACTTTTAACATTTGAGCGAAGTGTTATGTTATTCGAATATCAAATGTTAAACTTTATTGATAGATAATTTGTGAGAAAGTTTCTTGTGTGGATTCATTTTATTTATCTAATGAGTTATCTATATTTTATTTATCTAATAATTTAAACATTCTTTCTTGTCTAAAATAGCAATGGTTTAATTTCAGCATCTCAATCTCCCACAGATATACATTTTCATAAAAGTAAAAGACTGTTCTCGACAATTTAATAACTCGAATTCCTTACAGGTAATAGTACAGATAATTGCAGAAACCTAGATCTGGAACATATATCTGAACGAATCGTTAATTAACAGACCTTTCGCAAGACTCGTGCAAGATTTTCCAGAAGAAACAACCTAACAGGAAAACTTCATTACAGAGCTTCTAAAAATGATTAGTATCCTATTTTATTTCCGATGTATGTTTCATACGTTTATCTTTGAAATCAATTGATCTTGAGCAACCGCATATTTGTGAAATACGTTGCAGAAAGTTTCGAAGTGGTTCGAGTACCTCGACAACACCGAGTACAATCATTTTCATAGATACCGATGGAGTTTAACACTTACATCGTTGAATAACGAAGACCTCGAAGTTACTTAACAATTTTAATGTCATCGTTTCCAAATATGGAACCTCTGAAAGTTGCTGTTACGAGATCTTGTTGAACAACGGTTAATACTGAAATGTATATATTTACTATAATATACATTTGCTTTAAAATTAAAAATGAAATTGAAGAATAAATAAACAAACAATAAAATATAAATTAGTATACACATTAATTCTTTAAGTCGATAAACGTCTAGAATTTTTGAAAACCATCATAGCAAATTTTATCACTTCAAATGAGAGAGTAATGAAACGGCCATACAGGGTGTTTCACAACTCGTGTAACTCCCGGAAAGGGGTGGTAGAGGACGTAATTCTGAATAAAATTTCCCTTTACGAAAATGGGGTTTGAAGCTTCGTTTTTGAATTATTAAGGAAAAACACGGACCAATGAGAGCGCGGGGATTATTACGCGTTGGATTACTACGCGTTGGTTAACTACGCGTTAGATTACCACGCGTTAGATTCCTACGCTTAGAATTACCACGCGTTGCATTACTATGCGCTGGACTACTACGCGTTGCATTACTATGAGCTGGACTACTACCCGTTGAATATCCACACGCTGGATTACTGCGCGTTGGATATCCACACGCTGGATTTCTACGCGTTAGATTATCACGCATTAGATTCCTACGCTGAGAATTACTACGCGTTGCATTATTACGCGTTGGATTAGTACGCGTTGAATATGCACGCGCTGGATTACTACGCGTTGGATATCCGCACGCTAGATTACTACACGTTGTATTAGTACGCGTTGAATATGCACGCGCTGGATTACTACGCGTTGGATATCCGCACGCTAGATTACTACACGTTGTATTACTACGCGTTGAATTACTACGCGTAGCGTTACCACGCGTTGCATTACCACGCGTTGCATTACTACGCGTTGGATTACCACGCGTTGTATAACTACGCATTAGATTACCACGCGTTAGATTCTTACGCTTAGAATTACCACGCGTTGTATAACTACGCATTAGGTTATTACGCGTTAGATTCCTACGCTTAGAATTACCACGCGTTGCATTACTATGCGCTGGACTACTTCGTGTTACATTACCACGCGTTGACCTACTACCCGCTGAATATCCACGTGCTGGATTACTACGCGTTGGATATCCACACGCTGGATTACTACACGTTCGATTACCACGCACTAGATTCCTATGCTTAGAATAACTACGCGTTGCATTATTACGCGTTGGATTACTACGCGTTGAATATGCACGCGCTGGATTACTACGCGTTGGATATCCACACGCTGGCTTACTACACGTTGTATTACTACGCGTAGGGTTACCACGCGTTGCATTACCACACGTTACATTACTACGCGTTGGATTACCACGCGTTGGATAACTATGCGTTATCCGAAGCTGTCGCTCTCACGTCTGCGTACGCGGAATCCTCGCGCTCTGATTGGTCCGTGTTTTTGCTTAATAATTCAAAAACGAAGCTTCAAACCCCATTTTTGCAAAGGGAAATCTTGTTCAGAATCACGTCCTCTACCACCCGTTTCCGGGAGTTACACGACTTGTGAGACACGCTGTATACAGGTTATGGACATTAGTTTGATTAATTACAATTGTACAAATTAGTTTGACTACATTCAGTTATGGAAATTTGCTTGACCATATTTAATTCTATAAATTAGTTTATCCACGTTCAATTATATAACTTAGAGTGACCAAATTTAGTTATACAAATTTGCTTCGCCTCATTCAGTTATATAAATTAATTTGTTCAAATTCAATTCTACAAATTAGTTTGACTAGATTTAATTATGCAACCTAATTTGACCATATTCAGTTATACAAATTTGCTTGACCATATTCAATTACATACATCAGTTTCACCAAATTCAATTATACAAATTAGTTTAACTAGATTGAAGTGTACAAATTGCCTTGTTCAAGTACAACTATATAAGCTAGTTTAGATCAGACTCAAATAAATTAGTTTGATGAAACTCCGTTATACAAATTTGCTGGACCATATTCAATTATACAAATTAGTTTTACCAAACTCAATTACATAAATTAGTTTGACCAGACTCAGTTACACAACTAAGTTTGATCAGATTCAGTTATACAAGTTTGCTTGACCATATTCAATTATACAAATTAGCTGACCAAACTCAATCATACAAGTTAGTTTTGTCTGATTCAATTGCACAAGCCTCTTTATGCAAATACAATTATATAAGCTAGTTCACCCACATTCAGTTAAACAAATTTGCTTGACCACATCCTGTTATATTTTGCTTAACCAGACTCAATTACTTTGACCAGACTCAATTGTGCAAATTGCTTCAAGCAAATATAGCTATTATAAGCTAGTTTACCTACATTCAGTTAAACAAATTTGCTTGACCACATTCTGTTATATAAATTAATTTCTACAGATTCAATTGTACAAATTAGTTTGACCAGACTCAATTGTGCAAATTGCTTCAAGCAAATACAGCTATATAAGTCAGTATACCCACATTCAGTTGAACTTTGCTTGACCACAGTCATACAAATTAGACCAGATTCACCTATACAAACTAATTCCTACAAATTCAGTATTCCTTTCAGAACAAAGAAGGGTGAGGTCGACAGTATCGAAACAGAGGATACAAAGAGCACAGCGAGCGGTGTCGAGAGGGTGAAACCGAGGAATGAACGAATCCGTGACGTGCCCCGAGGGCAGCAACCGACATGGCGAGTTGCAGTGGACGTCCTTGCTATGTTATCTTTCACGGTTCGTTCCCTTTCACTTTCATTGTCCAGGAACCAGAAAGCCCAGACCTCTACGAACAAAGATACGCCTTCGCCTTCTCGTTGTCCAGGCGAGATCGAAACACCATGAAGAGCTCTCGCCTCCGCCTTCTTCGTTTTTTCTTCATTCTGCCCTATTTCGTCGCTTAATAACTCATTTCATTACTTCCAGCAATTACGTCTCAAACCGTTGCGCACTCGGACGCTGTCGGCCATTATTTTCAGACATGCGTCTATCAATTTTTTAGTTAATTAATTAGATCAAGTTTAAAAAGAAAAGTAATTTGAAAACTAAG
Source organism: Megachile rotundata (assembly GCF_050947335.1). Taxonomy (NCBI): domain Eukaryota; kingdom Metazoa; phylum Arthropoda; class Insecta; order Hymenoptera; family Megachilidae; genus Megachile; species Megachile rotundata. The sequence continues at coordinate 9,033,243 of NC_134993.1, forward strand.
AATTGCAAGTGTTAAAACAAGATGTATATTCAAACCGCCATATTGTGGCAGCAAATGTTAGGTTAGGTTAATCTTCAAGTTTAAGTTACTTCACTGATATATTAAATAAAATTGTTCTTAGTTATGCAATATTAAAACGAAAAATAATTTCGAAACTAAGAATTGCAAGTGTTAAAACAAGAAGTATATTCAAACCGCCATATTGTGGTAGCACATGTTAGGTTAGATTAATCTTCAAGTTTAAATTACTTCACTGATATATTAAATAAAATTGTTCTTACTTATGCAATATAAAAATGAGAAATAATTTCAAAACTAAGAATTGCAAGTGTTGAAACAAGAAGTATATTCAAACCGCCATATTGTGGTAGCACATGTTAGGTTAGGTTAATCTTCAAGTTTAAATTACTTCACTGATATATTAAATAAAATTGTTCTTAGTTATGCAATATTAAAACGAAAAATAATTTCGAAACTAAGAATTGCAAGTTTGAAACAAGACGTATATTCGAGCCGCCATATTGTGGTAGCAGATGGGTTAGGTTAACTTGAACCTTTTTTAATTTTGAAATTTCCTTCGCACTCGAAAGATGCCTTAATAGAATCTTAATAAAACTTAATAGAAACTTAATAGAGTCAGCAAACTCAACTGAAAAATTGATACCTGACAAAAATGAAAAAATTTAATAAACCTGTTGGGTTAAAATTAGAAAAGGTGCGAACCATAATTCTGGTGTTAAGAGAATTAGAGTCGGGTCGAAAGGGTTAAAGCACACAGAGGAGTTGAAACAATTCCATGACTCATAGGACAACGGCCTTAAGACGAAAAGTGGTAGCCTAGGGAGTAGAAACACCATAATAATGGGCCGTGCAAGCCTGTGGTATTCCAGCGGCCATATTGGCGACGTTTATGCATACGAGTGTAACTTACGAGCGAAATAAAATACGAGAAGAATAGACCGTACGCTTGATAAGCTTCTCGAGAACGTTCTCCTCGTGTTTTTATAGATCTCCCTCGGGACTTTCGACGGTGCTCTGCTATTCCAAGGACGATTTCTTGATATTACGAGATTCGATCGAATGGCACTGCCATATGGAAGCATATTCAACGAGTTATATTCAACGAGGTGTTTTAGCACTGACTACAAGTTTATATTCTTCATTTTGTAACGTGACCCTTTGAACTCTTAATCTTTTTTTTGTTAGACGGAATTATTGCTGGGGTGCCAACGTTCATAAAATTTATATATAATAGTTTACTAATGATGTAAATTATAGTATATATGTATAGTTGTATTCGTATGCAGACATTGCAGTACTTACTTCTGTACTTGTTATTGTATGCAAATACAATTTTTATTTGGTGAATGTGATTTAAGAGATTGGAGTTTCAAATTTTTAACATTGTAAATTTGGAATTTTGGAAATTTGAAAACTTACAAATTTGAAAATTTAGAAATTTGAAAATTTGGTAATTTAGAATTTCAGAAATTCCAAAATTTATAAATTTAGAAATATAGAAATTTGATGATTTTAAAAATTAAAAATTAAAGAATTTGATAATTTATATAATTTAACATTAATATCAGTTTAATATTTCAAGTTAAAATATTAATTAAAAAGTTTTAATTAAATTGTTAATTTAAAATATTAATATTAAGTTAAAATATCAGTTTAATATATCAAGTTAAAATATTAATTACAAATTTTTAATTAAATTGTTAATTTAACATATTAATATTAAGTTAAAAATTAATATCAATATTTTCAATTAAATATTAATTTTTCTTTCAATTGTTAAAATAATATCAAAATAATATCACTATTAATATCAAATTAAATATTAAATTAAAATATTAATATCAGAATTGATTAAAATCGTTCAAAAATTTTATAAATATTTTTCAATTACTTAGAACATAAAAATATTCATTTCACGCAAACAAATTAATGCAATTATATTTTTAAGAAAATTAAAAGTGAACCAAGAATATAATTTTAAGTTTCTAACTGCAACATGTGTTGGCAGAATGATCAATTCGTAAATTACTATGTACTAAACAGCAGTTCTGTAATTATCCGGAATTATGTATCATTCGTTCATTGTGATTCGGGAAATTAAAGCCTACGTAGTAATATTGGTTTATGAGAGTGAATTATTCAGAATCTCTCGTTTCTATTGCTTGAAGGGTTTTTGCATTAATCGATAGTCAATGAAAGCGCATAATTAGTACCGTCAAAGGTATTGATCAATGTTATGAATATTTGGTGAGAAATTTGCAAGTTTCGAATTTGTTGATTTCTAATATTGTAAATTTAGAATTTGGGAAATTTGGGATTTTGGAAGTTTGGAATTTTGTAGATTTGGAATTTTGGAGATTTGAAACTTTGGAGATTTGGAATTTTTGAGATTTGGAATTTTTGAGATTTGGAACTTTGGAGATTTGGAAGTTTTTAATTTTGGAATTTTTGAATTTTGAAGATTTGGAAATTTGGAACTTTGGAAATTTGGAACTTTGGACTTTGGAGATTTGGAATTTTTGAGATTTGGAATTTTGGAATTTTGGAATTTTGGAAATTTGGAAATTTGGGAATTTGGGAATTTGGGAATTTGGAATTTTGGAGATTTGGAACTTTGGAGATTTGGAACTTTGGAGACTTGGAATTTTTTAATTTTGGAATTTTGGAATTTTGGAATTTTGGAATTTTGGAATTTTGGAGATTTGGAATTTTGGAAATTTGGAGATTTGTAGATTTGGAATTTTGGAATTTTAGAGATTTGCAATTTTGGAGTTTTAGAAATTTAAAAATTTGAAAATTTAGAAATTTAGAAATTTAGAAATGTGGAAATTTGAAAAATTGAAAATTATCGAAATATTAAAGTTTTAAAAAGCTAAAATTCAGAAAACAAGGAGTTGTTAAAGACAAAAAAAATGATTCACATATGTGAAAAAAATATCTGAGTCAGAACAAAGGAATTGTGCTTGAAGGACTAGTTTCGTACATTTAGAATAAATATGCAAATTATGAAGAGAATCACTTCAAATGTTTCAGAGATATATTTAGAGTATGAAATTTAAAGAGATTGTTGTGAGGACATATTTCTCGCTGGTAATGTCAAGCTTTCAAATTTTAAATTGCTATTCTTTAGTTTCATTCTTCTATTATTATATTTTTTAATTTTCTTCTTTAATTTTACTCTTTTGTTATTTATTCATTAATTTTATTCTTTAGTTTCATTCTTCTATTATTTTATTTTTTATTTTTTTCTATAATTTTATCCTTTTATTATTTTAGTTTTCAATTTTTCTCATTAATTTTATTCTTTAGTATCATTCTTCTATTATCTTATTTTTTAATTTTATTCTTTTGTTGTTTATTCATTAATTTCATTCTTTAGTTTCATTCTTCTATTATTTTATCCTTAATATTATTTTTTTATTTTATTCTTCTTTAATATCATTTTTTAATTCAATTCTTTTATTATTTTATTCCTTAATTTCATTCATCTACACGAAGTAAAGTGGTCAAGCCACATATTAACACGTAGAAAACTCGTTTCAAGCTAGCAACAATTTCCGCAATAAATAAACAGCAGTTAGATAAAATGTCCGTACATTTTATTACAATATGGCAGTGTGGAACATTCTATTCGATCGGTAGGTGTAACGCGACATTTAAATCGTTGTCATCGGTGTCACAGCTACAAGGAAGCAGTACCGTTATCTTTTTTTCTGCTGAATAATCGAATGCCTCCCGCAAGCAACCGATCAAACAAGTATTCAAACATCCGAGTCATTTATTTCGAAAGTGAGGTCCATTCTTAAGGAAAATGAAGATAACGATGACAACAGATGAAGATTAATACAGTGGAGATTAATCTTTATCTATGGGTAATTTATAGTGAACATAATTCAAATTTGCTTAATCTTTGAGCGAAGATTTTGGTCATCAACGATAGTACAGAAGATTATTTTAAAAATGGTGGACCTTAGATTGAAATGATTTTTAGTTTAATGTGTTATAATAAAGAAATTCTATGTTTAATTCTCAAGTATAATATTTAACTTTTGAATGTAATATTCAAATAGGCAAAAGTAACTTTGAAATGCAGCATTTGACTGTTAAATCCAATATGTAAGCATCAAAAGCATATATTTAATTTTTAAATTTAATGTGCAACTATCAAGAGCAATATTTCACCCTTACATGCAATATTTAATCTTGAAATGCTATATTTAACCCACAAAAGCAATATTTAGCTTTCGAATTTAATATTTAACCTTCAAATGCAATATTCAGCTCTTAAGTCCAATATGTAACACTCGAAAACAATATTTAACCCTTGAATACAATATTTAACCCTCACATGCAATATTTAATCTTGAAAGCCAAATTTTAACTCACAAAAGCAATATTTAACTTTCAAATTTAATATTTAACCTTCATATGCAATATTTAGCTCTTAAGACCAATATGTAACACTCGAAAGCAATATTTAACCCTTAAATACACTATTTAACCCTCACATGCAATATATAATCATGAGAACCAAATTTTAACTCACACAAGCAATATTTAACTTTCAAATTTAATATTTAACCTTTAAATGTAACATTTAATTTTTAAATCCAATATGGAACACTCAAAAGCAATATTTAACCCCTGAATACAATATTTAACCTTCACATGCAATATTTAATCTTGAAGTACAACATTTAATCCTCAGACGCATTTAGCAAAGTATTTAGCTTTCGAGTATAATATTTAACCTTCAAATGCAACATTTAATTTATAAATCCAATATGTAACTTCGAAAAGTAATATTTAACCCTTGAGTACAGTATTTAACCCTCAAATACGCGACATTTAACCTTTAAATGCAACAGTTAACCCTTAAATACAATATTTAACTTTCGAATGTAAAATTTCAACCCCGCGTACAATATTTAACTCTTAAATTCAACCTTGAACCCCCAAATGCAATATTTAACCCTTATACCCAACATTTCATCCTCAAAAGCAATAATTAATCCTCAAACGCAATATTTAACCTCCAACTGCTACATTTAATCCTCCAATGCAACCTTCAACCCTCAAACCCAAAATTTAACCCTTAACCATCTCCCAATAACAAGAATCTAACTCGACAGAACAAATACTTCATATCACACACTCCAAGAAGTGTCCTCTATTTAATCGACCACTCATTCATAGGTAATCGAACATTATCGTAATAAGACAACTGGATCATTGAACAAAGAAAGAAAAAAAGAGTTCAATGTACGACGAAAATAATGTTTCTTAAATCGAGTATCGGAATTGGGACACCGTGTTGGAAAGACTTTAAGAGCCGGAACAGTTAGGCGACGGCCATTTTAGAGAGAAATTATTGAGAAACTATGTTACAGTTTAACCTTTTTTGTCGCTCGATTCGTTTCCTTCTTTTTGGACTCGGCGAATCTTTTTGTTGTCGACTGCTCGATTATTATGTTATATTGCTCTTAATAGATTAAGATTTAGGTTAGATTTAGAAAGTGGCGGAATTATTTTGTTAATAGGAACACCTCTTTCATTTATATTTTATTTATTTTCTATTTAATTTCTTTCACTTACATTTTTTTTAATTTCTATTTCATTTCTCCGATGTATATTTTATTTAATTTGTATTTAATTTCGTTAATTTATATTTTTGTAATTTATTATATTTCTATTTAATTTCTTCAATGTATATTTTTCTAATTTATATTTTTGTAATTTCTACTTAATTTCTTCAATTCATATTTTTGTAATATATATTGAATTTTTCTTATTTTTATTTTTGCAATTTCTACTTAATTTCTTCAATTCATATTTTTGTAATTTATATTTAGTTTCTCTAATTTATACCTTTGCAATTTCTACTTAATTTCCTCAATTTATATTTTTGTAATTTATATTTAGTTTCTCTCATTTATATTTTTTTAGATTCTACCTAATTTCTTCAATTTGTATTTTTGTAATTTATATTTAGTTTCTCTAATTTATATCTTTGCAATTTCTACTTAATTCCTTCAATGTATATTTTTGTAATTTATATTTATATTTAGCTTCTCTAATTTATATTTTACAATTGAAATAAATGTATGTTCAATAAAATAATGAAATTCCAAAAACTTTTATTTTATTGAAACAATTTCGAAAGATCAAAGAAATAGGGTCTGAATAAAATAATTAATTCCCTCAATGAATGAATAAATCTATCGTTCATAATTCAACATCACATTATCAAACCCTGTTGTCAATTATTCCATCGTTGCATCGATCCTCGTCAATGATTACACCAATCATTCCATCATTCACATTTATTCCACCATCGAAATTTTCATTGTCTATTATTTCATTTCCAATCACTTAAAAAAATACTAGTGTTTCAAAATACTACAGAGGTCACTTTAAAAAATACTACAGAGGTTTATATATTTTTTATGTATTTTTATGTATTTTATGTAGTTTATATATTTTTTATTAAAAAATACTACATAAGTTCATTAACTTCGAAAATTTGCGTCACAATTTTATTTCGATTATTTTATCAATCATCTTTATATCAGTGCATAAGCTACACATGGTACCTATAAATCGTTTCGAATAAATGAAATCGATTTAAGTATTTATTTCAATGTCAATTTTATGGCTTACAGGAAGGACAGTGTGATTGCAGATTATATTTGACCTTGTTATCGGTGATAACAGTGTTAACTTGTAACTACTACTGCACAAAGCTTGCTTGTTTGCGCTGATTACAGGAAAGTTTCAGGTTTTAATTAGTTCTTCAGCGAAAGTAACTTTATCAAAGAGTAGCTGATTGGTTTTTGAAGGTTATATAGTATCCTGAATTTGCATACTTTTGTACTGCCTTAACCTTTATGTATTCAAATTTTTGTTCCTTGTGAAATTTTATTTTATTTGATGATATTTGTTTAGGTTTTTTAATTGCTATTTAATTGCTATTTTTGTGAAATAATATTTGGTGATGAGTATATTCTTACAAGTATACTGTTATTTATTAGTTACGTCAAGGTGAAGTATTTCTGATTTATTATTTATGTCAAGGTGAAATATTTTAGAAAATACAAATAGTTGAGGGAATTAATTATTTAGTTATGTAAATTATTGTGGCTTAATTAACTTAATTTGGTATGAGTTTATTTAGTATTATTTAACTTTATATTATTTAATTTAATTTAACTCAATTTAGTATTATGTGACTTAGTACTATTTAATTTAATTTACCTTGATTTAGTACAATTTAATTTAGTATGCATTGATTTAGTATTATTTGGCGTAGTAATATTTAACTTAATTTAACTTAATTTAGTATGACTCGATTTAGTATCATTTAACTTATTATTATTTAATACAATTTACCTTGATTTAGTATAATTTAATTTAGTATGAATTAATTTAGTATTATTCAACTTAATAATATTTAACTTAATTTAATTTAATTTAGTATGAGTCGATTTAGTGTCATTTAACTTAATATTATTTAATATAATTTACCCTGATTTAGTACAATTTAATTTAGTATGGATTGATTTAGTATTATTTGGTTTAGTAATGTTTAACTTAATTTAACTTAATTTAGTATGAGTCGATTTAGTATCATTTAATTTAGCATTATTTAACATAATTTACCTTGATTTAGTATAATTTAATTCAGTACAAGTTAATTTAGTATTATTCAACTTAATAATATTTAACTTAATTTAACTTAAGATTCTGAACTGTCAAATCCCTAGATTTCTCCATTCAAAAATTATTAAACTTCTAAACTGTCAAATCACTAGATTTCTGTATCCATAGCTCTTCAAATATCTAAACTACAAATTCCCTAGATACTCATATCTACAGATCCTTATATTCCAAAACTACAAAATCCCTAGAAATCCAACTTCCCAAACTCACAATCCACATTTCAAACTTTCGTATTCTCAAAAATCCCTGAAACTTGAGCATAAAATCTTTCATCGCACGTTCGTCATATTTCCCCCAAAGAACACAGAGTTTCTGTCGACTGTACACGCGTTCGCTCTCACCATCGAATCGATTCGAAATATCCTCCGATGCAAGGTCATTCCTTTCTCCTTATTATTGCCTTTTTTCTTCGAAACTGTCTCTCTTTTCTTCGTCTGGTGATTCATTTAAGAGAACATCGCTGAAATTCTTCGCGAATCCGACGAATCGTTGTCCTCTATTTTTTCTAGCGGCCAAGGCTGGGGTGAAGGTCCCGGACGGGACATTCCAGTTCCGGTTTCGGTACTTATGTATTTCGACAACCATTTTACGGTCCTCTCGTTTTTATTTCGGTTCCGAGAGAAGGGAGAGAAAAATTGAATTCGCGGATGCTGATTTTGCTGCGCAAGGACAATTAACACGAATCTTGTTGCGAGTAAAAGGACGAGGCCTTGTATTGCGGAGTGAAAGAATTGATTAATTATGATGGATATGGTGATTTTGTTTTTGTTGATACATGATTAATTTAATTATTCGATCAATTAAATTATGTTAAAGTAAATTAAATTGAATTAAACTGTATGCAATTATATTAAACTAATTTAAGTTAAAATAATTTAAATTATACTGAATTACATTTTATTCAATTAAATTTGTCCCTAGATTTACAGACAATAAATCTGCGCCTCAATGAAGGAGAAAATTCGCACAAAAGCTTTTTAATAATTTTCATAATTGGGAAACTAACGAGAGACCGTATTTCACTCGACTGTACCCAGAAAGACACATTCCCGTCATGATTAACCGGTTTCAAGCATAGCATCGTTATTTCTTTGTGAATCAACATTTTTCCCGCGTATCCGCCATCGCGCTTCCTTCTTTAACCTAACACTCTAATGGGTTACTATGTCTCTGGTGTTTCCCACGCGATGTGATTCACCTATGACTTTGTCATCTTCGATCGTTGTCTTCTGGAATCGAATCACCTTGACCGAATCAAAAATCCTGGAATTTTTTAGAAAGCCACAATCGTTGAACCTCAGATTTCATTCGAACTTTGCATAACTTATAAAGGACGCTAAAATACAAGGTGGCTTACCACATTTTGCCATTTAGATTTGCGTCATTATTATTACTCATAGCAAACAATGTTTTAGATGAAGTTGAATGGTTTTGAGGGGGGCATATGCTGGTGGTATATTTTTTTTGTAGGTGGACGTGCAAAGGACATATGAAAGTCATTAGTGTTTTTTTAAATGGAATCATATATTTTTTATGGCATCAGCTGATACTTCTTCATATTCTTTACAAAAAAGTATTAATCTATTTATGTGAAAAAATCATTAGTTTAGGAGATATTTTAATTTTAATGACTATTTACAGAAAAGTTCAATGTGGCAACCATTTGCATCAGAACACTTTCTGAATCGAGAAATTAATGACTTACTAACATTCCGTAGTGTATAATCTTTCTGCATGTGTAGCACTTTTCCCAGCTTCAAAATAAACTGATAACATGTCTATTTTTTCTTCTTTAGAATACTTCATTATGAAGTGATAATTCATTGTATCGTCGTATTCATCGTATTAGAGACGTAACAGAGACTAAATTTCACTGTTACTGCGTAACAAAAAAAACTCACAATTCGTTTGGTGACAAGTAACCTCTCAAAGCATGTAGAAAAACATTTGCTGTTCAGTTAGGGCAATTCATAATATTGACCAGAAAGTCACGATTTCCTAACAAGTTAGAATTAAAATATCTCCTAAACTAATGATTTTTTCACATAAATAGATTAATACTTTTTTGTAAAGAATATGAAGGAGTTTCAGCTGATGCAATAAAAAATATATGATTACATTTAAAAATACATTAATGATCTTCATATGTTCTTTACACGTTACCTACAAAAAAAAATATACCACCAGCATATGCCCCTCTCAAAACCATTCAACTTCATCTGAAACATTGTTTGCTATGAGTAATAATAATGACGCTAATCTAGATGGCAAAATGTGGTGAGCCACCCTGTATATCGTTCTGAGTAACCGCAGTATGCAACTATACGAAACAAGCGAAATTTGTATGTTTAACGTTCGTGGGTTATTAGTTAACAAGGATATTAATTATTAATAACAAGATTATTAACAAATAGTAAACCTAAGTATAATGCACTGTTATTACAAAATTAATATTATATGAAGTCTTTTTTTTAATGAAATTAAGTGACATTTTTATTTAGACAAAAGTGTTTATATTAGTTCAGATTATGTATTAAATGAGATAAATATTTCTGTGTGATTGTTTATTTTATTCATATATTAAATTTTAACCTTTTGTTGCGTTGTGATGTAAATATGAACCCAAAAGTAATATAATTATATATTTACTTTACACTAACTAAATACCAGTTTCATAGGTTGCTTTAAGTAAATGTACCTGGTTACAAGTGCGATTACTAATTCAATATGATGTCATGAATAACGTAATCTATTACTGAACCATTCGCTGAATACCAACATGCAATTAAATTGTGAGAAAAAGAGAATTTTCATCGAGTATATTGGCGTCGATTAAGTAATTAACCTTTTACAGTAACGTTACAATATAAGTAAAAGTAACAATATTAATATATTGCAAATATATTTAAAATATTTGAAGAACGTATGTTCAAAAATTCAAAAAGTGAAAAATTGAAAAGTTCATAAATTATTAATTGAAAAATTTATTAGCTGAAAAGCTCAAAGGTGCAAATTTTAAAAATTCAAAACTTTCAAATCTTCAAAATTTCAGAATTGCAAAATTGCGAAATTCCAAAATTCCAAAATTCCAAAATTCCAGAATTCCAAAATTTCAAAATTCCAAAATTCCAAAATTCCAAAACACCAAATTTCCAAAACTCCAAATTTTCATAATTCCAAAGTTCCTAAATTCAAACATTCAAAAGCTCACAGGTTCAAAAGTTCAAAAGCTCCAAAAAATTAAAAAATTCCAAATTTCAAAAACTCAAAAGTTCCACAAGTCAAAAATTCAAAAATTAAAGAACTGAACAAGCTGACAATTAAAAAGTTAAAGCTAAAATACTGTAAATAATAAAACATAAAAAATTCTTGAATAACTTCATCTTGCTTGTCATTTTTTATTCCAAGATTATTGAATAAAAATAATTTTCCTTCAACGAATAACGTCGTTTCGAATATTATTCATCTGAACATTACTCAGACGACGTCCTTCTCCAATTTCAAGCCATTATCTCTCCAAAATATCAAATATTGTTACAATTCAGAAGTATTACATCGATTTACCTTTCTGATCTTAATCGCTTAATCCGTTCGTAGTCACCTCCTCCAGATTATGAAAGAGGAAACAAGATTCTCGGAATGATCAATAAAAAGACGATAAGATCCAGTGTTAGAGTGAAGTAACATTAAAAGCTGTCCTACATCTATCGGGCAATATTGCTGGAGAATGTATCGTATTTCAATGAAAAAATCGATGTAATTAGATACAATTTTTATTTGAGAATCACTGGCTTCCTTGTAATGATACTATCGAAGTTACTGAGCCTGCAATGACGTGTTATAAGTTATGAAAAAATAACTGCAAAAACTTGTATGCTGCGCGTATAATTTATTGTCTGTGTTGTAAATTGATTGTGAAAAAATTAGAAATTCGCTTATTAATCGTATTGTAAATTAGATGTGAAAAAATTAGAAATTCACTTATAAGCTGTATGTTAAATTAGATGTGAAAAAATTAGAAATTCACTTATAAGCTGTATGTTAAATTGATTGTGAAAAAATTACAAATTTACTTATTAACCGTATTGTACATTAGATGTGAAAAAATTATAAATTCACTTATAACCTGTATGGTAAATTGATTGTGAAAAAATTACAAATTTACTTATTAACCGTATTGTAAATTAGATGTGAAAAAATTACAAATTTAGTTATTACCCGTATTGTAAATTAGATGTGAAAACATTATAAATTCACTTATAACCTGTATGGTAAATTGATTGTGAAAATATTAGAAATTTACTTATTACGTGTCTTGCAACTTAATTGTGAAAAAATTAAAAATTCACTGATTACGTGTATTGCAACTTAATTGTGAAAAAATTAGAAATTCACTTATTACGTGTCTTGCAATTTAATTGTGAAAAAATTAGAAATTCATTAATGAATTTCAATGATTAATGAAAGTCATTTTCTCGTTCAAAATAATGCATAACTAAATTTATTTTTAATTGCAACAAGTATACAAATGTATTATTATTACATAAAAAGAATTGCTTAAAAAATTAAAAATAATTTTTAATAATAATCAAAAAATAATTCAAGTAATTAATAAATAAAAATTAATTATGAAGATTTAAGAAATAATTCAAATAATTAACAAGAAAGAAAATAATTTAAAGAATGATTAACTAAGAAAGAATTTTAATAATTTTCCCCAGAATTATAAAAATTGCAAACACAGTTGTTAATCACGTACATCAAGTATTAAATTGCACCAGAAATTCCAAGAAACTGCAAAAACCTATAAAGCTATTTCGTTATGACACCATCATTGTTTACCGAACTTTTGATAGCAGATAGGCGACCGCTATCTGCTTCTAAACAAAAATTTCCGGCAAGGACCTGAATAGTTTAACGATTACGGTCATCTAAAAGCAAAAAATGCGGTTTGAAATATTTTTCTTTCCGTAACTTGTTAAAGTTGTATAACTGACGTGACAAGATCGCGATGCAAGAAGATAACGATGATAACGATCGTTAGTAATGCCTTTATACATGTAGTTAGATATAAGTCAAGTTTGTATTGACCTTCGGTATTTAAAAAATAATTGTTGTTTTACTTAGAGTAGCAAAGTTTTGATATAAGTGAATTCTTCAGATCTGAACTTTCGCTTATAAAATTTGAAGTTTTCAATGTTTCAAATTTTCTAATTAATAAATTATCAAATAACAAGCCTTAAAAATCTTTAAACCGCAAAAATTTCAAACTCTCTTCTATATTTTTGTATCTGAATTTACCTAATTTTTCTGCTCTCACAAAGTTATATACTCTAAGTTTACAATATCATTATCTGTAGTCTGTTCCCTAATTGTGCAAAGTTCCTACCAAATCAATATAGCGAAGGTCCTTTAATCCTCTCAGAAGGTCTGCTATAAATATTTCCCATTTACAATAAAGTCTCGATATAAGCGAATCTCTCGAGTGTGAACTTTCGCTTATGTCGTGTAGTTCCTACATTGATCGAAATTAGCCAAGTGTAGAAAAGCGAGTGAAGAAAATGTCCGAACCGAAGGTAAGCAAACAGTAACATCAGTAGGACAATTTTAATGCAAGAATAAAACTTGTTATTTTTCATTCCTTTCTTATGAAACTATTACCAATATATTCGTGACATTTTCCTGATTAAAATGAGATCAGCCACGACGTAATTCGAAACGTATTTATTTGTAATTTCAAGCGTTTATATTGAAGTTTTATCGTAGTAAGATTCGCGGTAAACGGACGAGTGACACATCGGGTAACTTAGTTACTCTTCGGTGCTATTCGGATCACGTGATACAACTGACAGTCGAAATCGTAGACTACGGCTGAAATGTTTAAATAAGTTATTACAAGTAAATATGTCCCGAATAATGTCGTGTTTGGTATCATTTTAATCAGGAAAATGGCACAAATATGATGGAAAAAGTTGTATGAAAAAAGGAGTAAAAATAAAAAAGTTAGCGAGATATTAGTCTTGTAAAGAATACAACAGGTTTGATCTTTGCAGTCTGCCACAATCGCAGCGTTTTTTCACTCGCTATCCTCTGTCACAACTTATCGTCAATTAAATCAGTATTTAATTATATCATGTTTGATATTTTAATCAGAAAAACGTGAGAAATCTATTGGTAAAAGTTTGATAACATAAAAATGAAAAATAAAGTTATATACTTGTATTAATATTGTCTCGCGCATACTGTGATACATCCACCAGTAATGGAAATTTATTCGCTTATATCGTATAGATTATTTTCGTTTATGTCAAGACTTTACTATAAACTAGTTCTGTTCATGTAGAATTCTAAATCATACGAAATATGTATAGCTAGAAAAATGATTCGTGATTCGTTCGATATCAATGGAAGAGATAATAAGAAATGTTATTACAAAGAAAAGCTTGTTCATTCGTGATAAATGCTTTTTCTGTAACAACATCAGTCAAGGACTGGAAGATGAGTCAGTTTCATTACGCACTTTAGATGTTTAGATAAATAAAATATGACGTTTCGTCAGATTCTTTCAGTATCTAAGATTACTCTTTTGTAGTTTACAAGTTCTTGCGATTTACAGGTCGAGATGCAACAATGACTTGCAAAATTAATTTATTATCATAATTGTTACGTTTCTAACTTCTTATGTTTGCAATATTTCTCAGATTTTAGATTTTTAAATTTGTGGATTTCTAGATTTCTAATTTTTTACGTTTCTATATTTCTAAATTTCAAAATTTCAAAATAACTGTACTTTTAAATTTTCAAATTTTCAAATTTTTAAGTTGTAAATTACTGGGTTTGTGTTTTTAAATTTTCCAATTTTTAACTTATTTAAATTTGTAAATTTTCAAATTTCTACATTCCCAAACTTCTACATCCCCAAATTCCTAAATCTTCATATTTTCTAAATTCCCAAATATCCAAATTCTCAGATTCCCAAATACTCAAATTCCCCAAATTCCTCCAATTCCCAAATTCCCCAAATTCCCCAAATTTCTTGAAATTCTCAAATTTCTCAAATTGCCAACTTTCCACAATTTCCAAAATCCCCAAGTTTCCCAAATTCCCAAATATTCAAATTCCCCAAATTCCTCAATTTCCTTAAATTCCCAAATTCCCCAAATTTTTTGAAATTATCAAATTTCTCAAATTCTCAAATTTCCCAAATTCCCCAACTTCACAAATAGACAAATTCTCACATTCCCCAAACACCCCAAATACCCCAAATTCCCCAAATTCCCCCAATTCCTAAATTTCCCAAATTCCTCAAATTTCCACAATTTCCAAAATTCCCAAGTTTTCCAAATTCCCAAATACTCAAATTCCCCAACTTCCCCAAATTTCTTGAAATTCTCAAATTTCTCAAATTCCCAAGTTTCCCAAATTCCCCAACTTCCCCAAATTTCTTGAAATTCTCAAATTTCTCAAATTCCCAAATATTCAAATTCCCCAAATTCTCAAATAGACAAATTCCCAAATACTCAAATTCCCTAAACACCCCAAATACCCCAAATTCCCCAAATTTCTCAAATTCATAAATTTTCCAAATTTCCCAAATTCTCAAATTCCTCAATTACCAAATCCCTATCTTTCCATCCCCTTAAATTCCCAAATTCCCAAATCTTCAAATTCTATAATCACCAAATTCCACGGCATTCAAAATCATCCAAACACAAAAATTTGATATTTTTTAAATCTATAACTTCACAAATTAAAAAATGTCTCCACCAAAAATAATATTACTCAAGTACCTACCTATTTCTTCCCCTACCACTATTTCAATATTTTTAATATTACAAACTTTATGAATAAGTAAAAAAAATCATAAGTTCACTTCATTTTATGAACAGGTAAAAATAATCTCCTACGAACAAATTTCTAATAAATCACTGGTAAACGTGTTAATATTAATTTATTCACTGCCACTATCCATCGACCTACAATCACTTCTAAGAATAAATACCTGAACGAGTCCAATATTATTAAATATTGATACATCTAATATGTAACTAAAGTACTAGTTATAATATTTTTATAAGTATTTTTACAGTCAGTTATAGTCTAACTAGTGTTCTAAGCCTCAACGCTTGATTTCTGCTCTTAAAATGCCAAAAAACATGATTTTCTGATTATATCGATAATTGTGACCGACAGCAACACTTGTGACAACATCGACACTGCGTAACAGATGTTACCAATTATTTGATTAATCGCTTGCTTCTAATTAATAACACCATATAAATCATCGTGTATTTGATGTACTTAAGCTACTTGACAAGTATTTCATTTTTAATAAACGTTATTTATGACATATATGTTATATATCGGAACTATGTAAATCCTATGATTTAGATTATATTTGGCAAGGTTATGTTAGGTTATGTTTTGGGAAGAAAAAAGTGTGAAGAATGAAATTGAGTGATAGAAGAAGTAGTTTCTTTTGAGACGATTCTTTTTAGTAATTACAAGGATGTTTTTTGAAAATGTATTTTGTTATTATAATAAAAATGCACATTAGGTTTGTTAAATTTTAACATTCTTTTTTTAAATTTTCAAGTTTTTCTAATTCCAATATTCTTGAATTTAAGAATTCTAAAATTTTAGTGTTTCTAACAAGGATTCTGGAATTTCAATGTTTTTAGGTTTTGCAAATTTGATGAAATTTCAATTTTCCAAAATTTCGCAAATTATCAAGTTTTTAATATTCTCAAGGTTGAAAGTTGTAAATTTCCAACATTTCAAAATTCCCAAATTTCCAAATTTCCAAACTCCCAAATTCCCAAATTCTCCAAATTCCTCAAATTTCCAAAATTCCAAAATTCACAAGTTTCTCAAATTTCCCAAGTTTCCCAAATTTCCAAATTCTCCAAACTCTCAAATTCCCAAATTCTCCAAATTCCCCAAATACTCAAATTTCCCAAAATTTACAAATTCTTCAAATTCCCAAATTCCCAAATTCTCCAAATTCCCAAATTACCAAATTCCCATATTCCCAAATTCTCCAAATTCCCAAATTACCAAATTACCAAATTACCAAATTCCCAAATTCCTCAAATTTCCAAAATTTCCAAAATTCCAAAATTCACAAGTTTCTCAAATTTCCCAAGTTTCTCAAATTTCCAAATTCTCCAAACTCTCAAATTCCCAAATTCTCCAAATTCCCCAAATACTCAAATTTCCCAAAATTTACAAATTCTCCAAATTCCCAAATTCCCAAATTCTCCAAATTCCCAAATTACCAAATTCCCAAATTCCCAAATTCTCCAAATTCCCAAATTACCAAATTACCAAATTCCCAAATTCCTCAAATTTCCAAAATTTCCAAAATTCCAAAATTCACAAGTTTCTCAAATTTCCCAAGTTTCCCAAATTTCCAAATTCTCCAAACTCTCAAATTCCCAAATTCTCCAAATTCCCCAAATACTCAAATTTCCCAAAATTTACAAATTCTCCAAATTCCCAAATTCCCAAATTCTCCAAATTCCCAAATTACCAAATTCCCAAATTCCCAAATTCTCCAAATTCCCAAATTACCAAATTACCAAATTCCCAAATTCCTCAAATTTCCAAAATTTCCAAAATTCCAAAATTCACAAGTTTCTCAAATTTCCCAAGTTTCCCAAATTTCCAAATTCTCCAAACTCTCAAATTCCCAAATTCTCCAAATTCCCCAAATACTCAAATTTCCCAAAATTTACAAATTCTCCAAATTCCCAAATTCCCAAATTCTCCAATTTCCCAAATTACCAAATTACGAAATTCCCAAATTCCTCAAATTTCCAAAATTTCCAAAATTCCAAAATTCACAAGTTTCTCAAATTTCCCAAGTTTCCCAAATTTCCAAATTCTCCAAACTCTCAAATTCCCAAATTCTCCAAATTCCCCAAATTCCCCAAATTCCCCAAATTCTCAAATTCTCCAAACTCCCAAATTCCCAAATTCCCAAATTCTCCAAATTTTCCAAATTCCCAAATTCCCAAATTCCCAAATTTCCAAATTCCCAAATTCCCAAATTCCCAAATTCCCAAATTCCCAAATTCCCAAATTCCCAAATTCTCCAAATTTTCCAAATTCCCAATTTCCTAAATACTCAAATTCCCCAAATTCTTCAAATTCCCCAAATTCTCCAAATTCTCCAAATGCCCCAAATTTCTTAAAATTCTCAATATTCTCAAATTCTCAAATTCTCAAATTCTCAAATTCTCAAATTCCCAAATACCCAAATTCCTTAAATTTCCCTAAGCTCTTACCCTTAACTACACAAAACAAGCTATTAAATATAAACTACTGAATACTACTATTAAATATAAGCTACTAAATATTACTATTGCATAATACAAGCTACTAAATATTACTATTACATAATACAAGCTACTAAATATTACTATTACATAATTCCAAACTACTACTTTCCGAATAGCACTAAAATATAATTCAAACTATCACTCCAAAACCAACGACTAAAATACTGAACCACAAGATTAGAAATAAAAACGAAATACTGTCAACAAGCACGCGCTCTAAACTCGTTTCCTATCAGATAACGTTTACGCAACGTGCAATCAAAAATCGTGGCAAACGTGCAACAGCTTTCGATTAACACTAAACCTGAACCTACCAAATGATCATTTAACTTTCTTATTAATTAATCTTACGATATGTTATTTCTTGTGAAATCTGTGTTAAATTCTAATTTAGGTATCAATGCATACACTAATATGGCGCACTAAAATAATCGACACAGAGTGTTTTGTTAGAGAATTATTTTTATGAATGAAATGTTGAAGACGTGTGACATTCAAAATTCGGTACATGTAAATTTTCAAAAAATTAATGAGAAGAGTCGTCAATAAGTTGATTCAATGTTGATTCTAAAGTGAGTGGAGTGACTATTTTATCAGTCGAGGAAAAGTGTCAGAACGTTTTGTAAAACTTTGACCTATTTTAAGAAAGTTGTGTGTGTTGAGTTTTTAAACTATAATAACTTTCAACAATTCCAATATGACTACTGACCAATCAATCTCCAGTTACAGATGTCAACCCACGAGTTGAAAGTAAAAGAAGGTCCCTAACGCTTCGTCACATTTCAGCAAATAAGAATAATGACAATAACAACTGCAGCAATTCGTACTATCTCTCGAGACGTTTGCCCGCCATTTTTCGCCTAATTGGCGACCGCGAGAGCCAACACTACCGCCGAAAATACGTGTGACGCGTCCATTTTTCTATTCCAATTGGATCCGTAGCTCTTCTAAACGCCTGGGTCAGCCTCTTCACGCGCCAACTCGTGGGTTGACATCTGTACACTGCAATTTCCCCGGAAATCTGAACTTTGCCATAGGCATAGTGTTTATATTAATTACTCGTTTTAGTATTGAAGCGGACATATAGGCACGACTCTTCCCCCTGCACCCTCCCTATATAATATAACCTAACCTAATCACATTGTTATGTTGGCGCTCTGTCTTTTAGCTCTGAGCCCAACAAAAATAAGTTTATTTTGTCGCACATTTTCACAATCTCTTTCTAAACAGAACTAATGCTTGTAGGCGTATGTTAGACAGTATACATTATGAAGTGGGTTACTCTCAGGTAAAATAGGTCCTTGGTTTTTGTGGGAAGAAGTACGATATTTAAGTTTGAGAATTTGGAAATTTATTTTTAATAAGATTCATGGTAACCTAGTTACCTAGTTTTCTAGATAGGTGCGTTATGCATAGTTCAGTCAGTATTGTTACAACATTAAAACAAATACAGAGTGATGAAATGTTACGCAGTGTTTGTATTTGGCGGTCATCAATTGTGTAGATTTTAACTAGAATTAAACTGAATATCTACTCTCAGTTGAAATATGAGTATGGTTCACAATATTTGAACTGTGGCATGTGTCACGAATTCGACATTTAAGTTTGAGAATTTGAAAATTTATTTTTAATAAGTTTTATAGTTCTTTTATAGTCATTTTAATAGTTTGAGAATTTGAAAATTTGGTATCTTTAATAAGTTTCTTCGTGTTTGATCATTTTAATTTGTTATTCCAAGTTGAGCAACCTTAATGAAGAACCACGTCCATAATATTACAAGTATTCTTATTTTATAATATAACAAAGAATGTTGAAAAAGCTCACACATCTCATATGAACATAAACTAATAATAATTTAATATTAATCTTTTCAAATATTTTCAAATTGTAATAATATTATCCTCAATAAAGCTTCTTATAAGTTAAAAAAAATTGAGTTTCATGTGTTTAAGTAGAGATCTCAAGATATTGAGGCGTCGAATAAAGAAATAAAAATGCATCGCACTTTCCAAGCGTGTTACACTCTCGCCAATTAGAAGGACGAAAGTGAGAAGAAGAAGAAGAAACAACGGGTAACGTCAGACCGTCCTATAAATATCTAATTTCCACCTCACGCCCTCGTTCGTTTTGCAATACCGTTATACGCTCGCGTGTTGTCTTGTAAAATGATCAATGAAGACTCCTTCGTAGACGAACCACTGCTTCTCTTGACATACAAATCACATTCCCATTATTAGGCGGCGAAAGCCGAGAATTGTTATGGGGAACATTTTTCTTGCTATTATACGGGATTTGGAGAAGAAGTTGGTGTTTGGTGAAGTAAGAATTTGACGACGGAGGAGTTTTGGAGTAGAAGTTTTTTTCGGAGTGGAAATTTGGGGGTATAGGGGTTCGGGGGTTTTAGAATATAGGTATTTGGGGATATGGGGATTTTAGAATGCAGGGAATTGGAGATATAGACATTTAGGAATTTGGAATGTAGGTATTTGGAGATATAGGGATTTGGGGGTTTTAGAATATAGGTATTTGGGGATATGGAGCTTTTAGAGTGTAGGTATTTGGAGGTATAGGGATTTGGGGATTTTGGAATGTAGGTATTTAGAGATATAAGGATTTGAGGGTTTTAGAATACAATGGGGATATAAGGATTTTGGGATTTTAGAATGTGATTTGGGGATATAAGGATTTTGGAATTTTGGGGTTTCAGAATTATTGGATTTAGAGATTTGGAGATGGGAAAATTTTAGGATTTGAAAATTTGGAAAATTAGGAATTTGAGAATTGGAGAATTAGAAAATTGAAAAATTGGGGAATTAGAGAATTGGAGAATTGGAGAATTGGAGAGTTGGGGAATTGGAGAATTGGAGAATTGGAAAATTGGAAAATTGGAGAATTTGAGAGTTTCAGAATTTGAGAATTTGAAAATTTGAGAATTTGAAAATTTAAGAATTTGAGAATTTGAAAATTTGAGAATTTGAAAATTTAAGAATTTGAGAATTTGAAAAATTCAAAATTTAAATATTTGAAGAATTCAAAATACAACAATTTAAAAATGTGAAAATTTGACAATTTGCAAATTGGAAATTTGAAAATTTGAAAATTTCTAAACTTGAGAATTTGAAAATTTGAGATTCCAGTCCATTAACTAATACAGATTTCTTAATAAGAGAATTGGTCAACAACTAATTGACAGATCTAAATCTATTAAATCTTTATTTATGGTACAGTGTTTGGTTTACAACGCATCAATAAACGATTTTACTGAAACGATAAGATATCACATTATATTGTCGGCAAATTCAAACAGCTGGTACTTTTGATCGGGCGAAAAGGTCTATGATCTACGTTGTGAAACTAGATCCACAAATTACTACATCTGCAAATGTCTATATTCTCATATCCCTAGGTTTAGGTATATTAGTGCGTATATTAATAAAATTCTTACGTTTGATTTCTGAATCAATGAATTCTTCTTTTTCCAAATCCCTAGACTCTAGATTTCTGAATTACTAAATCCCTAGATTTCTAAATCCTCAAGTTTCTATGTCTCCAAATCCCTAGACTCTGGATTTCTAGATTTATGAATTACTAAATCCCTAGATTTCTAAATCCTCAAGTTTCTATGTCCCCAAATCCCTATACTCTAAATTTCTAGATTTCTGAAGTACTAAATCCCTAGATGTCTAAATCCTCAAGTTTCTATGTCTCCAAATCCCTATACTCTAAATTTCTAGATTTCTGAATTACTAAATCCCTAGATTTCTAAATCCTCAAGTTTTGATGTCTCCAAATCTCTAAATTCTCATATTTTTAAATCCTCAAGTATTTGTGACTCAAAATCCCTAGATTTGCACATTTCTAAATCTTCAAGTTCTTATGTTTCCAATTCCCTAGATTTGCATATACTTATGTTCCTAAATTTTCCTGAAATTTTCAAATATTTAAATTTCTAAATTTCCAAATATTTTAACTAAATTTGTCTTCAAATAAATTTTATTATCAAAAGTATTTACTATCAATACCATTCCCAAAAATTCAGAAATCAAAACCCCCTATAAACTTCCAAATTTCTAAACATTTTTACCACAAAACTTTCTCAATAAAAATTTCTGCTCATCAATAAATAAAAATTCATCCAAAAATATTCTACATTGTTCACCTATTTTTCCATCCAGATTATAATTATACCGCAAGATCTGAAACTCCTTATATCACAGAAAACGTCACATATGACCCATGCGCTCACGCAACACATCAACACTTGACTGCACATTTGACATTTAATATCCGCACATTTTACGAATTCCTCTTTACGCGTTTCCCTCAATACAAATTACTGATAAACCAATCACAAAAGTACTATTTATTAAATCACGATTAGTAAATGAATATCACATTCCCCACTGTACCCCAAAACAGCTGTGAACCCGCGGTTCACGAAATTACGAAACCTCGTGGCTGCACAATAGAAAGTCCAGAGAGAAACGAGGACTCGCTCAAATTTGACCCAGAATCATGTGTTTCCTCGATCCATAAATCTCTTATCCCGAAAATCCCACACTTTCTCCCGGAAAAGAGGGAATATCACGTACCTTGGACGAAAGTGAAACCTGCCAGAAAACCGATAGAACGTCGCGATTCTACGAGGTCAACGGCACGTATCTTGAACCCGTTTTTCTCGATCTCATGGAAACATTTCCCCGCGGGAAGCGTTGACCGGTGCGTGCCGCATCAGAAACGACGGCCACCGAAATCACTGGACGCCGCGAAAATCGAGGATCAGTCGGTCGATGACCAAGGTTCGTAATCGGCCAGGTGAAAGCCGCTTAGGTGAACGGCGAACGAGCGACTGGCTTAGCCACGATCCAGAGGTACCAGAAGCGATTCAGAATCCCCTCTTGCCTTCCATTCCTGTGTACAACTTTCACGACACAGAGAGCGAGTCTCTCTTTCTCTCTTTCTCTCCTCCCGCGACTTTTCTCGGCCCCTCTTCGTCCCTTCGACGATTTCTTTCGTGTCAAGCCGGACATAAGGAATGCCCGATCTATCGGAATTCGAGACCTTGCGAAATAGACACCATGGCTTACCTTCGGCAAATGGCGGATCTTGCCAGGTTTAGTCTCCCATCGGGTGAAGTACAGTCTTTGTCTCCTTTGATCTTCAATCCAATGAAAAACCACAGTGTAGGGCCAGATAGCAAACTGGATGAATGAAATATACTAACTGATGAAACTAGCGAATACTAACTGATGGAACTAGTAAAATACTAACTGATGGAACTAGTAAAGTACTAAATGATGGAGCTAGTAAAATACTGACTGATGGAACTAGCGAAACCAGCGGATAAGTCGGATAAGGGAACAGATGATGAGCGAAATACAGCGAGCGATGAATAGTGAAAGATACCAAATGATGTACAGCGAAAGACAGCAAACGATAAGTGGCAATATAAGAGGTGAAAGAAAAAAAAGGATGGATAATGAAATGTTCCAGATGACGAATAGTAAGAGAACAATGACGAAACTGATAACAAATATTAACTCATGGTAGTAGTAAAATATTAATAGTAAAATGGCGACAAATAGCAAGGTTTGAATAATGGAAGACATCGAACGAAGGAGGAAGGACATGAGCAGTGAAAATGATGACAGTAAGTGATAAATGATAACACTAACTGATAAATAAATAAAGTGAATGATGAAATGAATAGTAACAGAAATAATTTATAGAAATAGTGAAACTAGATAGAAACACTAAATGATAACACTAAATGATAAATAAATAAATAAAGTGAATGATGAAGCCGATAGTAACAGAAATAATTGATAGAAATAGTGAAATTAGATAGAAACACTAAATGATAAATGATGGATGATGACACTAAATGATGAATAAATAAATAAAGTGAATGAAAAACTGACACTAACAGAAATAATTAATAGAAGAAACTAGATAGAAATACACACTAAAATAGCACCGCACGATAAAACACCAACTGATAGAAATGATAACTGAATAAATAAAAAGTGATAGAAATTAACTGGGAAAAATAGAGAGACACGTTGGTAGACAGCGAAAGATGCGGACTGATGGAAATAGCGAAAGATACTAAGCGATAAAGAACTATTTCGATGGAATAGGTGATCTAACTGTTCTATCGACAGCCTTGTATGTGCAGCGACCATTATCGCTGTGTGTCAGAAGAAGCTATCGTTATCGAATTTTTAATCGAACGGTGATACGAGGGACGGCGAGTGTCGCACCTGCATCTGAATAACGCGATTATGTTGGAAATGGTTTTGTGAAATTTGGGGAAATTGTTTGAAGGAGGAAACTTGGAATTATGAAGAAAGAAAGAAAATATGTGCGAAAGAAAAATATTTTGTATATTAAGATATTTTATTTTGTAATTGTAAAATAAAATTGTGTATGAAGTATTTTGTTTTATGTTTATAATTATGTATCAAGTTTTTGGTACTTGTATAATTATGTATAAAATATTTTGTTTTATGTTTAAAGTTGTGTATAAAGTATTTTGTTTTATGTTTGAAGTCATGTATAAAATATTTTGTACTATTCTATAAAAATAAAATGTAACAATGATGTAGATTTAAATTTGCTAACAAAGTAAAATTAAGTGATGTACATTAAATTAAACTTGCTAACTTAACATCTAAATAACAAATAGATAAAATAAAATGACGTATATTAAATTGAAATTGTTAACCCAACATGCGAGTAGCAAATACAAAAGTAAAACAAAATGGTATCATGACTTTAAGAAATTCCTCACACATTGTACAATAAAATATTTCTTTAAACTACAGTGTCTAGTAGTTTATTAAATTTCAAACTTGTTAATTTAATATCTATTATGTTAACTTAATTTAATGTCTAACTTTAGTTAATATTTAACAACTTAACGTTTAACAATGTCAAATTGTAATAAATATTGTATCTTAATGTGAAACAAAGTTTACTTTGCCACGTCATACATATATGGGTGATATGTGAATTCCCATATGAGTCAGCTGTTATTAATAACTTCAGCTGATTAGAAATGTTCTACATTTCTATAATAAATATAATAAATATTTCTATAATAAATATCATAAATATTTCTATAATAAATATTATAAATATTTCTCTGATAAATATTATAAATATTTCTCTAATAAATATCATAAATAATTCTATAATAAGTATAATAAACATTTCTATAATAAATAAATATAATAAAATATATGTAAAATTTGATAAAATTTATTAAAAATAAAAATATCTACAGCTTCAGCACACAAAAATGCAATTAGCAAAGTTTTTTCTTTGAAATGAGTAAACGTGAATGTTGTTCAATTTACATGTTGCGGTATAAGTTACAACCACGTAATTAATTGTGCGTGTAACGAAGGCGTCGATCTAAATCGCAGTCGACCTGAACTAAACGCCTTCACTGTTTCCGAGCGTTGCATTTATCTAGAAGGTCGTATTCTAATACCTTCCTAAGATTTACGGATGTATTCTGATGCGGTTTCGTTAAAATTATTTGATACAGTATTCTGTCTGCTTTTATTCTACTTTGTTATTCTTGATTTTATTACTTTATTCTATTATTTCATTTTGTTATTTTATTAATATAATTATTCTTGATTTATTTTGAGTTTGAACTTTCTAACTTGAATTTTTAAAGTTGATAAAAAAAATGAAATAAAATGTATATTATTTGAATGTGAGTCTATAAATATAAATCAGTAAAAATAAGTAAATATACATTATTGTTAATAAATTAATAAATATGTATACTATAATAAATGACTAAATATGAATATATAAATATTTATAGTAAATTAAGTAAATAAGTAAGAAGTAAATATACATATGTATAATACATACCTACATCTATGTATACATACATAAATTAATACATATACAGATATTAATATGTGAACAAATATCAATAAATATTCTTTATTTTCAGCCTCCATAAAAAGGAGTTCAATTTACAACAATCTTTAACACTAATTTCTTAATTAAATTACAATGAACTTTGTATTTACAAGAAATACATAAAAAAGTAAATTATACATATTGTACAACAAAAGTAAATTATTAAAGTAAATTATAAATATTGTTATTATAAATACATTCTTCACTTTGAAGAAATATTGCAATATATGTATTTTTCTAAATATTCATTAATATTTTTATTAAAGTATCAATTTTTTCTCATCTTTTCAAATTCAGTCGATACTCACGTAATGCTACTATTACATTCTACCACTATTATTCTATTTTTGTACATTGTTCTAATCTACAAGATGAAAAAGAAAATTTAAAGCTACCTTTGCGAATAGTGTACAGAACATGTTCTACCCAGCATTGAAATCTCCGTTGTTTCCGAAAGAAATCCCTCGAAATACAATCTAAACCTATAAATTTTATAAATTAATACAAACAAATTT
This sequence comes from Megachile rotundata, assembly GCF_050947335.1. Taxonomy (NCBI): domain Eukaryota; kingdom Metazoa; phylum Arthropoda; class Insecta; order Hymenoptera; family Megachilidae; genus Megachile; species Megachile rotundata. The sequence goes on from NC_134993.1 coordinate 9,059,788, forward strand.
CAATAAATTATCAAATAGTACCATATCGAATCTAATTCTTACAAATCTAGTTTTCACAATGATATTTTTGAAATAACACAATAAATTATTATCGAAAAAAAATACCTAAAATAATAGACTACAAAATTTAAAAAATAATGATATAAATTAGTAATGAAGAAGTTGAATAAATATTTCACAAAACTATCTTGTGTTGTTAAATTTTATTCTAATAAATTATTGTGAAAAATTGTCCTTATTGTGGAAATTGCAGTTCTCCAATATGGCCACAAACGCTTTGTGATAGCAGTATTGCCCAACAGATGGCGGGTCATTGCCAATACAGTCGTTATAAGATAAATGTTAGGTTCTTATCTTTCTGTCACTTCGCGGCTGTTTACTTTTATCCTCTCTGAGAAAAAACAATTCAATCCACAGATTAATGATACTCGGTCAATTTACACTGTCATCAGTTTCATTCACTATCAATGTAATTCAGTTTCTTACACTTATTCTATTTTTAGAATCGATCGGATCTAAAATAAGAACATGTGGATATAGGTAGTTATATTTTTAGAAATTAAATTTAGATATTTTTATTTTTTCTGATACAAAAATAAGTGGGTATTTTTTTATTTATTTTTGATGCACAAATAAATAGTTTTATTTATTTCTGACATAAAAATAATGAGATATATTGTATATTGTCAAATGTTAAAATATAAACAATAACTCTTCCAAAAATTATTACAATTTTTAATACAAAAGAAATGTATACAATTTTTAAATTAATAGTCTGAAATTGTTTAAAAATTTCTAAAACAATTATATATTTATTATCTTTCAATTCGTATATGAATAATATACTTTTAAATTTCATTCAAATTTACAATAATTTGTTTTATTAAACTTTTATTTTATATTTGTTGTACGATTGACTACGATATGTTATGTATAATAAATTTGTTTATAATTATTAAAATTTGTATTAAATTTGTAATTTGTAATAAATACGTTCAATATATTAGTTGATCTATAAAAGTGTTATTGAATATAAGAAAATGATATCGAAGTTATAGTTCAGCATATGCCTCTGCTTCATAATCAGTATTTGTCTTTGCTGATAAACGTCGTTTCATTTCCCTTTTTATCAGTGCTTCCCATGCTAACGCACTCTGTTAAATCATTATACTAACTTTTCATCTTATAAGTTGAGATTATTGAAATATGGAAATTTGAGAAATTGAAAATTTAATATTTGGAAATTTAGAAATTTAAAATTTGATATTTGGAAATGTAGAAGGTGGAAGATTTAGAAATTTAGAAATTAAAAAATTGGTAATTAGAAAGTTAAAAGATTTAAAAATTTAGAAATTAAAAACTTTGGAAATTTGAAAATTTGAAAGTTCAGAAATTTAACAAGTTTAATGATTTATTAATTTACAAAATTAAATCTGCCAATCTACCCATTTACTAATCTATCAATCTATCAATCTATCAATCTATCAATCTATCAATCTATCAATCTATCAATCTATCACTCTATCAATCCATCAATCTATCAATCTATCAATATATCAATCTATCGATCTATCAATATATCAATATATCAATCTATCAATCCATCAATCCATCAATTAATTAATCTACTAATCTCTCAATTTATTAATCTATCAATCTATCAATCTATCAATCTATCAATCTATCAATCTATCAATCTATCAATCTATCAATCTATCAATCTATCAATCTATCAATCTATCAATCTATCAATCTATCAATCTATCAATCCATTAATCCATCAATCCATCAATCCATCAATCCATCAATCCATCAATCTATCAATCTATCATTCTATCAATCCATCAATCTATCAAACTATCAAATTTACCATTTTCTAAATTTAAAAGTTTGAAACCTCAAACTAGAAAATTAAAAATCTCTAAATTTAAAACCCTGAAAATTTCCTAATTGCGAAATAAAAAATTGCTGTAATTCGAGTATAAAAAAAATTATACTCAAAGACGAAATAACTATTGCTATCATGTCCACACAATTTTAATGGAGATCAGGCAGCCAGATATAAAGACCATTATTCCCATTGTGAGACATTTATCTTTTCTATAAGGCAGTCCATAAAAGACGTGACGAAAGGAAATGATTGAATTCACGCTGTTGAATCATCATACACGCCACAAATTTCTGAAACGTTTGTTTAAAAATTGTTGCTTTTTATCTGAAAACTTTCCACCATAATATCTAACTTATGTTTCTTTGGTTTCCTTTCTAGCATTCGATGTTGAAATCGGATTTTTGCGTCGTTACGTGTGTCTCGCGTCTAATTCTATTTAATATTTTTCAATATTCAGAGATAAAATTATTTCTATTATTTAATTCAACAATTCTGTAATTATTTTAAAGTAATAATTATACATATAATTATATATAAATAATGACTTTTATAATCATTTGAAAATAATAATTGTGTAATTATGTATGTGTAAATGACAACTATGTGATTGTTTAATAATAATTTAAAAATTGTTAAGTTAATTTGATAAATTGGTAGCTTGATAGTTTGAGAGTTATGAATTGTCCATATTATATGTATTAATTTATTTATCTTCTAATTTATTAATTTATTAATTTATTAATTTATTAATTTATTAATTTATTAATCGATTAATCTATTAATCTATTAATCTATCAATCTATCAATCTATCAATCTATCAATCTATCAATCTATCAATCTATCAATCTATCAATCTATCAATCTATCAATCTATCAATCTATCAATCTATCAATCTAACAATTCATGAATCTATGAATCCATCAATACGTCAACCTACTAATCTACCAATCTATCAACCCACCAATATATCAATCTCTCAATCTACCTATCTACCAATTCATCAATCCATCAATCCATCAATCCATCACTCTATCAATCCATCAATCTATCGATCTCTCAATCTGTCAATCTATCAATCCATTCAACCATCAAACCACAAAACTGTCAATCCATCAATCTACTAATGTATGAATCCATCAGTCCATGAGTTAATTAATCTACTAATCTATCAATCTATCAATCTATCAATCTATCAATCTATCAATCTATCAATCTATCAATCAATCTACCAATCTATCGATCTATCAATCTATTAATCCATCAATGAATCAATCTATCAATCCATTAATTTACTAATAAGTCACAATCTCATGTTACAATAAAAATTCCCTTTTTTATTCTGAAAACATAATATTCAATGGACTATACGAACAATTTGGTTTATTTTCCACGGATATGAATAATAATAATCGTTTCATACGTCAACCGAATAATGATTGACTGCTGGCCTGAACAACGTTATCACTCTCAATAACTTTATCGATACTTTTATAATCTGTAAATTGGATGTTTGATTAAAAGCGTTTTAATTAACCAGGTCAAATTGGTGTATAAAATTGGTGTGTACATTGTATACACTGGTGTGTAAAATTTCAATTTACTATAAACTACTAAAAATTTATTATATTTGCAAACATAATATTATTGAATTGATATAATTTTTATTATTTAAATTAATTTATACCCAAATTATTTAATCGATTTTTAAGGCATTCAAACTGATTTGAAATTATATGAGTGATTTGTAAATTATTTAAATGGATTTGAAATTAAATTACATGTTTGATAAATTTATTAAATATTAAATTATTCAATTATTTAATATTAAATCATTTAATATTTAATCACCAATTTATGTGACATTATTTAATATTGATAGTTTTAATATTCTAGCAATTTACAACTAAATTTTTAAATATATTTTTTTACAATTAAAATAAATCAAAATTGTTCAATATGTAAACTTAAAATGATATAAAATTAATTAATATTTATAGGTGTAACCTACAGTTGATTAATAATGAATTGTAAAATACTTTTATTGATGAAAACAAAAAAGCTGCATAAATAAATTATGGCTACAAAAAAATACATAATCAGTAAATGTTATCAAATAAATTTTTAACAATTTGTAATTCATTAAAGAAAGTTTAAAAGTTCAAATATATTGTTGTAAAACAAAACAGATGATTAATGTATCTCCGACCATAAATTATAAACGACCAAACCAAAAATATCTCAGTATTACGTAATTTAGGAACAGTTGTTAACACAATTTTGCTCTCATTATTGATGCACATGCATACATGACCTTCAATATTTTAATCAAATGTAAAGTGATTGAAAGAATGTTATCTATATCGAATGTCTGCTAAATATACATATGTACATATAATTGTACATAAGTGGATGGATAATCAATTTTAGACAAACAGGTATCTAATCTTTGTTTATTGTTAGTCACTTGCGCTTAACAAATTTGCGTTTCAGACGGCATTGTTATTGTGCATTATGAAGTTGCGATATTGATTTTGCTGAATGAAGAAAATCTATAAATTTACAGATTTAGCATTCTACAATTCTATAATTCTAGAAATACATAAATTTACGAATTTACAGATTTACGAATTTACGAATATACGAATTTACGAATATACGAATTTACGAATTTACGAATTTACGAATTTACGAATTTACGAATTTACGAATTTACGAATTTACGAATTTAAGAATTAACAAATCTACAAATCTTAAAATCTCCAAATATTCAATATTCAAATCTTCAAATCTCCAAATTTACAATTCCAGAATTCCACAACTCCACAATTCTACAATTCCACAACTACGCAATTCCACAATTCCACAATTCCACAATTCCACAATTCCACAATTCCACAATTCCACTATTCTACAATTCTACAATTCTACAATTCTACAATTCTACAATTCTACAATTCCACAATTCCACAATTCCACAATTCCACTATTCCACTATTCCACAATTCTACAATTCTACAATTCTACAATTCTACAATTCTACAATTCTACAATTCTACAATTCTACAATTCTACAATTCTACAATTCTACAATTCTACAATTCTACAATTCTACAATTCTACAATTCTACAATTCTACAATTCTACAATTCTACAATTCTACAATCCTACAATCCTACAATCCTACAATCCTACAATCCTACAATTCCACAATTCCACAATTCCACAATTCCACAATTCCACAATTCCACAATTCCACAATTCCACAATTCCACAATTCCACAATTCCACAATTCCACAATTCCACAATTCCACAATTCCACAATTCCACAATTCTACAATTCTACAATTCTACAATTTTACGTGAGTTTAAATCTGCAAATTTACATATTGACGAATCTAGAAATTTACAGATCTGTAAATGTACTTAACAAATTAATAATGTTACAATTTTACATATGTACAAATTTACTAATTTACATCAAGCGATTGAAAAATTGCTCGCGTTTCTGTCAAGTCACGCCACGACACGAGTGCAAATGCACCGACATCACGTTTCACGCCTTCGTCTCCCCTGATTAGGTAATTGTCACAGCGGTTTGCGGTTGCAACGAACATTTTCTTCTGTATCACGTCCACGAAACGATATCCGATCTATCCATTCAAGAGATGTGTTCAAAAGATTATTGTTTATGTACTGAAATATTTAACCAGTGGACTGCAATCAATCCAGTTATCTCCCCAGGCTGACTTCTGACCATGTGCATTAATTTTCCTCTTGAAGTTATTATACTTATCTAAGACAATATTCTGGAACGTTTCTTATAGAACATTTTATTTAAACCATATATATTTTTTAATTCAAGTATGTCTATTAAAATTGATGTTATGTATAATTATATTTAAATATTCATCTATAGATGTACATAATTTTATTTCTTTTTATTTTAAAAATGACTTTGTATATATTTTTATGCATGTATATGTATATAATATTAAAAATATTAACATTAATATTGTTCTAAAATCAAATAATTCAATAATAAATTCGTTTATTATGTATTTAATATACTATTAAATAGTAGCTTTTGGAAATGATTTGTAATATTATAATATTATTACGACATGTAATAATTTATGCAATAAAGAAATTTTACATATGCAACATACATGTATTATAATATTAAATTATTATTATAACAGCATGATAAATTTGACAATTTATGAATTCAGAAATTGAAGTACAAATATGAAAATTCAAGTTTATCTCAAATTTGATTATTATTACAAATATCCAAGATTACAATAATTTTTCAATTGTAAATGATTTTTCAAATCATTTACAAATATAAAGAAATACAAATTTTTGAATTTCTGAATTTTTCAGCCAGAATCATTTATAAATATTAAAATATAAAAATTGTTGAATTTCTAAATTTTTCAACCAGAACCATTTACAAATATAAAAATATAAAAATTTTTCAACCAGAATCGAATCATTTACAAATATGAAAACTTGGTATCCGCTAATTTCCTCTGCAAACCCCAGGCAATTACCTAATCAGCTCGCAAGCGTGAAAACAAGTTATCGGTGCAGTTGCACTCATATTGCGACGTGACCCGAAAGAAAGAAACGCGAGCAACTTCTCTACGACTCGATCAGCTGAAAAATTCGATAAGCATTCTAACTGTCGTATGTTTGTACTCTTCTCGATTCAAACGATGGGTCAGTAGCGGCTTGTATCTCGTCAAGCGTCAATCGTTACCTAGTCTGACGTTACCGAATATTTCAGTCACATATTTCAATTGTATCGTTACATTTTGTGTCGAAGTTTAATTCATTTATTGATACTTTACTAACATATTTACTTAACTCAAATGAAATTGTTTTAATTACTTTATATTTTTGCTTTTAGTGTACAAGTTTAATTCCATCGGTTTGCTAAAATATTTGAGTTACTTAAATTTTATATTTTTCGTGTTTGAGTTTAATTCTATCCATAGTTTGCTAAAATATTTTCTTAAGTTTTTTAAAATTGTTTAAACTATTTTATATTCTTACATTTGGTGTCTGTATTTAATTCTACCCTTACTAAAATATTTAGCTGAATTTTTCAAATTTTATTCAACTCTATTCAAAATATTTGTATTTCTACAATTCGAGTTTGAGTTTAATTCTACTTTGCTAAAATATTTTTCTGAGTTTTTCAAATTTTATTCAAATCTGCCAAAAATATTTAAATTTCTACATTTTGAGTTTGAGTTTAATTCTACCCCTACTTTGCTAAAATATTTCACTGAGTTTTTCAAATTTTATTCAAATCTACCAAAAATATTTAAATTCCTACATTTTGAGTTTGAGTTCAATTCATCTATCGATACTTTGTTAACTATATTTATATTCGAATCCGTAAAATCCTTGAATTTGTTCGAAAAGAAAATTTGTACGAAACGTCCGAAAAGAACAGATTGCTGAGGTTTGTTGAATATGAAACGATAAATCGAGTGGTTCGAGAAACATGGAGAAGGAAAGCGTGATGAGTGAGCGGGTTGGGGAAAATTTGGAAAAGGATGTTAAGAATGTTGGTAAGTAATTGAATCGAGTGTTATGATGTTAAGTGGTATGCTGTTGTTGTGGATATTAATTTTGTGTGGAAATTTGATGTGTATGGAAACGTTAGAGTACGTTGTGATTGTTGTTTCACAACGTACAGCATATCTGTGGTGATAAATAGTCCCAGTGTGACCTTTGCAATGACAAAAACAACCCCATACGATTTTCATAATCTAATCATAGTTGTTTACATTATTTTACATTTGCAACAATTTCAACTTAAATTTAAATAAATTGAATAATTATGCTGGGAGTGTTTAACATGTGGTATACATGAAATTGTTTAGGAGAGGACTAGGGGAGGACTTTTTAGTGCGATAGTAATTATTCAAAATGGGGGTTGTATTAAAATAGCTATTACTTAGAAGAATATTATTTGTACCATAATAATAATTATTTAGAAGAGGGTATTTGTATTGAAATAATAATTGTTTAGAAGAGGATGTTTGTATTCAAATAGTAATTATTTATAAGAGTATATTTGTACTATAATAATAATTATTCAGAAGACAATATTTATATTGAAATAATAATTATTTAAATAAAGATTATTTGAACTACTATAAAAATTATTTAGAAGACGATGTTTGTATTCAAATAGTAATTATTTAGAAGAGAATATTTGTACTGTAATAATAACCCCAAGTTCCATATATCATTTTTCAATTCAGTGTTTCCACCAAATAATTTACAAAATGTAAATATAATACTAATACTTTGTTTAGAGTTTTCTTCAATTATGTTATTATAAGAGTTTTATGGTGTCGACTACAGGTGACCTTCATTAACAATAAGTTTAATATTATGGTATCTGGAACTTTCTAATATCTTAATATCTAACAAATTTATAACTATACAATAACGTGATAATGGTATTTAGAATGTCTTTTAATATGCTCTCATCAGTTGCTTTATTTCGAACATTAAGTTTATGGTGTTAATCACCGATATTAAGGTTATGGAGTTAATTATCCTTATGATATTTTGAATTACTACAAATTTTTCCTACGAATATTTAATAAATAACAAAAAATTAAAGTAAAGGACTTGAAACATGATTAGTGTCTAAAATTTATTTATGAAAATACTTTCAATTATTATAACAAAAAGAATTAAAGAAGAAAAGACAAGATATGAAATGAATGCATTGAAATTTTTCAGAAGACATGGAGGCCATAACTTGCAAAGAAAACAAAATGCGTGATATAATTTGCAGTGGATTACAAGAACAAATGGCGGTAATTAAACAAATTAATTTTAACTACATTATTATGAAAATTAAGGCTTACTCAAATATATTATTATACAATACAATATCACATTATGTTGAATTGTATAATAAATATTATCATATAATATATTTATATATTTTATATAAATATAACAATAATATTATAATACATTATATTATACGTATATTTATTTACTTAAAGTATTATTAACTTAAATATATTATATAGTTAATTACCATAAATAATGTTATAGTTACTATATACGTACTTAAATATTGTTATAGTATCTTTTTGCTGGTTTAAATATTTTATAGTCAATATGTGTTCACTTAAATATCATTATAGTCACTGTGTATTTACTTAAATATTACTATAGTAATTATATACTGACTTAAATATTACTATAGTCATTATGTATTTACTTAAATATCATTACAGTCACTATATACTGACTTAAATATTACTATAGTAACTATACATTGACTTAAGTATTATTATATTAACTATATACCGTTTTTAATATGTTTGGAATAATTATATATTGACCTAAATATTATTATAGTCATTGTATATTCACTTAAATATCATTATAGTCAATCTGTACTTACTTATATATTATTGTAATAACTAAATACTGGCTTAAATATTATTATAGTCACTACGTATTGTATTTAAATATCATTATAGTCACAGCGCACTTACTTAAACATTATTATAGTAAGTATACATATATGAACTTAAATATTGTTATAGTAACTATATACTGACTTAGATATTATTATAGTCACTGTGTATTTACTTAAATATCATTACAGTCACTGTGTACTTACTCAAATATCATTGTAGTCACAATATGTACATTTACTTCAACACCATTGTAGCTACTACACACGTAAACATCATTTTAATCATAACATACTTACTTAAACATCATAATCACTAATCACAGTAATCCTCCTTTAAGAATACTTATATAACATCAACAATCACGTTTGAAACATAGTAAGCACAATTTATTTTTAAAAACTTAAATGTTCACAAACGTCCAGAACTTTGATCGACCATCCATCAAATCGATCGATTATTTTCTTGTTATTAAACCAAACAAGAAATACAAATATCACTGTGCTGCTGTTTTAGGAAATCAGGCAAGACGTTTTGGAGCTGGTGAATAATCGAATGAACGTGATGGTGTCGGAAATATTGCAGATCGTGAACAAAATGGCGCTAACCGAGTCTAGAGACCTCGTTGATTCAGAGACGTACAACAACAGAACGTAATTACATAATCTTTCTAAACATTGATATTGCAGCCTTTCATTCTCATCTTGCTGCCCGTTCAAGTTATTATGTTCGGCTGCGTGATAATTTACAGCAGCTATCTTTTCATTGAAATTACGGTAATCTGTTAGAGCGTTGGATGAATTGATCGATTTAGATAATGTTGGTGGTTATTATTTCTTAGTTTCAATTCAACAGCTGTGTTTGGTCATATGAGTTGGTTAATTTATTTATTTTAGTTTAAGTAAAATTGTAAAATAAATATTATTATTTATTATAGTTATTACTTCTGGTAAAAAATTTGGTGATGGGGTAATATTTAGTCTTTTTTAGTAATTGCAGTAACATTATTCTTTGGAAAATTAATAATTTACTAATTTGGTTATTTGATAATTTGGAAATTTGTGAATTGGAGATTTTGAGATTTGAAGGTTTTAGTTGTTGAACATTTGGATATTTCGGAATTTTGAAAATTGTAAACTTATGGATTTTGAAATAGAAGAATTTGCAGATTTGGAAATTTAGGAATTTGGTAATTTAAGAAGTTGGTAATTCAGTAATTTGATAATTCGGTAATTTGGTAATCTAGTAATTTGGTAATTCGGTAATTTGGTAATTCGGTAATTTGGTAATTCGGTAATTTGGTAATTCGGTAATTTAGTAATTCGATAATTTAGTAATTCGGTAATTTGGTAATTTGGTAATTTAGTAATTTGGTAGTTTAGGAAGTTGGTAGTTTATGAAGTTGGTAGTTTAGGAAGTTGGTAGTTTAGGAAGTTGGTAGTTTAGGAAGTTGGTAATTTAGTAATTTGGTAATTTAGTAATTTGGTAATCTAGTAATTTGGTATTCTAGTAATTTGGTAATCTAGTAATTTGGTAATCTAGTAATTTGGTAATTCGGTAATTTGGTAATTCGGTAATTCGGTAATTCGGTAATTCGGTAATTCGCTAATTCGCTAATTTGGTAATTCGCTAATTTCATAATTCGCTAATTTGGTAATTCGCTAATTTAGTAATTCGGTAATTTAGTAATTTGGTAATCTAGTAATTCGGTAGTTCGGTAATTTGGTAATTTAGTAATTTCGTAATTTCGTAATTTCGTAATTTCGTAATTTCGTAATTTAGTAATTTAGTAATTTCAAACTTCACAAACCCAGAAACAGAATTATATAAATTTAAAAATATAGTACTATACAAAATTGTTTAAATTCATTCAATTTAACAGAATTACACCAGACTATCAAAAATAAAAACTGTTTCATACAACTAATAATAAATATAAAGACAATGCTTCCAATATAAATGTTTATCAATTTTTATCTGTTATATCGTTAAATAATAATTCAAGAATTACTATAACTTCGTATAAAAATTTGCATTCCAAGCGAAATGGTTTCAAATATTGCTCGAATACGCGTCATCCTTAACAGCTTTGACCAAATTCAACGAAATTACCTTTCAAGTTATATTTGTGTATACAAGGTGTGCCTATATTTTGTATGTGGTCGAAAAACATTTACTAGCGAAAATAATCTCAAACAATAGATTCGATAAAACTCTCGATTAAATTGTGAAGTTTCCTTTCCCTATCTCGAGTAGTGTGCATACACTGTGTGTACATAGATACGATAAAAGTACACAGGAAAATTCGTCCAACTTCAGTGCGCGTGTACTTAAATGTTCGTTGCTCCTTTCAGGATTAATATCAGTACGGATAAATTGGGAATTATTTCGATTCTTGTGCGAGGAATAGATAAATTCGAAATTTGTTAATTAGTTTTCTTTCAAATTTATAATAAAATTCAACTTCCAAATTTATAATAAAGTACAAAAAAAAATGATATAATTAATTTGGTATAAAAAGTTCAATATTTAGATGATAAAATTTTAATAGTTTTATACAGTTAAGTAGTTAAAATAATAAAATAGTTAAGTAGTTTAAATAGTTACAAATTTATATTGTTGACATTTTGAATTTATAAATTGTCACATTTTTAAAAAAAAGGTTTGATATTTTTTTGTTTATAAATTACTATCTTTATGAAGGTCTGAGTGTAAAAATTTGTAAATTACTAAATTTCTAAATTACTAAATCGTAAATTGTAAATTACTAAATTACTAGAATTCCCAATTCTTTAATTCTATCATTTCAAAATCCCAAATATTCAAATTTTTTATAAATTAAAAATAAAAATATTAAAAATCTGACTCCACTAAATCCCCAATTCCCAAATTACTAAATTACTAAGTTACTAAGTTACTAAGTTACTAAGTTACTAAGTTACTAAGTTACTAAGTTACTAAGTTACTAAGTTACTAAGTTACTAAGTTACTAAGTTACTAAGTTACTAAGTTACTAAGTTACTAAGTTACTAAGTTACTAAGTTACTAAGTTACTAAGTTACTAAGTTACTAAGTTACTAAGTTACTAAGTTACTAAGTTACTAAGTTACTAAGTTACTAAATTACTAAGTTACTAAATTACTAAATTACTAAATTACTAAATTACTAAATTACTAAATTATTAAATTACTAAATTACTAAATTACTAAATTACTAAATTACTGAATTACTGAATTATCAAAATCCTAATTTCCTAAATTCCTAAATACCTAAATTGCTAGATTCCTGAGTTCCCAAATCCCAAATTCCTAAGTTCCTAAATTCAAAAATCCCTAGATTCCTAAATTCCCAAAATCCAAAATTCCTAAATTTTTAAATAACCAATTTGCAAATCCACATCCACAAATCTGAAAACTTGCAAACTAAAATTTTCCATATTTGCAAATTCAAAGTTTGAATTATTGTACCACAATAAGTAAAAACAAAACCCCCTATATGTTTCACCTCAGTGTTCACCGCTACGTACTATGACCTAGCATATAACTAGCATATTCCACAAAATAAATGTAATAATGCATTGAAATTGTATGATTTATAATAATTCATCCTTACATGAATTAAACATGTATTACCATACGTCGCCCCTCTAACAAAGTAAAACCGTATACATATAATATTTATAATAATCTTATATTTCTAATCTGTATTTATTATAACATTTATACTAAGAATGGTTTTTTCTGAACAGGAAATCAACAAGACAAGATACTCTGCCCACAAAACAATTCCTCCAGAGGAATTCTTTGTTGACTGACCTTTACGAAATCAAACATATCCGAACGATCTACAACGTCATCTTATCAACTTTGATAGTTCTGTTGATACACACTGCCGTCTACGATATTAGAAACACCGGCTCGTAAGTACACGTGCACCGAGTTTGTACCCATTCTAGTTTTTTCCTAACCACTCTCAATTTCTTCGACGGATTTACAACGGACACTCTTACTAACGTGTCGTTAAGATATTACAAGTAATGTAAACATTTCGGTCGATGATTATGAAGTCACGTACTCCTATTTCCGAGATAGTTGAACTTGTTTTGCTGCATGTTAAAAAATATTTTTTTCAGATTTGGTCGAATATTTTTCTTGGATGGATCACGTAATTAATCGTATAATGTCAATTAATATTTTATGTTACAATATAAAATTTACATATGGTATATTTTTTTATTGGAATATTTGTAATATGAATAGTTTATTTGAATTCGAAAGAGTTTCTTAAATTATGATAATTGTAATGGTTATAGTAGTTAGGATAGTCGTGATAGTTATGATAGTGATAATGGTTATGATAGTTATATACTACTGAGATTTAGAACAGTCACAATAACTATGATAGTTACAATAGTTGTGATAGTGATAATGGTTTTGATATTTATAATAGTCATGATAGTTACATGCTTCTGAGATTTAGACTAGTTATAATAACTGTGATAGTTACAATAGTTATGATAGTTATATACTTCTGAGATTTAAAACAGTTGCAATAGTCATGATAGTCATAATGGTCATGATATTTATAAAAGTCATAATAGTTATGTGTATGCTTCTGAGATTTAAAATAGTTACAATAGCTATGATAGTTACAATAGTTATGATAGTTATATGCTAGTGAAATTTAGAACAGTTACAATAGCTATGATAGTTACAATAGTTATGATAGTTATATGCTAGTGAAATTTAGAACCGTTACAATAACTATGATAGATACAATAGTTATGATACTGATAATGGTTGTGAAGTTATAATAGTTATGATAGGCACAGCAGATATGATAGTTATTGTGTAGGTATAGTAGATATGAAAATGACAGTAATAACAGTTACAATAGTTAAGATAATTATGGTAGTAACCAGGACTATAATAGTCATCATGTTTGAGATAATTATAATGGTTACCAGGGCTGTAATAGTCATCATGGTTGTGATAACTATGACAGTCGCTGTGGTTATGATAATTATGATATTTATGGCAGATCCTGTGAATGGACCTTATGATGATTATAATAATTATGATAGTTATTAGTGTTATCATATATGTAATAGTATATGATAATATACAATGATACTTATCATAGTCATGGTAGTTGTGCGCATTACCAGGACTATAATAGTTACAATAGTTGTGATAGTCATAATAGTTGTGATAATCGTTAGATATGATAGTTATCATAGTTGTAATAGTCATAATAGTTGTGACAGTTATAATATTTGTAACAGTTATAATAGTTATAATAGTTGCAATATGTAGTTTTAACAGTTAATAGTTCTACTAGTTATAAAAATTATAGTAATTCTAATAGTCATACTCGACGTCATTATAATAGTTATCATAATAAATAATGTATAAATATTTTTCATATTTCAAACAATCTAAAGCATCTTCAAAACCATAGTAAATAATTTTAATTTATTCGAAGTTAACAACATTCTTTTTATTCTTATAAGAATTTGAAATAATTTCTCTGTGATTTCCAAATATAGTACATTTACTGTTCCAGAACAAATAACTTCATATCTAATTACTACTGTCAAGCATAACAGTTTCAAAGTATCAAGTTAAACTCAAGAATTCAGATTTTCGTCCCTTACAAATATATGTAAATAATTCTTGCAATATCATGCTTTTAATACACTTCGGTGTTCAATATTAGCTACCGAGTTAAGAAAATGAAATTTATGTTCCAAACGACTGCCTCGATCTTTGAAACTTTGTTCAACTGTAGTAGTCACAAAAGGGGGAACAATTTTAACTCTTAAGGAGAAGTTATTAATACTGTAAAATAAAGCTGCTTCTCGCAGTAAATTTTCGTTATATTGCCATGAAAAATAGTGTAAAATAGTGTAATATTAAGAAAAAATACAATTTTAATAATTATACGAATATGGGGGCTATAATAGGCCTTCGGCTATCTTCGTAAGTCTTCGTGAATTTTCGAGAATCTTCGTGAATCTTCACCAATGACAACAAAACTTTACTAACTCATTTAATTGTTTTTCATTTATTTATAAAATAAATGATGAAAATATACATTTATAAAATGAAAGAATCGCTTATAAATTAATTAATAAATAAATTACATGAAAATTTAATACGTAATAAATTTTAATAAACACCAAAAATAAATTATTCATATATAAAATACGATAAAACATGTACTCATAAAATAAATTACTTAGCAACTTTTTATAAATTTATAAAAACTTGCAAAATATAATTTTACACAAGTTTTGTTTACTAAATATTTTGCAAGTTTAATTTTAACCTTAAAATCAATTTTGTACAAATTTCCATTATTAAATGTTTTACAGGTTGAATTTTACTGTTAAAATTTTTTACAAGCTTTCAGTAAAACATAAAATAATTATTTTGTTATACTACAAAGTATAAATATATAAATTTAAATATTTAAATACTACAATTTATAAATAAGAAATTAAATATTTCAACGACTCTCATTTATTTACGATCAAATAAATGCAACTTATTTATTAAAAATTAAATTACCACAAAATATTGAATCCTGCAAGAAAGCATTTAAGATTATATTTCAAACGGTTGTTCCCTGTTTACGTTCCAAAAGAAGACTTTCAGATCCACTCGCAACTCCGCATTTTTACCAATTGATATACTTTGTGTTACAAATAATTTATAATTTACTTAAAAATTATTATAATAATGTAATTTATTATTTTAGACCTAACTTCGCCATAAACACAGTGAAAGCTGGATTCGCCAAAATCTCCGTAGTGCTTTGTGTTTGGCTGCTCATGAAAAGCGCAGCTTTAGCAAATTACGTAGCTTTTTGTTACTGGGCCACCAATCGTCTGGAACTTTTACCGAAATGTAAGTTTAATTTGTAAATCTTAAAGCATAATAATGATTTTTTAATTATGTTAACATGGAAAATTGTTTACAGCTTTTGCCAGGAAAGTTTGGGATTACTCTTGGTTGGTGGTATTGATACTTTATCAACTATTGTATATTGTTCTTCCTGCGAAAGCTGTGGTCGATCATGACCTGCCGATTGCTTCCAGCATGATCGTACTTATGGAACAGGTATATTAAAAATAATTAACCATCTTTTGTTCATGTATTTGTAAATTTTTTAATTTGGTAGATTGTAAAAGTTTACGTTTGGAAATTTAAAAATTTGATAATTTAAAAATTAGTAGATTTGTAAGTTTGATAATTTGTAAAGTTAACTGTAAATTTACAAGCTGAAAAATTCATAATATTGTAAGTTGACAATTTTTTTATTTGGAATTTTAAAAATTTCTAAATTTAGTAGTTCAACAAATTTTTAAATTTGAAAATTTTCGAATAGAGCTTTCATTTTGAAAACTGGCAAATTTTTAATTTAAAGAATTCCGATATGTAAGCGTTTGAAAGTACTAAAATTCATATTTGAAAAACGTCTATTATAAGTTCAAAAAAGAGTTCAAATTGATAAAAACTCAAATATCATTTTTCACGTTATTTAGCTCCGTTTAATAATGAAGACTCATGCGTTCATAAGAAGCGTGGCACCAAGATTTTTGTCGTATAAACCACACTCGGAAGCACCGGTACCTAAACCGCCCGACTTTTCAAAATACCTTTACTTCATGTTTGCACCTACTTTAATTTACCAAGACAGCTATCCCAGGTAACTATAACGGTTGATATTTTACGAAAATTTGTTTATTGAAATTTAATTAATAAATAGTAGCAATCTACTAAAAACTTGAATTAATAACTTATAAATTAATTTAATTAATAAATCACAGCAAGCTATACAAAAATTAGCAAATAATAGTAAGTTACAGAAACTTAATTAATGAATGATAATAAGCTAGATGAAGATTTAATTAACATATAATAGCAAATTACAATGATTTAATTAATGAATAATGGTAAACTATAAAAACTTAATTAATAAATGGTAACAATCTATAAAGATTTAATTAGTAATTAATAGTAAACTATAAAGATTCAATTAATAAATCATAGTGAGCTCTAAAAATTTAATTAACAAATAATGGTAAGTTAAAAGGACTTAATTAATGAATGGTGGTAAAGTACAAAGATTAAATTAACAAATAATAGCAAATTACATAATTAAATTATGTAATAAATTAAAGCAAATTAAATAATTAATAAATTATAGTGAGCTATAAAGACTTAATTCATAAACACTAGCAAGCTATAAAGATTTGCTTAATAAGTAATAGTAAACTTTAAATTAAAATTTCAATAATAATTAATGAAGAAATACAAAAATTATTCTCTTAATAACATAAAACAATAAAAAAATGAAGTATATCATAACAATATATTTTTCATACCAGTACACGATTACCAATGGTTCCTAAAAAATACAATTACTTATCCAATTTTTGTAAGTAACAATAACAAATTTTTATAGTATCATTACACATATAAATACAATTATACAATAACTGAATATTTTGCTAATAATAATTTAATTTTACGATAAAATGCGTACAATTTATATAACAATATTTTTTGCACAAAATTTCCGTTTACAAGAAAGAAAAGATATTACGACAATCGGAATGTCGGTTATCAGTTATCAACTGCGTTATAAATATTAATCGTTATTGATAATACAACATATAGATTAATATTAAACGTGCTTGTACGGTATCAAGAAATTAGACGAGATAAATGTAACGTAGTTATATCAAGTATGCTCGATTAAAATGTAATGAAATGTTTTGATACGGTTATTATTAAAAGAAGTCCTTCAAATCGATAACTCAGATGGTAGATAATCAGTGGCGTCATTGCTTGTGTCAGGGAAAAATAATTAATAATAAAAATAAGTTAAAAATAACCGTTGTTATAAGATTTGATGGATGAATGATTTACTTGCGAATTTATTATAGGGAAATTTTCATGTTTATGAATTTAGAATACGATTGATTGTTGTTTGTAAAAATATAATTTTTTAAGAGTATTTTAAATAAATTTTTATATGCGTATCACACGAAAAAAATAATCAATGATATCAAAAATTAGTATCAAAAGTTAATTAATAACATCAAAAGTTAATATCAAAAGTTAATCAATAATATCAAAAATTAATGTCAAAAGTTAATCACTAATATCAAAAGTTAATCAATGATATCAAAAATTAATAATATCAGAAGTTAGACAATAATATCAAAAATAAATAATATCAGAAGTTAGTCAATAATATCAAAAATTAATAATATGAAAAGTATCAATTATATACAGAAAATAAAATAAAAATTTGCTATATCGCATTTTTTAGGTCTAAAAGAATTCGATGGAACGTGGTGCTCGCCAACTTTGCCGAAGTGGTAACAATCGTTTTCTTCGTGGGATTCATATACGAGCGTTTGCTGTACCCGATTTACCGAGATTTCGGAAAGGAACCAATAGAGCTAGGAATGTTAATTCTGAACATCCTCAGCTCAATGTTGCCTGGTATTCTTATGTTCGTTTGCGGATTTTATTGTCTTCTGCATTGCTGGATGAACGCTTTTGCCGAACTACTGCGATTTGCGGACAAGATGTTCTACAAAGTGAGTTTGCATCTATTTATAAAATTAAATTGGTGGTAGAATGTGTATGGGGTATACATTGTTTACATTAATGCATTAATAGTGTGCATTTGTATACAGTACAATACACTATTACAGTACAATAGTATTGCATTAGTATATAGTACAGTACACTATTACAGCACAATAGTACAGTATAGTACAATACACTGTTAAAGCAAAATAGTATAGTATAGTACAATACACTATTACAGTACAATAGTACAGTATAGTACAATACACTATTACAGCACTACAGTATAGTACAATACACTATTACAGCACAATAGTACAGTATAGTACAATACACTGTTAGAGCAAAATAGTACAGTATAGTACAATACACTATTACAGTACAATAGTACAGTATAGTACAATACACTATTACAGCACAATAGTACAGTATAGTACAATACACTGTTAGAGTAAAATAGTACAGTATAGTACAATACACTATTACAGCACAATAGTACAGCATAGTACAATACACTATTACAGCACAATAGTACAATACAGTACAATACACTATTACAGCAAAATAGTACAGTATAGTACAATACACTGTTACATCACAATAGTACAGTATAGTACAATACACTGTTATAGCACAATAATACACTATAGTACAATACACTATTACAGTACAATAGTAACGCATTGTTACACTACATTTCTTTACTACAATTACAAAGAATGATTATACATTGTTATAACACATTAATGCAGTACATTAGTACTAGACTGTTACAATAAATTATTTCAGTATGTATGATTACACTGAATTATTATATGTAGATTGTTATAATACATTAATACAGTATATTATGACATCAATATATTATTATAATACACTACTACTATACATAATTACAGTACATAACTAAAATGCACTATTAGAATACAGTAATATAATATATTAGTGCAATACATTATTACTGCGCATTAATACAATATATTATTACAATTCATTACTATAATACATTACTACAATATATTACCACTATACATAATTACAGTACATAACTACAATACACTATTAGAATACATTCATATAAAATATTAGTACAGTACATCATTATAACACATTACTAGAATACATTAGTACAAATGCATCATTACAATAGGTTAATACAATACATTAGTACAATATATTATTTCACTACATATATTAGTGCAGTATATTATTACAATGCATTAATGCAATACATTACTACAAATACATTATTACAATACATTATTCTGATATGTTAATACTATAAATTAGTGTAAGACATTGATACAATAAGACACTATAAAAAAGTATGATCAATATTTCCTATAGTTTAAAATTTCTTCATTTTTAAATTTCAATTTTGTGACAAGGCCAATTTTGGTAATTTCCCTCCAATTTTGATGTATCATCAACGTGCAAAAGGACACGTAAATGGTCCTTGAATCATAATACACTCGCTCAGTGGAATGCAAGAAAGTTACGTTAATGGAGTCTGGAAGAAATGATGATGAAATATTGTGGAAACGATTCTGTGTAACAGTATCGATGACTCAATCTTTTCGAGTCACTTCCGTTACTCAATTCTATGAGTGTTTCTTAGATCCGTGTGGTTTTGTAACTATTTTAAAGATCTTTCATTCGCGTGCTTTGGTAATAGGTTGAATTTGCACGTCACGAAAGTCACGCATTGGCGTAACTACGATTTTTTTAAATAGGATTTTTGTTTCTTGGGTTTATTCATTTGTCCTCTCCAAATCCCTAGATTCCAATAACCGAAAATTCCCAAATTTTCACGTTCACAAATTTCTCAGCTTCAATTTCCTATGTCTCAAAATCCCAAAATTCCCAAATTTCTCATCTGTAAATCCCTATTTCTCAAAATCCCGATATTCCCAAATTTCTTATCTCCAAATCCCTAGACCCCAAAATCCCAATATTCCCAAATACCTAGGTCCCTAAATTTCCACACTCACAAATTTCTCAGCTTCAATCCCTATATCTCAAAATCCCAAAATTCCCAAATTTCTTATCTCCAAATCCCTAGACCCCAAAATCCCAATATTCCCAAATACCTAGGTCCCTAAATTTCCACACTCACAAATTTCTCAGCTTCAATCCCTATATCTCAAAATCCCAAAATTCCCAAATTTCTTATCTCCAAATCCCTAAACCCCAAAATCTCAATATTCCCAAATACCTATGCCCCCAAATTGCCACATTCACAAATTCCAATGTTCCCAAATTTCTAAATCCAAAAATTCCCAAATACCTGTACCCCCAAACTTCCACATCCACAAGTTCCCACATGCTCAAATTTCCATATCCACAAATTTCTATATCCCCACGTCTACAAATTCCTACTTCTCCAAATTTCTAGCTGAACAAATTCCTAAACTCTAGCCTCCCATATCCTAAAGTCCCCAAATTCTTAACCCCCCTCCAATGATTGTTATTAACCTCCATTTATTATTTCTCATCATCATTCATCTATCATCATTAACCTTTATTTCTCACTATTTATCTCCATCTATTTGTATCTATCTTTACTGATCATTATTAACCTTCATTTATTACTATTTATATCCATCTATTTATATCTAGCTTTACCTATCATTATTTACCTTCATTTACTATTTATCCCAACTAACTCTTATTTATCTTTACTCATCATTATAATAATTTTCCATAGGATTGGTGGACGTCAATCAGTTACAGCTAGTACCGCTATTTGTATCTATCTTTATTTATCATAATTTACCTTTATTTACTACTATTTATCCTACTTAATTTTTATTTTTTTTCACTTATCATTATAATAATTTCGTACAGGATTGGTGGACGTCGATCAGCTACAGCACCTACTACCGCACCTGGAACATCGTGGTCCACGACTGGCTGTACACCTACATCTACAAGGACATGTACGAGATCATAACACCGGGAAACCGGAAGTTGGCAGTTTGCACGGTGTTCGCCATCTCCGCGATCTTCCACGAGTACATCCTCTGCCTCTCCGTGCGGTTCTTTTACCCTATAATGTTGGTACTCTTCGGCGTTGTCGGATTTACAGTGGTGTTCGTGCTAAAAAGAGCCGGAAACGTGTTCCTCTGGTTCAGTTTGAGCTGCGGCAGCGGAACGTTGGTCAGCTTGTACTGCATTGAGTACTTCGCCAGAATCAATTGCCCACCTTACCGGGAAGATTTCATGGATTATGTGATACCTAGAACCTTGACGTGTATCTTTCATCGGGAAGTGGTTTAAGGAAAGCCGCTTCCGGCAGTTTTTGAGAAACGCTGGAGTATTTGAATTCTTATTGAGATGATTAGAACTGCATGCTTAATTTGAAATTAAGATGGAAAATAAAGGAACTTGATAGAAGGCAGATTTCAAAGAACCTTAACAAGAGTTAAGGTTCTTGTTAAGGCTAGCGGCCATTTTGATCGCTTCAGTGCAGATTTTTAAGTTCTTATACAAGTACTTTTGTTGAGGCTATTGAAATAAAATTGCATTAAGTTAACGTTTAGTTTTTGTATAGAAAATCTTGGTTGATGGAAGATTTATGGCAGAAAAAAATTAATTGATATTATATTTGTTTCTGTAATTGGAAATTTGTTTAATAGTGATGTACATTTTTTTGGGTAGGAACAAATCTTTTTTATTTTTGATCATGTAAAATTTTTTAATTCTTCATTTTTTAGTTGAAGAATTGAAAATTTAAAATGAAGAATAATTTTACTTCCAAAAATACAGATATTAATAAAACTTGAAAGCAAATTAAACAAATGTTTGAAATACTATAAAAAATAATTATAGAGAATTTAAGAATAAAATTCTGTAATAATTTTAAAAGTAACAAATAAAGGATACTCATTTATGTGGTACAGTTTATAATATTTTATAATAAAGAAATAATTGAAACAGTAAAGTAAACAATTATGTTTCCTCGCTTTTTATTTTCTTTGTCTCGTTCTTTTTCTTCGTTCCAGAAATTTACAATTAAATCAAAGATTTTGAAAAAAGACATTGTCTTTGTTATCAAGGCTTAGATTACGTGTCACGAGAATCCGCAGACACTCGACGTCCATAAAGATAATTATTTATATATATATTTATTTTTTTTATAATCGTATGTATATATCTTCTTTCTCTATACAAGTCGATGCTTAAATGTACATACACGCGCTAATACGATTACATTTATACAGAATTTTCGTTCATAGATTTGTAACTCTCATAGAGAAATAAATTCCATGGGTTGCATAAAATTTCACGCTAAGATACCTTTGCCTCTCTTTACAATTCTAACCTTTTTCTAGTTTTTTTTTTTAGTAGGAAATTGATTTGGGTAAATTAAAATACGTTAATTGTGCCAGAGAAGTTATAATAGCAAAGTCTTGATATAAGCGAAAATAATTTACATGATATAAGCGAATAAATTATTGGTACCACGAGTATTACAGTACATCTGTGAAACAATGCCAATGCAAGTATAAAACTTTCTTATCTTTTATTTTTGTGTTATCAAACTTTTATCGATAGATTTTTCACATTTTTCTGATTAAAATGATACCAAACGTGATATAATTAAATCGTTTTGACAGACAATAGCGAAACAACGCTGCGATTGTGTTGGACTGCAAAGATCAAACCTGTTGCATTCTTTACAATACTAATATGTTGCTAACTATTTTATTTTCACTCCTTTTTTCATACAACCTTCTTCATCATATTTGTTTCATTTTTCTGATTGAAATGAGACCAAACACGACGCTATTCGGGACATATTTACTTATAATAACTTATTTAAACATTTCAGCAGTAATCTACGATTTCGACTGTCAGACGTATCACGTGATCCGAATAGAACCGAAGCGTAACGAAGTTACCCGACGTGTCACTCGTCCGTTTACCGCGAATCTTACTACGATAAAACTTCAATATAAACGCTTGAAATTACAAATAAATACGTTTCAAATTACGTCGTGTCTGGTCTCATTTTAATCAGGAAAATTGCACGAATATATTGGTAATAGTTTCATAAGAAAAGAATGAAAAATAACAAGTTTTATTCTTGCATTAAAATTGTCCTACTGATGTTACTGTTTGTTTACCTTCGGTTCGGACATTTTCTTCGCTCGCTTTTCTACACTTGGCTAACTTCGATCAATGTAGGAACTACATGATATAAGGAAACGTACACACTCGAGAGATTCGCTCATATCGAGACTTTGTAGTAAATGGGAAATATTTATAGCAGACCTTCTGAGAGGATTAAACGACCTTCGCTATATTGATT
Source organism: Megachile rotundata (assembly GCF_050947335.1). NCBI lineage: Eukaryota > Metazoa > Arthropoda > Insecta > Hymenoptera > Megachilidae > Megachile > Megachile rotundata. Next base: position 9,084,073 of record NC_134993.1, read on the forward strand.
TGGTACGAACTTTACACAATTAGGGAACAGACTACAGATACTGATATTGTAAACTTAGGGTACATAATTTTGTGAGAGCAAAATGAGGTAAATTCCGACACAAAAATATGGAAGAGGAAAGTTTGAAATTTTTAAGACTTGTAATTTGATAATTTATTAATTAGAAAATTTAGAAAATTGAAAATTTCAAATTTTATAACTTTATAATTTATTAGTTTGTGTATTTGTTAATTTTGTGATTTAAGAATATAACAATTTTGTTATAAACATAAAACTTCAAAATTAAAAATTTGAAAATTTTTTTTCATTTAAAATTTAATTTCATGAAAATACCCACCACACTTTTATAATACAAAATTTCGTCCAAACCAATGCTACAAAGATCGTTTTACATAAAATTTCACAAAATGTCTACGTTTTATAAAACAAAACGAAATTGTCTGTGTAAACACATTCATCACATTTCCCGAAAGAACTCTAACTACAAATGATTAATACATAAAAAACATGTTAATAAGCTGTTATTTTCAATCACATTTCGCATGATCTGGCAGATTTCAGTAAACTCGCTGAGAAACGTATTTGTACATTCTGAAATAAATAAACTAAAAAATACAATGTTAATCGCTCTCTCATATTTTCCCTCGGATTTTTCATTCATCGCCATCGAACTCCGATATTCAGCGCTATCTCTTCTACCACGATTTACAAAGTGTAAATTTATTATTTTATTTCTATGTACAGTGAACGTGAGTATTGAAAAAATAAATCATATTCTTCGTCGGGGAGCACAAGACAATTCTCCCTACGGACGAAACTTCGCTTTTTGTCCTTCGGAGTATTGTCTGCGATACTCTCGCTTGAAAATACAATTTTCATCAATTTACACGTGGAAAGTAATGGGTAAATATGTCGAATAGGGGACCACGTTATTGACCTTGATAAATATTATGAACACCCTCCTTAACTTTTTCTTGTAACTGTTGATTAAAAAGTTATTAACAAAAAACAGATTGCGTCGCCATTTTCTTTATAAATCGCACGAAGTATACTTCATTTAGGTTAGAATATTTTAGAGAAAAATTAAAATGGAGATGAAGTTAGGTTTGGTTATGTAATTAGTATATTTTACTGAAACTGACATAACCTCATTTCTATTTTGTAATCATTATTATATATTATACAACTAACTTAAATTAGTTATATATTATATAAGTAATTAGTTATGTAACTAATACAAATTAGTATACTTCAATATTGAAATAAAGAGTAACATAACCTAACTTCATTTCCATCCAATCATAATTATGGAAAATGTCAAGGTAAGATTAGGTTAGATTAGTTATATATTACATGGCTGATTATTTATGTGTTACTAGTTATATAACTAATCTAAATTAATAATTATGTTAGTCAGTGTATTCCAGTATTGAAATAAGCACTAACATAACCCAACTTCACTTCTATTTCACAATCACAGGAAATAAAAATGAGTTTAAAAGTTAGGTTAAGAAGTTTCTAGAAACATAATATAACCCCACTTCATGCAAAGATTAGGTTAGGTAAACTTGCAATATAACAAATTCTACGTATACAAATGAAAACTTTTCATCTAATGAGCTTAATAATCTAATTATATTGAAAGATGTATCTAAACCTTCATCAAAATTTTAGTCTTTATTTTATAAATAATTCTTGAGAATTATTGATAATAAATGACCCTGTAACAAACAATTCACAATTAGAGAAAGTTACTGTAGAAACTGGTATAATAAATATCAAGGTCAAGCTCACTGATCCCTTATTTCACAGATCTACCTAATGATACTTAATCATTATGGTAATTCATTTAATATTCCGTCTGTAACATTCATCAATCGGCAACAGACATATAACTCGCTTTATTCTACTCTCGTGCCTGTCTCCTTTCGTCTCTGATTTAAACATCGAACAAACACTCCACTTGTTCGATTCTTAAACCAATTTTCACCTAATTTGTACAAAGATAGCTTATCCATTTTCGTAAGAACAGAATTTCGATCCTTCTGAAATACAATTGTTATAAATATAAACTCGAGTTAACAAATTTAATGTAAAACACATTTTAATGTCGATGACGCACCTGGTGCGTCAGCATGTCGGATGCAACACGTTCGGAACAAAACACATACAAAGACAGTTTTGACGACTTGAAAAATAGAAATACACAGAAATGGAAGGTCTGGAATGATAAAGAGGTAATAGGTTAGGTCAGGGCCGTATGAAGATGTATTTTATGAACTTGAAAATATTCTTCACATCGTTTTATCGCGATTGAACTGCACCTGCTACCACGGGATCGAATGTGTTGAAATATGGAACAAAGCACCGGGTGCTGCAACGAAGAGAAATTTATGTTATCTGTCGATATTCGAATGGCTTTCAGGAAAATAATATCATGGCAAAATAAAAATAAAAATAGGTGGCTGAGATTAAAGTTGATATTACCTTCATGTTAAAGTTGAGATATTCAAGCTTTATATTAACAGTGATACAGTGAGTATTCTATGTTAATAGATAATAAATAGTAAAATAAAAAAATGGTGGATTTAATAGATTGTTTTTGAACAGTGAAGAATATGCAAATTTGTGATAGAAATGCGATAAACTCTTCAAATTTTTGTAGTTTCATAATAATTGTGTGATTTTTAAATAGATAGACAATTTTTTCTTATGTTTATACTGCTATACTTATGTATTTTATGTTGAATACTTGAATATTATCAGATATTATTCTGGTGTGATATATGTAATGCATCTGGTGCATCGTTATTTGATTGAAATCTGTAATCTGACTGTCCATAAAATTTTTTAAATTTCAAGTGAATGTTACTGTAATAGGAAAATAGACAAATTTTGTAAATTTAGTATTATATTTTGGGGATTTGGTTATTTAAGTATTTAAGGATTTAGGAATTTAAGAATTTAAGAATTTAAGAATTTAGGAATATAGGAATTAGGAAATTTAGAAGCTTGTGAATGTAAAAATTTGGAAATTTTTTCTTAAAAATTTTGTGAATTATGTAAATTAATAAACTTAGAATATCAAAAACTTTGTAAATTAGTAAACTTAAATTTTAGGAATAATAAGTTAACTTAGTTTTGGGAATATAAAGCCTTAAATACAGGTATAAGAAAAAAATAAATTACTGAGTTTGACATTTAAAACTTTAAGAATTAAATAATTTGAAAACTTGCACCATTAAAAAATTTACAAATATAAAAATTCCAAATTTTCCAATTTTTTAATTTTTATATTAAAAAACAAACTGCCATGGGTCATCCTACCATCACTGCCATCCACAAATGCACACCACAATCAGTTTCCCATAACTGATTGAACCACTCTCTCCTTCACAGAGTAATCAACACCCTCGTGATATAAAAGAAAGATAAAAGAAAGCATTAAATCACGGATCGAAGTTCCATCTTAGAAAATCTTCGTTTTATCCCTACTTGGCACTTGGTACCTACTACCTCTTCCCGCCATTTCCTTCGACAGAATTTTTCTTACTGCGATTAAAACTCTGAAGGAACGATCGATTCAAATAAAATTTGAGCCACATCACGATAAAATTTCCATAAGCTCAGTACCTTTCGTTGCGACTTATCCTTCGATCGTTCCATAATTTCTCGACCGAAACTGAACGTTGAAACTTTGAATTCCATCTTTAAATTGCAGGGCCGACCACAAAAGGCGACAAAGGGACCCCAAGAAAAGCAGACAATCACATATTCAATTATTTCATGAATATTTGTTCAATCTTATGATTTTAAAAAAGATGCGATGCTTTGTTATTATGAATTAATATAAAAATTTGAAGCCCTAAAAATATTTCTTACATTAGGGCCCATTTATGGGGACGTCGGCCCTGTCGTGTTTGTGACATCATAACCTCACTCGGTGATCCGTCATGATTGACTTTTACGCTTGATCCTTCGGCTCGCAACGAATTCACACGGGTTTAGAATTGATTTGATTAATTATGCGAGATACCGGGTTAGATCTAAAAATGTGGAAACAAACAAGCACCGACTTTCTTCGTTGTATAGCGGCGAAGAATTTGGTTACGAGGAAGGACGACTGGAGCGAGTACAAGAACAGGAAGTTAAGAATAAAGGACTCGATTAATACTCTTCCTCGAATTAAACTATCCGTATATACGATATTTCTGAATTAGTGTATTTCATGGGATTTTGAGAATCGTTGATTGCAGATAGGTATTTTGAAAATATTGTGATGTTAAGGTAAACTATACTAAAGTGGACTTAGTAAGTAAGGATCTTATGTTAGATGCTATTACTGTTTTGTACGTGCACTTATTTTGTAGGTTAATGAGGTTCATGGAGAAATGTCACTGAGGATAAAAATTTTTTAAATATCTTTTACTTTTTTTGTTACTTTAACTTTGATGATGGTTTTTAATTTCTTGAATTAAAACTTTTATGCTTTAAAAATTTTGGAACTACCAATTTTCAAACTTATAAATTTGCAAATTTGAAAATTTCTTAACCTGTATATTTGTAATTATTTAAACTTTATAATTTGTGAAGTTGTACATTTAAAAATTTAGCATTGTATGAACTTGTAAATTCATAAATTTACAAATTTACAAATTTATAACTCTATAAATCTGAAGGTATGAAAACATGAAATTTCCATATTTTTATTTTTACAAATTTCCAACTTCCGAAATTATAACAGGAAGTTAAATTTATTTTTAGCCAAATAATACTGGTTCATACAAGAACTACTGCCATACAAGAACTACTGCCATACTGTATGGAAACAATTTCTTTGTACAAATAGCCACAATTTTATCATCAGTTTTTGAGCACACCATGTCACTGTATTCTTGTTGAAAAATAGCTGAGGAAACTCCAATTTCATTTCACAATTTTCTAAAACTGATATGCTGTCAAAAACCAATTTTTTCAAGGTAAAAGTAATTTGTTTTTTTTTCAATAACCTGTTAATTTTTCAAATTAGTATAATTTATATAATGTAACACAAACTATATAAATATTGCTAATTTAATTGCGATAATTCTTGCAAATATAATACACAGCATTTAACCATCTGAAATGTAATATTTCTTTCTAAATGTTAGGTTATGTTTTTTTTTAATTAAATATGACGTATTTGCCGCAGTTTGTTAGGGATTTTATACGTTCTTTGTGAAATTGCGTTTTAAATTCCAATTAATTATTCTTTAGCAATGATTAATCATTTTTTAATGACATGTATTTAATTAAAATAATTGATTTATTTTATTCTTCAATCTCTACAAATTCATTTATCTTTAACATAAAGTACAGATTCACTAAATTGTACATACAAGTCAAGTTTCGAGGAGACACTGTACATCTGAAAATTCAAAATGGCGCTTTAGATTAAAGTGCCACTTCTTGTATAGTTTACCCTATTTTATAAATAACCTTCAAAATTATTGATTCAAAAAAGGACAATAATAAAAACTGGACATCTTCTGACCTTTCTAGCAATAAAAATTTTTTGTGGTATATGTTTCTTCAAGTTTTGAGGAAACCGAAATGCATTATTTATGATTATTTATCTTGAAAACGATGGGAAAGTTATAAAAACTTTCGTGAACTTCGAAAGAATGTTGCCATTAGCTGAACTGAATCGTCACTGTATTTTTAAAACGATGACGATCAGTAGAATAATTATAAGAATACATTTATTGTGATTTTATTTTATATTTGAAATTAGATTGATTTTGGATAATAAGTTTATACTACTTGTATCTACAAAGAAAACCATAAAATTGTTGTTGAATGAAAGCAAGAATCAATAATCAATTTACTATCATATTTATAATATTTGTTTGAATGAAATATTTATAAAAAATTATTAATTATATATGAAGACACATATTATGTAAAAAATGTTATTGCACAAAAGTGAAAATAAACTGTATATTTATATTAAACCGTTTACAATGAAAGAAATCTATATTTTAAAAAAAATTTAGTTTTGGGTTTTTTAGTCGTGGGAAATACAAAATTAAATTTTCAAATTCCTAAATCTTTAAACCTACACATTCCCAAATTCACAATCACTATGTATATTATTAATACAATATGCATTGCAGGTGTTTCAAAATTGTCTAAAAGCATTGAAAACCCAAAAATATCAACAACATAATACAGTGATCCTTCACAGTCTTCAAGAATGGAAAATGCAACGATAACTTGCAATACTAAGATTCTAGTTTTGTACATGCACAAGTGGCGCCCTCTAGAACGACATCAGCGTCAGGTCCGCCATTGTTGATCTTCTTCCCGCTTCAGACATTCTTTACACAAATAACAACCAATACAACTAACAATATGTGAAGTAAAAGAATATTACTGTTCAATATCATGGCAGTGTTTAATTGTATATAATCATGCATTTCTAACACTTCAAAATCAGTAGAAACATATCCCACAAAAACCTCTCGTTACCAAATCGAAAACTGGCAAATTTGTACCATCGTCTTTTACCATAAAAATATTCTCGAAAGATTGCTTCGGCTCAATCAACAATCTGTTCTATGTACACGAAATACGCTAATTAAGAGGTATCGTATGTATATAATAATATCCACTTCGCAGTGCCCTCATAAATATTGTCCAACATGGATTTCTATCGAAAATAACTCATATGTATTCGTCCTATATTTATTTTCTCATACGTCGCAATCATTTATCTCTCTCTATCGTACTCTTCCCACTTTAAAAATCTATAAACAATCAATTTTATTGCTAGCCTCGAGTCCCTCCTATCACGTACGAATTTTATTTATAATGAATCACTTTAATACACACATAGAAACGTTTAAATTGTCCCTGACTCTGCAGAGAGGATCTTTGAACAGATATCATTTTTTTCGCCCGACGTTTTGCTTCTCCTAGTTTTCTTTGTTTCTCTTTTCTCTTCTACCTACTACGAGCAGAATGGAACTTACTGAAAGTTCGCACACGGGGACTTAAACTACGTTAGTACTCGGCAGGACATTGTAGGAGAAGTGCAGAAGTCTTAACAATATACAGAGTGTCCATTAAATATTTGTTAATCGTTAAACCCTTAAGAAAACACAAATTAAATGCTAACACAATTTATAATAAAACGTCGCAAATGACTTTAATCATTTTTCTTGCAAATATGAAATGTGTATCCAATCTTTCTTTCTGTGTCTTTATGTTTTTTATACAGAATCGCTGACACAATTAAGAGACGCTTTAAAGATAACAATTTACAATTACTATTTTTTAACAAAAAGAAACGCAGCTTTAAAACTATGTATAACAGTCAGTAAAAGAAAATGTGATTAAAATCATTAAACTGCGACTTTCCAGCTCCACACAATTTCACCCCTTTCTAATTAAATTAACAAACAGGTAAAGAACAAAAAGGTGAAAACAAATTCACAAGATTTCCCAAGAATCTTTCAAATGCATGGACCGTCATTGCGGAGTGGTTTAGAAACCTCTGGCGGCAAAACTGAAAAGCTTTCAATCCTCGTTTAACCTGTGAGAAGACATCCACAAACTAGTTAATATTAAAACATTTTCTCATATTTTCCATTTCAAAATATTTTCTGTATAATACAGTTCTGAGATTTTGCAATTTGACTCTTAAAACTTTACAAAACATATTGTGTATGAAGTTTTATGACCCAAATTACAAATCAACATATACAAAGAACATTTAGAAAATGAAAGTGGGAAAAAATATCCAATTATTGGCACTTGAAGCTAATTCTTGTTTTATATTGCACTTAAAGTATGTATTACAGCTTCTGTAAAATTGAAGGTGTAAATTGTAAACTGCATCTCTTTAGATCTTTCAAATTATTTCCCACAAAATGTATAAAAATTTGCAAAAAAAGTTATAGTTATTATCTAAAACAAAGTATAATAACTAGTGTTATTAGAAACACTATCTGATATACATTTCAATTATTTTCATGTATTTGCTCTACATGCTTATTTTCGTATAAATAATAAGCACAAAGAAATACAATTTATAAGAAAAAGAATGCAAGTCTCAGTGCCAACCATGGACCCCTTACTCTATGAGAAAATATTTCTTCAAAATCTTTCATCAACTTCTCAGTTTCTCAGTTTCGCCGCAAGAGTTCTCCACAGTCCGCAGTAGTCTCGTCACTCCATTAGAGCATAAAGGCCGCATGCCCACTGAATCTACGACGGAGGAAGTTGATAAACTTCTTATACGAGTTAACCATTTTAGGACACTCTGTGCAAGAAGCCACAGATAAAATTAAATCTAAAGTTTCAGTAACCTTCATTTGCCCATTCCCACGAGTGCCTCGTCCATCAGCTCGTCGTCGGTGATGCAGGGTGAGGCGGAGTGGGGCGAGGGCGGGATAACCCTTGGCGAGGGTGCAGGACTCTTGACGATGTGCACACTGACGGAAGGACTGGCTGGGAAGGCAGGAGGAGGAGGTGGTGGCGTGTTCCTGCGCACCGAAGCCGCCTGGGTCATCGCCCTCTCGGGAATGCTCGTGAAGGTCAGGCTCTTGGCCACATCTTTCGGCGTGGAAAAATCCAGCAACATCTCAGCAGCCTCCTGAGACGTGGTCGTTGGTATCTCTGTACCGGTTGCTTTCATCGCGCCTGAGGAACCCTCTGAAGACACCACCGATAATGAAGCTGAACCCGAAGAGCCTCCGGAAGACGGGACTTGTTGCTGCTGCTGCGGCTGCGACTGCGACTGTGATGGTTGTTGCTGCATCTGCTGCTGCTGTTGCGGCTGCTGTTGCGACTGCTGCTGTTGCTTCTTCTCATCGGATTTGTACTTCGTCATGGTGGCATCCACCGGCTTGATACTCAGGTTCAAGCTCTCCGAGTTTCCGTTGCCAGAGCTCGCCGTGTTCGTCACGTTCTCGCTCGTTATCGTACCTGTCGTCATCATGGTAGGGTACACGGGTTTGCTAGTAGACTGCGCGTCAGAACCTTTTGGTAGAACGGCCATTACCGGACCACTGCCACTGTTCTCGTCTTTCCCAGTGGCGGTGGAGTTCAAGCTGCTACTTAAAAACTGCGTGTTACTCCTACTCATTGATGGCTCTTTGCACGTATCGCGAGACTCGTTTTCGCTCGGCTGCATCGAGAGATTCGTGGGTATGTCCATGTCATGTGTGCTGCCACTGGACAAAGCGGGAAGAAGGAGACTACCGGAGCTATCTGTGCCTAGGTTAATTACCGAGGTCGCGCTTGTCATCGAGAGATTGTCAGGCTTCGTTTGTACATGATCCCGTCTACCCTGGCTGGATTGATCCTCCGAACTCGTCTTCGATACGGATGACGAGGTATTCGATAACGCTTGTAGCTTTCCCTGTTCCGTCGTTTGCTTCGCTGCAAGATTGTCCAGAGTCTTCCCGCTGTCGGGAAGCATGGAGAGCTTATCTGATTTCTTGTCGGTGGAGTCCGTGTTAGCTCTAGCGGATAATTTGGGTATCTGAAATTTGGTATCTAACTGCTTCATCAGACCTTCGACAATGGGCAAATTCGACAGGCTCGTCATGGAAGCGTGAGCAGCCAACAGTTTGAAGGCTCGTTCGCTCTCGCTTTCCTCCCGCAGCCCCGAAGGACTCGATTTCCTGGTGTCTCCGATACCTTTCGAGGGAAATATACTTTTGTCACCGGACTTCGATAGCCGGGACTTGTCACGGTTTCGACTGAGATCCGTCACACCGGAACTAGCCGTCTTTGGGGAACTCGAAGAAGTCTTTGAGGACATAACGCCTTTGGAAAGCAATCCGGTGTTACCGCTGCCACCTACATTGATACCCCCAGCACCGTTACCGCTTCCGGAATTCGACCCGGAGATAGTCTTCAACGCAGACAGCATTTTTTGTCCTAACAAGGTTGTTTTACCTCCGCTACTGCTGCCGGAGCCGGAAGACGAAGAGCCAGACAACTTCGGGGACGTTTGAGACGGAAGCTTCTTCGATGCAGGACCGGAACTTACTCCTGGCTTCAGGCCGGTGTGCGTTTTGGGCGAACCGTTACCTGACATGGAGGTCGACGAGGTGGACGAACCAGAAGACGTCCCAGTCGGCACAGATGCCGAGGACGAAGACAGTTTCAGATTGGTGCCAGACTTCGAGTCCTTTGTGCGAGTTTTATTGATCGTTATTTTCATCCCATCGGAACTATGCTTCACCATGTACTCAGCAGGATTCTTCGTGTCTAACGAGGAATTCTTGCTGATGCACTTTCCCTCCGCGGTTTTGTTCGACGAGCTTCCAACACTTCTCTCCTTCTGGCCGCTAGAAGCACCACTTCCGCCAGTAGACGGTTTCGTCCCGCTGTTGCCGCTGTCTTCGGTGCAATGTTGAGCGTTCTTCAGTTTATCGATCACGGCGCTTAACGATCCTTTCCTGTTTTTCGCCTGTTGCTGAGCGATCGCCGACTTGCCGAGCTCCGAACTGCCGGATGGCGGTGTGCTACCGCCACTGCTAGGCAACGTGGATTGCGTTTCCCCGCTAGGAATTAATTCCAGTTGTTTTAACTTACCACTGGAGGACTTAGTTTTCGGGCTCTGATGACCGCTCGATCCACCGAAGGCTAACGAGGATGTCTTTCTCTCCTTCTCTCGATTGGAGTCTTTGCCCGACGACGAAGAGGAAGACTTTATCTTTGATTGTCCGGAATCGGTGGTTTTACTCGACGGAGAGTTGGCCGCGGATTTCAGCGCAGACATACTCGGTTTTCCAGTGCTGGCTGAACTGCCATGCTTCGGCGACGATGTACCGTGCTTTGGGCTCACACTCGCAGGTACTGGCGTATGCTTGGGACTACTGCTGTAGACCGGAGAGTGCTTTGGACTTTGCACTGGCTTGTTTGTTGACTGTTTCAATGTAGGACTGGACTTACCTACGAGAGCAAGTGGACTGGTATGCGTCGGAGACGGACTAAATTTTCGTAAAGTGGTCGCTGGTGACGATGGCCGTGAGCTTAAGTTCGGTGGTGATTCGGTCGGTTTAATGCTCACAGAGACCGGTTTCGACAGTGGGTCCTGTTTGGATGGTATCTTATCCGGCGGTGGTCCCATAGGACTGTCTTCTCTTTTGCGCTTACGTCTCTTTTCCAACTTTCCCTTATCCTCTGTCGACTTTCCCTTGGAACTTTTCCGTTCCCTACGCTCGTCCGTTAGACTTTTCGACTGTGTTGGGCCAGCTATCGGAGTTATAGTGATAGAATTCGGTAAAGTGGTCTGCGGCGATGACGCTATCGGTATTATTTCAATTCCTGGCCTCCTTTCCAAACCCATCCCCGTAAGTACAGAGTTATAGTTCGTAGTTTGACCCAAACTACTGCTTGAAATTGGCGTTATACTTACTGATGGCGGCACTAAGCTTTTGTTCTCTTCGAATATAATGGGGCTCTTTTTCTCTTCCCTTTTCCTCGATTTGCGGTCTCGTTTGATCAGCTCTTCCACATCTTGCAAATCGTGGACTTCCGTTATTTCGCTCTCGTTATCGATATCGTAGTCGGAACTTTTGTCCGTTCCCAAAATATCGGTGGGATCTAAGTTAGAAAAATCTAAACCGCTAGTTAAACTCGTGGCCGAGGTGGGCGTGGACGTTCTCGTTTCATTCAAATTTTCTCTGCCACCGGTTGGTGTACCGAGAGGCGTCGAATCTGAACTGGAGCTCTCTAACAATATTTCTGCGGTCTCGTCTCCTTTCCGTTTGGGACTCCGCCAAATACCGTCCGCAGTTTTTCTCTTGCGCGTTTTCTTTGAACGTTCGTTTATGGGATTAGATAATGAGTTTTTTGCTTGCCCAAGCAACGCTCCCAATTGTAGAGGATTCAGCATAGCAGTTGTGGTATCGGATTGGCCGGAATAAGACGGAAAACCGATACTATTCTCCGTTCCGGCATCTAAAAAAGACTGCTGCTGTTGTTGTTGTTGTTGTTGCTGCTGCTGCTGCTGCTGTTGTTGCGATGACTGTTGCCTTCCCATGGTTCCATTTCCGTTATTTAAACCGGGTTCTTGCTTGATTTTCGCTTCTCCATTAGTGAAATCAGGCATTCCTGAACCATTTTGATTATTCTGGTCTTTACCGGAACCGAGGTTTATATTGTAATTTCCATTTCCACTATTCAGGTTACTCATCGTGTTTAAGGAGTCGCGACTTTCCCATGATTTCATAAGAATTCTCATTGTCAGAGGTATACTCAGACACTTCTGTAAAACCTTTCCAGTCAAATCTGACGTCTGCTCTGTATTCGTTATGCTTATGCCATACAATTTACACTTTAGTGCAGAAATGTCTGTTAAGTCGAGCTCCGCCGTTGCCATTGTCTCCTCGAAAGGATGCTCCAGACTTACCGATATGTGTTGCCATGATAAAGCGCTCACTTCGAATATAGTCGCGTGTTCCGGATCTTGCCGAGCCATGGGTCTAACGCAACTACTGATCAAGGTATTGAATAGCGCTTGCTGTCGTAAGTATACCAAAATTTGTGGAACATGTGCCGGATGAGTGAAAGGAATGCTACACACTAACACACCCTCCAAGTTTTTATTCTCCGTCATGAAGTAACAATGCTGTTGGTCTGGTAGACTCTGTAACGAAACGCAAATTTGAAATAGTGAAGGTTAGGTTAGGTTAGTAAGTGTATAAAGAGTTTTACATACGACATAAAGTCCTCTATTGTTTCGACAGTCCAATTGACCCTCACTAGCATGTTGAATAATTAAACTAAGTAATGGATGGGGAGCAGATATATCTCCACATTCGAGCTCTGTCACTTTCTGTATTCTACGCACTAGTTCCATGCACATTGGCATCTTCTTGGCAAGCTTCAATACGAAGCAAGCGGGCAATACAGATGAATTTGTACCAGTTAATGGAGCATAAGATGGGGTACTAAAAATGATCTATTATTAGCCACATTTTAACTAAAGTGAATGTAAATATACTTCTGTTCTTTAAAGAGTTACAAACCTTTTTCCCGTTGGACTTCTATTTACAGTTATGATACTAGATGTAGGCAACTTATGAGCAGTCGAACCTTCCATACAAACTGTTACGGAATGACCAATCTTCCGTTTAATAACTATTTCTGAACTCAGCGCATCACAGGTACGATTCTCCTGATCTATCAGATCATACGGAGAAACAAAATATGTCAGTTTCATCGCATGACCGCCTCTTCTTCGCTCGAGGATTCCTAAAAATACCAAATTATTTTATTAAACATATTAAAATTTTATGCTTCTATTTTATAAATAAGTAAAGATACCAACCTACTGGGCTTTTATGAACAAGGTTAAAAGGTTCCTTTATAAATGTTTGCAATTGAGCTAGAATACCCAGATCAGCCTCTAACGACTGTAAAGCACTGAATGCTTTACATTTGACCTTCTTATCTGCATTTAATTGATATATTGAAGCTAAACCTTCTAATTGTACTGTAAAATCAAGGAAGTCCCCACGTGACAAGCAAGACACCAATACATCACAGCTCTGTAAACGTTTTGTTAAAATTAGTTAATTTTTAACACAAATTAGAATTCCAAATAATTGAAATACAAAATATTGCACCTGCTGCTCATTCTTTCCTTCATGATGAATTTTAACATCTTTAACTACACCTGATGGTTCCAAAAGAACTTCCAAAAAGAACATATCTGAGGAGATAAACAACTCAGTACCTGGTGGACCAGACATCATAAACTTTAAGCTGCAACAAAACCATTACACAAATATTGACTGAGACATTTAGAAGTATTTTTTATTCAATAATTAATGTATTAGTATTTACCCTAATTGCCTCGTCAAACTCTCCAAACGTTCCACCATAGATTGCAAAGATGTTACTTTTATGGAATGTTGCAAAGTATCCAAACATTTTTGTAGCTGACTTTTTTCGGCACTATCGATTGCGAACCTTTTATCCTATTATCACAAATGTTATTCATGAAAAACAATTCAATACTCCGTTAAGTTTTCCTTGATACTTACCAACATAGCCATACGTAAATTTTTTGCCGTTTCCACCAAAGATTTAAAGGAGGAGGCTTTAGAGCGTAACTTCTCCATAAGCAACTCCATCTGCCACTCTTTCCCCTTATCCATTGGTGAACCTCCAGTGGCAGAAGGTTGCCCACCTACATTACAAAAGATACATAAAAAGTTGCCTATTATTGTCCTAAAATTATTAAATATGTAAATCTTTTTGCAATAAATAAATTGAACATCATTTCACAGTTACAGTTATGTCACCATAACTGTATTAATATGTTGTATTTATGCAGAGTATGAAGATACAAAAATTTAATATAACATCCAAACTTTTTACAGTCAAAATAAAGGTTTTGTCCACATACGAATTTTTCGTTTATGAAGAGATAAAAGAAAATTTTGTAGATTCCATTAAATAAATTTTAAATTGCTCTCACCAAGGGGCTTTTGTCCGTTCGCAACATCCATGTATACCGTGGTGCTACACGGATGTTGAAATTTATGCCTATATTGATTATGTTCGCTGTTATAATATCACAACAACATTATTACACACTACATTGTGACAGGAGGTGTTATTTTCACCTAACCCACGTTTGATCACTTAACTGCTCCTAACCTTCACCCACAATATACTAACTATACTTAGAAGCCATACGTTTCTACTGTATAGGCGTTTTCATCCATAACATGTTTTTAAGAGGGGGAATTCTATGACGCTTTATTAAGGTCTGCTCTTTTACACCCTCTACAGTTATGCTTTACACATTAATATTCATTAGCATGTTTAAAACATCTGTACAGAAAATTATCGATTACCGTGAAACGCTAAACTTTTATTTATTATTTGATATAATTTCTTAAGTTCGTGCAAATAATACAACGTATTGCACGCAGGTTCGAAATGTGGTTATAAGTTTCTGTACAAAAGATAATTGCACTCATGAGGTATAATACTGTTTATATAAATTAACAAAGTTTATATAGGTATAATTATTAAATATGTATTACATCTGTTGCAATATCTAGAATGTGTTTTGGAACGTTGAACGAAGCTTTAAAATGCGTTTACAACGACATCTACTACCGCGTCGAAAAACAGAATTTTTTACGCATTCTTGCATAAATTTTTTAAAACAAAATGTGTGAGATTTTGAAAAATCTTCATGCACCGATATCGACCAAATTATGTAAATAAGCTTTTTTTTGCAGGAGAAGATATATGTGAGAATGGTTTTTGGTGACTTGAGAGAATATTTTCTGCCATTTTTGTCATTTCCTGTATCATCGATGAGGTACAGTGTAGAGTGAGAATTGTTGTGAATACATAATTCACATTTTGGGACCCACGAAATTTATTCTAAACAACATAAAATCAATAGTTAATTAATATATAATGAATGCGTAGCATATTAATTAATAAAATCGGTATTAATTGAATTTTTACGAAAATGGAACAAGTGGCGCCATCTCTTCTGCGAGCAGGGTGAACTACACACTTTTGAAACTGCAGTTTGATTAATTCTCGTTTTCTACCGCAAGATGGCGGCACAAAAGACACAAACCCTTAGGGTAATTAAGACTAACCTAAAAATGTATAGTTTTAAAACAAATTGATAATAGTTTGAAACAATTTCAAAACAGCTTGAAGTTATTTAATCTTGCATCCCGATGTAATACAATTCATATTATAGTTAATTAAGCTAATAAAATCAACTTTATCAATTGAATTGAATCGAGACGGTACACGTGGCGTCATCTTGTGGCAGTATGCGTGAACTAATGAAACTACAGTTTCAAAACCGTGTAGTTCACCCTGTTCGCCGGAGAGATGGCGCCACATGCTCAATTTTAAAAAAACAATTCAATTTACATTGATTTTATTTGTTTAATTAATTTTAATTTGCATTAAATTACATCAGAAAGCAAGAGTAATTAATTTCTTAAATATATGAAACGAAAATAGCTAAGATGAACTTCACCTCAAGGTTATATCTCCAGAAATTTTATAGTAACGTTTTTAGATGTAATTCGATATTCTGACGTAATTTGATATTTGCTTAATGCACTACGTAAACCAATTCAAGTTAATTTATACACGTAAATAAAAAATATCATTTCAGGTCCAGGAAACAAATTTTAATTACAATATAATTCTAAATAACGTCGAAAATATTCTTTATTAATGAACATTCTTTTTCCAACATACATTACCGAATTTTTTATAAAATCTACGCAAGTAAACTTGATTACTTATTTAAACGCATTGCTAGATTAACAACGCTGCTACGTTAAAATTTTCATCGTTAACAAATATTACATGAAGATGAAAATAGTTTCTAAAAAACTAGGTCTCAATTTTTTCTAAAATTTCTCTTACAAAACTTTTACATATTGGTTAATATAGTTTTTCATTTAATATTAAACATTAGGTACTCTTTTGTTTCATTCGATATTTGAGCCGTTCACTGACCAAAAATTATTACAAAATTGATTAAAAATTTATTTTCACTTTTTTCATTTTCTTTTTTGAATGATAGAATAATCGATTGTAAGTAAAACAGTGAGAAAAATGTACCAGCAGTAAAACTCATTGTCAGTCCTTTTTTTATTTTTAAGATTAAGAATTTGTTAAATTTGAAAAATTAGAATTAACTATTTTTTTAAATTTTTGATTTATAAATTTAATTAATGTAATTTATAAATTTAGTAATTGAAGAATTGAAAATATAGAAAATTTAGAAATATAAAAATTTCAAATCAGACTTTTTACTGATTTCATTTTCTTTTTCACTAAGTTTGGTAAATGAACAGCTCATTCATTAAAAACATTAAAAAATTTTTCATTTCTATTTCGTACTACTTATTACCCTAATACTTTATGGCATCTTACCCATATAGCTCTCTTACCAGCAAACGGATTTCATTTAATACTGATAGCTTTCCAACAAAAACAATTTAAAAAAAAAACAACACAATTGCACCAATTGGACATTGACTCTCAATTTTGTATCAGTCATCTCCAAATCTTTTAACACATCTACATTAGGAACTAGTTTAACGGATCGACTGTCTCCAATTCAACCTCTTTAAAAACAAATTTAGATTTTAATACAATTTTTTCGTTCTCGCAGGCTTGGTTCTCTTTGAAATTTGCAAAGTTACTACTTAAAGAGAAACAAATGTGGCTGCGCTTCCAAAAAGCTGTGGAACATGATCGAATTTTACAAGGATATGCATAAAAACAATTTGAAGGACTGCCATTTTGTGTCATCCTCTACTTTACCGACAGAGCAAGTGAACTTAAAATGGCGGATAGCAACCTTTTCGTAAAATGTAATATTTGATGAAAACACTAACTTCAATCATTTTACAACTTCATATCTGTTTAGGTATTTACTAAATAACTGAAAAATTAATTTATTTAAAAATTTGGAGTGTAAAATATTCAATAATTATTTAACTTAAGAATCATAACATCCATCTTAACATTCCAATAAAAAGCGACTACTGTTAAACCATCATATTCCAACATCTCTAATGAAACTACTCTACTCCTCTAAAAAATTTGCTCATATTCCACAGCTCTTCGGAAGCCAGCAAAACTATATTTGCCTATCTAACTGAAGCACCGATTGGATGCACAGTCTCATTTAGGAAAGTCTTTAGAGTCGTTCATGGACTGGCCCTTTTTCCGTGGTAACTGTAACGTGATCGGCTGAACGTCCTGTACTTTCCTGGGCCCCTGATTCGAGCTGCGAAACGTGATCTTCAGGTTGGGCACGTGTTGCTCTGCCGTCCAGTCAAAATTAAAAATCGGTGTCTCCGGATGTAGCTCAGAGTCCGGAGTGTCGACAGGAGTGGTCGGCGTCGCCACGTAAGGACTCAGTTCTTGGTGCACAACGTCCGGTACCCTCTGCAGGGTGTCTGACCACACTGGACTGGAGTTCCAGTGTTCCATGGGCAGCTCCGAGGGATCGACGTTTCCCGTCACCGTCGACGATAGACCCTTTACCGGAAGTCTCTTGTGAACACTGCTCCTCTCGTTGCAACAGTACTCCTTATCCAAATCTGTGATGTAGTACTTGGGCGACACGTTCACGTTGTATTGCCCGTGGCACTGAATGAACTTCGCACGGTAGCCGGTCAGATTCAGCGAATTCTTGTGGTGCGCTTTGTACCTGTCCGTGAACTGCCCCAGAGAGTAACCGTGCTGCATGTGCACGTGGATATTCCTGTTCTCGTGCTCGCTGCTGCTTATCGACATGTCCACGGGCTCAGCGTCCTCCCGGTTCCTTGCTCCAAAGTCCTTTAATTGAGACTTGGAGCCGTGAAGGTCCTCGGAATTTCGGATGTCTGGAGAGTGCTGGGTGTCGTTGTTGTGCGACAAGCGAGTGTAGTCTTGCTGGTTGTTCTGACTTCCGGTCGCGTATGGCACACTGCGGTTCTGACCGGAACAGATGGTGTAGGTGAACTTTGATTGGGAGGAGTATTGGTAGAGCCAGGAACTTGAACGCATTACTTCCGCCTCTCTGTCACTGAAATAGATCAAATAAATACAATTAGTTAGTACATATGGTTAGTGCCTATTTGTTATACATCATTTATATGTGACGCTTATTTAACAAAAACTTTATTGTAGGTCGAAAATGTAGAACAGTTTCCTTTCAATTTTTATGTATAATACATTTTGTTACTGTTAGAACATTTTCGAAAATTTTAATGTGGAATGTGAAAAATAATTTGAACAATTTAATAACAATGAAAATACGAGTAGGTTCTTAGTTTGTTGTCTGCAATATTTTGTAAGTAAAATTGAGAACTGTAATACTTTGTAAATAAAATAAAAAATTGCTTTGGAAATAAAATTAGAAGCAGCAGTACCTTGTAAATAAAATAAGAAATTGCTTTGTAAATAAAATTAGGAGCAGCAATACCTTGTAAATAAAATAAGAAATCATATTGTGAATAAAATAAAAAATTGATTTGTAAATAAAAATAGAAGCAGCAATATCTTGTAAATGAAATAAGAAACCATCTTGTGAATAAAATTAAAAATTGCTTTGCAAATAAAATTAGAAGCAGCAATATCTTATAAATGAAATAAGAAACCGTCTTGTAAATAAAATTAAAAATTGCTTTGTAAATAAAATTAGAAGCAGCAGTACCTTGTAAATAAAATTAGAAACCAATATACAATAGAAAATGAAGAGAACAGCAAAGAGGAGAACGCAATGGAGGAGGAGATATTTGAAGATTCAAAGTCGAAGTATAAATATGGAAACATACCTCAAAACTTGATTCGTGCACACAATGATAGGATGTTGACATTCTTCGGAAGTATCTTTGACTTGTAAAACGCAGTGTACCCAGAACCACCGTCCGGAACGACTTTGCAGCCTCAACAATGCGGTTGCAGACCGTTCTTGATCAGATTGAATAACTGTAACAATCGTGGATATTATCAAACCTTTCGAACGTTTTAAATACTGAAACATTTTCCTTTGGTTCTTAGATTAGCGGGTTTTTAGAACTGGTTTAGATTTAAGTTAAGTGAAGTGAACTGGTTTGCGTTGAACTTTAGGGTGAAGCTAAAAATTATGGTCTTTTAAAGAGTTTATTCTATTGGAGTGTAAATCTTTCGGTTTAAGTAATATGAGGACAAATATGATGTTAAACATTTTGTTATTATTACTGTTTTTAACAAAATATTTTAGTAAATTATTTCTTACTAAATTAGTTTGAGTAAAATGTAGTTTGTAGTAAATTTTAACCCTGATCACATTATGTGATGAGTATGAAACAACCCTTAAGTTAGCTTTAATTTTACTTTCTCCTGAAAATCTGAATAAATACGTTTCTTGAAACCCTGATATTTTTAATATATTTAACCTTGAACTATTATACACCAAGAGTGTTACTAAAATTTTAGCCCTTCATATTAAAATAGAAATAATTTTGAATTTTTCTGATTGTGAGAAAGCTTCAAAAAGTTTCAAAAAATTCTTTCAGTTCTTTCTTCTTCAATTTTGTTTTCATATGCAACGTTCAAATTTAATATCAGCCATGAACTTTTGATTATAATGTTTAAAATGAAGATTACAATTTTTTTCAAGTTAAAATAATGAGTAGCTTATGAAATTTATTTAGTAGCTCATGAAACTTATTTAGTAGCTTATGAAATTATGATTAGTAGGGTTTTGAACGTCTCGGTGTGCTTTTGCTCTGATAAAGTGTGATGTACATATTAAAAGTATAGTTCTTAGTAAAATGTTTTAAGTATAGTCTTCTTGTAAACATACCAGTCTGATGTTTGCAGTACGCTGTTCGTATAGAATCCCAGTGTAACAAATTGTACCACGACACGTTTACTAATTCGTTACGCGTATACTCCAAATGGCTTTCTGCTCTGTAAATGGGACAGAATATTTTGTATTCGAAAACTGAGGGCCGCCGCTTGGTATAATGGCACAATCTCGGATTTCTTTACTTTCAAGTCTACATTCTTTTTTCTATTTCTTACAGTATTACAATCTACACATAATTAATAATTTATAAGTCTTGCATTTGGTAGCTTGAAAAATTACAAAGTAAAATATGAAATTTCATTTAATATAAATGTACTTTAAATTTATATTAAATTAATGTTTAAAAATTGCAAATTAGGAAATGAAATTTTATTTAACATAAATACATTGACTATTTATACTAAATTAATATTCGAAAAATTACAAACTAAAAAATGAAATTTCACTCAACTTTAATTTTAATTTTCAATTTTTAGTTTTCTTGTAAATTTAATATAAATGTATGTTAAATTTAATTCAATTTATGGATTGAATATTAAAATTTAAATTAAAATTCAATGTATACTTAATACAATTGCAGAACATTTTTAAAAGTATTTCTAAAGTATACGTTTTTTGAGTTGTGCCACTATTAGTACTAAACAGCAAACAGTATTTATTTGGAATAAAAAATAAAGATTACGTTTTATCGATATGAAGATACTTCATATCCATAGAGTGAATCGTGGTGAAAATATTTGTCGCACCCTGCACGATACTTTCTCGTGTTTCTGGCAAAATAACTGGTGTGCACGAAGCAAGAAAAACAAATTCGTTTCGATTGCAAACAGGAACGAAAGGCAAAAAGTGTCCTTCGACAAGAACCACCTAAAAATAAATTATAACAAAACTAAACAAACAAATGAAAAGAAAATCGCAAAATATAATAATGTTGTTTAAATTTGTAAGGGTGAAGAATAAATTCAAGTAAGAAATTCAAGTAAGAAGTTCAAGTAAGAAGTTCAAGTAAGAAGTTCAAGTAAGAGATTTAAGTAAGAAATTCAAGTAAGAAATTCAAGAAATTCAAGAAATTCAAGAAATTCAAGTAAGAAATTCAAGAAATTCAAGAAATTCAAGAAATTCAAGAAATTCAAGAAATTCAAAAAGTTCAAGAAATTCAGGAAATTCAAGAAATTCAAGGAATTCAAGAAATTCAAGAAATTCAAGGAATTCAAGAAATTCAAGAAATCCAGGAAATTCAAGAAATTCAAGAAATTCAAGGAATTCAAGAAATTCAAGAAATTCAAGAAATTCAAGAAATTCAAGGAATTCAAGAAATTCAAGAAATCCAGGAAATTCAAGAAATTCAAGTATTTTAAGAAGTCCAAAGAATTCAATAGATTCAAAGAATTCAATAAATTCAAAGAATTCGATAAATTTGATAAATTCGACAAATTCAACAAATTCAACAAATTCAAAAAATTCAACGAATTCAATAAATTCAATAAATTCAATCAACAAATAATTAATGTAGAAAAATACCAAAAGTGAAACGTTAAATTATGAATAAGTAAAATGAATATAAATATTAATAAACAAAATACAATTAAAACGCAAAATTAGTATAACACAATTGATATATCATAAATAAAGAGGAAGTTTAATATACATGTAGAAATAAATAAGAATCAAGTTCGATATGAAACTAGAAGAATGGGATATAAAACTACACTAAATATTGTTAGTATAGCTAATAAATTATAATGTTGTTAATATTATTATACTATTGTATTTTTAAGACCACGAATAGTACCTTTTGATCACCAAAACGTAGTTGTCTCCGTGAGTTTCTAGATACGTTGATGCGACAAAGAAATAATCTCCGATCACTTGGAATTGGACTATTTCTAGATAATTGATTTTGTACAACCATATGATCCTGTTTGTCTATCACATCGTAAACGCTATCTCCGTGGATCAACAGATCTTCCTAAAACGTATTGCGCAACGTATAATACTAGAATTGAATTACTTTCTCTTTGAGATACAACTATATTAGAAATATTATATTTTAGATTAATAGTGAACAATCTTGTTGGTCGAATACAGGTACACTGGCGTAATTTGAGGAGTCAGAAATTTTGAATGTTGAAGATTTAGAAATTTCGAAATTGGGAAATTTCGAAATTAAGAAATTCAAGAATGTGAGGAATTGGAAACTGCAAATATACAAATTAACAAATTTAGGAATTACAAACTTGAATTACAAACTTGAATTATTACAAATTTAGGAATTACAAAAATTCAGAAACTTAAGTTTACAAAAATTTCCAGATTTCAAAAGTGAGAAAGTTAGTACAAAATTTGAAAATTGGGGATTAGGAAATTTGGGAACTTAAAAATGTAAGAATTTTGAAACTCAAGTACTTAGAATATAAATTCAATAATATGAAAATCAACAAGTTGAAGTTTAAAGAATTATAAAGTCCACATATTAGGAATTGCAAAATAGGAAAATTTTTGATACTAGATAGGAAATTTAAAATTTTAAAGATTCTTAAATTTGAAAAACGTAAAATTACAAATTCTAAAATCTGAGACCTAAAAATCTCTTAATTTTAAATTTGCAAAGTTGAAAATAAAAAATTTGAAATTTGTAGGGTTAAAAATTAAAAATTAAGAAATTGCAAAGTCAAAACTAAAAATTTTAAATCTGCAGAAGTTGAAAATTAAAAATTTGCAAAGTTAAAAATTAAAAATCAAAAATGTGTAAAGTTAAAAATTAAAAATTTTAAATTTGCAGAGTTAAAAACGTAAAATTTCAGTTTACTGCCAGTTACGCCAATGTTAACACATTCTACAGTAAATTGCATGCAAGAATAATAAAAATTGGTATCATTGCATAGCGAACTCTCAACATTGTTGATTACCGTAAGTATTATCTCTTTTTTGTAGTTACTTTACCATAGAGTGTCCAAGGTATTCTGCCGCATTTTCCGATATATACAACAGTTTCCCTTGCTGGGTCATCATCATTATAAATCCGGACATGGCCTGAAAAATTGCATGCATTGTATGGCCAACATTTGTACCGCAACAACTAACGGTCAGAAATACAATGCGATATGATGATAAACAATATTACTTTTGAAAATCCTATATTAGGAGTCGGGATATTCGAAGAGTCGGACGGACAGTTTTTCAAGGCTGAAACAAACACAATTGTTATTAACAATAAATCTTGTAGTATTTAATAAACATTTATAAATAATAACATTTATTATTACAATCATTATATTATTTATTTTATTTCAATAATTATAACATTTGTTATGTTGTTAAATAATATGATGTTTATTTATTTTAATATTATTTTATATATTTGTTAACAATATTATAATATTGTAATATTATTTATTTAATATTTAATAAACATTTAATAATAAATGTTGTTATTACAATCATTATATCATTTATTTTATTTCAATAATTATAACATTCGTTATATTGTTAAATAATCTGATGTCTATTTATTTTAATATTATTTTATATGTTTACTAACAATATTTCTAATATTTATTAACTTGAAAGTAAATTAATCTGAAAAGAATTAAAAATTAATTCCTTAATTTGAAATTAAAAATGAGACACAAAAATGAATGAAAAAATATTGAAATATAAATTAATTTACATGTCGTTTAGTTATCTCAGTGAAAATCAATACAAATTTTAAAAATGACGTCTTACAAATTTTGTTGTTTAAAACAAGAAGCTAGTGAATGGATTATTTTACTAATTTGATAGTTTTAGTATTCAATTTGTCAAATTAATTGTGTGAAAACGTTTTGTCTTCTTCTTGCCAGTAGCGTATTTTAAATTCGAAGAAATTCCCGCCATTTTTCATATATTTCAAACCTACAGTTTAATTACAATTTTTAATGAAATAATTGATATTTTTATGTTAAAATTTTATGTTTTTTTAGTAAATATCGAATTTGAATGTAAAATATTAATTTATCTTTATCGAATATTGAATTTGAACGTAAAATATTAATTTAATTTTATTAAATATTCAGTCTGAGTATGAAATATTAATTTAATGTAAATTATTAGAATTTGTGAAATTTTATTAATTATTTTGAATTAATTTATTTATACAGTTAATAAAACAAATGAAAATATGATATAAATTTGAAAGTTTATCAAAAAATTTGAAAATTTGAAAGTTTGTGAATTAAAAAATATGAAAATATTAAGCTTCTACATATACTTAACACTACAAAGACCAATCAATACATCATTTCATTTCAAAAACCCTAAAATTCTACTCCCAATCCTCAGAACTAAAATCCCCCATATAGATAGCAAAAAATTCCCCATAAATTTTCAAAAAAAACCCAAGGAAATAACCTCATTTTATTAAATTCCTTTCATAACAATTAAACCTTTATTTTACAACAATAACTTAGAAATTTAAAGCGTTCCCATCAAGTTTTATTACAGTGTTTTAATTTTAAGTTAAATAACGTATAATTGAGTTGCGACTACGCGTTTTTACTACCTCTGGTGCATAATATGCAATAAAACTTGAACTCTGGATAAAATAACATTGCAGCGCATGATATGATGTTCGAGAACAGTAATACTCGATAACATTACTCATACGACTCTATCGTTATTGCTGTTTTTATTATTCATAAACACTGATACTTAAAACGTCTATCGGTAAGACACTTTTTTATCTGAATAATAATAAAACGTGTTATGGACTGCGTTGTTTATGTCAGCGAGAAAGCAGCTAGGAATTTCAAAACAAATATACAAAATTCTAATTCCTTCTTTTTTTATTCTGCTAAAATTTTTAAATCAGTTCGGATAAAATGTATACTGGGTAAAAAAATCGTTCGATGATTCATTATAAGCTTTTTAAATGAAGCTATACAAACGTATGAAGCAGCTACACAAAAAATCTAAATCTGATAAGGAAGATATTTCGATAATTATTTTACAATGTTACACTTTTAAATGATTTTACACTTGTTCGCAATCTACGTAAAATATTCAGACGAGAAAATTTTTCTCTATCAAAGAGAATAGTATACACTAGTATAAACATGACTAGTCTACATAATATTCTTGACATAAATGATTAGGTTCTTGTCGAAAGAGGATCTGAGCCGAGCAAGGTAGCCATTTTGCGAGGTGATTAAAAATCCCCGATCCCTCGGTTGAGAGACACTGATTTACCCGACGAAAAAGGCGGGAATTCACGGAAAATTTGTTGGAAGTGCGCGTTTTCTTGTAGCAGAGGGGGAAAAGAAAAAACAAAGTAGAGAGGAGGGAAAGAAGCCTTATGCTAATGCAGCATAGCTACGTTTACAAACGGCGTTACACGGGACTATAGTATCGAATACTGTGAAACAATGAGTATGTAGAAGAGAAAGAAAGAACGACGGAGAGCGGAGAGACGATACAGAGGGAGTATGGGTTACAGGAGCGTGAGAGTGTTGTTGCAAAGGCCGACAGGTCAGCGGATCACCCGGAACTCGCGCTTAGACTCCGCTGAGTTTGAATGTACTCCGATCTTACCTTCTTGCCTTACCTACCTCCCTACCTTTTACCTATATATTACTCTCTACGCTTGCACAACGGAGATGCCCGAAGTTTTTGATGCTCGAACGACCGTTTAATATTCTTGTCAAGGGGAATTTTCCCATTGCTCGATGGGAGAAACAGACCATTGCTGATCGAACTTATTCTGCTTACAGATATTGGGCGAATTTGGTACACTCGGAAATTAGTTGATTTCGATGCACTCAGAAATTAGCCAAATTCGAGACACTTAGAAATTAGGCTATTTTGATACACTTAGAAATTAGGCTATTTCGATACACTCAGAAATTAGGCTATTTCAATACACTCAGAAATTTCGATGCACTCAGGAATTAGCCAAATTCGAGACACTTAGAAATTAGACTATTTCGATACACTCAGAAATTTCGATGCACTCAGAAATTAATCAAATTCGAGACACTTAGAAATTAGGCTATTTCGATACACTTAGAAATTAGGCTATTTCGATACACTTAGAAATTAGTTAATTTCGATGCACTCAGAAATTAGCCAAATTCGATACACTTGGAAATTAGCCAACACTTAGAGACACTTAGATATTGGTCAAATTACACCTTTCAAATTTGATACGAAAGTGCACTGAGTGAGTCTATCGTAAGTTATTAAGGTACTAGAGTAAATATGTGGATTCTGAAAAGACTGCTTTGTTTCTAATCCCTCAAATTCTTTGATTCCTGAATTTCTTTAGATTCTGGATCTTGAATGATGGATTACTAAATTCTTCGAGACACAAATTTCACAATTTGCAACTACCTAGATCCTCAAATTTCTAGTTTCACTTTTAGTGACCACAAATTCCGAGGTCTCTATATTCTTAAAACTCTAAATTTTCAAATTTGCAAGTAGCTAGATCCTCAAATTTCTATACCTTCAAATTCTTGGACTAAATCCATAAATCTCCAAGTACTTAAGTACCCAAATACTTGCATTCCTCAAATCTTTAGCGTTACTTTCTGTGTCCCCAAATTCTCAGGTCACCAAATCCTTAAAACCCCAAATTTCACAAGGCTCAATTACCTAGATCTCCTGATTCTTGCTTTCCTCGAATCTCTAACTCTACTGTTTATGTTCTCAAATTCTTATATCACCAAATCCTTGAAAACCCCAACTTCAAAATTCCTAAATACCTACATCTCTAAATTCTTGTATTCCTCAAATCCTTAGCTCAAATCTTTAGTTACAAATGTTTCTGTCTCCACATTCTCAGCTCACCAAATCCTTAAAACCCCAAATTCGAATTTGCCTAATTACCTAGATCCCCAAATTCTTGCATTCCACAAATCCATAGTTCAAATCCCTAGTTACAAATTTCTATGTCTCCAAATTCTCAGCTCACCAAATCCTTAAAACCCCAAATTCAAATTTCCCCAATTACTTAGACCCTCAAATTCTTGCATTCCTCAAATCCCTAATTTCACAAACTTCTCTGTCTTTAAATACTCTAAGTCCTCCAATCCTTGAAATCCCAAATTCAAAATGTCCCAATATCCAAATCTCCTAACTCCTGTATTCCCCAAATCTCAAACTCCACAAATTTCTATGTCTCCAAATTCTCAGGTCAATAAATCCTTCAATCCCCAAATTAAAATTTCCCCAATTACTTAGACCCCCAAATTCTTGTATTCCTCAAATCCCTAATTTCACAAATTTCTCAATCTCTAAATACTCTAAGTCCTCAATTCCTTAAAACCCCAAATTCAAAATGTCTCAATATCCAAATCTTCTAATTCCTGTATTCCCCAAATCCCTAGCTCTACAAATTTCTACATCTCCAAATTCTCTTCGTCACGTTCCCAAATCTCCACATCAACAAATCCATAAAACCCCAAATTTCAAAATCCCCAATTTCCTAAGCCACCCAATTCTTGCACCCCACATTTCCACAACCATGTCTCAAACAATTATCAGCCCACAGACTGCAATTTTCATGAATTTGATAAATGAATATGGTATCATACCCAATATTATGTATCCATATATTATATAATACATAACACAAATCCATATATTATATTCCAACTTCATAAATTGGATATATTACTTCAGTATTGTAGTTTACGTGAGCCGATAACTTTATACGCTCCGCCGTTTCGTTGACTGTCTTAAAGCGGTTAAAAATTTGATTAGGTATCTTTAGTTTGAACAAATCTTATCAAAAATTTTGCCGAATATTTTCGCAATATTTTGTTGCGTTTGTTGTTCATAGTTCCAGGTTGATACGAGTTTCGATCGGATGCGAACAAATTCTTAGGAATGTAGATTAAATTCGTATTAAAATTGAAGCGTCCGCCATATTAGCCATGGCAGTCGAAGTTGAGTGTATGAAGTCAGCTTGTTGAGTGGGTAAAATATCGGTCGCACACGAAGACTACAAAGAAATAGATTTCGTATGCTCGATTTGGGAAAATACAGGAAAAATAAGTTTTAGTTTCAACTGTTGTTCAATAAAATATCGTAATAGCAACTTTCAGAGGATTTTAGAAACTTTGAAAATATTTGGAAACTATAATATCGTTTCGGAATGACTTGCAATTATCCTAAACAAAGAATTATAAAATAAAATTACATTTTCTGTATTATTTCTAACAAATATCATCATTCGTATTATTTCTAATATCATCATCCATATTCTTTCTAATAAATTAGTAAAAGTCGGCAGTTTAATAACAGAATGCAATAAACTTCATTTGGAAATTAGATTTTTGCACATGAAACGAATGAAGACATTTTACAATAGATTTTAAAATCGATTCTCGTAAAAATTAAACGCAAAGATGAAAAAGTGGTATAACTGTGAAACTGTGCCGACATAAAGTGTGATTAATTGTTATTAGATAACATAAAATTTGATTGTAAGTGTTGCTCGTAATATTTAAATATAGTTTTACGAGCTTAAATATAGCTTTAATATAATTAATATTTAATTATAGCTAAATTGATATCAATTCGATTCTTTTAAAATTTATGTTAAGACGAGAAAAAGATTTTGTGTAATAAAATTTGATTAAGTTCTCGTGTCTTCATTTTAGTAAAAGAAGAATATTTTCAGCAATTTTTGTTTATTATTTATAAGTAGTTAGACAACTACACATTTTTCACTATTGTTTATTTATATACAAGTTAGATTAAAAATGTTAAAAATATTTAACAATTTTTTTCATGCAAAATATACATTAGACAATGATAAAATTATGGTATTCATAATATTGAATTTATTGGTAATTAATGCCTTTCTGTTTGTATTACTTGTACTATGAACAAATACAAATAAAATTGTCGTGTGAACATTATAATAATTTTACAAAAAAATTTCACAAATTATATTCTAATTTTGTAAATTTTCTTCAGTAATTTTCTATTTGTTAATTACAATTATTGAAAACTATATTTGTAAACACTTTAATTAGTGATTGTTATAGTGATTTTAATAATGTGACTTTTAATACCATACAATATTTATCTTCTCTTGATGATCTTTTATCTTTGAATGATCTTTTAGTACCATGTAATATTACATAATAAAACATTTATTAACTAAAATAAATACATTACTAAATAGAATAACTATTAAAAGAAATTAATTTAGAGCAAACTTGCAAAAAATATTTCCTCAATACATTTTCATCACCCTATAAATTAGTGATATAATTAAAAATTTATACAAAAATGTGCACATTATTGTGTACATACATCATTAGCACATAGAACATACATCGTCAGCACAAAACAAATTTTGAAATTTTTCATTTTCCCGCCCGAAAGTCGGCCATTTTGAATTACACTTGAATTTCTCAAGCACTCTTTTAAATTTCGAATTAACTACACTCTTTACATTATCATTTTATAGCAAGCTCGGCTACCTTTTCGCTAGCTTTATGTTTTATTAAATTACTCGAGTACTTTCGCTTTATGGCCATTATAAATCTGATATGTATCTCATAATGGCTACGATAAGATTATGCTGCTCTAATAGACATAGAAAATATGAATGTCAGCCTGGGGCCAGTGTCCCCAGTTTATGGCAAAATGAACCACTTTTAATTTACTTTATGTTATTTCTTTTTACACTTTATGATAAACTCCTGAGAACTCTTTTTTTAAATTAAAAATATTTGATACTGTGCTATTTGAGGTTAGATATTCATAATTGAATGTCTTAGGAGACTAAAGAAGACCCACTAACTATAATGAAAGTCACACCCAAAATAAATAACATATTGACAACAATAAATAATAATTTGAAAGAAAATTTCATGAGAGCTCACTAAAAAGGTCACATGACCCTCTTACAAGTTTCTTCATTTTAATTTACAAAATTTGTTAAAACAATTTCTTTAGCATTTTTGCTAATGTTCATGAAGACAAAGAATTAATTTATATATTAATTTATGTTTTATCATTTCTTTATTTATTTTTTAATTTTGGGGTAAGCGTGCATTGCACATTGGTAGGTTTAGTGTTAAAAAACATCTACATTCGTTAAAAACACCTAAAAATACCTATGTATCTATTATTTATCTTTAAGTATATATTATCTAGATATTATCTATATATTATCTACATATCATCTACATGTTATCTACTCATTATCTACATATCATCTACATATTATCTATCTATTTTCTATCAATTATCTATCTATTATCTACCTATTATGTCATTGTATTAAAAACACATCTAACTTGTAAATTTCAGAATATCTATCCAACATTAACTTAAGTCGACATCTTTGAGTTCAGTCTCTTCTACAATCGTATAGTTTGATCCATTAAAATAAAAACCCTAGAGTTTTAACTCCATCTTCCCTAATCCAAAAAACATCTCAAAAGTATCCAAAAGGCATCTCCAAAAACCAGAGTCAGTAAAATTACCAGAAAAACATTTAGAGTCTATCTAACGTTAATTTCAGATGACATCTACCTTTATAACCGTGGGGACCATCGAAAGAAAAATCCGCTCCTGCCCGTACTTAAGTACATGTGTACACGTCTTCTACTATCGCTTTTCATTTAAACGATCTAACTAAACGATGCTATCTACCATATGTTGGCAAAATGCAACAGACGAGGTTCGTTTGCAAGTATCGAGGTTGCAACTATCGAGATTTACTGTATCCGCGCGATCAATGAACAGTTACAGATAGTTATCACTAAGTTTCCACGGTATAGCTGGAATGACATCGTATTTGTACCATAAAAGAGGAACATGTGTGCGTGAATGTACGTTCAATGTGTATCGAGATATGTGCATTTCGAAATTTTTAGATTTGCGCGTCTTTGAGTCTGTATATCTCTTTATTATTGTATACTACTGTGACTTTAGATCTATGGGTTTCTGCACTTCTTCTTTCTTGAATTATTGGACGCTTTTATTTTTTCATTTCTATATTTATAAGTTTATGAATTTGTATTTATTGAATTTCTATATATTTATATTTTAGTATGTTTATATCTTGATGTTCTTATGGTACATCACAGTATTTCGATATCGCTATGTTCCTAAATCCCTATATTATGATATAACTATTTCCCTGTGTTTTTACGTTCCTATATTCCTAAATTCCGATATCTCTATATTCCAATATCTCTACACTCTGAAATCCCTATATTCCAATATTCCTACGTTCCGAAATCCCTATAATTTGAAATCGCTATATTCCGAAATCCCTATGCTCGGAAATCCCTGTATGCCTCTGTCGCTATATTTCCAAATCCCTATATTCCAATACTCTTACGTTCCGAAATCCCTATATTCCGAAATCTCTATATTCCAATAACCCTACGTTCCGAAATCCCTATATTCCAATAGCCCTACATTCCGAAATCCCTATAACTTGAAATCCCTATATGGCTCTGTCGCTATATTTCCAAATCCCTATATTCCAATGCCCTTACGAGTTCAAAATCCCTATATTCCACTACCCTTACGTTCTGAAATCTCTATATTCCAATATTCCTACGTTCCGTAATTCCTGTAATTTGAAATCGCTATATTCCGAAATTCCTACGTTCCGAAATCCTTATAACTTGAAATCCCTATATGCCTCTGACGCTATATTTCCAAATCCCTATATTCCAATACTCTTACGTTCCGAAATCCCTATATTCCGAAATCTCTATATTCCAATAACCCTACGTTCCGAAATCCCTATATTCCAATAGCCCTACATTCCGAAATTCCTATAATTTGATATCGCTATATTCCAAAATCCCTACGTTCCGAAATCCCTATAACTTGAAATCCCTATATGGCTCTGTCGCTATATTTCCAAATCCCTATATTCCAATACACTTACGAGTCCAAAATCCCTATATTCCAATACCCTTACGTTCCGAAATCTCTATATTCCAATAACCCTACGTTCCAAAATCCCTATATTCCAATATCCCTACATTCCGGAATCCCTATAATTTAAAATCGCTATATTCCGAAATCCCTACGTTCCAAAATCCCTATAACTTGAAATCCCTATATGCCTCTGTCACTATATTTCCAAAACCCTATATTCTAATACCCTTACGTTCCGAAATTCCTATATTCCAATACCCTTACGTTCCAAAATCTCTATATTCCGAAATCTCTATATTCCAATATCCCTACGTTCCGAAATCCCTATATTCCAATATCCCTACATTCCGGAATCCCTATAATTTAAAATCGCTATATTTCGAAATCCCTACGTTCCAAAATCCCTATAACTTGAAATCCCTATATACCTCTGTCGCTATATTTCCAAATCCCTATATTCTAATACCCTTACGTTCCGAAATTCCTATATTCCAATACCCTTACGTTCCAAAATCTCTATATTCCGAAATCTCTATATTCCAATATCCCTACGTTCCGAAATCCCTATATTCCAATATCCCTACATTCCGGAATCCCTATAATTTAAAATCGCTATATTTCGAAATCCCTACGTTCCAAAATCCCTATAACTTGAAATCCCTATATGCCTCTGTCACTATATTTCCAAATCCCTATATTCTAATACCCTTACGTTCCGAAATTCCTATATTCCAATACCCTTATGTTCCAAAATCTCTATATTCCGAAATCCCTATGTTCTGCTACCCCTATATTCCCTATACAATACAATAATTCCAATGATTGCGCCAAAAAATTAATATTAATGCACCTAACAGATCAATTAACCTTGTCAACCAATATAATAATAATAAAAAAATCATTATACTATGTTTTTCATATTTTCTACTTAAACTCTGCAATAAATATGAAGTTCATTCTAAATCCACCTTATTAATCAATAAAACTGTGTATACAAAAAAATAAAAAATCAAGTCATTAAAAATTATGTAAATATTGAACTAAAGAACAACCTAATAAAAAATCAAATAATAAACACTAGAGCTACCGACATTAAATGCGCGTTTATCGAAGAATGAAAAATAAAATGAAAAGGGAAATAAATAAATACTAAAGCATCAAGTAACATATAGAACTAGTTTTTACCTCAACAAAATATGACACATTTCTATAAAATCAAGGTAATATAAAAGTTTTAATATAAAATGGGAAATCTGAATTTAGTCTTTTTGACTCGTTGGTAGTTCTAGTGTTAATAATATTATAATATTAGGTATAATATCTACTGAGTAATGGTAAATTTTTTTTAACGTTAGAGTGAGTGAAATTTCAAATTTTTATATTGTACTTGTAGGTGGCGTAACCAGGTACATAATAGCTTTGTAACTCTTCTTTTTTCAAAGTAGCAGAAATTTGGAAATTGTTTAAATTTTGCAAGTTTGAAAGCTTGGAGTTTGGAAATTTTGTAAATTTGAAATTTGGAAATATGGCAAGCTTAAAATTGAGAAATCTGAAACCAGCCATTTTGTCTGGTTGGTAATTCTAGTGTTAAAAATTATTTAAATATTAAACTAGGATATTGTTAATTATTATTGT
This sequence comes from Megachile rotundata, assembly GCF_050947335.1. Taxonomy (NCBI): domain Eukaryota; kingdom Metazoa; phylum Arthropoda; class Insecta; order Hymenoptera; family Megachilidae; genus Megachile; species Megachile rotundata. The sequence continues at coordinate 9,117,968 of NC_134993.1, forward strand.
TGTATATTATTATTGTTTTGCATAATTATTGAAATTGCAAGGAGAAAAACTTTACTGAAGATAAAAAATCAATTTTATTGAAATTATAACCCCTTTTTATATTAATACTTATGTTACTTGTTAAGTAAGTTTAACGTATGTATACAGTTACTAATTTTCGACAGCAAAACGTTCTGAAATGGGAAATTAGAAATGTACGACTAAACGCGTGTACAAACATCGAGGTTTAATTCTCTAAAAACAAAAAGCAGTGGTATAACATGAAATAAGTTATGCGATAACCGGAAACGAGCTATGCTACGCGCCATCGTGTGACGTTTCGTGTATTCAACAAATTATTTAGGTAAACAAACCAATTACCCTGTGGTAAGCAATTCTTAAATTTCTGTGGTGCTGTTTGAGTATCTCTTAAGGGTATAACAATTTTTCTAAATGACAGTAAGAGTTTACACTCATAAGTGTATGAGTGTAAAATATGATTAGGTACGTGTTTGATATTTTTATTTTGATGTGTTGTTGAAAAATGGTGATTTGATTTATTGTTATTGGTATATTGTTTAGGAAAATTATTAATATTATTGGTATATTGTTAATGAAACTTATTAATATTACTGATATATTGTTTAGGGAGAGTATTAATATGATTAGCATATTGTTTAGGAAGATTGTTAATATTATTAGCATATTGTTTAGCGTATTGTTTACAAAAATTATCAACATAATTAATGTATTATTCAACAGAAATTATTATTAATGTTATTGATATATTATTCAAAAAAAATATATTAACCTTTGTGTAACGTAGATACATGAAATAATTATTATGTATAAAATTATGGTAAAAATTATATTATTACATTGCAGTAAGTAAAACAAATAATGTTGGTAGAGTTTGTGAAACCCGAGTCAAAAATTAAAATTATTGGAGATATCAACGTTAAATTAATGTTATTGGGTGTTATATTAAATCAGTGACATCTCATTTTATTGCCACGAGTAAAATTGTAAGAGTTGACAATATAAGAAGAGGGTCTCACCAGAGTTTGAAAGTTTGCAAATTCGAAAATTTAAAAGTTCCTGTATTTATGTTGAATCTTTCTAAATTTTATAATCTATGAGCTTGTAAATTTATAAACCTAAAAAACTGTATGTTGAAATTGTTATTTGGAAAGTTTTTAAATTTCATCATCTGTGATTTTGCAGATTTGTAATTCCGAAAGTTAGGCAATTTAATTTCAATGTGTTTAAGATTGCAGATTTCAAAGCACCTAAAATTGTGAATTTCAAACTATCTAAATTTGTGAATTTCAAAATAGATAAATTTGCGAATTTCAAAGTATCTTTTGTAAATTTCAAAATGCTTAAATTTGTAAGTATGTAAATTTAGAAATGTCTGAATTTGCGAGTTTACAAATTTTAAAATTAAAAAATTTCTGAACGTGAAATTTTAAAAATTTATAAATCCGACAATTGTTAATTTATTATAGAAAATTTACAACGAAGAACCCCCATCAAGCACCCTATTTGTCCAACACTAACTACAACACTGGACTGACAATTGGCGCCAAAACGAACTTGAATCAAAGACTTACTTCAAATTTGCAAAAAATTATTTTTACATTTAGTCAAATAACAAACTATTTAATGACGTTTTCAATACATCATTTTTATATAACATTTATTAACATCATATTTCTGTAACGTGTTTTATGTAGATTTATCACTTACTTTAATATAAACCATTTTACATTATAAATTATAACTAATTCTCTTATAATTGACATATAAAACTTTGCTTCATACAAATGAATCTTTCATAAAAGTTATTTAAAATTACTAAATGAAAGGTTTCTTCGTGTTTTTATGACTACACTGTTACGTTAAATTCTTCTTTAATTTTTAGAATTTTAATTTAATTTTTAAAAACTTCTTAATTCTCAATTTCTTCATAATTTTTCAATTCTTATTTTAATTTCTAAATTCTTCTTAATTTTTAACTTTCCTAATTCTCAAATTCTCTGTAATTTTTAAACTCTTCATAATTCTTAATTTTTTAATTTAACACTTGAGTTCCTCACAATTGTTTTTTTAATGTAATTCACAAAATTCTCCACAATTCTCGTCTTTTTAATGTAACTCACAAAATTCTTCATAATGCTTATTTTTTTTTAATATAACTCACAAAATTCTTCATAATGCTTATTTTTTTTAATGTAATTCACAAAATTCTTCATAATGCTTATTTTTTTAATATAACTCACAAAATTCTTCATAATGCTTATATTTTTAATGTAACTCACGACATTCTTCATAATTTTCGTTATTTTAATGTAACTCACAAAATTCTTTCCAATTCTTAAATTTTCAATTTAACCTACAAGATTTCTCAGAATCTTAAGTTCCTCCGAACCCTCAAATTCATCGGCCCCGATCAAAAAGTAGGTACGTAAATTGATGCTTACCTTGTTGAAAATAATTGGCTTTTCGAAGGAATACGCAAACCAAAGCCATAAGCTGTAGCTGGGAAAGTCTCTGACGAGTCGACGGTGGTAATGGCAGTAAATCACGTAAGTTGGCGATTTCGGCATTTATCAGGTCCCTTCGAAGTTTGCTGGCACCTTTCGTTGATTTGCTCGCATCTATCCTTCAAGCATACACCGATGTTATCGATATGCTATACTTTTCAAAATAATTCTATCTATATCATACTTTTCGTGATTTATGGCTAAACATTTATTACTGACTCGTAAGATATTTATAGCAATCATTTATAACTAGAGTTCATGTATGATCGTTTAAAACAACTAGTGAGATATTTGTGAATGATCATTTAAATTAGAGAGATTTTCTGTGGACAATTGTTTGAAACAACTAGTCAAAGGCTAATAAATAATCATTTAAAATAACTAGTCTGAGATTCATAAATGATCATTTAAAAAAACTAGCCAAAGATTAATAAATAATTATTTCAAATTACTAGTCAGAGATTCCTAAACTATTATTCATAAATAAAGAGTGAAATTATAATAAATATTGTCGCTACATATTTTTCGAAACTGCTATTTGAACAATAACTTGGTGAAAAATGGCGGAAAAACGTGTTAACTTGCGCTGAAGATAATACCGCAAAAGATCAATCATTCAAATTATTCAATTTTATCACATCAGTAAAAATACTCTTCGATAAATAAAACTAACAATTTAATAACGTAGAAAACATTTTTTAAAAATCATAAAAACGTTTACTTTTCAGTAAAGGAACACTAAACTAATTTAAAATTGTACACCAACGCATATACAAAAGAATATTAGTAATAATTGAAAGATCAATATCTCAGATAATTGTTATCATTCAAAATGTCATTAACATGTTGAATAGAGCAGTGAAAATAGACATGCGTTGTAAGACATGTAATTATAATTATAGTTGTACGGATACAATCATTTCATTTTTCAATTTTAAATTGTTATTTACATGGTTTTTAATATTATATTTCTTCGAATTTTCTTTCAACTAATTATATTACGTGCGACATTAAATTTTGCATATCTTGGTGTTAGAACAAGTTTTAGAACTTGAAAATTTCAACAATTCGTGACTTTGAAACTTCAAAATTTTAGAACTTTTACAAATTTGAGAATTTCGAAATTTTGAAAGAGTGAAGCTGTAAAATTCCAAAAAATGTAAGACTAGGGAAATTTGCAACTCTGGAACTCTAAAACTTTGAAATTTAGTAATTTTGATATTTTAGAAGTTGGAGACTTTGGTTCCTTGAAACTTTCAAATTTCAAAATTTTAAGACGTCGAGATTTAAAAAATTAGAGACTTTGGAACTTTAAGATTTTAGATTTCAGAAGTTTCAGAGTTCAAAATTTGTATCTTTGAAACTTCAAAATTCCAAAGTGCTCAAACATTCACATTTCAGAGCTTTTAACGTTTAGAATACGTAAAGTTTGGGAGTTTAAAACTTTGACACTCTTAGATTTCAAGATTTCAAAAATTTAGAACAACAAATATTAAAGCCTTGAAAGTTGAAAAAAAACTCATGATAAATTCAATAATGAATTTCTGTGATACCCCACCATTTAATTTCCTAAACACGTGCTAATTTTACTAAATGTTTAATACAACTCTATGTTTAAACATCCCTGTTCAAAATAATAATAAATTTCATAATAAGTAGAATTGATTGTTTCCTATTTCTAATTCATTGACTTTCAATAATACTAAATATTAAACCTACTAACAATTTTCGTACACATAATTCACAAAACCTAATCCTACTAAACATTCTACTATACATTCAAATATAAAATTCTATTAACAACAATTTTATTCTATTATAATTACAGAAAACTCAATAACACTCAAACTAAATAATTTCTAAAGAATGTCCACAAAGTTCCATACTCAAGATACAGATAATACCAAAAGTAGACTCCAGCCTACTGGAGCCAAAGCCTAATCTTAGTAGCCGTAGATTAATATAAGTATAAAATCCTACTATCAAGTATCAAAGAAAATGAAACATTTTCCAAAGAATTTTAACAAAGAAAAAATATAAAAACTACCAAAAGTACACTCCACAAATCCTGCGACAGATTTAAATAAAAAATGATATCGCAAAGAAAGTAATGTAAGAAGAAGAACGGCGCTTGCGAAAGGGGTTGAAATCGTCGGTGAACGTTGTTAAGTCAACGGTTATAAAATAGGTGTATGAAAGTGTCGTGAGAGAGCATTACTTACCGATTGAACATATTTCGGTGACCAGGAGGACATTAGTAGCGGATCAGTGGTAGACGACGAACGAGACATCCGGGTCGGCAGGTTCTCGCAAAACTGCAGCTACGATCTAACATCCGGGTCATAACGCGCTACTACACTGAACACGTGGATACTGGCGGAGGCTGGTTCTCCTACCTTCTCACCTCCACAGCCCCCCTTTTTCTCTTTTACCGCCACCACCACCGTCATCCACCCACCTTCGCCTAACTTTCTGTCCTCCTCGATGCTCGCTTGTCCTCCTCTGCCTTCAACCGATCGCGATCACCCCTTCCTCGTTTCGCTGTTTATATTTCGCCTCGATTTATCTCGCTCGTTTATTCCCTTTCTCCACTTTTCGACTCGCTCGCTCCTTCACCCTGTAGCTGCTACCACGGTCACGATTGTGTCCCTCTACCACCGCCATCATCCACCACCTCCGCCACCGGCTACTGGTTACGTTTCCTGTACATGCGGCGAGGCCCGAATCATTTCAAAGTCCCGCCTCGCGAGTTTCGGTGCCACTATTTTACTACAGTTTGCACATTTTTTACAGACCATTTTTACCGATTTGTTTGTACGTTTATTGCAAACCCTACGGGACGTTTTAAGCGATTTGTTCGACCGCTGACTAAGATGTCTTGTTCAACCACTGTCTCAAGATGTGGAGGGTATTTTAAAGTGTTTACAGTGAAATTGAAAGATCGAAAGATAGGGTGCATTAAAGTGATGTAACTTATTCTGTAGGGGATTTAGAAAATTGATTTGACGGGGATGTTTAACTATGGAGTATGTTTTTATAAAGGAGATCATTTGGTGCATCATAATAAATAGTTGAAAGAAATTTCTAGGATGTTTACAGGGTGTATTAGTTAAAGTGATATGACTTGTACTGTAGGATATTTATAATCTTAATTTAGAGGGAATGTTTAACTAGTAATATGGAGTATGTTTTTCTAAAGGAGATCTTTATTTGGTGCATCATAGTAAATAACTTGTTGCAAGAAATTTTTACGATATTTACAGGGTGTATTAGTTAAAGTGATATGACTTGTACTGTAGGATATTTATAATCTTGATTTAGAGGGAATCTTTAAATTACTTATATGTGTAAAGTGATTTTTACCGATTTCTACCGATTGTAGTACAATAATGATTGTTAAACATTTGTACAATTTTTAAAATGTAGTAAAGTATTTTATTACATTAGTATTTTATTTTGTAGTAAACTATTTTATTACATTTTAAAGTAAGTAAAATTATTAGTAAACTACTTTGGTAATTGCAAAGATGTATTAATTATTTCTATTAAATTGTACTAATTTTTTAAATAATAGACTGAAATTAATTAGTATTTGTATTGTTAAATCGTCTAAGAAATTTGTTTGTAATAGAAATGTTTTAATTATGCATTTACATATTAATTTAGAAACAAACGATATATTTTGAAGCACATGTAACTGTTAAATAGTTACAACTATGACCCTTAAATATTAATAATATTTAAATAATAAATTTAAATTGTTTATGTAATTATTTTATTGTATTTTATATCATTCATTCACTATAATTTATTTTTACTTTATTTTAATCGTTAAAAATTCAAATTATTTATCGATCACGATATTTTTGGCTTTTTAATTTTGTACTAAATTCGTTGGGAAAATAAACAGATATTTCATGTAATATTCAAGTTTATATTTTTTAAATAGAATTGTTTGATATATTTTTCTAAATGAATTTAATTGAACCAGTGGTTCTTGAATTGTGAGCTGCAACACGTTGAAGCCATAATTTATTTATAGAAGTTTATGTATTTTATAGAACTATAACAAAAACTCTATAAACTTTTATAAGCTAAAATCCACTTTTGAAAATAGTGGATTCCGAATCCCAAAAGTTCAAAGTTTCAAAGTCAAATATATGCCAATTAACAAATTTTAAACACCTGAGATAATCCATAAGCTTCATAATCCAAAAATTTAAAAAGTTTCATAATATCTAAATATCAGTATTCAAAGTTCCAAAATTGTAAAAATCTAAATTCTAAAATTTCTTTATTTTCAGATCTCAAAAATTGATAATTTCAAAACTCTAAAATCCTAAACAGTTCAAAAATTCTGAACTTCTGTAATTCCAAAGTGCCAACATCTAAAAGTCTGAATTACAAATTTTTCTAAGTTCTGTATGTATAAAATTGTATTATAATAATGTAAATGTAAAATAATATTATAATAATGCAATGTATTATAAATAATGTAAATGCAAAATAATATTATAACAATGCAATGTATTATAAATAATGTAACTGTAAAATAATATTATAATACAATGTATTATAAATAATGTAAATGTAAAATAATATTATAATAATGCAATATATTATAAATAATGTAAATGTAAAATAATATTATAATAATGCAATATATTATAAATAATGTAACTGTAAAATAATATTAGAATAATGCAATGTATTATAAATAATATAAAATTATGTTATATATTATAATCCACATCTATCTTTATTATTAAACTTAAACATTCATAAAATCAAATAAAAGAAAACATACACTAATTAACATAACATTTCAGCAAAAATACATAATTCCTTTACAGTTCTGAGAATCTAATACCTGTCTAACAACTACAAATACATGTAACTTAAAAATATTTAGAAATGAAAAACATACATAAATTTAAGAGTGTCATGTTCATAACTTTCTGTCGTTTCCCACTGTGTTTTTGTAGAGTCCGAACGGAAAAGGCCTTGTGCGGTATAATTCTATGTATTATGACGAATCTGAATCTGATAATTACATGCTCTAAAAACATCGAGAAAGTTACAAAAAAACTTGCAAACGCACAAGAATGCAATAATGTTCATACTTTGATTGCTAGTTTTTATTATTATTTTCTTTTGAAATAGTTACAAATTCTGTTAGCAAATAATTTTGCATACTTTAAGAAATTAGGAATTTATAATCATATTTTTTTATGTGATGAGAAAGTTACATAAAAAAATAACTATTCATATATACTATTGATCATTTATGCTTATTTATTATAACTTTCCAATCACATTCAAAAATACAATTAATATTGCAGTTTGGTACAATTAGATTTTCTTCTAAAATCTGTTAAATTAACTAAAAACTATCTATTGAAAAGTGTTAACATTGCACTTCTGTAATTGTTAATTTCTGGTTCAACAAAGTTTAAGTTTGAACAAAAATGAATTGAAGGTATAACAATGCATTTCTTTTTTATTCAAATTCAAAAATTACTTTCTTTTACATTTTTAAAAAGCAAACATTTGTACATTTTTTTAATAAAATGTAACCATTTACATAGGAACAAGACAAAACGTATTAAAGTAAAATAATTGTTTAAGCTTTATTTTTGTACTTATTTTTTAATTCTATAACACTATGCAGTTCAAAAAGCATGATTCGCACCATCTAGTGGTGAACGAAGAAACTAAAAAAGTAGAAAATTTTTCCAACTTCTAGAGCTTTGCTTGCAATAGCATTCCACAATCAAAAAGCAACTAAACTAATGATACTATAATATATATGAAATGTTATATTGGTAACTGAAGGAACAATATTTGATGATTTTAGTAGTCTTCCATAATTTAACGAAATATGATATTTTTGAATTTATGAATCTTTGGCAGCGCGCTTCTTCTTAAATTCCAGTTTCATTCCAAAAAATTCAATGCACTTAATTCAATTCCATGCTAACAAGTAAAATATAAATCTTCTGGAATTTAAGATTTCAATTAGCACCATAATTTTAACCGATGAGCATGCGGAAGATCACTTCGTTTTAAGCGACATCTACTTCAAATTCCAAATTGCTTCCTAAAATAAAAAAATCGAACCAAGGTCACACCAAAAATACTCCAACAAAAAATAATTATATAAAACATTATCCTCAAACAAACTTTGATTTATATCATCATGATATAATATCAAAATTATAAATAACACAAAAACAATCTTTTATACAATGATAAATCCAATTATGAATTTATGTATCTTATACGTAAAAAATCATTTTATGATTTCAGAAATTATACTAGAGTGCTTAAAAGTATAAGGATAAAAATTTGCTTTCGAAAATACAAAAGAAAGTCGATTTATTCAGACTGAAGAACGCGAAAAATCGCGTGGAAAAGAAAAGCTAAACTTTTAATAACTACAAAAATATTTCAACTTCTGTAATGTATCAGAAAACAAAGGTTTATATACGAATCTTTTAGCATTTATAAAATGTAGCACGTACATATTCTATAACTGAAAATTAACTCAGAGATTTTGCGTTCTTACTTCGAGATCTTCTTACTCGATCTGGGGCTGAAATCATGTAAATATATAAACATTATATTAAATAAATATATAACCTTAAACTAAAGGTAAACTAAAAATAAAAATCAAAAAGCAAATAAATCAAAATAATTACGCTTCTTTGGGTTTGTCCATGGTTTAAGATGTACTGATTTTATACTTTTTGTCTTTTCGTTAGACTTCGTTCTACTCCGCCTAATATGAGGAGTCATCGGAAGTGTTGGTTTACTTAAAACACAGCCAGTACATCCTTGTTCTGCAACATACGTATATTAAAACAACATACTTATAAATAAAATATTTGTAAATTACTAGAACTTGTTTATACCTGAAAATTTTACGCTTCGACGAGACTTTCGTCTATAACTATTTTCTGCCAAAGACATTCTAGTCAAAGAAATTCGTAAATCCTTCTTTTCCTCATTTTCAACAAAACTTCTTCTTAACCCCACCAAAGGAGTTTTATTTTCTTTATATTCCGATTCTTCCATATTAATTGATTTCATAGAACGTTTTCTTTTAGGTGTCTCTTCTGAAGAAATAATTCTATTCCTCAAAATTCGTAAGCTTCCGTTATATGGACTTATTTCCTTTTTATTATCTAGTAAATTATGTTTGTATAATTTCTCTTTGTATTTATTTACGTCTGCATCCTCCATCATTTCTTCAAGTCGCGTTAACGAAACACTAAGTATTAATTGTTTATCCAACTCTTTGTCGGGTTCATCCACTGCATTTTGTCTTCTTAATTTTTTTTCTGACAATGGTGTATCATTATTCGCATCTAATTGTTTTTTGATTGATTTTGCATCCATATTCGTTTTGCAATCTGTTGATTCAGAATTTTGTTTAATATCTTCAGGTTCTTCAAAACTATCATCATCAAAAGTAAGTGTCATTCGTGCCTGAATTTCTTCTTCTTCTTCATTTGGATCATCAAAATCAAAACTATCTATTCTTTCTAATGCTGCACCTAACTCTGCTTTCAGCTGATCTTCGTCAACTGGTACCTCATTTAAAACTACTCGATCATCAAAATTAACTTTACTTGTTGGTTTTACAAAATAATTTGCTTTAAGTGAATTTGTTGCTTGTTTCAAGATGCTTTTTCTTGGTGTCTGATCAGAATTGATGTATGAGATTGTATTATTCAACTGAACACTCGATATTTTAGTTGGACTATCTTTTGTCATAGTTGAATTTATCGTATTTTTGAATGTTGCAGACACTGGTCTCTTTTGCAATAGACTTAATCTTTCTTTACTTTTTACACTAGAATCATTCTTCTTCATTTCATATGTATTATTTACATATTGACTATTTATAATTCTAGGCTTTTTTAAATTGCTACTATTTATTTGTTGTGTAACATTCGTATTTTTTACTGCTAAATGGTCTCTACTTGTACTTGGTTTTGTAAATGCAGTCTTTTTCTTTTCAATAACTTTTTTGTTATTGGCAGACATCTTCTTAGGCTCAGGAGATTCTTTTTTTTTCCAGTCTTGTAATCGAAGTTTCTCTAGTTGTTCAAACTTCACATCACAGTCTTTTACTTCCACGTACATCATATCCCAAAATCCTTGTAAATCTTTACATGTAACCAACATTTCTCCCTTTCCTGTTTCACAGTCAGTAACTAATCTGCGAAATCTTTCAAACTTTTTATTTATTAACAAATTAATTTGACCAATTACTTGATTAATTTCATGCTGTGCAGCAGGAGTGGTTGTAATGTCTTCTTTGATATCTGTCCATTTGTTGCGTAATTTATTTAGTCTATCTATTTCCTTATTTAAGAGAAATTGAAAATATTGGGCAGTGCGTTCTTCTTCTTCGACTGAAATATTTAAATTTTTCATAACAGTCTCCTTTGTAGGAATGTCATTGCTTTGCGAACGATTAAGACTGAATCCACGTTTTATCTGTTGCTCTTTTCTAGCATTACTTTTCCCACGACTAGAAACTATGTATGGTGAAAAGAAGACTGGTTCATTTGGAGAATTATTTGGTGTTGATGTAGGCATATTCTTTGTGGAAGAAACTGATTCAGTTACACTACTGTCTTGTATTTGTACCTTATCATTACCATCATTGTTATTTTCATTAGTACAAGTAAATGTTTCATCAAGTGACAATTTTAATGAACCAGGATCTCTCAAACTTTCTCTTGAATTATCTGCATTTCCTTGTCTTTCAGTTGCTAATGTATTACTAATTCTTTTCTTAATAAATTCTGCAGTATTACTTTCTTTAGTTTTGATAGATGATGAACTCGGAATTGCTACTTTACCACGTATTGATATGTGAGGCAACCCTATGGGCGCTTTAAACTTATGATCTTTAGGTGCAAAAGATTGTTCTTGCTGTTTTTGATTCTTTTGCTCAGTATTTATAGACTTTGAAATGTTTGTTGAATGTTCTACTAATCGTCTTGCAAGAACTTTACTCATTAATCTTTTTCTTGTTGCATCTGTAATTCTTTTTGGTAAAGATCTAGATGGAGATATTGGTATCATTTGATTATTTGTTTTTTCATAAGTCGTATTTATTGTAACTGGTTGACTTTTTATGGGAGAATATACTTTATGACGAACCACCCCAACTACAAAAGGTGGTTTTTTTTTGGTTTGCTCGAGCCTTCTACGTTTCTGGCGTTCAGCTTTCCATTTCATTAACCTAGTAAGACAATCATTATCCACGGGAGTTGATTCTATTTCTGAAAGTAAATAACACTCAGATCATTTACAATGGTAATACAAGCAATAAATTTTTTAAATATCAGAAAAAATATTGTACGAACTTTTGTTCTCTGATTTATTACTTAGAGACATTCGAATATTTCGATTCTCATTGAAAGCCACAGCCCTTTGGTTTTTACGCGATTCCTCGCGTTCTTCAAGCCGAATAAATCGCCTATCCTTTGTACTTCCAAAACCAACTTTTTTCTCTTTATATTGTTGCTGATAAGGTGACATTTTAGTTAACATATACAAACCTTACGATACATTAAAAATATTCCGTTATTCTTAACTGCTTCAACAGTTGCGTCCAACTGAAAAAAGTTTGAATTTGCTACACGTTGCGATATATCGAATAACAGTGCCACCAATCGTAGGAAAATAGTATATGAAAGTTTAAAATTAAAATGCGAAATAAATACGTTGCTTTTAATTTTGAAAATCGAGTATGTAAATTAAAAATTGTTCAAATACTAAGTTTGTAAATTTGTTATTATTTTACCACAAACACTGTTTATTTTATCTGAAGTTTAATTCAGAAAAAATAGTATATCATTTGCTTGAAATAGTTTGTATTTTCTGTTTAAAATATTGTTTTACAAGGTTCTTGGCATCAGAGGCAGTTTTGTATTCACGAATCAATTGTTAATTGATTACAATACATAATAAAACATCGATTAAAAGTTTTTAATCGTTTTATATTTCGTTACTTATTTCTAATAATGTTTAACATGTGTTTCGCATTTATTTCACCTCTTTTTTATAATTTTAGAAATTACACTGCCCAAAATAATTAGAATAAGCTGTTTCCTATTTTTAATGGATAACTTAACATTTTAAAATCAATTATGAATATTTTTTAAAAACGTTATATTATATTTAAATGCACGACACGTGGTCCTTTAATTATTTTGAGCAATGAATATAAAAGTACCACCAATATAATTGTCTACAGTAATTGTTTCATTTAATAATTAACAATTAATTTTGAGCTTTAGATTGTATTCTGAGCGCAACGTCGTGTCGACCATAGTTTATCAATCTTTCAGTTTATAAATTGTTTAAATATCTATTATTTATTTATTACTTTCTAATATCGTGATAATTTTGATTAAAAACATTTACACGTGAAAAAAGATTATTGTATATATGTATAGCTTTCTATTAACTTCGAATTTTTTCTTAATATTGTCTGTTTCAAATATTGAAAAGTACATAAAATAGTATTTCATTCCATTCATAAGACACGTATCAGTGAAACAAATAATTTTAATTGCGTTCTTCTTTCAATTTGCAAGTGAATAAAATTGTACACGCCTTAAAGGTAAAATGTATATATTTTATTGATTAACTGTTTTATTGTACAGTTATAAAAACTATGTTAACCGTCGGTAAACTAAAAAACTGATAAGCAAATTGTCGCTTTAAGAATCATCTTACTTTTACAGAAATTTCTCGTTTCTTTAATTAATAAAATATCTCTAAAAAAGCACCATATAAAAAGTAATTGCAAAAAAGCACTAAAGAAATCTTGAAATTGTGTTATTAGTATGCAATGATGTCTTGTCCGTTGTCTTCAAATATTAATTAGTAAAAATATTATACAAGAAAAATATTTCATAAAATATTCTAATTATTTAGTTTCATAAGAGACGCATTTTCTCTTATTTCTCTAATCTTTCTTTACATACTTATAATAAATAACACAAACATTAAAAATCTAAATGTAGAAGAAATGTCTAGTGAATCTTACAATTTGTACATGGAATTTCTATTGAATCTATAATCTGCTTTGAAAATTCTATTGACAGTATTTTATAATAAGAAACATTCCTGCGCTTCAAATATTCAGTACACTTCAACTATTTTTATGTCAATTTCCACAATTCAAAAATATACTAAATTACAAATAATTATAACAAAACTGAACTACAATTACTAAAATAAAATTCCACGATATTACAATTACTTGATCTCTTCAGCGAAGAGACTTTTACTTGATATCTTTAGCGAATTATACATGAAACTATACTTTTAAGAAATCGCACATACATAAACACCATTTTGGAAATAAAAAAGTTTATAGTGCATAGAAAATGAGAAATTTCTAAGTATAAGATGATTCTTTTCTTTACATTTAATTACTTTGTTAATCCATTCAAATCTATTTGAACTTGAGTTCTTTCTTCTTCTTCAATTTTTTGTATTTATTACACCCATAAGTACAGAAAATCAATTTGCATCGAATATATGTTTATGAATAACATAGTCCAATTCGGTTTATGCATTTCATTGAGGCCAAAGTTGGACGTGCGCGTTAAAAATACAATTATTTCTTGCATATTGCATTACTTATTATGCTATAGTTCATGTGCACACGTATCATTTACTGAATGTCAAATTTTCTTTTCTACGTATCTTATAATAAATAATTCTAAACAACTTTACTGTAAAGTACATTGGATATAATTATAAAAATATAATTACTTCAAAACAGTTCAATAAATGCTGCTTTTTTCAAAAGAAGAGCATTATGGTAGTAAGAACCAAAGTTAAACAAATTTTGATATATCATCTCTTAAAAGTATATCTTTCATTTATGTGGTTTACTTAAACATAAAATATATAAGAGTGCTTCACACTTTAAATTACAAAGGTTTTATTCAACTCTGTTGTTAAAAATATATTTCTTTGCATTTTGAAGTTTGAATATTTTTCATTTATACCAGGTTGTAAAGAAAAATCTGCACTGAATTCTATTTTTTTTTTTCAAAAATGTTTAATTTTATTAAACTGTAATTTTAGTCTAAAATATAGTCACCATTGTTATTTGTAATAGATACTGTAGGCTGAAGTAGTTGATTCATAAAATTAAATACTTCTTGAAACTGAATAAAATTCTGCACAGAACTTTGTTTTACAACATAATAAATTAAAACAGAAATTGGTAATGTGTGACATATAACCCAAATATATAACATGATAGTATGTTTGGTATTTTCTTCTGAGTCATATTTTTTATGCAAAATATTCATATTATGAATACATACTACACTTTCTATATTAATAAATTGATAAATTATCTTTTATCCACGTTATTCAAATCACCATATATAATGTTCAAAACATTCAAATTAATAGAATAAGTAATAGATCTGAATCTCAAAGAAATTTGAAGAAATTTTTCAATTATTAATTAACTGATATTACCGTTACTATATATATAATTTATATAACATAATTCTATATTGCAGTACATGGTCAGACGCTTTTTTATTCGTTCGTTTCAAAAATATCCATTTGAAAGTATAACCGATTATCATGGATAATCATGAAACTTCGTATTACAATATCTATGAATGAATTCCCAAAAGGGATACACTATTTTCAATTTCTTTATTTTTTAATATTTGCATTGAACATGTGTAGCTATCAGTTAATCATAAAATCGACACTCTTGTCTTTTCATCGTTTGCATTTCACATCTTATTATTTTATAAAACTATATATCTAAAGAAATTGTAACTTGCAGTTATACAGAAGATAAGGAAAGTTTGTAAATAGCTCTCTCCATGAATTCGATCAATCATAATCTCTACTAATCGAATACAATTTATTATGTATATATTTCCAAGTTCTATATACAAATACTTGTATTCTATAATAGAAATTGAATTAAAATCAATTTGCACGAATTAAATGAAACATTAATTTCTATCGATGATAATGATATATATCTTTAGAATTATCATAATCGATTAACATGGTTTCTTTTATACTTGTATAAATCGATTCTTTTCATTTAATGTACAGAAGTCAAACAAATAGAATAATGAAGAAATAGAATGAAATGCAATCGAAATATTCCGCGCTTTGTTAGTCGTAAACTCTAATAAAACATAAGAAGTGACAAAGCAAATGTAAGAATAATATTGTTGTTTATGATTCAGATAATTCTCTACTGTCCTCGTCCCACTTAGTAAAGCCTCTTGTATTTTGCTCATTATTTTTGTCAATGTCCTGTTCTCCTTCAACATGTTCCTCTTCGATGATCATGACTGATTCATGGGACTCATCTGCACTATTACTTTGTTCGCTGCATTGTTCATCATATTCTACTATTTCAGTCTGTTCTTCCACATACTGAATAACTTCTTCTACTTGATCAGCATTACATTCCTCCAATATCTCTGATTGTTCAACCTGCATGTCCTCTTCTTCCATCACTTTTTCCTCAACCTCTTCGACCACCTCCTCCACTATCTCTTCAGTTTCCTCACCAAGTTCTTCTTGCTGATAATTCTCATACGTTTGTCTCTCTGTTCCTTCGCTTCCATGAATATAAACAATCATTCCATCTTCAGTGCCTTGCATCACGATCTGCTCGTTATCAGAAATGTTCAACTGTTGCGGTTGTTGTTGCGGCTCATTTTCCTGTTGCTGATAGTTTTCATTATCGATGAGCATAATCATATGCTGTCCATCGAGCTCATGGGTATTGTAAGTCATCTCATGTGTAATATTATTTAATTGCATGTCTGGAACGACGTATTCGGACACGTTTGAAGTCACCTCGTGAGACTCTGCAGGAACGGTGTCTCCGACACCTAAAGAAGCTGCTATTCCACTTGCCACGTGACTAAGAGCTTCAGCTTCTGAGGAAGGTTCTAAAGAAAGTGATGGCATTGATACATTAGATTCGGAATCTCGTAGATCTTTGTGAACGCAATCGAGGTGAACCTGCAAATTTGTAGCCCGTACAAAAATCTTACCACAATGGGTGCAACGGTGACCCTTTTCTTTACTGTCTGATAAACTCCCGTGGCCAGTGTTAATTTCATGAGTAGTCAATTCTGTGACATCTTTGAATGTCTGGGCACATTGCATACATTGGATTTCCTCTGAGGTTGATGAATGTTGACGCGACGTGGGTCGATGATTGTGATTGATCTGATGTCTTACTAATAGCGTCTCCGAAAGTGCGACGTAAGAACACGACTGGCACTTCGGGAAACACATGCTTTTTGGAGGAGGCACATTGTGTTTTGTATACAAATGATACATCAAGATATTCCGTTTGGTCGCCTTATAGCCACAATGCTCACAGATTCTCGGATCGAATTTTTCCTCGTGCACATCTTGCATGTGTCTTCTATACATATAATAATTCGTGTACTCTTCTTCCAAATCACACTTATTGCATTTCCAAGGACCGGTCTCACCGCCATCAACGTTCCCGTTACTTTTTGTTTCAGTTTCATCGCTGTTATTGCTCGACATCAAATGATCAGATTTTAAAACTACGTAAGAAACTTTTGTTTTACATGCAGAATTACTGTCCGCTGATTTCGCTTCTTTTTGCATTATCTTCAGACGAATATTCTTGTTATTCTTCACCAAATGAGGGTACTTCTTCAACACTTCTCGGATAATTTTTGCGTGGTTGTTGATCGAATCTTCCGAATTCGGTCTGTAAGATGATTTACCCTTTTCCATATTTTCTTTTTCTTCACGATCAAATCGTACTTTTTTGGATGGCGAGGGCTGCGTTTCTTGCCCTCTTTGGAAACATCTACCTATAGACCAATCGTCATCCGAATTCACCTCTTTTAAACTCTTCTCGTTCATATGGTTTTCGTCCTCCTCGTCTTCAGTCGTATCATTCTTACTATCTCCGTCTGGGGAACATTTACCACTAGGCGAATTGTCTCTCTTATATACATCCGGGGCTTGCACGATAGGTTTTGTATTGTATGTAATATCGTCGAATGATGAAAACACGCCGAGCGCAAATTCTTCGGCTTCAGGGAGATCGAATCTTGAAGGACCAGGAGTTACTTCTGTGGACTTTGATGGGGGAATCCCATGGAATGTTCGCATTTCATACTTAAACGATGACATATTTTGTGGCGTATCTAATTTTCTTTTCCAAATAGGAAGTCTGAAACAATAAAAACATAAATTGATGTTCTATATGTAATACTAAATTACATTTGACTTTGTTTTCAATAGAACATATACTATATAAAGAATATTTTTCTGCAAAAACAATTTTTATATATGTAGTAATCTATACACTTACTTTCTACCAGGTAATGGTTGATTTGAAAGTCCTGAAGATGGTGTGGAAGTAGCTGCTGGCTTTGGAGTGGATGTTGAAGGCTTTGATGTTGTTGTTGCTGGTGGAGTATTACACTTTACCGATTGCTCATTTTGTAACGCAGCAGTATTAAATTGTGCATCGAGTAATTTAGTTAGGACAGTCATATTCATTTTCTGTGCAGTCCGATACAAAGCATGTTGTTCAGAAGTCCAATATTCCAACTGTCCAGTGTACATAAAACTTTAAAAATATTATGAGTACATAGTTTGTATGAAGTGCTATGCAAAAATATTATTTCTATAAGTAGTTAATTAAGGAATCAATTAATGAAAATATCATAGTGTTTAAATATACCTTATAATTGACTTGACACACTCGTATGGCATATCTGTTGGCATAATAATAACACCATCAAAATTTTCATCTCTTGCTTTTTGCTCATGCTCAAGCTGCATAAAATAATTTGTGCATGTTGTTACGACTAAGCGATGAGCCTAAAATATTAACAAATTACTTTATCATAGGATCTAATAAGAAAAATATTAATAAATATAAATTCATGTTGTACTTTAAGACTAATACTTTCAAAAATAATTTTAATATTTCGGATAATAAGAACTATAGATTATATTTATTAAAATGATTTTTAAAAAGTTACCTGAACAGTTATATCACTAGTGGGGAATTTGATAGTAAGGTCAAGTAATTGTTCATCAAAATAAAGTTGTTGAAGTCGTTGTAGGAAGAAAGTTCCCCAGTTATCTACCTTCACCTGTTTTAACCCTCGTGAAGGAGATTGCTTCTCAAGATTTCCTGTTTCCATTGTATATCTATACATATCATAATTATTTGAATTTTTACTGATAATTTAAAACATGTTTATAATATTATATTTATATATGAATTCATTAATAAGCTGCCAACTATAAAAATATAAGAATGCAAATATAAATAAATAAAGTATTATAATTAATAAAATTAACAAAATTAATAATGAACTGCACTTGTAAAACATAAACCATATAATATTTGTAACTGATTAAAAAAATTAGATTAAAAGCATTATTTACCAAGAAGATAAGATAAAAGTTTTCATTACTCTTCAAAATTATATTAAAAGGTACTTGCTCACCTAATTAGAATTAAACTACTTGTTAAATTTATTTACTTTCATAATCCAACTCAACCGAATCCTGCAACGAAAGAATAAGAAAGACACATGAAACCTTTGACCTTTAATGTGATTAAGGAAGAAATAATATTCTTACTTTCAATAATCTAATAATTAATATTAGTTGAATTCATAAGTGTTAAATTAATTAATTATAAAATTAAACAATATTGAAAAATTGAATTATTTGAACTAGAATATTACTCTAAAATATACAAAATATTACTTAACATTCCTAAGTACAATCTTTTTGCTCCTGTGACCTGAGCACCACAAAATCCATATCATAAAGGAAATAATACTTTAATTTATTAATTAGCAGTAACTTAACCTGACTGGCTTCTAAAAACCAAACATCATATCTAACATTATATGCAGTAGTAAAGTATAAGTAGGTACCATTCATACGGTATATGATTCTAAAACTTACAGTAGCAAATAATGAAATACAGCAGCGTAAATTTTCTTCAATATATATTATACATGTATTGCTATAATTGCTCTGAAATTTGATTAAATTGAAATATTACAAAAGAAAGAGTATTATAAGAGAGTAAGAGGAATTTTTGACAAAGGTATCAACGCATACTTTGTGGAACGCTGAAAAAAGGAAGTTTAATAACGATACATGATTCCATTCCATGATTAGAATCGGGCATATTAATGGTTATTTGAAATCTATACAAATTCAAAATATCCTGTGAACGCACTGAACGTACCTATTTAATAATATTTCAATATTCCTCTCAGCTCCATCTCTTATAAATCTCCTTAGTACACAAGTAGTATTGAACATTCCATTATGTATCACGACTCACAGATGGAGCTATACGGCTGACCTCCATGGAAATAGGATATAAAGATTGTTCAATTGCAGTTATTGAAATTAAAAAATGCAGCAATTAAAATTTAACATAAATTGTTTAATAACTTGTATTTTAAAAGCGAAAGACATTTAATCATATAAATATAATTACTATAATAATATAATACACAACAATATGCTATTGGAAATAAAGTTGCACAACTCAGGAAGATGAACATAAATCATATTGAATACCGTTATTATAAGAAAATCATTAGCATAATACAGATATTTGTAAAATATACATATCATTAAACTGATATAGTATAAATAATAAAAACATTACATTTCTTACTTTAATTAAAACAAGTATTTATATAAAAATATTATATTTTATTTCACAAGAGGGCAATTTTCTTTCGCGCAGGTCAACAACCTATGAAAATTTTCAAACATGAGTGTGTACTTTTGTATATCCTGTTTTTGCTTTTATGACCATATACAATGTGGAAAAAATGAAATAAATAACGTTAATCATTAGTTATGTGGTAAGTGAACAAAACAAAAAGAACATTGTACTCGATTTTTCAAATACATTTAAAAAATATATAAATACCAAAAGAGAAATATGTCGTATAATTAACAGAAAATACTCTGATTAACAAGAATTAGAAATCATGAAATATTCTGTCCGCTATGTATATAATTTCGGCGCCACAATTGTGAAAAAAGCGCATGCGTTTTACCGTAGAACATAGAGTTTATAGACTTCAATAGAATTAATATACCACTGTAGAATGCAACGCGTCAATTAGGGCGGTATTCTCATGCGAAAAGAAGTGCAACTAAGTGTTCAGAAAGTCATTAGAAATGTGACCTGGTTGGAATATCTTGATAGTGAATTCTAGGGTATTCTAGGGAAAAATTCTATACTTCGTTTTAAGAAAAATCGACTAGTCTATCATAGAACGAAGTATACAAACTCAAATTCTGTAACAAGCTTGTATGCACCATTTTTAGGAAATACCTTACATGTTCAAGAGTTCAAAATAGACATAACGTCAACTTTTGATAATTTATCGATACTATGTAAACAAGTGATATGTATGAGACATTTGTTGCTTACGATAATTATCGATGACTAAATATAAAATAACCCCAATGGAAAACATAAACTGTATTTCCATAAAAGGGGTGAAAACATGTATGTAATTTAAAAGTTTTTGACAGATACACATATTTATTAGTCATTACTTTTCAATAATTATTTCTGAACTTGTTTATAATGTTACAGTTTCCAAGAATGAAAAATCTAATCTATGATTTTAATCAAAATTATTTTTAATAGAAAGCGGCAACAAATTTTAACTTCTGTAAGTATTGCACTGTTACATTATGAATTTGTATATTTTTACATAATTATAAAATAAGACAGTCGTGATAATTTGCAATTAATATCAGCAGATTTCACAGGATGATGAGGTTGAATTTTAAGACAGTATTATTGATAATAATAGTTGCAGTATTAAGTTCAATATTGACATCATGGAATAATTGTAACAGCCCATCATTTTTTAAAAATACTGATTGGAAATCAAAATTTCAACATAGAGTAAGTATACAGTGTAGTTTGAATTGCATAAAATACAATTAACATAAATTCATATTTTTATGAAATAACATATTGTATTTTATCTTTCCAATAATTATTATGTAATACATCTGATATTTTTAGAGATGATTACTACATTAATCATGCTTTAAAAAAATTCTATCAAGGTAACATTTATTAGTGATTATTTTATGTTTTTCATGAAGGATCGAGTAAATTTAGAAACTGGATACCAAGAAATAGATTGTCACATAAATGGTGATTATTCAATTGGATGTCGTAAGGAAGGAGATGAAGTCTACATACCATTTTCATTTATTCACAAATATTTTGAGGTAAATGTAAAAATTATATTTCTAATGGTATATAAATGATATTAATGTTTTTACAATATAATAGATTTATGGAAAATTGGCAACATACGATGGCTTAGAAAGATTTGAATGGTTACATAGTTATTCAAAAATTGTTAATCCTAAAGGAAAATATGATCCCAGAGGGGTATTTATGACTTTTGAAAATTATAATGTTGAAGTTCGGGAGCGTGTTAAATGCATAAGCGGAAACGACGGAGTACCAATATCTACTCAATGGGAAAGTCAAGGATATTATTATCCTACTCAAATAGCTCAATTCGGACTTTCGCATTACAGCAAAAATTTAACAGAACCAGAACCTCATAGAAAAATTATTGAGGATTCTGATAAAGTTAAAAGAGAATGGACTATACCTCAAGGATCTATTGCATCTAGAATATTTGATAAACATTCTAATAGCCATGTAATAAAATTTGCTACACCAGAAACTAGTACTTCTGGAATTACTTTGAAGCTAGACCATGTATTAGATTTTGTATTAAAATGGGATTTTAACATTAAAGACAATGGAAGCATTGTAATCACTTTACAATCTAGGGAAAAGAAAGAAATTTATTATCTTCATTATGTTACAAGTAATATAGTATTACATGCTTATAACAATCATGTGTACTATGGAATTGGACAAATTAATCATCAGTGGAAACGGTTTACTAGAGACTTAGTTATTGATTTACAGAAAGGTTTATATTTAAATGATAAAAATAAAAAGAAGTTATCTCGTTCCAAATTAAAGGTAATTTAAAATAAATGATATTAGTATTGAAATATATTTTTTATTAATTAGCATGCTTTATTCTAATCTGTTTCTATTTTTATAGATGATAAAAATAACCTTGTATGGATCTGGAATGATTGATAACGTAACATTATCCACAAGTGAACACATGGAACAATTTTATGATGCAGCAAAGTGGTTTGTAGCTAATCAAAACATTAGTTCCGGTGGATGGCCGAATCCTGTCCGAAGAAAAGTTGCTCCTGGCATGGCAACTCTTGAACCTGGATGGTACTTTGATTTCTGTTAAAACAAAGTGTTCATATTTTGTAAAGGGAACATTAATTCAATTTGTTAAAATGTTTATTTGCATAGGTATTCTAGCATGGGTCAAGGACATGCTATTTCTGTATTAGCACGAGCGTATTATCATTCTGGTGAAGAAAAATATTTACAAGCTGCTATTAGAGGTTTACAACCTTTTAGATTATCCTCTAGCAGAGGAGGAGTAGCTGCAGTATTTTTAGGTAAATACGTATGGTACGAAGAATACCCTACAACCCCCTCTTCTTTTATTCTCAATGGATTTATTTATTCTTTAATTGGTTTATATGATCTAAAAAGTATAGCAACTGGTAAGGATGCAGAAGAAGCATCCCGCCTTTTTAATCAGGGTATGACATCATTGAAAAACATGTTAACTTTGTACGATACCGGCTCTGGTACTACATACGATTTACGACATTTTACATTAAAAACGGCTCCGAATTTAGCTAGGTGGGATTATCATTCCACTCATATTAATCAGCTTCTTCTTCTAAATTCAATTGACAATGATCCACTATTTACTGCTACAGCAGAACGATGGATAGGTTACATGAATGGTAAGAGAGCTGCACATAACTAATTCATTTTTTCATGAGTTGACTGACTGCATTTAATTTTTCGTTCATTGTTTATCGATACTTAATAATTCGTTTATTTTTTGTTTTGTAACATACATTTTGTACATAATTTCCAACATTCACAAAATAAAGCGGACCAAAATATTTGTTTGTGTAATTATTGTTGCATGAAATTATCAATGATCATAAATAAAAAATTTTTATCATAGGTTACTGTAAGATACATTATATCAATTATATTATTGTAAAATAGTAAAATAAATTTTTACCATTTTATATTTAACTAAAATATTAATGTATTGTTATGTTTAAACATTGACTACTGCAGTCACTGGTTTAAATATAAATGATTGCTTCTATTTTTTAATAACCTAAAGGTCACATTTAATAGACGATCAAATTGCTATATGTATCAAATTGCTTCGAAAAGCAATACAAATTAGTTCTAGATCGTTTTAAATGTGTTAACAGGTCGGAAAAATTAATAAATGTAAAAATTGTATTCAAAATTAGTTCCATTACTTCCCACCTTCAGCTAGATGGCTAAGTTTACGAAGAACACGTGAACCAATCAGAATCGCCATGCGCAGACGCGCAGAATTCGTCATCTGATGAGTATGTTCTTCCGCGGAATAAATAATGACTCTAAAGAAAGTGGTGTTCGTAACCAATTTCACCAACTATTTCCGGAATGAGTCCAGTTTGAGCTGACGTTTGATACTGTCTCTAAGGTGTGTTAATTGGGATTGTTGTTAACGTCACATTTTCAAGATTCAAAAATCTTGACATTCCATGCGTGTATCATCGTTTCGTCATAAATGCAATGTAACTGGAATATTGCAACATTAAAAAAGAAGATGAAAGGACATTGAAGGAAAAACGCGTTTTTCCTCAATCCAAAAAACGAACACGTAGGACACGTCAGTTACAAAATCCATGGGGTTAATGCCTTATCATAAAGATACCACTTAAATACGGACAGGAGCAATATATATGAGTCACAGCTCAGTCGACCACTAACGAGAAAGCCGGCATTGCGCGTCATCTAGTGACGGCAAGTGTACAAGTGAGCCGCGTGACACGTATATAGTTCCAATCAAATTTTCCAAACAATAAGATATCAGTTTGAATATTTCAAATCACGTTAAGTGTCTTCCCAAACAAAATGGGCCTAACAATTAGTACCCTGCTCACTCGACTTTTTGGTAAAAAGCAAATGAGGATATTAATGGTGGGCTTGGATGCTGCCGGCAAAACTACAATATTATACAAATTGAAGCTTGGCGAGATTGTCACAACAATACCTACCATTGGATTCAACGTTGAAACTGTTGAGTACAGGAATATATGTTTCACGGTATGGGACGTTGGTGGCCAAGACAAAATCAGACCACTCTGGAGACATTACTTTCAAAATACGCAGGGCCTCATTTACGTTGTTGACAGTAATGATCGTGAACGTATCGCAGAGGCTGAACGTGAATTAGCAAACATGTTGAAGGAAGATGAACTGCGAGATGCAGTTCTCTTAGTTTTCGCTAACAAACAGGATCTTCCGAACGCTATGTCTGCGGCAGAACTTACAGATAAATTAGGACTTAATTCGTTGCGGGGACGTCATTGGTATATTCAAAGTACTTGTGCCACTCAAGGACATGGATTGTACGAAGGACTTGACTGGTTGAGTAATGAACTTGCTAAAAAGTGATAAAGCATTGTCGTTATTTATAACCTTCATGAACAGTTTCATCATTGAGCATGGACGTAGAAGGCAGGTCGCAATTTTCGTTTTATCAGATTATGCACTATGTGTACATATTTAATACCACTGTGATTGTAATTTCTAAGATAAAAATTGCTTGAGATAATAGAATATAACGACCGATTTAACAGATATGATGCTTATATTGTTTTCATTTTTAACGTGAAATTTTCAAACAAGAAGAAAAAATATAAATTAGATGAGTGTGTATATTTACTAGTTCTGTATTGTTTGTACATGATTTATAATTCCACTTGAGAAAGTTGTAAGTTCAATTGGAAGTGTATCTTGGATTGAAAATAAACATGAAATATTTCTACATTAATTTTAATATATAAGTTATTTTTATTTTGTAATAAAACTATTATACAAAAGAAAATATAAGCAAGTTTTATACTTCTATGCACTTTACTCTGCGTCTGTGCAGCAAATTGAAAATGAAATATATATTGCATAATTTACAATTTTTATTATCCTGTTTTTTTGAATAAATAATAAATTATAGAATAAGTAATAATAACAATAAATTATAAAAATTTTTAAAGTTTACCTTTTTTTCCTTATTTATAATTTTATTGTTTTTCTCTTTTAGAGGTGTACTTGTATTGTAAACTATCATATGTTTATAAGTTAAAAGCATGATTTAGAAACAAAAGATATGAAGTAATAAATTTCTGTCATTGCAGTTTCTTTTTTGTAATAATATTTTTAAAATTTATGTTCATAACAAGTTATTATAGTACAAAACAGTACGTTATCAATATATGCACTGTATAATATATAATGTATCAAATTATTTGTTAATATGTAGTGTTATTTTTATGCACTATAAAATTCTACTTCATGTCCACTCCATAAAGGATAATTAATAAATTACAGAAATGTTGTCTACTAATGAATAATATGTACATATATGACAGAATAAAGCATTAATTTTTAAATATTTGAATATGAATACTTATTTATAATGTTTTAAGTGTTCAGCTCATTTCCTTTATTGCTAGCTTACAGTTTAGGTAGAATTTGTAAGTTATTAAAGGAAGAGATGCTATTACTCCTACTTAAATAATTTAGTAAAATTTGTTCTTATAACTATGATATTTATTTTGTATACATTTCAATTAAAGTTATAGGTTGTTCACAAATGATTTTACAAAAAATGCAAAGGGTATAGAAAGAATGAAATATAGCCAATAACGAATTACTTCCACAATTTTTTGATCGACATATTTTTTTCTGAATCTTTCTGCATCACCTTTGCTACAGCCATTTCAAAATCTTCTTGAGTAACATGAACTCGACGTTCTCTGAGAGCATACATACCAGCTTCTGTACATACACCCTGAAAAGAGAAACAAAATATGTAATCATAATATTGTGAAAATACCACAATTATAGAAATTACATTATATACCTTCACTTCTGCTCCTGATGCACCAGGCATAAGTTCTGCAATTTTCCTTAAATTTATACCTCGAGTTAAATTCATTTTTCTCGAGTGAATTTTTAAAATATCAAGACGTGCTGCTTCACTTGGAGGTGGAAATTCAATTTTACGATCTATACGTCCTGGTCGTAATAAGGCAGGATCTAATATATCAATTCTGTTTGTTGCCATAATAACTTTTATATTCTTTGTAGCTTCAAAGCCATCCAATTGGTTGAGTAATTCAAGCATAGTTCGTTGAACCTGGTAATTAATTATGTTACAATAAAATGTTATGAAACATTCACACTACAAAATATGTAATATAAAACATACTTCACTATCTCCCCCGGATCCAGATTCAATACGAGAACTTCCAATTGAGTCTATTTCATCCATAAATATTATAGATGGTGCATGTTCCCTTGCCATTACAAAAAGTTCACGAACCATTCGTGAACCTTCACCAATGAACTTTTGTACTAATTCAGAACCAGACACACGAATAAAAGTACATTCTGTATGATGGGCTACTGCTCTTGCCAGTAAAGTTTTGCCAGTACCTGAACATAAATTTAAGATTAAATACTGTTATGATAATACTTCATGATCAGAAAAATAAATATATTTTCCTTCCACTTATTTACCTGGAGGGCCATATAACAGTACCCCCTTAGGTTGGGCAATTCCAAGAGCATCAAACAATTCAGGGTGCTTAACAGGTAATTCTATAACTTCCTTGATTTCTTTAATTTGTTTATCTAATCCACCAACCATTTCATATGTAGAATCTGGTACTTTTTCCACCATCATAAGTGAAACAAGTGGATCAACTTTATTTGGTAAAATTTTGTGCAAAGTATAACTTTCATTACGCAATGCAACTCTTGAATTTGGTGTTACATCGTTAATATCAATGTTTTTATCTATATCTACTACAAATTTTCCTTCAGGATGTACTTTAACTAAAACCTTTTTCTTATCCATTGGTTTAACAACTTCTCCAACATATGACCCTTGTTCCTGAAGAAGTTGTAACTCTTCACGTAACATACGTACTGAAAAAATACAAAATTTGTATAGCAACATGTACAAAACGTAAGAAATGAATTGAAGAGACGAATGATATACCTTTTGCATTGAGCTCATTACGCTGTGCTTGTAATCTTCTTAAATTTTGACTTTTTTCAGCTACAATTAATTGCAACTCTTCAATCTTAGTAATGTAATACGGTTTAAAACCTTCTCCTTTTGCGATCTTCTCATCTATTTCCATCTATGATATTAAAATGATTAAAAATTAAATACAATAATATGTTTAAAGACAGGTTAGATCGCTTACCTTATTTGTGAGCGTCATTGTTGCACTCACTATTTATGCTGAACTATAATCAATAAATTCTCGAATACTACACTGCCATTTACTTACAAAAAGGAAGAGAAAAGTTTAAAATTTAAATCTTATACAGTTTTATACGATCCGCTGTAGGAATTGCTTGTCATTGAGAACTACTGTATGTATGGTATGGTATGATACTGATGATACTAGACGAATGTTCAATCTTACTTCGAGAATCGATTAATTGCTATATTTCTTCGTATATCGATAGCATTCGATTAATATAATTTCAATATATCGATTATAAAATTTGAATTATATAAATATTAATTTTCTAACGGAATATTATTCTGATATATTAAAGCTCATTATGTAGGCAATGATATATATAGGTATTTAGCAATATGTATCCTGAGATGACGTAAATATATGTCCTGTTTGTACTATCGATTATATTTATTATACAAAGCAAAACATAATGCTAAGGATTTTGTAGTTTTTGAGCAAATACTGCATAAAATATTCAATACTAAAAGGGGTGAAAATCTGCTCTATTTTTTTCTAATATATCTCAATCGATGCTGCAGAATGTGACACAAAAATGATAGGAGTAGTTTAGCGTCTTCGTGACACAAAAATGCATTGCATGACTGGTCTATTGTATATGTCATCCATGACTTCATATTACAAGTAGTGTTGGAAGGGGTGAGCGGTAACGGTACTTGATAGATGATAATAATTTTATGAAATAAAATAGCGGTGGGGTAGGGAATTTGTTTAGGATGTTGTAATCTATTTAATTTATATCTTTTAATGAAGATTTAATACGCGTGGTGAATGGTGTTTTTCTATAGTTAATACATAATCAAGTGCTACGTGCAAATTCAACACGCCACGTGACTGCATGCTTTTTATACAGTTTCGGATACATAGGTTAAGAAAGAGGCATTTTAGCCGGTTGGCGGGAGATGAACTTTGTCTTTAACTATTACAATTTCTTTGCATAAAAAAATGGAATTCGACTTGTGGTTCAATTTCGTGCCAATTTTTTCCGTCATTTTGTTAACAGTGGTCACAATTATCACTGTTGTTCAAAAACTGAAGTAAGTATTTCTTTAGATTGTTTCTTTCATTGACTGTAACAATTGTGCCATGTTTTATTTATGTTAGATTGAGGTGGCCGGTACAAGTAAACTGCTGGTTTTGCAACACTAATACTAAGATTTGGCGGCAACAGCTAAATTGGTGGATGTGTCCACATTGTGAACAGTATAATGGTTTCTCTAAGGTAAATCAATATATTCAATTAAACTTTCATAGCACACTTAATTCAAAATAATACATGTATGGTATGTATTAAATGTTACATTCATGTAATGAAAAATAGTTCTTAATGTCTTAATGCATTTAATATTATTTTATGCATAATATATTTTGATTATTTCACCAGGTTGAGTTAATTGATTCGTTAAATATATTTATGTTTATGGGAATATCTTGATGCAAAATCAAAACAGTCTGTTTCAACAGTGTCATTAATACTTTTTACACTACCATGTATATTTGGGGATACTGTTTGTATGTTTTCTTCCATGTCATATTTTAGAATGGTGATTACGCATATAATATACCAGAACAATATAAAACCTCGGCTAACGAAAACAAAAGATACTGTACAGTGAGGCAGGATACATTGGCCAATAAAGTTGCAAACAACGATCTTTGTGCACAGTGTAACATTAAGGAAACGTTAAAAATATCCAAATTGTCTAAATATGTACCTACAAGTGAAAGAAATTATGAGTATGAAATAAAACAGTTCAAAGATAGTTTAGAACAACAATACCCATTATGTGCAAATTGTAAAATTACAGTACATAATGTATTAAGGAAACAAGCATTATGGCTTGCTGAATATAAAATGTTATTCTTTAAGAAGAAACCTTTTAATGTAATTATTAATGTAGGTATTTATATTTTAATAATCAATAGATGTTATATAACTATCTTTCATCATATTTTTTTTATTTTTTGCAGAGTACAAAATATTCTGAACCAGTATGCAGAACAATTTCAACGATATTAAGTTCTATGATAGCATATAATATGGATTTTGTATATTTACCAATTGGAGGATTATTTTTCCAAGTCTGTGCTCATTGGTCAAGCTCTTCAAGAAAACGAAATTCTGATACATTTCTTATATTCTTTTGGATTTGTATGATTGTACTTTTACCTTTTAAAGATGCAAAATTGATTAAAACAGATTTACAGAATGCATGGTTTTCTCTTGAATACATAACAAGTTATCATATGGTATGCTAAACATTTAAATACAATACATAGTACTGAAATTTATATTTCAACACATACCATATTAGATTAGTAATTTCCAATTATTCTTTTCTAGATAATGTTATTTATCTTGGCTATAGGCTTTACCAATATTAAGCCTAAATCTCATAAAAGTACAATAAATAAAAATATGTCATTCAAAAAAATTGAATCTTCCACAAAGGATACAACACTGCCTGATTTATACACAAATGTTTTAAATGAACATAATTTTAATTCTAAAGCTGCCAATGATTTAAATAAAACAATTACTAATGAATCATTGTTCTCATCAAATACAACAAAACAAACGCCTTTTTACACTGAAAATTCAGTGAACTCAAAAGTTACATCTTTTCAAACTCCATTGTAAGTAATACAGTTTTAACTAATTTTAAATATAATATAAAAACAATGAATTAAATTAGCATATTATCTTACAGTCAAAATCACGAATCACAGTTATCATCTGCCAAGGACAGTAATGCAATATTTAATTCCGTACTTTCAAATAAAAAAAGTGTGATAGAAAACTTTTCACTGAACGATAGTCTGAGCACATTAAGTATGTTATCGTTAAGTGAAGATAAACCTAAATATACAATTAAAGCACCCAAGATTTTTGAAAAGAAAGTGTATGGTACAAACAGTCTTGAACTCTTCAGAAAGGCTAATAAAAGGAACATTTTATCGCCACCGAAATTAAAATCATTTACGCAAACATCATGGGTAGCTGGTGGTTATTGGCAGGAAGATATTGATGTGCCACCATTGTCTAGATCATCCAGTCAAAGCTCTGGCTTTGGCTCTACGTGTTCTAATTTCGCTCCATCCAGAGAACCGTCTGTACATGAATTCGATCAGTGTTCAGTTATGTCAGATGTAACGCAATCTTGTTCTACTTTGAGACAAAATAATATTCATCCTGTTGGATCTTTTAATCAACAGAATGCATACTTCTCATTTCCAGAACCAAAAAGTTTAGTTAGTAATCAAACAATGAGATGTGCGTCGCCGAATTTTTATGCATCACAGTCATTTTTACTGCCCGAGGCTTATAAAAAGAATAATTCAGTTTTTATCGATCAATCATTACAAGGACAAAACGTGAACGTAAGTGATATCAAAAATCCTTCTGAAATTCAAATGTTTCCTAGTCATACCACTATCGTAACAAGTCCTGTTTGGTTGCCGGCTCTTTTATGTGGTTCACTTGTACTAAATATAGTGGTATTGTGTACTACTTTGTTACGTTGAACAGGGTACAAATCATACTTTTTTCCGTTATTCTTCCTTAATTCATATTTGCCGTGTATACGTATTTTAGTTATCAATCAAATATTACATTGATTACCGTTTTAGTGAATAATTATTTTTTAATAATTAGTAATTAATTAGTGAAATGGAAATATTTCACTCTGTTAACGAATAGATGCTGTATACTGCCAGTGTAAAGTTTTCTATTATCACAAATTTTTGTTAATATTCATTTATTTGCTGTAAGTCATTGTAAGTAGATATTATTTTTTTATTTGTATTTGTATAAAATATAAAGTTTTTGACAATAATCCGAGTATTAAGTTAAACGTAAAATAATGAAAAATGAAATATTGATTTGACGAAACATTTGTATGACATTCGAAATTGTCGAACTTGTGATAAAAAAAATGTTCTCCGTGTGTGTTCATTAGTAAGATATATACATAGTCCACAAATTTAAGAATTAAGATTTAAGAAGATAATATGAAATTATGTTCTTTATATTAATGATTCTCCACTTTTTATGTAATTTTAATATTACATATACACATTAAAGACTAATACTATTTTTCAAATTCTCATGACGCACCACAATATATTAATACATAGCTTTATAATCGTGTTGGAATAATATTGTTATTGTAATATATGTTGACTTTGTTTTTGTAAATTTTGGTATTTGCAGTCTTGTACTGTTTTATGTGAAAATAAAAACAATTTTGTTTTTAAATCATTCATTCAGATTTAATATGTTCTAAGTTTTTATTACAATTTTTAATAATGTGTACAATAAAGTTTTCAAGTATGTATTTAATACATTTTTAATGACAATGAAAATTAAATTCTTCTCAATAATTCTATAATTAAAGCAACCGCAGGCGGTAAAAGTACAAGTTAGCAATACCATTAAAAAGAAACACCATCAGAATACAAATTTTGCGATGATTTTGAAACTTTAGTAAAAATAATCTTAAACTTTTAAGTCTAATTGTACTACGTTTATAACTCTGTGCCTCCATATAACTATTGCTTTCTTTTTTTTCAATTTTGACTCATAAGACTGCTAATAAATTGCAATTTTTAATGCATTTGAAACAAGTACTAAAAAATACATACTGTTCCACAATTTTTTATATATGTATGAATTACAAAATTCCTAGCATTCTACATATTTGTAAGTACATATAGCATGTTTATTATGTTACAACATAATGTTAAAATAATTTAATAAATATTATAATATCTTTACCTGGGATATTAAATTTATATTTAAATTTATGTTGATTTTTAATGTTGAATTTATATTAGAAATAAGCAGTGCTTTGCCTTTGGTAATTTACGTTCAAGGTGTTTAAGATCTGGTACATTAAAATCCACTACACGTCTGCGGAATCTTTATAAAAATTAAATTTAGTAATTATAGAGAATTACAAAATGATTTTTAAAAAATAATTACCGTTTTATATATTAACTTACTTAATGTTTGGTTCGGTATCTATTGGTTTCAGTCTTCCAACTTCCTCTGTGTAAGTAGTGCCCCATCGACATTTGGCTATTCCTTCTTCCGAATTCCTATATATTTCTTCTTCCATCATATCTTTTAACCCAAAGTTTGTCAGTGTACCAAAACTTTTTGTCAAATCTAATTCAGGTATCCATTTTCGTTGTCTTCAAGTGTACAAATTTTATATCACTTTACCACTGCGTTGCTCACAGAAATATTTAATTGGTACATAGAGAAAATGTACCTTGCATTATAAGATCTAATTCTAGGTTCTTGAAGATCTTTTGGTAAAATATTATAACATAAATCATAAGTTGTTGTCATGTTGTCTCTATACTCCTTTCTATGATTTAGTAATATTTCTTGA
This sequence comes from Megachile rotundata, assembly GCF_050947335.1. NCBI lineage: Eukaryota > Metazoa > Arthropoda > Insecta > Hymenoptera > Megachilidae > Megachile > Megachile rotundata. Next base: position 9,151,500 of record NC_134993.1, read on the forward strand.
GCTAAACCCTTATTATAAAGTGATATTTAAAAACATTGTTGTTTAACAGAATTACACTTGTTGAATACTATTTAGTTTAGTTGAATGCTATTTAGTTATGTTAAATTATATCCATAAAGTGTCTTCTGTACCTCAAGTTTCAGTTTGTTATCCCACTTTGCATTCTGATTTTTTTCCCAAGTTTTATTAATATGAGCTTTATAATCTATGTCATACGTTGTTTTCCAATTATCAGATTGAGGTACATGTTCTGCTCTGCGCTCATACCAGTTGCCCACTAATGTTTTTGGCGTGTACTTTGGTTCACTTAATACTGGTGCTCGATCAAGTTTACTCTTTGGAAATAATTTGTTTCGTACATCTGTTAACGATGAGCTCCCTACACATGGCTGTTTTAAATTCCAGTTCATAGCATCCATCTTTAAATGGTACAATAACAAGCAAATGAATGAAATAAATATTTAGTTTATTGTAACACCGAACTAAGATGTAAATCATCATATATATATTTACACGGATAACAATATTATAAAATCACTAAGGATAGTTAAATATTCATTGTTTTGACTATCAAATAAATGCAAATATTACAGATAATATAAATTATTTTATTATTAAATAAATATGCTATCTAAGAATTAGTATTTAAAATTTAAATAGTATTTCACTCAAAAATGTTCTTAATGCAGACATTGACTTGATTTTATTAATCAAGCGGTAATTAATAAGAATGATAATAGTACATTTCTTAGAAGCAATTTTAATTAAATGAGAGTTTATGATTATGTAGTACCTTGTAGTTACAGCCTCTGTAAATTCTGCATATAAATTTACCACCTAATTCTAAGAAAATTTCTTGAAATTCCTACTTCATTCTACTTTCTGCTGCAGATGAGGTAGACCTGAACAAGATCAAGAATTTCAAATGATATTATATCTAGACAAGGCATGCAGTAAAAGAGAATTTATTACTTGCATTGGCATTTTTATATAGTAAATCTACTTTAATACTTAAAGACTTTGCTATGCACCATCGAGCTTCAGTATAATTTCTTTCTAAAGTGTCTGCGATTTCATATGATGTGGAAATTGATTAAATCAACGCATGTAATGAGATTATACAATAATTTTTTGAAGCATAGTGTAACAAAGCACATGATATTAAGCTACATGAATTTGTCGCACTTTCTCTGTACATTTTCTTCGGTATGTTTCTAAAACAATGAAACGAATATCTACATCTGTCAACTTATTTATTTCCTTCACATCCGCATATTTCGTACAGTTTACAAAAAAACGGCAGCGGTTATAGATCAACCTCGTTTTTAACAGTAATTCTTGTTTTCTTGTGTGAATATACCATTACAAGTCAACTACTTTTTCTTTTTGTTATAATTTTAAACACATTCAACATATTAAGAAAATAATAATAACTCTGGTATTCTTTCTGTTCTTTTTTTATGCGTATATCGAGAATTTTCGATTAGAAAGATCTTTCCTGACAAGCATCTCACTTTTTACGTATTTTTTTATACAATAAAATTCGGGGAATTCTTTAAGCTCCATTATTTGTTTCAGTTACACAAATTATATAAATTATGAAGTAAAAAAATAACAAATATTATCTAACAGAAAAAAATATTGCATTAATTTGAATAACTTTAATATTTTAAACGTGACAAAAACATCATTTTAGATTTTGTTTTGTATTAAGAAATGAATGTCTTTATAATACACTATAAAAATAAATGTTATGCAGTAAGGAAAAGTAGTAGATGCCCAAAATTCATAACTGAAAAATTAGCTAGTATTTTACTTTACAATGAAATAATTTAAGAAAATATTGAATCACGTTCGAAGTTCAGCAGATACATTGATACCTTATTTGCACGATAGAATGTAAAATACATAATCGCATGATAATATTTTGAAAATTGTTAAGGCTTTGAAATGCTAATATTAAGTGTGTTTTGCGATAAATACATGTACTTGTAGCCTTTTTACGAACAGGGCATTTTTGCAAAGATAGATTTGTCAATTTGCCAAAGTAATGTAATGGGGTACGATTATATTTACATACATTGGACAAGAATATTTCGATAATAATTGCACTCATTATGCACCACGCACTTGTCTTTGCATATCAGCAAACACAATTTCACCCTCGATATCACAAAAGTTAAAAAACGGAAGATGACAAAAATGATCTCACATGGAAATATGATTTCTGTCCGTTGTTCATAACAACGTGAAAGAGAATGATTTATAAAGAAAATGTTAATTCTTTTTGCCTACATACCATAAACGATCTGAGCGTAACAAGATTCCGGCGTATCACAAACAAACAGGTATTTTGTTGCGCACAGTTTACGAAAACTATATCTTAAATTATAATAATATTTAGAATTCTCCTGCTCTAGACAATACATCAAGTACGTGTGGCTCATAAATTTCTAAGAGAACCGTGTATAAAATAATCACGAAAATAGATGTAAAAAGTATACGTCGAGAAGCATTAATCATTGACAAATATAATTAAGGATTAGAATTACTTAAAAAAATATGTATACGTTATTATTCAACAATTACACTGGAAGGACAAAAAAGAAAATGTGTGCATGAGTCAATTTTCAGTGGCCTGCAACAGGTTTTAGGAACTTAAGCAGACCTGTGCAATAGCTCTCAATTAGACGTACGATATACATCTAGGTAACTTTTGAGCGTAAGCTCATCATGAAGAAATTGTAAACTGACTAAAACGAGAAAAGAAACTTACTGCAGACCAACTTTTGTCGGTCTGTAAACTGTAAGTGTAGTATAAAAGCCTCTGATATAAACAAGAAAAAGCGATAATAAATTAATTTAAATTAGATGATTGTATAAAGATTGATGCAATGAAAACTATACTATATAATTAATAAAATAAACGTGAAGGAAGATAGGGATGAAATTGTTCTGTCGTAAACGTTCTCTCATAAAGCCATTGGTTCCTGGACCTTCATAATTACCAGAACAGCCAACAAACTTAATTCTTGATTAAGCGGGCTTTCTAAACAGGTCCGAATAAAGTCTGTTGTCACAAATTTGTTAATAGCGATGGAGAGAATTCTTACAATTATAAATACTTATAAGCCACGATCATTCCTACAATTTTTTTTTTCAAAGCCGCATGTCCAATCGCATTTTATGTTAGCGATACCTACCAAATCTTAATATATTACTGCCTCGTTTGTTCGCAAATTTAATGTCGATAGCAGATTTACTATGGACAAGTCAAACGAATCGTCTTTAGTCACTTTCGGGAATTTATTATTTTTATTCTGCAATAAATATAACCTGTTTGTTTTTTTAAAAAGTTTTTAAACATTTGATACATAGAACATAATATACAAACTTTCGACTTGAAATAAATAGTACATCATTATTACGAGAGGCCTTTGCATGATTATTTGATAGACATTCACCTTTATTTATCGTGCATGATATTAAATTAAATAATTTATAAAAATTAACTATTTACAAATCGATAGGACATGCAGCATTAATTTCATAACTTAATGCACTTATTTGAATATACCTAAGCACATGCTTGATTCGAGACAAATAAAAAGAACTGGCGGTGCTCCTTGCGGATATATTACGTCTATTACCCTTACTATATAATTGTAACATTTATGTGTATCCACTATAAATTAAAGTCCCTGGAACTCTTTTGTTTTTATCGATGAAAGCGTTCTTGCATTCGTTTTCTGTAAAAGTGAAGGTTTTGGCATTATGCTCACGATCACGGTACGTTGTTACCCATATCTGAATAGAAACATGAAAAAAAATAAACAAATATCAAAACTGAGTTAACAAAAATATTAATTAACTAAAAATTAGTTATATAAGTAATAGTTTTATTCAGTTAAAAAATATATGTATAAATAAAAATTGTCTAATAATTTCTAATCAATTAGATATATTATACATGAAGTTGTTCGATTTTGTTAACCATTATAGATGGATAGGAGATGTAGAGAGTGAGTGAGTGAGTGAACGAGGGGAACTGCAAGTAAACGGCGAAAATGACGTTTTAAAGTAAAATGTGGTGCATGTATGTGAAAACAGTGAAGAAGCGATCGCCAACGAACGAAAAAGCTAATAGAAGTCCTTTCTTCCTACATTTATGCATTAAAATGTTGGTCTAAGGCCATATAGTGACTCTACAACAAACACTTGAAATTGTGAAATACAATGTCATTTCATAAAAATCGAACAAATTCACTATCTTATAGTTAGAAGATAAATTTATAAAATAAGTAATTATCTACAAATTAATTACTTACCACGATTTACTGTTTTAATAGCGTTAAGATTAGTTAAATGGTGTTGACCAGCTCTGATTGGTTTAGCAATCTGTGCACTAGGTCCACGACGGGCCAAATTCTTTTGTCTAACTGCTTCTTTAATTCTATCTACCTCATACTGGTAGCGTTTGCGATCTCGCATTGCACCTTCTTTGGCATCTCGCAATGCTGTTTCAAGAGCTTTCACACGCTCCACTGTTGCTCGTAATCTCTTTTCAAGTTTAGGTAATTCGCATCGGAGATCAGCATTATCCCTCACTAGTTGTTTGTGAACCTATAAAGACACACAAATGTTAAGAATAAAAAGAACATACGATGACAATTTATAACATACCTTTGTAAGCTGATCCAAGTTATTTTCGAGGAAGGAAATCTTTTGTTTTTGTGTAAGTGATCCACCATCATCTTCGTTATCTTCCGCATTCATAGTCTTCTTTATTCTAGTCTGGAGATCTTGGACGAACAATTTACGTAAATTGTGCAATGTTTGAAGTTCTTTGGCTACTGTTTCTTCTAGACCTTTGAGGTCTTTTCGAGCCTATAAAAAATAAAGTAGTTAATACAATTTCCGGTTGTCCATTACATGTCACGATCAAATTTTCACATACTTGTTCACGGCGTTCGTTAAGTAAAATAAGTTCTTGAAGTTTCACAGATTTGTTTGCTTCTTCTTGTTTCAATCGTTCGTAATCGGCTTGCATTTGTTGATGCGCTAATGTGAACTTCTGATTCAAGTCTTTAAGTTCGCTAATCAACTCTTGTTTCTCAGATAACTCATCTCTGAGCGCAGCAACCTGTTATAATATTTAAACATTAGCAATACCACATACAACCTTGATCTGATAAGTTAATTACATATTTTATAAAATAGAAACCTGTTTCTGGTGAGCATCTCGTAACTGATCCATTTGTTCCTCCAATGCTACTCTCATTTTCGTTGCTGCTTCTTTCTCTTCTGCCTTTTCTTTGTTTGTAACTGCTTGTACCTGTTCTGCAGCCTTTAACTTGGCACATTCCTCGCGCAAAGCGTCAACATCTTCTTCTAAAGCACGTTTACGTGCTTCAGCTACTTTCATTGATTCTGTTAGTGTTTGCATGCGAGCTTCGTGTTGCGAAATTAATAAACGACATTCGGCCAGATCTTTTTCATATTCAGCAACCTAAAATTTATGAATGAGTATCATAACGTGTAAACTGAAAAGCAATTAATTCAAAGAGTACGAAATCGAACGCTTACTTTCTTGTTACAGTCTACTTGGAAACTTTCTAATCCTTGGCAACGTTGTACTAAATTCTTCACCTCTGATTTCATTTTGCTAATGAAAAGTCGTGCTACCGTAAATTCTTCTTCGAGTTTACCATTACTTTCTTGCGCAACCTACGAAATATAATTGTTTAAATATTTTCAGTTACACAAACATCGTAGGGATATCTCAAATGATTCATTTACCTTCAAGTTTTCTTCGCCGCCAATAGCTACTCCAATTTCACCCAGATCTTTTAAGAAGTTCGCTAACATTTCGGCAATACGTTTTCTTTGATGAGCAGACATGTCACGTAATTGCTGTAATTCTGACCAAGTACTATTCAATGCTGCTTGTTTCGTTGAAAGTTCTTCTGTCAAGGATTCCAACTCTTTGTTCTTTATTTCAACCTGTAAGAATATACAGGTGATATAACAGTTTCTTTTAAGGTCTTTAAATACAAAGAACATAATACATTGTTAATGATTACCTCCTGAGATTTCTGATCGTAATTAACTGCTAACTCCTCCAGTGCTTGTAAAACTTCCTTCACTTCTTCTTTAGCATTTTCATGCTCTTGTTGTATTCGATTCATTTCTTGTTGGAGCTTCTCGTATTCGCGTCTTGCAGTAGCAATTAATTCTGCTTGTTCGTCTATTTGTTCTTTTAAGTTCTCGACATATTGTGACTGTTGATTAATTTCCTCGTCCTTATCATCTAATTGTTGGTAAAGTCTTTCGCGTTCTTCCTCTAATTTCTGTCTTTCTTCATTGGACAAGGAACCAGCTAACAAACTGCCACCAGGAGTAGCTGGCATTGGACCATCATCAAGTTTACCTAGATATTTATAATAATCATATAGTTTATGGGATATAATATCTTAATTTTCATCAATTGATTTAAACAATTACCCTCGATGGACATATTGATCGGTGTTGTAACATCTGGCCCTTCAACCAGACTAACTTGTTCTTCTGGTTTAACTGTTTCACCCTGTCGCCAACGTGATAATTCCGCCTCCAGTTTCTCAACTTTTCCTTTCAATCTAGCTGCCTTTTCTTTCTCTCTCTCATAGCGACGCTTCCATTCTTCAGCTGTCAACTCCTCATTAACACATACAACATTTTTGATAGTCTTAGCGCGTTTACCTGAAAAATACATACAAAACTAGTTAAACAACTACATGTATTTGTCAAAGAAATTTGAAAAATTTCGCATATTACCAAAATCTAAAGTGGATTTTGTTTCTGATTCATTGAAACTAGCTGGTGAACAACAAATAATAATTGTAGTCCTAGCATTTCCACCAAGAGATTCTTGCAGAATTCTAGTTAACTTTGAATCACGATAAGGAATGTGAGTTTTATTTCCATCAGCTAAAGCTGAAATTACATTGCCAAGAGCGGACAGAGATTTATTAATATTTTTTGCTTCATCAAGCACAGTGCCTTCTGCTCCGGTTTTAGAAACCTAAAGTATAAAATAAACATAATAATTATGTTCAAAAATAAAAATAATGAATAATTTATCTAAATAAATCATACATACCTTCTCTGAACCAGCTAAATCAACAAGATATAATTTTCCAGAAAGCTTCTTTTGGTTCTCTAAATTTTCTTGTTTGACGTTTATTAAAAACACAGAATGAGAACGCGAACTGTGCTCATTCATATTAGTCACAGCAATATGCCTATTTGATTTTCCTTCCTCTATAACTTCAAATACTTCCTCAGGACTAGATACAAAGCGCTCTGTTGCACCTTTTACAAATGGAACTCGATTTTTATCTTCATGTACACTGAGATTCACCTTAGACACTGAAAATATAAGCAGTGATAATAGATGCAAAAAAATTCAATAAGTACTTAATAAGAGATATGTCCCTTTTAATGTATTTTTAAGTTGTCTAATAAGAATCTTACCATCAAGGAGATCTCTGATTTTATCCATGTAAATTTCAAAGTATGATACTTTAATATGAAATTCCAGATTTTCTTCCATGCCATAAATATGATTGAAAATGTCGTTAACAATTCTGGGTATAATACCCTGTTTATTTGGATCTCCAATAACACCTTCCATCGTATGTGTTTTTCCTAATTATGTACAGATATTTTGTCAATAAAATGTATTGACATCTATTGTCATATATTACTAATTCTTCTTATGTCCCATTACCTGAAGATGTTTGACCATATGCAAAAATAGTGCCGTTGTATCCTGCCAACACATCTGTGACAATTGATCTAGCTGCTTCATTGTATACTTTGTCTTGAGTAGCATTTGGTTTAAATACTTTGTCAAAAAGGTATACTTTTCCCTAAAATAACATTGCAGTATTAAGTAGAAAGACATATTTAAGTAATCCATATGATATTAATTATAAAAATTAATAATACAGAAACATTTATCAATTTCTCAGATTCAATAAAACTATTTTTATTCTGCAAATGGTTTGTGTAAAATATAATGAAAACTTCATGAGAAAAGACATATCCCTTAAACTCTATGTAGTATGAAGAAGTATAAGGCAAGAAGAAGAGCATTTTCACTGAATAAGGCTTTGTTCCATGTGGCTCTTGAAACAATAGCAATATCTTTGCCACGTTTTAAAGGAGATCAAAAGGCTTTCGTACGAACTGATATATTCAAGTAGAGAAAGAAAATGTGTAATCAGAACTAAATGTATTACAAATAATTTTAATTGTAATAAGAATACTAAAATTATTATTTCTTACAAATAACATATGATGATAAAAAGTTTTTGGTGTTCTTAGTTAGAGATAATTACAAAAGCATGAGCTAGATAACATATAGAGATTATTAATCTTATAATATGAAATTTGAAAACAATAATATTTCATTATCAGTTAGGAAAGTATTGTCAATTGAGATCATTGATAGTAATCACTTTATCTATGTTTATTTATATACTTCAAAAAAATTTACTTTTTAATATTATTCGATATTGTGCAACTATGCTATAGTACTTAGCATAAGTATAGAATCATTGATTAGTGTAGAATTTGAATATAAGAGGAATATTGATAAGACTTTGTTTTAGTCTCCTTCAATTTTTTTACTTCAAGTTACGAATATCCCTATACACCCTTTTATGGTCTCACAAATCCAATGTTTTAGCACAAAAGCCATATTTCCGTGAGTATCTTACAAAGAGCCTAATCACTGTCAATAGTTTTTTCTAAAGATCTTATCAGTTTGTATTAAAAAAGGATAAAGTGAAATGATAAAACAAGTTTAGAAATTCAGGTGAAAACTATAATATGTAGAAGAAATGTTACATGTTATTATATAACTAATAATTTTTCCATCTTTATTTAAGTAATAATTTAAATAAATTTTATAACAAATATTTTGAATATTATTCTCTGTGCTTGCTTTATTACTGCTTCTAACTCATTAGTTGAATTAAATTATTCTTTGCATGTATATACATTTCATAACTGTTCATGAAAAATTGAATTATGTTCTTTTTATCAATGAACATAACACATTGTCATTTTTTCCTTCTTATGTTGTGTTCATATCTAAAGTTCATACTTGTAAATTCTTGCATCGCTAATGTTGAATTAGATGTAATTCTTAGAATGGTACAAGTTTCTCGAGCGTTAATAATATCTTGACTTCCTATACTTCTCAATTATCTGCAATATCAACACTTTTGAAGAAATTTATGATCTCATATCTATTCTTGATTATAATTTTTATAATTTTTACCATGCTCAAAGTTTCTTTTTTCAAATTTAAAATGTAGTTTATCAATTTTATCTCGCATTCCAATTTTATGTAACTATTTCCTACAATTTATTTTACAATCAATATACTTATAACTCTAACTAATTTGTGAAAAATTCTAAAGCACATAAATTAGTCTCATGCAGATTGTTCCGTAATTTTGTTACACCTATTTTTAATATAAACAAATGAAATCTCAGAACAGTGATTGGTCTCTTTGTAAATTACTAATCACTATACTTATGTACAAAAATATTATTCCGATAGCTTTTAGGTAACCATGATCTTTTTATTGGAAATAAAGATAAATTCTGGTAAAACTTTAATATTAAATAATAAATTTTTGATGATCTATACATAAAACTATATGTAAGGAAATTCATTGAAGTCTGAAGGGAATATTTAAGGTTTCTTTAAAAGACATCATACTGTAATTAACAATGAACTTTATGATACATGATGAATATATATTTCCAGATATATGATCTATTCTCAAAATGTACATAAATTCCATAAAAATAAATACTTCATTTTTTTTTTAACTCCAAGGACCAAAATAGAGCCTTATTCGACACTCCTCCTTTCATTAAATATTTCGCGAACTTGAAATTCATACAAAATATTTATAGAAATAATAAATTCGGAAGAGCAACAATTTTAGCTGCTGAAGAAACAATCAATTATTTCCATAATCGAAAAAAAATAAGACGATAATTAGCGAACATGTCTATTTCAAAATTAAAATTTAATCGGTGGTGTAAATAGGTGCGTCAATGAAGTGGAATAAAATCGATTTCATCGAAGATAACAAATGTGAATCATAGTATGATATTTAAAATATGCTCGAAACGGCGTTAAATTCATATCATGTAAAATACCGCAGAAGAAGGACTCAAAAGCAGCTGTCAGCTGTGTGCGGTGACATCACACGTAGGCCGAACACGGTTAACGAGCAGTAATAACTAAAAAAGAGAATGACGTATGTTTTACATACCCCGATAGAAATGCAATTTTCTTCGCCGCCAGAAGGAAATTTGACGATGAACTTGGAGCCAGCCTTTTCCTCCGAGTCGTTCAATGGTCGAAACCTACAAACTACCTTAATACTATCCTCCGCGGGAATCTCACGCTCCCTCGGCGTCTCCATTGCCATATTTTGGTAGTTCGGATTCGTGACACGAGTTCCTTAGTTCTTCTGATTAACCGCACTTAAGAATGATTTCCGATCCCTTGTAGAGTGCATAGGCGACGAGATGGTCTCGCGAACCGCATCAAGAACCACTACCGTCTCTCTGTCACAAACCACAGCCCGTTTCGGAGCCAGTAAAGATGGCTGCCGTTGCTCGACGATTTTTGCGGGTGGACTGATTTGCGTGTGCAAAGGTGAGAATCGACTATTGCGCTTACACCGAACCGGGAAAGGAACATGGACGATAAGAATAATTACGGCGATATTACCTTTTAATACATCACTATTCTAAACTAAATTAGAACGAGATCTTTGATTATATACGATTCTCTAAAAAAGCAATTGATCAGAAGTCTAGGCAAAGTTTTAGCGCAAACGCGGCTGACTAAACGTGCGCGCGCGTCGTGCAACGCTTGTTCGCTACTTGCGCACTCGAAACATCACCAATGAATATCATACGTTGCCGTGACTGTGTACACGTCGCACTGTGGTCGATTCTCCCAAAAAATAGGACAAAAAGTAATTTTCTAAATTAAAAATTTTTGCGCAATTCAATTCGCAGTTACTCCCTACTTAGAACTGATCAATTTTTTACGCGAAATATTACTGACAATTGATATAGTCGAAAGTTCGTCAAATTTGAACTATTATTTGTCTTTTCTATTAAATCTCACGTGTCTAGGGTGTGTGAGATCCCGAACTTTCGAAATCGAGCGCGGATTGCAAACTTCTAGTAAGATCTTGATTGATGTGAATCGGGATCCCGAAAGTTTCGGGGTTTCGAAATTTGATTTAATCTTTCCGCATACGTGTATTTCATCGGATCGGCTCGGTAAAAACCGGATGAACTCGGTTTCCGAATCCCACAATCTGACATACAGAGATTTTCAAAATATGGATCCCGATCTACTGATGTTTCGAGAATTGATCTTGAATGGATCGCGTTAAATATTAAAATATGAACAATTTTTACTTTAAAACTTTAAAATTTAATGTCTTTAGGAAATAATATTGCAAGCGAATAGATCTCATAATAGTTTAATAAGTCCTGTTCAATCAGTCATATCCGTTTATCAAATAATAGGATTGGTTTCATTATTACTTTTAATGTCCATGTTTGTAAAGATACCCTGTATACTATTCTGCTACAGAATTCTAAAATTAAACCACAACGTTCATTAATTTTTTGTATCACTTCCGTACGAATATCTTCATCGATTTTTTACTTTTACGATGCGGGCTATGTTCCTGTACCCTCATTATTTTTATTCTTATGTCCTGTCGTGACCTTCGTAGCCTGGCATTTATTGATTTAAACCGATTTTACACCATGCGTATGCAGGAATTGCATCATTCCTCTGCACTACACTTTTTGGCAGAAATATGTTTTACATTATTTCCGTTAAAAAATGAAACTTTTTTTTTATAAATTGTACATATGGAATAGAAATAATAAATTGATTTTAAATTATGTAAATAAATTTTGTGAATCAAAAATGTGTAATATTTTTTTTGCAATAATATTTTTCTCATTACATCATAATAAAATTGTAAAATATGAAATCGAATAGCATTCAAAATTTAACGTGATATATAATTTTCCACTTGAAGTTAGTAGATGAAAAAACGTGATCATACAAGTTTCCGGTACATATTTTTAGAAAATTGTATAATATAACATACCACGACTAAATTAGACTTTTCACAATATACGTAGTCGTTAAGTTCCAAATTTCTCTGGATATTTCTTCTTATCATGATGAATTTATTTGACCGTAATTACCATCGTTATAATTTTTATTTTTAAATAAAAGATGTTCGGCGAATATAAGTGAAAAATAACAATGTTTAATGTAACATAACAAAAGAGGCACATTTTATTTTCTTTAACAATAAAGTAAAGAATGCTCTCACACAGTCATGGTTCATTGTAAATATCGAGTTATCTAAGATTATAATGCCTGTATACAATATATACTAATTAGTCTACAATTCTGCTATGCTACGTGACTAGTTTACAAATAATATAAAGTGTAACTTACGTTCAACGATCACATAATATTAGTATTTCCATTTAATAAATATTGTTGTTATTAATTACTACATTAAGATTATTATTGTTTGTTAACATCGTCGCCGTTATCGCCATATAAAATTAAAGAATCGCAAAAACGAAATTCTGTTAGGTAAATATTATATATTCAAAAATGGTGTTATATTTCATCTAGCAATCCATTACCCTTGCCAATGTTCGTTTGTGTTTAATCTGTTTCAAATTCTATTTAATTAACGAACAACTTTATCAAATTACATTTATAATTGCAGAATTTAGAAATTGTATAAACAAGGTTGTATTTTTTTTACACAGCTTCAGGAACCAGTGTGTCTATTTTGTATTTCATTATATTTCCTTGTTTTAGAGATAAGGAACGACTGAACGATTAAAAGATGAACATTTTTTTGCGAAAAGCCGCAGAAGCGAGATTAAAGTTCAAGAGGTAGAGTAAATCTTGAAGCAGGGACATGTATGTCCATTAATTCTTCAAGTAACGTTACAATATTTTTCACGTATTTTTGCTATAATTAGTATTAAAGAACTGAGAGAACAAATTGCAAACAAATATTCTATATATTAACAACAGTTCTGTGAAATGTTTATATTAATTCTAAATGCGAAATAAAAAGTTGGAACAATAATTGAATTATTACGATTATTTTCATTGACTTTATATTTTTCATATACTATTCATATGTTCGTTGTCTATTCATTGGGTTTTTTTGGATATTTTATAAATATTTGATTTTTGAAAGACAAATTAGATAAAACATATTAGAAAAATGTTTGTAAACCGCACTAATATTTCATGAAGAGATATTCTTAAACATCTCCAGTAAAAATTACTTGTTATATAAATGGTTTCCTTATTCTCTTGTACAATATTATAAACTGATCGTGACAGTATTAAATAAATTGACGTGGAATGTCTGAAAACATTAGAAAAATAGCTGCAAATTCAATATTTAAAAATATAGACTAGAAATCATCATTGTACCTATGAACTAAGTAGACCACAGAATAAATTACTACTATAACTGCACTACGTATTTTTTTTTATGAAATGCGCTGTTTGTTTTTCAATTTTCATAAAAAGTTTTTAAGAGTATTTTCGCAAAATGTAAAGAAAAGAAAACTTGTATATAAGTTATATTAAATAAGTCACATGTTTTGTTTTAATTGCAAATTCAATTATTTTTTTTACTATATCTATGACGTTCTTTCAACAATCTTTATAATCATTAAAGTTCGAACAAAAGTAATTATTTGTATTCTTATTGAAATATTTTTTTCCAATAGATCGAATCTCTTTTATACAAGTCATTTACTTCGCGAATTATAATTCAGTTTTTATAATATAAATAGATTACAGCAACATGTATACAATATTTAAAATTTTCAAAATATGCGCAACTGTTTTTTCTCTTCGATATTTACATTTTGATACAGTTTTGATTGTAATGATCTTAAAAATCCAATCATTTATGAACGATAAATTACGCGACGAGTATACCTTTACATCCATAATGAAATACTTCATTTAAATAATATGAAGCTTCATGTTTCCGTTATACCATTATATATTTGCTGTAATCGTAATAAACTTGTTTTATTCTATCCCAAAGGTATTTGTTTCCTCTACTGCCAATAAAAGCTTTTCATATAAAATCTCAGGTGTAGGATACGGTGGAAGATCCAAGCGATTAAAGCATGTGTGAGCTCTGAAAACATATTAGCATTAGCAATAGGTCAAACGCTATCACAAACCAGTAATAAAAATTATAGTTATTTTTATAAGTACATTAAGACAAATGTATATACCTGGGCAAACTGTTTGGTCTCCCCCATTTTTCAATGCAAAATTTCCGCGGTCCTGTAGACCCACGTAAAGCTGCAAATCCTTCATATGGAATGCTTGATGTACCAGTAACAAATTGTAATAGTCTCAATCGTTGTTCATTAGTAAATCGACTTATGCTACTCCAAAACCATTCTACTACTGGATGAGCGTCGTGATAACCACTTCTATATTCTGTATGTGTTCTCCAATCATTAAGATCAATTTCGGCTGCTCCAGCTATCACCAATTCTAATTCCCGTGCATCAAAAACGGATACTAACCGTGGATCTACAACTTCATAAAATCCACGAACCAATGATTCCGTTTGTTCAGCAACACCACGCTCAAGTCTCCAACGCACAACTCTTTCAAGATATTCTTTTTTATTTTTCTCAGTTACCGGAATATTTCTACCTCCGGGTTTTAATTCGCGTTCAGCTACTCGTCCTAATAATTCCTCCGTTACGGAGAATGTCAATTCTAATGATTCAATGCTAATATCTTTCTCTTTGATCCACATTAAACTTTGATGAAACTCTTGATCTAAACTTTCCAAATCACTCAGGCTAGCTGGTATTCTCAAAAGAGCTTTGTAAAATGGTCTCGTGAAAAAGGCATCAAGCAAATACTGATGAACTAATGCTAATCCCAAAACTCTGCCCGAGAATCTGAACCAATCATGGTAATTATCGACGAATGCTGACATTGGTGATACTTGCACGGTATAAGTATCATTAGCAGAATATTCAAATAATCCGTAATAAGGATTAAAAAGTTCACGTGACAGATGAAAGAAAAATTCTCGAGATGGTCCACCGTAATCTAAACCTTCTTCATGATCAAACATTACTACTAATTTGCCTTTCTGTAAGTCTTTCTTTGAAGCAGCCATAATGCGAGTGAAGGCATCTTCTAAGAGATGCTCTCTTCTAATGTGCAACCTAAATAAAATAAAAAATGTATAAAATGTATAGTTCAAGTTAGTATATGTTAGATCAATATAAACTTACTTTAACTTTCCTGGACCTTGGCCATATCCTTTACTTTCTAGTTTCCTGTAAAATGTTCTAAGTTTAGCTTCAAAATCTCTCCTATACGGAGCTGGGGCTCTTGCAGATGCTCTCGTTAAGCCAGGTGAAGCATGTGGACTACCCAGCGGAGATCTGCCCACATTTCCAGGTACATATGACATAATTTCCTGCTCAAATAAGCTACAATCATAAATTCAGTGTTTTAATATTACTTTATCTCTTACTACAATTAAAGTTAATATCGACTTATACCTTAACAATAAAGCTAGTGGTACATCGTGACCCAATCGTTGTAAAGCAGTTGTGCCTTCAATTCTTATAGTATTGACTTTTTCTCGAAGTGCAATATTTTGTCCTAATGCCGAGTGCCTTTCTTTTAATATATCCATTATGTTGGGTTGGCGTAAAAAGGCAACAACTTTGTCATTATAAGCTACAGGTATTTCGGGTGCAGTTGTAATAGCTGATTGTTGCGGTCTAGGTGGTGGTACTGGTGCTTCGTCTAATAATGCCCGAGTATGTGTTGGTTCGGTAGGTAATCTTGGATCGATGAAAGACGTTGCTTTTCTGGCGTGACAAATAAAAAATCTCTGAAATTAAATTAACGCATTTAAAAACAGTGATTCGCTTTCATAAAATAGCTTAATCATTCAACTGATTAAGTCATATTTACTTTGCCTGTTCTGTCAAGTTTTGATTCGTAACCTCTTGGAAGTTCCTTATTTGGATCGGCAAATAAATTTATCAGTGCAACTAAATCTCTGTTATGCTCGTATCTGGGAAAGACTGCCTTGTCTCTTCTGATTCTACTGATCATGTGTTTTAAACTGGAATTCCGATTATACAATTCTACTGCCTCCGTATTACCATGTAATACTGTAAAAAAGTCGGGCCTTATTAGAAACAATACTGGAGGGCTCATGGTAATATCAAACGGTTCAGAATCGTTTCTTTCAGTTCGTTCGTTAGATCGATCAGCATTTTCGAAATTATTCCCGTTTGCATATTGCGAGCTAGTCGGTTCACGATCAATATTATCTGGCCGGGATATAGTTCGACGAACGCTCTGATAACGTCGATCTAATTGCTGCCTTCGAAGATCGCAACCGGTGTTTCGTGTTGTTAAATTGGGCCTCTGCCAAGTCGTAGTTCGATTAATATGATCTATGTAAAACACTCGACCGTGGCTATCGATTCTTGCTTCCCATGCTACAACAATAACGCATTTAATTAGTTCATTTCTGCTTGGTCTTACAGAATAATTAAAAATGACTGCAATTTTATTATATTACATGGAGGTAGAGGTTCTTCGGAGGAAACTGGTACATTGGATGTTTGGCACATCGGTAATGGACGTAATGGTTTAGGACGATGTGTAGGTGTTGGTGGACATTCCATCTGATTTGTCAATCCGGTTTCTGGTCTCTCCAATGGCCTATGTGCTCTGGGTGAACTTAACAATGCTATGCTTTTCGTAACAGCTTTTCGTGACTAAAATATTACATAAAATATGTAAAAATTTAACAATATGTAACTTACAATATTTAGTTAAAAAAAATAAACAATTTACATAAAAGGAAAGAATGTTTTTAAAATTCATACCCAGAAATCCAACAACATATCAAACATAGAGTTTACTGTTATACTTACCAATTAACTGTGGTGCACATATATATTTCTTTAAATTACCTTTGAATTAGAAGCTTCATCAACATCTACAATTTCAAATCCAAAGCAATCTTCTGGGTGCAAAGGTGCAGAGTATTTTTGAAGATGTCTTTTGGGTAATTCTGGCGGACCAGTTGGCAAAGCATTGCTTCTGTGTAAAAGTTTGTGCGTTACCCGTGGTGGAAGTGGTGGAGGATTTGGGTACAATGTTTCATATAAACCTTCCGGAAATGAAAAACCTTCTGAACTCCGCCATAATTGATAATATTCCACACCTTCTTTTGTTACAATACCATTCATATCACATGGCCTCTGAAGTAAAATAAATTTAATAAATTCTAGTTCCGAAGACAATTATGTTATTAATAATGTTCATATTACAATTTCTAAGCTTGAAGGAGTGTAATATTAATTGTTGAAAACTTTTAAATTGTAGTTTTATCGCACATGCATATATATATAGATGTGAAGGAAATAAACAAGGTGTCCAAGTGATACAGTTTTGTTAGTTTATAATTATAATAAGATGACCATTCATATTCCAAATTGTTGTGTACTAATTCTGTACTGTATTTCGAACGCATGTATTGCATTTTTATGGAAAATGTCCAGTCATCTTTTTGTTGATAAAAAAATTTATTTTTGAAAATTACACGATAACAGAAGTGGAATGCAAACTTCTCTCTAAATTATTATAATATGCAAATGCAAAAAAGTTCATTTATACAAGAACATGTTTTCTACATTATCATGCAATTTCCACATAATCAATTTTTTGTATTATCAACTGATTTATATGTTTGCCAAATATTAAAATTTAAATAATTCAATAAAAATACTAAAATATTACAAACACATAAATAGCACTAAACACAGAAAATAATAAAAAGCTAAACTAGTTATTGTCATAAAAATTAATTGGATACTTTAACATAATTAATGAAACTGCACCTTTTTGGTCCCATTATGACCTAAAACTGCTTGTTGTGATTCTGTATCAGAATTACTTGCATCGCTACTATTTGAAGATCGAGGTTCTATTTCTAAACCTTTAGAGGATGATGGTTCCAAAAGTGCAACAGCATTTTCTTCAAGTTCTGTTTGATGGGCACTGGCAGTTCCAGGTAAATTTTCTAAAATTGGCAGTTTAAATGGTTTCTTCGAAATATCATTACAATGTACTAAGTCTGCCAAATTATTTGATGATTTTGGCACACTTTTTGATGTATGAGAATGCGAACTACCAGGTTCATTTAGTTTGCTTAAATTTTCACTTGTATTTTTGTTATTATTCTCAGTTAAATTTAATAATTTATGTGCATTGGCAATTTCATTGTTGTGAACTTCATGTATTGAAGTATTGTGAAATTGTGACTGTTCACTAGAACTACACGAAGCTATACTATCCAGAGGTAAACTACAGGCATCTTTCATAGAATCCCTGTTATTAGTACCAAGTACATCACTTTCATTATTGTTGTGCCTATCTCTTGTATTTTGCTCATATTGCGATTCTGTGCTACTGGACTGTAAATCTTTGCTAAAAAATTGTTTCTTTCTAATCATGTTTCTGGAGGATAAAGGTAACTGTTCTGAAACAGTTGTTACTTTTCCAGGATTGTTATCAGTACTGACCAGAAAACATTTCTTTCTTGTTAAATTTTTATGAGGTAATGATACAAATCTTTCACTCAAGTTTGGCGCAATATCATTACCCACTTTATTTGAAACATTACTACTATTTTCAATTTCACTAGCTATTGTAGATGTTGTAGCGACAGTCTTTAAAACCGTGCTTTCCCTATTACATTTTGATTCAGAACATGTACTTGGCTCTTCAAAAGAATTTGAAGCATTAGTATCATTTGTATTATCAATCACTTCTGTTTGCTGTAAACCATTTTCATTTGATACATGGTTTAGGTCTAAAGGTAAAGAAACACTTTCAGCTTGTTCCATAAAATCATTTTCAATGCCAGAACCATATATCTGTTTACTACTACTTTTCACAGCAGTGGTTTCCACATGTTTTATAGCAGCTGGGGATCCTTCATTTGTTGTACCAAGTGTTAATAATGTGTCGTGTTCTTCAGTCTCATCTCCTCCATTATCTTTCCCACAAGCCGTATCTTTAACATTAATTTCAGATGGCATTTTTTACAACATAGTACCAATCAATTCTATTTAAATATATTGCTGTAAATAACAGAAAAATTAAAATATTAATAGAATAAATGAAATTATTAAAAGATTATATAATTTTACAAAATATATTAAAAACATAAAAAAGAAATACAATTTTTGTTTCTTCATTAAAATAAAAATTACTCAGACATTATTTTAAATAATAGAAGAATCATAGATAAAAAAAGTATGTCATGAAATTAAAACCATATATCACACTTTTTACAAAAATATTTTCTTTTAGAACATTTTTTATAAAAATAATGTATGTCAAAATTAATTCTATAAATCTAAATTATCTATAAAAATTATTTAAACTGTAGCTAAAATACAGTACATACAATGTAACATATATGTATTTTTCATAATTCATACAATTAAAAATAAAAAATATAGAAATAATTTTTGTTAATTAGGTGGAATACGTTACGGTAAACATGTTATTCTTGATTTTGTGATATTCTATCCTTAAAGAGTACACATTAACGATTAGTACTTTAAATTTTGTACATACATTAAAAATACGAAATTATATGAAAACTGTATCAACATTGATATCCTTTACCTGCATATATTACATTTTTCCAGATATTTTAAATGAAACACCATGGTAAAGACATTTTACATCACATTTACATATTCATTTACTCTCATTACACGGATACATCGAAGAACGCGTTAGTTTGACAGAAAAGTTATAGCAGACTGTGTCTGGTAACTTTTCGCAGTGTCATATCCTGGTTTTTCATGTGCATCAATCATGAATAGTAGCTTTATCTTATTGGTCATTTGAAACGACATATGATTGAGATTATCAATAAAACTATTCAGTTATTTCTTAGAATTAACTCTACGTTGAAATTAATTCTATCTTTTTAATCTTCTTCCTTTAATTTAAATTGTACTGTATCGTTTTGTATCACATATAAAGTGCACAATATATTTCATCACTATTTTTTGTAAAAACAAAAAGGATGTATATCTAAGTTTAAAATCAATACCAGATAATGCTTAAAGGAATACAAAAGATGTAATAATTTTGTCAGATAATTTTCTTTGTGCAATACAAATTGCAGATATATAAATCAGCTACGTTTTTACTTCTTTTATCGCTAGATGGCACTTTAACACAACAAATTGCTCATCCGGATTCAACATAACCTCTTTTCTTTGGTGTGTTAGAAGGAACGGTATGTGATGTTATAGAAAATCCAAAATCTTCTAAAAAATCATTTACGTGATGCAAAATATATACTTATTGACTTAATATAGATTAGTAAAAAGTGATCGAATATATTATATTTTTTCAAAATAAGTTATTATCGCAATGATATTAATTAAGTAAAATATGGTGGAAATGTGTAGGGTTACCCTCATCATTGGTTTCAAAAGTAAACATTAATTGATTCAAATTTATAATTTTAATTTCAGTTTTGTAATATATTACAAAAATGGCCATCCGACCAGTGTACAGGCCGACGATTGTCAAAAAGAGGACGAAGAAATTCATTCGTCATCAAAGTGATCGATACAGTAAATTGAAGGTTTGATATTTACAATATTGATTATACGTATTTGTCAATTGTAACATTAAAATATTGTTTGTTGCTACTGCGACACCAAATTAAAGAATTGGAAATAATTGTATAATGTTATTTCAACAATTGTTTAGAGAAACTGGCGTAAACCCAAAGGTATCGACAACAGAGTTCGTAGGCGCTTCAAGGGACAGTATTTGATGCCCAACATTGGTTATGGAAGCAACAAGAAAACACGTCACATGCTACCTACTGGTTTTAGAAAAGTTTTGGTACATAATGTTAAGGTAAGAATAAGTTTATTACAGTATTTATACTGTAATTAACATTTATTAACATAAAAGCATGGATAAAAAATGAAAAACTGTTATACTTCAAATTATTTTGTAATTATAGATTATATTCTGAAAAATTTTTAGAAATAATAATACATTTCTTAATTTGATACATACAACATTCCTTAAGTTCTTTTATAAAAATGTTTTGATATTTAAATATTTACATTGAATCTAATGAAGTATGATAGTACTGACATGCTTTTTCTGTAACTTATAGGAATTAGAAGTTTTAATGATGCAGAATCGTAAGTTTTGTGCTGAAATTGCCCATGGTGTGAGCAGTAAAAAACGTAAAAGCATTGTTGAACGTGCTCAACAACTTTCTATTCGTGTAACTAATGCCAGTGCAAGGTTACGTTCTCAGGAAAATGAATAAAATTATTTCTGATTTGATTTAATAATAAAAAATTTAAAGTATGCATCTCTGTTTTACATCTTTGCCCTAATACTTGTTCCCAAATAATATCATTACTAGGTTTAGTTAGAAAAAAACGCGAAATAAAAATTCTAAATTCTTTATTTTTATGTAATTTAAATTTTATTTCTATTAAAATAATATAATTTACAATAAATTATAATATATATGTACACATATATATAATAACAAATAAAGGTAAATATAGCATTAATAGTTTTTAACAAGTAATAAAATTTATTTTTGCATTGTTATTATGTTTGTTAGATGCAGGTAATGAGAATGAATGTTGATAAAGATTTACAATAAGAATTTCTTTAATAATACATAAAAAAATGATTCATTAAAAATATCTATACTGTGATATATTTAATAACAATATTATATTGCTTTTAATGCATTCTTAAATATAAAATGATGATGCTTACTATGATTCATTGAAAATCAATGAGAGTGATGAGAAAAATGAGTTATACTTATTACTATAAAATCTATAATAAGAAAGACATAACTTAACAACCAGTTCTACTGTTAACATGAATAATATGGTAATTCAATTCATACTAATATAATATAATGCTTACAAAAGTAGCACATTCTATTTAGTGAATTCTATTGTTTTAAGTATCCTTTATCTCTTAGGAGGTCGTCCAGCGCCTCCTGAGTATAGTATACAACAAAGTCTGTTGATGCAACTCCTTCAAATACTGTATAAACAGAAGGTTTTAAATTATAGAAAAACAGTGGTTGACCTCTCTCGGCAAAATCTTTAGTTAAAGTTTCGACAACTGTGGCTGCAGTAAAATCTGCACCATAAATATGAGAACAATCAATCACAACTGGAGTTGCCACAGTTCCAGCACGTTGACTGTATTTTGTCACCAGATTTCTCACATAATCTACGGACGGGAAAATTAAACATCGATCTGGTGTTAACATGAGATATTGAGTACCGTGTCGAGTCTAAAATATATAAATCACATATTAGTATTTTTATACTCATGTTAATATGTGTAAATAACAAAATATTATAGTAGACAATTTTAACTAACAAATTAAAAAGAAAATATACGTACAGTAAGCTTCTCTACAGATATCTTTGGTCGTGCTGCATGATACAGAATGAATAAAATATTTATTCCAATGCCACATAAAATTCCAATTTCTAATTTTAGCACTAAGCATGCAATGAACGTTCCTACTCCAGGAATTAAATCCGACTCTGCAAAATGGTCATAGTGTAACAAAAAAATTGTGTTCATTTTTATAAAATTAGTAAAAATTTCTTACTTAATTTTTATATGAAATTAAAAAATTACTTTTAGTTCTCCACATTGGCCTTACAACTTTGACTTCTACCATGAATATTACAGCAGCTATAATAATTGCTGCTAATGTAGCCCTTGGGATGTAACTGAAGTATGGTGTAAGAAAAAGTAGAGCTAATATCACTAAAATACCTAAAATAAACCGATTAAGGTATAAAATCTATTATTTCATAAAAAGATAGGTTTAGTTGAATAGAATTTCAATATATTTTTGTTCAGTTTAAGCAGTAAATAATAACAATAAATTATTAAATTAGTACCAGTATAAATGCCTCCCATTGGTGTCCTAACTCCAGATGCATTGTTTACTGCACTTCTACTAAGAGATCCTGAACCAGGAAAAGCCTGAACAAAAGAATTACCAATGTTTGACATTCCAAGTGCTATTAATTCTTGTGTTGCATCAACTGATTTTCCAGTTGCTGAAATAAATGTAAAATCCTTTTCTTTTATTACATGTATAAAATATATTTTCAGTATACTTATATTGAAACATGACAGAGTGTAAACTTACAGAAAGCTTTGCAAATAGAAATATCTTCCATTAACGAAATAAGTGGTATAACAAGAATACCGCTTCCCAAATTTGTAACCATTTCAGCAAAAGTCACTGTTTCATTGTCTGTTTCATAACTAAATGGTGGTAATTTTACTGCCGGCATACCTCCTGGTATGAATCCTGCAAAAAGAATCAACATATGTAATAATAATAAGTATTTAATTATACATACAGTTATTGAAAAATGATCAAGATGCGTTTATCTTACCAACCAATTTGAAGGGGCTATTTGTGCTGAAACTGTATCCTAAACAACCACAAATGATCACTAGAAGCGCATTTCGTGATGTACCAATTAACCAAATGATTTTATTTATAACGCGATAGTTCGAATTTTCCTGTTCTTTATCTTTAGGTCTAATACTGTACGATGCTAGAAGCTACAAAATAAGAAATGTATAACGAAATAACATTATTATATTACTTATTATTGTACTAACATGGTAATGTAGTTACCCTGAAGAGTAGTAGGAATGCTATACAAGATGCTCCAAGTGTAGCATCCCAAGCTGAAGTTTGGTGTATATGCCTAGCAAGACTGTCCCACATTTCCAGAAATTGTGTTCCCATTGCAGGAACACCAAGAATATCCTTCAGTTGTGAAGTAACAATTATTAAAGCTACTGCTGATGTGAACCCTGAACTAACAGGACCCGATACAAAATCAATTAAAAATCCTGAAATAAATTATATTAGGATTAGGTATTATATCAACAGATTCTTAAATAATTTCTATTTGGAATAATATTTACCAAGACCAAATATGCCCATTAGTAATTCTACTACTCCAGTTAAGAAGCAAAGAAGTATTGCATGTTGCACTCGTGCATCAAGATGTGCTATTGTTTGATATGTAAGCAAGGAAATAATAGCTGTGGGTCCCATTGGCACATCCTTACAAGACCCAAATATGATATAAATAAAGCAGCCTAAAATGCTACCGTACAATCCATGCTGTAAAATATAATATTGCTTACTAGAAATCTTATCATTTCCTAATTTTTTATTACATTTATGAACATATTATTTATTGACTTTACCTGAGGTGGCAAACCCGCTACATTAGCATACGCTAACGATTGTGGAATTACAGTTAAACCTACAGTAATACCAGCAACAAGATCGCCTATTGCATCTTGTGCATTGTACCTGGGTAACCAGTTTAAAATTGGCAGTCTTTTATAAACAGTTTTCTTTGTACAAATTGATCTACACCGTCGCTTAACGTATCTCCATACTGTATGTGCAAAATTATCTTTATGGTGAATTTCATCATCTCCAGATTCTGTGACCACTAAAAACAACAAGGTTGTTAAGCTTTTCATATTTACCCACTTAATGAAGCCTATAATTCTACGTTTGATTGTAAACAAACTAATAGATCAGTTTATGATAACCATTCAAGGAGACAATGATAAACTGTTTCATTTGGAGAGCATGCTATTGTGAAACATACAAATGTAATAGAATATATTTATTGATCATGTGACAGATTAATTGGCATAGCCTGAATTAACGTTTATAATATAATAAATAATTAATATTTTAAATCCTAGTTAACCAAAGGTACGATGCACCCGAATATACTTACAAATAAAATCTGAGGAACCTTGTATTTCTCGGTTTTCATATGAATTATGTAGACTTTGAGAGTTGTTTGAATGATCAAGATTTAAACTATCCTCAGACACACTCAAGGCATGATTCACATATGCTCCAGACTGATTGTTTTGATTTACACCTCCTGTATCGTTTGATTTCTTCATCCTGAAAATCAAACATTTTTAATTAATTCAAATTACATATTCTAGCTACATTAAGTTCTCTTTGTTGGTACAATAAAAACAAATAATATTATATAACATTGTATAATTATATTTGTAATGTGCAAATATAATTAACATAATTAGTATAATTAACAAAATTAATATAATTGTTTTAAATACTGTAATTTGGTGCAATTGCTATTTTCCTATAATTACCGTGATACAGTTATTATGAAAATTCACTAGATATACAAATTACTATTTTAAGTTGTTGATAATTTTTGATCAATCTAATTTTAAAATATCAATACCAATTATTTATCATAAATATATAGATAAATAACTTTTAAATTTATTATAATTTTAACTAAATATAAACTTGAATTTAAATAATTTAGTCTTCTACAAATGAAAAATTGTTCAGAAGTAAAACAAAAATTTTCTTTGCAAATTTTTATAACATATTTACAATTTAAATTTAATAATATGTATATCCTAGAATTTATCTTCTAATAAATTTGAAGCACAAAGTTGTTTATCATCGAACAAAATTATAAATAAAGGAAGTAGTTTCATAGTGTTGACATAGAATATTGACATTATTTGATATTTATCAATTAAGGTCTATTTAGCTGAAATTGATTGGACTAAGTTTATTAAAACAGTTGCATACGTGCTTTCGTGCACGCTACATTCGTTATTTATGGGTCTTTATTGAACTATTTACCATTAATTCCAACGTATGAATCGACAACTCGAGTGTTGCTAATAACTAGTGCAAGCATTTAAAACAGTTAGAAACAGGTTGTAAAGGAAACAGTTTAACAAGCCTATATTTTTATCAAATCCGTTTATTTTTTTACAAATAATTATCTTAAAATAAGTTACATTCTGTTACAGATATTTGAATTAATATAACAAACAGCATTGTTCAATATGTGATCGCGAATAAGCGCCTATCTTAAAGTATAACGTCGTAACAGTGAATTCAGGTTCCCAACAGATCCAGTCATTTTTCGTTAAAAACGTTTTGTCGTGATAGTTGTAATTACAGCGATAAGCACATTTATCGGTAATTATACGGCCAAATAACAGAATCCAACAGATATACTATCTCTTCTGGTTGAATCGTTAAAAAGTAATTACAAATCACGGGCACACATTGTTACACGAAAGTTTTCCGTGTTACGAATAATAAAGATGTCTATAGATATCTTTCGTTGTGGTCTTCTTAATCTCGTTACGAAACCCGACGTGTCATGTGAATAAGAATGCTTAATTAACGATAAATTATATTTGTCGTATGGATTATGATATACGATGTCAAGACTTATAATTCGTTTGTTCAGCTCCTCGTTGATCGACAATGAAACAAAAAACATGAAATAGTATATAATAATCTATATAAATAATTATATATAACCTAACCAATAATTATTAAGGATGTAAATACTGATGGAGGTTAACATTTTATTTTAAAATGACAATTTTCGATGGTGCATCCTGACACAGTATACTATCAGTTCGTAAAAACGCACATGGCAAATGACGGTCAACTGAGTTCCATTGACTGAGCATGTATTAGTTTGTAAACTGTCAGGTATTTAGCGAAATATATTACACGTCGTATATGCAAACTATCGGTATGTAAAAATAAAATGCTAGTTATTTTTAATTAGTAATAATTTAGTCAAATTAAATTGGACGTGCAACAAATCGTTATAGTCATGAACAATAACAATTATACACATGTGACATTTTTAGGTTAAGAATGATAACCATTGTCACCCCATCCCTATTTATTTATATTTAGCGAATTATCTTTAATATTCAATGCATTACTATTTATCTATATTTAATATTATTTTTACTTACATGTAGTAAAATGAAATGATAGCAGTATAAAAGAATTTTAGTTTTAAACTTAACTACCTGTATTTATAATTAATATTTTTAAATTGGGCGCCATATTTAAAATTCCCAATACACCCCGCGATAATACATCGAACATTTTTCAAGTGATTGAATCAAGTGGTCAATGAAGAGATCTTTAAACAAATATTGAATGTTTCGACCTCGTGTTAACAATGTTTTTATTAACTGTAAAAATAATATTCTTATTAACCGTGTGTTCTTAAACGTGTCAACTTCACGAAGGTAGTAACAGATAACATTTACCTCAGCTACAGTGATAACAGAACACTTGGTTTACCATAATTAAGTCCCAGTTAAATAAGACCGTGTTAAACAATTGTACAACTATTGTTCAAAACTGAAAACGTACGTGAATATGTTACACAAACAATGCTGTAAGAATAGACCCCCATAAATTAATTTATCTGATTTACGTAAATTCTTCAAGGATGCAGAATTTTTTTTATGTAAATTACTCGCGGAACGGAATAATTATTTCTTTATGTTCATTCACTAAATCTACATTCTAAATTGTTACTCAAATATCACTCCATAATTTATAACGCAAACTATTTTTTGACGTGTACATTTTTAGTGGCAACGTATATCAATGCAGTATCCGACAAATTTTACAAAGTCAATGATTTATGTCTGAGTGTAATACTCAGATGTTCTTATCAGATTCTTTCGCAAAAACCGTATGTGGACAAAGCGATAATCGGGAAAAGCCTGTTGCAGCAAGAGGTTTGGTAAATAAAAATAAGATGATCAATTTGAAGCTAATCTTATTTGCGGATGAATGCAATATAGATTTCATTAAATTCAAAATATTATTGTAGTTTTTAATTTCCTGACTTTCTAATTTTCAAATTTTCGTATTTCTAAATTTACAAATTCCTACATTCTCAAATTTCTGAAATTCTAAATTTTTAAATTTACAAATCCCTAGATTCTCAAATTTCTAAAATTCTAAATTTTTTAATTTAAAAATTCCTAAATTTTCAGATTTCCACATTCGCATTTTCCCAAATTCTCATATTTATAAATCACTAAATTAGTAAAATCCTTAGACTAGTAAAATCCCTAGATTAGTAAAATCCCAAGACTAATAACATTCCTAGACTAGTAAAATCCCTAGATTAATAAACTCCCTAGATTAATAAAATCCCTAGATTATCGAAATCCCTAGCCTAGTAAAATCACTAGACTAATAAAGACCTTAGATTAGCAAAATCCCTAGCCTAGTAAAATCACTAGACTAGTAAAGTCCCTAGATTAATAAAATTCCTAGATTAGTAAAATCACTAGGCTATTAAAATCACTAGATTGACAAAATCCCTAGACTAGTAAAATTCCTAGATTACTAATAATTTGAAAATACCCAAGTTCCAAAATCACTAAATTTCCACAATCTCTAAATCCCCAGATTCCCAAATTCCTAAATTCCTGAATATCGAAAGCGCCAATTTCCAAAAATCAACAATGAATCTTAGGAATTTCTATGCATGTTCTAAACCGCACCGAGTACGTAAACGAGCGTAAAAAGTAACAGAAATAAAGTCATTTTAACCCAGTTGTGGTTGCCGAAGGCCTTGGATAGTTTCAATGTATCGTCAATCAGCCCGATGTGGACGCACACACTCGAGATAACGTTGTCAATGAGAACAAAAGTGTAACATTATTATTTGCGAGCGATTTTCAAGGAAGTGTTATAATGTTGCAAGCGTTGATCCGTTTTAATCGAGAAATCGCAGGCGTCGGTGGGATGGTGTTCCGCCGTGGTGTTTACGAGACAGGTGGAATGTAAACGAAGGAACATGAAAATAAAAAAAAAAGCATTACTACGCTCGTATCACATGATTCGCTCACGCAACCAGTCATTCTGGGTGCTCACGTGCTTTTGAATCAACCTCGTGTCACGCGGTTCTCCCATTACCAGACATTTCCAGTGCTGGATTAATCAATAAGCAAAATGAGCACGTGCTTGGGAAGGCCACAGAAATTTTCTAAATCTGAAAATCTATTACATGGTAATTTCAGTGATTGTTAGCGTGCGTGTATGTGGAACGGATCGACGGGACAGATGTTCGTCGAGTATGGAGCTTAGAGGTTTTCGAATATCAAAAACATCTCATATTTGAAGATGAGGGATTATTAGGTGATTCAGAGATATGGGATTTGAGAATTTAGAGATTAAAAGATATTTAGATCTTGGGATCTTGGGAATCTAGGGATTTTTTAATGTAGAGATTTAGCGATTTAAAAATTTGGGGATTTTGTCGAATTAGAAATGTAGAGTCTGGGAATTTAAGAACCAAGAAAACCAAAAATTCAGAAAATGAAGAACTGAAGAATTAAAAAATTGAAAATTGGAGAATTGAAGAATTGAAAATTGAAGAATTGAAGACTTGATGTGCTGAAGAATTGAAGTACTAAAAAATTGAATGCTTGGTAATTTGGCAAATTTAGAAATAAAATAAATTTATGGTTTGCGTTTCATGAGATTAGTATTAAAGATCTGATCACAGGATTTGCAGTTGCAAAAAAAAAGAGAAAAAATGATAATACAGAAAAATGAAAATTTAAAAAATTACAAGTTTTTATCCAAAAATGTCAGTTCCGGAATTTCTTATCTAAAAATAAACGTTGTTTGGTAATCTTAAATATGACAATTGGATCTAATTGAAAAGGTACTTCTCCGTCGCACTTATGATGAAATGCGTCACTGACAGGTGTTGATGACGTACTATTACGCTTTCTGCAATTAATTTATTACAGTAATTAGAAACATAATATTTAAAGTGTACGGATAATTTATATCCTTATTATCACACTTTTAATCCTTTTGCTGTGTAAAAGTCATTATCATTTTTTAAGAAAGTGAATAAAATTTCGCAGTTAAAGCTTTTTCTTCGCATACTGTATTACAAATTTAATGGCGTGTACTTCTTTCTATACAATTAACATCTCTATCATGACTTAAAAATGTAATATACGCGATATATTTTATATCGGTTTTTAACGCATAAATATTATCCTTATATCATGTTTATTTTTATCTATTAATTTCTCATATCAAAAAATAATTAATAGGTTTTTAAACATTTGGAATATAAAATATATTTAACTTTCATTATGTAACATTAGGGATATAATATTTGTACACATGTTAATTTTGTGTATTTAATTTTCAATGACGTACTGATATGTACGTTGAAGAGGTTAGGTTAGGTTGGGGCTTCTAAACGTTTTAATCCGTTACTGGGGATCCCCATACCTGGCGCGAATCGCGTGGCCGCACATAAAATTATAATAACATTGTTTTTCATGCAAATCTGTTCGCGATACACTCGAATAGATCACGACACGTCTCATTTATATGTTCGCCCAGAAATTATACTGTATGTTAATTGCTGATAGAACTGTCACTGAAATCGCCTTGAATGCCCGAGCGTACATGCCCTCGAGCAAGGAGGTGTAGAGGGATAATCATGTGACATCAGTTATCAGACTGTCACTTCAAAAACTATATATATACGTGTTTAATTTTTATGGGAAAACTTTAAATTTCCAATGTTTCTAAATTCTATGATACCATAATCAATTTCTGTGTGCACTGAATTTTAAACTGTCAATAATTTCTAAACTTATAGATGTTATTATACTTATTTAAATGTATTTGTTGAAGCTTCAATTATAATGCAAAGTTTTATGGATATTGCATTTTCTTCACTACAGTGTTCTCAAGATGGTCAAGTTTTTCTGTGTATGACAGTTATAAATGAAAATAGACCTTATTACACAAGATGAACATCTGTAATAAAACACTAAAAATTTTATCATTAACTGACTTCATATAGACGGATGTAATCGAACATAAAATTCCAATTAAAAATCCGAATAATTAGTTCTTCAGTAAATAGCATATAACCTCTGAATTTTTAATTTTACATTATCAGTAAGTAATGCTATTTTGTAATACATCTTTAATTAATTAAAAATATCATAATTTTATTGAACAAATTGTAAAATAAATTCATTAAAATTGATTATAATTAAATGAAATAACGATCGAAAGAAACCGTCTGTTTCAACAAAAGTTGCAGAACAAAACATGATCCGCGATCAAAAGAAACGGAACGTTTTAATTCCGGTTTTCGCAAAGGAAAATGCACGAATGTCTGAATGATCAATGTGCATGCAATAAATGTTCAAACAGTCGTCTTATCTCTTGCAAATAAGCTACAGTTTCAACGTTATGCTTCCTTTAATAGGAAGGAGACGGTACATATGTGCAATAAGAGTTAACACGATCTATTCCGTGGCACGTGCGCTCTCGACATCTTACTTAAAAGCTTAACTTTAACTGCAGCTCTAAATACCACAATAAAGATGAATGTCTTTACGAGAAATTAGAGAAATGTATACTGCCTAAGATTGCTCACCTTCAATAGTCCTGGATTCTCATTGTTTTGCATGGTTAATAGTTGAAAATACACTTAACGATACAATTTTATATAATTTAACGAAAGCTGTCACGTCGTTGAGGTTATACGTTCGCGTAACCATAAACTATGTAATTACCATAAAGACGTGTCTATGGTAAGTGTCATGCGTATTGGGAGTCAATATAGTACATTCAAAAATTGTGTAATTATAAAAAGATACCTTTCTTGCTATAAGGAAAAATAATTATGAAATTATAAAAGGAAAGAGTTACTAAGGATTTCTTAGAATTATAAAAAGGGAAGGAAAAATATAACGATAAAATTGTGGGAAGTACGAATTACAAAGAAAGAGTTTCTTAACACTGTAAGGAAGAAATAGAAAATTATTTGTGCGTTACAAAAAGGGAAGAGTATCAGAGTATAATGTTTGTATTAAACAGTATGTAAAACAACAATTTTAATACAATAAATGAGTGTTATTTAATACAATATGGTTATGGTTATGGTTTATTTTTTCCGAAACTCCTGATAATTTTTCTGTACTATTTTATTAACTTTTATGAACACGAAGATATTTAAACTACTTTTAGATAATTACCTTTTGGTGTGTGTTGAAAACCGGAAACGATGAAGCTCGAATTTTTCACAAAGAAATTATTTCTGAACAAAAATATTCCAAAATAATTTTTTTTTATTCCTAGCTTTTCTACTCTTGAAAAAAGGTCCTTACATTTTATTTTACCAGATACTAGATTCAGGATGAAGCTAAATGACTCTGTCATTGGATTCCAATGAAAAAAGCAAACAATTATGTTATATAAACTGTTATTATTTTATAAATATATATAATGCAACTGACAGTGTATCTCGAATGGTGTTGATCGCTTTAACACGATAGTTGTTGATTGCGAAGCAATAACTCTGGATTTAGTAGCAATAAGAAGTGCATTGTAGTAGAGAGACTATTATAGAAACGCTATAGATCATTAGGTCAGATAATACTTGTACCTTTCGCAATCGGTTTCAATCAATGATCGTGCTGTTAAATTCTGAACTTGATTTGTGCGCTTCGATAGGAACGATTGAATCAAACGAGTACGATCTAGATTCTAAATCGACAAATTCTAACGTGGAAAACATTTGTATCGCATGTCGTCCATGACAACTTGGGTGTGGAGAATAACAAGAAAAAGGAAACATTTTTGTTCAATATTCACTGATACATTTATAGCAGTTTTTCATTCGTATTTTATTGTATTTTTTTATTAGTAACAATTCCGAATTTTATACTTTAGTGGAAGGTAAGTATTTTTCGTGCTTTTTATATTTTAGGGGTTTCAAGGTTTAGAGGCTAGTAAATTTCAAAACTTAAAAACTTAGAAATTTTTTTAAGGTTAAAAATTTTTCTAAGATTAGAAATTTTTAAATTTCCAAATTTCTTAATTTTTGAATTTGAGATACTTTTGAGAATTTGTAAAATTCAACTTATGCAAGATTTACACGTATTGCGTCAGATTTATCTCGGGATAAATTAAAGTGTTTCAAACGAATCCAAATAAGGGTTGAAACGTCGCGCATAATGAAGAGAATTATCGTGCATTTTTTTATACACGAACATTGTATTGTATTTTTTTATACATTTTTTCATACAAACAAATACAGTAATAAATGTTCAAATAAATATTTTAATTATGGTGGTTAATTGAAATTAAAATAATTATGAATTTATTTAAATATGAATCTGTAGCTATTGTCTGATATTTACAATTAATTATTATTAATTATTAACTATAAATATTATAGTAAATAATATTTGTATACACTTGTTAATGGTTATTAATAAACAAATTATTGTATATTTTAAATTTATAAAGCCTGAGTTAATTATTAATATAAATTTTGTTATGAATATTAAATAGATTTTATTGTTAAATAAAATGTTTAATAAATATATTACAAATTTGTCTTATTTAAAAAGCTATTTAAAAACATCACAACATTATACATATAGTATCAATATCAAATAGGAGTAACGGTTCGTAATTACAGGAGTTATATTTATCAAAGATAATTGAGTGAATTGATCACGATGCAGCAATCTTCAATATTTATCTCCGCAGATGTGATTACTTGCTCTGTTATAATGCTATACATCCTGCTAATTTTATTCTAAGAATTTGATTAAAATATTATCTTATTATCAAATAAATTCATCACTAATTTTTCTTACTAATTAGTTAATCAATTTTTTTGCAAATTTTAATTATACTGTATTATATAACCTATACCGACGCAAATGAATAAAATATGGTATTCTTAATGTTGTGCATGCTAATATAAATTATGTATGAAGACTAATAACAAAATCGATAATTTTCTGTAATAATATAAGAACTACCATAAACTACGTATTAAATGCAAATAAAAAAATTATTTTATTTAATAATGTATGTTACTAAATGTTACAATTTATTAATGTTAAATATGTAACATAATTTATTGTATAATTATATGTTATAAGTATACAAATTTGTATGATAATAATATTAAAATTCTTCTCGATTTTATAATAACAGTAAATAATAATTGATTAACGCATAACACAAACTTTTTTCGTCGTTAATTTTTTTCGGTCAATAATACGGTATTCCGTGTAATTAACACGGCGTCCCATTTAGGAGATA
Source organism: Megachile rotundata (assembly GCF_050947335.1). Classification (NCBI taxonomy): domain Eukaryota; kingdom Metazoa; phylum Arthropoda; class Insecta; order Hymenoptera; family Megachilidae; genus Megachile; species Megachile rotundata. Next base: position 9,185,807 of record NC_134993.1, read on the forward strand.
CAGTATTCCTTAACTATTGATACTTCGAGAGTGTCATAACTCATAACATAAACATAAATTCCCCAACATTCAAACACGTGGCTAGATTATTCTAGTCAAAGTAGGTATATTCGAGTAATAACGACGGGAACCGGTTTTTTCTTTATAATGTCGAGTGCACATATGTAAAAATATACATATTAGATATAATGAATTTCATTCGCTTTCGGTCATTGCTGGAAATTTGAATAAAACTGTAAATAATGTTCTTAGACGTATACAAAATAGCGTACTTCGTTTCTTTCTCTAGAAAGTGCCAAACATTTGTGATACAAATTCATAAATTTTGAAATTTATGAAATTGAAAATTCTGAAATTGGGGATTTGGAATTTTGAAATTTATAATATTGAAAATTTCAAAATTTATGAAATTGAAAATTCTGAAATTGGGGATTTGGAATTTTGAGATTTATAATATTGAAAATTTTGAAATTTATGAAATTGAAAATTTTGAAATTGGGGATTTGAAATTTTGAAACTGACAAAATTGAAAATTTGTAAATTTGTGATTTTGAAATCTACAAAATTGGAAATTTAAAAATTTAGAAATTTCTCAACTTAGAAACCTGAATATTCAAAAGTTCAAAAATTTTCAAATTTATATATTTTTTCCTAAAATTGAAAACTGGTGTGATATCGACGACAATCTTATTATCACTAGTATTAAATTGAAAGTAACAAGTGTTATAATCTACTGATTAATAATTCATCTCGGCCATAAATTCTTGAAAGTAATATCTTAGCCTCAGGACATAAGTCGTGTAAAATTATCGAATTTTATAAAACGAAAGGTGCATAGACGTATAATTAATGAAGTAATTAATTCCTACGTTAGTTATAACGTGTCTCATAATACAAACATGTCAAACGCATAACATAACTGAAACCCAATAAGACTCACCTAAAATCCTACGTTGTAAATGATCAGATCCGTTACACTCCAATCGTCACCTTCACAGTCGTTCTTCAGGTTCTTCAAAATCTCGTGACGAGTTACTTGTTCTTGCATCCGCGGCACATGGTTTGCACGACAAATGAAATTACGGGAAAGGCCATAAAAGTGGGAGTACGTCACGCGTGCACGTGTTTCTTGAAATTTTTTTTTTATGGTCCTCGAAGAAAATTGTTGTACAGTGGGTGGAATCGACAAACGTGGGTTGGTGCACAGGTGAAAAACACGAAATTCAATCCGGTTTCGAGAAGCCGACGACGAAACTGAATCCGCGGCAACACGCGACCGGCCATTTAAATGCGTCGTGCTTCTTCGACAATTTCTGCCGTAACTTCGTCTCCCCTTCCCCTTTAATGCCGCTACGTCACTGGAGAACAGTCCAATCCGACTCTATTAAGAACTTTACGGCTAGTTTTCCTACTTTCTCGATACTTCTAGATTCACGTGATTCGAAATTTATTGGTCGTTGCAGTCCTCGGTGCTGTCAGGTTCGTTGATGACCTCCGCTTCAAGGAAGATCGCTTGAGGACCTGTACTTTACGTGTACAGTAGACCCTCGTTATATCGCCGCCTTTATTTGAACTTTCACATAGTCAGTTTCTGTTGCTAAGTTCTTCTTCAAGAAAGATCGTCATCTTAGTTGAGGAAGCTTAGTTTACGTGTACAGTAGAGTCTCGCTATATTGCCGTTTTTATTGGAACTTTCACATAGACAGGTTCTGTCAATAAACTCCTCATCAAGAAACATCATCATTTTTGTCAATCGAGGAAGCTTAGTTTATGTGTACAGTAGACTCTCGTTATATTGCCGTTTTTATGTAAACTTTCACAAACACAATTTTCATCAATAACTTCTTCAAGATTATCCGTTCCTATTTGTCAAAGATGTGTAGTTTATGTATTTAGTAAACTCGCGTTATATTGCCGTCTTTATTTGAACTTCCATGTAGACAAATTCTGTCGGTAAATTTTTCTTAAAAAAAAAATCGTCAGTCGAGAATGCATAGTTTACGTGTACAGTAGACTCTCGTTATATTGCCGTTTTTGTATAAACTTTCACAAACACAATTTTCATCAATAACTTCTTCAAGATTATTCGCCACTATTTGTTAAAGATGTGTAGTTCATGTATTTATTACACTCGCGTTATATTGCCGTTTTTATTTAAACTTTTGCAGGCATAGATTTCGTATGTATTTTTCTTCAAAGCAAATAATCGTTTGTATCGGTAAATAATACTGTGATTATTGTTACGTTGTACTCTCGTTATATTCCCGCAAATTTTTTAAAATTTCGCAGACGAGGACAATTTTGCATTCTGCTTGAAACAGAATCGTCGTTTATCTCGCGTGAGAACGCATAATTGACATTTACTGTATCCTCTCGTTATATTGCCGTTTTTAAAAATTAGAAATTTAATATTTAAAATTTATAAATTTGAAGTTTCAAATTTTATTTAATTTCTCAAAACCAAGAAAAACTGATAAACTGTACCTTTATACACTTTAAGTAAAAAATTAAACGAAAAAACAATTCAAAATAAAAATACCTTCTAAATTGCAGAATACAGATTATCCAATACAACAGAAATTTGAAAACTGAATAAACAGAAATTTGAAAACACTATATATTTCGCACAATTTTACATAACATTTGAATCAGAGTCATCTGAGGCAATATAACGAGAGGCTACTGTAATTCGATCTTCAAACACTTGAACGTGACAAGGAGTCTAACAGAAGCGTTCAATGGAATCTAACTGCAAAATTTGTGAGATAATGTGATCGATCAATCTTCCGATAACACCATACTACTCGAAAAGGACGTATGCTATCGACCTTTAATCGAATATAGTGACTAAGAATAAATTGTCAACAAAGTCTTTATTATTTATTACTAGTTTAATTAAACTGTTCATAAAAATTTCCGATTTTTCTTTGTTCTTATAAAATTGAGCCGTCGAAGTTATTTTGTTTCAAAGATTAAAAACTATTTCGTAAATTTTTATTTTGACGCAAATCGACATAAAAGTCCCCAAAAGTTAAAGACCCTAGTTTCGCTTTCCCCTAGTTTTTTCAAATCATAAAAAATTGTTAAATTGCAATAACTTGTCCATGCGAGTTAATTAATTCCCCAGTTAACGGGTTAACACTTGCGAATTCTAAACGAACGGGTGATATCATGTTTTGTTCTCGAATATGCAGTGCAAATGTTTAATTTGCTATGTTCCCGTACAATAGAAATATAATTATACCGCGAAAATAGATGTTATTCTTGCCTGAAGATGTATTGTGAGTCATTGTACTTATAGCTCTGTATACTATCGTCTTTTATTGTGCCCGTTTCTATCCAGCATCGTGTAATAATTACAGCGCAGAAATTCATAGTCAACACACATCGAAGGAATTCTCAAACATAATTCAATTGCGACAATTGTGGGGTTCATAAATCAAGGATTGTGAGATGAAAGATAACAGTGTTCTTCACCTTGCTACAAATTGGATCATTTTCCTGATTTGTCCCAAATTGTTCTAGCCATCACATATGACTGAACTTCTTTTGTGATTTCAGTTATTTATTGCGCATAATTTAGCGATAAGAGGGGTTATAGTTGGTTCCGTGAATAATGTTGATTTGTTTATACCAATCAAGTTAATTCGGTTTTGATATTTTCGAATTTTGTAATTTTACTATTACTGTTATTACTATTTTTGAATTTTGAAATGTTTCAAATTTCGAAATTTTTGAATTTTTGAATTTTGGAATATTAGGAATTTGAAAATATTTAACTGTAATATCTTGTAAGATGATGTTGCTATCAAAGAAAATGAGTCGCAAAAAATGATCATTCTTAAAAAGTGTTTCACTCTATAAAATGTTGAGAACCCCTGTTCTACAAATTAATAACAATATAACCCTTTCCTTTTATTCCCTTTTATTTCCTTTTAATTACACCCTAACGCTATACTTCAGTTAAATTATTAAAAAGTAATTGCATTAATTAAAAAGTAGCTCATAAAAAATAAAAATAAAAATACACAATATCAAAAATATATATATATATACCGTTTCAAAGTCGTTGACAGTTAGTTCCTGACGCTAGTCTTTGTATTACAGAATGATCTCCCTCGTCTTCCAATTTACTTATTTTTTTCTGTTACGAGAAAATACGAAGATCTAATCTAATAACAAGATAAAGTATATATTTCACCATGTACTTCATGTTATCTTACCGATTGTAATCTCTTGAAGAGCAATAAACGCTATGCTTTTTATCATCACTAATCTGTTTATAAGATGGGAACATCAAATTTCATGTAAGCTTACGTAGTTGAATTGTTTCGTGCGCTATTATTTATTGCGATATTAATAATCCTTTAAGTCATCGGCAACAAAGAATTTCTCATTCATGTTATCTGTAAAATTATTGTTGTATTTGTGTAATCGATCTCCAATGATTAATGTATTTTATATATTTCAGGGCGGGAAATTTGAAAATTTGAGGTTAATCTATATCGATCCTCTGAGGTCTCTATCGCAATTGAAAAGAAATCTATTTTACAATTACGTACATGTTTAGTACCCGAAAATAAAATAGGTGATGTTTACCTCCAGCGGTGACGAATTTATTCAGTAATACATAGTGCTTCGTGTGATTCAAGACTTTATCTATGCTTACTAATTTTATCTGAGAAATCGTTCCATGTGACATATTTCACAGCTTTCGTCATCTTGTAACAGCACGCGACATTCTTCAATGATTTCGTTGTTTGAACAATTAAGAAAATCTGAAATTATAAACGGAAAGTATGTAACATCTACGTCGTTTGAAAATAAATATTTGTTATTTGAAACTTTACATTGATAATTTATACATATATACACGCGGATGAATTTTTATATATTTGCACGTGTTTACTTTTTTAAGATTTTGGGTCCTTGATTGCAAGCATGAAATGGACGCAAGGACGCAAACATTACGTAATTTAATTCTGACTCTCAATTCCATATATGTACATTCTTATTGTTATTTTATAGCATTAAAAATTCTCCTGAAATTTTATTCGAGGGTGGGGGTGAAATATACAAAAATATATTTTTTGTATTAAAAATATGTGTACATTTTAAAGAAAGATATCATAGCAAAAGCGATTTTATTTTATAATATTAATTAAAATTTAATTAACTTTTTAATTAACTCTTAATACATAAACGTAAATCTTCCATATGGCTTTCAAATTTAAAATGGTTCATATTGCATTTTCAAACATTTGGTAGCGTCATTTTTATTAAATCATTTATTTAAATGTGTTATATTGTAAATAGTGAAACAGGTGAAGTGTTATAGTTAAAAAATAAAAAAGGAGCAGACTAATATAGAAACCATATATACCCAAATTCTTAATGAATTTTTTTTATATTATGTACACAAACGTTCAATTTGGAAGAGGCAATATTTGCTCAAAAATAAAGATCATCCGTTTGTCAATTAAAGACTTATGTGATACACTTCATTATATTTAACATTATTGAAATCAACATAATCTTGTTTAATAGTAGATAATTGTACGATGGATTAAACCACTAAGTAACTTGTATTATCATCTTTATCTCAAAAAAAATATTTTGATATTTTTCTGTTATAGACTGAAGTGTAGAAATAAGTGGTATAACATTTGATAGGGGACAACCACACATAGGAAGTAATATTTTTTATTTTCAATGTCATTTATCAATGAACAATTTAATTCCCATTTACATTTATCTTGACTCACCCATTTTTCTTATTACCTCATGAAAAATTTTTTTTTACCATAAATAATAAATTATATATAATTTAACAAAATTGTGTATTATTACTCAAGCGGTTGTTTTTATTGTAAGAAATAAAATAGGGGAAAAATAAGTAAATAAGTATTAATTCAGTAGTTATCTGTAATTAGTCTTTGCATAAAATTTTGAATTATATACAGGATATCTTTAAAATAACATAATGCGATGGATCTCATGTAATCCAGTGAAAATGGCATTATTATTCTCAATACTTTTGATATACAATAATAATCATTATTAATTAATTAGGTACAGGAACACTTTATCATTCGTGGTATTAATTAAAGATAATCAATTACATACAATAAATTGTTATCAGCCACGGTGCATCGCCTCCAGCCTCGGCGTTTAATCGGTTTCATTTTCAATGTAGATACTACATTTTTTATCCGTTTTCGTTCTGTCAAAAGTTTAAAAATCAGTTTTGTTTAGGAAGCGAGCGCCTACGACTATGAATCGAACCAGTATGCGAAGGCCATTCGAGAAGATTCAATCACACGTTCGATTTCTTATTTTGTTCCTTTCTTTCTCGTTTGTTATAATTCAGTTCCTTTAACGGAATCATTAAAAAGAAAACGAAGAATTCGATATCGAAACATAAACGTTTAAAAAGTATCGATGCTGATAATATTCGTTAGCGTAAACGACTACTAATGATTAAGCTTGCAAAGACTACGATGAAGTTTGGAAAAAAATATATACAAAACGCTCGATGTATCAAATTTATCCTCTCGATATTAGACCCGCTGGTCTCCAATTTAGTAAGTATCTCTTAACCTTTTTTCCTTAGGCTTACTTCGACCTTACTGCACTAAAAAGGCACAATTGTTCGCACCTGATACAACATCGTTACGGTCTAGACTAATTAATCCTTTTCCACCAAAGTACTTCTTTATTACCCCCCATTTGCCAATTGCATATTGCTTGTCTATTTTTTCAATATGTTTACGTTTATGCAGGAGCTTATTTTACAATGTCAGACGAGTGATATGGTGGTACGACAAAACATAATCTGTGTCCTTAATATTGTTTTTTTCCTTCACAATATCTTCGAATGCACGATATATTACGTATATTAAACAGAGCATGTGTATTTATAATGCACGTAATATATCCTCTTAAAAACTAATTTGTAATAATGTTTTTTTTTCCTATGTAAATCTAGGGTCTGTACAGACCTTACTAAGGCGATGAACTACGCGGGCTTTTGTACAGTCGTTTGGAAAACTATGGGAAGTCTTTAAGAGGAAGAAATTATTCAATCAATGTACAGCGCTTCCTGACGTTATTGCAGCTTGTCCAGATTGACCGGAGATAATCAAACTGCAATCACTGTTAGTTGATTTCTTTTGATTGTATTTGCAAAACCTTTGCTAGAAAAAGGAACGCTTCTTATAAAGATCATATTGAAATTATGTACAACCTATGATTCCACATTGGTAATTTTCATTGCCAAATACATTAAAAAGAAAAAATAGACATAAAATGTAAATGAATATTGGAAGAACCATTTTGTTAAAAACAAAAATAAATTTCCAAAATGAGAAATGAAAACATACATAGTTTTGTTTCCTTTTTTTCTTCTCTTTTACTTAATAAACATATAATGGTTTTGCTTATTTAACAGATTTTTTGTTTCATCGATTAAAAGCACTTTCTCGGTTAACCGAAGCGGAAGAAACCGCTTTAGCAACTTCAATAAACTAACACCGAGTATCGCCTTATTATGATTTTCTTCTTATAGAATGCTGGTCCTCTTAAATAAAATTAGTTGCGGCACTTGTTCGAAGTTAGCACGTTCTTTATTCAGAATATCTTTGTTTCAGTCTATCACTCGAGCGCCTTGACTTGCGCCATAACTTTACCCTCCCATAAAGGTAAGACCTCCGAATCGTCGGTTATTTCTTCTTGAATAACCTTTGTATCCAAATCTTCGCACTCAGTTTTAAAGAAATATCTAAAAAAATAAAAAATACATGTAATTATTTGAAAATCCAACAGCACTTCAGTAGTGATATGAAATATTTTTATGTACGTACCGATAGCTGCCTTTCTTAGGAAGATATTCTTTAAATTGTTTTAAAGTGACGTTATGACCAGGAATTTTAGTCCTATAAGGAAACTGTTCGTCACAGAAACTGAACACAACGGTGGTAAAATCTCCAATATCTTGCTTCGTCTTTTTTAACGTTGATTGATTCGATTGGACATAAGATTGACTTTGCATTGTAGGCTCGTATGACTGTTTAGAAATATTAGAATGACGTTGTTTACAACTCGAACGTGCCCTATCTTCCTCTATTAATCTTCTTCTCGCTTCTTCTAATTGCGTTGCCTATTAATAAAATATATTGTTATGTACTTGAATATAATATCAGTATATTTATAATAATGGGTGTGTAAGAATACTAACTGTATGAGGTTGGGGTAAAGGTGGCATTCCTGGATCAGCAACAAAGGGTTGGGCAGGAACGCCCCATGTTTCCCTAGTCGTCCTTTCCAACGAGCCACTACGAGAACCATACTTTTTCCCATGACGACTATGTTTGACATCTGCTTTCTTGTCAGTTTCCTTGAGCCACGATAAAAGTCGAATATCTTTGCTAATCGTTGACGGTGGTGCATCGCTCACAACGCTTACACCACTGTCGGTTAGTTCTGTCATAGATTTCTTTGTGGCTGATCTTCTGGTCATATCTGACCTTCGGAATCTTTGATCATGACCTATAAAAAGCAAAATTGTAATAATTTAATATACATACATTAATAAGGTTTCAACATATTTTAATTGAATCTGAAATGTACCTTGGAGATATAGGTCTTGCTTATGGAGGGAATCGGCGTAATCAGATGGCACGGATTTAGATTTAGGCAAGTGAGATCCTAGTGAACTCATGGAGCCAGCTCCGACAAGATCGCTGCCTTCTTGAAAATCGTGAATATTACCACTATCTGCTGAAAACGTAGAGAAAACGTCCTTCTCTTTCCTCTGTTTGTACGGCCGTGGATAATTGTGCGTAGAACGTCTTCTTTCAGGCGAATGCAGTCTTGGGGATGAAAGTCCAGGAGATCTAGAAGGCGTCAGATCTGACCAAACTCGTGACACATGTTGGTCTAAAATCGCTTGATCGTTATCTTCTTCTATCAATAATTTTTCTCTTAATGCATCGGCTAACGCTTTTGGAGCTCCGCTTGGCACCTCCAAAGGTACATCCTTATTAATTGTATCGCTTTCTTGCAAATGCCTATCAAGTTTTTCCTGAGATTCTCGTTCGCGTTTGACGTTCTCTAATTTCTCAATAAGCACTTGAGCAAATTCTTCCGGTTTTAACGGATGCATAAGATCACGCGGTACTCGCTGTGTACGAGGGATGATAGTATGGTGTGCCAGTGGATCACGGTTTAAACTAGCTGAATCCTTCATAGCTCTACACTGTCTTATATACTGCTTCTTACTTCGTTGTTTATTCATCGATACTCCATCACTGTAAATAAACAAATTTTAAAAATGAAAAGCTATACAAAATTTGGTACATAGTCAAGTATAAAAATATGCATACAAACTTAAAGCATTAATATTAAGTAACAGGTTGCATATAATTCTTTTTTATTTTTTAAATTCAAAACAGTAATCACACCAGAAACTTGGGTACATCCAAGTATTGAATTGTTTTTATCAAATCACTGTATTCGAGAAATTTCATGAATTTTATCATAGTGTAAAAACATTAATACCTGAATAGTTTAAGAAAACAACTAGTGCAGATGGAACAATTTATGTAAAAAAGAACTTTACATAAGGACATGGCTGTTAAATACGAGTAATTATTAATGAAAGATTATGAAATTTTAACAAATTTATTTACATATTATATTATCCATTACACATAGTTTTTATGTAATAAATAATGTAAAAAAAACTTACACTGATGAATCGGTGAGAGACATATTGTCTGATTCAGTTCGTGCATCACTGCTCAAGCTTTGAAGTTCTGAATCCTGTCTGGATACTGGGTTGTATGAGGAATATTGTGCGTGCAGTCTGGGTGCGAGCATATGATATGGACTAGTTCCATGTTGCAAGTAAATGCTATGAAGGCCACGCAAAACATCAAACCAAAGGGAAACAAACAAACAGAAGATTGGAAAATATATTAACAGAAATATTATAATGATTAAAATATGAGAAAAAAATTAAAATATTTTGTACACTATGCTTATTCATGGTGTGACATATTTAGGTTATATATTTTTCATATTTTAAAAATGCTATGTACATGAAATATTATATGCTACAAAAATGTTAAAAAAAAAACCACACAACAAGCTCAAAAAAAATAAAAAATGAAAAAGAAACCAGCTAAATAAAGCGTTTAATGCAAATCTAACTTTAAGCATTCTGAATAATATTTCAAATAAGAATTATAATTATAAAAAGATAAATTACCCAGCATATGCTTCTGGCTTTGGTCGAAGATCCATCGCCCTCGTTTGTTGGGTAGCCATAAGCATATCTTTGGTCAATCTCAGCTCACTCCTCAATTCCCCAGGCGTTTCACTAGCTGAATGCGAGCTATGTATGGAACTAACAAATTCACTGTCTTCATGGACAGTGGGCAATAAACTTGGCCCACAAGAAACAGACATTTCCCGACTGGATCCTGAACTAGGACATCCACCAGAATCTGGGTTTTGGCAGGACTGAACATACTGAAGATACATGTCAGATCGTAGAAAGTTTGGATACGTAGTCTCATTAATGAGACGTTCGACTTCCAACTGTACAGCATCGAATACTCTTTCATCTGCCCTCCCTTCTTTAACCCTGCGATTAGCCTCCTTTCGTACATCTTCTGGTATAGCTAACTGCGACTTGAGGAAGAACTTTCTGTAGATAAGTTTAACCAATTGATGTATCCTTTCAGGATCATCTTGTTCCTTGAGACCCTCACAGGCAAACCAGAAGTTAAGAGGGTTTGCATGAGGTCTGCCTTCTTGATCCAGGTATTTTCTGAACAATTCCAAGCCCACTGGATCCTGCAGCAAGGAATGCAGGTTCCTGGCCCACCGCAAACAAGCTGGTGGTGAATCGCTTTCCATAGTTGTCGTACTACAGCAACCTTCCGGTTCAAATCCCAAAGGTGCCGAAGCATCGCAACCTGAAGCTGTTGGTGTTGCAAAAGAAGAACGCCTAGGGGTCAGAGTTGGACTCTGTGGACGGAACCTGCTGACGTAGTTTCCTGTTTCCTCTCCTGCAAAAATTAATGTTTACACTTAAAATATCAATTATATTTGTAATATATTAATCTTCCTTTAAAATAGGAGTAATTTAAATAACTTTATATAATGTATCATAACTAGACTGCAGATGTTTATGTATTCATGGTACGTTAAGATTTGTAAAACATACATAAATCATGTAACCTATAATCTACAAATTTTATAGATATGATTCGTATATACTTTGCAGACTTATGTTGTAAGTACATAATCATTCACAGTTTAATTATAACAGGTTGTAGCTATGTTGATTAACATAGCTATATTATAACAACTTATTTACAACATCTTACCAGGTACTGGTGGCCGTGGAGAATTTTCATTGAAGCAACGTGCTTCGTTCTGTCGAGATCCACTCATCCTATCTATTATGGCCTTCATGTATTATTTTATGTTCTATGTTTAATTTAGGCCCACGACGCCTCTTAGTAGACATGGTTAATCCAAACCTGTAATAAACAATAATTTATTCTATTAATGTACCTATATGTACAAATATAAAATAATGTTATAAATAAGTTTTAAGATGTTTTATTAAAACATCTACTACAAGCTTAAATATTTATAATTCAATTGTGTTGATATATATAAAATAAAAAAAATAGTCATTAAAGAGATTGCAATATTTTTATTCATGTTGTCATTTTCATTTGATCTATAATTTTGTTATTTAAGTTTCTCATCATTCATACCAAATACTATGTATTTGAGTATATGATAACATGTAACGGAGGAGGCACATTCTGAATCCAGGATACTCGAACAATAGACCTAAAAGCTGGGGAAGCTGGATCGATCGAGCTCTGTGGTGAGTCATATACCAATTAAGCACCTAAGGATGGTTTTCCTATCCAGAAGAACTCTAAGGGCGGAGCCTGACAGAAAAACTGTAGGGTAGCTCCTGGCAGTCTGCGCATTGAAAGATGCCTCTCTATATATCCCTATTGGTCCGCGCACAGCATTTGTGTGGTATTGATCGACAAAAATTATAACGCAATCCATTGAACACTACAGTCAACCCCAAATATGGCTCAGATTTTAGAATAGAACTCTCAGCGGAGAAGTATTTTATTTTGACAGGATGGATAGATATTAATAGGTCTATAGAATAGGATATCCTATACAAAGAATAGACCATCACATCCCTAAGGTTCAACCTTTTGTTATGATAAGCTATAGAAATATGATTTCATAAAGTTCCTATTATAAGCATTTTTACATTATATACTTATTATGAAAAATAAATATTATTGTTGGAAACCAATGACTTTACTCTATTAATTACATTAAAAATATGTCATGTTAACACATAATACCAAAGTAATTTTAGAGTATTAATAATATTCCACCAAATTATCAGTAATATACATTACATTAAGTTTTATTACAAATTATACATTTTAAATATTTATAAATAAAAATTTATAAGAATTAAAAATGATAATATTAATTCAATCATTTAGGATTCTCTACTCTGATTTTAAATCATGCAATGTTAATGTTCTTCATTTAGTTTAGTCTGATAAGCACATGTTTGCAGATAAATGAATAGTATTTTTACAAATTTTGTAACTGAATTATTTAAATTTGACATACTTCTATGTTGAAACTTTTTATATTACATACTTAAAATAAAAAAACATAAATTTTACAATAAAAAGCTGAACACATGGCATAGGCACACACATATATCGCATTATGTGTAAATAGGTTTATAGAACAGAAAAGCTCTACACATGCATAGAAATCTGATCTCTACCTGAGCAAGAGGGAAAATATGAAATGAAAAGCTGTCATAATGAATCATCTTGCTTCAGTGCACATTTACCTGAATTAAGGGATGAAAAGGAATGTACATACCATTTTGCCAGTGCTTTTCTACAAGTGACCTTGAAACTTATATGGAAGTATAAAATCTATTATAATCTGAACGATTATATGGACCTTAACTACGAGTGCTTTCTAACTTCTTTTGTTATAGAAGAGAATGAACATACGATACCACTGTCGACGCGTCTCTAGGCAAACTGAGCTAAGGCTGCGTCCTGACCAGGACTGACGCCACAGTCAGGAAGGGTGGAGTAGGGATACAATGTCTGATCTTGTCAGATTGTGAAGCGCACAATTCTGACGTATCATGAAAAAGTAATGACTTCTAGAAATGTAATCACTGTTGGAGTGATTACATGTTCATTGTACAAATAATTTCAGTATTTAACTGTGTTTTCAACAAGTGGTTTCGCTATTAAATTTCTTACACTGTAAATGATACTAAAATCCTATTCAACATTTTTTTCCATTATTTTTCTTGTTGACTTTTTTACATGAATGCATTTACTGAAAAATGAAAGTGAAAGCAAATAAAAATTGAGTATCCTGTGGTCAACTAATTTAATTAATCTCTGAAAGAGTAGCAAGATGAATATTGTGAATATTTCAGAGAGATTATATAATTATTTAAATTGATTATATTGAAGCATTTTTAATTATCTGTGCAAACAATAATGAAATTTTCAAATGTGTGTAAAATATGTTTTTCATACTTCAACTTAAAAAAAAATAAAATTAAAAAATTGTTGAATAAGTTTCTTTACTGATATTATACAACAATGACAAAGATAACAAAGTTGTTATTCACACTTGTTTATTTCAATTAAATTTATATATAAATCTATTATAGCTATTTTAATAATATAAAATTTGTTAAATTAAAATAAACGTGTATAATTCTACATAAAGAAAGAGTACATTTACAACCACCTGTAACTTAACACTACAACGCCGCGTAACCACAAAACCATTATAATTTTATTTACAAAATTTGTTCTTTCCATGGCAATAGATGGCATTAAGTATAGTTTAACATGAATATCATACCACATTTTGATTTTAACAATACGCAATCTACAGCTTTATTTAAAACACACCATTTAATACTATATTAAATGCATAAAAAAAGGATAATAAGAAAGTATTCATTCACATATTTTTTATTTATTATATCTTTTTGAGTGTCACTTTTTAATGTTTCTTTTACACGTGTGTTTTTAAAAAGCTCTATTTAGGGCGGCTACTTATAATGCGGCAATTTGTTGGCGGGAAATCGAGTTTAAATTAGCCATTTTTGGTTAATATATTGGCGCTGTATTCTTACTAGTAATAACTTACTATGACGTTCACAATCTATTATTTATTTTATGGTATAATTACAACAGAATTTCAACGCAGCACAATTATGTCTCTGTTTTATAAATCGAATTATAAAGATAGTTACATTATTTCGTTTCATAATCACCGTGATAATGTGAGGTAAGCTTTTAAAAAGATTAATACTCTCATTAAAGTTATCATTGTGAGAATAAAAGTATTCGATTCGAGTGGAGACTTCATTGTCAATGTGTTGGAATCATATGGGTTGAACTTGAAACTATTCAGCCTTTTAAACAAAAGTACTTGTTCCCCGATCATTACAGGAATGTTTGATATATAATTTCAAGTACGATTCATCATTCAACGTAGCATACTTCATTAGAACCGTCAATTTTAATAATGACCAAAGTATGAAAATAATCATTTCCGTTTGCACCTTACACAACTTCTCTAATATTCTCTTCGTTTTCTACTTGCTTAATGATGTCCGTCATTATAATTATTCGAAGCGTAGCACCGTGAGATATAATTATATGGAAAGAAACGCGACGTGTGAAGATTAGGGCCGTTGCCTACAATATCAGAGATCTTTACATGCGATGAAAAGCATCGTTGAATTTCAATTTTAATAAAAGTTAAATCTTTTCGTAATTGTGATCGATACACTGTGAAGTCTCCTATGACCTTGGTTGGATTATAATAGCGAAAAAAATTATAGAAAGGGCTGTATAAATAAAGTCGAAAAATGCTCGACTGCCAAAGCCATCCCGCCATTTTTTACCCGCCAAAAATGAACAAATTTGAAAGTTGCAAATTACTTTGAAAATTTATAAATTTGTAAGTAAAAATAAAAAATTTCTAAATGTGGTATTTCAGTTTTGTGAAATATATCTAATGGAATGGAACTCCTTTAAAGGAGAAAGTATTCGGTTTACAGTGAAACGTAGGAAAGCCATCTGGACACGATCAGGACAAGATTCATCTCCGAGCTGACTTTATGCGCCTTTCGCTTGGTCGGTAAATACTAGTACAGCGTTACCCCGCATACCAAGCTGTTTGATATCGACGAATAAAATACTGCAAATCTATAGAAGGATATGTTCGAAGGATATTGAAATTTTCTCGAGCGTACAAAAATGTATCAACCGCATGGAATTTAAATCCTGTCGCCCATTCGCATTGCTTCTTATTCGCCCGAAAACATTTCTCGGTTTTCTTACGAATGTCAAGATATTAAAATGCACGGTACCGTGATTTTTCACAGCGGTATTTCGATGATCCCATTCCATATGTTCCATACATTCTTCTCTTACCATACAACTTATAATAATTGTTACAAATCTCTTGAATTAAAATTAGTGTACGTTTATTTAATCTTTTTTAGATTTTTAATGAAGCTAATATAAGTTACTGGAATCGCAAGAAGCTGTACTGTACAGTTGCAAGAAATTCGCTCCGTACATTGTTATTAATTATCAATTTTTCAAGCTATCGATGATCAAAATTAAACACACGCGTATCGAATCCGAACACACCACATTGCACAGTCTTTCACGCAGTTTACCGTGGCATGTATACGCTCCAAACTTTTATCCAGCTTCTATATACCGGGTGTACCAAAACAATATCTCCCAAATAAAAATAATCATATCACACTAAGTGTTTTAAGTGTTCAAAATTTTTGTAAAAATATAAAAAAATTTTATTGACTAATGTAGTTCAAGATATTCAATTTTTATTATGTGATTGAGAAGTTGTAAATAATTGTTTCAATAGCCTTCAAAATTTTTGTAAAAATATCAAATAATTTAAGATATTCAATTTTTATTATTGTTGTAAACTTGATAGTTGAATTAGTTTGAAATTTATACAATATTGTTATAATTCTTTTTCTTTAATTTTTGGTTAATTTTTTCAGGAGACAGTGAGAGTTTAAGGAGTTCAGTGTATTTGGCAACGACTCTGCTTATGAATCACCAGACCACCTGTTTCCAAGTTTGAAATAGGCCTTGATACAGCAATCTGGCTAAATATCAATTATATTATGATAACAACTGATATAGAACATGTAATTTTATCAAATTAAATCTATTTATTCTTATTTACATTTCCTACATAAAGTGACAAGGTATATTTTCATTTTAATTTCTGACATAACCTAAAGTTCCATTTCAACTTCGGACATAATCTAACCTGATACATAATTTTATTATTGAAATTTATTCATTCCAATTTAAATATACATTTTTATTATTTAAATTTAAATATTTTTGTTCTTAAAATCTGAGTGATAAAATAAATTAGGTTAGTTTAGGTTAGGTTACATTCAGTCTCAAAGTGTAGAGATAGTAGAGCAAGATAAAGCAGTTATTTAAAAAATTTTTAATTATAGAACATATATTATAAAAATGAGAAACATGCTGTACCAATAATTTATCAATTTAACAAAGTAATCCATAACAAATGTAAGAAACTATTAAATTTGTTGTCAAACAACTAACCAAATCTTAAGTTTGTAAACATAGAAAAACCGAGAACATCTTTATAAAAATCGAGCGTGCCAAAATTAGTGTAGGTAACCTTGCTAGGTACGAAATAAAAATAAAGCATATTGCGCGTCGAAGGAGATCGAAAGGACCTCTAGGGGCATGGTTTGTTCGAAAACGGACTATCTTAGTCGAAATTATAGCGGTGTAGTTTTCATCGGTAGGATTCTTTGAGTCTCATTAACATTTGCTGAAGGTAGGGATATTTTTCACAGTAGGAAAAAGAGATCGAAGAAATGACAAGTATTTCGAAGTCACCGGTTAGATGACGAGGCGAGGGAAGGGCCCTAGCTCTCAAAGAGCGTGGTTCGTCGAGCGAGGCGTTCCGAAAACCTGTAATTACGGACCCGACGTACATCAAGCGGTGCCGCCAGCCGCCAGCCACCAGCCGGCGAGGTCTGTGTCTTCCGTCTCCCTTTTTGCCTTTTTCTCTCCTTCATCGCCTTCCTCGTCTTCCTTCAGCCTTTACCTGTGCCGTCCCGTTCGTGCCTTTCTTTCTATCCTCACCGTCCTTCTCGCGTGTACGTACGTTTGCTCGTTCACTCTTTCGTTTTCTTTTCTCTTTTGTCTCTCTTTCGTTCTTTCTGTCCACTTTGAGCGGCCTCCCGCTTCGACTCCGACAGCGGTCCACCTTATTTGACCCTTCCCTCTATCCACGTCCAAAGAGCCTCTCCGATTCCTCTTTTATTTTACCCTCTTACTTTACTTACTTACTCACTCTCAGTTTCTTTCTACTTCTCCACCGTTTCTTCCTCTCGTCCCTTTCTTTTTATCCGTAACTCCCCTCGGTCCCCACCTCTCTTTTTCGCGTCTTAGATTGCTGTGTCGGCAATCGCGGTTCGCTACTTGGAATTGTCCGAAAAACAGACCGCGGCCAGAAGGGAAAAGGAAGCAAAACGGTGAGAGACGATGAGCGACATCTCTTGTTTCTTTGTCTCATTTTCCTCGACGTTTATTTTTCCCCGTTTCTTTCCTGATCGTCGGGGGACTGGCGCCGCTTGAAAATTCGCACGATTTTCTGGCCACCGTTTGTATCTTCCGGGGCACTGGCGTTTGTCGCTCGGTCGGTAACGTTATGCCGCGTTTAGAATAGGCGAACGAATGCTCGTTCTTAACGTCATTTCGAGCGCATTCAAGCGTGAACGAGCATTTTTCCGTCGCTCGAAGATTGCTCGCTGAAACGAATGCTCTAACAATGAGAACGCTCGCTCGTCGAATGAATTCGACTCGACGCGTTTTAATTCGACGTGTTATAATTCGACGCGTTTCAATTCAACGTGTTTTGATTCGACGTGACCGAATCTGACGCGATTCAACGCGACGTGATCGAAATTGTGATTCAATTCAACGCCCGGCAATTTTCAGTAATTGAATTCGATGATAGTCAATTCGCACAATGTTTAATTTAACGATAATCAATTTTATTCTATGTTTAATTTAATGGTAATCAATTCCATACAAGGTTCAATTTAATGGTAATTAATTAAATTCAATTTTAATGGTAATCAATGGCGGGCAATTATTTGTGATTCAATTCGTTGTTAGTCAATTCTGTGGAATTTAATTTGACATTGAGTCAATTCTACATGATTACACTGGTCCGTGGTCAATTTTAAGCGATTCAATTCAATGTATGTCAATTTTACGCGATTCAATTCAAAGAGTCAATTATACGTGATTTAATTCGATGTCATTCAACACTTGTCAATTCTGTTCAATTCAATTCAACTAATTTCAATTCTATGAGATTTATTCGAGATTGGACTTAATTCAACAGCAATCAATTCTGCACAATTCAATTCAATTTAACAATAGTCAATTCTATGCAATTTAATTTGACACGCTTCAATTCTACGAAATTTTATTCAACATTAATCAATTGTATGAATGTCAATTCTATAAAATTAAATTCTGTACGATTCAATTCGGTAATAGTCAATTTTATGAGATTCAATTCAGCATTAATCAATTCTACATATTTCAATTTAACATCATTCAATTCCGTACAAATCAATTCTACGAGATTCAATTTAATGTTCGTCAATTTTACGCTATTTAATTTAATGTAATTCAATTCGTCAAAATTCAATTCTGCATAATTCAATTCTACATGATTCAATTCAACATTGATCAATTCTACACAATTCAATTCGTTGTAATTCAATTCTGTGCAAATTCAATTCAACATTAATCAATTCTACATCATTGAGTTCAATTCTAGTCAATCAACGCAATTCAATTTCGTGCAATTCAATTATATTTGATTCAGTTCAACATTAATCTATTTTACACAATTCAATTCGACGTAATTGAATTCTGTGCGACTCAATTCACATTAATCAAATATATATCATTGAGTTCAATTCTAGTCAATTTGACGTAATTCAATTTCGTGCAATTCAATTCTACTTGATTCAGTTCAACATTAATCTATTTTACACAATTCAATTCGTTGTAATTCAATTCTGTGCAAATTCAATTGAACACTAATCAATTGTTCAATTCTAGTCAATTCTACACAGTTACATTTGACACTAGTCAATTTCACTCCATTCAATTCCCTATAAGTCAATTCTATAATATTCAATTTGGTAACAGTCAATTATATCTAATTCAATTCGATGCGATTCAATTCCAGTAAATATAATTGAAAGCAATGCCTATAAATTTTATTCACTGCAATTCAATGCGTTTTAAATCGAAATAATCCTGTTCAACCCGTTTTAATTGACATATTTCAATGCGACGCAATTCAATTCATTATACTAAACATTCGGATGCTCGGTTATGATTTCCATCGAACAAACAAATACTAGTACCTCCCCAATAAAATTCCATTATAAAAAAAGACATTGAATTTCCCCGACTTCTGCCGCTCAGTGTAAACGCTCCATTAAAACTCCATAAACATTCATTCGTATTTATCTGTTTGAAGAGACCAAACAATTAACGCTACGGTCATTTACAACGAACGCAAACGATGCTCTTACTCCGCTCAGTCAAAACGCACCCTTAGCATCAATGCTGCGACAACAAAACTATTTTTGTCTTGAAAAATGCGCAGTACCTTTTTATCCAATTCGATGCATTCGAAGTTACATTTCAATAAGTATTTGTACATTTAATAAGCTACTGATGAATTGAAACGATTCGTCAGAAAATCAGAAGCGCAAAGTAATTTCAGTACGGCACTGGGCAATCCGAAGCTCTTCAAACGAGAAAAGCACACACAGCGCCCATTCAACTAACCCTTTCAGTTCTCTCTTTCCTCCCGGTACCTGTAAGTTTTCTACCAACCCACCTAGTCATCCTCCTCATGCGTCACCTTCTTCCTCCTTCTTCTACCTTCAGGTCTAGCTGCTTCGACCCCGGTAAAATCTCTTTTACGCGCCCAACCGAGGAACTCTGTCTCAGACAACTCTATGCTTTTCTTACGACCACCATTTAAATTTCCACATGGCTTTACGGAGTGTATGTAATTCGAATTTTTTTATCTTCCTCGACTATTCGTTCGTTTCTACCGCCCCGACCTTCTTCTTCCTCCTCCTTCCACGCAGACAGTTACGAAACTTTCCCTGATACGACCGCGAACATTTCTGCGCTCCAGCAAAATTTTCGAACTTTCCGAAAGTTCGAAGGAATGGCGGTTCCGAGATTGGAAGATATTTACTTCGCTCGCGAGAGTTTGTACGAATGTATGAATTGATATTTGTAAGAAACATTTGAAACGTCAATAATTAAAGTGCTAGTATGGCAGTTTTTCACTTGTAACTATGGCGGACATTTTGGTAATGGCGGACTTCATGGAATAGGCTATCGATTATCGATAAATTATCGATGCGTTACTGACATCTATCGATACATCCTTTCATACTATTAAAAAATTTTAAAGTCGATGTGGTTGAGTCAGAATATAATTTGGAAATTAAAATCTATTTATGTTAAACTTCTAATCATTTTATTATTCAAATCTTTACCTTTGTTTAAATTTCAAATCTAATCGAATTTCGATAAAAGATAATAAAATTTGAATGATAAGATTGTGAATCAGATTAAGTTTAGATGAGTATAAGTAGATTTGTAACAGTTATAAAATAATTACACATATTAATAACAATTATGAAACAATTACATACGTTGATTATAACTATAAAATGTTCCTCAGAAAAACTGTCACAGATTAATAGAAATCATTTTACACAATGAAGCAGGTTTGATAAGATCGGTCCAATTCGTAACGTCAGTTTTCCCATCTATCGATTTTCTATGTTCATGCCCGACGCATGGTATGTTAGGACTACTGTGTAATCAACATGTAGTAAAGGAGTAAACTGTCTTTATCAACAGTACCAAGATTAAAGTTTCATTTAATTCAATTAGTGCAAATTAAATTAAAATAGTTTTTACAGTTTGAACATTTTGAAATTCAATACTTATTTTACAATATTGAATTAAATCAAAAGTTAATTTCATCCTAATATACTGCAGTTATTCATCAATTACATTAAACTTATAGTGATACAAAATCATATAATTTGTATAAAGGTAATTTTATAACAATTTTTTAAAGTTATTTATTTTTATATATGCATAACCTTATTCTAAAATAAAAATGAAGTTCCATTTAAATTTAATTTAAACATTTAAGTTCTAGATTATTTCAAGGTTATATTATCTCAAGGTCACTATTATCATATATGCATAAATGCAGAGTTATGTCAGGTGTAACATACAATAAATAAAATGATGTATTTTTATATTAAAAAAAAAACATGGATAACCTTGAAAAAATTTTGTAAAGTACATTCATGAAAGAATTTTTTTTAAATATCCCTAAAAATCCAAAATTCTCACATCTGTCAAATTTTCCACATTTTCAAATTTTCAAAGCCCTAAAAAATTTGACATATTTTCAAATTTCCAAGATCAGCAAATTTAATACTCAAGTTCCCAAGTTTACACATCTTCAAATTCCCAATTAGTCAATTTCTCAACTTTCCAAAGTCCAGAATTCTAAATTTCAAAATCTTCAAACGTCAAAAATTTTCAATCCCATTTTCTAAATTCTAAAATTTCTTTTCACCAAACTTCTGAAATTCCAAATTTAAAAATTATTCACCGGAAGTTTCAAAATTGAAGATTTTATGAATATAAACGTTTACCAATCAAAGATCAACGAGTACAGTGATCTTTGCCAAAGCCGCCATTTTCCCTAGAGAAGTCTACGGTAGAGGCGTTAGTATGTTTGCACAGGTATCGAGTGTCTGTCACGGCGCTACGATAATCAATGAAATAACAAAGACAATGTTATCGGTCCGAGACGGAAATGATCCCGATCAGGGCCATAAACACGGCTTTTAAAGTCTTTTGAAGCGCCGGCAAGGATTTGTTGGTGAAAGACTGAGCGGAAACGGTCAAAGGCGTGTCACCGTTATCGCCAGATGACTTTATGTAGTGGTATTATGCTTCGCGAGCTGCGAATCTTTCAAAGAAACTTCTAAGGGACCGCTCGGACGGCAGCTACACCGACCGTCGGTCGTCGACCGTCACGACCGCTGGCCCTCGACCATCGACTTAGGAGAATGTTCACCGACGTGTCAAGATTCTGCGTCGCCCCGCCTTTCTCTTCTCAATTCCGACTGACCTTCATCCCCACTCTATCAAATATCATATATTCCGAATTATTTCGAACAAAAGAAATACCTCTTCAATGTGCTAAGTCTTGAAATTTCAACCTTGTCACTAGTATTTGCAAGAATATTACTAGCCTACTAATGAAGTAACTCTAACGTCTCTACAGTCGGTAAACAGTTGACAAGTGGTCCTTAACAAACCCTTGGCAAGTGGTAATTAAATTGTGAAAATATTTTATGTACCTATAAAAATTCCTAGACAGATTTTCATGTGTAATTTATTAACTCTATAATAAATATAACTTAGTATAAATATTGTGTCTAATATCTAGTAATACCCATTAATTAACGATACTGTACAATTATGTATGTAAACACGTATAACGCCATTTTTCTAGAACGTTCAATTTGCATAATAAGCTTTTAAAATATCGCATATATGCGAGTGTATTATTTTCAGTAGTAGGTATAATAACTAGCTATGTGAAACTGGAATAACATCAGAAGATATCAACACAAAAAACATGTACATACATAATAAGAACACGAATGTTGTGCATGTTGCGTTTGACGTGACTCGTTTGCCGCCCTGTTATTACTAACTTTTCCAAACTACTTTAAATTAATACCTTGATTCCCCTTGGCGATATATCAATGCGTTTCCTTCATTCGAAACTCCTATTTATCCTTTACTTCGTATATTTTACATGTCTCCAGGACAACCACTTGTTTATGCGCCACTTTCAACGTTCACGCGTTGCAAACATAACCTCTTTTCACAGAATCCAACTGTTCTTCGTTCCGCGTTAACTCCAACCGTTAGTTTCGAGTTTTAACCCGCACAATTTCGGATTTAAATTATTTTCGACACCCGTCACAAAAAAATCACGATGGTTCACACATGAAAATATTTTATCCATTTAATAGGAACTATACGTTTCGTAGCGACTGCGTCCAAATACTGACGGAAAGAGCATTCTTTGTACACTTTTGAAAACGCAGCACACGTGTCTTCGTTTTGTTTACGATTAAATATTTCAATGGACAGGTGAAACGTAACATGTCTCATGCTCGAGTAGATAATTGATAAGATAGGTTGCACTTTATTTTCATAGAACAGTTTGAAGTTTATTTCCAACGGCACGATCAAAGAAACACAAAATGCTAAACACACTCACGGTCAGCGATTTTTAAGTTCGTATCGTATTAAAAATAACAGGTTATAAAGAGATTAGAATCTTTGTGCTTGGTCGGCGAGAAATCGCACGGTTCCCGGTTGTATAAAGCGTTCGCAGAAATCGTACTCGTGCTTCCAAAACATTTTCATCCGCACGAAATCCATAAAACATGCCACACGTGACTGTCACGAGACGTTCAGTCAAGTTTATATTTCAGTCCGCGTTCGTTAACAGTGTCTCCTTTGTTGACATCGTCGATGCACATATTCCATCGAGGCGGTCTTGCAGTTTAAAAGGAAAAATATTGCACGATTCAAGACGATAAACAAGAAATATTTTCAATGAAAAATTCCGCGATCTTCTCGATCGAAAATTTATTCCGTGAAATCTTTTCGTCCGTATATACCCGAATCGGCGAAACGAGCACAAAAACAGGGGCTGAAGGAACGGCTCGCTTGAATGTGAATACGACAAAGGATGCCGAAGAAGACCTGTGCCCCATACAACGTACACGGTAAGACTGAAACTACACAGTGACCGTAGAGCCAAGGGAGAGCAAGCATTATCTCTCTTTCCCGCTCTCCTTCTCGCTCTAACACCGTTTCTCCTCGTTTTCTTTTCTTCTCTTGCTCTGCCACACCTCCCTTGCGTCCTCGACCGCCTCTCCTTCTCTTACAAACTCCCTCCTGGCCCTTCGGTCCCCCTGCCCTCGCGGCCATGGTGGACGTAGGACAAAAAAGTGGTAGGGTCCAGGTATAAGGGCAAATTCTGAGCTATATATACCTATCCATACTTTTAAAACTCGCACGGAAACACGAGGATTTTCATAAATTCAAACAAGTGGTTACGATAATGATATTTCGTCGAATAAAACCGGACGTATTAATAAAAAAGTGCCGAGCGTTTGAAGCGTAGGACGGTGGTTTGGAAAATATATGGAAACTGGAAAAGCACGGATTCGTTCGAAAATTAGATTGAATGTTTAGTTGAGCATCGTTTACCGTCAACCCTTGTCTAATACAGACGGTCTCTTTAATTTCGTGTTCAATGAGATCCGATTGAAGTCGCTGCCAAACTATTTCCCTTCAGGTAAATTACAAAGTCGACGCACTGATTTATCGTGTCCAACCTTTTAAACCGCAAACTCGTCCTGATACTCGACTCCGAATAAATAACCCGAATTACTTCTCTATTTTCGGCGGATATAATGAAATGTCGTTCGATAAAACGATTATTTTACGGTTTAATTTTGGATCGTTAAAATTAAGAGTTTAGAATTGGACATCGATTAACATTTTATTTAATACTGATAGTCAATACAATTAATCTAATTATTCGTTTTTTAAATTTGTTTAATTATGGTATTAAAACGAAACATATGTCCAGAATATTTCTACATTCTTAGCTATTTATCCATACAATAGAGGTGAGTGTGAGTATTATGTGAAGCATCTATTTCTAAATTCCTAGATCCCTGTATCGGTAGATCCTTGTACCGTTAGGTACCTAAATCCCTAAACACCCTTACATCTTTATTATATTCCTGTTCCTTATACTTACATTCCTTATACCTATGTTACCCTATTCTTACATCTTATTTCTGAATTCTTGTACCACTAAATTTTTATATCCCTAGATTATACGCCTAACACCCTAGATTATAACATTCTTATATTACATTTGTTTATTACAATTTTCTTAGCTCTGAATATCCTAGGTTGTAATATACCTAAATGCGAATATCTCTAGATCCGAAAGCAGATCAAAATATCACTAGGACTAATTATTTACAGTTCGAAATATTACTGGATCGGGATATTCCTTGGTTACTATACTTTTCGATCGCAACATCTTTAGATTCGAATATAACAAGATTGAAATATTCCTAGATAGGGATTTTCGCTGTTTACAACATCCCTAGATTCGAAAATCCCTAGAATTTAGTGTGGACAGATTAAAATGTCCGTAGAGTAGAATATTCAACGTTTACAATATTCCTAGACTCGATCATAGCCAAATCAAAATATCCCTAGATAAGAATACTAGACAGTTCAATATCTCTAGATCCAAACACATACATATTAAGCGTTCCTAGAGTAAAATATTCACTGCTACTAATATCCCTAGATTCGAATACAACCAGATAAAAATATCCCTAGATAAAAATGTTCATTATTCCCAATATTCCTAGGTTCAAACAGAATTATATTAAGCACTCCTAGAGTAAAACATTCGCTGTTATTAATATCCCTAGTGCCGAACACAGCAGATAAAAATATCCCTAGATACAAATATTCACCGTTTCCAATATCCCTAGATTCAAATAGGGTCAGATTGAAACATCTCTAGAGTAAAATACTCGTCATTACTAATATCCCTAGACTCGAATACTACCACATAAAAATATCCCTAGATACAAATATTCACTATTGCCAAAATCCCTAGATGCAAATAGGATCAGGTTGAAACATTTCTAGTGTAGAATATTCACCATTTCCAATATTCCTAGATAGGACTACTGCCGAGCCAAAATATCCCTAAATTCGAATATCCCTAGACAGTTACGTATCTATACACAGAAATTGGATTTTATAATAATCCATATATTATGTATTGGATATAAGCAAATAAGAATGTCCCTAGATAGGTATATTCCTAGATTGCAATATCCGTTGAGTAAAATATCCCTAGATATCCTTTAATAATAAAATATCTAAATGTAAATATTTCTATAGTCATAGTTCATAATACCTTTGTATTTTAATATCAATAGGTTCAAATATCCCTAGATTCGAATTCCCTTACATGCTAATATTCTCAGATAATAATGTGATTAAATCCGAATATCTGCGGATTCGAATAACTATGCATCTATGGCGCATATATCCTATTCGCACGTCGGATTATGCATACATAATTTCATACGTATAGAAAACTCGATTTTCTTCGTACGGTATTTTACCATACCCATCGCTGCCCACCAGTGTCGGCGACAAGTACATAGACGAAAGAAAGGTAAGGAGTCGGAGGCAATAAAAACGAAACAAAAATATATATATGGAAACAGAAGGAAAGCGTCGAGAAACGGTTTACTAGCGAGCCGCTAGAGAAGGACGCGTTACGAAAAGACCATTTGTGAACAAAAGTGGAGAAACTGTACAGAGCGTGTCAAAAATCTCAATTTTCGAATGTTAGAAAATAATAATTAATATTTTGATTATACA
This sequence comes from Megachile rotundata, assembly GCF_050947335.1. NCBI lineage: Eukaryota > Metazoa > Arthropoda > Insecta > Hymenoptera > Megachilidae > Megachile > Megachile rotundata. The sequence continues at coordinate 9,212,641 of NC_134993.1, forward strand.
AAAATTGCGATCACCTAATTTAGAGTTTATGATATATTTAGAGAAAGCATGATATGATTGAATTATTAATTTTATAAATTATCAAATTTGTAAATAAAATTTCTATGTCATCAGGTTTCTGTATTTTCAAATTTCTATATCACCATATTTATTCATTTCCAAATCTCTATATTACTGTTTCCACATTTTTAAATTTCTTTATTATCATTGTTTTAAATAATCAAATTTCAGTATCACCATATTTATAAATTTTTAAAAATTTATATCAGCTTGTTTCTAAATTTCCAAATTATCACATATCAAATCCCCGGTACAGCCTTCAAACATGAAATTTTTCGGTAAAACACTAGTGGTACTATTTGTGTTTTCTTAGATGACGAAAGGTTTCCCTACTTTTGACACACTCTGTATAGTAAAACGCATCGGTACCACTTGCACGAGACAGAGCGAGAACGGTTCGAGCGAGACAGATGCTGACACTAGGGAGAGAAGGGGGGCACAGTGGGGAGGAGGGGGCACGGGGGGAGAGAGAGGGGGAGAAGAGGGAGAATTACGATGAGAGGGTACAAGAGAAGGAGAATCTCCGTTTGATCTTGCCGCCGCACGCGATCCCACACACATGTATGCATGTTTCTGGCCTCTCAATATGGATTCGCATGAATGCACCAACACATCGCGCCAGTTAAAATCTCTCCTCTCGCTCTGTCTCTCGGTCTCTCTCTCCCGTCGTTCCCGGAGTCCTGCTTCGATCGACACAGTGCACGCCGGGCACTCTGTTGCTCTTGGATGTGTATAATAAACACCGTGCGAGCCAACTCAGCCGAGTCGCCTATAATTTCTCGCGGAAAATTATATGTTAATGCGCCCTTAATGGCGTCGTTCGTTAACGGGATCGTTGTACAAGCCCGAGGGATAGAACCGTGCCGAGAGCGCGATTCGATTCGCTCGTGCATACCGCGACCGGAGAGTCTAGCTGAGTCGTCATTCAACGATCTTCGCGGTCATAGTTTCTTGTATTGCTGTTTCTTTTCTTGCCGAATATGTTTATGCGCGTGTACGGCAAGGGAAAAAATCTGAATTACGTCTTTGACGCTGATATTACAATTACGGACTGCGCGTTCGTAACCGGACCTTATAATGTAGATGCATTGCAATGACCGCGTGGTTTTTTACCTCGGTTCTTTCTTCTTTGATACTTTGTGCTCGAAAGCCGATGTATGTTGGTCACTCTGATGTACAATAATTTGTAATTAATAGTTTCGAACTTGTTGTAGTACATCAATAATTTGAATTTGTTATACTATTTGATGTTTAAATGTGGGGACTTAGAGTGATTAATGATAATTAATCATAAAATTAATAATTTGTACAAACTGTACCCAATTTCTGGTAAGACGGTTTTAAGGTGGTTATTTACCTGCAGGAAAAATATTTTCAAATACAAAGGGTTGATAGAATCACTTGAATGGAGTTTTGGAATAATTTATTCTGTCTATTGAAACGGTTACTGTTGAATAAAAGAACGAGCAGGGGTTACAATTATTGTGAATAAAGCGCCAGTTTCAATAGCAGTAATTTTCCGCAGATTAAACACTCGCAATTTTCAAGATATGAATTGTCAAAATCCTGAAATCTCAGTATCAAAGTCTCAGAGATGCAAACATGAAAATATGCAAATTACCGGAGTAGCAAAGGTTGGAAAATTTTAAAGTTCTGCAATTGCACGATTCAAAGATTTTGAAATTGCAAATATTTGAAGTTACAAAATTTTTAAATTTCACTTTTGTGTAATCTGAAGGTAATGTTCTGAAATTTCGAAATACTAAAATTCCTAGATTCTACGATTCCCTAGTTCCAAAATTCCAATATTGCTTAGCTTGGGTTCAAGAATTCCCTAGTCTTGAAATTGCCTAGGAAAATAAAAATTCCGTATTTTCGAGATTTCTTAAGGTTTAAAATTCCCTAGTTCTGAAATTCCAAAGTATGAAAATTCCAAAGTGTGGAAATTCCCTACGCAGGAAATTTCAAAATTCAAAAATCCCCTAGGTCCAAAATTTCAAAAATTGTCTAGTTCCGAAAATCCAAAACCCCGAAATTTCGAATTTTAAAAATTCCCTAGGACCCAAACGGCTAATTTCAAAAATTCCCTAGGCCCGAAATTCCCAAATTTCTAATTTCAAAAATACCCTAAGTCCCAAATTCCAAAGTTCCAAAATTCCCAAATTTCTAGTTCTAAAAATTCCCTAGGTCTGAAATTTCAAACTCCAAAAATTCCTTAGTTCCGAAATTAAAAAAATTCCCTAGGCCCCAAATGGCTAATTTCAAAAATTCCCTAGGCCCTCAATTTCAAAGTGCCAAAATTCCCGAATTTCTAATTTCAAAAATTCCCTAGGTCTGAAATTTCAGAATTCAAAAATTCTCTAGTTCCAAAGTTTCAAAATCCTCAAATCTCTAATTTCGAAAATTCCCTAGTTCCAAAATTCCAAAGTCCTAACATTTGTATTAATGAAAATTCCCTAGTTCTAAAATTACAAAGTCCTAACATTTGCATTAATGAAAATTCCCTAGTTCTGAAATTACAAAGTCCTAACATTTGCATTAATGAAAATTCCCTAGTTCTGAAATTACAAAGTCCCAAACTTTAAAAATTCCGAAATGAAAGAATGAGTCGTCACTCATCAAATACCCTCACCTCTAAATTTCGAGAGATTAAATATTTTACTCGTAATCTTAAAATAATAGCTTCATAACCACTTCCCATATATCGTTAATTTCTTCAATTTCATTCGACAAGTATAACCACGTGCTTCCACCAAAAAATCCCGCATCACCCCGTATAATCCAGTGCAGTCGCACACCGTCACGTTCCTCCAGCACCCGGCGTCTTCCTAGCATCTGTTCCCCAACGGCAATTAAAAATGGCACACGAAGGCAGTTAAATCGAATTCGTGTATAAAAAAGGGAAAGACAAGAAAAAAAAAAATGGTTTTATTCCTTCGGGATCGGTTATTGGGATCGGAATGAACAGTTATGCAAAGCGTATCGTTCGCAGTAAGAGGATCAAGATACACGTTGCAGAACTTCCTGAAGGTAATACTCATGACTGTTTGATCGGCCTCTTCGGACGGTAGAGAATTTCCCGTGGGTCCATGGTAGTGGAACAAAGTCCTCAAAGAATGAAGATCGCCCGGCTAAAAACGTGGCAAGAGAAGTGGCGCCTTTGACCCTCATTGTCTGCGCTCTTTGCCCGTCGCATGCACGAGCCTAAAGGACTCTGTTTATCTTTTTCGCTTTCTTCTCTTTCCCCTTCGTCTCATTCGCGACAATACATACATACTATCCCTCTTTTCGCCCCTGCCATACACGCGTAACTAAACCCGCCAGCACCCTGCCCCTTTCAACCCCTTCCCTCTTCATTATCCTGTCAATTTTACGTTCAATTTCCCTTGATCGATCTGGCGAATTTGATCGATCACCTAAACAATTATTAAACGATTATACATGCCTCAAAAATTGCCTTTCTTCATTATAGTATCCTTTTTATTTCTTTTTAGTGGGATGTAATTATTGGTCGCTTTTATTTATTTGCTTATTAATACTTTGTAAATTACCAGTGTACTTTTATGTCAGTAGCAAATTTTGCTCCTTTTCTTAATGTAAACAAATTTTATTTTTAAGTAGAATTTTATTTTATTTGCAACTGCCAGACATTTTGTATTAAGAATATTTATGAAACATTTATGCAGATATTTTCACTGAACTTTCAGCCGTAAATTGATATGACATAAGTATCAATTGGAACTACTTTTATGTTACAAAAATTGAAACAAATTTTACTTCAAAATATGCAACACAGCAATGGAACTCTATTCTTTGTTATAATCGATCCGCCATTTTGTATTGCAACTACTCATGGGGCACTTATGTAACTATTTTTGTTAAGTTTTAACTTTTAAATTGATGTATCATAAGTACCATTTTGAGAAACTTTTCAGTCATGAATTAACAGTTGCAGTTTCCATAATTCAATTTATGCGTCAAACTAAGAGAACTCTATTGTCTTCAAGCTATTTCTATTATGTTCACATAGTTATTTTCCTCAAAGCTTAAGCTACATGTTGCTATACCATAAGTACATTTGACTACACCTTTATGACCAGCGATTTTGTATAATGAATATTGGAAAAATATTTTCGCCCGAAGTTTCTGATAGAAGCGATATACATTTAAATTAGTGAATTCATTCATAACGGAGAAGAGGAGTTCCCGTGAAAAAAACACACACGTAATAATTACATTTGATCAAACTAAAAGTTACAAGTGTACGTTCTATTTCGTTATCTTTTTCCCCCCGGTTTGCAAGCTCGTTAGCCGATACTCGTCGCGTCGTCGCGATATTAATGAAACTTCGAGCAACTGAATCGGACGTTTCTTAAAAATCATCTCATTCACCGGGGATATCTCGAGTCCCCGCATTGCATACAATTGCATGCAGATATATTCTGTTTTGGAGTACTTGAGGCGTGATTGCACGACGTGCACGCCGTAACCAATGATACCACCTACCTCTTGGACGCATAAGAGATTGACACACAAATTGAAATAAGCGAGAACGACACCGAGAAACTGAATGATAAAACGTGTGGTAGTGAAAGAACGAGAACAGTAGAATAGACGTGAAGGGAATCGGCGGGATACAAACAGTGAGAACAGTGTTACAGACAATAGAGACAATTATTGCACACAGACAAGAAGATGATGGATCAAACGCGGTACCATTTCGGCGCCCCTTTATCTTCTTTCACTTATCTTTTCGTTTTTACTCCCGTTTATACGTGTGTGTGTGTGTGCGTGAGCGTGCTGTCTTTTATTTTCTCTTATCATAATATGCCTCGTGTTTATTTCGCTTTTTAGCCTGTTTAACTTTGATACGGGCACGCGAGACACGATTCAACACGTGCATCGCACATTAAACTACTCATTTTGCTGAAATTACAACACACAAACACGGTGCTTTCATGCTATAAACCTATCATTTAATGAAATAACGTATCTCTTTCGCGAATACCTGGAAGACACTTCTCCGAACGTTTAGTATGCAAAAAAGTGGAGTAAGCAGCGATATGTTCAGCCCGCTCTGTGCTTTTCATGAAAACGTCTGTTGCGGATAGTGGACTGTGAATTACGTACATGTAACTTACTAAATCTGATGGGTTTGGGACTTTTGAAATTTAATAGATGATAGTTGGATAAGTGGATTGTACAGAATAGAGTTGCTGATGACAAGGTTATGATATATGCAATGTAAATGATAAAAAATATAATATTTTTATTACGAGACTCTCGTTTCCGCATTTCACATATGTTAAAATATGCAAATTGAGAAACCTGATATACCTCTATCAAAATCACTATATACTTCAATCTAACCTAACATCTGATTTGGTCTAACATTTATCTAGATCTAAACTAACCATCATCTTAATCTAACATGACCTTTGGCCTAATCTAACCTAACCTAACATAACCTTTGGCCTAATCTGACCTAACTAACCTAACCTTTGGCCTAATCTGACCTAACCTAACATAACCTTTGGCCTAATCTGACCTAACTAACCTAACCTCTGGCCTAATCTGACCTAACCTAACATAACATTTGTCCTAATCTGACCTAATCTTTAACTTAGGTTAAGCTTTTAATAATAACGTTAGATCGATTTAAGGTTTTATAAATAAGGTTAGGTCAATCTCAGGTTTTATAAATAAGGTTAGGCCAATTTGAGGTTTTACAAATAAGGTTAGGTCAATTTAAGGTTTTCTAAATAGGGTTAGGCCAATTTGAGATTTCACAAATAATGTTAGGTCAATTTAAGGTTTAATAAATAAGGTTAGGTCAATTTAAAGTTTCGTAAATAAAGTTAATCTATCATAACAGAAAAACTACTACTTGTCTCCTACTTCCCGCTATACCATCTAGTTAAAGTAGGTTAAGAGTTCACATTGTTTATTCACGTTTCATTACTGAAAAATAAATATTACCTCAAAGAAGATTCATATATCCAGTACATTTGAAAGAACCGTATACGTTACAAAAAATGACAGTCGACCAATCTCTTTTTACAAGTATCGCCAAGTCAATGGAGCATGCACAATTATAACACCCTTTGTGAAACGTAAAAAGTGATCCTAACAAAAGAACAGAATTACTCGCATCAATTGTTCCCCACCGATAAAGTAACAGACACTTATCCGTGGATTACGATTGGAAGATTTCAAAAAGAGTTATTTCAGGTCATAGGGTTAAGTATAACCACCCTGCGCGAAAGGGAACAACGCATGAGCCACCCTCTATTGTCGGTGGTGCCTACAGTTGTGGGAATCCCCTAGCGTGAAACCGAAGATCCGAAGTGTGGGCGGCACCGTTTCGTGATCGTGCCGTTTGATACCACGTGCTCGGTGGTGGTTTAAAGCACAGGGGAACTTTACGTCCTCTCATTTTGATATCAAAGAGTTGCCCCTCTTCTCTAAATCGATGTTCTTTGACTTTATAAAGCTTTCGCCTGTAACATCTCCTCGTCGCCTGGCTCCTTCATCTTTCTGTTATTCTTCACTCTTATTTTTGTATACACTACTCCTTTTGCGTGTGCCCGACAGTGACTGGTAAAAAGCTTTCACTTTATTTTATTGCCGATAATTGCAGCAGAGGGAGGCGTACCGTTGTTCAAAGAAGCTTGTTAGATGCAATGAACGAAAGGTCAGGAAGACACGATTTCTTCTTTTTTCTTTCACGGTGAATCGGCTACAATACGATCATTAACGAGAACGTTTCTTCTCGCGTTTAATTAGAAATTGTAATGATATTAACAACGCTACGATTCTTTTGTGATATCATACTTTTGTGACACGGACGATGCGACCGTTGAGTCATATCGTGCGTGCAGTGAGTCACGAATATTGAAACTGTAACAAGATTTGTAGAACATTTATAGAACTTTATTTTTGCTTTCCTTCCATTTTATACAGAAATTACAACCTTTGTACAAGTATCATTGACCTAATTAATGTTTAATTAGTCTACTTGGTTTTAATTAATTACTATGCATTTTTAAATTCCATTAGGCACAATACCTAGAATAGGTTAGACTAGGTTAGGGTGCAATTAAATTACCATAAACTTACACTTGCGAACAGCTTTGTTAGGTCAGGTTAGATTGGCATAAAATTAGGTTAGGTTAGGTCGAAATTAGGTTAGATCAACGCATTGTTAAGTTCATAGTAAATTAGATCAGTTAGGTTAGATCAATGTTATGTTAGGTCGAAATTAGGTTACATCTTAGGAAGGTTAGGTCAAGTTATTTCAACGTTAGATCGGGTTAGGTCGAAATTAGGTTAAACCTTGGTAAGGCTAGGTCAAATTAGTTCAACGTTAGGTCAGGTTAAATCGATGTTAAGTGACATCAAAATTAAGTTAGGTCAAAATTAGGTTGCATCAGAATTAAATTATTTAAGGTTAGGTTAGATCAGGGTTAAATTATTTCAAAATTAAGATTAGATTGAAGATGAGATTTCATCAGTGTTATATTTAGGTTAGGTGCGTGTTAAGTCAAATCTTCATAAGTTTGATAAATTATATTAAAGCAACATCAGTATAGGTCATGGTTAAATTAGATCAGGGTCAATTCGTGGTTAGATTGAATCGAGGTTAGTTCGTATCACTATCAGATTAGATCAGAGTTTGACTAGTTATTTGATAAGGTTTAATATATACATGTCACACAGTGATCAAATTTAGTTCCTACAAATGTACAAAACTTTCCTACGAATAATAGTACCTTTCTTTAAAAATATATGAAGAATCTTCAAATATGTTTAACAAAATTTTTCATTGCTTATGTTCCTTAATATGAACATATGAATATTTAATAATATAAATTATAAGTATCTTGTTTGTACAACAAAGCAGATATTCGGTGAACTTAGCTTAACTCCGGGTCCATAAAATCTATCTACGGTCCTGCACGACTATGATCACCTTCAGGCAACGAAAGTGTTAACTGCAGTAATCAATATTATTTGCGTCATTGTTCTGCCACGTGTCCAAGTATCGATGCATCTCACCTCCGGTTACGACCCCTCGGAAATGCGCCAAACGTTCACGAAAAAAAAGAGAACAGCGAAGAAAAGAAAAATCAGAAGAATAGCCGAGTTAGCAAAGTTCCCTAGCGAGCAATAACGGGACCGAACACAACGGCCGAGTGAAAGGGGCCAAAGAAAAGATGACAATATTAAGAAAGCTTAAAGAAACCTCCGTCGTAAAGGTTTATTGGCGTGAAGGAGTTGCGAAGCGTGTCTACATCAAAGCGACCGCTCCTGAACTCTATTCCCTTTCTGCTTGAACCCTCGCCGTCATCTCGTCACTACCTCCACTTCTATCAACTACCACCGGCGTCCATTCCCTCTGCCAAGGTTGTGCACGCAACCAGACACCCACCCCCGAATGTGTATTCCACAGCACATTCACCACGTGCGAGTTAGGTACCTGCACCCGGTTGGTTATTAACATCCATTACCATCTCAAACGAGACGCAATGCGACGCACGATCAGCACATCGGCTCCTACGAACCAGCCTCGATATTATTTTTCAATTAACGCCGCGTTAATTAATGCGACCCGTTCGCCGTTTACGCTCGCCCGTTCTCTATTTCAAAGAATTTTACGCCACGTTTCAGGACGATGCGACGCTTTCGGAAGGAGTTTGGGGAAAAACTGAATCGATAGACTTTGTGTTTCGTGGACGCGGTGCAAATCAATTTTATTAAGGTTATCAAGATTGAGCTTTTGATATTTATTAGGGTTTGGGGTTTTTGATTCTTCCTAGATTCCGCATAGGTTCCCTTTTTCACCATAATTAGGGACCATCTAAGGTTTGCGCGCGATGAATTACCGCGTGTTATATCGCAACACGATAGACTGCTATGCAATATATCGAATGTATGAAATTGGATCGTTATGTATTGTATCACCAAGCGTGATATCGCCATCAATTGAATTACTATACATATATTATATTGTTATGGGTTGAAATAAGTCGCGTTATATCGCCGTGAGTTGAATTAACGTGTATATCCGTACGAATTGAATTGCCACGCGTTATATCGCCGCTATTTGAATTACTATGTATTATATAGATACGAATTGGATTGCCACGCGTTATATCGCTGTCATTTAAATTACCGCGCGTTATATCGCCGTCATTTGAATTACCACGCGTTATATTGCCGTCATTTGAGTTACCACGCATTATATCGCTAGGAATTGAATTGCCACGCATTATATCGCTGTCATTTAAATTACCGCGCGTTATATCGCCGTCATTTGAATTACTACGTGCTATATCGCCACAAATTGAATTGCCACGCGTTATATCGCCGTCATTTGAATTACCACGCGTTATATTGCCGTTATTTGAATCACCGCGCGTTATATCGCCGCGACTGGATTAGCACGCGTTATATCGCCGCGATTTGAATTGTCACGCATTATATTGCCGAAATTTGACTTGCCACGCATTATATCGCCGAAACTTGAATTAGTACGTTTTATATCGTCACGAATTAAATTGCCACGCGTTATATGGCCGCGATTTGATTTAGCACGCATTATATCGCCACTAGTTGGATTAAAACGTATTATATCACCATGGATTGTATTACCACGTGTTATATCGCCGTGAGTTGAATTATCACGCGCTGCATCGGTGCATATTACATTACCGCGCGTTATATTGTCACGTGTTATATCATCACACGTTATATTACCATGCATCATAACGTGACTAGATTACCACATGATATATAGCCACGCATTGACATTTTCATTTTAAATGCTATATTCCTTTCAAAATAATTATTGACATGAAATATTAAATATTCTGATACGCAATAATCAATAAATAATTATTAATGAACATATCCAATATTGATTCTTACTTCTTTTATGGAACACTGTTTACATATATGACATGGCATAATTGTTTGCATTTTAACGTAGAGCCATTATATAACAGTTAAATACCCAAAGTAACTACACTATTTATACATAAGAATTCAAATGATATTCAAGTGATTTTTACGAACGAACAAGTACGACAAATTTATAACAGGTACGTTCCTCACCAAGTGTTTAATCAATTAATCTGCCAATTAGTCGTTAAACATGTACACTCGATTATCTTCAAAAGTACTACGGTTAGAATCGAATAAATTCTACGGGGATTAATACATACTTATTTCAATTGTGTGTTCGAGATAAAAACTGCCACCGGTTAAATGATATTTATTTTCATCCTTGTAATTAGATTCTCGTTATAATACCGAGATTAATTATACGAGTTCAATAACATGCACTTCTCATCGATTCTTTACGAGATATTTCATGTACTACATTAGCCAATGAAATTTTCCGATGGTTTTCATCGTGGTACAGTGATCCTCAATCCCGTTATTTCTGCTATATTATATACACTGATATAAAACAGACGTATCCCACGAGTTATAATGAGCTTTGCAATTTTTTAAAACCAGATTTTTATTACGTATTTTATGATGAATAAGATTATGCATATCGCGGAAATGTTTGAATAACAATTTATCGGATATCTTCATATTGGTAGTAAATGTTTTGATAAAATCAGTGATACAATTCAGTTTGACATAATTCAATTCCACCCAGATTCCGCACAATTAAATCCAACGTAATTCAATTTCACGTAGTTTAATTCGACGTAATTGAATTTCGTTGAATTCAATTCCATGCAGTGCAATTTAATGTAATTCTACACAATTCAATTCAATTTAATTTGATTCAATTCCACGCGTTTCAATTTGACTTGCTTCAACTTGACTCACCGCATATCCATTCAACACAAAATTGGCGATACCGAATTTTAGAAATTTCCAGAAGAAAGTTTTCCTCATTAAATCAAACAAATTTCGTACGAAATCTTTTGTCACACCGAGTAATTAAAGAATAGGGCGCATACATTTAGACTTCATAATTATCCAGTTTGTTTCATTGTAACAATTTAAAAGGTCGTAAATCAACCAGCTAATCGTCAGGTTACTAAACAAAGACGCTGCTTTTGCGCGCGAGTTTAAATCCCCGCGGAGAAATGTCAAACTTCTTTTATTATTAATGTATAATCATAATATACATTATGACATTACATTGTAGTTGATGTATAATCGTAACATTACATTGCAGTTAATGTATAATGACAATATACATTAATAGCTACAACAAAATTTATAAAGAATGTAATGAAAAACATTTGAACGTTTTGTAAATGAGAACCGCTATGTCACAAGTTGGTTAATTTATTAGCAGCGGTAGCTGGCAATACCGTATAAAGAGTCATTCAAAAACATCCATTTAATTCCCCGAATTCGTGTCAAAAATCACGATAAATTGTACGAAATCATCGTAATCATTTTAAAAGCACTCGCCTCCGGTTCGATTAAAAATAGCCGAACGAGTAACGGCGTTTTAATTATTCGTCGCATTTATTGCAAACTGTCGTCAATTACGGATAATGGTTCTGGAGGGAAGGACTCACGTCGAACGGTCGTTTCTATCGGTTATTTACTGAATTATTTATAAAATCTCCGATTGATATTCACGATTATCAGAACAAGTGCACGCCCCCTCCGTCATAACCATATGTATTGTTTTGATAAAGCCGAAGGAGCCGCGCGTATTAGCGAGAGGCCGCGAGACGAGGACCTCGGTTACAGGATGAAAAAGGAAGGCTCGAGAGAGAACGAAACGGACGTGGAACCGGAACGATCGCGCGAAGGCTCAAGAGAGAAGGAGAGAGAGATGAAAAAAAAGGTAGGGCACGAAGCGAGGAACGAAAGTACGACCGGCAGAAAAGCTGGTGGAACGACTCGAGAAGAAAACGCACGGCTGCGTTCGGTGGTAGGTACGTCAAGAAAGAGAGCTCGATTCGTGAATACACGCGCCCCGAGACGCGCAAAGCTCTCGTGGCTCGGCTCTAGAAAGAGAGGGAACACGACAGGGGCAAGAGAGAGGGCGGCGAGTTGATCCCCGGTGAAAGAAAAAGGCGGAGAAAGGAAAAAGAGACAGACCCGGGGCACCGGAGACGGGAAAGGAAGCCCGTGGCAAACGGAAGCGAGAGAACGGAAGAAAATAAAAATGTACGCGCGGAAAAAAAAGGAGAAAGCGCACGGCGATAAAGGAACAAATAAAAACGGGCCCGAGACGTAAACACCGCGGTATATTTTGGAGCCAGTGGACTCTCGGTGTTACTGCACACGAGGAAATCGACGTTGCTTTTCCTTTTTTCCCCAAGCTCCCTCGACATCTACTTTTATATTAATCCAGTGTGGTCCCGCGAGCGGGGAGAAGGACAAAATGTAAAGGAGGAACGAAGAGCGGATAATCAGGGTTGCTGTCGCGAAAGAAAAGACGGCAGTTGGACTTACTCGGTATATCCGACGGTGCTTGTGTTTGCTAGTGCCGTGATGACGATGCGTCTGTTCGGCGAGACCGAGGTTCCATGCTCGAGAATGTCAACTATCGATGAAAAAATGGTACGGGCTGAAACGCAGACACATCGTAGCTCTCTTTCTCGTCCTTACTTTCTCGCTCTCTCGTAGCCACGACGACGATGATTCGGCGTGAACTCCCGACACTTGGACACGACGCACACACGCACCACACTCGCGACGAAATATACACACCGGGCCGATCCTCCTCCGTGATAGCAATGGCGACCTGACACGCGGTAGGCATGCAAAGTGTTTCCCGGTCGCATCGAGTGAACTGGGATCACAGCGAATTCACGGCAGATCGAGCACTATTTCGTCTAGGCATTTCGCGGCTCGTCTCTCGGGCACATCTTGGTCGCCATCGAGATCTAACACGAGTGCGCGGGACGCGCACTCTTGCGGACCCTCACTAAACTTGCCCCTTCAAAGACCGGCCAATCAACGGCCCGTATGGCCTATGCCCTTGCCGCGAGCAGTCCTGTATCTAGTTGACGCGCCGTCATTCATTCATCCCTTGGAATTTTCTTTTTTACGACTACGACAATGCCTTGTCCGTCTCTTTCTCTTTCCTCTTTGGAACAATCACGAATGGATAGTTAACACGTTCGCGTCATTTAAGAGATTATTTGCGAGCTTACTTTAGGCTTTCACGCGACACGACTAATTAATGTTACTACCGAGAAATACGCGCACACAAGCGCGCTCGTGTGTACACGGACTTAACGTTGCCAGGCGCGTATCTAATTCATTCAGCGCCTCCTACTTACAAATCTTTAAAAATTTCATATTTAAATACAATTATATACGTCTATGTATTAATGTAATAAATTGTACAGTGAAATTTAATCTATGGAATGGTGTGTTTTTAAAATGTAAAGTGTTCTTAGAGTGCATTATTAAAGATTTATTAAAATAGTTGTTAATGTTTAGGTGTTTCACTGTTGTAGAATTGTATATTTGAATTGGTAATTATTTCCACGAAAATAACTAAATTTGTAGAATTCAGTTTCGTGTATTAAAAGCTATGATATAATTAGTTAGGTATTAGGGTGCACCCCCTCTACGGACTGTTTTATATGCGGGGTGAGAGTCGTGGAATGTAAAATATTTCTTATATATCTCGTATTAGAAATTTAACAATATTTAAGTTTTAAATTTTCTTATTTTCGAATTTTTTAATTTTTAGATCACCAAATTTTCCAATTTCTAAATTGTAAAATTTTTAAACTTTCAAATTACTAAATTTCTATGTTTTCAAATTTATAAATTTTTAATTACTAAATTGTCAAATTTTTTAATTGCTAAACAGTCAAATTCCTAAATTTAATATTTGATTGAAATTTATTAATTTGTTAATATAAATCAACCTGTTTCAATTACAGGACACTTTTTGTTGTAAATTAAAGAATTTTATTATTTTCATTTTAATAATTTTGGTATTAATTTTGTTTTTGTTAAATTACATCCAATAACGGATCAAGTGACTTTATAGATTGTAATCAATTAATATTATATTAATAAATAAATAAATAATATATTAATTAATAAATTATTTGACGTAATTGTTTTGTTTTTTATAACATATGAATAGTGTGAAGTTAATTGTTAAATTCCTGCAAAATAAAATCTTAATAAATAAATTATATATAAGTTTCAAAACGTACAGAAATATATTTAAAAATATACTTCTGCACATTCCACTTTCTCTCCCTTCCGCCCCATAAGCAAGCTTTCTGAATTCGCCGCTGGCAATATCTTTAACTACACGAAAATATAAATGTTACACGTATTAGAAAAAATTAAGTATGTACTTCATTACATTTTTATAATTATATAGTGCATATTAAATTACATAGAGCAACCATTAAAGTCTTTGTTACTTTGAATAATTAAACGTATTACACCGACATCAAAGTTAATTACCCTTTATATTATCATGACTTTAATTTAAATTCTTTTCCATAAATGTAAGCTATTTAAAAGATTTTTAACCGGATCTTTATTACATTTTATGTTAAACTCTTGATTTTTTGCTTGTTAAAATATTGTAAGTCTCAACATTTTTTGAAGAAATCAAAAGAAGTTCAGAAATTTTGTTGTATAATTTCAATATAATTAATTAATTCTTTTTAATTTACTTAAATAATTTTAAAATATTTTATAAGTTACATATATTTTTAATAAAGGTATACATCTAATTAAAATTTAATGCTTATTCAAATATAAAAACGTTGTATAATCGAGATATAAATTACCCTAAATGTTTAAAAAACATATCTTAGCCGGTAATAACCGGTCTTAACCGGTAAAATCGAAACTGCTATTCCACTTACATTAACATCTCATTAGAAAAAAACGAAAAATATAGTTTTCCGTTCCGTCGCTCAATACAGTTAGTCACAAAAGTATTCGACTTTACATTCCAGTAGAAACATTAAAAAATTAATATTAATCCCATAAATGTAAAACATGTTTGTAATCCCTATCTGTTAATGCCATTGAACCCATTTGGAATTTACAAAAGTCTGTAACAAAATATATATTTTTAATATGATTAGAATGATATGAAGATATACAAAATATACTAAATAATATTACTAAATAATTTGTCAATAAACAATAAGTAAATTCAAATTTATAACAGAATCTATGGATATTAAAAAAATGACTACAATATATATATGTTTTAATTTCACATATATCAATATGTATAATCCCAAGGAAGCAGGTGCAAGTGGACCATAATAAAAGCAAAAACGAAGAAAACATTTCCAAGTCTATGAAATATATCTTTCTGCAGTTCCAACTTTTATAACATCCTTATTTCCCCCATATCTTCTAATTTTATCTATCGTAATATTTAAGTAATTTTACAACCTCTCAAAGACCACGATCGAAATTTAAAACAAATCGGAGATCAAATAATTTAATAACCTTCATTTCGTGTCACAATTTAATAACCTTATTTCGTATCGAAACATTTTACGGTAAAGGTTAAAATAAACTAGCGTTTACTAGTTCAAATAAATAAGATAATTTAATTTATTTGCACGTCTGATTTTATCCTAGCGCATACTTTTGTAACCAACTGTATATTACTTCCGCGTTTCATAAATCATGCGTGAATAAAAGTTTTCGTTCGATTGCTTCTCGATCCTTTCGTCCACGTTATTCCGATTTTCAGCTCGGTTTGGTCACTCGATATCATAAGATCTATAACATTTTTTGGTCAGTTTCCAAGTTATCAAGCGGGGTGGCGCTAGAGTCGTGATTCGCAGCCACACTTCGACACAACTATGTTGTCGAGCAACACGAGAGGGAAACGTTCCTAAGAGCGCGATGCGATTAATAAACGTTGCATCATGTTTCGATATAAAAACGAATCGGCAGACATCTGGCCGGAATGAAGTTCGATTTTAATCTTTGGTTAGAGGACCGTTCGGCAGTTATGGAATTTCATTGATACGCTTCGTGTTCTACAACGTCTCTCCCTTCTACTTTGCTCCGCGTTATCGATTGTTACGAACGCGCCGCCTGATAATGCGTTAAATGTGCACTTCCTTTAATCGAAATCACATATCCTCGCGTTTACTCGCTGAAAAGAATCGAATATCGTGATACGATCGGTATCATGTATGCCGCAGTAAAAATAACGTGCGCTTGAATATTGTGCGGCATGGAGGTAAGTTGATGCAATAAACGTGTAAATATTTTTTTTCGGTAATTTATGTACTTTGAGCATGCTGGTTATCTTCATTCGCGATGTTTGTATGGACTTTTGTATATTAACTTCGTTTCTCTCAATTTAGAACGTAATTATTAAGTTCTGCGTTTCATTTATGTTTCTGTTCAGAATGTTGTTATTGTGACTCTTAATATTATATAAGATTTTAATCTGAATATTTTCATAGAGAAAGTTGCATAATAAGACTTGTTTTTTGATAACAGTAATAGTGATGGGTTCGACTGCTGCTGTTGTAATTAAAGAAATTATTTAGTAATTTAGTTTAGTTACATTTTTTATTCTTGTTTCTTTTGAGAATGTTAAGATTTTTGTTGTTCTCAGTATTTTTAGAAAAGTTGTAATTATTTATATTTGGATAATAGCTTAAAACTGTTGTAATTTAAGGAATGCTATTATTGCAAGTAAATAAGTTAATAAATAACTAAGTTCATGTAACGATGACTGTATTTTTATTCCAAATGAAAATGGTATTATTTTTTTAAGTTACAGTATTAAAAAATACTTAGTATTTTTTTCAAGTATTGTTATTATTGTTGTAGTTGCTATTAACCATATTATTAGATAATTAATTTAATTTAATTGTTCTTTATTTATAACTTAAAGAATTTTGTTAAGTTTAATGTATATCATTGTCATTAAATAAATTATTATATAATTATGTTTATTTAACTTCAATTCTTTTATTATTTCCTATAATGCAATAGTAATTATTCTTTTTAATATTTTATAACAATAGTAGTCTGAAGCAATTGTTAACAATATAACAATTTAACAAATGCTAATGATTGACTGATCAAAATGATAATGATGTGATTGGATGCAATAACAATAGCAATGCAATAAAATAATAATATTATTCACAATAATAATATTCACAATAATTTAATAAACAAAAGGTTACGATCTTTATTAAATATATGCATTTAAATATTTTTAAGACTACCTTAACAATGAGTCCAATTATAAATTATTAAATTACTATATCTTTGATTTTTTACATTAACAAAAATTTATTTTTCGATTATTTTTTGCTGCAATGTATACGTTACGCAAAAAAGTTTTCCAATATATCACCCTGAATGAATGCAACCATTCAAGCTTAGAAACATGGCCGATCGTTACGCGTAATGAGTATAACGTAAACTCGTTACTTTTTTCTGCTTGTCACAATGAATTGCTACGTTATAATTACATGGGTACTTAAATTACTATAACGTACTTAATTATCATATTATTATCCTAATACAATATTTATTCTTTATCATTTTTATTGTAGAGTTAAATAACATAGTAAATATTCCTAAAATAATAAAGTCACAATATATGTTTGTATAATTTTTATGACAGGACTGGATTTAATTACATTTTGTGGAGAGGGACCTAATGCACATTTTGGGGGTAATTATTTCATGTTTTAGGTTAGTCTGCATTTCACAGAAGTAATTTACATTTTTGAGTGCAAGTCGAATTTTGGAATGCACGAGTTTGAATTTAGAGGGCAGGGTACATTCTGGCCCCTAATTAGCTACGCTACTGCAGTTTTACTGTTTTGAAGCTGTCTAGAAGAAATTTTTGTATTACAAAATTTAAAAAATTTTTAAATTACAAATTGTGTTTCTAAATATTTAAATTTTTAAATGTTCACATTACTAAATTTCTGTAGTTCTAAATTTGAAAATTTTTAATTTATATTTCTAAATTTAAAAATTTGAGGTTTCTATATTTTTAAATTTCTGAAGATGTAATTTTTTAAATTTAAAATTTCTGTATTTCCAAATTTTAAATCACAAAATCTAAAAATTGGAAAATGTTGAATTTCTATATGTTTGAGTTTTACAATTGTAAATATTTAACATTAATATTTCTATATTGCCAAGTATTGAAATTTTAAAATTCCAAATGACTAAATTTCTAAATTAAAAAATTGTAACCCCCATATTTCCAAATATGAAAATTAAAAAATTTGCAAGTCTAAAACTTTCAAATACAAACTTCCATATTCATAAATCTAAAAATTTCATGTATCCATATTCTTAAATTATGTTACCCTAAAATTTCTACTATAATAATTTTCCCAATAATTTTTAAACATAAATTCACACTTAAAACGTTCATAACTAATTGTAGATACGATAAAGAAAAAAAAATCGCTCTGTCCTAACATATCAGCATGGAAGTAAAAGACTGAAAGTGATATAATGGAATCCAGGATGCCAGTAAAGTACGACGATTCTTAAGTTCAGTATGGAAGTTCGAAAAGGGCTGTGGTCGAAAAAAATCCTAGTTCCGGCCTGTTTTCTGGTAATTCTTATCTGGATCTTTCTAATCGACAATTCCTTACTTCTCGTCGGTCTGTCCGGCAAAGCAACCCTACAAAAACCCAGAAATTCCGTTTACTCTGCGCACATGGTCGATCCGAATCTCGACCATCTAATTGTCAAGGAATCCTTTTTGATAAACGATGTCGAATCGAAACGCTCGAAATTATCGAAAGTTCAAGTGGTGTCACTTTGGACAGGCAACGGCAGCGTTAAAGGAACCTCAGCAACCCTGCGAAAGTATCAGGTGTTGAGGCAGCAGGGTTTAATTCCTAGCAAACAATTGCCAACCGCATTGATTATCGGCGTGAAAAAAGGCGGAACTAGAGCCCTGTTAGAGTTTCTCAGGCTACATCCGGCCATTCGAGCCGCAGGCTCGGAAGTACACTTTTTTGATCATCATTATATCAAAGGATTCCATTGGTACAGGTATGTTGTACGGTTCTCATTTTTCAAATTTTAATTCTCGATAATTTTTTTAAATTGAATTTCCTTAAAATTCCTCAAATTTTGTTAAACTTTTGCAAATTTTCTTAAATTCCCAAATTCCAAAATTGCCAAATTTCAAATTTCCTAATTTCAAAACTCCAAATTCCAAATTCCAAATTCCAAATTTCCAAATTTCAAAATTCCAAATTTCAAAACACCAAATTTCAAAATTCCAAATTTCAAAATTCAAAATTCCAAATTCCAAATTCCAAATTCCAAATTTCAAAATTCTAAATTCCAAATTCCAAATTCCAAATTCCAAAATTCTAAAATTTCAAATTTCAAATTTCCCAAATTCCCAAATTCCCAAATTCCCAAATTCCCAAATTTCCAAATTCCAAAATTCCAAAATTCAAATTTCCAAATTTCCAAATTTCCAAATTTCCAAATTTCCAAATTCCAAAATTCCTAAATTCCTAAATTCCCAAATTCCCAAATAACAAAATAACAAAATTCCCAATTCCAAAATTCAAAATTTCCAAATTTCCAAATTCCAAAATTCCCAAATTTCCAAATTCCAAATTTCCAAATTCCAAATTTCCAAATTCCAAAATTTCCAAATTCCAAATTTAAAATTTCCAAATTCCAAATTTCCCAAATTTTAAAATTCAAAATTTCCAAATTCCAAATTTCCAAATTCCCAAATTTCCAAATTCCAAATTTAAAATTTCCAAATTCCAAATTTCCCAAATTTTAAAATTCAAAATTTCAAAATTCCAAAATTCGAAAATTCCCAAATTTCCAAATTCCCAAATTCCCAAATTCCAAATTTCAAAATTCAAAAATTTCCAAATTCCAAATTTAAAATTTCCAAATTCCATATTTCAAAATTCCAAAATTCCAAAATTTCCAAATTACCAAATTTCCAAATTCAAAATTTCCAAATTTCCAAATTTCCAAATTTCCAAATTATAAAATTCAAAATTTCAAAATTTCAAAATTCCAAATTTCCAATTTTCCAAACTTTAAATTTCCCAAATTCCAGATTTCCAATTTCCAATTTCCAAATTTTCAAATTCTCAAATTTACATCTCTACTCACACTCGTCACATTTGCCCCACTTTATACATTCTTACACTACATAACACTCTGTATCGACCACACTTTTTTTTACCATAACCTTATACATGACTCACATCACATTTATCATAAGTCCTTTCTTGCACTAGATCTATCTCATCACATATCCGTTTACCCCCTTTGCTCGAGAGTTAACCTCTACTATTACTAATAGTATTATCAGTACGTAATACTTACGTCGTAATTACAACTAGTATAATAACAATTATACAATGATAATGGCTATTTATGTGGTATTATAGTAGTATTACTATAGTACTAATATTATTAACATTTGCGTTAACCTCAGTCCCCATTAAATATAATTAAGAAAATATCGGACAATTTAACAATTAAATTAAACGATAATTTTTCATTTGACGATACATTTCAGGCATCGTATGCCCCCTACATTGGCCACTCAAATTACGATGGAGAAAACACCATCGTATTTCGTGACGAGCGAGGTTCCGAGACGAGTTCAACGCATGAATCCGGCGATGAAATTGATTCTCGTAGTAAGAGATCCGGTTACGCGAGCAATATCCGATTATACCCAAGTGAAGAGTAAACGGGCCAATATGCCAAAATTCGAAGATCTAGCGTTCCTGAATGGCTCGAAGATCGTGGATACCACGTGGGTACCGTTGAAGATCGGTGTGTACGCGAGACACTTGGAGAGGTGGCTGCAATATTTTCCGTTGTCGCAATTCTTGTTTGTATCTGGAGAGAGATTGATCGCGGACCCGGTCGCCGAGATCACCAGGGTGCAAGATTTCTTAGGCCTAAAGAGAGTTATATGCGAGAAACATTTTTATTTCAACGCCACCAAAGGATTCCCTTGTCTGCTCAAATCTGAGGAACATCCTACACCCCATTGCCTTGGTGAGTTTGTTAACAAAAATAGGGAAGTTTTATTTTGAATGGTGTTAGTATATTTTATGATATGAGAACAATATATTAGGGAATATATGTATAAACATGTATATATGTATATTTTACACTGTGTATGATGTATATAATTTTGTCATTGTTGACTTGGTAAATTTCTTAATTTGCAAGTTTTTAAATTTCTAGAATCATAAATTTGTCAATTTGTAAATTTGTAAATTTGTACATTTGTACATTTGTACATTTGTAAATTCGTACATTTATAAATTTGTAAATCTGTAAATCTGTAAATCTGTAAATCTGTAAATTTGTAAATTTGTAAATTTGTAAATTTGTAAATTTGTAAATTTGTAAATTTGCAAATTTGTAAATTTGTAAATTTATAAATTTGTACATTTGTAAATTCGTACATTTATAAATTTGTAAATCTGTAAATCTGTAAATTTGTAAATTTGTAAATTTGTAAATTTGTAAATTTGTAAATTTGTACATTTATAAATTTGTAAATCTGTAAATCTGTAAATTTGTAAATTTGTAAATTTGTAAATTTGTAAATTTGTAAATTTGTAAATTTGTACATTTATAAATTTGTAAATCTGTAAATTTGTAAATTTGTAAATTTGTAAATTTGCAAATTTGTAAATTTGTAAATTTATAAATTTGTACATTTGTAAATTCGTACATTTATAAATTTGTAAATCTGTAAATCTGTAAATTTGTAAATTTGTAAATTTGTAAATTTGTAAATTTGTAAATTTGTAAATTTGTAAATTTGTAAATTTGTAAATTTGTAAATTTGTAAATTTGTAAATTTGTAAATTTGTAAATTTGTAAATTTGTAAATTTGTAAATTTGTAAATTTGTACATTTATAAATTTGTAAATCTGTAAATCTGTAAATTTGTAAATTTGTAAATTTGTAAATTTACCAATTTATGATTCTAAAAATTTAAGAACTTGGAAATTTAGAAATTTGAAAATTCAAAAGTTTCAAAATTCAGAAAATCAACAATGACAAAATTTCTGTTTTCAAAATTTGATCTTAAAAAAATTCCAAATTCTCAAATCACATATTTCAATTTTACAACCACGCTATATTGTAGACTATATCTACAACCACGCTTTATACTCTGTCAAATATGTAATATTAACCTATAATTTTAAGGTAAGAACAAGGGTCGTAGTCATCCTTATATAGATCCTGTAGCCATACAACGATTGAGAGATTTTTATCGTCCATTTAATCAACGTTTCTACCAATTAACCGGGATGGATTTCGGCTGGTTGTGAGAACAAGTGCAATAAGCGAATACATATCGATGCTAGTTAATTAAAACATAGTCAATTTTTACGAAGATACGATACATATACGACACGAATGCCATTAGTCTGCACCGAGATAAATAATCGGTAAAAGATACTCGTTAACTTCATTTCTTAGGATATTTTTTTATTCACAAACAAGCATCATTTCCATGTGTTGACAATACGCAAGAGAATTCATATTTGTGATATTACTGCTAGATGCGTAGATGGAAGATTGCGGTTAAAAAAGAACAATTTTGAAACTGAACTTAAAATTATATTTTAGGTGACATTGAGAAGATTGTGCATTAATTATAATAATATAATAATTAGTATCTCTCTTTCTTCTCTTATTTTAATATTATTATACATATCATAAGAAACAAGAAACTATTTATTAATATTATACATATCTCATTAGTTATAGGATGCACATCTGTTTTTTATTTTTTTAATATTTATAAATACCAGTTCAGTCTCAGAGTTGTTCATTTTTTAACATTGCCATTTACATTTGTAATTCGAAGGATATAGATATTTAGTTCGTAAAGTAACAAGCGAGAACATCGTTAATTAAAGTAATTAATTTAGTAAGTTGGAAATGTGCAATACATAATTTTCTATCAAGGAATATTTAAAAAAAAAAAATGGCGCAGGTAGCGCCATCTAGTGGCGCATAGCGAAACGACAGAAAATTGTTATTTTTCGTAAAATAACTTTTACGATTTTTTGATGCAAGTAGAACGTTCTACGATGTAAATGCAATCAGAGTACTGCTACGTATTGCTTAGCATGTTAGAATTGGTAATTTGAAAATTTAGCAATTCATGGACCAAGAAACACTATAACCATCTGGTGGTAGGAGCTTAGAATTAATGAAACTATATTATTAGAACTTGTAAGATATTTTTTATCAATATTATATTTGAAATAATTTTAAATGACGTATTTAGTGTATTGGGAATAATAGAAATGGTAAGATAAACATTTTTTAGAGTTGCAGTGATGTAATGTGTTGTTCATAATTGAATGATTTCCCGCCAAATATGGCGGCTTTAAAGACTGCCTTTTTGGCGGTTTTTTGACAAAGTCTTTCGTTTTGTAATTATTCAGTTTAACTCGTTAATAAAGATATGCAAATATATGAATTTAAAGATGAGCTTTTCAGGATAAAATATTTAAAGTTTAAGGCATATTTAAATACACAAGTTTTTAAATATTTGAAATTCGATTAATTAGGAAGTGTCACCGTCATTACAGTGTTTCTTGGTTCGTGAAATATATTTTTCCTAAATTACAAATTTCAATGACGTAAACACTGTTATTACTCCGACTACATTACCTCAGTAATAGTTACTTTTATTTTAAAATCGTTTACGTTAAGAAAAACAAATTGTTTATTTTATCGTCAGATGGCGCTAAACGTATCGTTTCCAAACCTTGCATTGATCTTGAAAACCATTGTCAAAGTAAATAACTCATAGAGTTTAGATTACATTCGGTAAAATATTTTCTTAAAATAACGAACAGTACAATTTAGCGTTTCTCAACCTTTACAATTAACAATCAAAATGTTTACTATTTTAAATGTTTGTTAAAATCGCGTGGATATTTTAACTGTTATTACTTTTGCAATGCGCTATATATTTTGTTAAATTCGACTTCCATTGTTTATCTTCCTCAAGTTTATAAAATGTATGTATATAAATTTTAATTCTATGCAAAATATTTCATTTGAATTGTAATTCTCTTGCAAAATTAGAATTATTGTTATCAAAGATTCTTATTGTAATATTTAAGCAAACAAACGATAAGTACAATTGAAAGCAATGAAAAGCTGTATCTCGTTTTTAAAAAATTTCAACGAATGTACGTTCGGTTAAGGGGATAGAATTATGAACGATGTCAATTAGACATTTGTAACGACGAGGGTTATCGAAAAGTTTGTATAACCGTACAGAAACTACATAATTAATTTTGCTACGTGCAAGTATGCACCGGCTTGCAACTGTAAAATGAATATAATGTATTTATATTTTGCAAAAGTGCACGCACATACATTCCTACATACATACGTACTATATGAATCGTGAATTTTTTTCACGAACGCAATTATGAAGTTAATTGAATTTTAATTAAACGGTAGAAAATGTTAGTTGTTAATTATTAGAGTTTGTTCCGAGTGAGTTGTACGTTTAGGAACACTTTAGAAACTTTTATTGACGAATGTACATTTTCGTGCAATTAAGGATTTTAATCGAATGAATTACGAGTGTATCGTTCAGTGAAAATTACGTTTTAATTTGCTCAAGTGAATTAAGGTACTTTAAAGATACAAAAGTGTAAATAAAGAATGATTTATGAAATGATATTTAGTAATTTATATTTCTTATCCATATTTTTGTTTGGTATTTTGTGTTTAGTCTGTTCTTTATTGTAAAGCTTACCACAGGTTTTTTTAAACAATTTTTGAAATTGTGTTTTTGTACAAGTGAAGAAAAGCGTTCTCTGAAATGTTCGTAACCTCAAATTATCAAATTCCCAAAAGCTCAAAAGCACGAATTCTGAGAAGCTCAAAATAAAAAATTAAGAGAATTTAAAATTCTCCAAATTTCAAAAGTTTACATTTTTAAAAGTTCAAATTGTCAGAAGCTTGAAAATTCAAAAGTTTAAAATTTCAAAATTTAAAATTCCTAAATTCTCAACTCTCTATATTCTCAAAAATTCAAAATCTCAAATTTAAAAAGTTAAAAAAGCTCAAAGGCATAAATTCTCAAATTCCTAACCTCCCAAATTCTCAAATTCTTAAACTCTTAAATTCCCAACTATTTACATTATCGAATTCTAAAATCTCATCATCTTGAAAGCTGAAATTCAAAAAATCTCAAAAACTCAAAATCAAATAAAAGAATCTTAAAAATAAGAAAATGCGATTTTTGACAAAATTAGAAAACTAAGTATATTGGGGGCTTAAGGACTATTATATGATCAAATTAGAAGTAAAATAATGTCATAAAAGCTTGCTGAAAGCTCTAGAAATGAAAGTAAAAAAAATATTTTTCTAAGAAAAGGCACAGCGCCATCTAGCGGCGAAACAGAGGAACTAATTGAAAAAAATGCATGACCGAACACGTATATTGGAAAAATATAAAAAGTCATATTTAATAACTTTCTGGACATATTACGTTCCTTGAGAAATTCTAAGATAAATTCTTATTAACATTGGATGCATTTTATTGTCGATTAAGCCTAAAAAATCAGTATTTATTTAATTCGTTTCAAAATGGTACTTGTGACGTCATCTAGTGGTCAACGGTAGAAACTAATGGAGCCAAATTTGAAATAATACGCCTTCAGAAATTTTGAATTTTTGATTGAGGCGCTTCGCGCCTAACTTAATAATGTTGAGCGACCGAGTAACTTTCACGCTAAAGCAAAAATAGTCAACTGTGTCATCCGGCTGAATTGGTTAAGTGGTGCAAGAGAAAAACGGTGACAAAAAAGTTGAAAAGTCAAGTACATAAGTGCGAGCAAATTCAATTTTGCATTAAAGTCTACGGGGATATGGTTTTTCGGTGATTATTCCTCCGTGGCATGCGCGGGCGGCGCGCAGGAGGAATATACCCGATAATGAGTATGCAAATTCGTTAATTACTCACTTTCAAATCAGTCTATGAACTTTTATGATTAAAGAGTGTTCAGTGATTCCCTAGCTACTTTTTCATACCATATATGTTCACATTTTCATTGTAAATAATTAGTTATTAATTAATATCCAACACGAAGTCGGCGGAATACATCGTACGCATGAGCTAATTTGAAATAATTAATAACACATTTTCTAAACACAATTAATGCACTTTAATTATAAAAGAATGTTCAGTGATCCTTCAGCTACTTTCTCGTATCATATTTGTTCAGATTTTTAATGAAATTAATTAGTTATTAACTAATAACCTAAGGCCAGCCACGGTGACAAGCGGTATATACGAGGTCATTTTGAATAATTAATTATACGTTTTGTGGATATATTTTGTGCACTTTTATGATTGAATAATGCTCAGCAATGCAATATTTACATGGTTCGGTCATAAAAGTTCATAAATAATGTTCGGGTAACGAGTAATTAATTATTTTGTGTCAGCATTGCGATACGTACATGAGCCGCCTATGTCAATTCTACGGCGCATGGAAAGTGCAATATTTCGGCACTTTGGCGACGTAGTATGGTTCCTGAGGCATTCAGAAACAAATTTCTATTAGGGTTTGATGCGTTTTGATGCCTAATAAAGCAAGAAAAGCAATTTTTGTCGGATTCGGTCCAAAATGGTACAGGTGGCGCCATCTAGCGGCGAGCGACGGAACTACGAAAAACTAAAATTTCGATTTTCTTCGAAATTGAGCAATTTGACGTATTTCTGAGGGTCAGAAATTGTTTTGTGACCTCTCTAGAACCTATACAATGCCATAAGAACCTCCTCAGAGCGCTAGAAATGAAAATAAAAAAATAGGTCAAAACATGGACTAAAAAATTGGCGTCCATCTAGCGGTGATAATTGGAACTACAAAAAATAAAAATTTCGATTTTCTCGAAAACTAGCGAATTTTAAGTACTTCTGAGGGTCAGAAAGTGTTATGTGATCGCATTAGAAGCAAAATAATGCAATAAAAGCTTCCTAAAGGCTTTAATAAAGAAAATAAAGAAAATGTCATTTTACGGGGAAAATTTGTGGCGCCATCTAGCGGCGAAACTGCGAACTAAACTGAAAAACATATTTCCGAACCCGCAGTAAAGCGGTCAAATAAAAAATGATTTTCTAGGCTTAATAAGCAAAAAAATGAATAACTTATTCAACAAACATTGCTTTAAGATGTCTAAAGAAGCGTACTACGTTGTCAAAGTTGCGAAATATTACTTTTTATATTTTTCTTTAACGCGTGTATGGGCATACGTTTTTCAGTTTAGTTCGCAGTTTCGCCGCTAGATGGCGCCACAAATTTTCCCCGTAAAATGACATTTTCTTTATTTTCTTTATTAAAGCCTTTAGGAAGCTTTTATTGCATTATTTTGCTTCTAATGCGATCACATAACACTTTCTGACCCTCAGAAGTACTTCAAATTCGCTAGTTTTCGAGAAAATTGAAATTTTTATTTTTTGTAGTTCCAGTTATCACCGCTAGATGGACGCCAATTTTTTAGTCCATGTTTTGACCTATTTTTTTATTTTCTTTTCTAGCGCTCTGAGGAGGTTCTTATGGCATTGTATAGGTTCTAGAGAGGTCACAAAACAATTTCTGACCCTCAGAAATACGTCAAATTGCTTAATTTCGGAGAAAATCGAAATTTTAGTTTTTCGTAGTTCCGTCGCTCGCCGCTAGATGGCGCCACCGGTACCGTTTTGGACCGAATCCGACAGAAATTGCTTTTCTGGCTTTATTAGGCATCAAAACGCATCAAACCCTAATACAAATTTGTTTCCAAATGCCTCAGGAACCATACTACGTCGTCAAAGTCCCGAAGTATTCATTTTTTTATTTTCCTTATATGCGTGTTCGGACCCTAATTTCTTAGTTTTAGTCCACCTGTTTCGCCGCCAGATGGACGCCTATTTTTTAGTCGGTTTTGCACTATTTTTTATTTTTTTTTTATTAATGGTTCTACTACATTTTACCAAAGGCTCAAAATTTTGAAATCTCAATTCCTCAAATTCTTAAATTTTAAAATTTTTAAATTTTTAAATTCTCAAGTTCCAAAATCCTCAAATTCCGGAATTCTCAAATTCCAGAATTCTCGAATTCCAAAATTCTCAAATTCTCAAATTCTCAAGCTCTTAAATTCTTAAATTCTTAAATTCTCAAATTACCAAATTCTTAAATTCTCAAATTACCAAATTCTCAAATTCTCAAATTCTCAAATTTTCAAATTCTATTAAAATCTTAAATTCCCAAAATCTCAAATTCCAAAATTAAAAAATTCTCATATTCTCAAATTTGAAATTCCACAGCTCCCCAAACTACAAATAACCACTCAATAAAATAATCATCATAAGTGTGAATAAATTCGTAAATAACAAAAACCAAATTGAAGAAAACATTTTATCTAGATAAATTCTGTACACTAGCGAAATATTTATTATAATATTACTCGATTTATTCGTATCCGCAGTAGAAGACATTACAAGTACTTAACAAACAACAACAAAGATGGATCCGTTACACAGATTTTCTACTGAAATATTCCATTTATCTTTATCAAAAGAAAAGAAAAAAGAATTAATAACATGATACATGTGATCATTTTCTATACAATTGTGAACGAGTATTTGTCTCAACATTTTTCACCAAATATTCCATTCTCTGTTTTTGTACAAACATATATTTCGTTAAGGTATTAAAAAATATATATATATCTCAGGTCCGTTTCTCTAACTCTACTCAACTATTGACACAAAATAAGAAGAAAGACAGAAAAGAAAATATCGTAACAATACAAATCGTGCCATTCGATGGAAGAGATATTCTCTCAAATTTTGTTCGATTTTTATAACAGACAATAATTGCAATATACACAATGTCCAATTAAAAACCCTCTCATATCTCTGAAATTATACCAGAAAATATTTCAAATAAAAATTAAATAATTTAATATTATTTAGTATAATAAAATAATTTAATATTATTTAATTTTATATAAAATATGTGGTCCCATGAAAAAATTAAGTTGACCTTCATATGTCCTTGACTCCACTCCTCCACTCCTTGACTCCTACAAAAAATTTAACATCAAATCATCTGTCATCCAAAATCCTTCAAATTTTATTCAAAACATTTTTTGATAGCGTGAATAATTTCTGAGATATCGGAGGAGACCGCTTTTTATGGAACGCCCTGTATATTTGTTCTATCGAAATGGCTACGGTTATTATATCTATATTATGTATATATTTATAAAAAAATGAAATGTAAGTGCGACATACGTTTTATTGGTACTCTAATCTTATGTTAAAGATTCTTGAGCAATCTTATCGATTGGTGGACGGAATGACATACTGTCGAGAGGGAGAGACGCTATTACAATACAGTAGGTCAGTATGTTCATCATACATAATCGAGCAATCGTTAAAACTAACGCGTAATTATAGTAATTCGATTCGTGTAACAAATACTGATTCAATGTAATCGGGATAGAACCCATACTTTTCTCTATGGGATCCTACGAACGACGGTGCAGTGGACTCTTGTTATATTGCCGTTTTCACTTCAACTACTGCATACACTTGTGACATACTTCATACGTTTTCGACATTTGAAAGCATTTTTGTAATTTCAATTTGATCTGTAAAAATATAAATTAATTTAATAAATTATTTAAACTTCCAATTATCAAATAATGAAAAAATTACTTTTGTGTATTATTAAAATTAATCCTTCCTTGCAGGAATTTTTCAATAAATAAATAACAGTAAATAAATTTTTTCTATATTACAAATTTATTTAAACAAAATTATTTAAGTTTGTGAATTTATGTTGTTGCATGTTTACATTATATGAACGCGAAACAAAATATATGTATAACAGACAAAAATGTATTTGATCAATTTAAAATAATTTGAGTAATTCTACCTTATTTATATTTGGAAAGATACAATAATTAATGTAAGAATATTTGAATAATGCAATGAAGGATTAAATTATTTACAAGTGATAACAAGTAGAAGTTTAACTATCGATTATCGACGTTATTGATATACACATATCGATACTATTAAAATAGGAACTTGGAAATTCAGAAATTTAGAATTTTAAAATTGTGTAAATTTATGAATTTATAATTTTGAAAATTAGAAAAAATTTCTATCAAACGATATGTTATCGATATATCGAATTATCGACAACATTCCAATATCAATATTTGTTAATAATCGATAGTAACACTTCTAGTAACAAATAAAATGTTTACTTCAAAAAATGGAATGATTGTATTCCAAATACCATATTTTTCGATATATGGCTATTTTTACAGTTATTAATTAATTCTCACAAAATGAGATAAAATAAAAGTTTCCGAGTTCGAAATCATAACGACAACATAACAAGAGTCTACTCCTGTAACCTAACCTCTTTAACGTCACAACAACCGATTCATAATCTTTCATAATCGTTCCTCATTTTTTCTTCATCTATCAATGTAACAGACACTATAATAATAATTGTGATACTATAAAAATTCATTTCTGTCGCTGATATACTTAAACGTTAAATTATGGACTACAATGATGATTTCTTAAACGTCTACAACTAAAGTCGTTAACTTCCGATATATTCTTTCTAATAATGAAGACCTCTTAAATTACACGCCTACGCTTCCGACGGAATCTCGACGATTCGCAAATTGATCCTAATTTGAGCGTGACAAATTTCGTTATGCAAAATTAATTAAAACAGTATACAATCACGGACAGACTCGGTTTGTTTTGAAAAGAACAATTTTAAACACGGTTTCACTTCGTACCTGTCAGAGACCCTCCAATCAGAGTCACGAAATAACGGTGTCGATCTGATCGATGCCGCCATCTTGCGGTGGAGTTCGTACCGCGAAATTCAAATTGTAATAACGGTGTATTTGATCTAAATGATATAAGTTACACAAATAACAAATATTTATACAAATAAATCGTTTCATATTAATGAATTATGCAACACAAAGTATTCAATAACATGAAAAACAAATATTTATAAATAATATACGGATAAATATTAAAATACAATTAGGAAAACTTTGCACTTCTCATATGTATGCAAAGTGCAATACCCTCTTGTCATAAAAGTAAGATCATTAAAATATCTGCATTTAAATGTGAGTTTACACATAATATTCCCACAAAATACTTTTCTGTAATAAAACTAATAAAAATTTGTTATTTATGTAACTTTCATCTTTCAGTTAAAATTTACCATTTTTTACAAATCAAATTTCGCGCCATTAATTTTTAAAAAATGGCGTAAGACATAATTATTATGTGACTGTAACCAAAGGGTTTCTAGAGTCTGTCAGTCGATTACAATACTAATAAATTAACGTTCGAGTGCATGTTCAGAACAAGATGAATCATTATTATCACGCCCATTCATGGAATATCCATTTCACCGCATATACAATTGCTAATTCGTGTGTATATATATGTACAAAAGAGTTCGTTTCGAACTCCCGATCTTTATCACAAGAACTGGGACAAGATAATGCCGATTTCACAAAAAAAAAAAACGAAGAAGAAAATGGCAAGTTGCTACGAAGCGCTTCCACATAGTGGCAAATGGAGGTCTTACATCTTATGGATATGTTACTTATGGATGGTACAATTTATCGTTTCGTGTTCGTTCAACGCTATTTTGTTATTAACTGTTCGTTCGTTTGTGTTAAGTTTTTGTTTTTGATGCTTTCTTTTTGTACTATTTTGAAGTTGAATGCGTTGATTGTACGAGCGGATTTTAGATGTTCTTATTGGCGTAACTAAGTTCTGGAGGAGGTAATTACTGTGCGGTACATTGCCACGCGTTATATTGCCGCGTACTTTATGGTCATATGTGAGGCCTGTGATGGACATGTAACTCGAGTAATACATAATCGTTCTCATATTTGGAATTTCAATTTCAATTTAGAAATTTGATAATTATTGAGGTTTTGAGAACTTTTTAATTTTGCAAAGAGAAAATTAATTTACTTTGGAAATTTAGATATGTAGTATTTTAGAAATATGTGAATTTAGTAATTACAAATATTTAAATTACTACGTTTTCCAATTTTCCAATTGTCTAGTTTCTTAATTCTTCTATTTCCTAATTTCTCAATTGGGCAATTTTCCCAATTTTCCTAATGTTCATCCGTTTAATTTTCCCATTATCCAATTTCCTAGTTTTCCAACTTTCCAATTTTCACATTTTCCAATTTCCCAGTTTACCAATTTTCCAATTTTCCAAGTTTCCAAGTTTCCAAGTTTACAATTTTCCAATTTTCAATTTCCCTATGGTTGAGTTTTCCAACTGCACTATTTTCCAATTTTCCAATGGCCTATTTTCCTAACTTTCCATTTCCCCAATTTTCCAATTTTCCAATTTTCCAATTTTCCAATTTTCCAATTTCCCAATTTCCTAATTTTCAATTTCCCTATTTTTGAATTTCCCAACTGTACTGTTTCCCAATTTCCCAGTGTACTGTTTTCCTAATTTCCCATTTCCCCAATTTATCAATTTCCCAACTTCCCAATTTTCCAACTTATAAATCTAAAAATTCAATACTGTCACAATTTCAAAATTTAAAAACATGGAAATTTGCAAGTTTAACAAATTTGACAATTTGCAAAATTACAAATATGCAAATGTTAAAACTTGTAAATTTTCAAATTAAGAAATTGTTTATCTGCCGTTGTCCATCACTACCGCGCGTTATATAGCCGTTTCGCGTTGAATCACCGTACATTATATTACCACGCGTTGTATCGCCACGTATTATATGGCCACACGTTACACCTCTACGAATCATCCCTCTACGTGTTACATTATTATACGATATATCAGCTCGCTCTATATTAGCTCGCACTATATCACCACATTCAATATAAGTTTGAAACCTTCAACCCAGTTACGCCAATATCCGTTCCTCCTCTCAGACACTCAAAACTAACAATTATGGCATCGGGACGCGCTTCTAGCACCGCGAGGGCAAGCAATTCGTTTCCATTAACAATAAAAGATCGTCCTATCATATGAAAAGAATGAAGCGATACCGATTCGCTAACACGGTGCTTCCATACTAATCGTCCTCGCATCGTTCGTCCATCTTTTCCACGAAAGAAACAAACATGTCGTCGTTTCAATAATAGAAACAATGCGTTTTCACAATGAAAAGAAACGGAAGAAACAAGAACGTCGAAATAACGTCAGATATCCAACGTACATTTATATAATCGAAAGTTATGAAAGATAAAATCAAATTTCAACCAATTTCACAAGTTTAAAACACACAACGGAACTCTTCGTGCATGTTGCGCAGATACAGGACCGACGAGAAGGGGAGCATGATGGGCCCGGATATCACTTCGCAAATTTTCTCTTTTTTTCATTTATTGTCAAAGCCGGGAAATCTGAGCTCACTAAATTTTTATTAATAAGTTTGGCGGGATTGCTCCTCTTACTTTCTTGGAGGGAGCTCCAGTTCCACCGAGATTTTTATTGAATTTTGTGTAGGACATACAAATTTTTCTCCTGAACCACCAAACCTTAATTGAGTTTTGATAGAGGCTCACAAAGCATGTTCAAACTTAGAAGAGCTGTGGCTCCTCTCAAACTTTGATTAAGTTATACTAGAGACTTACATAGTGTTTTCCAACTGAGAGGAGCTTAGGCTCCCATGAAACCTTGATTAGGTGCTACTAGAGACTCATATAGTTTGTTGCAAGTCAAAGGAGTTCAGGCTTCTTCTAAACCTTACTTGGGTTCTACTAGAGACTTAAGTAGTTATTTTCACCTCAGTGAAGCTCAGACTCCCATCAAACCTTAATTAAGTTTTAATAGAGGCTCATATACTATTTTCAAACTTAGAGGAGCTGTGGCTCCTTTGAAACTTTGATTAAGTTCTACCAGAGACTCACATAGTGTTTTCCAACTCCGAGGAGCTTAGGTTTCCATAAAACTTTAATTAGATCCTACAAGAGACTCATGTAATTATTTTGAACTCGTTGGAGCTCAGACTCCTGAGATCTTAATTAGGCCCTATTCACGCAGTTCTTTATAATATATCCTGCGCTCCGATTTCATAGTTAAGTTTCAATTAACAAAAACATCAGGTCAGGTGCCTTCAAGCCTTCTCCCCGGGCCCCGCTGCGTGTCTCGCCGCCCCTGCGCACAAACGACGTCCAACGACCTCGGCAATGTCAACGCTGACGCAAATGTTGGTCAAACTTCTTTCAAAGACGACGATCCTCACGCTTCCATGGAACGAACAATAATACACGAACACGTGCTCAGTTCCGAGGCTATCGATAGTTCGCCGGCGGAAAGCTAACTGTGCTCGTTATTATAGCGAAGCGATAAGGAAGAATTAAAAAAGGGGGAGTGGTAAGAGTCGATCGTGCCCAAACACTGAGCCGGGTTGTTCAAAGGTGAGTGATTATGATATCGTCGTCGATATCGTCCTTCTCGTCGTCCGTCTCTTCGACTTGGTTCGCCTCCGCCTGCGCCGCCTTCGGATCCTCGGCGATCGCCTTCAGCCTTCTCTGTTTACGCCTGTGCAACAGCTCTACTATGAAGTAGCCCATTGTGCCCACCAGTAATACTGTCAGCATCACGTATAGTTTCATACGGGCGCATAGGTGTGTGCTGTACGCGTACGCTATCACGAAACCGGCGCTCTCCCATAATCTGTAGTTCGAGAAGGCGGCCTCCTTGTTGCGCCTGAAGAGGGTTCCATACAGACCTGCGGACAATGTTAGGTGTTAGGCGAATTCAGGGACCTGGGTAGTTTTGAAATGGACTCGATATGTGATAATATAGTACTTGGGTTTTATAGGACTTGGGTTCCACATGAGACATGTGGAATTTATGACCTTCATTTTATGTTGTTTCTTTCTTGTTTACGTAGTTATGTGAACAGAATGTTAGGTGTATGAATGTGTGGGCAGTTCCAAAGGAGATACATGTTATACCTAGTTCTTAGGTACTTATGTATATGGTTCATATGTTCCTAGCTACATATGTATATGGTTCATAAGTTCCTAGCTACATATGTATATGGTTCATAAGTTCCTAGCTACATATGTATATGTATATGTGCCATATGTTCCTAGCTACATATGCACATGTATGTGTCATATGTTTCTATTTACTTATATCTCTACATATGTTCTTATACACATAAAGACATCAATATATCTACATATATTCATAGATACATTTCCAGACATGTTCCTAAATATCTACATGTACGTTCTTGTACATACAGTATACATGGTATTATTGTACATAATATATGCACATATGGCATGCATACACATTATATCTTCCTACGCAAGTGTCCCTAAACAAAAACGAATGCAGAGTCTTGAATTGCCACCCAAGTACCAGATTGTTAATTGTATAATTACAAGATTGTTAATAATATTAATAATAAAAATAACTTACCGTTTACTTGCGTCTGCCACACAGCATCACCAACTCCCCACAATCCGGAAACTGAATAGAAAACATAAGGATTTTCGGGATTCGGTTTCCAGTGGAGTAGCACGACGACAAGGCTAACATGAACAATGGCGCCCAGCACCATAAGCGGTTGCCTGCCGACGAATTTCATTAGGGAGCCGAAGAGCAGGGAGCAGGCGGCGTTCACAACGCCGAAGCAGATCATTACGTAGCCCACTTTGTGGACACCTAGAGCGCATGAGATGTACGCCTAGAACAGAAAATGTTGAACGATTATAAATATAATGTTTTGAGATTTTACGTTTTTTAACGTTATTAGAAGTTTTGATAATATTGGAGGTGGTTTAATATTGAAGTGGTGTTTAAATTGGTTCATTTGTGAGTTTCGAATTTTTAAGGTAGTTAGATGTAATATGGTAGTTATGGTTAACTGAGTGCGATATGGGAAATTTGAGAATTTAGACATTATTAAATTTGGGTGTTTAGAAATGTGGAAATTTGGGAATACGGAAATTAAGGGATTTATGGAAATTTGGGGATTTAGGAATTTGGGGATTTAGAAATTTAGAAATTGACAGAATTGGGAATTTTGAGATTTGGAAATGGACAGATTTGGGAATTTAGGGATTTGGGGATTTAGGGATTTAGGGATTTAGGGATTTAAGGATTTAGGGATTTAGGGATTTAGGAATTTAGGGATTTAGGGATTTAGGGATTTAGGGATTTAGGGATCTAGGGATTTAGGGATTTAGGGATTTAGGGGTCTAGGGATTTAGGGATCTAGGGATTTACGGATTTAGGGTTTTGGAAATTTAGAGAATTGGTCGTTTGAAGATTTAGAAATTCAGAGATTTGGGAATTTAGAAATTTAAGAATTTAGGTATTTAGGTATTTAGGAATTTAGGAATTTAGGAATTTAGGAATTTAGGAATTTAGGAATTTAGGAATTTAGGAATTTAGGAATTTAGGAATTTAGGAATTTAGAAATTTGGTGATTTAGTAATTTTCAAAATTGGAGATTGAGAGATTTGGGAACTTTGTGATTTGGAAGTTCAGAGATTTGGGAATTTGGTGATTTAGAAACTTACAGAATTGGAGATTGAGAGATTTGAGTATTTGGAAATTTGGAAATATAGAGTTTCCAATTTCGAGACTTAAAAATTTCAAGATTTAAAAATGTACTAACTTAAAAATTTAAGAATTCTGAAATCCATAAATTTCTAATCTAAAAAACCAAAATTTTAAAACAATGAAACAAAAGAAAGTTTCTAAAAATACATAAAGAAAAATACATAAAGTACAAAATTCTATCACTATAATTAATAGTGTCAATATTATCAATATTATCAATAATATCAATAACATCAATAACATCAATAACATCAATAACAACAATAACATCAGTAACATCAATAACATCAGTAATATCAATAATATCAATAATATCAATAACATCAATAATATCAATAACACCAATAACATCAATAATATCAATACTATCAATACTATCAATGCTACCAATGCTACCAATGCTATCAATACTATCAATACTATCAATACTATCAATACTATCAATACTATCAATACTATCAATACTATCAATACTATCAGTGCTATCAATACTATCAGTGCTATCAATACTATCAATTTTATCAATATTATCAATACTATTAAGATTATTCTAGATTCCCAATTAAAAAGTCACCTATCATCCGCCGTACCCAACTCCACAAAATTCAAAATCTAATAAAAAACCCCCTTTTGTGATCCATAACACCACACTAACTCGATA
This sequence comes from Megachile rotundata, assembly GCF_050947335.1. Taxonomy (NCBI): domain Eukaryota; kingdom Metazoa; phylum Arthropoda; class Insecta; order Hymenoptera; family Megachilidae; genus Megachile; species Megachile rotundata. The sequence goes on from NC_134993.1 coordinate 9,250,003, forward strand.
ACGTTCTCCCCGAACGACCCTGAGATAAAAAAAATGAAAACAAAGAAAGAACATTCTTTTCATAAGAAATTTCACTGACGCACATATAATAAGAGACCGCAAGGATGCGATCAACATGGCTGTGCGCTTTCATTTATCCAGGTATGTAAGTGTAAGCATGTACGCCCGATGCACGTACAACCGAAGAAAGAAGAAGAAGAAGGAGGAGAAAAAAAAAAGAAGAAATACTGGTTCACGAGATTCCAGGTATGGAAGTGGTATCAGGGAATTGCTGCAAGAATAAGATTCTGGGCTATTTATAACACGCTGGACCAGCTGATTCAATGGAAGCTAGCCGACCCCGAGGATCTTGACGTCTTTCAACAGCATTTATTTGGCCAATTACTTTATTCGCCGGCCAATCAGTTCGCTCGTTTCGTCATGGAACTGGTTTTAAACAAGATTACCTTCCAAACTGTATCATCTTTTTTTTTTCTTCTTCTTCGCCGGCGCCGTGTATTGGCACACGCAATCGATTGTATATTATACAACTTATAATTCGAATACACATTACTGAAGTTAAGGAGATAAAAATAGGTTCGTAGATTTAGAAATTCGGGAAATTAATTTCAAATTTTTTAATGTGATAAAAGATTTTTGAGGTAAGTTTGGGTTTTTTAGGATTTTGAGGGTTTTAAGTTTGGAAAGTTTCAAGTTTAAATTTTGGCGCGAAAAGGTTTGAGGTTAGTTTAGATGATTTGTAAATTTGTAGGTTTGAGAAGTTTTAAATTGTGGAATTATCAAATTTCTTATTTTAAAATTTATAAATTTAGTAGAAATAGATTTGTAGAAATAATTCGTGAAATTAGAGAGTTTCAAGTATTTTAATTTTGGCGCGAAAAGAGTTTTGAGGTTAGAAATTTAGATGATTTCTAAATTTGTAGGTTTGAGAAGTTTTAAATTGTGGAATTATCAAATTTCTTATTTTGAAATTCATAAATTCTCAAAATTAGCAAAGTCTATTAAATTCTCAAAATTCTTACAATGCTTACAACTCTCAAAATTCTCAAAATTCTCAAAATTCTTAAAATTCTCAAAATACTCAAAATACTCAAAATTCACAAAATAAGCAAAGTGTGCAACATTCCTCAGAATTCTAAAAATTCTCTAAATTTTTGAATATTCCCAAAATTCTTCAAATTTCCCAAATTCTTTATATTTACAAAATTTCTGAAGTTCCTTAAATTCCCAAAACTTGCAGAATTCTCACAATTCTCAAATCTCTTAAAACTCTAAAAATTTTCAGTGTTCTTATTATTCTAAAAATTGTAAAAATTGTAAAAATTGTAAAAATTCTAAAAATTCTAAGAATTCTAAAAAATTCAAAAATTCTAAAAATCCTCTACATTCTAAAAATTCCAAAAATTCCAAAAACCCTAAATATCATTTAAATTCTAAAAATTCTAATAAATCTAATAATTCTAAAATTGGAAAAATTCTAAAAGCCCAGAAGCTTTAAAAATCGTCTAAATTGTAAGAATTCTAAGAATTCTAAAAATATCAAAAGTCCTAAAAATTCTCCAAATTTCAAAACCCCTAAAACCCGAAGCCCTAATCTTCCGCAATTCCAAAGGACCGCTAAAACGTATTATCACCGGGAAACACAAAACATCTCACGGAAAAAGAACACAATAATCAATCTGGATATCCTGAAATCGTTAATGATTATCCTCATCAGATAGACAACAAAAAAACTGGCTAGGATCACCCGGATACGAACCGGATACAGAACGGCAGGTTCGTGATGCGTAACGGCCATGCGAGGTCGTACAATTGTTCTCCGGAAATACATGCAGCTGATCGCAAGCAGATACGCTGAAATATCGGCCGAGGCACGCATCCTTTGCCTTTTAAAGCTTTGAATTATTAAACAACATTCAGTATCCATATAACCATTATCGTTTTATCGTCCGTATCTTCTATTATCTCTGTTATTATGTTATCTGCATCCAATAATACATATTTTACAGATTTCAATTTTAATTGTTCTTCGTTTAATTCTTTTGCGAAGTGCATTTTAAGCGTGGAAATTTATACGCTTGAAAATTTGCGAGATTTAAACATTTTGTGGGTTGTAAATTGAGAAAACTGGTTTGGAAATTGGAGAATTTTTGCTTGTGCAAATTTTTAAACTTGAAAGTTTTTATATTGTGAGATTTGAAAATTGAAGGACTTAATTTTAAATTGTGTTAATATGAAAATAAATGGATTTGAATATTCTTAATATCGTATGATTGAAAATTACTAGTTTTGATCATTTTTTGTGTTGCAAAATTGAAAGTTACTAGCTTTTTTCATTTTTAATGCTGTATAATCGAAAATGACTAGATTCTTACATTTTAACTGCTGTGTAATTGAAAGTTACTAGTTTTTTTCATTTTTAATGCTGTGTAATCGAAAGTTACTAGATTTGTCAATTTTAACTGCTGCACAATTGATAATTACTAGATTCTTACATTTTAACTGTTGTGTAATTGGAAGTTACTAGTTTTTTTTATTTTTAATGCTGTATAATTGAAAGTTACTAGATTTTTTAATTTTTAATGTTGTATAATCGAAAGTTACTAGATTTGTCAATTTTAACTGCTGCACAATTGATAATTACTAGATTCTTACATTTCAACTGCTGTGTAATTGAAAGTTACTAGATTTTTTAATTTTTAATGCTGTATAATCGAAAGTTATTAAATTTGTCAATTTTAACTGTTGTACAATTAAAAATGACTAGATTCTTACATTTCAACTGCTGTGTAATTGAAAGTTACTAGATTTTTTCATTTTTAATGCTGTATAATCGAAAGTTACTAGATTTGTCAATTTTAACTGTTGTACAATTAAAAATGACTAGATTCTTACATTTCAACTGCTGTGTAATTGAAAGTTACTAGATTTTTAAATTTTTAATGCTGTATGATCTAAAGTTACTAGATTTTGCAATGTTAACTGCTGTGCAATCGAAAATGACTAGATTGCAAAACTTTTGAACGTTTCAACGTAAATATTTTTGAATTTTAAAAGTTGAGAATTTCAGGCTTGAAAATATAAAAAAGTATACACGTCTCATATCCTCATTTTCATCAACAGTTAATATGTGTCGCGAATGAAAGTCTCTATCAAAGTAGCAATATAACTGCCTGCTTTACTCCGCAAGACAGTATTTTAACCGCAACATTAGCATTTTTAATATTATTCAGTAGTTCCATAAGTCTTCTCGTGACCAACAATTACATAATTATACTTTCAAATGGTCGATTGCATTTACTTTTTTAAACCGTTTCATTAATTCCTTCGACCCGAAGATTCATTCGTGAATACATTATCATTTGTTCGTAATCAATGCCTTATGGAATCAAGTTTCTACTGACAACAAGCTCATTCATTTTGTGGCGAGCGTGGGCGAGTTATTCGAATCTCATTGGTGCTCGTTACTCGATTGTTCTGTCTGGCAAGCTGTAAATTATTGCTTCCAGTTGTTAAATCATTGCCTCGCTGAAATTGCCTTACATCAAAGGAACTTCGTATTTTAGGGAAAAACGAGGCTTCCATTTTATTCAAACAACCCTCATCTTTTTTTCGTTTAAGGACTTTTCATTTTTTTTTAAAGATTTTTTATTTTTCGTTTTCAAGGTAATTTAATGGAGGTCCAGTTTTGTTTAAAAATTCTTCTTTTTATTTCTTTTTAGCAATTTTAACTAGGTTAGGTTAGGTGAGTAACTCCTCCTTTTTGGTCATTTTGATTGGATTAAGTTAGGTTATGTTTTTTCTCTTTAATAATTGTAACTGGGGTAGGTTAGGTGAGTAACTCCTCTTTTTTAGTAACTTTAATTGGGTTAAGTTAGGTTAGCTTCTAATTATTCGAAAGTAAATACTGTACAAGATGGAGATCCATTTTTCGTAATTTTTACTGAAGTAGGTTAGATTAGTTTCTAACTTTTCGAAAGTGGAGGTTTTCTATGAATAATAAATTGAAAATTTTAATAACTCACTTGTGTAAAATCTGCTCCAATAAACGCCTGTTCCATGCCAATCCATACTGTGATCGGTATGAGAAGCTGCTGATAGGGTTTCTTCAGCTGATAAGCGGTTGCAGACAGTAATTGTATACCACTAAGTTCTTGACTATCAACTTTTCGTTGCTTTTCCCCGTACCTGTAATGAAGAAGAAACAAGTTAATAACGTTTCAGGTGAAATCAGATTAGAGTCCAATAATTATGGATCTTTACGATAAGCTGGAAGGGCAAAGCAGTAATGGTCACTTAAGCTATAAGTGAGTAAAACCAAAGATTGGCAGTGGAAATGAATATATGTAGTCAGACATAAAATTGTTAGGGATAACTCTTAATAATAACTTTCTATAGAAGTTTATACAAAATCACAAACTTTAATATCTGTAGTAACATTCTTGAGGCTGTTTAATAAATAGTTACATTGCTTAATAAATATTTACCGCTATGTTTATAGGAAACCAAGCTTTACCTTTGTAAAATATTTGTTTAGTTCAGTAACTGTTATTACAACGTTTGTAGCTTTGTATTTTTACTGCTGTTAAAAATTATACACTATAGCTGGAAGGTAATGTTAAGTAATAACCGAGTAAGACCGAAGTATGGAATCAAATATTTGATACCTTGGCAGTGAAAATGGACACGCGTAGTCTGACATAAAACTGTTAGAGATATAAACAGTTGTTAAGAATATCCACTTTCAAATTTAACTTTTCAGTTTACCATGTTTTATTAACGTAATCGCAACGTTATTCGAAATCTTTCAGTATATCTTATTAGTTTAATTTCGTTGCGGTTCAGGAGTGGTACTCCTTGATCCCTATGAAAGGTAATGGCGGCCGCTTGAGCGATGACCAAATAAAACTGGAGTACGAAGTCAAATATTTATTGCAAGTTACCGTTTACAAACTTCAACTATCGAACTATTATCTGAATAATAGGATAAACGCTTTGGTATTCATTTTTGGGTGAAATTAGCAGTTGAACGGAAAATGCTTTCGACCGCCATTGTCCGCGTTGGCTGGTAATGGCGGTCACGTTACGTTTAGAGCCTCAGACAACTTTTGCGCGGGAAACATCGACTGAAACCATTTACTATATTCTGATCTCGTGGACATGGGGTATTCATATTTTGCAATTTTGGACAAAATCAGAGATACACATGTTTATGGCGATTTTAATGTCACTTTTAAACTCAACTGTAGTGAAGCTCTTTTAACCTCAAATTCAAGTTGAATGCCTTAAATCACCACGACCAAATTTATAATTTCAAACAATTCATAGCATCAAAATAAAATAGATCTTCAATCAAAAACGATGTACATGATTTTTCCCATCACAGTTCACTCAATGAATGCTATTTTTAATAACACAATTATGGATATTAAAAATGTTGATCCTACATTACTTTTATTAAAATCTACTACTTAATTATCATCATCGAAATAAATTTACTGTCATTCGTTTATTTGCCTCATTTGACGAACATACATTAAAAAATGGAGAATAATCAAACGTTAATCTCGCCTGTTACGTATTTGATAATTAGAACAATAGAACATTCTAGACGATACAAAGTGAACAGCAGGCGTAAGAAGAACCAGGCTAGGTATTATTTCGTAGAAAATGATCGACTGTAAATTGCGAGGTTTTACCATAATTGCGGGTATAAATGCAGAATAATTACCTCGATTCTGTAATATCACGTCGCTAGCGTGCATTGTAACATCTTTTGTCAGTTAATTTTTGAACGGTTTCGAATCCAGGAAATTGAGCCAAGATGACGTCTCTGAATTATGTCTTTAAATTTAACTCTATTATAACACTTCAGCGTGTTTGCATTTAAACTGTGTAATAATTGCAAACTTAATTAATTCATCGTTTTGCAATATTTCTTTAATGAATTATAGCTTTAGTCACGTAAACTAGATGTACATATATCTAGTAAAATATTAAAATTTGTATAGCACTGAGTTGCTTCTAAAATTTGTAAAATGAAACGCAAAAATGTCTGACAATTTTAAAATAGCCTTCTGCCATAAATTTATCGATTAATATTCATTCTGATGCATTAATTGTATTATACCTGTCTCGTATGCTAAATATCCAGTGTTCGAAAGCTTCTGACATTAAAGCTTGGAGCCTTGATACATACGCGATTCGAAGTATGCGTTATTGTGAAATGTTGACAGCGACTCGACGAAGTAGAACGGCTACAGATTGATTAACAAGTGGCTGGAAAATATTTTTCGAGATCAAAGTGTCGTAATACGCGAAAGCTATGTATATGTCGAACTATCGATGCAAGTATTTCCTGTCTGGTCGATGAGTTCGATTCGACATATTTTACTGAGAGAGTTGCACAACAATGTGGCTTGGAAAAACAAGAGAAATAACTTCCAGCGATTTAATAGAAGGCGTGTTCCGCGTATTGTGTGCCGTGTTAGGGAGAAAAATCGGTTGCGACACCTTTTGCAATGATTGATGCTGGCTAGTTAAATATTTTGATTGTGATCTTTTCATGGGTCGCTTGGAAATTTTCTGTTTTAAGTTTCGTAAGTTTTGGATGTGCGATTAATCGATTATTCGAGTTTGTGATCTTTCAATTCGTTGATTTTTTAATTCATCAATTTTCCCATTTTTCAATTCTTCGATTGTTCTGGTTCCCAATTGTCCAAATATTCAATTTCTCAATTTCTTAGTTTCCCAATACTCCAATTTTGTATTTCTGAAATTTTGTAATTTCCTCATTTCTCTAATATTCCAGTTTTCCAATTTTATAATTCTTCAATTCTTTAAATCTCTCTTTTCTAAATTTTTCAATTTTGGAATTATTTTGATTTATTTTAAATTATTTTGGAATTCTTCAATTCTTCAATTCTTCAATTTTTCAATTACTCAATTTGTCAATTACTCAATTCTTCAATTCTTCAATTCTTCAATTCTTCAATTTTTCAATTACTCAATTTGTCAATTACTCAATTCGTGAATTACTCAATTCGTGAATTACTCAATTCGTGAATTATTCAATTCGTGAATTACTCAATTTGTAAATTACGGAATTTGTGAATTATTCAATTCGTGAATTACTCAATTTGTCAATTATTCAATTTGTTAATTGCTCAACTTGTCAATAATTCAATTTGTCAAAAATTCCATTTGCCAATGATTCAATAATACAATGATTCAATGATTCAATGATTCAATCATTCCATTATTCCATTATTCAAGCATTCAATTATTCAATTATTCAATTATTCAATTATTCAATTATTCAATTATTCAATTATTCAATTATTCAATTATTCAAATAGTCAATTAGTCAATTAATCAATTAATCAATTAGTCAATTATTCAATTATTCAATTTGTCCGTTCGTCAATTCTTCAATTCCCCAGACCATCCATCCATAAATTCTTCAATTTATCAATTTACTAATTTTTCAGTTCGCAAAGTGAACTTGGAAATATGCATTGCATACTTTTGTCTGAGATTCTCTAAACAGTAGGCCATATTGTAAACACAGTTTTTATAAAACGTTACTTTTATTTATTTTAGCTTAACTCTATACCATAGGACAAACATTTGAAATATTCATTCAAGCATTATATCATCATAAAATTTAACAAACTTTCCAATGTGTCGTGAAATAAAAATGCTAATCTATATTTAGACCACTTCTTCCATGTTTTAGTACATTTTGTTTTATAAGGAAACGATATTTTATTTTTTAATTCTCGAAGTTTATTAAGGCATATAATATATAAAAAAATACATTAAACATCCTTAAATAAAAAAAAGATAAAGATCGTGTACATTAACATTAATCCTGCACACCTGCCTTAAAATTAAAAATAAACAGAAATTAATGGGTGTTAATCTTTATCCCAATAAAAGTCAACACAAGTTTCAAGAAAAGCAGCTGTACAAATTTTGTTGCTTAAAGCAAGAAATTTATGAAATCCTCATTTAACCAGTTTAGTGTTAAAACGTCGAAGTTGCACATCCGTTAATAAGTCCGGCTTAAACGAATGAAATCAGCGGGAAAACGGGTGAAAACACAAAGAAGTCATGAACGAGCAGAAATAATCTTTCCTTGAAAATTCCTGCGTACAGTTTCGCGACGAAGGTTGGACGCGTTCGTTATACCCCGGCGAAAAACCGGTTCAACCATTCTTTATTTTATTTCCTCTTTTTCCCACGGTTTTTATTCATCGAAAGAAAATTTCGACTTTTTCGATTTTTTGCGAAGCTTATCTTGGCCGATGAAGGTCAATAATTTTGCGAAAGATCGCGGAAGTCTTTTAGGACCGTCTGTTGAGACACTCGTAAACGAACGGAGCCGAGTTCAACAGAATCCGGTAAATTATCCCGAGCTAAATTTAGCCAGCGTGCACTTGAATACGATCTGCCCTGAGGGCTCGAAGGATCAACTCCGAAGAACGACCTGGAGGAACGAGTAGACGAGTGGCAAGGTTTTAGATACACGTTCGAAGGGCCCCAGGCGACCGCCGTTAACACCACCACTACCAACAGTTAAGAAGCTATTTCTGCCACCAGGTGCCGGCGAATTCGTCAGTGAATTTCAAATTTCGACCTGCTAAACGTGGAGCACTATATAAGTTTTTCACGTTTTTCGTAAAAGGACAAATTGTAATGATGTAATTTATTAGCTAGCATGATACTGTACATAGTATTAACACATGTTAATATCTTGTATTTCCTTTGCTTCGGTCACAGCTGCATGCTCCATATTGATCATATGCTTTATATCTTCATGTTCCCAAATATCTGTAATTCAACTCGGATAATGTGGGGGAGTAGTAACCTAGTCTTCGAGTAGGCAGACATTTTCTGTGGAATTTTCACCTGACACTACCGATACTCCTAACGTAAACGCTCGCTCCCTTAATCGCTCATCACCCCCAGAATTTACCATCACGGTAACAAATTTCCATGTATATATTATCATCGTACTTAGCAATAATTTTGCATTACACAAGATTTTGCATAGACGACATAATTATAGCCACAAAAGTGAAATTTTACGTGGTCCTAATTCGATGGCCAGATTGTATATGAAGTGCGTCACATACCTATCGAGTGGTATAATTGTGAATAGTATCCTTGCACTATGATTTGTCAGGTGCGTAAATAATCACTGCAATATTAAAACAAAGAAAGTTGAAATGTTATGTCAATGTGGTATTATGCGTTGACCATGCAAGTTGAACTTGAACTCCAAACTGAAGCGTATTAGAAATTCGAGTAAAATTGATCACAGCTGAAGTATGAATAGGTCAAGAGTGTGTCATGAATGCGTCACGAATGCGTCACGAATACGCCAACAGTACGTTGTGAGTGCGTCACGAATCCATTAAGTGCGTCATGAATGCGTCAAGTGCGGCACGAATGCGTCAAGTGCGTCATGAATGCGTTAAGTGTGTCACTAGTGCGTTATGGATGCGCCAAGTGTTTCAGGGGTGCGTCATGCGTGCGTCACGGATCCATCAAAAGTACGTCAAGAGTGCATCGTGAATACGTAAAAGTGCGTCACGAATGCGTCGCGAATGTGTCAAGAGTGCGTCACGAATAATTAAGTGTGTCACTAATGCGTCACGAATACATTAAAAGTGCGTCACTATTACGTCATGAATATTTTAAGACTGCGTCACGAATGTGTCAAAGGTGTGTCATGAATGTGTCAAAGGTGCGTCACGAATACGCCAGGAGTGCGTCAAGAGTGCGTCATAAATGTGTTAAGACTGTGTCTGGAGTGCATCAGGTGTGCGTCACGAATACGTCAAAAGTACGTTGTGAGTGCCTCACGAATCCGTTAAGTGCGTCACTAGTGCGTCATGAATGCGTTAAGTGCGTCATTACTGCGTCATGGATGCGTTAAGTGTGTCACTACTGCGTCATGGATGCGTCAAGTGTTTCAGGAGTGCGTCACGAATCCGTCAAAAGTGCGTCACGAATACGTCAAATGTGCGTCACGAATCTGTTAAAAGTGCATCGTGAGTGCGTCACGAACCCATCAAAAGTGCGTCACGAGTGCGTCATTAATCCATCAAAAGTGTGTCATGAGTGCGTCACGAATGCATCAGCGTTTCACGAGTGCGTCATGAGTGCTTCACGAATGTGCCAAAAGTGCGTTACGAATGCGTCAAAAGTGCGTCAAGAGTACGTCATGAATGCGTTAAGAGTGCGTCCAAAATACATCAACAGTATTTAGTAATAATTTCGACCTAAAACAATTTACCGTACAACATAATTATATCCACACAAATTTTCGTAAGTGATCCTATTTGATGGTCAGGCACTCTAGATATAACAAGAACAAAATATTGATTTTTAAGTTGTACGACTAAACACGTCTGAAACTGTAAAAAAATATACCCCACAATTATTGCCGATTTCACGGCGACTGACGTCAATGACCAAGTATTGGCTTCATCGATGGGTTATAGAACTTTCAACGTGGATTCTGTCGGTTCCGTGTGCGAATTATGGAGCGATACCAAACTGTTTTTTGTCGATTTGACGATGGTCGACAGGTTCCTAGTGTAGCTGGTGAAATCTTTAGGCTGTCTCTAAAGTCTCAAGATTTCAAGTTGGAAGATACAAAATTGAGATTTGTTGAGATAAAGAGACGAACAAACAGATGGAGCAAAAATCAGTTAAGTGACTGGTCTTCGATATATGTGATGGATATAGGAAAATCTGGCAAATGATAGAAAGGTAAATCATAAATTTACACAAAAATTTAACAAATCGAACTGTCTCGTTTATTCTGTGACGTGTTAGCACGCTCACAGTCAGCACAAGAATGCCTCTTCGGTAAAACCTTGGCCGTGAGGACACCAACGTCACCATGGCCCTTGACGACTATTCATTATTCTTTAGCCTCATAAAACTTTCCCTTGCAACCAGGAAAGCACTCCGGCAAAATGCATATAGCGGATTTAGATTGCAAACTATGTCCCTAAATTTCCCCCAAAAATACATCTAATATTATATACTTGCATATAACATCTGACACACTAGTTGCGTCATTACTTAAACAATCACTGAAACCTCAAAGATTTATTTAAAATTTAAGTATTTAATATTTTACAAATTCTCAAAATAGTGATTTTGAAGATTTCAATTCAAAATAACTTAAAATACAAGTAGTGGAATAAATACTGATTCAAATTTTCCCGCGTAAACTTTTGCAAATGGCGGACTCTGCAAACTCTGCAAACTTCACTTATATTAACATTTTCTTTACAAAAGTTTATTCCTTCAGTTACTATATTAATTTTAGAAGAAAATTATTACATATTGAAATTCTAACGTAACCTATTAACCTTCAGAAACAAATATAATAAAATAAAAAGATTAAAATTATTGTGAATGACTTTATAGTCATACATTTTTCTTGGTCCTAATTTTATTTATTTTTCTGATGTGTCTCCTAAAATTTTATATTATATTTTTGACCAAAATTAAAAATAAAGATGGTTTAATAAATAGTAATATTGTTTAATAATATTTAAGTCTTTAAATAGAATCAAAATCCTATTTTGCATCTAAAATAAAAATCTCACGATTCAACGTCCACGTTTACTTATCTAATAGTAATTACTGTCTTCTCAAATGAATTTAACCATTGTACCAAAAATAAAGATCACTAAATAAATGTTTCAAATACAAAATAAAACTCTTACGATCGAACGTTGTTTCAACAACCACCGTTCAAACTATTACACTTCAAATATTGACTTCTTTTATTTATCGACAATAGTGCAAGCTAATTACCATCGCCCTGTTGACCACATATCGTCGAATCGAGCACCAAATATTGTTCTACGCGTACGCAATCAGTGTCAACGTACTAGCAAATCTTGCACGTGAACATTCTAACCAGAATGTGTCAGCTCGTAAACATTAAACAAGCCATCAGCTAATCCAGATACATAATTCAAGAATGTCTGACTCATGAGTACGGTACAGAATGCTTTCCTACCTCCGTCACGGGATAAAAAAGAAAGGAAAAACAAAATACAGGACAATCTCTGTTAAATCGTAAACATGTTACGAGCTCGAATAAACTATCATTCGTGGACCGTTAATCGATCGTAAATGTATGCACGCGATGGAAGCAGAAGCCATTGCTTTCTGACCAATTCAAGGACGATTGCTTCGGACTTTTCTTACCGTTCGTTCACTATTCTTTCGACGGGTTTTACAATTCTTTGTTTGTTCAGGAAATTTTGTGGTCAAATTATGAACTTATACAATTGCTTTTATCAATATTTTATGAACTTTTTGATATTATAATGAAGTTTGGGTTAATATATCCTTTGAGTGTAGTTTGAGTTAATATATCCTTTGCTCACTATTCTTTGTTAATCGATTTTTTATTTCATTTCATTCCATTTTTCAAAAAAATTCATTTTGCTTATAGAACTATGAAATTTGTGTTAATATTCTCTTCTTTTGATGTAGTTTACTTATAATTCATTTTTAAGGAAATGAATTTCGTCTTTCATCGCGAACGCCATTTTCTGGTACCATGAACTCCATTTTGTAATGTTACGAACTCTCTTTTTAATATTGCAAGTATAAAGCAACAATCTACTGTTAATTCACTGTTACTTTAATGTATAATATTTATAATCCGCTTCAATGAATTAAGCTTCATTTTGTGATACCATGAACTCCATTTTGTAATACTCCATTTTGTAATAAGCATGAATACAATCATTGATATACAATTTCTTAAATGTATTCTGTTCACAATCCCTCGTTTCATTAATTCAACATTTTTTAACAGAACCACGTACTTAAATATTCGTACTGTTATTTTAATTAATTTATTTGCAATTTTTTATTAATGTCGTATTTTGACGAATCTGACACATGACGCACTCATGCAACTGACAAATCTTACTTGAATTTTTAACACCTCTTACTTGAATTTTTAAGTCCTTATTTGCATAGTCAAGGAGTGGTAAACGTAAAATTGACACAACCTTTCAACTTTTTTTCTGTGGTTTAATATTGTAGAGGATATCTCGTTGTGACTGACGCGCCTGATAAATAAATCATAAGGGGTTAATCGATTGGACAGGAGTTTTTAATAGAACTATGAAGTTAGTAATATTTAATGAATTTTTTAATGATGTAGGTACGAAATTTGTGTTAATACAATGTTGTAGTGTATTTTGTTTATAATTCTTTGTTAGGGAACTGAATTTTGTTTTGTGATACTGTGTACTCCATTTTGTGATGCTGTGAACGCCATTTTGTGATTCTATGAACTCCATTTTTTAATGGTATAAATTCTTTATTATTAAAAGTATAAAGTGCAAATTAATCCGCTGTTATTTTAATGTATTCTGTTTACAATTCCTTTTTAAGGAATTGAACTTCATTTTGTAATACTGTGTACGCCATTTTGTGATACTGAGTACTCCATTTTGTGATACTATGAACTCCATTTTGTAATGTTATGGAATCTTTAATATTAAAAGTATAAAGTAAAGATTAATCCATTGTTATTTTCATGTATTTTGTTTACAAATCCTTGTTAGTTAATAAAACTTTATCTAAAACTTCTTAAATTTGAAAATTTGAGAATTTGATCCATGAATAAGGTAGTTTCAGAAATTTGAGAATGTAAAAATGTACAAAGAGAATTTGAGAATTTAATTTGCAAGTTTGATAATTTATGAAAATGAAAATTAAAAAAATTTGGTAATTTGAATGCTTGAAAATCTTGATGGAAAATATCAGAAAAGTAGGAAAATTACCCACTTAACCCAATCTAACCTAAAACAATCATTAAAACTGCAAGTATAACCATCAACATTCAAAAACCTAATTCTAGCAAAAATAAAATGATAAACCATTTAAACAAAAAGTTGTAATCATCATGAAATGACCATAAAACACAAATGGCCACTTACGTAGCTTGTATATTAATGAACTCAAAGTCGTTATATTTGAACTCTCGTTGTTTCTGTTTCAAGTTGAACTTGTTTTCTAGACATTCCTTTTTCTCTGTACTTCCTGTATGACTAGAAATATTAAACATAGTTCGAACAATGGAATGCTAAGTATCGAGACCGCTCGTTGCACGTATGAGCCATTTACTTCGAAAGTGGGGCAAATCCATTTTTCAATATTGCGCGATATTTAAGGATTTCGACAACCTTTAAGACTTCTTTCGACAAACTTTAAATTATTGTTAAGCACTGATACTAATTTTTTGTATTTTTCTGTTAGACGATTGTCATTATTTAGTGTACAATAGCTATTATTTTCAGAATTTTTCACGTTTCTCGTAAAACGGCAAATTATAATGATATAATTTATTAGCTAGCATGATACTGTACATAGCATTAACACATGTTAATATCTTGCATTTCCTTTGCTTCGGTCACAACAGCATGCTCCACATTGATCATATGCTTTATATCTTCATTTTCCCAAATATCTGTAATTCAACTCGGATAATGTGGGGAAGTTGCAAACTAGTCTTTGAGTAGACAGACATTTTCTGTGGCATTCAAATTTCACCTGATGCTATCCATACTCCTAACGTAAACGCTCGCTCCCTTAATCGCTCATCACCCCCACAATTTACCATCACGGTAACAAATTTCCATGTATATATTATCATCGTACTTAGCAATAATTTTGCATTACACAAGATTTTGCATAGACGACATAATTATAGCCACAAAAGTGAAATTTTACGTGGTCCTAATTCGATGGCCAGATTGTATATGAAGTGCGTCACATACCTGTCGAGTGGTATAATTGTGAATGGTATCCTTGCACTATGATTTGTCAGGTGCGTAAATAATTACTACAATATTAAAACAAAGAAAGTTGAAATGTTATGTCAATGTGGTATTATGCGTTGACCATGCAAGTTGAACTTGAACTCCAAACTGCAGCGTATTAGAAATTCGGTAAAATTGATTACAGCTGAAGTATGAATAGGTCAAGAGTGTGTCATGAATGCGTCACGAATGCGTCACGAATACGCCAACAGTACGTTGTGAGTGCGTCACGAATCCATTAAGTGCGTCACGAATGCGTCAAGTGCGTCATGAACGCGTCAAGTGTGTCATAAATGCGTTAAGTGTGTCACTAGTACATCATGGATGCGCCAAGTGTTTCAGGAGTGCGTCACGAGTGCGTCACGAATCCGTCAAAAGTGCGTCAGGAGTGCATCGTGAATACGTAAAAGTGTGTCACGAATGCGTTAAGAGTGCGTCACGGATGCGTCAAGTGTGCGTCACGAATGCGCCAGGAGTGCGTCAAGAGTGCGTCAGAAGTGCGTCACTAATTCGTTGAAAGTATTTAGTAATAATTTTAATTTTATTTAGTGAAATTTTAAATGGTCCTAATTTGATGTCCAGGGACTGTAAACCCACAGATCAGATATTAATGCTACCAACATTACAAAATTTCTACTTTTTCAGTATTACTAAAATACTAAAGCTAAATACTGTACTTTGGTTAAAAATCAACCTGCACCTTTTAAACTAATGTTTCCAACATCGTTAATCACCAATCCATCACCCAAATATTAGGGAATCCCAATTATTTTTACTACAGGTTGCTCACACCTAAAAATATATCGTTATCGTTATCCACATTTTTTTCGAAAGTAGACATGTCCCATTTTTAAAATAAACGACTCGTATAAACCGTATTTTATGTATAATAAGCAGCAGCAATTACGATATCGTTTCATGAAGCGAATAAAACATCATGAAACTGTAATTACAGCGATGACGATGTAAAATAGATATACGATTATAATTGCCGCTGTACTATTGTTAACATTGTATTCGTAGATAAAATACGAAGTACCAAGAATATTTATCGGACATTTATGTCTCATTTGGATAAACTTTCGTATCTGGGGAAACTTTTAATTACAACTATTAACATTTTAATGGTTTTTTAATTACATCCTGTAAGAAATGTTTGTCCGCCGATAAAGAAGACAATGAACTAAATTTATCGAGAACACGGTAAAGGTTTAATTAACACTTGCGAGAGGTAAATATCGTGTTTGAACTGATCAAGGGTCTTCGTGCTATTTATACATGCATTAATTATTCAATTATTAGAAGGATAGCATTCATCCTTGATGCTAACGAGGAATATATAAATATCGATATTGTAGACTTTTGTCAAACATTACTTCTGAAAGACGCCATTTTGAAAAATCTGAATTCACAAGTTTTCAAGTTTGCAAGTTTACAAATTAAAAAATTTGCAAGTTTGAAAGTTTAAAACTGAAAATTTGTAAATTACGACACAGTGATTATTATTACTATTTATAAGAAGTTATTCAAACAAACAATTCTGCAGCCTAACTAACCCAACCTAACAGTTTTCATCTAAAAGTTTCTAATTCCTAAACACAAAATTTCGTGCAATTAAATTGTTCAACGATTCAAAAAATCTCCAACGTCTTAATTACGTGTCCAATTAAAACCTTAATCACAGGGTAAACAAAATGATTTGTAATCCTTCATCCCACCACGATTTTCCCGCATTCACCAGACACTTTTACTTTCATAAAACATCCAGGCTCTCCGGAGGTAATAACGCGTGCAAAATAAAAAAAGGAGAGAAAATCCAGTATCATTAAACACCATTACAACGTCATCCTCGATAGCAGTGAACAATGCGGCAAGGTCAACGAGAATTGTTTTATCTCGAAAGAAACGTGAATAAGAAGCGTTTGATAGACGCTGCGATCTATCAGAGCGAGTTGCGTATAGAATTTTCTCACCGTCGTACCTGCTGTCTCAGCATGCATGAGACCTGGCTTCTGAACCGTTATAAACACGCGGGTCGATGCAATCGAGTCGATTCTTCGATTCGAAAACGGCTGCAACGATAAAATGGAGAACTGCGATACGATACGATGCGATACGATACGAGACGCTCGAATCCTGCCTCTTACGCAATAAAACGCTACTCTCTGTGTATGAAACATTCCTAGGATAATGGAAGAAATGAATTCAGAAAATTCAAGGAAATGTAAATTCATCCTAATGAATCACTCTAATGTAAATATATGTATTTGAAATATTGGTAATGATTTGAAATGTTATCAACAAGATACTTAAAAATAAATATATTACTCAGGAATAATTGTGGAACACAAATTACAATATCTAAAAATATGTAAAAACCTAGTTATCTTACATTTAATACGGCAAATAATAGTTTTTGAAAAAAGCGATCGATCAACATTAAATGATATACAGCAACATTGTTGGTAATTGCACATTATCAATAATTTATAGCACCTAAAAATAATCGGGGTTCCCAGAAATAATTGCTGTGCCCAGAAATATTTGAAACTCTAGTTACGTTCTCTTGTGACACCGCAAATAATAGGGATGACCCATTAACTTATGACATTTATGAACGAACCCGTAATTTTGACGTCCTCGACCGAACCTGCAGAGAAGCGAAACGTCAACTTGCTAAAGTTTTTCGGTAAACATTCAATAACCGATCGTGGTTGAATTATGACAAAATTTTAGAGTTAATCGTTTAATCCACTCGGTCGAGTATTGATTCTACAGTTTCGTTGGTTTTGAACATTTCGGGAGTGCGAAATGTGACATGAAATTTTAGGTCTTGCTGATTTTGAATACCGGAGATTAATGTTATTTGGAATATTTCAAAGCGTCGAATGCTTTTGTTCCGTGGGTAACAGCTAATTTCGAAAGAAGAGAAGAGTGGATGCAGCGTTTCGTTTTGGGAAATGTGGATACACCGAATGTGCTGATTATGTGCCGGAAATTGCACCTGTGACTGCAGCGCAATTTTAAGACTTAGAATTAATATGTACTTAAGATGTTCTGTACTGTGATTTGTGTGTCTGATTAGATCGTAAAAGAAAATAATTTTATCTGCTTGCTTTTTCAATTTTATGAATCGAAGATAGTGGGTACCTTTTCAAATTATCTACCTCTAACAAAATCGTTCCTTTACATTTTGCAATTAGATCAAGGTTTTGAATTGTTGTGCAAAGTTTGAAGCATAAAAGTTTACTAGTTTCAAAATCGTTACTTTATATTTATATTTTAGTTAGACTAAAGTCTCAGGTTTTTAATTAATAGTCACCCAAAAATCCATATGAAAAATAATACCAACAATTCTGTAAAATAACCTGCCTCTCTATTATTTAATTCAGACTCCATAACCCAAAGCTTACATAAATTTCTAAAGTTATATCATTACGATATGAATTGTATCCAGTTATGTATTATTTACCACATAGCTGTATCTACATACATTGCAATGCTTATATCAGTCAAAGATTGAATAGTTTACTATCGTATGGCACACGTGAAGCGTAATTGGATACACTTGCACATGTGCGTAACAAACGACATAGCTCTCAGAATCGAGCACTTTATATGAACAAATATTAAAAATCTTTGAAATCGATTAGATATACTCGTTAATAATTTATCGACCGGAAAACTACCAGTAAATTTAATAATACTAATGATTATTGACTGCGACGCAATTAACGTGCCTTGGATCATTAATCTTTTACTGATTTATCTTTAATTCAATTTAGACGACTAGGAAAACATTTTACTGGGTTTTTAGATATGAAACAACAGATTATAAAAGGTGGAAATGTTTAAATACTTTTATCACATAAAATAGTTGCTTTAATTTTAATTTTAATCAACAAGCATATTTGGAAACAATAAAGAAGACAAAGCAGTTTCGTAGTATGAGTTGACATATTTAAAATACAAATTAATGGAATATAAATTTAAAATAAAAGATTCAACAAAAATTACTGTACAGTTTCATCCTCACTTTCAGATTTAAATTTCAATTTTTTTATAATTTGTAAGCATTAGTATAATAATTGTAAGTTGGAGAATTCATTGCAACGAGGCAGCCATTTTGTATCGAGGAGCTAGAACCGCCATATTGATGTACCATAAACTGTGCGATACTTTTAGGTTATAAAATTAGTAAAATATATATACATTTTAATGTAAAATAACATAACTATATTTAGTATACCATGGTATTTAGTATACCATAGTATTTATTATCTTAATAGTGTTAGATTTATAAGAATATTTTCCATCATTGTTTACTTTTTGATAAATTATTAAATTTAATTTCATTTACATTTTAATAATAACTTCACATATTTCCTGACAACATGAAACCTACAATTATTTCCACTGTTCCACCACAGCAAAATTAAAAAAACTTCATCTCCAATTTTTCCTAATTTAATTTATCTGCTTCCATAATAAAACGAAACGAGACTGAATAAAACTCAGTAAAACATTGTATCAAAGTATAATTACAAAATGCAATTATGTACAGCGAGAGATGCTAATCGCATCGAAACGATGAAAAAGAAATGAAAAAAGCATCCATATGCAGGTCGCGTAATAACATAATTAACCGCGTAAAAAAGAATGGATGACTCGGTTGGAGGAGACAAATTTATTCGCGGCTAATTGTATAACCGCTCGTTCAGAACCGTTCGGAATCGATTTGCAATTACGGAAAATCGAAGCGTCCGATTGAGAATTAATTGTTCCGAGAAATGAAAACGATACGTATATAACAGATAGGTTCGAAGTAAATAATGTAAGTTATCTGATACTGCAGGTGAATCAACCAACGATGAATCGGATGTTCATCGAAGCGCAGTGCGCCGGAAATCGAAAGTACGTCAAGTGTTCTTAGCACGAGATACACCTTTCTCTCGTTTTCAACGTCCTTAACGAGACAAAGGAACTCTCAATTGATTAACTTCTTTGTCTTGAAAGAATTTCAAGACAATATTAAAAATATCAGATATAAAATTATATCATTTATACACCATAATTTAATATAATATATAATAGTATATTACATAAAATAGTGATATATAATTTAAGCATATCCTCCTGATAGGTTAGCGGACACCTTGAATGCAATTTTGATCCACCAATTTTTAAATTATGCACATTCGAATTCTAATTTCCAAAAGGCTCGTGCAACAATGAAGAAGTATCATGCCGGAGGAAAACGGCAATTTTTCTAACTGCTGAGATATTACGTGCCACAATCGTAAAGCTGGCTACAATCATCAACACGAAGCGCACATACTCGCTATATGCAAGCGAACGATTCTATGAATGAAGAGCGGATTCTCGGTAATACCGTGTGTAACAGCGCCGCCTTTACGTAATTCATAAAGCATTATGAAGTTTCAATTCTAATGATACTTTTTATCCGTTCCCGATGAAGTGCCTGTAAAATAATTTATATTACGGTGGAGGTCTCCCGGCGTAAAATTGCGAAACGTGTACATCAGCGTCGCTGAATAGATCTTAGAACGTGTCGCTTACTCCTACAAATAACGACACAACATTTAGAGAAACGGAAACTTACTGTAAACGACATAAGTCAAGCGATAATTTACAATAGAAGGAAACCTGTTCTTGTATAAATATTTGCACGCTTGTATCGCTGGTGATATGAGTGACATGTAGACTTTTCAAGGTTCACCAATTTTACAGATTTGGAAGAGTAATCAATTGTGATAAATGGTATAGGGAAAACTGAACCAGTTTACATGATAATTGGGAATATTAACAATTAACTGTTCAAGCTTTCTACAGCGCTAGATTTCAGTGCTAAAATTTCTTTATCAGTAAATTACTATATGACTAGATTTTTATAGAGTCAGATTTTTTATTCGCACATTTCTATATTTTTAAATTACTACAATTCTAAGTTTCAATATTTTTTAATTTCGGTATCCCCAAATATCGACATCAACGAATTCGAATAATTCTAGATTTCGATATCCCTAGATTCCAGTATCCACTTATTCCGATATCCCTATATCACAATATCCCCAGGTTCCGATATCCCTAAATCCCAATATCCCTGAATCCAAATATCCCTAGATCCAGATCTCCTTCGACCCAAATTTCTCCTGATCCAAATATCCCTAGATTCAAATATCTCTACACCCAAATATCTCTAGATCCAAATTTTCTTAGATCCTAAATTTTCCTACATCCCAATTTTCTCTAGATCCCAAATTCCCCTAGACCCAAATATTCCTAGATCCCGAATTTCCCCAGATCCCAAATATCCTTAGAATAAAAATTTCCCTAGATCCTAAATTTCCCTAGATCCCAAATTTCCCTAGATTTCAAATTTCTCTAGATTTCAAATGTCCCTAGATCCCAAATTTCCCCAGATCCCAAATTTCACCAGATCCCAAATTTCCCTAGATCCCAAATATCCTTAGAACCAAAATTTCCCCAGATCCTAAATTTCCCTAAATTCCAAATTTCGCTAGATTCCAACTTTCCCTAGATCCCAATTTTCCCTAGATCCCAAATATCCCTAGATTCCAAATTTCCCCAGACCCCAAATTTTCCTAGATCCCAAAATCCCTAGATCCCAATATCCCTAAATCACAATATTCTTAAATCCCAATGTCCCTAGATCTCGATATCCCTAGATACCGATATCCCTGAATTCCGATATGCCTATATTGCGATATCCCTAGATACCTATATTCCTACATCTCTATTTTTCTATATTCCTATTTCCCTAGATTTTTCTATCCCTATATTTGCAAATTTCCGTATCTCTATGTTCCTATTTTTATAGAGTCCTGTATTCCTATATTCCTATATCTTTAAGTCCCTACATGTCTAGATTACTAGATTCCTACAACTATAATTTATCATAATAACAGTATGCACAACATATCATAACTGTCACAAACGTTTCCTACAGTTTTAGCTTGATAAAAGAAGGAAAGCATCGCACGACAATTAAGCGCGCACGAATATCACTTTCGTCAAAAATAAAACCTAAGAAATGTCATTAGTCGTGTTTTATCACGTGTCACTTTTATGCAAGCCGGCGAGCGGAACGCATCAGACATTTTGTTGAAATATAACGTGGCTATTTATACATAGATAATGGCAATACAACGTTTGCATATCTTAATACGTAACGGGAATCGTGTATTGTGGTTAGTCGCGAGTCAACTCATGCGCCGCGATTATATAAGAAAATTAACTCGAGAAATTGCTCGAAGAATACTGTTACCGACAAGGAGGAAAAAAAACGGAATATCGAGCGAACCGAACGTCCTTCTTTAATCGTGGGAACAACGATCCGTTTGTTATTTTTTATTGACACATATTACATGGAATCGGCGAGGAGATTAGGCGATAGTCGTCACCGTTTGTCGACGCATGCGTTCGGACCGCAATGAAATGGAAGGCTAAACGCATTAATTATCAATGAAGTATGCAAATGAACGCGCCATCCTCCAGATAGGACGCGATGCAAATCGACGTTACAATAGAAAATCACCGTTCCCGAGCTATTAATATTTTTAGTAACAGTGTATCATTAAACGTTGCCAACGTCCGGATAATAGAACCATTGTCCTTGGAACGGTTGTGTGTACTGTTATGGAAGGTGGAAATATTGTTGTCGCTGGACAGCGAATAATTGATATCGACGGTAAAGATTTATCGGGATGATGCAAAAATTGCTGCGGTTTCCTACTTTGTTCAGGGTTAGCTTTGAATACGGTCTTAATTATTAAAAGTTATTAGGGTTATTATATTACACACTTCAATTTTATAGTATTAATTTTATAGTAATATGCAATTTCAGTGTAAACATGGTATAAAATTTCAGGTTAGTTTATAAAGTTTAATTAAATTATAGAACTACATAAATTGTGCACTATGAATAAACACAGGGTGTCCCACAATTAGGGGTCCTTGAAATGGGGGGTAGCTGACGTGATTCCGAATAAGATTTCCCTTTACAAAAATGGGGTTTAAAGCTTTGTTTTTGAATTACTAAGGAAAAACACGGGCCAATCAGAGCGCAAGGATTATTACGCGTTGGATTACTACGCGTTGGTTAACTACGCGTTAGATTACCACGCGTTAAATTCCTACGCTTAGAATTACCACGCGTTGCATTACTACGCGTTGGACTACTACGCGCTGGATTACTACGCGCTAGATTACTACGCGTTAGATTACCACGCATTAGATTCCTACGCGTAGGATTACCACGTGCTGCATTACCACACGTTGCATTACTACGCGTTGTACTACTACGCGTTGCATTACTACGCGTTGGACTACTACGCGTTGCATTACTACGCGTTGAACTACCACCCGTTGAATATCCACGCGCTGGATTACTACGCGTTGAACTACCACCCGTTGAATATCCACGCGCTGGATTACTACGCGCTGGATTACTACGCGCTGGATTACTACGCGCTGGATTACTACGCGCTGGATATCCACACGCTAGATTACTACGCGTTAGATTACCACGCATTAGATTCCTACGCGTAGGATTACCACGTGCTGCATTACCACACGTTGCATTACTACGCGTTGTACTACTACGCGTTGCATTACTACGCGTTGGACTACTACGCGTTGCATTACTACGCGTTGAACTACCACCCGTTGAATATCCACGCGCTGGATTACTACGCGCTGGATATCCACACGCTAGATTACTACGCGTTAGATTACCACGCATTAGATTCCTACGCGTAGGATTACCACGTGCTGCATTACCACACGTTGCATTACTACGCGTTGTACTACTACGCGTTGCATTACTACGCGTTGAACTACCACTTGTTGAATATCCACGCGCTGGATTACTACGCGCTGGATATCCACACGCTAGATTACTACGCGTTAGATGACCACGCATTAGATTCCTGTGCTTTGAATTACCACGCGTTGCATTATTACGCGCTGGACTACTACTCGTTGAATATGCACACGCTGGATTACTACGCGTTGGATATCTACACGCTGGATTACTACACGTTGTATTAGTACGCGTTAGATTACTACGCGTTGCATTACTACGCGTTGAACTACCACCCGTTGAATATCCACGTGTTGGATTACTACGCGTTGAATATGCACGCGCTGGATTAGTATGCGCTGGATATTCACGCACTGAATTACTACACGTTTTATAACTACGCGTTGGATTACTACGCGTTGAACTACTACCCGTTGAATATGTACACGCTGGATTACTACGCGTTGGATATTCACACATTGGATTACTACACGTTGTATTACTACGCGTTGGATTACTACGTGTAGGATTACCATGCGTTGCATTACCACGCGTTACATTACACCGCGTTGGATTACCACGCGTTCGATAACTACGCGTTATCCGAAGCTGCCGCTCTCGCGTCTGCGCATGCGCAATCCTCGCGTTCTGATTGGTCCGTGTTTTTCCTTAATAATTCAAAAACGAAGCTTCAAACCCCATTTTTGCAAAGGGAAATCTTATTCGGAATCACACCAGCTACTATTTCAGGAACCTACACTAATAGTGAGACTGTATATGCAAAAATTAAAGTTACTTATTAGTCATAAAAATTTGATTGTGTGAATTACAGCTGCATTATTAAAACTACATTAGTATAAGTTTTTTAGATTTGTAATGTATGAATAAATTAATAAATCATTGTTATATTCAATAATCTATTCACTAAAATATTTGCATCAGTTTCATTTTTAATTTCATTTTGAAATTAACTTGAAACTTCAAATTTAAATAGTAATGAAATCATTAGAGTTTCAAGCTGGCGATTGGAAAGCTAACCCCAGGCAAAAATGGCGATATACAGAAGTGGAAATCTAGATTTTTCCTCAAGCTCTCTCAAGTAAAGTTCCTAGCCTCAAGTAAGGTTCAAAATTCGCGTTATTATCGTTTGAGATGACAAATTTCAGCGACAGGTTAATTTATTAAGACGTTCGGTCACTGTCCAAAGATATTCGTTTGCGCTGAATCACCGGCGCCGCGGCATTTAAAAAACAAATGTCCAACAAATAACGGTACTCTTATATGCTCGCATATATTCGACAGGTGATTGGAATCCGAACAACTTGTTCGGTAGCAAAGAGAATTAAATGCAACGACGTCGTTTAATATTCCCGTGGATATCTTTCGCGTTAGTCGTCAGATCGTTTTCTCGTTCCTTTCGAAGCTGGAATGTCCGACGAAAGGCGCGGAGGCTCATGAATATCTATGTTTCAGTTACTGTTACTTCAGCATTGTCACGGGGATTAATCAGATTGTTATTAATGAGCTGTGGTTCGAGAAAAACAATCGGGCGTTCGATATCAACACGGTGGCTCGGTAAAAATACCAAGACCATTCAAAATGTATAAAAATCAACGTTTGAGGAAAAAATTTAGGAGGTCGACAAAGCAATTGACGGTATATTTATTCTTTATCGACTAACTATAATTTAAGTGGTGAAATTAGGAGTATTAAGTTCGCAACAATGTCGATTGGTTTAACCACATTTACATAGTTGAGAGATCAATAAATAATGTAGGTTGTCAACAGTTCGCAATACTTAAAGAATAATTGTCAAGAAATAATTGTAGTACCCAGAAATAATTACGATACCTAAAAATATCTTAAAATTTAGAAAATTGCGTTGAAGGAAATGCCTGAATCATCCTAATGTAAATGTATTTGAAATATTGGTAATGATTTGAAATGTTATCAACAAGATACTCAAAAATAAATATATTACTCAGGAATAATTGTGGCACACAATTGCAATATCTAAAAATATGTAAAGACCTAGTTATTTTACGTTTAATACCCCAAATAATAGTTTTTGAGAAAAGCGATCGATAAACATTAAATGATATACGGCAACATTGTTGGTAATTGCACATTATCAATAATTTATAGCACCTAAAAATAATCGGGATTCCCAGAAATAATTGCGGTGCCCAGAAATATTTGAAACTCTAGTTTCGTTCTCTTGTGACACCGCAAATAATAGGGATGACCCATTAACTTATGACATTTATGAACGAACCCGTAATTTTGACGTCCTCGACCGAACCTGTACAGAAGCGTAACGTCAACTTGCTAAAGTTTTTCGGTAAACATTCAACAATAGATCATGGTTGAATTATGACAAAATTTGAGAGTTAATCGTTTAATCCACTCGGTCGAGTATTGATTCTACAGTTTCGTTGGTTTTGAACATTTCGGGAGTGCGAAATGTGACATGAAATTTTAAGTCTTGCTGATTTTGAATACCGGAGATTAATGTTATTTGGAATATTTCAAAGCGACGAATGCTTTTGTTCCATGAGTAACAGCTAATTTCGAAAGAAGAGAAGAGTGGATGCAGCGTTTCGTTTTGAGAAATGTGGATACACCGAATGTGCTGATTATGTGCCGGAAATTGCACCTGTGACTGCAGCGCAATTTTAAGACTTAGAATTGATATGTACTTAAGATGTTTTGTACTGTGATTTGTGTGTCTGATTGGATCGTTTAAAAAATAATTTTATCTGCTTGCTTTTTCAATTTTATGAATCGAAGATAGTGGATACCTTTCCAAATTATCTGCCCCTAACAAAATCGTTCCTTTACATTTTGCAGTTAGATCAAGGTTTTGAATTGCATTTAGGCTTTGCAGTCAAGCTTTGCAAGTATTGAATTATTGTGTAAAGTTTGAAGAATTAAATTTTACTAGTTTCTCTATGATTTACATTAGTTTGTCTCTATTCCTTGTAATATATTTTTGTCCGTTTCAAACGGACTGGTATTTCAAATATGCAGCCCATACCGTTCGGAACTTTACTAATCGAAAAGGAAATGAAATGCTTCCAGTCATCCTCTATTTTATGGAGAAATTTTTTACGTAACCAAAAATACCGTATATACTTTCTTCTTCTTGCTTCGTAAAACTTGCCTTGAAAATTTTCTGGACAGTTCGTTGTGCCACTGTGTCCTTACAAGGTATGCACCAGAGAACGCGTTCAATAATAAATATAAATGTACTTATGGTAAAAGGCATCTCGAAAAACAACCAGGTGCAAATTCTTTTTTGAAAATATTCTTTGAATTTAGTTGTCTTCTATTGAAAGTGAAATTTGTTACGTAATCAGTAATATTGTATGCATCATTTTTCTTAGCTCTTACTTTCTTTTCAATCATGTAACTTGTTTGTATTATGTTCATGTAATATGGTAAGTGTCGCAGCTTTTTTTAGATGGAGAAAAGTATCTTGGAAGATTTCACTGTTTAAGAGGTTACATTTGAGATCATTTCATTACATTTGAGACCAAATTCCCAAATTCCCAAATTCCCAAATTCTCAAATTCCCAAATTACTAAATTCCCAAACTTCTAAATTATTTAATACCCAAATCCCAAATTTTACTAATTCCGAAATTCCCAATTTCTCAAATTCCCAAATTCCCAAATTCCCAAATTCCACAATTCCCAAATTCCAAAATTCCAAAATTCCCAAATTCCCAAATTCCCAAATTCCCAAATTCCCAAATTCCCAAATTCCCAAATTCCCAAATTCCCAAATTCTCAAATTCCCAAATTCTCAAATTCCCAAATTCCCAAATTACTAAATTCCCAAACTTCTAAATTGTCTAATATCCAAATCCCAAATTTTATTAATTCCAAAATTCTCAAATTCCCAAATTCCCAAATTCCCAAATTCCTGAATTCCCAAAGTCCCAAATTCCCAAATTCCCAAATTCCCAAATTCCCAAATTCCCAAATTTTACAAATTCGAAAATTCAAATTTCTCAAAATTCCAAATTCCAAAATTCCTAAATCCCTAAATTTCCTAAATTAAAAAATTTCAAATTACCCATATCTGAACCATTACATTTAAAAATGAACAATTCCTCAAATGTCTAAACATCCACAAGCTTTAATTTCGCAAACAACAGAATTTCTAATTGATGTTTATTCATAAAAGATAGAAACCTACTTGGTCAAGGTGTGATTATCGGAATCCACTTGGTCAAGGTTTGACTATATTTGAATGCGTTGTTTACTGTATTCAAGGCTCACCGAGTTCATTTACTTCGTCAATATACTTCACACTTTATCCTCAAAACTATTTTAACTCTTTATTTGAATATTCATAAATTATTTAAAAATTATTCGATTTAATATTTGACCTAGTTGCAATATGTTAAATTTGCAATTTATAACTCTTTCGTATATTTAAAATCAACTGAACTCTGTTGCAAAAAGGAAGTTAACAAAAATTTATTAAAAATTTGCTGTATATTTTTATAACAAGGAATTATTAATATAGAATTTTTTAAAACAATCTTGAATTGTTAATTTAATATTTAGTTTAATATTTAAATATTCAATTTAACATTTAATAATGAAATTTAATGTTTAATAGTGTAATTTCATATTTAGTAATTTAATTGAACATTTAATAATGTAATTTAATATTAAAATATTTAATTTAACATTTAATAATGAAATTTAATATTTAAATATTCAATTTAACATTTAATAATTTAATTTAATATTTAATAATTTAATTCAACATTTAACAATATAATTTAATATTTAATAACTCAAATTAACATGTAATAATTTAATATAATATTTAAAAATTTAATTCAGCAAGTAATAATTTAATTTAGTATTTATCAATTTAATGTAACATTTACTATTCACAATTTACATACTTATTATTTCAAGCATAACATTTAATGTTCAATGTTTCAAATCATCTGTGTAGCTTCTTCTCCCATTTTTTTCCTAAGAACACGTTCATATACTAATTCAACATCCCATACACTATAATTACGTCTGAAGTCAAGAAAATTGTGCAAATGATTCATCATTGATTCAAAGTCCGATTTCATTTGTGAACAAATTTTATCAGATAATCAGACGCTGTTTTTAAAACAGCTACACGAAGAAATGCGCATTAATATTTAAATTATCTGTGGAATACAGAAAGTTTAAATTGAAAAATTTGATAGTTGTATACTTAACAATTTTTATTAACTTTGTCTCACATTTTTAGGTAGATTTATCATGAAACATGTTTGTATTTATTGTCTGAGGATTAATTTTATTTATTTTAATTACTTTTGCAATTTTTGTATTAAGAGATCCATCATGACAATTAATAATTAATATTAAAAATTCTACTATGTTATTTATACATTTTTGCTGTATTAAAAATAGCTTTGAATTATAACTATTAAATTTAAGAATTTATTTATACAATTAATCAGTAATAGTGCAAATAAAAATAACAAATTAATATAAACTAAAAAAAATAACAAGCTAATAGCAAATTAATACAAACTAAAATAGTAAAAATACTAATATAAATATAAGTAATGAAAATATTAATACAAATACGAATAATAATAAAAGTAATAAATGTATCGATACAAACAAAAATAATAAAAGAATGAATACAACAAGAAATTAAAATAAGGACATTAAAACACAAGAATCAATAAAAATACAAAAAAGGTTTAACACGTTATTAAAACATTCATAACACTTAATATTATTGCAATCGTAATTAACATTACAATCACTGCGATTGTGTAACTAATACTATAATTACTATAATTGTAACAAACGCCATAATTGCTACAATTATACCGCGTTTATATTAAACCACAAAAAATGAGTATCGCAAATATCTCCTAAACTACTAATCAAACTTATTGAATAAAAACACCCTATAAGAAATAAAAACAATTTACCAAATTGCTATTTTCTTTTTATACTCTAATCTCCCACAAAAATTTTTCACGAAATTCTCATAAAATAAGTGTTTAAAATATAGTTCCGACGAAACGTAATAAAATGGCGACGTTCGACCGCGGAGATTTCAATGCCGGCAACGGTCAGAAATTTATCGGGTTTTAATAAGTACAAATTGCAGTCGCTGGTTGCATAACCGCCTTGCTTCGATGCATCCAGCGTCGGATGTACGCTATTTTGTAATCATGAGCAGAGCAATGTTTATAGCGATTCTGAATGGAGAAGGGGAGGGGATCTTGCACGGATCTCGCGCGATACACGCTTATTAAGCTGCTCGTTTCGTAATACTCCTGGAAAAAAACATTACTGTCTTTTGTTTTTTACTCTTCCGTTATGCGGGTGAGTTTTCAAGAAGCCCGCCGGAAGCTTCTGGAACGATACCAACCGGTACATCCGCGGCCGTGAAAACATCATCGACTTTATCGATTCAATTTTAATCTCAAGGAAACAATTCTTACAAATTCTAATTTTGTTAATTTTGCAAAAATGCAATGAAGGTTACAGAAAAGTTTAAGATATGTAAGTCGACATTTTCTATATTTATAAACGTTTGGCAATATAGCAAGAGATTTCTTTAAAACACACCTGATCGATTTGATCGATTCAATTTTAATCTCAAGGAAACAATTCTTACAAATTCTAATTTTGTTAATTTTGCAAAAATGCAATGAAGATTACAGAAAAGTTTAAGATATGTAAGTTGACATTTTCTATATTTATAAACGTTTGGCAATATAGCAAGAGATTTCTTTAGAACACACCTGATCGATTTGATCGATTCAATTTTAATAATCTCAAGGAAACAATAATTATTCTTACAAATTTTAATTTTGTTAATTTTGCAAAAATGCAATGAAGGTTACAGAAAAGTTTAAGATATGTAAGTCGACTTTTTCTATATTTATAAACGTTTGGCAATATAGCAAGAGATTTCTTTAAAACATACCCCAATGTAAGTACACAAATTTTTTTATTTAAAAAAAAATATAAATTCAAGGACATAAATATTTGAAACTCTTTCCCATAAAATAACAAAATACTGTCCCATAAAATAATAAAATCTAAAAAATTTCTAAAGAGACTGTACTTGTCTTCCGCAAAATTTTTAAACGTCCCTCAACGTAATTTAGCGAGATTCTCCTGTCAATGAAAATATAATCACTTGAACGAGCAATTTCGTTTGACGTAACAGAACACAAAAAGTCTTTCAAGCTGATGGTGTTTTAAGACCGACATCGAATTTTGCTGAACACCGAACAAGAAAAAAGAAACCGCTGATCAAATAAAGGATATTGGTGCGGTGACGAAGAGGTTCGTATCTCGAGATGCTTTTTTCGTAGACATCTGCCCATCGAAAGGATACCTGTAATTTATTTGACCGTGGATTAAACTTCAGAATCATCCATCAAATTGAAACCTTTTTTTTGGATTCTTTTCTCTCGCGATGTCAGGTATAACACCGGTAAACACGCGAAAAATGATTTTATTTAAGGATAAATATTCTGAATGGTGGCTTGTTTAATGTGAGAGATTTGTCACTTTTATTTTAGGTTTACTGTTTTTTTAGTTTTTGAGTTTGGAATTTTAGAAATTTGTAAGTATGGGAATTTTCAAATAGCAAGTTTTCGAATATTAAGTTGGCAAGATTATAAATTGTCAAGTATACAAATTATAAAAGTCACAAATTTTTAAATGTATAAATTGTCAAAGTCACAAACTCTCAAATTTACAAATTCTCAAATATACAACTTATCAAAGTCACAAATTTTCAAAGTTACAAATTCTCAAAATCACAAATTCACAAATGTATAAATTGTCAATGTCACATATTCTCAAATTTACAAATATTCAAGTATAAAAATTCTCAAAGTTACAAATTCTCAAGTATAAAAATTCTCAAAGTCACAAATCCTCAAAATCACAAATTCACAAATGTATAAATTGTCAATGTCACAAATTCTCAAATTTACAAATACTGAAGTATAAAAATTCTCAAAGTTACAAATTCTCAAATATACAACTTGTCAGAGTCACAAATTCTCAAATATACAACTTGTCAAAGTCACAAATTCTCAAAATCACAAATTCACAAATGTATAAATTGTCACTGTCACAAATTCTCAAATTTACAAATTCCCAAGTATAAAAATTCTCAAAGTTACAAATTCTCAAATATACAACTTGTCAAAGTCACAAATTCTCAAAGTTATAAATTCTCAAAATCACAAATTCACAAATGTGTAAATTGTCAATGTCACAAATTTTCAAATTTACAAATACTCAAGTATAAAAATTCTCAAAGTCATAAATTCTCAAGTATAAATGTTCTCAAAATCACAAATTCTCAAATTAACAAACCTTCAAAGTCACAAATTCTCATATTAACAAACCCTCAAAGTCACAAATTCTCAAATTAACAAACTCCCGAAATCCTAACTTCTCACCTCACAAATTGCGAAACGCACAAACTCCCTATGCCAAACATACACTTCCAAATTTACAATTTTTCAAAAATTAAAAATTGAACAAAAACCTAAATTGCAATCAGCCTCAACGCGTGAGCCGCAGCGAACATGTCAGCGTTCCTTAACGGAACAACTTTCCCAACAATCGATAACTGAAAGAGCGTGAAATGAGTGATGAAATGAAGCGAATTTCATGATTTTGCTTGTTAACGTTTCACCGTCGAGCGTAACACCTCAGAAAGTGAATATGTAAAAGGCTGGTAGCATAACCGGCGTTGTGATTATTTTATTTTTTACACAACGAATGAAAACTTTTTAACGCTTCCTATGTTATGCATTTAGTGACTCGACATTTCCATAATATTTGCGTTACGATAGATAAAGTTTATTTTCTTCGTGGTTACGGGTTTTATCGCTACTGAATGATGTTGCATGTAGAGGATGATTCATTAACTCCATTGTAATGGTACCGTGTGTGTATCGCTGATATCTGATCATCTAAGCGTTTTTTGTCAGATTTATAATTTATTTGGACTCGTTTATCGCCGTTTGTAATACACAGTCTACATACATTATGTATTAGGTGATGTACAATTAGTCATTTTTATTTTAAATAAAATTTTAAGTGGTATTTATAACAGTCAATATTACTAAATTAATCCACTTTATTTAAAAACTTTTTGTATTTCTAAATTTTCATAAAACAATTTAAACAAAGATATACAGTTTAAAACGCGTTCAAAACTCCCGCCATTTCTTTAACAAAAGTAAAATATTTAACCTTTAATACTCATCAAAAAACTATTCACCTAAATTAGTAATTATTCCTTAATTTAATCCTTAAACTCGTAAATTTTATTGTCAGAGTCATCTGTACCTTCATATAATTTAAAATGTTATAAAACAATCAATACAGGTGCCTATAATTCAAAGGACGTTCGAAACTCCCGCCATTTCATTAACAAAAGTAAAATATTTAGCTTTTAGTACTCGTCAAAAAACTACTCATCTAAATTAGCAATCATTCCTTAATTTAATCCTTAAACTCGTAAATTTTATTGTCAGAGAGTCATCTGTACCTTTATATAATTTAAAATGTTATAAAACAATTAATACAAGTACCTACAATTTAAATGCGTTCGAAACTCCCGCCATTTCTTTAACAGTAAGATGTTTAACTTTTAAGAGTTTCATCAACTGCTCATCTAAATTGGCAATTAGTTTGCGTAATTTAATCCTTAGGAAACTCGTAAACTTTATTTGCAGAGATAGGTACAATGAACGTACGAACTGGGACGTTTAATTTTATTCAAGGTTCTACATAAATTAATAATTACGGCTCAATGTCGTTACCGATCGAACGAATGACGTTGCTCAAATTACGCAGGACGGCCTTTCCGTTCTCGTGAAGAAAAACCTTCCTTCTCCGGTCAAAAATATTTATCCGTGGATTTTATTAAGGTGTTCGAAACAGAAAGGTAATGCACGATTTCAAATCAAAATGTATAACGTTGTCAGTCATTGACGACATGTACGCACGTGTGCCAGGTGACTCAAAGCGTAAACAAACGTTCGAAGATAATTACGGTTAAAAAATAAATTCTACAAGCGTCCATGATTTAATGTGCTGCTCGTTGACAGACATGGGAATGTCATATTTGCTAACTAATTGATAAAAATCTGTTTTTAGACGCTTCGATCGTTTACGACAATACGGGAACGTCATTGGGAATTTCGAGGTTAAATCACTTTTAATTTACATTTCAATTTTAGTTTGTTTTACTTCTTAATTCTTCTTCTTTCACGTTTTAGGTAACCAGAATTTAAATACGAATTGATAGGACTACAAACTGAGATAATAACAGAGAAATGTTACTTTAGAAATATAACCTGCAAATACCTGACCAAGTGAATAAAAGAAATAATAAAAAAAATTAAAAAAGGTGTAATATATACTATTAACTTATTAATTTTATTTAATGTTCATTTAAGTTTCTTTTAAAATTTTAAATTGTATTTCAAAGTATTTTTATTATTTGATACACATGCACATGCTATGAATGTTTTTAATTCAATATAATTAAGCAAGTAGTAAACAAAAACATGTGACATTAAAGTCGCACAATATTAACATTCTAATAAACATGTAGATATCTTGAATAAATGGGTACTTTTTGTACCATAAAATTGATAGACTTAACAGACCAATTTTTTTATGTTTTGGATCCTATTTGCTATGTAAACAACGAGAACGATACATGGGCGATATAAGGTGTTCGCAAAGATGGTGTCGGCGAGTTGAAAACACGGGATGACGGTTTCTAATAACGGAAACGGAAAAATACAGAGTTTCACCGGTCGTTTCACTAATTGTCCATCTCGCGACAGCTCAACATTTATTTAAGTAACTTTCAAGGTGTGTTCTTCCAGAAGCTTCGAGTGTTTTCTTAACAATAAATAAAAGGTTATACTACGTCCAACGATACGCAGTTGGTGATTCACCGATATTAAATATTTACGTTAAAACAGCTTCCAAGCAAGTTTTTTTTCTTTCATATCCGACTTGTGTTTATACTATTCTGACATTAAGTTTGATTGTGAAGTATAATGTAAAGTAAAATCTTTTTTGCTGTTTGCAAAAATTGTGTTTGAGAACTATTTTTGGAATTATATTATACAGTAATAAAATTAAAAAATAAATATGTACTTTTTGTAGGAAATGTGTACTTTAAAATTATATATTAAATTAATGAATAAATAGGATAAAGAAATAGGATTCAACGAAAGGAGAGTGCATCAACTTTTGTAATACACATAAATGATGATAATTGACAGATTAAAATTGATAGATTAATTAATTAATTAAAGATATATATAAATTTATAGATTTTTAAATATCAAATGTTCTAAATTCTTATTCAGAAATATCTGTTCTGAAGTTTCTAGATATGGATATTTTTATTTCTGTATATTTGTAAATCTATAAAGCTGTAAATTTCTAAATTTGCAAATGTTTAAATTACCAATATTTTTAAATCTAAATTTCTAAATCATAAAATCTTCTAAATCAATTCTCTAAATTTCCTAAAATGTGATAAAATACTAGAGTGATTAAACACTTGTCTACATTAGTGCATATTAAAACATACAAAATTAAAAAATGTTTGACTCCTATAATTCCAAGAAGTATTAAAATATTAAAACAATAAAGTTAGTGGAATTTTTACATTCTAAAATTAGCACCAGTAAGTGTTACACGCATGAAAATAAAAATATCGAGTTTTGTTAACCATAAATTACAAATATTTAGAAAGCAACCGTTCTAAGCTGCCTTCACGCCAGCAATTTCTACTCGTTCGAATCGTTAATTAAATTACGCAACGTATTCCCGATTACAGTAATTTTTTCCCGGAGGAAATGAGAGAAAAAACGCGAACTATAGAATTATCGACTACAAAGTAACATTTATACCAGGAATATCCGTGCACCGGTTGACAAATCGAAATAAATTTCATTCGCGGCAATTTTTACCGCGAACAGAAAAAGAAAGTCACGAATACATTGAACTTTGATTTATCGCCTCGTGAATGACTAGAAAATAATTCCTCGAATTTCTGAATCGTTAATTAAATCCATGATCGTCAACTTTTGCAAAAAAGAAACACCGGTTTCCAGTTAATCGAGCCTTGAATGATCAATTACAAAGTTATCTTTGTACAAGAAATTTCTACATACTCCATCATTAATCTCGCTATCTAATGAATCGTTAATCGTAGCAACCTTTATGGAAACAGACATTCATAGAAACGAGCGAACCTGTATTACGCCAAAGTCATTTAACTCTGAATAATCGATCACGATTAAACAAGCTTTTTTTCTTCTGTTATTATCCTTGTTCAAGGAATTTCTTCTGCGTATCTTCCGTAACTTGTTCCTCGCGTGAAGAATCGAACAACGATATTTAAATGAAGCAATGATTACGGACGACGCTGGATGTCGCCCTTTGAGTGAAAAATTGAGGGTTAAGTCAAAACACGGTACATCGATTCTCAACTATTAAGGCAAGTATACAATGGAGGAATATTTAGACGAAGAGTAGATATAACAAGAGGTGACACTAGACAAGAAAATTAACCGCCTAGAGGGAGACAGAGGACACAACCAATTTAAATACCCAAATCAAAAGAATTGTGTATTATTTTCTTTTTCAACTTTTCAACGCACTAAAATTGATAAAAATACCTTAAAAGACAATATTAGTAATATACAGAAAATTGATCATAGATATATTCAAAATTATTGGAGACTGACGTGAAAGTAGATTTGCTCGATTTAAATTTCCCGCTTTGCACAACCAATTTAAAGTTGTCTGGTTTACTCTGTGATGTAGAGACTGTTTTAATTCTGTTACTATTATTAATAGATATTTATTATTACTATTTGTATTGTTAGTGTCATTACTATTCGTTCCATTCTTATTTAATTAATTATCAATATAAATATTTGTGTTAACATTATAGGTATTTAATTATCGTTGTAAATATTTAAATTAACTGGTATTAACATGGCATTATTATCAGAACGTATAAAAAAGCATAACTAATAGTTCATGTATCAAATGTCAGTGAAATTAAATATTGAGAAAAGTGGTATTGAATATAAGTGCGCAATGCGCATGCGTTGTACATATCGCGCGCATGCGCAGTATAAACATTCTAGAAGAAAAGATTCTTTTACTTCTTTTCGATAAATTTAATTTTAATAACTTTTTAAAATAACTTTAATTTTAACAGTATTTGAATGTTGTGCAATCAGAAATAGATTTCGATTAATTTTTTGGCGCTCCAAGCGATTTAAAATAAAAATTATTTCAAGAAATATGGTGATTTCAATGCCTGGAAGAGAAGTTTACACGCGAAAACAAACTTTAGGTAATTTAAATTAAATATAGACGAATAGAGTCAATCAAAATACTTTGATTTGTATTATTTTAATATGAAAATAAAATCTTACGCTATTTTGACAAATTTCCAAATTCAGTTAATAGTAAATGTGCATTAGAATTTAGATAGACTTCGATCATTTATTTTGGCGCGCTTTCAAATCTTATTAATAGCTAAACGTGTTTTAGATTTTAGAGTTACTTAAATCAGTATTATTGCCAAGTTTTCAAGCCTGATTTATTTTACCCAAACGTGTATTAAACATTAAAAATTTACACTCTTTTACTGGTTTAACTTATTTATGTATTTTATCACATTTTCAAATTTAACTAATTGTGTCCATATGTACTAAATTTGAAAGTTGCATATTTAAGCCAGTTTTATTACCAAGTCTTCAAACTTGATTTACTGTATCAAAGTGTGTATTAAACATTAAAATTGTACACTTTTTTACTAGTATATGTGTACTAGTTTCTACTATACTAGTTTTACTCACTTATATATTTTACATTTTTTTTTAAATTTAATTAATTGTGTCCCAGTATAAATTTACAATGTATAATATACACCTACATAATGTATATCTACATTAGTTATATTGCCACAATAAAACTTGATTAACCAAATCAAAAAGAAGTAAAAATATTTTGAAAATTGCAAGAATCTGTATTTTCAAAAAAACTCACCTCGAAAGAGGGTCGACGAAGAGAGCCACAATAATAACTGCGATGATTACACAAGTTAGATAAATCGCAGAAATTTCGTAGATCTCCGATTCTGGAGGACGTTCCAGGGTCTCATGGCCGCCATTTCCAACGACACAGAAATCAGCACCGCACAGTTTTATCTTGTTCCAGTTCGTGGTGCTGTTTCCCTTACCGCTGCCAAATTCTCCCTCGCTGAGTACTTGAAAAAAACAAAGACAAAAACTTAATAAAATTAATTTATCAAAATAAATATTATTTGGAAATTTAGGGATTGAGAAGTTTTAGAGTTTGGAAATTTATGGATTTAGGAATTTTAGAATTTGCAAATTTAGGAATTGAGAAATTTTAGAGTTTGCAAATTTAAGGATTGAGAAGTTTTAGAGTTTGGAAATTTAGGGACTGAGAAATTTGAGAGTTTGGAAATTTAGGGATTGAGAAGTTTTAGAGTTTGGAAATTTAGGGACTGAGAAATTTGAGTTTGGAAATTTAGGAATTGAGAAATTTGAGAGTTTGCAAATTTAAGGATTGAGAAGTTTTAGAGTTTGGAAATTTAGGGACTGAGAAATTTGAGAGTTTGGAAATTTAGGGATTGAGAAATTTTAGAGTTTGGAAATTTAGGGATTGAGAAGTTTTAGAGTTTGGAAATTTAGGGACTGAGAAATTTGAGAGTTTGGAAATTTAGGGATTGAGAAGTTTTAGAGTTTGAAAATTTAGCGATTTAGTAATTTTAGAATTTGTGAATTTAGTGATTGACACATTTCAGAATTTGGAAATTTATGGATTTAGTAATTTTAGAATTTGTGAGTTTAGTGATTTGATTAACTAGAGATTTGATAATTTAAGAACTCGGAAGTTTAGGAATTTTGCAATCTAGGGTTTTTATTAATTAGAAATTTTGTAATTTAGGATTTTGATCAATTACCGATTTGGTAACTTAGAAATTTGGCAAAACAGAAGTTTAGAAAATTTAAAAATTTAGGAAGTTTAGGAAATTTCGGAATTTGATGAAGTAGAGATTTTACAATATAATTATGTACTTTGATATTTGACAATTGAAAAATTCGAAAATTTCAAATTTTTGTAATGTAATATTCCAGTCAATTAAAAACTGTGCAAGTTAATTTGATAGCTTTAGAATTTATCAAACCACAATCACAGATCATAAAAACTAAATTTCTAAACTACCACTTATCTAAATCTAAAAATTCATTATTTCAACTTCCTATTCCCAAACTTTCCATCACTCCATATCTCCAAATCTCCAAATCCCCAAACATCCAAAAATATCTCTAAAAAAATACCATAATTTTAATACCTCTTTACCAACAATCAAAGATAATTATCTGAAACTGATAAAACACTCAAAGCACACATAAAATGTGAAATCGTACTTAAAAACGGAAAAGACAAAAGCCTATTATGAACAGTTTATCAACAACATGATATTATCTTGCGTGTTAACTAGATCTTGATAATATTAAATCGTTCTTCAATTTCGTCGCTCTTAAATTAATAATAATGCTAGTGGTTATCGCAGATAAGATGTTAGCCCTACTTTCTGTTGTACTCGGTTACTTCAATTGAACGCGTTATACAAACTCTAAAATTTCTCAATTCCTCAATTTGCAAATTCTCAAATTTTTCAATCCCTAAATTTGCAAACTCTCAAGCTTCCCATCCCAAAATTTCCCAACTCTCAAGCTTCTCAATCCCAAAATTTCCAAATTCTCAAATTTTTCAATCCCTAAATTTGCAAACTCTCAAATTTCTAAATCCCCAAATTTCCAAACCCTAAAATTTCTCAATCCCTAAATTTTCCAACTCTCAAACTTCTCAATCCCAAAATTTCCAAACTCTCAATCTTCTCAATCCCAAAATTTCCAAATTTTCAAATTTCCAAACCCTAAAATTTCTCAATCCCAAAATTTCCAAATTCTCAAATTTTTCAATCCCTAAATTTGCAAACTCTCAAACTTCTCAATTCCAAAATTTCCCAACTCTCAAGCTTCTCAAACCCAAAATTTCCAAATTCTAAAATTTCTAAATCCTCAAATTTCCAAACTCTCAAATTTCTTAATCCCTAAATTTGCAAACTCGTAAATTTCTCAATCCCAAAATTTCCAAATTTTCAAATTTCCAAACCCTAAAATTTCTCAATCCCAAAACTCTCAAACTAAAATTTGTCAATCCCAAAATTTCCAACTCCTCAAATCACCAAACTCCATAAATCTAAAAATCCAAAAATGCTCAGAAATCTCAATAAAATTAAAACTTTCTGCAATTTGAAAATAAATCTCCAAACTTCCAAATTTAAGATTTATAATTTTAAACCTTAAAAACCTTTAATAATCTGAAAATTTATAAACTCTGAAAAAATATAAAAATTTCTACTCTTCTCTTCTAAAAAATATGATATTGATTCAATCGAGACATCATTAAAATTAATATCAGATTCAATTAAGACATCCTTAAAAAAGTGTCAAGATTGAATAGTTACGTGTGAACCCAACAGCCTGAGGTTAATTAATTTTCAGTTTTGTCTTGCTAAGAATCCAGTCAGTCTACTTAACCAGACAATTGGCGGACTAAACATTATACAATAGCACCATCGATGACGCATACTGAACATTTCCATTGAAATTACGTTTTCTAATGAATTGCTCATACGGTACCGGTCGGTTATCTGTCACCGACTTACAAACGTACGAAAGATTACCATTCGAAAATTGTTTATTATGTATACAAAAGAATGCGTTCAATATTGATCGGAATAATTATAATTTATTAGAGATATTGTGCAAATTCGTTGACCAACACAAGTGTACGTTTTGTAAATATAAGGTTTTACAAATTTTGTTAAGAAATAGAGGAAACAAATATTATTTGTTTATAAGATTTGTTACTTTTAGATTATTTATAAGATTTGTTACTTTTTATTTTGTAATTTATTTAAAAATATTAAGTGTGGAATATAGAATACAAAATGTGAAATATAAAATGTGAAATATGAAATGTGAAATATAAAATGTGAAATATAAAATGTGGAATATAAAATGTGAAATATAAAATGTGAAATATAAAATGTGAAATATAAAATGTGAAATATAAAATGTGAAATATAAAATGTGAAATATAAAATGTGAAATAAAAAATGTAAAATATAAAATGTGAAATATAAAATGTGAAATATAAAATGTAAAATGTAAAATATAAAATGTAAAATATATAATGTAAAATATAAAATGTAAAATATATAATGTAAAATATAAAATACAAAATATAAAATATAAACTATGAACTGTAAAATGTAAAATATAATATGTAAATATAATAAAATATAAAATAAATGAAATAAATAAAATAGAGAATTTTAACAAATTTGTATCTTTTATAATTTTTTAACAAAATTTGTAAAATGTTGAATTTTTAAAAAGAACAATAAAAGAATGACATATTGATGATATAATTAAAATTGTAAGCAATAATTTTATTTACAGAAAAATATTGATTATACTATATTAAATTTAAAATATAGTGCTTAAATCTTATAGTGAGCCAATATAATGGTTCCTCTAATTGAACAAATTCAAATTCAACATGCCGCATAATTTTTCACCCTAATTTTTGCTCAAATTTCTTCAGATTTACCCAAATTTCTCCTATTAATGTTTACTACAATTTTTCTTTAATACAAATTATTTCCATCAAGTTTTTGAATAAATAAAAATAAAAAAAAACATAATTTATTTAACTTTATTAAACAAGACATAACTACAAATACCAGAAAGACACTTTTTAATTTCACTTAAAAGATAAAGAATCTTGAAATTCATTTACTATTCTTTTTATTGGAGTATAAATTTATTAAGACTTGAGGTAATTATATAAATCTCCCATAAATACCTAAATTGAAAAATTAAATGAATCATAAAGTTTATCATCTAACATTATTTTCTTGTGTATGTAAACGAGATTAATGTAGCCATTAAAACATTTAACAAATTTATGAATTAATAATAATAATATTCATTAAAATTGTCAAGTTTGTACATGCCTCTTCCATAACAAGCATTCCATGCAGTTTCTTCTCACTCCGATGCAAGATTTAGTTTCTTGTTACAGAGGAATGTATAGACTTTCAAACATTCTTACTTTCATTTACATTGCGACAAAAAGTATATACATCTCACTCTAAATCTTGTGAACAATAGATGTAAATCGAACACAATCTCACATTTATATAAATAAGCAGTAATAATTAAAATGTATTCTTTATGTATTCTAAAATTTTCAAAGTTATAAACATTTAAATTAATGAATAATCGATTTTCAATTCTTCGTACATTTAAATTATTGTAGTTTCAAAGTTTTATATTTTCAAGGTTTAGTATTTTCACATTTGTAAATATCTAAATTTTCACAAATTTCAATTTTTCGAGTTTTCAAGTTTTCAAGTTTTCAAATTTTCAAGTTTTCAAGTTTTCAAGTTTTCAAGTTTTCAAGTTTCTAAGTTTTCAAGTTTCTAAGTTTTCAAGTTTCTAAGTTTTCAAGTTTCTAAGTTTTCAAGTTTCTAAGTTTTCAAGTTTCTAAGTTTTCAAGTTTCTAAGTTCGCAAGTTTTCAAGTTTTCAAATTTTCAAGTTTTCAAGTTTTCAAATTTTCAAGTTTTCAAGTTTTCAAATTTTCAAGTTTTCAAGTTTCTAAGTTCTCAAGATTTCAAGTTTTCAAGTTTTCAAGTTTTCAAGTTTTCAAGTTTTCAAGTTTTCAAGTTTCTAAGTTTTCAAGTTTCTAAGTTTTCAAGTTTCTAAGTTTTCAAGTTTCTAAGTTCTCAAGATTTCAAGTTTTCAAGTTTTCAAGTTTTTAAGTTTCTAAGTTTTCAAGTTTCTAAGTTTTCAGTTTTCAAGTTTTTAAGTTTCTAAGTTTTCAAGTTTCTAAGTTCTCAAATTTCTAAGTTTTCAAGTTTCTACGTTCTCAAGATTTCAAGTTTTCAAGTTTTCAAGTTTTTAAGTTTTTAAGTTTCTAAGCTTTCAAGTTTCTAAGTTTTCAAATTTTCAAGTTTCCAAGTTTTCGAGTTTTCAAGTTTCCAAGTTTCGAAGCTTACAAGCATTCAAGGTTTTGAAGGTTTCAAGTTTTCGAGTTCTCTGGTTATCAGGTTTTCAAATCTCCAAGTTTTCAATTCGTTAACTTAATATATTTTCAAGTTGTCATGTAATTAAGTTGTTAATATATCAATTTATCAATTTAGCAATTTGCCAATTTGTCAATTCGTCAATTCTTCAATTTTTCAGTTCTGCAGTGTTTCAATTTTTCAATTCTCCAATGTTTCAATTTTTCAAATTTTTCAGAATCTCACTGTCGTATCATAAAAGATTCCGTCTGCCAACTCAGCAGAAACGCGGTGCACTCACAATCGCCACAAAATAATTTCTACCAAAGCAACATCCAAATTTCCGATAAATACCATATCGTATTAAACCTCGAGAAATTTCGCGAACCCAAAACTGTCGTCTAAGAATTTCTTCTCTCTCAAGCAAAAAGAGTAATCCTGTCACGTCGGTGTCTCTGTTAGGCTCTCTCTTTTTCGTTCCGTCTCGTTTGTTGTTAGCGAACGATCTCATTTCTCAAATATGCAAATACCGTGCTAAGTAGCGATTATACGACACCAACACGAAACGTATCGACATTCTGGAATTCACATTGGCCAATCCGCTTATACGCGGTCATCGGACGGCGAACGACAGGAACTTTCACCGGAGCGTCGTTGATAATATCATAGTATGTTTACAATGTCTCCCACCATCGTTTCCGATTGTCCGCAAGTCCTACTTATCGGCATATAATATATTCAACTGTTATGCGAACGACTGTGTCCTGGAACGCGATGTTCTGAAGAAGCTGCGGTCGCAACTACCGCCATTGAAGTTTATACGAAACAAAACTTTAATATTAGCACATTTGACACTTGATAAACTCTCTAAATAATAACTTTTAATAATAACTTTCTATAGAAGTTTATATAAAATCACAAACGTTAATATTTGTAGTAATATTCTTGAGGCTGTTTAATTAATAGTTACATTGCTTAATAAATAGTTACCGCCATGTTTATAGGAAACCAAGCTTTACCTTTGTAAAATATTTGTTTAGTTCAGTAACTGTTATTACAACGTTTGTAGCTTTGTATTTTTACTGTTGTTAAAAATTATACACTATAGCTGGAAGGTAATGTTAAGTAATAACCGAGTAAGACCGAAGTATTGAATCAAATATTTGATACCTTGGCAGTGAAAATGGACACGCGTAGTCTGACATAAAACTGTTAGAGATATAAACAGTTGTTAAGAATATCCACTTTCAAATTTAACCTTTCAGTTTGCCATCTTTTATTAACGTAATCGCAACGTTATTCGAAATCTTTCAGTTTATC
The DNA here is from genome assembly GCF_050947335.1 of Megachile rotundata. Taxonomy (NCBI): domain Eukaryota; kingdom Metazoa; phylum Arthropoda; class Insecta; order Hymenoptera; family Megachilidae; genus Megachile; species Megachile rotundata. Next base: position 9,294,302 of record NC_134993.1, read on the forward strand.
TTAGTAGTTTAATTTCGTTGCGGTTCAGGAGTGGTACTCCTTGATCCCTATGAAAGGTAATGGCGGCCGCTTGAGCGATGACCAAATAAAACTGGAGTACGAAGTCAAATATTTATTGCAAGTTACCGTTTACAAACTTCAACTATCGAACTAGTATCTGAATAACAGGGTAAACGCTTTGGTATTCATTTTTGGGTGAAATTAGCAGTTAAATGGAAAATGCTTTCGACCGCCATTGTCTGCACTGACTGGTAATGGCGGTCACGTTACGTTTAGAGCCTCAGACAACTTTTGCGCGGGAAACATCGACTGAAACCATTTACTATATTCTCATCTCGTGGACATGGGGTATTCATATTTTGCAGTTTTGGACAAAATCAGAGATACACGTGTTTATAGCGATTTTAATGTCACTTTTAAACTCAACTGTAGTGAAGCTCTTTTAACCTCAAATTCAAGTTCAATGCAGTAAATCACTACGACCAAATTTATAATTTCAAACAATTCATAGTATCAAAATAAAATAGATCTTCAATCAAAAATGATGTACATGATTTTTCCCATCATTGTTCAATCAATGAACGCTACTTTTAATAACACAATTATAGATATTGAGAATGTTGTTCCTACGTTACACCTTTAATCAAATCCAGAATATAGTTCTAGAAACTGCAAAACTCCAAAACTCTAAAATTCCAAAACTCCAAAACTTCAAAATTCCAAAACTCTAAAACTCTAAAACTCTAAAACTCTAAAACTCTAAAACTCTAAAACTCTAAAACTCTAAAACTCTAAAACTCTAAAACTCTAAAACTCTAAAACTCTAAAACTCTAAAACTCTAAAACTCTAAAACTCTAAAACTCCAAAACTCCAAAACTCCAAAACTCCAAAACTCCAAAACTCTAAAACTCTAAAACTCTAAAACTCTAAAACTCTAAAACTCTAAAACTCTAAAACTCTAAAATTACTAAAATCTAAAATTCCCCAAAGTATGAGTTTCTGAATTCTAAAACCTCAAAATTCAAAAATTCCAAATTTCCAAAATTCGCTTCTCTATTTTCTCTCAATCGCAAATATCACTACTTATCCCTCACTCCTCGCTTAGAAATTCAAAATTTACGATATTTGATCTATCATAACCTAACTTCCGGCCGTATACACGTATGACATAACAGTTAACAGAAAGAACATCGCAAAGTGATAAAATAATTAGCAAGAACTCATATTTGATTATAAAAAGGTCATTTTTGGGACACCTATTAGGTAACTGACTAAAAGTGATTAGCATTTAAGTCCCAATTGGTCAAACTGTTCGGTTAATGCTCTCGCAAGGCTAACGGATCACTGAACTTTTCTTACAAAATTATCGTTTAGCGTTCAATTATTGTACTTCTGGCACGATTCTCATAGACTGTTAGTATATCTAATTACAACTTCGCAATAACGTGAAGTTTGAATACATAGTTTCTATAATTGACGACTTCGAGCTAAGTAAACGATGCCTTCGTAATTGTAGATGAGACACGTGGTGTCAAAACTTCCATCTTATTTCTTTTCTAAATTGCCAGGTACAATCAATCTTTTTACCTTGTCCGATTTTTCTTTTTAACTCTTTGCCCTACAATAACGTCTCATACTCGTGACGCACTCTACAGTTGGAATGTAATAAACCAGTCTCGTATTTTCACTACAAATGACGTAACTGTTTAAAAAATTTGAGGTTAAGGGGTTAATAATACAACTTTTGCAGTTGATTGATTATAAATGAATTGAATTTTACCTGTTCACATTGTAGAAATAATTAACTAGTCATACATGACGCAACCGTCCAAAAAATTGAACGTAAAAAGTTGAAAATAAACTCCAAAAATGATACGCAAAACCTTAGATGTTCTGACAGGTCATATTTCTGCGCGCGCATGCGCGTAATGGAAGGGCGCCGGCGCCAGAGGAAACCTCTTACGGTTTAAAATCGTAGAAAATGGTTAAATCCCGCGTTATTACCGTCCGGTATCGGAGAATGCGTACGAGGTGGTACGGAAACCGACTATCACAGGTTTATACCGGATAAATCTTGTTTCTTCTCGCGTGCGAAGCGTTCTCTGTCGCCGTTACTCCAACTCGCGTGTCAAGCGAGAAACTCGAAACTGGTGTCCATGAAGCGATACGGCATAGTGTTCGTTCTCGCCAGGGAAAGGACCGAATGTTTGGCCCGGCTGTCTGACCACGCACGTGTCATTACTGCTATGCCCGATGTGTCGCAACGGTTGTTTACGAAGCGTGTGAAACGACTGACAAGGAAAACCACCTGAGTATCTTATTAAATGAACAGTGAATAGTGCATACTTGTTACGAAATTAAAAAGGGAGTTAATTAAGTAAACGGACGGTACAATATTAACCAAATCCCAAATTTCTTCAAATTTCCAAATCTCCAAATTCTTAAATTTTCAAATTCACAAATTCCACAATTTCTAAATTTCCAAATCTCAGAATCCACAAATTTTCAAATTTCCCAAATTCTAAATTTCTAAATACGAAATCCCCAAATTCCCAAATTTCAAAACCCCAAATTCCTAAATTTTAAAATTCCCCAATTTCTAAATTTCCAAATCTTCAAATCTCCAAATCCCTAAATTCCCAAATTCCGAAACCCCAAATTCCTAAATCTCTAAATCCGCAAACCCCCAAATCCCAAAGTCTCCAAATTCCCAAATTTCCAAATTTCAAATTTCAAATTGCAAAACCCCAAATTCCTAGATTTTCAAATTCCCAAATTCCAAAACTCCAAATCCCTAAATTCCTAGATTCCTAAACTACTAATTTTATAAATTTCTTAATTTTCAAAATATTAATTTCATGAATTACAAAATAACTAAAATATTAATTTTTCAGCTTCTACATTTCTAAATTCCTGAATCCTTAATTTCCAAATAACCAAACTTCCAATTTCTCAAATCCTCAAATTCTCAAGTTCCTAAATTCCCTAAATTTCTTAAATTCCCAAAATTCTAAATTCCCAAATACCAAATCCCAAAATTCAAAAATTCCCAATTTACCATATTTCCAAAATTTCAAATTCCAAAACTCCAAATTCCTAAATTTTTAAATTCCCAAATCCCCAAATCCGTAAATTCCTAAATTCCCAAATTCCAAAACCCCAAATTCCTAAATCCCTAAATCCCCAAATGCCAAATTCTCAAATCCCAAAATCCCAGAATCTCCAAAACCTAAAATCTCCAAAATTCCCAAAATTCCCAAAATTCCCAAAATTCCCAAAATTCCCAAAATCCCAAAAATCCCTATTTAAATATCAATCTTACCTAAAACCATCTAACAAGATTCGCAATAACACTATTCACAAACAAGTAAAATCTCATAAAAGCCTCTGAAGGTCACTTGTCTCCTCCTGTCCTGTCAAGATTTGCTCATCCAAACAAGCATGTACACATCCCCAGCTACAATAACCGACCGATCATCGTCGGACAACGGATTGGCAAATTTAACGAGCAAAGTGTTATTGACCCGGTTCACGTGTCCTTGAATTGATTCTCTAGGAACTCCTTCATCTCCGGCATTGAAATTCTTCAACAAGATGGGTCCAGAATTTACATTTTAAACGATCTTTACTAAGGGTCAATCCTATCTTCTAGGATTTTAATTTGATTTATGACTGAAGTTTATGTCTTCTTTTAGAGAAAGGTTTGTTTTCTAAACGAATCAACGGTGATTTATGGTTTGTAACTGATTTGAAGATTTAGTGAGCACTACTCTGTTTCTGGGGTAACGGGACTATTGAATAAAGCAATTCTACTGGATTTTATTATGGTTACAATTAATATATTAATCTGAAGATTCATCTTTTTGTGTTAAGTAGAAACAACGAGCTGTGCTTCATTTTCCATGTCGCCATTTTCCTGATGCTCTTCAAAATGGCACCTAACCATATGTGACTGTTCAGTTTGTTTTAAGTTCATCAACTTTAAATGAAAGCATTTCTATCTCTGATCTCAAAGAAATTATTCTTGAAGAGATTAAGGAAGCTTATTATGCCTAACTATATTTTTGTAATATAGTTAAGGGACTCCTCTTACTTAAGAATAAGTGTAGGATCTAAGATTAGAGCTCCCTAGGATCTCCTCAGATTCTCCACAAGAAGGCCTCTCCCCAAACTATCTAGCTTTCTATAGTCTCTACAAGCTCTCCCTAAGTTTTCCTCAAACTTAAGCACCAGTTACTCTAAACTCCTAAATATTCTGAAGGTGGCTTTGCGCAGTGAAGTAACACAAATTCCGTAGTCACTATAGGCTCTCCCTAAGTCTTCCCCAGACCTAAGCACCAGCTACTCTAAGCTCCTAAATATTCTGAAGGTGGCTTTGCCCAATTAAATAACACAAGTTCCATAGTCTCTATAGACCCTGCCTAAGTCTTCTCCAAACCTAAGCACCAGCTACTCTAAGCTCCTAAATATTCTGAAGGTGGCTTTGTCTAGTTAAGTATCACAAGTTCCATAGTCTCTATAGACTCTCCGTAAGTTTATCCCAAACCTAAGCACCAGTACATTTATACTAAGCTCCTAAACATTCTGAAGGTGCTAGACTTTGCCCAGTTAAGTAACACAAGTTCTACCTAGGCTCCAGTACATATACTCTGAAGCTCTTGAATATTCTAAAAGTGGCTTTGCCCAGTTAAGTTCCATAATAAAAATCACCACTTACCAAGCGAAGAGATGAGATTCCCCCAGAGTTCCGCGGTCTGCCACGCCAGGAAGAAGAATCCGAAGAACCTGACCACAATGGCGTCCACCGGTTGATCGGTTAACTTCGCGTAAACACCACCGACCTGCGTTAGGTAGGTAGCCTGAGCCGCCCACATGGGCGCGGCGCCAAGGCCCAGGAGCACCCCGGCGGGCACCAAGGTATAAAACTTGGGATAGAACTGGGAGCCGATGTAGGGTGCGTAGCACAACATTGACATACACAGGGTCCATTTCACGGTGAGCCTCTTGATAACGAACGTGGGCACAAAGATGCAGGAAAGCACCAGGGCCGCGTAAATGGCCGATAAGGACACGGTGCCCAAACCGTCACTGGCGTTTATGGACGATTGTAGATTCGCCGTGCCCTGAAACGCGGTGAACTGCACCATAAACGCGACGGACACCGTGCCAATGTTCTTTAAAATCCGCCATTTCTCGCCGCGCGATAGCTTGAACTTTCTCGACTGGGTGTCGTCGTCCGTGGACGATAATTGCGGTGGTTTCTGCGGCTCCGGAGGTATACCATCTGTACCATCGTCCTTGTAACCCTCGTTTCTGTAACCGACACCGCTCACGGTTACCGTGTACACCGTCTCATCACCGCCACCTCCTCCGTCGCCGACACCACCTCCGCCGACACTTCTGGTACCGTCGTGTTGTGATGCTACCATTCTACGTGACTGCTACCTGTAACACGATCATGTCACGCCGATTAGCATACATTCGAGATAGCGGTTTTCCGTTACTACGGACGTGCATCTTTATGAAAGGAGAGACATTTAACTTGGGATGCGTCGGGGAAACCAGGGACGTTAACTGAGGAGTCATCGTGGACGTTCAACTTAGGATGCAGCGCGGAAACGACGGACTAGAGGATTAACTGTGATCTGGCTATTTATAGGCGGTTGATTACAATGCAGCTGGGATATTTTTACAGGTGCCGATCACTCTACGCAATATAGTTACCATACTGTTTATAGCAAGTTCATATGAAGTCTAGACACAGAAGGTTAATTTGATACTCATGATGGTTCACAAATCCAGTTAAACATTTTGATATGTGATAAATCCACACATACCACACATGTGGAATGACATGTAGACATGTGTGGTCAATTTTGTAATTTGTATAGCTAGATCAGATTAGTGGAATTGTTATAAACATTTGACCCTGGTATATTCTGATATATTGTTGCATCCACATATGTGGTTTAGAGATATAGGTCAACTTGGTAATGTTGGCCATGACTAAGTCATTTCTGGAACATATGACTATTTGATATAGCAATGCATCCACATGTGCATTCCAGTAGAAGGTCAATTCTGTAATATATTTTGGTTGATCAGATTGATATAATAGTTCTGAACTTATTTGACCCTGGAACATGTTAACATATGGCTGCATCCACATGTGCAGTGCAGACTACTTATGTACTACATGTGGAGAAGGCCACCCTGGAATGACGATCAAATAAAATTATGATTATAAATACCTACAGTGTAAAATACCATCTATCAAATCACTATGACCTAAGTATATTTAAATGTATCCACATGAACCCCAGAATTTATGTGCATATAACGGATTGGTATGAAGAAGCGATCAAAGACCTCGTCACGAATAACTCGTTTAAAGGGAAAATCCTTTCTTTCTTTTTATTTGTTTGGAAAGGCCTCATATAGAATAGTTTGCGAAGCACGTTCCAGTTGCGCTTGTAAATTCGTTTGTCGTCGATGTAATCGATGGGAATGCGTGACCGGGCGGCACAATGCTGTGACACGTGTCGTACGGCGTGCATCGCAATTAACCGGCGCTCGCAATACCTTCACCTCGTTCGCTAACTCTTTCTGTTCCCCCCTTTATCCTCTCCTTCCCCTGTGCGAATCTTGATTTCATTGGCAACGTTTCTCAAACTACTTTCTTCCGCGACCAGACATTTCGCGTTAAAACGCGACATCCTCGAAAGTCCATTTCACTTGGTTCTTGTTAAAAAGATCTTGAAATTACTGGTAACTTTGGTCTAGGTAAATAGTAGATAACAATTGTTTCCTATTAAAATAAAATGTGCTTTATCTACTACTTTAACTCTAAGAACTTTACTAAAATTGAAGAGGAACTAAATATGGCGGACCTGCAGATTTATGGCGCCAAAATTTGAATCGAAACTGTGGATTATGTAGATTACCATTCAAAATTAAATGTGGCTTTTATCTGCTACTTTAACTCTAAGAACTTTACTAAAATTGAAGAGGAATTAAATATGGCGGACCTACAGATTTTTCGCGCCAAAATTTGAATCGAAACTGTGGATTATGTAGATTACCATTCAAAATTAAATGTGCTTTATCTGCTACTTTAACTCTAAGAACTTTATTAAAATTGAAGAAGAATTAAATATGGCGAACCTACAGATTTTTGGCGCCAAAATTTGAATCGAAACTGTGGATTATGTAGATTATCATTCAATAACATTTGTAGTTTGTGTAGTAAGTTCTTTTTAGTTTGCATTTATGGTTGCGATTTTTATAGCATGCAGTAAAAGATTTTATGTCTAGGTCAAGGATGTACTGGTTGAGCTCTCACGTTGTTTTGTTTGGTTTACTTGTATCTTTAAGAGAAAATTGTGAATAAAGTAAGGGAAAGATACGTGTTTAGCATTTTGGGAATTCAGGGCGTATGACTCTAGTGTTAATTCCTAGTTTCTAGTGATTTTTATATTATCAGATTTAGTTTAGTTTAGTTTAGTTTAGTGTAGTTAGGTTAGGTTAGTTTAATGCAGTTTAGTTTAGTTTAGTGTAGTTAGGTTAGTTTAGTTTAGTTTAGTTTAGTTTAGTGTAGTTTAGTTTAGTTTAGTTAGCTTAGGTTAGGTTAGATTATTTTAGTCCTTATATCCTCTGTTTATACACATCCATATATTTCTAGGTATTTTTACTTATATCCCTAGATCACGTTCTAAAATTTTTATTATTCCTAACTTCTATGTCTGCAAATCCCTATGTCTCATATTTCTGTATCCCCAAATTTCCATTACTCCAAATTCCTATATTTTTATATTTCTATATTTATACATTCCTACGTACCTATATCTCTATATTCCTAAATCCCTATTTTCCAACATCCCTATGCTCCTATATCTCTACATTCCAATATCCCTAGATTTCAGTTCCCATAATTTACAGTACTCTCCCTTTTCTAAATTTACAAATTCTCTACTTGTATATTTCTATATTTCCATATTTCTGTAACCCTATACCCCTATGTCCCTATATCCCTATATCCCTATATTCCTATATCTCTATGTCCCTATATCCCTATATCCCTATATCTCTATATCCTTATATCTCTATGTTCCTATAACCCTATATCCCTAAAGCCCTATGTCCCTATGTACCAGTATACCCAAGTCCAATAATTTCTAACAAAGAATCACCGAACCTAACCTAACCTCTCACCTACTCACACCATCCATAAATCCACCATAAACGACTACCGACTGAAAAACGCGTAGAAACGCAATAATAGTATGCAAAAGCCATATTTAAAAAAGATTAGATCGCAGTAATCATAAGAGGAGTGTAAATAAACCTTGGTTTCAATCGCTCATCAAGATCGCAGAAACGCAGAAGGCCGCCATTTTGAACACAAAAGAGGACAATAGTTTTCGGTCATAAATAAATTGTACGACTACCGAAATATAATATACCGTTGTGAAGGAAACAATAGCGAACGTTTCCTTTTTACTCGACAAAAGGCAAATCCGTGGAAAAGCGAAGCAAAAAGACATAACTAATCTTTTTCGTTGCATAACAAGAGTACCGCCGTACCAAGCGACCGCGCGATACGAGAATTCTTCGTTTCGTCCTTCAGGGAAACATGTTCCAAAGAGAAAACATGTGAGAATTGTTTGCAGTTAGAGCGATGCCGCTTTCGTGCTACGGATGTTGAAGAATCTCGACGATCAAGGAGGAAGCGCCCCTGAAGATCATGCAGTCAGATTCGGTAGCGTAATTAGTAGACTGCGGATGTTTACGCAAATGCATTCCTGTTTATGTCGAATATGGGACAAATACATTTTTTGCTACCACAAGATATTCGAGGATTTCGTTTCGATAAAGAATATTGATAAGCACTTAATAAATTAGAAAAAATTTGAAATAAAAAAATTTTAATTTAACAAAATTTGAATAAAAGTTGAAATTGAAATTTAACAAGAATGAAATGAAAGAAAAATTGAAATTACGCAAAAATTGAAATTTAACAAAAATTTAAATTTAGCAAAAATTGAAATCAAACAAAAATTGAAATTAAACAAAAACTGAAGTTTAACAAAAATTTAAATTAAACAGAAATTGAAATTTAACAAATAATAAAATTGAACAAAAATTGAAATTTGACAAAAATTGAAATTCAACAAAAATTTAAATTTAGTAAAAATTGAAATCAAACAAAAATTGAAATTAAGCAAAACTTGAAATTTAACAAAAATTGAAATTAAGCAAAACTTGAAATTTAACAAAAATTGTAATTAAACAAAAATTGAAATTTAGCAAAAATTTAAATTTAACAAAAATTTTGACAAAAATTTTAAATTAAACAAAAAATACACAAATTTTCTCAATATTTCTTTCAAATCTGATAGTGTAAAGTATTAACTAAAAAAAGGTTTTATACTCAAACTTGTCTCACTTTCAAAATTAATGAATTATAATGGTTGACTAAACACATGTTTGTTCATTTATGTTTTTTCTGAATTTTTTCCAGCCGTTACGGTCCGATGTTTTCATATTCAAATTTTGATTTCGGGGATTCCCCTTTTGTAACAGTTGCTGGAAAATTTTTTTAAGTTATTACGTAATATTTCTTGGAAGATATAAATATATGGTTTAGGTTGTTTTTAAATTCAATCAAAGGTCACATGTGCGATTGTCATCATTGCTTTTGTGTATTATATTTATTTTTCTAGGTTATAATAAATAAAATGTAATTGTATGTAATTATTATAATTGTATCAAAATAAAATTGTATCGAAATATAATTGTATCAAAAAAATTAAATTATTTTGTCTAACCTCAAAAAAGTTGTACTTAATATTTTTTTATAAAAAACAATTATTTTTTGTAATGTCGTTTTGGTTACAAATATTTTATTTTGTTTACTAGTGACTATTTCCAACAGAATTTTAATAATAATTTTAATTATTTATACTGAATATTATAGCAGTCAAAATAATTAAAAATTAGTATATTGTTTTCATGCAATTTTTTAAACATCCTCTATATTTTAATAATAGGCTTTCATTTAGATAAATTTGTCAAATCATCATTTTTTTAAAATAATGATTTTTAACAAAATTATATTTTTAAAAATGATTTCAATGACTTTTGTGTCAAATAAACAACTGACACTTTTTATTTAGTTTCTTCGTTTTTTATTGTTTCTTTTTATTATTTTACTGCTTGTTTAATTTGAATAATTATCACTTTCAAATTTTATTAACCATTATTTTCCAACTACTATATATTTTCCTTAATTGCAAAAATATCGATATTCCTTTTTATTTTAGCAAAATTTACATGATACGTATCCCTGTTCATTGCATGTTGCATCTAATTTACAATTACGGAATATAACAATTAACAGCAGTTTCGTATTTCTCCACATTTTTTTAAACAACTCATCAGATTGCTATAACTGATACATTTTGCATATTTAAATATATCATAACGGTGTGAATATCTGGCCAACCGTCGAGTAATTACGGAATATGAAACTTTACGTTTCGTGCTGTATAATATCATTAATATTTATCGAGAATGCAATGGCGGAATTCACTCAACTCGCGCAGCGATTGCACGCGCATGTTAGATAAAAAGTTATGGAAAGTTTGAAATATTAAGAATATTTTGTAAGTCTTAACGAATATTTATAGCTTACTAATTAAAAGTGAAACGAGTAAAATATTATAAATGCAAAAATTGCTTTGTCAATTTAATCTTATTGTAAAATTATGAAAAGGATGAAATTATTGAAAGATTTAGATAAAACAAGAATTACAGACTTTTATTAAAACTAAAAATAATATTTTAAGATAATTTTAAGATAATTAAGATAATTTTAAGATAATTTTAAGATGATTTCAAGATAATTTTAAGATAATTTTAAGATAGTTTTAAGATAACTTTAAGGCAATTTTAAGATAATTTTCTGTTGCATAATTTGATGTTTAATAATAAAAATCAATATTGAGTATAGTAATATGCAAAATTAAAAATTTGGAAATTAAAGAACTGGAAAATTTGAAAAAATTGAAAATATGGAGACTAAAAACTTTTACAATTTGGGAAGTCAAAAATTTGAGAAATTTTTGAACTGGAAAATTTGCAAATGTAAGAACTAAAAAATTTGAAGATTTAGGATCTAGAAAAATTTCAAATTTGACAACTAGAAAATTTGATGATTTAGGAACTAGAAAAATTTCAAATTTAACAACTAGAAAATTTGATGATTTAGGAACTAGAAAAATTTCAAATTTAACAACTAGAAAATTTGATGATTGAGAAACTAGAAAAATTACAAATTTAACAACTAGAAAACTTGAAGAATTAGAAACTAGAAAAACTGCAAATTTAACAACTAGAAAATTTGATGATTTAGGAACTAGAAAAATTTCAAATTTAACAACTAGAAAATTTGATGATTGAGAAACTAGAAAAATTACTAATTTAACAACTAGAAAATTTGAAGATTTAGAAACTAAAAAAATTGCAAATTTAACAACTAGAAAATTTGAAAATTTAGAAACTAGAAACAATGCAAATTTAAGAACTAGAGAATTTGAAAATTTACAACTTAAAAATTAAAAAATGTGAAAACAGAATTTAGAAAATACAAAATTTGAAAATTTGAAAGCTCGAAAATTTCAAAATTTCAGAACTAGAAACTCCAAAATTTTAAAACCTCCGTCAAAAATTTCCGAACCTGAAATTTCTAAAATTCAAAAATTTCAAAATCTCCACCAAAATCTTCAAAAATGTCCAACTACACATTACCTCCTGAAACTCAGGCAAAGAGCCGCATAACCTTGAAACAAATAAACAAACTTTTGCGCAAGAATCCTATATCATCGAATTACCAAACTCGCACTATGTCAGCAGAACAAGCGATCATCAGAAAATCGGCGCGTGGCGTACGAACGCGGTTGAAGCACGCGGTGTCACGGTTCACTGAAAAATCGGCAAGTTTGTCGTACGTAATTAAGTGTCGTTCGACGTGGCAAATGTGCGTAACAGAATTCCCACTTTTATATCGGTAGCACAGAAACACGGTTTAAATGTCCCTGACTTACTTGAACACGATTCGGCCACCAAAGTGTTGTACCACGAGCAGAATACCACCCTAACCAGTTCCCTGGCAACCTTCAACTCTGCTTTAACCGTGGATCGCGTTCTATCATTTCTCATGTTGCAAACAAATAACAACGTGAGAATCTGCTGATTTCTAGCATTTGAGGATCGAGGGGTAAATAAGCCAAGTACTGAGTTCTAGGGATTTTTAGAGTTTCTGACAGTTGATTCGGCAATGCTATGTTGTCTTGGTTAAGGATAGCAAATGAAGCTTGAATGTTTATAAAAATGATTACTGAAGTTGTTCATAATAAATTTTAATATAAAATGAGTGATAGACAATTATGGAATACATTGACTGATTTTTAAATACACAGAACTTGATTATATAAAAATACCATAATGCAGTAATTATGTTACGTTGATTTGGAACTCAAAATTTTATAAAAATGGCTATTTAAATTCTTCAGAAAAAATTTTTGTTATAAAATGACTGAAGGACAGTTATGAAATACAAGGATGAATTTTTAAACGCAAACGTCTCGATTATATAAAAGTATAAAAAAATTGTGCTCATAATTAATTTGATGCGAAGAATGAAACCTCTAAAAAAATTCTGAATTAACATTTCCAGCACAAAATGGCTGATGTGAACACAAAATAATGAGTTATGGCATGCAAAGAACAGCTTGGAGACATGCATATAGCTTGAGTACATAAAAATACCATGAAATATCACTTAAGATGTGACAAATTAAAGCTTGAAACGTGACAAAAACGATGTTTCATTAACATTTCAATAGAAAATGGTTGATGGGCTGTTATGGAATACAATAAACAACTTAAAAACGTATACACATGTCATGATTACATAAAAGTACCATGAAATATCACTTATGACATGTCAATTTACTGGAGTCGTATAAGAATTATTGTGGATGTAAATCGTGGAGTGACATGTTCAGTACAAAATGGCGGACGCACACTTATGGCATAAAATGATTTTAAATTTTAAAGTATTTTATACTTCGTTGTATGAAATAATATAATATTATTAAATTATTAAGCTGTTAAGTTATTAAGTTATTAAATCATTAAATTATTAAATCGTTAAATTATTAAATCACTGGATTATTAAATCCTTGAATTATTAAATCGTTAAATTACTAAATTATTGAATTATTAAATCATTGGATTATTAAATCATTGAATTATTAAATCCTTGAATTATTAAATCGTTAAATTACTAAATTATTGAATTATTAAATCATTGGATTATTAAATCATTGAATTATTGAATCATTGAATTGTTATATCATTGAATTATTAAGTCATTGAATTACTAAATCATTGAATTATTAAATCATTGGATTATTAAATCATTGGTTTATTGAATCATTGAATTATTAAATCGTTGAATTATTAAATCATTGAATTATTGAATCATCGAATTATTAAACCATTGAATTATTAAATCATTTAATTATTAAATCGTTAAATTATTAAATCATTTAATTATTAAATCATTGGATTATTAAATCATTGAATTATTGAATCATCGAATTATTAAACCATTGAATTATTAAATCATTTAATTATTAAATCGTTAAATTATTAAATCATTTAATTATTAAATCATTGAATTATTGAATCATCGAATTATTAAATTATTTAATTATTAAATCATTAAATTATGAAATTATTAAATTATTAAATAATAGATAATATTATTAAATCCTAAGTTATAGTCTAATTACATGAAGCACATTTTAGCGCCCAAAATGGCGTCTATATGACATTAATGTTCAGTCAAAATCCTAACCTAACCTCAATTAATTACAAAGACAATTACTTGTGTGATTAATTTTTACTGTGACAAGGTGTTTTCATAATTTTTGTAAAAATTTCGACAAATTTGTTCGAAATAAATTAATATCTGACGAAAAGCCAAAAAATACAGGTTGCCACCCGAGAAAGCAGAAGCCATTCAGGTGTTAATCCCCGGATTACATAACTTTTTATTTTTATTCCAAGAATTTGTATAAAACTCTCGTTTAAACGCATTCCCGGAATCCGCGATAGATGAAGCTAATTTCCGTATCTCAATTTTTTATCATTAAACTTGGGAATGGGAAACCAGTCGATGCTAATGAGTGCTCGTAAAACGATTCTTCCCAAGCTACGATTGCATTACGCATGGGCAAGATGCAACAAAGTATTTATCAACTTCACGAATAAACAAAGACGTGACTCAAGTACGAATCGCGATAGGCTATTGCTGTTACTGAGCCACCTGCATATATTGCCGATTTCGCATTGAAATAACAAAAATACTTTGAGTACGTTGACTCTTGTTAGACACACTCTATTCCCTTGTAAATAAAATATTAAATGTATTTTAGGTAAATTTAAATGATTTTATGCAATGGTAAAGAATTTTAAATAATTTTAAGTGGTGTTAAGTGACTTTGAATAATTTTCAATAATTTTAAGTAGATATAAGTAGTATTTTTCAAGTTTGAAACAGTATTAAGTTATTGCAAATATTTATAAATAATTTTAAGTAGTATCAAATAATTTGAAATAATTTTAAGTGATATTAGACAATTTTAAATAATTTGAAATAACCGTGAGTAACATTTTTTAAGTTTTAAACATTTTCAAATAATTATGAAGAATTATAAACAATTTTAAGTAATATTAAATGATAACAAATAATTTTAAATAATTTCAAGTAGTATTAGACAATTTTAAATAATTTTAAATAACTATGAGTATTATTTTTTAAGTTTTAAGCAGTTTCAAATAATTATGAAGAATTATAAACAATTTTAAGTAATATTAAATGATAGCAAATAATTTTAAATAATTTCGAATAGAATCAAATAATTTTAAACGATCTCAAATAATTGCAAATACCATTTTTCAAACTTATAACAGTTTTAAATAATCATCCCTATTTATAAACAATTATATGTCATTTTAAATAAATAACAATAACAATATTAAACAATAATATTATTTAACACAACTATTATTTAATATTAAGCATTAATGTCATTTAACAACAATATTAAACAATTTCAAACAATTTACAGCAGTAATAGATTTTAAATAATCTACAACGTTAAGTCGAAATATCTTCAAATAATTTTGAATTGCAATCTTCATATGTTCACGATTTATTTATGAAAAGTTAGTCATTAGAAATAGGAAACATGTAGTTGGCAACATAGTAGGTAACATTATATCTCTACAACTAGAAAAATGTATTTTTCCTGCTGCGGTATAAATAATTTGATCGCCTTCTGTAATTGGAGTGCGAACTTGCACCGTTTAAGATGGAGGTCACGGTTCGATAAATCGCTTGGAATTTCAAACTTCCCCGCCATTTCTTCCGCGTCATTGTTCGTCGTTTTTTTTTTGCTTTCGATTGCTTTTTCGTATTGTTGACAGGAAACAAAAATCTCGGCTTACATCATTTCGTATAACGTCAGATGTTTAAAAATATCAACACGATTAATTCCCCGTCTGATTGGGGAATCAGATCCTCGGATAATAATTATTGTGTTCGAAAAGGATTACTATTGATAGATTCGTATCGGAGTTTCACATGATTACCTTAGGTTTTGAGATGCGTATCGATGGTCTTTTGCAAATTGGGTTTTTAAATGGAAGTGTAGGTAATGTATCGTATAATTTGTGGATATAACATATCCGTAGAAATTAATTGGCTCTCTGTAACTAATGATTGAGATACTTTCAAATTTTTAAGTGTTAAGATGTGTACTCAGATGTACACTTGATGTGTACTTTAGATGTGTACTAAGATGTGTACTTTAATACTCAAGTTTTTAGATTTTCAGATTTCCAAATTTTTCAATTCTTCAATTCTTATACTCTTTTTTTATTCTTTGATTTTTCGATTCTACGATACTTGGATTATTCTTCAATTTCTGTATTCTTAAATTTTTTAATTCTTTCACCGTTTAATTTTTTAACTTTCAAGTATTCAATTATCCAATTGTTCCATTTTTCAATATTACGGTCTTTCAGTTTATCAAGTTTTCAAGTTTTCTAGTTTTCAAGTTTTCAAGTTTTCAATTTTTCAATTTTTCAAGCTTTCAAGTTTTTAAATTTTCAAGTTCTCAAATTTTCAATTTTTCAAGTATTTAATTATCCAATTGTTCGATTTCAATTTTACGGTTTTTCAATTTATCAAATTATCAAGTTTTCAATTTCTCAAGTTTTCAAGTTTTCAAGTTTTCCAGTTTTCCAGTTTTTAAATTTACAAGTTTCCAAATTTTCAAGTTTTCAATTTTACGATTTTTCAAGTTTTCAAGTATTCAATTTCCCAATTTCCCAGTGCTTCAATTTTTGTATTTTGGTAATTTTGTGATTTCCTAATTTCGTAATTTTTCAATTTGTCAATTTGTTATTTCGTCAATTTTGTAATTCTCTAATTTTCCAATTTTCCAATTTCTCAATTCTCCCATTTTTCAATTTTCTAATTTTGGAATTATTTAGAATTATTTTGAGAATTATTCAATTATTTAATTCTTCAGTGATTCAATTATTACATTATTCAATTATTCCATTATTCAATTGTACAATTCTTTAATTATTCAATTAATCACAGATTCAATTATTTAGTTACTCAATTGCTTACTTACTCACTTATGTGGAGACTTGCGTCGCGCTTTGTATTATTCGCGCCATTTATGTTCTATTGTTTTGTATGAAATAGATATAATATTCGAGTTGGCAGCAGTGGGAGACAAAAGAATAAAAGTGGAGTCGGGATCGTGGCGTGGCGCGTGGTGCGATGCACACGTGCATTTTGTAATCCGTAAAGATTGAAATTATATTACAAGTTAAATATATATTAATCAAAAAACCCAACAACTTACACACTTAATCAATTATTGAATTACTCAGTTACTCAATTACTCAATTATTCAATTACTCAATTATTCAATTATTCAATTATTCAATTATTCCATTATTCAATTATTCAATTATTCCATTATTCAATTATTCAATTATTCAATTATTCAATTTTTACATTTTTCGATTATTCAATTATTCAGTTATTCCAGTGTTCAAGTATTCAATTATTCAATTATTCAATTATTCAATTATTTCATTATTTCATTATTCAATTATTCAGCTATTCAATTATTCAATTTTTCCATTTTTCAATTTTTCTGCAAATCTACATATTTACAAATGACCATATTCACATACCTATAAACCTAATTTACACTAATTCCATATACGCACATCCTTCAATTTTCACCGTTTCCACATCCTCCTTCATATAGACCTCCACCCTACTCCTTCCTACACCAACCATAAAAAAAAGCAACAAAACGTTCCCAAATCAGTAGCCACCAACAAAAGCTCTCCTAAAAAGGTATCTCTCATACATCATTCATACCACAATAAATACTCGATAGAATTAATTGGACTACGGAAGCAGTCCAAAGCACTAAAACAATCGACAATAAAAGAATACCATAACATCGTGCACAGATTGAGAAAGAAATCGCACGAAAGCGAAGATAAATGACACATCGAGAAACTTGTCGATCATACAACTCGAAGTACAGTTATTCCAGCAAGTACTTTGTACTTTGAGTCGCCTTCGTGCAACCTTTCTTCGACGAAGGCTACAACGTTTTTCTCTCGATACTTGTTCACTTGTCGGGAAAAAATCCCAAGTTCCTCGATACGAAGCTTACCTTGATGGTTAAACGTCAACCTCTTTCTCTATCTCTTTCATGATCGAAGCACTCGAACAATTTAAAACTGAACATTGCAGAACAAATTTGAACATTTCTTAATAAATTTTGAGAGACGAAAATGTAGAGGAAGAATAATTCTTGAAAATCAAAATTTTCATCATAAGAAAGAATTTATATTTTCTTACAAGTACAGTAATTTTTAAGAAATGGCGCTATAATTCATTCGAAAGAAAATCGTATATCGTATTGTATGAATTAAGATATTTTTAAGAATTTTGTACAAAATTTTTGTTTCAAGATCTATGAACAAGTCACAAGAAAATTCGTTGGTGTACAAAATTTATATTTGAAGAAAAACCTCAACAAAAAGTTCTTTTCTCAATTTCACCCTCTAAAAATGTATAAAAAAGACAGCTTCTAAAATTAAAGTATTTTGTATCAAACTTTGAAAATTTATTTTTCAATCTCACCCTCTAAAAATGTATAAAACAGACAGCTTCTAAAATTAAAATATTTTGTATCAAACTTTGAGAATTTGTTTACAGCATTCTTAAGGGTTGAAAATTATTTTTGAACCCAATAAATTTGATGCAAAAATTATTTTTAATTTTCAATATTTTTTTCAATATTTTTTAAATTCTATTATATGAAATTTGGAGGTCACCTGAAATTATTGTTGCCATTGTTGCAATTATTGCCATAATCGATAAAGGAGCGTTCACCATGTTCCGCGGCAAAAAATGTCGGTTTTAATGTCACGAACGATACTGATATCACGAAGGCAATAATTTCCCGGCTGGCAGCTGGCTGTTTTCGAAAATCCCGCTTTTGTTTTGCAAGCGTACGTGGTCACCCGTATGCGCCATTGTAAATACGGATAAACGCTGACCCGAATGATGCAACGCTTTCCAACTGCGT
This sequence comes from Megachile rotundata, assembly GCF_050947335.1. Lineage (NCBI taxonomy): Eukaryota > Metazoa > Arthropoda > Insecta > Hymenoptera > Megachilidae > Megachile > Megachile rotundata. Next base: position 9,313,070 of record NC_134993.1, read on the forward strand.
TTGTGTTATTGTTGCGTTTGAGCAACATAACTTACGCTCGGGACCTTTCCTAGGATAAGAATGCATGAATAAGCGGCGATAAAGCGAGAAAAATGAAGGGAAATACCCGTAATGCTGTTTCTTGAACTATGTTGTAAATTTCGAAATAGTAGAACTTAAATTTCATGTGGAAGAATTAAAAGATGCGATGTGGATCTCTTTTAGGTTAGATCGAGGACGCCATTTTGTTTCGATTGATGTCCGTCCAAAAACTATGTTCTTGAGAAAACTAGTTTTTTCCAACTCTAAATTTTTCTTAAATTTAATTTTTTTATATGAGTAAGTTTTCCCTTAATAAGTTTCATTTCTTCTAACTACATACTGGGAGCAAAATGTAAAATATAATAAAAATTTGTCAAATCAACGCCGCCATTTTGTCTGCCATTGTGATATTAAATAAAAGTATCAATAAGCAAACTTGTAAAATACATATAAGGTACAATACAAATTTGAAAAATTTACTTTTTCGTCACTTTTTCGACCAAAAAGACATTAAACAATATGCAAAAGTCGTAAGACATAAAACATAATAAAAACTTGTAAAGTCAATACCGCCATTTTGTCGACCATGAAGTACAATAAAAATTTGTAAAATTTACGCCGACATTTTGTCGACTATAATGATATTAAATAAAAATGTCGATAAGCAAAATCATAAAAAATGAAGTATAATAAAAATTTGTAAAAACATCGCCACATTTTCAACCAAAGAGACATTAAACAAATTCGTATGCGAAAATCGGGGGAGATAAAACATAATGAAACATTGTAAAACTTTTAGCCATTCCTTTCGTCTGAGTAAGATTAAATGAAATTAGCAAGAAGAAAAGTTAAAATTAGCAGCATCGTTCGTTAAGCCAACATAAGCAATAAAATTTAATCGAATTCGCAAATGAATGTCAGCGCAAAAATATCGAAGCTTTGGCGATTAAAATAAATTTCAGAAAATTCTCGTTATCTGAATGGCATTCCGTGTGCCACATTCCTGAAGGTGTATGTAAGTCTCCGAGGTACGTTTTTATCGTCGCGAATATCAAAAACGTTTCGTATGTAAAATTCTGGGATTCTACGCGCGTTGAATCCGGGAATCGAAAAGGGGATTCATTCATAACTCAAAAGTCGACGACCATCGCGAAAAATTGTCTTCGAAGCACCCTGAGAATTTATTTTCAGGACCGCGCTCTGAAGTTACGGTCCCTAGGGGTAGAAGTAAGCGATGGGTATAGTATGGTAGTGATGGGTATAAGCGGAGAGTGATATTAAGTGGAAATGGTACAAATGTAGAAACCTCGATGAAATTTGAATTTTACATTTATGAATGAAGATATTCGAATTTTTGTGGTTCTTGTATTTGTTGAAATTATTATTAGTAGTTTTGTTAACTTATATTACTATAATTTGAGATATTAAACATATAATAAGAAAATAAACCGACAAGTATTACATTATTTCAAGAAATTAAAACTATAAAATGGAAATAAAAGATCAGTAAGTATTAAATTATTTTAAGAAATTAAAAATAAAAAGACAATAATATTAAATTATTTCGAATAAATTACAAACTTAAAATGAAAGTAAAAAGTCAGATGTTAAGTTATTTTAAAAAATTACAAATATAAGCAAAAAGTAAATAAATCAGCAGGTACTAAATTATTTTTAAAAAATTATAAATGTAGGCAAAAAATAAATAAATTAGCAGGTACTAAATTATTTAAAAAAAATTATAAATGTAGGCAAAAAATAAATAAATTAGCAGGCACTAAATTATTTATAAAAAATTATAAATGTAGGCAAAAAATAAATGAATTAGCAGGTACTAAATTATTCTAAAAATTAAAAACTTGTTTCCTAATCTTCATATTTGCAAATTCATTAATAATGTTAATAACAAGATAATTATTAACAAGAAGTTTTATGGAATAATATAACGATAATTTACATCTAGTAATAAAAATGTCACACAGTGACAAACATAACCTCACTTATTCACAGTGACTGCGAAATTCTTGCACTTTATCCACGAACCACGAAGCTGGTTCATTCATGACTAAAAAGTGAATTATCAACGCGAACAATCTCGGTAAATATTCGTGTTTCCAACGTAAAACTCTATTGTTTGCGATGGCCGTGAGAAGATTCGCGTCTTCCTGCCAATGAAATTTGCAAACCGAAATTTGTATTGTATAATGCTTCATTCATCTCTCAGAAAACGGCAGGAAAAATAAGTTCCTGGAAAATGAATTATTTGGATGATGTGTCAAAATATTGTTGTTGAAATATTGTTAGTGTAAGTATTTGGTGCGTAGGTGTATGTATACAGAAAAACTTTTCAGGACATTTTTTACATGTTTGAAAAAATATAGGAAAATTCCACATTTTCTCAGATGACTTAAATTCACAATCAAGGTCCAAATATTAAAATTTCCAAGTTATTAAATTTTCAGATTTTCACATTTCTAAACTACTAAATTTTTTATTACAACACTTGCTAAATTTTCAAATTTGCAAGTTTTCAAATTTCCCAATTTCCAGATTTGCAAGTTTCGGAATTTTCTAATTCCTAAGTTTGTAAGTTTTCAAATTTTCTAATTTTCAAATTTGTAAGTTTTCAAATTTTCTAATTTCCAAATTTGTAAGTTTTCAAATTTTCTAATTTGCAAATTTTCAAATTTCCTAATTTTTAAATTTGCAAGTTTTCAAATATCCTAATTTCCAAATTACCAAATTTCCTAATTTTCTAATTTCCTAATTTCCAAATTTCTAAATTACCAAATTTGCAAATTCCAAAACTTCCAATTGCTGAAATTACCAAATCCCTATATTTCTATATTCTTAAATCCTTAGATCTCTAAATCCGAAAATCTCGACATCCATAAATCCCTAAATTCTTAAATCTCTAAATCCATAAATCCCTAAATTCTTAAATCTTTAAATCCTTAACTCCTTACTTCCTTACCTCCATAAATCCTCCAATTCTACTATCTTCATACCATCATCGACCAAGTAAACAAATTCATTACGCTACCTCCGTCCACTTCATTTTCCATTCGCAAGATTCGTTTATAAAGGTTAGAAAGTGAAATGCCTCCTAGAAAAGAACTTTCAGCCGGAGAAAAAGCCATGATCGATGCTTTTCGCATTGAAGGCAAAGGTTATATTGCGAAATAAACAGGTTCAAAAAATGCTATTGTCAATTATGTTACTAAAAAACATAAATCTCGATTAACAGTAGGACAATTTTATATTCAACAGTAGGACAATTTGTATTCAACAGTAGGACAATATTATATTGAATATTAGGACAAACTAAATAAGTAAAGTATCATAATAGGGCATGTATAAAATGGTGGCTCCACATATTGTGCATGTATAAAATGGCGGCTCAAGATACTGTACATGTATAAAATGGTGGCTCAACATATTGGACATGTATAATAGGGTGGCTTAAAAATATTTTTGTTCCCCTCTGAAGAATTTGATAAATGTTTAACTAAGATCAGTCACAACATTTATTATAAATAATAAAATACCAAAAAGAGTATGATTAATTAAAAAAAACTTTCGTGTCAATATTCTTTATTTTTCTACAAAATTAAAGTCAGGGCAACGTGTAGATCAGTCTAGTAACGAAATGCCATTTTCGGAAAATCTTAATGTTCAAATGTGAAGATCAGGATAATCAAAATGAACCGATTATAAAATGAAAATTAAATTTTCAATGTTCTCAGTAAATTTAAATTTGCTAATATTCTGTCTTTAAACTTTTTAATACATGTAATACTGTTTATTTTGTGGAAAATGTGGAATTTTTTCTATAAACACATTCAGACCATAAGCGACCACCATCTTAAAAAATATTTCACATTTCTTCTCAAATCGATAAGAATTAAATCACCTAGCCCATTTAAATTCAGTTTTTCTTCCTCGCTAAACCCGTAAAAAGCAGACCATAACAGTCGTTTAAAAAAAAATAAATATTTTTACCAAAATTTTCCAAATCTGCATTCGTGTGTGCTTTAACGAATGTCTCGCTTTCTTTTTGTTTTTCAGTCGCGTTGATATTATTTTCGCCATAACAATGTGTGGAGATGATACAATGGTTTTTGGAATATTTAATTTGTAAGTATTTTATTGTCGTAGCAATAACATTCTTGAGTTTAAAGGTATTCGTAGAATTTTGTGTTTATTTTGAAGAGACACTCTTGGAGGGTGAAAACCTGCCTTAAATATAAAATTGTCCTACTGTCAAATATAAAATTGTCCCAATATTAAATACAAAATTCTCCTAAAATTAAATGCAAAAATTATCCCAATATTAAATGCAAAATTATCCTAAAATTAAATACAAAAACCGTCCCAGTATTAAACACAAAATTGTCCTAAAATTAAACACAAAAACTGTCCCAATATTAAATACAAAATTATCCTAAAATTAAATGCAAAAACTGTCCCAATATTAAATGCAAAATTATCCTAAAATTAAATGCAAAAACTGTCCCAATATTAAATGCAAAATTATTCTAAAATTAAATGCAAAAACTGTCCCAATATTAAATACAAAATTGTCCTAAAATTAAACACAAAAACTGTCCCAATATTAAATACAAAATTGTCCTAAAATTAAACACAAAAACTGTCCCAATATTAAATACAAAATTGTCCTAAAATTAAACACAAAAACCGCCCCAGTATTAAATACAAAATTGTCTCAAACACGTGGATAAAGAATTGATTTCACCAGCAATGGAAAATTCAGCAAAAGGCCGTCACGACTCGCAGAGAGTTCTCGGCTCAGGAATCTGTCACTCGCAGCATTCGCGGCACACCTTGCAAGACACCCAGTATGTACGTATATATACGTCGGATTAGAAAGTCCTCGTGGAACGATCGACTCGTAAATGCTTCAATCGTTTCACAACAAAATGCTCCAAGGCGTAAATGTACCCCGTCTTACTATGCAGCATTTACGATACGCACCTTGTTCGATAGAGATGGAATCCTAGTAGCTTGCCAACCAAATTGGCGGCCTTCGCGTCTTGTTTCATAGAATTATTGTTTCATAATGATTTCTATACTTATTTATCAATATTTGTATACAATGAAAGATAGATACAATGAAAGTTTGCATAGAGATATGTGTGATATGTGAAAAATTGAATTCTTGAATTTTTGGGAGGTTTTTGGGGATTTTATATTTTGGTTTGAATTTGGGAATTTGGAAAGTTTTCTGTAGAAATTCATTTTATGTAGTAATACACGTTTTGTTATTAAGTTTTTATATTACTAGTTTTGGTCATTTTTGATTTCGTGATTTTTAAATTTTTCAAGTTTTCTAGTTTTCAAGTTTTCAAAGTTTCGAGTTTTCAAGTTTTCAAGTTTTCAAGGTTTCAAGTTTTCAAGTTTCAAGTTTTCAAGTTCTCAAGTTTTCAAGGTTTCAAGTTTTTAAGTTTTCAAGGTTTCAAGTTTTCAAGGTTTCAAGTTTTCAAGTTTTCAATTTTTCAATTCTTTAATTCTTCCATTCTTCAATTCTTCAATTTTTCAATTTTCCCATTTTTTTATTTTTCAGTTTTCAATTCTTCAATTTTCAATTCCTCAATTGTTAGATTTCCTGAATTTACGAATTTTCAACTCCACAAATTTCCCAAGTTTCGAAATTTTCAATTCCTCCACTTTCCCAAATTTTCAAATTTTCAATTTCATAAATTTAGAAATTTTCAATTCCTTAAATTTCCCAAATTTCTCAAGTTTCTCAGTTTCCCAAATTTCTCAAATTTTTCAAATTCTCAAACTCAAATTCCCAACTCCTGAAACTGCCAAATATATACCCCTAAATCCCTAGACCCCCATATCCCTATGTCTTCAAATCCGTCAATTCCCATATTCCCTAATCCTGAAATCACTAAACCCTTAAAAATCCCTAGATCCACAAATTGCAAAGTTCTGAAATCCTAGACCTTCAAATATTTAGATACCCATATTTCCTGATTCTCAAATCGCCCTTAAAAATCCTTAGATCCATAAATCACAAAATCCTCAAATATCTATATTCCCATATTTCCTAAACCTTGAATTGCAAAACTCTAAAAAATCCCTAGATCCACAAATCTCAAAGACTTCAAATCTCTAGACCCTCAAATATCTACATTCCCATATTTCCTGAAACCTAAATTCAAAACCCTTACAAATCCCTAGATCCACAAATCACAAAATCCTGAAATCCCTAGGTCCTCAAATATCTAGATTCCCATATTTCCTGAAGCTTAAATGGCAAAACCCTTAAAAATCCCTAGATCCACAAATCACAAAGTCCTCAAATTCCTAGATCCACAATTATCTACACTCCCATGTTCCCTAAACCTCAAATGGCAAAACCCTTAAAAATCCCCAGATCAACAAATCACAAAGTCCTGAAATCCTTAGATCCTCAAATATCTAGATTCCCATATTCCCTGATCCTCAAATTCAAAACTCTCAAAAATCCCTAGATTCTGAAATTCAAAATTCTCAAAAATCCCTAGATTCTCAAATACAATTCCCATATTTCTTGATCCTTGAACCTTAATTCCTAAAATCCCCAAATAAAAGCAACATAAGATAAACAAGCATCACCAAAACATACCAATTTTCCACTATAGTTCCCAAATACCTCCAAAAAATAATTCTGGTAGTATCCAGTCGCCAAACTTGAGTCTTAATAGTAAATAATGATATCTACTAACAACCATTGAAACCCGATGGAGTCCAATTGTCAGCAGTACACTGTATCGATCCCCAGACTCGACTCTTAATGGTGAATGGCGATATCTAGTGACAACCATTGAAAGGCGATGGTGTCGAACTGTTAGCAGCACACTGTATCGAATTCGATCCCATAGCTATCGAGGCCTCCGGCGTTACGGTCTCTTGTAATGCAACAGCGATCATCTTTCGATGAAAGTCGCGTTACAAAAACCGCAATTGATTTCGACAGAAGCACGCGTGCTCATGCATTATTGAAATTCGATCGCGTACGAGTATTCCTGGAAGCTTCGAGAATTTTTTTCTCCTCATCGAACGACCTCCAAAGGTGGCTCGATCAAGCCTCTTAGCAGGTTCGTCCACGGTCGTGTGGCGCGTGCAAAGCGCGATTTTTATGCCTGCCTCGTAAATCTGTTTGCGCGAGCAATGCGTTTTGCTTTTATTCACCGCGAGAACGCTTTTACTAGAAGCCTTCCAATGTACTAGCCACGAAGACGCGAGGTTAAGATACTTCTGGAAACGGTAGTGGCTCGAGTCGGACGGGGCACTTCCGCGTCTTACCTATTCTATCAGTTTTAGATTGTTTATTTGTGCTAGGAAATTTTAGTTGGAAATTTTTTAATTTGAGAGTTTCTCAAGAATGTAGCTTTTGGTTTGTAGTTTTGATTAAATTTGAGTATCTGAGGATTTGAATTTGAGAATTTGAGAATTTGAGATTTTGAGAATCTGAGGATTCGAATTTAAGAAATTGAGAATTTGAGAATCTGAGGATTCGAACTTGAGAATTTGAGAATCTAAAAATTTAGACATCTTCAAATTTCTTGGCTATTCTATCGGTTTTAGATTTCTTATTTATGGTAGCAAATTTTAATTGGAATTTGGAAATTTGTAAGAATAAAATTTGAGAATTTCTATTGTATTTAGAAATTTTTTAATTTGAAAGTTTCTCAAGAATGTAGTTTTTGGTTTGTAGTTTTGATTAAATTTGAGTATCTGAGGATTTGAATTTAAGAATTTGAGAATCTGAGGATTCGAATTTGAGAATTTGAGAATCTAACAATTTAGAAATCTTGGAATTTCCAAATTTAGCAGAAATTATTTCAGAATTTTAGAACGTGAAATTAGCAAACACAAATTTTCAAGCTTAAAACTTCAAAAACTCCAAATTTTGAAATTTTGAAATTTCTAGATCTAAAAGTTTAGAAATCTTCAAGTTTCCAAATCTTGCAGAAATTATTTCAAATTTTAGAACTTGAAATTATCAAATACAAATTTTCAGGCATAAAACTTCAAAAACTTCAAATTTCAAAATTTCTGTATTTCCAAATTTTTAAATTTCTAAAATTTCTAAAATTTCTAAAATTTCTAAAATTTCTAAATTTCTAAAACTTATAAAATTTTAAAAAATTTATAAATAACCTCTAAATTACCCAAAAGTATAAAATTCATAAATTTTAAATTACCAAACTTCGAAAATCGCAAATACTTCTATTATTCCCCCCAGGACTGCCAACCCCAGGTATGTAAACATATTAAACCAAAGATCGTCAGAGTTTGTACAGATACGTTAATCAAAACAAATATTTTGACTCTGGTTTTACGAAGAAACTATTTAATCTAAATACGTACTCTAATTCAGTGATTCTCAAACTTTTTATAAATGTATACATATCACCAAATTAAGTAACTCTAACCAAAATTAAACAACTCTAATTTTATTTCATTTTTAGAATTAGCTATTTTAGTTTTGACTTCATTTTTGGTATTAATAATTAATTACAATTTTGTTAGTATTAATATTTGCGACTATTTGTTACTATTAATAATTTCAATTATTTGTTATTATTAATAATTTACATTATTTGTTACTATTAGTAATTGTAATTATTTGTTACTATTAATAATTCCAATAATTTGTTATTATTAATAATTTACATTATTTGTTACTATTAATAATTCTAATAATTTGTTACTATTAATAATTCCAATTATTTGTTACTATTAATAATTTACATTATTTGTTACTATTAATAATTCTAATAATTTGTTACTATTAATAATTCCAATTATTTGTTATCATTAATAATTCCAATAATTTGTTACTATTAATAATTCCAATTATTTGTTATTATTAATAATTCCAATTATTTGTTACTATTAATAATTCCAATTATTCATTAGTATTAATAATTCTACTTCCATTTTCCAACAAGAAAAATATATCTTTTCAAAATTATACAGATTCTCTCTAAAATCCAACCTCACCCTTATATTTCAAAGACCCCTTCAAGTACGAAAAAATGTTTCAAATCAATTTCAATGTTTCAATCAGTTTTAGGATATCAAGGTTAATCGTTTTCAAAACACTATATTTTTTTGTGCAAGTCATTCCCAAGAAGCTGCAAAGTAGACCATAGGTGGCGTCTGATCGTATAACCTTCACGGTGCACCTTGGGTAATCTGAATAGCCATATGTCAACTTTGAAGCTTCATATCTTGCTATGACTTGCACAAAAAACATACGTAATATTTTGAAACGACTACATGCAATAAAAAGGGGGTTCTATTTAAGAAACTGAAAATCTTCAGACCATCCAAGGTCAAATTCTTGCCATCTTATGTTCCTTGATATCCTACAACTTTCGTCCGAAACATTTTTCCATATTTAAAGCCGTTTCCGAAATATAAGGATGTGGTCAGACTTTAGAGATACCTGCATTATAATGTAATATTATATTAAAACTGACTAAGGTTGTCTTGGTGATAGCGAATTGAAAATTATAGTAATGGTTGTTTCAATTTGAGTCAGTTTTATATTACATTTCGTGAGATTTGATTGATAACCAAGTTTCAGCGTCGGGAATCTACTTCTGTACAGTTTTGCATTGAAAGTGAAATATGCAATTATTTTCTAAATTATTCTTTATCAGAAATATTTCGGGTAAAAATTTGAGTAGTGGTTACAGAAGATATAGTAATAACAATAATAGCTTTAAGGCTGTTTCTGAAATATGAGGGTGGGTTCGGACTTCAGAAACCCTCCACAAAAACTTAAGAAAAATTACACATTTAAGTAATTACGTTACTATTAGAAATTTTTATTTAACTGTTTATTATATTAAGTACTAATATTTGCTTTTATATTAAGCGAATCATTTTATTTGACCATAATAATTAAACAAAGTGTCTCAAACCCAAAAGATCGATAGTCGAATCAAATCGGAAAATTGAAATTCACCAACCTGAAAATTTTTAATTAAAATAAAACATGAATAAACAGGGAAAATTTGAAGAGACCAAAAATATAAAACAAAGATAAAAAATCGATAAGTGAAAAGTTATTTCAATAAACTTGAAATAAAAATCAAATAACGTAAAGTTATTCTAAGGAATTATAAATAATATTGATTCAACCGGATGAAATTTACTTTTCTTCAAGTGGACTCAACTTTAAAACGCTTTCACCCTTATCTTTTCAAATTGTTCTCTTTCTATCTGTCCAAATATGTAATCAGTTCCAAAACAAATCTGTTAATCAATAATTCTATAATTACTCTCCTGTTATCTCACAGTCTAAGATTTCTATCAAGTCAGGAAAGCAAACAACCTGAAATAAATCAAAACTAAATAACTTTATCGCGTGGATTTAGTTGACAGAATGCAAATCATCGTAATGTGAAACTGAATTATTTTGGAGCTTATTCATTGAATCAATAAGAGTATTTAAAACTAGAGAGTTTAAATGTGAAATGTGATGCCGAAGAGTTCCAATATGGCGGACCACAAACAAAGATGGTGGAATACGAAAACACATGTATGGATATTTTTGAAAGTTTTACTGTATTTAAATCGAAAAGTAAACAAAAGGGTGAAAAGAATATATTTTTGATAAACAGTTATGCAAAACTCAAGGTGAAAAATTTATCTGTTGGTAGTTTAAAATTTAAAGTAGGAAATTCTTGATAAACAGTTGTGCAATTGTAAACAATTCTTTGTTTAAAAACGTTAAAAGAAATTTTTATTTTTTGATCTAATTTTGTAAGGTTATAAAAATTAAAAATTGTGAATTGTAAAAACTACACAAATTATAAATTATAAATCATCACAAATATAAAAATTGTAAATTATAAAAACTATACAAATTAAAAATCATAAATTATAAATTATAAAAACTATAAAAGCTAAAAATTATAAATTCTAAAAACTATTCAAATTAAAAATGATAAATTATAAAAACTAAGAAAAATATAAATTATAAATTATAAAAACTAAGGAAAATATAAATTATAAGAACTATAAAAACTAAAAATTATAAATTATAAATTATAAAAACTAAGGAAAATATAAATTATAAGAACTATAAAAACTAAATATTATAAATTATAAAAGCTAAAAAAATTAAAAATTATAAACTATAAAAACTATGAAAAATATAAATTATAAGAACTATAAAAATTAAATATTATAAATTATAAAAACTATAAAAACTAAAAATTAGAAAATATAAAAACTACAAAAATTAAAAATTAAAAATTAAAAATTATAGAAACTACAAAAACTAAAAATTATAAATTACAAAACCTACAAAAACTAATATTCTATAAAATTGAATGTGAAAAATGTATATTTTGATAACTGTATAAAACATAAGATGAAAACAATATCTTTAAACAAACTATAATGATAGTTAAATCTTCGTTCGTCGCTCTAAATATTTGACCAGAAATATTTTCGTAATCGTTATTAAGTTCCGTGTTTCCTCAACTGGTGCTAAATAAATAGAAACCGTGTGGAAATTTTCACGATATATATATGCGTCTTTAGATTACCAGAATAACAACGATATCGTGCCGAGACAATTTTAATGCGTAGATAGAAACGATAACCCGTCCAAATCGATAGAATACAATTAGATTGAGGTAAACAAGGTAGGTCGAGTTCGACTTCACATTTTATCGCGTCTTTCCTATCTTTTTGACGCGTTTGATTTGATCGATTGACAAACATCGATGAAAAATTAGTTTTTAATCCGATTTCAAATTCTTGTGACAAATTTGTTTTTAATCTTACACGAAAGTCCCTTTTTAATTAGAATCAAAATACTGATAAAAGAAACTTTTTACTTGGATTGAAAATCTTGCGAAAGAATCACATTTTAATCTGATTGAAAATCTTGCTGAAGAATCTCTTTTTAAGTCGGTTGAAATTCTGTTGCAAAATCACTGTTTAATCCGGTTGTAAATCCTCATAAAATGTCAGTGTCTATCGATAATGAAAATTTGGAAATTAAATAATTTGATAAGTTAAGAAATGGATAATTCAATTACTTGATTATTTGATTACATGACTGATATCTGATTACTTGATGACTTACTGACTTGCTGACTTGATTACTTGATTACTTGATTACTTGATTACTTGATTACTTGATTACTTGATTACTTGATTACTTGATTACTTGATTACTTGATTACTTGATTACTTGATTACTTGATTACTTGATTACTTGATTACTTGATTACTTGATTACTTGATTACTTGATTACTTGATTACTTGATTACTTGATTACTTGATTACTTGATTACTTGATTACTTGATTACTTGATTACTTGATTACTTGATTACTTGATTACTTGATTACTTGATTACTTGATCACTTGATTACTTGATTACTTGATTACTTGATTACTTGACTACTTGATTACTTGAGGACTTGATTACTTGATGAGTTGATTATTTGAGTACTTGACATCTTAAATTGACAACTTGATAACTTGATTACTTTGATTACTTGATTACTTAACTACTTGAGTATTGGACTACTTGATTACTTGAGGACTTGATTACTTGACGAGTTGATTATTTGAGTACTTGACATCTTTATTTGACAACTTGATAACTTGGTACTTTGATTATTTGGCAAACTGAAAAATTGACAAATTGACGAATTGGCGAATTGACGAGTTGTCGAATTGACGAATTGACGAATTGACGAATTGACGAATTGACAAATTGACGAATTGACAAATTGACAAATTGATAAATTGACCAATCGACCAATTGACCAATTGATCCACTGACAAATTGACGAATTGACAAATTGACAAATTGACGAATTGACAAATTGACCAATCGACCAATTAATCCACTGACAAATTGACAAATACGAATTGACAAATTGATCCACTGACAAATTGACAAATTGATCAATCGACCAATGGACCAATTGATCCACTGACAAATTAACAAATTCACCAATTGACAAATTGATAAGTTGACATAATGACAACTTAATTACATGACAACTTGATAAATTGACAATTTGAAAATATGCTAACTTGACAAATTGAAAATTTGGAGATTCAAAAATCTGATAACCAGAGAACTTGAACACGTAAAACCTTGAAAGCTTAGAAGCTTGAAAACTTGCAAACTTGAAAACTTGAAAACTTGAAAGCTTAAGAACTTGGAAACTTGGAAAATTCCAATCTCTCAATCTCTCAAACGCTCAAACTCTCAAATTTTCACTCCCTCAATCTCTCAAACTCTCATATTCTGCATTTCTCAATCTGTAAAACTCCTAAATTCTCAAGCTCTCATGCTCTCCAACTCTCCAACTCTCCAACTCTCGATCTCTCAAACTCTCAATCTCTCCATCTCTCAAACTTTCAATCTCCCAATCTCTCAAACTCTCAATCTCTCAAACTCTCGAACCCCTAAACTCTCAATTTCTCAATCTTTCAATCTCTCCATCTCTCTATCTTCCAATCTCCCAATCTCCCAATCTCTCAAACTCACAAAATCCTCAAATCTGAAACACCTAAACTCCCAAACTCAAAACTATTAATTTCTTCTAACAACCTCATACACTCCATCCAGCTCCACATAAAAATACCCTAAACGAAATGGAACGTCGATTGTTATAACAATGATTCCGTGCGAACGATGAAACACACACATTCTCGTGCCATTTTATCTGCTCGTTGCTCGTGCAAAAACTTTTGCACGCTTCTTTGTTCATAATCTAAACCGTGCACAGTCATGAGAACATAATACCTGTCCGATATTACGTTCGAGAGATTGTACATAACTAAACTATGGACATCCTTGCATACTTTTCAAATGTGCGCCATGCGGTATGCCAGTGTGCACAGTGTTTTACAATGAGTAGCTAACAAGTGAAACGAGGAAAGTCTTTTCTGCTATATGCATTTTTTTTCTTCAAAATTGATTCTTCAAACGTTCATTCATAAATCTGCAAAGAAGCGTTTGCTTGCAGCGTTTGAGGTTTATTCAACCACTTTTCTCAGTAAATGAATGAATTTTCTTTGAATACACTTCTATTTAATTTTACAATACTTATTGGAGACAATTTATTTTTTAAATTTGGTCATTTAAATTTTTTAAAAATGACTCTTTTCTCAATTAATTTTTTTTAATTGAGAAAAGAATTTATTTTTTTCTTCAATTAATTTTTAAATTTAGTTCTTTTTTCGATTATTTTTTAATCTATTCTTTTTTTCACTGAATTTTTAAAATTATTTTTTTCTCCGTCATATTTGTTTATACTTTGAGTTTTTTCTTATTAAATAAAATTTATTAAATTTAATGATATTTGTAAAATATATTAAATTTAATGGAATTTATAAACTTTATTAAATTGAATAAAATTTATTAAACTGAATAAAATTTATTTATTAAAATTATTTACAAAATGTAGAATATAATAAATAAATTTTACTAAATTTAGATGAATTTAAGATTGTATTACCATACCAAATTAATTTAGAAAAAGCTAATGAATCAAACCCATCTATAAAATTCGTTACATAAAAGACTGTAAAAACACGATACTAATTAACGTAATGAGAAACAATTAACACAACATAATTAAACTATCAGTTAACGGAATCTGTATCTGATTTCCTATTTTCACTTTCAATAAAGTCGTGTTTTGCATTAGCTAATGTATTTAGTGCAAATTATTGTTGAATTTCCAGCACGCATTAACGTGTTCTTATTTCTATTCGCCTGCTATTTCTCTCGGTGGGTAATTCACGTTCATAGAATTACACAGCTGGAATAATGTATCAGTTTTTTTCCCTATTCGCGTAACTTGATTCATTCTACGTTTACCGTTACTAATACGTTTTGTGCGATTACTTTCGAACGTCTTTGAACTTGGAATGTGTCGTTTTAATAAATGGCTTTGTATCAGGGGCGGATACTCAGATGACGATGGGAATCAAAATTTACACAAAATTCGTAAAATTGTTTAATAGATAAATTAAGAGTTACGTGAAACCTTTGCAATAATAAATTAATTTTTGTAAATAAAATATAATGTCAATAATATATTATTGACTTTATAAAGATTATTGTTTTCTTTGTAAAGAAGGTAAATTATTTTTACTTTCAATTTTATTATTTTACTGTTTCGTGTTTTCACTATTACTATGATATACTACTATTTCACCATAGTATTATACTACTAATTTACCATACTGTTATACAACTATACTGTTATGGTATTAATACGATACTACTGTATACTATTACACTATTACACTACTATGTTTCGTTCCTTTATTCTGTTATACTACTCTTTTGACAGAGTACTGTACTACTAATTTACTGTACTGCTACACAACTATACTGTTATGGTATTAGTAGTTTACTATGTTACTACACTGCTGCACTATTACACTACAATGTTACTATACTATTATATTACTATACTGCTACACTATTACACTACTATATTACTATACTATTATATCACTACACTGCTACACTACCATAATACTGCACTACTATACTACTATACTACTGTACTACTATACTACTATACTACTATACTACTGTACTACTGTACTACTATACTACTATACTACTATACTGATATACTACTATAGTACTATACTACTACACTACTATACTGCTATACTGCTATACTACTACACTACTACACTACTGTGTTACTGTACTACTATACTACTATACTATTATACTACTGTAATACTATACTACTATAATACTATAATACTATACTGCTATACTGCTATACTGCTATACTGCTATAATACTGTACTACTATACTACTATACTGCTATGCTACCATACTGCTATGCTATTATACTATTATACTACCATACTACTACACTACTTTGCTATTATGTTACTATGCTACCATACTACTATACTGCTATATTATTATAGTATTATACCAAAAATTTTCGAGACTCCTATTTTATCACAATATTAATCTATTCATTTACTATACTATTCATTTACTGTACTTTTATTTTACGACTGTATGTGTTACTTTTTAGTTTACTATACTGGTATACGAAAAATTTTATTATTACACTACTACATATATTACTATACTACTGCAATAATATTGTACTAGTTTACTATATCATTAAACATCTATTCTACTATTTCCCCATACTATTATACTACTATACTACTGTTTTCTTTCTATGCTGTTTTAGCGAGAAATATTAGACTTCTTTTAAAGGGTCTGCTAATACTCGTCTCTATATAATAAAATAATTTAATCATAAATTTATTACTTATTAAAAAAGTTATTTATCTTTAATTCATATTAAAGTTGATAATTGATATTAGAGTTTTATTAGATTATTATAAATTTTAGATTTATTATAAATTATTATAAGGTTACAATTCTTATTGGAATTAAAAATTGAAATTATAGTTGTATTGAATTATTATAAATTTTAGATTTAGTGCAAATTACTATACACAGAAATTAAAAATTGAAATTATAGTCATATTGTAATTTATAATTCATATTAAAGTCAAAAATTGAAAATTATTTTATTGCAATTTGTAATTCATATTAAAATTAAAAATTGAAATCATTATTACATTAAATATTAATTCATACGTAATTTTTCTAAAATAATAATAGTACCCAGCCTGAAAGTACACAATTATCTTCAGACTTTGAAAGAAGCCTATATAATAATCCCATAACATTTTATAGTTCAATCTGAATATGTCCCATCGAATTTCCCAAAGTTCGCATTACTAATTTTTCCTATTATAACCACTCCGAAACGTCATAAACCCAAGAACAAAATGAACGATACACCTTATTACCACGTGATCTCTGCTTCTCTTAAAATTGATTCGATGATGAGACTCTTACACCACTTTTCAAGCATTCTCTCAAGAATTTATGTTACTATCAATAACCAAAGTAATTTCATAGACTATTAAATTGGAAGATAGAAGTCGTTACTTCATAAAACCATAAAAGTGGAAGCTTTCAAACTTGTAATTTGAACAAAATACAGGAACTCATAACGGAGTATCGGTACTGTATCAAACCCATAACATTTTCGTTCAACTAATATAAAATAAAATTGTCTAGTTTTTCCATTTTACTCTGGAACGTTATAGGTCAAGCTACAAAATGAATACCATTTTCTGATGATGAGATAGATCTTTTCCATCTAATTTTACATTTCAAATATGTCTGACATAATTTACCAAATCTTCAAGTATTCAAAATAGTTTAGTTTAATAAAATTGAGATGGATGAATTATCCATAATTATTTATTAAAATTGAAATGGAAATTAGCAATAATTTTTTTAGAAATTAGACTAGTATTTTTTCAAATTAAAATTCTTGTAAAATGTGGACCAACAAGTTTATCTCAGTTCCACAATTTTAGTTCATGTTTGATAAAATTCATAGTTATTTATTACAGTTTCTTAAGTTAAATATTTTGAAAAGACATAGACAGAAAACAGAATACAGAAGCAACCTTCTGTCAAAACTTTAATTACAAATTCCAAGTGAATAATCTGAGAGACAAAGCAAAACTGTTTTGTTCAGTAAAATTGACACAAAGAAGCAAGTTTAAGAACTCTACAAGTCTGCTAAAATCACAATTCGTACAGAATATAAATAACATTATAATAGCTACTATTATAAACTTAAATTTTGGTTAATTCATTGCATATCTCATAAAATTCTCTAAAATCATATGCCACCTACAAATCACTCAATCTGAGATGACATATGAAATAACAAAATAGAGCTCAAGCAGCTGATTCTAGTTTTTGTATCACTAATTCTTTCAAGTATATCCCACAGAACGTACACTAGTATGTATCAGAAAAAATGTACCTTCAAATTGTTACAAATTTACAAGTTTAACAATTTACAAATTTACACTTGCAAAATCGAGTCGTACAAAATATGGGTACAAAGCTAATTATAATAAAGCTAATGCAATAATACAATTAATAGTGATGTATATAACATATCATTTTGATGTATATAATAGTATAATTCGGCCATAAACTTTTAAACTGCGTCCGCAGCGAAATAGAAGAACAAAATGGACACAGCGAGTGAACCGTGTAAATAGACGAAGTTCTCTCGAACTATAATTTCGATTTCGCGTGCTCTTATCTCCGCTCCGTTATTTCTCGAATATTCGTATCGAGAACGGTGTCGCCTGTATCGAGGAAAACGGAAAGATTCGAATGAAAACTGGCCGTGCCGTTCCCCGAAGAAAATTACCGTTATCCGTCTCGAATTCGAGGATCGAAAACCCTCGCGAACCGCCCGGCGAGCGCCCGCGATCATCCGTGAAGCATCGGATTCGCTTTTACGAAGCATGCCACGGTTCTACATACCAGTGTGACGATTTCACGTTACACTTTCTGCGTCTGCCAAGCCACTATTTTCGTTGCGTATCCGATTTCTCGCATCAGCCTTTTCCACGCTTACCTTCGGCGCGGAATACCGATACAACCGATAACTCCAAATAAATGAGGTCGCACGGCGATAAATGTTAAGTAACTGCCTAGAGTCGAACTTACGTCTTAACGGTTTGATCCTCTTCCTCGAAGGTACAGCACTGCCTACGGACACTGTCGTCTTTAATTTCACCACGAGAGCACGACCGGATGCTGTTTCAGACAGCTGAGAATATTGCGGATAAAGTTCAGCTACATCCGAACTGTTCGGGGGTTCGGAGACAACTGAGCCTACCGGCGGACTTTGGAATCGGTGAGCGGTTCGCCGACTGAACTCCTCGGCTACGAAGCAAGTCGTGCTGTGCTCGTTGTTGTCTACTCTGTCTCTGTCTACACGACCAAATGCACAACCAGGTACACGCGCGTTCCACCTTCGCGAACGGCTCGCTTCTGTTCCTCCTGTTCTCCTTCTGCTCCTTTTGTCCCGTCGGAAACGTGGCTTTTCTGTATGGCTGGCCGCGCCTCCGCGAGCGGCGAACACGCGAACAACGCGGCTCGTGACACGCACGTGCGTGTCTCGAGACTTTTTGCGGAAGGACCGCGTCAAAAAGACGTTTAAACGGGGCCGAAAGATTTGAGTAATTACATGTTTAGGAACAGTGTTGCAAAAGATGGTAGAAGAGTTAGTGTACGCATTTGGGAACCTGGTATTTAGAAATTTCGACAGAGATTTGAGGATGTAGAAGACACTTTGCAGAGGAATTTTGAAATTTGGAGAAATGTGGATAAATGCTAAAATGATAAGATATAGGATATAGTCTATACATAGGAACATTCATTTGATTACTTACAAATTTAAGGAAGATACAAAATTTGTTTGTTGAGTACTATAGTGAAGGAGATGATGGGAATTTAAGTATTTGAAGATTTGGAGATGTGGAGTGTACCTTGAAGAGTATAGCAATTTTGAAATTAGGGAACATGTGGATGAACCTAGAAATTGATCATTGGAAGATACATGATATAACCTATAGAAACATTCATTTGATTAATTGCAAGTTTAGGGAAGATACAAAATTTGTTTGTTGGGAGGAGATCCAACTATAGTGAAGGAGATAATAAAAATTTAAGTATTTGAAGATTTGGAGATGTGGAGTGTACCTTGAAGAGTATAGCAATTTTGAAATTAGGGAACATGTGGATGAACCTAGAAATTGATCATAGGAAGGTATATGACATAGCCTATAGAAGCATTCATTTGATTAATTGCAAGTTTAGGGAAGATTACTATTAAAATTATTGGTTAGGGATAATAGTGTAAATAGTAGGAGTTTTAGTGTACATTTGGGAATTTATGAGGCAGAGATTTGGGGCTATGGAGTGTACCTTGAAGAGTATACTGATTTTTAAATTAGGACTAGAAAGGGGGTCTAAAGGAAGTTATAGGATGTAGAGTATATGTATAGAAACAAAAATGATAGATATAGAAATTATGGTATATAGCCATTTATAAATGTAAAAATTGATGAATATACAAACTTGAGGATGTAGAGTACACCTTGAAAAATATAGTAATTTTGAAATAACGAGCTCTAAAAATATAGATAAATATAAAAATTGAGAACTATAACAAGTGACATAATATAGAACATACAATAGAAACACAAACTTTAAAATTATAATATATAAAAATTTGAAAAATATAGAAATTTGAAGCATAAATATTTGAAAGCGTAAAAATTGACGAATACAGAAATCTAGAGAATGTACATTAAACAATATAATAATTTTGAAATGAGGAACTCAAAAAATAAAAATTGCAGACCTACAGAAATAAAAATAGTACTGCCGACAATTACTTTTCGTGAAAATCTTTGAGCAAGTAAATTTCTTCAGCTAAGTTGCTAAGCGAGCACATCACTAATCATTAAATTAATGTATTCGATCATTAAAATTTCGCAACACTTTCTAAATATTTTAAGAGTGATTTGTAGAAATAATATTGGAAGCAACATAATTTGAATAAGAAGAAGTAGCAAGCATGAAAATAGTAAAAATGTGCGTCGCGTTGACCATTTACTGCGCGGCCGCCATCTTGTTTCGTCTCCGAAGAAGCTTGAACAGCTAGATAAACTTGAAGGACATAACAGGATTTCTATCTAGTAGGTAAACACAGAGGAGAGTAACGATGCAGGTAACAATGTTTGTTGCAAGGTGATCCATGATTTGTAAATATTAATGACACGGAAAGTTAATGATCCAGGCTCCATGAGTAATGATCTAGTTAGAATACCAAGAACTGAAGATGTTCCTTGGCATGAGACATCATATTGTATTATTTTGATATTGTATGATGCAAAGTGTGAAGATTGAAACACTTGGGATGTGGAAGATATTCAAAATTGATAGCTGTGCAAAATATCGTAATTATGTACCCAGTATTATAAATTATATTGCAAGGTTATTAATTATAATTATATACAAAACTATTAATCATGGTGACCTTAGAAAATTATTAATCATTTGCCATATTCAACTATGATCAATATTAATTATTTAATTTCATAATTAAATTAATTACAGTTAATTATTAATTATAAAAGAGAACTAATTATAATTACAAAAAAATATTAATTACAACTATGTTCGGTATCATTAATTACAATTTTTGCAAGGTTATTAATTACAATTGCACTCAAAATTTGTAATTAAATTTAATTTCACAATTGTTAATTACAATTTTATTAAAAAATTATTAATTATAATTGTATATAACAATTCAAAATTATTGTAACTATAAATTGAATTAAAGTCATGTTCCACAGACGTTTATTTATATTAGCAAATCAGAACTTGAACATCCAACAAAATTAATTTAAAGAAGAAACAAGTAATTAAACAGATATTCAAATGAATCCATCTGTTAAATAAAGAGTGTATACAAATGTGAAGATGCTATCTCGAATGTTTAACTGTCATCACAGATAACAGTAGCATGATAGTATGATAATATGTACTTCGATATGTATCTCTGATCGCTGTTTAATCAGTATATAACTGATTTTTGTCCGAGATGTTTGTTTCGCCACGTGTTGCATATTTAAGTGTTAGCCACGTGTCATATAGCCACGCGTTAAATTAGCACATTCTGTATAGTCACATTAAATTATTACACGTTGTATAATTACACATTGTATTCCTTCATTTTGTATGACCACGCGTTATATCATCATTTGTTACATAGCCATGCGTTAGGCACCACGTATTATATAGCCATGTGTTATAACTTCACATATTATATAACGATTTACATTAATATTAAATACGTTATATTTCTACGTGGTACACCGTCATGTATTATGTAGCTACACATTACATCGCCACGCAATAGAATACCACACGTTATATAGCCACGCGTTATATAGCCACACGTTACATTACTACATTAGATCATCTCACTATTGAGATTGTCTTTCAATTTTCAGCTTTCACCCCAAATAATCCTGCTACAACACAATTTTCTAAAGAACCTTGACATCTTTTCACATAGGAAAAATGATCATCTCCCTTCGCCATTTTTCAGTACAACATTCAACCCAGACGATGCAACAGTGATAACAAGCCGTTCAAATCATTTCTCACTGATTCCAATCGATACTCAATGATGCAACAAAGATGTCTAATTGTATATACAATGAAATCCAAAGACCGTATGTAAAGTTAAATCCTTGGAGTGTCTTTGAGGGATCTCCGGATGCTACTGGTATCTTTCCATTGCAGTCATTAACATAATCTATCGACTGATTCTAGGATGTTTGATAGCGGAAATTCTTGTGGACCTCGAAGACAATCACACCTTGCCAAACGTCTTTCATGGATCTCTAAAAGAGAATTCGTTCAGCAACGAAATATCTGTATCGATGAGGACGAAGCTCGATGTTGCAAAATTGCTTGATTATTCGATACATCGGCTAATATGTATTTAGCGGCGTGGAACAGAAATTTGTCTGATATTTCCACCAAGTAGGCCATGGTTTTGTGGGCCGATTATGACATCAATAAATTTTACGTAACACCGGTGGACGACAAATACCTAAGTTGGGTTTATATTCAGCATGCACCACCAAATCGATACGTCGATCAGATTATTCGGCTTCGAAGTCATTTGCGCGTTCGAAATATTCTGTAGAATGAATAGAAAATGGTGAGGAGGCTGAAAGTTTTCGTTGCTCAGAGAAACGTCCACATTTCAAATGGGAAGCGAAGTAATCTAACGCAGTTATTAGAAATTTAGTCAAGTTAGCATATTTGGTCTAAAGCGACTCTTGTTTAGAAGGATTTAAGACTAGGTGCCTTTGCAAAGTTACTTGCTTAAGATGAACGTTTGTACATTGTTCATCTTAAAAAGGAGAACGTTTCAACTACAGCCGTAATTTAACAAAATGGCGGAATCGTTTATATAGAACTCACAGTACGTTATAAAAACATTGTTATAAAAACATCAAGGTAAAACATTTATGTATATTAATGATATAAGACTTATATGTTAATATTAACTGTATATCAAGTTTATATTAGCCGTACAAGCTTATAATGTTAATTACATTAATATGTTTTTAAGAATTATTGAGACTCGTCCAACATCTTCAGTACAGGATCATAGAGTAGTGTGGGGGCATCTTTGGCCCACATGAAATCTATGTGATTGAAACTCCTGAGCGGCACTTTGTACAAAGTAGAATTCGGTAGCTCCTCATGTAATCTCTGCACATCCTGAAGAAAAGTATGCGTTTAAATAAATAGCAGACTAACATTTAAATGTGAAGATGAAATACTAACAATGGGACTAGCCAGCCAATCGTTGTCCCCGTGGAACAGATGAATTGGTACTTTGATTTTCGTTACATCGTACTTAGGAGGAGAAGGATGATGATAGAGCTCCAGATTTTTCTTCACGCCGAAATCGTACTGTCTAAAGTATCCGGAGTGAATTTCCTGAGCGTAGTGACACATGGTTCTGAACGATGTGCCGGCCGGTGTGTTGTTCAAGATTGTAGGCAGCAACGTCTGCAAACAGTTCAAAATAAATAATAAAAATCTAGAGTAATAGTTATTCTGTGTACAAGATTTTTTGAACACTCACGTAATTAAATTGCGCTCTATCAAATCCGGCGACAAAGAAGAAAGAATTACTGCAGATTCGTTCTTCGAAAAAGTTGGCGGCGCACCAGCGTCTCGCTAGATTCTTCAGGACCGAGCGATCCGGCATGAACTCTCCTTTTCCGAACATGTAGCTCATCGTCTGAAAATTCAGATGGAAATATTAGGGTCACAAAACCGAATATTGCCAATAGCAGGTTTACACCTGAAGAGATTTGCGATTTACCTCGAAATCAGTTGCGAAGGGGGCGAACAACCGTAAGGGGCTCTTCACATGTTTCATGTACGCTACCGGGGCCAAACTGTACATCGTTTCCAAAAGTTCTGCTGTTTCCGGCAGTTGACTGGACATTACATAGAAAGTCGTTGTACCCATCGAGTAGCCGATATACGCCTTCAAAGGCTTTTCCGTCATGTTGACTACGTAGGAGATCATCGCAGGCAGGTCGTAGACGCCCGACTCGTGCCAGCTAAACAGACATTTGATCGTCAAACAGTGAACAGATAATCTCGTTATTGGTTAATTAATTACTAATTCTGTAATTTCATTACTGAATCGAACACCGCAAAATTTCGCTACTTTATTTGAACTGAGAGTATCTGTATACAGTCTGAGTCGTTACGTTGCTGTTCTTTGTTATATAGCCACGCGTTATATCGTTGCATGTCGTTCAGTCGCGCGATATGTAGTCACGTTTAATATGTACAACCACAAATTACGTCGTCGTACGGTATTTAGTCGTTATAGCGTTACACGTTATACCGTCACACGTATTGTCACGTGTTATACCGTCACGCGTTGCTTGAGCACACTTTGTATCGGCACGCGACATATATCCACGCGTTATACCGTCACACGTCATGTCGTCGCGTAAACCCACGCGTTACATCGTCAACTCGAATATCACCTACGCGTGTAAATCATCGTATCGCGAATATTTAGCAAAAAATTCTATCGAGTCAAATCACTCATCTTAAATACTTTTTCATACTTTCTATAATAAAATAAATAAAAATTGAACTGGTAGTAAATCATGAAAAATTGCAAATATTTGTTAAAAGATCAATAATTTGTACGTGAAACCGTAATAAAAATAATTTTTTAAATACCTGAAGTCCCAAAATGACACGTTCGAGGTGGGTGTAGTAACGTGAGCCCTTGAATAAGCGTTCCCTCGAAAATTGCCAAGCCATACGTCATAACCACGGTCCGCTAACAGGTAAGCTTAAATTGTAAAAATTAAAAATAATTCGTTTAATTAACTGTCATTTCTTGATATAGTGCATTATTAACGAGCATAGATATCGCATTGCAATTAATATACACACTCTCTACAAAAGCGTTATTTTAATTACATTTTTGATAAATGTAATTATCTCACTTAGCTTTTTATTTTCGGTACTGTTATCTATAATTTGTAATCTGTAATTTATAATCAATGCGTGTTTACGAATATTTTTATTATCAGTTTCATGACCTCAAGCAGTAATCTCTCCAAAAACTTTTATCCACTATCGAAAATGATAATTTTTTGTTACTTGTCATTGAGTATATTCTGCGGTACGAAAGTTTAAAAATTTAAAAATTATAAAATCTTCAGACTCGACAATTTAAAATTCTCAATATTCTGCAATTTACAATTTCTTTACCTCTAATATCACAAATGATAAAAATTGTAGAATTAAATAAATTTTAAATCTCGAAACTTTAAAATTTGGAGATTCAAAAATTCCAGTGACTCATCTCAAATTTTGAATGAAGTAATATTACAAAATTTCAAATATTTAAATCTAGAAAATTTTAAAAATCGAAAAATGTATAATAAAATTCCTAAAAGTTCAAAATTTATATAATAGAAATTCTTAAATATGTCCTATAATTTTCAATCTTTAATATGTGTACACAAATGCAATTATAACAATGACTTGAGTAAATAATATGTCAATTTAATATTACGTGACCATATGTATATTCCAACAAGGAAATATATTATTCTAAGAAGAAGCGGAAAAAACGAGGCACAATAAAAAGGTGACAAAATATGCATAACCTGAAATGTTCAGGAAATCATATTTTAACCTCTGCGACGATGATGAAGGAAATTAGGAATTACTGTTGTTTTTCTACTTCTCCAATATCACGAGGATTAAATTACAACTGACATTCTGATGTCATTCTAATTATAATGACGCCGGTTTTGAATAATATATTGAATGTTTTCAATATTACACATCTTGCTATATGTTCGTTGCTCTCCGAACTTTCCACTTCCACTGTTAACGGTAGATATTGGAATATCCAAACATTCTGATTCTTAAATTGTTTTTGACGAGGAGAAAGTAAGATGTGTTCTAAACGTTCAAGAAAATGTTTATAATATTTATTCTGGAAACATGCGTATGGTTGATTAAGAAGAATAGGAATGAACGTTGTTTGTATGCTTTGCAGTAGCGTCGTTAAATTACAACACCCCAATTTTGTTTTTCTTACAGTCGCAAAAGTTCTCAGAGATATATTGCACCATGTTGTGGTCAGTGTTTTAACTAACGCGTATCTTGCATTTTTGTTGCTTTTTAGAATTTCTACTTCCACTGTCAACATTAGGAGCTTGAAAATTGAGAAATTTGCAAATTCAAGTTTATATATCTGATTTCACAAAACCAAAAGCAGGTGTGCTGTGTAATAAAACAGAACTTCTACATGTGATTTTAATTGAACAACCACATGCCATACACCTTATTGATTCTACATGTAATAAAACATTAATTTCTTCTTGAATCCTATTTTCAATTAATCTCCGATCTTCGAAATAATTCTCGAGCTTAGCATCGTTTCTTCCGAAACACAGGAATATTTGTACCTATACACGGAACAAAAATGCTAACTGAAGAAACTGGTATGCGCAATAAACGAAAAAGTTTGTTCAACTTCGTTAATTTTACTTCGTTGTTGAATCACTGAATGTTATCATGTAAATGCAAATGTTTTTTGATAATCCTCGAGTGACGCGATTGACGTTAATTCAACTTTTTGGTTTTTTAATTTGCGTATTTCCGTACCAAGAGCTTTGTCCTTTCCAAGTATAACCCAGTCGGCTGAGCTGCCTAGAAGACCGTGTTGTAAAAATATTGCTGGCGCTCCAGGCTTTCCGGGGATTCGGTGCATTGTCAACATGTAGCCATCTTTTGTGACCGCAATGTGAGCTTCCACGGGGTAGCCCTCCTTCTTTATCAGTTGCATCTGTAAAAGAGACACTTAATTGTTAACCCTTGATCTCAACATCCTATTCCTAACTTCTATCGTTATTTAAATGTACCAATTATTCTGTCAAATTATTGCTATTATATTAAAAATTTTAAACAATAACATTGTTATATTTCTTGAAATTATTTTATGTCTGCAGATATGTTTAAGCGAAAAAAGTGAAAAAGATAACCGAAACGCATCATTGCTAATACATTTCAATTTATATCAAACGATAACTTGGAGAAAACATAATCATAGCGATAGAGAAAACATTTCTCTTAATGAGAAAGTGATAACAAATTCTACCTCAAAAATGATAATATTATTTTTTAAATAATTATAACTTAATATAACTTAAGCTGCATAATTTGATCTAATTTTCTTAAAAGAATGAGTGTTTTCTGAACGTTATTAAATTCGAACACGAACGGAATAATTAACAAATTAGCACGTTTACTGACACAAGTAATTAACACTTGCAAGTGGCGTGCTTCAAAATCGGTGCTAGAAAAAATTCTACAAAATTTGCGGGTCGTAATTTTTCCACTGTTACGAAGTAAACAGATTTTACATATTTAATGCACTATAAACAAACTCATAAATTTACTGATTTAATAAGACACGCAGTGTGCAAATGTTAAGAAGTCAAATACATAAAAAATTCTGGCGTGTTAACCACTTTTCAAACATCAAACCATTGTCCTCGTAAACAAAATACTCAAATATATTTTTGAATAATTTTCGAACATTTTAAGTTAAATTAAAATTATCGAGTTGTGACAATTAAAATTAGAGAGTAATAATAAATAATGTTAAGACAAATAGAATTTTTGCTTACTGAGTTTAGGTCGATATTGTTTTCAGGTTCGTCAAAATGGAACACACTGGCATTTAAGGTAACCGCCACAGAAAGTATCCATAACGTCAAAAAGAATACACGATCCCTCATTGTGAATTTAGAGGCAGCAACAAAGTAAATAAAATTTATCCACGGAATAACCACGAAAGTCTTGTAATATTTGTTAGTTCAAATATTCGATGTTCCGGTCACACCATCCCGAACTTCTCTGGTCAGAGATGAAGCGGTCGAAATCATCCGCTGCCTTATATAGCAACAATTTTATCATTATCAACAGAGTTCATTAAGTTATAAAGAGTGTCATGAGGATAACACCTAAATACGGAAACCATTCTCGTAAAAACATAATGAAATCCTTTGCAATCTGAAATTGACAATATGAACAATTTAAAGTATCTCCCTGAATTCTGAGACCAGCAGATAACCCATGATATATTGTTTCAGACAAAAGAAGTGCGTATATCCTAAGATCCTCCAATAATCCAATACTTTGTTAGAATGCTTTAGACTTTGTTTAAATTCTCTCTAAATACTGTAAAATTCATCTAAATAACAAAAATACATATTAGAATACACAAAACAGCATTAACAAAGATAACAGGTGCATTAGAATATGCAAACGGTAAATAAGTATTTATACATCTGTTCTCTTTACAAAATGGGTGTTCTTTACTGCCATTCACTAGTGACATTATTTCTAGATACCAAATTTAATTTAGGCGGTGAAACAACGATAACATTTCGCTTCGTGATGAATTATGTAATACAGATATTGTCAGTTGTATAACAAAATCTAGAATCTGCATGAAAAGTTAAGTCTATCTTTGAGGGACCTATATCACCAGTGTTTGTTGTGCAATCATTAACATAATCTATCGACAGTTCTAAGATCTTTGACAGTGGACATGGTACGATGAAGACAATCACACTTCTACCAAACTTCAGTTATGATACATTATATTCATAAGAGTATCCACGTGAATACTCTTGGAGATCACAACACGTAGAAATCATCGATTTTTCCTGTAAACACAGAATGGCAAATTCTACTGCAACTGAGACCAGCTGCACCTTTTTGTAACACGAAATATTTCAACCAAATTCCATAGAAATGTTCCGACATACTTTCTTCTTACGCCCCTGTTTTGAACGGTCCCCATTCGAGGAAAGACGCGAGCATAATTCCCAGGTCCAAGGTTATCAAAAATTTGTTCTTATTTATCTAGGTAACAATATTCAATCATACGCTTCTCACGATTATCGTTTTTCCCATTCATGAAAGTGTTCTACTTCGCAATCATCCTAACTTCACGGAAACCAATGCTTCACCCTGAAACAACGATAACAGACCCGTCAAAATATTTTGTTGTGTCCTAAATGATGTAATTGATAATGTTGTTTACTTGTGCGTATAACGTAATTCAAAACCCGTTTGTGAAGTTAAAACCTTGACCTATCTTTGAGGGCCTCTTTATGTCACCGGTGTTTTTGCACAGTCATTAAATCGATACCGATTCTGGGATGTTTGATAGTGGAAATTCTTGTGGGGTACCTTGAAGACAATCACACCTTTGGCAAACGTTTTATGGGTCTCTAACAGAGAACTCGTTCAGCAACGAAATAACTGTATCGATGAGGACGCAGCTCGATGTTGCAAAATTGCTTGATTATTCGATACATCGGCGTAATATGTATTTAGCGGCGTGGAATAGAAATTTGTCTGAAATTTCCACCAAGTAGGCCATGGCTTTGTGGGCCGATTATGACATCAATACATTTTACGTAACACCGGTGGACGACAAATACCTAAGTTAGGTTTATATTCAGCATGCAGCACCGAATCGATACGTCGATCAGATTATTCGGCTCCGAAGTCATTTGCGCGTCCGAAATATTCTGTAGAATGAATAGAAAAAGGTGAGGAGGCTGAAAGTTTTCGTTGCTCAGAGAAACGTCCACGTTTCAAATGGGAAGCGAAGTAATCTAACGCAGTTATTAGAAGTTTGCTATTTAGTTAAGTTAGTATATTTGATCTAAAGCGAGTATTGTTCAGAAGGATTTAGAACTAGATATCTCTACAAAGATTTGTTTAAGATGAACGAACAGCGTTGTTTTAATGAGACTTTTCACAAAGTAATCTAACGCAGTTGTTAGAAGTTTGTTGTTAGGTTAGTTTTGATCCACAACGAGTGTTATTTAGAGGGACTTAAGTACCTCCGCAAGGTTGCAACTCATTTAAACAAAGATTTAATAAATGTTTTATTTAATAAATTATATGTATCACAAATATATCTTATTATAATATTTCTTATATCCTAAAATCGCTTAATTACTGTTGTTTACTATAATATTATTGTAGCAAACAACTATTATACCGTTATTTGTTATATACAGGGTGTTACCTGTAACGCTACTCACGATTTTTCTCCCACTTGCAGCCACCTTACGAAAAAAAGTTTAGAATAAAATTTGCAGGGTATGAAGTGCACAATAGATATTAGTAAAGCAAATTTTGAAAACAGTTTGTTCTCTTGGCAAAGTCAAGGTCACCTTGGGTTTCTTAAATAGGAACATACATTTTTTTTTATTCATAGCTTTAGAGGACATCGAGACGAATTCGAAACATATATTATATTATATTTTTATTAACATATTACTCGATTTACAGAAGTGGAAAAATGTAAAGTACTTAGCTTTTGACTTTGGTAGGGTAACCATTATTTGGTTCCAAAGAGATCACTGAATGTAAACACGCGACTAGAATATAAGAAAAATACACTTTATTTAATTACATGTTCAAAATGTAACATATGCCGCCTTCCATCACATAATATTCCAGTCTTTTACTTCACATTTCCACTTCTGTAAATCGAGTAATATATTAATAAAAATATAATGTAATATATGTTTTGAATTCGTCTCAATGTCCTCTAAAGCTATGAATAAAAAAAAATGTATGTTCCTATTTAAAAAACCCAAGGTGACCTTGACTTTGCCAAGAGAACAAACTGTTTTCAAAATTTGCTTTACTAATATCTATTGTGCACTTCATACCCTGCAAATTTTATTCTAAACTTTTTTTCGTAAGGTGGCTGCAAGTGGGAGAAAAATCGTGAGTAGCGTTACAGGTAACACCCTGTATAATTACTGCTAACTTATCCTATCGCAGGTAGCAAAATACATATCGAAATTGCAGATGCACGTTAATATGTTACCAAAAATAAATGTTTATTATCGCACGGACTGCTCCAATTGTGCGAGTATTTTGTTGTATACTAATTTACGAGCATCAACGGCCCACAAGAAGTCTATGTGATTGAAACTGCTAAATGGCACTTTGTAAATGGTTGAGTTCGGTAATTCTTTGTGTAGCCTCTCCACATCCTGAAAAGTAAAGTAGAAGAAGTTTAGACATTTTTGTTCCGCTGAATTAGAATTATGTGAAAAGTTGTGTAGATTAAATGCTTACACTAGGAGTGGCCAACCAATCGTTCTCGCCATAAATCAGAGTAACTCGTGTTTCGATCTTCGACAAATCATATATAGGAGCCTCGTCGCAGTTATAAATCTCCAGATTTTTCTGCGCACCGTAATCGTATTGTCTAAACTGTCCTGACATAATTCCTTGAGCATAATGACGCACAGTCTTGTACGACGTACCAGCCGGTGTATGCTTCAGAATTGCAGGTAGCAGCGTCTGAAAACAGTTCAGTATTTGCATAAATAATCAATTGGCCAAACGAAATCAGTAATATATAATTAATTACAGGTCTCATCCACGCGTACAAGATTCTCTGTGTACTTACATAATTGAATTGCACTCTGTCGAAGCCGGTAGCAAAGAATATCGAATCAATACAGATTGTTTTCTTGAGAAATGTGCGAGTGCACAAGCGTCTTGTTATGCTCTTCAAGGGCGAATACGGAGGCAGAAATTCTCCTTCTCCCAACAGGTAATTCGCCACCTACGAGTTCAAATTAAAAAACTAGAATCGCAAAAATAAGGTGAATGCTAAGTACAAGTTTGAGAAAGAAATTGTTATTGAAGCAGATTGCGATTACTTTACCACAGACTCAGTTACGATGGGGGCGATGTAGCGTAAGGCGCTCTTCACACGTTGCATGTACGCTACCGGGGCTAAACTGTACACCTCTTCAAAATATTTTGCTGTTTCTGGTAGTTGAGTAGACATTACGTAGAAAGTTGTTGTACCCATCGAGTAGCCGACATACGCCTTCAAAGGCTTTTGCGTCAGGTTGACTACGTAAGAGATCATCGCAGGCAGGTCGTAGACGCCCGACTCGTGCCAGCTAAACAGACATTTGATCGTCAAACAGTGAACAGATAATCTCGTTATTGGTTAATTAATTATTAATTCTATAATTTCATTACTGAATCGAACACCGCAAAATTTCGCTACTTTACATGAACTGAGAGTATCTGTATACAGCCTGAGTCGTTATCTTGCTGTTCTTTGTTATATAGCCACGCGTTATATCGTTGCATGCCGTTCAGTCGCGCGATATGTAGTCACGTTTAATATGTACAACCACAAATTACGTCGTCGTACGGTATTTAGTCGTTATAGCGTTACACGTTATACCGTCACACGTATCGTCACGTGTTATACCGTCACGCGTTGTTTGAGCACACTTTGTATCGGCACGCGACATATATCCACGCGTTATACCGTCACACGTCATGTCGTCGCGTAAACCCACGCGTTACATCGTCAACTCGAATATCACCTACACGTGTAAATCATCGTATCGCGAATATTTAGCAAAAAATTCTATCGAGTCAAATCACTCATCTTAAATACTTTTTCGTACTTTCTATAATAAAATAAATTAAAATTGAACTGGTAATAAATCATTAAAAATTGAAAATATTTGTTAAAAGATCAATAATTTGTACGTGAAACCGTAATAAAAATAATTTTTTAAATACCTAAAGTCCCAAAATGACACGTTCGA
The DNA here is from genome assembly GCF_050947335.1 of Megachile rotundata. NCBI lineage: Eukaryota > Metazoa > Arthropoda > Insecta > Hymenoptera > Megachilidae > Megachile > Megachile rotundata. Next base: position 9,345,834 of record NC_134993.1, read on the forward strand.
GGAGGGTGTAGAAACGTGAGCCTTTGAATAAGCGTTCCCTCGAAAATTGCCAAGCCATACGTCATAACCACGGTCCACTAACAGGTAAGCTAAAATTGTAAACACAAAGAATTTTAAATTAACATTTATTAATTAGATCACATTTTTTATGTGCTTCAAAGAACATTGTTATTGATAATACGTTGAATAACACAATAAGTGAGTCTGTTAAATAAATATGTAAAGAATCATTTTCATTAATTATATTCAGAAGATAATATAACGTAGATCATGACATTATTGTCGTAATATCGAAAGAGATCTTTTTATAACAAAGAAAATAAGTGATGCAATAAGAAAGTGGCAAAATATTTGTTATCCTAAATGTTCAAGAAAACATGTTGTAACATTTTTTCCGGAAACATGCGTATAGTTGATTAAGAAGAATAGGAATGAACGTTGTTTGTATGCTCTTACAGTATCGTCGTTAAATTACAACACTCCAATTTTGTTTTTTTTTACAGTCGTAAATGTTTTCAAAGATATATTGCACCATATTATGCTCAGTGTTTTGATTAATGCGTATCTTGTATTTTTGTTGCTTTTTAGAATTTCTACTTCCACTGTCAACATTAGAAGCTTGAAAATTGGGAAATTTGCTAATTCAAGTTTATAAACCTGATCCCAAAAAACGAAAACAGGAGCATTGTGTAATAAAACAGAACTTCTAACACGTCACTCAATAAGTCCTCGGTATGACACATATATAGTGACACTGGTGACAGACCCACGTTATTTTCGAATAATACTAACCTCCAAACTGTACGTATCAAAATTTCATGGTATTCTGACCAATAGTTTAGAAGTTACAGTCATTTTAGTACCCCTAGTTTTGTAATTTTGAAGACAATGGATAGAAAGGAATTTCGTGTGTTGATTAAACACTGTTTTTTAATCGGAAAAAATACTGTTGAAGCCAAAAAGTGACTTCATAAGTATTATAGGGACTCTGCACCAGGGAAATCAACTATCATTGACTGGTATGCTGAATTTAAACGCGATCATACAAGCACCGATGATGCTGAACGCTCTGGTTGCACAAAATCAGCAGTCGTTCCGGAAAACATAAAAAATGTCCACAAAATAGTTTTAAAGGGCCGTAAACTTAAGTTGTGTGAGATAGCTGATGCCTTGAAGATATCAGAAGGTAGTGTCTTCACAATTTTGCATGAAAATTTGGGCATGTGCAAATTGCTTTCAAAGTGGGTGCCGCGTTTGCTGTTTCACGAAGGCAATGCGCCGTGTCACAAGTCGATGAACACGATGGTTCAATTAAATGAATTACGTTTTGAATTGTTTCCCCACACACCGTACTCCCCAGATTTGGACCCCAGTGACTACTGGCACTTTGCAGATATGGAAAAAATGCTCCAGGAAAAGAAATTTGGCTCAAATGAAGAAGTGATTGCGGAAACTGAAGCTTATTTTGGGGGCAAAGACAAATCGTTTAATATAAACGGAATTGAAAAGTTAGAGGAGCGTTGGAAACAATGAATCACACTGGAAGGAATGTATATTGATGATTAAAGTGGAATTTCTAAAAAAAAAATTGTTTTTCATAGTTAAACCGGAGACTTATTGAGTGACGTGTTATACATGATTTTAATTGAACAGCCACATGCCATACAACTTATTAATTCTACATGTAATAAAACAATTTCCTCTTGAATCTCTTCCGAAACGCAGAAATATTTGTACCTATACACGGAACAAAAATTCTAACTGAAGAAACTGGTATGTGCAATAAACAAAAAAGTTTGTTCAACTTCGTTAATTTACTTCGTTGTTGAATCAATGAATGTTATCGGGTAAATGCAAATGTTTTTTGATAAACCTCAAGTGACGCGATTGACGTTAATTCAACTAATTGATTTTTTAATTTGCGTATTCTCGTACCGATAGCTTTGTCCTTTCCAAGTATAACCCAGTCGGCTGAGCTGCCTAGAAGACCGTGTTGTAAAAATATCGCTGGTGCTCCAGGCTTTCCCCGAATTCGGTGCATTGTTAATATGTAGCCATCTTTTGTTTCCGTAACGTGAGCTTCCACAGGGTAGCCCTCCTTCCTTATCAGTTGCATCTGTAAAAGAGACACTTAATTGTTAACCATTAATCTCAACATCCCATTCCTAATTCTATTGTTATTTAAATGTACCAATTATTCTGTCAAATTATTACTGTTATATTAAAAATTTTAAATAATAACATTGTTATATTTCTTGAAATTATTTTATGTCTGCAGATATGTTTAAGCGACCAAAGCGAAAAAGATAACCGAAACGCATCATTGCTAATACATTTCAATTTATATCAAACAATAACTTGGAGAAAACATAATAATAGCAATGGAGAAAACAATTCTCTTAATGAGAAAGTGATAACAGATCATATTTCCTACGTAACGCAAGTCAAATAATTTGTGATAACTTTCGATAAAACCACAAAATCTACGCGCAAACAAGTTCATCAGAATTGAGAACTATTGTCGTCATCGCGTTGACGCATGTCTTGTTTTCGATACAAAAATGCAGTACATTGTCGTTTTTCACTTTGTTAGTAATTTAATAGTATTTGAGTCTTTCTAACACTAATAATTTGTATCATACTGTTCACGATAGTGGGCAGAATAATTTAGAGTAAAAAGAACTGAATAACTATTATGATAAATCCGCGAAACATCTTTGAACTTAGTTAGTAATGTACAATTCTTGTTAAAACCTGACTTTTTACAAAATCCATAACCATTAATCAAAATGATTTACATTTTCTTATTCAGCACAAATTAGAATTGTTTATTGTAAATTACAAAATCGAAAGCATTAGCGATACGTCATATAATTTTGTAGCTGTACGAATATTACAGTTGCTAAATTTCATAGTTGTCACAAATGTTAATTTTCTCTAAGATATTCGACAAAATACAGCTTCTTCTCTATATGAAAGTAAACAATTCTGAAGAAATGTGTTACAAAGTCATTACATTAAAGTACAATTCGTAGTAAAAATTAAGATGGTGAGTCGCGGTGTACGACTGGAAGCAACGAATATTTCTAACACTCTATTTTATAGACATCACCCTTAAAAACGAACTTCAAAATCAAGAACTCTATTACAAAATTGAGATGCATCAATTAATACAAAATATGTAATTCAACCTACTGTGTTCAGATCAACATTCGCGTCAGACTTCCCAAAATTAAACAGCGCATGAGAACAGGACGAAATCGCCGGAAAAAGCAGGCACACCAACAGAAAACTAACAACGGCAGTCTTCATTTTGAATCTGGTATGCACAGAAATTAAATAAAATACTATGAACAATGACAAATGTTGTACGTTATTAGTAACGCACGTGGGCACTGCTACTGAATTCGCTTGGTGCAGATTTGACATTCGTAACTGAAGTCTGCCTTATATAGTAGTAATTTTATCATTATCAACCCGATATGATATTACAAAAAGCAACATAAGAGTACCATTCACGCGGAAACCACGGATTTTCCTTGTAAACACAGTATGGGTAGTCCTCAGCCAACTGAGAGAAGCTGAACCCACATCACTGTCATAGGGAATATTCTAAGTAAATTCCATGGAAACGTTCCGTCATACTTTCTGCCTACGCCTCTGTTTTGAACGACCACCATTTGAGGAAAGACGCAAGCACAATTCACAGGTCCAAGGTTATCAGAAATTTCTTCTTATTGATCTACGTAATAACAATTCATACGCTTCTCACAATTATCGTTCTTCCCATTCACGCAAGTGTTTTACTTCGCAATCATCCTAACTTCACGGAAACCAATGCTTCACCCTGAAACATCGATAATAGACCCGTCAAAATATTTTGTTGTATCCTAAATGATGTAACTGTTAATGTTGTTTACTTGTGCGTATAACGTAATACAAAACCCGTACGTGAAGTTAAAACCTTGACCTATCTTTGAGGGCCTCTGTATGTCACCGGTGTTTTTGCACAGTCATTAAATCGATACCGATTCTGGGATGTTTGATAGTGGAAATTCTTGTGGAATACCTTGAAGACAATCACACCTTTGGCAAACGTTTTATGGGTCTCTAACAGAGAACTCGTTCAGCAACGAAATAACTGTATCGGTGAGGACGCAGCTCGATGTTGCAAAATTGCTTGATTATTCGATACATCGGCGTAATATGTATTTAGCGGCGTAGAATAGAAATTTATCTGAAATTTCCACCAAGTAGGCCATGGCTTTGTGGGCCGATTATGACATCAATACATTTTACGTAACACAGGTGGACGACAAATACCTAAGTTGGGTTTATATTCAGCATGCACCACCGAATCGATACGTCGATCAGATTGTTCGGCTCCGAAGTCATTTGCGCGTCCGAAATATTCTGTAGAATGAATAGAAAAAGGTGAGGAGGCTGAAAGTTTTCGTTGCTCAGAGAAACATCCACGTTTGAAATGGGTAGCGAAGTAATTTAACGCAGTTAAAAGTTTGTTGTTAGGTTAATTTTGATGCAGAACAAGTGTTGCTTAGGAGTCAGGACTAGGTGCCTCTGCAAAGTTGCAACTCATTTAGACAAAGCTTTAATAAATTTTTTCTTTAATAAATTATATATATCACAAATATATCTTACTACAATATTTCTTACATCCTAAAATCGCTTAATTACTGTTGTTTACTATAATATTATTATAGCAAACAACTGTTGTACTGTTATTTACTTTATATAATTATTGATAATTTGTCCTATCGCAGGTTGCAAAATACATATCGAAATTGCAGATGCACGTCAATTTGTTCCTAAACTTAAATGTTTATTATCGCACGGACTGCTCCAATTGTGCGAGTATTTTATCGTATACTAATTCACGAGCATCAACGGCCCACAAGAAGTCTATGTGATTGAAACTGCTAAATGGCACTTTGTAAATGGTTGAGTTCGGTAATTCTTTGTGTAGCCTCTCCACATCCTGAAAAGTAAAGTAGACGAAGTTTAGACATTTTTGTTCCGCTGAATTAGAATTATGTGAAAAGTTGTGTAGATTAAATGCTTACACTAGGAGTGGCCAACCAATCGTTCTCGCCATAAATCAGAGTAACTGGTGTTTCGATCTTCGACAAATTATATATAGGTGCCACGTCGCAGTTATAAACCTCCAGATTTTTCTGCGCACCGTAATCGTATTGTCTAAAGTATCCTGACATAATTTCTTGAGCATAATGACGCACAGTCTTGTACGACGTACCAGCTGGTGTATGCTTCAGAATTGTAGGTAGCAGCGTCTGTAAAGAGTTGAGTATTTACATAAATAATCAATTAACCAAATGAAATCAGTAATATATTAAATTACAGGTCTCATCCACGCGTACAAGACTCTTTGTGTACTTACATAATTGAATTGCGCTCTGTCGAAACCGGTGGCAAAGAATATCGTATCAGCACAGATTCTTTTCTTGAGAAAATTGCGAGTGCACCAACGTCGTGTTATGCTCTTCAAGAGCGAATACGAAGGCAGAAATTCTCCTTCCCCCAACAGATAATTCGCCACCTACGAGTTTAAATTAAAAAATTAGAATCGCAAAAATAAGGTGAATGCTAAGTACAAGTTTGAGAAAGAAATTGTTATTGAAGAAGATTACGATTACTTTACCACAGATTCAGTTACGATGGGGGCCATGTAGCGTAAGGCGGTCTTCACATGTTGCATGTACGCTACCGGGGCTAAACTGTACACCTCTTCAAAATATTTTGCTGTTTCTGGTAGTTGAGTAGACATTACGTAGAAAGTCGTTGTACCCATCGAGTAGCCGATATACGCCTTCAAAGGCTTTTGCGTCAGGTTGACTACATACGAGATCATCGCAGGCAGGTCGTAGACGCCCGACTCGTGCCAGCTAAACAGACATTTGATCGTCAAACAGTGAACAGATAATCTCGTTATTGGTTAATTAATTATTAATTCTATAATTTCATTACTGAATCGAACACCGCAAAATTTCGCTACTTTACTTGAACTGAGAGTATCTGTATACAGCCTGAGTCGTTATCTTGCTGTTCTTTGTTATATAGCCCCTCGTTATATCGTTACATGTCGTTCAGTCGCGCGATATGTAGTCACGTTTGATATGTACAACCACAAATTACGTCGTCGTACGGTATTTTGTTGTTATAGCTTTACACGTTATACCGTCACACGTATCGTCACGTGTTATACCGTCACGCGTTGCTTGAGCACACTTTGTATCGGCACGCAACATATTTCCACGCGTTATACCGTCACACGTCATGTCGTCGCGTAAACCCACGGGTTACATCGTCAACTCGAATATCACCTACGCGTGTAAATCATCGTATCGCGAATATTTAGCAAAAAATTCTACCGAGTCAAATCACTCATCTTAAATACGTTTCGTATATTCTGTAATAAAATAAATAAAAATTGAACTAGTAGTAAATCATGAGAAATTGCAAATATTTGTTAAAAGATCAATAATTTGTACGTGAAATATCGTAATAAAAATAATTATTGATATACCTAAAGTCCCAAAATGATCCGTTCGAGGTGGGTATAGAAACATGAGCCCTTGAATAAACGTTCCCTCGGAAATTGCCAAGCCATACATCATAGCCACGGTCAGCTAGCAGGTAAGCTAAAATTATAAACACAAAAAATTTTCAATAAATATTTATTAATTGGATCACATTTTTTATGTGATTCAAAGAACATTGTTATTGATAATATGTTGAATAACTCAATAACTGAATCTCATAAATAAATACGTCAAGAATCAGTTTCATTAACTATATTCAGAAGATAATCTAATGTAGAAACATAACATCATTGTCTTAATATCAAAACAGATTTTTTTATAATAAAGAAAATAAGTGATGCAATAAGAAAGTGGCAAAATATTTGTTATCCTAAATGTTCAAGAAAACATGTTGTAATATTTTTTCCGGAAACGTGCGTATAGTTGATTAAGAAGAATAGGAATGAACGTTGTTTGTATGCTCTTGCAGTATCGTCGTTAAATTACAATACTCCAATTTTGTTTTTTTTACAGTCGCAAAAGTTTTTAGAGATATATTGCACTATGTTGTGGTCAGTGTTTTGATTAACGAATATCTTAAATTTTTGTTGCTCTTTAGAATTTCTACTTCCACTGTCAACATTAGAAGCTTGAAAATTGGGAAATTTGCTAATTCAAGTTTATAAACCTGATCCCAAAAAACGAAAACAGGAGCACTGTGTAATAAAACAGAACTTCTATACATGATTTTAATTGAACAGCCACATGCCATACAACTTATTGATTCTACATGTAATAAAACAATTTCTTCTTGAATCTCCAATCTTTGAAATAATTCTTGAGCTTAGCATCGTTTCTTCCGAAACGCAGAAATATTTGTACCTATACACGGAACAAAAATTCTAACTAAAGAAACTGGTATGCGCAATAAACGAAAAAGTTTGTTCAACTTCGTTAATTTTACTTCGTTGTTGAATCACTAAATGTTATCATGTAAATGCAAATGTTTTTTGATAATCCTCGAGTGACGCGATTGACGTTAATTCAACTTTTTGGTTTTTTAATTTGCATATTTCCGTACCAAGAGCTTTGTCCTTTCCAAGTATAATCCAGTCGGCTGAACTGCCTAGAAGACCGTGTTGTAAAAATATTGCTGGTGCTCCAGGCTTTCCCGGGATTCGATGCATTGTCAATATGTAGCCATCTTTTGTTTCCGTAACGTGAGCTTCCACGGGGTAGCCCTCCTTCCTTATCAGTTGCATCTGTAAAAGAGACACTTAATTATTAACCATTAATCTCAACATCCCATTCCTAATTCTATTGTTATTTAAATGTACCAATTATTCTGTCAAATTATTGCTGTTATATTACAAGTTTTAAATAATAACATTGTTATATTTCTTGAAATTATTTTATGTCTGCAGATATGTTTAAGCGACCAAAGCGAAAAAGATAACCGAAACGCATCATTGCTAATACATTTCAATTTATATCAAACGATAACTTGGAGAAAACATAATCATAGCAATGGAGAAAACATTTCTCTTAATGAGAAAGTGATAACAGATCATATTTTGGACGTAACGCAAGTCCAATAATTTGTAATAACTTTCGATAAAACCACAAAATGTACGCGCAAACAAGTTCATCAGAATTGAACGACAACTATGTATTGTCGTCATCGCGTTGACGCATGTCTTGTTTTCGATATAAAAATGCAATACATTGTCGTTTTTCACTTTGTTAGTAATTTAATAGTATTTGAGCCTTTCTAACACTAATAATTTGTATCATTCTGTTCACGATGGTGGGCAGAATGATTTAGAGTAAAAAAAAACTGAATAACTATTATGATAAATCCGCGAAACATCTTTGAACTTAGTTAGTAATGTACAATTCTTGTTAAAACCTGACTTTTTACAAAATCCATAACCATTAATCAAAATGATTTACATTTTCTTATTCAGCACAAATTAGAATTGTTTATTGTACATTACAAAATCGAAAGCATTAACGATACGTCATATAATTTTGTAGCTGTACGAATATGACAGTTGCTAAATTTCATAGTTGTCACAAATGTTCATTTTCTCTAAGATATTCGACAAAATACAGCTTTTTCTCTATATGAAAGTAAACAATTCTGAAGAAATGTGTTACAAAGTCATTACATTAAAGTACAATTCGTAGTAAAAATTAAGATGGTGAGTCGCGGTGTACGACTGGAAGCAACGAATATTTCTAACACTCTATTTTATAGACATCACCCTTAAAAACGAGCTTCAAAATCAAGAACTCTATTACAAAATTGAGATGCATCAATTAATACAAAATATGTAATTCAACTCACTGTGTTCAGATCAACATTCGCGTCAGAATTCTCAAAATTAAACAGCACATGAGAACAGCACGAAATCGCCGGAAAAAGCAACCATATCAACAGAAAACTAACAACGGCAGTCTTCATTTTGAATTTGGCACGCACAGAAATTAAATAAAATACTATTAACAATAACAAATGTTACACGTTATTACAAACGCACGTGGGCACTACTCCTGAATTCGCTTGGTGCAGATATGACATTCGTAACTGAAGTCTGCCTTATATAGTAGTAACTTTATCATTATCAACCCGATATGATATTACAAAAAGCAACATAAGAGTACCATTCACGCGGAAATCACGGAATTTCTTTGAAAACATAATATGGGAAGTCCTCGGCCAACTGAGACAAACTGGACGCACATCTCCGTGATAGGGAATATTCCAAGTAAATTCCATGAATACGTTCCATCATACTTTCTGTCTACGCCTCTGTTTTGAACGGCCACCATTTGAGGAAAGACGCGAGTATAATTCCCAGGTTCAAGGTTATCAGAAATTTCTTCTTATTGATCTAGGTAATAACAATTCAATCATACGCTTCTCACAATTATCGTTTTTCCCATTCATGAAAGTGTTCCACTTCGGAATCATCCTAACTTCACGGAAACCAATGCTTCACCCTGAAACAACGATAACAGACCCGTCAAAATATTTTGTTGTGTTCTAAATGATGTAATTGATAATGGTGTTTACTTGTGCGTATAACGTAATCCAAAACCCGTACGTGAAGTTAAAACCTTGACCTATCTTCGAGGGCCTCTTTATGTCACCGGTGTTTTTGCACAGTCATTAAATGGATACCGATTCTGGGATGTTTGATAGTGGAAATTCTTGTAGGGTACCTTGAAGACAATCACACCTTTGGCAAACGTTTTATGGGTCTCTAACAGAGAACTCGTTCAGCAACGAAATAACTGTATCGATGAGGACGCAGCTCGATGTTGCAAAATTGCTTGATTATTCGATACATCGGCGTAATATGTATTTAGCGGCGTAGAATAGAAATTTGTCTGAAATTTCCACCAAGTAGGCCATGGCTTTGTGGGCCGATTATGACATCAATACATTTTACGTAACACCGGTGGACGACAAATACCTAAGTTGGGTTTATATTCAGCATGCACCACCGAATCGATACTTCGATCAGATTATTCGGCTCCGAAGTCATTTGCGCGTTCGAAATATTCTGTAGAATGAATAGAAAAAGGTGAGGTGGCTGAAAGTTTTTGTTGCTCAGAGAAACGTCCGCATTTCAAATGGGAAGCGAAGTAATCTAACGCAGTTATTAGAAATTTCCTGTTTAGTTAAGTTGATATATCTAAAACGAGTCTTATTTGGAAGGATTTAGGGCCAGGTGTCTCTACAGACTTGTTTAAGATGAACGAACAACGTTGTCTTTGGCATATGTTTAATAAAGTTATAAACATCACAATAGTACAGGCCTGTCCTGTAAGCGCTTAAACTACAACCTTAATTTATCAAAATGGCGCAGTTCATGTAGCAATCACAGTACGTTACGATAGCATCATTGAAGTACAATTAGTGAGCATGTTTTAAACTTCTACTTTTAAAGTTACTAAAATTACGTAAAAATTTGATCAGTGCGCTTTAATAGATAGTTCGCTTTCTACTTTCAAGTATTAAGTATTTCTAATGGCAAGCTTATTTAGTATAAACATATCTATAACACAGTCTCGTTCAACATAGTGAGTAACTTATCGTAGACTAGTTTGGGAGCATTTTTGGCCCATATGAAATCTATGTGATTAAATTTCTGAAATGGCACTTTGTATATGGTTGGAGTAATTGGTAACTCAGCATTTAATCTCATCACATCCTGAAAAAAAATATGAAATAAGTTTAGGTCAACAGAAGTCCTAACATCTAAGTTCATTGAACTAAAAATTAAACTAAAACTAGATGAACTAAAATGATCTAGGTGAATTGAAATGAACTAGATGAACTGAAATTAACCAGATAAAATACTTACAATAGGACTAGACAACCAGTCGTTTTCCGCGCAAAATAACACAATTGGCGTCGTAATCTTCGACAAATCATACTTAGGAGGCACGGTACTGTTATAAATCTGTAGATTCTTCTCTTTACCATAATCGAATTGTCTAAAATATCCTGACTGTATTTCTTGTGCATAATGAACCAAGGTCTTAGATGATGTACCAGCTGGTGTATGGTTCAGGATCACAGGCAGCAGCGTCTGTAAACAGTTCGGTATTTGCATGAGCAATTAAAAATTGTATCAGATATTGATCTTAGACACGTGTACAGATCTCTCCGTGTACTCACGTAATTAAATTGCGCTTGGTCGAATCCGACGATAACAAATATCGAATTAGCACAAATTTTTTCTTCCAGAAAATCGACGTAACACATATATTTTGCTAAAAACTTTAGGACCGCGTTCTGCGGTAGGAATTCTCCTTCTCCGAATAGATAGAGCATTAGCTGAAAATTCCAATGAGGAAATCAGAAGTAGGGAATGAAGTTCTGTCGGGTAAGTTCATTTGATTAATTTACCTTAATATTGTTTGCAAACGGAGCCAAATACCGTAAAGGGCTCTGTACGTGTTTCATGAATCCTACCGGGGCAAGACTGTACATCGATTGCACAAGTCTTGCTATTTGCGGTCGTTCGCTAGACATTACGTAGAAACACGTTGTGCCCATCGAGAAGCCGATATACGCTCTCAGAAAGCACTGCTTCACCTTTACTATGTAAGTAATCATCGCAGGCAAGTCGTAGATGCCTGACTCGTGCCAGCTGTACAGACATTTAATCGTTAGATAGTTACGCGTGCAAGAATTAATTAGTTACCAATTAAGCCAACATGAAAGTTAACTAAGGTTGATATCACTTTTGCTGGGCTCAAACTTGTTATTAGTGAAGAACGTAAGATCAGAATCGGTTGCCGCGAGGTTCAAATTGTCCCAGTTTTCGCGGAATGTTATTCGTGATGAACCGCAATTTTATCGACTGCGTCCGATAGCTTCATTAAAGGAAATTTGTACAGAATTGCAGTGGAACGATGAAAGGAAAGGCTAATGAACTCTGAAAATTATAATGCGTAATGTATGACATCGTTCGAATTGAATGTTACTTATTAATTAAATCTAACGCGTTTTCTCTTAAAAATTAATTAAAAAACATTATATGTATAAATTGCTTTCATTTTTTGCTTATGTTTTATACAAAAATATAAATTTAGCAATATAGATACATTGATATTTGCTGATATAGATGTCTAGGAATATTGAGAACAGTTATATTTTGTACCTAGGGATATTTCTAGCGCGTAGACATTTGGAATCTACAGATATTTAAAATTTGATAAAACTATAGGGCTAGCGATATATAAAATCCAAGAATGTTTGCAATCTTTGGTATCCAGATATTTTGCATCTAGTAATATTTTTCATCTAGGGATATTTTGAGCGTGTTTGAGATCTAGGGATATTCTTCATCTAGTAATATTTCATGTCTAGAGATATTTTGAACATGTACGTGTTTGTGATCTAGGGATATTTTGCGTCTAGTAATATTTTGCATCTAGGGACATTTTGAGCGCGTACATGTTTGAGATCTAGGGATATTCTTCATCTGGTAATATTTTATGTCTACGGATATTTTGAGCATATACGTATTTGTGATCTGGAAATATTTTGCGTCTAGGGATATTTAGGGATATTTAAGAAATATAGGGATATTTAAATTCTAAATAAATTTAATTCAATAATATTTTGTATCCAGTGATATTTTCAATGTATAGATATTTTTAATCTAGGGATATTTTAAATTTAATGATATTGTATAAGTCTAGGGATAAGTCTAAGCCTAAATCTAGGGATAATTGCGGTCTACGGACGATTAGAATCTAGGAATATGAAAAGCGGTTATATTTGGGCTCTAGAGATGTTTCTAATTTAGGGATATTTGAAATTTTGGGGTACTAGAGTAAAAATAATTTCTAAAAAATACCTGAACTCCCAAAATTGTAAATCCGAGATAGACAAAGAAACGTGAGCCCTCGAATAAGTGTTGCCACGAAAATTTCCAAACCACACATCGTAGCCACGGTCAGCTAACAGATAAGCTGCAATCGCAAACATTAAACAAATTTAATTAACGTTAATTAACTGTGTGATTTTTGTAATTTAGTTTAGTTTAAGAAGATAAAGATTTATGCGTAGAATTGATTTAAAAGTCATGTAAAATATTTCACCAATTTTTAATCGTTATAATGAATCTTTTAAACAAATATACGTAGACGATAATTAGTTACACCAACCGCTAATTAGATTTTAATTTTCACACACATGTTAATTAACCATCTGTTTTCTTTTTTGTCGTACGTCCGAGTATATCCTGTTAACGCGTTCGCTATCAACATCGCATATATATTGTTACGCTTTCGATTTAAAACGAATTGCTTTATTTATAAAATCTAACTCTGCTACTTAATTTTAAAAATAATATATGAATCACTTTAGAGAGAAATAAAATTATATTATTGTACTTTGTATACTATGTAACAAAGGAAGTGATTCATAATGAATTTCAAATTTACTGCCTTTAGCAAACTTATTAAAGTTTTAGGAAAAAAATATATGTTTATACTGATTGGTTTGAATTTGGTAATTAAAGTTGCAGTTCTGATCAATATAAGAATTATAGATGATTTTTCTTTATTTCATTTTGTATATTTTCGTACCAAGCGCTTTTTCTTTTCCAAGTATAACCCAATCGGCAGAGCTACCCAATACACCGTGCTGTAAAAGGATTGCTGGTGATCCAGGCTTCCCCGGAATCCGATGCATTGTTAATATATAACCATCTTCCGTTAAAACAACATGGGCTTCCGCTGGATAACCCTCCTTCCTTATCATTTGCAGCTACATCAAAAAGAATACCAATTTCCAATCGTTAATATCAATATTTAATCGAACCTCGACATTTCGTAACTTTACCAATTAAAAAAAATGATAATAGCACTGTCACATCTGTCAAATTATTTTATATTCATAAATCGTTAAAAGTATTTTTTAAGATAAATATTTGTCTTATGTAAAAAATTCGAACGCGTTAATTTAACATATTTAATTTTTAATTAACAATATCAATTGTCATTATAAATGCAGTACTCAAAACGTACATAAATAATAAATTCTTTTTTTTTCAAACGTATTACACATACTGTATCTAAAGCCGTGTTCGAAAGTCGAGTTATATCGATTAGTATCGAAACATGAAAATCCTACTTACCGTGTTGAGTTCATCATTTGGATCAGGCTTCTGATAAAACTTAAACCAATTGAGACTAAATGAAATCACAGGCGAAAACATCCACAACGATAAAAAAATGACGATGAAATTCTTCATTCTGGATTTGATACAAAGTAAACAAAATATTATTCAATGAAAACAATAACAAATCTTGTGTAAATTCGTGACAGATATCGAGTATCATATGTAGTAACACTGTTGTTCAAACTTTACTGTGCTGAGATGAAATATATATGCAATTATGAGCTGTCTCACGCCACATCAATTTTATCACTATGAACGAGTGCGATATGATGTATCGCGATCGTGAATATGTATATACATGACTCATATAATATGCATCACCATCCTTCAGGCAATTATTTATACATTTTTTGATAAATACGGAAGTTGTACGAACTTGATAAATACGTGGTTACAAATGTCAATAAACAACTTTCATGTATCCATCCTGATTGTATCGCTTTTATTATATATTTCAGCAGCAGTTTACAGTCTTCAAAAAGTGACATCTGTGAGATAGCATTAATAATATATTCTAAATTCATTTGCATAAATTGTATATATATTTTAGTGCAATTGTAGGACAAGAGACTTCCCATCACTTGTTTTTGATTTTGAGGGATCTAATATGTAAACTTGAAAATTGACAAATTCCTAAAATCCTACATTCCTAAATTTTCAAACTTTTGAACTGTCGATTCCTACAACCACACATTTTCAAACTACTGCATTCTCAAATTTTGAAGCTACTAAGTCTCCAAATTTCCTATTTTCTACATTCACGTTTTATGTAATTTCTAGTCCTCAAAGTTCTGAGTACGAAAGTTAGAAATACATTTATAAGTTATACATACAATTAAATTACATGACTTTAATATGACAAACAAAAGTAGTATGTACAAATATTTTTTATTCCTACGATTTTCGCGCCATATTTTACACTCTACGCAACGTTCAAAAATGATATCGCATTTGATGTAATTTAATCAATAAATTTCACAGAACATCATGTAAAATTCAAATTAATTATTTTACGTGAAAATATATAGTAGTTTTAACCAAACACTCACTCTAAATATTGTTGTCAATTGTAAAATATCAAATTCCTACTTGTTTGCAAAACAAGTTCACAAGTGGGGTTATGTTTATTAGAAGAACACTATCTTTTTTAAACACTTTTCGTTTTCAGAAACTAATATTCGTTTGCTCAAAATAAAATAAATATTATCTCTAATTTAACACAACGAACGCGAGGTAATTATTTTGATTCAAATAAATTGGATATTCATTTCTTTACTGTTAAACGTTTGAATATGAAATGAACACACACTATTACGGAAGACGCAATACACATCATTCCAACCGCCAATGACAGAATATATATGTCTGTTTTTTTTCTTTTTTAATGACTATAGTAATAACAAGCCTAATTTTAAAAGATTTTAAAAGGCTTATTTCATAGAATATCGTACAAAGTGTACATTTTAAAATAAGTTTGATAGCATATTTGTCACGTGTATGATACCGCTAAACTGTCAATTTTTTAGTCGCAAGTTTTGATTAATAAAAAGCATAGAAAATAATAATAAATATATTGTACGTAAATTGTACGTGATAATTAATGTATAGAGTATAAAGTATAGCAAAAACACTTTTAATTTGTGTAAAAATTTGGTATCAATATTAAACAACTGATTGATAACCTCAGAAGACTGAATCATATGATCTTATATTACTTTTAAATAACTTTGACATCATTTCAGCACACAGATATGAATGAAACAACTTTGCCTCCTTCACCAAATTGGTACCTAAGTAATATTTTTGCTTGTTCCTTTAATGGTACTGTTGCATGGGGTGCCAGAAATGTAATTGTTGTTGTTAAACCAACAACGACAGGACAGGAAAGTAACAATACGTTACAGTATTCTATTATTAAACATGCTCACAAAACAAAAGTGACTTGTGTTGCTTTCACTCCTCGTTTTGGAGAAGTAAATTCTAATTTCATAGCATCTACAGGAGATGACAATACAATTAAAATATGGAATTCAGAAACATCAAATATAGCAAATACTTATATTTTAAAATCTGTAAGTATATAGATCCTGCTATATAGGATAAAGACCATGCTGCTTTTAAACATTTGTTTTTTCTTTTCTCAGTTCTTTAATGCAACATGCTCTTTCATTGACAAAACAAAAAAATTATTCTTTAAGTATTTAGTTTACTCTAATTTATTTGAAATGTTTTAGGAAGTACAAGCAATAGGTATAGATTGGTCATACAAAGACCCATTTGTTATATATTCAGCAAGTTCTGATGGTTGCGTATTGTCATGGAATAGTCGCTTTGATACAGTTTCTGTAATTTCTTTAGGAAAGGTAGCACCTACGTGCCTATCTTCTTGTCCTCATGATCAGTATCTTGTGGCTGTAGGATCTAAAAGTGGTTTAGTTTATATTGTTAATTTCCAAGGCAAAGGGACAATAGTTTACAAACTAAGAGGACATGATACAGAAGTAGTTAGTCTATCATGGTGCCCTTTAGAAAATAATGTTATAAGTGGAAATATGAATAAAGATTTACTGTTGGCTTCAGGAGGAAGGGATAGGTAATTTAAACAGTTGTAATTAAATATTAGTTACAATTACAATTTTGATATAATTATAAAAATCATACATGTAGATCAGTTTTTATCTGGAGAGCTGGTGGAGATGGACGTTATGAAATGACAATTTCATTGCCTGCAACACCTCTTGATTTGCATCATCATAGAACTAAATCAACTTCATCTGGAAGTAATTGGACTGTGGTTCATTGGATGGAACCTAAACTACTACTTACAAATTCACATTGGGGTGAATTAATATCATGGGATTTATCAACCATATCAAAACACAAACCTATTTCCAAGTTGATTCACGCATGTCATGGCACAGGATTATTTTGTATTTCACATGTGCCAATTATTCAGGAGAATCTAGTAGAAAACTGGAGAATGAAACAGAGGTTTTTATCAATAATAAGTATGTAAATTATGTGAAGTCATAAATGCAAGTACTTCTTTTGAGTTACAGGTTTACAATCTGGACTGTGGGACAGGATCGCAGAGTTGTTTGTTGTAACATAAACGAAAATAATGTTGAAATAGTACATGATATTTTCACGCAAAGTGGCTACGTTTACTGCATCGCTGCATGTCCATTAGATACGTCACGCGTTGCGTTTGGAGTTGGGGATGCAATGTTAAGAGTATGGAATTTATCTGAAGCACATAATACAACTTTTGACATAACCGTTTTCTGGCAGAAAATTAAAGGAAAAATTCGTACAGTAAGAAAAAGTAAATATAACGTATTAAATGTTATTAGAATATAATAATGTTATATAATCCTTAGATATCATGGCATCCTGAAAAAGAAAATTTGTTAGCGTATGCAACTGAAGAAGGTCGAATTGGAATGTTTAATACAAATACCAACAAACCACCTACTTTGTACAGACAATATCATAGAAATATAGTATATACTATTGGTTGGGGACCAAACCCAGATAACAAACAGTATGTTTTATATTCTTGTGCAGAAGGAGAACTTGTGTATTATGATGCAGAAAAGCCAAATCAAGGTATTATTTCGCACATATATATTAATTAACAGTCGTGTTATATTGTATTTACAAATTATAACACCGTTTGTTAGAACCTAAATCTGTATTGAAAAAGGAATGTACTGAATTTTCTTGGAAACCAGATTTGTCTTGTTTGGCAGTAGGATTTGAGAATGGGTATGTTTTAAAATATGTTACGCCGAATTTATTCAAATAATAGCTATTATTTTTCAGATTAATTTCTTTTTGTGATAACAAATTTAAAACGTTTGGCACTGCAAAATTTTCTTCAAAAATGTTACATTGTTTAGTGTGGCATCCTGAAAGTACTACAACAGATTTGACATTTTCACCGCTGAAAAATTATTTGGCTGCTGCTTTTGAATCGCGTACAATAGTTATCTTTGATTTGACTAATTTAATGGATCACTTTACAAAATTACAAGATCCCACAAATAACAATGAGAAAGAAAATAGTGATATTTATGAAGTGAATGAAGTTGTAGCTACATTAACTGGGCACATTCACAATGTTGTTTGTTTGGCATGGAGTCCATACATTAGTGGTCATTTAATATCAGGCAGTTATGATGGAATTGCACAGGTATTAAATTATATGAAGCAATAATATAAGTGTCTCAATAAATATTAAAAGTATGTCCATTTAGAAAATATTACTTTTAGGTATGGAATGTTGAAACACAGGAATTAATAGCTACTTATACAGGACACAGTGGACCAGTGCTATGCTGTATGTGGAGTCCTCTAAATTCTAATTTTATCATAACAGGATCTGCAGATTTTACAGTACGCATATGGAAAGTCGATAGTAATGTACCACAAGAACTAACGCATCAAAAAGCGTCAAAGAAAAGCGAAAAGAAACAAATCAAAGCAAATAAAGTTACAGATACTTCAGTTAAAAATAATATAACAAATTTAACTAACACGCCATTAGAATGTTCGGATGTTTCTCAAACTACACAAAGTATATCTCTATTCATAAGTACAATTTTAAAATATAATTTCCGTAGTATGAATACTTATTATCACTTGTTACTTTTAGAATCAAAGACCGTACCGGTAAAAGAAGCAAAGAAAAAGAAATCTGAACGAACGACATATTTTACGAAAAACATAAATATAACGAATAATAAAACGCTTGTGCTTGATACGCTTTTGAATGTTGTAAAAACTATAAAAAGTGAGGAGAATCCAAGTATCGAAGGAAGTCTGAAAGATGATTCCTGTTATATAATACCATTATTATTTTCAAAGCATGACGATTTTGTACAATTTTTAACTAATGAGAGTAAGTTATTAATTAATATGATATTGTTAAATTGATTACTATATCTATTACATTATTTTTTGTGAATGCACAGAACATGACCATACCGAAAAAGGCAAATATGATCTAGTCACGCAAATGGATATGTGGTCTGATAATCTTAAGCAAAATTTAGAAGAAGCTGCTAAAGAAAAACGTCTCAGTGACTTTCACGTTTCACTTTCAGCTAGTCTTTCAATGAAGTATGTACTTATTCCTTCACTACAAAAAATAAAGACAAGGTCATTAGAAAATTAACTTATTAATACATTGTAGAACTTGGAGGGAAATGTGCGAATTATATGCGTATCAATTAGTAACTCAAGGCAATCCTCATAAAGCAGTATCGTATTTACTTTGTATACATAAAACGTATAAAGCTATTGAAGTATTTCAGGATGCAAATTTATACAAAGAAGCGTATGCTCTTGCAAGATGTAAACTTGAACCAGATGATCCAATTTTAACAAATGTGTTGCAGAACTGGGCAAAATACAATGTTAATGTAGGTCAGTTCGAAGAAGCAGCTTTCATGTAAGTAAAAATTATGAAAATCATAAAAAAAAATAATAAAATTAGATACTGAAAATAATTTTAAAATTTTCCTGTTAGTTATGCCAAATTAGGAGACTTTTCTGAAGTAACAAAATATCTTACACGACGTAAAGATCCAGCTACGTTAATAACTGCAGCTGAAATTGCACTTGTATGCAATGATGATACATTAAGCAAGTCTATCGCGAAACAGGCATTAATCATAGCTTTGGAAAATTCAGAATATGATGCAGCTCGGAATATAATTTCAAAATTTCCATATCTCAAGGTATATTTCTCATATATATTTCATATTTTTCTCTACGTTTATTTCAAACATTTAATACCTCTTAAACCTTGAATACGTTTAGTATGAGGAAGTGCATTTAATAACTCTTGAAAAGCTTGAACAAATAATTAAGGAAGATTTGAATTTTGATATGGTTCAAACATGGATAGATGGAAATTCAAACTATGGATTATTACAAAGTTTAGAAAATATTTGCGGAGATTGTAGTTGTTATTATACCGACTTATGCCAAAACCGTCCCCTTACTACTTTGACAAGTGAACAAATGGTAATGGTCTAAAATAATGTTTCTTTCAAACAACTAGTTTTCTGATGATTAGAAAATAATGAATCATTATTTAACAATTTCTAATTTCAGTTGTGGTTGACAGTTAGTCATGAATTCGCACTTGCAATAAGTTCTACTGAAAAGAAACAAAAATTAAAACATATTGTTACTGGATTACATACCGTTACACAGTATGAAACATTGAATCGGAAAACTTGTGAAAATCAGTATACTTTCTTAATTAAAATTGTTATTAAGTTAGATATTAAAAATTTAATGGAAGAAGAAAGTATTTATGCAAAAACTGATTATCCTGTATCTACTAGTTTGCGAGCTTATTTATGTTATGCTGTTTTAAATTGGCTTGTATACAATTTAGAAAACGAAGTTCCTAGCGATAAAGCACAACCTTATATTAATTTGATAGAAAACTTACTTGATGATGCATTAAATAAACAAACGATGAAGCACTGGACAATGAAAAGTGAAATTAATAAACTAGAAAATCAAATAACTTCAATTTTAGGTGAGTTACATGTAAAAATTTCCATATATTATTTATATACAAAGCTTTCATATATTATTATTTATATATTTACTAGATAAAGCGTCAGATGAAGATAAAGATAATCAAGACACTAAATCTCTGATAGAAGAATTAAGTACACTGAAAATCGAAAAAGATCAAGTTTTAAATGATTTAGTTTATGTACCAAATCCCGTTATGACTTACAGTAAAGCAAATGAATTATGCAGCAAGTTAGTAGATGAAGCTATTAAAAATCAATTTTTTGAAATTCTTTCTATGTTATGGAAAAATGCTAGCTTATAAGTGAAATATTAAATAGTCATTACGTTTACAATAAAATTGTTATTTTTTTTATGTTTTTACAAATTTCAAATTTATTTTTTACCAGAATAAACTACTGATTAAAATATACATACTTCCAATATAAAATTTATATACTTTGTAACATTGTATTCTACTTAGAGATCTGATTTACAGTATGTTAATATCAATAAATTAAGGGGACATGATTTGTATTTATAAAAGTCTATGTTTATTAAAAAATATTTTTTATTCAAGTAAAAATAATGATATCCTTAATGCAGATGTATTATGATTGATTTTAATTCAATATTTTCCAAAAACGAATTTCCGTATCGCTTGTTGCACAAACATATGGCAGCTTATAATGCCAACTTATTCCACCTATTAGTTTCACTTGCCCACAAAGTATTTCTTGTTCAGTTTTTATATTTGTAACTTTTAATAAATTATCTGGTTTGCCTATAGTTGCTGCAAAATATTCATAAGTAGGTGAAAATTTGACTATTAATCCTCCTTCAATATGTAAAGGTTTTGATTCTAAAGGTGGACTGAAAATAAAAATACTTTTATTAAACCGAAATTGAATAATTATTTATCAATTAATTGTTTATCATTTACACTACCTTGGTTTAGACATATCCCACAGAACCAACTTTCCAGCTACCACAGCTGCTACTTTTAATAAATTAGATCCCCAGTCAATTGACATTAAAGGAACAATATCTGTATCTAAAGACATAATTGCTTGTTGACTTCTTATATCATACATATGAATTAAACCCTTCTTTTCTCCTACAAGAAACTTGCCAGACTTTTCTGGATGGAAACACACACTCATTCCAGGAGATGTCAGATAAAACGTAGCAATACATTTTTCATCTTCTTTTACTGCCCAAAGCTTACATGTGTGATCATCAGACACAGAAGCTAATATTTCACCTTCGGTTTCATAACAAATTGAATTTATATAATCCTTATGTCCATCCATCTTCAATTAAAAAAAAATTGTTGTAAGTAATTATTTTGAAAATTTTTAACATTTTCATAATCTAAGTCAAAAATGTACTTCTCACTTATATACCCATAAAAATGTTATGTATTTAGATCATAAGGATTATAATTTATACATGGGTTAAAGTACATATGGGTAAGAAGTATGCTAATCTATGTATAGATCAAAGGACTTCAAGCATGTTAAATCAATGATTTTCTTACCTCGCACAAAGTATCATAATTCATATCACTGCTATATAATCTTATTTTAAAATCTGCCGCAGCAACACAGAACATTAAAACTTTTGGTACTACACTCAAGGAGGTTTCAGGACTCCAAGCAATAGCATGTGGTCTGCTGTCATGTCGAAATGTTCTTAAATGACTGTAAGCAATGTCTTCTACAGCCTCATCTTCATCCTTAGCATAAATGAGTAATCTATTTTTACAATTTTGTTTATTGTGTCATTAATTCATATTGATTCTAAATTTTTACCAAACTAAAGTTACATAAAAAATATGTACGTTTATGTTTTTTTGGGTGCTATAAAAATGACTATATTACAGTATTTCATTTTTATTTTTTCCTATACAAACAGTTTTCAAAAGTTCAATTTACAAAGTGCAATTTAATTGTATTACATGAAGTTTGTGGAGTTCAGTGCACATGTATACAAACATGAGAATTAAAATACTTTACCTGAAATTTAACAGTACCGATAACTATTTCTTCAGCTAGAGCGACGCAAATTAAATGTTGAGACCATTCGTATGGTGATAATTCAACACAATATATTTGCTTCGAAAAATGTAACTGAAATGTGGGTGGTACAGTCAGAGCTTCGTCCATTGTGTATTGGTATTGTCGTTTTCGATACAAGACGTGTGCTTGTGTCACGACCGACAAAAGATCACCGGCATAACCTCTAAACTTCTACAAAGAAAACTAGTCCCAAAATTTAACTAAAACAATTTTCACTAAACTTTTATGAAAGGTACAAATATTAAAATCTTTCCCCAATTTGTAAATTTTACCTATAATACAACTGTTACGAATAATTATACATTATATACACCTGCTATTGCAATTCATATAAACATAAAAAACATGTATGCACTGTAAGGTGAGGTTAGATTAAATTTAAACGATGTAGAGGGCAGTACATACTTTACGTATGCTATATGTAATCGTTCAACGTGCCGCATATCTCCCAGAATCGAACTTCTTTGACTAAATATAAGATCACTGCTTGTATGTACACGCCGCGAGTTTTTAACTCCTTACGAGACTATTAGATATGAATTGACAAACCATATTGGCAGATATTTTGCCAAACGTGTATCTTCGATCCATCTCGATCTACGATCACGTTACGAGGTAAGTGCCTTCTGTCAAGGCATGCTTAGCAGGGCATGTTAAGCATACTTTACAAGTTGCCTGGCCTCGTGTTTTTCTTGCACTGTAATTACGCGATTTTACATCATTTAAATTTATTACGAATTATAGTAATTTATATAAATTTTCGTAAAACATATGGAACTTTAATATTTTCCACGAGTTGCTTTTTGTACATATAGGTAATGTATTATTATTTCAAATTAAAATATAAATCTAATATATTTAACAATAATATTATTACACTAGTTCTAATAAAAAGAAATTTAAGATTCTTACACAGAAAATTAACTATTTTATCTGTATAATATAATTCATATTAAAATTGTTATAGAAGATTCTAATCAGTTATTATTTTTAATTACAGCAAAGTAAGTCGGAATGGAGTTCGGGGTGGGCAATGTTGCCCAAATATCAGCAGAACTTGCTCAAGTGGTAGAAGTGATGATGTCACCAAATGTTCCACAGCAGCAACGTTTAGAAGTATATAATGCTTGTGAACGATTTAAAGAATCATCTCCTCTCTGTGCACAATGTGGATTATATTTAGCACAAAAAGCTCCAAACAGAAGTCCTGTGGTTCGTCATTTTGGGTTACAATTAATGGAACATTGTATTAAATATCGATGGACACAAATATCACAGTCAGAAAAAATATTTATAAAGGAGAATGCAATGAAACTACTTCAAGAAGGCACAGAACCATTATTACAAGAGGAAGCTCATATTAAAGATGCACTTTCTCGTGTTGTAGTGGAAATGATAAAACGAGAGTGGCCACAACAATGGCCTACACTGCTCGCAGAGCTTAGTCAGGCATGTACAAGGGGTGAAAGTCAAACGGAGTTGGTTCTTCTAGTATTTTTAAGACTGGTAGAGGATGTTGCACTTTTACAAACATTAGAATCCAATCAAAGAAGGAAAGATATATACCAAGCACTTAACACCAACATGGCTGAGATTTTTAGTTTCTTTTTAAGATTAATGGAACAACATTTTTCTGAGTTTCAAAAGAAGAATAGTTTAGGTTGTACTTCTGAAGCAGCAGCGCATAGTAAAGTTGTACAGGTAAATTGATACAAAGATTTTAAAGAATAAAATACTTGATTAAAGTTCTAAAATTATTTTAAACTTATTCTGGATTAAAAGGTTGTATTGTCTACGTTAACTGGATTTGTGGAATGGATCTCGATCACTCATGTTATGGCAGAGGATGGTAGATTACTTCAGATATTATGTCTTCTGTTAGGAGATCCAATATTTCAGTGTTCAGCTGCTGAATGCTTATTACAAATTGTAAATCGTAAAGGGAAAGCTGAAGACAGAAAACAGCTAATGATTTTATTTTCTGAAGATGCTTTAAGATATATTTATACAGCAGCAACTATGGCACCACCTGTTACTGGAACAAATGAGATTCATGAAAATCATTATTTGTTTTTAAAGAAGCTTACACAGGTAAATGAAAACATTTTTAGATACAATTAAAAAGTATTAAGACAAAAAATCTATGTGTACAATCTTTGTACAAATTTCATTTTAATTTTTAACAGTTATAATACGTAACTAATATTAATTTTAAATTTAGGTGTTAACTGGTATGGCAACTCAACTATGTACACTTTGGGGTAAAGATGATAGTTCCAGCATTCGTCCTACGCATTTCAACATATTTTTAGATACCGTACTAACTTTTACCATGTATTCAAGTTTAACATTAACTCACATGGCAAACGCTATTTGGATAATGTTGTTTAAACACGAACAGATAAAACAAGATCCGTTATTATTAACTTATGTACCGAAATATGTAGAAAATACGGCGCCAAAATTAATAAAAATAGCGTATCCACAAAGTAGGCAAAGTAATGGAATGAGTGCATATTGTCTCGCAGATTACGATTCGGTAGAAGAGTTCAATGTTTTTCTTCATCGATTTAGAACCGATTTATTAGAAGGCTTTAGACAGGCAACAATGATAGCGCCTTTAGTAACATTTACCTATGTACAGCAATGGTTAACAGCTAAAATAACAAAGGGAATGGCGGATCTTCGATATCAAAGTGACCAAAATGATCCACAGTACCTTGAATGGGAAGCTCTTGCACAAGCTTTGGATTCTGTGGTATCTAGAATTCTGTTAATCAATGAACGACCAAGCGTACAAACTGGCCTTCAATTGTTGGAGCTATGCCTTGGTTATTCCCCACAAGATCCTTGGCTATTATCAGCACTACTTTCTTGCATCAGTGCTCTGTTTGTGTTTTTATCGATGTCAACTGGTTCAATAACTATGCCAGGAGTTTCTATCTTGCCCAGAGTTTTGGAGAAGATCTTTGCTGCCCTGGTATTCGAAGCGCCTGGTGAAACAAAGGGTACTCGATCTAGAGCAGCAAAGAATGTGAGGCGACATGCAGCCAGTTTGATGGTCAAGATCAGTTTAAAATATCCACTGTTACTCCTCCCAGTTTTCGAGCAAATACATACAATGGTTCGTGGCCTGGCAAGAGAACCTAGCCCATTATCCAAGATGGAGACAACTTTACTTTATGAAGCACTTTTACTGATATCAAATCATTTTTGTGATTATGAAAGACAAACTAGATTTGTTGCTGAGATAATTGGTGATGCATCAGCAAAATTTATTACACTTGGATCTGAATCGTTCAAAGGACCATTAGAATTAATGAGATTTGTAGGATTAGATCGACCTCCAGCTGAAAACATAACGGATGATCCAGCGGGTCAAAATCGAAGTGACTTAATGATTTGCATTTGTACGATATTGTGTGTTGTGAAGCGGTGTAGTATACCAGATGATCCAGATCGTGCTGCAAGAGGCAGTTTTGTTGCTGCACTTAGTGAAAGTGGAAATCCAGTGTACAGAAATCCTGCTACACCACATGTGATCCCAGTACTGCCCACACTTTTTGCGTTGCTCAGAACCATGAATGCTCTCTTCACTCCTTCTGCTTTATCAGCCTTGTCCGAGGTAACAGAAACATTCATATCTTTCTCATTTAACATTTAAGGAATATCAACTATTAACTCTATTTTCCTCTAGGGCTATAAAAATGCTCATGAATTATTGGAAGTGGAGAAAGCAAATCTTTTAGGTTTAAATACAGCAAGTGATAACACTTCTGAACCGGATCAATCTTCTTTTACCGCTTTAGCTCGAATGCAGTCGTTTCTCACTACTATTCACGACCTCTGCTATCATATGCTGGGTAGTGGATGCCATATGATTGGAAGAGATTTCTATCAATTACCCGGTTTAGCACCAGCGCTTATCAATTCGGTTTTCTCTAACATGGAGGTAATTTTGTGTTTCATTCTTTATTTCAACTGAACGCGGTATATTGCTAAATCAAAAATGGAGAAAAGATTTTTGTCTATTCCTTAAAACAGATTCTGTTTGTTTATTTCAGATGATTCCTGACTATAGATTACGACCAATTATACGTGTTTTCATGAAGCCATTTATATATTCTTGTCCACCTGCATTTTATGAAAGTGTTCTTGTACCTGTATTGGCTCATGTTTCTACGCATAGTAAGATACTCCTATCTTACGTTTATTCTTATATCTCTTCTGTTCATTAACTGTTCAATTATCTTTCACAGTGTGCCATAGATTAAGTACCAAGTGGCAGTACATTGCACACCTCTATGAATCTGGTGGTTTGGACGAGGAAAATACTGATACGCAAGAAGTTATCGCTGACATGTTAAATCGAAATCTGACAAGAGATTTTGTAGATGTGTTAAAAGTAGCCCTTGTCGGCGGTGCTGCTAGCGATGCAACACCTCCTGATACTATGGAACAGGATAGCGGAGGTATGGCCATTGATCCTCCGTCATCACGAGGAAACAGTATAGTCGCTGAAGTTGTTAGCGAATTGGGAGCTGTTGTCCTTCGACATCCATCGACGTGTCACAGTGTGGTCCTGTGCGTTTTAGGGTAATAAATGATTTCAATCTGATTTACTATTGAAGTAGAATACAGCTGCAACATAATTCTTTTGATTTATTTAGGGCTTTGGCTTGGAATGATTCCAATGCAAGTTTAAAAGCTACAATGTTAACTGGGCCAGTAGTACGAGCATTAGCAGCTGATGGCAGTTTAACACCTGCTATGGCTGCTCACATTATGGTAGCTATTCTTCAAGGTCTACAACTTCATGGACAACACGAAGCTAATCAAGGTTCCTTGATAACGTTGGGCGCACAAGTTTATGAATGCCTACGACCTAAGTTCCCTAATATTATCGAAGTGATGCAACAAATTCCTGGTGTTAATCCTACAGACCTACAACGTTTCGACGAAAAAATGTCGGTGATTAGTACCAAAGGAAATAAAGTTGAAAAGGGAAAGAAAGATCTATTTAAGAAGATCACGAACCAAGTAAGTATTTTTTATAAATAATTGTATAATAAATAGTGTATAGTATTGTATAATAAACTAAGGTTTATTTAAATTTATACTGCGTTTATTGTACAGCTTATTGGACGTAGTGTTGGCCAGTTATTTCGTAAAGAAGTTAAAATAGACAATTTGCCACGAATAGAAGTTTTTGGGAAACAGCAGGCTGTACGCGTGGATGAAATATCCGAAAATGCGACTGATAGTGGTTTTGCAGCTTTATTTGCTGGGTCTACGTAGCAGAAACTACATCTAGATGACAATATTGCGTGCACGTGGGTTAAACTGATAAATAGTAATAAATCATCGTAAAAGCGATTTCCTATTAAGAAGAAAGAAAGATTAAACTATCTGCATGAAGGGATCCTGTAACTAAAATAAGAGGACTTCATAGAATAAGTCTATTCGAGCATTTTCTTTTCATTTTTAAATTATTTGTGAAGTTAAACACGTGTACACAATTTGGTGATGCGAGTATCGACGCATCTGTTAGAAATAAAGGGATAAAAATTGAAATGAAAGTACGCTTACGCACGCATTTAACGTCAACTGTGAATAATGTGTAAAAAAAGAAATTAAACCAGTGTTATTTGTGAAGCCCTCCTATTTTTGACCCGGGACTTCGACCTATACAGAAAACATTTTGTCTTGTGAGTATGCAGAGTGTACACGCACACGCGTGTGTATGTATGTATGTAATGTGTGTGTATGGTGCGTACAATTACGCACGTGTAACATAAGACATTCGTCGCTAAAGAACATGCAACACATGTAATAAGACAAATTTTAAATGGATATTAAGTATGTTTTCCCGAACAATTGTATATTAAGTCTCACGCATTTATTATTATTCCTTTGGATTTACATAAAATCTCTTGTAACAATGTAAAGCAGAGCATGGTTTTCAACGATCACACGATGTGTAGTACAGATTTTTGTAAACATTTCGCTAATGTACAATACAACGGTTGTTGATTTATAAAAAATCAATTTTACTATTTCGTATAAAAGTTTGTATTCGAATCGATTATAATTGTTTTTAAACAACAAGAAAGTGCGTACGTTTCTTAGTACATTCGCAAGCGTTTATACGTTATATGTTTCACACCGATCATTGTTTTATTGTACTAAAGTTTATTTAGGTATTTCTTTTTTTTTCTATTTTTAACTGTTACAAACTTTCTTCGTTTAACAAGTTTTATTTAATATGCGCTACAGCCGTATTAAATGCAACTTTTTATTTATCGTTTAAAATTGACGAAGATGCATTTCAAATGCTTGTTACGTGGATCTTATTCAATATTAGTTATTAATCGAACTACATAACATTTCCATGTTTTATTGTTACTATTTTCAGTTGCTTCGATTATGTTTCATTGTTGTGAATAATACAGCATTGCAGCTATCGCATGAGAAATCAGATTACTATGTTACATGATTACCATTACACATCACATAATTAACGGTACTTTGAATTAGTTAATGATCGATAATAGAAGACAATCATCACAAATCGAATTTAAAAGTTATACAATGAGATATCGTTAAAGACAAAAAGAGAATAAAATGTGATAAAGACTGTGAAATTTTAAATATGATAAATTTCTTGTTTGGTATACATACGTTGAAACGATAACATTCCACGAAATTATGTCTTGTTAAATATAATCAATTATGTTTCAACTACAAATTTTATTATCAGTCAAAAAAGTCTGAAAGTAATAACGAAATGCTTTGTTCAATACTCCATTTACATATACAAATTTATAAATCTACTTTTATACAAAATTCACTGATCCATTCGGAGATAAGTACGGATAAGAAAATGCTATAATTCAAGAGACCTTTTGTAATTTTTGTACAAGTCTAATGCGCATACAAACATGAAAGATTGAAAGAGATTTATGTATTGAATCTCTATATACAAACTGTTTGAAGTACAATTCCAGTAAAATGTTGAGAAAAATATTTCACAATTTTTATAGCCGTTTTGTATTATCCTGTAACCGATAATTAACAAAGAAAAAGATAAACGTTAGATTAAAAATGACGGAATGGTAATTTATGAAGTATACAGTTTTATTATTGATGCGATAGTTTATGCAATTAATCTTGAAATAATGTTAAGTAATTTCTATCATCGTCCAACTAAAACAGAATGCAAAACTTGGCATGGAATTATAGAGTACACTGCAGTCTCGTTTTATGGCTCGTTTTTCAAATTCAGGAATGTAGTTTAATTTTTTCAATTTACAAACTGACATATTCAAATTGATAACTTTCGAGTTCAATTGATAAGGCTCATTTCACAATTTTTATTCACTCCTATAGTGCCATCGAAGGTCATATAGTGAGATTCAAATTCAGGAATGTAGTTTTAATTTTTTAAATTCACAAACTCTGACATATTCAAATTAATAACTTTCAGATTCTTTATATGGCTCATTTCACAATTTTAGTGCCATCGGTCATATAGCGAGATTCCAATGTACTATATTTGCGAGATTTATAGTAACCTTAAAACAGGTTTTCCTCCGCATAATATTCCCTATATAGTGCGAATAATGATACACACTGAATAAATGTAATTACA
This sequence comes from Megachile rotundata, assembly GCF_050947335.1. Lineage (NCBI taxonomy): Eukaryota > Metazoa > Arthropoda > Insecta > Hymenoptera > Megachilidae > Megachile > Megachile rotundata. The sequence continues at coordinate 9,376,375 of NC_134993.1, forward strand.
ACAGCGATAGATTTAAGACTCCACCATAACTGAACAAGTCTTAAAGAACAGTTTGAGATTCGAGGTATCTTAAAATGTTGATACTTTGAGAGTGACCTGACATATTTTTATATCCAATTAGAATTTTGACTACCACAAAAAGATCATATAATCTCATACGATGATTCGGAAATTATCTGAAAGCTTTTTACATATATGATAACTAGCAGTTATCAGATAAGTCGCACTTTTATACTAGGAACTGTTGACAACCAGAGCCGGTCATTTACACGTTCACTCGTTCATTCATTCAATAAGCATACAAACATTAATGATGCGTACTATTTATCTCGATATACGTTTAGCACAAATCTTTTTTTCTTCATAACAATATCAGGAGAAATTTCATTATTTTAAAATTGATTCGATTTTGTACTTTTTATAAAGGTAGGTTTTGGTAGGTCTCTGATACCCTTAAATTACGTAAAAAAATACAGTGAATATTTCATTAAGAATAAATATCTTTAATGAGCGAGCAATCGAAGAGTAAGGTACGTATTATGTTCACGTGTTACGCCGACGGTATACCTACCGCAAATTTATACAATTCTTGCGAGATCGCTAGAAGCCTGATCCGGAAAAGATCATATGCTCGATGTTAAGTGTAACGTGCAAAATAATCCCATTAACAGTTCATTCGACTTCATTGACTTTAGGCGTTGGCGTAACTGAATAATAGCACACAGTTTCAAATTTCCAAACAGTTCTTAAATTTCCAAAATCTAATTTGCGTCATTGACCCTAGGAATAAATCTGGAGGCCAGCCCATTCTAGAAGTCCTAGTTACGCCAATGCGCATTAAAAATGTTCAAGTGCTTATCGTTGTATCATCGCTCTTCTTTCCTATTAATAGAAACACGTCCATATTATCTTTCCCTTTAACATAAACTTGGCCACGTGGTTCAAACTCGTATCGTTCTGCGAGAACATCCAAAGTATTCTTGGCCACTTGTATTCTTCCAGCGACTCCGGTCGAATCCATTCTGGATGCTATATTTACAGCGTCGCCCCAAATATCATAGTACAACTTCGTAGCTCCAATCACGCCAGCGGTAACGTCTCCATAATTAAAGCCGATTCTCAAGATCAATTTAAAGCCTAACAAATCTCGGTTGAAGTCATTTATTACCTTGTGCATCGCCATAGCAAAGTCTATCAATTGAAAAAGATGCGTATACTCGTGTTCACCTTGTTGTCTGACTTGTGGGTTCAAACCACTCGCTGCCATAAAGGTGCTACCGATCGTTTTGATCTTCTCCACGTTCGAGAATTCTGGTTTTTCTAGCAGTTCGTCGAAGTCGCCGATTAACTCGTTCAGCACACGCAGATATTCTTTACCTCCTAGATAAGACTCGTCGTAGAGCTCGTTGAAATTTACTATACTTGCAAATATAATGCCCACAGCCTTGTGATTCTGCGAATACTTGGCGGTGGTCTTCAACTGGTCGGCTACGTATTTTGGTATAATATTATGCAGAAGCCAATCGGCTTGATTTTTCATAGACTGCACGCGACTTTTATCGCGGGCAGCCACCGCGTTCCCGTGAAAACTTAACCTATAACTGATCTCGAACTCACGGTTTAAGAACCAAACTAGCAGAAGCAGAAGTATCATGTCTAAAAAAATCTCGGAGTTGTACAATCTTTCGTTGTATCGGATTTCTACCTCCCGTTGCCTCATGAAAGCAGTTTTACTTTCATTAAATTGACGACCCATTGAAGGAGGTAGATAATGCACTGAACTATTGGCGAGTTGGGTACCAAGATTTTTTTGACTGTATGATACCTGATTCACTATGAGAAAAAGAAATAGCACACCCATGAATGTTACAAGAAAATTCTTCATCCAGCAGTTCAGTTGCGTGAAATTACAAAAGTGGACCAGACCGACGAAGATCAAGTAGCCGTAGTAATATTCGAAATTGTTCAAACTATGAAAGTTGCTACATGTATAGTTGAGAAGAATAGAAATGATCGGTAACCCGACTAGGATTGCACCGCAGATGTGCCAAGGGTACCATTGTAAGAAAAACTTAAATAACTGTTGCGTCAACGTCCCATGGATCATATTCGGATACAACAGTTGACGAACACAAAGCGACACAGCTATAATTTGGATGGTGGTGGCACATACAAAAAATATCATGTAGTATAAAGTTGGCTCGCAAAGTAAGAAAAGCGAGACTGAAACGGCAGTGTAAACTAATGCCGATATTAAAATATCAAAGTACGTGTTGAATCTCGAGGTAGCCAAGGTGGGTGGGTTGCCACTGATACATTCGCTAACCTTGTGAGCATTCTCTCTGTACTCCTTTTCCATTTCTTTGTTCTTGAAGAAAAGTGTCAAACTCGATAGTGGCGGCTTCACGAAGTATGACCGTTGAGAACTGACGTTGTCTTGAACGCACCTTCCATAAAAAACAAAATTATGTTACTTATGAAACAAGATTTCTTTAATGGTCATTGGTGTAATTAAAATTTTTGTTTTAAGTCTCCTAATTTTACTAATGACATCAACGTATCACCAGATCTACTCTGATCCTAACCTAGATCCTAACCTACACCAATGATAAAAGTTATACAATTTAGTCACCTGATTAACTGTAAATCGGACTGTTTTCTTAACTTATGAAAACATGCACCAAAGGTATCCGTGACTGCTGGTGGAAACGGATAAGGCGGTACCGAGGACGATGGCTCTTGGACAGAGTTTAACGTCGAACTAGACGTATAATAGCCACTCACTCTGTGTGCTAATAAGTCTCCTTGAGCCATACCATTCATCATAAACAGCTAAAATGTGAAAATTAACTGCAGGGGGAAAAGATGTATGCTGATATTGCTGTTCATTGAAATTTTAGAATTAAAATGTTTTTCAAATAATATATAATATAAATATGTATACCTGTTGCTGTATACTGCTACGCCTGCTATTACTTCTGATTCCAGAATCTTTTCTACTACACATAGAAGAGGCACGACTGAGTGGCTCTTGACCAGATAATAAAGGACTAGAAGGTACAGGATTTGGATCCATTTCAACATCATTTTGAGATGTGTTCTGTAAAGAAATTTGACTTATATACAAACAAGATAATATGATTTATAGTTAAAATAAGAATATTTTTAACGTGATTTTGACCTGCCTAAATCCATTACGATCTTCGTACGAATGAGATTCAGTTTTTGTTCTTTCAGCAATAATTGCTTTAGCTTCCTCCATTTCTAAGGGAGTCATTTCTTCGGTAGTTCGTTGTCTTTGTAAATATCTCCAAGGTTTATTCCGTAACTTTTTTTTTCCGTAACTAGCAACGGATGTTGGACTTTTATTTGCAGTTTCCTTTTCATCCATTGTATCAGTATCGCCGTTTTCGGAATCTAGAATACTTGGTAAAGAATTCGCTTTCATTCTATAATTACTTGGATTAGTAACCATATGGAGATAGTGATACTTTGATTTAGACTGACTATTACATGAGGCCAAACGATGACGTGACTGCATCAAAGGCGATATACTTTTCGGAGATGTGATATTCATTATAAATTGATTAGTAAAATCTGATCTTCGACCTTTGATGAAATACGTTTTAATACCTGAAAAGGAAAACATCTTAATTCCTGCAAAACTGGAATGTATATTTTTTAATATAATAATATTAATAGTAATACCATTTATTAATTCTCCATCTTCAGTGATATATCGATCATCAAGAAAACTTAATGTATTCTCACTTAAATGAACTCTTCCTGGTTTTCCTGTGCTTTCTAATTTATTTGCCAAACTAACATCATTAGACCAAACATCGAACTTGAATCGTTTAGTACCTACAATTCCACAGAGCACAGTTCCAGTATGTACTCCAACTCTCATGTTAACACCCTCTCTCCTTTCAATATCAAATTGTTTTATAGCTTCTATCATAGCTGTTATAAAAACACATAAAAATTATTCTTCGTACACATGTTTATACAATGTGATACAGAAAGTAATATACCTAGTCCCATTTCAATGCAACATTTTGCATGGTCAGATCTTGGCTCTGGACATCCACTTACACAATAATAACAGTCTCCCAATGTAGAAATTTTCTCGCATCCATGATGTTCGCACAGATCATCGAATCTTTCGAAAAGATCATTTAAAATGCCTACCAATTCTTCTGCAGTCTTATTCGAACTCATTCGTGTAAATCCAACAATATCAGCGAACAAAATACTAACATTTTCCATTGAATGCATGTTAAATGGTCGAAATAATGAACGGATATCCGTGTTATTGGACGGTATTGATCCTTTCTTCAAAGAATCCTCGCGCTCTCTTTCACGCTCGCTTTCTTCCATTAACCAATCCGCAACTTTAGGCGGCATCACAGAGTGAATCATCTTTTCTTTAAGCTGTTTCTCCATTTCTAATTGACGCCGGACTAATAAAGATTGGCCGACCTTCATAAACGTACCACGCATTCTTACAAAAGTCATTATTAAAATATGTATACCTATCAGATGAATGCAAACTTGCATTAAAATTCTTATCCCAAGGCTTGTAGAAAAATAATTGTCGTCCGAAAATGATTGATTAGATATGTTGCTACTTAAAAAATAATTTGACATTTCACCGTTCTTACGGGTAAATACAGTTCCTCCCAATATCGAAGTTGCATCGTTTATATCTTTGGAAATTAAATCATTAGAAGAAGCATTTACAGTGGAATTATGAATATTAACTATTGTCGATACTACATTGGAATTTATATTATTTAGAATTCCAAATGCTTTTCCAAGCATGGGTTCTTGATTAGACAAGTTCATTCCAAGAACAGATAACAATTTTGAATCTTGGGAATACGACATTGTTTTCATAGTTGTAGTTATATATTCGTTGTTATCTTGCATCACACTTGAAAATTGACTATTATTAAAATTTCTCAAAGAAGAATACATAGCTGTTGATAATTTCCTGTAGTCTATTATCGTATCATTCTCTGTAGAAATATTTGGTAACGTGAGTTCACTGAAAAACTTCTCTCTTGCAGCTTTAGTACCATATAAATAGGCAGTTAAAAATTCAAATAGAACAGAATAAACTGTTGATATTCCCAAACAGGCATAGAGTGGCATTGGCAACACAGTGTAAATTAACAACAGAATTTCTGAACATAGAGCGAAATGTCCAACTAGAGTTAGGCCATCTATATAAGGTGGAACTATTGTAAGGAAAAGTAATGACAAAATGCAAAGTATGAATGCAACTCCTAGTGAAGTTTGCAGCACACACTTTTGGTAATAATCGGTATGCGTTAGATATAAAACTGCTGATACCATTATTCCAACGGTACTAAAAATTGCTGCTATAGCTGGCCATGTTGTAGTACTATGCTCTGTTCCAATTACAACAAAATATGTCAACCATGACAAAGAAACTAGCAAGATATATGTTAGGGCATACCTAAAATGATACACATTAATGTAACATTTACTATGCGAATAGAATAAACAATATTTTACTATGTACCGAAATCTTAATCTTATTTGTGGAAAGGCACTTCTTCTAAATTGTTCTTCAAGTATTTCTGAATCAAATTTAGGGTTCCACCAAGACCTTGAGGCAGCACGCTCAAATGGTACTGGAAGGCTAATTCCACAACATCCGAGTCCCTGACCACTGTGTGCCAAATATGTTTGTATATATGGTGCCAAAGATATATGGATTTCATCCGTAGCATCTTCGCTATCATCCTTAGCTCTCGTAAAACTAACAGATGAGCTTCGTTTTCGATTTAAAGAAGAAGTCATACTTGTTACTGAAGTATCGCTAGAAGAGATGAATACAATAGAAAAATAGATGAATTATGATAAACTATTTTGCAGATTTAATGTATACATTCTTATGGGATAAACAGTATAATTAAATTAACTGCAGAATATCTTATACAAAATAATGATTTTATGTAATAATTAAATTACTAACTATGTGTTCATTTTTTAATAATTTTATATTCAAATATGTATATACACCTGTTTTAATTAATAATAAGGTAGCGACAAATAATTTATTTCAAATTACAGTGTTTTTTAACAACGTTCAAATATACATTATTTTCGTAATAAACAAATACAGTTGCTCTACGATAAAAAACTTACAATCAGTCAATTCGCCTTGATCACTGGCGAAATCGCCAAAAAAACTAAGGAAATCATTTTCCCCGTTGACATCGGAGATTCCTCACGAGATCAGCTCGCCTCAAAAAGTGCCATTTTCGTTTTCGGTTTTTTTGTGTGATATTCTCAGCTCTTGTGAGAACAATTAACGTTACGAACACAGTTATAACCTAAAGTAAATTCTTCGTAGTAGATTAATAATTGTATATCATTAAAAATTGTTACTCAAACGTTTAGAATTTTCTTTTCTATAATACACCATGGCCATCTTGATTCTATCGATGACAGCGCCCACAACCTGAAGGCGCTCATGCATAAGATTTATTATTTGTTCAACGAGAAATCGTCGTATGTTTTCTCTAGGGAAAATGACAACATAGAGAAAAGTTTCTCTACTATTCGCTACAGTATTTGACAGTTGGTACGCAGCTTTTTTCCCTACAGCGCCATTTTCCCTAGGAGAAGCCAGTTTTGCTCGGTAGTGGATAACAAACTTTGTGCATAATAAAGTAATGAACTGAATTGAATGTTACGGAAACCGACACACGATATGAACAAATATTTAGTGCGACGTTCAAGATATTGTGATTTAAAACGTTCGAAAGATTAACACTATATGCGTAAATCTTGAGTGTTAAGAACTGATATTATTTCTATAACATAACAACATTGGATCTAAACAGAGTTATGTCATTAAAAAATATTTTATGATTATAATAGATATAACAGATAGCTATGTTTTATAAGTTACGACTATTTGAATTTACTTAACAATAATAAGGAAAATACATAACAAATAAAAGGATTAAAAAATGTCACAACAAACAGCTCTTGTACAAACTACCAATACAGGATCGGACATAACACCTGTACTTGGCAGTTTACAATCAATAGGGCCAAATACTCAGGCATCGTCTAATGTTCCTAATATACAGGGTGGTAATACAGTGGTACAGATATTGCAGCCTCAGAATCAGTCTCAGCAGGCACAGTTTGTATCTCAATCACCAAAACAATCTGTACAACCATCCACACAGCAGCAACAACAACCACAACAACACCAAAGTTCTTTTAATGATTTTCCTCAGGTATTTATTTTAATTTTTCATTTATATATACATTGTTTTTCTATGAAGTTATAATGTTAGATTAATACAAAACCAAAATTTCAACAAATTATTATAAGGTCATAAAACCATAATACTTATAAACTTTCCTACTTATTTAATCTTTTATTATTTTGATTCTAGTTTCTAACTAAAACACGATTGCAAGATCTTGTAAAAGAAGTAGACCCTACTGAACAGCTAGATGAAGAAGTCGAAGAAATGCTTTTACAACTGGCAGATGATTTTGTAGAAACAACTGTAAATGCAGCATGTTTATTAGCTAAGCATCGTCATGCTAACACTGTAGAAGTGAAAGATGTGCAATTACATTTAGGTAAATAATTTAAAACTAAATAGCAAAATGAATATTTTTTTTATATATAATATATTTAATCAAATTAATTTACTATAATAATTAATCCATAAGTCAAATTTTATATAAGGTTTTGTTATGTATGTTTTTTAGAAAGAAATTGGAATATGTGGATCCCTGGTTTTGGTACAGATGAGGTACGGCCATACAAGCGAGCAACAGTTACAGAAGCACACAAACAAAGATTGGCGCTTATACGAAAATCAATAAAAAAATATTAGTCTTCCAATGTTTTTCATCTCATGTTGTTATGTTATCATTAAGTGACGCTTTTTTTTATATTTTCGTGACTATATTAACATACATCATTGATATTTGTAAGAGAATGAGAATTACAAATATATACATAGTTTTTGTAACATATAATTTCAGGTATGTATGAAATGATTTGGAAATTAAAATATTATTCTTAAAAGGAATTCGTGATTATTCAAATATAAATGTGAATATAAAGAATAGAGATAAATTAAGTATTGTATAGAATTTTTTGTAAGTTGACGTTTCTTGTTAAAAGTATGTTAGTTTTTATCCAATTTTCAAACACAGAAATGAAATTCATAATTAAAATCAGTTAAGTACACTTTGGTGCAATATAAGATTCTTTTAACTAAGGAAGCGTATAAGATTATAGTTTTTACTATTTGCTTCTGATTTTAAAAGATGAAATACAAATTTCAAGACTTACAAGTTTTCTTATTTTAAAAATTTCTGATTTCCTATGGTTCCAAATATCTGCTCTTCAAATTTACAAACTTTCAAATCTATAAATAACCAAATTTTCAAAAGCTTAAACAAATTAATTAATAAATCTAAAGATTCTCCAATTCTCAAGGTTTTTTCTGAAATGTTAAATTCTGAAACTTTTAAATCTGAAGAACCAACAAATGGTACAGTCCTTTAACAGAATTCAAATGACACAGCAGTTGATACACATTACCGACCGCTGAAAAGTCAGAATTTAATCGGTATATATTATCGACAATGGAATAGCAGGAATTCTTTTCGTTCAGAATCCGTTTTTTCATTATCCATTCCCCTACGTATTGAAGCAAAGGAACTTCACAGTAAAAATCAAAATTTGATATACATTAGTCTTAAAAAAGTAATTATAAGAAAATCCAAAAAGAATTAATTTGTGGTGCATAAAAGTTTACGTATAAACAATATAAATTCCATGAACAAGTTTTATAAAATACATATTAAAACGTGCACAGCGGCAGAAGCCGAATGGCTTCGCGCGTGGCTGCGTCTAATGTTCTAAATCGTACTCCGCCTGACTCGGAAGCACAAGGTTCTTCAAAGTCGTCTGAACTTCGTCGAACCGTAAGTCGGTCCATTCAGCGTTTCGCTCGAAAAAGATCGTCGATCGTACGTGATACGGAAGAGGCCACGGGCATCCACGCGTTCAAGGTATCGGGCATAAAGAGCCGGCGAGCGAAACGAGCCGCTTTAGTTGTAATGCGGATCACGGAGCATTATTTATTAATAGCAAAGCTGGTGTGGCCGGCTGAAGGGAGTGGCAGTGCCATGCTAAAGCGAGCGCGACAGCACCAGATCGTGGAACGGATCTTCGGATCTGTTCCCCTCTTCCTCTATCCTTGCTTCCCTCCTTTCCTCTATCTCGTTCTCGCTCGCTCGCGACCCATCTCTGTTTCCTATTTTCCTCTTTCTCCGTTGCGCACGCCGCGCTTTCTCGTTCTCTTTGCTCGCTACCCCTCTTTTTCTGCCCGTTCCGTCTCCCTCTAACACGGACGCGCCTCTTCGTCGGTCGCACCATATGTTTCTCGGGTCTCCCAGTGTTTTTCGCCCTTCCCCCATCGCGCCGTGGCGCACCATTCGTCCGGCATTGCTCAAGCTTTCTCTTTCCGCTTCTCTTCCTTCTTGCTCCGTATCACGCTACCTTACCGGTTGGCTCGCTTTTATCCATTGTCTCTCTCCCGTTCCTTTGCCCGGTCGCATTGTCGCGCTCCTGCTCGCGAGACAGCACGCCGTTGTAGGAGAGTGGATGAACGCTTTGTCGGCGCCCGCGGCTGAGATCAAAAGCGCCGACCGCTTCCTCCTCCCCCCGCCCCCGCCAATCCCCTCCGACTCGAACGGGCCGTAATCCAGCCATGGCCCCCCTCCTCTCCCCATTCTCCCGTCCCCCCCTCTCCACGTCGACCGACGAATCCATCCAGTAAAGGTACCCATAAACGCTCAGTCCCGGACTGTTCTGGCCTGATGAGAGAAAAATCTGTGACGGGTAGCAACCACACACGTTCACCACCGGTTTGTCGGCCGTTGATTAACCATCCGCGGAAAAATAGAACAGGAAACACCGATAACGATAATAAACCACTTCTGCCGAGGGTTGATCACGAAAACCCTGATACGGAATATGCGCGGGTAATACAGAGGTGTCTTACGAAGCGATATAATTTTTATGGAAATGGGTGAAGGGTCCGCGTTGATTGGGGAGACCGTTTGTTTTTGCGGCGAACAGTACGAGAATACATTAAGATAATTCGCGGTTGGATTTGTTATTTCTTCGGTGATGTTTGGTCGGATCGATTCGTACTTTTAATTATACCGCACTGTAGTATATCATTCGAATTTTTTAGTTTTATTGTTGAACTAGTCCTTTTGGGTGCGGGTTTATCAGGAACGGATTGGCTGCTTTGGGGCCCGCGTTTAGTTGTTTTGGTACCTCCTGTACGTGGTATTTGAAATATTAATAAAATGAACTTTTAGATTTCGGAATAGAATTTATTGATTGTTCAATTTTTGTATTTTGGATCTTTCAGATTTTGGAATTTTGAAACATTAAATTTTGAAATTCTGTAACTTTGAGACTTCTGTTTACAATTTTGAAAATTCAAGGTTTTAGATTTTTAGGATCTTGAGACTCAAAAATTTTTGACTTTAGAACTCTAGGTTGTTAGAACTTCAGAACCTCAAAATTTAAAATTTGAAATGTTTAAATTTTGAGATGTTAAAATTTTACAATCTTAAATTTGTGGTACTATAAATTTAAAAATTATTTTAATTTTAAAATTATACCACAATTATTTTACCTTTCTAATTTTTCAGATTTAAAAATTTGTTAACTGTAAGACTCAAAAATATGATTTTTGCCCCACCTCCTCTTAATTAAGTAATTATATCGTTAAGATAAATCGATATAACGATTTCTTATAGAAGAGACGTCTATCATTCGCGAAAAAGAGTAAATCGAAAGCAACATCAGAGTTGCCTCTTTCTCGGCACCGCCGGTTGCTGCCACGGTTGCTGTTGCTTCTGATGCTCGCGGCAAAACTGTATTATAGCCTTTCCCGTCGTGCTCTGTCGTACGACGTCCTCTTTTGCCGATCTTCGACGATATCTTGCGATAAATATACGCGCCGCTCTTTTTACGCGTTACTGCCTAATTAGCGTAATTATAAGATCCGGTCGTGGACCTTCTTCCCTCCCTTATCTCTTCTTCTCCCTCCTTCGCTTCCTTTCTCTTCCTGTTTTTCTCCGGACGGTCCAGGGAGGAGATTAAATGTTTTTAAAACCTACTGCTTCGATCGTGCATTTTGAAACATTGTCACGAAATCGTAAAAAGTTCAAGGATACCAACATAAATGCGTGAGTACTGTTTTCTTTAAAATTCTACAACCGACATTTATAGACAAACTATTTTATGTATATTTCTTTGGAACACTTTTTCAATTACTGTCAACTTAACAGTGAGTAAAATATATTTATATAAATATATTCTTAACTTTTTAAATAAGTTTTTCTAACTTAAAGAGATTAATCTAAATATTTGTAGTTACTATTCAAAAAATCTTTTTCTAACCTTAAACTGTCATCCCTTAGAGGTTAAACATACTAAAAATATGTTTATACATAATTACTACTAAATTCACTCAATACTAGTTAATTTATTTTGTATGTTTGAAAGTTTTACTACAAAGTGATGTAAAGTTTTCTTTTAATTTTTAAAAAGTACGGCGTCACCATAACCTAGTAACACCATAACCTCTTATTAAACAGTAAAATGTTCGAATACATTTGAAATAATAACTGTGAATAGTTTAGCTGTGTTTCTGTAGTGGTAGGATGTAGAACTGGAATTACTGATCGAATGTCATTATACAAAAAAAGATTGCAAAAAGTAGGAAACATGCAGTGACAACGTAGAGTACCCGTCGACACGGCGATGGATGAGTTCGTCGATGACTACTGCACTGATAATGCTATAAATGCAGCAGATATCGTGCAAGGCATCGCAAACACTGGGAGACGATCGTATCAAGATCATTATCTGTGACGCTTGAAAGACAAAGTTGCGCCTAAGTTGAAGTGTCGTTTGATAAGGCCGATCGAGATAACGAGACGGTAGCGACGGAAAACTAGGATAAGAAATATTTACATTGTTTGGTCGAGATTAGTTTTTAATGAACCGCTCGGAATCACGGAAAAACAAACATTGCTGACTTCATGACTAACGAAGGAAATTACTAGAATGTTTTATTTTAGTAATGAAAGTTACTAAAATTATTTTTAAGAAGGGAATTTTTAATTTTTAAATTTGGAAATTTTCAACTTTACAAATTTGAAAATTCAGAGATACTAAATTTAGGGAGATAGAAATTTTAAATTTTCAAAAGCAGTGAATTTTTAATTTTCAAATTAGGAATGTACAACTTTACAAATTTGAAAATTCAGAGATTCTAAGTTTAGGGAAATAGAAATTTTAGATTTTCAAATGCAGAGAATTTTTAATTTTTAAATTTAGAAATTTTCAACTTTACAAATTTGAAATTTGGAAATTCAGAGATTCTACATTTAGGAAAATAGAAATTTTAGATTTTCACATGCATTCATTTCCAAATTTAAGTCCTCAAATTTTCAACTTAGGAATTTTTACTAATTTTATAATTTGCTGGTTTTTTTAATTTAGTAATTTAAAATGTACAAATTTTCAAATTTTTAAATTGTTAATTGAGTAGTTCTTAATTTACAACCTTAAAAAATTTAAATTTTCAAATTTGAAAATTTTAAATCTTTAAATTTATAAAAGCAAGAATTTGAAAATTTCAAATTTCCTATTTTACAAATTAGAGATCTTGCAGTTTTGAGATGTTGGAATACACATCAACGCTAAAGTACTGTTTTGATGGAATTCCATTGGTATGGTCTATCACAATATTTTCAGCTACTGCAATTTCGCCGAAGGCCATATAGCGGGACTCTGCTATGCCTACAATAAACAGTAAGCAAACAACTCAAATCATGAGAAGACAGAAAATGTGTCACCACATTTAAATGCGTCAAATATAAAAAAATAATTCTATGAATTTTCCATAATTTTGGTTACCATTAAATTTTCCATAATTTTGGTTACCATCAAATTTTCCATAATTTTGGTTACCATCAAATTTTCGATAATGTTGTGACTGTTGAATGAAATTTCGAACACGCCTGGTATATAGGAATGCGTTTCCTATTTACCGACTCGAGCAAACAATTTTCTTCAATAATGCAACAGCATTCTTACCGGGTGCGTGATACACACGCGGTATTCGCATGTAACATATTACATAATGCCGCAAACGGAACGGTCGTCGGGTCGAACGGTTTCGCATGGGAGGCCATGTAAAAGCCGTGTCGTGTTCGCGAAGTGTAATCGCCCTCCAAGAAATCGTCTTATCGTGGAAGATTTCACTCGAAAACAGTTTATTATTAATAGATACCGCTTCGGTTTCCCGTGGCCGTTGTCGGCTTTATTTCGAGGTTAGTCTGTACTGAGTTTTTGAGCCGTACGTTTTATTCTCCTTGCTGCGTGGCCCTCTCTCCCTCCCCCTAACCTCGGCCCGACCATTCCTTCCTCAGCCCCTGCTGAGCGGTTGTCGTTTTCCTTTTGCCTCCTCCCCTCTACTTCTCTTCTCTTAAAAACGAGACTCGCCACCGACTTTCCGACAAAGGAATAAAGAAAAGAAACAACTAGCCATGCTACGCGGTTGAGGATGGCACGGCAAACCGTAGCACAGCGCAGCACAGCACGGCATAGCGTGGCATGGTGGGTTGAGACTTTCCGTACAGGGAGAGCAAGGGGGTACTTGCCGAGACAGTGGCGTACCCACCACGGGATCCCATAACTGCATTTCCTCTTTCTTTACGTACTGTACCATTTGTCACCTTTATTACAACGATCAAATTTCAAAGCTGCGTTTTATTTATTTTACTGATCAATTTGCAGGTATAAAAATGAACTGCCTAAAACTTTCTAATATACCTATCATTAGTAAATATTAATTTATTACAAGTCCCTTTTCATCATTTCAGGTTCTTTAATATAATTAATAATGTGCTGTAGGAATATTTAATTCGTATAATATAAGTGTTATTTTTTTAATAATATGTATGGATATTTTTTGTGAACAAATTAATAGGAAGGTTGTTAGTTTTAGGTGAGGCAATGTTTTATTGAAGTTCATTCAATGAATTATGGCTGGCGACGCCTATGTTTCTTCTGAAACACCGCTAGGAGATAATAGCGTGCGGGTACAGTCTCCAAAAAGAGTATTTCTCATTTATCGTACTGTACCACTACATTAACGTACTTTAACCTTGGGTAGATGGAAAACAAATAATACAACGTTTAGCAAATACTGGAAAGACGGCGGTGTAAAAATTATTTGCACTACGAAAATGATTTATGTTCTAACGTACAGTTAGGACGTCCTTTAATTGTTTGGAATTAAGGAATGTGATGTAATTTTACTATTACTCTATTGGCAATTCATGTTTTATTTTATTTCAGAAATTTATTTAAAATTCTTTTTTTATAAAATTATAAATTTTAGTGTTGAAAAATAAGTTGGTTAAGTTTGAATATTTTTAATAGTTGATTTGTTACAAAAAATTAATAAAATTTTTGTGAAACAGGAACAAAAATTTAGCAACAATTATAAGTTTATGCTAAACTTGTAGGAACAAAAAATTTTACAGATTACAGATTATTAAAAATAATGTAATTAGTTGAACTAATGTATTGCTAAATATTTTATGTTAGGTTAGGTTAATTTACATTAGGTAATTGTTACATTATATTTATATTAATAAACATTTACCAACAAAAGGGAGTGCAATATACTGAACTTATGTGAAAATCATAATTGTATCTCAGGTTGGGTTAGATTATAACTATAGGTTAGGTTGTAACTATATATTATAATAAACACAAACAAAACAAATAAAATATAGTGTATTGTGTCCTTAATAACTTAAAGTAAAGTTAGGTTCTGTTGAATATCTACAAATGGGTGTAGGTACAATATATTTTTATGTACCAATAAACATGGTGAGTTGGGTTAGATTATGTTAGGTTAGCTTATATTTATTTCATATCAACAAACAAAATAGATACAATATCTTAAATTGATGTGTCAGTAATGGTAGGTTGAGTTAGGTTAGGTTACATTCAAACACTCATATTAACAGATATCCACAAAGAGCTATGCTGAACTTATATGTCGGTTAGGTTATGTTATTAACAAACAAAATAGATACAATACCTTAAATTGATGTGTCAGTACTAATAATAGGTTGAGTTAGGTTAGGTTACATTCAGACACTCATATTAACAGATATCCACAAAGAGGTATGCTGAACTTATATGTCAGTTAGGTTATGTTATTGTTATAAAATACATATAATAATGAACAGCCACCAGAAAACGTATAATGTGCCAAACTTACGCATCTAAAGTTGCATGTTAGGTTAGATCATCAGTAAACAACAAACAAGAAGGCAAACTTACGAGTTCGTAAAAATTGTTTTGGAGGATGGTACAGGCCACACCGGTGCCAAAAAATAGTGATAAAAATAATAATTATTATTACCAACACAAAAGGAAGGTCAAGGTGCGAAGCAGGAGAAAAAAAAGCAAAGATCCAAGTGATTATTTATTGGCCACGGTTAGCCGCGACGAAGGGGAACGGTAGTCGGTCATTCCGACGAATTACAGGATTCCCATGACGATTTCAACGAATCGTCGATTTCGCTCCAGGGACGATACTGGGGTCCTTTGAGAAAGGAAGCCCGGTTTTCCAAATCCTTCAAAAGCAACTTTCTCTGTTCATCGAACAGGGGCAACGTCCGCGCGATCGGCGCCGCAAAAATCCGGCGACGGTTCGTTTGCGGCGGCGATAATCGAAATCCTTAGGAGGCCGATTCCTTTTTACGCATGCCGTTCGACGTCGCGGCGTCGACATTTAGTGTCGTCGTAGACCACGTTGAACCATCATCGGCTTCCTTCAAAACCCCACCAGCCGTGCGAAGCTATCCTTCCTCGCTTCTCTCATAGACCTTCGGCTGGACAAAAAAGAAGGAGAAAAGGAAAGTATACGCGCGGTTGGTACGACGAAATAAGTACGAAGGTAAAAGGGAGACGGAACGAGCGAACCGAGGCAAAGTGAGACGCGGCGAGAAGAAAGAGAGGATATAGAACAGTGGTTCTCAATCTGTGGATCGGTACCCCCTTTATTTGGGGGGCAAATTATTTCTGGGGGAACGCTGTCGAGATATAGGGCCGTTGTAGACTTTCGTTGACAAATGGCGATATAAGGAGAGCAAGATTAATATTTGATTTTGACACTTATTTTTGGAAATTTTTTATTAAATTTTGCGATTAAAGAATTTAGAAATTTGGGAAATTTGAGAAATGTAAGAATTTAGAAATTTAGGAAATTTGAAGAATATAAAAATCCAAATACTTGGGAAATTTTTTAAGTTTACATTTTTTTTTTGAAATTTGAGAAATACAAAATTCTAGAAATTTGGGAAATTTGAAGGAAATTTTGCAATCTGGAAATTTGAGAAATTTAATTTAATTTGGAAATTGCAAATTTGAATATTTGAGATTTCACAATTTGGAAAATTAGAAATTTTGTAATTGAGTGGTTTAAAAATTGGGGACATCAGAATTTAAAAATCTGGATAGTTTGACAAATATTGAAATTTGGAAATGTGGGAATTTTGAAATTTTAAAACTAAAATTTCTAATTGAAAATTTGTTAATTTAAAAGCACAAAAATTTAAGAATCCGATATTTTAAAAATTTACTAATTTAAAAACACTAAAATTAAGACTGAAGAAATTTAGAAATTTGGAAATTTGCTAATTTAAAAACATCAAAATTTGAGAATCTGGGGTTTTAAAAATTTACTAATTTAAAAACACGGAAATTGAGGATTTGAAAATTTGGAAATTTCCTAACTTGAAAACACCAAAATCTGCAAGTCTAATTAAAAAATTTTCCTTCCCTATACCCCCTATGTAAATACAGTGCTAACCACATATGTACATAATTTCAAACATCACAAATGTAAAATTACATTTTAAAAAGCCCAAATATACTACACATTTTTCTCCCCATTTTCCGTTTACCTACATACAACTTTTTCTACATAACCTAAAAGGGGTGCACCCTACCCAAATATCATAAAGGGGGTCACACCTCGACTGACTTTGAGCACCACTGCTATAGAGAATAGGATAACCCTAGAGAGAAGGAAGTCCGCGGTCCCATGAAGAAAAGAGACAAACCTACAAGAAGAAGAAAGGAATAAGACCCGATATGGTCTGACGAAGAAGAAAAGTAAAAAGAGAGGTATCAAAAAGAGCAAGAGAGAGAAAGTACTGAAAAAGCGCGAAAGGGAGGGAGGCAAAAGAGAGATGGACAGAAAGAGCGTGAATTGGAGGTTTCGAGCCGCGCCTCCTACCTTCAGGGCCCATGTATCCACAGCTCGGCACTGTTGACGACGGAGCACCCCATGGAAGGGGAAAGGGAATTACGGGGAACGTGGTTTAGGCAAGAACGATCGTCCGTAGTCGTAGTCGGGCCGCGATTCGAGCGATGTCGTGTGTCCAACCCTTTTCATCCGCCGTGTTTTTCTCGCAACGCGTGGATCATATTTGACCCCGTACTATTCGTTTGTAAACCGAGCATGCGAGTACGAACGTTCGACTACGGCTGAAAAATAACGAGAACTGCGGACCAAACACGTGTTTATCCGGTGCGTGTCGCGCACTAACCGTGTCATCCGTCAACCAGGAGCTCATGATGTTCGCGGTGGTGTGTTAGTTTCGGTGAACCGTATTCCCAGTGAGAAATAGTGATTTTCCCCCAGCGAAAACGGAACAGGGATACGACGGGCATCAAAAGGGAAAAAGTGGCGGAACAAGAAGACTGGAAGGAAAGTGTGCGCAGCGTTTGTGGATGCATGAGGGT
The DNA here is from genome assembly GCF_050947335.1 of Megachile rotundata. NCBI lineage: Eukaryota > Metazoa > Arthropoda > Insecta > Hymenoptera > Megachilidae > Megachile > Megachile rotundata. The sequence continues at coordinate 9,394,319 of NC_134993.1, forward strand.
CTCATGGCTACCGGATTGGTAAAGTGGTGGCGGGCAAGGTTCCTCGCTGGTTATAGACCCTTTTCTGGTAAGCTTCTATATAATGTTTTTCTTTCTCCTTCCAACGACGACTGTCTGTCTTTTTCTAACGATCCTTCTGTTTCTCGTCTTTCGGATTTTTTTGTCATATGCACACGCGAGGTATCGATGCTCGTCGAAATCGCGATGCACGATAGATCGAGATATTCCGTATACGGATTGTCTGGTCAATCCGGTTATAGGCGTGATATTTTGCCGGAGTCGTGGGGCCGCGCCGTGCGTGTTTCTCGATGATGCTGCTTCGGTATGACAGAAGTGGATCCCACGTGGTGTTACGTCACACTTGCATTTTTTTTCTCCTCGGATTTTTCTGTTATTTCGCGGTTCGTCTCTTTTTTACGATCGATACGGGCTTCCGGCGTTCAACCTCGAATACCGACGATATTAAAATGTGCCACGGATTTCAATTTTATTTTAGACGCTGACGGTTTTCGAATTGTGAATGGGAGATTTACAAAGTGTTTCCTGACCCACTTACTGTCAGCTGCGACTTGTTAAATATTAAAATACAAGTTCGAAATTGCAACACGATTTTTCGCATTTAAATACTGCTGGTTTGCCGCCTTTTTTTGAAAAGGCGGGCGGATTTTGAGATTGACATTTTGGAATTATTGAACTTTGCGTTGAGGATTTTAGAAAGGAGGAAATTTGGAATTAATGATTCTTGCATTTTGGGAATTTGAATTTTGAGACGTTAGGAATTTCGAAATTGGAATCTTGGTGTTTTGGTAATTATGGAAGTTTTGGATTTCTTTGGATTTTTTTGTGATTTTTTTGATTTTGAAATTAAGGACTTTTAGATTGTGAGATTTTTAAACTTTAAATTTTAGACCTAGGAATTTTGAAATTTTTGTACTTTAGGCCTTATGGAATTTTTATCCTAGGGACTTTTTCACCTTTTTTTCAATTTTTTAACTTTGGGCCTTTGTAAGTTTTAAACTTTGGGTATTATAGAACATTATACGCAGAAATTATGGAATTTTGAAATTTAATGGCTTTGGTCTTTAATTTTGAATTTAGAGATTTTGGAATTGCAAAAGTTTTGAAATTTGAGATTTTGGAACTTTCAGATTTTGCTAATTTGCAACTTTGGGTCTTCAGACTTGTGATTCAGAATTTTTAAACTTTCAATTTTTGAAACTTGGGCCTTTATAATTTTGGGACTCAGAGATTTTGGAATTTTGAAAACTTAGAACTGAAATTTTTGAATTTTTAAGTATGGAGATTTAAATATTTGAAAAATTGTAGAATTTGGTAGTTTTAAAATTTAGAAATTTGAAAATTTGGATTTCTGCAAATTTAAAAATTAAAATGTTTAGAAATTTGAAGTTTTGCAAATTTATGAATTCAAAAATTTGATGATTTAAAATATTTTCAAATTTAAATTTAAATATTATCAAAATTTTCAAATTTAAAATAGTAGAGTTTGAAAATTTTAAAATTTAAAATATAACCCCTCAAAAAATGTACAAATTTCTCAATTTAAACATAGGAATTTAAAAAGTTTATAAATTTGATACTTCACAAATAAAAAATTTGTTAAATTCGCGTATTTCGTTGTTGCTAAACAAAAAAACTTCCAAGCCAAAGTATTTAGAATTAAAAACTCCCAAAATAAAAATATATGAAGTTTACCTTCTCTCCCAGAATCGAAAACAAGTGGTGTACAAAAAAATAAGCACAATCGTTGCATTTCCGCATGGAATGTTTGATCATCGAGACAGGAGGTTGGTCGGATCGGTTCGACAATTCCCGGCTCGTCTAGCGGGGAGTCCCGCTTTTGAAGCTCTCCCGGTCTCCCCCTCCCCCTCCTTCTCCTCCTCATCCTCCTGCGCTCTTACCGCTCTCTTTGTGACTGCTTTCTCGTGCGTCGCCGTCCGGGGCAAATTTTCATACGGGGGAAAGCTGTTGCGTCGGCAAATGATAAAAGTTACGAGCGAGCAAACAGAGAAAGGGGTGATTTACAAAGAAGAAGCAAAAGCCGTTTGTTCCGTTTACCCCTTTGCTTTTCATTCAAGAGGGCGCAACAGCGGTACGTTATACGTAACACAAACACGACCGTATGTGTACATAAGTACACATGGAAACGCGCACCACCTTGATGCTTCACACATTATCGTATCATGGGTGGTGGAGTTTAATTATCGAGTTCGTTTCGTAGTATGTACTTGTGGTTAGATAAAAGATGTAAGTACACTCCGGTGAAATGGAGACATTCTTTAGACGGTAATGAAGTTTCTTATTTGTCTTAGGGGATGTGGTAATCTTCCGAATTCTTTTTTTAGATTTGTTGCGTTGCACTTTTCTGAAAGGAGTGGGGATAGGTCTAAATTTTTATAGGTTCTACATAGTGGATTTTCAAAACTTTAATTTATAGTTCTCAAATTTAGATTTCTCAATTTTTTAAATTTTCATATTCCAAATTCCCAAATTCCAGATTCCCAAATTCAAAATTCTCAAATTTTTAAATTTTCAGAATCCAAATTTCCAAATTCCAAATTTCCATATTCCAAATTCCAAATTTCCAAATTCCAAATTTCCAAATTCCAAATTTCCAAATTTCCAAATTTCCAAATTTCAGAATTTCCAATTCCAAAACTTTCAAATTCCAAATTTCCAAATTCCAAATTTCCAAATTCCAAATTCCAAATTCCAAATTTCCAAATTCCAAATTTCCAAATTCTAAATTTCCAATTTCCAAATTCCAAATTTCCAAATTTCCAAATTCCAAATTCCAAATTTTCAAATTTCAGAATTTCCAATTCCAAAACTTTCAAATTCCAAAATCTTCTAATTCCAAAATTCAACATTCCAAAATCTTCTAATTTCAAAATTTTCAAATTTCAAATTTTCAAATTGCTATTTTTCAAATTTTTAATTTTTCAAATTCCAATATTCAAAATTCTCATTTTTCAATTTCTCAAATTTTCAAATTTCCAAATTTCAAAATTCAAAATTTCAAATTTCTATTTCTTAAATTTTTAAATTTTCAAATTCCAAAATTCTCAAATTTCCAATTTTCAAATGTCAAGTTCTCAAGTTTTTAAATTTTGCAAATTCTTAAGTTGTACAATTCTTATTTTTCAAAATCAGTTTACAAATTTGTAAATGTTTATATTCTAAATTTAGTATTTTTTAAATTTCAAATTACAAATTCCATATTTCATTCTTTCATATTTATAAATTTCCAAAATTTCAAGTTCAAAACCAACTAAATTCAAAATCCTCAAAATCTCAATTTTATTTTCAAATTTTCAAAATGTTTAAATCTTCAAATTTCTAGATTTCCAAATTTTCAAAGTCCAAAATTCTAAATTTCTGATTCTCAAAAAAATGCCAAAATAATAGCCCCATGATATCAAAGCAAGGATCTCCTCTCTTTCTACCAACCCTTCTATTCTCTCTTCCTCCCTCCCATGTTTTTGTCCCTAGTTTCTTCTTTCTCGTGCAGTTCTTTGTCTCCCTTTTTTCTCCCCCGGTGCGCTCAGTGTCTTGGGTCTTTAACGCTTGCCCCACGAAAGAGTTACGGGCGTAATTACCACACGGCAGGTATCATTATACGCGTATGTGCGTCCGTTTCTTTATGCAGATACGATTATCCGACCTTTTTTCCTTTATTCTCTCTTTCTTTCTTCTTTCTCTCTTTCTCTCTTCCCCTCTTCTTCTTTGTTGCTTTTGATCTTAAGTAATTGAAATTAGCGGTCGGCTTCGTTTATTACGCGTTCCGTATCGCTAATTATCGTTGCTCCGCGGTCCCTTTGATGCCGACGGTTTTAAGTACATATTTTTACTGGAAATCGCATTGCATCGGCTTTAATGATGTATCGCGGGGATTAAGATAAAAACGGAGGCTTTCGATCCGAAAACACGATCGTTGGAAGAAAATGGTGTAACCGGTGGCCAAAACATTTCGAATATGCGAAGGGTACGCTACGAACATCGCCTCGGAACTCGTTTTTTATCGTGAATCCTCGATTATTTATGATTGTTCTGATCAGGTATTTGCTGCATCCCGACGGGATTACGAATTGCACGAATATTTCGGACATCGAATTATTCAATGTTATCGGCTGCTATATGTTTTATGATTTGATGATAACTGAAATACATAGGGTTATTTATGGGTGATACACTGTTGGTAACATTTGGAGATGATAGTTTTAAGACTAATTTATTTTAAGAAATTATTAAAATATTTATTGAAATGTTGTGCTGAAAAATTATGAATGTCCTTGAAAAATATTTTGAAAATAACTTTGAAAAATTATTAAATGTCAAGATTTCAAAATATCAAAATTTAAAATTATTTTGACAAAATTTAAATACTTAAATTTTTAAAATTTAGTAATTTGTGAGATATAAATTTCAAGATCTTATTACTTATAGAATTGGCAAAAATTGATGGTAAAAAGTTGGTGAAAATTGATGGTAACAAACTTGGACATCTTGAATATAGTTACCAACAGATATTTCTAAGTTACCATACTTTTTGGGTAACAAAATAATTACCGACAATGTACGGTCTCTTGCAGGTTAGGAATACGTTTATTTAATTTTGTAGATTTTTATTTAAGTACACGACCATGAGTTCGCTTTTTTTCTAATTATCACATTGTATCAAATTTCACGGTGACCCTCATAGCAGTCAACGCGTTAACACGTCGTGTCGCATCTCGCTGCGTTTCGTGGATGTCCATTTATACACGCGGTTGTTGCGCAAAGGCTTCTTTTCAGTCGTTTCATTTCCGTAGAACGCTTTTACACGCCGTCTAGGTAACGGTAAAATGGCGGCTTAATGCAGACACATTATAGATACATTACACTTCCTTCGAGTGCAGTGCACGATGCTTCTGAAATAAACGCTGTAAATGGATGTTACGTTCTCTCTCTCCTTCGTCCCTTTTAGTACATATTCCTTAATTCGTTCAACCCCACTCCTGCGGATATCCGTCGAACAATAAAATTCGTCAAATGTATACCATATACTTGGAGTACAATTTGTTCACAGTTCAATTTAGAATAAAGTGCATTTCTATTTAAGGATGTTACATTATTTTTTACCTTGTGTAGGTATATTTTTATCATGTGCAGGTACAATTTTGAATTGACGTATTTAGGAATTTATGTAGTGATGAAGGAATTAGAACAGTTTATAAAATTCACATCCACAAAATATACTTGAAACTTTAACCTATTTAGGGATTGACACATACATGTGTATTGTAAATTTAAATTTTTGTATATGTAAATTTTTCTTGTACATATGATATATTAACTATTTTGTGATTTTTTTACTTTTGTTAATTTAATACATTCTTTTTATAGTACACATATTGTATTAATCCTTATAGATTTTTTGTTAATTTTTGTCAGTTTAATACATTCTTTTTTGTAGTACATATATTATATTAATTCTTCTGGATTTTTTGCAACTTTTTGACAGTTTAATACATTCTTTATTCTTGCACATGTGTTATTTTAACTATTTTGCATTTTTTTCTTTTTGTTAGTTTAATCAATTGTTTTTATAGTATACCTGTTACAATGTTATATTTTTTTTTTATCTTTGTCAATTTTATACATTCTTTATTCTTGCACATATGTCATATTAATTATTTTACAATTTGTTTAAAACTGTCAATTTAATACATTCTTTTCTCTTGTGTATATGTTATATTAATCCTTCTAGATTTTTTAATTATTATTAGTTTAAAATAACTAAAGTATAATAATTAAGTTATTTCTGTCTTTGCAACAATATACAATAAAATCATTCCTAAAGAGGTTATGTACACTTCTCACCACCTTGTTTAACAAATTTTATAATTCTTTTAATTTCTGTATCCTGCACACAATCCTAAAACAAAATTATATTAGTAAAGCAATACAAAGGAACTTGTAATTCAGCAACATATCCTGTTATGTACTGGTTGTGGTAACCAACCCTCCGGATATTGTTTCACAAATAAATATTATGAAATTATTTTATCAAGTTGATCTTCTCAGTGTGTAGTTTAATAATATGAAAAGAAAAACACACACCTGGCTCTGTTTTTACACGCTGCGGTGTGCATCCTGCAAAAAGCAACCATGTAAAAAGAAAATGGCGTAGAACGCAATCTGCTTGCACGCACAGCAATTTAAAATCTAGACGCTTTCAATTAAACATGTATCTGTTTTACTTTTTGAGTGTATTTTAATAGTATTAAAAAGACAAATAAAATTATACTGTATGTTGCAGAAAAATTTCAAATGTATGTACAAGACACTTTCATATTTTCTGCAAAGTAATTATACGTTTTTGTACCTGTCTCGAAGTAAATAAAAACACAAATTTGAATTGTGTAAAAGACGTACAGCCATTTTAAAATGGCGACCTATTCAATCCACATTGTGTAGAAATTTAAAAATCTAAGTACATGAAATTTTGTAGTTTAATAAAATTAATTTTACAGTTACGTGCAATGATTAGTTATTTTTTATTAAATAATGAGTAATAAAATATAAATAATATAAAATGGCGGTTATTAAAATTTGTATACTTTCCAGATGAAGGTACGTTTACAATATTTAGCTTTCGAATCGCAACAAGTGAACCAGCTGTAAAAGCGTTAAAGTATATCCGAAAATATTTTCTAGTACGTTCATGGAATCCCTTTTATTTGCTTGGAGCATGAAACTCTCATCAAAGAGAATGAAACCGTTATCTATGGTTGAGCGCCTCGTATCCCTCGTAAACAAAAATTAGAATCTCAAAGGTATCAAAGTAACATCCGCCTTGGGGTAAAGTCCGTATTTATAGTCAGTTACTCAGAGTGCTACTCGGTACTTAAGTTATGGACTGTAGGAAGTATTTCGGGACTATTTTGAAGGGGATGTAACATAGAACGACCGAAAATAAACACGACGGAGCACCAAAACGATCTTACGATCGTATTTTCCGAACTACGGTCTGATCGAGTTTACTTATTCATTTGAGGATCACTGGAATTTGTAAAAAAAGAAGGGGAGAGCTGAAAATTCTTGAATGCGGGAATTAAGTGACGTGGAGGGGAATCTTAGTGAAAAATAGTGAATTATTTTGTTTACATTGATTATTGTTATATTTTTAATTTTTCAAATTTATGTAGATTTAAATTTTTTAATTAGACTAAATTTTCAAATTATCAAATTTCTAAATTTTTAAATTGAATTTTCAAATTACCAAATATCTAAATTTCTAAATTTTTAAACTAAATTTGCAAATTATTAAATTTCTGAATTTTCAAATTTTCAAATTACCAAATTTCTACATTTTCAAATTAAATTTTTAAATTTCTAAATTTTCGACTTACCAAATATCTAAATTTCTAAATTTTTTAACTAAATTTGCAAATTATCAAATTTCTACATCTTCAAACTAAATTTTTAAATTTCTAAATTTTCAAATTACCAAATACCTAAATTTCTAGTTTCAAACTGAATTTGTAAATTATCAAATTTCATTTTATATAACTGTAATATTCCTCCATATCAATTCCACAAACTTAATTCCAATTTAATTACTATTCACAAGTAACGAATAGCCGGCAATAAAAAGTCTATTAATCCCTGAATAATGGCGCTGGATCAATGGCGACTCAGCAAGAAATCACCATAATAGCGGATAGTTTGCAGATTAACCTAGAAAGGGGTAGCTTATCGGATTTTATCACTTACAAATCTCTGGAAATGTAAAAAATATTTCTCGTCTGGAATATTGTTAAAAATTTAACTGTTGTCACTTATGTCTTCAAGGTTAATAAAATAATCTTGAAGAATAATTTAATAAATATAGAAGATGCATAAGAGAAAAAAATTTAGAAGTTCTTCATAAATTTTATTTTTATCATTTTAATTCAAGTGTCAGACTTAATTTTTTTAGTGAAGTGTGTAGTCTATTTTTATATTTATGGTTAACCTATAGCTATTTTTCCATAAGTTTGTCTATGTCTATACCTTAATGTGTATTTTCTATGCCTTAATGTGTACCTACTTTCTGTATGACATAACCTGTTTATAAGGTTACCTCTTGTATAAGGAAATCTGTACATACTTGTACAAGTTAACCTATATTTTTTTATACGATAACCTATACATATTTCTATAAGTTAACCTATACCTATTTTTCTATAAGTGAACCTACATTCTATAAGTAATCAATAAAGATTAAATCCAGAATTAAATTTTTCTTTTTTAACCCACTATTATTGATTTCTTTCGGATCTAACGAGTACCTGATCGAATTTGTTCTGTTGCATCAACGGTAAATGAAATATTAGTGATTTTTTCGGTTGCAGTTGTTGGTAACACGGAAGGTAGCGACTCTGAAGAACTTCTTGCTGGTGTCTCAGCACCTTGCAGCGGTTCACCACCGGCGTCACAACCAATTTTATTGGAAACAGAAACACCGCAGGTCGCGGTTGACGCTTCGACCAGCCCCACACTGGCCACCGGAAATGACGAACAACCGAGTGCTAGTACCACTAAGCAACTTAGTTTCGAGGTATATTAACCTACTTGTTACCACGATCCAAATGAGGATTTGAATATCCTTTTATCAGTTGCAATGGAATTATATTAAATAAAATCAGTTGCAATAGAATTATATTAAATAAAATGTGTATTTGGTAAATATTTATATTCTAGTTTTCAAAATTAATTTTTATTTTAATGTTGTTTAATTTACACAAATATTCGACATATGAATTTACAACTCATGTGGTAAAATTAAGATAAAAATTTGCAGTTAAATGAATTAAGGCTGAACTGTCAAAATAGTCAAGTGTCTCAGAAGGAGACAGTCAAATGTTATACAAGTTTTTTATCTTAAAAAACAAAATTTATTAAGGTAATTTTTCTTTAAATCTGTGTCAATCTTCATGAATATAAAGAATTAATATAATTATTAATTTATGCTTCTTTTAAAATTATAATACTTAATATTATATGTGTAATGAAATATATTAGTTATATATCTTACATTTTTAATTATTTATAGTAGATAACAGACTTTATTAAAAAATATGAATTAATAGTTTAATACATACAAATTCTTTTAATATTTCTTCATCAATTATTATTTTCTTTACATATTTATTTAAAATTAATTAAAATTTCTTTCCCTCATAAAATTTAAATTAAAACCTCACTAAATGAAAATTTTAAAAATGTTTCAACAGATACAAAAAAATAATAATGAACATAAATGATCAGCAGTATATAAAAAATTTTAAAAAATAAATCAAATAATCTAAATACTCAGCAACAAATGTAAATACTCAGTAATAAATACAAATAATTAGCAACAAATGCAAATACTCAGAAATAAATACAAATAATTAGCAACAAATGCAAATACTCAGCAATAAATACCAATAATCAGCAACAAATAGAAGTAATCAGCAATAGATACAAGTATTCAGCAACAAGTACAAGTACTCAACAATAGATACAAATACTCAGCAACAAATGCAAATACTCAGCAATAAGTACAAATAATCAGCAATAAATACAAATGATCAGCAACAAATAGAAATAATCAGCAATAAATATAAGTACTCAGCAACAAGCACAAATACACAGTAATAGATACAAATACTTAGCAACAAATATAAGTAATCAGCAACAAATACAAGTACTCAGCAACAGCTACTAATAATCAGCAGCAAATATAAATGCTCAAAAGTAAATATAAATACTTAGCAATAAATGCAAATACTCAGCAGCAAATACAAATGATCAGTAACAAATACAAGTACCTAGCAACAGATACAAATACTCAATAATAAATACAAATACTTAGCAACGAATACCCGTACTCAGCAACAAATACAAATAGTTAACAACAAATACAAATGATCAGTAACAAATACAAGTACCTAGCAACAGATACAAATACTCAATAATAAATACAAATTATTAGCAATATGTATAAATAATCAGCAATATGTACAAATAATCATTCATAAATTCCTGTAATCAGCACCAAATCCAAATAATCAGTCCTAAATACAAATAATCACCAGTAAATACGTTTTATCCCAAATTCAGGAATTCGAATGCGACGTGTCGGTAGCAGAAGGCGACCGAAAGCGGCAAGAATTCTCGTTCACCCTGTACGACTTCGACGGCCACGGGAAGATAACAAAGGACGACATAGCTGGCTTGGTCACTACCATTTACGATACCCTGGGTGCCTCCATCCAGGTACCGCCGTGCGGCAGTAAGACGATTAAGGTGAAATTGACTGTGTCGCCGGATCAGAGGAGCAGCCAGCCAAGGACCGGCTGTTTGAACGCTTCTTCGCAGCCGACCACCAGCTTTTCCGGAAATTCGTCCTGCTGCCATTTGAAGCACGCGTCCTGCAACAATACGACGGCCGCCGCTCACACCACGACGACAACAACAACAACAACGGCGCACGGTTTACGCAGAGTTCCTAGAAGGAGAAGGGTGCTTAGACACCGTTGCCAGGTAAGATTGATGCCCTTGCGAGGCGAGGATTCGAGGCTCGTTTTTATGCCGACGCGTCCCTCTTTCGTAACCCGACAATTCTAGAAGCTACAGCCGGATTTATCATTTATGCGCCTCGAGATTTATGGCCAGATGGAAACTGCGCCGGGTCAACGGTTTTATTCCTTTTTAATTGATCACCATTCGCAAATCGTTTTTTCTGCTGTTTTTATGGCCGATTGTGTGTAGTTGCGGTTATTGCTAGATTGAGCTACCGGAAGTTTTAGTAGTTTTGACGTTGATATGTTTTATGTGGTAGTTTTGGGTAGATGTAAGAAGTGCTTAGTGAAAGTTTGTTGTAATTTGGATTTGGGTGATTTAGGGTGGGTTTTTTTGGGTGGGTTTGGAGATTTAAGGAGGTGGATATTGGGGTATGGAATTTTAGGATTTGGAAATAGGGAAATTTGAGAAATTGAAATTTTTGGGACTTCGGATAGAAAATTTGAGAATTTATAAACATTTGGAATTTTGGGGATTTAGGAGTTTTGAGTTTTGAGTTAGGAATTTTGAGAATTTGGAAATTTTAGAATTTAAAATTTGAGAACATCAATTTGAAAATTTTAGAATACAGAAGTTTAAGAATTTGAAAATTTGGGTTTTGGAGATTTAGGAATTGGGGAATGAATATGTGGAGTTTTGAGAATTTGGAAATTTGAATATTTTGAGAGAATTTGGAATTCAAAAAAATTTGTTAACTTGGAAATTAGGGAAATTGAAAAAATTCTAAATTTGGGAATTTAGAAATAGAAGTACTTTAAAATTTAGAATTTGAAAATTTGGGTTTTGGAGAATTAGGAATTAGGGAATGAGTATGTGGAATTTTGAGAATTTGGAACTTTGAATATTTTGAGGGGAATTGAAATTCAAAAAAATTTTGTCAACTTAGAAATTTGAGAAACTGCAAAATTCTAAATTTAGAAATTTAAGAATAGAAATACTTTAAATTTTAGAACTTGGAAATTTGAAAATTTTAGAATATAGAAGTTTGAAAATTTGAAAATTTGGGAATACAGATATTAACAAAAATTTGACTATTTTGAAAAAGTTCATGTAACACTACACTGCTTTTAGTAGCCATCATAATTTCTTACTTTTATAATATTTAATATTACATACATATACAAAAATATATAATTATACATATAATATATACTATCATATATCATAAAAAAATATTATAATTATAAACTATTATATATTATAAAAATTTCATAATTATGAACTATTATATATTATTAAAATTTCATAATTATAAACTACTATGTATTGTAAAAGTATCATAACTATAATATATACTATAAGAATGCATAATTTCCATAATATAATATTTTGTACAAAAAGTGCCCTATATAAACAAGCAATAAAAATCAAATTTTTGCTGTTTATTTTATTCAGAACGAACAGAAAGAAGTGGACACTCACAGCGAAGATGAGGGTGAAAACGCGCGAACGAATCGAATAAAGCAGGAGGAATTACGCAGAAGGGTGGGGCCCGTACCTCATTTACCGTCACCCTATTCCAATAGCTCCGAGGGTGATATCAGCGACGACAGTGACGTTTCCCCGGCAGTTTCCCCCTTGGCGCCTCTCCTCACGACTAATCAACGAAAACGCAGTGGTGCCTTACAAAGGCAACAACTCTTGGAAATCATTCAGGCGAACATGGAAAAGAATAACCTCAGTTTTCATACGTCAAGGTATCTTTCTCTTTAAATCACGTGGAAAATTCTATCTGCTTTGAACGATGAAAGACTCACCTTTGTAATCAACCCCTTCAAAGATACATGTGTGCATATACACATAAACTGTATATGCATACATATAAAGTGATATTAATATAAATGTAAATATAAGTATATAAATATAAATTGATATATTTATACAGGGTCTGTCATTAATTAAATTCATGTATCTTACAATTTTAATTAAAACAAATCTACTTGTAATCTGAAGGGTTGACTTTATATGTTTGAATTGCATTATAATTACACCAACTTTATTAAGATTAAAAACTGACCAATCATATCTTTTCTGCCGGGCCGCAGCTCACTCAGCGGGTCACGTGACTGACATGTCTGCTCGAGAAAATATGTCACCGGCACAGAAAAACCTAACCTAACCGATCGTTCCAGGAAACGGCATCAGAACGAGCAACTGCGCGTTCCATCACAGGCTCCTCACGTCGAGTCTGCGGCGCACTATAATCAGGAGTGTCGATCGCCATCGGAGCCTCGGCCTACGCCGACTGCGTACCACAAGCCGACACGGGAAAAGCCTCAGGGTTACACGACCTTTTCCAAGGTGCCGGCAAAGTCACGGGGTAATCTGAGGAAATCCCGGACGCAGTACGGTCTTCAGAGGAATAACACCGCGGTGCAGCCACCTCGAGCCTACGTGCAGCCTCAAGTTCTTCCTCGTAGCAATCCCAACGCGTACGACCAAACCAATCGCAATGTCGGTAATCTGATACCGAACAGTCAGCATCCGATCAATCAGACACCGCCGAACAATCATAATGTTCAACGCAACGAGACGACCGCGCAGTTCGGACAAACGCAGCAACAGTGCGGTAAATCGAGCAAGAAACACCAGCTGAAACACGCGACCAGAGAACAGGACCAGGCCAGAGCCATGGTCCAGGTTGTCCGCTGGTTGGAGAGAGAGTTCTCGCAGAACGCGGCTGCCAGCTCCGGTCGCAAACACGTCCACGAACACATTCATCATCATTATCATCATTACCACACAGAGGCTCTTGTTTGATCCGTTCGTCGCTCAAAGGACACTCGGGGCTGATATTCGCGGTATGCTGTTGTTCTGAATCGTATACGACCGGTGAAAGTTGACCACTTCAAGCTTTATGTATAATAGTTTACTTCTTCGTGTGTTCGGAGTATATTTGCGGATCGATTAACACTTTCGCCGCGGACCGAGGTGTATTTGGTGGGTGAACGGAACAAGTGGAATCGATGTTAATGGGTTAATACGCGTCTGGTAAGTTGGCACGCGGAGCGGTAAGACTCGTATTGTTTCCGAGCGCCAACTTACCGGACGTATGGTACCGGATTCAATTGATATTAATGCGCATTTTATGTGGAATTGCGACTCGAACGTTTTGGGTTTGTGGAATTTCGAGTTTGAAGCACTTTCAATTTTTTATGTGCTTCATATTTTGGGCATTTCGAGTCTGCAGATGTTCAAGTATAAGTTCTAAACTTGAGGCATCAAAGCCTCATACGTTCAAGTTAAAAGGTTCTGGAGTTTCAGATGCTTCAAGTTTGAGACATTTTAAATTTGAAGCATTTCAAGTTTGAAGCTTATCAAGTTTTCTTCTTATATTTTAAGTTTGAGGCATTTTGAGCTTAAAATAATTTAAATTTGAAGCATTATGAGTTTGTAAAATCCTCAAAAATGTAAGACGGTTGTAAAATATCCCAAATTTAAAGCATTATGATTTAGAAATTTTTCAAGTTTGAGGCCATTTTAAAACGTTCCAAGCCCGAAATCATTTTGAACTCATATTATACCTAATTTGAAGCCATTTTGATGGAACGTTTCAAGCATAAGGCCAGTTAAAATTTGAGATTATGTTGAGCTAGAAGAGTACTAATGTTTGAAGCATTTTCTGGCATGAAATTTTCCAAGTTTGAAGCATTTCAGACTTGCAACATGTTAAATTTAAAACGTTGTGAAATTGAAGTTTGGTAAATTTCAAATGTTCTAATATTGAAGAGTTCTAAACTTGATGCATTCTGAACTTAATGAGTTGCAAATTTGAAGCATTCTGAATAATTTCAAGACTGAAAGATTTTAAGATGGGAGCGTTTCTAATTTAAAGCGTTTCGCATTTGAATTTTCCCGCGCTTGAAGTCATATTAGAATCTGTGAAGATCCCAGCCAACGCAGAAAGTGTTAAATCGTTACTTTTGTTCTTATAAATCCACAAAATCCTTATTCCAGACTATTACATACATAGTTTGCAACAATATCTGTAAAATAAAATTCTGTCTCTCTTTTTGAATTCATCCAGAAATTTTTATACTGATTTTACATATAGCGTAAAAAGTCATACTTTGACCTACAAACTGAGGATCAAAATAGCTGTTCTTATAGTTATCTTAAGATGCCTAAATGGCAAAGAATGAATGTTTGTTACTCGATTTCTACATTTTGCTACATTTCTCAATGTACCAGTTTATACACACGTTTTTATTCGTTAAAGTGTACTGTGTTCCTGTTTAACAACATGTCAGAAAATACCACGCTTAAGGAGACCTCACATGATCAATATTATAATTACTAGTTACTGGATTTTAGTAACTAGGTTAAACTTTTTAAACAATTGAAAATTAAAAACGTTTTAGAAGAAAGGACGCTATAAAAAGATTGATATCATTTTAATCTTTTTTTAGTGCATTATTTTTTATTATATACATTATTTGTTCTGTCTCAAACATTAAAAAAATTAAAATAGATAATGTTAACCATAACTAGAAAAGTTTCTTATACTATCAATATTTCAGAATCCGGAATATTTATTATTGTTAATAATATTGATAACATTTATTTACAATATATAATAATTAAAAATTTTTAAATATTGATTATCTGAGATCTCCATTACATATAGTTCGTTTCTAATTTTTATATAGATTCTGTACGATTTCGATGACCAGTTTGATAATCACTGCCAATCTTCGTAAAATGTTTCAGCCCAATTACATAGTCGATCAATGATGAATCAAAGTGTGAATCACGTTTGATTTTACACATCATTGACATCGCCTACAATTTATAATCGAGAAGTTCTATTCTTGAGGCGTGTAATCGTGTTCATCTTATCTTATAGGGATTGTTAATTATTTATCATAACGGTATAGGTCAATCTTTCTTCTGTTACGAATATACTTTTCCATCTCTTCATGATCATAATTATTATGAAGATCCACGACGATACCAATGATCTTACTATATTAAACTGCTACAAGGGTTGTTATTTCTAATATCTTGTAACTTGATACGTTCTTGTATATAAACAATTTTGTAATCTAAAGAGACACTCTTCCACATTTTCAAAAGGAAAATCCATTGAATTTTCCTTTGACAAAAGCGTATAATGGTGAGCATAGTAGGCTTTCCTAAACAAAATGGCGTCGCAAAAGATTATTGTTAATGAATTTACAAATTTATCAAATTTTCATCTTTACAAAGTTTAATATTTAGAAATTTAGTACTTTAGAATTTTAGGAGTTTGAGATTTTGAGAATTAGTGATTTATAAATTTGAAAATTAGTAATTTATAAATTTGAAAATTTGAAAATGAGTAATTTATAAATGTGAACAGTTAGAAATTGTGAAATGTGGAAATGTGAAAATTTAGAAATTGTGAAATGCGAAAACGTGAAAATTTAAGAATATTGGAAACCTGAGGAAGCCTACGTTGTTCGAATGTACAAAAATTTCCTACAAATTCGCGTTGCGTTTTAGTACAAAATACAGGGATTCTCTTGTTGGCAGAAATCTGTTTAATTTGACGTAACAAGAGTACGATAATTGTATGACTATTCGATCTATTTATAATGAGCAATGTAATTTCGTACGAACAGTATTAGTGCGTAGCAATAACCACTATACAGTTGTTTAAAATCTTGTGGACTCCGGATATGCAAAGTAGAAATTCATAGAGATATTTTAAACAAGATAATGATAACGGAACCAGATTTATGAAAACGTATACTTACTTAGGGGACAAAGTGCTTTTCTAACTTGAGCTTCCTTGCTGAATATTTATGCAGACATGTCTGCGATTTTGTCTTAGACGTTAAGTGTTTCAAGATACCTCTCGATGGATTTCCTTTGAATATTTCTCTCATTCATATGGACAGATATATTTATTTAACTGAACTGAGAAACAAACGAGTTGTAAGTAAACGTTTAGTCAGAGAATCAAGAACATTGAGTGACTGAATGTAAAAATATTATTATTGATATTAATATAACAAAATATTAATGTTAATATTAATACAACAAAATGTTAATATCAATTTCATATTTAATTTAAACCTTAATTGCAAATTAAATATGTAAATTTTTTCTTGATTTAAATATACAATTTTGCAATCAGAAATTAAATAAAAATTGACACTTTTATGAGGTACTAGGATTATTTGGTATTAAATTTGATTTGTTAAAAATCAGTAGTTCAGTGTTTCTCTTGATTCAATATTAGAGTTGTAATTTTTATGAGTGTTTTCATGGTTCAAACTCGTTCTCATAAAAATTACAACAAAAATAAATGGTGCTCCTATATTCCAACGAATACAATAGTTTACTCCGTAATGGCGTTAATTCTACATCCGTTGTATTTATGCTGCATTTTCCGACAATACGAGAAAGTATTAAGGTAATAATTCTAAGGGAACAAATCGTGTAATTCGTATTTGACCTGAACTTATGACATTGTTTTCTAATTGTCTCAATTTTTCATTTATACAATTTTTTGTTAATCTTAATATTCTGAAAAGAAATTTGATATTCCTCCTTTTGTGCAGTATCGTTTATAATTATTTAAAAACTATCCAACTATTGAGTTAATTATTTAAAAACTATCTAACTATTGAGTTAATTATTTTCAATAAAAAATCACTAAATTATTAACTTAATTATCAATAAATAAGATGTGTATTTTCTAATTTAATCATAGGAGTAAAAAACAGAATAAACTTAGTTAGAAAATTATTAATTAAAATTGCAAGATTTAAAAATGTATATAAAAAATTAGCTAATGTCCTTTATTTTTTAATTTTGGATATTTGAATAATTTTAAACGATACTTAAATTCAAATGAATTTCCATAAAAAAATTGTCAAGGACTTAATGGAGGAAATATGTATACGTACCTTTCAAGACTTAACTTTTGAGTACAGATATAGGGTTGTAAAAAAATAATAAAAAGAAAAATGATGGACTTATTAAGAGTGCCTTGTCATACCTTTGTTATATTATGCAAGTATTAACTATCGAATCTCTTTTATAAAGAAAAAAAACATTTCCTTGTATTCCAATGAATCATTGAATGTTTATGTAATTAAAGATAATGTTCATTTTAGTGGTATATTATTGGACCATACATTATATTATTCGGAAATGCATGATGTTTAGGTCTAAATAACCGAAATTGTTGCGGATATTTTTCTATCAAAGGACTCGACGAGGAGTGTATAATTATAATATTTATTAATTACTATAGATATTACTAACAGTACGATTAGACACGATGACAATTGCTACTTTGTACATTTATTAAGTCTGGAATGGTCGGTGCCATTCGGAGACATGTAATTTTATATCGATCTTTGTAACCATTGTAGATATTTTGTGTAATGTATTTTTTACTGATATTTATTAAAACACACATTTTTTGATACTACATTATTGGAATTCAACTCGAATTCCTTCTCTACAGAGTGTTTCAAGCGGGTAAATAAAGTCTCGAAATTATTCTCATTTTTCTTTGTACACCCTTACAATTTAACCTTATTCCTTTCAAATTTCGCGCGCTGACATGAATAATAATTTCTTATCAATAACTGTTGGTATACTTTATATTTTATACAGATAACTTTAAGAACTACATAAAAATTCTAATTAGTTTATTTTAGCATTAAATTTATATAAAAAACACTTATTTTGCAATTTAATGTTACATACACATTTGCATTACAAATTAAAGTAACGTAATTTAATTTTTTTAAAATATAATAGTTTAAAATTAATAGTCTGCTACAAAATAAATAATTTAGAAGAAAAATATTTTGAAAATATGTGAAAATCTACCATCACACGTTTTTAACATTTAAATTTGCGCGCGCAAATACCACTACTGTCACATAGCAGCGGACAGTAAAATTATTGAAATAAAAAATTGCAGTATTCTTCAAAATTTGCGACCTTTTCGTTTTGTTAGATCAAATATAATATTCTACGATCTCATTAAATCTAAACGTTGTTTTCATAATGTGCTAAAAGCGTGACAAACGAAAATAAGAAAAACGTCATTTTATGGACAAAAAGCGTGGCGCCATCTAGCGACGAAACAGCTGAACTAAACCTAAAAAATGAGGGTCCGAACACGCATATAAGGAAAATAAAAAAATGAATATTTCGGCACTTTGACGACGTAGTATGGTTCCTGAGGCCTTTAGAAACAAATTTCTATTCGGGTTTGATGCGTTTAGATGGCTAATAAATCCAGAAAATCAATTTTTGTAGAATTCGGTTCAAAACGGTACACGTGACGCCATCTAATAGCGGTAAATATGAAATGAAACCAAATTTGAAATAATACCCCTTAAAAATCATGACTTAACGCTTAAGAAATTTTTATTTTGTGAACTTAATCAAAATAAAACTCTCAAAATACTTTCAAAGCTAATTATTTATGTACACAAATTTAGTGTATCAATAAAATAAGTAATATGCTGACATTCCTGCAATTACCTCTTTTGAAACGTAAAGAACGCACGAGTCAACTACAGAGAATGACGTTTTCGACAATGTTGGTATTTCAGATGTGATCAAACAATAATTGCATGAGTGCTCTATCCTATACTTCATCTGTGGTAAAATATAAACAATGAAAAAGAATTTGACGATGGATGCGCGAAGACGTGATAGAGAACAAATTGGGTTATGTGGAGTTGACAGAATTTGGGGTAAATCCCCGACGCGAATTGAAGAGTAAGAAATTACTTCATTTAGTTCTTACTCATTTATATTTTAATTACTTACCTCGTTACTTAATACTAATGATTTTAAATACATCCTTATTACCTATTTAATATAGCTCCGACGAAGATGAGGAGCTTAGCAAATATAAAGACAGTATTGTGACAAGAGACAGGAAAAGGAAACACGAGATGAAGAAAAAGGTTTTTGATATTTTTTAAATATGCATTTCCACAATAATTTTATCTCCAAATTCATTTAATTTATAACTTCTTTTTACTTTTGTCATGTTAGAAAAGTAAAAAGTTAAAAAAGGAAAAGAAGGCTAAGAAAGAAAAGAAGAAGAAACGCAAAAAGAAGAAGAAGAAATCTGATAGTAGTTCTGACAGTGAATCTGAAGAACTAGAATGGGTAGAAAAGAACGGTGTTAATGACAAAGCAAAGGTTAAGAAGGGATCGAGTTCAGATGACAGTGGCGATGAAAGTGTAGTAGGACCAGTTCAAAAACCACATGTAACATTGTCTGCTAAAGATTTTGGAAAAGCTTTGTTGCCAGGAGAAGGTGCTGCTATGGCTGCGTATGTTGCGGAAGGAAAACGTATACCTAGAAGAGGTGAAATTGGTCTTACATCAGAGGAAATTGCCTCGTATGAATCTGTTGGCTATGTTATGAGTGGCAGCAGGTACCATATGTTTACATATCTTATATTTTAAACAAATTGATTGGGTCATAGTGAAGTTTAGTACATGTTTTAATATTTTTGTGTGTTTGTAGGCATCGCCGAATGGAGGCTGTTCGTATTCGTAAAGAGAACCAGATTTATTCTGCTGACGAGAAACGAGCATTGGCTATGTTCAGTAAAGAGGAACGACAGAAAAGAGAGAATCTTATCTTGGGACAATTTCGAGAAATGGTTAATCAAAAGTTGGCACAGGAACAGAAAAACAAATGATTTTGTACAAAAGGATTATTTTCATTTAATATCATATAATGTATATACAGACTTGATTACATTATATACATGTATGTATACATGTATTAAAGTATATGTAAATATTAATTAAAATTTATTATATTTAAGTTACTAATTAAAATCAATTGTTTCTATAAAATAACCATAGTTTAGCAATAAACATGTTTGAGTATATAAAGTTCTATTATTAATTGTCAATGTATCTATACCTTTTGATTACTTTCCCAATCCAACCACCCACCAACGTAATTGTATGCACTAAAACATGAACATGTGTTAAATAATGAAATATGGAAAACAGTGATTCATAATCAACTTATGTTTATGTTAATACTTTTCATATCCAAATTTTTGTAGTTCCTCTTGAACTATACCACTTCTTTTCCCAGATCTACAACTTAGTATAATCTTTGTATCTTTTGAAGGCTTTTTTTTATCGAACCTTTCTTTAAAATCCTGCTCAGAAAGATTCATCAAAGTATTTGAAACTTCTCCCACTATACAAACAGTTAATAATTAGTTCCTGTTTTGACAAATAATATTAAGCTCAAATATTGTAACACACTTGGTATATGAATACTTCCTGGAAGCTTTCCAGTTTCATCGATTTCCTCTTTCTCCCTAACATCAATAATCAAAATACTATCATCTTTTTGAGCTTCTAAAATGTCAGTGTAATTAAGATTAAATGTGCTTGTTTTGCCTTCACTCATGGTTTCTGAATTACTATTAACAACAATGGAAGTTGAAAAGTGCAAAGCTGATTGTACTAGAAAATAACACGTCAAATATATTCTAAACAGCATTATACATTAATGAAACATGTTAATTGAAACAATATACAATTTTAAAAGTATTTAACGAGAATCTAAAGTTAAGTGTTAATATCTTTCATTCGGATATATTAAAACAGTTGAACTTTTATTCACTCTTACTAAATACAGTATACTAATAAGTGTGTCAATGTTGTACATATGTTTACCAGGTATAGAGTATGTTTTACACGATGCGGTTGTTAATAATTCATTATAAATAAATGCAGTTGAGATATGACGATGCATGTTAAAACGATTAAAAAGTTTAGGTAACCGTTGAATTTTGTTAAATGTCATGATTAATTGTCGGGTATTGGACATTTTTGATCTGTATGCAAGTGTTGTAATTGTTGAAAGACTGATAAATGTTATCTTCAAGTTACTTGAATGAACTATAGTTGATATACGTATGTAAAGATACTGTAAGTCAGTGGCTCCCAAACTTTCTTAGTTGATAGCACCCTTAGAGTATCAATTTTTCTACAGCACCTAAAATCAGAATATTTCTCACAAGCTTTACAAATCCAAAATTAAACATTTCTTAAGTTATAAAGTTATAACTTGAATTCCCACTTTTTAAAATAGATAATTTTATGACTGATCTAAAATTAAGTTAGAACCTGTCCTTTGGGAATCCCGGTATTGAATTATTTCGGGGCACCCCTACCGAGTCATTTGAGGGTACCTTGCACAGTTTGAAAACCACTGCCGCTATATTTAAAATAGGCTGCTACTTTGTCAAGTATCATAATATTTACTGTATCGAGCTTTTTACCCGATCTGTTGCTACCATATAATCAAACTATTAGAAATTGATTACAATATGCTTTATATCAACACTGTTGAAATATTAATAGCAACATTGCTGCTAAATTACACTAATGAACACGGCCTAACTATTTATATAAAAATACAGTAGTAAAATTCATTGTACGATGTAACCTTACTTGGAACATAATTATACATTCAAAATAATAGTAATAACATAAAGAAAACTACTTTGCGATAAAACAAAAGCCTATCATAAAGAATCTTGTGCGGACAATGAACCTGACATAAACCTATTATTTAAGAATAAAATGTAAAACCATGAGATTTTCCAAAAAGAAAGGAACTACTGTATCAGTCGTAACATGGGGTAAAAAAACTATGTAAAGATGACATTCCGGGTGCATTGCGTTTTAGTGATTCATCTACAGGCGAAGAAAAAAGTTGGGAAAGTTTAGAAGAGTCAGGAAGAGCGTATCCCGCTTTCGTATACGTCGCACCCTGATGAGGAATGCGGGAACTATAGCAATTTTTATTTCTCGTGCGTGGAGCAGTAAAGTGTACTAATTTATTGAAATAATTACGACACTCGACCCGTTTTTGCACCTTTGTATAATGTGAGTAATCGGACTACTATCCGCTAGGACCATCTACTTGCGCTTCGATAACGCGGCTTGTAAAAAACTCCTCGTCAAACGCACTTCGAGGATTATTCTTTTGTTTATTTATACAACCCTTCAACTTCAAGTTATAAAAATATTCGGATCTCGTGCGAAAGCGATATTCTCAGATTTGCGGTACACCGATGAATCGTGTTCGCAAGGCCTCGAATGCTTTCCCGCTACAATGTTACGCATCAACGAAAAATCCAATATCTCCGGATTATCAACATTCCAGAGTGTTGACACCTCTGTCAGAGTGCTCTGCTTTACCATTACTATAACATCCTCGTCTCTCTCTCAGACGCGGACTACTCGTAATTCTTTCTCTGTTTCTCGTTTTTGAATGCCGCGTAGTGTCAACTAGAATGCATGAATAGGTTTCATGTTCCCAGTGGTTTTTGATATTTAGGGATGTAGAGTGAACATTCTTCTTTACAAATTTTGAGGTGAAGTGCTCTTAAATATTGCTTGAAATGCTTTTTAAGAACATTTGAATGAAAGCACACATGTTGCACATTGGTTTTCCTTTTAAAATTGTTGCTAGATCTTACTTTATTCATTCTTTAATGTTGCACATGTAAGTACGCGTAGTAGACTACATTCATAAAGTAAAATTTGTAAATTGTAGTGCACTTAAAAATTAGTCAGTTGCGATATATGATTAACATTACATTTTCAGATAAAACACAAAAGGTATCAATGAGAAAATAGGAAAATGAGTTCTCTACAGCAAGGTAGCAGATTCTTGCCATTTTCAAATAATAATATACAAAGGAAGCAATTGTCGATGCAAGGTATAAAGATTATTCTAAAATCTATGTCCTCACACTACTTTCAATATAATAGCAATATAAATAGAAGATTAAAATTACATATCACACACTTGTGGCAAAAGTAACACAACTCTATAAGTGTAATTTTTAACTTATTACTATGAGAAGGTTATAGAAACACTTTGATCAATTTTGAGGATCTTATTTATTTATCTTCATAATTCGGTTCTTAAAGAACAGTTATTGTGATCATCCTGATTTATGTGACACTGTGCTGTATTCTGTAGTGTGCTTTATCATGATAATACTAGTAATAACAATAAACAGGTGAAAGTAAACACACATTTAATTTCTTTGAGTTGTGTGACTTTTGTCATAAGGGTGTGATATGCTTTTTGAAATTAACAGTTTTCTTATGACTTGTATCTGATAGGTGGTCTTCCACAAAGTTTAAGTGGCAGTGAAACTGATGTTTCGACATCTAACGAGAATTTAACCAATGAAGATCGATACGTTATAAGGCATACAGCACGTCAAGAGCCTCAGGGTCAAGAAAATCAACAACAAAGTCCGTCTAGATCTTCCAGTCATAAGGAAAACATACCAAATATACAAGTAAATATAACCACTTATTAATTAATAATAACTTTTATTTTTCTTCAGTAATAATTGGTATATTAAAATAATTTGTTTAATAACAAGTTATACTTACATATTATTTTTTGATACTATAATTTATACTAAACATTATTCAAAAAAATGAATGTAAACTCTTTTATTGTGATTTAGGGTAACCTGCTCAACAGAAACAGCTTGAAGGATAGTTTAAACGGATCAAACAGAAACAGTCTGAAAGAGAACTTGAATGGCTCTAATCGAAATAGCCTCAAAGATAGTATCAATGGCTCTAATAGGAATAGTTTGAAAGACAATTTAAGTAATCGTACCAGTGTGGGCTCAAATAGAAGTAGCTTAGATGTGTCTACGAGCTCGTACAACACACTCATTATACATAATGCTAACGATGACAGTTCATGGATACCATCTGGAAGGTAATATAAATCAGTAATTATTATACTTTGCATACTTTGGTATATTATAAAAAATATTTGCAAGATATATTTTCTACAGGTGTTTAATAAATACTAATTATTTGATTCTAGATTGTCAGGTGTGGTGAGAGAACATGGAGATGTGGGTTATTTATATTGTGATGGTAGTGGAAAAGGACATTCGAATAGTCCTACCATGCAATCTTTATCAAATCTATCTCACGAAGATCATGTTTATGAACAACCTAATAATGGAGGATGTCAAGAAATTACAGATATCCCAGACGATTACCTTAGTCAGTCACAGGTGATTATTATATTAGCATTGCTATAAGTATGGAACAAATTTTTTTGTAGTTAAATCATTTTAAACCCGATTGTTAATTCAAACGTTTTTTATTTCGCTTAAAATAAACAGGTATTAAAACATCTTGCTAAAGAGGTTAAAGTACCATCGTATAGTAAGTTGACAAATAATGGAGGAAATATCGATATGAGAGTGAGAGATGGCGATAGAGGAAAACAAAATGACAGTGAATCCGAAGATAGACCACCACCGTCATACATGTCTGTTTTGTTGCCATTAAAAAATAAGTCCAGACTCCTTGGTCCAATGGAGAAATTAACGTTATCAAGATCACAACCTGACTTATCCAGAATTGGCAAACCCGATATCGATAACTACAATTTACGAGCTACTTCCCCACGGTGATTTAATTGAAACGATTATTGAAGTTAGTTATTTCTTATTATAAATAATATTTTATTTCCCGTATTTTCGTAGACCACAAACGAAAGGTAGGGAGGAAACAGAATCTGCAGCTGGTGAAATTTGGCCACCATCAGAAATGATTCAAATCGTGATTCAAGAGAACAGTGCCTTAAAATTAGAATTAGAACGGTGTTATAGCAAAGTTGCTAAATCGCAAAAGTTGGAACAAGAAATAGCAAAGGTGCATAGGGCTCACGAAGAATTGGCGGCATCGAGCGAACGAAGAGAAAAATTGGAACGAGCTGCCAGATTAAGGCTGCAAAACGACTGCAGACGGTTGACCGAATTAAATCGAGCATTGAGAGATCAAATAGATCTATTATCAGCGCGTACCGATAGTCCACCAATTGTGGAATCTATGAGAAAGGAATTGACTCAACGGGAATTGTTAATTGGACAATTGATTACACAAAGTATGTTTTATTATAGTTGAACAAAAATTGAATGTCTAAGAGAGTATTATCACATAATTGTTATTTTAATTTCAGACAAAGAATTAGCCGCAGCGAAAGAAAGACAAGAAATCGAACTAGCAGCGCAACGAGCGACATTACAAGAACAACGTACGCACATAGACATTTTAGACACTGCTCTCACTAATGCGCAGGGGAACGTCGTGCGTCTTGAAGAAGAGGTTAGTTGCCTATATCCGAGAATTTAATATTCATAATTCAGTAACACTGTTTACAATTCTTTACAGTGTCGTAAGAAACAAGTATACGTAGAAAGAGTGGGCCAACTTCAACGAGCTCTGTCTTCTCTTCAAGCGTCCAGTGACAGAAGAGAAGAGACAGAACGACAGTTGAGAGGTCAATTAGAACGAGAATTAAGAGAAGGTGGCGGTGGCGGAGGCGGGGGTGGTGTCAATGGTAATGAACAATCGTCCAATGGAGAAACGATCGCAGAATTGAAACGAAGAATACGCGAAAGAGACGAAAAAATTATGTCACTCGAGGGCGATGTTGCGAAATGGGAACAACGTTATCTCGAAGAGAGCGCGTTGAGACAGGCTGCAATTGACGCAGCTAGTCTACCAAAGTATGTTTCTACATACTAATAATTTTATCATGGATTATACATAATATAATTTTGACATGGATTATAATACGTTATTTTGAACAGGGATGCGAAGATAGCTGCGTTAGAAAAAACGAGCCAAGATGCCGAGAAACTAATTGCTGAAGCACGCTCCGAGAAAATGCGACATATGGACGAGGTGCATGCTGCACAGAAAAAATTGGCTGATCTTGAATCTAGGTTTGTACGAATTACACGTATCAAGAACAGTGATATCCCTGTTATTAGATCCTAGGTATCTCTTGGCTCTCCAGCACCTGTACTAAATATTTTATAGGCTCCTTTTAGATCCCCTTAGGCTTCATTTAAATCCTAAACTCTACTTAAGCTTCTTCCAGTTCTTGAGACTCTCTCTAAGTCCAAGGTCCTAGTCCTAAATCCAAGTTGCGTATCAAGTAGAGCAGTGATGTCCCTGTTACTAGACTAGATCCTAGGTATCTCTTGGTTCTTCAACTAGATATTTTATAGGCTCCTTTTAGATCCCTTAGGCTTCATTTAGATCCTAAACTCTACTTAGACTTCTTCCAGGTCTTGAGACTCTAAATCCTAGGTCCTAATCCTAAATCCAAGTTTCAGACATTTGGTAGGCACCTAATCTATTACTGAATTATAACATGATTGAGCTAATCTTGTTTATTTTATACAGGATGAAAGATCTAGAATCAAAATTAGCCGAAAGGGATGCAATGATCAGAGTTCTTCAGAAGCATACATACGACAAAGATAGTAGCAGCAGTAGCGGTGTAGGTAGCTACCCTGCTGCTCACTCGTCTCATTCAAGTACGTCAGCGGATCATCATACCGCATTAACAACCACGCCAGAACTCGGTAAGTAAATTACACTTTAAAACAATGAATTTTAAAATAACAATATTATTGTATTTAAAGTGAGCAGTGTATTAGGAGGAGGCAGTGGTTATGGAAGTACCGGCTCGTATGGTGTCACCGACAGCTACAAATACAGGAAGCAGGGCAGTTTCGAACAGACGAATAAAAGTCTCGACGATCAGTTAAAAGAACTAGATTCCCAGCTACTTAGTAAGGTATGCAACGTCCAAGTAAATGTATAAATTTTATACACGCGAAAATCGTCGCGATTGAAATCAGTTTCTTATAATAATTTTGTGAAACAGTTCAAAATCTGTTTTATGTTTAATCTTTTACATTTTATAGAGGTCTTTTGTTTTTACGTATTAGTATCTTAATTTTTTCGCCGATTATATTCTTTAGCTTCATAGCTACAGGACTATGAAAATACACATTGTCAAAGGTATTCAAATGTTATATTTGAGTTTTGTCATGTAAGTGAAGACAGTTGATGTGTTTTTAAACGTTTTGTGCAAGATTTGGATTCATTGTTTGAATGGTTTTAAATTATAATAAATACATGGTATGACACATCAACTATTTATATCTTGTGTTTTTGGTTGTCAATATTTGCATAACGTGTGTCTCAATTGATTTTGTATTTTGTACTTCTTTTTTATTTTGCTTTATCAAGGAATGGAGTAAGCTTTTTATTTTCTGCTAAGCAATTCTTACAAAATCTGAAGATTTTCTGAATTATATTCGGATGCAAATGAAAAGCAAACTCTGCTTTGAAACAATAGGGAAGAGGAGATAGTTGGTTAGAAAGCACATGTGATCACAGAGATGTTAAGTATGTAAATAATAAATCTTCAAGGTTATGTTTTACAACATAAAATCTGTAGTCTGTAATTGTTAATCCGGCATATGGGAAGTATTAATTCAAAAATAAATATGAAAACGTATGATCAACTATCTCATCTCCTACTTCCATAATACATAAACGATGCTATTCTGTATTCATTTTCTGAAATTCAAATACAGTAAACTGTATTTGTCAACTAATACAAATTCTTGTGTGCCATTGACTTTGTTTTATAATTAACCATATAACAACAATGTTATGCAATGTTTAATCCCTAAAGGAAAGAAATGAAACCAGAAAAGAAAAACAGCATATACCTGTTCCTTTGCTCCAAACTAACCCACGCCCAGCTTACCTATCCCTTGTGATCCCAGAGTGTGCATGCGCTGTTGTGGCGAGCACTAACCCATTTCCAGGTCCCGGGTCTCCTCTCCAAAACGGGTGTGTTTTTTTCTCTTGTTTCAGCGGGCACTTTGCTGTTTTCCAGGATTCTCTAATCCAGGCACTGCGTCGCGAAAAGGAAAAATACCCAAGCCATTATTGGCGGGTGTAGATAGTACAGGTACCTCGAGCACTGCCTCGAGCAAGAGTCGCCTGCTGGACGATTCCGGAGGCGAGGTGTCGCCAGGTATCATGGAGTTCTCGAGTGCATCCTCCCGGCTGAAGGGTACCGTGTCGAGACTGTCGGACGGTAAGCCGGAGGACATGATGCTGCTGGAGAAGCAGGGAAGAAGCTCGCAGAGGCAAAGGATGCAGGAGGGAGAGCCACGCCGTGCAGGTAGTCTTCCGCCCAGCTCGTTACCGCGGCCGCCGAAGAACCTGAAGACGACAGGCTCCCGTTACTGTCGTCTGAGCGACACGGAGACCCGCAAGAAGTCGGACCCGGGTCCAGCTCTGGATACCGCGGCGAGCATCAAGGTACCCAGCAACTGCACCATCGACTACGGCAGATTTGACACGAAGACCCAGCGTCGAAAGAAGTCGTCCGGCTCGGAGCCGTTGGTTGCCAGCTCGCTGAAGAAGCCTACAGCTGGCCACGAGTACGAGCGTCTGCAGGCGGAGAACGTCCGCAAGAAACAACCGTCCGGCTCGGAGACGAAGCTCAGGGAGACCCAGAGCCGTTCGCTGATTCCGCCGCCGTCTCGTCGTATCGGGGAGTACGGTCGTCTCAGCGAGGGCACCCTGAGGAAGCAGACAGGCTCTCGCGGGCAGAGCACCGGAAGCACCGTCAGCAGCAAGAGCGGAGGACGCGACTCAGGAGGAACCGCCAGCAGCGAAGCGTCCACCTCCTCGTTGCCGCCTTCGAAAGCGAGATCAATACCGCGTCCTAGCAATTATCGCATCCAGTTTTAATTTTCGCCACGAACGGGGTTGTTAGTCTTCCCGGTTTTAAAGCGTTCCTCGAAGCGACGATCTTCCGAAGGAAAGATATACTACTGTTTTCCGTATCTTATCTTCCACGCGTAGGGATTGAATCGTTTGTTCTTTCTTTTTTATGCATACTGTGCGTCACAAGATGAACTCTGGTGGAGCAACCTTGTTTTTCGATCTGACTGTCACAGCTGGAACCAATTTGAGGAATGTTCGCTAAAGCTGCAACTTTATTATTGTTTGACCGGGGCTCATGTTGTGACGCGCGAACTATACTTGTTCTATCGTTATTTAGTTTCTCTTCCGGGTTATGCTCAACGCTACAACGTTGTTCCGAGGTGGATCTTGGAGAAACAGGGCAGGATAGCGTGAAACGCTTGCGAGCGATGAACGATGCAAGATCTATAGTGAGGGGATCAGCTTCGAGCGCGTTTGCTTTATTTTTTTGATAGTTCGATAGAGTCCTAATGTACAATCTCAGGCAATTTAGGTTTGCCTTAGTTTAAGGGGAGGTTAGGAGAGGAATATGTTGAGTTCTTAGATTATCTCTAGGTTCTCAGGTTTTGCCTAGGTTCTTCCAAAATTGAAACTACATGATGAGACTTTTCATATAACCTTTTCAGCAACGAATATTTTATTAGTTATTTAAAATGGAAGTCTGAATAAGATGTATAGGGTGTGCTAATAAAAGATATACCTTTTAAGTATGTATATAAGATGATAGTAAACTTGATAAGAAAAAAATGGTAGTAAACATTATTAAACATACTAAAATGGTAAATATAGTAGATATATCAACACATTAATGTTAATAGTGGTCATTTTGAGTGTTTATGATTTTAAGATAGTCAACACCATTTCAATTTAACTTCTATTTTACTTTATTTATTAAATTATTACACAGTGTGTATATTTTATTGGAACACCCTGTATTTTATTTAATCATATTTTATGAAAGTTTTATTGAAAAATGTATTTATTGTTCAATTTTATTTAATTAAAGCATGTGCAGTGTTGTGTGTATGCAATAGTGTGGAGCGGCTAACAGAGGAAAGTCTTTATTTAAAAGTAAATATAGAAATAGTTGAATTTTGGGAAAGCCTAAAACTCAAAGAGTGGTGAAGTAAAACTCTGAGAGATCCTAGGGATATTCCAACCTAGATTTTTTTTCTCCTATGCTTTCCTAAATGAAAGGAAATCTACGTTGCACTTGAGTGTACGTGTATTGCGTGAGGGTGCGTTTAGAATAAACAATTAAGTAAATTATTTAAAATATTAAATAGCTGAATGTAAAAAAATGTTTGTCATATTTAAATTAAGCATTTAAGTGTCCTCTAGGGCAGTGCATGGTCTTAGGAACATTGACTGTAGTTACATTTTGCATGATTATTGTGGATAGCAAGAATAATAGGAATTTTGTAAAATCATAACGCATCATAAAATGTAGTGATATTGCAAATTTTTTAATTTATTTTTTTTGAAAAAAGGGTAGAAAAATTCAAAGAAAGACTTGCACTACCAGAAGTTTTCAACTTGAAACCTTTAATTTTATAATTTCCATATTTTTACACTATGCCACTCTGCATTTATGGTTTTCTATTTTTCATAATTAAACATATGTTAACAAAATTTTATATACAATTTCTTTCTTATTTTGAAAAGTTGTGTATTATAATCATGTAAAATAGTGATGTCCGCTATAAACCTGTAATGTTGAGTGAAATCAGTGTTCAGAAAAAAGACGTGCAGTTCTCTAGTAAGATGAATTGAAGCGCCTCGAATAATTGATTTACGTCGACGAAAATTGAATGTCAATGGAAGTCACATACAAGTCCAGTTGTATAATGTCAGTTTGAATCGCGTAAAATGGAATTAGGTAATAGAATTGAAATTGAAATTAAATTATATGAAAATGAACTGCGTAAAATTAAATTGTATAGGATCGAACCATGAATCTCGAGGAATAGAATTGTATAAATTTGAATTTTCCGGAATTGAATCGTGTAGAATTGAAAACCGTGTAAAATTGAATTGCATAGAATTAATCATGTCGAATTGAATTACACAAAATTAAATTATGTAGAATTCTGTGAGATTGAATCGCATAGAATTGAATTGCATAGAATTGAACTATGTGGAATCAAGTCAAGTAGAATTGAATTAAACCGTGTAGAATTGAATCTGTGGGATTACAACCGCGTAGAATTGAATCGCGTAGGATTGAACTATGTAAAATTATGTCAAGTAGAATTGAATTGCGGGAAATTAAATCACGTAGAATTAAACCTTGTAGAATTGAATTTTGTGAGGTTGAATTGCGTAGAATTGAAATTCGTAGTCTTCAATTCTATGGAATTGAATCGTCCAGAATTGGACCTTGTGGAATTGAACTATATGAAATTGAGTCAAGTAGAATTGAATTTCGGGAAATTGAATGACGTAGAATTAAACCGTGTGGAATTGAATCTTTTGGAATTCAATTACGTCGACTTGAAATCCGTAGACTTCAATTCTATGGAATGAATCGCTCAAAATTGAATCGTGTGGAATTTAACTTTGTGGAATTGAACTCCGTAGAATTGAACTGTGTAAAATTGAACTATGTGAAAATGAGTGAAGTAGAATTGAATTTCGAGAAATTGAATCACATAGAATTAAACCATGTAGAATTAAGTCCTGTGAGATCGAATTACGTAGAGTTGAACTCTGTGGACTTGAATATAGAATTGAACCATCCAAAATTGAATCGCGTAGAATTGAACCTTGTGGAATTGAACCTTGTGGAATTGAATCTCGCAAAATCGATCCGTACAAAATTAATCGCTTAACGTCGACTCGAAACCCCCAATCAAAATACATTTAATCAAACGTCATCGAATTGAATGCTGTCGAATTAATTGTAAACGCACCCTCGCTCGACGCGTGAAATAGCCATAATAACGAGACGTCTAGTTTTTTTTCCTTCGCTATCGTTCTCGGAAGCCAAGCCAATCGCATGACATATTAGTGAAGACACACACAGACACACAAACACACGGTATATCGTAGCGATAGTGCATGACCTAGTCATTACCAAAGTAACTTTTGTTATGAAATGGAACTGTTTTCCTCTTGTTTCGTGCCTACATTTCCGAACATCGCAGC
Organism: Megachile rotundata; assembly: GCF_050947335.1. Classification (NCBI taxonomy): domain Eukaryota; kingdom Metazoa; phylum Arthropoda; class Insecta; order Hymenoptera; family Megachilidae; genus Megachile; species Megachile rotundata. The sequence goes on from NC_134993.1 coordinate 9,426,734, forward strand.
TTTTAAACACATCTCGTGTATTCGCAGAGAATTAAACAAACAAGAAAAGAAGTGCCTTGTTGAAGACTGCGTGACGATCGGTACAACTAGAATAAGAGAGAGCGAGAGAGGGAGAGTGAGAGAGAGAGAATGTTCAGGAACTTTGACGATCGGAACTTTTTTCTTTTGAATATTCAATTTTGTATATTTACTCTAACTGGCGAGAGTATTGTATTTCTGTGGCGTGCCTTATGAGAGAACTCTTTGTAATACGTGTACCTTTGAAGCCGTTTCCGCCAGGAAACGCTGCTAAAGGTACAAAGAAATCGGTTTCGCTTTTCGACGGAAAAGCAGAGCCATCGGGGATAGAATTGAACGAAATTCAATTGTCCTGGATGCACAACCAGGGATTCGAGTAGTTTTGTAGACGTGTATGGTATTTTATATATAATTGCATTTTCGTGTGTACGTGTCTCGATTCGGCGATTCTTTTTTTCTCTTCTTTCTCGAGCCGAGAGAAATAACGATTGTACGGTTTATTCGTGTAACTTAATAGAAATTATAAACGCAATGTAATGATATAGTCAGCCACGAAAGCCTGCGTTTTATACATTTCTAATACGATAGCTTTAAACATTTTTATCGTAATTGTACAATATGCTTCATTTTTAAATATATTGGCTTATGTGGCTGTAGCGAGGAAAATATCGCGAGAATTTAGCTCTTTTTTTTTTTAAGATTTTTAGAGGTGTTCGAAATCCTTTTGTGTTACGCTGAAATGAATGCACTTTAGCTTATGTCACGAAAAATGTTAACGATATTGTAACTCCGTTTGATACTTGTGCAGTGTACAGTAGACGCAGAAATATAGCGTGGTTGTAAGTTACGTCGATTTGTAAAAAACGCATCTTAGATAACATTTTTGTTTAGTAACTTTTTTAATTGCTGAAAAGAAATGGTTTGCAAATATTTATATTATAAAGTTTATACGAGAGTTTATATGAGAGTTTATATGACAGTTTATATTTTCCAAAATTCACTAGATTCCTAGGTATGTAATGAACACCAATATCCCTAGATTCGAATATCTAAATTCCTATATAACTAGATTTAAATACTTCTAAATTCAAATATTTCTAAATAGAAATAATAGGGAAATATGATATTAATATTATTAGTAATTATATAACATTTATTAATATTATAATAATATATTTAATATTTAATAATATTATGTTGATATTATATTAATAATAATGGTTAAAAATGTTATTAAAAATATAATATCAATATCATTAAAAATATTATATTAATATTATATTATTAATAAAAACTTTTAGCAATTATTATTAATATAATATCAATAGAATATTAATATTGATATTTCCAGATTTAGATTTCTGTTGGTGAAAAATATACTGATCGAATTGAGTAACCTCCTCCTTTTTCGAAGTTGGTTAAAAAGGTTCTAGTATCTCAATGTTACACTAGACTAATATCCCTATATTTCAGTACCCATAACTTAAAATATTCCTAAATTTCTAAATATCCAAATTTTACATTTCTATATCCCTATAATTCCATATTTCTATAACCCTATATTCCTATATCCTAATATATCACTAGACTAATATCACTAGATTGCAGTACCCATAACTTAAAATATGTCTAAATTTCTAAATCTCCAAATTTTATATTTCTATATCTCTATAACCCTATATTCCTATATCTTAATATATCACTAGACTAATATCCCTAGATTGCAGTACCCATAACTTAAAATATTTCTAAATTTCAAAATCTCCAAATTTTATATTTCTATATCCCTATATCCCTAAATTGTTACATCCCTCAATTGCTATATCCCTAAATTGCTATGTCCCTAAATTGCTATATACCTAAATTGCTATATCTCTATATTCCTATATCCCTAAATTCCTATATCTCTAAATTCCAATATCCCTAAATTCCTGTATCCCTAAATTGCTATATCCCTAAATTCCTATATCTCTAAATTCCTGTATCCCTAAATTGCTATATTCCTTAATTCCTATATTCCTAAATTGCTATATCCCTAACTTCCTATATCTCTAAATTCCTATATCCCTAAATCTCCAAATTCCTATATCCTAGAATCTCCAAATTCCCAAATTCCAAAATCCTCATATCCCAAAATTCCCATATTTCCAAATCCCCATATCCCAAAACTGCCACATCCTAAAATTCCCCATATCCCAAAATCCCCAAATTCCAAAATCCCCAAATCCCCAAATCCCAAAATCCCAAAATCCCAAAATCCCAAAATCCCAAAATCCCAAAATCCCAAAATCCCAAAATCCCAAAATCCCAAAATCCCAAAATCCCAAAATCCCAAAATCCCAAAATCCCAAAATCCCAAAATCTCCAAATCCCCAAACCCCAAAAGTGACTGCAGTCACTTTACCCGTTATATTTCATCGTTATCTCTACAATTACCCCCGATATTTACAACCACGCTATATCACTGCGTTCACCATACAAGGTTAGAGAACATTTACACACCGTATTTTTCAGTGTTTTTCCCACTCACGTTCAACACGACAGCAAAATTAGGCAGCGATCGAACGGAACTCTCCTCAAAATCGACCAAAACGTATAACGTACAATTTGTATACTTTTGATACAAGAACATCTGTTCGATCGTTCGAGATCATCGATAATCGCGCGACCATTAAGACGTAAAATGGCAAGCAAAAGTAACTTTCATGGATAATAATTAGATGTAGGTACGTTTTTCTTATAAGACTGAACAAAAATACGAAAACAGATTTCCTTCCCGCGATTTTGCTACTATATCTGTATTCTCGCCTCCGTGTCCTTATCTATTTCATTTCTCTCCCTTTCGTACCTGTCTGCGGTACGCACTTTTGCATACGGTTCAAAAGATGGCAGACGCACGCACACGAACCGACACGATAAAACGTGTATTGTTCACGTTACCAGTTCCTTCGATGCTACAGGGACGTTCGCGGTAAATATAGCGGAAATTTCATTAGCATTCTATAATCCGTTCGATGAATGGTACGGGTACGTGGTCCGTTGAAAAAGAACGAAAGAATGGAAGAACGGACAAAAAGAGGGGAAACAAAGTCGCGTCTCTTCACGCGTGTAACGTTATTGTCTCCTCGGAGAGACATCGGAAATTCTCCAACGAACCATTCGTTTTTGCCTTATATTAAAAAAGATGGAAAACGATAAAAAAAATATATAAAAATAATAGAATGCCAAAGCGTTAGAATGTCACACATATACACACACGCATACACTACGATTTACAATGACAGATATGTTTTAATATAATTTAGCGTATTTATTTGTTTTCGTTTTTCTTTTTGTGTTAATTTGTATTGTATAGGGTGAATTTTCTATGAAATTTATTTCGTTCAGGCGAGCATTTAGTGACCAGCTTCTGTTTAGAATGTAGGGTCCTAATTATGGTGTAAGATGGGGGACACTCTGTGGGGTGTACTTTCATGTACTGCGGAGTCTTGATATTTACTTGCTGGATAAAGTCCTGATTGGGGATATGCATTATTATAGATAGATATGATGTTATTTTGAGCGGATACGAATCTGTTATTATTAATTTGTTGAAAGTTGCAGTGAGTGTGGTACTGAGACTTTGTTAGGAAAACGGCGATATAGAGCGAGGATTTGATATAACAGATTTGCTGAAAGATTTAATTTGAACAATTTTTAACAAATTTGTTGACAGTTATTGCAGTGTGGTACTGAAACTTCATTAAGAAAACGGCGATATAGAGCGAGGATGTGATATAACAGATTTGCTGAAAGATTTAATTTGAACAATTTTTAACAAATTTCTTGACAGTTACTGCAGTGTGGTACTGAGACTTTATTAGGAAAATGGCGATATAGAGCGAGGATTTGATATAACAGAATGTAATTTGAACATTTGGATTTTTGATTGACATGGAAATTTGAAAATGTAGAAATTTCAGAATTTGGGCATTTGAGAATAAATTTGGAAAGTTACAAGTTTAGGAATTTAAAAATTTGAAAAATTTGTAAATGTGGAAAATATGATAGTTTAGGAAATTCTAAATTTTGGAATTTGTAAATTTGAGAGTTACAGAATTACAAATTTGAGAAATTAGGAATTTTGGTAGACTAATTTAGAAATATAGAAAGTGAAGTAGTTGGAAATTTGGAATTTTAATCTTTTAGAAATTTGGAATTTTCAAAATTTGAAAATTTCAAAATTAAAAATTTATAAATTCTAAATTTGAAAATTTGAAAATTTATAAATTCTAAATTTGAAAATTTGAAAATTTATAAATTCTTAATTTGAAAATTGAAAAATTGAAAAATTAATAAATTCTAATTTTGCTAATATAAAAATTAAAAAATTTAAACACCTGAAAAGCTGAAAATTTTCCAGTTTTCAATCTTCACTACTTTTGTTTTAACAAAACTTCCTTTTCATATATCGCCATTTTCCTCATAAAAGTCTACTTAAGAACACGTTCTATAATTCCCCAGAAACTTCACATTATTTTACCAAGAAAAGCACACTATTTCATTACAACAAAACTTGAAATTATACCAGTTCCCCTTTCAGAGCCCCCAGCGCAGGAAAATATCAAGATTTCCCAATATTTTAAAAATGCGAGATCTCTAGCCATGTTTATATACCAGAGTGAAGAAAATTGATATTTTCTCGTTCAATTTTTCGAACCTGAAGCGTAAGTTTTTGATGTGTTCTTGAAAGTGTATGCATTTGTAACGGAGAACAGAAGAATTGAAGGGCACACGGCGTTTTAAAAAAGTAGAGAATATACAAAAATTATACGATTAACAAAGATCGACGTGTAGGTACTGATAAAAATGTAGGTAATTTATTCTATTTTATTAAAATTCAATTGTATTATAAAACAGCGACGTACCAGCATGCCTACGATGCAATTTGACACAAACTAAGGATTCTTTGAATGTACTCTGTGCTACGAACATCTCAAATTTGTGTTGAAATTGAAGGCGAATATAGGATATCTTTTGTAGAAATTCGAAATAAAAATTTTACTCGTATACACAGTTTGTATTTTATTTTTGTATTTCTTAGTGATTACGATGGAGAAAAATTGTATTATTTTATCTGATTGAATCAATTTTTTAAATTTTCAAGGTTGGCAATTATGAAATTTTCAAATTTTCGTATTTAGAAATTTAGTTGTTTTTTTATTATAGAAATTTGGTGGTTTTTATATTTAGTAATTTTATTGATTTTCAGTAGAAATTGAGTAATTTCCGAATTTAGCAATTTTCTGATTTTCTGTAGAAATTTAGTAATTTTCTAATTTACAATATAAATGTACTAATTCTCAAATTTAGAAATTTAGTAATTTTCAGTAGAAGTTTGGTAGTTTTCAAATCTAGTAACTTTCTGATTTTTTGTAGAAATTTAGTAATTTTCTAATTTTCAATAGAAATGTAGTAATTTTCAAATTTAGAAATTTAGTAATTTTCAGTAGAAATTTGGTAGTTTTCAAATCTAGTAACTTTCAGATTTTTTGTAGAAATTTATTAATTCACAAATTTAGTAATTTTCTAATTTTCAATAGAAATGTAGTAACTCTCAAATTTAGAAATTTCATAATTTTCAGTAGAAATTTCGTAATTTCCAAATTTAGTAATTTTCTGATTTTCTGTAGAAATTTAGTAATTTTCGAATTTAAAATAGAAATGTAGTAACTCTCAAATTTAGAAATTCAGTAATTTTCAGTAGAAATTTGGTAGTTTTCAAATTTAGTAATTTTCTGATTTTCTGTAGAAATTTAGTAATTCACAAATTTAGTAATTTTCTAATTTTCAATAGAAATTTGGTAGTTTTCAAATTTAGTAATTTCCTAATTTTTAATAGAAATTTAGTAGTTCTCAAATTTTCAAATTCACAACTTTATAAATTTAATAACTCATACACTTTCAAATTTAGTAATTTTTAAATTTTTAATTTCAGTAATTCAGTTATCATTTAATTATCAAATTAAAAAATTGTCAAACATAGAAATTTAGTAATTATCTAAATTACAAGCACAAATATTGCAATGTTATAAAAAATACAATTCTAAGCTTCACATAAAAATAACAATTCACAAATTTGTTTAATTAAAAATTTATATAATCGCATACGATTAAAAATTTGGCTATGCTGTTTGACACGTATTTCCAAAGTACCTTACTTATCACAAAATTATTTATTTAAACGAGAACATTGGTATTTTAGCCAGAAATCGAGTAAATATTCGATAATAATTGCATTATTTTCTGTCTGCAGCATTTTACTACATCGAATATGGAGGATATTTGGTAGAACTTTAAATTCATTCGCGTTTAATTCTTTTGATGTTTATTCATTTCTCAATTATTCCATTTGGAATAATTTCATAATTATTCAAACGATTTTAGTAATGGTGTATAATGCCGTCCACGATGTACAAATAAAATATTTATTAAAATTGGAGCTTTGCTTTACTTAAACGACGAGGATTACTTTTAAAATCTCAAATTTTGTTATTAATTTTTAATTATAAATTTTGGTTTGAAAAAATTTAATTTTACTATTCTACAAGATTAAGTTCTTCAATTTTCAAATATTAAAATTTCTTTTAATTCTCACATTTTTCAATTTTTTTGAATATTATTACATTTACAAATTTTATAATTTTTAGAAATTTAGTGCTGCGAACTTTTTTATTTCTTTAACTTTCAACTTTCTGAAATTTTCTAAATTCACAAAATTCTCAAATTTTCTAAATTTACAACTTTCTCAAATTTTTTAAATTTACAACTTTCTCAAATTTTCGAAATTCACAACTTTCTCAAATTTTCACAAATTTACAACTTTCTCAAATTTTCCAAATTCACAACTTTCTCAAATTTTCCAAACTTTCAACTTTCTCAAATTTTCCAAATTCACAACTTTCTCAAATTTTCCAAATTTGGAAACTAACAAATTTTTCAAATTCTTAAGTTTTCTAAATTTGTTAAGTTTCTTAAGTTTCTAAACTTCCATATTTCCAAATTTCTAAATCTCCATTATTTAAACTTCTAAATTTCTATATTTTCAATACTAAAATTCCAAATTTTAAAGTATATCAAATCCTTTTTCCAAATTCAAACATTTGCGGTGGAATCGCGAAGACTACTAATATCCTGCCGGTAAGTGAAACCTGAATTTTCAAAAAATATTATTCAACATAATATTTATTTCTTGACTTATCTTCAACCTCTATTTTCCAAATAAATACTTTCCCTTTTTCAAACTCCAAAAAAAAATATTAAAAAAAAAGAAATTTTGCTCTTATTTACATTACCGACTGCTGCTAAACGCTTTCAACTCCTAATGCAGTAATTTACAGCTTAAAATAGTCTTTCAAAAAAATTGCTTTACAAGAACAAAAACCTCCATATAAATCACACAATCAATTAACAGAATAATTACAAACCCACAAACTAACAATTTGATTATTAGTTACAAGATAACAATTTTTATTTCAATCCTTTTTTTATTGTAACATTTTTAATTTTTACAAAAAAAAGATCACATAGTTTCTATGAGGAATAATATTTCTCTTTTAACTTTAACGTATGTACTAACACAATTTACATGTGTGTTTTCCAAACCTTGTATTACCAGTAGGTACACACTCCACACGTATGGTCACCAGATGTATGTCAAACCATATAATATGTACCGAGCACCCTAGGGATACGTTTCATCAAATATTTATAATATGTATTTTCTACATTTCAAACGAACGAGAAGTATAAATTTTCCGACTTCAGTATATCCCGTTAAAATACGTATTTTATTTGCCTCAATTATAAACAGATTGTACGTTAAAATGAAAGTAAACACTTTCGGTTAGTGATAAATAAATGCATCATTAACATCGGTCAATACGGGACAATTTTTAATATCAATACTTCGAATAATTTCAAGTATACGCTCTGCGAAAAGGATTTTACCGATGGAAACGCAAAATTTATAATTAACGTTTATACGTTTATATACACTTCGTTTATAATCGATTATTGCAACGTATGTTTCTCTTAATTGTTAGCTTATTTCATGGTAACCCACATCACAATTATTATAAGGGACAATTTACATAATATTTAAATATAATAATAATGCAGAAAATAATTTATTGCTAGGTGGTTCATGTTGGAACTTCTCATTTAGTAATGATAATTGTTTTAACAATCATACACAAATATTAATAGCAGAATATTAATTACTTGAGGTCTTCAGGAATTAAAAATTTGAAAATAGCATTTGGAAATTATTTATAGTTCTAAAATTATAATATGACAGTTTATAAATTAATAATTAATAATTAATAATTTATTAATTTATTACTTATTTTATAAATTAACAAATTAATAAATTAATAAATTTCAAAATATTAAATTTTTAAATATAGAAATTCAGGAAATTCAAATTTTAAAACTTGAGAAGTTGGGTCACTGAAAATTAGTCTAACCACGCCTTAAAAATTTTGAAATCTAGAAATTAAAAAATTTGCTTATTTGCAGGTTAGTAAATTTCTGAACTTCCATAAAAATTTACTAATTTTCTAAAAAATTTAAAAGTTAAATTAAATTCAAAACTTAAAAATAAATTAAAATATTACAAAGTGTAAGAGCGTCCACTTTATAAATCCCCAATATCTAAATTTTTAATAGTTAAAATTTCTAATACACCGTCCACATCTAATAAGAAAGGTCATCTGTGAAAAGTATCCCTGCCCTTGTGCGGTCCCGTGGGATCTCCTCTGAAGCATGCACAGTACTTGGCACGATATTAAATCCTCTTTCTCTCACATAAACACGAAACATGAGCATCGTAACTTGAACGTGATATAATCTAGTTGCAATGTTGTTCACATCAGGTGTCGATATCACGATTCCTCAATTTCGTCAATGGGGGCAACTCTTCAATGATTCAAACGGAATAGAATGAAATTTCAGATGCAATGAAAGTTTACAAAGATCGTGCAATCCAAACATTTGATTCACCGTACGGATTCATGATATTTCCAAGACGTTTTCCGTCGATTTTCCGCATCTGCGTTGTTCTTCTCTCATCCTCATCGTGTCAAGTGCTTTGCGTGCGCAGTGCGCTCATAGGCCATAGGGGATGGGAGGTGCAGTTGGATGCTGGTCGTCGTTTCGCTCGTGTTTACTCGGCGGCGCTCGGCAATCTCCGTGGATCTCTGCGGGGGCAGAGGCCTCCTTCCCTTCGGAGCAGCTCCACAGTGTTCACACTCCCGCGTAGGTGTGCGGCGGTACGTGCGAGTTTTATTTCTTCGTCGCGTGATCCAGTGATGAGTACGTGTTCACCCTTCGACTACAAGTGATACGCGAATCGCACGCTGCTCTTCGACGGATAACAAGCAGCAGCGACCGCGGAAAACCGGGTAGTAGCATCCGACAAAAAATTCACAACCAGTGGATAAAACGAAATCGGAGTGTGTACCGGCGAACGGAGGGATGATCGTTGTCATCGACGATCGATGGAACCAGCAAGCAAAGATCGAGTGATATTAGAAAAAGTTTGAACAGCGAATTCGAAAGTACGCGGTTCCGCGTTCTGACAGTACACCTGTTACGATTGGACCCGCGGCACACTTGTCAACCCCTCCAACTCGATCGATCTCTCGAACGTGTCGATCTCTCTCGAAATCGTGCGTCTCGCTGTCAGTCGCGGATGTGTCTTGACGTGGTGCGTGTCGGGAAGAAAAAGTGCGCGGTTAAACGATCACTTTCGAGTTAACTTTACGTTACGGTTTCGATGTGGCCAACCCTCGTTCGACGTGGATTCTTGATCGAACGTAGGAATACGATCGTGATCGTCTCGAAGTGAAAATTGTCAGTGTTTGAAAGACCAGTGATAAGAAATTAAATATTCGTGGATGGGTTTCTCGCGACGAAACGCTAATCGTCGAGAGATCCTCAAGTAAAATTTCCGCGAAACGATCGATGGATTACGTGTTGTGCGAAAAACATGCTTGAATGAAGATTAAAGATAAAGTGTAGTTGATTCCTGTTGAAATCTGATTTACATAGGATACTTTACGGTGTCGATCGCACGACAGATGACAGTGTACGGTGCACGCGAAACGGTGAAGTGACCTATTCGCGAAAAATACGGTTCGCTCCTGTGCAAGTGAAACTCCGTTTTGTGTTTACATACGTTCTCGTGTTCGGTGTGTTCATGTTCCTGTAGCGGACAACCATGAAGGAGTACGAAATGAAACCGTCGCCGATGAGGCTGATCCTGATTTTCGCCGTTTTTTCCACCACGGCCATTGTGAAAGGTAAGTGTCCAATTGTACCAATGGTTTCGAACGATTTTCGATAGAACCGACATCGCCGCGTGCGGGGGTGGAATTTCGATAGGTCGTTGAAAAGCTGAACGAAAGTAACGGAATATGAGACGTATTTAGAATATTAATTAACGACTTTTTATTTAAAATCGTTAAACTGACACATTTAATACTTAATATACAAGTTATAGGTTTATTTAATAGCAAAAATTTTACAAATTTCCGTTGTATAGTGCTACTATCGATTATCGATATTTTACTAACTTGATAATATTGATAATATCGTTCATTGTTGAGGATAATGGAGGTGACTGAAGTAGATTGTAATTATAACGTAATGAGTAACTTCATCATTGTTCTTGTTCAAATTTTGAACTTAATCTAATCTACACTTTATCGTATAATTTAATATTAAAGGCGAATTTGAATAATAGTTGTGGCATTTTACTTGAGGCAATTTTAACGATATCACCGATATATTGTCGATAAAATTTCGATAGTACTAATAAAGAAGAGACGAATAATAAATGATCGCACCTATTTTTTAGTAATTCCACATTATTTAAATGATCGTTTAAAAATGTATAAAGCTACGGAGTTAAAAAACGAGCCTACGTTTATTCGATTATCGATTTCTCGGAGTGGTAGCGTTTTGAAAAGGGCAATTAGAAATTGAAGTGATTTCGCATGTATACGTTGAAACGTCGATGGACGTAAGCGAACTTTCCGCGTAATAAAGAAAATACGCGTCGAGAATTGGATTTCGCGAAATTGCGCCAAAAGGCGGCCATCCAATCATTCAGTTGACCAATCACTCGGTAAATGGGACCGGGACCAGTCTCTCGTGCCGAGCTTGTTTCCCAGTTTTTCCCTCGTTGTTCCGTTGTCGTTGTTATTGTTGTTTGCATGTATTAGAGCGACGTGACGGATTTCATTGTTCCGGATTCCCCTTTTTTTTTGAGATTCGATCGGGCAATCCGTCGAATAATTTGATATGTTGAATACCGTAGGGGGCTTCCTCGTTTAATGTGATTGAATAACCGAGACAGAAGTTCTTCTTAATTGAAATTAAATTTGAAATGAATTCATGCGAATATTAATTACTGTTCTTAATAAAATTAAGAACGATTTTTACTTTACGTAATATTGATATTGTATTAATTAAGCGGAGGAAGTAGTTCAGTTAGGTTTTTAAATACTAGTTTGAAATTGAGGTAGAAATATATGGATGAAAGTAATTAAAAAATTTTAAGATTTGTACAGGTGGATAGGTATTAATATGAAGGATTCATAAATGAAGATTTATACACTTTTATGTTTTATATTGTATATCGTACATTATAATGTACTGTACAAATTAATATAGATTATAGAAGTTGGAAATTTGTAAAATTTAGGAAATTGTAGTTTTTAGAATTAGGGAATTTGAGAATTTGGAAATTTGGAAATTTGGGAATTAGAAAATTTGAGAATTTGAGAATTTCATATTTTCGATATTTTCGATAACTTCGAGATTTTCAATATTTTCGATATTTTCAATAACTTCGAGATTTTTGGTAATTTCGATATTTTCGATATTTTCGAGATTTTCAATATTTTCGATATTTTCAATAACTTCGAGATTTTTGGTAATTTTGATATTTTCTATATTTTCGATATTTTCTATATTTTCGATATTTTCTATATTTTCTATATTTTCGATATTTTCGATATTTTCGATATTTTCGATATTTTCGATATTTTCGATATTTTCGATATTTTCGATATTTTTAATAACTTCGATATTTTCGATATTTTCGAGATTTTCGATATTTTTGATAACTTCGAGATTTTCGATATTTTCGAGATTTTCGATATTTTTGATAACTTCGAGATTTTTGGTAATTTCGATATTTTCGATAACTTCGAGATTTTTGGTAATTTTGATATTTTCTATATTCTCTATATTTTCGATATTTTCGATATTTTCGATATTTTTAATAACTTCGATATTTTCGATATTTTCGATATTTTCGATATTTTCGAGATTTTCGAGATTTTCGAGATTTTCGATAATTTAATTAATTTCGATAATTTCGATAATTTCAATATTTTCAATAATTTTGAGAATATTGAGAATGTCGAAAATTTTGAAAATTTATAGAATTTAACCGTAAAATTTGATAATTTGGTAATTTCAAAAAAATTAAGAATCAGTCCATACAAAATTTCAAATTAAACTTCCAAAAATTCAAAAACGCGAAAATGTTTAATATAATATTTCAAAACACCTAAATGTAAATATCTGAGAATTTTCGTTCTCTACATACCTCAGTTCGCCATGCACTTCAACCCGCCACTGGCCCGACCCTTCACATTAACACGCACGTCCTATTCTTCAAAATTAAAAAAGTTGGAAAACTATGGAATCATATATCGCGAGAGTTCATTATGAGAAATAGAAGTTCCGCTAGTAAAAAAATTACATTTCCAACGAGAACTCTTGTGACGCGATCGAATTGCACATCGCAGGGTTTTAATGGAGTTTCGCGATATGCTTAACGAATCCCACAATTTTCTCCTCTCGAGTTTTCAAAAGGCTGAAGAATTCTCATCGTACATCTTCGACCACAGGGAAAAGAATTATAAATTCTGCGTGAAGTTTTCCGATTCGAACACGACGCGGCCACAACGTAATTTAGAAATGAGATTTTCATCGAGTTCTTTTTTTTTTGCGTATGTTTTTTTGCGGGTCCATTCGACACTGTTCATTTCCGCGTATCTCCTCGTTATGTGGGCGACGCAGCTTCGTTCGGAATATTTTAAATCTGAATTTGACGAAATTTTGTTGGTCAGATGCTTAATTTCATAATATAATTTTTTTTTAAACAGTATTACTGTTTAATTATCTGAAAGGATTATTTTTCGGAATCAAAGAAAGAATATTATAGAATATTTTGTTTGGGAATATTATATTATTGTAATCGAATTGCGTTTATGCATTTATGATTCACGAAAATATACATGTGAAACTCGTATTGGAAATCGATATTCTTTATATGCAAATGCTGTAAAATTGTGTAAAATGTGGAAAATGAAATTGTAGGAATACGTGTTTGATTAGCTTCAATGAGAAATAATTATATAAAAATGTGTATTTACGAAGATCAAATTTGCGTGTTCTGATACAATTTGATGACAGAAAAGTATTACAGAACAGCACTTGTGATATGTCAATTTAGAGGTTAAATCTTGTTGAAAATTATTGTGTAAATGCTTGGAGGATATTATTGATAGTAAATGATTGATTATCAGTTATAGCAAGAGAGATCAATTTCAAACTTTATTAAGTTTGATAATTATTTTATGACATAAAAGTATTGCAAAATGGTACTTGTGACACATCAAATTAAAGCTAGAGATGTAGAGCAAATAACTATGTAAAGATTTGATGCATGTTTCGACAACAAAATGGCGGATCGTCCATTATAGCATACAATTTCCAATTTTGAAGAATGCAAAGTTCAATATAAAATGGCGACATCAAATGAAGTCAAAATGGCACTTGTGATACATCAAATTAAAGCTTGAACTCTAAAAAAAATGTCTCCCTAATAATTTCATCAATGTCTCTAATTCAAAATGGGTGGTTACCATTTATAGCAAAAAATTACCAATTTCAAACCATATCAAGTTTGATAATAATTTCATGACATAAAAGTATTACAAAATAGTACTTATGACACATCAAATTAAAGCTTGAGATGTAAAGAAAATAACTATGTAAAGATTTCATGAACGTTTCTGAAACAAAATGGCGGATCGTCTATTATAGCATACAATGTCCAATTTTGAAGAATGTAAAGTTTAATATAAAATAGCGACATAAAATGAAGTCAAAATGCCACTCATAATACATCAAATTAAAGCTTGAACTCTATACAAAATGTCTACGTAATCGTTTTATTGACGCCTCTAATATAAACTGGGTGCTGACCAGTTATAGCAAGCAATGGCCAATTTCGAAGCGTATAAAGTCAAATCTAATTTGATGGCATAAAAATAACGCAAAGTGGTACACACACATCAATTTAAAGTATAATGTCCGTGGAAAATGACTTTATGTACAGTTCATTGTTGTCATAAATGCCTAAAAGTGTTTGTTAATTATAGTCAACAATGTTCAATTTCGAACAATATGAAGTGTGATATGATGACATAAAAGTATCGAAGCGGTACATATGGCACATCATTTTAAAGCTTAAAGTTTGGAGAAAATTACCGTATTAACTTTTTACGAACATCTCCGATATAAAATGGCGAATTGCCAACTATAGCAAGTAATAACCAATTTCGAAGCTTATAAAGTCTGATATGATTTTATGACGCAAAAGTACGTTAAAGTGGCATATGGCAAAATCAATTTGAAGTTTGAAGCTTCAGCAATATATTATGTAATTATTTCTGTGATAATTTCGGTACAAAATGGCGTTCTAGTTATTATAGCAAGAATCCACTGACTTTAAGTTTGAATAAGATTTGATAACATAAAAGTATTGGAAAATAATGCTTATGATGTATCAATTTAAAGCTTAGACTACGTAAAAAATGCCTGTCTCAACGTTTCATTGAAATTATTGATATAAAATGGCTGACGATTGGAAATAACATGTTGATGAAGAGATAATGTTAATTATACTTCAACGAAGGATAACGTGGTTTCTGTTCAAAATATTGATGAAATGTTTATATAGGCATTTTTATTATACCTCAAGCTTTAATTTGATGTATCATAAGTGCCATTTCGAACTCATTTCATGTCGCCATTTTATATTGAACTTTGTATTCTTCGTAATTGATCACTCTATGCTATAATGGACGATCCGCCATTTTGTTTTAGAAACGATCATGAAATCTTTACATGGTTATTTTCTTTACATCTCAAGCTTTAATTTGATGTGTCATAAGTTCTATTTTGTAATACTTTTATGTCATCAAATTATTATCAAACTTAATATGGTGTGAAATTGGTAATTTTTTGCTATAAATTGTAACCAGCCATTTTGAATTAAAGACATTGATGAAATTATTAGGTAGACATTTTCTTTAGAGTTCAAGCTTTAATTTGATGTATCACAAGTGCCATTTTGAACTCATTTCATGTCGCCATTTTATATTGAACTTTATATTCTTCGAAATTGATCACTCTATGTTATAATGGACGATCCGCCATTTTGTTTTAGAAACGATCATGAAATCTGTACATGGTTATTTTCTTTACATCTTCAGCTTTAATTTGATATATCATAAGTATTATTTTGTAATACTTTTATGTCATGAAATTATATTCAAACTTTATACATTCTGAAATTGATTATGATTTGCTAAAATTTTCAATTAGTCATTTTACACTTAAAATATCTATAAATTATTTATATACATATTTTCCTTATATAACAAGCTTTGAATTGATACTATACAAGTTCTGCTTTTTATCACTTTTGTGTCATTAAACTCCTACATGCAACAAAATTAATTATTGCGCTCTCTAGAAGATAACCTCTTAAAAACATTCACGAAACATATTCCTCGAACTTCCATTTTCAATTCGACATGTAACACGTCCCACTTCATCATAGCCGATCGAATCCACGCACTTCAAAATCGATCATTATTGAAAGCTGACAATTATTCGTTCCTCGTTAAAAATCCCGAGGAATACGATTTCAATAAAACTTTCCACCGATATAAGTACTATTTCATATTACTTTTATCAAAGGCAATCGTGTCGTTCCGAAACAACCTAATACATCATACGAAACATAAAAAAGGATTCCAAGTTTAACGTTCTCGAAGGTTGAAAATTCCTGCGATAATTTCCGATACACGGAATTAAAAATGCTCGTTGCATCGTCACGAAATTGTACAAGAAAAGATGGATATCCAGCGGTAACGATTCCGGAGTATCTTGTTAATAATTTCTCTGGAGCGAAGCAGCGTGACTGGGAGCAAGCGTAACCGTGGAACAAGATCGAACATTTCTTGTCGTTGGTTCGTTCGAGGAGGCAGGTTGATATTCCTCTCTCGGCATTCTCCAGTAAAATTAAAAAGAAGAGTGGAGCGACTCGGAGCACGTTACGTGTGCACGCGTTTTCCTTTCACCATTGGCGTAATTAAGATTTTTGTCTGGGAAGAGGAACTGTTGCGTCGCATTATATTGCCAAGCGATGCATATTAAAATAATTTGTGGTTTACTGTAACCACAAGTTAGAGTTACCGATAGAATATAATAAGCTCGACTGCAAGGAATTTTGGGAATATTAAAAATTTTTGACATTCTGGGATTTGTAAAATTTGGAAAATTTAGTAAATTCTAGGAACTTTTGAAAGGTGAGTTTTGAAAATTTTAACAACTGGGGATTTTTGAAATTTTGAATGTTTTGACACCTTTGAAGATTTGTGAAAATCTGGAGATTTTTGAAACTTTGGGAATTTAAAAAATTTAGGAAATTCTAGTTTTTTGAAATTTGGGGAATTTTGAGAATTTAGAGAATTCTGGGGAATTTTGAAAATTTAGGAAATTCTGGGGATTTTTGAAATTTGGGAAATTTTGAGACTTTAGAGAATTCTGGGGAGTTTCGAAAATTTAGGAAATTCTGGGGATTTCTGAAATTTGGGGAATTTTGAGACTAGAGAATTCTGGGGAATTTCGAAAATTGAGGAAATTCTGGGGATTTCTGGAATTTGGGGAATTTTGAGAATTTAGGGAATTCTGGGGAATTTTGAAAATTTAGGAAATTCTGGGAATTTTTTAATTTGGGGAATTTTGAAAATTTTTGATATTCTAGGGATTTTTTAACTTTGGAGGATTTCCAAAATTTTGGAAATTCTAGGGTTTTTTTGAATTTGGGAAATTTTGAGAAATTAGGAAATTCTGGGGAATTTTGATAATTTAAGAAATTCTGGGGTTTTTGAAATTTGGTGAATTTTGATAATTTAGAAAATTCTAGGGTTTTTTTAAATTTGGGGAATTTGGAGAAATTAGGAAATTCTGGGGAATTTTTAAAATTTAGTAAATTCTAGGGATATGTTAGATTTAGAGAGTTTTTGAAATTTTGAGAATTTTGGGAAGATAGAACTTTTGAAATTAATAAATCATTACCTCTAAAAATCTAGACTAGAATATTTAAAAACACAAAAATTTTGAATTTGGAGATTTGATAATTTGTTATTTTGTTTATTAACATTGTTTATTAACAACACTGAATTATCCTATATTACTAAAATATCTTGAAATATCGACAGTGCATAGTTTTCCTAAATACACAATACATTCTTCTTATATCGCCCCGCGTTATATCGCTACGCCACTGCGTTTGACCGCGATCAAAAAACCAGAATCCCAGCTTCAACTCAGCACATCACACTAAAATTACCCGAACGCTAAAAAGGTAGATATCATCGAGAAAATATGAGAAAGGTCGAACATTGTCTTTACGCGGGAACCGTAGCGTCGTTCGTAAGAATATTAATTATAAAAAACGATTTCATTTGCACGTAATTACGGGACCATGAGAGAGTCGACTTCTTCTAACCGGTCGATTGTTAGTTAGTAATTTTTTATCGAAGCGATGCTTTGAGAGCGGAAAAAGCGTGTTTGCGAGAAAGAATACGAAAAAAATGTGGTAGAGAACGCGAGGAACAAAAAAAAAGAACGAGTCTCGTTTATAGCGTCGAATGCTTCAGTTTTGCTAGAAAAAAAGAGTCTCTTTACCGATCGTTTATTGACTCGATGCGGTTCGTTCGCTTCTCAAAGCGTTCCGATTTTCTTGGCGAATGCGTTCGTTAAATACAGTGAACCCTCGATTATGATCAATTAACGTTATATGTTCAAGTTTCTGAACCTTTTAAGACGGATATTTTAATCATTTTACAGGCGATACAATGCCTGAACTACGGAAGTTAAACTGATCAACTTTTAACAAGTTTTTCAATTCCATTACCCGCGGTACACGATTAGTATTCAAATGTTTGAAAACCAAATATCCGGACGAGGGTCACAACTTTCAAACTTTGGGGGCGAAATAAAATTAACTGATTGATTTAATATTTGACAGCGGAGGTAAGATTGTGAACTTAAAATATATTAGGTCTTTTCAAGTCATAAATATCGTTTAAAAAACATCTCTAACGCATCCATTATTATTTCGTTTTCTTAATCAAATCAAACAGTCCAGACCTAACAGTATATAAACGTTAAAAACATAGATCTGTTTTCGAGAACCAATGTCGACATAATCGATGTTTCGTGTCGAGTGCTCGCCCTCTATTTGTTGGTCGATTTAGTTCGTGTTCTTTCGATGATTGGTTTTGTTCGCGAATTTAAAAAAAAGAACGCGTAGAAAACAGCAACACAGGCTGTTTGCGCGAAATTCGTTTATAGCTTCAACGTTTAGTCGAGGAATTAAATTAATTTCGACGAGAATTTTCCGGCTGTGTTTAAAGGAAGCATAATAATTGTACAATTTTTTATCCTTTGAAACGTTTTCTCTCCGTTCGAAATTTTCACTTAACAACAAACATTTCTTGTTTTTCAAAGGAAGCCCGATAGCTGCTGTTTAATCGTTGCGAACTTGTTGGAAACAGTACTTGTTTCCATTCTTTTGAAATTTAATATTTTAACTTTATACAGCGAATTAAGTTCATGGAACTTCGTTAAAAAATGATGCACTTCCGTTATTTTCTTTGGTGAAACATTTACTCCGTAATCGATTTGAGACATTTTCCATGGAAAATATTTTAACAACTTTGTAGGGTAGTTATATAAATATATTGTATAAACATATATATTATTACTGTCTTCGAAATGAACTCAACGACTTTCTCCTTTAATTTAACAATTTGCTATTTATACATCTTCACCGCCTTTCAAATTCATTCTAATCGCCACGCGCCAACCGCCACGGGTCGGCAACCGTCGCGCGCCGTAAATTAACGAAGATTGCCGAATCGTTCCTATTGGCTCGGATCCTATCAGAGACACGCAATCATCCTCTTTAGCGTTCTTTTGTAACAATTAATTCTCATATTATAACATGCAACACCACAATAATATTCTAAATGTTTTTATCCATTATTATTATGTTATATTACATAATTATTATTATGTAATAATATGTCCATTATAAAATAGATAAATTCTGCCCAACATTTTCAGACATATCTTTGAAAATATTTGAAAAATCGCGTATGACGGCATTCAGAATCTTCCCATTGTTTCCCATCTGAAAAGAAACTTTCCCGCCTAATGAGGGCGGAAGTGAGAGCCTTCGAAATTTACCAAGGTCAAAGTAAATCGTGGTCGTTCATCAAAGTAATACCGTCGGGAGCTTTTCAGAAACGCGTCCCCAGAGCGTTAGTTTTCTTAATCGTCGTTTAATGTCCTCGTTGCAAAAGTTCGCTGCGGACGTTGTTATCCCCGCAAATTGCCAATGTATTTTTTTCCGGTTTTCGTTGGTTTTAATCGATGGATGTCGCGAATTCCACCAACCAATTTCTGCAACTCGCAAAGTCAACTTGGTGATTTATGGCTGTCGAGGGTTTCGTTGAAAAACGCTCGATTGTTTCGATCGTGCGGTACGTTTCTGTTGTATTGCGGTATCTTGTTAAATTTCTGGACTGTGCGTTTTTTTATTTTTTTTGTCGTTAGAAGGGGATGTGGGTAATTTGCTGACGTGTGATTTTACGTGACGATATAACGTGGCAAGATGTAATGATATACGTGGCGAAATGTGGTGATACTTGTAAAAGTGGCGAAATGTATGAAAAAACATGTAGTGATAGAATATATGATATAAAATGATACATGGTGAAATGACATAAAAAATAATTTGTGACGAAACAAAGCGTAATTATATAATATATGGGAGGAACAATACGTGGTGATAAAACGCGTTAGGAAAACAATGCGCAACGATACGATGCGCAGTGGTACAACGCGCAGCGACGCGATGCGCAGTGATCCATTGCGCAGCGATACGATGCGCAGTGATCCATTGCACAGCGATACGATGCGCAGTAATCCACTGCGCAGCAATACAATGCGCAGCGATACGACGCGAAGTAATACAACGCGCAGTGTCGCAACGCGTGGGAAAAACAACGCGTAGAGAAAACAATACGTAGAAAAATCTACGCGTGGGAAAAGTGACACGCAGCGATACAACGCGTAGTCATGCAACGTGTGAGAAAAACAACCCCCAGCGGTGCAAAGCGCGGGAAAAACAACACGTCGAAAAGATAACGTGGAAAAACAACACATAGCGATACAATTTATAACGAAATATCGCATATTAACGCAACACGTAGAAAAAGATGACACGATACTAAAGTATCAAATTAAAATGTCGAACAATACGGAATAATAAAAACACTGTTCATCTCCTTAATTTAGCTCGAATTACGATAATGGATATTAAAAACGAGAAATTATTGTTAACACGGCGAATAATGGACGCAAATATGCGATAACAGGTTATAAGCGACTTTTGTTCTTCCGGAAACTGCATTACATTATCGAATATACCTCGACTTGGCAGCGGTTTATAATAAATATTTCGTAGATGAGCGACAAGGAAATTTCATAAAATATTTTCCATGGTAAAGGCTAATATTCATCGTAATTATTTCAATGTATTCACCATTGTTAACAAAACAATACACGAATGGTTCTCGCATTCATAATGGAATTTAATTCGTTTTTCATTGTAATCAAAATATCGCGAATTTGCGAACGGTGTTTTCTATCGTGACAGGATATTTTTATTTACTTAAAAGCATCTGTCACAAGCAATTTGACTGATGAAGACTGATACGATACAACTATATGAAATGGAATATCCATTCATTAAAATTTTTTTCATGAACCATTTCGCTTCTGCTTATTTCGCTCGCGATGTTTTCAACATTTGTTGCAGTTTCATTTCGCTGATGCTGAACTTTAATTCGCTCTGAAATAAACAAGACAATTTTTAATTAAATCGAATATTGATATATTCAATGATTTTAATCAAGTTTGATTAAATACTTAAAATTACGATAATTTTAATTTATAATTAACTTAAGTATGCTTAATATCAACCAAAATGATATTAATAACATTATAAAGTTCCTACATAAATTAAGTTAAGTGCAAAAATTAAGTGCAGGTCCATAAATAATTTAAAGCAGTATTTTCATAAATTTTAAATTACAAAATGAAGTTGTCCAAAAAGATTCTACCGCGTTGCAATAAATTTCAATTCCCAACAAAAGTTTACCGTAGAATCTTCCTGCACGATTCAACAAGCAACATAAATGACCGAAAGTTGGCCGTGTAATTGAAAGATTGGATCCCCCCGGTTTCATTGAGTTCGAACGTTGTAAGTAAACCTTTGAAACGGCATCGAAAGATTCGAAAAATACGCTTTCGAACTATCCTCATTCGTTTCCGAGAACAAATGGAGCGTATTAATATTTGTCGTCGGAACGGCGTTTTCGCCTGGCAAACGCTGAATCGTGCTATAAAAGTTTTATAGACAAAGAAATACGCGAGTTGACGATCGGATACGAAAAATGCTGGATAAATTACCATCGGAATGGATTCACGGAAGATTCAGGATACTAACGATAAGTTCAATTGTCTATAATCTATTAGGTTAGCGGAAAGTTATAGCGTTCCGAGTATTGTTCGATTTAGGTGAGAAATTTCGACCGAGATTTTTCCGGTAACTCGCATCAGCGGTTTGATTTCTTCGAAATCGAACTTCCGCTTCGAATTTCTTGTATTTTTTGCTGCTTTTCGTGGATCATAGAAACTTCTACGAGCACGTAACCGAACTTCGGCCACAGAAAACTATAGTCACTAAACAGTTGCGATATAAAACAATCCTCTCCGCAATTATTTTATCTCGGTGTATAGACTAGATCTGCGGTACCTCTTTCAACTTTTTGTCAAAGTACTTTAATTCGTACTTATACGCTGTTTATCGGGACGGAAGTAATCGGACCGATATAGTCGCCCGCAGAGAATATTGGACAAATTTCTACGTAAAAAAGGGGGTCACGTACAAACGGAATCTCGGACAATCATATCTTTCTATGCATCGTTGCACTTAAAAAAACAGCCAGTCGATAGATTCAGTTACATGATTCAATTTTTTCCTCTATCGCTTTTGTTTAGCTGCAACGAAACGGAAACTAATCCATTTTAACAGTATTCTGAATAACTGCATCTGCATGCTGTGTAATATTCATTCAATTTCCGATTGTTTTAACCAATTGAACACACCATTCGAATTATTATTTTATATTATGCATTACGGACAGTGTGTCGTGTTGCCTATCAGGTTCGTCATTTTTCCACGTTCTTCTAGCACCAAAAAGTTACTACAAATGTAATTATAAGGGTCTTTTTATGGAGATGCAAGGATATAAATGGAGATTTAATTCTATTTGGAATATAAGAATATTTGAGATCTAGTAACATTTAGTACCTATGGGTATTCGGATGTGGAGAAATTCGCATCTACAAATATATCGGATTCTAGGGATATTGGGATCTAGGGATATCGGGATCTAGGGATATCGGGATCTAGGGATATCGGGATCTAGGGATATCGGGATCTAGGGATATCGGGATCTAGGGATATCGGGATCTAGGGATATCGGGATCTAGGGATATCGGGATCTAGGGATATCGGGATCTAGGGATATCGGGATCTAGGGATATCGGGATCTAGGGATATCGGGATCTAGGGATATCGGGATCTAGGGATATCGGGATCTAGGGATATCGGGATCTAGGGATATCGGGATCTAGGGATATCGGGATCTAGGGATATCGGGATCTAGGGATATCGGGATCTAGGGATATCGGGATCTAGGGATATCGGGATCTAGGGATATCGGGATCTACGGATATCGGGATCTAGGGATATCGGGATCTAGGGATATCGGGATCTAGGGATATCGGGATCTAGGGATATCGGGATCTAGGGATATCGGGATCTAGGGATATCGGGATCTAGGGATATCGGGATCTAGGGATATCGGGATCTAGGGATATCGGGATCTAGGGATATTGGGATCTAGGGATATTGGGATCTAGGGAAATCGGGATCTAGGGATGTTGGGTTCTAGGGATATTGGGATCTAGGGAAATCGGGATCTAGGGATATTGGGTTCTAGGGATATTTGAATTTAAGGACGTTGGGATCTAGGGATATTTGAAACTAGGGATATTTTCATCACGGGATATTTGAATCTAGGAAGGTAGGGATCTAGGGATATTTGCATGACGGGATATTTGAATCTAGGAAGATAGGGATCTAGGGATATTTGCATCTAGGGATATTGGTACGTAGGAATATTTGGATCTAGGGATATTTCAATTTAGTGATATTTCAACTTAGGGATGTTGGAATCTAGGGATATTTGAATCTAAGGATGTTTGAATCTTCGGATATTTGCATTTAGGGATATTGGCAACCAGGGATATTGGCACCTAATGTTATTAGGATCTATGGATATTGACATCTAGGGATATTGGTGTTTGGGAATGTTGGTATATTGAGATATCACTATCTAGGGATATCTGTATCTGCAGGTATTGAGATCTAGGAATATCGGATTCTAGGATCATTGTAATCTACTGTTATCGGTAAACAAACATTTGGGAAATTGTTGTATGTACTTTCATAAATTTAAATACATATGTAGCAATCGATGTACAACGAAGTGATCGTCACTTTTTATCATTATGCGAATTTTCAAAAGTTGAAAAATAAGGCTCTGAAAATTATTTCGTTATAAACAAATTGTATTTCGTTCAATTACTACTTGTTACTATTCATAAAAAGGTATAAAACTTTCCAAGTTTGACACTTCATATATTTCTAAACAACGCAAGTGAAATTCCCGTCAAAAATCTTTCAACGATATTAAAGTTCGACGGCCCGAAATTTGAATGTCAGAAATATACATCGAATATCGGAACGCGAAAGTGTAAAACAAAGAGGTGAAACTAACGGTGACTTTTTAATAAACCATTCATTAAAATAGGAACAAAAACCCGCCCACACACTCGACGCCCGTCGAAAGATCGATAACGTTTCGAGAAGGAGAATTTACAGAAAATGGAATTGCCCGAAACCTCGTTGCATTCTGTTTGCAAACGATTCGTTCGCAGCAAAACCGAAGACGTCTACTTTATGCAAACTTTCCGCACGAACGAGTTTCCACAGTTGTTCGGTATAACTGTTCCTATTACATATGGATACACGCATAGTTGCGATAACCCGGTTCAATAGTTATGGAAATTCGTATTAATTCCGTCGCGGTAGTAAAACGCACGTTTTCGTTTATCTGTGGATATGAATATCGATCTCTATGGACGAACTATCGTAACTCCTAGTGCTCAAACGAATAACACAGAAAACACGAATATGTAATTTTTGTGTGGATCGCGGAATTGGGACTTTTGCATTTTAAATTTCGCGCGGTAATTTTGAGTTACCGACCGGCGGTCTTTATACAAAATGGCCGACTTCGATCACTAAGCTAACACATTTTATTAATGTTTATACTATACATATAATGGTTGTATAGCAAACAAGTTTTGAGGCGTTTCATATAATTTCATGACATAAAAGTATAACAAAATGGCGCATGTGGCACATCAAATGAGACAGTATACAAAATGGCTGACAGTTATAAACAGTATACACTGATAGCCTGCAAATTGTCCGTTTAACCAACTTTTTGATGAAATATTGATAAAAGCGTTTAGTGGCCACTTTCAACAAACTTTAAGCTTCAAATTGATGTACCATAAGCTCGTTATAAAATCATCTCGGAAAATCGATTCGCGAAACCGTGCATTAATGACGTATTTGCACAATCTTTTCTTCAAGCTTCAAATAGATATAAAAGGTATTTCACGATATCTTTACGTCAGTCTTTCAGAATCTGACATTTGACATGCAACAACCCGGTGCATATTTATTCGATCGCTTAATTTCTTGGAATTTAATTAAACTCCGAATTGTGCTTTCCCATTTCAAGTATGAATAAATTTAATTTCCCGATGCGATTCAATGGGATAAGGTAAGATAATTTTGTTTCAGAGGTATTCAACGGAATCGTCGGAGAACCGTGCAATTAAATAAGGACGGGCTTGCATCCGTTTTCGTGTAAAGCCGCGAATTTAATATCCCGCATAGATATTTATTTCCAAAAGTGCGCGAAGGAAATCTTATAAAATATTAGGTACACTCCGAAAAGATATGACGGTGCAGGGAAATTGTGAGAGCAAACTATGGTTCGATGTATGATAAAACTTTAATATCTGTGTACTAATTTTCGGCAACGCCAGTTTACTCGGAATATTCCAATTTCGTTTGAACGCTGTTTGAAATAAAATTCTTTTTTTTTGTTAGTTTTTAATTTCTTTTAATGCAATTATATTCTGCGTGACGTAGGAAAGGCTGGCACTCTCGAAAATAAAGTTGTACCAATTCTGACAATTAGAGAACTTTGGACTGTTAGAAGTTTACTAATTTAGGGATTTGCAAACATTCAGAGAAGTTTCTAAATATAATAATTTAGAAACTTTGAAATTTCGATGTAACAGTATTTGTAAGTTTCGCTGTTGGAAATTTAAGAATTTGAAATTTTGGGAAAATTGGGAAATTCATCAAATTTGCGAAGTTTTCAAAATTTTTACAATTTTTTGAATTTGGGTAATTTAGGAAATTTCTAAAATTTGGATAATTTTTGGCGTTTGGAAAATTTTGGGGAATTTGGGGAGATTTGGAGAATTTTGGGGATATAGGGAATTTTTGGGGATTTGGTGAATTTTGGGGAATTAGGGAATTTGCGAGATTTAGGAAATTTTTGGGGATTTGGTGAATTTTGGGTAATTTTGGATATTTGGCGAATTTTGAGAATTTTCAGGATTTAGGGAATTTAGGGAATTTTTGGGGATTTGGGGAATTTTGTGGAATTAGGGAATTTCTTAAATTTTGGGTATTTGGGGAATATTGGGAGATTTGGAGAATTTTGGGGGTTTAGGGAATTTTGGGAGATTTGGGGGATTCTAGGGATTTAGGGAATTTCTGAAATTTGGGGAATTTTTGAGATTTAGGGAATTTCGGTTTGAGAAATGTGGAAAATGTGAGAAACTTGAGCAAATATAAATATTTAGAAAATTCCAAAAATTTAAAAAATTCCAATATTCCAAAAAATTGAACTTGTGAACGTTTTGAAAGAAAAATTTGAAAATTTATAAAAATTGTGATTTCATTATCCGAAAATTTACAACCTACTTCACTCGTGTCCCATCTTTTCATTCCCGGATACCTTTAACCACATCATCGATACATTAAAATATGGATAACATTTCAATACAATTCAATATCTATCTAAAATATTTGAATCTGTACCATATATCATTTCTATAGTACGAATCTGAATAATTAAAGAGCACCGTACAATATAATAAACATCAGAAATAGTATATTTCCCTTATTTCATTAATTCGGTATTCTACCCGAAATCAGTTTCAGAAATGACTGGAAATAGCCCGCGGTAATCCAACCGTATTTCCATATATCCAACAAAATAAAAATCTAAAAATAGTACATTCTCTTGTTTCGATAATTCGATACTAAAATCATCAGTTTCAGAAATGAGTGGAAATAGCTTGCGGTGACATAACCGTATAGATTCAACGCATACTTTTGCATGACACTGTACGTTAGATGTAGGTCCTCTTTTCTTCCACGAAAGGTCGGCATCCAGCTAACTGTTGGCGCGACGCTTTGGCTCTCTCCCGTTTCTGTTTCTGCCCTTCTTTTCCTCTTTTTCGCTTCGAATTTCTGTCGTTCTCTTCCCCCTGTCGCCACCCTCTGGCTTTCTGTTCGAAGCTCGCATGGAACGCCAGCTAAATGGAATGGCAGAACTACGAACACCAAATGTCTCTGTCTCTGGCGGTGTGAAACGAAACAGGGGATGAACGAATGGTGGACAGATTGCAGGCGGATACGCGTTTCTCCGTCAGAAAGCTCTCGATTTCAGCTATATCGTTTGCGATTCGAAACGTATGGACAGTCTGCGAACGGACTGTTTGTCCTGTTCAACTTTCCTTCTGTTACAACCAAATTCGTATCGCGGATTTTCGGTTAACTTCCGAGCGAGATTTTTTGAATTCGATACTAGAGGAGCGGAACACTGTTGCGAGTTATCGATGCTGAGGGACACAGGTGGCACTTGACTGATGTTTCCAACGTTTAATCATTCGAGTGGCTCTCTGTTAATGTCCGTTGTCATATCGTGTAATCGTAATAAATTTTATTACCTCTTCAATACGATATTGTATAAAGTGTTGAATTATTACATTTCAATATTTTAAACGATCAAAATTTTTGAAAGCAAAAATTTCTGAATGTGGAAGTACAAAGTTTGAAGGTTTCTAAATTTCAAAATACATATTTTGAAACTCCTGCACGTTTTAAATACAAAATTTCTGAAATCCTAAATTTCAAGTTACTCAAGTTTCAGAAATTCTCCAAATTCCGGAATTCCTTGAATTTCTCAAATTATCAGACCTCAAAAAGTTACTAAATTTTCTAAAATTACTAAAATCCCCAAAATTCCCCAAATTTTTCAAAATTACAAATATGACCAAAATTGTCCAAATTGCAAAAGTCCCGAAAATTCCACAAATTATAAAAATCCCCAAAACTCCCCAAATTTCCCAAAGTTAAAAACTCCAAAACTCCAAAATTCCCCAAATTTTCCAAAATTACAAATATGACCAAAATTCTCCAAATTACCAAAGCTCAAAAAGTTACCGAATTTTTCAAAGTTACAAAAATTCCTAAAATTCCCCAAATTTCCCCAAATTTCCCTAAATCACAAAAATTCCCAAATTTCCCCAAATCACAAAAATCCCTAAAATTCCCCAAATTTCCCCAAATTACAAAAATCCCTAAAATTCCCCAAATTTCCCCAAATTACAAAAATCCCTAAAATTCCTCAAATTTCCCCAAACTACAAAAATCCCTAAAATTCCCCAAATTTCCCCAAATCACAAAAATCCCTAAAATTCCCCAAATTTCCCAAAATTACAAAAATCTCTAAAATTCCCCAAAATACCAAAATTTAAAAAATCCCTAAATTTTTCGAAGTTACCAAAACTGCCCAAATTCCTGAATATCAAAATTTTTAAGATCCCAAATTTCTTAAATTTTGCAAAGAGGAAATTTGTCAAATCTCTCAGAGTAAAATTTGCCCATCCACTATATTGCCATTTGTGCGATACACCTGTGCGAATACCTCTCTCGGCATAGTTGGAGAGGAAGTATGAACCGTATGCATTCTCACAAGAGTGAGAGGACGTCTACAGGGTTCAAACCCCGTTACATTATCTTGCGACTCTGTCTGTCTGTCTACTCCCTTCTATGGTTTATGTTCTTTCTCTGCAACTTCTCATTCGCTTGCTAGCCGAACCCGTTGCAAGATTCCCGGTATCGATCTCCCTTTTCTCTCTGTCTCTCCCTGCGTTATATTCTGTGACTCTAGACAGCTATCCGATTTCGCGAGAACCCTGTTAGTTTCGCATTCCGCGAGAGGAGAACGACAGTGCGGAACGGATGAGAGAGTTTTCTTTTTGCTCCTCTTTTGTTGCTATCCTGTTTACTGGATCGCGAACCAACATTGCTTTTTTTTGAAAAATGACTTCCGATCGACAAGCAGTTGGACGTTCAATTTCGCGGACGAATTGAATTTTTCGCTTGTGCATCCGCTGATGCACTTGGGATTTTTGTACCTGGGAAGTGGTTGGGTTCGTGGGGAAAACGGGGATAGGACCCTGGGTAATAGAAAATTGTTGCGGCTTTCTGGCTTAAGTGAAAACAGCAATGTAAGCTACAGATGGGTACTTGTGTTGTTGTTTAGGAGCCACTAATTTCTATATGTTTAACGTATATGAATTTTCAAGGTTTCAAGATTATGAATTCTTAAAATTCTTCAAATCCACTTTCCAAAATTCCTGAACACTGAATATCTCAAAAACAAGATAAATTAGTTATCTTTTTGTACCTTGCCTCTTAACGGCACCCTAACACTATTACCATCAGGTATCCATTGTCAGAGGTCCAATGAATGGATATACATAGGGTATACTCTTGTTATATTGCCGTCGGCGAAATAGCAGGAGAGAATAATTCTTGGAGTTTTTGTATTTTCTATAATAGATATCTTGCAGTTGGAAAGATACGAAGTTTAGAGAGTTTATTTTTATTTGTTATAGTGAACTCTTGTTATATCGCCATCGGCGAAATAGTGAGAGGGAAAAATTATTAGAATTTTTGTACTGTCTACATTACATGTGTTGCAGTTGGAATTATATGGAATTTATGCATTATAGTAAACTCTTGTTATATCGCCATAGGTGAAATAGTGAGAGAGAAATATTCTTGCAATTTTTGTATTTTCTATACTACATATATTGCAGTTGGAAATATATGGAATTTATGCATTATAGTAAATTCTTGTTATATCGCCATCGGCGAAATAGTGAGAAAGAACTATTCTTGCAATTTTTGTATTTTCTATACTAAGTACATATATTGCAGTTGGAAATATATGGAATTTATGCATTATAGTAAACTCCTGTTATATCGCCATCGGCGAAATAGTGAGAGAGAAAAATTATTGGAATTATTGACAAATTATTGACACATTATTCGCAAATTTCCAAAATTCCTGAACACTGAATATCTCAAAAACAAGATAATTTAGTTATCTCTTTGTGCCTTGCCTCTCAACGGTACCCTAACACTATTACCATCAAGTAACCATTGTCAGAGGTCCAATGAATGGATATACATAGGGTATACTCTTATATTGCCGTCGGCGAAATAGCAGGAGAGAATAATTCTTGGAGTTTTTGTATTTTCTATAATAGATATCTTGCAGTTGGAAAGATACGAAGTTTAGAGAGTTTATTTTTATTTATTATAGTGAACTCCTGTTATATCGCCATCGGCGAAATAGTGAGAGAGAAAAATTATTGGAATTATTGACAAATTCATCATTCGCAAATTTCCAAAATTCCTGAACACTGAATATCTCAAAAACAAGATAATTTAGTTATCTCTTTGTGCCTTGCCTCTCAACGGCACCCTAACACTATTACCATCAAGTATCCATTGTCAGATGTCAATTCACGCTCCGCAGGCTAACAGCACTCCGTCTTCAAAGGATCTCCCTTAAACAGAGTATCGAAAGCAATAAGCTCTAAACAAATCACAGAACTGGGCAGACGAAACAAGTTTGGTAAGCTATAGGTAGTCATATCGGGTTTGAACATAGTTTCTCTGTCGGGCGATTGTAATTTCTCGATCCATAGGGATCACGATTGGAAACGGGCGTGAATCGTGCTATGTAACGATTCTAAGCATCGATTTCACGGGAAAACGGAGATCTCGATCGGTTCGGTGACCTGAATGACACGGCTATTTACGACGACCGATTTCATTGGCCGCTATTGCACCTGTGCCGCTACTAATTAGCGAAGATGTTCCCTTAAGCTCCCTTTGACCGTTCGGTTAATGGTGGATCAAATCGAATCGGATGATATTACCTCGTTGGTTCTATTAAAGCGTGTGGATTAAAAAGAAGAGGAGACGAACGGCGATGGAAAAATGGAAGGAATCATCCCCGAGTTTTACTTGGGAGAGACTGAATTTTAGCTGATTCGAAACAGCACCCCTATCTCGAATCAGCTAATCTCCAGCACGTTCTCGCTCGGCGACCACGATTTTAATCGAATTCTTGCTCACCTTTGGCTTCGCTCTTTCAATTTCCATCGTTCTTGAGAAAAAGAAATCGGAAACGGATCGTGTGACATTTTTATCTCGTTTTGTCTGCGAACGTTCTTGGAAATTAATCGTACGGCTATGATGTAGATCGAATTGTTTGAATAAAAACGTGAAGCTGTTTGCACAGATTTTTTGTTTCGGGGTATTGATAATTTTGTAGAAATATTTTGTTTAATTAATATCGTGGGGATTTTGGTTTAATACTATTCAATTTCTTGTGATTTCATTCGATGAGATTCGATTTGATTAAATTCGCGATGTAATAACTGTGATTGAAAATGACGGTGTCTGACTTGACGCTGTTCAATTCCAGATGATTCAATTCTGTGTGGGTTAATTATTACGCGTTTCAATTATATAAGAGTCAATTTGGTAAGATTCAATCTTAAACGAGTTAATTATATGTGGTTTAATTTCACACAAGTCAATTATTAGCAGTTCAATTCCATACGGTTCAATTCTTCATAAGTCAATTTCTCGCGGTTCAATTCTACGTAAGTCAATTCCATGTTGTTCAATTCTGCACGAGTCAATTCCACGAAATTCAATTCCATACGATTCAATTCTATACCAGTCAATTAGTGGCAATTCAATTCCATACGGTACAATTCTTCATAAGTCAATTTCTCGCGGTTCAATTCTACGTAAGTCAATTCCATGTTGTTCAATTCTACACGAGTCAATTCCACGAAATTCAATTCCATGCGATTCAATTCTGTACAAGACAATTATTGGCAATTCAATTCCATACGGTTCAATTCTTCATAAGTCAATTTCTCGCGGTTCAATTCTACGTAAGTCAATTCCATGTTGTTCAATTCTACACGAGTCAATTCCATACGATTCAATTCTGTACAAGTCAATTAGTGGCAATTCAATTCCATACGATTCAACTCTTTACAAGCCAATTACTCGCGGTTCAATTCTACATGAATCAATTCCACGTGCTTCAATTCTACACAAGTCAATTAATTGAAGTTCAATTCTATGTAATTCAATTCTGTATAAGTCAGTTACTCACAGTTCAATGCCACAGGAGTCAATTCCACGTGGCTCAATTCTGCACGAGTCAGTTACTTGAAGTTCAATTCTTTACAAGTCAATTATTCACAGTTCAATTCTACTACACGAGTCAATTCCATGTCGTTCAATTCTTCACGAGTCACTTACATGCAATTCTATTCCACATGAATCAATTCTGTACAAGTCAATTATTTTTAAAGTTCAATTCTATACAATTCAATTATTTACAAATCAATTATGCGTGACTTAATTCCATACGAATCAATTCTGTATGAGTCAATTATACCGGTCCAATTGCATATGATTCAATTCTATATGTGTCAGTTATGTGTAGTTCAATTTCATACACTTCAATTCTGCTTGATTCAGTTACACGTCGTTCAATTCAACATGAGTCAATTCTACACTGTTTAATTCTAACAATTCAAGTCTATATAATTCAATTACACATGGTTCAATTCTGTATGAGTCAATTATACAGGTCCAATTGCATATGATTCAATTTTATATGTGTCAATTATGTGTAGTTCAATTTCATACACTTCAATTCTGCTTGATTCAATTACACGTCGTTCAATTCAATTCGATTCAAGTCTACATAATTCAATTACACGTGGTTCAATTCTGCACGAGTCAATTATCAGTTCAATTCCATACGATTCAACTCTACATAAACAACATTGCAACACGCAATGTAATAATAAATATTACATCGAACATTAAATAATAATGATAATAAATATGTTAACTAACATGTATATTAATTCCTACGATAAATATGCAAATATTTGTAATGAATATCTTAATACGTATAATGTGCACGTTACATCCTATAATAAATACGTTAATACCCATAACCAGTACGTTAAATCTTATTATTCCATTTAATTCAATGTCTAATATTTCCCTCTTGCGATCAATAAAAACACGTATAATTTTTTCGCTCAATTCCATTGAAGGTATTTATTTATACCTTCGAAACACAATGATACTAGAACATATCTAAACAAAATCCATAATAGCCAATTCTAAATTAAATATT
Source organism: Megachile rotundata (assembly GCF_050947335.1). Lineage (NCBI taxonomy): Eukaryota > Metazoa > Arthropoda > Insecta > Hymenoptera > Megachilidae > Megachile > Megachile rotundata. The sequence continues at coordinate 9,460,072 of NC_134993.1, forward strand.
AATATTGGAACGCGACGTAGATCCAAAACTTTAACTAATATCCCAAGTAAACCTTAATAGAAACTCCAACTGTTTGCTCTACCTGGTAGATATTTTAATTAACAAAATAGTTGGCATCAAAGTTAACTCGGATCCGGTGTCGAACTGTTAATAAAACCAGAGGATAAAACGCCATTGGTCCGGCATGGAAATTCACAATAAATTTTTCCATGCTCGAAGTGCCAATCGATTCCGACGCGTTCTGCAAATACACCGGGCGCAAAGAGTTAATTCTGTTCGATCGCTGGATTTCGGTTTCATTGAACTCGCGAACTGCACGAATTTGCGATTTTCAACTGCCAGTCGAAACGTTTTTCTTCTTTGTTTCACGACAAAGCGGTGCGTTACGAGAATGGAAGAAAAATCGGTTGATCGGATTTCTTGGGACCGGGATTCTTTTCGCTCGCTCGAACAACTTACCCACTCGTGTCGATTACTTTCACGATACTTGATTCGTTCGATCGATTTATCTCACTGACTCTTTCCTTTCGAACTTCTGTCCACGTTCCGACGCGATTTCTCCGATCTTTCCGAAACTCAGACGAATGACAGGGACCTTTAATCAACTTGTTATCGTTTCTTCCGTTGGTATGAAACACTTCAGAATTGAACTTACTGGATAATTATCAAGGTTTTGCTTAGTTTTCAAATTTTCAATTCTTCAAATTATTCAATTTTCAGTTCAATAAATTTTCAATTCTCAAATTTTCAATTCACCAAAGCTTCATTTCAGTAAATTTTCAATTCACAAAGTTTCAATTCACCGAATTTTCAATTTTCCAAATTTTGCAATTCACAAATTTTCAATTCCCCAAATATTCAATTGACCAGAGTTTCAATTCACCAAGTTTTCAATTCACAAAGTTTCAATTTACCAAAGTTCCAATCCGTCAAATATTCAATTTACAAATTTTCAATTCACCAAATTTTTAATTCTCAAATTCTCAATTCACAAATTTTCAATTCGCCAGAGTTCAATTCACAAATTTTCAATTCACCAAATTTTTTATTCTCAAATTCTCAATTCACAAATTTTCAATTCACCAAATTTTTTATTCTCAAATTCTCAATTCACAAATTTTCAATTCGCCAGAGTTCAATTCACAAATTTTCAATGTAGCAAATTTTTAATTGATTAAATTTTCAATTCACCAAAGTTCAATTCACAAATTTTCAATTCCTCAAATATTCAATTTACTAAAGTTTCAATTCACCAAAGTTCAATTCACAAATTTTCAATTCCTAAAATATTCAATTCAGTGAACTTTCAATTTATTAAATTTTCAATTCAGCAAAGTTCAATTCACAAATTTTCAATTCCTCAAAATGTAATTCACCACAGTTTCAATTCACCACGTTTTCAATTCACAAGTTTTCAATTCATAAATTTTCAATTGCAACAAATTTCTAAATTTTCAAGTACAATTGAAAATCATGACTTGAAAAAACTAACTTAAAAAACTTTTAGAATTTGAAAACTTGAAAATTGAAAAATGTAGGCCTTTTGTGATGTGGAAATTAATACATATATTTAAACATCTGAATTCAGATTCAAAGCTTTGAATTTGGAATTGAAATTTGATACTTTAAAATGTGAGATTCAGAAGTTATTAAAAAATGTTCAATTCTGAAAATATTCAAGTTATATAAAATCTTCTGAAATGGAATATAAATGCATCTCTACTATTATACTTATTCCATAAAAGTCCATCTTGCTCAATAGACACTCTAAAATGTCCAAGCACAATTGTCCTCAAATAAACAAATAACCGCTCAGAAGTCCTTATGTTCGTAAAGTGTCCCCTACTTATCAAACAATCGAGATATAAATTGGAATAGATTGTATTACTTTGTTCACGAAATACTGCAGTTTTAGCAGCAACGTTTTGAAGAAAGTCGTGTTTTAACGCAGTGCTTCGGATCCACGTTTAACTCGTTCTTCCGTCGAATTTTTTTTCCCGTCGGCCGTTCTTGTAAGAAATAAAACTGGATGTTCTCCCATTAAGTTGTCGCCAGAGCCCTAACAGTCGTTGTCAGAAGATTTCTTGAAGAAAGAACGGTTTTTATGAAAAAAGGAGAGCGAACCAGAAGAATGGCACCGAAAAAAGATCCTTTAATTGTTCAAAGTCTCTCGAGCTTCGTAGTCCAGACGAAACTGAAATTCGTGTCTGGAAACTGGCGAGCGGAGGAGAAAAATTCTGTAAATAGAAAGTTTTACAATGGAACGTCGATAGTTGCTGCTTCGATACTTGCAAACCAACTTCCTGTGTTTTCCGCCATTACGTGGCATCCGTGATCGCTTTTTGCTTTTATTTTCGAAAAATTCTTTACCGATCGATTTTTAAATTATTTATACTGGCTGTTTGAATAATACATACAAATTTATTAAAACAATAATTGTTAAATTTTATTTTAGGTAAATGAAAGTGTTTTTGGTTATTTTTGTATTTGTGTTGAAGTTTTTACATTTAAGAAAGTATGATTGATTTACTGTAATTTTATTTGATTTGAAAAGATATCAAATTGATGGAGCATTGTGGACTCTTGTTATATTGCCATCAGCGAAATAGTTGGAAAGAATTCTTGAAACTCTTGTATTTTCAATAGTAGGTATACTGTAGTTGAAAAAATACAAAAATTATGGAATATAATGGACTCTTGTTATATTGCCGTCGGCGAAATAGTTGGAGAGAATTGTTAAAATTCTTATATCTTCTACAGTAGACATATTGTAGTTGAAAAAAATACAAAATTCATGGAATATAGTACACTCTTGTTATATTGCCATTTGCGAAATAGCAGGAGAAAATTCTTGGAATTCTTATATTTTCTATAGTAGACATATTGTAGTTGAAAAAATACAAAATTTATGGAATATAGTACACTCTCGTTATATTGCCGTCTGCGAAATAGCAGGGGAGAATACGTAGAGTTCTAATATTTTCTATAGTAGATATATTGTAGTTGAAAAAATACAAAATTTATGGAATATAATGGACTCTTGTTATATTGCCGTCGGCGATATATCAGGAGAGAGTTCTTGCAATTCTTATATTTTCTATAATAGATAGATTGTGATTCAAAGGATACAAAATTTATGCATTATAGTAAACTCTTGTTATATCGCCATCGGCGAAATAGCAAGAGAGAAAATTTCTTATCATATTTTACATGAATTTTTATACCATGAAATATTTTTGATAATAATGTTCCTAAACTTGAACGCATAACACATAACAATTTTAACAAAATAATGCAATATAATTAAAGCGTTGGTATTTCAAAAGAAAAGCGTCTTCGTTTAATTTCAAGTTCATAATCTTCGCAGTTTCCCCGCGAAAAAAGAGGAAGTTTGAAATGGACGCCTATTTGTTCACGGTGCACAAAAAACTTTGAAAATTTTAAGAAGTGGATGAAACGGATGAAAAGTAGGTCGGTGGCTGTTGGCGTCGATGTTTGGTACCGTTTGCTGAAACTAATTAAAGGATTCATGGGAACGGGGAGTTTTATAAGTTCAAGACTTTCCAAAGGAGCTTAGTGAATAGTGTACAATAACGAAAATTAACGAAGAAGCGAGCAAATGGACAGATTTAATATATATGCGCAGTCGGAGATGAAAGAAACGACCCAGGAAATTAGTAGATCAACGATAAATATTAATTGTACTGCAAAATGCATTACAGTTAATAACGAAATTGCCCATGCTCGTTATGCTTCTACGTTTCTGATATTCTTGGTATGTATACAGATAATTATTGTTTGACGAGCAAGAATTTATGTGACGCACTAATGACGCATATTATTTTCTAATTATAATTTGCAAATTTTTTATTTTTTGACAACTTTTCTTCTGGGTATTTTGACATTTTTGAGAATTCTTGAAATTTTTGACATTTGGAAAATTTGTGAAATTTTGGAAACTGAAAATGTTGAAATTTTTTAAATATTTATAAAAATTTTGAAAATTCCAAATTTTCAAATTTCAAGCTTCTCAATTTCTTAACATTTAAATTTATAAACTTTCAATTTTTTCAAATATGTGAAGTTCTGAGTTTGACTAAAAAATTTATCGATGAAACACCAATCCCTAATTAACCTCCTTTTTCCGACACATTTTCCCTAAGAAAACATCACGTTCGCATATAATCTTCATTAACTTTCAATAACACAAACCACATATTTTTGCTCGTAATATCACATAACATTTTGCCAACAAATTTTTCAATATTACTTTACACGATACATATTCACTGAAAACATTTTTAACCACTGATTTACCTTACAGCTTGCAACCAAAGTTATTACAACTTCCATAAATAGCTTTAACCACATTACATCTCCCATACGAACACAATAGATCCACTTGCCGTAAAGTTCCTAATTGTTCCTCTAAAAGTTGCATGATTAAAATTGACGCGAAAGAATGTTAATAAATCCGGCAACTTAGAAAGGGAAGATAATTAGTAGTTTAATAAAAAAGGCAACATAATCACGGGTACGTTAAACAGGGTCACGACGGACTTTAACATTCCAGTAGGAGACGCGTAAAATTATTTCCGCTCTTCTGGCTTTATTGAACGCGCGAATTTACGTAATTTCAGTTGCGGCGAGGAAGAATGGAGGCGGAATAACGTAGCTCAGACGGAGACAGAAGGGGGTTGGCAGTTGAGATAACTTTAGTAGTACGTGCGGTATTGTCAAGACAGTGGCGCGAGAGCCAAAAGTGTCTCTTTGGTAAGAAGTTCTGTCGAGTGGTATGAGATCATCTGAAAACCGTACGCGGGGAAGCTTGTGATATCATGCTTAATCTGCGCGAACTTGTCGCGGTATAGCGGCGGAATTAGTATGAATATGTAAAGGGAACGGGATATATCTGACGTGGAATCAGTCGTGCGGCTGCGAAAGAACATTTCGACCGCACTTGTACCGTACCGTTTTAATCGTTTGACTGACGGAGTGATCCGCAGGGAATGCAAAGTTAGATTGCGGATTTCAGATTCTATGACACGATGTAACTTTGTTATTCGTTGTATTTAAACCATCGACGTTTTCGTCCTTAGGCCGCGATTAATCATCAAATTTAGTTTTTCGAATCGGGCGTCGCGTTGTCTGCTTCGGATCCATTCTACGGTTTTTGCGTCAATCGATGGAGCTCGCTAATAATTTACGTTACGTGGCCAGAATTCCAGGGAAACTGGAGCTCTCTCTTCTTGCTGATTCGCTTTCCTTCTTGCGGCAAATCCATCAATTTGCTTAACATATTAACCGTCATGAGTTGCAAGTATGCAACACATTGGGTCCTATTCAATATATTACATATAATAGCTTTGTGTTGCACACGCGTGACACGTGTATTCATTATCATTTCTCTGTGTACTACATTCTCGTAATATATGATCGTTGACTTGCTGCAGGATATTAATGATGAAATCAAATTAACAGACCCTTAACGAGGATTTCCAGAAAATGAGCACACAATATTCAGTTTCCTATCATAATACAGAGAGACTCAGATTATTAACCTTCAATAATATCATTTTTATTTTATTTCAATAATTTTTTACCTTCTTTTCATCCTTGTATTTGTAATATATTTTTGTTACATATCACTTTAAAGTGGTATTACATTTTAATATTTGCAGATTTATGATACCAATTTCGATGTTACAATTTCAATAGCTTGAATAAATATTCAAACATTTCTGTAATACACTTGTACTGGATAAAAATTGGTATCAGAAGGAAACAAAGGGCCGTCGACCGCAGAGGATAACTTAATTGGTTAAAGCCAATCAGAGTTCAGCGAGCAAAAGATTCGAAGCTCGGTTCAGTAATTCGATCTGGCGATATATTTTTTTTCGGTCTTCTTTTCCCGTTCGACGTGAAATCATCGCACTCGGGAACGTGTTTAATAACATTCGAAATGTTTAAACGAGAAACGCGCTTGTCCGTGCATTATAAACGATGTACATTTCCAGTACACTTTAATTATTTCGACAAAAGGAGGAACGGCGCAGTGAACGTGCATATATTTGCTTGTACACAGATTTCCACGTCACGTTTACCTCGAAAAATTAAAATCGGTAATGATGCGCGCAGTCGGTTGGAAATTTTCAAAGGTAAACAGGAACGATCGAAATAGTTATGTAAATTGTATTTAAATCACCGCGCGACCAGACTATTATCTCTTCTGACAGTTGTTAATAAATATTGACACAATTTGCGAATACATAATGGATAGATTGTTATCGTTCTCGTGTCAACTCCCCGTGCTTTCATGCATTGTCGATCGAATCAAAATTAAAGTGAACCGTTTTCCCGCGAATTTCCACAGAGGATAATCGGGAAATGTGGCTGGATTAAATATTTAATTTAAGATTGAAATTTGTTCTTCGATCAATTTTCAGTAAAACCAAACTCCATGTTTTGTATTTTATATAGTAGATTTACAGTGGTTGAATGGACACAGAGTTTATAGAGTATACTGCACTCTTGTTATATTGCCATTGGCGAATAGTAGATAAAATATGTTTGGAACTTTTGTATTTTCTATAATAGATGTATTGTAGTTGGAAAAATATGGAGTTTATTCATTATAGTGGACTCTTGTTATATTGCCGTCGGCGAAATAGCAGGAGAGAATTTTTGGAATTCTTGTATTTTCAATAGTAGATATATTGTAGCTGAAAAGATGCAAAATTTATGGAATATAATGGACTCTTGTTATATTGCCGTCGGCGATATATAAGGAGAGAATTCTTGGAATTCTAATATTTTCTATAGTAGACATATTGTAGTTGAAAAAATACAAAATTTATGAAATATAGTACACTCTTGTTATATTGCCGTCGGCGAAATAGCAGGAGAGCAGAATAATTGGAGTTTCTGTATTTTCCATAGTAGATATCTTGCAGTTGAAAAGATATGGTGTTTATAGAGTTTATTTTTATTTATTATAGTGAACTCTTGTTATATCGCCATCAGCGAAATAATAAGAGAGAAATATTCTTGGATGTTTTGTATTTTCTACACTACATGTATTGCAGTTTGAAATATATAAAATTGATGTATTATGGTAAACTCTTGTTATATTGCCATCGGCGAAATACTGAGGGAGAAAAATTATTAGAATTTTTGTGTTTTCTATACTACTACATGTATTGCAGTTGAAAATGTACGGAATTTATGCATTATAGTAAACTCTTGTTATATCGCCATCGGCGAAATAGTGAGACAGAAAAATTATTAAAATTTTTGTATTTTCTACACTACTTATATGTATTGCAGTTGGAAATATACGCAATTTATGCATTATAGTGAACTCTTGTTATATCGCCATCGGCGAAATACTGAGAGAGAAAAATTATTGGAGTTTTTGTATTTTTTATAGTATATAATCGGAAAAATATGGAATTTATGCGGTATAGTGGACTTTCATTATATTGCCATCGGCGAAATAGTAAGAGTGGGACATTCTTGAAATTGGCAATATATTTAGAGGTATAAAAGGTTTTCTCATTCATCGTGCAACACATCGCAAGTTTATACATTGCGTGGCAATACAGTACGAGGCAATATAACAAATGGTGATATAATGTAATATAACATAATGCGTGATATGTGGAAAATTAGAGATATGTTATAACGCGTGGTAATATGTGGTGGCTCAATGCAACACGTGGTAATAAAACGAGTATAATAGTACAACAATTATTAACGCTGTATAACTTATTGCATAGTAATGCAACGTTTAACAATACAACAAATGTTAATATAACGCGCGATAATTTCACACTTTGCAATCTAACACGTTTCTACAAACCACGTGGCAATGTAATTGGATCATATAATTCATGGCGATGTCCAAGTATACATTTGTTACAACATAAACAAGAATTTTGGAAATTGCTTTTCACTACCGTATATCAAATTAATTAAAATCGATCTAGAATTACGGAAATGAGTTCTGTCGATTCAAAAAACAAAAGTAACACGTTATCCGAAACGGAAGTTATTTACGACAGGACCTAATATTACTAGAAACAAAGCATGAGTTATTTCCGCGAAATGTTGAGGCCGAAAATGCTCGTCGAAAATCGTGCACATTTTTCGGGATTATACGGTTATTCGTTGAACTGGTGACGCTTTTTTTCCGCGTCCGCTGCACCGGCCAAATCGCTTGGATCTCGTATAATGACCGTAAAAAATATGTTTATGCACGCGAGTGCCATTTGACCGTTGGTCTGTGACGTGTTTCATCCGCTTCGAACGAGTTTCAAGCGAAATGTTATAATTTTGCGCGTGCTCGTTAAAAAACAAAACAGAAAAAGGAGAGAAAACAACGGGGTCTGTTTCGTGCACGGCTCTGTCGAATTTACCAGTTGAAAAGAAATAAAAGGCGCGAGATTTATTGAAATTGAACGCAACGAATCATCAAATCTACTGTACGAACCAATTTCATTTTAGATTATTAAATAATTTTATTTAATTAGAGTAACATTATTCGTAATTATTGAACGATGGAATTTCATTTATTTATAGACTCCTTTTATACAATTGTACGAGGTATAACAGACGATTTAACGTATTCAAATATTTTAGGTTAATTGCTTTTAGGTTAGGATTGAAATAAACATTGGCAAAATATGTGTTTAAATAATTTTATTGTAACACAATCGGTCATATTAATTAACGTACAGTTAATAATGTCTACTTATTAATATTAAAAACAGAGAAAAAAATCGAAAAGTAGAAGCACAGTTTGAAATAGCGCGAAATGAAAGCGCGGGAAATTCAAATGATGAAATTAGAAAATTACAATTTTTACGTCACTTTGAAACGAATATTACATAAAAGTAACTAAATTACTCAAAAGAAGATACGATTTCATATTTCCTGTGAAATATTTTTCAAAATAAGTTTTAGCAGGAAAAGTAGGTACGGGTGCAGTTCCAAAGGAAATTAGCTAGTTTGACGACAAACGTAATTAGAAAATTCTCTAGAATTTTTGCATGTTTCACCAACTTTTCCTTTATATACGATTTTACGAATACGATTCTACAAACTAATTTCATATTTCGTCGAAAAATTCATTGTTTCCATTAAAATGATTCTCGCGAGATCAATGTGTGAAAAGTTTGAAATATTTGATATATTACGATTTTTGTAGAATCGAATGGTTCCTTTTTTTTACAGTTCCGTGGTTAATACCTTTTATTGACACAGATTTACCTTTGAACTTGCGAATCTTGTACACGAATCAATCGCAACGAAATAAAAACAGGTTAACAAAGAGAAATGGAAACGCAGCGGTAAAAACCAGTTTCGAAAACGAATTCTCAATATTTTGATGAAAGTAAATCGTGAAGTTGGTAACATTGCAACGCTAAAACCACGCACAGCCAGATTTTTTCGCGAAATATCCTAAGGGTTTGTATACGCTCGTGAAATGTTTGGTAAAGTATAAAAAGAGCCAAAGGGAATCACGCAAACCCGCATATTTGAAATTTTTGGAGTTTGATACGATTCTTTTTTTGTTCAATAAAATTTCGGGTGGTACATGTGTGTACGGAAAGTCGACATCATACCAGATTTTTAGGAGAGATGTAGCAGGCTCTCGTTGTTGTGACGTTCAAAAGGTTATAGCGCGAATAACTTTAGATATATGCAATATAGGAAGAGATTTTTCTGGGAAGCGTTTGATAATTCGCAGGAATGAAAATATCTTGAATTTTATGGTTTTGAAATTATTGAACTTGTAAGGTTAAATATTTTTCAATTTTCAAATTTCCAAATTTTCAAATTCCAAAATTTTCAAATTCCAAAATTTCCAAATTCCAAAATTTCCAACTCCAAAATTTCCAAATTCCAAAATTTCCTATTCCAAAATTTTCAAATTCCACAATTTCCTATTCCAAAATTTTCAAATTTTCAAATTTTCAAATTTCAAAATTTCCTATTCCAAAATTTTCAAATTCCAAATTTCCAACTCCAAAATTTCCAAATTCCAAAATTTTCTATTCCAAAATTTTCAAATTCCAAAATTCCCTATTTCAAAATTTTTAAATTCCAAATTTCCAAGTCGCAAAATTCTAATATTCAAAAATTAGTGACCTAAACATATCTTTTTGCCACACAATTTCCAGCACATTACAATTTATATGAAAACACCATAATAATGAGATATAACGTAAAAAAAGGGCACCCTATATATTCTGGTAAGGAGCATACTTCGTTAGTCGTATATAATACAAAAAGCGTGATAACTCGCGTGATTTTCTGGTAACGGCACATGTAAAAAGCAAGAACCAGAAGGAGACTCGTTCGTCGTCTTTTGCAGAACGACCCGCGTGAAAGTTGAAGCACCAGGCATATTCCTTCTTCTCGAGTCTCGTGAAGGGTTAAAACGCTACTTGTGTAGCAGCCATGTTCGAAGGGGTCAAGGTGAGAACTACTCGATTCTTCCATTCTTCTTATTTTCTCTATCAACTAGACGTTTAAATGTAGGAACAAATCCATTAATCATGATCCTTGATCTCGTTTACCGTCCATAAGTATGAACCTCGCTCAAACAAGAAATTAACCAGAATTTCTGGTTCTCTTCGTATAGAAGGTATTGACATATGTTTGTAAAAAGACATTGTGGTGATCTAAAAATTGGTTAACGCGTTTAACAGATATTTGTTTATTATGGTGATATAACGCGAGGTATTGCATTACGTGGTGATATAATGCGAGGTATTGCATCACGTGGTGATATAACGCAAGGTATTGCATTACGTGGTGATATAACGCAAGGTATTGCATTACGTGGTGATATAATGCGAGGTATTGCATCACGTGGCGATATAACGCATGATATTGCATCACGTGGTGATATAACGCGAGGTATTGCATCACGTGGTGATATAACGCAAGGTATTGCATTACGTGGCGATATAACGCGAAATGTTGCATCACGTGGTGATATAACGCGAGGTATTGCATCACGTGGTGATATAACGCAAGGTATTGCATTACGTGGTGGTATAACGCGAGGTATTGCATCACGTGGTGATATAACGCAAGGTATTGCATTACGTGGCGATATAACGCATGGTATTGCATCACGTGGCGATATAACGCGTGGTATTGCATCACGTGGCAATATAATGCGAGATATTGCATCACGTGGTGATATAACGCGAGGTATTGCATCACGTGGTGATATAACGCAAGGTATTGCATTACGTGGTGATATAATGCGAGGTATTGCATCACGTGGCGATATAACGCATGGTATTGCATCATGTGGCGATATAACGCGTGGTATTGCATCATGTTGCAATATAACACGAGGTATTGGCCACGTGGTGATATAACGCGAGGTATTGCATCACGTGGTGATATAACGCAAGGTATTGCATTACGTGGTGATATAATGCGAGGTATTGCATCACGTGGCGATATAACCCATGGTATTGCATCACGTGGCGATATAACGCGTGATATTGCATCACGTGGTGATATAACGCGAGGTATTGCATCATGTTGCAATATAACACGAGGTATTGGCCACGTGGTGATATAACGCGTGATATTGCATTACGTGGTGAAATAATGCGTGAAATTTATCACGTGGCAATATAACGCGAGGTATTGCATTACGTGGTGATATAACGCGAGGTACTGCATCACGTGGTGATATAACGCAAGGTATTGCATCAAGTGGTGATAAAATGCGAGAAATTACGATATGCAGCAATACAAGTGTGGTAATGCGATATATGGTGATATAATGCGAGGTTCTGTATCACATGGCAATATAACGCATACTGCATCACGTGGCGATATAACGTGTAGTATAACAATGCCTATCAATATAACGCGTAGTACAACTCCTAATAACACAATGCACGGTACTGCAATCCACGGTAACACGCGATACTTTAATAAAGAAAACAACGCATGGTTATACTCGGCAATACAGCGCATGGTAAAACCTCGATAACAAATCGCGGTATCGCGACACATATCAAGAGCGCACGTGGTATACCCAATAATACAACGAATTAAAACTCGACCCAATAAAACGCGTGATACTCCAATCCACGAAAATACAACGCTAACACACCAGCCAATCTAAACATCCTACAAACTCCGTAAACCTTACCGAACAGCCTATTGTATCGCGATTACCGATCCCCGGCGACGTGCACTTAATTTACTCGGAGCAGCTTGTCACGCGTCTATCTGGCTCGTGCGAGCACACTCAGTCGCCGTCGACGTGGAAAGAAGCTTTCAACGTGGACCGATAGGTTGCCCGGGAAAAAAGGCGTTTAGGATAAATCCAAGCAGCGTTTCCCGGCGGAGATGAGGAAGTGGTGGTGGTGGTGCAGTCGGTAGACGATATTGGCGTGCACGTCAGTAGCTCCAGGGTCGGTGGTCCAGCGGACAGGGACAGAGAGACAGGAAAGAGAGAAAGAGAGTGAGCGAGAGAGGCAACCGGAAGCGGAGAAGGGAAAGGTTGGATGGCTAGGTTGCTGGAGTTGCGGGCTGCGGAACCGAGGGGATGCGGGGATGCGACGGGGTTGTCGGTGAACGAGGGTGGCGTCGCAAGAGTGGGTCGGCCGTGACGTCATAGCTATGGGGGAGATCGATCCGGGATTCGCGGTCTGCCCGAGGGCGCAGCAGCACCTACACCCCGCTGCAACCTCGCCGTCGCGAAGGCTCACCCACGTTGCTCTTGAAGCTGACTCCACCCTAGGACACGTTGCCCGCGAGCACGAGTCTCGAGTCTTCTCTGATCGCTAAACAGTCGGATGCAACTCAGCCTGCCCTTACAAGAGCTTCGTGGCCACGGGAGGGTAACTTCGAAAAATAGTTTCACGGTTGGGAATTTCAGGGTTTGGGTTTTAGTGAAGTATGGGGAATTTGGAGAATCGAAGAATTTTGGAGGCTGGAAGTTTGGCAGGGTTGGTATTTGAGGACTTTAACGTTTCAGAATGTCGGGACTAAGGAAATTTAGGAAATTGGGAGATGGGGAATTTGAGGAGAATCGAATTTTTATATTAGGGAATTTGGGAATTTGGGGATTTTGGGAATTTTTGAAGTTTTGGGAATTTTGGGAATTTTGGAATTTGAGAATTTTGGGAATATGAGAATTTGGGGATTTGAGGAATTTTTGAAGTTTTGGGAATTTTGGGAATTTTGGAATTTGAGAATTTTTGGTATATGAGAATTTGGGGATTTGGGGAATTTTTGAAGTTTTGGGAATATTGGAAATTTGAGCATTTGAGGAATTTGCGAAATTTTGGGAGCCTAGGGAATTTTGGGAATTTTGGGAATTTTGGAATTTGAGAATTTTGAGAATATGAGAATTTGGGGATTTGGGGATTTGGGGAATTTTTGAAGTTTTGGGAATTTTGGGAATTTGAGCATTTGAGGAATTTGCGAAATTTTGGGAACCTAGGGAATTTTGGGAATTTTTGAATTTGAGAATTTTGAGAATTTGGGGATTTGGGGATTTGGGGAATTTTTGAAGTTTTGGGAATTTTGAGAATTTGAGCATTTGAGGAATTTGTGAAATTTTGGGAACCTAGGGAATTTTGTGAATTTTGTGAATTTGGGAATTTGGGAATTTGGGAATTTTGGGAATTTCAGAATTTGGGGATTTTGGGAATTTGAGCGTTTGGGGACTTTGCGGAATTTTGGGAACCTAGGGAATTTGGGGAATTTTGGGAACTTAGGAAACTTAGGGAACTTAAGGAATTTGGGAATTTGGGAATTTGGGAATTTTTGGAATTTGAGAATTTAAAAATTTGAAAATTTAGAAATTTGAATATTTGAAAATTTGAGAATTATTTACAAAACTTGCAAATATTTTTCTATGCACCCCAAAAAGATCCAGAAGAAGTATTCCCTCTTCACAACAAATCCTTTTATCTTAGCCAATTAATATTCCGTGCCCCATGCTTAATTACTAGCAGAGATAACTGTAAGTCAGCGATTCCTCAACTCCGAGATCGCAGAAGATTTAAAGAATAAGTGTTCAGAAGACCAATATTTCTTTCAAGAGCGTACTTTATACCTCCGTTCGTACTTTGATGGCCAGATACCTGCTTCCCATTAGAGCAGTAAAACTTCCTCCTTCAACTTTCGAATTGGAGAACATCTGAAGGTTATCCGAAAGACATCGAACTTATGGTTTTCGTCATCGGTAACACGACATCTATCTTATGCTTTAAAATTGCTAATGCTTTTCCTAGGAAGTTTTTATGGTAGCAGTGTTTGATGTCTGATGATAACCAGATAACTGTTTGCCATTGAGGGTAGTAGAAGTTCAATGGTTCCCGAAACTTTTGAATTAGGGGAGATTCGAAAGGTGTTTGAAGAGTTAGCTCGGATGAACTAGGATGAACTCTCATGATCATTCACGAAGATTGCACTTTTTCTAGATAAACTTTCTAGCACTTTCGTCGTTTAATACTTGGCTACCTGTGACTACTGCAAAACCAGTTGTTACCACTAGATGGAATCTGGAAAACTTTAGGACTGGAAGAGATTTAAATTGATGAGGTTAAAGATCATATATGTTACTCTTTTATTATACTAGCATAGCTTCTGAAGATAAAATTATACATTAGATTTCAACATAATTAGCTGCAAACTTAGCTATTAACTTGTAGATGAAGTCACTTTAAGTTAGCGGTGGAAAATTCGAAAAAAGCGAAACATCATTTTGAATTTCGCGCCAAAATGATTTTAAAAGATTAATATAACTTTACTGATCTATCACCTATAAATTCTATAAACTCTCAACTATAAATCTATAAATGTCTCTATAATCTATAAATCTATTAAGCTACATAGCAAAACAAAATGTCCGTCGCGTAAACAAAATGGCGGACGCCCCGAAATGGCACGCCTCAGTTTTCATATCATTACGAAAGTTTTCTGTAGCACGAGTTGTTTGATTTTTACGAGGGTTCATTTTTTGTCAATGTTTTATTTGCAAACATTTTTGCACGGTTTTGAGTTCAAACGATAACCGGTTTTTTCATAAACGACGAAGGTCAACACCCGATGTGTATCGCGTCCCGTTTCGGCGTATTTTTTTCTTTGGCCGAGTGCAATCGACGCAGTTGTTTGACGTTTTGCTCGATCAAGTGCCTTTTGATCGGTCGAGTTTAACGGTTTTGAGTTACGTAGTTCGATAAAGTTGCTAGAGAAAATTCCGGGTATTAAGGCATCGTTGACCCAATTTCAAGTTTTGTCGCATCCGGAAATTATCGAAGATCGCATTGACCCAGTGCGACGTGTTCCGCAAAAGCGAAATCGATTTCGCGACCGCGTTTCGTAAACACCGATGAAAAAAAATTTATGGGATTTTCACGTCTTTGATGTTTGTCAATACATCGATCGTTCAGAGACCCCATTACGCGAATTCGTTTGTTTGCAAATCATTAATTTTAATTCGTCGGTTTTTGCTTCAATTTATTTCCATGTTTTTTTTATGTTTTCGTTCGTAGTGATGGATGCGCAACTAATTTTTTTGTGAAATAATTTATAATCAGAATTAATTATATACAGTCTTTTCTATTAAATTGTTTATCTTTGAAGCGATTACTGGTTTCAATTTTGAAAATTATTTTGTATGCAATAACGTAATAGAAAGACCATATACGGTGCAAGGTGGTAAGGAGACAGTTTTCCCGATACGATAGAACGATCGAGGCAAGAGATCTTACCGCAGACATATCCTTTAATAGCGTCACAAGCCGTGGCCAGCAAAGTTGGAGACCTTCGGACTGTTTACCGATGAGAACGACCGTGTTTCTCTCCCTGAAGATCAGCGAACGTGTCTTGCTTGCCTGACGGGTACTGATGGCACCTACTCACCTTTGCTGCTTAGTTTCTTGCTGAAAATCACTCTTGTCGCTCCTTGCAGCTTCGAGAACGCTCTTACGGTAACGCTGTACATTAACATTATCATTTTGAAACTGTTAATCAGAGCGTATTTATACGCGTAAGACGGAAAGAACAGTGCTAGAATGGTTTTTGGTACTTTGTGCGGTTTATTTGATAGACACCGTTAAGATGTATTTACTCGGTTTTTCTTTTGGGAAGTGGTATATTCACGAGTTTGGAATTTTGGGAAGTTTGGGAAATTGGGAAGTTGGGAAATTGGGAAATTTAAAATTTTCAAAATTTGGAATTTTGGAATTTTGCAATCTTGGAATCTTGGAATTTTGCAATCTTGGAATCTTGGAATTTTTTAATTTTGCAATCTTTGAATCCTGGAATTTTGGCAATTTGGAATTTTGGAAATTTGGAAATTTGGAAATTTGGAAATTTGGAAATTTGGAAATTTGGAAATTTGAAATTTGGAAAATTTGGAATTTTGGTATTTTGGAATTTTGGAATTTTGGAATTTTGGAATTTTGGAATTTTGGAATTTTGGAATTTTGGAATTTTGGAATTTTGGAATTTTGGAATTTTGGAAATTTAGAATTTTGGAAAACTGAAAATTTGGAAATTCGATAATTTGGGAATTTGAGAGTTTCGATAGGCTCGATATTTTTTATAATTTCGATAGTTGCAGTAATTTCGATAATTTCGATAATTTCAGTAATTTCGATAATTTCGATAATTTCGATAATTTCGATAATTTCGATTATTTCGATTATTTCGATTATTTCGATTATTTCGATTATTTCGATTATTTCGATTATTTCGATTATTTCAATAGTAGTTCAATAGTTTTATGATAGCTTCGATAATTTTGGATAATTTCAATAATTTTTCATAATTTCGATAATTTTGGATAATTTCGATAATATTTGATAATTTCAATAATTTCGATAATTTTGATAATTTTGATAATTTCGATAATTTCGATAATTTCGATAATTTCGATAATTTCGATAATTTCGATAATTTCGATAATTTCGATCATTTCGATAATTTTGATAATTTTAATAATTTTGATCATTTCGATAATTTCGATCATTTCGATAGTTTCGATAATTTCGATAATTTCGATTATATCGGTAATATCGATAATTTCGATAATTTTGAAAATTTTGATAATTTTGATAATTTTGATAATTTTGATAATTTTGATAATTTTGATAATTTTGATAATTTTGATAATTTTGATAATTTTGATAATTTTGATAATTTTGATAATTTTAATAATTTTGATAGTTTCGATAATTTTTGAGTTTTGGAATCTTTGGAATTTGGAAATTTGGTAATTTAAGAACTGGAAAGTTTTGAAAGTTATAATTTTGAGAATTTTTAAATTTTTAAATTTTGGAAATTATGAAATGTTAGAATTTGATATCTTATATACTTGAAAAAATAAATCATTTCCTCAAGAAAATGAAATTCAAAAAATCATCCTAACATTTCTAAGAAAATCTAGAAAGAAACAATAACAGTAAAAATTTGAAATTCTTAATAAAATCAAATATCAATGAACGTCATAAACCAATGCACATGATCGACACATAAAAAATGTATTTATTGTCAGTAATTCTTCAAAGACCCGTTATCTTTACGAACCCCATCAACAACATTCGAAGTATTCAAACATCGACCATCAAAGCCCCGAGAATTCGTGCAGAAGGATCGACGTTTCGGAAATGATCCAAAACCCAACGATATAGGTGGTTAGAGATATATTTCAATGGTATCAATACTTTTCGATACGAGTAGAAACAAAACCGAGGCCGAACAGAGGGAAACCGTGAAAAGATTCATTGAACGGTGACTTTTTACGCGTCAGCATCGAAGCTCATTGCTGATATTGCATCAAAGGGCCCCGAACACGAATGCTTTGGACACTCGAGATGATTTTGTGCAAAGGCAATACGGCTCGATTGGCCAGACGGCAAATTAGCGAGCGTACGAAACGAACTGTTAAATCCTGGCACCGTTCTCGGCCAAACCGTATCGAAATGCGGCGTGAAACAGAACGGAAAATTCTTGGATCGTGCATCGCAACGAAATCGGGATTTTCGGCTTTTTGTTTCTAGCCGGCTTCCTTTCGCGGATAATGTCCATCGGTTTCTGGTCAATCGACGGGTTATTGATAGACAAAATGCTGGGATGTTGGTTTTAGTTTGCTCTTTGGTGAAATTTGATTTTTGTTGAAATCGGATTTTTTAGTTCAATTTGGAGATTTTGCGGAATTATGCACGGAAAAGGATTAATGAATTCAACTGTTTTGATCTGTAATTGGTTGCAAAATTTTATTATATATTTTTGCACGAATTTTTTATCGTGGTAATACGTATAGTTATTAATAGTTCGTAATTAACTTAAATATGGTATTTTGGTTTCGTAGCGTCCGCCATTTTGTATCACTATGTCCGCCATTTTGGTTTCACAGCGTCCGTCATTTTGTGTCACAGCGTCCGCCATTTTGTAACGCAACGTCAGTCATTTTTGTTTCGCAGCGTTCGTCATTTTGTATCACAACGTCCGCCATGTTGTTCTCGCAGTGTCTGCCATTTTATGTCCATAGCGTCCGCCATATTGAACGATTTAATTATTACTAAATAATTTTGTGAGAAGCACATAATAGATTTTTAGACAATATTTATAAAATACAATAATTCCTTGAATGATAATTTTGATGAATCTTAATATTTTTATAAAAATATTTTCTTTAGTTGCAAATATTTTTCAGTGACTTATTTTTGTAGAAATAAATTACTAATTTTAAAGATTTTATTAAATAATTTTATGAGAATTTTGTATTAGAATATTTTTCAACAATTTTAATAAATCATGACTGTTTATAACATAAAATAAATTTGGAATTTAATAACACAAATTTTGTTTCTAAAAACGAATAATGTAGAAACATATTTGGGCCGCTATTTAAGTTTCATTACAACAAAATGACGATGCACCAAAATGCTCTCTGCTTCCAAAAAGTTGAACTCATTTATTTGCACCCAAACTTTGTATAAAGTTATAAAATAACAAATTGAAACGAAACAGACAAAAATTCGAGCTTATGAAGAGAATGTAGAATTACATAAATTATAACTTATAATATAATGAAGGTAATGAAGGTTTTCCGGTCGGTTAAAGGACCTTTAATGCCGGTCACAGGAAACAGCGATTACAAAGTTTCATGAAACTGAATGTTCGCGACACATATTACAACTTTCCGGTAAAAGAAATATGTACGTACATAGGGCATGTTTTACCTTCCCTTCTATAATGCAAACTACTCGTGTTCGCACATTTAACTCAAAAATAATTATTATATATAAAATTTTGGGAATTTTTAGAATTGTCAAAACTTTTGATAATTCTTTAAATATCTTAAAAATTTGAAAATTTAAAAATTCAAAATAGAATTCAGAAATATGAAAACGTCCAAACTCAAAAAATTAAAACTGAAGTGTCCAGAAATTTCGGAACGTGAGATTTTAAAAATGTAATCCGGTAATTCGAGTATCAGGAAATATGAAAATTGAAGAAATTCGAAACTGACGAAACTATGTAATAACACCGAACCCGGAAGTTCAGGAAATAGCAGACAAGCGATTCAAGCTTGCATCGTTTCGTCGACGACAAAACGACAATGCCTTCGACAAACAACCGGTACAATCAATTACACGAGCTTCTTTCGCGACTGTTTGTCGAACCGCAACCGCCGAGCGTCCCCGTTTCGAGGGAAATGGTTCGTCTTTTGAATTCTACCAGGCCGTTCTGTCGTTTCGAACTGACTCGCAGGAAGCTGGAAAATTGACGAGGATTCAGCTCGCGATAGCTGTTTTTCAAAAGGTTTTTGTTCTGGTTTTTAGCACACCTTTGTAACGGTGTTTTGGGTTTGATTCTGAAAAAAAAAATTCTTTCTATCGCTTTCATACTCCGAGTGGTCCTTGATTTATATATGAGTTTATAACGCAAGTGGGACAAGTTCATTTTTCAGGAAAGTTTCTTTTGGTAGACTTGTCAGTTGCGTGAAATACAAAAACTGAAAAAATTACGACTTTTGTTCTGAAATGAACTTTCATCGCTACTGTTGTTAGTGGTTCGTGTAATAATAATGGCCTTTAGAGGCCTATTCAGTTATTTGCTTTTTAAATAAAAAATAATGTAAGAGTGATATCAATTTAGGGATGTAAAAAATTTCAGACGTGTGAGATATTTGAAAGTTGAGAAATTAGGGAAATTTGTAAGTTAATGAGAATCGAGCAACATATCTAACTTGTGCAACTTCAAATTTGAGAAATTTTAGAAGTCTGAGAAGCTTGAGAAGTTTGAGTAGTTTGAGTAGTTTGAGTAGTTTGAGTAGTTTGTGAAATTTGAGAAGTTTGAAAAGTCTGAGAACTTTGAGAAGTTTGAAAAACTTGAGAACTTTGAGAAGTATGTGAAGTTGAAGAAATTTAAGAAGTTTGAGCAATTTGAGAAATTTGAAACATTTAAGAGACTTGAGAAGTTTGAGTAAATTAAGGAATTTTAGAATTTTTCAAAGTTTGATAAATTTGAGACGTTTGAAATATTTAAGAAATTTGAGAAGTTTGAGCAATTTGAGAAATATGAAACATTTGAGAGACTTGAGAAGTTTCAGTAACTTAAGAAATTTGAGAAATTTGAGCAATTGAGAAATTTGAGACCTTTAAGAGATTGGAGAAGTTTGAGTAGCTTGAGAAATTTTAGAATTTTCAAGAGTTTAATAAATTTGAGTCATTTGAAATATTTAAGAAATTTGTGAAATTTGAGAAATTTGAGGAATTTGAGGAATTTGAGAAGTTTGAGAAGTTTGATAAATTTCAAAATTTTGAGAAATTTTCGAAGTTTGAGCAATTTGAGAAATATGAAACATTTGAGAGACTTGAGAAGTTTCAGTAACTTAAGAAATTTGAGAAATTTGAGCAATTGAGAAATTTGAGACCTTTAAGAGATTGGAGAAGTTTGAGTAGCTTGAGAAATTAGAGAATTTTCAAGAGTTTAATAAATTTGAGTCATTTGAAATATTTAAGAAATTTGTGAAATTTGAGAAATTTGAGAAGTTTGAGAAATTTGAGAAATTTGAGAAGTTTGAAAAGTTTGATAAATTTCAAAATTTTGAGAAATTTGAGAAGTTTGAGCAATTTGAGAAATATGAAACATTTGAGAGACTTGAGAAGTTTCAGTAACTTACGAAATTTGAGAAATTTGAGACCTTTAAGAGATTGGTGAAGTTTGAGTAGCTTGAGAAATTTTAGAATTTTCAAGAGTTTAATAAATTTGAGTAATTTGAAATATTTAAGAAATTTGTGAAATTTGAGAAATTTGAGAAGTTTGAGAAGTTTGAGAAGTTTGAGAAGTTTGAGAAGTTTGAGAAGTTTGATAAATGGTAATATTTTGAGAAATTTGAGAAGTTTGAGCAATTTGAGAAATATGAAACATTTGAGAGACTTGAGAAGTTTCAGTAACTTAAGAAATTTGAGAAGTTTGAGCAATTTGAGAAATTTGAGACCTTTAAGAGATTGGAGAAGTTTGAGTAGCTTGAGAAATTTTAGAATTTTCAAGAGTTTAATAAAGAGTCATTTGAAATATTCAAGATATTTGTGAAATTTGAGAAATTTGAGGAATTTGAGGAATTTGAGGAATTTGAGAAGTTTGAGAAGTTTGATAAATTTCAAAATTTTGAGAAATTTGAGAAATTTAAGAAATTGTGAAAGTTTGAGAAATTGAAAGATTTGAGAATATTTGGAAATTTGAATAATTTGAGAATTTAGGAAATCGATATTCGAAAATTTGAGAATTTTTAAAAAATCCCGAAACACCACAATTCTGTAAAGTTTAAAAATTTGCAAAATTATCGAAATTCTCGAAAATATAAAATTCTCAAAAGTCAAAAATCTCCCCAAATTGTCCACTTACCTAAAATTGTACAAATCTTATAAAATTTACAAATTCCACAAACCTTACAAATTCCACAAATTTTACAAATTTTTGAAAATTTTCAAGTTTCCCAAACTTTTCTACATGTACATAACACTGAGATGTTAAAATAAAAGTCTTGAACGTTTCTTCCATTGATATTTTTTCTTCAACCAGTATTTTACATGGCATTCGCATAAATATTCCGATCGCATGCCGGTAAACCCTCTGGTTTTCGGTGGATAACCGTGCAAGGGATTAGGATAAACGTATAGTCCGACACTACTCGTTCAAACGCTCATTAGAATAAACATTCACTTTGGTAAGAGGAAATGTATTCAAGAGCACGGTATATCGATTATTCTGTAAACCGAAACGAAAAGTTGTTGCGTTCGAGCTTCTAACTCCTCTGTATTAGCATCCTGATTTTCAATGCCTGTTTAACGTATTTATCGCAGTGATTATGTGTTTACACAAACTTCGGAAAATTGTTTATATCGATGACTACATTTTATAATTCAAATTGTACTATTCTGATTTTTAGAACCAATTCAAGATAAATTGTTAAAGAAAATTTGATTTTTATGTGCTTTCAAATTTTTGTATTTTAATGTACTGAAATTTTTACAAATAATAAAATTAAAAATTTAAATAGATAAATTTGTAAATTTATTAAACATAAATAAAATTTAATAAAATATTTGTAATATAAGGAATTGTGTACATATACTTAACCTAAAAAAAAATAGAACAAAAATTTCATCGCACCCGGGTGCATGTTAAATAAACTGCCCCAATCCCTCAAAGTCGTCCATTTAATGCAACAATCTAAATAATTTCACGGAAAATGAGAAGATCCGTTGCACGAGAGGTAGGAAAAAATTAAGTGTCGATAAGTTTAAAAATTGTTCGAGCAGCTGCAAGCGTAAAACAGTGCCCTCTTTTTTTTACAAATAACCACCGCTCGAAGCAGCCTTCCGGAATAGAATTTCTTCGACGATCCGAGACGAAGCAAAACAACTTTAATCCGAGGAAAAGTTTTAAATCTTCGGTAATCTCGGCCCGACCGATTCCAATGATATTAGAGCCCCGAATGAATTGTTTCTAGAGGCGGGCTGCTAATATCAATTCAACCCCCGCCCACTTAAACACACCATGAAGTTTGCATTCTTAAGAGAAACACTCTTGAAACACACAGCTGTTCGACGTCGATATTTTCACCGGACTTTTACATTTTTATTTTATAGCTTCCGTCGAATTAGTTTGTTATATAAAAATAATATATATATTAATAGGATTGTTAGAATGCAATGGGGAGATCTTAAGTTTCTAATGAGGTTTTTAGTTTGTGTGGACACCTTGTACAGGTTATGTCTGCAGAAACGAGTTGTTACGTTCTATCGAGTTTTAGTTTATTATTCACATCTGGTTAGAACCATTGATGTCAATAGGAGAGTTCTTTATCCATAAATTATTGAAACTACGAAATTCTCAAATCCCTAAATTCCCAAATCTCTATAATCCCAAATCCCTATAATCCCAAATCCCTATAATCCCAAATCCCTATAATCCCAAATCCCTATAATCCCAAATCCCTATAATCCCAAATCCCTATAATCCCAAATCCCTATAATCCCAAATCCCTATAATCCCAAATCCCTATAATCCCAAATCCCTATAATCCCAAATCCCTATAATTCCACATCCCTATAATCCCAAATCCCAAAGTTTCCAAAATTCTCAAAATTCTAATAATTCTCAAACTTTTCCAAATTCTCAGAAGTCTAGGAATTCTAAAACATCTCAAGATTCACAAAATTCTCAAATTTCTCAAAATTCCCAAAATTCTTAACACTGTAAAAATTCTAACAATTCCCAAAATACTTAAAACTGTAAAAATTCTAACAATTCCCAAAATACTTAAAACTGTAAAAATTCTAACAATTCCCAAAATTCTCAAAATTCACAACATTCTCAGAATTCTGAAAATTCTAGGAATTTTCAAACTTCTTGAAATTCCCAAAATTTTAAAAATTCTCAAAATTTCCAACATTCTCAAAACTCTCAAAACTCTAAATTGATAAAATTCTAAAAATTCTAAAAATTTTCCAAATTCTAACAATTCACAAAATTTAAAAAATTCTCACAATTCTCACAATTCTCACAATTCTTAAAATTCTAGCAATTTTCAAACTTCATGAAATTCACAGAATTCACAAAATTCACAAAATTCTGAAAACTAAAATTTCTAATAATTCTCAAAATTCTCATAATTCTAAAATTTCCCAAAATTCTAAAAACTCTCAAAATTCCAACAATACCAAAAATTCCCAAAACTCTCAAAATCTTCAAAATTCTAACAATACCCAAAATTTCCAAAACTAAAAATCCTCGAAATTCCCAAAATTCTGAAAACTCAAATTTCTAATAATTCCCAAAATTCTCCAAATTCTCGTAATTCTAAAAATTCCTAAAATTCTAAAAACTCAAAATTCCAACAATACCCAAACTTCCCAAAACTCTCAGAATCCTCAAAATTCCAACAATACCCAAAATTTTCAAAACTCTCAAAATCCTCAAAATTCCCAAAATTCTCAAAATCACAAATTTCTAAATATTCAGATTTCCAACTTATCAAACGCTTAAATCCCAAAGTACCTCAATTCTCTGTACCTAAAACCTCGGAAACAGAAATTTCATAATTCACCAACTTAGCAGCATTAAATTTGTCATTTGAATATTCACCTACATAAAAATAAAAAAAGTTGAATCTCACTAATAACAATTTGAAAATTCTAAGACTTAACTTAGAAGTCCAAAAATTAAAACTTCTTTTTTCCGGATTTCAGCCACCCAAAACAACAGCACTCAGAAATCACTACAGGCATTAAACTTTCCCCGAAACTTCCGTATATATTATCCACATAAAGTAGGTCCCCGTAAAACTTCTTGAGCATCGTTCGCTCCCGGAGCATTCTCGAATGAACCCCCATAGCGTACGGTCCCGCAGATGTGTTGCGTTTTGTCCTGTTAGGGGAAAAAACTGCTCCTCAGATCGTAGTTCTCGGGTCACGGGGAAGTTAACAGCCGTACCGAGTTTGGACATTAGCGTGTGGAACGGTTAGCGAGAGAAATGGAAACTTGAAATTTAGCGCCTGGCGAGCACCGTGGGGCTATTACCATGCTAATGAGTGGTTCACAGAGCGTTTCAGCCAGCTGGATGAACCTTAAAAACAACATACAACATCCACTTTCTTTCGCTCTTTTTGCCGTTTCAACGCCATTTATTTCTTACACCTGTTTGGACGACATTCAATGCGGTGGACGTGCTTGACCCTACCCGTTCAACTTTTAAACTCCAGGTGATTTTCTGTGTTATTCAAAACGTGATTTAATTAAAAATATCAACTGTATGGGAATAATTAAGGGTCGTCAAAAGCGAAGTTTTATGAATTTGGAAAAATTGTTTTTGCATTGGGCAATTTGGAAAAAATTAGATCACTTTTTTTGTGGTTGGTTAACTTCAAATTTAATTAATGCAGATCTTAACCCTAATTTGGAACTGTGGCTATGAAATTTTGTATCACTTAGGTATTTATTTAAGGTTAACATAATTATTAATTTAAAAATTTATTGAATGGTTAGACAAATTTCCGCATATCCCTGAAATTTTGCAAATTCCCTAGATTTGTCAAAGTCATAAATTCGAATCCCCTAAATTCAGAAAATTCAGAAAATTTATCAAATTCTACAAAATCACCAAATTTGCCAAACCCATTAAATTCACCAGATTCACTAAATTCACCAATTTTACCAAATTCGAAAAATTCACCTGATTCGTCAAATTCACCAAACACATAAAATTCACCAAATTCACTAAATTCACCAGATTCACCAAACTCATAAAATTCACCAAATTCACTAAATTTACCAGATTCACCAATTTCACCAAATTTATTAAATTCACTAGATTCACCAAATTTATAAAATTCACCAGACTAACTAAATTCACAAAACTCATAAAATTTATCAAATTCACCAAATTCACCAAATTCACCAAATTCACCAAATTCACCGAATTCACCATATTCACCAAATTCACCAAATTCACTAAATTCACCAAATTCACTAAATTCATCAAATTCACCAAATTCACCAAATTCACCAAATTCACTAAATTCACTAAATTCACTAAATTCACCAAATTCACTAAATTCATCAAATTCACCAAATTCACCAAATTCCCCAAATTCCCCAAATTCACCAAATTCCCCAAATTCACCTAATTCACCAAATTTTACCAAATTCACCAAATTCACCAAATTCACCAAATTCACCAAATTTACCAAATTCACCAAATTCACCAAATTCACTAAATTCACTAAATTCACTAGTTTCACTCAAGTATTTATTTAAGATTAACATAATTATTAAGTTTTTAATTTCTTGAATGGTTAGACAAATTTATTCAAAATAAATTGAAATTAAATTTTGTATTTATTCAAAATAATTTTGTCTTATAATTTGAATTATTAATTCTTAGCAATTATGACAATTAACTAGTAATTATTGATTAGTCATTCTGTGAATAATTATACCTACTTAGTTATGCATTGTACTAAAAAATCAGGATTGATTAATTTCAAAGATAATTCGACTAATCATTAATTAAATCTGAATAACTGTTTTCGTCTAATTATCAAAACCTGTATTAAAAAAAAATACCTAGCATCATTCAATTTTATCAACACTAATTAATCAACTCTTTAATTAATCGATTATAGTGGGTAATTAAAATTAATTTCCAACCGTGATTCACCATCATGATTTATGATCTAGATATTGTTAATTGCTAGATGAGATTTCGAATCGATAAGAAAAATTTGTAGAATGATTAGTAAAACTCGGGAGAAGAAATAGAAAAAGCAAGTAGGTCAGAATGATGGGAATGCGGGTGATTATCCAGCGCGTTAATAGCAGATGTTGAACACTCTCGAGCAGGACGAATTTACGAGATTCGCTTTCAAAGTAGCTCGAATGTCACGCGGGTTACCCTCTTCTGTCTTTGGAATTCAGCCCCGACCTCATCTTCGTCTCCTGTTTCACAAGAGCCTCGAACGATCTCTTTGCTGCTGGTCCCATTGAATATCTCAGACGATCAATAATATCTGAATGCACGTATATTTCCAACGTTTCAAGGTCTTTAGTGCTGGTCGATAATATTATAATATTAATAATATTCCGGTGATATTATATAATATGTTTATTTTTGAAATTGTGAATTTGGTGATGTGAGAATATGAGAATTGTTGAATTTAGTCATTTTTAATTTGACAATTTGGAATGTTTAATCTTGGAAAATTTGAAGATCTGGGGATTTTTGAATTTGGGAAGTTTGAAAATTTGAAGGTTTTTGAACTTTGAGAATTCGAAGATCTGGGGATTTTTGAATTTGGAAAATTTTAGAAGTTGAAGGTTTTCGAATTTGGGGAATTCAAGCATCTAGGGATTTTTGAATTCGGGAAATTTGAGAATTTGAAGGTTTCTGAATTTGGGGAATTCAAGCATCTAGGGATTTTTGAATTCGGGAAATTTGAGAATTTGAAGGTTTTTGGATTTGGGAAATTTTAAGATCTAGGGATATTTGAATTTGGGGAATTTGAAAATTTAACGAGTTGAAATTGAGAAATTTCATAATCTAAGGATATTTGAATTTAGAAAATTTGAAAATTTAACGAGTTGAAATTAGGAAGTTTGAAGATCTAGGGATTTTTTAATTTTGTGGATTTGATAATTTAATGGGTTAAAATAATGAAATTTGAAGATCTAGGGATATTTGTTTTTGGGGAATTTGAAAACCCGAGGAGTTGAATTTAAGAAATTCAAAGATCTAGGGATTTTTGAATCTGGGGATTTCGACCATTTGACAAATTGAAATAGAGATATTCGAAGATCTAGGGATTTTTGAATTTGGAAAATTAAAAAATTTGATGAGTTGAAATAGGGAACTTTGAAGATCTAGGGATTTTTTAATTTAGGAAATGTAATCAACCGAAGAGTTAAAATTGGAAAAATTTGAAAATCTAGGGATACTTGAATTTAGAGAATTTTAAAATTTCATGAGTTGAAATTGGAAAATTCAAAGATCTAGGGACATTTGAATTTGGAAAAATTGACCATTTGACAAGTTAAACTAGAGACATTCGAAGATCTAGAGATTCTTGAAGTTAGACAATTTGAAAATTTGACGAGTTGAAATTAGTAAATTTGAAGATGCATTTAAAATATAAACCCTGTGAAAGTATCTCAGGCAGATAAAAATCGCCAACGAACGAATGATAAGGAGTGAAAAATAATCGCGACGATTGACCGGCATCCGGCGCATGGAAATAAGAAGCGGAACTCGAGCCAATAGGGAACGTCGAAAGAAACAAGGAAAAAGAGAAACGGGAAAGAGAAAAAGAGAGTCGAATTCTCCTCGGATCTGTCAGAGCAGAGTACGAGATGGGGATTCTCCCTTGTTTAAACAAGAGCCACTTCGTACCCGGTCCGACGACCGGCGTTTCGGTCCATGAACAAATGCGACTGTTCTTTGGATACTTTAATCCCGGGGATTGTCTGTAATTTATATCATTTGCTTCTCCCTTCACCTTTCTTTTTGCTTCTACCTGTCTCTGTCCCCTTGTAAACCTACCGTATCAACCGATTCTTTCCTCTCTCTTCGTTTAAACCTTTAAAGTATGACAAACTCTCCTCTCTCACGACGTATCTTCCTTCGCAAATGTTATTAACGCTCGAATGACTCAGTCGGGTCAATCGTGGCCCGGAACTTGGAAATATGTGCGAGAATCAGTCGGGAGGAATAACATTTATTTTTCTGATTAAGGGCTTTGGATTGTGAAAGAACAGCGTTGTTTCATTTTTAACGTTGACAGGGAAATGTCAAGTGGTGTGGCGGGAGATTTGAATTGTTTCGAACTTGGGTGGTTTGGGGAATTTTGGGAATTTGAGGAATTTAGGGAATCTGGGGAATTTGGGGACTTTGGGGACTTTGGGGAATTTGGGGAATTTGGGAATTTTGGAATTTGGGAAATTTAGGGAATTTAGGGAATATGGGGAATTTGGGAAATTGGGGGATTTTGGAATTTGGGAAATTGGGGGATTTTGGAATTTGGGGAATTTAGGGAATCTGAGGAATTTGGGAATTTAGGAAATTTGGGAAATTTGGGGAATTTGGAGAATTTGGGGACTTTGGGGAATTTGGGGAATTTGGGGAATTTGGGAAATTTAGGAAATTTAGGAAATTTAGGAAATTTAGGGAATATGGGGAATTTGGGAAATTGGGGGATTTTGGAATTTGGGGAATATAGGGAATCTGAGGAATTTGGGGAATTTGGGGAATTTGGGAATTTGGGAATTTGGGAATTTGGGAATTTGGGAATTTGGGGAATTTGGGGAGTTTAGGGAATATGGGGAATTTGGGGAGTTTAGGGAACTATGGGGAATTTGATGATTTCAGGAAATTTTTGAATTTGGGGGATTTGGGAAATTTGGGGAATTTAGAAAATTCAGGGATTTTGGAACTTCGGAAGTTTAGGGATTTTTGAATTTGGATCTTTTGAAAACTAGAGGAATTTAAATTTGTGAAATCTATGGATTTTGGAATTTGGAGAATTCGGGAAATTTTTGAATTTTAAAAATTAAAAAAATTTTTGATTAATTCATCTTTTTTATGTCATCCTTTGCTCCTTAATGCTAATTTTATATTTTGAAATAGCACGGTCCATTCCATTCCCTCCGTAGTTACGCCGATGTTCATTATCGAGAACGTTTGTCGTGATACCCTCGTCCGAACGAATGTCAGAGTATGCTAGAAGCCAGATGCAAGCAATTTTTGAGATTAAATTTTTTTGCGGAACGGTCCGATGTTCTTGCTAGCCAGAGTCCATCGTATTTTCATTCTTTCTTTCCTAGCTTGTGCTGTTCAGACGTTTTCTTTGAACTGATTCTATCCATACTAAATATTGCAGCAATCTAAAAGATTGTTATGATGGAATTCGCGAACATCGAATTGATTATTGTCTAACTTTCGTTTTGACGAACACTTTTCTTTCTTTGTATTTCTTGAAATAGTAGTTTAGTAATTATTTAAAATTATTCGAAGTGTAAAAAAATACCTGTAATTCCAGCTTTAATTATTTAAGTTTTAAATGTTTCTGAAATTGAGGTATTTATCGAATAAAAAGTGATAGAACATTTTCCGTGTATTTCGAAATAAATATGCGTTGTGCGCAAGCGCGTAGACCATACTGCGCATGCGCGTAATCCACACAGCGCATGCGCAAGATTAAATACATTGTACATTAGAAAACATTTCTTTTATTTAAATTTATATTTCTAAAAAGCTATTTATATTGAAGCAAGATAAAGAATATTATTTAAGAAGGTTTCGTTAGATTTTAAGCGTAAATCGAATGAAATTAAAATGAAAGTATTTAGATATTAAAAACATTAATGAACATTAAGCAGCAAAAAAATGACGATGGAAGAGATGAGTGTTACCACAATGTACACGTAACAAATGTCTTGATCAACAATTAGTTTTCATACGGAATGCATGGAATTGTAAATCCCCGCACAACAGTCGTAACAGTAATCTTAAAATGAATATTAACGCCGCAATTACATCGCTGTTCTCGAACCTGAACAACAGGGATAAAGTGCGCCAGGGGTACCAGCGTACCAGGTCGGTTTCGCCGTTCGCGTAAACGCGGAGACATTAATATTAATATATTATTAAAAGTGGCATGCTCGGGCGGTAATGCGTCAACCATTTACATAGAAATACGTATAGCGGGCATTTTAACGGGCGTAAATAAATTCCGGCAACTTTCAACGAATTTTACCATAGTTCGTAGCCGTAGCCAACACGTCGAGCAGAAGTTTGCCGAGAAAGCCCCAGGATCGAGTTGCGCCAACTACGGAACACCACAACTTACCAACGAGCTTTCGGAACGAGAACCGTTCCCGTCGAATTTATTTGTTCCACAGGAAACTGCGAAAAATTCAACGTGTCAGGTGTTGCCCTGGCACAGACGTTCGTGATTTCTAAGCAAACGTAACCTACTCCTTTTTTAATATTCTTTCACGTTGCGGGACTACCATTTTTTATTTTATAGTGATAGGGGTTAAAATGGAGTATTCAGGTGACCTAAGCTAAACTATTTAACAAAGATTGTTTCACATTGGGAATACGTGATTTCCAAGCAAACGTAACCTAGTCTTTTTTAATATTCTTTCACGTTATAGGACTACCATTTTTTATTTTATAGTGATAGGTAGTCTTCAAAATGGAGTATTCAGATGACGAAGTCTTCCTAAGCTAAACTATTGAGTACAGATTGTTTCACATTAAGAATACATATGATTTTGTATTTGGAAATGATGTGTTTTTTAAACGGAGATTTTTGTAATTAATGAAACATTTTGTAACAATGAAATAGACATATATGGCGAAACATGAAACTGTTGGTAATCATAGATTAATATGCCATTGATTAATTGTGAAATTAGAAATTTCAGACAGGTAATTTGCATTATTGGTATAACAATAATGCTATTCATAATATTCAGTTACACGAAGGTTGAAATGTGAACTGACGAGCGCTATTGTAATCAATGTATTGATATGATCCAATAAGGCAAATATTTATGAATTGTTCAAAATACAAATTTTAGAAGAAAGTCATAAAATTCACCAGATTCGTCAAATTCACCAAATTTACCAATTTCACCAAACTCATAAAATTCACAAGATTCACTGAATTCACTAAATCCACTAGATTTCTCAAATTCGCTAAATTCACTAAATTCACCAGATTCATCAAATTCATAAAATTCGCCAAACTTATAAAATTCACCAGATCCACTAAATTCACCAGATTCGCCAAATTCACTAAATTCACCAGATTCATCAAATTCATAAAATTCGCCAAACTTATAAAATTCACCAGATCCACTAAATTCACCAGATTCGCCAAATTCACTAAATGCACCAGATTCACCAAATTCATAAAAATCCCCAAACTCAAAATTCACTAAATCCACTAAATTCACCAAATCCACTAAATTTACCAAATCCATTAAATTCACAAGATTCACTGAATTCACTAAATCCACTAGGTTCTTCAAATTCGCTAAATTCACCAGATTCATCAAATTCATAAAATTCGCCAAACATAAAATTCACCAGATTCACTAAATTCACCAGATCCACTAAATTCACCAAATTCGCCAAATTCACCAGATTCACTAAATTCACCAGATTCGCCAAATTCACTAAATTCACTAAATTCACTAAATTCACTAAATTCACTAAATTCACTAAATTCACTAAATTCACTAAATTCACTAAATTCACCAAATTCATAAAAATCCCCAAACTCAAAATTCACTAGATCCATTAAATTCACCAAATCCACTAAATTCACCAAATCCATTAAATTCACCAAATTCACCAAATTCACAAGATTCACCAAATTCACTAAATCCACTAGATTCCTCAAATTCACCAAATTCACCAGATTCACCAAATTCACTAAATTCCCCAAATTCCCCAAATTCCCCAAATTCCTCAAATTCCCCAAATTCCCCAATTTTACCAAATTTCCATAATTTAAACGTTTAAAATATAACTTAAACTTGAACCCCATCGTCATCTACAATTTCCACCAAACCAAAATATCTTCCATTCACCATCCAAACATAAATAATTTTTATAATGTACCATAAATAATCTTCTCAAACCCAATTAATTAGAAGGAAAGTAAAATTGGGAGGGTAATAAAGTGCACGCAACGTGGCGGCAATCAAAGCGTTAATACGTTACGTAAATAATAATAATTTTCTGGGAAGGCAGCCAGTTATTGCTACAGTTTTGTTTCTCACTGGAAGCTCGAAGGTTATTCTCGGTAGTGCCGTGCTAATTAAAGTAATAACTTTATCGAGCAATTGTGGGTGGAATACGAAGTAAAGATACAGAGACTAACAGGAATAAAACTTCCCTCGTCAAACGAAAGACCGTGAGGGTGATTTCTTTCTTCGTAGTTCATCTAATTAAAGTTGAAACTCTCTCATGATCTCTGTTTACGCTAGTGGAAAATACCTAGGCGAGTTTTTATCGATCGTATCAGCGAACGGCATCGGTCTGTCTTATTTATAATTCCGCATGAATTCCCAACCTTACGTTCAGTAAATTGAAAGTAACGAGGAGCGCTAATAAGATTAGGGATCTTACTTTATTCTTCGTATTTTTGATTTTTATTTTAGTTAACCTCGTTATTTTAATAAGAAAGCAGGTATTATGAGATAAGGAGCGAGGCGTAGGAATTTGGTGAAGTAAAAATTTGGAAATTTGGGGAATTCTGGGAATTTTCGCAATTTGGGAAATTTTGGGGATTTTCGCAATTTGGAGAATTTTGGGACTTTTTGCAATTTGGGGAATTTTGGGGATTTTCGCAATTTGGGGAATTCTGGGGATTTTCGTAATTTGGAGAATTTTGGGGCTTTTCGCAATTTGGAGAATTTTGGGACTTTTCGCAATTTGGGGAATTTTTATAATTTTGGGGAATTTTGGGGAATTTTGGGGAATTTGGGAAATTCTGGGGATTTTCGTAATTTGGGGAATTTTGGGACTTTTTGCAATTTGGGGAATTTTGGGGATTTTCGCAATTTGGGGAATTCTGGGGATTTTCGTAATTTGGAGAATTTTTAGGCTTTTCGCAATTTGGAGAATTTTGGGACTTTTCGCAATTTGGGGAATTTTTCTAATTTTGGGGAATTTTGGGGAATTTGGGAAATTCTGGGGATTTTCGTAATTTGGGGAATTTTAGGGATTTTCGAAATTTCGGAAATTTTGCCGATTTTTTGAGTTTTAGTAATTTTGGAGATATTTGCCATTTTAGGAAATTTGGGGAATTCTAGGAATTTTCGTAATTCAGGGATTTTAGGCAATTTTTGGGGATTTTTGTAACTTTGGAAAATTTGGTAAGTTTCTCAGTTTTGATAATTTTGGAAGTATTTGTCATTGTAGGAAATTTGGGGAATTTTTGGTGATTTTCGTAATTGTGAAATTTTGGATATTTTTGAATTTTCGAAAATTTCAAAATTTTGAGTATTTTGGAAATTTGAAAATTTGAACATTTGGGGATTTTTGAAATTTTGCGTATTTTGGAAGTTGCGTATTTGGATGTTTCAAAATTGGAGCATTTGTTGATTTCAAAATTTATGGATTTTTGAAATTTTGGTTATTTCGAAAGTATAAAAATTTGAGAATTTTTTAATTCCGTAGTGCAATCATTAATACTATCAGTAAATAAATAAATAATCAAATCGACCAGAACTCAAGCTCAACCACAAATAATCAATAAATGTAACAAACAACATAAAACACATTATTCAACCAAATAAAATTGCAGTACCAAAACATAAAATTATATTTACTCTTTATCTCAATCACCGTTAAAACAAAATGTGTAATATTCGAAAACATTCAGTTAACAATTTGAATGTATACGAACACTGAGTAAATATTAACTTTCTCTGTCCGTAACGAAGGAACACATTTAAACAGTAATATGTTCACTGTTTGATTGATTGAAAATGCAGCTTTTGTATCCGAGCAATTGTAGCCAATCATATTTTGCGTCGTAATATTACAATGATTGAATGAATGATAAATTAACAGCTGATTCGGATCATTTCAACGTTACAGTCCTTTTTTTTCTCTTGACACTACAATAAAAATACATTGTCAAACGAAACGTATAATTCCGAGAGATAAACATGTAGCAGTGGAATGGCTTTTATTGCATCAATACCATCGCTATCGACGAAATAACGTGCAACGATTGCAGTTCGATGCAATAAATTGCATTGCGTTGGATATTTAAATAAAAATATATCAATCTGCATAGAGTTATTTCATCTCGTCTATCATTCATGCGAGTACAATCGGGGATTGAAGTATTCGAATGATTGCGTTCGAAAGTGCACGTGAATGAAATATAACTTTTTTATGTTGAATTAGGTTCGGGTTATAAACCATGCAAATCGCATGATTTACTTTGTAGGAGCAGATGATCGCAAGCTGAAATAATCGGATTTACAAATTTACTCTACAATTTTCTAATTGTATTTTTTCCAAGTTTTAAGAATTTTATGATTTTTAGGTTTCCCAAATTCTAAATTTTTGATCTTCAAGTTTTACACGTTTCAAATTTTTCAAAGTCCCAAATTCTTTAATTTTTCAATTTTTCAACTTTACAAGTTTTCAAGTTGGCGAGTTTTCAAGTTTTCAGGTTTTCAGGTTTTCAAGTTTTCAAGTTTTCAATTTATCAACTTTTCAACTTTTCAACTTTTCAACTTTTCAACTTTTCAACTTTTCAACTTTTCAATTTTTCAATTTTTCAATTTTTCAATTTTTCAATTTTTCAATTTTTCAATTTTTCAATTCTTCAATTCTTCAATTTTTCAATTCTTCAATTTTTCAATTCTTCAATTCTTCAATTCTTCAATTCTTCAATTCTTCAATTTTCCAATTTTCCAACTTTTCAATTCGTCAATTCTCCAATTCTTTAATTTGTCAATTTGTCATTTTTTTTCAATTTTTCAATCTTCCAATTTTTCGATTGTTCAATTTTCCAATTTTCCAATTTTCCAACTTTTCAATTCGTCAATTCTCCAATTCTTTAATTTATCAATTTTTCATTTTTTCAATTTTTCAATCTTCCAATTTTTCGATTGTTCAATTCTTCCATGAAAGCCACTTTAGTGGACCATCGTACAGAGAGATGGTGTTCGCCACTACAGTGGCGCATCTTATCCTAAGAGAATAAAATGGTACCTCTTTTGTAGTCTAGCGCGGACCATGGAGAGGTCCTGTCTTATGACTGCTCCGACAAGACGCTGTCTCCCGCGTTACATCGAACTTTGTACTAGACGATTACATTAAAAATGAGATATTATGTTAATTCAAATGCTATTTAACAAGAGTGAAAAATGATCTTGTGTTCTCATATAATTTATGATGACGTTCGCGAAGGCCACTATAGTTGACTTTGTTCAGAAAGATCCGCGAAAGCCACTATAGTGGCGCGACTAATAGGTTGCGTGTCGTCACGGGGTCAAAGGTACAACTGCAACCCCCGTCTCCAACTACATCTTGTAAAGCGAATCCTTTCATAAGAGGCTTCAATTAACCGACAGTACGCTGCCTCTCCATTTTCTGCCCTTCTAATAACAGTCTCGGAAAGAAGAGAATACACAGCATGAAATAAGATCGCGAGGATTGTTGCCTCCAAGGGCAATTTCCCATCGCTTCTTTTCCCGGGACTGTTTCCGTGCAACCAGCCGCTGGGTATTGTTTCGAAAAAAGAATCTCCTCGTTTCCTTACTTGTCGCAGTTTCGATGCAACCGGTCATTCAATTAATCGCGAGGCAACGCGAGCTCGTGTAACACCGGTAGAATGTACAGTCAACGGCAAATCTGCCTTTCCTGTTGCGAGAATATGGAGGAAAATCGACTCACTTGTTCACTTGTAGGGATTTTTTAGAATTTCATGAGTTTGAGATGGGTTAAGAGTGTTCCTGCGTTCTTAATTGTCTTAATTGACTTAGGCTAATTGTTTCAGGAGAATTAAGCATGCAGTCAACAGTAAATCTGCCTTTCCTGCCGCAAAAATATTAGTGCTGAGAAAGGAAATGCTTGCACGGCGATTTTTAGGGACTTTTTTTCAATTTTATAAGTTGGTGTGTTAGAAATCATTTTACGTTCTTAATTGTTTTAATTGACTTAGGGTGACTGTATTAGGACAATTAATCTCTGAGAATTAATCAAAGTCTCTGAGAATTTGAGGACATAGGAATCGGGACCTAGGGAATTTGGAAATCTAGGGAATTTTGGGATCGATGGATTTGGGTAATTTGGACATTTGTAAGCACAGGAATTTAACGATCTAGGGATTTGGTGGTGTAAGAATTGAGGAAGGTAATTTCAAAATCTAGGGATTTTGTGATCTAGAAATTTGGGAATTAAATTTCAAAATCCAGGGATTTTGAGATTTATATGTTGGTGGATTTACAGATTTAGGAATCTAGAGATGTACTGGAAATTTGGAGAGATAGATATATGTAGATTTAGGGATTTTTTGGATCTAGGGATTTGGAGACGTAAAAATTAGCTGTCAATTCAAACTTGAAAACGTGTAAAATTGAAAAATTGAAAAATTGAAGACTTGAAAACTTGAAAACTTGAAAACTTGAAAACTTGAAAACTTGAAGACTTGGAAATTTGAAAACTTGAAAATTTGAAAAAATGAAGAATTGAGAAATGGAAAAATTGAAGAATTGAAGAATTGAAAATTTGAAAACTCGAAAACTTGAAAACTTGAAAATTCGAAAACTTGAAAATTCGAAAACTTGAAAACTTGAAAACTTGAAAACTTGAAGACTTGGAAATTTGAAAACTTGAAAATTTGAAAAAATGAAGAATTGAGAAATGGAAAAATTGAAGAATTGAAGAATTGAAAATTTGAAAACTCGAAAACTTGAAAACTTGAAAATTCGAAAACTTGAAAATTCGAAAACTTGAAAATTCGAAAACTTGAAAACTTGAAAATTCGAAAACTCGAAAACTCGAAAATTTGAAAACTTGAAAACTTGAAAACTTGAAAACTTGAAAACTTAAAAACTTGAAAACTTGAAAACTCGAAAACTTGAAAACTTGAAAACTTAAAAACTTGAAGACTCGAAAATTTAAAAACTTGAAAACCTGAAAATTTGTAAATTTGTAAAAATGAAAATTTTTAAACTTGTAAATTTATAAAGTCAGATATTAACATATCATGCGCTGTTACCCCACGCCTACGTTGCACCCGAGTGTACTTATAGTATAATTGCGCGACGAGTGAGCCAACTCTAATGACTGCGATTACACTTTAAGGGGTTTTTATACGGGACGCGACCATTGTCCCCTTACTCATTCTTTATGTTTATTTCCCCTTGGTATTGTGTGCGAATAACGCCTGGGAATAGACCATGTATTCGCTGATTTTGCTCGATTTCATTGCTTTGATATCTTCTTCCAAACACGCTACGCTTGTAAATGTACAAATTCCTGCATACTTAATTTCTGAATTTCTAAGTTCTTTAGTATAAATTCTCTTTTCTTTCCATGTAAATGATCAAATTTTCAATTTTTTTATTTTTTAATTTTATATCGTTACGTGTTTAAAATAGTAAATTTTTTAATTATCAAATTTTCAAATTTCTAATTTATAAAATTCTGAAACTTACAAATCCTCAAATTCTCCAACTGTCAAATTTTGTTATCACCTTCTAAATTACCTCAAACCTTTCAAATTTCCAAATTTTCAAATTCCCAGATTCACAAATTTCCAAATCCCATCAATCTTAAAATAAAAAATTTTTTAATTTCTACAATTTTCTTCCATTTTCCTTCAATATTTAAATTTCTACAAGTTTCCACATTTCCAACATCCCAAATTTTCAAATTTTCAATTTGTAAATATGTCTCAAGAAACTGATTACATTCACTCATTAACTGTTCATCAAAACGACCCTTCAGCGTTATCTATCGTTTCCTCGAACGTCTCCGGCACCTAATTGTAAATTTTCCCGTAATAAAAGCGCGAAACGGCAAAGAGGGTCGTTTAACGGCAAGTTAACCCATTACCGGAAACCGTCGAACGCACCTAACCGTAGCATGCTAACGAACGAAACAGAGACGGAGAATCAACAGCAGGAGTGAAGCCAATCGAAGGCACATTTTCAAAACACGGAAGACTTCTTAACGAACTCTTCTAATTTTCTTTAAACAAATACCAAAAATTTTTATTTTTTGTTGCACTAAAAAAACTTTATAAAAATATTATAAAATCTTATTTTATGTTATAATAAATATTCTAATTTTATTACTTAATTTTACAATGTTAAAATTTTTATATAATTTCATAATATTAACATTTTTATATAATTTCATAATTTAAGAAAATTATTAATTTAGATTATAATTTTACAATATTAAAATTTGTATATAATTTCATATATTAACATTTTTATATAATTTCATAATTTAAGAAAATTATTAATTTAGATTACAATTTTACAATATTAAAATTTTCATATAATTCCATAATATTAACATTTTTATATAATTTCATAATTTCAGAAAATTATTAATTTAGATTGCAATTTTACAATAATAAAATTCTTATATTACATCATAATTTTAAAATATTCAAATTGTTATTTTACATTATAATTTGACAATATTAAATATTCTTAATTTGCATTACAATTTTGTAATAATAAATTTTTTATTTTCCTTATAATTTTACAGTATTAAAATTCTTATTTTACATCATAATTTTACAATATTCAAATTGTTATTTTACATTATAATTTGACAATATTAAATATTTTTAATTTACATTACAATTTTGTAATAATAAATTTTTTATTTTACCTTATAATTTTAGAGTACTAAAATTCTTATATTACCTCATAATTTTAAAATATTCAAATTGTTATTTTACATTATAATTTGACAATATTAAAAATTTTATTCTATGCTATAATTTTGCAATATTAAAATTTTTCATATAATTAATTTCCCTGAAAATTTCATTATTTATAAAATATATTTAATGCCCAAGTGCTATACAAGTATGTCTATACGCCGCTGTAAAAGTAAATTATGAAAACAAGAAATATAATTATGACCAAATATACAAAAATGTAAAACATGATATGTTAATCCAACCGCAAAAGTGTAAAATATAAAAAAGATATGTTAATTTAACGACATCAGTAATCGATACCCAGCTCGAATATCAATAAGAGCTCAAGCACTTAACGAGTCCTCGTTACTTTCATAATCGCCATCTCGCAAAAGTGCAGCTAAAAAAATTGCGCCAAATCGAACCGGTTTCGATATCGATATTGTTACACGGTCGTTGAGGACGCGTCGTGTTGAAGATCGGCCACGAGCCTGTAAAGAGGCTCTCGGCTCAACGCTCCGTATCCGGCCAGGAAGATCCGATTATGGCTTAACCGCATTAAACGCGGAAAGTTTACTTTCGGTAATTCGAAGTCTGAAAGGGTCGGGTCTCGTAGTAGCACCTGCAACACCACCTGCCTCTCAACGCTTTCGTGAGACGTTTCGTTTCGTTCTGTCTCGTTTGCCGTCGTTCCGCTCGAGTGCCGTACAATGCGGACGCCCTAGTCTTCGAGACTGTTTACACTCTGCGACGCGACGCGACGCTGCACCCCATCGTGTTTTGCTTACAGAATATCAGGGTGCATCCGAGGATCCTATAGTGTAACGGCGCAAGTACGTTTCACGCACCCCTGACTCGTCCGTACTGTTGCCTGATCGTTCTGAAGGGCTTGTCGGTCTTATTTGCTGGGAAACTTTGCTGATTGGTACGGAAGTGTTACTGTTTGGTGGAATCTCAGGTTTTTCAAGTTATGATCATTTTATTTCTCAGGTTTTGCAATTTGTATTTCATATCGGGTAGTTTTTAGTTTTTTTCATTTTTAGAAAGATTATCTTCTAACTTTGCAAATTGTTTAGTTACAAGTTCAAGTTTTTCATCTTCCAAATTCTTATAATTTTCTAGTCTAGTGATTTTTGAATGCAGAGATTTTTAAATTTAGAAAATATGGAATCTAGGGATTTTTAATTGTAGAATGTTGATGTTTTTGAATCTGGAGACTTGTGAATCTTGAAATCTTTTATCTGATTATTTTTCATCTAGGGAAGAGGCGATCTAGGGATTTTTGAACCTAGGGATTTTGGCATTTTTAGATCTAAGAACTTAGGGATTTTCGGGTCTATGAATTCAGGGAGCTAGTGATTTTTGTAATTCGACATTTGGAGTTTAAGGATTTTGGATCTAGGGATCTTTGGATTTAGTAATTTTTCAATATTTGGATTTCCCGATTTTGTATATGCGAATTTAGGAACATAGGGAATTTACGATCTAGTGATTTTTATCTAGGGAATGAGGTCGGGGAATATTTCGGATCTAGGGATTTTTGGATTTAGTAATTTTTCAATATTTTGATTTGTCGATTTTGTATATGCGAATTTATGAATATAGGGAATTTACGATCCAGAGATTTTTACCTAGGGAATGAGATCTAGGGATATTTTGGACTTAGGGATTTTTGGTTTTAATAATTCTTTAAATTTGGTATTTGTATATTTTGTATATTCGTATTCAAGAATATAGGGAATTCACGATCTAGGAATTTTTATCTACGGAATATGTAATCTAGGGACTTTTGTATCTAGGGATTTTTGAATCCAGTAATTTTTGGATTTGTCGAACTTGTATATGCAAATTTAAGAATATAGAGAATTTAGGGTCTAGGGATTTTTATTTAGGTAATATGAGATCTAGGGATTTTTAATAAAAAAAATTTTCTTTTTTTTGGATTTGAAGACTCAGGAATTTTGATTTCTGGGGATTTCGAAATCTAGGGATTTCAGTGGCTAGAAACTTGGGAATCTAGGGACTTTTTGGAAATTTAGAAATCTAGGGATGTGGATGCCCATGAATTTTCATACCTAGTAATATCCTTTTACATTGAGATTCCAGGAAAATCCCCAGATCTAGTAATTTAATGACCTAAGAACTTGAGGCCCTAGAAAATTCGAAATAATTTTATTTGATAATTGAGATATTTAAGAATCCTCGTATTTATAAATCTAAGAGTACAAATCTGAAAGTTTGCTAGTTAAAAAGTTAAAATATAGAAATTTCAAAAATTCAGAAACAAGAAGTCGACATAAAAGTTTGTAAAAATGTTCAATCTCGCGTATGTTTCACGGTCCAAAAGAAACGGTGTACTCGTATACGCATATACGAGCGATATACGTTACATTTCGTGCGTTTCATGGAAATATTGAATTTTTACAATCGCGCCGTTCCTTGGCTCCATATCGAACTTGGAAACTTCGAAACTGGTCCTTTTTGTATCGGCTAACGGAGTTTCGTTAAAAAAAAAAAAGTAAAACTTGCCGGAAGTTATTCCGATAGACAGTTGGAAACGAGTTAGAGTTGTCTTTTCCCAGTTGGACCGTGGGGTTCGTGCGTTTCTGTTTCAAATGCGTTCGATCTGGTCGCGTTCGACTGCCGGAGCCGAACAATAATCAAATTGTCCTGCGAACAGAATGAACTGCAATGCTTTCAGCTTCCTGTAACAAAGCCGTTTCCGCTTGTATTCAGCCTGGAGAATTGTAACGTGTGTCTATTCAATTTCGTTCTAAATACAGCCTGTTCATCGCGAAGATCACCGCGATTTTTTACACTTTATATAATCCGGGATGAAAGGGCGGGAGCGTAAAAATGTTGATAAACGCGGGCTCGATGATAATTCATGTATTCGGTGCTGCATACACGCGCGATCGAACGTTTAACGCACCGACGATGAAATTTCTGGCCATTTTGCTTTCTCATTAAGGCGTATATTTATTGAAACGTTCATGAATATGGAGATGAGATTCTGCGGTACGCGGCCATTAAGGGAAAGGGTGTATTCTAATGAAAAGCGATGGATATTTCTTTTTTTTTTTCATTTTTTTTTTTCTGCTACATCGTATCTCGAAATGAAAATTCGGCTCGCCGCGCCCCGGGTTAATGACATTGTAAATTTATTTTTTAACGCGGTTATGCAATTTTGTGAATTCAATTATCAATTTTTGTTGCAAGTGATTTTGATGATATTGTGTTTCAGTTTTGTTTGTACTTTGTACATGGTTTTTTGTCGTTCTCTTTTTACGGATTATGTTTTGTATTACTTTTTTATTAATTCGGGAAATCGTTTATATTTTTCAATATAACTTGATTCGAATAATACTGGACCTTTTTATGACTACATTTAAATATCCCCAGATCTCTCTATAACTAGAGTTAAATATCTCTAGATCAATGTCTGACAAAAATATCCCTATATTTCTATATGTGTAACTAGATGCGTATATATCAAGGTTTCAATGTCATTAGATTTGAATATCACTAGATCGTAGTTTTACTAAAACCCTATATCACTAGTCCAAATATCCCTAGACATAGATAATAACGAAACTTCAATATCCCTGGATCTTGTCACAATTAAATTAAATTATCACTAGCTCTCTTTATAACTAGGTCCTAATATCCCTAGATGTCGATATAACTACATTCGTGTATTCCTATGTGTTATATTCTTAGATTTCAATATTCCTAGATATTAATATGACCAATCCAAATATCCCTAGATATTAATATAACAAATTCAAAATATCTCTAGATATTAATATAACAAATTTTAAATATCCCTAGATATTAGTATAACAAATTCAAAATATCTCTAGATATTAATATAACAAATTCTAAATATTCCTAGATATTAATATAACAAATTCAAAATATCTCTAGATATTAATATGACCAAACCAAATATCCCATTAATATAACCGATTTCCAATGTTCTGGGATTTTATCACAACTAGATCTAAATATCCCTAGATTTCCTTTATAGATTCATATGAATATCCCCAGATTTGAATACAAGGTTAAAATATCCCTAGGTCTCTGTATAACTTGGTCAATGTATTCCTAGTTCTCTGTACAAATAGATCCAAATATCCCTAGATCTCTGCTATAGTTAATTATGAATATTTCTAGATTTAAATATGGCTGAGCCTGAATATCCCTAGATTCGATTATCTTTATATTCCTGTATAACCGGTTATAAATATACCTAGATCTCTGCTACAGTTAGGTACGAATATCCCTAGATTATTGTACAACTGGGTCTGAATATCCCTAGGTTCAAATATCCCTTTATTCCTGTATAACTAGATTTAAATATCCCTAGATCTCTGTTATAGTCAGATACGAATATCCCTAGATTATTTTACAACTGGGTCTGAATATCCCTATACTCTTGCGTAGCTAGATTCAAATATCTCTAAGTTTCTATTACAGCCAAATATCGCTAAACCTCTATTACAGTCAAATCCAAATATCCCTAGATCCTAATATTTCCATACTCCCAAATTTCTTCATTACTATCGTATTATCATTAAAAATCGCAATGAAAACAAAATATGCAATATATTGCATTCCAAAATTAAAACAGAAATATCTTCTCTGTTCATTTTAAGTTGTAGTTCGAAAATATCAAACTTTCCACCTTACTATAATTCGTGGATCTACTATAATTTATCAGCGGAGCGTAACACACGATGTTTCATACTCGTCAATCATAAGTAGTCCCATTCTGAAATCAACACGGCAACCAGACGTGTTCACACGATCCGCGATCCAACCGCCGACAACCGTATCTCCGTTCACCAACATCCCACGCGGGTCATTTATACCCAACATCCGCAACAACGGCCGCGTTAAACGCCACAGCGAAATCCTCGAAGAAACGCTCCCTTTTTTCTTACGTTTCTCTACTAAGGG
This sequence comes from Megachile rotundata, assembly GCF_050947335.1. Classification (NCBI taxonomy): domain Eukaryota; kingdom Metazoa; phylum Arthropoda; class Insecta; order Hymenoptera; family Megachilidae; genus Megachile; species Megachile rotundata. The sequence goes on from NC_134993.1 coordinate 9,504,528, forward strand.
GTTGAACGGTCCGAAGCCGTCGGAAGTCGTTCGCATCGCTCGGAATTAATTTAATTAACGCCCTCGCTGTCGTCGAAATTGGCCGGCGGGCAATTATCGCGAGCCTTCCGTGGTAAAGTTCAGCTCCGCGAAATCCGCTCGGCGGCCGAAGCATCGAATGAAATTACGCCGTGAGAAAAGAACGCTTTCGCGTGTGCATTATCGTCGCGTCTCGCGCATAAATAAATACCGGAAACGCATTATGAAACGGGCCACGTAGGCGTCATTAAATCATTACCAGCGCGGGATTACCCTCGGATAGCCCCGTAGCCGCGTTCGTTCCTTTTCCCAGGTAATCCCTTTTAAAGTGCTAATGTTTGCGCCGGCTCCTTTTTTTCATGGAAACTCGTTCACACGACCAAACTCGATGTTACGATCTGTTGCTTTTTTTGAGCCTTTCGCGGTTAGGAACCCTTCCGAGGGCGATTATGGGTCCCGTGCGAACGGATCTGTAACCTTAACAATTTTAAAACTCGTACATTCAACCCCTTATAATTTGAAAAAAAATCGAGAACACAGCATGCACATATTCCAGAGTGTAATTGCATGAGCGGCAACAAACATGCCAAACAGCGAGCGGCAAGACACCGGGCCGTAAAGTCCGCGTTATAAGAGAAAATATCGCGGCGGGAAGGCTCGCAATTAAAATTGTGTATTTCGTGGGGGAATCGCGATTGTCGCTAACAAGCCTGAATCACACTGACGTGGGCGTCGTCGGCAACGACAGAGTCGAAAGTTTCGGCAAATGTTAAAGACGAGTCTGATGACAAAGGTCAAAGATGTCCGCCAGTGAGAAATTGTTGAAAACAGGAAAAAGGGGCCTCACGGTGGAAGGAGCTCGTTAATTTATGTGAGAAAGGTCTAACATGGAGCCAGGCGTGACTTTATACGTTTATTAGCCTCGAAAGTACGTTTTATGCCGCGTCCAAGATTACATCGTAGCGAACGCAAAGTAAACGATACGTTTCGTACATCTTGTTTCACGAGTTTAAAGCTGGATTTACGCGCCCGTCCAATTTGCGCTAACTAACTTGTATAATCAAATTTGTAGTGGGAGATCGTTACGCACGGAAATTCGATGTTTGCGAGAGGCGAATTTCGATTTGATAAAATCTCACGTTTCGTGCGATTTTGTTGTGAATGTGCGATATAAGATAATTGTGGGGGTTAAGGTCGAGCTTTGGTTATGGTTAGGTTATGGTTAGGTTACGGTTAGCTTATAGTTAGGTTATGTCTACACTAGGTTATAGTTAGTTTATAGTCAGGTTATGGTTAGGTTATGCCTACGTTAGGTTATAGCTAGCTTATAGTTATGTTGTGGTGAAGTTAGACCTACGTCAAGGTTAGATCAAGTTTAATCCAAGGCTAGGTTAGGGTTAGATTAAGGTTAGATCAAGGTTAGGTCAAAGTTAGATTAAAGTTAGATTAGGGTTAGATCGAGGTTAGGTCAGGATTGGATCAAGGTTAGATCTAAATGAAATCAGGGTTAGTCCCAGGCTAGGTCAAGGTTAGATTAGAGTTAGATCAAGGTTAGATGAGAATTAGTCCAAGGTTACGTTAATGTTAGATGAAAGTCAAGGTTAGATCAAGGTTTGTGAAAGGTTAGGTCAAAGTTAGATCGAGGTTAGGTCAGTTATAGTTCAGTGTTAGGTCAGCGCTAGGTCAGCGCTAGGTCAATGTTGGGCCGAGATTAGGTCAATGTTATGTCATGGTTAGGTTAATATTGAGTTAGCTGATGGTTAGGCTACATTTAAGTTACGTGTTTTCAAGTTTGAAGGTTAAAGTTAAGTTTCTATTACTAAAGTCATATTTTTAATGTTATAATTTCATCATATAAGAATTTTTTAATATATCAGTTGACACAGAAACTTGTCATAAAATATGTTGTATAACAAATATATTTGAGACTTGAAGTTAACTGAAAAATACTATACATACAACTATTGTTAATTTTTAAATTATATCAGTTAGTTTGTGATTCTAACCTAGTAATCGTATATCTTAAGAATTCTTGAAAATTTGTATTCTTGGAAATTTCGAATTATTGGACTCACAGTTCGAATTAAATCTTCATGTCTATCGATTTGAAATTTAACTGTAATATTAATATTCCTTAACTAGTAGGTATTCATTTATCCATAGAAATTGATCAATAAATATCGATTTCGAAATTACAGTTATATGAAATATTAACAATTAAAATTTGAAACAATTGAAGCACCTAAACTCAATAATCTTGATTAGCAACTTTTCATGCAATTAAACCTAACATCAAGATTAGCAATTGCTCCTGTATGTAAAAGTGTATATCTCGTAAAATGTGACATCAAATGCTATTAACAATTTCATAACAACATTGACGTAACATTTGAAAAAAGAACCTGTAAAGCTCCTGAAAACCGATTACACGTTCAAAAGCTCAGCAGGCGATTATGTCGCAGATTAAAAAAGCAGAAGTTGCTTTCGCAATATCCACATGTCATCCCATATTTCATGAATAGCAAAAAAGTTTTGAAGATTTCGAAAGTTTCACAGGTTTTTTCGCATTTTAGACCTGGCGTGCTGGAGTTGCGTGAAGAGTGGTTCGTTTAGATTACACTTTGAAAGCGCAACAAGATTAATTATACCAAGATGTAAATTGAGTCGTTGCGTTTGTGGCTGGGAAATTTCATTGTTTCCTCCGTAGGGGCTCTTCAGGGTGTTTTTTTAATCTGCTAACTGGGTCATTTTTCGACGGGAAAGAAAAAGTCATTTGGCTGCTGTGCTATACGAATTACAATAAAAAATGGAGGACAAGTTATCTTGTTAACCTTTGGGATTAACCTTCGGTCACCCCATTTTTATCACAACTCGTTTTGGGTCAACCCCTGATGCGTTTAATTAATATTTTTAAACGTATGTCATTCAGAGAATATTATTTTGAAATTGAGATAAAATGCAGGTAATGGAAAATTATTTCTTTACTGAAAATTCGAAGCTTTTTATTTTTTTTTAATATTAAAATTTATTTTATTCTTCTTATCAATAAATAATAAATTTATTTATATAATAACTTCGAATTACTGATCATGTTTATTTTAATTTGCAAATTACAACAATTAACACTGCAATTTTGAAATTGCAACGATTCTCAGTGAATAATTAAATATTAAATCAAATATCTGTCAGTAATTATTTATAATTCAACTGTTGGCTTGAATAATCATTTAATTTAGGTCGTTATGAACACATTTGCTAGCGACTCGGTTACAAATTCATCCGTTATTGATTACTCCCATTTTTAATAAAGTAATATAATTACAGTTTACGTGCATTGTTTGCGACATAGTACTGTTTCATTTCCATCGATTCTGAAGTGTGTATGATAAAATTATAATCTCTGCAAGTTGGAAGCGTTACATTTAATGGATATTGTTAATTAATTCCTATTATTAAATCTATCAATATTTTTAATTATTTTTTCATTGAATTTACTTTACAATCAAACGTAATCGTAACAGGTAATTTATTAGTATTGTTAATAAAATTTATGTCAGGCAAAAATATTTCTCCTCTGAAATTACTTGAATGGTAAAATAATTTCAATATTTCTGCTTCAAAATTAATTGAATGGTAAAACAATTTCAATAAAAATTAATTATAGTAAGATTTATTTTATAGAAATTGAATGATAAAACAATTTTAATAAAAATTAAATATAATCGTAAGATTTATTTTATCATTATAAAATACAAGTCAGAGAAAAATATTTCAATATTTTAATTAGTAGAAACAATTATCTTCTACAAAACAGTATAATAAATATTCCGAGCGCCAGTGCGAATCGTGAAAAGATAGCGCCAGTGGGGACGTTTCATAACGATAATTTTCTTCAGATACTCGCTTGCCAATTAGCTGCAACTTTTAAACTGATTACGTGCATGATGCGCCGTTTAAACTATTCACGTTACAGCAGAAACGGATTACGTCCTTTCACGCTTAGCGGCTCAGATAATATCACTTACCAACTCGGTCCACCCACACACACGCACGTTATCGTCGTGATAAATCATCCCTACAAAATGTACTGAATTATGATTCCGTGGGGACTGTACGCCTTTTTTCTCCGGGTCTATCGAAAAATAATTGATAATAAAAGCTCCTGGGTCTTCGGTGCAATTTATGATCAGAATATGAGGGGAAAAATGTGAGGATTTTTCCACTATTTTATTATTTAACTATCGTAACAATTGATAAACCAGCTGAATTGATGCTAGGTTTAGGTTCTTTTAAACAAGATATAATATGAAAATGAGAAATAGTTTGATACTTTGATAGTTTGATACTTTGACAGCTTGATAATTGGGTAACAACCTAATCTAGATGCCAACCTGGGTGCTAACCTAACCTAGATGCTGACCAACCACCTGGATGTTAACCTAACCTAGATGGATGCCAGAAGCTTGTAGTCTACCAGGTGCCAGAATGAGTGCATTTCAAATGTCGAGCTACCGTAAACATATAGGTGGAACAAGAGACGCAGAGATTTTAAAGTCCAAACGTAAACGTGTCCGAAACTATCGAAAACGATACCGAACACGATTATTGTTGATTTCACGACGACCGACGTCGATGACGACCAAGTATTGTCGACGATGAGTTACAGAGCTTTCAACGCGCTTCCAGTCGATCTGTGTGAAAAATTATCGAAACCAAACGGTTTTTTATCGATTCGACACGACGGGTTGTCGCCAAAATCTATAAAACAAATTTAGGAAGTCCATCTTCAAAATTTCAAGTGGAAAGACGCAAAATGGCGGCCTGTAGCGCGTAGACAAACGAACAAATATGAAGTCTCAGGAGCCTCACTCTATAATTCTTTAGTAACGAATATCTGTTTGTTTATTACGAAATATTTTATGAACGTTTTTCTACAAAATATCTTACAACTCTTCATAACAAAATATCTTAAATTTGTTAATAACAAAATATTTTACAATTGTCTATAACAAAATATGTTACAATTGTCTACTACAAAAGATGTAAATTTTCAAACATAAACAAAGAAAGTGCAAATAAAGTTTGCAGGAAGAGAGATACAAATTCCCAGCAGCAAGAAATTACGGACGAAATTTATCTTGCGTAATAATAGAACACGTGTCAGGGTTGGTATAATACAATGTATGTATGAGATCCAAGGAGATGGCTCGTAAAACATCTTTGAAAAGCTATGGCACGAGCCACAGGACCTCGACAGCTACGAAAAAGTGGCTGCCAGGTGCGTGGCAGGTGAGAGATTCACCTGCTCACAAGCTGCTGTTAAATATCCGAAAACGATTTTATATGGGGCTACATTTGCCGCATGGTGTCGGCTTCTTCTTCAAGGTTTAGTCATTAGAGAACGACGGTGGTTTTAGACAATTTTAATTGGGTACAAGTTTTTTTTTTTAATTGATGTTTCAATTATAACTTTAGGTATAAGTACAGGTTCAAGTATAAGTTCGGATACTTTTTTTATTTACTGGTTCTTTAGATAATAGCAGTGGTTTTGGACAATTTTCTTAATTATTAGGTACAAGTTTCTTTTTGAATTGATTTATGGGTCTTGTTTGCATTTTATAGGCAGGTGTCTTAACTGAATTTTTTTTATTGTTTGATTTTGGAGAAATTTAAGTTTGGAAGTTTAGTAAAGTTTTTGTAAAATATTTCACAATAGAGAAAATTATTTGTTTGTATATTTAGCGAGAATAAAGTTATATTACAATTTACATAATTGCACTTAATTCTGTAGATCGATTACTTAATTCACTTAAGTCTGCACTTAATAGTACCTGTATGCAGGTAGTAATAGTAACCATTTATCATAATTGTGGACTTAATCATTTTTTTATTGAGTTAGTGGGTAATGTATTTTATGAATTAATGAATACAGTTAATAATAATATTAAATTATATTGAAAGTCGATATTTTTTTATTTTTATTTGCAAACGTATATGTGTTGAATAATTATGCATTTGATGAAATTCATTGTGTAAGAAATGGATTTGAAGGTTTAGAACGAATAATTGTATTAAGTTGAATAATTGTATAATTCATTAATTGTATTAAGTTGAAAATTGACATAATAATAATTGTATTAAGTTTAATAATTGTATAATTCATTAATTATATTAAGTTGGAAATTTGGATAATTCTGCAAATTTGAAAAATTAGAAAACTTGAAGTTGCACAAATTTGAAAAATTAGAAAGCTTGAAGTTGCACAAATTTGAAAATTTTGAGAATCATAAATTTTCAAGTTTGCAAACTTTTAGATTATCAAAATTCTGAGTTTGTCAATTTTTAATCTATAAAATTTGTATATCTTAAAAATTGAATACTTAACACTTTACGAATCAAAAAATTTGCAATTTAGAAAATTAGAAAATGTGTTAATTTAAAAATTGCAAATTGAGAGATTTGGAATCTTGAAAATTAAAAAACTTGCAAATCGAGAGGCTTGAAAACTTCAAAATCTATGAATTAAAAAAATAAAAACATTGAAAAATTAAAAGGACTAAAATTGTTTCAAAATATTAGAAATTTGTAAAGTGAAAATCTTGAAAATAATTCGAAGCCAACAAATAATTTAAAAACAATAAATTACACCAAACATAAAATTGTCACCACATAATAAAAATAAATAAATTAAACGAAATTACATAAAATTGCTAAATAAATAAATTAAACAAAACTGGATAAAATTGCCAAATAAATAAATTAAACGAAACTACATAAAATTGCCAAATAAATAAATTAAACGAAACTACATAAAATTGCCAAATAATTAAATCAAACATCAAACAAGGAAATAATAAAAATAAATAAGTTACAAGAAACGACATAAAATTACAAAAAAATAATTTGAACAAATAACTGAAACCAATTGACCAAACAAACCTAACCTACCTATTAATTACCATAACAATTAATACTCCAAAAGCAGCACTAATTCTCGAAGATAAAAATCGTAAGCTTACAGCATACTATACAGACCCGTTTTTTTCTCCTTTTCTCTAACCGAAGCATCGTCTTTATCTTCCGCTTCAATAAATCAGCTTTAGAATCAGAATACGTCGTTTCCGGGGCGCAAGCTGCTCTCAGTTTTCCAAAGTTACCATATTTCACGAGGAAATTCGCGTAATCTGCCTTCGCTAAATTTGCATCCGTGCAATAACACGAATGCTAATCAGGATCCCTCTTTCTGTTTCAGGTAAGCGATAAATTCATCCAAACTATCGAACCGAGCTTTGGATCTGTTCGTACTTTTGCCGTCTCTCGTGTAATCGCTCGATCGAACAGCGCACCAACGTTTTTCCATCAATTTAATGTAAGTAGGTTAATTTCATTCGACTTGTAAAACATACGAGCTTGATTTTTACGAAATTTGCCGATGAATCATGCTGTGCCAGCAGATTTTCGACCGATTGCCGGTAATTAACGATCTCGGCTTTAATTTTTCATTGCTTTTCTTATCGAACGCTTCTCATATCAAGTTATTTCATAATTCATTCAAATTTTTTGCGTTTGGGGAAAAAACATTTAATTTTCAATAGAAGTTAAAAATTTTCATGGAAGAATGTGTTCAAGAAAGTTTATTCTATTGTCGAACGCAATTTTTATGTTCAGAAACACTGTAGAAATTTATGGAATTAAATGTACGCAGTTAAATTACATAAATTAGTTTGAAATATGATTTGAACAATTTTGAAACAAAAACTAGGTTTAAAAATGAATAAATTACAAAATAATGATGTTTTACAAGTTTCTATTCAGTAAAACACAATAATTGTTTACTAGTTCTTTGAGAAATTGAATTTTTTTGTGAAAAGAGGGTATGCATGTTTGAATTTCGCGCGACGTTCGATGCGCGCGCAGCCTGCGCGAAACACTCTAAGACTGCGCAGTAAACGCACGTTCTTTTCCGATTTATTCGATCAAATCATACGAAATTCTAGTTATAACTGTCCTTATATTATGTATTGCATCCATTATGCGTTTTTTAACAAATCTAAACAAGGAAATTATATACAATTTTATATAATTATCATATTTTATAAGAAAAGAAAGATATGATACAACAAAGTAATCTGACGGCTACCTAGTAGCAAATATTTTGCGCAAACTAAGTTAAAATTTGCCCTATAATCTATAAGATAATTTTCGAATCCTAACAATTCACACGAATCCCTTTAATCGCCATCAATACTTAATGAAAGAGTGGACCGTTATCCCCCTCCCCGATTGATGTCGATATCTGAGGATCACCTTCGTATTAACTGTCTCTAATTAAGGGAACACGGAGTGCGCAGTATTAGCAATTAGTCGAAATTAATTAACGAGGCTCAGCGAGGTTAGGTAGGCTCGATAGGTTGGCACAGTTAGGCTTCGTTGTTGAGTCGTGCGCTTCGATTCTTGCGTTCCCTTTAATCCTGTAAACCAACCTGATGGACGCTGTTCGCCTAGAAACTGACACGTGCCATGTACCTCAAAATCTGTTGATCGTCATGGTTGTCCGCTAAGTGCGTTCTACGCCATTACTTGAACGACGATGGCGGTCGAAAATGAGTACGTCGTAAATCGACCATTTTCTCGCGCCAAATTGCGCGTACTTAACCTCCCAACGGTGTTTGCTCTTAGAATAGCGTTGCCAGGATTACATTTACATACTTCTATAGATATATCTATAGATATTTTAAGTTTCTACTTTGTACAAATTCATTACTGAAATTTCTTGTATATATTTTGTTTAACAAGCTTTAATGCGGAGTATAGTTGGACTTAAATTACTAAGTGAGGAGCGGTGAAGGAAGATCAAAATGGCGGGCGAAAGATTAATAAGTAAATGATAGTTTTACAAGACAGAAATTCTGTAGAGGGTTTTGTGAATTTTTATGCTGTCCTCCCCAAATATTACGGAATTTGAATAATTTTGACTATAGATTGCTTGCACATAAAAATATTTGTTACTCTTAAAATAAACGCCTAGAGAAGGAATTATTTCTTTCATCCGATGATCACCGAAGCGTTCTACAGGAGATTATCGACATATGTACGAACGAATCAAGTTAGCAAGGGACACGTGTCCAACACGAATATTATTTTTCGAGTCGAGAGCCGACGAGCTTTGATCGAGCTATTAAGCTGTCAACAGGTGTCTTACATGATCCTCGTTTTATTAAAACGGCCAGGTTGGTTCGTGCTCTTTCTCTGATGATTGATGCGTTGCTCATGACGGATTTATCGGGCTCTTATGCATCGCATATTGTTCCATTTTTGTGGAATCAGATTAGAGCAGCGAGTCGTTAAGTCCTCTACAACCTACATTTGTTACATTCGCGAAAAAAAGAGATTATACAGGCTGTCAGTTTGAACGATTCTCGACAATATTTATTTAAGATGATTTATCTTGTTTTTTACCTATTTGTTATGTACAATTATTCGTTTCAATTTTTATGCATTTGAGTGTAGTTATTTTAGTTACAATAAAACGGTTTTTTTATTCGTTTTGCAAGATTAATATTGTTATTATGAAAATTATCAGTATTTTATTTTTGGAATGTTTGTTCTATATTTTGGTCTTTATACATTTGAGGTTAGGTTATTTTTCACACACTAAGGTTAGGTTATTTTTAGGTTATTTTTTATACACTAAGGTTAGGTTATTTTTAGGTTATTTTTCACACACTAAGGTTAGGTTATTTTTAGGTTATTTTTTATACACTAAGGTTAGGTTATTTTTAGGTTATTTTTCACACACAAAGGTTAGGTTATTTTTAGATTATTTTTCACACACTATGATGATTTATTTTATTTTGTATTCCCTTGACTTACAAGATTATTAATAATAATATAAACTATTATTATCATTTTAGTTTCTATAGATTTGTTGCAAAGGATTATTTATTTTGGTCTTCATACATTTGAGGTTATTTTAGTTTTCACACATTTGTCATATAAGGTTAGGTTATTAGATTTATTTTATTTTGTATTCACTTGTTCTACAATATTATTAATAATAATAAAAATTATTGTTATCATTTTATTTTTGATAGATTTGTTGCATAAGATTATTTATTTCAGCTTGCAGGCATTTGTTATATAAGAGTATTTTAATTTTTATAAATATGCTATGAAAAATTATTTATTTTATTTTACAATCATTTCTTCTATAAGATTATTGTTAATATTAATAACACAAATTGTCATTTTATTTTTGTTACATTTGTTGCATAAAATTATCTATTTTATTTCGTATTCATTTATTTTACATGATTCTTAATAATATTAATAATCAAAATTATTACAATTATTTTCTGTTCAGAACATTTATTGTAAAAAATGAAATTTACTCATTCTTGACACATTTGTCATAAAAAATGAAATTAAATTTTTATTACCTAAAAACCAACTTCAAATTGTCCTAAAATTGTCTTTTATTGTCATAAAGCGCCAGAGCATACATGCCAAAATTATTTTAAAATTCTATTGCGATTAAAAGCAACAAATTTCCTGGAAATACAAAATAAATCATCTCCATACGATACTCAGTCCGCTCGCGCCTAATTCATCGGACAGTTCCACTATGCGGATGAATCATAAAAAATTAACAGCTCATCGGGGTATAAAATTCAACAAGCTTTCAGAATAATGACGGTTCAATCCCAATTTAAATTAATGACAATTAAATTTTCATTGTATCATCACGTCGTATGACGCTCTTCTACCACGGAAAAACATCGAGGACCGTTTTCTCGCTTAATGATGCAAAAAATCTTGTCCTTCCCTTCTGGTGAAAATAAATAGATTTATTTCTCTCTGTGCTTTTTCCAACCATTACCGCTCCGTCTTTTTAACGCTCTGTGCACCCGTACAATTTTAAGGTATTGTATTACGTTTCTATTTTCATTTTGTTGTCTCTTTCTTTTTCATTTGTGTACAGTGTTTCGATACAATTTTCTTGGCGATTACAGCGGCGTTTCTTTGTTCTTGAAGTGTGACTTATTAAATAATTACATTTAATTATAAGAGTTAAGTGCGCAGCAGATTATTGTTAGGGATCAAAAAGAATCTCATTTCTTTTTTTTTAGTAGAGTGATATATTTCTTTTGCACAAATTCTTTACAGAATTTTATGTGAGTTTGTATACATAAATATGTAAAAAATAAAATAAAGTAAATGCATAAATAAATAATATTTATGAACTTTATATTAATTTGATAAATAAAGTACAGAATCTTTGATGAAGTTTGAAAAATACTTGAAAGTATTGCACATTAAAAATGGATCAAGTAAAATGAGTCAATTGAATCAATTAAGTTACATGAGTCAAGTGAATCATGCGAGTAAAATGAGTCAATTGAATCAATTAAGTTACATGAGTCAATTGAATCAAGTGAGGAAAATTAATCAATTGAATTAATTAAATTACATGAGTCATGTGAATCAAGTGAGACAAGTGAGTCAATTGAATCAATTAAGTTACATGAGTCAAGTGAATCAAGTGAGTCAATTGAATCAATTTAGTTACACGAGTTATGTGAATCAAGTGAATCAATTGAATCAATTTAGTTACACGAGTCATGTGAATCAAGTGAGTCAAGTGAATCAATTAAGTTACATGAGTTAATTGAATCAAGTGAGTAAAATGAGTCAATTGAATCAATTAAGTTACACGAGTCAAGTGAATCAAGTGAATCAAGTGAGTCAATTGAATCAATTAAATTACATGAGTCAAGTGAGTCAAATGAATAAATCTTTCAATCAGATCAATCAGATCAATCAGATCAATCAGATCAATCAGATCAATCAGATCAATCAGATCCATCAAATCCATCAGATCAATCAGATCAATCAGATCAATCAGATCAATCAGATCAATCAGATCAATCAGATCAATCAGATCAATCAGATCAATCAGATCAATCAGATCAATCAGATCAATCAGATCAATCAGATCAATCAGATCAATCAGATCAATCAGATCAATCAGATCCATCAGATCAATCAGATCAATCAGATCCATCATATCAATCAGATCCATCATATCAATCAGATCCATCAGATCAATCAGATCCATCAGATCCATCAGATCAAATAGATTAATCAAATCAGTCAGTTCAAATAGGTTAATCAATCAGAACAATTAGATTAATCAGGGTAATCAGGTCAATCAGGTCAATCAAATCAGTCAAACTAATTAAATGAACCGAATGAATTAAATGCATTAAATCAATAAAATGAAATTAATCAAATTAATCAAATAAATCAAATGGTTACATTTTTATATCTACATATATTTTTATATATATTATTTTCAACTATTAAACTTGACAAAAGTGCAATACTTCAAGTTTTTAAATTTGTTGAAGATTTAGTACTTTATTTATAATTTGCAATTGTAAAATCTTAGAATCAAAGATTCTATAGTAGTTTTATTATATTTTACCACTTGCATAAATTAATTTCCATAACTTTTGGATATTTTAGGTTATGTACGTCATGAATTGACCTAACCTAACAAATCCGTTCGATAATAATAGCACAAGCCAAATAAATTTAAAATTTGAAGTAGCCTCAGATTATTCTACAATTTGCTCTACGAAGCCGTCTGATTTAACAAACTGAAATGCAAAATTAATCCGTTTCGCAAATTACAAGTAGCTAAATAAACGAAAAACATTAAAGTAGCGTTTTAGGTTATGGCGCTAATTACTGCGCAGTTTGCTCTATGCATCGACCTAATTTCGCAAACTGAAACGCAAAACTAAAACGTTTGACAGCAAGTACCAGTTAAATAGATCTAAAACTTCGGAACAAAAGTTATGGCCCTAATTACTGTATAATTTACTTCGTGCATCAACATAATATAACAATTTCACATGCAAAACTAATTCGTTAGATAATAGAGGCTGCCAAATAAATCTGAAACTTTAAAATATAGGCTATAATGCTAATTACTTTAGAGTTTACTTGGTGTATCGACGCAAACTGATAAACCGTTTGATAGCAACGGAATTAGTTAAATAAATCTAAAACCTTGAAATAGAGTTCCATTTCGGTGATTACTGTATAGTTTACTCTATGCATTATCCTAATCTCACACTAAACTAATTCATTTGATAATAACAGAGAAATAAATTTAAAACCTTGAAATAGGGGTTTAAATTATTATTCTACTTATTGTATAGTTTATTGTATATTAACCTAACCTGATAGATAGAAATACAACTAATTTCATAACAAAAGAAATGTCTAAATAAAAAAGCCTTGAAACAGAGTTTTATTGTTTTCATTACTGTACAGCGCATGCGCCAAGCTAACCTAACCTAACAGAAATACAAAACTTCATTTGTTAACAATAGAAAAATCTAAATAAATTTGAAACCTTGAAATAGAAGTTTAAATTATTATTCTAATTATTGTATAGTTTATTGTATATTAACCTAACCTAATAAACAGAAATACAACTAATTTCACAACAAAAGAAATGTCTAAATAAAAAAACCTTGAAACAGAGTTTTATTGTTTTCATTACTGCACATCGCATGCGCCAACCTAACCTGACAGAAATACAAAACTTCATTTGATAACAGAAAAACCTAAATAAATTTTAAACCTTGAAATAGAGTTTTGTAATTACTGTATAGTTTATGCACCAACCTAACCTCACAAACCGAAATACAGAACTGATTAATTTGACGATAGGATAGGTCACAATAAACAAGTAAGCACACACCCTGCGTAACATTTTTCCAGCATTCGTAAGCCGGGTTAATTCGAGAAACATCACTCGAGGAGTTGTATTTTGATCACGTGCAACGCAATGAAACCGATTTCCTCGAAGCATGGACCGCTAGTTTTCTTTCCGAAGTGTTTCCCCGCGCTAACTTTCCGGTTACATCGCACCGACCACATTGCGGACGTTGAAATTGAATTTTATCTGTCCGTAACTCGACTATCCGCACCTGACGTGACACTCTACCAGTTCCAATTGAAAGTCTCGCCGGCTATCTGCGAGTATTCCGTTAAAATTGTAAAAGCTCGTCGCCCAGGTATCCATCCGGTCACGTTGAAGGTGTTGCACGATGTAAGCATCAAGAAGCGTGAGAGGAATCGAACGCCATCGTATTTCGATGGAATAACTGATTCAAACTTTTGCGGATATCACTGTATCCACTTGAGATATGACGTAACTTATGTTGGCGATTGTGTTGGTATATAAATAAATAAATGCTTAATTTATTTATGAAAGAGAAGAAATTATTATATCGGTAACCTAACAAATTAAAATGCTTGTATTACGTGCGGGAGTAAGTTTTGAATTGCGCGCCAAAATGTCGCATAACCTGTATAATTGTTTGTGCAATATAAATACACATGGAGTCACTTTTCATGAAAAGAAAGAATTAAACATTTAATTTATTTATTTTATTGCTTTTCTTTTCATGGAAAGTGACTCTCCAGGTGTGTTTATATTAAACAACAACTGTACAGGTATAGGTTATGTAAAGCTCTGGATTTTGGCGCGCAATTCAAAACTCTTACTTCTACACGCAGTAATTGACAAACATTGTATTTTAATTTGTTAGGTTACCGATATAATAATTTATACAATAATTAATATCACAATTTATATTTCAAAGTTTTACATTTGTTTAGCTATTTTGTTAAATTAATCTTGTACTTCAGTTTATTAAATTTCAGAATTTGTAAATTTAAGATTAAAAAGTAAAAATAAAATAAATAAAAAATTACTAAATATGTAAATGTAAGAACACATGCTGCAAATTTAATAATTCATAAATTCAAAAACTTGAAAACTTTGAAGTAAAAAATTTTATATTAAAAAATTTATAATTTTGGAACAACAACAAATTTATAACTTTTGATATAAATTAACAAATTTTGCAATACAGATTAACAACTAATCATCATTATCACCAATACAAAATGTACAATTTCAAATGAATATACACGCAAATTTAATTAGTATTGTTTTCACTATTCTGTTGCTGCAGCCTTCAACAAGTGGTTAGGACAACAGTATGGCAATTAATACGGCATTACAGAAGTACATAATTGCAATCTTTAACTTAAGTCTTCTGAATCGGAAAGTTACTTGGCACTTTATATACACAATTGTTTCGTTGTTAATTAAAAGGGCAGCACAGCTCAGTAAACTAATTTTTGTCGATTTAAGCCGTCGTTAAATTCTGTGGAGCGTCTTCAAACTTGGAACTCCAAGAAGAGACGTATTGTTGTTCTCTAGTTTTGTTTCAAGGGCGAAAGTAAAATCGGAATTTAATAATTTCACTTTTGCTTCCATTGTGATTTTTGTCATTTTCCTTTTATTTCTCGCCTTTATTTCAATGATCTTTCATTTTAGAAAATTTTTGTTTTGGTAATAAGTAATGTTTGTTGAGTTAATTAAACAGATTTTCAAATTTTTCTAACTTTTAAATTTTTTATTTTCAAATTTGTTATTTTCAAATTTTTTTCTTTCAAATTTTTTAGTTTACAAAATTTTTTAATTTACGAATTCCTTAGTTGCAGGCTTTTTTATTTTACACAATTGTTAGCTTTCAGTTTTTTAAATTTACTCATTTTTAAATTTTTAAATTTTTTAATTCCTAGATTTTGAAATTTACAGATTTTTAAATTGCTAGATTTTTCAGTGTATAAATTTTTTAGCCTCCAGATTAAAAAATTGACGAATTAAATAATTCAGGAATACTGAAATGTTCAATATTAATAGAAATGAAGAAATTAACAAACTTGAAATTGAAATTTTAATTATTAAATAAGTTGTTATACCCTAGTTTTCTCCGTGTACATACCGTAATTAATTTGTACTCATTTTGTAACTGTACATCACCGTGACGAAAAGGTTAAGCGATAATCCGCAATTACACGATATGCGATGAATAACGAATCGGCGCGTGACCGTCGCGGTTCTTTCTTTTTCGCATATCGTGAAGCAAAATCACAAGATTATATAGCGTTTCTAAAGACCCTATGACATGCTTTGCAGCTTCAGAAAATATACGGCAGGCAAAAAGCGTGCGATGAAACGATCGTTTAACAAGCTTGCTGCGATAAATTAGAGATACTGCTTAACCTCTTAAGGCGGGCTTTTTAAAATTAGGGGAAGAGTCCATAAATAATATTTTTGTGTAATTATCTTGTATTTAATTTTAACTAGTTGTGTTTTATTTATTTTTAATTAGTTATATTTTTCTCATTTTTCATTACTTGTGTTTTATTTATTTTTCATTTATTGTGTTATTTTTAACTGGTTGTATTTCTTTATAAGTTCATAATTTTTTTATTTTATTCTTTATAGTTAACTAATAATATTTTTATTATTTTTAACTAATGCTTTATTTATTTTAACAACAGTTAAATAGAAAGAATTTCTGAAATATTAAAATGCAGGAAAGGGATATTCTTCTATCTTTTTATTTACAATTCTAAATACTTAAAAATCCAACAGCAACATCGCTGAAATTCCATAATTCTAAAATTCCAAGATTCCAAGATTCCAAAATTCCATAATTCTAAAATTCCAAGATTCCAAGATTCCAAGATTCCAAAATTCTAAAATTCCCAAATTCCCAAATTCCCAAATTCCCAAATTCCCAAATTCCCAAATTCCAAAATTTCAAAAAACCAAAACCCTAAATTTCCAAACTTGCATATTTTTGAAATTTCCTAATTTTCATATCCCAAATTACCACTTTGAAAACTGCAAAAAATACAACTATCTAATATTTCGTAGCTCTCTATTTAGATTTACAATCCTACATAAAAATCCAGTAGCAACGTCGCTTAAATCGAAGTCAAGGTTTCCGTCCAGCCACCAAGACTCCCCAAACACATAATACTTAACATACACTTATGTCCAGACCCTCCTTTATTCCAGAATATATCAAGTCTCGATAACATCGTTAAACCAATAAACCTCGCTGTCGCATATTTTTCAAAATAAATCTCTCGAGTATAATAATTTGCCCACCGTACGTTGTCAACGACATTTTGAACAACTTTTATACTAACTATCGCTGCTTGGACTCCGATTCGGATATTATCCGATCTCTATATTCCACGCATTTTTTCATATCTCCGTTTTCGAATTTATGGAAATTCTATAAATCACACACATCGCAAATTTTCTGTAATCCCACATTTAGCTCAATTTTTACGGTTCAATGTTTCACAAATTCTGTTTCCCGATTTCTGTGTTCGAGTCTGTATCGTTCCGTATATCTCGAATTTGTCTACTTTAAAAGACATCTGAATATAATTTGTCAGCTAGAAACATAATTTGCCACTGTATTCTGAAGCGAGGAGAAATCTGGTGGGAAACAGATTGACTCGATGTAAACGTTAAGTTGAACTTATTGTCAGATGGGGAAGAGGAGTAAAAGGAGCGGGTCCTCACAAAGGGAGAAGATAGAATCGACGTTAAACTCGGGACTGATTCTTTTACTTTGCTTCTTCGCGCAATCTTAATCAAGTTTCGTGGAAGTTCGAAGAATTAGAGCGGCGGAGTAGATCGAATGGAAAAAACAAGAGCAAAGAAGGTATTGTAAGGTAAATGGTGAGGAACGGTTTGATCGAAGAATGCCGATAAAAGAAGAAAGATTCTTTGCGAAGAATTGTTGTTCCGATAAGGATATGCGCGAAAAATCACGGCTATATTAAATCCAATCTGATTAATCTTAAGAATATCTCCATATTAAGATCTTGGCAAACTTAATTCGTTTCTGATTCACTCACTTCTTATTTTTACTTATCATAAAAATATGGTCGTTTAATTATTAATTTAAATTAGAACTAATTTATTAAGTTGGAATAATTTATTTATTTTCTACTAATAAAGTAATAGTAATTTATTAATTAATTTGTCTTAATTTATAAATTTGAGAAGTTGAAAATTTGAAAATTGATAAATATTGAAAGTTTGTAATTTTGAATATCAACATTTTTCTTTTGGAAATTTATGAATTTAGAAAGGCTGAAAGTTTGCAAATACCATTTCACTCAATTTTCCAATATTTTTAATTTTTTTTTACCACTATTACTTTGTGCAATTTCTTCTACTATTTACTTTTCTATTTTTACTCTTGCTATATCGCCATTTTTCCCAAAAATTTTATCACGTCTTCACTATGTCCTTTTAAAAAATGTTCTAGTTGTGTCTCTTCTAATAGAACTTTTGTTCAACCTCTTCTATCGTCTTTACTATTTTTACTCTCGCTATATTGCAATTTTCTTAAAAGATCTTTTCTTATCCTTTACTATATTATTCCATTCAATTTTTCACTTCTACTTCATTTATCACATTTTTTGTATTCAATCTCTACTCTCCCCTTTCTTATTTTTCTCCTCAAAACTATCGATCTTGATATATCGCCGTTTCTTCCAAAATTTCTATCACATCCTTCACTATATCTTTCCACTCACTCTTTCAATTTTTTTATCCTTTCTACTATTTCTTCAACATCTACAATTTTACTCTCTCTATTATTAATCTCGTTATATTGCCATTTTTTAAAAAAATTCTGATACTCTCTATTATTCCCCCATTTAATCTTCCAGTTTTCTTATCTGTTTGATCACTCATTTCCTTCAGTCTCTACCATTCCTTTAAATAAGTTCTTCTATTTGATTCTCGCTATTATTAATCTCGTTATATTGCAATTTCTACAAAAAATCTTGGCACTCTCTATTATTCCCCTCACTTAACCTTGCTATTTCTATTAATTCTTGTCATTTGTTCTCTTCAATATCTACTATTTTACTCTCCCTCTATTATTGTCTCGTTATATTGCCATTTCTACAAAAAATCTTGACACTCTCTATTATTCCCCTCACTTAACCTTGCTATTTTCTTGTCTCCTCTATCACTTCTTTTCTTCAGCCTCTACCATTCCTTCTCATCAGCTCTACTATTTCACTCTCGCTATATTGCCATTATCCTTCAAAAATTCTATCACATCCTTCGTTATACTCCCCACTCATTTTTCCAATTTTCTTTTCATTTCTTCTCTTCGATATCTACTATTTTACTCTTCCTCTATTATTGTCTCGTTATATTGCCATTTTCGCAAAAAAACTTGACATTCTCCATTATTCTCTCCAATACCTAATCTCCAAGTTTTCTTATCTTTTCTACCACTCCTTTTCTTCAGCCTCCATTCTTTTCCATCAGCTATTTCACCCTTGCCATTAACCTCCCTATATCGCCATTTTCCCCAAAAATCCCATCACACAATTGTATCACCATAAAAAATCTCCCAATTGTACCTTCGCCTTTTGTTCAACCTCCTTTTCTATTTCTCGTACCACAGGTGACATCCAACGAGACGAATGCGGCCACATATCGAGAAATTGTGAAACGCGCGTAACGAGCGTGCCGTAATAATTCTTCGGGTGAATATGAAGGAAAAGCTCGAAAGACGTTTCTCGTTAGCCTGTAAAGTATCGATGGTGCACATGAATAGCATACTGTCGCGATGTCTTCTCTTTTATTATACCCGGCTCGGCCCAGCATCAATAATGTATAAGCAGCATGTAATTTGCTTCTCGGAAGAGTATTATTTAAAAGGGAGCATTCCATTTCCGTAGAGAGAACGGTAATGGAAATCGACCATTGACAACCATCGACCATCTCTTATTTCTTTCGAGAATGTTTAAAGAACGAGTATTTGCTGTTCCCTTTCGATCGCGTTGCACGTTGAATATTTTCGCCCGGTGAAAATAAAACGATGCAGGCCTGCTATTTAAAACGTGTTTTGATTTATTTCTGCTGAATTCGGATTCCTTACAGAGATTTATTAGCTTTCTTGCTGCCTTGAGAATTTGTTGAATTATGGTACACGAATGAGAGTGGAATATGTTGGGCTGAGATGCGGTTTTATTTGTTGTACTTTAGTTCGTTCTTTAATTAGGGGTTACCAGCAGTTATTTATTATTCTTCGGATTTTTATGGTCAAGTGGAGCAGAATGGTTGTAGGACTGTGTCAGGTGTAGTTAATAATGTTAATTAACAAGATTTTTCACTTTTGACGTTTCAAAATATATTTTTAATTTTATTGTTTAATAACGTTATCATAATAGTTATAATATTTTTGTGAAATATTGGTAAATGTATTATGTAAGTGCAATTTGAATATTTTGCAATTTGACGACATAGGAAATTGGAAAATTTAGAAGTTCGAGAATTAGAACATTTTTTTATTGAAAAACTTGAGAATATGAAAATTGAAAAACTAAAAAATTAAAAATTAAATTAATTTTCAAACTAAAAAATTAAACAATTTTCAAATGAATCATAATTGAAAATTTTATGAAATTTACTAAAATATTTTGAAAAATGTTCTGCAATAATTTTCTTGACATCACCATATGCCAATTTCTGTCAGAAAAAATGTTGCACGCGCTGTTACTCAGTTTTCAAAATCGATATAACGATCTAACGATCTAGTGTTCATAAAAATAAATACGTTTCGCTACCAATTTTTCGCTCCATCATTTTTCCCTTCAAAAAGGTGCAATCTAATCAATCAAGCGAAAACTAGTGCATGCGATAAATCAAATTAGTGCCTTACGTATTTATTGTCATTCCATTTTCCTTTATACGGAGAATATTTCTTTCCTCGCGGACAATCCAATTTCTTTGTAAATTAAACTGTAGAAAATTTGCCAAATACATTTTAAAAAAATGTCGGGCTTCGCGATCGATCACATAACGCCATTTTGTACTAGGAATATTGACGAAACCTTCTCACAGTAATTTCCAGCAAACTTTAAACCTCAAATTCAACATACTTGTCATTTTGCATAGGTTTTGTGTCATAATATTATTTCAAATTTCAGAAATGAAGTTCACTGTTTGTTTCAACTGTCCGCCATTTTGTATTGCGTACATTAACGAAATGGTTGCACGGTAACTTTCAGCAAGCTTCGAGCTGCAGATTGATGTAATAAGTGCTACTTTCAATTATTTTTATGTCATCAAACAGTAATGAACTTTGGAAATTTAGAAATAACTCACTGCTTGCTTTAACTGACCAGCCATTCTACATTACGAATTTTTATGAAATGATATAATAATTTTCAGCAAACTTCAGGCTTCAAATTGATATAAGTACTATTCGGTATTAATTTTATCACATCGAAATATGTTAGAATTCAGAAATTTTGAAATCGGTCACTGCTTGCGGTAACTGTCCGTCAGGCAGATTGTAGGAATATTTATGAAACGTTTAGGCAGGCATTTTTAACGAGTTCAAGCTTCAAATTTATGTAGCATAAGTTCTAGTTTGCCATATTTTTCTGTTATTGAAAATCGTGTCTATGTTTTGATTATTGTTTAGTAACTGTTCGTCGGCCATTTTATAGTAGAAATAGTGGAACATTTATGTAGTAAGTTTAATGAATCTTACACTTGAAGTTTGTACATCACATCTGCTAGTTTATGTTACTTTTACGTCACTAAAAGTGACAAACTTTCTATGGCTCAAAATTCACCACTGCTTCCTCTAAATGACGTCAGCCATTTTATGTTCAAAGTATTAATAAAAATTTTATGCAGTCACTTTCAGTAAACCTTGAACTTAAAATTGATATATTATAATTGTTTATTTTTGTTATTTCGTCACTAAAACTTATGACAAATTTTCAATGGCTCTAAATTGACCACTGCTTCCTCTAATTGTCCCTCAGCCATTTTATATTAAAAATATCGACGAATTGTCCATCACTGAAATGTATCACTGTTCGCTGTAACTTTTATCAGCCATTTTACATTAGTAATGAATAAATCCTATCCGCCGATTTTTAACAAATTTCCACTTTTAAATTTAAACAATACAAAAGCTGTTTGCATTCAATCCACGCTGCTAAAAATTGTATCATATGTCCCAATTTAAAAATCGTCCTTCCTATAATTGTTCGTCAGTTATTTCATATTCATAACATCAATAGCAGTAATTTTTAACAAACTTCAAACTTTGGATTCATATAATACAAGTGCTGGTTTGCTTTCAATTTATCCTGCTAAAAATTGTATCAAATGTCCCAGTCTAAAAATCGTTCATTGCTTTCTATCTGTCTGTCAGCCATTTCGTATTCAGAGCATCGTTTATTCAGTCATTTTTATCAAACCAGCTGTATTATACTAAAAATATAAATGCATGTATGACTTTTGCATCAAATTTCAAATTCATTAATTTCATTCAAAATTAGCAAAAAAAGGTCCACTGGATTTATCTAGATAGGTAAATACATTTTGGTATTAAAAAATATCCTGTATGCACCTATGTATAGTTGGTAAAGAAGTCCATTAGATTAACCTTGATAGGTTTACACATTTCATAATAAAAATGTCTCCCATTCACCTATGTGCATTTTGGTAGCAAAATTTTCTCCCATTTATCCACCTGTTAAATTTTTCTTCATTCAAATTTCTACCCAAAAATAAACCCTAGAATTTGGTCCGGTAACTTCTGACCACTGTACATAAACCGGTACCAAAGGCTAGATTATATTTCCAACCGAAATCACGCGATTCCAGACCAGGTTTCAGATAGCATCTCGGTTTCCTCTATCCAGGATTAATAGTTCGCGGTGAACTTGCAGAAAGAGATACTCGATGAAGACGTTGCTTAGCGGAGCAAGATCTAACTAACCGCAGATATTAACCATTTGCGGTCAACAGCCATAATATTCTTGGTAACAGACTTTTACAAGGCTGTAGGTTTTGCTTTACGATGCAGGTTGAGTAAGCAAGCCATGTGTTCAGTCTGGAACATGACCAGTAATTATTGTTACGGTAAAAGGATAAGGTCGGTTAGTTATCGTTCCCTCGGAAAAAATCTGGAGCTGAATAAATGGTCTATTGATAGAATGACTCGTGTAGTGTATTGTTGTCTTTAATGATGTATGAGTGTACATTTATTGTCAGTTATTAAGACGCGATGCTTTTATTGGCACGAAGGATTTAGTAGGTGTTCAGTGGCGGTAAGAAATATTATGAAATAATGGGACTTGATGATTACAATAAAACTAAGGGAAGTTTAATTCAGGTTAAATTGCGGTTTTAAGTTCTTTAGTGTTTGGTTAAAGCAAAATTGTGTAATTTTTCAAGATCAATTTGAAGAGCTTTTGTAGATTTCGGTTTTGTATGTTATACGTTTGAATTTCCCGCCAAATCTGACGGAAGTCTAAAAGGCATTGAGAAGCTATATTATTCTGTCTTTAATTTAGAAAGAGAAAAGTTGTATTATAGAAGTTAGATATACTAAATAAAATGTTATTCTATTAAATAAAACTAGCATATGTTATATTGCGTTTGAATTTCCCGCCAAATATGGTAGAGGTTGGAAAGTTATTGAAAAGCTATATTATTCTGTTTTTAATCTAGAAATTGAGTAGATATATTACAAAAATTATATATACTAGTTAAAATGTTCCATTAAATAAAATTATCATACGAGTACTTTACGTGTTTGAATTTCCCGCTAAACATGGCGGCAGTCAATCTTCCTCAGAAGCCATACAATTCTGCTTTTAATCCACAAATTGCGAAGTCGTATTACACAAATTAAATACACTAAATCAAGTATCGTTCCACTAAATAAAATCCACAAATATCTCAAACAATCCTAAAAAGTTTTTAACTCGAATTATTTCAAACGGAGGATAAAATTCGGGTTGACGAATGTAAATGTTATAACAGTCAAAGCTAGTAGAGCTAACAAAAGCCCGAAATTGTTGTGTAATCGTTAGGAATCAATTATTAAAAAGCTTTTTCGTGCGATTGTTACGAAACGTCGGAAAATCCGTGGAAAAATTGTTGCGGGATAAGCGACGGAGAAGCGTGTTCGACAATGGACGAATATTATCGCATGGCCACGTGTTCATAAACGGATAGCAAAGACACGTGGGTTCGCTCAAAGGGGGCGTCGAAGGGCGTTTCTGATTAGCCCTGGAGCCTATTACTGCAGATAAAATTACTCTAATCAATCTAATCGCGTGACGTAAGCGATCGTTTTTCGGTTTCTCGCATCGCTTCATTTTTAGTTTATCGAAGGTGAAATATTGAGTATGTATGTTTCGGTATGGTTGTTTTTGAGAGTGGAAGAAATGCGAGAAAATGTTTTGGATGCAGGTTTTATCGAGGAATATTTGTAATATTCGTATGGGGATTTGGGGATTTGATGGTTTGGGATTTTGGGGGTTGAGAATTTAGCAAGTTGGACGTTTGGGAAATTGGAGTTTGAGATATTTGGGGACATGAGATTTGGGGATTTAGATTTAGGGAATTTAGGAAGTGGGAAATTTGGGAAATTTAATTTGGAGATTTGAAAATTTAGATTTGGGGAATTTGGAAATTTGGAAAATTAAATTTGGGAATTTGAGAGAACAGAGTTAGGGAATTTAGGAAGTTGGAAATTTGGGAAATTAAATTTGGAAATTTGAGAATTAAAATTTTGGGAATTTAGGAATTTAGAAATTAGGAAATTTCAGAGTTTAGTATTAGGGAATTCAGGAAGTTGGAAATTTCTGAGATTTAATTTGAAAATTTAAGAATTTTTTAAATCTACTTGATGTGTTCGTTGTTCCATCACCAGCTATCTGGTGCATTATTCAACCTATATTCTGTAGTTTCGCTGTGAGAGATTTTTGCTAATTGTGAACGGGGTTTAAGTTTAGAATAAAAGTACTCTTTACGTTATTTCACAATTTTTGTTCAAACTGCATTTTTTTCAATAATTCTATTCTTGAACTGATGTAAAATTATTTTACTAAAAGACTCTTACTAATTATTTTTTTATTTGTTTAAAGTTTTCCTTTTTCAAAATTTTCAAATTTACAAAGTTTTCTTTGAACAAAGATTCGGTAAGAGAAACCATGATACTCAGTTTAAAACAGTTTAATAAGCAAGATTCTTGTGAAACCACTTAATTAGTTACCGTTCTAAAATTTCTGCTAATATTTACTTTCTTGTTCATGTAAAAAGACGTTCAAATACCTTCCTACTCGGTGCTCAAATACTTGCAATAAACTATCCGCAGTTCAAAATAAGATTCTTCTGAAACCTCAAAGTTGTATCTCATTCCAAAACTCCTGCTTTCTCCTCAATTTCAAAACCTTAAATATTCCCTGTACGATAAAATCCACCCAGAAGAAGCCATGGCATCTTCAGACGAGAAAACCCAAACATAACGTCTTACAACGGAAGAAGCCTAAAATCGCTTTAGGACACCATATTTATGATCCGAACATGATTAACA
This sequence comes from Megachile rotundata, assembly GCF_050947335.1. Classification (NCBI taxonomy): domain Eukaryota; kingdom Metazoa; phylum Arthropoda; class Insecta; order Hymenoptera; family Megachilidae; genus Megachile; species Megachile rotundata. The sequence continues at coordinate 9,529,889 of NC_134993.1, forward strand.
TTTATTGTATCGGCATATTGCAAAACCGTCCCTTAAAATCCAAATCCTCGAACCCGAAGGGGTGGAACGCACGGCCTCTCTCTAACTCGACAACTGCGGATCACAACCACTCGTAGCTTTAAAATTATTTACTATCCGTACGAAAATGTGGGAATGTCAGAAACGCTTTGGTGAAGAAACAAGTAACATCTGAAAGCAAGTACAAGTGGACCGTATAAAATAAATCGGCAATTCACCTAACTGTAGTTAACTAGCCTATCAAGCCATAACCGATTTCAGGCGCGGATTGGGTACCTGCCGTGCTTGGAGAACGAGAAGAACACGGCACAATACCCTCGGTTCAAAACAGACGAGAAACAAGATTATTTCGAAACCTTGTAGATAACTGAGTTCCAGTTCAGAACTTCCCTTAATAGCTACTTTCTTACTAATTTAAAGAAAACCTTGAAAATTCCGTGTACGATTATCTGCACCCAGGGGGAATCACGAGATTCTCGGTGCAAAACAAGGGAAACGAGATTATCTGAGGAGCTCGTAGTCGGATCGGTGCAAGCATGTGGGTAATCGGAGGACAGTTCATTCATGTTGCATCTGAAAAATCGCTCAAACGTTCGACGTTCATTCACCGACTCGCGATCATATCGAAAAGCGATCAGCAGAAAAGTCTCCGAGGGAAGTTAACGCGATTAATTCGAGCGTTTAACCCGGTAAAATTGAACATGGAAAACGGAGACCGCGAAATTACAACGGGTCTAGCGAGAGTAGGTTCGCCGTACGTTGAACCGAGCAACCGTGGATGAATAAAAAAGACGAGGGCCGAACCGTCGTCTTCTTCGTCTTCCGTTCGTTCCACGGCATAATCTGCTCCTCGTCCTCCATTTGCTCGTTTTTCGCTCGCTCACCGGATCAACCTGTTTCACAGCCTCCGTTGGAAAAATTGTCTCAATGCAGGGTACCGGGTGCACAACGTGTACCGTATCGCCTCCTTCTCTCTCGTCTTTTCAATCCTTTCATCCGTGAATCCTTCGCGCCCGCCTCCGACGTGTCGACGACGTAATAATCACGAGATTTGCAATTCCGACCGCGTCCTTAACGACCGAAAGCGAAACGTAGCTCCTCGTCTTTTTTCGCCGCGACGCTCGGCAAATTGATGAACCTGCGCGGATGAATGGAGCCACCTGCGGTTCGCCGATCGTTCCTGTAATCCAAATATTTATACTGGGTGCTTCGATCGAACGCTATAATGATTAAACGCGGGATAAAAGGGGAGACGCTACCTTAATTAACGCTTTCCAACCAATTTTCTCTTTCTTTCTGTATTGTGTATATTCAGAAGCAGATAAGGAATGAGAGTACGTAACATACAAGGTAATTTGAACTTTATTAATGGTTGATGTTTGACGTATCTTAGCACTGACTTAACTGGACCAAACTTGATCGAAAGTTTGATTAATCAGACTGTTCTAATGTGACCTAACTACCTTAACCAATTTAATCTAACCATGAAACAATCTGAAACTGTGAACTAATTTGGCCTAATCTGATTATAATCAGACACAGTTGTAACATTAATTTAACCCTATTATTGTCTAACTAAATATTTGGTACTCTTAAGTCTAATCAAACTTAGCCTAACCATACATCGACATCATAGAAAAATTAAATTAAACCAGACCCACCTTGATGAATCATCTTCAGATCAGCTTCTAATCTACGTTAACAGTGACCTAACCTAATACTGACCTAGTCCTAACCCAAGTATAATCAAACTTAACCTAACCACATACCGACATACTAATCATAGAAAAATTAAATTAAATCAAACCCACCTTAATGAATCATCTTCAGATCCGCTTCTAATCTACATTAACCTAACCTGACCTAAAACTGAACCAGCCATAACCTAATTTCAGTAATAAAATATTTTAATACATGAATAAAAGCTTTGACTTGAAGGTGCATTTAATTTGACAAAACTTTTGATAAATCTGATAAAATATTACATGTTTGAAGAACACCGTTCTCAATTGTTCTTTCTGACGGTGTAGAAAATTCTTCAAACAGCGCAAATTACTCTGTCTATACCGCGAGGCAGGCACACTTCAAACTTGCAGCAGCACGCTTCAGCAGGGAAATCGGAATTTTCGTAGTTAACGCCAGTGCTGTTGTTGGCAACACCGAACCCGGAAGTGCTGTTTCTGCATCAGAAACCGATTCGACTATGCATGCGCGAAACAAGTTTCGCGAGCAACGTTGCGTTAGGTTCGCATCTATGTGTGCCGTTTCTCGATCACGTATCTCGTCCTGCGGTGACCAGGAATGCCAGTATGACTGCTGTTCCGCTCTAATCGAATTACGTCGATTACGACGAAAATCTCGGTTTCATTGAAGTACATCTTGTCTTTCCGTGACACAAAAATGAGTGACATATCCGTAAAGTGCACGTATGATGGGTCCTTTGGAGACGCATTAATTGTGCGTCATGGGTCGAACTCAAAATACTACTTTAGACTGAAATGGTTAGAAAGAAAGTTAGGACAAAAGTCTAGGTTGTTTCATTGAAGTACATCTTGTCTTTCAGTGAAATAAAAACGAGTGACATATCCGTAAAGTGCACGTATGATGGGTCCTTTGGAGACGCACATTAATTGTGCGTCATGGGTCGGACTCAAAATACTGCTTTAAACTCAAACTTTTAGAAAGAAAGTTAGGATAAAAGTCTAGGTTGTTTCATTGAAGTATATCTTATCTTTCAGTGAAATAAAAACGAGTGATATATGTCCGTAAAGTATGGTAGGTTCTTCAGAGACGCGAGTGTGCGTCACAAAGCATCAATCAAATGGGACAATAGGCAGAATAAAGAATGGGGAAAATATTATATGAAATAGTAGAAAAAAGTTGTATATACAGTTACACTTATAACTAAACCTCAAACTGAGTTATATTCAAAATTAGAGCAAGGCTTATCTTAATCGTAAGTGCGTCATGAGTCTCCAAAGTGCGTCAATGAGTTAACGGCTGCCACAAGATAGGGAAATGAAACCAAATACCGGTTCGAATAATTTGTATACCGAATTACAGTTATACATAAACCTCAAACTGAGTTATATTCAAAATTAGAGCAAGGCTTAGCTTAATCGCAAGTGCGTCACGAGTCTCCAAAGTGCGTCAATGAGTTAACGGCTGCAACAGGATAGGGAAATTAAACAAAATACCGGTTCAAATAACTTGTATATACAATTGCAATTTGATATAAACTTTAATCTCACTCGTATTCAGAATTGGGACAAGACTTATCGCATTCACAAGTGCGTCACGAGTCAAACTTTCTAAAGTATGCCAAGGGATGAACATTATCATTGAATGTAATTTCAAGTTTTGTCTTCAGATAATGACGACCAAATAGTCAACGAGAAGTCGAAAGAAGTTGTATGTCGAATTATAGTTACATATAGACCTCATATTGAGTTGTATTTAAAATACGAATAAGATTTATCACATTAACCTAAGTGCGTCACGAGTCAAACTCAAAGTGCGTCAACTTCAAATAGGGTAGTGAATAAAAACGAAACAAAATAGCAGCTTAAACAACTAGTACATCAATTTACAATTTGACATAAACTCACACTAAATCAAATTCAAAATCCAAATAAGATTTATCACATTAACCGTAGTGCGTCACGAGTGGAACTCAAAGTGCGTCAAATAGGGTCGTGAATAAAAATGAAGCAAAATAGTAGTTTAGATAACTTGTATATCGAATTATAATTTGACATAAACCTAAACTGAGTCATATTCAGAATCCGAACAAGATTTGTCACATTAACCTAAGTGCGTCATGAGTGGTACCAAAGTGCGTCGTGACTAAATTTGAGAATTTCTAAGTTCGAGAAGTTTTAAGTTTGAGAATTTCTACGTTTGAGAGATTGAGAGAGTGAAAATTTGGGAGTTTGAGAGATTAAGAGGTTGAGAATTTGGGGGTTTGAGAGTTTGAGAGAAATTTAAGGAATTTAAGGATTGCAAAATTTAAAAATGTTGAAAAATTGGAAATTTACAAATTTCACATCTAATCTCTCTCAAACCCACTTCCACAATATCCAAACTCATCCTTACCCACAAATCCCTACCTAATCCCAAACTGCCAAAATTGTGAACTAAAAAATTTCAGAATTTGAAAATTTACAGAATTTAAAAAATGTACAAAATTACGACTCCATTTCCACAATATCCAATCTCACCCCTTTCCACAATTCCCCTAACCCCAAACACCAAAAATAGTGAATTCGAAAATTTATAAAATTAATCCTCACTAACCCACATCCCCAATATGCAAATTACCCCTTACCCGCAAATCTCTGCCCAATCCCAAACTGCCCCAAAGAACCGAAGCCCTCAGCAACGTTGTAAAGCGAACGTCTATCGTCGAATTAAACGAGTTACAATCCTCCAATGCGGTAGCCTGGCTGACCGTACTAGATGGAAAACGATCGGACAATTTGGTGTCCATAGGCACGCGTCATCGTCGACAGTTCATCAACAGCTGACTCATTAGCTTGCATTGTGCGTGCGTTCGACTGGCAACTGCATTACTTCGCTTTGATGAGTATCTGACCGAGCGCGGCCCGTTTCTGCGCCCGTGTGTATGCACCTATTCGCGAATCGCGAAACGGTGATGGTGTGCAACACGCGTCGGATTTATATCTGTACTACCACCGGACGTTAATTGCTCGCGACTAATTTCACTCCGGCTCGTCGGGATCTCCTGTTGGTGACACATACCCGCGGGACAATGCCCTTTATGTTGCTCATTCGATATACAATTCCTTTAAATCGCTTTTTTGTTGCGTTTTCATTTTATTTGCTATTGGAACTTGACGCAATCTCGGTTGTACTCGTGACGCATTCAAGATTAATGTTATTCTTAAATTAATTTTTGATTTAATTGAGTTTGAGTTTATGTCAAATTGTAAATTGATGTACTAGTTATTTTACTGCCATTTTGTTTAATTTTCATTCACTACATTATTTGAAACTGACGCACTTTGAGTTTGACTCGTGACGCACTTTGGTGCCACTCATGACGCACTTAGGTTAATGTGATAAACCTTGTTCGGATTCTGAATATGACTCAGTTTGGGTTTAGGTCAAATTGTAGTTCGATGAATAAGTAATTTAAATTACTATTTTGCTTCATTTTTATTTACGACCCTATTTGACGCACTTTGAGTTCCACTCGTGACGCACTACGGTTAATGCGATAAATCTTATTCGGATTTTGAATTTGATTTAGTGTGGGTTTATGTCAAATTGTAAATTGATGTACTAGTTGTTTAAACTGCCATTTTGTTTCGTTTTTATTCACTACTCTATTTGAAGCTGACGCACTTTGAGTTTGACTCGTGACGCACTTTGGTGCCACTCATGACGCACTTAGGTTAATGTGATAAACCTCGTTCAAATTCTGAATATAACTCAGTTTGAGTTTAGATCAAATTGTAATTCGATGAATAAGTAATTTAAATTACTATTTTGCTTCATTTTTATTCACTGCCCTATTTGACGCACTTTGTGTTCCACTCGTGACGCACTTAGGTTAATGTGATAAACCTTGTTCAGATTCTGAATATGACTCAGTTTGGGTTTAGATCAAATTGTAATTAGATGAACAAGTTATTTAAACTACTATTTTGCTTCATTTTTATTCACTGCCCTATTTGACGCACTTTGTGTTCCACTCGTGACGCACTTAGGTTAATGTGATAAACCTTGTTCAGATTCTGAATATGACTCAGTTTGGGTTTAGATCAAATTGTAATTCGATGAACAAGTAATTTAAATTACTATTTTGCTTCGTTTTTATTCACTGCCCTATTTGACGCAGTTTGTGTTCCACTCGTGACGCACTTAGGTTAATGTGATAATTCTTATTCGGAATTTAAATTAAATTAGTTTGGGTTTATGTCAAATTGTAAATTGATGTACTAGTTATTTTAACTGCCATTTTGTTTCGTTTTTATTCACTACTCTATTTGAAGCTGACGCACTTTGAGTTTGACTCGTGACGCACTTTGGTGCCACTCGTGACGCATTTAGGTTAATGTGATAAACCTTGTTCAGATTCTGAATATGACTCAGTTTGGGTTTAGATCAAATTGTAATTAGATGAACAAGTTATTTAAACTACTATTTTGCTTCATTTTTATTCACTGCCCTATTTGACGCAGTTTGTGTTCCACTCGTGACGCACTTAGGTTAATGTGATAATTCTTATTCGGAATTTAAATTAAATTAGTTTGGGTTTATGTCAAATTGTAAATTGATGTACTAGTTATTTTAACTGCCATTTTGTTTCGTTTTTATTCACTACTCTATTTGAAGCTGACGCACTTTGAGTTTGACTCGTGACGCACTTTGGTGCCACTCATGACGTACTTAGGTTAATGTGACAAACCTTGTTCAGATTCTGAATATAACTCAGTTTGGGCTTAGATCAAATTGTAATTCGATGAACAAGTTATTTAAACTACTATTTTGTTTCATTTTTATTCACTACCCTATTTGAAGCTGACGCACTTTGAGTTTGACTCACGACGCACTTTGGTGCCACTCATAACGCCCTTAACTTAATGTGATAAATCTTATTAGAATTTTCATTTTAATTGAATTTGGGTTTATGTCAAATTGTAACCCCCTACTAAATCTAAATCATCAAAATATAACACAAATCACAAAAACCACAAATAATAAAGACCATCCCTTCTCTCAACTCGCGCATCCCTATTTGCAAGGTGATTCGTGTTCGAAGTAACCGAGGAAACTCCATGCATTTATCGTAGTAGGTGTATGAAAGGGGATGAGTCGGCAGCCGTTTATCCGCAATAATTTGAATTGCAAGTTTCGGTCGTACAAGTAACGGCGCCATAACGGGCACGTTTAGGGGGCGACATATGAAAAGTTGAGTCGACAAACGCGGAAGGGAACGTTCCGTGTGGAAGTCGATTCTGGCGTATAGAATCGCGTAATTAAGTATTGATCAGGGCGGTGGCTTCTGCGGCAGAACCCGTTCCACCTGTTGCCAATTTCTGCTCGCCTCCAACTGCCATGATTCGATAAAATAACCGTTAACCCTCTTTGATAATCGAAGCGCCGCGACGCTTCTGTCGTCCCGCGTACAAGTTTCCCTACGAAACTATCTCTAACCCTGTTTCCACAGCTCGCTAGGTTTAACGATTTTAAAATTCACACGGACCATCAGTTTCACCCAAAGTTTCGCCGATTCCACAAGGAATTTACCGCCATTCAGAATACGGTTCTCTTACTTTGCAATTTATATTCTTGCAACTGTCACTGGTTTGGATACATGGGGAATTTTTATTTACATTGGGTTAGGAACTTCGTGTGGGAGTGACTTAGGTCTTAAAGAACATTTAGCTGGAATACTTTGATCTGGAGGATCCTTGATCTGGAATACTTTCATTTGCAATTACTTGATCTGAGATACTTTGAGCTGGAGTACCTTCACCTAGAATACGTTCATCTGGAACATCTTCAGCTGGAATCCCTTGATCTGGAACACCTTGATCTGGGACATCTTGATCTGGAATACCCTGATTTGGGATACCTTGATCAGAAATACCTTGATCTGTAATATCTTGACCTGGAGTATCTTGAGCTGGAATACCTTGATTTGGAGTACCTTGACCTGGAATACTTTGATCTGGAATACTTTCACTTGGAAAAACCTGATCTGGAGTACCTTGAGCTGGAACACCTTGATTTGGAGTACCCTGATCTGGAATTCTTTCACTTGGAGTACCCTGATCTAGAATACCTTGATCTGGGATACTTTGATTTGGAAGGGTGGCTGAATACCTTAATCTGGAAGGATGGTTGAATACCTTGATTTGGATGGGTGGTTCAATACCTTGATCTGGAATACCTTGATTTGGGATACCTTGATCTGGAATTCTTTCACTTGGAGTACCCTGAACTAGAATACCTTGATCTGGAATACCTTCATCTCGAATACCTTGATTTGGAAGGGTGGCTGAATACCTTAATCTGGAAGGATGGTTGAATACCTTGATTTGGATGGGTGGTTCAATACCTTGATCTGGAATACCTTGATTTGGGATACCTTGATCTGGAATTCTTTCACTTGGAGTACCCTGAACTAGAATACCTTGATCTGGAATACCTTCATCTCGAATACCTTGATTTGGAAGGGTGGCTGAATACCTTAATCTGGAAGGATGGTTGAATACCTTGATTTGGATGGGTGGTTCAATACCTTGATCTGGAATACCTTGATTTGGGATACCTTGATCTGGAATTCTTTCACTTGGAGTACCCTGACCTAGAATACCTTGATCTGGAATCCCTTCATCTGGAATACCTTGATTTGCAAGGGTGGCTGAATACCTTAACCTGGAAGGTGGTTGAATACCTTGATTTGGATGGGTGGTTCAATACCTTGATCTGGAATACCTTGATTTGGGATACCTTGATCTGGAATTCTTTCACTTGGAGTACCCTGACCTAGAATACCTTGATCTGGAATCCCTTCATCTGGAATACCTTGATTTGCAAGGGTGGCTGAATACCTTAACCTGGAAGGTGGTTGAATACCTTGATTTGGATGGGTGGTTCAATACCTTGATCTGGAATACCTTGATTTGGGATACCTTGATCTGGAATTCTTTCACTTGGAGTACCCTGACCTAGAATACCTTGATCTGGAATCCCTTCATCTCGAATTCCTTGATTTGCAAGGGTGGCTGAATACCTTAACCTGGAAGGTGGTTGAATACCTTGATTTGAATGAGTGGTTCAATACCTTGATCTGGAATATCTTGATTTGGGATACCTTGATCTGAAATACCTTGATCAGTAATACTTTGATCTGGAGTACCTGGAGCTGGAGTACCTTGAGCTGGAACATCTTGATTTGGAGTACCCTGATCTGGGATACCTTGATCTGGAATTCTTTCACTTGGAATACCTTGAGTTGCAAGGGTGGCTGAATACCTTAACCTGGAAGGATGGCTGAATACCTTGATTTGGGATACCTTGATCTGAAATACCTTGGTCTGGAGTACCTCGACCTGGATCGATGGCTAAACATCTTGATCTAGAATGCCTTGATGAAACATTGTTAATCTTGTATCAAAACATTGTTAATTTTGTATGAAAACAGTATTAATTATATCCGGGAACATATGTATGGAATCTTGTATAGAAACATTATTAATTTTGTATGAAAACATTGTTAATTTCATATGGAAAGATTGTTAATTTTATATGGAAAGATTGTTAATTCAATATGATCTAGTTAAATAATTTTATTTCTATTTTTAGTTGCCATATAAAATTTACTATTGACAGAATTATTGAGTGTTTAAGTGATTAAAAATGTATCTCTCTCTCTCTATATATATATATATATATATATATATATATATGTTTTATAAATGTTATTTATATAGGTGTAAGGTACGTAATTGATTAAACACCAGTTTTCATTCAACAAACCAATTTTGGGGCAACTGGGGTGCTCCTAATTCAATTGGGGTCGATAGATCAACATCGATTACACGATATTACACTGCTCTCGAGTATCCTTCTCGAAACTGTGCCATTATTGGTACAATAACGATGGTGACGATCGATAAATAATATTTACAACGAGCACTGGGTCAATTTCGCCAAATAGTGTATAATCAGGGATGGATATAACAGAGGTGCAGCAGTTGTGTGTTCTTGGTGCAGAATTTAATTTTTGTTAAATTTTTTAATCTCTAAATTTTGAATTTTAGGTGTTTCGGTTATTAACTTGTTTTATTTCAAAATTTTGAAAAATTGAAATTGTCAAATTGCCAAATTTTCAGGTTTTTGAGGGCTTTGTGTTTTCAAATTTATAAATTTACAAATTTTAAAGTTTTCTAGTTTTCAAGTTTTCAAGTTTTCAAGTTTTCAAGTTTTCGAGTTTTCAAGTTTTCAAGTTTTCAAGTTTTCAAGTTTTCGAGTTTTCAAGATTTCAAGTTTTCAAGTTAAGTTTTCAAGTTTTCGAGTTTTCAAGTTTTCAAGTTTTCAAGTTTTCAATTTTTCAATTTTTCAATTTTTCAATTTTTCAATTTTTCAATTTTTCAAGTTTTCAATTTCTCAATTTCTCAATTTCTCAATTCTTCAATTCTTCAATTTTTCAAGTTTTCAATTTTTCGATTTTTCAATTTTTCAATTGTTCAATTTTTCAATTCTTCCATTTTTCAGTTTTTTAATTTTTCAAACTTCCAAATTCTCAAGTTTCCAAAACTATATATTTTCAAATCCTCAAAAATGTTCAGATTTTCAAGTTTTTAAATAATCTTAATTTTTCAAATCGTCAACTTCACACTTTTTCCAAATTTAAAAACTTCTAATTTTACAAGTCATTAAATTTCACCCCGCACAACAAGTAAACGTTTCACCCCGTTTACCGGAGCCGCGTTCACCTATCGCCCCCGTTAATTACTTTTTAATTCGACTAATAAATTTCACGCGCGAGAGAAAGCTCCGAAATTAGCGTCATTCGGTTCTCGTCAAATGCCGTGATAATTGTCAGCGAACTTGAGATCGATCGAATTTTAACGAGTCAAATGCGGCATTGCTGAGGCGAAACTGACGAAACGATGACATGTTTCGCTGGTTTTAATCATTTCGCTCGCATTCTGTTTCATTATTCCGTGATTGTACGGATCGGCTCGCTGCATATTAAACGAATTTTGAGTCGTGCGATATCAGACGTGATTCGGTGACATTAAAGTACCGCGAAATAATGAATTTCATTATAATTGAAAATTCTTGATTAGAATTTTATATTTTCTGAAGTGACACGAAAAAATTATATTTGTTTTAATATAAAAATAGGTTATGTGAGATTTTATGGTGAGGTTTGGTGAAAGTATAAGACAATGTTGGGTCAGGTAATGAAATTAGGTTAGGTGCGATTTTATGGTGAGGTTGGGTTAGGCTATAAAGTGGGGTTAAGTTAGATGAGATTATAAAAGAAAGTTAGGCGAGGTTATGTAGTAAAGTTATGTGTTGTTATTAGACAAAGTTAGGTGAAAGTATAAGACAAGGTTGGGTCAAGTAATGAAATTAGGTTAGGTGCGATTTTATGGTGAGGTTAGGTTACTCTATAAAGTGGGGTTATGTTAGATGAGATTATAAGGCAAGGTTAAGTAAGGTTATATAGTAAGATTATGTGTTGTTATTAGATAAAGTTGGGTGAAGCTATAAGACAAGGTTAGGTCAAATAATAGAATAAGGTTAGGTGAGACTATACCAGGTTAGTTTAGACTATAAAGTAGAGTTATGTTCATTTGAGATTGTGAGAGAAAATTAAAGTGAAAAAGTTGTAGGGTGAATTTATATGAAAAGGTTATGTATGGTTATTAGGTAAAGTTAGGTAAGGTTAGTTCAGATAATAAAGTAAGGTTAGGTGAGACTATTAAGTACAATGATGGTTTATAAGGCAAGGCTAAATAAACTTATAAAGTAAAGTTAGATGAGATTATTAGCTATGATCATATAAGGTTAAGATTAAGTGAGGTTAGGTTATATGAAGTTATGTAAGATTGAGTAAAGCTATGTGAAGTAATGAAATATTGTTAGATGATGTTACAAAGTAGTGTTAGGTGCTTGTTAGAGAAGGTTAAGTGAGATTATGAGGCAAGGTTAAGTGAAATTATAAAGTAATATCAGATAAGGTTGTAAAGTAATGTTAGGTTAATTTATCAGGTGAAGTTATGTGAGATTATTAGGCAAGGTTAAGTGAAATTATAAAGTAATATCAAGCAAGGTTGTAAAGTAATGTTAGGTTAGTTTATTAGGTAAGGTTATGTGATATTGTCAGGCAAGGTTAAGTGAAATTATAAAGTAATATCAGGCAAGGTTGTAAAGCAATGTTAGGTTAGTTTATCAGGTGAAGTTATGTGAGATTATCAGGCAAGGTTAAGTGAAATTATAAAGTAATGTCAGGCAAGGTTGTAAATTATGTTAGGTTAGTTTATCAGGTGAAGTTATGTGAGATTATCAGGCAAGGTTAAGTGAAATTATAAAGTAATATCAGACAAGGTTGTAAAGTAAAATTAGGTTAGTTTATTGGGTAAGGTTATGTGAGATTATCAGGCAAGGTTAAGTGAAATTATAAAGTAATATCAGGTGAAGTTATGAATTAATGTTAGGTTAGTTTAATAGTTAAGGTTATGTGAGATAAGTAGACATGATTAACTGAAGTTTGGTTATGTTACGAAGTGAAGTTAGATAGGGTTATTAGTTGCTTAGTTATATTAGTTGCTAGGTTAGCTTCGATTTATGTCTGCTTTAAAATAAAGTTTGATTGCCTTGTAAAGTGACCTTAAATTAGGTTAGAGTCAAACTATATTACATGTTATAGTTAGGATCCTAATTCAGAATATATTGCTTTCATTATAAAACCTTGCATGTTTCAAAATTTGAAAAGACTTCGAATCATTAAAAAAAATTTTATTACGAATATTTTTATCTATCAAGTTCGAACATCCTGTATACAAATAAAAGAAGTAAAAATATCATATTTCCTATCCTGTTTTTAACTGTATTTAAACAGTTAAAAAAATATGCAATATTGTGTTTCATATCTTTTTTGAAAAATATTGAAAAATGCATTCAAGAGAAATTTTCAGAAAATATAACATTTCGTGCGAATATTATTTTTTAGTAGTTTAAAGATAGTTTAACAATTTAGTTTAAAATGTAGAAGTTATTGATTTTAAAAGAAGAGAAAAAGTTTGTCATTTCGACATACTCGTATGATGATTGGACCATAGTGAAAGTAAATGTACGTATTCGTAAGGACGTGGGAGGGTTTCCGGTTTTTATGTGGACGATTTTGCACGATTTATTCGACGATATGTGAAAAGATGACATCATTGAGCAGAGAATATCTCAAACTTTCATTTCACACCTACATTTTGTAAATTAGAATAGTAATAAAAAAGTGATGGTTATGGAGACGATTAATCACGCCCTCGCACTTTCTGTGTTTTATAACTCATTTTATTAGTGTATACTCAGTAGGTGTTTTTTTAGGACATTTTATATCTGCTTAGAAATTTTTCAATTTTTACAAATTTAAGTTTTGGACATTTTTTAATTTTCATAACTTTTAGGTTTGCAGGTTTTTTAATTTTCACAACTTTTATGTTTGCAAGTTTTTTTATTTTCATAACTTTGGGTTTGCAAGTTTTTAATTTTTACAACTTTGGGTTTGCAAGTTTTTTAATTTTCACAACTTTCAGGTTTGCAAGTTTTTTAATTTTCATAACTTTTAGGTTTGCAAGTTTTTAGCTTTTCATAACTTTTAAGTTTGCAAGTTTTTTAATTTTCATAACTTTCAGGTTTGCAAGTTTTTTAATTTTCACAATTTTAGGTTTTGCAAGTTTTTTAATTTTCACAACTTTGGGTTTGCAAGTTTTTTAATTTTCACAACTTTCAGGTTTGCAAGTTGTTTAATTTTCACAATTTTTAGGTTTGCATTCTTAATTTTTGAACATGAAAATTTAGAAATTGAGAGATTTAGTTTTTCAAATTTAAATTAATGAATTTGAACATTTTGTGAGACGACAAGGTCATGTGTTATTTTGGAAATTATCTCATTGTCTGTAAGATTTTAAATTTCCCGCCAAAATGTATCCACACAGTATCCACAATAAAAACCCTAAAAACTCCTTAATTTCTCTCTCCATCGAAAGCTTCCCATCTAAAACTCCCAAAACGATACAGTAATTGAGAAAAAGCTTCATTTGGATTTAATTCCGCAAAAGGTTTTAAGCGAACCTAACCTCTCTAAAATCACGCCGGCTCGAAAATAAGGAAATCGTTCGAAAAGAGGGATCGGAAATGCAACAGAGGCTAGGAATAAAAAGGGTGTTGAAAGTAAATGCTTCGATTAAAATGTAGTCAGTTCAGAGGACGATTGCGTTTCAATGCTCTTTAACGACATCGTCGAAAGGTACAGAAATCGAATTTTGTTCGTTCAACCTTGTTGTCTCCTGCCTACTTTCCCCGGAATTACCATACTCTTTTATCTAAATCCTCCCCCTTCAGACGCGTATTTCTTTCCCGTTTACTCCATTTCTCCCCTCTGTGTAATCCATTATCTTTTTAAAGCCGGGAACATTAATAAAGAGCACCGTCGAGCATCTGAAACAAAAAGAAACTCGTAGAATTGCTGCGGATGATGAACAACATCAAAAACTATCTTCTTCGTATTTTCAACGTGAGATGTTTACGATTTGCACGTCTGATGGGCTTCTGGCTTTTGGAAATGCGATAGTGATTGAATTACCACTTGCAATATTTTTGATTGAGGTTATTAGTTAACCTTGAGATGACTGATAATTTTGCTGGTGAACGTTGATTGAGTCTGCATATTGTATTTTTGTGAATAATTGTGAAATTGTAAAATTTAATAATCCCTAACCTTCAAATTTCAAATTCTCAATTTCCCAAGATTTCTATTACTCATTCACCCAAATCTTCAATTATCAAAATCTTTCAATTCCCACAACTCTTTATAATACACTTGCGAACCTGACCTCCGAGCACGGACCATGGAGAGCGACCGCCGCATAGAATATGGCCGATCGCATCGGTTGAAAATCAATCAATTCTTAGCGAAAGAACGGCCAGGTAAAGGTTTGTCAGGTTAGTCAACGTCGAGCCAGTAAATTGGCAATTACAGCGATCGTTTGTCAATCACTGATACCGATCAATTAAGGATCAGTTGGTATAAGAAGCAATTAAGCTTCCGTGGCCAGTCAGAGCCAGAAGCGATCAGGCGTTCTGTGACTACGGGTCATCAACTTGTTGGTTGTTGGTTTCCAATCGATTCCGCGAAAATCATTGACTTATTTTAAACAATCTATCGGAGCTCAATGGCTGAAGTGTTCTGCGGTGCTTCAGGAAGCACGGGTTCAATGCTTCTGGACATCTGGACGCACGAGGAAAACTCGATTGTTGAGTGCTCGACGTGTAATGGGGTGTCCTCAATGAACGCTCGAGTATAATAGCGAGACCGTGTAAGGGTAACATTATCTTCCAGACAAATTAACGGGTCGCAGTCTCTTTGAAATATGATGTTAACGATGTGTAATAAAATAGCTGTTCGACATAGGAGGGTAACTGTTAGATAGTAACAATGCGAGTGTCTGTGATGGGAACTTTAATCTCGTTAAAGTTGAGTATACGCGCAATTATTTGTTTAATTATATATTTAGTCAAATAGGTAATTTGTTGAATACTGAAGAACATAAAATTGAGGAAATATTTCGTTAATGTTTGTTATGTGACGAGCAGTTATGCTACGGTAGTAGATTTTGACATAAAATTTGATATAATTTGGCGTCATAAGGAGGACATAAAATGGCACTTGTAGCATATTAGTTGGGAGTATAAAGTTGGTCAAAAGTAACTATGACAAAGTTTCATTGATATTCTTAATGCAAAATGGCTGACGAGCAGTTATGGTGAACGGTAGAAGATTTTAACACATATGAAGTTTGGTTCAATTTGGTGTCATAAGGAGGACATAAAATGGCATTTATAGCATATTAGTTGGGAGTATAAAGTTTGTCAAAAGCTACTATGATAAAGATTCATTGATATTCTTAAAGCAAAATGGCTGACGGACAATTAGAGGAAGTAGTGGTCAATTTAGAGCCATTAAAAATTTGTGATAAGTTTTAGCGACGAAATAACAAAAATAAACAACTATAATATATCAATTTTAAGTTCAAGGTTTACTGAAAGTGACTGCATAAAATTTTTATTGATACTTTGAACATAAAATGTCTGACGTCATTTAGAGGAAGCAGTGGTGAATTTTGAGCCATAGAAAGTTTGTCACTTTTAGTGACGTAAAAGTAACATAAACTAGCAGATGTGATGTACAAACTTCTAGTGTAAGATTCATTAAACTTACTACATAAATGTTCCACTATTTCTACTACAAAATGGCCGACGGACAGTTACTAAACAATAATCAAACATAGATACAATTTTCAATAACAGAAAAAAATGGCAAACTAGAACTTATGCTACATAAATTTGAAGCTTGAATTCGTTAAAAATGCCTGCATAAACGTTTCATAAATATTCCTACAATCTGCCTGACGGACAGTTACCGCAAGCAGTGAACGATTTCAAAATTTCTGAATTCTAACACATTTCGATGTGATAAAATTAATACCGAATAGTACTTATATCAATTTGAAGCCTGAGGTTTGCCGAACATTATTATATCATTTCATAAAAATTCGTAATGTAGAATGGCTGGCCAGTTAAAGCAAGCAGCGAGTTATTTCTAAATTTCCAAAGTTCATTACTGTTTGATGACATAAAAATAATTGAAAGTGGCACTTATTACATCAATCTGCAGCTCGAAGCTTGCTGAAAGTTACCGTGCAACCATTTCGTTAATGTACGCAATTCAAAATGGCGGACAGTTGAAGCAAACAGTGAACTTCATTTCTGAAGTTCGAAATAATTTTATGACACAAAACTTATGCAAAATGACAAGTATGTTAAATTTGAGGTTTAAAGTTTGCTGGAAACTACTATGAAAACGTTAATATTTCTAGTACAAAATGGCTGACTATTATATCAAACGGTTGAAACAAAAATAATACAAATAAGTCTACATATTTGACAAAATTTAACTTGATTTACTATACAAAATTAATAGTTAAAGATACTGTAGTTAATATCAATTTCGAAATATGAATATCAACGTTCAAATAAGTACAAAACGCCCGCTATTCTATAAATTCCGTTCACTTTGTCGGATTGGATAATTTGTAACAGAGTTAGTTCAAAATTGGTTGCCTGAGGTCGGATACCATATGTAAGGTACCCCTATCACCATCCAGCAGTGGAACTACTATTCCTGAGTTGGGTAATGGAAAAATCTAGTAGAGCATTTCTGCAGATGGGTCCTTTGATTACGTCGGTGACCTCGTAAGGATATTTCATCCAGCAGTTTTCCAGTAGTTTTCACTGCAACTGTGTATAAAGATGATTTCACTGTATCTTTCCTAATATACTTATTGTTAAATATTATATGCATTTGGGAATATTTTATTTTCAACAAAACTTTCTCAAATTTTATGATTTTTACGTTTCTAAATGTTTGTAAGATCAAGCTTTTTAATTTTGTCAAATAATGGTTTTTAACATTTTTCTTATTATCAAATATTCAAATTTTTTTTTACTTTTTCAAGTTTTTCAAGCTTCTTAAATTTTTTAAATTCTCACATACCACAAATTCCAAAAATTTCACTAATTTTTTAAATTTCTCAAATTTGTTAAATATCTCATATTTCCTAAAGTTCTTAAATTTCCTAAATTCCCTAAATTCAAATCTGTCCAAATTCCCAAACTTCCGAAATTCTCGAAACCGAATCCCCTAATCCTCAAAGGATATGCTTCCCATTATCAAATCCCATCGACCCAAAAGGCTCTCAACCGAAACCGCTTCCCGCTTTCCCGCGGCTCTCCCGGTCCAAGTTGGCCGCTAAACTGCTCATTACCTTTATCCCGTCAATCGATCACCGAAATCGTCAGAATCTCGTCGGAAAGTAGCACAAAGTGGAAACTAGGTTGAGCCTGTCCCTCTTCGTTTCTCGAAGAGCAGCTCGTAACAGATCCACGTAGCTGAAGTAGTCCCGTGTACATACAGAGGCTCCGTGGTCGCAGGTAGCCGACACGAAACCGGTCGAACAGGTTTCCGTTCACGGCTGTCTCGATTCGTGAGCAGGAACGCGAAGAGAGGGGAAAAAGAGCGGTCTAACTGCTGGCGATGATGCCCGGCTGGTCAGCGAGGCAACGAAAGAGAGGTCGAAGAGAAAGAAGAGGACGAAGAGGTTGCACGCGAACGTTCGAGTAGCTCCGTCGGGTTTCCGGTGAATGGCGAGCGCCGGCCACGAGCCAGCATCCAATCAGGACAGGAAACGACGTCGAGGCCACGCGTAGAACCCTACTCTTCTTCTTCCTCTTCTTCTTCTTCGTAACCTTCTTGTTTTCCTCCTTTTGCAACCGCCGTGGCAAAGGTGAAGCTGCTGATGCTGCTGCCTTTCGCCAAACCCACTACCCGTCTTTGTTGTCCGGCTGCCCCACAAAAAGGACCGGCCACGTCCGGAATAACATTTTCGTGAAGGATATTGCTGGCTCAGATTGATGCCCCAAGCGTGATCGAACGTTTATCAATTGACGGTCATAATGTTATGTTACTTATTGGACACTTTTGATGGATCTTGTTTGTTTGCTTTTGACGACGGTTTTATGGGGTTTACGGGGACTTGTGAAATTCAATTACTGGGAGGGTTTCATATTTGGATGGAGCTCTCATTTGATGGGTTGAGGATTTAGGGTTCTATTTTGGGATTTTGGGGATGGGGTTCGTGGACTTTAAGTTTGGGTAGACTTATGCTTTTAGGCAAGTATGCGTTGATTGATAAGTGGAGAAGGCAAGTATACATAGATTGGTAAGCTGATAAGTGGAAGTTCAGAGTGGATAACAATAAGTTGACAAGTTGAGGAGAATAGGTTAATGTGTGTAGAGATGGGGCTTTTGTTGACAGACTTCAAGCTTAGGTGGACTTTCAGGCACGTATACATAGATTTATAAGTTGAGAAGGCAAGTATACATAGATTGGTAAGCTGATAAGTGGAAGTTGATGAGTGGATAACAGTAGGTTGACAAGTTGAGGAGAATAGGTTGATGAATGTGGAGATGGGGCTTTTGTTGACAGACTTCAAGCTTAGGTGGACTTTCAGGCACGTATACATAGATTTATAAGTTGAGAAGGCAAGTATACATAGATTGGTAAGCTGATAAGTGGAAGTTGATGAGTGGATAACAGTAGGTTGACAAGTTGATGAGAATAGGTTGATGAATGTGGAGATGGGGCTTTTGCTGGTGAATTTCAAGTCTACGTGAACTTATGCTTTTAGGCAAGTATAAATAGCTTTAGATTGGCACTGTAGTGTGTATAGTTTGAAAAGTGGATAAGAATAGCTTGACAAGTTGATAAGAATAGGTTGATGAGTATGGAGATGGATCATTTGTTACCGGACTTCAAGTTTAGGTGCACTTAGGTGTACTTGTAAACAAGCATGTATATAGATTCAGATTGATGACTTGATAAATGTAGGCTGATGAGTGGATAGGTTGACAAGTTGATAATAATAAAATTACAAGTATAAGTAGATCAAAGTAGATCGCGAACTTCATAAGAGGTTGACAAGGCGATAAGACTAGATTGATAAGTCGATAAGTTGGCGACTTTATAAGAATAGATTGATGAGTACAGATTGAGAATCAGATAAATTGATAAGAACAGGACGAGAAGTTAATAAAAATAGCTGGTAGGAATACATGAAGTGATAAATCGACAAGAATGAGTTGACAAATTAATAAGAGTATATTGATAAGTTGACAAGAATGGGTTGACAAGAATAAATAGACTGAATAAATAGATTTTAATAACAATTTTTACAAAATTTGTTATTGGGTTTTACTGAGTCATAAAGCAGTTAGGTAAAATTAGAAAATCCTCATATTGAGTTTTGAAGCTTCATTGTATCATTAATTATGTAGATTTATTCTGCTAACAACAAAAGTACCTTCGAGTACAAATACTCTACAGTTCAACATTGAATACCAAATTTCATCGACCGACGTCAACAGGTTCCTATCGCCAGATCACCAAAATCTATACAACAACCGCCTCAAGAGACCACCCTCGAAATTTCAAGTGAAAAGCCCTAAAATTGCGACCTGTAGCATGCAGACAAACGAACAAACCTACTCCCAGGAGCTCCACTACGTTCTACAATTATTTGTTCCTTTAATACTCTGGAAAGTGCATTTATCTTACCCTCTAGAATACAAATACCAATCCTTTACATTCCAAACTCCAATAAACTTGACTAGGAACGCCAGTTTCATCCAGCACGGACTTAGGGCTTTTTACCTTCACATTCTCAGTCACCCACTTTTTGGCACTTCTCACAATTTTTCTTGGGGTTTTGACCCATTTTGAGAAAATTTGCTCCCTTGACAAAATGTCGTATCTGTCACGGTTTGTCTTGTACGCTTTAGGGCAGGGTTTTTTTACAGGGGCTCTCCACCACCGCACATCCTCAATCACCCACTTTTTGGCACTTCTCACAATTTCTCTGAGGGTTTTGGCCCATTTTGAGAAAATTTGCTCCCTTGACAAAATGTCGTATCTGTCACGGTTTGGCCTGTACGCGTTAGGGCATGGGTTTTTTACAGGGGCTCTCCATCACCGCACATCCTCAATCACCCACTTTTTAACACTTCTCACAATTGTTCTTGGGGTTTTGACCCATTTTGAAAAAATTTGCTCCCTTGACAAAATGTCGTATCTGTCACGGTTTGCCTTGTACGCGTTAGGGCATAGATTTCTTACAGGGGCTAGTAAGTGACTCACACGCATAAGTGATTCACTTGTTTTCAGAAGGCTATATTTTCAGAAGTAGGTGCACACATGAAAGATATATGAAAAGCCATAATCTCACCAAGTTTACACCCTCTACAAGTATTTAATATGTGACCCTGGACACCTTCAGACGATAAGCGAGCTCATTCCATACGTTTCATATCATAGTCTGTCATAGTCCTGTCTTCACTGCAGTGATACGTTCTTGGATTCGACTAAGGATTAGACTTACTAAGGTTTGACCTGTGGTAGTAAACAAGGTCTTAACGTATTCCCACAGGTACAAGTCGCAGGGTAAGTCAGAGGATCTTGGTGGCCAGGGAACAAAGCTAGGTACCAGGGGAACGCTGCACCTAGCGACAGTATCAGTGCTGCAGTGTCGATCTAGGCTGCAAACTGTATGAAATGAGCTCAGTCTAAACATATATGGTCCGGAGTCATATATTTAGGGTGTATAAACTCGTTGAGTTTGTCATTCTTCCATATGTGTACATATGTACATGTCTCATGTGTCATTCTTTCATATGTGTTCATATGTGCATGTCTCATGTGTCATTCTTTCATATGTGTACATATGTGCATGTCTCATGTGTCATTCTTTCATATGTGTACATATGTGCATGTCTCATGTGTCATTCTTTCATATGTGTACATACGTACATATCTCATGTGTCATTCTTTCATATGTGTTCATATGTGCATGCTTCATGTGTCATTCTTCCATATGTGTACATACGTACATGTCTCATGTGTCATTCCTTCATATGTATTCATATGTGCACGTCTCATGTGTCATTCTTTCATACGTGTACATATGTACATGTCTCATGTGTCATTCTTTCATACGTGTACATATGTACATGTCTCGTGTGTCATTCTTTCATACGTGTACATATGTACATATCTCATGTGTCATTCTTTCATATGTATACATACGTACATGACTCATGTGTCATTCTTTTATATGTGTTCATATGTACATGTCTCATGTGTCATTCTTTCATATGTGTTCATATATACATGTCTCATGTGTCATTCTTCCACATGTGTACATGTACATGTCTCATGTGTGTATTTGAAGATCCCTCTTCAGACCAAACGAATCATTTAGCCCTGTATTTCTGATCGCCTATTGATAATCAGTGTCCCGATAAAAGAAAAACGAAAAACCGAATCGTTTGCGACTTTCTAACTTTTTACGGTGTCTCGTTATCTCGTAAAGCCGAGTTTACGGCCGTGAGGCAATGGTGGCCATGATACCCGCTGGATCCCGCTTTTCTCAGCGATCCCGGCGAGTTCGTTCACACGGATTTCCACGCACACGTGCACGTAACTGGGTGGGGATCCTTCGAGAGCAAAAATAGAAAGGAGAATGAGCGTAGAGACGTGGCCTTGAACACGGCCAACCTTCGAGCCTGAAGACTCTCATCCGAAGCTTCGTACACGCAACGGAAATCGTTATCGAGGCCCAACCCTTCGAAAGCCGAGACTTAAAGAGTCCTTTCGTCGATAATAGGGTTATTTCGTGACGTGGCCAGGTGGAAAGCTGTTTCGAACGCTCTACCATGAATTCCCGTTCCTTCGATGCTCCATACGATTAGGGATCATCGGCTAACCTTTTTTATACCTTCCTGGAACATTGCTATGCAAACCTTCGGATTTGCCGCTTCTTTTATACAAGTACCATATTTTTTCGGGGCAATTACGCGTGAAATGGTTTCCTTCGGTCCAATGTTATTACGAATTCAGCTGACGCGATTTTGATAAAGTAATCAGAGAAGTAATTGATAATACTGATAGTAATGATACGAATAATTTATGCAAATATTTGCTGCTTCTGTTTTTGTTTGAGGATATTTTTCTGGTGCAGTTGTGAGATTTTGTTTGCTAGGAGTAATATTATGGATCCAGTTGACGTAGTTTGGATAGAGTTACGATTCTGATTGAGAATACTAGTCATTGATAATTTTAGTAATTGTAGTTGTTGAGGTTATGTACCTGTAGATGTTTTGTAGATTTCTTCAACTTCATACTCTGTCTGCTTTTAGACATTCAGATGTTTTGATGCAGATGTTTATTTTTCTTTTAAATTTGGTCATTTATTAAGACTGAAGCTTAGTACTTTTTAATGGAAGGTGGTTGCAATTATGGTTGCTATAATTTACTGTGATTAAAACTGAGTGGAATGTAGGTAACCTAACCTATATTTAATATTGATACAATTTTAATCTAACGTTAGCAGATTTAATCCAACGCAACTTAATATGCGTAGACCTAACTTAAGGTAATGCTATGTTAGGTTTAAGTTAGATTAAGTTAAAAGTATGGTCACATATTATAAATTACAGATTATGGATTACAGATTATAGATCGTAGATTATAGATTGTAAACTATAGATTATAGATTATGGATGGTAGATTGTGGATTATGGTCAGCTCAGATTATGTCTGTATCTGGTTAAGTCGATAACAAGCTAAATTTAAGTTTGAATTAAGTTTGAGTTAAGTTTGAACCTTTAATTTGAAAAATTTTTCATTTCTAAATTTTTTAATTCCAAAACTCTCAAATTAGAAAATTAAAAAATTTGAATATTTGCAAATTCAAAATGTGTAACTTTGTAAATTTGTAATTTCTAAATTTCCTTGTGTAAAAATTTGAAAATTTTACACTTGAAAAATTGAAAGTTTGCTAATTTGGAAAATTGAAAGTTTGCAGACTTGAAAAATTGAAAGTTTGTACATTTGAAAATTTGGAGAAATGCATATTAAAAATTAAAAAGATAGTAAATTTGTAAATTGCTAAATTAGAAATGTAATAGTTTGTAAATTTCTAAATTTCTGACTCAGAACATTTCAAAATGTTTAAAATTTCAAATTTAAAAATTCCTAAACTTCAAAATTTTTAAATTCTTAAGTTCTTGAGTTCCTAAATTGCTGGATTCCTAAATTGTTGAATTTCTAAATTGCTGGATTCGTAAATTGCTGAATTCCTAAATTGACGAATTTCTAAATTGCTATATTCCAAAATTGCTGAATTCCTAAATGGTTGAATTTCTAAATTGCTGAATTCCTAAATTGTTGAATTCCTAAATTGTTGAATTTCTAAATTGCTGAATTTCTATATTGCTGAATTCCCAAATTGTTGAGTTTCTAAATGGCTGAATTCCTAAATTGCTGAATTTCTAAATGACTGAATTTCTAAATGACTGAATTCCTGAATTGCTGAATTCCTAAATTGCTGAATTCCTAAATTCCCAAGTTCCCAAGTTCCCAAATTCCAAAATTCCCAAATTTCCAACTTCCCAAATTCTCAAATGCCAAATTTCCAAAATTCTCAAATTCCTAAATTCCCAAATTTCCAAATGCCCAAATTCTCAAATTTCAAAATTTCAAAATTCCAAAATTCCTAAACTCAAAAATTCCAACATTCCAAAACTCCAAAACTCCAAAACTCCAAAACTCCAAAACTCCAAAACTCCAAAACTCCAAAACTCCAAAATTCCCAAATTCCTAAATTCCCAAATTCCCAAATTCCTATATTCCCAAATTCCCAAATTCCCAAATTCCCAAATTCCCAAATTCCTAAATTCCCAAATTCCCAAATTTCCAAATTTCCAAATTCCAAAATTCCTAAACTCAAAAATTCCAATATTCCAAAACTCCAAAACTCCAAAATTCCCAAATTCCCAAATTACACCCAGTAATTTTCCCTTCATTTCTATATTCAAAAATGATCTTCCACTCCCTATTTTATGATCAAACTACCTTCAGATCCTATTTATTCCCAACTTACCACATTTCAGAAATGCATCACATACATATTTAAATCTGACTCCACATTCGAGACGATTTCACTAAAATATTTATTTGAGTAATCCGAAACATCAGCTGCAAATGCATCATAAATATATTCATTAGCAAACTTCTTGTATTTAAGGTTTAATGTCTGTTTGCTTTCATATGCATACGTCCTAATGCGTTTCCCAATATGTACAAACTCTCAGGTTTTAGCTGTTCAAATTTACATAACAAATCGTAGTATTATTGTCCTTTGGCAACAATTATAACACTGAAATTAACTAATTGTCTTATTTTAAGTGAGTGGTTCTCAATTTTACATTTTTATTACTAGAAATTATTAAATATGAAAAAAGCAAAATTATCACTGAAAAATATAATTACAAACATATTTAATATTTCAAATATAATTGCAAACATATTTTTATATTTTTATTACTACAAATTATCAAATATGAAAAAAGCAAAATTATCACTGAAAAATATAATTACATATTTTTATATTTTTATTATTACAAAGTATTAAATACGAGAAAAGCAAAATTATCGCAGAAAAATATAATTATAAGTATATTTAATATTTCAAATATAATTGCAAACATATTTTTATATTTTTATTACTGTAATTACAAACATATTTTTATATTTTTATTACTGTAATTACAAACATATTTAATTGTTATAAAATATTTATTAACTACCTATATATTATTTATTATTATTCCTCGTCTAATTAAATAATCAAGTACAAACAATTTATATGTATATATCCTCAATTATTACATTATTTTTTCACAAAATAATGTTACAAAATTTTGTTAATTCAATAATACAGAAACCAATAAAATTCTGAAACCGTTAGAGAAATTCTCTCGCAGCTTCCAAAAGAATAATTTAAAAATCCTTTTCCTTCCAATAAGTCCCCTCGTATTTCGCATAATTTTCTTTCTGAACTTTCGCAGAAATGACAGGCGTTAGCATGACGTCGCATACGAAGCTCCGTTGTTTTGTGCACATCGCAACTTCCAACTCCATGAATAGCGATTTTTCGCGGAAACAGTCGCATAAAAACAATGAACTTTGCGGAAGTTTGAGAGGGACGGTCTTAATCTAAATTCATATGCGGTCTTAGAAATTGTTAACAGAGGAATTGTGTGATAAGGAATTGGGAAATTAGAGACGACGGGCTGACTTGGCGGAATAATGGATGAGATTTAAGCGGAAAGTGAAATAGTGCAAAAATGAGAAAATATAAATGTATGAACACATATGTAGAAATCTATAAACGTAAAAATGTAGTAATCTACAAACGTAAAAAAATGTAGAAACATAAAATTGTAAAAATTGTGGAAACCTAGAAATATAGATCCCCGAAGTAATCTACAAACGTAGAAAGAGCGCAGAAACTAAAAAACGTAGAATGTAGAACTGTGCAGAACTTCCAAATCTCCAAATCTTGAAAACTTAGTAA
Source organism: Megachile rotundata (assembly GCF_050947335.1). NCBI lineage: Eukaryota > Metazoa > Arthropoda > Insecta > Hymenoptera > Megachilidae > Megachile > Megachile rotundata. The sequence goes on from NC_134993.1 coordinate 9,555,704, forward strand.
TTACGGAGTTTACATATTTCAGCCTTGCATTCATATCTGAAAACTTTTCAATCTACGAACTCCGTAACACGAAAGTTCAAATTCGCAAGTTTTCAACTGCGCGCAGGGAACCGCAAGCGCGCGACAATCGAACGCGTGGTACAAAGAGCCGCATACAAAGGGGCCATATAACAGGACGGTGTATCGTGACGTTTGATCGGGTGAAAAATAAAGCTGCATCTCCGCCTCAATCGAACACGAAACTCAACTCCCTAATCCATCTGCAGTGTCCAAATACAGCGGCGGTCCGCGCAAAAAGCCCCTAATTCCATTTCCATCGATGGCCCATCAATACTCGATGCATCTTGGCAGAGAAATAACAGCATCATATCTCCACGCCAGACCGAAATCGACCGATCGTTCGTCATCGTCGCGATTCATCGAATGCTAGGCTACGGTGTTGGTAACGTGCAAATTATTCTCGTTCATCCTTCCTCGGTCCGTGTACTTATCCCGGAGCTGGAAGCAGGCTCCGAAGCAGCACGCGTGATTGCTGAACGGTAGATCGGATTGGTTCTCGGTCGAAGAGCGCTGCAAGACCGGCTTTGCCGTTTCTGCGATCCAAAGTGTTCTCCTCCAGCTGCTCCCGTTCCTCCGATTCCCCATCTGGCCTCGCTGCTTCGATTACCCACGACATTCTGCGATGTTCGTCACGCGATCCAACTACGCTTTCCAAATAATCTTGTTTCTCGCCTGTTTTAAACCGAGAATTCCAGATAATCGCACACGAAATGTCTGAGGTTTTCAATTACTAAAAATTACTTATTGACAGCTTTAAACCGAAACACCTCTCGCTAGACCCTTAATTTTGGTCTTCCATGTTTTGTCGAATCAACCCGTTGTAATTTTGCTCTGTTCAACGTACGGCGAACCTACTCTCGCTGGACCCGTTGTAATTTCGAGGTCTCCGTTTTCCATGTTCAATTTTACCGGGTTAAACGATCGAATTAATCGCGTTAACTTCCCCCGGAGACTTTTCTGCTGATCGCTTTTCGATATGATCGCGAGTCGGTGAATGAACGTCGAACGTTTGAGCGATTTTTCAGACGCAACATGAATGAACTGTCCTCCGATTACCCACATGCTTGCACCGATCCGACTACGAGCTCCTCAGATAATCTCGTTTCCCTTGTTTTGCACCGAGAATCTCGTGATTCCCCCTGGGTGCAGATAATCGTACACGGAATTTTCAAGGTTTTCTTTAAATTAGTAAGAAAGTAGCTATTAAGGGAAGTTTTAAACTGGAACTCAGTTATCTACAAGGTTTCGAAATAATCTTGTTTCTCGTCTGTTTTGAACCGAGGGTATTGTGTCGTGCTCTTCTCGTTCTCCAAGCACGGCAGGTACCCAATCCGCGCCTGAAATCGGTTATGGCTTGATAGGCTAGTTAACTACAGTTAGGTGAGTTGCCGATTTATTTTATATGGTCCACTTGTACTTGCTTTCAGATGTTACTTGTTTCTTCGCCAAAGCGTTTCTGACATTCCCACATTTTCGTACGGACAGTAAATAATTTTAAGGCTACGAGTGGTTGTGATCCGCAGTTGTCGAGTTAGAGAGAGACCGTGCGTTCCACCCCTTCGGGTTCGAGGATTTGGATTTTAAGGGACGGTTTTGCAATATGCCGATACAATAAATGTTAATCATGTCCGGATCATAAATATGGTGTCCTAAAGCGATTTTAGGCTTCTTCCGTTGTAAGACGTTATGTTTGGGTTTTCTCGTCTGAAGATGCCATGGCTTCTTCTGGGTGGATTTTATCGTACAGGGAATATTTAAGGTTTTGAAATTGAGGAGAAAGCAGGAGTTTTGGAATGAGATACAACTATGAGGTTTCAGAAGAATCTTATTTTGAACTGCGGATAGTTTATTGCAAGTATTTGAGCACCGAGTAGGAAGGTATTTGAACGTCTTTTTACATGAACAAGAAAGTGAATATTAGCAGGAATTTTAGAACGGTAACTAATTAAGTAGTTTCATAAGAATCTTGCTTATTAAACTGTTTTAAACTGTTTCAGTTTTAAACTGAGTATCATGGTTTCTCTTAGCGGATCTTTGTTCAAAGAAAACTTTGTAAATTTGAAAATTTTGAAGAAGGAAAACTTTGAACAAATAAAAAAATAATTAGTAAGAGTCTTATAGTAAAAGAATTTTACATCAGTTCAAGAATAGAATTATTGAAAAAAATGCAGTTTAAAAAAAAATTGTGAAATAACGTAAAGAGTACTTTTATTCTAAACTTAAACCCCGTTCACAATTAGCAAGAATCTCTCACAGTGAAACTACAGAATATAGGTTGAATAATGCACCAGATAGCTGGTGATGGAACAACGAACACATCGAGTAGTTTTAAAGAGAACCAGTTTGCCATGGGACCTTGCACGCTTTTTTCCATTCCGCAGACTGGTTCCAGTTTTCAATTACTTTGGCTGTAACCGATGCGTCTCTCGCGAACCGGATGCAAATCACTGTTCGACGATAGCTTTCGACGGTGTCAGATTATGGGATCGCATGGTCCATCGAAATCGATGTCACTAATCGTAACTCGATCCTACCGTCGATTCGTCATACCTTAACGAAAATATGATTGTACTCGTGTTACCACGCGAGCGCGATCTTTCAGAAAAATTGACCGGTTTGCTCTTTAAACCGCGATCGAAGCTGTTTCCTTCAATATTGCGTTCAGATAAAATTCCTTAATTTTGGAATTTTATATTTGTGGCACTAAATCTTTTAAACTCAAGATTTAATATTTTTTAGTAATTTTTTAGATTTAGTATCATTTTGTATTTTTATCCCAAAATTCCCAAATCCCAAAATTTCCAAGTCCCAAAATTCCCAAATCCCAAAATTTCCAAATCCCAAAATTTCCAAATTCCAAAATTCCCAAGTCCCAAAATTCCCAAGTCCCAAAATTTCGAAATTCCAAAATTCCCAAGTCCCAAAATTCCCAAATTCCAAAATTCCAAAATTCCCAAGTCCCAAAATTCTCAAATCCCAAAATTCTCAAATCCCAAAATTCCCAAGTCCCAAAATTCCAAAATTCCCAAGTCCCACAATTCCCAAGTCCCAAAATTCCCAAGTCCCAAAATTCCGAAATTCCAAAATTCCCGAGTCCCAAAATTCTCAAATTCCAAAATTCCAAAATTCCAAAATTCCCAAATTCCCAAATTCCCAAATTCCAAAATTCCCAAGTCCCAAAATTCCCAAGTCCCAAAATTCCCAAATTCCAAAATTCCCAAATTTCAAAATTCCCAAATCCCAAAATTCTCAAATCCCAAAATTCCCAAATTCCAAAATTCCCAATTTCCAAAATTCCCAAATCCCAAAATTGCCAAATCCCAAAATTCCCAAATCCCAAAATTCCCAAGTCCCAAAATTCCCAAATCCCAAAATTCCCAAGTCCCAAAATTCCCAAGTCCCAAAATTCCCAAATTCCCAAATTCCCAAATTCCCAAATTCCAAAATTCCCAAGTCCCAAAATTCCCAAGTCCCAAAATTCCCAAATCCCAAAATATCCAAAATCCCCAAATCCCAAAATATCCAAAATCCCCAAATCCCCAAATCCCCAAATCTCCAAACCCTCAAATTACCAAATTTCCAAACATCCAAACAGTCAAACTCCAACCATCAAAATATTCGAATTCAGTGATGAAAACCCACCGCAGCATCAAGAAGCATTCAACGATTGCATCTACCAGCAATTCGATTTAGATAACTTCATATCGAGACGAATTCGAGAGAAGAACATCCGTTCGATAAAAGTGTATCTCCTTCCAGTATTTGTGCATTTTCGATTTGTTGAAAAGTTTCCCGTGAAACCGATAGATCATGTTCATCGATCGAGGGGGATTGACCTTGGAGATAATAATCTGTCGCTCCTTGACGAAGACCGTGTAATTCTCTCAGACACTGGCTATCGATCCACTGAACTTTTGATTGAATTGAGCAATTTGTGCACGGGGAATCCTCTTTACGATGCACTATGTAAGATAGGGCCACTCGTCGATACGCATTCTCATCGATTCCACAGGGTTTTTACCCAGAACATACTTCAACTTAAGTGAATCGCTTTCTTCGATAGATATCTTCCAATGCATCTTCTTCATTTCTGCGAAGCGATCTGTTTTCTACGATGTAACGAGCGTCAATAGCGATTTTTGCTTTAAGAGGATCTCTGATGGCTGAATGATGAGATTACGAATGGAGGCATTTGGGAATTTTGGGATTTGGGGATTTGGGGACTTTGGGAATTTTGGGATTTTGGGATGTTGAGATTTGGGGATTTGGCGATTTTGGGATTTGGGGGATTTTGGGATTTTGGGATTTGGGGGATTTTGGGATTTTGGGAATTTTGAGAATTTCGGGAATTTTGAGATTCGATCATTTGGAAATTTCGGAATTTTGGGATTTGGCAATTTTGGGATTTGATCATTTGGAAATTTGGGAATTTCGGGATTTGGAAATTTTGGGATTTGGGAAGATTGGGATATAGGAATTTTAGAATTTGGAAGTTTTAAAATTTGGGGATCTTGGACTTTGGGAATTTTGGGATTTGGGAATTTTGGGATTTGGGAATTTTGGGATTTGGGAATTTTGGGATTTGGGAATTTTGGGATTTGGGAATTTTGGGATTTGGGAATTTTGGGATTTGGGAATTTTGGGATTTGGGAAGTTTGGGATTTGGGAATTTTGGGATATGAGAATTTTGGGATTTAGAAATTTTGGAATTTGGAAGTTTTGAAATTTGGGAATTTTGGGATTTGATCATTTGGAAATTTTGGAATTTTGGAATTTGATCATTTGGAAATTTGGAAATTTTGGGATTTGGAAATTTTGGGATTTAGAAATTTTGGGATTTGAAAGTTTTGGAATTTGGAAAGATTGGGATTTAGGAATTTTAGAATTTGGAAGTTTTGGAATTGGAGGATTTTGGACTTTGGGAATTTTGGGATTTGAAAGTTTTGAAATTTGGGGATTTTGGATTTTGGGAATTTTGGTATTTGATCATTTGGAAAATTGGGAATTTAGGGATTTTAGGATTGGAGACTTTTATAATTGAGATTTGGCAATTTTATAAATTGGGAATTTTGAGGCTTGGGATTATAATGATTTGGCAATTTAGGTAATTTTAATCCTAGGAATCTTGTAATTTAGGGATTTAGAAATTTAAGGACTCTGAAGCTTAGAAATTTGAGAATTTAGGGATCTGTTTACTTAGAGTCCTAGCAGTTTATGAATTTGATAATTTAGGGATTTTTAAACTTAAATATCTAGTAATTTAAGGATTTGGGAATTTAGGGATTTTTTAAGTTAGATATATGGTAATTTGTGGATTAAGGAATTTAGGTATTTTTAAGCTTAGGAATTTGGGGATTTAGGGATCTTGAAATCTAGGGATCTGGTAATCTAGGGATTTTTGAACGTAAGGATCAGGTAATCTAGGGATTTTTCAGCGTAGTGATCTGATAATTTAGTGATTTAAGTATTTACGTATTTTGGAAGTTTGGAACCTAGTAACTTTGGGATTTGGGAATTTAGGTTTTGTGGAACTTAGGGACTTTCGAACTTTGGGAGCTGGTAATTTATGGATTTGAAAATTTAGGGATCTTGCAGCTTAGGAATTTGAAAATTTAGGAATTTTCTAAGTTAGGTACCTGGTAATTTGTGTACTTCACAATTTAGGGATTTATAAACTTAGGAATCTAGTAATTTAGATTCCTAAATTCCTAGGAATTTAAGAGTTTAGGGATTTGAGAATTTGGAGATTTAAGTATTTGGGGTTGTAAGAATTTGGAGATATAAGAATTTAGGAATTTGAGTATTTGGTGATTTTTGAATTTGGATATTTGAATACTTGGAGTTTTGGGTCTTAAGAGATTTGAGATCGTGGACATTTGACTATTTGCATATTCGAGAACCTGGGGATTAATATATTAATATTAATTAATTAATTAATTAATTAAGATTTTATAACCCAAAAATTTGCATTAAAAAAACTCCACACCTCCACCCACCCAAATCACTTTCCCAAATTACAAAGTACTACCCCCTACCCAAAATCATCAAACACCCAAAACACCCAGACATCTCGATTACCATCCATCTAAATTACATCTTGCAATGCACATATTGTTGATCAAACAATGCATCTTCGTCCCTAAACACGCTATGTACGTGAACTCGGTATCCAAGTATATATTTAGATATTTGGGTTTTGCTGAACTATCCCGCGTATCGCAAACAAACTATCTAACTAACTAACTAACACCAGATAATGAAAACTAACACCTTCTGACCCAATAAACCGCAAAGGTTAGGTGTGTTTCTGGCGGATGTTTACAGAGGCAAAAGTTCTCTGGGACGAGTAACAAGGTGAAACGCGAATCGCTTGATTACGAAGGAAACGGGTAAACCGTCCATGGGATAATTTCTTTCGGACAAGAGAATACATATTACGTTACTATCTAGTCGAAAATCAAGGCCTCTTTCGCGTTAACGGAGAAGCCCCAAGGAGAAACCCTTATCCTGACACCTGATCGCTAAGGAAGTTCGCCAGCAACATCTGAAACACAAAGCCGGCTGCTTAAATTATGCCTGGAAGTTTCGGTTGTAATTTTATGCATCTTAACGTGCAGCATGAAGTTGTGTACGGTAAATGGCTTGTTTCCTGGGAAAACGGAGACATCGGAGTACATATAGTGAAATGTGGACACACGATTTACCGGAGGGAGCGCTCGTATTGTGGAAGATGGTGACAGTAGTTTTGATAGCGGGTAGAGTTGTTGCGTTTCTTGCTTTGTATGGAGGTTGCTGGAAGAGGAGGTGAGAGAGGAAGTAGTTTGTTTTGGGGAGTTTGGGGAATTGGGGATTTTGGGATTTGGGGTGGTAGGGGTTTGGGGGAATGGGGATTTGAGGATTTGTGGATTGGGAGAATTGGGGGTTGAGGATTTCGAGATGTATTTGGAGTGTTGAGAATTTGGGGATTTGAGTATTTTGAGTTTTGAGAATTTGGGGATTTCAGTATTTGGAGGTTTGAGAATTTGGGGATTTGGGAATTTGGGGATATAGGGATTTGAAGATTTCGAGATTTGGGAATGTAGGGATTTGAAAATTTAAAGATCTGGGGATTTAGGAATTTAGGGATTTAGGGATTTAGGGATTTGGAGATTTAGGAATTTGAAAATTTGGGAATTTGGAGATTTAGGAATATGGGGATTTAGAGATTTGGAGATTTGAAGATTTAGAGGTTTAGGAATTTGGTAATTTAGGGATTTGAAAATTTAGAGATTTGGAAATTTAGGAATTTAGGGATTTAGGAATTTGGAGATTTAGGAATTTGAAAATTTGGGAATTTGGAGATTTACGAATTTGGTGACTTAGAGATTTGGAGATTTGAAGATTTAGAGGTTTAGGAATTTGGTAATTTAGGGATTTGGAAATTTAGAGATTTGGAAATTTAGGAATTTGATATTCTGGAATTTGAAGTTTTGAAATTTGAAATTTTGGATTTTGGAAATTTTGGAATTTGAAATTTTGGATTTTGGAAATTTGGGAATTTGGAGATTTAGGAATTTGGGGATGTGGAGATTTGGAGATTTGAAGATTTAGAGGTTTAGGAATTTGGTAATTTAGGGATTTGGAAATTTAGAGATTTGGAAATTTAGGAATTTGGGGATTTAGGGATTCGAAAATTCGAGAATTTGGAGATTTAGGAAATTGGAAATTTAAGAATTTTAGAATTTAGGTATTTGAAGATGTAGAAATCTACAAATTGAGGATTTAAACATTTTGAAATCCAGTAAATTGTAAAATTTGGAGATATGTGGATTTTAAAATTTAAGAATTTGGGAATCTGGGGATTTGGAGATTTAGGAATTTAGCAGTCTAGTGATTTTTTATTATAGGAGCTGGACAATCTAGTGATTTTGGTATTTAACGATTATCAGGTTTAGGGTTTTGGAGATTTGGAGTTTTGGAGTTATGAAGATTTTAGAATTTTTGGAATTTAGAAATTAAAAAATTAAGGCATGTAGAAATGTAGAGAGAAGAAATATAAAAATGTAAAAATATGGAATTAAAATTCAGAAATATAGAAATTCAGTTAATAAATTTATAAAAATATTAAGATTCAGATAATGCAATTTATAGATATATTAAAATGCAGATAATTTAACAATTTATAATAATATGAAAATTCAGATAATTTGACAATTTATAAAAATGCAAAAGTTCACATAATTTGACAATTTACGAAAATGTAAAAATTCACATGATTTGACAATTTACAAAAATGTAAAAATTCACATAATTTGACAATTTATAAAAATGCAAAAATTCACATAATTTGACAACTTATAAAAATAAAACAGTTCAAATAATTTAACAATTGATACCACTATAACAATTCAGAAAATTTAATATGCAGAATCACAAAATCACAATACCTAAAACAAACGTGACCTAAATTTTTCAATGTTCTTTACTTATTAACTATCTAATTTACTTATTATCATCTAACTTCACATTATTAGAAACATTACCAAGAACAAATATTCTTTCAACTGATGACCAGTCAAAAATTAACCAATTAACTAATTAACTTATTGTCATCTAACTTTACATTATTACAAACATTATCAAGAACTAATATTCTTTCAATTGATGACCAGTAAAAAATTAACTAATTAACTAACTAATAAACTTATTATCACTTAATTCCACATTATTAGAAATATTATCAAGATCAAATATTCTTCCAATTGATGACCAGTAAAAAATTAACTAATTAACTAACTAATAAACTTATTATCACTTAATTCCACATTATTAGAAATATTATCAAGATCAAATATTCTTCCAATCGATGACCAAGCAAAAACTAACTAATTAACTAACTAATTAACTTATTGTCACCTAACTTCACATTATTTGAAACATTATCAACAATTATTCTTCCAATTGATGGCCAGTCAAAAATTAACTAATTATCTAACTAATTAACTTATTATCACCTAACTTCACATTATTACAAACATTGTCAAGAACTAATATTCTTCCAATCGATGACCAATCAAAAACTAATTAATTATCTAACTAATTAACTTATTGTCACCTAACTTCACATTATTCGAAACATTATCAACAATTATTCTTCCAATTGATGACCAATCAAAAAACCTACAGGAGAGACTCAGTTTCACACGGTACTCAATCCTGCAGCTAATTAAAAAAGCACCAAGACATCATTTATCAGATCAATGAATCATGGTCGTTAGAAGCTCCTAATACGATTAGTCGCTGAGTTTTATGGGTCTTCATGTATAATTAAACAGATTCTAAGGTATTTAATCTCACGGCTAGCGGTTTCCCTTGAAATTGTGTCGTAGACTATGCGCAAATCCCTTACTTCCTAAAATCTACTCCCAACTTCTTCCGCGGGGCTTAACAGGGATCATTAATATTCAGTTGAAATATGTTTTGATTAAACGTTCCCTAGTGTTGTTAACTCGAGTTCTAGGAAATTTCGAAGATTTAATTAAACAGCAGGAACGAAAGAGATCCCTATTTCTACGGTTGTAATGAAGAAATTGTTCTTCGAACCGAGAACCCGAGGTCCAAAAGTGAAATACTTTAGGCCTTGGAATTTAAGGAAAAATTGTTGAGAATATATCAAAATCGATTGATAAAAGATTACTATATCGTTAGTTTATGTAAAACGTGAACACCGCCCCAAATATCATTCCTTGTCGTATAATCGCCATCGTTCAGTTATCAACAGTTTATTGTAATATTATTTTATTAAATTAATTATTATTTTTTGCCTTAACATCCATTTAATAATTCAAAATTGTCGTCTTCCATTGTTGCATAATTTTAATAGACTTTATAACGTATCGTTATTAAAGTATCGATCTATTTCATGCCAATTAATCGAATATTTTAATATTTCGCTCGGAGAGAGACGTTAATATTTCAAGTTTAATTCGGTTGCTAATTTCCTGGACGAATTGCTCCAGGAGGGATTATATAGATTCGTAAGAAGATTTGTAAGATGTTTAATTAATCTTTGAAAATTAATGAAGGAGAGTTTTAGGGTACTGATGGTGGTTATTGAAATGAAGGGAAATTGAATTATAGGAAACGGAAGTTGAGGGGTTTAAAGGTTTTCAGTGAAAATTTTTTTGTTCTGAATTGAATCTTGGATTTTGGAAATTTTGGAATTCGAAACTTTGAAATTTGGAATTGTAGAATTTGAAATTTTGAAATTCTGGAATTTAGAAATTTTAGAATTTGGAAATTGGCAATTTTGGAATTTGGAAACTGGCAATTTTGGAACCTGGAAATTTTGGAATTTAAAATTTTGGAATTTGAAATTTTGGGATTTAGAAATTTTGGAATTTGATATTCTGGATTTTGGAAATTTTGGAATTTGATATTCTGGAATTTGAAATTTTGGAATTGGGAAATTTTGGAGTTTGGAAATTTTGGAGTTTGGAAATTTGGAATTTGGAAATTTTGGTATATCAAATTTTGGAATTTGGAAATTTTGGTATTTCAAATTTTGGAATTTGGAAATTTTGGTATTTCAAATTTTGGAATTTGGAAATTTTGGTATTTCAAATTTTGGAATTTAATATTTTGAAATATGAAATTTTGGAATTTGCAAATTTTGGTATTTCAAATTTTGGAATTTGACATTTAGGAATTTGAAATTTTGGAATTTGGAAACTAGGAATTTGGAAATTTTGGTATTTCAAATTTTGGAATTTGCTATTTTGGAATTTGGAAATTTTGGAATTTGGAAATTTTGGAATTTGAAAATTTTGGAATTTGGAAATTTTGGAATTTGGAAATGTTGGAATTTGGAAATTTTGGAATTTGATATTTTGGAATTTGGAAATTTTGGAATTTGGAAATTTTGGTATTTGAATTTTTGGAATTTGATATTCTGGAATTTGATATTTTGGTATTTGAAATTTTGGAATTTGCTATTTTGGAATTTGGAAATTTTGGAATTTGGAAATTTTGGAATTTGAAAATTTTGGAATTTGGAAATTTTGGAATTTGGAAATGTTGGAATTTGGAAATTTTGGAATTTGATATTTTGGAATTTGGAAATTTTGGAATTTGGAAATTTTGGTATTTGAATTTTTGGAATTTGATATTCTGGAATTTGATATTTTGGAATTTGAAATTTTGGAATTTGGAACTTTGGAATTTGGAAATTTTAGAATTTGGAAATTTTGGTATTTGAAATTTTGAAATTTGATATTTTGGAATTTGGAAATTTTGGAATTTTATATTTTGGAATTTGAAATTTTGGAATTTAAAATTCTGGAATTTAGAAATTTTAGAATTTGGAAATTGGCAATTTTGGAATTTGGAAACTAGGAATTTGGAAATTTTGGTATTTGAAATTTTGGAATTTGATATTTTGGAATTTGGAAATTTTAGAATTTGGAAATTTTGGAATTTGAAAATTTTGGAATTTGGAAATTTTGGAATTTGGAAATGTTGGAATTTGGAAATTTTGGAATTTGATATTTTGGAATTTGGAAATTTTGGAATTTGGAAATTTTGGTATTTGAATTTTTGGAATTTGATATTCTGGAATTTGATATTTTGGAATTTGAAATTTTGGAATTTGGAACTTTGGAATTTGGAAATTTTAGAATTTGGAAATGTTGGTATTTGAAATTTTGGGAGTTTGATATTTTGGAATTTGAAATTTTGGAATTTAAAATTCTGGAATTTGGAAATTTTGGAATTTGAAATTTGAATTTTAAAATTTAAAAATTTTGGATTTTTCAATTTACATTTTGGAAATTTCAATTTACATAAATTACCCAGAAACAATACAATAATATTAAAAAACTAGTAACAACATTTTAAAAATAAAAGTGCAAAGAATGACGAATGAATGTAATTAATTCCTACTGTTTGAGAAATTTATGCAGAAAGTTGATTATATGCGAACAATGTATAAAAATGAAAGAAAAACGTTTTTAAGTAAGCCGGTGGTATACATATAGTGTCCACTGGCAGGCTTGCCAACGACTTGATTAAACATTCCACGTGGATTGAAAGTTTCGATCGAAATTAGTCAGCTGCGGCGAAGCGAACGTTTGCAATTCAGAATCGTGAAACTTTTGACTCTTTTCGTTCCTGTTAAATTTAACTTGAGAATGGGAGCAGTCTCTTTATTTGTAATTCAATTACCGATGAGCAGTGCTACTTAATTATCAGTCGAATCGCATCTAATTAATATCCTGATAAGTGGGTGGTTGACGATTAAATTTCGTCCAAACGTTATTTGGATGGTCGATTAGTTAATGCGTAATTAAAATTCGATTAATAACTTATTGATCAGTGACTTTATCCAATAATTAATTGAATTATTTCATAATTAAAAATTATTTAGAATCAATATGTTTAAAATTAAAAAATTTTTGAGGGCATAACTTTGGAATTCTTAGATTCCTAAATTTATAAACTTGAAATTCTTAAATTCCTAAAACCATACACATAGAATTTCAGTAATCTAACACTTCTAGAATTCTAGAATTCCAATATACCATTTTACTATTCTAAATTACCAGAATATTAGAATTCCAATATTCATTTAAATATTCCAAAGTTCCAGAATTCCAGAAGTCCAGAATTCCAGAATTCTAGAGTTCTTGATTTCCAGAATATCAGAATTCCAATATACATTACAATATTTCAGAATTCCTGAATTCCAAAATTTTAGGATTCCACAATTCCTGAATTCTAGAATTCTAGAGTTATTGAATTCCAGAATATCAGAATTCCAATATTCATTACAATATTTCAGAATTCCTGAGTTCCCGAATTCCTGAATTCCTGAATTCCTGAATTCCAAAATTCCAGAATTTCTAAATTCCAGAATTCCAACATTCATTTCAATATTTTAAAATTCCTGCATTCCTGAATGCCGGAATCCCAAAATTCTAGAATTCCACAACTCCTGAATTCCGAAATTCTAGAGTTTTTGTATTCCAGAATGTCAGAATTCGAATATTCATTACAAAATTTCTGAATTCTAGAATTCCAAAATTCCAAAATTCCAGAATTCCACAATTCCACATATCCGAAATTTCTAAATTCCAGAATTCCAATATTCATTTTAATTTTCCTGAATTCCTGAATTCCTGAATCCCAAAATTCTAGAATTCCACAACTCCTGAATTCCGAAATTCTAGAGTTTTTGTATTCCAGAATGTCAGAATTCGAATATTCATTACAAAATTTCTGAATTCTAGAATTCCAAAATTCCAAAATTCCAGAATTCCACAATTCCACATATCCGAAATTTCTAAATTCCAGAATTCCAATATTCATTTTAATTTTCCTGAATTCCTGAATTCCAAAATTCCAAATTTTGAGAATTCCACAATGCCGCAATTTCTAAATTCTAGAATGCTAATATTCATTTAAATTTTGCAGAATTCCAATATTCATTTCAATATTTCAGAACTCTTGAATTCCTGAATTCCACAATATCAGAATTCGAATATTCACTTCAATATTCCAGAATTCCAGAATTTCTCAATTTCAAAAACCCAAAATTCAAATATTCCCATTTTCCTAAATTTGAAAACTCGAAATTTTGAAATTTCCATCACAAAATCTGCCCCCAAAAATCTTCAAAACACGCTCCTTAAAAATTACCTCAATCTCCCTTTAAATAACCCATACGAATCTCCAGTTCATTTCCTTCTCCACATCTGAATTTCTTTTCCTACAACAACAGAATACAATTTCTGTCTACCCTGACAATCACAAAAACTGCACACGTCGTAAAGTCAGCATCGAAGCATCCTCCGTGCTCGCTCCTCGATCGTAACGTTTACGATACAATCGTCATAAATTGCCACAATCGTACGTCTTATCTATTCTCCATCCGACTCGAAACATCTCGTGTCGTATTCTCTGGATAACAGAATTTGCATAACCCAGAAACCCGAACTCGGATTAAGACATTAAGATTCCGTTTGAATCGGATCATGGCGAACACCATGAGCGAACCGGGTACAGGGTTCAACCGTTTACCTTCCATCTGTCTGACAAAGGAAACGAATGTCACAATGGGCGATAATCGAAGAACAAAGCCCCGATTTGCTCGCGGACGATATTGCCTCTAATCTCCGGTGTTTATCCGTGAGAATAGGAACGATGTTTATTATTGTAATACAGAGGCGTCGATCGGCCGCGACCAGAATTAACCACCGTTATCGCGTTATTTCGCCGCAAATAATAACGTAACTCCCGTGGTACACGTGTAGAAACAATTCGCGCAGGCCGCGTGGAAAATTTGGTAAAAGCATTTTGTGATTTCGGTGGACGCCACTTTGTACGGACGCTTGCGGTATAATCCACGAGCAAATTTTCCGAACGTATCGTAATTTATGTCGCTAGTTTCGTTTGTTTTGTTCGGGGAGCTTTTTGTGGACTGAATTCATTTTATCGACGAAAATTCGTGGGTGACTCTGTTAATGATATCGAAGTAACTTCGTTAAATTTGATGGAGGGTTATTGGGTGGGGGTGGGGATTTGATGTTGTTTATACGAATGTGAGGGATTTGGGGATTTTGTAATGATTTGGGAAGTGTTTGGAGGATTTGAGTATTTGGAATTATGAGAATTTGGGGATTTGAAAATTCGGAGATTTTAGTATTTGGAGATATCAGAATTTGAGGATTTGAGGATTTGGAAATATGAGAATTTGGAGATTTGAGGATTTGGAGCTTTGAGAATTTGGGGATTTGAGTATTTGGAGATTTGAGAATTTGGAGATTTGAGTATATGGGGATTTGAGTATTTGGAGATATTAGAATTTGGGGATTTGAGGATTTGGAAATATGACAATTTGGAGATTTGAGGATTTGGAGCTTTGAGAATTTGGGGATTTGAAAATTTAGAGGTTTTAGTATTTTGAGATATTAGAATTTGGGGATTTGAGTATTTGGAGATATGAGAATTTGGAGATTTTAGTATTTGGAGCTTTGAGAATATGGGGATTTGAGTATTTGGAGATTTGAGTATTTGAAGATTTGAGAATTTGGGGATTTGAGGATTTGAGGATTTGAGTATTTGGAGTTTTGAGAACTTCGACATTTGTGTATTTAGAGATTTGAGTATTTGGAGTTTTAAGAATTTAGAAATTTGACTATTTGGAGCTTTTAGAGTTTAGACAATGTTGTCTCACAACTAGTGTAGGTCTCTAAAATGGAGGGTAGCTGTCGTGATTCTGAATAACATTTCCCTTTGCAAAAACGGGGCTTGAAGCTTCGTTTTCAAATTATTAAGGAAAAACACCGGACCAATCAAAGCGCGAGAGTTGCGCATGCGTAGACGGGAGAGCGATAACTTCGGATAACGCGTGGTAATCCAACGCGTATTAATGCAACGTGTGGTAATGCAACGCGTGGTAATCCTACGCGTAGTAATCCAACGCGTAGTAATACAACGTGTAGTAATCCAGCGTGTGGATATCCAACGCGTAGTAATCCAGCGCGTGCATATTCAACGCGTATTAATCCAACGCGTAATAATGCAGCGCGTGGTAATTCTAAGCGTAGGAATCTAATGCGTGGTAATCTAACGCGTAGTAATCCAGCGTGTGGATATCCAACGCGTAGTAATCCAGCTCGTGGATATTCAACGGGTAGTATTTCAACGCGTAGTAATGCAACGCGTAGTAGTCCAACGCGTAGTAATGCAACACGTGGTAATCCAACGCGTATTAATGCAACGTGTGGTAATGCAACGCGTGGTAATCCTACGCGTAGTAATCCAACGCGTAGTAATACAACGTGTAGTAATCCAGCGTGTGGATATCCAACGCGTAGTAATCCAGCGCGTGCATATTCAACGCGTAGTAATCCAACGCGTAATAATGCAGCGCGTGGTAATTCTAAGCGTAGGAATCTAATGCGTGGTAATCTAACGCGTAGTAATCCAGCGTGTGGATATCCAACGCGTAGGAATCTAATGCGTGGTAATCTAACGCGTAGTAATCCAGCGTGTGGATATCCAACGCGTAGTAATCCAGCTGGTGGATATTCAACGGGTAGTAGTTCAACGCGTAGTAGTCCAACGCGTAGTAATGCAACGCGTGGTAATTCTAAGCGTAGGAATCTAACGCGTGGTAATCTAACGCGTAGTTAACCAACGCGTAGTAATCCAACGCGTAATAATCCTCGCGCTCTGATTGGTCCGTGTTTTTCCTTAACAATTCAAAAACGAAGCTTCAAACCCCATTTCTGTTAAGAGAAATCTTATACATCAGCTACCATTTCATGGACCTACACTAGTTATGAGACACCCTGCATGTATATTAAAATAAACAAATTACAATGCTAAAATCAAATGTAAGAATCCGTGTCAATGAGAATCCTCTATAACAATAATGAAACGTGTTCCTTAAAAGCGTAATCCGAAAGCGTCACTAAACAAACGCGTCGATAAACGATTGGTGTAGTGAATGATAATGGGTGTGGTTAAATTAAAACCATTGAATTTTACGACTCGACCCCATAAACAGCGTGATTGTGCATCCCTGATGCAGCATCTTCGACAGAGCGTAGCGAACGAGGACAACTGTCGTCTCTTCGAGGGGACACAAAGACGAAGATAAAAATGCGGTTTCTACCAACGGGTGCAGATGTTGCAGCTTTGCGGGAGAAAAGCTTTCGTTCTTTTCTGGCCTCCAGCAGCGGTGAACACACGCTGCGACCACATGCTCCAACACGAAAAATCTACCGAACGAAGACATGTGTGTACGCCATGTTCGCTACTGATTTTTTCGAATAACATGGTTCACCTGCGACCGCGCTGACCATCGTACGTTACATTTCGTATGAGATTCATTAACATATTTTTGGGTGTATTTGTGTCTGTGGAAGAGAAATTATTTTTAGGTGTAAAATAGTTGTAAGCATAATTATACTTGTGAAGTAATTGAATTATTTGAGGAATTTGAGAATTTGGGGATTTAGGGATTTGGAAATTTTAGGGACTGGGAAATTCGTAATTTGGGGACTTAGGGATTTGGAAATTTTAGGGGTTGGGAAATTGAGAATTTGGGGATTTAGGGATTTGGAAATTTTAGGGGTTGGGAAATTCGTAATTTAGGGATTTAGGGATTTGGAAATTTTAGAGTTTGGGAAATTGAGAATTTGGGGATTTAGGGATTTGGAAATTTTAGGGGTTGGGAGATTGAGAATTTGGGGATTTAGGGATTTGGAGATTTTAGAGTTTGGGAATTTGAGAATTTGGGGAATTTGGGATTTGGAAATTTTGAGGGTTGGGAAATTGAGAATATGGGGATTTAGGGATTTGGAAATTTTAGGGGTTGGGAAATTCGTAATTTAGGGATTTAGGGATTTGGAAATTTTAGAGTTTGGGAAATTGAGAATTTGGGGATTTAGGGATTTGGAAATTTTAGGGGTTGGGAGATTGAGAATTTGGGGATTTAGGGATTTGGAGATTTTAGAGTTTGGGAATTTGAGAATTTGGGGAATTTGGGATTTGGAAATTTTGAGGGTTGGGAAATTGAGAATATGGGGATTTTGGGATTTGGAAATTTTAGGGGTTGGGAAATTGAGAATCTGGGGATTTAGGGATTTGGAAATTTTAGGGTTTTGGAAATTGAGAATTTGGGGAATTTGGGATTTGGAAATTTTAGGGTTTGGGAAATTGAGAATTTGGTGAATTTGTGCAATTTGGAATTTGTGAAGTTTGGAATTTAGGAAATTTGGAATTTGTGAAATTTGGAACTTGTGAGATTTGGAATTTGTGAAATTTGAAATTTGCGAGATTTGGAATTTGTGAAATTTGGAATTTGTGAAATTTAGAAATTTGAGAATGTGGGAAAATATAGAAGTTATAAATTTGTAAATAAAAAACTTCAAATATTTGGTAATATAAAAACTCCCAAATTTAACAATTAAAAATTTTAATACTTGCTAACAATTATGAACAAACTACACAAATGAATATAAATTTCACTAAACTTGATCTTAAATAACCTTATAACCCCTATAACTCCCATAACCCCTACAACCCTGTATTTATTACCCCTACAAGTTTAATTATTCAATCTCTCCCTAATAAACCCTTTCTTAATTTTCATGTATAACATCAATCTCTAATTCTAAATTCTTTATTTCCATTCACTGTACTCTTTAACAACCCTACATTATTCTTCAACCACCACAAAAATATTCTTGTCCTACTTCTACCTAATTACCCCCAAAATAATCGTACATTTCCAATTAAATTTTGACCATACATTAATTTATTTTTCTATTGGAGTTCATTTTTATACATGATTGACTCGAATAATTGGCATCGGAAAGTAAAAGAAAACTCTCAAATTAGGAGGCTTTGAATCAAGTGCATCTCGAGTGGTTCCTTTTTTTCTCGATGTCGAGGGTTCTTGACGAAACAAACAAGTTTAATGTAAACGTCTGTTCCTGAAAACCTTGTGTGCTTCTTGAGAAGCATTTAACTTCTAGGAAGTATAATTATATTATACTTTTATAATTATATGTTCGAATAATTTTGGGAACGGTTGACTAATTTTGTAAATGTATTTTGTTTCAGGTGAGTGACGAATTTGGTTTGTGCAGTGGAGCTTCTATTTTATGGCAGGAAAAATGTAAGTTAATGTAAGTTTTAACATTTAGCATTTTGGAGATTTTACTTTGAGATATTTTCAAATTGTCGTATTTACAAATTTGTGAATTTAGTGATTGGAAACTTGGTTTTTTGAATTTTAAGATATATAAATTTTTTGTTTGACAATTTGATAATTTGATAATTTGACAATTTCACAGTTTGGAAAATTGAGAATTTATAATTTTTCAATTTAAATTATTTTAGATTGATAAATTATCAAATTTATAAATTGACAGATTGAAAATTTATTTTCCTGAATTTTAAGATATACAAATTTTTAATTTCACAATTTGATAATTTAACAATTTCACAATTTGAAAAATTGAGAATTTATAATTTTTCAATTTAAATTATTTTAGATTGATAAATTATCAAATTTATAAATTGACAGATTGAAAATTTAGTTTTCTGAATTTCAAGATATACAAATTTTTAATTTCACAGTTTGATGATTTGAGAAATTCACAATTATACAATTGGGCAAATTGATAGATTGGAACTTAAAAATTTGTTAACTTTCAAATTAACTAGCCATCATTTGGAAATCGACAACTTGAGAATTTTCAGTCTTTTCAATTTAAAAATTTCCAAATTTATAAATTATCAAACATTAGAAATTGTCCACTTAACAAATTTATAATATTTCAATTTAAAAAACTAGTAACTTCCAAATGATACATAATTGTATTTCTCTCATTGTATTGCCAATTACACCCTCATATGGTATCATAGAAAAGAGAAAATTTATAGATTAGCAAAATTACAAATTGTCTACTTTACACATTCATAATATTTCAATTTTAAAATCTATTAAATTCCAAATGTTATATAAATGAATTTCTCTCGCTATATTGCCAATTACTCCCCCTTCATATGATAACATAGAATGAGTCAACTACAATCATTACTTATATATAACTGTTGTAATTGATGTAATTTATCACATATAATATACAGAAATACTATGTAATATGTGTAATATATGTAGTATATATATTAGAGTAATATTGCATGTATGTAATATATGTATGTATTACTGTATGTTATATGTAACATGTGTAATATATGTATGTATTACTGTATGTCATATGTAACATATGAAATATATGTATGTATTACTGTATGTTGTGTGTAATATATGTAATATACATATGTATGTATTACTGTATGTTATATGTAATATATGAAATATATATATGTATTACTGTATGTTATATGTAATATATGAAATATATGTATGTATTACTGTATGTTATATGTAATATATGTCATATATATATATATATGTATATATTACTGTATGTCATATGTAACATATGAAATATATGTATGAATTACTGTATGTTGTGTGTAATATATGTAATATACATATGTATGTATTACTGTATGTTATATGTAATATATGTAATATATATATGTATGTATTACTGTATGTCATATGTAACATATGAAATATATGTATGTATTACTGTATGTTATATGTAATATATGTAATATACATATGTACGTATTACTGTATGACATATGTAACATATGTAATATATGTATCTATTACTGCATGTCATACGTAATATACGTAATATATGTATTACTATATGCTATCTATAATATGTGATACATACAATATAATACATGTATCACTGACGTAACATCTGTCCACATCAAAAAATCCCACACAAAAGCTTACTTCAACCTTCACCCCAACTCCATAAACTCTATCAACACATCTATAAACCCCTAATTTCCAGAGAACCTGCAGTCCATGGGGTCCTCGACCCACATCTCAAAAGAGACATAAACACGTGAAAGGGTACGACGCGACAAAAAAATAACCAAATATTTTGCTTTCACAACTTTTGTGAAATTCTTGGAAACAGTTGGTGGTAGTACTTGTTGTTTCGATATTTGATACCACTCACGTGTTCTACAGGTCATTCTTGACTCGTAATGTGACCTGTTTGACTCCGGGGATTGTATTACCTTTAGGTTCATTATTTTCTTGTCTCTTTTACCAAGAAAAGTTTGTTGTTGTACTTCGCAATAGGTATACAGAAATGAGTATAATTAATGTTGCAAAGAAGTATGATATTACTGAAATAAGAGATTTTTATTTTTGAAAGAATATTTGGTTTTTAGAATTCAGAGTGCTACATTTATTAGTTTTTTTATTAACAAAGTTTCTTGTTTTTAACGATCAATTTTCATTAATTTTCTAAGAAATATTTCTTTAAAATAATTTCTTATTACATTTTCCTTTAAAAAAATGTTCTAAAATCAACAGAAGAATGACTAATAAATATTATATAAAAATAATATATTATTATAAACATTTTCCTTAATAATTTTTCATTACACTTTTCTTAAAAAAAAATGTACTGAAAACATCAGAAGAATAATGTATATTATATAAAAATAGCATAAATATTATATAAAAATACTTTACACTAAACATTTACTTTCATCACTTCTTATTACACTCTATTGTGATGAACGTTCGATAAATGAACGCTCTTAAAATATCTAATAAGTGAATAATAAATGTTAACAAAAATATTTGACAAATACTAAAAGTTACGTTCACAGAATATTAAAAATGATTAATAAATATTGAAAACAATGTAGTTGCACTTTTAAATATTTAATAACTATTTAGTAATAAAAATCAATTGACTTTTAATCAACAAGGGTATTAATTTATTAAATAAAAAATTTATTACTTGTTCTATCAACAGAAATATTTGATACTTCTCAATCACTAATAATATTTATTATTTTTATTCTAAATATTTACTTCAATCATTTCTTATTATACTTTAGAAAGTAGACGTCCAATAAATGAACGCTCTTTAAACGTCAAATAAGTAAATAATAGGAGTACGTAACAAATAATAAAAATTACTAATAAATACGTTCAATGGATATTAAAAATGACTAATAAATTGAAAACAGTGTCATTGCACTTTTAAATATTTAATTCTTATCACACTTTAGAAAACAGAACGTCCAATAAATGAACGCTCCTAAATGTCTGATAAGTGGATAATAAAAATACCTAACAAACATTCAAAATTACTAATAAATATGTAAAATAAATATTAAAAATGACTAATAAATAATAAAAATGGCTAATTCATATTAAAAGTGTCAAATAAATACAAAAAATAGTAACTAATAAATATATATGTATAAAATATTAAGAATGACTAATAAATATTGAAAGTGCCATATGTTAAAAATAGTAAACAATAAATATGACTAGTAAACACTAAAAATATCTAATTCATATTAAAAACAAAGTCGTTGCACTTTCAAACACAAATTAACCCCCTGAACCTTGCATCGAACACGTAATAATAGAGTTCTAATAGAGTAATCAATAAATAGAGGGCACGTATTCTCGTTTTCATTTAAAATGATTAAGACGATCGTTCATGAAAAATCGTGACCCGTCGATCATTGTAAATGGACACCGGTCATTCGTGCGGACAAAGATTCGCTGATAGACGTCATCGGGGTCAATTGCGAGCGGGTTCAACGAGTAGAATCGAATCAGCACGATCCAATATGGGTCCGTTTAATCTTCGAGCCGGTGGTCATTCTCGAGAACGATGCTAATTTCTTCCCGTGCTCCTCTGTTCGTCGCCTCTGCACCGCCAGAATCGACTCGATATCAAATACCTCGAGGAATCGAATCGGTATCGTTTCCACGATTTCAGTCAACCGACATTTACATACCGTGCGAAATGGATTCAGCCTTCGATCTTGCAATCGATCTACTCGATACAATACCTGGAGAGATGCGAGGCTCCTTCTTTTGCTTTCTTTTCTTTCGGGTAATTAGGGTTTTTGGGAGAGGGTGAAGGGAAATTTTGTAATTATACAACTTTTTTTGTTTTTTAATTTTTTATTTTTGAGGTTTTGAGATTTGGGGATTTGGAAATTTTGGGATTCGGGGATTTTGGGATTTTAGGGATTTTGGGATTTTAGGGATTTTGGGATTTTAGGATTTTGGGATTTTGGAATTTTAGGGATTTTAGGATTTTGGGATTTGGGGATTTTGAGATTTTGGAATTTTAGGGATTTTAGGATCTTGGGATTTGGGGATTTTGAGATTTTGGAATTTTAGGGATTTTGGGATTTTGGGATTTGGGGATTTTGGGATTTGGGGATTTGGGGATTTGGAGATTTGGGGATTTAAAAATTTAGGGATTTTGGGATTTTGGGATTCTGGAATTTTGGGATTTCCTAATATCCTAATTTCCTAGTTTGCCAATTTCTCAACTTCCCAATTTCCCAATTTCCCAATTTTCCAATTTCCTAATTTGCCAATTTTCCATTTTCCTAATCACCCAATTTCCTAATTTCCCTATTTCCTACCTTCCTACCTTCCTAACTTCCTAACTTCCTAATTTCCTAATTTCCTAATTTCCTAATTTCTTAATTTCCTAATTTCCTCCGTTCTTAGTTTCCTAATTTCCTAATTTCCTAATTTCCTAATTTCCTAATTTCCTAATTTCCTAATTTCCTAATTTCCTACCTTCCTAACTTCCTAACTTCCTAATTTCCTAATTTCCTAATTTCCTAATTTCCTAATTTCCTAATTTCCTAATTTCCTAATTTCCTAATTTCCTAATTTCCTAATTTCCTAATTTCCTAATTTCCTAATTTCCTAATTTCCTAATTTCCTAATTTCCTAATTTCCTAATTTCCTAATTTCCTAATTTCCTAATTTCCTAATTTCCTAATTTCCTAATTTCCTAATTTCCTAATTTCCTAATTTCCTAATTTCCTAATTTCCTCATTTCTTAGTTTCCCAATTTCCTACTTTTCTAATTACCTAATTTTGCAACTTGGTATCTCTCTAGTAGTACAACTTCGAAACATGATAACTTAGTAATTTTGTAATTTTATAATGTTGCAATTTTGCAATTTCACAATTTCGTACTTTTATAATTTTATAATTTTGTTTCTATACAACTAATTCTGTAATTTTATTCTAATTTACTTCTAAAAATGTACAAAACATCAATTTACATCTTACATTGAGTTATATTTTTACACACATGAATAACGCCTTTACGAATAATGAATTTAATAATAATTCGCACCAATCGTATTGCAGTATAACACACACAAATTCATAATTCCAACAGTTACACGATATTTTCATTAAAATATTCGTATCCGAACATTCGTTTCTTCCGTTTTGCTACGAAAGCACGCACGCCTTTACTGACGTCAAATAACGCTCATTAATTAAACGAATCTGCAAATCGAAACAATTTTAATTACGTTCTATATTAAATTTCGTATGCAGAGTGTCTTATTACTTTACATTCAGCGAATTTCATGAAAAACCGTTTTTAATCGAGGAGAATGTTGGCAATCCGGTGCAGGATAATATTTCAGCAAATTTTTGCTGAGGGGCACACTTTGGAAAATTATTTCGCTTTTGATGTTGGAAGAATTTAGGGGATATTGTAATTTGGGGATTTGGGGGATTGAGAGGATTGCAAGTTGGGGATTTAGGGATTTTAGGGAATTTTGGGGAATTTGAGGAATTTAGAGAATTTGGGGAATTTGGGGGATTTGGGGAATTTTGGGGATTTGGGGAATTTTGGGATTTTGGGGAATTGAGGATTTGGGGATTTTGGAATTTTGGAATTTTGGGAAATTTTGAGGAATGTTGGAATTTGGGGAATTTTGGATTTTGAGGATTTGGGGATTTGAGGATTTGCGTATGTAGGATTTGGAAATTTTGGAAATTAGCAAGTTGGTAATTTGGAAGTTTGAGAAATTAACAAGTTGGTGATTTGGGGATTTGGGAAATTAGTGAGTTGGTGATTTGTGGATTTGGGAAATTAGCAAGTTGGTAATTTGGAAGTTTGGGAAATTAGTAAGTTGGAGATTTGGGGATTTGGGAAGTTAGCAAGTTGGTAATTTGTGGATTTGGGAAATTAGCAAGTTGGGAATTTACTAATTTGGGAAATTAGCAAGTTGAGAGTTTAGGAATTTGGGAAATTATCAAGTTGGTGATTTGGGGATTTGATAATTCATTAATTTGAGAAATTTCGAAATTTGCAAATTTTGCAATTCAAGAATAAAAAACTTCAGAACTCTCCACATTTCATAACATAACCTATCCACTCCTACACCCCAAATAAAAAGTTCCTCCTAACATGTAACTACCTATCTCATCCTATTCTCAACATGTGCATAAACTATCGTATTGAAAAATGAAATAGCATACCATCGAGTAAAGTAACTAGCAGTATTATACGTACTCCACCATTTACTCTATCAACGTAAACTGGGCTTATCAACGTGTTACAGTGACTCATCAAACTCTCCGAAGTTCTCTCTTCAAGGTTCTGTCCACTGACAGCAAGTTAAACGGCGAATGACACGGGCCAACGACACAATCGGGGTTAACTTCTCGTGTCAATTGCCACTCGGATTTGTTCTGGTCCTTCCTCCGAATTTCTCTTACAAAGCTGTAGACTCTGCACCTTGCCAAGTGTCATCTTCTTGACAATCGATTACTTGTTCGACTCATTTTCAGCGGAGTTCGATTGTAATTGACACATTCGGATATCGTTGAGAAGTTAGATTTAGTTTGGTGACTTGAAAAGAATATGAACTAGCATTTATGATATCAATTTTAAGATTGACATTTGGTGAAAATTAGTGTAGGAACGTTTTGTCAATATTTTTAGTACAAAATGGCTGACGGACAGTAATGCTAAACGGAACGATTTTACAATTCTTTAAGTTTAATCAATTTTCGTGATATAACATTAATTCAAAAATTATATCAATTTTAAAGTACTTCGAGTTTAAATTTTTATGACAGAAAATTAATGCAAAATTGTACTTATATCAAGTTTAAGCTTGGAGCTTGATAAAAATTACTGTGTAAACGTTTCATATTGCTACAAAATGGCGGACGGACAGTTACACCAAGCAGTCGATTCAAAAATTCTTCAAATCTAATAAATTTTTATGACATAAAATTAACAAAAATTACACTTACATCAATTTCAAGCTTAAATCTTGGTACAACTTACTGTGTAAAACGTACTCTGTATATTTCGTATTACTATAAAATGGCGGATGGACAATTCATCGATATTTTTCATATAAAATGGCTGACGGACAATTAGAGGAAGCAGTGGTCAATTTAGAGCCATTGAAAATTTGCCATAAGTTTTAGTGACGTAAGAAATAACAAAAATAAACAATTATAATATATCAATTTTAAGTTCAAGGTTTACTGAAAGTGACTGCATAAAATTTTTATTAATACTTTGAACATAAAATGTCTGACGTCATTTAGAGGAAGCAGTGGTGAATTTTGAGCCATAGAAAGTTTGTCACTTTTAGTGACGTAAAAGTAACATAAACTAGCAGTTGTGATGTACAAACTGCAAGTGTAAGATTCATTAAACTTACTACATAAATGTTCCACTATTTCTACTACAAAATGGCCGACGGACATTTAGTAAACAATAATCAAAACATAGATACAATTTTCAATAACAGAAAAAAATGGCAAACTAGAACTTATGCTACATAAATTTGAAGCTTGAATTCGTTAAAAATGCCTGCACAAACGTTTCATAAATATTCTTACAATCTGCCTGACGGACAGTTACCGCAAGCAGTGACCGATTTCAAACTTTCTGAATTCTAACATATTTCGATGTGATAAAATTAATACCGAATAGTACTTATATCAATTTGGAGCCTGAAGTTTGCTGAAAATTATTATATCATTTCATAAAAATTCGTAATGTAGAATGGCTGGTCAATTAAAGCAAGCAGCGAGTTATTTCTAAATTTCCAAAGTTCATTACTGTTTGATGACATAAAAATAATTGAAAGTGGCACTTATTACATCAATCTGCAGCTCGAAACTTGCTGAAAGTTACCGTGCAACCATTTAGTCAATGTACGCAATACAAAATGGACAGTTGAAGCAAACAGTGAACTTCATTTCTGAAGTTTGAAGTAATTTTATGACACAAAACCTGTGCAAAATGACAAGTATGTTAAACTTGAGTTTTAAAGTTTGCTGAAAATTACTGTGAAAACGCTTCGTCAATATTCCTAGTACAAAATAGCTGACAGTTATATCAGTGATTGATTACGAAATATAGGAAGCGTGACAATTTTTAGACATACGCCATATTGAAAAAAACTTGCATAACAAAATTATGAAAGTAGTTCTGTCAATACAATATTTCCATCTATTAATTTTCAATCCATTTCAATCCATTAATTTTAAAGTTTAGGTAACTTAGTATGATCGAACATGTGTTTAAAACGCAGTGTTCAAAAATCCGAAAGCGATTAGGTCATCGCGATAAATGTCACATTCAAAATGTTTAAACTTATGTAATTATCGTAGCAAAGAAAGGAAATAAATTTCCCAGCTGAATATCTTGGAAACGTATTTTTTACCCGAACTGTGGCAGTTCGAATCGTGGATCTGGACAGTTAGATAGTTTTATGCTTGGAATGTAATTTATTTTTTACCTACGATTTCTTGACGTTACAATCTTGTAAACTTT
The DNA here is from genome assembly GCF_050947335.1 of Megachile rotundata. Taxonomy (NCBI): domain Eukaryota; kingdom Metazoa; phylum Arthropoda; class Insecta; order Hymenoptera; family Megachilidae; genus Megachile; species Megachile rotundata. Next base: position 9,583,024 of record NC_134993.1, read on the forward strand.
GCTATTACACTTTTTGTTACTTAACTTTGTAATTATACTTTTTGTTGGTTGACTTTGCAACTGTATTTTTTTGTTATTACACTGATTAAATTTACGTAAAAACTGTTCCTTGGAAGTTAGACCATCACTCATCGACTCACCCTGTTATTAACGCGTTCCAAGTGGGGCAGTTAGGTTTCTTGAAGTCAGAAACCAAAATTGTACTAAAGAGTATTGAGCAAAATGTGCTGGAAAGTTAATGAAGCAAGTAATGTAGGAAACCTTCAAATTTTATCATAATAATGATTCAAAGTAATATTTGTTATGTAATTGTCAAAAATTACAGAATGTCTCACATTGTCCACAATCCTCAGGCATGAACCCTTTAAATAATATTTATATCTAAACTAACTTGATATCCAAACAAAAAAAAGAGTTAGCAACAATCAACCTACCCAGGAAGTCAAATGTAAGAACATAAACATATATCAGTAAAATAATTCTCAAAAGTATAAACAGTAAAATACGAGCCTGCGGTGAAAACATCGTACGCGTGTATCGATCAGACGTTATTAGGTGCTCGACCGCGTAATCGAAATAGCGTCAAATGTCGTTCGAAATTCTAACTAGGAAGTTAATGGCCGTCGTCGGACAAGGGATATATGTGTGCGCGTAGAGAGGGAAAGGGAGGATCTCGTTTATCCTGGCATAACGTGCATATATCGTCTAGTCAGGAGATCGTATAACTGTACGTTATGCGGCAGGTAATTAGATGATCCCTCGATTTATCAACGACGGTCTCGCGCTGGTTATCCTGCATTAAGCTGGTTAAACGTACGGCGAGACGAAAACTTCAGATATTCTGCATTTCGACGATTATAGTCGTCAGATTCAGGTAAAGTGATTTCAATGGGGATAATTTTCGCTGGGACGGGAATCGATACATCTTTATGGGATTGTCACTCGATATTTCATTGACTAATGTGGACTTATCAGGCTGGTTATTTATTTTCTGGCAGGGTAAATTACCTTGTGAACACTTTTATATTACTATGCTGTTATAATACTTAACTTCAGTAATTTCACTAACCTTGTCGTACTTTTGTAAGACTTAGTCGTAATTTCACTAACATACCCCAAGTGTGAGAAACCTTGCTCAAACTTTTTGATACTCAACTTGAAATTAAGATCAAACTTCATAATTGAGGAACCTTGCTCAAAGTTTTAGTACTCAACTTGAAATTTAGGTCCAACTTTATAATTGAGGAATTTTGCTCAAAGTTTTAGCACTCAACTTGAAATTTAGGCCCAACTTTATAATTGAGGAACCTTGTTCAAATTTTTAATACTCAACTTGAAATTCAGGTCCAACTTTATAATTGAGGAACCTTGCTCAAAGTTTTAGTACTCAACTTGAAATTTAGGCTCAACTTTATAATCGAGAAACCTTGCTTAAATTTTTAATACTCAACTTGAAATTCGGGTCCAACTTTATAATTGAGGAACCTTGCACAAAGGTTTAGTACTCAACTTGAAATTTAGGTCCAACTTTATAATTGAGGAACCTTGCACAAAGGTTTAGTACTCAATTTGAAATTTAGGTCCAACTTTATAATTGAGGAACTTTGCTCAAATTTTTAATACTCAACTTGAAATTCAGGTCCAACTTTATAATTGGGGAACCTTGCTCAAATTTTTAGTACTCAACTTGAAATTCAGGTTCAACTTTATAATTGAGGAACCTTGCTCAAATCTTTAATATTCACATTAGATTTAATATTCATAATCAATTTTGAAATTCAGGTCCAATATTATTATTTAGGGTCAACATTATTATTTAAGCCCAACATTATCATTTAGGTCCAACATTGTTATTTGGGTTCAACATTATTATATTTAGGTACAACATTATTGTTTATGTCTAACATTATTATTTAGATCCAACATTATAATTTAGGTTCAATATTATTATTTAGGTACAACAGTATAATTTAAGTCCAACATTATCATTTAAGTACAACATTATTATTTAAGCCCAACATTATTATTGAGGTCCAACATTATCATTTAAGTACAACATTATTATTTAAGCCCAACATTATTATTGAGGTCCAACATTATTATTTAGGTACAACATTGTAATTTAAGTCCAACTTATTGAGGTCCAACTGTATATTCAAGCATCACTAATGCATATAAAATATTCATATATTAATTCTCTTTGTCCATTTTAATACTATAATAGCAATGAATAGTTTTGACTATTCAAAAATAAATTGTACTATAAAGAGATATCTAATAGACTAATGTCGGTGCAATTACACATATATCTAGATTGTAAGAGCAATGGTTATGGCCGACGTGATTATGGTGACTGTTGACCGACGTGATGGCGACTATAGCCTTCGACAGCCCCATCATAAACCTAGGCCAAACACGAATATTTGTCCACCTGGAGCCTGGTCATTCTGACCTTGGCATACTACAACACGTCGGTGGCTTTTCCTCAAATAAAAGGGATGTTTCCTATAAAAGAATGGAAAGAGAAGAATTTATGGAGTTTTGGTAAGAGGACTTTTGGTATTTTTGGATGATGAGGATGGTAGGACTTTTGAAAATTGAAAGAATTTGTTTCTATGTGAAGCATAACCTTGCAAGGATTTAGGAAGTAGTTGGAGATTTATAGATTTGGAAATTTGGGAAATAACCTGTAGATTTGGAAATTTAAGAATTTACAGATTTGTGGGTTTGGAAATTTAGGAATTAGTGATTTAAGAATTTAGAGATTTGTGGATTTGGAAGTCTAGGATCTAGTGACTTAGGAATTTGCCAATTTGTGGATTTGGGATTCTAGAACCTAGTGACTTAGGAATTTAGATATTTGTGGAGTTGGGAATCTAGGAACTAGTGACCTACAAATTTGGAGATTTGTGGATTTTGTAATTTGTGAATTTGGAAGTCTAAGACCTAGTGACTTAGGAATTTAGATATCTGTGGATTTGGGAATCTAGGAAGTAGTGACCTACTAATTTGGAGATTTGTGGATTTGGTAATTTGTGAATTTGGAAGTCTAGGACCTAGTGACTTGGGAATTTAGATATCTGTGGATTTGGGAATCTAGGAACTAGTGACCTACCAATTTGGAGATTTGTGTATTTGGTAATTTGTGAATTCGGAAGTCTAGGACCTAACGATTTAGGAATTTGGATATTTGTGGATTTGGGAATCTAGGAACTAATGACCTACAGATTTGAAAATTTAGGAATTTGGATATTTGTGAATTTGGAAATCCAGGATCTAGTGACTTAGGCATTTGAAGATTTAAGAATTTGCAGATTTGTGAATTTGGAAATATAAAAACTAAAAAACGAACTAAACTACTTCTAAGTAGAAGTTGATATTCGTTTTCATTTTAGAAAAAAAAATTGAAGATCAACTGAAAACTTGTTCAGATTATTAATACAAGAAACATTTGCACAAAAACTAATTAATACACCACACAAAAATAATTACTATACTAAATAAACTGAATTAATACACCAAAAACATTAATAGCAAGAGAAATGACAATTTCAACGAAATTTTCGTAAATTTCATAATCATTTACATGACGTCACAGTAATTAACATTAATCAATTGCGAACTTTAGTTTACATTAATCAATTATGAATCCTACTTCACATTAATTATGAATGTTATTTTACATTAATTAATTATGAATCTTATTTTGCATTAATTAATTATGAATCCGCAAATGTCAACATTAATACCATTGAAACAGATCATTGGTTATTGTTTCGAACATTGTTTAGTAGTATATAACATAATTATTTTAAAGTATTGCAAAATGACGTAAGTGACATTATGGAAAAATTTGTGAATTCTGGAAATTTGAAACTTTCTTGAGATTTTCAGAAGATGTCCTTAAATTCCAAATAAATTATGTTCTTTGGAAATGTTTTTCTTTAACAAATAAGTGAATGATGGATGATGAATGAGTGCATTTAACGTTTATTTAGAAAATGGTGCAAGATTATTTAAAAAAAATGATAACAATAGATAAAACTTAATATATTTTTATCTGAAGCAATCCATAATAAAAGTAATTGAATTTCCCTAATATTTTGGTGGGAACCCCTTAATGGCGGCTGCTGTCTGTAACATACAGTTCCGCCATGTTCCAGCCGACGATCTACGATCACCGTTTGAATTTCAGAAAAGCTCTCGACTGTCTAAAAATTGAAACACCGAACCCAACTTTTTCTGTTAAGTCGAATCGTGCAGTTTAATTTGAAAGTGGGGCAAGTCCATTTCCGAAGATAATAACAGTAGACAAAGCTTGATACGGTATTTTCTGTAAGCAATCCACAGTGAAAATAAGTGAAATCCCTAATATTTGGCTGATGGTTTAATTAACGGTACTGGAAAGATTATTTTGAAAGTGGTGCAAAGCTTGAAATGATTTTCAGCCGAATTACGGTATTAGCTCTGGTATTTTAGTAATACAATACCGAGAAACTAGAAATTGTATAATATCGGTGACATAACCCCGATATCCGAGGATCTGTAGTCTGTCCAGGTATCATCGCTTCTATTATCAGCCTGCAAGTTCCACTTTCTAATAAATACTCGACAAAGTCGACTCGGTTTTAGTATCGCAACCCCTCAACAATTTCACCGTTATTTGAAAATTAATTACGAATCATTTTGTTAAAAAAATATGGCGAACGATTTCAACGAAGATGTGTCTGAAAACGAAGCCAGCAAGCAATAAGAAAATAAAAGTTATTCCTCGGTAACAAACTCCGATCAAATTTTCATTTCCAGAGAATTTGATTATTTTCGTGTTTATAGAAATAAGAGCCTTGAGAACGGGTAATAAAGGAAGAATTCCGAAGTTCTGAATACGAATACAATTCGAAGAAAAATGATTGGGAGAAATTAAGAAGAATAACCGAGCAACTGAAATATTATCCGTTTAATCAACGCTTTAATTAAAAGCAAGCATACGCCCTCAATTAATTAATTTTAAAAGCGAGTTCGCGAAACCTTTTCTCACTTTACACCAATGTGTAATAAACGTTAACGAAATTCTAAAAATTGTAGTAATATTTTGAAACATCGAAATAATCTTAAATATTTATTAATAGCAAAATATTATAATTTTGGTATAATTATAATAAGGTATAATAGCAATAGGTAAAATAAAATTGATCACATTTGCAAACTAAATTCCCATTTCTTAAGCACGGTTTAGTTTCTGAATATCTAGTTTCTAATTAATCTGAACGAACGTCTTTCGCACCAGGGTGAACATTCACCGTCCATTGAACGAACAAACAACACGGGAGGAGTACGCGTATTTTCGTCGCACAAAAGACCCATGTTTTTGCGGCCACGCGAATTTCGACTCTCCTTCGCCGACACACCTCTGTCGCCGACAAATTTACGGGTCGAAATTTATCTCTGTACCTGGTCGTCCCCGTTTCTATGCTGCTCCTTTTTTCACCTCTCAACAGAGCCCTACGTTCGCCACCCTACTCCTTTTTGTCCGCCCTCTTCTTTGTTTCACTTTCTCGCGGGCAAAATATGAAGATATTTATTATTCTTGTTCGGGACGTCGAGTTGGTCTAATTGAAAACGCTTCTTCATATTTTTACGCGGTTTATTCTTACGTTTTCGACAATCGAGTCTTCCATATATTTCTATTATACTCAAAACTTACGTGTTTGTAAAATGTCACGTTTTACACATATCAAATATCAAATTTTACACATATGTTAAATTTGAAATATCATTTCAAATATTATTTATGAAATATCATTTATATTTATAAAATTTCATGTATGTTCGTTTAACAAAATTTCACGTATGTTCATATGTAGAAATTCACATGAGTGTATATGTATAATAAAATTTCACATATACTCATGTGTTTATAATATATCAAGTTTCACATATGTATATGTCAAAACCTTCACATATACCAGCATAATAGAATTTCATATATGTTTATACATATAGAAAACTTCACATGTGTCTGCATAATAGAATTTCACATGTACTCATATATTTATATATCAAGTTTCACATGTGTATATATCGAAGTCTTCACATATGACTGCACAATAGAATTTCACATATGTTTATACATATAGAAAACTTCACATGTGTCTGCATAATAGAATTTCACATATAGTCATATGTTTATACATATCAAGATTTACATATGTATATATCAAAACCTTCACATATGTCTGCACAATAGAATTTCACATATGTTAATACATATAGAAAATTTCACATGTGTCTGCATAACAGAATTTCACATATGTTTATACATATAGAAAATTTCACATGTGTCTGCATAACAGAATTTCACATATACTCATGTGTTTATATATCAAGTTCTACATATGTATATACATCAAATTTCACACATGTTTATTATAATAAAATTTCATATATGTTCATATGTAAAACTTCACATGTGTGTATATCTATAATGAAATTTCACATATACTCATGTGTTTATATATCAAGTTCTACATATGTATATACATCAAATTTCACACATGTTTATTATAATAAAATTTCACATGTGTTCATATGTAAAACTTCACATGTGTGTACATCTATAATGAAATTTCATATATGTTCATATGTAGAACTTTATTTGTGTGTATATCTATTATATAATAAAATTTCACATAAGTTCATATGTAGAACTTCACATACATGTACTTAACATTATAAAATTTCACATATACAATAAAATTTCAAGTATGTCTATATAATAATATTTCACACATATAAACTTTCACATTTATCTTCATTATAACAGTAATACATTAATTTAGCTTGATCCAGTGCTTACTTAGTGATAAATCAGAGTTCTTCAACGTCACTTAGCGTCAATCTTTCACCTCACCGTATATTCAAACAAACCTCAAATTTCACCAATTTCAACTTCCAAAAATACCCCCGTATGCACATAATTCTCTAAATTCGCCATGTCGGAAGAATCTTTCCCATAACATGATATGCCATATAAACGTGACGGAAGTATCATCGGTACCACTTAGAAATAGCCCGGTTGTTTACAGCCAAACGGATCCTTAACGCGTGCCCATCAGATCGTCCCCGCTCGAACGTGTAACTTTTCAACCCCCTCCCTTAAAACGCAAAATTATTGGCCAAAACTCCGTATACCGAGTACACGTATCCCGGCAAGCGGATCGGACAAAATAAATCCAGCCGTGCCCGAGCCGCGGTGTTATTATCGGATTTTCATAAAGTCGCTTAAAGGTTGCCTCTCCTAAAAAAGCAAGCATACGCCCTTACTTCGAGTTGCTGTTTCTCCCCCCTTGTTGCTCGGTTTTTTCCCCTTAGAGAAACCTGCTCCTTGTAGTTACTTCCTTCTTTCCTTCCGGTTTCAGCGGGCCTCCTCGTTCGCATCCATTATCCCTGCACTTGCTCGAGAATGTTCCGCCGTTAATAATTGAACGGATCAACGACGAAACTGTTACGTAATTTTATCGTCCGTTGCTGATCTCGAGGAATTAGGGGGATGTAATTTGTTTTTCGTGAACTTTTGACGGTGGAAGCTGCGGTTGCAAGGGTTGATACGAGAGGTTTGAAATTTTTTACTGGAGTTTGTTTGGGAAGAAGTTAATTAAGAAGATAGGGATTTTTAGGGGTGTAAGTCTTTGAAAGAGGGTATTTTGGATTTTGGAATTTTGGAATTTTGGAATTTTGGAATTTTGGAATTTTGGAACTTTGAAATTTTGGAACTTTGGAATTTGGAAAATTTAAAATTAGGGATATTTAGAACAGGGCAAATTTGAAACTAGGGATACTTAGAATTTGGGAAATTTGAAACTAGGGATATTCAGAATTTGAGAAATTTGAAACTAGGGATATTTAGAACTGGGGAAATTTGAAACTAGGGATATTTGGAACTGGGGAAATTTGAAACTAGGAATATTTGGAACTAGGAAAATTGAAACTAGGGATATTTAGAATTTGGGAAATTTGAAACTGGGGATATTTGGAACTGGGGAAATTTGAAACTAGGGATATTTAGAATTTGGGAAATTTGAAACTAGGGATATTCAGAATTTGGGAAATTTCAAACTAGGGATATTTGGAACTGGGGAAATTTGAAACTAGGGAAATTTGGAACTAGGAATATTTAGTATTTGGGAAATTTGAAACGAGGGATATCTAGAATTTGTGAAATTTGTAACTAGGGATATTTAGAATTTGTGAAATTTGAAACAAGGGATATTTGGAAGCGGCGAATTTCGAACTAGGGAAATCTAGAACGTAACCTATAAAACTCGTAAATTTCTAAAAATTTGAAATTTTCAAACCTCCATAGAATCTCTTAAGGTCTAAAACATAGAGTGTACATATGATGTAATAGTATGAATCGAGGCGAGACGTGAGAAGATGTGGAAGATGGCAGTCTTCCCAGGAATCCGAGACACCCAGTTCTGCTCCACGGAGATCATCGATACAGAGACGCGGCGAAGAAGCTGACAAGGATGGTTGTGTAACCGCGTGTCTCTGCTGAATTCTCATAAAGATCAATTGAATCAGCGGTAAGATCGTGTTATCACCGGGTGAACGAGTTCGAGGTTCCCTTTCTCACGGTAATACGAGAACCGACCACGAGATATGTATGCCCAGTATGGACGCGGCCGTGAAATCAATCGAATTCTCTGCGACCACAAGCGTTTCCAACCAGAACTTTCGCTGGATTGCAGGAACGCGCCGATATCCACACTTCCCTTCTAAACTGCATTTCTCGATAGTGTTCCGTTTGCGTTATTTCTCGAATAATTCCTCTTAGATTTTCTTGCTTTTGAAATTTCAAATTTTTTAATTTTGACAAATTGTTCAGAAATTTTGAAATTTGCACGTTTTTTATGTTGGGTGACGGTCAATCTTCTGAATTGTCGAATTTTTAAGCTTTGTAAATTTTATGATAGCTAACTTTATTATTCACAAATTCCTAATTTCCCGATTTCCCGATTTCCTAATTTCCTAATTTCCTAATTTCCTAATTCCCTAACTCCTTAACTCCCTAATTCCCGAACTCCTCGACTCCCTGACTCCCTAATTTCCTAACTCTCTAATTCCCTGACTCCCTAATTTCCTAATTTCCCAATTTCCTAATTTCCAATTTTCCTAACTTCTTAACTTCCTAACTTCCTAACTTCCTAACTTCCTAACTTCCTAACTTCCTAACTTCTTAACTTCCTAACTTCCTAACTTCCTAACTCCCTGACTCCTTAATTTTCTAACTCCCTAATTTCCTAACTCTCTAACTCCCTGACTCTTTAATTTCCTAATTTCCCAACCCCTAGTTTTCTAATTTCCTAACTCCCTAATTCCCTGATTCCCTAATTTCCTAACTCTCTAACTCCCTGACTCCCTAATTTCCTAATTTCCTAGTTTCCTAATTTCCTAATTTCCTAATTTCCTAATTTCCTGATTTTCTAATTTCCTAATTTACTAATTTCCTAATTTCCTAATTTCCTAATTTCCTAACTTCCTAACTTCTTAACTTCCTAACTCCCTGACTCCTTAATTTCCTAACTCCTTAATTTCCTAACTCTCTAACTCCCTGACTTCCCAATTTCCCAATTTCCCAATTTCCCAATTTCCTAATTTCCTAATTTCCTAATTCCCTAATTTCCTAACTCCCTAACTCTCTAACTCTCTAACTCCCTGACTCCCTAATTTCCTAATTTCCTATCTCCCTAATTTCCCAATTTCCCAAATTTGAATTTCACAATCTTCCTCCGAACTCCAAATCAAACTTTCCCATATTCCAAATTTCAAACCTATAAATCAAATAATAAAAAATGTACAATAGTACAATAAATCCCCAAAAGCAGTAAAGTACACCGCGATTAAGATTAAAATACCCGTGCAGGAGAGGACGTATCCAATTTTCAATCCCGCGCGAAATCTCTTAAATAACATAATTTTCGTCAGGCCGTTTATTCGAGTAATTTTCAGGGGATAACTGTAGGTCGGAGGGTGTGTGCCATTTCTTCGTTTAATTAATATTTCAGCGTGCCGTTTGGCATCGTTTCAAAACTCCTGCACAGGACCGCAGAGGACGCGTTTTGAATTCGGGGATCGTTGCCATCGACAGACGCATTTATTTAGACCGCGTTATTTTTCTGTTCCTGCATATCGATATTACATTCTGCCGGCGTGTGTCTACATATTAAAATATTGTGGTGAAAGATAGATAAACGGTATTTGTGCTGTACTCGTTTTTTCGTTGTTAATCAGATTGTATCAGTGTTTATCGTATCTCAAGATAATTTTGGAAAATTTGTTTTTTTAAATAATTTAAATTTGCTTGTATTGTTATAGGTGCAAATGTAAGTGCTAGTATGCTATACAAAATATTAGTGTTATATCTGTAATTAATTTTATTTAATTTTTCAGTTGATTTAGTTCATTTTTATATTGATAGTTAAATTTCCATGAAGTTAAATTAAAATTGAATTAAATTGCACTGAATTAATTTTATATACATACAAATTAAATTCATATTGAATTAGGGTTGAATTAAGATCGAATTAAAATTGAATTAAATATGGATTAATTTTAAATTAAAATCGAATTAAAATTGAACTAAAATTAAATTAAAATTGAATTCAAATTAAAATTGAACTTAAATTAAAATAGAATCAAAATTAAATTCCATCCGCATTAAATTCAACTAAAATCAAATTAATCACCAATATAAAAATGAAATTCATCCAACAAGAAATTACATATTATTCCATTTCAATCAAAGAAAAATCATATTTTAAATTAAAAAACGCGTCCTTTATTGAACATCACCCTTCACATATCCAAATTATACGCCATATCAATTATTCCCCCTACGCATATCAAATATACCTCATTTCATTCATACAGCAACTGCAGATATTATCAAACACGAAACGTCAAATATTCTCAGTCACAAATAAATCCATCGAGATCGAGGTACCAGTATAAACAAAAATGACATCCCGACGACACAAAATGGTCGAGAAACACGAATCCGGATCATGAAAGTATATCGTTCCGAATCCATTATCATCGTAGCTGAATACGAATCCCCCGAAATTCATTGTAATCGATTGACGTACAGCTGTCGTTACACGCAAAGGTAAAAGCTTTCAATTTTTGCGGTTTCCAGGAACGAGACAAAAGATCGCAGATAACATTCGTACCGTTCGATCGGCTTGTTTGTTTGCTTGTTCCTCGTTGTATTTTCCACGAGAATCCTTGTTTTCAATATTTTTCGAGAGATTGTCACTTGCTAGATTTTGCTAGACTCTCTGTATTTTTCCAGTTAACCGAATCGATGTTGCGTCCTAAAAATTGAAGTGCTAGTTTTTCCGTTTTCATTGTGCACACTTTTTATTATTTCTCCTTTTTCAGAGCGACCGATATAGCTTTTCATTTTCTCTTTTATTTCACGCGTATTAAATAAGATTCGCTACTTTTATTGGGATCATAAACGAAAAATTTTTCTATATACATAGAAAATATACAATACATATGGTCATATATACATATAGACAGACAACTGAATTTGAAGTTATTAAAAATTGTTGAAAGTTGTAATATTAAAATGTACGATATTAACGTATACAGGGTGTCTCACAACTAGTGGTCCCTGAAATGGGGAGTAGCTGACGTGATTCTGAATAAGATTTCCCGTTGCAAAAATGGGGTTTGAAGCTTCGTTTTTGAATTATTAAGGAAAAACGCGGACCAATCAGAGCGCGAGGATTATTACGCGTTGGATTACTACGTGTTGGTTAATTACGCGTTAGATTACCACGCGATAGATTCCTACGCTTAGAATTACCACGTGTTGCATTACTACGCGTTCGACTACTACGCGTTGCATTACTACGTGTTGAACTACTACCCGTTGAATATCCACGCGCTGGATTACTACGCGTTGGATATCCACACGCTGGATTACTACGCGTTAGATTCCTACGCTTAGAATTACCACGCGCTGCATTATTACGCGTTGGATTACTACGCGTTGAATATGCACGCGCTGGATTACTACGCGTTGGATATCCACACGCTGGATTACTACGCGTTAGATTACTACGCATTAGATTCCTACGCTTAGAATTACCACGCGCTGCATTATTACGCGTTGGATTACTACGCGTTGAATATGCACGCGCTGGATTACTACGCGTTGGATATTCACACGCTGGATAACTACACGTTGTATTACTACGCGTTGGATTACTACGCGTAGGATTACCACGCGTTGCATTACCACACGTTGCATTACTACGCGTTGGATTATCACGCGTTGCATTACTATGCGTTGGACTACTACGCGTTGCATTACTACGCGTTGAACTACTACCCGTTGAATATCCACGCGCTGGATTACTACGCGTTGGATATCCACACGCTGGATTACTACGCGTTAGATTACCACGCGTTAGATTCCTACGCTTAGAATTACCACGCGCTGCATTATTACGCGTTGGATTACTACGCGTTGAATATGCACGCGCTGGATTACTACGCGTTGGATATTCACACGCTGGATAACTACACGTTGTATTACTACGCCTTGGATTACTACGCGTAGGATTACCACGCGTTGCATTACCACACGTTGCGTTACTACGCGTTGGATTACCACGCGTTATCCGAAGCTATCGCTCTCCCGTCTGCGCATGCGCAACTCTCGCGCTCTGATTGGTCCGTGTTTTTCCTTAATAATTCAAAAACGAAGCTTCAAACCCCATTTTTGCAAAGGGAATTCTTATTCAGAATCACGTCAGCTACCCCTCATTTCAGGGACCTACACTAATTGTGGGACACCTTGTATAGGCTGCCATAAAGTAGTCGGCAATTTTATTTTCACTCAGAAATAAATTTTTATTCGCAATTAGATAAATGTATTTTTAACCAGTGTAACTAAATGTAGTGAGGGTCCAGAAAATTTCAAATATTCGAAATTCCCATCATACACATTCATGCAAACTATGAATACTAAAAACTCTTATAAGCTTGCAAACTGACTTTGTTATTCACACTTGTACACTTCGAATGAACGTCACAATATTAAAAATTTATAATCTCCCAAAATACCAAAAATAAAAATGCATAAAAAAAAAACGCGTGACCGTAAAAAATTCACACCCTGCAACAAACAAGCCCCGAAATCCAAGCGAATTTGAAAACTCGATGATTGTTTTTCTTCGTTTTCCTCCTCGAGTGTTGTCTATCGTTTCGAATTTCCAGTTAAACGCAGCGAGGAGCGAAGTTGAACCAGTTAAAAATTGGAATCGAATGGTCTCCGAAAAAAGGAGGAAAAAGCCGGGAAATTTTAACGACAGTTCCACGCACGCTGAAATTCGGACATTCTCTTGTTTCGATAAATAAAATCTTTTGTCGCGGTTGTTCCATCACACGATGCCTGCGAGTTTATTTTTCCAGCCATTTTTCCTGCGTATTTTCCCTTTATTTCTCGATTTTTCTTCTTTTTTTCTCGTCCTCTCTCTTTCTGGGACGCAGCTTTAATTCGTAGGGACCGGGTAACACACGTGAAATTGCGTTACGATGAAAATGCGCGCACGATGTTCGCTGTGTCATCGCGAAAAAAAAGGTAACATATGTCGCCGCTATTTTTTCCAAAAAGGTCTGTTTTTTCTTCAATTTTGTACCCTTTTTTTTGCTAACGTTGCGTTTTTTGATATCGAGGCGAGATTCAACGAAAACTGCGACGAATGTTTTCTTTTCGTTAATTGTTTGTTAGAATTTATTTTAAGCTTGATACTGTGAGCAGTTTGGTATTTTGATTTTGGTGATTTATTTTAGATTTAGTAAGTTTCGATTTTGATAATGTATTATTAAGTAATTTTGTATTATAATGTACTATTTAATCTTTGAATAATTTCTTTTTATTCTTTTATTTAAATTTTAACGTGTTACGTGAAAATATTAATTTTATAACAATTTTAATTTATTATTTTCCATAAATATTTCTTTTTTCCCTCATGAAATTTTAGCAATATAAACTAAATATTAATTATTATGTAGGTGAGAGCACACATTGTAAGAAAAAATGCAAAACACACATAGGGAGAAGAGAAAAGCAAAAGACAGTCAAATTTTCGCGCGGTTCCCGCTCGGAGCCGTTCGGATATCTTCGGCGCCCACGTAATCGCGTCACGCAGTCCACTCGTTTAATTAGACAGTTACTAAACAATAATCAAAACATAGACACAATTTTCAATAACAGAAAAATATAGCAAACTAGAACTTATGCTACATAAATTTGAAGCTTGAACTCGTTAAAAATGCCTGCATAAACGTTTCATAAATATTCTTACAATCTGCCTGACGGACAGTTACCGCAAACAGTGACCGATTTCAAAATTTCTGAATTCTAACATACTTCGATGTGATAAAATTAATACCGAATAGTACTTATATCAATTTGAAGCCCGAGGTTTACTGAAAATTATTATATCATTTCATAAAAATTCGTAATGTAGAATGGCTGGTCAGTTAAAGCAAGCAGCGAGTTATTTCTAAATTTCCAAAGTTCATTACTGTTCGATGACATAAAAATAATTGAAAGTGGCACTTATTACATCAATCTGCAGCTCGAAGCTTGCTGAAAGTTACCGTGCAACCATTTCGTTAATGCACGCAATACAAAATGGCGGATAGTTGAAGCAAACAGTGAACTTCATTTCTAAAGTTTGAAATAATTTTATGACACAAAACCTATGCAAAATGACAAGTATGTTAAACTTGAGTTTTAAAGTTTGCTGAAAATTACTATGTAAACGTTTCGTCAATATTCCTAGTACAAAATGGTTGACAGTTATATCAAACACTGATCGATTGCGAAACATAGGAAGCCTGACACAATTTTGAATGACGGAGAATATAGCGAACTAGCACTTATGCTATATGGATTCGAAGCTTGTTGTGCGTTGAAAGTGGCTGTGCACATGTTTTATTGATATTTTCACTTAAAATGGCTGACAATTATAGCAAACAACCATTTCAAAATTCTTGAACACTGACTTCGATGACACTGATTCAAAATAGCGTATATATTTCATCAATTTAATGTTTCAAGTCTACTAAAAAATACTATATTAACTTTCAATAAATGTTTTGTTAACACAAAATGGCTGACGTTCAGTCAGAACAAATAATAACTAATTTCAAAACTTGTGCAGTTTAATAAAATTTGATCACAAAGTTCCAATCATGTTACATCAATCTGAAGTTTTTTAAAAATAATCTTTGCTTAATTAAAATTAAATAACTTTTTAAAAATCACATCTTTAAATAATTCTATAAAGTCACATCTATTACATGTTAATACGACTTTTGAACAAAGTTAAATTCACAAAAAATTTATTAATCCCTCATACATTTATTTTTTTACAAATTCAAGCATCAAGTTAATACGGTATTTTCTTTGTGTCGCAATATTTTGTTGAACGTAACGTTTCACCGAGGAGAGCGCATTTAACGAAAGCATCGTGTACAAGCAGAAGATACTTTTTTGTCTCGAACGATCGTCGAACCTTTTTTATCCTTAATCGATGTCCGTTAAAGAGAAAACCGATTTGGTCCTTCAGAAGTACTCTTCCTCTAATTGGTAAATCCCTGGGAAACAATTACGTTTTCGATTGGCGTCGAACAGGGATCTTTTGTGCTTCCGCTTTGGAACGAAGTGAACGAGAGGGAGTGGAGGGATGAATTGAGTTGAAATCATTTTTGCGCGGTAATTTGGTGATCGAACTCTGCTGATTATTATTGGAGCCGAAGAAATCGATGATGAAGATTGAAAGAAAACAATGTCTTCGATTATTATACTTCATATCCCTCAGGTGCTTGCTTTGTTCCGTCGATTTATTATAACGAATCGTACTTGGGATGCTGTGTACGATAAATATATTTCAGGTTTTGAAGAACTTGGAGATATTCTGTTATTCAAGTTCTGGATTTTTTATTAGGTTGGAAATTAAAAATTTTTAAATATCTTGAATGCTTAGTTATCGCATTTGTATTAAATTACCAAATTTCCAAATTACGAAAACAAAATTATCAAAAATTGCCGTATCTCAAATTCGTAATACGTAAATTATTAGAATCGCAAAAACTTTGTCCGAAAATTTCGGAGGAACTCGGTGAATTTCCTTAAATCCTTCATTTGCAAACTTTCACAAACATAGTACAAGCGGCGTACCTTCGGAAGTTTTAGTAACCTCGGTTCAATGATCCTTTAAGTTCATGAAGCTTGAAATAGCGCCACGTCGAGAGCATATACATAAAATAGTATTCCCGATAAGTTCTCTTAACGTTGCTTTCTAGATAACATTCTAGCAGATTTTTAAATCTTTTAAGTAACCCATCCATCAAAAAATGCGCAAACATTTGATAATACGGAGGGCCACGATAGCGAAAGTGACGATATCAAAAATTTATTTCCACGAGCGCAGGGTATAAAGAGTACCTTACGACTTTTTAGGATGGTTCAAGGAGACTGGTACTAAAATTGTGCAGCTTCAGAATTTTTAGGATTTAAATCTGCGTAGGGGAAACTTCTTATAGCGATTTTTATTCCATTGTCAGGAACTCCTGGGACTCGATGTTCGTTTGTCAACGCGCTGCAGGCCGCAATTTTGCGTCTTTCCTCTCGAAATTTTGAGAGTGGACTCTTGAGATAGCCTAAATTTGCTGTATAGATTTTGGCGGCAAGCCGTCGTGTCGAATCGATAAAAAACCGTTTGGTTTCGATAATTTTTCACACAGATCGACTGGAAGCACGTTGAAAGCTCTGTAACTCATCGTCGACAATGCTTGGTCGTCATCGACGTCGGTCGTCGTGAAATCAATAATCGTGTTCGGTATCGTTTTCGATAGTTTCGGACACGTTTACGTTTGGACTTTAAAATCTCTGCGTCTCTTGTTCTACCTATATGTTTACGGTAGCTCGACATTTGAAATGCACTCATTCTGGCACCTGGTAGACTATAAGCTTCTGGCATCCATCTAGGTTAGGTTAACATCTAGGTAGGTTGGTCAGCATCTAGGTTAGGTTAGCCCCAGGTTGGCATCTAGATTAGGTTGTGACCCAATTATCAAGTTGTCAAAGTATCAAACTGATATTTCTAATTTTCATATTTCATATCTTCTTTAAAAGGACGTAAACCTAGCGTTAATTCAGATGGTTCGTTTATGAATTATCATAAATGATATAATGATCAAATTTTGTAATTTTATAATTTTTTAGTTTTATAATTAAAAAATTATTGTCCAAATTCTATTGCAAAATTATTAAACGAATTTTGAATCAATTAATTGTCCAGAATAAGTTTATAAATATATAAATTATAAAATATGCAAATTTTTGAATGCTGTTAAATTAAAATCATGTAAGCTGTCGTTGAATTCAATTATCGATTGCTGATAAAATTCTTGTCAAAAATCGCTTCGTTACCAATCATATCTTGATTTAACTTGACAGTCCATGAAAATCAGTCTGAATCTTGTAACTTATATCATTCAAGCGAAGAAACCGATCTCACCACTCCGTTTGATCAACGATATCATGATGTTGATTTGGAAATAAAATTATCATGATAGATGATATCCTGTATTTATTATTAGACTTCGTGAAGACAAGTAGCCTGTATCCTTGAAGTTTCGCCATATTGAATAAGAAAAGAAATATAGAACTTTGCAAATTATTTTATCACAAATTTATGAATTAGGATAATTTTACAATTTTTTATTTAGAAACAGAAATGTGGAAATTGTTGAGTTTCTAATTTTTTAATATGAAATTTTACTACTTTTTAAATTTTCAAATTTCTAAATTTCCCTAATTCCAAATTTCCCAATTTCTAATTTTTCCTAATTCCAAATTTTCCAGTTTCTAAATTCCCCACTTTATAAATTTCCCTAATTACAAACTTGCCAATTTCTAAATTTCCCTAATTACAAACTTGCCAATTTTTAAATTTCCCAAGTTTCAAATTTGCCAATTTCTAAATTTCCCAGTTTCTAAATTTCCCAACTTATTTCCTCATCAAGTAACATCAAATTAAAATAGACTATCCGATTCATCTATAAATTGAATCGTCACTTACGCGCAGAACAATATGGAGACTAAACTAGCCATTTCGAAATGAATCGAGCTTACATCGTTTAACCAATTTCTATCGAGGCACGATATCGTTCGCGTCTCGAGTGTTACCAAAGAGCTAGTGGAAATTGCACAGTCGACGAGCAAAAACGAAACGAGGAGCCGTGGAGGCATTCGAGCAAGAAGCTCGTCGTTCGAGGAGTCTTCTATTGGCTCTCGTTCTCCATTGCCATCCTTTCGTACATAACGTATGTACAGCAGCACCGGCAGAACCAGAAGCATCACTGAGGATAGAGAGCAGAGTTCTCGTTCGTTAACTGCCGGCAGAATCCACTCGACTTAATCGATCCTTTCTATCGTGGACCAGATATACCTTGCACCCTTTGTTCCTAAAATGGAAGACTGATAGCCGCGCCACCATTTTCTTCATCTTCCTTTGGCAGGCGTTCGTCAACGTTTACGCTAATGGGATATTGTAAGAAACTGTGGTCAATTTTGAGCCGTAGAAAGTATGCCATAAGTTTTAATGGTGTAAAAGATAACACAACTAGCACTATATAAAGTGCGAGATTCATTGTATGAAGCTACATAAATATATTAATATTTCTATTACAAAATGGCTGACGGACAGTTACACCAAACAGTCGATTCTAAAATTCAAGTCTAAAATTTTAACACAGAAAATTAATGAAAAATTGCATTTACGTCAATTTCAAGCTTGTACCTTGATAAAACTTACTGTGTATGTTTCGTATTACTACAAAATGGTGGATGGACAATTCGTCGATATTTTTAATATAAAATAGCTGACGGACAATTAGAGGAAGCAGTGGTCAATTTAGAGCCATTGAAAATTTGTCATAAGTTTTAGTGACGAAATAACAAAAATAAACAATTATAATATATCAATTTTAAGTTCAACGTTTACTGAAAGTGACTGCATAAAATTTTTATTAATACTTTGAACATAAAATGGCTGACGTCATTTAGAGGAAGCAGTGGTGAATTTTGAGCCATAGAAAGTTTGTCACTTTTAGTGACGTAAAAGTGACATATACTAGCAGTTGTGATGTACAAACTTCAAGTGTAAGATTCATTAAACTTACTACATAAATGTTCCACTATTTCTACTACAAAATGGCCGACGGACAGTTACTAAACAATAATCAAAACATAGACACGATTTTCAATAACAGAAAAATATAGCAAACTAGAACTTATGATACATAAATTTGAAGCTTGAACTCGTTAAAAATGCCTGCATAAACGTTTCATAAATATTCTTACAATCTGCCTGACGGACAGTTACCGCAAACAGTGATCGATTTCAAAATTTCTGAATTCTAACACATTTCGATGTGATAAAATTAATACCGAATAGTACTTATATCAATTTGAAGCCTGAGGTTTGCTGAAAATTATTATATCATTTCATAAAAATTCGTAGTGTAGAGTGACTGATCAGTTGAAGCAAGCAGCGAGTTATTTCTAAATTTCCAAAGTTCATTACTGTTCGATGACATAAAAATAATTGAAAGTGGCACTTATTACATCAATCTGCAGCTCGAAGCTTGCTGAAAGTTACCGTGCAACCATTTCGTTAATGCACGCAATACAAAATGGCGGATAGTTGAAGCAAACAGTGAACTTCATTTCTGAAGTTTGAAATAATTTTATGACAAAACCAACGCAAAATGACAAGTATGTTAAATTTGAGTTTTAAAGTTTGCTGGAAATTACTGTTTAAACGTTTTGTCAATATTCCTAGTACAAAATGGCGTTATGTCAGTAATCGATTACAAATCTTTAAATTTGATTAGTAATTTTTCACATTAATATTCAAATTTCCATATTTTCAAAATTTCAAATATTCCTCTTCTATGATATTTACACTTTTACTTTCCACTGCTTGCATATATGTACGTGTGTGAACAGTTATATCTATTATGCCAGCCATCGCGTTAAGGACATCTCCACCTGTATATAAAGACTTTCCTGTTCAAAGCGTAAAGGAAAGCATCAATCTGAAACTTGTCCGTCATTGTCGTCATCCTCGTCATCGACATTACAATTACAATCATTATACACTTTGCAGATTTCTGCTATCTTTCAAGCACATCCTGTATTATGTAGGGAGTTTCCGGTTAAAAAGTAATATAATAAAATTAATAAATTCTCATATTACCATTAAATTATTCATTGACTGTACTACTTTTGTTAAAAAAAAACATCTTTTAATATTTAGAAGCGATGTTAGTGTGTTACTGTACTAATTTATTCAAGTACAGTAGAGTCTTGTTATATTGCCGTTTCTATGTACATTTTCATGTACTCAAATTCTTCCCTAACCCTATCAAACTTGATTGTAAATACAAATGGTAATTTTAATGGCAAAATGATGTTAGTGTGTTCATCCGATCAAATATTGTAGACTCTCGTTATATTGCCATCTGAGCAGACTTTCACGCGTCTTAATTTGTTACTGACTGTATCAATTTTGTTAAGGAATATATATTTTAACAGTTAGAAACGATATTACTATATTACTCCCTTTATTTCATCAAACATAGTACACTCTTGCTATATTGCCATCTTTACATCAATTTTCAAATATTTAAATTCTTCACTAAATCCATAAATTTTGTTCAAAAATTCAGTTTTACCTCACAAGCGACATTCTAATCCGTATTAAAAGTAATCTCGTTATATTGCCACAAACAGACCTCCATAAAAGTACTACACAACATATCGATTAATTCCTTTCCCTCAGAAATTCTATTCCATTTCATTGTACATTTTTCACCTAGTTTCTCAGTTGGATTCACCCTCATTTTATGCCACCGTTCCAGGAATATCCCATGTTTATACAGGCTGTTTATGTTCACCGATGTTTGCCCGCGGAAAGAAGGAAAGTACGCGAAGCCACATTCGCGAAAAGAACTCGTTCGGTATCAGGCGAAAATGTCGCGTGCGATCGGCCGCGTATTCTCGAGAGGACAAAGCGGATAGGAGTGTTTCCGCTCGTCGAGTTATGCGAATGGATGAAGTTGGCCGTTTCGTGCCGCTTGAGATTGGGTTGATAGCCCCGGGGCCATCCACGAACGAGTTCTTTCTTGAGAAACAGATAGTGATGGCTTCGAATCGCGCCTTTATCGACATTATTTATTTACTTGCTGTTAGAACAATGCTCGAAGCTCGATAAAAATATAAATGTATATTCTATATGCGATGCTGTGTCGACAATATATAGCGACGGTTGAACGCTGGGAACATTATATCGTTTGAAGTTGTAATGTTTATAATTTGGTGATTTGGGGATTTGGGGATTTGGGGATTTGGGGATATGGAGACTTAAGAATTTTGAGATTTCGGAATTTGGAGATTTGGAGATTTGGGGGTTTGGGGATTTGGGGATTTGGAGATTTTAGGATATAGAAATTTTGGGATTTGGGAATTTTGGGATTTGGGAATTTTGGGATTTGGGAATTTTGGGATTTGGGAATTTTGGGATTTGGGAATTTTGGGATTTGGGAATTTTGGGATTTGGGAATTTTGGGATTTGGGAATTTTGGGATTTGGGAATTTTGAGGTTCGGGAATTTAGGAATACAGAAATTTAAGGATTTGGCAGTTTAGGGATTTGGTAATTTAGGGATGTGGAATTCAAGGTTTTGGAAATTTA
The DNA here is from genome assembly GCF_050947335.1 of Megachile rotundata. Lineage (NCBI taxonomy): Eukaryota > Metazoa > Arthropoda > Insecta > Hymenoptera > Megachilidae > Megachile > Megachile rotundata. The sequence continues at coordinate 9,604,874 of NC_134993.1, forward strand.
GAGATTTGGGGATTTAAGGATATGGAAATTTAGGGTTTTGGGAATTAGGGAGATCTGGGAATTTAGAGATTTGGGAATTTAGTGATTTTTTTACTTAGGGATCTAGTAATTTTGTTTTTTTTTAATCTTAAGTATTTGGGAGTCCAGGAACTTTTTATTTTAGGGATCAGGGATCTAGTAATGTAGGAATTTTTAATCCTAGGAATTTGGGAACCCAGGGACTTTTTAGCTTAGGAATTTAGTAATTTAGGGATTTTCAAGCTTAGGGGTTTGGGAATCTAGGGACTTTTTAACTTAGGGATCTAGTAATTCATGGTTTTGAGAACTTAGGGATTTTGAAATTTATGAACTTTGGAATTTGGAAATTAAAAATTGATTATTTGGAAATTTAAGGTGTCATTTTGAAAATTCAATAGTTAGGGAATTTAGTAATTGTGTAATATAGAAGTTGAGAAATTTAACAGTTTTGGAATTTGTAGACGTAGAAGTTTAACAGTTGAGGTATTCGTAAACATATAAATTTTGGAATTTAGGGATTTGGAAATTTTTGAATTTGGAAATTTAGAAATTCTCAAATTTAGAAATTTACGAATTTTACAATTGAATGACTTATAAAGTAAATTGTTAAATTTGGCAATTTTATGATTTGGAAATGTAGAAATTTAAGAAAGTTTGGATTTTGAAATTTAGAAGTTTATCAATTTAAGTAGATGCAAATTTGTAAATTTAGTGATTCTGAAATCTGCAAATTTGGGTATCTAGGAATTCAGCAATTTATAAATTTGAAATGTTGCAAATCTGTAATTTTGTAAATTCGTAAATTTGTTAATTTGTAAATTCGTAAATTCGTAAATTCCTAAATTCGGGAATTCGGGAATTCGGGAATTCGTAAATTCGTAAATTCGTAAATTCGTAAATTCGTAAATTCGGGAATTCGTAAATTCGGAAATTCATGAATTCGTAAATTCGTAAATTCGTAAATTCGTGAATTCGTAAATTCGTGAATTCGTAAATTCGTAAATTCGTAAATTCGTAAATTCGTAAATTCGTAAATTCGTAAATTCGGGAATTCATGAATTCGTAAATTCGTAAATTCGTAAATTCGTAAATTCGTAAATTCGTAAATTCGGGAATTCGTAAATTCGGGAATTCGTAAATTCGGGAATTCGTAAATTCGGGAATTCATGAATTCGTAAATTCGTAAATTCGTAAATTCGTAAATTCGTAAATTCGTAAATTCATAAATTCGTAAATTCGTAAATTCATAAATTCGTAAATTCGTAAATAAATTAGCAAATTTCTACCTTCATATATTTGAAACGTTCCAGATTTGTATGGCAAACTTACTAATTTCTAAATTCGAATATTTCCTGACATATAAATTCACAAATACATACATATAAGGGTTCAGTAACTCAAAATTGAAGATCCGTCAAATATTCAATAAATTAAAAAAAATTTCAAAAATATAAAATGCACCAATTTCGACATTTCAAAACTCACACAAAAATTCTATCTCAAAATAAATATCCTCTCATTCAGCATGCATGCTGAAGCACCCTGTACACCATTCTGGAAAAACGGTTCCATCCGTTCAGTTTTGTTCTCCTGTATAAGTGTTAGCGCGAGGCTGCTGGCAGACAGAACCGGCTTGGGCTCGTTTCTCTTCACCGTCGTTTGTATCCTCGTTCAACCATAACGCTTAAAGATATTCCCGTATCAGCATATCCTTGTTGCACGCCACGCGAACGTCGAGCGACCAACTCGATGCACCTGCACCCGTGCTGCACCGTTGTATCTCACCCTCCCCTCTCCTCTCTGCTCCTCTCCTCTTTCGGATTCTCCGCGCGAGTCTTGTGCCTGCTCGCTTGTCATCCCAGCGTATTCTTGGCTCTGCCGATCCTCAGCGATAACAGCGAGCCTCGCTCGAGTCATTGTTGTTTGTTTCGATGCTACGAGGATGGCCAATAATTCTTCTTTAACCATTGTATGCCTGAGACCAGGAATATTTAGGACCTAACTCGCCTAACTTACATGAGTTTTTGAGGAAACCGACAGTCTGCGGTTATGCTGATACGGATGTGGTGTGTTTTGCGGGGAGGAGTTTTGTTACTTGGTTTATGGGGAGTTTGGGTTTATTTGGAGTCTTTGGGAATTGGAGATTTTTATGTTGAACATTTGTGAATTGTACGACGAAATTATAATACGGAATAAGCAAAATAGGAAATTAGAAGATTATACAATAGTTACACTACGAAATCATGATATTATAAAAATATAAAATTACATAATTACACTACAACAGTAAAAAATTATATAATTACAAGGTTATAAGATTATAAGATTACAAAATTACAAAATTACAAAATTATAAAATTATAAAAATTTAAAAATTAAAAATTATAAAATTATAAAAATATAATATTACAAAGTTACATTATAAAATTACAAAATCACAAAGTTATAAGATCATAAGATTACAAAATTACAAAATTATAAAATTACAAAAATATAATATTACATTGGATATATAAATATAATAGTACATTGGAAAATTACAAAATTACAAGGTTATAAGATCATAAGATTACAAAATTAAAAATTATAAATTTATAAAATTATAAAATTATAAAATTATAAAATTGCAAAAATATAATATTACAAAGTTACATTATAAAATTACAAAGTTACATTATAAAATTACAAAATTACAGAAATATAATATTACAAAGCTACATTACCAAACTACCAAATTACCAAATTACAAAATTATAAGATTACAAGATTACGAAATTACAAAATTACAAAAGTCTAAAATTATAAAGTTGCAAAAGTATAAAAATATAATGTTATGAAATCCTCAAATTTCCTATTTCCTAAACACTGAAATTCCAAAGTTCCCAAAATCCCAAAATTAAAAAAGCCCTAAATTTATTTATTATGAAATAACAAAATTCAGAAATTCTCAAAATTATGAATTTAGAAGTACTGAAATTTACAATTTTTTAAATTTCCACATTTTCTAATTTTCAAATTCCTAAATTTTTTAATTTTCAGATCTCTAAATACTCAAACTCCTAAATATTAAAATTCCCACAGTGAAAGTTCCCTAAATTTCCAAATCCCTAAATTTCAAATGTCCTACATTACTAAATTCCTAAATTTCAAAATCCCTAAACTATCAGATCCCTAAGTAAAAAAATCCCTAAATTACCTAATTACCAATTCTCTGAATTTCTACATCCCAAAATTAAGAAATCACTAAATTCCAAAAATTCGAAATTTAGAAATGACTATATTCTAAATTCCCTAAATTACCAGATCACAAAGTTAAAAATTCACTAAATACCCACATCCCGAAATTCCTAAATCCCTAAATTTTCAAATCTCTAAATTTCCAAATCCCTAAATTTTCAAATCCCTAAATTTCCAAATCCCTAAATTTTCAAATCCGTAAATTTCCAAATCCCTAAATTTTCAAATCCCAAAACTCCCAAATCCCTAAATTTCCAAATCCCTAAATTTTCAAATCCCAAAACTCCCAAATCTCCAAATTTCTAAATCCCTAAATTACCAAATCCCAAAATTTCCAATGTCCTATATTCTCAAATCTCACAACTCCCAAATCCCAAATCCTAAAATTCCCAAATCTTAAAATTCCCCAAATTACAAAATTCCCAAATCTCAGAATTCCCAAATTCCAGAATTCCAAATCCCAAAATTCCCAAATCCCAAAATTTCCAAATCCCAAAATTCCCAAATCCCAAATTTCCCAAGTCCCAAAATTCCCAAATCCCAAAATTCCCAAGTCCCGAAATTCCCAAATCCCAAAATTCCCAAATCCCAAAATTCCCAAATCCCAAAATTCCCAAGTCCCAAAATTCCCAAATCCCAAAATTCCCAAATCCCAAAATTCCCAAGTCCCAAAATTCCCAAATCCCAAAATTCCCAAATCCCAAAATTCCCAAATCCCAAAATTCCCAAATCCCAAAATTCCCAAATCCCAAAATTCCCAAATCCCAAAATTCCCAAATCCCAAAATTCCCAAATCCCAAAATTCCCAAATCCCAAAATTCCCAAATCCCAAAATTCCAAAATCTCAAAATTCCCAAATCCCAAAATGTCCAAATCCCAAAATACCCAAATCCCAAAATCCCAACAGCGAATTGTCTACGAATCACTTTTAAATAACTCGTCATCAATATCTGACCATCAATACCTGATCAAGATCAGAATTAACATGTCAGTCGAAGAATTGCACCACCAACATAACTAAAACACAAATAATAATTTTCTCGTTAAACAGCACTATCGGTGTGTTACCACTAGCATTCTCGGCAGTTCTCTGTACCTTTTTACAAGCTGCACGCCACGAAACCACGACAACCCCATCCCCTCTCCGCTTTTCCCGCCGGCTAGTTCCTTTCCGCTTGTACACCGTTCTCGTCCTTTATAATCGAGCTCTGTGTGTATCTTGATCGCCGGGGCTCTTTTATGCTCGCAGCAGACATGCTATGGTCAGCTACGAAGCCGCGTTTACGCGTTGCTTTTGATCACCGGCCAGCTCGAACAGCGGTGATTTTCACGTGCTTGTCTAGTCATATCGAAGAACCTCCGAGCCTATTTGCTCTCGAACGTTCAATCGTGAATTTACCGAGATCCTGTATACCGTAATTGGAGGAAGCCCTTTCGAAAGACTTGTTCGGGGTGAGCTTGAAATGCAACGCCGTACCGGCATTAATGGAATGGTTTGTATTTCATTATCTGCGCATCCGCGCTAATAGCTTGACTGTTCACTGGTTTCGTTGCAACAGCATTCTATTTCACTCGCTATTAACTGCACGGAATCTTGCGGTTTTGTCGTTTGGAAGATTTTAGAGGGTTTTTTGGAGCGATTTCAGAGCGCGCTTCATTCGCTGTAATGGCAGCAATTTTGTTTTGAGTGGAATTTTGGTGATGAAGTAAATATGTAGCTGGATTCTGTGAACTTTTTGCTTTAATTTGATGTGTCACAAGTGCGACTTTGCTTTACTTTCTTGTACAATACTACTGAACGTTAGAAATGAACCACTGCTTGCTCTAACTGTCACATATCAACCATACTAAGGAAATATGTATACAGCAGTATTCAGTGAACTCTGAGCTTTAATTTGATATGTCACAAGCACCACTTTGCTTTACTTTCTTGTATAATACTATTGAACGTTAGAAATGAAACACTGCTTGCTCTAACTGTCACATATCAACCATACTAAGGAAATGTGTACACAGCAGTATTCAGTGAACTCTGAGCTTTAATTTCATATGTCACAAGTGCCACTTTGCTTTACTTTCTTGTACAATACTACTGAACGTTAGAAATGAAACACTGCTTGCTCTAACTGTCACATATCAACCATACTAAGGAAATATGTATACAGTAGTATTCAGTGAACTCTGAGCTTTAATTTGATATGTCACAAGCACCACTTTGCATTACTTTCTTGTACAATACTACTGAACGTTAGAAATGAATCACTGCTTGCTCTAACTGTCACATATCAACCATACTAAGGAAATATGTATACAGTAGTGTTCAGTGAACTCTGAGCTTTAATTTGATATGTCACAAGCACCACTTTGCATTACTTTCTTGTACAATACTACTGAACGTTAGAAACAAACCACTGCTTGCTCTAACTGTCACATATCAACCATACTAAGGAAATATGTATATAGTAGTATTCAGTGAACTCTGAGCTTTAATTTGATATGTCACAAGTGCCACTTTGCTTTACTTTCTTGTACAATATTACTGAACGTTAGAAATGAAACACTGCTTGCTCTAACTGTCACATATCAACCATACTAAGGAAATATGTATACAGTAGTATTCAGTGAACTCTGAGCTTTAATTTGATATGTCACAAGCACCACTTTGCATTACTTTCTTGTACAATACTACTGAACGTTAGAAATGAAACACTGCTTGCTCTAACTGTCACATATCAACCATACTAAGGAAATATGTATACAGTAGTGTTCAGTGAACTCTGAGCTTTAATTTGATATGTCACAAGCACCACTTTGCATTACTTTCTTCTAAAATAATACAGAACGTCAGAAACTTAGAAACGGCACACTGCTCTCTCTAAGTGTCCACCACACATCTTATATTCATATGATGATAAGTGTATGTAATCAGTAACAAATTTGAAGCATTTCTGTGTTGTCAAATCGTGTTAACTTCATTTTTCGAAATAGGTCACTGCTTTCTGTAACTGTCCGCCACTTTACACGAAGAATATTAATGAACCACTTATAACCATTTATTCTAAACACCAAATAGTTATAACATAAATTATACATCCTCAAACTGTATTATAATTAAAAATCCAAAAAACAACCTACTGCTTTCGTTAACTGTCCGCCATCTTATATTACACATGTTATCATTTTTTGATAGACTTTAAACTTATTCCCATACCAAATTATGTTAAATTTCAAGCTTATTTAAATTTAGTTAATAAACTAACAAAATATTGCATATATGCAATATACCATGTTATGCAATATAAGAAGCGCCTCATACTTATCAAGTGGAATAAAATATTTCATAAATAAAGAATTTGAACACTCGATAAATAAAGAAATGAAAATGCAAAGTAGCAATGAATGTAAAGCACATTTTCAAAGTGGCAATAAACAGTATATTTCTGAAACGGCAATAAATTGAAATGTTGTCGCACGAAGTGTATTACGATTACATTTCCGTTGATGGAAGCTTGTTGTTCTTGATGAAAGTTCCAATTGCAGCTTGCCCCACGATATATCCTTCCTAATACGTGAATATGTTCTGCGCGATGGTTAATTATGATTTGCCTGAGGATACACTGTGTTCTCCTTGTAGCATGTAAATTGGATCTCAATGTTAATTTGTTCGAATTGGTAAATGGTTGTACAGCGAAGGTAACTGCACCGTGACAGATTAGCTCAGTTTTGTGAATTACCGTGAACTGCTTTTTGTCTCGAGTGTTATGTAGTATATTCATCCGTGTTTAAAGGTGGAATTGTTAAGTACACAAAATGATTTTTTGCACTAAAAATCATAATATTGAGTTATTGAAAATGAGAAGATAAATTAGTGTTTATTAGTGCAATTTAGGGTAAATAAAATATGTACTGAGTCTTTTGATATCAAATTTGGCAAAATTATAACCAACGAATGTAGTAATTTTTAGTGCAATATTAAAAAATGTAGAAATTGGAAAATTGATGAATTGACAAATAAAAAAATATGGAATAATTAAAAACAGTTGATAAATCGAGAAATCGAGAAATCGAGAAATCGAGAAATCGAGAAATCGAGAAATCGAGAAATCGAGAAATCGAGAAATCGAGAAATCGAGAAATCGATAAATCGAGAAATCGAGAAATCGAGAAATCGAGAAATCGAGAAGAATCGAGAAATCGAGAAATTGAGAAATCGAGAAGAATCAAGAAGTATCGATAAATCGAGAAATCGAGAAATCGAGAAATCGAAAGCCGGAAAAATCGAAATTTCAAAAATCGAAAAATCGAAAAATTTAAAAATTGAAAAATCAAAAAATCGAAAAATTAAAAAATTGAGAAGTCAAAAAAATAAATTAAGAGATTGAAAACTCTGTAATGCGAATTATTGCCTCATTTCCAGCAGTAAACAAAATAAATTAGTACAAAAACTGACTGTTGCATAACAGCATCGGTATTAGCCGACAAATTAATCCCGATGGAACAATGAAATCAAACAGAAATGTAAATAAAGCAAATCCAATGAAATCCAAAGGGGACTAATGTTTACCGGTATTTTTTCAAATGTTCCATTTAAATGTCTGATCGAATTCGTAATTGGAGACGCCATCGGAGCTGCACCGGGCCGTTTGCTATTTTCATCAATGAAAAATAAAGCGGAAACTCATGAAATTGCTGTTGGCTGGGTCTGTTCGGCAAAATCGATTTATCTGAACGCATCGAAAATATAAAAGTAGATTAAAATGAGGAATAAAATGGAAACCGGCAGAAATTTCTTTCTTGTCGGTTCTCTTTACAGTATTCCCGTTCAAAAGCTTGCGAAAGCTTTCGCGAAAATGAACGGCGGAAAGAAATCGCGCGTACCGGAAGACGCGGAATGGGGAAATGTGTCGAAACAGCTTGAAATACGTGAATCAATGCTACGAATAGTTTGCCTCGAACTCGTCTGTGAAATTTCCTGGTATTGGTAATCGGTTAACTAATAAATTTCTGGGGAAAGTGATTAAACTTCGGAGCATGATACTGCGAAACTTAACTGCACGAATTTAAATCTAAATCATGTTAAAATATTATAACCGGATGGAAATTCTTGAAGAGGATAGAATAAGTATTATGATACGTGTGGAGAAGTGAGAAAGTTAAATTATGGCAATTAATTAATTATCGAGTGTATTTTTAATTACGAAGGCTGTTAATCGATTATTTGATTATTCGATCTTTTCTCGATTTTTCGAATCTCGAATTTCAATTTCACGATTTTTCGATTATCGGCTTTCGATTTTTCGAATTTTCAATTTTTCAATTCTTCAATTTTTCAATTTTTCAATTTTTCCATTTTTCGATTTTTGATTTCACGACTTTCCGGTTTTTCGATTACCTGTTTTCGATTTTCAATTTTTCAATTTTTCAATTTTTCAATTTTTCAATTTTTCAATTTTTCAATTTTTCAATTTTTCAATTTTTCAATTTTTCAATTTTTCAATTTTTCAATTTTTCAATTTTTCAATTTTTCAATTTTTCAATTTTTCAATTTTTCAATTTTTCAATTTTTCAATTTTTCAATTTTTCAATTTTTCAATTTTTCAATTTCTCAATTTCTCAATTTCTCAATTTCTCAATTTTTCAATTTCTCAATTTTTCAATTTTTCAATTTCTCAATTTCTCAATTTCTCAATTTCTCAATTTCACAATTTCTCAATTTTTCAATTTTCCAATTTTTTTAAAAGTTGTACGAATTCAAATAGCACGACTAAAAATCGCAGCAAAATAATCAAATAAAAATTCGATCGAAGACAAATTTTCAATAACTTTGTAGTCGATCTTATCACCTAAAAATTAAACTGATGAATACGAACTGATTGTAATAACGATAATACAGTGACGATGTTCCTAACTGTATAATGAAATAACTACTACCAATAATTACAATTTAATGGGGATAGTGCTGTTGAACATTGAATATGCATCGATAATGCGACGAAACGACTCTTGGAAACAAGTAGATAGTAACGCTGTAATTAAAACCTACATACCGATTACGAGCGTTCGATTATCATCGAAAATGTCCTCGTTCTTGATGCTCGTCGACCATTAGCTTCCTTCTATTCAAATTTCGAGCGATAATTAAATCTGTTGTGATCATAAAATCTGTATCTGATCAGAAAGCATATTCCTTATATTATCTCGAATGTGGTACGCAACGGAGTTCAACGCATGGGAAACGTTGGAGAGCTCGTTCGAGGATAAAAACGAAGTTCCATCAAACACAGGGATGTAATTAGTGGGGCAAAAATGGGGTGCATCGGGCCCTTTTATTGATGAGGACAAATTTTGGGAATTTTGGGAATTTTGGGAATTTCGAGAATTTTGGGAATTTTGGGAATTTTGCGATTTGGGAATTTTTGAAATTTCGAGAATTTGGGGAATTTTGGGAATTTTGGGATTTGGGGATTTGGGAATTTGATAACTTTGGGATTTGAGAGTTTTGACACTTGGAAATTTTGGGATTTAGGAAGTTTGGGATTTGGGAATTTTGGGATTTGGCAATTTTGGAATTTAGGACATTTAGTATTTGACAATTTTGGGATTTGGAAGTTTTGAGATTTAGGAATTTAGAGATTTGAGAATTTAGGAGTTTCAGAAATTTGGTAATTTAGATATTTAGATATTTGAAAATTTAAGGATTTGATGATTTGAGGATTTGAGAATTTGGGACTTAGGGATCTGGTAATTTAGGAATTTTGGAACTTTGTGATCTGGGAATTTAGGGATTTCGGAATTTAGGAATCTGGTAATTTAAGAATCTATATATTTAGGTATTTTGGAACTTAGAGACCTAGTAATTTAGAGATTTTAGTACGTTGTGATTTGGGAATTCAGGTATTTTTGAAATTAGTGAAGTAATCCTTACTCATCCTGGACCTCGTAGTCATCCTGAGTCACTGTCCCTTGATCACCAAGTACTTCTACCTGCAGCAATAGTACACAATGTCTCACAACTAGTGTAGATCCTTGAAATGGAGAGTAGCTGACATGGTTCTAAATAAGATTTCCCTTTGCAAAAATGGGGTTTGAAGCTTCGTTTTTGAAATATTAAGGAAAAACACGGACCAATCAGAGCGCGAGAGTTGCGCATGCGCAGACGGGCGAGCGATAGCTTCCGATAACGCGTAGTTATCCAACGCGTGGTAATCTATCGCGTAGTAATGCAACGTGTAGTAATGCAACGCGTGGTAATCCTACGCGTAGTAATACAACGTGTAATAATCCAGCGTGTGGATATTCAACGCGTAGTAATCCAGCGCGTGCGTATTCAATGCGTAGTAATCCAACGCGTAATAATGCAACGCGTGGTAATTCTAAGCGTAGAAATCTAATGCGTGGTAATCTAACGCGTAGTAATCCAGCGTGTGGATATCCAACGCGTAGTAATCCAGCGCGTGGATATTCAACGGGTAGGAGTTCAACGCGTAGTAATGCAACACGTAGTAGTCGAACGCGTAGTAATGCAACGCGTGGTAATCCAACGCGTAGTAATGCAACGTGTGGTAATGCAACGCATGGTAATCCTACGCGTAGTAATCCAACGCGTAGTAATACAACGTGTAGTAATCCAGCGTGTGGATATCCAACGCGTAGTAATCCAGCGCATGCGTATTCAATGCGTAGTAATCCAACGCGTAATAATGCAACGCGTGGTAATTCTAAGCGTAGGAATCTAATGCGTGGTAATCTAACGTGTAGTAATCCAGCTTGTGGATATCCAACGCGTAGTAATCCAGCGCGTGGATATTCAACGGGTAGTAGTTCAACGCGTAGTAATGCAACGCGTAGTAGTCGAACGCGTAGTAATGCAACGCGTGGTAATTCTAAGCGTAGGAATCTAACGCGTGGCAATCTAACGCGTAGTTAACCAACGCGTAGTAATCCAACGCGTAATAATCCTCGCGCTCTGATTGATCCGTGTTTTTCCTTAATAATTCAAAAACGGAGCTTCAAACCCCAATTTTACAAAAGGAAAGCTTATTCAGTATCACGTCAGCTATCCCCCATTTCAGGGACCTACACTAGTTGTGAGAGACCCTATATACACGGTCAATGATCTCTTTGTTCATTTATTTCGATTTGAACCATTTTAGCGATTGGAAGAGACAGACAGGAAATTTTTGAACAAATAATTCCGCGGGAAAGATAGCACCACGAAATTCTATAAAATTCATCGATCCGATTTACGATTTAATAATCTTCACTCGACGCGAATTTGTTGTGCCTCTTCGTTGAAAATTCTATTCTCCGTTAACGCGATCATTGTCCTGTCACGGGGCTTCATAAGAGATTAAACAAATTGAAAATGTATTGGAAAATTATTTGGTCGTCTGTTTCGGCAGCGAATACGATTTCAAGAATGAATTTACTAAAAGTGAAATACCGTGAATAGAGCGTTTGTGCACGTTTATAGATTTTGAAATCTGCATGGAATTCGCGTGACATAGGGATGCGATTAAATGGAGCGAGAAGGGGTTGCTTATACCGTTCAGAAACAAAAAGCAGAGTTTGTCGTTTTTTTGGGGGGGGATGAAAAGTTGAAATTTTGTGTCGTTTTAGATTATTAAATTTAAAGTCGATTATTGTTGACATTGTTAATTTTGTTTAGAAGCAAATTTGTTGTTTAAATAATGTCAAAATTAATGTCAAAATTAACTAGTGAAAATTAATATTAATATTCAATATTAAGTGTCCAATGTAAAAAATGATGTTAAAATTAATTAAGATCAGTTATTATTAAAATTGATATTTAATATAAAATATTTAATATTGAAATTAATTATTGTGAATTATTATTAAAATTAATATTAGGTATCAATTTTTGATATAAAACATTAATGTTAAACTTTACTATTTTAGTAAAACAGTAAAAATATTAATTGTCTGTGTGTTAATATTACTAATAAATTTTATAAATACAAATTATTACACAATACAACATAATTATTAATAATATTAATATGTTCAATATTATTGTTAATATTATCATTCTCTTAATTCTTAATAAAATTAATACAACAAATACTTTATTGTATACAAAATAAATGATAACTACATTAAATGTAATATAATAAATTTACAATAATATTTATTATATTTATTTACATTATTTGTTTATTTATTTAACAAATCTACAGTAACTACGTTTAGAGCAATATATCACCCCAAAATAAACAGCACTGCACTGTCATAACGCTGTTAATCCAATCCTGTTTATACGACTTCAAGTATCCCAGAATGTGTTAATTTTTACAAAATGCCAAACCACCGTGAAACAATGAAAACGAAAGAAACAAGAAGACAAGAATGCAGTTCGACTGCATTCCCGTGTCTTTTGCAGTTCGGAGAGATTTCTTATCGAACCACGTGACAATGGCGTGTTTCACCTCGATAGTATCGATTCGATTCGATAGGTTGTTCAATCGAAACCGCGTAAAAATCTGTATACACGAGTTTTATATCCCTTTACCGTGGTACACAATGCCACATATATTGCAGCTATGTTACAAAAATTAGACAGTTAATTGAAACCTCAGGTGCTCGATATATTATCGATACTTCACGATATTTTGAGGTTATGTCGTTTCTGTATCGATAAACGATGATTTAAATCTTAAATCTAATATTTGAATATTTACATTTCTCTCAGGTTAAGATCTTTTATTTGCAAATAAAATTTGCAGATACAATTTCTACATTTTTTTAAATTTTTAATTTGAGAATAGAGTTTCTAAATTTTTTAGTATATTGATTTTGAATTATTTTAATTATATTACAATGTAAATTTCTACATTTAGAAATTGAAGAATTGATAAATATTTGAAGTTCTTCAGGAAATTATTCTCAATCTTCTAAATTTCAAAATTTTGAAATATAATTTGCAAATTACTAAAATTTCCAAATTCCAAATTTTCAAATCTTCAAATTTCCATATTTCCGTCTTTCAAAATTTTTAAATTTCCTCTACCGATCACAAAATCCTAAATATTCCACACGTAATTTTACAAATTTCCAAATTTGCAAGTCCTTGAATCAAAAATCCCAAAATTTAAAAAATTTCAACGGAGGAAAATAATTTTCAGTAAATGGCGCGTCGCATAGCACGAATCAGAGTGGTTTATGTTCTGTTAAAAGTAAAAACGCAAAAATGAAAAATGAGTATAAACAGAAACAGAAAGGAGAAAAATTATAGCGTGGGTAGAAATATGAATTCGAGGTGTTCCTTACACAGGATGTAGACTACGGTAGAAAACGGCAGCGAACGCATAAATTCAGTGAGCTCTTTTGGGATAGAAATTTATAAAAGCCGTCGCAATATGTTACCTGACATCGAAGTTTATCGAGAAAAAGAAATAACTAACTGGGAACCGATGCAATCGAATAATAATGCATGCGAACATGCGAATGTAATAAATGCAACGGATGAAACGGACGCAAAGACGTCGAATCAAGTTTTAAAATTATGATCATTGAATTTTCGTGAATTACGAAAATGCTCATCGATTTGAACAAATGAGAATAAATTTTGTGAAGAGGATTGGGTAATTTGTTTATTAATATTTTTTATAAAAACTCGACAAGTCAACAAAGTAAAAGTATTATAAGGTGCTTAATTTACATTAATGTGAAGGTTCAAGTTTGCTGAAAATTAGTATACAAATAAACACTAATAAAATTACTATACAAAAGCTAATATTTCTATTCCAAGATGGTAGACGTTACATCAAACGGTGATCAATATCAAAATTCTTTAAGTTCAACAAATTTTCATGGCATAAAATTAATGTTAAATTGCATTTATATCAATTTTAAGGTTAAACCTTGATAAAACTTACTATATAAACGTTTCGTCAATATTGCTACAAAATGGCGGACGGACAATTACACAAAACAGTCGATTCTAAAATTCAAGTCTAAATTTTTATAACAGAAAATGAATGCAACATTACATTTATATCAGTTTTAAGCTTAAACCTTACTGTGTAAAACGCACTTTGTATGTTTCATATTACTACAAAATGGCGGATGGACAATTCGTCGATATTTTTAATATAAAATGGCTGACGGACAATTAGAGGAAGCAGTGGTCAATTTAGAGCCATTGAAAATTTGTCATAAGTTTTAGTGACGAAATAACAAAAATAAACAATTATAATATATCAATTTTAAGTTCAAGGTTTACTGAGAGTGACTGCATAAAATTTTTATTAATACTTTGAACATAAAATGGCTGACGTCATTTAGAGGAAGCAGTGGTGAATTTTGATCCATAGAAAGTTTGTCACTTTTAGTGACGTAAAAGTAACATAAACTAGCAGATGTGATGTACAAACTTCAAGTGTAAGATTCATTAAACTTACTACATAAATGTTCCACTATTTCTACTACAAAATGGCCGACGGACAGTTACTAAACAATAATCAAAACATAGACACGATTTTCAATAACAGAAAAATATGGCAAACTAGAACTTATGCTACATAAATTTGAAGCTTGAACTCTTTAAAAATACCTACATAAACGTTTCATAAATATTCTTACAATCTGCCTGACGGACAGTTACCGCAAGCAGTGACCGATTTCAAAATTTCTGAATTCTAACATATTTCGATGTGATAAAATTAATACCGAATAGTACTTATATCAATTTGAAGCCTGAGGTTTGCTGAAAATTATTATATCATTTCATAAAAATACGTAATGTAGAATGGCGGTCAGTTAAAGCAAGCAGCGAGTTATTTCTAAATTTCCAAAGTTCATTACTGTTTGATGACACAAAAATAATTGAAAGTGGCACTTATTACATCAATCTGCAGCTCGAAGCTTGCTGAAAGTTACCGAGCAACCATTTCGTTACTGTACGCAATACAAAATGGCGGACAGTTGAAGAAAACAGTGAACTTCATTTCTGAAGTTTGAAATAATTTTATGACACAAAACCGACGCAAAATGACAAGTATGTTAAATTTGAATTTTAAAGTTTGCTGGAAATTACTGTGAAAACGCTTCGTCAATATTCCTTGTACAAAATGGCTGACAGTTATATCAAACAGTGATCGATTGCGAAACATAGAAACCCTGACACCATTTTGAATGACATAAAAATATAGCAAACTGGCACTTATGCTATATGGATTGGAAGCTTGATGTGCGTTGAAAATGGCTGTACAGATGTTTTATCGATATTCTCCACGTAGAATGGCTGACGATTATAGCAAACAATGAACTACTTCAAAATTCTTGAAAAATTGCTATGTGTAATTCTTGAAAATTGTTATTTCATTAATTCTGTTAATAACCGAATGGTCATTTATAATAATAAACTCGTGGTCATTTATAGCAATCAATAACCCAAGTGTCATATCTGACACGAAAGTATCTGAAAACTTGTGCTGTATCAGTTTAAAACTTAAAATTTAATAAAACTGTACAAATGTTTCATTAATATTTCAAGCACAATATGGCTGCCATCAAACAACGATCTCTGACACAAATTGATGACATAAAAATCTCTTAAAACGTCATTCATGCTATATCAGTTTAAAAGTTAAAATTCAATAAAAATGACTGTATAAGAGCTTCATCAATATTTCAAGTACAATATGGCTGTCGGTAGCGTCACACCATCTGAGAGCTAAAGTCTGACACAAATTGATGACATAAAAGCACTCCTGCTATATCAGAAACTTAAGATTCCACAAAACCTGCATTAATATTTCGAATACAAAGCTGTCAGTTGCATCAACCAATCTCGTAATTACATTCAGACACGTATCCGTAATACACAACATTATTGCATCGATCTTTCGTATTTCGAAAATGACTCCGCGAAACTACCCGATATTACACGTATTGAGTTCTCAACGAGCGTAATAACTCAACAGGATGAATAAAAAATGGCTAAAAGAATTCGTAAGAAAACACGTTTCGTGCAACCCCGAAGAAAATCCGATTTTTTATCGGTGCCGTCGAGCACTCAGGTGTATCGATACCGGTCGAAGTCGATAGACCGTATATTAAACACCCTTAAAAATCGGAAATTACATCGCGTATCTCGGAGTTTCAGCTCGAGGGAAACGCTGAGTTATCGGATTGAATCAGCCACGACTTTCCCGAAGCGATCGGCCGCAACATCGAGCACGTTTATCAATTAACATTAAGTATTCAAAGTAAAGCGAAATTGCACCTCCCGACAGGGTAATTTTTCCGCCGTTTAAAAATCCACCAGAGAAACTAGTTTCCTCTGTCGGGCACCGATCGGGTATTTATATCAAGACGAGCGGATGATAGTAACGGGTCGTACTTGAAATCCTGTTTTCAGATCACTGTCGATGAATCGGATCGTTGTAAGTCCTCGTTTAATAACCCGTCGGGTTCATTCTTTTACGCCGATAGAAATCCTGTTCGATGTTGCGTAACGTTGGAGCTGGAGTGAATGGGACGTGAATATTCAGAGGCTTTCTGAATGGACAGCGAGGAAAGTGACGAGTGTGAGAATTGGGACGTCTCGGAGCGGTTTTTGGGAACAGTTGCGAGCGGAGGAAGTGGTACACTTGTGGTTGGAAGTTTGCGGGTAGTTGGTGGGAATTAGGGAACGACTTGAACGTATGGTTTATTCATAGGTAATATTACTATTGTTATTACTGGAAAATTTTTGGAACTGTAGGTTGAGGAAGTGGTAGGGGTACTTTATTTCGAGTTTCAGTATTATTTGGGCGATTTTTAGGGAGTTGATTGAGTGTTTTGTTTTTATGTTAGGATATTTGGGATTTTGGGTTTTTCAGAGTTCGGAAATATTGGAATTTTGAATTTTGGAAATTGGAATTTAGGTACTAAAAATTTGAATTTCTTAAAAGTGGGATTTTGGAATTTTGGAATTAGCAATTGTCGAATTTGGAGTTTTGGAATTTTGAAATTTTGGAGTTAGGAATTTTGGAATTTGATGTTTTGGAATTAGGAATTGTCGAATTTGGAATTTTGGAATTTCTGAATTTTTTAGATTTAGAATTTATTTTCCTATAATTCCCCAGATTTAAAAAATTTCCAAATTCCTATAATTCATCAAATTTTCAGAATTCCCCAGGTTTTCAGAATTCTCCATATTTGGAAAATTCCCTAGATATTTAGAAATCCTCAGACTGAAAATTCGCCAATTTCTATAATTCCCCAGGTTTCCAGAATTCTCCATATTTGGAAAATTCCCTAGATATTTAGAAATCATCCGATTTTGAAAATTCCCGTGATTTCCAAAATTTCCAGATTTCTGTAATTCCCCGGATATTCAAAATTCTCTAGATTTGTCGAAATCCCCAGATATTCAGAATTCACTAGATTTGGAAAACTCCCTAGATATTTAGAAATCCTCCGATTTTGAAAATTCCCTAGATTTTCAAAATTCCCACATTTCTGTAATTCCCCAGATATTCAAAATTCTCTAGATTTGTCGAAATCCCCAGATATTCAGAATTCACTAGATTTGGAAAACTCCCTAGATATTTAGAAATTCTAAAATTTTGAAAATTCCCCAAATTTTTAGAATTTCCCAGATTTCAAAAATTCCCAAATTTCTGTAATTCCCCAGATTTTCAAAATTCCCTAGATTTCTCGAAATCTCAAAATTTGTCAAATTCCCCGGTTTTCAGATTTCCCTAGATTTCTACAATTCACCAGATTTTCAGAAATATGTAGATTTTCAAAATTCCCCACATTTCCATAATATCCATATTATGCACGAAATACAGATAATTTAAAAGCAACTAATAAAACTGATTTTCCAATAATGACATTCTTACATAACGAGTTTATTCACCTTGCAGGGAAATTACCGCGTGATAAACTGAAAATTCATGCAGTATAAAATTGGCAATGGTCATTTAATTCTTGCCGGAAAAGCTGTTTCATTCAAAATGCGTTATCCGAGAGAGAACAGTTGTTGCGCAAGGAAACTCGTTTAAACTAAAAACAGTAACCGCTATATTCCATTAATGAGTTATTAATGAACGTGTTTTGTTCATTACAAGTTCGCTCTCGAGAGCACAGCCGCAGTTCACTGTAATGCGTTAAAATGTCCGAGTTTTTTCTTCGGGTGATGGTATTTCAAATTTTTTAAACTCCGCACCTCTTTTTTGACGGGAAAATCAAGCATAGGAATTTACTGCTGCTGCGATACATTTTTATCGATGAATGATATAGAAAGATTTGAAGATTCAAGGAAAGAATTGAATATTGTTTTAATTCTGATTATTTAGTAACTCGTTTATCGAGTAAAACATTGAATTGTGTAAGTTTTAGAGGAGTTTGCAAGGTAACATCAACTTTCTAACGATCGATTAATTTTTCTGCTGAAATTATGCGAGTTTACGTAATCGTACGAGTTGACGGCAGGAAGTTATCGATATAGTTAATGAATATTAAAGAGCTGAGAGTGGATCGTGAGAATTTGAGGGCCTCATTAATGTTATGCGGGTATCATCCGTGAATTCTAATGTAAAAAAACATTTGACGAAATTTTGTCATTTTAATGCATCGTAAAATTTGTGTCATAATTTACGTTGGTTATGACTGCTGTAGAGTTGAATATTTATTAAGGTCTGTGAAAGTTTAGATAAATTTTTTGAGATCTTTTTATTTGACGATTCATCAAAATTCAAAGATTTTGAAACTTCAAAGTTCTAAATTTAAAAGTTCTAAGTTCCAAATCTTTGAAAATCTAGGAAATTGTGGTAATTTGCTGAATTTTTTAAATTTGGGGAATTTTTGTAGTTTAGGGAATTATGGAAGTTTAAGAAATTTTTTAAATCTATGGAATTTTTGTCATTTGGAAAATTTTTAAAATTTGGAGAATTTTTACAATCTGGGGAATTTTCAATACTTGGGGAATTTTTACAATTTGGGACTTTCGGGAATTCTGGGAAACTTAGAGATTTCAAAAATTCAAAACTTCAAAAATTTAAAAGTCTAAATTCTAAAATACCAAATTTCAGAGTTCAAAATTCTTAGATTCCAAATTTCAAGATCCCAAATTCCAAGATTCCAAAATTCCAAGATCCCAAATTCCAAGATTCCAAATTCCAAAAATCCAAATCCCAAAATCCCAAAATCCCAAAATCCCAAAATCCCAAAATGCCAAAATCCCAAAATCCCAAAATCCCAAAATTCCAAATTCCAAAATCTCAAAATCCCAAAATTCCAAATTCCAAAATTCCAAAATTCCAAAATCTCAAAATCCCAAAATTCCAAAATGCCAAATTCCAAAATTCCAAAATTCCAAAGTTCCAATATTCCAAAATTCCAAAATTCCAAAATCTCAAAATCCCAAAATTCCAAAATGCCAAATTCCAAAATTCCACAATTCCAAAATTCCAAAGTTCCAATATTCCAATATTCCAAAATTCCAAAATTCCAAAATTCCACAATTCCAAAATTCCAAAGTTCCAATATTCCAAAATTCCAAAATCCCAAATTCCAAAATTCCAAAACCTCAAAATCCCAAAATTCCAAAATCCCAAATTCCAAAATCTCAAAATCCTAAAATTCCAAAATCCTAAATCCCAAATTCCAAAATTCAAAAATTCCAAAATTCTAAAATCCCAAATTCCAAGATCTCAAAATCCAAAATTAAAAAATTCCAAAATTACATCTCATGTGCTATTACAACAACAACTTCCTCTAACCACCATTTTAATGTCCCCTCAATCAGTCAATTAACCACACAATTCTATCTACAACTCATTTCATTTCACAAAACGCTCATCAAAAAAAAGTATAGCACTATTAAGCACATCCCAAATGCGTTTCCTCTCCTTCTCACTGGCATCAAAGGTTAAGTAAATTCCATGTTAATAATTTATTTTCGCGGTAACCGTGACTTCCTGTCCTCCACGCGGTCGTCAAAGTATCATCATCATTAGCTGTTCGCTCCAACAGTTAGTCAACTAATTGGTTATTTTCGACTTTAATCTCTACCTGCTGCGATTCTCGTATAACATCATTTAACTTTGCTCGATTTCTCGTTTCGACCTACAGTTAATAAAATATAATATGTACGCGTCTGTTCATCTTTGTTAGATAAACATCCAATAATTCATCGGACGTTATCTTTTTAATCGTCAAGAATATCTGTTCGTGAATGTCAAAGTGGATAATAAATCTATAACAAATTACAAGCTTTCGAACTGATCCAGTTTTCTAGAAGTTTATCGCCTTGTCATCGATTTTAACATATCGATCGTTGCATAGAAATCTGGGCTGGCTGCTTCCATTAATGATTTAATTATTACGTTCTTGTTGATGGACTGATCGATTTATACCAGCTACTTTTAATAACTATGTCTTGAAAACTCGTACGACTATTTAGACCCAGGGGGTCACTTATTATGCAGCGATGATTAAACGAATGTGGCTCGAAAATTGAGTTTCTAAGAAATTGATGCCATAACGATTAGGTTGTTACACTTTCTGGATGGGTCTCTTTTTTAATAATGTCTTTTGTATCTATTTTGGAGATAATAGACAAGATTTTTCTGATATTTTTTGTGTAGAGTACAGGAATCTATTTGACTGCTTTTTACTATTAATTTTATGCTTATAACTACAAACGTGTGTGAAGTAAAACCGTTAAGAACTAGTACCGAAGTCCGCTCATATTCTGCATTCTAAGCCCTAACACTAAGAAAATTCCACCGTCTGAATGGAGACATCAGCCTCGGCGATCCTTTCTTCTCGAAACACGCGTGGCCACGTGGCAGGCGGCTCGCCACGCTCCATAGCCGAAGAGCAAAAAGTCCGGCTGCGAGGAACCAGTGGCTCCGTGTCGAAGGATAAAGGAAACAAAACGAACGAACCGGTGGTAGAAAGCGAGATAAAAGAGCAACGAAAACGAGCCAGCAGGAAGAGTGAGATGGCGGCAGGCTTGTTTCGGCCTACCGGACACTGTGGGAAAGCATCTGAATGTGGATCGTCTACACGTTTCCTCCGCGTCCTCTCTCTTCTTCTTCTGCTCGAAACTCAACCACCGAGTCTGCCTTCCCCGGTATAATAATCGATCGAGTCTGGTCTAATTGGAAAACGTTGACGGCCTTCGGGCTCTACCTGTTCTTCGACGCCCTTCTTAGTCGCTTACCTGTGGACGCTTTTGGATCTTTAACCTCTTAGTGGTTTTCGAGTCATTTGTACGATTCACCTGTGAGCTGAAAACATCATTGTTACTCTTATTAAATAATATTAGAATTAAAATAATATCTCGTTTTTAGTGTAATTGTTAAGTACGAAGTTCCATGCGACACGGTACGGAGCGTCTTGTCGGGTAACGCAGTCATGAAACAGGACCTCTCCATGGTCCGCGCTAGGCTACAAAAGGGTACCATTTTAACCTCTTATGTACGACGCGCTACTATAGTGGCGGACCATCTCTCTGTACGATGGTCCACTATAGTGGCTTTCGCGAACGTCATCGTAGATTAGCGCCATAGTGTCTCACTCTACTGGCTCACTCGCCACCGTTTCAATTGAACGATCGTTTTCATATGTTTCGATTCGCACTTTTTGCCTTCACCACGTTCCAGAAGAGTATTAACAAATCCCACAAAAGTACATTACACGCAAAATAAAAGGTAATGCCAAGTTTAGGCACCATGGGACCTCCTTGCACTAATACATATTGTCAACATTTAGAAATTATTTAGTGAATTTTCGAAAAAAATATCAAGGTTAAAGTATATCCTTGGGTTAAATTATAATTTAATCATGGAAAACTTCATTTCATTTATACATTGTCACACATTGTAAGTGCCTACTTCAGAGTTCTCGCGAGGTTTTCCGTATGTCATCTTTTGGACCATGTTGGAGAATATATTTGAGTTGATTGAACTGTATATTCGGTAGAAGGGCTTCCCGTAGGGAAATTCTAGTACTAGGCAGTGTTTTGCAGAGAGGAAATTCTACTCCTTGGTGGAAGGGTAGTGTTTTTTGCAGGGTAGATGGAGATTTAGTAGCGAAATTTGAAGCGAATTAGGAGATGAAAAAGGGGGTTGCATGTTATGTATTGGGATTGATATTAATTTCTGGCTGGGTAATAATTTAGAGGTTTGAGCAGGATGTTTTGTACTGTGCTTAAATTATCGATTGTCGCGTTCATAAATTACCAAGTTATTAGATTCTCAAATTATTAATTTTGGAAATGTCTAAATTATTACACTTGCAAATCTCACCGGAATTTTGGAATTTTTGGAATTTTGGAATTTTGGAATTTTGGAATTTTGGAGTTTTGGAATTTGAGAATTTTGAAATTTTGGAATTTTGGAATTTTGAAATCTTGGAATTCTGGAATTTTGGAATTTTGGAATTTTGGAATTTTGGAATTTTGGAATTTTGGAATTTTGAAATTTTGGGATTTTGGAATTTTGAAATTTTGGAATTTTGGAATTTTGGAATTTTGGAATTTTTGGAATTATGGAATCTTTTAATTTTGGAATTTTGGAATTTTGAAATTTTGGAATTTTGGAATTTTGGAATTTTGAAATTTTGGGATTTTGGAATTTTGGAATTTTGGAATTTTGGAATTTTGGAATTTTTGGAATTATGGAATCTTTTAATTTTGGAATTTTGGAATTTTGAAATTTTGGAATTTTGGAATTTTGGAATCTTGGAATTCTGGATTCTTGAAATTTTGAAATTTTGGAATTTTGGAATTTTGGAATCTTTTAACTTTGGAATTTTGAAATTTGGAATCTTGGAATCTTGGAACCTTGGAACCTTGGAACCTTGGAATCTTGGAATTTGAAATCTAGGAATTCTGGAATTTTGGAATTTGAATTTTTGGAATTTGGAATCTTAAAACTTGAAATCTTAGAATTTTGGAATTTGGATTTTTCTTCATTTCCATCGTTCTTTTTCCAATATTTAAATTCTCAAGTCCAAAATTATATTCACACGTTCAACTCCAAAATTCCCCACACTTTCTCCCCACTTACATTTCCCTAGAAAATCTACCATACCTCCACCTTTCACCAGATAATTGTCCCACACCCACTCATAACACAAACCTCCAATCACTCACAAAAATTGCAAAATTAAAGTGTTCAAAATACTAACAAACGCTGATTGCAAATGTTTGTAACTGTAAATTACATTCAACCTATCTATGAATATAAGTGATACTTCAACGTCTACTTTCAAGTCTCATATAATCAAAAAGCATATTTTTCTAGCCTCGTGAACATTGCAATATGACATCAAAGCGATCCCAGTACACAATTCGATCCGAGGCACACTGAATCCAATTAAACTCCATTCTAGTTTACGCTTCGCGCGGTTCTACGCTTCTCTTATTTAATTTCACTTCGAATATATTCTGTGTATCAAATACATGCTGCTGCACAAGCGAAACCAACAACGTTTCAGGTATTTCTGAGGTCGGAAAGCAGGGAAACTCGATGTCGTTCGAAGCACAATTCAATCTTCTATAAAACTAACTCGAGCCTAAACCAGGTCAATTCCGAACTTCAGCTAGGCGTTTATCTATGTACAGTCAACAGCAAATATGCCTTTGTGAGGAAAAATAACAAGAGACGAAGAGGAAGTGGAATATTCTTGCATTTGTGGAAATTTTTGGGAATTTGGGGATTTTGGGATTTTAGGAATTTGGTTTGGCGGAAATTTGGGGAGAGGAAGATTTTTGGAGAGAAGGTTCTTGAAATATAGGGATTTTGGGGTTTTGGAAATAGAAAAATAGAAAATTGGAAAATTGGAAAATTGGAAAGTTGGAAAATTGAAAAATTGAAAAATTGAAAAATGGAAAAATTGGAAAATTGAAAAATTGAAAAATGGGAAAATTGGAAAATTGAAAAATTGAAAAATTAGAAAAATTAGAAAAATAGAAAAATAGAAAAATGGAAAATTGGAAAATTGGAAAATTAGAAAAATTAGAAAAATAGAAAAATAGAAAAATGGAAAATTGGAAAAATAGAAAAATGGAAAAATGAGAAAATGAGAAAATGGAAAATTAGAAAAATAGAAAATGGAAAAAATGGAAAAAATGGAAAATGGGAAATTAGAAAATTAGAAAATTGGAAAATTGGAAAATTGGAAAATTAGAAAAATGGAAAATTAGAAAAAATGGAAAAATAGAAGAATGGAAAAATGGAAGATTGGAAAATTACCAAATTACAAAATTACAAAATTACAAAAATAGGAAAATAGAAAATAACAGAAATGAAAAATTATAAAATAGAAAAATAAAAATATAAAAACGTACAATCAACAAATACACAAACACATAAATATTCAAGCAAACAGACAAACAAAAGCACAAATACGTTTGAAGATTAAAAAACATTTAATTTCATAAATTTTCTCCTTCACGTTACTTCATTGAATGATTTCATTCACCACATTTTATTTAATTAAAAGTTAAACAAAGCGCAGAAAATGAAGCTTTAATTAATTAAATTTCCCGAACCTGTTGTAGTATCTAAAAGTATGAAAGGTATACCATAAGGTTTCGTTTTCGACGGGGTGTAAAGTGAAGCGATATTAAAACAGCATGTATGTTGCATGTAAGAAAAAAGAAAATGTTTGAAGAGGGATCAGAAGAGCGGACAAGATGTGTGTAACATTTAATAAACAAAAAGCAGCATCTGGCTCTCAGATGATTCGGTGTGCATATGAACATATGTAAATTTATCTTGCTGTATCCTTTCTAAACTTAGAGAACACACTATGTTAATTATACTGCAATCAGTTTATGGTACGAATGAGTCACACTGTTATATTTAAGCTCTTAATAATGCAACTTCTTAATTTTGAACAATTAGTACTAACTATCTTACTAACTAATAACTAACTTACTAAGTAGTACTAACTACCTAACTACTTAACTAACTAACTAACTAACTAGCCACAAATTACCCTCACTAACTAATTAAAATTTCAAGTAACTACCTATCTAAGTAAACTAAAAATTGTACTAACTACCTAATTACCTAACTACCTAACTAGCTAACTATCTAACTACCCAACCAGCTAACCACCTAAGTACCTAACCATACCTAACTACCTAACCACCTAACTGAAAAACTACCTAACTACCTAACTACCCAACCACCTAACCACCTAACCAACTAACTACCTGATTACCTAAACACCTAACCACCTAACTACCTAACCACCCAACCGCCTAAGCACCTAACCACCTAACTACCTAACCACCCAACCACCTAACCACCTAACTACCTAACCACCTAACCACGTAACCACCTAACTACCTGACCACCTAACCACCTAACTACCTGACTACCTAACCACCTAAGTACCTAACTACCTAACCATCCAACCACCGAACCGCCTAAGCACCAAACCACCTAACCACCTAACCACCTAACCACCTAACCACCTAACCACCTAACTACCTAACCATCTAACTACCTAATTACCTAACCACCTAACTACCTAACCACCTAACTGCCTAACTACCTAAGTAATTAACTAAGTAACTAAACAGCTAAAATTTCAAGTAACTAAGTAACTAAAAATTGCACTAATTATCTAACTAACTAGAAACTAAATTCCCAAAGCAATTGATTAACTAGAAATTGCCCTGACAGCTGACACTTCCAGAGCAAACATTCAAAGCAATTATCCCAAGGTCACAGGAAATGTGACTCCAAGGTCAGCCCTCTGTAATCACAGAAGTAATTTACATATTCAATTTAAATGAAATGAAACGAAGCTGTGCAAATACAAAAGTACGAAGAGCTGCATCAATGTTTAAAAGCGATATAGCCTGAAGGAAGCGTTTCGCGAATTCCTTCAACGGAATCGCAGATGAAAGACAGAGGTCGAGTAATCACACGAGAAAACTCGAAGTGGCAGGTCTCTAAATGCAAGAATGTGAAGAAAAAAAATGAAAGAGATAAGAAGAAGAAGAAGAAGAAGAAGAAGAAAACGAGGTGGATCGACAGCGCAGCGATTACCAAGGAAGTGATTAAGGAAAGTACAGAAGAGCAGTAATTTAAACGAGACTGTCTCTCGTTCTGTTGCCCTTCGTTCGCGGATACGAAACATCCTGAAGGAAATATTTATGAAAATTTGCATAAGCAAATCGTCCGGCGAATCGACGAGAAAAAAAGGGCGGATGGCAGGAAAGCTTTCGAGGAGCGGGGATGGGGCTTTTAAAGGCTGGTTCACATGAACGCTTGAAGGCGGACTTGAAGAGTTCCTATTTAAGTTCTATGGAACAAAGGAAGTACCTGCACTCCAAATTCTGGTGTTTTCAAATTTTCTATGCACACAATTTGTAATTGAAGGAATTTCCTACGCTCCAAATTATGATATTTCTAAATTTCCTACGCCCCGTATTCTCACGTTCTCTAATTTCCTATGCCTTGTATTCTCACGTTCCCTAATTTCCTACGCCCTGTATTCTCACGTTTACTAATTTCCTACGCCCCGTATTCTCACGTTACCTAATTTCCTGCGCCCGGTATTCTCACGTTCCCTAATTTCATACGCCCTGTATTCTCACGTTCCCTAATTTCCTACGCCCCGTATTCTCACGTTCAGTAATTTCCTACGCCCCGTATTCTCACGTTCCCTAATTTTCTATGCTCCGTATTCTCACGTTCCCTAATTTCCTACGCCCCGAATTCTTACGTTCTCTAATTTTCTATGTCCCGTATTCTCTCGTTCCCTAATTTCCTACGGTCCGTATTCTCACGTTCTCTAATTTCCTATGCCCTGTATTCTCACGTCACCTAATTTCCTGCGCCCCGTATTCTCACGTTCCCTAATTTTCTATGGCCTGTATTCTCACGTTCCCTAATTTCCTACGCCCCGTATTCCCACGTTCCCTAATTTCCTACGCCCCGTATTCTCACGTTCCCTAATTTCCTACGCCCCCAATTTCAACCTAAGAAATTTCCTACGTCCCAGATTCTAATATTTCCAAATTACGCTCCCAATTTTCAACTTAATTTTCTGCGCCCCAAATTATGATATTTCTAAATTTCCTACGTCCCCCTTGATAAAATACCTCAAGTCGAATCTCTTTCCACAAGAATAGTTAAAAGAATTTACACTGAATACTTGTAAATCTTTTTAACGCAAGTGAAATCCGCCTAGTACGTAAATTAAACTTGTAACTGTGTTATTCTCTAATTCGAAAGTACTTAGACCACGTGCAACGCAACGTATAAATCGTCGGTATTTGCTTAATTTAAGCCGGTATGGTTGCACGAGTCGAATAATTAAATCCTCGTTGCCTTCGGCAATCGTAATTTTCAGGCTTCAGTTTTAGCAGAGATCGCGGCAATAAAAGAACGTGGAAGACAAAGGGAATTTCCTTTTCTTCCTTCTTTTTTTTCATATTTCGACCGATTCCACAGTTTCGAGAAGTTTACGAACCTACGAAGATGCTGAAGCGGTAGAATGGCCGAAGAAAGTTCGGCCCAACGACCGAGCGAAAGAAAGTTCGTTTCAACTGTTGCAGTTAACTCGTGGCCCGCTTATGAGATTTTCATCATCTTGGATATGAAACTTCGCCCCTTAATGGCGGCTGCTTGCAGCAGGGAACATACAGTTCCTTCGTGTTGCAGCCGATGATCTACGATCACCGTTTGAATTTCAGAAAAGCTTTCGACTGTCTAAAAATTGAAACACCGAACCCAACTTTTTCTGTTAAGTCGAATCGTGCAGTTTAATTTGAAAGTGGGGCAAGTCCATTTCCGAAGATAATAACAGTAGACAAAGCTTGATACGGTATTTTCTGTAAGCAATCCACAGTGAAAATAAGTGAAATCCCTAATATTTGGCTGATGGTTTGATTAACGGTACTGGAAAGATTATTTTGAAAGTGGTGCAAAGCTTGAAATGATTTTCTGCCGAATTACGGTATTAGCTCTGGTATTTTAGTAATACAATACCGAGAAACTAGAAATTGTATAATATCGGTGACATAACCTCGGTATCCGAGGATCTGTAGTCTGTCCAGGTATCATCGCTTCTATTATCAGCCTGCAAGTTCCACTTTCTAATAAATACTCGACAAAGTCGACTCGGTTTTAGTATCGACCCCTTAACAATTTCACCGTTATTTGAAAATTAATTACGAATCATTTTGTTAAAAAAATATGGCCGCGAACGATTTTAACGAAGATGCGTCTGAAAGCGAAGCCGGCAATATGAAAATAAAAGTTATTTGTCGGTAACAAACTCTGATCAAATTTTCATTTCCAGGGAATTTTATTATTTTTGTGTTTGTAGAGATAAAACCTACGGGAACTGGGAATAAAGAATCCTTGAGTTCTGAATATAAACAAAATTCAGAGAAAAATGATTGGGAGAGAGAACAATGGGTTTTTCAAGGGTTACTTAGTTTTGAAAATGAGTACAGTTATGATAAAACCTTTGAGCAGCAGCGGTTCGTACAACGATTGATTGAGGTTATGGCAAGTTTTAATGGTTTTCGGGACATATAATTTATAGTAATGATGATGTAGCCCAGGAACTGTCGTATAATTGATACAATTGTTATTGCTGTAATTATTACAGGAATGTAAGGTTCCATTTCTTAAATGGAACAAAATTCGTTTCGTTTTAACAGCAAGAAACGGTGTTATTATTTCCACCCCATTTACTATAACAGAAAAATTCAAAAACCGTTCTCTCGGAAAGATAAAATTATTATCTATTAATAAATAGGGGATGATTAAAAAGTAGTGGATGATTAATAAATAGAGAATGCAAGATTATAAGAGAATGCAAGATAAATAGAAAAAAAAACCTAGTTTGTAAGTTCTTCAAAAAAGAACTGAAAACAGTAGCTATTTGCATGTTGAAGAATAAATAAAATTAAAATTTATACAAGAACCACTGAAGATTGAAATTTCAGGCAAATTCACATACTGAACATCCTCACTACTAAACAATATAAATATTTCAATCTTTACAATAATATAATATTTCAATCTTTACAACAATATAAATATTTCAATCTTTACAACAATATAATTTTTCCATATTTTTGTTTCAGGTAAGAATTGCGACTTGACCGAATTCCCCAGAAATTATGCAAACTTACAAGAAAACAGATTTGAGTAAGTAAAGTCGATCTTAAGTACAAAGACAATATTCTCGTTACAATGTCGTACATCGTTAACATGGGAGCTGAAACATCTACACGAACTTCGCGCTTCACATATAACTTCGGTCTTTTCCTCAAAGTGTACTGTAGCCAACCCAGGAATTGGCGTAGATCTAAAGTAAAAGACGGCATTCATTATCTTCACTGAGAACACTTCCGACATATCGATAAATAAGAATAATATTTTTAATAAAATTTATTCATTTTTTTTTAATAAAATTTATTCTTAAAACACTATTTTTAAATAAATTGGTATATTTTTTAAAATACTATTTTTATAAAACACTATTTTTAACAAAATTTATTTATTCTTTTTTAATAAAATTTTCTTCTAAAACACTATTCTTATAAAACAATATTTTTAATAAAATTATTAAACACTAATTCTCCTGTCAAATATTAATTCAATAGTTGTGCACTATTGAATAATCCACAAAACACATGTTAAATTTCTGCTAGATTAATTAAAGTAATAAACAGATGAATTTCAGTTGTAATTAACAGACTATGTAAATAAATGGTATGTTAAATTCTTGCTTCATTACAGATATCAATTAAGGTAATCGAGAAATTTAGGTTTTAATCAATGAAGTACCAATTCATGTAATTCGAACACGCACTGAATTTTGCTACATTTGAAACAGTAATTAAGGTAATTAACAAGTGAGCATATTTCAATCTTAATCAAAACCGTATGAATTTAAATGATCCACAAATTTCGAACACACGTTTCTAACGCGTTAATAACAATTCAGAATAATGTTCGAATCGCAAGAAATTTTTTGAAGCATCAGACACTTTCTGAAGCACCGAATTTACACTAAAAATTGAAAAATCGTATTTTTTCGAGGACAGAAGTGCTTTGGACGAAAAAACGTAGAAATTGGGAAATGGGATGGTAGCATATGCGATCCTGAATTCGAGATTGCGTTCAAAGAGATCACATTTGTTTTCTGTAGGAGGATTCTTGGAATCCTTGTAGACAGTATCTACCGTAGACAACCCGGGAAATGGTAGCCAGGTGCTTGGAAGGACGTTGGACATTTGGAAGCACGATTGGACGGAATAGAAAAATATCTTACACGTATTTTTGGCGGTATTGGTTACAATTGAGTCGAAGAACAAGATGACAAACGTTTTGAGTCGTCAGAACATCAGAAAGTTACATTGGAGTGTTTAAGACTATGGCAAAAACTAGAATTTTCGCGACGCACTTTATGACGCAAACTAAAATTAGCAAGTTTTCGTGATGTACCTTATGACGCAAATCAAAATTAACACGATCGAGTCTTCGTGACGCAAAGCAAAATCAGCAAGATCGAGTCTTCGTGACGCACCTTATCACACAACCAAAATTAGCAAGATCGAGTCTTCGTGACGCACCTCACGGCGCAAGGCAAAATTAACACAATCAAGTCTTCGTGACGCACCTTATGACGCAATCAAAAGTAGCACGATTGTCTTCGTGACGCACCTTATGACGCAAACCAAAATTAGCAAGATCGTCTTCGTGACGCACCTCGTGACGCATAGCAAAATTAGTTCGATCGAGTCTTCGTGACGCACCTCATGACGCAAAGCAAAATCAACACAATCGAGTCTTCATGACGAAAACCAAAATTAGCAAGATCGAGTCTTCGTGACGCACCTTGTGACGCAAAGCAAAATTAGTTCGATCGAGTCTTTATGACGCACCTAATGACGCAAAGCAAAATTAACACAATCGGGTCTTCGTGACGCACTTTATGACGCAAAGCAAAATTAACACAATCGAGTTTTTGTGACACACCTCATGACGCAAAGCAAAATTAGCAAGATCGAGTCTTCGTGACGCACCTCATGACCCAAAGCTAAATTAGCAAGATCGAGTC
The DNA here is from genome assembly GCF_050947335.1 of Megachile rotundata. Taxonomy (NCBI): domain Eukaryota; kingdom Metazoa; phylum Arthropoda; class Insecta; order Hymenoptera; family Megachilidae; genus Megachile; species Megachile rotundata. The sequence continues at coordinate 9,636,197 of NC_134993.1, forward strand.
TTCGTGACGCACCTCATGACGCAAAGCAAAATTAGTTCGATCGAGTCTTTATGACGCACCTAATGACGCAAAGCAAAATTAACACAATCGGGTCTTCGTGACGCACTTTATGACGCAAAGCAAAATTAACACAATCGAGTTTTTGTGACACACCTCATGACGCAAAGCAAAATTAACACAATCGAGTCTTCGTGACGCACCTCCTGACCCAAAGCTAAATTAGCAAGATCGAGTCTTCGTGACGCACCTCATGACGCAAAGCAAAATTAGTTCGATCGAGTCTTTATGACGCACCTAATGACGCAAAGCAAAATTAACACAATCGGGTCTTCGTGACGCACTTTATGACGCAAAGCAAAATTAACACAATCGAGTTTTTGTGACACACCTCATGACGCAAAGCAAAATTAGCAAGATCGAGTCTTCGTGACGCACCTCATGACGCAAAGCAAAATTAGCAAGATCGAGTCTTCGTGACGCATCTCATAACGTAAACCAAAATTAGTACGATCGAGGCCTAGTAACGCACATCATGACGCAAAGAAAAATTAACACAATTGAGTCTTCGTGACGCACCTCATGACGCAAAGCAAAATTAACACAATCGAGTCTTCCTGACGCACCTCATGACGCAAAGCAAAATTAACACGATCGAGTCTTCGTGACGCACCTCATGACACAACCAAAATTAGCACGGTCAAGTCTTCGTGACGCACCTCATTACGCAAACCAAAATTAGCAAGATCGGGTTTTCGTGTTGTATAAAAATAGTGTTTTAAAAATAAATTTTATTAAAAATAGTGTTTTAAGCCTTTGCACTCGAAGGTAATTTGACTGTTTAGAAACAGCAACTTTAAAACTTATTGTTAGTTAAAAAGTTAAATGAATTTTCTTGAGGTTATTATTTCTTTACTAATAATTTCCACTATTGTTTGTTGCACTATGTTTATACATCACAAGTGACATGTTACAGAATCAGTTAAAAAATGCTTATTTAAAATTATTGTTTTAAATATAATGGTGACTGTGAGTCACCTCTTGAGTGCAAAGGGTTAAAAATAAATAAATTTGACTAAAAATAGTATTTGACCTGACATCTTATTCCTTTCGAACGTGAAATATTTTTCCCAGTAAAAAATCGTAAATCTCAAAAAAATATTACCGTGTCATTAACACGAATCTTGACATCAAACTCAATCCAGCCGTAACCTCCATAATTTTCGACGTAAACACGCCAGCAAGGTATTCATCGCAGAAATTTCCCTGGACGGTGTTAATTTACAAAAAGAAAAGAAGTTTTCCCCGCGTTGCATGTCGCCCTCGATTGTGTTCCAGCGATAGCAGAGGGTTGCTGAAAAGAATTGCTTTTTGGCTGGGAGAGAACGTAAACCCGCCAGGGGGATGTGCAGTCAGCATCGTAGTATACTGCATATTAAAAGCAATCTCGTTAAATGCGATGTAGAGAGGTAGCAGCAGTCGTATAGTAACGGCTATAGAGTCGCATATGATAGCTGGGATAGAGGTGGATAGAAGGGAAAAACTATGGAAGGGAAGATGGTGAAAGCAGGGACGGTGCAACACGTGCCTCCGCATTAGGGTGGCTTCGTTGCCCAAACTTCGTACCATACATGCATTTTCAATTTCTCTCATACTCACATCTCGATTGTTTGCAATTCCAGTCGATTGACAATGACAAGTTCCACGAAATTTGATTAAGATTGCGCGAAGAAGCAAAGTAAAAGAATCAGTCCCGAGTTTAACGTCGATTCTATCTTCTCCCTTTGTAAAGACCCGCTCTTTTTATTCCTCTTCCACGTCTGACAATAAGTTCAACTTAACATTTACATCGAGTCAATCTGTTTCCCACCAGATTTCTCCTCGCTTCAGAATACAGTGGCAAATTATGTTTCTAGCTGACAAATTATATTCAGATGTCTTTTAAAGTAGACAAATTGGAGATATACGGAACGATACAGACTCGAACACAGAAATCGGGATACAGAATTTGTGAAACATTGAACAGTAAAAATTGAGCTAAATGTGGGATTACAGAACACTTGCGATGTGTGTGACTTATAGAATTTTCATAAATTCGAAAACGGAGATATGAAAAAATGCGTGGAATATAGAGATCGGATAATATCCGAATCGGAGTCTAAGCGGCGGTAGTATAGTATAAAAGTTGTCCAAAATGTCGTTGACAACGTACGGTGGGCAAATTATTATACTCGAGAGATTTATTTTGAAAAATATGCGACAGCGAGGTTTATTGGTTTAACGATGTTATCGAGACTTGATATATTCTGGAATAAAGGAGGGTGTGGACATAAGTGTATGTTAAGTATTATGTGTTTGGGGAGTCTTGGTGGCTGGACGGAAACCTTGACTTCGATTTAAGCGACGTTGCTGCTGGATTTTTATGTAGGATTGTAAATCTAAATGGAGAGCGACGAAATATTAGGTAGTTGTATTTTTTGCAGTTTTCAAATTGGTAATTTGGGATATGAAAATTGGGAAATTTCAAAAATATGCAAGTTTGAAAATTAAGGATTTTGGAATTTTGGAATTTGGGAATTTGGGATTTTGGTATTTTGAAATTTTGGGATTTTGGAATTTTAGAATTTTGGAATCTTGGAATTTTGGAATTCAGGAAATTAACAAGTTAGGACTTTGGGAAGTCAGGGAATTAAGAAGTTAAGAAATTAGGGATTTGAAAATTTGAGAATTTGAGAATTTTAAACTTTCAATATTTGCAAATCTGTAGATATGGGAATTTAGGAATTTAGGCAATCAGGAATTCAGGAAATTAATAAGGTAGGAATTTAGGAAGTTAAGAATTCAGGGAATTAAGAATTTAGAAATTTAGGAAATTAGGAAGTTGGAAAGTTGAGAATTTGAGAATTTCAAACTTTCAAGATTTATAAATTTGTAAATGTGGGAATTTAGGAATTTCGGAATTCAGGAATTCAGGAAATTAACAAGTTAGGAATTTAAAAAGTCAGGAAATTCAGAAGCAAAGAATTTAAGAAATTAGGGAGTTGGAAATTTGAGAATTTTACACTTTCAAGATTTGGAAATTGGAAGATTGAAAATTAAGCAAATTTGAAAATTTGTGAATCTGAAAATGCAGGAATTTAAGAATGTTGGAAATTAGGGATTTAGGAAATTAAGAAGTTAGGAAATTAGGAATTTGGGAAATTAGAGAATTAGGAATTCAGGAAATTAAAAAATGAGGAAATTGGAAAAATAGAGAATTGGGAAATTAGGAAATTGAGAAATTTGGAAATTGGGAAATCAAGAAATTAGCCATTTGGGAAATTAGAAAATGAGGGAATTGGAAAAATAGAGAATTGGGAAATTAGGAAATTGAGAAATTGGGAAATCAGGAAATTAGCAATTTGGGAAATTAGAAAATTAGGGAATTAGGAAATTGGGAAAATAAAGAATTGGGAAATTAGAAAATTGAGAAATGAAGAAATTTGGAAATTAGGAAATTGGGGAATCAGGAAATTAGGTAATTAAGAAATCAGGAAATCGGGAAATTAGGAAATTAGGAAAATAGGAAATCAAGAAATCAGGAAATTAGAAAATGAATAAATCAGAAAATTAGTAATTTAGAAATTAAAAAATTCTCAAATTTGCGACTTTCAAAATTAACAAATTTGTGAACATAAAAATTGAATACTAAATGAATTAAAAATTGAATATAAATGAAATACTCCACTTTCCTAATTAAAGAGTGCCTAATTTCGTTTAATAACAGGGAGTCAAACTTCCTACCTCCGTCCCTGCGTATAAGCGAAACGTATGTACCCAGGGACTCGTTTAGTTTAATTTGACGCGTGCAAAGCTCTTTTCCCTCCTTTCCTCCCCCATATCTAAACCCGTGCATTTTATAAAGACTTTACGCCGCTTTCATCGACTTTCGGCTGGTGGTTTCGCGTTTATCCCGCTTTAATTCTGATCCCGAGAATTAAAGGTGCTCCGAAGCGTTGCCGGCTGTCACTTTTCCTCGAAATCGTGGAAAATGGAAATTGCACGATTCCTGGAGATGATATCCTGTCCCGATGAAACTCGCTGCTTCAGCGAAGTCATTTTTTATTTTTATATATAGAGTGGTTCGTTGGTCACCAAATTTTAATATGAGCACGTCTGCGAAAATGAGCTTTGACGGAGACAAATCTTCGAGCTTGACAAAATAAAATTTTCGTGGAAACACCTTGTCGGTTAGAACTCCACGAACTTTTTGAGGGAAATGCTTTTTAAAATTTACGGTTATTACTTTCAATACAGTCAAATGTATAAAGATATTCTATACAAGAAAGGAATAATTGCTCCAGTAATTAAATTATCGGTTTTAATTAGAAGTTTCAATTTATTTTTAATTAATTGTTCAGTAATTTGGCGCACAAAGTCTTTCGTTTCAGAGTTGAATTATAGTAGAAATACTAGTTTTTTTTTTTAAATAAAAAATTCAAATTTTATTAAAAATCCTAATTTCAACAAAACTAAAAAATTTTAATTTAAACAAAAATATACAAATTTAAATAAAAATCGAAATTTCAACAAAACCAAAAAAACTCTACCTTAGGTAAAAATCAGAAAATTTTCAATTTAACTAAAAATACAAAAATCTTAATTTAAATAAAAAGACAAAACTGCTAATTTTAACAAAAACAAAAAATTGCAATATTAAAAAATTGCCCCAAAATCAGAATTTATAATAATCCAATATCAGCATTTCCTCGTACTTTAATTCTTCTCGAAACGCAATATATCCGACATATTCCCTCGTTTTTGATCGCCGGTTAAACGAGACTCGAGCAGAAACGAAATATGTATTGTAAGAATGCATCGGTTCGAAAATTTCTTGCTGATACCGCAACAACGTTTTGCGTGAAAGGAACGGGCGTAAGTCAGTTTGGTAGAAGACTTTACGAGCTAGGAACCGAGCGATTTCGAGGGATTTCGTTGAGCCATCGATTCCCGATAAACCACAGACATAAAATTAATTCCGATGACGTTCATTGCGAGCCTTCGCATCGTGGATTGGCAGGCTCGAATCTGTAGCGTACACGTCGCTCGTTAAAACCGAGAACAGCCTTCTCGCGAGATGGACGAGACCGATAAAACGACGAAACTTTTCGATAACCTGCACTTGTTAACAATCAGATAATACATGTTCATTCTTATCGAACTTTCTGATACTAATACCGAAACTATTCGACGGGCCATTTAACCTACTCACAAGTTTTTAAATTCTTACGTAACTTTCGTACACTATTTTTAATATGGGTCACTCTCAAGTTTCATATTTTAACTTACTAAATTTTTCTCATACTTAGCCTCTGTTCTCTACACAAGTACAGTGGAAAATTCTTCCTCTATTAATTTATAATTTTTTTTAAACATATAATACATGTACTTTAACCTTGATAATTTACTTTTTTCAAAAATTCGCACTATGGTGGTCCATTGTACGAAGAAATGGCTGCTAAAGCCATTATGGTGGACCATCTTACGGAAAGATGGCTGCCAAAACTACTATAGTGGCGCGCCCTACCTGAGAGGCTCATACGGTATCCTTTTGTACCCTAGCGCGGACCATGGAGAGGTTCTGCTTCATGATTCGATCCTACTGTGAATGTATCCTTAAAATAATGTTTACAGTAACCTTATAATGAAATTTTTTGGCATAAAAATAATTTACACTCGATATTTAACATAATTTCATATTTTTTACATTTTATATTATAAATTAGTCAATGTACTTTGTATAATCTTTCATACTTTCAAATTTACGATCCCAAAACGCATCCCTATTTTCTCCAAAAGTACTTTTATAAAATTGAAATTAATTCCGTCACCACGTTCCAGAAATCCCGGAAGAAATAATATACCCTGAAAGATGCGGACGATCAGGTGTTCCCAATTCACCGGAGGAATTCGCAACTTGTGCACGTAGAGCGGAGGGTGGTACTCGAAGAATCAGGGTATTATCTCTCTATCGCGGTTCGCTGGTGGCTCCTAAAAAAACAATTTGAATGGTTGAAGGGTTGCTCGGGTGGAAAAGTTAAGCCGAGACACGCCGGATAAGGCCTTGGGGTTCGTTGCTAAACCCGTGGCAAGTTCTCCGAGCGTGCTGACGTGAGTGTCTTCTATTAGACTTGGGCTAGAGAGTCCTTGCAGAGAAACGCTGCAAGGAGGGCACGATAAATGGCCAAGTTGACAAGAGAGCCAGACCAGAGAGAATTAGAGAGAGAGAGAGAGAGGGTTGCATACATAGTTGCTCGTGTTGCTCGGAGGATTGTGTTTGCGGCAGCTGGTACTTTCGTGACGTTACAGCTCCATGCTGAAATTCGCGTCCTTAGGACTAGTGGTCGTGTACAAACTATGGAGACAATTTACGCCTTACGCGTTCGTAAATATCAGAATTAAGGGCTGCTCGGAATAAATATAATATATCATTTTTAGCTTATACGGATATTTGTTACGTTCTGGTGGAATTCACTTTATTTAAGAAAACTTGTACATGTTGTGTCGATTATCGGACTCTTTCTGAATATATTTCAGTATTCCGAGTTTTTATACAGCGTGTTTCACAAATAGTGTAGGTCCCTGAAGTGTTTTCCTTAATAATTCAAAAACGAAGCTTCATACCCCATTTTTGCAAAGGGAAATCTTATTCAGAATCGCATCAGCTACCCCCCATTTCATGGACCTACACTAGTTGTGAGACACCCTGTATATTATTGCTGAAGGTAGAGGGTCGGTGATCAAGGGACAGTGTGACCCAGGATGACGAGGTCCAGGATGAGTAAGAATTACTCAAATCCCTAATTTGCAACATTCCTAAATTTCCAAATTACAAAGTTCCAAAATCCCTAAATTACTAGATTCCTAAGTTCAAAATTCCGAAATTCCCAAATACCCAAATTCTCAAATACCAAATTTCCTAAATCCCAAAATTCTCAAATCCCAAATTCTCTAAACCCCAAAATTCTCAAATTCCAAAATTCCCTAAATTCCAAAATTCCTAAATCCCAACATTCCCAAATCCCAAAATTGCCAAATCCCAAAATTCCCAAACTCCAAAATTGCCAAATCCCAAAATTCCCAAATTCCAAAATTCCCAAATCCCAAAATTCCCAAATCCCAAAATTCCCAAATCCCAAAATTCCCAAATCCCAAAATTCCCAAATCCCAAAATTCCCAAATCCCAAAATTCCCAAATCCCAAAATTCCCAAATCCCAAAATTCCCAAATCCCAAAATTCCCAAATCCCAAAATTCCCAAATTCCCAAATTCCAAAATTCCTAAATCCCAACATTCCCAAATCCCAAAATTGCCAAATCCCAAAATTCCCAAGCTCCAAAATTGCCAAATCCCAAAATTCCCAAATTCCAAAATTCTCAAATCCCAAAATTCCCAAATCCCAAAATTCCCAAATCCCAAAATTCCCAAATCCCAAAATTCCCAAATCCCAAAATTCCCAAATCCCAAAATTCCCAAATCCCAAAATTCCCAAATCCCAAAATTCCCAAATCCCAAAATTCCCAAATCCCAAAATTCCCAAATCCCAAAATTCCCAAATCCCAAAATTCCCAAATTCCCAAATTCCAAAATTCCTAAATCCCAACATTCCCAAATCCCAAAATTGCCAAATCCCAAAATTCCCAAGCTCCAAAATTGCCAAATCCCAAAATTCCCAAATTCCAAAATTCTCAAATCCCAAAATTCCCAAATCCCAAAATTCCCAAATCCCAAAATTCCCAAATCCCAAAATTCCCAAATCCCAAAATTCCCAAATCCCAAAATTCCCAACCCAAAATTCCCAAATCCCAAAATTCCCAAATCCCAAAATTCGCAAATCCCAAAATTCCCGAATCCCAAAATTCCCAAATCCCCAAATTTCCAAATCCCAAAATTCCCAAATCCCAAAATTCCCGAATCCCAAAATTCCCAAATCCCAAAATTCCCAAATCTCAAAATTCCCATACCCCAAAATTCCCAAATCCCAAAATTCCCAAATCCCAAAATTCCCAAATTCCAAAATTCCAAAATTCCTAAATCCCAACATTCCCAAATCCCAAAATTGCCAAATCCCAAAATTCCCAAGCTCCAAAATTGCCAAATCCCAAAATTCCCAAATTCCAAAATTCTCAAATCCCAAAATTCCCAAATCCCCAAATTTCCAAATCCCAAAATTCCCAAATCTCAAAATACCCAAATCCCAAAATTCCCAAATCCCAAAACTCCCAAATCCCAAAACTCCCAAATCCCAAAATTTCCAAATCTCAAAATTCCCAAATCCCAAAATTCCCAAATCCCAAAATTCGCAAATCCCTTAATTCCCAAATCCCAAAATTCCCAAATCCCAAAATTCCCAAATCCCAAAATTCCCAAATCCCAAAATTCCCAAATCCCAAAATTCCCAAATCCCAAAATTCCCAAATCCCAAAATTCCCAAATCCCAAAATTCCCAAATCCCAAAATTCCCAAACCCCAAAATTCCCAAACTCCAAAATTGCCAAATCTCAAAATTCCCCATATCTTCACATTCTGTTCAATTTTGTAAAAATACGTAGAAACATATAATTATTATGTTATTACTGAAGCTTCACTCGTAAATATTAAATCTTCGATACGATATCCTTAAACTTTGCTAATTACGTTCACCACAATTTTTATATCAGTTGTTTGACCCTATTTCAATATGTGATCACACTTTGAGGAACATTTTCCCAGCTCAAGAGCGCGATCCGAGTAAAATATTGATCGAAGGGATTTTGAAAGTTGAAAAGGTGAGCCAGTTTTCGTCGCAAAAGAGGCAGCGTAGATTTTGGTCGATCAACACCAGGAGCAAAGTTCAGTTCCGAAGTTTAATCGAGGTTGTCGAAATTGACCAAGTCTCGTCTGTGACCTGGTTGCATATTTTATTCAGAATCGTCCGTCGCGTTTGTCCTGGCGAACCGAAAGATCGATAACGGTTTCCACCTCGGTTCTTCCACATTCATATGAGCGTATAAGCATCATCTTCACATAAGCATCGTGATCGTGGAACTGTGAAACGTATGATGTATGTGAACTTGAGGAGTTTCGTTGACTTCGATACTTGAAACGGGATATTCCAAAAAGGCAAAATCATAAGTGGAAGTTTCACGTACTTCAAATTTGAAATTTTTATACATAGAAATTTACACTAAGAATTTTGTCACTGTTTGAATTCAAGTTTCTTCAACCAGCCATTTTGCATGAATGGAACTAAAAATGAAATTCGACTACGAGTGTTAAATTTCTTAATGCAACCTAACCACACTAGATTCGTTTCTGTACAAAACGCATGAAATTGAAAATGAAATTCGAATACGAGTGTTAAATTTCGCGACAAATCCTCCGAGATTAGAGAGCCTTGTCGACGATTCCGCCTAACAGATCCAACGTCTTAGAACCGGGAACATACGGTATTAGAACGGGTGATCCACCGAAATGGGTCGATAATGGGCAGATTCGGTGGAGTCGCGGGAAACAAGGATTTCGTGATGGGAATCTCGCGGTGGGCTGCACGCAACCAGCGATTCCATTGGATCGTTTAATTATGTACGTTTGATTACATTCGTGGCCAGGGAAATGTTTACTTGAGAACTAGTCCCATACAAGGTGTCGTATAATTAGCGACAGGATAGATGGCATTTCTATTAGGCTGTTGCATATGGAATAACCAATTCCGTGATATTCTGATTCGCGGAATTAATCAGGGAATGTTTACTTAAAAAATTTGCTGTTTCATGTTAATGACGGATTTAGGGTAATTAATGCAATGATACTATACTGTATTGTATATTAAATGCAATAATAATATACTGTATTGTAGTGATGCATAAAAGTTGTATGAATTTCAATTATTTTCGAGCTTTCAAGTTTTTGAGGTAACCAACTTTTCAGCTTTCAAGTTTTGGAGGTTTTGAAATTTGGGAGCTTTTTTACTTTGGGAGTTTTCGAATCTTCAAACTTACGGGTTTTTATACTTCTGAGCTTTAAGCTTTCAAGCCTTTGAATTTTTAAAGCTTTCGGGTTTCAGAGTTTAGGAAGTTTTTGGGGTTTGAAAGTTTCTGTGCTTTCGAGTTTTCAAGATTTTCAGTATTCGAACTCTTGAGTTTTCCAGCTTTCAAGTTTTCGAACTTCTGAGCTTTTGAGCTTTTGTACTTTGGAAGTTTTCGAATCTTCAAACTTACGGGTTTTTATACTTCTGAGCTTTTAAGCTTTCAAGCTTTTGAATTTTTAAAGCTTTCGGGTTTCAGAGTTTAGGAAGTTTTTGAGGTTTGAAAGTTTCTGTGCTTTCGAGTTTTCAAGATTTTCAGTATTCGAACTTTTGAGTTTTCCAGCTTTCAAGTTTTCGAACTTCTGAGCTTTTGAGTTTTGGCAGCTTTTGAGCTTTTGTACTTTGGAAGTTTTCGAATTTTCAAACTTACGGGTTTTTATACTTCTGAGCTTTTAAACTTTCAAGCCTTTGAATTTTTAAAGCTTTCGAGTTTCAGAATTTAGGAAGTTTTTGAGGTTTGAAAGTTTCTGTGCTTTCGAGATTTCAAGATTTTCAGTATTCGAACTTTTCAATTTTCCAGTATTCAAGTTTTCGAACTTTTGAGCTTTTAAGTTTTGGAAGCTTTCGAGCCGTCAAGTCTTGGAAGTTTTTGAGTATTTGAATTTTGGAAGCTTTTGTGCGTTCCAGCTTTCAGGATTTCGAGTATTCCAATTATTGAACTTTCGAGCTTTCGAGTCGTCAAGCTTTTAAGGTAACAAACCTTTGAGCTTTCAAGTTTTTGAAGTTTCGAGCTTTTGAGTTTTGAGAGCTTCTGTGCTTTGAAAGCTTCGAAGCTTTTAAACCATCAAGTTTTCAGGTTTTCAAACTTTTGAGCTTCTGTGCTTGTTACTTTTGGCGGATTTGTGTGTTCGAGCTTTCAAGATTTCAAGTATTGCAATTGTTGTACTTTTGATATTTCAAGTTGTCAAGCTTTCAAGCTTTGAGCTTTCAAGTTTTCAAAGTTTGGAGCTTTTGAGTTTCAAGCTTTGAAATCTTGGAAGTTTTCGAACCATCAAGCTTTCAGGTTTTCAAACTTTTGAGCTTTTGTGCTTGTTACTTTTGGCGGATTTTGTACTTTCGAGCTTTCAAGATTTTAAGTATTCCAGTTATTGGTCTTTCAAGCTTTCAAGTTGTTAAGCTTTCAAGGTAACAAACCTTTGAGCTTTCAAGTTTTTGAAGTTTCGTGCTTTTCAGTTTTGGGAAGTTTCAAGCTTTGAAATCTTGGAAGTTTTCAAACCATCAAGCTTTCAGGTTTTCAAACTTTTGAGCTTCTGTGCTTGTTACTTTTGGCGGATTTGTGCGTTCGAGCTTTCAAGATTTCAAGTATTCCAATTATTGAATTTTCAAGCTTTCACGTTGTTAAGCTTTCAAGGTAACAAACCTTTGAGCTTTCAAGTTTTTGAAGTTTCGAGCTTTTCAGTTTTGGGAGGTTTCAAGCTTTGAAATCTTGGAAGCTTTCAAACCATCAAGCTTTCAGGTTTTCAAACTTTCGAGCTTCTGTGCTTGTTACTTTTGGCGGATTTGTGCGTTCGAGCTTCCAAGATTTCAAGTATTTCAATTATTGAATTTTCAATCTTTCAAGTTGTTAAGCTTTCAAGGTAAGTTACCTTGTAGTTTTAAGGTTTTCGAAGTTTTGAGCTTTTGAGTTTTGGGAGGTTTCGAGTTTTGAAATCTTGGAAGCTTTCAAACCATCAAGCTTTCAGATTTTCAAACTTTTGAGCTTCTGTGCTTGTTACTTTTGGCGGATTTGTGCGTTCGAGCTTCCAAGATTTCAAGTATTTCAATTATTGAATTTTCAAGCTTCCACGTTGTTAAGCTTTCAAGGTAACAAACCTTTGAGCTTTCAAGTTTTCGAAGTTTCGAGCTTTTCAGTTTTGGAAGCTTTCGAGTTTTTGAATTTTTGCAGATTTCAAAGCTTTAAGGTTTCATGTTTTCAAGCTTTCAAGCTTTCGAATGTTGTAATCTTTCGAACTTTTGAGCTTTGCAAGCTTTCAGTTTTTAATTTTTGAAAGCTCTTGAGCTTTCAATTTTTTTGGCTTCCGAGCTTTCAAGCTGCGAGGTTTTCAAGTTTTCAAGCTTTCAAACTTTCAGTCTGTCAGCCTGTCAATTTTTAGAGCTTGCAAACTTTGATGTTTTCAAATTTTGAAGCCATTGAACTTTCAAACTTTTTGCTTTGCAAGATTACGTGTCTGCAAATTTTCAAATTTTAAATTTACACATCTTTGAATTGTTCAAATTCCTTGAATTGTTGAATTTTCAGCTTTCTTTATTTTTAATGCTACATATTCCTGTCTTATTTTCTCTAGTACCTTTCCAAACTACTAAATTCCTAAATCCCCAGTAATTTAGTATCTTTGTTCCTTTAAACCGCAAAATTCTCACATTTATAAATTTCCTTTCCAAACATTAGAATCTCAAATTCATAACATTCAGAAATTCCAGCATACACAGAAGATCAATTTCAAACTTCGCGCCACATTTTTGGCGCGATATTTGAACTACCCTTAAAACGACATGAGTTGTGAAACTTCAGTATCGTCGTTGAATCACATACTCCAAAATAAAATACACAGTCAAAATCAATCTTACAAATTTCCAATAATTATAATCAGTATTTCCCCCTACAAGCAACAGAGTAATTAATTAAAGCTAAAGTGTCTAACAATAACCTCGAAATGATCATACGTGTTCTTACTCCTCGCATTGTTCCGCATCGTGTTAATACACTCTGCACACATCAAATTCAAGCGAAATCACTCTACACGATCTACTAGAGCTGTCGAGATAGAGCATATGCATCGGAAGGATAAAATACATAGGACGTTGGTCAGCATACGAAATGAAGTGGCACACGTTTCGGTCGTATCCTTTCAACGGACATCGCGATGTCCGTTTGATCGGTTTCCACCAAAAGGATATTGGTATATGTGTTCATACACGCGAGTGTATGTCTGCACACACATGCTCGATCGATGTGTATGCAGTATTGTTTCGCTGACGGCACTCGTTCTTCGTTCGCCGCCTTTTTTCTGACGCGTCGTTTTTACGCTCGAGCATTACGAACGTCATTTCCATCGCCCTTCTGCAAATAAAAAATTTGATTTTACAACGTTTCGATCAATTTTTGTCATTTTGTTTCTTGCGGATCCGTCTGGAAAGATCGGGCTTTACGGGGGCGATAGGGGTTTTTTATTGTTTCGCGTATTATAGGTTTATGGGAGTTTCGATATAAAGTGACGTGTTGAGAGCTGATGTATTTATGGCGATTTTTGGGGTTTGTGGTATTTATGAGAGGTGGATCTGTTGGGGTTTATGAGGAAGTTGCGTTAGTTTCGTGGGAAGTGGTATTGAGAGGATGAGGATTAGTTCTTTTTCAGTTTTATTAAAGCATCAGAATTTCAGAATTTCAGAATTCCGGAATTTCACACTTCTAGAATTTCAGAATTTCCGAATTCCAAAATTCCAGAATTTTAGAATTGTAGAATTTTAGAATTTCAGAATTCCAGAATTTCAGAATTTCAGAATTTCAGAATTTCAGAATTTCAGAATTTCAGAATTTCAGAATTTCGGAATTTCGGAATTTCGGAATTTCGGAATTTCGGAATTTCAGAATTTCAGAATTTCAGAATTTCAGAATTTCAGAATTTCAGAATTTCAGAATTTCAGGATTCCAAAGTTTAGGAATTTCAGAATTCCAGAATTTCAGGATTCCAAAGTTTAGGAATTTCAGAATTTCAGAAATTTAGGATTTCAGAATTCCAGAATTTCATAATTCTGGGATTTCAAAGTTTAAGAATTCCAGAATTCAAAAATTTCAGAATTCCAGAATTCCAGAATTCCTGAATTTCAGGATTTCAAAGTTTAAGAATTCCAGAATTCTAGAATTGCAAAATTCAAAAATTCCAGAATTGCAGGAATCCAAAGTTCTTGAATTCCAAAATTCCAAAATTCCAGGATTCCAAAACTCCGAAATTCCAGAATTCTAAAGTTCGAAACTTCCAATATTGCAAAATTCCAAAGTAAAAAATTCCAGAAATCTTACGATTAAAAATTCCAGAATTTTGGAATTCAAATTCCAAAATTTCAGAATTCCAGAATTCCAAAAGTCAATATTGCTTAATTAAAAAATGTTTAAATTCGCAAATTCTAACCAACCTGCGGAGACGTGCAATTTCTGTAACTCCCAAATTCTAACTACTCAAACAATCAAATTTCGCAATTAATCAATAATTAATCAATAATAAATTAATTCAAATAATAATCATTACATAACCCATAAATTTATCAGCTTCTATATAACTTTCAAATAGTATTTGAAATTCAAATACTATTAGACATTCAACGTATCGAAACTTATTATTTCATACGCAACAATGTAACACGAATATACACGAATATACAAATATATACAGTCAGTGTAAACAGTATTCGTACAGTAATTAATTTCAACAAAAATGTTGAGAAACGTCATTTATTAACAAAATTTTAACAAATAAAAAACACATACATATTCTTAGATGTCTATGTATTCTATGTAAGAATGTGTATGTATTTTTTATTTGTTCAAATTTTGTTAATAAATGACGTTTCACAACATTTTTGTTGAAATTAATTACTGTACGAATACTTTTTACACTGACTGTATATATTAAAAATAATAAAGCAGTGCCGTTTAACTACTGCAAACAGAAATTCTTTGCGACTTTAAAGGAGCGAATCGAACAAAGATTCACAAAGCTCCCGATATCGGCGCCGTTTCAATCGCTTCCGTTTCCACCGCCGTTTCCCCCTGGCTGTCTTCTGGAGCTCATTTTAACAGGGGGTCTACAGAATTCAAAGAACGTGTCGCAAATCGAATTATGCGGCAACAATACTGAACCGTTCTTTGACACTCGGCGCGTAAAGTGCAGCGATCATCCGATTTCCTTCGCTCTTTTCTGTGGAAACTTCTTTGAAGTGTATCGATACGTTTCGTTGCTTAAACGAGCGTGTGTTTGCCTCCACAATCGATTTTATCGACCATAATCGTGAAAGCGAACGAAATCGTAATTTCTTTCGTCATTCTCTTCGGGTGCGAGCTTCATTTATTAATGATTATTTTGTTGGGAAAAGAGTGTTTGATACTCTTAATCTGACGAGGAGTCAATTTTTATTTAACGAAATTTTGCAATTTTGCAATGGGTATGTTCTATGTAGACCTATGTTCACATTTTCACAATGTGACTATGTTCTATGTTTACAATTTCCAATTTTTCCGATTTTCCAATTTTGCAATTTCCCGATTTCCCCTTTTACCAATTTTCCAATTTCCCAAATTTCCAATTTTGCAATTTCCCGATTTCCCCTTTTACCAATTTTCCAATTTCCCAAATTTCCAATTTTGCAATTTCCCGATTTCCCCTTTTACCAATTTTCCAATTTCCCAAATTTCCAATTTTGCAATTTCCCGATTTCCCCTTTTACCAATTTTCCAATTTCCCAAATTTCCAATTTTCCAATTTTTCGATTTCCCCTTTTACCAATTTTCCAATTTCCCAAATTTCCAATTTTCCGATTTTTCGATTTCCCCTTTTACCAATTTTCCAATTTCCCAAATTTCCAATTTTCCGATTTTTCGATTTTCCAATTGTCTAATTTCCTCATTCTCCAATTTCCCACTTCCTCATTTTTCTAATTTCCCAAATTACCAATTTTCCAAAATTCAATTTTTCAAATTTCCAAATTTCTCAATTTAACAATCGATATAAGTCAAATCTCCCCATTTTCTAATTCTCCAGTTTCCCAATTTTTCAGTTTCCCAATTTCCCAATTTCCTAAGTTCCTAATTTCCTAATTTCCCAAAATTTTCAATAGCCATATTTTGTATTTTTCCATTTCCCCATTTTCTAATTTTCCTATTCCTCAATTTTTCAATAGTCATATTCACTATTTTCCCATTTCCGTATCTTCTAATTTGCCAATTTTCTCATTTCCCAGTTTCTCAATTTTGTCAATTTTTCAAGTTTCAATCCTTCAATTCTTCAATTCTTCATTTCTTCAATTCTGCAATTCTGCAATTCTTCAATTCCTCCATTCTTCAATTCATCAATTCTTCAATTCTTCAATTCTTCAATTCTTCAATTCTTCAATTCTGCAATTCTGCAATTCTGCAATTCTTCAATTCCTCCATTCTTCGATTCATCAATTATTCAATTATTCAATTATTCAGTTATTCAATTATTCAACTATTCAACTATTCAACTATTCAACTATTCAACTATTCAACTATTCAACTATTCAACTATTCAATTATTCAATTATTCAATTATTCAATTGTTTAATTATTTAATTATTCAATTATTCAATTTGTCAAATTTCGGAAAGCCATAATTTATATTTCTCTATTGTACGACATTCATAATTTCTCAATTCCCCACTCCCTTTTACCTCATTTACATTAATCTATAATCAAGTAAAATCACAAATCACCATATAATACAAGTATCCCTATCAGTTTAGTTGAAAACAAAATTCTCTCTCCCTCAAAAAATTTCCTATATTAAATTCCCTCGATCTCCAAATTTATATTTTTTATCTTGAACTCTCCCAGAGCTTTCTCTCCCCCCAAAAAAAATGTTTTCAATCCACCCTAATCACCATTCCCGCAAACTCGCAGTGTTCTCCAAAAGCGCTCCAATGAATTAAACCGAAAGCACTGTTACCGTTTCATATTGTTTTAGTCGGAATTAGTGGCTCGTCAAGGCTTTTCAATCAAACTGAACCGTAACGAAATGGTTAGAGCCTATTCGGTCCGTTATCATGAAAAGGACGAGCGATGAATGGACAAGTTGACCCTATTGTGACCCTTTCTTCCAGCGATTACAATCGCAGCATCCGAAACGAGGGGGTTGGTTGCACGACAGCCACGCCTAACTGCCACCTATGGGGTGGTAAATCGTGGCCTCGTCGTCTAATTCCAAATAATTCTCACCCCTGCCTTCTATCCTCTACCCACGAAATGCTTTTACCTTGCCGCGCACATACACACACGCGGTGAAATTCCTCTGACTAGCTGGCTGGCTCGAGATGCTCCCTGCAGATGCTGCAAATCACCCAGACAAAACAGTCATCCTCCTCCTATAAAGTTTGCTTCGTGTCTGGCTTAAAGGCCGTTTCGAGGAACCCCAACACACCCCCTGGTGCTATTCTCAAACCCTCGTATCACCCTGTCGCGTTACGGGACCGCGTGCAACTTTGCAGGTGGATAGGGATTCGAAAAATTTCGTACACCTTGGCGGAGTGTTATCTTGGAGACCTCTGGGAGATGTAGTTCTGGTACTTGTGTTTTGCTGTTGAGTTTCCAGATTTGGGTTTATTATGTTATAGTTATAAGTTGGTAGCTTTGTTATATTTACAATTTGTCAGATTTTCAAATTTGTAAATTTGCAAATTTCTAAATTTGTATATTTTCAAATTTCCAAATTTCCAAATTCCCAAATTACCTAATTTCCCAATTTCCTAATTTTCCAATCTCCCAATTTCTCAATTCCCTAATTTCCTATTTCCCTAATTTCCCATTTCACTAATTTCCCAATTTTCCAACTTCCCAATTTCCAAATTTCCCATATCCCTAATTTTCCACGTTTCCCAATTTCCTAACTCTCCCACCTCCCAATTCCCTAATTTTCCAATATCCCAATTTCCCAATTTCCCAAGTCCCTAATTTCCCATTTCCAAATTTCCCTGTTGTCTAATTTCTCCACCTCACAATTACCGAATTCCCAACTTCCCCAGTCTTTAAACCCTCAATCTCTCTATTTCCCATCTCCCTTATTTCCCAACTCTCTAAATCCTTCATCTCTCTATTTCTCATTTTCCTAATTTCCCACCTTCCTAAATCCCCAATCTCTCTACTTCCCATCTTCATAATTTCCCAACTTCCTAAATCCCCAGTCTCCACTATTTCCCATCTTCCTAATTTCGCAACTTCGTAAATCCCCAGTCTCCCTATTTCCCATCTTTCTAATTTCCCAACTTCTTAATTTCCCAATCCCTCTATTTCTCAACTTCCTGAATCCCCAATCTCTCTATTTCCCATTTTCCTAATTTCCCAACTTCCTAAATTCCCTATCTCTCTATTCTCCATCTTCCTAGTTTCCCAAATTCCTAAATCCCTCATCTCTTTATTTATCATCTTCCTAATTTCGCAACTTCGTAAATCCCCAGTCTTCCTATTTCCCATCTTTCTAATTGCCCAACTTCCTAATTTCCCAATCTCTCTATTTCCCAACTTCCTAAATCCCCAGTCTCCCTATTTCCCATCTTTCTAATTTCCCAACTTCTTAATTTCCCAATCCCTCTATTTCCCAACTTCCTAAATCCCCAGTCTCCCTATTTCCCATCTTCCTAATTTCCCAACTTCCTAAATCCCTCATCTCTTTATTTATCATCTTCCTAATTTCCCAACTTCCTAAATCTCCAATCCCTCTATTTCCCATCTTCATAATTTCCCAACTTCCTTAATCCCCAATCTCTCTATTTCCTATCTTCCTAATTTCCCACCTTCCCACTTTCTCCACTTCATAATTCCCAATTTCCCACCACCATTATGTTGCAATTGATTCTCACTCTAATCCGTTAAATCGAATGATTTCTCCCACCCTATAACCTTCATAAACCATCGAAGCAAATAACCTTGAAAATCCAAAGCCGTTCTAATTCAATATCCACACCCCTCCTCACCATCTAACCCCGCCGCTTTTTATCAAATGCCACAGTTGCCGTTCACGCGAAACTCCACCGACCGATCATGCACGAGAACACGTCGATTCTGCACGGTATGCTAATCGGCCAAAGCGTGTGTAACGTAACGATGCAGAATTTCGAGGTTAAATGTGCCGCATCCCGAACAACGTTGTTCGAATTCGCAGCGACCTGGCGCGCTTCGAAGCCAGACCGTAGGGAACGCCTGCCCCTTTGCCCGCCCCTGCCCGGTACACCCAACGCTCTCGCCCGGTCGGG
Organism: Megachile rotundata; assembly: GCF_050947335.1. Taxonomy (NCBI): domain Eukaryota; kingdom Metazoa; phylum Arthropoda; class Insecta; order Hymenoptera; family Megachilidae; genus Megachile; species Megachile rotundata. The sequence continues at coordinate 9,655,278 of NC_134993.1, forward strand.
GGTGTTTACTCGTGAAACGCGATAATTAACCGTTGAAAACGCGGTTAACTGTTCCCTTTGCAACCGGCGTGTGACGCATCTAAGCTTCGTCGGATCTCTCCTGCGAGGTGCGTCGTCTTTTGAAATTTCCTGTATAAATGCCTCGCGATACTTTGTAGCTGGTATGCATGTGCTCTGTGCAAAGAGAATGGACGCTTTCATGAAAATTCATATCCTTAATGGATTTCCGTCCAAAATTTTTGTTGCATATTTTTGTTTCTACGTTGCATTTTTGCGGGAGAATGGATAGCTTCAATTTTATACACAGGGTATGATGTGTTATATAGTTTAGTAGTATAGTACTTGCATGGTGGTATAGTATCATAATCGTGTAGTTGTATAGTGCTGGAGTGAGCAAGTGGTACTAGTGTATTGTGGTGTTACTATACTTTTATACTTCTTTGCTACCATAGTACTATACTATTGTATTATTGTACTACTATACTACTATACTGCTGTACTACTTTCTTAGTAGACTACTATAGTACTATTCCACTATTCCACTAGTCGAGTGTACCACTATACCACTGTACCACTGTACCACTATGCTACTGTTCCACTATTCCAGTATTCCACTATACTATTATACCATTACACCACTTTATTATTATACTTTCATACTACTACTCCACTATTCCATTAGTCCAGTGTTCCATTATACTACTATTCCACTATTGCAGTATTCCACTATACCATTATACAATTATACCATTCTATTACTATACTACTATATGACTATTCTACTAGTCCACTGTTCCACTAGTTCACTGTACCACTATACCATTCTACCATTGTACTGCTATTTCACTATTGCAGTATTCCACTATACCATTATACAATTATACACTCTATTACTATACTACTATACTACCATTCTACTATTCTACTATTCTACTATTCTACTATTCTACTATTCTACTATTCCACTATTCCACTATTCCACTATTCCACTATTCCAATAGTTCACTGTACCACTATACCATTCTACCATTATACTACTATTCCATTATTGCAGTATTCCACTATATCATTATACAGTTATACCACTCTGTTAGGTTACTACTGCACTATCATTCTACTATTCTACTGTTTCACTATTCCACTATTCCACTAGTCCACTTTACCACTATACCATTGCAACATTATACTACTATTCCACTATTGCAGCATTCCACTATATCATTATACAATTATACCACTCTATTACTATACTACTATATGACTATTCTACTATTCCACTGTTCCACTAGTTCGCTGTACCACTATACAATCGTACCATTATACTGCTATTCCACTATACCATTATACAATTATACACACTATTACTATACTACTACACTACCATTCTACTATTCTACTATTCCACTAGTTCACTAGTTGACTGTACCACTATACCATTGTACCATTATACTACTATTCCGCTATACCATTATACAATTATATACTCTATTACTATACTACTTTACTATCATTCTACTATTCTACTATTCCACTAGTTCACTAGTTGACTGTACCACTATACCATTGTACCATTATACTACTATTCCGCTATACCATTATACAATTATATACTCTATTACTATACTACTTTACTATCATTCTACTATTCTACTATTCCACTAGTTCACTAGTTCACTGTACCACTATATCATTACACCATTTTACTACTATTCCATGATTGCAGTACTCTACTATACCATTATACAATTATGTCACTCTGTTACTATACTACTGCACTACCATTCCACTGTTCGACTGTTCCACCAGCTCACTGTACCATTATATGGTAGTACCATTATGCTACTATTCCACTATACCAATATACTACTATACTACTATGCTACTATACTACTATACCACTGTACTACTATATTACTATACTGCTATACTGCTATACTGCTATACTACTATACTGCTATACTGCTATACTGCTATACTACTATACTACTATACTACTATACTACTGTACTACTATACTACTGCATTTTTGTGCTACAAAATGCTATTCATTCCCCATAAATTATCCACTAATACATCTTCATATATCGCAACTTTCCATTTCTCTCGAATGAAAACAAATATACGAATTTGTTTTCAATTTTCCTTACGAAATCTCATCAGCAGAAATAGCAAACCATTCCGAACCCCACATTTTCAATTATTACCATACGTCTCGTAATCCAACGATAGCAATCGAGACCTTAATAAAATCAGTAAAATATCTCGAACCCAAACCGTTATTTCATCTCGATTCCAATCGTCGATTAATCTCCCCGAAAAATGTTCCTCGATATCCCACGCGAAATTATCTCCGCCAATCGATACACAAGACGCTCGATTCCTCCGAAACGTATGGCAAAAAAGCTCTATCCGGTTTTAATCCGCCCGAAAGTAGCTTGAACGCTGATTTATCGGCAAACCCTCCGCACGTCCAACTTTGCGTAAGTTGTATTCGAAGTTCCGAAGCGGCGTGAACAAGCGTGATAAAACGTGTGAAGTTAATTGAATTTCGTATTGGTTGATAAATGGCGGCGTAAACGAGCTTTGCAACGATATAGATCATTCGGACGTGTTCGCCGGTGCAATAACGAGGGAAACGTAGCTTTCTCTGCGCGCAACCGTAATTAACATTCGAATTTCCAAATTTCAAATTGTCGAACCGTCGAATTTTCGAATGTTGCGGGTATACTGGCGGACAAAATTACAGGACAGTTCATTTACCCGACGTTAAAGTAATGGACGCTTCGATGTGTATGGAGTATAGGTAATTAGAAACGTATGATGTATTTGATGGTATACACATAAAGTATATTACATTTAGTAATATTAATCTATTTTTATTTTTATTATAAATTTTTTTATATATATTTTTACACAGTATTTTTTTAGTCCTATTACTGCTATAAAGCATTATATATTTATTATTTAAATAATTAATTAATATTATTGAGCTATTTAATATTAATATTGCATAGAGTATATAGCATATATTAATATATTTTTATAGATATACTAATTTATACAATGTTATATAAATTTTGACTGGAAGACAGTTAATAGAAAGTCTGAATTCCTTAGAGATAATATGGTTATAAAATAGAAAGAAGTTATTCATATATTTTTGGGTGTTATTTAATATTTTTAAGGGTTAGTTAAGGGTTTGGGGAGTTTGGTATCTGAAGATATGTCAACATAAGGATTTGGTGATTAGGAATTTGTAGATATAGGGATTTTGAGGTTAGGAATTTGTACATATAGAAATTTTGAGGTTATGAAGTTATAGATATAGGAATTTGGAGGTTAGGGATTGGTGGTTATAGGGATTTGAAGGTTAGGAATTTGTAGATATAGGGATTTTGAGATTAGGAATTTGTAGATATAGGAATTTTGAGGTTATGAAGTTATAGATATAGGGATTTGGAGGTTAGGGATTGGTGGTTATAGGGATTTGAAGGTTAGGAGTTTGTAGAAATAGAGATTTTGAGGTTAGGAATTTTTAGATATAGGGATTTGTGGTTATAGAGATTTTGCGGTTAGGAATTTTTAAATATAGGGAGCTTGAGGTTAGGGATTTGGGGTTATAGGGATTTTGAGGTTAGGAATTTGTAGATATAGGGATTTTGAGATTAGGAATTTGTAGATATAGGGAGCTTGAGGTTAGGGATTTGGGGTTATAGGGATTTTGAGGTTAGGAATTTGTAGATATAGGGATTTTGAGGTTAGGAATTTGTAGATATAGGGAGCTTGAGGTTAGGGATTTGGGGTTATAGGGATTTTGAGGTTAGGAATTTGTAGATATAGGGATTTTGAGATTAGGAATTTGTAGATATAGGAATTCTGAGGTTATGAAGTTATAGATATAGGGATTTGTGGTTATAGGGATTTGGAGAATTTGTAGAAATAGGGGTTTGAGATCAGGAATTTGTAGAAATAGGGGTTTGATGGTCAGGAATTTGTGGATATAGGATTTGGTTAGAAATATAGTGATATCAAAATTTAGTGACATAGTCATTTTTAATTCTTTAAATTTAGCTATCAAATTACAAAGAATCTGAAGATTTCAATTTCTGTCCACATCACCCCCAACTTTGATCACAAATATAATCATGAATCAAAGCATTCAGAGTAAACCTCCACACCATACAAATATTACCACATCACCTAAAAATACCCCCAAAAATTCGAACAACTCAAATATCCAAACTTCTTCAATTTCAATCGAAACTCGATAAATCTCGATAAACTTGAAAAAATTGAAAACTTGAAGAACTGAAAAATTGATGAATTGAAATATTGAAGAAGTGAAAACTTGAAGAATTGAAAGCTTGAAAAATTGAAAACTTGAAAAATTAAAAACTTGAAGAATTGAAAACTTGAGGAATTGGAAAATTGGAAAATTAAATATTTGAAAAAGAAGAAAATTGAAGAATTGAAAAATTTCTAAATTAGAAAATTCAATAATTGCAGAATTGAAAAATTAAAAGTGACATTTGAGAAAATTTGAAAATTGGAAATTTGGAAAATTGAAAATTGAAAGTGAATGACAACAAAATTAAAACCCTGAAAATTCAGAAATTTGTAAAATCAAAAATTCAGCGAACCATCAATTAAAAAATAAACAATCGAACCAATCAGACTGAAACTCCAGACCATAAAAAATATTACCATATCTCCTAAAAATACCTCCAAAAAATCCAACAACTCAAACATCCAACCCCCTTCACAAATTTAATCAAAACTCAATAAATCAACACCCAAAACTTCCCCTCTCAATAGCAATACCTTCTCAATAGCATCCCTTCTCAAAAAACTCAGCGTTCCAAAACTCCCCCAAAAAAATCTTTTCCCAAATCACCGCAGCCTAAGCGATCAAATTCGCAGTCCAAAAGCGTCATTACCATATCCATCCGCCGTTAGCCTGACGAAAAAAAGCGCCCCTTTCCAACAGTTAGAACGTTTCTCTTGAAGTCTCGCCAAGTTCATTCACCGGTTTATCACGGTACGGGGGGATAAACAGCGTTTTGCAGGATAGTCCTTTTCCAGTACGAGCTTTTCGAAGCTGGAAAGCGTCACTATCCACGCAAACCACGAGGCCGGTAGTTTACCGGACGGTTGGTGTACCGTCTGGTTGAACTCCAGAGCGAGAGAGAGTACGTCGAAACGGAGCTTCGTTGTCGTTTAGACGCGTTATAACGTGCAGAATCCATTCCCGTCGTTGAGGCAGCCATTGTTGGACATGGAAGATCAAACGACGGAATTCTCCCCGGAGGTATGCGGTGCTTTAGCAATGGAGGGTAGCTGGAAAGGAGATACAAACAGCCAGGGCTTCCTTTTACCAACCTCTGTCCACCTGTCCTTGTCTCCACCTGCCATGTAAAAAGCACATTTCTTTTACCAGCTCGATGCATTCCACTTGCGTCTCCGTGGCCCCTTTCCATTTTTCCCCTTGATCTCTACCTGGCTTTTACTCTGTCTGCGATTCCTCGTTGGAAATTGAAGGATATGATGTATAAACACTGACAGTCGCACGAACGATGTTCCGGCTATATTCTGGCTATTTACGGAAGCTTAGGATATTCACATGTTGGGTTTTTCGTTGGCTAATTCTGAGGTGGGAGGATATGTGGACATACCATGCGTTTGTCATGAGGAAGTTAGCTACGGAAGCATCAAAAGTTGCAAGATACCTAAATTTCAAAGGTTCCAAATCCACAAATCCACAAATTCTCAAATCCCTAAATCTCCAAATCTCCAAACCCCCAAACACGCAAACCTCTAAATTCTCAAAGCTCCAAATTTCCAAATCCCCAAATCTTCAAACCCCTAAACTCTCAAATGTCCAAATCTTCAAACCCTTAAATGCTCAAACTCCTAAATTTCCAAATCCCAAAATCTCCAAATCCCCAAATCACCAAATCCTCAAATTCCCAAATCCCCAAATCCTCAAACCCCTAAATTCTCAAATGTCCAAATCTCCAAATCCCCAAATTTCTAAATCTCCAAATCCCCAAATCTCCAAATCTCCAAATCCCCAAATCCCCAAATCTCCAAATCTCCAAATTCCCAAATCCCCAAATCCTTAAACCCCTAAATTCTCAAATCTCCAAATTTCCAAATCCCCAAATCTTCGAACCCCTAAATTCTCAAATGTCCAAATCTCCAAATCCCCAAATTTCTAAATCTCCAAATCCCCAAATCTCCAAATCTCCAAATCCCCAAATCCCCAAATCTCCAAATCTCCAAATTCCCAAATCCCCAAATCCTTAAACCCCTAAATTCTCAAATCTCCAAATTTCCAAATCCCCAAATCTTCAAACCCCTAAATTCTCAAATGTCCAAATCTCCAAACCCTTAAATGCTCAAATTCCTAAATTTCCAAATCCCCAAATCTCCAAATTCCTAAATTTCCAAATCCCCAAATCTCCAAATTCCCAAATCACCAAATCCTCAAATTCCCAAATCCCCAAATCCTCAAATCCCAACCTGGACCCAAATAATAATGTAATTATGCCTGTATCAGATTTAAAATGCACTATTTATAATCCGTCAGTGAAATAGTAAATGGTATTCCCGTAAGCCATCGAAAATCGGTTCCCCTAGAAAGCTCTCAAGCTATAAAAGCTCTCATAGGTCCGTTTAGTTATTAACATACGAGATGTGGCCGTGCCAAGTCCATCCTCGAAGGTTTCAGGGCTGTTGAAATCTATGTGACCATTACTGATCTCTAAACTCATTTCACCGGTGCCAACTGCGTTTCGTTGCCGATTTATAGATACAATATTCGCGGGGAATTATTTCTGGCCGGCCTAGATACCGACGGTAATTTCAAATATTAAGTTTTCGATATAAAATATGGTCGGGTGACTTTTGGTTACGGGAAAAGTTGACGGAGTTAATAATTCGTAGGCATCGGAATTATTGCGCTTTCTAGTTTTGCAAGTTTGGAATTTCAAAAGTTTATGTGTTTAGAGACAGGTGTATTTTGATACTGGTCTTCTACGCATATAAAGTTCTAGTGATTTGGTAGCAACCAGATTTTGAAAAAGAAATTCAGATACAAGCTTGAAGATTGTGAATTAACTTGAGAAATTGGAAGATTCGAAAAATTGCAAATGAACGATCACATAGGGTATAAAATCATAATAGTGTATATACAGGGTGTCTCACAATTAGTAGGTCCCTGAAATGGGGGGGTAGCTGGCGTGATTCTGAATAAGATTTCCCTTTGCAAAAGTGGGGTTTGAAGCTTCGTTTCTGAATTATTAAGGAAAAACGCGGACCAATCAGAGCGCGAGGATTATTACGCGTTGGATTACTACGCGTTGGTTAACTACGCGTTAGATTACCACGCGTTAGATTTCTACGCTTAGAATTACCACGCGTTGCATTACTACGCGTTGGACTACTACGCGTTGCATTACTACGCGTTGGACTACTACCCGTTGAATATCCACGCGCTGGATTACTACGCGTTGGATATCCACACGCTGGATTACTACGCGTTAGATTACCATGCATTAGATTCCTACGCTTAGAATTACCACGCGTTGCATTATTACGCGTTGAATTACTACGCGTTGAATATGCACGCATTGGATTACTACGCGATGGATATCCACACGCTGGATTACTACACGTTATATTACTACGCGTTGGATTACTACGCGTAGGATTACCACACGTTGCATTACTACGCGTTAGATTACCATGCGTTGGATAACTACGCGTTAGATTACCACGCATTAGATTCCTACGCTTAGAATTACCATGCGTTGCATTACTACGCGTTGGATTACTACGCGTTGCATTATTACGCGTTGGATTACTACGCGTTGCATATCCACACGCTGGATTACTACACATTGTATTACTATGCGTTGGATTACTACGCGTAGGATTACCACGCGTTGCATTACCACACGTTGCATTACTACGCGTTAGATTACCATGCGTTGGATAACTACGCATTATCTGAAGCTATCACTCTCCCGTCTGCGCATGCGCAACTCTCGCGCTCTGATTGGTCCGTGCTTTCCTTAATAATTCAAAAACGAAACCTCATACCCCATTTTTGCAAAGGGAAATCTTACTCAGAATCACGTCAGCTACCCCCCATTTCAGGGACTTACTAATTGTGAGACACCTTGTATACTATTGATGAATTTAGGGATTTGGAGATTTGGAGATTTGTGGATTTGAGGGTCTTGGTATTTAAAGATCTTGAAACTTTGAAATTTGGGAATTTAGGTATATTTTTATCATAGGGTTTTGGCAATTTAGGGATATGCGAATTTGACTTTTCTGGCATCTATAAATTACTAAATTTAGAAATTTGCGAATTTGATAATTTAGGGATTTGTTATTTATTATTTCTGATGTTTTAACAATTTCGACAAACATTTAATATGCAATGAAATTTGCGAATTTGATAATTTAGGGATTTGTAATTTATTATTTCTGATGTTTTAACAATTTCGACAAACATTTAATTTGCAATGAAATTTGCGAATTTGATAATTTAGGGATTTGTAATTTATTATTTCTGATGTTTTAACAATTTCGACAAACAGTTAACATGCAATGAAATTAATCAAAATAAATTATTTGCAATATCTTAACAAATTATCATCGTCAAATATTAATATCCAATGAAATTTATTCAAAATAAATTATTTGCAATATTTTAACAAATAATCATCGACAAATATCAATATCAAATGAAACTTCATCGAACAAACTTATTTCAAATATTTTAACAAATTACCATTAACAAATATGTACATACAATAAAATTTAATCAAAATAAATGATCTTTGGTACTTTCACAAATCATCAAGTATTTAAAATTAAATAAAATTTAATTAAAATCAATTTCTTCACTAAAACCAGCTCAAAATAAATGTTAATTTTCATAAATTCAGTTTCAGAAACTTCCAAATTTCCCAATTACAGTTAGTAGCAGTTAATCAGAAAATTTGCCCCGGACAACAACCATAACCGCAAACTTCACTCGGACCATCCAGCGAACAAACAGGAAACTCGACGAAACACTGTTCTTCTTTTACCCCCACAAGAACGCGGCTTTCCACGAATAGTTGTCATTGAACAAACCGACCGCGATGTCCACCGTCGATAATTAATATACCTAACCCGGGGAAAAGTTTCTTGCTACCTTGTTAAAACTAACCACCAGGTGGTTGATGAGCGGTGTACGAAGTCGGTACGTGTCTCGGGGATTCCCAAAATGGATTCTTTGCCCGAGAGTTCTTAGCGATCAACCATATCTGCTGGTTAAAGTTTCACATTAATCCAGAATTTTCGCGGCACTTCCGGATCCTCTCGAGAATGTCGAGCATAGGAAATTGAGGCTCCTCAAATATTCCATCATTCCACAGTTCCATAATACTAGCATTTAACAATTCGACAATTCCGAAGTTCCACAGTTCCAAAGTTATGAAATTCCACAATTCCAAAGTTATGAAATTCCACAATTCCAAAATTCTATAATTTTAAGATCCTCCGATTCTTTAATTCTACAACTCCGAAATTCCACAATTTCACGATTTCAAAGTTCCGAAATACCACAATTCCATCATTCTACAATTCCACTATTCCACAATTCCATAATTCCACATTTCCATATTTCCACAGTTCCAAGATTCCCCAATTGCATAATTCTACAATTCGACAATTCGACAATTCGACAATTCGGCAATTCCGAAATTCCATATTTCCACGATTCCATAATTTCAAAGTTCCATAATTCCACAATTCCAAAGTCCCAAGACTCCCCAATTCCATAATTCTACAATTTACCTATTCCAAAATTCCAAAGTTCCACAATTCCATAATTCTACAATTCGACAATTCCTAAATTCCACAATTCGACAATTCCTAAATTCCACAATTTCATAATTCGACAATTCGAAAACTCCCAAATTCCACAATTCGATAATTCCTAAATTCCACAATTCCCTAAATGCGCAATTCCACGATTCTGCAATTCCACAATTCTAAAGTTCCAAGATTCCCTATTTCCATAATTCTGCAATTCGGCAATTCCAAAATTCCACGATTAAACAATTCCAAGATTCCAAGATTCCACCTTTCCATAATTCTGCAATTCGGCAATTCCGAAATTCCACATTTCCACAATTCCATAATTCCACGCTTCCACAGTTCCACAGTTCCAAGATTCCACAATTCCATAATCCTTCAATTTGACAATTCGATAGTTACGTGTCTCGGGGATTCCCAAAACGGATTCTTTGCCCGAGAGTTCTTAGCGATCAACCATATCTGCTGGTTAAAGTTTCACATTAATTCAGAATTTTCGCAGCACTTCCGGATCCCCTCGAGAATGTCGAGCATAGGAAATTGAGCCTCCAGGGTTAGCTGGATAACGTGCATTTTGACTGAGATCCGAGCATAATTGCAATTTTTATGGTATTAACATTTGCAAATTTGGGATATTTAAAAAGTGAAGAATAGAGAAACTGGATAATGGGAGAATTATGTGAATGGTAAATGGAATTAGACTGGCTTGTTGACAACTGAAAAATTGAAAGTGGATAACGAGGGAATTCGAAATTAAGAAAATGAAGATGGAAAGTGAGAAAATTGGGAGGAGAGGAAACTGGAAAATTGAAATATTTAAAGTTGTAAGTGAAAATATGGTAAACTGAAAGATTGAAATATAAAAGAATTGAAGAATTGAAAATTTTCAATAATTGAGTAATTGAATAATTCAAGACTGGAAGAATTGAAGAATTGAAGGATTGAGGAATTGAAGAATTGCAAGTGAAATTTGAGAAAAATTGAAAACTGGGATATTGGAAAGTTGGAAAATAATTAAATTGCAATTGACATTGTAGGAAATTTGAAAACTGGGAAACTGGAAAGTTGGTAAATTGAGAAATTGGAAGAAATTGGTGAAAAAATTAGAGAATAAAAAGATGAGAAATTGATAATTGAAAATTGGAACGGTTGGAACAGAAAAATTGAAAAATTGAGAGTTTGAGAAATTGAGAATTTTAGAAATTGGGACAATGCAGAATTGAAATTTGGAAAATTGAAAAATTGAAAAATTGAAAAATTGAAAAATTGAAAAATTGAAAAATTGAAAAATTGAAAAATTGAAAAATTGAAAAATTGAAAAATTGAAAAATTGAAAAATTGAAAAGTTGAAAAATTGATAAATTGAAAAATTGAAAAATTGAAAAATTGAAAAATTGAAAAATTGAAAAATTGATAAATTGAAAAATTGAAAAATTGAAAAATTGAAAACGTAAGAGATTGAACATTTAAAAAATTGAAAACTTGAAAAATTGAACACTTGAAGAATTGAAAACTGGAAAAATTGAACACTTGAAAAATTGAAAATTTGAATAATTGAACACTTGAATAATTGAAACCGTGAAGAATTGAAAACTTGAAAAAGTGAAAAAGTGAAAAATTAAAAAATTTGGAAAATGGAAGGTGAAAGTGAATGACAACAAAATTTGAAACCTGAAAATTCCGAAACTTGCAAAATCGAAAACTCAGCGAAGCATTAATTAAAAATTGAAAAAATCTTCACCCACCATCAAACTGCAATTACCTGAATAAAATAATAAACTTCTTAGATAAACTGCATCACCGTTCCAATGCAGTTTAATATGTCCAAATAATGTCAAGACCTCCATCTCGTCGAAATTCATTTGTTACGATACGACCCAGCGCGGAAACTTAAGTGGTTCCAAAAGTATCTTCTTGTTGGAAAGATCAACCGTAGCCCATGCAGAAATGTCATCCAAATAAAAGACGTCAAGATGTATTATCTATTTCTGTGGAATTACGTTTCTCCGTTGGCTGGCAAGATTGCACGAACTTCTTCGAAATCGTTATCTGGATGGAAAATGTTTTTCCAGATATTGTATATGAAGATGGTGTCGAGTTAGCTTCTTGCCTCGGACAGATTGAGTGACGTCCAGTAAGAAATCGTTCAGATGGAAAATGTCAGGTTGTATTACGCAATGGATGATATTAACTTCTTCTGTTTGCTGTTAAAATTGTCCACTGTTTCCTTTGATAATCTCTTATAACCATTTTTAACATATCTTATCTACAATTATATATTTATAAATACATATTATCGAAATATCTGTAATTATAATATGTATTAAAACTAATTGTACTGACTGTGGTTTTCTCTTAGTCTTTTAATTGGGGTACTGCAGGTTTGAGCAAGGTTCTAGACAATTTTTATTTTATCCAATTATTTTATGCTGCTTTCTAATATTAGTTTTATATTTTACAATTTTGTATTCTGACAGTCTAGTATTTTATTGTTCTACAGTCTTATTATATCATTAAATTATAGTACTACTATACTACTATACTACTATACTACTATACTACTATACTACTATACTACTATACTACTATACTACTATACTACTATACTACTATACTACTATACTACTATACTACTATACTACTATACTACTATACTACTATACTACTATACTGCTGTTCTACTATACTACTATTCTGTTATGCTAGTTTACTACTATTCTGCTATCATGTCATTCTACTATTTTATTATTCTATTATTCTACCAATATACCAATCTACCATTCTACTACTATACTACTATTCTGTTATGCTAGTTTGCTACTATTCTGCTATCCTGTCATTCTACTATTTTATTATTCTATTATTCTACCAATCTACCAATCTACCATTCCACTGTTCCAATGTTCTCCTAATCTATCAATGTACCAATCTTCCAATATACCAATCTATCAATGTACCAATCTACCAATTTACCAATCTATCAATCAACTAATCTATCAAGATACCAATCTATTAAGGTACATACCAATTTAGGAAGGTACCAATCTATTAATGTACCAATCTTCCAGTGTACCAATCTATCTATGCACTAATCCATCAATGCATCAATCTACCAATACACCAATCTATCAAGGTACCAATCTCTCAAGATACGAATCTAGCAAGGTTCCAATTTATTAATGTACCAATCTATCTATGCACTAATCCATCAATGTATCAATCTGCCAATGCACCAATCTACCAATGCACCAATCTATTAAGGTACCAATCTCTCAAGGTACGAATCTAACAAGGTTCCAATTTATTAATGTACCAATCTATCTATGCACTAATCCATCAATGTATCAATCTGCCAGTGCACCAATCTACTATTGCACCAATCTATCAAAGTACCAATATCAAGGTACCAATCTATCAAGGTATCAATATATCAAGTTACCAATCCACCAATCCACCAATCCACCAATCCACCAATCCACCAATCCACCAATCCACCAATCCACCAATCCACCAATCCACCAATCCACCAATCCACCAATCCACCAATCCACCAATCCACCAATCCACCAATCCACCAATCCACCAATCCACCAATCCACCAATCCACCAATCCACCAATCCACCAATCCACCAATCCACCAATCCACCAATCCACCAATCCACCAATCCACCAATCCACCAATCCACCAATCCACCAATCCACCAATCCACCAATCCACCAATCCACCAATCCACCAATCCACCAATCCACCAATCCACCAATCCACCAATCCACCAATCCACCAATCCACCAATCCACCAATCCACCAATCCACCAATCCACCAATCCACCAATCCACCAATCCACCAATCCACCAATCCACCAATCCACCAATCCACCAATCCACCAATGCACCAATCCACCAATCCACCAATCCACCAATGCACCAATCCACCAATCCACCAATCCACCAATCCACCAATCCACCAATCCACCAATCACACCAATCCACCAATGCACCAATCCACCAATCCACCAATGCACCAATCCACCAATCCACCAATCTACCAATATATCTCTCTTCCATTCACAACTTCACCACTTTACCATCTTGCCATTTAAAAATTTCACTAATCCACCCTACCGTGTCACCATTCCCACTCCACCCTTCCACAACGAAATTATTTCATCATTCCTCCGTTTCACTTTTCCCACTTCACCGTTCCGCAACGAAAAAATCAAGTTCCGGATATCATGTGTTCCCCGGCTGAAGAAAGCAAAGCACCCGGAAACATTAAACCGAGCTGCTGTTTTGGCTCCCGTGTACCTAACACCAAGGTAGCGCGTTAATTGGGTAAAAATATCAGCGAAAGGCTAAGCTAATTTCTTCTCGTTTGAGCCGGCTTCTGAATTTACGCGACGTCTACTTTGCCCGGTGTTATCACGTTAACCTGATTGCGCTGAGAGATTAATTTCGTTGTCCATCATATCCCTGCTTAAAGCTTGCCCGTGTTGCAAGCCCTGTCACCGCGTTCCCTTATCATTTCTTTCGGGGCCGTTTGACAACCTCCCGTTTTTTCATGTTCTTCTTCTTTGTTTGCCGCGACAATGATTGAAGAGGTAATCAAGCAGCTCGATACTCGGGCTAATTGCGTTAGTTACGCTTCCCTTCGAGGTGTTCCCTTTTCATCTTCGGGTGCAGGCTTCTTTCGCAACGGAGCACACTCGGAACGATGGAATTTGTCGATCGGCTTCCTCACAGAGATGGAAACTGTTATGACGCATAATGAGATGATACCTTTGCTATGCTGATGAGAAAAACGGGAGAGAGCCATTTAAACTCCACCTGATGCAATCAGGAACGCTGAGAGCTGTTCGGAATGTGGAGAGTATTTCACGGTTGCGACTTCTGTGTTTGCGGAATTTTATACCCTGGAATTTCGATGATGCTGAGGGAGTTTTATTTTGGGAATTTAGTTCACGGCGAATTCTTGAAATTTTAGGTTTTGAAATTTGAGGAGGGTGAGTTTTGGAGGATTTGTGTTTAGGAAATAGCGATGTTAGATTTATGGGTGTTTACGGGTTTGAAGTTGTAGATTTTATTGATTTTTAAGAGGATAAGTTGGGATATTCGAGAATTTGCAATTTCTAAATTTCTATCTATCTTTGCAATTTCTAAATTTGGGAAACTTTGAATGATTGAATTTTTTAGTCACAAATTCCATAATTAAACAATTCCATAATACCACAATTCCACGATTCTACGAATCCGTAATTCCAAAGTTCCAAGATTCCACAATTGCATAATTCTACAATTCAATAGCTCCGAAATTCTATAATTCTACAATTCCACAATTCCGCAATTCCACAGTTCTGTCATTCCGCAATTCCATAATTCTATAATTTGACAATTCAACAATTCCACAATTCCATAATTTCACAATTCCGCGAATACACAATTCCAAAGCTCCAAGATTCCCCGATTCCATAATTCTGCAATTCGACAACTCCGATTCTTCACAATTCCAAAGTACCAAAATATCAGAATTCGACAGTTCAGAAATTCCAGAATTCCAGAATTCCACAACTCCACAATCCTACTACTATTCCACAATTTCATAATTTGACAGATCAGAAATTCCACAATTCTTCAATTCCACAATTCTACTATTTCACAATTCTACAAATCCATAATTCTACAATTCGACAATTCCACAAATCCATAATTCTACAATTCGACAATTCCATAATTCGACAGTTCAGAAACTCCACAATTCCACGACTCCACAATTTTACTATTATACAATTCTACTAGTTCACAATTCCACAATTCCATAATTCTGCAATTCGACAATTCCGATAATCCAAAGATCCAAGATTCTATAATTCCACAATTCGATAGATCAGAAATTCCACAATTCTTTAATTCCACTATTTGACAGATCAGAAATTCCACAATTCTACTGTTTCATAATTCCACAAATCCATAATTCTACTATTCGACAATTCCACAAATCCATAATTCTACAATTCGACAATTCCATAATTCGACAATTCCATAATTCGACAATTCCACAATTCTACTCTTTCATAATTCCACAATTCTACAATTCGGCAATTCCACAAATCCATAATTCTACAATCCGGCAATTCCATAATTCGACAGTTCAGAGACTCCACAATTCTACTAGTACTCCACAATTCCGTAATTCTACAATTCGAAAATTCCGAAATCCCACAATTTCAAAGTTCCAAGATTCGACGATTCAATAATTCTACAATTCGTCAGTTCAGAAATGCCACAATTCCACAATACTACAACTTCTCAATTTCACAATTCCACAATTCTATAATTTCAAGTTTCTAAAATTCCTAAAACTCTCAATATTCCCTCTGTCTCCAAACTTCGAAATCTCGAAATCCCCATATCCCTATATCCTTAAACCCCCAAATCCCCAAATCATAAAATTCTTAAACTTAACAAATCTCCAACCCCCCATTCTGCAACCCCCCATCCCTAAATAAAAAAATTCAAGGTTCTTAAAGTCTTCATCATTCTCAATCGACGATTCGCATGAATTCGATTTCATCTTTGAGAGCTACATTTATAATGAAACGGATGCAAGTAATTTACATTCCTCTTATTTACTCCTTGCCGGTATAAACTAATTTGTAAGTAATTTATAACGTTCGGAAGTGAATTAATGTAATCGGTTCCTGCCTTTTCGTAATCGGCGGTGATCGATACATGCCGGTATAAGCAAGAATTTTCTTGAGCATGCCAAATAACTATCCACGACAATTTGGTATTAATTCGGTACCATTAATCTTGCAATTTATATGAACTGTTTTCCAATGACAAAATGCAATTCAGTTAATGAATATAATTATCATTCGTTTTTATCTTCCTGCATTTCGAATGGGATTGGAATATAAAGATATTTGTGTACAGCACAGGAAATATTAAAATTCCGGTATTTTATTTTGTGTTTAAAACCATCAAATTTGAAATTAACGTGCAATTTAACATACGGAAATTTTATTACTCCTATGTTACATATTTTAAACGTCTAAACTACCATAATTAGAAATTAGTGAATGGTAAAATTATTTTTTAAAAGAAATAGTTTATGAAATTTACTGTAATTTTACTTTATTTTATTTTCGTGTTAACGAGCTTTCAAATTCGTATATCACAGCGTTTCCATAATAACCATAATAACCATTATGGTTTCGATAGAGCACAATTTATATTTCCCTATACTAAGCAAGATTATATCACCAAATTTACAGTAAACATTAGTGCAATAAACAATTCGTTGCATTCGGTTATTCACTTGCTGATAACCATAACCTATGATATACATTTCCCCAAACTAAACTAATTAAGACATCACCAAGGTAACATTAGGTAACATTAGGCACTCTTGACATATTCGTGATGCACTTCCGACGCATTCTTGACGTACTTCTGACACAATCGTGATGCATTCATAACACATTATTGACGCCCCTATGACGCATCCATGACGCATTCATAACGCACTCGTGACGCACCCATGACGCATTCATAACGCACTCGTGACGCACCCATGACGCATTCATAACGCACTCGTAACACACCTATGACGCATCCATGACGCACTCGTGACGCACACATGACACACTCATGACGCATCCATGACATACTGCGACCCACCCATGTCGTACCTATAACGCATCCATGACGCACTCGTGACGCACCCATGACATACTCATGACCCACCCATGATATACCTATAACGCATGCATGACGCACTCGTGACGCACCCATGACATACTCATGACCCACCCATGACGTGCCCATAACGCATCCATGACACACTCATGACGCATCCATGACATACTGCGACCCACCCATGATGTACCCATAACGCATCCATGACGCACTCGTGACGCATCCATGACACACTGCGACCCACCCATGACGTACCTATAACACATCCGTGACGCACTCGTGACGCACCCATAACATGCTCATGACCCACCCATGACGTACCCATAACGCATCCATGACACACTCATGACGCATCCATGACATACTCATGACCCACCCATGACGTACCCATAACGCATCTATGACGCACTCCTGACGCATCCATGACATACTGCGACCCACCCATGTCGCACCTATAACGCATCTATGACGCACTCGTGACGCACCCATGACATACTCATGACCCACCCATGATATACCTATGACGCATCCATGACGCACTCGTGACGCACACATGACACACTCATGACGCATCCATGACATACTGCGACCCACCCATGTCGTACCTATAACGCATCCATGACGCACTCGTGACGCACCCATGACATACTCATGACCTACCTATGACGTGCCCATAATGCATCCATAACGCACTCGTGACGCTCCCATGGCGTACTCAAGACGACCTCGTGACGCACCCCTGACGCACTCTTGACGCTATCATGACGTATTCGTAGCTCGGCTATGATCAATTTTTTTCGAATTTTTAATACGCTTCAGTTTGGAGTTCAAGTCCAATTTACATGGTCAACGCACAATACCAAATTGACATAACATTTCAACTTTCTTCGTTTTAATATTGTAGTGATTATTTACGCACCTGACAAATCATAGTGCAAGGATACCATTCACAATCATACCATTCGACAAGTATGTGACGCACTTCATATACAATCTGGCCATCGAATTAGGACCACGTAAAATTTCACTTTTGTGGCTATAACATTGATGGCTATAGCAGCCTTAAGACTATTGATGTAAGTAAGCTAAAAACGTGGATACTAACAGTTATGATCCTGATAATGGCTGTGACAATTGTGGTGATGATGGTGGATATAATAGCTTGACTATAACAGCCTTAAGACTATTGATATAGGGCAGCTGGAAATGTGACTGCTGTGATGATGTGGATGACGGGTATGACTATTATACAGTCCCTGGCCATCGAATTACCACGTACGAAAATTTCACTTGTATGGCTATAATTATGTCATATACGAAAAATTGTCTTACGTCGAAATTATTACTAAATACGTTGATAACATATACATAGCAATTTGTTATCGTGATAATAAATTGTGTGGGTGATGAGCGATTTAGGGTGCGAGCGTTCACGTTAGGAGTATCGATGGCGCTGAAGGTGAAATTTGAACGCCATAGAAAATGTTTGCCTGCTCAAAGACTAGTTTATAACTCTCACATTATCCGAGTTGAAAAGAATTACAGATATTTGGGAAAATGAAGATATAAAGCATGTGATCAATACGCCCCTGTCACCAAAGCAAAGAAAATACAAAATACTAACATGTGTTAATATTACGTACAGTATCATAGCTAATAAATCACATTTTGCCTTTCACGGAAAATATGAAAGAATTATGAAAATTTATGGCAGTAATAGCTAGGGATTTCCCTTAAAAAAGCAATCAAGATCACCATTAAATATTACTATAACAACCAGATTCACCTGCAAACAACCAGCAACTCAATTACCCGCCCCTCCAAAAACAAATTTATTTACGTAATTTCAACAGCCACACTCTGAGCCAACAATGTCTCCAAACGAGTCTGCAAACACCGTGGAAACGAACGATATATTACGCCATAAGTGTCCGCTTTTTGTCCCGTACAAGAACGGACACCTTTTTTTCTTGGTCCAACGAGGAGGATTTCATTCAGCAAAGCGTAATATCTTCGGAACGAAGGTCGACACGGACCCGACTAGTCGTAAAAAGGACAGAAGGGACGGGATTCTGATATTTTTGCCGGTTAACAAAATGGCAGCCCGCCACTCGAGGCTTGCAGCATCAGCAGCGTTTGAGGTTATGCGAACGAATTTCGGACAATGCGGTACTTCTGTACTTCTTATTACGCTTAGCAAGAAATCATTTATATACCCTTATTTTACAAAAACGGCCGTTTAACTCCTATTAAGATTATCATTGTATTAGTTTATTATTTATATACTTTTTTAGTTTAGTTTCTATTTAAGGGTCTGCTCTAGTAACCAGATACTCTGCGCACTTTTAAGGATTTTTGGATTTTTAGTATAAAATTTATATATTTTTTGCTTATCTTATTTTTCAGTCAAAAGAAGGACATGTTTGGTTTTCTAAAATGCAGCTTAATTTTATTTCAAAGACAAAGTTTGACTTTTGTCGTATTTTTAATATGAAATTTAATTTTGAAATATAGTTCGACCAACAGCATTTCAACCTTAAAATAGGCGCAGCAAACAAACGTTAATCCCAGAGTCCAAACACCGAGTATCATCTCGTTTTATTGCCGTGACACTATTCGAGGACAAGGTGTTCGATGAGCGAAAAGAGGGCAAAGGAGATGCTGACGGGTCGTTCCGTTTTCTGTCTCGATGCTCGAACTGCAGAAATAATGCACGAGACTGGTAACGAAGAGGAAAGGTCAGAGGTCGGGGTTTAACCTTCTGCTTCGCTTCGTTTCGTTTGGACGATAGCTGCGCCGAGAAAAGAGGGATGGTCCTGGGGACAAAGACTGGTCGTCACGGTCCCTGAATAATTGGAACGCGGTTGGATGAAAGAAGTTGACTTTGTTTCGCGAACGCGGAGAGGAGACTCGTTTTTATATTTTCTTTCTCAATTTCTGAACGTGGTCATATACGGGGTGTCCTGGGATCTGCTGATAAAGGTGGACGAAGAAGGAAATTCTTTTCTGTGCATTTTAGGGAAAATCGAAATTCAACGTTTTTGGAGTGCGTAAAGCCAGGTTGATAATGTAGAAAACAAATTTAATGAACTATTATTTAATTATGAATTGTTATAGTAAAAAAATTAGAACACGTGAAATAATGTTGCAATATAACGAAACTCTATTATCTTACTGATTGCATACAGTACTATCACACTCTAGTTGAAAATGTTTCTGTACAAAATCAATACAATGTACACGAAGGCCATATAACGAGAATCTATTTTTGACTGAATGAATATAGTAATATTGTACTTTAGTTAAAAATGTTTGCAAAATTAATCAGCAATATCTTAGTTTAAAATGTTCCTCCTCAAAATCAATCCAGTGTACATTGAAGCCATATAACGAGACTCTATTAAATTTGACTGAATGAATATAGTAATATTGTACTTTAGTTAAAAATGTTTGCAAAATTAATCAGCAATATCTTAGTTTAAAATGTTCCTCCTCAAAATCAATCCAGTGTACATTGAAGCCATATAACGAGACTCTATTAAATTTGACTGAATGAACACAGTAATATCATACTTTAATTATAAATGTTCTCTCACAAAATCACTTAGTAATATATTAGTTAAAAATGTCTCCCCACAAAGTCAATTCAATGAAAATACACAAAGGCAATATAGCGAAACTCTATTAAATTTGACTGAATGAATACAGTAATATCGCACTTTAATTATAAACGGTCCCTCACTTAATCAATCAGTAATATCTAACTTAAAAAACTTCCCCCACAAAGTCAATTCAGTGAAAGTACACGACGGCAATATAACGAAACTCTATTAAATTTGACTAAATGAATACAGTAATATCATAATTTAATTATAAATGTTCTCTCACAAAATCACTCAGTAATATCTCAGTTAAAAATGTCTCCTCACAAAGTCAATCCAATGAAAATACATAAAGGCAATATAGCGAAACTCTATTAAATTTGACTAAATGAATACAGTAATATCATAATTTAATTATAAATGTTCTCTCACAAAATCACTTAGTAATATCTTAGTTAAAAATGTCTCCCCACAAAGTCAATTCAATGAAAGTACACGACGGCAATATAACGAAACTCCATTGAATTTGACTGAATGAATACAGTAATATCGTACTTTAGTTAAAAATATTCCCTTACAAAATCAATCAGTAATATCTAACTTAAAAAACCTCCTCCATAAAGTCAATTCAATGAAAGTACACGACGGCAATATAACGAAACTCTATTAAATTTGACTGAATGAATACAATAATATCATACTTTAATTATAAATGTTCCTTCACAAAATCAATCAGTAATATCTAACTTAAAAAACGTTCCCCACAAAGTCAATTCAGTGAAAGTACACGACGGCAATATAACGAAACTCTATTGAATTTGCCTGAATAAAAACAGTAATATAGCTCAGTAATTAAGAAGTATCCTCACGAAATGAGTTAAATATCTCAATTAAAACTGTCTCCGACAAAATCAATCCAACGAAAATATACGAAGGCAATATAACGAGATTGCGCCGCGTAAATGAAATGCACAGCCCTATCGGCGAAAATAACAGCGTGTCAAAGAAAAAGTGGCCGTAACATCATTAAAATTGCGTTTACAAGTGGCAATAACAAATCGAAGGTCGGGATTAAGAGGAGGATGTTTAATATCGGCGATAATCCGAATTAACGTGGGTCGCGGTGTACGCGTTTGTTCGCGCATCGGCGAGCGATTTAACGGACGGAAATAAAAGAGATGATACAAAATAATCTGGTGTGGGAAGTGTCATAAAATGATCGTAAGAGAATCTTATTGCAGGTGACCGCGTCGTAACGAAATTCTAACAGGACTTTATTATTGACTACAGGTATTTCGAGTGCTTTTAACACGTTCAGCATTTGCCTGAAAAGTCGTAAAATAATATTAGCTTCGGACCGTGTAGGTAGTTTACATGTGATACTATTTTTTATAGTACGGTTCGGAACGAGCTTCGCATGTTAGGTTAGGGAATATGTCGTAAATATGTGCGTACGTTTGTATATGACGTATGCTATCAAATGAAAACTTATATGGTTTTTCGGCGGAAATCGATGCATCCAATATTCACCTACAATTTGTACGGAATATATCGTCATATATTTACATGTTTTTATACATTTTCATGATACTGAAACGTTATTGCAAAAATATTTAATAATATTGGAATAATTTTGTCGGGATTTAAAACTTTGCACTCTTATGTGACTCGACATCGTATTCTTCATGGATCTTAGAGATAATTCAGATAAATATATTGTTTGAATATAATTTTTATTTATTTACTACTTGATGTGAATGAAGAATATATTTGTTACATACCTCGCACTGTTGCAATACATTTTATAGAAAATACCGCTCTTGATGTATTAGGTCGAGTCATAAGTAACTTCCGATGCAGCTAAATAGATTTTATTGTGTGTATGATGAGATTATGAAGGTATAAATCACAACGAGTTGTTGAAGTCAAATTTAACGATTACTGCGGATAAATACATTCAGCAATTGCAAAGTGTGCAAGAGAAACTCCGAAAAAAGCGCCCTGCACTCGTCAATCGCAGAAATGTCATTCTTTTACACGACAACGCGCGACCGCATACAGCAAGGGTGACTCAAGAAAAAATTCTTGAGCTTGGATGGTTTACCACATCCACCTTACTCCTCAGATCTTGCCCCGACAGACTACCACCTTTTCTGTTCCTTACAGAATTTTTTAAATGGAAAAACCTTCAATTCTGAAGAGCAAGTCAGGCAGGCTGTTGAAAGCTTCTTCCAGTTCAAACTAACCACATTTTACAAGGAAGGAATTGATAAACTACCAGGAAAATGGGAGAAGGTTATAGGAAATAGTGGTGAATATATAATAAAATAATATAATTTTGTTGTTTAATGAGAACGAAATAAATGTCTGATAAAAAAACGTAAGTTACTTATGACTCGACTTAATATTTTGTAAATTGAGGAGATAGTAGGTAAAAGAAATTAAGGGTGTAGGGTTAAGAATAAGTGTGGGAATACGAATATTCTGTCTTTGATTATACGAAGTTAAATACTTATACACTTCTAAATTGTTAAATTAGAAAATTTGGGAGCTTTGAGAATTCTGAGTACGAGAACGTGTAACTTTGAAATTTACTATATTTCAGAAACTAAGGAACTTAGAAATTACACAATGGTACCTCTGAAAAATTGAGAAATCCACGAATTTAAGACTGGTAGAATTGCAGAATTGACGAATTGACGATTTGACGAATTGGATAATTGAATAATTGAATAATGGAATAGTTCAATAATTGAAGAATTGAAAAAGGGAAGAATTGAAGAATTGAAGAATTGAAAAAGGGAAGAATTGAAGAATTGAAGAATTGAAGAATTGAAAGAATGCAAGATTGAAAGATTGAGAAACTAAAAAAGCATTGAAGAATTGAGAAACTGAGAATTTCAGATATTGAGAAATTGAAAAATTGAGGAATTGAGAAATTGAGAAATTGAGAAATTGAGAAATTGAGAAATTGAGAAATTGAGAATTTGAGAAATTAAGATAGTGGGAAATTGAGAAAGTGAGATAGTGAGAAAGTGAGAAATTGAGAAGTTGAGAAATTAAAACAATGTAGAATTGAAATTTGAGAAATTGAAAAATTGAAGAATTGAAGAATTGAAAAATTGGAAACTGGAAAACTTGAGAGCTTAAGATCTTCAAAACTTGAAAACTCGACAACTCGAAAACTTGAAGACTTGAAGACCTTAACATTTGAAGACTTGAAGACCTTAACACTTGAAAACTTGGAGACTTGGAGACTTGAAGACTTGAAGACTTGAAGATTTGAAGATTTGAAAACTTGAAGATTTAAAAACTTGAAGATTTGAAAACTTGGAGACTTGGAGACTTGGAGACCTGAAAACTTGAAAACTTGAAAACTTGGAAACTGGGAAACTTGAAAACTTGAAAACATAAAAACTTGAAAGCATAAAAACTTGAAAACTTGAAAACATAAAAACTTGAAAGCATAAAAACTTGAAAACATAAAAACTTGAAAGCATAAAAACTTGAAAACTTGAAAACATAAAAACTTGAAAGCATAGAAACTTGAAAACTTGAAAACTTGAAATCTTGAAAACTTGAAAACTTGAAAACTCGAAAACTCGAAAACTTGAAAACTTGAAAACTTGAAATTTGAAAACTTGAAAACTTGAAAACTTGAAAACGGGAAATCTTGAAAACTTGAAAACTTAAACACTTGAAAACTTAAAAACTTAAAACCTTGCCAACTTGAAAACTTGAAAAAATTGAAAAACTACAAAATAAAAAATATTGGAATATTAGAGAATTCCTTCGAAAATTCAAACAGTTGTAAATTTGAAACTACTTAAATTTCTAATTGAAAACGTACCATAACCAAAATGGTACTACTGTTTTCCCGTTACCGTGTGTCTTGAATTTTTTAAACGAACAGTTACGTGAAATAACAATCAAATACCTTTGCCTCCCGTTACTACTATTTGTCTCATGAAAAATCGTATGATCGTCCAGTAACTCGAAACAGTTACATTTGAATACACTAATTGAGACACGATTTTTACACGCTATTGATTTGGTGAACGAGATACCTCAATATAGGCGAATAAATGTTTCCAGTCACCTGGCTTGTTTTTTTTAGCGAAATAAAACGCAATACGCTGGGAGCAGGTAAAATTTATTCTTGGTATTCTATAATATTATTTCTCCTCTGGCTCGATTTCCAATAACAGTTAACTCAATATTTGAACAAATTTCTTTTAAAGCCGAGTCAATTTCCCGGTTATTCAAATATATCGCTGATTGCTTTTACAGAGGAAACAAAAAACCTTCAAAAGCAGCAGCATTTTCCCCGAAAGTAATTTGCGCGTTTCAAACAAACTATAATACGGGGAACATATCCGTTTACATTTTGTAACACGCGTAACAGTTTTTCAGTAATTGTTACAGAAATAATTTAAAACTATTAAATTTGTTTAACAACTTTGCGTTCTATTTCTAGAGCCAGGGAACAATTTAACGAAGTAAACGAATTTCATTTGTTACGAATAAACGAATTCTATTTACACGATTGTTCCGACAAATTGAAACAATTTTATACAATGCTTAGATTTAAAATATTTTATTTCATTATTTAATGAAATTAAAAATTCAATGTGGAATATTGTTACCTGTGGAACAATGGATACAGATTTTAACAAAATAGAATTTATCAAAATTATTTTATTCAGTTAACAATTTTATTCGAATTTTAATTTAAATATGGATTGTTGTGTATTTTTATTTGAAGAAGAAATTTTTTACTGCGTGAAAAATTATTTGCTCAGGTGAATTAATATGGTGATTAAAATAGTAGTAAATTATTGATAAATTAATTTATTACATATAGTAAATTAATATATGTTAAATCACATATATTAAATTAATATATGTTAAATTAAAGTAATATCAAAATAAAAATGAATGATAATAATTCTATCAATAATTGAGTATATACTAATAATAAATCATTCTGTTACTATCAAATTAAATTATAAATACAGTAATTATAAATACTTTATTAATCATAGAGTCATTAACAGATGTTAAAAATATAAACATACATGCTTTTAATAAAAATATCAGCCATTTTAAAAGTGGGACAAGTTCACATAAAAAAAAATGAAAATAACAATAAATGAAACTTAATATTTTTATCTGAAGCAATCCACAATAAAAATAATTGAAATTCCCTAATATTTTGGCGGGAACCCATAATGGCGGCTGGTGCCTGCAACATACAGTTCCCTCGTCTTCCAGTCGACGATCTACGATCACCGTCTGAATTTCAGAAAAGCTTTCGACTGTCCAAAAATTGAAACACCGCCCCAACTTTTTCTGTTAAGTCGAATCGTGCAGTTTAATTTGAAAGTGGGGCAAGTCCATTTCCGAAGATAATAACAATAGACAAAGCTTGATACGGTATTTTCTGTAAGCAATCCACAGTGAAAATAAGTGAAAACCCTAATATTTGGCCGATGGTTTGATTAACGGTATTGGAAAGATTATTTTGAAAGTGGTGCAAAGCTTGAAATGATTTTCAGCCGAATTACGGTATTAGCTCTGGTATTTTAGTAATACAATACCGAGAAACTAGAAACTGTATAATATCGGTGACATAACCTCGATATCCGAGGATCTGTAGTCTGTCCAGGTATCATCGCTTCTATTATCAGCCAGCAAGTTCCACTTTCTAATAAATACTCGACAAAGTCGACTCGGTTTTAGTATCGCAACCCCTTAACAATTTCACCGTTATTTGAAAATTAATTACGAATCATTTTGTTAAAAAAATATGACCGCGAACAATTTCAACGAAGATGCTTCTGGAAGCGAAGCCGGCAATAAGAAATTAAAAGTTATTTCTCGGTAACAAACTCCGATCAAATTTTCATTTCCAAGGAATTTTAATATTTTTGTGTTTGCAGAGATAAAACCTACGAGAACTGGGAATAAAAGAATCCTTGAGTTCTGAATATAAACAAAATTCAGAGAAAAATGATTGGGAGAGAGAATAATGGTTTTCTCAAGGGTTACTTAATTTTGAAAATGAGTACAGTTATGATGAAACCTTTGAGCAGCAGCGGTTCGTACAACGATTGATTGAGGTTATGGCAAGTTTTAATGGTTTTCGGGACATATAATTTATAGTAATGATGATGTAGCCCAGGAACTGTCGTATAATTGATACAATTGTTATTGCTGTAATTATTACAGCAATGTAAGGTTCCATTTCTTAAATGGAACAAAATTCGTTTCGTTTTAACAGCAAGAAACGGTGTTATTATTTCCACCCCATTTACTATAACAGAAAAACTCAAAAACCGTTCTCTCGGTTGTCATTCCATAAAACCAGCACTTTAACCGCCATTTGAAACGACACTTTATATTTTTGCGGCGTGATGGTCGGAAATTTTTCAGCGCTTCTTCTGCTCATCTCTCAGGTACAAATATACCCTTCGTATCATGGGTCGATTTGTAATACCGGTAGATATTCTTTATCGAATAATGCAAAAATCATTCACTGTCGTGTGCGGTGAATGAAAAATATGTCTGTGGTTATTAATCAGTTATCAGTCGAAATGTTATCGATGGTAAATTTTACGTGGAATAGAATTTTAAAATAAAATATTACGTAACAGAAAAAATAAGTTTAAAATAAAATATAATATAGGGCTAGTTATGTTGCAGAAATTTCATAATTTCATTCCATGTTTTTAGCTGATTATGCATTTTTCATTTTACATTTTAATTTTATATTCTTTGTTTAAATATAATATTTTTATTTCACGTGTTCATTTTACGCCTTTAATTTAATTGTAATATATTCATTCTGTATTTTAATTTTATATTTCGTGTGTAATTATATTAGTTCAATTTTAATTTTAAATTATTAATATTTCGATCTTAATTTTACATTACTCCGTATTGTATGTGAAATATTAAACAAAATTAAAATTTTTGAAATTTATATTCAGTATATTCTACAGATTTTAAACAATTACAAGATAAAATATATTAAGTAAGTTTAATTTGAAAATTAGGAAGCTTGAAGATTCATTTCTACCCTTTATTCAAAGGAAGAATAAAAATTGTAAAATTTCAGAAGCTTGAAATCTTTTAATTTAAAAATTGGAAAATGAATCAAACTTCCAGAACCGTCATTCATTTCGTCAGGAAAATAATTCTACAACGGAAACACCGGCTATTATTGATCTTATCATTACTCGTATTGTTATTAGATCTATTATAATTACCCATTAATATTACTGACATTATTGTTACTCCTATTATTATTAGTCGTATTGTTATTATTCGTATTATTATTACACGCATTATTGCAGTATCTGGCTATCGAATACCACGTAACATTTCACTTTTATGGCAATAATTATCTCGTGTGTTAAATTGCCTTATGTCAAAATTATTATCAAAAAGATTCGACGTATTAGTGACGCATTTTTGACGCATTCTTGACGCACTCTTGACACATTCGTGACGCATTTTTGACGCATTCTTGACGCACTCTTGACACATTCGTGACGCAATTTTTATGTATTCTTGACGCAGTTCTGGCACAATCGTGACACACTCTTGACGCACTCTTAACGCACTCTTGATATATTCGTGACGCACTCTTGGCGCACTCTTGACGCACTCTTGACGCACTCTTGTCGCACTCTTGACGCACTGTTAACGCACTGTTGACGCACTGTTGACGCACTGTTGACGCACTCTTGACGCACTTTTGACGCACTCTTGACATATTCGTGACGCACTCTTGACTCACTCTTGACATATTCGTGATGCACTCATTACGCACTCTTGACATTTTCATGACGCACTCTTGACGCACCCATGTCATATTTATAACCCACCCATGACATACCAATAACGCATCTATGACGCACACAATTTTACTCGAATTCTTAATACGCTCTAGTTTGGAGTTCAAGTCCAGTTTACATGGTCAACGCATAATACCAAATTGACATAACATTTCTACTTTCTTTGTTTTAATATTGTAGTGATTATTTACGCACCTGACAAATCATAGTGCAAGGATACCATTCACAATCATACCATTCGACAGGTATGTGACGCACTTCATATACAATCTGGCCATCGAATTAGGACCACGTAAAATTTCACTTTTATGGCTATAACATTGATGGCTATAGCAGCCTTAAGACTATTGATGTAAGTAAGCTAAAAACGTGGATACTAACAGTTATGTTCCTGATAATGGCTGTGACAATTGTGGTGATGATGATGGCTATAATAGCTTGACTATAACAGCCTTAAGACTATTGATATAGGGAAGCTGGAAATGTGACTGCTGTGATGATGTGGATGACGGGTATGACTATTATACAGTCCCTGGCCATCGAATTACCACGTACGAAAATTTCACTTGTATGGCTATAATTATGTCACATATGGAAAATTGTTTTAGGTCGAAATTATTACTAAATACGTTGATAACATTTACATAGCAATTTGTTACCGTGATAATAAATTGTGTGGGTGATGAGCGATTTAGTATGCGAGCGTTTACGTTAGGAGTATCGATAGCGCTAGAGGTGAAATTTGAACGCCATAGAAAATGTCTGCCTACTCAAAGACTAGTTTACAGCTCTCACATTATCCGAGTTGAAAAGAATTACAGATATTTGGAAAAATAAAGATATAAAGCATATGATCAATACGGGGCATGCTACTGTGACCAAAGCAAAGAAAATACAAAATACTAACATGTGGTAATGTTACGTACAGTACCATGGTAGCTAATAAATTATATAATTACAATTCGGCCTTTCACGAAAAACGTGGAAAATTCTGAAAATTTATTGTGGTAATGCACTGCATTTCTTATCATTACTTATATTTTTATCCCTCTTATTATTACTCCTATTATTTCTCTCATTTTATATCCTTATTCCCCGTATTATTATTTGTCATATTACTCCTCGTATTATTCTTTGTCGTATTATTACTCGCATTATTGTTCCTCGCATTATTATTTGTCGTATTATTATTCCCCGTATTATTATCCTCGCTGTAGAAAACAACGCATAAAGAAGCGTAGTTCGGGCAGCGTAGCATCGCGTAAGAAGTTTCATTAAAATCAGAAGATCTTGCTCGCGGTTATCGAGAAAAACGCTCCGCGATGGAAATGCGTAGAGACAGGGAAATTATAGAGTGAAATTTGCCGGGAAACGTAGACAGAGATACGTGGAAGCGCAATAAAAGTCAGCCTCGCCGTAAATTCACCTGTTACGTCGGCTCAGGGCTCGTGTAACGCTTTAATCTGCCCTTTCCTGTCGCGCGGAGTCCGCTCGAGTTAACGCACAACCACGGTGATATATCGATATCAAACTTGCCCTGTGGCGAACGCTCTTCTCGAACCCTTTAACCGACATTCGTGCCGATCGCTGATCTACTAATTATTTCCTAATTATTTCGAATACCATTTTTAAACGAGTTTTGTGATGTGCGCTGTTGAGATTGATAGGTGGAAATTTTGGTTGGTGGGAACTTGGGAAGATGGATGTGCAGGGTTCAGGAAATATGGGAATTTGAGAATTTTGGAGGATTGTAAGGGTGAGATTGGGATTTGCGGATTTGTGAGGGTTAGCAGGAGATTTCAGAATTTGAGGATATGGGGATTTCGTTGGTTGAGACACTTCAGATTTGAGAATTTAAAAATTTGGGAATTGGAGGATTTTACAGTTTGAAGATGTGAAGGTTTAGTAGTTTCAGGAATTTAAGATTTGAGAATTTTTGAATTTAACGATTTGACAATTTGGGAATTTGAGACATTTGTAATTTGAGACATTTGTCATTTGAGAAATTGGTAATTTGAGAATTTGGTAATTTGAGAATTTAGTAATTTTGGGAATTTGGTAATTTGAGAAATTTGTAATTTGAGAAATTGGTAATTTGAGAATCTGGTAATTTTAGAATTTGGTAATTTGAGAAATTGGTAATTTGAGAACTTAGTAATTGGAGAATTTGGTAATTTGAGAATTTGGTAATTTGAGAAATTGGTAATTTGAGAAATTGGTAATTTGAGAAATTGGTAATTTGAGAAATTGGAAATTTGAGAATTTGGTAATTTGAGAATATGGTTTTTTGAGAGTTTGGTAATTTGAGAATCTGGTAATTTGAGAATTTGGTAATTTGAGAAATTGGTAATTTGAGAACTTAGTAATTGGAGAATTTGGTAATTTGAGAGTTTGATAATTTAAGAACTTGGTAATTTGAAAAATTGGAAATTTGAGAATTTGGTAATTTGAGAATATGGTAATTTGAGACTATGGTAATTTGAGAACATGGTAATTTGAGGACTTGGTAATTTAAGAACTTGGTAATTTGAGAATTTGAGAGTTTATCAATTTGACAAATTGCCAATTTGAAACGCAAAAATTTGAGGATTTGAGAACTTGAAGATATGAAGACTTAAGAAATTAGATATTTTGAAATTTGAAAATTTATGAGTTTGAAGAATTAAAGATATAATACTTTAGTAATTTAAGAAATTTAAAATTTAATAATTTGAAAATTTCAGGAAATTAAATTCACTTTTTCTGCATCATTCTTTTCTTTTCTATTTATTTCCCATTTTTTTCACCTCCATTTGCCCTCATTCACTATTTTTTTCTCCATTTTTTTCTTCATTTTTTCTCGTTCAATTTTTCTTCCTCCACTTCCCTTCTTCATTGCCTCTTTTTCATTTTCTCCTGTTCATTCTTCTCTTCTTCATTTTTTATTCACTTTCCATTCTCCTATCTTTCTTGTTCACTGTTCTTTTCCTTATCTCTTATTCAATCTTCCTTCTCCATGCTTTCTTGTTCACTATTCACTTCTTTATCTCTTATTCATCTCTCCTTCTTCCTCTCTTATTCATTTCACTTTCTGAATTTAGTTCGTGTCTATTGCTTTATTCCTTATTTCTTC
The DNA here is from genome assembly GCF_050947335.1 of Megachile rotundata. NCBI lineage: Eukaryota > Metazoa > Arthropoda > Insecta > Hymenoptera > Megachilidae > Megachile > Megachile rotundata. Next base: position 9,687,427 of record NC_134993.1, read on the forward strand.
TTCACTGTATTCTTCTTTATCTCTCATTGATTACTCCTCCATTGTTTCTGCTTCACGTTTTTCTTTTACACATTTTATTCATTTCCTCTCACCCATTTCATCTTCACCTCTCCTTCATTATTTTTGCTTGTCCATTATTCTCTTCTTTCCTTCTTTCTTGATGCATTCTCCATTTCTCCTCCTTCGTTTCTGTTTCATTTCTCCTCCTCCATTTTTCTTCCTTTTCTCTCTCCCATATTTTATTCATTTTCTATCTATTTCTTCTTCATCTCTCCTTCATCATTTCTCCTTGTCTATTATTCTCTTCTTCCTTTCTTTCTTTATGTATCTCCTATTTTCTCTCCTTCGTTTCTTTTTCATTCCTCGCCACTCCTCTATTTTTCCTTCCGCATTGTTTCTTAATCTCCACTCCTCATTTCCTCCGATTCCATTTCCCCGAATCGCACCCTGTATAATTACCTGCAGTAAGGTTAGGTGTCAGCTATAGCGAATAACGTTCTCTCGCTACGACTCTGTCGCTTTTCCTGGCAGGACCATCAAGAACGCTACGTGGCTCGGGCTGATATTTTTCTATCGTCTTTTTGCTCGTTCGTTCTTTCAGCCGGTCCCACACCCTGTCCGGGAAGTTTGCTCGATACGTTCGGGACGCGTAGATACGGGAAACGACACTCGGGAAAAGGTGTTTGGGAGACGAACTGTGAAATGGATTGGGCGCGGACGTCGGTTTTTTAGCTTCGCGAGCTACGATGACCGAGCTGACGTGGATTGGTTAACTGGTTCGCTTGAAAACCTGCTGTCTGAGTGATTGGAGATAGTTCGGAAACTGTTACGAACTTTAGAAACGCTTTATCGTCTGATCTTTGATCAGCTGACGCTCTTTGTTGATCATTTTCTGTAGGTGCTGTCGGGGATCGATAATCGATTCCCGCGGCGATTAACTCTTGATTTAACCTGTCGAATTGACGGATCTTAGATATCTTATTTTCAATTACAAACGTAATTTTGAAGTTTTGGGCAAATTTGGATGTTTCTTAATATTTTATTAATATCCCTAGGGAAATAAGGAACTAGGAATCTAGGGATATACATAGGGATATTGGTATTTGAAGGATTTAGTGTCTACGAATACTGGTATTTTGGGGTACTGCTATCTAGAGATATTTGCATCTAAGGATATTTATATCTAGGGATATTTGTATTTAGGGATATTTGTATTTAGGGATATTTGCATCTAGGGATATTTGCATGGCATTTGAGAATCTTGGGATTCTGGGATCGAGGGATTTTGGGATCTGGGGATTTGGGGATTTTGGGATTTAGGAATTTGGAGATTTTGGGATATAGGGATTTTGGGATATAGGGATTTTGGGATATAGGGATTTTGGGATATAGGGATTTTGGGATATAGGGATTTTGGGATATAGGGATTTTGGGATATAGGGATTTTGGGATATAGGGATTTTGGGATATAGGGATTTTGGGATATAGGGATTTTGGGATATAGGGATTTTGGGATATAGGGATTTTGGGATATAGGGATTTTGGGATATAGGGATTTTGGGATATAGGGATTTTGGGATATAGGGATTTTGGGATATAGGGATTTTGGGATATAGGGATTTTGGGATATAGGGATTTTGGGATATAGGGATTTTGGGATATAGGGATTTTGGGATATAGGGATTTTGGGATATAGGGATTTTGGGATATAGGGATTTTGGGATATAGGGATTTTGGGATATAGGGATTTTGGGATATAGGGATTTTGGGATATAGGGATTTTGGGATATAGGGATTTTGGGATATAGGGATTTTGGGATATAGGGATTTTGGGATATAGGGATTTTGGGATATAGGGATTTTGGGATTTGGGGATTTGGGGACTTGGGGATTTAGGGATTTGGATATTTAGGGATTTGGGGATTTGGGATTTTGGGATTTTAGGATATAGGGATCTGGGAATCTAGGAATCTGGGGATTTAGAGATTTTGGGATCTAGGGATCCTGGGGTTTTTGGATCTCAGAATTTAAGAGTGTTGCGATCTAGGGATATTTGTATCTAGGAATATTTGCATCTAGGGGTATTTGCATGTAGGAATATTTGCATCTAGGGATATTTGTATGTAGCGATATTTGTATTTAGGAATATTTGTATCTAGGGATATTCGTCTTAGAAATATTGATTCTTAGTTATATTGGTATCTATTGAGATTGGTATTTAAATGTAGTGCTCTCTAGGGATGTTGAAATCCAGAAAAATTGGTATCGAGGGATATGTCAATGTATAGGGACATTGGTGTTCACGAATATTTATATCTAAAAGTGTTCATATTTTAAAATATTGATGGCTTGTTGAATTAGCTATTTGGTAATGTTGGCATCTAGTAATATTACTATCTAGGGACTTTCTCATCTTGTGATGACAGTATCTACGGTTCTTGGTAACCAGTGACAGTACCTAGAAATATTAGTATCTTAGGATATTTGAAACACAAATATGTCTATAAATCTAGGGATATTGGTATCTAGGGAGATAGATATCTCGTAAAATAAATGTGTAACTATATATGAAGATATATGTATTTAGAAATAAAAATGTACCGGTATAAATGCATCTAGAGTCATTTAGTGATATAAATATCTAGGGATATTGGTATTTCTACATATAATTTCCCAAATATTTGAATAACTAAATATCTAAATATTATAAGTCATCTAGGTATCTATATCTTGTTGTATGTATTAGTGTATTTATCTAGTTATCTAGGGACTCTAATACCTATAAGTTTAAATACCTAGAGACCCTACCCATAAATCTAGTTACGTTACAAAAAGCGAAAATTCACAAATTACGTACGTATCCAGAACCCAGTTAGCAGAAAAACATTGAAGCTGAACAAGTAGAGTTCTCTACAACGTTAACTGCAGAAGTCCGATAACTCCCCGTGAGTGATTCCCGCTACGTCTACGTAGTCGTTATCGCGCGAAATTAATTACAAACGGCACCGGCCATCATCGGAATGACGTGACAGTAGGAAAGGTAGACGAGTCGCGGACACAGACAAAGGAAAAAGAAGGATTACACCAGGGGATGGGGTCGGTATGGGGTCCCGGTGAATGGGGGTGGGAGAAGAAGCGTGCCGCTCTACCAGCCACCGATCAATACACCTCTACCAACACCATCAGTGGCCTGGCTGCAGGGACGAGTTTCCGGAGCTCGTTCGAAGAAAGCATAACTGCAGTGAAATTGCATAGAAAAGTCATACGATATTATTTTATCTTATTTTGTTCGTTTAACGGGTTCGTTTTTACGAAGAAGAAATATTACGGGGGAGATTTAATATGTCTGAGAGCTTGCGAATACTCGGAACAAATGAGACGTAAATGTGACAGTGACGAGAGATATGTTCTTGTCGTGTATTAGTATGATGTAATATAATTAAGATGTCATCCATGTTGACGCAAAAATTTGTCTTAATCACTCGCTTTGTAAAATATGCTTTATACTGGGTGGCCAAGATCAGCATTCTATTAATATTGAAGGCTTTCGAGCCTCTTTTATACTGGCCACTCGGTATAAGGAAGAATAATATTGCTTTATGGTGCATCTAGAGGATATACGTAAATATTTTTACATAATGTAAATATTGATTGGTGTAATTTCAAATTTAGTAGTTTAGAAATTTGGGAAATGAGAGAATTGAAAAATTGGGAATTGAAGAATTGAAAACTTATGGATATAGAGATTTAGGAATTTACAACTTGAAGAATGGAAGAATTTACAGGTACAACTTGAAGAATTGAAGAATTAGGGAATTGAAGAATTGAATAATCGAAGAATTGAAGAATTGAAGAATTGAAGAATTGAAGATTTGAAGATTTGAAGATTTGAAGAATTGAAGAATTGAAAGATTGAAAGATTAAAGAATTGAAGAATTGAGAAATTGAGAAATTGAGAAATTGGGAAATTGAAAAATTGAAAAATTGAAGAATTGAAGAATTGAGGAGTTGAGGAATTGAAGAATTGAAGAATTGAAGAATTGAAAAATTCATAAATTGAAAAATTGAAAAATTGAAAAATTGAAAAATTGAAAAATTGAAAAATTGAAAAATTGAAAAATTGAAAAATTGAAAAATTGAAGAATTGAAGAATTGAAGAATTGGAGAATTGGAAAATTGAAGACTTGAAAGATTGAAAGACTAAAGACTGAAAAAATTGGGAATTTCAGATATTGAGAAATTGAGAATTGCAAAATTGAAAACTTGAAAAACTAGAAAGGTGACGAATTGAAAAACTGCAAAATTGGAGAATTGAAATATTACGAAATTGAGTAGTTAGTGAATTGGAAGATTGAAATACTGGAAACGGAATACTGAAAAATTTGCTAATCTGAAGAGATGTAAATTTACAAATTTGAAAACAGAAAATTGATATCTCCGTTATGTAAATTTACATATTCAGAATCTCGACAAATAGATCCACATAAAAATGAGAAATTATCGGCAAAATTAGAAAAACGTAAAAGTTTGAAAAGTAATAAAATTCGAAAAGTTGAAAATGGTTTCATCAATATTTTACCATTACAGTATAGCACTGCAAATGGCCGTCATTTTCTTATCCAGCTGTGCTAAGAAGCGGCACGTACATACTCTGAGCAGTATGTTTAAATTCCAAACTTGGAATCCCAAGTTTCAGTTAACGGTTCGGTGGCTGAAAATGAGCGATAAAGACACACCTAGCGGGCATTTCATCCTGAATTTCTCACGTTGTTCCAAACGAATTATCACACCAGTCTTTTCCATACATATATTTGCGAAGCACGTATAATCACGCTGATGTACATACATTCGCCGACCCCGTAATTGAATTATATCAAAATTGTACCTCTATTATTACGAGTGATACTTTCAATTTACTGCTGTTAATAAAGTTTTTCAATTTTTCAATTTATCAATTCCTCAATTCCTCAATTCCTCAATTCTTCAATTCTTCAATTCTTCAATTCCTCAATTCCTCAATTCCTCAATTCTTCAATTCTTCAATTCTTCAATTCCTCAATTCCTCAATTCCTCAATTCCTCAATTCCTCAATTCCTCAATTCCTCAATTCTTCAATTCTTCAATTCTTCAATTCCTCAATTCCTCAATTCCTCAATTCCTCAATTCCTCAATTCCTCAATTCTTCAATTCCTCAATTCCTCAATTCCTTTATTCCTCAATTCCTCAATTCTTCAATTCTTCAACTCCTCAACTCCTCAACATGACACATTAAAATATCAGTAACATTCTCTTCAAAACTTGACAATACTAAAACTCAATTTCTTTCAGTCATATACAAGATCTTTCCTTGTCAATAAAATAGGAAATTATTAACACAACTATCACAATCTGAACGATTTCTCTGAAATGAGAACGAAATTGAAATTGAAATTTAGAATCTGCCGAAGATTCCGTTGCGCGATTCAACTTTAATTTCTCTTCGAATTTGTAGTTGCAGTATTTTCGCGATCTGGTAAACGGAAAAGAAAGGTATTGTGGAAGTTGGTGAAAAATAAGAAGCGCTGATACCGGAAATCGAATCCTGGTTGTTATTGAGTCTGGAAGTCTTGATTCTACAGCATGAAAGGAGCGGAGAAATAATGTTTGAAAGGAACGATTAAATTAAAAAAAAAACGAGAGAGAAGAAAAAAGAGGATAGTGCTTTAATTACGATACGGTGCTTCCAGTTCAGTCTCTAATGGTTTTAACGAGATTTAGCAGATTAAGGACGAGCGTGTCTGTAAAAGACAGGTTTAATTTATTGGAACTTTCAAAGCCAGAAATATTGTCAATTTCTTGTCAGCGCGAAATGTTAATGAATACCTTATTTGGTGTTTCAATCAAAATCTTCTTCGTATAAGAAGCGCAACATATATTTTTAATTGCTACACTCGCAATCAGTTTCGCCCCTCTTTATTTTCTTTTAACCGCACTGTTTTACTGCTGGCCATTTCATTTATTATCGCATATATCATTCAATCGATTCTTCATTTTCTTTCAACTTTACTGCTAGCTATTCATTTTATTAATATATTATTTCATCGATTCTTCTTTATTTTCTTTAACATCATTAATTTACCTACTTACTTTATAGTCGGGATATTTAATATTTTAAGTATTATCTGATTTTTATATAAAGATTTCATTCGTAGCGTTTATTATTTCATTTATTTTATTTTTTAATAATTCTAGATCTTTGTATCTGTCATGATACCTATAGTTCCTAATTAATACTAGGCTGCAATACGGACAGTTCAAAATGTTCCTAGATTGATATCCATAGTTTTGAATATCCCTAGATCGACTGTTACGAGTTTCCAGTAATCCTAGATCCAAATACGTCGAGTACAAAATGTCCCCAGATTGAAATACTTCTATTGTCACATTCCCCTAGTTCAAAACTTTTCTAGATTCGGTTAGTGCAAGATTCAAATATCCCTAGATTTTATTATCACAAGATTACAAATATCCCTAGATTTTATTATCACAAGATTACAAATATCCCTAGATTTTATTATCACAAGATTACAAATATCCCTAGATTAGGGTATTCCTAGATTAAAATATCCCTAGATTCGGATATTCCTAGAATTAAATATCCCTAGATTAGGATATTCCTAAATTCAAATATCACTAGGTCGAAAATTGGCTAGATAAAAATATCCCTAGATCAAAATCTCCCTAGATCTAAATATTGCGTGCTCGAAATTTCCATAGATTCAAACATTCCTAGAAAGAAATTTTCTTAAATTCAAAATCACTGAATCGAAATTTCCCTAGATTCAAATATTCCTGGATCAAAATCTCCCTAGATCTAAATATTGCGTGCTCGAAATTTCCATAGATTCAAACATTCCTAGATCGAAATTTTCTTAAATTCAAAATCGCTGGATCAAAATTTCCTTAGACTCAAATCTCCCTAGATTCGAAAATCCTTAAATCGTAATTTCCCGACATTCAAATATCCCTAGATCGTAATCTCTTTCGTGTCAAATATCCCCACAATCAAATATCACCAGATTCCAATATCTCCGGATCGGAATTTATCCAGATTCAAATATCCCTAGATTGAAATCTCTCGAGATCCAGATATTACTAGAACGAAATTTCCCTAGATTCAAATCTCCTTAGATTCAAATACCCGTAGATCAAAATTTGTCTACATTCAAATATCCCTAGATCGAAATCTCCCTAGCTTCAAATATAGGAAAATGACAAATATCCCTAGATTTTAATACCCCTTGGGATGAATATCCCTAGCGCCCAATTTACCGAGATAAGAATATCCCTAGATTCGAACATCGTAAGATTATTATATTCCTAGATTAGTACGTCAGTTTCAAATATCCCTAGATCCCTACATCGTGTGTTCATACCTCTAAATCCTCATATCAGTATATTCGGACATTCCTAGATTATTGAAACACTACGCAAAAATACCCCTGTATTCTTATATTCTCATATAGGAATATAACTAGATTTTCGCATTCCTAAGTTTTTCAACGTAGAGGAATCTTTAATTTGAAAATTGAAATGCGTAATAGAAAATTACATACATTTCGTGATCAGGATTTTATTTATTAAATGCCACGTGAGGGGCAAGTTTTCATGCGTTTCTTTCGCTGCGTCTTATTATATTAGTGATTAAAGTGATTGGATAAAAGGTGGTGACGCAAGCTGAAAACCTCTGAATATAAAATGATGTATCATCCGCGTGATTAATGTTCTTCCACCTGCAATCTCGCTCGAACACTCTTAGATCGTTAACTGATCTTAAAAATCACCTAGAAGATCTCACTTTATCATTTAATGTCCATGGGGGCGACCGCGCGGACGTAAAACCTCTTATTTTCCAGTACGCTTCGCTATTTCCTCGAGATTGCGATTACGGCCCTTAATAACGAACGAATTATAGAGAATTTTATATATTTCCAACCGAATAGATTTTCTTGCATCGTGGATGAATTATGAGAGTACTTGAAACAAAGTTGTTATTCAAAGATTTTGAAGTGCATACTAAAAAAAAATTGAAGAACAGTAGAATTGAAGAATTGAAGAATTGATGAGTTGAAGAATTGAAGAATTGAAGAATTGAAGAATTGAAGAATTGAAGAATTGAAGAATTGAAGAATTGAAGAATTGAAGAATTGAAGAATTGAAGAATTGAAGAATTGAAGAATTGAAGAATGGAAGAATTGAAGAATTGAAGAATTGAAGAATTGAAGAATTGAAGAATTGAAGAATTGAAGAATTGAAGAATTGAAGAATTGAAGAATTGAAGAATTGAAGAATTGAAGAATTGAAGAATTGAAGAATTGAAGAATTGAAGAATTGAAGAATTGAAGAATTAAAAATAGAAGAATTGAAGAATTGAAATATCGAAGAATTGAAAAAATTAAAAAATTGATGACTTGAAGAATTAAAGCACTGCAGAATTGATGAAATCATGAATTGAAAGATTGAAAGACTAAAAGATTGAAAGACTAAAAAATTGAAAAATTGAGAAATTCAGAATTTGAGATAATGAAAAATTGAGAATTTCAAAACTTGAAAAATTGAAAATTTGAAAACTTGAAAACTTGAAAACTTGAAAACTTGAAAACTTGAAAACTTGAAAACGTGAAAAATTCAAGAATTGAAAACTTGAAAAACTGAACACCTGAAGAATTGAAAACTTGAAAAATTAAAAAATTAAAAAATTGAAAACTTGAAAAATTGAATAATTACAAAATGAAAAAACTGAGAAATGTCAAAATCGACAAGTCGAAGTTGATCGATCAACACATCCGTAAAATTACCTCGTAACATTAGGGTAGATTAGATTACGTTGCATACGCAGGGTACGCGAAAATTGCGGTAGAATTCCGTTATATCAATCAATCAGCAATTGATCCCGAATTACCTCGTGTCGATTTTCTGTACCGCGCAACGAGAAACATCGCTCGAAGAGAAAACAAGCCCGTTTCTTTTTCCTGTTGTCGGTTTTCTTTAATCGGCCATTGGTGGCCGTTGCCGAGCGGAAAGCATCGGTAAGAAACAATAAAATCGGAACGCGAAGTTTTCCACGGTGAAATTCGGTCAATGAAAACCGGCTAATGCGGCTTCTTATTTTGCTCGTCGAACGAAGGAACGGTTGTTTGTATCGAAGTTTGTATCGCATCGAGTATCGGTATTTTTGTCTTTCGATGAATAAAAGAATCTTCTGAACCGATACATCCTCGGATAAATGTTGGCCAGAGCGGACTGAAATTTATGAATAGCACTGGGTTAAACCATAATGAATCCGATTTCGATCTAACTTTAATTAACTCTGATGTTCTATGCTTATCTGATGCGGTTATTTGTCTTTTAATATTTCTTTTTAATCGATGCATTTGGAGATGGATAAAAATGGATCGTTTGGAATTAATTCTGGATTTCAAAAATTTAAGTTTTAAGATAATTATGGTTGTAAATATGAAATGGGTTCAATATAATGATAATCGTGAGTAGGTGCAGTAAAGATACTACTTATGGTGTATAATGTACAGGGTGTCTCACAAATAGTGTAGGTCCCTGAAATGGGGAGTTGCTGACGTGATTCTGAATAAGATTTCCCTTTGCAAAAATGGGCTTTGAAGCTTCGTTTTTGAATTATTAAGGAAAAACACGGACCAATCAGAGCGCGAGGATTATTACGCGTTGGATTACTACGCGTTGGTTAACTACGCGTTAGATTACCACGCGTTAGATTCCTACGCTTAGAATTACCACGCGTTGCATTACTACGCGTTGAACTACTATGCGTTGCATTACTACGCGTTGAACAACTACCCGTTGAATATCCACGCGCTGGATTACTACGCGTTAGATATCCACACGCTGCATTACTACGCGTTAGATTACCACGCATCAGATTCCTACGCTTAGAATTACCACGCGTTGCATTATTACGCGTTGGATTACTACGCGTTGAATATGCACGCATCGGATTACTACGCGTTGGATATCCACACGCTGGATTACTACACGTTGTATTACTACGCGTTGGATTACTACACGTAGGATTACCACGCGTTGCATTACCACACGTTGCATTACTACGCCTTGGATTACCACACGTTGCATTACTACGCGTTGGACTACTACGCATTGCATTACTACGTGTTGAACTACTACCCGTTGAATTTCCACGCGTTGGATTACTCCGCGTTGGATATCCACACGCTGGATTACTACGCGTTAGATTACCACGCAATAGATTCCTACGCTTAGAATTACGACGCGTTGCATTATTACGCATTGGATTACTACGCGTTGAATATGCACGCGCTGGATTACTACGCGTTGAATATCCATACGCTGGATTACTACACGTTGTATTACTACGCGTTGGATTACTACGCGTAGGATTACCACGCGTTGCATTACCACACGTTGCATTACTATGCGTTGGATTACCACGCGTTGCATTAGTACGCATTGGACTACTACGCATTGCATTACTACGCGTTGAACTACTACCCGTTGAATATCCACGCGCTGGATTACTACGCGTTGGATATCCACACGCTGGATTACTACGCGTTAGATTACCACGCATTAGATTCCTACGCTTAGAATTACCACGCGTTGCATTATTACGCATTGGATTATTACGCGTTGAATATGCACGCGCTGGATTACTACGCGTTGGATATCCACACGCTGGATTACTACAGGTTGTATTACTAGGCGTTGGATTACTACGCGTAGGATTACCACGCGTTGCATTACCATACGTTGCATTACAACGCGTTAGATTACCACGCGTTGGATAACTACGCGTTATCCGAAGCTGTCGCTCTCCCGTCTGCGCATGCGCAACTCTCGCGCTGTGGTCCGTGTTTTTCCTTAATAATTCAAAAACGAAGCTTGAAACCCCATTTTTGCAAAGGGAAATCTTATTCAGAATCATGTCAGCTACCATTTCAGGGATTTACACTAGTTGTGAGACACCCTGTACACTATTATAATATAATATAATATACTACAGTATAAGTAGATTGTAAATGTAGAAATGTTAGATTTAAGATAATTCAACTTGCAAGTTTGTTAAATGTGTAACACGCTATACTATATTCTTAGAACTCTAGAAAAATCCACTTTAAAAATTCCAAAACCTTGAAATTCCAAATTTCAGAAGCTCAAAATTCCACAAATGAAAGAATGCAAAATAAAAATTTCAAAAACTATTTTAAAAAGATATTTTAAATTATGAAATTCTTGCACTAAAAAACTGTGAAATTACATTCTCCTCAGTTTCCACTCGTGCCCGCAGCGCCCGCACGTGCCCACGAGTGTCCTCATGCCCCTTTATTCAGCACGCACCCACTCATCATACTTTACGTCTCGCAGTCTATATAAAGCAACCTCGTTCCGAATAAATTAGAAGTTTCACAGCAACACCTCCATTTTTGCACCGCTTTCTTAAAACTCGCACCTTGTCTCTTTTAATAACGCTCTAGAGAAAATGAGAATCGTCGTTTCTCCTCTATCATCTCTCACTTTCCTTTTTTACCTTTCTGTGCTCGCTCGGAGGCGCACTTTTCTATAATTACTCTGTCAATCTCTTGTCGCGCGTTGCGTTTCCATTTCTCCTTCTTCCTCTTATCGTGTCCACTTGATGATTCGAGCCTTTGCCAGGAAGTTCAAGGAAAAAGAGGAAACACGATGACCGAACGGAATTCTTGTTTCATGGCTTGTCGGATCGATATGGATACTCGTGTTGACACCGCGTCACGTGTCGTCTTCAATATTTTATGGTAACCATATTGCATTAAGGACGAGGGAATATAACCTCCATAAGCATGCATTTTAAAACAACTTCGGATATCAAAATTTATCTGTCAATTTAATTGTGACGAATCGGATGTCAGCGAATTCGAATTTTGAGCTACAGTAGTGGAACAAGAGATGCAGAGATTTTATCATAACAATTGATGAATGTCCATCTGAATTAACGCTAGGTTTACGTTCTTTTAAAGAAGATATGAAATATGAAAATTAGAAATATCAGTTTGATAATTTGACAGCTAATTGGGTCACAACCTAATCCAGATGCCGACCTGGGTGCTAACCTAACCTAGATGCCGACCAACCTACCTGGATGTTAATTTAACCTAGATGGATGCCAGAAGCTTATAGTCTACCAGGTGCCAGAATGAGTGCATTTCAAATGTCGAGCTACCGTAAACATATAGGTGGAACAAGAGACGCAGAGATTTTAAAGTCCAAACGTAAACGTGTCCGAAACTATCGAAAACGATACCGAACACGATTATTGTTGATTTCACGACGACCGACGTCGATGACGACCAAGTATTGTCGACGATGAATTACAGAGCTTTTAACGCGCTTCCAGTCGATCTGTGTGAAAAATTATCGAAACCAAACGGTTTTTTATCGATTCGACACGACGGGTTGCCGCCAAAATCTATACAGCAAATTTGGGCTGTCTCAGGAGTCCATCCTGAAAGTTTCGAGTGGATAGACGCAAAATTGCGGCTTGTAGCGTGTAGACAAACGAACAAATTTTAATATAAATGTTGTGATGTTATAATATAATATTAACTTCATTCATGTTAATTTAAATGCAGGATGTCTCACAAGTAGTGTAGGTCCTCAAAATGTGGGGCAGCTGATGTGAAGCTTCATTTTTGAGTTATTAAGGAAACCTAACAATATTATAATATAACATAAATTTTGTCCATGTTAATTTTAAAATTATATTGTTATAATAAAATATTAATACTATTAATTTTAATATGAATCTCACAATATAATATCAACACTATTAATGTCAAAATATTAATTGAAACATTCTAAAATTATTTCCAAATTTCTTAATTTCTCCACTCTCAAAGTACTAATATAAACTTTACCCAACTCTAACCTCAAAATCAATTATCACACATTAAACCATGATGGCAAACATCAATCGATTTCCGTCGCCCAAGAAGGATGCATTCCCAGAAGTTTGTTACAAACTTTCGACGTATTCGATCCACCAGTTTTCCTTTGACGTCGATTCTATACCTAATCGATTTCGTGTACGTTCTGCTAAATAATATCTCTGTTATTTTTCTTTCCACTTCTCTTTCTTTTTAATACGTGGCTCGAAATTGGTTTCTAAAGTGTTTCGAGCTGGCTCATTTTATCAAACCGAAGTTCTCGATCCCACAAAAGAAAAAATACAGTGGTAGAATTTGCTAGGAAAAAAATTTCAATTTTGTAGTAGCAAAAGTGGTTACGGTCGGTTTTTCGAAACGGAAAGGAAGTTCCCGCGCAAAATATTGCAGCGGAAAGCTGCGAAATTCCGGATGAAAAGCGTGGAAAATTGCCCCTTTTCCCCCGCTTTTACGAACACCTCTTCGGAGTTCGTTTGCGATACGCGCCCTGCAAAAACGGATAATCCGAAAATTCTAGGAACCGGGGATAAATGGCCGATTTGCACCACCCCGGCTCGCCGTTTTATAAAAATTGCTGCGATTCTTTTTACGGGTTCTTTTATCGATATAAACGGTAAAGTTAATAGTGTCGAACGTTTGATAGCTCTTTTGTACACTCACATTTATTTCGTTGGATTGGATTTTGGATTGATGGAGATGAGATACTTTAGTTTGGGTCAAAGGAAAATTCTGGCCGATGATTTTTTGTATAGTGAAGGTAAATTTATTTTGTGGACTTTTATTTTGATGTGTGTTTGTGATGAAGTTGAGAAGCTCTAGTTTTGGGTCAACATAAAACTTGCTTATGTTTGATGACTTCTTGTACATTGACTATTAATTCATTTTGTAGACCTCTATTTCAGGGATGTGTGTTTATGACGAAGTTGAGGAGCTCTAATTTGAGTCAAAGTGAAATTTACTTCTGTTCGAAGATTATTTGTAAACTTGATGTTAATTGATTTTGTAGACCTCCATTTTGGAGACATGTAATTGTGACGAAGTTGACAAGCTATAGTTTTGGGTCAACATAAAAGTTACTTATGTTTGATGACTTCTTGTACATTGGATATTAATTCATTTTGTAGACCTCCATTTTAGTGATGTGTGTTTACGACGAAGTTGAGGAGCTCTAATTTGAGTCAAAGTGAAATTTACTTCTGTTCGAAAATTATTTGTAAACTTGATGTTAATTGATTTTGTAGACCTCCATTTTGGAGACATGTAATTGTGACGAAGTTGGCAAGCTATAGTTTTGGGTCAACATAAAAGTTACTTATGTTTGATGACTTCTTGTACATTGGATATTAATTTATTTTATAAACCTTCATTTTGATGATATATATTTCTGAATATATATCTCTGTCAATTTGAGTCAAAATGAAATTTTATTCTTCTTTTGTTAACATTTCGTATAGTGAATATAAATTTATTTTATAAACCTTCATTTTGGTGATATATATTTGTCATAAAGTTAAGAACTTCTGACAATTTGAGTCAAAATGAAATTTTATTCTTCTTTTGTTAACATTTTGTATAGTGAATATAAATTTATTTGATAAACAATCATTTTGGTGATATATATTTATCATAAAGTTGAGAACCTCTGTCAGGTTGGGACAAAATAAAATTTCATTGTTCTTTTGTTGACTTTTTGTGAAATAAATATAAATGTATTTCATAAACCTTGATTTTGGAAATATATATTTCTGAAAAAATTGAGAACCTCTGTCAATTTGAGTCAAAATGAAATTTTATTGTTCTTTTGTTAACATTTTGTATAGTGAATATAAATTTATTTTATAAACCTTCATTTTGGTGATATATATTTGTCATAAAGTTGAGAACCTCTGTCAGTTTGGGACAAAATAAAATTTCATTGTTCTTTTGTTGACTTTTTGTGAAATAAATATAAATGTATTTCATAAACCTTGATTTTGGAAATATATATCTCTGAAAAAATTGAGAACTTCTGACAATTTCAGTCAAAATAAAAATTTATTGTTGTTTCTTGACATTTTGTAAAATAAATTTTGCGAACCATTAATAAACAATATTTATAAAAACTCCAATAACATAAATAAAATAACAAAAACTTCCTGACTGTGCACTAAAAAAAAGTAAATAAAATGCGTATCTCAATTTCCCAAATATTAATTTTGATTCTCATCATTCAATAAAAAAATTGAGAACCCCTGTCCCATGTTATTAACAAAAATAAAATAAACCGACTAGAATTTTCTGGGAACAGCAAACAAATTAATTCCGTCGATTTTAATTTCTCAATTTTGGCTTTTGTTCGCATACGCGTTTATGAAGTGTTCGATGATGTGCAATATTTATAGAAATGAAACAACAAATATTTCGTTGTTTATTGTTCTGTGTACAGAAACCGAATTGATTTTATTGAATTAAATTCTTAAATGTTAGTTTTGGTGGCCAGTGCTTATTGACAGCAGAGAAACACTGCTCGATAAAAGGTTTTTCAATAAAACAGATTTTTTATTGTTGTTTTATGAACGTGGTAAATAAATCGATCTCGTACAATCTGATATACTTTTATTAACGATTGACAAATTCGGTGCTGTGAAATGGTTCTTAACATTTTTTTAAATATTTACAAAATTCAGACAAATTCTGTGAAAATTAATTTGAAAAAAAATTGTTCAAAAAGTTTGTTTCTTCAAATGTATTACATAATAGTTACTTAAATATGTTATTAAATTAATTAATATGAAAATAAGGGCAAAATGCAAATACAAAAATAATTGTAATTATATATTAATTTATGATGGAGGAGATTTTAAAGATAATCGTAGTTGTATCTATTTCTATTAATTCGCTGTTTGTTAAGTTAATCGTACAGCAGCAAAAGTCGAAGGTAAAAGCGGTGGTGAGTCGAAGAAGCTTGGGATTCGAAGAAAAATAAGAGACTAAAAGAAGAATTAGCGGCTTAACGAGGAAAAGTAGCCGGAATTGTTCGTAGAATTCTCAACGGGGGATGTTGTACACGGAATTATTAACGCTTTAGCGAACGATCGCGTAGTACTTCGTCTTTTAACGAGCTAAAATTAGCCCTCGTTTGACGCGAAATACTCGAGGCAAAGGATATCCGTAATTTCTCTCTCTTTCCATTTAATTTTTATGGCTGCGCTAGCTTGTTCTACAGATCATTAACTACTGTACCGTCATTATACAAATTAAATTAAATTACACGAATTAACGTTACTATCTTCAAATTATTGCAATTTACGTTTCTAGTTAATTTATTACGTGATACAATGGTAGGAATTTTTACTAGGAATATATTTAATGTGGTTAATGTAGTATATTGAGTATTAAATAAGTAGTATTAAATACAATGAATAATTATGTACTACAGTAATTAACTATATACAGGGTGTTTCATTTAGAGGGACTCCAGTACGTTCGAAAACGTGAGTGGTATAGACAAAGTTTTGAGACAAAACTTTTAGAGGACAAATTATCAAGTAATTCTTCTCCTCTACTGTGGACATATAGGAGATATGAAGATCAAGTTCGTTTTTTTAAACGAAATTCCATATTCTTTGCACCGTTTCTCTACACAAAACTATCAAGTCAATGATAAAAAATCGTTAGTTATCATTTTAATACCGGGCGTCGTTTTAGCACAAACCTCCTCAAAGTCGCTATTCAAAAGTACGTCCTTCCCGAATGCAGACATTTCGATCTCTTAACGATTCGACTCTTCGTAACGTTCCACGGAAATTTGTTGCCACGCATCGAGAATCTTCTCTTTCAGATCATTCGGTGTTGTACATTCTTCCGCGTAAACATTATCTTTTAAATATCCCCGCAGGAAAAAATGTAAGGGCGCCGGATCTGGTAACCTCGGCGGAAATTCGATACGCCATCTCGTCCAAACGTTTGTTCACAAACATCCACGCAAACACAAGATGTCGGCCGCGATGCGTGACAGCTACTTTCAAATGGTATTTCGATGCTAAAATAAAAATATCTGAACTAACGATTTTTCGCGGAGTGACTTAATACTTTTGTGTGGACGGTTGCATCGGTGCAAATAATTCCATTTAAAAGAACTTAACCTTCATATCTATTTTAACATGTAGAATGGTACTTACGCCAGATACCTCCAAATTTTTCCTTAAATCATGTAATTTTTGTTGTAATTTTTTTTGGACATTCGATATTATCGGAGATATAAGTAGGTCGAAATGGGTCACTTTGGGCAATACAGTAAAATATTGTCAATGTAGTCAAATGCATAGAATGCTTAACGTACCAAAATGGCTGCTTAACAAGTTTCTTCTTTTAATTTAAAAAGTTTAACGCAGTTTTCTTGTAATTGAGTTTCATCGTAATGAAGAATTAATTTAAGTTTTATCTCTCGTTTATTTATTTTTTAATTTCATTTTTTGAAGTGTGTAGTGTACGATATAACGTTAAATATGTGGTGATCGTACTTTAAGAAATTCATAATAAGTAAAGATTAGTGCTCGTTTACCAAACACAAGGTTCAAATATAGGGGATCATCATTATATCACTGTATCACTATTTCACTCTATCACTATGTCACTATTTCACTGTATCACTGTATCACTCTATCACTATATCACTCTATCACTATATCACTATATCACTATTTCACTGTATCACTCTATCACTCTATCACTCTATCACTATATCACTCTATCACTATATCACTCTATCACTCTATCACTATATCACTCTATCACTATATCACTCTATCACTCTATTACTATATCACTATTTCACTATTTCACTATTTCACTATTTCACTATATCACTCTATCACTATAATCACTCTATCACTTTATCACTCTATCACTCTATCATTATATCACTGTTTCACTCTATCACTCTATCACTCTATCACTATATCACTATTTCACTATTTCACTATTTCACTATATCACTATTTCACTATATCACTCTATCATTGTATCACTCTATCACTATATCACTATTTCACTATTTCACTATATCACTCTATCATTGTATCACTCTATCACTATATTACTCTATCACTATATCACTCTATCACCCTATCATTATATCACTCTATCACTATATCACTCTATCACTATATCACTCTATCACTATATCACTCTATCACTATATCACTCTATCACTATATCACTCTATCACTATATCACTCTATCACTATATCACTCTATCACTATATCACTCTATCACTATATCACTCTATCACTATATCACTCTATCACTATATCACTATTTCACTATATCACTCTATCATTGTATCACTCTATCACTATATCACTATTTCACTATATCACTCTATCATTGTATCACTCTATCACTATATTATTCTATCACTATATCACTCTATTACCCTATCATTATATCACTCTATCACTATATCACTGTTCCACTATATCACTGTTCCACTATATCACTCTATCACTCTATCACTCTATCACTCTATCACTCTATCACTCTATCACTATATCACTCTATCACTATATCACTCTATCATTCTATCACTATATCACTATATCACTCTATCACTCTATCACTCTATTACTATATCACTATATCACTATATCACTCTATCACTATATCACTATTTCACTATACCACTGAAAACGTAAAAAATTCTGAAAGTTTGATGGTACCTGTATAACTTGATCAACCAAGAAACGAAAATGTTGTAAGATGTCCTCAACATTACTTATTCACAAATCCCCTAGAATCACCGAAAAAAGAGAAATCACGGAGGCTGAGTAGCACGACGCGACGAAATCAAGGACGCTTCTTATCGGCCGGGTCGATACTGCGACGTCCCGATTGAAGAGGCGAAAGAACGTTTCAATAGGGTCGTTCATTATCAGCTTGTACGTGTTACGGTGTCCTCGAAGCAGAGATAGAGAAAGATGGATAGATTATGACGAACATCGACTCGTTTTTCTTTCTTTGCCGAATCTCGACGTCGGTAGTGCTTCTTCTAAAAATTGAGGACGCCTCGGTACAAGCGCTCAGATGGCGCCGGGAAATCGCGTGTAAAGGATTGTTAATTACGTGTCAGGGTTTCAGGTAATTAATTGGGATCTTTCAACCTCGATGTTCAATTCTGGAGATCGTTGAAGTTGTTCATTTGTTGAAATTGTTCACTTATCGAAGTTTATGGAGATGTTTGTTTATTGTAAATTTTTTATTTTTTGTGAGAAAATTTAGCTACAATTTTACTGACTATGGATTTAATTTAATCTGTTTTGCAGAGATGTAAATTGTCATATTTAATTATCCAAGTTATTTGGATAATGGATTTGGATGGAAATTCATGAATTTGCAAATTATTCAAATTTCTCAAATTATTCAAATTTTTCCAATTTTTCCAATTTTTCGAATTTTTTAATTTTTTCAAATTTTTCAATTATAAACTATATCTTCACAATTAAATATAAAAACGAGCATTCGACCGGCAGTATTTCACGTAACGAAATATTTGGAAAAATGGAATTCACGGTTTCGCGATTTCGAATGCACAAAAGTTTCGACGAAAGACAACGAAATCGAACAGTGACGTTATTACGGCTTGTACACAACGAGCGGCCGGTTTATCGAGCACCGGATCGGCGTTAAAAACAGTGACAACAACATAGCAACAACAGCGCGAACTTTCGTCCGTATTTTTACCACGAATCGCGGGTGAAAAACGAGTCGACGAATAATAATAGCAGGCGGTCTGATGATATACGGCGCGACAGTCGTTGAAAATCTGTCGCCGACTAAAAATATTATACAAATCGATGATACGTGCGATTTCGTTTCGGGACTGGAGAATGTGAAAGGTTCGGACGCCGCAACGCGGGGTAATGAAAACGAACGGGGCTAGTGAAGTAAATAAAATAAATCTAATGTGCTGCTTGATGACGTTAACTAATCTTAATACATGATTTATGATTTTAAGACACGCGGAAGTCAATTAGAAATTTGTTTGATGTTTGTATTAAAAAATATTTCGACAGTAATAGTAGTTTCTTATAGAAAAGAGAAAAATGGAAGGAAGAGAAAAAATTTAATTGTTTAATTATTTTGTTTCAAACATTTTTTTATTATAATATTTTTTGAGTTATAATATTTTTCAATTGTAATATTGTACTAGATTCTATTGTATTTTAATTGTATTTTAGTATATCGTACTGTATGTACTATATTTTGGTACATTTAGTATGTAGGACTATATAGTGTTAACTATATTTTACTGTATTTACTATGTAGTGGTATATAGTATTTGCTATATAGCACGATACTAAATATTAAATGTACTTTACTGTGTTTACTATGTAATACCACATTGTATTCACTGTATTTGACTATATCTAATTATATTTGATTAAATTTGACTATATTGGACTATACTTCGAAGCATTCGAAATAATTTTACTGTATTTGACTGCATTTGACTATATTTCGCAATATTTGACTATATTTTACTATATTTCACTGTACTTAACTATATTTTACTCTATTTTACAATTTCTTAGTATATTTTACTACGTTTCGCTGTATTTAAGTATGTTTGATTATATTTGACAATATTTGAATATATTTAACTATATTTCATTATATTTCACTATATTTTACTATATTTCACTATATTTCACTATATTTCCCTATTTGTTACAATTGTTTACTATACTTTACCATATTTTACTATATTTTACTATATTTTACTATATTTTACTATATTTCACTATATTTCATTATATTTCACTGTATTTCCCTTTTTGTTACAATTGTTTACTATATTTTACCATATTTTACTATATTTTACTATATTTTACTATATTTGACTATATTCTATTATACTCTACTATATTTTATTATATTTGACTGTATTCTACTATATTTGACTATATTTGACTATATTTTACTATATTTTATTATATTTGACTATACTCTACTATATTTTACTATATTTCACTGTATTTCACTATATTTCACTATATTTTACTATATTTCACTATATTTGCCTATATTTCACTATATTTCACTATATTTCACTATATTTGCCTGTTTGTTACAATCGTTTACTATATTTTACCATATTTTACTATATTTTACTACATTTTACTATATTTGACTGTATTTGATTATGTGTAACTATATTTGACTATATTTTACTATATTTGACTGTATTTGATTATATGTAACTATATTTGACTATATTCTATTATATTCTACTATATTTGACTATATTTGATTATATTTTATTATATTTGACTATACTCTACTATATTTTACTATATTTCACTGTATTTCACTATATTTCACTATATTTCACTGTATTTCACTATATTTCACTATATTTCGCTATATTTGCCTATATTTCACTATATTTCACTATATTTTACTATAATTCACTACATTTGTAAACTTCTGTTAAAAATTAGAAAATTTCAAAATAATAAACATAAAACTTTGATAAGTTGACTATTTCAAAATCAGAAATATAAAAATTTGTTAATTTAAGAACTAAAAAATAACAAATTTAAAAACGAAACTTGAGAATTTAAACCATTAAAAATGAAAAAATTATTAGTGAAGTGGGACAATTCTCAAATTACAAAACTACGAATACAAAAACTTCTTAATTCCCCAGTTCAAAAGTTACAAATACAAAATCTCCATAATTCCCGGAGATTATGGGACTTCAGAATGTCCCGACTTCAGAAATAACAAATACCAAAATATACAAACCTCACACTAAAAACTCCCACACTTACATCGCCAAATATAGTACACTTCAATAAGTCTCAAACGCAAAAATTTAACACTTCACTACCAAAAAAACTCGACCCAAAAAGCACATCCCCACAAAAAAATTCCTAAAATAAAATTCAAAAGAATGAATTCGAAAATGCTCGAAATCAAGCATCCGAAGTATTAACAATTTATCACAGTCGTACCGCATCGAGCCATTCGGTCTGAAAGGCAGTTCGGCTGCTGGCAGTGGAGTAGTTCGGTATATAGCCAGCCCGAAGGGACGCTATAGAAGCAAAGAAGCCAGCCAAAAGCGAACGTCGAACTTTTTTTCCAGACGCCTAGGTCCGCGGATCGATAACGACTGTTTTATATCGACGACGACCAGGAATCGTTTGTCAACGTCCAATCAACGTCGTGCTCGGAGATAAGCGAGCGAAAAACGCGGAGGAAAAACGGAACCCAGCTGGCCCAGTTCCGTCCATCTTTTTTTTCCTCTCACCCTCTTTTGCGCGACTTCTTTAAAAAGACTTCAGCCATCTTTCAGCTTGTTCCTTCGGATCTGTTGATCTCATAAACGCCTGTACGCGGCTAATCTCGTCGTCGTTCCGCTCCGCCGAACGCTTGTCGGTGAAACCCCCCGGCGCGGGCGGTTATCGGGACAATCTGCCGGGTTGATTTATCTCGCTGGTTCGATCGACTTGTTACGTGTCCAAGGTGGAAGATAAGTGACCGAAGGTGCTCTACGTCCGTGGTGACCTTTGGTGATCGGTCAAACGGACGTCCCGTGTTTCTTTCGGGGTTAAATGACCGGGTAAATAGAAACGCTCTAACGGTTTATTGGCAGTATGGTGTTGATGCTTTGGCTTATCGAGTTATAAATTAGGGAATAGTTTTGGACATCTATTTAGGGATTTTATGGTATTTGGGTTATTTAATAGGAAATGATGGTTTTTAGATTTTCTAGTTTAAATTAGGATTAAATTAAATTGAGTTACAATTAAATTTAGGCTTTTGTTGAAGCCTATGTTAACTTTTGTCGGGATAAACTGTATGAGTTATTTATGTATTGTACATTATTTCGGTATTTCTCATTATGATCTGCATTTTTAAATTTTTACGGTTGCAAATGTTTTACACTTCCCAATTTCCGTATTCCCACATTACGACATTCCTGCGATTTTATACTCCCACATTCTGACATTCCTACGGTTTTATATTCTCACATTCCGACATTCCCACATTTCTACATTCCAATGTCACAATATACCAAAATGTCCACATTCCCACATTTCCACATTCCCGAATTTCTACGTCTCCAAATTTTCACATTCCTATAATCCCACCTTTCCAAACTCGCACATTCCTAAATTTCCACATTCTCACATTCCTCCATTCCCAAATTCCCACATTTCCAAACTATAACACTTCCAAATTCCCACATTTCCAAATTTCCACATTCCCAAATTTCCACATTCCTACATTCCCACATTCCTATATTCCAACATTCCCAAATTTACATAACCTGAAATTCCCATATCCCAAATTCCCACACTTACAAATCACATATTTCCATATTCCCACATTCCTATATTTATACATTGCAATATTTCATAATTCCATAATTTTGACATTCTCACATTCCCACATTCTCAAAAATTCAACATTTTTAAATGTTCTCATTCTTATACGTCTACAATTTTAAAACACAAGTTTTGTAAATTGTCACATTTCCAAACCGCCACATTCTTGAATACCTACATTGCAAAATTCTCACATTCCCACAACTATTCATTTCTAAATCTGCACATTCCCAAATCTTCATTATTTCAAATTTTCTAATTTTTATATTCATTAATTAGTAATAGTAATCTTCACATAAACTCCACATTTCCAAATCTGTATTCTCACATTTCCTAATTACCACATTCCCAAATTTCTACATTCCTAACCTCCCACATTCCCAAATTTCTACATTCCCAAACTCCCACATTCAAAAATTCCTACATTCCTAAATTCTCACATTCCTAAATTCCCACATTCTAAAATTTCCACATTCCCAAATTCCTACATTCTCACATTCCTAAATTCCCAAATTACCAAATTGCCACATTCCCAGATTCTAACTTTCCCGAATTTGCACATTGCAATATTTCTTAATTCCATCATTTTGACATTCTTACATTCCCAAATTCCAACTTTCCCGAATTTGCACATTGCAATATTTCTTAATTCCATCATTTTGACATTCTCACATTTCCAAATCTCCACTTTCTCAAAAATTCAACATTCTTTAATGTTCACATTCCCAAATCTTCATTATTTCAAATTTTCTAATCTTCATATGCAATAATTAATAACAGTAATATTCACATAAACTCCGCATTTCCAAGTCCGTATTCTCACATTCCCAAACCTGCATTCTTCAAATCTTTCTAACTCATCAAGAAACTGACCTATTTCTCATTTAAAAAATTGTCCAGTTTCCAAATTTTCTAATCTTTATATAACAGTGATTAATAACAGTAATCTTCACATAAACTTCACATTTCCAAATATGTATTCACACATTCCCAAATTCCTACATTCCTACATTCCCATATTCCCACATTTCCACATTCCTACATTCCTAAATTCTCACATTACCAAATTTCCACATTATCATATTCCCACATTCCCGCATTCTAACATTCCCAAATTTACAAATTGCAATATTTCTTAATTCCATCACTTTGACTGATTCCATCAGTCTCACATTCCCCAACCTCCATTTTTCAAAACTATCGAATTCACCAAAAAACCGACCTATTTCTCATTTCAAAAATTGTTCACATCCCATATTTCCTAACCTAAAATTCTCCTCAATTTTCATTCATGTAATAGTCATCGAGGTTCTCGTTTTTCCCATACAGAACAAGTTTGTACTCCCTGTTTAACGTTCACACGCGTTATACGTGTCGCGCAAATAAAAGTCATATTTCATCAAACACACCCCGATAACTTGTACACTCCGAAATATAAACACAGAAATTTCTCATTCCGATGATTTTGGTCGTTCTGACGATAAACAATTCATTATTAACGCCTACTAATGACTATTGATTATTGCTACAGCTACAATGTGTATCTGTGTTCTGCAATAACCGACCGTGCATACTATTGCGGAATTGCACAAACAAACATAGCCAAAGGTGTCCAATTGAATTAGCTGAGTAGTTCTGGGAATTTCATCGCAGTTCGTGAATTTCCCTTTCGGTTAATGGATTCCTTTTAATCAAAATACTAATCCATCGTAATTCTACTTTACTCGCTGATTTATGTTAATTCCCTTCTATTTACCTAATTATATTGTTTGTCTAACATTACTGCGTGCGAAAATTAGTATTGCAAGATATGTTTTTATTTTTTAATAATAGATGCAATCAGAAAATTTATTTACTGGCTGAAAGTTTCATTGTTGTATAAATTTTCAAATTTTTGTTTTTAAAAGATTTCTTTGACTTCAATAAAATTAGTTTGAAAAATTTGTCACTTCACATTGACACTTTGGAAAATTCGTCACTTCTTGTTGAAGTTAATATTTTAGAAAATTTGTCAAATTTCTTTGAATTCAAAAAAGGGAATTTTAATTGCAAGATATTCCAACACCGTTAATAAAATTTATTAAGAAATCTTTTACCAATAATTGACACAGTAGCGAGACAATTTATTTTGGTGCAACACAATTTTTCAAAAAGTTGCGACCACATTTTTCCTTTCCATCGTTTTATAGGAACTCTGTAAAAATTCAGGGGTTCATGTCAAACGACATTTTTCAAATAAAAATTTCACCTGCAACGGTCCTGCTAGACAAAACTCGAGAAAAAAGTAAACAACGAACTGGACCAAGCAATTTTTAATAAACCCGCTGTAGCCAGTAGAACAGGGTTCAAAGCGTCAGCCAGTAGTACAAGTCGGGATATAGTCAGACGGGTCGTTCATCGATATTGAAACGCTGTCGATGATAATAATTAACAAGTCAATTCGGAGAGTATGTTTTGAAAGTTGATGTTAGCTTTGTGATGCTCGGTAATTAAGGCTATTAATAACGTTTGGTAACGTTGGATTAAAGTTTGGTTCGTTTTGGAGGGAGCACTTTTGTGTTACTTTTAGAAGGAAGCTATAATGGAAAAATTGATGTGAAGTGTTAATGTGATGTTGTGATTTTGTTGGGTTTTAATGGAGGTGGATATTGTTAATATTGTATTGTAATATTGTAAAGTTTGTATTAACGTTAGTAGTATTAACGTTAATAGTATTAACATTTGTATTAACATTAATCGTATTAACATTTATATTAACATTAGTAGTATTAACATTTATATTAATATTAATAGTATTAACATTAATATTAGCATTTACATTAACATTAGTAGTATTAACATTCTATTGCAACGTTATAATATCTCAGTTAATAAGAACAAAATTTATATTATATTTAGATTAACAAATGAGCTAACATTATATTATGACATTGTAAATTTTATGTTAATATAAATGGAATCAACATGTTGTAAAATTAAATTAAGATGAATGTTGTTAATAATATATTGTATCAAGGTAACATTTGTATTAATATGAATAGAATTAACAATTTTTTATAACGTTATAATATCGCAGTCAAAATGAACAAAATTTATATTATATGTAGGTTAACGCGAATAAAGTTAACATTATATTATGACATCCTTGTAACATTTATATTAACATTAGTGGGATTAACAATTTGTTGTAGTAACGTTATAATATTTTAATTAACATGACCAAAATTTATATTATATTTAGGTTAACGTGAATAGAGTTAACATTATATTATGACATCATTGTAACGTTTATGTTAACATTAGTGGGATTAACAATTTGTTGTAGTAACGTTATAATATTTTAATTAACATGAACAAAATTTATATTATATTTAGGTTGACGTGAATAGAGTTAATATAGTATTATGCCATCCTCGTAACATTTATATTAACACTAGTAGGATTAACAATTTGTTATAGTAACGTTATAATATTTTAGTTAACATGAACAAAATTTATATTATATTTAGGTTAACGTGAATAGAGTTAACATTATATGATGACATCCTTGTAACATTTATATTAACATTAGTGGGATTAACAATTTGTTGTAGTAACGATATAATATTTTAATTAACATGACCAAAATTTATATTATATTTAGGTTAACGTGAATATAGTTAACATTATATTATGACATCATTGTAACGTTTATGTTAACATTAGTGGGATTAACAATTTGTTGTAGTAACGTTATAATATTTTAATTAACATGAACAAAATTTATATTATATTTAGGTTGACGTGAATAGAGTTAATATAGTATTATGCCATCCTCGTAACATTTATATTAACACTAGTAGGATTAACAATTTGTTATAGTAACGTTATAATATTTTAGTTAACGTGAACAGAATTTATATTATATTTAAATTAACGTGAATAGAGTTAACATTATATTATGACATCTTCGTAACATTTATATTAACACTAGTAGGATTAACAATTTGTTATAGTAACGTTAGAATGTTTCAGTTAACGTGAACAAAATTTATATTATATTTAAGTTAACGTGAATAGAGTTAACGTTATATTATGACATCCTTGTAACGTTTATATTAACATTAGTAGGATTAACAATTTGTTATAGTAACGTTACAATATTTCAATTAACATGACCAAAATTTATATTATATTTAAATTAACGTGAATAGAGTTAACATTATATTATGACATCATTGTAACGTTTATATTAACATTAGTAGGATTAACAATTTGTTATAGTAACGTTAGAATATTTCAGTTAACATGAACACAATTTATATTATATTTAGGTTAACAATACAGTTAACATTACATTGTGACATTTAAAATTTTATGTTAATATGAATATAATTAACATTTTGTTAGAACATTAAGTTAAAATGCCTATTGTTATTATTACATTATATCGTTGTATTTATATTAACTTGAACAGGATTAACAATTTTTTGTAATGTTATAACATTTAAGTCAACATAAAACTGTAAATATTATACTAACATAAATAGAATTAACATTGTGTTATAAAATTAAATTAAAATAACAAAATTATACCAGTAACCAGAAAAAAGATATATAAATATAAACCTAAATAACTATAAGAAAAGCACGACGTTAAAAGTTATTTTTGCCGAAGAAAAATCGACCGTTTAAATTTACCCAAATTAATTTTATGCAGAATTTAAACGAAGCTGTTTTAGCAGCCTTTTTTCTTCAATGTTGTTTGCGATACGCAAATACCAGTGAATCCATCAAGATCAAAGTGTTCAAGTTTTTTGTTTCCCTTATCTTTCTTTCTCTGAAACTTATTCCCATCACCTCCATAGTGTCGTTAACGTGACATCGCTGATACGGCTTATCTTCGTTCACGTGTTATAAATTTATCGAGTATTAAGGACATGAGGAAGAAAACGAGAACCGTCTTTCTTATACCATAATGTCATCGATTTTCGATTAAATCGGATGGATTTAGATATTTATAAATTTTTTTAATGTTAATAACATTGTTCTCGGGATTAGGTATCTTGCTTTTGTGGTGCATTTGGTTTTTAGGATTTTTAGGTTCTTGTTTGATTTTTAGATTTTTGGAGTTTTAGAGTTTTAAGAGTTTTGGAATTTTAGAGTTTTAGAGTTTCAGGTTCTTAGATTTTTAAATTTTTAGATTTCTATGTTTTTAGAATTTTTAGATTCGTTTGATTTTTAGATTTTTAAATTTTTAGATGTCTACGTTTCTAAAATTTTTAGGTTCTTGTTTGATTTTTAGAGTTTTAAATTTTTAGATGTCTACGTTTTTAAAATTTTTAGGTTCTTGTTTGATTTTTAAATTTTTTTCATTTTTAGGATGTTTGTAAGATTTAGGATCTTGTTTGATTTGTAGATTTTTAGGCTTTTAGTCTCTTGTTTGATTTTTAAATTTTTAGGATTTTTAGATTTCAAAAATTTACACCATTCTTGATTTCCTTCAAATTAATTTCATAGAACAATAACAAAAATCTAAACCATATTTCGTCTTCAAAATTCAATAATCAATTTCAGAAATCAATAAAACTATTTAACGGCCATATACGCGCCACAAGCAGCAATATATCCGGACACTCTACATTCAACCAAAACATCAAGTAAATAATGGAATAACAACATTACGCGGAATTATTCAATATTTAGTTACAACACAAAAATGTGTCCGATACAATAACCGGTATCATAAAAAGTTGTTTTTTCCCGCTCATGAATGTAACACGCTCGCGAAATATTCGCTCGATGTATTTCCTCAGTTCGCGTCGTTTCGCATTAAAATTTCAAATTTGCCTTTCTGTATTCGAAATGAAATGGAGAAATCCATCAGCAAACGAAGCGAACAGCATTTTTTCCCGGCTGCAGCAGATGTTATTCGTGTTCGCTACATTATCACCGTGAAATACTGCGTGCCGTTACAAAACTATATTTATTTTTCCGAAGCGAACACGCTCGCTCTCAAATTCAACATCTCGGAAGCATCGCTGTTGGCTTGAATTTCCCAACAAAAATAAAAGCAGATGTTTTGTATCAATTAACCGTGTGAAATTGTTGAGGTTCACAATTATATGTTAGAAGAGATATGTGATCTTTTTGTACAATAACATACGTGACGCTCGATAAATGTATGTACGTCATAGTGTCTTATAATTTCTGAATTATAAACTTTGCCCTACGTTAATGGACTTGCAAGTCATCATGTTAAGTATCAAGTTAAATGACAAAAAATAACAAAATAATTTTGTAATTTTACAAGTACAATAATTTTATAAAATTGCAATTGTAAGAATATGTGATATGCAACTGTAAGATATGGTGCATTAAAATTGCAAGATACATCAAAAAATAATATGTAGAACAAGGGTTGACTACTATGAAAATTGACTCTTATTAAAAATAAAATAGCTGAGAATTGAAATTATTGCACGATCAAAGTGTTAAGATGGTGAGTTATGATAAGGGAGTGTTAAATAAGGGGTTGGTTAAGCATCCGTCACCAGACACATGGCACAAACGAAGATCTGGATTTTTCAGGCTTATGGCAGTAACGGGACTCGATTTAAGTACATCGTGCTATATATTTCCTCCGCGAACCCTAAGACCTTCTTTTCCGCCTCGAGCTAGGCGGATAAGAGATACTTTGCTGGCGGTTTCCTCTTTTCTGAACCGGCGTGTTTCACATCCCGTCGTTCTCTTCCACCGGCCTTTCTTCCGTTCGGTGTACATATTTTTCTAATAAATTCCTTCCCTCCCGTTATTCACGCGGAACAGCTTTCGGGACTTGATAAATAAAAAAGTGAATTCGACGGAGTCACTTTGGAGGCTTGAGATTTAGCGTTTAGAACTGAATATAAAATGGCGGAACGTGTGACGCGGGGACATGTAAAATCGTTAGTTATCATTTTTATACCAAGCTCCCTTCAAATGAAATTCCATATTCTTTGCACCGTTTCTCTACACAAAACTATCAAGTCAATGTTAAAAAATCGTTAGTTATCATTTTAATGCCGGGCGTCGTTTTAGCACAAACCTCCCCAAAGTCGCTGTTCAAAAGTACGTCCTTCCCGAATGCAGACATTTCGATCTCTTAACGATTCGACTCTTCATAACGTTCCACGGAAATTTGTTGCCACGCATCGAGAATCTTCTTTTTCAGATCATTCGGTGTTGTACATTCTTCCGCGTAAACATTATCTTTTAAATATCCCCGCAGGAAAAAATGTAAGAGCGCCGGATCTGGTAACCTCGGCGGAAATTCGATACGCCATCTCGTCCAAACGTTTGTTCACAAACATCCACGCAAACACAAGATGTCGGCCGCGATGCGTGACAGCTACTTTCAAATGGTATTTCGATGCTAAAATAAAAATATCTGAACTAACGATTTTTCGCGGAGTGACTTAATACTTTTGTGTGGACGGCTGCATCGCTGCAAATAATTCCATTTAAAAGAACTTAACCTTCATATCTATTTTAACATGTAGAATGGTACTTACGCCAGATACCTCCAAATTTTTCCTTAAATCATGTAATTTTTGTTGTAAATTTTTTTTGGACATTCGATATTATCGGAGATATAAGTAGGTCGAAATGGGTCACTTTGGGCAATACAGTAAAATATTGTCAATGTAGTCAAATGCATAGAATACTTAACGTACCAAAATGGCTGCTTAACAAGTTTCTTCTTTTAATTTAAAAAGTTTAACGCAGTTTTCTTGTAATTGAGTTTCATCAAGATGAAGAATTAATTTAAGTTTTATCTCTCGTTTATTTATTTTTCAACTTCATTTTCTGAAGTGTGCAGTGTACAATGTAACGTTAAAGATAAAGTGATCGTTCTTTCAGAAATTCATAATAAATGAAAATTAATACTGATAGAAAACAATTAAAAATAAATCTTCCATCAATTCATCAGTAAATTCATCAGTAAATTCATCATGCTCAGTTAATCATCGTCCTCAAATGACTTAGTAAACGAAATGTATGTTCAAGATTAATCGATTACACGTGAAACAACAACTGATTACGAACAAATACGGTTTCTTAGATCGATTTGATTGCCTAACGCTGTACAAATCGCACTGAAGCCGGTTCAACGCAAATAAATTAGCGGCGAAGTAGAATAGAACAGTGCTGGTCAGTCAACTAATCGAACCAGTAGAACAGGTCTCTATCTAGTCAGCCGAGTGATCAGACCAACGAAATAGACCGGTGGTTGGTCCACAGCTATCCGAGTTAGAACGTTTCATTAAATAAATTATTCCCAAATTACAACAGAATCGTCGTTTCCTGATCGTGTGGTTGTTTTAAACCGTAATTTGTCCCCCTAATTCTTGTCCTTTACAAACTTCAATTATCGCTTTCGTGTGCTTTGTACAATAACTTCAAATCGAATTCTGAATCGCAGTCTTGACATTTTCAAGACGTACTCTAGTCGTATTTCTGACGCACTCTTGACACATTCGTGATGCACTCTTAAGAGATTCGTGACGCAATCTTGACGCATTCATGACGCACTCTTAACGCACTCGTGACGCACTCTTCACACATTCGAGACGCACTCTTAAGGTATTCGTGACGTGCGCTTGACACATTCGTGACGCACTCTTGACGCACCATCACGCTTTTACGACGCACTTGTGACGCACTCGTGACGCACTCTTGACACATTCGTGATGCACTCTTAAGGCATTCGTGACCCAATCTTGACGCATTTATGACGCACTCTTAACGCACTCGTGACGCACTCTTGACGCACCATGACGCTTTTACGATGCACTTGTGACGCACCCGTGACGCACTCGCGACGCCTCATGACGCATTCACGATGTATTTACGATGTATTCGTGACGAACACGTAACACACCCATGACGCATTCCTGACGCACTCGCGACGCACCCATGACGTACTCAAGACTTGTGACGCACCCCTGACGCACTCTTGAAGCTATCATGACGTATTCGTACCTCAGCAGTGATCAATTTTACTCGAATTTTTAATACGCTTCAGTTTGGAGTTCAAGTCCAATTTGCATGGTCAACGCATAATACCAAATTGACGTAACATTTCAACTTTCTTTGTTTTAGTATAGTAGTGATTATTTACGCATTTGACAAATCATAGTGCAAGGATACCATTCACAATCATACCATTCGACAGGTATGTGACGCACTTCATATACAATCTGACCATCGAATTAGGACCACGTAAAATTTCACATTTATGGCTATAACATTGATGACTACAGCAGCCTTAAGACTATTGATGTAAGTAAGCTAAAAACGTGGATACTAACAGTTATGATCCTGATAATGGCTGTGACAATTGTGGTGATGATGGTGGATATAATAGCTTGACTATAATAGCCTTAAGACTATTGATATAGGGAAGCTGGAAATGTGACTGCTGTGACGATGTGGATGACGGGTATGACTATTATACAGTCCCTGGCCATCGAATTACCACGTACGAAAATTTCACTTGTATGGCTATAATTATGTCACATACGGAAAATTGTCTTAGGTCGAAATTATTACTAAATACGTTGATAACATATACATAGCAATTTGTTACCGTTATAATAAATTGTGTGGGTGATGAGCGATTTAGGGTGCGGGCGTTCACGTTAGGAGTATCGATGGCGCTAGAGGTGAAATTTGAACGCCATAGAAAATGTCTGCCTACTGAAAGACTAGTTTACAACTCTCACATTATCCGAGTTGAAAAGAATTACAGATATTTGGGAAAATAAAGATATAAAGCATATGATCATACGAAGCATATGATCAGTCGCTGTAACCAAAGCAAATACAAGATATTAACATGTGTAAATGTTATATATGGTATCATGGTACCTAATAATATATCATTACAATTTGTCCTTTCACGGAAAACATGAGAAATTTTAAAAATTTATAGCAGTAATGGCCACCGTAATATTCGTAGCGCTATACCTTTTTGGATTCGTGGATCCCGAGATGTATAAACCGTTGTTATAGATTCTAGCAGGCAAAATTAATGAGGTATCGTTATTTCACGCTAGGTGGGGGGATTTCATTTGCCCGTGAAAGCCAGAAAGCCCGCAACAGCCCGAATTGTTTCAACCGAAACCACCGGAACGTAGCGTTCGAGCCTCCTCTTTATTCCTCGCGATTGAACTCCGCGATCGTTACGAACTTCACGCTTCGTTTGCACTCGAAATTCGTCCGTGAAAAATCGGTCTCGATTAACAATCGAATCTATCAAAAGGACGATCCTGCGAGCTCTTCCGGTACGCTCGTGACCTAATCTGGTTTTCTTTCAACTGAATTTTGAAATTTAGATTATTTCAATTTTGAAGAAAAAATTGTATCGAAATTTGGAGACTTGGGAATTTTAGGATTTGAGGATTTGAGAATTTAGAAATTTTGGAATTGGACAATGTGGGAATTGGACAATGTGGGTATTGGACAATATGGGAATTGGACAATATGGGAATTGGACAATATGGAAATTGGACAATGTGGAAATTGAACATTATGGGAATTTAAAAATGTGGAAATTTAGGAAATTGAAAATTCATAAGTTAAAAAATTGGATATTTTGAAAGTGCAAAACTTATTAAACTTGAAGCAACGCATTTGAAAATGTAAAATCTTCCAAATATCTGCGAATAAAAATTAAAAAATATGTAACATTTCTAATTAGAGAATTTGAAAATATTAAACTGAAATCTGTTCTCCCGAAAGACAAAGAAAGTTAACGTTGTACCCGAATGTACACGGAGAGTTCTTTCAAAACGGAAATAACAAAAGACGAAGAACAATTACGGAAGCTCTGCATCGATAATCGGCGAAAATGTGCGGGTCCGCTGAAAAGTGCAGCGCGATGAATGACCGTTCGCAGCGTTCGTTAACCCGTTCGTTATTTGTTCTGAAAACAGATTAAAATGTAAAAATATCAGTCGAGTCAGCGTTTATTGTTGTCTATGGAAATACGATGGCGAGTCAATTCAATTATTGGAGCTGTTGACATTGATCATTAATTAACACGATGGAACATTATTACATCGATGTTCACCGATGCTATGATCTTAATCAGCATATTACTATACATAGTAATTGAACAAGGAACTATTATGCGATGGCGAAATAATGAGATGGTTTACAATTCTTGTGTAATGGTAACTTGTTTGAAAATTGGGAAATCTAGGGAATTTTTGGATGCTTCAAAGTTTAATATTTTTTAATTTCCTTCATCTTGTAATTTTATAATTTTTGTAAATTTCAGGGAGCTGACAAATTTGAATGTCTAGTGTTTCTAATATTATCGGATGCTTTAGAAGTTTCTTCATTTTGTAATTTTATAATTTGAAAATACGGAATGTGAAAATTTAATATTTTTGTAAACGTAAATTTTTAGATTACTAAATTCAAAAACCTAAAAAAATTGCTAAAGTTAATAATTAAATAGAAAATAGAAAATTAAAAATTGTTAAGTTACTAAAAATGACTAAATTTAAAAACTGCTAAGTTATTAAAAGTTACTAAATTTAAAGATTATTCAATTACTAAAAATGATTAAATTCAAGAATTGTTAAGTTGCTAAAAATGATTAAATTTCAAAGTTTGAGCAAATGAAAATTCGAAAATTGAATTTTTTGTTACAGTGAATGACTAAATTTCTAAATTCATATATTTGAGAATTTGCAAGTTTAATGCTTAATGTACAAAATAATAAAAATAACAAGAAAAATTTCTTTTATTTGGATTACTGAAGACTTGGTCGATGCATCATGGAAAATTAAAAAAGCGACCGAAGGGAAACCAGCGTAGACGCGTGTGAACCGCAATGAATTCATTTCTATCCTTCGCAATGGCGTATCTAGTATTTCTGTCACCCCGTGCAATAATTCAAGGTGTACTTTTCATTGAGTAATATTGAACTAATTCAAACGAATACAGGAACTAGAAATTTTTAGTGCAGAGATTTTTAGATATATGAACTTTAAAATTCAGAAATATTGAAGTCTAGTGATTTTATGTTTTGGGTATATTAGGATTTAAGAATTGTAAATAATATTTGCAAATATGTAAATATTATTGTAAATTGTAAATATGAGGATTTTTTCATTTCTTAATTCTGAACATTTGGTTTGAAACTGTTGAGATCTAGGGATTTCTAGTTATTAGAATTCTGGGAAGTAGAAGTATTGGAATTTAGGGATTTTGAGATCAGGAGATATTGAGATCTAGAGATTTTTTGTTATTAGAATTTTGGAACTTAGGGGTATTGGAATTTAGGGATTTTGGGATCATGAGACATTGAGATCTAGGGATTTTTTCTTATTAGAATTTTGGAACGTAGAGGTATAGGAATCTAGGGATTTTGGGATAAATAGATATTGAGATCTAGGGACATTTTGCTATTAGAATTTTGGAACCTCGAGTTATGGGAATCTAATTATTTTCAGATCAAGAGATATTGATATCTAGGGATTTTTTGTTATTAGAATTTTGAAATCCTTAGATATTGGAATTTAGGGATTTTGAGAGCAAGAGATATTGAGATTTAAGAATTTTTTCTTATTAGAATTTTGGAACGTAGAGGTATAGGAATCTAGGGATTTTGGGATAAATAGATATTGAGATCTAGGGACTTTTTGCTATTAGAATTTTGGAACCTCGAATTATGGGACTCTAAGGATTTTGAGATCAAGAGATATTGATATTTAGGGATTTTTTGTTATTAGAATTTTGGAATTCTTAGATATTGGAATTTAAGGATTTTGAGAGCAAGAGATATTGAGATCTAGGGATTTTTTCTTATTAGAATTTTGGAACGTAGAGGTATTGGAATGTAGGGATTTTGAGATCAAGAAAGATTAAGATATAGGAATTTTTTGTTATTAGAATTTTGGAATTTAGGTGTATTGGAATTTAGGGATTTTAGGATCATGAGATATTGAGATCTAGGGATTTTTTGTTATTAGAATTTTTGAACCTAAGGGTATTGGAATCTAGGGATTTTGGGATCAAGAGATATTTAGATCTAGAGATTTTTTGTTATTAGAATTTTGGAACTTAGAGTTATGGGAATCTAGGGATTTTGAGATCAGAGATATTGATATCTAGGGATTCTTTCTTATTGGAATTTTGGAACGTACAGGTATTGGAATATTGATGTCTAGGGAGTTTTCATTGTTTTGACAATAAAGTCTAGGGAATATTGCTTAGAAGATAGTGGCATCTAGGGATTTTTAGAATTGAAGGATATTTGGATTTTAAAGTCTAGGGAATCTTTTATCTAGAGATATTGAGATGCAACGATCTAGGGATTTTTAGATATTGCAATTTTAGCATCTGTTGATTCAAGTTTAGAAATATTGAGATCTAGGGATTTTGAGTATTGGGATTTTAGGATCCAGACTTTTGTAATTTAGAAACTAGGAATTTTTGTGGTGTTTGAACTTCATGATCTAGGGATTTTAGGGTTTTGGAACTTTGAGCTATGGAAATCTAGGGAATTTATGACCTAAAGGTATCTTAATGTAAGGATTTTGTGAAGTTGACATATTTGTGATATTGAGACTTCATGTCCTAGGGATTTTGCGGTATTGAAACTTTGAGATTTGAGAATCTAGGGAATTTATGCTCTAGAGACATTGTTATGATGTGTTAAATTCAAAATGTAGATATTTTTTTATTTAGGGAACTTGACATCCTGAAATCTTTGCATATAGCAATTGACGAATACAATTTTGATATATTGCATATATAAATATTTTTATATGTATAGGAAATTTTAGACATTTCTTATAATGCGAGGACTTAAATATGTAAATCTTAGGATTTGAAGTTTAAAAATGTGTCAACCACATTTGCTAATGTGAGAATCGACGAATATAATTTTGATATACAAGAAATATAGATATTTCCATATGCATATGGAATTTTCGACGTTTTTTATAACACAAGGAGTCAAACATAGAAATTTAAGAATTTAAAATTTAAAAATTAATGAACCATTTACGAATGAGGAAATTGAATATAATTTTAATATATTGCAAATACAGATATTTTCATACGCACAGGAAATTTAGACATTTCTTATAACACGAGGACTTAAATATTAAAAATTTTAAAATGTATGAATTCTATTCAGGAATGTGTGAATTAGAGATGTTAGTAAATTTAAAAATCTATAAAAATGAACGAAAGTATAATTTTGTATTATTCAGAAGACTTTCCCACCCCGCACCCCCATAACGACGGTACTGATCCTTCGGGCGACGCGACGTCTCTTCGATTAATTAACGTGCCGACTCCCAATGGGGGTGAAACGAACGAGACTTCGAGGGGGGTTGAAAGTGCTACCCCGACACAACGATGTCGCTGCTTTTTAATTCATGAAAGACGGAGATGTTCCCGATGCAATCTAATTTCTTCGTTTCTTTTTTCTGTTCCAGGTACGTTTTGATCAGCGTGTCCTGTTGCACCGCGCTGATGGGGAAAAAGCTTCTTGTTTTCACGCGCACGGAGAATCGAATGCTTTCAGAAGATTTATACGAGCATGAATACTGATTCGAATAGGTACACTGTTACATTGTCTGGGATGTTCATTCGGTTGGAAAAGGGGAGGTAATGAAACTGACGCGAACGGCTGCTTTTTTAGAATACCAGCATTTCGTGCGTGGGAATTCGCTGTGCGGAGAATTTTATCAGGAGGAAGTTGCGATGCATATCTTGCAAGATGTTTTAATATTTTCTTCTTGAGAATTTGGGGATTCATAGGCTTGTGAGGACTGGGTTTTTAATTCTAAAATATCTTGGGTTGCAAATATTCGTTTACATAATTTGAAGGTATATTATTTGGGAACATTTAAGTTTCCAAGATCAAATTCACAAATTTCCAAATCCCTAGATGTCGAATTCAAATTTCAAATTTTTTATATTTCGAAAATCCAAATTTTCGAATTTCCAAATTCTCAGAATTCCGAATTTTCAAATTGCCAAATATCCAAAATTCCAAAATTCCAAACTTCCGAAAATTCCAAGATTGCCAAAATTTCAAAAATTCCAAATTTTAAAAATCACAAAATTTCTAAAATTTCAAAAATTTTCCAAATTTCAAAAATTTCCGAAAATCCCAAAATTTCAAAAATTTTCCAAATTTCCAAACATTCCAAATTTTCCAAAAACCCAAAATTTCCAATTTCCAAAAATCCCAAAATATCAAAAATTTTAAAAATTTCCACACTTCCAAATTTCCAAAAATTCCAAATTTTCCAAAAACCAAAAATTTCCAAGTTTCCGAAAATCCCAAAATTTCCGAAATTTCCAAAATTTCAAATTTCCAAAATCCCAAAATTTCAAAAATTTTCAAAATGTTAAAAATTTCCAAAACGCCCAGTTTCCAAATTTCCGAAAATCCCCAAATTCCCACAGTTTCCACAATTTTCAGAATTCCAAAATTCCAAAATTCCAAAATTCCAAACTTCCAAAATTCCTAATTTCCAAAATTCCAAAATTCCAATATTCCAAAATTCCAAAATTCCAGAATTCCAAAATTCCAAAATTCCAAACTTCCAAAATTCCTAATTTCCAAAATTTTCAAAATTTCAAAATTCCCAAAATTCTCAAAATTCCAAATTTCTAAATTTCCAAATTCCCTAACACCCAAATCCCCAAAATTCCACTTTCTCAAATTTAAAAATTCCCCAAGAAACCCTAAATTCCACATTTGAAAAAATTCCTCCAAAACCCTTTATCCTGCAAACCCGTTAATTTCAATAATTTGTAACGTATCTATAATACACACATTTTATCGACCCTGTATTCGCATGTGAATGAAATTTTAATTGAAAACTCTGTGAGCCGTTAATGTGATAGCCGGTATAATTCGATGATGAAAATTATATAAATAAATCATACATTATTTATTTTCACATTCATGGAAAATATTTTTCTCCTGGTTCCATGTTAATTCAATTTTCCTGTTTTGTAATTACACGTTATGCTTTAGTATTGATTAATGCTCGTATTTGATCTTTGATCTTTCGGTTTAATTATTTCTCTTAAATTTACAAATGTAATTCTTCAAATACAATTTTATACATATGAGATACTCTTTTCAATCTTCAATGATAAATATATTATTTACGTCGTACGGAATTGTATCCTTAAAAACTTGATAATAAAACTTGATAATAAACTTGATAATATAACTTGCTAATATAACTTGATAATATAACTTGCTAATATAATTTGATAATAAACTTAATAGTAAGATTTGATAATAAACTTGATAATAAACTTGATAATATAACTTGATAATAAAACTTGATAATATAACGTGCTAATATAACTTGATAATGTAACTTGATAATATAACTTGAGAATAAACTTGATAATAAGACCTGATAATATAACTTGATAATTAACTTAATAATAAGACTTGATAATAAATTTGATAATATGACTTGATAATAAACTTGATAATAAACTTGAAAATAAACTTGTTAATAAAACTTGATAATATAACTTGATAATAAACTTGATAATATAACTTGATAATATAACTTGCTAATATAACTTGATAATATAACTTGATAATATAATTTGATAATAAACTTAATAATAAGACTTGATAGTAAACTTGATAATAAAACTTGATAATATAACTTGATAATAAATTTGATAATAAACTTAATAATAAGACTTGATAGTAAACTTGATAATAAAACTTGATAATATAACTTGATAATATAACTTGCTAATATAACTTGATAATATAACTTGCTAATATAATTTGATAATAAACTTAATAGTAAGATTTGATAATAAACTTGATAATAAACTTGATAATATAACTTGATAATAAAACTTGATAATATAACGTGCTAATATAACTTGATAATGTAACTTGATAATATAACTTGATAATAAACTTGATAATAAGACCTGATAATATAACTTGATAATTAACTTAATAATAAGACTTGATAATAAATTTGATAATATGACTTGATAATAAATTTGATAATAAACTTGATAATAAACTTGTTAATAAAACTTGATAATATAACTTGATAATATAATTTGATAATAAACTTAATAATAAGACTTGATAATAAACTTGATAATAAACTTGATAATATAACTTGATAATAAAACTTGATAATATAACGTGCTAATATAACTTGATAATGTAACTTGATAATATAACTTGAGAATAAACTTGATAATAAGACCTGATAATATAACTTGATAATTAACTTAATAATAAGACTTGATAATAAATTTGATAATATGACTTGATAATAAACTTGATAATAAACTTGAAAATAAACTTGTTAATAAAACTTGATAATATAACTTGATAATAAACTTGATAATATAACTTGATAATATAACTTGCTAATATAACTTGATAATATAACTTGATAATATAATTTGATAATAAACTTAATAATAAGACTTGATAGTAAACTTGATAATAAAACTTGATAATATAACT
Organism: Megachile rotundata; assembly: GCF_050947335.1. Classification (NCBI taxonomy): domain Eukaryota; kingdom Metazoa; phylum Arthropoda; class Insecta; order Hymenoptera; family Megachilidae; genus Megachile; species Megachile rotundata. Next base: position 9,728,302 of record NC_134993.1, read on the forward strand.
TGATAATAAATTTGATAATAAACTTAATAATAAGACTTGATAGTAAACTTGATAATAAAACTTGATAATATAACTTGATAATATAACTTGCTAATATAACTTGATAATATAACTTGCTAATATAATTTGATAATAAACTTAATAGTAAGATTTGATAATAAACTTGATAATAAACTTGATAATATAACTTGATAATAAAACTTGATAATATAACGTGCTAATATAACTTGATAATGTAACTTGATAATATAACTTGATAATAAACTTGATAATAAGACCTGATAATATAACTTGATAATTAACTTAATAATAAGACTTGATAATAAATTTGATAATATGACTTGATAATAAATTTGATAATAAACTTGATAATAAACTTGTTAATAAAACTTGATAATATAACTTGATAATATAATTTGATAATAAACTTAATAATAAGACTTGATAATAAACTTGATAATAAACTTGATAATATAACTTGATAATAAAACTTGATAATATAACGTGCTAATATAACTTGATAATGTAACTTGATAATATAACTTGAGAATAAACTTGATAATAAGACCTGATTATATAACTTGATAATTAACTTAATAATAAGACTTGATAATAAATTTGATAATATGACTTGATAATAAACTTGATAATATAACTTGATAATAAACTTGATAATAAGACCTGATAATATAACTTGATAATTAACTTAATAATAAGACTTGATAATAAATTTGATAATATGACTTGATAATAAACTTGATAATAAACTTGATAATAAACTTGATAATACAACTTGATAATAAACTTGATAATAAGACCTGATAATATAACTTGATAATTAACTTGATAATAAGACTTGATAATAAACTTGATAATATAACTTGATAATAAACTTGATAATATAACTTGATAATATAACTTGCTAATATAACTTGATAATAAACTTGATAACATAACTTGCTAATATAACTTGATAATAAGACTTGATAATATAACTTGATAATAAAACTTGATAATAAACTTGATAATAAAACTTAATAACAATATATAATACATAATAATATTACCATTAATAGAATATTATTCTAGCATATCACTGTTCAATCACAGTGATGTATTATTAATTACATACATTACAACTGCATTTAATTTGGAACGCGATTAATTATTAAATTAACAAAAGGATTGGTCTTTCCATTTCACATAATTTCACCGAATTTAACTTACCGAGACGGTGATTTTATCGCTGGAACCCGGTATCTTTAGTTCTGCTGTTATTAATTATTAGTAATATCGAAGCGATCAAACTCCAGTATTAAAATCGGCATCGGTCTTTCTCTATTTCCTGTATTTCTGATCGGGAACGTTTCAAGGTTTCTTTCCCGCGTTATTTCGTGCCCGCGTGAATTTCTGCCGCCGGATAACGTGAAATTTGTTGGGTTTGACGGTGACACGTCTGTCCCCCGGAAATTTAACGCTATAAAAGCGACAGTCTATAAAGAGGAACGGGCTTCGACGCGTTCGATGGATTTCAATTCGTTTATTGGAATATTTCGCGTTGTGTACGCAAACGTGTTCTGTTAATATTCCGCGTTCTATCCGTTCGGGATAGGCAAGAAGAAACTTTACAGTCACAAATGAAACCTTCTTGATTCTCTGCTCCTTCCGGTATTTCTTGTGAAATAGCTACAAATGTACGAATTTATATAGAAATGAAAAATATAAAAACATAAGGATACAAAAGTGAAAAAGATTTTGGAACTTTTTAGATGTGGGGACATTGGGGTGCAACAATTTTGTAATTGTGGGATATAAGAATATTTGAAAAGGGAGACTGGAATCTAGGGATATTGGCATCTAGTGTTACTGGAATTTGGGGATACTGAGATCCAGGAATATTGGAAATTTGGAAATTGGAATCTAGGGAAATTGGGATCTAGGGATATTGGAATCTAGGGATATTGGGATATAGGGATATTGGGATATAGGGATATTGGGATATAGGGATATTGGGATATAGGGATATTGGAATCTAGGGATATTGGGATCTAGGGATATTGGGATATTGGGATATAGGGATATTGGGATATAGGGATATTGGGATCTAGGGATATTGGAATCTAGGGATATTGGGATCTAGGGATATTGGGATATTGGGATATAGGGATATTGGGATATAGGGATATTGGGATATAGGGATATTGGGATCTAGGGATATTGGAATCTAGGGATACTGGAATCTAGGGATATTGGGATATAGGGATATTGGGATCTAGGGATATTGGAATCTAGTGATATTGGGATCTAGGGATATTGGGATCTAGGGTAATTGGGATCTAGGAATATTGGAATTTTGGGATATGTGGATTTTGAGATATAGGGATTTTCGAAAATAGGGATTTTGGGATATAGGGATCTTGGAATTTAGAGATTTTGAGATCTAAGGATTTCGGGGATCTAGGGATTTTGGGATATAGAGAAATTGAGATCTAGAGAAATTGAAAACTAGGGATTTTGGGATCTAGGAATTTTGGGATCTAGAGATTTTGGGATATAGAGAAATTGAGATCTAGAGAAATTGAAAACTAGGGATTTTGGGATACAGGGATCTAGGGATTTTGGGATCTAGAGATTTTGGGATATAGAGAAATTGAGATCTAGAAAAATTGAAAACTTGGGATTTTGGGATACAGGGATCTAGGGATTTTGGGATCTAGAGATTTTGGGATATAGAGAAATTGAGATCTAGAGAAATTAAAAACTAGGGATTTTGGGATACAGGGTTCTAGAGATTTTGGGATGTAAGGATTTAGAAGTACTGCGATCTAGGGATATTTAAACCTAGTGATATTCGGATCTACGAATATCGGAATCTGGGGATATTGGCTAGGTGTATTAGAATCTAGGGATATTTGAATATAGGAATATTGAATTTGGAGGATATTGACTAGGTGTATTGGAATCTAGAGAGATTGGGATCTAGGAATATTGACACAGGCTATCAATGTTATAAATATTATCAGTATTGTCAATTTTATCAATATTATCAATACTATCAATATTACCAATATTATCACTATTATCAATACCATTAATATTATCAATATTATCAATATTATCAAAATTACCAATATTATCAATACCATCAGTACTGTCAATATTATCAATATTATCAATATTATTTAAATTATCAATATTATCACTATTGTCAATACTATTAATATTATCAATATTATCAAACACTTTTGTTCGAAAGTCGCAATTACCAAAAGAAAATCGATACGATGAAATAAAAACATCATCGAATAATTGCCGCGACACAAATTGTTTTCGTCGGCGGACAAGATCGGTTCTGATCGAACGTTTCATTACAATTTCACGAGAATAGAGCGGCGTGTCGCCCGGGGACACTTATCGCGAGCATTTGCAAGCAGAAATGCAAACGAACAGCTGGTACACCGTTTGCTGTTTAAGCAGTTACCTGTAATTAGCCCGTGAAGTCAACGAAACGTTTGACGCCGTTTGCTTCGGTAATTCGAAAAAACTACCCTTTGATGCCTGTTCCGCGGCAGCGAAGCTTATTCTCGCTTCGAACCATTCATTAATGATCCTTTGCGTTGCGACGAAAATAATTATCTCCGTTAAAAAAGCAGAAGCGGTGTATGCATTGTGTGAATGGGAACATTTCTAAATACGTACTTGTGGACGACAACGCTTCAAGATTTCAGTAATTCTAAATTATCAAGTGTGTGGATAACTAGCTTCCTAGATTACTGGATTCATAGATTAGTGGATTACTACATCCCTGGATCAGTAGGTACATGAATTATTAGATCTCTGGTTTATTGGATCATTGAGTTACTGAACATCTGATTACTGAATCCCTAGATTACTGGATTTCAACATGACTAGATATTCTAATATTCTTATGATCGATTATTCCTAGACATATCAATATCCCTACAGGGTGCCCCACAATTAGTGTTGGTCCCTGAAATGGGGGGTAGCTGACGCGATTCTGAATAAGATTTCCCTTTGCAAAAATGGGGTTTGAAACTTCGTTTTTGAATTATTAAGGAAAAACACGGACCAATCAGGGCGCCAGGATTATTACGCGTTGGATTACTACGCGTTGGTTAACTACGCGTCAGATTACCACGCGTTAGATTCCTACGCTTAGAATTACCACGCGTTGCATTACTACGCGTTGGACTACTACGCGTTGCATTACTACGCGATGAACTACTACCCGTTGAATATCCACGCGCTGGATTACTACGCGTTGGATATCCACACGCTGGATTACTACGCGTTAGATTACCACACATTAGATTCCTACGCTTAGAATTACCACGCGTTGCATTATTACGCGTTGGATTACTACGCGTTGAATATGCACGCGCTGGATTACTACGCGTTGGATATCCACACGCTGGATTACTACACGTTGTATTACTACGCGTTGGATTACTACGCGTAGAATTACCACACATTGCATTACCACACGTTGCATTACTACGCGTTAGATTACCACGCGTTATCCGAAGCTATCGCTTCCAACGCGTAATAATCCAGCGTGTGGATATCCAACGCGTAGTAATCCAGCGCGTGGATATTCAACGTGTAGTTATCCAACGCGTGGTAATCTAACGCGTAGTAATGCAACGTGTGGTAATGCAACGCATGGTAATCCTACGCGTAGGAATCCAACGCGTAGTAATACAACGTGTAGTTATCCAGCGTGTGGATATCCAACGCGTAGTAATCCAGCGCGAGTATATTCAACGCATAGTTATCTAACGCGTAATAATGCAACGCGTGGTAATTCTAAGCGTAGGAATCTAATGCGTGGTAATCTAACGCGTAGTAATGCAACGTGTGGTAATGCAACGCATAGTAATCCTACGCGTAGTAATCCAACGCGTAGTAATACAACGTGTAGTAATCCAGCGTGTGGATATCCAACGCGTAGTAATCCGATGCGTGCATATTCAACGCATAGTTATCTAACGCGTAATAATGCAACGCGTGGTAATTCTAAGCGTAGGAATCTAATGCGTGGTAATCTAACGCGCAGTAATCCAGCGTGTGGATATCTAACGCGTAGTAATCCAGCGCGTGGATATTCAACGGGTAGTAGTTCAACGCGTAGTAATGCAACGCGTGGTAATTCTAAGTGTAGGAATCTAACGCGTGGTAATCTAACGCGTAGTTAACCAACGCGTAGTAATCCAACGCGTAATAATCCTCGCGCTGTGATTGGTCCGTGTTTTTCCTTAATAATTCAGAAACGAAGCTTCAAAGCCCATTTTTGCAAAGGGAAATCTTATTCAGAATCGCGTCAACTACCCCATTTGCATGAGAACTGCGTTCGAAGAAACGTGTTAATCGTTGATTATCGAATTGTCATTGCGTCACTATTGACCCGCTTACAGTTGAGCAACCGACTTTATCAGTGATTTCCTGTTCAAACTGATTCCGACGTAACCGCAGAAAGAAGCCCTCGGGCAACGGTTACACGAGTATTTACCGGCAAGTGGTTAGTCGGAAGCGGTGGCGAAAAAAGGAAGAGAAAAGAAAAGGGAACAGAGACGATGGTGGTCCGTGGTTAAAAAATTCACGGTGCTTTGAGGATAAAAAACAGAAAGAGGAGCCGTGAGCGACAGTTCAGAACTGGCGGGCCGAGAAACGTCGACCAGACGAGAGAAACTGGATCGGTTCTATATGCACAACGTTCACCCTCAAAGGGTTAATAAAGGATCAGAAACGGTGGGTGGGAAAAAAAAAGAAACCAGGGTGGTTGAGGGCCGTCGGCGAAAAAGGGAGGCGAACGTGATGCCAAAACGTGGGCGCGGCTTTGCGAACAGACATTTTCCTACGAGTATCGATCTGAAAGCGGAACGAACGGTCGAAAAACAAAATGCGGGACGGCAAAAGGAAAAATGACACGCTAGTTAATTTGTTTGATATCTGTAATCGCTCGGAAAATCCTTCGGTGGATATTAAACACGCTTTACATCCACCTGTTCGCTTTTTCTCGGACGTATTGAAGGAGTTTAGGTTTTTGTCGTATAAAAACAATCAAAATGGTGGATAGTGAGAGATATAATGAAAGAGACATGATCTTAAATCAGTGTTTAATATTTAGGATTTATTCTTTAGCTAATTGCAGAATTATAATTTTTAAGTACTATTTTTTATGATATATATAATTATTATTAATATGTATTGTATAATTCTATATGTTATGTATATGTTATCTTATATGTACACACAATATTTTTACAATTTTATACTTTTACATTTTATTCCACAATTCTTTTATTTTACAATCAAACATACATAATTTTATATTGGTATCGAAGGATATTTGAATCTAGGGAGATTTTTCAATCTAGGAATATTGGGATCTAGGGATATTGAGATCTAGGAATATTTTTTTAATCTAGGGATATTTGGATTTAGGGATATTTTTCAATCTAGGGATATTGAGATCTACGAATATTTTTTTAGTCTAGGGATATTTTTCAATCTAGGGATATTTGGATCTAGGAATATTTTTCAATCTAGGGATATTTAGATCTAGGGCTATTTGGATCTAGGGATATTTGGATCTACGGGTATTTTGATCTAGGGATATTTTTCAATCTAGGGATATTTGGATCTAGGGATATTTGGATCTACGGATATTTTGGTCTAGAGATATTTTTCAATCTAGGGATATTGGGATCTAGGGATATTTAAATATATAGAGATTGGAATCTAGGGATATTGGGATCGAGGGATATCGGCATCTAGGGATATTGCGATCTAGGAATATTAGGATCTGGCAATAGTGCAATTTAGGGATATTTGAATCTAGGAAGATTGGAATCTGGGAATATTAGGATCTAGCGATGTTGCAGTCTAGGGATATTTGAATCTAGGGAGTTTGGGATCTAGAAATATTGGTATCTAAGGTCATTGTGAGCTGGGGATATTGGGATCTAGTGATATGGGATATATCACAATTTTTACATAATATACTTTATACTATATTTTATATAATTTACTATAGACCATTTTTTCAATTATAATTAACTATATTAAATTTTTATTAAAATTAACTATACACCATTTTTCAATTATAGTTTACTATATTCAGTTTTTATTAAAATTAACTATTCTCCATTTTTCAATTATAATTAACTGTATTCAATTTTCAATTATAATTAACCACATTCAATTTTTCCTGCAATTAACTGTATACAATTTTTTATTCATTTTATATAAATGAACTGTAACATATTTTATCCTATAATTAACTATTAGTTTAAAAAGAAATAAGTGAGCGCAGGCGTATAATAAATACAAAAGCGAAGAAACTTTCGAAAAGTTTGCAAGAAGCAAAGTGACTGGAATCGTTAGAGCACAGCCGGTCCTAATCCTCGATCGCACAAAGAGATGGCAATCGATAGATATGGAAAATATAGAGTCGAGTAATTTTTTTCCTGAGGAAAGTTTGTCAGCGAACGGCGTACACGTTGCTTTGAAAACTTTGTTCGATGGAGATCTGTTCGTCTCGCTTGATTTACTCCGCTAGTTTATATTCCTCATTTCCTACGTTCTCCAGAATAACGTAGAAATAATAGACTGACACGTAGCTTTTATCTTTCGTGTTAAATTGAACGTGCTCAGTTATTGGTTAGGGAAGTTTCGTATTTTATACTGTTTTTGGTTTAGGTTTGATTTTTGGAAATTTAAATTTGAGTTTTGGGGGAGAATTTTGGAAATTTTTGTGGTTTGAACGTTTGAGGGGTTGAGGGTTTGAAAATTTGAGAATTTGGGAATTTGGAGATTTAGGGACATGGGAGTTTCAGAATTTGGGGATTTAGGAAATTAGGAAATTTGGAGATTTAGGAATTTTGGGAATTAGAAATTTAGAAACTTGAAATTTGGTGATTTGGGAATTTGAGAAGTTGAAAATTTGGGAAACTGGAAATTTGGAAATTTTGGGATCTAGAGATTTGGTAATTTGAGAATTTGGATATTTAGAGATTTGAGGATTTGGGGATTTTGGGAATTAGAAAATTTGGAACTTGTGGAATTTGTGGAATTTGGAATTTGTGGAATTTGGAATTTGTGGAATTTGGAATTTGTGGAATTTGGAATTTGTGGAATTTGGAATTTGTGGAATTTGGAATTTGTGGAATTTGGAATTTGTGGAATTTGGAATTTGTGGAATTTGGAATTTGTGGAATTTGGAATTTGTGGAATTTGGAATTTGTGGAATTTGGAATTTGTGGAATTTGGAATTTGTGGAATTTGGAATTTGTGGAATTTGGAATTTGTGGAATTTGGAATTTGTGGAATTTGGAATTTGTGGAATTTGGAATTTGTGAAATTTGGAATTCGTGGAATTTGGAATTTGTGAAATTTGGAATTTGTGGAATTTGGAATTTGTGAAATTTGGAATTTGTGGGATTTGGAATTTGTGAAATTTGGAATTTGTGAAATTTGGAATTTGTGGGATTTGGAATTTGTGAAATTTGGAATTTGTGAAATTTAAAATTTGTGAAATTTGGAATTTGTGGAATTTAGAATTTGTGAAATTTGGAATTTGTGAAATTTAGTGACTTGTAAATTTAAAAATTTGGGAATTGGAGAATTTGAGAAATTTTATTCCATCAAAACTTGATTTCATTTTGCACAAAAATTTTTTCTTCCAAAGAATATAAAAAGTAAAAATTCTTCGATGGTAATTTTCCCCATACAAGTTTAGAAATCTCCCGTTTTTAAAATTGAAAAAAAAAATCATAGAACGAATGATTAAGTGGCATCTGTAGGAAAAATCGATATACGATGGCATATCGATTACCAAATGTGAGATTGGACGTGTTGTCAGTTGGTCATGAATATTTCATATGTTGATACTTCTGGAACAAAATCTATCAGTTATGTGTATGTCTCTACAGCGTCAAGCTGTCCAAACGAATAAAATAAAGAATATATTTATCTTCTAAACAAAGTAGTTATAATTTTTAATATGGGTTACGTATCATTTGTTATTTATTGAAAATGCAATAACAGTATGTTTGATCAAAATCGGAAAGACGGAGCAAAATTTTGTATTCAGTGAGCTTTGATATATTTTAATGGATTTATTTTAGTATTTATGGCATTCTGATCGAATTCATGTAAATGGAAATTGATTATTAAGTAGTTCAAGATTTTTAGTTCAGTTAGTTAGTTTAGGTAGTTTAGTTGACTAGTTTATAAGCTAGTTTAGTTAGTTTAACTAGGTTTGTTAGTTTAGCCAGTTCAGTTAATTTAGTTTGTTCAGCTAGTTTAACTGGTTTAGCTAACATACAAGGTTCAGTTAGTTTACTTAGTTTAATTAGCTTAGTTGGCTTAGTTAGCTTAGTTAGTTCTGTTAGTTCAGTTAGTTCAGGTGGGTCAACTAGTTTTGTTAGTTCAGTTTGCTCAGTTTGCTCAGTTAGATCAGTTAGTTCAGTTAGCTCAGGTAGCTCTGTTGGTTCAATTTGCTCAGTTAGCTCAGTTAGCTGAATTAATTCAGTTAGTTCAGTTAGTTCAGTTAGTTCAGTTAGTTCAGTTAGTTCAGTTAGTTCAGTTAGTTCAGTTAGTTCAGTTAGTTCAGTTAGTTCAGTTAGTTCAGTTAGTTCAGTTAGTTCAGTTAGTTCAGTTAGTTCAGTTAGTTCAGTTAGTTCAGTTAGTTCAGTTAGTTCAGTTAGTTCAGTTAGTTCAGTTACTTCAGTTAGTTCAGTTAGTTCAGTTAGTTCAGTTAGTTCAGTTAGTTCAGTTAGTTCAGTTAGTTCTGTTAGTTCAGTTAGTTCAGTTAGTTCACTTAGTTCAGTTACTTCAGTTAACTCTGTTGGCTCAGTTGGCTCAGTTACCTCAGGTAGTTCTGTTAGTTCAATTATCTGAGTTAGCTCAGTTTTATCAGTTAGTTGAGTTAATTCAGTAAACTCAGTTAGCTAAGTTAGTTCAGTTAGCTCAGTTAGCTGAGTTATTTCAGTTAGTTACTTGAGTCAGTTACTTGAATTAGTTACTTCAGTTAGTTACTTCAGTTAGTTACTTGAATTAGTTACTTCAGTTAGTTACTTCAGTTAGTTACTTCAGTTAGTTACTTGAGTTAGTTACTTCAGTTAGTTACTTCAGTTAGTTACTTCAATTAGTTACGTGAGTTAGTTACTTCAATTAGTTACTTCAGTTAGTTACTTGAGTTAGTTACTTCAATTAGTTACTTCAGTTAGTTACTTCAGTTAGTTACTTCAGTTAGTTACTTCAGTTAGTTACTTCAGTTAGTTACTTCAGTTAGTTACTTCAGTTAGTTACTTCAGTTAGTTACTTGAGTTAGTTACTTCAATTAGTTACGTGAGTTAGTTACTTCAATTAGTTACTTCAGTTAGTTACTTCAGTTAGTTACTTCAGTTAGTTACTTCAGTTAGCTACTTCAGTTAGTTACTTCAGTTAGTTACTTCAGTTAGTTACTTCAGTTAGTTACTTCAGTTAGTTACTTCAGTTAGTTACTTCAGTTAGTTACTTCAGTTAGTTACTTGAATTAGTTACTTGAATTAGTTACTTCAGTTAGTTACTTCAGTTAGTTACATCAGTCAGTCAATTTAGTTTACTAACCTCAACTACTTAAAAACATTTAAACTCAAATTTAAAAATTCTCTCAAAAAGAAAGAAAACATCCTAAAAGACCACACGAATCACATCACAAACCTAAAGAAATATTCTAAACGAGAGAAAAGTTGCGTACTGCGTATGGCAATATTCGTACCCATAAATTCAAAGCAAAGTTAAATTGTTTTCCACAAGAAATCACAAGATTCGATAGAAAAGTGTTCGCGAAAAAAAGAAGAACATCAAGTTCCGAAAGAAATACGAACATTCGGTTTGAAGAAACACGGAGTAGCAAGACTTCGAAAAATCTCAGTCGCCTGAAAAACAGACGTGAAACTTGCAACAAGTGAACTTTTACTGTGGAACTACTGCTCGAGTAAGTTCCTTAAAAATCTATTGAAACTTTAAGTACAATCGAACGGGTGATGGAATATGGGGGATGAACTGCGGATCATAATAGGGGATAAAAGTAATAGGGGTTGATCTTCTTCGGCGCTATACATTACAGAAACAAAATACTTTATGGTGTTAAGGTAATTGAAAATATTAATTTTTGTGACGCACTGTTAAGGCATTCGTGACGCACTCTTGACGCACTAGTGACGTACTCTTGACGCTTTAGTGACGCACTCTTAAGGCATTCGTGACGCAGTCTTGACGCACTAGTAACGCACTCTTGACGCATTCGTGACGCACTCTTAAGGCATTCGTGACGCACTAGTGACGCACTCTTGACGCACTAGTGACGAACTCATAAGGCATTCGTGACGCACTCTTGACGCATTTGTGACGCACTCTTGACGCATTCTTGACGCACCCATGACGCTTTCACGACGCACTTGTGCCGCACCCATGACGCATTTACGACGCGCCCGTGACGCACTCGCAATGCATCCATGACGCATTCACGACGCACTTATGACGCACCCATGACGTATTTACGACGCACTCATTACCAACCCATAATGCACCAATGACGCATCTCTGATGCACTTGTGAAGCAGCCATGACGTACTCGTGACGCACCCATGACGTATTCAAGACAGACTTGCGACGCACCCCTGACGCACTCTTGACACATTTGTGATGCACTCTTAAGGCATTCGTGACGCAATCTTGACGCATTCATGACGCACTCTTAACGCACTCGTGACGCACTCTTCACACATTCGAGACGCACTCTTAAGGTATTCGTGACGTACTCTTGACACATTCGTGACACACCATGACGCTTTTACGACGCACTTGTGACGCACCCGTGACGCACTCGCGACGCTCCATGACGCATTCACGATGTATTTACGATACACCCGTGACGAACACGTAACACACCCATGACGCATCCCTGACGCACTCGCGACGCACCCATGACGTACTCAAGACTTGTGACGCACCCCTGACGCACTCTTGACAATATCATGACGTACTCGTACCTCAGCAGTGTTTATTTTTCCGTACCTCAGAATTTTTAATACGCTCCAGTTTGGAGTTCAAGTCCAATTTACATGGTCAACGCATAATACCAAATTGGCATTACATTTCAACTTTCTTTGTTTTAATATTGTAGTGATTATTTACGCGCCTGACAAATCATAGTGCAAGGATACCATTCACAATCATACCATTCGACAGGTATGTGACGCGCTTCATATACAATCTGGCCATCGAATTAGGACCACGTAAAATTTCACATTTATGGCTATAACATTGATGACTACAGCAGCCTTAAGACTATTGATGTAAGTAAGCTAAAAACGTGGATACTAACAGTTATGATCCTGATAATGGCTGTGACAATTGTGGTGATGGTGATGGTTATAATAACTTGACTATAATAGCCTTGAGGCTATTGATATAGGGTAGCTGGAAATGTGACTGCTCTGATGATGCGGATGACGGGTATGACTATTATACAGTCCCTGGCCATCGAATTACCACGTACGAAAATTTCACTTATATGGCTATAATTATGTCACATACGGAAAATTGTCTTAGGTCGAAATTATTACTAAATACGTTGATAACTTATACATAGCAATTTGTTACCGTGATAATAAATTGTATGGATGATGAGCGATTTAGAGTACGAGCGTTTGCGTTAGGAGTATCGATAGCGCTAGAGGTGAAATTTGAACGCCATAGAAAATATGTGCCTACTCAAAGACTAGTTTACAACTCTTACATTATTCGAGTTGAAAAGAATTACAGATATTTGGGAAAATGAAGATATAAAGCATATGATCAATACAGACCCTGCCGCTGTGACCAAAACATATGCTTGATATTAACATCTCCTAATGTTATGTACAGTATCATGGTACCTAATAATATCCTTACTATTTGTCCTTTTACAAAAGACGTGAAGAATTCTGAAAATGTGTAGGTTCGATGGTTATAATATTCTCAACGAAAAGTTCGGTTCGTAAAGAAGAGCCTTCAGTTAGGGAAAAGAGCTTTCCTTTTTAAGATTAGCAACGGCACTATGTCTTGGTGGGGAGCACAAAACCGTGCTTATCCGCGTCAAAATTTCATTAAAAGATGCGTCTGTCGTCCGAAACGTTATTAAAGTTCCAACTTGTCCGTGTATCTATTAACCGGCTTAATATACGTCCCTTGTGGGAAAGTGTGCGCACATTCAGAGGCGGTGTTTGATCAACGGGTAGAACGTTATTACCTCAGAAATGAAAGCTGACCAACGCTCGTGGCAACGAAAGGATTAATCTTTTCAACAGCACGTCGAAACGTATTCTATCAACATCACAATTACCGTCAACGCGCGACGAATATTACTCCAGCGCTATATGCTGGTAAAACTAATTACTTTCTGCCGATAAGTATGGAAGTCCAATGCCTCCATTAGTGATCGTGTTAACCGTTTATTCTATTTCGTTAAATCATTAACTGACAAATTTTTATTTTCTATCCTTTTGGTTTAGGTTTAGTGTCTTAAAATGGAGTTAGGTGAAAAGGTTACCGTTGTATTAAATTAGTTATTTTTCAATATTAAGGGTAGTTCCAATTTTAACATTTCAAGAGATATTATTTTTGTAGTATCGATGTGTTACAGTTTTCCAATTTTTCAAACGTATTAACTTCAACGTGTCAATGAAAACAGATATAAACTCGTTTCGATTTACTTTTCAATATACGCGAATTTGTCGGCAATCGAGGAGGTGAAGTGTCTGGTTGTTAAACGGTGAGGCAATTTTAAAGGATCCCATCTAAACGGGTAACATTACCCGTTGCAGCTAAACTGAATATTCGTGGTCATGGATTAAACTCAAAATTAGTTTGAAGATTAGGGAAGTTGGGTTAACTGCCATACATAGGATCCTGCATCTCCTCTGCCTATCTATCACGAGTTCAGGGTAAACCAGCTTTGTGGTGAGACGTGTTATTGATTCTAGTATCGTTACTATCGTTTGTTCATATCATTCAACATGAAAATTGCACGATGAACTTCCACAACCATTTCGCATTCAAACAAATAATTTACAGTTCAGAATTTTGAATATTGAAACAGTTTTGAATCTTTGACAAAATATTTGATTGTCTGTAAAGGCATTTGATTTCAATTAATCGTTTGATGTAACATTTTCATTTGGACATTATTCAATTAGAACAGGAAGAGTAGTCTACTATTATTTTTCAAATAATTTACATTTAAATCCCAAATAACATCAGTGTCTTAAGAAATTTAACTTACGACTTTACCTAAAATCCAAGCTCTCCACCTAAAACCCAAATCTCTTTAAATTTACACCCGAACGAATGTTTCCAAAGATTGAACTTCTGGAAGTTCTATTTTCATCCCGAATCGAAAAGTACAATTATAATCCTCGCACTCCGCTGACCCCTAAAAAACGAATGAAACTGTAAAACTTCGTTTTCCTCGAACAAGCTTTAAATCACTGCTCTTGTAAAAGGAGGGAAGAAGAAACAGGGTCAATGTATCTCTCAGGATTTTCGGATGTCAGCTCAGCAACGCGTAAAACTGCATCCTCCGCGATTCGCTCGACGAAAAAAGACCGGCGATATGTCGATTGTAGCTTATCGCCCCTCTTCTCGATGCCACGTTTTCTATGGAGAATCTGGAGAATTTCCATGGCAATTTTCGCGTGGATATTCGACGCAGGCGCATTGTTCGTCCAAATTCGAAAGCGGGGTCGATGGCTCGACGGGTCATTGAAACACTGACTACCCGGTTTGATATGATCATTTTTCACGCGGCCGAAGAAAATGAACTGATGCTGGATAGTCCTTGCGAAAATTCCTTTCTATATGCAAATTTTCTTAGGACTGTTTGATTTATTTACCTTGATGGCATTACGATATTTAATTTTTCATTTTAGGATATATTTTAATTGGTTTTTTGAATTTTTCATTTTTAGACTTTTGAGTTGAGGTAGTCTCAAATTGGAAAATTTATGGAAAATTCACATTTAGACTTAAATACTCAAATTTATAAGTTTTAAATCTTCAAAGTTCTACTGTCATTACATCAAAGCTTATAGCAGTAATGAAACAGTTTTGTTCCGGGGTTCACACAGGTCAGTCCACGGAGTACACGTAACACTGCAGAATCGTGTCGTAAATTAATTCGTTTACAAATATTTAGAGAGTCCTACTGTTATCACACACATCAAAGCAAGCTTTCAACAGTAATAAAATAGAAAGACTCGATAACTTATGGAATCAGAGAAATAAACAGCATAGTTTGTCCAAGTTCCGGGGTTCACACAGGTCTGTCCACGGAATACATGTAACTCCATGCAATAGTATCGTAAATTAATTCGTTTACAAATAATTCAAGAGTCCTACTGTTATCACACACATCAAAGCAAGCTTTCAACACTAATAAAACAGAAAGATTCAATAGTTTATGGAATCAGAGAAATAAACAGAATACCTCGTGCGAGTTTCGGGGTTCACGCGGCCCAGCCCACGGACACGTGCTCCTCCGCGCACCCACATCGTAAATTTATTCGCTTACAAATATTTTGAAAATCCTACTACCATCAAATACATCAAAGCTTCCAGCAACAATAAAATACAAAAACTCGATACGGAATTGAGGAAATAAACAATATGTTTTGCGTTTACATCAAATAAACATTATTCGTTTTCTTTCATAAATCGTTCGGTAAATAAAGCTTTTCCAAGAACCACGGTTTAACCGGAAACTTTATTACGTTAACAGCACAGTTCGTCCGAGTTCCGGGGTTCACACCGGCCACTACACGGAGCACGCGTAACTCCGCGCAATCGTATCGTAAATAAACTTATTTGCAAGTGAATCCCTTTCTTTCCGGGTCAGCGTTTTTTATCTTAGCCGGCTTCTCGCTGTTTACCAGCCAACCCCACGCGGGTAAACAACTTCATTTATCGAGCGTAAAAACGGATATTACTCGGAGAATGAAAGAAGGTGGCCGCGGATTTCTGTTGAAAACGCGAATTACAACAAGAGGACATACATTTCGCGATTCTATTATTCTTCTAATGAAAAAAATTTACACATTATTCCGGAATTCCTTTTTGTGGCCGGGATATGGAATTTTTAGCTTCCTTGGTTATTCTTTGTTTGGACGGATTTTTTTTTGATCGTTTCTTTTTTATGGTTGCTTGTTGAAAATTTAATATATTTTATTATAAGTTTGTGGTGATGCTTGGCAATGTATCTGTATTTAACTTTGGAAATGAAGGTTGCTTATTTTGATATTAAAAATACAATATATTTATTTTGAAATTAAAAATGTACACCCACTTTGAAATTAAAAATACAAAATATTTATTTTGAAATTAAAAATATAATAAACTTGCTTTGAAGGTAAAAATGCAATATGGTTAATGTGGAATTAAAAATGTATACCCACTTTGAAATGAAAAATACAAAATATTTATTTTGAAATTAAAAATATAATAAACTTGCTTTGAAGGTAAAAATGCAATATGGTTAATGTGGAATTAAAAATGTATACCTACTTTCAAATTAAAAATACAAAATATTTATTTTGAAATTGAAAATATAAACTTACTTTGAAGATAAAAATGTAACATGGTTAATGGGGAATTAAAAATGTACACCTACTTTCAAATTAAAAATACAATATATTTATTTTAAAATTAAAAATTTAATAAGCTTACTTTGAAGTTAAATATTTAATAAGGTTAATTTAAAATTAAAAAATGTGCACTTAGTTTGAAATTGAAAATACAATGTACTTATTTTGAAATTAAAAGTGTAATATATTAATTCTGAAATTAAAAAGTAATATGCTTAATATGAAATTAAAAATGCAATATACTTAGCTTAAAATTAAAAATCATGTACTCAGTTAAAAATTGAAAATATAGTACACTTATTTTGAAATTGAAAATACAATATACTTAGTTTGAAATTAAAAGTGTAATATATTAATTCTGAAATTGAAACGTAATATGCTTAATATGAAATTAAAATGCAATATACTTAGCTGAAAATTAAAAATATAGTACACTTACTTTGAAATTAAAAATACAATATACTTATTTTGAAATTAATAGTAATATACTAACTCTGAAATTGAAAAATAATATGCTTAGTGTGAAACATGCAATATACTTAGTTTAAAATTAAAAATACACTTACTTCGTTATTAAAAATATAATATTCTATAAAAATATAATATACTATACTATTTAATATATAAATGTTCCTAAGTCTAATAAACTTAACAATAAATTTACATATTTTTGAAATAAAAAATAAAGTGTATGTAAAAACTTAGAAGAAAATTTTTTTAACTGTCTACTATTAAAATTAAAAAGTTGTCAATTTAAAAATGTGAAATTTACAAATATTATAAATTAGAAAACTTTTTGTTCTTTCATGAAACATGAAACCTTTTCTAACCTTGAAATATTAAAATTAGTATTAAAATTAAAAAGTTGTCAATTTAAAAATGTGACAATTAGAAATATTATAAATTAGAAAAGAAATCAGTTTCTTTTCTTCATAAAACATGAAATCTTTTCTAACCTCAAAATTGTTCCTGAAAACAAAACTAACTTAAAAATGCGACTCAAAATTTCATGCACCTGAACCTTAATATTTTTATATTTTACCTTTAACTAAATAATTCATCCCTCAACTTCAAATTTACTCTCCACACTAAAATACATAAAAGTCCGACTTTCTTTCATAACAAAAATATATTTAGTTTGTTTGTCACTGAATCACTCTTTCACGACACAGAATGTTTCGAAGTCTAACAAAAAGAATCTTAGTTTCATATTTTCCTCTCTACAATAGCAACGAGAAATAAATCCGTAGATGTATGTCGAGTAGTTTGTTGCTGTGTAAGTTGTGAAAAGCTCGAAAGGAGCAAAGAAAGGAAAAGATTCAGGTCAAAGTAAACTTTAAACCTGCAATGCCATCAAAGGCCCTTGTGATTCTATTCGAAATAATTATAACTGTTTGTAGAATTCTTTCAATCTATCGTAGAACTTTAGAGAACTCGAATAACAAATCAAACATGATTTTATATTTTAATTATAAAAAAAGTAACTTGGTAACTAAAAAGTTTTTTTAGAAATTCGAAAATTAATTTAATTTGTAATTTATGTGGATAATAATTTTGATATAGAATTTATGTCGAGTTGGAAATATAATTAAAGTGATTATGGTGATGTTCATTAATTTTGTTAACTTTTTAGAATTTAGTATTTTTATAGTTTACTGTTATTTATTTTAAAATTAATCGTTTTATGATTTTTATCGTTGGTGATATTTTATGGCTTACCAAGGTTTAAGTTTCTTCAGAAAAATTTGTTAAATTTCCAACAGTATGGATCACAAAATTTCTAAACTTTCAAATCTGCAATTCCCATTTTCCAAAATGGCGACCTTCGAAAAATAACATTTCAAGGTTTAAGTTTCCCTAAAAAATTTGCAAAATTTCCAACATTACAGATTACAAAGTTTCTAAACTTTCAAATCTGCAATTCCCATTTTAAAAAATGGCGAGCTTCAAAAAATAACATTTCGAGGATTAAGTTTCCCTACAAAATTTGCTAAATTTCCAACATTACATATTACAAAGTTTCTAAACTTTCAAATCTGCAATTCCTACTTTCCAAAATGGCGACCTTTGAAAAATGACATTTCAAGGATTAAGTTTCCCCAAAAAATTTGCAGAATTTCCAACAGTATAGATCACAAAATTTCTAAACTTTCAAATCTGCGATTCCCATTTTCCAAAATGGCGACCTTTGAAAAATGACATTTCGAGGATTAAGTTTCCCTAAAAAATTTGCAAAATTTCCAACATTACAGATTATAAAATTTCTAAACTTTCAAATCTACGATTCCCATTTTCCAAAATGGCGACCTTTGAAAAATGAAAACACCCTATTGTCACCGTCAGCTCGATATTCCATGAAAGTCAATTACCCAGTACCCGTGAGAAATTCGTTTCCCATCTGTTGGGTATTGAAATCTTAACGAAAGCCGGAGAAAAAAGAAACTAGCCATGGAACACGAATCCCGCAGGGACGATGGTCTGGCGATACGATTATCATCGACGATCGCAGTTTGACGGTCGGGCTGCAGGGAAATTCTCGGATTCCACGGGATCAGGATCCGCTTTTGAGAAAGGCAGTCACGGAATAACAAAGGAATCAGATCCCGTCTCGAAAAATGGGAAAAGAGAATGACCTGACACGCCTGAAGGGGCTGCGAAACGAATCCAATATCGGCTGCCTCGAATTTGCCGCTCATCTTCTTTCCGCGCGCGAAAGCCGATCCACTTAGCAGCTCGGTTTCTTATTTATTCGCTGAGAAATCCTCGAATTGATTCACCAATCTGTCCTGATGCATCGGGATTAGTTTCTCCTTCTTTTTTTTATCTCGACTGGCGAAATTTAACGCTGGATGGAACGTTCAGGTCGTTGGGAACGTTTCACTCGGATACACCGCAGGAATTTCGTTTGGGGAAATAGCGGAAATACGGAGACAAATATCGCAGGCATTTTCTACTGTTTCTTCCCTCGGTTTTTTAATCACGGGTGAATTTTATGTGGCTGTGTACGGCTGTTCGACGAGAATTCTGGGTAGATGGCACTGTAATGGGTAATAATGCTGTTTTTAATTTCAATTGTTCAATTATTCAATTATTCAAATTTTCAAATTTTCAAATTGTCAAATGTTCAATTCTTCAAGTTTTCAATTTTTCAATTTTTCAAATTTTCAAATTTTCAAATTTTCAATTATTCAAATTTTCAATTGTTCAAGTTTTCAAGTTTTCAAGTTTCCAAGTTTCCAAGTTTCCAAGTTTTCTAGTTTTCTAGTTTTCTAGTTTTCAAGTTTTCTAGTTTTCAATTTTTCAATTTTTCAGATTTTCAAATTTTCAAATTTTCAATTGTTCAAATTTCCAAGTTTCCAAGTTTTTTAGTTTTCAGTTGTTCAAGTTTTCAAGTTTCCAAGTTTCCAAGTTTTCTAGTTTTCTAGTTTTCTAGTTTTCAAGTTTTCAAGTTTTCAAGTTTTCTAGTTTTCAATTTTTCAAATTTTCAAATTTTCAATTGTTCAATTTTTCAAATTTTCAAATTTTCAATTGTTCAATTTTTCAAATTTTCAATTCTTCAAGTTTTCAAGTTTTCTAGTTTTCAAGTTTTCAATTTTTCAAATATTCAAATTTTCAATTTTTCGATTTCTCAAATTTTCAAATGTTCAATTCTTCAAGTTTTCTAGCTTTCAAGTCTTCAAATTTTCAATTTTCTAATTTTCCCATTTTTCAAGTTTTTAATTTTTCAATTTTGTGTTTTGTGAATTTTTGAATTATTCAATTCTTCAATTTTACAATCATTCAATTTTACAATTCTCCATTTTTTTAATATATCAATTGTTCGATTCTTCAATTCTTCAACTCTTCAATTATTAAATTTTTACATTTATTAATTCTCCAATTCTTCAATTTTACCAACAAATTTCGTATTTTTTCATTTTAAAGTGTAAATATTTATAAATCTCTAAATTCCAAATTCTCTAGTCCTTAAATTCAAAAGTCACAAAAGAGTGGGACATATATGTTATTTATGTATACCATCCTTTTCTCCAATATACTTAACTATATCGGACATTATAATGCTATAGTAATATTGTTTTTACTTACTCATGCTATAGTAATATTCTCAACTTCGTATAATTTAATGGTCGTCGCATTTTGATCAAGTTAAGTACACCCTGTAACATTACTTGACTTTCTCAGTTCTAAAAACACAGGAATATTGTACAGTAACACGATACACATTTCGGTGATAAATTACAATCGGCAAATCTTACAATCATCAGAAACAAACGGTAGTCAAATCGCTACGCAAAGATGAATACATGTCCGTCACAGCGTCAGCAGTAAGTGACAAACGACCGTGAAATCATTAGATTCTAACAGGTGAACATAAGTGGATCTAAGAAATGAATTTGACTTTGAACTAGAGTTTTTGCAACGTACTTGATGATCGAGTGTCTTCGAATTTTTACGTTTTACAAAAGCTCGGCTTTGTGACATGGCTGAGGAAGACAGTTTCTTTTCTATAGGTTTAGGTAAAATTCGGGTGGAGATGGAAATGCAGGTGACATATGAAGTGGGTCCCTAGTGACCTAAGCAAGTAAAACGCAATACCTCGACAGGAGTAGAAAACTGCAAACACTCTACTGCTAAGGTTAAGTTCACAGATGTCCAGCAATAAAAATCGCTAGACTCCTTGGGTCTTACCGCCGTGGGTGAAGAATTGATTCAAAACTACAAACGAAGGCACGAAAATCGCTAGAAACTTGTCTAACCCTCTCGTAATGTGCATTCCACGACCTAACAGAGGAGGTAAACGGTGATTTGTCACGAGACACGTATGACTCGCGATAAGAGTTTGATAACGAGCGACGAACAAACGAAAAAGAATGATTTGTACGCAGAAGGGCTGGCTCTGAAAGCATGCTCGCATTTGTGGCACAAAGAGTGGCTGCGGTATTAGACACTTTTAAAAAGCGTCGGCATCAAGAATAATGAAACGCAACGGGATACAACCCCCGTCTAAATTCCTCTTATCCGACCCACCCCCAGCCACCCCTCGTATCATTTTCCGCGCGCACAGACATCAGCGAAAAATCTGCATTTCGTACAGTGCTCATTTTTCTCTCTTTTCGCTTCTTTCCCTCTTCACCTTTTCATCCCCGAACGCCGGTTTCTTTTTCCTTTTCAACCCCCTCCGAAACTGTCCGCCACTCGTTCCGCTTATGTTTATTCCCGTAACGATATTATAGCGTCACGTAGCTGGTACCGTTTCATCAACTCGACTCGAGTTGTTGCCCAAGTAATTCATATTTATCCGGAATTTGAATTTTCTTTCGTTGCCGTACGCTCGTTGCCGCGATTAACGAAATAACACGCGGAAACACGCTCGAAAGAGAATACGCGAAGAAAAACTGAAGCAGTAATGTAATTAGGGATTGGAGCGTTTGAGAGGAGCTAGGACCGGGATTTTTAGGGGTTGAAATTCTCAAATTTTTAAATTGTCAAATTCCCTTGGTTTCAAATTGTCGGATAATAAATTTAAAAATCCAAAAAATGTATAAATTAAAAAATTTCATTCGTCCCATCAAATATTCATATTTCCCAATCTACAGTTATTTTTCCACCAAACAATATCTACCAATGACTTCTTTAATAATCCATCATTTAGCTCTATAACAAACCTCCATTTACCATTAGAAGAATCCTTCATTTAGCACTATAATAATCCTTCATTTACCATCATAGGAATCCTTCATTTACCCCTGTACGAACCCTTCACTTACCATAATGGCAAATTATTATAAATAATCCTTCAAGTAACTGAAATAAAATTTTTCATATACCAAAAATATTTTCTTTTAGCGTACCTATGTAATTAAATCACCTTATAAATTCTTTTCCCAAAAAACAAAATTAAAAGCAGAACCAGTTATCCGTATGAAACGTTCGAAAAGAGGAGCAGGTCTTTCGATTGAAAAATGACTCAGTTAACGAGTTAAGTATCGTAAGCGTAAATTGATGGCGTGTCGATTGTAGCGGCCGGACTAACGCGTATGCATTGTTAATCGAACGCGATTTGACCCAGTGGCGGAGAACGCTTACATGGCCGACACAATGCGGCCAGATAATTAAAGGGTGATAAATGCGAGCGATAATATCGTTCGGCTGGCGAAATGCCTCGGTGAATCGCGAAACCGGTGCGGTTTTTACGGATTAATGACGAATTTCGCACGACAGCGTTCTATCTCGTGAAAGATGGCGGTTAGCACGGGAAGCACGTTTGAATTTCGCGCGCTTTTGATGGATGATGACGTTGGAGGCTTTGTTTCTTTAGTTTGGCGGAATGGGAGGATTTTTGGAATTCGGTTGTTTGGATATTTGGAAGGTTGGAAATTTATAGGTGTTTAGACACATTTAGAAATGTACTAATTTGCAAGTTGGGTAATGTGAGAATTTGGAAATTAAATGGTTTAGAAATTTAGGAATTGAATAATTTTGTAGTTTGGACGTTTGGAAATTTCGCATTTTGGAAGTTGGGAAATTTGAAAATTTGGGAATTTAGAAATTTAGAAATTTAAAAACTAAGAAATTTACAAGCTAGGGAATTTAGGAATTACCTATAAAATTTGGAAATATGGAATTTTTAAAATTTTTAAATTTGAAAATTGGAAAATAGGAAATTAGGAAATTAGGAAATTAGGAAATTAGGGAATTAGGAAATCAGGAAATTAGGAAATTAGGAAATTAGGGAATTAGGAAATTTAGAAATTTAGAAATCTAGTAATTTAGAAGTTTAGAAGTTAAAATTAAAAAATGTGGAAATAAAAATTTGGTAAATAAAAAGTGTAAAAATTAAAAAATTTGAGAATCAGAGAATGTTTAGATTTACACGTTCAAAAGTTGAGAAAGAGTTTAAATTTAAATGTAGAAAGTTTCAAGAGCAAATTTGGTCTTCTAAAGTTTCAATTTATTAACAATTAAATTTTCAATCGATAAACCATCTCCAAATAAGCTATAAATTATCCCAAAACAAAACTGAACAGTACTTCAAATTAAATTTACTGTTCATACCAAAATTGTTAATCAATAATATAATTACCGTTCTAATCAACACAATGCAACTAAATAATTAACCACAAGTACGTGACGGTGATAATGAAAATAACACTCCAAAATTTGAACAGAGTTAATCTACCCTTTTATTAATAATATATCGATTAGCTTTACTGTATTATAATTTTACTAGATTAAATTTGTACTATGTTACTTATTGCAATTTTAGTAGTTTATAGTTGTACTATATTGCACTTATACTATGTTATAATTTTGATATATTGCAAATATTCTATATCATAATTTTACTACATTGCAATTCTAATATATTGCAATTTTATTACATTGCAATTTTAATAGTTTATATCTGTACTATATTGCATTTATACTATGTTATAATTTTGTTATATTGCAATTATACTATATTATAATTTTGCTATGTTTCAATTTTATTATATTGCAATTTTACTATATTGCAATTCTATTATATTATTGCAATTTTAATAGTTTATACTTGTACTATATTGCACTTACACTATGTTATAATTTTTGATATATTGCAAATATTCTATATCATAATTTTACTACATTGCAATTCTAATATATTGCAATTCTATTATATTATTGCAATTTTAATAGTTTATATCTGTACTATATTGCACTTACACTATGTTGTAATTTTGTTATATTGCAATTATACTATATTATAATTTTACTATATTGCACTTATATTATGTTACAATTTTTCTATATTGCAAATATCCTGTAATATAATATTGGTATGTTGCAATTTCACTATATTGCAACTTTACTAGTTTATAATTGTACTATATTACACTCATACTGCATTATAATTTTTCTATAATGTTATATATTATAATTTTACTATATTGTAATTTTACTACATTGCAATTTTACTATATTGCAATTTTTCTACTTTGCAGTTTTACTCCTTTATAATTATACTATATTATATAGTATAGGGTATAAAATAGGGTTAAGTCTAAGCTTTCCAAAAACATATTACTCAATGCCAATAAACATGTTTTTCATTGTGAAAAATCATTGTTAACCTTATTTTACGGACTACCCTCGTCCTTATACTGCATTATAATTTTGCTATATTGCAGATATACAATATTATAATTTTGCTATATTGCAATTTTACTAGTTTATAATTGTACTATGTTGCAATTATACTATATTATAATTTTATCTCGTTACAATGGTACCATATTACAATTTTATTATATTGCCATTATACTATATTACAACTTCACTATATTGCAATTATCTTTAACGAGTAACAATTTCCAGTAATAACATGAGAAACACGTGTAATACTTCTGCAGATATTTTCAAAACGAATGAATCCTTTAAACTAGCCCAGTATTTAGCAAATCAGTCGGTTAAACAGTCGACTAGAAATGTAAAGAATTAGCGGTAATAAACTGGTCTTTAAACAGCAATGGAAGAGGCAGGGTGTAATTTGTTCTTCGGTGGTGAAGCTACCGAAAGCTCGTGTTTCAAGATTAATGAATATTTCCCTGACGGAAAGTTAACGACTTTCGATTAACCCCTTTCTCCATCAAGCCCTTCAACTCGTTTCGCTCTTAAATTTTGCCCCTCCCGTCGCTGTTGCGCAGCCTTTGATCATTCACGAAGGCCAGCTGAAAGAAAAGCCACGGGAAAAATGTTATCACGCGTTACGATACGTCCAGACAGGATCGATTTTTTTTTCCACCCTCTGATGTTCGACGGGCAGACACTCTCGTTAATGAGCTATTTCTTTTTCAATTATTAGCGTCGTCGAGCGGAGAGTATCGAGACGATGTTTGTCGCGATACAGTATAATTATCGGGAGAATAAAATCGGTAGGAAGGTTTCGTTTTAATTTGATTGGCTCTTTTGATGCGCGAGCGCGGGAGCTGTAAGTCGAAATGTTGAAAGAATCGGGGCTTTCTAATTAGATTGCTGTCGGTGAATGTGGTCTTCGTATTGTACGATCGTGTAATAATTAATTTGACATGAATATAATTGATTCACTGAATTATCGAGTTTGGAGGATTTTCTTATAATATGGTAACATTGTAAAGTAGTACAAATGCAATATAGTCAGATTATAATATGATTTTTACGAATTTTACAACTAAAATGTATTTTACGAATTTTATGCGTGTTACGAATGTTAATAATACAGTGGGCTTAACAAATTTCGGACATATTACGAATTTCATGAATTTTTTAAATCTAATGAAATTTACACATTTTGCGAATTTTGCAAATTCTTTACGTTTCATGAATTCTACGGATATACTGAATTTTAGGAATTTTAGGACTTTAGTTAAACCTTATGAATTTTTCAAGTTTCATGAATTTTACACATTTTAGGAATTTTACAAATTTTATAAATGTTATGAATTGTAAGAATGTAGTGGATTTTACGAGGTTTTATTAGTTTCAAAAATATAATGTGTTTGACCAATTTCATAAATTTCATGAATTCCATAAATTTTGTGAATTTTATAAATTTTTTTAATTTTGTAAATATTGTGAATTTTATGAATTTTTTGAATTCCATAAATTTTATGAAATTTGTGAAATCTGTAAATTCTGTGAATTTTGTGAAGTTTATGAAGTCTGTGAATTCTATGAATTCTGGGAATCTTGTGAATTTCATGAATTTTGTGAAGTTTATGAATTCTGTGAATTCTATGAATTCTGGGAATCTTGTGAATTTCATGAAATTTATCAATTTTATGAATTATATGGATTTTGTGAATTCCATAAATTTTATGAATTTTGTGAAATCTGTGAATTCTGTGAAATTTGTAAAGTTTAGGAATTCCTTGAATTCTATGAATTTTGTAAATTTTATGAATTTTATGAATTCTGGGGAATCTTGTGAATTTCATGAAATTTATAAATTTTATGAATTATATGGATTTTATGAATTCCATAAATTTTATGAATTTTGTGAAATCTTTGAATTCTGTAAAATTTGTAAAGTTTAGGAATTCCTTGAATTCTGTGAATTTTGTACAATGTATGAATTCTGTGAATTTTATAAATTTTATAAATTTTATAAATTTTATAAATTTTATAAATTTTGTAAATTTTGTGAATTCTCATACAATCTTCAAAGTATTCTGTCTTACAGCTAAACAGTTTATTAGTTTACGAATCTTGAAACCTTCGAATTAAAAAAGTTTGCAAATTATAATATTTAAAATTTTTTAAATTACAAAATTACAAATTCTCAAATTTTTATTTCTCAAAGTCTAAAATTCTCAAACACTCAAACTTTAGAATTCATAATATCTCAAATTTTCAAATTTCAAAATTCACAACATCTCAAATTTTCAAATTTCAAAATTCACAAACTCTCAAATTTTCAAATTTCAAAACACAAAACAGAAAAAATGTACAAATGCACAAAATGATTCTCCGTATACGTTGATGGCCCCGCAACCCCTAGATGAGTATCTGAGCACGGAGGGTGCCGGCCAACTGCGACCCTTCGAAGTCGGATTTTCCTGAGGATTCGCCGTAATTTCCCGTGCTTCCATCATCACTGTAATTATCTCATTCTACCAGTGACGGTATTTGACCCTTTGAACCTTTTCATCCTTTGTGCTGAATTGGTTACTCGTGAGGTTTTCAACTTCTGTTTCCGATACCCATGTAATCGACTCTGTTAAACAGTAATTTAAATCCCACGTTCCGGGGATCGTTTGTATCAAATTCTTTCATCGCGATATTAATCATAAATTATCAGATTAAAAGAGAACTTTTATTATATGTACTTTATATGTATATTATATGTACTTTAACTACTTGCATTTCATTTGTATTTTAAATTTTCATTTTACATTTCGTTCTTTGCATCTCATTTTTACCTTAATTGCTTATGTGTTGTTTATACTCTTATTGTTTATATTTCCTTTACATTGTTCGTATTTTACCTGTTCTCTAATTGTTCACGTTTCATTTGTTCCTTCATTATTTATTTTTCATTTATACTTTAATTTCATTTGTAATTTTATTTCTCATATTTTGTCCTTTAATTAATGTGTATTTTATTTATGCTTCATTCTCTTATTTTACTTATTCTTTCGTTATTAATATTTTATTTGGTCATTTATATTTTATTTGTACTCTAATACTTCATATATTGTGAACACTTTAATTATGTACATTTCATTTTCATTTTAATTATTTATTTTTTATTTATTCCTTCATTATTTATTTTTCATTCACACTTTAATTTCATTTCATATTTTTGCTTTAATTTTTCATACTTGATGTGTACTTTATTTATACTTTATTGTCATGTTTTACTCATTCTTTAATTATTAATATTTTATTTAGACATTAACATTTTATTTGCACTCTAATAATTTATATATTATTAACGCTTTAATTATGTACATTTCATTTTCACTTTAATTATTCACATTTTATTTATTCCTTCATCATTTATTTTTCATTCATACTTTAATTTGTATTTCATTTGTAATTTCATTGTCCATATTTTTGCTTTAATTTTTCATACTTGATGTGTACTTTATTTATACTTTATTGTCATGTTTTACTTATTCTTTGATTATTGATATTTTATTTGGTCATTGATATTTTATTTGCACTCCAAAAATTCATATATTGTAAACACTTTAATTATGTACATTTCATTTTCACTTAAATTATTCATATGTTATTAATTCTTTTGTTACCGACATTTTACTAACTGCTTGAATGTCGAACGTTCACAAAATGGCCGCCGGAAGTGAAGAAGATGTACTCAGCATCGAGATCTAATCCTCCATTGTATTCCAGAACCAACCAAATAAAGTCAATGAAAGTCAACTAGTGAAATCTGTTGAAATCCTTTTAACGATCCGAAAGTTCAAGGCTACGTTGACAGCCATTTCCGAGAAGCATACCGCGTTTCCCTTTGGAAATCTCGTTTAAACACTTTTATCAATTCACCGGCAGACAGGAAAAAAGTTACACCGGATTCCTTTTCATCGTCGTAACAGCTCTCGAGAAATATTACGCCTCGAATTAGTTAACGCGACATCTCGGCCGAGGCGAGTTTTCAATTAACCGGCTTCCTTTTTCCCGCCGAGCTAACCTAACCTCTATCTACCCGAAACCAGGGATCCGACTGTCCCATTGAATCTCGCTACCATATTGTTTCGCGGTTTGTGTTTTTAAAATTCCCCTCGTGTATCTCCCGGCAGCTCTTTCATTTCAACTTCTGCTGATTCCGCGAATCTTTCCTTTTTCGAAGAAACACGAAATTGATAATTTTCCTCGCGCCCGTGAATTATTCATATTTCGTGCGCGGTTTTTTTTTGTGATAACTCTCGGTGCATTGTTACTAACTTTTAGAGCGTGTTCTCTGCTAATTTTTATAATGAAGGTATTTTCAACGGCTTTCAAAATTTCATTGGAAAAATTCGACGAAGTCTTCAACTTGTTACTATTTTTGGTAACCATTCTGTCGTTTTTTATGGAACACTTGTGAAACTAACGATTTAACACTGAAGTAGTAGTGCATATTTAATATGAAATTAAAAATGGAGTTAAGAAAATAGTAAAACATAAATTAACCCTTGGTACTATTTTGATAAATCTAACTCTTGACGCATTCATGACGCACTCTTGATGCATTTCTGACGCACCATTAACATATGTGTGACGCACTCTTGACATATTCATGACGCATTCGTGAAGCACACTTGACGCATTCATGACGCCTCTATGACGCACCCATAACACATTTTTGACGCATTCATGAAGCACACTTGACGCATTCTCGACGCCTCTATGACGCACCCATGACACATTCTTGACGTCCCTATGACGCACCTATGACGCACTTGTAATACAATCGTGACGCACCTATGACGTACTCCTGACGCACCCCTGACATACTTACGACGCACTTGTGACATACCCATGACGCACTCATGACACATCCTTAACACACTCGTGACGCACCCATGACGCATTTACGACGCACCCGTGACGCACTCGCAATGCATCCATGACGCATTCACAACGCACTTATGGCGCACCCATGACGTATTTACGACGCACTCATTACGAACCCATAATGCACCAATGACGCATCACTGACGCACTTGTGAAGCAGCCATGACGTACTCGTGACGCACCCATGACGTACTCAAGACGGACTTGTGACGCACCCCTGACGCACTCTTGACGCTATCATGACGTATTCGTACCTCAGCAGTGATCAATTTCACTCGAATTTTTAATACGCTTCAGTTTGGAGTTCAAGTACAATTTACATGGTCAACGCATAATACCAAATTGACATAACATTTCAACTTTCTTTGTTTTAATATTGTAGTGATTATTTACGCGCCTGACAAATCATAGTGCAAGGATACCATTCACAATCATACCACTCGACAGATATGTGACGCACTTCATATACAATCTGGCCATCGAATTAGGACCACGTAAAATTTCACATTTATGGCTATAACATTGATGGCTATAGCAGCCTTAAGACTATTGATGTAAGTAAGCTAAAAACGTGGATACTAACAGTTATGATCCTGATAATGGCTGTGACAATTGTGGTGATGATGATGGCTATAATAGCTTGACTATAACAGCCTTAAGACTATTGATATAGGGAAGCTGGAAATGTGACTGCTGTGATGATGCGGATGACGGGTATGACTATTATACAGTCCCTGGCCATCGAATTACCACGTACGAAAATTTCACTTGTATGGCTATAATTATGTCACATACGGAAAATTGTCTTAGGTCGTAATTATTACTAAATACGTTGATAACATATACATAGCAATTTGTTACCGTGATAATAAATTGTGTGGGTGATGAGCGATTTAGGTTGCGAGCGTTTGCGTTAGGAGTATCGATAGCGCTAGAGGTGAAATTTGGACGGCATAGAAAATGTCTGCCTACTCCAAGACTAGTTTACAACTCTCACATTATCCGAGTTGAGAAGAATTACAGATATTCGTGTCGCACTCGTTGACGTATTATGGTCATGTTCATGACGCACTTTTGATGTAGTCCTGACGCACTCTTGACATATTCGTGACGCACTCTTAATGCATCCATGACGCAGTTTCGACTTATTCGTGACGCACGTAATTTGTAAATACTGAAAAATATTGTTTATTTAAATTGCATACATTGGTAAAAAGAAATTTGTGGTGTTTAATAAATTTATTTTGAGGGTGCACCATTCATAACACAAGGTTCAATTACTCGAAAGTAGTCTGTAAACACATTTCCGGTAGAAGATGAAGGAACCTGTCCCCAAATCGAAACAATACCTCCCTCTGGTGCAAAAGCAACGGAGGAAACAACAACTTCCAGACAAACCACTTTAACCATTCAAACTTCGTTATTCGAAGAAAGTTCTCGAAAACTCGTTGCTGGCTAACGAAAAACCGATACATATTTAAACTTGCCGGGTTTTAATGCTAACGCGTTAATTGCAAATATTTGAAAATAGTTAGAAATTTGGACTTTTGCGAATCTGGGTACTTGAAAATATTTTGAATATTTATTAACTTATAGATTTACAAATTTTTAATAACTTTTA
Organism: Megachile rotundata; assembly: GCF_050947335.1. NCBI lineage: Eukaryota > Metazoa > Arthropoda > Insecta > Hymenoptera > Megachilidae > Megachile > Megachile rotundata. Next base: position 9,759,652 of record NC_134993.1, read on the forward strand.
ATAATGTTATATAATATAATATGAAATTATAGTCAAATTGGAATAATTTGAAATTTCAAAATTACAATGTTGAGTGGTATGAGTTAAAAATTGAAAAAGTAAAAAATTATGTATTTTTGAAATTCAAGAATTTATCAATGTGTATATTTTGAAAATTGATGTACAATAATCTTCAATAAAATACAGAATTCCAAAAATATCCAAATTAACCCTCCAAATTAGAATCAATCAATTCCATCAATTTATTAATACCACCAATGGTATTTAATAAATTACAATGAACATTAAAATTAACATTGATCCTATTAAGACTTACTATTAACATTAGAAACATCAAACTGATTAATTTATCAATTTATAAATTTCTTGCCTCAGGTTACATGAATACAATAATGGACTTCTTGAAATCTGTAATTTTTCTCGAGATAATTAATTATATTTATTCATCCTAAATGAAAGATAAAATAAGGCGTGTATTATACGCTAGAATCGATCGTACAGTATCGATCTCCAACAATCTGGAACGAAGGCAACTTAAACAGGCAACAGCTGTAAGACGTGCCGCCATGTTGTAGCATTCTCAGCCCTTAACGAAGCTAGCCGCTAAGAGAATACTCTTGTAAGAAAAGAAGAGACTGGCTCGTTTCCGGAAGTCTCAGACGGTACATAAACCGCAGAAAAAAAGGAATACAGCGGAGGCGAGAAAGTCTGAAAAATCTTAGAGGTTCCTTCGTTATGCTCGGTGAATTCATCTCGTGGCTGACGAGGAGATAAATGAAAAAGAAGATGCATGGTTTCATTAAGAGAACGTATAGCCAGCAGCCTAGAAACGCTGAACAAGCACGGGGTGGACAGTCTTGTTTCAAATTATCTCGGTCAGAAGCAACGTCGATCCGGTTCATGAAAAACGAGAAGGCTTACAGGGTTATAGAGTTACAGTTCAATTACCGTGTAATTGCTTTAGTTATTGGCGAGTAAATTTCAAATTTCAAAAACTTCCCAAATTCCAAATTTCCCAAATTCCAAAGTTCCAAAATTCCAAATTTCCCAAATCCCAAATTAGAAATTTTCCAAATTCAGAAATTCCAAAATTCCCAATTTCTCAAATCACAAATTTCCCAAATTCCAAATTTGCCAAATTCCAAATTTCCCAAATCCCAAATTTCCCTAATTTCTAATTTCCCAAATTCCAAATTTCCCAAATTGGAAATTTGCCAAATTCCAAATTTCCCAAATCCCAAATTTCCCTAATTTGTAATTTCCCAAATTCCAAACTTCTCAAATTTCAAAGTTCCCAAATTCCAAATTTCCCAAATTGGAAATTTGCCAAATTCCAAATTTCTCAAATCCCAAATTTCCCAAATCCCAAATTTCCCAAATTCCAAATTTCCCAAATTCCAAAGTTCTCAAATTCCAAATTTCCCAAATTGGAAATTTGCCGAATTCCAAATTTCCCTAATCCCAAATTTCCCTAATTTCTAATTTCCCAAATTCCAAACTTCTCAAATTCCAAATTTCCCAAATTGGAAATTTGCCGAATTCCAAATTTCCCAAATCCCAAATTCCAAATTTTCCAATTTTCCCAAATTCCCAAATTCCCAAATTCCATATTTCCCAAATTTCCCAAATCTTCCAAATACCAAATTTCCAAATTCCATCTCAAACAACTTCAACCTAAAAATCAAAAACCTAAACACCGTACCACGAAACTCATCTTTCCAAAATACCTCAAACCAGAATACCTTCGCCGTTTCAAGGAAAGCCCAATAATTTCCCAAAATTACTAAATTTCCATACATATAGTGAATTTGCTATACGTACAAGGTTAACCTTATCACTTCCCTCTTCAGTCGACCTAAAATATTCCTCTGCAGAAAATATCTGAAAGACGTTGGTGCAATTTCAGCGTCGTTAACGCTACACCAGTCAAAATGTCTTGACAATTCCAATTTAAAATTCTACGTTACTTTATTTCGCTGACTTTTGCATGAATCTTATTTTCGTTTATTCGGAATGGAAATAATTTTGCATCGCTTTATTGATACGTCATCGAGACTGGTACTTGAAGTGGAAAAGTATCTGTAATCCGTTTTGAAGTCAATTTTTAATTCTTAATTTTCAATTATTAAATTTCAATTACCATTTTTCAATTATTAAATTTCAATTACCATTTTTCAATTATTAAATTTCAATTCTTAATTTTCAATTGTCAATTGTCAATTATCATTTCTCGATTCTCAGTTTTCAATTCTAAATTGTCAATTCTCAGTTTTCAATTCTTAATTTTCAATTCTCAATTGTCAATTATCAAATTTCAATTCTAAATTGTCAATTCTCAATTTTCAATTCTTAATTTTCAATTATCATTTTTCAATTCTAAGTTTTCATTTCTCAGTTTTCAATTCTAAATTGTCAATTCTCAGTTTTCAATTCTCAATTTTCAATTCTTAATTGTCAATTATCATTTTTCAGTTCTCAGTTTTCAATTCTAAATTGTCAATTCTCAGTTTTCAATTCTTAATTTTCAAATCTCAATTGTCAATTATCAAATTTCAATTCTAAATTGTCAATTCTCAGTTTTCAATTCTTAATTTTCAATTCTCAATTGTCAATTATCAAATTTCAATTCTAAATTGTCAATTCTCAGTTTTCAATTCTTAATTTTCAAATCTCAATTGTCAATTATCAAATTTCAATTCTAAATTTTCAATTCTCAGTTTTCAATTCTTAATTTTCAATTCTCAGTTGTCAATTATCATTTTTCAATTCTCAGTTTTCAATTCTCAATTATCAATTATTATTTTCTAATTATCAAATTTTAACCCGAAATCGTTTATCAGATTTTAGATAGATTTATCGGCGTTTTCTTAGGAATTAAGAAAATCTCTCGACGAATTCAAAATTCACGTTATAATTTTGCAAAATTACCTTTCCTTCTTGTACCACCCCTAATATCATTAATTACAAATTTGTATGAAATTAATAACAAAAAAGCTCATACATCTCTCCATAAATAAAGCATATTACTTTTACACAAGTTTTAATAAATCATTACGATATTTTTATTAATTATTATTTGTATCTGTTACAGGTAAGCGAACCGATAGAAGAAATTTGGGTCACATTCGGTAAGGTAAAATTAATCATCGACAAATAAAAACGAAAAACGAAACAATCAAAAAATACCAATTTAAAATACGCCAAATAAATCAATATAGCAATCCTAGTAATTTTAAACAATTTTAATAAACAAAAATAATTTTAATAATCTGAACTATATTTACAAAATGCTTTTCACAAAATAATCACAAAAATTTCCTTTTAGATATAATTTCAGGATCAATAAAATCAAAACGTTTTAACAAACCTTAAGTTACATTCAACGAAATAAACAGTAAATCGCAAAGTTTGTAAAACAGATTTAAACGATGAAATTCGTGACAGGACGAATTGAATGTAATTTGGTGAACTTGTGGAAGATCACATTTCCCAATAATTAATTGAATAATTGTTTACTGATTGAATGTGCATGTTACTGCAGCTGTAATTTAATTTAATTGCAAATTGAATGCTTTGGCTGACATGTTAACCAGATATTGATGAGGACTTGTTATTTAGACGTGATTCGAAAACCTATCGTGCAAAATTAATTTTCACGAACTTTCATTTATTTTTTTTACTCGAACACATACTTCATTTCGTATTCTTTATAAATATTTTTTTTTCTTCAATTTTTACGGTGTAATTTTTTTTTTAATTTTTAAGGTTAAAGTATTTCTTTTTTTTATTAAATTCTTAAGGTGAAAGTCTTTTTTGTTAAATTTTTAAGGTTAAAGTATTTTTTTCTTCAATTTTTATGGTTTAAGTGTTTTTTCTTCAATTTTTAAAGTACAAGTATTTTCTTTTAAATTTTGAAGGTTTAATTAAATTTTCTTAAATTTTTGAAGTTTAATTATTTTTTGTTAAATTCTCAAGGTTTAACTATTTTTGTCTTCAATTTGTAAGGTTTAATTATTTTTGTCTTCAATTTTTAAGGTTTAATTATTTTTTCTTCAATTCTCAAGGTTTAACTATTTTTGTCATCAATTTTTAAGGTTCAACTATTTTTTCTTAAGTTCTCAAGGTTTAATTATTTTTGTCATCAATTTTTAAGGTTTAATTATTTTTGCTTAAATATTTAAGGTTTAGGTATTTTTTCTTCAATTCTCAAGGTTTAACTATTTTTGTCATCAATTTTTAAGGTTCAACTATTTTTTCTTAAGTTCTCAAGGTTTAATTATTTTTGTCATCAATTTTTAAGGTTTAATTATTTTTGCTTAAATATTTAAGGTTTAGGTATTTTTTCTTAAATCCTGAAAGTTAATAATTTTTTCTTGACTTATTAATGTACAATCATCGTGAGTTAGGTCACTCTGAATTTTATCATGTATTTCATATTTTTAATATCATTGAAATACCTCACTCTAAATGGACTTTCAAAATAAAGTCGCTTACCTATTTTAATTATTTTCTACCTTTCATCTAATAACTACTAAAGTATCGATTGTACAGGAAAATAAAAATTCCTCCGTAAATAATAAAATAATCAGACTTTGTCGATTATGCTCTGATCACAGTCAATTGGTCTCTTTACGCGTTTCCGCGCGAATGACTAATATCCGCCATTTGGAATTCCGATAAACTAAAATGGCGCCGCGAGAAGCTGAATTTCATTGAAGTTCTTAGTCGAACGTGAATTATAATCTTTGTTCCATCGAATGGAATTCCATGCGATTGTATCGCATTTAATCCTCGACATCCATCCTTTAGACTCTAGAAAAATAGAGAAAGCGAATAAAAATGGAGTGCCAGGGAAAAACTGTGCAATCCTCTCGAGTTAAGTCTGTTTCTTTTCCTATAAAATAATGTTTCCCTCTAAATCAATGTTTCCTTTACGTTTAATAATTTAGTACTGCACTTTCGGAGTTCTATAGCAATTTTATAGTAATCCTTTTTATGGACCCAATTTATTTAACTTATTTAGCTAGAGTTGAAAGCAGTATAGTATTGTAACTGCGTTAAACATACTGTTAACTATAGTTTCATTTTAATTTTTTTGTTAATACAAATTTGTATTATAGCAACTTTTTAGTTTTTAGAGAAATTGTTTATGTAATATTCTTTTTTATAAACAAACTAATTCATTTAACATAGTTGAAGTTTTTATACATAATAGTATTATAGCATTGTTACTATAGCAAAACAGTATTATCTGTGTTAAATAATTTACAAACTATAGTTTCACTTTATTTTTTCAGTTAGTACAAACTTTTAATATTATAGCAATTTTCAATTTTTTACAGAAATTTTTTAATGTAACATTCTCTTTTATAAATACACTAATTTATTTAACATAGTTGAAGTTTTTATACATAATAGTATTATAGCGTTGTTACTATAGCAAAACAGTATTATCTGTGTTAAATAATTTACAAACTATAGTTTCACTTTATTTTTTCAATTAGTACAAATTTTTAATCTTATAGCAATTTTTAATTTTTTTCTGTAGCATTCTCTTTTATAAATAATTTATTCAATATCGTTAAAGTAGTATTATCATAGTATTATACAATTATTAACTGTGTTAAACAAACTACAAAATATAATTTTTTTTAAAATTCTCTATTAATATAAATTTTCAAAAATATAGTAATTAATGTATTATAACAGCTTCTACATAGCACAGTATACATAATAATCGACCATCGGTAAAACAAATACGTCTGATATTAAATAAAAATAAATATGAATTTCAAACATACTTCCTTACATCGGAATTTTCACATTTCTAATTAAAACCGGAATGATTAAGAGACGAAAGATTGTTTATTCCGATTCCAAGGCGAAACTAATTTCAGCCTCGTTCTCGAGCGACAAACGCTTTCAATAGGAAATTCCGTTCGCAGCGAAAGCACGAGTTGGCGCGTAAGTCTCGCGAAACAGTTATAAATTACTCGAAACGCAAATTCTCGTTCAGAAGTTCCGAGTAAGACGCACCCTGCCGGTTCCTGCGGGACCCTTCTCGAAGGGTTAATCCATTTCGAGAATCGAAGAAGGCTCGATGCAGACATAAAAGGGTCACATCGAAAACAATGTTACGATCGGCACGTCTCTGCTATTCGTCGCTTGAACACCGAGTGTTCAGGCAGTTCACGTGAACTTGCGTCTTCTAGTCTCCTTTCACGGTTTACGACCACTACTACAGACTTAAGCAGTATGCATTCGAGTAAGATTTACGAGTTTTCGAGACGTTAAACGTCACCCACGATTCTACGAGATATTAACTTTGTAAGGGTTAAGAGTGACCGGATACTTTGAGGATTGCGTTTGGGCTGTTGGGTGTTTGCTGAAAAATGAAGAAGCAGAGATATTTAATATTTATTGGTGTTATCAAATTCTTTTGGATAGGTGGAAAAATCGGAGAATTCTTGAGAATTTTGGGATTTCAGGAATTGACGGATTGAGAGTTTCGAAGGTGGAGATTAATAAATTTAAAATTAGAAAATTCGGAATTTGGAATTTTGGAAATTAGGAATTTTTGAATTTTTTGAATTTTTGAAATTTTCAAATTTGGAATCTGGGATTTCGAATTTGGAATTTTTGGAATTTCGGAAATTTTCAAATTTGGAATTTGGAATTTTGGAATTTTGCAATTTTGGAATTTTTGAAATTGTTGAACATTGTTGAACATTGAAAATTTTTGACATTTTGGAATTTTGGAAATTTGGAAATTTGGAATTTTGGTAATTTGGAATTTTGGAAATTTTGGAAATTTGGGGATTTTGGTAAGTTTAAAGCTTTTTGGAATTTTAGGAAGCTCAGTGGAATGTGGAATTTTGGGGAATTTTAGGGATTTTTGAAACTTATACAATTTCAAGATTTTTTGAGGTTTGAAAAATTGTTTAATTTTAGTGATTTTTGGAAGTTTGGGAAATTTTAGGGAGTTTTGGAATTTTGGAAATTTAGAAATTTAAAATTTGGAATTTTTAAATTTTAGAATTTTGAAATTTTGGAAATTTTGGAAATTTGAAAATTTGGAAATTTGGAAATTTGGAAATTTGGAATTTTGGAATTTTGGAATTTTGAAATTTGGAATTGGAAATTTGGAATTGGAAATTTGGAAGTTGGAAATTTGGAAATTTGGAATTTTATAAATTTGGAAATTTTTGAAACTTGAGGATTTTGGTAAGTTTAGAGCTTTTTGGAATTTTAGGAAGCTAAGTGATTTTTTGAATGTTTGAAATTTTGGGGAATTTTAGGGATTTTTGAAATTTATACAATTTCAAGATTTTTTGAGGTTTGAAAACTTGTTTAATTTTAGTGATTTTTGGAAGCTTGGGAAATTTTAGGGAGTTTTGGAATTTTGGAACTTTGGAATTATGCAAATTCCGAAGTTTTGAAATTTTGGGAATTTGGAATTTTTGAAATTTTGGGAATTTTGGAATTTCCAGAAATTTTTGACATTTTTTAAATTTTTGAAATTTGGGAAATTTGGAAAATTTTGTAAATTTTGGGAATTTTCGGAACTTGAAATTTAACTTTCGAAGTGTAGTAATTTGGTAATTTGAAAATTTTCAAATTTAAGTATTGAAGAGTGGAAAATTTGGAAATATGCAAATTTGTAAATTTGAAAATAAAATTTTGCAAATATTATTAACACTGTAATTATTAAATTCTTAAAAATTGAACTTCATAAATTCCTCCACTTAAAAATGAAATAATCAAGAAATTTTAGTACTTGAATTAGAAACGTATAACTAAAGAAACTTATTAAAATACTTTCAAGCTAACATTTCAGTTCGAATACTTATCCCCCAAAATCCCCAATACCAGAAACATATAAAGTCAACCGTGAAACAAGCGAAATAACCCGTTCGGTAGTTTTAGTGTTAAAGGATAGCAGAGGTTAGAGCGACAAAATGTAAGCATGTCGTAAGAAAATCGTGAAAGGTTGTAGTGGAGTGTTCGAGAATTTGATTTGTTGGATGAAGGTGCTCGTTTCGCGAATCCAGTGTGCTATAGACGGACTTTATAGCCGGCTGCTGCCAGCTTATTGCACACGCGTCTTGCATTCTGTTCCGGTTAAATTAGAGGATCCTGTCCCTGGGGCTGAAAAGCAAATGTCGGTTTCGTTCAAGGGAAAACAACAATCCAGTTAACTCGTAAAGTATACCAATGGCCTTCTCAAGGACTGTCGAACTTTTTATGAGCTCACTAAACTTCCAGCAAATTTGTAAGCCAACGCTTCGTCTTAGGATACCCTGATTTCAAATTAGCTGCTTATTGCTAAAGTTTCCCTTCGAAATTTTACATTTTCTTAACTCTACTTAAAATTTCACTTACAATTTTTGCTACCCGAGAAATTGCTTCTTAATTATGAGATTCGAGATAACAAAATGGGCTACGGTTTTTATGGACAAATATAAAGTTGTAAACACATTATTAAATTTGGATATTGTGTTGTTATTTGCTTTTTTAGGTTTTTAGAAGTTATTTTCAATTCTAAGTTCTCAATTTCCAAGTCAATTTTCAATTCTCCATTTTCAATTATCAAATTTCAATTCTAAATTGTCAATTCTCAATTTTCAATTCTCAGTTTCCAATTTTTAATTGTTAGTTTTCAATTCTCAATTGTCAATCATCAGATTTCAATTCTGCATTGTCAATTCTCAGTATTCAAATCTCAATTGTCATTTTCAATTATCATTTTTCAATGATCAAATTTCCATTGTAAATTGTCAATTCCCAGTCTTCAGTTCTCAATTTTCAATTCTCAATTGTCAATTATCAATTTTCAATTCTCAGTTTTCAATTTTCAATTGTTAGTTTTCAATTCTCAATTGTCAATCATCAGATTTCAATTCTGCATTGTCAATTCTCTGCTTTCAAATCTCAATTGTCATTTTCAATTATCATTTATCAATTACCAAATTTCAATTCTAAATTGTCAATTCTCAGTTTTCAATTCTTAACTTTCAGTTCTCAATTGTCAATTATCATTTTTCAATTCTCAGTTTTCAATTCTTAGTTGTCAATTATCAAATTTCAATTCTTTATCGTCAACTCTCAGTTTTCCATTCTCAATTGTGAATTCTCAGTTTTCAATTTTCAATGATAAATTATTACTTATTAATTTTCAACTGTAAATGTTGAATTCTTAAATTTCGATTATCAATTTTCAATTCTCAGTTTTCAATTCTTAATTTTCAATTCTCAATTATCAATTATCACTTGTCAATTATGAAATTTCAGTTCTAAATTATCAATTCTCAGTTTTCATTTTTCAGGCTATAGTTTCAAATTTTCAATTATGAATTATCAATTATTAATTTTCAATTGTAAACGTTCAATTCTTAATTTTCAATTATCAATTTTCAATTCTCATTTTTCAATTCTTAATTTTCAATTCTGAATTGTCAATTATTCAATTTCAATTCTAAATTATCAATTCTCAGTTTTCAATTTTCAGGTTACAGCTTAATTTTTAATTATCAATTTTCAATTCTTAATTTTCAATTATCATTTTTCAGTTATTAAATTTCAATTCTAAATTGTCAATTCTCAGTTTCCAATTGTCAATTGCAAATTTATAAATTTCTGTTCGTGAACACATAAACGATCTTAAAAATTAGTAAATTCAAAATATCAAATTATCAAAATATTAACATAACTTGATCCATCACCAAAATACGTCATCTCTGACAATTCAATTAAAATTCCCTACGCGTTTCGTACACGTATAATAACAATCGAATAACTCATCAATATCGAGAATAAATTTCCTTCCAGTAGCTCTATTATCGTTTCTTTCTTGTTCTCCATTAATACACGACCAAGCTAACGAAGATGGATATAAAATCGCGGATTCGTTCGCCGAAATATATTTGCAAATTAAATATCGTTAAGCCCCTGATCTCACGGAACAAGCGGCGTACAAATTGTTTTGCATAATCGATCACACCGTGGACAAAATGAATCGAACACTCGCCGCCTGTACACGCACTACATCAAACCGACTGTTTGCTATTAACTTCCTGCATTTTTATGCTCGCTTCTTTATTTTCCGTTAATTAAATTCCATAAATTTGCTTCCTGTACCGAGAGAACTTATATCGTATCCGATGTCGTAATTTTGCGTCGATTAAATCTTTTGTTGGGGGAATTGTTCCTAGATTATTTTCTTAATTAATCGATGTTACTATACAAACAATTAATTTACTTTAAGTGTAAGAGGATGTGGGTACATGTGTATTTATTGATTTACAAAGCTGGAATTATAATATAAAATAAGAAAATATTTTTGAAAATTTTTTGGGTGAAATTTTGGAATTTTTGGAATTTTGGAGATTTTTGGAATTTTGGGGATTTTTGGAATTTTGGGGATTTTTGGAATTTTGGGGATTTTTGGAATTTTGGGGATTTTTGAAATTTTTGGAATTTTGGGGATTTTTGGAATTTTTGGGGATTTTTGGAAATTTGGGGATTTTTGGAATTTTGGGGGATTTTTGGAATTTTGGGGATTTTTGGAATTTTTTGGGATTTTTGGAATTTTGGGGATTTTTGGAATTTTTGGAATTTCGGGGATTTGTGGAATTTGAGAAATTGTAATTTGGGAAATTTAGGATTTTGGAATTTTGGAATTTTGGAATTTTGGAATTTTGGAATTTTGGAAACTTGGAACTTCTGTGAAAATTTGTAATTTTGGAAATTTAGAAATTTGGAATTATGGAATTTTTGAATTTCTGTAGAAAATTTGTAATTTTGGAAATTTGTAATTTTAGAAATTTGGAAATTTGGAATTTTGGAATTTCTGTAAAAATTTGGAATTTTGGAAATTTAGAAATTTGGAATTTAGGAATTTAGGAATTTTAGAAATTTGGAAATTTAGAAATTTGTAATTATGGAATTTCCGTAAAAATTTGGAAATTTTGAATTTTTTAAATTTCGAATTTTCAAAGTCAAAAATTTTTAAAATCTGTAAAATTTGTAATTTTGTAATATTTACGGATTCATTCATTTAACAATAGCACCACATACAGTCCTTTTATTAATACCACACTGTTTTGCTCTATCTTCTAACAACTGCAAAGTCATTTTTGCAATTTTGCGCTTCGATGATTTTAAAAATCACCATCATCGGCGAGTTGAATGAATAGTTAGAAGTACGAGTGCAGGTTTTATCGTCCTTTCGATTAACTTCGTCCTTTCTTCTTCGTTTTTTTTTCGATTCGAATAAAGCTAACCAACGCGAGGGCAATTATCCACGCCAGCGAACGTGCATGTAACTTATTGAAGCTCGTGAATTAATTCTTACACTTTTATAAAGCGCCAAGCACCGTTTCGTATAACCGATATCGACCATAATAGATGCCTGTACAATCGACGTTTCGTATAAACGATATTCCGATAGTTACGATTTCACCATGTAGCGAAACCGCCTCGAAATTAGGAAAATCAAGATCGATTTGAATTCGAAATTAATTAAAACCGTTCGACTATGTGTTGCATTGTTCAATTGTGCGATTAGTTTGCCGCAGAACGATAGTATTCATTTATTTCACCTATTTGCGTGTACAATAACTTAAATATTCTGATCTGTGAATTGCCTATTTGTCAAGCTTTGAAATTTTCGGTTTCTGAATTATTCGATTTTCAAGTTTTCAATTTTCCAATTATTCAATTCTTCGATTATTCAGTTATTAAGGTTATTAATGTCTCGAGTTGTCCCATTTTTCAAGTTTTCAAATTTTCAATTTTACACTTTTTCAATATTTCAATTATCGAAGTTATTAATATTTCGACTTGTCCGATTTTTCAAACTTTCAATTCTTCAGATTTTAATTCTTCGATTCTTCAATTTTCCAATTATTCAATTATTCAGGTTATTAATTTTTCGAGTTGCCCCATTTTTCAATTTTTCAATTTCTCAATTTTTCAATTTTTCAATTTTTCAGTTTCTCAATTTTTCAATTTTTCAATTATCAAGGTTATTAATTTTTCGAATTGTCCGATTTTTCGAACTTTCAATTCTTCTTCAGATTTTCAATTCTTTCATTTTTCAATTTTCCAATTATTCAAGTATTCAGGTTATTAATTTTTCGAATTGTCCCAATTTTCAAATCATCAATTCTTCAGATTCTCAATTTTACAGTTGCTTAACTTTTCAATTCTTCCCATTTTCAATGGTTCAATTATTTAATTGAACTAATTAAATCCTTCAAATCCTCCAATTTTCAGTTGTTCAATTATGAAGTTGTCCAATTGTTCAATTCAACCAACTGTCAGTGGTTCAATTATTCAATTGTCGAATTCTTCAATTCCTGCACTTTTCAATTCTTCAATTGTTCAGTTGTCCAATTGTTCAATTCTACCAATTGTCAATGGTTCAAATGTTCAATTTTTCAATTCTTCCAATTTTTAGTTGTTCAATCTTTGGGTTCCTAAATTATTCAATTCTTCTAATTTTATATGGTTCACTTGTTCAATTTTTCAATTCTTTCAATTTTCAATTATTTAATTCTTAAGTTTTCAAGTTGTTCAATTGTTCAATTGTCCAGTTGTTCAATTCTTCCAGTTTTCAATGGTTCAATTGTTTAATTTTTCTATTCTTCCAATTTTAAGCTGTTCAATTCCTGAACTTTTCAATTGTTCAATTCTTCTTATTATAAATCTTTCAATTATTCAATTCTTCCAATTTTAAACGGTCCAATTTTTCAATTTTTCGATTCTTCCAATTATGAGCTGTTTAATTGTTAAGTTCTTCAATTGTTCAATTCTGCTAATTTTAAACGGTTCAATTGTTCAATTTTTCAATTTCTCCAAATTTGTGCTGTTCAATTCCTAAGTTTTTCAATTATTCAATTCTCCTAATTTTGTATGGTTCAATCGCTCAATTCTGTCAATTCTAAATGGTTCAATTGTTCAATTCTTTCAATTTTAAATGGTTCAATTGTTTAATTCTTCAATTTTTCAATTCATCCTTGAGAAAAATTTTTTAAAAAACTCCAGTTGCTTATTGAACAAAATCTTTTCCTCGGAAATTTTCTTTTGTCACAAAATATAAGCATGGTATTCAAGATGGTCAAGATGGAACAGCATGTTCATACGTACATTATTCTTTTCTTCAACAAACTTAATTATATCAAACAACACTCAGCGATCCCACAATTTCACATCTTCAACGTGAAGCAATTTTTAAGCAAAATTTTTAATCTAAAAATTTGTAAACTTCAAGTAATTTTTAACCACGCCATTCGAGAATACGCGCAATTCACCGGGTTATTCGTGGTATAATAACCCGACAATTTCCATTCTAATGGCACGAGGCCCCCGGGACTCTCGAATTAAATAACAACTTGCGAACAATTTCCATCTACGATAAATATCCGTCCGTTATCAGGTCTCAATAAACAGGAGAAAATAAAACGTTCGCCCGGGCAGTGGCTGCGGTTTTCACCCACAGCTCGGTTAAGAATACCTTCAATTTGCATTAAATCCAACGAACGAGCTCATTTATCGACGCGAGCCGTGCAACTTTATTCGCGGTTGAATTGCAGCGTCGAACCAGACGCCCTCCGACGACGACGTCAGGGTGGAGAAACGGGGGCGGCCGGAGACACAGGGGGATGAAACGTATACCTGTGTAGCTCTCGAGGCTCGTCAGCGTCGGCTGCAATGACGAGAAGATTCAATGGATGTATTCAACGGGCCGCCAACACACCTGAGGACGTTCGAGAGCCCAGACGAGGAGTTTCCATTTGACAGAGCAAACGCGTGACAAAAGGCTGATGGAGGAAGTTAAACGAGGCATGCTTTGCGTTGTTAATCAATCTTCACGCGGACTTCTCACTCCATTTACTCTTAACCCTCTGTGTCTCCGGACGTTGGATCCTTCGGAAAAAAATACCGTGGAATTCTGCCTGGTGCAGGGATATGGCGATAGGGAAGGCTTGATGCATTTGCTTGGGAACTTTTAGAGTTTCAGACTTTTTTATTTTGGGGGATTTTGGTTTGCAAGTTTTTGGGTTTGTGGGGTTGCAAATTTTTTAATAAGGAAATTTTGAAATTTGTGAATTTTAATACTTGCAAATTCAGGAAAACAGAAATACGGAAATTCAAGAATTCACAAGTTTAGGAATTCCGGAATTCAAAAATTCAGAAATTCAGAAATTCAGAAATTTAGAAATTCAAGAATTCAGAAGTGCAGAAATTCAGGAATTCAAGAATTTAAAAATTCAAGAATTCAGGATTTCAGGATTTCAGAATTTCAGGAATTCAGAAATTCAAGAGTTCAGGAATTCAGTTACTCAGGAATCCAGTTATTCAGGAATTCAATTGTTCAGGAATTCAGTTATTCAGGAATTCAGATATGCAGAAACTTAGAAATTCAAGAATTCAGAAGTTCAGGAATTCAAGAGTTCACGAATTCAATAATATAGGAGTTCCGAAATTCAAGAATTCAGGAATTCAGAATTTCAGAAGATCTGGAATTCAGAAACTCAGAAGTTTACGAATTTGGGAATTCAAGAATTCAGTAATTCAGAAATTCAAGAATTCAGTTATTTAGTAATTCAGTAATTCAGTAATTCAGTAATTCAGTAATTCAGTAATTCAGTAATTCATGTATTCGAGAATTCAGTAATACAGAAATTCAGAAATTCAGAACTTCAAAAGTTCTGGAATCCAAAAATTCAGTAGATCAGGAATTCACAAGTTCTGAAATTCAGAAGTTTAGGAATTCAAGAATTCAGTAATTCAGTAATTCAGAAATTCAAGAATTCAATTATTCAGCAATTCAATAATCCAGAAGTTCAGAAATTCTTGAATTCAGGAATTCAAGAATTCAGTAATTCAGTAATAGAGAAATTCAGTAATTCAGACGTTCAAAAGTTCTGGAATTCAAAAATTCAGTAGTTCAGGAATTCAGAAGTTCCGAAATTCAGAAATTGACGATTTTGGCAATTCAGTAATTCAGCAATTCAGGAATTCAGGAATTCAGGAATTCAGCAATTCAGGAATTCAGGAATTCAAGAATTCAGGAATTCAGTAGTTCAAAAGTTCTGGAATTCAAAAATTCAGTAGTTCAGGAATTCAGAAGTTCCGAAATTCAGAAATTGACGATTTTGGCAATTCAGTAATTCAGCAATTCAGGAATTCAGGAATTCAGCAATTCAGCAATTCAGCAATTCAGCAATTCAGCAATTCAGCAATTCAGGAATTCAGGAATTCAAGAATTCAGAAATTCAGACTGTTCATCTAAAAAATATTAAATAAAGAATGCTAAAAATATGAGCCAGGTTCATCGCATTTCAACAGTAAGGACACACAGCACGTCCCTACCTGACCGAACTAAGATATGAGCTACCCACGTGACACATGCACCGTAATACGCGTCACGTGTGGCCGACGATATCATAAGACAAGGGCTTAAAAGAATGATCAAGTTCACGTGCGGCTCAACGCAAAGTGAGTCCACACCGCGACCGAGTGTGCATAACGAACTTGATCCCATTCGGAGGCAATACGAATGGAAAGCTGTTTCCGCGTCTCAGCAGAAATATTCGCGAAGCACTCGAGCGATTTTCACGTAGAACAATCGCTCCTTCATCATCGGGCCTACATTTCGCGCGGAATCGTAATTAACCGTGACACTTGGCCCTATTCGCTTTCCTTTGTTCCACATCTTACGGTACCGCGGTGAAATTACGCCACAGCGAAACACTACACCCTCCTTTATTGCCCGGTACACCTTGCCCCGACGCACGCCATTATTGCCACGCATTTAGCCCGCGATACATCTCCAACAGCGAATACATTGTGTGCACTTCATCCACGAAACTCGACAACGGGACCCTTTCGTAGTTGCACCCTCTTCAGAGCCGGTACAATCGACAAACCGAGTCGAAACGGGACAATCGACAAACCGAGGCGAAACGGGACAATCGATAATTGTTGAGCGAGTTTGCGACCTTTAGGCGGTGAAATCGATAAGGGATATATGGCCGATGGTCGATGGCCGCCATCTTTAATTAGTTTCATACAATTTTATTACATAAAAATATTGAAATTTGTATTTGTGATATGCTGGAGGAGATTAATGTGTGCTGAAATTTGTTTGGGGAAGTTTTTGGGATCAGATTTTTTGGGGTTTGATTGATAGGGAATGTTTGATTCTTGGGACTTTTGGAAGCAAGGTAAATGTTAGCTTGAGATTTGTTCAGGGAAATTTGGAGTTTCACAGCAGTGAGTTAGTCAATTAATTAAATTCAAATTTTGTAAATTTTTAAATTTCAAAATTTCTAATTTCTGAATTCCTGAACTCGTAAATTTCTGAATTTCTGAATTTCTGAATTTCTGAATTTCCGAATTTCCGAATTTCTGAATTTCTGAATTTCTGAATTTCTAAATTTCTGAATTTCTGAATTTCTGAATTTCAGAATTTCTAAATTTCTGAATTTCCGAATTTCCGAATTTCCGAATTTCCGAATTTCTGAATTTCTGAATTTCTGAATTTCTGAATTTCTGAATTTCTGAATTTCTGAATCCCTCAACTTATGAATTACTATACTGAATTCTTGAATATTTGAATTCCTGAATTTATGCATTGCTGAACTACTGAATTCCTGAATATCTGAACTTCTGAATTCCTGAATTATTGAATTATTGAATTATTGAATTATTGAATTATTGAATTATTGAATTATTGAATTATTGAATTATTGAATTATTGAATTATTGAATCATTGAATCATTGAATCATTGAATCATTGAATCATTGAATCATTGAATTATTGAATCATTGAACCATTGATTCATTGAATCATTAAATCATGGAACCATTGAACCATTGAACCATTGAACCATTGAATCATTGAATCATTAAAGCATTGAATTCTTGAATTCTTGAATTCTTGAATACCTGTATTATTGAATTCTTGAATTCCTGAATTTAAAAATCTCTGAACTTCTGAATTCTTGCATTCTTGAATTTGTAAACTTGTGAATTACTGAATTCCTGTATTCCTGAATTCTTGGATTCCTGAATTCCTGATTCAGAATAACTAGATATACTTCCAAATGTACCAAATCTCGCCACTTTTAGAATTTTTATTATAAAAGTTTGTTAATCTTGAAATTTTGCAATTTTTGAACTGTGCAACCCTCAATAGTTGAAACTATATTATAAATATTTGTTAATCTTAAAATTTTGCAGTTCTTAAACAATGCTATCTTGGATATTTGAAACTATACTATAAAAACAAGTTAACAACCTATAATACGTAAACCCACCTATAAATTGATTATCTCGATGAAAGCTAACATTTTGAAACAAAACCTCAACTTCCTTAACTAAAAATAAGAAACCTAAAATCCATTATCTTGAGATCTACTGTCATCCCGTAAATCTGTTAACCACTCTTAAATCGAAGTGGCGGTACACGAAAGATGCGTTGGCACGCCCTGGGCAAGTTCGAAGCCCGGAACCGTTGAGAGGTTCCGCAGGATGTCAGATGGCAACCCTCGGGATATGGGCAACCATCGAGCTCCTTCGCCCATCTTTTTCTCCCGATAGTCTGCCGTCGTTCGCGCGTTACACGATTTTGGATTTAAAACGATGGAGGCGGCCGTGTAAGAGCGGAAACTAGTCCAATGGATAGAACGCGTTCGATGGACTGGGGAATTTCTTTTCTTTCTTCGGTTTCCTTTCGTTTGTTCCGCGTTCGCGGCCCGCGGATGTGTCGAGGTTGTGTTTTAGGCGATTCTGGGTCGAGTGGATTCACGTGGTTTCTTTCGGAGGAAAGAATGTCTGAGGAGGGAATGCTTTTAACGCGCTGTTCACGGAAATGGGTTACAAATACCTTAACCCAGATATTACGGGGACACGGGCGGGGATCTGGCGGTAGGTCGCAAGCTGATTTCGAGTGGGTCGTGTTAATTATTTAAATATTAAGACTTTGAAGCGGCACACCGACGGGCTTTATACGATCCCGTGTTTTCTACTTTGAAATATTTGTTTGGTGCGCGAGTGCGAAAGTTAGACTCTTGCAATGTGGAACGGTCGAAATTCTTGACGACGGATCTTTCAATTTTTGCGTTTCTTGGTTTAGGATTTCATGGATTCTTACATTCTTGAATTCTTGAATTACTGACCTCCTGACTTCCTGAATTCTTGAATACTCACATTTTGACATTGTCACATTCTTATATTTTGAAATACGTACATTCCTGAATTCTTGAATTCTTACATTTTTACATTTTCACATTCTTACACTCTTACATTCCTACAGTTTTACATTCTGACATTCTTACATTTTTGAATTCTTGAATTCTTGAATTTCTGAATTCTTGCATTCTCGAATTCCTGAATTCCTGAATTCTTGAATTCCTACATTTTTACATGGCCACATTCTATTATTATTACATTCTTGAATTCTTAAATTCCAATATTTTTACATTTTCACATTCTTACACTCTTACATTCCTACAGTTTTGCATTCTGACATTCTTACATTTTTGAATTCTTGAATTCTTGAGTACCTAAATTCCTGAATTCCTGAATTCTTGCATCCTTGAATTTCTGAATTCTTGAATTCTTATTTTTTTACATTGCTACATTTTATTATTATTACATTCTTGAATTCTTAAATTCCAATATTTTTACATTGACACAATCTTACATTTTTGAATTCCTGAATTCTTGAATTCTTACATTTTTGTATTGTTACATTCTTGAATTCTTCAAATTCTTACAGTTTTATATTGTAACATTCTTACACTCTTGAATTCTTGAATTCTTATATTTTTACATTGTCACAATCTTACATTTTTGAATTCCTGAATTCTTACATATTTGTATTGTTACATTCTTGAATTCTTCAAATTCTTACAGTTTTATATTGTAACATTCTTACACTCTTGAATTCCTGAATTTTTAAATTTCTACATTTTTGAATTCTTAAATACCTGAATAATTGGATTCTTGAATTCCTATATAATTGAATTCTTACAATTTTGAGATCTTGCATCCTTGAATTGCTGAATTCTTAAGTTCCTGAATTCCCTCATTCTTAAATTTCTAGATTATTGAATTCCTTAATTCTTGAATAATTACATTCTTACATTCTTGAATTCCTGAATTCTTGAATTCTAAAATTCTTGCATTCTTGAATTCCTGAATTCGTAAATCCTAGAAAAATGAATTCATAAATTCTAGAATAATTGATTTCTTAAATTCTGGAAATCTTGTATTCTTGAATTCTTATAGTCCTAAAATCTTTCAGTATTGAGTTCCTAAATTCTCAAATTCTTAAATTCTTGAATTTATTAATATTACTGAATTCGTAGATTCTTGAATTCTGATACCTTAAAATTCTTGTAACCCAATAGTACTGAATTCGTAAATTCTTGAATTTTAACATTACTGAATTCATGAATTCTTGAATTCTAGCATAACTGAATTCATGAATTCTTTAATTCTAACATTACTGAATTCATGAATTCTTAAATTCTAACATTACTGAATTCATGAATTCTTGAATTCTTAACATCTTGAATTTTCTGACAGTTTTGAGTTCATGAATTCTAGCTTCTTTCAGATTGAAGTTTCGCACTTTTGAATTCTTGAAATCTTGTTTCCTTGATACGTTAAACGTGTATAGCATGTAGTACTGTAAACAGTCTTTATACATAATATATATTTAAAAGGTGTCCACCTACAGTAAACAAGTTATGTAGTTAATTAAATAATTCTTTCGGAAATAATTATGCAATACTTGTACCGTTAACAGAACGAAATTGCATAACCGAAATCCAATATTATTCTCCGATTACAATAAAGCGGAAGTTTATTTATTCTCTGTAGCAATCGTGAACGTACCAGTTAGTCGATTTAAACGAGTAAAATGCAAACGTATTTTATCTTTGACGTTAGTTTAAAGCGTGCGCCAGCTCATGAATGCATGTTCGTCCCGATTTCTGTTGAATTATTTACACCATGCTAATACACTTTGTTAGTGCAATGAAACAAGAGTTTACTCGCCTGCGGTACCTAAAAGGTTAATACGCAACCCCCTTAGGCTTCGTTTAATTCATTTCCCTTTACTTCAACCGAATAGCATAGTTGCACGAATGTTTGTACTTTAATAATAGTGCGAATAGATTTGTAAAATGTATTCCACAAACAGTTTACTTTGTTTAGTTAATTATTCGATGGTTACGGGTGTTGTGCGTTTGGCATTCGTTGTTTAATTTTCTTCCTGATTAATAATACCAGATATATTGAATTATAATTATTTGGCACGAAATTTTTCCAGTTATCAAATTCACTAAATTTTAAATTTTCATATAAGCGAATGATCAAATTTATGCTTTTCTAAATAGGCAATTTTTAAATTCCCAGATAGGGAATTTTTATAACCCGAAAATTATACTAAGTTCCCTACAATCTCTAAATTCTTTAAATCTCTAGAATTTTCTGAATTTCCTAAATTCCCTAAGTGATCTACGTTTTTGAAATTCATTAAATTCCCTAAATTTTTTAAATGTCTCATCTGACTTGAGTTCCTAAAATTTCCTAGATTTTCTTCATTCTCTAGATTTCTCGAATTTCCTAGATTCCTTCAACTCTCTGGATTTGTAAAATTCCCTAGATTACTTAAATTCTCTAGATTTCTAAAATTCCCCAGATTTCTTCTATTCTCTGAATTTCTAAAATTTCCTAGATTTCTTCAACTCTCTAGATTTCCCAAATTTCTTAGATTTCTTCAATTCTCTTGATTTATAAAATTCCCTAGATTTCTTCTATTCTCTGAATTTTTAAATTTCCCTATATTTCTTCAACTCTCTAGATTTGTGAAATTGCTTAGATTCCTTCAACTCTTTAGATTTGTAAAATTCCCTACATTTCTTCAATTTCCTAGATTTGTAAAATTCCCTACATTTCTTCAATTTCCTAGATTTGTAAAATTCCCTAGATTTCTACAACTCCTTAGATTTCACAAATTCCTTGGACTTCCTAAATTCCAAGAATTCCCAAAATTCCCAAAATTCTTAAATTCACCAAAGTTGCAAAACTCCCTAGATTTTCTAAATTTTTCAAATTCCTCAAAATTCCCCAAAGCTATCAAAATTTCCTAAATTCTCTAAATTTCCCTAAATTTCCTAAAATTCACCAAAGTTAAAAATATCCCTTGATATCCTAAATTTTCAAGATTCCCCAAAATTCCCTGAATTCCTAAAAATTCTCTAAATTCCCCAAATTCTCCCAAATTCCTCAAATTTCGTAATTTCTCTCGATTCCTCGAAATTTTCAAAAATTCACCAAAGTTACAAAATTCACTAGATTTCCTAAATTCTTCAGATTCCTCCAAATTTCACAAATTTCACAAATTCACTAAATTCCCCTATCTTTCCCACAATTCATCGAAAGTCTAAAAATTCCCTAGATTTACTGAATTCCCCAAATTTCCCAAAAGTGCTGAATCCCAGAATTTGGGGAATTCACTAAATTCCCCAAATTATCTAAATGCCATATATCTTGGGAATCCACTAAATTTCTTAAGCTTCCTAAATTCCCTATATTCCTTAAATTCCCTACATTCCCTAAATGCCCTAAATTCCTTATTTCCTGAATTTCCTAAACTCCCTAAACTCTCTGTATTCCCCACAATCCTCTCAGTCCCATAAATTTCCTAAACGCGTTAAATTCCCTAAATTCTTGCTCCACTTTGAACATCGAAATTGATAATATGCCCGGGGCTAAGTTAGGTTGCAAGAACCATGTGGCAATGCGCTGCAATTGAATCACTTCCCTACACAAAATTAACCGTTTAACGATGTCGTTTAATGCGAACGACACGTAATTATGGCCCGTTGAACGTTCCAAAAACGTATCGATAGAATCTCACACTCTATCGCTGGTGCATTAACGTGCTCGCGGTAATTAACTATCAGTCAATTAATACAAGCTGCAAAGGGTGCCCGTTGCGAGATAGCCTGCGATCACCGTGAAACGATATTTAATAAACGAACACGTGTCATTTTGTTAAACATAACATGACTACATAATTTTATTCCTTTCCGTTATTATTCAAACGCCTCGTTACATTATTTCGCTCGGTTGCTTTATTGCGAATTAATTTCCTGTAATTTTTTAATTACCTTCCGCGTAATTGTTCGGTGCACCTCGCGTGATTTTTTTTAATGTTTCCTTTGTGAATTTTACGCCACTTTGCATTGAATCCATTTTATTCTACTTTTTCATAAATCCAGCTTACGTTGCCTTTTTGATGAAAACAGTTTATGTTCATTTTTTATGAATCTGGTTTCTGTTTGTCTTACATGAATTGATCTGATATTATTCTTTCATGAATTAATCTGGTGTAATTCTTTTATGAATTAATCTGATGTAATTTTTCTACAAATCAATTTAATGTAATTCTTTCATGAATTAATTTTACTCTTCTTCGAATTTGTTTAACGTCAGTGTTTAATGAATTTTTTAAATAAATTATTTTATATAAATATTTAATGCGTCAGCTTTATGTCATGCTTTGATAAATTGGTTTCTTGTCAACTTTTAATGAATTGCTGTTTTGTAATTTGTTAATGGATTGATTTTATGTGGTTTTTTTAATGAGTTATTTTTACGTCATTTTTTAATCAACATATTTTATGTAACTTTTGTATAATTTAATCTTTGGTAATTCTTTAATGAATTAATTTCGTATAATTTTTTAATGAGACACTCATTCACAGTTCTTTAATGAATTAATTTATATGCAATATTTTAAGGAAATCAATTTAATGTAATTTTGTAGTGATTTAATTATTTGTAATTGAATACTGAATTAATTTTACGTAATTTAATTATTGTTTTCAAATATGTATGATCACGTGATGTATCGATACCTATGATCATGATGTTTCAATAATTAATGAAGAAAATCGTGATCAATCAATGAAGAAGAAATTGTAATCAATTAATGAAAAAAATCGTCATCAATCAATGAAAAAAAATTGTAATCAGGCAATGAAAGAAATCGTGATCAAACAATGAAAAAAATCATTATTAATAAATGAAAAAAAATTGTAATCAATCAATGAAAAAAATTGTAATCAATCAATTAAAGAAAATAGTAATTCATCAATGAAAAAAAAAATTATAATCAATCAGTCAGTAAAAAGAAACAGTAATCAATCAATCAAAAAAAATAGTAATTCATCAGTGAAAAAGAATTATAATCAATCAATTAAGAAAAAAAAACAGTAATCAATCAATAAAAAAAAATAGTAATTCATCAGTGAAAAAAAATTATAATCAATCAATTAAGAAAAAAAAACAGTAATCAATCAATAAAAAAAAATAGTAATTCATCAGTGAAAAAAAATTATAGTCAATCAATCAATAAAAAAAAATAGTAATTCATCAGCGAAAAGAAAATTAGTCAATCAATCAATCAAAAAAATAGTAATCAATCAATCAAAAAAAGAATTGCAATCAATCAATTTAAAAAATTGTAATCAATCAATAAAAAAATAAGTGATCTATCAATGAACAAAATCGTGGTCAATCAACGATCAATAAAAATATTAAAATGTTTCATAACCGAAAGTTTGAGTCACCCCATATAAATTACCGAGATGTTGCTTGAACAACACATCCCCTCATCCCCCTTCATTCTCGCGTTAATATGCCAGTGAAGAAGCCCCTTGAGCTTGAACTTTTATTTCTCACCCCTTTAGATTAGCATGGTGCCGTTTAACGTGATGGCAGATGGTGATCGAGCGATCCGGTAACTCTTAACCATGCTTATTATGGATCTCGAAACGAGAGGGCATGTTGCACAGGGTCGTGTGGATTCGCAATTTGTCCCCGCGTGCACTTTTGACCCTTTCAAACACTAAATATTATGGGTTCGGACCCCATGCGTGTAAAGAGGAAACTCGTGCATGTAGGGGGATGATAAGTATCATTTCTGGTGTCCCAAATTTCGGGTACTTGCAGCACCCCCTATTTCCACTTGATATTATCGAGAACGTAATGGGAAAAAACGTTCAACTTTGTTCTTTTAGAATTTTACGTAACTTTTACGTAACCACTGATTTTAGGTATAAAAAGGCCATCGAAAAAAATAAACGTAGAAATAATAACTTTCTTTCGACGTTTGACATAAACATTTCAGGAATAAATAAATATACTTATTATGCTTGGAATCAAATTCATATGTTTAGAAATTCACCAGTTTACTAATTTATCAATCTATAAATCTATCCATGAATCAATCAATTTAGCAATGTATCAGTTTATCAATCAATCAATCAGTCACTCTACCAATGTACCAGTTTAACAATTTATGAATCTATCAATCAATCAATCTACAAGCCTACGAATTTCCAAATACACAAATCTACAAATACACGAATCTATTAGTCTATCAATCTACCAATCTGCCAGTCCATTAATCTATAGATCTATAGACCAGGATGAAAGTATCAAAATGTATCGATCAACCAATCTACTAATCTGAAAATCTACAAATCTATCAATTTGTCACTCTATTAGTTTTCTAACTTACTGATTTTTCAGTCTGCTAACTTACGAGTTTTTCAATTCATCAATTTATAAATTCACCAATTTACAAATTCATTAGTTCACCAATTAAGTAATTTACCAATTCACAAATTTAACAATTTACCAATTCACCAGTTTACTACTTTACTAATTTCTCAATCTCCCAATTTATCAGTTCACAAATTTACTAATTCAAGAATTCATGAATTCACCAATTTAACAATTCAGCAACTAACCAATTTATCAATTTGCCAATTCGCCTATTCACCAATTCGCAAATTTCCTAATTTACCAATTTAGCAGTTCACCAATTAACCAATTTGCCAATTTGCCAATTTGCCAATTTACCAATCCTTCATTCTACCAACTCACCAATCCACCAATCCACCAATTCACCAATTCACGAATTCACCAATGCATCAATCCATCAATCTACCAATCCACCAATGCACCGATTCACCAATTCATCAATTCATCAATTCATCAATTTACTAATTCCAGAATTCCTGAATTCACCAATTTGACAATTTAACAATTCAGCAACTAACCAATTTATCAATTTGCCAATTCACTTATTCACCAATTCACAAATTTCCTAAGTTACCAATTCACCAGTTCACCAATTAACCAATTTGGCAATTTGCCAATTTACCAATCCTTTATTCTACCAATTTACCAATCCGCCAATTCACCAATTCACGAATTTACCAATCCATCAATCCATCAATCTACCAATCCACCAATTCACCAATTCACCAATTCACGAATTCACCAATCCATCAATCCATCAATCTACCAATCCACCAATGCACCAATTCATCAATTCATCAATTCATCAATTCATCAATTCATCAATTCATCAATCCTTTATTCTACCAATTTACCAATCCGCCAATTCACCAATTCACGAATTTACCAATCCATCAATCCATCAATCTACCAATCCACCAATTCACCAATTCACCAATTCACCAATTCACCAATTCACCAATTCACGAATTCACCAATCCATCAATCCATCAATCTACCAATCCACCAATGCATCAATTCATCAATTCATCAATTCATCAATTCATCAATTCATCAATTCATCAATTCATCAATTCATCAATTTACTAATTCAAGAATTCATGAATTCACCAATTTGCCAATACACCAATTTGACAATTTAACAATTCAGCAACTAACCAATTTACCAATTCACCAGTTCACCAATTAACCACTTTGCCAATTTACCAATTTACCAATTGACAAACTTATCAATCTAACAATTTACCAATCGACTAATTGATCAATTTATCAATTTACCAACGTCCTAATTCACCAATTATAAAATTTCTAATTTTCAACTATAATTTAAAGAAGTTAACTATCATTACCCCAATAAACATCACACCTACCCAGTATTTACCTGATCACATTTAATAAATCAATAAAAAAACCTCGATAAATAATTAATTCTCAAATACGAAACAAGTCTCATTTCCGTGCTACATGCTCCACGATCGCACGCAGCAAAAATATCTCGTCCACTGTCGACACATCCCGTACAAAAACACCTCGAATAAAAAAGTACAAAGCAGATCAAGATACTTCCTGTTGCCCATAGCAATTCTTATCACCGTAACACTTCTTTATCCACGGAAGTAGAATAAAGCCGTCAAAGGCAAAGTAAAGGTACGCAGGGAAAGCAAAGGGAATAAAGAAAGAAGAGAATAAAAAAAACAATTGAATGACCCAGAGCATGGAACGGAAGGCTCTCGTGCGTTCACCGGGCGAAACTCGACGGAAAACACCGTGCGATATAACGAAGCGTGTAAACGAGCTTGAACACGAACCTCACGCGAGAACATTTTTCAACGATTTAATTAAATACCCAAAAATTTGATCGAACTCGTATTTCGGTACAGAGGAAGCTCGTATAACGGGTCATGAGATGATATATTGAGACCCCCGGCGATATATTGAGAGGTTACTATATTTATGGATGAGAGATCTTATATTCAAGGTGAAATTATATTACGGAAATAATTTAATAATGTAACGTATTTTAGGCAAGGGTGAAGATTAGTTTGGGGGACACATTCAAGTTTATTTTGGGGGGTTAGTGTAGGGATTTTTGGATGTGGGATATTGAGAATCTGGGGATTTGGGGACACAGGGATTTGGGATGTGGGGATTTCAGAATTTAATTTGGGAATTAGCAGGTTTGGGAGTTTAGCGATTTGGAGGTTGGGAGATTTGGGGATGTAGGAATTTAGGGATATAGGGATTTGGGGATGTAGGGATCTGGGGATGTAGGGATGTGGGGATGTAGGGATTTGGGGATGTAGGGATTTGGGAATATATGGATTTGAGGATATGTGGATTTGGGGGAATGTGGATTTGGGGATATGTGGATTTGAATGTATGTGGATTTGAATGTATGTGGATTTGAATGTATGTGGATTTGAGGATATGTGGATTTGAGGATATGTGGATTTGGGGATATGTGGATTTGGGGATATGTGGATTTGAGGATATGTGGATTTGAGGATATGTGGATTTGAGGATATGTGGATTCGGGGATTTGGGGAATTGGGGGCCGAATCCCTACATGTCCAAATCTCTAAACCCCCGAATTCCTAAATCCTCAAATCCTTGCAATCCCATATCCCCACATCCCCAAATCCCCACATCCCCAAATCCCCACATCCCCAAATCCCCACATCCCCAAATCCCCACATCCCCAAATCCCCAAATCCCCACATCCCCACATCCCCAAATCCCCAAATCTCCACATCCCCAAATTCCCACATCCTCAAATCGCTACAAACCTCCAAATCCCCACATCCCCAAATCCCTCCACCTCCAAATCTCCAGACCCCCAAATCCTCAGCTTCCTAAGTCCCTACCTCCCAAAATCCCCAAATCTTCAATCTCTCAACCCCCAAAGTAATTCTCAAATAAATCCACAAAGTTCCACTCATCATACCTTGACAAATATCAAGATCTCCAGAGAAGCTTCTCCATGTCCACAACACGATACCTGAGATCATGACAGGCCCCATGAATCTGCTGATAAATAATATTCTTGATCGACCCTGTGTACGTATAATCACTCGGAACAGTGAGCGTTTACGTTGCAACGGAGCGAAAACGATGAAGCTACTCCTTTAATTTTCCATCATGGACGACTGTTACCAAAGTCCCTTCGAGGAAGTTTGCTGGCAATACACCAGCCAACCTGTCGCAGCTCGAATAAATACGTCGATACACCTTGGGTAGAATTAGTACGGGTACGCTCGAACAATACCGCAAATGATCAAAGTTTGCAAACGATACTTGGACCGTATCACCGCAAACAATGCGAGGCGGACGACAATACTGGTCACCACCTTCGATATGCGAACTGCCGATTACGTTCAGAGAAATTCCATCTAAATATGTGACGTATTACGTGCATTTATTGTGCTTGATGGTTCTGGGGGATTTATTGTGCTGTGTTTCAGATGGTCCACTCAGGTGATTTGGATGTTTGGTATAATAGATTGGTGATTAGGCTGAGGTCATTTGAACATGATGAAATGATGAAATGTGAGGATACTCTAGGGGTATCCTCAGAGGATGACTCTAGGACTTGTGTTTGATGCTTTCTGCTTTGGAGATGTGATTATCAAGTGATTTGGATTGCATTGCAATTGCAGTGTGGTAATTAAGTTATGTGGATGAGGTCATTTTCAAATGACTTCAAGTGCTATCAGAAGGTACCACTTTTAGATTTATTGTGTTTGATGCTTTCTGCTTTGGAGATGTGACTATCAAGTGATTTGGATTGCATTGCAGTTGCAAAGTGGTGACTAGGTTATGTGGATGAGGTCATTTTCAAATGACTTCAAGTGCTATCTGAAGGTACCACGTTTAGATTTATTGTGTTTGATGCTTTCTGCTTTGGAGATGTGACTATCAAGTGATTTAGGTTGCAGTGCAGTTGCAAAGTGGTGTCTAAGTTACGTGGATGAGCTCATTTTCAAATGACTTCAAGTACTATCTGAAGGTACCACTTTAAGACTTGTTGTGTTTGATGCTTTCTGCTTTGGAGATGTGACTATCAAGTGATTTGGATTGCATTGCAATTGCAGTGTGGTAACTAAGTTATGTGGATGACGTCATTTTCAAATGACTTCAAGTGCTATCTGAAGGTACCACTTTTAGACTTATTGTGTTTGATGCTTTCTGCTTTGGAGATGTGATTATCAAGTGATTTGGATTGCATTGCGATTCCAATGTGGTGATTAGGCTAGGTAGATGTAGACATTTGAAGGTACCACTCTTGAACTTATTGTATTTGATCGTTTCTGTTGTTGAGATCTGAGTGTCAGATGATTTGGACTGCATTCCAATTGCAAAGTGGTGATTAGGCTAGGTAGATGTAGACATTTGAAGGTACCATTCTTGAACTTATTGTATTTGATCGTTTCTGTTGTTGAGATCTGAGTGTCAGATGATTTGGACTGCATTCCAATTGCAAAGTGATTGGCTTAGGTAGATGAAGGCATTTGAAGCTACCACTCTTGAACTCATTGTGTTTGAATATTCCTGTATTATAGATCTGATTGTCATTTGAAAATATCACTTTTGTATATATTGTGTTCGCATGTTTCTGTTTCTGAAACCTGATTGTCAGATGATTTGGTGAAGATGCACTGCAAGCCTGGTGTGGTGATTAGGTTAGGTACATGTGGACATTTGAAGGTACAACTCTTGGACTTATTATGTTTCATGATTTCTGTTATTAGGAGAATTTGATTGTCAGATGATTTCAAGAAGTTGCATTGTAATTGCAAAGTGATTATTAGGTTGGATAGATGAAGAAATTTGAACGTACTTTTGAGCTTATACATAATTTAAAAGTCTCAATGCTAAAAATAGAATTTTAACAAATTTTTCAATTTAAAAATTTGATAACTGAAACCTTGTTTCATAATAATCACCATAATGCAAGAAATATATCCATCATTTCCGCGGGTTCTATAAATCTATTGTTAACGTTTCGCCGTTTCTTATTTATCCTCTGCTCGAGCTTCCGGACTACATTATTGCGGACCCAATATGACCATTTCGGGTCATAATAAAACGGTTTTCCATCCATTTCGTTGAGTTTTTTAGCCACGTGTGCGTGTATCCAATTTCCATGGGATGCACCGTGACCTCATTTGAGGGAAATTTTTCGCGCATTCATCCGCCGAATATGAACGGAGCTGAAAAATGACGAAAAAGTTGCCATTCTGAAATGAAATGTACAACGACCGCTCCTGCGTTCTCGACACGTTTCGACTTGGGCTTATTTTGTTTGGCCACGATACGCGAAGAGATAAAAGACGCGGTTATGAATTGTGAACATTAATATTTCTACTTTGCGTCTTTTATAAATCCTATTTAATATTATATTCTTTGTTAATATTACAAAAATACATTTTTCATGACTTCATAAAAATTTTCATTAAAACAGTGAAAATGAAAAATGATCATTTTTAATTAAAGTTAAAAAGATTTTTAATAAAATTATTATTTAGAAAAATGATTAAAAATGACAGAAATTATCAAAACTAAAAATGATAAAAATTATCAAAATCAAAAATGATAGAAATTATTAAAGTTAAAAATGATAGAAATTATCAAAACTAAAAATGATAAAAATTATCAAAATTAAAAATGATAAAAATTATCAAAATCAAAAATGATAAAAATTATCAAAATCAAAAATGAGAAAAATTATCAAAACTAAAAATGATCAAAATGATCAAAATCAAAAATGATAAAAATTATCAAAATCAAAAATGATAAAAATTATCAAAATTAAAAATGACATAAAAATTATCAAAATCAGAAATGATAAAAATGATCAAAATCAAAAATGATAAAAATTATCATTTTTAATTTTGCAATTATTTAAATGAACTGCAAATATAAATAAATAAAAATATAGTTACTTATTTATGGGGTGAATTTTATATAAAAAAAAATATAATTTAAGAGCAGAACAGTAGTATCAAATAATTAATAATAATTATATTATTTGAATACATGAATAAAATTGTTTGAATAAAATTAAAAATAATAAACAATGTGCAATAATTTATAATAATAAATACACAAATAATTTTCTTAAGAAATAAATTAATTTTTGTTTATTATAAAATCAATAAATATCTGACAGAAAGAAAATTCATTCAAATTAAAAATTAATTTTTGAAAAATATTTTGAAATATTCTTTGAAAAAATATAATAAATATTTTGGAATAAAAGGTTAGTTTAAAATCCCCATATAATTAACTAAATAATTATTCTAATTAATCTCGAAAATTAATTGAATTTAATAATTTGATAATTTGCAAATTAAAAATGTTCCAATTTTGAGTCAAAAACATTTTTAAATTTTAAGTTAAAAAAATGTTCAAAATTTCAAATTTGTTATCTTGAAAAGTGTAGTAGCTATTACCTTTTTTCTGCCTATATGAACATTCTCCCTAGGGAATTCTAACGCTTTTAGTTCGAAAATGTTGTAATGTCCGATAAGTGTCACGTAATTCGTATTATTTTTGCCCGAAGCGAATAATTCCGAGAGCAAACGAGATCTCTGTTCTCTTTTTTCCTCTCCTCAACTTTCGTAGTGGGTTAAATCTCAAACACTAGGGACGTTCAACGTAAAAAGCTCGCCGTTTAACGACAAAGAGGCGAAAAAATCGGGAAAGTCTACGAACTACTTGCGTTAAAGCGGTTCTACTGGCACGCGGCCAAAACTGGGACGACGACGATTGTTTTTGCATCGAAAAAATCGATTTCTCGCTGGCATATCGCGCGAATGCCAAGCGTACGTTTCTGTCTATCATATTTCTCTTAATTACCGTTAATTGGGCTAATAAAGGCACGGAATCGGATCGGATCATCAGGGAGCAAAAAACGATACGGTATCAATTAAATTCCGCAATCAATAACGTTTTGAACGATTAAACGGAATCAATTATTTTGTAAGGAACGATAAAGAGGGGAACAATCAAGAATTTGGGGAATTAGTGATTAGGGAATTCGGAAATTTGATGGTGCGGGAAGGTGAAAAATTTGAATGCAGGAAATTTAGGGAATTTTTGGAATTTTGGAACGTTTAGGATTTTTTTGAATTCTTGAAATTTTTTGGATTTTGGGAAGTTTAGGGCTTTTTGGAACTTTGGGAAGCTTAGTGATTTTTGGAATTTTAGGGATTTTTGAAATTTATACAATTTCAAGGATTTTTGGAGTTTTTGGAATTTTAAGTTTAGGATTTTTTGAAATTTTTTAGATTTTGGGAAGTTTAGGGTTTTTGGAATTTTGGGAAGCTTAGTGATTTTTGACATTTTTGGAATTTTGGAGAATTATAGGGATTTTTTTAATTTATGCAATTTTAAGGATTTTTGGAGTTTTTGGAATTTTTGGTATCTTTGGAATTTTGGGAAGTTTAGGATTTTCTGGAATTTTTGCAATTTTGTGGATTTTGGAAAGTATAGGATTTTTTGGAATTTTTGCAATTTTGTGGATTTTGGGAAGTTTAGGGTTTTTGGAATTTTGGGAAGCTTAGTGATTTTTGGAATTTTAGGGATTTTTGAAATTTATACAATTTCAAGGATTTTTGGAGTTTTTGGAATTTTTGGAATCTTTGGAATTTTGGGAAGTTTAGGATTTTTGACATTTTTGGAATTTTGGAGAATTATAGGGATTTTTTAAATTTATGCAATTTTAAAGATTTTTGGAGTTTTTGGAGTTTTTGGAATTTTTGGAATCTGGAATTTTGAGAAGTTTATGATTTTTTAGAATTTTTACAATTTTGTGGATTTTGGGAAGTTTAGGGTTTTTTGGAATTTTGGGAAGCTTAGTGATTTTTGAAATTTTTGGAATTTTGGAGAATTTAAGGGTTTTTTAAATTTATGCAATTTTAAGGATTCTTGAAGTTTTTGGAATTTTTGAAATTTGCAAATTTATAGAATTTTTGTAATTTTGGGAAGTTTAGAGACTTTTCAAATATTTGAAATTTTTTGAATTCACGAAATTTTGCAAACTATTCAAATTTACAAAACTTATGGCATTTAAAAAATTTCTAAATTTAAACAATTTTTTAAATTACTGATTGACTATTACTGAAAACTTGGAAACTTGGAAATTTGAAAATTTATAAATTTTATTTAGGAATCTCAACACTCCAAAATTGACTAATTTGAGAATTTGTAAATTTTTGAAATTTGGGATATGAAGTTTTCGAATTTTTAAATCTAGAAATATAAGCAATTGTGTATCTAAAAATTTGAAAATTCGAAAACTCAAAGCTTCAATAGATCTAAAACTCGAAAGCTTTAATACTCAAAAACTTGAAAGCTCAAAACCTTGAAAACCCGAAAACTTTAAAGCTGTAGTACTCGAAATCTCTGAAACTCGTAAACTTTAATACTCGAAAGCTTCAATGCTTGAAAGCCCGAAAATTAATATATTCTAATACTCGAAAGCTCCCATTCTCGAAAGCTCGAAAATTCTAAAGCCCCAATACATACATACTGAAATAAATGTTTAAAATTATATTTAAATGGACATTTAAAATCATACATACTCAAATAAACATTTAAACTACGTTTATCAGTGTTCTTCCAACGTAAAAATTACGCCCCCATTGCGGTAAGGTTTAGCAAACGATCACGTGACGCGCCGCCATGTTGAATCAGTAGCGCGCCAATATTTAAACTGTGGCTACCAAATACGCTCCCATACTGAACTAATAACAGCAATTTCGAAACGGATATTAAACACCAATACTATTATCATTAAACAAAGAAACTGATCAATAAAAAAGAATAAGCATGCGCAGTTTATTGTCCGAGATTAATTGCGGTACAAAATCGTGCGCGCAATATGCACAGAGTGTATCGGTTCGCAAGTAAATTTGCCAATAAGAATAGCTGCCGGCGTGGATATCGAAAACACGCCATCAACGAGCGTCTCGCGATTTGAATTTCTGATAGCTGCGCCGCACCGGTCCAGATCGTAGCAACAAAAAACGCGGGAAAAAAATGGAATGAGAAATTGGAAACGGTTACGCGTCCCCGGTGTAATATTTTACAATGCCTCGCCGGGGACGAGGTGTTCGAAGTCGTTGCACGTTCACCCGGCGGAGGAGAAAAAAAACAGGAAGGTGGTTTGCTTTTAAACGAGAACGCGGTTCTTCGATCGCTATGTACACCGCCATTTTTTTCTACCTGCGTTCGTTCACAATGAAATGAATTTTTCAAATCATCTTCCATATTCTGTTGATGAGTTGCGTTTAATAATGGACGGAGGGTTGTAAGGAATTATGGCGGGAAATTTGAATTTACTTTTGTTGATGTTGGAGTGTAGTGTAGGTTAGGTATAATGAAATGGTTTTTATTATTTAAAATTTAAATTTTATTAGGAACTTGAAAAATAAATATGGTAATTTTTAATAATGAATATGCTAATGTATGTATGTGTGTATGTATCAATATATATTTGTAGTGAACGATGTGTGATTTTTATTTTATTTCTAAACAAACTGATGTATATTTTTTGAACTGGTG
This sequence comes from Megachile rotundata, assembly GCF_050947335.1. Classification (NCBI taxonomy): domain Eukaryota; kingdom Metazoa; phylum Arthropoda; class Insecta; order Hymenoptera; family Megachilidae; genus Megachile; species Megachile rotundata. Next base: position 9,793,859 of record NC_134993.1, read on the forward strand.
TATATTATAACAAATCCAAAAATTAAAAATCTACAAATACTAAAATTTGAATATTTAATAACCTAAAAATGTGAACGTTTAAAAATGATAAAATTGGAGGTTCAAAAAATTTAACCTAAATACTATAACACGAGCGACGTACAATGAAGTTTATTTAAAAATTATTTTTTCATGGAATCGCTCTGAGTGCAATAATAAACGGAGAATATCCGCAGAAATTTATGATCGTTTTGACGTTGTTTTCAGGTTAATCCTTGCTTTATGAACGTAATCTGCTTTCGAAACGGGCAGAGAAAAACGAGAAATATTAAACAGTATATTTCGAATAAAAACAAGTTGCCATATATCAGAATATAATTATGTTTGTAACGATACATTGGGATCAGTATTATAGGAACTGTAATTCTGTCAAATTTATTTCAGTTGATACTCGTGTACGAAAGAGATTTCAGTTATAATTTAATCATACAGGTTAAGAAGTAAAATAATTCAGTAAATGAGAGTAATGATTAAAAATTTAATATTTGCGAGAGACATATTTCATCGAATATGAGGATTCATTACAACGTTAAATTTCTCTGTTATTTTGCAGAAATTCTGCTTATTAATTTCAACGTCAACAAACAGAATAAATTTAATCCTCGTATTAATTTCAAATTATGAAGTGTACGTATTTTTTATACTGCGCTTCCTGCGAATTTTTCATATTTCTAATTAAAGTATGAGAATAATGGGTATTCCATCGTTCGTACGAAATGAACAAAGCAGGATAAATCTTTGTGATTGTATTTCGGTTGAAATCATTTCATCGAATTCCATTATTAAAATTTTTTATTAAATATAATATATTGTCTTTTATAATTATTGCTCTAATTTCTGTCGCGTGGTTACAATTTCCAATTTATATTTTCGGAGAATTTAATCATTTCGCGGTAAAGTTTTTTATGGGAATTTATTTTATCGAACAAAGAGTAATCTCCGTTCAGACTGGAAAATGTGATGGAATGAATTATATTCAGTTGATGTTAAATGAAAAATGTTTCATAAAATATGAATTTTATTTAAATATTCCTTTTTCTTATAATTTTATTTATATTTTAAATTAGTAAGCGATTTTTGACACACCCTGCATATAGAACGTCTTTGAAACAACCCATTGAAGTATCTTAGAAAATATTAATAATAAAAGTTACATGATTTTAGAGAAATAACACCTTTCCTCCACTATAGACGTACAGGAGATATGAAGGCCAAGTCCGGTTTTTTAAAATGAAATTCCATATTATTTGCACTGTTTCTCTACACAAAACTATCAAGTCAATGACAAAAAATCGTTAATTATCATTTTAATACCGGGCGTCGTTTTAGCACAAACCTCCCTAAAGTCGCCGTTCAAAAGTACGTCCTTCCCGAATGCAGACATTTCGATCTCTTAACGATTCGACTCTTCGTAACGTTCCACGGAAATTTGTTGCCACGCATCGAGAATCTTCTTTTTCAGATCATTCGGTGTTGTACATTCTTCCGCGTAAACATTATCTTTTAAATATCCCCGCAGGAAAAAATGTAAGGGCGCCGGATCTGGTAACCTCGGCGGAAATTCGATACGCCATCTCGTCCAAACGTTTGTTCACAAACATCCACGCAAACACAAGATGTCGGCCGCGATGCGTGTCAGCTACTTTCAAATGGTATTTCGATGCTAAAATAAAAATATCTGAACTAACGATTTTTCGCGGAGTGACTTAATACTTTTGTGTGGACGGCTGCATCGGTGCAAATAATTCCATTTAAAAGAACTTAACCTTCATATCTATTTTAACATGTAGAATGGTACTTACGCCGGATACCTCCAAATTTTTCCTTAAATCATGTAATTTTTGTTGTCAATTTTTTTTGGACATTCAATATTATCGGAGATATAAGGTCGAAATGGGTCACCTTGGGCAATTTAGTAAAATATTGTCAATGCAGTCAAACACATAAAATACTTAAAGTACCAAAATGGCTGTTTGACAAATTTCTTCTTTTAATTTAAGAAGTTTAAAGCAGTTTTCTTGTAATTTCATCGAAACTCAAAACAATTAACTACTAATGATTTTCCGCAGAGTAACTTAATACTTTTCTGTGGATGTCATCGGTGCAAATTCCATTTAAAAGAACTTAACATTCATATCTATTGTAACATGTACCACCAAATTTTCCACTTGAAATAACTTTATCTGAAATATTTTATGTACCAATATTTTTTTTTGACTTAGTACTTTTGTATAGATGGCTGCATCAGTGCAAATTCGATTTAAAAGAACCTTAACCTTCATATCTATTTTAACATGTACCACCAAATTTTCCTCTTGAAATAACTTTATCTGAAATATTTTATGTACCAATATTTTTTTTGACTTAGTACTTTTGTATAGATAGCTGCATCAGTGCAAATCCCATTTAAAAGAACCTTAACCTTCATATCTATTTTAACATGCACCACCAGATTTTCCTCTTGAAATCACTTTACCTAAAATATTATTTATACCAATATTTTCGAAGAAGTACATCGATTTTAATTCCGTCCCGTCCAGAAAATATCACCGCCCCATTTAAAACTGTCACCCTATCTATTTAAAAACCGGATCTGCTTAAAAACGAGGATTTTCCGGAATGTTGATCTCGTGTTGCGGAAACCCGTCATCGTGCGCAGAAATATGCTGTTTCCTCGCTAATATTTATAAATTGCCCGTTCGTAATTGCCGCCACTACGAAATTGCGAAAATAAATCGTAACGTGTCGCGGTCGTGCTTTTACGGTCCTGTTGTTCCGTTTTTCCTTCCGTAATTTTCCTTTTTTTTCGCTGCACGAACGAATGGGACGAGCAATCTACGCGGACAGATAACAGTGAGATCTGATTAATGGTTAATTTTATTTTGTTCTCTATTTTCTCGTCACCTTATCAGGTACGGGCAATGTGGCAAGGTGCGAGCGAAAAATTCGATTATCTTGCACGAGGATGAGCGTACCCGGAATTTTTATGCCCCAATCGTGAATTTCTAGTCAGATTCCGGCACGTGCATATTCAGTGGTGCTTCGCTGGAAAAATGATAAAATAACTGAGATCACAGGCTTGTATTTGTGGTTTGTTTAGAGCGCTGATTTTGTGGAATCCTTGTTTGGCATTCCAAATTTATTTAGACAGAATTTTGGTACTGTCTGCTATATAGAACTGATGTATAATTTGTTGGTGAAGAAATTTTGCGAATTCTAAGTTTTTAATCTTTCAAGGTTTCAAATTAATAAATTATTAAATTTGTTAGTTTCCATAAATCTAGTTTTCTGTGTTGACTAAATTATTGAATTTTTTGAACGAGTAAATTTTGTGTCAACTAATTTGTAAATAACTAAATTCACAAATTTACAGATTTAATTTCCCAGTTTCTTCAAATTCTTTATTTCCCAAATTCCTAAATTTCATCGTCCATACGCATAAATATACTTTCAGTTTGATGAGCAATTATTTATAGCAATTACTTTCTGAGCCGCAGCATCCACAAGGTATGCCAATGATATGTGAACTATTTCAAGGATTAATCACACCGAGATGCTTGCAGAAACGAACATTCTTGCTTTGGTCGCAGGAATTCATACGTTACCACAATCCTGTTTTAAAAGCCACGAATGCTGATAGTAATCCTCTATATGTAGAAGTAATATGCTGGTAAAATGATTTAGCTGCCTAACAACTGTCGTGGTGATTTAATGCTGGATTTAATGCCATACAGTTTAATTAGACATTTACACATTTCTCTTCTGTTCATCCCAAATCATTAAGACGATTCACAAAATTTTTGAGGGTGAGAAAAATTTCTTGTGTATTACATAAAATCCTTGGCTGGGGTGGGTCGGATAAGAGGAATTTAGACGAGGGTTATATCCCGTTGCGTTTCATTATTCTTGATGCCGGTGCTTTTTAAAAGTGTCTAATACCGCAGCCACTCTTTGTGCCGCAAATGCGAGCACGCTTTCAGAGCCAGCCCTTCTGCGTACAAATCATTCTTTTCCGTTTGTTCGTCGCTCGTTATCAAACTCTTATCGCGAGTCATACGTGTCTCGTGACAAATCACCGTTTACCTCCTCTGTTAGGTCGTGGAATGCACATTACGAGAGGGTTAGACAAGTTTCTAGCGATTTTCGTTCCTTCGTTTGTAGTTTTGAATCAATTCTTCACCCACAGCGGTAAGACCCAAAGAGTCTAGCGATTTTTATTGCTAGACATCTGTGAACTTAACCTTAGCAGTAGAGGGTTTGCAGTTTTCTATTCCTGTCGAGGTATTGCGTTTTACTTGCTTAGGTCACTGGGGACCCACTTCATACGTCACCTGCATTTCCATCTCCACCCGAATTTTACCTAAACCTATAGAAAAGAAACTGTTTTCCTCAACAATGTCACAAAGCCGAGCTTTTGTAAAACGTAAAAATTCGAAGACACTCGGTCATCAAGTAGGTTGCAAAAACTCTAACCCGAAGTCAAATTCATTTTTCCATCGTGAACATACGGTGAAAATTATGGTAAAACTTCAAATTGAGATGTGTCAGAAATTCGAGTAAAATTGATCACTAAAGTTTGAATGCGTCACAGGCTCAAGTACTAATGCGTCACTGATGGTGTCTCCGACCATAAACAGTTTCCACCGTAAACCTACTATAAAACTTACGATAAAACCTTGAAATCTGTAAAATCCAGAACCTAGACACAACTCAAATATTTGGAACGTCTATATAACTTACAAATAGCTTGTAATTTAAGATAATTCAACATTCTGAACACAGAGTCCACAATCTGAAGTTCCTCGGTAGAAATCAAGCTTGAAACCCAAATTATCGACATCAAGTTATAAAATTTATTCCACTGAACCTACTGAAGGCAGACTATAATTTCAGATTCGAAATCATTGCAATTACAAATTAATTCAAAACGCCGAACCTTGAATCCACAACCCGAACTTCTAAGGCAAACAGTGTGCAACTGAAAACCAAAGTTGTGGTTATCGTTTAGAAACCTAGGTCTTAAAGTTGAGAGCAAACAACGTAAACTTTGAAGATCATCAACTAAAAGTCTAGAATTTACATAGAAAATAACATCTCGCGAAACTTGATCTTTCAAAGTCCACAATCTGGTAAATTTAGATGTCTTGATATTAAATTTCTGGCTTCTTTGAGAGGATTTTATGTGCTGCGGTAATTAAGCGACGTGTCAGGATTTATTCACATGGTGCTATAGTTATGCAACGATGAAAAATCAATTTTCACGTTATATTTTCTTATATAATAAAATAATATCAACAAATTTTTACTGAAGTTCATTGTTCACTATACCCTTCAATTTCATATGGATGATTTTTATGTATTGTTATTTCAAAGTCAGAATCTACTAAAAATATAGGTGGTGCTATAGTTCTGCACCGCAGTGTATAAGTGGATTCCCAACCTCGTATAATTTGATACTCATTTTGATCAAGTTAGGTACCCTGTAACATTACTTGACTTTCTCAGTTTTAAAAACAGAGGAATATTGTATAGTGACACGATACACATTTCGGTGATAAATAAAAATCGACAAATCTTACAACCATCAGAAACAAACGGTAGTCAAATCGCTACGTAAAGATGAATATATGTCCGTCACAGCGTCAGCAGTAAGTGACAAACGACCGTGAAATCATTAGATTCCAACAGGTGAACATAAGTGGATCTAAGAAATGAATTTGACTTCGAGCTAGAGTTTTTGCAACGTACTTGATGACCGAGTGTCTTCGAATTTTTACGTATTACAAAAGCTCGGCTTTGTGACATGGCTGAGGAAAACAGTTTCTTTTCTATAGGTTTAGGTAAAATTCGGGTGGAGATGGAAATGCAGGTGACGTATGAAGTAGGTCCCCAATGACCTAAGCAAGTAAAACGCAATACCTCGACAGGAATAGAAAACTGCAAACACTCTACTGCTAAGGTTAAGTTCACAGATGTCCAGCAATAAAAATCGCTAGACTCCTTGGGTCTTACCGCCGTGGGTGAAGAATTGATTCAAAACTACAAACGAAGGCACGAAAATCGCTAGAAACTTGTCTAACCCTCTCGTAATGTGCATACCACGACCTAACAGAGGAGGTAAACGGTGATTTGTCACGAGACACGTATGACTCGCGATAAGGGTTTGATAACGAGCGACGAACAAACGGAAAAGAATGATTTGTACGCAGAAGGGCTGGCTCTGAAAGCGTGCTCGCATTTGTGGCACAAAGAGTGGCTGCGGTATTAGACACTTTTAAAAAGCGTCGGCATCAAGAATAATAAAACACCTTATAGTGCAAAATTAACCTCTTAGGCACAGCTGAACTCTGTTACCTTTCTGTACAACAACGTTCGATGCGTATTACGCGTAAATACTTCAAAGTATGTTGAAGTTAACCATAATATGCGACCGATTTCAATTTTAAAATAAATGATAGAAGTACACGAGAAACGAACGCAAACGAGTTATTTTCTATGTGGATTTTCGCGTTCAGTCAACGAGCAGAACAACTGTGTTTACGAAAGTAGGTCATGTTTGTGAACACAGGTCTTGTGACATGTTAAACATTAACAACATGAGATACCCATTAAGCTCAGTAAAAGCTGCATGCCGGGGAGGAGTTCTACGACACACTGATTCACTGCGCTCGCTAGATCTAACGGCATTTGACTAACGTCTCTTTAGATATCATTAAAAAATGAAGTTTTATTGAAAATCAATAGCGATCGTTTAAGGTATGCAGGAAACGGTGTTGGTACGCAATGCGGGAAATACGGAAATGTATGGAGAGATATATTGGGGGGATGAGGAGTTTTATGGGAGTTTGGGAAAGTTGAGGGTGTTCTGGTGAAGCGAACATTTGGAAATTTGGGATTTTGTGAAGTTGGAAGATTGGGAAATTTGGAAATTTGAGAGGTTGAAAAATTGAGGAGTTTGGAATTTTGAGAGGTTGGAAGATTGAGAAATTTGAAAATTTGAGAGGTTGAAAAATTGAGGAGTTTGGAATTTTGAGAGGATGGAAGATTGAGAAATTTGGAAATTTGAGAGGTTGGAAAATTGAGAAATTTGGAAATTTAGGAGGTTGGAAAATTAACTAATTTGGAAATTTGAGAGGTAGAAAAATTGAGGAGTTTGGAAATTTGAGAGGTTGGAAGATTGAGAAATTTGGAAATTTGAGAGGTTGGAAACTTGAGAAATTTGGAATTTTGAGAGATTGGAAGATTGAGAAATTTGGAAATTTGAGAGGTTGGAAACTTGAGGAATTCGGAAATTTGAGAGATTGGAAGATTGAGAAATTTGGAATTTTGAAAATTTGAGAAATTGAAGAACTTGGAAATTTTTACAACTTGGAAAAATTAAAAAATTTCATAATTCAGAAATATAAAGAATTTATATAACTGGAGTACTTTAAAAATCCGCATTTTTAAAAATAGTAATTTAAATTAATAAATACCGATTTTATTACGAAACAAAATTGTATTACGACCTGAAATGTTAAATAAAATAACGCATTTATTTCCATGGTTACGTAACCGTAAAATTGACAACAAAAATTTTGTCCACGAGAAGGATATTGTTTTTCTCATGTAAATGAAATTGCATTTATAAATATTTGTACGTGTCTGGCATTTGGAATGAAATTTTCCATGTTGGATAAAAAAGAAAACAGAAAATGCTTGTATTACATGAATATTCATCAAACAAAACACATGTAATTTCAACGGCCATTGTTTTTATGTTACTTAACTTTAAAATGTCTACATGTGTCCAAAACATATTTTTTGTTTTTAAAAAGATGAGTTATTGTTGTTTCTGATAGCTGTTCTTAGTAAATTAATTCTTTATTTGGAATTTCAGATTTTGTTTCAATATTATTAATTAAGTCTGCAAGTTAATTTAGCAGTAACAATTAAATAAAATCAATATTTTGTTTATAATAAAATCAATAATCAGTTTATAGCAAAATTAAATTACAATAGGATCAGTAATTAAATCTCACTAAAATTAAATTATAACAAAATGAATAATCAATTCGTAACAAAATTAAATTACAACAAAATTAGAAATCAATTGTTACTAAAATTAAATTGTAACAAAATAAATAATCAATTCATAACAAAATTAAATTACAACAAAAGTAGAAATCAATTTTTACTAAAATTAAATTGCAACAAAATGAATAATCAATTCTTAACAAAATTAAATTACAACAAAATTAGAAATCAATTTTTACTCAAATTAAATTGTAACAAAATGAATAATCAATTCATAACAAAATTAAATTATAACAAAATTAGAAATCAATTTTCACTAAAATTAAATTGTAACAAAATAAATAATCAATTCTTAACAAAATTAAATTACAACAAAATTAGAAATCAATTTTTACTAAAATTAAATTGTGACAAAATAAATAATCAATTCTTAACAAAATTAAATTACAACAAAATTAGAAATCAATTTTTACTAAAATTAAATTGTAACAAAATAAATAATCAATTCTTAACAAAATTAAATTACAGCAAAATTAGAAATCAATTTTTACTAAAATTAAATTGTAACAAAATAAATAATCAATTCTTAACAAAATTAAATTACAACAAAAGTAGAAATCAATTTTTACTAAAATTAAATTGCAACAAAATGAATAATCAATTCATAACAAAATTAAATTGCAACAAAATTAGTAATCAATTCTTACTAAAATTAAATTGTAACAAAGCTAATTATTCCTGACAAAATTGTACCAAAATCAATAATCAATTGCTAAAAAAATTAAATTTCAACAGAATTAGTAATTAATTCCTGCTAAACTCATGAAACGATGAATGAACAATTAATCTCCGCTCTTCCAAATCGTTCCACTTCAAAACAGTTCCAAAAATCCCTAAATCCACAATAACGCAAAAAAAAAAAACAATAGTAAAATTAATCAGTCTCCATATACCGATTTCGTAAACTTATATCTGAATTTAACTTAGGTTAGGTTATATCTGAATTTAAGTTAAGTTAGGTTATATCTGAATTTAAGTTAAGTTAGGTTATATCTGAATTTAAGTTAAGTTAGGTTGTACCTGAATTTAAGTTAGGTTAGTTTATATCAGAATTTAACATCAAATACAATATTACATAAAAACAGCGATAGAGAGAGCAAAGTTATAAATCACGTTCCTTTCGTCTGTGAGACTATCGCAAATAAAAAGGAAAAAGACGGAAAAACTCTTTCGAGCTGTCACGTCAGTCCACACTGAGAGTCGGCGAAAAAGAGAGAGGCAAACTCGTTCGCGTTTCCCTCCAAATTCGGATTTCATTCCGACAGCGAATACCCGATAGAGGATCTCGCAAGCCAGATGTCTCGTTTCACCTTTTCCGAAAGCTTTCAATTCCTCGAAAGCTGTCCTCGTCGCGGACATTCCAGCCAGATTGAATAATCCCGGCGTGAAAACGCGATCCAACAGCGATATGATAAACGACCTGACCCTCTGACACGCGGGAAGTTGCCGCGATCACGGAACTCCTCCGATCGGAACAATTCTGATCTTCCTGAATCCGGAAGAAAAGAACAGGGGATACGGTTGTTAGGATTTACGACGGAAACGCGATTCGTTCTTTCGAATCGATGCTTCTCGCTTTTTACGATGCGCTCCGTCTTATTTAGCTTTTTGGGGAGATTCGGAAATATCGGAGTGAATATTTTGGCTGCAAGGTTTGTTAAGACGAATGCGAAATATTACGGTATTTCTGATTTTATTTAACTTCTTTTTCTGTGGGATTCAGAAAAATTGGCGCTCGAAGAATCTTGGTGCAAGGTTAGTGAAGATGGAAACGAAATATTGTGAAAGTTATTTAACTTTTATTCACTTGATGGCACGACGGTAGCGCAGTCATACATGGTGTGTTCCATAAGTAATGCGAAGGAAATTCCTGAGCCGCTCCTGTTGGTCGGAGGGGGATTGGACCACGTGCGTTAGATGCGGGGGGCCCTTAGCTTTCCAACGAACCTAGTCCCAGGGCTTTCCGAGCTGTGAAAGGGACAGGACGTTAATTTTTGTGACCCCCTGTTTGGTGACCGTGTCACGGAAAAAGTGAAGTCGACGATCGGAACAATGATACGCGATAAAGCTTTTGTGCTAAACTAAACAAATCTCTTGAGGAGACAAATAAAATGATTCGTGAGGCTTATGGGGACTCTGTTCTGTGGTATTCACAAGTTTCGAGGTGGTTAAAGACCTTTAAGGAAGGGCGGGAGGAGGTTCGCGACGATCAACGCTCCGGGCGGCCACAAACCAGCAAAACAGTCCGTCAAACAGTCCATAAAGAATTTCTTCCTGAAGGATAGACAGTTAACACCGCCTACTAAGTGAATATGCTGGAAAGACTGCGAAAAAGGGTTCTCAGGACGAGAAAACACATCTCCGGTACCTGAATACTGCATCACGACAACGCGCTTTGCCACAACGCGCTGCGAGTACGAGAGTTTTTTACCCAAAACCAACTGTTAACGCTTCCCCAACCCCCCTATAGTCCTGACCTGGCACCGGCAGACTTTTTCTTGTTCCCCCGGATCAAGACACCCCTGAAAGGAACGCGTTTCTCGTCCGTACAAGACATTCAAGCGGCCGTGACCGAGGCCCTAAAAGCGGATCCGGAAAACGCATTCCAGGAAGCGTACCGTTTATGGCAGGGTCGCTGGCAAAAATGTGTAGATGCCCAAGGGCAGTACTTTGAAGAATTTTAAGTATTTGTAAGAATTGGTACAATGAATTCCTTAAAAAAAAATACTTCGCATTACTTATGGAACACACCATGTAAAACAGGACCTCTCCATGGTCCGCGCTAGGCTACAAAAAGAGTACCATTTTAAATATGTGTTCGTGGATTTCGTTATAAATGAGTTTGTGAACTGTAAATCCAGTTCGAACTACAACAAGCTTTTGAACTACATCAAGGAATTAACTTCTTAGGCACGACGGTCCACTATAGTAGCTTTCGAATGTCATCATATATTATATGAAAACACAGGATCACATTTGTTACTCTTATTAAATAATATTTGAGTTAAAATAATATCTCGCTTTTAATGTAATTTTAAGTAGAAAGTTCGATGCGACGCGGTACGGAGCGTCTTGTCGCGTAGCGCAGTCATGAAACAGGACCTCTCCATGGTCCGCGCTAGGCTACAAAAGGGTACCATTTTAACCTCTTAGGTACGACGTGCCACTATAGTGGCGGACCATCTCTCTGTACGATGGTCCACTATAGTGGCTTTCGCGAACGTCATCGTAGATTAGCGCCATAGTGGCTCACTCTACCGGCTCACTCGCCACCGTTTCAATTGAACGATCGTTTTCATATGTTTCGATTCGCACTTTTTTGCCTTCACCACGTTTCAGAAGAGTATTAACAAATCCCACAAAAGTACATTACACGTAAATAAAAGGTAACGCCAAGTTTAGGCACCATGGGACCTCCTTGCACTAATACATATTGTCAACATTTAGAAATTATTTTGTGAATTTTCGAAAAATGTATCAAGGTTAAAGTATATCTTTGGGAAAAATTATAATTTAATCGTGAAAAATTGAATTCCAATGTACTCGTAAAGAACATTGTAGTAGTGCCTAGAAGTCGAACTCTGTCATCGTTCATCCTAAGAGTTCAGAATTGTGACTACGAAGTTTATCAGACGGTATCGACATTCTACAAAGTATAGGAATGTCAGGCGTGCAAATTCGCACGAATTGATCGTAAGTTTTAATATCCCTTCCCCATTCGATACTGTAGGAAATGTAGCTCGTAGGATGCCATGAAATAAATGATTCCATAATTCTTGTTTTACGTCGTCCTTGAACGGCATTTTTACGCAAGCACCAGTCTCGCACGTTGATCGCGCTTCTTTCTGCCTGTACGTGGCTGATTTTATTGAGAATTTTTCCGTAGAGTTACGAAGCAGTTTTCCCACGCGAAAGAAAATTTGTTCGCTGCTTCATAAAAGCCGAAGAAAAATTGCGGCTACATGTAACGTATAGTGCCGTAGCTTGCGGTTCGAATGTACCTCAACTCGGATAATATTTTTATCGAATTTATGAGCTGTTTATTAATTTTAGCTGGCTTTTAGAATAACTGCGCTTTATGGCAAACGTGTTTGGTTCTTTTAGTGAAGCCAATTTTGAGGATTCTTATAGGGTTTTATGTACAAATAGATTTTTAAATAATGCGGGGGTGGATTTTTAGAATTTGTAGAGTTAAAATTTAGGGGGATAGCAATTTAGTGATTGTAAAATTTGGAATGTGATAAATTGGAAGATTTGAAAATCTGGAAAAGTGGGGTGAAGTTTTGGAGATTTTGAGTTATCAAAATTTTGAAATTTCTCGAATTTAATAATTCAAGTTTTTGAGTACTTTTGAATATAAGAATCTAACTAATCGAACCTTAAAAAATTCGCTAATTCGAAAAATGCAAGGTTAGAAAATTCGTAACCTGCGGTGCATCTCCCCATTTCGTTCATCCGAGAGATCGAAAGCAATTAAAATTCTTGCACCGAAACGCGTCCCGCTCGAGCCATAACTTTCTCCCGAGGGAAAGCAATGCGAGAAAAGAGTCGGTACAGAAAACAGAAAAGAAAAATTTCGTTTTTCCTCGTGAGAAGATCTAGAAATAAAACTGGTGCTCGTTCGAGCGGCGTCGCTCGGAAGAAAAACACCGCCGCGAAAGCAATTACAAGTTCAAGGAATTTAATTTAGTCGACGGTCCGAATGGCGAACTTGTATGTACAAAGGTCTTGTGCACCGTTCTCAAAGTGTATGCCCCACAATGACGACATCGTCCCCAAGTGAACACAAACAACGGGACCTTATTCCCGGTCGCCAGTTTGTTATCCTTTATTGCGACTCGCTCGACCTTCGTGTAACCCGGTTTTCCATTCTGTTCTTCCCCTTTTGCGCTTTTTGTCCGACACTTTTTGTTTTTTCTCGATCGAGACGCGACTAATTAGGGACGCGAAGCTGATGCCGGAGAAATTGTAGGGCTCGAAATTGAGCGCGAAATTAGAGCACAGAGGATGCCTGAAAATTCTACCTTCCTTTAATGGTGAACTTGCCATCGTTCGGTCAACGAGCGTTAGGTGACGAGGGTAATTGGCTGACTGGTTTTGAACATCGTTGGATACTTTGTGGGTGCTTTGAAAATTTTCGGTTTACGTTCTTTTGGACTTTTAGGGTTTTAGGGGTTTTAGGGGAAATTTTGAGGGTGGGTTTTTAGTTGTTATATTTGGGAATTTCGGGATTTTGGGATTTTGAGATTTTGAGATTTTCTGGATTTGAAATTTGGAAATTTTGGAATTTGGAATTGTTGGGGTTCTTAGTTCTGAGTTTTGGATTGTGATTCTGGAAATTTTGTAATTTTAAATTGACCAATTGTATTGTAAAATTGTCAAGGTGTGAAATTGTTAGATTGTCAAATTTTCGACTTTTCAATTCCCAAATTTTCATATTGTCAAATTGTCAAGTATTCAATTGTCAATTGTTAAATTTTCAATTCTTCAATTCTCAGAATTTCAATTGTTAAATGATAAAATTTTCATATTGTCAAATTCCCAAATTTTTATTTATCATATTGTCAAGTATTCAATTGCCAATTGTTAAATTGTCAATTCTTTAATTCTCAAAATTTCAATTGTTAAATGATCAAATTTTCATATTGTCAAATTCCCAAATTTTGAATTATCATATTGTCAAGTATTCAATTGCCAATTGTTAAATTGTCAATTCTTCAATTCTCAAAATTTCAATTGTTAAATTCTCAAATTTTCACATTGTCAAATTGTCAAATATTCAATTGTCAAATTGTTAAATTTTCAATTCTTCAATTCTCAAAATTTCAATTGTCCAATTCTCAAATTTTCAACTGTTAATTTCCCATAATGTCAAATTCTTAAATTTTGAATTTGCATGTTACCAAATTTGTGATTGACAAATTTTCAATTTTCAATTATTCAGTTGTCAAATTGCCAAATTTTCAATTTTTTAATTCCCGAATTTTCAACTGTTAAATTTTCATATTGTCAAATTTTCAAATTTTCAATTTCCATGTTGATAAATTTTGAATTGACAAATTTTCAATTTTCAATTATTCAGTTGTCAAATTGCCAAATTTTCAATTTTTTAATTCCCGAATTTTCAACTGTTAAATTTTCATATTGTCAAATTTTCAAATTTTCAATTTCCATGTTGATAAATTTTGAATTGACAAATTTTCAATTTTCAATTATTAAATTACCCAATTTACTATTATTAAATTGTCAAATTTTCAATTTTCAATTATTAAATTGCCAAATATTCAATTGCTAAATTACCAAATTTTCAATTTTCCAATTCTCAAAATTTCAATTGTCAAATTGCCAAATTTTCAACTGTCAAATTTTCACATTGTCGAATTCTCAAATTTTCAATTTCCATATTGTCAAATTTTTAATTGACCAATTTTCAAATTTCAATTATTAAATTATCCAATTTACAATTATTAAATTACCAAATTTTCAATTTTCGATTATTAAATTGTCAAATTCTCAATTTTCAATTATTAAATTGTCAAATATTCAATTGCTAAATTACCAAATTTTTCAATTGTCAAATTGCCAAATTTTCAACTGTTAAATTTTCGCATTGTCAAATTTTTAATTGACCAATTTTCAAATTTCAATTATTAAATTATCCAATTTACAATTATTAAATTGCCAAATTTTCAATTTTTCAATTCTCAAATTCCCAACTTTCAACTGTTAAAGTTTCACAATGTTAAATTCTCGAATTTTCAATTTTCATGTTGTCAGACTTTTAATCGACAAATTTTCAATTATTAAATCGTCAAATTTTCAATTTTTCAATTTTCAAAATTTCAATGGTCAAATTCCAAAATTTGCAACTGTTAAACTATCAGTTTAAAAATAAATGTAGTTTATGAAATTTTGCTAAATTTATGCTAAATTTTAAATGCGACAAATTAAAACTTAATAACATAATATTAATATTAATAAATCTGCAAGTTTCAAACTTCAAGCAGATATTTTAATTCCGAATGTGTAATCAGATTTCTTGAATCCAAGATGGCGGATCCTATATGTCGAATCACATAGAAAATAGCGGAACCAACATGGCGAATCACATATAAAATGGCAGTAAAATCAGCTCGAAACACATAAATAAAGATTTTTAAAGTGAATTCCACTGAGACTTCCTGCGTCAATGCGACGAACCGAGTCATTATACCTCGTTTTGTACTTTTTATCGACACTTCCGTCACGTGCTCGCAATTTGACGCTCGAACAATCGTTTGCTGGAAATAGTCGGGTAAATAAAACGTGTTCCGTATTGAGCGCATACTTTGTGTTTGCATTGCAGCAAAGGATGACCAAACAAGCAGGAAACACGTTGGTTGTAATTAATAAGTTTCATGTTTCCAACCTTCATCGTCGTGCACGCGATAGCCGTCTAAAATTTAATCTCTTTGTTAATGGCTCAACTGTGTCAAGATTAACCGCGTAATTAACCGGAATTTACCGCATAATTATTAATACGGGTTACAAAGGAGCGGTCGGTTAAAGGAGAACAAATGTCTTCAGCGAATTTAGCGGATATTCTCCTGGCTTCGGATACCAAACAGATCACGCGAACATTTTGTCCACGTTGTAAATCACCTTTCCAAGCCCGATGAATTATTAAACGACGAACAAAATAAACTAATTGAAAAATAGAGTAAACGGGAGATTTGATATATCTTTGTTTATCGTTGCATCACACGGTGAAATAATTTTGAATGATATTGGCGGGAGAATTTATAGGGTGGTATATTTATGAGATGGAATTTCGTTCGGGAATACTGCAAGTGTTGAAATTTAAATGTATTTTCAGTTTTTTTTAGGTGTATGAATCAATAAATTTTGAGGAAGGATTAAAATTTGTGAGGAACTTTATGTTGTTTCAAAAGTATAGAAGTTTTGCTTAAATATATTTCTTTTTAGTGCATAATATAATAGAAATAAATTTCTAATTTCTGGATTTACAACTTTTTAACCCTTTGCGCTGTTTTGACGAGTCTGACTTGTGACGCACTCGTATTTCGGCTGTGATCAATTTTACTGGAATTTTTAATATGCTTCAATTTGGAGTTCAAGTACAATTATAATTTTCATAGTCAATTGCGTAATAACATATTGATATAACATTTCACATTTTTTGGCTGTTTTAATGTTGTAGCTGTAATTAGTCAGTTGACGCACCTGACTGACGCACCCGACTGACGCACCTGACTGACGCACCTGACAAATAAGTCATAATGCAAGGGGTTAATAAATCAAATCCTTAGATATCAAATTGCTTGACCGTAAAATACCTAGTCCTCTACGTGCGTGAAGTTTTAAATCTTTGGTTTATAAAATCCTTAGGTCTGCAAATCCCAAAGTGGTCAAATACCCAGATTCGAAAATTTGATGATCCACAAAGTTATTAAGGTGACAAAGTCCTAGATCCCTATATTATAAATCTCAAAATCCGCAAAACCTATTAAATTTCTTTACTTCCAAATACCGAGATGTCTACATCCACAAGTATCCATAAATTAAAAAATTCCTAAATATCTGCCAAAGTCCTATGGTTCCAAATGTTCAGATTGTCATGTCCACAAATATCACCAAATTCCCACATTCACAAGAATCACCAAATTCAGAAGTTCCCAAATACCTACCAAACTCCACTATAAACAAATACCCAGATGTCCACATTCACAAATATCCTTAAATTCCAAAATATCTATCAAAGTCTTATACTTTCAAATCTCCAGATTCTCACATCTACAAATATCTCCAAATTCCCACATCCACAAATATCCCCAAATTCCAAAGTTCCCAAATATCTACCAAAGTCCTATACTTCCTAATCTCCAGATTCTCACATCTACAAATATCTTCAAACTCCCACATTCTCAAATATCCCAAAGTCCAAAGTTCCCAAATACCCACCAAACTCCTCTACTTCCAAATACCCAGATGTCCACATCCACAAATATCCCCAAATTCCAAAGTTCCCAAATACCTACCAAAGTCCTATACTTCCAAATCTCCAGATTTTCACATCTACAAATATCTCCAAATTCCCACATTCACAAGAATCCCCAAAGTCCAAAATGTCCAAATTCCTACCGAAATTCCACTACATCCAACTACCCAGATGTCCACATCCACAAATATCCCCAAATTCTAAAGTTCCCAAATATCTACCCAAATTCCCCTGCTTCCAAACACCTACCTGCTCTACATCCAAATACCCAGATATCCACAAGTATCCCCAAATTCCAAAATCCCCCAACCCTTCTCTAAAATCTTGCTTACCTAATCACCAAATATAACCCAGTTCTATATTAGTCACCTTCCCTATATTAGTCTAATTTTCCCTAAGTGACCCAAACTCGTTCCTCACCATATCCCACCAGCCATTGTTACGATCAACGAATTGATTTACGATGTTAGAGGTGGGTCAGTCAGAGTTACGCTTAGATTAGGGTTACGACATCCGTCAGGTGGCATTGTGAAGTCAGTCACGCAACACAATTAAAACGACGGGTGGCAACCTTTGCGGGTGACGTCTTCAATTTGAACGATATTAATCGTTCCGGCCGGACGACAACAAATCCACGCGTATTTCCATGCCGGATCCGAACAATGGCGGATAGCTCGATTGTCCCGAACGGAAACCGGGTGATTCATGGCTGGAAAGGAAAACGACCGTTAATCGACGCGTTCCTTAGGTCTGACCTTTAACCGGCTACTTTTTCGCGATCGCGCGAAAGGCGGATAGGCCGTGTTCGGATAATCGGGTCGACAAGTTGTGTGTACCGGATACCGTGTCTGCGTGTTGCGAGACAATCGGTGCGTCGTTCGCTTGGAATTCCAGGTGAACGCGACAACGATTCGCGCGCGTTTGACGTCACCGCGGCCCGAACGGGATACACGTGCGTTACCGGCCGATCGATCTGATTAATTGGCTCCACGGTTCAGTGCATTCGCGTAAGTTGCATTTTTATATCCAGCGAATACGTTGAATAACTGATGCGGGTTAGAGTATTGGAGGTCGAGGGTTTTGATATTTGGGGAGAGATGAGATTTCGGGAATTTTGGGTGCTGGATTGTTGAATGTGGGGACTTGAGAAGTTGAGTATTTTGGAAACTGAAAATTTGAGAAGATATTTTTTTTCGGTAGGGTTTGAAGTCGCATTGGGAATTTGGAAATTTGAGAAGTTGGGAGTTTGAGAATTCGGGAACTTGAGAATTTCTCAAATAATACGATGGTAACATGGTAATAAAAGAGTATTATAGTACAATAGTATGGTCACAAAATATTATGATAACATAGTATGATAATATAGTAGTATAGTATTATAGAAATATAGTAGTATTGATATAGGGTAATAATAACAGCAGTATGATTGACAGTATGAAAGTATAATAGTGTACCAGTGTATTGGTATGGCAGCATACTATAGTATCTCATGCTATACTATAGTAGCAAAGTAATATGTATAATAGCATAGTAACATGAGGTTGCAGTGGTAAAGCAGTATAATAGTGTTATAGTATAGTAATATAGTAGTACAACAGTATAGTAGTATAATAATATAATAATATAGTATTACAACAGTATAGTAGTATAGTAGTATAGTAATATAGTAGCACAACAGTATAGTAGTATAGTAGTATACTGGTATAGTATCATTATACTACAATAGTACAATAAAATAGCATAATAGTAGCATACTAAAGTAATAGTATAATAGTATAGTAGTGTAGCAGTATACTGATATAGTAGTATTATACTATAATAGTACAATGAAATGGTATAATACTACAACTATAAACTGGTGAAGATATAAAACAGTATAATGGTAGTATAATAAAATAATAAAATAGTAAAATAGCAGAATAGTATTATAGTATTATAGTGGTATAGTGGTATTATATTATAATAGTACAATGAAATGATATAATACTACTGCTATAAACTGGTGAAGTTATAAAACAGTATAATAGTAGTATAATAAAATAATATAATTGTAAAATAGTAGGATAATAGTATAGTATTATACGTGTATAGTAGTACTATACTATAATAGTACAATGAAATGGTTGAATAGTGCTACAATAAACTGGTGAAGTTGTTAAACAGTATAATAGTAGTGTAATAAAATAATAAAATAGTAAAATAGTAGAATAGTAGTATAGTATTATACGGGTATAGTAGTATTATACTGTAATAGTGCAATGAAATGATATAATAATACTTCTACAAACTAGTGAAGATATAAAACAGTATAATAGCAACATAATAAAATAACAGAATATTGAAATAGTAAAATAGTAGTATAGTATTATACTGGTATAATAGCATTATACTATAATAGTACAATGAAATGGTAGAATAGTGCTATAATAAACTGGTGAAGTTGTTAAACAGTATAATAGTAGTATAATAAAATAATAGAATAGTAAAATAGTAGTATATTAGAGTAGTAGAATAGTAGAATAACAGAATAGGAGAATAGTGAGTGCTATAATGGTGAAATAGCAGAATAGTAGTATGGTAGTATGACAATATAGTAGTATAGTAGTGCAGTAGTATAGTAGTATGGCGGTATAGTACTATGGTACCACAATAGTACTACTATACTACTACTATAGTATACTATACTATACTATAGTATAGTACTATAGTATATATATACTGTTGCACTAACCCACCACTGCACCATTCTACTATACTAATAAGAAAATAGTAAAATAGTAGTATAGTAGAATGGTGCAGTGGTAGGATAGTGCAACAGTATAATAGAAAGATGGAACATTAAAATATTAAAACAGTAAAATAGTTACACAATAAAACACCAAATTACTATAATTATAAAATATCATAGTAGTGAAATAAAAATATAGTGAAACAGTAATACTAATACAGTAAAACAGTAAGTAATGAAATCCTAAAATATTCATATAGTAATCCTATAAAATTCTAATACAGAACCCCTTAAAAAGCAATTTACCTACCCATCCCCTCATTCCAACCAAACTACAATGAAATAACTAATAACATAATTTCACCCGAAATCAGTATCGAATCTCGAAACCAAATAAAACTCCATCTCCTTTGTGCGAAACCAATAATTCACGGGAACACAAAGGGACAAAAGAGTTCATAAAGCAACGAGCAAATGATCGGCCCCGATGTAAACAGAGTACTGATTGTTGCCGACTTAATCACTCTGTTCCCGCGTCCTGTTCTGACGTGTATATCGATGTTCGAAGGAATATCACCGGGTTATAAATCTCGTTGGATTTGCGACGATATTCGGTCGGATGTTATACGTCAAATTAATGTCCCGCAACTGCTTCAATTGATGAGCCGAGCAATGACACGTTATATGAATAACGGCAGAGTACGGATATATGTATATTTAACGGGTGGATACGAATTTAACGCGGAAATAGCGTCAACCGGCTGCAAGGAATTCTACTTACCGATCGTTTCAATTTACAGTCGGACACAAAAAGGATATTCGATACCGTTTAAAAACACCGCTTTTGTAAGTTTTTTTTTTAGATTCAAATTAAAGGGAGGAGATTTTTTCAGTAAAGCAAGATTTTTTTTAACGGTAATAATATATTGGAGATGTAGAGATTTGGAGAGGTTGGAGGCTAGGGATCTAGGGATCTAGGGATTTAGAAATTTAGAGATATGGGAATATAGGGATTTGATGGAATAGGTATGTGGAGAATTTGGAATTTTTGAGTCTAGGGAATTGGGAGTGTAGGTGATTTGGAAACTTTCTAATCTAGGGATTTTGGGATATAGGGATTTCGGAAATTTTGAAGTTTCTAATCTAGGGATTTTGGGATATAGGGATTTCGGAAATTTTGAAGTTTCTAATCTAGGGATTTTGGGATACAGAGATTTGGGAATATAGGTATTTGAGAAAATCAGAATTTTTTAATCTAGGGATTTGAAGATCTAAAGATTGGGGAATAGGTATCTGGGGAATTTGGCATTTTTGAATCTAGGGATTTTGGGATACAGAGATTTGGGAATATAGGTGTTTGGGAAAATCAGAATTTTTTAATCTAGGGATTTGAAGATCTAAAGATTGGGAAATATGTATCTGGGGAATTTGGCATTTTTGAATCCAGGGATTTGAAGATTTAGAGATTATGAAATAAGTATCTGGGGTATTTGGAATTTTTGAATCTAGAGATTTGAAGATTTAGAGATTTTGGAATAAGTATCTAGGGAATTTGGAATTTTTGAATCTAGGGATTTTGGGATATTGAGATTTGGGAATATAGGTGTTTGGGAAAACCAGAATTTTTGAATTTAGGGATTTGAAGATTTAGAGATTCGGAAATAAGAATCTGGGGAATTTGGAATTTTTGAATCTACGGATTTTGGGATATCAAGATTTAGGAATATAGGTATTTGGGAAAATCAGAATTTCTGACTCTAGGGATTTGAAGATTTAGAGATTTTGGAATAAGTATCTAGGGAATTTGGAATTTTTGAATCTAGGGATTTTGGGATACTGAGATTTGGGAATATAGGTGTTTGGGAAAACCAGAATTTTTGAATTCAGAGATTTGACGATTTAGAGATTGGAAATAGATATCTGGGGAATTTGGAATTTTTGAATCTAGGGATTTTGGGACATAGAGATTTGGGAATATAGGTATTTGGGAAAATTAGAATTTTTGAATCTAGGGATTCGTGGAATTCGCAATTTTCAAATATAGGGATTTGGAAATCTAGGAATTCGGTGAATACTGAATTTGGGGAATTTTGAGTTGTTGAATCTAGGAATTTGAATATTTAGAGATTGGTGAATGCAGGTATTTGGAAGAGTTGGAATTTTTTACTCCAGGGATTTAGCAATCTAGGGATTTTGTTAGGAATGTTTTGAATTTACAGTTTTAGTGAATTATGACTCTTGATATTTAAATATCTGGTAATGTGAGGATTTCAAGATTTACTACTTTGTGAAATTTATAAAATATATGAAATTTATAAAATTTATGAAATTTATGAAATTTGTTAAATTTGTTACATTTATAAAATTTATAAAACTTGTCAAATTTGTTAAATTTACACAATTTGTGAAATGAGTAAAATTTGTTAAATTTGTTAAATTTGATAAATATAAAAAATTTGTTAAATTTGTGAAAGTGGTATAACTTGAAAAATAATAAAAACTAGAAAGATTACAGATAATACAAGTAAAGAAAATAATACAATTTTTAATATCCTCCCAGATCTTTTTCTAACAGACTGTACCACACATTCTATCAAGAGGCGAACGAAATTGACTTTCTCCATCTTCCGAATATAAAGTAAATATAAACTGTCCCAGAATCAATACACACTCGAGTAAACAGCAAGTTCAAACTCAAGTTCAAAAATTTCAAACTTAAAGTTTGAGAATTCGAAATTTCACAATTCGAGAATTATTATACATTTTCTTCCAACATTTCTATATATTTAATATCTCGATAAAATTTACTTATTTTTTTTTTAAGAATTAATCAAATTGTTGACAAAGTACACTCTTGAAAACTCTGTTTTCATATACCACACCGTTCACCTAAACTAAAAAAGAAAACAAATATTCTTAATTAAGCCAGCTTTTCGTGAAACACGTAGAAAAATGAAAGAGCAAAATCGTTAAACACAAAAGGTGCCCAAGCTTTGACGTTCGGTTATCGGTTTTTTAAATTTCTCGTGTTCAAAAAAGATTTTTAATTAAAAGTGATACAGTCTTCAAAAAGTAACGTTCCATTTACTTCGTCGTGCCCGAGATGAATTTACTGGAAGAAATATTTGACGTTCAAAGAAAACCTGAAAAATCTGCATGAAAATATGAAAGAATCCATAAATTTAAATAATAAATTTCAACAACCAAAAAATCTAACTAAAAAAGTTCGAAGAGTATTAAAATTAAAAAATTTTAATTTTTGAGCTCAAACTTTGACATTTTTTTTTTGCATCGCATACTAAATTTTTAGACGGAAGGAATGAAAAAAAGAAATGTGAGCCACCCTGTTATCCACCCTCATCAAGAGCGCCCACACAGCACCGAGGGTCAAAAACCTATATCCTCCATTTCTAAATTAAAAAGCCCGCGGGTAAAGTGAACGAGTGGCTCCGGAAAATACCTATGCCAATGGGTATTTTAAGGATGTCAGTTGCAGTCGAAAAAAGTGTTCTATCAGGAAAAATTGAATATCTCGTCAGGACGCGTCAATCCGGCGAACGTCTCGGAAATAAATCGCAGGAATTCTCATCCCGCGGGTGTCGCGATGCAAGACGGGTTTTCACGGGAACGAAAATCAGGACATATTTTGAACGAGTAATTTCCTCGATATAATCAAGTTTTGATGTAAGCAGTTACATAAGGTTTGGTATACGCGATAATAATGTGCTCGATATAAGTTTATCCGGGAAACAATACGAATATAAAACTATTTTATTTTTTATTTTTTTGCTTTCAATCATTTATCGGTAGATGTCCGACATTTTTCTGATTAAAATATACTTTTCACTCACTGAGGGGTTCTCCAACCCTCTGGATACTTTGTTAGCCATCTTTCGGCACTTTTTACAATTTTTCTGTGGGTTTTGGTTCATTTTAAGAAAGTTTGGTTCTCTGATAAAAAGTCGTATCTGGCACGGTTTGGCCTGTACTCTATACGTGAGTGAGTGATTGGGATATGATTTTATAGTATTTTGACAAAATTTTTATGCTAAAATAAGGTTTTTATATTGTCAAATATTTGCTAATAGATTCTTGACATTTTTCTGATTAAAATGAGCCCAAACACGACATCATTCGAATTATATTTAGTAGTTTAATGATAAGAGTCTACGACTCCGACAGTCAGGTACATCACGTGACCGTCCGAGCGGCACCGAGGAAGAACGAAGTTACCCGAAGTACCACTAGTCCCTGCGAATCTTAGGTATAACTGAAACTCTTGAAATTACAAGTAAATAAGTGACGAATTACGTCGTGTTTGGACTCGTTTTAATCGGGAAAGAATCAGGAATACGTTGGTAACAGTTTAATTCCAAAAAAGAAGAAAAAATAAATAAATTTTATAATTGCAATAGAATCATTCCTGACGTTACTGTCTGTTTATGGTCGGTTCCTTCGTTCACAACCATTGTAGAAAACACGTAGAATCGGGGTAGAACATTCACACATGTAATGAACTGTAATAGGGCTCTGTAAGTGTCCCATATATTACTTATAAGTATACCATGATACAGTGGCTAATTTATTCGTGAATCAAAACTGTGCATGACTGCATTTTGTAGTAGACCATCCTAACAGAAATACTCAATTATGAGTTTCATACATCATATGAAAGTTCAAAGCCGAAATTCGCTTATATCGAACGGACGAGCCTCGCGCGAAAGTCGTCGGCTCCTCGCCGAGCAATTACGCGGGGCGGACAAAGCTTTCTTGCTGGAAAAAGCAATTCCGTCGTGCATCGAGACACCGGTGTAAACAGCCCGCGGAGTTATTAGAGCCCCGTCATTTCCGCGACCGAACACAATCGTGCTCCCACGCTCCTTACGAGCTCATTCGCGCTCCGTGGGGCTCGCCCGTTCACATCCTGCGATTCAAGTCGTTCATTTCCTTCCTCTTCTTACGGATCACCCTCCCTCCATGTGAATAACGTCTGTTGCTAAACTGAATTCGAGGTTCTTTACTGCTTTCGGTTTTGGCTTCGTGAGAAGATCTAGGCAATCGGGGATGACAGCCTTTATTAACATCCGATACACTGCTTTTGATTCTGGGTTCATTTGGGATACCTTTGTTAACCTCGTAAGCGACAATATATGGCTATACTGTTCTCTACGCGGAATAAATTTTCACGATTAAATTATAATTTTTCCCAAAGATACATATACTTTAACCTTGATACTTTTTTCGAAAATTCACAAAATAATTTCTAAATGTTGACAATATGTATTAGTGCAAAGAGGTCCCATGGTGCCTAAACTTGGCGTTACCTTTTATTTACATGTAATGTACTTTTGTGGGATTTGTTAATACTCTTCTGAAACGTGATGGAGGCAACAAAGTGCAAATCGAAACATATGAAAACGATCGTTCAATTGAAACGGTGGCGAGTGAGCCGGTAGAGTGAGCTACTGTGGCGCTAATCTACGATGACATTCGCCAAAGCCACTATAGTGGACCATCGTACAGAGAGATGGTCCGCCACTATAGTGGCGCGTCGTACCTAAGAGGTTAAAATGGTACCCTTTTGTAGCCCAGCGCGGACCATGGAGAGGTCCTGTTTTATGACTGCGCTACCCGACAAGACGCTCCGTAGCCCGTCGCATCGGACTTTCTACTTAAAATTACATTAAAAGCGAGATATTATTTTAATTCAAATATTATTTAATAAGAGTAACAAATGTGAACTTGTGTTTTCATATAATCTATAATGACGTTCGCGTAAGCCACTGTAGTGGTGCGTCATGTCTAAGAGGTTAAGATGGTACGCTTTTGTAGTATAGCGCGGACCATGGAGAGGTCCTGTAACTGCGTTACCCATCACGACGCTTCTTGCTGCATCGAACTTCCTACTTAACGATTACATTAAAAACGAGATATCATTTTAAAAGTAAGACGTCGATACCTTATAGCTGAGTTCCAGTTCAAAACTTCCATTTCTTGCTTACTAATTTAGAGAAAACCTTAAATATTCCATGAACTATTATCTGTGAACCTAAGAGTTAAGAGAGTCACAAAAGTAGAGTTCCATATTTGTATCTCTTATGTATCAGTTTGCATAAATTAATTAGTTCCTGTAGTTCATGAAAATTACTTGCTAGGTTCAATTTATGTATCGATTTACAGTGATCAGTTTACACATCAGTTTGTGATCAGTTTACATATTAGTTTACGTTAATTGTTTTGCTTAATTAATTAATACTGATCACTCTACGCATCGGTTTACACTGAATAATTTCAGCATAATTTCACTGTAGCGAGTTTTTACTAAATATGAAAAACGAGATTAAAATGATTAGGTTGAAAAATATGGGGGTGGGGTTATACATATGGGGTGTTCATTTAGGTTTGTTCAAATCTGTTTATATTTCAAGTTATTTAAAAAATTGGAAATTGAGAAATTTATGAAGTTGAAAAGGAAAATTGACAAAATAGATTTGTGTAGCTTAGAGTACTGTAAATTTAAAGTATTTATGAATTCATGAAGTCAAAATTTGGAAGAATCAATTATTCATTTATTGAATTCAGGAATTCCAAAAATTATAAATGATATTATAAATGATTTCAATAATTCAAAAATTTCTGAAATGAAAAACGGAATTCAAGAATTTAAAAATTGCACAATATAAGAATTTAAAAATCAACAACTTCGTGCAATAAAACCGAATTAAATCTTGTGTCCAAATATATTCCGCGTGTAATCAATTTTATTAAGTACTAATTAAAAACTGATAAATATTTAAGCAAAATATTTACGTCAGTAATATTGAATATCTAATTAACAAATTTTCATTTAACTTTTCGTGTCGTTGTATCCACCACGTTTTACCTTCCGTTATCTGCGCAGCGGAAAATTGCATTTATAATAATACGAATACATGCATTTCCGTTGCATGTTAATTAGGTGATTAAAAAGTATAAAATTGGCCGGCTCGATTTATTTCAGCCAACACGGGATATTCGCTACGACGTATTTACAATTGTAATTTAAACATCTGATCTCGATTATTGATTTCGTTACATGCTACATATCGACCAAAGAGAAGAAAAAATAATTGAATAAATCCGTCGACAAATCTACACAAATATTTCCATTCGAGGAAGCAATTTTCTTTATTTACAATCGATCGGAAATCAAGCGGTTAATCAAATATCTATTTTTCCTCTGCATCGGCGTATTAATTTTCTTCGTACAAAGAAAGACTCGATCTTAATTGTCTTCTTAATTGCGCGACGTTCATTGCACAAGGGTCGAATGAAAATTGATTAAATAAAAAACATTAAGTGGGCAATACCTTTAGGCAAATGAAAATAAGCTGATATTTATGAATTTTTTTTGTATAGGACATCTTTGTTTTGCATTTTCGAAATTTCAGGTATAATTTATTACAACTATTGCCTATTACAGAATATTTTCTGTTTTGCAAAATATTTAAAAATACCGGAATTATGACAATCCTTTCTGGAAGTGTTTTGGCGTGT
This sequence comes from Megachile rotundata, assembly GCF_050947335.1. NCBI lineage: Eukaryota > Metazoa > Arthropoda > Insecta > Hymenoptera > Megachilidae > Megachile > Megachile rotundata. The sequence continues at coordinate 9,821,236 of NC_134993.1, forward strand.
CTCGTGAATCGGCGTGGGTTCTAGCTTTAAATATATTGGTCTGAAGCAAGTTTGCAGACAATGTTTCGAAAACTAACATTCACAGTTAGTAGATGAACCTCAGAAACGTGCAAAATATGAAAAATTGAAGAAATGGCGCACTTTTAAAGAAGAACTTTGAATTTTATTGAAAATTTTTGCAATGTTATGCAAAAAAAGGACTTTAATGTTCAATTTATTTCATACATTTAGGTTCATATGTTAGATAGTATTGTCATAGATATGTGCAAGAAATTTGAGCGCGATTGATAAACTAGTTTTTGAGTTATCAGCCACGCCAATTTTAAGAACGTAGTTTTGAGAAAAACGCGTTTAAATGTTACACTAACATTTTATAGAAAAAAAATTTGTGTAATTTTTTAAGATTCTAAAAATATTGCCCCCCTTAAAATACACAAGATTCGCAAAAATTGATTAAATAAGAGAAATTAAAATGCACAAGATTCGCAAAATGTTGAATTGTAAAAATGCGAATAATTACTAAACGATCGATTCGAGTAATGGCGCTTTGTTTCGAATCGTAAAACGTTCAAGATTTTATATTTTCTGATATCCAGTTCTGCTTTATTGCCTCCCGTTTCCTTCGCATGAATCTTGCGAACGCAGAAAATTTGTAACAATGTAGCCGAGTTTCACAGGCCTCCTTTTATTTCGCGTGTAATAAATAAGCAAGTTTTTCTCGGAAATTGCAAGCCACGCGAAACTGTCACGCTGAGGCATTGCGCACTGAATAACCAAATAATTTCGCAATTTTGTGTTCCGGGTTCAAGTACCACTTATGTGGCTTTAAATCTTTGTGTTACGTGTAGGATTTCTATTATATCGGTTTGTATAAAAATATAATATTGTACAGTGTGTTTCTTACAGAAGATTAAGATTGATAAAGTCACGAGAACACAATTTTATTGGAACAGGATTAAACAATAGATTAGGATTTTTAGACAATAGGTCTGATTCGAATTTGCTTATCATGGAGAAAGAATAAATGAAAATTACTTTTTCGATGTGAAGACTTTTCATTAAAAGTTTTGACTGTTCCGAGGCAAAGATGCTTGTTCACGTTCGCGTTCAGCTCGAAGCTGTCGCTACCGCGTCTGCGCATGCTTAATCCCTGCGCTCTGATTGGTCCGTAGTAATCTAACGCGTAGTAATGCAACGTGTGGTAATGCAACGCGTGGTAATCCTACGCGTAGTAATCCAACGCGTAGTAATACAACGTGTAGTAATCCAGCGTGTGGATATCCAACGCGTAGTAATCCAGCGCGTGCATATTCAACGCGTAGTAATCCAACGCGTAATAATGCAACGCGTGGTAATTCTAAGCGTAGGAATCTAATGCGTGGTAATCTAACGCGTAGTAATCCAGCGTGTGGATATCCAACGCGTACTAATCCAGCGCGTGGATATTCAACGGGTAGTAGTTCAACGTGTAGTAATGCAACGCGTAATAGTCCAACGCGTAGTAATGCAACGCGTGGTAATTCTAAGCGTAGGAATCTAACGCGTGGTAATCTAACGCGTAGTTAACCAATGTGTAGTAATCCAACGCGTAATAATCCTTGCGCTCTGATTGGTCCGTGTTTTTCCTTAATAATTCAAAAACGGAGCTTCTAACCCAATTTTTGCAAAGGGAAATCTTATTCAAAATTACGTCCTCTATCACCCCTTTTCAGGAGTCACACCAGTTGTGACTCCCTGTATAAGTGAATGTAAAAGACGCCTATAAAATACGTCTTCATATAAGTGAATGTAAAAGACGTCTATAAAATACGTCTTCATATAAGTGAATGTAAAAGACGTCTATAAAATACGTTTTCATATAAGTGAATGTAGAAGACGTTTATAAAATACGTCTTCATATAAGTGAATGTGAAAGACGTCTATAAAATACGTCTTTATATAAGTGAATATAACAGACATTTATAAAATATGCATAATATAAGTAAACATGAGAAACATTTATAAAATACGTACACATATAACTAACTGTAAAGAACAAGTATAAAGTACGTATACATATTACAAAAATTTGATATAAGTGAATGTGAAAAACGTTTATAAAATATGTATACATATAAATGTAAAACTCGTTTATAAAGCATATGTAGTATATATAAATAAGAGTGGGTTAAACTTTACTCTACACAAAATTTGTAAAAAAATGTTAAACTTCACAAATTCGCAAACTTGCAAAAGTACCATATACACATATGTGATCCACGTCAATCTACGTCACAGCATCCGCCATTTGACGAAAGGTTGAACAGAGAATAAAGGGCGAAGATGTTCGAAAAACGAAGAGTAGTAAGAAAAAGAAGTAGTAAGTTTAAATCCACATAAGAAAGGAGAAAGAATGTCGTTTCTCGCTGCTTATCCCGGAGATAAATGATTTCATGCTCAGCTTACGACGTGTCATCGTCGAGATCCTCGTTTCTCTTCGTCCCCTTGCGCCAACCACCTCTGACAGCCACCCCTTGTTCTCACCCCCTTTTTGACGTCCATCGAACCGAGACACGTCGATGATTCTTGTTCATCCTGACGTATATAAATTTATACATCATTTCGTTCCGAGCTGACTTTCAACATGTTTGTATTACTCGTTTGATCGATGCTTGATGATCTTAGGAGAGAGAGGTTGAGTTATTAGAGTATTGAAGGTTTTACTGTAATTATAATTATGGTATAGCTACACTTACAATTACAATAAATACGTTATAAAAAATTTTGGAAATTTAGAATTTTGAAAGTTTCGAAATATGGAAATGTGGAGTTGTGGAATTCTTGAAATCTGAAAATTTGGAAAATTCTTGAAATTTTGGAATTTTGGAATTCTTATACATTTCAAAATTTTGCAAAATTACAAAATTCTAAAGTTCCAAAATTCTAAATTTCCTTAATTACAAATTTCCCAATTTCCAAAATTCGAAAATTCAAAAATATCAAAATTACAAATTCCAGTTCTAATCTAGTTCCCTAGATTCCACGTTTCCTAGATTCCAAATTCCCAAAATTACAAATTTCCCAGATTCCAAATTCCCTAGATTCTAAGTTTCCCAAATTGCAAATTTTCAAAATTTCAAAATTCGAAAAATCCAAAATCTCAAAATTACAAATTCCAGTTCTAATCTAGTTCCCTAGAATCCAAATTCCCCAGATTCCAAGTTTCCTAGATTCCAAATTTTCTCGATTCTAAATTCCCCAGATTCCAAATTCCCAAAATTACAAAGTTCCCAAATTGCAAATTTTCAAAATTACAAAATTCGAAAAATCCAAAATCTCAAAATTACAAATTCCAGTTCTAATCTAGTTCCCTAGATTCCAAATTCCCCAGATTCCAAGTTTCCTAGATTCCAAATTCCCTAGATTCTTAATTCCCAGATTCCAAATTCCCAAAATTACAAATTTCCCAAATTGCAAATTTTCAAAATTTCAAAATTCGAAAAATCCAAAATCTCAAAATTACAAATTCCAGTTCTAATCTAGTTCCCTAGATTCCAAATTCCCTAGATTCCGAATTCTCTAGATTCTAAATTCCCCAGATTCCAAATTCCCAAAATTACAAATATCACAAATTGCAAATTTTCAAAATTTCAAAATTCGAAAAATCCAAAATCACAAAACTACAAATTCCAGTTCTAATCTAGTTCCCTAGATTCCAAATTCCCCAGATTCCAAATTCCCAAAATTACAAAATTTCCCAAATTGAAAATTTTCAAAATTTCAAAATTACAAATGCCCCAGATTCCAAGTTTCCTAGATTCCAAATTCCCTAGATTCCAAATTCTTCTGATTCTAAATTCCTAAAGTTACAAACTTCCCAGATTCCAAATTCCAAAAGTGATAAATTCCCCAGATTCCAAATTTCCCAAATTCTATATTCCCCAAATTTCAGATTCTCCAAATTGCCCAGATTCCAAATTCTCAAAAACTCCCAAATTCCAAAAATCGCAAATTCCAAATTTCTCTAATTCCAAAATTTCCAAGATCCCAAATTTCAAATTTCCCAAATTCCATATTACCCAAATTCCAAATTTCCCAAATTCCAAAATTCCAAAATTCCAAAATTCCAAAATTCCAAAATTCCAAAATTCCAAAATTCCAAAATTCCAAAATTCTAAAATTCCAAAATTCCAGAATTCCAGAATTCCAGAATTCCAGAATTCCAAAATTCCAAAATTCCAAAATTCTAAAATTCCAAAATTCCAAATTTCCAAAATTCCAAAATTCCAAAATTCCAAAATTCCAAAATCCAAAATTCGAAAATTCTTAATTTCCAAATTTTCCAAATTCCAAAATTCCAAATCTCCAAAATTTTGAAAATCCTAAAATTTCCAACCTTCAGAAGTTCAATAATTCAGTTTCAAAATTCAAAAGCTCCAATTTCAAGATTTCAAAATTCACAAATTCATATTTCAAAAATTTCAAAAATACACCATTTCCATAATTTCAAAATCCCTCCTACAAATCATGAAACTCAATACACAGACGATAAAAATCGATGATCTCCACAATTCCAATCTACACGTAATAACCTTACATAATCTCGAAGATCCTGTTAATCGTCACCAATCTGCAATAAAACATATAATCCATACTCGCATTACAGTGCATCCCTCAGCTCAGACCACCTAAATCATTTCTTGCAGCCAGATAAAAGCAATCATCCTATCTGACGGAAATCTTAAATCGTCCGCAATTTCCTACTACGAAATAGATAGTCAATGAGCTTACGGTGAATTTGCTTATCCTTTTGTCAAAATAAACGTGTACCTAGAATGATAGCGTTAACACGTGATCGTGTTTCTTTCGTTACTTTATTATCGTGGGGTGGTTTTTACGGGAAGACAGAGAAAAAGAGCGATAACTGTTGGAGAATAGGTAGGAGACGATACTAAATCAATGTCCGGGGTCGTAGATGGATGGCCGTTTAATTGCACGGCTCGTTAGGCGAGGCGTCAATGATGACTTATGTCGACGTCAGGTTGCGTCCCACAGGAAGCGTTCAACTCCTGTTCCGGTTGCGGATATCATCGCTGTTTTGTCGATGCTTACCGGTACATTAATTGGAATTCCATCATACTGATACCGGTTCCATTTAATTTGCCGACGAGGTTAGATAGTTTTAATAGAAAATAAAATACGGTAAATAACTATGGGTTTGTAACGTTGTATGAAGTATGGGAAATACATTGATAAGTTTATGTGGAGAATTTTTAATTGAAATATTTGTCTTTGTTTTTATTATGTAAGTTACGATGTTTTGAGACTGGGTACTAGAGTAGAACATTGTTAAGTTACTGGATTGTTAAATAGTGAGATTATTAAGTTAGAAAATTATTGAATTAAAAAATTAGAAAATTAAAAATTGAGAAATTAGAAAATTACCAGAATAGGAATTTATGAAATTGCTGAAGTACTAAATTACTAATTTATTAAATTATTAAATGGTTATATTAAAAATCACTAGATCACTAGATAACTAGATCAGTAAATGACTAAATCAATTCATCACTAGATCAATAAATCTTTAGATCTCTAAATCACTAGATCAGTAAATGACTAGGTCAGTAAATTACTAGATCATTATATAACTGCATCACTAAATCACTAGATGACTACATCAATAAATCACTAGATCACTAGATCAGTAAATCAGTACATCAGTAAATCATTAGATGAGTAAATCAGTAAATCACTACCTCAGTGAATCAGTACATCAGTACATCAGTACATCAGTACATCAGTAAATCAGTAAATCAGTAAATCAGTAAATCAGTAAATCAGTAAATCACTAGATCAGTGAATCAGCACATCAGTAAATCAGTAAATTACTAGATCAGTAAATTACTAGATCAGTAAATCACTAGATCACCAAATCACCAAATCAATAAATTACCAAATCCCCAAACCACTAGATCAGTAAATCCTTAGATCAGTGAATCCCTAGATCAGTAAATCCCTAGATCACCAAATCACCAGATCACCAAATCATCAAATCACCAAATCACCAAATCACTAAATCCCCAAATCCCCAAATCACCAAATCACCAAATCCCCAAATCCCCAAATCTCCAAACCACCAAATCACTAGATCAGTAAATCCTTAGATCAGTGAATCCCTAGATCAGTAAATCCCTAGATCACCAAATCACCAGATCACCAAATCATCAAATCACCAAATGCTAAATCCCCAAATCACCAAATCCCCAAATCACCAAATCACCGAATCCCCAAATCCCCAAATCTCCAAATCACCAAATCACTAGATCAGTAAATTACTAGATCAGTAAATCACTAAATCAGTAAATCCCTAGATCAGTAAATCCCTAGATCACCAAATCACCAAATCACTAAATCCCCAAATCACCAAATCTCCAAATCCCCAAATCACCAAATCACTAGATCAGTAAATTACTAGATCAGTAAATCACTAAATCAGTAAATCCCTAGATCACCAAATCACCAAATCACTAAATCCCCAAATCACCAAATCCCCAAATCTCCAAATCACCAAATCACTAGATCAATAAATTACTAGATCAGTAAATCACTAAATCAGTAAATCCCTAGATCAGTAAATCCCTATATCTGTAAATCCCTAGATCAGTAAATCCCTATATCTGTAAATCCCTAGATCAGTAAATCTCTAGATTACTAAATCACCAGACCACCAAATCCCCAAATCTCCAAATCTCCAAATCCCCAGATCCCCAAATCCCTAAATCTAGAAACCCCCAAATCCCTAAATCTTTAAATCTCCAAATTCCTAAATTCGTCAATTTAAAAATTTCCCAAAACCCTAACCTCGTAAACTTCTCAATATATAAATACAAACCTTTTCACAATTTTAAGAGGCCATAAAAAATAACAACTCTCAATTAACGTTTCAGTATTGTTTCGGTGTTAATATATTTACCCTTTAGATAATTTACTTATTCAGAATGGATGATCATCTAATTTGAGAAGTGTATTTCGCGTAACTCTGCACCTCGACCTTAATCCTGCTGTTCCTTACTCTGTTCTGCCTGTTCAAGAAACAACCTAATCTCCTAACTAGGGTAAACTCCTATGATTCTAGTTTCAGCTAAGGACCAAGCATGTTGAGAGAACTTCATTACGAAGACTGCGTAGAGCAAACAAGACTTTTCTTGAAAAACAGTCCGATGAATACTATCTTGTTTTAAATGCTGTAAATTAAATATAATTACACGATTTTCAGTATTATTCAAGAAACTCAATTTCTACAATTCTCTAATATTTATTCTTCAATTTCAAGTACTCAAAATTTAACAAAACTAAACTTTCAAGTCTCCAAATTTCAAAATATAAAGTTCCGAATTTTTTCATACGGTTGAGTAATCTAGCAAGAAGTATTTATAATCGAGACCGATTAAGTAATTATTACCTTGATGGTTAGAAATTCTAGCGACGCGATTTCAATCGAAACGGAATCACGAAAGAAAAATGGCTTTTGCTCGAACGGAAACACCTTCGGGTGATTTTGAAGCTGTTCAATCACGAAAGTTCATTAACCACGTCAACAGTAACGGGGAAAAAGTCGATCAATAAAATTCTCCGACTAACAAGGAACACCTGGCTTCGTGTGAATTAACTGTAATTTCTCTTATTGTTGGAATTACGCAAGAAAGCAATTGTGCAACGTTATTGAAGTTCTGTCGACGTTACAAGATATCTTTTGTATCCAGCAGTGCGAGGAACTGTTTCTTGAATATTAAATCGCGTTTCCATTGTGTACTGCAAAATTATTAACTAGGTATTTAGCTCGAAGTGGTGAATATTCATTATCGTTTAAAACCGTAGTAATTATTATCGTTAGCTAACACTTTGCCAGCTACGCGTTTCGCACGACCGTACGAGACATCATAGATTACACGGAAATTGTTTAGTAGTTATTATGTTGTTGCGTCCATTTCGAGGTAATTAAAGTTGAATTTATTTCAGAAAATATATTTCGTTTTATTTATGCGATAAATTGTCTGATTTCGTGATTTGGGGTTTTGGAGGTTTGGAGTTTTGGGGTTTTGGGGTTTTAGAGATTTGGAGATTTGGAGATTTAGAGATTTGGAGATTTGGAGATTTGGAGATTTAAAGGTTTAGAGTTTTGGAGTTTTAGAGATATGGAGATTTGGAGATTTAGAGATTTGGAGATTTATAGTTTAAGAGATTTGGAGATTTGGAGATTTATAGTTTTAGAGATTTGGAGATTTGGAGTTTTGGAGTTTTGGAGTTTTGGAGTTTTGGAGTTTTAGAGATATAGAGATTTGGGGTTTTAGAGATTTGGAGATTTGGAGATATGGAGATATGAAGATTTGGAGATTTGGAAGTTTAGAGTTTTAGAGTTTTAGAGATATAGAGATTTGGTGATTTAGAAATTTGGAGATTTAGAGTTTTGGAGTTTTAGAGATATGGAGATTTGGAGATTTTGACATTTGGAGGTTTGTAAATGAGCTTTGGGGATTTAGAAATTTGAAGGTTTAGAGTTTTGGAGTTTTAGAGATAAAGAAATTTGTGGTTTTAGAGATTTGGAGATTTAGACATTTGGAGGTTTGGAAATGAGGTTTGGAGATTTAAAGATTTGAAGGTTTAGAGTTTTGGAGTTTTAGAGATATAGAGATTTGGTGATTTAGGAATTTGGAGTTTTAGAGATATGGAGATTTGGAGATTTATACATTTTGAGGTTTGTAAATGAGCTTTGGAGATTTAGAGATTTGAAGGTTTAGAGTTTTGGAGTTTTAGAGATAAAGAAATTTGTGGTTTTAGAGATTTGGAGATTTAGACATTTGGAGGTTTGGAAATGAGGTTTGGAGATTTAAAGTTTTGAAGGTTTAGAATTCTGGAGATTTAGAGATTTGGAGGTTTAGAGCTTTGGTGATTTGGAGGTTAGAGTTTTGGAGTTTTAGAGATACGTAGATTTGGGGTTCTAGAGATTTGGAGGTTTTGAAATTAAATTTGGATATTTGGAAATTTTAAGGTTCGTAGACTTGGAGATTTATAGATTTGGAAGTTCAGACATTTAGAAATTCAGAGATTCACAGGGACTAACATTAACTGCCCAAAAATAAATAAAAAGATATTAATGTTAATATAACTTGTCCATAATTAATCTTGCAATACAACGTGACCCTTAACCTTATCCCGCTATTCAATTCTTCATTCCATACCGTATCGAATATTCAAATAATATTACTAACCCATTAAAAGTCTTCTATAGTTCCCCAAAAAGTGTCCATCAACCCCCATAATTTTTCCCATATTATTTTTCACTCTATTTGTAGAATAATTGGCTACACCATAGCCGTAACACGGTGGATTCCCCCATGGAACCTAATCACCCACTCCATATTTCTGCTTCACTCGGACCACCCTATCGTATCATCTTCACCCCTGGCTGCGCCATTCCCCATGGGCGTATTCGAAGGCAAACAGTCCGTGCACGGCGAGCCCCTTCAATTAAACACGGAATAACCATACACAGCGGGAAAACACGTCGTAAAAGGAGGGTTAGTTAGAGCAAACTCGTTCATCCAACCCGGCAATGGATATGAACGGTCGATTTCGTTCGGTAAGAACCGGTCGTGCAACATTATCGTCGAGCGATACCTATTGCGACCGTAATCCCTTCGTTCGCCGAAACCGCAGATAGCGACGGCGTTAATTAGCCTTCTCGTGTTTTCGATCCTCGATTCCGGTACGTTCAACAACCGCCCACTTCTGAACGCGGCAGACACCGGGTTTAGCTGCCATTCCGCCCGAGGGAATTTCGGTTTCTGAGAAAACAGAACCCGCTGGCGCTCCCGCCGCTCGGTAAATCTACCGGTACACATCGGATCCAGAATACGGCGATCCGCTTACGAACACAATCGCCCTTATTCGCCAAACAATGCTGCGAGACCACCATTACGGGTTCAAGTTCGTTGCAACTTGCTTGCAACCCTCTATTAACGCATTATTGATCAATGACCTATGACCTCTTTACTGATTTCTTACTTATGTAGGATGTCCATGTGTTTATCAAAGATTTGATAGTACATTTTTCATGTCAGATGACAGGTGACACTGATATGTTGCTAACTGCAGATGTTAGGTCTGATGCCACACTGAGATGTTGACCTCTTTTAATGTCATACGCTGGCACATGTCAGATCTTTCGCTGCACGTATGTTGTTAACTGAATGGTTACTCGTCATGTTATTGGTGATCAGACGGTAGACATTATCACATACGTCGTCATCTAACTTTGACCATTTCCTCTTTCATATCAGTTATGCAACGTTTGACACACATTACTTGTTAGACTCTTTGGATGTCATTAGAGACATCACATGATTTCTTCTGATGACAATATGTTTCTGATCACATGACATGTGACTTTTGATAGCAAAATGTTTCTGATCAGATGACATGTGACTTTTGATAGCAAAATGTTTTTGATCAGATGACATGTGACTTTTGATGACAATATGTGTTTGATCAAATGACATGTGACTTTTGATGACAATATGTGTTTGATCAAATGACATGTGACTTTTGATGACAATATGTTTCTGATCAGATGACATGTGACTTTTGATAGCAACATGTTTCTGATCAGATGACATGTGACTTTTGATAGCAAAATGTTTCTAATCAGATGACATGTGACTTTTGATGACAATATATGTTTGATCAGATGACATGTGATTTTTAATGACAATATGTTTATTGATGGCAATATGTTTCTGATCAGATGACATGTGACTAGGTGTTGATATGTTGCTAACTGAAGGCATTAGGTGATGTCTTTTGATTCATATACGATGCTAACTGAAGTTAGGTGACTATTTGTAACACCATATGTTACTAACTGAATATATCATGTGATGACTCTAATGTTGCACTGATGATCCGATACACATGTTTGCTAAGTGGACATGTAATGTTTTGCACACATACTTATTACTAGTAGAGGTTACGTCTTTTCATCTTCATATGTGATGGATTAGAAATGTCATATGATTTATTTTGATAGTGAGTTTGTGATGTGAGGTGACATAGGGAGGTTGTCTTTGCACCTTCATATGTGGTAAATTAGAAATGTCACATGATTTCTTATGATGGCGATAGATTTGTGATGTGAGGTGACATGTGACGTTTAGATCTATTTATAGCTAGCGTTAAGCTAACGGTGACCTCATTTGATACGCATACTACATGCTAACACATGCTAACTGGAGACATTAGGTGACGATGCCATATATCACCAATCAGTGACATATAGGTATCAAAAGACGCGATATGAAGTTTCTAGTTAGCAACTTGCTATCGCAAAACGTCATATAACATCTTCAGTTAGCGGCGTACGGTATCGGAAAACGTTATATAACATCTCCAATTAGTAGCATGTAGGCATCAAAAGAGGTGATACGAAGTTTCTAGGTAGAACTTGGTATCAAAAGACGTCATATAAGGTATTCAGCAACGTATAGGTATCTAAGATATCACATCTTCAATTAGCAACTTGCATACCCAACGACGTATATCTAAAGTCTCATATTTCGGAAACGGCTTTAAATATGGAAAAATCTTTCTGGCGGAAGTTATAAGACATTAAGGAACAAGATGGCGACTATTTGATCTTGGATGGTCCGAAGAGCGAATAAATTGTAGCCATGTCTCTTGATATCCTACAACTTTGAAACTATTTTGAAAATGTTGTAGTAAAGGAAAATGGGGTCCAACATTTGAGAGTCCCTGTATATGACGACAGCAGCGCTTCCCTTGCGGTATCATTTGGAGCTCCAGAGCAAAATACGGTAGTTCGGGCACCTTTGTCGAAAGAATTTCTGCCGTCATTCATTCGCGTGGCTCATTACGCGGGCCAGGAAACCGCGGCAGGGACGAAGGAGCGGAAAAAACGCATTGTCTCCTTATTACGACGAGCCCGGGAGGAAAAACGTGGCACGCAGCCACGCGGGAAACAAGATGGACGGCTGGAAATTAAACGTAGCACACGATATCCTCCGAAGGAGTACGTGGACAGGAGACCGGTCAGAGGTCACGGTTGTTCGCTTGCTTTTATTGTCTGTCCGCTGAATAGATGGAACGCGAAGCCAGACGAACGCACAGGCAGAAACAGTTTAGACGACACAAGAGAAGCCACGTCACTTCCGCTCGAAACCCTTGGCCCAGACGTTCTTTCATCCGGTCGTTTTTACTCGTGAGTCACCCACTCGCCATGGCATTCCGGGAAACGGGAAGAAAATTCGAGTTGCCATTTTTTTGCGAATTAAGCGGTTTGCTCTTACCGCTTCTCTGACTTTCTTTATTTCCAGGTTTGCTCTTCTTTTTTTTGGTTCTTCCATATGGAGGCGAAATTATAGGAAGATAGGAAAGATTATATGAATACTGAGATGATCAATAAGATAGGGAAGATTATATGAATACTAAGGTGACCAATAATGATGAATGCTAACATTAGTTTTATTTAAGTTGTTTTATAATAAATTGTTAGTTAGACTTGCAGTTGAATTTGTAAGAGTGTCATATGACATACATTCAGACATCATAAAGAAGATTCAGTTCTGAATTTGATTCAACTATATAGACAACATAAATTGAACTTGATCATACCAGATAACTAGTGGATCCACATGCCAGCGAATTAGCACCTGCATTTAAAATGTCGACTACCATGTAGTTGAAACAAGAGTTGCAGACCATATCGTGATAATTGATGAACATCCATCTGAATTAACGCTAGGTTACGTCCTTGTTCCAAAGAATATATGAAATATAAAAATTAGAAATATCAGTTTGATACTTTGACAACTTGATAATTGGGTCACGACCTAATCTAGATGCCAATCTGGGTGCTAACCTAACCTAGATACTGCCCAACCTACCTGGATGTTAACCTAACCTAGATGGATGCCAGAAGCTTATAGTCTACCAGGTGCCAGAATGAGTGCATTTCAAATGTCGAGCTACCGTAAACATATAGGTGGAACAAGAGACGCAGAGATTTTAAAGTCCAAACGTAAACGTGTCCGAAACTATCGAAAACGATACCGAACACGATTATTGTTGATTTCACGACGACCGACGTCGATGACGACCAAGTATTGTCGACGACGAGTTACAGAGCTTTCAACGTGCTTCCAGTCGATCTGTGTGAAAAATTATCGAAACCAAACGGTTTTTTATCGATTCGACACGACGGGTTGCCGCCAAAATCTATACAGCAACTTTGGGCTGTCTCAGGAGTCCATCCTCAAAATTTCGAGTGGAAACACGAAAAATAGCAGCGGGCAAACGAACAAAGATCGAATCGTCCTACAATTAACTGAAGTAATTATAGTGTAGGCAACTGTTTCATATTTGGTTCCATTGACTTGTGATCTCCGAGACGATCGTGTGTGCAGTGTTGCGTGTTTTGTCGAGGGCGATCGCGATACTCCGCCAAGAGGGTGGCTGAGTAGCAAGGTAGATTTACATGGATGAGTGGAAAAGTATGGGGAAGGGATCAAGGGTTGAACAGGTGAATCTTGAAGGGGAATAAGCTAGTCTACCCAGAAGCTGATGGTGTTTGAGCCGGTGATAGAAGGTGATATCTCTCGCGAACTGATGTTTGACACTTCCGTTCTTGTTTTAAAGCTATTCTTCATATTCGGGGCTATAAAGATAATTGAAATACAATATATGCTCTTGATATACTGGATGAAATTTTATGGTAGATACTTATTTGAATGGAATGTTATGTTCAAGGCTCACTTAGAGAATATTGGAGACAAGATGGCGTTCAAATTTTGGGAATGTAGAAATTTAGAAAAGTAGGAATTTAAGAATGTAAGAATGAAATTTAGGAATGTAGGAATTTAGGAACATAAAATTTAAAAATTTGTATATGTAAAAATTTAGAAATTCAAAACTTTCAATATCTAGAAACTCAACCTTAAAAAATTGCAAAATTCAAAAGTTCTGACATTCAAAAATTTGAAAATCTAAAATATTCCATCCCTCAAACTCTGCTAACATAAAAAAAATGGTAAATTTAATAATCGTGAAAGGTGTCCCCAAAAATACATCCGCTATCCTCATCACCGCGCAAATGTCCAAAAAACGTCGTAAAAAAAGATTACACCCCGGTTCATATTGCGCATGGTTATAAATATTTAAAAATGCATGCAGCATAATGAAAGCAGGACGCGCTACGATAACAATTATTCAGATTACGAGCAGAAAAAGGTAAACTGGTGTGAAAATCTGTGATTTCGTAGCCAAGCAGAATCGCAGCAGCAATCGGCGATGCAACCTCGAACTTTTATAAATGTATTTTTCTCGTCAATGAATTAAAACGCCTGCCTTTTTCAATGATGCACACTCGTCTACGCGTACGAACATCCGGCAAAGTGTGGCGACTCGTTTTTTATTCATAATCGCGTCGCACGAACAAACACACGGTACGAAGCTGAACGAGCGAGGGTGCAAATATGCAATATATATTTCAGCTCGCCACCGGACAAATGGAAGAGCCGAATGCGACACCTGCATACCTAGCCTGATGCATCTCACTTTCTGTCTCTCGTCGTGGCCATTATTTATTCGAAAATTCGTACAGGAAACATCAGCTAGAAAACGTACCTGCGAAACAACGGATCTCGATGCTACTCGAGATATACTGTTTACCAGAAATCTGCGTAATCGTTTTTTTTAGAGTTTATAAGTTTTTAGTGTTTGATATTTGTCGTGTATTATTTGCTGAAAGACAAATTTAGATGAAATTATCAAATTTTCTGTGTTTCGAACATCTAAGTTGTTAAATTTCTGAATATACAATTTTTCAATTTTTCGATTCTTCGATTTTTCAAATTTTCAATTTCTCAATTTTTCAATTTTTCAATTTTTCAATTTCTCTATTTTTCAATTTTTCAATTTTTCAATTTTTCAATTTTTCCATTTTTCAATTTTTCAAGTTTTCAATTTTTCAAGTTTTCAATTTTTCAATTTCTCAATTTTCCAATATTTCAACTATTCCAGTATTCAAGCATTCAAGTATTCAAGGGTTCAAGTATTCAAGGGTTCAAATATTCAAGTATTCAAGCATTCAAATATCAAGCATTCAAATATTCAAGCATTCAAGTATTCAGGTATTCAATGATTCAATTCTCCAAATCTTCCATTTTTCAATTCTTCAATTATTCAATTTTCCAATTTTTCAATTTTTCAATTCTCCAATTCTCCAATTCCCCAATCCCCCAATTCTCCAGTCTCCATTTCTTCAATTATTCAATTATTCAATTTTTCAATTCTTTAATTCTCCAATTCTCCAATTCTCCAATTTGCCAATTCTCCAACTCTACAATTCTTCAATTATTCAATTTTCCAATTCTCTAATTCTCCAATTCTCCCATCTAAAATTCTCCAACCCTCCAATTTTCCAATTCTCCAATTCTCCAATTCTCTAATTCGCCAATTCTTCAGTTCTACGCTTCTTCAATTCTTCAATTATTCAATTACTCAATTATTCAATTATTCAATTATTCAATTGTTCAATTTTTCAATTGTTCAATTCTTCAGTTCTTCGGTTCTTCGGTTCTTCGGTTCTTCAATTCTTCGATTCTTCAATTCTTCGGTTCTTCAATTCTTCGATTCTTCGATTCTTCGGTTCTTCAATTCTTCGATTCTTCGATTCTTCAATTCTTCCATTCTTCCATTCTTCAATTCTTCAATTCTTCCATTCTTTAACTTTTCAATTTTTCAATTTCTATAATTCGATTTGAAAATTTTCAAATTTAAATTTCTAAATTTACCTAATCTGTAAGTTTTCAAGTGTTAAAAGGTTCATTGTCTTAATTTCAAAGCACTTTAATTTCCAAACCTTCAAATATCAAATTATCGAATTTCTAAAGTACTATTTCAAAATGGATAAACGTTCAAGTTTTCAAATATCTAATTCTGCTCTAAAGCAAATACATATTATAACACGATCTTAACTCTTGTATTTTCTACTTGAGCAATTATTAAATACACAACGAATCCACTTTCCCCTCAACATACTTTAAACAATCGAGTAATACGACCTCCGTTATGTTTTTCATTTTACAAAATTTTATTCCGAAACTAGTCCGTGTCAGTTCGTAATGAAATACACGAACCTCATTGAAAGCCAGCTCTTTATGATCGAACAATTCTGAAAGGATAAGCAGAGCAGTGATTCAAGTACTTTTTTTTGTAAAGGGTGTCGATTAATTGAGTTAATTGGAAACAGACTGTTTTAATAGCACGATCCCTTTTGGGTGCAGAGGGTCCGTGAATTTTAGCTTCGAGTAGCACTCATACTTGTTGAGTATATTGATTACGACACGGTTAATTGTTCATTGTTCGCCTAATGGCTTCTCTCATGAACGCTATATAATTTTTAACTATTGTTATTAAAAATTAAATATTTCTCATACTTTCATCAGAATTAACACTTCCATGTATTTCACTGTAAATATTCTATGGAGATGTTGTTGGGTCAGAAGTAATTTTTTATGTTTAACATAAATAAATAGCAAACTTTAATATTAATAAAATAATCGTGTCTGAAAATTTATTCAGTTAATTTTTAATAAGAAGCTGAATGAAAGAATTTGATTAATTTTGAATAAAAACACGTCTGGAAGAATGTAAATGTAGCCGGCAACTAAACAGACAGTAATGAGCTTACAAAATCGTGCAAATGTTTGCATCGCAGTTGTAACGAGAATGATTAATGCAGATTTGTGGTTGTAAGAACTATACGTTCCACCTCAATCAATACGCGAGCGATCATAAACCTGGATTATTATGATGTTCCGTGGGATGACGCGGTACAATCATTCTATAAATTAATACCGATCGGTCTACTAAAATGCCGTGTAACACGAGTTGAAGTTTCACGGCGCGATATAGGGTTTGGTGGAATGATCGATCATGGTCGAATTGCTGTGTTGATTGGAAATGCGATATACCGTGTAACTTGGCGTCATAATTACGTAAATGTTTGTCGCGAGCTGAAGTAGCGAATAAAAGGGGATTATTAGGTGTTAATGTACGGAATTTTTGTTCACTTGTTATATTGCATGATTTAGTTTTTATAACGTAATTAAGTAACTGTTTGTACTGAGTTGAAGTATTATATAAAAAGGGATTGTATTAGTTGTAAGATGTTCAGTATATTATTTCTCTTCTTATATTGCATAAATCAATATTGGAAAATAAATTACGTAAATATTTATATCTGCGTTGAGGAAACATTAGAAAAGGGACTGTGTTAGCTGTTAGTGTTCAGTATATTATTTCTCTTTTTATATTGCATAATTCAATATTGGAAAATAAATTACGTAAATATTTATATCTGCGTTGAGGAAACATTGGAAAAGGGACTGTGCTAGCTGTTAGTGTTCACTATTTAATTTCTCTCATTATATTGCATAATTCAGTATTCATAGTATAATTGCGAAAATATTTGTACTGAGTAGAATTATTATATAAAAAAGAGATTATATTTGCTGTTAGTGTTCACTATTTAATTTCTCTCATTATATTGCATAATTCAGTATTAAGAGTATAATTACGAAAATATTTGTACTGAGTTGAATTATTACATAATAAAAAGGAGATTATATTTGCTGTTAGTGTTCACTATTTAATTTCTCTCATTATATTGCATAATTCAGTATTCATAGTATAATTACGAAAATATTTGTACTGAGTTGAATTATTACATAAAAAGGAGATTATATTAGCTGCTAGTATTCAGTACATAATTTCTCTCATTATATTGCATAATTCACTATTGATAATATATATAATTACGTAAATATTTACATTGAGTTGAAGTGTCACATAAAAAGGGCTTGTATTAGCTGTTGGTATTCAGTATAATTTCTCTCCTTATATTGCATAATTTAGTATTTAAAATATACGTACGCATTTGTCTTGAGTTGAAGTAATGATTAAAAAGGGAGCAATTAAATAGCTAATAATAGCTAATTAATTAGCTATCAGTGTTTAATATTTCATCTCTCTCCTTATATTGCATAATTCAGTATTCAGAATATAATTAGGTAAATATTTGTCCTGCGTTGAAGTAACGAATAAAAAGAAACTGTATTAGGTGTCTATGTGCCGTATTTTATCTCTCTTCTTATATTGCATAATTCAGCATTGAGAATAAAATTACGTAAATACTTGTATTGAGTTGAAATAGCGACTAAAATGAACCATATCAAGTATCTAGTGCCGTATTTTATCCCTCTCCTTATATTGCATAATTCACTATTGCAGTATTTTCTTTAATTCCTTATATTGTATGGTATGAAATACCTTCCAAATACGCATTTCCAATATTTAATTTCCCAAAATCGGCTTCTAACGGTAAAATATCCTTCACATCAATTTCTGACCCAAATCTACACCACCAAACTGTGCATCACATTCACCTCAAAATCCCAAATACCGTTTTAATCTCTTCAAATCTCATTCGTAAACAAAACAACCCCCACCCCTTCACAGTAGCCACAATTTTGCAACCCCAGTTGTAATTCCGCAAGCCCGCAAAATTCAAGCTATCCAAAAAAACGTGTCCGTAAACCATGCGTTACAAAACCGTAGAAAGAAAATTCGTGTGTAAAAAAGGGCGTAACAGCGAAGGTTACGGTGGTCTCAAACCGCAGAGGCACGAAACCGCACGGCCGTCCGAAATGTTTCTTTCGGTTGTACTTCAATAAAAGGAGATTACAGTGGAAGAAAAGAATATTCGGGAAAACACGAGATTACGTGATCGTAAAAAACCGTGTAACCGGCTCGTGAGAATCCCCGCGCGAGCAAACTGGAAGCATGATTGAACAAGCTCGTTGAAATCGAAGATATATGGTATCGGAAGGAAGGGGTCACACAGGGACATCCCCTTGCCATGTGTCGTTTAAGTGTAACGAGTGTTTGTACTGCAAGGGGTTAAGCAAACGTGGCTACGTAGTTTGGTAACATTGTATGGAAGTTGAAGTACTTACGATGGGGGGATATGGTGGCCACCATGAATCATAAATGTCTCTCTGTCCCTTCGAATCACGTCCCTCTTGCTGTGTGTTCGCCGGTAAAGAGCAGAACTAACTCGATCGTTTGCGTACGTGTGCCGCAGATACTCGCGTTGGAAGTATGCAAACTTTTGCCGCGCTTTTTTAAATATTTATGTGGCGAATTTTAGTGATGCGCCTACAGACACAATTTGTACTTTTGGAATTTTTTGGGAGTCTGAATGGGTAAATTATTTTTAAAGACACTTTAAGTTATTAATTCCATGCGTGACAATTTAACGCGTAGTAATTCTACGCGTGGTAGTTCAACGCGTAGTAATTTTACGCGAGGTAATTCGACGCGTAGTAATTCCACGCGAGATAATTCAACGCGTGGTAATTCAATGCGTAGTAATTCCACGCGTGATAATTACATGCTTGATAGTTCCACACATCTTAATTCAACGCGTAGTAATTGCACGCGTGGTAATTCAACGCGTAGTAATTCCATGCGTGGTAATACTATGCTTGATAAGTCCACGCGTGGCAATTCAAGGCGTAGTAATTCCATGCGTGGTAATTCAGCGCGTGATAATTTTATGCTTGATAGTTCCACGCGTGGTAATCCAACGTGTAGTAATTCCACGCGTGGTAATCCAACGCGTAGTAATTCCACGCGTGGTAATTCAACGCGTAGTATTTCCACGCGAGGTAATTCGCCTACAGACACAATTTGTACTTTTGGAATTTTTTGGGAGTCTGAATGGATAAATTATTTTTAAAGACACTTTAAGTTCGAATTTTTACGTAAATAGATTTGCCATGCTATTAGAATTTAATTCTATTATAATTTGTAACATTACAGATTGTGAGGAATTTTGTTAAATATATGAAGGGTTAGTTAATGAAGAATCTTTGTATATTACAGAAATTGTTTAGTAGATTTATTGAAAAGAAGTTATTAACTAGAATTGGATGATTTGTGTATGAGTCATAGAGAGTCGTGTTGGAGGTATGCAAACTTTTGGCGCGCTTTTTTAAATATTTATATGGCGGACAACGGTGGTGCGCTTACGAGCACAATTTATATACACTTTTTGGAATATTTTGTATTTTCTGAATCGATAAATTGTTATTTGAGTAGAGAATTATGTACAGTTTATGATCCAGGAAATTTTACATATTTTTACATATTCACATATGAAGACTTATCACTTATTGTATTAAGAATTGTTTCATACTGTGAATTATAATTAATTTTGTCAAATATATGAAGTATTGCACAGTTTAAATATTATAAAGAATTAGTAGAATTATTAAAAATAAATTATTAACTGAAACTTGATGATTTGCATACACAAGAAAAGTATACAAACTTTTGGCGCGCTTTTTAAAATACACTTACAACATCTCATAAGAAACAATTAGAAACATAATTTATACATGTGATTTGGTACATTTATATAACATATTCTAGTTGAATAAATTATTATTTCATTCCAAAGATAATTTAGAAGATAAACTTTTTAATTTCAAGAACTTTTACATAAAAGTATTTGTCATTCTATTAGAAATCATTCTATGTTAATTTTAAATAATTCTGTTAAAAGTACAAAGAATTAACTAATAAAGTATCGTTAAATATTATAGAAATTGTTTAATAGATTTGTTAAAAGTAAAATTTGCGTTTGAGTGTATAAATACACATGCAGACGGTATTCAAACTTTTGGCGCGCTTTTCAAATGTTGATACGACGTGTAACAATAAAGAGACAATTATAAGCAAAATTTATGTATGCAATTTGAAATCTTTTTATACTATTTTGTATATGGACAAGTTGTTATTTTTTTTAAATTATAATTCATATTAATAATATTATTATTATTTTCAAAAGATAAATTAATACTTAGGTCTACTATTTCTGTGAGGCAATAGATTTATTAAATCTGTCATTTATTTCATTGGAAACCATTCTCAATTATAAATAAATATAATAATAATAAAATTATAAATAATATGATAAATATAATAAAATATAAATACAATATAATAAATATAATAAATATAATAAAATAATAAATAAGAAAGTAATCAATTTTGTTAAACAATAAATTAATTATTTGTTTTACTACAATTAATTTCAAGTTTAATTTATGAATCATTATATAAATTATTATACTCAATTTTTTAGTACACTTAACTGAAACCAAAATAAAAGCAAATTATTGTTAACAATTTAATTAAACTATCAACTTACTATTAAATTACTATCACTCGTGCTATATAACATCAAATACATATAAATATATAAAAAATGCAATATAACAAACGAAATACAAAATTATTCCAAAAAACCGTTTCTACACTCCACCAGAAACAGAATTTCAATATAAAATCAATTATTCACCCGCAAAATTGTTCAAGAGTCTAAATCCCGTTTCGAATTGCTAAGCAAGTCGCGTAAAAAGCAGCAAAAGTCCGTTTGAAGCTCAAAAGGAAAGCCCGAGAAGGTGATCAACGAAATTCCGCCTTCGTCTGAAATTTACAAAGAAAACCACCGGGATCCTCATACGAATTCCACGCAGCGTTGCATATTCGGGCGTGTTCGAGCGAAAAGAGGAAGCGGTTTCGAGCTCTCATTATTTTGTGGATCGTTTAAGAGAGGTCTCGCAAAGTGGCCGAAATTTCGTTCCTTTCGGGCTCACCTGTTCACGACGAGAACCCTTCGCGATGCGTCACTTCCGTTTACGGATTCCACTTAAGACACCGCAACCAGTGGGAGACACCGAAAGATGGTTCCGGTGTGTGCTTCGTGTGGGATTCTCCCACGATACATGGATCCGCACCACCTTTTCTGTCTTCGAGACGCCCTTATCGGACCGCGAAAATCTCTACCATCGGGTCACGGCGATAATTAGAAGGCTAGACGTTGTTTTGCCGACGAAGGAAACAGTCTGTCGTTAAATACCGCAAGGTTCGCCGAGAAAACTAAATTGGAACTTTTGCGTTTAGCTTGCACAGCGTTAGGTGCCTCGAATACACGATCAGTCGATATTAGCGAATTTCGGGTCACTTGTTTCGGAGGAGACATTTTCGTTTATTGGCTAAGGGGACTTTTGCTTGTTTCAGGAAACGTTCTTGCTTATGTCAGATGATTAGTGAGTTGTTACAATTGTTTGATATGGTAATTTGTGGTGTGTTCCATGTAATTCCACGCGTAGTAATTCCAAGCTAGATAATTCTATGCTTGATAGTTCCACGCGTGGTAATTCAACGCGTTGGAATTACTTGTGTGGTAATTCAACGTGTAGTAATTCCACGCGTGGTTATTCAACGCGCAGTAATTCCACGTGTGGTAATTCAATACGTAGTAATTCCATTCGTGGTAAATCAGCGCGTAGTAATTCCACGTGTGGTAATTCAACGCGTAGTAATTTTACGCGTGGTAATTCAACGCGTAGTAATTCCACGCGTGGTAATTCAACGCGTAGTAATTCCACGCGAGGTAATTCAACGCGTGGTAATTCAATGCGTAGTAATTCCACGCGTGATAATTCTATGCTTGATACTTCCACGCGTAGCAATTCAACGCCTAGTAATTCCACGCGTGGTAATTCAATACGTAGTAATTCCACGCGTGGTAATTCAACGCGTAATAATTCCACGTGTGGTAATTCAACGCGTAGTAATTCCACGCGTGGTAATTCAACGCGTAGTAATTCCACGCGTGGTAATACAACGCGTAGTAATTCCATGCGTGACAATTCAACGCGTAGTAATTCTACGCGTGGTAGTTCAACGCGTAGAAATTTTACGAGTGGTAATTCAACGCGTAGTAATTCCACGCGTGGTAATTCAACGCGTAGTAATTCCACGCGAGGTAATTCAATGCGTAGTAATTCCACGCGTGATAATTCTATGCTTGATACTTCCACGCGTAGCAATTCAACGCGTAGTAATTCCACACGTGGTAACTCAACGCGTAGTAATTCCATGCGTGGTAATTCAGCGCGTGGTAATACTATGCTTGATAAGTCCACGCGTGGTAATTCAAGGTGTAGTAATTCCACGCGTGGTAATTCAGTGCGTGATAATTCTATGCTTGATAGTTCCACGCGTGGTAATCCAACCCGTAGTAATTCCACGCGCAGTAATTCAATGCATAGTACTTCCACGCGTAGTAATTCAACGCGTAGTAATTCCACGCGTGGTAATTCAACGCGTAGTAATTCCATGCGTGGTAATTCAGCGCGTGGTAATACTATGCTTGATAAGTCCACGCGTGGTAATTCAAGGCGTTGTAATTCCACGCGTGGTAATTCCGAGCGTGATAATTCTATGCTTGATAGTTCCACGCGTGGTAATCCATCGCGTAGTAATTCAATGCGTAGTACTTCCATGCGTAGTAATTCCAAGCGTGGTAATTCAACGCGTAGTAATTCCAAGCGTGGTAATTCAACGCGTAATAATTCCACGTATGACAATTCAACGCGTAGTAATTCCACGTATGACAATTCAACGCGTAGTAATTCTACGCGTGGTAATTCAACGCGTAGTAATTCCATGCGTGGTAATTCAGCGCGTGGTAATTCTATGCTTGATAAGTCCACGCGTGGTAATTCAAGGCGTTGTAATTCCACGCGTGGTAATTCAGTGCGTGATAATTCTATGCTTGATAGTTCCACGCGTGGTAATCCATCGCGTAGTAATTCAATGCGTAGTACTTCCACGCGTAGAAATTCAACGCGTAGTAATTCCAAGCGTGGTAATTCAACGCGTAGTACTTGCTTCCACGCGTGACAATTCAACGCGTAGTAATTCCACGTATGACAATTCAACGCGTAGTAATTCTACGCGTGGTAATTCAACGCGTAGTAATTCCACGCGAGGTAATTCAACGCGTGGTAATTCAATGCGTAGTAATCCCACGTGTGATAATTCTATGCTTGATAGTTCCACGCGTGTTAAATCACCGCTTGATTGATCATTTTGTGGTAATTGAATACTTGTTAATTCTACGCATGATAATTGAACGTATCATAATTCAGCGCTTGATAATTTAACCCATTATTATTCTATACGTGATAATTCACCGCGTGATAATTCTGTACTTGATATTTCCACGCATGATAATTCACCGCGTAGTAAATTATCACACACAAATTCCTCCGTCATAATTTTCGTATACCTACAATTTATTATCTTCAATTAATCAATAAAATGATTATTACATTACATAATACAGTCTAAATTTTGTACTAAGCCTTGATAACGACGAAAGAATTAGCATTAGAAAAATTAATGTAAAATATTAAAATGAGTAATGATGTAACAACAATTTAATATTCCACCACTGTTATTAGTCACATTTATTAAATTATTAATAATAGTATTAATATTAGGAAAATTAAGAGAAAGTAGAATGATAACGGAAGAAAAAGTTGATATTCCACTATCTTTATTAAAACACTAAAATGTACCTGAAAGATGGTGCGTGTTTAAATAACTCGTCTGAAATTCTTTGTGGAAGAAATTAAGCGCTTTATAAAAGTTTTGTAAATTGTGCAGAAGAATAGCAGTGAAAATGGTAAAGAACACGTGTACAGATAACTGAAATACCTGGAACATTCTCATATAAATAATGGCAGAGCACATTTTCCATCTCCTGTGTTAAAGTTAATTATGCTCACATTCCAGCTGGTACTTTTCTTAATTTCGAAAGTTATATCTCCATTTCCCTGGTGATTTTGGGGTACGGAGAATATTTTAGGAATTCTATGTCCACGCTTTGGTGAAATGGTTTATTGTTCTCAAATATGTGCTAGTAAGCGAAAATGTGTGTTGTTTTTATCAGCGTCAATTCTATTTCGTATTTGTTATGTCGGGTATTGAAAGGAATTCAATATATTCTTATTAAACATATTGTACATATTTTTCTGTTTTTGAATATTGTAAAAGAGGATTTATTTTATGATTGAATTCGTGGAATGTTTATTAAAATAAATTTGCAAATAATATTATAAAAAAATAATCCTTTCTATCGCTTTTTGATTATCATATAATAATTTATTCATGTACATGGATTTTTATAGAAAAATTTTTAATGAATTTTTCTGAAAGAGTATTGAATTATTCTGAATTCTACAGAATATTAAAAGAAAATAATAGTTCATTTTTAGTGAATTTAATTATCAAGAATGAACACCATTTTTAATATATCGACAGTGTCTGAAAATTATAAAGAATTTTACAATATTTACCATTTTTATATTTTCTGAAAGCACATTTAATTATTACAATGTTTTAATAGTATTTAAAAAAGGAGATCAAATAGTTCTAGGTTTTTTTAATATGACATAGTCAAATTATATTTAATTATTTATTTACCAAAATAGAATACTATTTTTAATAAAACAGTAGTCTACAAAAATTGCAATTTTTACAATAATTTTAATAATAAAATTTATTTTCGTTTTAATTTAATTTATTACAAAATGTTCTTACATTTTCAAATCTAGTAAAATATGTAGCTACAAGTACATACAAGTAAATTTACTTAAAAATTGTTAAAAAGCGCGGTGTAGAATGTGACGAAGGAATCCATTTTCCTCTGAAGAAAAGCGTGACAACAGTTTTCACTTAACATTATGAAAAGAAGGTTATTAATCACTTCAGTTTTTTCATGTATATGCAGGTTCAATAACTACGGCGAATACGCATACAGGATAGAATTAAATAAACAGAGTATAAGTGATTAGTTAAGATTTTGGGAATTTAGGAATTTTGGAATGCAGGTATTACGGTTTTCAGTTTCATTCTAAAAACAACCATGTTCGACAAAAGAATACAAATTACAATATTATACGCGTAGAACTATTAAGCATAGAATTATCACACGTTGAATTACCACGCGTTGAATTACTGCGCGTTGAATTACCACGCGTGGAATTACTACGGGTTGAATTACCACGCGTGGAATTGCTACGCGTTGAATTACCACGCGTGGAGCTATCAAGCATAGAATTATCACGCGCGGAATTACCACGCGTGGAGTTACTATGCGTTGAATTACCACGCGTGTAACTATTAAGCATAGAATTATCACGCGCTGAATTACCACGCGTGGAATTATTACGCGTTGAATTACCACGCCTGGAATTACTACGCGTTGAATTACCACGCCTGGAATTACTACGCGTTGAATTACCACGCGTGGACCTATCAAGTATAGAATTATCACGCGCTGAATTACCACGCGTGGAGTTACTATGCGTTGAATTACCACGCGTGGAACTATTAAGCATAGAATTATCACGCGCTGAATTACCACGCGTGGAATTACTACGCGTTGAATTACCACGCCTGGAATTACTACGCGTTGAATTACCACGCGTGGACCTATCAAGTATAGAATTATCACGCGCTGAATTACCACGCGTCGAATTACTACGCGCTGAATTACCACGCGTGGAATTACTACGCGTTGAATTACCACGCGTAGAACTATCAAGCATAGAATTATCACGCGCTGAATTACTACGCGTTCAATTACCACGCGTGTAATTATCAAGCACAGAATTATCACGTGCTGAAATACCACGCGTTGAATTATTAAACATTGAATAACTTTCCGACTTATATATGACTTCCGTACGTTATATCCCAACGCGTCTAATCCAGTCTCGTTATATTACAACACATCACATAACAACACCTTACATTCCCTCTCGTTATAGCATCCTATTACCTTCCCAACTAACTCATCTCTCCACCCATCCTTATTACTTAATATCAAATAAAAAATATTTCATTCACATTGCCAATTTCCTCAATACTTCCCTAAAACCTACCATTTCCCATTACGATATCTCTTTATATTATCATCCCATTCCAAATAACTCCACGCCCTATTTCGAGCACCATATCATTCCCCGTATCTCGTTCAAACAAAATTCGTTCAGGTCTCGGGAGCCGTGTGAGAAAAAGAAAGGAAGAATAAAAGGTGCGGTGAATTAATGAATTCCGGTCGCACGAGCGTGTAGGAAACCCGCGAAACGATCGGGCGATAAACGTCGAAACGCAGGGGTTGGGTTTTCATTCATCGAGTTGGCCTGTCAAAGGCCAAGGGTTCGTTCCGCTCGGCTGGTTGCCCGCGGGTGAAGCTGCGAGCCCCGGGGCTTCCGCGGACGATATATCTTCTTGCTCCATATCTTCTTTTTTTGCCACCCGTTTCCTACCCCGCCAGCCAGGGTTGCACGGGTATCTCCGGTTAAGGTGGCTGAACACTTCAGAATTTTCTCACGCTCCGCCGGTATAAATATTTACAGCTCCGCTGCGAGCATTTCCGGGGACGGTTCACCTGCAAGAAACTGCTCCTACGACTTGCTCGCGACGTGCCCGCTTTTGCCCGTTTTCCACTTCACTTTGGTCCTCCATGTTCCCCGCACGTTTCGCAATTTTCTTCTTTCTTGTATTTTTGCCCGCCGTTAGAAAGTAACCTTATTCCGGGTGCCGTTTATGTGCGAAATATTTAGAGACTTCCCTAAATTCCGATAATACGAGGTGCTTGGTTATGGTTATGACGGATATAAGATGTTCGTTTTTATCCCTTTTGCGATTATTGATATAATTTATTCTGGTTGCAGATAATATATCGAATATTTAAGGTTTTTTTCTGAATTAGTAAGAAAATAGTAATGGAAGTTTTAAACTGAGACACAAGGTTTCGAAATCTTGCTTTTCATTTCCGACCGAAGTCGGTTGATAGGTTAGTTAAGCTCTTAGGCACGACGGTCCACTATAGTAGCTTTCGAATGTCATCATATATTATATGAAAACACAGGATCACATTTGTTACTCTTATTAAATAATATTTGAATGAAAATAATATCTCGCTTTTAATGTAATTTTAAGTAGAAAGTTCGATGCGACGCGGTACGGAGCGTCTTGTCGGGTAGCGCAGTCATAAAACAGGACCTCTCCATGGTCCGCGCTAGGCTACAAAAGGGTACCATTTTAACCTCTTAGGTACGACGCGCCACTATAGTGGCGGACCATCTCTCTGTACGATGGTCCACTATAGTGGCTTTCGCGAACGTCATCGTAGATTAGCGCCATAGTGGCTCACTCTACCGGCTCACTCGCCACCGTTTCAATTGAACGATCGTTTTCAAATGTTTCGATTCGCACTTTTTTGCCTTCACCACGTTTCAGAAGAGTATTAACAAATCCCACAAAAGTACATTACATGTAAATAAAAAGTAACGCCAAGTTTAGGCACCATGGGACCTCTTGCACTAATACATATTGTCAACATTTAGAAATTATTTTGTGAATTTTCGAAAAAAGTATCAAGGTTAAAGTATATGTATCTTTGGGAAAAATTGTAATTTAATCGTGAAAAACTTCATTCCAATGTAGTTGTAGAGAACATTGTCATACGTGGTGCTAACAATTTGCGTCCCATTTTGCTGCACACAGAAGCAGAGTTCAGCCTAAGAGGTTAATTACAATTAGATGAGGTGTTGATTTATTTAAAATTATATATATAACCAAACTTTTAAGGCTGTGGAGTGATGATTGTCAGTCAGTAGTTGTCTTGATTAACGTTTCGCCTCCTTGGTTCGATGATTTGGACTTTGAGAAACAAATTTATATGCCTATACAATAAATGTTAATCATATCCAGATACACCTAGTGTCTTAAAACAGTTTCGAGTTTTTCCGTCATAAGACGCTACATAAACAGTTTTGAGTTCATCCCGTCATAAAACGCTCCTTGTGTCGACACTGTTCCGCACACGTTTCGCCATTTTCTTCGCTGCCATTTGCCTGTCCTCTTCCGTTAGAAAGTAACCGTATTCTTCCGTTTGCCGTTTATGTGGTAAATATTTGTCGACTGTTGTAAATTTGAAGTGATACTCGTATTTGGATATGGTTGTCGTATATACTGGGTGTCTCTGAAATATTCATACTTCTCTTTTCTAATTTTAATTTCATCGAGATTTGTTAAGATATTTATTGAGATGAGTTAGTAGGAGGTAATGCGATCCAAATCAGAATATCTTGATAATTATTTATTTATTTCCACAAGTTTACAAATGTTTGATTTGAATGAGGATATTTGACTACCCTGTACTTATAAATAGATTGAGTTAAATATCAAATAAACTAGTCACGACATAAAATAAATTAGTAGTAGTATAAAGTAAACTAGTCACAATATAAAATTTGTGGTAGTATAAACTGAACTAGTCACAATATAGAACAAACTAGTGGTAGCATAAAACAAAGTGCATTATCGGTAAATTATTTGTACACTGATCGTCCACTATACATGCACTATATGTACATTACATGTACACTATTTATACACTGCGAGCTCCCTATTAATCAACAGATGAATAAGTAAATAAATGACTGTGCGATTGAAACGTCGCTAAATATAATCCCCGACAAAACATACCATTACACACGTCACGAAAAACACTAAAAAAAATCCGTTTGACCCAGAAATAAAAGTGTAACACTCCTTATCCCCGTCTTAAAGGTATATAGCCACTAAAGCAGTTCAGTAAGCTTTCATCTCGTCTCTCTCGCTCTCCATATTTGTCGTTCTGTATGTTTTTCGTCGGTGGTTCCCTCTCGTGTCGACGAGGCTTAGCGGCTAGCCCACACTCTCTCAGTTTCGAGTGGATATCTACAACGTGTGTAACGTACAATCCTCTCAGAAAGCGTCCCCCACAGGCTAACTTACTATCGCGCTTCTTCCTTCTTTCTAAGTTCACCCCGGGGCTCGGTCTAGACTTCTGACCTTTGTCCTCCCCCTAGACGAACGATCCTCTGGGTCATCGAGGGTCGCGAATAGTGCCTCGTTTTTTACGCCAACTAAACGACTACTTGCTAAGATGATCCTCGAACATCTTCGGGACAAGTTTTTATTTGGACGGAGGGGACGATCGGGACGATGATTGAAGAGCTTCTTGCGAAGACGTTTCGGGGTCACTGTGTTGTTTCTTGGGGAAGGGGTTTATGTACCCGGAGGATTATTCGGGGAATATGATCTTTTGGGATTTTTGGGGGTGGTTTGCATAGGTGGGGGTTTAGAGCTTATGCATTTGGGGAATTTGAGAGTTTGGGAATTTTTTGGAGTTTTGGAGTTTTGGAGTTTTGGAGATTTGGGGATTTGGGATTTGTGGATTTGGAGAGTTGGAGATTTGGAGATTTGGAGATTTGGAGATTTGGAAATTTGAAAGATTTGGAGATTTGGAAATTTGAGAGATTGGGAGATTTAGAGATTTGGAGTTTTAGAGATATGGAGATTTGGAGATTTGGAGATTTGGAGATTTGGAGATTTGAAGATTTGAAGTTTTGGAGATTTGGAGATTTGGAGATTTGAAAATCTGAGAGGTTCAGAGATTTAGAGATTTGGAGATTTGGAGATTTGGAAATTTGAGAGATTTGGAGATTTGGAAATTTGAGAGATTGGGAGATTTAGAGATTTGGAGTTTTAGAGATATGGAGATTTGGAGATTTGGAGATTTGAAAATCTGAGAGATTCAGAGATTTAGAGATTTGGAAATTTGAGAGATTTGAAGACTTGAGAGATTTGGAGATTTGAGAGATTTGGAGTTTTGGAGTGTTGGAGTTTCAGAGTTTTGAAGTTTTGGATGTTAGGATTTTAAGGTTTTGGAAGTGTAGTATTTTTGGAAGTTCTAGATTCTGGTATTTTGGGATTTTTCGGGTTGGGGTCTTGCATCGTTGGGTTTTGGGGGATTTTAGAGTTTATGGATTTGGGGAATTTGAAAGCTTAGGAATTTTGGGATTTTAAGGTTTGAGAAATTTGGGATTTGTGGAAGTCTTAGATTCTAGTATTCTGTGATTTTTAAGGTTGGGGTTTTGCATCTTTGGGTTTTTAGAGTTTATGGATTTGGAGAATTTGAAAGCTTAGGAATTTTGAGATTTTAAGGTTTGGGAAATTTGGGACTTGTGGAAGTCTTAGATTCTGGCATTTTGGGATTTCTAGCGTTGGGGTTTTGCATCGTTAGGTTTTTGGGATTTTTAGAGTTGATGGATTTGAGGAATTTGAAAGCTTAGGAGTTTTTGAATTTTTGGCAAGTTTGGAGTTTAGTATTTTAGGATTTTAAAGTTTTGGAAGTTTCGGATTTTTTGAAATTTCAGATTCTAGGATTTCTGGAAACTTTAGATTTTGGCATTTTTAGATTTTTAGAACTGGTTTGTATCGTTAGGTTTTTGGGATTTTTGAGCTTATGGATTTGGGGAATTTAAGAATTTAGAAATTCTGAAATTTCTGCCAGTTTTAAATTTTAGGATTTTAAGGTTTTGGAAGTTTAGGATTTTTTTAAAGTTTTAAATTGTGGGATTTTTGGAAATTTTAGATTTTGGCATTTTTGGATTTTTAGGGCTGGTTTGCATCGTTGGGGCAGTTTTTGAATTTTTGATTTTTTGCAGTTTTGGATTTTAGGAAATATCCTAGTTTTAATAATAATGTGAAGGTTTTGGAAGTTTGGGATTTTTTGAAGTTTTAAATTCTGAGATTTTTATAAATTTTAGACTCTGACATTTTACAATTTACATTTGCAGAATTTTAATATTTTGAGGTTGTGTAATTTTGTGCTTTGAGGATTTTAAGATTTTATGGTTCCAAGGTTTTAAGTTTTTAGAATTCTAGAATTTTGGAGTTTGTACTTAAAATTTGTATTTTAATTTATATTTTATTAGTGTTTGTACTTAAAACTCTAAAATATTGCAATTTTTTAATTTTGGAACCTTTTTGAAATTTGCAATTAAAAATATTAAAATGTTCATTTTAAATTGAAAATTCTTCTTCATAATTGAACAGTCTTATTAATAAATTGAACAGACTCATAATTGAAAAAAAAATTGAAGAAACTTAACAATAAGTAAGGATCTATAATCTATCAATTTCAATTACCTTCACCTCTAATTAATTTGACATATCAGAAAGTATTGTTAGTATACCTAATGCCTTCCTGCATCATTACCATTGAATCGCTCCTCCCCAAATAACGGTACATTAAATTTATATTTATAATTCATCCCGCCTCTCTGGTTTCGTGCATAAAAGATTATTCCGTTACAGACGAAAAGTAATAAATGTCGAGCAATTAATTAACAGTAATAACACTGGGAATATGTACGCGATCCCGTCGCATTAATTGCAACCGCGATATTACATTATTAATAACCGTAATCAGTTCCCATTATCTAATACCGTCGTTCTCTAAAATGCACAAAAATTTGGAACTTTACGCCATTATCCTGCAGAGTATACGCGGAGAAAATGGCGTCGGCAAAAAAATATTCCGCGAAGTTTAAATATGCGAGATACGATCTGCACGAGTAACGCATACAACATTTTTTTTATCAATACTTGCTTTTTTCGTGAGTTTTTTTCGGGGCTTTCTTCTTTTTATTTTGAACAATGTATATCTTGCGTATTGCTGATACGACGGAGTATTTGCATTTAATGTTTGGAAAATATGGCCCGCGGAACTGGATTGCGATTTATGGAGTAGAGACTTCTTCATTTATTTGCTACGTTCGAAAATATTTTTGCAGATTTGTCAGGCCTTTTTTCGTCGATGTTTTGCGCGAGCTTTTGTATTTTTCAGTGTTTTAGTTTTGACAAAATTTTTTAACTGTGTTCCACTTTTTAGTTATTGACATACTTCTTTAATTATTAATATACTTGTTTAAT
This sequence comes from Megachile rotundata, assembly GCF_050947335.1. NCBI lineage: Eukaryota > Metazoa > Arthropoda > Insecta > Hymenoptera > Megachilidae > Megachile > Megachile rotundata. The sequence continues at coordinate 9,854,053 of NC_134993.1, forward strand.
AATTATTTTACAATGTACTTGTTTAATAATGTTTGTTTAAATTTATTGTTATTTTTGTAACATTTGTCTGGATTTGTATTTTATAATTAAAGTTTGTTACTGTGAAAAAGTTATTTATATTTGTATTTTATAATTAAAGTTTGTTACTGTGAAAAAGTTATTTATATTTGTATTTTATAATTAAAGTTTGTTACTGTGAAAAAGTTATTCATATTTGTATTTTATAATTAAAGTTTGTTACTGTGAAAAAGTTATTTATATTTGTATTTTATAATTAAAGTTTGTTACTGTGAAAGATTTATTTATATTTGTAGTTTATGATTGCAGTTATTGTTGTTTATTCTTTATTTTATGATTGTAGTTTGTTATTATGTGAAATTGATGTCATTTTTAAGGTTTATAATATGTACACGATATAAGGGAAAATATATTGATTTAACTTTATTGATTTACTTTACAATTTTATTGAATTTTATTGAAATTTGTATTATTGTGACTTAAGTAACAATTTTTCATAATTGTACTTTTTAAGGTTCTAATATGTTCATGATATAAGTGAAAATGTATTGATTTAACTTTAATTAGTACTTTACAATTTTATTCAATTTTATTGAAATTTGTATTTTTATGATTTAAGTAACAATTTTTCATAATTGTAACTTACAAGGTTTATAACATGTTCATGATATAAGTGAGAATGTACTGATTCAGCTTTAATTAGTACTTTACATTTTTATTGAATTTTATTGAAATTTATATTTTTATGATTTAAGTAACAATTTTTCATAATTGTAATTTTTAAGGTTTATAATATGTTCATGTTATAAGTGAAAATGTATTGATTCAACTTTAATTAGTACTTTACATTTTTATTTAATTTTATTGAAATTTATATTTTTATGATTTAACTAACAATTTTTCATAATTGTAATTTACAAGGTTTATAACATGTTCATGTTATAAGTGAAAATGTATTGATTCAACTTTAATTAGTACTTTACATTTTTATTGAATTTTATTGAAATTTATATTTTTATGATTTAAGTAACAATTTTTCATAATTGTAATTTTTAAGGTTTATAATATGTTCATGTTATAAGTGAAAATGTATTGATTTAACTTTAATTAGTACTTTACATTTTTATTGAATTTTATTGAAATTTATATTTTTGTGATTTAAGTAACAATTTTTCATAATTGTACTTTTTAAGGTTTTAATATGTTCATGATATAGGTGAAAATGTATTGATTTAACTTTATTGATTTACTTTACAATTTTATTCAATTTTATTGAAATTTGTATTATTGTGACTTAAGTAATAATTTTTCATAATAGTACTTTTTAAGGTTTATACTATGTTCATGATATAAGTGAAAATGTATTGATTTAACTTTAATTAGTACTTTACAATTTTATTGAATGTTATTGAAATTAGTATGTTTGTGATAACAGTAACAATTCATAACAATTTTATATTTTATAATAATATATTTGTATTATATGCGAAGTCGTAAATCAAAAAAACACCTAAAATCTCAAAAATTTCGAGTATAAAATTTCCAATTTCGCGGCTCTCCGCGCAGTTATAGAGATAACAGATAAAAGGGTGTTTCATGAGGAAATAAATTTTACCATGAACCCCTTGGAAAGGAAGGAAAAAATCTTTTTATAACCGACAACTTTTTGTGAACAGCTTTCGGATACGTTGGCCCTGTTGGCTGTAAAGAAATTATACAGGTATCGTGAATCATTTTGCGTATAAAAAGAATAAAGGGATAAGTTAAGAGGTGAAAATAACTGCAGTGAAAGAGTTCATGTGACTTGTTTTGTTGAAAATATGCAATATAGTGAGAGGTAAATTTGCTTGAAAGTTTGATATCAATTGTGTCATATGGAGATTACTAGGTGATTATTGTAGAGGGTATTTTTTTAAATTACCAAATTTTTAAATTATTACATTCTGTTAGATTTATAAAATTGTTATTATCTGAATTCATATAAAAATAATATTTGTTTATGTTTTCAGGTATGTGTCAGCGCATGTGGTTTCTTATGTCCATGGTTACTCCATCAGTTCATAAAACGGTACAGTAAAATTAAGTTATAACCTACTTCACTATATTATGCAATTTTTTCATATATTGCAATTTTACGTTATCGCAAAAAAATTTAATCAATGATGGAATTCATAATATCCATCAATTTTTATATCAGACATAGTTCATTTTCATAAGATGTAACGATTACACTTCATATATTGCAGAAATACAAATACATTTCATATATTGCAGAAATGTATAGCAAGTGATTAAATATTCAGCAACCTTTGTATCCAATGCATTTTATTTATGCATAAAACATACGTTTTATATATTGTCGATAATGTACAATAATTACATTCTGTCCCATTTCGTATATAGCATCTTCGTATATTGCAGAAGAGTGCTAATTATTAATTTGCCATTATACAATAATTTTTGCGATTCCAATGTTTCATTTACATATAAAACTTGTAATTCAATTTTTTCTAATAAAATATAGCAATTGAATTCTGTCTTATTTCATATATTGCACCTTCATATATTGCAGTTCAGTACAATAAAAGAATAAATTTCTAATATTCGCCTATTTTTGTATGAAATGCATTTCATTTATGTTTCATAAGATGTGACGGTATCACACATCATTCTACTTCATATATAGCACCTTGATATATGGCAGAAAAGTGCAAATGGTTAAATTGCCATTATAAAACAATTCTTGTGATTCCAACGTTTCGTTTACATATAAAACTTGAAATTCAATTTTTCCTAATAAAATATAGCAATTACATTCTGTCCTATTTCATATATAGCACTTTTATATATTGCAGTTCAGTACAATAAAAGAATAAATTCCCAATATTCGCCTATTTTTGTATGAAACGCATTTCATTTACATTTCATAAGACATGACGGTATCACACATCATCCCACTTCGTACATAGCACCTTGATATATGGCAGAATGGTGCGACCGGTTAAATTGCCAGTATATAACAATTTTTGTGATTCAAACATTTCATTTACATATAAATCTTGGAATTCAATTCCGTCTCATAAAATATAGCAATTACTTTCTGACCTATTTCGTATACAGCACCTTGATATATGGCAGAAAAGTGCAAATGATTAAATTGTCATTATACTACGATTTTTGTGATTCCAACGTTTCACTTACATATAAAACTTGCAATTCAATTCTGTCTAATAAAATATAGTAATGACATTCTCTCATATTTCATATATAGCATCTTTACATATTGCAATTCAGCACAATAAGAGAATAAATTCCCAATATTCGCCTATTTCTGTATGAAACGCATTTCGTTTACATTTCATAAAACATGACGGTATCACACATCATCCCACTTCGTACATAGCACCTTGATATATGGCAGAACGGTGCGACCGGTTAAATTGCCATTACCCGCAAACATGAAAATCCTCGGTGTAAACGTGACAAAAGTAGGAAAGCACGCGAGGTATAGAACGATGATTTCAAGCAAGGCGCCTGAAAAAGGTCGGTGAAAGAAAGGGAGCAGAAACCGCGGAGAATGGTTTCCGGAACGACAGAACTTTTAATTCCGCGCGTTATCACCGTCAGCCGGCCAGGATGTATCTTTCGTTAGCTCGTTTCTTCCGTTTCTTATTCTTCTCCATCCTCGTTTCCGTTCTATCAGCATGAATTGCCGCAAGTTTTTCGGAACGAGAGTCGTTCGAAGTTCGAGGTCTCGGAGCGAGAAAGGGGGTTGAAACACGGCCGGGGTTAATCACCGGCTACGAGGGATGCGTTTCACCCTTTCAATCAAACAGCCTGCCCTTTGCGTTCCGATTCATGCCCCTCTTCATGGGCTTTCGACGGCCTTTGCCGCTACCCCATTCGTTCTTCCACATTTTCAACCCCTCTTTCTACTTTTTTCCCCTAGCGCCAGACTACTCTCGCGATTACTCGCTTGGCCTTTTGCCGCGCGCTCCTTTCTTCTTGGTCTTCGTCCTTTTTCTGGAGACGTTCGGGAATTTCCCCGGTTCTCAATGCTTTTCGGCTTCTTCCTTTTTTATGGTTTGCGCGCTCACGGAAACTAACTACCGAGTTTACGGTTTTGTGTGCTTGTAAATTTACGGGGCGTTAGATTCTCGATTTTGTAGATTTTCCACTTCTTTTCTCATGGATTCGTACCTGAGTTTCTATATTCTCAAGTTTACATTATTGGCAAGTTTTAAAATCCTATTTCAACAAATTTGGAATTTTTGAAATTTTATATTTCTCAAATTCAACAATTTCCTAAATTCTCAAGTTACAAATTTTAAAAATTACAAAATTGCTAAATTTAAAATTTCTCGAATTAATAAATTTTCACATTCTATAATTTGTAAGAAAAAAAATTACTTTATTCGTTTCATAGTAATATTTTAAATAACGCAATAAGTATATTGCCTGAAAATAAAGTGCGAACTTTTTAAATGGAATTAAAGCTTCCCCACGTCCTCAATACCTTAAATGAATTTTTTTTTAGTTCATTACTTTCTCCCTTTCTTTTTTGTTCGAAAGTGTACAATCGCCGGACCAGGTGCGCTATTAGCAAATTTCATTTAATATCACAGATATTGAAGAAGTGTTCCATCATTGAGCTTAAACTTTTAAACACAGTGATCGATCAGGCTGGCTAATTTCTACGATCGGTTAACGTTAGTTCGTGACGGAGTTTATTCGTGACGCAAGTTTTACATAATTTTTATTCGAAATTTCGAAGACTAGTATTTTTCATGTCGTGACGAATATTAAGTATACTTCACATGAACTATTAAACAGTTGAGGACATCGAATACTACGTAAAATTTCACTTTTATGGCTGTAATGGTCATATATGGAAAATTGTATTAGGTCAAAATTAATACTAAATACTTTTGACGTATTTGAAATGCAATCCTAGCGCATTTGTGACGCACTCTTGACGCATTTGTGACACACTGTTAACACATGTGTGACGCACTCTTGACACATTCGTGACGCACTCTTAATGCACTCTTGACGCACTTATGACGCACCCATGATGCACTCTTGACGCACTTATGACGTATTCTTAATGCACTCTTGACGCACTTATAACGCACCCATAATGCACTCTCGAAGCACTCGTGACGCACCCATGAAACATTCACGACGCACTCGTGACGCACCCATGACGCATTCACGACGCACTGGTGACGCACCCATGACGCATTCACGCCGCACTGGTGACGCATCCATGACGCAATTCACGACGCACTGATGACGCATCCATGACGCAATTCACGAAGCACTGATGACGCATCCATAACGCAATTCACGACGCATTGGTGACGCACCCATGATGCATTCACGACGCACTGGTGACGCATCCATGACGTATTCACGACGCACTGGTGACGCATCCATGACGTATTCACGACGCACTGGTGACGCACTCATGACGCACCCACGACGTACGACGCATTGGTGACGCACCCATGATGCATTCACGACGCACTGGTGACGCATCCATGACGTATTCACGACGCACTGGTGACGCACTCATGACGCACCCACGACGTACGACGCATTCGTGACGCACCCATGATGCATTCACGATACACTCGTAACACACCCATGACGCACTTACGTCGCACTCGTAACGCATCGATGACGCACTTACGACGCGCTTACGTCGCACTCGTGACGCACCTATAACGCATACGTGACGCTCTCATAACGCACTCATAACGCACCTATGTAGTACTCGTGACGCACCCATGACGTACTCACGACAGACTCGTGACGTACCCCTGACGCACTCTTGACGCATTCGTACCTCAGCTGTAATCAATTTTACTCGAATTTTTAATACACTTCAGTTTGGAGTTCAAGACCAATTTACATGGTCAACGCATAATACCAAATTGACATAACATTTCAACTTTCTTTGTTTTAATATTATAGTGATTATTTACGCACCTGACAAATCATAGTGCAAGGATACCATTCACAATCATACCATTCGACAGGTATGTGACGCACTTCATATACAATCTGGCCACCGAATTAGGACCACGTAAAATTTCACTTTTGTGGCTATAACATTGATGGCTATAGCAGCCTTAAGACTATTGATGTAAGTAAGCTAAAAACGTGGATACTAACAGTTATGATCCTGATAATGGCTGTAACAATTATGGTGATGATGATGGCTATAATAGCTTGACTATAACAGCCTTAAGACTATTGATATAGGGAAGCTGGAAATGTGACTGCTGTGATGATGTGGATGACGGGTATGACTATTATACAGTCCCTGACTATCGAATTACCACGTACGAAAATTTCACTTGTATGGCTATAATTATGTCACATACGAAAAATTGTCTTAGGTCGAAATTATTACTAAATACGTTGATAACATATACATAGCAATTTGTTACCGTGATAATAAATTGTGTGGGTGATGAGCGATTTTGAGTGCGAGCGTTCACGTTAGGAGTATCGATGGCGCTAGAGGTGAAATTTGAACGCCATAGAAAATGTCTGTTTACCCAAAGTCTAGGTTACAACTCTCCCTTTATCCGAGTTGAGAAGAATTACAGATACTTGGGAAAATGAAGATGTAAAGCAATATGGAGCATGCCACTGTGACCAAAGTAACAGAAATCAAGATATTAATATACAGTAGTAATGGTAGCTAATAACTTACATCATTACAATTTGACCTTTTAATGAAAACGAAAAGTTCTGAAAATTTATACTAGTTCGGCCAAGATATAAAACGTAAAAATGAATTTAAAACAGCTCTCTTAAAACAAGAAATTCTTTCCTTGCAAAGACGTGTCAGAATTTAAAGAAATTTAACATTTCGCTAAAAATTTCTGAGAAAAATGTAGATTTCCCGAGAAATATTCGAGAACATAGAGAGAAAGAAATAAAATTGTCACCGTATAGTTTTACCAAAGAATATCGTGACAAATTAATGTTGACATTACTTGAAACGAATTCAAGCTTCAATATTGATTTCCTGCGAACTTCCGTTCATTTTAAACTTGATTCGTAGCACGCTAATGTACATACCGATAGCTGCACTCAACTTTCCTTCTATTACGTTGGCAAAAGTAAAAATTTTTCTCGAGCTCACGTGTTTCCTTTTCGAACGTGGTCGGTACACGGAAGCGTCGAATGGAGTTTCGTAAAAATTAAAATCCAATTCCATGGGTCGCTATTCATTCCAGAGAATTTAATAGCAGCTCGGAAATAAGCGAGCTTTCCGTGTCTGCGCGAAATCGATAATCGTTCATGATTTCAACGATTCACCGGACTTGTTCAATGAAGCGAACACGCGTAGTTTTTTCCAGTAAAATATTTTTCGGAATTTTCACCGATTCGTAAATCATTTAAAAGTATGGTACATTCCTTGCATTACGCGCTGAAATATCTGTCAAGTAAATGTTCATACCGTACCGGATTTTTACGTTTACAATGATTAACATTTGAAACTTTAAAAGGTAGACAATTCCGAAAATGTATTTGTATTTTACATTTTTATATTTGAGAATTCGTTGATTTAAAATTGTTGAAATTGTTAAAAAATGTGATTCTAATAAAAACTGAAGACTATATCTTTTTCGATAAAACTATTAATAAATAATTCCTATACATTCTCACATGTCCTACAACTTAGCCTACTAATTTAAAATGTTAGAAACTTTTTAAATTAACTTGCCAAGTTACCGAATTAAAATCGATAAGACGTTGAAGTACCCTGGATAGTTGATAGAAAACTACAATTTTCTCCACCGTCCAATAACCATCTATCTTTTCGCATGACCCGAACTCGTCTGTTTGTAAATACAATAATTTCTGGTGTAAAAAAGAAGTGGAAAAAGACCCTGGCTATACACTCCGCAAAACGGGCAAGTGGAACATAAAATTACGCGATCGCACGTGTAACATCTTCCAATTTTCTCGAAACAACCCCTAGTCCCGAACGACGAAAAGGAAGGATCCCTGAACAACCTTACGACTTCCTAAGGGAACAGGAAATTCCGACTGAAACTTCTCTACGACGCTAATTTTGCTCATTTCCTCTTATTGAACCGGCAACTGAACGTTTGCAAAACATCTTCCTTTCCTTCGGACGGTCTAACTGTATATCGGTCTGAAACTCTGCTCGTGGCACTATCGATTCGCGAGTTCAAAGTCGAGACGATAGAAATCTCGTTCGATGCTTCTCCTTTTATGGAGCATCGAACAGCAGTTTCTATAGGGACTTTTTAAATTAAGTTTCCTGTTAAGCATTGGTAAAAAGCGAGGACGCGCGATGTCGTTTACTCTTTCGGTGTTTATGACGAGTATACTCGTCGTTATGAAATGCCAATCTTTGACGACGATTATTGGGGGAAAGTAGCTTTTGATGTTTAAAATAATATTTAAGAAAAACTTTGTAGTCTTTCTAATACTTGCGTTGTCGGTGTTTATGACGAGTATACTCGTCGTTATGAAATACCAACCTTTTTACGACGATTATTGGAGGAAAGTAGCTTTTGATGTTTAAAATGAAATTTAAGAAAAACTGTAATGTTTCTAATGCTTGCGATGTTTGCTCTTTCGGTGTTTATGACGAGTATACTCGTCGCTATGAAATGCCAATCTTTTTACTACGATTATTGAGGGAAAGTAGCTTTTGATGTGTGAAATGAAATTTGAGAAAAACTGTGCAATTTATATTATGTTTGAAATTAGTTTTATTTCTTGTTTAATGACGAGTATATACGTCATTGTGAAGAAGAGTAACGTTTGCGATTTAAAATGAAATTTAAAACTCTGTGATACTTGAGATGCTTATTTCGTGTATATTCGTTGCAAAAGACAAGTTTTTTTGACGACGAGTATACTCGTCATGGTGGAATAAAGTCTTTGCGATTTGAAATAGAATTTAAGTAATACTCCATTCTAATTTTCATACCTATTTCAGGTATATTCGTTGCGAAGGACACATTTTTTTGACGACGAGTATACTCGTCACGTTGGAATAAAGCCTTCCGAATTTAAAATAAAACTCAACAATGATTTCAATGCCTATTTCAAGTATATTCGTTGTGAAAGTCATATTTTTCTAATGTCGAGTATACTCGTCATGGTAAAACAAAGTAATTAAGAACAAATACAATATTATATTTGAAGTAGTAATGGACTAAATTAATAAAATATAAAATTACCATAAAAAAAGTCTTGTAAAATACAGAAGCTTCTTAAATAATTGTTTTATTGTTTTCATTCCACCAGTAAAATTTATATAAAGATACCTCACGTAATCGTTGACGTTCGCGTTTGAAATCTCGATCGAACAGCTATTAATTTTGCGACGCATCGAGACAAATGTGTATCTATTTGTCATTGCATAACAGAAAGAGAAGGAAAATGACGTAGAGTAGAAATGAAAAAATAGAGAGGTGTAGGTGTAACCGTTGAAGTGCACTCACTGAAATTGACATAAAAGCGGATTCGATCGAACGAAAAAGCTTGAAAAATGCGTGGCTAAAAAAAAAAACAAATAGATTTTCATCGGGTCGTTCGTTGCTCGATGGGAAAACCAATTATCACATAGACTTGTATCACGGTCATTCGCGTGTGTCGCTAATTGCACCCTTACGAACGATGTTTCTAATTTTTTTCCAATCAGTGGGATCGATCGCTATACTATCAACTTGCACATTACACATTTATGGCGATTTCTCTTCGTTTTCTTTACCTTTCATTTTCGAATTTCGAAACATATGACACATATGACTTATAAACTCTAAATTAAACTCTAAGTGAAATTCAGTATAACAAAATAATGGAGTGAATGAATCACGATTAAATTATAATTTTTCCCAAAGATACATATACTTTACCTTGATACTTTTTTCGAAAATTCACAAAATAATTTCTAAATGTTGACAATATGTATTAGTGGAAAGAGGTCCCATGGTGCCTAAACTTGGCGTTACCTTTTATTTACATGTAATGTACTTTTGTGGGATTTGTTCATACTCTTCAGAAACGTGGTGAAGGCAAAAAGTGCGAATCGAAACATATGAAAACGATCGTTCAATTGAAACGGTGGCGAGTGAGCCGGTAGAGTGAGCCACTTTGGCGCTAATCTACGATGACGTTCGCGAAAGCCACTATAGTGGACCATCGTACAGAGAGATGGTTCGCCACTATAGTAGCGCGTCGTATCTAAGAGGTTAAAATGGTACCCTTTTGTAGCCTAGCGCGGACCATGGAGAGGTCCTGTTTCATGACTGCGCTACCCGACAAGATGCTCCGTACCGCATCACATCGAACTTTCTACTTAAAATTACATTAAAAACGAGATACTATTTTAATTCAAATATTATTTAATAAGAGTAACAAATGTGAACTTGTGTTTTTATATAATTCATGATGACGTTCGAGAAAGCTACTATTGTGGACCGTCCTAGAGAGAGATGACTGCGAAAGCCATCATAGTGACTCATCATGCCTAAGAGGTTAATTCCTAATGTGTGTGTCATCAAAGACTTGTCGTTAGAACTGGGTTTACAGTTCTCAAACACATTATAACGAAAGTTAGTCCGTATTTTGAATGACGAAAACGAGGAACTATTTGCACGTAACAGAAAGTTTACGTAGTCGAGGTCATTTATTGGAGAACAGCTCCACTGTTCCTCTCTCTCTGCTTCGTTTATTTTGTTCATTCTGTGATTGCGATTTATGTCATTCGCATGTACACACCCCTGCATTTGTTTCTCATTGCCCCATTTATTTTCACCGGTGAACTTCCGTCCCGTGACCTTCCATTTTATTGTGTTTCGTCGACTGGTTCCACGAAGGAACGGGGCCATTGAAAAGCGACGTCTCCTTATGTGTGTTTCCCGTTCACAGAGCGTACAATTGCATTCGGGTCCTTTGATCGCGTTCGATAAATACGGAGATTTTTGTTTCGTTTAAATCGCGAACTACTGGCTCGGAAGTTCGATTATTCCGATCCAAGTAAAGCTGTAATTTCTGCTTAATATAAATATGAATCTTGCAGTTCCACAAGATTGTCGATACTTTACTAAATATTTATATGTTCATGAACAATTAAGTTTCATATATGATCCGTTTTTCATGGGACACCATGTGCAAATCGAAGCTTCAGAACACATTCGAATCACGTTCAGTGTACGAGAAGTTCGAAATGAAAAACTGCGTCTATAAATTGAAGCCCCGACTTGACCCAATTTCGTCCATAAAATTTTTCGAACAACTTCCGCGGAACAGTGGAGCGTCTTGGCGGAAAAAGAATAGGGGTGTCGATTACCCGGCTGCCGAAAATTATTTCACCTCGGACCACAATTTGCAATCGCGTGCTCGCGAGTGTTTGGATTTGATCGTTAACGATGTGCCCGTAAATTGGCTTCGTTTTATGGAGTAAGGCTTCTCGTTCCCGCGATCAATCCTCGACTGCCTCGAACGAGTAAATTAGACGAGGAATTTTATTTTCTTTGAGGAAGAACACCGCGTGCAAACCTCAATCTTTCTGCCACTTAATCGTGACGATTGAGCGCCGTTTCTTTTTCTCGTTTTCCGCGCGAAATTTCGACCTATTGAAAAGTTCGGCTGGAAAATTCACGAGGTTGCTCAACTTTCTCCTTGTAATTTACACCGTGGAACGAAAGGAAATTAGCACGCTTGAAATTTCAGCGACGTTATTAATGCAAATTATTTTGGTTATTTTATTGCGTTATTGTACCGCTTATTTCGTTTCGGTAATTCAATTTTTAGGAACTTATATTTAGGTACTGTTACTTTGCCGTTTCACTATTTCACTGTAGTATAGTTATAGTAGTATTTTACTGTAATAGAACTTTTTTTGTAAATTCTACACTTTTCATGTTTTTTCCCATTGCAATTTCTCTATCTCCCTATTATTGCAATATAATAATCCAATCACGAAATCCTTTATAAAAATTCGTTTTTAGTACAACATTTTGTCCCTCCTTTCATTTATGTGGAAATTATATTCTCCTTTTGTTACCGCGATGTATTATTTCAATCACAAAATCCTTTATAAAAATCCGTCTGTAACAAAATATGTCACTTTTCATTTAATTCGCGTCGAAATTTCATTATCGTTTCGTTATTTCAGTGCACTGATTCGGTAACAAAACCCTTCGTAAAAATACGTTTTCCACGATACCTGAAAATTTCATTTGTATCAGATTTATCCTGATACTATTGGAGGACATTAACATGGATACCGTTACTTTGCTGTTTCACTATTTCACTGTTTCACTATTTCACTATTTCACTATTTCATTATTTCACTGTTTCACTATTTCACTATTTCACTATTTCACTATTTCACTTTTCCACTATTACACAATTTCACAATTTCGCTATTTCAATACTTCACTGTTTCACTGTTTCACTGTTTCACTATTTCACTATTTCACTACTTCACTATTTCACTACTTCACTATTTCACTATTTCACTACTTCACTATTTCACTATTTCACCATTTCACTATTTCACTATTTCACTATTTCATTATTTCACTATTTCACTATTTCACTATTTCACTATTTCACTATTTCACTATTTCATTATTTCACTATTTCACTATTTCACTATTTCACTGTTTCATTGTTTTATTATTTCACTGTTTCACTGTTTCACTACTTCACTATTTCACTATTTCACCATTTCACTATTTCACTATTTCACTATTTCATTATTTCACTATTTCACTATTTCACTATTTCACTATTTCACTGTTTCATTGTTTTACTATTTCACTGTTTCACTGTTTCACTGTTTCACTATTTCACTATTTCACTGTCTTACTGTTTCGCTGTTTCACTATTTCACTATTTCACTACTTCACTATTCCACTACTTCACTATTTCACTATTTCACTACTTCACTACTTCACTATTTCACTGTTTCACTATTTCACTATTTCACTATTTCACTATTTCACTTTTTCACTTTTACACAATTTCACAATTTCGCTATTTCAATACTTCACTGTTTCACTGTTTCACTATTTCACTATTTCACTACTTCACTATTTCACTACTTCACTATTTCACTATTTCACTACTTCACTATTTCACTATTTCACTACTTTACTATTTCACTATTTCACCATTTCACTATTTCACTATTTCACTATTTCATTATTTCACTATTTCACTATTTCACTATTTCACTATTTCACTATTTCACTGTTTCACTGTTTCACTATTTCACTATTTCACTATTTCACTATTTCATATAAATTACTATTTCATTGATTTTATTAACTCTACCATACTTTTTATTAACTCTGATTTTATTACTCTTAGTACATTACTAATATGTGTATTGCTAGACTGAAACACTACTATTCTTCTATAATATTATATTACTATACTACAATACTACTGTATCACAGCTCTACTATACTACTATACTACTATACTGCTATACTGCTATACTGTGATACTGCTTATACTGCTATACTGTTGTGCTACTATACTACTATACTACTATACTGTTATATTACTATGCTACTATACTACTATACTACTATACTGCTATACTACTATACTACTATACTACTATACTACTATACTACTATACTACTATACTACTATACTACTATACTACTATACTACTATACCACTATATTATTATACTACTATATTACAGTACTACTATACTGCTATACTACTATACTAAGTTTACAATTTTTTATAGCTAATTATTTCTGCAATGGAGCAAATAAGTCAAGTTAAAATATGGACTAGGCAGTGCCCGATATAATTAGGTTTTTTGGAGAAAGAGCAGTATACATATACACATGTCCCACTTTTTTATGACCTTCGACGTTGAGGACCTGTTCGGAATCTAATAAGTCAATGCATCATTTAACCGTCACTTAATATTGCATGATGAGTATGACTTCACACGTGAAACAGTTAATGTCCAAAAGTTTTCGATAAAATCTTGAATAATTTTCGTTGCATGTACCTTTTGTCTCCCATATACATTTTCCGACAATGCAAACTGTAACATGTACATCGAAATACTGGAACGTCACCGCTGAACGTGGAAAATCAAAATTGGGGCCATCGTAAATATTTCCCAATACCAACGAATTCTAATCTTAACCGACAGCGTTCGAGACGGATCGTTGATAACGACAGGCCGAGAATTAAAAAGCATGATAGAGCGCGTGCAAGATACGTGTGCATACGCGTTATGCACGCGGACGAGTACGAATGTGACAACCGTGGAAATTTATTCGCAACTGGAACCAGCGAATTTCACGATTTACAATGCGCGAGCCTCGTCTTCGAAACAGTATGTCATCGCCCAGAGACGGCCATGACGCAGTCTCGTTTTTATTTCCGCTATTCGAGTCGCTGGAAAATTGGTTTGACAGAATGAAAATCGCGGTACGCCATTAACTTAATCTCGCGGAAAATCTGCGGCCCGGTTTTGCGCCGAGTTTTCCTGCTAACGTTTTTAAATGCCGCGCTGCTGCGCTGCCTTCCCGTATTTTTGGTTATCAGTTGTAAACGATATTGCGTTGATACGAGATTTTATTGGGTTTTGGCAAATAAAGCAAACATGAATTTTGCGTTAGTTTAACTGGAATTGGTGGATTGGAAAACATGCTGGGCCGTTTTTGAAGGGGATAGTTCACGAAGTTACAGGTTTTGAATTTTAGTAGCTTTGTGTTTTCGAGTCGTTGGGTTGTGGAGTTTCCCGGGTTTTTAGTTTTCACATCTTCAGATTTTTAGATTTTTAGATTTTTAGATTTTTAGATTTTTAGATTTTTAGATTTTTAGATTTTCAGATTTTCAGATTTTCAGATTTTCAGATTTTCAGATTTTCAGATTTTCAGATTTTCAGATTTTCAGATTTTCAGATTTTCAGATTTTCAGATTTTCAGATTTTCAGATTATCAAATTATGAAATTATCAGATTTTCAAGTTCTCAGGTTTCCGTGTTGAGTTTCCGAGTTTTTGTGTTTCCACGCCTTCAGATTTTCGGATATTCAGATTTATAGAGTTTCAAGTCTTCATACTTTAAAATTATCGAGGTTTCAAGTATTCAGGGTTTTAAGTTTCCCAGTTTTCAAATATTCAAGTTTGCAAGTAATTTTGTAATTAAGAGTTTTTCAGTTTTCAAGTGCTCGAATCTTCGAGCTTCAGTTACCAAGTTTAAAGCTTCAAGTATCACGTTTGATATATCAAGTTTTAAATAGAAAGTTTCAAGTATAAAGCTTGAAGTTTCAAATATCAAGTTTCACACGTTAAGTTACAAATATTAAATTTCAAATATAAAGTTTGAAATTTTAAATATCAGTATTAAATTTCAAGCATCAAGTTTCAAGCATTAAATTACAGGCATCAAGTTTCAAGCATTCAGTTTCAAATATCAAGGATCAAGTTTCAAATATCAAGTATCAGGCTTCAGGTATCAGGTTTCATGTATCAAGTTTCATATATCAAGTTTCATGCACCAAGTTTCATGTATCAAGTTTCATGCACCAAGTTTCATGTATCAAGTTTCATGCACCAAGTTTCATGTATCAAGTGTCATGTATCAGGTTTCATGTATCAAGTTTCATGTATCAGATTTCATATACCAAGTGTCATGTATCAGGTTTCATGTATCAAGTTTCATATATCAAGTGTCATGTATCAGGTTTCATGTATCAAGTTTCATGTATCAGGTTTCATGTATCAAGTTTCATGTATCAGGTTTCATATACCAAGTGTCATGTATCAGGTTTCATGTATCAAGTGTCATGTATCAAGTTTCATATATCAAGTGTCATGTATTAAGTTTCATGTATTAAGTTTCATGTATCAAGTTTCATGCATCAAGTTTCATGTATCAGGTTTCATGTATCAGGTTTCATGTATCAAATTTCATGTATCAGGTTTCATATACCAAGTGTCATGTATCAGGTTTCATGTATCAAGTGTCATGTATTAAGTTTCATGCACCAAGTTTCATGCACCAAGTTTCATGTATTAAGTTTCATGCACCAAGTTTTATGTATCAAGTGTCATGTATCAAGTCTCATGTATCAAGTTTCATGTATCAAGTTTCATATATCAAGTGTCATGTATCAGGGTTCATGTATTAAGTTTCATGTATCAAGTTTCATGCATCAAGTTTCATGTATCAGGTTTCATGTATCAAGTTTCATATATCAAGTGTCATGTATCAGGTTTCATGTATCAAGTTTCATGTATCAGGTTTCATGTATCAAGTATCAAGTTTCAAGTATCAGGTTTCAAGTATCAAGTTCCAAATTTCAATTCATACCAGGCTTGCATACTACCTGTTCTATAAAATGTTATAAAACCTTGAATACATTAAGGTACTATTACAACATTGATCATCTGATAAATACAATTAGTAACTCTAATTACTAACTAAGCAAACATACAATGTAATATACAATGTAGCATGCGAATGTTTATTGTTAGTTTTTCCTACTTTATTCTTCTCTATTACTCCTGTACTGTCCCATATATTCACTTAAATAGGGAAACATGAATACATTGAATTTTAAGCCATTCTCCCTGTAGCATTCAACGTGTTAATAATTCGTCTTACAATGTGTGTAACCACACACGCCAATCTTCACTGTGGCAGTCATCATGCTAAGTGAATGCACCAGTGGGATCGAGACCTTTAGACCCAGTAATAACGGAAATCCTGTAAGCAGGGATGTCAGTGGACGATAGCCTAATGGCTGTGGTAACGTGCCGTAATCTCCAAGATCAAGCTTATATTCCTGGTACTTGAAATTCTCTTTATGTATTTTCGCTGAAATTCCACTTATAAGTTTATAAAAACTGTATCGTTATTATTTAAACTTGTAATTTTGATGTTGCAAGATGTTTATATTGTAAATTTAGTAGTTTATAAATTTTGAAGTTGGAGATTTAGGAATTTTTAAATTGTGAAATCGAAGATTTAGAAATCTACAAATTTTATAAGTAAAAGAGAAAAATTAATGAAATTAAACTGATATGTAAACTGAGATGTTTCTTTGAGATTAAACTAAAAAATAGTAATAATAATAGAAAAAAATTGTAATAATAATAGTAATAATTCTTGAGATGTTAATATTAAATGAAAATATTAAATATATTAATATACAAGATGTACAAAATTAAGTTCATTTAAGTTCATTTAATTTTTATAATATTATTATTAACTTCTAACATTTTTATTTTGTCAAACTTACTTAATTAACATTTTTTTATTTTTTGTTATTTTTTACAAGGTTGGAAACTGAAAATTTAAAAAATTAAAAATTTTATCATACATAATCTTGAGATTGTGAAAACTTGCTTGTGGAAAAATTGATTAATGTAGAAATTTTGAAATTTGGAAAATTGAAAATATGGAAAATAGAAATAAAAAAATTCAGATATGAGAAATTAGAAACTTTTAAATTCATAAACCTGAAAATATAAAAACTTGATCATGGGAAAATTTAGTAATGCAGAAATTTTATAATTTGGGAAATTGAAAATATGGAAAATAGAAAACAAAAAATTCAAATTTGGGGAATTAGAAATTTGCAAATTTATAAACTTGAAAATATAAAAACTTAAATATGGCAAAATTTGTTAATTTAAAAATTTAGAAATTTGTCAACCCAAAATTTGGAAAGTTTGAAAATTTGAAGAAATAAAAATTTGGAAATTTTGAAAATTTGAAAAAATAAAAATTAGTAAACTTGAATCCATAGAAACTTAAATACCCAAAAATTTGATAAAATAATAAATTTCCCAATATTAAAAATATTAAAAAATTGTTAACATACCAACAGTTATCCCAAATTTTCCCCCAAACAAATCATTTTCCAAAATAATAAATGACCTATCTAAAATAACCTAAATTTTACGACATAAATGAATGAAAATCTCTTCGAAAATCAAAGAAGCACAATTTATCGAACAGTAAAATTATCTGATCGGGTCGTTTGGATGATGATAGCCAAGAAATGCGGTTGTTTCGAGAGATCGCGTGCCGTGGCGGAATTCGGGACACGTCGAAGGAAATCAGAATCAAAATTACAGTCAGCTAGCCTCGACAAGGTTGCAATTTCGTGCTAATACGACGTAATAGGGGATACAGAGGAGCTCTGAAGGAACATCGTCGATAACTAACCGGAAATGAGAGCATTCCGTTCGTGGTATTGTACTAATGACGAAGAACGATCGCTCGTAGAATTATTATCGATAATCGAGAAAATACGGCGACGACAGGAAAAGAAAACGAAACTAAGGATATCGTGCGAAGTTTTGTACGTTTTTTTATATGTTTCTTGCTGTATATATTTGTTTGGTGCTTTTGCAGGATTTATTGCAAAGAAGTTTTAAATTGCTATTTTTAATTATTAGTATTGTTTATAAATTGTTTATTATTATTTACATTACTTGTTACAAAGCATTTTGAAAGAATAATTCAAAGATCTATTCAAATTTGGCGCGCTTCCCTGGTGCGCGCGCATACATAACCTATCTATTGAATTACACAAAATAAACGCAACTTTACACTTTATTTTTGAAGTTAAACGTTTACAAATACATTTAAAATTATACAGTATTCAAATACAATTAAAATTTCACAATTTTGCAAAAAGAATTAAAATTTAATCATCTGAAGTGTACTAAAAAGTATTAACTGATACTGTAAATAAAAATTGCTTACAAAGTCCACTCAGTTACTTCAATTCCACTGAAAATAGTTGAGAACTTTCCATTGAAGTGCGACAAACGCTTAATTATTCCCTAAGAGATGAATCTGAAACTAAATAGAGTGAGTCTGAGACTCCTAAGGGTTAATCGTCGTTTCTCGTTTAAACGCGACAGAGGTTCCGCCATTTTGGGCGCGAGATGAATTTCATTTGGTGGATGGAAACTTCAGTCCCGTAGTTTAAGAGTTAAATGACTTGCAAGGATTAGATTTATTTCGCCTTGACGCAACGGCGACCGACACAAAGGCGATCAAAAGAACGGAACAAAGTGTCAAACTTACCTTGTAGCCTTACAAAGATTCTCACCCCTTTCTTTGTCCACCATCGTTGCGAACGGTGATGTATCAAGAATGGGGAAACATTGACGTAACGGTGTTGATAAATTACGAATTTAAATATTTATCACTATGCATACATTCAGTTAGTTGCAAAATCAATATTGTTTAAATACGTGTACTAATTAATTTATGATTAAATACTGTGTGTAAATTTAATTATATTTAAATATGACTAGGTATTCAATTGATTTTAAACATGACTGTGCGCAAGTTTTTTTTTATTTAAATATGACTATGTATAAATTTAATTGTTCTTAAATATGAGGGTGTATAAAGTATATTTTATTTAAATACGACTATGTACAAATTTAATTGTTTTTAAATATGAGTTTGTGCAAAGTATATTTTATTTAAATACGACTATGTACAAATTAAATTGTTTTTAAATATGATTATGTGTAAATCATTTTATTTAAATACAACTATACAAAATTTAATTACATTCAAGTGCAACTATCTGCAAATTGAACTATGTGTAAATTTAATTATCTACAAATTAAATTTTATAAAAATTCGACTATTCAAAAAAAATGAATTATAAATAAATTCAAGTACAATAAAAAAAATTATAAATAAATTTGAATCTTCAGTAAAAATAAATTATAAACAAATTCGACTGCCAACAAATTAAAGTATAAATAAATTCCACTAACCACAAATAAAATTACAAATAAATTCCACTACCCACAAATTAAATTATAAATAAATTCGACTCTCCAGTAAAAATAAATTATAAACAAATACGACTACCAACAAATTGAAGTATAAATAAATTCCACTAACCACAAATAAAATTACAAATAAATTTCACTACCCACAAATTAAATTATAAATAAATTCGACTCTCCAGTAAAAATAAATTATAAACAAATACGACTACCAACAAATTGAAGTATAAATAAATTCCACTAACCACAAATAAAATTACAAATAAATTTCACTACCCACAAATTAAATTATAAATAAATTCGACTCTCCAGTAAAAATAAATTATAAACAAATTCGACTACCAACAATTGAAGTATAAATAAATTCCACTACCAACCAATTAAATTATAAATAATTTCCGCTAACAAATAAAATTATAATTAAATACGATTATGTACAAATTGAATTACGTTTTCGATTCATAACCGGTATCTTGTCATTCTCACGAAATTTTCACTCGAAGATTTGCATTTCATATAAACCGCGTGTACGTAGGTATTCATATATCTATTCTCATTTTTCTTTTTTCTTTTCTTTTCTTCTTTTTTTTTGTTCGCATTTCATATTTCAACGAATTTCACTTCCACTCCGTGAATAATTTTTCTCTACGCGGTGCCTTGGAAAAAAACTCCACGAATTAATCGCTTTTCGCGATAATATACACGACGCATTGTACCGTTGAGAACGGTTTTTTCTTTGTTGATTAAAGATGGATTATTTTGGGGAGATTTAATCATTTCTATTGAATGTTAAAACGGTTTTATAATTGCTTTTTATTTTTGTCGTCTGTGCTGGGTTTTTGTGGGTTCTTGCTAATTAGAATTAAACTGTTTATATATTTGTAAAATATTTCTCATGGAATACTTCTTTAAAATTATTTTATTACACATACTTTTTTTTGAGACAATTTTAAATTATAACTGCAATTTTTGTTTAGCGATTTTTGTTAATTTTTAGGTTTGTTATAATTTTAAATTATTTTTTGTCTAATTTTTAACTTAGAATTCGATGAATTTAATTTAATTTTTTCTTGTACTTAAATATGATATTAATAGCATTTGTTATTTTATTTTGATAAATTTATTAATTTGTTAATGTGTCACATATGTCATGTCCTTAAAATATGAATATGATAAGAAATATGTATGTATATCTTGTCTCATATGTTGTCACATATGATTCTTGTATGAATTGATCACATATAATTATCATGTTTATCACACATGTCATCAGATAGATTTATTACACGTGTTCATACATATAATTGTAACACAAATTGTAACATATGTTAACATATATGTTGTAGGAGTTGTTACATGATTGTATAATTGTCACATATAATTATTATATGTGTTACATATATTGTCACATATGTTATAAGATTTACTTGTGACAGATTTACATATGGTGACATATGTGACACGCATGTTATTACATATATTATATATAATGTATGTATGTGACAATATATGTGACACGTGTGATAATTATATGTGAGAATTATACATGTGATCATACATACAAAAATGATATAATAACATATGTGTCATATACATATGTTACCATATGTAAATCTGTCACAAGTGAATCTTATAACATATGTGACAATATATGTGACACATGTGATAATTATATGTGACAATTACACATGTGATCATGCATACAAGAATGATGTAATAACATATGTGTCACATATGTCATCATTTGTAAATCTGTCACAAGTGAATCTTATAACATACATGACAATATATGCGACACATGTGATAATTATATATGACAATTATACATGTAATGCATACAAGAATGATATGTGATAACATGTGTGACATGCATACATATATCTTAACATGTAATCCACGAAAAAAAACTTCCAATCCAAATCAGTAATTTCTGCGTTAAAGAACACTTTTGTCCGAATATCATCCCGTCCAGTAAATCACGTTGGAACGAATTTCCACGTCCGGTCGACGGCGGACCGGAAGAGCGTCGAATCGTTGTTTCCATCGAAATGGAGCTCGATCAAACAAACGGAACCCCTTAGAGCATCCCTTCGACCTTCATCCATTTTTCATCCGCAGGATGGATCGCTCGGGGGATTCATACTTCACGTAAGGTGGCTTCGTCGATAACGCGTGCCTCGCGCACTCTGCCAAGGTAAACTGCTCCTCTCAGCTTCTCTCCGTGTATCGTGTGCCAGCTTCGCGGAAATTTCATTCTATCGAGCGAAACCGTGCGTGCCTCGCGATCGTGTCTTGTCTTTATCTTGGCCGAGCGTTGTCTGGCCGCGTTCAAACTATTAACGAAGCACACATAGCTGGGCCAGGTCTAAGAAAACCTCGATGAACCGGCTTATCTTCGGCAACCTACCGGGACCAACTTCCCTTATCGTCTCGTTCATCGTCCCACCAGAGAGAGAGAAGTTTGCTCTACGGATAACGAGCGAACCCTTTAAGGAACGCCTGCAGACATTCGGCCAACTATGAAAACGACTGCGTTTCAACGGATCTGCTGCATTATGGCCAGATGAACACCTGCTTCGAGGTGCGCGCGATTTCTTAGAGGCACAGCTGGGTGTGGAGGTTTTTTGTGGGAGTGTGAGACATGGGATGTTTGGGTAATTGTTCTGGAGATTTGGTGAGGTTGGATATGTAGGATATTTAGGGAGATATGTATGAATATGTGGATGATCGAGTTTGGTACATATGTGATGTGTGTTTATGTATGTGATGATGTATGTGACTATTTCTGTGTGATGGAATATGTTACATGTTATATGTATATGTTGTATGATACATATTGTGACAATGCGTGTGATGCATATGTGTAATAATATATGTTACATGTATATGTCATATGACGTACACATTTGGACCATATGTGTGATAACATGATAAATATATATAACAACATATGTAATAGTATGTATGATGAATATGTATAATAATATATGTGACAATATGTATGATGAACATGTATGACAATATATGTTACATGTATATGTCATATGACATGTTACATATATTGCCATGTATATTCATTACACATATTGTGACACGTTATCATACATATGGTCACAATGTGAATGTCATATAACACATACATGTTACACATATTGTCATACATATTCATCACACATATTGTGACAGGTTATCACACATATGGTCACAATATGTATGTCATATAACACATACATCTTACACCTATTGTCATACATATTCATCACACATATTGTGACATGTTATCACACATATGGTCACAATATGTATGTCATATAACACATACATGTTGCACATATTGTCAGACATATTCATCACACATATTGTGACATGTTATCACACATATGGTCACAATATGTATGTCATATAACACATACATCTTACACCTATTGTCATACATATTCATCACACATATTGTGACAGGTTATCACACATATGGTCACAATGTGAATGTCATATAACACATACATGTTACACATATTGTCATACATATTCATCACACACATTGTCACAATATGTATCATATAACATATACTTAACTCTTAATTAGAAGTTAATAAACCAAGAGAGTAATCCTAACCCCGTTAATCAGAAACATTACGTTCCCTTCGCATAAAAGAATAATATTCTTTTTTATCTAAACAAAGTTTCATCGCCAAGCGTGGTTTCTTCGATCGTAAAATTCGCTGGAATCTTTCGTTACAATCTTTCGCCATAAATCTCCGGCAAGCTTTCTTAATCCGAACGCTTATCTAACACGAAACAGGCTGAAAATTATCTTAAACCCGCCGCTTATCCGGTACAGCAATTAAGAAATTTCTTTGTTTTATTTTATAGCAGCATTGTCGTTAAAAAAAACTCGCTGTGTAGCCATGAACGTGTACGTGGTTCAACGGTTACCAACTTTGCCTTTGAAAAAGTGTATTTAAAAAATACACGAATTAAGATACAGCATTAAAAAATATCAAATAAATATTAGACAATACACAAATACATTACGAATAAATATATTTAACATTTTCCTGTAGAAAATAAGAAATTAGCAAATTATATTTGGAGGGACACTATTTCCCGCCAAAATTTGAATTCGCTAATGAAGATTTTCAATATGGCGTAAAATAATGAAATGTTATAGAATTTTATTAATGTATCAGAAGTATTCTTATGTATTATATACTCTGCTAGTAGTATATAGGATTAGATCGAAATATAGTGCGTCAAATAAAAATATAAATAATTATAAATATACAGGGTGTTTCATTTTAATTATCCAAAGCAGATATCTTTAAAAGTATAAAAGATACGGAAAAATGTTTCCAATGAAACTTGTATTGTTTCATAAGAGAAGTATTATACGCCTATTTGTTTGTCCTTGAGATGACCGTGGAAAGACCTGTAGAGGTCAAGTATAAATTTTGAAATAGGATGATACACATTTTTTTGCGCATAAATATTCCTTGCAATATTCCGAATAAAAAAGTATTAGGGCACAATATCCGAAAAATGAACACTTCGTGAGATATTTCAATTTTTCTCCACGAAATATGTAATTTTTCAATTTGAAATATCTTACAAAGTATTAATTTCTCAGATATAGTACTTTAATACTTTTTTACGTAGAATACTTCATAGAATCGATCTGTGTAAGAAAAGATATAACATCGTATTAAAAAAATTGAATTTGACCTCCACAGGACTTTCCAAGGTCATTCCAAGGTCAAACTGATGGAAGTACAATATATATCTTTTTAAACGATAAAAGTTTTGTTGGAAGGATTTTTTTGTGTCACGTACAGTTTCCGAGATACTTGCTCTGAAATATTAAAATGGGAACGGTGTTCGTTATGGTTGGCAACCCTTACCGCCCTTTATTTTCGTTTCTCGTCGAAACCCTGTAGCTACCTCGAGATTGCACGTGCTCACCCTTATCGTTGCATTATGCACGTGTGCAGAAGGTATATTAACGACACTTATCACGTCATGGCACTTACGGGCCGATGAAATATTGAACAGCTCCGGTTAATATCTTACTCCGCGGCGCGACTGTATGTATGCTAGATCGAATCGTGTCTGCTGTATATTTGGATACGTAACCTTCTTTTAGATTTGCGAGATCTTCACAATTTTTAAGTTATTAAATTTTCGAGGTTTTACATTTATAAATTTGTGATCTTTGGAATTAGGAAATTTTTAGGGAATTTTTAATTTCCAAATCTGTAAATCTAGGGATCACTATATTTGGAAATCTTCATATTTTTTAATTACCATATCCTTAAATCTTCGTATTATCAAATTTGTATAATTTCAAATTTCTGTATTCTCAAATTCCCATATTTCAAAATTCTAATATTTACAAATCTCCAAATCCCCAAATGACCAAATCCACAAATCACTGAATCCACAAATCACTAAATCCATAAATCATCAAATCACCAAATTACCAAATCACCAAATCACTAAATTACCAAATCACCAAATCACCAAATCACCAAATCACCAAATCACCAAATCACCAAATCACCAAATCACCAAATCACCAAATCACCAAATCACCAAATTACCAAATCTACAAATCACCAAATCCCCAAATCACCAAATCCACAAATCACTAAATCCACAAATCACCAAATCACCAAATCACCAAAGTACCAAATCACCAAATTACCAAATCCACAAATCACCAAATCCAGAAATCATCAAATCCAAAAATCTCCAAATCACCATCACTCAAATCCCCAAATCCCCAAATCCCCAAATCTCCAAATCCCCAAATCACCAAATCCACAAATCACCAAATCCACAAATCACCAAATCCATAAATCACCAAATCCATAAATCACCAAATCCACAAATCACCAAATCACCAAATCCACAAATCCACAAATCCCCAAATCCCCAAATTCCCAAATCCCCAAATTCCCAAATTCCCAAATTCCCAAATTCCTAAATCTCTAAATCCTTAAATGTCCCAAATCTCCAAACTTCAAAACCTCCAAATTCTTCAACTACCCAAATTCCCAAACTTCAAAACCCCTAAACTTTCCAACCACCCGAATTCCCAGATGTCCCCACAAATCCCTAAAAAATCGACAAGTGCTCCTCTCTGTTCCTTAGCGCACTCCCCTCAGGGAATGTTAGATTTGTCGTCGACTGTACTCTCAGCGGGCTTCGAGCCGTGAGCGAATTTCGTAACAATAATTTAATATTCCTATCGATTCGGGGATATAAATCACGGCTCGTGAACGAGACAGCGATTGCAGATGCAGTTACGAAGATTCCACTGCAATTGCGAATTATCGAACTACACGGCCCCCTGGGGCGGTGAATAAAGAGGAGCCAACTTGCAACATATTTGGACGACCCTCTAGATAGACAAGTCGATTAACTTGTATCGACAAAAGTGGATTTGCTACATTCATACTTGAAATTCAACTACTGAAATATTTGATATTTGACATTTTTTCTTTATATATTGGAACTGGATCAAATTTCTATTCTGATTTAGTTTATATTATTTATAAAATTGTAATTTATTTGTAACTGAAAGCAGTAAAGAACCTGAAATTCAGTTTAGCAGGATATTAACAAAGGCACATTTGTCTGTAGATCTCATGAACCAAGTAGCAGTCATAGTGGCTTTCGAATGTCATCATAAATTATATGAAAACACAGGATCACATTTGTTACTCTTATTAAATAACATATGAATAGAAATAATATCTCGTTTTTAATGTAATTTTAAGTAGAAAGTTCGATGCGACGCGGTACGGAGCGTCTTGTCGGGTAGCGCAGTCATGAAACAGGACCTCTCCATGGTCCGCGCTAGGCTACAAAAGGGTACCATTTTAACCTCTTAGGTACGACGCGCCACTATAGTGGCGGACCATCTCTCTGTACGATGGTCCACTATAGTGGCTTTCGCGAACGTCATCGTAGATTAGCGCCATAGTGGCTCACTCTACCGGCTCACTCGCCACCGTTTCAATTGAACGATCGTTTTCATATGTTTCGATTCGCACTTTTTTACCTTCACCACGTTCCAGAAGAGTATTAACAAATCCCACAAAAGTACATTACATGTAAATAAAAGGTAACGCCAAGTTTAAGTACCATGGGACCTCCTTGCACTAATACATATTGTCAACATTTAGAAATTATTTTGTGAATTTTCGAAAAAAGTATCAAGGCTAAAGTATATGTATCTTTGGGAAAAATTGTAATTTAATCGTGAAAAACTTCGTCCCGCTAGAGAAGTCCAGCCTAAGTCGTTAAAATAAAATGTTTCATTGCATATTAAGTTTCTTTCGAACAGACTTTCATAATGAAATTATGATAATGATATTAATATCTTGAAACACGCCTAATCCTATCACAGCGAATTTCAAGAATCCTGCGAACGAGTACAAAGGAATAGAGCGGAAGATAGGAAAGGATCAGGTTCAGAATCGTGTTCTGAAGGGAAAAATGGCTGAAAAGGAATCCGATGATCCTCAAAGAAGACGAACTAATAATAATAATGTAACAGGTTCAAAGGCACCATTGACTTCCGTATTACAAGCATCACACTTCGTTTATCAATGGTACTTTCGTTTACTACTTTGTAGCTTTCAAGCTTTCGTTTGCTATTTACTTTTATTAGCCTTAAAGTATTCTCCAGTTTTATTGCAATTGTGCATTTCTTGTGGTGTAAAGTGTCTTTTGTCGCGTTGGCTCATCTTTTATTCAAATTCACTGTCAATGCCAATTTTCTTTACTTTGTCTTTGCTGATTGAGGTACAAATTATTGATTATTTAATGTTTATGTTAAAAAAATTTTTAATTTGAAAATTTGCAAATTTTGGAATTGAGAAGTTTTGGAATTTGGGAATTTTGGAATTTGGGAATTTGGGAATTTGGGAATTTGGGAATTTGGGAATTTCGGAATTTGGGAATTTTGGAATTTTGGAATTTGGGAATTTTGGAATTTGGGAATTTTGGAATTTGGGAATTTTGGAATTTGGAAATTTTGGAATTTGGGAATTTTGGAATTTGGAAATTTTGGAATTTGGAAATCTTGGAATTTGGAAATTTGGGAATTTGGGAATTTTGGAATTTGGTCATTTTGGAATTTGGTCATTTTGGAATTTGGGAATTTTGGAATTTGGGAATTTTGGAATTTGGTCATTTTGGAATTTGGAAATTTTGGAATTTGGTCATTTTGGAATTTAGAAATTTTGGAATTTGGAAATTTTGGAATTTGGAAATTCTGGAATTTGGTCATTTTGGAATTTGGTCATTTTGGAATTTGGAAATTTTGGAATTTGGAAATTTTGGAATTTGGTCATTTTGGAATTTGAAAAATTTAGAATTTGGAAATTTTGGAATTTGATAATTTTAGAATTTGGTCATTTTGGAATTTGGAAATTTTGCACTTTACGACTCGAAATTACAAAACTGCCCAAACTAAAAATGAAGAATCTCCCTTTTCCCACATGTAAAATGAAATATACTCAACATCTACAACACAATACACGCTCCATAAAAACAAAAGCTGAAAGAAATACGTTCTCCAGAACAAAGTTTTCTTTTACCAAATATTTGACTACAATATTACAATAATACATTCTAAATAACTGCAGCCCGAATCGAAGAGTCGATAAATTAGTTTGAACAGTCGCACTGGTAGGAATTTTATCGTGACAATAACGATATCCAGCAATATTAACGACTGGCAATATATTATGTTTCGTTTCAATTTTACGAGGGAACTATCGAATGAATTTTTAATAACGTGTATAGCAGACACGAGGTGTTTTACGAGCTTAACAACGGCGAAAGAGAACTGCAGGGTTTATTAAAGCAATAAATGAAGTTATGATAATGCGTTAAACTTCACCGAACGTCGGTGTTGGTTTAAGAAGTTCACGGAAACCGATGTTAATTTCGCGGACGAGGATCAAAGTGGAATGGCGTGAAACGTGCAAGACACGGGAATTGAAATTACATAAGAAAGTTAGATATGCAATGTGTTATCAAGATCCTTCGATGTATCTTTCATGAAATATTTTATATTTCACTCTTTTGTAAACAGTTTATTATTTAAAATTTGTTAGAGAAGGTAAATATAATAAATATAACGTATTTTGAATAATATATTTTGTAAAAGACGTAATATACGAAGAGTACTTAATATAGGTTAAGAATACGTATGCAGTTTTAAGCGGGAACGAAGAAAACAATATGGCGTAGGTATCGGTCGACGCGCGGGAAATTTGAAACGTGTTATATGTAGTTTACGTAATTACAGTAGTAACTATGTTTTTAATAGAAATAAAATTTAGTTTTATATCTAACAAATTACAATTAATATTTAATTTCATATTTCAGTGTTCTAATTGTAGATTTTATTGATACAAACGTGATTTTTTCTTTTTAAACTTATTTTTATAATAATACAATAATGAAATAATGAAAACTTAAAGTAAATTTTTACAATTTGTTTCACTGCATTGACAATTCTTTTTGAATAAATATATTTTATTTCTATTCATTTTACGTATATAATTAAAGTCAAACAGTGACGAATATATACGTCAACAGCAAAACAGACTCTCCTATTGAAAATAATGAACTGGTTTCTTAACATATTTTGCATAAACTTCTATTTTACACAAGTATACATATTAACAACGTCAAGATAAAATTTTAGGTTGACGAGTATATACGTCAACGACAAAACAGACTCTCCCATTGAAAATAATGAACTAGTTTCTTAATATATCTTGTGTAAACTTTTATTTTACACAAGTGTACATATTAACAACGTCAAAATAAAATTTTAGGTTGACGAGTATATACGTCACATACAAGACAAGTGTTTTTTTCCTCTATAACGAAGTAGTTTTTTAACATAATTTTGAATAGTTTCTTATTTTTCACTTGTATACACATCAGTCGTACTATAAGGTTTTATTTTGACGAATATATACGTCAAGCACGAAGAAAACAATACTATTATCAATAATGCACTACCTTTTTAGATGATTTTCGTTTATTTTTTGATTTTACACTAATATACACGTCAGCTACACTGAAGTGAAGTTTAGGGTCGACGAATATATACGTCGGATGTAGAGAAAAATACACCTACTTTCATTAATGAACTACTTTCTTAGCTACTTTTCAGTTATTTTATTATTGTACACGAGTGCACACCTAAACCGCCCCAAAATGATGTGTTCTATTAACGAGTATATACGTCAAGTACAAGGAAACTATTACTATTATCAATAACGAACTACTTTCTAATTATCTAATTATCTAATTATCGGTTATTTTTGGATTTTACACGAACATACACCTCAATTACTCTGAAATGAAGCTTTCACTTGACGAATATATACGTCAAACGCAGAAAAATGCTACTATTACCAATAACAAGCTACTTTTTTATGTAGTTTTCAGTTATTCTTTTATTTTACACTAACATACACGTCAACTACACTGGAATAATGTTTTCTATTGACGAATATATACGTCAAACGCAGAAAAATGCTACTGTTATAAATAACAAGCAACCTTTTTATCTAATTCTCATTTATTTTTTTATTTTACACTAACATACACGTCAACTACACTAGAATAATGTTTTCTATTGACGAATATATACGTCAAACGCAGAAAAATACTACTATTATAAATAACAAGCAACCTTTTTATCTAATTCTCTTTTATTTTTTTATTTTACACTAACATACACGTCAACTACACTGGAACAATGTTTTCTATTGACGAATATATACGTCAAAGGTAGTTAACTAGTCAAATTATCCAGCTACAAACCAGCTTTCCCAGAGACAGGGCGAGAGAAAAAGATGGAGGTAACACAGTGCGAAATCAGGTCCGTAAATTCCGAGAGACACCCTATCGCTACAAGCAAATACGCTCATCGTTTCCTCTTATCGTTCACGCGCACGTGACATCCCAAACATCCGAGCGAAAAGGAACGGTTCATTTGTCCCGTTCAATCCGTTCGATCCCCCGAACTTTCGTAGTCCCTTTGACAGATCGACGCCTCGACGAGCAACGATCCGTTAACTAACCGTGAAAACGACTGGCCGTGTTAACTTTGCATCCGGCCTTCAAACGAGGTGACCCGTCCTGCTGAAACTCGTCGAACCTCTGCACTGAATTTCCGTCCACGGAATTCCGCTCGGCACATTCCGATCCTCTTCTGTCGCGAGAGAATTGCTCCAAGGATTAGCTGGCAAAATTTCCTGCTACAGAGAGATTTAGTTATAAACCAGTGACGTGAAAATCTGACCAGCGGTACTGTAACTGGCGGCCATTTAGGGGGATCGCTTTTAACGTTCCGAAAGGAATGCTGAAATTTTCATGAACACGTGCTTTTAGGTGCTCTTACACCTGCTTTATTTACACTATTTATTACAGATTTTTATATTGGGACGTTTGGGGGATGGGAAGATGTAAATTTGGAAGTATGAGATTTACATGATTCTGTGACTTAGGTGGTGGATTTTGTGGATTTCTGAACTTGGAGATAAAGACTAAGTTATTTATTAAGGAAATTAGAAAACTATGCTGGTACTTGTACCTCCCTTTCTAAATGACCAAATTTGACAAGTTACCAAATTGAGTATCCAAGTAATTTTGAGTATCCAAGTAAATTTGACAGTTATATGAAAACTACAAAATTTGTAATATTTGCAAACGTGTTGAATGTCCTGACCAGTAATTTCGAAACAGCTTTTTTGCAGCAATTCGAGGCCATTGCACGGAATGTACATGGCCACGCAAAGATCGCTTGCGATCTCGACCTGGTCATCGGGCAATTAAGTGCCATGAAACATGGCTTGTCGTCTACTATGCGACCGCATACCAAGTGCATTACTAGCGAAACACGGGCTCAACGATTTGAATAAGGTGTAGCTATCGTACTACTGTGGTTCACGTCACTGTACTATAAAATGTACTAAGTAATTATGACGTTATACTGATCACGATCGCACAACCCTAGCTTGCCTTAATTACAAATTTGCATTTTCAACACTATACTTGTATATCCAGTGATTTTTATTTTTTACTGATATTAAATCATACTTGTACTTCTAATTTCATTTTTAATTTTATACATCATGTAAATTACAGGATGTTCCATTTAAAGAGGTCTATTCAAACATCTTCAATATCGATGATACAGAAAAATATTTCAGACAAAAGTTACATGATTTCACAGGAAAAATTATCTGATGAAGATACCTCTATGTGGATGAGTACAGATGTGAAGGTTAAGTGTAAAATGATCTAATGAAGATACCTCATGTGAAGTCCCTTTTCTTCATTCCATATTTTTTGCACCGTTTCTCTACACAAAACTATCAAGCCAATAACAAAAAACCATTAGTTATTTTAATACCGGTCGTCAACGTTTTAGCACAAACCTCCTAAAGTTACCGTTTAAAAGTACGTCCTTCCCGAATGCAGACATTTCGATCTCTTAACGATTCGACTCTTCGTAACGTTCCACGGAAATTTGTTGCCACGCATCGAGAATCTTCTCTTTCAGATCATTCGGTGTTGTACATTCTTCCGCGTAAACATTATCTTTTAAATATCCCCGCAGGAAAAAATGTAAGGGCGCAGGATCTGGTAACCTCGGCGGAAATTCGATACGCCATCTCGTCCAAACGTTTGTTCGCAAACATCCACGCAAACACAAGATGTCGGGCGCGATGCGTGTCAGCTACTTTCAAATGGTATTTCGATGCTAAAATAAAAATATCTGAACTAACGATTTTTCGCGGAGTGACTTCATACTTTTGTGTGGACGGCTGCATCGGTGCAAATAATTCCATTTAAAAGAACTTAACCTTCATATCTATTTTAACATGTAGAATGGTAGTTACGCCAGATACCTCCAAATTTTTCCTTAAATCATGTAATTTTTGTTGTAAATTTTTTTTGGACATTCAATGTTATCGAAGATATAAGTAGGTCGAAATGGGTCACCTTGGGCAATATAGTGAAATATTGTGAATGCAGTCAAATGCATAGAATACTTAAGTACCAAAATGGCTGCTTAACAAATTTCTTCTTTTAATTTAAAAAGTTTAAGGCAGTTTTCTTGTAATTTCATCGAAACTCAAAACAATTAACTACTAATGATTTTCCGCAGAGTAACATAATACTTTTCTGTGGATTGCATCGGTACAAATTCCATTTAAAAGAACTTAACCTTCATGTTTTAACACGTAAAAAAATATTCACCAGATTTTTTTCGGTGGAACCACGTAAATTTTGTATGAATTTATCTGAATTTCTCTGTAATTAATTTTTCTGAAATTAACTAAATCAATTAAATAGACGGAACATAGAATGAAGCTGATTCAGTTATTTTAAACTATTTTACTACGCACAGAATTTTATAATGTTAATGCAGTATTTCATGTTTCTAACACGAGGAATGTTTTTAAATGGCATTCATTAAATTCTTTAACAACTGCGTTTAATGTGAAATATTTCTTTCCAAAGGGGATTTTCAGTCTCATGCAGGAATTTTGTTTAATAACTGAAATATGCATGAAAATCATTTATTTAATTGCGCAAATTAAATTCTTCGACAACTATGAGAAATAAAATATTTCTTTTTCATATCTTTAATAGCTTGAAATCACAAAAATTCTCTGGTGTTCAATAATTAATATATTCCAAAATCCTTGAATTTTAATTCTAAGTACAAATGTTATTTTAAATGCAATTTAACTTACAAAACTTAATACTAAAAATTTACTTTCTTTCCATTTGCAACAACATTTTCAACATCTTCTAAACATCGCAATGTGTCTTCTCTCGGGATTTTCGATTACGGAAGGTTCTCGAATTAATTTATAAGTTCCTTCCTCCTGAGGATACCCTCAACACCTTCGGAATCAATTACGTAAATGGCCATCCAATTTAATGCAAACTATCAACTATGTTCTGTCTGCGGTGTATTCGAAAACAAAATTCACGCGAAACAGTTGCGGAATATTTTTCAATTTACGTCCACTATGATTCTCAGTTAAAAGTTGTACATCCGCTGAACTTCCTAATGAATATTAAAAAGTTAACGCAGTATCATTTTATGGCAGTTATATTAACCTCCTACGTAAACAATGAATGACTGATTTTACGTTTTTCATATTAAATTATATGGAAATTGTTGAATAATGAAAATGTGGAGAATCTAGGTTAGAGCATTTAGGTTAGCCAATGATGCTTTTGATGATACTTTGCGCCGCTTATAACAGTCGATAAACGAACTGAATTAACGCTAAGTTTACGTCCTTTTAAAGAAGATAAGAAATATAAAAATTAAAAATATCAGTTTGATACTTTGACAACTTGATAATTGGGTCACAACCTAATCTAAATGCCAACCTGGGTGCTAACCTAACCTAGATGCTGACCAACCTACCTGGATGTTAACCTAACCTAGATAGATGCCAGAAGCTTATAGTCTACCAGGTGCCAGAATGAGTGCATTTCAAATGTCGAGCTACCGTAAACATATAAGTGGAACAAGAGACGCAGAGATTTTAAAGTCCAAACGTAAACGTGTCCGAAACTATCGAAAACGATACCGAACATGATTATTGTTGATTTCACGACGACCGACGTCGATGACGACCAAGTATGGTCGACGACGAGTTACAGAGCTTTCAACGTGCTTCCAGTCGATCTGTGTGAAAAATTATCGAAACTAAACGGTTTTTTATCGATTCGACACGATGGGTTGCCGCCAAAATCTATACAGCAAATTTGGGCTGTCTCCACCCTCAAAATTTCAAGTGGAAAGACGCGGGCTGTAGCGTGTAAAGAAACGAACAAATACAAAATATGGAGCTTGTACATCACATGAGAATTTCTATATTTCACTGTTCCTTCACCTTTTCCTAAAAAAGAAAATTCCCCGGAAAATGATATTTGGCAAGGTGCAATCCACCCAGCACTGCAAGTACATGAATCAGCTCTCGCGAAGGAAAAATGAAAGATGAAAAAAGAAGAACAAAGGAAAAAGAAAGACTCGTTTCCATCTCTAATCCGAGAGCTGGCACGCGAAATCTCGATTCTAATCCGTTTGGTGAAAAAATCGGGTGACGCCAGGAAGTTTCCTAATTTCTCAGGAAATTTTCGCCGTTCTATTACCCTGTTCAGGAAGGTCCATTTAAGGGTGGTACATTCCCCGATTATTCCCGTGCCGACGGCTCGTTTCCAGAAACGATAAGACAAAAATAATCCCGGTGCCGTGTAAAAGGGAATGAGACACTGTATCTCGGCCCAACAGCTCCTCATCTAGTTTTCTGGCTTAAAACGGCTTGGCTCTGAATGAACATACTGTGACACGCGAATGGAAGGCGTATCGTTATATTCCAATTTTAGGGTTAATGGAGAAATTATTTTTATACCAAAATAAAATTGAATTCTTGTGAGAATTTTGTGGTTAGGTTAGTTTTCAGGAAGGGGGACTTTTAATGAAGGAGGGATATTTAGGGTGAGATTAAAATCATATGTAATATGATATATTATACATACATATGTATATCAGATATCATATATGGTACATTGTACATTGTACATCACATAACATTTATAACAGATCAAGTGTCAGTTATCAGGTTTCACGTGTATATCATATGACTGTATATCATATATCACTTATAATAGCATGTGGTAGCACATATGCATATGTTAGTACGTATCATATATCATGTCATATATTGTACATCATAAAGCATCATATATCATATGTCATTTAAATCATATCAAATATCAGATATCAAGTATCAGATGTATCATATATTATACATCATATATCTTGTATCACATATCACATGTCATACAATATACCTGATATATTACTTATAACATATCATATAGCCTATGATAGCACATGTGTATATGTCAACATATGTCAAATATCACACATCATTTGTCATGTATGCCACGTCACATATGGTACATCATACATCACATATCATTTACAACATATCAAATAACACATGTGCAACACATATCATATTTCATACATCATATATTATGTATCGTGTGTCACATATGGTACATTATGCATCATATATCATTTACAACATATCAAATAACAGTTGTGTAACACATATCATATTTCATACGTCATATATCATGTATCGTATGTCACATATGGTACATTATACATCATATATCGTTTATAACATATCAAATAACAGTTGTGCAACACATATCATATTTCATACGTCATATATCATGTATCGTATGTCACATATAGTACATAATACATCATATATCATTTACAACATATCAAATAACACATGTGCAACGCATATCATATTTCATGCATCATATATCATGTATCGTATGTCACATATGATACATCATACATCATATATCATTTACAACATATCAAATAACAAGTGTGCAACACATATTATATTTCATACGTCATATATCATGTATCGTATGTCACATATGGTACATCATGCATCATATATCATTTACAACATATCAAATAACACATATGCAACACATATCATATTTCATACATTATACATGATGTATCATATGTCACATATCGTATTTCATACATCATGCATCATATATCGTATGTCACATATGGTACATCATATATCATTTACAACATATCAAATATCAGATATGTATCACATGTCATATGTCGCACATCATGTACCTTGTATCGTATGAATAACATACATCATATACTAAACGTATACCACATATTACATACCATAAACCACATATCACAAATGAACGACATTCCTACAACAATATAAAATAAAATACGTAACAAATACTCAAATTGCATAACAAAATGAAATGAACAATTTTCAATTAATTAAATATAATATTTAATATCAGATTAGTAAAACAAATTAAACTAAAGTGAATAATAATCGAACACGTAATCAGGAAGTTTGCAGATGAAAACGGGGTAGATTTCACTCGGTCCTGTTTACGTGGGCCAATCTGTGGTATCGCGTATTTGATCGTGTCTCGTCTTCGAATAGTTTCTCGTTTCGCTCGTACCGGTAGCAAGCAAATTGTTTGAAACACTCTCCGTCGGCAAACTTATAGAATCCACACGGTGCACCACAGAGAAAGTCGCATAACAATGCAGTCGCGTCGTAAACAGTTAGACAGTTAGTTCAGTCTCTAATAGTCTTTGACTTATCCGACATCAAATTAAATTAGAACAAAGGAATCGATTGAATTTAGAACGCGATACGAGGTATTTACTCGCGACGGTGTTTGCGTTGCGTGTGTCTGTGATTAATTACGCCGTGTACCAAGTATTATTGCTGCGAACAACCGAACACTTGCCAAGTTACGTCAAGGTAATTATTAACGTATCACGGTGTCTTCCATCCTCTATCCCCTTTTCTGTGATATTACACTGCTTTCATATTGTTCATTAGTGGATTATACACATAAGATCATATACAGTAAATCAGAAAAATTTTATCTGAAAGTATACCTCCCCTATTAAACACAACAATCATTGGAATCGAGCAACGAATAAGCTTATAGCGTTCAATGCGACAGAACCTTTCGTCACCGTGTCACAAAATCACAGGCAAGCAACAAATTGCTCGCCCGGGACAAAATGTTAATGGTATATTGTCTGGGTGTTATGGAACATTTGTGGAAGATCGTTCGTGTGAGGCCCGAATATCGAGCGCCGGGAAGTTCGTTTCTGTTGCATGACGCACCATGTCAGAACTGTCGTGAATTTTTGGTGAAAGAACAAGTTTGTGTTCTTCAACATCCTTTAAAGCTTGACTTATCTCCATGTGATTACTTCTTTTTCCAAAATTGGTAAGATTATCATAGCTTCACAGTGGAATCGAGTCATAAGACGGGACCTCTCCATGGTCCGCGCTAGGCTACAAAAGCATACCGTATGAGCGTCACAGGTACGACGCGCCACTATAGTGGCTTTCAAAGATATGATCCGTATGATGGTCCACTATAGTGGCTTTCGCAGATATAATCTCTTAATTAGCTATAAAAGAAACGTTTCGTGACACTGTTACATAAGTCCAAGCAGCTGTGACAAGGGTATTTAAAGCAATTCCACAAAACGACATATAAAAATCTATGTTAGATCGTTTCCAAATGTCTCCACCACAAGTATGAGATGGGAAGCCATGCACTCAAAAGAATGGAAACCATGGAAATCATGAACTTAAAAGAATGATTCAACTAAAGCAGAATAAATTATGCGATCAGCGTTACACAGCCTCCATCGATGGTCGTCAAATCGCGATAAATTAGCAAACAAAAGGTCCAAGGAAATCCTTGTAAATTCGGTAAGATAAAGGGGCAAGATATAGGTAGGTCCCGAAGAAGTAGGTGCACAAGGAGGCGAG
Organism: Megachile rotundata; assembly: GCF_050947335.1. Lineage (NCBI taxonomy): Eukaryota > Metazoa > Arthropoda > Insecta > Hymenoptera > Megachilidae > Megachile > Megachile rotundata. Next base: position 9,892,356 of record NC_134993.1, read on the forward strand.
ATAGTGCTTTTGACATAGCACCGCCAGCGAACCTAATGACTCAGGCCACTCAGAGAATACACTAATTACCATGAAAGCGTCCCGTACACGCTTCCGGAAGACAGGCATTTTACTTGCCTCCCACATCTCTCTGTTCCCATACTTAAGGTAAGGATATTAGTGCCGAGGAGCAGTGTCCTCCTCGAGCAAGCTTGAATTTTAGACCAAGTTTCCTCTTCCGTGTGCACCGATGGTCGTTTAACCTGCGCCAGACGCGGCTCGAACCTGAAATTCTTACGTCTACGAGTTTCCGAGGATTTTCTAACTTTGGTGTTTTGCTCGAATGACTTGGATTTTCTGGTTAATTTTATGTATCGCAATTTTATATTGTAGGGTGATTTGTAGGGTTATTTAGTGGCTTTAACGTACCGTGGCTCTAAAAGACTAAAATTGGTATTCTGTTACTGTAGATTGCGTTAAAGTACCTAATTTCAGATGATATTGCAGTTTTATGTAGATTGACGCTCATTTGATGCACGAATTGTGAATCCAGAGAACTGAGATGGATTGCTACTTTAGATTACGCTAAGGTGGTTAATTTTAGGTAATAATTCAGTTTCGTGAGTCAAAGTGATATTTAGGGGTGCACGCTCGTTTAATGCACGAACTGTAACTCTAGAGGGCTAGCACTTCTTTCTTCAATTATGCTAAAGTGGTTAATTTCAGGTAATATTGCAGTTTTATGGGGATCGAAGGGGTAATTAGGTATACGTTTAACGCACGAACTGTAACTCTAGAGGGTGTACTATTTCCTTAAATTGTGTTGATGTGGTTAATAATTCAGTTTCATGTGGATCGAAGGTATTTAGTGGTATATGCTCGTTTACTGCACGAATTGTAAGTCTAGAGGGCTAAGTTTAGTGTATTGCTACTTCAGATTATGCTAAAGTGACTAATTTTAAATAATAACGCAGTCTTATGTAGATCGAAAGGATGTTTTATAGTGCACGCTCGTTAAATGTTCGAATCGTGTCCAGTAGCGCGTTAAACGCGAGCCAATGGCAGACACGCGTTAAGTACAAGTCGTTCGTCATTGGTCGAATATCACGTGGTACAGCGTAGTGCGCATGCGCGAATAGTGCACGTAATCAGTGGGCGTGGCTAATATAAACGAGCGCTCCGGTGCAATGAACTGTGTATATTCTATTACGTATACAATACATAATATTATAATTTTTCCTGCAAATATATTCAGCTTAATCAATATGAAAAGTACTGAATACAACAAAATAAAACGAAAATACAAACGTCTACAACTCGTTTCTATGGATTTAAATGAAGAAAAAGATCGACGATACAGGATCTAAAGAAACGACTTGCTAATAAGACAAAAGTGCATTTAAGAGGGAAATGCATCGCTCGATGCAGAAGTTTCAGTGAAAGATAAAATCTTTTTTATATTTATGCAATTTAAAGAGCGTAACTTGAAGTTAAGGAGGATACTCGAGGGACTGTTTTTTCAGGGAACAGTTTATTCTTATAAATATCAAAGATACAAACACTGAGGGACTTGAAGTATGAATAGTAATAGTAAGAGATATCGTCATGTTCATCTGTTAAAAACTTGCCTATTATGCGATAAAGCAAGAGGGAGTAAATTTTGTCTAAATTGGAACAAAGTTAGGTTAGAGTTGTGTTAGGGTGAGTTTGTAATTAAATTCAGGTTAGATTTGGATTATACTAGCATTGGTATATGGTTAGATTAAGGTTAGATTAGGTTAGGCTATTTTTACTTAAGTTAGATTAGAATTAGATTAAGTTAAGTTCATTCATTCTTAGTTGAATTCAAGGTTAGAATCAGTTAGGTTAAATTAGGTTAAGATCAAGTTAGGTTAGGTTAGATTAGAATTAGATTAAGTTAGGTTCAATGATTCTTAGTTATGTTCAAGGTTAGATTCAATTAGGTCAAGATAAAGTTAGGTCAGGTTAAATTAGATTAGAATTAGATTATGTTAGGTTTAATCATTCTTAGCTATGTTCGAGGTTAGATTCAGTTAAGTTAAATTAGACTGAAATCAGGTTAGGTTAGGTTAGCTTAGATTTTAATTAGATTAAGTTAGGTTCAATCATTTTTATTGAAGTTCAAGGTTAGATTCAATTAAGTTACGATCACGTTAGGTCGGGTTAAGTTAGATTAGAACTATATTAAGTTAGGTTCAGTCATTCTTAGTTAAATTCAAAACTAGATTCAATTAAGTTTGATTAGACTGATTTAGGGTTAGATTTATTCATGTTATAATAGACTAACCTTGATTAGGGTTAGGTTAGATCAAATTAAGCAGACTTACGATTAAGTTAGATTAGATTATCCTATTTCAAACAAGCTTTGGTCAAGTCAATTTCAATTAAACAAACTTAAGGTTAAGTTATGTTATTGTTTTTTAAAGTCTGGTTAGGTTCAGTTAGATTAGGTTTATGCTAGGTAAATTTCAATTAAATTATGTGCATGTAAGCTAGTTCACGATAGTATTTACGTGAAGTTACATTGTATTAAACTAGTAAGTACTCACATTAGTTTAAATTAAATTACATTTAAGTTAAGTTTTATTAAGTTAGGTTATTACAAGCTCTTTTATAATTATCTTAAGTTAAGTTACTATCAAACCAAAGTTCGATTAGGTTACATTTAATTAGGTTAGGTTAATATAAGCTCTTTTACAATTATCTTAAGTTAAGTTACTATTAAGTTAGATTTGATTAACCTAAAATCTCAACCTCTTACCATCTCATAAAAATCATCAAACCAAATTAATTCCGACCAAGAATCAATAAAAATTACTAGAATCAAACTTGTTGAAACTATAAATATCAAAGAATTCCCTATATCTCCCCAGATATTTTTCTAATCGCTCGAATTCGTTTCCAAAGTTTGGTCAGCCAGTTATCACGCGCAGTGTTATCGTTTCCACGGTTGACGCTGAAATTTCCAAGCGAATCGTTCGGCCGTTGTTGCTACGTCGTCGAGCAGGCTGGCCGCAAATTTCGCCGCGTTGTTTGGACGCGTTTCGCAGAAGAACGACGCCGAATTCGCGTCGGCCGATTGATTTGTTCGTCGACGAAAAATATTGGAAACGGCCCCGACGTTTCACGCGCAATCGGCCTACACGGCTCAGCGACGAAAGAACTCCCGTTGTGTTTCGCTTCGATTTCCTCTTCCCTAGTTATTTTCTTTTTTCCCCCTACCCTTCGCGTCGCATCCTCGCTTCGATCAAATTGATCTTAAATTACCAACCGACGTCAACACGGCCCGATATTTCGACGCTGATCCGTCAAAGGAACAGAAATTTGCGCGCACGTCGATTAATCGTTTCCCCGGCCAATTTCGACCCACCGGCTCGATCAAATTGTTCAAGCGGACCACGTGCACGGCCATTTTGTTTCACGCGCGTTACGTAGTAATAACGATCGGCCAAATTTGATGAGCTTTTAAACGGACGGTTTACGCGAACAATCGAATCGACAACTTTATCGCTGAACGCACGGTTCTGCCAGCTGAATCTACCTAATGGCTAACGGCACCACGTTCTGCTGATTCAACCTGCGAATTTTGTCGTATGTGCGCCAGCTCCAACTTGCGGCTAATAAATTTACAGATTTCAACCGCTTAACAGGAACTCGTTACGATCGACCCATTATGCTAAGTCCTTGTTTGAATTATTCCGATGATGTTCCATGCTGCGGATACGCATGTGGATCGCATGTGGAACAATTTTGCTTTGTGGAATTTTGTTCGTGTGTAAATAACCTTGTCATGTGAAGGTTAACGCTTACATTTAACTTAAAAATAATCTGGGAAAGTAAATAAGCAAAGCTTGAATGTGGAAAGCCTAGGTCCTAGCCTAGGTTCAAATAGTATTTTGGGTGTCTATGTCACATCTTTAGATTTGTATATTTCTACACTTTCAAATCTATGTATACTTAGATTCAAAGTGTTTATACGTTCCTAAAGTTGTAAATACCTTGATTTAGATAGCTAGGTAAGGGAGTTATTCTGATGATTACTGATGTTCGATGTGGATGAATGTGGATCACACACATGTAGAGCACGAATAATTTTGCCTTGAAGAATTTTCTTCATGTTCGGGCAAATAATCTTGTCTGGTGTGAAGGTTAACACTTACATTTAACTTAAAAATAATCTGGGAAAGTAAATGATCAACGCTTGAATGTGGAAGGCCCAGGTCCTAACCTATGTTCAAATAGTACTTTGGGTGTCTGTGTCACATCTTCTGATTTGTATATTTCTACACTTTCAAATCCATGTACACCTAGGTTCAAAGTTTTCATACATTCCTAGATTTACCTAGATTTGAAGATACCTGCCTATGGCACCTGGATGTACAGATACATCCACATGTATCTAACTTCACTCTTACGTGACACCACAAGTTTCAAAGACCTACATTTCTTTCTGCTTTCAATTTATCATTTATTTTTAAGTACCTGTATTTTGTCATCGACGTAACCATAATCAATATAATTTTTGAAAGTACAAGAAGTTTGACTTTGTCCGTTTGTTTACGTATTTAATTGAACCAATTACACCTACAGCCAAAAGTGTGTTAACCTAACAGCTCAAAGTACAAATACCCTACCAACATTTTTAAGCTCACTAAAATTGTAAATTTACAAGACAATTTAAAATTGTAAACCTTAAAAATTTGCAAAGTCCTTTGTCAATCTCGTGTGAAAACACGTAGATCCAGAAAATTTCTTGTTTGCGAACGAAATTCCTCTCATAAGAGATATTTTTAACGTTCGCTGCAAATTTCCGGGCAGTCATTTTTTATCGATGCCCGAAAGTCCTCTTTTTCCGATCCTCGGGAACATCCTGCAGAAAGATAGATGTACGAGTTGTCACGGTTCGTTTCATATTCCAAGGCCGGCCCATTCTTTTCCCCTCTTTGTCTGTGTGTACCGATACCTCAGTGCGAAATTCGAGTTTCCATTGGAGCCTCGCAAATTGAACGTCCACCGTGTCGAACGTGATCTTTTCATGTGCAGAAATCCTGGACATTCGGTGAATTTTTCACCGTGAAACGGAAGTTGGATGCTCGATTACGATCCAGCGGCACGATTTTCGAACGGAATCGACGCGCCGATGAAAAACCGAGACGGCCATAGACGGAGAGGCAATCTTCCGCGAGGGAATTTCTGGACGTGGCGCGTTGCATAATTTATCGAATAAGAAAATTCTGGAGAAAATTGTCTCCGTAAAGAGCTTTTGTTGGCCACATGATATAAATTGATTTTTCGTTTTTTTGGAGTCAGTAGAATTAAATGCAATTAAATTAAGGATAATTACTTTCTAAATTCAAAATTAATTGTGTTAATTATTAATAAAGTAAAATTAATATAAAATGTAGCATATTATATATTTATTTTTTTTTTTAATTTCGTATTATATAAATGTAGTATGAAATCTTTATAAAACTCAATAAAATTCATTAAAATTGACGTATTAATTAAAACTCAATAAACTGAAATTAATATATTGATAAGAACTCAATAAGGTAAAAATAATATATCGATTAAAAGTCAATAAAGTAAGATAAATATATAAATAAAAAATCAATAAAGTAATATTGACTTGTCAATTAAAGTTCAGTAAAGTATAATTAACGTATCAATCAAAACTTCATAAATTGAAATTAATATGTTGATAAAAATTCGATAAAGTAAAATTAATATATTGATTACAAGTCGATAATATAAGAATAACACGTAAATTGAAATTCGATCAAATAAAGTTAATATATCAATTAAAACTTTACAAATTAAAATTAATATATCAACCACGACTTGTAACTAATTGTGCATTTATTGTATTTATGTAGTTCTACTTCTTCTTCCTTATTTACTGAACGCAATAACAGCTTCGCAAACAAGACTAAATTTGCAAATTTCGGTACGTGGAAATTTGGAAAATTGCAAAATTGGAAAAAATGGAAAATTAGTATAATGGAAAACTGGAAAATTGGGAATTTGGAAAATGGGGAAATTGGAAAATTGGAATATTGGAAATTTGGAAAATGGAGAAATTGAAAAATTGAAAAATTGAAAAATTGAAAAATTGAAAAATTGAAAAATTGAAAAATTGGAAAATTGAAAATTGGAAAATTGGAAAATTGGAAAATGGGAAATTTGGAAAAATGGGAAATTGGGAGATTAGAAAATTGGAAATTTGGAAAATGGAAAAATTGCAAAATTGCAAAATTGCAAAATTGGAGAATTGGAAATTTGGAAAAATAGGAAATTTGGAGATTATAAAATTGGAAAATTGGATAAATGGAAAACTGGAAAAGTGTAAAATTGGAAAATTGAAAAATGGGAAAATTGGAGAATTAGTAAAATGGTAAACTGGAAAACTGGAAAATTGGAAAATTGAAAAATTGGAAAATTGGAGAATTAGTAAAATGGAAAACTGGAAAATTGGAAAAAGTGGAAAAAGTGGAAAAATCGGAAATTGGTAAAATGGAAAACTAGAGAATTGGGAAATTGGAAAATTGAAAAAATGGAAATTTGGAAATGTGGAAATTTGAAAAATTGGAAAATTAGAAAATTAGAGAATTGAAAAACTGAAAAGCTAAAGAATTCTTAGATTCACTTATATTCACTTGTTGGAAATCTAATGATTTCATGCGTCGTTTAATACTGTGTGCGACTTAACAGATTAGTCAAACAGTTGTACAAAAATTTTCAACAAAATCTTGAATAATTTTCGTTGTATTTTGTCTCCTATCTATTCCTACGACACGTCGTTTAACCTGCTACGACGTATATCTCTTTGATCATTCTCATTTTAGCATAACCCGTCTGTTTTGGAATAAGCGAATCTCCGAGGTCGAATTACATGCACAGTAGAACTTTTTTATCGCCTCGATTCGCTACGACCCAATTAATGCTTTTGAAAATGGGTATCGCGTTTCCGCCAGGAATTTATTGACCTCCTCTCTCTCTTTTATATTTGTATATATGTATAAATGTCTGTCCCGTTTTGAGATTCATATCGCGACTTGCCACCTGTTTCGCCGCGTTTCAAGCGATTTAAATGGCCGCCTTTATTCTAGATTTTTGATCCGTGCGGGGCAAAAACGCGTAATTGAAGGGCTCTTTTCCACCATGATTTCCCACAGAAGCCTGTAGTCATTCGCTGCTACGGAAAACCGACGTCATGCAGGGAACAAAGTCTTTCCAGCATCGCGTTTTCCTCGCTTTCGAACGTCCCTCTCGCTTTTCATCCCTTTGTCCTTTTTGTTGTTCGATAAACTTTCAACGGTTCACGTCGATAACAAACGGGATTAATTTCGAGCACGGGGACAATGTTGGAAATGTGCGAAATTCCATACTTATTGAAAACGGAACAATTTTTTTTTAATATTCTGTGAATTTTTTTGTTAAAATCGTTTTTTGATTGAAGTTATCTGATCTGTCACATCTCATTGTTAGTGTGACTTGATTTTAGTAGTACGACTAATTTTCAATTCCGCAATTTTCCAATTTTTCAATTCTTTAATTTTTCAATTTCTCAATTTTCCAGGTTTTCAATTGTTCAATTTTTCGAATATTAGGTTTTTCAATTTCTCAATTTTTCCGTTATTTAATTCTTCAATTTTTCAATTCTTCGATTCTTCGATTCTTCGATTCTTCAATTCTTCAATTCTTCAATTCTTCAATTCTTCAATTCTTCAATTCTTCAATTCTTCAATTCTTCAATTCTTCAATTCTTCAGTTCTCCCATTCTTCAATTCTTCAATTCTTCAATTCTTCAATTCTTCAATTCTCCAATTCTTCAATTCTCCCATTCTTCAATTCTTCGATTTTACCAAAAATTTTCGTATTTTTTAATTTTAAAGTGTAGATATTCATAAATCTCTAAATTCCAAATTTTCAAGTTCTTAAATTCAAAAGTCATAAAAGAGTGGGACATGTATGATATATATGTATACCATCCTTTTCTCCAATAAACTTTATTATATCGAACATTATAATGCTGTAGTAATATTGTTTTTACCTACTCATGCTATAGTAACATTCTCAACTTCGTATAATTTAATGGTCGTCGCATTTTGATCAAGTTAAGTACACCCTGTAACATTACTTGACTTTCCCATTTCTGAAAACAGAGGAATATTGTACAGTAACACAATTCACATTTCGGTGATAAATAAAAATCGACAAGTCTTACAATCATCAGAAACAAACGGTAGTCAAATCGCTACGTAAAGATGAATATATGTCCGTCACAGCGTCAGCAGTAAGTGACAAACGGCCGTGAAATCGTTAGATTCCAACAGGTGAACATAAATGGATCTAAGAAATGAATTTGACTTCGAACTAGAGTTTTTGCAATGTACTTGATGACCGAGTGTCTTCGAATTTTTACGTTTTACAAAAGCTCGGCTTTGTGACATTGCTGAGGAAAACAGTTTCTTTTCTATAAGTTTAGGTAAAATTCGGGTGGAGATGGAAATGCAGGTGACATATGAAGTGGGTCCCCAGTGACCTAAGCAAGTAAAACGCAATACCTCGACAGGAATAGAAAACTGCAAACACTCTACTGCTAAGGTTAAGTTCACAGATGTCCAGCAATAAAAATCGCTGGACTCCTTTGGTCTTACCGCTGTGGGTGAAGAATTGATTTAAAACTACAAACGAAGGAACGAAAATCGCTAGGAGCTTGTCTAACCCTCTCGTAATGTGCATTCCACGACCTAACAGAGGAGGTAAACGGTGATTTGTCACGAGACACGTATGACTCGCGATAAGAGTTTGATAACGAGCGACGAACAAACGGAAAAGAATGATTTGTACGCAGAAGGGCTGGCTCTGAAAGCGTGCTCGCATTTGTGGCACAAAGAGTGGCTGCGGTATTAGACACTTTTAAAAAGCGTCGGCATCAAGAATAATGAAACGCAACGGGATACAACCCCTGTCTAAATTCCTTTTATCTAAAAGTACGAAAATCGCTAGAAACTTGTCTTGACGAATTTATCGCATCAAAAATGATAATCCTACAGAATTAACAACGCAAGGTAGCGTGAAAAATAGGTGTAAATCGAGGTATCAGTTACACGAGGCTAATACAAAGGTGTCGAGCTGCGACGTTCCAAAGTTCGAGGAAGCTCATTACCTCGTCAGTTTGTTCACCGGGGTAGAAAGTGAATCGTAATTACGAATAAAGTTGGCCGTGACAAAGGTCGACGTGATTTTTCCTTCTCGTTAACGAGAGACAAGTTTTTCCGAGTAGCCGTCAAGGCATCCATTAAAGCGTCCCTCGACGATTCCCGGTAAACATCGGATGAAACCGGTCGATGAATCAAACCGGTTCGATCTGCAAAACTAATAACGTACTGACGTATCGCTTTTCCATTCAGGTTACTTGTTCACAATGGAACATCCGTTTTCGATTAATGCAAATATTCAGTCTTCGTGTCGTGTCATATTCATGACAGCAATTAAGTTTCTGTAACGAGAGCTAGTTTGTACCTTCGTCGTGAAGGTAGGACATCAGACATTTTGATGAGGTCCTAAGAAGTTAGAGGTCTATGAATGTATCTTTGGATGAAGCTACTTATGAAGTTAGGCAGCTAGGAATGTATGTGGGTGTCTTTGGATGAGGCTACTTATGAAGTTAAACTATGGCATGTTTAGACCAAGCTACCTATGAAGATAGACATCTATTAATATAGGCATTTTTGGATGAAGCTACCTATGAAGTTAGACATCCATGAATCTAGGTGTCTTTAGTCCAAGCTACTTATGAGGATAGACATCTATGAATGTAGGTATCTTTAGACCAAGCTATATGTGAAGATAGACATCTATGAATGTAGGTATCTTTAGACCAAGCTATATGTGAAGGTAGACATCTATGGATGTAGGTATTTTTAGACCAAGCTAGTTATGAAGTTAAACGTCTATTAACCTAGGTATGTTTGGACCAAGCTACCTATGAAGATAGACATCTATTAATTTAGATACATTTGGATGAAGCTACCTATGAAGTTAGACATCCATGAATCTAGGTGTCTTTAGTCCAAGCTACTTATGAGGATAGACATCTATGAATGTATGTATCTTTAGACCAAGCTACATGTGAAGATAGACATCTATGAATGTAGGTATCTTTAGACCAAGCTATATGTGAAGGTAGACATCTATGGATGTAGGTATTTTTAGACCAAGCTAGTTATGAAGTTAAACGTCTATTAACCTACGTATGTTTGGATCAAGCTACCTATGAAGATAGACATCTATTAATATGGGTATCTTTGGATGAAGCTACCTATGAAGTTAGACATCTATGAATCTAGGTGTCTTTAGTCCAAGCTACTTATGAAGTTAGACGTCTATGAATGTATGTGTCTTTAGACCAAGCTACTTATGAAGTTAGACGTCTATGAATGTATGTGTCTTTAGACCAAGCTACATGTGAAGGTAGACATCTATGAATGTAGGTATTTTTAGACCAAGCTACTTATGAAGTTAAACGTCTATTAACCTACGTATGTTTGGACCAAGCTACCTATGAAGATAGACATCTATTAATATGGGTATCTTTGGATGAAGCTACCTATGAAGCTAGACATCTATGAAGGTAGTTATCTTTGGACTTAGCTACCTACTGATATAGATATCTGTGGACATAGGTATATTTGGACCTAGGTACCTACTGATCAAGACATCTGCGAATGTAGGTATCTTCGTATCTAGACATCTATGCATCCAGATAATTTAGGACCTATATACGTGTGGATCCAGGTATTTGTGAATCTAGATATCTTGGATCTACTGATGAACCTCAACATCTTTGGACCTCAGTCTCTATGGATTTAATTCTACATCCACATATTTGTAAATCTGGAAAACTTACTAAAATACCTCTGAACTTACTTAAATATCCCTGTACCTCTAAGCACAAGAACCTATAAATATACAAACCCACAAATGACCCAAAATTATACATCCCCTTTAACAACCACCCCCTTTAACACCACACCCTCTTCCAAAGCCCTCTCAAACCCCTCTCGCAAAAGATACCAAAATAAACCTCAGACCCCGCAACACTTCAAGTTTCCTAACTACCCATACGACCCCCTCAAAAGTCCCCAAAAAGCAATCACTCGAAACAGCCAAAAATATCTCGTATCCAGCTAGGATAAAGATCTCGGCTCCGCAATGCCGAATAAACTGTCTCCATCAGAACGGAAAGTTTGGCCATCGTCGCTTAAATACGCGGTTATGCGTCGAGGACAAAGGACGGGTCTAGGGTGGTCCTCAGCGACGGGTGACAGAAGGGTGGCCAGAACAACGGAGCGTATGCGTCGAATTATGTGCATCGATTCACCCGAAAATGGGAAAACTTTTGCGACGCTCGATCGTCTGGGGCGTATCTTGTTGGCCGGCCAAGTTCAGAGCCGGTGCAAAAGTGGCGGGGTGGTTTAGGTGGGGTGGTTTAGGCTGGCCACCCTGGCGTACAGTTGCGTTCGTCATGTTACCTACGTCTGGACGAGCATGCTTCGATGCTTTACTGGTCGGTTAACGATCTGTTCTGTGGACAGGGATTTTGGCAACGGACGACGTCGCGACCGATACACGGCCAGACTAACGTTCATTACATTGCGTTCGACTGCGAGTTTCGGGGTTTTTGTTGTTTTGTTGTTTAGAGGGGGGTTTCTTTGGTAATGTTCACATGAGAGGTCTGATTATTTGGGGATTTGGGAATTTGGGATTTTGGGAATTTGGGAATTTGGGAATTTGGGAATTTGGGGATTTGGGGATTTGGGATTTTGGGATTTTGGGATTTTGGGATATTGGAAATTTGGGATTTTGGGAACTTAGGAATTTAGGGAGTTGAGAAATTAGGGCATTGGGAAATTAGGGAATGGGAGAATTAGGGAATCGGGGAGTTATGGAATCGGGGAATTATGGAATCAGGGAATTATGGAATCGGAGAATTAGGGAATCGGGGAATTAGGGATTTGGGAAATTAGGGAATTGGGGAATTAGACAATCGGGGAATTAGGCAATCGGGGAATTAGGGAATCGGGGAATTAGAGAATCGGGGAATTAGGAAATCGGGGAATTATGGAATCGGAGAATTAGGGAATCGGGAATTAGGGAATCGGGGAATTATGGAATCGGGGAATTAGGGAATCTGGAAATTAGGAAATCGGGGAATCAGGGAATCTGAAAATTAGGAAATCGGGGAATTAGGGAATCGGGAAATTAGGGAATCAGGGAATTAGGCAATCAAGGAATTAGGGAATCGGGGAATTAGAGAATCGGGAAATTAGGGAATCGGGGAATTAGGGAATTGGGAGATTAGGGAATCTGGAAATTAGGAAATCGGGAAATTATGGAATCGGAGAATTAGGGAATCGGGGAATTATGGAATCGGAGAATTAGGGAATCGGGGAATTAGGGAATTGGGAAATTAGAGAATCGGGGAATTAGGCAATCAAGGAATTAGGGAATCGGGGAATTAGAGAATCGGGGAATTAGGGAATCGGGGAATTAGGGAATTGGGAAATTAGGGAATCTGGAAATTAGGAAATCGGGGAATTAGGGAATCTGGAAATTAGGAAATCGGGAAATTAGGGAATCGGGGAATTAGGGTATTGGGAAATTCGGAAATTGGGAAACTAAGAATTTGGATAATTGAGAAACTGGGAAATTTGGAATATGGGAAATTAGGGAATTAGGAAGTTTGAGAATTGGGAAATTAGAGAATTAGGAAATTAGAGAACTGGGAAATTCAAGATTTGGGGATTTGTAAATTTGAGAGCTTGAAAATACAGAAATCCAAACTGCAAAGAATTAAAAATTCAGAAGCTTGAAAATGCAAAGATTAAGAAATTTGAAAATATAAAAATTTTTGAAACTTGAAACCTCAAGAAATTAAAGTTCTCTTAAAAGAAAGAAATGGTCTGACCATACGCTGACTAGTACTACTGAATTTCATAAAAATTTTTCTTTGTCGTTATTGAAATAGTATTTTTATTAAATAATTGAACGTATAATATTCGTCAAGTCTATTGCTGCTTTTTGAACACACGAAAGCGTATTTTCTACTTAATTTCAGAAAGAGCATGGTTGTAAATAAAGCAACGAAACACATTCGCGAGAAAGGCAGGCAGTAGAGAAGATTCAGACAAGTGACTGACAGCTGTCGATCGTGGTCAAGATTGATCGAACCGAGAAAAAAGCTGCTTGCTTTTTTACTCACTTTTCATCTCCCCTGAAAATTGCTCGGGAATAAACATTTTATGAGATTCAGAAAATGTTGGCAGCCAAAATTGAGCTTCTCATGCATTTCGCTTCGTTTGCAACCCAATTTTAAAACAAATATTTTGATTGAAATCTTTCCGTATTTTTCTCCAATTTTTTATAAAAATTTGAAAATTATTCGTTGATCTGTTAAATTAAAATTAAGGTATTAATTAGATTAAAATTAAGGGGTTAAAATAAAATTAAAATTAAGAGATTAAAATAAAATTAAAATGAATGCATTTCAGTTAATGAGCTCATTAATTAAATTGAAATTTATATATTTAAGTTGGAATTATTTTTTATTAATATTTAGAAATAATTACTGCACATCGGTATTAATTCAATTAAAATTAATTTATTAAATCCTAATTAATTATTATGAAAGTAAATTTCGAGCAAGCTGAAATTAATATTGCAAACATAGGCAGAATTTCACACCTCCAATTTTCTTTCCAAATTAAATTTCTTATCTCAAACTTTGCGAAGATCCTTTTACGCAATATGGTAAATTCTTAAAGTACGAGAGAAAACAAATTTCTTCTCAAGCCCCATTGTGTACATTAATTTCCATTTAAGTATCGACGAAACGAACAACTCGACGAATTTTTAATAAACGCAATTTATCCGCTTATTAGCCACAACGAAATTCTCCGTTTCTCTCTTTTTGACATCCCCCTTTTCCCCTCATCTGACAATTCTCCCCGCAGATGTTTCATTCTTCGCAATTCTTTAGAATTAGTCCGTCTCACTCGGTTTTTTTCGTCGCCTGGTTCGCGGTAAGAGTCGCAAAGCCATTCAAACGTTTGAAAGCTATGGCCGCTTCTTTTTAAAGTGTTCCGCTTATTCCGAATCACCGGCAGCTTTTGTGGGCGTCGGATGACGTCCCGTGAAAATTTAGACGTTGCGATTAAAAAATGCCGGCTACCAGATTCATCTCGAGGAACCGTTTCGACGATCTGTGATTTATGTTCGAGTTAAAAAGTGTGGCTCCAGGGTCTCTTAATCTCTTGGGCTGAACTCTGCTTCTATGCCAGAGTTCGACTACGTGTGACAATGTTCTCTACGAGTGGAACGAAGTCTTTCACGATTAAATTACAATTTTTCCCAAAAATACATATACTTTAACCTTGATACTTTTTTCGAAAATTCACAAAATAATTTCTCAATGTTGACAATATGTATTAGTGCAAGGAGGTCCCATGGTGCCTAAACTTGGCACCTTTTATTTACATGTAATGTACTTTTGTGGGATTTGTTAATACTCTTCTGAAACGTGGTGAAGGCAAAAATGTGCGAATCGAAACATATGAAAACGATCGTTCAATTGAAACGGTGGCGAGTGAGCCGGTAGAGTGAGCCACTATGGCGCTAATCTACGATGACGTTCGCGAAAGCCACTATAGTGGACCATCGTACAGAGAGATGGTCCGCCACTATAGTAGCGCGACGTACCTAAGAGGTTAAAATGGTACCCTTTTGTAGCCTAGCGCGGACCATGGAGAGGTCCTGTTTCATGACTGCGCTACCCGACAAGACGCTCCGTACCGCGTCGCATCGAACTTTCTACTTAAAATTACATTAAAAACGAGATATTATTTCAATTCAAATATTATTTAATAAGAGTAACAAATGTAAACTTGTGTTTTCATATAATTTATGATGACATCCGCGAAGGTCACTATAGTGGACCATCGTGTAGAGGGATGGTGTTCGCCACTATAGTAACGCATCGTACCTAAGAGGTTAAAATGGTACCCTTTTGTAGCCTAGCGCGGACCATGGAGAGTTCCTGTTTTATGACTACGCTACTGGACAAGAGAGTTCAAGTAGTAGTAGTCAAGATTTGATCAGACATCTTTGTCTTCAGTATTTAATGCGTGTTTCTTTACTCATATGTGTATAACCTATGACATTTGTATAATTACACATATGTGTATAATATGAGGCATAGGTATAATTACACCCATATGTATAATCTGTGACGTTGCTAAAATTATACATACGTGTATAATGTAACATACATAACGCATGTCTCATACGTATAATTACAAATCACACGTCATATCGCACTTATTTTTCAAGACAAAGAATATTGACTTTCCTAAGCTAATCACTCTATTTAACTCTTCGCAAATGATCAATATGATACTCCTATAATTACACATACGTGATACGTGTAATCTCATAATTTCACATCTGCATAATTTCGCACACGAGATTTTTACTTTCCTACAAAACATGACATCTTATAATCTCTTACACAGATTTTTGCATCTCTTTAAAATTACACAGATATAATACCAGAATATCCATAGTATAAAATACTAAAATTAAGTCCGACAATTATTGTGCGTCCTAATCTTCTCGCATTTTCACACGCAGTCGAAGCTGTTGAAATGCGGTTAATCGGCAACCTGTCGACCGGAATCTTGAAACCACAAAGCCAAGAAAGGAAACGGCTAAATGACCAGTCCCGTTTCCGGTCGTACATCAATGCAGGAACGCCTAGTGCGTGACTCGGTCTGCTTACTTTTTTCGACGCCTTCACGGCTCAATTTGTCTGCATAGTCGATAATTAGCACGAACGCGGTTTATCGTTTCTTTGATGAATGTCCTTGCACCAACTGCGTATCGATTGGAAATTGAATGTCATTTCCTGGAACACGGTTTTTGTCGACAGGCGTTCTCGGGATGAATGATGATTGATGTTTCTTTCGAACCTCAATTTGTTTGGTTTTAATTATGCGTAACCACTGAATGCGGTTAGTTGTTATGGTAGTAGTACATCCTATTCTTAAATAGTATTCTTAATTCATATTTTTGTTTGCAAACATTACCTAATAGTTCATTTAATAAGAACTAGTTTTGAGTTGGAGGATTTAGGGATATTGGGAATATTGGTAGTGGGAATTTTTGAATTAGAGGTTTAAGGATTTGGGGAATTTTTTGTTTTGGGCTTTAGGAGTTGGGGAATTTTGGAATTGGGGATTTAGAAATTTGGTATTTTTGGAATTGGGAATTTAGGAATTGGGAAATTTTAGAATTGGAAATTTTGGAATTGGCAATATTGGAATTGGGAATTTTGGAATTGGGCAATTATAGAATTAGCAATTTTGGAATTGGCAATTTTGAAATTGGGAATTTAGAGATTGGAGAATTCTGGAACTGCAGAATTATGGAATTGGCAATTTTGGAATTGGGAATTCGGGAATTGGAGGATTCCGGAATTGGGGAATTACTGAATTGGCAATTTTGGAATTGGAAATTTAGGGATTGCGAAATTCTGGAATTGCAGAATTATGGAATTGGCAATTTTGGAGTTGGGAATTCGGGAATTGAGAGATTCTGGAATTGCAGAATTATGGAATTGGGAATTTGGGAATTTGGGAATTTGGGAATTCGGGAATTACAGAATTGGCAATTTTGGAATTGGAAATTTGGGGATTGAGAAATTCTGGAATTGCAGAATTATAGAATTGGCAATTTTGGAATTGGGAATTTGGGAATTAGAGAATTACGGAATTGGCAATTTTGGAATTGGAAATTTAGGGATTGAGAAATTCTGGAATTGCAGAATTATGGAATTGGCAATTTTGGAATTGGGAATTCGGGAATTGAGAGATTCTGGAATTGCAGAATTATGGAATTGGCAATTTTGGAATTGGGAATTCGGGAATTAGGGAACTACGGAACTGGCAATTTTGGAATTGGAAATTTAGGGATTGAGAAATTCTGGAATTGCAGAATTATGGAAATGGCAATTTTGGAATTGGGAATTTGGGAATTCGGGAATTCTGGAATTGGCAATTTTGGAATTGGGGAATTATGGAATTGGCAATTTTGGAATTGGGCAATTATAGAATTGGCGATTTTGCAATTGGAAATTTTGGAATTGGGAATTTGGGAATGTTACGTGCGGGAAGCGCGCGTATAAAGCCTCGAAGATTTGTTTGCCCTAACAATATTAATTGTTAACGGGACTTAATGTTTTGTGGATCCGGAGATACGCTAGTCCCATACAGGCCCTTTCACAAGATCGCAATGATTATAGGATATGACGGAGGCAATAAAAGAAATGTAATTCAAAATAATTAAAAGATACAAAAGATTATATTTTATAAAATATGAAGAGATTAGAATGGTAGCGTATATAATATAATGTGAATCACAATGAACTGAACAAAAATATTGTAAATATCCGAGACGCGCAATTCGTAGATTTGAAGGAGAAACAACTATTCAAATATAAAATAAGATTATAATTCAGTGAGGGAAATCCCAAAGTTAAATAATTAACTACTGATTTACTTGCCGAAAAATTCATAAAATAGCTGGAAGAATAAAGGAAACAACTCACCAAAATGTCTGTATTTGTATGAATTTAGAATTAATCAACCTCTTGCAAAATGTGAAATAATAGCTGCGCCTGGTTCCTGGGAAGAACACACACACATGAAAACGCTCCACCAATGATAATTTTGAACTAACCAATTGTGAAATTCAATTAAACTATAAAATAAAATTATAGGTACTTTAAAAATTAAAAGAATAAACTTGAATATTAAATAGAAAAATAGAATAATTAATTGAATTGAAAATTTAATGTGATTATATAACGCGAAAGTTTTACGTGAAGATAGAGTCTTTGTCTGAATTTTGCACTTTAACAAATTCTAGAACAAACTCGTCTCTAAGCCACTTCACGGACCCTCGACACGCACCTCGCGATTATACACCGAAGAGTGTCGCAACTTGCACCTCTCGGAGAAGACCAGAGTGGGCCTAGTCCGAAATTGTTTATGTTGCAGTGATATGCGCCTAACGAATTAGGCTGCGAGGCTAATGCGTAAGAGACCGTGATTCGTTAATTAGGCGGTGATGGTGGGTGCATGTGTTCCTCCCTTGTCCAGCTCTTATCTTTCTCTCTTTCTATATAGTTCTTTCCTTTACCCTTGAGCTATGGATTGTTAATTAGCTATTGAATAATTTTACATGCATAACCAATACAATATAAAATGTTAATCTGTATACATTATAGAAATTTAGAATGAACATTATCTATTTCGTTTTACAATTATTAAAGTTAAATCGCGCTCGGTACTGTAACTATTGTGGAACTGATTGACGTGTGCGTATTCATAATAACGGTATAAAGAAATACTATGAGTAATTTATATAATTTTGTACTGTTACAAAGACAATTTCTATTGTAATTTTATATTGCGTCGCGGGCCCTTGAGGAACATTCCAGAACGTTTGGCGTTATCGGACCACACGAGTGTGACTTCTGTTTATATTCGGCGGTTCGGAGAATGAAATGATCTAAGATTTTGGCCGTGGGACCACGTTGATTTCAAGGAAGGAATGTGTTATATTAACAATCATAGTTTAGTCGCTAAAAGATAGTCTATCTAATAAACATTGAAAGACCGTTACTGCGTTCGATCAGGGTGTTCCCAGAATGCAATACGCATTATCGATACACATCCGGTCGGTCAGAACTACAAAGGAAATTTTGAAAAAGATTCCTGTTCGGAACGTAACAGGAATTTGTGAATTACGGAATTGGCAATTTTGGAAATGGAAATTTAGGGATTGAGGGATTCTGGAATTGAGGAATTATGGAACTGGCAATTTTAGAATTGGGGAATTATGGAATTGGGCAGTTACAAAATTGGCAATTCTGGAACTGGGAATTTAGGGATTGGAGGATTCCGGAGTTGCAGAATTATCGAATTGCAATTTTTAGAATTGGGAATTTGGTGATTGGGTGATTGGGGAATTGGGGAATTATGGAATTGGCAATTTTGGAACTGGGAACTTATGGAATTGGCACTTTATAAATTTCGTAATTTTGGAATTGCGAATATAGAAATTGGGATTTCTACAATTGTGAATTTGTGTATTTGGGAATTTCGGAATTGAAATTGTTAAAATTGGTACTGCATCATGTATCTCATAAATTATACCATTTATACAGTCCTTCCAATTCTAAAAACGTGAAAAATTCCTACTAATAATGGCCTATGCATTATAATTTTTGAAACATTCTAAAAAGACCCTTATAATTTCCGAAACTTTCCAAAATGAAAGTACCATATAATTTCCAAAACTTTCGAAAACCTTTGAGAATTTTTGAGGAACGAACTAAAAATTTATCGTCGAAGTGCATTCAGACCAGTTCGCAATCAGGATAACCTCTTTAAGGGGAAAAGTTTTTATCGGACCAGTTCCTCTAACTAAAACAATTTCATTAAATCCCCCGACCGATAATCGCACCATCAAATTCCCATAACGATCGCATCACGTTAGCCAACGAACGATAATCACGTTACAGGAGAGTGTTCGATAATTCCATCCACGCTTGAAATTATTAAAAAAAAAAAGAAGAAAATAGAGAGGGAAGAAATGAAAAATCACAACGTCAAGCCCTGAATCTAATCGAGGTTCGAGCTTCCAAACCATCGAAGCCCGACGATAATCTCTATCGAGACCTCGAACAATAACTCTCCCATCGAAGCGCCACGACAATTACACCGTGAATGTCGAGTGATAATTACACTTCGACAACTCTCAAACAATTACACTATCGAACGAAGGATCAGAAGGTAGAGCTCATCGAAAGATTTAATGTCAATAATCCTCTTTTCTGTCGTTTGGCTGACGGGACTCGATTCGACGGTTTGCAATTAGGAAATTAGGAAATTAAGAAATTAGGAAAGTAGGAAATTAAATAATTAAGAAATTAAGAAATTAAGAAATTAAGAAATTAAGAAATTAAGAAATTAAGAAATTAAGAAATTAGGAAATTAAGGAATTAAGGAATTAAGGAATTAAGGAATTAAGGAATTAAGGAATTAGGAAATTAGGGAGTTATAGAGTGGAAAAATTAGGAAATTAAGAAATTAGGAAACTAGGAAATTAAGAAATTAGGGAATTAAGGGATTAGAGAATTAGGGAATTAAGGAATTAAGAAATTAAGAAATTAAGAAATTAGAAAATTAAGGAATTAAGGAATTAAGGAATTGAGGAGTTAGGAAATTAGAGAGTTATAGAGTGGAAAAATTAGGAAATTAGGAAATTAGGAAATTAGGAAATTAGGGAGTTATGGAGTGGAAAAATTAGGAAATTAGGAAATTAAGAAATTAGGGAATTAAGGGATTAGAGAATTAAGGAATTAGAGAATTAGGGAATTAAGGAATTAAGAACTTAAGAAATTAAGAAATTAGAAAATTAAGGAATTAAGGAATTAAGGAATTGAGGAGTTAGGAAATTAGAGAGTTATAGAGTGGAAAAATTAGGAAATTAGGAAATTAGGGAGTTATGGAGTGGAAAAATTAGGAAATTAGGAAATTAGGAAATTAGGAAACTAGGAAATTAAGAAATTAGGGAATTAAGGAATTAGAGAATTAGGGAATTAAGGAATTAAGGAATTAAGGAATTACGAAATTAAGAAATTAGGAAATTAAGGAATTAGAGCAATAGGGAATTAGGAAATTAGGAAATTAAAAAATTAGGAAATTAAGAAATTAGAAAATTAGGAAATTAGGGAATTAGGGAATTTGGAATTAAGGAGATTAAGGAATTAGGGACTGAAGAATTAAGGAGATGGGGAAAATAGAAAATTAGGAAATTAGGAAATTGGGAAACTGGGAAACTTAGAAAATGGAAAAGTAGACAATTGAGATGTTATGAAACTAGGAATTTGGGAAATTACAGAGTTGGGAAATAGAGAAATAGAGAAATTGGGAAATTGGGAAATTGGGAAATTAGAAAATTGGAAAATTGGAAAATTGGAAAATTGGAAAATTGGAAAATTGGAAAATGGAAAATTAAGTAATTGAGAAGTTGGAAAACTATAAATTTGGAAAATTGGGAGATGGAAAACTATAAATTTGGGAAATTAGATAATGGGGAAATTGCGAAATTGGGAAATTGGGAATTTGGGAAAGGGGAACTAGAAATTTGGGAAGTTAAGGAATTGGGAAATTCAAAAATTGAAAAATTGGGAGATTGAGAAATTGAGAAATTGAGAAATTGAGAAATCGAGAAATTGTGATATTGAGAAATTGGAAAATAGGGAAATTAGGAAATTGAGACATTGGGAAATTGGGAAATTTGGAATTTGGAATTTGGGAAATAGAGAAATTGGGAAGTTGGGGAATTGGGGAATTGGAAAATTGGAAAATTGGAGAATTGGAAAATTTAGAAATTGGGGAATTAGAAAATTGGGAAATGAGAAGTTAGAATATTGAGAAGTTGGAAAACTAGAAATTTGAGAAGTTAGGGAATTGGGAAATTGGGAAAATGGGAAAATGGGAAAATGGGAAATTAGGAAATTTGGAAATTTGGAAATTGGAAAATTGGGAAATTGGGGAATTTGGGAATTGGAAAATTTGGAAATTGGGAAATTGGGGAATTGGAAAATTGGAAAATTATAAATTGAGGAATTAGGAAATGGGGAAATGGAAAATTAGAAAATTGAGAAGTTGGAAAACTAGAAATTTCAGTAGTTAGAGAATTCAACAATTCCAAGAACAAAAGTTCATCAAAATAAGAAAGCCTCTCCAAATCAGCCGATTGTCAAATTTCAATAACGAAAATCCTCAACGCCTAGCACCAACTCTCCGATATCAAATCAATTCGTTAACATTATGCAGAAAGATTAACATTATTTATCAGATATCTCGATCGCAGCATCTCATCCGATTTTCCATAACGAGGATCCCTTTGGCTGGGGCAAACGTGCAATTTCGAGCATTACCATGGCATCTAATACAATCCGCGGCGTCTTTTGTGTTCGCATTTATATTGCTCCTTTTGTAGAACGGCGCATCGACGAAGACGCTTTCGAGCAGCGAGCTTGCAGAAGAGAAAGAAGCCAGAAAAGGAGAAGAAATCATCCCCGCCCCCGGTTTTCGCATCAATACCCTCGCCACCGATTCCATTCAGTTCTGGTCTGCTCGTAGATAGCATATCGAGTGAGAACGTTCGTTTATTCGCCGTACAAAGGGATGAACGCAACCCCCATTAGCATGCGCTACCATCCCCTATTTGCGTTCGTCTACTTTCCTTCCTATTAAACGGTTATAATAATTCTGAAAAAATACAGAAAATGTGCCAGCCAATGTGTATTTCATATTTCGAGATACTGTAAACAAGAAATGCAAGACCAAATCAGTTATAACAGTTCATAAACGAACCATCTGAATTAACGCTAGGTTTACGTCCTTTTAAAGAAGATATGAAATATGAAAATTAGAAACATCAGTTTGATACTTTGACAACTTGATAATTGGGTCACAACCTAATCTAGATGCCAACCTGGGTGCTAACCTAACCTAGATGCTGACCAACCTGCCTGGATGTTAACCTAACCTAGATGGATGCCAGAAGCTTATAGTCTACCAGGTGCCAGAATGAGTGCATTTCAAATGTCGAGCTACCGTAAACATATAGGTGGAACAAGAGACGCAGAGATTTTAAAGTCCAAACGTAAACGTGTCCGAAACTATCGAAAACGATACCGAACACGATTATTGTTGATTTCACGACGACCGACGTCGATGACGACCAAGTATGGTCGACGATGAGTTACAGAGCTTTCAACGTGCTTCCAGTCGATCTGTGTGAAAAATTATCGAAACCAAACGGTTTTTTATCGATTCGACACGACGGGTTGCCGCCAAAATCTATACAGCAAATTTAGGCTGTCTCCATCCTCAAAATTTCGAGTGGAAGGACGCAAAATTGCGGATTGTAGTGTGTGGACAAACGAATAAATGCAAATCAAGTCTTACTATGTTGAGTAATTATAGTATTTGCATAAGTGTATGGTTACAAAGATACATCTCAAGTCTAACCTAATTTCAAAATAATAGAACCTCCCCATAACTAAATCTCAATATAGCCTCATTTAAATATAATCAAATCGCTAGATAATTAAATCCCAATATAGCCTAATCTCAGTACAATCAAATCCCTATATAAGTAAATCCTAATATAATCAAATCCCAATATAATTTCAATATACTGAAATTCTCAGATAATTAAATTCTAATACAATCGGATCTCAGTACAGTGAAGTCCCTAGATAATTAGATCACAATATAATAAATTTTCAATATCTTCAAATTTCTAGATAAGTAAATCTAACCAGAATCTGATCTTAGTATAATCAAATCTAGGATAACTGAATTCCAATACAATTAAATCTTGATGTAATCCAACCTCTATATAATGAAATCCCAATAAGATTCCTATGCAACCAAGATTCCTATATAACCAAGTCTTCGTGTTTCCAAAACTCTATATTTACCCTTAATTCTCTATCTTTCTATCTTTTTGTGTAACCATACCTTCAAATCTTTATGTTCTTATATTATGTTACTTAGATCTCTGTATTGTAGTATCTCTATGTCCCACTATCCACATGTTCCACTATCCACATATCTTACTATCCACATGTCCCACTATCTCTACATCCCACTATCCACATGTCCCACTATCCATATATCCCACTATCCACATGCCCCACTATCCACATATCCCACTATCCACATGTCTCACTATCCACATATCCCACTATCCACATGTCCCAGTATCCACATGTCCCACTATCCATATATCCCACTATCCACATATCCCACTATCCACATGTCCCACTGTCCACATGTCCCACTGTCCACATATCCCACTATCCACATATCCCACTGTCCATATGTCCTACTATCTCTACATCCCACTATCCACATATCCCACTATCCACATGCCCCACTATCTCTACATCCCACTATCCACATGTCCCACTATCCACATGTCCCACTATCCACATATCCCACTATCCACATGTCCCACTATCCACATGTCCCACTATCCACATGTCCCACTATCCACATGTCCCACTATCCACATGTCCCACTATCCACATATCTCACTATCTCTACATCCCACTATCCACATATCCCACTATCCACATGTCCTACTATCCACATATCCCACTATTCACATGTCCCACTATCTCTACATCCCACTATCCACATATCCCACTATCCACATGTCCCACTACTCACATGTTCCACTATCCACATATCCCACTATCCACATGTCCCACTATCCACATGTCCCACTATCCACATATCCCACTATCCACATGTCCCACTATCCACATGTCCCACTATCCACATATCCCACTATCCACATGTTCCACTATTCCTACATCCCACTAATCATATATCCCACTATACCTACATCTCACTATCCCTATAACCCTATCTCCATAAGTCCCGCACCCCTACATTTCAATCTCCCTACTTCCTACTATCTCTCCACCCAATATCCCCATATACAAAAATTCCTACACCCCAATATCCTCACATCGCCCTAACCTTGCATCCCAATATCCCTATAACCCTATATCCCTTCATTGTATCCTATAACCTAACCCAACTTTCCCACATCCTAACAACACTACATTTCAATCTCCTTACCCCCAAACATCCCAATATCTCCACATCTCAACATCCTCCACCCCCTTCCCTATACCCCAACCTAACCCAACCGCACATCCCCAAATGCCAATACCCCCGTCAGAATCAAGCAAATAGATGAAAATGGCGAAGAAGAGTTAAGTAGATCGATCCGGTGTTCATAGTCTGTTTGCAGAGGGTAGTTAAGACGTCCCCCTCCTGTTTGCGAGGGTGAGATCGAGACGGAATCTCCCGGATAGTTGAAAGGTTCTCGAGTAACATTTTCGATGGGGTAACAGATTCGATGGAGTTGAAGCTTTTTTTAGGTGATTTCCAGAAGCTACGTGCAGGCTGAGGGGTTGACGTAATGTTATGTTCTGTGTCAGTAGGTTTAGGGGTGAAGAGAGCGTGTTCCTGACGCGTAAGTAGGCTTACGTAATAATCTTGGCACACGGGGTGGAAACGAGACGCGAATGAGGACAAGGGGTCCCGGTGTGTGTCTGTGTGTGTGAGAGAAATGTCACCGAGGGTTGCGAAATTATTCACTGCTCTTTTAAATAAATGGTTTACGTGAGTGATCAAATTATAGTGATCCCTTACGAATTATGGTCTTTGGAGTCTGAACGGAAATGGGGGATGGAAATGTAATGGAAAGATTTTTTAATTGTGATGAATGTTTTTTAGCGTATTATTGGTATACTTGTGTAGGGATTTTTGAATAGTTTGTAAATTATTTGGAGATTTTTTGTGGGGATTTATTTTGGCAAGGAAAGTAATTAATTTTTTATTAATTATGTGATGGTATAATTTGTTTGATTATAAGTTGGGAAAATGTGGAATTAGGAAGGTGGGAAATTAGGAAGCTGGGAAATTAGGGAGTTGGGAAATTAGGGAGTTGGGAAATTAGGGAATTGGGAAATTAGAGAACTGAGAAATCAAGGAGTTGGGAAATTAGTGAGGTTGGAAATTAGGGAGTTGGGAAAATGGATAATTGGAAAATTAGGGAACTGGGAAATTAGAGGGTTGAGAAATTAGAAAGTTGAGAAATTAGGAAAATGGGAAATTAGAGAATTGGGAAATTAGGGAGTTGGGAAATTAGAGAACTGAGAAATCAAGGAGTTGGGAAATTAGGGAGTGGGAAATTAGATAATTGGAAAATTAGGGAACTGGGAAATTAGAGGGTTGGGAAATTAGGGAGTTGAGAAATTAGAAAGTTGGGAAATTAGGAAAATGGGAAATTAGAGAATTGGGAAATTAGGGAGTTGGCAAATTAGATAATTGGGAAATTAGAGAATTGAGAAATCATGGAGTTGGGAAATTAGATAATTGGAAAATTAGGGAACTGGGAAATTAGAGGGCTGGGAAATTAGGGAGTTGAGAAATTAGAAAGTTGAGAAATTAAGAAAATGGGAAATTAGAGAATTGGGAAATTAGGGAGTTGGGAAATTAGATAATTGGAAAATTAGGGCATTGGGAAATTAGAGGGTTGGGAAATTAGGGAGTTCAGAAATTTGAAAGTTGGAAAATTAGGAGAATGGGAAATTAGGAAGTTGTGAAATTGAAGATTTGAGAAATTAGAGAATTGGGAAATTAGGAAAATGAGAAATTAGGGAGTTGGGAAATTGGAAAATTGAGAAATTAATTTTCCACTTTTCTCTTTCTCCCCCAAATAAAATCTTCTTCAAAAATTAAGTGTAAAATTGTTAAAACTGTACCAATAATGCTTATTATTGAATAAGTAAAATAATAAAGTGATACAATATCAAGCATTAATTTAATTCAAACAAAGAAATATCATTGTTTAAAATATTATTTAAAATGATTATTTCAAAATGAATTGTCGAATAACAATACACAGATACTTTCAAGCTGTCAATAAATGAAACTCGTTACCCGAGCAATTAAATAATCGGATGATTATATGATAAACGAAGAATAATTCGGTTAACGCTAAAAAGGAAGAATTACGTGTTCGAGCGGTGGACATTTATAGAACCATAAAATCACCATTAAAATACCATGAAATCATCTAAAAACCGACTTTGAAAACACTTTAACCGTCGCAAACGATCATAAATGAAACATGAAGCGACGAAGCAGGATTGCTATGAAATCACTCGAAATTAAATTGAACCTGTCATTTTAGAGACGATCGTGCGTTCAGCAAACATAAATCCCCGAGAATATTCGCGAATATTCGCATTATGCAATCTAGGGAATCCATTAAACCTCAGGGAGAGTGTGTTTCTGAGCGGTATGAAATTGTTTAAACTATTTAGGTTGATGTGTATTAAATAACCGGTTTTTTGTTAAGTTAGGTTAGGTTCGGTAGTCAAATAAAAACTCTAAGTAGTTTGGTGAAAAGGGAACTATTAATTATTTGTATTTGTATTATTTGTATACTCGATACTTTCCCAATTTGCTAATTCCTCATCTCTCTACTTTCCCAACTTCCTAATTTCCCAACTCACTGATTTCCCAACTTTCTAATTACCCAACTCGCTGATTTCCCAACTCTCTAATTTCCCAATTCGCTAATTTCCCAACTCGCTGATTTCCCAACTCTCTAATTTCCCATCTCGCTAATTTCCCAATTATCTAATTTCCCAATTCCCTAATTTCCCAACTCACTAAGCTCCCAACTCCCTAATGTCCCAACCCCCTAATTTCCCAGCCCTCTAATTTTCGAACTCCCTAATTTCCTAACTTCCTAATTTCTCAATTCGCTAATTTCCCAACTCGCTGTTTTCCCAACTCTCTAATTTCCCATCTCGCTAATTTCCCAGCTATCTAATTTCCCAATTCCCTAATTTCCCAACTCTCTAAGCTCCCAACTCCCTAATGTCCCAACCCCGTAATTTCCCAGCCCTCTAATTTCCCAACTCCCTAATTTCCTAACTTCCTAATTTCCCAATTCCCTAATTTCTCAACTCCCTAATGTCCCAACCCTCTAATTTCCAACCTCCTAATTAGTGAGTTCATCAACTTTTATTCACTGCATTTGGTACACTTTTTACTACATCTTTTTAATTTTTATTTATTTTAATATATCATTTTTAAATATGTATTTGTACCAATGCATTTTCAGTATGGACATTGCGTTATATTCCATTACTGAATTTATACTGCACGTGGATAATGTATTCGTTTATTTTTAATACGTTATTTAATATTACATAAACATGTCGTTTATTAACTTCCATTACTATATATATAAAATTTATCCATTTCATTAAATACCCTCTTCAATCTCTTTTATTGAAACATTTTATCAATTTTTGTTGCAACTTTCATGAAACTCCTATGTTTATTTATTCTGAATTTAATTTATGTTACACAGTTTCTTCAATCTTTCATTTACTATTCTGTAAAAGAGGTGGAAACATTAGTTTATGTTAGGTTGGGTTTTAGGTTAGATTTTAGATTAGATTTTGGGTTAGATTTTACGTTAGATTTTGGGTTAAATTTTAGATTAGATTTTAGGTTAGATTTTGGGTTAGGTTTTAGGTTAGATTTTAGGTTAGATTTTAGGTTAGATTTTGGGTTAGATTTTATGTTAGGTTAGGTTGGTCCAAGACATTCGTTCAAGTTAAATTTAATGTTCTAATTTTTTAAGTTACACAATTCAGTATTTTATGAATATTTGCAATTGAATAATTTTATATTAATAATATGTCTTATTAATACTTCCAACTAAACAATACCGGAAAGTCAATTACTCGAATTTCGCTGTTTATTATGAACCAAATTCCAAATGGCAGCCGCGTAATGGTATTTCAACAAGATTTACTATAGCTTCAACGATAATGATTCTATTGAGACACTCTGCAACACCGGACTCATTAGCGAATAAATCAAAATTATAGCTTATTATCATAATCATTATTGAAATTCTGCTATCACACTATTTAACTGCAATTATAAAGTCATTATTCGGCCATGACATTTCGATCACACGTTGATGGCCAAGTTATCGTTGAGTTTTGATGGCGTAATTAGTATTTAGCTTCGATCATGTTCTAAAACTTCGATAGTGGATGGGATAGTTATTGAACGCTCATTAATTACTCGAATCGGTACAGCAAAATTATTAATAATTTTCAATGAAATTGAATAATTTAAATGATTTGTAACCTAAATCATTTTTGCGGTAAACCTAACCTAACATAACTTCGAACATGTCTAAGTTAAACTTAACATAACTTAACCTAACTTAAATAATTTTTTAGTTAAACCTAACGTAACCTAAGCTAAATAAAGTCATTTATAAGTTCAACCTAATCTAACATTACCTAACTTGAATCATTTTTAAGTCAAACCTAACATAATATAATCTAAACCATATTTAAGTTAAACCTAACCTAATTTAACTTAAATCATTTTACGTTAAACCTAACCTAACTGAAATCATTTTAAATTAAACCTAACCTAAGTGAAATCATTTTAAGTTAAACCTAACCTAACTGAAATCATTTTAAATTAAACCTAACCAACTTAAATCATTTTAGGTTAAACCTAACCGAACTGAAATCATTTTAAGTTAAACCTAACCTAACTTAAATCATGTTGGGTTAAACCTAACCTAACTTAAATCATTTTAGGTTAAACCTAACCTAACTGAAATCATTTTAAGTTAAACCTAACGTAACTTAACATAACTTAAATCAGTTTTGAGTAAAAATTATCTTCAAAAAATAGCATATAATTAAAATTATAATTTTGTTACTTAATGTTTATATTTTTTTACAACTAATTTCGTGAATTTAATTTCATATTTAATTTTGAACATTTTTAAAGCAATTTTTGCCAATAAAATAATACGAAATATTTTTGAGGTTAGGTTGCGTTCTAATTTTTCTCTTCAAACGTGAAAACAAGGGGATAATTGAAAGAGGACTAGGAAGAAGAGGCAAACAACGTTAATTGGACTTTGTTTTGTAACAATGCATCGAACAGTGACGCCGATCATAATGCGAGAGTACAATTATGTTTCATGCTTCGTTAAAAGCGAATCTCTTCGAAATCAATGACCGATCGTCCATCGTGTTTCAATAATCGTTTCGTTGGTTATTGAAATAATTAGCAGATAATGTCGTCATTGTGCGATCGTGAACGTATTGGGGTCGCATAATTGTTAGAATTATTAAACGCTGTAAATGGAAATAGGATATATTGCAGAATATTTAGGAAGGTTTAATGCGAAGCTTGGTAAGAAATTTTTATAGTCTTTTTTTGTTTAGGAAGCTTTGGAGAAATTTGAAAATTTCAAACCTAGAAATTGCAAATATACAAATTTCAGAATGAAAATTTTCAAATGTAAAAAATTTAAATATTATAAAATTCAATGTTACTGATACTAATGATCCATTATTATAATATTCCGATAAAGTATCTAATCACTAAACAAAAAATTACCATTCATTCATGAAAAAAAATAAGTCAAAAAAATTTAGTATTATCAGGAAAGAGTTTTCTGCCTTTACTTTCCTTTTACCTCGAAGGTCTCATCTTTTTCCTGCAAAAAGAAATATAAAATAATAAAAGATGTTAGAATGCTTCTTTTCTGTCCCCTTTACATAGAACGTTGGTGCGTTTGTCCTTCATTTGTATGCAAATTTTGCATTAACAATGTAGGAGCAGTTCTTGCGAACAAGAGGAAAACTAGCAAGCCTAATGACGGCGTTCAAAATTAAACAAGTAGCTAAGATCAACGTTGAAACACGGTAATTTCGAAGTTCCTTTTCTCTAAATTTAAAAATCTAAATCTTAATTCGCACATTTAAAAATCTAAATTGCAATTTCTACTTTTAAAACTTTAAATTTCAATGTGTGAATTCAAACATTGAAATGTTTCCCAGTTAAAAAACTTATGAACGTAATAAAATTTGTTCGTTTGGCTGCATGCTATAGGCCGCCATTTTAGAACAGTCCCGGCCATCTTAGGTCCACGTACGAGAATACAGGCTTACGACTATAATTATATCATTTGTTATCAACATTGTCTTAGGTCAAAATAATTACTAAATACTTTTGACGCATTCGTGACGCACTCCTAACGCACTCTTGACGTATTCCTGACGTATTCTTGACGCACTTCCGACGCACTCCTGACACTCTTGACGCATTCGTGACACACTTGTGACACACTTTTAACGCATTCGTGACGCATTCTTGACGCACTCCAGACGTATTCTTGACGCACTTCTGACGCACTCCTGACACACTCTTGACGCATTCGTGACACACGTGTGACATACTTTTAACGCATTCGTGACGCATTCTTGACGTACTTCTGGCGCACTCTTTATGCAATCTTAACGCATTTGTGACGCACTTGTGACACAATCATGATGTATTCGTGACGCACTCTTGATACATTCATGACGTAATCTTAACGCACTCCTGACGCACTCATGACGAATTTGAGACGCACTCTTAACACATTCGTGACACACTCTTGACATATTCGTGTCGCACTCTTAAGGCATTCGTGACGCACTCTTGACGCGTTCATGACGCACTTTTAACGCACTCGTGACGCACTCTTCACACATTCGAGACGCATTCGTGACGCACTCTTGACGCATTCTTGACACACCCATGACGCATTTACGACGCATCCGTGACGCACTCGCGACGCATTCTCGACGCACACATGACGTATTTACGACGTATCCGTGACGCACTCTTGACGCATTCTTGACGCACCGATGACGCATTTACGACGCATCCGTGACGCACTCGCGACGCACCCATGACGCATTCACGACGCATTGACGACGCACCCATCACGTATTTACGACGCACTCGTGATGAACCCATAACGCACCCATGACGCATCCCTGACGCACTCGTGAAGCACGCATGACGTACTCAAGACGAACTTGTGACGCACCTTTGACGCACTCTTGACGCTATCATGACAGACTCGTACCTCAAGCAGTGATCAATTTTACTCGAATTTTTAATACGCTTCAGTTAGGAGTTCAAGTCCAATTTACATGGTCAACGCATAATACCAAATTGACATAACATTTCAACTTTCTTCGTTTTAATATTGTAGTGATTATTTACGCACCTGACAAATCATAGTGCAAGGATTCCATTCACAATCATACCATTCGACAGGTATGTGACGCACTTCATATACAATCTGGCCATCGAATTAGGACCACGTAAAATTTCACTTTTATGGCTATAACATTGATGGCTATGGCAGCCATAAGACTATTGATGTAAGTAAACTAAAAACGTGGATACTAACAGTTATGATCCTGATAATGGCTGTGACAATTATGATGATGATGATGGCTATGATAGCTTGACTATAACAGCCTTAAGACTATTGATATAGGGAAGCTGGAAATGTGACTGCTGTGATGATGCGGGTGACGGGTATGACTATTATACAGTTCCTGGCCATCGAATTACCACATACGAAAATTTCACTTGTATGACTATAATTATGTCATGTACGGAAAATTGTCTTAGGTCGAAATTATTACTAAATACGTTGATAACATATACATAGCAATTTGTTACCGTGATAATAAATTGTGTGGGTGATGAGCAATTTAGGCGTGCGAGCGTTTGCGTTAGGAGTATCGATGGCGCTAGAGGTGAAATTTGGACGCCATAGAAAATGTCTGCCTACTTAAAGACTAGTTTACAATTCTTCACATTATCGAAGTTGAAAAGAATTACAGATATTTGGGAAAATGAAGATGTAAAGCATATGATCAATACAGAGCATGCCACTGTAACCAAAGCAGAAGAAATATAAGATATTAACATGTGTTAATGTTATGTACAGTATCATGGTAACGTGAAAAATTCTGAAAATGTACATTGGTGACTACACAACTGATGTTACAGTTATGTTTCCAAATTCCGTTACAAGCAAGTATCTCCAAATACCAAAAACCCCAACATTCTCTCACAAACCCCCAAATTATACAAAACATAAAAATACCTCCTCTCACCATTAAAAGCAAACAACAGCAAAAAATCTAAACACGAGGAAACATGTCCGACATTATTCAACACAGTTCACCGTGCGATTTCACGGAACTCGGCGATCGAACGTGAAATCGCTGGAATTCAAGGAACTCGGTGTCCGGAGATAAAACAAGAAACGAACGCAAAATTCAGCTCGATATCGTCGAATTTCAGGGCAGAAAGGAACGGAACAATCGGTTATTGTATCGGCGCTCGTTTCGGGGTTCGCTTAACGGCAAAAAAGGCCGACAAACAGCGACATAAAGCGCGCATTTACCTACGCTCGGTATGCAAATCGCACGGTTGAAGCTGCACATGAAAAATGAGACGATTTACCGAACGTTACCGAACACTTTTTCAGAAACACTGGCGATATCGTGTTTGAATGAACTTTCCGTCGGAATTTTTCAACGATGGACGCGTTACCTCGAGGCTGTTACCATTTTTCATATTTTTTTTCACCTCGGTTCTTTTTTTTTGTTTGCAACATGCGAGTAAAAATTGCCAGGTGGTTCGATATCGTGCATGTTCTGTCGAGTTTAGTTGTACTTGTGTACAATGTTTCATTATTTTGATAAGAGTACTGACGTTTGTGAGTGTTGGATCAGTTTTGGTTTTAGGTTTATTTAATGTTAAATATTCATAATTACGTTAGTTGATTTATTGATTTCTTAAATTTAGAAGTTTCTGAACTAATTTACTGATTTTGTATATTTTTAAATTTACAAGTTTACGAGATCTCAAATTTACAAATCCCCAAAACGTCAAATTTCAAAATTTTCGAAAATTCGGAAATTTCACAAATTTCACCAATTTTACAAATTTTACAAATTTTACAAATTCTACAAATTTTACAAATTTCACAAATTTCACAAATTTCACAAATTTCACAAGCCTCCTAAAGTCTACAAATCACCCAAATGCCCAAATTCGAGTCTCGAAATCCCCTGAATAAACACACTAAAAGAATCATTAACAAACCAGAAGATAGTTTATTCGAGCAGTGACTAAGAAAGGAAGAAAAAACCGTACATTCAGTTTCCCCGGATCAAGAGTGCTTAAAACTGTCCAAATCATTAAAAATTCAAGTTGAAACGGAAAAGAAACGAACTCGTTCCATCCTGAAGTTGCCAACACTTTAAAGAATTATCTGAAGGAATTTTCTCTTCGAAGTTTAACGAAACTCTCTCTGGCAAATTTCTGCTGGGAGTTTGTTTAATACCCGTACAGTGAAAAGTAAATCTGGTTTCCCTAAGGATAATATGGCAACTGAGGAAAGGACGATACCAGTTCATTTTTAGGAATTTTTGGGGGATTTTGTAATTTGGGGATAAGGAAATTTTGAGAATTCCGATATTTAGAAATTTTTTAATGAGTTATTTAGGTTTTGAAATCTGGGAAATTTGAAATTTTTGTAGAATTTTGTAGAATTTGTAAAATTTGTAAAATTTGTAAAATTTGTAAAATTTGTAAAATTTGCAAACTGAAAAATTTCTAAAATTTCTAAAATTTGCAAAATTTGCAAAATTTCTAAAATTTCTAAAATTTCTAAAATTTGCAAAATTTCTAAAATTTCTAAAATTTCTAAAATTTCTAAAAATTTTTAAATTTCTAAAATTTCTAAAACTTCTAAAATTAGTAAAATTAGTAAAAATAATGAAATTAATAAAATTAGTAAAATTAGTAAAATTAGTAAAATTAGTAAAATTAGTAAAATTAGTAAAATTAGTAAAATTTGTAAAATTAGCAAAATTAACAAAATTAGCAAAATTTGTAAAATTTGTAAAATTTGTAAAATTAGTAAAATTAGCAAAATTAGCAAGATTAGTCAAATTAGTCAAATTAGTGAAATTAGTAAAATTTTTCAGATTTCTTAAATTTCTCAAATTTCACAAATTCCTTAAATTGTAATCTTCTAAATTTTGAAATTTTCATCAAATTTTTAAATCTTGTAAAATTGTGAATATTCAAGAACTTTAAGATTTGGAAAAGTTTCCAACCCTCCAGAATATTAATATTCCCAACAGTACCATTCAAAAATCACTCCAAAAAACCACAAACCATAGTACATAAACCATACCAAAAAATCAGTACTAATAAATTTCTGGCGATGTTCCGCAAAATGAATGATACCTATCTCGTTGTAAAATTGTCTGCAATTTTCGCAGCACCTTTATTCGCGGTGTAAAATCTGCAACCCATGCGTCGTTAATTTATGGGATTGCATAAGGCTCGTAAACGGCAACGTTCACGGAAGATTTAAAATAGAAACTGCGAGTGAATATTCTATTTTACCGGTGGAAATTATTGGCGGATGCAGTGCTGCCACTTTTGTAAAAGAATGGAGGCCATAGAAAGCGCTGGTAAACATCGCGACGTTGAATCCGGTGAAATGTTAATAAAAAAAAAAGGAGAGCGGAGAGAAAGGAAGAAATTCGTGAAATGGCAAGGCAAGAATGTTAGAGCTGGTATTTGCGATATCGTGAAATGGAAATCGATGAAACGAACGTCGGAAGACACAGAATGCCAACATTTTACAGTTTCATAAAAAAGAAATAACTATGAGCGAGCTGATCGAGAAGAAATAAATGCACCGATGCGTTCGTTCCTTCTGAAAGAAGCCTAAAAATCTCGGGCTTTTTATCGTGGTTGGAATAATGAGGCCGAATGAAAGCAATTGAAGTCTTGTGCTTCTGGCCAGATATTCTTGTTGTGTTTTTCTGTGGGGTTATTCTGAGGGGAATTTCAAATTTTAAATTCGGGAGAATATTTTAGATATTTTGGAATTTTGGAATTTTAAGTTTCAATGTATATAGTACATTTTCGCTTGTACTATATTTGTAGTATATTGTGTTAATATACAACTACATGTATCATTTTTATACTTGAGCACCTTCACTGTCATAATTTATCAAATTTAATTAAAAACAAAACACCTTATTCCACAGAAAAATGAAGTAATACTAGAAACCTTCCGTAACTGAGCGCCGTAAGTTCGGGCGCGCTCACTTATGGTGAGAGTAGCTCAGAACGCAGCACCTAAGCATCATACTACCTTTCTGTATTCCCATATCTATCTCCATTACTTCTGACTTAGAGAGTTACTTCTAAACCTCAGATTCTCACACATTCAAATTCACAAATTTAAAAATTTGTATTACATCTGTTTATATGCAGCCATATGTGTCATATTTATACTTGAGCACCTTTACTCTTACAACCTGTCAAATGTAATTAAAAAAAAAAAACTTCCTTATCCCACAGAAAAGTGAAGTAATACTAGAAACCTTCCGTAACTGAGCGCCGTAAGTTCGGTCGTGCTCACTTACAGTGAGATTCCCTCAAAACCCTGCACCCAAGCCTCATTTTCCACCTTTCTCCACTCAAACCTCTATCTCTACTACTTCTATCTTAAAAAATAACTTCCAACCCCTAAAAAAAGACCCGTACCTGCAATACACCTTAAAACCAAATCCGCAACAAGGTACCTCGTAAATCAAACGCATCGATCGTGAACACGTGTACATCAAACAATCGGCGGGATTCTTTGTAACAACGTTGCTTTGCGTTCACGGTCGCGTTAAGTTGATCCGTTTAAAGGGATCGTGTACAAGGGAGCCTAGTTGTTCGCAACGTAACAGACAGTACTGGCTGTATATTTCATGAGGACCGGTCTATTTAGGCTGGATTGCGCAAATTCGAGCAGCAGGTGACCACGAACGCAAACGATGTACAAAGGCAAACGTGTAACCCTGGCCGCAAGTACACAGGGCCGTGGGTCGTGTAGGTTCTCGTACACGGACGAGGAAAGTCAACCGAGCATCGATTCCATCCACAAACGACAAGCAGATTATGCCGATCGGGCTCCTGTCTTTCGTACGGCCGTTGTCATTCGATCGGTAAGGCTTTTGGACATGATGCTGGCTCGGGGTTGGGAAAACGAGGTTGTAATTGTTATTTGGGGTTCTTTGCGAAGGGTTTTAGTCATTTTTTGCGTTTCTTTTTAACGGAGAAGAGTTTTTAAAGGTACAAAGTAAAAGGAGAGGCGTGGATTGCGTTTTGAGTCGCGTGACGCGCGGCCATGTTGGCTGTAGCGCGCCAAAGTTTGAATCTTGAAGGGAGGCGACTCTTCAAAATGAATTTTATCCCCTTGCACCTTGTAGAATTAAAAAACGAGATGAGAATTGTTCTATGTAACCTTCTAGGATGGATTTCAGTAATTTTTTTGTTTAATTTTGAACCGGAAAGAGTTCTTTTATAGGTGTAAAGCAAAAGGAGAGATGGGTACTGTGTTCGAGGTCACATGACGCGCGGCCATGTTGGCTGCAGCGCGCCAAAATTTGAATCTTGAAAAGCGCCAACTCTTATAAACAAACTTTACATTATTACTGTGCATTATTAACTAACTTGTGGCAATATTTGTTATAAATATTTATTTGCAGATAACAAAAATTATAATAATTTGTTAAAAATTTGTGTTACAGGGGAAAGAGGACAATATTTTCGAGTGCGACCGACAAACAGCTCTGTTCTCGAAGGTAACGAGGTGACAATACCTTGCGAAGTTGAAAACAGAGTGGGTATCGTGCAGTGGGTCAAAGATGGCTTCGCCTATGTCATTCAACCAAGTGAGTATTTAAGTATTCATTCAATTTTATAAATTAATTGAAAAGTTATAATAACGAAATGAGATATTGAATTTAGTCTTTTGGAATAGTATTTTAATTTTTGACGTACTTTTATTTAATTTTGAAATTATTAAATTGTAGAATGAGAAATTGGAATGAGGAATAAGAATTTGGTGGTTTCAAAATTCTAAGTAATTTGAGAATTTGGAAACATGGAAAGCTGGGAGAATTTTAGTGATTTATAAGAATGAGAATTTTTGAATTTATGAAATTTGGAAAAATGGGAAATTAGGGAGTTGCGAAATTAGGAAGTTGGGAAATTAGAGAGTTGGGAAATTATAAAGTTGGAAAATTAGAGAGTTGGAAATTTAGAGAGTTGGGAAATTAGAGAGTTGGGAAATTGAGAAGTTGGGAAATTAGGGAGATGGGAAATTAGAGAGATGGGAAATTAGGAAGTTGGGAAATTAGGTAATTGAGAAATTAGGAAGGTGGGGAATTAGGGAGTTGGGAAATTATGGAGTTGGGAAATTAGAATATTGGGAAATTAGAATGTTGGGAAATTAGAATGTTGGGAAATTAGAAAGTTGGGAATTAGCAAGTTAGAAAATTTAGAGGGCTGGGAAATTAGAGAGTTGGGACATTGGAAATTTGGGAAATTAGGGAGATGGGAAATTAGAGAGTTGGGAAATTAGGGAGTTGGGAAATTAGGGATTTGGGAAATTATAGAGCTGGGAAATTAGAATGTTGGGAAATTAGAAAGTTGGGAAATTAAAGAGTTGGGAAATTAGGAAGTTGGGAAGTTTAGAGGGCTGGGAAATTAGAGAGTTGGGACATTGGAAATTTGGGAAATTAGGGAGATGTGAAATTAGAGAGTTGGGAAATTAGGTAGTTAGGAAATTAAGGAGTTGGGAAATTAGGAATTTGGGAAACTAGAGAGCTGGGAAATTAACGAGTTGGGATTTTAGGGAATTGGGAAATTAAGAAATTCGGAAATTAAGGAAATGGGAAATTGGAGAATTGGGAAATTAAAGAATTAGGAAATTGAGTAATTGGGAAATTAAAACCCCAGGGAATTAGGAAACCAGGAAATCTAAAAACCCATAAATAAACAATTTTACAAACATAAAAATTTAGAAGTTTAAAAAATCACAAATCACAAAAATCTTCAAACTCACATAACAAATTTATATTGTTTGAAACATCATTTCTGTCTGTCTATCAATTGAATCAATTCCAACGACTAACAACGAATATCCGAACGCTTCGATTATTTCATCGTATCACTCGAACAGAGCAATTCCACGAACTTCGTCACATCGAGTTCTCGCAATAGCACCTACCAATTAACGTTCGTATCGATTTCAAGCAATTATCAAGTTTCTTGCTCTCCTCGGACGCTAAGTCGAGACTGTGAACGTAGATGCAGTAGAAACTCCCGTCCTTTGCGTTAACGGAATCTTTAGAAGTTCGTTTAGTGACTTCATCTTGGTCTCATTAAAACGAGGGCCATTAGTGGCTGTGACGTAAATGGAGTAGAACGATCTTAATATCCCGTACGATATTTTTGCCGGGGGATGATTTAATCTCATTTAGAGGACTGTACCGTGTGACGGCCGCGTCATTTTTCAACAAAAGTGTCTCGCGCGACCCACAAAAGCTACACCCTCGTCAGTGTCACTGCTTTCAGTAACTTGATTCACATTCGGTGGCTCAGGAGACACAAAAGAAGAATAATTAGACCCTTGACTATCGAAACCTTCATTAGACTCGTTTTTCAACACTCTTCACGACCTACATTCAACGGCTAACCGAAGTTGTGTGTTTTTTCTAGTTTTATCGGGGACGCGGTGAAATACTGTATATTTTTTGGTTAAATGGTCATTTGGTTCGTTGATTGTCGTGAAGATTATTTATAACTGTCGGGAAACACGATATTTGATAATAAAGAGTGCAGTAGTGCATTTAGTTTCGCGTAATTCGTCAGATAGGTTATGAGGCACGTACGCCATGAAAGCGCGCCAAGTTTGAATCGCAGTTTGAATTGTTCGGTCAAAACGCGTCGAAACAAGTAAAATAAAAGAAAGAAATTAATGAAATTGGAGTGACACGTAAATTGAGATGTTTATTTGAGATTAAATTAAAAAATAGTGGTAATAATAATATTCTTGAAATGTTAATATGAAATGAAGTATTGTGTTAATATAACAGGCGTATAAAATTATTTTTAATTTTTGTTAAGCTTATTTATTTAACAATTTCTTTATTTATTTTTTCATTCCTTTTACAATTTTTTTTTTATTAAAAAATGAAAATATTAAATCTCATCATTTTTAAGTTAATAAAATTTTAGTAATGTTTAAACATTTTAAATATTATGAAATATAACCTTGCAAATTTGAAAGTATAGAAATTTAAATATGAAAAAATTAGTTAATTTAGAGATTTTTAAACTTGAAAATTTGCATAAATAAAAATTTGAAAATCTGTAACATTAAAACATTGAGAAATTACAAATTTAAAGATATGTAAATTTAAATCTGAAAATTTCAAATTGATCATCCGAAAATATAATCAAAGGTACATAAAAAAATGTTCAGCTTCATTTGAAGAAAGCTTTCAAATATTTAAAGTACGAAATACTGCCGATGTCAAGTTAGTGTGCGAAATATGTCTGACAGTCGACGGACATTTTTCACTTGCTGACTTCTACATACATCTCTTCTCTTTTGCCTTCAAGACCACTTACATGTCAGTCAATCTTGATTCACAACATTTTAGTCTACCTTTTAATGCTCTTCTTGTTTGAGAAAATGTACGTTGTTGAAGTTTCTCTTGATGCTACTCGGATTAAAAGTGATGTGAAATGTGTTGTAACTTGTTTTCGTGATGCATAGTAAATAATGCAAGTTTTATTTTATGATTTATAGTATAACAATTTGTAAGATTTGAGATTTGAGAATTTTGGAATTTGGGAATTTAGGGACTTAGGGATTTAGGGATTTAGGGATTTAGGGATTTAGGGATTTAGGGATTTGGGAATTTGGGGATTTGGGGATTTGGGAATTTAGGGATTTGGGGATTTGGAAATTTGGGGATTTGGGAATTTGAGAATTTGGGGATTTGGGAATTTGGGAATTTAGGAATTTGGGGATTTGGGGATTTGGGAATTTAGGGATTTAGGGATTTGGGAATTTGGGAATTTGGGAATTTGGGTGTTAGGATTAGCTCCAGGAAAATAAACTGCAGTGCTGAGGTGAACGGAAAATACTTTAATAATATAAAAATGTCTTTACAAAATGCGCGGTGCTTCGTAGACGAAGGTAAAACTGTAACTGTAGGACAAAGCATCGTGATGCGTGTTCGGACGCGCATAGCGCAGTTCATTTGTTTTGTCCGTTACTTCCAACACTCCCCCTCAAAACAAGGATGTACGCTTATCGCTGATGTATACAATGTTTCGCTAATTAATTACTACAACGCATTTATTTACAATGTCGATCGTTATACATAAAAGACGCGGTACATTTCTGATGACGCGGGCCGGTTAAACCTTTTGTTAATACGTCCGCTATCTGATCGTTTGACGCTTTGTAAAAAACTTTTATTTCGCCGTCCTTTAATTTTTCTCTTACAAAGTGGTGTCTAATGTCTATATGTTTCGAACGGCTATGAAAAGTTGGGTTTTTGGCCAATTCGATAGTACTCTGATTGTCGTTGAATATCGGTACATGTTTCTGCTTAAAAATTCCTATGGCCTTTAAAAAACTTTGCAGATGCACTGCTTCTTTCGTCGATTCCGACAATGCCATGTACTCCGCTTCCATCGTGGAAAGCGCAACCGTGCGTTGTTTTCGCGATTCCCAGCTTACAGGTCCGCTGTTTAACAAAAATATAAATCCGGTGTATGACCTTCGATCGTGCAAACTCGACCCCCAATCGGCGTCTACGTAACCCCTTAATATACCGTCGCCTTTTTGGAATCGTATCCCGCGATCAATTGTTCCTTTTAAGTAACGTAGTACGCGTTTTGCCGCGATACAATGTTGTCGGTCATAGCACGAATTAAATTGGCTGAGACTGCTGGCCGCATGGGCTATGTCGGGGCGTGTGGCCGTAGCCAAGTACATAAGGGATCCGACGAGTTCCCTGTACGGAAAATTTTTAACGTCGGCGCTTTGTTTTTCGCATTTGGTTAGTTTCTGGGAAGGATCAATCGGTGACGTCACGGGATTCGAATTTAACATGCCGAATTTTTCTAAAACTCTTTTCGTGTACGCGCTTTGCCGCATTTTTATTTCCGTACCGTTGTGCTCAAATTCGATACCCAAACAATGTCCGATCTTCCCTAAATCCGTCATTTCGAATTTTTGCATGAGTTGTTTCTTAATGCGTTCTAACCATTTAAAATCTTTCGCGGCTATTACTATATCGTCTACATATACGGCAAGAACGAGAAATTGCTCCCCCTTTCGCAATATATACACGCATGGATCAGCATGGAGGGGGACGAAATCCATGTTTCGCAATTCTTCGTCGAGGCGTTTATTCCATTGCCTACCCGCTTGTTTCAAACCGTATAAAGCCTTTTTTATTTTACATACTTTATCGCCGCTCGATAATTCGTTTAGCATTTTTCGCGCCTTATCACTATATTCTACGGGTCCGTCCGATATGATGTCGCGCAACGCGTCAGGGAGAATGTCCGGAATCGTCATGAAAATATCTTTATCGACTTCTCCATTCAAGTACGCAGTTGACACGTCCAATTGATGGACTTGCATATCGTATTCGACGGCTAGAGCTATTATCAATCGTATCGAGCTCAATCTCGTAACGGGCGCGTGCGTTTCTTCGTAATCTAAACCCGGGCGCTGAGCAAAACCGCGTGCGACTAAACGCGCCTTCCTCCGCGTCACCTGTCCGTCGGTGTTTATTTTGTCGCGGAGAACCATGCGACACCCAATGACTTCGCGATCACGAGGGCGTTCAACGATCTCCCATACGTCGTTCTTTAACATCGCCGCTATTTCTTCCCGAATCGCGACACGCCACTCCGTTTTATCCGGGCCGGAAAGCGCGGTTTGCAGCGGTATCTCGGCCATACCAGCTGATTCCGTCGGATGCGAAGATACGGCGTCTTCGAATAATTCGTTCTCTCCTTCAGATTGAGAATCACTTTGAATATCGTTTTGAGTTTCGACCGTACCGCGTACTTTTCTCGGCCTACCACGGCTCCCGGTCCGGATAATTCGTGGCCTACCTACCCGGTACCTGACTTCGTTCACGCGTGTCGGAATAGAATCGGACTGTTGCGAAGGATTTATGGGCACTTCAACGATACTATTCTCGCGATCGATTGTTTGACTATCGTTTCTCAACTGATCCCTGCTTTCCATGACTTTCGAGGTTGTTTTATCATTTTGAATATCTATCTCTACATTATTTTCGGAATACGAATTCTCGTTTCTCGCTCGCTCTTCGCAATTTATTTTCAGTGGCCCTTTTAACGTCTCGTCTGCCGATTTTACATCTCGAGATATATCGACGCGGTTCTCGTCGGGAAGCCATATTCTAAAACCCTTTGTTTCATCCGAATAACCGAGGAATATTCCCTCTTGCGCGCGCGGTTCGAATTTCGACTTTTGACGGTCTCGAACTCGGGTTATGACCTTTGAACCAAAAACCTTGAAATACGACGCGTCCGGTACTTTACGTGTCCATCGATAATAAGCGTTGTCGCCGTCGAGAGCGCGAGACGGTAATCTATTACGCGTATAATTCGCGTTCGCTATCGCCTCAGCCCAAAATCGCTTCGACAGTCCCGCCTGGAGAAGTAAACATCGCGCCGTTTCAACTAATGTTCGATTTTTACGCTCGGCTACACCGTTTTGTTGAGGCGTGTGCGTTACGGTCAATCGTCTTTTAATGCCGCACGAATTTAGGTATTCGTTAAACTCATTACTGAGAAACTCGCGACCATTATCAGACTGCAAATACTTTATTCGCGCGCCTGTTTGATTTTCAGCGAAATTTTTAAACTTTTTAAAAACAGATAACGCTTCGCTCTTTTGTTTCAAGAAAAAGACTTCGCACCATCGCGTATAATCATCAATGAATAATATAAAATATTTCGCGCCGCCGATCGATTCGACGCTCATCGGTCCGCATATATCGGTATGAACTATCTCGAGAACACCTACGGCACGGTTCGAACTTTTTGGGAACGGTAATCTTGTCATTTTTGATCGCAAACAGATATCGCAAGTAGGTAGTTTTTCGTCTTTTCCGAAGGAAACGCCGCGTATACTTTTATCGCGATTTATTTTTCGCAAACTTTCCTCGTTAACGTGACCGAGACGCCGATGCCACAATTCCATATCATTTACCGTTTTTAAATTTGCATTGCTCACAAAAAACGCGGATTGTGCATAATATAAATTATCG
The DNA here is from genome assembly GCF_050947335.1 of Megachile rotundata. Taxonomy (NCBI): domain Eukaryota; kingdom Metazoa; phylum Arthropoda; class Insecta; order Hymenoptera; family Megachilidae; genus Megachile; species Megachile rotundata. The sequence continues at coordinate 9,936,208 of NC_134993.1, forward strand.
CGTCGGTCAGCGGTGAAAATTGTTTCCCCGTCGGGCGCAAACACGGTGGCGTTATGCTTTCTAAACAGAACACTGCATCCCTTATCGGTAATTTTCGCGACCGACATAAGGTTCATGCGAAGGTCGGGAACGAACAACGCGTCGCGGAGTTCTATAGTTTTTCGCGAATTCGAGTCTTTTATGGATAATCGCACTGTACCTTGACCTTCCACCTGTGTTGATGCACTGCTAGCGAGGTTTAACGTATCGCACGTTGACGTTTTCATCTCGACGAAAGAAGACGCGTCGCCGCTCATGTGGGATGAACAGCCGCTGTCGAGACACCATTTCCCTTCTGTACCCTTTTCGCGAATGCGTTGGTCGGCCTGGAAAGCGACTTCCTTCGCTCCTGGTGCACTGCTACTGGAAAAATCTTCTTTAGCCATTCCTGCAGTTGACTGCCGTTGCCCGCGGAACAGTCCGCGGCATTCCGAAACTCGATGTCCTATCTTTTTACAGCGGAAACAACGTAGTTTTTCCTTCGGGTTTTTATTCGGCTCTTCTGTTGCGGTATCATGGCGCTTCCATTGCGCTGTGTTTGACCTGTCCGGCTTGGTCAATTTTCTTACCCACATCGCGCTATCACTCGACTCTTTTGCTTTATCGGTTCGCGCAGCGCTCTCTTCTAAAATTTTTATTTTAAGCGCTTCGGGCGTCGGATATTCATCTCGGGATTCGATGGCCACCCGAAAATTTTCGAACGAACCGGGTAAACTGTACAGCAGAAGAACGGCGAGCATATCCGGGTTGATTTTAACCTCCATGTCTTCTAATTTGTCGACCGCGTCAAAGAAAGAGTTCATATGCGATCTCACGTCGTCGCCTTCTGCCATTTTTCGCAAAGCAAGCTGCTTCAATAGCGTCGCTTTTCGCGCCGGACCTTTCGACTGGTAAATACCTTCTAATTTCTTCCAGATCTCGTTCGATGTCTTGCAATTTTTAATTTGTTTAATTTCGGACGGGCTAATTGCTAATATCAAATCGGATCTTGCCTTTGCGTCCGCTTCGTCCCATTGTGTTGCCGCTTCGCCCTGAGTTACGTCGGGTCGTATTTTATTGCCATTAACGTACTTCCAGTTGTCGTTTTTTATCAGTAGAGCTTCCACTTGAATTTTCCACGTGTCGTAATTGTCTTTTCCGAGTGGTTCGATGCGCACTGAAGTTGAGGAACTCATCTTGACAAAAACTTTAACTTTTCACAACTTTTCACACTCACTGCACTATCGCGAATTAAATTCGTCGTACTAAAAAATGTTCGTTTAATTTTCCACACGCGACCAGAATGTGTCTGGGCCCATAACCTGTTAGGATTAGCTCCAGGAAAATAAACTGCAGTGCTGAGGTGAACGGAAAATACTTTAATAATATAAAAATGTCTTTACAAAATGCGCGGTGCTTCGTAGACGAAGGTAAAACTGTAACTGTAGGACAAAGCATCGTGATGCGTGTTCGGACGCGCATAGCGCAGTTCATTTGTTTTGTCCGTTACTTCCAACATTGGGAATTTGGGAATTGGGAATTTAGAGATTTAGGGATTTAGGAATTTAGGGATTTGGGGATTTGGGAATTTAGGGATTTGGGGATTTGGAAATTTGGGGATTTGGGAATTTGGGAATTTGGGGATTTGGGAATTTGGGAATTTAGGAATTTGGGGATTTGGGGATTTGGGAATTTAGGGATTTAGGGATTTGGGAATTTGGGAATTTGGGAATTTGGGAATTGGGAATTTAGAGATTTGGGAATTTAGGAATTTGGGAATTTAGGGATTTGAGAATTTAGAAATTTAGAAATTTAAGGATTTGGGAATTTAGGGATTTGGGAATTTGGGAATTTGGGAATTTGGGAATTTGGGAATTTGGTAATTGGGAATTTAGAGATTTGGGAATTTAGGGATTTGGGAATTTAGAGATTTGGGAATTTAGGAATTTGGGGTTTCGAGATTTGGGGATTTAGGGATATGGGAATTTAAGAATTTGGGAATTTAGGGATTTGCGAATTTAGGGATTTGGGAATTTAGGGATTTGGGAATTTGGGGATTTGGGAATTTGGGGATTTGGGAATTTAGGGATTTAGGGATTTGGGAATTTGGGAATTTGGGAATTTGGGAATTTGGGAATTTGGGAATTGGGAATTTAGAGATTTGGGAATTTAGGGATTTGAGAATTTAGGAATTTAGAAATTTAAGGATTTGGGAATTTAGGGATTTGGGAATTTGGGGATTTGGAAATTTGGGAATTTGGGAATTTGGGAATTTGGGAATTTGGGAATTTAGGGATTTGGGAATTTGGGAATTTGGGAATTTGAGAATTGGGAATTTGAGAATTGGGAATTTAGAGATTTGGGAATTTAGGGATTTGGGAATTTAGTGATTTGGGAATTTATGGATTTGGAAATTTAGAGATATGGGAATTTAGGAATTTGGGGATTTAACGATTTTGGGATTTCGAGATTTGGAGATTTAGGGATATGGGGATGCTGGAGTTTAAAGACATGGGAATTTGGAAATTCAAGGATTTGGGGATATGGGGATTTAGGGATATGGAGATTTGTAGATTTAGGAATTTAAAAAGTTGGAGATTTGAAAACATTTTAAATTTAGAAAATATGGAGATTTGAAGATATGGGAATTCTAGAGTATGAGTATATAGATATTTGGAGACTTAAGGATTCTAAATTTGGTGATTTGGAAATTTATGGATTTAATGAACCTACAAATTCGGAAATTTATGGATTGCAAAATTTAGGAATTTGGGGACTTGAGAATGTGGGAATTAACCCTATATAGTTATATTATTCATTATATAAAAATGACATCAGAAATCTATTAACTGCTCTTATAATTAGACACTCTCAATATATTACCGATAAACCACATTTGGGACTTGAGAATGTGGGAATCAATCCTATATAGTCATATTACTCCTTGTATGGAAAAATGACATCAGAAAGCTATTGACTGTTCTTATAATTAGACAAACTCTCAATATATTGCCGATAAACCACATTTGGGACTTGAGAGTGTGGGAATCAATCCTATGTAGTCATATTACTCCTTGTATGGAAAAATGACATCAGAAAGCTATTGACTGCTCTTATAATTAGACAAACTCTCAATATATTGCCGATAAACCACATTTGGGACTTGAGAATGTGGGAATCAACCCTATGTAGTCATATTACTCCCTGTATAGAAAAATGACATCAGAAAGCTATTGACTGCTCTTACTAGACAAACTCTCAATATATTGCCAAAAGACCACATTCGTCAAAATTGAAATTAAACGTAAAAATTTTTTATATTGAAAACATTCAATATGTAAAAACAGGGAAATTTAGAAATATAGAGATTAAAATTGAAAATATTTAATATGAAAAACTAAGGAAATTTAAAACTTACATGAAATGTAATATTTATAATATATATTTTCGTATAATTTCAGACGGAGAAATAGTTGGACATCCTCGGCTACGATTAATCGGAGACCAGAACGCCGGTATTTATAACCTGAGGATCACGGACGCTTCTTTGACCGACGATGGAGAATATCAGTGCCAAGTTGGTCCATATGTACGGATTAAACCGATTCGAGCCAATGCTCATCTCACCGTTATCTGTAAGTACTCGACAGATTTTCTTTTTTACTATTCACATATCTATCCTTGATAGAAATCAAGTTTTATTCCCTTTTGCTGAAAAATTGGCAAACACGAAAAATGCAGGTAGTTAAATTAGTTGCGCAGGTGAAAAAAACCGAAAGAAAATACTGGAATACTTTTTAAAGACTTTTTTTTTAATTAGGGGAACTTTAATGAGGTTTCAGGAAAATTTTATAAAAAATTTCACAGAAATATGTAAATTTAAAAATAAAAATTTTTTACTTAAAATCTTTGTAGAAAATTTTTGTCAAAATATTTCTAACAAATTATAAGAAAGTATGTATATATACATTTTTAGAAAATTTGAACAAATTTTTTAAAAAAATTACATTTCTACAAAATTTAAAAAATTTGTTAAAAATTACACTTCTAGAAAATTTAAAAAAGTTGTTAAAAAATTAAATTTCTGGAAAATTGAACAAATTTGTTAAAAATATTAAAAAAAAAAATGTATGTTCATTTGTAGAAAATTTTTCAAAAGAATCTATGCATTTCTATAAAAATTGACAAAAATTTATTGGCTGCTTCTGAAAAAAGATAAAATTATAAATTTTTATAAAAAACACAATTTATAGTGAATTTTATAAATTATAAAACAAAAATTCTTAACTTCGAAATCTTGTCAATTTACAAATTAACAATTCATCAAATCATTCAAGAGTGACCTGAAAAAATTGACCTTCAGAAAAATATAAATAAAATTTTCTAATTAAAATAAATTTTTAAAACTGCCCAAATGAACTAAATTAAATTTGTACAAAAAATATCAATCTTCCTCAAAGATTAAATTCTGACAAATGAAACAATTTAAATATTGACCGCGACGCAGATCAACATAATTTGAATTAAGAGATGCTTTTGCATAATTAAAAAGTTCCTTTCATTTCCTGAAAGACGTTCCTCTTTCCCCTTATATAATTGTCATTTTTTTCTTGAAGGACGATCTTGAAAGCATATTTCCTTGGAGAGTATTCTTTTCTTGGACACTTCCTGTTTCAGGTATACTGAGAATCTTGTTAAATTTTTGTCTACTTCGGAAACATTATGAATTTGTATAAAAGATATGAAATGAGTGTTTTATTGGTTCATGTATTTTTATGGTTCATGCATTCTGATCGGTTTCAAGTTTGGGACTATGCGATCCCAATTGTATGTGGGTTTAAAATAGATTTATTTAAACAATTTTGTTGAGGAAAAATATTGTGGGTTTTTGAAAATTATTTTTGCGAAATTTTTTGTTAGGATTTCAATTTGATTTTAGGTTTTTAAATATTGAATATTGAATGATAGGTGTTTGATGTTGAATAATAAATGGTAAATAGCCAATGGGAGATTAGGGAATTGGGAAATTAGGGAAGTGGGAAATTAGGAAGTTGGGAAATTAGAGAGTTGGGAAATTAGGGATCGGGGAATTTGGAAATTGAATAATTAGGGTATTGGAAAATTAGGAAATTGGGAAACTAGGAATTTGGATAATTGAGAAACTGGGAAATTAGGAAAATGGGAAATTAAGGAATTGGGAAGTTTGAAAATTTGGAAATTAGGGAATTGGGAAATTCGAGAGTTGGGAAATTAGGGATCGGGGAATTAGGGAATTGAAAAATTAGGGTATTAGGAAATTAGGAAATTGGGAAACTAGGAATTTGGATAATTGAGAAACTGGGAAATTAGGGAAATGGAAAATTAAGAAATTGGGAAGTTTGAAAATTTGGAAATTAGGGAATTGGGAAATTAGAAAGTTGGGAAATTAGGGATCGGGGAATTAGGAAATTGAAAAATTAGGGTATTGGAAAATTAGGAAATTGGGAAACTAGGAATTTGGATAATTGAGAAACTGGGAAATTAGGAAAATGGGAAATTAAGGAATTGGGAAGTTTGAAAATTTGGAAATTAGGGAATTGGGAAATGTGAGAATTGGGAAATTAGAGAATTAGGAAATTAGGGAACTGGGAAATTAAAGATTTGGGGATTTGTAAATTTGAGAGCTTGAAAATACAGAAATACAAATTGCAAAGAATGAAAAATTTAGAAGCTTGAAAATGCAAAGATTAAAAAATTTGAAAATATAAAAATTTTTGAAACTTGACACCTCAAAAAATTAAAGCTTAAAGGAAAAGAATTGGCTGACCATACGCTGACTAATACTACTGAATTTCATAAAAATTTTTCTTTGCGGAAATTAGAGTTGGGAAATTAGAGAGTTGGGAAATCAGCGAGTCGGGAAATTAGAGAATTAGGAAATTAGCTAGTGAGGAAAGTAGAGAATTGGGAACTTAGAGAGTTGGGAAATTAGTGAATTGGGAAATTAGCGAGTGGAAAAATAAGAAGTTGGGAAAGTAGAGAGATAGGAAATTAGCAAATTGGGAAATTATCGAGTTGGAAAATTAGATAGTTGGGAAATTAGGAACTTGGGAAAGTAGAGAGTTGGGAAATTAGCGAGCTGTGAAATTAGAGAGTTGTGAAATTAGCGAGTGAGGAAACTAGCGAGTTGGGAAATTAGCGAGTGGGGAAAGTAGAGAATTGGGAAATTAGAGAGTTGGGAAATCAGTGAGTTGGAAAATTAGGAAGTTGGGAAAGTAGAGAATTCGGAAATTAGAGAGTTGCGAAATTAGCGAATTGGGAAATTAGCGAGATGGGAAGTTAGAGAGTTAGGAAATCAACGAGTTGGGAAATTGGGAAGTTGGGAAAGTAGAGAGATGGGAAATTAGCAAATTGAGAAATTATCGAGTTGGGAAATTCGAGTGTTGGGAAATTAGCGAGTTGCGAAATGGGCGAGTTGGGAAATTAGGAAGTTGAGAAAGTGGAGAATTGGGAAATTATGGAATTGGGGAATTACGGAATTGGAGAATTACGGAATTGGGAAATCAGGGAATCGTGAAAGTAGAAACTGAGGAAATTAGGGAAAATACTAATAATTCTATGAGTAAATATCAATATTAATAACATCACTAATATTGCAATATTAATAATATTAATAATAAAACAGCCTATGAATAAATGATTTAACAGCGTCAATTATATACAAATCCTCTACTAATACGTAACATATTTCCGACATTATATAACCCCTTATATTACAAATAATTATATAACAAACAACGCATTATATGCATTATCATTTTTATTATCCTACCATTTACATCTGCTACTTCCCCAAAAAATCCGATTTCCCGCACAGGCCCTCCGTCCATAAAAAAACACAGCCGATTCGCCTTATTGTTTCGAAAAATTACAGTTTCGACTGAACAATGCGCGCGAGTTACAATCGTTCTCCGGCCGCGAAAATTATTCGTGTTCTCTTTATTTTTTTTTAAAGGTGTCAAACCATCGCGACGAAAAGTATCGTCAGTAATTTTATATCTATTCGTGTAACGACCATCAAACTGTCGCTTCGTTTTTCGCGCGAAACAATGGACGGAAAAATCACGGAGATAGAAAACACGGCGGAATCTCGATCATTCGGAGAAAATAGTGGAAAACGTCTTTCGCGTTCGCTACGGAATACAAGCGTTGCATTTTATCAGAGAAATTCTTTGCCCGTCGTTAAAAATCATTCGTACAGTTTCGTTCGAAAATTTCCGAGGTTTTTACGGTGGAAAATTCTTCAGGTTCAATTTTGAGAGAAATATTAGAAATTCGCAGCAGTGAGACTTTTAAAAACGGGTGATATCAAGTATGTGCATAGAGCAATGAAAGATGTACTAAGAATTTTGATCATTTTCGGAAATTAAAATATTTTTTGAAATTATTAGAAGATACTTAAATAACTATTGTGTTGATTTTAATGAGGTTAGAAGCTTAATAAAAAAATCAAATATAGTGGAAGACTTAATACAAGTATCTGTTATTGTATAATAACATTAATCGATGTTATATCCTACTCCTCCCGCCGTTATTAACGTCATTATAATCATCATTATTATTATTATCATTATTATCATTATTATTATTATTATTATTATTATTATTATCATCATTACTATTATTATTATTATTATGCGTATTTACTGTAACCATTTCATTATAAGCAAGTAGCATAAGAATAACTTCATGATAAGAATGTGCAAGAACAGCACAGTCCTATTCCCACAGTCCAACTGTCCTTTCCTGCTTACCTACCCGGAATCTCCCTTCCCTTCAAACCAAGACTCCTAACCCTGATCCAGACCGAACGAAGAGGCGACACTCTCGTAAAGTACTCCTTTCCAAACAGTTCGTAAAATATACGTTTTTATACTCAGCATTTTATAATCATTAAGTTAATTTCCCTTGCACCTCTTGAAATCGGGACTAGGACCCAACGTTATTCCCTCGCGGTTGTATTCCACCCACTATTTCGGCGGGGATATAACATCGATGTTTATTATTGTATAATAATAATAATATTACGATAGTGTTATTACAAAATAATATTAACAAAAAATACCTGTTACTATATGATAAGAATAATGAATTTGGAAATTTGGGATAGTGGAAAGTTGGAAGACTTGAAAAATTGAAAATTGAAGAACTGAATAATTGAATAATTGAATAATTGAATAATTGAATAATTGAAGAATCGAAGAATTGAAGAATTGAAGAATTGAAGAATTGAAGAATTGAAGAATTGAAGAATTGAAGAATTGAAGAATTGAAAAATTGAAAAATTGAAGAATTGAGGAACTGAAGAATTGTAGTATTGGAGAATTAGAGAATTGGAGAATTAGAGAATTAGAGAATTAGAGAATAAGAGAATTTGAGAATTTGAGAATTAGAGAATTAGAGAATTAAAGAATTGAAGAACTGAAGAATTGAGGAATAGAAAAATTGAAGAATTGAAGAATTGAAGAATTGAAGAATTGAAGAATTGAAGAATCGAAGAATTGAAGAATTGAAAAATTGAAGAATTGAAGAATTGAAGAATTGAGGAACTGAAGAATTGTAGTATTGGAGAATTAGAGAATTGGAGAATTAGAGAATTAGAGAATTAGAGAATAAGAGAATTTGAGAATTTGAGAATTAGAGAATTAGAGAATTAGAGAATTAAAGAATTGAAGAACTGAAGAATTGAGGAATAGAAAAATTGAAAAATTGAAAAATTGAAGAATTGAAGAATTGAAGAATTGAAGAATTGAAGAATTGAAGAATTGAAGAATTGAAGAATTGAAGAATTGAAGAATTGAAGAATTGAAGAATTGAAGAATTGAAAAATTGAAGAATTGAAGAATTGAAGACCTGAAGAACTGGCGAATTGAAGAATTGAAGAATTGAAGGATTGATTTATGGGAAAATCGCAGATTCCTAGGTACCTGAAAAATCGAAAAACTGGAGAACTGAAAAATTAGGAAACGAAAAATCTGAATACTGAAAAGTTGAAAAGTAGGAAAATTGGAAAAATTGGAGAACTTAACATTAAAAAATACAGAAACCTAGAAATCCGGGAAACAAACTTGAAAGCTTGAAACCCTATTTTGCTATTTGAAAATTCCAAAATTCCTGTACCAATTAATTCAAATATCCATTTCCTAACTCCAAAAAGACTCTACCCCGCCGAAACTGTAAATCTAAAAATTCCTCCAAACAAAACTTCTCCATCCAATATCCAAGAACTATTTACCGACGAATATAATTACCGTATAAAATGCATCGAGCAAACCGGCATCGCAATTACTTAAAAATCCGCAATTAACCGATTACATAAAAAGCGGAAAATATTTTTGAAAAGCCAGAAGGAGATTTATCTTTGTTCCAGCGGTAAAGGATTAACGCTAATTAAGGCTGGCTAAACGAACCACCACAAAAGGATGTTTAAAAATAAGAGAGCTCCTTAAAGCACCGTCGAGCTCGGCAATTTCAATGCTTTGTGCATAAGTTGAACACAGAGAACAATGGCGTTCTCGGTGCATTATTAAGAACACTTGAACGAATCTAACCGGAATAGTTGGCGCGAACTTTGAAAGTTCGATACAATCGAGTGCGGGACTGCGGGCGTCGATGCGGTCAACTTCCCGCGTTAACAAAGACATTCCCCTCGAACTTATCCGGAAGTCGTTGGCAAAGGTGGTAAACCGTGATTAGCGGTGACCTGGCGTAAATCTTCCGGAGTAACTAGTTCACGAGTTTAGAAAATGTCTTCCTCCGTGTATACCGTGTCATGAACATCGACGTTCAAAATTTTCTTTGGAGTTACAAAGACAATACACTTTTATAATAATCTCGTTAGTATCGATATAAGTGAATATTTTGTTCATGGTAATGTCAACGAGAAATGGTACGAAAATTTAGAAACGGAAAGCTGGAAGAAGTTTAGAGGTTCAGTGATTTATAAAGATAAGAATTTAGGAAATTAGGAAATTAAGAATTGGTAAATTGGGAAGTTGGGGAATTAGAAAGTTGAGATATTAGAAGATTGGGAAATTAGGGAGTTGGAAAATTAGAGAATTGAGATATTAAGAAAATGGGAAATTAAGGAATTAGGAAATCAGGGAATTGGAACATTAGGGAATGGGGAAATTTGGGAGTAGAGAAGTTAAGGAATTGGGAAATTATGGAATTGGGGAATTTGGGAATGGAGAAATTATGGAATTGATGAATTATAGAATTGGGAAATTAGGGAATTGGGAAAATATGGGATTGGGGAATTATGGAATTGGTAAATTATGGAATTGGTGAATCATGGAATTGGGAAATTACGGAACTGGGGAATTATGGAATTGGGGAATTATGGAATTGAGAAATTAGTGAATTGATAAATTACGGAATTGGTGATATATGGAATTGGGGAATTATGGAATTGAGAAATTATGGAATTGGTGAATTATAGAATTGGGAAATTAGGGAATTGGGAAAATATGGAATTGGGGAATTATGGAATTGGTAAATTATGGAATTGGTGAATTATGGAATTGGGAAATTACGGAACTGGGGAATTATGGAATTGGGGAATTATGGAATTGAGAAATTAGTGAATTGGTAAATTACGGAATTGGTGATATATGGAATTGGGGAATTATGGAATTGAGAAATTATGGAATTGGTGAATTATGAAATTGGTGAATTATGGAATTGGGGAATTAGGGAATGGAGAAATTATAGAATTGGGGAATTATGGAATTGGGAAATTAGGGAATTGGGAAATTATGGAATTGGGAAAATATGGAATTGGGGAATTATGGAGTTGGGGAATTATGGAGTTGGTAAATTATGGAATTAGTGAATTATGGAATTGGGAAATAACGGAACTGGAGAATTATGGAATTGGGAAATTAGTGAATTGGTAAATTACGGAATTGGTGATATATGGAATTGGGGAATTATGGAATTGAGAAATTATGGAATTGGTGAATTATGGAATTGGGAAATTATGGAATTGGAAATTTATGGAATTGAAGAAATTATAGAATTGGGAAATTATGAGATTGTTGAATTATGGAACTGGGGAATGATGGAACTGGGAAATTATGGAATTGGGAAATTACGGAATTGGGGAATCAAAGAATTGGGAAATTAGGGAATTGGGAATTCATGGAACTGGTGAATTATGGAATTACTGCATTATGGAATTGGATGATTAAGGAATTGAGAAATTAAGAAATCGGGAAATTAGAAAATCAGGAAATTAGAGAATCGGGAAATTATAGAAAACTACTGTCCCTACATGCTCACACGCATGTACACCTTAGTTCATATTTAACCACCCGTTAATAATTACTCCGTGTCATACAATTTTACAAAACCTCTAACTGAAAACAGCCTATTGATCGAAATATATTTGGGTGGTGTGTGCGCCAGAAAGTCATTAATTCGCGATTTATCCACAATAAATGACGCAGTAAATTCGAACAGTGTCGAAGCATATGCGTCACGAATAAATGATGCAGATCGAGGTGTAAATATAATTAGTAAGTTAATATAAACCGTTCTATAGACTCCGAAAATTATTTCATTCGCTGACCAGGTAATTTGTTGCGTCGGCGGAATACCATTTTATTTAATCTGCTTCTTTAATTTTTGTCTTTGCAGGACCTTGAAGGTCATACAAATTATTGTCACGTGACGTTAAAAATATATATGAAATAACCTTGTTCAAGACTTCTATTAATAAAATATAAAAATTTATGGAAAACTGCGAATTTATTTAAAAAATGTTGTTGTTTACTTGTTCCTAGTAAAATATACTATAACTTCTTTCTCTTACATTTTTTAAAATTCCTATTAAATTCGGGGAAAGCTTGCAACCTAACCTAACCTCACTTTGTTATACAAATTTATAGTTCTACGTTATAGCTGTTTTATTTTGTTGGTTTACGTTGTTAGTCCACAATTATTATTATCTTCTTACGGTATACATATTATAAATAAATGAAAAGTCTCCCTAACCTAACCTAACCTCCATTTTGTCAGCTTACATTAAAGTCCCACAACTACTATTCTCTTTTCAGTGTACACACATAATAAATAAATAAAAAAAAACTTCTCCAAACTTCTCCTAACATAACCTAACCTCGCTTTGTCACATATTTCAGTGTCACATGTATTTCATTTTGTCAGCTTACATTAAAGTCCCACAACTACTTCTCTCTTTTCAATGTACACATAATAAATAAATAAAAACTTCCCCGATTATACAAAATGACTGAAAGAAACAGCCCCTCAAATTAAATAAATAATATCGCAACGCAAAAATTGCACTAAATTTAGTGTACGATCACGCGTTTGAGCACTCGCTCCGCAATATTCGAAACGGCTGAGAGAAAAAAAAAGGAGAGAAGAGAAATAAGGAATATCCTAAGGCGACGACGAGAACGGTTTCTCGCGAGCTTGAATCTCTTTCGAGACGTTCCTCGTCTATTTTCACCCTCTTCTTTTTTCCCGCAACGCCTACGGCCACGTGTACCCAGCACAAACAACGACAACGATGCTCGGTGGTCAACTGGTTTCCACGCTTTACGGAAACGACGACAGGGTTCACCGGAAGGTGAGTGACGCCCTGGCTAGTACAGTCGAGAGCAAATTTTCCCTAGGGAAAATGTAACGTTGTTCGTTATACATGGTGGATGGAAGGGAAATTGTCTCTTGTTGATTTTGGGGATGAGGATTGCACTTTTGAGGATGTAGCTTTTTGGAAAGGGTTGAGAATTGGGACGCTTGGGAATTTGGGGAATTTTAAATATGGGGATTTTGGGAGTTTGAGGGGTTAGAGTGTGGATCTAGGGATATAGGGATTTGGGAGTGTAGAAAGTTAGAGATGTAAAAATTTGTGGATGTTGGGATTTGAAGATTTAGAGATTTAGGGATTTTGGAATTTGGGTATTTAGGGATTTTGGAATTTGGGTATTTAGGGATTTTGGGATTTGGGAATTTTGGGATTTTGGGATTTGAGAATTTTTGGAGTTTGGGTATTTAGGAATTTTAAAACTTAAGTATTTAGGGATTTTTTGGTTTGAGAATTTAGGGAGTTTGGGGTTTGGGTATTTAAGAATTTTGGGATTTGGAAACTTAGGGATTTTAGGATTTGGGTATTTAGGGATTTTGTGACTTGAGTATTTAGGGTTTCTTGAGTTTGAGAATTTAGGAATTTCGGGGTTTGGGTATTTAGGGATTTTGTGACTTGAGTATTTAGGGTTTCTTGAGTTTGAGAATTTAGGAATTTCGGGGTTTGGGTATTTAAGGATTTAGGGATTTAGGGATTTCATGATGTATGGATTTTGGGATTTAGGAATTTAGGGATTTTGGGTTATAGGGATTTGGAAATTTAGGGAGTTTGGAATTTGGGGATTTTGGTGTTTGGGACTTTAAGGATTCTGAAATTTAGGGAGTTCGGAATTCAGGGATCTTGGGACCTGAAGATTTTGAGGTTTGGTGATTTGGGGATCTGAGTATTTGTGAATTTAGGAATTTGGTGATTTGCTGATTTGGGTATTTAAGGATTTAGGTATTTAGGGATTTCATGATGTATGGATTTTGGGATTTAGGAATTTAGGGATTTTGGGTTATAGGGATTTGGAAATTTAGGGAGTTTGGAATTTGGGGATTTTGGTGTTTGGGACTTTAAGGATTCTGAAATTTAGGGAGTTCGGAATTCAGGGATCTTGGGACCTGAAGATTTTGAGGTTTGGTGATTTGGGGATCTGAGTATTTGTGAATTTAGGAATTTGGTGATTTGCTGATTTGGGAATTTGAGGATTTAGGAATTTGGGAATTAAACAATTTGGGGATTTTGGAATTCAAAAATTAGGGACTTTCTTATAAATTTATAAATTTATAAGAAATTTAAAAATATATTATTATATTTATACATTTATAAATTTATAAATAATAATAATAATAGAATATTATAAATTTATAGATTTGGAAACGTAGAGGTTTAAACATTCGATGCTTGGAAATTTAGGAACTTAGAAATTTGGTAATTAAAAAATTGTCAAGTATAAATATATATGTCCCTATCGAAAGCATAAGCCACGTTGCACTCGAGTGTACTTTCACGAGACACTCTCGTTTCGCGTGAAATATTAAAGGCTTGTCTGCGAATAACCGCCTCCAGACGACGCTCGCGATATCCAGAGGGCGCCCGTTTCAATCGAGGATAGGGAAACGCCTCCTCGCTTCCGGTATAACCGATATCCCGTCTTTTGCGACACCGGACGAAGGAAGACTGGCGTGTAATCGTGGCGTCCTTTGATGCCGAGAACCGACGTGACGAGAAGGCAATCCTCTCCAGCTGATTCTCATGATTTGTATACTTGGAAATTTCGTGTTCTAGGAATTTTCTAGTTTCAAGTTTTGGATATTTGAAAAATTTCAACTTTGAGAGCTTTCAGGTTTTAAATTTTTTTATTTCAGTATTTTACAATCTTACAATTTTTTAATTTATTAATTTTTGAACTTATGTATTTTTACATTCCCGAATTTTCAATACCAATTTTTTAAATCTCTAAATTTTTTAGAGAATAAAAATTGTAGCCAACGTTCTCAATAACGCATAAAAAGAATTTGATCACAATCACCGATCAGTGTTATCTAATTTCGTCTTCGTCCTACAATCGACTGAATTTATTCCACGTCCCTGAACGGCGGAAGAAAATTCTCGGTAGAAAACTTTCGTGCTCTCCATAGAGTCCGTCCGGGTCCCTCCATGTGTTCTGACGTGGGCTACGTGCACCATAAACTTTGATGTTGCACCCATCATAAATGCATGTGTACGCGACGTATTACTACGTAGACGTACACGAACGTAATACTACGTGAACGTAGTAACGCGACACGAGGGTAGTCCGTACGTGAGCATTCGAAATCACGTGCACGGAACACGTGGCGACCCCGTAGCGTCTCCGTAAAACGGCACGGGGTCCACGTAGCCAACCCCGCGGAGCGTACGTGTTCGGAAAAAAGAATGGGGCGAAGTGAAGATCGCGGAAACAAGGGGAACGGAATAAGGATACGGGAAACTGATACGGGAGTGCGATCGACAGAAAGTCGGCCAGGAAACTACATCACCTTTCTACGGATAAATATTTTATGAGATTCAATCCGGTTGCCTTCTTTGTCCCCGGTGTGCTGTGTTCCTCCTTGTTCTCCTTTTGTCCCGCAGTGTGCGAGACAAGAGGTCCGGAAGTTTGAAACGCGTTGGAGGAAATAAACGAGGGGAAATCGAAAATGTTTTTCAACGATGTAACGGAGAACGATCAGATCTGCCCATTTAAATGGGGAATTTATGGGACTTTTGAAGTGACGGTAATGGCTTCGTGTTTAGGAGCCGTCTGACGGGCACCCTCGAGATCGGAAGTTGAATACCTTCGATCGATACAGGGTCCTCACAGTTTTGGTGTAATCGAAATGCGAATTTATAGGGAAAAAGAAATGGAAAATGTATGGTACAAGTTTTTATCATGAACATTTATTTATGAGTAAATACATGTATACTGTATTTTTGTACTCCTATAATACTATATTCTTATATTCTTGTATCCCTATATTACTATGTTACTATACTGTTATATTCCTATACCACTACATCACATTATCATCATATTACAGTACCATCACATTACTATATATTCTTATATTCACTTATATATCACTTTATATATCACTTATATTCTTGTATCGCTATAATTCTATATTCTTACATTCTTACATTTCTATATCCCTATATCACTGTATCACTATGTGACTACATTGCTGTATCACTATGTCACTGTATCACTACATTACTGTATCACTACATTACTGTATCACTACATTACTGTATCACTACGTCACTGTATCACTACGTCACTGTACCACTGCATTAGTGTATCACTACATTACTGTATCGCTATGTCACTGTATCACTACAGCACTGCATTATTGTATAACTATATCACTAGATGCTTAGTGATATAGTATCTCTAGTATAGCACCCAGAGTACAGTATACATATACTATCTCTTGTGTTATATGTATAAGTACTTATAATACTGATTTGATTCCAACGTTACCAAATACCTTGTTCACTATTTAATTACAAGTATGATAGAGTGATTATAAATTTCTACATTTGAAAAACTATATGGGTTTAAATACAGTAAGGCAATCCTAACAAATTTTTAATAATCCAATATCAATAATATTCTTCCATTTGATGAACCCTTTACATTCAAAAGGTGCCTCGCACTCATCATTTTTAATATAACAATTTACAATAGCTGTTTTTACTTAAACCTGTAGCATTATGCCAATGTATAAATATAATGAAACAGACAAGAGTGAGAATTAATAATAGAAAAATAATATGTAGTCATTTATTGGTTCTGTGTTATAGTGACCCGTTAATGGTTATAATTATTTCTTGAAGTGTGAACAGAATGAATGGAGGTTGCAAGTGGTGTCATGTGTTTTATAACACTAAAAGAATTTATCAAACTTCAATTAAATGTTTAAAGTTGCCAACAAAGCCTCTGGTAAGAGGTATTCTAAACACATTTTCATTAAACACGTAGCTACTTCTGCTGTAAACATAATTATCCTTGGCGAAATCGCCCGTAACTCAATATAATTGCACAGACACGGCGTTAATAACATTCTTAAACTTTATGTGGCCCGAAACGATATCGTAAGGCTATTAAAACACTCGTGCGACATCCGATCTTAATTAAAAAGCGTAGCACCGCCGGAAACCGAACTTAAACGATCTCATCCGAACCCCGCCGATCAAATCATCCGTAAGTTATTAACCGTTTGTAACCGCGGTTGAAAAGCGACGCCAGTCGATTCTTTTTCGTTTCGTTTGTCCATTATCGTCCCCGTGGGATACTGGAAAAGAGAGCGGAAAAAAAGGAACGAGAGAAAACGCGAGACGTGTAACGGTAAATCTTTCTTCCAGCTAGAAAAGTATCCCGAAAAGAGTAATAAATGCCGGCCGTGCAGCCAGTCGCTGTTCCTTTACTGCCAGAAAATTGGACCTGAAAGAACATTGGCTACGTAATTACATGTTTCTGAAGGGAAAGAATGAGAACTGGAAAACAACCGGCCATCAACCACACCTTTACCCATAGAAAATAAAGTTTCACGGGGTTGATGTAATTTTCTATTCCTGATCGATTTTACGGTACGCACTGTTGACACTATTCGATAAAAACCCTTATCGAAAATTTTCTTTAAAACTTCCAGAATTGAATTTTGAACATTTTTCATGGACGAATTATTGTTAGTCACCTGTTATGGGCTGTTACTGAATTTTCAACATGCTGCAGGATTTCTGGCGTCTTTCGGCTGACAGTGATGTCACGTGACATAACCTCTTCACTAGAATTCTTTTCTCTTACCCTAAGAACATAATCTGTTAATGGGGTGAGGAAATAATATTATAAATATTTTCTTTCTTTACATATGCTTCTACCCACTAATTTATTCGGTGTATTTTATTTCAGTAAAAATATGTGACGCATATTTTAAAATGGTGGAATAGAAACAAGACACTCGATATTGACATGCAACAAACTTCACGTATCTCACATACTGTGACAAGTCCCAACGGTCATTTTAAGATGAATGTGAATTTTGAAGGTGAAAATTTTCTTTGAAGCTTTGAAAATTGATGTTATATATTTTTAAAGTTTGACTTGTGAATGTTACTGTTACCTTTTCACTGTCAACCAAATTATCAAGTATTTGAATACTTAAATTTTTAAATATTCAAATTTTTGAACTGTCACCTTCAAACAAAATTTTCACGTTATCGAATTTCTGAAGAAAAAATTCCTAGCAGCAAATATTCGTTTTATGCAATCTAGCAAGTTTGCGGCAGCAAGCAACCGCTCTTGACGGTTTCACGAATTGTTGGCAGACCACAAAAGCTGGCTTTTAGCGAGTCGCGTTGTTTTTGTGATTATCACAACTCCCATGCGATTTTAAGAGCATTACGTGTAATCTTCGTGCTCCGTGCAGTTCTTCCTTGAACTGCGGTTCCGTAGCGATGATCACTATTACTATGTTCAAACTACGTTCTTATGCTTAAATGCAAATTAATTTTCTTGACACTTATGTAACTCCTATCTGCGGTACTAATTTTAGTACCTGGTGATTACAGAATCCTTCTTTAAACAGTGAAGTAAAGTTTCATTATACATTGTTTATAAAATTTTATATACATTTATAAATTGTTTTTTAACAAATTTTTCATCTTTCAAGATGGATCGATGAGATCGAAATACTGATAAGTGCTTTGACAACGTATCAACCACTTCGAAGAGGGATGCTTTGCTCTTTTCGGCGTGCGTTTGACAACTTCTAGCAAGAATGCCATCTTCTGGAGAAGAAATTTCGAAATACGATACGCTCTCGAGCACACAGCGTCTTGATCGTCGTTTTATCAGCCGAGTTACACAGCTCGCTGCACACAAAGACATCGAGTGTCGCGTTCATTTAAATCTTGAAAATGGTAACCGCAAATATTGACCCAGCTGAGTCATGCCGTGTGTATTCAGAAAATAACTGTTTATTGAAATTTTTGTGGGAAAGTTTGTAATACGTTGTCAGTCAGAGGGACTGGTATAGGTTAGGTATATGCTAGGCGTAGGTTATGTTAAGTATATGGTAGGTATATGTTAGGTATAGGTTATGTTAAGTATATGTTGGGTACAGGTTATGTTAAGTATATGTTAGGTACAGGTTATGTTAAGTATATGTTAGGTACAGGTTATGTTAAGTATATGTTAGGTACAGGTTATGTTAAGTATATGTTAGGTACAGCTTATGTTAAGTACATGTGAGGAACAGGTTATGTTAAGAATAACGTAATTTAGGTTAGGTTTGACTCCCTCAATTTGAACCAAACATACATCAAACTGATTTTAGAACTAAATTAAAAAGAATCAGCGAAAAAGTAAAAAATGTTAAATAAATAATCCTTTGAACTGTTTACCGCGTTTCCATTCCGAACAATTTCCAATAAAACGCACTTCATTAAAGGTGGTGAAAAATTGAATTCGATCCCGTGAAGTGAAACAATTTTATCGTTTTAATGAAACAGCCTGACGTTATTTTATGGTGAAAGAAAGCCGCAGATTTAACGGAAAATTAATTATCGGAGCGTGCCGGTAGCGTAGGGTAAAAGTTGGTCAACAAAGGTTAAATGAACGTTGCTTCACGTTGCTTAATTACTTTGTTCGAGCTCTCGATCCGTTTAATCGGTCTATCGTTCGGCAGAGCAGCGTCAATGACCGGTATGTTGTTATTAATTGTCGGCATTAATTAGCAGGATTATAATTGCGACGATCGTCACGTTGTAACGCATCCAATGAAACAGCTTCGAGCGTTAATATTTATAGTTCGATGAGCGGATTTATCTCGTTTTAGTAAATCGACGGGGATTCGTTAGGCGTTGGACAAAATGGCCGACTTTGCAAATGGCGGATGCGTTACTTAAAAGTACTTCGAAGCGACACTTATAGTACATCAATTTAAACCTTGAAGTTCAGAGAAAATCACTATGTAAACGTTTCTCGTTTTACTGCGCATTCAAGATGGCGTCCGGACAGTTAGGGCGAACAGTGATCGATTGTGACGCTGATTGACAGAACTTGATGACTTAAAAGTATTTCGAAGTGACACTTATGGTACATCAATTTAAAGCTTGAAGTTCAGAGAAAATCACTATGTAAACGTTTCTCGTTTTACTACGCATTCAAGATGGCGTCCGGACAGTTAGGGCGAACAGTGATCGATTGTGACGCTGATTGACAGAACTTGATGACTTAAAAGTATTTCGAAGTGGCACTTATAGTACATCAATTTAAAGCTTGAAATTCAGAGAAAATCACTATGTAAACGTTTTTGTGAAATTTTTAAAACAAAATGGCTGACAGATAATTACAGAAGACATCAACTGGTTTTGAGGTATATAAAGTTTGATGAACTCTGAAAATATTATAGTACCACAAAATGGAAGTCATTATGTTCCAGATTACAGATCAAAGCTTGTAAAAAGTTGTAACTCCATTACTTCTTTAATATTTTTTAATACAAAATGGCTGACAGGCAGTTACTGCAAACTTTGTCTAATTTTGAAGTGCATGAAGAGTAACATTATTTGGTGACACAAAGACATCACAAAATGGCGTCTCACCTGACGTTTCTTTAATGGTCTTAAAACAAAATGGCGGACTATTAGTTATACTAAACGTATCGATTCTGAAATATATAAAGTTTAACACAATTTGATAATATGAAGATGTTACAAAATGGCGTCTTGAAGTATAAAACTTCACAAAAATAATTCCACAAACGTTTCTATAATGGCCTTAACACAAAATGGCCGACTAATTATAGTAAACGCAACGATTTCAATATACGTCTGGCACAAATAAAGCTTAAAATGGCGATTGTCAACTTAAAGTTTAAAAATTGAAACATATACAAACAAAATAGTATATCCACTCCAAGAGCTGCAATAAAGAAACGAACGTAGAATCTTAGAAATCATATTTTCGAAGTACGCAGAGTAAGAAGAAGTAAGTACATACATACATCCTCGTCTCACCCTATCCATACGATGGAAAAGGGGTCAAACCAGCTTACAGCGTCAAAAACCACTACCTTCATCGTCCTAAAGAAACACGTTGAAAAATCTCCGTTGAGACGACTCGGAGAAACTCGCATAAACCCCCGTTTCCAGTCGTTCTGAAAGAGCAAAAGGAAATTCGGACATTCCCGAGTGCACCAGCCCGTTTTGCCTCCCGCTTTTCGCTCGCATGTTCCCTACGAAAGATCATATGTTGTGTCTTATAAATTGGCAAAATGGTCCAGTTCAGAACTAACCAAATATACCTGTTTGTAAACCGGAGAAATAGAATTACGTTGGAAGAAATTCACTTCCAGACGTTCGGATTTATGAATGCGGAAGTGGAACTGTAATAACTGTTCATACATTTGCTTGAATAAAACTTCGAGCTTAGTTGCATACAAATTTTCAGATTGTCGGTTTTCCCTGCTTTAAGTTTATACATTTTTAGTTTTTATTTTTTTTTACATAATTTATGAAATTTATGAAATATTACGAAATTTATAAAATTTAACAAAATTTATATTTACAAAATGTACGAGTTATTGTGAGGTTTATGAAATTTATGAAAATTTACTGTCTAGTATTATTATCATTATACAGTGAGGTCGTCGTAACTGATCGCTAACCTCCCTCCGTAAGTGAGCGTTCGTCTCCATCAAGCGTTAAGTTCCAAATCTACAAATTTCCAAGTTTCTCAAATTCCTTTCCCCAAATACTGAGATTCCCTTTCCCCCAATTTCACTAAAAAAGAATAAGAAAGCTGCAGCAGATAATTATCCCAATGTTTACAAAAAGGAACTAACAAAATTTACATTTACAAAATGTACGAGTTATTGTAAGGTTTATGAAATTTATGAAAATTTACTATCTAGTATTATTATCATTATACAGTGAGGTCGTCGTAACTGATCGCTAACCTCCCCCCGTAAGTGAGCGTTCGTCCCCATCAAGCGTTAAGTTCCAAGTCTTCAAATTTTCAAATTTCCAAGTTTCTCAAATTCCTTTTCCCAAACACTGAGATTCCCTTTCCCCCAATTTCACTAAAAAAGAATAAGAAAGCTGCAGCAGATAATTATCCCAATGTTTACAAAAAGGAACTAACAAAATTTTCCGCGGTAAAACTGCAGAGGTCTTTGTTTCCGTCGAAACGCCAGAAGCAGGTCCGCCGATAAAATATATTCGGGGTTAATTGATAGAGAATTGGGGTCAGGCGGAGCACGTGTTGAAGTGACTAAATATGCCAGCAACTTCTTGCTCTTGTTCCATCGTCCTTTTTGCCTCTCTCTCTCCGAATTTCGTATCAAGCTTTTTCTCCCGGTCAGCTTATCGATTTCACGCGTCCACGAAATTCTGTCGGGCCCGGAACAGCTCGGTCGGTAAATAATATTCGTACTTCCGACGTCAGAGTGTAACGCGTGCACTGGAACTTCGGCTGATAGTTTGAATTAATTTTCAGCAAGTTTGACACCGGTTCGCCGTTCACGCTTCGCCAGGTCCGCTTCAAAGGGCAGGAGACGCGGCAGTACGCTGTTTTCGCGTAATTAATTTTCAACCTGTTACGTGATTGTTCCGTTATTGTTGTTGTTAACGCCCGTTGTCTGCCGCGCGAATGCAATCGACGTCAGTCAGACATCTCGACGTATCCGCGTGTTTGCAACGATGTTACGGCAAAAGGAATTTCGACGCGACGCGGAAGAAACAATTAAACGATGGGGTATTTGTCCCGGGTTATTGACGGAAAATCGATTTGTTTGTAACTCTGTTGCGAGTTAATGCGAGCTTTTGAGCGACGCATTGACTTTAGTCAATGCAGTATCTAATAGTCGGCGTTGGAGCGATTTAGGGTGATTTGGATGGATTTGAGTGGATGTGGATTGATTTGGAATGATTTGGGTCAGTTTTAATTTGTTTAGATTGAATTGGACTGATTTGGACCGACTTGGATCGGTTTTAATATGTTTAGATTGAATTGAACTGATTTGGAAACGATTTTGATCGATTTTGACCGATGTGAGTCGAAGGCAGCCGATGTGGGGCGAACTGAACCGAATTGGACCGATATGAACCGAAGGCAGCCGAGTTAGACCGATGTGAACCGAATGCAACCGATTTGGTCGAATGTGGATTGAATTCAACCGAATTAAAACGATGTGGACCGATCTGAAGCGATGTGAACCAATTTGAACTGATGTGAACCAGTTTGAACCGATTTAAACTGATTTAAACCGATGTGAACCGATTTGAATCGATGTGAATCGATGTGAACCAATCAGTCGAATAAGATCGGCTCAGTACGGCTCAGTTCGGTTCAATTCGGTTTAGTTCGGTTTTGTTTGGTTCAGTTCGGTTTAGTTCGGTTTTGTTCAGTTCAGTTCGGTTCAGTTCGGTTCAGTTCGGTTCAGTTCGGTTCAGTTCGGTTCAGTTCGGTTCAGTTCGGTTCGGTTAAGTTCGGTACAGTTCGGCTCAGTTCGGTTCAATTCGGTTTAGTTCGGTTTTGTTCAGTTCAGTTCGGTTCAGTTCGGTTAAGTTCGGTACAGTTCGGCTCAGTTCGGTTCAATTCGGTTTAGTTCGGTTTTGTTCGGTTCAGTTCGGTTTAGTTCGGTTCAGTTCGACTTAATTCGATTGAAATTCCTTCAATTTAACTCGCATTGAACTACATCGGTTAACATCGACTAAATTCGGCTCACATCGGCTTAATTCGGCTTCCATCGATCCACATCGGTCCACAGCAGTCCACATCGCTCCAAACACATCAAAATCGATACAAACATATCCACGCCAGTTTCAAAAGATCAAAACCAATCAATCAATCCAAAAACCTTCATATCCCTTAAAAGCCATCCAAATCAATTCAAATCTCTCCCAATCGATTCCACTCTACCCAAACCACCTCAAACCACGTACTTCATCAATTTCCCGTAACCCAATAATTCAACTAATCTATCATGTCTAAAGATCAATTAATGAGCCAAGATCAGCACTCCGATCGATAATAGTCATCTTTCTAAGGTTAATCACGTAAACTCAACCACCTTGTTAAATGAAGTTCCCCAGAAGATTTCATGAAGCTCGAATTCCCCGGCCACGTTCCCGATTACATACTCAATATTCTGAGGGTTAACGATGGCACGCGCGAGTATTTCATCCTTACCGTGGAAATATGTGGAGCAGAATGTACCTACACGAAGGAGCTATGCCAGACACGGTCCGTATCGGGTATCATTAGTGACGACGGTATTCGAAGTTACATCGCGCGAATTAATTCGTTGCATCTTTCAGTGGGCATGGGAGCTACCAAGCTTTGATCACTTTCGAACGGCGTGTATAGGGTTATCGTTGGGAAATTAGGGACGTTATAGGGTGGGATTTGTTTAGTTGTATGATGTCGCTTTTGGGAATGAAACATTTCTAGGTGGAAGTTAGGGAATTTCTGAAATTTTTAATTTTGGGGAATTGGAATAATAGGGTGTCATCAAATGTCTATGTCCCAAAGTCCATATATTCCCAAATCCCTGCATCATCAAATTTCTACATCAACAAATTGCTATATTCCCAAATCCCTACATCACCAAATCCCTATATCGCTAAATCCCTGCAGCACCAAACCCCTAAATCCCCACATCCTCAAATCCTCACATCCTCAAATCCCCACATCCTCACATCCCCACATCCCCAAATCCCCACATCCCCAAATCCCCACATCCCCACATCCCCACATCCCCAAATCCCCACATCCCCAAATCCCCACATCCCCACATCCCCACATCCCCAAATCCCCACATCCCCAAATTTCCAGTCCCTAAATCCCCACATCCCCAAATCCCCACATCCCCAAATTTCCAGTCCCTAAATCCCCACATCCCCAAATCCCCACATCCCCAAATTTCCAGTCCCTAAATCCCCACATCCCCAAATCCCCACGTCCTCAAATCCCCACATCCCCAAATCCCCACATCCCCAAATCCCCACATCCCCAAATCCCCACATTCCAAAATCCCCACATCCCCAAATCCCCATATCCCCAAATCCCCACATCCCCACATCCCCACATCCCCAAATCCCCACATCCCCAAATTTCCAGACCCCTAAATCCCCACATCCCCAAATCCCCACATCCCCAAATCCCCACATCCCCAAATCCCCACATCCCCAAATCCCCACATCCCCAAATCCCCACATCCCCAAATCCCCACATCCCCAAATCTCCAGACCCTTAAATCCCTACATCACTAAGTCCCCACATCCCCAACTCTCTAGCCCCCTAAGTCCCCACATCCCCAAACATCCATGTCCCTAAATTTCTACTCTCCTCCCCAGACCACAAGTCCCACCCTGTCGCAATCCATTTTATATAATATATAGCAAAGTCCACGATCGAAGTCTCAAAGCACAGAATTAGCATAATAAAAATTTTCTGAAAGCTAAGATCACGCTAGATCACCGTTAAATCGTACATGGCCGTACACTCGTCGGGCAGTTTTCAATTATCGCCATTTACCGGCGGAAATTCATTCTCGTTATGAAATACGAGAGCCACCAGCGTCAACTGCGCTCACCGCGGCCGCGTTTCCTGTCAGCCGTCATCGAGGCGAACGACAACTTCGTCGTCGTATATTCCCGTAATGCAATCGAGTCGAATCAGCGAAGCGTGAAAACGCGAGCGAGTGGATCGTTTCAGCTTGTGACGACGATAAAACGCGAGCCACCGGCGTAGACGGTCCGGCCAGACCGGATGTAATATTCGGCTCGTCGTTTCTCTCGTAATTGTGTTCCGATGCTTGACGATGCACTTCAGTTCGACAATTTTGCGCGATTAACGCCTTGTTGAGCCCTAAAGTTACATCGTTCTTTGTGAATGTGATTACTGTGCACGCTCGACGAGTGAACGTCAGATAAATGGCCGCTCGGTGCGGTCATACCTAATTGCCTCGCGAATGAAGCACTCGAGTGTAATATAGGCTTCTTTGGGATAATTATGATATATATACATGTTACCTTGAATGTTTTTAAGGACATATACTTTATATATTCAAATTTTTTGGTCCATAATTTTTTGGTTTGAAATTATCAGATTGTCAAACTTTAAAGTTAGAGTCAGTTCGATAATTTTGTACCATTAATGCCTTGTTGAGACCTAAAGTTACATTGCACTTTGAGTGGCAATAATGTTGCAAGCAATCACTGTGTACGCTCGACGAGTGCCCGCCAGATAAATGTTCGCCAGTCAAATGTCCACTAGATAAATGACCTCCAGCTAAATGTCCGCTAGATAAATGTCCACCACAAATTTTCCAAAATTTCAAAACACGATTTCCGACTAAAACACACTCTCACAAATCACGAAATCTTTCAAACTCCTTAATCACAAGAGTATCGCCCGATGAAAGCAGCGCTTTGCAACGTCGAAAAATCGCCCACAAAGGTTCGCGGCCATAAAAGGGACAAGTGAAACGAACAGAAATAATTGTTAGACTAACACAATGGTGCCTTTTCGAGGCAAGAAATGAACCGCGTAATGAGTAGCAGCCTGGCATCGACATTTAATTCGCTTATTAACAATTCTCACGGTGAAGAGCCAATTGGACTTTGTTTCACAGTAACTGCTTCTGGTTTCGAATATTCATTCGCCATTGAATAATGCGAATACCCTAGAGGCTGGAAGTGCTGGCTGAATGCGTTTAATTATAATACGCGTGCGATTCATGGCTGAGCTTCGACGAATGACGAACACCGAATGCAAATGCATATTTTTTGACCGGACTAATATCTTAATGCGTTGTGTATTTCTCCTCATTTTCGATATTATCGAACGAATTGTTCGGTGGAATTATAGAGAACTCCATTGTGAGCGGTTTCGAAATTTGTTGCCTGTTTTAAGGGAGACGGAGAGGATGTGGGATGTGGGGATTTTGGACACTCTTCTGTTCATATCTCTATATTCTCAAATCTCTGCATCCACAAATCTCTACATCCTCAACTCACCAGACCCACAAATCCTTGCATCCTCAAATTCCACCATGCTTTAATCTTCTACGTCCCCAAATTCCTAAACCCTCAAATCCCTATATCTCCAAATCCCTACTCTCAAATCTCTATATCCTCCAATCCCATCATCATCAAATCTTCTACATTCTCAAATCTCTACATCCTCAAATCTCTAGACCCCCAAATCCTTGCATCCCCAAATCTCTACATCCTCAACTCTCTAAATCCACAAATCCTTGCATCCCCAAATTCCACCATCCCCAAATCTCTACATCCTCAACTCTCTAGACCCACAAATCCTTGCATCCTCAAATTCCACCATGCTTTAATCTTCTACGTCCCCAAATTCCTAAACCCTCAAATCCCTACATCTCCAAATCCCTAAACTCTCAAATCTCTATATCCTCCAATCCCATCATCATCAAATCTTCTACATTCTCAAATCTCTACATCCTCAAATCTCTAGACCCCCAAATCCTTGCATCCCCAAATTCCACCATCCTCTAATCTTCTACGTCCCCAAATCCCTAAACCCTCAAATCCCTACATCTCCAAATCCCTAAACTCTCAAATCTCTATATCCTCCAATCCCATCATCATCAAATCTTCTACATTCTCAAATCTCTACATCCTCAAATCTCTAGACCCCCAAATCCTTGCATCTCGAAATCCCTACATCCCCAAATTTCTCCATCCCTAAATGACTAAACCCCCAATCCCTACATCCCCAAATCTTCTATATCCCTAAATCTCTACATCCCCAAATCCCTGCATCCTTAAATCTCCAAACCCCCGAAATTCCTTAATCCTGAAATCCCCTAATCTCCAAATCCCCGCCCCTCAAAACAACCCCCTCCCCCAACATTTGATACACAAATTCAGAATTTAAATACTCATTAATTAACTTCCCATTGCAGACTTATTAAAACTTCTACCGCCCCAGTAGATTTTGCTGAAATCAACGAGCAGCAAGTCGAAAGCCCCCTGTCAGGGCAGCAGTAAGAAGGTTCTAGTCGAAAGCCGTTTTTCACATCGAACAAATTGAATCTTCAATAAATCCCAGTATCCCGTCGATCACTCGATGAAATCCGCTTAAAACGTTCGACGAGGAATCAGGCTCGATTAAAAGGCCACGCCCCGGTACATGTTAATTCTTCGTTCGACAGCATTAAACACGGCGTTGTTTGACGTCGCTCGTTGAAATACGGGGCATCATCATCGAACGATTACTCGCGATTTACACGCGTCGAAAGCTTTCACCCTTGTTGTTTCACCTATTTCTGTCTTCCTCTTTTTTTCACGGACGTTACAGATTGTCGAGCGTGTCTTAATACGATGAAATATCGCACCGTACGGGGCACGTATCGAATCGGCGAATATAAATCGTAAATATTTATCGTGGAAGTTCGACAGTGATTAAGTTATACGACTGTAAGGATATTAGCGAGCACAGGTGTATCTTCGATCGTCAAACTGCAGGGGAAACAAGAAAAATCGGAAGCTGAATGTTTGCTTGGGGCTTTGCCGAGCAATTTTATTTGGACGTGTCGAACGATGTTTATCTCTAGTTCTCGAAATTTAATTCACGAAGGCATTAAAATATAACTTGTTCTTATTTTGTGAGTTTGTTTTTATTACGAGGCTTACGTATTTAAAATATAATTTGAATTCGGGGCTTAAATGTAATTGATACAGACCTGGATTACATATGTAAAATTGTTTAATAAAATTTGGAATATTTTGTTTAAAATAATTGTTCTAATAATTTGGCTTATTTTAGTTTAACAGTTATTTAAAAAATCGTGATGAGGTAATTATTTTTTAATGATATTTAAATGATTTAAATAATTAAATAACGAGTAATTATTATAATAAATATTCGTCTCATGTTTGAAATAAATAGTTATTGAATATTAACTAATTTTATTTCAGTATTAAACTAATTTATTTTAACTCGATACTTGAATAAATCATATCACGATTCAAATCTCCCGCTCTTGAGTCTTCAAAATGGCCGACACATATGACACGAAGTTCTCCACCTCACAACTTTTTTAATACTTTTGACGTGAACAAAAGAATTATATTTACACAAAAGTACATACATTATAAAATCTGTGTGGCAGAATTTGTTTTATTATACATATATGTATATTAACTACACATATATAAATATATGGAACAATGCATTATTCTGAAATATTTTAATCTTGACGAAATAAAATAATAACAATAAAATAATGAAATGAACTGCAATACTAGTCAAATTATAACAAAATAAAATAAAATTAAAATTAAATTTGAATATAACTCTGAAATTTCTAACATATACGCGTACATATAAGCGTAGCTCGAGTATTGTAAACCGGCCAAAAATAGAATAGCGTAAATATAAAAAGGCAATCAACGTCATAACTCATTAGGTACATGCGATTTCCTGGAAAAAGCATCAACAGTAACAGTTTTTCTCCGTTCGCCGATCAAAAAGCAATCAATCGAGCGCAATCGTTTCGGTATCCATCGGGCATAAACGAAAAAGGATACACGCGTAGCTTAATTATCAATTTTCCAACGGATCATAGATACGTTTTCTGCGCTCGTCACATATCGACGCTTGCAAATCGCGCGTTCTAACAAACGATATTTTTAGACCGAACAATTTCGGATGCCACCTGTATCCCTTTCGAATAAAACCGTGCTGATATAAAACCGTCTTTTTCTCTCTCTTTCGGCCGTTCTCTGTTCCGGTTGCGCCAGAATTAAATTCGAGGCAGGTCCGAATGGACGATTTTCACCGGAACAATTAAATTTCCCCGTAACGAGGTTATCAAGTCGGACAGTGTTTATTTTTTATAGACACGTCGTAACGCGATATACAAAATGTTATAACGGCGAACGGACTCGTGCGGAAATGGGACGGGGAAAAATTCGTTGAAAATATTTGGAAATTTAGTGTTATTACAGGATGATATTGGGTTTTACGGATTATATCGGAACGGTATAATATATGGCCATGCGTTTCTATTATCATGCGTGGACGTAATTACACGTCGCATAGCTGCGTATTATAATGCTACGATATATGGCCACGCGTTTCCATTACCGTTATTTGACTGCATATTTTATGGACACATGTATATATTTTCACTCGTTATATGACCGTGCGTATCTATTTCCATGCGTTATATAGCCACATGTTTTTATTACCACTCGTTATATAGTCTCGCGTTATATGGCCACGCGATTTTAACAGCATGCGTTATATGACGACGCGTTTCAATTTCCACGCGTTTCTGCTACTTCACAATATATGACCTCGCATTATATGGCCACGCGATGTTAACAGCACTCGCTAAATGACGACGCGTTTCAATTTCTACGCGTTGGTATTTCCACGTGTCTCTGTCATTTCACGATATATGACCTCGCGTTATATGGCCACGTGATTGTAATAGCTCGCATTATGTGACAATACGTTTCAATTTCTACGTGTTGGTATTACCGCGCGTTTCTGGTTACTACACAGTATATAGCCACTTGTTATATATCCTCGCGTTATATTGCCGTGCGTTGTTAATAGTACGCATTGCATAACCACGTATCTCTGTTTCCACGTGTTTCTATTTCCACGCAATATATAGCCACTCGTTTCTACTACTTCATGATATATGGTCTCGCGTTATATGGCCATGCGTTATTAATAGTACGCATTGTATAACCACGTATCTCTGTTTCCACGTGTTTCTATTCCCACACAATATATGGCCGCTCATTTCTATTACTTCATGATATATGGTCTCGCGTTATATGGCCATGCGTTATTAATAGTACGCATTGTATAACCACGTATCTCTGTTTCCATGTGTTTCTATTCCCACACAATATATGGCCGCTCATTTCTATTACTTCATGATATATGGTCTCGCGTTACATGGCCATGCGTTATTAATAGTACGCATTGTATAACCACGTATCTCTGTTTCCACGTGTTTCTATTTCCACGCGATATATAGCCACTCGTTTCTGTTACTACACGGTATATTGTCTCTCGTTATATGGCCATGCGTTTTTAATAGTACGCATTGTAGAACTACGTATCTCTGTTTCCACGTGTTTTTATTTCCACGCGATATATAGCTACTCGTTTCTGTTACTACACGGTATATTGTCTCTCGTTATATGGCCATGCGTTTTTAAGAGTACACATTGTATAACCACGTATCCCTGTTTCCACATGTTTCTATTTCCACGCAATATATGGTCACTCGTTTCTATTACTTCACAATATATGGTCTCTCGTTATATGGCCACGCGTTTTTAATAGTACGCATTGCATAACCACGTATCTCTATTTCCACGTATTTCTATTTCTTCGCCATGCGTTTGTACTACCATGTAATGTATGACCACGCGTTATATGGTCACGTATTTTTATTACCACGTGTTATATGACCATTCAAATCTACGTTATTCGAAGGCAATTCAAATTGCAATTTGAATAATCAATTGTAGGGTGTCATTCTACATATGATCATTTGCACTGAGGTACTTAACGCGTAACTGCTACTCCTTCATTCTACCAACAATGTCCGTCCTGATACCAACAGGTATATAAAATTACAAAGCTCATGAATTCCGTGGAACGCACATGTGTCAAAGCGTTAAGCGTCCTACAAATTGAACTAACGAAGATGCAAAATTTGTTCGTAATTTTTTACATAATAATATTGTATGATATTGATTGATGATTTCTGTTAATTAAATATAATAACATGTATGGTTGTTGTAAATTAAATATAGTAATATAAATAATTATTGCAAATTAAATATAATAATATATATTTGTTTATTGTAAATTAAATATAATGATATACATGATTATTATAAATTAAATATTGTTGTAAATATTATAAAAGTTGTACGATGTAATAGGCAGAATTTTACGTTCCTTCGAAAAGGTCAATAAGTAATGACGTGACCTTTGGCATTTGCGAACGTTGTTGGTTTATCGTGGATGTTTATATACGGGCCACGTTTTTCGGTCTGATGAATATTTGTCGTTCGTCGTTCATGATAAATGGTGCACAGCATGGAAACGCGTTATTCAGGCTAATGGGGACACTTGATTGGCACAGGATTAGGGAATTTTCGTGCGATAGAAATGAACTCGCGTAAATAGAGAAGTGTGTTGTATAGGAAAATAATTTATTTCTGGGTTAATCGATACTACAGGGAGAGTGTTTTGTGGGTTAATTACCTATTAAAATTATTATTTAGGCTAATTGTGCGTAAAGGGACATGTAAAAATTATTATTTCCTGGTTACAAGCAAAAGTTTTCTCACTTTTCAATGTCCCAATTCCTTTTAACAACTTTTTAATTTGAAAACTTTTATTTTTACAAATTTTCAAATTTACAAATTTCAATTTACAAATTTTTCGATTTTTAAGTTTTCGATCTTTCAAATTCTAATATTTAATTAGCCATGTTTGTAAATTTTTACTTTTGTACTTGCAAACACTTCACATCCCTAGATTTCCCAAATTCCTAGATTTCTTAATTCCTATTCTCTTTAAATTTCTACGTTTTCAAATTCCAAATCTCCAAATTCCTAGACCCCCAAATACTCAAATTTCTGTATCTACCTCCCTTCATAAATGATCGTCACAAATATCTACATCCCTTCATAAAAGATCGTCACAAATATCTACGTCCCTTCATAAATGATCGTCAAAAATATCTACGTCCCTTCATAAATGATCGTCACAAATATGTACGTCCCTTCATAAATGATCGTCACAAATATCCACGTCCCTTCATAAATGATCGTCAGAAATATCTACGTCCCTTCATAAATGATCGTCACAAATATCTACGCCCTTCACAAAAGATCGTCACAAATATCCACGTCCCTTCATAAATGATCGTCAGAAATATCTACGTCCCTTCATAAATAATCGTCACAAACATCTACGTCCCTTCATAAATGATCGTCAGAAATATCTACGTCCCTTCATAAATGATCGTCACAAATATCTACGCCCTTCATAAAAGATCGTCACAAACATCTACGTCCCTTCATAAATGATCGCCTCAAATATCTACGTCCCTTCATAAATGATCGTCACAAATATCTACGTCCCTTCATAAATGATCGTCACAAATATCTACGTCCCTTCATAAATGATCGTCACAAATATCTACGTCCCTTCATAAATGATCGTCACAAACATCTAAGTCTCTTCATAACTGATCGTCGTCCATCTTCACCAATTTCTGAAACTTAGTTTCTAACAACCCCACAAGACCAAAGAAATATCATACAACGATGATAATTATTGTGTCCACGTCCATGGATCGCACATATGAACTGTAGATATGTTTATAATAACAGAGAACACATCACACACGCGATTCTGTGCCGCGAATACATTGATCACAATCGCTGCACGATGTTTCTTTGTTTTCGTCGACGGTCGCCTTCCTAAGACCCGATGCACACGAGTGACCTTTTTCCGAGCGATTTCGTTACGATTATATGTCACTTTTCGTTGCTTTTCGCTGAAAAAACAAAAGAAGACTTATGATCACAGCGAGATCGCATGGAAAAGAGTCGCTCATGTGCATTGGACCTAAACGTAGCAACTATCGTGATAACTGATCGCGCCTGAACTTAAACGACGCTCAGTTACGGCGAGTTCAGTGTCTATTAATAATATTTTAGGTATAGTGAACTGATCTATATATTGTTTTTAACTTTAATAATCGTTTAACTTGACTAAATAATGTGTTCAATGTAAATGAAGCAACATTCGCGATTACTGATCGCACCCGAACTTAAAAGACGCTCAGTTACGGCAAGTTCAGTGTCTGTTAATAGTATTTCAAGTATAGTGAACTAATCTACATATTGTTTTTAACTTTAATAATTATTGAGCTTGACTAAATAATGTATTCAATCGAAATGAAGCTACTCTCACAATAACTGATCGCTCAAACTTAAACGACGCTCAGTTACGGCGAGTTCAGTATCTGTTAATAGTATTTGAAGTATAGTGAACTGATCTATACATTGTTTTTAACTTTAATAATCGTTTAACTTGACTAAATAATGTGTTCAATGTAAATGAAGCAACACTCGCGATAACTGATCGCTCAAACTTAAACGACGCTCAGTTACGGCAAGTTCAGTGTCTGTTAATAGTATTTCAAGTATAGTGAACTGATCTATACATTACTTTTAACTTTAATAATCGTTTAGCTTGACTAAATAATGAATTCAATCGAAATGAAGCTACTCTCGCGATAACTGATCGCTCAAACCTAAACGACGCTCAGTTACGGCGAGTTCAGTGTCTGTTAATAGTATTTCAAGTATAGTGAACTGATCTATACATTACTTTTAACTTTAATAATCGTTTAGCTTGATTAAATAATGAATTCAATCGAAATGAAGCTACTCTCACGATAACTGATCGCTCAAACTTAAACGACGCTCAGTTACGGCAACTCTACTGTCTGTTGACAGTATTATAAATACAGTGAATTCATACATCGTTTTCAACTTTAATAATCATTCAACCTTGACTAAATAATCTATTGAGTCTAAAAAGAGTAACTCTCACGATAACTGATCGCACTCGAACTTAAACGCTCAGTTACGGCGACTCTTACAGGCAAACCGATACTTTTTCCACTGTACGCCTCACGCACCAATTCCTGTGTCATCTACGGTATCCAGTACAGTTATTCCTCGCAATAATTTGTCCTAAGATGAATCATTATAGAAACTGAAAATGGAATGTGTCAGGAATCAGCATCCCGCTCCAGCCTGTTTCTGCCGTACCCGACAGCCGTGTTCCGTGCATGACGGATCGATCTGGCAGGAAAAAAAGGCAATTCCCGTTCAACGGGAAAAGGGAGCAATAATCTCTGGTCGCGATTGCTGATTCGAGGCACGGCGCACCGATCGAACGCCATTTCAAAGGGTAAATCCGATTCGACTGTCCGCAACGGCGGCGGATCATAAATAAACGCTTGCCGAGGCACGGATACCCCGGTGCCGGTTTGTCATCCGTGGAGGTCATCCCGTAGTCCTGACAAAGCGTTCGTCGCCATTTTAAAAATGCACGTCACGCAGCCACGGGTTAT
Source organism: Megachile rotundata (assembly GCF_050947335.1). Lineage (NCBI taxonomy): Eukaryota > Metazoa > Arthropoda > Insecta > Hymenoptera > Megachilidae > Megachile > Megachile rotundata. The sequence goes on from NC_134993.1 coordinate 9,971,065, forward strand.
ACATGTCTTCGGTACAACTCGAAAGATCCGACCGAGCCGTTCATTAATTCACCGCTCCTACCGTGGCTGTATTTGACCGGTCACGTTGACAGTTCGCGTCCGTCTTCTTGTGGGAATCGTAAATCATAGGCTGATGGACAAGTTGGGAGAAAGACTGGATCATTGATGTGAATTTTGCTGGATAATTTCGGCCTGTTTGGTGATGATGGAAGTTGCGGTAACAAATGCGGTGGCAACAGGGCCGGCGCTATTTTAACGGGCGCCCTGGGCATTTTCGAGCCCTTGGAGGTTTCTCGCTGATATTTTTTGACGTTTTTTTTTCTTCTATTTTTTTTCTTCTCTGATTGATGGTATGTGTTTGAAATTTATTTCTTTTGAGTTATATTTTGTGTGGAATAAAATTAGTTAAAGTTTACAAGTTGGAGGAAGATTAACACGAATCTCCGCAAGGAATTTAACGCGAGGCAAACTTTTGAACGAGGATTCTGAGACTCATTTGCATTCAAAAGAGATCTCGGCATATCGTGAATAAACACGATGCCTATGTGCGAGAAGAGATTTCACCGCGGGTATTAGTTCGATAATCCCTTTCCGATGAGGAGACGATCTCTCCCTATTTATCCGCGAATAGTTATCGAAAATCGCGTCTACGTGGAATTAGTTTGAAATTTATTTTCAACAGAGCCGACAACATTTCGCTTTTCGGTTCGTTTGCGTTTTCCAATTAAATCTGTTTGCCGACAAAACGAACGTACGCTCGTTTTGTCTTTGCCGTTTGAATTAATCACGCCGGAAAGTATAAGAGAGAAAAATCCAGAGGAATTAAATTACTAAAGCGGCGCTGGCTGTTTTTTTAATTATGAAAGTAGTTCGAACAATTTCGTTCTTTTTAATTCAACGAACAAAATACGATATATTTTAATGGATCTCTGGGAAAATTTGAGGTATTTGGGTCTGATCAAATATTGACATATTAATTAACTACATGAGATTACATATGTAATTATGTTATCATATAATGTAGGAATTTAAAAATTTTTTTGAAAATTGAAGAATTTGGGAAGTTTTCAAAAATGTAGCAATTTTAATAATTTTCAAAAATGTAGCAATTTTAATACTTTTCAAAAATGTAGCAATTTTAATACTTTTCAAAAATGTAGCAATTTTAATCATTTTTAAAAATGTAGCAATTTTAATCATTTTAAAAAATGTAGCAATTTTAATCATTTTCAAAAATGTAGCAATTTTATCAATTTTCAAAAATGTAGCAATTTTAATAATTTTCAAAAATGTAGCAATTTTAATCATTTTCAAAAATGTAGCAATTTTAATCATTTTTAAAAATGTAGCAATTTTAATCATTTTCAAAAATGTAGCAATTTTAATCATTTTCAAAAATGTAGCAATTTTAATCATTTTCAAAAATGTAGTAATTTTATCAATTTTCAAAAATGTAGCAATTTTAATAATTTTAAAAAATGTAGAAATTTTAATCATTTTCAAAAATGTAGGAATTTTAATAATTTTCAAAAATATAGGAATTTTAATCATTTTCAAAAATGAAGCAATTTTAATAATTTTCAAAAATTAAAACAATTTTAATAATTTTCAAAAATAAAGCAATTTTAACAATTTTCAAAAATAAAGCAATTTTAACAATTTTCAAAAATAAAGTAATTTTAACAATTTTCAAAAAATTGATGAATTTGAGGAATTTTCAAAAATGTAGAAATTTTTAAAATATTGAGGGTTAAACATTTAAAAAATTGTTATTGTATATAAAAATTATGTTCATAAATATTATAGTATGATATTATAATAAATAACTAAAATATTGCAGTATAATATTATAATAAATAATTCATACATATTACAGTATATTATAATAAATAATTCACAAATAATATAGCATAATATTGTAATAAGTAATTTTGAAATATTACACTACAACATTACAGTAAATAATATTTAAATATTGCAATATAATATTATAATAAAAAATACACAAATACTACAGCGAAGTATTATAATAAATAATTCATAAATATTGCAGTATGATATTATAATAAATAATACCCAAATATTGTAATATAATATTATAACAAATTTGACATAAATCCTATAGTATATTATAATATATAAATATTTTACTATATTAGAAAAATACAACATATGAATTGGGGTAGTTCAAAAAATTTTGTCACCCCCTAATTATTTTACTGACCTATAAATTTCTAAACTGAACCCCACAGTACTATTCCTACACAACACAACCTTCTATAGAAACAAAAATTGTTGAGCTATATAAATATTATAACAAATTATTTTATTTTCAAGTATCCTTGATGCACCAAAAAAAAATTTCTCAAAAGTAACAGTTTTAATCTCATAAATAGAAGGAACATAAATCGCAGATCTTAGCTGAAATAGTGTTTAAGAGATTTCAAGAGATTTTGCGTCTCTACAACCCCTTTAGAGCGATATGGATTACTAGGTCACACCGCGAGGAGCTGAGTGCAAGAGTGACCCACTCTTTCGACCAAATTCCAACTACATTTTCATTACACACGCTCTCAAGCTTCTCGCAAACGACTAAGAATTTTTATTACAAAAATTATTTGATATAATCTCAGCTTTCAGCGACGATCGGAAGGCTCGTTAAAAACGCTTCTTTTGGAATTACTCGTAAGCCAACGTTGCTTTGATATTTTTTTAAAATCTTCTACTCACCGAAATTTAACGAACAGAAAAACTCGGATGCTGTGATCCGAATGTTTCTCGTTTAGTTCGAGGATTCTGCAGAAACTGATAGATTGTACGCATTAATTTTTAAGACGTGGAAATAGAGGGTGAATAACGAAGCTATTTCTGGAGTTAAAAATATTGGTTTAAAATAATTTATCAAAAGGTAATTTTAGTTTATTAAAATGATACATCGAGGAGAATATTGCGTGTGACTAAATGGGGTTTGAAGAGTTTGAGAAAGGGAAGAATTTAAAGAGAACAAAATGGAGGGCGAATGAACGGAACAATAGAGAAAAATAAAATTGCTTTGAAATTTATCAAAAGGTAATTTTATTAAAATGCACGTCGAAATGTTGTAGCTGAAATTTACAAATCGACAGTAAATCATTTTGCAAAATAGTGTGATACGGTAACAAATAAGTGTCAAATATTAATGTGAATAACTGTATACGTGCATACAGGGTGATTCTAAACGCGCTTTAAATTACTCGTGAAGTATTAAAAAATAGATGTAACAAAAGTGACGCGATGCGAAGCGTAGTAATAATCAGTATCGCCATTTGACCTTCCCGCGACACGGAGGTCTTTTGGTAGTAACAACCACAGCTTAATGACGCAGTTAGAAAGAGTATCAAACGCTAAATAAAAAAGTATTAAGGCACACAGTTCCAAAAATGAATAATTACCGATATCAGTGTTAAGCTTCGGTCCAACCGCGTTTTAAAACGGTCCAAAGTTCAAACCGTAAAATAATGACCGAAATCAGTTTAAAACCGTCCAAAGCAACAAATACGAACAGTGTCCGTATTAACGAAAGTATGCAAATCTTCAATGGCCCCATCGAAAAATAATTATCGATGCGACAATTCATGGCGAGGGTTTAAAGGAACAACTCCCGGCTTCATCGATACGTCGTCCATTTTCTCTAATTGCACGCCGTTTGAATATTTATGCGCCGTCTCTACTTACAGACGACAAACAGCAACACGGATACGTAATAACCGTTTGAAACGCGATAATGATCGACGACACGGTTACTCAAATACCGAAAGTCAAGCTTAACGAACATCCGTGCAGAATTGTGCTGGATTAATAAATATATACGTATACGTGTACATCGTCGATAATCGCTCGAAACGTACGGTTCATCAACGTGCTCTTCGTCAACGTTTCGGAACACGGCAAAGTTTTAAATACCCTCGTTAATTATTGCTAATTGCCTTGCGCGGGACAGCAAAGCGGACCATTTTCTCTTGTGGATCAACGATACGTATCATTGTTCAGTTTTTCGCTCCTTTTTTCGACGATTTTATGGGGAAATTCTGGTCCACTGATAATCTGTTTAAATTGCGACTATGTCGCAGAAATTGGATTATGCTCAATAAATCATTTATTTTGGTACCGAAAGCCGATTTTAAATAAATGTTTATACAAACTTACAAATTGAGAAATTTATAAAATTCTCCCGTCGCAAATTCACCGAGCTATTTCTGGAAATTTGTCGCGAATTATTCTCGATTCCCCAGAGTTGAACGCCTGAAATAATTTTCCGTCCCCTCTAAAGTCTTCCGAGGAATATTATTCGCAGTTCTATCCGATTTTCACTTGGAAATGCCGTCTCTGACAAAAAAATTCTCTGTCTTTCGATATATTGTCGCGGCGCGTTACGACACATTCGCGCCGGCGAAAAATTTTCTCAACTGCTTTCTCGAATTCCCTGAGCTTCGAGATGGGCACGGGCTCATCTTAAATCTTCCACGCAAGAATTCTGGTTTGATATTCCGTCTGTTTTCGGAGCTACATTCTGCTTTATTCTTCTATCGATTGCTCAAGGGAGCGGAGTCGAGAAAATGGAACATCTGCGAGCACTCTGTACTCGCTTTCATTAAAATTATTTTATTCCCTGCCGAAATTATTCTGTACTAAATACACCGTGTATAAATCTCTTTCGACTTTAATAAATAATATCTTTCGAAACGTTGATGTTCACATTTCGAGTTTATCTCATACTTTTTGTGGTATGTCTAGTTTCAGATAATTAAGGTTCTTTTTGATAAAGAGTTATGATTATATACGTTTCCCCGTTCACCTGAAGGGTTTAAATAAATAGATTCGTAGATAATTAATTATACGAGCAGATAACACAACTGAAACAGTCAGGCGAATACATTATTTGTTGATGTGCGATGTGCATATTTTTGGAGGTCCATAAAAAGGCTATGTGTGAAATAATGGATGATGGGGGTTTTAAAACTATTGGTTTGGTTATTTTTCTTCAAATACAGATAGCGTTTCAAGAGCCATACTCTTATACCGCTTCCTCCCACTGTGGGATCCCGCCCTCCTCCATATCTCCTTCTTCAGCCACTTTACGGCACTTTTGACAATTTTTCTGTAGGTTTTGACCCATTCTAAGAAAGTTTGATTCTCTGACAAAAAGTCGTATCGCGCACGGTTTGGCCGGAATCTATATAGGCATGTATGACGCCGGCGGATCCTGCCCTCATCAACATCCCCTCTGTTAGCCACCATACGGCACTTTTGACAATTGTTCCGTAGGTTTTGACCCATTCTAAGAAAGTTTGATTCTCTGACAAAAATTTGTATCTCGCACGGTTTGGCCGGAACCGACATAGGCAGGTATGACGCACCGTGTGCGCCCGCATGTTTCAGGATCGAATAAGGCCGTGCCGCACAAATGATATGTCAGAAGGTACCAAGATTACACGAAGGCAATGTGTAACTAATCTGGATTGCACTAGACGCGTATTCACAGTCTAAATCCATGTTATTTTGTCGCTGTAACAATACCTTTCAAAACGCCATTATATTCAGTTAGCGTATTTTATTTTTGTGGTGTGTCTAGTTTCAAACCAAATAGTTGCGGTTTTCGTGTTCGATCAAAAGTAAAACGCGTGTCTTGTGGAAACTTACTATGTCTAACGCGATACGTTTTGGTTCTTTGGGAAAAACGCGAGTCATGGTTGACAGAACCATCGATTGCAAGAATCGCTTCGGAAGACAATGCTATTTAGTGGGATCATGAGCTGAAACCACGTGAAAGTAGTTCATACCCATCGCTACCGTCAACGAATTAGGGAGGACACAATTTGAAACCATGTGAAAACAGTTCATACCCATCGCTACCGTCAACGAATTAGGAAGGACACAATTTGAAACCATGTGAAAACAGTTCATACCCATCGCTACCGTCAACGAATTAAGGAGGACACAATTTGAAACCATGTGAAAACAGTTCATACCCATCGCTACCGTCAACGAATTAAGGAGGACACAATTTGAAATCATGTGAAAACAGTTCATACCCATCGCTACCGTCAACGAATTAGGAAGGACACAATTTGAAACCATGTGAAAACAGTTCATACCCATCACTACCGTCAACGAATAATCAGTTTGAACCATGCATAGAAAAGTCCAGATTGGGCTAAAAGACACGGAAAAGTGATTTTGCAACACAACGCCGCATCACACACTGCGAAAACGGTTAAAGTTACAATTTCTGCACTTGTTTGGTCTTGCCCCACCCGCCATACCAGACTTGACCCTTTCGGACTACCACTTGTCAATGGCTCACTTTTACAGGAACACAACAGTTACGAAGGTATCGATGGCTCGATTTCTCTCAAAATGTGAACAATTAGGGAGGGCACAATTTGAAGGGCATAGTCAGTGATGGTGCTAGAATTATTAACCGGTACACCAAGAGTACTTCTTTGTGAATAAGCAAATAGCATGAACAGTATAAATTTGTTACTATTTCTATTATAAAATTCATACTGTACATAAACTTGTATTAAATTAGCAAACTGTATAGGGTTCATATAATGTACAGTTATGGAGTACATGCGTATGCACAGTTATGGAGTACATGCGTATGTACAGTTATGAAGTCTATGTATATGTGCAGTTATGGAGTCCATGCGTATGTACAGTTATGGCGTCCATACGTACGTACAGTTATGAAGTCCATGCGTACGTACAGTTACGAAGGTACTTGGTACCGGTACTTAAAATGGCGATGCCATTTTATTAATCCTAAAAAACTTGCAATAGTCCAAGAATAAAACCTGAGTAAATACGACAAACGAAAGAGGAAGCCTAACGTTCTTAATTTTCCCAACCACCGTATTTTAATTAATTCGTTTCGTTAAACGTATATTTAACAGCGGTCTGCAAACAATATTTGCAAGCATTCTCCGTTCTTCGTCGTATACTTTCCATCATTTTACGGAATTATATTTCCCAAATAATAAGCCGGGGCTTGTACACGTTGAGACGAAACTGCTGAACCGTCATAAAGCCTTAACCAACCACGAAAACTTCGAACGATTAATTAAATCAAACATATCCTCCGAGCGAGTCTTCGGATCGCGTAATGGCCGACGGTGTACGTGAAAATAGTTCTGCTTCCAGTTGAAATTTTCTCGGAACACGAAACTTGAGATTCTGGTATTCCTTGATACGTGGAAGCGCTTATGGTAATTGTAGGGGTGGGTTATGATTAGATAACGAAATTTGGCAATTTGGGTATTTGGGGATTTTAGTGGTTTGGGAGTTGGGAATTTAAAGGTTTGGAAGTTTGATGATTTTGGAAGGTAAAAATATTGGAATTTGGAAATTTGGAAAGGTGGAAACAGGAATTTAGAAATTTGGAAAATTTGGGAATTTAGGTGCTTCGAAATTTAGAAATTGGAAATAGGAAAATTGGAAAATTGGAAATTTGGAAAATGGGGAAATTGGAAAATTGGAAATTTTGAAAAATGGGAAATTGGGAGATTGGAAAATTGGAAAAATGGGAAATTTGGAGATTGGAAAATTGGAAAAATGGGAAATTGGGAGATTAGAAAATTAGAAAATTGGAAAATTGGAAACTTGAAAATTTGGAAAGTGGGAGAATGGGAAAATTGGAAATTTGGAAAATGGGGAAATTGGAAAATTGGAAATTTGGGAAATGGGGAAACTGGAAAATTGGAGAATTGGAGAATTGGAAAATTGGAAATTTGGAAATTTGGATATTTGGAAAATGGGGAAATTGGAAAATTGTAAAATTGTAAAAATGGGAAATTGGGAGATTGGAAAATTGGAAAAATGGGAAATTGGAGATTAGAAAATTAGAAAATTGGAAAATTGGAAAATTGGAAACTTGAAAATTTGGAAAATGGGAAAATTGGAAATTTGGAAAATGGGGAAATTGGAAAATTGGAAAATTGGAAATTTGGAAAAATGGGAAATTGGGTGATTAGAAAATTAGAAAATTAGAAAATTGGAAAATTGGAAAATTGAAAAATTGAAAAATTGAAAAATTGAAAAATTGAAAAATTGAAAAATTGAAAAATTGAAAAATTGAAAAATTGAAAAATTGAAAAATTGAAAAATTGAATAATTGAAAAATTGAAAAATTGAAAAATATGAAAATTGAAAAATTGAAAAATTGAAAAATTGAAAAATTGAAAAATTGAAAAATTGAAAAATTGAAAAATTGAGAAATAACCAACAAATTCAATAACCCTGTAATTTCCCTGTACCCCCAAAAATTCTCCAAAAATTCTCCCAAAAATAAAATCCAAAAAATCTCAGAAAACCTCAATAAAAAAAAAAATTACATGGTGAAAATAATTCTCTCACCGTTCATTTTGAAAGCAGCAGTTTATCACTATACTCGTAGCTTCACAGCAAGCAATTACTCGAACGTGTAGGGGCGTAGTGATTCGCCCGATTCCTCCTTTGTTGAATTGTGCCCAAGTCTCGAGCGACGTGGCAGAATTTTCCGCCAACGAAGTTTCGCGAACACGCGTATTAGGACGAAGTCGCTGATTTTCACTCGTTGCGATCTCGTCGACGACGTAATCGAGTTAATGTAACATGTACGAGACTGCATTCGGGTGTGAGAATCAATTTATGCAACGCGAGGACGGTCGTCAAAGGATTAAAAGGGATACTGTGTCTATTTTATTAATTTTGTTCATGATTGCTGACAATGTTTGATATATTTTTAGAGATTTTTGTAGAAATTATTTTAAGTTTTATAGTTTATTTGTGACTATGTTTGTTGTTTGTTGAGAGATTTGAGTTTTGGTTCGTGGAAGATGGTTGCGTTCAAAATGGCCGATCGATAGTTATAGTAAACAACGAAATTTACTAGTTTAAATTTTACTGATTTATGAATTTATAAGTTCTTAAGTTTAGAAATTCTTAAATTCAGAAATTCTCAAATTTGGAAGTTGTCAAGTTTACAAATATTTTTAATTGTAGAAATTCTCAAGTTTAGAAAAGGCTTCACTTCTGTTACCAAGACAAGATGGCCGACGGACAGTTATGGCAGACAGTGACTGACTTCGAATGTTCTGAACTGAAATATAATTTAATGATACAAAATTAATGCAACATAGTACTTATATCATGTATGAAGCTTACAGTTTGCTGAAAATTTTTGTATAAAGCTTCATTAATATTGTCAAGACAAAATGGCTGACGATTATAGAAAATAATGAACAATTTTTAAATTTGTGAAGTCAAACGTATTTTCATGACATAAAACCGACACACAATATCACTTATATTATATCAATCTTTTCTTTAAAGTTTGCTGAATATTTCCGTATAGACATTTCATGAATATTCATACAAAATGGCCGACGTGCAGTCACATCAAGCAGTGTTCGAAATGTAGAAAAATATAATATTTCAAAATTCATTCATTATTTTATAAGCAATATTTTAAAGGAATAATATTCAATTTGAAAATTTTTACCACATTTGTCTAAAAAAAGAAATTACAAATATAAATACTACTGTGTTATTAAATGTAATTAAAAGCTACTATGTTAATCCAAAAGAGTCTATTCCATCGACTACAAAAAACAGCAAAAGTACTTTCCTCCTTCCTTTTCACTGTATATTCAGCATTTATGAGAAAGAACGCTGGTTAATTGCTTCCACAAACAAGCTATCTACTAATGCATATTAATGAAATAAATATTGTTCTCTATAACAAGCTACTCCTTCGGAAGCTAAACGTTTAACACGACCGTAGTGAAAGTGTATGTCTGTTTGAAAAGTGAAAGTAAAAACACCTTCAAGCAACACTTTAATCAAAATAATTATTTATTATACATTTGCTATTAATTTTAACAAATTATATACATTCATTATTTTCTTAAAATGGCTTCAAAATATTTTATGGAGCAATCTACAAAATGTTATCCCACTCTCATATTTCAGAAACGACTTAAAATATGAAATACTATTTCAAACATAAGTTGTAGACAACAATTTAAATAAAATGACAACAATTTGACTTTGCATGGTTTGAACATTTAAGTTTCTTAAATAAGGCTCCATTTTCTATTGCATATAACCCTCGTTTCAAAACACTATCTATGTATGTTTCTTGTGCACGTCATTCCCAAGGTATGAAGCTTCAAAGTTGACACCTAGATGGCGTCTGATCGTGCAACCTTCGCGGTGCACTTTGGGTAATGGGAATACCGACGATGCGTCAACTCTGAAGCTTCATATCTTAGACTTATACGAACAACATAGATAATGTTTCGAAACGAGGGATTCACAAATTCACAAATTTTCAAATTCACAAATTCACAAATTCACAGTTTCACAAATTCTCAAATTTACAAATTCTCAAATTTACAAATTCTCAAATTTACAAATTCTCAAATTTACAAATTCTCAAATTTACAAATTCTCAAATTCACAAATTCACAAATTCACAAATTCACAAATTCACAAATTCACAAATTCACAAATTCACAAATTCACAAATTCACAAATTCACAAATTCACAAATTCACAAATTTACAAATTCTCAAATTCACAAATTCACAAATTCACAAATTCACAAATTCACAAATCCACAAATCCACAAATTCTCAAATTTACAAATTCTCAAATTTACAAATTCTCAAATTTACAAATTCTCAAATTCTCAAATTCACAAATTTTCAAATTTTCAAATTCACAAATTCTTACATCTCCAAATTCTCAGATCCCCAAATACCCACACCCCTCAATTTTCACATCCCCAAATTCTCACATCTCCAAATTTTCACATTTCCAAATTCTCATATTCCCAAATTCTCAAACCCCCAAATTCTCACATTCCCAAATACTCACATCCCCAAATTCTCAGATCCCCAAATTCTTAGATCCCCAAATACTCACACCCCCAAATTCTCACATTCCCAAATTTTCAAACCCCTAAATTCTCAAATTTATAAATTCCCAAATCCCCAAATCCTCAGATCCCAAATTCTCAAACTCTCAAATTCTCAAATCTCCAAATTCTCACATCCTCAAATTCTCACATCCTCAAATTCTCAGATCCCCAAATTCTTAGATCCCCAAATACTCACACCCCCAAATTCTCACATTCCCAAATTTTCAAACCCCTAAATTCTCAAATTTATAAATTCCCAAATCCCCAAATCCTCAGATCCCAAATTCTCAAACCCCCAAATTCTCATATCCCCAAATTCTCAAACCCCCAAATTCTCACATCCCCAAATACTCACATCCCCAAATTCTCAAACCCCCAAATTCTCACATCCCCAAACATTCACACCCCCAAATTCTCAAATCCCCAAACTTTCATTTCCCCAAATTTTCAAACCCCTAAACTCTAAAATTTATAAATTCCCAAATCACCAAATCCTCAGATCCCAAATTCTCAAATCCCCAAATTCTCACATTCTCATACACAAACACAAGTAATCAAGCTCAATATTTTCATCCCTTATTAGGAGCAAATTAAACGAACGTCATCTTTAAATAAAATAGGTAATCAGCTACTGCTATATTTACGTGTAGCAATTAAACAACGCCGGAATCGTAACAATGGCGTCCGCTGAACAAGCTTCTTTCCGTCGACAATGGAGAAGATAATACTGCAAATTTCTCGAGGAAATTCATCTCCTCTGTCTTCTTCCTTCGGATATTTTCATGTCGGCGCACAAGTTTCTGTTTAAAAACTCGGACAATTGTTCTTTATTAGATGTGTATACAAGGCTGCGACGACGGACAATGGACGACGTGAATATTGTTTTCAGCGTCGTTTCGAATGGCTACGGTAGAGAGACTGCTCGAAAACCGGATTTTCCTTTAATTACGACTTCTTCAACGCGGATTCCTACGGGAGAGATACTCGAAAACGCGCGATCCTTCGTTTGATGTTACTACTGTGTCTCCGGTGTATCAACTCTTGTATTTGGGGGACGGATTTAAAATGGGAAAATTTTTCGGATGAAAGTTGTGGGTTGGTCATCAGACAATTGGAGATGATTTGAGAATTTAGGGGTTTGAGAATTTGGGGATTTGGGAATTTATAAATTTGGTAATTTTGGGATATGTGAAAATTTGAGTATGTGAGAATTTGCATATGTGAGAATTTAGATATGTGAGAATTTGGAGACGTAAGGATTTAGAGATATGTGAGAATTTGCATATGTGGGAATTTGGGTATGTGACAATTTGGGGATGTGACAATTTGGTTATGTAAGAATTTGGAGATGTAAGGATTTGGAAATATGTGTGAATTTGCATATGTGAGAATTTAGATATGTGAGAATTTGGAGACGTAAGGATTTAGAGATATGTGAGAATTTGCATATGTGAGAAATTGGGGATGGAAGAATTTGCATATGTGGGAATTTGGGTATATGAGAATTTGGATATGCGAAAATTTGGAGACGTAAGGATTTGGAGATATGTGAGAATTTGGATATGTAAGAATTTGAGTATGTGACAATTTGGGGATGTGAGAATTTGCATATGTGAGAATTTGGGTATGTGACAATTTGGGGATGTGAGAATTTGGCTATGTGAGAATTTGGGTATGTGACAATTTGGGGATGTGACACTTTGGCTATGTGAGAATTTGGAAACGTAAGGATTTGGAGATATGTGAGAATTTGGGTATGTGAGAATTTGCATATGTGAGAATTTAGATATGTGAGAATTTGGAGACGTCAGGATTTAGAGATATGTGAGAATTTGCATATGTGAGAATTTGGGGATGGGAGAATTTGCATATGTGGGAATTTGGGTATGTGACAATTTGGGGTCGTGACAATTTGGTTATGTAAGAATTTGGAGTCGTAAGGATTTGGAGATATGTGAGAATTTGGGTATGTGTGAATTTGCATATGTGAGAATTTAGATATGTGAGAATTTGGGAATGTGAGAATTTGGGGATATGTGAGAATTTGCATATGTGAGAATTTGGAGACGTCAGGATTTAGAGATATGTGAGAATTTGGGGATGGGAGAATTTGCATATGTGGGAATTTGGGTATGTGACAATTTGGGGTCGTGACAATTTGGTTATGTAAGAATTTGGAGTCGTAAGGATTTGGAGATATGTGAGAATTTGGTGATATGTGAGAATTTGCATATGTGAGAATTTGGATATGTAAGAATTTGAGTATGTAACAATTTGGGGATGTGAGAATTAGCATATGTGAGAATTTGAATATGTGACAATTTGAGTACATGACAATTTGCATATGTGACAATTTGGGTATATAAGAACTTAAGTGTTTGAGAATTTGAAGATCTTCGAATTTGACAATTTCACCTAACCTAACCTAACCTCAAATCTCCATCACCCTCTACCATCCCAGAAATATTTCACCGTGAATTACATTTAATTCCCGCATTTATAACCCTTCCTCCCTGGATCAGAGGCTAACAACCGTATCTCACATTCATATCCTCTTTCGTATAATTCCATTCGCATAAATGAGCCTTTACCGTGTACCAACGAGTGGACGAAGTTGTTTCCGTATATCCAACGATTTCCGAGATAGATCCTGATTCCGAGCTTTTCTCGGCTCTAATTTGCAATTTTTGCCTCTTACAAGGCGAGTGTCCGTTTGTAACGGGGCAGCTTTAGCAGCATCGTCGAGATAAAATATTCAGGAAGGTAGCTGTTTCGGTTGAACTTTAACCGGGAAACTCGATGCGAACCTGGCTTATGCAACTTCACGTATCGTTGCAGTTAATCATGTATTTTGACTTGCATATAAGTTGCCCGTTAATTAAATCAGTTGGTAAATAGGTCGTCCTGACCGTGGTTTGTGGATGCTTTTTAACAACGAAGCTGACGAACTCTTTCGAACTGCAATGTTAATTAAGATACAATCGGTAAGATTTATGTTTTCGGATCTTTTGGGGACAAGTTAGATAGTTTGTTGATATCAACTTTCAAATTGTTTGCATATTTTTTAAAGTTGCTTTGGAATCGAATTCGTTATCATTAGGGTAATTTTAATGGAGAGTTGGACAATACGAATGGATAGTTCTATAATCTCCTCAAATCTTCAAATTTTCAAATCCCCAAATTCTCAAACCCTTAAATTCTCACGTTCCCAAATTATCACATATGCCCAAATTCTCACATTCCTAAATTCTCACATATCCCCAAATTCTCACACTCCCAAATTCTCACATATCCCAAAATTCTCACATATCCCAAATTCTCACATATCCCAAAATTCTCACATATCCCCAAATTCTCACATCCCTAAATTCTCACATATGCCCAAATTCTCATGTTCCCAAATTCTCACATATCCCAAAATTCTCACATATCCCCAAAGTTTCACATATCCCAAATTCTCACATATTCCAAAATTCTCACATATCCCCAAAGTTTCACATATCCCAAAATTCTCACATATCCCCAAATTCTCACATTCCTAAATTCTCACATATGCCCAAATTCTCACATCCCAAACTCTCACATCCCAAAATTCTCACATCCCCAAAATTCTCAAATCCTCAGCTTCCCAAATACCCAAATCTCCAAATTCCCAAAACCACAAAAAACCAACCTTTGAAAAAAATTCCAAAAAAAAGAATTTATCTGAGACAATCACCTATCGTCAATTGATTAAACGTTTCAATATGATTGTGTTGAAAAGATGCTGAGAAGCTTAATTTTGTTCAACAATCGTTTGAAGATTGAACCGGGGAGGTTTTCACGGCAACAGTTTCTAAATGAAAAGTTTCGAGTGAAAAGGAGACTACTGATTAAGCAAAAAGATGATAATAACAATGGTACCGAGTTAATTACGTCAGGAGTAAAGGTTAATAAAGTGTAATCGTGTAAAAGCAAGCTTTATTACTCAGATTTTAATTAAACTGAAATGTCCATAAATTGTGCGAGGAATTTTGCTGGTAAGTTTGCGAAACGTGGACGAATATTAAAAAAAACCTTGATTGAAGGAATGTAGGGTCTGCGTATGAAAATATGTACATTCGTATTATTTAGTTGATTAGTCAAAGGAAATTTAAATAGACCAGTGGAGAACATTGGAACAATTAACACGAAGGTATTTCTAGCAAAACCAAAAATGATCTTTACAAAATACGAAATAATAGATTTTTATTTACTATCTCAGAAAAGACCATGTTATAACTGCATGACACAACTATAATTAAACTTTTTTCCAAACTTCATTTCGTTGATCTCGTACTTTCTTCAGAACACGAGCACTTTGAATTCCAAATATTTTCCAATTCACATTTTCTTCGTCTCATTATCTGTAAAGTTCAATTTTCTTCTAATTCACTTTCTCGTACAATTCATTCTCGATAAAGCATTGGTATGTTCACTTTTAGCAACGATTCGTCCGCCACTTTTAGGGCTACACGAAAAAGAATTAGGTACTACATCGATATACAAAATGGCCGCGTAGATGACTACGTTACGTCGGCCATGTTCATGTTGCCAGCGCGATTTTCCTAAGAAAACGTCGATAAATCTATCTAAATATCTAATAAACGATTTCGGGTTAAACAGATTACAGATACTTTTCCACTTCAAGTACCAGTCTTGACGACGTATCGGTATAAGCGATACAAAATTTTCATTCCGAATAAACGAAAAGATTCATCCATCGCTGCAAGAGTCATTCGAATAAAGTAACGTAGAATTTTAAAATGAAATTGTTAAGTCTTGGTAGTTCTAGCGTTGAGCTATACTGAAAGCTTTTCGTATTGGGGCTTGTAACAAACGGGTTAATAGCGTCGGTAAGCGACTTCGGAAGTCGCGATTTCTGAAAAGGAAGAGCGATCGTTACTTCGGGGTAAAAGCCTGTCCAGTCTCGTTCCATGATCATTTAAACAGTGTCTATCGATGGGGCCTCAACTTGTAACCTAACCATTTGAACAAAATCTAAAAACATAACCTCTCTCAAGATTAATCTCCTTTAACCTAACCTAACCTCTTCACCTTCAAGATCACTTAATTTCTACAAACACGATTCACGATTTCTACCAACACGATTCTCAGAGAGGAGTCATTTTGAACACAGTAGATCCGCAACAATCATAAACCTGATTCGTCCGTCATAAACCTTACAAAACACTGTTCTTACGAAAACACCGATATCGATTTCTTAGCGCAAGTCGTTCGATACAGGATAAAAACAATCCTCGCCGTTTCGACGGCAATAACTGAAACTCGCTGCTATCATCGGCAATATTTTATTAGCGTGACAGAGAACCCTGGCAGTGTTTACAGACGCGAAGAAAATGGCGGAGAAAATTGGCGGAAAAGCACGTAACGCGAATGATAGAAAGTTGCTACGAATTGAAGGTAAATATAAATAGTCGAAATGGTTGTGTTTGTTCGTTTGACGCAGCTATTCAAGATGAATTTATAGAACAACGATGAGGGTATCTCTGTTGGGAACTTTCGAACCTTCAGTTTCTGTTTGTTCTTCCATGAAACCCTTGTAACGAATCTGTTTCCGTTTTTGCTTAAAAATTTCGTGTTCTTTTCGCAAATTGAATTACTGAGTTTTCTTAACAAATGAGTTTGATGGAATTTTAGGTAACACTTTTCTTTTGGTGAAATGTGATGTTTTTTGAAATTATGAGAAAATGAACAGTACTTTTATTTAAACATGTAATATAATTTTATTTATTAAGCAAATTAAAAATTTGTAAGAGCGTTTTGAACTTAATCTGAACTAGTATTGTTTAGAATTTATATAAGGACATTTTTTAAATGAGTTTCTCAGTGAATGACCTTGAAATGACCTTTATGATGGCTCACATACAAGAAATATTAATTAGAATCTTACATTAAAATTGTATATAAAATTTATTCACATTGTTATAAGTAATAGAATATTGAAGATGTGGTTACTGAATCACCCTGTATAATTAACAATTTAAATTGTAGATGGCAGTAAAATATTTCAATAAACTTTTTTGTATAAAATGTTCTCAATGTAAGAATTTGCTTAGAACACATAATTAAACAAAATCTGTTCATTTTAAAGTAGATTTTGAAAGAGAGCTAAATCTGTTTTGAACCACCCTGTATAACAAGTTAAATTTATTATAATTTGCTGCAATTTGAATTAGTTATTTTTTGTTACAATTTGAAATTACAATTAAAATTGTACATAAAATTTGTTCATACTGAAGATATGGTTATTGAATCACCCTGTATAACAATTTAAATTGTAAATAACATACAAATGTTTCAATAACCAAACTTTTATTAAATGTTCTCAATGTGAGAATTTGTACCTAGGACACATAACTAAAAAGAATTTGTTCATGCTGATGTAGATCTTGAAAAGCAGCTAAACCTCTTTTGAATCACCCTGTATAATTTGAATTTATTACAATTCAAATTTGTTATAATTTACTACAATTTAAAGTGTAATATTCTGAAATAAACGAAGAGTAAACTCCATCAGATATCCTCCAATTTGCTTATCCTGTAGATCTTGAAAAGGAGGTAAACTTCTTTTGAATCACCCTGTATAATAAGCTGAATTTATTATAATTTCGTGTAATTTGAATTTATTACAATTTATTACAATTTTAAGTGTGATATTCTGAAATAAACGAAGAGTAAACCACATCAGATATCCTCCAATTTGCTTATCCTGTAGATCTTGAAAAGGAGCCAATCCTCTTTTGAATCACCCTGTATAATAAGCTGAATTTATTATAATTTCTTGTAATTTGAATTGATTACAATTTATTACAATTTTAAGTGTGATATTCTGAAATAAACGAAGAGTAAACCACATCAGATATCCTCCAATTTGCTTATCCTGTAGATCTTGAAAAGGAGCCAATCCTCTTTTGAATCACCCTGTATAATAGGCTATACTTATTACAATTTTCTGCAATTTGAATTCATTATAATTCATTACAAGCTGAACTGCAACATTCTCTAATAAATAGAGTAAACGACCTCAAATAACCTTCAAACACCCCTAAAATGTCCTGATACACTTGAACCTCGGATCGAATAAACCTGTACAATTAACAACCTAACCGTGTACTAAAATCGCGATAGCACGAAATGTAGGAACGAGCGTAATCAGCCGTTAAATTCCCAAGAAAATTAATTCAGAGGGTGTCCTTATCGTGCTGCCTGAATGTATCCCGAACAAACAGCCGTCGAATAGGTGGCCATATAGCCGTACAATGCCTATTTTCCAGGAGATTACGTAACAGGCCATAATTAGATATTTCCAGCGATCTCCATTTAGGAGTGGCGCCAAAGGAGGCCATTAATAACGCAGATCCGGCAGAGGGATAATCTGCGAGTGGAATTGGAGGATGGCTACAGGCTTGAAACGCAGCGACCAGTCACCCTTCAGAGATTGAACGGACCCTGCTGTTGCCTGATGTGGGTCTTCCATTTCGGACAAATTATCGTATGTTCGCCAATCGGCAACAGATTCTGCGAATGTGTCTCCAGCTTTGATCGAGATACGGGAACCAGGTTCTTACGGATGCGTCACACGTCTGTCACCGACGATACATATTCCACGAAACGTAAACGTGGCTGCCTGCAGCCTTGAGACAATGACACAATACTGTCTGTTAGTTTCACACGCAATTATGCCCGTGCATTTCGCTCGCGACTCCACAATTTACAGGGCCATCTAACTAAATCTGCTGGGAGCGTGGACAGAGTGCGAATATTTAGATTATTGAAGGTTTTATGGGTTTACCTTGGGATTTAAGGATTCATTTAAATTGGGGGCAATTTCATATTAATTTTAATTTTAGTTTTTTGAGGTCCTTAAAGATATTTGTGGTTAGGTTTATAGATGGAGGTTTCAGGGTTAGGGTAGGTTTAAAAGGCACATCTGAGGTTTCAAGGTTAGGTTAGGTTTAGAAGGAATATCTGAGGTTTCAAGGTTAGGTTAGGTTTAGAAGCAATATCTGAGGTTTCAAGGTTAGGTTAGGTTTAGAAGGCATATCTGAGGTTTCAAGGTTAGGTTAGGTTTGAAAGGAATATCTGAGGTTTCAAGGATAGGTTAGGTTTAGAAGGAATATTTGAGGTTTCATGGTTAGGTTAGGTTTAGAAGGAATATCTGAGGTTTCAAGGTTAGGTTAGGTTTAGAAGGAATATCTGAGGTTTCAAGGTTATGTTTAGAATGCATATCTGAGGTTTCGAGGTTAGGTTAGGTTTAGCGGACATATATGAGGTTATACTATTTTAGAGTTGTAATTCTAGTTTTGGTTAAATTATGCGGCGTTTCATTTTGAAGATCCTTAAAGATATTTGTGGTTAGGTTTACAGATGGAGATTTCAAAATTAGGTTAGGTTGGGCAGACATATATGAGGTTATATTATTTTATAGTTTTAATTCTGGTTTTGATTAAATTATGGGGCGTTTCATTTTGAAGATTCTTAAAGATATTTGTGGTTACGTTTATAGATGGAGGTTTCAAGGTTAGGTTAGATTTAGAAGGCATATCTGAGATTTCAAGGTTAGGTTAGGTTTAGCAGACATGTATGAGGTTATACTATTTTATAGTTTTAATTCTAGTTTTGATTAAATTATGGGGCGTTTCATTTTGAAGATCCTTAAAGATATTTGTGGTTAGGTTTACAGATGGAGATTTCAATGTTAGGTCAGGTTTAGAAGGCATATCTGAGATTTCAAGGTTAGGTTAGGTTTAGAAAACATGTATGAGGTTATACTATTTTATAGTTTTAATTCTAGTTTTGATTAAATTATGGGGCGTTTCGTTTTGAAGATCCTTAAAGATATTTGTGGTGAGGTTAGGTTGATTTATATTAGATTGAGTTCGTTGATAGAGATATCAAGCTCAGCTTAGGTTTATAGAAGTAGAAGGTTGTTAGTGACATTTTTATTCAAAGTATCTCATTCCTCAAGTTCAAACTGTCTATTATTACTGCAATTTTTTATTGATAAATTGTCCAACTGTCTACTAAACCCTGATTACAACAAACCCTAAAATAAAAATTAAAAAAGAATATTAAAAAATTTTGAAAGTCGATATTAAGGAAACATGATATTGGGTAGCATGTTGTAATAAGGAACGAGTTAGAAGCTGGTACGAATCTTACGTATGCAAATAATCCTCAGTATATTGTACTAATAATGCACCATATGGCAGGCGCTATACGACATTACATCGAGATAATGCGATACGCATGTAAATTCGGATAATACCTATATCTATACACAATGTAGAAATTCTCAAAGATACAGCTGAATCGTCCGATATTATGGAGATAATAATTCGTGAATTGAATGGCAAATGTAATATACGAGAATATTGGAACAATAACCGATGAGAATGAACAGCACTACTGCAGAATTAGCTCGATAACCGGGGAGAATATTGCATGTGACTAAATGGGGTTTGAAGAGTTTGAGAAAGGGAAGAATTTAAAGAGGACAAAATGGAGGGCGAATGAACGGAACAATAGAGAGAAATAAAATTGCTTTGAAATTTATCAAAAGGTAATTTTATTAAAATGCACGTCGAAATGTTGTAGCTGAAATTTACAAATCGACAGTAAATCATTTTGCAAAATAGTGTGATACGGTAACAAATAAGTGTCAAATATTAATGTGAATAACTGTATACGTGCATATAGGGTGATTCTAAATGCGCTCTAAATTACTCGTGAAGTATTAAAAAATAGTTGTAACAAAAGTAACGCGATACGAAGCGTTGTAATAATCAGTATCGCCATTTGACCTTCCCGCGACACGTAGGTCTTTTGGTAGTAACAACCACAGTTTAATGACGCAGTTAGAAAGAGTATCAAACGCTAAATAAAAAAGTATTAAGGCACACAGTTCCGAAAATGAATAATTACCGATATCAGTGTTAAGCTTCGGTCCAACCGCGTTTTAAAACGGTCCAAAGTTCAAACCGTAAAATAATGACCGAAATCAGTTTAAAACCGTCGAAAGCAACAAATACGAACAGTGTCCGTATTAACGAAAGTATGCAAATCTTCAATGGCCCCATCGAAAAATAATTATCGACGCGACAATTCACGGCGACGGTTTAAAGGAACAACCCCCGGTTTCATCGATACGTCGTCCATTTTCTCTAATTGCACGCCGTTTGAATATTTATGCGCCGTCTCTACTTACGGACGACAAAACAAGTATTCCGCAAGAAATAGGAAGTATCCAAATATTAACGTCAGCGGCGTGACATAACGTAACTCGATATGTAATTACAAGGCAAGAGATTAATCCTCTCATCCGGCGAAACACGTGGTGGGCCGGTCCTTTAATAATTCACAATTCGCCGAGGACACGCATCCTCTGATGCAACGTATCATTCTCGTGTCACGAGTTTATTAAGTGTATTAAGCACGGGTCCTCTATCCGTTGACCCGGATAATGCACGTATCCACAATGCACGCTATTTAACGAGCGCATAATAAGCGAACGCGCGGAGCTTTCTGTTTCGCACGCTGCGTCACGTGCTCGATATTTGTTCTCCTCTAATAAAGCCGCGTCCCGGATAAAACCGGAGGATCAACCTAGGGAAAGCCTTTGGGGATCGAGAAAAGTTTCTCCGAGGGATGATCGTGGCTGGAATTCGCGAGTTGCGACGCGACTTCCGATTCGTTCGTATCTTTCAATCGTAATTGTCGGGATCCTGTTTGCCGATCTGAGTTTACTTTAAGCCGTTGATAAAGGCGGATGGGAGATGAAATGGCCGATCGTGGACCGGAATTTTATCGGCTTCCATGGCGGAACCGAGTTATCGTCTGCCAAATTGAGACGATTCAATTGTAAGTTCACGAAAGGTAAATGTACCCATTACGAATCCCTCCATTAAGGTTATAATATTTATTTATTTAGCAAAGTTTCATATTCTCCTACTAGTTAAATTCCTGTCAAAAAATGTTTATTGTCTCAAATGGAAAGGAAAGAAACGTTTGGTTAGATTAGGTTTGGTTATGTTAAGTTATGGACTTTGTCCATTAAGGTTGTAATACTTATTCATTTAGCAAAGCTTGATATTCTCCTACTAGTTAAATTCCTGTCAAAAAATGTTTATTGTCTTAAATGAAAAGGAAAGAAACGTTTGGTTAAATTAGGTTTGGTTTTGTTAGGTTGTGGACTTTTTCCATTAAGGTTGTAATACTTATTCATTTAGCAAAGTTTGATATTCTCCTACTAGTTAAATTCCCGTCAAAAAATATTTATTGTCTCAAATGGGAAGGAAAGAAACATTTGGTTAAATTAGGTTTGGTTATGTTAAGTTATGGACTCTCTCCATTAAGGTTATAATACTTATTCATTTAGCAAAGCTTGATATTCTCCTACTAGGTAAATTCCCGTCAAAAAATATTTATTGTCTCAAATGGAAAGGAAAGAAACATTTGGTTAAATTAGGTTTCGTTATGTTAAATTATGGAGTCTGTTCATCATGCTTATAATACTTATTCATTTAACGAAGCTTGATACTCTCCTACTAGTTAAATTCCCGTCAAAAAATATTTATTGTCTCAAATGGAAAGGAAAGAAATGTTTGGTTAGATTAGGTTTCGTTATGTTAAATTATGGACTCTGTTCATCATGCTTATAATACTTATTCATTTAACGAAGCTTGATACTCTCCTACTAGTTAAATTCCCGTCAAAAAATATTTATTGTCTTAAATGGAAAGGAAAGAAACATTTGGTTAAATTAGGTTTCGTTATGTTAAATTATGGACTCTGTCCATCAAGCTTATAATACTTATTCATTTAGCAAAGCTTGATATTCTCCTACTAGGTAAATTCCCGTCAAAAAATATTTATTGTCTCAAATGGGAAGGAAAGAAACATAATAAATTTAGGTTACGTGTAACGTTTTGTCTAACATTTTGATATAATTTCTTCACGTCCCGCCTCTAGAGCCCCCAGCGCAGGAAATTATCGAGCTCCCCAAACTTCTTAAATCTAAAATATAATTTTAAATAGTTTAAATTCCTAAATTTTTGCACCTACTAAATCTTAAAAATACATTTTTGCACATTTACATATTTTTATCAATGTAAAAAATTATGCAACCAAATATTTCACCCAGAAATATGGTACATAAAATTTATTAAAATCAAAACGTGAAATTTGTACCTCGGGGTTATAATAATAATGATGATGATAATATATAATAATTATAATTGCCATTAACGTCGCAAATATTACAGAACCTCAAAGTGGTAAATCAACCCGAATTTTTTCGGATTTAATATTTTTCGGGTAAACTTAAAAGTCGGCAAACATTTCCACGCTTTTTGGGATACGGGAAACATTGGAGCGGAAAAAACGGACCTTTGACATTTAGCTCAGCGGATATTTACTCAAAAATTGATTTTTTTTACGACCACTCTATTTTAATTACGCTTTTACTTCAAATAACACGAAAATGGAAAATATTTTAATAATAAAGGAACGATGAATTTTGTAATTACTTGCGGTAATCGAAAACTGGGCGCACCTTCAATGAAACACGAGTAAAAATTTTTTGAATTATTTTAATATTTAGTGAGAAATTTTAAAGAAGATATCAATTTTCTTATATTAGTAAATTATTAACTTGTATTTTTTTTTGTTATTTAAATATTTACAATTTCCATAAATTTCAAAATAAAAAAATTTCTGAAAATAGAAAAAAAATGTCATTGAAAAAATAATAAAATAAAAATGTAATTAAAATCGTAGAAATTTAACGAAAATCATAATTAAAAATATGAGAAAGTAAAAACAGAAAAGTAAACAGTCATAAAATGTTCCACATAAATATCCATTTCATATATCGCCGAGAATTCACCGTTTCCCAACTGTATTTTTCTCAGCACTGAATTCCTGTGCGTTCTACCTGAAAATAATAAAAAATAGAGTATCTGTGTTAGAATAGCATAAAAGACACTCTATTTTCTTGAAGAATCACACAACGAAGACCTGTCCTCATTATAAGCCAACAATTCTTCCAATATCAAAAATCATCCGTTCCCCGAGTTTTCCTAGTTTTAACAAAATGGAACGAACGGCAGTCTTTCACCTACTCTCGACTCGCTCGGGTTAAGTCTTCAAAATAAAAAGTCATCGCTCTAAAGCACCGACTATTGTTCAATCGACCTATATTTCTCTAACCGGGACGAGAACTCAGACAATCTCTCGGAAAACACACTTCCTGTGCGTCGTTATACATCGTATCAACCAAATAATTATCATAATGAAAGAGATACAAACTTCTTTGTCCGGAAAATGTAACCTGTTCGGCAGCCATCTTGTTTGGGAGGAACCATTTTGTTTTTGATGGGGATTCGGTGGAACGGGTGATATGAAGGTTTTAGGGAGGAAGAAGAAAGAAGAGAGATTTTTGAAAGCTTTGTTTCTTGATTTTGAGGAATTTTTGAGGGTGTAAGGGATTTTTTAATGTTTCAGATTTGGGAAGATCTTGATTTCTAAATTTCGGACTTTCTGAATTTCTGAATTTCTGAACTTTTAAATTTCAAAATTTTCAAATTTTCCAATATCTAAATTTTCCAGTTTCCAAACCTTACAATTTAAAAATTTTCCAATTTCCAAATTTAAAAATTTTACAATTTCCAAATTTCCAAATTTCCAAATTTTCCAAATTTTCCAATTTTCCAATTTCCCAACTTCCAAATTTTCCAATTTTACAACTTCTCAATATCCCAATTTTCCAATTTCCCAGTTTCCAATTTTCCAATTTCCAAATTTCTAAATACCTTAAATCTTACAAAATTCGTAAAGTCACACATTCGTAAATTCGATAATTCGTAAATTCGATAATTCGTAAATTCGATAATTCGTAAATTCGATAATTCGTAAATTCGATAATTCGTAAATTCGATAATTCGTAAATTCGATAATTCGTAAATTCGATAATTCGTAAATTCATAAATTCACGGATTCGTAAATTCGATAATTCGATAATTCGATAATTCGTAAATTCATAAATTCACGGATTCGTAAATTCGTAAATGATGAATGTGTAAATGCACAGATTCGCAAATTCATGAATCCCTAAATATCTTACATCTCTACATCTCTAAATCCCTACACCCCTAAATCTCTACATCCTTAAATCTCTACACACCTAAATCTCTACATCCCTACATCCCTAAATCCCTAAACCACAAAATCCCTACATCCCTAAATCCCTAAATCCCTACGCCCCTACATCCCCACATCCCTAAATCCCTACATCTCTACATCCTTACATCCCTAAATCCCTAAATCCTCAAATCCCCAAATCCGCAAATTCCCAACCTAAAAATCTTGCTCCCCCAAAAACAAAAAAAATTCATAAATTCGAAAATCACCAAAATCCACGATAAAAAACCTCATAGCCCAAGAAGCACGAAAAATGTAAATATTTAAACAGTAAATTACTGTATCCTTCCAGAAAAATGAAATTAAAACACGCTGCCCGGGGCAAATGCCCCGTTTGCCCGACGTCAACAGCGGTACCGAACATCTTCAACTTCTCTTTTCACTCGCGAAAGAAACAACAAAGCAGAAAGTATGTAGTTTCGCAGACAACAGAAGTCGTAAAGGACGCTTTCAGTGCTTTCGCAGAACCTAATAAAGCTGCAAGCATGTTTTATCTTGTCGTTTTCGCTGACTCTATTCGCCATGCTTTCCTTACCGTAAAATTTTCAAGCATAAAGCTTATTACAACCGTTAAGAGCTTCTTTGATCCGGGAATGCTAACCTTTCTCACTATTATCGTTTCAACTTCTGAATTTGTGAATCATCTGTTTAATTATTCGCTTAATTATACTTTCCATTATCTTTCCGGTTGTTTATTTAGTTATACTTTAATTATCTGCTAATGGGTATTATTAGATTATGTATTAAATCATTCGTTATATCATCTATCAAATTATCTATTAAATCATCTATAAGATCATATGTTCTATCATTGGAAATTTGGAATTAGGGATTCGAAAATTCTAATTGGAAAAAGTCGAACCGTGCACAGAAAAGTGCATAAAAAGTGGTTACTTGGTAACTTCGTACCTTGATGACTTGGTTACTTGGTAACTTGATACCTTGATAACTTGGTAACTTGGTAACTTAGTAACTTGATAACTTGGTAACTTGATAACTTGGTAACTTCATAACTTGGTAACTTGATACATTGATACCTTGGTTACTTAGTAACTTGATACATTGATAACTTGGTTACTTGGTAACTTGATACCTTGACAACTTGGTAACTTGATACCTTGACAACTTGGTAACTTAGTAACTTCATAACTTGGTACCTTGATACATCGATACCTTGGTTACTTGGTAACTTGATACATCGATACCTTGGTTACTTGGTAACTTGATACATCGATACCTTGGTTACTTGGTAACTTGATACCTTGATAACTTGGTTACTTGGTAACTTGATACCTTAATAACTTGGTAACTTGATAGCTTGATAACTGATAACTTGATTACTTGATAACATGGTTACTTAATACCTTGACAACTTGGTAACTTGAAAGCTTGATAACTTGCTAACTTGGTTACATGGTTACTTGGTTATTTGGTTATTTGGTAACCTGATAACTTGGTTACTTAGTTATTTGGTAACTTGACACCTTGATAACTTGATTACTTGGTAACTTGGTACCTTAATAACTTGGTAACTTGATAGCTTGATAACTTGATAACTTGATAACTTTATAAATTCATAACTTGATATCTTGATAACATGGTTACTTAATACCTTTATAACTTGGTAACTTAGTAACTTGACAATTTGGGAACTTGATAACTTGGTAACTTGGTAACTTGATACCTTGACAACTTAGTAAATCGATAACTTGATAACTTGATAACTTAGTAATTTAATAACTTGGCAACTTGATATCTTGGAAACTTGACAGCTTGGAAATTGAATACCTTGGAAACTTGATAGCTTGGAAACTTGATATCTTGGAAACTTGATACTTTGGAAACTTGATGTTTTGTAAACTTGATACCTTGTAAACTTGATATCTTGGAAACTTGATACTTTGGAGACTTGATACCTTGGAAACTTGATATCTTGGAAACTTGGTACCTTGTAAACTTGATATCTTGGAAACTTGATACTTTGAAAACGTGATAATTTGGTAACTTGATATCTTGTAAACTTGATACCTTACAAACCTGATAACTTGGAAGCTTGATAACTTTGAAACTTGATACTTTGGAAACTGATACCTTGATATCCTTGGTAACTTAATAACTTGATAACTTGGTAACAGCATGCCTTCATATCTTTTAAACTTGATACCTTGTAAACTTGGAAATTTGGAATTAGGGATTTCAAAATTCTAATTGAAAAAAGTCGAACAATGCATAAAAAGTGAATCAAACCTCAACCATATAAAGTTCATATTATTCAAAATGAGATATTGTTTAAATATCCAACATTGTTAAATAATCGATCAATCCCAATACGGTTATGCTTAATTATTATTATTACAAAGCCTTGTAAATAATAATTAGCATACAGCGTATCTTGAACTTTAGGACAATATGTGCATTTAATTGGTACCGCGCTTAATTGGTAACGTTTCATTAACTTATTTTAATACAAAGTCTTTCATTTCATTCCGCGAATAATTAACTGGCAATATTCATAACATAAATGCCCGGTGGAATTGGTTCAAGTGTCTCCGAACCACGTTCCACTCGTTGCTTATTATAAACAAACAATGGAAATTGAGAATATTATCTGGTGGACTCGTCAGTTGCATGTCTTCATTGCTACTTTGTGCATTTCATTAAAGTCACAAATTAAACAATTTCCATATTTGCAAGTTTGAAATTTCAAAAATAGAAATATTTATAAATTTGTAAAATTGTAATTTGAAAGATGAAAGAAAATTGAAAGCTATTATGAAAATTATAAATTAGTGGAATTAAAAGATTACCTTTCGTTGAAATACTCCCTCTTGTACGACAATTCATGGACGGCTGTTGACGGCAGAGTCAAGTATCCCGTCTGAAGCGACTTTAAATTTCCCGGGCACGGTACATTAAGCTTTCGGATTTGCATTTCTAGTTTTGCTATCTTCAGCTCGATTAAATTTACGTTTTTAGCAGATAGTTCTCCCGTTACGGATAAGTCGTCGGATCTCGTGCATTCGTCGTGCAGCTTTTACAAGATTAATATTTGGATTTTAGGTCTCTCATCTACTTATATTAAACTTGGGGATTTTACGTTCCCGCTTCCTTTTCCTCTCTCCGTATCGTATTAAATGTAGATTTCGAGCCTTTCCCTCGTTCCACTAAAGTTTCGTGTTTGTCTAGTACCTCTTACATTACAAACAGACTTTATACCTGCTTCTACTACATTGAACTCGCAAATTCCGCCGCTCCTTTGTTCCCTTTAAACTTCTACTTATAATGGTGGACCCTCCTTTCATCGTATTAAGCTTTTACCATTCGCCTCTATCTCC
The DNA here is from genome assembly GCF_050947335.1 of Megachile rotundata. Classification (NCBI taxonomy): domain Eukaryota; kingdom Metazoa; phylum Arthropoda; class Insecta; order Hymenoptera; family Megachilidae; genus Megachile; species Megachile rotundata. The sequence continues at coordinate 9,999,583 of NC_134993.1, forward strand.
TCTAATCGATGCACGCGTTTTGTTTACTGGATCGAACTTTACCTTTGTATCTTCCTTAATATCGCTTCAAATTAAATCGATACACGTGGGTTTGGGTGATTTGTTCGTTTGCATAGGCTGCCATTTTGTTGTACCACTGGCCATCGAATACTACGTAAAATTTCACTTTTGTGGTTTTAATTATGTTGCATATGGATAATTGTTTTAAGTCAAAATTATTACTGAACACTTTTGACGCATTCGTGACGCACTTTGGTCGCACTCGTGACGCACTCTTGACGCATTCGAGACGCGCTTTTGACATATTCGTGACGAACTCATGACACACTCGTGACACACTCTTGACGCATTCGAGACACATTCGGGACGCACTCGAGATAATTTTTGACATAATCGTGACGCACTCTTAATACACTCG